>NC_139146.1:145101593-150490966 GCF_964270905.1 Leucopleurus acutus | reverse complement strand
CATATTTTAAATTGAATTTGGTGAAAAGCACTTGAATTCTTTTTTTTTTTCTGTTTAAACTTAAATTATGACAAAAACCATTCATGAGCAACTACCATTTAACAACTGAATATTTGTTTCCCATAGAAACAGCTCCCCAACCACTCATACTTTTTTTTTTAAGCAGTAGGGTCTAGAAAGCATGATTATAGTTTGATATGAAGTATGAGCCCTGGGTTGGTCTTTCACATATAATTGTTCAAGTAAATGACTGGAAATAAACTTGAGTAAACATTTGGATTTTTATTAGGATATTAAGATACTGAAAATAACACACATCAACAACAAAGAGGCTTATTTCACTTTTTTGAAGTGCACATGGTATTATGGACAAAATGAATTATTATTTTTTTGAGTTTTATAATCTTTAAGTATCTCATAAATGGATGCAGAGAGTGATGAGTTAAACTCCTGTTCACAAACAGTATACAATATTTTGTGTATATTGACTTAATTTTAAAGTTTTATTTCCAAAGTTAATGTTAAATGCCTGGTGCATATACTGTTATCAAGCAGTTACTCTCATTGTCGTCTCAGACATGCAAGCATTTTGCTAAATATAAATCTACAGGTATCACACTGCATATACTTCAGAAGTGGTCAGAACAAAGGAGGAGGCTGGGTAGTTTGAGTTCTTTCAAATCTTAATTCAAAACAGGAGATTTTCATCTATGTCTTCTGTAAAAAACAAAAACAAAACATACTTTTAGAAAGTAGCCAGAGCAGTAATATAAACAATGTTAGACTAGGGGATCAGAGAACCCATCAATAAGGCGGTACGATGGTGGTTCTCAATCCTGGTAGGGCGTCAACATCACCTGTGAAGCTTTAAGAACTATATATCCTTGGGCCTCACTCCTGCCCCACCCCGAATCAGCATCCCCATGGGTGGGCCAATGGCATGTATACATTTAGAAAGCTCTGCAGGTAGTTCTGATATAGGGTTGAGAACCACTGATAGAGGAGGTTGAGGGGAAACCAGGCAAGTGCCAAGTATACTAATCTGTAAGGGTTGCTAAAATATAACCAAAATAAATAGAAGTATAGTGCCAGTTATATCAAATTCCAATCAAGTAATTGTAAAAGAACTTGTTGCCACACTAGTGGAAGAAGACAGCATCCTCTGGGGGATATAAGACCATTCCTTAGCATTGTGGCCCACCCTTACTCAATAATTCTTGAACAGATACCTAAAGCAGATTAATCTGAAGCATACTACCCCGTCTGGGACACCAAGTAGTTTTCCTGCCCAATGTAAGTTTTCCTCTTGCCCCAAGAGAGGGAAAGATTACAGACTTTTGCTGTATTTCTTGTGAGCACTGGCTTCACTTGTAAAGTAGGGATAATAGTCTTCTTACTTATAAATTTACTCATATTTGCACTCATACGTTCTGTCTTCTTTTTTTATATTAAATTAAATTAAATTGATTTATTTTTATACAGCAGGTTCTTATTAGTTAATCTACTTTATACATATTAGTGTATATTTGTCAATCCCAATCTTCCAATTCATCCCACCACCACCACCTCCTCCTCCCCTCAGCCCCGCCACCGCTTTCCCCCCTTGGTGTCCATACATTTCTTCTCTACGTCTGTGTCTCCATTTCTGCCCTGCAAACCGGTTCATCTGTACCATTTTTCTAGATTCCACATATATGCGTTAATATACAATATTTGTGTTTCTCTTTCTGACTTACTTCACTCTGTATGACAGTCTCTGGGTCCATCCACATCTCTACAAATGACCCAATTTCGTTCCTTTTTATGGCTGGGTAATATTCCATTGTATACATGTACCACATGTTTATCCATTCATCTGTCGATGGGTATTCAGGTTGCTTCCATGTCCTGGCTATTGTAAATAGTGCTGCAATGAACATTGGGGTGCATGTGTCTGTTTGAATTATGGTTTTCTCTGGGTATATGCCCAGTAGTGGGATTGCTGGGTCACATGGTAATTCTATTTTTAGTTTTTTAAGGGAACTCCATACTGTTCTCCATAGTGGCTGTATCAATTTACGTTCCCACCAACAATGCAAGAGGATTCCCTTTTCTCCACACCCTCTCCAGCATTTGTTGTTTGTAGATTTTCTGATGACGCCCATGCTAACCAGCGTGAGGTGATACCTCATTGTAGTTTTGACTTGCATTTCTCTAATAATTAGTGACGTTAAGCAGCTTTTCATGTGCCTCTTGGCCATCTGTATGTCTTCTTTGGAGAAATGTCTGTTTAGGTCTTCTGCCCATTTTTTGATTCGTTTGTTTATTTTTTTGATATTGAGCTGCATGAGCTCAATATCCACTTCTTTCCATTACTCTAGGAGATGGGTCAAAAAAGATCTTGCTGTGATATATGTCAAAGAGTGTTCTTCCTGTGTTTTCCTCTAAGAGTTGCATAGTGTCCAGTCTTACATTTAGGTCTTTAATCAATTTCGAGTTTATTTTTGTGTATGGTGTTAGGGAATGTTCTACTTTCATTCTTTTACATGTGGCTGTCCAGTTTTGCCAGCACCACTTATTGAAGAGACTGTCTTTTCTCCATTGTATATCCTTGCCTCCTTTGTCATAGATTAGTTGACCATAGGTGCATGGGTTTATCTCTGGGCTTTCTATCCTGTTCCATTGATCTATATCTCTGTTTTTGGGCCAGTAACATATTGTCTTGATTACTGTAGCTTTGTAGTATAGTCTGAAGTCAGCGAGTCTGATTCCTCCAGCTCCGTTTTTTTCCCCTCAAGATTGCTTTTGTGTCTCCATACAAATTTAAAAAATTTTTGTTCTAGTTCTGTAAAAAACGCCATTGGTAATTTGATAGGGATTTCATTCAATCTGTAGAATGCTTTGGGTAGAATAGTCATTTTCACAATATTGATTCTTCCAGTCCAAGAACATGCTGTATCTCTCCATCTGTTTGTGTCATCTTTGATTTCTTTCATCAGTGTCTTATAGTTTTTGGAGTACAGGTATTTTACCTCCTTAGGTAGGTTTATTCCTAGGTATTTTGTTCCTTTTGTTGCAATGGTGACTGGGATTGTTTCCTTAATTTCTCTTTCTGATCTTTTATTGGTAGTGTATAAGAATGCAATGAAGAACCTTACCAAATTCATCGATCAGCTCTAGTAGTTTTCTGGTGGCATCTTTAGGATTTTCTATGTATAGTATCACGTCATCTGCAAACAGTGACAGTTTTACATCTTCTTTTCCAATTTGGATTCCTTTTATTTCTTTTTCTTCTCTGATTGCCATGGCTAGGACATCCAAAACTATGTTGAATAACAGTGGCGAGAGTGAACATCCTTGTCTTGTTCCTGATCTTAGAGGAAATGCTTTCGGTTTTTCACCATTGAGAATGACGTTTGCTGTGGGTTTGTCATATATGGCTTTTATTATGTTGAGGTAGGTTCCCTCAATGCCCACTTTCTGGAGAGTTCTTATCATAAATGGGTGTTGAATTTTGTTAACAGTTTTTTTTCTGCATCTATTGAGATGATCTTATGGTTTTTATTCTTCAATTGGTTAATATGGTTTTTCACATTGATTGATTTGTGTACATTGAAGAATCCTTGCATCCCTGGGATAAATCCTCCTTGATCATGGTGTATGAATCTTTTAATGTGCTTTTGGATTCCGTTTGCTAGTATTTTGTTGAGGATTTTTGCATCTATATTCATCAGTGATATTGGTTTGTAATTTTCTTTTTTTGTAGTATCTTTGTCTGGTTTTAATATCAGGATGATGGTGGCCTTGTACAATGAGTTTGGGAGCGTTCCTTCCTCTGCAGTTGTTTGGAAGAGTTTGAGAAGGATGGGTGTTAGCTCTTCTCTAAATGTTTGATAGAATTCACCTGTGAAGTTCATCTGATCTTGGACTTTTGTTTGTTGGAAGATTTTTAATCACAGTTTCAATTTCATTACTTGTGATTGGTCTGTTCATGTTTTCTATTTCTTCCTGGTTCAGTATTGGAAGGTTATACCTTTCTAAGAATTTGTCCATTTCTTCCATATTATCCATTTTATTAGCATAGAGTTGCCTGTAGTAGTCTGTTATGATGCTTTGTATTTCTGCATTGTCCGTTGTAACTTCTCCTTTTTCATTTCTAATTTCATTGATTTGAGTCCTCTCTATCTTTTTCTTGATAAGTCTGGCTAAAGGTTTATCAATTTTGTTTATCTTCTCAAAGAATCATCTTTTAGTTTTATTGATCTTTGCTATTGTTTTCCTTGTTTCTATTTCATTTATTTCTGCTCTAATCCTTATGATTTCTTTCCTTCTACTAACTTTGGGTTTTGTTCTTCTTTCTCTAATTGCTTTAGGTGTAAGGTTAGATTGTTTATTTGAGATTTTTCTTGATTCTTGAGGTAGGTTTGTATTGCTATAAACTTCCCTCTTAGAACTGCGTTTGCTGCATCCCAAAAGTTTTGGATCATCGTGTTTTTGTTGTCATTCGTCTCTAGATATTTTTTGATTTCCTCTTTGATTTCTTCAGTTATCTCTTGGTTATTTAGTAATGTATTGTTTAACCTCCATGTGTTTGTGTTTTCTACGTTTTTTTCCCTGTAATTGATTTCTAATCTCATAGTGTTGTGGTCAGAAAAGATGCTTGATATGATTTCAATTTTCTTAAATTTACTGAGGCTTGATTTGTAACCCAAGATGTGACCTATCCTGGAGAATGTTCCACGTACACTTGAGAAGAAAGTGTTATCTGCTGTTTTCGGATGGAATCTCCTATAAATATCAATTAAATCTATCTGCTCTATCGTGTCATTTAAAGCTTCTATTTCCTTATTTATTTTTGTTTTGGATGATCTGTCCATTGGTGAACGTGGGGTGTTAAAGTCCCCTACTACTATTGTGTTACTGTCGATTTCCCCTTTTATGGCTGTTAGCATTTGCCTTATGTATTGAGGTGCTCCTATCTTGCATACATAAATATTTACAATTGTTTTATCTTCTTCTTGGATTTACCCCTTGATCATTACATAATGTCCTTCTTTGTTTCTTGTAATAGTCTTTATTTTAAAGTTTAATTTTTCTGAAATGAGGATTGCTACTCCAGCTTTCTTTTGATTTCCATTTGCATGGAATATCTTTTTCCATCCCCTCACTTTCTGTCTGTACTTGTCCCTAGGTGTGAAGTGGGTCTCTTGTAGACAGCATATATATATGGGTCTTGCTTTTGTATCCATCTGCCAGTCTATGTCTTTTTTTTGGAGCATTTAATCCATTTACATTTAAGCTAATTATCGATATGTATGTTCCTATTACCATTTTCTTAATTGTTTTGGCTTTGCTATTGTAGGTCTTTTCCTTCTCTTGTGTTTCCTGCCTAGAGAAGTTCCTTTAGCATTTGTTGTAGAGCTGGTCTGGTGGTGCTGAATTCTCTTAGCTTTTGGTTGTCTGTAAAGTTTTGATTTCTCCATCGAATCTGAATGAGATCCTTGCCGGCTAGAATAATCTTGGTTGTAGGTTTTTCCCTTTCGTCACTTTGAATATATCGTGCCACTCCCTTCTGGCTTGTAGAGTTTCTGCTGAGAAATCAGTTATTAACCTTATGTACATTCTCTTGTATGTTGTTTGTCATTTTTCCCTTATTGCTTTTAATAATTTTTCTTTGTCTTTAATTTTTGTCAGTTCGATTGCTATGTGTCTTGGCATGTTTCTCCTTGAATTTATCCTGTATGGGACGCTCTGCACTTCCTGGACTTGGGTGGCTATTTCCTTTCCCATGTTAGGGAAGTTTTCAACTATAATCTCTTCAAATATTTTCTCGGGTCCTCTCTCTCTCTCTCTCTCTCTCTCTCTCTCTCTCATCTCCTTCTGGGACCCCTATAATGCAAATGTTGGTGTGTTTAATGTTGTCCCAGAGGTCTCTTAGGCTGTCTTCATTTCTTTCTGTTCTTTTTTCTTTATTCTGTTCCATTGCAGTGAATTCCACCATTCTGTCTTCCAGGTCACTTATCCATTGTTCTGCCTCAGTTATTCTGCTATTGATTCCTTCTAGTGTATTTTTCATTTCAGTTGTTATATTGTTCATCTCCGTTGGTTTGTTCTTTAATTTTTCTAGGTGTTTATTCTTTAATTCTTCTAGGTCTTTGTTAAACATTTCTTTCATCTTCTCGATCTTTGCCTCCATTCTTTTTCCGAGGTCCTGGATCATCTTTACTATCATTATTCTGAATTCTTTTTCTGGAAGGTTGCCTATCTCCAGTTCATTTAGTTGTTTTTCTGGGGTTTTATCTTGTTTATTCATCTGGTACATAGCCCTCTGCCTTTTCACCTTGTCTATCTTTCTGTGAATGTGGTATTCATTCCACAGGCTGCAGGATTGTAGTTCTTCTTGCTTCTGCTGTCTACCCTCTGGTGGATGAGGCTACCTAAGAGGCTTGTGCAGGCTTCCTGATGGGAGTGACTGGTGGTAGGTAGAGCTGGGTGTTGCTCTGGTGGGCAGAGCTCAGAAAAACTTTAATCCGCTTGTCTGCTGATGGGTGGGGATGAGTTCTCTCCTTGTTGGTTGTTTGGCCTGAGGTGACCCTGCACTGGAGGCTACAGGCCCTTTGGTAGGGCTAATAGCAGACTCTGGGAGGGCTCACGCTTAGGAGTACTTCCCAGAACTTCTGCTGCCAGTGTCCTTGTCCCTGTGGTGAGCCACCGCTGCCCCCCGCCTCTGCAGAAGACCCCCCCAACACTAGCAGGTAGGTCTGGTTCAGTCTCCTCTGGGGTCACTGCTCCTTCCCCTGGGTCCCAATGTGCACACTACTTTGTGTGTGCCCTCCAAGAGTAGAGTCTCTGTTTCCCCCACACCTGTTGAAATCCTGCAATCAAATCCTACTAGCCTTCAAAGTCTGATTCTCTGGGAATTCCTCCTCCTGTCGCTGGACCCCCAGGTTGGGACGCCTGACATGGGGCTCAGCACCTTCACTCCAGTGGGTGGACTTCTGTGGTATAATTGTTCTCCAGTTTGAGTCACCCACCCAGCAGTTATGGGATTTGATTTTATCATGATTGTGCCCCTGCTGCTGTCTCATTGCAGCTTCTCCTTTGTCTGTGGATGTGGTGTATATTTTTTGGTGAGTTCCAGTGCCTTCCTGTCGATGATTGTTCAGCAGTTAGTTGTGATTCCAGTGCTCTTGCATGAGCGAGTGAGGGCACATCCTTCTACTCCGCCATCTTGCTGTCTTCTTTCTGTTCAGATGAGAGATGTCCCTCCTGTTGACTTGGAGGCTAATCCTCTGCCTGTGCTCAGGATCTCTTCTGATCTCAGAATTCTCCCCTGTTTTCCTCTTTTTTTCTTATATCCTCAGTCTTTCCTTTTTTTTTTTTTTTAACGGGCCCTTCCTATTAATGTTTAAATATGCTGCATATGCAGCCTTGAGAACAGTGCCTGGTGCTATGTAGACCACCAGTAAAGACTTGTTGAAGGAATGAATGCATGAATAAATGATAAGAGCTCAAGCCTCTTTTATTCTCAAAAATGCTTCCCTCAACTCTATGTCCCTCTCTAGCTCATTCCTGCTTTCAAACCTTCACTCTTTAGCCTTTCTTATCCCCTCTTCTTTCTTATGTGTCTTGCTTCCATCTCTACCTTTCCACAAAAACTGCTCTTCCAAGGCCATCCAGGGTATCCTTATTTCTACGTCCAATGAATATTCTCAGTCTTTTACCTTACTTGACATCTCAGCAGCATTTAGCACTGTGATCTCTCCCTCCTCTTTGAAACACCTCCTTAGATATGGCACTATCCTCTTTTTTTTTTTTTTTTCTGCGTTATGCGGGGCTCTCACTGTTGTGGCCTCTCCTGTTGCAGAGCACAGCCTCCGGACACGCAGGCTCAGTGGCCATGGCTCACGGGCCCAACCGCTCCGTGGCATGTGGGATCTTCCCGGACTGGGGCACGAACCCACGTCCCCTGCATCGGCAGGCGGACTCTCAACCACTGCGCCACCAGGGAAGCCCACTGTCCTCTTTTCTTTTTTCTTTCAGGAGACTTTTCATTCTGCTTCATGTACTCCTTCTTCCTCCTGTATCCATCATCTAGATGTTGTTCCTTGGTATGCAACCCAAAACCCTTTTCCATGTAACTCAGCACATTTTCCTAAGAAAATTAATTTCCTTCCCTGGTATCAATTATTTTCTGTATGCTCACAATCCCCACATATGTATTTCAATTCCTAAATTCTGTCTTGAAAAGCAGGCCCATATAGTCAACTATCTTTTTTTTTTCATTTTTATTTTCTTGGCAGTGCTGGACAGCCTGTGGGCTCTTAGCTCCCTGACCAGGGATCGAACCCCCGCCGCTTGCGTTGCAAGTGCAGAATCTTAACCCCTGGACCCCCAGGGAAGTCCCTCAACTATCAACTGTACGTTGTCACACAGCGACTTCAAAATTTAATGTGTCCCAGATGGAATTTATCTTTTCCCCCCAAACCTGCTTCTGTTCTTGTGTTTTCTGTCTCAGTGGAAGGTACCTCTCCTCACCCTGCCTGGCCTGTGCCAGGAACCTAGGCATTGTACTTCTCTTCCTCTCAACCTAACTGCCTGCTTCCTGCCTCCACGTATTTCCTATGAAACACTGTCTTATTATTTCTGCATACTGTACATCTTGAATATGTTTATATTCTCAACTATATCTTGAATATATTGATATTTTAAAATATATTGGAATATGTTTACTTTTCTTTTTCCCTACTATAACTGCCGTAATTCAGGTTCTCATCAACTTTTGCCTGGGTTCACCACAACAGTTCTCTGGCTTATCCACAATGTAACCAAAAGAATCTTTCTTAAGTACAAATCCAGTGAAATCACTTCCTTGTTAAAAACCCTTTGGGGATCCTCCAGTACTGTGAGGATAATGTCTTTAACTGGCTTAGTAGGACCTGCATGATGTGACTTATTTCCTCTGTTCGTCTAGCTTGAAAGGTTTTCCTAAAGATTATTGTGGATATATGTTAATCCACAGTATGTCATAGGCACTAAATAAATAAGACTCCTTCACCTCATAATTGAATCCCATTTTTACACACAAGGAAAATGAGACTTGCTGAGGACAAGCAGTATGCCCTAATTTGCATAGCTAGTTAATAACAGAGCTGGAATATTTGAGCACATCTAGTTCAGAGCAAAGGAGGTTAAAATTCAGGACAACACTGGCTACAATTTATCTTGTCCTGTGGATTTCTCCGTTCTGAGGGAATACATTTGTATGCTTACAAATAGACATTTTTTTTTCTTTCCCTAGCTGAATCCCAAAGCAGTAACTTGTTTCCATGTCCTGACTGAATATTTAATATCTGCTTTACTGGCTTATTGTGTGATAATTCTTTCCCTTCTTCAAAATGTAATCATGGCCAAACCACAGTGAACAAACAAGAACGTTAGGAGCTTTGAGAGTCACAGAATTTAAGCCCTTCCTGCTTCTCCCAGACAACCCCCCAGCACAGGGCCTGAGCAGGCTCATATGCTGAAGAGCTGCCAGAAATTTTGAAAGGAGCAGTGAAGTGCAACTGGTTTCCTTAAATGGCCTCTCTTTAAATTTGCCTTTGGATCACTCCTTTAAAATCACGTGCCATATAAAAGGGCATACATAAATATGTCCTGTCCCAGCTAAGTTTTTTTCTTGATAATGGTGGAGGGGAGGGGTCGGGGCAGCTGTCCTTGGGTACATTTTATCTTTTCAACATGGGAATTGGAAAAAACATTGTTAGCCATTTTTAGGGATGTATATGAATTTGTAAGTACTGTGCTTATAGAATAGGTGTTAGAAAGGAAATTGGCATTATTTGCATGAGACTGGGTCTTAATTGCCTGTTAATTTCCTATTGATGTTAATAGGATGTAAACAGTATGGGGTCGACAGTCTCCACTCTGGCCCCCAATGATCCCCATCTCCTGTGGTCTCCCCCCACATTGTAGCAGGGTTAGACTGTGTGACAAACAGAATATGGCAGAAATATGTCACTTCTGAGATTAGTCCTACAGGGAACTGCGGCTTCTGTCTTGGACTCTCTCTTTCTATTTCTGTCTCTGATCACTTGCTCTGGAGGAAACCAGACACCATGTTATGAGAAGCACCATGCAAAGGACCACATGTTGGGGAACTGAAGCCTCCTACCAATAGCCATGTAAGTGAGGTTAGAGCAGATCCTAAGGCAGATCCATCCAGGTAAGGTCCTCCCAGATTCCTAATCCTCAGAAACGTTGAGAGAGATTTTAAGCTTGTAATCTTTAGGGTAATTTGTTGTGCAGAAATGGACAATAATACACAGAACTAGGTGCTTACAAAAATATTCATTCTTTGCTCATTGCAGTTGTACTTATTTCACAGAATAACACTGTAGAGGAAAAGGACCTTTTCTGCTTATCTATTTATCAGTAAATAACTAAATCCTCATATTCCAACTCTTTCTTTCCAATTTCAAGCCATCACACATATGCATAAAGAATATTTTTAGAGTGAAGTTCACACAAGTTACCTCTTTTGGGGAAACTCTGACCTTTGATGAACTTACGTTTCTTTATTTCTTGGCTGCATAGTCATCCTACGTATACGTATGTCGTGAACGCATGGGTAAAACCTCTGCTTTAGAGATTTGATGTTCGTTGTTGATTTACATTCTGTGAGCAGTTTTGATTGCTCATTGTTTGAACACCTTTCATATCTCGATTATTAAAAAACAGCCTTGCTCATAAAAATCAACTGTAACTTAGGAAAAGAAAAGGAAGTACATTAAGACATAACCTAGCAAAACAAATGTCTAAATTTAAATTCCTCCGCTGCAGGGGAATTCCTTTCGGATTAAAGGAATAACACCTGGGCACAACTGGTGACAATCTTTAGTGTGTTGGTTATCAATTCTAAGATTCTTCTGGCATCTCCCATTTTCAGGATCAAGCTTGCTGTTTTACTCTTCACATATGATTTTTTAAAGTTTGGCCCAATACTCAGGTTAAGGAAGGATTTAAAGTCCTTCCTGCCTTCCGTAGAAAGGTAGCCTTCGGAGATTTGGCGCAGCTGTCTGGATTCACATCACTTTCTTAGGCTTAGCCAATTTCTGAGACCTCAGTGCAGTTACCCCTTAAATATTCACCCTTGCTACACTTTGAAACAGAGATCATAAAGGGAGTAAGAAATAACCTTGCAGTCTGCCACCTTGTGGTCTCTAGGTTTCAATTTGAACACACAGCAGGACCTGTCTGTGAGGACTGCAGGCTTAGGGCTTATCTGGAGAAGAGGACACCCCCCTCCCTGGGCTGATGATGAATTTACCTTCTTTAATTTCAAAGCAGTGACCCCACTCCTCCAGGGTGATGTGCTTATCCTTGTTGGGGTCACACTCTTCAAAGAAGCGCGTTATGCAGTGTTCCAGGGGCACCAGAGATGCCCGCAAAGGAGCGAGCTCAGAGTGGGTCAAAACCCTGCAATGAGATAAATGGCAGCCAATTAACTGGGTTACTAACTTGTGAATGAAGAGCTAACTCTTACGACCACCAAGGGCATTTTTCTTCCCCAAGGCTGCTGAGGACGGCAAATAAGGAGTGCGTTCATGAAGAGCTACAAATGAAATAAACGATTTGTGGGTAAGACAGACAGCTTTTGGGATGTCAATTCATAAGGTTTCCTTCTTCCCTAGGGACTATCGTCCCTCCACCCTAAATTTATAGGGCTGCATCCCAACAATCATGTTTATACAACCTGGCTCTTACCACTGGCCGTACCGGATCATTCCAGACGTAGGTGCTTAATCCAACTGGGGCCAATCAGATTAGCTTCAGAATTTAGGATCAAGAATGAGGAAGAGTGGAAAGAACCTCTCGGGAGGCTGGACCCTAACATGGAAACTTGGGAGCTTGTGGAATTGTGGCCATATTCTGTTACGGTCAAAGCAGCACTTTTCTTTTTTTCTTACATTTTTTGGATGTAGACCATTTTTAAAGTCTTTATTGAATTTGTTACAATATTGCTTCTGTTGTATGTTTTGGTTTTTTGGCCGCGAGGCATGTGGGATCTTAGCTCCCTGCCCAGGGATCAAACCCACACCCCCTGCATTGGAAGACGAAATCTTAAGCACTGGACGGCCAGGGAAGTCCCTCAAAGCAGCTTTGTGTTTAGACTCATAACCATATTTGCTTGACATTTCTGTGTTCTAAAATGGAACTGGGAAGTTTCGTAAATCTGTTTAGAATTATTGGGTCCAGATAACTAGACATTGTATCAGGGAGATGACCTAGTTAACGGGAAGGTGGAAAATGTTTACCTGTCCCTAGGATGTTGATCCAGCTCACTGAACTGCCAGTGTACCGGATACACATACATGTGGTAGTTTTTCTTAAAGTCTCTTAAGAGAAGGTCAAGCGAGTGGTCCCCAGCCAGGAGTCTCTTTTCATCCAGGTAAATTTTCTTGACCTGAGATTAGGAAGGGAGATGATCATTAGAGAATCAGACAAGTGTAATGGAATTATCACTTGCTAAACTTTACTTGAAGAGTATTCCTCACATGACAGAGGAAAACAAACCCAGAATGTTATTTGAGAACAAATTACATGCCTTCTAATCAACACTACAGCTTTCTGCATAGAATAACAGCTAACATTTAAAAAACCCTGGGATTTTCAGAAGAAATTTAAGACTTTGTTTGATCTTTTAACCAAGTGATGTTCCTCATATTTCTTAAAACTATGAAAAGGTTTTAATGAAAAGGGCTGAACGGACCTAGACAAAATTGTTCATTTGTTGGTGAAAAGTTCTGTTCTTCCCCACTGGCATACTCCATTCTTTTTTTTTTTTTTTTAAGATTTATTATTAATTAATTAAACTTATTTTTGGCTGCATCAGGTCTTAGTTGAGGCACGTGGGCTCTTCGTTGTGGTACACAGGCTTCTCTCTAGCTGTGGCGTGGGCTCTGCAGCTGTGGCGTGCCAGTTCCAGGGTGCATGGGCTCTGTAGTTTGCGGCACTCGGGCTCTAATTGAGGCGTGTGAGCTCAGTAGTGTGGCGCGCGGGCTTAGTTGCACCGTGGCATGTGGGATCTTAGTTCCCTGACCAGGGATCAAACCTGCGTCCCCTGCATTGGAAGACGGATTCGATTCTTTACCCCTGGACCACCGGGGAAGTCCTGGCATACTCCATTCTTAATCCTTCATGTATTTCCATCCAGTGCCTGCTGTGGCTCAGGTCAGCCCTGGCGTGATGCTGCTTGGCACCCCCATTGAAATTTCCCTGTTTTGTATCTAATGCTCTCAAGGCTGTCTGTGGCAATGTGTTGTTAAAGAGAGAGGATAGAAATTATTTAGGGGCAATACATATAAAACTACCAGCTTGTGACGTTACCAATTAGTGTACTGAGTAACTGAAAGCAATCAGAACAGAAATTCTACTTGTTCTCATGAACACATCTACCAATTTCCCTCCTTGTCACTATGCGTGAAATTCCTTCGCTCCTCATCTACTAAGCCCAGCTGCTCACTGGTGCTCAGAAGCTCACCCCTTCTCATCTACTCAAGAATACCCTGTGGCAGCTGGGCACCCTTCCTTCTTTACTGGATTATTTCCAGAGGCATACAAACATCCTCTGTCACCTCCCACTGGTAGATAGGACCCTTGAACTCACATTCCTGTCCACCTGCCACCCATTTCACTTTTCCCCTTTACAGCAAAGTGTCTTCTATACTTGCTGCTTTTACATCATTCCTCCTATTCTCTTTTGAACCCTATCCATTCAGGCTTTTCTCTTGCAAAAACAACTCCTGTCATGGTCAACTATGACTGTCATGTGCCAAATCAGGGGCCAACTCTCAGTCCGCATCTTAACAACCTGTAAACAGCATTTGACACAGTTAATGCACACCCTCCTACATGTTTTATTCTTTTCTTTATAGCATGTTTCATCCCACCTGACATATTTGCATAAATGTTTATTTGCATGTATTTATACATTTGCATGTATGTTCATATTTGCATACATGTGTATATAAGTATATATCATCTCTTTGCCTAGAATGTAGGCTCATGAAGGCAGAGATTTTTGTTTGGTCCCTTGCTGTATTTCCACCATGTAAATCAATTCCAGGTACCTGGTATACACTCAATAACTATCTGATGAATGAATTTTCCCTGGGAACTTCTAGGATTAATATTCTGCACTTTTTAATCTTAATATATTACTGACATTGTTAATAATGGATTTCCCTTATATCATAAATCTATGTCTGGCCTATAAAGGCAAAAAACATGTTTAGATTTAAATAATATGCCTGGGCCTGAACATATAAACGCTGAACTGAGGTTCATTTTGGTCAACAGAGTTTGCTCTAGGGATGAGTTCAAGAGCTCTTACTCAGGCCCCTGCCCTGCCTGTACGAATCGGGTGGTTTGGCTGTGTCCCAAGCTTTGAGGCGTGAATAATGACCACTACTATTCTGTTAATCCATGGGTGTTAACTAGGTGTGGTTTCTGATATGCAGAGGAAGGGCTGATACACCCCTCCCCCCAGCCCCGTCCCCTGACACTTTTTTCCTCAAGCTCTGTAGACAGACGCTTAGGTAGCTGGCCGTGGATAACTTACTTTATTTCTCTGCTTCTCATTTAGATATCCAGCGTGCTCAGGGTTAGGTTCATAAAGCTGCATGAGGATATTCTTGAGCCAGTCTCTCATCCTTAGAGGAAACTGGTTCACTTCAAAGTCCGTACAAGCAGGAATAGCTGTTCCAGGCAGAAAGTAAATTGATTTTAATTTGGGGGTCTTACTCCGGTCCCAAGGAAAGTCCTCATAACAGGATGCTTGACAACTTCCGGTGACAGACAGCATCCTCACTGCCCCTCCATCACAACAGTGGTCCTTAACCCTGGCACCATAGCAGAATTGCCATGAGTGTTTTAAAAACATACCAGATGCCAGCTTCCTTTCAAAGAAATCCTGATTTGATTGATCTGGGTGGAGCCTGGGCATCAGGGTGTTTTAAAAAGCTCCAGAAGCAATTGTGATGTGCAGCCAGGGCTGAGAACCACTACTCTAGAATCAGAGAGTTGGAATTCAGAGGTGGAGGTCACAAGAGCTATTTATTAGGAGAAAAGAGCAAAAGGCAGCAGTTAGCTTACACTGTGGAAATAATGTTAAATCTCAGTGGCTTAAAGGAACAAACATATTTTTCAGGTTTATTGAAATATAACTGACATACCACACTGTAAGTTTAAGGTGTGCAGCATAATGACTTGACATACATATATTGTATAATGATTACCACAGTAATCATTAGTTTAGTTAAACATTTGTAACCTCATATAGTTAACTTGAGTTTTTTATTTCCTTGTGGTGAGAACTGTCAGGATCTACTCTCTTAGCAACTTTCAAATATACCATATACAGCAGTGTTGACTAGTATGTCGTACATCACATCAAACGTTTGTCTCTCCATCCTGCTGCATGTCCCCTGTAAGTTGGCAGGAGAGCTCTGCTCATCTGTTTCTCTGGGGCTCAGGATGGGGGAGACAACGCCATTCAGCATCATCTCAACACGAGGTGAAGACGGCATGGAGAGCCATATACCAGCTCTTAAATGCTCTGTCCAGAGCTCCTATGGATGATTTTTGCTCACACTTCACTGGACAAAGCAACTCATATGGCTGCATCTAACATCAAGGGGGCTGAGAAACTGAATCCTCTCATGTGTCTGGAAAGACAGGAGAGGTTAGTGAGCACTGCTAATGTGGAGAATCACTTAGCGACCAGGAGATCCAAACACAATTGAGAGTATCCTGGGGAAGGAAGACAATTTCAAAAACTTCTGGAGGACTATGCTGTCACTAAAACTTCTTGGCAAAGGCTTAGCTTTTGGAAGAGGACGACTAATTTAACAAAATTCCAATGATTCATCTCAGTTATTAAGCGGATAACATTATCATAGTGGTTCTGAACGCTGACTGCACATTAGAATTGTCTTGGTTACTTTGAAAACAAGTGAAAAAACAATGCCAAGGTTCCAACCCAGTCCAATTAAATCAGAATCTCTTACAGTTAAAGCCTGGACATTATTCTTCTAATTTTTAAAAAAGTCTTCCCAGTTATTTTAATGTGCAGCCTGGATTCAGAACTACATTAACTTTTTGCTATTGTCGTCTGCATATATATGAGTACATATATATATGTATATAATTCAGATTCATCCAAAACACTTTCAGCAGTGGTGGTTAGACTCTTACATTTGCAGGCTCCAAAGTAATCCAGCTGCAGTTGGTGCCCCTTTTTGGTCCCCTCCAATCTGCACTTAGTAGCAAAGAGATGGCAGGAGCTGGTGTAGGTCTGATTGTCAGTGCCGCAAACCTAAGAAAGACAAGTAGGAGAAAAACCTCAGGCTTGGGAATGTTCATTGGGAAAACACTCTGTTCCTTAAAGTCTAATGAACTGCTGTTTCTATTGACTGTTGTTTAAATATTAGATGATAACCTGGGCATTCACTTTTTCCTTTAACAAAAGATTTCAACTGCAAATTACTTTCATTCAAATCACTAACTGTTTGATGTCCCTTAAAGACCATTTTGTAGAAGCCTTACTTGGTCAAGGAGTTTTGTAGGAGGACAAGTCGCTGGATCTTGGCAAGCACAGTGGGGTTTTCCCTGTTGATCAGCCTTGCAGACGTGTCCTCTTTTACACTGGAAGCTCATGCAAGAATCTAACAGAAAAGTTTAGACAGGAAACATGGACAAAGCTAAAGTGAGTACATAAACTCAAATTCATCCAGACAGTTTCATTTCCATGAATAAGAGAAGATTTGGGAAACATTAGAAGCCTTTTTAATGGATGCGTTAATTTTCAGGTGGGACCCTCTGGCTCCAGACTATTTTGCATAATAGTCTAGATTTCTTTGCAGTTTGGATTGGGGATCTAAAAAGAACAAACAACTTTTCTTGACCTGCCGGCAATGGTCATAGTCTGACGTCTACAGAGCAGTGCTGTGCAAGTTGGTCAAAAGTTAAATAAGCCAGGAGAATTTTTATGGCTGAAATTCAAAATTTTGTGATTGGGGTATGTGATTAAGAATTAGGTCTTGGGGGCTTCCCTGGTGGTGCAGTGGTTGAGAGTCCGCCTGCCGATGCAGGGGACACGGGTTCGTGCCCCGGTCCGGGAAGATCCCACATGCCGCGGAGTGGCTGGGCCCGTGAGCCATGGCCGCTGAGCCTGTGCGTCCGGAGCCTGTGCTCCGCAGCGGGAGAGGCCACAACAGTGAGAGGCCCGCGTACCACAAAAAAAAAAAAAAAAAAAAAAAGAATTAGGTCTTTATTAAATATGAGATCTCAATTCTAAGTTATGGATTTGAGTGTAAATAAGGTAGAATCAATTTTTCTTCTTCGAAGCAAAAGGACTTAGAGAAAAAGAATTCTAGCTTTTGCAGTAACATTGCAACCGGATTTCCAGTTTGTAAACACAGTTACCACAGTTGTAGATCAAATGTGCACACGAGAATGTCAACAATTTATGGGAGCATCTCCTTGGGGAGGAGTGGGCAGAGGAAAAATTCTGTGCAGTAGTCACAGATGAAGGCGTGGGGATAGCGCAACATAGCCCATTCCGTCTCTCTCCTCATATAGTCACAGACTGCTTGCTTAGCCCGTACTCACCGACACTGTGCACCCTTGTGTTGCCTTCAGTTGAACGGTCATCTTCATTCAGTGAGCTTTCTGCTTTCTTGGCCTTTATAATAACAAGAGCAGAAGTTGAAGTCTATTTTAGGGAAAGCCTTTACATAATTTATATTTCCACTGTGCGTACCTTCACAGAGCTTTTCATACTCCGATCGTTTCAGATCTCAGAAGGAGAAGACACCAGCCGCAGCCGTGGAAATAGACAGTAACCCTCTGAGAACAGGAGCCATTTCTATCTTTATGAACTGGGTTCAGTGCTATATCTCTAGGGGTTACCCAATAAACATTGGAACTAACATCAGAAGCGAAGTTGGAACCTCCCCTTTGGTTTGGGAAAACAGTAGAAATGTGGTATTCCCATGTGATTCTATAGTTAAGACATGATTACATTAGTAATCTCTGTGACGCTATTGGGAAACGTTTCTTACCAGGTTTCTAAAATGTAAGAAAACTCCTGCCTTAGAATGGCAGCAGAGTTCTCAGGAATCGAAGTTAGTATTCACCTTGCCCACCAAAAGCTGTGCTAGGTGCTCCTGGTGGGTGGCTGCCAGAGTTTTGCATGAAAGCTCCAAATGATTAAACAACCAAATTGCAATATGTTTCTTCCCTTCCCTCACCCTGTTGCTGTTTCCCGATTATCATTTTGGTGTGTGTTTGCTTCAAAAAGCTGTAGCTGAAGTCTTTGTTCTTTGCCTTTATAGCTAAATCAATAAACATTGCTGGATCTCTTACGTTATTATGTTAGAGGCATTTTGCTAGACATTGGTGATCAACTTGACTATGACCTGGCACCTGCTATCAAGGCATGAGAGCAGCAGTTGTCATGCCTCCCATCCCTCTTATCTATCAGAATTTACCACTCTAGTTAGTGCCAGGGACGTTCAACTGCCGGTATCTGCATCTCTGTGCCTGGAAAACCACGACACTCTATATGGCCTGCCCAAGGACAGACTGGAAGTGCTGGGGAATTCACACCTCTCCTAGTAATCCTCAGCTTCTATAAAAGCCATAGGTCCCTCACTCTCCAAAGGGGCTAATTCAGAGGAATGTGCTTTCCATGGCTTTAATTATGTACCGTTGATTAGCTTCCTTTGTTCCCTGAACTTCTCAAACAAACTGCACTAAAATCCAGGATATGCTTCTAGGGGAACCCAAATAAAACAGGCATTTTCAGACTAATGATGGAGATGTAGAGAAAAATAAATAATTATAATATATTTTAGTAATGTACTAAGAGATGAGCACAAGGGATTGCAGGAGCACAGAGAAAGGTCATGGCTATTTTTTGAAAAGCTAACCACTTTATCGGACAAGCATCATTGTAAACAATCTCACCCCTCGGTTTTCTACAGGTTCGCTGGTATCTACATTCTCATTCTCACGTGCTTTTTCTCTTTGCTCCTCATAGTTAATGTGATAGTAATTGGATTGAGCTCTTTCATTCTCCAGGAAAGCCTCGCTTGGGTTGAAGTACTCCTCACTCGCATTGTGCCTGGGGCCATCATCGCCGTCATCATCAGTCCCGTGATTTCCGGGCATGATGTTACCATCCGTAGGCTCCACCAGCAAAGGCTCAGAAAGAGTCTTTTTGTCCATCTCCTCATGGTTGCTGATAACTTCAAGGCCAGGCTGTGCTTCTCGGCTCTGCCATTCTTTATCTTGATTGGGCTTACTGATTTTTGATGCAGTTTCCTCTTCCATTTCTGCATTGGAGTTTTCCTCTTCTTGTTCTTGGCCGCCCTGTTCAAATTCATCTTTCTGCATCTTGCTTACTTGAGTTGGTTGATAGGACTCTTCCAAAATACCATCAGACTGTGTACTGTCTTCTTCCTGATTGCTGGTAGAATGGTGCTCAGGAACTTCTCTCTCCCTTTCTTGGTTATCATTGTGGGTACCAATTTTACCTGGCTCTTCCTCATCTCCATTTGGGATATTTGGACCCTGCTCTTGGTTTCCTTGAACACTTAGGTCTTGGCTCTGTTTGCTGCTCCCGTTCAACTGAGGATGTGAGTCATTTATAGGTTGTTCTTGGTTTTCCTCTGTCTCTGTGATGCTTTCTTGTTGATTAGAATCTACAGTGGGACTAACATCATGACCAAGGAATCTCTCGGGGAGCTTTTCCTTTGGAGGCTCACTCATATCTTCTTTAAGGTCCAGTGTACCTTCAGTTGGTGTATACTCCAAATTCTCAATTAAGTCACTTTCACTTTTCTCTTGATCCTGTAATCCCAGGTGTTGGCTGTAACTCTGGTCCTGATCTGCTGACTGGTCATGGTTTTCCTCCTCTGACTTTAGTACTGAAGATTTTTCAGGCTAAAAAGAAAAAAGTTTATCCTTGAAACAAATGATTATGTCATATCTACATCATATTTACAATTCATAAACCAACATTGGATATTTCTTCATTCTTTTCCTTCACGTAATGTCTTATAAACTTACTTTTGATGTTCTTCACATTCGATAGCTACAAGTTTAACCTGAACTTGAATTTTTTGAAATAAAACAATTATGTAGCACTTCAGCCCAAGAAGTAAAACTCATTAATCCTCACAATTCTGTTAGAGATTGGAGGCAGTTGATGTGATCATCATCTTAAAAAAATTAAACTTAGAGTGAATCAGGTAGTCTCTTTGACCACGCTTTAGAATTGAGACCTTGAGAGACAAAAGTCTGTACTAGTATAACCATGTTACTTTTACCTTATGAGTGGGATGGTCTTCTATGGATACTTCAGTTTCATTTTCTGCATCTTCAGCCCTTACAGTGGGGATTGCTGTGTGCTCAGATGTTACCAACATTTCAGCCTGTTGGAAGGAACTCAAGGAATCAGCAGTTGGGTTGGAATGATCAGATAGGAACCTTGCTTGTGTCTGAAAAAAATTAAAAACTGGTTTGTTATTCATGCCTAAATGTTAAAAATTTCTAGCTACTTTTTTCGTCATCATTGTTAGTAGTAATATATTTCATTTATACATCAGTTAAAAGATATTCTCTAGAATTTTTAAAGATACAAGCAAATAGTGAGAATATAATCTTAAGTGAAAACAAAATCCCAATCATGATGAAGAAAAAGTTATATATGCAGAGAATGGGGGAAGATAGGGCCAAAATGATTTCAATAATAGCAACCTTTGATTTTTGGAATTATTTTCTGTATTTTTCAAACTTTTACAAAGCATTTGTACTTTATAATTTTGAAAAATGTTGTTTAGCATAAAGTTGAAATCAAATTAACCATAGGCTATAGCACTGTGCATTTTCTTAAATTAACTTTTAAGTACTCACTGATAATTAGCAGGAAAAGTTATAAACCCTTTATTCAATATTTGCATACTTTCCTAACTCTATCAGTCTTATATTCATCAGGAAATCATGTAGTAAAAAAATAATTTTAATTAATTTTAAAAAATTAATAAATAATTTTAATCTTTAAAAAATAATTTTAATCTTGAACTAATTGAAAAACTGTATGAAACAGGACACCAAGTCTAGTAGGGCTGAACAGCTATGGAGTATTATTTCCTTTATAGGAATAGCTCTATTTCTAGCAAGACTGGAGGCATAGATGAAGAGCTGGGCGGTGATACATGATGGAGAAGTTGAACAACTGGACGTAGAGATAAGAGACCTTCCTTCAAGTCTTGACTCTGCTATTTACTATGTGTGGTGGTTTGACAAATTGTTCATCTGTACTCTCTCATCTCTCAAGGTGAGGTGAGCAGAAATATCAAGGTAAGGCTATGTATACAAGACATTTTGTGAATTTTAAGGGGTAACCCAAGTGAAAAATTACTATAGCTAGTAGTAATATCACACAGTGGTAACAATATGAACTGTCTGATATCTTAGGCAGGTATACATCACAGATCTTTATTAGAGAGATACTGTGAACACTCATGTCAGACAGGTCCAGGTATAAGTATAAAACTCAGATTTTATTTGAATTGACTTGTCTTTACTCCATTACCAGGTCCTGTAGTGCTGATTATATAATGTAAAGAAAGTCATGGAGTACAGGATTTTATTGATTGATTTAATTTTAAAGTCAAATATAAATTACTTTTTTAAAGTTTTTATTTCATATTGGAGTATAGTTGATTAACAATGTTGTGTTAGTTTCAGGTGTACAGCAAAGTGATTCAGTTATACATATACATGTGTCTATTCGTTTTCAAATTCTTTTCCCATTTAGGTTGTTACATAATATTGAGCAGAGTTTCCTGTGCTATACAGTAGGTCCTTGTTGGTTATCTATTTTATTTTATTCTATTCTATTCTATTCTATTATTTATTTATTTATTTAGTTTTTGGCCACACCCCACAGCATGTGGGATCTTATTTCCCTGACCAGGGATCAAACCCACGCCTTCTACATTGGAAGGCAGAGTCTTAACCACTGGACTGCTGGGGAAGTCCTATATTGTTTTATTAATTTTTATTGGAGTATAGTTGCTTTACAACGTTGTGTTAGTTTCTGCTGCGCAGCAAAGTGAATCAGTTATATGTATACATATATCCACTCTTTTTAAGATTTCCTTCCCATTTAGGTCACCACAGAGCACTGAGTAGAGTTCCCTGTGCTCTACAGTAGGTTCTCATTAGTTACCTATTTTATACATAGTCGTGTATATATGTCAGTCCCAATCTCCCAGTTCATCCCTCCACCCCCAGGATTTTTTTTAGATGTGGTTTCTTCTCTTGCTTCTTATTACCTTTTCAACTAAAAGGAATGATCATATTTGAAAAAATTTCCAGAGAAGCCATTTTTAAGAGGAGCATGGAGAAAGAACGGTGGCCAGTTTGGCAAGTTGCTGGCAGGGGCCTGATGGAGGACAATAGTGGAGGAGACTTTCTGCTTATTAATGGAGAACTGCTCCCTGTCTCTGCACCCTTCTTCCTCCACTCCCCCTCAGCAAGCTGGAAGAAAGGCAACAGCTTATCTTTCAGAAACACAGCAGTTTATCTTTCAGAAATTTTCAGAAAGTGAAATTCTGTTTCATTATTCTCTCCACATGTAACAACATACCCTCTGGAAATCTGTGTGGTTTCTCTGAACCATATAGAACTCACTTATTTCTGGAGATTTCAGGTAGGCAGGGAAAATGATACAAGATTTTTAACAGGTATATCCTTTGAGAAGATACTTAGTGGGTTTTTTTGTTTTGTTTTGTTTTGTTTTGTTTTTTTGCGGTACGCAGGCCTGTCACTGCTGTGGCCTCTCCCGCTGCGGAGCACAGGCTCCAGACGTGCAGGCTCAGCTGCCATGGCTCACGGGCCCAGATACTCCATGGCATGTGGGATCCTCCCGGACCGGGGCACGAACCCGTGTCCCCTGCATCGGCAGGCGGACTCTCAACCACTGTGCCACCAGGGAAGCCCGATACTTAGTTTTTTAACACGGGACTGAGTCTATGAAAAAAATTTTCCTAGCAGGGAAACATCTGGAACATGTCTATATGCAGGCGTGTCATTCAAACATTTAGTTCAAAGACCCTTTTGATGCTTGTTTACATAGTGGCAACAGCTGCAAGGGCAAACCGCATTTTCAAGAGAAAACAATGGTCCTGTGGGAACTTCTCTCTGTGCTGAACATATTAATTATTCCACTTATGTAATTTCAGAGGAGAATTTATAATTACAGCTGGAGTAGCTCCTCGTTACTTAAGCATGATTCTTAGCAGTGCTCACAAATTCTTTTTTCTAAGAACTACTTGGTCTGGGTGGCATGGTGTTTATCCTTGCTGATACATCTGTCAACCAGAAGCTATCCAAAAAGCAAGGACAGGGACTTCCCTGGTGGTCCAGTGGTAAAGAATTTGCCTTACAATGCAGAGTACACGTGTTCGATCCCTGCTTAGGGAACTAAGATCCCACATGCTGCGGGGCAACTAAGCCCGCGTGTAGCAACTACTGAGCTCACACGCCTCACCTAGAGCCCATGTGCCGCAAACTACAGAGCCCCCGTGTCCTGGAGCTCGCGCACCACACAACTAGTGAAGAGAAAACCTGCACGCCACAACTAGAGAGAAGCCCGTGCACCACAAAGAAAGATCCCGCGTGCTGCAACTGAGACCCGACGCAGTCAAAAATAAATAAAATATATAAATAAATAAATCTTTAAACAACAACAGAAGCAAGGACAGAATCTTAGACGTAGTAGAGAGGGAAGGAGAGAAGGAACAAGAGATAAATTGCTTTGTCTATTTCAAGGAGGTTGATTCATCCATTTGGTGAAAAGGAAAAAATGGCACAAATCCTTTAGTCTGATTAAGGATGATATGGATGCTTTGGGAGATAGCCAAACAATCATCCAAGCTGCGGTCCCATTAAATCAACAAAGACAACGTTCAGGTATTTTGAGGCTGCTGACATGGTCTCAGATGATCTGATTTGTGGTGTGGCTGATTTATTGCAGTGTAAATAGTGGGGCTAGTATATCTGGCTGTGAAGAAAAGAAGGTTCTGGTCCTGTCTGCTTTCAGCATGTTTGCTTGGACGTACCCCCAAGTGTGAGTTAGGAGCTGATTTATGGTTACCATATCATTTCCTGTCCCTAACCTATTGGGTCTTGCTTTCATTATAGACTCAGAATTTCTCAGCCAGTATGTATTGATCTTGAAGAAAATGCTGCTGGCGAGTGTGGGTATTTGCTCCAAGATTTCTCATACTAATTTCTTAGATTTTTCATATTAGCCTGGTGAGCTTCCATAGGAGAATTTATTTCTTCCTGTTCTCTTTGGTATTTGGGCATATTCCCTGGCTAATAGACTGTTAGTCGACACTTTCAGCTGCGTACTTGTATCTTGTAGAACCTGTTAGCTCTTAAAGAAATATATTTTTTGTCGACCTTTTTTTTGTTGTGTCTCGCGGCTTGCGGCATTTTAGTTCCCCGACCAGGGATTGAACCCGGGCCCCCTGCAGTGGAAGCATGGATTCCTAACCACTGGACCAACAGGGAATTCCCAAGAAATATATTTCTTTAAAGTACCTTATTTCATTTTTACTAGTCATTCATTCCTTGCTTGGGAAAAAAATAATTTGATTAAAATAAAAATGAATTTATCTACAAAACAGAAATAGAGTTACAGATGTAGAAAACAAACTTATGGTTACCAGGGGGGTAAGGTGGGGAAGGGATAAATTGGGAGATTGGGACTGACATATACACACTACTATATATAAAATAGATAACTAATAAGGACCTCCTGTACAGCACAGGGAACTCTACTCAGTACTCTGTAATGGCCTATATGGGAAAAGAATCTAAAGAAGAGTGGACATGTGTATATGTATAACTGATTCACTTTGCTGTACACCTGAAACTAGCACAACATTGTAAGTCAACTATACGCCAATAAACATAAAAAAATTAAAAAAGAGAACTTCAAACCATTCTATAAGAACATTTTATTTATTTATTTATTTATTTAGGGAGGGTGGTCCCTGATTTGTTTATTTCTTAAAAATTTAGGGCTATATAAAATCAAAAGCACCTCACAAGTGATATGGTTAACATGCTACTAAGTAAATAGCACAAGCTGAAGAACATTTTCTTTTAAATGGAGGATTTCTAAATTGAATGTCAGGAAGGAGAGATGTAACAGTAGAAGAAAGGATATTTACCGGGATTGCAACTGCAGTTTCCAAAATGAATAGGAAAAAAATCACAGACTTCATTTTTCTAGACCTGTAAACCAAGAAGATAATTAGCAGTAGTGGGTAAAATTTCCTTGTAAAAGATTAAAAGATACTCTGCTTAGCAAATATTGAGCTTGATACTGTCCTTTGTATTTAAAGGCAATTGTTGTCCTTGTGGACTAACATGTCTGAAAAGACCGATTAATGACAGTTTTTACCCAATCATGTCACTCTGAGAATGACTCCTTGATTTTTTGGCCCAGCTGTGTTTGGCAGAACCTGTCTTTGTTTTGTTTTGTTTCTATTAATTTATTTCTTTTATTTTTGGCTGCGTTGGGTCTTCATTGCTGTGCACGAGCTTTCTCTAGTTGTGGCGCACGGGTTTCTCATTGCGGTTGCTTCTCTTGTTGTGGAGCACGGACTCTAGAGCGCAGGCTTCAGTAGTTGTGGCACGCGGGCTCAGTAGTTGTGGCACACGGGCTTAGCTTCTCCGTGGCACATGGGATCTTCCCGGACCGGGGATCGAACCCGTGTCCCCTGCGTTGGCAGGCAGATTTTTAACCACTGTGCCACCAGGGAAGCCCACCTAGCTTTGTTGATGACTGTGCTTTCTTGGATAAAGGCTTTATGCAGATCTTGGTTCTGAAGATTTGTGAGTGTTCACAGTGAATGCAGAAGTCACAAAGTGAAGTAATATAGTGGGTCAGGTTTGGATTAAACAAACTGCTTCTTTGGTGTTGGAGAAACTCATACATTCAGTAGAGATTTTTAGAAATGAGACATTGCACTGCCCTACAGGGGCCATCCATGTTCACTAATTTAGAGGTCGCACATTGGGAATCTGTGAGCTGGTGGTGGCTTGCAGATGGGTTGGGTTTGGCAGGCACTGTGTGTTTTAAACTAGCATTCTAAAATCTGGAGCTTTCATGTGAAAGTTCAGATTTGTAGTTTCTCTTGAACCATTGAGCCTCTTAGCACCAATATGTCTTTATGGCAACCGCTGGCTGGATCTGAGTTGAGACTATCATCTATAAGTGATGCTGGCTGTTGTACCTGGTCTGTCTCATTTTTGTTATTTGCCATGCATTTGAGTTTAATTAGTTCCAAATGAACTTATTTAATTTAGAGATGAAACCAGTAAGGCTCAGGGAGGCGAAGTAAATTGGCCTCCACATGAACTCTTAAAAGAGTGGGCTGTCTACATTTTCTTGCAGAGTATCCCTAAGCCTGGTAGTCTGAACTCTGACTGGGATTAGGGGTACACTTTTTATTCTTTAATAGAGATTCTCTGGATCTCCCAGAACTAGAATATGACTTTTTAAATGATTTTTTAGAGTCATAGCTTTATATATAAATACATCCATACAGCTTTAAATATTACTTTGATGTTTATAAAGAAAGTGAGGAATTTCTTCTGCTAGTTACTCAATATTTTTAAATAAATGCTTAAGTGGGTATTTAAAAATATCTTAATATTTAACATTATTCAACTAATTTAATACTGTAACAGCTCTCAGTTCACACACACACAGCACATGCACGCACACATGCACACAGTACTCTTCTTCTCCTCCTTCCCCTCCCCCTCTTCCTAAAATAATTGTATCACAATTCTTATTTAAATCACTATTTGACATTTTGACAAGGTAAATATTCTTCATAGCTGAGCCAAGTAGCAGTTTCTTGTGTTGAATAATACTTACATTTCTTTTCTTGAACAATATTTTGTTTTTGTCTGGACCTAGAAATTGTCTCCCTTTTCAAAGTACTTTCCCATGTACCCATCACTTATTCTTCCCAAATTTTCCAAGGTAGGTGAGGCTATTAAAATAAATCATAATCTAGAATTTAACGTTCATTCACTCTTTTCACCAGTATTTATTAGGTTTATGGAACTCTAGTCATTTATATTTTAGATCAGCATGTTATTACTAGTCTACTGTTTTGGAAAACCGTTAATATAGTAGAGTTTCAGGCAGAGTCTCTTTATCTTGGCACTATTAGCATCTTGGGCTGCATAATTTTCAGTTGTGAGGACCGTCCTGTGCATCGTAGGACATTTAGCAGCATCCCTAACGTCTACCCATTGTATGTCAGTAGCAAGTCCCTCAATCCCCACCAGTTATGACAACCAAAAATGTCTTTAGACATGGCCAAGTGACCCTGGAGGGCAAAGTCACCTGATTTAGACTTACTGTCTTAGTAGAAGGAACGTGGTGCTTTGGGATTAGAAACACATGTATTTGAACTTGAACCCACACTTGCCATCCATGTAATCTTTGGAAAATTACTTAACCCTCTGAACCTCAGATTCCCCATCTGAAAATGGGGGTAACGTCTGTGATGGTTACTTTTATGCGACAACTTGACTGGCCTGTGGGATGCCCGGGTATCTGGTTAAACATTATTTCTAGATGTGTCTGTGAAGGTGTTTCCAGAAGAGATTAGCATTTGAATCAGTAGACTGCATAAAGCTGATTGCCCTTCCAGTGTGGGTGGGCTTCATCAGATCTGTTGAGGGCCAACAAAAAGTTGGAATAAGGGAGAATTTGCTCTCTCAGCCTCCCTGTTTGAGTGGGAACATTGGTCTTCTCCTGCCCTTGGTCTGGAACATATACCATCAGTTCCTGGTGCTCAGGCCTTCAGACTAGAACTGCACAGTTACATGAGATCACCATGCTTACTGGGTCTCCAGCTAGCAGAAGCCAAATCATGGAACCTTATCAGTGTATATAGTTGAATGAGCCAATTTCTTATAATCAATCTCTCTCTATATAAACATAAACACATATCTATTCCCTGCCACCCTGGAGAACCCCAATACAACATCTAATTCAGTTTTGTGAAGATTAGAAGAAATAGTATTTGTAAAAATGCCTGATACCTAGGAGATGCTCAATACATCTTTCTTCTTTCTTTTTTCATTTTCCATAAAAGTCAAATTGCGATTCTTAGATAAACAACTTATAGCCTCAGAAAATAATAGAATTTAATTTTTGCTGTGACGTCAGAATAATTTTCCAGTGGACATTTAGAGTCTCTTTTGCCCACACATTTACCAAAGCTCCCTTTAACTTGAGGAGTCTTTCCTACATTCATCACAAATAACAATGGAATTAGGCTAAGACACCGTTACCACATTTCTTATAAATGGTAGCGACATAAAGAGGAAGCAAAAATCAGCAAAAGCATTGTGGGTTTTAAAACTAATTTCCTTCTGATTTTAGTTTTTATAGCACTATGTATAGCTAATTAAACTTGAGAGAATATTTCCCTTTGATTTGATCATAGGATCTCACAAATTGCCTTCACTCTCTTAAATCTAATGCAGCTGAATGAGTCAAAAAGAAACGTGCCCAGTTGGCCAGAGCTTGCATCACTCATCTACTCTGTTATTCATTTATTGAGCACTTACTAGACACTGCCTAAGCACAGGGCCACATGGTTCCTGTCTGAAGAGTTACAAATGAGGAAGTCAAGTAAATCAGTGATTTAGTATCATGTGATGAGTGTGTACATAATGCTGTGGAAATACAGGTAAGCATTTACAGTTAGGTAGTTAATATTGCTAACATTTACTGAGTCCTAAGGGCTTAAGTTACAGGCACTGTTCTGAGGGTTTTGCACATAGTAACTCTTTGAATCTTCCCAACAATTCTACAAGGTAGCACTTTATTTTCATCATTTTATTAGTAAGGAAACTAAGGTTAAGTAATGTGTTCAAGGTTACGCAGTTAAGTGGCAGAACCGACATTAGAGACCTAGCTGTTTGGTTTTATGTCCATGTTCTTAATCAGTACTCTATACTGCCACTGTATAGAAAAGACTTTCAGAGGAGGGAGTTCTTAACCTGAGATCTGAAAAACCACTCAGTACTAGTTAGCTGTGTGAAAGATGGAAGGGCAATCTAGAGGGTGGAAGCAGCATGGGGGAAGGTCCAGAGTCATAAGACAGCATATGTTTGAGTTGCTAAGGTGTTAGTGGGTGAAGCAGAGGGAGATAAGGCTCAAAACAAGGCAAGTCTCTGTGCAATAAACTAGGAATTTTAAGTTCCAGTTGAAAAGCTATGGGTCTTCAATGACTGTAAGTGGGGGAATGATATAATCAGATCTGAGTGTTAGAAAGGGTCCTTGGGACAGCGATGTGGGGGACAGATGAGTAGAAAGACTTACTAGGAGGAAATTGCAATATCAAGATGACAGGTGGTCAGAGCCTTAAATTTTGCCTCTGGTCTTGAGAACGGGAAAGAGGGGGATAGATCCAGCTTGTACTGGCTCATGAGAGCCAGTTGTTAAATTTCCAGGAATTTGGTGAGCTGGCTATTAAACAAAGCCATCACTGAAAATTAAAGTATATACACTTACAATTTAGTTATATTAAAAACAAAAGAAATAAATACTCAAAACTCATCATTTTATACTTATTTTACTACTTTTACTGCTACTACTCTCTTGAAGTTATTTATGCCTGTTGTATCTGTAGGTGGAAACACTATATAATGTGTGGTAATGCACTTCTCTTCCCAATTCTATTCAGTGATGTCACATTAGTAGCTTGAAATCAACCATGGTGGGAGGATTACACCATGGAAATCATCAAATGCTACTCATCCCCCATCCCCTGCAAAAGCTGGTAGCTAAACATTTGCCAGTATACCACTGGATAGTTATGAGAAATATTTAAAGCCGGAACAGATAAGACTCAATGTCAAATTGTATACTGTGGGAAGAAGCGAAGGACGAGCCTTGGGCTATCACATTTCTAATTTGGGCAACTGGGTAAAGGGTGGTGGTAATACAAATATAAGGGATTATAAGAGTTTTAGAGGAAAGATGATGATTCGTTTTGGACTTGTTGGATTTGAGTAGAGATATACTTAAATGAATGGGTCTGGAGGTAAGCATAGAGTTTGGGGCTAAAGGTATAGTTTGAGTGTTTTTCGCATGAAAATCTATACAGTGAGTAGAACAGAGGGCAGGAGCCAGAACCCTGGTGAGTGAAGACCATTAGGTGCCATTAGAGGATGGGTAGAACTAAATATACAAAGGATGAGAGAAAGGAGAGTCGCATAAGAAAAAGAAAACATTAAATGTTACAGAGAGGTCAAAGTAAACAAGTCTAGAGATTCTCCACTGCATTTGGAAATGCAGAGGTTACTGGAGAGTTGAGGGAGTGTAGTTTTGGTGCAACAGTGTTGGTAGAGGCCAGTCTCCAGTGACTGGGGAGTAGATAGACAGTAATGGAGTGAAGACAGTGAGTGTAGACCACTCTTAAAGATGGTTGGCCATGAAAGGAAAGAGAGTGAGATGGAGATGGTAGCTAAAGGGGAAATGCAGTCACAGGAAACTTTTACTTGTATTCAGATGTGGTCCTCCAAGTCTTTTCTATGCTGAGGGGGAAACATAAGTAATGAATGAGAAGATAGATGGGAAGAGAGGAGACATGGTAAATATCATGGCCTCCAGGGACCTGCACCTCCTGGGTTTCATACCCTGTGACTTTGCCCTTGGTTTTGTGACTAGTTCTGGCCAAAGGGACATTAGCAAGTAGGATGCCAGCAGAGGCCTGGGAAGCACTTGCAAAGTGGGATTTGTCCTCCTGTGGAAGCCATCTTCCATGCTATAAAAATGCTCGGACTAGAGGCTGGTCCAGACCACTGAATGATAAGCAGCCACATGAAGAGAACCCTGGAGGATGAGAAACCACAAGGGATGGTTCAGCCCCAGTTAAGCTCCCAGCTGGTTGGAGCCTCATGAGTGACTCCAGACAAAGTCAACAGAAGAATGACCCAGTTGAACTCAGTACAGATTGCAGAATCATGTGCAAATAGGGGGACTGGTTTTAAGCCATTTAATTTGGGGCTGGATTGTTACGCAGTAATAGATAACTGAAATGGGGGAAAACAAAGAAGTTGCCTGAGTCATTGGGGAGGAAATATTGCACAGTGATTAAAGACATAGGCTCTGAAATGGGACTTCCTGGGCTCTAATACTTAATTTGCATAATCTTGGGTAAATTATTCAGCTTTTAGGAATCTCAGTTCTTTATCTGTAAAATCATGATGGACATTAAGTGAGGCAATAGACTCTCAGTAAGCCCTTGATAAATATTTGCTGGTCTCATATAAGCACAGGTGGAAGGTTTAACTTTGAAGAGAAGGAGACTCTTTGTTCTTCCAGACAAAAGGGAGGAAAAACTGTAAGGATACGTTGAGGTGAGGCCCCTAGAAATATCAGTCATTAAGTTGGGCTTAGTTACACCTTCCTCACATTTATAGAGCATTTCACAGTGTATAAAAGGTTTTCTTGTATACTGTTTCATTTTATCCAACAAGAAAAGGAGGGTAGATAATATTTAGCTATAAAGAAACAGAAGCTTGAAGAATATAAATTATTTGGCTAAATGTGCAAGACTTAAGAGGTGAGCAAGAACTAGAATGCTGCACTGTGGACTCAGAATCCAGGGTTCTCACATGGTCTCGCAAAACAGGCTGCAAACTAGAAATGAGAAGTCTGGCTTTGGGCCCTAGTACTGCCAAGTCCTAAATGCTACTTTGAGAAAATTACTTAATCTCTCCAAACTTCTTCTATAGAATGGGAATAACAATTCCAATGTCAAAGGGAGCCACTGAAGTAGGGAAGCTCTTTGCAAACTCTGAAATAACATACACGTGTAAGTGATTATTATTTCCATTGCTCTGCCTGGTGGCTGTCATCAATATTATCATTATAGCCGTTTGTGTCTTATATTTAGTGTGGTATAAGGGAAATGAATCTTTAGTGTTCCTTACTTTTTCTCCTCCCTCTTTTCATGTCTTCTTCCCCTTGGTGATATCAAGCTACCCAGGAGTCCTAGTTACAAACTATTTTCACATTTAGTTCACTCAATGAAACAAACTCACATGTCCTATATTCCACATATTTAAATTCTAGTTTTCTACATGCAATGAATCCATAGGTAGAAGATAAGAAAATGTCTAAGTTAATGTCTTTCTAGTCCGGGTAAGAGGTATCTTCACATTGGCCTTAACCCAAAGGAGCTATAGAATGCCAATATTCTTGGCATAGCTGTGGAGAAGACATGAAGGCAGGATAAGTATAGGGTTTGTCCTCTGAGCTTAGGTGGCCAGTTGTGCAGGATTTGGGGGAGTCAACCCCAACTTTTGCTGCATGGTCCCTGATTATTTACTGTGTCCCAAGTTGGAACTATTTTTTAGGGGTCTCATGTTTATTTCTATCCTGAAATCAAAAACAAAATTTAAAGACAGAATATGGTTATGTCATTTAGAATGTTTATAGCAAGTGGGGAGGGGACCTTCAAGATGGTGGAGGAGTAAGACATGGAGATCACCTTCCTCCCAACAAATACATCAGAAATATATCTACACGTGGAACAACTCCTATAGAACACCTACGGAATGCTGGCAGAAGACCTCAGACTTCCCCAAAGGCATGAAACTCCCCACGTACCTGGGTAGGGCAAAAGAAAAAACAGAGATAAAAGAATAGGGACAGGACCTGCACCAGTGGGAGGGAGCTGTGAAGGAGGAACAGTTTCCACACACCAGGAAGCCCCTTCAATGGCGGAGACAGGGGCTGGGCAGGGGGAATCTTCGGAGCCATGGAGGAGAGCACAGCCACAGGGGTGCGGAGGGCAAAACGGAGAGATTCCTGCACAGAGGATTGGTGCCAACCAGCACTCACCAGCCCAAGAGGCTTGGGCTTCGGTCCGATCCCAGGGAGAGGACTGGGGTTGGCTGTGTGAACACAGCCTGAAGGGGTTAGTGCACCATGGCTAGCTGCGAGGGAGTCCGGGAAAAAGTCTGGACATGCCTAAGAGGCAAGAGACCATTGTTTCGGGGTGCACGAGGAGAGGGGATTCCTTCCCTGTGTGCCCACAGAGGCAGAGCAAGCCTAAACGAGCTCCAGAGATGGGCATGAGCCACGGCTATGAGCTCAGACACCAGAGAGGGGCATGAAACGCTAAGGCTGCAGCTGCAGGCACCAAGAATCCTGTGTGCAAGCAGAGGTCATTGTCCACACCTCCCCTCCCAGGAGCCTGTGCAGCCCACCACTGCCAGGGTCGCGTGATCCAGGGACAACTTCCCCAGGAGAACACATGGCACCCCTCAGGCTGGTGCAACGTCACAACGGCCTCTGACACCTCAGGCTTGCCCTGCATTCCGTACCCCTCCTTCCCCCTGGCCTGAGTGAACCAGAACCCCCTAATAAGCCGCTCCTTTAACCACATCGTGTCTGGGCGGGAACAGAAGCCTGAGGGCGACCTAGATGCAGAGGTGGGGCCAAATCCAAAGATGAACCCCAGGAACTATGCGAACAAAGAAGAGAAAGGGAAATCTCCCCCAGCAGCCTCAGGAGCAGCAGATTAAATCTCCATCATCAACTTGGTGTACCCTGCATCTGTGGAATACATGAATAGACTTAAAATAAAGACTATTACAAGAGACAAAGAAGGACACTACATAATGATCAAGGGATCAATCCAAGAAGAAGATATAACAATTGTAAATATTTATGCACCCACCGGAGCAGCACCTCAATACATAAGGCAAATGCTAACAGCTGTAAAAGGGGAAATCAACAGTAACAGAATAATAGTAGGAGACTTTAGCACCCCACTTTCACCAATGGACAGATCAACCAAAATGAAAATAAATAAGGAAACACAATCTTTAAATGATACATTAAACAAGATGGACTTAACTGACATTTATAGGACATTCCATCCAAGAACAACAGGATACACTCTTTTCTCAAGTGCTCATGGAACATTCTCCAGGATAGACCATATCTTGGGTCACAAATCAAGCCTTGGTAAATTTAAGGAAATTGAAATCGTATCAGGTATCTTTTCCAACCACAGCACTATGAGACTAGATATCAATTACAGGAAAAAAACTGTAAAAAATACAAACACATGGAGGCTAAACAATACTCTACAAATAACCAAGAGATCACTGAAGAAATCAAAGAGGAAATCCAAAAAAACCTAGAAACAAATGACAATGATAACATGATGACCCAAAACTTATGGGATGCAGCAAAAGAAGTTCTAAGAGGGAAGTTTATAGCAATAAAATCCTACCTCAAGAAACATCTCAAATAAACAATCTAACCTTACACCTAAAGCAATCAGAGAAAGGAGAACAAAAAACCCCCAAAGTTAGCAGAAGGAAAGAAATCATAAAGATCAGATCAGAAATAAATGAAAAAGAAATGAAGGAAATGATAGGAAAATCAATAAAACTAAAAGCTGGTTCTTTGAGAAGATAAAAAAAATTGATAAACCATTAGCCGGACTCATCAAGAAAAAAAGAGAGAAGACTCAAATAAAAAGAATTAGAGGATACCCAAAACCAGACAAGGACGTCACAAAGAAAGAAAACTACAAGCCAATATCACTGATGAATATAGATGCAAAAATCCTCAACAAAATACTAGCAAACAGAATCCAACAGCACATTAAAAGGATCATACACCATGGTCAAGTGGGGTTTATCCCAGGAATGCAAGCATTCTTCAATATACGCAAATCAGTCAATGTGATACACCATATTAACAAACTGAAGGATAAAAACAATATGATAATCTGAATAGATGCAGAAAAAGCTTTTGACAAAATTCAACACCTATTTATGATAATAACTCTCCAGAAAGTAGGCATAGAGGGAACTTACCTCAACATAATAAAGGCCATATACAACAAACCCACAGCCAACATCGTTCTCAATGGTGAAAAACTGAAACCATTTCCTCTAAAATCAGGAGCAAGACAAGGATGCCCAGGCTCACCACTATTATTCAACATAGTTTGAGAAGTTTTAGCCACAGCAATCAGAGAAGAAAAAGAAATAAAAGGAATCCAAATCATAAAAGAAGAAGTAAATGTTTGACAATGTTTGACAATGTTTGACAATGACATGATACTATACACATAGAATCCTAAAGATGCTACCAGAAAACTATTAGAGCTATCAATGAATCTGGAAAAGTAACAGGATACAAAATTAATGCACAGAAATCTCTTGCATTCCTATACAGTAATGATGAAAAATCTGAAAGAGAAATTAAGGAAACACTCCCATTTACCATTGCAACAAAAAGAATCAAATACGTAGGAATAAACCTAACTAAAGAGACAGAAGACTTGTATGCAGAAAACTAAAAGACACTGATGAAAGAAGTTAAAGATGTTACAAACAGACGGAGAGATATACCATACTCTTGGATTGGAAGAATCAACATTGTGAAAATGACTATACTACCCAAAGTGATCTACAGATTCAGTGCAGTCCCTATCAAACTACCAATGGCAGTTTTCACAGAACTAGAACAAAAAATTTCACAATTTGTATGGAAATGCAAAAGACCCCGAATAGCCAAAGCAACCTTGAGAAATTAAAATGGAGTTGGAGGAATCAGGCTCCCTGACTTCAGACTATACTACAAAGCTACAGTAATCAAGACAGTATGGTACTGGCACAAAAACAGAAAGATAGATCAATGGAACAGGATAGAAAGCCCAGAGATAAACCCACGCACATATGGTCACGTTATTTTATTTATTTATTTATTTATTTATTTTTTGTGGTACGCGGGCCTCTCACTGCTGTGGTCTCTCCCATTGTGGAGCACAGGCTCCGGAATGTGGGATCTTCCTGGACCGGGGAACGAACCCATGTCCCCTGCATTGGCAGGCGGACTCTCAACCACTGTGCCACCAGTGAAGCCCTGGCCACCTTATTTTTGATAAAGGAGGCAAGAGTATACAACGGAGAAAAGACAGCCTATTCAATAAGTGGTGCTGGGAAAACTGGACAGCTACATGTAGAATAATGAAATTAGAACACTCCCTAACACCATACAGAAAAATAAACTCAAAATGGATTAAAGACCTAAATGTAAGGCCAGACACTATAAAACTCTAGAGGAAAACATAGGAAGAACACTCTTTGAAATAAATCACAGCAAGGTCCTTTTTGACCCACCTCCCAGAGAAATAGAAATAAAAAGAAAAAGAAACAGATGGGACCTAGTGAAACTTAAAAGCTTTTGCACAGCAAAGGAAACCATAAACAAGACCAAAAGACAACCCTCAGAATGGGAGAAAATATTTTCAAATGAAGCAACTGACAAAGGATTAATCTCCAAAATATACAAGCAGCTCATGCAGCTCAACATCAAAAAAACAAACAACCCAATCCAAAAATGGCCAGAAGACCTAAATAGACATTTCCTGAAAGAAGATATACAGATGGCCAACAAACACATGAAAGGATGCTCAACATCACTAATCATTAGAGAAATGCAAATCAAAAGTACAATGAGGTATCACCTCATACCGGTCAGTATGGCCATCATCAAAAAATCTACAAACAATAAAAGCTGGAGAGGGTGTGGAGAAAAGGGAACCCTCTTGCACTGTTGGTAGGAATGTAAATTGATACAGCCACTATGGAGAACAGTATGGAGGTTCCTTAAATAACTAAAAATAGGACTACCATAACGACCCTGCAATCCCACTACTGGGCATATACCCTGAGAAAACCATAATTCAAAAAGAGACATGTACACAATGTTCATTGCAGCACAATTTACAATAGCCAGGACATGGAAGCAACCTAGGTGTCCATCGACAGATGAATGAATGAAGAGGATGTGGCACATATATGCAATGGAATATTACTCAGCCTTAAAGAGAAATGAAGTTGAGTTATTTGTAGTGAGGTTGGTGGACCTAGAGTCTGTCATACATAGTGAAGTAAGTCAGAAAGAGAAAAACAAATACTGTATGCTAACACATATATATGGAATCTAAAAAAAAAAAAAAAATGTTCGATGAACCTAGGGGCAGGACAGGAATAAAGACTCAGACCTAGAGAATGGACTTGAGGACACAGGGAGGCAGAAGGGTAAGCTGGGACGAAGTGAGATAGTAGCATTGACATATATATACAATACCAAATATAAAATAGATAGCTATTGGGAAGCAGCTACCTAGCACAGGGAGATCAGCTCCGTGCTTTGTGACTACCTAGAGGGGTGGGATAGGGAGGGTGGGAGGGAGATGCAAGAGGAAGGAGATATGGGGATATATGTATACATATAGCTGTTTCACTTTGTTATACAGCAGAAAGTAACACTGTAAAGTAATTATACTCCAATAAAGATGTTAAAACAAGCAAACAGACAAAAATACAGAATGATCCAAGTAGGAAACCACTTCAAGTTTTAATTGTAAAGCAGATGCCTGTGTTGTAGTTTTAGAGATAGGACCTTGTGGAACAATCCAGTATCTATTTAGAATGTAGAAGACCTTGAGTTCTTCTGCTGTGTTCCAATTTGTCCTTCAGACCAGTCACTGGGCATTTTTATCTCACTGAGCTCATTGTATTTGATCACTGTCACACACTGATCAAAAATAATTTCACAGCCTTTAGCTTCTTATTTTAAGAACCGAACAAATGCGCTGATTTGTATGAATAAGACAGAGTGGAGAACTTTCCTGGGAAACAAGACACTTTTGAAAACAACTGTCAAACTGAAGACTACAGGAGTCTTAATTAGCTGATGCTTGCAAAATACTTCGAAAATGAAACCCATGGTGTTCTTGCTAAGTATGATGAATACCATTTATTCTTGGATAAGTAAAACGTCATATATTTTGAGACATTTGAATTTGTGTGTGCTCTCTACAAGATGCAGATTGTTATTTTTGCAGAAAAAGCAAATGAAACTCTATATGAAAAATGCAGAAGTGAGACAAATTTTTGAATAGAGTTATTATTCTTGAAGATGTAAATATGCAGTGGTGATGTGAAATTAGATGAATATTATTTTTCCTAAATGTGTGAGCTGATTCAAAGGCAGCAGTATAGCTGAAAGAACACGTGGTATGAAATTGGAAGATCTAAGTACAGACTTGAACTACTTTTTACCAGCAGAGAGACCAGTCAAGTCACTGGTTTCTTCATCTACAAAACAGGAAAAATAATAGTAGCTTTCCTACTTATCTTCTAGGGTTGTTTTGAGACTCAAATGTGATCAGATAGTCATGTGATAATTTTATTAACTGTCAATATGAAATGAAAGATATTATTTCTTTGAAACATTGATAAGGCAAAAAATGGCTTAATAACTCTAATAAGTAATAATCCACAGAGACTCTAATTCATCCTTTTACTTACAGTTCTTAAGTTATTTTTTTCTTACCTTTGTCCCATTGTTTCTTTCCATGGGTCTAGAGAGGTTAAAGGTGAGAGATGGTGGGGAAATTCAAGGAGGGCCTTTTCCTTCTCTTAGGAACAAAGTGTCTCATTACCAAACTTTTAGGAGAACCTTATCTGGAATTTTAAAAGATGACTGCTAGACCCCATTTTTTAGGTATGGCCTTTCTAGGGAAGCCCAGGATTTAGAATTTCAAATGCCTGCAGTTCTTCTACTTGCTGGCCCATATACCATCAAAACGATTATCCAGATGAAATGTTTGACATGGCAGAAATAGGTCTTCCATTAAGAACTAAACACCCACGAATGTCAATTCTCTTCTAGCTCATGCGAATAGTTGTCTTGACAGTTTCTAACATTTTTCATTTAATATGTATAAACAGTATGGTAAAGTAAAGATGCCTATCAATTCTTTGCTATTCCTCCCATTGAGAGGTGAAGTTGAATTCTCCTCCCCTTGAATCCGGACTGGCCTTAGTGACTTACCTGACCGAACAATTGAGGCGGAATTGATGTTCTGGGACTTTGGAGGTTAGCTCGTAAGAGGCCTTGGACTTTTGACCTTAATCTCTCGGAGTACTTGTTTTGGGAGTTCCAAGCCAGTTTGTAAGAGACTGTCACACCACAGGAGACACTGTTCATGGTCCCTGTTGATCCCAGCTATCCATGTGTCCTTGCAAAGGCACAGTGTATGTGAGTGGAGCCACCTTGGACCCTCCAGAGTGGCTCACCTGCCAGCTCAGTACCTCTGAGTGACCTGCCCAAACTCCTAACGCACAAAATCTTGAGAAATTGTGTAATAATTGTTGTTTAAAGTCACAATTTGTAAGCAGCAATGAAGAATTGGACTGAACATTAAATATCTTGAGTGAAATATTCATTAGAAGTAGAATAACTTATGTTCATCAAAGTATTATTTTATTGAAAAAGTAGGTTCTTACCATTGACTGTTTAATATAGTAGCTAATGCCATGGCTTATATTTTTTGAGATTTTACTATGCGCCAGGTACTATGGTAAGTACATCACCCATGCATCACCCATGTATTCCCACCTGTCACCTCACCTCCACTTCGTAGATTATCCATCCATCCAATGAGAGCTTGCTGCACATCCCCCTGTGCCACTGTGCCCAGTCTTGAGTGAGGAGCATAGAAGCCAAAGGAATTTCCAAAGGGGTGCCCTTGACATTCTCAAGGATCTCTCTCTTTCTAGCTCAGGAGAAATTAGTACATTCTGCCTGTTCTATAATGTGTAATTGAGGGACCCCTTTAACTATATTTAGAGGATCCCCACAGGCTTATCTTAGGCAAGACTGTGCGATAGCCTTGTGCCCACACCTCTTCATCATTCCTTTCAGAGTTCCTCATCTTACTGTGTCACCCACCACTCACTAATCTCACTGGGTCTCATTTCACAGCTTCATTCGGGATGGCCCCCTGGAGGCAGAGCTCTGCCTCTCTCCTGAGGCATTTGCCGGTCCTTCAGAAAGTCGCCACCTCTCCCTGCCCTGGGGTGTAGGGGAGGGATGACTTTGGCCACATTTAATTGTCTTTGCTCAAATCATACTCTGATATCTGTCCTTTAAGTTCCTCTTTCTCTGTGAATGCAGGGCTTTCTCATATTTACATCTATTTATTCCTCCCTGCTTTTTTGCATATTCTTTGGGGTATAGATTTTTGAGTATGGCCAGAGGTGGATGTGCCACAAAGCTAAGAAGCTTAAGTTTCAGGGCTCCTCTCTTTTACAGGCTCCTTACAAATCCCTACGCCTCATTTTGATCTTTTTATTTTTTTCACTTTTTTGAACTTGTCAAGTTTTATTTGTGGCCAAGTACATGATATATATACATACATATAATATGTATATATATATACATACATATATATGTGTATAAATATGATATAGAAATATACATGATATTGGAATATATATAAATATACAAATGTTTTATTGACATAGGTAAAAAAAAAAGCATGTTCTGTATTTGTACGTTTCAAAGTTCTATACACATCTATTAAATTGAGCTGGTTGATTTTAATACTCAGATCCTCTATGTCCCAGCTAAATTTTTATCTTCTAGATCTGTCAGATTTTGAAAGATTTATATTGGAATCTGTTACTGTAATTATGTATGCATTTTAAAAATATTTATTTATTTATTTTTGGCTGCGTTGGGTCTTTGTTTCTGCGCACGGGCTTTCTCTAGTTGCAGAGAGTGGGAGCTACTCTTCGTTGTGGTGCACAGGCTTATTATTGCGATGGTTTCTCTTGTTGTGGAGCACGGGCTCTAGGCACACGGGCTTCAGTAGTTGTGGCTCACGGGCTCAGTAGCTGTGGCTCACGGGCTCTTGAGCACAGGCTCAGTAGTTGTGGCGCACGGGCTTATTTGCTCTGCGGCATGTGGGATCTTCCCGGACCAGGGCTTGAACCCATGTCCCCTGCATTAGCAGGCAGATTCTGAACCACTCTGCCACCAGGGAAGCCCATGCATGCATGTTTTAAAATGAGGTTCTTCTTTTATTTTTATGTTTTTATTTTTTTAAAAAAAGAAGTCCCAGGACTTCCCTGATGGTTCAGTGGCTAAGACTCCACGCTCCCAATGCAGGGGGCCTGGGTTCGCTCCCTGGTCAGGGAACAAGATCCTGCATGCATGCCACAACTAGGAGTCTGCATGCCACAACTAAAGATCCCATATGCTGCAACGAAGATCCCTCATGCCGCAACTAAGACCCGATGCAGCCGAAATATCAAGCAATCAATAAATACATAAAAATGAAAAAGGAGGTCCCACACATTGTGTAAACCTCTGCTTCACAAGTGATGTTCACCTGAATGCCTGTGGCATTTGTCATGTTGCAGGACTTAGTAATATCTGAATGATTTGCTTCATAATGCTAATTGCATGACAATTCACCTTTGAGACCTCCCTAGCCCCTAAAATGATCAGTTACATGAGTCCTATTCTTTTTCTGCATTTAGCTCTTCTCTCTACCCCCTAAGTTATTTTATTCTCAACCTTCTTAAAATTTCTTTTCTCTGAATGCCAGGTTCTTAGCTTTCTCCTCTGACTACTCTTATTTGAATTTCCCTTATTAGTTAAACTCTACCAGCATATAAAATGTCTTTGGATTCAATGGAAATTGTCTCTCTTCTTTAGTTAATATAGTGAGTCGGTCGTTAAGTTCAGCTGGTTGCGAGAAGAATTTCAAGTGTTTCAGCTCTGTGAAAGTACCAAGAATTACTTACTGGGGTAATTCTCTTCCGGGATTAAGAAAAACAGCAAATCATACCTAAGAACAGTTCCAAGTAGCCTCATTCTCATGGCGCTGGGACCCGCTGGGGAACAGCGGTGGGCTTTGATGAGTAGTTTTTGTGCGAACCGCTAATGAAAGCGTTCACTTCAAGCAGGAGTGCCTTCAGGATTCATCATGCTTCTCGGGTGCCTTATCGAGAGCCAACACACTGAATAGGGGAGAGACTGCTCGCCCAGTGGTACAGCGTTACTCATTACCTGCCTTCTGTGAAAGAAGCAGGTACAATAAACCCCAGAGGATTCAGTGGCTGAGGTTTGAGGAGTTCTTTGAAAACAGGGTGAAAACCTAGGCTTATTTATGCCCTCAGAGGGGAAGCCCTGGAAGATTTATTCAAGCAAGGAGAAGACACGGCTTGTCTACAGCTGTACGTTCTGCCTTTCCCGCATTGGGAAGAGATTATTTTTCTCTGAATATGCAGATATCTTCCACTTGCTCCCCCCAAATCCACTCCACACCCACTCTCCTGCCTTCTCCTCCCTGAGCTGTCGCAGGGCCTGTGTGAACTGTAGCATCAGGTTCTCTTGCGCGATGGTTTCTGTTGGGTTCAGCCAATGGGGTGACCTGGCAGGAGAGATTTGAGGGAAGGAGGAGAGTAAAACCAGGGTGTGTATTTTCTCAGCGCCGTCTCTGTGACTGTGTCCCTCTCTGGAAGGTCACAGCCCCTCAGTGTCCCTGGCTCTACAAGCTTAGCTTTCACTAGTCTATTCCTACAACACCTTGAGACTTCTCTATGCCCTGCCCATTCTTCAGTCAATCGTCCCTTAATTCCACTCTCCTCAAATCCCCAAATTCAGTTTTCCTGCCGGGATCTGTCATTTCCTTGCTAGACCTTGACCCACAGTACTTGATCCAAATTTAGGATTCATGGGTTTGAATATAATCCACACCCCCTGCCAGCAAGGCCGTGCCCTGCTCCCCAGTGATGCCCTGTTTCAAGTCTTTCTATAGTTGCTATGGGTTTGTATAAAGATTATTTGAAGATGAAGATATTTGAGATTCAACAGCGAAGCCTTTTCAGAGCATCCCTTGTCTGACTAAAAGCAGAAACTTCTGAGAAATGAGAACTACCATAAATTCCCTCTTCAGGGTGGCTCTATTCCCAGTAGAGAGAACAAGGGTAAATCTACCAGTTTCCTCTCCAGGGCAGTTTTATCACCTTGAAAAAGACAGAAAAACCACTTATACCTTTATGACAAATATCATAAACTCTCGTATCTCCAGTTTGTTCTAAAAACCCATTTGTCTTTCCTAAAAAATCCTTTTGTTCTTGCCACAGAAGCTGTTTCTCTCCCTTCCCTTTCTTCTACCAAATCAGGTCGGTAAGCCTTTAACAGTTTAAGGAGCCAGCTACTTTTGTTGGCCTCTCTATGCATATAAATAAACGTTTTTCTCCTATTAATCTGTATTTTGTCCGTTTAATTTGCAGGCCCCAATTACTGAATTTAAGAGGGTAGAGGAAAAAGTTTTTCCTCCCTTACATTGCCTTAGCAGGTGCACATATTTCTTTTTAAGTGGAGCATAGCAGTCCTCACCTTTGGAGAGAATCAAAAGTTACAAGGTAGTAACACGTGACTAGCACTCAGTAAACTTGATTTCACCCAGGATCTGAAGGTGTTCTAGAATCGAAGAGTTTTAGAAAGAAATACGGGCATCTAGCTCTGGGAGTGTTTTGTGTTGGAACTTGGCATTTTCACTTCACCTTCCTATTTCTCTTTTCATGTAATTGCTTGAATGTTATGAGAGCAGGATTACTCTGGAGACTTGGGAAATAAATCAGTCTCTCTGTTCTTTTCCCTTCCATTATAGTCCTTTCCCACACCAAAGGAAACCCAATTCAGTAGCTTAGTCTGACTGAACATTTTAAACATTGTCCTAAATATACTGGTTTGGGCTTGTTAGTCCCAGAATGTGTAGAAATTTGCCTAATCAAGGGTAGTCTAATTAGGACCTCCCTGGCAGTCCAGTGGTTAGGACTTCACGCTTCCACTGCCGGAGGCACAGGTTCCTTCCCTGGTCAGGGAGCTAAGATCCCCGCATGCTGCATGGTACAGCCAAAAAAAAAAAAAAAAAAAAAGAGAGAGGGATAGAGTAGTCTAATTAGCCACATTGAAACAAAACTGTATTCTGCATGAATAATGCTGCACAAGGGAGTCTGTTGTTAATTCTTTTTGGATAATGACTATTTGGGGTTTCATGGCACTGAAATGTACGTAGCACATCCAGTAACTGGCTGGGCTACGGATGTCTACAGATATTAACCCTGTTAACAAGATGCTGGGAAGCAGAAGGTGAGTCAGCCACCTCCAGCCATGACCACAACCTCAGACCTTACTGTGGCCACCATCTAAACACGGGATTTAAGAACAATAAAACAACAAAGAACCAAATGTAGAGTAAGCGGGGGCTGGAATTTTGTGTGCCATCGTTTGGAAAAGAAAAGAAGTTAGTCAGATCTCAGGCTATAGTAACCTCCAACATTCCTACCCAGAGTATTTTTCAAATTATGAGAAAACATTTATTTGCTTTTGAAATCAATCACTTTAAATTGTTTTCCTGTCGCAAAAAGACATCAATCAGTTGTTTTTATCGGTGACCCGGTGCTGTCACTTCCCACCCCTCCCTCCCCCTTGCCTATCCAAGAAGCTACTGAATGCATGGTCACTGGGAATGCCGAGGTCTATGCCCAAATCTTGAAGCTCCCAGTTTAAAGCAAAAGCTTCCAGTAGTTTCCTCTACCTGTATTTTAGGAAATTACTGAGGAGTTTTCCTAGAAAGAGCTTCATCTATACCCGGTGTGAGGTCCTCAAAGCCTGCTGTTACGTGTGCTGGAATTGGGGAGCAGGGAAGAAAAGGAGAAGGAAAGAAGACCCTTGAGGTTCAGCATTTGTGTTTTGTTTCTTCTGAATTCCAACAGAATGCTGTGTAGATTTAGAGTTAGCTCAAAGTTGCTTGGTCCCCAATAAAAGGTTGGGAAATCCACTAAACAAATGGCTTGAGAGTTAAAAATGATTCCATTGTGCTAAGACAGCATGAAGATCTGACCAATCAGGTGTCTTGAAACCAGCTACAAGTTTTCTTTGACCCATAATCAAGATTAATTCTTCTGGCTTTTGTAGATTTCAGGCCACCTTCCCACTGGGTCTCTATCATATTATACAGATGATTAGGTAGCTCAAGTTGAATCAAGTATGGTAAAAATGCATTACTTTTGGTGCTCTTTGAGGGTAACTATGAATGGTGGCTTCTTATCCTTGTTTATTTACTTTTTATTAACTCTATGGGCATATCAGTATTATTGAACCTATGGTAAACTTTATCCTATTAAAACAGAACAAAAGCATTTACCTGTTCATATTCCACTCATATTTAGTTAAAAACTTATGAGTTGATTGGATGCTCCTAAAAATTTTGCCCATTTGGGGGGATAAGCTGCAAATCCAGGTCTTATACGTATTCAGTGGACTACAGTGATTATGTTGTAGTGATAGAGATCTGATTAGAATGTGGTTGGTAGTTTTATTGTTTCAACAATTATAGAGTTTTGCCAGGTATTTGTAAAATATGTATTTCCATAAATGACTATTTTGAGAACTATCTCCATTTATCTCAATTAAGTTTGAGGAATTTGGGGTGACCCTTCTTTTAGCACTGCAGTTTCTCCTTATCCTTAAGGGAATGGGTGGCACAGGGCGCGAAAGACGTCAGGAAAAGATTATAGGAGGATACTGGCTTAAATAACTCACTACTTTTTTTTCTTGTTTGACATGACATTCCAAATTCAAAAAGAGAAGTCATCTTGCTGAATCAAAAATGTGTCTGTGGACGATTTTGCTTTGCTCAGCTAATGGATCCTGGAGGAAATCTCCAGAAACTCCTGGCATCAGATATGAACATATTTTTCCTTCTTATGGGAATGGGGGTAGTAATAGTATGACCATCATTCCTAAGTAAGGCCGCTCAAGGTCACTGCAACCTTTCTGCATAGTTGCCTAAGAGAGAAGGCAGAACACAGACACATCCCCCGGTGTCTGAAACCCCTTTGTTTAGTTTCCTTTTGTATCAAAAGGATTGGCCTTCACCATGGGAGAGGCTGTAACTGGATTTCACCATGAAAGGAGGTTGTAATTAGATTTCTCAGCAGGTCTATGAGTTCTGTCCCTGGAAAAAACAGAGAAAAGGGCCTGAATATTCTTTCCTCTAGCTGGAAAGGTAGCCAGCCAAGCCTGCAGAGATTGGTCTGAAAGGCCCCGACCTCTGATGGAACAATGTCAACTCTGGCCTCCAAGACTGAGTGCGTGGTCCTTCAGGTTGAGGGTGCAAAGCAGTGCAAGTGATAGCTAAAGATTTCTCGGCATTTGGTAGGAAACATAGGACATTCCTCCGAATGAAACCCTCTGACTCTTGGTCTCTCTGTCTCTTGGTGTCCTGAAACTTCTATCTCCTAGAGAAGCGGAGGGCACCTAAACTTTGGAACATTCTAGAACATCATTCTCCATCTAGATTTAGGAATGAACTTACACAAACAACCAGAATATATTTTTGGGTACTGTGGTTCATTTTGAGTTCTTAGTTGGATTGGTTCCATTTCAGTTTCCATAATATTTTCTAGAAGTTTACATTGGAATGCAGTTATGTCAGAGAAGGTGTTTGTATTTGATTTCTTTTCAGTTGTTACAGTTTTTAAAAAGAACTTAATTGAAATTCACATTTAAAATGGTGAATTTTATTTTTGAAGCTCTGCTTGTTGCCTTGCCACGTAAATCTACTTGATCTAACCATCTGTCTCCACTGGGTGCTCCTTGTCCCGCTAGCTCTCTTTTCTCTTCATATCTCCTTGCTCTTTCTTTTCCTCCTAAGCATTAACAAGCTGTGTGACCACTGAACCAGAGTGGAAACATGGCCATCCATACTTTTAAAGGCAGGAACAGGCTTGGAGTCTACTCTTTTCCATCTCTTGTATTGGCTATGTCAATGACTCCTTGGAAAGTTGAGTGCTGGTAGTTTTTTTAACTGAATTTCCTTCATGCTGCCTGGAGCTCCTCAGGCAGCCAGTATTTTCCCTAACCCTCCCCCTTGCTCTGCCACCCCCCGTTGTTGGCTCCTTCCTTGGCAGCCTCAACCACACGTATAAGTCCCCCTCCTTCTCTTGGAGACCAAGGAAACTTCCTTCGGCATTTTTGGTTTTCAAGGCAGACGATGACTACGTGATCTGTTTGTCTTACCTAGTCTAAGGTCAGAAGAACTGAGAATGACGTACATGTGTGCAGAAAAAGGAGAGGTTTGCCCTGTCTGTTTTCCCTGTTACTTTACTTTTCTTCTTATGACTGGCATCTTGTTTCCTGGAGTATGTACCTCTACATTTCCAAATAAGGCCAGGTCTCTTTTGTTGAGTTTGTTTATATCAGGGGAAGACTGTAGGCTACTATTTTTAGCAATTATTGTAACTATGGAAAAATTTCCCTTCAGGGAAATGTAGTAAACAAAATGATTATTATCATTTTGCTTCATAATCAGACTCAGACAGAACATTCTCCTTCACCCTGACTTTACATGATGGCCAAAGGCTTCATTATCAGAGAGCAAACCCCTTAGTCATATTTTGGCTAACGTATACATGTTGTTACCTGATCCAGACTTAAGACTGTTGCTTTAGGGCTTTTAAAGCATGACTGAGTCTCTTGGGAGAGCTCTATAGCTTGGCGTTAAATGAATCTGAAGATTTAAGAAAGATGGCTTTCTATTTTGAGTTCTCTGCTGAGTCGCCATTTGACATCGAAGTGTCCCAGTCCTGCCAGTGTATGCGATACACTCAGACTCAAAGATGCAGACTTTTCTAGGGCTCTGACTGCAACTGTCTGTCATCCTGCCTGACTGAACCTACCACTATGTGAGTCTAGGCTAGGGATAGATACGGTTCATGCCCGTCGGAACTTTGAGTCTAACCAGAATTCAACATTAAACATGAATCAAGCAGAGGACAAATACTTTTAGGGCTTCACATCTCCCACTGCTCTACCCCTTCCTCTCAGAGGATCTGGCCTTCTCTCTGTTCCTCAGTCTACGGTCCCTCCTGCCACAGGATCTTTGCACGCTCAGACTTCTCTTGTCAGCATCCACTTGCTCCAGCTGCCACTGCCCAGCACGCACACCTCCCACAGGGCTAACCTCTATTTAGGCTTCCGATCAAGGAAAGCCATACCTGACCTTGAGCGGAAGTCGGGATCCTTACGTGCTTTCTTAGAAGAAAGGTGCTTTTCCTTCTTAACACTTATTTCAGCATATAATTATACAATACACGCTCAATATAATGTGAACTTTTTCGCCCCCCAAAATCATGCTATAACAAAAGGGATGTGCCCTATATTTTAGCACTTCTGAGGTCTCTAGCATAAAAGGATATTGTCTCAATTACTTCATTTTGAACAACAAAGTACCATTTCAGGCAAACAGCCTGAAATGATCTCAAGCAATGCTTATTTTTGTTCTTAGGAAGGTCACCCGCACGATGAAAAAGGAGATAAAGATATTTAAAGCAGATTTAGCAATTATTCTTGAGGTACGACTTCATTTTTGCAACTGTTGGAATTACACAGTTTTAGAAAACCACACTTTAGAGACTCAAGCGGTTTTCAATAAGCCCTTTAAAGAGTACTGGAAAAAGCCATATAGGAGGTAATTAATATGTAGAGATCATCACCATGGAATGAGAATCTATGCTTGGGGCTCAAATTTGCAGTGCTAGCAGATTTCTGAGAAGTGAGTTATAAACAACTTGCAGAGGATTGATGATGCACTACTCTCTATTAGACAGTTACAGAGTGGCTCCAGTGAACACAGACAGTGTTGTTAAAGAGGCATAGAGAGAGTGTTAACAAAATCATTTCATGAAATATGAGAATAAAAAAGTCACTTTTATAAGTATAAAATATTTTAAATGAAATGAGATTTAAAATAATGTATTTGTAACAATAGAGTAAGCGTCCTAAGCATACCTTCCAATATTATCCATCCGTGTGTGCATTTAGATTGGCCAAAGATTTTGCCTGAGGACCTTTTTATTAGAAAAATGAAGGTGGCTTTGTATTTGAGGTCACCTTATGTTTGGGCAAATGTATTTTAAAAAAAAAATTATCAAAGTATAGTTGATTTACAATCTTGTGTTAATTTCTGCTGGACAGCAAAGTGACTCAGTTACACACACACACACACACACACACACACACACACACACTCACACACACATATATATTCTTTTTCATGAATGCAGTTTTTATTAATGTGATAATTTGATTAACAACTGTCTCCCTAACTACATAGTAAGTGCCACAAGAGCACAGCCATTCTCTGTTTGTTCCTGTAGCATCCCTGGCATTTCACACAGAATAGAACTGAGTACATTAGTTGTTTGAGACATAAGATAAAAATATTACTTATTTCATGACCTGGAAAACACTGGAGAAACTAAAACAGAAATTTTAATAAAAAGTATTTTAATGAAAGATAAGATGTTTTGATACATTTTGCCCTAGTGTTAATCAAGATGAGAAGAATCTCTTTTACTCCTTATAAATGTAAAAATCCTTAATTATTGCCTTTTATCCTTTTAAGAAATTCAATGGTTCCTGTTTATACAAGGATAATTCTGAGGCCTGTTTTCATTGCAGTTTCCTCACTGGGAGATTCCAAGTTCAAAAAAGCCATTCTTATCAGAGTTAGACCAAATGAGAAAAGTATTAAAAGAACGACTAATTCTTGAGCACTTCCATCCATTGTTTCAGTTAATCCTACAACAGTCTTATGAATTAGCTGTTATCCCCGTTGAAGATGTAGGGGAAACTGAGGTTTGGTGAACTTCACGGCCAACCTTTACCACTGGTCAGATCCTGTAATAAGAGCCTTACATAGAGTATCTCATTCAATTCCCATGACAATTTTATGACCATTATTATCTCTCTTTTACATATGAGAAGATGAGGCAAAGAGTGGATAAGATAAAAAACTAGAGAGTGTTTAAGTGCCAGGATTCCAGTCCAGGCAGCCTGCCCCCGAGTCCCCTTGATTGATAATCACCTGGATAAGCACATCGTGAAGGTGGGAGGCGGTAGTGGGGACTCGGGAAATGGCTTTCGTGTAGGGCCCAGCCTGTCCTACAAAGTGAGGTCCTGTCTCTTTCTCCTCCTTCGCCTTCCCATTTGCTTTTCCCTGCACTCGACAGTAAGCTGGGCACCGTGTCGTAGCTTTCTTGTTCATTTTCTTAACACCCATTCACTGACTCTTTAAAGGAAATGTTTGGCGTACATAAGTTGGTTGCATAATAGGAAGGAAACAAGCCAGGATGGGGGACTTCATTTCTCAAGGATTTTTAAAGCAGACTAAGAGTTATTTCACAGAGAGGGCTGTGAAACTCGAGCCTTTCTATCCCCTTTCATTGCTATGACTACAGGCTGCTCCTGCTACAGAAAAAGCAGCTGACATTTCAATTCTAGGAACATAGAGGAGAGGTTTACAAAAACAGAAAAACAAAAAACAAACCCTTTTGTTTGAATTTCAGTTAGAGAGGAAAAAGATACCCCCAGAGCAAGTCAAAACCCCTATTCCTGCCTCGAGAAAAGATAAGAAAGGAGAAATGTTCGGGCCTTTTCCCCCCTCCAGGTAGGCCAATAAAACAGAGTTGAGTGCAAAGCATCATTTTGCCTCATTCCTCTTAATGGCAATCTGAAACAGAAAACTCACTCTGGTTTCGTTTGACTTGGCCATTAAGAAGCTACTAATGGATGAAGCAGTAAGGACTCAGTAATAAATACTTCAGGCTGAGGCCCTCTCAAGGGCATACGGTAGTGTCAGATTTATTTTTCCATTTCTTTAGATAAAAAAAAGACAATTCAATGAATATTTCCTTTTTGACCCCCACTATTACTGCCAGAAAAATTATTCCAAGTGTGTAATCAAACACTTCCTCACTGTGTGTAGAAAAATTATTCCAAGTGTGTAATCAAACACTTCCTCACTGTGTGTAGAAAAATTATTCCAAGTGTGTAATCAAACACTTCCTCACTGTGTGTAGAAAAATTATTCCAAGTGTGTAATCAAACACTTCCTCACTGTGTGTCTAGTACTCTGCCAGGTGCTATACCTGACATTTAAAAAGCATCTTATTTAATTCCTACAATGACCCCATTGTGGGTATTATTATCACTATTTGCTTAATAGATGGGTAAACTGAGTCCTGGAGGTGTGAAGTGACTGCCTAAGCTCACAAAGAGGCAGAGCCAGGATTTAAACTGAGGCGTGTTAGACGCTGAAACCCATGCTCTATCTGCTCTGTCGGGCTGACTCTGAGGCATAGACCTGGCATTGACATTTTATTATACAGCAAAGTGTATAAGTACAAGGAAGAAACCCTGAGGGAAATCTTAGAGTAAATTCCCTTTCTACAGAGTTCCATTCGGGACATATAGGTAGACTAGTGCTTTAATATCAGCTACGATCGACAGATTGATTCAAACGTACCAGACATAGCTGTTTTCCTCGTTTATCACAACAAATCTCTAAGGTGGTAACTAATTTTATGATCCCCATTTTGGCAATTGAGGGCATGGAGGTTCAAAGTGTCATTTGTGCAAAGTCACAGACCCTGGGAAAGCCCAGATATAAACCAGATCTGTACGTTTCTAGAGCCCATGATCTTATTCACTTTATTACACCATCTCCCTACAATCAGTCGAGACCACACACTCTGTTCCCCAAACTTCTGATCATCTTTTTAATTAATTAATTAATTTTACGGTACGTGGGCCTCTCACCTCTGTGGCCTCGCCCGTTGCCGAGCACAGGCTCTGGACGCGCAGGCTCAGCGGCCATGGCTCACGGGCGCAGCCGCTCCGCGGCATGTGGAATCCTCCCGGACCGGGGCACGAGCCCGTGTCCCCTGCATCGGCAGGCGGACTCTCAACCACTGCGCCACCAGGGAAGCCCTCTGATCATCTTTCGATGCCCAAGATAAAAATCAGGCTAGCCTCAGGTGGTACTACCTGTGCAAGCCCAGCCTTTGGGGGAAGATGCTCTGTGGGCCCTGTTTGAACCAGACCCTGGCCTAATTGGGCATCTCTTGGGCAGCCAGACCTACTGGGGAAGTTCTCCTGGATTTCTGGGCCCCCCTTCTCCTTCACTGAAGGGTGTTCCAGAATGATATGTGAGGGAAAAGGGCATCTGAAGTCTGAAAAACAGTCGCTTATGTTCTTGGTGGAAAAAGATTCCCAACATGTTCTGGACCTTGTGCTAAACTTAGCTGAAATAGCAATGCTTGTGTACCGTTACATATCAACTGAATAAAAATAATAAGCTGTCAAGAGGAAATGAAATGAAGAATATTTTGGAGTTGTCGAGATATATCACTATTTATTTCATTTCCGTCCTCCCTATTTATTATTTTTACTTAGTTGATAAGTGAAACTGTGCATAAGAGCCTATTGGGGATTAAATACCAAAGGACCTGGAAGGAAACCCCAGTACTCAAATTGCTAAACAGCTGTACAAAGATTCCCTGAAAGAAAAAAGGCAAGATTCATTAATAACGTGTGCATATTCTTTTCCAAAATGTGGAAAGCAGCATTGTTTGATTGGATGATAAGCAGATGAAACAGACTGCTGTGCCTTGTTGGATCTTGTTAAATGGATAGAAATATAAACTTAAATGTTTCCTGAGAGGGGTGTCCTTTTTTTTTTTTTAATATTCATAGTTAATGTACCCATCAATGTTTAGCTGAATAAGCTGTGAATTGAAAAAAACTGGTATCCATGAGAAAGGGGAGAATCAAAAAAAAAAGGATTTCTGCTGAGTTGGACCAAGTGAACATTTCTATTCAGTGTACTTAGGCCCTGGGCCAGAGGGGAGCTCAGATATAATGCCAAGGTGACATATTTAACCTCTGTGCAGGTTAAAGGCAGTTCAAAAGAGATACTCTCTCTGCACTACCTCTTGGTTATAGTATCAACAGCATTGATCTGCAGTTGAAAACATGGTTTTCTCCTGCAAGGTGACCTCTAATACCCAGGAGGAATGAGGGAGCGTGACTTGCATTATTGTTTTATTTTAGAAGATAGAGCCAGAAATGAAGGTACCTTACAATATAGGAGTTATCATAATTTTTTAGCTCTTTGATTCCCCTCCCTCATTTTTCCCTTGCTAAATTAGACATCGTTAGGAATTAGAAATTTTATGTGTGTGTGTGTGTGTGTGTGTGTGTGTGTGTGTGTGTGTGTATCCTAAAAAATGATAGAAGATGACAAGAGACAGTGAGTCAGAAAACTATAAAAGGGAGTCAGGAAAAAATAATCACAATAACTAAAAAATAATCAAAGGAAAATATAGTATTATAGGGATTTTCTTACCTTTTGGAAAAGCAAAATGTTCCATTTCTACATTGCTGTTAGGTACAGACTGGGACAGTGGTGGTGACTGAATAACTTCAGATAATTTAAACATGGAAAACACCCAAATTACTTTGATTTGAAAGTTTGGTTTTTTTTTTAACAGCTACTTTCCTTTTGATTTATTTAATACATTTAGTAAACTATTCCTATAAAACACATTTCAGGATTTCAGACTTCACCAAGATCTGAATGCTAGTCTGGCCAACAACATTTCTGCATTTCTAAACATCATTTATTAGTTCTTACTATTTAATCTTGGAGAAGAAAAGGAAACATGAATTCAAGTGTTAACATTCCCTAGTAAGTAGCTTTTCTGTAAATCATGCAAAAGGGTTCTTTTGTTCTTGTTGTTAAAAAATGGCTTTGTATTAGGCAAAAATATTAGACATCTTTATCAGGTCATGCAAATCAGGTTAACAAATACAGTAAACTTATTAAAATTTACCTTCAGGTAGGTGGCTGGACCCAGAGCCTTGGCAGAAAATTGAAGCTGAATCCTGTCTTTGCACACAGTCAGGAAATAAGTTTCACAAACGCCCAATACTCTTTGAATCTCTTTCCTCGTTAGCTCTGCTTCTTTGCCCAGAAACACATTCAGGTCTATTGGAGTTGAAATTCTGCTGCTCTGTCAACTACTCAGGGTCTGAGGTGACAGACGAATTTGGAGGTTGGCACAGGGACGTATTTCAGACTGTCATCGTTTTTGTTGCAGATTCCTGCAGTTCTCCAGCGGGCTGGCCTCTCACTCCAAGGGCGAGGGCGCGCTCAGCTTTACAGGCAGCGCAGACCTGCAGGGAGAGAGCTCATTCTGCCGGAGAGAACGGGTTAACAGTTCTCCCCTCAAGCTCTTGTTCTCAGAGGCTCGTAACTTGGCCAGAATATAAGCACTTGGCTCCGTATGCCTTTTTCTTGTCTTTTTCAAACAACTCTAAAAGGTTTTACAAGCGGGATCCCTTTTGGGGGAATTTTTATTTTAAGACTGAAAAGAAACTCCATGCTGTGGTTTCTTCCTAAAGGAAATCGGTGGGGTGGGGCTTAAGGAAGGGGTAAGAATAATTGCAGCAGATGCATTTCTACATTGCTTCTGCAAAAATTGTTCTCACGAATATGCCTGAATTTGGTAACAGTAGGGTACTGCAGATACTTCAACCTTTCTTTAAGTGACCTTCAGAAATGTACATACATGTGAAGCATTCCTCCTTCATAGTGTAGCTCATTCATAAGCCGGTTCAGGAACGTTACAGTTCATAGACTATTCTTCCCCCTACACAGCTCCCTACCACAACCTTCTGTATGATGATTGGTCTGGAAGAAGGAGTTTCGCCATGAAATAGACTTGGCCTTCTGGTTATTTATGTATGTATCTAACCTCTTCCACAGCTGCGTCTACATTTATTGCACATTTATTACGTCAGACACTGGCTAACGGTTTTTTAGTGCATCCATTTCAGTTGACCCTCACAAGTCTACATGAAGTGAGTATTACAGCCATTTGATGATAGTGTGGTTTAGTGGGAAAGTCTCCATGTTTGAGACCACACAGCTTGGGTTTGCATCTTGGCTCCTAACTGGATATGACGTGGGACAAGTTAGGTAATGTCTCTAAGCTTCAGAATTCTTATCTATAAGACACGGATACAAATAAGGGGATGATATGAGTATCTACCTCAGGTGGCTGTCCTGTGTTTTAAGTAGGTAAACACCTCCTGCCACCCTGCAGACACTCAAATGTTAGTGATTATGATTTGCATGAGGAAACCAGAGCTTGGTGAACCTGAGTGATTTTTCCAGGGTCTCTGGCTCGTAGGTGGTGGCTGACTGCTGCGCCTGTGTTACTCAACTTCTAGGCTGTAACACCTCCTTCTGAGGGAGCCGTGAGCCCCCTGAGGGTAGGGACGTGCCCCCTCTGTGCTCTCTATGTGCCTAGCACAGTGCTTTACATACTGTAAATGCTCCATTAACCTTAGATAAATGGTTAAAATTTAATTTAACTTAGATTTTTCTACATTTATGCCAAAGTCAGGCCAAAAGCAAAACGACATTAACAAAAATAAAGAAAAAACCCCACCTCTAGTTCTAGGCAAATATGCCCTCAGTCAGTTGTCCTTAAGCACTTTAGAAACATTTGCCCTATTTATTTTTTAGAACACCACAAGAGAAAGGTAACAAGAATTATCTCAGTTTTGCAGTTGGGGAAATTTGGGAGCGGAGGAAACTGGGCAATTTGCCTAGGAACCGAAAACAAGTCACAGTGCAGCTGGGATCGTCTCAACATCTCTAGAATCAGGATTACTTGTTCCAAGCTGCCTTCCCAGGCACAGGATGAAATGACGTGGTGTCCTTTGGCCTCAGACAATGGGATGTTTTTCCTTAGCCCAGGTCTAGGGTGTGATCAGTCCCCTCAGAGAAGGATCAAAGGAGTGGGCTGTGTTCGACTCTGATGGTCCTCTGCTTCTGTGCACATGGTCTGAGAAGTGTGGGAGACACAGGCACCATTTCTCCAGTGGCTCCCGAGGGCCACAGGTGTGGTGGGACTATTGCTGGATATGTAGGACAAGCATTTCTGATGATTTTGCCTGGGCTTGGCTAAAGGCGGTTTTCTCTGGAACTCAAAATGCTAACTTCTTCTAACAACATTCCCCATTTACTTGACATAGCTTCGTGAGATTGGCTTCAGGGGACTACAGCAATTCAATGAAAATGTAGAGAAAGTTTTAGCTAGAGGGCTATGGGGAAACGATTTGACCAACCGAAGTATTTTCTCTAATACTAAAATTGATATTTTATGTCTTTGCAAAATGATCATAAAATTTCTTTCGGAAATCTATGCTAACAAAAAAAATAATAACTTGGTTAGAGCAATCTGGATTTACCTCTCAAATGTGAATATGTACTTTGAGAGTTCCTTTGTAGGTGGCAAAGCTTGAGAATTTTAACTCTCAGTTATACAGGATGTTTGTTCTAGGTCTTATTAATCTATAACATGGTTAAAAGGATCCACTGTATTTCTTGTAACTAGATAATAGAGAAAAGTGTGTGTGTGTGTGTGTGTGTGTTAGTAAAGGGACCTTGAATCCGCAATGTCTTTTAAGTATGACTTTATTTTGGGAATGTTTATGGGCAGATATCCAAACTTTCATTGTTTCTGAAGCTGTCATTTCTAAAATCGTTTACAGCTCATGAAGCTGAGGACAATAAACCTACACCAATACCCACTTAACAGATGGAGCTGTGGAATAGAGTTAGAAACTTATCCGATATCTAAATGTGATGAGAGAATTTTGATAAAAAAAGATTGTTACATTCCTGCATATGAACTGACCCAGATAACATCAGCTTTGGTCAGAAGGGTCTAACAAAAGTCAGTATCAAAGCTGAAGTGTGTTTTCAACATTCTAAGGCACGGATTTCCTTTGAGAGTCTGATGAAAGCTGTGGGCAAGCTCCTAAAGTTCATCCATGAACTGCCCTCCACGCCCCTACCCCAGGGGTTCCATAGGTAAGAACCTCTGATTCAGGTGCAGGACCAGAGAACACATTCATCAGTCCTTAAGCATCAAATGAGCCTTCTTGTTATACATAGCACAAATCTCTGGGTGATAGGAGAGAAATATCATAGCTCCTGCCTATAAGGAGTCTAAGAGACAAGAATATACTCATTGTCAAAAGGGGGCACGATTCCCTTGGAGTAGTCGTCGATGAAAAATTAATCAGTTGATTTCAGAAAGAAGTGGAAAATTTTATTTGAGCCAAATTTGAGGATTATAGCCCAGGAAGAGCATCTCAGAAAAATCTGAGAACTGTTCCACCCATTCGACTTTAAGATACAGTTATATAAGTTTTTTTGAGACAGAGGGCTGCACATCAAATGATGTATTTTTTTAAACATCTTTATTGGAGTATAATTGCTTTACAATGGTGTGTTAATTTCTGCTTTATAACAAAGTGAATCAGCTATACATATACATATATCCCCATATCTCCTCCCTCTTGCGTCTCCCTCCCACCCTCCCTATCCCACCCCTCTAGGTGGTCACAAAGCACCGAGCTGATCTCCCTGTGCTATGCAGCTGCTTCCCACTAGCTATCTATTTTACATTTGGTAGTGTATATATGTCCATGCCACTCTCTCACTTCGTCCCAGCTTACCTTTCCCCCTCCCCGTGTCCTCAGGTCCATTCTCTAGGTCTGCATCTTTATTCCTGTCTTGCCCCTAGCTTCTTCAGAACCCGTTTCTTTTTTTTTAAGATTCCATATATATGTGTTAGCATACGGTATTTGTCTTTCTCTTTCTGACTTACTTCACTCTGTATGACAGACTCTGGGTCCATCCACCTCACTACAAATAACTCAATTTCGTTTCTTTTTATGGCTGAGTAATATTCCATTGTATATATATGCCACATCTTCTTTATCCATTCATCTGCCTATGGACACTTACGTTGCTTCCATGTCCTGGCTATTGTAAATAGAGCTGCAATGAACATTGTGGTACATGACTCTTTTTGAATTATGGCTTTCTCAGGGCATATACCTAGTAGTGGGATTGCTGGGTTATATGGTAGTTCTATTTTTAGTTTCTTAAGGAACCTCCATACTGTTCTGCATAATGGCTGTATCAATTTACATTCCCCCCAACAGTGCAAGAGGGTTCCCTTTTCTCCACACCCTCTCCAGCATTTACTGTTTGTAGATTTTTTGATGATGGCCATACTGACCGGTATGAGGTGATACCTCGTTGTAGTTTGGATTTGCATTTCTCTAATGATTAGTGATGTTGAGCATCCTTTCATGTGTTTGTTGGCAATCTGTATATCTTCTTTGGAGAAATGTCTATTTAGGTCTTCTGCCCATTTTTGGATTGGGTTGTTTGTTTTTTTGATGTTGAGCTGCATGAGCTGCTTGTAAATTTTGGAGATGAACGCTTTGTCAGAAATGATGTATTATTGACAGTTTACATGATCCAGATCTAAGGGTCATTGTGGTAGGTCATGTGACCCTGTACAAGATCAAAAAGCTTTATGATTTTTTTAAGGGGTTGTCTTGTTGGTGCTAGGAGAATGCTGCTCTTAATGGTTGAGCAGGTGTTCCTGCCGATGGGGAGGTCTGATTGATGCGTAATGCAGATACACAATGCACAGTGAGGGCAGAGGGGAGGCCAAAGAGCAGAGAAGAACTTTTATGTTTAAATTTTTCTTGTCTTGCCATAAAATATGAATTTTATTTCACATAGTGGAGAGCCCAAGTTAGGAAGTGAGTATGGCTGAAGGGAAGCTGCAGTGACAACAGAGTGTTGACAATTCTCTTGGCCAGGACCTGGCCTGTAGGACCCTTTGCCTTGCTTACGCCATGTGGTAGTTTTCTAGGGCTACCATAACAAAGTACCACAGACTGGGTGGTTTGCATAACAGAATTAATTTTCTCCCAGCTCTGCAGAGGCTAGAAGTCCAAGACCAAGGTGCTGTCTGGGTTGGTTTCTCCTGAGCCTTTTCTCCTTAGCTGGAGATGGCTGTCTTTTCACTGTGTCTTCATCCGGCCTTTTTTCCTGCACTCATGTACTCCTGGTGTCTCTCTCTCTTCTTATAAGGACGCTAGACCTTATAAGCACATTAGTGCCCCACACTTATGACCTTGTTCAACCTTAGTTACCTCTTTAAAGGCTCTATTTCCAGATCTAGTTACACTGGGTGTTAGGGTGTCAACATATGAATTTTGGAGAGACACAGTTCAGTCTGTAACACCCCATATATCTTTCAGACTCTGACATTTAATTCTCTGTGGCTTTACTTCTGGGAACCACACTCATTTCTCAATCCTGGTTTAGTTACTGACCTCCTTTTATGTAATTTTCCCCATTCCCCTGCACTACCATCGTATCTCAGCACAGAATCATTGTAGATCTCTCAGCTCTGTCTTGGTTATCAACCCACAGGGTCAATTTCTGACTATGGATTCTTGCAGGAGTTTACTCTAGCCACCCCCCACCCCCTACCCAAGCCCAGCACATCTATGGACTTAGTCAAACCCTCTATTAGGTCTTAAGCAGAGGCTTGACTCACAGAAGTAATTAATAAGTACAAATTGCAAATATGCATAATATTTTGCTAAATATGTGGCGAATGTGATTACCTGCCATTTGTCTCATTATAACTTTAAAAGCAAAAAAATAAAAATAAAAGGAGGAAGATTGGTTAGGGCTAGGTGAATTTTGTATGTCAGGCTAAGCAGTTTGACTTTTTTTCATTAGGTAAGAGGGACCTCTGGGAGGTTAGAAAGAGTAGGAAGGAAATAACATAAACTACATCTATCAGGATAGATTATGCTACAATAACAAAGAGCCCCGAACCATCAGGGGCTTACAGCAAAGGTTTGTTTTTCATTCATGCTCCATGTTTATTGTAGCCTACTGCAATTCTGCTCTACCTTATCTTCACTCCAGGATCCAGGCTGACAAACACGTTCCCTTGGCAGAAGAAAAAGAAACACGGCAAACTATGCTCAGTTCTTAAAGCTTCTGCCTGGATGTGATACACATCACTTCTGCCCACATTTCATTGACCACAGCAGGTCATGTGGCCACAACTAAGTTCGACAGCGGGGGGCAGTATAGTCCTCCTATAGAGAAAAGAAACCATAGGCAAGAGAACCAGAAAATAGATTTTAATTGGAAGGGAAGGATAGGACAGACTGTGGCGAAAAAAAAAGTATTAGGAAAAAGGAAGAGAAGAAAATAAAAGGGGCAGAAGCAAAGTTAAAAAAAATGTGGAGAATAAAAAAAAAATAAGGGCAAAAGAGAGAAGAAGTAGGGTAAAAATAAGAGGTAGTTTCCTAGGGCTGTCATAACAAATTACCACAGACTGGGTGGCTTAAAACAACAGAACTTTATTTTCTCAACGTTCTGGAGTAGGAAAGTCTGAAATCAACGTGTAAGTAGGCACAAGTTGCCAAGGAAGGCAAAGATCCTCGCTTGCCTCTTCGTAGCTTCTGGTGGCTCCCAGAATTTCTTGGCATTCCTTGCTTTGCAGCAGCATCATATGAAACCCTGCATCCATCTTCACGTGGCCTTCTTCCCCTGTGCGCCTCCTCTGAATCTCTGTGTCTTCTCCTCTTCTTGTAAGGACACTAGTTATTGAATTTAGGGTCTGCCTAAGCCAGTATGATCCCACCTTAACCTGGTTATATCTGCAAAGACTCTATTTTCAAACAAGGCACATTCACGGGTACCAGGGATTGAGACTTGAACGTATCTCTTGAGGGGACACAATTCAACTCACTACAGTCTACTGTCCACCTCCCTTGCCCCAGATTCATGATTCTCCCACATGCAAAATACATTTGCTTCGTCCTAACATTCTTAATCCATTTCAAATGTCTTAACCCATTCCAGCATCAACTCGAAGTCCCAAATCTCCTCTGTCGTCAACTCAGAAAGTTCCAAATCTTGTCCTCTAAATAATCTAAATCAGGCACAGGTGAGACTCTAGGTATGCTCGATCCTGGGGCAAACGTCCTGTCCATCTGTGAACCTATGAAACTAAAAAGCAAGTTACCTACTTCCAAAATACAATGGAAGGACAGGCATAGGATAGACACTTCCATTCTGAAAGGGAGAAAATGGGGGGAATAAAGGGGTCACTTGTTCTAAGCAAGTTCAAAACTCACCAGGGTAAGTTCTATAATGTTTCAAGTCATGAGAATAATCCTCTGTGGTGTAGTACTCTTCCTTCTGGCCGACAGAGGTTCGACCCTTTGGGTCTGTGGAAGTCCCACCAGCCTTTGGAGCTGTATTACTTCGGTAGGGCTACCATAAAATACCACGGATTGGGTGGCTTAAGCACAGGAATCAATTTTCTCACAGTTCTGGAGGCTGAAGGTCTGAAATCAAGGTGTTTGCAGAGTTGGTTTCTTCTGAGGTCTCTCTCCTTGGCTTGCAGATGACTGTCTTCTCCATTTGTCTTCACAGGATCTCCCCTCTGTGTGTGTTTGTGTCCTAATCTCTTCTTAAAAAGACAGCAGTCATATTGGGTTAGGGCCCATCCATATGACCTTATTTTACCTTAATTACTTTAAAGGCCCTGTCTCCAAATACAGTCACATTCTGAGATACTAGGGGTTAGGACTTTAACATGTGAATAACATGTGAATTTTGGGGGGGGACACAATTCACCTCATAATGGGAGTCCTTTTTCCTTTTCCTTCAAGGATAACACCTGTTTATAACCATGTAGAATTTTGGAAGTCTGACAGCCTTCCTTCCATTCTGTCTGTCTCTCTCTCTTTCAGCCCAGGGTGGAAGTATTTCTGCTTCAATAACATTCTCAAAAATTTTGTTGGTCTCCTGTGAAATCTGTGGGGGTTCATGCCATCAGACAAGAGGGTCCTCCACAGAGCTTTCCTGGATAAATTCATCTTGATTCCTGGCTTCTACTGAGAAAGTTGATTGGATCCATAGATCACATTCACATGCCTAATCTCTGTAGCAAAAGGTTGCCTAGCTATAGGCATGCTTGATCTTCTTTCCAGAGAATGCTTTGTGGTCTTTTGCTATCTGGAGGCTATGTTCAAAATCAAGTCCTGGTCCTTTTTGGCTTGATAGTTTCTTCCTCCATTTATAGCTTTCCTCTCACATTTTACTATAAGCAGCAAGGGGAAACCAGGTGTACTGCCCATACTTTGGAGATTTCCTTAGCTCAATATCTAAGCTCATCACTTACAAGCTCTCCTTTCCAACCCAACAGCAGAAGAGAATTCAGCCAAGTTCCTGCCCCTTTAACCAAGGGCTGTTTTTTTCCCTGGTCTCCAGTATCATGTTCATTTCCTCCTGAGACCTGACCAGAATCACCTTTAACATTTATATTTCTACCAACATTTTGTTCATGATAATACATGTATTCTCTAAGATGATAGATTTCTCTATAGTTCTCCTTACTTCTTTCTAAGCCCTGACCAGAATCTCCCTTAATGTCCATATTTCTACCAACAATCTCTTCAAGGCAATCTAGACTTTTTTCTTTCTTTGGCCGCACAGCTTGCAGGATCCTAGTTCCCCGACCAGAGATCGAACCCATCCCCCCCTTAGTGGAAGCGCCAAGTCTTAACCACCAGACTGCCAGGGAAGTCCCTAGACTTCTTCTATTATGTGCCTCAAAATTCTTCCAACCACTGCTCAACATCCAATTCCAAAGCCACATCCACATTTTTAGGAATTTGGTATAGAATTTGGTATAGTTTTGGTCTCAGAACCAAAACTTCTATTAGTTTCCAACAGTTGCCATAACAAATTACCAAAAATTGGATGGCTTAAAAAAACCAGGAATTTATTTTCTTAAAGTTCTGGAGGCTAAAAGTCTGAAATCAGCAGGCACAGGCTCTTTAAGGAGGCTTTAGGGAAAAATTCTTCCTTACCTCTTCCTAGCTTCTGGTGGCCTCCAACAATCTTTGGCATTCCTTGGTTTGTAGCTGTACGTTCCAATCTCTACCTCTATCTTCACATGGCTTTCTTCCCCTGTGTGTCTCCTCTGAGTCTCCGTGTGTTTTATTTTCTTACAAGGACACCAGTCACTGGATCTAAGGCCCATCCTAATCCAGTATGACATCATCTTAACTTAATTACATCTGCGAAGACCTTATTTCCAAATAAGGTCTCATTCACAGCTGTCAGGGGCTGAGGCTTGAATATATCTTTTTGAGGGACACAATTCAACCCACTACAAGGTGGATTGCAGATTTGACTCTCAACTTCTGGTTGACCAAAGGAATGAGGAAAAGATGATTAGTGATATAATTCAAAATGTAAAAAATTTCATAAAAAACATATAAGACACTTTGTAGAGCAGCAAATGGTACCCTTATAGCCTTCTTGCAATGTCACATTTCTTTTGGCTTAAGATGTTCTTATAACATCTTAAGGTGAATAGGTAGTGGGAAAATGTTAAAGTCCAGTTAAGTAAGAGAAATTCTGTGAGACAGGAACAAACAATCTGTGATAGTTTGGCTTCTATTCTTCAGTTTTGATGGTGGCAAAGCTCCAAAACAATGTAATTCCTATTTGCAATTAAATTCTGATGTCTATTCTGTGAGTTCAGCTGGCACCCAGTTTTACTCACAACTGAATACATTTGGGTATGTCTTAAGGATGAGTGGGATGGGTCCTCTAGGAAGAACTAAGGACTTCTTGGGAAAGACTCATTCTAAGGGAACAGAAAGCCAGGCAGATAAGATGAGCTACCAAAAATATATAGCAAGTGGAGTGGCAGAATAGTTGATTTCCCTTAGATTTGACCCTAAGCCAGTCCTCAATGGACTCAAGAGTACTCTGAAAAGAGGGAGACACAAGGCTTAAAGGGAACAAGCTATTGAATCAAATCTCTTGAAAAACCAGGGCATAAGCAGCCCTGCTTTCATACCCATGTGACTCAGTGTAATGCAAGGCGTAGCAGGATTTGGTGTATGGATGACTCCAGAGCACACAGAGGTACTTTGACATCTCAGGGTCCTCAGCCACAGGCAACAGTGCACAGTTTAGACCCTGGGGGTGATGGCAATAGTGATGTTGACCAGCAGTGACAGTGTTTGGCAGAGGCAGAGTGCCTGGTGGGGTTGGTGGCATTAGCCAGTAATAGTGGTGCCCAGTAGAGGTAGTAGTGTCTGGCAAACAAAGTGGAACTCAACAGGAGGGCGCAGTGGTTGGTGAGAGGTAGTCCAATCGTGGACCTCAGAGCAGGACTGACCTCATGTATCTTCCGAAGCAGTGGATAACTCCAGAGGAGCCATGGCAAGAGATTACAAAATTGGAGATGTGATCATTGAAAATCTAGGAACACATGAGAAGTCTTTGAGGACGTCAGGAAAATAGTGATTGAGTATAACTTTGAGGTGGAGGGCTGAGTTTAAAGAGTAAAGTTGAAAGTGAAAGAAGTAAAGCTACAGTGGCCTGAGGAAGGAAACAGGAGCATTTAATACATAATTTTTATTCTGTAATTGCTTAAGGTTATTCTCAGCTTAAAATCTACAGCTGTTTTTAATGCAGCCTAGTTCACGATGATATTTTTGTACCTGTGTGTGAGCAGATTTTCATTTAGTAGTTAAGCATCTGTCTCCTTTTTCTGTGTTCCTGAAGTCCTTCATCACAATAGAAAGAAATCTTTTCTGTTATTTTTTGTCCTCTGAGAAGCTTTAATCACCACTGAAAGATTCCAAAAGAACCTAGTCTGATGGTATTTGACTCTGAACATGGATTATTAAATCCATTACTAAGATGCAAGTCACATGTCTGAGTCCCAGTCCAAAAAGTTCCCTGTAGATACATATAGCCAATGATTTGATTCAGAATTGGTAAATTCTAAATTTAAGGACATCAGGAGTTGAAATTCAATGCCTACCATTTTCTTCAACCTTCAATCTTTTGTGCCCATCTTCCTATCAGATGCCAGATTATCAAAGGACATCAGAAAGCCCTGATAGGATATTGCTAATCACTGATATGATTGAATATTACCAGAAACAAATTCTACTACCTCTCAATATGATTTACAGCAATCAAGCCCTCAGTGGAGGGAGTACATATTCAAAATCCTTCTTCTCCCTGGATGAAGTATAGTAGAGAATTGATGAATCTGACAGACCTGAGTTCAAGTCCCAGCTCTGATGCTTCCTGGCTGAATGACCTTGAGCAAGTTGCTTAACCTCTCTGTGTCTTCAAGTCCTCTTCTGTCAAATGAGGATGCTAATAATACCTCATTGGGTAATTCTGAGGAAGAGATGATGTTTGCATAACGCTTTGTCCAATGCAAACATCATCTCTTCCTCAATTTATAATAATAATAAAGATCATGGTGATGGTGAAGGCCACCCATAAGGAAGCTGGATGTTGCTGGATAGTGTCACGGAGCCTTCTGTAATAGAAATTAGAATGCCTCCTCTTTTCACACAAACTGCTAATAAACCCTGTGAGGGATGCAGACGTTCAGGCAGAGGGATGAAACACATCCTTTTAGTTAAGCTCTGCAAACACAGCAGCTGCTCGCATCAATCCCTGGAGTCTTACGTCGTCGTTTTTTCTCAGACAGAGCCCTCACTTAGTTTGGGGGAATCCGGGTTGGCTGTGCAGATAACATATGGCAATGTGAGCTATGCAGCTGCTCTCATTCTGACCTCACCTTGGGATATACACACAGCCCAATCTATCAAATCGCTCAGTGTTTGGATCTCGTCCAGTGCATATGTCTGTGCATTTGACTTGCAGGATGTCTCTTGTTGACCAAGAAGTTTATACTGGGGCCTTCTCACGGGTGAGATCATTTCGTTGTTATTAGCCAAAAGCCAGCCTCCTCTAAATCTGTCTGATGTTTTCTTGGCCGTAGTGTTAAGTTCCCAGAGCAAGATGCTTTAGACTAAGAAGAACTGTTTGTGTAATGATGCAATCCTGTTCTGGAAATGTGTTCCAGTGGTTGTTTTCTTCTTGGTTTTGAGCAAGGGCATTTGTATTTTTGTCAATATTTCAGTTGTGAAAGAGCATTGGGTTTGCTATAGAGGTTTCACATGGGCTGGTTGTACACATGAGTGCTGGCAGCCCTACAACTGAGGCTCCATCTCTAGCAAATGGTGAGAGAGCCTGATGAGGACTGATTGGAGTCTCACTGCCATTAACTGGCTGGCAACTCAAATGGAGACACAAAGGATAATTTGAACAATGCCTGTTCTCTCTAATCTAGTATTTCTCAAATTTTTCTTTTCATTATCACTCTCCTAAGGGCCCTTTGAACAATTTTTTTTCCTGAGCGCTCCCTGCTCCCAACTCATGAAATTGTGACAATGGATATACTGTATATTCATTTATGTACTATATCTATAGCTGTGTTTTTTTCTTTAACATCTTTATTGGGGTATAATTGCTTTACAATGGTGTGTTAGTTTCTGCTTTATAACAAAGTGAATCAGTTATACATATACATATGTTCCCATGTATAGCTGTGTTTTATATATAAAAATATTAGGATTTTTTGCCTCTCCCAAGAATTAGTTTTGCCCCCTTGACTAAAGAGCCTCACCAATTGACTTCAGCATACCTCATGCTTAAAAAGATACAATTTACTGTGGTGTAATCAATTGACTATTATAATTCATGGTTGGAGAAACTGAGTCATTTATGTTTTCCTGTTGGACAGCATTCATTACTCTAAAAACTCTTGTAAAGGAACAAGGCAGAAACACTTTCTGAAAATATTATAGTTATTTTCTGAGAAGATGTAGTTAAATTTTTTATAATTATAAATTTTTTCCATTTTGTTAGCTCTTCTCAGGTTGTATGTTAATAGTTAGTTGAGATTCAGTAAAAACAGCAGGACAAGTATCTCTAGCACATATTCTCTTCTTCATTCCTATGATCACATTCCTGATGGAATGGCCTGGTCACCTCACAGCTGACTCTCTTCTCCCTCTGGACTCACATTCGCAAATGTGATTGCCCCAAGGGCCAGGGAGGTCACATGAATTAACAATGACTGGCAGCTGACACGGCCTTGTGTCAGGAAGATAAGAGGGAGAACTTGGGACTTGGGAACTGGAAAGTATGGTCCATCTAAAGGGGGCAGCTGCTGCTGCACTCTTGCATCCTTATTGCCATGGGGAAATGACCGTCCCGTGTTGCCAGACCATTTTGTTCTTTTAAAGAGAAGCCAGAAATCTGAAACTTTATTTGATCTTTAAATGTTGACCAACACTCCTTAGGCCAGATAAAACAGGTCTATGAGCTGGACTGAGCCACTAAACAGTAATTTTTGACCTCGGTTCCAGGTATTCAATACTTCTTCCCTCCCCAATTCAATCCACCTTGAACCATATTAAAAAGAAAATTCATCCTTTCAAAATGTAACTCACATCATGTCACTGTCCCGCTTAGAAGCTTTCAATAGCCTCTCACTTCCGTCCAAGTCTCTTCTGAACACATGAGCCAGGCATAGAAAGCCGTCTGCCACAGTATTTACTATCTTCCATTCACTTCACTGAATGTCATCTCTGTTCCTTGCTCTGTAATTTTCTGCCTCTATCCTTTTGCGTAGGTGGCTTCCTCTACCTGAAACCCTCATGCTTAAATCCTACCAATCTTTCAAGGCCCAAATAGATTCTTCCTTTCCAAGAAGCCTTCTCTGCTACCTCTGATAAGAAGTTATTCTTCCTCTGAACTTCAATAGCATATTTTAAAAATATATTTATTTATTTAATTTATTTATTTTCCTTATTATTATTTTTTTGGCTGCATTGGGTCTTAGTTGCGGCACGCGGGATCTTTGTTGAGGCACGCGGGATCTTTCTGTTACGGCGCACCGTCTGCTCGGGTTTTTCTCTAGTTGCGGTGCGCTGGCTTCTCTCTAGTTGTGGTGTGCGGGCTCCAGAGCGTGTGGGCTCCGTAGTTTGTGGCATGCGAGCTCTCTCGTTGAGGTGCAAGAGCTCAGTAGTTGTGGTGCGTGGGTTTAGTTGCCCCGCAACATGCAGGATCTTATTTCCCCGACCAGGGATTGAACCCGCGTCCCCTGCATTGAAAGGCAGATTCTTTACCCATGGACCACCAGGGAAGTCCCAATAGCATATTTTTTAAAAGAATTTTTAGTTGTGGTAAAATACACATAAGGTAAAATTTACCATCTTAACCATGTTCAAGTGTCCAGTGATACTAAATACATTCATCATGTTGTGCAACTATTGCCACCATCCATCTCTATCACTCTTCACCATGTGAAATTAAAATCTATACCCATGCAACAATAACCCCCCATTCCCTCTCATCCCTCAAAGTCCTGGAACTACCATTCTGCTTCTGTCCGTACAATTTTGACTACTCTAAGTACCTCATATGAGTGGAAATGCACAGTGTTTGTGTTCTTTTTGTGACTGTCTTATTTCACTTAGCATGAAGCCCTCAAGGTTCATCCATGTCACAGCATATGTCAGAATTTCCTTCCTTTTTAAGGCTGGATAATATTCTGTTGTATGTATAGTCCACATTTTGCTTATCTATGCATCTGTCAGTGGACACTTGTGTTGTTTCTATTCAACACACTTTTGTTATTGCTTATTTTTGCTGCTATGAACACGGGTATACAACTATCTCTTGAGTCCCTGCTTTCAATTATTTTGGTAATATACTCGGAAGGGGAATTGCTGGATGATATGGTAATTCTATTTTAATTTTTTGGACGAATGGAATGGTCATACTGTTTTCCACAGTTGCTCTACCACTTTACATTCTCAACAATAGGACGCAAGGATTCCAGTTTCCCCACATCCTTGCAAACACTTGTTGTTTTCTTTTTGCCATCAGCCGTCCTAATGGGTGTGAAGTGAATAGAATACTTTTTTTTTGTTTTTTCTCTACGCGGGCCTCTCACTGCTATGGCCTCTCGCATTGCGGAACACAGGCTCCGGACGCGCAGGCCCAGCGGCCATGGCTCACGGGCCCAGCCGCTCCGCGGCACGTGGGATCTTCCCGGACCGGGGCACGAACCCGTGTCCCCTGCATCGGCAGGCGGACTCTCAACCACTGTGCCACCAGGGAAGCCCCTATTTTTGATAAAGTGCTTAGAACACCTGATGCAGAGTAAGTGCTCTGTCCATATTTGTCCTGTGCTAGAATGTGTTGGTTCAGAAGAAGCAGCACATTACTGTCCCCTACACTTCCCATCTCTGGCTTTACCTTGTGTCAGAGGGGAATAGCATATTAATTTAAATTTTCACTTGGAATTTATTGCTTTTTTATCATGTAATATAGTCCCCTTCTCCCTTACCTGGTAGTATTTTAAGGCAGGGATTATTTTTTATATAACCTTGATTCCCTATGAGGCAAGTACTCAATAAATATCTGTAGTATGAGCATTTGTAACTCTATTGATTGCTTCATCCGCCAGATCATTCCTTCCCACACTCCTCCCAAATTCCACATCTACTGATGTGCTACTTGAGGGGGACTAAATTGAGGTAAGGCAAATATAATTAAGGAAGGGTAATGTGTAAGGAATGACCAGACCTCTAATGTATTTGCAGCAAACTCTCCACCAGCTTTAGCTCAAATGTTGAGCTTTTTTAATATTTTGTTTACTTTTGGCTACTTTGGGTCTTTGTTGCTGTGCGCGAGCTTTCTCTAGTTGTGGCAAGCAGGGGCTATTCTTCATTGCGATGCGTGGGCTTCTCATTGTGGTGGCTTCTCTTGTTGCGGAACAGAGGCTCTAGGCAAGCAGGCTCACTCGTTGTGGCTCACGGGCTGTAGAGCGCAGGCTCAGTAGTTGTGGTGCACGGGCTTAGTTGCTCCGCGGCACGTGGGATCTTCCTGGACCAGGGATTGAACCCGTGTCCCCTGTATTGGCAGGCGGATCCACTGCGCCACTAGGGAAACCCCAAATGTTGAGCTTTTAAAACATTTTAAAACACTGATTACTAAAAAGTTAATACAAAGTCTATTGACCATTGTTTTAAGATGCTGTTAAACATCCTGCCAATTAAAAAAATAATTGGTCTGATGTTCTAGAATGACTGAAGAAGCAGTGATTCCAAGGTTACCTAAAGGAATTTGATTTCTCACTTGCCTTACTGAGCTCCTGTAGTATACTTGAAAGCCAGTAAACTGGAAAGTGGCCACAAGAGGGGAGTATGAACCATGGTCATCTTTCACAAATGAATGGAACTGATGAATCATTCTCCGGCTGAATTCATGCTCCATTCTGAACAGCAATCAACTGAATAATCATACTCCTTCCAGAGGATTGCCAAAGAATGAGTGTGGGTTTGCCCGTCATATGTTCACATAGAATATAACCTTGAACTCTCAGCTGTCCGATCATACCTTAATCCTAATTGGAAGAAATATTTAAGGGAGGAGGGCCTGAAGGACAGGCCACCCCTCTCCCTCAATGTCACTAACGTGATTTTACCTTTGCATTAAACCAGAACCCTGAGGAAACTGTGCTCATGGGTCACCTTGTTCTTCCCCTTTAAGAATTATTTACATTGAATTGGGATTTGGCATGTTGTCACAGGCCTGTACCGAGGGATGCTTTAAGAGACAGCTCTTCAAAATGAATTATTATATCAACATAAAGATATTATCTACACATTCACACAATGTTCTGTTTACGAGAACCTACGGGAGAAAACGTGCTCAAAACTCAGAACACAGGAAAAGCTGTGCTTTGCTTGGGAAACCTGTTTGCTCTTCCTCATTAACTTTGTAAATGTTTTAAAGCAGCACGCTTCTCTCTTTCCTTTGACGGCTGGGAGGCTTCTTTTATTCAACAAATATTTATGAAGTGCCTGTTCTAGGCCAGGCACTGCTGGCTGCGTTGGAGAGCACAAGTAGAGGATTTCTGTCCTCATGAAGCCTCCAGTTTAGTGGACGATACAGATATTCATTAATTACTCAGGTGAATGTGTAAACTGCAAACTGAAAAGTGCTATGAAGGAAAGGAAGCTTCATAGCAGGAGACACATAACAGAGGGACTGGACTTATTTGAAAAAGTGCCCTTTGGACCCAAGGATGAGTAGGAGTGACCTGAGTAGCAGGGATGGGGCACTGGCATTCCTGACCAGAAGGGGGCAGCACTGTACATTCTGGCAACTGGAAGAGGAATTCCAGGAGAGCTGAAGTGTAGGTACAGGTGGGGAAGGGATGGGGCAAGGCTTGAGAGGACACTGAGGTTTGGGCAGCCTTACCCAGGCTTTTGTTTCACCCTCTATCTCTTGTCTACGTTATTCTTTCAAAGTAAACATGTTTTTGTGGAACAAGATTGGGAATAGATTAAAAGTTATTATTCCAATACTTGCACTGCATTACAATCTGCCTCCATCAGACATTACGTGAAAAATGATTTCACACGTGTATCACCTCCACCAAGCCTTGCTCATGCACGTGGGGTCTCACTCACAGACACAGGTGCGCAGGTCCACTCTGGGTGAGCCCGTGGACTTGAGAACACAGACTGGCTTTGCTCTGATGGCATTTGGAGGCTCACGTGATTCCTCCTTTGCAGCACATCAGGATCAAGAATTAGAGAGTTCTTCCTAGAAGACAGGTTTACATGCAATTTAGAAATAATAGCCCTGTCTTCTGGTTCTGTAAATTATTACCATCAGTGGCCTGTTACAGACACACAGGAATAAACAGGCCAAGTGAATAAGAAGGCAGTATTTTATAGTTCCTTTTTGATTATAATCCTTCATTATGACAGCCGTGCTGAGGATTAGAATGCATTGGTAAAACATTCCTAGAGGAAACCTCTGTGGTTTGGTGTTCTTGTCTTCTTCTCTCGCCCCTGTTCTCAGGATTGAGTTGAAATAAGGCCTTAATGGGAAGAAAACAAAGCATGTATAAAAGCTACTTACCTTTACTAGGTCAGGAAAGACCTGTTCCTGAGCCCTTACTTATTGTAGTAAAACACGTTTCATTTAACAGACGGGGGAGCCAGGGAAGAAAGAGGAAAAAAGAATTGGAGATACAAGCTGAGAGTAACTCACTCATTCTGTCTTAACCAAACTGAGCTCCTTCCCAAGCTTCTAAACACACCAGACACATTGCTGCCACAGGACTTTGGCACTGGCTCCTCCCTCTGCCTGGAATGCCCTTCCTCTATATGATCAGATGTCTGACTCTTTTACCTCCTTCTAGTTTTTCATTGAATGTTACCTTCTCAGTGAGGCTCACCTTGATCATCCTGTTTAAAATTGATGGCTCCCTTGAACTCCGATTCCTTTTACCCTATTTCAGGGGTCGACAAACTATGACCCCCTGTTTTTGTCCATAAAGTTTTATTGGAACGCACCAGGTTCGTCTTTTAATGTCTTGACTATGGCTGATTCTACCCTACAATGGCAGAGTGAGAAACAGTGTGGCCTGAAATGTGCATGGCAAGTCTTCAATAACTGTTTGTTGAATGAATGAATATAAAGTGTTCCACAAAGATTAGACAGTTAGTTATGATCATGATTGTTATTTTAATACATCTACAACTTTTTGAAAGGGGAGGATATCCATTATACCAGCATATATTCTCAACCTAACATGTAGAAAATTGTGACCAAACTTTCTCACCTGCTGTAGGAAGCATGCGCCTGTAGGTTTGTCTCTGAGCCTTATATACCTGCTTACCTCTGCTAGAACACCTACACTATCCCAAGATAAACACCAGAGGAAAAGGCTTTTATATAAAAGTAAACATCTTCTGCAGCTCTAAGATGTTGGCTTTTGTCGGGGAAGTACTATTTTCATGTTCAGACAGAGGAATGTCTATTTTTACACTACAGCCAGACAAGACTTAACCATTGAGCCAAATGGGTAGGTGCATTTTCAAATTATGTCTTTATTTCACTAAAAGGAAGAGGGGAAGGGATAAGCTCACCTTTTGACCAAGGGAATAAAAGATTCAGACTTTCAGTTCCTTCAGCAATTGATACACTTTTTCCAAATGGGTTTACATTTCTTCATCACATCAACAAACACCAATTTATATAAAATAGTCTCTTTCCTATGCAAAATCTCCACATAGTCACTGCAAAGGCGTTAAGATCCCATCTAATCAGAAGTTTGAAATTTAGTTTTTATTTCTGCTTTTTTTTTTTTTTTTTTTTTTTTTTTTTTTTTTTTTTTGCGGTACGCGGGCCTCTCACTGTTGTGGCCTTTCCCGTTGCGGAGCACAGGCTCCGGACGCGCAGGCTCAGCGGCCATGGCTCACGGGCCCAGCCGCTCCGCGGCATGTGGGATCTTCCCGGACCGGGGCACAAACCCGTGTCCCCTGCATCGGCAGGCGGACTCTCAACCAGTGCGCCACCAGGGAAGCCCCTGGAGACATTTTTGATTGTCATGACTAGGAAGGCGCTACTGGCATCTTAGTGCTACTTAGCAACAGCCAGGGATGCTGCTAAGCTTCTATAATGCCCAGGATGGGATCCCCTACCCCTCAACATCCCAACAAAGAATTTTCCTGTCCAAAATGCTAGTAGTACTGAGGTCGAGAAACCCTTACCGATAATATAGTTAGCAATTTCCTCTTTCTCTTCCAAGCCATTTGCTTTCTTGTTGCCTTGGTGATGTCATCATTTGCAACCTAGGGTTAATAACAGGTACCCATTTCCTCCTTCACTGGGAGGACATAATGACCATAAAGCACCGTAAACCATTCAAGCACCAAAAATCCCTAAATGCGAGAATTATTAGTATTTATTAAGAGAGAATTATATGTCTCCAGATTTTGTGGCTGTATTGCTTCAGGCCTGCTTTTTTAAAGTTTAAATAATTTAAGGGGGCTTAAAACCTCTATGTCAGCTGTCCCTCTGTGGGGTCACAGAGAGACACACAGTGCAGAAATCCATGTGAAAAATCCACAGCTGTCTTGTTTGCTCTTCTCGGTCTCTCCGTGGCTGTCCTGTTCCACAGCGTCTCCCCCATCTCTGTCCTTTTCCCTGGCTTCCCTGGCTCCTTTCTCTTCCTGAGGGATAGCTTTGCTCCAACCTCTCATCCCTTCTCCCTTAATTCTCTGCTTATTTCATCAACTATCTTTTGTTACTCAAGCATTCCCTTGGGGTCTCACCCTTCACCCAAGAAGCTTCTTGGCACTTTTTCCTGAACAAATATAGTGTCTTTATAAGATAAATTTAGATGAATAAACTGTTCTTTGTCTTAACATGAATATTTCCCCTTGGATGTTTATTAATTTTACTCCATCTCGTCCTTCTTATTTAAGTAACGGATAAACAGCAATCAGCTTAAAAAATGAAACCCAAAGAAAAGAATCACTTCACCTAAATATTAACCTGGGGCTGAAAAGAGAACTTTGTGGCTCCTAATGTCTAAGACACCGCAATCGTCAAATTGCTGTTTGAAGAAACTATGTTTGCTTGTTTTTTAATTTTAGGGGTCTTGGATTCACGGGGACATAGGGCGGGCATGGTAATAGTGACTGCTACCCAAATGTAGAACCCAGTTGGTAAGCTTGAAGGGTTGGAACCTTCTAGCTTCAACATACAGAACATCTTCTCACAGAGTTATGCAAACTAAAATAATATATTTTAAGGTGAACTTATATGCATTTCTACTTAAGTTGTCAAAGATTTTTAAGGGGAGTTTAGTGATTAGGATCTAACACAAGGCTCTTCCACTCAGCAAGCTGGAAACACTTGAGATGTAGAAGACTGAGCTGGGGAGGTCATTGGTCCTCCCACTATGTCATTTCTTAGGTTTTTACATGTTTTCTTGAAAAAGGAGAAATATTCTGTCTAGATCAATTAAATTCAAGAGAAAATGTAATTTACTTCCCATTTCACATCTAAAGTCCTGACATTGGTCTGCAAAGTCCAGAGGCTACGATGAGCCTGGTCTCGCTGACCTCACGCCCCACTGCTCTCCCCTCACCCACTCACCTTGCTCTGGAACACTGGCCTCCTTGCTGCGCCTCAAACCCTTCAGATCAGTCTGGCCCGGGGCCTTTGAACTTGTTCTTTCTTACGTTCTTTTCTACTTTATCCACCTGGCTCATTCTCTCACAACCTCCAATCCTTGCTGCAACTTCTCTTCCATGAGACCTCTTCTGACTGCTCTGTTTAATATTGCAAACCACACCTTTGCTTTCACCCCGCAGCTCTCTTGATCCTTTTCTCCTTCTCCCCTGCTCAACTTCTGTCCACTTTTACACAATAGTAATGATCTTCTAACAAACTAAGTAATTTACTCATTTATGATGCAACGTGTTTATATTCTGTCTGCCTCTGCTGGAATGTAAACTTCTCAAGGGCAGAGATTTTTGTCTGTTTTGCTCAGTAGTGTATCTCAAGAGCCAAGAACAGTCCCCAGCTCGCAGTAGCCACTCCTTATATATTTGATTAATAAAAGAATGAGTTGTTTAAACACAGCAGGGACAATTGTAGTTAGGACAGGAGCCCTCATGAGGGATTTGTGCAGCTTGAAGACACCACAAAACAGGTACAGAAGGAAAACAGAGATGGGGGGAAGCAGTGATATGTATTGCACTTCATAAATGTTCCTAGGGTTGACCTTGCTGATGGGCATCTGAGGTGCAGGAAAATGCTTGGATATAGACGCTGATAGGCAACTGTTTCCAGTGGATTTTAGGAATGTGTGTGTGACAGGGAGAGGAGAGAAAAGGGAACACATTGCAATGGTGTGGCTGAGACACTACGCGCCACACACTCGATCTCTCGTATCTTCCACCTCTCTGCACTCAACCCTCCTCTTCATACATGCAGCATGCCATCTGGTTCTATTTTTATCATCAGACAAATATGACAAACTCAAGGTATCTCTGGATATAACCTTAAATACCTCTCAGGGCCACAGTGAGACAAAACAACTTCATCTTTACCAGACACAAGACAAAGATGACTCATCGGACAAAACAAATCTAGTGTCACAAACCCACCTGTTCACCCTTGGGAAGCTGTTTGCACTTGACATCCCAGTTTGTTCCGACTGAATTAGGAAGCAGAACGGAAATGTTATTAGAAGATGATAAGGTCATATTAGTTTGTGCATTCTTCTCCAGGATGGGGGTGTTGATAGGGAGACAGCTCTGAGCCTGAGCTCTGGATTAACTTGGAGGATAGGAATCAGACTGCCTGGGTTTAAACCTTTGCTTCATTATTTAAGAGCCGTATGACTTAAGGAAAGTTATTCATCTTTTTCATCCTCAGTTTTCCCATCTGTGGATAGTACCAAGAGATTATATGAGGATAAAATGAGCTAATAAACACGTCAAGTATCTAGCGTGGTGCCTTAATAAAGGGTATCTCTTAGGGACCTATAATATAGGCGACCAGGCTTCCTATATTAAAATTCTGGCTTTATGACTTGCTGTGCAACTTGGGACAAGATGCTTCACCTTATTTTGTTTCAGCTTCATTTTCAAGAGGCAAATTACTTACTGCAAAGGACTCTTATGAGGATCCAACAAAATGGTGTAAGCAAGTAACTTAGGGAAGACCTGACATATAACAAGCGTGCAATAAAGGCATCGTCTATTACTCTCATTTAACACTACAATTACTACTACTACTATTACTGCCACCATTGCTTCTGCTGCTACTACTATATTACTAGACAATGTGAGAAGTTTGGGGAAAAAAACCCATAAGCTTTACTCTTAAGCAGACTTCTGTTTACAGTTTTTTGTTTTTTTTTTTTTACTGTTGTGGCCTCTCCCGTTGCGGAGCACAGGCTCGGGACGTGCAGGCTCAGCGGCCATGGCTCACGGGCCCAGCCGCTCCACGGCATGTGGGATCTTCCCAGACCGGGGCACGAACCCGCGTCCCCTGCATCGGCAGGCGGACTCTCAACCACTGCGCCACCAGGGAAGCCCTGTTTACAGTTTTTAAAAGTAATTTCCTTCACCTTCCTATCCATATTCCTTTGCTTATCACTGAAGTGCAATCACTTATCAATAGAAATGAGTGTTATCAAGATATTAGAGGAAGAGGATGTACTTCAGATTCTTGACTATAGAAGCAGTATTGAAATTCCTTGGGTTGTAATTTGAATAGCATCTTTGAGGGCAAAAGTTCCAGTTTTCCAGTTCATTTCATTTGTACTTGGACTTGGTGACGTACTGAAAATAATGAAAGGGTTGGGGAGCAGGTTATAACTGAGGAATTGCAGAAGAGATCATGAGTTGTCTACCAATATCTATTCTGTCCCTCTTTCTTTAATATTAAAACTCCCGGGTCATAGCTGGGCACTCTGCTTTTCAGCTGGAGACTTTATTTCCCAGATCCACTTGTAGCTAGCTGTGCCCTTATGACTAAATTCTTGACAATAGAATGACAACGGAAGTGATGTGTTCCAGTTCTAGGTCACACCAGTAAAAGAAATGGGTAATGCACACTTCTTTTCCTTTCTTTCTTCTTACTAACTGGGATGTAGTCATGATGGAGGGTTCCGAAGCAGCCACTTTAGACCCAGAGATGGAAAGTTCATAATGAGGATGACAGAGATGCCCTATAAACCTTGGGCCATCTCTGGACTTTTACATGTGAAACAGCAATAAACCTCTATCTTGCATTAGCTACTAGACTTTGGGATCTCTTAGCCTATAACAAATACAGCCAAATTAGCTCAATAAAAATGGCACTGTATTCAACCACAATCATAAAGGAAGACAATTTAAATCAGTTTGAATGTAATGAAGACATTTTTAGAAAGGAAATACATCAGCCTTTGAGGTAGATCAATTTAAATTTAAGAGATTACATTATATTTTGTGCTTTAAAACATTTTCCAAGTCTTTTTCTCATACTTTGTGCCATGATGAAGGCCTTGCTCTAGTGATCAGAAGTAACTTGCAGTTATATTTGGAATATTATCAATTATCAGAGCTCTTTGGGGTTTGTGTTTAGATACTATTTTGTATGGTTAGAATTTGAACAAGTACCAATGTGATTATCCACATAACCTATAGTTAGGGTTTTAACATCATCAGTCCATGGATGGAGTGATGTAGACACCAAAGTATAATAGACACTGAAATTTAGGATAAAAGATAACTATATTAAAATGCCAACAGAAGGTCAATACAATCATATCAGGAAATGACAAACTCAAGATTTGCATTGAATTATTTACTGTGAGCATGTACTGCTTTTATATATAAAACGGTCGTTAAAAAATTACATGCTAAAGTTGCAATTGATTATTTACAAGTTTAGAATTACCTTACAGCTTAGAGGTATTTACTCCGCCATGAGAGCGAGTCCAAGCATCCTTAGGAAGTCAGCATTTTGAAATATAATAAATGAAAATTAGTCAGTACACTTCGGAATCAGCATGTTAATGGAAATTGAAAGAAACAGGTTCATGTTGCAGTGTTAAATCCAAAAGAAGATAAGTGACCCCGCTGTAGAGAGGGGATTAAAATTGGACCTTTTTCTTTAGATTGTCATGGCCAAAGGATGATTTCGTCTTGTAGACTGGGATTGTGATTCAGTAGGGAATATCTAAGGTGAAGGGAGCCTTCTATCAGGCTAGTATAGCTTTATAAAAATGCCTGTAGGAACATCCATGTCCTGTGCTTTCTTTCTTGCTCTGAGTTTTGGGATCTTATGTAGACCCACCATGCCAGAGGAAATGGGCAAAGTTTGCCTGATTTTGTTATTCCTGATATTCTAGCCTGCTGATAAGTCTTTTAGCAGATTACTTGGCATGGCTCAATGCCTATTTAGGTCAATGAAAAATATAAAGTTTCTAAATTTTTAGAGCTGGGACCAGATCATTGATCTCAGTAAAAGCCATCCATTGAGATTCGGTCTGAAATAGCTATCCTTGGTTTCATATCATTACATGTATTTTTATGCTAATTTTATGTTTAGGAAGCACTATTCTTTTTTTTTTTCTTAACATTTTTATTGGGGTATAATTGCTTTATAATGGTGTGTTAGATTCTGCTGTATAACAAAGTGAATCAGCTATACATATACATATGTCCCCATACCTCTTCCCTCTTGCATCTCCCTCCCTCCCACCCTCCCTATCCCACCCTTCTAGCTGGTCACAAAGCTCCGAGCTGATCTCCCTGTGCTGCTATGCGACTGGGAAGCACTATTCTTGATTATTTAAACAGTTCTCAATTTTCAATTGGATGTACAAAGGAAGGAAAGGTTATATTGATCTAAAAATACATGATTACTACACACCAATGAGCCTGGTGGAAAATACTGATAATATTAAATGCTGACAAGAGTGTAGAGAAACTGGATCTCATATATTGCTGGTGGAAATGCAAAAGGGGGCAATTACTCTGGAAAACAGTTTTGCAGTTTCTTAGAAAATTAAACATAAACTTACCATACAACCTAGCAATTGCAGTCTTGGGCATTTATCCTACAGAAATGAAAACTTATGTTCACACAAAAACCTGTACACAAATTTTTTAGCAACTTTAATTTTAACAGTCCTAATTGGAAACACCCAAATGTCCTTCGAAAGGTAAATGGATAAAGAAACCGACGTAAATCTATCCCGTGGAATACTACTCTGAAACACAAAGGAATGAATTATTGATACACACGTCAACCTGGACAGATCTCAAGGCATTATGCTAAGAGAAAAAAGTCAATCTCAAAAGGTTGCATACTATATGATTCCATGTATATCACATTCTTGAAACAGCAAAATGATAGCGATCAGGTCAGAAGAGAACAGATCAATGGTTGCTAGGGGTTCAGGAGGGATGGGGATAGAGGGAGGTTGTGACTACAAAGGGGTATCGCAGGGGAGTTTTGTGGTGATGGAATCTATACATGTGAACAAAATCTATGGAATCATACAAAACAGTGGGTATATGTGAAATCTGTGTAAAGTCTGTAGTCTAGTTAATGGTATTCCTGGTTTTGATAATGCACTATGGTTATATAAGATGTTACTTTTGGGGGAAGCTGGGTGAAGGGTTCACAGGACCTCTCTGTACTATTTTAGCAACTTCTTGTGAGTCTATAATTATTTTAAAATAAAAATTTAAAAAATAAGGATCACATTAACTCATCAACTGTGACAATTTATTGTTTATTTATTTATTTTATTTTGTGGGGAATAATGCAAGGAGGAGAGAACATGCTTTCATCAGAGCAGTTCTGCTTTTATCTGTTTATCCCTCTGGCAAGATTTCTTATGAAGAGACAGTTTCTGGGATAAAGTTCAAAAACCACTTTTAAAAGGTTACAGAAATTTCTTGAGACAATAAAAATCAAATCATGTACAATAATTTAGTTTTTAATCAAGAAAAGTAGGTGTGCTTTACTTTTAAAATTTTTTTCATTTTTGGCTCCCCAACTGGGGATCGAACCTATGCCCCCTGCAGTAGAAGCAGAGTCCTAACCACTGGACCACCAGGGAATTCCCAGTAGCTGTGCTTTAGAAGGCAATCTGAATTATTATTTATGGTAATGAAGGGTTACAACTTCCAAGGGAAGTGATCACAGCCTAGTGTTTGAGACATGGTATCAGAATTGGTTTGTTATGAAATTACAGATGCTGATGTTAACCATAGCTAATATACTGCTTGTTGCATTGCAGGGAAATAAAATTGTTGGCGGATTCTTCCTCGAAGTCATTTAAAACTAGCTGTTAGCTGGTAGAGCAGTGATTTTTCAGTCTGAGAAAGTTATGCAAGAGAAGGCAGCTGAAAAACTACTTAGCTTAACCTAACACAGGGTTTGTTGCCAATATAAACTGCATCGCTAAACATTCCAGAAATCTTTGTTCACTTCCATGAAATTTTGCTCCCACTCACATATTCTGGACAGCAGAGCAGTTTGAGGTGGTCATCAGCTGTCTCATGTAGAAATGTTTCTCACAGCATCTGTGGGGGCAACGTTTTCCTGGTAGGACCTGACCAGGTGCGGTTTGGACCTTTCACCCTCCATGCCCAACATATCTACCCAGAGCCCAATACGTCTTTTCTTCCGGTGACCGATGCCTGATTACTGCTGTGGTACTTGGGGCCTCTGAGTAATTGTAGAGTTGGCCTGTGGTTGTCTTCCAGGAAATGACAAGTACCACTTGCCCCAGTGTGTCCTGGCAGAATTCACTTGGGGACAACAGGAAACAATGCCATGTAAGGGCAACCGGCAGCAGCTGCTGCTTTTCTGTGGACAGCCGGAAGGTAGACCAGTGTGTCTCTTACACCATCTCTATGTCCCCTTCCTAAATCGATCGGATGTTTATCAGTGAGAGATATGTGTGCATATACAGTGATCCTCAAAAGGACCTACATGAACTTTCACGCCAGAATCTGTATGCTTACTTTTGACCTTCTTCTACTTACAGTGACTCTGAGAATGTTTTTTGCAGCTAACTTTTTCAGCAATATTGTCTTAGGGCCAAGTGTCACGGAAAGGTTTTCAAAGAGTTTCTCTGTTTTCATCATTTATTTGAAAGAACAGTGGCTTTATTAACTTGTGGCCAAAAATGGTTTTTGTTTTTTTTTTTAAACATCTTTATTGGGGTATAATTGCTTTACAATGGTGTGTTAGTTTCTGCTTTATAACAAAGTGAATCAGTCATACATAAACATATGTTCCCATATGTCTTCCCTGTTGCGTCTCCCTCCCTCCCACCCTCCCTATCCCACCCCTCCAGGCTGTCACAAAGCACCGAGCCAATATCCCTGTGCCATGCGGCTGCTTCCCACTAGCTATCTAAAATATATAACTCGGGACTTCCCTGGTGGCGCAGTGGTTGAGAGTCCGCCTGCCGATGCAGGGGACACGGGTTCGTGCCCCGGTCCGGGAAGATCCCACATGCCACGGAGCGGCTGGGCCCGTGAGCCATGGCCGCTGAGCCTGCGCGTCCGGAGCCTGTGCTCCGCAACGGGAGAGGCCACAACAGTGAGAGGCCCGCGTACAGCAAAAAAAAAAAAACAAAACCAACAAACAATGTGTATATATATATATATATATATATATATATAACTCAATTCCCAGAATTAAATTTATCAGCTGAAGAAATCCAACTCTTCTCTGAGCTGTTAAATTTAGATATATAACGTGAAATTGGAGCAGAAGAACAGGAAACGTATGTTGTTTGATGGGGGAGGCGCTACTCAGACAGGTTCTTCTCAGGTGTCCTCACCATCTATCGCTCTTGGCTACTTGTCCCACTTTCCTACCACAAGAGGAATTTAATAGGGTGTTGCAATGAGAAGGTAAGCCATAGCAGGAAAAGCCTTGGGATGCCCTAGAGTATTACGTGGCTATTAAAAGTAATAAATTAGAGCTACTCCAAATGATTTCCAGCAATTTCCACAATTTATTATTGCGTGAGGTAAACGAGATGGGATATGGAGCCTCAGCGATGATCTCTCCTGCGTGCAGGTTGCGCATTTGCCAGGGGCAATAGCTAAATCACCTTAGCGAATGGGACTGTATGCCGGTCGCATGCATCGCCTTCCTCCCTGACACGGAGCTACTTCACTCGCTTGCCCATTGTGCTGCCCGTGGTTGGTGGTGCCGGGGAATGACTGATGTCACAGCTGGCCAGGGACTGGCTCAGTCATTTTGTCTACCTGGCTGTTCAGAGCCCCTTCCTTGTTGGTGCTCTTGGGTGGGTGTTGTGAGTTGTAAAGCTCTTCATAATTCATGGTTGTTCTCGCATGTCCAGTGATATGCCTGCTTCCTGGCCTTTCTTCTTCCTGATCGTCTAGTCTTTCTCCTTTTAGGCCTTGTAGTGGGTTTCACAGTTTCTCTTGGAAATTCATGTCTGCCTAGAGCCTCCAAATGTGACCTTATTTGGAAATAGTATGTTTGTAGATGTAACTGGTTAAAAATCTTGAGGTGACATCAAGGTGGGCCCTAAGTCCAGTGACTGTTCTCTTGTAAGGAGAGGACACTGAGAGATACCAGGAGAAGGCGGCGAGGTCACGATACAGGCAGGGATTGAAGTGGTAAGTCTAAAGCCAAAGAATGCTAAGCATTGCCAGCAATCACCGGAAGCTAGGAGAGAGGCTTGGGATGGTTTCTTCTGCAGAACCTCCAAAAGAACCAACCGTCCTGATACCTTGATTTCAGGCTTCTGGCCACCTTGAGCTATGAAGGACTGTTTTTAAAAGGCCACCCAATTTGTGGCAGTTTGTATGGCAGCTCTAGGAAATTAGCATAGTCCCTAACCAGCGGACCAAGCATTTGCCACTGACCACGAGTCCATGTATATTCTAACCTTGGGTTGCTTCTTTCTTCACTCGAAGTGGATGGTCAGGTACACGGCCTGAAGTACTACCCGCTTGGGGGGACTTCCCTTATCATTATCTTTCAAGGCTACCCCTTGAACATTTATGATAGCAGATCTCGCTCATAAAATAAATGCGACATATGAAACTAAAATGTTCTGTATATTGAAAGATATCTTTAAGAAAGTGAAAAAACTAAACGGAGGCAAAATATTTGCAACACCTTCGCAAAGAATTGATAATAAGAATATGTAGGGTTTCCCTGGTGGCGCAGTGGTTGAGAGTCCGCCCGCCGATGCAGGGGACACCGGTTCGTGCCCCGGTCCGGGAAGATCCCACATGACGCGGAGCGGCTGGGCCCGTGAGCCATGGCCGCTGAGCCTGCGCGTCCGGAGCCTGTGCTCCGCAACGGGAGAGGCCACAACAGTGAGAGGCCCGCATACCGCAAAAAAAAAAAAAAAAAAAAGAATATGTAAGGCGCATTTACAAACTAATAAGAAGAACACAGTGAGATACAATTTTAAACCCAATCCATTAGTAAATTGAATATGTCTAATATCATCAAATATTGGAGAGAATGTGGATTAATAGACTAGCTTATACTTTGCTGGTGGGAGTATAAATTGTTCAACTACTTTGGAAAATAATTTGGCATTATCTTTTACAGGTAGAGATTCATATAGTCTATGATGAAGAATTTTACTCTTGGATATATACTCAAAAGAAATTCTTCCACATACATTAGGAGACATACACAAGAGTGTTCATGGAAGCATTCCTGTTTGAAACAGCGAAAACTTAGGGAAAATCCACACACCCAGTAATAGGAGAACTGATAAATGGTGGTATATTCAGACAATGAAATATTTTACTACAAAGAAAAATGAAGGTAAATGTAACCTAGAAATATAATTTGAGTAAAAAGTAAGCCCTCAACATTAGATATAACCATATACCCCCTCATTTTTAAAAAAAAAAGTTACAAATGACTAAAACTACCCAATGTACCTTAAAGAAATATTTATATTGTGTTAAAACTATCATTCTAAAAGACTAAGGGAATAATAGAAGTGGCCGGATGGTGACTTCCAGTGGAGAGAGACGGGGTGCAAGAGAGGGAGGAGAACTTAGGTATACGTTAGAAATGACGAATGTTCTCATTTCCATGCCGGGTAGTACATATACAGGTATTTATTGTTTAACAAGAAAATATGAAAGTATAAATAAAGGCCATGCCTAGACCAAGGTCACACTGTGTCATGGACCAAGGATTATGATTAATCAAGTTTTAGGCACCTACTGTTGGAAACACAACAATTGGACCTTTATTGTGCAGAAATGTTCCTGGTTGTATCAGTGTTGAGAGAAAGAAGAGCCCTGCACCTGGGACAGGAGGAGAGACAAAGTGGTGTCTGAAAGAGAAGGGGAGAGAAGCCCCAAGAAAGTCATAGACATGGCCTGAAGAGAAAGGTTTGTGAGAAATGCCCTGGGGGATGGTCCAGGAGCTTGGAGAACAGATGTTAAGGGGTCCGTTTTAAGTTGTTTCCTGTTCTGAGCTCTGGTGTAAGTGACCTCCATTAACCGAAGTCCACAGTAAAGGTCTGCTACACAGATAAGATAAATGATAATAATAAACGTCTTCATCCATGACTCAGTTATCACACACACATTCATTGAGTTCCTACTGCATGGGGTACGGCACTAGGGATATAGCAGCAAACCAAGTAGGCCAAATGTCTGTCCTCATGAAGTCACTATATAATTTTTCAGCTGATGATAAATGCTAGGGCAAAATGAAGTAAAGGAGAGGGAGAGCCAGATGTGGGGTGATTTGTATCAGTAGTGTTTGGGGTGAATGAGGAGAAAGCAAGTACAGGACGGCTACAGTGGGGTGAGAACACAGAAAGGGAGACAGTGAGTGGGGATTCAGAATTCAGCAGAAGCAGGAATTTGTGGTGACAGGCATCTAGGAGAGCACAAGTTCCCTTTACAACAAATCATAGGAACATCGGAGAAGCCTCTGTTTTTCCCATCAATGCAGAATGTGGTTTGCATTGCTTAGTTTGTAACTTAAGGGAAAAGTTAATTCCAAAAGTTGGAGAATTTCAGGCCACTGCCATTATACTTCCAACATTTCAACTATTAAGTTGTTTACCCTCTTTTGTAGGAGTGGTTCTTTACCTATAGGAAGAGTAGGGAGGATGGATATTTGTACTTTGAAAAGTTTTCCAAGTAATTCTGCTTCCCAACATCCCACTCCCCCAATCTCACCTCCCTCCATTGGTGAACATTTCTTATATACAACAGTGATTCCTAATTTGGTTATCCTAGGGTATTTCAAGTAATCTCAGGTTACAACATTTTAACAAAGTAATAAGTAAAATTACTGATAACATTTTTAAAATTTTTATTTATTTATTTAATTTATTTTTGGCTGCGTCGGGTCTTAGCTGCGGCACACGGGATCTTTGTTGACGCACGCGGGCTCTTTCGTTGCAGCGCGCGGGCTCTTCATCATGGTGCTCAGGCTTCTCTTTATTTGTGGCATGCAGGTTTTCTCTTCTCTAGTTGCGTCACGCAGGCTCCAGGGCGTGTGGACTCTGTAGTTTACGGCACGCAGGCTCTCTAGTTGTGGCGCGTGAACTCAGTAGTTGTGACACGCGGGCTTAGTTGCCCCACAGCATGGGGGATCTTAGTTCCCTGACCAGGGATCGAACCCGCGTCCCTTGCATTGGAAGGAGGATTCTTTACCACTGGCCCACCAGGGAAGTCTCTGATAACATATTTAATTTAAAAAAAACCTAGCAGAGCACTTGTTTAAAAATAGTAGTATTCTTAAATGAAATGCCAGGATCCTCAGTGCCTCAATTTGAGAATCATTGTGTCATTTTTTTGATACTCTTTAATAATGGCCCCCTCTTCCCTGGCATTGTTTATTTCCAATGTATTGGAACTGAAACTGGACAAAACAGTTAGATGAATGTTGAATTAGCATAAAAGTCTCTCTTTTGGTCTTTCTATGTGTGTGTTTAAAATAACTTATTAAATGCTTACTACATGCCAGGAACTATTTTAAGCTCTCCGTATGTATTATTTCATTGAATTCACAATATCCTCATGAGTTATATTCATTACTACCCCTACTTACAAGTGGGAAAACAAGGCACAGGTTTATGCAGCCAATAAGTACAGTGCTGGATTGTCACCAAGGCAGTCTGACTCTTGAGCCTGTGGCTTTAATTCATTTACAGTACTATCTTCAGTAAATACCAGTGCAATTAATAGAATCATGTTCTAACATCACCCAACAGTCATGAAACTAGAACACACAAAATACTCCTTCTCACAGAAAGTGCAGAAGTTCTTATCGACCCGCCATTTTAAAGTTTCTTGTTAAAATTCTTCAAAAAACTTGCTACCTTGAATTTTCAAGGTTTTCCAAGTTCATGATTATCAGCTCATGAATGCCGGAAGAGAAGATGACTCATTGCTGCCTAAACTAAAGGGCAGCAGGTTCTTAGTGAAAACAGTCCAGGCTGAGTTGATGACTAATTCTAAATGCCACATAGAATATGTCCTTTTATTTTTAGGGGCTCCAGGAAACAAAGACATCCAGGTATAAGCAGAGTACAAACATCAGTGGGCTTCGCCAGACAGCATAACTTAAGCATTTTATTTTGAGTAGAAAGAACTCGGTCTTTGTGCCCTACAAGTGTCACACTGTTTGCTTTCATACCATGTTCTTTCGTCTGCGGTTATTACTTCCTTCTCAAGTACACAGATAGAAACTGCTTGTATGGAAAGAGACTTTTCCAAACTCCTATTTCCTTTCCCTACCACTTTCCATAGTAAAACAATAATTTTTTTTTAATCTCAAGTTTCCTTTCCTCTTTCGACAGCTATTTTAGTATTTCCAGGATTTGAACACATGCACACACACATCACAATCACCATCTCTTGAAAAAAAGTTTTAGGAGCTCATAATTTCTCTATTCTGAATTTTTTCCCTCAAATCCTGTAATAAAGTTATCCTTAAGATATAAGCGAGAACTGTTGGTGGGAATGTAAATTGATACAGCCACTATGGAGAACAGTATGGAGGGTCCTTAAAAAACTAAAAATAGAACTACCATATGACCCAGCAATCCCACTACTGGGCATATACCCTGAGAAAAGAGTCAAAAAGAGTCATGTACCACAACGTTCATTGCAACTCTATTTACAATAGCTAGGACATGGAAGCAACCTAAGTGTCCATCAACAGATGAATGAATAAAGAGGATGTGGCACATATATACAATGGAATATTACTCAACCATAAAAAAAACGAAATTGTGTTATTTGTAGTGAGGTGGATGCACCTAGAGTCTGTCATACAGAGTAAAGTAAGTTAGAAAGAGAAAACAAATACCCTATGCTAACACATATATATGGAATCTAAAAAAAAAAATGTTTCTGAAGAATTTAAGGGCAGGACAGGAATAAAGATGCAGACGTAGAGAATGGACTTAAGGACATGGGGAGGGGGAAGGGTAAGCTGGGATGAAGTGAGAGAGTCGCAAGGACATATACACACTACCAAATGTAAAATAGATAGGTAGTGGGAAGCAGTCGCATAGCACAGGGATATCAGCTCAGTGCTTTGTGACCACCTAGAGGGGTGGGATAGGGAGGGTGGGAGGGAGACGCAAGAGGGTGGAGATATGGGGATATATGTATATGTATAGCTGATTCACTTTGTTATAAAGCAGAAACTAACACACCATTGTAAAGCAATTATACTCCAATAAAGATGTTAAATAAATAAATAAATAAATAAATAAATAAAAATAAAGCAAGGATCCCCCTTACATGCTAACTCTCCAAACTCCACTTATGACCAATCTGCCCTCAATTACATCTCTATCCTTTCATCATCTTCCTATGTCTTCCCTGGCCTGGATTCTGTCTAAATTAAGGCAACAGGCCATGAGATGTTGAGTGTGTCCATCAGCATTTTATTGTTGTTAGGAAACTGAACTGTGTCTACCTTTCCCGCATTGGCTTAAAAACAAGATGCATTTGTATTGAACCAACACTTTCCAGGTATAAGTTTTTTCTGGAACATATTTTCATTAAACTACACATTTTCGTGTTTTTTAAAAAAAGATATAAGCAAGATAAGCTGTTTACAATTAGTTAAACACATAGATGCTGTGAAACCTCTAATGACCACAGCATTAAGAATTGCGTCCCATAGGTAGATATTGTAGCTATTGAAACAAAACTAAAGTGACAGAAACCACTAAACTTGTGGTGCAGGCTAACCTATTCCATCCTACTAAAACAATGCTGATTGGGACTTGTGGTTGCCAAGGGGGAGGGATGGAGTGGGAAATTGGGGTGGGCAGATGCAAACTCTATATGTAGAATACATAAACAACAAGGTCCTACTGTATAGCACAGGGGACTATATTCAATATCCTGTGCTAAACCATAATGGAAAAGAATATGAAAAAGAATGTGCACATATATGTAACTGAATCACTTTGCTGTACAGCAGAATTTTTTTTTAACATCTTTATTGGAGTATAATTGCTTTACAATGGTGTGTTAGTTTCTGCTTTATAACAAAGTGAATCAGGTATACATATACATATGTTCCCATATCTCTTCCCTTTTGCATCTCCCTCCCTCCCACCCTCCCTATCCCACCCCTCCAGGCGTCACAAAGCACCGAGCTGATCTCCCTGTGCTATGCGGCTGCTTCCAACTAGCTATCTACCTTACGTTTGGTAGTGTATATATGTCCATGCCTCTCTCTCGCTGTACAGCAGAAATTAACACAACATTGTAAATCAACTATACTTCAATAAAACAAACAAAAGAGTATAATGTTGGAAAATAAGCCATTTTCCATTTTTTACAGAACTAGAACAAAATATCTTAAAATTTGTATGGAGACACAAAAGGCCCCAATAGCCAAAGCAATCTTTAGAGAAAAAAACAGAGTTGGAGGAATCAGATGCCCAGACTTCAGACTATACTACAAAGCTACAGTGGGCTTCCCTGGTAGCGCAGTGGTTGAGAGGTCCGCCTGCCGATGCAGGGGACACGGGTTCGTGCCCCAGTCCGGGAGGATCCCACATGCTGCGGAGCGGCTGGGCCCGTGAGCCATGGCCACTGAGCCTGCGTGTCCAGAGCCTGTGCTCTGCAACGGGAGAGGCCACAACAGTGAGAGGCCTGTGTACTGCCAAAAAAAGAAAAATTATATAGCTACAGTAATCAAGACAGTATGGTACTGGCACAAAAACAGAAATATAGATCAATGGAACAGGATAGAAAGTCCAGAGATAAACCCATGCACCTATGGTCAACTAATCTATGACAAAAGAGGCAAGGATATACAATGGAGAAAAGATAGTCTCTTCCATTAGTGGTGCTGGGAAAACTGGACAGCCACATGTAAAAGAATGAAATTAGAACACACCCTAACACCATACACAAAAATAAACTCAAAATGGATTAAAGACCTAAATATAAGGCCAGACACTATAAAACTCTAGAGGAAAACATAAGAAGAACACTCTCTGATGTAAATCACAGCAAGATCCTTTTTGACCCACCTCCTAGAGAAATGGAAATAAACAAAAATAAACAAATGGAACCTAATGAAACTTAAAAGCTCTTGAACAGCAAAGGAAACTATAAGTAAGACAAAAAGACAACACTCAGAATGGGAGAAAATATTTGCAAACAAATCAACAAAGGACTAATCTCCAAAATATATAAACCACTCATGCAGCTCAATATCAAAAAAACAAACAACCCAATTCAAAAATGGGGAGAAGACCTAAGTAGACATTTCTCCAAAGAAGACATACAGATGGCCAAGAGGCACATGAAAAGCTGCTTAACATCACTAATTATTAGAGAAATGCAAATCAGAAAACTACAATGAGGTATCACCTCACACCGATTAGAATGGGCATCATCAGAAAATCTACAAATAAATGCTGGAGAGGGTGTGGAGAAAAGGGAATCCTCTTGCACTGTTGGTGGGAATGTAAATTGATACAGCCACTATGGAGAACAGTATAAAAATAGAATTACCATATGACCAGCAATCCCACTACTGGGCATATACCCAGAGAAAACCATAATTCAAAAAGACACATGCACCTCAATGTTCATTGCGGCACTATTTACACCAGCCAGGTCACAGAAGCAACCTAAAAGCCCAAGAAAGATGAATGGATAAAGAAGATGTGGTACATATATACAATGGAATATTACTCAGCCATAAAAAGGAACAAAATTGGGTCATTTGCAGAGATGTGGATGGACCTAGAGACTGTCATACAGATTGAAGTAAGTCAGAAAGAGAAAAACAAATATCATATATTAACGCATATATGTGGAACCTAGAAAAATGGTACAGATGAACCAGTTTGCAAGGCAGAAATAGAGGCACAGATGTAGAGAACAAACGTATGGATACCAAGCTGGGAAAGCAGGGTCGGGGTGGTTAAAAAAAAAAGAAAAGGAAAAGAAACCATTTTCCATATGTTGAGAACATTCTGAAAAAACACTCTAAATTAATCCAATCAATCATGCTGAAATAAAGCTGTTAGAAAATGTTGAGAAAAAACAAAACAGAACGATGCTGATTGGGATTCACTCAGTTGATTTCACAACCCATAATCAGTGATGGCTCACCCTTTGTAAAGCAAGTACCAAATGTGGCACCCCTGGCATCACAGGAAAGTGGTTTTCAACCTGGGCTGAACTACCTCTGGAACTTTCCAAAAGTACAAATTGTCAGTGTCTCACATAGGACCAAGTAAATTAGAACACTCAGGGAGTAGTGAGGAAAGTTTCTGAAGCTTTTCGCTTGACAGGTTTAGGAGGCAGCTGGTTAGGGAGAGTGACAAGAACGGGTTCATTTGTTACTGAGAAGTGAGGTAAGTGAAGTGAGGGGTGAATCCAGGTTTTGTGGAGACTGAAGCTTGTACAAGTTTAGAGTACTTTTCAAGAAAAATAATATAAAATTAGGTAAGAAAATAACTTTTCTTGTAGAATGAGAAAATTAAGCACAACAAATAACACATTTTTAAAAGCCGGCAAATCTCACAAATATGTAAAAACTCATAAAAATATTTTTATTAACTGCCTTGTGTGGATCTTTAATACTTTCTATTTTATGTTTATTATATTCATACTCTTTGATGTATGTTTAGAGAGAATAGAATGACTAGTTGGTCTTTGCTTTAGCATAGTCGATTGACATTTATTTTTTATTGATGATTGTTGAGAAAAGTTTCTTCCAGCTTCACAACTTATTATTAGAAATGTCACATGAAAATTTCAGATTGCAGAAAATTTCAGATAGTTTTCCAGGGTTGCCATAACAAAACATCACAGACAGCGTGGTTTAAACAACAGAATCTATTTTCTCACAGTTCTGGAGGCTGGAAGTCCAAGATCAAGGTGTTCTCCTGAGGCCTCTCTCCTTGGCTTGCAGATGGCTGCCTTCTGCTGTGTCCTCACAAGGTGACTTCTTGGTCTTTGTTGTCTGCGTTCTAATCTCCTCTTTTTATTAGGACACTAGTCAGATTGGGTTAAGCCTCACCCCAATGACCCCATTTTAACTTAATTATCTATTTAAAGGCCCTATCTCCAAATGCAGTCATATTTTGCAGTACTGGAGGTTAGGATTTCAACATATGAATTATACAAATTTTGATGGGACACAATTCAACCTATAACATTGTCAAATCTGGAAAAACATCTCTCATATTTCTTCCATTTATGAACATAAAGATTTCAGTTCATTAAAAATTTCCCTGTGCAGTTGTTGATTGTAAATACTCTGAATTAGTGACACATTGATTAGTTTCGTGTCTATGTCCTCATATATTGATTTCTTGCTATATCTTTGTAGATGTCAAATAAGCAAAAAGAAAATCTAAACCATTTTCCAATAATTCACCTTTCCTTGTTATTTAGATTTTCAAACAATCTAAACACCTACTTGTTGCTTCCGTTTGAAATGTATCACTTTCTCTTAATAAACTATTGCTTTTAGTATGATTGGAAAAAGATTTTACAGTTCCCTTTTCAACATTAGATTAATTTCAATTTATCTCATCCTCATCTTTACTGCTTTTGTAAATCAGAAAACTTTTAACCTTTTTAGTTATTTATTTTAAATTTAGTCACTTTAACTTTTCTTAGTTATTTATTAGATACATTTAAGTTATAAAAGAAGCTGTGCTTTATGCCAAAACCATATCAGTAGTTTGTAATTCCTCACTTAAAATGAAAAACTATTAAACATCTTGCCAAATTGCAGTTGAACTTTGGTATACCATTTCCATAAAAATAATAATAATGCACGATGTTTTCATACTTGTGTATACTGCATCATTGAGTATATAATCTTGACAGGAGAGAACTTCTACTTTGACAAGCTGTAGACGAGAACTGAATCCTCCACTGCCATTTTGCATGTCTGGTGTTGGAAGCATTTTTGCAGACTAACTTCTGTCTCCATGGATTTCAAACCTTGTTTCTCATTGACAGCGCACATGCTTCTGGGGCTGACTGCAACATGAGAGGTTCATTTCTTGAACTGGCTGTATCCTTGCAACTTCACGACGCTAGGTGAGTTGGCACAGTGCGTGGTAGTGGTATTCCAGGAAGCTGTCTCTACACTGAGAGAGAGCTAGCAGTAACTTCACTATACACGGAAATGACTGTGAGTCATGTAAATATATCCCACTCACCTCAAACTGAAGATCTCCCCATTTCACCTTTCACTTTAACTGGACTCCAGAAGTGCCTGTGGCCACACCAGTGAACCTAAGAGGAAGTCAGAGAGGAAAGAGACAGAGGTCTTCACTAATTGTGGTTAAAATATCTTACTTTTGTAGATTTCAAAATCATATGACATGTGAATATATTTCTGGGGCCCCTTCCAGGGTTCTGGGAGGGGGTGTACAAGTGAGGGCACTGAACCTTCAGCATCACTGTATTCATGGAAAACTGACCCTGGTTGAAGTATCCAAGAGCTCTACTGTCCCTATACCATAAATGTCACTTAAGATTTCCACCTAGTAGAGTGGTTCCCCAGTGCTTGTCTTCAAGTCAGAGTTGGTTCATGACAAAGGTGTCAATAATATAAAATGAAATGAAAACGATAAAGACAATGTGATATATGCATGCCATATATCGTTGTCAACTATTCCGTCTTGAGAAAGATAATCACTTTAAAATGTAATCTTTCCTATTAATCTGGTGTTAAAATATCCTTCCTTATTTGAAATATTGGTGACAATAGAGAGTAAAGTATAACTTATATATCTCAAGTAGCTGAATGAAGTGACCTACTGACTAGACTCTCTTAGTATCATTCACTTGTACATTGGAAGATGTCTGTCAAAATCCGTTTTAGTCTTCTCATCTTGACAGTGACTTATCAAGAAGTCTGCTCCTATTTCATTAGAGTACAGAGAAGTTTGTTTTCTTATTTTTATAGGCTAATTTTGTCATTAAAATATGTAATTCAAACTTAAAGTTTTACAAAATTATTTGTGGAGTATATTTTTTCTGCTCTTTTGTAGTGTGCCTGTTTAAAACTCTCCTTCATTGATTTGCCAGCATCAGTGCAAGCTAGGATCATTTTAGAAATGTGTTTTTATAATGTACTGATTAAGTCAAAGCTTGCACTATGATATTGTGTCCTTCTACTATTTTCATCCTCTGACATGATGTTAGATACTGATGAAATGCAGCCCTGCTAAAAACAGCATCAACATTCCTGAATAATGAATCAATCGTTTCCTGATTGGCAACTTGGGCATGTTTATGACATTAATTATCACATATTTTCAAACTCTGAAGATGACTTTGGTATAGCTTCCCGCCCACTCAAACACAGCAGGCATTGATTTACAGACAATACAGACATAATTATAACCCTGACAAACCAGAGAGGATGGTAAATTTCCATTATAACTGAGCACTTTGGCAGTACTCCAAGTGAAGACCCTGACCTACCAAATCTAACCAGTTATTTCTTGTGGGGGCAGGTCCTTGCCCCACTCTGTCTCTTCCACAGAAAACACATCCTTTGACATCAGTGAGAGGGTACTCTGCAGAAAAGAGGTTCAAGAATTAGCTTAGCTTGTATGAAACAATACTTGCCTTGAGTAAACGCATCACTGAGAAATTTATTTATGTTTTCTTTTTTTTTTAAACATCTTTATTGGAGTATAATTGCTTTACAATGCTGTGTTAGTTTCTGCTTTATAAACAAGTGAATCAGTTATACATATACATATGTCCCCATGTCTCTTCCCTCTTGTGTCTCCCTCCCACCCTCCCTATCCCACCCCTCTAGGTGGTCACAAAGCACCGAGCTGACCTCCATGTGCTAGGCGGCTGCTTCCCACACCTATCTATTTTACATTTGGTAGTATATATAAATCCATGCCACTCTCTCACTTCGTCCCAGCTTACCCTTCCCCCTCCCCATGTCCTCAGGTCCATTCTCTACATCTATGTCTTTGTTCCTGTACTGCCCCTAAGTTCTTCAGAACCATTTTTTTTTTAAGATTCCATATATATGTGTTAGCATAGGGTATTTGTTTTTCTCTTTCTGACTTACTTCACTCTGTATGACAGACTCTAGGTGCATCCACCTCACTACAAATAACACAATTTCGTTTCTTTTTATAGCTGAGTAATATTCCATTGTATATATGTGCCACATCTTCTTTATCCATTCATCTGTCAATAGACACTTAGCTGCAATGAACATTGTGGTACATGACTCTTTTTGAATTACAGTTTTCTCAGAGTACATGCCCAGTAGTGGGATTGCTGGGTCGTATGGTAGTTCTATTTGTAGTTTTTAAAGGAACCTCCCTACTGTTCTCCATAGTGGCTGTATCAATTTACTTTCCCACCAACAGTGCAAGAGGGCTCCCCTTTCTCCACACCCTCTCCAGCATTTATTGTTTGTAGATTTTTTGATGATGGCCATTCTGACTGGGGTGAGATGATATCTCATTGTAGTTTTGATTTGCATTTCTCTAATTAGTGATGTTGAGCATCCTTTCACGTGTTGGCTGGCAATCTGTATATTTTCTTTGGAGAAATGTCTATTTAGGTTTTCTTCCCATTTTTGGATTGAGCTGTTTGTTTTTTTGATATTGAGCCACATGAGCTGCTTGTATATTTTGGAGATTAATCCTTTGTCGGTTGCTTCATTTGCAAATATTTTCTCCCATTCTGAGGGTTGTCTTTTGGTCTTGTTTATGGTTTCCTTTGCTGTGAAAAAGCTTTTAAGTTTCATTAGGTCACACTTGTTTGTTTTTGTTTTTATTTCCATTTCTCTAGGAGGTGGGTCAAAAAAGATCTTGCTGTGATTTATGTCATAGAGTGTTCTGCCTATGTTTTCCTCTAAGAGTTGTATAGTGTCTGGCCTTATATTTAGGTCTTTAATCCATTTGGAGTTTATTTTTCTGTATGGTGTTAGGGAGTGTTCTAATTTCATTCTTTTACATGTAGCTGTCCAGTTTTCCCAGCACCACTTATTGAAGAGGCTGTCTTTTCTCCACTGTATATTCTTGCCTCCTTTATCCAAGATAAGGTGACCATATGTGCGTGGATATATCTCTGGGCTTTCTATCCTGTTCCATTGATCTATATTTCTGTTTTTGTGCCAGTACCATACTGTCTTGATTACTGTAGCTTTGTAGTATAGGTTGAAGTCAGGGAGCCTGATTCCTCCAGCTCCATTTTTCTTTCTCAATATTGCTTTGACTATTCGGGGTCTTTTGTATTTCCATACAAATTGTGAAATTTTTTGTTTTAGTTCTGCGAACTATGCCACTGGTAATTTGATAGGGATTGCATTGAATCTGTAGATTGCTTTGGGTAGTAGAGTCATTTTCCCAATGTTGATTCTTCCAATCCAAGAGTATGGTATATCTCTCCATCTGATTGCATCATCTTTAATTCCTTTCATTGGTGTCTTATAGTTTTCTGCATACAGGTCTTTTGTCTCCTTAGGTAGGTTTATTGTTAGGTATTTTATTCTTTTTGTTGCAATGGTAAATGGGAGTGTTTCCTTAATTTCTCTTTCTGATCTTTCATTGTTAGTGTATAGGAATGCAAGAGTTTTCCGTGCAGTAATTTTGTGTCCTGCTACTTTACTAAATTCATTGATTAGCTCTAGTAGTTTTCTGGTAGTATCTTTAGAATTCTTTATGTATAGTATCATGTCATCAGCAAACAGTGACAGCTTTACTTCTTCTTTTCCAATTTGTATTCCTTTTGTTTCTTTTTCTTCTCTGATTGCTGTGGCTAAAACTTCCAAAACTATGTTGAATAATAGTGGTCAGAGTGGACAACCTTGTCTTGTTCCTGATTTTAGAGGAAATGGTTTCAGTTTTTCCACATTGAGAATGATGTGGGCTGTGGGTTTGTCATATATGGCCTTTATTATGTTGAGGTAAGTTCCCTCTATGCCTACTTTCTGGAGGGTTTTTGTCATAAATCGGTGTTGAATTTTGTCAAAAGCTTTTTCTGCATCTATTGAGGTGATCATATGGATTTTCTCCTTCAATTTGCTACTATGGTCAATCACATTGATTAATTTGCATATATTGAGGAATCCTTGCATTCCTGGGGTAAACCCCACAGTCTCTAAGACCGTCCTCAATTCTTTTCATTCTTTTTTCTTTATTCTGCTCGGCAGTAGTTATTTCCACTATTTTATTTTCCAGGTCACTTACCTGTTCTTTGCCTCAGTTATTCTGCTATAAATTCCTTCTAGAGAATTTTTAGTTTCATTTATTGTGTTATTCATCACTGTTTGTTTGCTCTTTAGTTCTTCTAGGTCCTTGTTAAAGGTTTCTTGTATTTTCTCCATTCTATTTCCAAGATTTTGGATCATCTTTACTATCATTATTCTGAATTCTTTTTCAGGTAGACTGCCTATTTAGTCTTCATTTGTTAGGTCTGGTGGGTTTTTATCTTGCTCCTTCATCTGCTGTGTATTTCTCTGTCTTCTCATTTTGCTTATCTTACTGTGTTTGGGGTCTCCTTTTCAAAGGCTGCCAATTTGTAGTTCCCATTGTTTTTGGTGTTTGCTCCCAGTGGCGAAGGTTGGTTCAGTGGTTTGTGTAGGCTTCCTGGTGCAGGGGACTAGTGCCTGTGTTCTGGTGGATGTGGCTGGATCTTGTCTTTCTGGTGGGCAGGACCACATCCAGAGGTGTGTTTTGAGGTGTCTGTGACCTTATTATGATTTTAGGCAGCCTCTCTGCTAATGGGTGGGGTTGTGTTCCTGTCTTGCTAGTTGTTTGGTATAGGGTGTCTAGCATTGTAGCTTGCTGGTTGTTGAGTGGAGCTGGGTCTTAGCATTGAGATGGAGATCTCTGGGAAAGCTTTGCCGTTTGATATTACATGGGGCTGGGAGGTCTCTTGTGCACCAATGTCCTGAGCTTGGCTCTCCCATCTCAGAGGCACAGGCCTGACACCCGGTCAGAGCACCAAGACCCTGTCAGCAGCTCGGCTCAGAAGAAAAGGGGGGAAAAAAGAAAGAAAGAATGGCAGGAAAAAATAAAATAAAGTTAATAAAATAAAAGATAATTATTAAAAATTAAAAATAATAAAAAAAGAAAGGAAGAAGAGAGGATCCAAACCAAAAAACAAATCCACGAATGATAATAAGTGAGAAAAATGATACTAAAACAAACAACAAACAAAAAATACGGACATACAGAACCCTAAGACAAATGGTAAAACCAAAGCTATACAGACAAAATCACACAAAGAAGCATACACACATACACTCATAGAAAGAGAAAAAGGATATATATATATATGGAGGAAGAGAGCAACCAAATCAATAAACAAATCTACCTATGATAATAAACTCTAAATAGTAAACTAGGATAAACATAAAATGAGAAACAATTTAGATGCAGAAGGAAAACCTCAAGTCTGCAGTTGCTCCCAAAGTCCACGGCCTCAATTTGGGATGATTCGTTGTCTATTCAGGTATTCCACAGATGCAGGTGCATCACGTTGATGGTGGAGATTTAATCCGCTGCTCCTGAGGCTGCCGGGAGAGATTTCCCTTTCTCTTCTTTGTTCACACGGCTCCTGGGATTCAGCTTTGGATTTGGCCTGGTCTCTCCATGTAGGTCGCCTGAGGACGTATGTTCACGCTCAGACAGGACGGGGTTAAAGGAGCAGCTGATTCGGGGACACTGGCTCACTCAGGCCGGGGGGAGGGAGGGGTACGGATGCAGGGTGAGCCTGTGGCTGCAGAGGCCAGTGTGACATTGCACCAGCCTGAGGTGCGCCGTGCATTCGCCCAGGGAAGTTGTCCCTGGATCATGGAACCCTGGGAGTGGCGGGCTGCACAGGCTCCCAGGAGGGGAGGTGTGGAGAGTGACCTGTGCTCGCACACAGGCTTCTTGGTGGCTGCAACAGCAGCCTTAGTGTCTCATGCCTGTCTCTGGAGCTCGTTTAGGCAGTGCTTTGAATCCCCTCTCCTCGTGCACCCCAAAACAATGCTCTCTTGCCTGTTAGGCAGCTCCTTACCTTTTCCCAGCCTCCCTCCCGGCTAGCTGTGGCGCACTAGCCCCCTTCAGGCTGTGTTCACACAGCCAACCGCAGTCCTTTCCCTGGGATCCGACCTCTGAAGCCCGAGCCTCAGCTCCCAGCCCCTGGCCGCCTCCGGCCGGTGAGCAGACAAGCTTCTCGGGCAGGTGAGCGCTGGACAGCACTGATCCTCTATGCGGGAACCTCTCCGTTTTGCCCTCTGCACCCCTGTTGCTGCGCTCTCCTCCATGGCTCCAAAGCTTCCCCCCTGCCACACCCTGTCTCTGCCAGTAAAGGGGCTTCCTAGTCTATGGAAACTTTTCCTCCTTCACAGCTCCCTCCCAGAGGTGCAGGTCCCATCCCTGTTCTTTTCTCTGTTTTTTCTTCTTCTTTTACACTACCCAGGTACTTGGGGAGTTTCGTGACTGTTGGGAAGTCTGAGGTCTTCTGCCAGCATTCAGTAGGTGTTCTGTAGGAGTTGTTCCACATGTAGATGTATTTCTGATGTGTTTGTGGGGAGGAAGGTGATCTCCACGTCTTACTCCTCTGCCATCTTGAAGGTCTCCCCTATTTATGTGTTCTAACTTTGACAGTGTTTTAATTTTAGATAGAAATAGTTTACTTTGTGATGGTCTTTGGTACAGTACAGTCTCTTCTGAACATTCTGCATGTGTGCATGTCAATTTGCTGTAATTTCCGTGTCCACTGATTTGGTGCCCACATCTATTCTGTCTGCCAATCTGCTCCTGTTGCCACCTCCACACCAGAACACAGGAGGGCCACAGTCCCAGCAGAGGTGGGCATTTCACTAATGCTCACTAGGTGGTAGCAGAAGGAGTAGTCACAGGAGGTGGGGGCTGGAAAAAAGAGCGTTGAGACAGCAGATTGGAAAATACTACCATGGGCTTTCACTCAGTGAGATCTACCATGTGAATCATGTTAGAGTTACATGCCAGGACATTTTATGTGTAATTACCTTTTCTATAGAGAAAGGGGGAAAAACCTAATAACAATAATAGTATTGGGTTTGCCAAAAGGTTTGTTTGTTTGTTTTCCATAAGATGGCTTTAGTAGCACTTAGCTGTCTTTAACTTCATTCAAAAAAATTTTGTTTGGGACTTCCCTGGTGATGCAGTGGTTAAGAATCCACCTGCCAATGCAGGGGACACGGGTTCGATCCCTGATCCAGGAAGATCCCACATGCTGTGGAGCAACTAAGCCCCTGAGCCACAATTACTGAGCCTGCGCTCTAGAGCCTGCGAGCTACAACTACTGAGCCCACGTGCCACAACTACTGAAGCCTGCACACCTAGAGCCCGTGCTCCACAACAAGAGAAGCCACCTCAATAAGCTCGCCTAGCGAAATGAAGAGTAGCCCCTGCTTGCCGCAATGAGAGAAAGCCCCTGCGCAGCAATGAAGACCCAATGCAGCCAAAAATAAATTTTAAAACTTAAAAAAAACAATTTTGTTAGATTGTATGTGACAGCTGTCATATCAAAGTGCATTTTAAAAAAGACTTATCAAAATCGGTGAATTTTTGTGTAGCCATTTTAATATTGAAGATGGAAGGAAAAAAAGCAACATTTTCAGCATATCATGCCTTATTATTTCAAGAAAGGTAAAAACGCAACCGAAATGCAAAATAACAGATTTGTGTAGTGTATGGAGAAGGTGCTGTGACTGATCAAAAGTGTCAATAATGGTTTGGGAAGTTTCATGCAGGAGATTTCTTGCTGGACGATGCTCCATGGTCGGGTAGACCAGTTGAAGTTGATAGCGATCAAATTCAAACAATAATTGAGAACAATCAACGTTATACCATGCAGGAGATAGCTGACATACTCAAAATATCCAAATCAAGTGTTGAAAATCATTTGCAACAGCTTGGTTATGTTCATCGCTTTGACATTTGGGTTCCACGTTAGTTAAGGAAAAATACCCTTTTGACCATATTTGCACATGCGATTCTCTACTTAAATGTAATGAAAAGATCCCGTTTCTAGAACAAATTGTGACAGGTGATGAAAAGTGGACACTGTACAATAATGTGGAACGGAAGAGATTGTGGGGCAAGCAAAATGAACCACCATCAACCACACCAAAGGCTGGTCTTCATCCAAAGAAGGTGATGTGTATATGGTGGGATTGGAAGGGAGTCCCCTATTATTAGCTCCTTCTGGAAAACCAAACAATTAATTCCAACAACAACTGCTCCCAGTTAGATGAACTGAAAGCACCACAAAAAGCGTCCAGAATTAGTTAACAGAAAATGCAGGAGACGAGCTTCAAGATGGCGGAAGAGATCACCTTCCTCCCCACAAATACATCAGAAATACATCTCTACACGTGGAACAACTCCTACAGAACACCTACTGAATGCTGGCAGAAGACCTCAGACCTCCCAAAAGGCAAAAAACTCCCCACGTACCTGGGTAGGGCAAAAGAAAAAACAGAGACAAAAGAATAGGGACAGGACCCGCACCTCTGGGAGGGAGCCGTGAAGGAGGAAAGGTTTCCACATACTAGGAAGCCCCTTTGTGGGTGGAGACTGTGGGTGGCGTAGGGGGAAGCTTTGGAGCCACGGAGGAGAGCACAGCAACAGGGGTGCGGAGGGTAAAGCAGAGAGATTCCCGCACAGAGGATCGGTGCTGACAAGCACTCACCAGCCCGAGAGCCTTGTCTGCTCATCTGCCAGGATGGGCGGGGCTGGGAGCTGAGGCTCGGGCTTTGGTCAGAGCGCAGGGAGAGGACTGGTGTTGGCGGCGTGAACACAGCCTGAAGGGGTTAGTGCGCCACGGCTAGCCGGGAGGGAGTCCGGGGAAAAGTCTGGACCTGCCAAAGAGGCAAGAGACTTTTTCTTGCCTCTTTGTTTCCTGGTGCGCGAGGAGAGGGAATTAAGAGCACTGCTTAAAGGAGCTCCAGAGATGGGCACGAGCTGCGGCTATCAGCCCGGACCCCAGAGACATTCCATCCAAAAACAACAGAATACACTTTCTTCTCAAGTGCTCATGGAACATTCTCCAGGATAGATCATATTTTGGGTCACAAATCAAGCCTTGGTAAATTTAAGAAAATTGAAATCTTATCAAGTATCTTTTCTGACCACAGCGCTATGAGAGTACATATCAATTACAGGAAAAAATCTGTAAAAAATACAAACACATGGAGGCTAAACAATACACTACTTAATAACCAAGAGATCACTGAAGAAATCAAAGAGGAAATCAAAAAATGCCTAGAAACAAATGACAATGAAAACATGACGACCAAAAACCTATGGGATGAAGCAAAAGCAGTTCTCAGAGGGAAGTTTAGAGCAATACAATCCTACCTAGAGAAACAAGAAACATCTCAAATAAACAACCTAACCTTACACCTAAAGCAATTAGAGAAAGAAGAACAAAAATCCCCCAAACTTAGCAGAAGGAAAGAAATCATAAAGATCAGATCAGAAATAAATGAAAAAGAAATAAAGGAAAAGACAGCAAAGATCAATAAAACCAAAAGCTGGTTCTTTTGAGAAGATAAACAAAATTGATAAACCATTAGCCAGACTTATCAAGAAAAAAGGAAGACTCAAATCAATAGAATTAGAAATGAAAAAGGAGAAGTAACAACTGACACTGCAGAAATACAAAGGATCATGAGAGATTACTACAAGCAACTATATGCCAATAAAATGGACAACCTGGAAGAAATGGACAAATTCTTAGAAATGCACAGCCTTCCAAGACTGAACCAGGAAGAAATAGAAAATATGAATAGACCAAACACAAGCACTGAAATTGAAACTGTGATTAAAAATCTTCCAACAAAAAAAAGTCCAGGACCAGATGGCTTCACAGGAAAGTTCTATCAAACATTTAGAGAAGAGCTAACACCTATCCTTCTCAAACTCCTCCAAAATATAGCAGAGGGAGGAACACCCCCCAAAATCATTCTACGAGGCCACCATCACCCTGATACCAAAACCAGACAAAGATGTCACAAAGAAAGAAAACTACAGGCCAATATCACTGATGAACATAGATGCAAAAATCCTCAACAAAATACTAACAAACAGAATCCAATAGCACATTAAAAGGATCATTCACTATGATCAAGTGGGCTTTATCCCAGGAATGCAAGCATTCTTCAATATACGCAAATCAATCAATGTGATACACCATATTAACAGATTGAAGGAGAAAAACCATATGATCATCTCAATAGATGCAGAGAAAGCTTTCAACAAAATTCAACACCCATTTATGATAAAAACCCTCTAGAAAGTAGGCATAGAGGGAACTTTCCTCAATATAATAAAGGTCATGTATGACAAACCCACAGCCAACATCATCCTCAATGGTGAAAAACTGAAACCATTTCCACTAAGATCAGGAACAAGACAAGGTTGCCCACTCTCACCACTATTATTCAACATAGCTTTGGAAGTTTTAGCCACAGCAATCAGAGAAGAAAAAGAAATAAAAGGAATACAAATTGGAAAAGAAGAAGTAAAACTGTTACTGCTTACAGGTGACATGATACTATACATAGAGAATCCTAAAGATACTACCAGAAAACTACTAGAGCTAATCAATGAATTTGGTAAAGTTGCAGGATCCAAAATTAATGCACAGAAATCTCTTGCATTCCTGTACACTAATGATGAAAAATCTGAACGTGAAATTAAGAAAGCACTCCCATTTACCATTGCTGCAAAAAGAATAAAATATCTAGGAATAAACCTACATAAGGAGACAAAAGATCTGTATGCAGATAATTATGACTCTATGAAAGAAATTAAAGATGATACAAATAGATGGAGAGATATACCATATTCTTGGATTGAAAGAATCAGCATTGTAAAAATGTTTATGCTACCCAAAGCAATCTACAGATTAATGCAATCCCTATCAAAGTACCACTGGCATTTTTCACAGAACTAGAACAAAAAATTTCACAATTTGTATGGAAACACAAAAGACACTGAATAGCCAAAGCAGTATTGAGAAAGAAAAATGGAGCTGGAGAAATCAGGCTCCCTGACTTCAGACTATACTACAAAGCTACAGTAATCAAGACACTATGGTACTGGCACAGAAACAGAAATATAGATCAACGGAACAGGATAGAAAGCCCAGAGATATATCCACGCACACATGGTCACCTTTTCTTGGATAAAGGAGGCAAGAATATACAGTGGAGAAAAGACAGCCTCTTCAATAAGTGGTGCTGGGAAAACTGGACAGGTACATGTAAAAGCATGAGATTAGATCACTCCCTAACACCTTACACAAAAATAAATTCCAAATGGATTAAAGACCTAAATGTAAGGCCAGACACTATCAAAGTCATAGAGGAAAATATAGGCAGAACACTCTATGACATAAATCACAGCAAGATCCTTTTTGACCCACCTCCTAGAGAAATGGAAATAAAAGCAAAAATAAACAAATGGGACTTAATGAAACTTAAAAGCTTTTGCACAGCAAAGGATACCATAAACAAGATGAAAAGACAACCCTCAGAATGGAAAAAAATATTTGCAAATGAAGCAACTGTCAAAGGATTCATCTCCAAATTTTACAAGGAGCTCATGCACCTCAATATTAAAAAAACAAACAACCCAATCCAAAATTGGGCAGAAGACCTAAATAGACATTTCTCCAAAGAAGATATACAGACTGCCAACAGACACTTGAAAGAATGCTCAACATCATTAGTCATTAGAGAAATGCAAGTCAAAACTACAATGAGATATTATTTCACAGTTGTCAGAATGGCCATCATCAAAAAATCTGCAAACAATAAATGCTGAAGAGGGTGTGGAGAAAAGGGAACCCTCTTGCACTGTTAGTGGGAATGTAAATTAATACAGCCACTATGGAGAACAGTATGGAAATTCCTTAAAAAACTAAAAATAGAACTACTATATGACCCAGCAATCCCAGTACTGGGCATATACCCTGAGAAAATCATAATTCAAAAAGAGTCATGTTGGGCTTCCCTGGTGGCACAGTGGTTGAGAGTCCACCTGCCGATGCAGGGGCCACAGGTTCGTGCCCTGGTCTGGGAAGATCCCACATGCCACGGAGCGGCTGGGCCCGTGACCCATGGCCGCTGAGCCTGTGCGTCCGGATCCTGTGCTCTGCAACGGGAGAGGCCACAACAGTGAGAGGCCCATGTACTGCAAAAAAAAAAAAAAAAAAAAAGAGTCATGTACCAAAATGTTCATTGAAGCTGTATTTACAATAGCCAGGCCATGGAAGCAACTGAAGTGTCCATCTAGAGATGAATGGATAAAGAAGATGTGGCACATATATACAATGGAATATTACTCAGCCAAAAAAAGGAGCGAAACTGAGTTATTTGTAGTGAGGTGGATGGACCTAGAGACTGTCACACAGAGTGAAGTAAGTCAGAAAGAGAAAAACAAGTGCCGTGTGCTAACACATACATATGGAATCTAAAAAAAAACATGGTCATGAAGAACCTAGGGCCAGACGGGAATAAAGATGCAGACCTACTAGAGAATGGACTTGAGGATTCGAGGAGGGGAAAGGGTAAGCTGGGATGAAGTGAGAGAGTGGCATGGACATATATACACTACCAAAGGTACAATAGATAGCTAGTGGGAAGCAGCTGCATAGCGCAGGGCGATCAGCTCAGTGCTTTGTGACCACTTAGAGGGGTGGGATAGGGAGGGTGGGAGGGAGGGAGATGCACGAGGGAAGAGACATGGGGACATATGTATATGTATAACTGATTCACTTTGTTATACAGCAGAAACTAACACACCATTTTAAAGCAATTATACTCCAATAAAGATGTTAAAAAAAAAAAGAAAATGCATACTCTTCCATCAGGATAATGCAAGACCACATGTTTCTTTGATGACCAGGCAAAAACTGTTACTGTTACTGTTACTTGGCTGGGAAGTTCTGATTCATCCACCGTATTCACCAGTCATTGCACCTTCGGATTTCCATTTATTTCGGTCTTTACAAAAGTCTCTTAATGGAAAAAATTTCAGTTCCCTGGAAGACTGTAGAAGGCACCTGGAACAGTTCTTTCCTCAAAAAGATAAAATATTTTGGGAAGATGGAATTATGAAGTTGCCTGGAAAATGGCAGAAGGTAGTGGAACAAAAGGGTGAATACATTGTTCAATAAAGTTCTTGGTGAAAATGAAAAATGTGTCTTTTATTTTTACTTTAAAAACGAAGGCACTTTTTGGCCAACCCAATAAATCACACACCTACTGTTCTTTTCTGTTCACAAAGTATTTTCAAAACCATAATCTTGTTTGAATCTTACAGTAACCCTGTGAAGTAGGCATAAAAGGCATTGTTATTATTCACTCCACCTCACCTCTGAGAATGAGATGACTGAGGTTCAGAAAAGTTAAATGGTTTACTGAAATTTACAAAGCTAAGAATGTGGTATCATTGTCATCATTGTCGTAGCTGCTGCCATTTGTCTCGTACTTACTATATGCCAGGCACTGCTTTATGTGGATAGTTCTTTTAACTTAAGATAGCATTTTGCTGAGACAAAAATAACCAAAGGTGTGCTCCATTTTCACTATATGAAACTGCCGTTTGTAACAGTAAATGTCAGACATTCAGAAGCAGCTCTGCAGTCTATTTGATGTGAGAACGCTGAATATCAGATTTACATTTCCTGAAAGCAACGGTTCCTATGGCCTCTTACCTCATAGTTAAACCTACTTTAAAAAGACTTTTGAGAAAAACATTTATTTAAATTTGTTGTTCTGTCCAAATTCTTTCATTCGTCTTTCAGTTGAGTTGACGAATCTCATGATTTCGTGCAGAATTTGTAGACAAAAATGTAACAAATACATGTTCCCATTTAAGGTTGCCTTTGTCCTTTAACATAAAGCAGTAATTCAGGCACTAACATGAAAATAGTTCAATTATGCAAAGAGGCCCAAAGGAGAACTTTACGGTTGATTTTCTGAAGGTTTGCTCTCTCTGCTGTGAGTAGGTTATTCCACCTAAAAATACATTGGAACTACTCATATAATTTCAGGATGAAGAGATAACTTTATACTCTTCCTTTGGATCTTGGTGTGTTAAAACATTATAATATATAAAAACAGAGATACTTTACTTCACCAAGCACCAGCTCGAAATGTTTAATTTCAACATCTTGTTCACTTATTACAGAAGTCAGCACATCTGTAGCAATCACGTCACCACTCTCTCAATCCTGGGGGACATTGCTAATTGTGAGAAACATGTGCTTCCGCTAAATCGGGACTCAAAGCAGCCTCCAAGCTTGTACTCTAGCCAATACTAATCAGCCCCAGTTGGCACCTACAGAGAAACCTAAATCTGAATAAGATCAGCTATTGTATCAAAGTCCACATCCTGGTTGAGATATTGTATTACAGTTTTGTGGGATATTACCGCTGGGGAAAACTGAGCGAAGGGTACTCCAGAGCTATTTTTACTGACAAAACAAGGTTTTTCCCTACACCAACCAATTCTCCTACACCAGCTGGATGTCATGCCATTCAATTCAATTCTGACACTCTTACCTGAGGTTAGCATCAGATCCCACAAATTAAGGGCTCAGTTTCATAAGTTCAACCCACTACAGAAACCAATCACAAGTCCCAGGCCTCCCATAAGTTCTGGCTGAACAACTCTAAGTCAGGGGTTCCCATGACCCTCTCCTCAGGTTCGATTATTTGTTAGAACTGCTCACAGAACTTAGGCACCATACTTACTGGTTTATTATAAAGGATAGGACTCAGATGCAGCCAAATAGAAGAAATGCATAAGGCAAGGTACGGGAACGGGGTGAAGGGAGCTTCCATGACCTTTCCGGGTGTACCATCCTCCCAGTACCTCGATTTTTCACTCACTTCTGTGAACCCTGTGACTTACTGGTATTTATGGAGTTTCCATTATGTAGGAATGATTAAGTCATTAGCCATTGGTGATTAGCTCAGTCTTCAGCCTCTCTCTCGTCTCTTGAGATTTGCAGCGCTCTAATCATGCCTTGGTCTTTCTTGTGACCAGCATCCAGCTGAAGCTATCCAGGAGCCCCCAGCCCCCAGCCATCTCATCAGCGTACAAAACACACACAACTCACTGGGAAGATCCAAAGGCGTTAGAAGCTGTGTGCCAGAAATCGGGGACAGAGTCCATGTATTATTTCTTACTATCGCAGACACACGAGATCTCTGTTTTATTTCTTACAACTGCATATGAATCGACAGTTACCTCAAAACAAAAAGATGACTTTAAGAAGTCTATTTGTCACTTGGGATTTGCAATACTTTCAAAGAGAATCTCTCTAATGTGATAACAGAATGACCATTTTAATTAATCAGACAGTTGTAGAGCAGGCAAGGCACTAGCTCGTCTAGTTCAGCTCCTTTGCTGCAGAATGAAGAAATGGAGGCCAAGGGAAATTAAATGACTGTTGCTGTGATGCCAGAATCTGTTTGTATACGTAATACCTTAAGTGGAAAGAAGAAGGAAACTGACCTTTGTTAGGTGATTATTTTGTGGCAGACACTGTGCTAAAGAAGTTTATATACATGATCCCGTTTTACTTCCCAAGAATTCTTGTAGGTATTATTTCCATTTTACAACTGAGGAAATTGAAGCTTGTCACAAGTCATAAAATTAGCAAGGGATGGGGCCTGGATTCAAACTCCTTGTGAATCTAGAGCAGTCAGTTGTCTGCTACGCATTTTAAAACTTTCCCTACTAGAATCCATTACAAAAAATAAATATTACGTTGTAACCCAAATACACATACAAACGGAATCGTTTTTCTTTCAAATACCCTTACTATGTATGATGCTCTGTTCTATTCTTTCATGAAAAATACACTAAAATTGATTTTATGATCCATTAATGGGGGTTGCGACCTACAGTTTGAAAAACACAGCATGCTATTTTCCCTTTCCTGTGACCATTCCATTAATATTGTGGAAGAATCTTTCTTTTCCATGCTAACCAACAGTCCTCTTTTTAGCTTTGCTCAGATCTTACGAGCCAAAATTAAAGGGGAAGTTGTCTTAGTTAGTCTTTGCTCATTTAAATTTATAATAGCGCGTGCAAAGCATCATAGCAGAATCCTTCCTGTGGCTTTAGGCATTTTGCCACCCACATCCCGTACTTCTCTCTCTCTCTTCCTCTCTCTCTCTCTCTCTTTCTCTCTCTCTCTTTCTTTCTTCCTGGCTACATCCCTGTGAGGGAGCAGATAGACCCATTCAAATTGAACCCTGTCATTTTCTGAACTGATAGGTGGTTTGTTGTTTGAGGAGACTCCAAGGCTATGTCTATAAGAGGCAAATGTAGGCAAGTTATCCACTGATTTACATTTGGCTTAAAACCTTCTCTGAGTGGGTGTGTTGGGTGGTAGTAGTGGTGGAGTTGGCCTACGTATCATTTACCCTGGCACTCCTCCATAGGGCAGGGTGTGCTTGGGTGACCTGGCATTCCCAGCTCATTTCCCGGTGGATGCCATGATGTACCTACTGGGGACACCTATATCACCCATTTACAACCCTTCCTTGGGTAATGATATATCAGGGCCTTCAGTTTCCTGGCCCATGTGGGATTACTCTGAGAGCCCAGAAATGCCATAGGTCTGTCAGTGGTTGTGTTAGATTTTGATAACTGCTGGAACTGATTTAGCCTCCTGGGTGTCAGGGACTGAGTTAAACACGTCACACACATATCTTGTTGAATCCTCAGAGCAGTTCTGTGATGAGGATATTATTACATCATTTCATATTAGCCAAAAGGCTAGGTAGGTAGGTGGCTTTCGCTCAGTAAGCACTTAAAGGGCAGGGAAGGGTTGCATTAGAAAACGTAATGGGAAAGGAAGCTGTAGAGATGATATTTATACACACACACACACACACACACACACACACACATCAAATACCAAGTTTTGAGGCGTTTTGGTGTCCAAGTTAAGCCTGTCCTGCTTTCTTCCTTTTCTGGCCTTGATCATCTGGGCTCTGTCATCATCTGTTTCAGCCAGCACGACGACAATTTAAATCCTAGAATCTGCTATGCTTGGCTCTTCTCATTTAGAAAAGAAGATTGAAACTGGCTCTTAGATCTGAGCTTACTTTTCAGTCACAGGCAGACTCAACCTTCAGGTAGAAGATAGTTCAGTTTTCCCGTTGGCCGTGGTTCTCAAATACCAGTGCACACAGGAATAAACTAAGAAACATCTTAAAATGCAGATTTCTGAGCTCCGCTTAGTTAGATTTTGATTCAGTAGGTCAGAGGTGGCTCCTTGAGATCTGTATTTTAATCAAATTTAGATTTAACAGTGTGAATCGAGGCGATTCAGATTCAAGTGACCTAGGAGGCACATTACGAAAAATGTTAATTCGAGGTCTTGTGAGATGCACGCAGGAGTAATCCACACTGTGGGCCTGCTTCCTTGTCAGTCCCGTCTTCAAAATTGTCTTAGGGAGGACCTCAAATAGTTTGCTAAAGACAATAACTATAATATACATATAATATTTATTAATACTATATTTATTCATGACAAATGGATAGAGAGTTAAACAGTGCTTCCAAGCTACCTAGAAGTGTTCTCAGCCATATCTAATCAACCAGGATACAGGTCCCCCGCAGAAATGTGGGGTTCTCCAGCATCAAGGCTGGAGAATCTTCTCTGTCTGTGCAGAGACTATTCGTGCTCTTTCGTATCCACATGTTCCTCCACATTTCCCAGCTTCCCTTGGAGTTGGTTTGGCCCTGTGACTGGGTCCTGGCCAATGGAATGTGGACAAAAGTAAAGAACCATTTCCAGGCCTGATTCCTAAAATACCCAGCATAGTCTTTCACTCTCTTTTTCTTTCCTCCCCCAACTTCAGATAGGTAATGCCAGGGTGAGATTGAAGCTGCAAGATGATAGAAAAATAAGATGGAAACAGCCTGGGCTCCTGGGTCATTGTCTACAGGAGAGCTACTTTGAATTGTGACACAAGCAACAGTAAGCCTCTATTGTACTAAGCCCCCACATTTGGGGCTAATTTATTTTAGCAGCACAGTCTAACCTCTCCTAACACTGCTGTTATCAACAACTGATTGATAGTCATGATGGAAATATTTCCTTTACTATGGCAGAACAGACTAATTTGAACTGAACTCCCCATTGTACCAATAACCTAGCAGGACAAAGCCTGGGCAATCTTACCATTGCCCCTTCAAACCAATAGCCCACACAGAACTATTCCAACCAAATATTTGCTGAAAAGTATAAAAGTTAGTCCTGTTTAGCATGCAAGGAATAGCTACCCACTTTTTCTTTTCCCTTTTTTTTTGATAGGTAAGAAGTGGATTTATTTAGAGAGAAACACACTCCACAGACAGAGTATGGGCCATCTCAGAAGGTGAGAAAGGTACCAGGGTATGGGGTTGTCAGTTTTTATAGGGGTGGGTAATTTCATAGGCTAATGAGTGGGAGGAGTATTCCAGCTACTTTCGGGAACGGGGTGGGGGGGGATTTCCAGGAATTGGGCCACCGCCCACTTTTTGATCCTTCTGGTCGGCCTTGGAACTGTCATGGCGCCTGTGGGTGTGACATTTAGCTTGCTGATGTGTTACAGTGAGGTATACTGAGGCTCCTCAAGGTCTAGTGGAAGTCGACTTGTCTGCCATCTTGGACCCATTTGGTTCCAATCAGTTTATGTCATGTCCTTGGGCTATGTCATTCTTTCAAAGGCTATGCCCTGCCTCCTTTCCCCCCGTTTCATTCCCCTCTCAGAGATTTTACTCCCATATTCTTATGGGAAGCAAAAGGGCAATAGTCTGTCTTCTGTAACTACTTCAAGGCTGAGTAGGGACATCGACTCTGCCTGTCAGGGAGTAAAAATCTCTGGATGCCTGACCTAGGGGCCCCAAGGGCAGGACAGCTTCCTGTTTTGAGTTGTTATGGGTGGAATCCTTGCATGGTCATCATCTTGATGTGGAACTGGTTGTAACTGCTTCCACAGCCTTTCTATGAATCTCCCTGATGACGAAGTGCTTTTTGTAAGAGCATAGAGTACAAGAATAACTGTAAATGACAAAAGACTTAAAAGACATAGTTAAACATCTGATTACAGTGTAATCAATAAACAAACTTGGTTACAAGTTTCTGGCCCTATGCCTCAAACTTGATCACAAACCAACCTTTTCTTTACTGCTTCATCAACAGAAAATTATGAACTCCCTCAAATCTCAGAAAGAAATGGTGTCCATGAATTAAATGGTTCTTACAATCAACAGCTGCTACATAATCTATGGCAAAATAGAAACTAACACGGCATCTGAAAAGATGAAAAATAATGAAAACCTAAGAAGGTACCGCTACCACTCATCAAATTTCTTAAGAATGCGATCACTTAAATTGGCCCATTATCTTTCCCATAAATGTTGAATGTTGACTTTATTTACTAAGCTGAGAAAAATTGGTTTTCTTTCTGTGTGTGCTGCAGCAGTGTTTTCCAGATGCCCATCATGACCTGTCAATTCGGGGAGTTGAAACAATTATAAGCAGCATTATAAAAGAGAGATTATCAAAGTGTGTCACCAATAGTAAGGGTAAGTATTATATTTTATGCAAGTTGTTTCTGATTAAGCACACACACGCAATTCTTGTTATCAAGGTAGTTACGCTTTACTTAGTTGCCGTGAGCAGTGAATTAGCAAATACTGAATCATTGCTCCCAGAAGACATGCAGGGTTAGGTTCCTGTGAATCTCTGGTCACAACATTTTCATCCACTGATCAATACATAACCTTGTTTTATGTGTGTTTCTGTTTAAAGACACCTTATTAATAAACATGTTTTATTTATTCATTGACATTAAACTCACGGCCAACAGCACTATAACTTATGCCTTAACAAAGCTCATCTAACATGTATTTCCTCCATATGACACATCACAGCCTTTCTTGCACTCTGGAACACTAGATAGCACTTCAGCACTATGCTTGGGAGCTATTTTAGGCAATGAAATCACCAACAAAAAGCACAAAATACAAAAATGTGGCACTAGATAGACCAAAAAGGACACTCTTACAGTATGAGAGTTGAAATTAGAAGGCTGTTACCTTGTTTGACCTCAGCTAGGAATTTGCATATAAGGCAACTCAATTTTTTTGATGCTCTCTGCAAGCACATGTCCTCGATTGACCATAAAATGACTGTAAATATTGATTTTGGGGTTACAAATAAATGTTAGCAAGTTAGTAAATTAGCAAATACGGAAACTTTGAATGAGCAGGATTGACTATCAAAGCTGTTGGATATTGAGAGATGGCCTCAATTAAAAGTAGAATGATTTTATGAATACATTTATATTAATAAATATGTGCTACTAAGTTTATATATAAATAATATTAAGAGATACTATAGGTAAGACCTGTAAATTCTGTCACATAATAGGTAATTAACAGAAATGCCACTGATGGTTCAAAGAATGGAGCTTCCGTAATGGCAGATTACCTGTGTCCCTCATTTTCTCTGAAAATCTGCTGACTAAATATGATTGGTAGCCAAAGATGTACAACTGGTCTTAGAAGAGTTCTATTACAGCCAGGAGTAGCTGCTCAGATTCAGAGAAGGTTCAGTTGTGGCAGCTCTATCTAAACACTTCTACAGTCTAGACCTAGTCTTTTATTTTCTACAGAACTGGTCTGGGAGGTAGTGGGATATGAGATTAGGGATCTCATTAGGGATGTGATTTTATTCATACAACATTTTGGATAAGGCAAAACGATAAGGACAGAAAACATATCAGTGGTTGCTAGTTGCTTTTTTTTTTCCAACTATTTCTTTTAGATCTATCCATGTTGATATACAGAGTTCTAGTTCATTCCTTTTTAACTGCTACATAGTTATTCCATCATATAAATATATCATTCTTCATTTATCTGGTCCCCTACTGATGGACGTTTAGGTTGTTGCATTTTTTGCTAACACAACAAACAGCAAAATGAATATCATTGTGTGTATTTTTCAAAATGAAAAAAAAAATTTTTAATTTTATTTAAGTGTAGCTGATTTCAAAATGAAAGATTTAAAAATCTACTCTTTAGTAACTTTCAAATATGCAATACAGTACTAACTATAGTCACCATGCTGAACATTACATCCCCATGACTTATTTATTTTATAACTGGAAGTTTGTACATTTTGACCCCCTTCACTGTTTTCAGTTATATCCCACTCCTTGCCTCTGGCAACCAACAATCTATTCTCTGTATCTATGAGCATGATTTTGTTCATTTGTTTCTGTTGCTGTTTTTTAAAATTCACATATAAATGAGATCATATGAAATTTGTCTTTCCCTGTATGACTTACTTCACTTAGCATGATGCCTTCAAGGTCCATCCATGTTGTCGCAGATGGCAAAATTTCCTTATTTTTTATGGCTGAACAATATTTCAATGTGTGTGTATGTATGTGTGTATGTATATATATGTATATATATATACACATATATATGTATATATATATATACACACATATATATGTATATATATTTAGTTTTCTTTATCCATTAATCCATCAATGGACACTTAGGTCATTTCCATATCTTAGCTAAATAATGCTGCAAAGAACTTGGGAATGCTTACTTTTTTTTTTTTTGCGGTACGCGGGCCTCACTGTTGTGGCCTCTCCCGTTGCGGAGCACAGGCTCCGGATGCGCAGGCTCAGCGGCCATGGCTCACCGCTCCGCGGCATGTGGGATCCTCCCGGACCGGGGCACAAACCTGTGTCCCCTGCATCGGCAGGCGGACTCTCAACCACTGTGCCACCAGGTAAGCCCTGCTTACATTTTTTGAGTTAGCATTTTCGTTTTCTTCTAATAAATACCCAGAAGTGGAATTGTTGGATCATATGATAGTTTTATTTTTAATTTTTTGAGGAACCTCCATACTGTTTCCCATAGTGGTTGCACCAGTTTACATTTTCACCAACAGTGCACAAGTGTTCCCTTTTCTCCACATCTTTGCCAACATTTGTTATTTCTTGTCTTTTTGGTAAAAACCATTCTAACAGGTGTAAGGTGATATGTGGTTTTGATTTCCATTTCTCCGATGATTAGTGATGTTAAGTATCTTTTCATGTACCTGTTGGTCATCTGTATGTCTTCTTTGGAAAAACGTCTATTCAGATCTTCTGCTCATTTTATTAAAAAAAAAAAAAAATTGGATTTCCCTGGTGGTCCATTGGTTTAGACTCTGTGCTTCCACTGGGGGCGCGGGGGGGCATGAGTTCAATCCCCGGTCAAGGAAGTTCTGCATGACACGTGGTGCAGCCAAAAAGAAAAAAATTATTGAAGTGTAGTTGATTTACAATGTTCTGTTAATTTCTGCTGTACAGCAAACTGACTCAGTTATATATATATATATATATATTTAATATTCTTTTCCATTATGGTTTATCACAGGATATTGAATACAATTCCCTGTGCTCTTCAGTAGAACTTTGTAGTTTATCCATCCCATATACACTAGTTTGCATCTGCAGACCACACGCTCCCAGTCCTCACCCCACCACCCCCGACCATGGCAACAACGTCTGTTCTCTATGTCTGTGAGTCTCTTTCTGTTTCATAGATATGGTCATTTGTGTTGTATTTTAGATTTCCACATACAAGTGATATAATATGGTATTTGTCTTTCTCTATCTGACTTTGCTTGGTATGATAATCTCTAGGTCCACCCATTTTCCTACAAATGGCATTATTGCATTCTTTTTCATGGCTGAATAATATTCCATTGTGTGTGTGAGTATATATTTTATATATATATATATATATATATATATATATAAAATATACCACATCTTCTTTATCCATCCATCTGTTGATGGACATTTAGGTTGTTTCCATGTCTTGGCTATTGTAAATAGTGCTGCTATGAACATAGGGGTGCAAATATCTGCCCATTTTTAAATCAGATTGTTTTTTGCTCCTGAGCTCTATGAGTTCTTTATATATTTTCAGTATTAACCCCTTATAAGATATATGATTTGCAAATGTTTTCTCCCATTCAGTAGCTGCCTTTTCAGTTTGTTGCTGGTCTCCTTTCCTGTACAGAAGCTTTTAAGTTTGATTTAATTTAACTTGTTTATTTTTACTTTTCTTACCTTTGTTTTTGGTGTCAGATTAAAAAAATCATCACCAAGACTGACATCAAGGAGTTTGCCATCTGTGTTTTCTTCTAGTAGTTTTATAGTTTCAGGTCTTACATTCAAGTCTTCAATCCATTTTGAGTTAATTTTTATGCATGGTGTAAGGTAGTGGTCCAGTTTCATTCTTTTCCATGTGGCTGTCCATTTTCCTGACACTTTTTATTGAAGATACTGTCCTTTCCCTACTGTTTATTTTTGGTTCCTTTGTTGTAAGTTATTTGACCTTATGTGCATGGGTTTATTTCTGGCCTCTCTCTCTGTTCCATTGATCTATGTGTCTGTTTTGATGCCAATACCAAGTTGTTTTGATTACAGTAGCTTTGTTTTATAGATTGCAATCAGAAAGTGTGATGTCTCTAGCTTTGTTCTTTTTCAAGATTGCTTTGGTTATTTGGTCTTTTGCTCTTCCATACAAATTTTAGGATTGTTTTTTCTGTTTCTGTGGAAAGTGCTATTAGAATTTTTATGGGGATTGCATGGAATCTGTAGATTGCTTTGGGAAGGATGGACATTTTAACAATATTAATTCTTCCAATCCATGAGCACAAAACATTTTTCCATTTATTTGTGTCTTCTTCAATTTCTTCTGTTAATGTCTTATAGTTTTCAGTGTAAAGGTCTTTCCCCTCCTTGGTTAAATTTATTCCTACCTATTTTATTCTTTCTGATGCAATTATAAGTGGGATTGTTTTCTTAATTTCTCTTTCTGGCAGTTCTCACAAAAATCTTTTAATTGCTCAGTTTGAACAATATAAATGCTGAAGTAGGAGAAAAATTTCATAATGACTTCAATGTCAGTAGAAAGGACATTAGATGATGTTTGAACAGCATTTGCAGAATATGGCAGGATAGCCAACACCTTACATTCATGTTTTGCTTCAACTTTGACTAAACATTGTCTGCACTTTCATGCAAATATCTAGCAGAATTTGTATTCATGGTTTTGCCACCAAAAGCAGTACAGTTTTCTCATTAACTCCTAACACAATAATAGAACCCTTCTGAAGTCTCATCTGGAAGAGATTTTACTCACAATAGCCTTATAAGTAACACTTTTTCATGAGAAAAGTAATTCTACAAACAAAGGGAACATGTTTTCTGCATTATGGCTATTTGCATCTATAGCTATGTTGTAAAAAGATAAGGCATTAGATTTTCCATAAGCTCTGTAACAATAAGTGGAACTATTACATTTTTATTGTTGTAATAGATTTCACCCTGATAATTTATTTGTAATTTTGGGATCAGAAAATACTTCTGGTAGCAGCACATTCCAACAGTTATTTGAGATGAAGGCGGATGATATCCAGTGTGGAAAACCATTACAGCTTCTGCTGTGATTATTTTATCTTCTTCATCTGAATGTCCCATAAAAATTTATTATTTTATCACATCTTTGGCAGTAGTTGAAGAAATTACATTTCTTATATTTAGTTACTATTTTATACTGATTTATATCTGTCTTTCTACAATTTTTAAAACATTAAATCAACAATTGGGAATTGTACAGAGAATTTCCAAAGGACTTTTTCCTCATTTAATCAATGTTCACTGATCAGAAAATTTATTACAAAATTTATATTATGTTTTGGCATTTGGGGATTCAAATATACACAAATTAAAGGCCACACAGCAAGGAATGAAAATTGAATTTGATAACATCACGGTCGTGATGGTGTGTTTGTCATTCACAAGTAAGAACTCATAACTAGCCGTAAGCAGGGTTTGAACTGTTGAAAGAGTTGCAAACTTGTGAACTACTCAAGAACTGATGTAAAAAAGATGAACTTCCCCTTTGCACAAGGAAGAGCTATACTCGTAAGGCACAGTATTACTGAGTTAATGTTTTGGGAAGCCTGGCTTTCAGGGATCAGTGGACTTTCAGAAAGTCCAGATGTGCTAGTGTGGCCACTGGAATGAGACACTTACTGATTGGCTGTTGTCCTGAAACATGGGGTTGTCACTGATTGGCAGACTTTCGGAAACTTGGATGTCATTGATTTGCTAACTCTCAGAAGCAGTTACTGGAGTGAGGCTTTTGCTGATTGGGTGATTTTTCAGAACATGAGCACTGATCTATCCCTAATTAATGGTGGTTCCCTCTTCATGACTTGGGACTTTAGCCAAAGAACAGTCTTTTCTTTTCTTATGTATGAAAAATATGTATTTTAATTCTAAGTCCCTCCTTCTGGTTTTCCCTCAGCCAGACCTGCAGGAGAGGGCAACTCGCGTTGTACAGATGTGTGGAGGAATAATTTGGGGCTGGAGTTACCATCTAAGAGACTTAAGCTCCAGTTACTGTGGTGGAAAAATAGCACCAACTTTTCATAATTATTGAGAAGAGCTGAATATAGGACACTTAGGTAGACCTGACCAAGTCAGTACAGGAAGCAGGAAAGGTCATTTAAATACAGGACACGTCCTGTGCATTCAGGAGGACACGCAACCGACCCCAACCGCATCTCTGGCCCTGTTCCTCTTCTTCCAGGGTCTCGAGGGTTCTCAAAGGGGAGGGGCCCAAGTTGAAGCTGGATGGTTTCAGAAGTCCCATGCCACATTAAAGAGACACTGAGAAGTTTAAGTCGAGTAGTAACATGATTAGATTTGCATTTTAGAAAGATTATGCCAGCATCTGGGTGATAGATTCAGGGGTAGGGCCCAGAGACTGGAACCAGGCATGCCTGTTAAGAGGTTCAGCACTCAGGACAAGAAAAATTAATAATTTACTTATAATATTTCATAAAATAACTGTTAAAGTTTAAAATTTTATTTTATTAATTCATTTTTAATTTAAAAGACATCATTTTACCAATAATCTTAGGAAAGTTTGGGCAGTGACAAGGAAGGGACTCAAACTTGGCAAAGAACCATGAAATTCATAATAGCTCCCCTTATTAGGAGTCATGTGTGTGCTGCGTACGGAGTGGTTTTGCATACATTACCTTCACTGTGTCATTATGAAGGAGGCAATTAATTTAGTGCAGTGGCTAAGAGCCAGGTTCTGAAATCAGAATCATGGGGTTCAAATCTGGGTTCTGTCACTTATTGATTGTGCCACCTTAGGACCCACTTTCTTCATCCCTATGATGGAGATAACAGAGTTATCTTGTGTGATCATTTAAGGACTACATGAGATAATGGGCTTAGATTGCTGTGTACAGGGTGTATCTTGTTATAAATGCTAATATATAAATGTTAACTGTTATCATAACATAATTTTACAGATGAAAAAACTGAATCTTAGAAAGATTAGGTTACTTTTCCAAGGTCACGTAGGAAAAGGCAGGGGTTTGACCCAGATACATCTGATTTCAAAGCTTCCAATCTACATCATTACTCTCTACTAGCTCTGAATATCTGAGACACAGGTCTGGAGAAAATAAAATATGTGCCCATGAAAGAGGAAAACTTGAAGTTTCTTTTTTTTTTATAAGAAGAAAGGATTATGTGTTCTGGCAGTTGTTGTCTCAGTCATAATAAGACATTGGAAGCTAAGACAGGCCAACAGACATGTCTATTACTTGAGGTTCAGTTATAACGTCTTCTTTAATCAAGCTATCTCACACAACATTATGCCAACTAGAGCCTTGGTGGAAATGGAATACGGAATCTGGAAGAAATGGTTACCACTTTTTAAAAGACTATGGTTGTTTTAAAAAAACCTAATACAGTGTCTGTTTTTTTAAATTGCACTGACATTAATTCAATATCGGGCAGTGGAAGGTTTTTGCCATTTCAACTTCCATCAGTCAAAGATGTCCAGTAGGGATGTTATACATCTGGTCACACAGAGAACACCTACTCAAGTGGCTTCTGCTGTGAACTAGTTTGAGTCAACTTAAAATAATCTGAGTTGGAACATTCTCCCTGTGTCTCCACTGCTATTGCTATTCTTGCCTTACTTTTGACGTTTGGCTCAGCTACTGTTTATCCAAATTCAAGGAAACAGGAAGACAGATAGTTCAAAGTCATGGTAATAGAGTAGCCTCTAGATTAAGAGTTCCATTCCAAGCTCTTTCTTTAAGAACAGAATAACAATCCTAATTAAGGGTTTATAGATAGCTTTTTTAGTTACTAAATTGATGTAGATCTCTGAGCCCAGATCTTAAATTTTAGTTAATTGTTTGGTTTCCACAATAAATTGAAGTTTTTGTTTCCCTTTAGGTAGACCTTATTAAAACCGCAGTTTTCACTTCTCAATTTACAGAATTTGAAATGGGTTAATTACTTTTTTTCTCCCCTAACAGCTTCATTGAGGTGTCATTGACACACAATAACGTGTACATATATAAAGGGTACAATTTGATGTTTTGACATATGTACACACCCATGAAACAATCACCACAATTAAGACAATCAAAAGTATCCATGAAAATTTCCTCATGCCCCCTTTAAAAATCCCTTCTTTCTACATACCCCAGCCCCATGGCCCCCAGCCCCAAGGCATGAAGATATTGATCTATTTTCTTTCACTGTAGCTTAACATGTGTGGTAGGCAGAATTTTAAGACGATCCCCAATGACCCTCACTTTTGTACAATCCTCTCTCCTTTGAATGTGGAGAGAATGAGTAAATATGATGAAGTATCATTTCCATGATTGATCTCTGGTGGCCTTGGCCTACAGCGGCTTGAAGCAGGGTTTCAGATCCCAGCCAGAGATTGAGGTCAGGTCGCGGCGGTGAGAGCACCGAATCCTAGCCACTAGAACAGTGGTCAGTGACAAGGCCCTGGCCCTACAGTTTTGCAGAAAAAGAATTCCCTCAAAGATGGAAAGTAGTGAAACGAGTAAAGTATTTATTAGGGAAAAAAGAAGTACAGTACGTGGGGATAGACACAAATGGGTGGGCTCAGAGAGTCGTGCCCTCGTGGCAGTTTGAATCACATACATGGGGCATTTCTTCTGGGTTTCCTTTGGCCAATCATTTTGATTTGCCTGGTTCAAAGTCTGTATTTGGTATAGCTCAGGATTTTCCCATGTGTGCATATGCAGCTCTTAGCCAAGATGGATTCTACCGAAGAGGCCTATGGGTAATGAGCATCAGTTGGCATCAGTTGGCATCACTCTGCTTTTGACCTCCAAGGAGCCTTTCTGCTCATGTGTAGTCGGGGAGGTCTCCTGATTTCGAGAATGAGGAATATGTGGTCTCTTATCTTCTATCTGGGCAGGGCCCAGCCTCCTCCATCATCCTGCTTTTATGAAGTTTCTGCTATTATGGAGTTTCTGTCCACAGTGGGGAAACTGTTCAGGCTGGGGCCCATCTATCTCCTGCCTCACGATGACGCCCTGTTAATATGGCAAAAAGGATTTGGCCAATGTAATTAAGTGTATTAATCAGTTGACTTTAAGATAAAGAGATTATTTAGGTGAGGCTAAATGAGCCAAATAAGCCTTCTAAAAGCAAAAGTACACTTGGTGACTTGTTAGGCAGCAAGAGAAAACTAATATAGATTTTGGTACATGGAAGTGGGGTGCTGCCGTAAGAAATTCTTAAAATGTGGGTGTAGCATTGGAATCAGACAATGGGTAGAGGCTGGAAAACTGTTAGTAGAAATATAGATGTTAAAGACACTGCTGGCGAGGTCTCAGAAGGAAGTGAGCAAAGACATTACTGGAATATGGAGGAAGAGGATTCTTGTTATCCTCGTGACAGAAAGCTTGGCAGAATTTTGGCCTTCAGTTATGTGGAAAGCAGAATTTGTAAGCACGGAACTTGGATATATAGCTAAGGAGATTTTTGAACAAAGTGTTGAAGCTTCTGCCTGGCTTCTTCTTGCTACTTATAACAAAATGCAAGAGGAGGGGCTTCCCTGGTGGCGCAGTGGTTGAGAGTCCGCCTGCCGATGCAGGGGACACGGGTTCGTGTCCCGGTCCGGGAAGATCCCACATGCCGCGGAGCGGCTGGGCGCGTGAGCCATGGCCGCTGAGCCTGCGCGTCCGGAGCCTGTGCTCCGCAACGGGAGAGGCCACAACAGTGAGAGGGCCGCGTACCGCCTAAATAAATAAATAAATAAATAAATAAATAAATAAATAAATAAATAAAAATAAACAAAATGCAAGAGGAGAGAAAATACATTGAGAGAAAAACTGTTAAAGAGAAGGAAACCAGGACCTGATGGTATTGAAAGGTCTCTGCCTATCCAAATGGCAAAAGATGTTAAAATTAAGAGATTTGCCATCAGGAGAGAATGATCTAGAAAAAGCTGAGGGTATGACGCTACAATCCTTTGCTGAAACCTGGGAAAGTTAACAAAAGATCATAATTCTCATGTTAATTCAGGTTAACAGAAAAGGAAGGCAGATTCAGTTCCCTGACCTCCACTAGTATCTGTTGTGTTGCTCCCAGAAGTGACTTAAGACTCCTTAAAATTTGATTAGGTCCTTTAAGCCACCCACGTAAACATGCTGTTTAGATAAGAACAAAGTGCTTGCTATGAAAACACAGCTTCAAGGCAAATCTCTTTCCATTCCTTCCACTCCCTTTCAACCTTACTACTTTCCCTGTAATAGTTCTATATATAAATTCTGGAGTTATCACTGTTGGGTAGTAGCAAGTTACTTGGTTCACATCCTTTGATGTTACAACATTTTAAAAAAATGGAGTATTTTGAACAAGTACAGGGAGAGACTTAGACAGTCAAGGTTTTCAATTCCTAGATTGGAGAACTGGTTTAGGGGTTACCCGCATTACAGCATACGTCTGGGGTTCAAGTGAATGGTGAGTTCAGGTGCCAGAACTTGTGCTAGACTTACGGTCTGGCTTTCTAGGTCGTCCTCCACGGCTAGCACAAATAAGAGAGATAACTGAGAGCTAGAGCTACTGTAGGTATGCACTTTTGCACATCTAGCTACCTTACAATAAGTTTTAGTATTTTGAATATCTATTTTTAAAATTTAGTTTGGATACTAAATTGATACATTTTTAAGCTTCACACCACTGTTTATTTAGGTCAGAGAGATTTCTTGGGAGTTACTATTTATAGACTGTTAAAGACCCCTCAGGCAAGGTCCAGGCTGTTGCATGTGGACAGTTTCTTGAATTATAGCACAGAAACTTTAATACCTACCTCAGGAATGATAGGGGTCTTAAATAGGCAGTATATTTACTAAAGAAACCTAGAGTTTTCTTAGATTGCCAACCTTAGTAAGACAAGAAATGTCAGGGTGACAGAGTTTAAGTGGCTCTTTTCAGATATGTTACACTGATTGTCTATATTTAAGATGCAAAACAGCCTCCCAGGAGCTATTTAATTAAGTGAAAGTAAGTCTAGTCCCTTTGGAATCGAATGGTTCAGTGAGCAAATACATACCAGCAAGTGAAGGAAGTGGGGTAACTTATTATGTGCTTCATAGACACAGTGACACTTTATAACCCCGTATCAAGGATCCTAAACAGTGATTGGTTGAGAAAATTATCAAACTGACTTTAAATTTCGGCAGGTACAAAATTGTCATGCAAAAGCCCAGGACAGTGTGCCACTCAGTCCTCAAAGAGAAAGATAAGAAATCCTGGATTTTCAAAGTCCCTTTGAAGCCTTTTAAGGTAAGATGGACCCAACTGATTTCTTTGGAAAGAAATTCGAATTTCAGAGAAGCCAACTCGATTTAAAAAAATGAATAACCCTTATGATTAGACATTTTCCTTCCCTTTTGACTTGTCAAATTAAAATTATGTTTTAAAAGATAATGGAAAATTATGTGGTAAGTGGTGCTAATTCCACCTAGCAAAATATTGCATCACTGAAGAATCAGATTTGTTTTCCACAGCCATTATGTTAAAATGTCAGTTGCTAATAGGAAAAGTATATGTAAGATGAAGCACATATTTTATATCTAAAATATTGACAACAGAATGAGTGATTAGAATATTTTATGCATAATTCACTAAAGCTCCATTACCGTTATTTTTATGCAGAAAAACCATCTCTTTCAAATAGTAACATTTAAACACTGACTGTATTAAGAAATGAACATGGATTTAGGAATTTGATTTAACACATTATGTTACATTTATTTCAAAGTTTGGCTAATCTAGTCAGTAATAAACTCTATGAGGATAGGACTCATATCTGTTCCCAGGGTTCAGTATCTGGCCCACATTAGGCCTTCAAATGTTTGTTGAAGGAATGAATGAATCTCAGTTTGCATTTAACTTTTTGGTCCCTGAAAAATCAACCTTTGGCCTAAAATAATAATAATAAATTAGGATATCTGGAGAGTCTGACTCCTGTCACACACTTTTTCTGTTTCATGATATAATAATAGGTTTGGAAAATAAAAGACATGTTACTAAAAAAAATGGTAAACTGAGGTAGAAACCTTGTAATTATCTGGTTGCTTTTATTAGTTTTGATAACAAATTAGATAACCAGATATAAATAACTACCTTGGGCTTTGAAACAGGGCTTTATTTAAGCTTTGCTTTTCAAGGTTTTATTAACTTGTTCAAATTAAGTAAAATCTCATTTTGTTTGTGATAATACATAAAATAATCTGAAGGGGGTTCACACAATTCTGAAGCCTCTGCTTTCAGACTGACAAAACGGAGGCCATTTCTATAGTAGTCTTTCAAGCCATTTACCTACCTGTGAACACAGTGGCAAGTAGCGTCGTACATTGTGCAATTGTTCTGGAGTAGATTTGAAAGAGAGCTAAAGTGGTCAGATTGCTGGATTGCAGTTCAGAAATGGGATGCACATAACTCTGTCCTTCCCTATAAGTTCCTTTCCAGGATACCATGTTTCCTCCAAATCGCAGGGTAGACTGGTCTTCTGCAGAGTCTATGTAATAATTAGGTTTGGGACTGCAAAGTACAGTATAACCTCTGCTTACTAAACAGCTGCCCTTCCACATCTATGCCCCAGAGCTCTGCATTATAGTGTCCTGAGGTTACATCAGCCTCGTTTTTAATCTATAGCATTTTTGAAAGAGGTCTAGCTATTCTTGGCTTTCTGTTGAACAGCTCTAAGAGTAAGCACATTTTTTTCCCCTCTCAATAGCTCTGGAACTGGGTCCTCTCTCCTGTGAAAATGCCAATATTTCTAGGACAGTCGATATTCACTGCGGTTTTATTATGCTTCCACTATCAACATTAAATTCAATCAAGGCTATTCTTATGACATACAATATTATAATCTATAAATCCAGTGGGAGTGCATGAAATAGAAGTAAAATTCCTCCTTCCTTTCTATAGTAGTAGCATCATTATATCAAGAAATCCAATTTGCAGTAAACAGCGGTTTAAAATTTTGATTCTCATGAACTCAATGTCTATCCCAATGTATCAAAAATGTACATTAGATCGTTTCTGAATGTGGATTCTAACAGGAATGAAGGATCATGTTTTTAGAAGTCCCACATAATAATCGCTATCATTTATTGAGACTGTTAAATACCCGGAACAGTGCTACATGTTGCTTAGAGTAATAAGTATATATTCATCAGCAACATTTACAAAATAGCTTTTTCTGTGCTATGGTTTGGAATACAGTGATCACCAAGACACTCTCCTGGACCTCAGGAGCTCTCAGTAGGGTGGGGGAACATATAAGTAGCCACCAGGCTACTTTAAAACAGTGAAAACTGTGCAGCGCTACTAGCAAGGTGTGCAGAAGCTCCTGGGTGTAAAGAGGAGAGAGACACCAAACGCCCTTTGACATGGAGTCAGAGAATGTTTCTCAGAGAAAATTCTTCTGCTAAGATAATTGGGATAATCCTGAAGTGCAGGTATTCTTATTATCCCAGACAGAGGAATCAAATGCTTAAGAAAGCTACTTAAATTCTTCAAGCTCACACATCAGGTAGCAAAGATAGAATTGGAACCCAGGTCTCTGAATCCAAACTCCATGTTCTTTCATCTTCATGCTAGTAACTTCTTTTCTGTACAGTCTAGCCAGCCCAGTAGTGTGGCTTTGGGGTGGGGATGATAAACACAATCTTTTAAGCACAATCTTAGCAGAATTAGTTAATCCTTGATTAAAACTATTCAGAAGACACATTATTGCCATCAGGAACAACAGAAGGAGAAAGTTATAGTTATGGTTTTTGTAACTGCCTGGCTATACCCCTTTGTTGGCAAAGGCAGAAAAAGTCTAGGTAGCTCCATCAGTGCTGAGCTGGATGACGCCATTGTACGTCACTGTGGCTCCAGGTGTGCTCTGGAGCACTGAGTCTTTACAGCTTCTTCTGATGTTGCGTCTATACTCCTTGCCTAGGAAAAACGCAGATGCTTACAGACCAAAATAATACATTATATGGCTATCATATTTTGCTTTATAAGTAATTTTGTGCTGTTCTTTTTTCTTCAAAAACAGCCTGATTAATATTTCTAAAGGAAATGAAGATAATTATATATTTTTGCATTTGGACAGTAGCATGGGCCATTCCAGTAAGTATGCCTTCCTCAAAAAAATCCTTCTTACTTTGTTATCTCTTTTAAGCTAACGTTTATATATATATATACTTTTTTTTTTTTCTTGAGACCTTGTCGATCAGCTGAGTCTAAACTTTTAGATTTACATGAAAGACTTTACAACATATATTTGGGGTCTCAACAAAACCAAATAGGCACTCCAATTCATGCTGCCGTTCTAATTGAAACTCCTGTCTTGTTGGAAGGATTATTTCTTTTAAAATTCACTCAGATTCATTTACATTTAATGCTTAGAAGTCATGGAGACTGTCCATCTTTGCTAACACCCTATGAGTTTCATTCTAATATCAACAAAGCCTGTATTGTTTAGGAAGATTTCAAGAAAGAAAAATAGGAAAAAAAATCATGTGTTTTTTCAACAAAGGGAAAACTGATGTTTCACTCAGAAAGTTAAATTTGGAATATACAGATAAATACCAACAAAGAAAAATTAGGAAAATTAAACCATTTGTAATTTTATTAGCCAGCTGTTATGGTTAACGTTTTGGTATGTTTTCATAATACCAAATACTTTGGTATTTCTGTAGTTGAGAATTTTCTCAACTGTTTTCATTGTGCTCCTGAAGGCCACAGAAGTAGCAAAGTACTTGCCTTTGCTTCCTCCCTGGCTCTGGTCACACCTACTATTTTCTTAGGGATTTTGGCCAGGATTATACTTAATGTGGGTCTGGTGCTATTGCAAGAAGCATAGTACAGAAATATCAAAGGTCTCTCTTCATTTTTATAAAAGACTATTCCCTTTCTACAGTTAAGTGATCTGGTTAATACTTCAATAAAATTGGGAATACTGCCAAGTTTAAATTCTACATAAGCCCTATAACAAGCCACTTCTCTTTTCTACCCAATTAGATCATACTTTGACCTTTGTGTTATATCTTTTTTTCTTCATTTGGAGAAAAATGTGTGTGTGTGTGTGTGTGTGTGTGCATGTGTGGGCACACATGTGCACAAAATAAGAATGTTTTCAATTTCCAGTATTTTCACTTTGGTAGGTTCCTCAAATCAAGCCATTGGAGAGACATGCTGTTGACAAATCTGTGAATTTAAATCTTCTAGCAGAATTGAAAGTGCCGATACAGGTATAGGATGTGAAATGTGTTTCTGAGTTGTTTTTAGATTCCACTAACTTCCAAAAAATTGATGCTCATCTTTTCAGTTTGCTTTACTTTAAGATGGTATCCACAATTTATTTTGCATTGTTTCTCTTTTCCAGGATGAGTTAAATGCCAATGATACCACCAAAAAAAGTGGTGTCCTCCTGCATGAAAATGAAAGAGGAAGGCAACAGTACACCAAAGATGGGTACAAAGGAGAGAGAAATGGTTCTGAGGGGGCAGAAGTGGGAGAGAAAAGTTCTTCTGCACGTTCCATGTTAGCAAATGAAGAGGGGAATACTGAGGATCTGAATGGGGGCAAAGGAAAACCAGAAACATATGGTCATGATGGCCTCCATCAAGAAGACAGCACCACAGCAAATGGCGTCAGGGGACAAGTAAGCATCATCGACAGTGCTGGAACAGCAAATGGGAGCAATATTAATGAGATTACTGAGAACAATTCCCAAAATGGGGGTGTTGGAAATGCAAGTCAGAGTGAAGATGCCACTGTTGTCCAAGAAGATGGACGTCAAGGAGCTGGAAGCAATAATGGCACAGGTCATGAGGATGAAATAAGTGGGAATTTCTGTAGAAATGGGGGTGATACAAATGAAGAAACACCTCAGAGAGAAGGCGAGAGCAACGGGAATGAGGAGACAGGGGTAACACCAGGGGAAAGTGGAGATAGCAATAGAGAAGATGTTGCCTTGGACAATTCTGATGGAAGTCCTAGTGGGGATGGAGCAGATGAAAATGAAGACAAGGGCTCTGGTGATGATGAAGGTGAAGAGACAGGGAATGGAGAAAAAGGCCCTGGTAACAGCAAGGGCCAAGAGGGTCAACCTCATGAAACAGAAGGTGACGATGACAATAGCTTAGGTCAAAATTCAATTAGTGGTGAAGCTGATGACCCTGCGGACAAAGAAGACACCCACGCCATTGATGGACACAACACCTCCAAGAGTGAGGACGATTTTGACGGTATTTCAGGAGACAATGGTAGCCAAAAAATAGAGGACACTCAAAAACCCAATCACAGAGAAAGCAAAGCTGTGGAAAATGGAATCACTGAAAAATTAGAGCCACCTGCTATTGGGAAGAACCAAGTTAAGGTTAGTTTGTGAAGCTGGTTTCTTTCAAGGGCAGTTTAAATTCTCCCCTTCCTTCCATGATGGTAGCATGAAAATAAATCATGACAAATAGTCATGTATTTTTGCATCTAAATTACTTGAATATTTCATGGGAAAGCTAGAGTCCATACTAGACTTTGCTATAGAACAATTTTAAAAAGCAGAAATCTCTGAAAATTTGGTTATAATTCTTCAAAAGTCTTATGCTAAATAATTAATGCAGCACGTAACTGTTTACGAAAGCTCTTACTGGGTAAAGGCACAAATGGGATGGTCTATAATCTAAACACCAGAGTACTTTCAAGTACTGAATAAAGCATGTTTTCACAGACAGATGTTTCTGAAGTACTGGAAGCTGAACTCCTGTTCTATGGCCACTTTCCCCAGTCAGTCTTCCTCAAACCAATGCAATTTTGCCGAACAACGTTCACTAATTAATCATTCTTTTCTCCATCTTTCCATAGGGAATAGAAATGGAATGTCCCAGCAGTGGCAACAGAAACAATATTACCAAAGAAGCAGGGAAAATGAATGAAGATAAAGAGAGTAAAGGCCAACATGGAATGACAGTGGGCAAAGGAAATGTCAAGGCACAAGAAGAGGTTGACGTCATGCAGGGACCTGGCCAGAAATTAGAACCTCAAGATAAGTTTGGACCCAGCAAAACATGTAGTGACAGTAACAGTGATGGCTATGACAGTTATGAGTTTGGTGATGAATCCGTGCAAGGAGATGATCCCAACAGCAGTGATGAGTCTAATGGCAGTGATGATACCAATTCTGAAGGTGACAACAACCACAGTAGCCGAGGAGATGCTTCTTATAACTCTGATGAATCAAGTAATAATGGCAATGACAGTGACTCAAAAGGAGGAGAAGAAGGTGATAGTGATAACACATCAGATGCTAATGATAGTGGTGGTGATGTCAATGGTGACATTGGGAGTGATAAGAATGGAAAATCAGGCAGCACCAAAGATAACTCAGACAGCAGTGACAGCAGCAACAGTAGTGACAGCAAATCAGACAGCAGTGACAGCAGCAATAGCATCAACAGTAGTGATAGTAGTGACAGCAGTGACAGCAACAGTAGTGACAGCAGTGACAGCAGTGACAGTAGTGATAGCAGTGACAGTAGTGACAGTAGTGACAGCAGTGACAGTAGTGACAGCAGTGACAGCAGTGATAGCAGTGACAGTAGTGACAGTAGTAGTGGCAGCAAGTCTGACAGCAGTGACAGCAGCGACAATAGTGATAGCAGTGACAGTAGCAACAGTAGTGACAGCAAATCAGACAGCAGTGACAGCAGCAATAGTATCAACAGTAGTGAAAGCAGTGACAGCAGTGACAGCAGCAACAGTAGTGAAAGCAGTGACAGCAGTGACAGCAGCAACAGTAGTGAAAGCAGTGACAGCAGTGACAGCAGTGACAGTAGTAGTAGCAGCAAGTCTGACAGCAGCGACAGTAGCAACAGTAGTGACAGCAAATCAGACAGCAGTGACAGTAGTGACAGCAGTGACAGCAGTGACAGCAGTGAAAGCAGTGAGAGCAGTGACAGTAGTGATAGCAGTGACAGTGGTGACAGCAAATCAGACAGCAGTGACAGTAGTGACAGCAGTGACAGCAGTGACAGCAGTGAAAGCAGTGAGAGCAGTGACAGTAGTGATAGCAGTGACAGTGGTGACAGCAAATCAGACAGCAGTGACAGTGACAGCAGTGACAGCAAATCAGACAGCAGTGACAGTAGTGAAAGCAGTGACAGCAGTGACAGTAGTGAAAGCAGTGATAGTGGTGACAGCAAATCAGACAGCAGTGACAGTAGTGACAGCAGTGAAAGTGACAGTAAATCAGACAGTGACAGTAGTAACAGCAGTGACAGCAAGTCAGACAGCAGCAACAGTAGTGACAGTAGTGACAGCAAATCAGACAGTAGTGACAGCAGTGACAGCAAATCAGATAGTAGTGATAGCAGTGACAGTAGTGACAGTGACAGCAGTGATAGTGACAGCAGCGACAGTGACAGCAGTGATAGTGACAGGAGTGACAGCAACAGCAGTGACAGCAACAGCAGTGATAGTGACAGCAGTGACAGTGCATCTGACAGTGGTGATGAGAGTGACAGCAAGAGCAAGTCTGGTAACGGCGACAACAATGGAGGTGGTAGTGACAGTGATAGTGACAGTAAAGGCAGTGACAGTAATCACTCAACCAGTGATGATTAGAACTAAAGAAAACTCCACCAGATTCCTTCTGTGAACAATCTGGTGAGTAATTGATAGGAAATAAAGATTTCTAAGAAGGTAAACAAAGGGGAGAAATAAAAGAGAAGACATATGTAAACAACAACAGAAACAACAAGAAAATAGTCAAATTGTCAGATTCAGAGCCAGGTCTGAACACCCTCAGAGAGAGAATCTGTGTACCCGCGTGTTAAATATATTCAGAAAAGATTTTGTTAAAAGTGTAAATGTAAACATAGAAGAATGACTAAAATATTCTTTAGTATTTTACACAGAAACCTCAAGTAATCACATACTAAATAACTTCAATTTAAATGCCAAGTGCTTTAGAGAATGTAGCAAGTAAACACATCTTAATGCCTTAATCTTTCAGTAATTATATATTCTGGATAGATGGTCTGCTTACCTCTGAGTAAAAGATGCTGTTACCATGATCTCCAGCTTGGCTACAATTCATCTGCTTGTTCTAAGGAAGAAATACACTTGCAACATGAAAAAAAAATCACAGCAACGATTTAACCTACCTGGACCATGGGAATAATCTTTGTAATTAGTGAATAGAGTAATTACAAATTATGGAAATTCTAAAGAGCGCTAAGCAGGAAAGAATTCAGAGGCTGGTTTAAACAAAACCTCACGTATAGTATCACATTCCTGCAAAGTGCTGGAAATGGAGCATAACGTCCCCAAAACTACTGACAAAACTGAGGCAGTGCTTAGAACGTGCTCCAACTATTAATAAATAAACTCATGAATGAAGTGCTCCTGGAGGGGATGCACTTTTTGAACTCTCTGTTCAGAAGTCTGCTAAGTGGAATCAGTTATTTGTCTTCCACCTCAGTCTCACCAAGCCAAACTTGGTTCACATTTGCCTTTAAACCCCTACAAACCCAAAATTCCAAATCAGACTCTGAGACTTCCTTCTTATTTTAATCTCTTTGGTAAAGCCCACAGCTGCTTTGGAAACTACTCTTTTTTATCTGAGAGTCATACATGCTGCTAAAATCTGAACATGGGTTCTTCAGATTTTGCACAAATGAGGGTACTTCTTAGTTTTGAGATGAAGCCCTAACCCTAGAACATGAGGATCTTAAAGGTGTATGAAACTAGAGCGTGATATTTAATAAGGTGGATAATCATTTATCCCCAAACTAGGATACCCTTGAGAATGAAAGGGCTGCTATGAATAATTACCCGGGGACTGGAGGTGTAAATTTGGCTTATCTGGGACTCTGGGAGATATAATGACCATAAGCATAAGCCTTTAGGGTATTATTCAAGATTTAGTGAGTGATGATTTGTGATATCTCTCTTCCACTTAGGTAATTATTTTAGATTTGTTCTAATTCAAAGGTAAAATTCTATACGGCGAAGTGTTGAATGCAACTTCTTTAATGTTAATTTTCAGCCAGTCATTAGCTGACTGGTTGAAAATTTTATGCTCTATTATAGGGCATATTTACACAAAGAGTTTCAGTAGCTTTTTTTTTTTCCTGCCTCCTTCCTCCTTTATGCATGAGTTTCTTAGTTAAGAGATCAATATTGCAGGTAATATTGCTGAAGGCTTTCAAAATACTGCCATTTATAAACTACTTGGTAACTCCTAATACTGTAAAATTTCAAGTTTCTACTATATCGTAATCATGTACATGACTCCAAACTTCTTTCCTTAAACTGTGCTCTAGAGTTTTAACTCCTTTAGCCCTTTTGTCTTTTTCCAATTTGTAAATTGTGGCTTCTAGTAACTGTCCTACCTATTTCAAAAGGTTGTTATGAGCTCTAAGTCAGGCAATGGATATGAAACTCTTTGTAAATTATATAATATATGTGAATGAAAGAGAGAATGAATTTTGGTGCTATAATAAACATCTATTTCTAGGACTGTTCACAAGGAAAACTCCCTTCATCTTAATGAGTTTGTGAGTACTTACTTCCTCCAACATATTTTTTTTAATTAGTTTTTTTTTTTTTTTTTGTCCATGCTGTGCAGCATGTGGGATCTTAGTTCCATGATCTTGGCAGTGAAAACACCGAGTCCTAACCACTAGACTGCCAGGGAATTCCCTAAAATAAGTTAATTTTTTAATTGAAAAAGTAATATGTATATATACACAAAATAAAAATTTCAAACACTATGAAAAGGTAGGCAAAAATATTAAATCTCTATCATCCCAGATTCCCAGTCTTCTATTTCTCTTCCTTAGAGGCAATTCCCATTACGAATATCTTGTGGAAATTTCCAGAAATATTCTATGCACATATAAGCACGTATATCCCCCTTTTAAAAACACATGGAAGTCTACTACACACAGTGTGCTTAACTTACTCTTTTTAACCTAAAACTATACCTTGAATATTGGTTTGTTACACACAGATTGACGTTCTTTTTTCAAAGCTGTGTTGTATTTTATTTTATGAAATGCCTTAGGTATTTAACCTGTCCCTATTTTCTGATCACTTTCCATTTCTAGTCCAAAGAGAGTCTCTGCAGGTGTCACCTGAGTCAAGTGGGATAAATTTCCTGCCAGTTCTTATAAAGACTTCACCTTAAGAAGTATTTCTGGGGCAGGGGAGAGGAGATGTTCAGAATCTAGGGCCAATGTCAGAAGCCATGAAGGAACACTATGACCCTGACCTTCCACTGTAATATCTTCGTTGACCTCCGTCCATAACTTCAAGGTGAAAATGAAGGAGACACTCCCAAGAAACGTCTCAAAGGTAGATCCTTTGAACACAAGAAGTCTGGTATTAGAAAATAAAATTGCTTTTAGATTATTTTCTGGACTAAAGATTAATGAAGAAACTGCTAATATTGCCCATGAGAGTAGTATTTTTTTAAACTGCAGGTTGCCACTCATTTAATAGGTCATGATATCAGTTTAGTGACACATGACCAGAATTTTGTAAAATGAAAGAATAAAAAAGAAAAATCTTTAGTGTATAATGTGTAGTGTCTCATGAAACAGTGTTATTTCTCTATATATACATACATACACAAATATGTCTAAGTATGCATATACTCTTGGTTGCAGTAAGAAAAAGATGTGAAAGCCATTGGTTTAGAAAAGGGTTATAAAACATTATTACTACTAGTAATCATTTTATATTTACTTTTGTCATCTTTTTTTAACATCTTTATTGGAGTATAATTGCTTTACAATGGTGTGTTAGTTTCTGCTGTATAACAAAGTGATTCAGCTGTACATTACATTTACTTTTCACTTTCACTTTTCTCCTTAAAAACCTCTGTTTCTTTCCCACTTTTTAAAAATTTATTTATTTATTTATTTATTTATTTAGGCTGCGTTGGGTCTTCGTTGCTGCGTGCGGGCTTTCTCCAGTTGCGGCGAGCGGGGGCTACTCTTCCTTGCGGTGCGCAGGCTTCTCATTGCGGTGGCTTCTCTTGTTGTGGAGCACGGGCTCCAGGCGCGCAGGCTTCAGTAGTTGTGGCGCATGGGCTTAGTTGCTCCGCGGCATGTGGGATCTTCCCAGACCAGGGGTCAAACCCGTGTCCCCTGCATTGGCAGGCGGATTCTTAACCACTGCACCACCAGCGAAGTCCAAAATCTATTTTCTAAAATAGATTATAAAAAGATAACCTCTAGAGAATCCATACCTCGTCATATAAATACATTTTAAATTATTAATTGGAATAGAATGTCCCAGAAGTCAAACTTGCTTTATGGTTTGTAATGGAAGTTCTGAAAAACTTGAGACCAAAATAACTAGGAACAATTTTCCTCTCCCTAAAAGGAACAGGAACAGAATAGAATAGCTCAGTTCACAGATGAAAATATCATTGTGTTCTCACAGTGATCCATTCACTGCTGCTTGCAAGCAAATCCTCTAGAGAGTGAAACAAGCCAACAGCTCAATGTTCCCAACCTCTCCCCTCTGAACAGGGACCTTGGGTTTATATGCTAAAAAAGAAAAAAGAAGAAAGAAGTAAGAAATTTTAGAAAAAGGAAAAAAAAGAGTCAATTCCTGTGGGGCACACATGTAGCTCAGAAAATGGTATAAGGTCTAAAGGTCACCAGTATATTAGACTCTGTGTTTTCCATTAGTTTGCACGGCCCCAGCTCTAGCATGAAACACTGCATTTACAGACAGCTGTATCATAAGTTGCTTCCCTTACTCCCGCAACCATTATTTTGGGCTTTGCCACTACCTATACCCCTCCTTCCTTTACTCCTTCCTTCTTCTTTTTTTTTTTTTTTTTTTTTTTTTTTTTGCGGTATGCGGGCCTCTCACTGCTGTGGCCTCTCCCGTTGCGGAGCACAGGCTCCCGACGCGCAGGCTCAGCGGCCATGGCTCACGGGCCCAGCCGCTCCGCGGCATGTGGGATCTTCCCGGACCGGGGCACGAACCGGTGTCCCCTGAATCGGCAGGCGGACTCTCAACCACTGCGCCACCAGGGAAGCCCCCACTCCTTCCTTCTTTTCCTCCCTAGAATTTTCTTTTCAAAGAGATGAAGATGTGTCTGTGGGAAGAAAGCACTTGCAAAATTTAATTCCCAGACATCGTCCAGTGTGAGGCTCCAGTCCAAGCCCCTAGTCAAGGGCTGCTGTCGAGCTTACCTCACTGTCTCTTTGGCCTGCTCCCAAGATCTGTCACCACCAACTGGTTCCCAGCTCCTACCTCCCTAGTACTTTCCTCAGTTGAAACCACTGAATCTTCCTTGTTGTTCTAACACAATCTGAACTGAAGGCAGGAGATACTCAGGCTGTAACAGATCAACATTAAAGCTTGGCACGAAAGCACATTTACCTTTTGTCTTGTCCTAATATCTTGATTCCCGTAAGTGGATCCTTACCTTGTCCTCAAGCAACAATCCCCTGTGATCTTTCTAACTGGGCTTCTGCATAGCTTCCTCATCTCATCCTAGCACGTACACTGATTAGAACTGTGCCAGCCCGATCACCTAAGGCAACCAGGAGCAAATTGTCTGACACAGTCAGGCTTCTGGGCCCAATGCAAGGAAGGAGACTGCCCACCAGAGCAACTTTGGAGTCTTAGCAAAGGAAAAGATAGAACTATTGTAGGATTTGGGGAAAGGATGGAACTGAGGTGATATTTAAATGAAGCAATGTTTGAGAGGCTCAAAGCAAGGCTGGGCTGTGGCTGAAGGAGTCAACGTCAGGTTTGGACTGTGAAGTAGACCCAGGCTCCTGTGTCCTTGGGAAGTGCAAAGTAAAGTTGAGATGGATGTGGACTGTTGGATCTGAATCTCTGCCCCTGGGTTGTAAATTGAGACGGAGTCTTTGTGTCAAAGTGCCTCAGACCCTCCAGGCAAGAGTTGGGTGTTTTATTTTTACTGATATAATTTTAAAAAGCAAAGTCTCTGCTCATCTTTGATTTTAGAGAATAAAATTTCTCAGTGATTAATAAAGCAGGAGTCGTTCAAAGTAGGGGGTTGTCATGACACTTTATAGATTCAGTGTCCTTGAGAGAGATTTTATCTTCTGTTAACACTTGCAGCTGGCTTTATTTCTGTCTGTTTTTCCAGTCTGACAAATGGTGGGTAGATTTCTACTTTCTCAGTCCAAGCTAATTTTTGTTTTCTCAGGAGATACGTTTCTGCTAAAACCAAAAGTCTGATTACCTTGCCAGTCCTCTTCCTGAATCCTGGCAGGACTTCTAGATGCCTGCCTGTTCTTTCAATATTGCCCATTCTAGATCCCCACCCGGTGGACTTGGCGTCACTCCTGGGGTTTCTTTCTTTTTCGCTGCTTACTCTCTGTACCCTGAACGTTTGTGCTGTGTATGCTGGTCTGTCAGATGGGCCATGTGATTCACCAGATCCAATGGTGTTTGAAGTGGTGGTGGCAGAGAGGATGCGGTTCGGAGCCTTTGGCAGGTCCCTACAGGTGAACTGCAGCATAGGTCTTTAGGATTATGGAGCAAGGTCATCTGAAGATGCCATCATCTGAAGATAACTACCTTCCTTTTTTTTTTTTTTTTTTTTTTTTGCGGTACGCAGGCCTCTCAATGTTGTGGCCTCTCCCATTGCGGAGCACAGGCTCCGGACGCGCAGGCTCAGCGGCCATGGCTCACGGGCCCAGCCGCTCCGCGGCATGTGGGATCTTCCCAGACCGGGGCACCAACCCGCGTCCCCTGCATCGGCAGGCGGACTCTCAACCACTGCGCCACCAGGGAAGCCCACTACCTTCCTTTTGAGAGAGAGCCCTTGGCCTGCTACTGGGCCTTTGTAGACATTGAACAACTTACCATGTGACCTGAGCATCCCATTATCAACTGGGTGTTAACTGACCCATGAAGCTCTAGAGTTAGGCATGCACAGCAACTCTCCATCCTCAAGTGGTAGTGGTGTATACAGGACTGGTCCTGAGCCCTGAAGGCACAAGTAAATTACATGAAGAAGTGGCCCAAATGTCCGTGGCCCCTACTCCCGCTACCCCGCCTTCTCTCTCCCAGCCTGTACCTATGACCTCATGGGGCATTCCCTATGACCAGCTGACACAGGAAAAGGAGACTCAGGCCTGGTTAACACATGGTTCTACAGAATACGCAAGCACCACCTCAAAGTGGGCAGCTGCACTACAGCTTCTTCCTGGGATATCCCTTAAAAAGAGTGGTGAAAACAAACCTCCCAGTGGGCAGGACTTTGGGCAGTGCACCTGTTTGTTCACTCTGCTTAGAAGGAGAAAAGCGTAGGTGTGCAACTATATCCTGATTCATGGGCTGTGGCCGTGGTCTGACTGGATGACCAGGGGCTTGGAAGGAACATGACTGGAAAATTGGTGATGCAGAGATTTGAGGAGGAAGTATGTTGATAGATCTCTCTGAGTGGGCAAAACCATGAAGATATTTGTGTCCTATGTAAATGCACACCAAAGGGTGACGTCGGCAGAAGAGGATTATAGCAATCAGGATAGGATGTCATGTTCTGTGGACACCAGTCAGCCTCTTTCCCCAGACCCCTGTCATTGCCCAATGTGTTCATGAGCAAAGTGGCCATGGTGGCAGGGATGGACGTTATGCATGGGCTCAGCAACACGGACGCCCTCTCACCAAGACCAGCCTGGCCGTGGCCACTGTTGAGTGCCCAATCTGCCAGCAGCCGATTCTAACACTGAGCCCTCATATGACATCATTCCCCAGGGTGAACAGCCAGCTACCTGGTGCAGGCTGATCAATTGGACTGCTTCCATCATGGAAGGGGCAGTATTTTGTTCTTACTGGAATAGACACTTACTCTAGATATTGATTTTCCTTCTCTGCATGCAATGCTTATGCCAAAACCACCATCCATGGATTTAAGGAATACCTTGTCCACTGTCATGATTTTCCACACAGCACTGCTTCTGATCAAGGAACTCAAATCAAAGCAAAAGAAGTGCTACAGTGGTCCCATGCTCATGGAATTCACTTGTCTTACTATGTTCCTCACCGTCCTGAAGTAGCTGGCTTGAGAGAATGGTGGAATGACCTTTTGAAGACTCAGTTACAAAGCCAGCTAGGCGGTAATACTTTTCGGGGTTGGGGTAAGGTTCTACAGAAAGCTGCATATGCTCTGAGTCAGCATCCAATATATGGTGCAATATCATATTTATATGATAGGCAGGATTCATGAGTCTAGTGATCAAGGGGTAGAAACTGTAGTGGTACCACTCACTGTTAACCCTAGTGACCCACTAGCCAAAGTTTTGCTTTTTGTTTCTGTGACTTTATGCTTTGCTGACCTAGAGATTTTAGTTCCAGAGGGGGCAATGCTTCCACCTGGAGACTCAACAATGATTCCATTGAACCGGAGGTTAATACTGGCACCTGGCCACTTGGAGTTCCTCATGCCTCTGAAACAACAGGTAAAGAATAGAGTTACAGTGTTGGCTGGGGTGACGGATCATGATGACTGAGGGGAGATTGAATTATTATTCCACAGTGGAGGTAAGGAAACATATGTCTGGAATACAGGAGATCTGTTAGGGTGTCTCAGTATTATCGTGCCTTGTGATGAAGGTAAATGGAAAACTACAACCACCCGATCCAGGCAGGATTACAAATGGCCCAGACCCTTCAGGAATGAAGATTTGCGTAACTTCACCAGGTAAGAACCATGACCAGCTGAGGTGCTTGCTGGAGGCAAAAGACTTAGAATGGGTAGTAGATGAAGATAGTTACCAATATCAACTATGACCCCATGACCAGTTACAGAAATAAGGACTGAAACTGTCCTGAGCGTTTCCTCCTTATTTTGCTATGAATACATTTGTGTGTGAATATATATGTGTGTATATCTGTCTCAGATATCTTTGTCTTATTTCCTCTCTTATTCCCTTATCATGTAACAGAAGAAAATGTATTGACTTTATATCAGTATTTAAGTATTGTTAACGTTCATGGAACTTCTCAGCCTCCATAATCAGTGCCTATTCCTATATCTACATCTATATCTCTTATATAGCTTTACATATCCTATTGGTTCTGTTTCTCTGGTGAACCCTGACTAATACAATCGGTGGTGAGGAGGGAATTCTGAGTCAGATGAACCACTGATTAGAAGCAGAATGTATTGAGGGGTAGAAGGAATAGATGAGGATGCCAGAAGCATAGGATTCATAGAGAAATTACAAAAAAGAAGATGAGATGGAGAGATAAGAAAGATGTATGGTTGACCCTTGAACAAACATGGGTTTGAACTGCATACACAGATTTTTTTCAATAAATATCTGCTATAGTATTACATTATCCCTAGTTGGTTAAATCTGCAGATACAAAACCCAAGATACAGAGGAACCAAGGATATGCATGGCTGACTATAGGCTGACTTTCGACAGTGCAGGGGTCGGCGCCCCTGAGCCCACACTGTTCAGCTGTAATGTACGGCACTGCTGGTTGCTTCATTTCAACTGTTCTTTTTTAACCTAAAAAAAAGCAACTGCAAATGGTTCAATCTAAGCTGTAGTAAATAGGAAGTTGGACAAAGCTATTTATTCCTTTAAATTATGCAAATAAAGAAGAAATATTATCTTTTACAAAGTGTCTTATAGGGGTCTGTCTAGCCCTGAATATATTAATGGATAATAAAACGTGAAGTTATTGGGAGCAGCTAAAGAACGAAGAGAGAAGAAGATTGAAGAGTAGAAAACGAAAATCCAAAATTAGTTTACTGAACTAGGATTAGGAAATATACTAAAACAGGCGCATAGACCACAACTGAAATTTACGCATGTAAGTTTATGTGTTCGGGAAAGGAAGTAGACTAATAGATATTCTTTATTTTTTAACATCTTTATTGGAGTATAACTGCTTTACAATGGTGTGTTAGTTTCTGCTTTATAACGAAGTGAATTAGATATACATGTATCCCCACATCTCTTCCCTCTGGGTCTCCCTCCCTCCCACCCTCCCCATCCCACCCCTCCAGGCGGTCACAAAGCACTGAGCTGATCTCCCTGTGCTATGCGCCTGCTTCCCACTAGCTATCTACCTTACGTTTGGTAGTGTATATACGTCCATGCCACTCTCACACTTCGTCCCAGCCTACCCTTCCCTCTCCCCATATCCTCAAGTCCATTCTCTAGTAGTTCTGCGTCTTTATTCCCGTCCTGCACCTAGGTGCATGACCTTTTTTTAAAATTTTTCTTAGATTCCATATATATGTGTTAGCAAGTACTTGTTTTTCTCTTTCTGACTTACTTCACTCTGTATGATGGTCCCTAGGCCCATCCACCTCACTAAAATAACTCAATTTCATTTCTTTAAGTGGCTGAGTAATATTGCATTGTATATATGTGCCACATCTTCTTTATCCATTCATCTGTCAATAGACATTTAGGTTGATTCCATGTCCTGGCTATTGTAAATAGCGCTGCAATGAACACTGGGGTGCATGCGTCGTTTTGAATTATGGTTTTCTCAGGGTATACGCCCAGTACTGGGATTGCTGGGTCATATGGTAGTTCTATTTTTAGTTTTTTAAGGAACCTCCATACTGTTCTCCATAGTGGCTGTATCAATTTACTTTCCCATCAACAGTGCAAGAGTGTTCCCTTTTCTCCACACCCTCTCCAGCATTTATTGTTTCTAGATTTTTTGATGATGCCGATTCTGACTGGTGTGAGGTGATACCTCATTGTAGTCTTGATTTGCATTTCTCTAATGATTAGTGATGTTAAGCATCCTTTCATATGTTTGTTGGAAGTCTGTATATCTTCTTTGGAGAAATGTCTATTTAGGTCTTCTGCCCATTTCTGGATTGGGTTGTTTGTTTTTTTGATATTGAGGTGCATGAGCTGCTTGTATATTTTGGAGATGAATCCTTTGTCAGTTACTTCATTTGGAAATGTTTTCTCCCATTCTGAGGGTTGTCTTTTTGTCTTGTTTATAGTTTCCTTTGCTGTGCAAAAGCTTTGAAGTTTCATTAGGTTCCATTTGTTTATTTTTGTTTCCATTTCTCTAGGAGGTGGGTCAAAAAGTATCTTGCTGTGATTTATGTCATAGAGTGTTCTGCCTATGTTTTCCTCTAAGAGTTTGATAGCATCTGGCCTTACATTTAGGTCTTTAATCCATTTTGAGTTTATTTTTGGGTATGGTGTTAGGGAGTGTTCTAATTTCATTCTTTTACATGTAGCTGGCAAGTTTTCCCAGTACCACTAATTGAAGAGGCTGTCTTTTCTCCATTGTATATTCTTCATTCCTTTATCAAAAATAAGGTGACCATCAGTGTCTTATAATTTTCTGCATACAGGTCTTTTGTCTCCTTAGGTAGGTTTATTCCTAAATATTTTATCCTTTTTGTTGCAGTGGTAAATGGGAGTGTTTTCTTAATTTCACTTTCAGATTTTTCATCATTAGTGTATAGGAATGCCAGAGATTTCAGTGCATTAATTTTGTATCCTGCTACTTTACCAAATTCATTGATTAGCTCTAGTAGTCTTCTGGTAGCATCTTTAGATTCTCTATATATAGTATCATGTCATCTGCAAACAGTGACAGCTTTACTTCTTCTTTTCCGATTTGGATTCCTTTTATTTCTTTTTCTTCTCTGATTGCTGTGGTTAAAACTTCCAAACCTATGTTGAATAATAGTGGTGAGAGTGGGCAACCTTGTCTTGTTCCTGATTTTGGTGGAAATGCTTTCAGCTTTTCACCATTGAGGACGATGTTGGCTGTGGGTTTGTCATACATGACCTTTATTATGTTGAGGAACGTTCCCTCTCTGCCTACTTTCTAGAGGGTTTTTATCATAAATGGGTGTTGAATTTTGTTGAAAGCTTTCTCTGCATCTATTGAGATGATCATATGGTTTTTCTCCTTCCGTTTGTTAATATGCTGTATCATGTTGATTGATTTGCGTATATTGAAGAATGCTTGCATTCCTGGGATAAACCCCACTTGATCATGGTGTATGATCCTTTTAATGTGCTGTTGGATTCTGTTTGCTAGTATTTTGTTGAGGATTTTTGCATCTATGTTCATCAGTGATATTGGCCTGTAGTTTTCTTTTTTTTGTGACATCTTTGTCTGGTTTTGGTATCAGGGTGATGGTGGCCTCGTAGAATGAGTTTGGGAGTGTTCCTCCCTCTGCTATATTTTGGAAGAGTTTGAGAAGGATAGCTGTTAGCTCTTATCTAAGTGTTTGATAGAATTTTCCTGTGAAGCCATCTGGTCCTGGACTTTTGTTTGTTGGAAGATTTTTAATCACAGTTTCAATTTCAGTGCTTCTGATTTGTCTGTTTATATTTTCTATTTCTTCCTGGTTCCATCTCAGAATGTTGTGGTTTTGTAAGAATTTGTGCATTTCTTTCACGTTGTCCATTGTATTGGCATATAGCTGCTTGTAGTAATCTCTCATGATCCTTTGTATTTCTACAGTGTCAGTTTTTACTTCTTTTTCATTTCTAATTCTGTTGATTTGAGTCTTCTCTCTTTTTTTCTTGATGAGTCTGGCTAATGGTTTATCAATGTTGTTTATCTTCTCAAAGAACCACCTTTTAGTTTTATTGATCTTTGCTATTTTTTCCTTCGTTTCTTTTTCATTTAATTCTGATCTGATCTTTATGATTTCTTTCCTTCTGCTAAATTTGGGTTTATTTTTTGTTGTTGTTCTTCTTTCACTAATTGCTTTAGGTGTAAGTTTAGGTTGTTTATTTGAGATTTTTCTTGTTTCCTGAGGTAAGATTGTATTGCTATAAACTTCCCTCTTAAAACTGCTTTTACTGCATCCCATAGGTTTTGGGTCTTCATGCTTTCATTGTCATTTGTTTCTAGGTTTCTTTTTATTTCCTCTTTGATTTCTTCATTGATCTCCTGGTTATTTATTAGCGAATTGTTTAGCCTCCATGTGTTTGTATTTTTTACACAGTTTTTCATGTAATTGATATCTGGTTTCATAGCGTTGTGGTCAGAAAAGGTACTTGATATGATTTCAATTTTCTTAAATTTACCAAGGATTGATTTGTGACCCAAGATGTGATCTATCTTGGAGAATGTTCCATGAACACTTGAGAAGAAAGTGTATTCTGTTGTTTTTGGATGGAATGCCCTGTAAATATCAATTAACTCCATTTTGTTTAAGGTATCATTTAAAGCTTGTGTTTCCTTATTTATTTTCATTTTGGGTGATCTGTCCATTGGTGAAAGTGGGGTGTTAAAGTCCCTTACTATGATTGCATTATTTTCAATTTCCCCTTTTATGGCTGTTAACATTTGCCTTATGTATTGAGATGCTCCTATGTTGGGTGCATAAATATTTACAATTGTTATATCTTCTTCTTGGATTGATCCCTCGATCATTATGTAATATCCTTTTTTGTCTGTTGTAATAGTCTTTATTTTAAAGTCTATTTTGTCTGATATGAGAATTGTACTCCAGCTTTCTTATGACTTCTATTTGCATGGAATATCTTTTTCCATCCCCTTACCTTCAATCTGTATGTGTCCCTGGGTCTGAAGTGGGTCTCTTGTAGAGAGCATATATATGGGTCTTGTTTTTGTATCCATTCAGCCAGTCTATCTCTTTTGGTTGGAGCATTTAATCCATTTATGTTTAAGGTAATTATCGTTATGTATGCTCCTATTACCATTTTCTTAATTGTTTTGGACTTGTTTTTGTAGGTCTTTTCCTTCTCTTGTGTTTCCTGTCTAGAGAAGTTCCTTTAGCATTTGTTGTAAAGCTGGTTTGGTGGTACTGAATTGTCTTAGCTTTTGCTTGTCTATAAAGGTTTTAATTTCTCCGTCAAATCTGGATGAGATCTTTGCTGGGTAGAGTAATCTTGGTTGTAGTTTTTTCCCTTTCATCACTTTAAATATGTCCTGTCACTCCCTTCTGGCTTGCAGAGTTTCTGCTGAAAGATCAACTGTTAATCTTATGGGGATTCCCTTGTACGTTATTTGTTGTTTTTCCATTGCTGCTTTTAATATTTTTTTCTTTGTGTTTAATTTTTGATAGCTTGATTAATATGTGTCTTGGCATGTTTCTCCTTGGACTTATCCACTGTGGGACTCTCTGCACTTCCTGGACTTAATTGAGTATTTCCTTTCCTGTATTAGGGAAGTTTTCAAATATAATCTCTTCAAATATTTTCTCAGTCTCTTTCTTTTTCTCTTCTTCTTCTGGGAACCCTATAATTTGAATGTTGGTGTGTTTAATGTTGTCCCAGAGGTCTCTGAGACTGTCCTCAATTCTTTTCATTCTTCTTTCTGTATTCTGCTCTGTGGTAGTTATTTCCACTATTTTAACTTCCAGGCCACTTATCCGTTCTTCTGCCTTGGTTATTCTGCTACTGATTCTTTCTAGAGAATTTTTAATTTCATTTATTGTGTTGTACATCATTGTTTGCTCTTTAGTTCTCCTTGTTAAACATTTCTTGTATTTTCTCCATTTTATTTCCAAGATTTTGGATCATCTTTTCTCTCATTACTGTGATTTCTTTTCCAGGTAGACTGCCTATTTCCTCTTCATTTGTTTGGTTTGGTGGGTTTTTACCTTGCTCCTTCATCCGCTGTGTGTTTTTCTGTCTTTTCATTTTGCTTCACTTACTGTGTTTGGGGTCTCCTCTTTGCAGCCTGCAGGTTTGTAGTTCTCATTGTTTTTGGTGACTGCCCCCAGTGGCTAAGGTTGGCTCAGTGGTTTGTGTAGGCTTCCTGGTGGAGGGGACTGGTGCCTGTGTTCTGGTGGATGAGGCTGGATCTTGTCCTTCTGGTGGGGAGCACCAAGTCCGGTGGTGTGTTTTGGGTTGACTGTGACGCTATTATCATTTTAGGCAGCCTGTCTGCTAATGGGTGGGTTTTTGTCCTTGTCTTGCTAGTTGTTTGGCATAGGGTGTCCAGCACTGTAGCTTGCAGGCTGTTGAGTGGAGCTGGGTCTTAGTATTGAGTTGGAGATCTCTGGGAGAGCTTTTGCCGTTTGATATTGCATGGAGCCTGGAGGTCTCTGGTGGACCTATGTCCTGATCTTGGCTCTCCCACCTCAGAGCCTCAGGCCTGACACTCAGCCGGAGCACCAAGACCCTGTCAGCCACATGATTTGCTTTATAGAGCATGGGGGTGTGAAATTTTGTGGACATTTTAATCGTTTCGTTTTTGGAAGTCTGAGGTCTTCTGCCAGTGTTCAGTTGGTGTTCTGTACGAATTGTTCCACATGTAGATGTATTTTTGATGTATTTGTGGGGAGGAAGGTGATCTCCACTTCTTACTCCTCTGCCATTTTGAAGGTCCGCCCCTCATTTCTTTTAAATTTAAAACATTTTCCTCCTTTTTTTTTTTGCCTTCTAGTTCTCTTAAGGAATTATCTGTTGTGTTTATTCCCTCTTTTGTTCCTTTTAGTTTAGTCTTCATTTTCAAAATTTTTCTCTTATTTCAAAATTTTCATGACTTTCAATAATTTCTGAATTATTCTAATTTCTATTTATATTGTTTTTCATCTATTGTGCCATTTTCATAATGTCTTTTTGCTATTTTTAAAATAGAATGTCACAATTTTGATGTATTCTCAGCATGCTTTCATTGTCTATAAGGTTGTTTGTTTTCTGCTCTAATCTAAACTTCATAGCTTTTCACTGTTTTTATATGAAATTGGTTTTCCTGAACTTTTGGAAGGAGATATAGCTCAGGGTAGCTTTCACCCTCTTCTCTGGTTCTCATATTGTGTTAAAAAATATAGCAGCTTGCTTTCTAAGACTTGCTGCATCCATTTCCCTCTCCCACACTTATTTGTGCCTTCTCTACTTTACATATTCTGTGCAATTTTTATTCCACTCCCAGCAGTTTCTCCTCTACGTGGGTCTGTCCTGGAAGGCAGCTGTGGTGTCTGTTTTGAGAATTTTTAGGGGCCAGACTGCTCCAGATCCTTCAAATTTTATTATGTTCCCTTCGCACCTACCAGCAACAATTATTGACTATGTTGGTGTTTCCTGTTCGCATGTCCATCAGCTGTCCTGCTGCTTCCCTCTGCTTAGTCCTGCACAGATGATGTAGGAATTGTGGCAGTTGGTGGCTTGTCCTCAGCCACTTTGTTTGGAGTTTGTGGCTACAACCTGTCATGTAGTGTGGTAACCAATCTCTAAAATGGCCTCAACATTTCCTCTGCTCCCTATACATTCATTCTGCTCTTCACATCAAAAGATAGAGACGATTTCTCCTCCTGAATCTGAGATGGCCCTGTGGTTGATTTGGCCATTAGAATATGGAGACAGTGACATTCAGGCAGCTCTTGGACTCCAGCCACCATGTGAAAAGGCCAAGCCACAAGGAGATGCCATGGGAGGGAGAACTAAAGTGCTCAGAATAACCGTTCCAGCTCCCCAGAAACAACCATATGAGAGCGATATTGAATATTCTGTTTCATTGAGTCCCCAGAAGACTGCAGTCCTAGCTATGAGAGATAACAAAATAGTTGTTGTTTTAAGATATAAAGTAGTGAAATTTTTTTTTTTTTTTTTTTTTGCGGTACGCGGGCCTCTCACTGTTGGGCCTCTCCCGTTGCGGAGCACAGGCTCCGGACGCGCAGGCTCAGCGGCCATGGCTCACGGGCCCAGCCGCTCCGCGGCATGTGGGATCTTCCCGGACCGGGGCACGAACCCGTGTCCCCTGCGTCGGCAGGCGGACTCTCAACCACTGCGCCACCAGGGAAGCCCAGTGAAATGGTTTTTAAGGCAGCAATAGAACTAAAACATTTAGTTTTGTTGTCCATGTTGTCCATGGTTTTCAGTTTTGTTATCTAGTTGCTCTGTCTGTTTTTATGTGGGAATTGGAGAGATCCTAAAACAACGTCCTGTAATACCCTTTGCCAAAACCTTCCCAGAATCCGCTCTGACATTAGATTATAAGTTTCTTCTAGGATAGACCTCAGTCAAGACCTATGAAACCAACAGGAAATGTAATTCAGACCCAGAACAGAACATAGGGAATTTACAGCTTCCGCCTATAAACTTTGGTCTGTTAATCAACCCTGTATGAAAATAGACTCTCCTCTCCACATTTTCTGCCCCAACCTCATCGCAGTTCACAGTGAGAAAGTTAAAAACCCATGAGTTAGATGTTAGTTTCCTGGATAATGCCGGGCACCCCAATTCTCCAGAACCAGGTTAGTAGGAGCATCAATTAAAATTTCCAACAATCGTAACTCTTTCAAAAGAAGTCAGAGTGAATCACGTGGGTACTGCAGGCAAGCTAATAGTCTGGCCCATTTAAAAGCCACTCATTCATTCATAGAACTGTTTATTGAGTGTTTATTATGACCCAAGCACCTAGATATTAGGACAATATACACCAGGAATTAAAGCAAACATCCCCACTCTTGAGGAAGTTAAATTCAGGTGGCTTATGTTCTTTAAATATTTGTCCAGTGGTCTTTCTACTGTTACCTGAGCATGCTCCTTGGGAGTTGCCCACCTCATTTCCAACTCCCTACACAACTTTCAGCACACTCCCTGAAGAGTCCTGGTCAATACCATTTTATTCATTTCATTACTTTTTCAGGAATGGCAGAAAATCCCTTGGAAATTGGTTTCTCCAGATGCTGCCCAACTAGTCTTTCTTTTAATCCAATACTGATTTCAGAGTCACCAGCGTTAAAACCAAAATGTGGCAGGCAGTTGAGGGGAGTCATGAAGTGCTGGATTTAAATTATTTTCAATTAAAAATGAAAGTTACTTAGGGAGGTGCTTTAACATTTCCAATCACCACAGAATTCTGTAAGGGGCTACTTTGTTAGATTAGTAAGAATTTTGGACCTTTGTGTGTATAGGAGGGTAGGGAGATGAGAGGAAAAGGAGATGAGTAATGGAGGTTGTTAAAAGATGAAAAGGGCAAGAATGAAACCCATCTTCTCAACACCAACAATTTAGGCAAATCTAGTATTTTAGTAGGTTCTTCATGTGCAACCTGGAAATGTACATTAACAGGAAACTTTCTACCTACTCCTTGACTCTCCTTTTCCCATCCTTGTGTCTGCTGGGATCTGCAAGTGGGCGGAAGACATTGTCATTGTTTATAATGCTCATAAGCCTGCATGGATGTGAATGACATATATTTAGAAATCAAAATAAAGCTTTAGGAAGATCTTCAATTTAATTGAAACTAGTCTAGTCATTTGGGAACCACAAGAGCTTTTTAGGGAAAATCTGCTTCTGTAAGCTGGAGGAAGTGTGGGTGTACTGGAGTCCCGGTCACACCTTGTGATGTCAGTCACCCCCAGGCTGCAGCTGATTGGCTGGGAAGAGCCGAAGCAGAGTTTAAATTCCTGCACCATCAGAGAAGTGTTCAGAACGTCAACACAAGAGTGGCTTCATTGTCACAGATTTCCTCTGTGAGAACACCAGCCTGATTGTTGAGACATTTGGGGCAAAGTCTTTGTGAAACTGAAGAAGGTAAGACGTTCTCATTGTTTAATTTTTTTTAATGACTTCTGCCGTGTTGTTTGGAAAATATTAAGTATGCCTACGTGTTGAGCAGCATTATGTCATGCAGAGAAAGATGGGGAGAGCTGTGCCTTGGGTAAAAACGATTCCATTTTGTTCCAGTTGTTTATGCCACAGTAAATAATGACTTTAAAATGACAGGTTAAGTCAATAGAGACAGGTGCTCTTCTCAGTAATACTTTAATTAGATCTCTGCATGGTATTCTGAAAGGGAAATTTTACTAATTAGGAGGCAGATGGAAGGTCATTCTGAAGTTTTTCTTTAATTATCAAAACAAATACAGCTTTTACATTTAGATTTTATGGATATAGGTATGCTCATGGCCTACAAGATGTTATAAAAGAATGTAAACTAGACTGGCAGAACTTTCTAAATATGGTCCCTTAAGTTGAAAATCAGATAATGCTATTCATCCAATAGTATTCCTTTATGAACTGAGTAGCTGAAAGGAGATGCTAAGACTACTGAAACAAACCATGGCTGGGATAATTATACTGCTTTTCTATTGTCTGGCTGGGTCTTCATGTTAGCATGACGCCTTGCATACAGTCAGAGGTCAGTAAATGTTGAAGATAACTGTCTTTTAAAAAACCTTTCCTAGTGTAGAAGACTTAGGCATATATATACCCCTGCCCACGTGTATTTTTATTTGCTGCATTTATTCCACTTCTTCATCTGTATCAGAAGTGTCTGTCTTCCACAGCAGAGTGGGAGCTGTGGTCATGCAATGCTTTCTGCATGACATCTAGAAGATCCCACGTGTAATAGCAACACTTCAGGCACTCCTCTTCTTCAAGAGCTATAAGTTCTGGTGACCCATACTTTCTGTTTAACTGAGGGCCAAGTAGACTATGCTACTTCGATCTGGTTGGTTAAAATATTTAAACAAACAAACAATTTTCTATCGGGTATTAGTCCGCAAGAAATCCCCCAAATGGTGATGTGGACCAACGCATCTCAGATGCCGTGTGTCCTCCCACATCTATCTTTAATTTGGGGACACCTAGGAGTTATTTTACTGTGGTTGAAAGCATATAACATGGGATTGATTATAACTGACCTCGAGACAATTACAATTGGAATGTTTGGAATTTTTTTTTTTTTTTACATCTTTATTGGAGTATAATTGCTTTACAATGGTGTGTTAGTTTCTGCTTTATAACAAAGTGAACCAGCTATACATATACATATATCCCCATATCCCCTCCCTCTTGCATCTCCCTCCCTCCCACCCTCCCTATCCCACCCCTCCAGGCGGTCACAAAGCACCGAGCCGATCTCCCTGTGCTATGCGGCTGCTTCCCACTAGCTACCTACCTTACGTTTTGTAGTGTATATATGTCCATGCCTCTCTCTCGCTTTGTCCCAGCTTACCCTTCCCCCTCCCCATATCCTCAAGGAAATTTTTATTGATTTATTTATTTGGTTTTCTGAATTCGTGATAGAATTCATGTCCTGGCCAAATTCCACTTTATTTTCGAAGAGTAATAAAGAAACAAATTCTAGCTAATGGAGACTCTGGTTAGTTGAGTTCTGGGTAATTTTGCTTTTCTTTAGACAAGCATATTATCATTATCACACATTGTTGAGTACTCAAGCACCTAGAACAGTGCCTGGCACACAGGATGTTCTCAACAGCTATTTATTGACTGCTAATAAATGGATACATTATTCATTAGTATTATTAAGGATGACAACATGAGGTCAAAAATAAGCAAACTAAGCATGATACATTGAGCTTATGATTTTTCAAGTCTTTCATTTCCTTCCTTTAGCCTACCTCTTTCATCTTAGTTTACATAAAAGAAAATATATACTTTAAAAGTGAATATTGACTCTGAGGAAGGTCTGGAACAAGGTCTCTTACTTGAGAGCACAAAGAAGTTCTGGCTACACTTGAGGGTGGCCAGAGAGAGAAGGGACTGCAGTCCACTTCTCCAGACCCCAAGCAATCTGGATTTTTCAGTTCCGGGAGAACAACTCATAAAGGTTGAAAAGCTCTGATACACACACTACCTTCCATACAGGTGGAACTCAAATTGAGGTTGTTGATGTCCTTTTGTTACATGTTCTCATGGTAGCATGACAGCACGTGCGATATAGAAATGACATTTACCAATCACTGAAGAAGAACGTAGGGTTCTGGTCTCATCTTTTAGGCTTGTAGCCATTTTGCTCATTTATGACTCAGAATAGGGCTACTGCGTATCTGCTTCTACTCTTTTTGGGGTGGTAGGTAAAACGCTTATGAAAGTTTGGAGCTCCCGTTTGGAATACACTTCACACAAGTATAATTATTCTTATCAAAAATACTAATTGAGAACCTAACACGTACAGTGCTTGAGCTCTGACTTTCTGTAATGCTTGATAGCAGACTCTATTCTATGGTTGGCAACACCGGCTCTCTCGGGACCTCGGGCTGTATTTTATTTTAGTTTGCCAGACTTCCACTTGGAAAATTATGACTTTGAGTCGGGGTGCTAAATGTTATTTCTAGAAGCACGAGCGAGTTACTGCATCTTCCTTATGTTTCATAATATTACACCCCTGAGAAGCTGAGCACTGGAAGCACACACTTCCTTCATAAAACACACAACATTCATTGGTGTAGAGCATTTTTTTTTGTTATTTAGATAAGAGAGAAACAAAAGAAAATACAAGAGGAGAACAATATTTGTTGACTTCTTGGAACATTTGCTGGCTTTTAGAGCACCATGAGATTATCACTCTATTCAAATTTCACTTTGAAAATGAAAATGGCGAGCCACCTCATGATTATTTGACCTATGACGCCAAAACCGTTGGTACACAGTTATTTTGAGAGTGTCGTATTTGGGAGAAACTTTCCTTTCCTTAAGCAATGAACCTGAGAACTTAAAAGAAAATGTTTTGATTACGGGAACTAAAAGGAAGTGTAGGGGAGGAAAAGTTTCCCTCTGTCCTCTTGGGGTCTCTGGCTGAGCCTAAGAATTAAACTGGCATAAGACAGAGGAACAGGAGAAAAGCATACACGTTTTGTTAAAATTTTTACATGTACGTGCGCACCTTCACAAGAGAATGAGGACATGAAGAAGTGACCGGAGTGGAAGCTTTTACACCTTTTAGGCAAAGAAACAGTACATTTGTGAAGGATTGACAAGACACAGGGGCAGTAGATTGTGGAGAAGTAACCAGGAAGATCAGGTTAGTTTAACAAGATTTCTTTGCATGGACTTCCCTCAGCCTTGACTCCATCTCTGGTGATGAGAATGTCTTCCCTCCTCCTAAGAGAGGGAGGGCACATTTCACGTGAGAGATTTATCATCTCCTGCTTCTGGGAAAAAGAAGGAAGATCAGAGCACCCTTCTTGCATCTGCAGTCTCTTGAGTGCCTTCAGCTCAAAATAATTTTTATGTCAAAGAGGCATATTTGGGGATGGGATATTCTGGTTCCCTTCAGAAGTAATATCTATTTAATTAGGCTCGTTTTAGGGGCAGCTGAACATTTTCATATGTTTTCTCTGTTGATATTAGGGGAAAGATTTGAAAAAGAAATAAAAATAATATCAACACACAAGGACTGATATGAAGTATGCTCATTAGAATAAAGAAAATAACACAAAGAATAGCTGTGTTGACGAGGAATAACACTCAAGATACAAGAGAGGCTCTATTGGACCATTTGTGCTTTATGAAGGTAGAAATGAGGAACCTTCTCAGTCTCCTTATCTTAGGATTTCTACTGTTTTCTTGAATAAATTTTAAAAATAAGATTAGGTGACTTCCTGAGCCCAATGTTTCAGACATTATTCAGTGTATTCAGACATTATTGAGCAAGGTACTATTATTTCTTAGATCAGAGCTTAAAATCATTTGGAGCACCTTAAAAACAAACCCATGCTTGTTCCCACCCCCAGTGAACTGATTTATTACCCCGTGGTGGGTTTGTGCACTGGTATTGCTTTAAATCTCCCCAGGTGATACTGATATACAACCAAGGTTGGGGATCTCTGGCTTAGATCTTTTGTCACTGGCATAGTATATATTTAACATTTAAAGACACAAATCAGCAAAAGTGAGGTCTGAAATCAGCCAGCAGGATTTTCCGCAGAGTATACGGATGTCCATCTGACCAGTCTGTTAGGACAGCCCCAGGGCTTACGAGTGCAGGGCAAATTATTTTCCTTTTAAATCATTTCAATAACTTTTTACATTAGCATCTAGGACATCTATTTTTAGATATAGAACAAATTGTTTTCCAAACCACCAGTTCTTGATGTGGAATGAAGCCACCCTCCAGGAAAATACAGTTTGATTTGGCAGGTTTCCCTCAGTGTGATTCACAAGTGTATCCCAAACCTCTAATCTTCTCTGAATCCTTCAGTATTGTGAATGACACTTTAAAAAATTAGCATAATCATGTATAATGTATGACTCAAAGTAGCACAGAGGATATTAAATGCTTTCTGGAGCTGTAATATGAAGCCTGCCATAGTGCATCCCTTGAAGATGAAGAAAAAATGCAAGACCAAGCTATTTTGTCTAGACGTTATTATGTGGTTATAAATGTGAATGAGGAGCCCTGTGTGTGTGTGTGAAGACAAATGCCCACCACCTACCAATGGTATCAACGGTATGAATGGTATCAATAAATGTAGTTTTTTGGTCGGAAGATATTTGCCAGTCCATTCTGCCACATTAGATAGCTAGTGGGAAGCAGCCGCATAGCACTGGGAGATCAGCTCGGTGCTTTGTGACCACCTAGAGGTGGTGGGATAGGGAGGGTGGGAGGGAGACGCAAGAGGGAGGGGATATGGGGATATATGTATAGCTGATTCACTTTGTTATAAAGCAGAAACTAACACACCACTGTAAAGCAATTATACTCCAATAAAGATGTTAAAAAGAAAAAAAGTGAATGGTCAGAAATTTCTCTATTGCTTTTTCTTAACTTTTCCTCCCTTTGTCATAGTTTATGTGTTAGTGAAGAAGTGTTTACAGAGCTCTTCATTGAAATGTTTTCAATTTATCTCTTCGGAGTGAGGTTTTTTAAAAACAGCTTTATTGAGATATAATTCACACATCATATACCTCACCCATTTGAAGTCTACCGTTCAATGGTTTTTCATACATTCACAAGAGTTATTCCCCCTTCACCAAAGTCAGCTTTAGAACATTTTCATTATGTTCAAAATTCACCCCTTAGTTGTCACCCCAACAGCTCATCTCCTCCAGCCCGAGGCAAACACTTACTTTCTGCCTCTATAGCTTTGCCTATTGTGGATTTTTCATATGAATGGAATCATACAATATGTGGTCTTCTGTGTCTGGCTTCTTTCATTCAGTATAATGTTTGCAAGGTTCCTCTACTTTGTAGCATGTATCAGCACTCCATTCCTTTTCATGGCTGAATAATACTCCACTGTATGGATATAGTGCATTTTGTTTATCCATTCTTCAGTTGATGGACATTTGGATGAGTTTATTATTTTTTTTAATAGAAAGAAGGTGTTAAAAAGTTGAAGCTTCTATGTTTCTTGAGGGTGGAGAAAAGCATCTTCTGTCTTTCATCACAGGTAGAGGTGACATACCCAGCAATGAGGACCAGCATCCTGCTTATGTTCTTGTGGGGATTGTCCTGTGCTCTCCCAGTAAGTATCAGGGTAGGGATGCATGGAAAAAAAAACTGTTTATACCTAAAACTGCACAAATTGCATTGGCTATAAGCCAAAGTGGCTGTGTATGTTCCAGTCAGATGAAAATGTAGCTTATTAGGAAGCTCTTTTCTTTAAAATATCATCCGAATAATTCCTTGTTCTGTTCACTTGCCGTTCGTATAGTTAGGCTGCTCATGTTTCTTCCTCATAAGAGTGGTTCTCAAAGCGTCATCCCCCAGACCAGTAGCACCAACTAAGACCTTGTTAGAAATGTAAGTTCCTAGGTCCTCCATCAGACCTACTAAACCAGACTCTCCAGGGATAGGGCACAGCTATCTGTGTTTTAACAAGGCCTCCCGGTGATTCTGATGCGTGCTAAAATTTGACTAATACTCCTCCTAAGTATGTGAAGTGCTAATAGCTGCTGCTTTGGAAATTTCTGTGGGCCGACCACTTGTGCTGAATTTTCTAGGTAGCCAGGTATCAAAATACTGAATCTAAGAGTTCTGAAGAATGGAAGGTGAGTAGAAAAGATTTTTTTGAAATATTTTTATTTTAATATGTTATTAGTATAACCAAGATGGCTTCACTGCAAATGTGGAAACTACTACTGACTTAATGAACACATGAATAACCTAAGATATAGGGAGTAAGGGCTATCATTTCTAGTTCTTATAAGAAAATGTAGTTCATATGATGCTTCAACTCCAACTTAATAGTATAATTTGGTGAGGCAGCATTTTCTCCTTTAGCATTATTTTTGTGATGGGTCTTATAGTAGCGCAAGGGGATGGATGACAGTGAACCAAGATTGTCCTTGAAGGATTCGGGCTAGGAGTCTGTTTTATCAGATGTCTGGTAGGCAGGAGGCTAGGAGATCAAGTCCCGGAAGGTGAGAAGAGAAAGAAGAATGAGAGAATGCTAGAGTCTTCGGAATGATAGCTAATGTTTATTGAGTGTTGGCTCCGAATAACCCAATCGTTATTAACTCTCAATAGTTCAACAACCACTGCCAGACACAGTTCTGTGTGTTTCGCATGTATTAACTTTCTCAATCTTCACGGTACCCCTAGTGAATCAGGTGTTGTATTTTCTGTGTTGAGACACAGAGAGTAACCTAGTCTGTCTAGGTTATGTGGTTAATTACTGTTAGAGCCAGACTTTGAACCCAGGTCGCTCTGACTCCAGAATTCATATTCTTTGCTGGGGTGTTACATCCCTCGAAGGGGCCAGGTCTAGGAAGTCAGTAGATTTTCAAGATTGGAACTACAATTGTCACTCCGTATCCGCAGGGCATTAGTTCCAGGACCCCCTCAGATACCAAGATCCATGGATTCTCAAGACCCTTATATAAAATGATGTAGTATTTGCATGTAACCTGCATACATCCTCACGTGTACTTCAAATCATCTCTATATTACTTATAATACCTAATACAATGTAAATATTTGCTGGAGTGCAGCAAATACAAGTTTTGCCTTTTGGAAACTTCTGGAGCATTCTTTCTTTCTTTCTTCCTTTTCTTAAAACTATTTTTGATCTGAGCTTGGCTGGATCCGTGGATGTGGAACCCATGGATATGAAGGGCTGACTCTAGGAGGAAGGGTTAAAATCTCAACCTAAATCAGGATGTTTTTTCATTACCTTGTTTCCTGCTGGCTTTTAGGTATGACACAGCTAGGGCACAATGATATTAGTGATGGCCAGATAATGTCAGAGGTCTGAGATGGGGTCCTGCCCCTGCTTGAGGCTGGAATAGATATTGCAGGATTTCTTTTTTTTTTTTTTTAACATCTTTATTGGGGTATAATTGCTTTACAATGGTGTGTTAGTTTCTGCTTTATAACAAAGTGAATCAGTCATACATAAACATATGTTCCCATATGTCTTCCCTGTTGCGTCTCCCTCCCTCCCACCCTCCCTATCCCACCCCTCCAGGCTGTCACAAAGCACTGAGCCAATATCCCTGTGCCATGCGGCTGCTTCCCACTAGCTATCTACCTTACTACGTTTGTTAGTGTGTATATGCCCATGACTCTCTCTCGCCCTGTCACAGCTCACCCTTCCCCCTCCCCATAACCTCAAGTCCGTTCTCTAGGAGGTCTGCGTCTTTATTCCTGCTTTACCCCTAGGTTCTTCATGACATTTTTTTTCTTAAATTCCATATATATGTGTTAGCATACGGTATTTGTCTTTTTCTTTCTGACTTACTTCACTCTGTATGACAGACTCTAGGTCTATCCACCTCATTACAAATAGCTCAATTTCATTTCTTTTTATGACTGAGTAATATTCCATTGTATATATGTGCCACATCTTCTTTATCCATTCATCCGATGACGGGCACTTAGGTTGTTTCCATCTCCGGGCTATTGTAAATAGAGCTGCAATGAACATTTTGGTACATGACTCTTTTTGAATTTTGGTTTTCTCAGGGTATATGCCCAGTAGTGGGATTGCTGGGTCATATGGTAGTTCTATTTGTAGTTTTTTAAGGAACCTCCATACTGTTCTCCATAGTGGCTGAACCAATTCACATTCCCACCAGCAGTGCAAGAGTGTTCCCTTTTCTCCACACCCTCTCCAGCATTTATTGTTTCTAGATTTTTTGATGATGGCCATTCTGACTGGTGTGAGAGATACTGCAGGATTTCTTACATGAACTTTCATCAGGAATATCCTTAGGCTGGTTTATTTAAAAGCAGCTGCTGTGGATCCCTTCTTTCATTCAGCCTGAGTTCCCCAAACACACTGTGTTCTCAAGTCTAGCCTTGGCAGGAGAAAAATACCAATGTCTCACTCCCTTCCATTCCTAATTCCAGATGCTAAGTGACTGGGGTAGAGTCTGCTATGGTGCCTGCTGCAGTGTCACAGGGCAAAGACTTTAAGTGATGATAGGTCCTTCCTCTAGGAGCTATCCCAGCCCAGCATTGCTGAGAGGCTTGTTGAAGACGTGCTGACAGCAGCTACTCTCTGCTCTACTCTGCACCCTGGGTCTTCATACCCATTGCTCAGTGGCTTTGAGCCACATGGGATTTGGGATTTGGTCATGTTCAAGGCGAGGGGGAGAGTAGATGGGGAGAGGGCACCAGAGGCGGTACAGGCATTCTTAGAGTTCTCATCAGATTAAAGAAAGTGAAATAAATCAGAACTATGACTAAGTTTCAGATTTAGCATGTGTTATTTTGGTGATCTTACGTGACTCAAGAAAGGTTTAATGGCTTTTTCAATTCAGTTTTGTCCGCTATTGAATTTTATAAAGTAGATGTTCTCAAAATGGATCACTTCTTCAGCTTATATCCTATTGAATACTTTTCAAGATGCTTCCATAGGCATTAGCCAATTTCATCCTCACAGCAACCATGTACAATAAGCGCAGTGGTGGTTAATATTCTTAATTTACAAATAAGAAACTGACATCAGATAGGTGAAGTGAATTGTGCAAATTCACGTAGAGTGACCAACCATCGCAGTTTACCTGAGACTAGATGTTTCCTGGAACACATGAATTTCACCACTAGCATCAAGACAGTTTTCAGGGCTAAAACCCAAGCCAAGGAGCTAACTGAGACTTAAATCGGGGTTTGTGAGTTCCAGCGCTGTTTCTCCTCTCTTACATTTCCTCTAGGTTGTATATTTTTCTTCAAAGAAATTGTATTTTTGTCTAAGTGTTGGAAATACAAAAATCTTCTAGGTTTTTTATATCACAAGGTCTTTTCAGGCCACTGGTCATCTGACATTCATTGTTTAGCCATTTCATTATAAAATAGCATTAATATTCATGTGAATACAAAATAGATATCAATATACTAAAAAAACCTAAAATTATCCTACATGTTTTCAATGATATGATCCATCTGTGAAAGAGTAACTTGTCTTCCTTCCTTTTTTACAGGGTCTTTTGGCTCAGACACCAACACCACCTTTGGTAACTATCTCACTGATTTTTTGTCATAAACATCTCATGAAATCACTTTCACACTCTTATCATCATCTCAGGCCGTTTGGAAAGTAGTAAATCCAAACCACAAGCGATTGATGTGTGTCCTATTTTTATCTTTATTCATCAATTACGAACATGAAAAATAAACATTTCTTTTTCTTTTTAGGAGAGAAGTGAGTCATCAGAAGAAAGTAAAGTTAGCTCAAAGGAACAGGTAATTAAACAAACCTTTCTTAACTTTCCAGGCTACTTAGGAATCAAAGGAAATGATGTTATATTAAATTACCTAGTGACCATTCTAAATATAATATTTTCTAACCTTTGGTTATGCTGGCTAAATCACCCCATAAAATAGGAAGGGAAAAATGAGTGGGAGAATTCAGAGGTAGACATGCCCTTCATTCCATATTTATCACTGGGGCCAGATGATAGACATGTGGCCCTAAATGTCCCTCTAGTTAAAGAGAACACACACACACACACACACATGGTCATAGACTCTGGAAGGCGAGGAATAGCTCACTCATAAATCTCAAATGTTGGTTTCACAATTGGAGCTGTTCAGGTCGGGCAAAGAGTTCCGGTTAATGTGAGGTGCCTCTGGGCCCGGAATCCTGTTGGAGGAGAGAATAGGAGAGCCCTGAGGAAGCTTTAAGGAGACAGCTGCTTTAGTAATGACATCTTTAAAATAGCCTCATCTGTGGCCCTGGGAGAGAGAAAAGCTGACTTAGCTTATATCACTTTAATAGAAAACTTGGTAGCTTCCTTCTCCTTATCCTCTTTCCCGTCCCCACCTTCCCTCTCCCTTCCCCACTCTTCTGTCCTATCATTTTGACCAATCTCAACTCCGAGGGGCTCCAGACATTCTAGGACCCAGGTTTCTCCCTGAAACTTTGACCCATGTTGCATTCGATACTCAGTCAGTTGGAAAATGAATTTAGGCTTTTTACCACTATTTACTAAAGATTGTCAGAGGAACATTTTATAGATTTATAAGTGTAGAATTGGGAAAATGCTCTTTTCTGGGGACGTTGTGATGTATTGCCTCAGTGTTCTCTGGGCTCTCAGAGGATGATAGCACCTTGGGAGTGGTACAGTATGTGCCTATCGAGGTTAGGAAAACTAAATAGATGCTCAGTTCCAATGGATCAGTGTACACCCTAGCGATGGGAAGAGGTGTCACCACCCGGTAGTACTGACTGGAAACTCAGACATTGATGAGTAGGGACATGTGGGAAAAAAAAAAAAAAGTTGGCAAGAACGTTCTGTCATAGGATATGGTAGAGAGAGCAGATTTTTCCAGAGCGTGATGAATGAAGATTCACTGTCCTTCCTTATCTGAGTAGAGCATCCAATGGTTTTACTTCTGGGGATCACCTCTCTGAGCTCACACTTGGAACTAAGCTGCCTTGGTGGTCACACTAGCTACAGTTCTTCAGCTAAGCCTTCCACAGGCAACTCTGTGCCTGTGCAAATGAGTTATAAACATGGTTTTGGCGAGATTTATACCTTACTACAATATTATACTTTCATTTTAGCTAAAGGTTTCATCTGCCTGCCCTAATACATTTTTCCACCCAGAGTTGATTAGAAAAAAAAACTTGAGTCATTTTAAAAATCACCCAATATTTTAAAAAACTGTGTTTTAAAGCAAACAACTTGGTGAGTGAGTATTATAAACCAATTCTTTTTTTTTTTTTTTTTGCGGTACGCGGGCCTCTCACTGCTGTGGCCTCTCCCGTTGTGGAGCACAGGCTCCGGAGGCGCAGGCTCAGCGGCCATGGCTCACGGGCCCAGCCGCTCCGCGGCATGTGGGATCTTCCCAGACCGGGGCACGAACCCGTGTCCCCTGCATCAGCAGGTGGACTCTCCACCACTGCGCCACCAGGGAAGCCCAACCAATTCTTTAGTTTACAAAAAACTCTCTGAAAGTATCCTTTAAGGACTCACACTTAAATATTGAGTTCCATAAATGTGATTTCTATAAAACTTTTTGAGAAAATGTTTGCAGCATTAAGTGAACTGTGCCTATGTAAAATGGAACGACTTGACGACTTGACTTTCAACTGTTCTCCCTGGTTGAAACATTATTGAGCCGTAAAATTGGCTCAATGGCTCTGATGAGGGACACAGGAAGAAGAAAGCAAACAGAGCCTAGATGGGCATTAAATAACACCCTTGAGAGCAGCTCCTGGGGTACTAACCACGTCTGTTAACCCCAAACTCCAGGTAAATGAAGACCCCAGTGACAGCACTGAATCAGAGGAGGGCCTGGGCCTTGATGATCCGCAATACATTCACAGACCAGCTGGTGGCCTTTCTAGGAGCGGAGGGAAAGAAGGAGATGATAAAGATGATGATGAAGACGAGAGTGGAGATGACACCTCAGCTGATGATGACAATGGCCCAGGACCTGAAGAGAGGCGAGGAGGGAACTCCAGACTCGGAAGCGGTGAGGACCCCACTGACAGCACACAGTCCACGGAGGATGGTGTCCCACGGGGGGAAGACAGTGCTCAAGACACCACCAGTGAGAGCAGGGACTTTGCCAGTGAGGACGAGGGGCACAGCAGGCCTGAGGGACGTGACTCCACTCCAGACAGCGAGAGTGCAGAGCAGTGGGTGGGAGGCGACAGTGAGGGAGTCGGTAGCCACGGGGACGGCTCTGAGTTTGACGATGAAGGAATGCAGAGCGAAGACCCCGACACCTTCAGGAGCGAGAGAAGCAATTCTAGAATAAGCAGGGCCAGCATCAAGTCAAAAGATTCGAAGGGGGGCAATGGGCAAGCAAGGACTCAGGCTTCCGGTGAAGGCCCGTCAGTGGGGTACCCCAGTAGGAAATTTTTCAGAACACCTCGCATCTCGGAGGAAGATGGCAGAGGTGAGCTTCATGATAGCAACACCATGGAAGAAAGCAAGAGTGACTCCCCAGAATACCCCGACTCCAGAGAAGCTGGTCTCAGCCCATCCAGGGAACACAGCGAGAGTGAATCTCAACAAGAGAGCGAGGAGGGTCAGTCCCCAGAAGACAGTCAGAGCGTCCAAGACCCCAGCAGCGAGTCCAGTGAAGAGGGTGACCTGCCTTCTCAAGAAAGCAGTAGTGAATCTCAGGAAGAGGTCGTGCGCGAGTCCAGGGGTGACAACCCCAATAACGTTACCAGTCACTCAGAAGATCAGGACTCTAGCGACTCCAGTGATGAGGACAGCTCGGATAAACCCTCCAGTTCAGAGAGCAGATCCAGAGAGGGGCAAACCGACAGCGAATCCAGTGAGAGCCTCAGATCCTCGGAGGAAAGCCCGGAGTCCACCGAAGAGGAGAACAGCTCCAGCCAGGAGGAGCCCTGGTCTCCCAGCGCCTCGTCAGAGAGCCAGAGCCGGGAAAGCCAGGAGGACAGCCCATCTGAGGAGGAGCAGAGCAGCGATTCTCAGGACAGCAGCAGATCAAAAGAAGAGAGCGACTCAACTGAGAGCACATCAAGCAGCGAGGAAGACATCCAGTCCAGAAACACCGAGATAGAAAGCAGAAGACTGACAGTCGATGCTTATCACAACAAACCCATCGGAGATCAGGACGACAATGACTGCCAAGACGGCTACTAGCACGGGCGTTCCTGAGCGCCTCTCACAGACACGTGTCTTGGGGGTTGGAGACTAGGGAAATCATGAGAACTGTAATTTATTGATGTTTGTATCAGAAGAATAACCAGAGACCATTCCTTTATGAAAGGAAATACTGGACATTATACTTCTTTCTAGGATGTCACCAAACCATAGAGGTTTCAATAATGGGGAATTTCACTAGAATACCCTCAATGAGACCTGACAAAAGGAAAGATGTGCATTATAGCTTCACAGCTGAAATAGTTCCTAACTCATTAACCTAACACACAGTTACTGAGATTCTGTGAGGTACCAGGCACTGTGCCAGGTGCTGGGGATATAAAGAAGTTAAGACTTATTTCTTGCTCCTGAGGAGCTTATGGAGGGATAAATAAAGCGAAAGAGGGATACGTATGACAGAAGCAAGAATTACTACTATCCAATGAGGTGAGTCCTATAACACAGGTGTGCACAGAACACATGGGAGCACAGAGCGGGGACCAACTTTGCCTTAGAGAATCGGAGAAGGCTTCACAGCAGAAAAGACACTGGACTTGGAGCATTGCATAGGATTTCTCCATTTAAGAAAAGACAGTTCTATTTATTCTTGGTACAGGCAACAGAAAATCCTGTATGAATAAATATTTAGTTTGTGAAAGCACTTTCAAATCATGGCATGGTGAGGTGTTTTGGATAAGCAACACTTTTTTTTTCAATTAATTTATCCTTTTCAACGTTTTTGTGGTGCTCCAGGGAGCACCGCCTCCCTGCCCACTGGGGATGATATGGAGGAATGGTCTGGGGAGAGTGGAAAAAGAGAATTCCTCTTTAAATAGACAACTTTCAGCTTACTTTCTCGAAGATCGGTCTATGTGCAATGTTAGAGAACTGTTCTCAGAGTCCTTTGCCTGGGTCGCACGTAGCAAAATTGTGTGCATAGAATCCAACTGATTTTTGCCAAATGCCCTTTGAAATGTTACCTCAACATAAAATATTTGTTTTGTAATAAAGATAATAATATCCAGAAGAAGCATGTGCTTATTTTTTATAGTGATGTCAATTTTTAGGATATATTTATATGAAACAACTCTTCCTTTAACACACTGCAAAATAGTCTATTAGCTTTCTCCCATTAAAACAAAAGATTTTCTTAAATTATTTCCTGAAAATTTAATTTTATGTATACTTCAGGCAGCATTTTGATAAAGTTACTTCGCGTGTTGCTTATGGTATTTCACTAAATATACCTGTTATAGATAAGGTTAAAAAAAGGAAGCAAACTCTCAGCTTTTGTATAAGGCCATGTGGAAAGTTCACGGTGTTTGGGTTTAACATTAGTTCTTCCTGGTCTCTCTGACAGTCATAAGTGTAAACTCTGGAAACTACAGAGATACACATTCCTCACAGTGTATTTCTTTGAAGGAAACTACCTCACCTCAGCACTTCCACTTTTCAAATGTGTTTTCACACACACTGCCACTAGAGCAAATCAAAATCCCCCTACAAATTCATTCAGAGAATCAAGAAAACTTCCTAACCTTCAGTCTGACCCTTCCTATCCTTCACATAGCTCTGTTCCCTCATAATGTCAAAGCTATGGTCTCTTGCGGAGATAAAATATATATAGTTCTCTAAGCCTCTCCCTTCAGATTTTAATTCAGTAGATCTGGAGTGAACCCCAAGTTCTGTATTTTAAAAAGGATCCCAGGAGATTCTGAAGTAGCCCATCTGCACACCTACATTTGGGTTCTCTGACTCTCTGGATTACTTACCTGGCTTTATTAACCTACAGATTCCTACCAACCTACTGCGTCTTCAGAGGAGAACTGCCCTTGCAAGACCTCCTGGTTGCTTGAGACATAGGTGACCAGGTTCTAGCCACTCCAATGGCCCGCCTCACCACAGGTGATGGTGTGGGATGAGCGCCCAATCCAAGGGAAGTCGGCCAGCAGCCTCAGAGGAGGTGTGTCGCAAAGGCTCTGCCTGAACAATGATGGTGGCTTGGGGTCTAATCTGATTTTCCCTCTCTGTAAATTTGGATATTTAGGGAGAGAGATGTCAGAAAGTGATCTGAACAAAAACAGACGGGAAAATACAGAGAAGCAGGAATAAGGAGAAAGCTTAAGTCCATTAATGGTGGAGCACAAAACTGAAAATGATTGAACTCCTGATGCTGGTGGGGGGAGATCGTAACCCTCTTGCTCTCATGCTTGGATCCTGACTCTCCTATTGCCTATCAGGCCTTCTTGGATGCCTGTGACATTCTTTCCTCTTAATTGCCACCTGTATCCTTACAATACACCCACCTTTCTGACATCTTTTCTCCTTGCCACCAAAAATCCTAATGAAATCAGACTCATGAACTTAGGTCATATAACCTCGGAACACTGGCTAACTTAACAGCTAAGTGGAGGAAGTACTGGACGACATAGGTGGACCTTGGAGAGTGAAAAAGAAAACAGGGGAGAAGCACATTCCAGGCAGAGGGAACAGAGGAGTAGATGTATGGAATTGTTTGTGGCACATTAAGGTATGATGTTCAAAATCTGGTGTCACCAAAGCATTTGGAAGAGAGGAAGAGGGAAGGGAAGTGATAAGAGAAGAGACTGGAAAGGCAGATCGCGATCTAAAGTGAAGGCCTTTGAGTGCCAAATTAAGGAGAATAAACTTCATTTTTACAGAGTGCCTTTCTGGCACCAGGTTTTCTTGTATTATATATCATACATATCACAAACATCTTTCATGGATATTACAAACTTTCTACCCCTTAAAAAATATATAAAAAATAAAGAAGAGCAAGTGAGGCCCAGAAAAGCTAAGTTAATTATTCTAGTTTAAAATCCAAGAAAGGACAGAGCCTGCTTCCATTACAGTTTGATGATGAACCACTGAAAGTTTCAAGCAGTGGAGTAAGATTCATGAGTATACGATTATGGCCTTATCTGCTTGAAATATAAGTAAAGGAAATGCTATATTCTCTGCTTGTTCTCAGCATGGAAAGAACCCAAGAGCCTCTCAGTCAATTTCCGATGGCTTATTTTCCTAGACCTGCCCCTTTCAGTGGAGAAATGCATTCTTATTTCCCACAAAGTTTCCCATGTAGATCTATGTCACAGTGAAGATTACTACTGAAGATTTTGTACAAGGAAATATCATAGTGATGCTGGAGAAGCTAGCAATATTTTGTCCAAAAAAAGGAAGCTTATACTGAAGTCTTTAGGAAACATGGCTTCATATGCAGGAGAACTCATTCAGCCTGGAAGCCACTGATTCTACTACAAGGCATTAGACACTGTGGCTTGTACTGCTGACCCCGCTGGTAATGCCTCCGGAGGCTGCCGGTAACACTGGTACTATTACAATAACCCTGGTCCTGCTGATCCCAGCTGTCGCTGCTGCCAGAGACCCTTCTCCACGGACCCTGCTGGGTTATATCACTAGCTTTCCATTCCAAGTTTGTAGCAGATGCATAAACCTGTCAGAGCTTATACTAAGTGCCCATGCAATAGTTACAGGGGGCCCTAGAGAGAAAGTATCTTGCATTTTCAGTTTCAATATCACAAGGCGAATTTTGTCTCTCATCCAAACGTATAAGGAGGTAATATATGTAAGAAGGTGCTTCAGATGCTGCGTCAGCAAAAAGATTGAAAAACATCCCGCTGATGGGGAGAAGGTCCGTGTCCATGCCAAAAGGAGGAGCGGCATTAATGTCATGAGAATGACCAAGTCAACCACCAAGGCTCTGGCTGTGATTCATGTTGCTGAAGATGGGCAAAGTAACACTAATACCAAGGGGAATGCGTGGACCACCAAGGAATTCTTTTTTTTTTTTAATTAACAATAATTTTATTTGTTTACTTTCACCTATGCCGGCACACCAAGGAGTTCTTACAGGGAGCAAAGGAGCTTTGAAATACAAGGGAACGAACATCATAGAGCATCACTATGCCCCAGGTCCTGTGCTAGGTGTCTGCCTTGGGCCAGAGCTCCAGGAATTCCATTGGTGGGTCCCAGAGAGAGGGATTAGTGATTTCATCTAGACTTTCCCAGGCTTCTGTGGAAGACAGAATCAAGACACTCTGAAACTGGGCTTCATGGGGGAAGGTGTTTCTAACGCCCCTAAAATTATTTGCTAAATCGTTGATGTATTTGAGCAGAGGATCCACGATTTTCGTCAGATTCTCAAAGGAGTCCATGACTAGGCTGCCAGAGTCTATTCAATTAAATAAAAGAAATAGCACTGACAGTCATATAAGATCTGTCTGAACATCGTTCTGTGGAACTGTGTTCTGGAAAAGCCCAGGTCAGTGCTGAGGACTCGTGTTGAGGGGATTAGCATGATTCGTATTACATACATCCCGTGCTGTGCATCCCTTGCATATCATAGCTAGAGCTTGTATAAGGAAGATAGTATATCATAAAATATCTTTCTGATCAAATGAATACAAATTCTAAACTTCTTAAATGTTGGTATAGGACACATAATGAAAATAAATTTTCTCAAAGTAAAATTTTAAACCATATAGTTCCTTTGCATTCCAAGTATATTTAGATTCTGGACTGGATGTAGATGGTGTAGAAATTGAGATGTACCCCCAATATCCATGTCCCTCTTCTTTGTATTAGTAATAAAAGTCTTTGGTTTTCAGTTGAGCACGTGGCTGCCGAGATGGAGCCTCCATTTCCCAAACTTCCCTGCAGCTGGGCACGCACATGTGGCTAAGTTCTGGCCAACAGCATGTGAGCAGAAGTGATGCGCTTGGCCTCTTTCCTTTCCTCTCCTCTCTCCCCATTGGCTAGAAATTGGCAACTTTAGAAATAGTTTCCTTTACCAAAAGGTACCCTCCTCCTCGTTGTTTCATGAGAGAGAAATAAACTTCAATATTGTTTAATCCACCGTATTTTGGAATTTCCACATTACAGCAGCTTAATCTACATTAATATATGTATATATTCAGAGACTATATAATTTAGAGTTCTCACCAGAAACACTGAGTTAGCTTTCCTTTATTTTATTTTACTTTTAAAAAGATCCATACTTTTGACCAGATTTAATAGCTTTATTTATTTTTTGGCAGCCTTGGGTCTTCCTTGCTGCACACGGGCTTTCTCTAGTTGCGGCGAGTGGGGGCTACTCTTCGTTGCGGTGCGCGGGCTTCTCACTGCGGTCGCTTCTCTTGTTGCGGAGCACAGGCTCCAGGCGCGCGGGCTTCAGTAGTTGTGGTGCGTGCGGACTCAGTAGCTGTGGCTCGCGGGGTCTAGAGCGCAGGCTCAGTAGTTGTGGCACACGGGCTTAGTTGCTCCATGGAATGTGAGATCTTCCCGGACCAGGGCTCGAACCGGTGTCCCCTGCATTGGCAGGCAGATTCTTAACCACTGCGCCACCAGGGAAGTCTCACTTTCCTTTATTTAATAATTGAAGAAAACATGTTCTCCAACTGTGCTCTCAGAATATCGTTATGCATCCTCAGTAGGTTTTAGTATTAGTTAGATTAGATTAACTTTTAGACTGTGAATTTACTGTTAAAGTGAATGGAATATTTAGCTTTTGAAAATATGGGTAATGAAGAGAATGTCCCAGTACATAATCTATTCTTTGGGAATAAATAGAAATTTTATCATTTCACGAAACTGCTAGGTACCATTTGGTAAATTTCTACATCTAGGACTGAAATTATTGGTCAGAATTTCAAGTTGAGACATTGATTACTCAAGTGCAATTTGCAAATCTGGCTGTTATTAATGAATATAATGAAATTGAGGTAAGGCTGTAAACTTGCTTCTATTCCATTGTACACTGTCTGATAGCACTGGTTCTCAGCCCTGGTGCACATCACCTGAGGAGTTTTTTTTTTTTTTTTTTTTAAGTCTTTACTCAGGCTCCACCCCAGAGAATCCTATTTAATTGGTCTGGGATTAGGCTTCAGCACTGGTATTTTTTTAAAGTCTTCAGCAGTTCCAAAGCATAGCCAGCATTGAGAACTCTGATATAATATAGTGGTTAATTCTGCAAACGTTTGGCCACTCTTTGGTCCCAGGCATAGGTCTCATTTTGGAAGGAAAACACTAATCAAATTCTGACCCTATTTAATATGATGAGTTGAATGCTTATGTCAATTACACAGGCTTGTCTGCTTCCTCTACCAGCACATAAATGGACCCAACATTTGAGTGACTAGAGCATTTAGCTCTCATCAGCTCCCGGACAGTGACTAGTTAAGACGTAATCAGTCATCAGAAAAAATGTAAGGCTCTTTTTGCTTTTTGGTAAACTGCCCACCCCAAGGCCATTCAGAGCGTAGGATCTCTGAGGTTTGCTCTAGTTGGCTTTCTATCAGCATCTGAATTGTCATCAAAATAAATCTTACTTAAGCTCGTGAATGGTTTCCCTCTGTCCTTGCACCACAGTACCACAGATGGAAGAGATTATAGCAGGAGAAACATCTACAGACTGTAGGTCTCACGGTCAGACACACAAAACAGCCTGGCTTTCCCTTTTCTTTGGTACAGATCATGACTATTATTTTAAGCAACTGAATATAAACGTAGTGTTTGGTTAGAGACCTTATTGTGTAACTGATATGAAAGAGACCATTACCATCCTTTCACATAACACAGGTCATTCTTTATGAATTGTACATCTAGCAGATTGTCTGGAAGTCCCCCATGGGGAAGAAGGGAACTAGCAGAAGGGAGGGTGCAGGAAGTCTGTCTGGGACGTTGTCGCTGGGACCACATCCACACTCCACCCCACACAGAACTTCAAAGCTGTCTCGTCTCCTTCCTGGAGTGGGTGATTCCCTACTCCCATCCTATTCCCCCACTCCCACTGTCAATACAAGTTATGGCAATAAATAGGGAGCTTACATAGGTAGAGAAAGGACAAACTCTGCTATGCTTTAAAATGGTGACAATATTACTAAGAGAAAGGTTTTCTTTTGTCCTTTAGATGTTTCCACTCTGAGGATGGACCTCAAAGTACACTGTCCTTTATCCTGCTTTATTCAGGGCTTAAAGGATGTGAATTACTCTCCCTACTTGTCTCTGTTCCAGCTTCACTAAGGGGGAAATCTGAAGGAGTCAAATGACTCCAGGGGAGATGAAAAAGGACTAAAATTATGAGGAGGTATAAGGAGAGGAGAAAGAGGAAGACAGAGAAGGGAGACCAGAGAGAAGGGCCCCTATGCCCATGGGAACTGGATTCCGTATGGGTTGATAAGTGTCTTGAAAGGCAAAGTAGAGAACCGTTTTCGCTGTCCTTCAGAAATTGGATGTGTGCTTGAAGGGGTAATGTTAATCTTTTTTTATGGGAGCGGACCGTACCTTCCTGACTTCTCAAATACTAAGGAGAGAAGTAAGGGGGGCACAGTAAGTCGGAGAGATTATGGCGTCTTGAAATATGGTCCACTTGAGGTCAGAAGCCAAAAGAAGGTCCTACACAAGAGAATGAGACAGGATGCTTTGAACCTTGGCCAAAACTAGGTTCATGAGGTTCAGAATCTGATATAGAGCAGGGGAACCATAGAGATGATGTAAAAGTTTACCATCCTCTAGAAGTTCACCCTAACACGATTTAAACATGATGAGTTCCGTCAAGGGATGTATAGTTTGACCTCCTGGCCACCACTCAGTAAGCATGCATATCTTTTCCATAGTTGCAGTTACAGTGACTTTTTTTTTTTTTTTTTTTTGCGGTACGCGGGCCTCTCACCGCCGCGGCCTCTTCCGTTGCGGAGCACAGGCTCCGGACGCGCAGGCTCCGCAGCCATGGCTCACGGGCCCAGCCGCTCCGCAGCATGTGGGATCTTCCCGGACCGGGGCACGAACCCGTGGTCCCCTGCATCGGCAGGCGGACTCTCAACCACTGCGCCACCAGGGAAGCCCTACAGTGATTTTTTAATTTTCTCACTTCACCTATTTTTTTATGTTTTACAGTTTCAAGTTATCATATCTTTCTTCTTTTTTCTTTTTACTATTTGAAATGAAGCAATGAACAGCGTTATGCAAATATCATTTGCTACTTATCAACCTTAGATTGATTATCCACTCTAAATTCATCCATTACCAAGAACAGCCATGAACATTTTTTCCCTACGGCAAGACACCTTCTAATTTAACTACACGTATTCTTCCACCCAGTCTGAACGGAGAGTTATATGTGTCTTTTTAACCTCCCTCTATTGAAATACACGTTCAACGAGGCTATAATGCTTGATTTAATATTGGTAATTTAATGACACCAACTAGAGTAAAAATGTAAATTACCCCGAGAAGAGCAATTCCTAAACTGAAGCCTTTCCAGACTTCAAGTGAAAGAGTCATAATGTAATAGCATTATGACCTAAAAGATAAGAATTATCATTAAACACAACTGGGATTTATCTACATTTCTTTAAGAACAAGATTCTTCAAGAAAGCTTCAAATCCTGAAGTTCAAGAATATCTGGGTAGTCCCACTCTGTAACTTCTCTAACTCCCAGCAGGTGGCAGTGTTGCTCGCTGCTGTGGTCCCCGAGAGGCCAGAAGAGTCTGGAATTCAGAGCACAGGTGGATGGGTTAACCCTGGACAGAAATGCGGGCAGCTCTAGCATTAGAGCTAGATGATGAGTGTGAGAGATTGACTTGATGATGTAGGGCATTTTGAACGGGCTTGGAAGGTCCAGTAGGATTTTGGGGGCAGATTAGAATATAGGTCAGGAAAGATTTTAATTTAGATTTAATATTCTCAGATTAACAGCTCAGTAAATTGCCTTAAATTTTGAAACTTAATTTTCTTAGAACCAGCTCTAAACTGCCTTATTTATCCTGGCTGAAGCACATAGTAAATCTTATAAACTTAAAAGGAACCGAAGAGACAATTTTCTTTCCAGGAGGATTAGTTCTACTTCTGACAATTTTCCCTATGCCCAACGTCACAAACCATACCTGAATCATAAAGATATTTAACACTCAGCAGAGATACTAATAAGGTCCCTTTAAATATTGAAAATATAATGAAGTCAGGCTTCATTCCAAATATTCTACCTTTTTCCTTGCATAAATACAGACAGTGTGCAGGACCAAATTGAGTTCTAGATATGAGTCCAATTTTGCTCTGTTGAACTAGTCACTTCTCTGAACCTCTGTTTTTAGTTTATTTAAGAAACATTACCCATATTACTGATACTAGACAACCAATAAGAGATAGAAACGGATCCTAACTAGATAGACTGTGTAGATATACTACATGCTCTACATATTCTCCTAAAGTTCAAGAAATAACTGATACTGTCACTGTTGCACTAAAAGATCTTGTGGGTTAGCAGAGCAAAGGCACTAATTTTTAAGGAACTTAATCCAATGCTCTATTCCACTAAAAAGGCACTGAGCTATCTTGAGCAACTGACTTGCCTCTACATCATAATTTCCTAGTTCACAGTCTGTAAAATCCAAGTGTGTGCCTTGTGAAATCTTGGCTGATATCCAGCAAGGGTTACACATTCAGCCCCTCCTTCAATAAGCATTAAGTCCCTAGCAAGCTGGGGAGGATTTGTTCCCAATATGCCTATGTCTGGGAGGGAGGGAGACGCAAGCGGGAAGAGATATGGGAATATATGTATATATATAACTGATTCATTTTGTTGTGAAGCTGAAACTAACATACCATTGTAAAACAATTATACTCCAATAAAGATGTTAAAAAAAAAATATGCCTATGTCCCTTTGGTTCAAAACACTCTCTTTTTCTCCTTCACTCTTTTGCTCCTCCGGATTGTTTTATATCCTACGTTGGCTCCCTTGGAGGTGAGATTACTGACTTACACCTCAATCTAGCCCCCCATTTTTCCTTTAAACTTCTCTTCCACTTTCTGCCCTGTCCCTTCCCATCCTATACAGTGTATTCATTTTTTTGTTGCCACAATAAATACTTGGGGACAGAGGTAATTTTTAATTATTTGAAGGGACCTGTTTTAGAAGCAGAAATTTAAAAATCTCCGAGTGTGTAAGTTATCTATCGCTGAGTGACAGATCACCTCCAAAATGTAGTGACTTACCACAAAATAGTTACTACCTAACAGTTTCTGTGGGCCATGAACCTCAGCTTGGTTTAGCTGGGTCCTCTCTTTTGGGGGCTCTCATGGACGGCAGGAAAGGTATGTTGCGATCAACTCAAGTCTCAACTAGGGAAGGATGTGCTTCAAGCTCACTCGTGTGGGGACTGGTGGTTTTCAGTCCCTCACAGGTCGTTGCATGAAAGCCTCAGCTCCTCGCTGGCTGCTGGCTGGAGGCCACCCTCAGTTCCCTGCCATGCAGGCCTCCTTAAAGGGCAGCTCATAACCTGGCCGTTGGTTTCCATCAGAGAGCGCAAGTAAGAGAGAGTGAGCAGAAGTCACGGTCTCATAACCTAATCTCAGAGGTGACACACCCGTCACTTCTGCTGTAGTCTCTCTGTTGAAAGCAGGCCGTTTGAGCCAGTTCACACTCGAGCGAAGAGGGTTACACAAGGCCATGAATGTCCGAAGGTAAGTTTCAGTGGGACCACCTTAGAATTCTGCCCTACACCTAGCACATGCTACATAATGATTAAGAATAAGGAGGTTACAATTCGAATGGGATGTCTGAGAAATTGTATTTAGAAAGAAATCTGCGTATTCCTATTTTTTTGTCCACACGTGTATACATTTGTGTGCTTAGGTAGGGAAAAAGCAGGCTGTATTCAGCAGGCAATAGAGAGCACATAACAAACATTCCAAATTGTATACCCTCTGCATCTTGTTTCCCTCCTACATCTCTGCCCTCCCTCTCCTTACTCTTAGAGATTACTTTTTCTTCTACTCTGAGAGGAAAATAGAAATCAGCCAGCAAAATCTCCCTCGTCAATCAATCCCCGAATCTACAAGCATTTTCTTTCTTTTTTTTTGTTTAACATCTTTATTGGAGTATAATTGCTTTACAATGGTGTGTTAGTTTCTGCTTTATAACAAGGTGAATCAGTTATACATATACATATATCCCCATATCCCCTCCCTCTTGCGTCTCCCTCCCACCCTCCCTATCCCACCCCTCTAGGTGGTCACAAAGCACCGAGCTGATCTCCCTGTGCTATGCGGCTGCTTCCCACTAGCTATCTACCTTACGTTTGGTAGTGTATATATGTCCATGCCACTCTCTCACTTCATCCCAGCTTATCCTTCCCCTCCCCGTATCCTCAAGTCCATTCTCTAGTAGGTCTGTGTCTTATTCCCATCTTGCCCCTAGGTTCTTCATGACCATATTTTTTTTTTTTAGGTTCCATATATATGTGTTAGCATACGGTATTTGTTTTTCTCTTTCTGACTTACTTCACTCTGTATGACAGACTCTAGGTGCATCCACCTCACTACAAATAACTCAATTTCATTTCTTTTTATGGCTGAGTAATATTCCATTGTATATATGTGCCACATCTTCTTTATCCATTCATCTCTTGATGGACACTTAGGTTGCTTCCATGTCCTGGCTACTGTAAATAGAGCTGCAATGAACATTTTGGTACATGACTCTTTTTGAATTATGGTTTTCTCAGGGTATATGCCCAGTAGTGGGATTGCTGGGTCGTACGTTAGTTCTATTTTTAGTTTTTTAAGGAACCTCCATACTGTTCTCCATAGTGGCTGTATCAATTTACATTCCCACCAACAGTGCAAGAGAGCATTTTTCTTCTCTTGTGTTTCCTTCCTAGAGAAATTCCTTTAGCATTTGTTGTAAAGCTGGTTTGGTGGTGCTGAATTCTCTTAGCTTTTGCTTGTCTGTAAAGCTTTTGATTTCTCCATCGAATCTGAATGAGATCCTTGCAGGGTAGAGTAATCTTGGTTGTAGGTTGTTTCCTTTCATCACTTTAAATATATCGTGCCACTCCCTTCTGGCTTGTAGAGTTTCTGCTGAGAAATCAGCTGTTAACCTTATGGGAGTTGCCTTGTATGTTATTTGTTGTTTTTCCCTTGTTGCTTTCAATAATTTTTCTTTGCCTTTAATTTTTGTCATTTTGATTACTATGTGTCTCTGCGTGTTTCTCCTTGGGTTTATCCTGTCTGGGGCTCTCTGCGCTTCCTGGACTTGAGTGGCTATTTCCTTTCTCATGTTAGGGAAGTTTTCAACTATACTCTCTTCAAATATTTTGTCGGGTCCTTTCTCTTCTCTCCTGGGACCCCTATAATTCGAATGTTGCTGAGGCTATCTAAGAGGCTTCTGCAAGCTTCCTGATGGGAGGGACTGGTGGTGGGTAGAGCTGTGTGTTGCTCAGGTGATCAGGGCTCAGTAAAACTTTAATCTGATTGTCTGTTGATGGGTGGGGCTGAGTTCCCTCCCTGTTGGTTGTTTGGCCTGAGGTGACCCAGCACTGGAGCCTACCCAGGTCTTTGGTGGGGCTAATGGCGGACTCTGGGAGGGCTCACTCCCAGGAGTACTTCCCAGAACTTCTGCTGCCAGTGTCCTTGTCCCCATGGTGAGCCACAGCCACCCTCTGCCTCTGCAGGAGGCCGTCCAACACAGGCAGGTAGGTCTGGTTCAGTCTCCCCTGGGGTCACTGCTCCTTCCCTGGGTCCCGATCCACACACTACTTTGTGTGTGCCCTCCAAGAGTGGAGTCTCTGTTTCCCCCAGTTCTGTCAAAATCCTGCAATCAAATCCCGCTAACCTTCAAAGTCTGATTCTCTAGGAATTCCTCCTCCCATTGCTGGACCCCCAGGTTGGGAAGCCTGATGTGGGGCTCAGAACCTTCACTCCAATTGGTGCACTTCTGTGATATAAGTGTTGTCCAGTTTGTGAGTCGCCCATCCAGCAGTTATGGGATTTGATTTTATTGTGATTGTGCCCCTCCTACCGTCTCATTGTGGCTTCTCTGGATGTGGGGTATCTTTTTTGGTTAGTTCCAGTGTCTTCCTGCCGATGATTGTTCAGCAGTTAGTTGTGATTCTGGTGCTCTCGCAAGAGGGACTGAGCGCACGTCCTTCTACTCCGCCATGTTGAACCAATCTCCTGTACCACATCTTCTTTATCCATTACTCTGTCAATGGACATTTAGCTTGCTTCCATATCCTGGCTATTGTAAATAGTGCTGCAATGAACATTGGGGCGCATGTATATTTTCAAATTATGGTTTTCTCCAGATGTATGCCCAGGAATGGGATTCTGGATCATATGGTAGCTCTATTTTTAGTTTTTTAAGGAACTTCCATACGGTTCTCCATAATGGTTGTACCAATTTACATTCCCACCAAAAGTGTAGGAGGGTTCCCTTTTCTCCACACCCTCTCCAGCAATTATTGTTTTTTGAAGGGTTGCTTTAGTTGGCAAGGAAGATTCCGAGAGATTTGGTGGTTTTAGCATTCTTAACGTGGTCTGTTCCTGCCCAAATGCTCGCATACTGTTTCAGAATTCCATTTTTCCCCAACCAAGGCCTTTACCTTAGTGTAACTTGAGATGATTACTATTTAATTGGTTTTGCAAACTCGGCAATCTGTACAATCAGGTCTTGGTTAAGATCCTTAGCTATGTCTTTCTTACGACTACATGAGACAAAGATGTTATTCAAGGACATTATAGAGAATTTTAGGTTCTCTCCCTAAACCTTGATTTGGATGTTTAAGACTTTAAGTTTAGGGACTTCCCTGGTGGCACAGTGGTTAAGACTCCACGCTCCCATTGGAGGGGGCCCGGGTTCGCTCCCTGGTCAGGGAACTAAATCCCACATGCATGCCTCAACTAAGAGTTCCCATGCCACAACTAAGGAGCCCACCTGCCACAACTAGGGTCTCAGAAAGATGAGAACATGAACTTCTCTCTCACATTTCCACTTTGTATTTCTACTTTATATATATAAAGATTACTTTACACTTCTAGCCAAATGAAGTGATGTCTATAAAAGGATAGATTAATTGGGAAATTCATGAATTGCATTTTGTTTTATCATCCAATGCATCAATATTTGTGACACTGCTTAATCAATCAATGTGATAAACCATATTAACAAACTGAAGGATAAAAATCATATTATCATCTTAATAGATGCAGAAAAAGCTTTCAACAAATTTCAACACCCATTTATGATAAAAAATCCTCTAGAAAGTAGGCATAGAGGGAACTTACCTCAACATAATAAAGGCCATATATGACAAACCCACAGTCAACATTGTTCTAAATGGTGAAAAACTGAAACTATTTCTGCTAAGATAAGGGACAAGACAAGGTTGCGCACTCTCACCACTATTATTCCACATAGTTTGGGAAGTTATAGGCACAGCAATCAGAGAAGAAAAAGAAATAAAAGGAATACAAATTTGAAAAGAAGAAGTAAAGCTGTCACTGTTTGCAGATGACATGGTACTATATATAGAGAATCCTAAAGATGCTACCAGAAAACTACTAGAGCTAATCAATGAATTTGGTAAAGTAGCAGGATACAAAATTAATGCACAGAAATCTCTTGCATTCCTATGCACTAATGATGAAACATCTGAAAGAGAAATTAAGGAAGCACTCCCATTTACCATTGCAACAACAACAAAAAAATACCTAGGAATAAACCTACTTAAGGAGACAAAAGACCTGTATGCAGAAAACTATAGGACACTGATGAAAGAAATTAAAGATGATACCAACAGACAGAGATATATACCATGTTCTTGGATTGAAAGAATCAACATTGTGAAAATGACTCTACCACCCAAAGCAATCTACAGATTCAATGCAATCCCTATCAAACTACCAGTGGCATTTTTCACAGAAGTAGAACAAAAAATTTCACAATTTGTATGGAAACACAAAAGACCCCAAAAGGACAAAGCAATCTTGAGAAAGAAAAATGGAGCTGGAGAAATCAGGATCCCTGACTTCAGGTTATACTACAAAGAAAGCTACAGTAATCAAGACAGTATGGTACTGGCACAAAAACAGAAATATAGATCAGTGGAACAGGATAGAAAGCCCAGAGATAAACCCATGCACATATGGTCACTTTATTTTTGATAAAGGAGGCAAGAATATACAATAGAGAAAAGACAACCTCTTCAGTAAGTGGTGCTGGGAAAACTGGAGAGCTACATGTAAAAGAATGAAATTAGAACACTCCCTAACACCATACACAAAAATAAACTCAAAATGGATTAAAGACCTAAATGTAAGGCCAGACACTATCAAACTCGCAGAGGAAAACATAGGCAGAACACTCTATGACATACATCACAGCAAGATCCTTTTTGACCCACCTCCTAGAGAAATGGAAATAAAAACAAAAATAAACAAATGGGACCTATGAAATTTAAAAGCTTTTGCACAGCAAAGGAAACCATAAACAAGACAAAAAGACAACCCTCAGAATGGGAGGGAGAAAATATTTGCAAATGAAGCAACTGACAAAGGATTCATCTCCAAAATTTACAAGCAACTCATGCAGCTCAATAAGAAAAAAACAAACAACCCAATCCAAAAATGGGCAGAAGACCTAAATAGACATTTCTCCAAAGAAGATATACAGATTGCCAACAAACACATGAAAGAATGCTCAACATCACTAATCATTAGAGAAATGCAAATCAAGACTACAATGAGGTATCACCTCACACCAGTCAGAATCGGCATCATCAAAAAATCTACAAACAATAAATGCTGGAAAGGGTGTGGAGAAAAGGGAATCCTCTTGCACAGTTGGTGGGAATGTAAATTGATACAGCCACTATGGAGAACAGTATGGAGGTTCCTTAAAAAACTACAGATAGAACTACCATATTACCCAGCAATCCCACTACTGGGCATATACCCTGAGAAAACCATAATTCAAAAAGAGTCATGTACCACAATGTTCACTGCAGCTCTATTTACAATAACCAGGACATGGAAACAACCTAAGTGTCCATCAACAGGTGAATAGATAAAGAAGATGTGGCACATATACACAATGGAATATTACTCAGCCATAAAAAGAAACAAAATTGAGTTATTTGTAGTGAGGTGGATGGACCTAGAGTCTGTCATACAGAGTGAAGTAAGTCAGAAAGAGAAAAACAAATACCATACGCTAACACATATATATGGAATCTAAAAAAATAAAAGGTTCTGAAGAAACGAGGGGCAGGACAGGAATAAAGACACAGACATAGAGAATGGACTTGGGGACACGGGGAGGGGGAAGGGTAAACTGGGACGAAGTGAGAGAGTGACATGGACTTATATATATTACCAAATGTAAAATAGATAGCTAATGGGAAGTAGCACATAGAACAGGGAGTTCAGCTCGGTGCTTTGTGTCCACCTAGAGGGGCGGGATAGGGAGGATGGGAGGGAGGAAGATGCAAGAGGGAAGAGATATGGGAACATATGTATATGTATAACTGATTCACTTTGTTATAAAGCAGAAACTAACACACGATTGTAAAGCAATTATACTCCAATAAAGACGTTAAAAAAAATTTTGTGACACTGCTTAGAACACTTATATTATCCTACCCAGTCATAACATAAAAACACTGAGCATATAAAATGTATAATAGAAATTCTGCCAAACTTATTCTCACTTTGCTACTGAGTTGTATAAGTTTTATATATTTTTTAGATATTAACCCCTTATCAGATATATGGTTTGCAAATATTTTCTATCATTCTGTAGGTTGCCTTTTCAATTTTTTTATTTTTTCCTTTGCTGTGCAGAATCTCTCTAGTTTCATGTAGTCCCACTTGTTTATTTTAGCTTTTGTTGCCTGTGCTTTTGAGATCTTATCCAAGACGTCACTGCCAAGACCAATGTCAAGGAGATTACCCCCAATCATTTCTTCCAGGAGTTTTATTGTTTCGGGTCTTACATTTAAGTCTTTAATCCATTTCAAGTTAATTTTTGTGCGTAGTATAAGATAGGGGTCTAATTTCATTCTTTTGCATGTGAATATCCAGTTTTCCTAGCATGATTTATTGAAGAGACTATCCTTTTCCCATTGTGTGTTCTTGCTGCCCTTGCCAAAAGTTAGTTTGCCCATACATCCAAGGGTTTATTTCTGGACTCTTTTTTCTATTCCACTAGTCTATGTGTCTGTTTTTGTGCCAAAACTATACTGTTTTGATTGCTATAGCTTTGTAATATAGTTTGAAATTAGGAAGTATAATGCCTCCAGCTTTACTTTTCTTTCTCAAGAGTGCTTTGGCTAATTGGTGTCTTTTGTGGTCCGACACGAATTTTAGGATTATTTGTTCTATTTTTGCGAAAAATGCCATCGGGATTTTGATAGAGATTTTGTAGATTGCTTTAGGTAGTATCGACATTTTAACATTAATTCTTTCAATCTATGGGCACAGAATATCTTTCCATTTATTCAAGCCTTCTTTACTTACTTTCATCAATGTCCTATAGCTTTCAGTGTATAGGTCTTTCACCTCCTTGGTTAAAATTATTCCCAAGTATTTTATTATTTTTGATGCTACTAAAAATGGCATTTGTCGATATTATACAGACATTCCAGCTTTCTTATGCTTAGTGTTTCATGGTATATCTAGTTTTCCATCCTTTTATTTTTAACCTATGTCTTTATATTTGAAGAGAATATCTTAAGAACAGCATATAGTTGGATATGCTTCTCTGCTTTTTAACTGGTTGTCTAGTATTTCTACATTTAATATAATAATTCATATGCTTAGGCTTAAGTCTACCATCTTACTATTTGTTTTCTATTGTCCCATCTATCTTTTTTCCTTTTCCATATTTTCCTGTCTTCTTTTTTTTAATTTTTAAAATTTATTTATTTATTTTTGGCTGTGTTGGGTCTTTGTTGCTACGTGTGGGCTTTCTCTAGTTGTGGCGAGTGGGGGTTACTCTTTGCTGTGGTGCACGGGTTTCTCATAGCAGTGGCTTCTCTGTTGTGGAGCATGGGCTCTAGGCATGTGGGCTTCAGTAGTTGTGGCATGCGGGTTCAGTAGTTGTGTCTCGTGGGCTCTAGAGCACAGACTCTGTAGCTGTGGCACACAGGCTTAGTTGCTCCACGGCATGTGGGATCTTCCCAGACCAGGGCTCAAACCCATGTCCCCTGCGTTGGCATGTGGATTCTTAACCACTGCACCACCAAGGAAGCCCTCCTGTCTTTTTTTTAATTGAGCATTTCTTAGTATTACATTTTAATCTCCTCTTTTGGCATATGATCTCACTGTTTTATTTCTTTAATGGGTACTTTGGGGATTACAATATGCATCCTTAACCTATTACAGTACACCTGGAATTGATAGAATAACACTTTATATATAACGTAAAAAGCATACATAAATGTACTTCCATTTCCCTCTCCCCTCTTTTGTGCGTTTGTCATGTATCTTACTTCTACACATTACAAATTCCACAACACATTATCACTCATGTTTCAAATAATTCGTTTCTTTTTAAAGAAGTTAAGGAAGTAGAAAAATGTTTAGTGTTCTTTATTCATTCCTGTAGATTTGAGTTTCTATCTGGTATAATTTCCCTTTAATCTGAATAAGTTTATTTAACATTTCTTGTAGTGCAGGTCATCACTATGGTTATCTGAAAATATCTTCACTGGAGTTAAGTTTTCATGAAAAATTTTGCTTGTTTTAAATTCTAAATTCATAGTTTATTCCTAATTTAGCATTTAAAAACTACCATTCCATTGTTTTCTGGCTTGTATTGTTTCTGATGAGAATGCAGTGGTTATTGTATTGTTACTTTCCTGTATGTCATAGGTCTTTTTCTTTGGAATGTTTTGAATTTTTTATTTTTAGTTTGGTTTAAAGCAATTGTACTACAATATGCCTAGGTGGTTTTCTTTCTGTTTATCCTGTTTGTGGCTCATTCCTCCATCATGGTCAGAATGGGAAGTTGAGATTTTCAAAACTGTTTTTAAAATGTTCAGTTCTTGCTGAGGAGATGAATAGATGTCCTCAGAGACACCAGTTATTTGGTGATGCACAATATTCTCTGTGTTTTTTAATTTTTTATTAAATTTGGGGATTTCTTTTACTATTATTTCTTTTAACATATTTTTTTTTCCTGCCAAAAGTTCTCTTCTACCTCTGGGACTTCTATTCCACAAATATTAGATGACTTTACAATACCCTGCAGGTCACTGAAGCTCCTTTCTTTTTTTTTTTCCAGCCAATCTTTCTTTATTGTGTGTGTTTCAGTTTGCAAAGTTTCTATTTAACCTGTCTTCAAAGTCTTTTCTTTTGTAGTATCCAATCTGCTGATTTCGCCCAATTCAGCAAATATCTTTAAATTTCAGGTATTTTTTAGTTCTACAATTGTCATGTGCTTTCCTGGCTCTCTTTTAGTTTCCATTTATTTACTGAGATCCCACATCTGTTTACTCATTTATTTATCTTTGTCTTTAGATTTTTGGCCTTTTTTATAACAGTTGCCTGAAGTCCTTGTCTGCTAATTCCGACACGTCTGTCATCTCTGGGTCTGTTTCTACTGCCTCCTCTCCCTCCAATTTTGGTCATATTTTTCTGATTCTTCACACGCCTACTAATTTTTTAAGTGTCATGCTGGACAGTGGAATGCTATACGGTTGGGATTCTGGATTTGTCTTCCTGTAAAGATTGTTGGGTTTTATTCTGGCAGAGAATTAATTTACTGGCAGCTCAGCATGTTTCTCCTGAGGCTTGGGTCTAAGCTTTGTTAGAGTGGGGCCGGCGCATCCCTACGCTAGGGTCGGAGGAGTCCTCCTGCTAAACCATGACTCTTCTGGGGCCTCAGTCCTGGCTTGCTGGCATTCCTTCCATTGTGTCCTAGCACTATGTATTCTCTGGGATTTCCATTCCTCTCACAGTCCCAAAGTAGCCACTCCTTACTAGGCCCCTCTGAGTGACCAAGTGTACGCACAGGTACTCAAAGATTAAAGAGGACAGAGATGCAGATTTCTGGGGTGCTTCTCTTCTAAGCGCCCTTATTTCTGGTGCCCTGAGATGCAAATCCCGGCTGCTTCAGTAGTCCCAAACTTCAAAATCTCTGTTTCATATGGATGGATGGCAAGACTGCTGCTTTCTGTTCCGGCTCTGTTTCCGTGGGCCACAACTTGGAAATCGCATTCAGTAAATTAGAGTGAACTTGATGTTCAACGTGGACTTCGTGTCTCTCAAGGGTCACAGCCCTGAGCTGTCTGTTAACCAAGGCCTGAGAAGAGCGGCTTCAGGAGTTCTGTTTGTTTGTTTGTTTGTTTGTTTTCCAGTTTCAAAGTTGTTAATTGTAGGAGAGTAAGTCTAATACCTATTCCTTCAATCATGGCTAGAGCTGGAAGTCAGGATTTTCAGAATTCAGTTCATTTCTTACTCAGTAAATGATTGAATGTCCTCCAAGACATTAGTTAATTGGTGACTGGAAAATACCCTCTAATCACAACGACACATATTTATTGAGCAGTCTCGACTACCAGGCCTTATACTAAATGCTTTACATACGTCTTCTCAAACTTGCCAATGAATCAATGAACGGTGGGTATTCCTATTAACGTCATTTTAGAGATGAAGAAAATAAAATTTAGAATGTAACAAAGAATTGCCCGAGAACCTGTATCTGATGAATGTTAGAGCCAGGAATTGTACTATGTTAGTAACTCTGGGGTCAAACTCTTAAAAACCATGCTAGCTTGATTATTCTATTCCTAAACAAACTTATATAACAAAAGCTGTTCTTTCAAAGAAAGTTGTTTATTCGCTCTCCACAAAGGAAAATACAGCAATCTCTGTGGGCTCACTAGCTTTGAAATGCCTAACGGATGTATATACTAATTACAAAAACGTCTTTATTATAACTCCAAATACTCGAGAATGGGGAAACTGAAACTCTTGCATTTGACTTTTTTTTTCTAAAGAAAAATAGATTGATTTCTTTGAACTGGAATAAGAGGGAAGGAAGATCAGTGCAGTTTATTATTTGTCAAAAAAAAAGCACACATATGTATTTTTAAAATTAATATCTTTAGAGCAGTTTTATGTTCACAGAAAAATTGAGCATAAAATAGAGTTCCCACCTCCCTCCTCCTGCCACACAAGTGTTGCAGGAAGGGGGACCCCTTCCAGGGCCCGAGAGTGGGCTCTTGTCTAACACTTGGAAATGAATTGTCCTAGGAGACACGCTGACAAAGCAGGAGACTTTATTGGGAAGGGAAGCCTGGCGGAGAGCAGCAGCATAAGGGAGCCCAGAAGAACTGCTCTGCCACGTGGCTCGCAGCCTCAGGTTTTATGGTAATGGAGTTAGTTTCCGGGTTGTCTCTGGCCAATCATCTTGCTTGGCCCGTATTTGGTGACTCAGGGTCCTTCCTGGTAGCGCGCATCTCTTAGCCAAAATGTATTCCAGCATGAGGGCTTCTGGGAGGTTGGTCATCTCCTCCTTCCTTGGGCCCCTCCCGAATTCTCCTGGTTAGTTTTCTGAGACAGCACAGTTTTCCTCATTGGGACCTCCTGTTGTGAGACAACTCAGGCAATTGGGCCTGGCCAAGGAGGGTGGTTTCTGCCAACAGTTCCCCAACACAAGCAGCATCGTCCACCACCAACATCCTGCATCACAGTGGCACATTTGTTACAACTGATGAACCAACATTGATACATTATTGTCATGCAAAGTCCATAGCTTGCATTTGGGTTCATTCTTTGTGTTGTACATTCTACGAGTTTTGACAAATGTGTAATAACATATATCTATCATTATATTATCATGCTTTTCTAAATTAGTAAAAAGTAACAACAAGTAGAAGGTTCACTTTTACCCTACACTGAGAGTATTGTGGAAACTCAGTTATTGAGCAATAACAGTGAAGGTGACAGCAGTCTTCGACAGAGGCTCTCTGAAAACTGAGGAAATTGTGTTAAGACACTCACTGAATATTGTACACGTTGCCAGTGACGGACCCTATTATTATTACTATGTGCTCTGGCTTCCAGTAAGCTTTTCCATTAGTAAAAACAAGGAAATGAACAGAAAATAGGCTTTCTTCATTGCTGGGCCCAATGGCTTCTGGTTTTGTCTTACTATGTTATGCCTCTTCTTCCTAAGGCTTACACCTCAATTATTTTCTATCTCAATAGATAGTATTACCATTAACCTCAACTCCTCATTTTGCACCTACAATCACAGTTTTTTTCTCCCTCTTTTTTGCCCTCTGCATATAATTGATTACCACGTCCTGTGGACCTTGTCTTCAATCCAGCCCTCTTCTCCCTCTCATACTACCATTAATTAACTACTCTCACTGCCTAATAACCCACTAACCATTTTCCTCACCATCAATCTCCCCCCATTCCAGTTCCTCTTCCAGACTGACGTTAGTGAGAATGTAGGTTCACCTTATTTGATCAGGTTGTGAAAAACAGTGGTCTACAAGACAGAAATTTATTTTTGTTTTCTGTAAATTTCAGGTTTGAACGGGAACTCCATTATGCAAAGTTGCCAGAGGTCCAGAGTCCTTCTTGTGGCTCTATCACCCTTTGGGTTATCCTCATCTGCATCACCTGAGACGGCTCACTTTCTTGCCCTGACTCTAACTTGTGCAAGGGAAGAGTACACCCCTGCCCTTTTAAAAGTGTGCTCCTTAAGCAGCACACTTCACTCAAACCCCAAAGCCTCGTCAGGTGTCCCCCTGGGGTTCAATGGGGGCTGGGGAATGCAGTTTCTTCTGGGTGCCCCTGGACCTAGCTATGCTCAGGAGTTCTATTACTATAAGAGAAAGGAGGAGAAGAGATATTAGATACAGTTAGCGATCTCCACCGTAACACTCTTGCTGATTAATGGATATAAATCTTAGTCTACAGACTCAGTAAAATATCACACTTTGCTCTTTATTTAAATTAGCTACCAAGCCTCCATTTGGTTGGGCTTGTGGAAAATTCAACCTCACTCCTTTTTAGCGTACACTTACTTCCCTGACTAGGTTTGCACCAAGGGTTTGGGGATCTCATATAATGCCAAACCTTGGGGGGATCCCTCCCGTTGTCAGCCCTGAGACAATACTGGTTTCTGCAGAAACTGATGCCCTAGCCTGTAAGGATGGTTCAGTCTGATGCTCTGCTGTGCAGCTCCTTGCTTCCCCTGGCACACAGTATCCAGTGAAGCTGGAGCCCCAAACCCAGGATCCAGCATCCCCGGTGCAACGCATGCCATTTATTCTGTACGGCTCTCAAACCCTCAGCCCCAGTCTCGTCTCCAATCTGGGAGAGAAACTTCTTTTTAACCTAGGAAAAAATCACTCTTCTCTCTCTCACGTCCTAAGAGGCACCTTTCTCAAACCTTATCCTCTCAGTGGATTTAAGATTTTGAAAACAAAGTCCAAGAAGCCACCCTCAAACCTTCCTCAAGGCAAGGAAGAGGTAAACCTTTTGTCTACCTGAATAGGGAATGAGAAAAGGAAAACTCAACGGGTGAGAACACGAATTAATAACTGAAATAAAAATTCCACTGGAGTTATTTTCCTAAAATCAACTCAGATCCTGTCCTTTCAGTGATTATAATTCTCCATTGTCTCCCCATTCCACCTCCCCACCCCCGAAATGCTAGCAAACATTCTAATCCCCCTTCACTCAATACTATAACGCAGCAGCGAGACATGCCTCTTACAATTCAAATTCAACAAATACATTTATAAGACTTGTCTCATGCCAAGGTTAAAACTTCTCTATTTTGCCTTGACACATTTTTGAGCCTTTCATACTTTCCATTCCTTCAGTTTGCTATCTCCTATACAGCCTGCTGGCCAACGTTTCGTCATGAAAACTCCTGCCCATTCTTCAAGACTAGCTAAAACGCTGTTTCCTCTAGAAAGCTTCCCTTAGTATCCCAGGCATCTTGGGGTACTTCTTGGGTACCTGAGCCTCTACAGTGCACTCACGGACAATGGAAGGCACTCAGTAACGGAGACCCTCCACCATCCTTGGGTCTAAAATTCACCTAGAACACACCTTGTTAAGTGTCTGTTTTATGTACCAGATTGTGATTCCCTCCAGGGCAAGATGATATCTTATTCACCGATGTATACTTGCCTAACAATATACATGGCACAAGAAATGTGCTCAGAGATGCTCTGTTAGATTCCTAGGGCTGCCAACAAATTACCACAGGCCGGGCACAACAGAAGTTTATTCTGTAACAGTTCTGGAGCCAGAAGTCTGAAAGCAGGGCACACCCTGTGAAGCCTCTAGGGGAAAATCCTCGCTTGTCTCTTCGAGCTTCTGGTGGCCCCTGGAGTTCCTTGTCTTACGTCTGCATCACTTTAACCTCTGCCTCCATCTTCACATGGCCTTCTCCTCTCCTCCCTCTCTGTGTCTTCTCTTCTGTCTTTTTTTTTTTTCTTTTTCTTTTTTTGCGGTACGCGGGCCTCTCACCGCTGCGGCCCCTCCTGTTGCGGAGCACAGGCTCCGGACGCGCAGGCTCAGCGGCCATGGCTCACGGGCCCAGCCGCTCCGCGGCATGTGGGATCCTCCCGGACCAGGGCACGAACCCGCGTCCTCTGCATCGGCAGGCAGACTCTCAACCACTGTGTCACCAGAGAAGCCCCTCTTCTGTCTTTTATAAGGACCTTGTCACTAGATTTAGGGTCCACCCGCGTAATGCAGGATGATCACTTCTCAAGATCCTTAGCTTAATCACATCTGCAAAGATCTTTTTTCCAAATAAGGCTACATCCACATGTTCTGGGTGGACCTATCTTTTGGGGGAGGGGACCCAATTCAACCCACTAAAAATGCTTTTTAAATGAATGAGTAAATGAATGAAAGGGGGAAAAAATGAACCCTTCGTAAACATGTGTTTGCATGCACAAAATATGAAGATAAGAAATATTGCTTTGTTTTTACATCTTTGTTACCTTGTCTATTTGTAAGTTCACTTTGTAGATAATACCTTGTGCTTGTTGCCCTATACATGTTGACAGAATTTTGTTATGTTAAATAATACAGCAGTTCGAAAATTATTTTTAAACATTGTTCAAAAGTTGTTAATTCAAACGACACAATTAGAAAAGCTATGCAATCATTCTAACTATACTGCTTTTTTTTTTCCTGACATGACTTTTTCTTTTCTGAAAAAAACATGTTTTAAAAACCTGTTTCATATGTGGCTTTCTTTTTCTCTCCTAGGGTAAGACATAAATTGGGAGGTTACCACAATAGAACAGGGTTTTCAAATAGGCATGTCTACATATAGTCACCTTACTCTTGGTCCCTCAAAGCAAAGGCTGCTTTAAGAAATAGGACTTGTGAGACTGACAGCTGCTGCTCCTTGTGGAGGGTTATATTTGTCTATTTTCACAAACAGAACAGGTTGGGAAGTTACAGACCTAGAAAAATATAATAAGAAGATCCAGATTTATTTTCTGTTTGGTTTTAATATAGTTATTTTCTCTTTCCACTTCCAATGACTGCAGGATTTAATTTGAGTAATGCCACAGGAATGTGGTTTCAAGGATAAAAAATGTTCAAATAGCCACCTCCCTGTTCCTCACTTAAAAAAAGAATAATTTGCTGTAATATATATTGAAAGACTTTTGAGATGTTTTCTTCTTTTTGCTGGCATTTGTATTTTCTTACTTAAATAAGTAAATACAACTATATGGAAATTTAAATATAGTTCTCAAAGAGGTCTCTTAGCAAAATACAATTACTATTTTGAAGTATTTCAAACAATAGCACTACCAAATTCTGTTATAAAAAATAGTAAATACTTAATGTGTTTAACTTCCTGTTGTCTGTCTCTCTTTATATATTTATATATAGAAGAAACATATATATATTTGTTTTTTTCAATATCATTATCTCCTGAGAATGCATATTGAATATTTTTTCTGAGAAGCTCATGGATCTTTATAAATAACAAATTGGAAACATGGGGCACCTAACTCCAAGCCTTTACTTTGGGGAAACATGGGCAGCTGGGGCATTAAAACACTACAGTCAATTCTTAAGAAGGCAACAGACTGGGGAAAGGAGATATATACGATTACCCTAGGCATACTCCCTCTATTCAGTTCTGAGCAGGATTGATGGGCCCCAAGTCTCTCCTTCCCTGTATCCCCTAAGAATTATGCAAGGTCCCTTTATAATGGTCCCTTTTTATATATCTCTTCTTCCTTTATCTTCAAGTCTGTCCTGATTCTTCCATTAAACCCAAGAGTCAGAACTGGTCTGCTGCCACTTCTTCCCCTAGTGCCTCATGGCAGACATCACTAATTGATCATGATACTCTTTATGGCTTAGCCTAAATTTGGTCTCAAGCACAAGGCTTTAAACAACCATCTGCTTGCTCAGAAACTATACAAAAGAAAAAAATTTGGCCATTCTTGTCCTAATTCATAAGAATTCCTTCCCCAGGACGGCTGTATCGTGCTTCCTGCTACCAAAAGGGTCCCGCTGAGAATCACAGCGCCACCACCTGTCTGGCTTTGAGTAGCGCCTGCTGCTTAGATTTCCCTGTACCCTGGCTGCTTGCAGGATTGGAGTCCCTGGGAGAGAGGCCTGCATGGATTGAATCTGAGATTACCCCACCCCTTGTAACTACTGTAGCCTGGATTCCACTGTCAGGGTAAGCTTCCGAATCTGCGTGCCTTTTCACTGCCCCTGGACTCCCTCTTCCGGCTTCTGCTATGTTCCCATTGACTGGGATTCCTGAGATCCAGACACATTTTCTTCCAAGAGAATCCCTGTGAAAAAACCCAAAAACCAGTCTCCGTTGCTTTATTTACCATATGTGTTTCTGCTGGGATTAAATGCAATAAATCTTATGAGGCGCTTAGCATGGTTGCTAGTCCATGTTGGCACCCAATAAATATTAGCCGCTCTGAGTTCTTTTGTCGTCATCATCGTCGTTACCTCTTTTAGGGTCTCCACATCAATTCCAGAAAGCCTTCTTGTAGAACAATTAGGAACAGGCTTCAAGTCTCAGAGACCTTCTGGCCACAAATGGACTTAGGGACAATCATACCTAGCAAATATTCAAATTGGAGCCCAGAGCAAATTAACCAGATTTGCCATTTACCGAGCTCCTTATACGTGCCCAGCACTTTCCACATAGCATCTTACTTAACCTGCACACGGCCCAATCGGGTGGGAATTATAACTCCCATTTTATGGATGAGAAAGCGGAGGGTTGGAGAATCCAATGCCCAACAAAAACAATAGATAGTGAAACTGAAAGCAAACCCAGCCCTTCTCAATTCAAAACCCATTCTTTTGTCTTGAGTGTATTTCTTCTCAGCAAACAGCCTGTGTCCTAGAAACAGAGTTTAATTTCTGGGATTCCAACTAATCGGGTTTTATCTTGTAGCTTGTATATTTCCTGCTCAGCCTTACATGAGGTAATTCCTGCAACTTTCCTCTCACAACCTGCCTTTTGATTTCTTTCTTCTCTTCTAATCAGTCAGCCAGACTTCTACTTCTTCTTTTTTTTTTTTGCGGTACGCGGGCCACTCACGGTTGTGGCGTCTCCCGTTGCGGAGCACAGGCTCCGGACGCGCAGGCTCAGCGGCCATGGCTCACGGGCCCAGCCGCTCCGCGACACGTGGGATCTTCCCGGACCGGGGCACGAACCCGTGTCCCCTGCATCGGCAGGCGGACTCTCAACCACTGCGCCACCAGGGAAGCCCCAGACTTCTGATTGTTCTCAGCCACCCTGGTTCCATTGTTTGACATGATCATCCTTAAAGGCCCAAATCAGGTTTAAATCCTCCATTTACTCTTAGACTAGTCCAGCCCACATTCAAGCTATTTTACTCCCTCCTTCCAATATCTTTTACCCTCCTAGTACTCTGCATCCATTGCTACACAATTATTATTCTTAATTATTCCCTAATTATTTCAATCACTCATTTATTCATTCATTCATCTATTCAACTACTGGATTTGAGTACATGTTATAAACCAGACACTGAGTTAGACAATGGGTATGGAGATATGTAGAAAACAAGCTATTTGAAATGCTTTAGGGTAATTTTAGTGGGGCAAATAAGAAATACACACAAGTATCTATGATACTATGTTGAATAAGAAAAATACAGTGAGAAATAGAGCTAAAAGAATTCAGACAAGGCAAGAATTACTACTACCTAGAAGGGAGTAAGGAAAAGACAATGATTTCGTTGAACTGAGGAAGAAGACAGGAGGTGTTGAGAGAAGGGGGTTTCTAACTGGCAGGCACTGTCTGAACACAGGCACGGAGCTCGGAGCTCGGTGAGGGACTGTCACAAAGTAACGGGTAGCCATGGTTTGCCCAGACTTCAGAGTGTATCAAAGAGAATTGTGGGAATCAGGCACATGGTGGATGCCCCTAATTACTGTGGGAGTGTGTAATGATGTCACTGGATAGGTAAGAGAGGGATCATAGGAGGTTTTTGAAATGATATAATAAGAATTGTGTCTTGCATCCCTCTCCCCAATTACACAAGAAATCTGTTGAAGTTTAAATCGTGTTTTTATACTTCTTTCACATTTCCTCAGAACTCAGAACAAACCTGGACACAAAAGAGTATTTAATAAATAGCTGAATGACTTATAAGAAGCAAATTATATATATTTTGCTATTTATCAACTTCCATTGGAATAAGAATTTTTTAATTGCAAAGTATAGAGTTTAATTAGATAGCATGATAGTTAAGGAAAATAGCCCTTTGCCTCTGCATCAGTACTGCTCAAAAGATAATACTTCAGGTGTTAATTTCATCTTCAAAAATATTTGTTATAAGAAGAGAAGCTCTAGACGAACTACATATAAAATGTAACTTTAATATTTATTTATTGTTTCTATTATGAATTTTTAAATTTTGTTCACAGAAATATTTTCCTTGAATCTCATCAAGAAACTGGGAAATGTTTTATTTTGTAGGAATTATTATTTTTTTATACAATTTTGAAAGTTTACTTTCCATTTACAGTTATTACAAAATATTGGCTCTATTCCCCGTGTTGTATAGTACATCCGTGAGCCCATCGTACACCCGATAGTTTGTACCTCCCACTCCCCACTGGTAATCACTAGTTTGTTCTCTATATCTGTGAGTCTGCTTCTTTTTTGTTATATTCACTAGTTTGTTGTATGTTTTAGATTCCACATATAAGTGATATTATATAATATTTGTCTTTACCTGACTTATTTCACTTAGGGTAATGCCCTCCAAGTTCATCCATGTTGAGACAAATGGTACAAGTTCATTCTTTTTTATGGCTGAGTAATATTCCATTGTATTTGCATACCACATCTTCATTATCCATTCATCTGTTGTTGTTTTTTAACATCTTTATTGAAGTATAATTCCTTTACAATGGTGTGTTAGTTTCTGCTTTATAACAAAGTGAATCAGCTATACATATACATATGGTCCCATATCTCTTCCCTCTTGCGTCTCCCTCCCTCCCACCCATCTAGGTGGTCACAAAGCACCAAGCTGATCTCCCTGTGCTACGCGGCTGCTTCCCACCAGCTATCTATTTTACAGTTGGTAGTGTATATATGTCCATGCCTCTCTCTCACTTTGTCCCAGCTTACCCTTCCCCCTCCCCATGTCCTCAAGTCCATTCTCTAGTAGGTCTGCGGCTTTATTCCCTTCTTGCCCCAAGGTTCTTCATGACCATTTTTTTGGTTGTTTTTTAGATTCCATATATATGTGTTAGCATACAGTATTTGTTTTTCTCTTTCTGACTTACTTCACTCTGTATGACAGACTCTAGGTCCATCCACCTCACCACAGATAACTCAGTTTCGCTTCTTTTTATGTCTGAGTAATATTCCATTGTATATATGTGCCACATCTTCTTTATCCCTTCATCTGTTGATGGACACTTAGGTTGTTTCCGTATCTTGGCAATTGTAAATAACATTGCTTTGAACATTGGGGTGCACGTATCTTTTCAAATTAGTGTTTTTGTGTCTTTCAGATATCTACCCAGGAGAGGAATTGCTGGGTAATATGGTACTTCTATTTTTAGTTTTTTGAGAAACTTCCATACTTTTTCCACAGTGGCTGCACCAATATACATTCCCACCAACAGTGTACGAGGGTTCCCTTTTCTCCACACCCTCACCAACATTTGCTATTAGTGTTCTCTTTGATGACAGCCGTTCTGATTATGTTATCTTAAGTGTTATCTTTAAAAGCCATTTTTCTTTTCTTTAAGAAGTATGATTCATTCATTTCACACGCTCACTTCTAATGTTATGAAAGAAGGTATCAGTGGGAGAGGATGTTTTCACAAAACCAAATCATCAGAACCGGCAGTTTGTACAGGACCAGAGAGTCCAGGAAAACCAATGATTCACGCTTTGAACTCCTGTGCAAATAACTGTAGGAGCATCCAGGCTATTCAAAGACCGTAAAACAAACAAATAAAAAGAGCTTCTTCTCTCTTATCTCAGGATTCCCTCATTGGAACTACGTACATCTTCCCAAGGCCAAACGCGAGGAGTTGAAAGACAGAAAAGATTTGGGTATTAGTTTCCTCAAACGAGTTTCTTTGTGAAAAGCACTTAGTTTGAGAAGTGAATGGTGTAGAGGTCATTTCCTGATTCATCAATCCTGTCAGCCTCTGATCACTCCGATGAGAGGTAGAACTTAAGGAAAAATGATCCTACACTGTAGAAAGGGAGGTGTGTTCATATAACTTTTTCTACCTAAAGTAAAAACGTGCCTTTCTTGGAGTAAACTCCTTAATACTAGTCAGTTGTAAAATATGCTTTAGGTAAAATGAATTTCTACCCGGATAATACTTTAAAAGTAACAAGTAATTATAGAGATGTTTGGAACATTTATTTATAACTATGGAACTTTTCTTCCGGAAAACTCAAAGTTCCCTCAGGGGAGATGGATGGCCAGCAAGATTGAGCAGGTTGTGCTATTTGCAAATATCTTATTTTTTAGGGAGGAACTACGTGTTTATTCTTAATATGTCATCAATATTCCTTGCTTCTTTTCATTTGTCCAACTATCCCTGTTGCTTGCACAGGAGAGTACTGTGTGTACAGAGAGTTTTCTCTACTTGAGAACTTGTTTGGTCTGTTCTTTTGGAAAAATAATTACACAGAGTGTCCAATACAGATATTAAAATTGGCGACATCTAGTCCTGTAGCAATGCAGGGTCAGGAGAGACTTGTTTGAGCTGAACTCATTGCATAAAAGACTATTTAGTTTTTTGAGAAGTGAGTCAACATTCGGCAGCATCCCACAATGTATCAGGCTGAGACGTTATATTTTCTTTCTCGTGTGTGGTACTGTATATAGTGTCTCCTTTCTTTCTAAATCTGCTCTTCCCAGACGGAGTTGGTCTAGCTGTTGTTTGTACTGAGTGGTTTTTGGGGAGGAGGGGTTAAGAATAGCAAGTACAAGTACATTATTATTATTTTCAGCCCTCTCTTCAAAAAATGCCATGCACTGTATGCATTTACTTTTATGAAGTAAAAATGGTAATTCCCGGTAGAAGTACACTAGGGAGGATGGGAAACAGATGCTCTGCTCAGATTCAGGGATTGACTTTAAGGTACCATGGAAACACAAGAGAACAGGAAAAACAATTGCATAACACTCTGACTTAAAGGCGCTGATTGATCAGATGACATGGACGTACCTTGCTTAATGGTGCTTTGCTGATACAGGTTGGCCTGATTTTCTACGGCTGCAAGGAGTCAGGGAACATTTTAATATAACTGATTTATCCTGTCCATCTCTTTTGACTCCACACTTTGGTGGGGAGATTGGTATCATGGGGAGGTACTCCTTTATTTAGATAGAGAAAAACAAAGTCTTGAAAGAATGACTAATAACCAAATTGTCAGATCACGAATTTGTGGCAAACACAGAAAAATCTCTTTAAAGGTTCTGTCGTGTGGGAATGACATGTATCTTAGGATGAGCGCCCCAGAAGCAGATCTTGAGAAAAGGATTAGAATGCAAGTAGCTTACTGGGAAGTGATAGCAGGAAGCAGAGTTTCTTGGGAGGGTGGGAAATTTAGACAAGAAGGGAAGGAAGCCAATAATAAAGGGTGTGCTATTGAGCAACGTACTGGTGCAGGTAACTAGGCTCAGTTCCTCTGAGGAACTCTGGGAAACAGTGTAGAACACTTTGAGTTGTCCAACCTGAGGAGCAAGAAAGCTGTGGGATTGATCTGCGAGCTTTCGCCCTTCATTGAAAGACAACTGCCCTTGGGGATATTAACTTCCCAGTTGTTCCTGCTGTCCCTGAGCAAGGGCATGCTCCTGCAGCCCAAAAGAGCTCCGAGGAGAGAGTTGCATTGTCTTTGGCTTGTATAGGCATCAGAGGAGTCCTAGGTTATGAGCTGACACTGTTGCCACAGAATGCTAATAATTTATTTACCCAAAGAAGCTGAGAAAGAAAATGAATATATTGATATAAATGAATGAATGAATACAATGAAATTTTGTTGAGGGGTGTTGTATGGACATGGCTTCAACATACCATCTTACGAAATACTTGTTAATTTCCAAGGGGAAAAGAGTAACGCTACAGTGAAGAAATCTGGCAACCCACCTGAGTCTAGTGGTCAAAGTTAATATGACCAGTCATGAGAAAAATTAAACCACATGCCACCTGATAGATGCCATGAGAGCACAGCATCACTTCAAGGACAGTGCTGCCAAAGAAGCATGACCTGACTCTAATCCTGAAGGAACATCAGATGAACTCTGCTTGAAGGACATTCTACAATATGTAACCTGCTCTGTACACTTTAAAAGCGTCAAAGGCATGAAAATCAAGGAAAGACTGAAGAACTGGTCCAGACTGAAGATGTCTAATTGTAACATGTGATTCTGGACTACATAATTTTTCCATAAAGGACAATTATTGGGATGACTGGAAAGCTTGAATGGAGTCTGGGGGTTAGATGTAGTGATATGTTGATGCTAATTTCCTAATATTAACGGTATATTGTTGTTATATAGGAGAGCATCCCTGTTAGTAGGAATTATACACTAAAGTGTCTGCGGGTGATGAGGTATTTTGGCAACTTACTCTCAAATGGTTCCGGATAAAACAGTCTTTCCGGCACCATTCTTGTAACTTTGCTGCACATTTGAGACTGTTTAAAATTAAATACTTCTTTAAAATGTAATTTAAAGAATCAAGGAAAAATTATGTAGAATTTATCCACTGCTCTTTCCTTTTAAAAGGTATCTTAGCTGCAAGAGTAAGAGAGGTGATTACACCTATAACTTATAAAATTCAAAGCTGTCACTGGCTACTTTTTTTTCTTCTTTGAAATGTAGACTGGGAAACAGAGAGCTAGGAAACAGAGAGAAAGACCGATGAAGCTGGCCTACAGAGCTGGATAGAAAAGAGAGATGGAGAGAATTTTAACAATTTTGAGTTCCTGATTTGGGTTTGTTCCTGAAACCCAGTTGCATTTCTGTCTCTGAGTTTTATCCATTATCCTAATACCCTTCTAATAAATATCTCGTTTTCTTAAGCTAGCTAGATTTGGTTGACTTACTTGCAACCAAAAAATACTAATTAGAACTTGATATAAAAGAAATAGGGGCTGCAAAAGACAGGCCCCAACATGTGGAGCTTGATGAGTTCAGGTGAGAAGAACTGAGGATTCGCTGGCCCTCAGGTAGGACGATGGGAAACTGCAGGTCTCATGCAGCAGCAAGGCCAGCAGCCTAACCACCCTGCTGCCTCTGGGGACTCGGACTTCACGCCACTAACCCTAGAGCATTGAGGCTTGCTGGCAACTTGGCGGGGTGCCTGTGTTAGAAGCTGTAGGCAGGGTGGCCTCCAGCAAGGACTGCAGAGAGACAGGAGCTCCCTTCAGGTGGGCCTGTTGGAAAGCAGATAAGGGACATCAGTTCAGTGCATAGCCTTGTGAAGAAAAGGCATTTTCCATCTGAGGCCTAGCTAAGGAAGGCCACGAAGCTTGAGATGACCAAAGCCTTGCTGGGTGGCAAGTGACAAATTCCCTGAGACCTGCAAAAAAATAAGTGCCTTGTTGAAGAAAATGAGGGATTTGGGGTATTTGAAATGGAGATATTTGGGGGAAGCTAGAAGAGTCAGGAAGCACTGATCTTCTTTCAAAAAAAACCCTCTGCTGCAAATCCACTGCCAGTCCAAAGACTTGTGCTTCTCACTGACCAGCAAATGGGCAGGAATACAGCCCAGGAGAGGCCAGAGCATTCCGGGACAGATCAGCCCCACTTTGTCACCACTGCCTGGCCTGTCACAGAACCTGAGGCTGAGTCTGTAAAGCTCACCGCTAGCAGGAAGGACAGAGCGTTCACTTACGTTGTGAAGAAGCCATGAGGACTGGGGCCCTGCTTCAACTTGAGATGCAGAGTGTGATGGAAAACCTTTCTGTCACTGATAGGAGTTTTGAGAACAAGATAAACAATCAGCTGACTAGCTGGATAAAAAACAAGGTCCTACTGTATAGCACAGGGCACTATATTCAATATCCTATGATACACTATAACGGAAAAGAATATGAAAAAGAATATATATGTATAACTGAGTCACTTTGCTGTACAGCAGAAATGAACACAACATTGTAAATCAACTCTACTTCAAGAAAATTTTAAAAATCCAATTTTAATGGAATTGTATTGCAAAAAACCTCATGGACTGTTAAGGTGGTATGGCCTTCCCAACAAAAATCCTTCTCTGCTCTCAGAAATGACCCTGAAAGATTGGACAAAGGAACTCATTCTAACAGGTAGAACCTGAGACAGTCAGATTGGCACAGCAAAAAAAACTCACTCTAATTAAAACTGCTACAAGGTACTTTTATAGATGAGACCACAGAAGATAATTTCTTACCCAAGACCACAACTGGGCTATGAACACAGGTAGTCTAGTTCCAGAAATTCCACACCTATGGCATTTACTGATTCTGTTTTGTCCATCAAAATGAATCTAGAGGTTGAATTCTGGTTCTACCACTTATAAGTTGGGTAACACTGGACGAGTTACTTAACCTCTCTGTGCCTCAGTTTCCCCTCCTTTAAGTGGGAAGGATAATGACAGTGACTACCTCGTGGGGTAGTTGGGAGGATTATGTGAATAAACAGAGGTAAAGCCCTTAGAATAGTACTCGGGACAGCTACTCTGTTGTTGCCCTTGTTATTTACATTGTTATCAAACTTTAAGTTCTGCCTCAAGGACAAAAAGTGTTATTGCTGGGCCAGAGCGTCTGCATCACTAATCGACCCCATTGTGTCTCAAGGAGCCTGCTCAATGTTTTACAGCCAGGATCCGACAAACTCTTAACAGTAAGATCTCCAAATGGCCCCAAACTTTAGATGAAGGGAGATTATGAGGGCTAGACGCGTTTGACGCCTTCTACCGAATCTCATTAACTCAGACCACTGGAGGATGTGTTTTAATTAGGGAAGGAACTGTATTATCGAGTATTCTAAATTTAATTACAGTAGAAAATTCCTTAAAATCCTACGTGTTACCCAAGGAAGCATGATTTAGTTCTTGTCCTATTGGAATTCACAATTTAGTGGAAGAGACAGATTAAAGTCTAATACCATGTGGTCAGGACCAATAGTAGTTTGAGAAGGAAATGTAGATTTGGAGGAAGCGTTGAGAGATGAGTGATGAGGACATTCCAGGCCAAGATGACAGTGTGAGCAAATGTGTAGAGAATTTAGAATTTAAAACTTCATTACGGGGACTTCCCTGGCGGTCCAATGGTTAAGACTTTGCCTTCCAATGAACGGGGTGCAGTTCGGGGAGCTAAGATCCCACATGCCTCGCGGCCAGAAAACCAAAACATAACAGAGAAGCAATATTGTAACAAATTCAATAGACTTTAAAAAAAAAATTCATGGGCTTCCCTGGTGGCGCAGTGGTTGAGAGTCCGCCTGCCGATGCAGGGGACACGGGTTCGTGCCCCGGTCCGGGAAGATCCCACATACCGGGGAGCGGCTGGGCCCGTGAGCCATGGCCACTGAGCCTGCGCATCCGGAGCCTGTGCTCTGCAATGGGAGAGGCCACAGCAGTGAGAGGCCCGAGTACCGAAAAAAAAAAAAAAAAAAATTCATTACATGTTTGAGAGTGCTGTGGAGTTCAGTGTAGCAAGCTAGAGCATGGCATAAACAATGGGAGAAGCATCCAGAAAGGTAAGCTGGATGTTGAACGACATGAACTTCATACTTTTAAGCAAACATACGCTACTAGCATTAGTAAGAAAAAGCTCCTAGGAATTATTATACTTCAATGAATAGGTAACAATATTTTAAATTATCCCGATAATTTAAGGAGATGAATATTGCTAACATAAAGTTAGTAGCGTGCCTTACATTTCTAAACTATTTCCTTTGAACTATCATTTATATTACAACATGCTGACATACTCTATCTTAACTCAGAAACTGTGTATTATCAACATTAACAGTCAAATGTTATTATTCCAAATTATCCTAAGGCTTTCCTCATTTTTGCTCATAGATGATCACCTATTTACTCTTTTCTTGTTCTCCTTGGAATTATAAAGTTTGCCATGATATTGCCTGGAGCGCCGTTTCCAGGACTGTGTTTTATATAAAAAGTAAAGTGTGGTCCAAAAAATTGGGGAACCAATAGAATAAAGAAAATTAATGGGTTCTTGACTGCAGGACTATTGAGGGCCCTTCGTATGCTAATATTCATTGTGAAACACCAAAAAAGGATGGAGTAAAGAGCAGTTTTAAAAATTACTTGACAAACATTTACTTCGTAGACCACCTAGTAACACCTTGAGGAAGACCAGTGCTCTGTGGATTCCTGGGTGGGTAAACCTATTTGGGACCCTTCAGGTTATCACATAATGCCCGTCCAAGAGAAGCTGCAGCCCTTAGCTCCCAGACAGCCATGTGCAGAGCTGAATGGTGACAATGAACCCCTTTTATTGGAAACCCTCCTTTAGGATGGCTTACAGAACAATAATTAATTTTATTATAGGTTTGATTTTTCCTCTAAACCATTATTTTTTCAGTAAAATAAATACTGTCTACAGGTGCTTATTTTTATAATAACCTCTTTTATTTCCAGGTGTTTCTGAGCTTGGCAATTATACATTTCTCTTAGTCACAAAAGTTCGCGACAACTAGGAAAACAGAAGGTATTTTCTGTCTTCAGCCATGCATCTCCAAGTTCAAGAAATACACCGAGTCTTATTTTCTTCTGTAAGAAAAAAAAATAAAGTGTGCACCTTGAGGTGGTGAGGGGTGAAGGTGTTAGGAAGAAGTGTCCAAAGCTGGCGGAATGTTGGATTGAGGAAGCTTCTAAAAATACCGAGTCCTGAGCCTCATGTAAGACCCCCTAAGTCAAAATACACAGGCAAGGGGCTTGGAATGTTTATCTTTAAAAAGCTTCCCAGGTGATGATGGTACAGCTGGCTGGCAGATTGACAGACTGTGGTGGGAAGCGGAAATTTGTTAAAGCTTGACGCCTTTGTCCCATGACCTCCTTCACATCCAGGTCTATGTGGCATTTGAGTCAGATTTACTTAGAGTGTTTTCAATTGTTTTTCTTTTGAGCCTATAATGATACTCCAAACAGAATCTTTGACTGTTTTCCCTCTCTCTCTTTATGGGTTTCTCTTATCCGACCATGTATTATATACTGATGTTTCCTCAGAGAGTTTTGAGTAATTCGATATTTGGTGAATTACATTTTTCACACGTTATACTCTTTTAGGAATCTGATTGTCTCATGGTCTCAACGACCACCCATACGCAGATAACCTCTTCCCCAAATTTCAGATTTCTGTTTCCAACTTCAGCTGGACTTGTCTACTTGTATGTTCCACAGTCATGTCAAATGCAATTTGTCATCTCTCAACTCCTGCTCTATGCCTCATACTGTGTGTTCTCTCTTTCAGTGGGTGGCGTTGCCAAGTCCAAATCATAGAAGCCATTATTTTATTCATCCATAAATTTCATCTCCTATATTCCAACTTGATATTTCAAGTCCTGATCATTTTCCCTCCTAAATATTTACTGTGTCTCTCCCCAGGTTCCAGAATCTAGAATTCAGGCAAATAACAAATATTAGAATACTCTTTTTGAACAATATTTAAACACTCATTTTTTTATAACGTTACATACATATATAAAAAAACCTGCTGAGATAGAAACAACTGATTTACAATTGAACTTGCAAACAACCCGTTTGAAAATTGAATACTGACTATACTAGTAATTAGCTTCCAAATCAATAAATGTTTTAAATCTTATTGTAAATATTTGAGAAAAATGGTTATAATCAGAGTAGGATGAAGAGGTAGAGAGGCCCTTTAATGGGTATTCTGAAGTGATTTCCAGTTTTTTTCAAGAGCTTTAGAAATTTATGCTTCAGGGACTTCCCTGGTGGTGCAGTGGTTAAGAATCCTCCTGCCAATGCAGGAGACATGGGTTCGAGCCCTGGTCCGGGAAGATCCCACATGCCACGGAGCAAGTAAGCCCGTGCGCCACAACTACTGAGCCTGTACTCTAGAGCCTCCAAGCCACAACTACTGAGCCTGTACTCTAAAGCCCGCGAGCCACAACTACTGAGCCTGCACGCCTAGGGCCCGTGCTCCAAAACAAGAGAAGCCACTGCAATAAGAAGCCCACGCAACGCAACATAGAGTAGCCCCTGCTCACTGCAACTAAAGCCTGTGCACAGCAACGAAGACCCAATGCAGCCAAAAATAAACTTAATTAATTAATAAATTTTTAAAAATAGAACTTCACTTTAAAAACAAGTCTATGGTTCGACAAAATATATCATTTCATTAGAAAATTTATTTCTCTATTCTTTTTTTGTTGTTGTTCTTTTTTTCCAATGTATTTTGTGTTTCTTGGATTAAATGACTGGTTTCTCTGTAGTTGTGATATTTGGACTGAGTTCTAGTTATTGGATGTTAGAACTCACGGAGTGCAGTAGGTAACTAAAATTTGCTCATCAAATATTCATTACCTGCTGTAATCTGGGGACGGAGAAGGATATGGACTGCAAAGGGGCTTGAGGAAACTTTTCAGCGTGATGAAAATATCATACGTACGTTGTGGTGATGGTTCCAGGATTGTATGCATTTGTCAAAACTGTACCTTATTGCATGTAAGTTATACCTTAATAAGCCTGACCTTTTAAGAAGCTCCACGTACAATAAAAAGTACCTTGGGCTTCCCTGGTGGCGCAGTGGTTGAGAGTCTGCCTGCCAATGCAGGGGACGCAGGTTCGTGCCCCAGTCCGGGAAGATCCCACATGCCGCGGAGCTGCTGGGCCCGTGAGCCACGGCCGCTGAGCCTGCGCGTCCGGAGCCTGTGCTCCGCAACGGGAGAGACCACAGCAGTGAGAGACCCGCGTACCGCAAAAAAAATAGTAATAATAAAAAAAAAGTACCTTGTGGGCGGGCCTCTTAGCTGGGCAGGGCCTGATGACCAGGAGAGGGCAACTGAGGCACAAGAGTATAGGGCGACTCAAATGCACGGTGATGGGGTGTGGACTGCCGGAGGCCACCACACAGGCTGACTGCTCGGGCCTGCGGTCTGAGCTCTGGCAGCTCTGGTCCTAGTGCCGAGGCTCCACGGGTGGGGACCGTAGGCGTGTGCCAGCTCCAGCGACATGGTGGGTGGGTGGTGAACCCAGGTCCCACGGGACCGTGGACGGTGGAAGGTTGACAGAGGTTGCCGCTCCGCACGCCACTCGCGCTCCATGGAGCTAGGAATCCACATGCCTGGGCAGCTTCCCTCTTGCTTTTTAGAGATATTTTATAGAAGTACGTTCAAACAGATCAGCCATGTTTTGGTGGGTTTGGGGTTTGCAGGTGGGTTGAAATGAGGGACAGACAGAGAGAGAGATAAACAGGATATAAGAAAAAGATTCTTTGGGGCTTCCCTGGTGGCGCAGTGGTTGAGAGTCCGCCTACCAATGCAGGGGACACGGGTTCGTGCCCCGGTCTGGGAGGATCCCGAGCGGCATGGGCCCGTGAGCCATGGCCGCTGAGCCTGTGCTTCCGGAGCCTGTGCTCCGCAACGGGAGAGACCACAGCGGTGAGAGGCCCGCGTACCGCAAAAAAAATAAATAAATAAAAAGATTCTTTGATGAGAACATATTTATATCTGAAAAATCCAAGAAAGTACATGTGAGAATCAGGGCTGCAATCAACTAAAGAAGCACAGAGGTGGCAGGAAAGAAACACCGTGTAGACTGTTCCCAAAGAACGGTGATAGTCTGGTCATTTTCCTGCAGAGGGGGAGCGATGCATTGGATACAGAGCACAGTAGGTTTCGCCTATTTAAAAATTCTTGTTGCTGTTGTGTTTTTTTGGGTACACGAACCAGGTGTTTGAAATTAGACAAGAATGCCTGTATTTCTGGGAGGGAATCTATAAAGCAGGATTCTATGTACATATATTTTTAATTCCATTCATATTACATCATTGAAGAGCAATTTTTATGGAAAGACTATAAAGAAAATGAATCAATTTATGCTTAATACAACATAACCACTGAAGCAAGACAGGCTTGAACAGAGTAAAGTAAAATGATGTTTTTGATTCTTCAAAGGATTTAAGATTGCCAGCAAACTGTAAGAACCTAGGAGAAAGGCATGGAACAGATTCTCCTTCATTTCCCTCAGAAGGAACCAACTTCCAGACACCTTAATCTTGGACTTCCAACCGCTAGAACTGTGAAAGAAAACAATTATGTTGGGGCTTCCCTGGTGGCGCAGTGGTTGGGAGTCCGCCTGCCGATGCAGGGGACGTGGGTTCGTGCCCCGGTCCGGGAAGATCCCACGTGCCGCGGAGCGGCTGGGCCCGTGAGCCATGGCCGCTGAGCCTGCGCGTCCGGAGCCTGTGCTCCGCAACGGGAGAGGCCACAGCAGTGAGAGGCCTGCGTACCGGAAAAAAAAAAAAAAATTATGTTGTTTAAGCCACTCAGTTTAAGGTATTTTGTCCTGGCAGTCCTGCAAACATACTGGGGCTACGGAAACATAGCATAAAGGGTATTTGAGTGAAAAAAAGGGCATTCGAGTAAAAAAGTAAAGGGTATTAGGAATCCTTAACAGGGGCCTACCTCACACCAGTCATTTCTTCTATAGAGACTCCAAGAGGTAGCAGATTATTTTTTTGACCATCCACACCTCCTGCTAGGGAACACTGAGTTTCGTCCCTCCCTCCAGCTCCCAGCACTTTGTAGACGTCTTCATCATTGTTCCCATAAAATTACGCTGAATGATTTCTTTCTATCTCCACTTGTCCCACCAGACTGGGGGGCATCTCAAGAGCAAGTGTGCTCTCATTCTCCGTATTCCTTCATTTCTAGCACACATGCTGGCTCATGTTAAGTGCTCAGTACACACTCAGTAAATACATGAGTGGAGAATGTGCATCATTCAATGAGAATTTAAGGTATGCGAGCTTCCCACGGTCTTATAACTAATAAAATTCGATATGGATTAAATCTAGTTTGTCACGAAACGGGTCAGCACCGCCGTTCTTTGGTGGGCACAGCAGCTCACCTGGAACAGACTTCCCAGGCAGTGCAGGCTGGCCGTGGAGACACAGACTCTGAGCCTTTTGCCGCTGTGTGAGGCTTGGGCCTATTGCCCAATCTGAAGACCAGAGATGGTAACAGCACTGCCTACCTCACAGGGCTGTTGGGAGAGTGAAACAGGCTAACACACGTAAGAAATGCCTCTAATGGTGCCTGAAAGAGAGTTCGCGCTCAGAGAGTGCCAACCATTATTACTGGAGTGAAGACTCACTTGGGAAGACTTCAGAAGTCCTTCAATAATTTCTTGAATGTCTACTATGTGCCTGGGTCACTGTGGATAAAATGAGGGTACAGATCTGTTCTCAGTGCTCACTGACCTGACAGCCTAATGCGGAAGGCAGAGGGTAATCAAATAATCACAAAATAAATAAACAGTTCAGTTGTGACCATTGCTGTGAAGCAAAGAGGCTAGAACTTTGAGACCAATGACGGAGGATTTAATTGGCTGGCAGGGTCAAGGAGAAGGACTTGAGATCTGAGGTGTCTGTGGAAGGTGGCTAGTGAAGATGTGAAGAACACTATTCCAGACAGAAAGAGCTGACGTCCAAAGGTCCTGAGGCAGTAAGGGCTTTTCGGGTTTGAGGAAGAGAAAGGAGGCCAGTATGGCTGGGGTGCAGAAAGTGAGGGGAGCAACAGACTTATGGTTACCAAAGGGGAAAGGTCAGGGGAGGGGTAAACTGGGAGTCTGGGATGAATATATACACACTACTGTACATAAAATGGACAATCAACAAGGACCTACTGTAGAGCACAGGGAACTCTACTCAATATTCTGTAATAGCTTATATGGGAAAAGAATCTGAAAAAGAATGGATATATGTATATGTATAACTGAATCACTTTGCTGTACACCTGAAACTAACACAACATTGTAAACTAACTATACTCCAATAAAAATTAAATTTAAAAAAAATGAGGTTGTATGAAAACACAGCAGTCAGTTCCCATAGAACTTTATCAAGTTGATCAAAAATGGTCAACCCTGAAGAATAGTAAGCTTATTGGACTTCAAAAATAGAGAATCTTTTGGGTATCCAGGCAAAACAGATCAGTTAACTTACAAAGGAAAAAACATCAGGATGCTCTCAGACTTCTTGACAACAAAATTACATGTGACAAGGTAATGCAGCAATAACTACAAAATTCTTAAAGAAAGAAAATATGACCCAAAGATTTCCTACATAGCCAAGGTGTATTTAACGTATAAAGAAAAGAGGTAAACTGTTTTGAAAATACAAAAATTCAGGAAACACATTCTTCAAGGAGAAGTTCTTTAAGATCTTCTTGAACAATTCATACCTCACAAACTACAGCCAACCTAAGGATAACTAGGAACACAAAAGCAAAAAGAGTGGTCAATATCTTTAAAATATCTTCATGCCACAGACAAGAAAGAACTTTCATCTGGGAAACCAAATGCTGATTTCCCATTCTTGCAACCAGCCCCAGTGTCTCCAAGTGATTCTATTCAAATCACTTACTTGGCTTGGGGCTCCTAAAATGGGAGGATGTGAATAAGAAACTGTTGGCAGTTAAGACTGGGGCTAAACTATAGAGGGAAACAGCCAAGAAATGGTAGCTTCGTATCAAGAGAGAGCCCTGTTCAGTGCTGGAACACCCGGTTTCACTTTCAATCACTTATTTCTATGTGCTGATCACTGTTCTAAACACCAGGGATACAGCAGTGAACCAAAAAGATGATGTCCCTGGTCTCCTGAAGCTCATCCTCTATTGAGGGAGTGGGGCAGAAATCAACGTGTATACAAATCTGTGTGTGTGCACGCATGTACATACGCATTATAATATCAGGTGGTGGTAAATGCCATGAAGAAAAATAAAGTTGTGCATGCACGCTTGCGTGCGCGCGCGCGTGTGTGTGTGTGTGTGTGTGTGTGTGTGTGTGTGTGTGTCTCGGGGGTTATTAAAGAATGACTGAGGGCTTCCCTGGTGGCGCAGTGGTTGAGAGTCCGCCGGCCGATGCAGGGGATGCGGGTTCGTGACCCGGTCTGGGAGGATCTCACATGCCGCGGAGCGGCTGGGCCCGTGAGCCATGGCCGCTGAGCCTGCGCGTCCGGAGCCTGTGCTCCGCAACGGGAGAGGCCACAACAGTGAAGGCCCACATACCGCGAAAAATAAAATAAAATAAAATAAAAAATAAAAGAATGACTGAGATAGAGGCATGCTCTTTGTATAGGATGATCAGGAGAAGCATGTGGTGGATCGGATACCTGAAGGAAGTGAGAGCTCAAGCCACAAGTATATTGAAGGAAATGCACTGAAACCAAGAGAACAACAGCAACGAGGAAGAGTGTGTTTGATATTTTCAAGGGATGGCAAGGAGTTGCGTGACTGTGAGAGTGGGTGTGCAGAGAGAAAGAAGAGGTTGGAGAAAGCGAAGAGAACCAAAGAACTCAGAGCCCTGTAGGTCACCGTAAAACCAAATGGTTCAATTTACGTTCCCACCAACAGTGCAATGGGAAGCAGCCGCATAGCACAGGGAGATCAGCTCGGTGCTTTCTGACCACCTAGAGGGGTGGGATAGGGAGGGTGGGAGGGAGGGAGATGCAAGAGGGAGGGGATATGGGGATATATGTATACGTATAACTGATTCACTTTGTTATGCAGCAGAAACTAACACACCATTGTACAGCAATTATACTCCAATAAAGATGTTAAAAAAAAACACCCCAAATTGCTCTCTAAGAAAGGTGAAAAGCTATTTGGAGGATTTTAAGCAGAGAACTAACATGTTCTGGCATTTTTTCCAGTCTATCTATCATAATGTGAATCTATCTATCATAAAGTATAAAAAGGCGTGCAGTGAAAAGTTTTCTTCCTACTCCTATGACTATGATCTCACAGCCTCCCATTGTGCCCACTCCCCCAAGAAACCACTGCTAACAGTTTCTTGTGAATTTTGCCAGCGCTTCTTTTTTATTTTTACTTTTTAAAAGTTTTTTTAAATTGAAATATAGTTGATGTACACTATTATATAAGTTATGGGTGTACAATATAGTGATTCACAATTTTAAAGGTTATACTCCATTTATAGTTATTATAAAATATTGGCTCTCTTCTCCGTGTTGTACAATATGTCTCTGCAGCTTATTTCATACATAATAGTTTGTACTTCTTAATCCCCTACTCCTATCTTGCTTCTCCCTTCTTCTCTCTCCCCACTGGTGACCACTAATTTGCTCTCTCTGTGAGTCTGCTTCTTTTTTGTTATATGCACTAGTTTGTTGTATTTTTCAGATTCCACATATCAGTGATATTATACGGTATTTGTCTTTCTCTGTCTGACTTATTTCACTTAGCATAATACCCTCCGAGTCCATCCATGTTGTTGCATGTTGCAAATGGCAAAATTTCACTCATTTGTTTAGCAATTGTACATAATGCTACTATGAACGTTAGGGTGCATGCATCTTTTTGAATTAGTGTTTTGTTTCTTTCGGATATCTACGCAGGAGTGGAATTGCTAGGTCATATGGTGGTTCTGTTTTTAGTTTTTTGAGATTGCCAGAGCTTCTTTATGCATATGTGAGTGTATACAAAACTTAATTTTTTATCCTTCTTTTTTACACTAACGGTAGCATCCTAGGCAAGACTATTCTGCCCCATGCTTTTTTATTGAAAAAATATATCTTGTTATATAAATAACTTGAAAATCTCCTTATCTGCACACAGACAGAGGTGAATTCTCAAGAAATGGATGGATCTAACTTATTTACTGGTGCCCTACTGATGGGCACTATTATGAGGTAGGTATAATTCTGATTCTCATTTTACAAATGAAGAAACTGAAGGATAGAAAAGTCCAAAAATGTGTTCAAAGATGTGTTCCTAGCAGTAGGACTACCCATGTAGTCTGACTCCAAACACAGGCTCTTACCCTATACTCCACAGGGACTCTTTAATCCGATTTTACACTTTTGCCAATATAAAAGGTGAAAGGGAGTATATTTCCCCCCATGCATAAGCATTTGATTGATCTGTTATCAGTATAGGGTCAGAGAGAGGTGTTTTTGAGATAGTATGGGGAAACCTGCATGCTTATGTGCTGTCGGGAATGATCAAGGGGAGCGGGGAATTTTTAAATTAGGAGACAGGTGAGGATTGCTGGAGTGGAGCCTTGAGCAGGTAAGAGCAGGTGGATCTTAGTGCACCTTAGACAGGATTACAGAAAGTTCATCGATAGTGACATATAGAACAGAAGAATACATGGGCACGCATGCTACAACATGGGCTGGTGGGACGCTGGAAATCTGTGCCAGCTCACTTCGGACTGCTCCATTTTTTCTCAGTGAATTAGCAAAGCAGGTCTTCAGCTGAGAATGTGGATCAAGGAGAGGAAGACATGAAGCAGTAGTTAGCAGAGAGAGAGAGAATGAAAGAACTAGAGAAACATAGGATGATTGGGAGGCAGCATTAGGAGGCCCCTTGAAATTCATGGTCATGATGATGAAGCAAGAGCAACCAACATGGTGTTTCTCTGGCCACGTTTAGTTGAACAGATCCAGGGGTGGAGTAGGTAGAAAGGTGGATTTAACCAGAGTTGGGGTTTCAATAGCAAGTTCAACCAGGTGAGAACGCGCAACACCCGTATCAGAGACACCAGACTTTAAACTGAAAACTGTTACTAGAGATAGAGGTGGACATTTTATAATAATAAAAAGACCAGCTTACCGAGAGATGCAACAAGTTTAAATTTGTATGGACCTAGAAACTTAACCTGAAAAATACAGATTTTTAAATGACAGAACTTAGAAATGAATGAATTCATTTTCTTAGTAGGAGATTTTAACACAATTCTCTCAGTAATCCATAGAAGAAATAGACAACAGCAAGAAAAAAGGATTTAGAATATTTGAAGAGCATGCATAACAAACTTGGCCTAATTGAATATATATAAAACACTGTACCCAATAACTCTAGAAGAGAGGATCTTATCAAATGCACATGGATGATTTATCAAAATCAACCAAATTTGGAACATAAAGCAATTCTCAACAAATTTCAAAGGATTGAAATCAGAATACTATTTCTGATCATGGTAGATATTAACTAGATAGAAAAACAAAAAGAAAACTTTAAAATACCCATATGTTTGAAAATTAAGCAATATACTCCTAAATAATCCATCAAAGAAAAAAGTCATAATAAAAATCAGAAAAAAATGTTAACTGCAAAATAATGAAAATACTGTTTATCAAAACTTATGAGATACAGCTAAAGCTGTGCTTGGAGAGAAATATATAGCCTTAAATACATATGGTAGAAAACGAGAAAGGCTAAAAATTAATGATCTAATTATTCACTCAAGGAGGTAGAAAATGAACACAAATTGAATCTAAAGAAAATAGAAGGGGGACTTCCCTGGTGGCGCAGTGGTTAGGAATCCACCTGCCAATGCAGGGGACACGGGTTCGAGCCCTGGTCTGGGAAGATCCCACATGCTGCGGAGAAGCCACCGCGATGAGAAGCCCGCACACCGCAACGAAGAGTAGCCCCCGCTCGCCTCAACTAGAGAAAGCCCACGCTCAGCAACGAAGACCCAATGCAGGTCTATATATTTTATATATATATATATATATATATATATATATATATATATAAATTAAAAGAAAAGAAAATGGAAGGAAATGATAAAGATAAGAACATCAATCAATGAGCTAGAACGCAAATATAAAGTACAACAATCAGCAACCAAAAATTTGTTCCTTATAGTAAATTACAAGGTTGACTTTCGGTCTAGAAAATTCTCTTCGACCTTATAAATATCTAGGATGCCAAATATGTTAATTCTTTAATTCAAAACATGAATAATACAGGTTTGATTATCTTTACAACTTGTATACTTAATATTAAATTTTCCAAGTTTAAAATATGGATACTCACTAAGAAAATAATTATGCCACTCCCAATGATTTTGAGTGTTTTTTCCTAGGAAAATATTGTTAGGCTTCGTTCTCAGCAAGTGGATTTGTAGTCTGTTTGTTTTTTAAGTACCAGTGGTATCGATCAGTGTGCCACTAGGTCCTTGTTTAAGACACTGATGGGACACAGCGAACCGTTTTATAGTTGCTATATCAATGACTCCAAACATAAAGGAAAAGTTGGGTACATACCTATTTTCTCAGATTTGAATTATTTTATTCCCAATTTTCAAGTAAAGTTAGTTTGTAATCCTCATTCAGCAGGTACACAGTTGAAGTTTGTAATTCACTGGCTCTTAAAATATGTAAATGTCTTCTTATCCACTTGCTAAAAATCGTTAACGGAATTCATTATTCTCTCCTTTTTCCTGACTTTTTGGAGCATACAACTCTTAATAATATTAGAACGTCTGATTGGATTCTCCAGATCTCAAGGCTGTGTCTGAACCTATTCACGGCATAACTGCTACCAGCAGTTGGTTCAGTGTGAGGACTTGGATGGAATTCATGTGTGCAATTGGTGTATCACGTAACTGCATTTTATTCTCTTTGTGACATGCCATATTTCCAGCATGTCACGACCCTTACTTTTTTAGTTCTAACTCCTCCAGGACAACAAACACCAAAAAGAAAGAAATCATTGGGTGGCCGCTCGAGTACTGACCTCAGAACTGGTCCCAGAAGTTGGATGTCCACACCATGAAAAATAAACACACCCCATCATTGCTGACACTAATTGTGTCCTTCACTTGTGTCTTCTCAGAAGAAAAGCCAAGAATGAAATTGCCATGAAGGACAAGTTCCTTCCCATCACTGGGAGTGGCCTCTTTACTACAGGGTTGAAGCCCAGCACTCACTTGCTGCGGGCTCGGTGCACATGGCCAGTGCCTGTGCTATTCATAGCACGTGAAGAAGGAAGGCGAGACCATCTCCTGGGACATCTAACTTCCATGACTCAGCAGCAAATCTTTTTGCAGAAGTTAAGAGAAAGTATAATAGGCAAAAAATAGGTGAGAGGAGACTTAACGACATTACTCAGAACTTTCCTTTATGATACATAATTATCTATGATACGTCATCACTTAACATAGTTTTATGTATTACCAGATTTGTAAGTGATTAACTTTTTGAACACTTACAGAGTTGGACTATTGAGAGGAAAATGTGGTATTGGTCAGTCACCAGCAGGGTTAAGTCTGAGTTAGCAGGCCCATTTCACTCTCACACATTCTCCTACATCAGCTCTCTTAGTAACCAGGTTGGTACTTAGACTTCCATATACTAAGTCTGGCCACATGGCTTGCCTCCTGAGCAGTCGCATAGGACCCCACGCTTAGAAGGTCCCTGTGCTTAGAGGTCCCTGGGCTTGGTTTAATGCTCTGCTGTCCCTGTCTTGAATCCTTAATGATTATTAAACAAATAGGTTCATATTTTCATTCTGCACTGAGCCCTCAAATGAGGAAGGCAGTCTTCCATATACCATCCATTAAATTTTATTTCTTCACTTGTTCTGCCTGGGTGAAGAAGAGGAATGCTATTTACTTGAATAGCTACTCAAAATCCCAATACATCAAATCATATAAATTATCATATAATTATTTAACAATTAAAGGCACAATTTAGGGAATTATACCATGTAATATAGAAACCCGATATAGAAACCCAATTTCTTTAGGTGTATGGTTAGGTTGTTTATTTGAGATGTTTCTTGTTTTTCGATGTAGGATTGTATTGCTATAAACTTTCCTCTTAGAATTGCTTTTGCTGCATCCCATAGGTTATGGGTGGTCCTGTTTTCATTGTCATTTATTTCTAGGTATTTTTTGATTTCCTCTTTGATTTCTTTAGTGATCTCTTTGTTATTTAGTAGCATATTGTTTAGCCTCCATGTGTTTGTATTTTTTACAGTTTTTTTCCTGTAATTGATATCTAGTCTCATAGCGTTGTGGTTGGAAAAGATACTTGATACGGTTTCAATTTTCTTAAATTTACCAAGGCTTGATTTGTGACCCAAGATATGATCTATCCTGGAGGATGTTCCACGAGCACTTGAGAAGAAAGTGTATTCTGCTGTTTTTGGATGGAATGTCCTATAAATATCAATTAAGTCCATCTTGTTTAATGTATCATTTAAAGCTTGTGTTTCCTTATTTATTTTCATTTTGGATGATCTGTCCATTGGTGAAAGTGGGGTGTTAAAGTCCCCTACTATTATTGTGATACTGTCAATTTCCCCTTTTATGGCTGTTAGCATTTGCCTTATGTATTGAGGTGCTCCTATGTTGGGTGCATAAATATTTACAATTGTTATATCTTCTTCTTGGATTGATCCCTTGATCATTATGTAGCGTCCTTCTTTGTCTCTTGTAATCGTCTTTGCTTTACAGTCTATTTTGTCTGATATGAGAACTGCTACTCCAGCTTTCTTTTGATTTCCATTTGCATGGAATATCTTTTTCCATCCCTCACTTTCAATCTGTATGTGTCCCTAGGTCTGAAGTGAGTCTCTTGTACACAGCATATATACAGGTCTTGTTTTTGTATCCATTCAGCCAGTCTGTGTCTTTTGTTTGGAGCATTTAATCCATTTACTTTTAAGGTAATTATCGATATGTATGTTCCTATTACCATTTTCTTAATTGTTTTGGGTGTGTTATTGTAGGTCTTTTCCTTCTCTTGTGTTTCCTACCTAGAGTAGTTCCTTTAGCATTTGTTGTAAAGCTGGTTTGGTGGTGCCGAATTGTCTTAGCTTTTGCTTGTCTGTAAAGGTTTTAATTTCTCCATCAAATCTGAATGAGATCCTTGCTGTGTAGAGTAATCTCTGTTGTAGGTTTTTACCTTTTATCACTTTAAATATGTCCTGCCACACCCTTCTGGCTTGCAGAGTTTCGGCTCCTAGTGTCTGGACACCTTTCCTCTTTCACGGCTCCCTCCCACTGGTGCAGGTCCCGTCCCTATCCTTTTGTTTCTGTTTATTCTTTTTTCTTTTGCCCTACCCAGGTATGTGGGGGGTTTCTTGCCTTTTGGGAGGTCTGAGGTCTTCTGCCAGCATTCAGTAGGTGTTCTGTAGGAGTTGTTCCACGTGTAGATGTATTTCTGATGTATTTGTGGGGAGGAAGGTGATCTCCGCGTCTCACTCCTCTACCATCTTGAAGGCATTCCCTTCATTTCTTTTTATACCCTTGAATGTCTAGCCTAGAACTCTGTGACCATATTCATAGTAGATGATCTCTAGATACTTGCTGAATGAATAAACAAATGAATAAATAACTCATTCTTCATTTGTCTTCAGAAAGGTGATAGTAGCAAGAAGCTCTGGAGTCTTTGGGCATCAGAAAGGATAAGAAATGAGAAGAGGGGGGGCAATAAAGGAAATATTGGCCTTCTTTTCACCAAGATTCAAAGGAGGACCAGGAGAAAAGGCCAACAGAATGAGCCACTCCTGAGGCCAGGACAGCCTGCAAGCAGGCATGGTCTTCCAGCTCTCCAGGGTTCCTCAGTCCATCTCCCTTCTGACCTGCCACTGACATTCAGAGGGTCCCGAAATAAAGCCGAGCAGAAATATCTAGTTATATTTACATCTTAATGGCAGGGGAAAATATATTTGCAGAGCCAAACATTGTTTTACCAGTAACCTTACTACCTGCAATCTAAAAGACATCACAGAGCCAAACACTGTTTCACCAGTAACCTTACTACCTGCAATCTAAAAGACATCACATTCGTTTTTCTTTTGTTTGCTTTGCTTATTTCTGGAAATGTGGTTTCTCTTTAGAATAGCTCCAGGGTGGAAGCATGTGAATACTCCTGAGTTATTAAAACCACCACCACAGTCTTCATATTCAAACGTGGCAAATATAGAAGGTGACTCCCATTTCACCAAGCTATGAAAATAATATTTGGGGGAGAAAATAAGAGAAGAGAGCCCTCTACATACATGCAAGCAGTGCCTAAAAGTGATCTGACCCTTTGCTCTTCAAAGTTTGGGCATCTAAAGAGAAACATCACGGGGCCACACCTTCATTTGGCTAAGTATATGGTTTTAAGACACTAAACTACTCATTTACAAGTTTCTGCTTAAATTTTCAACCACATTTTAAGCACGAAAGTTTGTGGCTCGTGAGTTAACAAGATGCCACCAAAGAAAACATTGCTGCATGGGGTGTTGCTCTTGAGATCCTTGGAAACAGCAGATCGTACTGGGTTCCCTGTGACCCTCTGCATTTGAAAAGCATTGGTTTGCTAATAGTTGGTTTCAGGCTGCAGTGGTCCACAAACTGTTTTGTTCTTTTTCTATGGTCTGTGAATGATATGCCTCAAGGAATGATGGCTGATACTTTTTTCATTTTCCTCCCTAATTTTCTCACTAAAAAATGTTTAATTAGTGAAAAGGCAACATATTTATAGATATAATAAAACAGTAGAGGAAAGACTGTTTTAAATATACGCACAACATGTTGTGTTTAGATACACACACACACCCACACACACACACACACACACACACACACACGTATATTTTAAGGATACTTTAAATTCATACACATGTGATTCAGAAAACTATGCTGTTATGTTTCCCTAGAGTATGATGAAAGTGAACTGTCACATGGACAACAAATTTTTTGAGGTGTTTAAAAATAAAAGGAATATATGTATGCAAAATCTATAAAAGGAATGTTTAATGTTACAGTTAAGTAATTTAAGATCCAAGAAGTGAAATATATTGAAGACTCACAGTAGCAGACACTCCCTACGCACTATCTTACTGCTCATAAGGACTTTAAAATAGGTATCATGTCCTCATATTAAAAATATGGAAACTGAGACTAAGAGAAGCTAAAATGAATTTTGATTCTAATAAAAGATGAATGAATAGTTATGTTAACAATTTCTAAATTTGCTATTTGCTCTTACAACATGATTTAAAAGTGACAGTATAGTAAAAATTGGCAACACAATATTTTGAATGATAACACTAATGCTCTTTAGTCGATTTTTTCCCCAAAATCCTTACTAGAAAAGCCTAAACCAGGAGTTTAATGGAGGCTGAAAAGAAAGGTGCTGGGATCAGGAAAACAATAGAAAAAGGAATGTATTGCACAGGGCTATAGAACATAATAAATAATTATTATGACAAATAATATATGAGAAAAAATGTTTCAGAGAGTCATTCAGTAAATTGTGTTGTATATGAAATAATTTAATTAAAAATTAATTTAAGTTGAGAATTATATTGTATTTTACTAAATTTAATAGAAAATTCCAGTTATCAGTAAGATTTGGCCACCTAAGTAAACGAAAATATAAGTTATTAGGGACCAATAATTATTTGTTTAATTGAAATACAGTTGATGTATGATGTTATGTTAGTTTCAGGTGTATTACACTGTGATTTGACATTTGCATACATTATGAAATGATCGCTACAATGGGGACCAATAATTCTTGCTTACACCTGCAATGCTTTATTCATTTCCCAGGCTGTCAAATGTTCAAACAAGTAGTGAGATCTCCATTCTCACAAAAATTTGCAGCAGATATATTTTCCAAGCTCAAACTGTAGTTCCAGCAGCATTTTTCAGACCTCCATGGAAGTATGAAGGACATTTTTCAAATTTCAAAATGTATTTAATAACAATATAAAATGTATTTAACTAATGAAATTGAGGAGCTTCCATTTACCCTCAATTGAGGGTAATTAATTTGCAGTGTAATGACAGGATAAAAGGCAAATATCAAGAGGCAAATCTAATAGAATTCTATCAATGCCTTCCAAGTAATGAATACGCTCAACTAAAATCGCACGCTTATGGACTGATATCAGTATTTAGCTGGATCTATCTGTGTGAAAAGACATTTTCAAAGATGGAATATGTAAAATCTCATTTCATTAATGATGTCCCTTTGCAGTCAATTTCGATGATAGAGAACCACAACGTTGAACATTTGGCAAAATTTAAGGAAAGGATCCTGAAATGGGATTTTATTTATTAAGTCACTAATGTTAGGGGTTTTATCCATCAGAGTAGGTGTCATTTATTGCAACAGTTTGCCTTATGTAAGCTTAACCACAGAATCACCTACTTAAAACAAAACAAAAATTATTTTTTTACTGAGGTATAATTGACATATAACATTAGATTCGTTTCAGATATACAACATAATGATTTGATATTTATATATATTGTGAAATGATCACTACAATAAGTCTAGAGTTAACATCCAACAATTTGTTTTTAATTTAAATCATCCCACTATCTATAGCGTATGAGCTAGGACTCAAATTATAACCTCAATATATTTTGTCTCATTATGATACACAAATTATGCTATCTCTAATTATATTTTATACAAATTAAATGTGCTATGACCTTAACTCTTACATCCCATTTAATATTTATACCTATCACATTGGGAATTATTTTGTCTTACAGACGAGAAAGACTAAGGCTCGGAGTGGTCAATCAATGTGTCTTAAGTTACTGAGCCAGAACTTATCCCAGGTATGTCTGTCTCTAAGTATGTCTTTTCACGTATAACTCTAACTGATGTCTACTTATTCCCATGACAGCTCACAGCGCAGTTGGGCTGAAGTGCTCAGAGCTAAAATGAGAACAGTGCAGTGTGGAGCCCTTGGTGTGTTCTGGTTCCCCCCCTGGTTATAGATCCTACTAAATGTATCCATCTCCTAGTCCATCTTCTTTATACTCTGATTTTACTCAAAGTGGCCACTTAATTAAAGTTTAGGTATCAATGTTCTGACTTCATTATAGCTTAAATTTAAAATTAAACATGTCGTATGTCCATAAAAAGATGGGTACACCAATGTTCACCGTAGCTTTTTTCATGACAGAAAAAACTAACTAAATGCCCATCAACAGGAGTATGAATAATCAAATTGTGGTATATTTATATAATGGAATACTACTCATCAATAAAAACAATGAACTACTGATACATGATCAAAATAAATGGATATAAAAAGTATTATGCTCAGTGAAAGAAGTCAGACACAAAAGAAGACTTGTTGTACAATTCCGTTTCTATAAACTTCAAGAAATGGCAAAAACTAATCCATGGAATGAAAAACAGAATAGTGTTTGCCTCTGGCAAACAGAGGGAACAGACCAGAAAAGAAAATGAGAGAACTTTTAGAGTAATGCAATTGTTCTATGTGTTGATTTGGGTGTAAACAGTTATTAAAGCTTAATGAACTGTACACTTAAGATACACATAGTTTACTATATGTATTTACACTTTAATTTTTTAAAAAACCAAGTTTCTGGGGCTTCCCTGGTGGCGCAGTGGTTGAGAGTCTGCCTGCCGATGCAGGGGACGCGGGTTCGTGCCCTGGTCCGGGAAGATCCCACATGCCGCGGAGCAGCTGGGCCCGTGAGCCATGGCCGCTGAGCCCGCGCGTCCGGAGCCTGTGCTCCGCAACAGGAGAGGCCACAACAGTGAGCGGCCCGCGTACCGCAAAAAAACCCCCAAAAAACAAAAAACAAACAAACAAAAAAACAAGTTTGTTAAAGGCCCCAGATTTGATCTGAATTCTTTTTATTTATTTATTTTATTTTTGGCTGCATTGGGTCTTTGTTGCTGTGCGCGGGCTTTCTCTAGTTGCGGCGAGCGGGGGCTACTCTTCGTTGTGGTGCACGGGTTTCTCATTGCAGTGGCTTCTCTTGTTGCGGAGCACGGGCTCTAGGCACGCGGGCTTCAGTAATTGTAGCACACAGGCTCAGTAGTTGTGGCACATGGGCTTTGTTGCTCCGTGGCATGTGGGATCTTCCCAGACCAGGGCTCGAACCCGTGTCCCCTGCATTGGCAGGTGGATTCTTAACCACTGCGGCACCAGGGAAGCCCCTTATCTGAATTCTAATGCTACCTTAAGCCCTAACAGCTTTGAAACAATGCTAAGTGCATCCCAGCAAGCATGTTTAATTTACTGCATCAATTCGCCGCCTTACTTGGAAACAACCACAGAACCATTGGCCAAAGTATGGTGCAATTCAGAGGGAAAACGAAAAGAAAACGTACTCTTCTGAGTTAGATGGTCTACAGAGTTAAATTGAAAGTAGCATCATAGTTGTCCATACAGCGTTGTCTAGCAGGTTGGATGCTGCAGTGACTGTTGTTCTCCATATACATAAGGGGTCTGAAAGTTTCAAGTGGGATCACAGGTTTTTTCCTTACTGTGCATGTTAAACATGTAATTCCTTTTGTATAGCCTATAACTTTGCTATGGTTCTAGAGAATAATGTGAATGTGAAAATGATGGTGGGATAATAGAAGGAAACCTGTTCTTTTGTGAGGTCTCCCTCGAGTCCTGAATAGAATCTACCACCAAATTTAAAATATCCAAATGCATAGAGAACTTCTGTCTCTCATGGTGACCAACACTTCTTCTACCACAAAGACCAATTCTGGCCTCTTACGGGTGGTGGCTTCTCGCTGTTTGACACAGTAACACCAACAAAAGCAAAGACTCAGCCCATGTACCTTAATAAAGTATGAACTTGAATGTGGAGCAGGAGGTCTTGAGCTATTACAGGAAAACATAATGACAAGGAGGACTTGCCTCTGGTTTGGAATCAGCCTGAAATTGTAGGCAAATCCCTTGACCCCCACCCTAGACGGAAAAAGCTACAAGACCAAGGGAGGACATCATCTCTCGACGCCAGTTCATCAGATTTAAAGAGAAATAAGAAGTTCCATCTGTTTTAAAAGATTTTCTAACTTTGTAGAATTAGATCACAAAACTTGAATTTTAATGGGGTCTCCAGGCCACCGTCCCATCATTGTAGTCACTACTTTCCTTTCACTATTGGGAACACTGAACATGGCCTCTTTGGGCTGTTACTTAATTTTATATTTCTATCAAGGAATAACTATGTCTAGGTTTTTAGATATTTCTATCTAAAAAATGCCAAAACCCCCATATTTTTTTGCATATAAATGTCATTCTTTCAAAAGAGAGACTTTGCCAGGTTTCAGGTGAAAATAGACATTTCAACTTTTTTTTTTTTTTTTTTGCGGTACGCGGGCCTCTCACTGTTGTGGCCTCTCCCGTTGCGGAGCACAGGCTCCGGACGCGCGGGCTCAGCGGCCATGGCTCACGGGCCCAGCCGCTCCGCGGCATGTGGGATCTTCCCGGACCGGGGCACGAACCCGTGTCCCCTGCATCGGCAGGCGGACTCCCAACCACTGTGCCACCAGGGAAGCCCTATTTCAACATTTTTGATGGTGACAAAAGCTCATGTTTTCCAGAGTTGTTAAATTTCTTGCTTAATCTGATTTATTTTATTTCTGACTTGGCCTATTATTATTTAACTTGTCATCACTTTATTCCACCTGATTTTATTATAAATTGTTAAAATTTTTTTAGATTTTAAAAATTGAGGCAAGACATGTGATCTTACCCTTTGCCTCTGAGTGTGGCTGCTCCTGAAGACTACACAGATATAGATAACCATCTTGCGTTCAAAATCTCTCTAAGAGGGCTTCCCTGGTGGCGCAGTGGTTGGGAGTCCGCCTGCCGATGCAGGGGACGCGGGTTCGTGCCCCGGTCCGGGAGGATCCCACATGCCGCAGAACGGCTGGGCCCGTGAGCCATGGCCGCTGAGCCTGCGCGTCCGGAGCCTGTGCTCCGCAACGGGAGAGGCCACAGCAGTGAGACGCCCGCGTACCGCAAAAAAAATCTCTCTAAGAAATGCATTTCTTATGCATTAAAACTTTGAATCTAAATAACTGACATTTTATTCTTTAGGGTAGTGCATAGGATTAAGAGGAGGAAGAAACTTATGTCCTGAGCTCAAATTCTGATATGGTAGTTAGACTTCATCATTAGTAACAAGTACAAGAAAATCAGTCATTCAATCAGTCACCCAACATCTAATAAGTTCTTTCTATAGGTGCGGTACCATGACAGCAATACAGAAAGTTATTTAGGAATAGAGAAAATCAGTGAATTAACTAGAAAATATCAAAATAAAAAGAAAAAAAAACCCTAAAACTAAAAAGTTTAGGACAGAGGTTCTAGATGAAAGCCCAGGTAGGGGGAAAAAAAATCATCTGGACGAAAATGAGACATACATAGAGAGATTATTCTTCCAAAAAGGAGAAAAGGAAGAAGCTTGCTTGGAATGCACTGGGCCAGAGGTATCCCGAGGAATCCACATTCGACACAGTCAAGCAGAAAATACCAAAGCAAATCCCAATAAATGTCCACTAAGTAAGCAGGTGGCCTCAGACGTCCAATGAGTGTTGTAACCTTTACGGATGATGCAATGGGATGACCCATATCATACAAAATTACAACAAGACCACAACTAAAGACTGGCAGTGATTTGCTTTTTGTGGAATCACAAACTGTTATTATTGCAGGTCACTGCAGAAGGCCCAAGGCAATGGAAAACCTAAGGAACACCAAAAATATAACCCCAGCTAGTAACTAAAAGACTATATTTGTCACTTGTGCAATCCCTGAAATGATGATTTCTGAGAACTCATTTCTCAGTTCTTCACTAAAGAATGTGCTGAGCTGATAAAAAATCTTAGGCATTTTAACATCACAACGTAAACATTCAGGAAACATTCAGGTTTTTCACAAAGTTATTGAATAATCAAGTAATAGCATGAAAGCTTCTCTTTGGTAAGTAGAAATTTGTTTCCAGCTCAAAACGCAAAGAGGGTTAAAAAAATTTTTTAGATAAAAAGTGAGATCAAAATGATCCCTCAGTCTGTCCATATGTAGAAAAGAGTGTTTGCTTTTTCCTTAACTATGGCTGATAGAGATATAGACATAACAGCCCTCTGGAAATCATATAGATTCCCTTTCTCATTCTCTTAGGGTTCATGGCCCTTCAAAGCTCAACTCTATTATTCCTTAGTATTTAATTTCTCTCCTTAGGGAGACATTAAATGAAGTTATTTTTTCCTCCTTATTGGACAATAATGGGAAAAAAAGAGTTGAGAAACACTGCAATAATGGTCTTTCAGTATTCATTCTTAATCAGTCAGCAATTATTTCAAGAATATTTATTGAATAAATGTCCTACATCAGGCACTGTGATGAGTGCTTGGAGATATAATGGTAAATAAGACCCTGTCCCTGTCCTCAAAAACTTCTAATCTATTCAGAGGTCATAAGAGATAAGCAATCAGCCCCAATAGAGAAGGGTCATTACTATCACAGGAGTGCTTTGGAAACATAGAAGAGGTACCAACCTAGCCAAAGTGAGGATAGGAATAAGGACAGGCTTCCTGAAGGATGTGACATCAGAACTGAGTCCTGGCTGACTGGTCAGAGTTAGACAGACAATGATAGCATGTGCAAAGGCCCAGGGGAAAAGACATGGTATAAAGGGAGAGAAATGAAATACTTTAGTATGAGTTGAGCTTAGTGTGAGACAGGAAAGTAAAGGGGTGGGGCTGGAGTCCTATGTAAGAGTCAGATCATGAATGGCCTTCTATGCAACTCTGAGAAGTTTAAATTTTATCCTGAAGATCCTAGAGCCATGAGGAATTTTTAGCAGAGGTTGAAAACATATTATTGAAAATATGTTTTAGAAAGTTTATTTTGGCCAAGGTGTGAAAAATGGATTGGAGAAAAAGAAAATAAAGAGGTTCTTGTAGTAACCCAGGTGAGACAACAGTGGCCTCAAGTAAGATAATAGTTGTAGTGAGGGTGGATAGAAGTAAGATTTGAGGGCTGTGGAATTGACAGGACCACACTGGGATGGGAGGGGTAGGGGACAGACAAGTGATAAGAATGACTTGCATTGCTAGCTTGAGCAATGAGAAGGAAGGGTAGTTGGGAATTTGAGGTAATTTTGTAACTTCCAGGGGGAGATTTCCATTATAAGTTTGATAATACGTTATGACCCTGAAGCCAGGAGGAAAATTCGAATAAAAAAAAAGAAAAAAAACCCAGCAGATGGGTAAGTGAAGCCATGGGAACGAAAGAGCTCATCCAGAGAGACTCTGGAGAATGTGAAGAGGAGCTGGACAAGGACAGAACCCTGAAAATATCAACATTCAAAAGACAGCTAAAGAAAGAGGAGCACTTAAGAGCAGTTGAGAAAAAGGAGGCAGGGAGGGAAGAGGAAACAGGAGAATGCAGTACCAGGCATGCGGGAGGGAAGTAGAAGTTGTGAAAGAGGAGGAAACAGTCAGTGGCATCTGCTACCGACACCACCTAGGAAAGTGACTGAAAAGTGTCCATTGCAATTCACCAGCAAGAAATCATTGGCTAACCAGAACGAAGTCATTGGTAACCTTTATGAGATAAGTTTCTACAGAGTTATGGGGGCAGAGGCCATATTGTAGTGGGCTGAGAAACAAGTAGAAGGTGAAGAAGGTGGGTTATTAAATGTTGACAACTCTCAAGAAATTTGACTGTGAAGAGGAAGAGAGAAATACGTGAGTAGCTGGGTGGGAATGTGTATGGATGAAGGAGGGTTTTTTTGGTCTTTGTTTTATAAAAGAGACTTGAAAATTAAAATTCCAGTGAAAGAGAGCCAATAGGTAGAAGCAGATGGTAAAGTAGAAAGAGAAGTGCTTGGGAAGGTTGTAGAGAGATACAACCAGACTTAACCTTCATTCACTTCTCCTAAATCTTGAATAAAGAAGATTTGGAAGGAGACAAACAAATTCAGAATCTTCCCCTTGGAGACAGGAACCACATCACAGAGAACAGTCTGTAAGTACCCTGCCCTCAGTCTACTATCTGCTAATAGCATTGTGTGCTAATCTTCACCGTCTCTTTATCAAAGTGCAAGGAATTAATTGATATATCTCATTAATGTTCACCTGAGGTCAAAATCTATGAGAACATCAGTCTCTTGTAAATAACCACAGATGTGGTTTTCCTGACTCTGTATCTAGCAATGTAAATAGATACAGTCCCCGCGCTCTAGAATCTCACAATAAAAAACAGATGACACAGACACACACATCACCACCACCATTACCACACAAGGGCACAATATTACAGTAAGAGAACATGATGGTTCTTAAATAGGAATTTATATTAGGTACATGTTTGGTATTTGTTTTTCCTGGCTATGGAATACATGAAAGTTTTGCTGGGAAATTGAGTGGGGTTAGGAAAAGCATTACTTGACTTTCACATAAACAGTGGAGGTCTGGGAGGGAAGAGGGGGGGGAGAGCTTGACTAGATTACAAGCTCTAAGGGGAAAGAAACCTGTCTCTTTTGGACCCCACCACCCAAGCTTACTAAATGAGTGACAGCAATTGACTGATTATATAAAGTCTTAGAACCAGAGACTTACTGATGGAAAAACTAGGCAAAGGTTGAATAGGTAGGCTTGGATGGAGGGCAAAATGCATACCGAATATCAAAAGGTTAAAGGGGTATGACACCTTAGATTGGGCAGAAAAGGGTCCAAAGATGAAGTATCAAAGAGCAACCAGGCTGACGGTGAGGTAGCTCAGGAGAAGAACACTATAGGTGTGAAGGCTGTTGTCCAAACTACATACTACCTTTTGGTTTCATAGAGAAAGATACGGAACCCTTTAGGATTTAGTAAGAACTAGAATATTGGCATAGCCAGGAATTTTAGCATTTTTCTCATAGAAAAGAGGAAATTTTGTCATTTATTCCAGAAAATTTTAGGTTATTAAGATTTCAATTAAGAGCTGCTAAGAGACTTCACATGAAAATATGTCTTGAAAGTATTTCTTTACTTCTTAGACTTAGTAATTAATAAGTCTATATAGAGCATCTTGAAATATATTCTAGCAGGCAAGACGTAATAAACGATATTGGAAAGGAAAGCTGGGGGCAGACTTTTTGGGCTGAGCAGGTCTTACCCGAGGTCAAAAGCTAGCAAGAGACAGCACCAGGGCTTCAGCTCAATCTTTGATTCTAAATCCTGCGGCCACAGAAGTTTTGGTAAGGGGAGATAGGCAACATGCTCACAATTAGAATATTACTACTGATATTCTAACCTGGCAAGAGGTAATGAGGACTTGAACAAAGGCATAGGCAACAAGAAAGGAGGGAGGAGGATGGATTTCAAAGAAACTGTGGGGGTGGTGTTAATAAGATTTGGTAACTGAGTAAATGTAGCAAGTAAGAAAGAAGAGTACATCACAACGAGTGTAGGGTTTTTCCAGACATGACTCATCACACGGTGAAACTTGGTTGTGGCATCAATGATGCGAATGTGTGTTCATATGCCATCTAAGAGAATCAGCCCATAACAGCCTGTTTAAATAAAGACCATCGTGATGATGAGACCTTAACAAAAGGTGTTGTTGGGACAGCCCTAGTTATAAACAAAAACAAAAACAAAAAGCAGTAAGAATCTTTGGTTTTGTTTCTTTTTTCCTCTAGCACTACTTCTTAGAAAGAATGTTCCAATAAACTTGCATGAATAAATCTAGTCAATTTAGAGTAGCTATAGGGCTGCTGGAAAGGATATATCAGGCTTAAATGACTCATTGAAGGTAAGAGATTACAGAATATTAGAAATAGAAAAAGTCTTAGAGATCACTTAGTTCAATCATTTCCATTAAAAAGAAACCTGTATAGGTCACTTCAAACATATGCAAAGGTGAAGAGCATAGCGTCATGAATCGGCATTGACTAATCATCAATTTGATGATTGTCAAATTTTATTTATTTTTTGGCTGCGTTGCGTCTTCGTCGCTGCGCGCGGGTTTTCTCTAGTTGCGACGAGCGGGGGCTGCTCTTCGTTGCAGAGCGTGGGCTTCTCACTGCGGTGGCTTCTCTTGTTGCAGAGCATGGGCTCTAGGAACGCAGGCTTCAGTAGTTATAGCACACAGGCTCACTAGTTGTGGCATGCAGGCCCTAGAGCGTGCGGGCTTCAGTAGTTGTGGTGCATGGGCTTGGTTGCTCCGTGGCACGTGGGATCTTCCTGGACCAGGGATCGAACCTGTGTCCCCTGCATTGGCAGGTGGAGTCTTAACCATGTGCCACCAGGGAAGTCCTTTTTCTAAAACGTATTTATTTATTTGGTTGCGCCGGGTGGGCTCCTTTGTTGTGACATGCGAACTCTTAGTTGCAGTGTGCACATAGGATCTAGTTCCCTGACCAGGGATCGAACCCAGGCCCCCTGCATTGGCAGCGCAGTCTTAACCACTGCACCACCAGGGAAGTCCCGATGATTATCAATTTATATCCAACCTTGTTTCATCTTCATCCCCACCCCAAGATATCTGTTTCATCCATGAGTATTTTAGGTTGAATCTCTAAAAGATGAGCATTCTTTTTAAAATAATAATAATATCGTCATACCTAAAAACTTAACAACAATTTCTTAATCCCAGAAAATATCTGGTCAGGACTCAACATTTCTCCAGTTGTTTCATAAATTCTCTAGATATGTCTATGTTCTGAAGTCTCTTAAATCGACAGTTTCCCTTTCTTCCTTTTGTATTTTTTCTGCTAATAAGATAGAAGCCAGGTAATATGTCTGATGAAGTTTCCCACTTTCTGGATTTGGCTGAATGCATCCCAATGGTTTCATTTTACGTAGTCTTCTGTTCCCTGTATCTTCTCTAACCTGGTAGATATAGAGGCTTCATCAGAGTCAAGTTCTATTGCTTGGGAAGAACACTTCACAGGTGAGGGAGGAATGCAATGGCTGGGTCTTTTTTGGTGTGAAAATCCCCTTATTTTTAAAAGATGGCTTAAACTGAAGACTTCTTGGGGTTGAGTGACTCACATATTCATAGAACAAACTTTCAATCTTTTGATTCTCAGTTCTCTACTCCTTTTATTATATCTTATACTATTAACTTTAATATTAAAGTTAATACTATTAACTTTGATAGTATACCTTATACTATTAACTATTAATCACTTACTGATTGATTATAGTATACCAATTGCTCTGCTAGGTATTGCATGAGATATGGCCGCACCATTCTCAAAATTACCCAAGTCCTAAATCCAGAAATCATCCTCGGCTTCTCCACTTCTCTTACTTCTACTAAGTCCTGTTAATTTTATCTATTTAACATTGCTTTCCTTTGTTCCATCCTTTCCATCCCCACTGCTACCGCTTTAGTTTAGACCTTTATCATTGTTTTCCTGGACCACTAAAATAGCTTCTTGAAACTCCTCTCCTCCATAACAATCTTGCCTTCCTCAACGCAGCTCTGCCTTATCAACAAAAGATTTTTCCAACTTGCAAATCGAAATATATTGTTTTTCTGCTTTAACCCTTTGGAATTCTCTCATTTCCATGATGGAGTCCCTACTCCTTAGTGCAGCCTAAGGCCACTCGCTCATCTGGTCTTTGCCTATCTGACCATCCTCATCTGTCCCTACTTCCACTCACTATATTCCAATCTACTGAATCACTGAAGTTTTCTGAATGTGCCAGCAGGGATATATAGTGATGAAAAGTAGACTCTAGAATTAGACAGACTTGACTTTGAGCCCTAGATTCCCCATTTACTAGCCATGCAACCCAGGGCATACTTACCATCACTGTATGGTACACTGTGCTAGTATCAGTAGCACAATCCTCAAAAACTTAGTGTAAAACCTTTACACTCGGCAATATGTTTCAGGAAATGTATCTTAACATTTTGACATTTAATTATACCAATTTTAATTTATGAGTCTCTGAAGCATATTTCAGGAAAAAAATATAAAATAATTGATAGTAAAGTATTACTTGTTTATCAGGTTCTTTCCTTTATTATTTAGTATCTTTTTCTTTTTACTAAATTAATAATGTAGGATTGTATCTGATTATAGTAAGTTTTCCTTCCTTTCAACATAATGAAAATTTGTATAATTATGAAATGTTTAAATGGTTAAATCTTTTGCTATTTATTTTAATTCAAATCCAGTATATTATTATATATATTCAGAACTCAAACTATTCATCTTCATCTAAACCTTCAATTAAATTCCACAATGCAAACCTCTTGGCACTAGAACCACAGTTCATGTTTATTCAGCTGAGCTTGTGTCTTGAAAAAGTGTGGAAGTTCGGGGGTTTTCTGGTGAGAATCCACATTCTGACATCACCTTGACCATGACAGTGATTGGCTGTGGGAAGGCAAAGAAGAGTTTATAGCCTGAAAGAGCAAGTGAATGAGTGAGTGAGAGAGCAGAGGAAATACTCAATCTGTGTCACTCACTCCTGGGAGCCTGCCTTCTCACTCCAGGACTGCAAAAGGGTAGGGTTTAATATGACGACTTGATTATCTTAAAATCAAACACGCCACATTTCACATCTCCGGGCTTGGTTTTGAACTTTTTATTTAAATATGGATATTAACACATTGTATAGAATTGCTATGTAATTTAACACTTGTTTATCATTAAACTAGTACCTCATGTTTTAGATTCTTTCCAAAAGGCTGAGTTTATTAACCTAAGCATGTAAATAAGTTCTTATTATGATGTACATAAACTAGAAAATTATGCTTCCTACTTTCTACCTCTGTACCTCACAGATAACTGTTTGTTTACTCATTCTGATGCATTCAAGGTAATCTGACTGAAATACTGTTTTGCATTTACAAATCTGCCTCGATGTATGTTGATTTCTCCATCAATTATGCTTAACCTGTACTTCAATTATAAACAGTATTTTTCAGTATGTTATATATTTGGTTTCAAAGTGTTAGTATCTTATAGCTCTAAAAGCAGAATGGAAAAATGCATAGTACTAGGGAAATAAGAGATGTTGTTAGTTTATACTCTTCCCAATAAAAACTTGCAGTTAGATTCTCAAAACAATCCTTTAAAATTGTTTTAATTGTTGTCTGGATTAGTAGTGGGCACTATAGAGGTCTTTGCTCTTGATGAATCACAAAGTAAATAAAATGAGACTTATGTAGGCAGCCAATTGCTACCTACATGAATCACTTGTTTCCTTTTATATTATTCCTGTTGTGTTTTCATCCAGTTGTTTTTATGGTTTGCAATGAGAAAATCTGCTACTCTGAACTCTTTCTACGGTTCTCCATATTTTAGTTTTTAGCTCTTTAAGATACTGTAATTACTCCAACTCTTTTCATACAGCGGCAGAGCAATAATCTTCCTGTGTGTTGATGGGCTCCATCATGGGCGGCCAAGGTCAAAGTACTGTTCAGAGCCCCTCAGTAGCAATGAGAGCTTCTTAGACAGATGGGTCTCCTTTAGGGGAAACCACTTTATCCCCGCGTGGCCATCAAGAACTTTTGCTAAAGTAGACAGGATGGTGAGCCAGTTTTCAGGCACCAAAATCAAAGACCCACTCTGCCACAAAGAGAGGTGACAGAGGACCCCAGACAGCTTCTCCAGGACTCTAGCCTTACTCTGTGTAACGTTTATTTTAGCGTCAGATACTCAATAAGGATGCAATAAATCGTGGCTAGTGACGATAAAATGCAGAATCTACCTTCAGTGTATAGTATATGACATGCGTTTCATACATTTTAAATATTACTTTTCCCAGTGTGTTTATGGGGAAATTCCCATTACCATTACATATTGCTTCTAAAATGTTGCCCAAACTGTCGCTCTGGAGGAGAAAGCACTCTCAGTTAAATGTGTTTGTCAGTGCAAGTGCTGGGTGTTAGTGGCTTTCAGCTAAGTTTGTTCAACTTCTATTAAAATAGGATTTTATCAAATAGAATAAAATTAAGATTCGATTTCACAATCGCTTTCCTTTTACCTATGAGGAATCTATGTGGAACTGAGATCTTGGCCTGGCTGCAAACCCCAGGACTGTTCACAATGTATTCCTATTCTGACAGTTACATCTTCAATTCTTCCATAAAACTGAAGTCTCCATCACGACTATCACCCTGACCTTGGAGAGCCCCACATCCATTCCATGACAACCTCCCACATCAGTGATGGAAAGCTTAAATGGAGCTGGAGAACAATGTAACTTGAAATGTCCCCTGATATCCCACGATGAACTCTGATAACTCTTCTCATAGAATCATCCTTAAACATGGAATTTGGGTGCTACATGTTATGAGAATAATACTTCACATGTCATGGATCTTTTCACACACATAAAAAATATCAAGTATTCTAAGATATCCACGGGAAAATGCCTCCTAGTCTACATTTTACAAACAAACTTTTTATTATTTTATTTTATTTTTTTTTGTGGTACGGGGGCCTCTCACTGTTGTGGCCTCTCCCGCCGCGGAGCACAGGCTCCGGACGCGCAGGCTCAGCGGCCATGGCTCACAGGCCCAGCCGCTCCGCGGCATGTGGGATCCTCCCGGACCGGGGCACGAACCCGTGTCCCCTGCATCGGCAGGCGGACTCTCAACCACTGCGCCACCAGGGAAGCCCACAAACAAACTTTTACTTCAAAAGCTATAGAGAAGCTGGAAACAGCCTGTAGGATAATTGGCATAAAAGCAACCATCTGAATGTATTCAGTTTTTGCTTAGTTTTTAATTATAAACAAAACAAACAGGTCATCTAACTGCACTAGCTAATGTTTCTACGTCAAGGGCATCAGGAGGCTTCCACGCCCCAACATGAAGTACACTGAACATGCAAGCCTGTGGCAGTGATGAAATGGTCTTCCACTGACAAATCAGAGCAGACAGGTTAAAACCAAATATGGAACTCATGATTATTCAAATAGATGGATAAAGTCACTCTTCTACCACTTACACAGAAGGAACAATTTGAGAACAAAAGCAGAAATTTGGTCCTACTTAGTCAAAACTCTAATTGGACAAAAATGAAAACAATTAAATACATCACTAGTATGAGCAAAAAAGGGTACATTCTTAGTTTTACTCATTAACTTTACCACCTCATTCATTCCAGAAGCAAAATGAAGACGGCTTTAGTTTTGCTCAGCATTTTGGGAACGGCCTGTGCTCTCTCAGTAAGTTCTTTATTCAAAACCTATGGTTATTTCCACTTCTGTCTTTTTGTATTGAGAGAATATGTAATAATTGAATGCTCTTTTAAACAGATGAAAAATTTGCATCGAAGAGGCAAATTAGAAGATTCTGAAGAAAATGGGGTAATTCACCTTAGCATATACTTCCTTAGCTTGACTACACTCCCTCTAGACTTACTGCACATGAAACATGAATGTACCATTTATTGTGTTCATGCAGGTCTATAAGTACAGGCCCCGATATTACCTTTACAAGCACGCCTACTTTTATCCTCCTCTAAAACGATTTCCGGTTCAGGTAAGTGTACAACTTAATTTTCCTTCTCACCCATTACAATTGAAAGGGAATCAAATTTAACTGTAAAACACCTAAATTCAACTCTCCCTGAAATTCAGCCAGAAAGACCACTGACTACAGAGTTTGTTTTTAATATAATAAAATAAAATTTATTCCTAAGGTTTTCTTGTAAAGCAGAGCCACACACATAGAGAGTAAACTCACTTGGGCCCAGTCTAGAGTGACATCATGAAAGCACACACTGCAGAACATTGGGTTCAGGTGTTTTGTCTAATTCACTGACGAAAGTGGACAATTTTATCAGTTGTTGACATTTAAGTCAGTGATAAGGCCACTAATTGCCGTATTATACAGTCATATAACTGTTTTATATCCAATAATTTAGACGCTTTTAATTTAGGGGGAAAAAATTGACTTCATAAACAACAAAGAGCATTAAAAAAATTCCTGATAGCCACTGGTTTGCTGAAGAGTTCCTTAACCTTTGACCGGTGTAGTTCACAGAACAATACAGCATAGTGGAGCATAACTTTAATGGAAAGTGTAGCTCAAGCATGCAGAGGAAAGAGAGAAATTCATGAAGCAAACTAAAAACCTCGTGAGAAGAACAAAACATCCTTAAAACCTGTAAACAAACAAACAGAAAATAACTAAACACTAAAAATAAGAACTTCTGTTTTTACTGAGTTACCTGTGAAGAGGGTTCTGAAAACTAGAGGGTGTGGTGCTGATTTTAAATAGACAGCAAACCAGAATTGTGCTATTTTTATTACTATACAGTCTGGGCTCAGGGCACCAATTATGCACCATCTGACCCCCGTCTCCTGAGACACTAAAAGCAGTAAGGCCGCTGAAAACGATGCCTTAGCACGGTGGCTTGGCATAGTATCCTGCCATATGTTGGACTAACCCACTTCCAGCTCATACAATGGGAGGAAATGATCATCTTAAAGTATTTCTAGCACCACAATAATTATGGGGAATGCGTATGGCCACAGAAATATGAGCACCAATGATACAAGAGCTGTGGGTTTTCAGAATTGCCGTCCATTCTTTGGTTTGCCCATAAATAAACATTGCTCATTTGAAACTTCGTCGTCTTTCTTAAACTTAAATGGAAATGATAATACATTTACGTTTCGGACTACCTCTTCAACTTTTCTAAAATATCATATACTTGGAGGTATTCCCACCTAAAAATTTTTATAGATATCTACGTGTGGGCCAATTCAAATGTCTGTAGTGAAAAGATAGTAGGAGAGGTAATAGTTTTCCTTACTGATAGACCCAAAGTTCATAGATTTTTAAGCAGATCTTTAATATACAAAATTTCTACAGATTATATGCAGATAGATTTATCTCAACCAATGTAGAATTTGTAAATAAGACAGCTGTTTTCAAAATATAATCCAATAAAATATATCTCCTGATCCAACAGTCTGATCTAGTATTGATGATCTATCATCCCACTTTACAAAGTTTGATTTCCAAGATTTTTCTCCTTACATGTCTACTTATATGTTTCCATAGCTCCTTATTATTTATTTCCTTAAGTCTGTTAAGTATTTAGTGCTCAGATTATCACCCCCAAATGCATTAAGCTGCACTGGCTTTGAAGTTCGTGTTTTATTCAAACTGATCTGTGTTTATATATAATCTTTTCTAAAATACCAACTTGCATGAAATAGCTTATGTTGATTGCAAGGCTGTCAGTCCATTGTAGCTTATCTGCTTGACTACAGAAATGTAAGTATCAATAAGCTTAACACCCTAAGCATTTTTAACTGAGGAAATTGTTTTTTTATGATTAAAATGATATTTGGTTAGTGTGTGAACTCTTAGACAGCAGGGACTTTATCTTAAATTTCTTTTATCAGACTCATCTCAGTTATCACAGTACTTGACATGGGGAACTGCCCATACTTCCAACTTCCTCTCTTGCTACGACCTTCATTCTCAGTACAATGCCTGGAATATATATTTTGGAAGTGAATAAATGCAGTAGGGATAGAAGTTGGAAGGAGTATATGAAAGACTTCCAGAAGAATCAATAGGACTTATTGACAAGTTGGTAATAAGGTGTAAATGAAAGAAAGGAAAATAAGAAATGCTAAGTCTTCAAGGCATTTCATGCAGTTTTAAAACTGTCCTCACTGCAGATACTAATTGAAGAGTGAAATGGTTGGAGTAAGATGAAAGCTAGAGGTAAGGAAAGCTTGTAAAATGACTAAAACATTCCCATTGAGACAAAGTATGCTGTCCTCTCTATATAATTTAACTAACAAACAGAAATAGTTCCAATAGAATCTAATGCTTTATTCACCTCTGGGCTAGGGGAGGCACAGCCATTAAGGTCATAGCAGTGGAAGAGCAGGTCTAATTATTCTCTTTTCCACCCAAGATTATTCTTGGCTCAAGGAGACAAGCATTCCTTTCCTTGGGTGGATGGCTTGGCCATCTGAAGAATGAGCCCAACAGGGAGAGCCCTGAGCGGGGCTGGGACATGAATATTCCCTCATGTTGATCTCTAACCCTAAGGTTCTTCCGCAGCTATGTTTTCTAAGACCGACGGTACTTAACTGAGTCACCAGAATCAAAGATAAATGTACAGAGCAGAAAATGACAGAATCTTAAGTTAGGTATCTACTCGTATACTTAGTGTCATTAAGGAGTGGTTGCAGAAGAAAGAAGGAAAATTCAATTTGGATTAACATTGGGAGAAAGAGGAAAAATCTCCTCCACTGTCTTAAAGGCTCAGATAACAGATGTTTAGATATACCTTTCCTTTTAAAAAGTAGCAAAGCTCATTAACTTATAATTTTATTTTTATCTGCAGACTCCTTGGTTTAATTTATTCGCATTCAATATTGAGCTTTTTAGAGGAATGGTACTCATAAATTTCCTAAATGAGTAAATGAATTTTTCTCTTATATAACTTTACACACACACACACACACACACACACACACATACACTTCATTTTAGGCATTAGCTTTAATTAGATTAAAAGGTACTAAAAATTATATGCAAATTTAATTTCAAGTCAAATTCTAAGTTAAATTCACCAAGAGAGCTCATTATTTATGAAAATCATCCAGTAACACCTTATATTTTGTAAAAAGCCTAGTTATCATTTCATTCATATTTTATAAAGAAAATAAAACAATGAGATCGATGTTTTAGCTCAAGACTTGCCGTGAACTGGCTGGAGAACTCACAACCATGTGGGCTTAGATTCCTTCTTTGTAAAATAAAAAAATGGACCAGGTAGTTCTCATTCTCTCAGAGCTAAGCCATTCTGCCATTCATTGCTCTCGTTTTTACGTACAAAATATTTCAACACACTGTCAATGCTTTCGAGGTTAAAAATGGAATATTTCAATGCATATCTCGATCACTGTAAAATGCCCCTTTCTCTCTAACCTTGTGTTGCAGATGTCCAGTCTCCTCATATCTTTCTCACAGTAGCATGAGAACTGTTCTAAGTAAATAAATATGTATGTACATATATATTCATATGTCTATGAATTCATGTATACATTTTTTTTTAGAGCAGTAGTGACTTATCTGAAGAAAACGGAAATGGTGAGAGCTCAGAAGAGGAGGAAGAAAAGGTAAGGAATTTCTGCAGGTTTTTTTCATAGCGAACCAGGCAGCACAAAAAACAAATAGAAAACTAGTCTCCTGTAGTCTACACTCAGCAAATAGACATTGCCAGGTTACCAACTGCCCACAGCCTTCTATTTTGGACAAGGAGAATATTATTTAAATGAGGATTAAATAAAATGACCTGCTTAAAACACTATTACAGTTTGGGGATAAAGTTACGTGTAAGTTGTATATGAATACAAAAGTATCTCTATTTTAAGTGGAAGAAATGTAAATTCGGAGAGGAGGCAAGAAAGTATTATTTACATTTAGGCGGATAGAGCACGATGGTAAAAGACAAATATACAATAATCCTAAACTTAGTGCAATACTTGTTTTAATGACTGAACTTTAAAAATTCAGTTTAATCAGTGGGTAGTATAAGAAAGCTAATCTCATCTCCTCTACAGTGTTATTGTGATTCATCTGCCTTTCTTGACTCACAAAGTAGGGCTGTTCTTTCTGATTGGAATTTTATATGTCTTTTTGTCTACTAATAAAATTCATGTTTTCATAGAAATGCAAATGCTCAAGATGTATAAATACCTTCCTATATAGTACTACAAATTAGTATAGTTCATGGCTAAAATTCATCTATATAACTTGGAAATTGTGCTAACATGTTTATAACTGACATTCTTGCCCATAGAAACATAGTAATTAGGTACAGTTTCCTGGGTAGTCAATTATAGCTATCCACTGGTTTGGGAACCTTCTAAATTCAGGTATTCTTAGATGCTATTTATGAAGGGACAATGACAGTCTAAAATGGATCAAAATGTCTGCTCAAATGGATAAACGTCTGCTCTCTTGAAAACAAAATGGTGTGGGAACTTTAAAAGTGACGCATAATTAGTCTGATTTTTTTTTTAACCATAGAAGTAACTTTTTTAGTACCACAATTTATCCTAATAGCTTTTAAAGGGGTACCTTACAAGAATGTCAAGCCAGTACCAGGAAAAATGCCACCTACTAAATGCCACAAAATTTTGCCTGGAGTTCCACATAGCGATCTTACACAAGAACTAAGCTGGGGTAATCCATTTAACTACAGCTGCTTGCTGTACAGAGATTGTAAAATTGCCTTACCAGCTAGATTTCCCAGTTAGACTGCATATCTTTTGACAGTGGTTCTTCATTTGTTACGATGGTGGTTGGGATGGAGAAACATTAAGGTTCCTTTAGAATTCTGATGAAATTTCACGTACTCGATATTTTACCAACAATCTCTGAACATTTCTGGTCCTCCCAGAACTTATCTGCAAACTCCCCATGACCCAGGAGGCTAGAGGCCATAGGTAACAATCCTCGCTTTGGGGGTCAACAGTGCTGTACCCTCTTTTGCATCTCTTCACACTGCCCAGCCCAGTTTCTTATACCTATATAGTGCCCAGTCAATATTTGGTGGTTTGGTTTTGAAACTTCAGAGGAATAAATGCTCCAAAGACCATTCATTCAAAGTGAGAGTGGAAAACTGGATGAAGAAAACTGGGAGTCTTCCATCCTGAAGAGAGTTTAGAACCTCTTTTGTCCCCGTCTCTTCCTGAAAATGTCACTGGCAATTCAGATTAAATACAGAGTCTCCAGGAATTGTATTCCCATGAGAAGGTGCTTAGGCATATCTTCTATTTGGTGATCATACATTTTTTTCCCCTCTCCTAAATTATTCAGTCTCACATTTATAAAACTTTTATTGAAATATAATGTACATAACACAATTATCGTAAGTTTAGAGATGACTGAAATTTCAGAAATTGAGCACTTAAGGGTAACCAGCACCCACAGAAAAAAGCAGCACATGTTTTGTGCTCCATCCATCTGTTAATCAACCACCACCAAAGGCAACTGCTATGTTGACTCCTAACAGATAGATTGTTTCTGGCTCTTTTTGTGTTCCATATATATATATATATGTATACACACACACACACACACACACACACACACACACACACACACACACACATGTATGGAATCCTGCAGCATATATTCTTTTGCATGTGACCTCCACAATCTCTTGAAAAACACATTGAAATAAATTCAGTTTTCCAGTACTCATTTAAAGTAAATAAATTCTGTGTATGAATTCCTGACTTTCAATATTAGCTGTGAATTACTTTGAGAGGTTACCTCGATCAACAAACAATTGCCTAACAACATGGAGAAAAGGCAACATAGTAAAATGTTAAAGATGATAATAACATTCATTGAGGAGTAGTGATTTTTAGAAAACATCTTCCTGCAATAACATAATATATCGCTAAGGATTTCTTGGAGTGTTTGATTTCTTCTTTGCACAGAAAAATTGTGTGTCAAATGCCTGACATCTTTTGAATACTGCCCACATCTCAAAACTGGCTTATGTATTGGCAGATGGATGTTGAATTTAATATGTCTCTTTTTCTTTAAATACTCCTGAAAGTACATGAAATACATTCACTTCTTTTTGATAGTAAATACGACACGCAATCAACTTGTTTGAAGAGAGGGGCTTCTATAAGGAATTCTTTTCTGAAAAAATATCCTAGGTATAGTGTGGACAATTCACATAAATCCTCCTTGTCATCAAAAACGTCATGGTGCACAGAAAGGGCCCAGGTTTGTTTTTGTTTTTTTAATTAGAAAGATACAGTTTCGTCACTTACTGTGAGACTTTAAACACGTTATTTAACTTTTCTGAGCTCACTTTCCTTTTCTAAAGGGTGTGAGTTACAACCCTACCTTAAAAGACTGCTCTAAGGAATTTAAAAATAGGTATAAAGTTCTCAGCTCATTTGTCAGCAAATACAATAATTAACGAACTGTCATGTCGTAGCAGCTATGAACAAGACGTCCAGAGCCTAAGCTATGTACTGTATGATACCATAGAGTCAGATATGCTGAAATTATTACACAAATATTTTTGAACTGATTAAACGGAATACATAAATATCTAAAACACACTATAGTGAGGTAAATAGTATGAGAAAACTTTGAATTGAGTTCTGAGAAGTGAGAGGTGCAAATGGCACAAGAGGAAGCAGAACTGTCAACACTGGGTGACAAGCTGGCGGAGGGATACGGAGGACGTTCTTTCCAATAATGGTTCACGACTACAACAAACCTTGAGTTATCTTCTAGCTTACATAAATGTTCTTGCTCTGGACACTTACCCCAGGAGACTTCAAATGAAGAAGAAAACAATGAAGAGAATGAAGATTCTGAGGGAAATGAAGACGAAGAGTCAGAGGCTGAGAACACCACCCTTGCCATTACCACACTTGGTTACGGAGAGGAGACCGCACCTGGAACAGGGTATATAGGTCTAGCTGCCATCCAGCTTCCCACGCAGGTAACAATTCCTCCAAGATGTTCAATCTGCTCTCATTGCTTTACTGAAGTCTGAGGTTATCCTGACACTCTACACACAGTATTTTATATTATCTTCATTAACTCAATGAAAAAGTAAGAGCAGGTACAATGTCCCTGTTCACAAATAAGGAAAGGTTTTTCCCATGGAAGTTCTCTTTCCATGTTCTTATACTGACTTTCAATATTATCACAGAAGACTAAGGAGAAGCATCTTAGCAATGGATAAAAGGTCCTGAGAGATGCCATAGCATTTCTGGGAAGAGGATTCCAAGACAGAGAAAGTGAGTAGCAAAGCTACAGAAAGCATCTCCCACAGAGACTTATTTTATCAGGTACCTTTTTCCTCCCTCAAAACCCAATGACAAAGGTACTAATTCTGAATTTTTAAAAACCCACCAATTCTTTGGTAACTTAAATTGGCTTCAATTAAGAATTACATGTAGGACAAGGCTGTCAGTACAGCCTATGTTGGATGAAATAATGGCCTTAAGTTTTATGTTTTTCACACCTAAATTTGGATTCCTTCAAACTTTCCCTTATAGGCTGGGGATATAGGAAAGAAGGCTACAGAAGAGGAGGAAAGTGATGAAGAAGGAGGGGAAGAAAATGAAAATGAAGAAGAAGTGGATGATAATGAGCAGGGCGTAAATGGCACTAGCGCCAACAGCACAGAGATAGACAATGGCCACGGCAGCAGCGGTGGGGACAATGGAGAGGAAGAAGGCGAAGAAGGTGTCACCGAAGCCAATGCAGAAGGAACCACAGTGGCTGGAGGCCAGGACAATGGTGGCTCTAAGGCAACTACCTCTCCGAATGGTGGATTTGAACCTACAGCTCTACCCCAGGAGATCTACGGAACTACCCCACCACCGTCTGGGGAAACTACCACCCCTGGATATGAGGGGGAGTATGAACAAACAGGCACCAATGAGTACGACAATGGATATGAAATCTACGAAAATGAAAATGGAGACCCTCGTGGGGACAATTACCGAGCCTATGAGGATGAGTACAGCTACTATAAAGGGCGGAGCTACGACGGCTATGACGGTCAAGATTACTACTACCACCAGTGAAGGCCCAGACTGGGATGAATTCATCCGTTCCGGCACTTTGTGTGGTTACCGTTTTCAAAGTTCAACTCAGGAAGGTGCAATATAACAAATGTGCATATTATAATGTGGAATGGTGCTGCCGTTCCAAAGTGGTTAACCAATGCATGAGATCGTGTGTGACTGAATATTTTGAGGTTGTAGTTCTATAAATAGTGTTTTTAACGTGTTTGCGCTAATGGCTAAAACATACCCTTTGTTCGAGCGGTGCTTCTTAGAAGAGATTCATTGACATCAGTAACACTGTATACAATAAATGTGTAGTTCTCTAATCACACTACCTATCCATCACTGTATATTAGGTTTAATTATCATCCTCATGTATTTTGATGTGACCTGTATGTATATTCTATCTATGGGTTTTATCACAAATAAAAATGCAATCCTTCAAATGTGTTATAATTAAGAAGAAAAATGAGAGATTCAGAATGAAAAAAAGTGAGACCAGTGGGATGATGATTCAGCTAAAGTATGAAAGTTTACTTCCTCTATGGTTTAAAACTGAGAAGGACGATAGACATCTTTTTCATGGATAAATCAACATAACTAAGATTTTGAAATGCTTGTGGACGGGCTCAGCCACATATATCAGGGAAATAAACAGCTTTTATTAGAGTTGCCAGATTTGACAAATAAAAATGTAGGATGCCTAGTTAAATTTGAATTTCAGATAAACAATGAGTAACTTTTTAGTATAGGTATGCTCTATGCAATATTTGGCATTTGTGAAATATTTGGGACATATTTATACTAAATAAATGATTCATTATCTGAAATTCAAGTTTAATTGACTGTCCTGTGTTACATCTGGCAGCCCTACTCCTATCGATTTGGTTCTAGGTGGCATAGCAGTGGGATGGGGTAGAAAACTCTTATACATACGCACAAACATCAACCCATCATCTCCTTACTCTTTATTTTGAAAAATTCCAAGCCTTCAGAAAAGTTGGAAGGCTAGTACATGAGCACCTAAATTCACCCATGGTTAACATTTTGCCAAATTTATCTCTTTCTATTTCTGTGTGCCTCTCTTCATATATATACACACTTCTTTGCCAAGAGTGATTGCAGACATCACGGCATCACAATGTTCACCCCTAAACACTTCAGCATTTAGTATTAGAACAAGGAATTCTCCGACCTGGCTGCCATACCATTCTTATTCTCATTCTCAAGAAATTCAACCTAGATATGATAATATTTTCTAGTACACAGTCCATATTCAAATTTTCCCAGTTATTCCAATAATGTAATTTATTGCTAACTCATTTAACCCTCACAAAACTCTGTCAGCTAGGTTTTATTGTTATCGCCCATGTTATTGACAAAGGGGCTGAGGTACAAAGAGGTTGAGCATCTTGCGCCAGGTCACAACTTCAAAGCAGCCGCGTAGCTTTAGGATCTGTTCTCTTGACCGTTAGCGCGTATTCATTAGGAATGCTATATTCATTAGGGCATATTCATCAGGAATGGATGTTGAGCCATGAGTGGGCAGGAAATCTCTAATGATAAGGCACTGCTGAAAAAACCAGACGTCCTCCATCACAATTTTCTTAGAACCAACTATGTTTTTTTATGACTTGAGCCCTAAAGAATATTTTCAGAGCAAGGATCCTCTGATATTTTTCAGGTATTTTGGTATACCTTTCTATATAGGTAGATTGGTATTGTGCAAAATGCACGAGCCCTGGAGTTACGTGGGCTTGAATGATGGTGTTACCGAGAGTAAATGAATTTCCTTCCCTAGTCTTTGTTCCCTCACATCCTACATGTGGAGTATACTCAGTGGGTTGCTGTTTAGAGTCCGACCCGTTACGAGCTACTCAGATCATCACCTCTCTCCTCTCCAGTCCCTTCCTTTCTCCATCTAAACATTTAGGTGCATCTGATTGTAATAGAATTACCTGGTCATAAAAATTGTCTTTTGCGAACTCATAGATCATTTTTTTTCTTGTCCTAATGCCTCCTTGTAAGCAAAAGCTTTTCATGAGATGGAAGCCTTGGGAACAGTGTGATAAATACTATTTATTCAGCAATATAGGTAATCTTTACTCTTTATTTGTGACATTGTCACAAACTATCACAATATATCATAGAATCATCAAATCTTAGATTTGGCCAGCCACAGGGCACTTTGCTAAGACTCGGGTTGGACTGCAGTCAGTTCTTGCCCACATGGTCTATATGGAGACCATGCAAGGTTGTCAGAGAGCTGCTCTTCCATGTGCCTCTTCCAGATACCAAGGTTTGGGAGACTAATGAGTGTCCTAGACCATTTAAAGAACATTGACCACATGGAGAGTTCAGATGGGCTTAGCATGAGAGAGGGCTACTTATGTGAGATGATTCATGGTGACATGTAGGCCCTCACCAAGCAATGGGATGCTGACTGGCCTCCCAGCTCAGCCCACACCCCAGGGGTGGATGGTCTTGGGGTATTAGCATGGCCACAGGGTAGCTGCTTCTGAGAGATGACTCTGCCCCTCTCCCTGTGGTCTCCCTAGGCCCTATCCCCTCACTTCAAGTCCCTCTTACCTCCTCCAACATGATGCCTCAATCAATATCCTCCCCAGCTGGCAACCAGGGTGAGCCATGTTTAATCCGCAGGGAGCGCTGAATATCCCCCTTCCCCATTTCAATTTATTATTGTTACATAAATTCTATACCCTGCCTCTTTCATGGCTGACCCTGCTGATTTCCTATCACCCTTTCCTCTCTTAACAAGAGTTTCATCTTGCAAAACTAAAGCTTTACTTTTCAAAGTAATTGCTTCTGCTGAGAGTTTCAAGAGCCTATTCAGAACTGAAAAACAAAACACTGACTTTCTTTCCATTTGGATTCCTCTTATTAAAAAAAATCCCAATCCGGGACTTCCCTGGTGGTCCAGTGGTTAAGACTCTGTGCTCCCAATGCAGGGAACCCTGGTTCGATCCCTGGTCAGGGAACTAGAACCCGCATGCCACAACTAAGGGCCTACATGCCGTAACTAAAAGATCCCACATGCTGCAATGAAGATCCCACGTGCTGCAACTAAGACCCAGCACAGCCAAAAAAACCCCAAAATCCCAATCCATCTCTAGGCAAAGTGAATCCCTCTGAGTGACAAAGAGAAAAAGTAATGAAAGTGTGAGAAAAGCAGAAAAATATAAATATATTCTTTTGAAAAGGATAGTCTAATGTCAAGAAATATGAGTCTTACTTTTAAAAAAGAATCAATATTAATTAAAAGGAAATCATGAAGCAATCACGTGGACCTTTTGTTTATCCAAGTGCAAATACTTGGAAATATTTTCTGCCCTCAGTGGGTTAGATACTCATTAACTTGGTTTGTTGTTCTAAGAATAAAAGTTCCATGGAAGATGTATTCTGTTCTTTTTCAGGAGGCTTTCCCCCTGCATTTCATAACTCCCAGGGTCCAAGAAGATAAGACCTTCATCAGTGTGCACAGAATTTTGTCTTATCACTTTTTGTGTGTGTGTGTGTGGTACGCGGGCTTCTCACTGTTGTGGCCTCTCCCGCTGCGGAGCACAGGCTCCGGACGCGCAGGCTCAGCGGCCATGGCTCACGGGCCCAGCCGCTCCGTGGCACGTGGGATCTTCCCGGACCTGGGCACGAACCCGTGTCCCCTGCATCGGCAGGCGGACTCTCAACCACTGCGCCACCAGGGAAGCCCGTCTTATCACTTTTTAAAGCACAAATTCAACTTTCACTAGTTTAGTCATGGGTCAGAAACTTTCTCTGTAAAGGACCAGATAAGTAAATATTTTGGCTTTGCAGGCCATATGGTTTCTGTCACAGCTCTTCAAATCTGCCATTGTAGCAAAGACCACCATAGACAAAACGTAAACAAATGGGCATGGCTGTGGTCCGATGAAACTTTATTTGCTAAAACAGCTGTTGAGCCAGATTTGGCCTACAGGCCATAGTTTGCTGATTTCCATTTCGGATGACTATAAAGTCATAACCATAGAGAACTGATTAATTTAAAATTTTAGCTGTGGTTAATCACTTAGGATATAAACAAACTATCAGTGAACTCACTAAAGATGCAGCACATTTTCTCATATTTGATACAGCCATCTGTGAGCTATCTCCTTTCTGCAGCTGCTTAATAACATGCTTCTGACACTTCCTGGACCTGAACACATCAAGAATGTTATTTATGTCTAATAAATAATATTTGAAGATAATATTTTCATTGTCCTAATTATCTTTTGAAATTTTGTGACAGAAATTGTCAGGTATGTCTAACCCCTTAGCCAGCTGAGGGAAAGTTTGATTTTGATTCTAGCTGTAGGATAGGGATGGGGAATCAACAGCACAACGTAAACCATTACTTACACTGTGTAGAATGAGTTATCATCAAGTCCAGTACTGCTACGGTTAATTCTATGTCAACTTAACTGGGCCAAGGGGTGCCCAAATTAAACATTTTCATTTCTGGGTGTGTCTGTGAGCATTCTTCTGGATGAGATTAGCATTTGAAGAGGTGGACTCAGTAAAGTAGATTTTCCTCCCCTATGTGGGTGGGCATCACCCAATCAATGGAGGGCCTGAAAAGAACAAAAAGGCAGCTTCCTGCTTGGCTGCTTAAACTGGGACACCTGTCTCCTGCCTTGGACTGGGAATGACACCAGCTGCTCATCTGGCGCTCAGGCCTTGCGATTCAGATTGGATTTACACCACTGGCTTCCCTGGGTCTCCAGCTTTCAAATGGTGTATCATGGGACCTACCAGCTTCTGTAATCATGTGAGCCAATTCCTCATAATAGGTCTCTTCCTATGTGTATAACCTATGGGTTCTGTCTCTCTGGAGATAAACAGACTAATACAAGTACACCAAACATTTTAAGAGTAATTTTCAGTGAATTCTCAATACCTGCATTGCTATCGGGACTGACTCAGGCACCCTGTATTCTCCAAAGACAGCTTCGACACTATCTCCCCTTCCACAAGTCTTCGGCAATGTGACGTTGCCACTTCTCCCCAAGGTGTGGAACATATACCTGCTCCTTTGAATCTGACTGCTTTGACCAATATCATGACAATGACTCTAACAGTTCCAGGCTTCGCTTACTTCTGTTTTCTGCTCTTGAGAGCCTAGAGGGTCTCAGGAGCGGGGAAGCCCCCTGAGAAAGAGCAGAATGTAATTTGCATGGGAACCTCTACTATTAGACCAACAAATCCAGTTCATGAGCTTTTAACCCACTGAGTATTTTAATCCTGAGCTACCACATGAGAAGTCCAGTTGGTTCTGCTGGAGAGAGAGGTCATATGAAGAAGCAACAAAGCACCGTCTTGGATGTGCACCCAATCAGGTCTTCAGAGAAGTCCTGCACCCATCCCGTCTGAGTGTCCCAAATGAGAGATCTGAGGATAGCACAGCTGAGCCAAGTCACCCCACAGACACTTGAGAGAAAACAATCAACGGGTGTTTTAAACCACTAAGTTTAGAGGTAGTTTGTCATATGGCAATAGATAACTGAAACAAGAACAGACAAGCATAGAAAAAATTCTGAGAATTTGTGAGAATTAAGACAGTCATGAGAGGAGAGCTAAAATAAAATGGTAACACAATACATATAAACACGAAGTTTAAAACCTGAGAAGACAAGATATGCCGAAATGAGGTAAGAAAATAGTATGTGTCCAATACGATGAGTAACTAGCTGGTATATGTCACCATGTTCTGTCTCTTAAGAGGATACTTGGTCCTGCAAAACGAAATGGCAAGAACTATTTGGGAATGAGAGATATTTCCCTCCTGAGGTCACACAACGAAGCCTTACAGCTTCTTCCAGCAATGTCGCCATGTCCTGAAGGAAAAGCCTCGTATCATTATAATTACATTTTAACTACACCCTCTGAATTACACTTTAAGGTGTAGTAAGACATCTTTCTAATATAAAAATAAAAGCAAATTATATTGACATGCCTTCCCTTTGCCAGTAATAGCTGAATGGGTAAACAAATAGCCCAGAGAAATGAACACAGCTAGCTTCATGCTACTCCGTGACCCTTTGTGGTTCCGTATCTGGCTGAAATTTTTATGTACTTCTGTTGAAATTCCCAAACACTAAGAGAAAAAAATAATAAAAACTAAAAAAGAACCCCATAATTTGGAGGTAGATGAGAAAGTTGGTTGTAAGTGACGTTTTAAAAAGTGACCTTTTTTAAACTCAGGATGAATATTGATCCTCATGAATGAACATATTTAAAACAGAAACATTTTCTTCTGCTAGAGACAGGGCAAGTCCCAGCACACCCATTTCACACTCTCTTCTGGAGATGAATGGGGAATAAACGATTCTATGAAATGCCTAAAGCCTTGACAAATCTGTAAGGGTCCATATGGTAAAGAGGAGATGCTCAACAAGGGCCCTTCTTTTCCATTCACAACACTGTGGAGATCCCCCCACTGTTTCAGAAGGGAAAACTCAGTATTTGTTGCATATATAAATTAGAAAATAGAGCGTTATTTCAGTTAGTCAGAACCTATGGAAATATGCACAGTATATATTTATCTCTAACTGCCTATGATGATACAGAGAAATGTGTCACCTAATAATGTTAAGAATAAGTTGGGGACAAAGATCCCAGAAAACAAAAAGAGTTCTTACTATCCTAAGTTTTAAAAAATGTATATCAAGGGCTTCCCTGGTGGCGCAGTGGTTGGGAGTCCGCCTGCCGATGCAGGGGACGTGGGTTCGTGCCCCGGTCCGGGAAGATCCCACGTGCCGCGGAGCGGCTGGGCCCGTGAGCCATGGCCGCTGAGCCTGCGCGTCCAGAGCCTGTGCTCCGCAACGGGAGAGGCCACAACAGTGAGAGGCCTGCGTACAGCAAAAAAAAAAAAAAAAAAAAAAAAAAATGTATATTGAAACAATTGGACCTAGAGCACAAGTATAGAGAAGATGGATGGGAGGTTCCAGAAATAGATGGAAAAACAAAACAAGACAAAACACAAAGCCTCACTCCTGGATGAGGGTCCAGTAGCTGGAACAGATAGTGTAGGTTCCTAGTTAGCTCATAGTTTATGATTGTTCTCAATAAAGTGAAGGGTAAGAAATGAAAAAGCCAGCACAAGATGAAACAAGTTTCGTGGACTATTTCCATCTGAAAATCTCTTTGAGGAGCAGCTCCTTGTGTCAGCCCGGCCCAGGAGATTCCAGCCAGGTGCATCATTGGTGGAGATGTCTGTTCTTGAACCATGAACCGAGAACCAGAAGAAAGTTTGGGTCCATTTCCTGTTTTTCTCTAGTCCTTCTTAATTTTGTTGTCTTTTCCAAGTAAATAGAAATAGTGTGAGGCTAGATTACCTTTTTTACAGAACCCTGGTCTTTATCTTTGATTCCTAAGAAATGTTATGGCAAAACTGTTTATTACACAAAAACATTTAGGAAACTTATGTTCAGTTTTTGAAGTTCAAGCTCAACCCAGGGGGCAAGCTTTAAGAGGGTAGCAGTAACACCTCTACTTCACAGAACTTTAGCAAATGATTATTCTCTGGTTTTCTCCCCATGGCTTCTTCTCGGCAAACTTTTAGACAGAAAGTTTGATAGGCTCAATATTTTTTTCTTTTTTTCTCTTCTTGCTTTAGTCAATTGTAGGTTCTAAATTTAAAGCCCAAGTTGCATTTTTATTTTTTGAGCTTTGAATTCATTTTAGCTTTGGAAGTATATATATATTTAGCTACTGCCAGTTTACTCCTTGGTAGGACTGGTAGCTAAGTCAACTTTTCTCTTAACATTCTATGAGTTTTCTCTTATAGAACACAGATTCATCTAGATAGAATTAAACACTTTCCCATCACTTAAATAAAGGGGAAATCTCTTGCTAAATTTCTTTGGAAAGAAGGAAAGACAAAGAAAAAGCACATTTGAGAAATAATCTGAAACGATAATATTAATGAAAAAAACCCTAACATTTTCTAAAGTTGCACCATGTATGAGGCACATACCAGGTGCTTACTTCTACCTGATTATTCAAAAGTATAAAGTTACTTATAAACTCTAAAGTTACGGAAGAGCGTAAAACCTTAAAACGCTGCGGATTTCCTAAGTGCTATAGAAATCTGTGAATAATTCATCGCGTTAAGAGAATATTAAAGTGAGGGTTTTCGTGGTGTTCTCATCTGTCTACTGTTTATATAGCTGTATGTTTCTGTTCAGTCTTACGGTTGACTGAACACTGTTGCTTGTCCATTCCTTTCCTTTACTTCCATTTTCCTGTTAGCCTTTTTCTCTGTCTGCCAAGTCCTTTACATTTTGCTGAAGTTCTGGTCATTAATATTTGTGATGTCTAGAGAAACAGCCCACCGTTTGCTCTTAAACTTCAACTCTGTTATTTCTTTCACCATTTCATTGATTTTTTTTCCCTTCAACAATTGAGTCGTAAAAGAAGACATGGTTGGAAGATAAAGAGAGGACAGATGCAGAAGGATGTCATCTGAATGCCAGATTATTATATAATGATGGGAAGAATGGGTGGGATGGGTAGCTATCATGTATTTATCATTTAGTTTAGACTTAGGAACATTTGTTGATTTAATGTTTATGCAGACTTTAAGAGACAGTATAGTGCAGTGGTTTTCAAACCTCATTTTGGAGCCTCATTGCTTAATTATAAATTCTGGCTTTTTATTTTTATTTTTTTGTGTGGTACGCGGGCCTCTCACTGTTGTGGCCTCTCCCGTTGTGGAGCACAGGCTCTGGATGCGCAGGCTCAGCGGCCATGGCTCACGGGCCCAGCCGCTCCGCGGCATGTGGGATCTTCCCGGACCGGGGCACGAACCCATGTCCCCGGCATTGGCAGGCGGACTCTCATCTACTGCGCCACCAGGGAAGCCCAAATTCTGGCTTTTTATATTTGCTGGATATATGACCTTAAGCAAGTCACTTAACTGCTTTATGTCTTATCACTAAAATCAGGGTGATAATAACAGCTACAATATAGAGTTTTGGTAAATATTAAATGAGTTAATATACCACACCTAGAGGAATACTTGGATCATAGCGATCATTCAATGAAAGTTCAGCTTGTTATGATGCTCCCCATTCTCATATGGAGAAATTGAGGCTCACAGAAGTTCAGTTTAGTTGCTTAAGCAATTGACCACAGCAAACAAGAGGTAGAGTCAGTATTTGAACTCAGGTCTGTTTGACTCCAAAGCTACCAGTTAAACGTCTCCACTGTCAATGACAATGTCAAATACTCTAAACCCCATGGTTGAACGACTGTGAGTCAGCAGTGTCCCCAACCTAAAAGCTAAAATTCTAATCCTGGCAAGAGTTTTAAGAACCAGCTACGTACACTCAGAAGAGGATCAAAAATAGGGATTCAGCCTGAACTAGAAAAGAAACCATTCTCTCAGCTAGGGCTGCCTAAGGGCTGCTTTCTTTGTTTTATTTTGGTTTTTGTCTGTTTTGAAAGTTAGAAGAAACTGAGAGTTTACATTTAAATCTCATTAAATATCATTTATAGTCTGTTAAAGTTGTGTTTAGCTATTGGTAGTTCTTATCTCTTAGTATGGGTTAAACAACTCTTACATTATCTTTTATTGATGTTTCACATAAAGTTCTAATTACCCCTCCAGGTCGTATAATATTTTAGACTGAATGGAACCTCCTGAACTACTGCAATCATGATTTTGGCAGCCAGACTGGGCCAACTACTGCCCCAGAAAGGCTTATTCCAACATGCGTGTGCCACTCGTTTCACTGCAAAAGCCAGCGTCCTAAACTGACCACTTTATAACATTCACATACAAACCCACACTCTCCATATTTCCCCCTAAACCACCCCTGCAGTTTCCCCCATAACAACACTACAGAGCAACTTTGTTCTTCCAGTTGCTCAAGGCAAAAACCTTGGTGCCATCCTTGCTTCTTGATTCTCTCTCCCGGCCACATGCGGTGCGCCAGCCAATCCTACTGGCTTTACTGTCCAGATACATCCAGAACGTGACCACTTCTCACCACCCCCGGTGGTTCAAGTCCAGATTACTTCAAGAGCTCCCTCGCCGGTCTCTGCCTTTGCGTACTCAGTCCCTCCTTCAGTTCCTCCTTTGCCCAAGAACTCCAAGGGCTTCCTTGTCACTCAGGGTGAAGTCAGGGCCTCGCGATGACCCAGGGGCGCTACATCATCTGCCATTGAATACTTTTCTGACCTCGTTTCCTGCTACACTCCCTTCCTGCAGTCCATCCAGCCAACCTGACCTCTCCTCTGTCTTGGAACAAGCCAGCAGGCTCTTGTCCCAGGGGTTCTCCTCCTTCTCTTCCTTCCGCCTAGAATATTCTTCCCCTAGAGAGTCAGATGTCTACAGGTCTTTACTCAAAAGTCACTCTCTCAACGAGGCCCTCCTGGGCCTCACCATCTAAAATTTCAACCCAGGAAATTCCCTGGCGGTCCAGGGTTTAGGACTCTACGCTCTCATTGCCGAGGGCCTGGGTTCAAACCCTACTCAGGGAACTAAGATCCCGCAAGCCATGTGGCGCAGCCCCAAAATAAAAATTAAACAATTAAAAAGTTTAAAAAATAAAATTTCAACCCAATGTCCCCACTCTCAATGCTTGTTATTGTCCCCTCCCTGCAACACTTTTTCTTCTTAGACTTAGTCTCCGTCACTACCTAACATAACACTTTACTTACTCATCTTATTTACTGTCTGTCTCCCTGCCAGCTTATAAATTCCACGAAGACAGGGATTTTTTTTTTCCTTTCATTCACTGCTGTTTCCCTAATGCTGGTCACATAATAGGCACTCAATGCCCTTTTGTTAAATGTTGCTGAAGTTCCTTCAGGCACAGTTGAAATTATAAGCTTTTGACATAAGAGGATAGCGAAACTGTTTTCTATTTATAAACTTGTGAGTTATTCAGCCAGTCCTAGTTAATAGTTCTGAAATCAATTTTAATTATTTGACAACACGATACACCAAGCTGAGGTATTTATATTTTCTGTTTATCCCACTTTCTGGAACATTTGATAGCAGCTTTCTACCACAAAAACATTTTTAGATTAAAATGACTTTGCCCCCTATGGTTATCTGTGGGCACTGGTAACAAATTGTTTGCTAGCGCTAAGTGAGCCAGTGCTGATTGGCCACTGGGGACTCTAACAAACTTTAAATTTCAGCAGAATGCCCACACACCGTTAATTCTGCAGAAGAACCCAGGTGTTCTGAAGGTCAAAGACCCCCAGGTAATTTGGCTCTCTTGATGTTCTCGATAACAACTTTATAACATAGTTCCCATCTGTAGGATGCGTGCCGTCCAGGTAGGGAGCTGGCTTTTGAAAATGAATGCATATTGAGTGTTCTCTACTGAGCACACCTGTGTACTATGTAGTGCTTTGTTTTAGAAAGAGAAAGTGTGTTACCAGCTCCAGAAATGATCGACTGAACTTGGTGGTTTGGTAGCAGCTCTCCCTCTGATTTGACTACCACCATTATCAAGCGCCACAGTAGCTCAAAGACTTCAATTTTACTCCACACCTTTGCTTATAAGACTGAATAAGGATAATATGCTCAGACTTATACTTTCAAACCTCATCTGTACTGATATTTCTAGTGATCAGCATTGTCATTTGATACTTGACTTGTACTGTCCTAACCTCTAAAATGCTTGGAAGCTAAATTATAGCTAGAATTAAGGTCCTTAAAATTGTATTAATTTAGAAGAGAATAGCCCAGGATTTTAGAATACATTTAAAAGTTATATTTGTTTCTCCAAATAAAAGCTATTACCTTGAACTGGTTAAAGATTGCAACAGTATTTATTTTTCCTGTTAAAAGTACTTTTCTCTCAAGTAATATCAAAGAGTGGTGTAAATTTTTACTTCTCATATTGGTTGCTATATGTCTGTGTGGTAGTTAGTAAAATACTTAATATCAAAACCAACAGATCAGTCATCCAAAATTATGTTGACTTTCTTTTTCAATCTAATGGCTACTTGACTTAAGTGAACTCACTAGATCCTCTTAGCATATAAACATGTACCTTTATCCATAAGAAAATGTTAGTGTTTTAAACATCGTTTTGTGGATGCCAGTAAAATACTATGATTTGCTTTACATCAACTACATGTAGATTTTTCTGTAATAAGATAAAAGAGTAGAAACTTATTCAAGGTGCTGTAGAGTCTGGCGTTAGAGCTACATTGGCTGGATGCTAATCCCAGTTCTGCCCCTGAACACCTGGGAATTCTGGGACAAGTTACTTGACTTTGAGTCTATTTCCTAATCTGTAAAACAGGACTAGTAATGCCACCTAACTCCACAGGGTTACTGTGAAGCTCAATTAATTGAATATATGTCAAATTTTTAGAACAGTGCTTGGCCCATTTTAGTTTTCAATAATGTTAGCTATTAATATAACAATTACATAAATTGTTTTGGTCTCCAGCCCACAGGTGGCTTCCACCTCATATACCTTGCTAACGAGTACGAGGATATATATTCAGGCACAGGGCTGGTGGTGAACAAGATTTCATTCCTCACAGTAAAGCCTGTCACCCTGGCAGATTCATTTAGAGTCTGTTATGAGTTGCTATACTAACTTAATGTTATTCTTTTTTTTTAACTGTTTATTTTTTTAATGACAAAAGCTAACCTTTATTGAGCACTTACTATGTGCCCGGCTCTGTGTAAAGAACTAAGAATTTTTCATCAGATACAAGTATAAGTATTATTCAGATCTTACAAATGAGGTAACCAAAGTTTAGAGAGTTTAAATGACTTGCCCAGGGTCCCGTGGTTATTAAATAACAGAGCCAAGAACTCAAACCCAGATCTAACTTTAAAACCTATTTCTTAACAATTTTGCTTTACTTCCTCTCTAAGAGATAGAATTCTGGGTTGACCACTGCTACCATCACACAGGTCCCTGAGGAAGTAGAATATATTTATAAAGGACTGAAAGAAAAGAATGGTCATTTAAAAACCCTTTTGTCTCTCTCGTTCAAATTACATCATTTCTATTGATCTACCTTAAAGTTTATTGACTCTTTGCTTAATGTTATTCTGAATTATATAAATAATTCAATTAAATGGTCTCTCTGTAAAGATAAAAGGGAAAAGTTTGGGCTGACAACAGAGCAAATAAATATGTCTATGAACTCCATTTCTATCCAACTTCATTGTTTTCATAATATTGGACAATTTTCATTTTCACATTGGAATAATTAGACATATGAAAGCTCAGATTAAAGTTTCTACACTTGGATATAAATTATATGTAGTTTTTTTTAAACAAGAGGAAATGGACTGCTAAGGGGAAGGAGGTTTGTATAGACTTTTCTGTTTTATTTATTATTATGGCTGCAGTTCATAACTGGCAATGCTTTAGGGTAAAATATTATTGTCTTTTTACAGAGATTCTCAAAGATGCGAATCATCTGTTTGGGACTGCTCCTTTTCAGTCTGACCCTGGCAGCACCAGTAAGCATTTACAGATTCAGTTATGCATCATATAATCTCTTGCTCTCTTCTTCTATTTTTCTTTTAAGCGATGTCTTTTGAAATTAGTAGCACTTACCTTGTTCAGTTACAATAAAGTACCACACAAAGAGGACCCATCCAACCCTTGACACAAATGTCTGTCACCCAGACATTGAAGCCCTCAACGAACATGTGAGAAGAATTACAAGATGGCTACATGTTGCCTTTGGAGAAATGCCAGTGAAAATATTTTTGAGAAAACCAATAGCCAGCCACAGTGTTTCAATCAGCTAATGCTAGTGAGTAAATATACCCAAATTATAACCTGTCAAAAGAATTTCTCAATATTTTACCAAAAACGGAGAGAATTTGACTTGAATGCTCCATGACTAAGCAACCAGACTTTATAGCTACACGATAACATGAAGGGACCAGACCTTTCCTGTAGTTCTTGCAACACTGGGAGATCCTGCTGCTGATTTTGTCTCCATCAGCGAGCTTAAAGGTGGGAAGAAGTCCCCCTCAGCTTAACTCAGATCAAGCTCCAATTTCCTTTTGTGTCTTCTCTTGCCTCTGATTCACCCAGATGAGTGCTCAGGATGTGACGATGTCATCTTGTGAAAATGCTGAGTGCTACAGATATTTTCTGCAAAGGAGACACAGTGCTAATTAGATAGTGTCTGGAAAACATCCTAACTTCTCGGAGTAACCTTTTCAGTTGGAAAAGCGTGGAAGCGAGTGGTCATTCTGTTGTCGGAAGAACTTACACATAGGTCCTGAGCGAGTGGGCAACCAACTGGGAAATGCACTGACGGGCACGAGCTGTGCCAACCGGCTGGGAGAGCCGGAGCTGAGGAAGGCGTGTCCCCTTTCAGCACACATGCTCTAGCAGTCCTCTAGGGGACGTACTGCTTAAAATAGACATCTGCCAGGCCCGATGCACACGACTGACTTTGCTCAATCGGCGCCACAGAGGCACGGGCTTAGGCATAAGGAGGATGGCGTGGGCCCCGCTGACCCAGCTCATCCCACCAGCCGAGGACGAGCCTGTTTGAGCATCACGTTCCGAAGAACAGCTGCAGTGGCATCTCCGACCATCTTCCAAGAAATGTGCTGTGTCAACACCAACCCAGTGACCACCGGCCAAGAGAGGATGCCTGGCTTCCCTGGTGGCGCAGTGGTTGAGAGTCCACCTGCCGATGCAGGGGACACGGGTTCGTGCCCTGGTCCGGGAAGATCCCGCGTGCCGCGGAGCGGCTGGGCCCGTGAGCCATGACCGCTGAGCCTGCGCGTCCGCAGTCTGTGCTCCGCAACGGGAGAGGCCGCAACAGTGAGAGGCCCGCGTACCGCAGGAAAAAAAAAAAAAGTAATTTTCTTGGTTTTGATGTTAGGTAAAATTCTGGATTTTTAATAGTGGAAGTAATGGAAAGTTTAATGGTTTACAGTGTCATTCTGTATCTCACATTCTATAATACACAACCTTTCAAAATGTCATTTTCCCTTTTCCTGAAAGAAAAAACTGCCCAGGTAACTGGCAACAATGCAGTGCCATCCTCAGGTGGTTTCCTTCCCCTTAGGTGCAGGGCTATGGTTTCACTCTTGCTGGACCATCTTACCTTAACTGGAATAGCAATGACTGAACTTATACAATCAACGCACATGCAATCCACATCACTCAACTCTGATTTTGGTTCACTGATACTAAACACTCCCAGTGTGCCAGGGAAAGCTTTTTCAGTGGATACCAATGACATCCAAGCTTTTTCACCTGGAGTGCCACCCCTCCCAACTCAGCTGTTCTCCCACACTTGAACGTGGTTCTGTAGTGGAGCCGGCACTATCTCCCCCTGGGGGAGGAAGGTCGGCATCCTCCTTCAATACAGAAACAAATGTGATGTGTGTGCCCATCGTCTTTGAGTCAGAATGATTTTCCACATTGAATAATACGCCCCAGTGAGAGAATAAGAAAGGAAACATTCACTGTTTGAAGAAATGAAAGAAAGAAGTGTTTAGTGAAGTTTTATTTCTTGTTTCCTTTCAGACAGTGCAACCACAGGCTGAGAAAATGAAGCAAGACTCTGTGGAAGAACAGAGGGTAAACAGAATTATTCTTCTCAAATACACCCCTTCCAACTCTGTAAAGAGAAAAGTCAATAAGAGGAAATTTTTAACTGTCAAAATATTCTTGTGTACCTAGAATGGAAATGGAAAAATTATACAGCATAATTTTGGCACTTTAATTCACACAATGTGTGATAGAAAAGAGAAAAGCCTTCTGAATGGGAATTCTTTCTCTTCAATGATTTCTTCCTTCAGAGGGATGAATAAAAGTTCTGGGATATTGTTATTAGCAAACAATATTTTCCCACACATGTACGTGAGAACAGAGAGATAAATGAGGGAGAAAACAAAGGGAAGTGAGTTAAGAAGTCTTCAAGGGGAAATTCCATGTACATGGAGTTAGTTTTCCAGATGCAACCAGAAAGTTAAATAAGTACCTTCAGCTTTTCGTGTCACCAAATTGCAACTTACTTCTGCCTACCATGGTTTCTTCTTACAGTCTCAGAAAATTCTGTTCTAAAAACTAACCATCTTCCGCTCTCTATCTCAGCTGAAAACTGCAAAGGCAAAAACCACAAGCTTGGGAGCCTGAATGTTCATGCTGGGAGTTTTGCCAATTTGCCATCAGCATGAATACTGTAAAATCTGCCTTTCACCTCGTCCCTCTGCCTCCTCCTACCTGAAAATATGTCCAAGTGCTCCATTTCCATTGAAATTTGGTAATAAGATTGATACACCCTGGGGGAGAGAACTGTTTGACAGTCGTCCTCAGGGAAAACAGACTTAGAGATAGAAAAGAAAGGAACAAGCTGCTCTCTTCAGGAGCTGGCTGACACACGCCGTCCTGCGGTTATCAGATGTGCCACTACTTGTTAGATGCAGAAATAGACTTGACCCAAGTTAAAAAGACCTTGTACTATCAAAAAGAGAGCCAGAAAACTTCTTCGTAAGAGATAAACCCACCTTAATATAATGTTGTGTTTTGTAGATAATGTACAAGGGCCACCATGAGAAACATGGGTATTATCTTTTTAAGTATGTTTATACCTCGTCTGGGAGGAAAAATCAGACTGATGTGAAGGTAAGCAGAATCCTAGTGATTTTATCATGATCCAAACTCTGGACAAACATTAGGCGAAACTGTAGGGAAGACAAAGTTGACTTTTGCCTTCTCTGGGGTTTCTGTCTACGGCTGGTGCCTTTATATTCTTCCCACGGTCCCAGGCTCCTGGAGCATCTCTGCTATGGAACTCTGTGTCCCAGTGTCTTCCTGACACAGATGGGCTACCGCATGCCCTGGCCCAAACCCTGCCCTGCTTCAGGACCTGCCACAGCAGATGTGGTGCTGGTGGATACTGGACACCCATTGAGTTTTTCATGTTATTGCTTCTGAATAAAGTTTGATCCTTTGTAAGGAGGTTTTCTGGACATATTCTACCATATGCTCTAATGGGGCAGGGGGGAATGGATTAGAAAGAAATCATTTTGGCCTAAAAAGTGGCACATTTTAGTGTCCCTTAAATTCATTCCACAGATGATGCCATCTGTGTCAGGATGCTTGGAAGAGAAAGAATAAGGGCATTGTCACTGGAATAAAACAATAATTCTTTTCACTCAGTCCTTTCTTGCAGACTCACTGGCCACAGAGCTAGAAACAGTTTAAAATGCCATCAGCAAAAGGACTATTTACTTTCTTCAAATCTGGCCTCATTCCCCATGAAAGTAGTAGCTTCCCTTCAGAATGTTATTCTGTTCTGCTCAATATTCTTTATACGCATCTCGAAGACTTAGCACCTCTAAAGCTAGCTGCCTTTTAAACTTATTGGTTGTAACAAATCCATGCTGAGAGCTTCCTATTGTGCAAGATATTATGAGAGATAAAATGATTGAGAAAACTTAACTCTTTCTCTACAGGATTTTAGAGTTAGAAAAGAAACAAAAGGTGCTTACAAAAATTATTATAACCCGAGACAGAATGTGCAAAGTGCTATGTGAGTGGTACCCAAAAAATCATGCTTCAGGGCTTGGAGTAGAAAAGATTAGTTCCTAGTGTGGTGTTCAGGGAAAGCTACGTAATGGAAATAAGCGAACTGGACCTTGGAGGATGAGTAGGGTTTGAGCAAACATTTGTGTGGGAGACACTGTTCTCCATGAAAAGAATAATATGAGGTAAGGCACGGAGACAGAAAAGCAGATCAGCCAACTGACTGTACGACCATCATACAGTAAACGGTGCCACAGGAAGTCATTTAACATAAGCAGTGCAAAAATGATCAACCATCGCACATCACAATTTAAAAGTTGTTTCATGTTTTATTTATAAAAACTCTTCAGTCTTTAAAGAAAGGTACACCACTAGTGTACATGTTACTGTTTTAAAAGCAGTAAAAACACCAAATATAAAACAAAACTTCCCACTTCAAAACAGGGAGGGGAAAAAATTAAGAAGGGATTATTATAATGCACCTGTTTAACTCAAAAGTGTGTATTAGCAGTGACCAAATGAACTTACTTGCAAAGGAAAATACAAATGTCTGTGTAAAAATTTCCCAGATGGAATGCCTTAAAATAGGTTAAATGTTTAAAATACTTTTTATTCAGAAATAATTCACTCTAACGTTTTTTTCTATTATACTTTTCCTCATGAGAAAACCTTATCTATTTTCAGAATATACCTGCCAATATAAAAGATTAGTGAATAATGATAACTCCCCCCAAATAAGTCATTTCAAATTATATCTTAAAAATACTACACTTTGGAACTTTTGTATACTGCATGTCAGCCAGCTTTGTAAGAATAGAGGGTACTTCTGTAAACCATTTTTATCTTGAGGTTCAAGTGTGAGCTGAGTCAACAATTCCCCACAGCTTCCAACATTAATAAGATTTATGTATAAAAGCAGGCAGTCTTCCAAGTAGAACTGTACTCCTATTTGAGGATGGATCTGAACATAGTGACCTAATAAGAGCCTCTGCACATGTCAACCTGGAGAAGAGAAAGCACCCAGTGAATATGGAGAAAACCTGGACTTTCCTGGAAGGGTTTTATGTGAAAGAGGAAATAACCTTAAGGACTGCTGCATCAGAAAAAAAAGGGATACTAGCTACTAGCTGCAGGTTTAAAAAAACTTGAAAAAATTAGAATATCCATAAATGAAAAGATCTGACATGAAAAGTAACAAGCAATTAGCTCATAAAATGTTCAAGGATGTTCAAGCTGACCATAGGTCATAGAAACTGGAAAGGACGTGGGCTGGGAGGCTATGACACCCAATTCAGTCTCTAACTGGATGTTGCTTTTTGAGCTTAGGTTCTATATCCCATCGACGTCAACACGTCTAATATTAAAGTTATCTTTTTCTCTCGTCTTCATTTTTTCATGTCAACGTTCTAGGTATTAACCCTTCTTCTATTTGGGCACCAGTAGACGATTTTTCTTTGTGACATTTTTCTTTGGCATAGTCCTAATCCAAGTGATTACATCTCATTCCTGGACACTGCAGCATCCTCCTGACTGTCCTTTCTTACCACAATTCCTCCTAAACCTCTGATTTTTATTTTGTTAATCTCTTGATCATGCACTTTCGCTAGCTCTTCATCCCTTGCAAAATAAAACCAAATTCTTATGCCTGGAGTCCCAGGTTCTACAAAGCTCTGATCCTCTGTCTGTGCAGACCCTGACTGAATACAAGGTCTCTGTCACAGCACCTCACGCCCACCCTCCATACCCCTGCAGGACTGCTGCCTCTGCCATTCAATAAATCATCAGGTATTGCTTAGAACATGTAGTGCCCAGCCCAACTTCTTACATGTCCCAGTTCCTCAAGAAATATCTCTTATTTTGATCTCATGTTACCCGCCAGTTCAGAGGTCTATGTAGCGGTGTTGTAAATTTCAGCTCACCCTACAAGTCTGTGGTGGAGAGAAAGTATGAGAGAAAGTATGTATTCTGTCCATAATTGTTCTGTTGCTCAAGAGCTCCTACCCGTGGGCTAATGAAAGGGTAGGGAGTGTGCAGAAATTAATTTAAATTCAACCTGTTTAAACTTAAGGTTATCTACTCATGGAAATAGTTCTTTAAGGAAGCCCTTCAGTCCCTTTTGGATAAAAATGCTCAGACGCTCCTTCTTCCCCTAAGACGGCGTGCAAGCACGTGAGGGAGTTGGGGGTGTTCTACGCCGTCCAGCCTATACCATATACCATATGCACACACACGGCTCAAGCCACAGTGGAGAGGAAGACGTGGGATCCTCGGACATGGACGGGACCCTGTTGCTCGACCCCTTGCGTACTGCTTGCCCTGCTGGTGCCCTAAGATGAAGCCGCTGGCTACAGTAGCTTAGGACCACACAGTACAGCCTTGGGGCAGCGCTGATTCAGGCTCTCCTGGCTCTCACGGGCAATGTAGACCCCTCTTTGTTCGCGTATGACTCACATTTGTTCCCAGCATATACGCTCCATCGACTCTGCTCCTTCTGGAGCCACTTCACTCCCTCTGGAAAGCTCCTATCCATTCTCAGATGCTTCCACGTCTAGCCTGTGCCACAGGGAAACAGTGAGCGGTGTGGGCAAAATCAGTCTCAGCCCCTCCCTCTTCCTGAGCACATCGTGCGAGCTTCTTGCACCTTGGCTGTACCTTGAGTTGCTGAGGTGCAGCCTATGAAGCAGCATTTTACAGACCTCCCCCCCCCCAAAAAAGGACAAATTGAGATACAGGCATAAACACTCTACCCTTCTTCTCCACTTTCTCTTTTTCATCCCATTATTGTCTCAGGGACTTTTCTCATCCGGACCTCAATACTTAAACTTAGGATCCAGAAGGGTGGTTCTCCAAAGGTGGTCACAGACCAGCAGCACCAGCATTAGCTGGGAACTTGTCATACATGCAGATTCCAGAGCCCCACCCCAAGCCCACTGAATCAGAAACTCTGGCCGTTGGGTCCAACAGTCTTCATTTTAGTAAGCCTTCCGAATAGTTAGGAGAAATGCTAAATTTGAGAACTACTGACCCAGACTATCGAATCTGGTTTATTACATGACAAAAGAGGGGAAAAAATAAAATTAATGAATCCTTTTTCAGACAACAGCTAGGGTGGCCAACACCTGCTGCAAAATATTTTCTTTGGATGTCAGAACCTAGATTCTTCTATTTGTATATTTTCTGTTGAGAAAAAAGAGAAGAGGAAAAGATTTATACCTTTGAAGACCAGGGTGAAAGCAAAGAGAGAGAATGGGAGTGGGGGGAGGGAGAGAGAGAGAGAGAACGAGAGCAAGAAAAACCATGTTTGAAAGACGAACTTCATTTCACTTGCACTGTGTCACTAGTCACAAGATGAGGACCACACTGTCCTCTTTAAAGTCAGGTCCTCCTTTAAAATCAGGCCCTAATCTATATTTCCAAACTTATTTCTCTTATTTGGATTCTCTTCTGTATTATTCTCTTTAGGAGTTCTCTACTCCAGCCTTATAATGTAATTCATATTATCTTTCAAATGTTTCCTGTTTCCAAACATGTGAATATACCACTTACTCTTAAGATGTTCTCACCATTTTCCTTACATGTATTTGAATCTTACCCACTCTTCAAGCCTTTCTCATCCTTCTTTTTCCGTGAAACCTGTTTTGGCCGTTCCAGAATTATCTCTACCAACAAATCTCTATTGAGTTAAAAGACTCTTTTTATTAAGTATCTGGCGGGGTTTTAAAATTTATTATTATTGCCTAAGAATTATTAAATTTTAGAAGTTTAACATAAAATAACCACTTTATGTTGAAAATTACACTTTAGCAGGAAGAAAAGAACAAAGACAATATTGCTCTTCCCCATTCTGGCCAGAGAAGACATCAAGAGCCAGTGCCTCAAGAAAACATTGTCCAAGAAAAAGAGAAAGACGTGTCCCTCCCTGGAACCAATGAAAATAACAAAAGCACTAAATCTCAAAATCTTCTGGAAGATAGACATACAATGAATAAAGACTACAGGATTAGTAACAAAGAAAATGCCCACAGTGACCTGAAGACGTCCATTTATCCTGAATCGACTGGGAGTCGTGGGACTGAGGATGGAGACAGTGCTCTTAGCAAACTACATGACCAAGAAGAATACGGCAAAGCTCTCATCAGAAATAACATGCACCACATAATGGAGCCAGGGGCTGTGACTGAACTCTTGAGGGAAGAAAACAAAGAGAACAAAGCCCGGAATGTTTTAAGCAAAGTTCCAGCAGGTGCCAATTACGCTAAAGCCCCCTCAAAAATTAAGAAGAATCATCAAAGAGATTCCCAAGCCCAGAATATTCCAGTAAAAAGCAAAAGTACCCACCGTATCCAACACAACATGGACTGTCTAAAACAGCTCCCCAAAGCCAAACAGGTCTCCAGTGATTTTGAAGGCAGTGGTTATCCAGATCTCCAAGGGCAGGAAGACAGTAGCTCTCCTTTCAGTGGAGATGGTCCACCTTTTAAGGACATTTCTGGTAAAGGAGATGCTATTCGTCCTGACCGAGAAGGTACAGATACTCAAACAGAGTTTTCCAGCCCAAGTGAAGCTGAGACCATTAATCCTGATGTGAGAAGACCAGGTTATAATGAGATCCCAGAGAAAGAAGGGAATGGTGGAAATACCATTGGAACCAGGGATGAAACAGCCCAAAAGGCAAATGCTGCTGATGTAAGCCTGGTGGAGGGCAACAACATCATAGGTAGCACCGATTTTAAGAAATTCTCTGGAGAAGAAGGAAGCAGAGTGGATGGCGGCAGCCAAAATGCTCGTCAAGGGGAAATAGAGTTTCATTACCCTCACGCACCCACAGAAGACAAAAGAAAAGATGGCGGTAGTGATGGAGCTGAAAGTACTAATGAAATTCCGAAAAATGGCAAAGGTAGTAGTAGAAAAGATACAGAACATTCTAAAAGGAATCAAGTGACCTCAAATGAAAAACAAAGATTTCCGAGTAAGGGCAAAGGTCAGGGCCAGTTCATTCCTTCTCGTGGTCTTGATAATGAAATTAAAAATGAAATAGGTTCCCATAATGGCCCCAATAATGAAGGGACCGTAATAACACACAGCAGGAAAAATTATTCTGTGCCCCACAGACAAAATAATTCTATGCAGAACAAGGGTGTGTCACAAAGCAAAGGTTCCTGGGGTTACAGAAAGCCCCATTCCAATAGGAGGTTTCGCCCCCCTAAAAAGCATGACAGTAGTGAATCATCAGACAGTGGCAGTTCCAGTGACAGCGATGGTGACTAGAAATTCCCAGCAGGATAAAGGTTTGATACTTGGTCAACTGTGACTTAACAGTATAAAGGGGAGCCACCTGATGGCAGACCAGACGGACAGAGCCAGGAACTGAATAAGCCAAGAGACCTGGCCTCCCAGGGAGAACTGTTGCTATTTTGACGGTCACAGTATGAAATCCTATTCAAAGTTATGATGCTTTATGAAATCCTATTCAAAGTTATGATGCTTTTTTAAGAAAAAAGAATTCATTAAGGATTCATGGAATAGGTAACATTTGAATAGATATCATTTAAAAATAGGTTGTGTCACAAAACCCTTCCTTTGTTGTTTGCTCTGTAGACATGAAAAACAATCTCTCTCATATGATAATCTGTAATTAAATGATCTATAAGGAAGTCTGCTGTCTGTGGTGCTTCATTTCAGACACAACAAGATTAGTTCTGCCTCTGGCAAAGGCAGTGCTATGAAATTAATCCACTGCGTAAAGCTTGAGAGCCTCCCTACATCCCACTCTGCTCCAGCCAGTAGTTCCTTTTGCTTCTGCTCTAATAAAGATATCCTGCTTCATGTCCTTCTGTGCTCTTTCCTCTGTTGCACGTTTATAACTTCTAGTAAAGCAAGTTTTATTTCCTGAAGCAACTCTCCAGGTTATCACTTTTCTCAGTTCTACCTCCTTCTAGACAAAGAGGTGAATGGGGTGGAGGGAGGGCAACAGGGAGAATTTGAGAAGGAGAAGCACAAGTGCAAAACCAGGACAAAAACTTACTTCGGCAGATATTACTCATCGGCTGATTCCAAATCATCTCAGCCCTATTTCTTTTTTCTGGCTTTTAGCGTAGATGCTTTTCCAGCTAATAGCCTTGTGACACCATTCTGGAAATTAACCCTAAGTCTCCTGGTCAGAGAGAGGAGTGGAGTTCTGGAAGGCTTTTTGTCTTCTTGGTAAGAGAGTATATACAGTTAGTACCACCTGTCCTTTTTTTCTTACCCTATTCTTCTTTGCTTAACATCAACATGATGCCTGGAGGTGCAGCAGCCATTCTGTGACCATGAAGGAAGGGCGTGAGATAATAGGGAAAAAAAAAAATATATATATATATATATATATATATATGTGTGTGTGTGTGTGTGTATACACACACACACACACACACACACACACACACACATGTATCTGTTCCCAGTTCCTGGTACAGAACTCCTAAAACCCTTGTAATTTCCTAAGTGATAAGAGCACTAGGACCATCTTTTGTTCTAATATTTGGTCTTTGACCCCAGTTCCTGACACAGAGTCCCTAAATCCCTTTGGATCTCCTGGGTGTTAGCAGTGTCTTTTGTTCTAATGAGGTGACTCTGAGTGGGCACCAGAAAGACCCAGCCACGATTAGAAGCTTGAAATTTTCAACCCTACCCCCTATTCTGCAGAGAGGGGAGAGGGGCTGGAAATGAAGTTTATAGTTGATTATGCCTATGTCATGAAACCTCCATAAAAATCCCCAAAATGTGGAGTTCAGAGAGGGTCCAGGTTGTGTGAACACATCATAGGAGAACAGCTCACCCAGGGGGGCATGAAAGCTCGGCATCCCTTCCCACAGAACTTGCCTTACACGTCTCTTCCATCTGGATGTTCATCTGTATCTTTTATCATATCACTTTACAATAAACTGGTAAACAGTAATAAACTGGTTTCCTCACTTCTGTGAGCCACTCTGGCAAATTAATGGAACCCAAGGAGGGCGTACTGGGAACCTCCAATCAACAGGCAATAGGTTGGAAACACAAGTGACAACGTGGACTTGCCATTGGCATCTGAAGTGGGGGACGGAGGCAGTCTTGTAGGACTGAGCCCCTAATCTGTGGGATCGGACACTATCTCTGGGTAGATAGTGTCAGAACTGAGTTAAATTTGGGGACACCCAGCTAGGGTCACAGACATACTTGGTGTGGGGAAAAAGACCCCACACATCTGGTGTCAGAAGTGTGAATGTGATAGCAGTGTGAGAGTAAACGAGATAGGAGTGTAGGTTTTCTAACACAAAAGGACAGAAGAATCACAGAGATGTCCCTCAACCAGCCCCACCATCTTCTTTCCTTCAACAGTTCTCGATTTGTTAAGCAACTGCGCTTTTGGTGGTTATTGATAGCTGAGTTGAACTCCTAATGAATACACCTCTCCATTTTTGACATTCTTCTCAAGGAGAAGGGCTAAGAGAAGAAGAAAGAGAGAGAGATAGGGAATACAGTAATCAAGGTGCATATTATTTCTCTTGTCTCTTTGAGACGAAAGTTCCCAAATAGAAATCATGACTGACACTTTCTGTACAGCACCTTAATTATCGAGTTGAATAATCTATATAACACAAACGAATACAAGTCAGTGTCAATACCACATTATGGTGCTTTCAAAAAATCTCAACTCCCACATTGGGTAGATAGAAAGTACACTTTTTTTTTTTAACTAAATAAAAGCTGTAGTATAAGCTATGGAATAAATCAGTTACACTCAAATAACAATGGCTAACATGTGCCATGCTCTGTTAAATCCTCTAATCTGCACAGCCACCCTATTACACAAGTAGTATTATCATCCCCATTTACAGATGAGAAAACTGAGGCATAGAACTGTTAGAAAATGATCCAACTAGTAAGCTAGGATTTGTATCCAGGCAGTCAAGCTCCAGTGTCTCTGCTCTTAAACACTCACTGCACTACCATATGTTTGTCACACAGACAGACATAATACATAATATACATTATATATATGAATGTATGTATATATAGACCTACACATGGAGAGTGTATGTATATATTTATGCACATATATGAATATGTAAGCATATATATGTGTGTGTGTATGTGTGTGTATATATATATACACACATACACATATATCTCTAAAGAGAGAGAACCTGAAAGAAATGCTTCTTAGAACCTGCACACAAGGAATACTTTTCCCCCCTCAGTTCTTCTCCATCTCCTGGGTATAACAGAAACCAGTATCAATAGCAAGACTTAACATATCACCTAATAAATTAGTCACAATCAGAATTCCCAAATAAACTATTCTTAGTACAGGTACTTCGCTTTCTTAAAAGACAGTTTTGGTGCACACACACACACACACACACACACACACACACAACTGAAGGCAACTAATGAAGTAAAGAAAACTATATTAGCATTTAAATCACAGATAAATGAATTGAAATCAACCTGCTAGTTATATCTAGATTGTATCAGACCTTTACATGTGAAAGGTCTGATCACATGAAAAACACTTGCTGTTGTAAAGACAAAAAAATGAGCTGATAGAAAAAAACTGTTTTCTTTGGGTGATTATAGGTGGGACCTTCCGAAGATTGTCTGTCCTAGTCTGCTACCTAGTGTGGAAACTGTACATTTCAATTCTCTGGTCAGGTTTTGTTTCCTCCTTCCAAGCCTCAGTGTTCATGAATATTTATTCAAAACACTGACGACGTTTGATTTTCTTCATCCATTTAAGGGAAACTCTAAATGTTTCAATATCCATGATACATTGCTAAGGGATGATGGAGGGGTGAGTCCCAAACAGAAGGACTAGAGATCCGGGAGCACAGCCTGCAGTCAGATAGTGGGTCTGTGCTTCATCCAAACCCAGGTTTCAGCCATCAAGCTGCACTAGCTTCACTTTTATTTATTTTTTTTTATTTTTAAGTAAACATAGATTTCCAAACTAGGGGGGGAAATTTCCGCCTCACTAAGCTGCCTTGCATGCAGTTACTGAAGTGGGCACTGTCTGCCACCTTGTGCCCAAAAAGAAAAGATCACACCAGGCTATGGAATTTATTTCCGCATCTGCTACTCTCTCCAACCTCACTGTTTTAGATTTCTCGGCTTGTAAATATCTACCTTGATTTTGTAGCCCTAATTAAACTGTTCTTGGCAACTCCAGCCAGTCAAGATACCTGATCCTGTTTGATATAACATTCAGGTCAGTTGAAGAGCATTTACTGAAGGACCACATTTTACAAAACTACATGGGGGTCAGAAGAAAAGAGATGCTCTTGGCTCTTATTAAGACTGTAATTTAGTCAAAAAGAAAGGGATAGAAAAGATACAAGGCAGACTGTGGTAAGTTCAATAATAGAAACATAAAGTGATTATAGGGGTTCTGAGGAAAGAGATGAACTCTAGCTGAAGGAAAGAGCGAAGATTAGTAAAATCCATTTTCCTTGAGGTATTACGCATGCAGAAGGGCTGCTGACAGTGAGCTCTAACAGGCAAATGAGGGCTTGATAGTCAATGACTGTAAATTATACTATATATATTTTAGAGCTTAGGAAAGACTGGGTAGGGGGAGTTGGAAGGCAGGAGACTGGATGTAGGGACAACTTAAGGGCAACTGCTATAATCCATAAGAAACAACCTTGTCTCCTCACTCAGTCTTTTTATATATATATAAATTTATTTATTTACTTTTATTTATTTATTTTTGGCTGCATTGGGTCTTCGTTGATGCACGTGAGCTTTCTCTAGTTGCAGCGAGCGGCGGCTACTCTTTGTTACAGCACGCGGGCTTCTCATCACACTGGCCTCTCTTGTTGCAGAGCATGGGCTCTAGGCACATGGGCTTCAGTAGTTGTGGCACACGGGCTCAGTAGTTGTGGATATCTGGCTCTAGAGCGCAGGCTCAGTAGTTGTGGCATACGGGCTTAGTTGCTCCACAGCACGTGGGATCTTCCCGGACCAGGGCTCGAACACATGTCCCCTGAATTGGCAGGCAGATTCTTAACCACTACGCCACCAGGGAAGTCCCTCTCACTCAGTCTTATTAGGACCCATTTTCAACCAAGTAGACACTCAAGATGCATTAGTTTTTAAGACACTATGAAGTCTGCGTTTCAAAAACAACTTCAGGGGGAGCTTCAAGATGGCGGAGGAGTGAGACGTGGACATCACCTTCCTCCCCAGAAATACATCAGAAATACATCTACATGTGGAACAAGCCCTATAGAACACCTACTGAACGCTGGCAGAAGACCTCAGACCTCCCAAAAGGCAAGAAACTCCCCACATAACTGGGTAGGGCAAAAGAAAAAAGGAAAAACAGAGACAAAAGAATAGGGACGGGACCTGCACCTCTGGGAGGGAGCCGTGAAGGAGGAAAGGTTTCCACACACCACGAGCCCCTTCCCGGGTGGAGACTGCGGGTGGCGGAGCGGGGAGCTTGGAAGCCGTGGAGGAGAGTGCAGCAACAGGGGTGCAGAGGGCAAAGCGGGGAGATTCCGGCACAGAAGATCGGTGCCGACCGGCACTCACCAGCCCAAGAGGCTTGTCTGCTCACCCGCCGGGGAGGGCAGGGCTGGGAGCTGAGGCTCGGGCTTCGGTCGGAGCACAGGGAGAGGACTGGGGTTGGTGGTGTGAACACAGCCTGCAGGGGGTTAGTGCACCATGGCTAGCCGGGAGGGAGTCTGGGAGAAAGTCTGGACCTGCAGAAGAGGCAAGAGACTTTTCCTTCCCTCTTTGTTTCCTGGTGCAAGAGGAGAGGAGATTCAGACCGCCTCTTAAAGGAGCTCCAGAGACGGGAGCGAGCCGCGGCTAACAGCGCGGACCTCAGAGACGGGCATGAGACGCTAAGGCTGCTGCTGCCGCCACCAAGAAGCCTGTGTGCGACCACAGGTCACTCTCCACAACCCCCTTCCTGGAGCCTGTGCAGCCCGCCACTGACAGGGTCCCGGGATCCAGGGACAACTTCCCCGGGAGAACGCACGGTGCGCCTCTGGCTGGTGCAACATCACGCCGGCCTCTGCCGGCGCAGGCTCACCCCGCATCTGTACCCCTCCGTCTCCCCGGCCTGCGTGAGCCAGAGCCCCCGAAGCAGCTGCTCCTTTAACCCCATCCTCTCTGAGCGAAGAACAGATGCCCTCCGGCGACCTACACGCAATGGTGGGTCCAAATCCAAAGCTGAGCCCCAGGAGCTGTGCGAACAAAGAAGAGAAAGGGAAATCTCTCCCAGCCGCCTCAGGAGCAGCGGATTAAATCTCCACAATCATCTTGATGTACCTGCATCGGTGGAAAACCTGAATAGACAATGAATCATCCCAAATAGCGGAGGTGGACTTCGAGAGCAAAGATATTTTTTTTTTTCCATTTTTCTCTTTTTCTGAGTGTGTACGTGTACGCTTCTGTGTGTGATTTTGTGTGTATAGCTTTGCTTTTAGCATTTGTCCTAGGGTTCTGTCCGTTTCTTCTTTTTTTTTTAGTATAGTTTTTAGCGCTTGTTATCATTGGTGGATTTGTTTTTTGGTTTGGTTGCTCTCTTCTTTCTTTCCTTCTTCCTTTCTTCTTTTTTTAATTACTTTAAAAAAATTTTCAATAATTATTTTTTATTTTAATAACTTTATTTTATCTTCTTTCTTTCTTTCTTTTTTTTCTCCCTTTTATTCTGAGCCGTGTGGATGACAGGCTCTTGGTACTCCAGCCAGGCGTCAGGGCTGTGCCTCTGTGGTGGCAGAACCAAGTTCAGGACATTGGTCCACAAGAGACCTCCCAGCTCCACGTAATATCAAAGAGCGGAAATCTCCCAGAGATCTCCATCTCAATGTCAAGACCCAGCTCCACTCAACGAACAGCAAGCTACAGTGCTGGACACCCTATGCCAAGCAACTAGCAAGACAGGAACACAACCCCACCCATTAGCAGAGAGGCTGCCTAAAATCATAATAAGGCCACAGACACCACAAAACACACCACCAGACGTAGACCTGCCCACCAGGAAGACAAGATCCAGCCTCAACCACCAGAACACAGGCACCAGTCCACTCCACCAGAAATCCTACAGAACCCACTAAACCAATCTTAGCCACTGGGAGCAGACACCAAAAACAACAGCAACTACTAACCTGCAGCCTGCGAAAAGGAGACCGCAAACACAGTAAGTTAAGCAAAATGAGAAGACAGAGAAACACACAGCAGATGAAGGAGAAGGGTAAAAACCCAACAGACCTAATAAATGAAGAGGAAATAGGCAGTCTACCTGAAAAATAATTCAGAATAATGATAGTAAAGGTGATCTAAAATCTTGGAAAAGGAATGGAGAAAATACAAAAAACATTTAAGAAGGACCTAGAAGAACTAAAGAGCAAACAAACTGTGATGAACAACACTATAAATGAAATTAAAACTTCTCTAGAAGGGATGAACAGCAGAATAACTGAGGCAGAAGAACGGATAAGTGACCTGGAAGATAAAATAGTGGAAATAACAGCTGCAGAGCAGAATAAAGAAAAAAGAATGAAAAGTGGGGACAGTCTCAGAGACCTCTGGGACAACATTAAACGCACCAACATTTGAATTATAGGGGTCCCAGAAGAAAAAGAGAAAAAGAAAGGGGCTGAGAAAATATTTGAAGAGATTATAATTGAAAACTTCCCTAACAAGGGAAAGGAAATAGTTAATCAACTCCAGGAAGCACAGAGAGTCCCATACAGGACAAATCCAAGGAGAAACACACCAAGACACATAGTAATCAAACTATCAAAAATTAAATACAAAGAAAAAATATTAAAAGCAGCAAGGGAAAAACAACAAATAACACAAAAGGGAATCCCCATAAGGTTAACAGCTGATCTTTCAGCAGAAACTCTACAAGCCAGAAAGGAGTGGCAGGACATATTTAAAGTGATGAAGGGGAAAAACCTACAACCAAGATTACTCTACCCAGCAAGGATCTCATTCAGATTCAACAGAGAAATTAAAATCTTTACAGACAAGCGAAAGCTAAGAGAATTCAGCACCACCAAACCAGCTTTACAACAAACGCTAAAGGAACTTCTCTATGCAAGAAACACAAGGGAAGAAAAAGACCTACAAAAACAAACCCAAAACAATTAAGAAAATGGTAATAGGGAAATACATATCAATAATTACCTTAAATGTAAATGGATTAAATGCTCCAACCAAAAGACATAGACTGGCTGAATGGATACAAAAACAACACCCATATATATGCTGTCTACGAGAGACCACTTCAGACCTAGGGACAGATACAGACTGAAAGTGAGGGGATGGAAAAAGATATTCCATGCAACTGGAAATCAAAAGAAAGCTGGAGTAGCAATTCTCATATAGGACAAAACAGACTTTGAAACAAAGACTATTACAAGAGACAAAGAAGGACACTACATAATGATCAAGGGATCAATCCAAAAAGAAGATATAACAAGTGTAAATATGTATGCACCCAACATAGGAGCACCTCAATACATAAGGCAAATACTAACAGCCATAAAAGGGGAAATTGACAGCAACACAATCATAGTAGGGGACTTTAACACCCCACTTTCACCAATGGACAGATCATCCAAAATGAAAATAAATAAGGAAACACAAGCTTTAAATGATACATTAAACAAGATGGACTTAATTGATATTTATAGGACATTCCATCCAAAAACAACAGAATACACTTTCTTCTCAAGTGCTCATGGAACATTCTCCAGGATAGATCATATCTTGGGTCACAAATCAAGCCTCGGTAAATTTAAGAAAATTGAAATCACACCAAGTATCTTTTCCGACCACAAAACTATGAGACTAGATATCAACTACAGGAAAGAAATCTGAAAAAATACAAATAAATGGAGGCTAAACAATACACTGCAGCAAAAGCAGTTCTAAGAGGGAAGTTTATAGCAATACAACCCTACCTTAAGAAACAAGAAACATCTCAAACAACCTTACATCTAAAGCAATTAGAGAAAGAAGAACCAAAAAACCCCAAAGTTAGCAGAAGGAAAGAAATCATAAAGATCAGAGAAGAAATAAATGAAAAAGAAATGGAGAAAACGATAGCAAAGATCAGTAAAACTAAAAGTTGGTTCTTTGAGAAGATAAACAAAATTGATACACCATTAGCCAGACTGATCAAGACAAAAAGGGAGAAGACTCAAATCAATAGAATTAGAAATGAAAAAGAAGTAAAACTGACACTGAAGAAATACAAAGGATCATGAGAGATTACGACAAGCAACTCTATGCCAATAAAATGGATAACCTGGAAGAAATGGACAAATTCTTAGAAATGCACAACCTTCTGAGACTGAATCAGGAAGAAATAGAAAATATGAACAAACCAATCACAAGCACTGAAATTGAAACTGTGATTAAAAATCTTCCAACAAACAAAAGCCGAGGACCACATGGCTTCACAGGCATATTCTATCAAACATTTAGAGAAGAGCCAACACCTATCCTTCTCAAACTCTTCGAAAATATAGCAGAGGAAGGAACACTTCCAAACTCATTCTACGAGGCCACCATCACCCTGATACCAAAACCAGACAAAGATGTCACAAAGAAAGAAAACTACAGGCCAATATCACTGATGAACATAGATGCAAAAATCCTAAACAAAATACTAGCAAACAGAATCCAACAGCACATTAAATGGATCATACACCATGATCAAGTGGGGTTTACCCCAGGAATGCAAGGATTCTTTAATATACGCAAATCAATCAATGTGATACACCATATTAACAACTTGAAGGAGAAAAACCATATGATCATCTCAATAGATGCAGAAAAAGCTTTCGACAAAATTCAACAGCCATTTATGATAAAAACCCTCCAGATAGTAGGCATAGAGGGAACTTACCTCAACATAATAAAGGCCATATATGATAAACCCACAGCCAACATCGTCCTCAATGGTGAAAAACTGAAACCATTTCCACTAAGATCAGGAACAAGACAAGGTTGCCCACTCTCACCACTATTATTCAACATAGTTTTGGAAGTTTTAGCCACAGCAATCAGAGAAGAAAAAGAAATAAAAGGAATCCAAATTGGGAAAGAAGAAGTAAAGCTGTCACTGTTTGCAGATGACATGATACTATACATATAGAATCCTAAAAATGCTACCAGAAAACTACTAGAGCTAGTCAATGAATTTGGTAAAGTAGCAGGATACAAAATTAATGCACAGAAATCTTGCATTCCTATACACTAATGATGAAAAATCTGAAAGTGAAATTAAGAAAACACTCCCATTTACCACTGCAACAAAAAGAATAAAATACCTAGCAATAAACCTACCGAAGGAGACAAAAGACCTGTATGCAGAAAACTATAAGACACTGATGAAAGAAATTAAAGATGATACAAACAGATGGAGAGATATACCACATTCCTGGATTGGAAGAATCAATATTGTGAAAATGACTACTACCCAAAGCAATCTACAGATTTAATGCAATCCCTGTCAAACCACCACTGGCATTTTTCACAGAACTAGAACAAAAAAATTCACAATTTGTATGGAAACACAAAAGACCCCGAATAGCCAAAGCAATCTTGAGAAAGAAAAATGGAGCTGGGGGAATCAGGTTCCCTGACTTCAGACTATACTACAAAGCTACAGTAATCAAGATAGTATGGTACTGGCACAAAGACAGAAATATAGATCAATGGAACAGGATAGAAGCCCACAGATAAACCCACGCACATATGGTCACCTTATCTTTGATAAAGGAGGCAAGAATATACAGTGGGGAAAAGACAGCCTCTTCAATAAGTGGTGCTGGGAAAACTGGACAGTTACATGTAAAAGAATGAAATTAGAACCCTCCCTAACACCATACACAAAAATAAACTCAAAATGGATTAAAGACCTACACGTAAGGCCAGATACTATCAAACTCTTAGAGGAAAACATAGGCAGAACACTCTATGACATAAATCACAGCAAGATCCTTTTTGACCCAGCTCCTAGAGAAATGGAAATAAAAACAAAAATAAACAAGTGGGACCTAATGAAACTTAACAGTTTTGCATAGCAAAGGCAACCATAAACAAGGCGAAAAGACAACCCTCAGAATGGGAGAAAATATTTGCAAATGAAGCAACTGACAAAGGATTAATATCCAAAATATACAAGCAGCTCATGCAGCTCAATATCAAAAAATCAAACAACCCAATCCAAAAATGGGCAGAAGGCATTTCTCCAAAGAAGGTATACAGATTGCCAAGAAACACATGAAAGGAGTTCAACATCACTAAGCATTAGAGAAATGCAAATCAAAACTACAATGAGGTATCACCTTACTCGGGTCAGAATGGCCATCATCAAAAAATCTACTAACAATAAATGCCGGAGAGGGTGTGGAGAAAAGGGAACCCTCTTGCACTGTTGGTGGGAATGTAAATTGTTACAGCCACTATGGAGAATAGTATGGAGGTTACTTAAAAAACTAAAAATAGAATTACCATATTACCCAGCAATCCCACTACTGGGCATATACCTTGAGAAAACCATAATTCTAAGAGTCATGTACCACAGTGTTCATTGCAGCACTACTTACAATAGCCAGGACATGGAAGCAACCTAAATGTCCATCAACAGATGAATGGACAAAGAAGATGTGGCACATATATACAATGGAATATTACTCAGCCATAAAAAGAAACAAAATTGAGGTATTTGTAGTGAGGTGGATGGACCTAGAGTCTGTCATACAGAGTGAAGTAAGTCAGAAAGAGAAAAACAAATACCATATGCTAACACTTATACATGGAATCTAAAAAAAAAAAAAAAAGTGGTACTGATGAACCTAGGGGCAGGACAGGAATAAAGACGCAGATGTAGGAAATGGACTTGAGGACACAGGGAGGGGGAAGGGTAGGCTGGGACTAAGTGAGAGAGTAGCACTGACATATATACACTACCAAATGTAAAATAGCTAGTGGGAAGCAGCCGCATAGCACAGGGAGATCAGCTCGGTGCTTTGCAACCACCTAGACGGGTGGGATAGGAAGGGTGCGAGGGAGACACAAGAGGGAGGGTATGTGGGGATATATGTATACATACAGCTTATTCACTTCATTATACAGCAGAAACTAACACAACACTGTAAAGCAATTATACTCCAAAAAAGATGTTAAAAGAAACCAAAACCAAAACAAAACAAAAGAAACTATATAATCCCTGGGACTTCCCTGGCAGTCCAGTGGTTAAGACTTTGCCTCCCAATGCAGGAGGTGCAGGTTCCATCCCTGGTATGGAGCTAAGATCCCACATGCCTTGCAGCCAAAAAACCAGAACATAAAACAGAAGCAGTATTGTAACAAATTCAATAAAGACTTTAAAAAATGGTCCACCTCCAAAAAACCAAAAACAACTATGTAATCCCTGTAACACCACGTGTTGGAGAGTCAGAGTAAAGGCTCGTTTCCACTGGCTGCAGGGAGGCTTGGGGGTCCGAAGAGGCTTTCACAGTCATATTCTCCGTCTTCACTGATCCCTCCAATCTCCCACCCCTTGTCATAAAACACGTGAGCCCAACTGAGGGACCCTCCCTGTAAGGGGCTGGCTCCTTTCACCAACCTAACACTGGACAGGGCACATAGGCGACTTTGTAGGAGAACACTGCAGACTCATGGATTATTGCTTGCAAATTCTACTAGCTGAAAATTCAAATAACAAGGGACAATCTCCCAGAACCCAAGCCTTTGGGAAACAGAAAACAGCAAACACATCTCAAATCAGCCCTTTATGGCACTTTTGACTTTTGCTCCTTCGGTTCCTTCTTTGTTTCCTTGTCACACTTTCTGTTCTGTCTTTTACAGAGACATATGCTGTGGTCATATCCTGCTAGAATGACTGATTTGTACGTGACCTGATGGCTCACCACAGCTTGACAGCCACCAGATTACTTTCCACATTGGGGTGAATTGGGGAAACCCCACCCACAAACTGGGAAAATGTTCCGTTTTGCAAGAGCCTGTCTAAAGGTCTGTGTTTGAAAGATATCTTATAAACTCACTTTAAATCATATGTTCATCATTTGCTGATAGAGACAAGCCACAAGGCACAGTATCTCTTCATCACAGACTGAAAGCATCCCCACAGGGCCCGGTTAACACGGAGGAAGTTCCGGACTGTCCACTAACCTAGAGAAGAACTAGGAGACTGATTTCAGGGTCACTGGAAAGATACCAGCTCGTGATTTCAAACTTTGATTTGCATCAAAATCACTCGAGGAACCCATTAAAAATGAAAATCCCTGGACCCCAGTTCATGGCCTTGTATCACAACTGTTACTGCCTCTACTCACTAATGCAGTGTTTCTGAGATCAGTTCCAGACCACCTACATCAGAATCACTTCTTTCCTAGAAATAACAGCTGGCTTTCTGCACATAATACACCTGGGGTGTCAGCATACAGAGAATAGAGCGCCCATAGAATGTCAATGTTTGGATTTACTGTTATTTTTTAGCCAAACTTTATTGATGAACACTGAAGCAGTTTTTTGTTAATCAGTATTAAAACCAGTGTTATAATAAACATCTTTGATTGTGTATCTTTGTATTCAGTAGCAGGGTAAACTCTAGCCATGTTAAGCCTATCTTAAGTTTCAGGTACAAAGGTGCAACACCAAGCTGCATGTTGCTGAAACCAAGCTGTTAGAGCAGGTACGCAAATCCTGCACTTTAAATAAATTTGCCTCTGTGACACTTCATCCCACACACAGTATGTCCCCAGGGAAGTTAATTCTGAACACTGGTGGTAGACTAGGTCCAGTAGAGTCATCTGAAGATCTTTAAAATAGAGCAGAACCTCTAGAGCCCCACCTCAAAGATTCTGATTTCGGCTTCAGGTAGGTCCTGGAAATCAAAAGTTTAGGAAAACTTCCAGGTAATACTAATGCACAGCCAGGTTCGACATCACTGCCGCGGGACCCATGTTCAAGAGCTAAAATCGAACAGCAGAAAACAGTCACTAGGTGGCAACCTCAATCCCTTTTTTGTTTTTAACACAAAATGAAGCAGAGCACTTGAGTCTTTTTCCTTCTCATTCATGATTAAATTCGGAGACAATATTTCCATATAGGAAATTAATTTTTTTTTAATACACAAGCAGGTGCCTCTCTTTTATGATGCTCATATCCCATTACTTTTGAACTCCATAAGCAAAAACAAGGGCTCTTTTGTTTGAATAATAGTCCCCCTAGAAACTAACTCCAGCTTTTATTGGCACACATTTCTCCTGTAAAACCCTGAATTTCCTGTTTCCTAAGATAATAGCTGGAATTTGTCTTAACTGGAATACCTCTTTTCTTTCTCACTGTCTGAATCTCATTAAAGCTGGAGACCAGCTGTGCTCAGTTTGGTGAGGATTAAACCCCCATGACATGAATGCTCTGCCATTCTTTTTCTAACTTGGCCTAAAGACATACCTAGACTCTTGGAAGGAACCTTAGAGGTCATCTAGTCCAATGCGCACCTAAAGCAGATCACTTTCTTTCATCCCTAACAGCTGGTCATTTTGCCACTGCTTAAACACTGCTTAAACATTGACAGGGAACATACTACCTTGCACTTCTGGTTCTAGACAGAATAATTCATTTTTTTCTACCTGACATCTTTCAAATTAAACCTTTTTCAATGACCTTTCGTGTGACCTGTCACCATGCTGGTCATCTTCAATCAGTTGGGCACCATGTCCACAAATCACCTACACCTCTCAACACACAGTGTGGCAGTTACCTCCCGTATCCTGGCTACTAACTCCTGTTAATATAGTCTAGGATTGTGTTAGATTCCTTGGCACCTACAAAATGCCTCTGCCAGTGCTTGGCCCCAATTACAGGCTGAATTAATATCGGTTTCCTTTGCTTCTTATTTAATTTCTAATTATATAAGTGCTACCCTCCTTCTGTTTTTGTTTGCTTGTTGCTTACTCCATAAGAACCAATATTAGACCAGCTCTGCCCTTTATACCATATTATATAATTTATTTTCAGAAACAAAATTCCTAATGTAATATTTTATAATACAATTTTATCAAGGTTTTCTGGACCTTGATTTTATGATCCTAGGTATTAACTATCACTCCCAGTTTTTTGAGATGCAAATATATCATTACCTTTAGGCATTCATCTCAGCTATCTGTAAGAATTTTGAACAGGGTGGAGGCTAGGACAGTGCCCTGTTGCATGATGATGTTGGCTCACCTGTGCCCTTCAGCATTTCCTAGTCTATAAGATCAGTAATACTATTAAAATCAGAATAGTACAAACAAAACTACACAAAAATGTGATAATGTAGATTTAAAGAAAAATAATATTCCCTCTCACCAGTCCTTTCATACATCATACTGGAAGTCCTTACTAATGCCATAAGGCAACAAAGTGGGGGAAAGGTATACATATTGGGAAGGAAGACATAAAACTGTTTTTCTTCACAGGTGACATGATTATCTGTATAGAAAACCCAAAAGAATCAACAACAACAAAAAACCCCTGGAACTAATAAGTGATGACAGCAAGGTTGTAGGATTCAAGTTAATATACAAAAATTAATCACTTTCCTGTATACCAACAATGAACAAGTGGAATCTGAAATTTAATACCATTTAGTACACGCTAAAATTAAACATTTAGTATAAATCTAACAATATATGTACAAGATCTGCATGAGAAAAACTCTAAAACTCTGATGAAAGAAATCAAAAAGGAAGTAAATAAAAGGAGAAATATCCCATGTTCATGAAAAGGAAGACTCAATATTGTCAAGATGCCAGTTCTTCCCAACTTGATCTATCTATCTATCTATCTATCTATCTATATATTTATTTATTATTTTTTTTTTTGCGGTACGCGGGCCTCTCACTGTTGTGGCCTCTCCCGTTGCGGAGCACAGGCTCCGGACACGCAGGCTCAGCGGCCATGGCTCACGGGCCCAGCTGTTCCACGGCATGTGGGATCTTCCCGGACCGAGGCACGAACCCGTGTCCCCTGCATCGGCAGGCGGACTCTCAACCACTGCGCCACCAGGGAAGCCCCCGACTTGATCTATAGATTCAATGCAATCTCAATCAAAATCATACCGTTATTTTATGAATATTGACAAACTGATCCAAAAGGTTACATGGAGAGGCAAAAGACCCAGAATAGTGAACACAGTATTGAAGAAGGACAAAGCTGGAGGACTGACCACCACCTGACTTCAAGACTTACTAAAAGCTACAGTAGTGAAGACAGTGTGGTATTGGCAAAAGACTAGACAAATAGATCAGTGGAACAGAATAGAGCACCCAGAAATAGACTCACATAAATATAGTCAACTGATCTTTGACAAAGGAACAAAAACAAAGCAGTGTAACAAACACAGTCTCTTCAACAAATGGTGCTGGAAAACAGAACATCCACATATGCCAAAAAATTGAATCTAGACCCAGACTTTACACCCTTCACAAAAATTAACTCGAAATGGATCATAGACCTAAATATAAAATGCAAAACTATAAAACTCCTAGAATATCACATAGGAGAAAACCTAGATGACCTTGGGTATAGCAATGACTTTTTAGATACAACATCAAAGACACAATCCATGAAAGAAATAATCGATAAGCTAGACCATTAAAATTAAAAACTTCTGGTATGTGAAAGACAATGTCAAGAGAATTAGAAGACAAGCCACAGACAGAGAAAATATTTGCAAAAGACACATCTAAAAAAGGACTGTTATCCAAAATATACAAAAAACTCTTAAAATTCAACATAAGAAAACAAATGACCTAACTAAAAAATGGATCAAAGACCTTAACAGATGTGCAACCAAAGAAGACATACAAATGGCAAATAAGCATATGAAAAGATGCTCCACACCATATGTCATCAGGAAATGCAAATTAAAACAATGAGATACCAGCACACATCTATTAGAATGGCCGAAGTCCAGAACACTGACAACACCAACCCAGCCAGGATGTGGAGCAACAGGAACTCTTATATATTGCTGATGGGAATGCAATGTGGTACAGCCACTTTGGAAGACAGTTTGGCAAGATCTTACAAAACTAAACATACTCTTATCATATGATCCAGCAATCGCTCCCCTTGAAATTTACCCACAGAATTTGAAAACACGTCTACACAGAAACCTGCACATGGATGTTCATAGCAGTTTTATTTATAATTGCCCAAACTGGGAAGCAACCAAGATGGCCTTCAGTAAGTGACCGGATAAATACAAGGTGATACAACCAGACAGTGGAATATTATTCAGCACTAAAAAGAAATGAGCTCTCAAGCCATAAAAAAGATACGAAGGAAACTTAAGTTCATATTACTAAGTGAAAGAAGTCAATCTGCAAAGGCTATGTACTGTATGACCCCAACTATATGACATTCTAGAAAAGGCAAAACTATGGAAGCAATAAGGTCAGTTGGGGAGGGGGGCATGAATAGGCAGAGCGAAGAGGGTTTTTAGGGTGGTTTAAATACTTGGTATGATGTTATAATTATGGATACAAGTCATTACACATTTGTCCAAACCCATAGAACGTACAACACCAAGGGTGAAACCTAAGGTAAACTATGGACTTTAAGTAATGGGTTGATCCCTGGTAACAAATGTACAGTCTGGTGAGTGATGTTGATAATGGGGGATATTACGCATGGGCGGGAGAGGGAGTATATGGGAAATCTTGGTACTTTCCTCTCAATTTTGTTGTGAACCTAAAACTGCTCTTTTAAAAAGATTTTTAAAATAACAATAATAGATGACTTTTACTTCAGTGAAGATGGATTAGAGGTACTTTTCCCTATTCCTCCTGCTGAGTACAACTAATATATATGGACATACGTTACATACGTTGAACTGAATGAAAAAAGGCATGCCATGAAAAGGTAGATGCCAGCACTGAGATGACAGAGATGTTAGGATTATCTAACAAATAATTTTAAAGCAGCCATCATAGAATGCTTCAACGACCAGTTCATGCACACACTGCAAACAAATGAAAAACAAGGAGTCTCAGAAAAGAAACAGAAGAACAAACAGAAATTTAAGAACTAAAAAATATAATAACTGCAATAAAAAACTCAGTGGATGAGCTCAGTAGAAGAATAGAAGGGACAGAGGAAAGAATCAATGAACACAGAGAGAAAATAGAGAAAAAGTGAAAAGAGTCTCAGAGACCAGTTGAGACTATAATCAAAGATCTAACATTTGTGTCAGGAAAATCCAAGGAGAGGAAAAAAGAGGGCAAAGCACTTGAAGAAATAACAGCTAAAAACTTTCCAAATTTGGCAAAAGACAATACACAGATTCAGAAAGATAAGTAAAGCCCAGACAGGGTAAACCCATAGAAACACACGTGAAGCTAGAGAGATCGTACAAGGACCTTGTTTCTGAATGTAGAGGAAAAGAATGTGATGCACCCAGTAGCCTGATGCTTCTAGACAAAGGCCATCTAACCCCCCAGGGAATGGAGAATTCTGTTTCCTAACCAACTAGAAGGTTAGCTGGATCTGCCATCAGAATGTTATTGCAGTTGCCTAAGTAAGAGCGAATCCTTCCTGCAGAGTGCTTGTCGGAGAGACAAAAAAGACAAAGTGGGGTCTTCTTGTGCCTTTGTTGTTTTCGTCGGTTTGCTAATAAATTCTTAAGTATATGGCAGAATTCTGTCCACAACCTTGCTACCACGGTTGCATATTACAGTGAAAACAATGTGATGTTTCAGATGTTGAAACCTAATCCCCAACGTGAGGTGTTAGGAGGTGGGGCCTCTAGGAGGTGGTTAAGCATGAGGGCAGAGTCCTCAAGAATGGAATTTAGTGCCCTTATTAATGAGACCCCAGAGAGCTCCCTTGCCCCTTATGCCATGTGAAGTTACAGAAAGATGGCTGTCTATGGACCAGAAGTGGGCTCTCAGCAGGCACTGAATCTTGCCTTGATCTGGGACTTCCCAGCCTCCAGAACTATGAGAAATAAATGTTTGTTGTTTCAGCCACCCAGTCTAGGGTAGCTTTGTTATAGCAGCTCAAACAGACTAAGACAATGATTCTAATAAACTTACTCCTAGCTACAAAACATTACGATACAAGTTTAATAGATGAACATGACCACTTACAGGAGAAAACTCTCGAAAGGTGTGCTATAATTAGTAGAATAAAAACTGTAAAGATCTACAGAGACAAGACCAGCTACATAATTTGCGAAGCCCAATGTAAATGAAAATGCAAGACCTCTAATTCAGAAAGCAGGGAAAGCAAGGGAAAGGTACGAAATTATAAAGCTCCTTCTTTTCTCCTGTTCAGGTCATCTGCTCAAGAGCAGGCTGCATTGTCCCATCAAACTTGACTCACAAAACACGAGTTCAAAGATAATTATTAAGAATTTCAAGATGGCAACAGCACAGCACATTAAACCAAGTGTGTGTCCCTTCTGAGTAGGGGGTGTGTGTGACAGCACAGGCAGGCCACCTGCCCATGGAGCCAGCCCTGCAAGAGATCACTGCTATTCAGATTCGACCAGGTTCCACTGATGCGTATAAAAGTCAGAGACTTTGCCTTTGTCTCTTCTTTTTGCTATGAAAACTTCTTATATTTTTAATATTTGTTTCCTCATAGAAATAAGAATAAGACAAGATCGGGCGCATTCAGGGTGGGATGGCCATAGACAAAGAGTAAGAAGAAGATTAAGGGTGCCAAGAAGGGGCGTATTAGTTGGGCAATCAAAGTAAGACCTCTTCAGTGGGTGAGAGGCAGGGAGGTTCCTGGAGAGAGCTCCTTCCTGACAGGCTTCCTGAGGCCAGCCAGTAAGCCCAGGACATGACAGCTTATGTTACCTCAAGTTCAAACCAAACGTTTCCCGTACGTGGGTTTCAGCAAACATCCTAAAGCCCACTTTATACAAAACTTCACTGAAACACAGTAGGACAGAACTAGCACCATCCCAGCCCGCTCTCTATCCCACCTCATTTCCTACGCTTCCTGTGGCTACCATGCCTAATTCAGTAGACAGTTACAAAAATACCTCCTGTTGAACAACTGAAGGTTAATTTATTTTCTCATCATGTTTCAGGTTTTTGCCAACATACACATGGGTGATTTAAAGGAGGATCCTAGCTATGAAACTAAGTTTCTTTAATTCCCTGAAGAAGTTTCATGTGAGTGCTGTCTTATCTTTTCAGTGATAATTTTCTCCTCGGCAGAAAACCACTTAGTTCTTTGTAACCCCTATGTTCTTTATTACAGCACTAAGCATGGGACTAATTACATATTGAATAGAGCTTAACTATGTATCGTAATGCAGAAGAATGTACAAAAGTTACATATAAATGTCCCCATCCCCCCCAAAATGAAGCCAGTTTTAAATGTAAATCTTAACCTAGAGGATAATTTACGGTGTTACACAAATCTGGTATGTGCAAAGAGTGAGAGCATCAGAGTGAAGTTATTATATTTCTAATCCATTAATTTCTGGGCCCATTTGTGGTACCTCACAGATTTCCTTAAATCATTTTGCTTTCTGAAATTCTTGAAAAAGTTTCAAAACGAAGCAAAGTTTAATTGATAGTAACTCCCTAATAGAATCAGGAGAAACTGGGGATATCATAAAATCCATTTTTAAAATATCAGGTATTTTTTCCATTTCCAGTGACAGAATTCTTCTGTCACAACTCCAATCATATTGATACCACCTGAATTGAGGTTGGGCCAGCTATATTGCTTCACAACATAGGTTTAAGCTATAAAGAACAATATTTATTGTAAGGGAAATAGAAATTACTAAAATAAAATTTATATAATACAATTAAATTTTAGAATGACCCTGAGGAGGAAACTCTTAGAGAAATGAGTTGAACTTTCCATGAAGCTTCTCAGACAGAGGAGAAGAAGGCAAATTAGTGAAAGAAGAAGTTATAGTCGTAAGGACTAAAATTTCCCCAGAGTGAGCATGAGGGAAAAGATTTTCCAGTCACAATGAAAATAGAACTTGCTGACAAGGTCATGATCACATCAGACAATGCACAACTGGGAAAAAGAAATTTACAAAAACCATTATTTATTTTTAACTACACGATTTGGAATATTTCCAAACTATGTCTGGGAAGTCCCTGCCTGCCCTTGACCATTACTTTGCTCCTTTTTCTCCCTTATCTCTCTCATTCCTATACCAACACTCATATGCCAACCTAAAGGTAGTAAGGAGTCCACGTACATGAGGTATCTAAAATAGCCTCAAAAAACTCATGGAAGCAGAGTAGACTGGTGTCTGCTGGGGGCTGGGGGAGGGGGAAACGGGGAGTTGTTTTTTGATAGGTATAAAGTTTCGGTCATGCGAGATGAGAGGTGGTGATACAATATCATGTCTAAGTTATCAACACTGTATCCTACACTTAACAATTTGTTAGAAGGCTAGATCTCATGTTAAATATTCTTCCACTTTTTAAAGGTAGTAAGAAAGAACTCAATTGCATTTAATTCTAGCTATATTCTGCTCCTTTAATTTATATAATTGATTCAGGTAGTTCAGGGATTTATCGTTGGTAAGGCATTCCTTTTTCAATGAACTAGAACAGCTATGCTCCTAATTTAAGGCAAAAGCCCTATGCCTTTCTGACTTTGGGGTCTGGTATTATTTTTGAGAAGTCTAATTTGGCATATTGTATTGTAGTCCATTTAACAAACACCCTCATCCTTTAGTACAGTGAAGTAAACTTTCTCTGATAACAAAAAGACTTTATTCACAATACAATGAATGATTTTGAGTGCATCCCTGACAGTGGGAGATGGACCATATTACTATTCATTTGAAGGAGGATCCTATCATTTTAAGCTAGTAAGTGGAACAAGGTAGACTTCAACTCATTTCCCAAGAAGGACATTGATTCTGCAGCAAGATCTCTGAAGGATCATTTCTCTACACCATTAGAAGACATGACTCCCCCTTAAGGACAAGAAAAAACTGAGGATGCCTGGTTCCCTTGTAGATACTCTGACACTAGATCTTTGGACTTCTCTGGACTGGTGGCATTCATACAGATAGGTGTTCAAAGTTGCACAAGATACACTTGAATGTCTTTGAGGCAGCTCTAAAGAAACGAACCACACACCCTGCAGACCATTCAGCCTAAATGACTCTGAAATAATGACATAAACTCCATCACCCAAATAAAGTCCAGGGTGTACGAGGCCCAGTCTCTTCAGGTCCTGCTTTCAAAGAAACACAATCAATTGCTGTGGCTTCTAAATAGTATGGGCTCAGCTAGTTGTATTACAGGAGGGCGCCAGAGGACCTACGATAACAGCATTTTGTAGCATTTTACAGAATATTTAAAAAGCACAGATTATTCATCCCAAAGAATTGACTTCTTAATGCCACCACTGAAGTTCAAAAGTCAAAACTAAGTAAGTGTAATTCTAAGCCTTACTTCTTCTTTAGACCAGCGTCAAAGGGGTTTTATTCACAATCCACATTAATATTTTTTAAGCCCCTTTCCCTTTTTCTCTTGCATTCATTTCTTCTCTCCCCACAGAGCTCCTGGGTCTTACTTGCTATACTCCCCTGAATGTTTTCCCTGAAGCCCATTGACTTATTAGCTCCTTTCCATCTGTCTCTTCTGATTTTTTCTGTACCTACTAAATTTGACCTTTAATTTGCAACCTCTCCCCACCCATAACTTCTTCTCAGGTTTTTGCATTCCCAATTACCCTGGTCTACATTAGTGTTTTACAACCTTCTCTTTATTATTGCCTCCCCCAAGAAGACTTTTTAGACATATTCTTTTCCTAACTCCCTCCCATTAAATTTGAAAAAGCATTCTCCAAATAGACCCCAAATCACAAAAGAATAAGTCACTCAGGTGACACGTACTCTGCCTCTTCATAATACTTCGGAGTCCCCTCTTACGCATCATCTCTTTCCCCATTAATATTACCTGTTCCTCTAGACTGGAAGCCAGGGGCAGGGGAGGGGTGGGAAGGGGCACTTTTAATATCTTTACATTCACCATAGCCTTTAGGATAGTACAGTGAGTTTGCTGTCAAAACTGAAGCCAAACTGAAGTCCCAGTTCCATATATTTCTCATTTTAAGAAGCAGTCCTGGGGTACTTCCCTGGTGGTCCAGTGGTTAGGACTCCATGCTTCCACTGTGGGGGGCACGGGTTCCATCCCTGGTTGGGGAACTAAGATCCCACACGCAGCAAGGTGTGGCAAAAAAAAAAAAAAAAAAGTCGTCCTGCCTTTCTTCTGGACCTCAACCTCTTCATCCATCAACTGAAAAAAACAATAAATCTCTGTTTCTAATAATGAATCTCTTAAGCCTGATTAAGATTTCCCGGAGAGGCTGTACTTTTCAAACTTCTTTGCCTCGAACACATACTAAGCATTACATTTCACGTCATGACTCAGTCCGCTTACACACAGGAGTCTCAAAAAACAATATGTGGAATGTACTCTGCTCATTTTTATTTTACTTTATTTCTGACAATTATAGTTGTCACCCACTAAATTGTTCTCATGACACAATAGTAAGCTGGGACCTGCAGTTTGAAGAACAAAGAATAAGGTTGAGAGCAGCTATGGGGTCTGAATCAGAGACAGAGGTGGGGTCAAACTCGGGCACACTTTACCCTAAAAGCCCTGTGATACTGAACAAGTGATTCAGCCCCTGTAGGCTTTGATGTGCTCGCCTTTAAGGCAGAACTAATAATAGTCCTTACCTAGAAAGACTGTTGTGCGGTAGTAAATGAATAATGCAGCCAAAGCCCTTTGTTCAGCATATGGCATAGAGTAAGTGTTAGTCATCGTCAGCACCTACAATCTACACCTCGAATTCCTCGGAGAAACTTGGAGAAAGAAGTTATGTGGGTGCTCCTTCAAGATGGTGGAGGAGTCAGACGTGGAGATCACCTTCTTCCCCACAAATACATCAGAAATACATCTACATGTGGAACAACTCCTACAGAACACCTACTGAACACTGGCAGAAGACCTCAGACCTCCCAAAAGGCAAGAAACTCCCCACGTACCTGGGTAGGGCAAAAGAAAAAAGAAAAAGAAAAAACAGAGACAAAAGAATAGGGGTGGGACCTGCACCTCTGGGAGGCAGCCATGAAGGAGGAAAGGTTTCCACACACTAGAAGCCCCTTCGGGGGCGGAGACTGCGGGTGGCGGAGGGGGGAAGCTTCAGAGCTGCGGAGGAGAGTGCAGCAACAGGGGTGCGGAGGGCAAAGCGGGGAGATTCCTGCACAGAGGATCGGTGCCGACCGGCACTCACCAGCCCGAGAGGCTTGTCTGCTCACCCGCCGGGGTGGGCGGGGCTGGGAGCTGAGGCTCGGGCTTCAGTCGGATCCCAGGGAGAGGACTGGGGCTGGCGGCGTGAACACAGCCTGCAGGGGTTTAGTGCGCCACGGCTAGCCAGGAGGGAGTCTGGGAAAAAGTTTGGAGCTGCTGAAGAGATAAGACACCATTGTTTCGGGGTGCGTGAGGAGAGGGGATTCAGAGCACCACCTAAATGAGGTCCAGAGACGGGCGTGAGCCGCGGCTATCAGCGTGGACCCCAGAGACGGGCATGAGACGCTAAGGCTGCTGCTGCCGCCACCAAGAAGCCTGTGTGCGAGCACAGGTCACTATCCACACCTCCTCTCCCAGGAGCCTGTGCAGCCCGCCACTGCCAGGGTCCCGTGATCCAGGGACAACTTCCCTGGGAGAACGCACGGTGCACCTCAGGCTGGTGCAACATCACGCCAGCCTCTGACGCCGCAGGCCCGCCCTGCACTACGTGCCCCTCCCTCCCCCCCGGCCTGAGTGAGCCAGAGCCCCCTAATCAGACGCTCCTTTAAACCCCCCCTGTCTGAGCAAAGAACAGACGCCCTTAGGCGACCTACACTCAGAGGCGGGGCCAAATCCAAAGTTGAACCCCAGGAGCTGTGCAAACAAAGAAGACAAGGGGAAATCTCTCCCAGCAGCCTCAAGAGCGGCGGATTAAATCTCCACAATCAATCTGATGTGCCCTGCATCTGTGGAATACCTGAACATACAACGAATCATGCCAAAATTGAGGGGGTGGACTTTGGGAGCAACTGTAGACTTGGGGTTTGCTTTCTGTATCTAACTTGTTTCTGGTTTTATGTTTGTCTTAGTTCAGTATTGACAGTTTATTATCATTGGTAGATCTGTTAATTGGTTTGGTTGCTCTCTTCCTTTTCCTTTATTTATATATATATATATATTTTTTTCTCTTTTTGTGAGTGTGAGTGTGTATGCTTCTTTGTGTGATTTTGTCTGTATAGCTTTGCTTTTACCATTTGACCTAGGGTTCTGTCTGTCCTTTTTTGTTGTTGTTGTTTTGTCATTAGTATAATTTTTAGCAGTTGTTATCATAGGTGGATTTGTTTTTTGTTTTGGTTGCTCTCTTCCTTCTTTCTTTTTCTTTTTAATAAGTTTTAAACATTTTATTTTAATAACTTCTTGTTTTATTTTATTTTACTTTTTTTTTCTTTCTTTTTTTCCTCCCCTTTCTTTTGAGTCAGGTGGCTGACAGGAACCTGGTGTTCCACCTGGGTGTCAGGCCTGTGCCTCTGAGGTGGGAGAGCTGAGTCCAGGACATCGGACCACCAGAGACTTCCCAGCTCCACGCAGTATCAAACAGTGAAAGCTCTCCCAGATATCTCGATCTCAACGCTAAGACCCAGCTCCACTCAAAGACCAGCAAGCTACAGTGCTGGACACCCTATGCCAGACAACTAGCAAGACAGGAACACAACCCCACCCACTAGCAGAGAGGCTGCCTAAATCATAATAAAGTCACAGACAACCCAAAACACACCACCAGATGCAGTCCTGCCCACCAGGAAGACAAGATCCAGCCTCATCCACCAGAACACAGGCACCAGTCCACTCCAACAGGAATCCTACAGAACCCACTGAACCAACCTTAGCCACTGGGAGCAGACACCAAAAACAATGGGAACTATGAACCTGCAACCTGCAAAAAGGAGACCCCACACATGGTAAGTTAAGCAAAATGAGAAGACAGAGAAACACACAGCAGATGAAGGAGCAAGGTAAAAACCCACCTGACCAAACAAATGAAGAAGAAATAGGCAGTCTACCTGAAAAATAATTCAGAGTAATGAAAGTAAAGATGATCCAAAATCTTGGAAATAGAACGAGAAAATACAATAAATATTTAACAAGGACCTAAAAGAACGAAAGAGCAAACAAACAATGAAGAACAACACAATAAATGAAATGAAAAATTCTCTAGAAGGAATCAATAGCAGAATAACTGAGGCAGAAGAACAGATAAGTGACCTGGAAGATAAAATGTGGAAATAACTACTGCAGAGCAGAATAAAGAAAAAAGAATGAAAGAATTGTGGACAGTCTCAGAGACCTCTGGAACAACATTAAATGAACCAACATTCGAATTATAGGGGTCCCGGAAGAAGAAGAGAAAAAGAAAGGGACTGAGAAAATATTTGAAGAGATTATAGTTGAAAACTTCCCTAATATGGGAAAGGAAAAAGTCAATCAAGTCCAGGAAGTGCAGAGAGTCCCATACAGGATAAATCCAAGGAGAAATACACTAAGACACATATTAATCAAACTATGAAAAATTAAAAACAAACAAAAAATATTAAAAGCAGCAAGGGAAAAACAACAAATAACATACAAGGGAACTCCCATAAGGTTAACAGCTGATCTTTCAGCAGAAACTCTGCAAGCCAGAAAGGAGTGGCAAGACATATTTAAAGTGATGAAAGGGAAAAACTACAACCAAGATTACTCTGCCCAGCATGGATCTCATTCAGATTTGACAGAGAAATTAAAATCTTTACAGACAAGCGAAAGCTAAGAGAATTCAGCACCACCAACAAGCTTTACAGCAAGTGCTAAAGGAAATTCTCTAGGCAGGAAACACAAGAGAAGGAAAAGACCTACAATAACACACCCAAAACAATCAACAAAATAGTAATAGAAAGATACATATTGATAACTACCTTAAATGTAAATGGATTAAATGCTCCAACCAAAAGACATAGACTGGCTGAATGGATACAAAAACAAGAGCCGTATATATGCTGTGTACAAGAGATCCACTTCAGACCTAAGGACACATACAGACTGAAAGTGAGGGGATGGAAAAAGATATTCCATGCAAATGGAAATCAAAAGAAAGCTGGAGTAGCAATTCTCATATCAGACAAAATAGACTTTAAAACAGACTATTACAAGAGACAAAGAAGGACACTACATAATGATCAAGGGATCAATCCAAGAAGAAGATATAACAAGTGTAAATATTTATGCACCCAACATAGGAGCACCTCAATACATAAGGCAAAAGCTAACAGCCATCAAAGGGGAAATTGACAGCAACACAATCATAGTAAGAGACTTTAACACCCCACTTTCACCAATGGACAGATCATCCAAAATGAAAATAAATAAGGAAACACAAGCTTTAAATGATACATTAAACAAGATGGACTTAATTGATATTTATAGGACATTCCATCCAAAAACAACAGAATACACTTTCTTCTCAAGTGCTCATGGAACATTCTCCAGGATAGATCATATCTTGGGTCACAAATCAAGCCTTGGTAAATTTAAGAAAATTGAAATCATACCAAGTATCTTTTCCGACCACAAAACTATGAGACTAGATATCAACTACAGGAAAAAAATCTGAAAAAATACAAATAAATGGAGGCTAAACAATACACTGCAACAAAAGCAGTTCTAAGAGGGAAGTTTATAGCAATACAACCCTACCTTAAGAAACAAGAAACATCTCAAACAACCTTACACCTAAAGCAATTAGAGAAAGAAGAACAAAAAAACCCCAAAGGTAGTAGAAGGAAAGAAATCATAAAGATCAGAGAAGAAATAAATGAAAAAGAAATGGAGAAAACGATAGCAAAGATCAGTAAAACTAAAAGCTGCTTCTTTGAGAAGATAAACAAAATTGATACACCATTAGCCAGACTGATCAAGACAAAAAGGGAGAAGACTCAAATCAATAGAATTAGAAATGAAAAAGAAGTAAAACTGACACTGAAGAAATACAAAGGATCATGAGAGATTACGACAAGCAACTCTATGCCAATAAAATGGACAACCTGGAAGAAATGGACAAATTCTTAGAAATGCACAACCTTCTGAGACTGAACCAGGAAGAAATAGAAAATATAAACAGACCAATCACAAGCACTGAAATTGAAACTGTGATTAAAAATCTTCCAACAAACAAAAGCCCAGGACCAGATGGCTGCACAGGTGAATTCTCTCAAATATTTAGAGAAGAGCTAACACCTATCCTTCTCAAACTCTCCCAAAATATAGCAGAGGGAGAAACACTTCCAAATTCATTCTACGAGGCCCCCATCACACTGACACCAAAACTAGGCAAAGATGTCACAAAGAAAGAAAACTACAGGCCAATATCACTGATGAACATAGATATTCATCATTTATGATGAACATAAATCCTTAACAAAATACTAGCAAACAGAATCCAACAACACATTAAAAGGATCATACACCATGATCAAATGGGATTTATCCCAGGAATGCAAGGATTCTTCAATATATGCGAATCAATCAATGTGATAAACCATATTAACAAACTTAAGGAGAAAAACCATATGATCATCTCAATAGATGCAGAAAAAGGTTTTGACAAAATTCAACACTCATTTATGATAAAAAAAAACCCTTCAGAAAGTAGGCATAGAAGGAACTTACCTCAACATAATAAAGGCCATATATGACAAACCCACAGCCAACAACGTTCTCAATGCTGAAAAACTGAAACCATTTCCTCTAAGATCAGGGACAAGAAAAGGTTGTCTACCCTCACCACTATTATTCAACATAGTTTGGGAAGTCTTAGCCACAGCAATCAGAGAAGAAAAAAAAACAGGAATACAAATCAGAGAAGAAGAAGTAAAGCTGTCATTGTTTGCAGATGACATGATACTACACATAGAGAATCCTAAAAATGCTCCCAGAAAACTACTAGAGCTAATCAATGAATTTGGTAAAGTAGCAGGACACAAAATTACTGCACAGAAATCTCTTTCATTCCTCTACACTAACAATGAAAGATCAGAAAGAGAAATTAAGGAAACACTCCCATTTACCATTGCAACAAAAAGAATAAAATACCTAGCAATAAACCTACCGAAGGAGACAAAAGACCTGTATGCAGAAAACTGTAAGACACAGATGAAAGAAATTAAAGATGATACAAATAGATGGAGAGATATACCACATTCTTGGATTGGAAGAATCAACATTGTGAAAATGACTCTACTACCTAAAGCACTCTACAGATTCAATGCAATCCCTATCAAACTAGCAATGGCAGTTTTCACAGAACTAGAACAAAAAATTTCACAATTTGTGTGGAAACACAAAAGACTCCGAATGGCCAAAGCAATCTTGAGAAAGAAAAAAACAGAGCTGGAGGAATCAGGTTCCCTGACTTCAGACTATACTACAAAGCTACAGCAATCAAGACAGTATGGTACTGGCACAAAAAGAGAAATATAGATCAATGGAACAGGATAGAAAGTCCACAGATAAACCCACGCACATATGGTCACCTTATGTTTGATCAAGGAGGTGAGAATATACAGTGGAGAAAACACAGCCTCTTTAATAAGTGGTGCTGGGAAAACTGGACAGCTACATATAAAAGAATGAAATGAGAACACTCCCTAACACCATACACAAAAATAAACTCAAAATGGATTAAAGACCTAAAGGTAAGGCCAGACACTATCAAACTCTTAGAGGAAAACATAGGCAGAACACTCTATGACATAAATCACAGCAAGATCCTTTTCTACCCACCTCCTAGTGAAATGGAAATGGAAATAAAAACAAAAATAAACAAATGGGACCTAATGAAACTTAAAAGTTTTGCATAGCAAAGGAAAACATAAACAAGACGAAATGACAACCCTCAGAATGGGAGAAAATGTTTGCAAATGAAGCAAGTGACAAAGGGTTAATCTCCAAAATTTACAAGCCGCTCTTGCAGCTCAATATCAAAAAAACAAACAACCCAATCCAAAAGTGGGCAGAAAACCTAAATAGACATTTCTCCAAAGAAGATATACAAATTGCCATCAAACACATGAAAGGATGCTCAACATCACTAATCATTAGAGAAATGCCAATCAAAACTACAATGTGGGGCTTCCCTGGTGGCACAGTGGTTGAGAGTCTGCCTGCCGATGCAGGGGATACAGGTTCATGCCCCGGTCCAGGAAGATCCCACATGCCGCGGAGCGGCTGGGCCCGTGAGCCATGGCTGCTGAGCCTGTGCGTCCGGAGCCTGTGCTCCGCAATGGGATAGGCCACAACAGTGAGAGGCCTGCGTAACGCAAAAACAACAACAACAAAAACTACAATGCGGTTTCACCTCACACGAGTCAGAATGGTCATCATCAAAAAATCTACGAACAATAAATGCTGGAGAGGGTGTGGAGAAAAGGGAACCATCTTGCACTGTCGGTAGGAATATAATTGATACAGCCACTATGGTGAACAGTATGGAGGTTCCTTAAAAAACTAAAAATAGAACTGACATATGACCTAGCAATCCCACTACTGGGCATATACCTTGAGAAAACCATAATTCAAAAAGAGTCATGTACCACAATGTTCATTGCAGCTCTATTTACAATAGCCAGGACATGGAAACAACCTAAGTGTCCATTGACAGATGAATGGATAAAGAAGATGTGGCACATATATACAATGGAATATTACTCAGCCATAAAGAGAAACGAAATTGAGTTATTTGTAGTGGGGTGGATGGACCTAGAGTCTGTCATACAGAGTGAAGTAAGTCAGAAAGAGAAAAACATAACTGTTTGCTAACACATATATATGGAATCTAAAAAAAAAAAAAAAGTTTCTGAAGAACATCGGGACAGAACAGAAATAAAGACACAGATGTAGAGAATGGACTTTAGGACATGGAGAGGGGGAAGGATAAGCTGGGACGAAGTGAGAGAGTGGCATGGACATAAATACACTACTAAATGTGAAATAGGTAGCTAGTGGGAAGCAGCCGCATAGCACAGGGAGATCAGTCGGTGCTTTGTGACCACCTAGAGGCGTGGGATAGGGAGGGCGGGAGGGAGGGAGACACAAGAGGGAGGGGATATGGGCATATATGTTAACATATAGCTGATTCAGTTTGTTATAAAACAAAAACTAACACACCATTGTAAAGCAATTATACCCCAATAAAGATGTTTAAAAAAAAAAGTTATGTGAATGTAAAATGTAATACTTGTATTTTACTCACTGTGCACTTAATTATGTTTTATAATTTTATGCCCTTATGTCATTCTATACTTTTTATGTGCCTGTAAATCTTGTCTTCCTGGCTGTGTTCTAACTCTCGAGGCTGGGTCTGCTCATGAAGTTTTTCCTCTCCCGCATGTAGCACTGACCCCAGAGCTGAGGTTCAAGTTCTATAAAGTTCTCATCCAGCTACTTTTTTGCAAATGATTTTTTATAAAATGTAAAGGAAAAGGACCGCATAAAATACAGTAAGGGAGTAGGGAAAGGGGGAAATTGTTTGCAGCTTTTTATTAATTCCTCCAACAAGGGCCAACAGTTATCTCAAAGCACTTAGTTTTCATTATTGTGATATGGAACTTTTCCTAACAGTGACTTAAAATAAATATGAGAACCCAAAATCATAGAATCATGGTGTTTTTGAGAAGTACCACTTAGAGGGAAAGCGTCTTATGAAAACACGTCCTCTTTACTTGCTTTGCCCTCATAAATCAGGAAGCGGTATTCCAAGCCGATGTAGGAAAACAGTGAAAAGCAGTTTCTTAAGATCACAAAAGTCTATATTGGTGTACTCAGAAGTCTAAGAAGGCTCCTCCCTAAGTGAAGAGTATGACACTGTATTATATCAAAGACGCGTGCTTTTATGAAAGCACTTTATACATACAATAATAGTACGAAAACTGATGGCAAAATGAAGCTGGTCCAAATTGTGCCAGAAAGAGTAAAATTAATAATTATTCATTGAACACCTAAACTAAAAGCTGTGGGGAATCGAACGAGTTAAGGTGCTCAAGAAGTTAGCGTCTGCTTGGGCAACCAAGACAAGTACATGTAAACTTCTTGAGCAAAATGAGTTAAAGGATATGCTGAAACAACCCAAGAGCTGGCGGAGAGGCACGTAGGGCTAAGCGAACAAGGCATGGCTACTTGTTCAAGAAGGAAAAGATTGCTGAGGGTGTAGATGATGAGGGAGAACTTTCTAGAGCGAAATTGAAGACTTGATCCCAACTGCCATCCACAGCCACCCTTGTGGCAAAGGGTTGGCACGGTCTGTCTAAGCCCGGAGAAGCCCCTGCCAGGAGGATCTAGTTAAAGGCTTACTGAGTATGTTGAGTTCATTATGAACTCAACCCCTAGCTGGTCCCAGGACATAACAGGGCAATTAAAGGTTTCCAAAATTCTGATGACTTCTGTTGTTTACAAATTGGAAAAGAATTATATACTTTATAGTCTGTGGATGCCACTCTGGCACCCATGGAGGTTCCACACAATTCCCTCCCTTTTTAAATATAGTAGTTGTGTATTTAGGATTTGGGGTTAGACACATGTTAAAATATGACACAAGCCTTTCCTGAGGGATAGCTCAGAACACCCAGTTATAATTATACAAATACTGAAAAATGTCACAAAGGAAGTGAGAGGTTTACATATTAAAATGAACACTAGCATTGCCAATGGTAAGCAAATATAATTTAAACCTGTTCTAAGAAAAAGTTCAAGATTTACTCCCATTGTTTCTGCCAGATTTTGCTCTCACTTTGTACTAGACTTTTTAAACAGTACAAATGTCTTAAAGAAAGATTTGTGTTTTCTATTATCCAGGAAGATGATTTTCTATTAATAATTGTCCCCTGGTGACACCTGGAGGCTTGACAAGAATAATGAGGACACTGGGACTAGTGATTAAGCATCATTTTATTGATTTTTCAATTTATCCTCCTTTGATCAAGCTTTCAGGGACTTCCTGAAGTTAACAACTACAGCAGCCCACCAAAGAGGAAATGATTTGGAAAAATAACAAACCCAATGCTAGGGAGGATAATTTGCAGTTAAATACAATAAGTATGTATCTAAAACTACTCTGAACCATACTTTAAAAAATATTAATAGCTTGACAAACCAATGAACTAACAATTTGTTAGCCTTGGAGTAAACATAGAGCCTTTCAATTTTCTTTTTTAATTTAGTTGTTTACGTTGGAGATGCAGAGTAAAATCATAGATGAAGAAGAAACATCATCCCTTTGAAGGTTTAAGCAAACACTTTCTGTGTCTGCCTAATGTGAGTCCATACTGCAAGAATCGACCAGGTGCTCTGGGCAATGGGTCTTGTATTCACAAAGAAGATGCCGTAGAAAAGTGTCAGAAAGTTGTTCCTCTAATTGAACACACAGGTGTACAACATCTGTGCCCTTTAATTTAAAATCTAGGAAGGTGAGTTGACCATACACTCATTATGAATCAAAGGTGGGACATGTGTTAAAAGGCTGGAAGGGTCTTCCCTGGTGGCACAGTGGTTGAGAGTCCGCCTGCCGATGCAGGGGACACGGGTTCGTGTCCCGGTCCGGGAAGATCCCACATGCCGCGGAGCGGCTGGGCCCGCGAGTCATGGCCGCCGAGCCTGTGCATCCGGAGCCTGTGCTCCGCAACGGGAGAGGCCACAGCAGTGAGAGGCCCGCGTACCGCAAAAAAAAAAAAAAAAAAAAAAAAAAAAAAAAAAGGCTGGAAATTATCTGAGCCCATTAAACATATACTGTGATCAGATTATACCTATTTCAAAAATTTGAAAAGCTAATATGTATTATGAATAGATATTGTCTATTTTTATGAAGAGGCCAGCGCTTCTAAGGGGACATTGGAAGAAAGATTTCAGCCCAATAAAAGGAAGAACTTTTCAATTAAAATAGAACTGATCTCATAAATTGGTAAATTCCTCCATGCCTCCCTCTATAGGTTTAAACAAAACGCACGCTTCTCAGGAAATACCAGAGTGGTGATGACAGGTTACAAGAGAGGTGCTAAGGATGTGAAATTCTAAGCATGAAAAAATATCATATTCCAAGCCTCATTGAGTCTTGTGAATACAATCTAAAACTTTCAATTCAAGTGAAGTTGCTGGAGCTCACAGAAACGGAGAAAATTTAATACAGGACTATGCGAGAGTAGAAGTCTTATAGGAAATTGACTGGAAATACTTACGCCAGTTCCTTGATTTGAAATGTCTTTAATCGAATAGAAATGACTGACTATGAGCATGATCATACTTACTGGCTGGTTTATTTCAGAAAAGCACATTATTCTGTCATTCTTTTGAAATCTAAAATTACCCCGCCCCTTGAATGAATAAAATATTTTACTTAGACACAATAGTGAGGGAAGCTGTAGGCTTGACTTTGGTTTAAAAAGCAGAATAAAATATTCTGCTTTTGCCAGTTACAAAATATGGAAAATTGTAAGCAGTCCTGTTTGTTGCACTAATCATAAGACTTAGTGTTTCTATTTCTCTCCTTCTCTGCACACTGCTTAGACTTGTTGCTTTCCTTTGCTTCCTGTTGGCTTCCTGCTATTTTCACAGCCAACTGGAGAATTTCATTAGGAAGGTGGAAAGCTAACACTGTCACTCCGATGATGATTAAAGCGGTCAGCTGTTATCTCTCCTTGCTCCAGTGGAAAACTTTACAACAACTAGAGGTGCTGAGAGACAGAATGGAGTTTTCACTAAAATAGCCATTTAGTGCAATAAGCAAAAGGCAAAAGGTGACAGCTTTCTTGTCACTGTTTTCCTTTGGGAGGCAGGTGTTAACAGCTCCTGTTGCTTGAGAGTACAAAGGGGCATAGGCTTCTCTTCCTGCTCAAACCTGGCCTCAAGGGTGATTTCATGCCTGTAGCCTTATAAAATACAATTAGCGATCACTCTTCCCTGATTCAAGGCAGTTTGGTGAATCTCTCCTCCACTGATCAACCCTGTAAGTTTTTTTTTTTTTCCACATCTTTATTGGAGTATAATTGCTTTACAATGGTGTGTTAGTTTCTGCCGTATAACAAAGTGAATCAGCTATACATATACATACGTCCCCATATCTCCTCCCCCTTGCATCTCCCTCCCACCCTCCCTATCCCACCCCTCTAGGTGGTCACAAAGTCTGTCATACAGAATGAAGTAAGTCAGAAAGAGAAAAACAAATACCATACGCTAACACATATATATGGAATCTAAAAAAAAGGTTATGAAGAACGCTGTAAGTTTTCAGTGACTTCTCGTTGCCTGCAGAATAAAGGCCACACCCCCAAGCCAGGTTTCAAGCTCCAGATATATCCTTCTAACCGTACCTGCATGAACCCATCAGCCAACCAAAGCAGTCTGCTCACCTTTCTCCAAGCATATATCTTTGTCATCTTTGTCTGAAATGCCAGTCACATTTTTCCTGTCCATCCCAATGTACAAATGTCAAGCTGAAATCTCCCCATCTCATCTCTGATCATTCTCCAGCTAGAACTCACTGGTCCCTCTATCACTTACATAACATCATGCCCTAACCCAGTGCTCTGACCTCTGTCCAACTGACGTGAATCATCAATCCAAAGAGCTAAATCTCCTATTCATTGTCCATTGTCATTGGTTAATTATGCTCGGCATTAAAAGTGAGACTGTCCCTCATGATTTAACAATTGCCAACCGTAAGATTCTGCACGTGCATCAAATGTCCTTAACAGAGATACTGAGCTTCCATAAAATTCCTTTTCCCCATCTTATCTAAAGCTGTAGATTACTTCTTAGATTTTATTTTTATTAAAAAATAATACATTTTCATTTTTTAAAAATTGTAGGACTGTATACAGTTCATAGTAACAGAATTCCATTTCCTGCCTGGCCACAAACACTGAGTTCACAGACTGTAAACTCTCCACATCAGTACGTAGAGATTTACTTAATACTTTGTAAAAATGTCATAGTAGTTCATCTACTGTGATGTAAAACTATTTAATCAGTCTTCTGCTAAGGAAATTGACGGGTTTTCCCCCATTTTTAAAATTATAAATAGTACTTTAATGAACAGTTTTTTCATATATCCTTGGAAATTTATGGAACTTATCTATGGGATAAATTTCCTAGAAGTGAACTTTCTAGTTCATAGGTTTTTCTGCATATTTAATTTTGAAAGATCTTGCCAAATCATACTTAAAAAATACCAACTAACTCCCTAACCAATAACCTATAAGTTGTTTTGGTGCTTACTAGTTGAATTGATTAACTCATGAATTTTTCTTATGACTTAAAGTTATAAATGTACCACATTATTAAGAAGAAATAGATTACTTTGATTCTTGTATTTCAGGAACACATGACGTTAATTCTAAACCCATGTAGCTGTGTCAAGGAACTTGTCGATAAAAGTCTACAAACTTATGGTTGCCAAAGGGGAAAGGGGAGAGGAGGGATAAATTAGGAGTTTGGGATTAACATATATACACGACTATATATAAAATAGATAACCAACAAGGACCTACTGTATAGCACAGGGAACTATATTCAATATTTTATAATAGCCTATAATGGAAAAGGATCTGAAAAAAAAAAGATATATCTGTATGTATAACTGAATCACTTTGCTGTACACCTGAAACTAACACAGCATTGTAAATCAGCTAAATTCAGTAAAAATTAATTAATCAATTAAAAAAAATTTTAAAGTCTATGAACATTAATTCTAAATTGTACTCAAAGATTTGTGAAAACTGAGATTTCTTTAGTTACTAAAGAAATTGGGAGAGGGAAGACCAGGATGTAAGTCATTCTATTGCTAAAGGGAGATTAAAAGTCAATGAAATAATATCATCATTCTGCACCCCTAATGAATTAATCTAGACAACGGTCATCAATACTTGTTAACCTTACAAAAAGGGAGACAGCCGGGTAACGTGTGCCTCCTGATGAAAGTACTTGTAGAGGTATACAGTGAAATATTTATAAATGAAATGACATGATGCCTGGGATATGCCTCAACATTTGCTGGGTGGGAACAGAAGTATAGAAGAAACAAGACTGGCTAAAAGTTGTTAGTTGCTGAAGCTGACTGAGAGGTACATGCAAGTTTGCTTTACTGCCCTCTGTATTTCTATAGGTTTGAAATTTTCCACAAGCATTTGAAAACAGAAAAGATTTGCATTAAGATGTTTTGGAATATTCCTTCCTAATTACTAGGATACATTTAAAGAGGATGGTTTTAGGAAATCTGAATGTTCCTACATGATGGCCACAAGCTCACTAAATGCCCGGGGGCTCCCTTCCAAGCCCTCTGCCTGTGATTTCAGGCAAGGGAAAAAACAGGACCCAGATGGTATGGAAAACATACCACGTTGGTTCATAAGCCAAATGAAAACTATAATTTAAGGAAAGGAACCAACTGTCCTCTTCAGCTTTCAAAATGGTTTTGAACTCAGAAAGGAGCGTGTATAGCGCTCCAGCACAAACATGTAATCTTTGGCCCAGACAAATGGATGCTTTTGTGGACAATGGCAATGTCGAATTTGTCATTTCCTTCACATGGAATTTCTTCGGTTACACCGTCTCACCACATCCTTCCTTAGGGGTCCTCTCTTTCCTCTTCCACTTTATGCATTCTCCTCCCCCTTCAAACTTGTACCAAAGGAAGGAAAACATACTATTTTCTTTGCCCAGCTATACAACATGTCACTGTAAGAAATTACCTTTCGATTCATAATACATTGGATTACTTCTGACGAGTCTTGTTTATTAATCAAATCTTTACTGCAGTCAAAGCCCAGACTGACTAGTTTATCAGAAGGCTGAAAACAGCGCCTCTCCGCAAGGTTACCAGAGCATTCCATTGTTTCTTGTTTGTTTTTTAATTGAAACCCAACATAGAGTGACCTTCAAATGTGCCTTTAATTTCCATTCAGTCATCATATTACTCCTTCAACTTCTCCATTTCATTAATTACATGGAGGGGCCATTAAGGAATCTTGGAGATAGAGCCCAGAAAGTGTGTTCTAAATCTCTGAAAACTAACAAGATATTCCAAAGATAGGGATGGGGTAAGGGAATGAAACCAGGAGTGGTACATGCTGGTCTAATGAAAGAATCTTCCCACAAAGCGACTTAAAGTCTCTACTTTCTTTCATGCATATTAATATATACTTTTGTCTGTTGGTGGGTGGGGTGAGAATATTATTTTAATCTTAATGCAAAAATTTTTTAATTATACTTTACTTAGTTATCTATATTATTATGTATATCACCACCTGCCTTCTCCTCTAAATAACACATCTATCAGTCTATTCCCCTGTTCAGGAATATATTACCTCGGAAAGTTGGAATATGCACTAACGTTAAAAGTCCTCAGAAATTCAGCAGTAAAGGAAAGTGCTTAGCACAGTTTTCCTAAACGTATCCACCCTTTTAATGGTGAGATTTATTAAAATCATAAAAACACATTTTAGACTGTGAATCTCCATCTCAGTCACTTTAGGAATACTTTGGATTAAGGAAAAACTGATTGAAAGGGACAGCACAGATGAGTAAGTTATAACTTTGAACACTTTCATGGGACTTTTATTTTAGAAAAGAATACGTGGCCTGTTCTCTTCTGGGAAGATGGCATGGCCATACTTTTCCATACTCTTCCCACTAAGGACAACTAGGACAGCTAAAAACTTTGGACATTATATATAAGACAAACATAAGAAGACTGAAAGGCAGACAGGCTGGGGACCTTGGGGCCTGAGAAACAACGCAGTGGTAAGTGCCCTTGGTTTTGTGTGTGTGTGTCTCATACATACCAGACTTGGAGCTGAAGAATCCAGCAACTTAGAAAGGCCAGCGGGAACAGACTACAAGCCCCAACAAAAGCCCTCTCTCTCTAACCAAAGAATGAAGAAAGGGGCAGTCTGGCAAAACAGAAAACGTTTAGACAATAACCACTCTACTCCAACTGAACACCGCAGAAAAACCGATGCCCCACTCCTTTCCACACCAGCAAAGACTGAGTAGGAACCCTAGGCTTCCACCCTTAAGAGGCTGTTACAAGGCACACTGATCCCAGGGTGGCATCAGAGAAGGTCAGGTAGGGAGCCAGGACTTTCACCTGCATTGGCCTATAGAGATCTCCTACGCACCCCTTCACATGGGATCAATGGGGACTCCGTGGGGCATCTGGATTTCTGCCTCCACTCCGCAGTAACGAAGCATTCCTCCTTCATCAGAGGAAGCCTAGTGGAGAGTCAAGACTTTGACCACTGCCAGCAGTAATGAGGCCAGCACCCATGGTGTCACTGGAGACCACATAGGAAACCAGAACTGCCCAGTGGTCAAGAGGAGCCCCCAACACCTTTCAGTGTGTATATACATATATGTATATTCCAATGGAAACCACATGGGGAACCTGGATGTCTCTCTCTACCTGGCAGTAATGGGCGGAAGTTTCCTGTACTGGAAAAAAAAGCAAGTTAACAGTCCAAAAAAGCCAATTAAAACAGAAGGTTTGAAAAAGACCCAGAGTCACATAGAATAACCTGAAAATGTCCAATTTTCAATTAAAAAGTCATTCATTATACCAAGAAACAGGAAGATCTCAAACTGAATGGAAAAAGACAATCAATAGATACTAACAGCAAGATGACAGAGACATTAGAATTATCTGACAGAGTTTTGTTTTGTTTTGATTTGTTTTGTTTTTTTTGGTACGCAGGCCTCTCACTGTTGTGGCCTCTCCCGTTGCAGAGCACAGGCTCTGGACGCGCAGGCTCAGTGGCCATAGCTCACGGGCCCAGCTGCTCTGTGGCATGTGGGATCCTCCCGGACCGGGGCATGAACCCGTGTCCCCTGCATCGGCCGGCAGACTCCCAACCACTGCGCCACCAGGGAAGCCCCTGACAGAGATTTTAAAGCAGCCGTAATAAAAATGTTTCAATGACAAATTACCAACACAATTGAAACAAATAAAAAAAAAATAGAAAACCTCAGTAAAGAAATAAAAAAAAGAACCAAATAAATTTTAGAACTGCAAAGTACAATAACCCAGATGAAAACCTCAGTGAATGCGTTCAAAAATAGAGGAGAGAAGACAAGAGAAAAGAATCAGTGAACTGGAAGATGGAACAATATAAATTACTCATTTTGAACAACAGAGAGAAAATGGAAAAATAAATAAACAGAGCCTCAGGGAACAGTGGAGCTACACCAAAGAGCTAACATTTGTGTCATCAGTGTCCCAGAAGGAGAGGAGAAAAAAAAAAACTTTAAAAGTACTTGTAGGGACTTCCCTGGCGTCCAGTGGTTAAGACTCTGTGCTTCCAATGCAGGGGGTGTGGGTTCGATCCCTGGTTGGGGAACTTGGATCCCACATGCTGCGTGGCCTCGCCAAAAAAAAAAAAAAAAAAGGAAGTACTTGCAAATATAATGGTTGAAAAATTCCCAAACTTGGCAAAATACATAAACCTACAGATTCAAGAAGCTGAATCCATGCCAAGGTATATCATAATTAAACTTCTGGGAACTAGAGACAAAGAGAAAACCTTGAAAGCAGCCAGAGAGAAAAGACACTTTTTCTTTATATGTGAGAAAAACAACTCTAATGGCAGGTAATTTCTCATCAGAATTCATAGGGCCGAAAGAAAGTGGAATGTGAGCTTACAATTATCTCAAAGTAAAAAGTTTATTTTTCAAAAATCGATTAACACCACTTAACAAATTAAATAATAAAAACCATATGGTCCTCTCAATAGATGTAGAAAAAGCTTTTGACAAAATTCAACGTCCATTTAAGATAAAAACTCTCAATAAAGTGGGTAAAGAGGGAACATACCTCAACATGATAAAGGCCATATATGGGAAGCCCAGAGCTAACATCATACTCAAAGGAGAAAGGCTGAAAGCATTTCCTATAAAATCAAGAATAAGACAAGGTTGCCCACCCTCACTGCTTTTATTCAACGTAGTATTGGAAGTCTTAGCCACAACAATCAGACATAAAAAAGAAATAAAAGAATCCAAATTGGAAAGGAAGAAGTAAGACTGCCACTGTTTACAGATGGCATGATACTATATATAGAAAATCCTAAAGATGCCACCAAAAAACTACGAGAATTCATCAATGAATTCAATAAAGTTACAGAATAAAAAATTAATATACAGAATCTGTTGTATTTCTATATCCTAATAACAAAACTGTCAGAAAGAGAAATTAAGAAAACAATCTTATTTACAGTTGCATCAAAAAGAATAAAATACCTAAGAATAAATCTAACCAAGGAGGTAAAAGACTTGTACTTGGAAAACCACAGTATTGATGAAAGAAATTGAAGACAACACAAACAAATAAAGAGACGTACTGGCCTTATGGATTGGAAGAATTAATATTGTTAAAATGACCATACTAACCAAGGCAATCTACAGATTCAATGCAATCCCTATCAAAATTCCAGTGGCATTTTTCACAGAACTAGAACAAATACTTCTAAAATTTGTATGGAAACACAAAAGACCCAGTATAACCAAAGCAATCTTGAAAAGAAAAGAAAAAAATTGTAGACGAAGATTTCAAACTATACTACAAAGCTACAGTAATAAAAAAAAACAGTATGGTACTGGCACAAAAACAGACATATAGATCAATGGAACAGAATACAAAGCCCAGAAATAGCCCACACTTATACAGTCAACTAATCTACAACAAAGGAGGCAAGAGTATACAATGGGGAAAAGACAACCTCTCCAATAAATGGTATTGGGAAAACTGGACAGCTACACGCAAAACACTCACTTTCTTACAGCATATACAAAAATATACTTGAAATGGATTAAAGACTTAAATATAAGACCTGAAACAATAAAGGTCCTAGAAGACAACATAGGCAGTAGATTCTTTGACATTTGTCCTAGAAATATTTTTTTGGATGTGTCTTAGGCAAGGAAAACAAAAGTAAAAATAAACAACTGGGACTACATCAAACTAAAAAGGTTTTGCACAGTGAAGGAAACCATCAAAAAAACAAAAGGGCAGCCTACTGAATGGGAGAAGATATTTGCAAATGACATGTCTGATAAGATGTTAATATCCAAAAATATATAAAGAACTCATACAATTCAACATTAAAAAAAAAATTACAAAATGGGCAGAGGACCTGAATAGACATTTTTCCAAAGAAGACATACAGGTGACCAACATACACATGAAAAGATGCTCAACATCACTAATTATCAGGGAAATGAAAATCAGAACCACAGTGAAATACCACCTCACACCTGCCAAAATGGCTATTAGCAAAAAGACGACAAGTAACAAGCGTTGGTGACAATGTGGAGAAATGGCAACGCTTGTGCACTGTTGGTGGGAACATAAATTGGCACAGCCACTATGGAAAACAGTATGGAGGGTCCTCAAAAACTTAAAACTACCATAGGATACTTCAATACCTCCCCTGCATATTTTTCTGAAGAAAACAAAAATACTAATTTAGAAAGATATATTCACCCTATGTTCACTGCAGCATTATTTACAATAGCCAAGATATGGAAGCGAAGTGTCTATCAATAGATGAATGGATAAAGAAGATGTGATATATATGTATATCACATATATATCATATATATATATATGAATATTAGCCATAAAAAGAATGAAATCTTGCCATTTGTGACATGGATGGACCTACAGGGTATTATGCTGAGTGAAATAAGTCAGACATAAAAAGACAAATGCTGTATGATTATATTTTTATGTGGAATCTTAAAAACAAAACAAATGAACAAACATAGCAAAACAGAGCAGATTCATATATACAGAGAAAAAAATGGTGGTTGCCAGAGGGAAGGCGGGTTGGGGGATAGATGAAATAAGTGAGGGAGATTAAGAGGCACAAACTTGTAGTTACAAAATAAATGAGTCATGGGGATGAAATGTACAGCGTGGGGAATATAGTCAATTATCTTGTAATATCTTTGTATACTGACAAGTGGTAACCAGATATATCATAGTGATGATCATTTTGTCATGTATAGAAATATTAAATCACTATGTTGGGCACATGGAACTAACATAGTGTTGTAGGTCAACTATACTTCAATTAAAAATATATATAGTCACTGGGAGAAAATGAACCAAAATACCAATGATGGTTATATCTGGGGGCCGCAGATTATGGGTGATTATTAATTTTTACTTTATGCTTTTATGTATTCCTAGTTGCCTGCAACGAATGTGTATTGTTTGTAAAATTAAAAAGAAAACAAAAATTTCAAAACATAAAATGTATAACATGATAAATGGAGATAACTTCAAATGAAAAAATAAAACTTGTAAAAGGGGAAAAGTTTTTTAATTTTTAAAAAAAGTCATAAGAAGCTGAATTTAAAGATAATTTTGAGACTTAGTAATCAGAAACCAAAATTTATTCTATGTTCATACTAAGAAAAAAAAATAAATGAATTTTAATTCAAGGAATTTGTGTCCCTATCAAATAGAACACAAAATATAGCAATTTCATAAGACCTGGTTTTTCCACGTTCCTTGGGAAAGAGTTAAAATATAACCGTGAATTCTTAATCTATTAAATAATACATTCCACTGATATTAACTTCTATTACTAGGAACATGTTCAAGAACCTAGAAGTTAATATTTATATTAGTAGAATATTTCTTAAACTAAATACAGAAGGCTGACTAGGTGAGAGTAGGCAATTTGGGTAGGAATTTAAGATGGAGAATTATGAATAATAATCAAATTTGCATTTTAAATAGAAACACATTAGGTCCTTATAGAATACTAGTTTATTACTTAAAAAAAGAATACATTTACTAAATACATTTACTAAATTTACTAAAAGGTTCCTGTGTGTCATTCATTGTGCTAGGATCTAGAGGCAACCCATGAAGCATTAAATGGATTGTTTTCTAAGACTATATTTATAAAACTGTCTATGAGTTGTGTCATTATATACATATGCTTTATATACTGTGTGTGCGATGTGTTATATCTATCCCCTGATTAATAGGTAGATACATATATATGAGAAACACATCACATACACATAAACACTTAAGTAAAATATATTTTTATATTGATAAGTAAACATATATACTTAAGAAATCCCAGGAAAGCTGAAGTAGTTTTATAAATATACTTTATATATGTGTATATAAATAAATATATATGTATATATACGTGTATACACGTATACATGTACAATTCTGGAAAAGGAATAAGAAATACTCCATATCACACTTATACAAATTTTAGTGAACCAAATAAGAAGGGAAAAGGCTTATTTTTGAAAAAAACCTGGACATAGTCATTAGAGAAAAAGAAAAACAAATATTTTGCAGAAGTTTCATTCCATTTAACACTCACAACCACCCATGAGGTAATCATTATATTTATTTTACCAGTGAGGAAAATGAGACTCAAAGAAAGTAAGGGATTGACTTAAGGTCACAAAGTTAGCAGGTATCAGCACTGAAATTAGATCTCAGGTCTTTTCATCTCCAAGCCCCTGCTTTCTCCATCACACTAAATTGTATTACACAGGTAAATAAGAACGTTTTAAATGTGTAAAGGTATCTGCATATGCTGTAAATAAGAACGTTTTAAATGTGTAAAGGTATCTGCATATGTTGTTATGGAATCTTCAAAATGATCCTATGAGTTCAGAAGGGTAGACGTCATTCTCTACTTTACACTTAATGGAAATGAAGTGGCAAAAAGATAATGACTCGCCCAAGGTCAACTGATAAATCAGGGTTGAAGTTAGGGCCAGGAGACAAAGTCCCTGTATCCTGAGCTGGAGCTGTGTTTCACAACATCATCCTGCCTCCAGTGTCCCTTTAAAATAGCAAGGTCATTGCAGGCCTAGGAGTTGTTGGAGGAAAATCCTCCCCAGCCTCAGGAAGTGGCATTGGGCTGGGAGGAGGGGGTGACACAGCTGTGACTCAGAGCTGACTGCAGCCCAGGAGGGCAGGGAAACCCACCCTTCAGGTGAGGCAATAAGCCACATCCTGGACTATTTCTGTGAATATGTAGAGGAGGTCCCCTAGTACCTTCTCAGGAATTTCTCTTTGACCTAAACTTGTCACTTTTGGTTGAAGAAAAATACTTTTCCGAGAATTTTAACTCGATACCTTTTCCTGACTCCTTGACCTGCAAGTGTTTCTCAGCCCTGCACACTTTGACATGACTCTGTACCTGGAAGAGGCAATCCTTTCAGGATACTGACACTATTCACAGTAGTAAAAGTCAGGTAACAAGCATAATAACAGGGCTTCCAGTGGTTGAGAGTCCGCCTGCCGATGCAGGGGACGCGGGTTCGTGCCCCAGTCTGGGAAGATCCCACATGCCGCGGAGCGGCTGGGCCCGTGAGCCATGGCCACTGAGCCTGCGCGTCCGGAGCCTGTGCTCCGCAACGGGAGAGGCCACAACAGTGAGAGGCCCGCGTACCACAAAAAGAAAATAATAATAATAACATAAGAAAGATAAAATGAAGGACGTGAACAGAGAAGGAGCTAATGTTTCAGGGCTTAGTCTATGGCACACATTATGCCGAGTTCTTTACATGGATAAACTCATTTAATACTCACAACACACTGTGAGGTAGGTGCCATTTTCATTACACAGAGAGGTTGTGCAATTTGCTTAAAGTCACACAGCTTGCAAGTGATAAAATGAAGACTGGAAGCCAGGAGACTCAAAAATCTTAACTCTGCTGGATATGACATCATTTAATCACCCACCTGTTATATTCTTATTGAGACAGTGAACAATGAGTGACCTCTATCAGCTGAAACTACTAGTAGTATTACTAATACCAGTAATCGTAGTCAACATTGTTTGAGTACTTGTTGTGCGCTAAGTACTGGGTTAAGGCCTTATACCTATTATTTAATCCTTGCAGCGATTCTTTGAGGCAGGTATTATTATTACAGTCAATGAGCAAACAAGAAAATTGAGATAAAGAGAAATTAAGTAATGTGCGCAAGGTTACACAGTAAACAATTGGCTTGAATCCAAGAAGTAAAACTACAGTACTATCAATTTTTTGCATTGTTTTTTAAGGAGAATCTGTGGTCAGTTAACAGAACCAAGCTTATCCATTCAAGAATCATTCACCCATTTGTTTTAAGAGTATTGTGTTCTATCCAGCTAAGTGAACTAGCTCTTGACAAATCCTTAAGACATATCTAACAGCAATCATTTGTGAAACATTTCAACAGGAAAATGTCAGTGTTCCACATGCAACTGAGATCCAAGACCTCTACAAGGTATCCACCGACAGCAAATTTTGCACATCTCCCCCTCCGTGCCTCATATTCCACACTGTAATTTGCTCTTTACTTAAAAATACTAGAAAGTTATCACCTCCACTCACAACCAAAATAAAAGAACCTGGATATTTTGTAATGTATTACAACTAAAGCACTAACTTTGCCTAAAAAAAAAAAGAAAAACAGACTTGCCATTATGTTTGGGTATTGAGAGTCTCAGAGCCAGGACCTCAATATTCCTACACTTGTAAAGAAAGCCGGAGAAATGTTTAATTGTACCAGTAGTCTCTGATTGCTCTGGGCAGTGAGAGACCTTCTCTTTGGGGAAAGACTGGATTTGGCACAAAACGTAATGGGTCTTCCGGTTGTGCAAAAGTGAATGCCCAGCCTTTAGTTGGAGGGAGGGGTGAGGGGATGAGAAGCCAAACAGCTCGAAGTGTCCATGTAAAAAGCAGGCTTCAGAGCGGGCTCTGAGCTCAGCAGTGACCGTCGTGAGGAGGCAGATGTTAGCTTGAGGGCAGGCATGCGCAGTCCGTTTCCCTTGGGAGTGGGCAACTGGAACGTGAGAACAGAGGCATAGCCATCTGGAATGGCACTTGGCTTGCCACCAGCAAGCAGGCGGGACCTAGAAATAAACGACTTTCTGTGAAGGTGTGAGGCTGACAGATGGTACAAATATCTTGAAGTTGCATCTGTTGATCTAATGTAGAGTTTCACGGTTTTCTTTCTTTTCTGCATTGTAACTTCCCTCTGTAATTCATGACCCTTTTCAAGAGTTTTTCTAAATGCAACTACCTGGTGATTGTTACGCTTTGGGGAAGTAAGGAAGTGGCTCACATCCACATTTGGGGAAAATCTATACGGGGACGAGAGCAGAAGACTGGACAGTCAGTTATCAGATGGTAAGAGGTGACCTAAGGGAAATGGTCAACAACAGTCAGAAGAGATGGAGTAAGAGAAAAAGAATCTGATCAAATGACTGGATTCCTGTGGTCATGTCTGATGGGAGCAGAATCCATTTGAGTTTTAAACAGGAGATTCCTGAAGCCACCTTAGATAAGTTTACTTTTTTTTTAATCTTGAAAGATGCCGAATTATTTTTATGGTGAACAAATAGTCACTAACGGCTCTACTATATACACATGGTTGCCTATGTGTAGAATATACTGGTAAAAGCATATGGTATAGGGTTAGAAAGCCCAGGGTTCAAATCCCGGTTCTGTCCTTTATTTAGTCTCTCAGAACCTCAGTTTCGACATCAGCATAATGTGGACAATCATACCAAGCTTTTTTTTTTTTTTTTTTTTTGCAGTACACGGGCCTCTCCCGTTGCGGAGCACAGGCTCTGGACGCGCAGGCTCAGCGGCCATGGCTCACGGGCCCAGCCGCTCCGCGGCATGTGGGATCCTCCCGGACCAGGGCACAAACCCATGTCCCCTGCCTCACCAGGCGGACTCTCAACCACTGCGCCACCAGGGAAGCCCCCATACCAAGCTTTTTATGGCTTTTGAGATGAAATCAAGTAATATATATTATGACAGAGAATATTTTTTAAATGAAAAATGAAAAAATATAAACAACAGGCCCAAAATAAGTGTTTTAAAAAGGAAGGGTTGGGCTTCCCTGGTGGCGCAGTGGTTGAGAGTCCGCCTGCCGAAGCAGGGGACACGGGTTCGTGCCCTGGTCCGGGAGGATCCCACATGCCGCGGAGCGGCTGGGCCCGTGAGTCATGGCCGCTGAGCCTGCGCGTCCGGAGCCTGTGCTCCGCAACGGGAGAGGCCGCAGCGGTGAGAGGCCCGCGTACCGCAAAAAAAAAAAAAAAAAAAAAAAACAAAGGAAGGGTTAGCGGAGGGAGTTCGTACAATCATTCATTCAGTGCTATGGCAAGTCCATTAACATGATATTTACCATATATCAGCAAAAGCAATACCGGAAAATGTCCATTTTCTTTAACACTGACTGTCCAGTGCAGTCGCTCATTTTTTCAAAATGTGTATTCTGTATCCTATGACTATTTCCTAGTAGATATTAGGAAATAAAGAACGGTCCTCCCCTAAATAAGGAACAGTCAAGTGTTCCTTTGTTCTTGGTCTACCGATGCAAGAGGAAGAATTGTTCTCTTTTAGAAAAAAAAAAAGATAGCTTCTCTTCCAAGGAGTTAAGGAAAAAGGGAACATACGTTGGCTGTGAACCTTACTTTGGTTGAAGTTCACCTGCTTAGACATCTAAGTCTTAATTTTTCACACTCATCTCCTATCTGAGCTTTCCAACACCACCTATGCACACAAAAGAAAACTATCTATCTTCCACTGATATAATTTTGAATAAAAAAAACTTTAGATCACTCATCCAAAAAAATTAAGAAACAAAGGGTTTTTTTTTAGGGAATTAATCACCACAAGCCATCACTTCATTCTGGATACATCTTAAAGGGTACAGAGTGGCAAAAATTGTCTTCTCATCTAGGGACTGAACTGTGTGCAAAGGGGAAATAATGTAGGAACAGCGGCATGTCCCTTCTCATGCTCATTTTTTAAAACTGTTGGTAAGATCTTGCCTGGCCTAAACTCTTTCCAAAGGAGACAGTAAGCTGCCCACAAACAGAGAACTAACAATTTAAAATTCCTGCCTCCCTTTTCCTCCTTCAAGCTTAAGAATTGACCAGTATTAATTTCAGTGCTCTCCCTGGTTATTAAATCACAAACCACACTGACTGATGAGAAACAAAGAAAGAAAAGAGCCATTATTCCAAGCAAACCAGACAGTCCTACAAATAGCTCCAGGAAAGTCAACTACGTTATGATGTTCACTCCTCTCATGAGTCAGAAGAGAAAGGTTCTAACTATGCAACTATGCACGTTTGGGTGGCAATTAGACAAGTAACAGAGTGTACTTGAAGGAGACAAAAGATCATCAGAGAAAGTATAGTCAGGTAAGCAAAGATGTGCCAACTTTTCCTCTTCCACCGAGGATGCAATACAGAGCCCAGAAAGCCTGGGATCGGATGGGGCTCCAGGCTTGTCTCCTGCCCCACCACGCTGCACGGTTCTGCCCTGCCTCGCTGTCACCATGTCTTTCTTTCTGCCTCTCCCTCCGCCCTCATCCCATCTGCTCTCTGTGTCCTCTCCTTCCTCCTCCCAGAAACCCCCCACTCCCTCTCCAATTGTCCCCAAACATTTTATACTTTTATTGCATCACTTAGCCTCATTCTTCTTTCTGACAATGGTCTGGGGGCAACCCTTCCTCTGCCTGTCACGTGTAACTGCACATTTGTCCCCTCATCTCCTCTTTCTTACTCCTGCCTTATTCTTTATTTTGAAAGTATATGACATATGGGGGACAGGAAAGGAAATCTTCCTTACTAATAAAAGAACATACATTAGAAAAAAATTAAAATATATGATACCTGTTTCATGTTCAAAGCACACCTAGTCAATGTCTTATTCTCTCAACAGAGTCCAAATCAGAAAAAAATTTAGGTAATTTATTAGTATTTCTATTATTTTCTGATGTGGAGTATTCGTAAAAGTTTCTGGGTTTTGCCCTCAAAGCTAAATTTGAATGTCAGTTTTGCCACTTGTTAATTTCTTGACCTTGGATATGTGACAATCTCTCTGAACTACAATGAAATAAGAATAAAGTTTGTTACTTCTTAGAACAATAGTAACAATTGGGTACCTACAATAAAGTTTGTGTGAAGATTTAATGAGATGATGAATTTAAATTTCTTAGCCCTGTGCCTCGTCCATGGTAAGTCAGGACGTGTTAGCTATTGTGAGCCAAGCATTGGACTAAGGATTTAATGTGTGTTATTGTATTTAATCCAGACGATAGCCCTGGGACTTGGGCATTACTATTCCCGCATTTTAATCAGTGAGGTAATAGGTTTAAAAAGGTTAAGTAATTTACTGAGGATGGATTGTTAATACATAATGAAAGGGAAAGTTGACAACAAGCCTGTTTAACTTGCCATCTGTGAAGTGGGGATAATACTGTAATTCCTACCCTATGGCATTGTTGTCAGGATTAAATTAGCTAATGGAGCATATAGTAGTCATTCACTACATTTTCATTTTCCTTTCCTTTCTGCCTTTATGTAACCCCTGTCTTTTGCATTCCATCCCATTAAATAAAAAATTATTAATGTTATTCCTTGGTATTGCTACCTCCAAAAATCTCCAACTTTTGCCAAGCAATTTTTTTGAGTCGAACTATTCACATTCTTATACAGAGCATGTTAATATATAACTACCACATCGCCATAGTCCCAAAACAAGCCAAGGTAAATATAAACCTCCAAGTTTATCATTACCTGATGACCATAATAGATATTCAGATGGTAAACCAAGTAGCAATTTACTTGATTACTCAGATTCAACACACATCTAAAAAAAATTTAGTGATTCACAGAGAAGAATATATAATCGAGATTTATTCTTTAGAATTATTTATAAAGGGCTCATTTTTCCTTTTTAATCATTCTAAAATCAATACATTTTAAACTTTACCCAACCCCCGGGCAATTCCCAGGCTCTTGTTTAAATTCTTTTCTCCTGAAGTATCCTTCTGTTCTGAGGTCAGTCCTACTCCCTGTTCGTAAGTCTGCGGTGGTTCCCTGCTACCTATTAATTGCAAAATCTTTAGTCTGATCTTACTCAGAATGGATTTTTCTGCCTTAATCTCACTCCCTGTTGTGTGTATCCCACCCTGTACCAAACTATTCCTTAAAAACGCCCACTCTCTTTGTTCAGGATATTCCCTTTATCTACAATGTCTTCCCTCCCGGACACAGGTATCTTGGTATTTTCCAAATGTTCTCCATAAACATTTCACACATTTTCTTTAACTCTATTCCTTAATACTTTATAGCTTTTGTTGCTATTTTGAATTATATCTTTTTTCTAATACATTTTCAAATAGATCACTGCTGGGTAAAGGAATATTATTGATTTTTATGTGTTGGTCTTGCCTCTACAAGTGTGTCAAACTCTTTAATAAGTCACTTGCCAGTTTTCTATGAAGTATACATTATTTTTATAATAAATTTTTAAAAATATTTATTTAATTACTTGGCTGTGCAGGACCTTAGTTGCAGCAGGCGGGATCTTAGTTGCCACATGCGGGATCTAGTTCCCTGACTAGGGATTGAACCCATGCCCCCTGCATTGGGAGCACAGTCTCTTATTTTTTTCTATTTAAATCAGGTGTTTTGTTTTGTTTTTAAATTTTATTTATTTTTGACTGCATTGGGTCCTCGTTGCTGCACGCCGGCTTTCTCTAGTTGAAGAGAGCAGGGGCTACTCTTCGTTGCAGTGCGAGGCCTTCTCATTGCAGTGGCTTCTCTTGTTGTGAAGCACAGGCTCTAGGTGGGCGGGCTTCAGTAGTTGTGGCATGTGGGCTCAGTAGTTGTGGCTCACGGGCTCTAGAGCGCAGGCTCAGTAGTTGTGGCACACAGGCTTAGTTGCTCTGCGGCATGTGGGATCTTCCCAGACCAGGGATCAAACCTGTGCCCCCTGCATTGGCAGGTGGATTCTTAACCACTGCACCACCAGGGAAGTCCCTATAATAAAATGTTTTTTCAAAAAAATAATAGTAGCAAGCGCTTGTGTACTGCTAATACATACAGGAGCAGTTCTAAATGCTTCATATAGGTAAACATTTAATCTTACTGAAGTGCATTTTTATTTTTAACCCTGGTTCACAGATGAAGAAAGGGATGTACTAAAAAAAAAAAAAAAGAAGAAGAAAGAAAGAAAGAATTTGCAAGAAGTCCCCAAGCAAGGGAGTAAAAAGATTGCAATTCAAGGCCAGGTAGTTTAGCTCAAGTGTCCATTTTCTTAACTTTAGAGTATATTGTCTGCTCTTATGAAGAAGGGCTATGGAGTCAGAGAGACCTGGGTTTAGGTCCTGCGTCTTCTGATTTGGGAAAGTCACTACCTCTCCATGATTCAGTTTACTCATCAGGAACATAAAGTGAACAGTAGCTACTTACAGAGTTTTTCTAAAGACTCAGTGAGAAAGTATGTGGTAGCATGTTGTACAGTGTACCATAGAAATAGGGCTACAGGGACTTCCCTCGTGGTCCAGGGGTTAAAACTCCACCCTTCCACTGAGGGGGCATGGGTTCGATCCCTGATCAGAAAACTAAGACCCCGCACGGCACAGCCAAAATAAATAAATAAATAAAATCAGAATCTTCAAGAAAAAAAAAAAAAGAAAAAAGAAATAGTTGCTAGAGATGCCATCATTCCGTTTTCTCTCCAAAGATTCTTGTTCACTTTTTCTGTTGAAATCCTACCATCTCTCTCTGAACTCCCAAGAAGTCTGCATTTTTCTCTTAGTTATCACGTACTTTCTTGCCAGCCAACCATCGGGCACCAGTCTGATCTTCTCTGCTAGACTATATCCTCCTTGGGGACAGGAACTACACCTCATTTAACTCGGGTTCCCGACAACAACAGTGCCTTGTTTTACACATAGAATTTGCTCAGCAAATACTCGAATCAGAAAGAATTTTCAAAATCACTGGTTGTAAAAAATATAAATGTATCTGAGTCTGGCTTGTACCAGCTTGTTTACCAAACAGTGTGTTCATCTCAGAGACATGTTTCCATACAGGTAATCCTGCAAGAAAATCAGCTTGCTTTCCATGTACACATTGTAGGCATTCATATGGGCTAATTACTACAAACGCTTTGTATGTTTTACATACAAATTACCTATATTCAATATCCTGTAATAAACCATAATGGAAAAGAATATGAAAAAGACTATATATGTATAACTGAATCACTTTGCTGTAGATACAAATTACCAATTAGCTTCCAGGTTTAAGAAAAAAAAATAGTCCCTGGTTATTTTAATCCCAGTGACCTGACTCGTTTTACATTCACAGGAGACAGTGGTTGGTGGAGGGAAATAAAAACAGGGAAGCTATGTTGAAATCACCGTCTGAGGAAGAGAAGCCATCTCTGAGTGGGACCGCCAACCCTGCATCACACCCAGGGAGGCTGATTCACTTCCTCTCCTCCCCACAATCACCTCGGAAGCCTTCTCTCGTTTCCCCACCTCTCACTGGATCCCACCACCCTTGCCAACGATTCAATGAATTCCGGGAAGAAAATCTAAAGTAAGAGAAGAAATACGCTTTTTTTTTTTCTTTTTTTCTTTTTCTTTTCCTTTTCCTGTCCAGGCCTTGTGATATGTGGGATCTTAGTTCCCCGACCAGGGATGGAACCCGCACCCCCTGCAGTAGAAGTGCGGAGTGTTAACCACTGGACCGCCGGGGAAATCCCTGCTTTCTTTTTTTAACTAGAGAAAAAGAAAAGGAAACCCTCCATTGGAAAGTGTCTACAATGATTAGGAGAGTTGACTGGACTATGCAATAATCTTTTTAAAAATCTTCTTATTGAGTTATAACATATGTACCATAAAGTTCACAAATGGTAAGTATGCAACTCAATAATGAATTTTTACATATATACGTAGGTTCATACGTATGTGTGTGTGTGTGCATGTGTGTAAAAACCGTGTAATACCACCCAGATAAAAAGATAAAATATTTCCAACACGCCAGAAGACTCATGCCCCTTCCCAGTCAATAAATACCATTTGCCCTCACAGAGGTAACTATTCCGACTTCTCTCACCACAGATTTGTTTTACCTATTCTTGAACTTCCTGTCGCTGGAATCCAGGATATGCTTTTTTTTAATTTTTTTTTTATTTTTAGGATATGCTCTTTTGTGTCTGGCTTCTGTCCCTCAGCCTTTGTCTGTCTGTGAGATTCATTCATATCAGTGTGTATAACAGCAGTTTGTTCTTTTCTATTGCTATTTATTATTCCACTCTATGGATTTTATTAATAAAGCTGCTAGTTTTTCATTTACTTATGTTTATGAAGTATCATTGACTTACAGTGTTGTGTTAATTTACAGCAGAGTGAATCATATATATATATATATATATATATATATATATATATATATATACACATATCCACTCTTTTTTCTTTTTTTAGATTCTTTTCCCATATAGGCCATTACAGAGTATTGAGTAGAGTTCCCTGGCCTATACAGCAGGTTCTTATTAGTTATCTATTTTATATATAGTAGTGTGTATATGCCCGTCCCAATCTCCCAATTTATCCCTCCCCCGCCACCCCCTGGTAACCATAGGTGTGTTTTCTACATCCATGACTCTACTTCTGTTTTGAAAATAAGTTAATTTGTACCCTTTTTTTTAGATTCCACATATAAGCAATATCACATGATATTTGTCTTACTGTGTGTGACTCACTTCACTCAGTATGACTGAATAAAGCTTCTGTTATGAATGAAGTACCATAAATATTCTTGTACATCTTTTGGTGGATATACAAAAACTATGCAATAGCCTTTTACCTAATCTCCTACTTCTGCTTCTCCACCATCCCAGGAATCTCCCCCAGTCCGATTGGGCCCTGGCTCCCCACAGAGCTCTCAATGGATCCTCACAGACTACACGGTTTGTTAAAACTGCAAACCAGGCTTTCTAGGCTCTCCATGATTTGGCCACGTCCTACCTCTTCAGGCTTACTTCCTGTATAATTTCAAGATTTATTACCCTCCCACAGTCTCCAGTCAAAACACATAACTTACTTTTCTCCACACATGCCCCAAACTTTTATTTATGAACATACCAATTCCTCCCTATTCAGAAAGTATTTTCTCACCACTTATAAATTAAGAATAAATATTCGAATTTTTAAAAAATTGTTTGCCTCAGATTAAAGTCATCTTCCTGATATGACGTTATGGAGAGGTTATAAGAAATGACAAATAACTTAAATGGAATTTTCCATTCAGTTTGGAGGAAGCTAGGAGCGTGCACCTTGGACAATTCTGTAGTCAAGTTAAGGTTAAGGGTTTTGGGGAATACCGGTTCTGCCACTTCCTGGCTCTGTGAGCTTGGGTAAGATATTCAACTTTTCTAAGCCTTAGTTTTCTCATCTGAAAACTAGAAGTAAAAACTTTCCTCATAGGGTTCTTTTGAAGAATATGTGAAATATTGCATATAAACTACTTTAAAATAGTGCCAGGCACAGAGAAAGCACAAAATAAATAGTATTTGTCATTATTAATAAAGAAGCTGTGTATCATAGAGGCTAAGAGTAACGCCTTGGGAACCAGATTGCCTGGGTTCAAATCCCCACCCCGCCACTTACTAGCTATAAGACTTGCACACATCGCTAACAAACTGTGGCAGTCTCCTGGTCTGTAAAAAGGTAATTTTAGTAGTACCTTCTTCAGAGGGCTATTGGAAGGATTCAAAGAATTAACATATGGAAAGCACTGTATCTGGCACACAGTAAATGGTACATGAGTCTCAGCCACTTATAGTGCTATTATTATATATCAACACTACCATGACTAATATCATTGACAGAACACTATCGTTCTTTGTTTTTAATATTTATTTATTTTGGCTGCGCCAGGTCTTAGTTGCAGAACGTGGGATCTTTGTTGCAGCAGGCGGGATCTTTAGTTGAGGCATGTGGACTTCTTAGTTGCAGCATGCACACTCTTAGTTGTGGCATGCATGCGGGATCTAGTTCCCCAACCAGGGATCAAACCCAGGCCCCCTGCATTGGGAGTGCAGAGTCTTACCCACTGGACCACCAGGGAAGTCCCCCGAGAACACTATCATTCTTGACAGACAAGCAAAAGACTAAAGGAGGTTAACCTAGAGATATTTTTGAGAAGCATTATTCCAAATGAGAGAAAATTCTGTAGAGACAGAATAGTGGATCCAAAGTCACAACGGTTTAAATGGAGTACGGCCAATGAAACATGCCAACGGTACCATCAGAGAATCCACACGGCAAAGCTACCAGTGTCTAAGGTGAATTCATGATTCGAGATGAGCATCTTTGAGAGTCCTTGGTTCTCACCGACTAGCAGAGCTGCCCACTGCCCACTCGGCAGAAGGTGGTGCCGAGTAAGTCACACCAAAGCCATCTGTGCATCTTGAGACCCGTTATCAACTTCACCTTTACAGCCTGATTATCTCAGGAAGGCGGCCAACACTAGCTTCTAAACTGTCCCAAAGAAAGCCATACTTTCTGAAGACCAGAGTTCAGTGTCTATGGTGGAAATAATGATTCCTTATTTTATTCCAGTTTCATTGGTAAATAAACTGAGAGGGGAGCAAGTTACATAAGTTGCCTGGGACCAAATAGCTTGGTGGGAACAAAGGACAGAAATTCACAGACTTGAATCCAAAGTCTATGCAATTCCAACATGAAAAGCAAACTTTAAAATTTTTCTGTTGGTGAGGATTTCTTACTAGCAACTTTCAACAGAAAGTTGGAAAAATAAGTTCAGATAAGAAATTCCTCCATTTTAGAGTCAATGAAATAAAAAGAGCAGAGACCTCAGGGGCTATTCTTTCTGTGAACCTCTCTTTGGTAGAGCTTGCTGGCTAAAAAGAAATGGAGAGTGGAGGAGGGGTACAGAAGCGAACTTGATCCTGCCTTCCACGGAAACCTGATTTTCTGATACAAAGAAACAGATGGACATCTCAGGGTTGAGCAATGAAGGTATTGGCAGTAACTGAAATCTCTAGGCGATGCCTAGGTAGTTTTAGGGTCCTATTGCCACATCTGTGCCCTTAGAATCTTTCTAGGTTCCATTACTCCCCCTGTGTCCCCTACTTTACAAAAATTTTCACTTCTACTGAATCATTTTTTGTTAACATACGCAAAAACTCTGAGTTGTTTGAGTTGGTAAAGAGAAAAGATTTGAAACGTCTCATTTTAAAAAAAAGATGACACCAGTATTCTACTTTAGGGTTGGAAACTTTCTCAATAAGCCCTGCTGTGACTTACAAATGTTAAAATGAAACTTCCCTTTTAAATGTCTAAGGCACTCTATTTATAACTTCCAATCATCAACTGAAGCATTAATCTGCTTAGTGGATTCTGTGTTAAATATTGTATAGAGGGACTTCCCTGGTGGCGCAGTGGTTAAGAATCCACCTGCCAATGCACAGGACACGGGTTCGAGCCCTGGTCTGGGAAGATCCCACGTGCCCCGGAGAACTAAGCCCATGCACCACAACTACTGAGCCTACGCTCTAGAGCCCGTGAGCCACAACTACTGAGCCCGTGAGCCACAACTACTAAAGCCCGTCGCCTAGAGCCCGTGCTCTGCAACAAGAGAAGCCACCGCAATGAGAAGCCCGCGCACCGCAACGAAGAGTAGCCCTGCTCGCCACAACTAGAGAAAGCCCGCGCGCAGCAACGAAGACCCAACACAGCCAATAAATAAATAAATAAATATTGTATAGAGCTCATGATTGTCTTGGACAGAATCATGAATACAGACAGAAACAAGGGAAAGACAACTAAACAGAAGTACCACATGAACTAAATACCCCCAACTTGTATTGTGTTCAGGAAAAGTGGTAAGAGTATTGGGTGTGGTAGTGAGTGAAGCAAACTGAGGACAGCCTATTTCCGTCAGTCACTTGTGGGTGGCGATGGCCTCATTAACACCTCTTTTGTTTGGTAGAAAATGCTTCAGGGAGGGAGGTAGGATTTATGGAAGAAAAGGAAGATTAGAAGATACCTATTCAAGAAGTAAAGTGTCACTTAGAATAAAAGTTTCAAGAAGATAAAGGACGATTATTATTTTGTACAAGGGGAACTCTAAGGTCTCTTCAGAAAACAAAGTGTTTGGACAAATTTTATGTGGACACATCACCTTTCTGTGGAATCTCATTCCTATGCACTCACTGCTCCCGGTCCAGAGCTTTATTCCTTTCTAGGATATTGGCATTTTCTGCGTAAATCAGTCATTTATATTGTCCATTATTCCATAATCCATTCCTAAATAAGACTGCCCTTACTGTGTTTAAAATTAAAGAATGACAATTTCAGGGCTTCCCTGGTGGTGCAGTGGTTAAGAATTCGCCTGCCAATGTACGGGACATGGGTTTGAGGCCTGGTCTGGGAAGATCCCACATGCCGCAGAGCAACTAAGCCCGTGCACCACAACTACTGAGCCTGCGCTCTAGAGCCTGTGAGCCACAACTACTGAGCCCGTGAGCCACAACTACTGAAGCCCACGTGCCTAGAGCCCGTGCTCCGCAACAAGAGAAGCCACCGCAATGAGAAGCCCACACACCGCAACAAAGAGTAGCCCCCACTTGCCGCAACTAGAGAAAGCTTGCACGCAGCAACGAAGACCCAATGCAGCCAAAAATAAATTAATTAATTTTAAAAAAGAATGACAATTTCAGGCTAAATTAAAATCCCTCTTCCAAACTGCCACTTTCTGTATACATATAGGCAACGCCTGTCGTATTGTCTTCTATTATCAACTTCCATTTTCAAGTGCTCTCTTCCCAACGATGTGAGCTCAGTGAAGCTAAAAAGCAACAATGGTGCTTCTTTGTTGAATCCCCATAACACCGGCTCTGTGCACATTACATATAATAAATATTGGTGGAATAGATTTATAAATCCAAATGGCATATTTATGTCCCCCAATGGAAGCCCTAATGTTTTTCATTCTATTTTTATGAATGTTGCTGTGCTTCGTATTTCAACTTATTGTTGTGAAGAACAGATTATACTGAAATGCTTGAATTTATCAAGGAAGGTAGTTAAGTACATAAACCTAAAATCATCCTTGCTTTTGGTTAATATATCAAACCTTGCGAGTATGTAACTAGGTCACATGTAGTATGGAAAATACTTCAACTTCTTTCTGCAAAGATATTTTTTTCCACGGAGGAAAGAAAACGTGTAGTCTAATTTCAAAACAGGGAAGTCGAAATTTGCCAGAATGGGGCTAGAATTATTGCAAAATGTTCACTACCTATGCAGATGGTTCTGCTGTAGAGATGATCGGGAAGTATAGATTCTGAGCTATAAACATCCTCAGAGAACCACGAAGCATATGTTTCTAATTTGTGCTTGGTGGCTCATCCATCAGACAGGAAAACATCCCTGGTTTTAAGAGTCTGAACTGATGGCATAGAGTAAGTTCCCGTTTCTGAGTGTTTGTTGTCATTTTGGTTAGTGAACTCCACCTACCAAAACAAAAACGAACACAAGGCTTCAGAGGCTGCCCTTTCAGCCCTGGGTTTTAACATTTAAAGGAAGAGAAAAGGGAGCAAACCTTTTTGCCTGCTCTGCCGTACAGATGTGTTTTTAACCAATGATTCAGAAAACACTGTCAACATTTTATATACGCAGACTATGCCATCTTTATACAGCCCTTTGATTCTGGAGTTAATGCAACCTTAGTTTCATTGTCTCCTTACCCCATCATGGGTACTGTCGTATTCTAGACCTGCCTGTTTTGTATTTAACTTCGCACAGCACCCATTGATCTGATTAATGCTCCATTTGATCACTTTTATGAGTTACGTCTTAACAGCTTACGAGGGTAACTGTGGTTGGAGCTAAAAGCTAGACAGCAGTTGCCACTTAATGTAAGAAAAACTGGGTCAAATTATGGCAGGTCAACCAGGCAGGTTGGCAAAGCCTCTCTCAGTCCTTTCATTCTTCAATTCTTCCCCATTTATGTGTTCCCACATTTACACTGTGTAAGTTCTCAGTGATGCAAGAACCAAAAGCTTCTATAGGATTTCAGAGAACATAATTATTAATGTGAGCCAGGGCAGAGACAATCTTGGGAGAGTTGGGACTTGATCTGAACCATAAAGAACGAAGTGATCTGGGGAGGTAAAAGGAAGCTGAAAGACGTGCTTTAGATGCAAAAGCAAAGAGCAAGAAATGAACTTGTATCCGATAAACAGTGAGAGGCAGGGCTGAAGAGATGAGTGCTTGATTGTTCAGGTTCCTGAGAACCTAATCTCTGAAAGCTCTTTTGTTCCCTACTTTAACCTCTTGATTCTTGCTGGAGGACCCCATGTGCTTTTCACTAGGGCAAGAAACAACTCTCAGTGGCCTGCATGAGAAACTAAAACAGCAGTGCATTTAGGTTTCCTAGATAGCTACTAGCTTATGTACATGGTGGAAATGTTTTAGTGCCTTAGCCCCTTGTCCGGTCTTTCAGGCGAGAGAGGGAGAGAGAGAGAGCGAGAGAGAGAGAGACAGAGAGACAGAGAGAGAGAGGGACAGAGAGAGAGAGAGACAGAGAGAGAAGGCAGAAGGGAGGGAGGAGGGAAGAAAAGATGCCACATTTGCATAATTCGTGATGCCTGTCAACCTTTATTTCAGATATGAAAGATAATAGCACAGAAATTAGGAGACACGACTACAGAGTCAGATAAATGATTCTTTCCTAAATGCAGCATTATGTACAACAGCAAATATGTTTTTGGTTAAGATGTTACAGAAAAACCCGAACGAACTTTTTGGCCAAACCAATAGTTTGGTCCCCTTCAAGGTAGTCCCATGGAAAGGCTATGAGACTATTCACAGATGCTTCCATTTGCCAAGTCATTTTTAGCGTTTTTCTTTTTGAATTGTTCTGGGAGGCCGTGGCACAGTCTTTAGATGAGCTTCTTACCCAGAGGCAAACCCTCCATCCTTATCTCCTGCTGTCTGCAGCTACATCTTGCGTGCTGACCCCTCCCTGCCTAAACTGGTGCATCTCCTTTTGCTCTGCTCCTGTTTTATCTATTAGTTCCATCCTGTCCCAGCAACCAGACAATGCAGGATAGGGGCAAAGGATACATGGCTTAAATCTGGGGAGAGATGCTAAATCATGGCACAAGAAGAAGACGATGCAGCACAATAGAGAGAGGTTGGAGACATAGCAGAACTAAAAGGAATAATCAAACAACAACCACAATCAAAAAATACTTTTGTAATGGATGGTTGGCTAAAATACTGTGGGAAATGAATAGAACATATGACATAACACAGGGAAAGCAGCACAGACACTAGAACCTGTGGTGAGAGATATTAGAATTATAAACTAAACATGATAAAAAAAAATACTGATAAGCTTGAAAAGATACAGGTACCCCAACGTTCACTGCAGCACTATTTACAATAGCCAAGACATGGAAGCAACCTAAATGTCCATCAACAGAGGAATGGATAAAGAAGATGTGGTACATATATACAATGGAATATTACTCAGCCATAAAAAGAATGAAATAATGCCATTTGCAGCAACATAGGTGGACCTAGAGATTATCATACTAAGTAAAGTAAGTCAGAAAAAGAAAGACAAATACCATACGGTATCACTGATATGTGGAATCTAAAATATGATACAAAACAACTTGTTTACAAAACAGAAATAGACTCACAGACATAGAAAACAAACTTATGGTTACCAAAGGGGACAGGGGATGCGGGGAGATAAATTAGGAATTTGGGATTAACAGATACACACTATTATATATAAAATAGGTAAACAACAGGCACCTACTGTATAGCACAGCGAACTACATTCAACATCTTGTAGTAACCTATAATGGAAAAGAATCTGAAAAAGTACATACACATATGTATGTATAACTGAATCACTTTGCTGTACACTTGAAACTAACACAACAGTGTAAATTAACTATACTTCAAAAAAAATATTGATAAGGGAGTATTCAGATTCTCTATCCTCCCCACCCCTCGAAAACTGCCAACTGATTCCTGATTTATCAGTCCAATTGCTATTCACTTTCTCTGAAGTAGTCTATCTCTGCCAAACTCTTTTCTAGCCTTTTGGAATGCAGAATTGGTGAACAGACAGAATACTACAGAACCCAGGAGCCAAGAGGAAGGGAAAGGCTTAGCAAGAGAAGGGGAACTGGAGTTGCCAAATGAGAATCTGGAGTGTGAAACAGAATGAAATGTGGAGGAATAAGCGTCCAAGAAAGAGTCCAAAAAGACCATAAGTTCTGTGCACTTTAATGCTTTAATGAATTGAACACTTTTTTAAACATGTTTGAGTGAGGACTGGGCTCCTTGAACAGAATACGACTCTGAGAAGCCACCACGTGTGGCGGCATCAATAAGGTGACACATCCAGCTACAACCGCTACATTGCCTGAGGCCTGTAAGTTACGAGCTACCCACGTGTACTTTCTCACAGGGCAGGAAGGTAAGCGGTGTTGTAGCTGCCCTGGCACGGACATGGGCACTCTGTCCATTACCAAGGCTAAGAGAGCAGACTGCTGACCACCAACAGGCACAAACAACACCCTGTGCCCTGGCTGCTTTGAAGTCCATGGAAGTCCCCAGGTTAGGACCTAGGACAAGAAATTACAGCATCAAGTCACCTCCTTCTCTTCTTTGGTGAGTTCAGTCAACCTCAATGGGGGACAATTCCATTCACACACATGCCTGCTTTACTAAGGCTCTCATCACACTCATCCCAAAGCACTTCTTCTGCTCATAAAAGAAAGGAAGGGAATTGGCTTCTTGTACCCAGTAGGCCTGGAGGTGGTGGACACCTTTACACTTTTCACCCAGGCACATTTGTTTAATTATAATCCTGGGCTGTCACATCACCTGTCATGACCAAGAGGTAGAACTATAAAGTACTAAGAGTATTTTTTCACTAATTAAAATAAGTGTGTTATTCCCAGAAGGTCACCATGGGTGATCTTATGTTGAATTCAAACATGCTGACCTTGTTCCAACTGTTTCTGAAATAATTTTTGGAAGTAATATTCAGAGCTATTTTATGAGCACACAAGGAAGTGTCATTTTATACTTACACCTCATTAATTGTATTTGGTTGCAATGACTTTTAGTCATTTTCAATATCATATTCATCCCCAGAGTACGGAAACTTGCCATCAAAGACTATATTCAAAGAATGACATATATATGGAATCTAAACAAAAAAAATGGTTCTGAAGAACCTAGGGGCAGGACAGGAATAAAGATGCAGACGTAGAGAATGGACTTGAGGACACGGGGAGGGGGAAGGGTAAGCTGGGACGAAGTGACAGAGTGGCATGGACATATATACACTACCAAATGTAAAATAGATAGCTAGTGGGAAGCAGCCGCATAGCACAGGGAGATCAGCTCGGTGCTTTGTGACCGCCTGGAGGGGTGGGAGGGAGGGTGGGAGGGAGACGCAAGAGGGAGGGGATATGGGGACGTATGTATATGCACAGCTGATTCACTCTGTTATACAGCAGAAACTAACGCACCACTGTAAAGCGATTATACTCCAATGAAGATGTTTAAAAAATAAGAAATAAACTTTTCAAAGAATGAGAAACGGTTCAGAGGCCACGCGAGGGGCGCTCAACGCCATTTTAAGCGCTGCTAACCTCATTTAGACGACTGAGCCGCCCCCTTGAAAACTGATCCTAAGGGGCAAAATACTAATTATAAGTCTATATTTTGGGGAGGGAGGAGACTGGGTGTTTTTGTTTTTGTTTTTGTTTTTATTACGCGGGCCTCTCACTGTTGTGGCCTCTTCCGTTGCGGAGCACAGGCTCCGGACGCGCAGGCTCAGCGGCCATGGCTCACGGGCCCAGCCGCTCCGCGGCATGTGGGATCCTCCCGGACCGGGGCACGAACCCGCGTCCCCTGCATCGGCAGGCGGACTCTCAACCACGGCGCCACCAGGGAAGCCCGGAGAAGACTTTTTTAATACATTTTTGTTGAGATATAATTCACATACCATAAAATTCCTTAAAAGTGTACGATTTTTAGTATATTCACAGAGTTGTACAACCATCAGCACTATGTAATTTTAGAACATTTTCATCACCCTAAAAAGAAGCCCCGTCCCCCTAGCAATAATTCCCCATTTCCCCTCCCTCCTGCCCTGGTAACCATTAAGATGCTTTCTGTCTCTATAGATTTTCCCTATTGGACATTTTAGTTAAATATAACCATAAAATATGTGGGCCTTTGTTATCCTAAAATCACAGTCTCCGGTGGAAAATGTTGACACCAGCTTTATTCTTTCAATGACAAGAAGAAACAATATAGAAATGTAAGTAATATAGCATTCTGCAGTGAGACAGAAATTTTTATTCCTGGATGTCCCTGACATTTAAGAATAGTCATCAAGTAATCATTGTAAAATAGTTATTGAGAGGTTTGGCTTCAAAGAAAAAACTTACAAAGAGCTTTATTCAGTGTTAAAGCATGTCAGTGACAGAATTGCATGTAAATTTCCTGATTCTCAAACTGAAATGTATTCTGTACATGTTCCTTAAATATGGCAAAGAACCTACTGATCCACAGAAGATTTGTTTAAAATTATTTTTGTTTACAATTATTTTCCATCATATCTCCCTTGTGGTGACATTTACAAGTGGGCCAGGAGAGTGAATCAGGATGGGAACACAATGTTCAGAAAACAAAATTAAAAGGCTAATATCATTAATAACTAAAATTCTAGTGGAGGGATCGCATCACAGGCTCGAAACCTCATTCTGAGAAAATAAAAATATCTTAACTTCCAAAGAGTAAGAGAGAACTTTTAAATATGACTCAATATTAGCTTTTAAAAGGAATTAGAGTTAAAATGCTGCCCATATATTATGGTGGAATGACAAGGAAATTGTCATTTGATTCTTCCTTCCTCTTACCCCCATCGTGCTCCTTGCCTCTGTTCCTTCCTCCCACAATCATTGGCTACCTAGTACATTCCTTGGCACTGGGATTCAGCCAGGAATAGGTCACCTGGAACAAATCAGAGATGGTCCTTGATCTCCTGGCACCTTCAACATTTCAGGGAAGACATATTAATCAAGTGTGAAGCATACAATGAAAAGGAAAAGAGATCGATTTTTCACTCAAATGACAAAAGTAATCTTAGTTTAAGTGATTATTAAGATTGTCAGTCTCTGCACCTTACATTAAAAATATCCCATCTCGGGCTTCCCTGGTGGTGCAGTGGTTGAGAGTCCGCCTGCTGATGCAGGGGACGCGGGTTCGTGCCCTGATCCGGGAAGATCCCACATGCCGCCGAGTGGCTGGGCCCTTGAGCCATGACCGCTGAGGCTGTGCGTCCGGAGCCTGTGCTCTGCAACGGGAGAGGCCACAGCAGTGAGAGGCCCGCGTACCGCAAAAAAAAAAAAAAAAAAAAAAAAAAATCCCATCTCTTCTTCTGACAATTTTGTTAAATAATTGGACTCACTGAACCACTCCACTTTGCACTGTGTAAATCACTTTTTTTTTTTGAGCAGGAAGTTTTAAGGACTTTTAAAAGTCAATCTAAAAATTCTACAACTGGGCTTCCCTGGTGGCACAGTGGTTAAGAATCCGCCTGCCAATACAGGGGACATGGGTTCAAGCCCTGGTCCGGGAAGATCCCACATGCTGCGGAGCAACTAAGCCCATGCACCACAGCTACTGAGCCTGTGCTCTAAGACAGCCCACGAGCCACAACTACTGAGCCCACGTGCCGCATCACTGAAGCCCCCGCGCTCTAGAGCCCGTGCTCCGCAGCAAGAGAAGCCACCAGAATGAGAAGCCTGTGCACCGCAAAGAAGACCAACACAGCCAAAAATAATAAATTAATTGAAATAAATAAATTTTAAAATAAATAATAAAAATTCTACAACTATAATTTTCCTCCATTGTTCATAAAAGAGAGAGAGTCCTAAAGACATTAAATGCAAACTCTTAGGTCAAATTTTTTTAAATGTTTGTGGAAATTTTCATCACTTTGAAAAGAATCTGACAACAGTGGAAAATTAATAAAGGAACGTTAGTACAGCAGAGAACTAGATTTTTTTTCTTAGCAAGACCTATGCCTTTATACCAAAGTGACGTTAGCACCTAGTTATGATGAGAAAGGTACAGTAAGGCATTGGGAAATATGAGGTCAGCTGTACTAGGAGGGAGAATAATGGTAAATAGTTGAGTTCAACAAATATTTATCAAGTGCAGCTGTGTGCAGTTACTATACCATGCAGTAGGAGGATGCAAAGTTGACTATGACATGGGCCTACCTTTAAGGAGTCTATCTCCCTAAAAGAAGAACTAAGATAAATATTAAGATATCTATTACACAAGATACTTTTAGAAAACAGAGGAGACGAAGATTGATTTCAGTGGAGAAAAAGAGAAAATAAAGTAGAACTTTTAAACAGAAGTGCATTTCCAACAGTCAAAAACAGAATAATGGTGATTAAAATAGCTGTTTTAAATATTTCACGGTGTTTTTAATATGTGATGTAATACTGTAACTTAGATTTTTTTTAACTGAAATCTTAATCTTTCATATCTTGAGAAGTACCCAAATGATTAAAATTTTGAACTGAACCAAGCACTCCTGTCCTAAAAGCATTTTCATTTCCCCGTAATTCTCAAGAGGGTTAAGAAAATGACAATGGACAAAGCAAGGCTTCTGTGGCAAGGTGATGTTCACTCTAGGTCCAGAACCAGCAGGTAAATATGCCAGTATTTAAATTTATATAAGTAATTATTAATCAGAAATCCCATCTATGGCTAATGAACTAAAGAGATAAAGACAAATCAGAATACCTCTTTAAAACAAAAACTAGAGTTGGCTATCAATTGAAACATCTTCAAACACACACTAGCATACACCCTCATATGTATAAAAGTTGTACACAAAGTTGTCTTGAACATTATTAAACAAAAAATGCAGAAAATGGACAACTTCAGTTTGGAGTTAGCATATAAATAGAGCCTCACCATTGCCCTACTAGTGCAAGGTCGGAAAGAGCTTTACACATAACTCAATGTTGGTACAATTAATGGATTTCATTGTTAAAGATAGTTATATTTTTAAAAAATCAACTCTTAAATCTTATACTTATTTTCTTCATTTACATTTGGTTAGTTTCACCTTCATTTCATTAGCTTTTTCTTTTTTTTTTTTTTGCGGTACGCGGGCCTCTCACTGCTGTGGCCTCTCCCGTTGCGGAGCACAGGCTCCGGACGCGCAGGCCCAGCGGCCATGGCTCACGGGCCCAGCCGCTCCGCGGCATGTGGGATCTTCCTGGACCGGGGCACGAACCCACGTCCCCTGCATCGGCAGGTGGACTCTCAACCGCTGCGCCACCAGGGGAGCCCCATTCGCTTTTTAAACAATAATTTATTTCAGTAATTTTTATCTGCTGGTCACTTGACGGGAGAAGCTACGGAAGAATCCTGAGCAGAAACGCAGCATGATCAGAGCTTAAGGAGTGGCATGAGGACAAACAAGAGAGCAGTAAGGTAAGAGATGCAGAGACCAAATGAAGTAGGTCAACTGAGACTTTTATCTGAGCCACAGCCAGTAAAGCACTGGATGGTGATGCTCAAGCAATGGCGGGACGCATGCTGAGAGAGAAAAGGCCACGCGTGAAGGCAAGGCTGCATTACCCACCACCTTGTCTTTGGTCCATTTCTACTCCCTTCACTGCCCCCATGTCCCAAAGACAACTCTTTTTTTTCAAAGCTTTTTAAAAATTCTTTATTGAACTGTCCTCTTAAATTTTTACTTGTATATAGCACTAGCTCCTTGAATCCAACATGTCTAGAAGCTAACCCATCATTCCCACCCACAGCCTATACACACACTATTCCTCCTGGATTCCCCATCTCACTTATGACAGCTCTGTCTTCCGTAGCACTCAAACAAAAATTTCAACCTTTCCTAGCTGGTCCTCAAGTCCAGTATAATCCACCCTCTAAGAATCCCTAGAAACTGCCCCTGCTTTCCATCAAGACTCTTGCCTTTTCTGGCCCGGGCGATATGATCATTCTCAATGGATTTCCCTGCTTCTTTGTATCTTCTTCCTCCTCTCAGTAATCCACTTTCCATCCTGCTACCAAAAAGACTTTTCTTAAATGCAAATATGACCTCATTACGGCCCTGCTTTACATCACTGAATACATTTTCATTTGTCTTCCAGATGGAAGAAAAACTCCTTAATGTGAGTTACAAGGTCGTTTGGGTTCCAGGCCCTGCCCACCCCTGAAGCTTCCTCTCCCACCGTGTTCCCACACGTGCTTTGCGGCCAAATTGCCAGACTGGAGCCTTGTAATATCCTGAACAGCCCTTGTTCTCTAACAGCCTTTGCTATACTGTTCCCTTGCTTAGAATGCCCTTCTCTGGGTTCCCCACTATATTAAGCCTCCTGTTGCTGCTGTAACACATTATCACAAACTTAGTGTTTTAAAGCAACCCTAATTTTTTCTCTTAGGATCTGGAGACCAAAAGCCAAAATCGGTTTCACTGGACTAAAATCAAGGTGTCAGCAGGGCTGGTTCCTTCTGGAAGCTCCAGGGAAGAATCCACTTCCTTTCCTTTTCCGGCTTCCGAAGACCACGAACAGTCCTTGGCTGGTGGCCTCTTCCTTGCACATTACTCCAGCCTCTTGTGTCCATCTCCTCGTCTGTTGTCAAATCTCCCTCTGCCTCCCTTTCGTAAGGACATTTAGTATTACATTTAGGAACCACCTGGATCACCCAGGATACTCTTTCCATCTCAAGATCTTTAATTTAATCCCATCTGCGAAATCCCTTTTGCCATATAAGGTAACATTCACAGGTTCCAATGATTAGGACCTGATAACTTGGGGACCATGAGTCAGCCTGTAACACCTACGTTTTCCTACCTCAGCCTTTCTAGACATAGCTTACATATTTTCTCTCCTCTGGGAAATTTCATCATTCTAATCCCCATTAATACGCCCAGTTACCCCCAAATGGGTATCTCACTAAGGTGACCAACTGTCTGGGTCTGGCTGGGATGAAGGGGTTTCCCAGTCAAAACCAGGACTGGGCTTTCAGTGCTACAACCAGAAAACTACCAGTCAAACCAGGATGAGTCAGTAACCCTAAGTCCTCACTTTTCTTCCCACATCACACTCTACTTAGCACTCATCACACTGGATTATAATTCATAATTCTCAGTTGTCTTTATTCTCTTTTGCTAGTATGGGCAGGAATATGCTTCTTTCCTGCAGATCCTCATGCCTCGGTTTCTGGCACACAGCAGATAAGTGAGTGCATGTTAATGGAATTTGTGGTGCAGTCCTGCAATAGCCGCCGCTCTAGGCAAAATGGAAACTTTTATCCTGTGACTAGAACAAAAACAAAACAGGACAGGACACCAGATACCCATATGGTGTGCTATGTTCTCCTGAATATGTTTTCTTCTCTCATCTGCACTTGCAAATTTCAGTTAAACTAGACACAGTTCTTTGCAAGAATCCAAATATTCACAGTGCTTTACAGAACACCCTGTCTTCGAATAAACTCAGGTTTTATTTACAGCTAATTGCCACTTCTGGTCTTGCCTGTTTCTTGAAGGCCCCTTGCCATAAACAAAACAGATTGAAAAGAGATTCTCTTGAGGTCTTATGACATTTCTTTATTCTCTTATATGCTGATAAAATTGACCCATTCTAGGAATTTACATCCCCGGTTGTCAGCTAGAGCACCAGACCTGTGACTCACTGTGATATCACTTCTCATTACCTCCCGCCGACTTTGTTTACCTCTACTTAAGTGTCCTTGGGAAAGGTGCCCTGCATCTTCGCCAGACTTAATGGAAATGTAATTGAGGTAAATATTAAAAAGCAAGATTGAGATAGAGACATCATTTAGCCAGAGCCATTAATTCTACAGTCCCTGTTGAGAAAAAAGTCATTTCTATTGCTGAGTAGTAACGATATGTATATCCTGATACCAACTATGACTACAACCATATGAATGGAAACCCTGGACAGAATAAGGAAATGGGACAAGAAAGAATTAAATACACTTTTTTTCTGTTGCCCATATTTTTAAAAGAGAGAGAGAGAAAGTAGAAACTCAAAACCTGTTTGTGTTGCACACATGCAAACACAGAAGCTGTGTAAGATGAGACGTTCTTGATGAATGAGAAAATGAAAGTTGGAACTTTTAAATGAAGATCGACTATATTTGGTCAATATATACCTAGATCTATAGTGATAAGCTCTGCCTTTTATATGGACTTGAATCACATCAACAAAAGTGAAGAATTCAGTATAAATCAGAGGGAAATATTTGGAAGACACTCACACCCCAAATATAACACTGTAGTTAAAAGTATATACTTTAGTTTGGAAAATTATCTTAAACTCTACTGAAGGTTTATAAATCTTTTTTTTAGTGTACGATAAGGGAAGAAAGCTTTTAATGATTCTCCTCAAGAATATTATAGCTAAGTGAATTCATTTGAATTCTTCCCTGAACAGTGATAATCCGTAAGCAATTATGACAGACCAGTGACTGAGATACCCAAATGCAGCCAACTGAAGCCCTGATTTGAATCCTGGTTGCACAGCTCTTTAAGCTCACCTATTATTTGCCTACAAGTAAGTCACTATAGTTATAATTTCACCTCTACACCCACTGAAGAGTCATCTATCAAAGGACTACTGACTGGTTTTTACTACCTAGTGAGCTGCAAGGCTGAATTTTAAAACCAGCTATATATGGAAAACCAGGTGTTATTTTAGCTGTTTGTGTTATTAATATATGAGGATATTAAGCTATTCAAAAGGAAAAGGAAATGTCCCCTCTCTTTTTCCACAGAGTCTGGCTTTCTGGTTACCCTGGCTCCATCAGATTAAAATTGAAAATTGAGATTAGTGAAGCTGGTTTAGATAATCTCTTTTATCTAACCATGAAATAAATTGGAAGGCTCAACTAAACACATGTTAAATGTTAACTTCTACCAGGAATTGAGGCTGAAAGTTTCACCAGCAGAACAGGGAAGTTATATTGTACGAACCCACAGTCACTGCCCTCTATTGTGTTTACAGAATACGGGGTAGCCTAAAAGTCCACAAATAATTTCTCTCTTTGCCTTCATAATATTTTGTGGGGTTTTTGTTTTTGTTTCTGTTTTTGCTTATTTCTGACTCTCTAACTAGGTGGAGATTTACTGCTCTGAGTCGTTAATATCTTATCTTAGAGCTTTAGAATTTTAGAGTTGGAAGAGATCATCTAAGGCAGTGGCTCCCAGATTTTTCAATTACGTTAACTAGTAAGAATTTCCCAAATTTGGTAACTGACTTAAAGTTGCCAACTCTGTATTTTGCCTTGGTAAGACAGAACAAGCAACTACCAAGTATCAGCAGCATTACTTCATAAAAGAAAGACTATTTCCACTCCAAAAGAGAGTGGAAGGCTCTCTACTCCCAGGGGGAGGGGGCAGCAGAGAGAAAAATATAGTTGAACACACTCGGTTATCTAAAAAACTTACCAACTTGTTTTTTCTTTTTATCACAGACTGGGTAGAGCTTTGTCCAAAATGAACACTGATCCACAGACTGTAATTTGACAACCACTGATCTAATTCCATCTCCTAACCTTCAGCTGAAGAATTAAAACTCGGGGTCTCTTAGCCAAGTTCTCTGTATTAGTCATAGTTATCCAGAGAAACAGAGAGAGAGAGAGAGAGAGAGATTTATTTTAAGGAACTGGCTCGTGTGATTGCAGGGAATGGCAAGTCCAAAATCTGTAGGGCAGGCCATCAGATTTGAGTCAAAATGTCCAAAAACTCAGATAGAATTTCTATGGTGCAGTCTTGAAGCAGAATTCCTACTTCTTCAGGAAACCTCAGCCTTTGTTCTTAAGGCCTTCAGCTGATTAGATGAGGTCCACCCCCATTATAGACAGCAATCTGCTTTACGTTTTTTTCATTGTGGAAAACTATACGTAACATAAAATTTACCATCTTAACCATTTTTATGTGTACCGTTCAGTGGTGTTAAGAACATTCACATTCTTTTACACACATTACACTACCCATCTCCAGAACTTCTTCATCCTCCCAGACGATCTGCCTTACTTAAAGTCAACTGATTATAAATGTTAATCACATCTGTAAAAAAATACCTTGGCAGCAACATCTAGACTTGTGTTTGACCAACAACTGGGCACCGTAGTCTAGCAAAGTTGATACAAAAATGTACTCATCACAGTCACAGAGTTGATTAGTTTTGGGTGGCTAGGTCTCCTGACTTCTTTTAGTATGTATTTTATCCAACTTCTCCACCCAACCCCACTCCATTTAGGCTAATGCTACTTCTTTTATATACCATTTAAAGTCATTTAGAGAATTAAATGGGATGATTTATATTTTTTAAACCTGATAATACCAAGTATATTATGAGACTATAAAAATTAAGACTTTATTCTAGATCTGTAATGATTACAAGCTATAATTATAGTGCCATAGTTTTGTACATTCCCATATTCAAGAGAAAAGTAACAATTTCAGTCAATGAACTAATTTATCAAAATAACAGATGATTCAAAACTCAACATTTAAAAATATTTTATCATAAAGTTACTTTATTTTTTATGTTAAAGTTATTTTAAAAGGATTATGCAAAATCATATGGACATACTTATCTCAAAAAAGAAAATATATATAAAAATATCTATGTCTGGCTAAAAGATATAAAGACACTTCCAAAATAACAATGGTTATATCTGATAGTAACATTATGCATACTTTTTCTTTTTTGAATTTTCCTACAGTTTTTAGTCTTTTTAACAATGTTCATGTATTCACTTTTTATAATCATAAAAATCAACTACACTTTTAAACCCAAAGAATAAAAATAAGTCCAACGTTATATTTGTGCCAGTATGCTATGCCAACACGCTCTTAAATTTTTTCTAAATAACACAGATGTATCCATTCAAATAAGTTGACATTTTCATTTTGATTTCATCTTGGTTAACTGCTTTTTTTTAGATTTTTTATTCATTTTTGGCTGCTTTGGGTCTTCGCTGCTGCACACGGGCTTTCTCTAGTTGCGGCAAGCGGGGGTTACTCTTCATTGCGGTGTGCAGGTTTCTCATTGTGGTGGCTTCTCTTGTTGCAGAGCATGGGCTCTAGGCATGCCGGCTTCAGCCGTTGCAGCACGTGGGCCCTAGACTGTGCAGGCTTCAGTAGTTGTGGCACGCCGGATCAGTAGTTGTGGCACATGGGCTTAGCTGCTCCACGGCATATGGATCTTCCCAGACCAGGGCTCGAACCCATGTCCCCTGCATTGGCAGGTGGATTCTTAACCACTGTGCCACCAGGGAAGACCCTGGTTGACTGGTTTGATGCAAGTCCAAATCACATGCCCTTGAGTAAACTCACTGACCCATATCACCATGTTCTGAAAAAAAATATTTTTAACTGTGTAACTGTGCTTCATAAACATTGAGGAGCAATAACTTTGGGAAGGAGGGAGCAACATTCCTTGACCAACATGTGTGTAAAGTGCATGTGCCAGAAATTCTAATAACAAAAAAAGGAACCTGATGTCAAACATTTCAGCCAATTACACTCTGTACTCTAGAAACTCTTCCACTAGGAGGAGACCATCAATTTGATTGAATGTGTATTTTATGTTTTTACAATGCAATGTAGGCAGATTATGAAATAATAAAAGTGCACACAACTGTGTGAGTTTTTAATATTTAAATATTAGTAAGTATCAAGCCCATTTTTAAGTTAATGGAACTTAGAAGTCAGATAGAAAATCATGCATTTTATTTCACTTCCCATGAGTTAGTCTTAAAAAGAAAATGAAAAGCTCAAACAACTAAAGAATTTATAGGAAAGAAAAATGGAATCAACAGTTGTCAAATTCTGTCCTTACTTCATCTCATATTAAAGAGCAAACAGATGCCTGGCCCTGTTAATAGAACTTTGGATCACAGTAATGAACAGCTTATATGAGGATTAAATGGGTTGTTTGTTTGTTTTTTCTTTTTAGTATTATTCATTTTAAAGTTTATCACAAAAATCATAAAAAGATAGAAAAAGGCATGAGAATAAGAGGAAGAGTACAATATAGTAACAGCTGGAATTATTTGCTTTGCAAGTTTCAAAAGTCAACCCAAATTGGCTTAAGGAAAAGGAGAATTCATCGGTTCATGTAACTGAAAAACCAAGGGGAGTGCTGGCTTCAGTTGTAGCTGGATTCAGGAACCCATATGACGTCATGAAGACCTGGTCTCTCTCCATCTCCTGACCTGCTCTCTCCATTTTAAATTCTGTTACTCAGAAGCTCTCATTTGAAAACAACAGAAACTAACTATCGCTAGTTTAAGCAGAAATTTTAATGAAAGTATTTTAAATAGCTCACAGCATCATCAGAAAGACTTGAGAACAGGATTTCGAAACTTGTAGCCAGAAACACACCCCAACAGGGAATAACTGCAAGTTCTTCACAGAGCACTTGTCCTCATACATCCAACTGGAAGGAGGAGAGAAAGATGACTAACCATCTTTTAAATAGCAAAATACCTTTCACATCTCCCTCACTAGCAGTTACCTAGAATCTTATCAAATATCACCAGTGACGGGTATCACTCTCTGTAGAATCTACAGTATGTAGGCAAAAGAATGGATTCTAGAGCCAGATTGCCCTGGTTCAAATCCCAGCTATTCTACTCAAACAATTATCTGATCCTGACCAAATTATTTAATATTCTGTGCTTTGGTCCCTTCCTTTGTAAAATGGAGGTAATAGTAATATATAGCCAGTGGAGAGCCATGTCCACATTTCCAAGCAGCTTCTACGGTCTAGGGCTACTCACAGATCTGCTGTCTATAGACAAAAGTGCTTTGCTAACCTGGTTGACTCACTCCTCTCTCTCATGCCATGTGATGCCAAGGAGAAGCCACAAAGCCTCCCCAAGCCTCCTACAGAAACCTATTAGTCATAATACAATTGTGCTTGAAAGACAACTTAGACCAATGAACATTTATTGTCCGTCTCCACATTTGGCTGTAGCAATTTTTACTTTTTTCTAAACTGTTCTCATCATGTTACATATTGAACCTGTGGCAGCAAAGTTGATTACATTCATATGTGCTATGAGATGTACGTTGCTGTCCCCTACCCCAAAATCATGGTCAAGCACCTGGAGTGGGGAATGCATTGTTCTAGGCGGTTGGTATGCATCAGTGAACAAACAGAAAAAGATTCCGGCTCTCCTGGGGCATGTATTCCAGCAAGGAAGTAAGGATGATATGAACAGATTTCAGAAAGCTCTTTAAAATACCATGAATTAATGCTATGAACTCAGTAAGCAGAATCCAACATAGCTAGGATATGGAATCCAATATATTCAATAATTTATGTCTGATTCTCCAAACTTATTAAGCTATTCTTGGGGTAGGAAATTATTGTGAGTTATTGCCACTTAAGGAGTTGCTGAGATTGCTCACAAATAACTAAAAGAATCAGTCTTTCTAGTTTATCTAACTACCCATTGCTCACTGAAATTCTGCAAAGGAAAACATCACTCTGGACGCCTACTAATTAACTAATTAATAGGCTCCCCTCCCTCACATATTCGGATTAATGCACAGCCCACATTAATAAGTTCTGCTTTACTCCTCTTGATTTTGATTGATTATCTAAAGCTAAACAAGAAAAATAAAGTATAGGCATTTTCTGAATGATAGGAGTTTTCAGTAGACAAATTGGTTACGATAGGTCCACATTTTTAAGAGTGCATTTGGTTGTACACAATTGTGATCAGAAGTAAGTATCACTCAAAAGCAAAGGAAGTTGCTTTTCATATGATAGGAAATACTTTGTTTTATATGTATAGGGTTAAAACAGCCTTCTAAAAAGGTGGTTAAACTGGTTAAGTGGAGGATTCTCGACTCCTGAACACCTTGATTGGATGCGTTTGGCTATCCAAGTTTGATGGCAAGGTCTAGAGAGAGACGAATTGTTCTGTATAATAAAGAAAGACCAATGTTTATTTGTAGGGCTCTGAAAGAGAGGACATGAGAATCAAAGAAGAGAGGCAGAAGAGGAGCAACTGAGATGAGGAAATCTCTGGTAATGGGATAGCCAGAGGGGACTTGTTTTTTTAAACTCCTTTTTTTATTATGTCTTTCACAGCATATGTGAAATATAAATGTAAAATTCAACGAATTATCACAGGGACTTCCCTGGTGGCGCAGTGGTTAAGAATCCACCTGCCATTGCAGGGGACATGGGTTTGAGCCCTGGTCTGGGAAGATACCACATGCTGCGGAGCAACTAAGCCCGTGAGCCACAACGACTGAGCCTGCACGCTAGAGCCCGCGAGCCACAACTACTGAGCCCAAGTGCTGCAACCACTGAAGCCTGTGTGCCTAGAGCCTGTGCTCTGCAACAAGAGAAGCCACCACAATGAGAAGCCCGTGCACCACAACAAAGTGTAGCCCCTGCTCACCGCAACTAGAGAATGCCCACACGCAACAACGAAGACCCAACACAGCCAAAAATAAATAATTTTAAAAAAATTTTAAATGAATTTTCACAAAATAAATTCCCATATAGCCACCACCTGAATCAAGAAATAAAATATTATGAAACTAAGACGTTGGGTTTTTTGAAAAAATAAAAAAAAATGACACTCTTAGGTAGACTAACTAAAAAAAAGACTCAAAAATCAGAAAGAAAAAAGATAAAAGGATAAAAGATAAAAATAAATCCTCTTATTTACAAAAATAAAAAGGACTATAAGTGTCTACTATGAAAAATTATGTGCCAACAAATTGGATAACCTAGAATAAATGGATAAATTACTAGAATAATGAGGAAATAAAAAATTTAAACTGACCTATAACCAGTAAGAAGATTTAACCAGTAATCAAAACTCCTAAAAAAGAAAGGTCCAGGACCAATAGGCTTCAATTGTAGAATTTTATCAAATATTTAAAGAATAATTAATACCAATCCTTCTTAAACTCTTCCAAAAAATTTAAGAGGAGGGAACACTTCCAAACTCATTCTATGAGGCCAGCATTATCCTGTTACCAAAGCCAGACAGAGATATTACAAGATAAGAATACTACAGACCAATATCCCTGATGAATATAGATGCAAAAATTCTCAACAAAATACTCAGTATACCATATTCAAATATACCTTAAAAGGATTATGCACCATGACTAAGTGGGTGCTATTCCTAGGATGCAAGCATGGCTCAACATACAAAAAAAAAAAAAAATCAATGTAATACACTATATTAACAGAATGAAGGATAAAAATCACATGACCATCTCAATTGTTGCAAAAATAGCATTTGACAAAATTCAACATGGTTTCATGATAAAAACATTCAACAAGCTAGGAGTAAAAGGAAATTACCTCAAATAATAATAGCCAATATGATAAGCCCACAACAAACATCATACTCAATGGTGAAAAACTGAGCTTTTCCTCTAAGATCAGGAACTAGGCAAGGATGCCCACCATCACCACTTTTATTCAACGTAGTATTGGAAGTCCTTGCCAAAGTAGTTAGGCAAGAAAAAAAGATTAAAGGCATACAAACTGGAGAGGAAAAAGTAAAAATACTTCTGTTCAGAGATGACATAATCTTGTTTGTAGGAAACCCCAAAGATTCTACACACAAAAAAAGCTGTTATACTAATAAACAAATTCAGCAAATCTGTAGGATAAAAACATTAACACAAAAATTAATTGTGTTTCACTACAGTCTGAAAAGCAAATTAATAAGACAACCCCATTTATAATAGCATCAGAAAAAGCTATTTAGGAATAAACTTAACCAAGAAGGTGAAAGTCGTGTATACTGAAAACTACGATACATTGCTGAAAGAAATTAAAGAAGCTACAAATCGATGGAAAGACACTCCATGTTCATGGATCAGAAGACTTAATATTGTTAAATGTTCCTATTATTCAAAGTAATTTACAGATTCAATATAATCCCTGCCAAAATGCCAATGGCATTCTTTGAAGAAATAGGGAAAAACCTAAAATTCATATGGAATCTCAAAGAACCCTAAATAGTCATAATAATCCCAAGAAAGGACAAAGCTAGAGGCCTTGCATTTTTCAAAACATATTACAAAGTTTCAGTGATCAAAACTGTATGGTGTTGGCAGAAAAATAGACACATAGACCAATGGAACAGAACAGAGAGCCCAGGCATGGTATATTTGAAAGCTGTTAGAGAATAAATTCTAAGAGTTCTCATCACAAGGGAAAAAAACATTTTTTCCTTTTTTTCTTTTAATATCTATATAAGATGATGGATGTTATTAACTAAATTTATTCTGGTAATCATTTCATAATATATGTAAGTAAAGTAATTATGCTGTACACTTTAAACTTATACAATGCTACATGTCAATTATATCTCAATAAAACCAGAAGAAAAAAATAATAGAGAGCTCAGAAACAAACTTTCACATATACATTCAAATGACATTCAACAAGGGTGCCAAGACTACAACATGAGGAAAGGATAATCTCTTCACCAAATGGTGTTGGCAAACAGGATAGCCACATGCAAAAAATGGTGTTGGAGCTTTACCATACACTGTATACACAAATCAATTCAAACTGGAATAAAGACTTGAAACTACAGAAATTCTAGGAGGAAAACAGGAGAAAAACTTGATGGCATTGGTCTTTGCAATGATTTCTTGGTTATGACACAAAGGCACAGGCAACAAAAGTAACATAGACAAATGGGACTACATCAAACTAAAAAGCTTCTGCACAGAAATGGAAACAGTCAACAGAGTGAAAAGGCAACCTACAGAATGGGAGAAAATATTCGAAAACCATTTATCTGATAAGGGATATCTCAAGAACAACAAAACTACATAACCCGATTTTTAAATGTGCAAAGGACTTGAATAGATATTTCTCCAAAGAAGACATACAAGTGGCCAGCAAGCATATGAAAAGCTGCTCACCAACACTAGTCAGCAGGGAAAGGCAAATCAAAACCACAGTGATGGGGCTTCCCTGGTGGCGCAGTGGTTGAGAGTCCGCCTGCCGATGCAGGGGACACGGGTTCGTGCCCCGGTCCGGGAAGGTCCCACGTGCCGCGGAGCGGCTGGGCCCGTGACCCATGCCCGCTGAGCCTGCGCGTCCGGAGCCTGTGCTCCGCAACGGGAGAGGCCACAACAGTGAGAGGCCCGCGTACAGCCAAAAAAAAAAAAAAAACCCACAATGATATCACCTCACACCTGTTAGGATGGCCACTAACAAGAAAATCAGAAAATAACAAATGCTGATGAGGTTGAGGAAAAAAATAGAACCCATGTGCACTGTTTTGAGAGAACATTATTTGGTCACCCTAGTCATAAGTATGCTTATCTTCAACTGTGGCAGATAACGCCAAACTTCTTCCCAAAGTGATTGTACCAATTTATATTCCCATCTATCTGGAGACTCGGTAATCATCCTCTTGGTCTACTTGTCAATTCTTGCACCAATAACATACTTAAGTTTTGTCACTTAGCAATATGTCTTTCTGTCTAATAAAGCAAATCCCTTCACCTCATTTTTGCTCATGAGTGCATATTCTGTGTCTTAGCATTTCCATTTGCATCTTAGATTCACCTTTTACCAAAAAACTCTTGGAAACAATAATAGCGTGGCTAATAACAGCAATTGCAAGTATGTTTAATTTCGTGAGTTTATAATGATACTCACTGGTTATCTAAGCAGGGCGTGAGGGCACCAACCGATTATGTTGAAAGCCATTGAATAAAGGGAAAGAATCGAGCATTTAACCTCCCTTTTCTATGTGAACTGTATCTCAGAGTAACCAAAGAGTTTACGAAAGTTTTTTATGGAAGTGTTGCAGCTGATCAACGAAGGAAGTGTTAAAGAATTACAATATCACCATTTTGTAACCCCTAAAGAATAAATGATCGTCGATGGCGTCTAACATCACAGGAAGGACACATGCCAGCGTGGTGGCTCTCCGGACACCACCACCTACGCAGTGTTCTTGTGAAAGGTGAAACCGGAATCTGATCAAGATTATATCAATTTATAGGAAACACAGGAGGAGAACCGTTAAAAGACACCACAGATTCAGCTGGCAAATTCCAGGTTGTTACCGTTCTACTGCACCAGTGTCTCCCACAAAGAAGCTGTGAGGGCGGAGGAGGCAGAGGCAAAATAGATAGAAGGGGAATTTACGTATCAAAAGGTACAGAGCTGTTGGGAAAGGATTCTCCGTAGGTGAGCAGAGGTAGGAACTGTCTTTTGGTTCTAGACTATTTTTCAAGGATGGTTTTAGAGTGAACAGATTTGGAAGACTGAGATAGTGTCTCCCTCCAGAGTGGAGCACGGGTTTGCTTTCTGGCTGCTATAGTAACGATAATGTCTCCCTCCAGGTTTGCGGCTGGCAGGTCTGCTTAAAGCTTATTATAATATTTTGGCGTTTCCTAAGCTTGGAGCTCTTCGTCTGTGACACAAACCCACTAGGTACAGTGTCCCTCTGGCCACACCAGAGGGAGAGAGACAGAGGGAGGGAGAAAGAGAGAGAGAAGTATCTAGTATGCAGATTTAAGTGGTTTGTTATCTGGGACTTTATGTGATCCCCTTCTCTTGCATTTTGGTAGCGGAGTCTACTATACCCACTGAATGTTGTGGTTGTGTAAGAAGGAAATAAGTCTAAATTGGCAAAAGGATTAAATATCACATCTGGGTCTTTATGGTGCGGAGCATCGACTAAAAGAAAACCGACAACCTAAAAGTGGAGGGTTCTGCTTTCTTCAGCGGACGTGCTGAGGACAGCAAGCCTGGGGGGCAGCATCTCAAGTAACCCTGGGAAATTGCTCCAGGAGGCGAGGGGGAGCTAGGATATATAGGAGTTTTGCAACAAAGGGCAGGTAGTAGAAACAAAAGATTACTGTTAATGAAAGAAAACTAGATATCTCAAGTTAAGGAATTTAGCGCTTTTCTGTAAGATGCAAGAATCTGGGTTCAGTGAAGTCATTCCTTTGATACGCCTCAGCTCTCTGGGGCCAGTATCCCAGCTTTCCAAATCCTGAGTTTGCTCAGGGCTCACCGTGGGGCGTGGCTGCAGTCTGATGGCTGCTAGATGGCAGGTATTATTTGTTTCCTTCCTGAGTTCTCTCAGGGCTCACCAGCTCACTGTCGGAGGTGGCTGCAATCGCCGATGACTGGGACATCCTTTGTTTACTGATACAGCAGGCAATATTTTATCTCTCAAGAGCTTGAGAACACAGGAGCCCAGGAAACGGAAGAGGCCCTGAGAATTCACAGAAATCTTGGGGAGAGCTTTGGACATCCTCAGGGTAGTATTTCTTAAACACTGAAGACTCCGTGGACCTCTGGATGGCAACTGGGTTCAAATACAAAGAACCATACAAGTGACATACTATTCGGTATGAATACCTGTTCTGTATTCATGTATTTTTAAATTCCTTTATTTAAAGTTGGTGGTAATTTTAAACTGTGCTGCAAACACAATTATAAGAGTAAGGCAAAGCTGGAGGTAACAGAGGAAACTGAGAGGCTGCTTCTTAACTTAGATGGATGAAAAGGTAAAGAAGATGCTTCTAAGTCTGGTTTCTGTTTCTGTCTGTTTTGATAAGCCAACTTATTCAGCATGCAATAATAAAGTCTTAGAGTTTGGAAAACATTTTATTATTAAAATTCCTGTGGGAAAAAAATACCTTTATTCTTGCTATTCTTACACATTCTAGTCCCAAGTCCCTTTTCCTCATTGAAACATCTGCATTATTCAATTTTTTTAATCCCTTGAGTCTTCTTAGAAACGTAACTTATATTACAGAACAGACTACAAACTACAACTGTGCAGACTGAACTGGAGGTAGACAACGGACTGTCAGGCTCCTTTAGAAATTGTCTGGATCTGGGCAGAAGACATCCGTAATAGACTTACGAATGTTTCAGCACTTCTACCAGAATACTCAGGCTGTCAGAAATAATCTGTGGTTTGACCAGAGAAATAAAAATTTGGCAGACACATGCTTGGAAAAAAAAAAGACTTTCATAAAACTGAATAAACCACACATATGCACGAAATTTAGAAGATGCCAATACAAACGTACTCACTCTCCCTTCTCTAAACACAAAATAATTTTTTAATATTTATCTTTGCAATGAAACTGTTCTGCCAACGCGATGTCTATCACCAAAGATTTAATTCCGTGTTTACCCACTGTGTTCCAGGAAATGCATGTTCTATGAGACGCTAACAGGATTCTCATAAAAGTATTTTCTATGCTAATCAGTTTGGGTAGCTGTACATCCACCTCCTGGAAATTCACAATGTACAAATTAAAGGCTCTGGGAATTCCTACAGTAAAGAGATGTGCTTAACTCAGCATTTAACAAAGTTATTTTGGCCACTAAATCATGGAACACTTCTAACATCTTACTGAATTGTTTTTGGGGAGAAATGGTAATTTAATATCCAGTAAAACAATTCATTTCCAAACCCAAAATGGGCTAAGAAGATAAGAGACCCGGAATTATTTTTTCCAGGAGTTTTGGATCTGACATTAGTTGATGGTGTACCCACTACACCCTCTCTCGTGGCATTCTCTCTTCCACGGCATTTTTTTTAGTAGGACCTTGTTGTTTCTCCATTCTATGTATCAAAGCTTACATCTGCTGACCCCAGCCTCCCATTCCATCCCTCCCCCAACAGTACCCTCCTCCTTGGCAACCACTAGTCTGTCCTCTATGTCCATGATTTTGTTTCTGTTTCATAGATAGGTTCATTTGTGTCTTATTTTAGATTCCACATAGAAGTGATATCATGTGGTATCTGTCTTTCCCTTTCTAACTTACTTCACTTAGTATGATAATCTCTAGTTGCATCCATGTTGCTGCAAATGGCATTATTTTGTTCTTTTTTTATGGCTGAGTAGTCCACGGCATTTTCGTGTTCAGTAAATCAGACGGGTAATGGACCCTGGAGTATGGATATCAGAAGTCACAGGTGCTGATTCTTCCAGTAATAACTGTGAATCCTTGAGGAATTTTAAACGTCTGAACTTCTGTTACTTTATCAATAGAACAGAGTTAATCCCTGCTTTTTTAGTCAACATCAACAAACATTAAAAGCCAGTTCTCAGGAAATTTACATTCTAGAAAGGAGTGAGAGGGAGAGCGAGAGATTTTATAAACATAAAAATAAATAAGAAAATATCAGTGAGTGATAAGTTCTATAAGAAGAGTTAACATAGGATGATGTGATAAGGTTTGGACAACGACTTTTGATTGAATGGTTAAGGAGAGACCTTCTGAGGAGATGACATTCACACTGAAATCTGAATTACAGGCAGGCAGATATCTGGGATGAGACTCTCAGGACGGAGAACAGTGAAGGGTCTTAAAGTGGACAGTGCAATGGAGCTGAGGGAGAGTGATAAGAGATCAGCCTGGAGAAGGAGGCAGAAACCAGATCAAGGTTGGCTTTATAAGCTGTGCTATTTGTTCAAGTACAGTGAAAAGCCACTGGAATGTTCCAAAGACAGAAGTGACAAGATCTATTCAATCTATGTCATAGAGTGGTTATAAAGATTAAATGAAGTATTGTGTATGAATCAGTCAGGGTTCCAACAGGACATACTGAGACTGGGTAATCTGAGGAGAGTTCTTAAAAGAGACCATTTGCCGTGAGTAGGTTTTAAGGAACAAACCAGAAATAGTTCAGTACCTGTGGGCTATTAACAAGGGAGCCCAAAGCCTGAGAGGACTGGCTATCCAAACCCAGAGAAGGTAGTTACATGGAGAATGCCAGCTGAAAAGAGCCTTAACCTTTAGGAAATGGACACAGACAGCCTGCAGCATCACAAAGGGAAGGAGCCACCCTGCATCCCTGCATCCCACTGGCCCAACCCAGTCAGGAGTCCAAAGCAAAGAAGTCCAGGGATGAAGATCTACACAGAGAATGATGAGTAAGGATGGAGAAGCAGCAGAAAGCACCCAGCACTCTCCACTCCTCTTGCCTCTCAGCATCCACTCCGGTCCTTTGCCTAAGTGAAAAGCTTGTGTCCCCAGTCAGCTACCATCCTTTCAAGGTCAATGCAGTCACATCACCACTTGCAACCTAAAATGGTAACCACAAACAGTGCTCTTCATAAAAGCAGTGGGAGGAAACATGGGGGAAAGAAACAATTATTACAAGGCAAAGGTGTTACCATCTCTGCTTCTGTAACTGGTCACTAAGCCTAAATTTTTAACATAGGGACTTTCTTCCAATCCCATTCCATGTGTTCCTTATTTTCTTAAAGCACGTTGCTTGAATACGTTCTTAACCTGATCACTTGAGTCAAAACTTTAGTCCTATGGGAGCTGGGTCCTTTGGCGGTCCTGTCGTTATGGTGTTGCCACAGTTTTCTATTGCCAAGGGCCACAGGGTAATAGACTCCTAAGTAGCTAAGAGTCCCACTTGGGTTCCAGAAATTGTTCTCCTCACCCTGCACTGTAGAGCAGTAACTCAGTTTCCCCTTGATCAACAGAATCATCACCCCAAACAGTACAATAACCTCTTCTCCGTCTATTGCTTCAGTAGCCTAAAATGACCAGTGGGCAGGCTCATTTCTAATCCAATGGAACTATTATTGAATTCCTTAATGGACGCATTTCTCCCTCCAGTACTATAAACCCATTGAGACCAAGCTTGCATGGATGGGAAGACAAAATTCCCCAAATTATATATTTGGTATAATAATTGGAAAGTCCATTCTCACTTCCAGCTCCTGGATACATGGATACATGGAGGATGGTACCTTATATTGGCCTTGGTTGAAGGTGTACATGGAATCTTGTACACAGCATCCTGTCCTTACAGGATTTTACTCCTGATGGTGCCAAAAGTGAGCCTTCAGATGCCATCCCACAATTCCAGGAGAATGACATGAACACCATGAATGGTATCATATTGAGAGCCCAGCAATGGCCTTTGCTACAGGCAGACTGGACACAGCGTTGGTGTCGAACGAATCGGTCTTGATGTGAGGGTACCCCTGTTGGTGAGCCCACACACAGCCTCCATTCCTGCCACCATACCTACTTCATATACTTCCATTGACCAATCATATGAAAGGTCAGGGAAAGAGGCTGACTGACATCCCTAGGAGAGATCATCTTATCTACTTAATTATCAAAAGCACTCATTCACCACTAGGATACCCTTGAACGGACATTTACATGGAACACAGATATTCTCCCACCTTTGCTATGCTGAAAGGCCCATCCACATACCTCTCCCTGAGACCTTATCACTAGTTTTCCTATATTTTTCTTCCCAAAGCCTTAACTGCTGGGCTATCCAGTTTATGTAAATCCATTCTGCAGCCTATCTCACCTTCCGTACTAAGTGACAACCAGAGGACTGCTCCAAGTTCTGCCCACTGAGAGTATTTTCTTTCATCGCTATCTTTCAGTGCCACCCCTAAGCGAGGCTATATGTGGCAACTATCCATTTCTGTTTGATGCCCACAGACTATCCGTTCAGAAACCAAGCTCATCCTTTTTCTTCTCCCTTTGGCTGGTCGTAAAGAATTCCCCCATCAGATGGTAGGTATAGTCTGAGGGAATGGCAGGAAAGAGTTAAGAGCAGCAACGACGGGAGTCTAAGCCATTCGTTCACGCCATTTACTGGTGCCTTCTGACTTCCTTTGGCCCTGTCTCACACAGACCATTTTCATTTTTTATCGGAATGGTCTGCACATGTCTACATTTATGGTGTAACAGTTTAGATAACACTCAGTTCATAATGAGCATTTGGGGTCATGTGTTCACTTATATTCAAAGATCAGGTGTTCAGTCTTTACCATGCCCAGTAGCAAGATGTTTTTCAAGCGGAGCATAGTTGTCAGAAGAGGTCAAGTTTTCCAAACTCTAAGGGTCTGCACTGTGAGCTTGAAAGAAACTCTATACATCTCTGTCCAAAACAAATGCTTAACACCGTCAGGTCTAACAGGTCACAGGTGTGAGCGGCACAGACTTGCTGAGGAACCTTCCTTGCTTTTCTTACTCCAAGCTCATAACTGGCAGCATTACAGGTTTTCCAACAAATGTGAAGACTACCTAGCATCTCCTTATGTGGCATATGCAGCCTCCCAGTTCCAGAGAGGTTCACAAAATGTGCCTGTTCTTTGCAGTGGGCCAAGCAAAGCACAGAGACTTATATCTCAATTGAGAAGGGATATCCCAATACATCCAAAATGACTGGATATCTAGAAACTCTGCCTATGTGACAGGTCCTTGAAATCAGCAGGGCTTTTCACTCTCCCTCTGACACATGTCTGTCTTGTGAAGGCATGTAGGTGCTTGGTACTTCCTGTTCCCGAGGTCCAATGAGCATAATTTCATCAACCTAATGCACTAGCATAATGTGCTATAAAGTATCAAGATGATCAAGTTCCCCCCGAACCACATTATAAGAGGAATGAGGTGGGTTGACATAGATTAGATAGCCCTTAGGCACGTCAGTATTCTGCTATCCCTGCTACTAGAAAGCAAACTACACCTTATGAATTTAGCTGATTAAAATGCCAAAAAAGCATGTACTAGGTCAATAGCTATACACCAGGCAGGGGGCTATGTTTATTTCCTGCTCCAGTGAAGATACCTCGTTCAGAACTGCAACTGCAATTGCATTACCATCTTATTACATCTGTGATAATCTACAGCCATAGATAAATGGTAAAATATAAAACAAGGGCTTCCCTGGTGGCGCAGTGGTTGCGAGTCCACCTGCCGATGCAGGGGACACGGGTTCGTGCCCTGGTCCGGGAGGATCCCACATGCCGCGGAGCGGCTGGGCCCATGAGCCATGGCCGCTGAGCCTGCGCGTCCGGAGCCTGTGCTCCACAACGGGAGAGGCCACAGCAGTGAGAGGTCCGCGTACCGCAAAAAAAAAAAAAAAAAAAAAAAAACTTAATGAATTGCCCCCACTGCTAAATGGACTCACTAGCAAAAGAAGGAAAGAATTATTTCAAACAGAAATAATACCTGGCCTCTCTTTTATGAATGCTGAGATCTCTTGCCCCAGGAGGTGTTAATACATTGTGGAGTTCAAGCATAGAGTAGGAAGAAAGTAAATTGCCCAATTAGTGGTTGGTGGGGACCTTGGGCTTTGAAGTCAGAGGGAGGTCTGATCTCACTCCAGGAGACAGTTGGATTCCTCGAGTTTAAAAGGATGGTTAAGTGGCGGTTTCCATAAGAAGCAGAATTCTATATTCTATCCAGGGCAGCACCCTAGGAAACTGCCAGACCTCTGAATGGAGTGGCAGCATGGATCTGGAATTAAGTCACTCTCACCTTCACGTCATGCAGTGAAGGTGCTGATGGCCAAGTTCAGCACAGGGGAGCCAGGAGTTTTCCATCTGAGAATGATGATAAGAGTTCAGACCAGTAGCACCTCCGTGGTGACTATGATGGACCCAAACCAGAGGCCAGGTCTTGTGTAATCCCAAGAGACATGAAAAAAAAAGGTCCATGAAAAATGATTGGATTTGGATGTCCCATTATTCCGTCAACCTGCAGCTGAGACAGATTGTACTTATTCAGTAAGAAGAGTCTTAAAGGTATTTTCTGGAGTCTGTATTTATAAAGCACGTTGATGCCTTGATATAAAAATACTCGGAAAGCAGACGCCTAGCCGTATTCCCACGATGTGTGCAAACCCTTGGATAATGCAGAAGTGAGCTGATAACAAAGGGACCACCCTCTGTTTCCCTCTCTGTAAGTCTGTCACTCTTGCTTTCATGCTGCTTCCTCTGAAGTCTTTTCATAATAGTCTTTACAGTCATGTCAACATACCACTTTTTAGACATTGTTTAAGAGGCACTACTATTGGAAGACTGTATTCAGAGGAGAGGTTGTTGCCCTGCCCCTCACATCCCTTGGCTAGAAAGTCAATAAAATCTTATTTTAACAAGAACTAAAACTAAAATATTTCATAGAATATTTTCACAAGGAATATTTCTTAAATCACCCTTGCTATAAAAATACTGCAGCTCACTCCATCAGGTCTTAATTAAAGGCAGACTTCTCCACACACTTTGAGGAGTAATTTGCCCAAGGTCTGCAGCTTTCTACATTATTCTAGCTCCAGCACAAAGAAAGCATTCTCCACTTGCCTCTTCCCAGTTGCATAATGGCTAAAAAACTAGTAAGAGAATTGTTTTCAGCCCGAAGTTGGAAACTGTGTTTTATTGAATTATAAAAACACCCAAGCATTACATCTTTTTGACAAAGTCAACAGTTCCTCTCTAGTTAGCAAAACAAATGGCACCTTATTTAACTCAACAGACGTTACACTTGAAATCCACCTGCCTGTTCACACTCTCTTCTTAGGGTTTGAAATTATGCAAATCCCTAGAGAATTTTTCTTGTTCTGGAAAAATGAATCCTTAAGCATACAAAAAACTGCAGAATCACCCCCAAAATAATTCTATATGAAGTATTTTTTAAATTCTACTGCAAGATACTCATGGGACTCCAAGAACATTTAAATCGTGGCCATAAACATCTCAAGAACCATGGCCTTCCGCAAAGAAGGAAAAAAGAAAAATCAGCATCAATGTCATTGCATTATCACTGCTGGGATGCTCAGAGGTTTAAAGGGAAAAGAGAAGACTCAAAATGTCCCCTAAAAGCTTCTGTAAACACACTTTTATAATTTAATCCCATTTGTTCTCACTTTTCTACTTGTGGCCTAATAATGATATAATAGGATCTGGATACATCATTCATCAAAGTAACAGGTAAATGTTTTTTCATCAACATGACCTCACACATGGTACAGCAGGAGCTCACCACTTTCTGAGTCTATGAGCGTCAAGATTTTTTAATTTAACTATTAGAATATTATACTCTGGTGTCTTCTATAGATCATGAGTGTTCAAAACACCTGGAAATGTTGTTCTCTAGGATGTTTTCCAGAAAAGCTGAAGGTCCAGTCCTGGATACCTCTGAGAGGAGTTTGCTCGTTAAGATGTACATTTACAGCTTTTGCAAGGAGTCAATAGTCCACGTTTCCTGGGACACCACCGCGTTAGAGCTGCAATAAGCAAGTCTAAGAAGGGGATTTCTCCCAGGATCCATAGTCAGCGTTTTAAAGTTTTCTTTCTTTCCTTCAGCCAAAATTTGAGAAACTTTATACGCCCTTAAATGTTGCAAATGAAAAAGTACCACTAAAAACAAAAAAAAAAGAAAAAAGAAAAAGTACCACTAAAAACAGCACAATGGGAAGCATTGGAAAAGACTTTACTAAAAGGAAGTCAAATAATGTTATGGGTTGGGGAAAGCTGGTCTGTATAGGCCACTTACTTGAGCCAGAACAGCATTCTTTTGAGAAAGAGCTGTTACTTTCTTCAGAATCACGTCTGTGTGGTTCTAACAACAGACACATGTGATCCATCCTAGTTCCACACTGGCAAAGCACGTCTGAACTAAATAAAAAGATGCCCACCTGTATGTGCCTCCCATCTAATACAACTGATTTCATCAAATCAAAAGCTGAAGGGAGCGCAAGTGAAACCAAACCCAGTACTCGAACAACGTCATGGAACAGGTAGTGTCAGAAAATCTAGTAAAATAGATCAAAGACATCCTCTTTCTCTTCTCAAACTCACTACCATGGCCGTAAAAAAACCAAAGCTTGTAAATTCAGAGAGAGAAAACAGAACAGGAAACAACGGTGGACCAAAGATGCCGATGCACTGGAAGAAGGGCAGTAGAAGGCATGGTGGTGACCGGAACGGCGGATGCAGGAGTGCCATCCCCAGGAGGAAGTGTGACACTCCTGACGAAGATGAGAGGGGCCCAGGAGCTGAAGCATTAGTTATTGATGGTGGGACTAAGGTGTGAGGCTGACACCAGAAGACCCGCTGAAAGTCTGTATTGGAAGGACCAGGTAACTTCCTCCACTTTGTTGATCAGGGCAAGCAGCCCTCCTTTCCCCTCCATCCACACTGCACTGCGTTGACCAAAGGTATATTCCCTGGAGGCGTTCAATCAGAAAGGCTTCAGGTTTGGAAACGCTGGCTAGAATGAGTATGGAGAGACTTGGGGCTGGAAATGAGATTAAGTGAAGTCTGCATAGAAAATTGTAGGACTTCATTGCCTTCTCCCCTTCCCTGGCCCTGATTTCAAAGGCTGGGACCCAGAAATATATCTACCATATAGGCGAGTAAAGGACTCCTCTCTGCAGAAATTAACCAGCCATAAAGAAAAGAGCTAGAGTCATAGACACGAAGGAGTGTCCTAATCAAAAAGGCAGTTCAACCCCCGAGTCAAGCTCCAGGAATAACAGCTGTTAGAAAACAAGCCCTGCCCAAAGACGGAGAATGTCCCATCAGAGAGGGAGTAAAGGAATGGTGAAGAGCTCAGACTCCGGAGACAACTATCTAGATTCAAATCCAAGCTTCCCATCTGCCTGTTGGCCTTGTGCTAATATTTAATGTCCCTGTGCCTCTGTTTCTTCATCTGTAAAATGGAGATAATAATGGTTTCTTCCTTATGGTTATTGTTGGTGAGATATGTATTAGTTGGGCACCCACAGACCGGGTGGCTTAAACCAGCGGTCCCCAACCTTTCCGGCACCAGGGACAGGTTTCATGGAAGCCAGTATTTCCACGGGGGCGGGGGGCGGGGGGGAGGATGGCTCAGGCGGTGATGCGAGCGATGGGGGAGCGGCAGATGAAGCTTCACTCGCTCGCCCGCAGCTCACCTCCTGCTGCGCGGCCCTGTTCCGGTCCAGGCTTGGGGACCCCGGGTTTAAACAACAGAAACGTATTGTTTCACAGTTCTGGAGAATAGAAGTCCAAGGTCAAGGTTTCAGCAGGGTTGATTGCCTCTGAGGCCTCTCTTCTTAGCTTGGAGATGGCCACCTTCTCTCTGTGTCCTCACATGGTCTTCCCTCTATCTGCGTCCATGGCTTAATCACCTCTTCTTATAAAGACTCCAGGGCTTCCCTGGTGGCGCAGTGGTTGAGAGTCCGTCTGCCGATGCAGAAGACACGGGTTCGTGCCCCGGTCCGGGAGGATCCCATGTGCCGCGGAGCGGCTGGGCCCGTGAGCCATGGCCGCTGAGCCTGCGCGTCCAGAGCCTGTGCTCCGCAACGGGAGAGGCCACGGCGGTGAGAGGCCCGCGTACCGCAAAAAAAAAAAACCAAAAACGATTCCAGTCATATTGGATTAAGGGTCTACTCAAATGCCATCATTTTAACTTAGTCACCTCTTCAAATACAGTCACACTCTATGACCCATATCACCCATAGAGCAAAGTATAATTACTCAAGTACTGCTACTGTTGCGTTGTGGGTTTTTTTGCGGTACGCGGGGCTCTCACTGTTGTGGCCTCTCCCGTTGCGGAGCACAGGCTCTGGACGCGCAGGCTCAGCGGCCATGGCTCACGGGCCCAGCCGCTCCGTGGCATGTGGGATCTTCCCGGACCGGGGCACGAACCCCTGTCCCCTGCATCGGCAGGCGGACTCTCAACCACTGCGCCACCAGGGAAGCCCGCTGGTACCGTTTTTAAGCTAGTTTTTCTCCTCAGAAGGGGGTGATTATTTATTATATTTCTATTATATGAAGAGTTTGAAGCCTATATGCTATTTGCTGCTGAATATTTTTAAATCTTCAAAAATTAATAACTGTTACACTAAAGGAGAATTTAAAATGCGAGTCTGAGCATGTCACCACCCCGCTCAACCTCCGTCCAAGGCTTTCCACACAGCTTATCAGTTACATTTAGAAGGGGATGAGTGCTATATGTCCTCATCCACACAGCTGCATTCCCCAGTGGTGTGCTGGAAATGTTCAGAAGAATTCTGCCACTTGTATTAGCAAATGTTTAAAGAAGTTGTCAGCAAACATGTATAAAAACATACCCACTGATAAATGTTTTGAGAAAGAAATTAATCAACTTCCTTTTTCTGTCAAACTTTTCTCATGGGGAGTTCTGTTAAAGAACCATGCCAGTGAAAAGAGAAGTGAACTAATATGTCTAGTCCAGTCTACTCTTACCTTTAGGATAATACGTACAAGAAGAACTACTCTCAGGAAAACATTTTGTTCAGAAAGTACCCTCTCCTCTTATCCAAACTGCCTGAGGTAGTACAAAAGTCATCACGCGGATTTTAACACATTATCCATCTCTACCAGTTCTTTAAGGACGTCAGTGTAAGCAATGAATCACTGTAGCGCTTGATGCCTAGAATTTCTGAAACAAACCCTCCCTTGAATGGCGCATCCCAGCCCTGTGGAGTGGGAATGCCTTTAAGACTTGGGGTTATTTTGTAAAAGAAAAATCAGGACATATCCTTGTTCATGTATTACCTTCAGTGTCTGGGTAATGAGAGCAGTACCTAGGGTAATATTTATGTAACAGCACAATCAGAGGTAATACTCACATGGGTACCAAGTCGTGGGATGACCCACAGGAGACACGTCATCTCATTAGCACAAGTCTCCCTAATCCTCATCGAAGCAGAATTCATTGAATCCTCACTTGTTTACACTGTGTCATTATTTTCTCTCTTAAGCTGCATAGCAGTCCATTCAAATCCTTGCCATGCCACTTACTGTTGTGCAACCATGGGAAAGTTACTTAGTATTTCTGTGCCTCAATTCTTCCCATATGTACAATGGGAATAATCATATACTTCTCTCATACGGTTGTTAGGAGAATTGAAGCATTCAATAAAAATTCACTACTGATTGTGTTTGTGTCTCTCTTTCCCACCATGATGACTTAGGGGGAAAAAAGGAATTCAGAAGAACCAAATAACACTCACCAAGCATTTACCTTAGAGACCTATAACACAATCATTTCTTATAGAAAGGTAGTTCCAAAAATTCCAGTTCTGGTGACATTTTAACTGGGCCCTAACGATGCACGCTTAGAAATGCATAAAGGACAATATCAGCACAATCAAAGGCTTTGTTCTTAAACCCCCCTTCAACCTGTCTATGTTTATTTCCTTTGGACCCTAACCATTATGTTTTATTCTCTCGCCTCTCCTACTGGGCTTTTCATCTTGATTCACCTTTTGAACTACCTCTTGGCTCATGAATGTTGCATTTCTTTCCCAAAACTTTCACTAGCTTGTGGCTTCCTGGAATGGTGTCTCATTATTTACTGTCATCCTTTGGTACTGACCCAGAACACTTTCCCTTCAGGGCTTCCCACCAACTGCTGTGCCCCTCCTCCTGCTGTGTAGGGCCCTGACTGGCATGACTCTCTTCTCTCCCTGCCAAAACCAGGAGGGGACAGCCACGACTGCCAATATGTAAATGAATGTCAACCAGCATGGGAAAGTACAATGCAAAATTAATAAGAATAATCTTAGCAGATTATGCTTTGGAGATAATTCCCCCAAATATTCTTTTTAATTTTTAAAAAGGGGCAAGAGGAACATAAACTTGGATAGACCTTACAGTATCCAAATATTGAAGACAAGACTAAGAGTGTTGAGAATTCCAGACTCTTGTGAATCTGCTATTCTTGTGCAGTGTAAACAGCAGAGACAGTAGGACCTGGCAGACACAGATTAAATTCAGATTCTGTTGCTAAATAGCATAAGACTGAGACTTTGACCTATTACCTCTCATCTGCATAATATGTTTAATAATATCAACCTCACAGGAATGTTGTAAAGATTAAAGACAATATAGATCAATTGGCCAATAAAGATTTCTTGAGAGATGAGTGCTGAGAGTGCCCTTGAATTAACAAGGAAGTCTTGGCACTTCCCTGATGGCCCAGTGGCTAAGACTCTACGCTCCCAATGCAGGGGGCCCGGGTTCGGTCCCTGGTCAGGGAACTAGATCCCACACGCCAAAACTAAAGATCCTGCATGTGGTAACAAAGATCCCACGTGCCACAACTAAGACCCGATGCAGCCAAATAAATAAATAAGTATTTTTAGAAAGAAAAAAGAAAAGGAAGTCTCTAAAAGAGTGGAATTGAAGCAGGAGCTGTCAGGAGAGACTGGGGATGGGGAGGTATGGTGACTTGGGTATTACTTTGGCTTATTGATGGTGGGTAACAGTTATGCAATGGATAACCTTTTGTTTAAAAAAATTCCTGAGACCTATGTATTAGCAGCTGAGAAGGTATTTCCTTTTCTCTCTGAGTTAATTTTTACAACTTCTTTTTATAACATAAATGAATAAATTCAAGAGAAAATATATGAGCTGGAAGAAGGAAAAACCAAGCGTCTCAGCCAACTCTGTCCCATCCAGTGGTCCCGAGGGAACTTTGGGACAAGGAGAATAAATCATGTTTGTCCCTCATATGTACAAAAACTCATGGAGTCCTGCCATGGAACCTATTTGCACTGGATGAGAAACTATACTATTAAAACTTTCACCTGAGCTAGAAAAAGTGAAGTCTGAATGTAGATATCATTTTGCTTCAAACATACAGACAGGTTTTGAATGGAAAACAAAGTTGCTCTGCTTTAGAAAAGGAACTGAAATTTGGGGATTGGAAACTGCCAATGGAACAGAAAAGAAAGGACTTGGAAAACAGTATGGACTTAATTGTGTCCCCCTCCCTCCAAATTTATATGTTGAAGGCTTAAACCCTCAGAATGTGACTGCATTTGAAGATAGATCTTTAAAGAGACAGTTAAGTTAAAATGAAGCTGTTAGGGTAGACATTAATCTGTTCTGACTGGTGTCCGTATAAGAAGAGGAGATTAAGACACAGAAGAGACACCAGGGATGCATGTACAGAGGAAAGGCCATGCTAGGACACAGGGACAAGATGGCCATTTGCAAGCCAAGGAGAGAGGCCTCAGGAGACATCAAACCTGGAAGCACCTTGATCTTGGACTTCCAGACTCCAGAAATGAGAGATAATAAATTCCTGTAGGTTAAGCTCCCTAGTCTGTGGTATTTCGTTATGGCAGCCTGAGCAAACTAATATGAGAGAATATAGGGAAAGGACAGGAGAGGGAGGGTGTGGCTATAACCAGAAGTGAAGGCAGCAAGCCAAAGGAGAGACAGCCAGTAAGGAATGGTGGATGGATGACCAATGGAGGCCATGGTAGAAAAATGATGACTCGTTAAATTTTAACTTCTGGCTTGCAGTCAGTAATAATGTAATTCCACTGTATAACTTCAAAGCTTCAGTGTGGTCTGCTAAATGCAAATATGCCTTGTGTTATGGATATTTTGGTCAATGAAGGAATGGGGGCAGAGTTCAGAATGGAGAAAAGTGATTTAGAAAAAGGATTGCAGTTTCGAGAATCAAGAGAGGTAAAAACTAAAAACTGAGCAGATCCAGATATCGGAACAAGAGGAGACAATGGAGATTTGATGACATCCAAACAGCTGCTCCTGGAGTTGCTGGCATAACCAGACAGTACTGAATGAATGCCCTGTGAGAAGGTAGGTTTCCATCCTTAAGGGCCCAGAGGCACTGTGGAGTGCCCAGAAAGTGAATCTTAAGTAGGTATGAAGAAAGGAAAATGTCTAATAGGTAGTTACCATTTGGCATATTACTTTACACAGAATCTCATATTAACCCAAGACAGTTACATAGACCCACTGAGACTGAGCTCAGATTCCTTCTGAAAGGTTCCAATGAAGTAAATAGTCAACATTGTGCCACTATAGCATTGGCAGAAAACAGGCGCTTAGGTGATGTGTGTTGCATCTCTGCTCCTAAATTTAATAGCAAGTAGCCCTGATTAGACTAGCGTCTCAACACTCATCTTTGTCTTGACAGATTGCCACATAATCGATAATAAATATCCTAGTACACTGATGTGAAAGATAGTGAAAAGAATGCAAAGGGACTGAAAAGATTCTTGCACATTCTAAATGTTTCAGTACCTCTAAAGCACACACAATTAGATCACTGTCTCGTCTAACACGCAAAACAGTACTGTGGAACAGACTACTAATTTTACACTTTCTTTCTCCAGCCAGCTAAAGAAGGATTTCTACATAGCAGGAATAGAATTTTCTACCTAATGACTAGTTTTTTTTTTTTTTGGTTTTTTTTTTGGCCGTGCCAGGCTGCATGTGGGACCAGGGATTGAACCCGTGCCCCCTGCATTGGAAACGTGGAGTCTTAACCACTGGACTGCCAGGGAAGTCCCTAGTGACCAGTTTCAGAAGAAGAAAATTTTTATTATTGAGTTTTGCCTTTAGTAATTACTATCCTAAACAACCGACTTTGGGGGGCTCAAGTACTGCTCTTGTTATAATTATAGTCTTGGTCAGTTTCAGTTAGGTTTTCCAGGGTAATTCCTAATTTGTAAGATTGGGATTTGGATTGCACAATTTTTGTCAAGTCAGCAAAATGTACACATGTTGTGGTGAAGGTTTCATCTTCCTAAGGCTACGCTTACGGGCAGGAAAAAAACAAGTTCGCCAACAAATAACCTGTCATTATCACTTGGTCGTAGAATTTCCTAGACTTCTGTTTTACTACTTAAACAAGAAGTTAAAGAGACAAGAACTTTCTTCACAAACTTCACATATTTGAAAAAAAAATTGCATAAATTAGAAACCAAAATAACTGCTTGATACCTTCTTGCTTAGCTCCAAGTTACTTTCCAAATTATTATACCTTATAACAGGGAGCAAATTCCTTTACAAAAGAGTGTGCTACCCATGATTTTCTAAAACGACAGCCGAATTTGAAGATAAGGATTATGATAATGACACTATGAACACAATCCACTATTTTAATATATTTATCATTACACGACGTTATGTTGTACATTTATTTGTTAAGTTTGTAGTAGTTAGCCTTGACATTAGAATTCAAACTCTTGGAAAGCCCAGCTTTGCACGGTCCACTGCAGTTTTGTTAACGGAATGAATGAATTCCTGACAGTTACTAGTATATGTTTAGGTATCACATTTCTTTTGTTCTAGAAAAATAATTAAATTAATTGCCCCATAAAATTAAGATACAAAATAAAATATTTCTCTCACTTCATGACTGTAAACTTTAACAGAATTAATCAAGAGATATTTCGTGACCACTTTGGGTAGTACATTACTCACTTACGGCTTTTCTCTCTAGTTTTGGTTTTCCATGATTTTCAAATACAAAGGCAAAAAATAGAGGTATGTGGATAGATTTACCAGAATAGCCAAAGATCATGAAGGTGTTTGTGTCCTACGTGAATGCTCACCAAAGGGTGACGCCAGCAGAAGAGGATTATAATCATCAATAGGATATAGGATAACTTGTTCTGTGGACACCAGTCAGCCTCTTTCCCCAGCCATCACTGGAGTCACCCAGTGGGCTCATGAGCGAAGTGGCCACGGTGGCAAGGGTGGAGGTTATGCATGGGCTCAGCAACACAGACAGCCCCTCAACAAGGCCCACCTGAGTGGCCACAGCCACTCAGCAGACACCAGCACTGAGCTCCCTCATGGTGCCATTCCCCCCGGGTGACCAGCCAGCTACCCGGCGTCTGGTTGATTACACTGGAGCATTTCCATCATGGAAGGGGCAGTTTCGTCCTTGCTAGAATAGACACTTATTCCTGATATGGATTTGCCTTCCCTAAGGCTCTCTTCTTCTATGAACGTTCACTGAGTTCCAGTCAGACTGGCCTACAGCCTCATACTGGCCTCATACACACCCCAGGTCTTTCCTTTTCTTGGAGCCTTTGTGCATGGTGTTCTGTCTCTCTGGACCATTCTTTTCTCTGCTTTTATAGCCAATTCCTGCTCATTCTTTAGATCCCAGCTTATACATCATCTCCTCAAAGAGGCCTTTCTTGACCACACCATCAAAATAACTTATTTGATATTACCACATCTTTTTACTTGGATTCATTTTTTGTATTATTTTTTCCCTTTTCTCCCACTCTCATCCAACTGAGAGGGAGAAGAGATGTTAATTACCATAAAAAAGAGCAAATTTAAAGCTCTATGGTACGTGAGGACATAGTGAAAAGTTGCCATCTATGATCCAGGAAGTGGCCTTCACCAGACACCAAATCTGCTGGTGCCCTGATCTTGGACTAACCAGCTTCTAACCAGTTTACTTATAAACTTACTGTTTATAAGTAAAAAAATAAAATAAAATAAAACTCTCAAAAAAAAAAAGGCTCTATGGTAATTTAGAGGAGAGAAATACTACTACTTTGAGGATGACCTAGAAAAATTGTGCAGGAGACATGCCGTTCCTTGCACATAGCGGGAGAGATGGCATTCCTTCGTGTCTAGGTGTCTCATGCAACCAGTGTGAACATCCAGGACAAAGGGAATAGCTGTCCCATTCGAGTCCAGCTTCCTCTCCTCTATTGTGATATTGCTGCCTATTTGTCAAACCTCACTGCCTTCACTATGTTCATTTTTCTTTCCTCTATTCACAAACTAGTGATTGAAAAGAAGTTGTGAATAATCACATTTACCTTTGCTGCTCTGAGGCTTCATCCTTCTGAGTGTTTGCAAAATGGCACAGAGTCTCATCGTAGGAGGGGGTCCAGGAGCAGTGGTGTGGTAGCAATTCCACAGGCTATGTGAATAAAACCAGGAGAAAGACAGTGAGCTGGGCTTTGGAGCCCCCCCGACCCATCTCCCCTCTAGCCCAGGCACATAACGACTGTTCACCCTGACTGCTCTTACTTACAAACAGGTGCTCTCATTTCTAGACTACAAATGTTGTTCTGCCGTCATCTTTAATAAATCTTCTGTGCTACCACTGCACACTTGAGAAGGTGAGAGTATTAAACTAGTCAAAAGCCATAGGTGTTTCCAAATTCCAGGGAGGAGGGATTGGGGTCAAAACACTTGCCTCAACATGGATGTACTTCAAGGGTATTATGCTGAGTGAAATGTGTCAGGCAGAGAAAGACAGACTGTATGATATCACTTATATGTGGAATCTAAACAATACACCCAACTAGTGAGTGAAACAGAAAAGAAGCAGACTCACAGAGAACAAACTAGTGGTTACCAGTGGGGAGAGAGAAGCGGGGGGCAACAATAAATGGGTAAGGGATTCAAAAAAGGGAGTTATTATGGGATTAGAGGAAATCATGTACGTGAAACTTTAAAAATTGTAAAGCACTATAGAGTTTTAAAATAAATAGATAAAAGATTTTTAAAAAACATTGATGGTTGAGGTAAGTGAGGCTGTTGTTAGTAAAATAAAACAGAAAGTGGGAAAAAATGGCCTGCCTGCTACCTAAAGTGCCACAGGTAGGTAGATCAATGGGTTCACTGTGAAGAAGTACTACTCAACGTTTATGAGCTCAAAATCACAGATATATTGGGCGGGCCAAAAGATGCCTTCGGTTTTTAAGTAAAAATAAAAGACACATTTTTCATTTTCACCAAGAACTTTATTGAACAATGTATTCACCCTCTTGTTCCATTATCTTCTGCCATTTTTCAGGCAACTTCATAATTCCATCTTCCCAGAACTTTTTATCTGTTTGAGCAAAGAACTGTTCCAGGTGCCTTTTACAGTCTTGCAGGGAATTGAAATTTTTTCCATTAAGAGAATTTTGTAAAGACCAAAATCGATGGAAATCCAAAGGTGCAATGCCTGGTGAATACGGTGGATGAATCAGAACTTCCCAGCCAAGCTGTAACAGTTTTTGCCTGGTCATCAAAGAAACATGCGTCTTGCAGTATCCTGATGGAAGATTATGCATTTTCTATTGACTAATTCCAGACGCTTTTCGTCGAGTGGTACTTTCAGTTGGTCTAATTGGGAGCAGTACTTGTTGGAGTTAATTTTTTGGTTTTCCGGAAGCTCATAATAGAGTCCTCCCCTTCCAATCCCACCATCTACACAACATCACCTTCTTTGGATGAAGACCGGCCTTTGGTGTGGTTGGTGTGTCATTTCGCTTGCCCCACGATATCTTCCGTTCCACATTATTGTACAGTATCCACTTTTTATCGCCTGTCACAATTTGTTTTAAAATGGAATTTTTCGTTACGTTTAAGTAGAGTCGCATGCAAAAATATGGTCAAGGGGTTTTTTTCGCTTAACTTATGTGGAACCCAAACATCAAAGCAAGTAACATAACCAAGCTGGTGCAAATGATTTTCAGCACTTGATTTGGATATTTTGAGTATGTTGGCTGTCTGCCACATGGTATAACGTTGATTGTTCTCAATTAATGTCTCGATTTGATGGCTATCAACTTCAACTGGTCTACCTGAACATGGAGCATCGTCCAGCAAGAAATCTCCAGCACGAAACTTCATAAAACACTTTTGACATGTTCGATCAGTCAGAACACCTTCTCCATACACTGCACAAATCTTTTCTTGCATTTCAGTTGTGTTTTTACCTTCTTGAAATAATAAAGCATAATATGCCGAAAATGTTGCTTTTTTCTTCCATCTTCAATATTAAAATGGCTACACAAAGATTCACCAATCTTGATGTCTTTTTTTTTAATGCACACTGATATGACAGCTGTCACATACAATCTAACAAAATTGTTTTGAATGAAGTTAAAGACAACTAAGTGCTACTAGAGCCATCTTACGGGAAAAAATGAATGAAATTTTTGGCTAACCCAATACTTCCCATCTTTTCCTAGAAGATTCATTGGGCCATCCCACACTGGCTTGTAAACTTGTTTCAGTCAGATGAGTTGGGAACACCAGCTTATTTGAGCCAGCAAGTATTAACCTTGTTCTAGAGGGGAAATTATGATCATAAATTTCCCGAAAGCATGTGCATGTTATTTACCCTTTCCTAAACTTGAATGCGTTTACAAACAGTGACATTTAGCTATTTTCAATTAAGTCTTTCATTTCCAGAGTTCTCATATGGGAAATCCTACATGGACCCGATCCACCATTAAAGTCACTCTAGCAGGACTTGGTCAGAACCTGCTACAAAATTGGTGTCTCAACCATGACAGTGATGAAATCCATGTCCACTCAAAATACAGCTGGCAGCCTTCATTGCTGGGTTGATATTTGTTAATATGAAGATTGGGACCTACACCCATCTCAAGGAAGGAAGACAGAGGGAGAAAGGAAAGAGGAGAAGGAGGGAAAGAGAGAGAAAGTTTCTATCAATCGTTTTCTTTCGAAACACTTTTTTCAAGTTTCATTGACACTTCTCATAGAAAAGGTGATGTTGCCCAATTAAGACATGTGCTGTTTCCCTAAACAGTTCATAATCTTCCATCTGTAAAAAAATGTCATTTGACTTCAGTGAGCTAAAATTCTCAAGAAACAGAGGGAACCTCAGCTGAATGTTAATCACAGTTTCAGACCTACTATTTCCCAATATACTGTCCAGCTGAATGTGGTGGCTTTATTTTGCTACAAATTCCCCAATCCCAGTTATTCTGCTTTCTCTGCTACTATAACATACAGTCACTTTTCTCTTCAATATGTATGTGCAGAAAGAAATTTCATTTTTCAATGTTTTAAATGTTTTTCTATTGCTGCCTATTCGTCAAATCTCCCAACTGTCAATATAGTATTTTTTCGTCTCCTTTGGCTTGTAAGATAGAAATTATAAACCAGCTGATTTCCTACATTTAATATGGTATATAACTTTATGCATGTATCTAAAGAGTATCTTCCATACTTTGAATTTAACAGAGCTCTAAAGTCACAGGTATCATTTCTGAGCGATAATAGTATCTAACTTTTATTGAGTGTTAACTGAATTCCAGGTGCTGGTCTAAGTTGTATGTGTATGCACATGTTTAATCCTCACTACAGCGTTCTGAAGGAGGTGCTGTTTCTGTCCCTATTTTACAAAGGAAGCCCGGAGAGGTTAACTAGCTTGTTCAAGATGCCTCAGCTAGGAAGTGATCAAAGCAGGCTAACGGCAAAACCCTTGTTCTTAAGGATAACGGTACACTGTACAGCAATAACGCCTTGGGACATTTAAGAAAGGTGCTTATATTTGATTCCAGAAAGCAGTGAGCCCATCTGTGACTTCCATAAATTCTAGTTCTAGGTTTGACTTGCCTAGCAGGTCAGCTAATAAAGCCCTTAGCTCACAAGATGAAAGGTAAATTTTCTGGAGTAGGGAGTTTTACACCTACACAAACCAAGGCGATATGCTGGCCCCTCACCTCCATCAGGTTTGTGCCACTGCTGCCTATCTGTCAAGCTCACTGCTTTCACTATGACAGATTTTTCCTTCCCTTTGCTGGCAAACAAAGAGTTCACTGAGAGGTGGTGATTATTGGTATTTACAATGGCTATCGCAAACATCGTTTCCTATATGCCTATAGCTTACGATTTCATGCAAATATCTGAAATGTGTTAACGAACTACAGCCTTATGAGTAACATTTCTGAGAAAATAGATTTTTAATCCCCCTTTAATCAAAGCTATTGCCTTTATGTCCAAGAGGACAGTTACATTATCTGATTCCATGTCATCTTCTTTCCTTCCCATCTTCCCCTTATCTCTAAACTCCTTTTTTTCCCTATTTCATTCTGCCTTTCTTTATTCTCTTTTCCTATACAGATTCATTTTAAGAATTATTGACCTAGAAATGATGGCCTCTCCCCTCCACTAAAAAAAAAAAAAAAAAAAAAAAAAAGGAAATTGTCTGTGTTCCTGGAGAAAATAACAGAAAACTTGGTTTGAGGCAAAGGGCAGGTTCATGCTCTACTAGCCAAACATTCTTAGGAATCGTCTGCTCTGGAAGACCCTGAGCAGCCTCTGATCTTTGAAACAGAGAAAGCGTTAGTGCTAAAGGAACAGTTGCTCCTTTGTTTATTTGAAACACCCTGAAGACGATGTCAAGGAGAAAGAAACACGGATCTTTGATTTTCTGATATTCTCCTAAAACTTTCCATGTTCCCTGTATCGAGCAAGGTCTATCCAGAAAACCAGAAACCAGTACACATAACAGGAAGATTTCAACACAGGGAATTGATACCATGGAAGATGGAAGATCTGAGATGCCATATAGGCTCCATGAGACAACACCATCGGGGCCACTGCCCTCCCAAAACCAGAGAAGAGAGTGGGAATGGTACGAGAGCCCAGGGCCTGGGGCCACCAGGGGAAGGCTGAGGCCAGAAGGAGGGCACACGCACTGTCAGAGATGCTGCCTGACGCAGAGAGAGAGAAGGAGAAATCCCAGGCTGCGCCCTTCTTCCTGCCTGCCCATCTCCTGTCAGCACCATCTATTGACTGAAATGAGCCGAAGGCGGGTGGAGTGGAGGCCTGGGAGCGCAGCCTACGGGGCCACTCCCTCTGATCCAGAGCTGAGCCCAGCGGATGAGAGGACTGGAGCTGACAGCAATCAGGACAAGGATGGCACACTCCCGTTCGCTCCTCCTCTTTTCCCCACCAGAGAGCTGTTATTCAATCTAAAAGAGTGGAACGTTAGAACTCATGCAGTAATTGGTCGGCCATCCAATTATGTTATATCATCGAGATAAACTTCAAGGAATAATGTGTTTAAAACAGCAAAAAAAAAAAAAAAAAAATCTACTAAATCAATGTACAAAGGATCTTGACACAAAGCTCCGTCTCCGGGACGTTTATTGAAATTTAGCTGCAGGCTAGTTCCTTATTGAGCTTTGCTTTTCTGTTTTCCTGGAATATAGTCATGAAGTCAAATCTGGCTAACTTAGGCCAGTAAATCACATTCTCCAAAATTACATTACTTCTTTATACTTCCGCGGAGAGATTTCAGCGACTCTTTCAGAAGAGTAGAAACGATGAGGAAGACTCAAAGAAAATAATGCAAGGTTTGGACTCGTTAAAACTTTTTTTAATTTCTCAATTTTCAGAAAAATATTCTAGCCTTAAGCATTCATTATAGCTTATAATTTAAAAAACCTTAAGGTATGTTAAAAATGACCCCAAAACACTAAATTCAAATTTAACTGGACTTCCTATATTTTCCTTTGCTAAATCAGGTAACCCCATCACAGGATTAAATACAGATTTCTGTTTTATCATGGGTTTAAAAATGGCTTAATTACCAGACGTACTGAGTAGAGATGGCCACCCAATAAGATTAGCCAGGAATCAACAGACAAACTAATATCTATCATTCTTATAAATAATTTTAATACGTTTTCTGAACTTATTTAGTTTAGTGTTTATTTTAAACAATTTACTTTAGAAATAAATAAACCATCCAATAAATAAATAGGAAAAAAAAAACTGTGACATTCAGGAAAACTATGTTTTGAGTCCTGATCCTATGATTAAGTGAACATACGCCATTGGAAAGCCATTTATCCTCTATAACTTTATAAAATGATCCTAGCTCCTTTTTCTTGGAAGAAAACAAAGACCTAGATTAAACTATGAAAGCTCCTTTATGCCCATTCCTCTCTCACTCCCTTCCATAGAAGTAATCACTACTATAGTATGAATATTTTTGCCCTCTCAAAATTCGTATGTTGAAACTTAATCCCCAGTATGTAGGTATTAGGAGATAGGGTCTTTGGGAGGTGCTTAGGTCATAAGGGTGGATCACTTGCGAATGGTACTGGAGACCCGAGAAAGCTCCCTCGTCCCTTCTGCTATGCAAAGACACAGCACAAAGATGGCCATCTATGAACAAGGAAGTGGGCTCTCACCAGACATCTAATGTGCAGCTGCCTGGTCTTGGACTTCCCAGCCTCCAGAACTATGAGAAATAAATGTTTGTTGTTTATATGCCACCCAGTCTATGGTATTCTGTTATAGCACCTTGAACAAAGACACTAATCATTGATCTGTATCATGCCCACCATTTTCTATGCATTTATAGACATACATGTATTTATGGACATGTCATTTTTTATTTAGAAAAATGAAATCATATTTCACACATTATACTGAGACTTTCATTTACGTCTTGAATGTCTAAAATTATTTATTTAATTTTACTAAATATAGATAATACACACAGTGGTGACAAGCAGACTCTAAAACAGCCTCTCTATGATCCCCAATTTCTGGTACTCGGGCCCTCGAGTAATTCCCTACCCTTGAGTGTGGGATGGTCTAACAACTTGTATTAACAAACAGGAGAAGGCAAAGGTAATTGGATGTCCCACAGAAGAGTAGGACGTAAAATTTTGACTTGCATTTTACTAGCAGACTCCTCCCACTGCCTTCTCAGTTGGCATGTTTTGATGAAGCAAGCTGTCATGTTGGAGAGGAAAAAAGGCCTCCAGCCAATAAACAACTAGGAACTGAGGCTCTCTGTCCAACAGTCCTCAAGGAGCTGAATCCTACCAACAATCATGTAAGCCTGGAAGTAGATCCTTCCACAATCCAGTCTTCAGATGAGACTCCAGCCTTGGCCAACACATCAGTTACAGCTCTGTGAAGAATCTTCACACAAGGGACCCAGCAAAGCCATGCCTGGTTACCTGACCTACAGAAACTCTGAGATAATAAATGTGTGTTATTTTAAGTTTCTAAATTTGTGGTAATAGTGCTACACAGTAATCGGTAACTAAGGCACACATGATACAAAATTTAAAAGCTATAAAATTTATTTCTGTGAAAATTTAAGTCTCCTTCCCATCCTTGTCTCTAGCCAATCAGATCCCCTTCCCAGAGGCAAACACCATTACAAGCATCAATTCCTATCAGCAATCTGAAAGCACTTTAAATGTTTAAAAGACATTAATAAAGGTAGTACGATCATTATTCATACTAAAATTCCAAGATTTACAAAAGATACTAAGATTTTGAGTTAGCAGAAGATGAGAACAACAGGTATCATTACATAATTATCTCACAAGGGACTATATGGAAAGGGCAGGAAAAGTGACAGGTATCAGATGAGCACATGGCAGAAATTCCAAGTACTTTCACAAGATTGTGTCTAATGAGCTATTGCTCATAAGCAGAGTTCCAAAGATCATTAAACACAACCTTAATACCATTGATTCAGTGTCCTATGCTGACTGTAAAGCAAGGCGTTATCAGGATGAGTGAAAACAAACTAGAAAGCATTGTACTGCATGGTTCAAAGCCAGGTCCCTGTATCTGACACCACACGTGGAATACCGTTCATCAGACCACAAAATGGCTTGATGTAGCCAGAAATGACAGTGTTGGAACTAGGGTGAGAGACTGACTTACATGCTTGAGTTAAAGAATAGGTTAAAAAAGGAAAGAGCTTTCATCTGGAACAGGAGTGAGCCCTTTTCTGTAAAGGGCCAGATGGTAAATATTTTAAGCTTTGCAAACCAGATGGTCTCTTTCCCAGATACTCAACTCTACTGTCGTAGCACTAAAGCAGCCACAGACACTACATAAATAAATGGGCGTGGCCATGTTCCAATAGGATTTTATTTACAAAAGTAAGTAGTGGATTTGACCCAAGAGCTTGTTGACCCCTGATCTAGAAGGGTAACTCAAAGGAGGAGTACAGCTGAAGTCTTTCAATTTGGCACCTGACTAAAAAACTTAGATACCAAGAAAAAAAATCTCCTAGTGCATGCCAATTCCCATGCTGCTTTCTGAATACACTGATTTGACTATCATTGAAGATATCTTTATTTGTTTATTTTTATCTTTTTATCCAAGTATAGTTAATTTACAATGCTATGTAGTTTCTGGTGTACAGCAAAGTGGGTCAGTTATATTTATATATTCTTTTTCAGATTCTTTTCTTTTACAGGTTATTACAAGATATTGAATATAGCTCCCTGTGCTATACAGTAGGTCCTTGTTGTTTATCTATTTTTATATAGTCATGTGTATCTGTTAATCCCAAATTCCTAATTTATCCCTCCCCTCTCTTCCCCTTTGGTGACCATAACTTTGTTTCCTATGTCTGTGAGTCTGTTTCTGTTTTGTAAGTAAGTTCATTTGTATCATTTTTTTAGATTCCACATATAAGTGACATCACATGATATTTGTCTTTGACAAATACCTCACTTAGTATGATACTCTCTAGGTCCATCCATGTTGCTGCAAATGGCATTATTTCACGCTTTCTTATGGCTGAGTAATATCGCATTTTATATATATATATATATATATACACACACACACACACACACACACACACACACAATGTATATATGTGGTATATATATATTTACCACAGAAGATATCTTTTTTTATTTGAACCAAAACTGCTGCCATTTTTACTGATTTTCTGCCCATCTAGAACCTGAGTCATCTTAGAACTAAAAGAGAACCACAAGTTAAGAACTGCCCCTCTTTTTCTCAATGCCCTGTCTTCTTACCATTCCTCTTCCAGCTGTTTGGGAGATTCTAGGACTAGAACGATAGTACTAGATTGGGAAATGCTACCTTTAATAGAGGTCTCCTATTTATCTTTTGGGATTCCTACTACATGTTTTTTCCTTCAAAGATACTTTTTTTTTTTTTTTTTTTTTTTTTTTTTGCGGTACGCGGGCCTCTCACCGCTGTGGCCTCTCCCATCGCGGAGCACAGGCTCCGGACGCACAGGCTCAGCGGCCATGGCTCGCAGGCCCAGCCGCTTCGCGGCATGTGGGATCTGCCCGGACTGGGGCACGAACCCGTGTCCCCTGCATCGGCAGGCGGACTCCCAACCACTGCGCCACCAGGGAAGCCCAAAATATCCTCTTTTTTTTTTTTTTTCAAAGATACTTTTTTATTAGCCAAACAAGTACCTACAATCCGTATTTTTAAACTCTATTGACTGAAATTAGTGTTTTTAAGCATTTGATACTAAAATTATGTTGCTTCAAGGCAACTAAATTTAATATTTATAAGTCCATGTCTAGTCCATATAACTAGACATTTTCTATTTTTGTGCTAAAGTTACTCAAACACTTATAAGTTTTATTAATTTCGTAGCATTCTTTTCCCAGATCGTTCAAATATGTATTGTGTATTTTTATGTTTCATGGATTTTCGTTTAAAAAAAAAAAAACTCCAGTCCTTCGTGTGAGAGAAAGAGCTACACACAGATAGCCGTGTGTTCACACATAGCTGGTACAGCAGAATAAAATTGAACTGATTTTATTTCCCGGTCCTAGTTCTCCAGCTCACATGGTTGACACTCAGGATAGAAGACAGGACCACAAGAATTAAATGAGTTGGTCAATTTTATGAAACTACTATGAAGGTAAAATATATTTTAGGGGCTTCCCTGGTGGTGCAGTGGTTGAGAGTCCGCCTGCCAATGCAGGAGACACGGGTTCGTGCCCCGGTCCGGGAAGATCCCATGTGCCGCGGAGCGGCTGGGCCCGTGAGCCATGGCCGCTGAGCCTGTGCGTCTGGAGCCTGCGCTCCGCAACGGGAGAGGGCACAGCAGTGAAAGGCCCGCGTACCGGAAAAAAAAAAAAAAAATATATATATATATATATATATAAGGAAAATAGACTTCCTGTGTATATGATTCTTATCCTTCTTCTTAAAAAGAAGTTAAATGTTTTTATTAATTTACATCCCCAAACTTTCAAAGATTATGAGATTTAAATGAAAGTGTGTCACTTTCATCTTTCTAAATTCAGAATGCCATCATCTCTAAAATATAAACTGGATTCTTAAGTGAACAAGCTTGATGAAGCAAGATGTATGTTTGAAATCTTTCTAGAGGTTAAGACACCACAATTTCACTTGTGTCTGAACCAACTCCACATAAACAAAGTAAAGTGAAACCCCAGCCTGAGACGCTCTGGCACTGTCTAAAAGCGGGAAAAGGCCACCTTCCTGCTCCCAGCCTCCGCTTCCTCCCAACCGAGACGAGTGGGTGTTCCAGCTCTGCTGAGATGCCATACACGACTTCTTTCACTGCCTCACTAAGAACTCTGGCTCACCCCTGGCCAAGCTACGATCCACAGACCAAAAGACCACTACGGTTTGGGGAATATCAGTGAGCTATACAAGCAAGTGTCAAAATTCCAACTCCCAAACATACACAGTTTCTAACTTAACCTCCCGTCTCCTCTAATTATGGTCACCTCCATGGCGGGAACCATGGTGAAATGTTTTAAAACTCTTCAAGTTTCCTAGAATTCACCACTTACACAATAGTTGATCTGGTAAAAGGCAACTAAGACTAAAATTAATCTGTAAACACATTCCTAGCAGAGAACAGAAGTCATCCAAAACTTTCAGAGAACACGACTTCAAGTTCTCAAATATAACTAGGTAAATTGCTCTGAACTGCATCTCTACTTGCCTGTCTGCCCCTTGGTGAACATAAGGCCAGAAAACAAAAGGTACCCAAAAGACAGGGGGTCTAATTACGAAGTAAAAGCAAATGATGCCGTGTGAACAATCAGAAGCTGCAAGATCAATTTATTATTTATTGAGAGGTAACTGTAGCCTCTCTCTCCTCACAGGCAAACTAACGTAACAACATTTAATGGAGCTGGCAGTATAATCAAGAAAGAACTCAGTTTCCCTGGTTTCCAACACTGGACTCTATCCACTAAAACCTGTATCAAGACTAATTCTCTTCTGGTAAAAGTGGGAAAAACAAAAACGGACGATCAAGAGAAACCTGGTAACCTAATCACTTAAGATATCTACTGGTACTACACACCGTCACCTTTTAGAATTGAGTGATGTACTTATTGTATAAAATAATCAACTCCGATTTTAATACATGAGAATTTCACAAGGACTAATTCAGTGCTTTAGAAATGGGGAATCAAAAATGAATAGAAATTTATATAGATAGGAATTATAAGATAGAAATCATATGTGTGTGTGTGTGTGTGTGTGTTATGACACCACAATTTAAAGCCAGTCTCATGTGTCTAGTGATCTGGCACACAGATACTAACATTCAAAAACTATGGATTGAACATTATTATGTGCACAAGTTTACATTAAGGTAACACCTGCTATTGTAACAGATAACAGTGATATAAGGCAACAGAAGCATGTTTCTGGTTCATACACTATCCAATACCAGGGTTCCCAGTCAACACATAGTTCAAGCTATCTGCTCCTTGAATTTCTGCCCTCCAAAAATGCTTCAGAGTCCTCTCCATTCAGCCAAATGGTGAAGAAGAAGACTATGGAGGAGACACACTTAGTATTTAGGCACTTCAGCCTAGATGTGAAACATATCACTTTATTCCACATTCCATTGGCAAGAGCTAGTCACATGGCCACACCCAGGTGCAAGAAAGGCTGGGAAATGTAGTTTCATCTGGGCAGCTGCTTCCCAGCAACTACTCTGAAGAATATGAATCTTCTGTGCACAGCCAGCAGTACCTACCACAATTATTATGGTAGATACTATAAGTACCAAATATAGTAAGACATAAGGCTAACCATGAAATACGCCTTTGTCTAGATTTTTGGACCTGTTAAAATATGATGAGCGATTCACTCAAAATTTAGCTAATCAAGACAACTATTATTTAAGGTCATTATAGGTATTAAATATGAAGCTAACTATATTAACCCACAATCAGCAATCATGTATTTTGAATTGCTGATTCATAACAGGGTGAGACTAGGAGAGATGTATTAACATTCTCTCACATTGTGTCATGACCATACCACGACACTAGCTGGGTAGCATATGTGGAAAAATAAAGCTTTACATTTTTATTAGATTTGAACCTACTAGAGACAAGATTATTCAGTCTCTTCTGTTTGTTTGTTTGGTTTTGTTTTTATTTTTATTTTATATTGGAGTACATTTAACAATGTTGTGTTACTTTCAGGTGTACAGCAAAGTGATTCAGTTATATGTATACATATATCTATTGTTCTTGAAATTCTTTTCCCCTTTAGATTGTTACATAATACTGAGCAGAGTTTCCTGTGCTTGCAAAGATTGAATATAATCATGTATATAGAAGTGACTGCAAGTAGATGGCTTCTATTATAATTAACTGAAAAATTAAGATCAAAATACTGAATTCATAGATTGTTAAGCATATTAGACATAATATATACTTTCAAATCTAGTACATTATAGGTGTTCCATGAAAACATACATAATTCCCATTCTTGTTATTATTTTGAATAGCTCTCCTTTTAATGAGCAAAGGCAGAAGTTCTGGGCTTGCTCTTCGTTACAATAGAAAAGGCAAATTACAAGGAAGTATTTCTTATGGAAAAAAACAAGCAGTAGAAATTTGTTAAGCATGAAATGGGTAAAAAGAGGAGAGAAATTGGTCACCAACTCTGATTCTTGAATAATTTCATCACGAACAAAGTGAAATTAATAGGTTGTTTAAACCAATCTCATCCACAGATGCTTGGAAATGAAGACAAGTGAGTGTGGGAAAGAGAAGTCTAAAAACACCTCCAGATTATGGAGAAGCCTGGTGTTCCTGATCTGTTTGGCAACGAAACTGACTGCTAAAACCACAGGCGGCATTTTGCAGGAAAGAAACAAGCCAACCTTTTCAGTTACTTTGTCCTTGATCTCCTATTCTTGGTGTAACAGAATCTGAAAGAAATTCATGGGACCCATATTGAGAAAATGCTTCTAGAAAACCCATTGTGGGGAGGTAAGAATATAAAATTCTCAGAACATCAAAGATTGACTTATTAGAGTCATACGTTGGGAGTGATTTCCCTCCTTTTTAAAAAAAAAAAGGTTTTATTTTTATTAATATTATTATCAAAAGTACATTAATTTTTTTATCCATGATTTAAAATATAGCAAAACACAGGAGTCCCATGCTGCTTTGACTGCTGTCGGATGGGAAGAAACACTTCTTGTTTGATGCCAATCCCAAAACACTCATCCCTTCAACACCAGTGTAGACACAGGGTCTCCACCCTATGCCTTCTCTGTCCACATCCCACTGAATTTACTGTTAAACCACGCCCCCTTCACTCCATTGGCTGCACAAGTTCTAAATTTCTTAGTTGATCTTCATGAATAAATGGGTTCCAGGAGGGTAAGAAGGGTGCCATTTTAAGAAAAAAATTAATAATTTAAGTCCACTTTAAAGAATCTATCATTTAAAGAATGTTAGGATGGCCTCAAAGTTAGTGATGATAATTTAACAAAGAAATACTGCTAGATTCTTGAGTACTGGCAAATAATAGCTATCAATATATGATATATGGACTCAAGCATCGTGCCCATGCATTATATTGATAAGCAAGAACTCTATGCTCAGAATCAGTTGCTATGGATGCAGAGTTGAGTGGTTAATCATTAACAATCTATTGAAGATTTATTTAGTCTATAACAATTCTATGGGTCTAAAATGAAACGTTTTTCTTTTGTTTTAAGTGATGTTAATGTTTCTGATAATAAGACCATTTTTAAGACCATTTTTTAAATTTTGTTGACTAATTTATTGAGCAATGGGATAAAAAGTTTTACGGCGTGTCTGTTTTGCGTTTCTGAAATGTTCTACCTTCATGTCTGAACTTAAAAAAAAAACACCTTCTTACCTTCAACCCTTGTTTCCCTCCCGCTAATAAATAATTCCCTGCTTCCCTAGTCTATATATGATGAAATGATGAGTGGTACGCTTCTTATTAGATATCATTCCCAACTTCTCTATGACAGATTGGCGATGGTACCAAGATCAGCTTTTTATCTGAACCTTGACTCGAGGGAAAAAATAATTATTTATAGAGCTTCAAGAGTCGAAATAGTTTATTATACTTAATAAAATAGAAATATCCAAATAAACTAGAAGTCAGTATAATAAAGTCCACCAAAACAGTTGGACACAAATTTTCCTATTATATGAGAATTTTCATGTAATTCGAGAAAAAAATATGTTCTTTGTGTTTCCACATATCCTCTTATAGTGCCTATATTTTATGATCACAACCCACTCTTCATTCCAGTTTAACAACTAAACTTTTTCCTTTCCACATACAAGATTTAGAAGGAATTTGATCATGGTGACCTTTTGATTTTAACAACCCAGGATTAACCTAATCGAGAATGGAAATAATGTGGAAATGCTACAGATCAAGTCTCTCTGATTCAAATCATTTAACACATTAATTCTGACAGCTGGAAAATCTTACTCAGAAAAAAATGCCAGCAGCACGTTTAACGACGAAAAGCAAGAAGCACGAGCCTCTTCAAAACTCAGAATGACGCACTATCCATCTCATACTTTACAGAACCGCCTCTCTCACAAACCATTTTATCCTCTCATCTCTGAAGCATCCCAGACACGTTCTTTGACCATGAATTCACAGGCCTTTACTCTGCGTAAGCCTCGGAATCGGCAACCTCTTGAGCCAGCGCGGGAAACGGGGAAGGAGCCCATGGCGTTCACCTGGGTTTGCTGAAGACAACGAAGCAGAAAAGAATGCTTTGCTTCCCTTGGCCTCTGTGTTCCCTGTTAATGTGTAGCGGGTCATTGTTGGGAAATATTTCCTCACCTGACGTTCCAAGAAATGGAGGACCTCACAGTTGTTTTATGGCTCAGTCATTAAACGCGTGAACGTTCCATCCTGCCGGAATCACTGACGGAACCAGGCTGTGGTCTGAACTCCTTCTCAGAAACGCTGCCACCATGTGGCACGTTGGCGCTATGACCGGAAGAGCCCTATAGGTCACGTGGTTCATTTCAACATGGCTGCGCTCCAGCAGAATCTATTCCTATAACTTCCTAAGTTCCTATTAAATCACTCCCGCAGGCGCCGAGTAAACCGTAGTGAATCCTGTGGAAATCTTGGGGTTTTTTTAGAATATGTGAACTTCCCTCCGCTACACTGACAATCTGACAGCTTAAGTGGGTTATGTGTTTAAAGGGAAAAAAACAGTTTTTAAGAGCAGAAATAAGAAATCTGTTTTTGCAACGTTATAACCTGTGTGCTTTGTATTTTATAGAGATAGCTGCCATCTGAATTATTAAAATGTGTGCTTAGAACCCACAAATCAACAATATCAATTCATTTGAAACACATACAATTTAAAAGAGATACATTTCCTCCCACCAAGTGTCTACAAACCTATGGATTCGTTACGTTAACACTACAAAAAATTATTCAACCGTATTTATATTAAAAGTAATACTTGGGGGCTTCCCTGGTGGCACAGTGGTTAAGAATCCACCTGCCAATGCAGGGGACACCGGTTCGAGCCCTGGTCCAGGAAGATCCCACATGCCACGGAGCAGCTAAGCCCGTGCGCCACAACTACTGAGTCTGCGTGCTGCAACTCCTGAGCCCTGCATGCCTAAAGCCCGTGCTCCACAACAAGAGAAGCCACTGCAATGAGAAGCCCGCGCACCACAAGAAAGAGTAGCCCCCATTGCCGCAACTAGAGAAAGCCCACACGCAGCAACAAAGACCCAACATAGCCAAAAATAAATAAATAAACTTATTTTTTTAAAAAAGCAATACTTGGTAAATAGGAGTTGACACCTTAATACAACCAATAATAAATAGGAACATTTAACTTTAATCTCACTTTACACATGATTCTTACAATGGAGGTGTGAGATAAATTAATAGTGCAATCTCCATTTCACAACTGAGAAATGTAGATGAAGAGGTTAAGTAATCTCAAAACAATATTAAATATTTAAAGTGGACTCAGAGCTCTGCAACCCCTAATTTCTGTTCCAGTATTCAACCTTCAACTGTAATTTTTTTTCATTCAAACACCTTTTGAATACCCTGTAAATTTTTTTTTAATATAGAATTTCCTTTTTAATTTTCTTATTAAGTAACCAACTTTATATATCCTGGGAGAAAAATTAGAAAAAGACAATTCAGATATCTAATCCAGCCCTTCAGACGTGTGCAGATTATCCTGTCGATGTACACAGTTTAAAAATCTTACATCTGGGGCTTCCCTGGTGGCGCAGTGGTGGAGAGTCCGCCTGCCGATGCAGGGGACACGGGTTCGTGCCCCGGTCCGGGAAGATCCCACATGCCGCGGAGCGGCTGGGCCCATGAGCCATGGCCGCTGAGCCTGTGCGTCCGGAGCCTGTGCTCTGCAACGGGAGAGGCCACAACAGTGAGAGGCCTGCGTACCGCAAAAAAAAAAAAAAAAAAAAAATCTTACATCTGATCTCATTCCAATAACCTATTCCATTTAAAGGTATTACAAATCATGACTACCTGCTCCTCCTAAAAATCTTAATAATAGTTAACACACATACAGTGGTTAAAATAGGCAGGGTATTTGCATATATGTGCCAAGTATTTTTATTTTTACACATACTAATTCACTTAAACCTCTCAAAACGCCCACGAACTGTGCATTTGACAGATGAAAACAGGTATAGATAGGGTAAGTGATTTGCCCAAGGTCTCACAGCTGATCAGTGGCAGAGTGGAACTCAGAGCCACACTCTGGCTCCTGAAGCAGCACTTGCCAGCAGTAACCCTGCTCTCAGTCAGAAACTGCTTTACTTCTGCCGCACTGAGAATAAATTACCCTTCTTCTATTTTATACAGCAATTAGCAGATCCATCACTTCCAAACAATTCAAACACGGCGACAAAAAGCCACGTCCTTGAAAGGTCAATGTAAATCCAATTTAATGAGCGTGAACGTGGATTTTAATGTTACTAATGCCATTTGTTTAAATGACAGGCTGCTACACACTTGAAATCACAAAACAGAGCTTAAGTAAAAATGGAGGAAGGGTTTCTGAATTCTTTGTATCTGAACAATAGCCTGATAGCTCTTAAATAAGTATAATTGTGAGGCAAATTTGGTTGCATATATTACCTTCATCTGTTATTTAAACCAAAAGAAACAAAAATCCATTCTATTTAATTTTATTTAAGACTGATTTAGATTCTATTTTTATTCTAATTCAGAAATTATAGAGTCTTTGTAAGAACTAGTCATTTCCCTCCCTTCCTTTTTATGGGACCCCCTCGATGCCCTTCCAGGACGCTGAGAGCCAATCCTATAAACGAAAAAGCTAGTTAATGATATTGTGCATAAGTAATGTTTTAACTGCAGAGTAGTTTGTGTGTGTGTGTGTATGTGTGTGTGCATGTGTTTGTTTTGTAACCACAAAACCAGAGGGGGAAGTGTAGGAGCAAGTGGGTTGGGCAGTGGCAAAAAACCTCATGACACATCTCTCCACCCCCTGTGTTGGTGGAGAACGTCTGGAGCAGCCTTTAAATTCTGAGACGTCCTGGTTGTCAACAGCAGGGAGAGGAAGAGCCCAGAGTGCAGCCCTGAGCACAGCATCAGCACCGCCTGGGACCGGGCTCTTCTTAGCCGCCGCAGACCAAGGTAAGGCTGCAGTTTGCTACTTGCTTGCTGGCCTGTGTATGCACTGTTTCATTTCATGGGGAAGGTCAAGCCGTAAGGAAAAGGGTTTAACAGTAAAAGGTGTTAATCAGACTTGAACGGTCCTAGTCTTTGGAATAAGCATGCCAGATCCAGGGCAGATCTCCTGCAGGAAAGGCGGCCGGCTATTTTGAAAGACAGTCGAATAGAAAACTTAAAAATATTTCCACGCCATCCTCAAAAGAACTGAAACTGCTTCTTGCCATCAGAAAAAAAAAGGAAATGTCTATGCCCCTTTGGAATGATTATATCTACGTCATTTTAAATGGATAGATGATTGTGGAGACAATTTAAAAGGAAAATGATTTTTGGTGCTAATGTAAACAAATGATACTGCTAATTATTTAATGATCTGACTTATCCTGTTTTCAAGGAAAAAAACCTTTCTGAATATTTTTACCTCTGTATTTAGCTATTAACATTTATCCAAAATACCTGTATGACACTATTTAGACTTACAAATAGGAAAGCTGTTGACTGTTTTCAGTGTTTTTCTTTCTTGTTTCAAATTTCTAGAATACCTTACTTAAATTATTAACTTTAGAGATAGCTTCATTTCACCTAAGTAACACCTTTTAAATAATTTAAGTTGAAAATCGCATTTGAAATGCATGCTGGAAAATGGAGAAAGCAAGTTTCTTTCACAGCTTTATTTTCTCTTTGTGTTTTTCTTCTCTGAAAAATAAATATTCCCATTCCAGCTTATTACTTGAACTCAATTACTGTTGATCTGTTTTTAGGTTTAGATGGCTGGTGACATGAGGTAGCAACGGCATAATCTCTGAAACTCTAAATTTTAAAGTTGAATAAATATAGACTTGTAAAATTCCTCTCTCCTTGCCTAATAGGAAGAGATGGAGAATAAAGGAGGTGGCATTACAAATACTAACTCAAAAGATCATAATATTAAGAAGAAAATTTTCCTCTAAGAAGTAGAGAGTATTTCTACAGAAAATATATATTTATTTGTGACGATTTTGTAATGTGGTAACCTAAAAAAGCATCACTGTTTTAACCTAGGAAAAGATCAAGTATTTCTTACAAAATACTTTGCAGGAACATTGATTACGATGAGAATTGCAGTGATTTGCTTCTGCCTCTTGGGCATCGCCTCCGCCCTTCCAGTGAGTACAGCTGAATCTTAAAGAAAATTCCTCAAAATAAATGAATTGTGTGTCTCAAGGTGCTACGAACACGTTCACACTGTAATCTTTCTTCACCTTCTCTGTTTCAAAGGTTAAACAGACTGATTCTGGCAGCTCTGAGGAAAAGCAGGTGAGCATCTTTTAGGTTTATCATATAGTTAAATTATTTTTGCAACTGCTGGAAGATGTGCTACAAATGTATGGCAATTTTACTTATTTTCGTAGTCAAACAAAATAACTTATAAGTATTTATTGAGTGCCTGCTATGGTTCTAGGCCAGTACCAAGCACAGAACTGCTTTTAGTCTCTTAAAACCAAACTAGATTTTTTCATATAATAAAATGATGCTCTAGGCCTATCATTTATGTAAAATGAGTTCTATGAAGTTGTGTGACTTTTTGTTTCCATGAGTCAACATACTGTTGTAGAAGTAAAAAATTCCATCTTTTGCTTTACTTAGTGGCAAGCTAAGTTTAAAATTCACCTCACATATTGGAGAGTTGGCATAACCATAATATTCACAATATCTCCTAAGATATTTGCTAAGAAGCCCATTATAAAGAGAAAGTCTGTTTATGCCGTTTGTATCTATTGTGCTTATCCGATGACGTTAGATCACATTTTTCTAGACAAACATAAGACCAAATCAAATTCTTTATCATAATTATTCAACCAGCACCGTAGATGTACCTGCCCCTCCACAGGGTGAAAGCATGCCAGCCAAACAACAAACGGGCATTGTCCCAAGGAGCTTGGACAAAAAGGCACACAGAGTTCAATTCCAGATAAACAGAATAAAGGCCAGTATAGAGCTGCCTGGGGTCACTGCAATTAGATTGCTTAATGAAGATGTTAGGAGAAGTATTGCTGCTTGTGTTTGGGTGTACAAGTGGGTAGAAGTAAGTGTGTCTGTTTTCCAAGTGATTTAAGAACACAAGTATTGAATCACAGCAATAAGCCAGAAAATTAACATTTCCAGAGAAAATAGTGATCACACTTTTTGAGGCAAGAATTAGTGCCTTTTTAATAGAATAAAATACGGCACATGAAGCCACGGCTGTATAAGTGGTTAAGTGTTATTTAGGAGATAAGTGAAGAGCTCAACCTTCTAGAATCCTAGAAAACTAGAGCTAGTAGGAAATATGGAAAGTCTATAAAGAGACACCCCTGAAGATGAACACCGGTTATCTATGAGTCATATGACTACTGGGTAGATTTTAGTTTGTTTTTCTTATCTATTTGTTCTTCATATTACTTTTTAAAAATTATAAATTTATCTTATAAATACAGATAAAGCCTGTATTACAGGTATCATCAGAATAAATATGTATATTAAATGTAATCAATCATAACATTTATCTGTATAATATTTATATAAATATATATATTTTAAAGGAAAAAAAGAGGGAAACTTTGAACTCATCTAGACTAGTCGTTTTCACATTTTTTAGTCAAGGAACCCATTCTTTCAGCAAAAACTGTCACAGAAGCCCAATACGAAGCTCCTCTGGTTAGAGCCAACCATGGGGAAACCCAAAGTGCTACTGACTGGTTTCCTTCCTGCGCTTCTCCTCCTTTGTGGCTGTGAAGGAATTCTTGGAACCCCCAGGGTAACTTTTCTCCATGACAGAGACGTGAAGTGATCGCCCTGGGCCGTACAGCCCACCAGATGACACTTATTCAGAGCAATTTCCACTCCTCTGCATTAGCATATTATTACCATTTTCCAGATAAATGACTTGGCTAAGTAAAGGCCATTCCATTCACGTCTTTGGCACCTTAAAGCAATAGAACTTTCATGCAATGGTGTTGATATATTTCTGCACTGCCCACTAAGGTAGCCACTAGACACGTGTGACTATTGAACGCTCTAGTGCAACCGAGGAACTAATTTTTTTTTTAATTAACTTAAATTTGAATAGCCATGTGCTTCATGGCTAGAGAATGGCATACTGGACAGCACAGCCTTAGAGAGTTTCTCCTTGTTCCACAGAGACAGGAAACAAGGAAGATCAACACAAATTAAGGGCCCCTCTGCTTTAGCTGTATTTCATCTGAGAGGAATTTCTGCTAACAAACGTAGAACAGAAAAGCACAGTGTATCATCAATGTGGAGAGCCACTGGATTTGAGCCCCGGCTCTGCCACTTACTATCACTTAACTTCATCGTGGCTGGGTTTCTCCTGATCTGTAAAATGGGAGTAATCATACTGATACCTCTCCCAGGATTAAATGAATGAGTATTTGTAAATTACTTTGAAAGTGTGCCTGCCTCACAGTAAGTGCTACGTAAGGGTTTGTTAAATGACTGTACCAGAAAGAATAAATTATGAAAGATAGAGCTCAGGCTCCAGGTGACTGAATAATGCATATTATGCTTATCCGTCAAGATTGGGGAAGTAGAGTTGTTTTTTTCCGCTTATCACTTAGAGATCCCTGTTTCTTTTTCTTAATAATGACAAATACGCAACTCTTTTTTGTAGCTTTACAACAAATACCCAGATGCTGTAGCCACGTGGCTAAAGTCTGACCCATCTCAGAAGCAGACTTTCCTAGAACCACAGGTATTTTTAATTTTAATTAATTCTAAATATTAAAATTCTCACAGTTAAAGAACAACCACCACAAAAAACAGCCACCGAGCAGGCCACTTGGGCTTGTTAAGTGGATCCTTCCTGCCTGTTGGTAAAGGTGAACTTGGGACACCAGCTGATCTGTCATGTTGTCTTCCCGCTTAAGTCATCCACCAATGAGGCTAAAAGCTAAGACCTGCTTTGTATGGAAAAGGCTAACTTTTTGAATAAAAAAGTTAAGAGAGTATGATGTACACTGATTTGTACCCTTCTTTCTTCAGAATACTGTGTCCTCTGAGGAAACTGATAACAAGCAAGAGGTGAGGTTCCACTTTGAATCCAAGGTCCACCATGTCTTGGAGGAACTAAGGAAGCAACTCTTTCTCCTGGTGACATTGCCTGGGTTCAATTCTGGCAAAATTCCATTAAAATTCTCCAGTAAATGCCCCGTCTATCCACTGGCCTGAAATTCCAGGGGCGCATCACACCCCTACCCAAAGTCTTGAACTTTCTGCAGACCTGATGATACTGGGCCAACAGTATGGTGGGCTCTAGGTCAGGGATGGTGGAAGTAGAGCCTTTACTTAGTGGAGCGGAGGTGCGGGTATGGGAGAAATATTATGGGATGGGCTCCTGGTAGCCCGATTCATATCTGTCTCATTTCTCTGAGTGACTCTGCCATCACCATCCAAGGGAACAATAGGAACTAGGAACTTTCTCCTCAAAACCTGGAGACCCGCCATCTTGAGACCCACCCTCCCTTCCTAACATGAGCTCAGCCAACCATAAAAAAAAAAAAAGAAAGAAAAAAAATTTCCCTGTCTAAAACTTGCCCACAAAAAACACAAGTGTTTACTAAATGTCAGAAATACCAGGTTTCAAATAAGTTTAGTGTGGCAGGAAATGTTTACTAATGTCTGTTGTTTGAAATACTAAGCCTCTTGCAATTTATTTAAGATATTTTGTTGCTGTCATCTAATATCTGGTAAGCATCTAATTAATGCCTACCAAAGCCAAGACTTTGACTCCACGAACGTTTCTGTTGCTAACATAATGGTTTATTTAATAACTATTCTTTTTATTGGAATTAGTAATATATTTGCTAAGCAAAGGGATAACTTAAATTTGTTTTCCTTAAGATTCTATTTGAAGATGCTAAGAATTTCTAATAAGGAAAGTTAGATAAATGACCCAATATATTTGCAATCAGAAGTGTAATAGACATTAACTGGTTAATTGAGCTGCAGTTTACACACATGGATAACACAGTCGCCTTTTGATTATCCAGGCTAATAGGGAGGAGTTTTAGGTTTAGGGGTGAGCATTAATACCTGGATGCTCTGATCTCCTGAGAATTGTCATAGAAAAAAACAATCTCACAATTATGTACCTGTATTTACCGCATCATTGAATTTGGTAAATTAAATAGTGTCTAAAATGATCAAGGAAAAACATGTTATCGATATAAATTTATAACTCATACATTTGGCTTGAAAATAATGTTTATGAAAAAGCAAGAAAAATGACTCAGAATAGGATTCCATTTATCCTTGTGTTAAAAGGGAAATTGGAAGATGCTCACTTTAGCTCTTAAAAGCCATTGAGTGCTTTGTTGTGAATACAAAGATTCTGAAACTGAGACTTTCCTGGCAGTCTGGAGGTTAAGACTTTGCCTTCCAAGGCAGGGGGTACAGGTTCAATCCCTGGTCAGGGAGCTGGGGTCCCACATGCCTCATGGCCAAAACACCAAAACATAAAACAGAAGCAATATTGTAACAAATTCAATAAAGACTTAAAAGATTCTGAAACTAAATAAAGATAGTAAAAGACTAAGGCGCCGTAAAGGCTAAAGGAAAATAAAAACCTTGACACCAATTTTTCCGATCATCTTGATTTTTAGACCCTCCCGAGTAAGTCCAATGAAAGCCCTGAGCACACAGACACTGTGGATGACGAAGAGGATGGAGACAGCCAGGACACTGATGCAAATGACTCCAGTGACACTGACCATTCCGACGAGTCTCACCATTCTGATGAATCTGATGAAGTGGTCACTGATTTTCCCACTGACGTTCCAGCAACCTCCGTCCTCACTCCACCTGTCCCGACCGGAGACACATACGAAGGCCGAGGTGATAGTGTGGCTTACGGACTGAGGTCGAAAAAGATGTTCCGCAGATCTGAAGTCCAGGTAAATCCTGGAACAAGACACATGAGATGGTTATGAGTAGAGCCCAATTCTAGGGAACAAGGGTCTGCATGCTTATTTGTTCATTCATTCAGCAAAGATTATTACTTTATGATCATTGAATACAAAACCTTTTCCCACTTATTGGTTTTTGTATTAAAGTCCACATAATTTCTCCCAAATTTTGTCTCTCAATCACAATGCTATTTTTCCAAACCCTGGTTATAAAGCACTTATTCTATTTGCTTTTTTATTTATTTATTTTTTAAATTGATTTATTTTTGGCTGTGTCAGGTCTTTGTTGCTGTGCATACGCTTTCTCTAGTTGCGGCGAGCAGGGGCTACTCTTCGTTGCAGTGCGCAGGCTTCTCATTGCAGTGGCTTCTCTTGTTGCAGAGCACGGGCTCTAGGCACGTGGGCTTCAGTAGTTGTGGTGCAGGGGCTCAGTAGTTGTGGCTCACGGGCTCTAGGGTGCAGGCTCAGTAGTTGTGGCGCACGGGCTTAGTTGCTCCACGGCATGTGGGATCTTCCCTGCCCAGGGCTCGAACCCGTGTCCCCTGCACTGGCAGGCGGACTCTTCACCACTGTGCCTCTGGGGAAGCCCTCTATTCGCTTTTTTAAATTAAAAAAGGATCTGGATTTAGCACATAGCCCTGCCGTGTACTAGTCCCTTTACTTTTAACTTTCCCTTCATTTTCCCTTTATGTAAAACAGATAATGAGACCTTCCTCATGGGTTTCCTCTCATACAAAATTGATGTACCTATTAAACTAAAGGAGATGACGTAATGAAAGGACTTAGTTTGAAAAAAAGTAACATGCTAGTATTATTTTTTTGCTTCAGCCAAATTTAGACATTGTTAGAGAATACCTTGGCCTGAAAGTTAAAAAGCAGAAGAAAATTACAGTGTTCCCATCTCTGGCTGTTTATTGAATTCTTCTCCCGTTTGTTCTGTGATTCAGTATCCAGATGCCACAGAGGAGGACGTCACGTCACACGTGGAGAGCGAGGAGGTGGGTGATGCACCCAAGGCCATCCTGGTTGCCCAGCGCCTCCACAGGGCTTCTGACTGGGACAGCCGTGGGAAGGACAGTCAGGAGACGAGTCAGCCGGATGACCGCAGTATGGAAACCCACAGCCGTGAGCATTCCAAAGAATTCAAGCTGAAGGCCGAGGATGACAGCTATGAGCATTCCGATGTGATTGAGAGTCAGGATAATTCCAAAGTCAGCCATGAATTCCACAGCCAAGAATTCCATAGCCGCGAAGACAAGCTAGTCTCAGACCTTAAGAGTGAAGAAGACAAACACCTGAAACTTCGTGTTTCTCATGAATTGGATAGTGCCTCTTCTGAGGTCAATTAAAAGGAGAAAAATACAGCTTCCTACTTTGCTTTTAGTAAAAAGAAAAAATACATTATAGCAGAGTGGGACAGAATATGAAATGCTTATTTCTCTGCTTAGTTGGTAAATATATGTGTGTGTGGATCTGGAAACAGATCATGGTTTTGATCATTAGTTTAGTGTGTGACTTGATGGTAACACCCTTGCACACTAAAAGCTTCAGGGTTTAGCCTATGTTCTTTCCATATAAGAAATGCAAACCATCATTGCATTTTAATGTTTGCTACCCTTTTATGCAAAGAAGTTTATGTAGAAGCAAAAAAACCCTTTTATACACTTGAGAACATAAAATTTCATGTCACTATGATCTTTTGTTTTTTAAATTAGTTTATATTTTGTTGTGATTATTTTTGTTGGTGTGAATAAATCTTATATCTCGAATGTAATGAGAGTTTGGTGGTGTCAATTGCATTTCTTATTTGATTCCCTACAGTTGCCTAGCAATTAATACATGTCATCATTTTAATTAATGTGCTGGACTTAGTAGACAGCAACCTAAGACCTTCTGGATCAAACATACAGCCCCTGGCTGAGCTAAAGTTCCCAGTCAAGGAAACAGGAGTCAAGTGGAGGTTGATATGCAGCCAGAACTCCTCCAACTATGCAGGGCTCTGTAGGCCACTTCCACTGAGTGAGAGCAAACTTTTTCTAATTTTCACAAAGCTGATGTCAAAGCTAATGAAAGTTTAGATGCAATCACAAATCAATTTTATTGGTTTTTACCATTCTCCATTCATTTTCGCAGTGAATTTATGCTTCCTTGCCCTTGGATTACAACTTGGTAAGTCCCATAGCTATTCTGATCACTTGTAGATAATAAACAAACAGTCCCTTTGTACTGGAAAAAACCTAAAAGCTAATAATCAAAATTTTCAACTTCATTCAAAACTAAAAGTTCTGGAAACCTGAAGTGGAGCAAGGGCCTTATTTCTATACCTTGCTCCTCTGCTCTTCTTAAAGCTAGAAATCTCATTGGAAATCTAAAACTTCTCTATTAAACAACTCTTGGGGGAAAATTTTTAATTGCAGAATTTCTAAAAAATAGTTCTAATGAAAACATAACTCACTAGAGTACAGTTAAACCAGTGATCACAGAAAATCCATACCCTTAAATTCTTGCAGCAACAATAAAAGGATGAAAATAAGGATACTGAGTTGCCATCTTAAAAATTAGAAAAGAACAACAAAGTAAAGCAAAAGAAAGCACAGGGAAGGATATAATAAAGTTAAAGTGATAGGGAACAGAAAAAATAGTAGAAATTAATAAATCAAAATGCTGGTTCTTTGTTAAAAAAAAAAAATCAGCACCACAGACAACCACTAGCTAACCCAATAAAGGAAGAAGGGTAGAAAGCACAAAGAAGAAATAAAAACAAGGAGATAACCAAGGACATGAGGAAGTTTTACAAATCAGAAGCAACTTATAATATTTTGCACAACTCAGTCCAAGTTAAACGGAAAACCTAGATGAATTAGATTATTTCCTAGGAAAATACAATTTACCAAAATTAACTTTGCTACTCATAGAATAGACAAACTTCTATAGTGGAAAGACAAAAAGTTATCAAAGAACTAACTATAAAAACTAGACCCAAATGACTTTACAGTGGAATTTTATCAAAACTTCAAAGACCAGATAACCCTAATACCATTTAAATTGTAGCAGAAAAAGAAAACTCTCAAGTGATCTTTATGAAACAAGTATTACTTTGACACTCAAACCTGGTAATGATTGCAAATGTACACACACACACACACACACACACACACACACACACGTATAAATCAGTCTCACTCATAAGTAGCAGTGGAAAAATTCTAAATAAACAGAATCTAAAATCAAGTTTAAAGAAGGCATCATAATCAAGGGGGATTTATACCCAAACAATGATGCTTCAATATTGGTAAATTCATTCCTATAATTCACCATATAGTTAGATCTAGGGAGAAAGATGTCATATGATTAGACTTATAGATGATAACAAAGAATTTGTATCAGTCAGCTATTCCTGTGAAAATAATGAGTAACAAACACCCTCAATATCTAAGTAGCTTAGGACATCAAATATTTTTCTTTTTCTCCTTCAACAGTCTGTGGGTTTGCAGGGGTTGTTCTTCAGGCTACAGGATGGATTCAGGTCTGCTCCATACGTCTCTCTATCTAGGATCAACTATCCAGGGCATGTCTGTCTTTCTGATGGTAGAGGCAGGAACAGAAGACAGGTGAGCAGAAACTTATGATGCTTTGGGCTTAGAACTGACACACTGTCACTTTTGATCAAACCCCTTTGTTCAAAGCAAGTCATACACGTAGAAAACAAACTTATGGTTACCAAAGGGGAAAGGAGGGGAGGGCTAAATTAGGAATTTGGGATTAGCAGATACACACTATATAACAGATAAACAACAAGGACTTACTCTATAGTACAGGGAACTGTATTCAATATCTTGTAATAACCTATAATGGAAAAGAATCTGAAAAAGAACATATATATATATAAAGAATATATATATAACTGAATCATCTTGCCATACACCTGAAACATTGTAAATCAACTATACTTCAGTTAAAAAAATTAAAGACAGGGCTTCCCTGGTGGCACAGTGGTTGAGAGTCCGCCTGCCAATGCAGGGGACACGGGTTCGTGCCCCGGTCCAGGAAGATCCCACATGCCGCGGAGCGTCTGGGCCCGTGGGCCATGGCCGCTGAGCCTGCGCGTCCGGAGCCTGTGCTCCGCAATGGGAGAGGCCACAACAGTGAGAGGCCCGCGCACCACAAAAAAAAAAAAAAAAAAAAAATTAAAGACAGAGCAAGTCATATGATCAAACCCAATATCAATGTGCAGGTTAAGCACAGTCCTCACACAGTGAATCATGAACGAGGAAGGGAAAAAAGAATCGTGAACAAATAATAAAGTGTAACACAGCCCTTGACAAATTTCAACACTCATTCATAGTTTCATAAAAATAAAATAAAAATTAAGGGACACTTCCTTGACATGATGAAATATTTTATATCTCAGCCCCAAAGCTGCACCATACCTAATGAAGAAACATTACAGGCATTCCCGTTAAGATCAAGGACGAAGCAAGTATGTCCTCTCTCTCCACCACTATATAACATAGGTTTGGAGATATAAGCTAATAATAATAAACATTTAGATGCATAAGAATTGAGAAATAATTCATTTATATCTTTATGTAGATTATATAACACAACACCTAGAAAACAGAGAATCAGTGCTAAAAATAAAACTAACCAGTTCTGAAATATGGCACGGTATAAAATTTAGCTAAGAACATATACAGAAAAAGTACTAACAGTGACCATTCGAAAGGTATAATGTCATTTAATATAGAAACAAACAAAATAAAAGATAAAATACTTAACAGGAAATGTGCCAAAACTGTTTTGGAAAACTGTGAAACACTCCTATAGGACAAAAAAGAGGTCTTAAACAAATAGAAAAACATTGTTTGTTCTCATATAGGAAAATTCAACATCATAAAGATGTCAATTCTCCCTCAATAATATATAAATGCAATGTGATTCTAAATAAAAGTAAATTTTTCCCCCTGGAGCGATGCAAGCTAATTCTACAGTTCATATGGGAAAATAAACATACAACAATATGAAGGAAAATCCTGCAAAATAAAAGCAATAAGGGAGGATTAGCCCTAACAAATATTCAATCAGACTCTAAAGCCTCTCTGATAAAAACACTGTGGTACCAGCAAATAGAGCGAACCAAAAAGCAAGTCCTCGTTAGACACCAAATCTACTGATACTTTGATCTTGGACTTTCCAGCCTCCAGAACTGTTACAACGAAATGGTGTTTATAAGGCACCCAGTCTGCAGTAGCCCAAACAGACTAAGATACCACCATCCTGTTGTCATCATTAGTCAAGTTCACTGGGCTTCCAATGTACTTGCTTTTGTTGACACTTCATCACAATCAGCCGTGGGCGATAGCTGTATTCATTGTGTTGTGGTGTGTCATCAGACATAAGCACCCCATTTCCCACCGGCAAGTGGCTCAGCAGCGTACTCAAATCCAAAGGTACGACCAAGATAATCCTGAAACTGCATTTTTGAATGGTGGTACCATTAAAGACCATCCTCTGTACTGTATCAGTCAAGGTTCAGTGAGAAGATAAGAAACACACCAGTAATTTAAACAGGGAAAATTTAACATAAAGAATTAACTAGAAACAGGGGGTTAAGCACAGGAGATTAAAAAAAAGAAAAACCTTAACGATACCATAGGATTGAGAGTACTCAAATAAGGAATGATTTGGAGAGAGAGAGGCAGTCTCCCCCAAACTGAGATAGCTGCAGCCCAGGGGATGACAGAGCAGTTTGCGGTGTCATCCTGGGCCAGACCTGGTCCATAGCTGGTGGGCTGAAGTCGCCAAACAGGGCACTTCCCACCGGAGTGCCAGTAAACTGAGGCTGGCAAGCAGGAAACTTGATGGTACAGGACTGAGCAGGGAACTGCCCGCCGGGATGCCGGCGAAACCAGCTGGAGAGTGAGCTGTACTGGATGCTCTGCAAGCACGTCACAGCCCCTGCCTGTCCTTTAGGAGCAAAAAGAGAGGATGAGGACGCCCACCAGCCCAGGCAGCCTGTTCCCCGCAGCGTCCTTCCAGTGCCCTCTGCTGACAAAGCTTGCCATTGTGCCAGCTGGCAAAGGAAACACGCTTACAGGATCCAACTCCAGTATCACAAAGTGGCACAGAGGCAGTGGACCCTGAGAAGAGCAGCAGTAAACTGATAGCTGTCGCAGCCTCTTTGAGGAAAAGGCTTATTCATGGTCTTGGGCAAAATGAGTTAAAAATTAAGCCTGGGAAGTCTCTTTAATAATAGAAAGCAAGAAAGCATTCAAAGACAAAATGGAATCATATACGGGGGACCAAAGAGCAGACTTGAAGGGAACTTCCATTGGCCAAAACTGGAGTAATTTGAGAGTAAAAAGAATAATGGCAGTAACAGATAATAACAAACTGGATTTCTTAATTCCATTAGTATATAGTGATAGTATAAGAGAGAGCATAAAAGAAAGATTTTCTTTGCAGATGAATGCCAACTTACAATAAATGTAGGAGAAATAATAAAATTGCAAAATCATTTTGCAACCCACAGTGTAGTATTGATTCAGGAAATGATCCCTAATGAATGTTAAAATCATTGCACAGAAGGTTATGGGGAACAGGATATTCACCTGGTCTCAGAACACCACTCAACTAATTACTAATTCCAAAGGAAGAAGATGCTTTTAACTAAAGAGATTTAGTAGTCGCCCTCTTCATCCAGTAATCAAACAGCCTCACTAATGGGACTATTAGATATGTACCTTCTAATGTGACACAATAAGAAGACGCACCATCGCCTATGAAATGCTTTTGTAAAAAATGTTTAACTGATTCAAATCAGAAGAAAACAAACAAATCTAGAAATTGAGCTACTCTGTAATGCAACAGACTTCAACTTTCTGAAAAGTAGGGCTGCCATATAAAATACAGGACACTCACTTAAATTTGAATTTCAGAAAGACAACAAATCATCTTCTAGTGTAAGCAAGGGGCATATGATACTAAAAGATGATTCATTGTTTGTCTGACCTTCAAATTAACTGAGCATCCTGAGCGTGTTTTCCTTTTATAAATCTTTCAGTACTACAAAAAAAGTCAATGTGATGAGAGAAAAAGGAGGGAGTAGGTGAGGGAGGATACTAGATTAAAAGCTTAAACAGGTATAACCAAGGGCAAAGCAGGAACTTTGATTGACTCCTGGATTAAAAAAGAAATAAAACTACACAACACATTTGAGGAACAATTATGGCAATTTGAATATACACAGTACGTTAGATCATATTATGGAATTATTAATAGTTTTCTTAGGTGTGATCATTGCATTATGTTTATGAAAGTGGATCAGGCTGTATTCTTAAGAGATGTACAATAAAGTATTTACAGATACATCTAGCAAAACCTCTCAAAGCAATCTTGAGAAAGAAAAGCAAAGCTGTAGGCATCACTTCCTGATTTCAAACTATTTTATGGTACTGGCATAAAAAGACACATAGACCAATGGAACAGAACTGGGAGCTGAGAAATAAATATATGGTCAACAGATCTTTGACAAGGGCACCAAGAATACTCAATAGGGAAAGGATAATCTCTTCAGAAAACAATGCTGGGAAAACTGGATGTCCACATGCAAAAGAATGAAATTAGACCCTTATCTTATACCATACACAAAAATTAACTCAAAATGCATCATACAGTGCATTATACAGTGTTGGTGGAAATGTAAACTGGCACAGCCTTTATGAAAAACAGTATGGAGGTTCCTAAAAAATTAAAAATAGAACTGCTGTATGAGCCAACAATCCACTTCTGGATATATATCGAAACGAAATGAGATCAGTATATCACAAACAGATATCTGCATTCCCATGTTCATTGCATCATTATTCACGATAGCCAAGATACGGAAACTACATAAGTCCATCAACAGATGAATGGATAAAGAAAACGTGGTGTGTGTGTGCGTATATATATATATATATATATACGCACACACACACAATGGAATATTATTCAGTCATTAAAAAACAAGGCAATCACGCTGTTTGCAATGATATGGATGAACCCAGAGGACATTATGCTAAGTGAAATAAGTCAGACACAGAAAGACAAATACTGTATGATCTCAACTATACGTGGACTCTAAAAACTTCAAACTCATAGAACCAGTCATTTCCAGGGCTGGCTGGGGTGTGGTGGGAATGAGAAGATGTTGGTTCAAGGGTACAAACTTTCAGTAATAAGGTGAATAAGTTCTGGAAATCTAAAGTACAGCATGGTGATTATAGTTAATAATACTGCATTTACTTGAAATTTGCTAAGAGAGTAGGTCTTAAGTGTTCTCACCATGATACACACACCTACATAGTTACACAAGGTAATTATGTGAAGTAATGGATGTGTTAATTAACTTGATTATGATAATAATTTCACAATAAATATGTATATTAAATCACCATATTGTACAACTTTTTAAAAAAATCGCATCATACCACCCAATTATGTACAATTTTTATTTGTAAATCATATCGCAATAATGCTGGAAAAAATAAATGTAAATAGATGAAGCCCCTCTGTTCAAAGACAGATTCTGATAATGATAAAAATAATAACAATAATAAATCCTACAACGTTTTTGTTTCCTTTGTTTTATGTGTTTCCCTTATAAACAGATTAAAATTTTTAAAAAGAATTGCAATAGTACTGTCAAAGAAGTAGAATTAAAAAGCAAATAGCGTGCAATGTAGCTATGAGTCTACTCTATACTGTTAAAGGTCCAATAAAGATTTAACTATTATAAGGGCTTCCCTGGTGGCGCAGTGGTTGAGAGTCCGCCTGCCGATGCAGGGGACACGGGTTCGTGCCCCGGTCCGGGAAGATCCCACATGCCGCGGAGCGGCTGGGCCCGTGAGCCATGGCCGTTGAGCCTGCGCGTCCGGAGCCTGTGCTCCACAACGGGGGAGGCCACAACAGTGAGAGGCCCGCGTACAGCAAAAAAAAAAAAAAAAAAAAAAGATTTAACTATTATCAACCATTACACGCCAAATAACAGGGAGACAAAATGTTACATAGCAAAAACTATTACAATCACAATAAATAATTGATGAAAACATAATAATAGGAAAACCTAGATGACCTTGGGTATGATGATGACTTCTTAGATAAGATACCAAAGGTGTGATCCGTGAAAGAAAGAATTTGTAAGCTGGACTTCATTAAAATGTAAAAGTTCTGCTCTGCAAATGACAATGTCAAAAGAATGAGAAGACAAGCTACAGACTGGGAGAAAATATTTTAAAAGACACATTTGATAAAAGACTTGTTATCCAAAACATAAAAAGAATTCTTAAAACTCAACAATAGGAAGATAAACAACACGGTTAAAAAATGGACCAAAGACCTTAACAGACACTTTACCAAATAAGCATATAAAAAACCTCCACATCATATGTCGTCCGGGAAATGTAAATTAAAACAGTGAGATAACACTACACACCTATTAGAATGGCCAAAATGCAGTACACGGACGACATCAAATCCTGGCAAGGATCACTGCTGGTGGGGATGCAAAATGATACAGCCACTTTGGAAGACAGTTTGGTAGTTTCTCACAAAACTAAACATACTCTTACCACAGGATACAGCAATTTACCCAAAAGAGCTGAAAACATAACCACACAAAAACCTGCACATGGATGCTTATAGCAACTTTATTCATTATTGCCAAAACTTGGAAGCAACCAAGGTATCAGTAGGTGAATGGCTAAATAAACTGTTGTATATCCAGACAACAGAATTTTATGCCACACTGAAAAGGAATGAGCTCTCAGTCCATGAAAAGACATGGAGAAAACGCTAAAGCCTACTACTAAGTGAAAGAAGTCAATCTGAAAAGGCTACATACTGTATGACTCCACTAGAGGACATTCTGGGAAAAGTAAAACTATGCAGACAGTAAAAAGATCAGTGGTTGCTGGGAGCTAGGGGGTGAGGGAGGGATGAATAAGCGCAGCTCAGAGAATTTTTACCGCAGAGAAACTATTCCATATACACTATAATAATGGATATGTCATTATATATTTGTCCAAAACCGTAGAATGTACAACGCCAAAAATGAACACTAACATAAACTATAGATTTTAAGTGGTAATATTGTGTCAATATAGGCTCATCAATTGTAATAAATGTACCACTCTGACCAGGATGCTGGTAATAGGGGAAGCTATGCATATGTGGAGGCAAGGGTTATCTGGCAAATCTTTGTATTTTCTTCTCAACTTTGTTGTGAAACTAAAACTGATCTAAAGCAAAGTCTTTAAATAAGGGGGAAAGGATATAATAAAGTGAAAAATTTTAACATATCACTTAGATTCACTTAGGAAATAGATGACATACTCAACAGACTATTTTGACCAAAAGTTATACAGAGCAAACAAGCTTTTATTCTAGGCTAATTCAGCCTCACTACTGAGGCATTACCCCTCTGAGGTTTCTACTCAACACCCCATGTATTGCAAGGTTTCTCTGCTTTGGATGTTTGAAGAATTTAAAATATTCCCCCTCTATGAGAGCATCAAGAATTTTTCCACCTGCTCCTTTCTGGTAATTCTTCCTCTTGCCTCAGGCAGATTCTTCAAATGCTTTGAAGACTCAAGGGCAACACCCTGGAGATCTCTGGAGCTCTCTCTCTGTGTGGCTCTCTCCTCTCTGGTACTCTGTGAATTCCATCCACCTTGGCTTCCCCAAATTCTCAACTTACTCTGTCTTCTCAACTAAGGGAGACTGCACAGCAGCCTGGAATCACTCTCTAGGGAATTACTGGAGAAACCATAGGACTCACGTTGTTTGTTTATCTTCTTTCAAGGATTACTATTCATCACTGTCCATTGTCCAATGTTTGAAACCATTCATCATAAATGTGGACTAGTTTCTTATTTGTTTAAGGTAAGTGGGTAAATATGTTTCTGTTGCTCCGTCAGGGCCAGGAACAGAAATCCTTTAAAAATAATTTTAACTTTAAAAAAAAAGAATGAAAAAGATCAAATAAAATATATGACCATGCAGAAATGAAAAGGGAACTGGCATAATTCGTGAAAGGAATTAAGGATCTAAAATAAATAATTAGGGAAATGAAAGCCACATTTAAAACTACGAAAATATGAAAAGTACAATAACATGGGGGACATGATTTGTGAAAATCCTATTAAAAACAAAACCAGAAAATGACAGAAACCATTAGAAAGAGGATAATACAGACATTAAACAGTAGCTCCAACATATGCATTATTGGTACCCTTGGATTAAGGGAACAAAACAAATGAAACAGAATATTTCAAAATTATAAAAGAAAGCTTTCCTAAAATAAATGAAAATTTTAATTTACTGATTAAACCTGTACAGTATTTCCCAGAAAAACAATTATGCAGAATGATCGACCCAAATGTGTACTCTTTAAAAAAGTCACTAAACAGGTAACTTTTGGAAAGAAAAATCAAGTCACCTGCTAGGGCTGAGAGAAAAAAAAATGTGGGTTTAATCAGACCTCTTACTTCTCCACAGCAACATTTAATGACAGAGGAAGGTGGAGAAATGTTTCCAGAATCCTGCAAACAGGAAAAAAAGATTGAGCCAAAAATATTGTGCCCAGCCCATTTGTTTTATGTTTATGGCAACGGAAAGGCATTCTCAATTTTGTACGTATTCTGGGAACAATGAAGCTTTAATGCGTCCGCCTTAAAAAAACAACAAAAAAAGAACTGCTTGATAAAAAATCTATCCCAAAAAACCAAATAGAGAGAAGGAACTCAAGGAAAGGGAACTCATATTTTTAAAGTACTGGTAGAAGCTTCCCTGGTGGCACAGTGGTTGAGAGTCCGCCTGCCGAGGCAGGGGACACGGGTTCGTGCCCCGGTCCGGGAAGATCCCACGTGCCGCGGAGCGGCTGGGCCCGTGAGCCATGGCCGCTGAGCCTGCGCGTCCGGAGCCTGTGCTCCGCAACGGGAGAGGCCGCAACAGTGAGAGGCCTGCGTACCGCAAAAAAAAAAAAAAAAAAAAGTATTGGTAATGAGTACTGAATACACTTAAATGTATAAAGTAAATATTATCTTTATTATTTTAGGTTAAAAATGAAAGTTTATAGACTTTGGCTACATAAAAGTTATTGTTAATTTTAAAAAGTGTTTGTTTGTGGAGAGTATACATTTGCTAATGTCCTTATCTTTCAGAAGAAGAGTCAAAGGCTACTGAACAAACATTGATGAATTAATAAAATAATTGCTGATTCATTTAAAGAATTGATGATTGACATGAAAATTTACATTTGTAAGTAATTTCAAAATATCATTCAGACAGAAACCCAACATAGCTCACTAATGCTCTATGATCAACTGACGAGCAACAGCCCTTTATGGGTCATACCAAAGTAGGGACTGGAACCAGAAAGAGTCATTCAACACAATTAAACCATTAAAATTTACAAATTTAAACGCTCTTATATAGCCTGTGAGGAAGAGTGAGGGAAGCTACTGTAACCAAAGCAGGAAGGTATTACTAAAAGGTTAAGCACATAAATCAAAAGAACAGAACAGATCATCTAGAAATAAACACTCATATACGGTCAATTGATTCTCAATAATGGTGCAAAGGTGATTCGGTAGAGAAAGGATAGTCTTTTCAACTAATAGTGCTGCAACAATTGGATATCCATATGCAAAAAAAAACAAACAACAACCCTCTATTCATACCTCACACCATAAACAAAAGTTATCTTTAAATGGATTATGTGCTGAAATGTAAAACCTGAAATTATAAAACTTCTAGAAGAAAATATGGGAGGAAATGTTCATGACCTTATGTGAAGCAAAGATTTCTTAAATATGATACCAAATGTACAATCCAAAGAAAAAAATTCACAAATTGGACATTATCAAAATTATGAACTTATGCTATTAAAAAATACTATAAGAATGAAAAGACATCTTTTAAAGGTCCTTTGGAATAGTATTTATAGTAAAGATGTCAAAGACACTAAGAAAGAAAAGTATGGTTCGGCATCCCCCAAATCTCTAATCTCTTAACGCTTGCAGAGTGGGTTAGCCTACTAGCCACCCTATACGCCCTATTGAGCCCACTTAGCTCAGACGAGAGGGCCCAATTGTGTGTTCATATAGCATCTTATGCATATCATTGACACAACTCTTACCAGTCTGTATGATCCACTTCTATTCAAATCTATTAGTTAGTACTACCCCAGTTGCAAGAGACAGAAACCCAAACTTAAATTAATCAAAAAAGAAATTCTTGGCTATCGAAGTCCAGGGTTAGATCTAACTTCAATTAGTGCTGGTTTCAGGGGCTCAAATGATGTCATCAGAACCTGGTCATATTCTCCATCTCCTAGGACTCACTTAGGAGCTAGACTCCAAAACAATAAAAACAAAAACAACAACAATAAAAACCTTCCCAGCAACCATACAGCACTCACTGGGTAATTGCTTTATCTGTGTATAGCTTGTATTTGCAAGCTAATCATACAGGCCTTGAAGGCAAAGACGACTTCTTTTGCACCCTAATCATATCTAAGATTATGCTAGGTGGTTATAAAGCAGACATTCTGTAAAGTCTGGTAGATCTGGGAAAGCTGTAAGCATCACCCATGCTGGCATCGAAAGGCTTTGGAAAAAATTCTGACATCCTTTTGGAAATCTGGGCTAGTGAAAGTAGAGTTGTATTCAAAATTTTTGAATAACTACACCCAAATGGTAATAATGAATAAGTTTGAGTTGGTAAAGAGAAAAGCCTCACACAATATTCCAAAGAGCTCTATTCTTGGCCCTATATTCTTCAAAATTCTTTTGAATGTGGCTAAAGACATATATCTGCATCTGACAAAACTAGAATATGGCAAATTATAAAAATGTATTTTACAATGTTCTTGAATAGCATGGCCACTCAAACATTATCACTAATTCCATTTTGGTATTCTTCCAGTCTTCACATTATACATATTTTCATGTATATATATTGTTCCATTATTCCTCTAGCATAAACATTTTGGCTGCCAGCTTGTCTAGACTTACATCCTTACAACTCCAAATCTGGTGGGAAGAAAAGCTTTTCTTTTCCAAGAATTCAAAAAAAAAAACCAATCTGTTCTGATTTCCATTGGATAGAACCAGCTCCCATGCCTGTTCTTAAATACCATTCCCAGGTGTCAAGGGGACATGATACGCTGGTTGGCCAAGCCTGAGATCCACACCCACCACTTGGGAGCTTAGCAGTGGTGTCAGCCACACCTGAGGCACTCAGGGACTCAGAACGGAGAGGATTGTTTCCCGAGAAAAATTGATTACCGTTATAATAAGAAAGGGAAATGGTTGCTGGGCTGCTGAACTACAAACTAAATGAGGCAGGGTCTCCGCTCTCCAGGACTCTACAGTCCTACTCAGGAAGACTATGTTAACAGACATTTTCAATATAAGGTGGTAAATGTTGTGATAAAGGTTTGCAAGGTAGATGGCAAGTAAATTCAAGCAGGGAGATGTGTAAAATGGATAACTAACAAAGACCTATTGTATGGGACAGGGAACTCTGCTCAAAATTACGTAACAACCTACATGGGAAAGGAATTTGAAAAAGAACGGATACATGTATATGTATAACTGAATCACTTTGCTGTATACCTGAAACGAACACAACATTGTTAATCAACTATACTCCAATATAAAATAAAAAGTTAAAAAAAAAACAAGAAAAAAAAATTCAAGCAGGGGGGCCAGGTTTGTGGCTAAGGAAGTTTCCAAAAGGAAATGATGCCTGAGTCTAGAAAGATTCATAAGTCTTTTCAATGTAGAAGAGAGCTTGGGAGTGATGTAAAAATGTTTCCAGGCACCCTTTTTTGTTTTTGTTTTTTACTGAGGTATTGTTAATTTACAATATTATATTAATTTACGGTGTAAGTGGCATTGTTGACATGTAAGACTTGATCCCCTTGAAGGTAGGAGTCATGTCTTATCTTTGCCTCGCCAGAATTCCACATGGTACCTGGCGTCTAGTGGATATTCTATACGTGTTTGATGAATTTATTAATATTCCCTCATTACGTCTTCAACGAAAATTCTGCAGGAATTTGTAAGGTTGGTATTTAACCATATTATTCAGAGAAGAAAACAGAGAGAGATTAGATCATCAAAAATCACAGTGCCAACCAACGATGGCTCCAAGGTTACCCCCGCAGAGGCAGGGATATATCCAAACCAAACTCCAGACATTTAGAGGAATACCACAAATCCCAGCCTTGCATTATTAGAGCAGTAAAGTGAGAAATAAAGTAAACATTTTAGCATGGTTGGCAGTTCTTACAAAGCCCCAAACACCAAATTTTCTTCTGATTTCAGATGTCAAGTGATTAAAAACTTATTTTACAATGTTCTTGAATAAATAAGGGCTGAGAAAAAAATTGAGAGAGAAACGTGTTTGTTTGGGTGGGTTGCTAAGCAACACCGCACATACCAGAGGCTCCTTTTGGATTCCCTTTTGAAGGTGGAATCTGTGGGACCAATGGGTACTTCAGCTTGCATCTGCTTCATCAGTTCAAATTGGAAAATAAAAGCAAAACAGGAAACAAACAGGCAATTCTAAAGTACAGAAGTCAGAGGTGTAGAGAATGCTAAGTATTAAATTAGCCTAGTCGCCTTTTAAATGACTTCTCTGAAGGTCCTCAGTGGCACTAACACTAATAGGTGAGGTTTTATAAGTGTGTCCCCAGAAGAATCGACCACACAGATGAAACAAAACCAAACAGTATCCAAGCTACATTATCTATCCCACACAGTATTTCAGGCCCTATAGATTACTGAAATTTGTAATATGGCAATAGGATGTAGCAACCAGATGAAGAAAAATATGTTTGTGTATCTCACTTATTTAATAAGGGATAACTTCTTATGAGAAATAGAGTTTTACGATGGGCACTAAAGGAAGGAATTCTGTGGGAAGGGAGAGAAATTTACAACCTCAGGGCCTCCTTGAGCAAAAGCTAGGAGCTCTGAAGGGGCAAAAAGAGTCAAGGTAAAAGCAGGAAAGAGAATATTGGTCAGCCAGAAAGAATGAATAAATAAATATTTGAGCAGGAAATATATTGGACAGCTGGGGAAGGGTTTATGAAGTCTAAGACTGAAATTAGTAGAGAAACTCCTACAATGTAGGATTTAAAGACGCTGTGGATCAAATACTATCTAAGTCATACTACACAAATATTGCTGTGCATTTTAAAAAAGCGTATTTCTTTCAACGATTTGTGATTTGAGTTTCAGGTAAGCACACATCTAAATCTGAACTATGTATGTGCGGACGCGTTTTCAATCAATCTGTATTCTTTGAGGGACGGGGTATAGTCTTAGAAAGAATATTTCAGATTTTGATTTAAATAATAATTGACACTACAGAAAGGGGGCATGTTATTATCATCAATTACAGAATAAAGTCTGTACTCCTAACGATGCATCTGAGGCCTTCCACGATCGGGCCTGCCTACCTGCGCTTCCCACGCCAGCCTGAGGATGGGCAGTCTCTCCTCTCAACCCCTCCCATGCTGAAAACCTTCACTACTGACTTGACACTAAATCCTATTCTCCCGTCTATTGTTATTTACTCAGTGTGTGTATCTCTCCCTTGAGATTATAACTCCCTGAAGGATGTGTCCAAAGAGTATTTTGTTTTGCATATTCTGACTAAAATAATAATATTATTTACTATGTATAGTAAATGCACAGAGTTTGCACTGAATACATGGATAGCACTTGAATTAATTTGTTTATCATTCCTTGGTATTATTGTTTCTCCATTCAGTCTCCTTATGTCTCTGGACTCTAGGCCTGCTAGCAGAAAACAGGAAGAACAAACCAGAAATGAACAAGCAGAAGTCTATTGTCTTCTAAACCTTGAACTCTGGAAAATCAAAATATCCTTGGGAGACAAATATCACAAAACTAAAACCAGCATTTTGAGCAGGGAACATAATGGCTTCAAGTGGGCATAAGCTATTCCAAGGGCCCTTGGAGCCTGCAGGAGAAGTGGTGGTATGCGAAAGTTAAAAAGACCTCTACGTGAAGAATTAGGAACCCCTGTCATAGCCAGAGGTCTAGCTGTGTGCCTTAAAATGACTGTACCTGACTAGATTCATTCATTTCCCCAACCAATCCGCGGGGAATGCAAGCTCTTTAATGGCGGGGCTTTTCACTAATGTCATTGCTTGCACTCTGTCCTGGCGTTGTGCCTGGCTCCTGCTAGGTGCTCAATAAATATTTGTTATGGGATCCTCTGTCTTGGTCATGGAGTGTCCATCCTCAAGAAGCTCATAGTCTGGTTAGGACAAAGACTTCCAAATATGCAATTCTAATAGATGAAAATACTTATCCTAAGTAAGCTATAAGAGCTCATAACGCTAACACTTGAGCATTTACCGTGTGCCAGGAAGTGTTCCCCATGCCTTACATGTATTAATTCACCTAATCTTCACAACAACCCCGTGAGGCGAACACTATTATTATTTCCATTTTCCGGCACAACGAGGTAAAGCCACTTGCCCAAGGTCACACAGCTAGGAAGTGGCAGCGCAGGAACTGAACCAGGGTTCAGAAGTAGCACAGTGCAGGCACAAGACAAAGAGTTAGTCTGACTCAAAGACCACTGAAGTTTCTTCTAGGCCTGGGATCGCAGAAGAGGGCACCACTGGTGACAATGAAGCGCTAGGAACACGAGGGAAATGTTTCCTGAAACCCCATGCACGTGGACCATGTTGGTGCTTCTCAAACTTAGGATGCTCCAGAATCCTCAGAGAAGATTCAGAATTTCAGGCCTGAAATCCTGCAGTTTCTGAATCCATAAGGTTGGAGTGGGGACATGGAATGTGTATTTTTAACAAGTGCCACACTGATGTCGAGAATCATGTTTTAAGAATACTGAACTAGACCTATTCTCCAGCAGAACACTTTGGCTGAGATTCTGCTCTTTCTTCTCAGGCCTGGCTCTCCTCTGGCCAGGTGTCTGTTGGGAATCCTTTGAAGATGCAATCTGGCAGTGCTCTGTTAGGGGCACCGGCACCTGTAGAGGCTCCTCAGACGACAGGCATCACAGCCCTCACCCAGGACAGTTATTGCCGGTTTATTTGTCTGTCTCCTCTTGAGAGCAGGGGCTGTGTCATACTGTGCTCTGCATGCCAGCTCCTAATTCAGTGTGCAGGAAATGTCTTCTGAAGGAGACTGAATGGACTGCATCAGCCCTGCCCTTGAGAAGCTCATAGTTAAGTGAAGGACACAGATACCTGAATAGATAAACTACAGGATTAGGTGATGGGTGGCCATGATTACCTAAATACGAGCAGCACGCTATGAGGGCACAGGGAAGCAGCAAAGGGTGCTGCACGGGTGGGAAACCATGCTGGAAAAGCAGGTTGGGAGCTGTAATGGGCTGAATTGTGTCCCCCTCAGAAATTCCCGTGTTGAAGTCTAACCCTAACCCCTCCAACCAGAGTACCTCAGAATGTGACTGTATTTGGAGACCGGGTCTTTTAAAAGGTAATTAAGTTAAAATGCGATCATTAGAGTGGGCCCTAATCCAATCTGGCTGGTGTCCTCAGAAGAGGAAATTGAGGCATAGGCACATACAGAGGGACGACCATGTGAAGACACAGGGCGAAGACGGCCACCTACAAGTCAAGGACGGAGACCTCAGAAGAAACCAACCCTGCCAACACCTTGACCTTAGACTTCCAGCCTCTAGAACTGTGAGAAAATAAACGTCTGTCGTTTGAGACACCCAGTCTGTGGTACTTTGTTACGACAGCCCTAGCAAAAAAAAAATATAGCAGCAGATTATGAAAATTTACCAAGCCAAACTACAGAAATTAAATTTTTACCTTTTAAGCTGTCAGAAGCCTCCACGGGTGTCTAAGCATCAATGCGACATGAGCAGGTTTGGTTCCGAACCCAATTTGGAAACAGCGGGTACCCAGAAGTGAAAAATGATGGTGGAGTTGACAGATCCATTGTTCCAACGCAGCATAAAACAAGCCGTAAGGGCCCTGGACTAAATCATTGACAAGGGGAATGAATAACAGAGGTCCTAATCAGAGAGACCTTTGCGGGGCAAAAGTAACACAATTTGGGGGAAATGAGGTGTTGGAGGCGAAGAGCAGACAGATGAGGTTATCATGAAGTGTACTTTGGGGGGTGACGATGCCTCAGCTCTCAACTGGGGATACAGGAGGTGAAGCAGGCTTAAAAGAAGGGAAAAGATAACAAACTTCCCTTGGGATGGGTGAAGTTTGAGACAACTGCAGCGCGTCCAGCTGGATGTGCTCCGGAGAGCGGGAATAAAGCTCTGGACCTGGGGCCTGAGGCGGGATTCCGTGACTCACAGACGGGGAGGTGGTGGGAAGGGGGCGGTCGAGCTCTGCGGAGCATCAGCGATCCAAGAGCCCCGCGGCCGAATCCTCGGGGTCCCCGCAACGCGTGGACACAGGAGCCAACCAGAGTCAGGAAACCCTCCAAAAAGCTGCTGGATTGGGGCGGGGGGTGAGCGCGCCCAAGGCCAAGGAAGTCAGCGATAGGACTCCGTTAGGAGTTTGCTGGTAGTTTTCAAACGGAGGAACGACCTTTGACCCTGCTACAGACCGGCTCGGGCTGGATCTCGCTTGTTCACGCCGTCGCACAAAGGGGTTTCCCTCTCTCCCTGCACCGCGGTCAACCGAGGCAGGAGTGGCTGGCGGCTAGCAGGGACCCAAGCACCACTCTGGGTGACGCAGGCAGTGCCAACTCCGGAAGCCCTCCCACCCGAACGCAATGGGGACGCCCGGGCCCCGGCTGCACTTGGGACACGGGCCCAGGCGCCGCTCGCCCAGCGCGCCGGCCGCGGGGGCGGCTGCCTCGCGCCTCCCCCTGCAGCGCGCCGCGGCCGCTGGGCGAGGCGAGGCGAGGCGAGGCGAGGCGAGGCGGGGGGAGGCGGGCCGAGGGGGCGGGCGAGGGACGCGGGACTCTGGGGAGCTCGGGGGCGGAGAGCAGGAGGCGGCGGGCCCCGGGAAGAAAGGAACATGGCTCCTGCGGCGGACAGCGCCGAGCGCGGCATGGGGCGACGGCGCGCTGGGCGCCAGTGACCACGATGGTGAACTCGAGCCGCGTGCAGCCGCAGCAGCCCGGGGACGCGAAGCGGACGCCGGCGCCCCGAGCGGCGGGCCCGGGCCGGCTGATGGCGGGCGGGCGGGCCGCGGGCGCCGGCTTCGCCGGCCCGGGCGGCCTCCGCGAGCAGAGGGGCCTGGAGATCGAGATGGAGCGCATCCGGCAGGCGGCCGCGCGGGACCCCCCGGCCGGAGCCTCGGCTTCCCCATCTCCTCCGCTCTCGTCGTGCTCGCGGCAGGCGTGGAGCCGCGACAACCCGGGCTTCGAGGCCGAGGAGGAGGAGGAGGAAGAGGAGGTGGAGGGAGAAGAAGGGGGAATGGTGGTGGAGATGGACGTAGAGTGGCGCCCGGGCAGCCGGAGGTCGGTCGCCTCCTCAGCTGTGAGCTCTGTGTGCGCCAGGGGCAGGGGGCTGGGGGGCTACCACGGCGCGGGCCCTCCGAACGGGAGGCGGCGCCAGCGAGAGGACCAGGGCCCGCCGAGCCCCAGCCCGGCCGGCGGCGGCGGCGGCGGCGGCGGGGACCCGCTGCATCGCCACCTCCCCCTGGACGGGCAGCTGCCGCGAGTGGCCTGGGCCGAGAGGCTGGTGCGCGGGCTGCGAGGTAAGAGCGCGACCCTTGGCGGCTGATGCACAAACCAGAAGTGCGGGCGCCGTCAGAGCCATCGCCCGCGGAGGGCAGCTCTCCAGGGCTCCCGCTCGCGTTCCCATTGCGTCCCCGCCTCCCTAAGAAGCGTCTTCCGCACCTCTGCTAATTCCGTTCTATTTCCGGTACCCAGCACGGAATTCCACTGCGCCCTTGTTGGTGCAAATTCATTGGATACCTCCTTCTTCTAAAAGATGTGTCAGCTTATGTTCACCTTTGGAAATAAGTGAAAGCCGTATTAGAGCGAAGGGGTACATCTGGAGTTTGGGTTTTTTTTTCCTTGTAGGGAAAAAAGTATTCTAAGGCAACTAATGGTGGTTGCAACTGCATATTTGCGAATTTCACTAAATGAAAACGAAACTTATGTGCTAGTACCCATGGCCTTTCACTGTCCTGGATGCCCTATTGCCCCTTACCCCTTTCCGGAATGGGTACGCAGTACAGGGTCCTAGTTGTGGAAGGGTGTCGCTGGATAGTCATTGATGTAGTTTTGGCGGTGTCTGGTTGTTTGGGGGAGAGGGAGCTGTTAAGAACGCCACGAATAGAATAAACTGTCTAGCAAAACAGTTATTCGGCCATTTCTAAGTCTAGGTATTTTTCTAAAACAGTTGCAAAGTAAATGCTAATGTTGCTTAAAAAAGTTGAAAGTATGTTTTTAAATAACTAAGTTAATGTTCTTTGAAGTTCCAATGAGACAGTGAGGTCATCAGATACCAGCTGTGTGGAAATGTGTCAGAGTTCGGTGCACCCAGCTCTCCAAAAGGCAGGAAAGGAATTTTCAAAATTGCCAGTGCTTATTAAGAGGACACAAATTTTCCAAGAGCAAATGGGATCCTGTTTTTGCAAAGTTTTGTCAGAGGCATCTTTGGAAAAGACTTGCATTGGCTCTTGCCATCCAAGTGATTTTAACCTCTACTTTTAAGAGTTTTCCATTCTCAGTTCTTTTGAAAATTTCCTTTCCCTTCTCTTCCTGTCAGTTTTGAAAATCTTGCACAAAAAGCTATCCAGGTGTTTTTACGGCAACGTGATTGACACCAAGTCAGGCCTACACCCGAACCCCAGTTCTACCACACATTGGCTACATGACCTCGAGCAAATTGCCTAACCTCTCTGATCCCCAGTTTTTGAATTTTTTTTTTTTTAAAGAGGTAATCATAATACTTAGTTCTTGACTTGGGAGGATTAAATGAGGTGAAACATAAAACGTGTAGCGAGTCTCTGCCATGTTGTGAGTGCTTCATAAATAGAAATTAAATCATAGATTCTAAAAGTGTACATTTTGGTACTCTTACACAGTGATTATGCTAGTTAATTTGATTCAGAGCATGGTGGGGACCAAAAGATCCTTTCTGGATAACCTGTGTGAGTAGATTAGTAAGAAACTCTCATACTCTTTTCAGGTTGTTTAATTGTTTTAATTGTGCTTTTTAAAGTATTCACTGAAGTGAGAGGAGTTTCTTATAAGTTAATAAATAATGGAAAGTCATGATCCTGTTAATTCAGCTTATGTATTTGATAACACTTAATGTTCTTTGGATAAACTCAATAATGGAATATAATGAAATGAAATATATGAGTGTATGTATAAGTTTATCTCTTTTAAAGAAAAGTTTCAGAAAATTTACAATGAATAAGGTAACAGTAAAACTTCTAGTCAAACCTTATCAGTGGTCTAATTAGTAGAATAGAATCATGAAAATCTTTTTTACAGAAAAATTTAGAATAAATTTTATTTTATTTCTTTTATGAAGAAATATAATTGATACTCTTGTCACTTATTAAGTAACATTTGTTAAATAATTAGTGACTATACTAGTTGCTACCAAAAAAATATATATATATAGCACATCACCATTTTCCTATGGACAGAAACCCAGAAAAGTGAAATGAATAACCATGAATGAGTTGTGATTTTTTTTGCCCCCTCTTGGGATACCGATGACAAAAAATCTTATATACATTGTATAAGTAGTGCTCAGGGTCAGAAGAGAGAGTGACTTGGAATTTCTAAAGGTAGGAGCAATTACTCAAATTGGAGTGGTCAGGAGCTTCCCTGGAGGTCTCCAACCTTTTGTGACTTTCCATAACTCACTCAGACTTCCTGGCCTCTGTTCCTCATGTATAAAATGGAAGAGTTGAACCTAATCTTCAAGGTCCCTTCTAGCTTCAGCATACCCTGTGTTGTTGTTAAATGACATGAATCTGAGCTGGACAGCAAATGGTCATTTCTCTCCTTGGACACTAAATACATCTATCCTCTTAGCAGGAGTAAGATAGCAATGAAGAAATGTTTGAGGCCTGATGATGGGAGGAAATTGTATCTAGCTAAGGAATTAAGAATTTACCCCTAAATATTAGGAAGCAGTTGGAAAGTTTTGAGCAGGGGCAGAGCACATTGAAAGGGAATACGAGTCAAGCAGTGTTCTGGGCAGGAGAGCTTTGCAGAAGGAGACAGGGAAGCGGGAGGACCAGGTAGGAGGCCGCCAGTGAAGGACTGACGGAGGCCTGCCCCGAAAGAAGCAAAGGAAGGCTGAAAGATGGAAAGACTGCTCCAGACTAAAAGATTTCCCCAACCCAATGATCTCGTTTACTTTTCTCTTAGCAAACGCTTCTTAATGCAGAGATAAAAGTTGAGACTCTACATGAGTTATCATATTGTCTGAATTTCCAAAGTTGAATGTGTTTTATGGATATATCCGGGTACTGAAGTCACTTTCTGTTTGTTATTTCAGACATATATGCTTGGTTGGTTTTTTGTTTGTTTTCCTGGAGAAATCATAAAGAACTAGCTGTATTGGTCAGGGTGGGCTAAGCTGCTATAACAAATAGATACCTCCTCTCCCACTCACTATATTGTATCATCAGCATCCATATCCAGATCTTTTTTATCATCCCAAATAGAAGGTCTGCCCATTAAACAATAACTTCCCCTCCTCTTCCCCGCACCCCCAGCCTCTCTTCCTCTTTCTGACTCTATGAATTTTTCTTTACTGGGTACCTCATATTAGTGGAATCACACAGTATTTGTCCTTTCATATCTGGCTTATTTCACTTAGTATAACGTTTTCGAGGTTTATCCAAGTTGTAGCATGTATCTGAACTTCATTCATTTTTGATGACTGAATAGTATTCCCTTGTATGTACATACCACATTTTGTTTATCCATTCATCAGTTGATGAACACTGGGGTTGTTTCTACCTTTTGGCTATTGTGACTTTCCCTTTATTTTTAATTGAACCCTCACTCCATAATTGCTTCCTTTTCCCTTTTTATTTGCACTATAATTGTGAACAAGTGAGATGTTGTATTTTCATCGCGTGGGGATTTTTTTTTGAGGGAGGGTTGCTACTCTGCAGGGTGTGATAAGGCTATGCTAGTAACACAGTTTGTGCAGTCAACAAACATTTATTGAGCATCTCCCTTGTGGTAGGTACTAGGGATACAGAGATGAATAATACAAGATCCCAACTCCCAAGGAGTTTAGAGTTTAGTAGGGGGGTGAGAAGTGTAGGTAAATCATTGCAACGCCAGGTCCCAGTTGTGGGAGGGACCCAAAGAATAAAGGACCTGCTCTACCTGGGGAGGTTAGAAGAAGTGAATCTTGAGTTATGTTTTGAAGGATTCAGGGGGGGAGCTGGAGGAGGGAAAAATAGAGAAGTAAGACCAAGCAAGCTTGTAGCTCATTGGTACTTTTTCCTGTAGGCAGAGTCAGTGAGGGCTTCAAGCAGGGGGTTGATATGATATCATGCCAATCTGAAGATGATTCTAGCAAGAATGTAGAGAATGGGGTGAGATGCATAGTGCCAAATGCTGGGAGAATAGGTCAGGATAAAGTGACAAAGGTGATACAGTGATAAAGTGTCAGTTGCACTGAGGATTGTGAGCTGGGATGGAAGAGCGCTAGGTGAAAGAGAGAAACCATCAGAATTGTGGACCACCTCCATGTGAGGGTTATGAAAAGGGCCTGTTCCAGGATGAAACCCATGTTTCTGGGTTGGTACCATTAACCCACACAGGGCAAATAGGTTTCTAGAGAAAGGAACAGAAGAGAAATCTCAGTTTGGGGCATGTGAGTGTGAGCTGTCTGTGGAATATGCAGGTAGATCACGCCATTAGCTGTGGCACACACCTGTCTGCATCTCAGGAGGGGGCTGCCTAAGAAATTTGAGATTCAAGCGTCAGTATCATAAGGTAGCAACTGACTATTCTGTAGAAAACGGACCAATAGTAAAAAGTCACTTCCCTTTCTGAAGGTGTCCCTGCAATTCAAATCACTGTGAAGAAGGATTGTATATATCTTCCTAAGCAAGGCCCACATGTGTCTAAGCCCCAAAACAGGATTCTTTTATCATGTGAGTGCAATGAGAATTTGGTCAGGCAATTCACAATGACTTCAAAGTCCATATGGATTTGGGTCTCCACGCCATTCTCAAATCTGGACCAACTAGGCGTCAGAAGTAGGACATTTCAGATTTGGACCTGTTTCTGAAGCCATAAAAGGGCCTCTTGCCGCCACTCTATTGCTGTACACATGATATTTCTAATTCCCAGAACAACCCCACAGAGAGGTACTCTTACCTCATTTCCACATGAGGAAGTAGAGGCTCATGGCGTTAGGCAAGGTCTCACAGCTCCTAAGTGGCTGACCCTTCATTTGAACACAGCTTGGATTCCAGACCTCCACACTGCACCTTGGCACGATCAGTGAGTCACAGTGGGTTAATGTATTTCAGATGGGACAGGGTTAACGTGAGGCAAAAGAGCCACACTGAATTGTTTTTACCATGGAACTGAGATATTAACAGGTGAAATGATACAGCCGCTGGAATTAGCTTCAAAATAATTGACGAGTGGGTGAGGGTTTCCATGAATCCAGGTTGCTGTTGAGTTGATAACTGTTGAAGCTGGGTGAGGGGTACATGGGAGTTCATTATATTGTTCTCTCTTTGTGATTTTTTTTTATATATTGCAAAATAAAAAGGGTTTGGAAGCATTTGGATAAAAGAGTTGCAGAATGGCATTTTTTCTAAAGTCAGTTATTTATGTTGGAGACCTTTTCGGTGTTTTGGATTACCCCTCTCAGAGTTTATGCATATTAATTTGCATATTAATTGCAAATAAATTGCATGTTAGTTAATATGCATATTAATAAGTAACACTTATTGTTGAGGTGATGTGCTCCGACTTTGGGCTCTGGCATTGACTAATCACCTTCTTACACAGGAAGGAAATGGCATATTGTCCCGTGTCCCCTCATAATCGTGTTCTCCTAACAGATGGAGACATGTGAGTGCCTGGAGGCACTCCCTCCGCAGCTGGGATGATGGCAGGAAAAGACAACAGTTGTTTTTGAAGAACGCTCCCATTTTGGACGTGAACACTGCCCTTCACCATTCTTATTCTATCATCCCTGATGATAACTAAACATGGGAAGTAGTTGGCTGCAGGACAGCTGTTTTTTCCATTTGTGGATGCAGCATTTCTCACCCATCAGGATGTGAAGGGATCCCCGTATCCTAAGACTGACCCTACTACATACACACCCAGTGGGGAAACTGGATGACATTTGTAAAGCAATAAGTATTTGAGGAGGTAGCTAGAGAAATTTAGAAAAAAGTAAATGCATAGAAATATACTCACATAAAATATAAATAAAAGGGCTTGTTTCTTTTCATTTGGAATGTGTCATTCAAGGGCTAGAATTAAATTGCCGTAGACCATTGCAAATTTAGCCTGAAGAAAATTCGATAGGAGTTTGGTGTTTTCTGTTTATAGGTCAAGCAAAACCATTTGCAAATAGTAAGAACCATGACTTTTCCTTATTGCGTAATTGTTTATAAACCATGGGAAAGAGTGAAATCACTGACCAAGTGAGACAAGGCAGCAGTCTCTGCGGATGGTCAAGGGACTAGCAATTTCCACTTATGCGTATATTTTAGGCCTGGCCTCCAAAAGAAATACGCCCAGAGAAATGGTGTGGTTTTATCCAGGGCTACTGAGCCTAATATTTGGCTGCCTCTGTGTTATTCTGAGCTGTAATTTTCCATGTCATCTAAGTTCGTAATAATTCTTTACTATGATGGAGTTTCAGCGAGCAGACGTTCTGCTTGGTGCATTTCTTCTGAGTGAGTAATCCCCTGACACAACCACCAGGTGTTGGCAGAAGCAAACCTGGTCATAAGTCATGCTCCCCTTCCGGCGTGGCGAAACCTAGGACGCGTAACCCAGTGTCTTTGAGAGCAGTTGCTGATTTTTCCTAAAGGAAATTTGGGAGAAAAGAAGAAAAGGAAACGAAATACCCCAATTTAGGAGTAGAACTAATGTATGATTATAAGACTTAAAAAGTACATAAACGCTAGCAATGAAGTCATTTCTTCCAAGTGCAAGACCATATACCATTTTCCCCTTGTTCTCTGTGTGGCTGGATTGTGGCATCAGTGGCTCGGTGAGTTTCTGTGATATAAGGGGTTAAAGTCTGTGGGATAGAAGTGTGAGGCAATTTGCCATTAACAGCTGACCTAATCTAACAGAAAGAATTGAGAGGTTTGTCTTTTTTGGAAAACACTAAGGCTCTTCCAAGTAACCAGCAGTGTGACTTGACCACACTGCTCACTAGCTGGGGTTTGGACGGCCACCATGTCTGTCTGCTGGCTGCGTCCACAACTGTGGGATCTCTCTCCAGGCAGCTCACCATGGCTTATGTCATCTTCGCTCAGCCGGCCCAACGCTTTTTCCATCTGCTAAAATATGGAGCACGGGTGCTGCTTTTACCCTTTCTCCAAAGAGAGAGGGAAGGCAGATGAGTTCGTTGCTTTTCATTTAAAAATCATACGTTAATTGGCATTTTTAAAAAACTGTTCAGCTAAGCGTGTTTAGTGTAATCAGTCAGCACTGAATTTCTTAAAAGGCAAAAATGGGTACAGAGCAGAGATTTTACACCGGTGTGTTAGAAGCTTGCTAGATGTTTCCATAATGAAATGGTGCTCCGACCAGGACCTCTTTTCATCAGGGGTGACCTAAAAAGTATTGTTTGCAATGTTACATCAGGTACTAACGAGGATAATTAATTTAGTAACACGGTAATTCCTCCCGCATATAGGAAGGACTGATGTGTATGCATAATTATTAAACCTAAACTTCCTCTTCTCCTTCTAAATTTTTACTAAGATATTTTCTAATGAGGTTGGGAGTTTAGACAATGATCAGATCATTGCCTTGTGTTTTGCACATCTGGGGGGATAGTAGCGGCTGATGTATTCCTAAATTAAAGGTATTCCTGCTAAAACCATTTCTCGGTTGCCTTTAGAGCATGCTAAAAAAAAATCCAGGAGCATCTCCCTTAAAGGTATACTGTTTTTTATGTGTTTTTCCTTTTGCCATTCATGAGATTTTTTAAAAATAAAATGACTTCTTTTATTACTGTTTTAAAGGTCTCTGGGGAACAAGGCTCATGGAGGAAAGCAGCACTGACCGAGAGAAACACCTGAAAAGTGTTTTACGGGAACTGGCCACATATCTCCTTTTTCTCATAGTCTTGTGCATCCGTAAGTAGAACATTTTCTTCCACTAGAGGAAAAGTTTTGGAAATATTTGACCTGTCAAACTCATGATTAAGAGGAATTGTAGATGCACCAATGACGGTTAATTCAGAAGTTCTCTCCTCTGTTATCAATTCCAATTTACAGTTTGGTAAAGCTCTCCTCTCTCCTCTGGCAAACACTGATCAAAATTCGGCATTATTTGATTGGCCGGTTTGTTGTCAGTTGTGACCATTTTCCCTATGAGATGCACAGGGCGACCTGCCAGACACCAAGTAACCAAGTAAAAGGATTTTTGTATTAGATTCTTAATAATTACAGCATTACTGTTATTACTTCAAGTAATGTAAAGTGTACACAGGAATTATTTTCCAAGTTTAACTTTCAGAAAATACAAATAATGTCACCTAATATTGCTTTTATGTCTATTTATATTTAAAAGTCTCCTTTTTTTGGATTCGGATGTGTTGTGTGGATGCCTTCACTCTAACTAATCATTTCTTCCAAATCTTCAATAATTGTAGATTTTTACTCCGTAGGAAACTTACTGCAGACTCATCTCTTTCTGTTTTCTTTCTCCTTTCTTCTTTCAATACATTCCTGCATTGTCTGGGAGGGGAGGGATGCCTTAGCCAGAAACAACTCTTAGAAACCGTTTGCCTCCAAGTCCAGAAGGTCACGGGCAAAGGACTTATCCTCTGAATCAAAGGATATTGGTTGATGGAGTTCTGTCGTGTCCTCTCTAAAGCCCTTTATGAGAACAGACAGGAAGCAGATTTATGACCACCAGGACTTCTTAGCATATTCCTCAGGGAAAGGAGTTTGTTCTTACAGTGTACACTTAGAAATGCTTAAAAACCAACATCAACCGTGGAAAGAGTTCCCTTCTTTGTAAATGGAGAGAGTCCTGATTTAATCAATACTTTAATAATGCCATTCTTATTACATTAAAATTGACCACCTTGAATTTAATTGACTAAGCGCTAAAAGCTTCCTTTAAAAATGTTTTTTGTTTACTAGATTTATAAGAAGATGTGTAAGTTGAACATAAAAGATTAAGGAAACATTTAAGCTTTTGATATTTGTAATTTTAAGAAATTGAATATTGATTTATTTAATATCCCCACACTGGTTTTTAATAATACCAGTAAGCTCTTAATGAGACTCAAACAGGGCATGACTTCTCACATTTTCTGAGAATTTGACTATCCAAGTGGGAACTTAAGAAAAAGAGAAAAAAAGATGTTATTTAAGCTAAAAAGTATATATGTGTGAACAACATTCGTTTTCTTGCTTTTTTCTTCCTAATTTTCTGAACTTTTCTGTTGTTTGTTTAGGAAGGAATCTCTCTCATTACTTTAAAAGCATGTTATCTAAGAAATGCTGAAAACCTAGAAATGATCTATTCAGTACATTAAAAGTTATTAAGCAAGAGATGTGATATTTTTTAACTTTTATGTTCTGAGCTGTTAGAACTTAGAGTAAATGCTGAAGTGAAGTTTGCTTCCAGCGTAGAAATGGTGCTTAAATATTAAACTTCAGTGGCCTTAAATTTTAACAGGTAGATTAGAATCATTATTATTTCTAATTTTTTTCGAGCATGACACATACATTATACACAGATTTTATGCAAAATATAGGTGCTCCTATAAGTCTAAAATTTCATTGTTCCCCAAAATTGCCTAAACATCAGAATCACCAAGAGAATTTCTTTTATAATTGTAGTTTGCCTGGATCTACTAAATCAAAGCCTTCCAGATGTGGCCCAGAGAAGTGAATTTTCAGATGCACTGACCAGCTTCGGGAACTAGGCCAGATAAATAAACTGAGTAGCTGGAGTTTTAGGAAACAAGCTTGTCATATAACTAACTAGCGTTTTCTTGTTTATTTTAGAATTTTTATGCTTTTTGTTCTTTTTCACACTAATCACATTTTTGCTTCTTATATCAGCTACAGTTTTTACATAGGCAAAGTTTTTTTTTCAAAATATTGTAGAATCTCTGGGTAAGAAGGAATGTTGGCAGTCGTGGATCAAACCTCCACTGAATGCTAAAACTCCCCCCTGCAGCATCCTTCCCAAAAGGTCAGTCATCCTGCCTCCAGTTGGGCAAGAGTTCCAGGTTAAGGGACTGACTCCTTTGAAATAGTTCATTTTATTTTTCTATGGCTGTGTTAGAAAGTTCTTCCTTATGCAAAACCAAAGTCTGTCCTCATCTAACTTCCCGTCTTAGTTTTACTCTCTAAGCCAGCCTAATACCAGGGACCTTTCCCATGTCTCTCCTCCAGCTTAGCGTGTCAGAAGTTTGGAGACAGACGTTCAGTCTCCTCCAAGTCTTCTCTAGGTTAAACCTTTCCAGTTCCCTTAGCTGTTGATCATGTGATTGGAGACATGCCTTTGAACAACCCATCTGATAGAGACTCCCTCCAGTTTATCAGAGTCCCCCCCTTTTTTTTTAAGGGGATGCATTTATTGTCACTCTTCCAAATGTACCAAAAAAATGAGAAAATAACCCCCAACTCAATTCCCCTCACCTCCACAACATTCTCCCCAGCACAAATAATTTTTCCCAAAACCACAAACATAAACTGGTTCTGATATTCTCATAAATATCAGTACACCTAAGCTGCGTCTTTATTCCCGTCTTGCCCCTAGGTTCTTCATGACCATTTTTGTTTGTTTGTTTTGTTTTGTAGCTTCCATATGTATGTGTTAGCATACCGTATTTGTCTTTCTCTTTCTGACTTCATTCTGTATGACAGACTCTAGGTCCATCCACCTCACTACAAATAACTCAATTTCGTTTCTTTTTATGGCTGAGTAATATTCCATTGTATATATGTGCCACATCTTCTTTATCCATTCATCCGATGATGGACACTTAGGTTGCTTCCATCTCCTGGCTACTGTAAACAGAGCTGCAGTGAACATTTTGGTACATGACTCTTTTCGAATTCACGTGCAGTCTTAAGTTCACAGGCTACAGTCCATGGGAAGTAACTGCTAAAGACCAACTATGGCTGGAAAGCTCTCTGACCTTTTCAGTACTGGACAAAAACTATAATAACGGGCTTCCCTGGTGGCGCAGTGGTTGGGAGTCCACCTGCTGATGCAGGGGACGCAGGTTCGTGCCCCGGTCCGGGAGGATCCCACGTGCCGTGGAGTGGCTGGGCCCGTGAGCCATGGCCGCTGGGCCTGCGCGTCCGGAGCCTGTGCTCCGCAACGGGAGGGGCCACAGCGGTGAGAGGCCCGTGTACCGCAAAAAAAAACAAAAACAAAAACAAAAACTACAATAACAAGAAATGTATATTCATATATAAATATTACTTTAAACATGGCCTTTACTCCACGTGCATAGCTTTCTCTTTATTTCTTCGTGGTAACTTCTATGTAAATATTACATGCTTTTCTCTCTTGTTTAAAAAAAAAATTACACTACGTAATACAGGCAGGCATTCACAAAAGCACTTGTGTTGACAACCTCTATCCCTCAAAGATTTCCATCACAACTTGTCACTTACCTTTGAATTTTAACCGAAACTGCATTAAAATATTTGGGCGTGTTAATAATTTTAATTCACCTCTCTGGTTTATTCTGCAGCCGCACTCTGCCTCCTGCAAGGCCCTCACCCAGGTCACCAGGGACGTCTTAATTGCCAAATTTTTATGGGCTCCTTTTAGCCTTTCTCTCTCATTTGGTCCCAGATGAGACATTTGGCATTCCACAAACTTCCCTCTTTGGCTTCTGTGACTCCCTCTCTTCCTGTATCCCTCCTTACTCTCTTCACTTTCTTCATTTTTTTCTTTCTGAGATGTGTTTAGACAGACGATTTTCTGTGACTGGGTCTTTGCCTTTCTCTTCAAGGGATCTTCCCTGCAGCTTCAGCTGGTCCTGTACGCTGGCGCTCCCAAGTTCCTCCCGACCTCTCATGGACCATGAATCTTGTGCCAGCTTTTACTGGACCTCTGCACCGGTGCATCTCAGGGGCATCCTTAACATTTCTCAACCTGGACTCACCCTGTCCATCCAAACATGCTTTGCTCACGTTCTCTATCTGGTTTACTATTAACATCACCCCCATGAATGCCTCTCCCCAAACCTTGAAAAAGAATGTGAGTGATCCCTTCTGATACAATATAAAGTTTGATATCTATGTAATACATTAAGTCGTATGTTCTATTATAAAACCCCTAATGTCCCAAGATCATTTTTATCTTCTTTCTCTGTCAAAGATTGAGAGATGTAAATTTGTTTCTAAGTGTTATTGTGGTTTTGGTAATTCTCCTTCTATTACTAGAAGACGTTGCTTTATATATCTTGATATTGTTATTCAATACATAAAAGTTCATTCTAGTTATATCATTGTGTAAAGTATCATTTATCAATAAAAGATCATCTTTTTCTTTAACTCAGTACTCACCTTATAATCTCCTTTGTCAGATGATTGCAATACCACTTAACACCTTTTGTATATCTAATATATATCTTCTCATTCCTTTATTTTTAACTTCATTTTGAATGGGTCTCATAAAAATTCTAAAGATAACATTTTTAAATTTTTTAACCAATATTTAAGACTATGATCTAGTAAGTTTAAGCTCTTTACATTTCATGCTTTTGTCAGATTTCTGCCATCTTATTTTTTCCTCTCTTTTACACTTTCTTGGTATTTTTCATTTCTCTTCTTCTTTTTGTTACATTGGAAATTTTTTCTTTGCTTTTTATTCCACTGATCTGGAGTTTATACAGCGCAGTCCCCTTTATATAGTTTTTAGTATTTAAGCCTATATTTTTTCAGCCATATTAAGAAGAAAATGGTGTCTGTAGCCTATTTTTAAATGAGACCATGTTTTTTGGTTTGTTTTTGGTTTTTTTTGTTTTTTTTGTGGTACGTGGGCCTCTCACCGTTGTGGCCTCTCCCGTCGCGGAGCACAGCCTCCGGACGCGCAGGCTCAGCGGCCATGGCTCACGGGCGCAGCCGCTCCGCGGCATGTGGGATCTTCCCGGACCGGGGCACGAACCCGTGTCCCCTGCATCGGCAGGCGGACTCTTAACCACTGCGCCAGCAGGGAAGCCTGAGACCATCTTTTAAGACAGCTTTAGTTAGTTTACATGCTGATTAGTTGGTGATGCTGTGATAATGTTTTCTTTTCTGGCTTATTTCATAGAAAATCGAATCTGAGAGTTAAGACGAGGACTAAATAGCAGAAAAAAAATATATGCACATAGGATATATGTGTCCTTTACCTTATATTTTTAAAATATTTTCCTCTCCTTTCTGATCCTCGTTTATGGTTATTTCATGATGTAACTTTCTTCTTTACAATTCAGTTCATTTAAAGAGTGTATGTTACCTTCCAAGTGGGCTTTGCCCATCAGGGACTGAAAGGAGAAACGATGTAACAGTCTTACATTTCTATTGCATTTAACAGTATGCAAAATCTGTGTTCACATAACATTTCTCCCAGTGAACTACACAAAAGCCTTAGATGTTATTATTCCCATTTTCTAGATAGTGAAACTCAGGCTCAGAAAAATTAAATACTTGTCCAAGATCCCAAGATACCGAGACCCACAATTATGAACACGGAGGCTGACTTAAGGGTGAAGGAAATCTTAAACTCAAACCCAAATCGTTCTGATTTCAAATCCCGGGGGGTCCTTTAGCTCCAGCCTAGCTGGACTCATGATGCAGCTGACCCCTGGAGTGTGTGGAGCTGTCACTTGAAGATATCGCTTGGACCAGCCCACTGCCTGGCCCAAGGGAGGGACGGAGTTAACGTTAGCTGACTGAAGGTGTTAGAATCGTCATCCCCTTCAACCACTAGGTGGCATTGTTTCTCTGGATGTCCAGCAGGTGGCACTGCATAGCCAAGAGGATGTACCCCTTCCCTTTCAGTGAAGTTCTCAAATTGCATACAGGTCCTGAGAATTTCAAAAGCAATCAGTATTAAAAGTACAGGACAATAAAGGAGATGCATTTTAAAATCAGTGGCTAAAATACATACATATTGCATATTTATAAATCAAAAAATTTAAATAATTTGTCATAATTCTTTTTCAACAACCAAAAACACCCCACAGGTAAAAAAATTTAAGAGTGATCTACATTAACCAGCCAATCCAAAGAAAATTCTAATTTCAAATTAATTCCAAAAATCAATGTAATAATCATTTAGTCGGCTTTGGGGAGCCTTCACGACCCCTCTTTAGCATGATATCAGCTTTGGATCTGAAGAAGGCCTTTGCAGAACACATCGTACCTTGTCCACCCCTCTGTGGGAGCTGGTAGGCAGTGTTCCCCCTGGGGACACCGTGAGCACCTCTTCTTGAGGACAGAGATCACATCTTTTTTTTTTTTTTTTTTTTTTTTTTGCGGTCCACGGGCCTCTCACTGTTGCGGCCTCTCCCGCTGCGGAGCACAGGCTCCGGATGCGCAGGCTCAGCGGCCATGGCTCAGGGGCCCAGCCGCTCCGCGGCATGTGGGATCTTCCCGGACCGGGACACGAACCCGCGTCCCCTGCATCGGCAGGCGGACTCTCAACCACTGCGCCACCAGGGAAGCCCCAGAGATCACATCTTGCGCATCTTCATGTCCAACACCCTGTCCCATCAATGGATTAAAAGTCCAAACCCTGAACTCCAGTCCGATGCAGTCTTAAGAGGTGACAGGTTATGTAACACTGGAAGAGGAGTGTTGTTGTCCTAATTAGTGGGTCATAGGATGACAGGTGATGGAACCTAACTGTGAGGACTGGAAGAGGTCCCTTCCCCTCTAGATGCGGCACACGAGCCACGTGGTCGTGTGTGTTTATTGCTTCACTGACTGACTGCTCGAGATGCCTCGCAGACACGCTTGTGTTTGGATCACTATTATCCACTTCTCTCTTTTAATCTTAATTCTCTATGATGTTTGGGTAGGGAAGGGGACTAGGTGAAGGAAAGATGTAATCCCCAAATCACTTATTATGAGGTTGTAAAATGCATTGTATGCTGCCTGAAGATTATTACAGAATCAGCTAAGTAGTCATTGCTTGCTGGGTGTTGAGAACTGTGGTCGAAAGGCCTGTAAAACCTCTGTGGTCAAAAGAAGCATAAAAGGAAGTATTTCCTTCCTCTTGAAGTGTTTTGTCATCTAATTGTAGGTATCAAAGCGTATGATACCTGCAATCATTAGAGTTCGGCATAAGACAGCACTCGTTAAAGTGCTGAAATTTTTAATAGATAATGTTGTAGCAATCTGGTTAAGGAGGAAGAACCACCATTATTGGACATTTAAGTGTCAGCCACTGTATTGGATAATTTTTAGTTTTTTTTTTTTTTTAAGAGATGCTGTTCTGCCTCTTCTTTCCCTTTATTGATTTATTTATTTTTAATTTTGGCTGTGCTGGGTCTTTGTTGCAGTGTGTGGGCTCTGATTTGTGGCACACGGGCTCTCTAGTTGTGGCACACAGGTTCCGGAGCACGCGGGCTCAGTAGTTGCAGCGTGCGGGCTTCGTTGCCCCGCGGCATGTGGGATCTTAGTTCCCCGACCAGGGTTCGAACCTGCCTCCCCTGCGTTGGAAGGCGGATTCTTAACCACTGAACCACCAGGGAAGTCCCATTTAGTTATATATTTTTTTAAGCACCAAAAACTCCCATGAGATAGCTACTTACTCCTTACAGAAGAGGCAACTAAAGCTTAGAGAGTCTGAGCAACTTGTACAGCTCATACAGCAAGTAAGAGGCATGACCCAGACTCAAAGCCTGATCTCCTGTGACGTGCTGAGCCTGTACGTGATCGCCCCACCTTTCTCCAGGACCATTCAGAATGGGCTGGTGAGATCGGCAGGTCTTCACATCAGGGGTGTGGCTTGAGTTTAGAGTGTGCCACGCAACAGCTGGTAGGTGGCTGGGAGGCAGATGCGTCTGTTAGTCAGCATCCCAGAAGGAAAGAGATGGGAGACTCACAGCGGCAATTGTGGGAGTTCATCGAAAGGACCGTTTACAGAGGTGTGGCGGCAGGGTTATAGGAGCCAACGAGGGGACACGAGGCTCTTGGGCAAGGTTCCCACCTCCGGGCCTGGAGGGACAAGGGCAGGGAATGGCGTGGTGTGAACCTGGTGTGGCTGGGGGAGAAGAGATGCCCCCAGCAGCGGTGGCCACCGTTAGAGGGTCCCCAGCAAACTGCACCCAGGCAGTGAGGGCGTGGGAGCAGGGAGAACAAACCCAGCTCTCTCTCTCCTCGGGCCGCCAGGTCTCCTGTGGGCTGAATGCACCGGAAACCAGAAGACAGGGGAGTCCAGTCGGTCTGCAGCGGTCAGCCTCAGGGTGCAGAGCAGGGCACACGAGAATGGGGAGTTGATGTGGGAACAAGACGAGAGTGGGCTGCCCACGCCGTCGTAGGCAGAGGGGGCGGCAGGCGCACCGCTGGAGAACGTGGGGCTCGGCGTGGCATCTGCTGGGGCGTAGGGTTCTCGGGCAGGGAGGGTGCTCCGGGAGGTGGTGGGAGGCGACGTCGAAGGGCGTCTTGGAGGTCCCAAGTGGCAAGGAGGGGGCACCTGATCTTAATCCGGTGCTCAGTGGTAAGCCAGTTTTGTTTCATGGAAGCCAGTGTTAATTCATTTCTTGTGTAAGCCAGAGAGCTGGGGAGGGATCCTGGAACAACGATGCAGGGAAGGGAGGCGGGATGGCTGTCTGCCCGTCCGCCGGGATCGTGTGAGTGCGTGTGCAGGATCCCTGGCAGAGTTCATTTGGCCCTTTCTGTCTTCCAGTGACCTATGGGATGATGAGCTCCAGTGTGTACTACTATACCCGGATCATGTCCCAGCTCTTCCTGGACACCCCGGTGTCCAAAACGGAGAAAACTAACTTTAAAACTCTTTCTTCAGTGGAAGACTTCTGGAAGGTATTTGCAAATGACCTCTTGCTCTTGAAAATTGTTCATGTAGCTTCGTAAATTCAGTTCAGGCCCACGAGGGCGGAACTTCATTGTGTTGTCTTGCTTCGTTTTTTGTTTTTGTCTCTTTGCTGGTGTTGGAATGTACCCCAGAACCGTGCCTGATACAAGGCAGGCACATTCTTTCAAAGATCTCTAATGTAAAATTCAACCCAGCCCTCCCCAACTTGTCACAGATTCCAACATTAGTGTTAGAGGATAAGCAATGAGGGATACCACAGGAAAAATACGAAACTGATCTGGGAGATGTGTTCAGAATCTAAGAGAATGGGGAGGGAAATTGGAAAGGAAATGATTACTTCCTTCTGGGGAAATACTTGCTAAAATTCTTAGTAAACCCTGGGGTCAGAGCTGTTGATTTTAAAGATAGAGGAACTGGGTCACAAGAACCTAAATATACTAAATAATGCCTAAAAATACTTGACATCCAAAACCACACTTGTATAATATGAATCTTTTCCACCTCAAGGGGGCAAATCACTCCATCTCTATTGATTGTCTGATAAGGATGAGACACTGAGAAATGGCTGGGCCTGTCTTTCCTACAGGCCAACTAATGAGAAACTTCTCACATGTATACAGTTCTGTGATAATGAATGCCACACTGTAAAAATGGAGGGAAGGAGGGGGGGATGAGAAGTTAGAGAGTTCATTCACCCTATGACAAAATAATCCAGACAATTACAAGGTCCATCAGATAGCAGACTGGTTTTCAAAACTAGCATCTTTTCCTCTCCAGTGATGGTGAACCATGATTATGTGGGATGCTGCTGTAATAAGGGAAGGTGGAATTGATCATGGTTACGGATTCGTTGCAAACTGCACCCTCTCCCCAGCCTTTAGTCCTGGAGTAGAAATCAAGAGTCGCCACGTATGAAGTGCCCATTCTGTGCCAGGTGTAGCCACCATACAAAAGATAGGCATTACAGATGCTCGAGGCCTCACAGCCAGCAAGGAGATGACGGAGCAGGACTGGAGCAGGGTCCAGCCTCTCTGACAACAAAACCCACCTACCTGTTCACAGAGTTGCCAAACTGTTGGTCACACAAACATCCCAGGGAGGAGTAAGGCAGCCTCTGAGCTGAGAGTTTTTCAAAAATGGTGCCTTTGCTTTCAGTTTGCAGAAGGCGCTTTGTTGGATGGGCTCTACTGGAAGATGCAACCCAGCAACAGAACGGAAGGCGACGACCGAAGCTTCATCTACTACGAGAACCTACTCTTAGGGGTACCACGTATACGGCAACTCAGAGTCAGAAATGGATCCTGTTCCATCCCCCTGGACTTGAGAGATGAGATTAAAGAGTGCTATGATGTCTACTCTGTCAGCAGTGAAGACAGGGCTCCATTCGGTCCGAGAAATGGAACCGCGTAAGTGTCTGTGGCTCGGGGCCCTGGGCTGTCACGGACATCCATTCATTCGTTCTCTAACCCCTTCACCAAGGAGAAGATGCCTTCAATGCTTGTATTTAAGGCCGTGGCCAAACTTTGGCTTCTCAAGTTTTCTGTACTTTTTACCCCCTTTCAGCTTCTGCATACTTATTTTTCAGAAGGCTAAATGGCTGACCATATCCCCACAGGAAAGAAGCTACCTTCACCTTCAGGGGTTTCTTTTAAGGTGCCTGGATCCTATTTTTATAAATCCAGTAATATGGTTCACTAGGTTGTTACTAGGAAGGTTTTTGGTACAGAAATTCTTTTGTATTAGCTCTTAGAAATAAATTTGTGTTCACACTACAATTACTTAAAGTGAATCATAAGCTCATGAGGCAGTTCTTCTGTCTGGTTTAAAGCCTGTCCTTCTCAAATGTGTGTTTTTGATTTTGAGTACGTGTCTGCATTGTGTGTATTTGCAGGGATTTTGGGTGCTCTTTGTCAACATACTTAAAACATCCTGTGTATTAAGGGAGGACAGTCCTTATTTCTAGAATTATTACAAAAAGTGAGAAGAGTTCTCGGGTTGTCCCAAGGTGGACATCTTGGGGCACGGGCCCTGGGTGAGTCACTGTGGATAGAATTGTCTTCTAAGTTTCACTAAACTAATTCTTTCAGTTCATCTAGATCCCTTTCTTGAGAACTGAGACACCAGAATCCAGATTAGTTAATACGCAGTGAGGACGAACACCTTTTCCATAACCAGATTCTTCGTCTGTCGTCCAGTACACACCCTCTTTAGTACCTGGACCCATAAGGAACAAACTTACTAAACATCCGAAGATTTAGAGTAAAAAGACTGAATCTCAAAAGACGTCTTTTCCAGGTTGTGATAGTGATTTTGCTCACTAATGCCCCTTTTTCCAGTTCCTGCAAAGCATAAGTTTGCACTTGAACTATGGTACCTTGTCTAATATTTTATCTCATCTCATGCCATTGGTAAGAGAGATTCATGCAGCCTCTATTCCACGCTAGACGCTATCTAAGAAGTGAATTCATGCATTCTCTCATCTACTTTTCACAGAACAACTCTGAAATAGGTATCAGCTCCATTTTATAGATGAAAACACATCACCGCTAGTAAATGGGACCAGCTTGACTCCAAAACCCATGTTTCTTTTATGATGCCACGTTGCTTCTTCCATATTAATTACGTTGCTAGAGTGGCTGCCTGCTGCCCTCAGTTCCCCGTCAGAATTCAAGCTTCTTGAGGGCAGGGACTCTGTTTTGTTCACTGCTGTATTTCCAGAGCTTTGAACAGTGCCTAGAACATCCAAGACGCTTATAAGTGATTTTCACTACAGGGTAGGCTACTGAAGGGATCCTTCTTGTGTGTATTTAAACCATCCCAGGTCCTGCCAGAGTCTGATAGAAGATGAGTGTGTATGCTACCTGTATGTCCCACCAGCTCCGATAATTCAATATGCCCCAAACTGAGCTCGTCACTTTTTATCATTTATTTATTTGTTTGTTTGTTTGTTTGTTTTTGGCCATGCCATGCGGCACACGGGATCTTAGTTTCCCCAACCAGGGATCGAACCCGTGCCCCCTGCATTGGGAGCGTGGAGTCTTTTTTTTTTTTTGCTGCGACAGGTCTTAGTTGCAGCACGCGGGATCTTCGTTGCCACATGCAGGATCATTAGTTGCGGCATGCGAACTCTTACTTGAGGCATGTGGGATCTAGTTCCGTGACCAGGGATCGAACCCAGGCCCCCTGCATTTGGAGCGTGGAGTCTTAGCCACGGGACCCCCAGGGAAGTCCCGGAACTCATCACTTTCTTGTCGAATGTGTCCTTCCTCCTGTTCACGGCACCACCATCTTCGCATTACCCAAAAAGAGACTGGAGTCTTTCTTCAGAAGCCCCCTCTCCCTTGCCCCAGCTTCCAGATCAGTGCCAGGCTCTGTTGACAGTCACCTCCGTGGCCCTGTCTCGGCCCTCCCTTGTCCTTCCCAGCTCACTGCTCTAGTTCAGGCCTCATCGGTTCTTGCAAGGACAGCTGACTCAGCTGTGTCGGGGTCCCTGGGACCAGCCTCACGGAGTTCAGCAATTCTCTGGAAGGGCTCCCAGGATTCAGCATATATTCATGGCCGAGCTTTACTACAGTGAAAGGAAATACGCAAAAGCAGCGGAAGGGACAGGCTCATGGGGCAAAGTCTGGAGGGAACCAGGTGCCGGGTTGTAAAGGTCCTCTCCCAGTGGAGCCACACAAGACACGCGTCTTCCTCCAGTAACGAGTTGTGACAACGTGTAGGAAGCATTGTCTGTCCGAGAAGCTCAGCAGAGACTTGGTGCCTCCCATGTGTTTCTGGGTGCTGGTTACATAGGCAGGCTCTGGCCAGCACATCCCCAAATCTCAGACTCCCAGAAGGGGAGCAGGTGTGGGCATGAGCCACCTTGTTTGTACAGAAGCCTAGGCACTGTGAGCCTCTCCTTCTGGTCAGAGGATGTTTTACATCAGTGTAGGGAGCCGTTTATCACTGAAATTCCAGATGCCAGCCGAGTCCAACCTGAATGCTTTAAGGAGAGGCGGTCTCGGACCCGCTGTGTTAACTCTCTTCCACACATGCGTCCTCTCTCTTTCCTCACCACTCCAGGTAACCCCGTTCTGTGCCTCTCAGAGACCTTCCCTTCGGTGACCCCTTCACGCCTGCCCCCTCACCATCTGACCAGAGTCCATCTTTCAGCCTTCTCTCCTTCATCGTATGGGCGCCAAACCGAACTACTGGCGGATGCCTTGTACTTCTCCGGCCCCGCCTGGCTCAGGCTTAAAAACACCCTCCCCATCCACCTGCCTAAGTCTGAACCCTGCTTACCTTTCACAGCCTAGGTTCAACGTGGCTTCTTCCAAAGCCTTCTCTGGTTCACCTTTCCCGTCATCGCTGAACCTCCAAAGAAGGCTAGCTTCCCTCTGCTTGGCCCGAGCAATTTTTCTATGATTCTTTTTTGGTTCTTCTTATCACCTACCTTGTATTTTCGGTGTTTAATTACAACTTTCCTCTCCCCACTTAATATAAATTGGGGAGAGAAAAGATCTTAGTTCATCTTTCCATCCTCATTAATACCAGAGACGCATCTGGTTCCTGAGAGCCTGTAAACGTTTGTGGATTAAGCTCCCAAATGCCGTGTGGAATCTTATTTAGTTGAGCTGCTGACCGTGGCACTTGATGAACTCGTACCTCTCTTGGCTGCAATTTTTGGGGGGCCTAGGGTCAGCTAGTCCCTAAGTAAGTCACCCGGAAAGGCAACCATATAAGCTGAGGGCTAACAGCACAGGCCTCTGAAGGCAGACTGTCCTGGGGTGGGTTCCTGACTCTACCTTCAAAAGATTTGAGGCTGACTGGACCTCACTAAGCCTCAGGGCCCTTATTCCTAAAATGGGCATAATAGCTCTATGAGGAGGATGTCAGAAAACACAAAGCACCGTGGCAAGCACATCACCCAGCTCGATGAGACTCACTGTTATTTGTTACGTACTCTGGCTTCGTAATTGCCCCGGGTGTTCCACTGATTTTCACCTGCTCGTTTTGTCTTTGAATTAGTTGGATCTACACAAGTGAAAAAGACTTGAATGGGAGCAGCCACTGGGGAATGATCGCAACTTACAGCGGAGCTGGGTATTACCTGGATCTGTCAAGAACAAGAGAGGAAACAGCCGCTCAGATTGCTAACCTCAAGAAAAACGGCTGGCTGGACCGGGGAACCCGGGCAACTTTTATTGACTTTTCAGTGTACAATGCCAACATTAATCTGTTCTGTGTGATCAGGTGTGTATAAAGGGCACTCATGCCTCCCACTTCCGTGTGTTTGTATATACGTCCTAGTCTGGAGTTAGACCAGAAAATCATTGCCTGCAGTTGGCTAGATGAGAGTTTCAAGGATCAGAGCTGACAGCAAGGAGGGGTGAAAACCAAAAAGCTTCCTGGGATAGGGGTTTCTGGAGGAAGGGAGTTAGGATCCGGGGATGTTATGAGTTAGGAAGAACCTTAAGTCTGGTCCAAGTTCATCCCAAGGCTGGAACCGTCCCAGATAAAGCACTGTGTTTTGCTGACGTCAGTCCTTTCCCATCACGAGGGTGATCATTGCTCCATGCTCTGCTACCAAGGCCCCCAGGCATCGTATCTTGACTCATTTCCCTGAGTTTCCCATTCTCCGATGATGCGCACGCGATTAGAACATGAGCACTAGTCAGGGGCTACGCCTGTGCTCAGTAGGGTGCCCCGGTACCTGCTTACACTCAAGAATTACCAAAGGCACATAAAGTTCCTGCTGCAGATTCTGTGAGGTTTGTCATCGTGACCATTCTGGTGACAGGGAGGAAACTGACAGAGATCCCACTGGCTTGTCTGGGACCTCTTGTTCGTTCATTCATTCAGCAAACATTTATTGGGCACTTAATATGTTCCAGGCACTGTTCAAGGCTCTTGGGATGCATCAGAAAGATCTCTGCCCTTGTAGAGCTCACATTCAACCACGAGGAGATGTTAGATGATAAACAATAAGCAAAGGAAACAAATTAATTAGATAGCATGTTAGAAGGTAATATGTGCTATAAAACACGTCGAACAAGGCAAGGGGAATCCAGGCTTCACCCGCTTTAATCCTCCTGGTGAATGTGGCAGCAACATGCAGACGTTGCTGACGTGAATTACTTGCACATATATCTACCCAACAAATAAGAAGGCTGCATTCTCATAATAGCCTTATTCTGGGATTACTTTTGAGGCTAAACTCAGCTGTGCTTTACATAGCCAGTTGGATTTTCCCAGTCTTTATATCTAATAACTTTTGCAGAAAACAATATCACATTAAATCAAGTAATAGTTATGACTAGAAATGAATGAAAATCTATTGCAATTATTGTTGAACTTCTGCTAATGATTCCAGTGAGCACAGAAAGAGGATACACGCAGGCAGGCAACTCTGACTGACGTTTAAGGAAATACCTATTTATAGAAGGTATAAACGAGTATGTCTCCCACTTCCCCCTCATACTTTAAGAGTGAATATTGTCAAGGCGGTTGCTTCATTTCTCTACATTGTTGTCTCAGTTTCTGGAGGGGTTGACGATGCAGGACCAGAACAGGCAGAGAGAGATGACTCAGCGCACAGAGGCCACTTGCTGCCCTTGTGAGTTCACACTGAGGCTGCCACAAGGCTCTTTGTCTCAGTATTGCCCTCCTGAGTTTCTGGTTCTCACCCCTACGCTCCAGCGTATTGAATAGAAAGAAAACAGGAGGTTGACAGTGCCAGGGAAGGAAGAGGTTTCACACATCTTTGACCAATTCTGATTTGCTATAGTCCTTGCCTGTACTTGATTATTCCTCATGCTCGAGCCCTAGATACTTAGGTTCTAGGAGTGGCCACCTGTCCTGTCCATCCTGTAACGGGAGAGATGGTTACACCTGATCGCTGACTGGAGATCTTTTAAAAGCCTTCAAGTTAAGGGTCTAGAGAGTCTGTTTCTAGTGTGAAGGGAAATTGTACCATTAAGTGAATCATTTAACCTTCTCAGTGTGACACCTACAAAGGGGAATTTGGCAAGAAGCATCTTCACTTCAGTTATTAGAAAGCACTAAAGATCAGTACCATCACTGTGAACGTAAGAGCGTATGTCAGTGTTGCAGACAGTCAGGCATTTACTGGGCACCAGTCCACTATAGGGCTCTGAGCAGCTCCGATAGCAAAATGGTCCCCGTAGGCAAATTATTTGATTCTGGTTAGGTGTCACCAAATGCATGAACGAGAAACTCATTCCCTGTCTTTATATGTATATGAAGGAGACATCCTGCTTCTCAACCAGGCCATACATGTCTTGATTGATGACATATATTTCTTACATTCTTTATTACCCAGTTGAAGGACTTGCATTTAATCAAAGTCCTATAAAGTCTTGTTCGTTGATTAACTTCTACATTTAAAAATAAGCGTATAGCATTTTGAGTGGTCTCAATACCAGAAGCGTAAATGGGAGACTGAGGACGAATAACCTCTTTGGCCTGGGAGGCCTTGGGAAGGCTTGTTCTTTTTGTAACACAAAATTCTACAAGGATGGAGTTCCCGGCTGTGATAAAAAACATTTTGCCACTGGTTTGGAGTGACTTGTGGTCTCAGTTTTACTTAGAGCAGGGACAGAATAGGCGATGTTTTTTCCCGGCTGCATCCCTGTGTTGTTGTTACTGTTGACGTTGTTCGTCGTGTTAACTGTTCTTATTGCAACGCAGGTTACTGGTCGAATTCCCGGCAACAGGCGGTGTGATTCCATCTTGGCGGTTTCAGCCTGTAAAGCTGATCCGATACGTCACGACTTTCGATTTCTTCCTGGCGGCCTGTGAGATTATCTTTTGTTTCTTTATCCTTTACTACGTGGTGGAAGAGATACTGGAAATTCGCATTCACAAGCTGCACTATTTCCGGAGTTTCTGGAATTGTCTGGATGTTGTGATCATTGTGGTAGGTTTGAGCACCACACCAAATCCCCTACCCTGTTATAAAAATGCGTTAGAGTCTTCGCTCCCCTCAGTGCTGTGCGTCTTGACCCTCCCGAAGGAGAATCTAAAGGTTCTCCTCTGTAACATCAGCGTCACTGTTACTAACTTTCTCATGTCGCATGAGTGGCCCTTCTGCGTATGGAAGTGGAGAGGCACTTACAATAAGCTCTCACTTGGCCACACTAATAACAAGAATGGGTTAGTAGTTCGTATTTGGCTTTGGCATGCCACAGGAGATGTGGGGAGAAAGCAATCTTGTTTATTCTGCTTTGGCTAATGATATTTTTCTTCAACTACAGCAAAAATCAGTTTATATGTTTCTGCACATGTGTAAAGTTACGGCATAAGGAAACATCCAGGAAACTTTGGAGGTGGCAGAGAAAACCTCCCTGCAGTTTCAGATGTCCTGCAGATAGTCCACAGTGTACAAAATGTAACTGATGGCCATCAGCGTTTTCTGTAGGAGGTGCAGGAAACCATAAGGCAGAGTTATGGTTGAGTTAAGACTGGGACCCCTTGTGGAGCCCTTGCCTGTCCATGACTCTGTTACAGATTCCAACACTTGTTCAAGACGGTTTCTCTTCAGCATCGTCTTAATCGCTTCCTTCCAGAGGCCTTAGTGTAAGATGTAGTTTTGCAAGCTTTTCTCCCTTCAGCAGTAACACATAATCTTCTGCTAGTCTGTTACACATTAGAGCATATAACAACATGCTTAATGGTTACGTGCTTAAAAGTCCACCCTTTCCACTGTGCAGCGACAGAGCTGCCCCTCTGAAATCTTAGTCAGTGATGCGTTATCCTGTTAGCATTCTCCCTTCTATTATCCTGCTTCTTAACCAGTGTTGTTCCTCCCCAACCAGAAGTTCATTTGGCTTTGGGAAGCATTTACGTCAAGTCATTATCAAATCATCACTAGAGTTAGTTGGGAATATATAGAAAGTATGTTACTTAATGTATTTTAATATGCTATTAAATATAGAAAAAATGTTATTCGTATGTAAGTAAAAGGAGACTTAAGACATAAACAAGCTGTATGTGTGTATTGCGTGGCAGTAACGGTATTAATAGGAGCAATAATAACGGTAATTGCTAACACTTAGAAGCTGTCTGTGCTAGGCACAGTTCCTCGTGCTTTTCCTCTACGGCACGTTCATTTAGTCCTCACGATAACCCTCTTAGCCACTCTGCCACTGCCCTCACGCCACACACATGTGTACTTCAGAAATAACTTTTACATAAAATACACGTTCCTGTAGGATACAGCATGGAACCCATCTGATCCTGATGCACTTAGAAGTGCACCCCTTCTTTCACGATGGCTGTGTAACATCACAATTCCTGCAGCTAAACTCTTGATTCCCAAATTCTCAACAGATTAATAATGAACAGAATTACAAAAGAATTTCCGTACTTAAGGAGGCAGGAAAGGCGATGATATGGGAAATAATTTTTCAAAATACTTCTGTACTGCACGATGGCAGAGTGCAGTTCATATACACTGAAAATCGTTCTGGAAAATGATTATTATTATTTTTTTATTATTATTATTATTTGGAGCCCTAAGGTTGCAAACTTTGCTTTTTTAGTTTACATGGATACGTTTATGTTTCTGTCATTGAGAATAGTGGTAAAAAAATGGGTGTGGTATTATGCTAATTAATGTTTTCTTTTTTTTTTAACCAAATACCTTCAGTGTGAGCAAAGGACTAGTCCGCGGCATTCAGCTTTTTGATTATGTACACATATCAATGAAGTGCCACACCCGAGTGTATTTTTATTTATAAAGTGTGTGTGTGTGTGTGTAGTGGTGTAATTACATTTGTAAAAACATACACAGCATAGAATTTGAAATATTTGGATAAAAATAAATACAAGTAGAATTCTAACACTTTCTCATCACCTGCCTAGAAGTTTTAATGTTTTCATCTCACACCCCAGTGAATTGCCTCGTACCCACCTTGGAGACCACTGGGAAAATAGCTGATGACATCATGGAAAGTGAGGCTAGTTTCTTGGCTAAGCAGCTGCAGAATTTTGCAAGTGTTTCTTTGAAAACTTGCTTCCCTGTGCTCTAATTTTTTTAACTCTCAGTGCTGACAAGACAACAGTTCAGGCAGTGTGCTTTTATGAGAACAAGGAACGGCTACTGGAATCCTACTTCTCCTCTGAAACCTTCTCTGACCCTTTAGAAATAGGGCGCGCTTTCCGTGAAGCTTATGCCAAAGAAAGAAAGTTCTTTTGTAGATAAGAGATGAGAATCTCCAAGAAAACTCAGAGCCGCGTAACGACCCAATGCCCACCGAACCTCTCTCTTCTCTGCTTCTCTCTCACTCTCTGTTTTGAAGGAAGAGGCTCAGGAAATTTAGTGTATTTCTATGGCATTGTATAAATGACCCCATATTCCATATTTTTATAAACACTTTCCCTGGGCAGAGCAAAATCAAAGGGTACCTAGTGGGAGTGGGTAAAGGGTTATTTGTAGACTCAGTCAGTCAGCCCTTTCTTCTCAGTGACGCCCATGCAGAAGAACACTTATCAGGGTATTCCAGAGAGCTCAAGGGAAGTATTCCTACCACCAGTGCAAAAATACTAGACTAAGTCTGGGAACCCTTCACGGGGAAGACAAGGACGGTGGTGAGGTTGGCTTTTGCCGCCGAGGCTGGCAGACAGGCAGACCCTGACTCTGATAATCACCAGACAGGCATCTCAAGAAGGGCTGATGCAGTGGTCCTCGGCCATCATCCGTGAGAAGAGAGAGATGGACCGCAGAGGTCACGGCACCTGCCGTAGCCCGCACGCCGTGGACTCGGGGTCCACGTGGGGGCCCGGTGGTTATGGCTGACCCCTAGCTCTTCACACACATACACGTTCATCCAGTGGTGATGGGTGCGAGGCGGGCCCAGCGTTCCCCTCGGATTTGTATAGGCCAGAACCAAAGCAGATGTGAAGAGTTGTACGGTCATGAGTTAAAGGACAGAAGCAAGCAAGTGGGGAACCCTTGGCTCACATGTACCCACTGCGAGCCTTGTCGAGCCCTCTGTGCCCTTCGTTCCCGCCATCTAAGACCAAGCTCATTCTTCCCTGTCACGGCGCTCCTTTGAGCATGTCTTGTTTCACCCTTCCCCTGTGTGGTGTGATGCCAGCTTCTTAGAAGGTTTTTGTACTCTTTGTCTCTGGGTGTTTATCTGCTCTTGAATAAGCTTCTCGAGGACGAGGTTTGTACTTTTCACCTGTATTTGTTCCTCCTGAGCCTTCGCACGGTGCTGTGTACACAGATATCCACCATGTGTTTGTTGAATAAAGGAAAGAATAGATGGCTGGAAGATGGAAAAAAAGAAGCCCCGCAGATAAAAACAGAGCGAGACGAGGCCTGGGAAAGCACAAGGCTGGAAAGTGATTTACGTGAAGGTGGCAGGACAAAACAGAAGGCGTTCCTGTTTGAGTTTCCTTTTGTAATAAAGTGACATCTCTCGGGCGTGTGCATGCGCGTGTGCAGGCACATGCGTGCACACGTGCGCTCACTGGGTTTCTATTCCTAACCAAGGAAGTGCGAGCAATACATTCTTTTACTTTTTTACGGCAGTGCTCAACACTTTCCCTCCGCGTGAGTGGCTTAATTTATGCATGCCGTTGGGCGAGTAGAATGGTGAGCCCTCGAATTAATACATTTGTGAAGGAAGATAAACTAGTCATTTTAAGGTGCGTTATGTATTTCTAGAGCACTGCACTAATAGCTAAATCTTTTGTCTTCCAGCTGTCAGTGGTAGCTGCAGGAATCAACATACACAGAACATCGAATGTGGAGGTGCTGCTCCAGTTTCTAGAAGATCAAAATGCTTTCCCCAACTTTGAGAATCTGGCATACTGGCAAATACAGTTCAACAACATAGCTGCTGTCATAGTATTTTTTGTCTGGATTAAGGTAATTTATAAATTTCAGGTTCAGATCTTTAATATCGTTTTCGTCTTTTTATTAACGTGAGTCACACAAAATGCTGAAGGACTTGAATTGGTTTCTGTGGCCAAGTTTAGGCAGCCAGCCCCACGTTTACAAGTAAAGTCAGCCCGCAGGACTCACGTGACCATCCATCTCACTGTCTGCCTGCTACCTGCACTCTTGGAAGACCTGGCTTTGGAGGTTTCATTTAACAAATGCATTAAGAGACCTTTGAGTGTCACCTGGGCCTGGGGCCCCCTGGCTGTGCTAACCCAGAGACAGGTTCAGGTTTCACCGTAAGTGGGGTGAACCAGGTGAAGGAAAAGGAACTAAGAGAAAGGAGGGGAAGGGTGGGGAAAGGAAAGGGAGAGATCCTGCCCTGGAAATGTTCTCCAGAAGGATTGCCTCCTTTCCAGGTGGAGGCCAGAGAGGCTTTACCTAGAACTGAGATTGGGACAGACAGGTCCTCCGAGTAGTACCTTCACGACTCATTTCCTCCTTCTCCCAAGGCATCACGTGCCTTTCCTCGTGCGTGAAAGCTCAGGTCACTTCATACACGATGAGCCTCGATTCTGGAGGTTGAGGAAATGTCATTGTTTTGAGGCCAGCTGCCAGCTTGTCACCACTTAAGTTCTACGATTGCGCCATCCAGATAGGAGCTGTCAGCCACAAGTAACTGTTTAGATTTTAATTTAAATTAGTTAAAATGACGTGCAATTAAACATTCAGTTCCTCAGTCACTCTGGCCGCATTTTCAGTGTTCGGTGTCTATATGTGCCTAGTGGCTACTGTATTAGATAGCGGAAATACAGAGCATTTCCATCATCAGAGAAAATTCTGTTGAAGAACACCGTTCTAGAAGGTACTTTCCAAACAGTTACTTGTTTTCCCGAATTGTTATTCACATCTGGAAGGCCTGAGATTTATCAGAGGGCTTAGACCTCGTCCTGTATCTCTCGTGCTATTTATTCAGTTACATGTTCGTTCAAGAGAAACCATCACTAATGTGCCGTACCTTTATCACAAAACAGAACAACAATCAAGATCTCATAGAAATACTACGAGGAATCGTGTCAAGTAATGTGATTACAACAACCGTCAGAAACATTTTGTTGTGCCAGATGCGCCTTATAAGAGGTCTTTAAGTACAATTCTAGAGGTTTCCTTTCAGTGTGTGCCTCAGGGTGTTCGTCTCATTTAGTGCTTCGCCTGTAAATATCTTGCCCCCAGACCTTGTGAACCATTAGGTTCTTTAAGGCAGAGATTGGAGCTCAGCTTCTAACGGATCTGCCCACTTCCTTCCGCCGAGACTCCTAGCTAGAGCCGTGCGGTGTGTCCTGCCCTCTGGGCTCGAGCTGCCGAACCTGGGCAGTACCCTCTGTGCCTGTCTACAGAAATGCGCCGTGTGGCTGTGCAGTCAGATAGAGCCCGGTTCAAATCCTCACTCCAAGCCCTGGCCAGTGCCTGGCACAAAGCTGATGCACAATAAGTGACTGTTAAATATACAATAGGTATTTTCTGGAGGTTTTTTTAACTAGTGTCTTCTTTTTAAAGTTTTTTTTTTTTTTTTGACGTGGACCAATTTTAAAGTCTTTGTTGAATTTGTTACAATATTGCTTCTGTTTTATGTTTTGGTTTTTTTTGGCCGCCAGGCATGTGGGATCTTAGCTCCCCGACCAGGGATCGAACCCACACCCCCTCTATTGGAAGGTGAAGTCTTAACCCCTGGACGGCCAGGGAAGTCCCTTAACTAGTGTTTTTTTATGTTAACTCTTCTTGTTTTTATTGAAGTACAGTTAATTTGCAACGTTGTGTTAGTTTCAGGTGTACAGCAAAGTGATTCAGTTACATACCTATGTACGTACCTATATTCTTTTTCAGATTCTTTTCCATTATAGGTTATTACGAGATGTTGAGTATAGTTCCCTGTGCTACACAGTAGGTCCTTGTCATTTATCTAGCTAGTTTTCATTTGTGGGGTTTTTCCTTCTTTGTTTTAATCTTTCTAGGAGAAAAATATCCATGGTCATTTTAATTATAATTAAACTTGTTTTCACTATAAATGAGAAAATATAAGTGGCTGGATTTGAAAAAAAGCAAGTCATTTTTGTCCTCTCTTTCTGTTGTAAAATATACATAACAAAATTTTCCATTTTAACTGCTTTTAAGTGTGCAACTCAATGGCATTAAGTACCTTCACCGCGTTGTGCAAGCATCACCACTGTGCGTGTCCAGGACTTTTTCATCATCCCAGCTGCAACTTCTTTATCCATTCAACACTAACTCTCCATTTCCCCCTCCCTGCAGCTCCTGGTAACTTCTGTTCTCCTTCTGTCTCTGTGAATTTCCCTACTCTAGGTACCTCACGTAAGTGGAGTCATGCAATATTTGTCTTTTCGTGTCTGGCTTACTTCACTTAGCACAGTGCTTTCAAGTTTCATTCGTGTTGTAGCATGAATCAAAATTTCCTTCCTTCATAGGGCTGAATAGTGACCCATCACATGTATACACCGCAGTTTGTTTACTCATTCATCCTCGTATCTCATCTCCCCTCTCTTTTACAGCTCTTCAAATTCATCAACTTTAACAGGACCATGAGTCAGCTCTCCACAACCATGTCTCGGTGTGCCAAAGACCTCTTTGGCTTTGCAATTATGTTCTTCATTATTTTCTTAGCATACGCTCAGTTGGCATACCTTGTCTTTGGCACTCAGGTTGATGACTTCAGTACTTTCCAAGAGTGTATGTAAGTATGTATGAAATTAAGAAGAAAAATTTAATCATAGACAGTGCTGCCTTCTCAAGGTTAAAGAAATCTTCACGGTGGCTATTTAACTACCAAGTACTTAAAAGCAGTTGTTTAAAATGAGAATTAGGGCTTCCCTGGTGGCGCAGTGGTTGAGAGTCCACCTGCCGATGCAGAGGACACGGGTTCGTGCCCCGGTCCGGGAAGATCCCACATGCCGCGGAGCGGCTGGGCCCGTGAGCCATGGCCGCTGAGCCTGCGCGTCCGGAGCCTGTGCTCCGCAACGGGAGAGGCCACAACAGTGAGAGGCCCATGTACTGCAAAAAACAAAACAAAATAAAAAAACAACAACAAAAAAGAGAATTGATTCTCTTTCCCAGAAACATTGACCCATCAATGCAAAGATGACAATACCTTCTGAAACATTAATGTTCAAGACAGAGCCCTAAAGTAGTAAGATATAGAAGAACAGCTATAGTAAGCCAACTCTGTTCCAAAGACTGAGGTCTTCTTAGCACCAAATGCAGATGGTAGCATTTAAGAGACCTTTGCCTATACTTTTATTCCTATTAAATAATGTTGCCATAAACTTCAAACTTCAGCCTATTTTCTAAGAAGAAAAGGGTATTTCTAATATTCTAGGAGAAGCTCAAACCAATACAGGAATTTTCCGTCTTTTTCCAAAGTTCTCAAATAGGCTATGAAAAACCATTTCAGACCTCCATGTCACTTAGAAAGGAGTTAGTTAGGAAATAAGATGATCGTGATAATAGGAGTTAATGGGGCTTTGTGCACGAGGACCCCTAATTCATGTTGCTGTCTCATGAAAGTCAGGAATGGAAACAACTGTACTGATAAAGACCCAGCATCTGGCAACGTGCAGCAATTCTCAACCCCACTCGAAGTGCATTGAAATAGTGCATCTTCATACGTGTACAATTTTGACTATCCTTCAAAAATCTTTCTTTCTTACGAGATTTTAAACTTAGACTCAGGGTGACCATTGTGAAGGTTTAGGGTCATTATATTTTACCCAGATTACGTTTTACTTTCTTCGAGCCTATTGCTTTATAAGCCATCTAATAATATATTTTCTTTTTACCAAACGGAAATAACACAGCACGAAAGCATATTCTTTTGATTCTAGAAGGCTCTAGCTGCTCATATGAGTAACAAGAGTTTTCCAAAGGGGTTGACACGTTTCTGTTATTTGGCAGCTTTCCACGCTGATTAAAAAACAAAAGGTCCAAAAGTATGAAATCATCTTTTAAGAAATGTTACGCCAGAAGAATGCCGGACATGCTTTGTTTTCGTACTGTGGTGTTGTGCTTTGTTTTGTTTTTGTAGCTTCACTCAATTCCGTATCATTTTGGGTGACGTCAACTTCGCAGAGATGGAGGAAGCTAATCGAGTTTTGGGACCAATCTATTTCACTACGTTTGTGTTCTTTATGTTCTTCATCCTTTTGGTATGTACACTGTTGTTTATACCGAGGTGCTTTAGACTTCATATATCACCATCATAAATCATCATCTCTTCTTTTCTCTCGCACTTTATTCCCTATCAATTTTTTAAAGACTCAGGAAGTAGTAAAAAACGTAGATATTAGGAAACATATTTTATTTTACTTCTCATTCATTCACAGTTTTAAGTCTTCACCAAGTATTTTTTCCATGATCTTTCATTTATATATGTACTCAGTGCAAAAAAAAGAAGTAGATCAAGTGCAAATGTATAGTTTCCTAAAATAGTGCTTTGCCCTTTAAGAAGTAGAATACGCTTACATGCTTTTTTTTAACACGAGTGTCAGCACTTTCGTGGTCACTTGCTTGAGTGACTTTTCATTTCTCTCCTTCTTCTTTTCTTTTTTAAAAATAGAAATTGACAAAGCCAGCCAGATGCAGGGTGTCAGGAGTAACATTTGAGTGAATTATTGCGTCTCAAGATCAAGATAGGTTGTTTTAACTTACTCATATTTAATATATCTAGAGACTGCCTACAAAAAGTATTCAAATTTTAATTTAAAACTAAATCTCACAATGAATGGAAATGGCTTTAAGTATTATTTTCAAAAATAATTCTTTTATGCTTTTGATTTGGTACAGATGCACATTTTTAACATTTTGGCCTTAAATTAATTAAGATTTTTTAAAAGGCATTTTTTTTCTTCATGTTAACATTTATACATTTATTTGTCCACTCCACTAAGAAAGTATTAAATTAAGTGAGCTTAACCTAGGCATGGGTATTTTTCATTTAAACACTAACACTTAAGATTTTCCTTAAGAAAATAAAATCTTAACCATTTGAAGAAAAAAAACATTGTTTCCATTTTTAATGGATTTTCTAAAGATCCTTTGTATCAAGTTCATTAATTCAGTTGTAAGAGCTCCAGAGCTGGTCCAGGTATTTAGTGCTTATGTATATGTATTCACTGATTGAGAATTAGATGTACTTTAAAGGTGCTGAAAGAGTCAGGAATAGCATGCAAATCCATTTATATCTTGCTGTATGCATGTATCATTATTAGTTTCAGGGCTTCCCTGGTGGCGCAGTGGTTGAGAGTCCGCCTGCCGATGCAGGGGACGCGGGTTCGTGCCTCGGTCCGGGAAGGTCCCACATGCCGCGGAGCGGCTGGGCCCATGAGCCATGGCCACTGAGCCTGCGCGTCCGGAGCCTGTGCTCCGCAACGGGAGAGGCCACAACAGTGAGAGGCCCGCTTATCGCAAAAAAAAAAAAAAAAAAAAAGTTTCTCTTTCCTGTTATATATTAAAGAAAAAACAAGAGGGAAGAGTAAGCCTTTGTTACTCTCTAACATTGGTAGTACTTTGAATTCTGGAGCAGCTGAATCCCTGAATGTCTACTAAGAGAATAAAAATCTCAGGCCACCTAAGTGTTCTTTGTACGTCAGTCTGCCAAGTGAGGGACGTGATGGTGGCAATTGGAAATGCTCCAGTGTGGGCTTGTTTGAATGTTGTCCTCTAGTAGGCAGTGCACCTACGTTATTCAGTTATTTTATCAGATCAATCACTAGAACATGAAAAGCTCTTAGTTTTTGTGTTTATACTGAAATATTTATTTGTACCACTGAACAAAAAGGAACTGTTCTCCCTGTACCCTCCAGAGAGAGAGGAAGCTACTGTCAATACAGATTTTTTTTTTTTTTTTTAATGGCAAGCCAAGTGCAGGGCTGGCCACTGTTCTGAGATGACTGCTGGGTGTTAACGTATTGCCGCCACTTAAAAAGCCACAGTGGCATGCGGAGGCTCAGCTGACTCAGGAAGCAAAAGCCCTGGCATCATCAGGGAAAGACCTCCTGTTGCAAAGTCCATCCCACAATTAAGTGAAGCTTGTGAGACGGGATGGAGACGAGGTGAACTTCCTCTCCCCACACCTTCGAGAGCCATTCTCAGTCACTTTCCATGTTCTGAAATCTCTTCAGAGGACACACACTTTAATCCATTTCAACTAAGACACTTGCAGGCGTTAGCTAACCATCATTTGGAAACAGAAATGGAACATTAGATGCCTGTGTTGGATGGGCGAAGGTGGGACATGGTCCACTGACTGCAACTGTCCACCCTTAGAATCAGGCATTAAGCCAGGAACTTACGTGTATTTTATATCCTGTTCTCATTTCTGCTACAGAATCTTAAACGGTATTCCTCCTTAATTCATAGAGATTTAGTAGCTCATCAAAATAATAGAGCTCTCATTTGTTCATTCATCAGTCATTCAATAAATATTTGCTGAGCCACTATATTCCAGGCAATGTGCTGGGTACTGGGGATGCAAGTGGTAAGGAAAATAGATACCAACCCTCCCCTCATGAAGATTCCACAGACCTGTGGGGAGAACAGACGTAGTACACAACTGTACAGTCACAAACCATAGTTACACGCTAAAAAGAAAAAACAATGGAAGGGCATGTTAAAGAAGGGCCTGATCAGTGGGTGTGGTGCTTTGAGAAACCCGTTGGAAATAGGTGTTAGAAATACAACCCATTATAGTGGGGAAGGGACAAGTCAGGAAAATGAACTAACCACCACTGAATAATAATAGTAGCTATAAATTATGTAGCACTTGCCATCCGTTAGGCCCTGTCCTAAGCACTTTACGTAGATGAACTCATTAATCCTTACAACAAATCTGTAGGGGAGGTACTACTATTTCTCCCATTTTATAAATGTAAAAACAAACAAAATTTCAAATTAGGAGTAGAAGAGTTACACAATATAGTCTTGCAGCGCCAAGACAGAAACCCAAGTTTGCTTGACTCCAAAGTCTCTGTCTTTAGCATTAAGCTTTTCTTGACTCTCTTTCTACTAGGCCTGCCATGTTTTTGTTTGCAGAGGTCTTTTTATCTCCTTAAAATATGTTCTGGAATCTCAACTATTATAACAATATTTGGAATGAGCATAGAATTCCACTTGTCTGTGTTGACTGTTGAAATTTGAGGAGCTCTTTAGAGTTCTACACCTCTAATAATTTATGTCAGATGAAAAAATGTAGAGAACAGATAAGCAAAAATAATAAAATAATCCCACCATTCATAGGTAAATACATTAATATTTTGTTCTATTTCATTATTGTCTCTTTTTGCAAAATATATCAATGTATGGTTTTGTAAGTAAGAATATATATTGCATTTTCCCTTGCCATGACAATGGAAAAACTAATTTTCCCAAAGAATTTGGTAGCAAAACTATTACTTGATGACTTCATAAAATACTCAAATTGTTAAAAAAAGAAAAAGACATGTCAAATTTTAGATTGATGTTAACAAAATATATTTAGGTTTCTTCTTTAATCTCTACCTTCCTTTGATTTACAAACAGAATATGTTTTTGGCCATCATCAATGATACCTACTCTGAAGTTAAATCTGACTTGGCCCAGCAGAAAGCTGAAATGGAACTCTCGGATCTTGTCAGAAAGGTATGACAAGCCCTAATTCTCAGAATCGTTTTATTTTCTATATAAAATGAACATTGTTTCAGCCAGATTGCCAAATCAACATTGATCCATTGACACCACTTAAAGTGTAGATTGCTGTGTTCCAGGAATAATTTAAATGTTCTCTACGTCGGAGATAGAGATGGATATAATGCTAGCTTGAACTTAAATTCTGGGAATCCTTTAGTGCCCTAGAATTAAATTCTCAATAATCTCTTTTGCCTCTTAAGAGCTGAGCTCCTGGGTTCATCCCCTTTATTTATTTTGATATCTCCTCTAGTCGGCTCTCACTTTCAGATCCAGAGTTCAGAATAAACGGGAAGGGAAGATTATATAAAGACATTTTCCCTTCGTCTATCTTAATTATGATTTAAAAAAAAAAAAAGGGAAAGACGTTTTAGAGGCAAATATTTTGTTGTTCACTCTTTACCCTGACCTTCCAGGGAAGTGTTAAAATAGTCAAAGGAAAAAGTCCTTGGAGCAAGGCCACGACCTAAGGGCCTGAGAACTTTCACTTACGCACCTTCTCAGGAAGTGTTTAATTGTTAATGGAAGGGCAGGGCAGGAAAGCCGGGCAGCTTTGTTCTTCTTCATGTGACTTCTATGCTTGATTTAAAATATAAAACTTAAACAACAACAAATAACTACATCTGAAGCACACAGCTGTTCCCTGTCATCGTTCAGCTAACGCACAGTGGCTCCTTAACCATAATATTTTTCCGTTTGGTTCAAACCACAGGACAATGTTGTCTGTGAATCATGTTGAAACAGAGAACTTCCGCTTTGTAAAACAAAGTCCCTTGGACAGGACCTAACATTTGTGTTACCCTGAATTTTGCATAATAGTCGATTACATTCTAGCAAATCCCTGGGGTAATACAAGCAGTCCTCACTTTGTACTTTGGTTCTGATGTGCACAGTATCAGTGATTTCAGTTAAGTAATACGAGCCTCTCAACATAGTTCACATTTCAGTTATTACAGTATACTGACTGTGAGTAATAGCACGAAGGACAAACTTCACTACTAGCTCTTCAGGTCGTTACATAAATAACAGATGTGCATCATAATCAGTGACTAATAATGTCACTTCTTTCAAAGTCAAGGATGGTCACTGAGCATCTGCTCTTCAGTTTACGTACAAAACTTGTAGTTGTGTTGTGCCCTCATCTCCCAGTGATACACCGTGTGACATTTTACAAATATGCATAATTAAAATAGAGAATAGGCCAGCAAAGAAGAAACTATAGGAAAGAAACAAGGAATGATAACACTGGAAGTGAAATTAAAAACAAACGTAATGGATTTACAGAAGAAATATGTAGCTGGCCAGGGGAGCGTTGACGCTGCCACCGTTCGAGAGCTAGACGGCAGCCAGAAGAACTCAGTGAAGGCAAATTTATCAACATAAATGAGGAAAGTGACTGTGATGAGTAGGATAAAGGTGTCTCAGAGGAAATCACACTGGCAACAAATTTCACATTAAAGGAGCTCTTGGAGATATTTCACAGCTTTGAAAGTGCAAGGGATAAAATGTTGGAAGCTGATACAGGTTAAGAAAGGATTATGATAACTCATCAAGACGTAGAAAAGATGCTCGCTCTATATTGTAAGTTACACAACAACAAGAAGAGTGCCAGCACTGTTCAGACTGCTCTGGATAAGTTTTTTAACAAAGAAGTAAAACTTTAATTTTCGATGTTTCTACTGTTTAAAATGTCAACGTACTAAAATATTTATTTTACTATTTTTTAAATTTCCCTAAAATTTATAACCAACACCAAGGGAGTTTTTAACGTTTTAACATTTTGACAGAAGTTTTAAAGGTCACAGAACAGTCATAATTTTTCCTATTGATCATTTGCATCACTTCACACAGTTGCCTGGGGGTTTGCACAGCCCCGTGCTGCCATGCATAGCAAGGTCTGCCTGCAATGTATTAGTGAAAGATCCTTATCTCCATGTCACCGAAATTTTTTTACACACGTGACATATGTAAGGAAATTACCAACTATGAAATAATATAGAAAATAATTAATCCATGACTCAGGTTTCTTAGTTTTCTGAAGAACTGTTGCACATGCCTACATATTCTGAGACAGACAGCTGTGGAACACAGTGATTTTCATTCCTGTAACCTAAACGTGAATACAAACCAAAAGGCCCCTAGTTCTTGATTTATGGAAAGACCCTGACTCTTCCCATATAACTCTCCCACAAGAGCTTCACAGACAACTCGGGATGCATCCACCATTCATCCAACACATACTTGTTTTGTGGCCCACTTACATCAGGCACTGTTCTTGTCACTGGTTTACAGTAGTTACCACTGCAATTGGAAGGCAGAGCAAATGCAAAAGGAGGGTAAACTAAATCAAGTCTTTTCTTTCCAACAGGGCTACCATAAAGCCTTGGTCAAACTAAAACTGAAGAAAAATACCGTGGATGACATTTCAGAGAGTCTGCGGCAAGGGGGAGGCAAGTTAAACTTTGATGAACTTCGACAAGATCTCAAAGGGTAAGAATCACAATTTCTGTGGTCCTGGGAAAGTCCTTATGTAAAGGTAAATCCTTGGTGATAGGCTGACCCAAGTGCTCATGAAGACACTTCTTTTTCAGAGGTGGGTGTCTGGAATGTATTGTAAGAGGAGGACTGGCCCTGACTCAGCAGTTTCTCCTTTCCTCCTGCATGTGGATGTCTCTGTGTTTGGGCTGGACCATGTACATGAATGAGTTCATCTGTAACCTCTCACTAATTTCAGGAAGGGCCATACTGATGCAGAGATTGAGGCAATATTCACAAAGTACGACCAGGATGGAGACCAAGAACTGACAGAACGTGAGCACCAGCAGATGAGAGACGACCTGGAAAAAGAGAGGGTGGGTCTAGTTTAGGAGCACATGATTGATTCATTACCTACCATGTTTCAGACACCTTACTGAGTAGTGGATTACTGAGAGCGTGTGTGTGTGTGTCTTCTCTTTTTCCTTCTCTCTCTCTCTCTCTCTCTCTCTCTCAATTGATGTAGTAGTACCCTGCTTACTCCAAAAAGGATGGGAGTTTGGGGGAGAATGGATACATGTATATGTATGGCTGAGTTGCTTTGCTGTGCACCTGAAACTGAAATTGGCTTTACTCCAATATAAAATAAAAAGTTTAAAAATATGTATATTAAAATGCAATGTTAGCATAAATGTAAAAAGAAGAATGAAGCAAAACAAAACTGAGATATAAAACTGAATGTGAATGAAACTAAAAAAAAAATGCGTTCCACAAAAATACACATGCTTAATAAGATTGAGCAACAAATTTAGCTCTAAGCTTTCTAGTAAAGCTACTTGAGGGGAAACCTGAGTAGTTATATACTTCACAACGCCCATGAGAATGGGAAAAAAGATTCTCAGGAGAGATACAATTAATTAGTTGTTCTTTAAATTATCATTTATAATAAAATGAAACCAACAGCTGCCTTCCATTTGAGTACTTACTATGAAACTGTTAAAAATAAACTTACATGAGCTTTTATAATCAGAAAACATAATTTAAAGCTTTAACTTTAAAAATAGATGGTTAAGGGCTTCCCTGGTGGCGCAGTGGTTAAGAATCCGCCTGCCAGTGCAGGGGACTCGGGTTCGAGCCCTGGTCCAGGAAGACCCCACATGCCGCAGAGTAACTAAGCCCGTGCACCACAACTACCGAGCCTGCGCTCTAGAGCCTATGAACCAAAACTACTGAGCCCGCGTGCCACAACTACTGAAGCCTTCGCACCTAGAGCCTGTGCTCCGCAACAAGAGAAGCCACCACAATGAGAAGCCCGTGCACCACACTGGAGAGTAGCCCCCGCTCGCTGCAGCTAGAGATAGCCCCGCGCCCAGCAACAAAGACCCAATGCAACCAAAAATAAATAAAACTAAATACATTTATTAAATAAATAAATAAATAAATGGTTAAACAAACAAACAAAAAATCATGGTAATTGAGGTACAGAGAATACAAACTAATGTCACACAAAAAAGTTAGTTTCCTATGAGGAGACAGTACAGAACAGTGGTTTCCAAATGCTGCTCCACTGAACAGTGCCAATAGGTGAAAAACTTCAGTCATAGTGAAACATGAACAAGAAGACAATGAGTAATATTTTCACATGGCTGTATTTAATACAATTCTTATTCTAAGACTGTATCCTTCCTTACTTTGTAGCTATTACCTATGTTAACTTTTATGAAAAGATGATAATATATTTCTTCATTTACTTTTTTCTCTGCTTTGCTCTGTTTTTACTGTTCTTTCTTGTCCAAACAAAAAGTTAGCAACTTCTTGCTGGTCATTAAAATCTGTTTTGAAAATTTGCCAATCTAAAATTGAAAAGTATGAGAATCACAGTCTGGTGTTAACCTCACAGAAATCCTGGGTAAATGGCACACACCCATTTCCCATTTGCCCATGCCCTCAGTGAAGCTTCTGTGGAGTCTGGGGGTTCCTGCGCATCACTCAGTGATACCGTGTTCTCCAGGAGGACCTGGACTTGGATCACAGCTCTTTACCACGCCCCATGAGCAGCCGAAGTTTCCCTCGAAGCCTGGATGACTCTGAGGAGGATGATGATGAAGACAGTGGGCATAGCTCCAGAAGGAGGGGAAGCATCTCCAGTGGGGTTTCTTACGAAGAGTTTCAAGTGTAAGTATAAAGGAATTGGCAGAATTTGAGTTGACAGGAATCAAAATGACACTAGGTAGTTCCTGCCACCTCTCTCAATTTGTCTTTTCCATTACTAATCATCAGTTCTTTTTTATAACTTTTACTGGTGTTTTTTCTTTTTATAAAAGTAATATGTTCATTATAGGAAAATTAGCAAATAAAGAAAAACAAAAGAAAATATTAAAATCTCTCATATTCCCAGCAACCAAAAATGTCAGTTAACATTTTGGTGTTTGTGTCTCCATTTACATGTGTTTATTTTTTAATGTTTTTATGGCCTAGCGTATGGTATATCCTGGAGAATGTTCCATGTGCGTTTGAGGTATGTTCTGTTGTTGTTGAGTGGAATATTCTATAGATGTTTTTTTAGGTCTACTTGGTTTTTAGTGTTATTCAGTTCTTTTATTTCCTTGTTCTGCCTAGTTTTATCCACTTTTTGAAAGTGGGGTATTAAATTCCCCAACTGTTATTATTAAATTGTCGACTTCACTTCTGTGAGGTTTTACTTTGTATATTTTGAATTCTGTTGTTATATGCATACGTGTTTATAATTGGTGTGTCTTCCTAATTGATTGACCCTGTTTTCATTATAAAATGTCCTACTTTATCTCTAGTAAATTTTTTTGTTTTAAAGTCTTTTTTATCTGACATTACTATAGCAACTCCAACTTTCTTATGGTTGCTTTTTGCATGATATATCTTTTTCCATCCTTTTACTTTCAACCTGTTTGTATCTTGGAATCTAAAGTGTGTCTCCTTTACACAGCATATAGTTGGATCTGGTCTTTTTATCCAGTCTGAAAATCTCTGCCTTTTAATTAGAATGTTTACTCCATTTATATTTAATGTTATTATTGCTATAATTGGATTTAGTTTTGCCATTTTATTTTTTGTTTTCTATAGGTCTTTTTTGTTCCTCTTTTCCTTCTTTGCTGCTTTCTTTTACATAAAGTGAATATTTTCTGGTGTAACATTTTAATTCCTTTAATGACTTTTTTCACAATATTTTTTTGTTATTTTCTTAGTGGCTGCTCTAGGACTTAACATATACAAATCAACTTATCAGAATCTACTTCATATTTATACTAAGTTAATTAATCCAATGAGATATAGAAATATCATTTCTATATAACTATCAACTCCTCTCCCTTTTTGTGCCATTATTATACACATTTACTTATGTGTATCACAAACCCAACATTGCATTCTTATAATTATCACTTCATATAATTTTATGTCTCTTAAAGGAGCTGAGACAAGAAACAAGAGATAAGTATATAGAGTTTGTTGTATTAACCTTCTTACTTACCATTCCTGGTTCTCTTCATTCGTTCCTGTGGATTCAAGTTACTATCTGATATCATTTCTGTATTCCAATGCAACTTTGCTCTTACCTACCTCATTTGTCCTGTTATTATCAAATATACTATTACATTTTTATATGTTATAGACCCAATAATATAAGTATGTACATATCGTCTTCTACAATTGCTTCTTAAATCAGTTAAGAGAAAAAAGAAGAAATATGCATTGATACTATCCTTTATAGTTAAATAATTACCATTGCCAGTGCTCTTTGTTTTTTTATGTGGATTCTAATGACTATCTGGAATCACTTGCTTTTAGCCTGAAGAGCTTCCTTTAATATCTTTTCTAAGGCAGGCCTGCTAGCATGAATTCTCTCAGTTTTTCTTTATCTGGGATGTTTTTATTTCACCTTCATTACCTTCTGGCCCCCACTGTCTCTAACGAGAAGACAGATGTTAGTCTTACTGAGGTTCCCTTGTATGTGACGAGTCATTTTTCTCTTGCTGCTTTCAAGATTTTCTTCTTCGCCTTTGTCTTTCAGTATTCTTACTATACATCTGAGTGTAGATCTCTTTGCATTTATCCTACTTGGAGTTTATTAAACCTCTTGGATGCATAATATGTTCATCAGATATAGGAAGTTTTCAACCACTATGTCTTCATATGTTTTTCTGCTCCTTTCTCTCTCTCCTTTTCTTCTGGGACTCCCATTATGTGTAGTTGGGGTCTTAATGATATCCCATGTTTCTCTTAGGCTCTGTTCATTTTTCTTCATCCTTTTTTCTCTCTGTTCTTTCTTTAGATTGCATAGTTTCTGCCCATCTATCTTCAAGTTTGCTGGTTTTTCTTCTGCTGCCTCATAGGTAGTCTTGAGACCCTCTAGTGAATTTTTCATTTCATTTCTTATTCTTTTCAACTCCAGAATTTCTCTTTGGTCCTTTTTCACAGTCTCTCTCCCTTTATTGATATTCTGTATCTGATGAGGCAACACCATCATACTGTCCTTTATCTTCCTTTATGCATGATTTCATTTAGTTCTTTGAATATATTTAGAACAGCTACTTGGGCTTCTTCGTCCACTGAGTCTATCTGTATCTGGGCCTTCTCAAAGGTAATTTCTATTGCCTGCTTTTCTTTCCTGTGTATGGGTCACATTTTCCTTTTTCTTTGTGTCTCGTAATTTTTTTTTTTTTTTTGAAACCTGGAGACGTTAAATAACATTGTATATATGTATAAATTCCCCTTCCCCCAGAGCTTGTTTTTGTTGTCGTTTGTGCGTTTGTTTTTTAGTGAAGTCCGTTTCCCCCACGTTGTGAAGCTGCTGATGTCACTTCTTAGAGGTCACACCCTGACCATGCACACCGTCATCCTGGGAAGACAGAGGTTTTAGCAGGGCTTGCATTGTCTTTTCCCTTTTCCTCTTCTCTCTGTTAAGCCTTCTGCCTCTGTTGATATTACGTCTGCCCCTTCGGTTCTGCTAATTGTTGGCTGATCGGCCTATTGTTTTCAATAATGTCTTGGGATACAAATTTCTTCACAGTGTGATGCAGTGAAATGCAGGTCCCTTTGCAGGGGTAGGTTTTGAAGCCAGTCTTTAGCTGTCTTCTTAGCTGTCTCTTTCCCTGGTTCTTTCTGGTAAACTTGCCGGTAAACAGTTTAACTTGATGATCTCATGAAGTGACCGGCCTCCTCTTAACTGCTTATCACTACAGTCTCCACTGTTTTCGAGAGCATTCTTAGGCTTGACTTTACCCACAGTTTGTTCCAAATTAAAGCAAGTTCACTTGGGGAAGCTTTGGAGCTCTGTCCTATGGCCTGATTCTCCCCCTAGGCAAAACTTCTGTGCCACTGCTCCAGAACTAGCGGCTGGCCCATCTCTCTCACAGTGACACCCCTGCTTCATGAATAAGGCGCTGGGCTGGGATGGGAGCCTTTGGCGTTCTCAGCTCACCTCTCCCAGCATGGAAAATCCACCCTACCGTTGGAAGCTGAGTGGAAGAAAAGAGCCTTCTGCCTGTCATCCACTCTTGCCTGGATTAGAGCCTCTGCATTGTGGATTTGGAGGTGGAGGCATAGGGATGAGAAATGCTGGCAGCCTGCCCCTCCCTCCCCCCTCTAGGAGCTGACGGGATAGGGCTGGGTGTTCTTGGCCGCGCCCACCCCCAGTGGAGCCCTGTCACACTGACCTAGGGAGCAAGAGAGAGGGCGGATGGCGGCTCCAGTATCACTCTTATTCTTACTGAAATTTAGTGGATTTTCTTTTTTTTTTTTAACATCTTTATTGGAGTATAATTGCTTTACAGTAGTGTGTTAGTTTCTGCTGTATAACAAAGGGAATCAGCTGTACGTATACATATATCCCCATATACCCTCCCTCTTGCGTCTGTCTTCCACCCTCCCTGTCCCACCCCTCTAGGTGGTCACAGAGCACTGCGCAGATCCCCTGTGCTGTGCAGCTGCTTTAGTGGATTTTCTTAAATAAACGCTTCTTCGTTTGTTGTATGCCCTTAAGAAAATTTCCAGAAATTAAAAAAAAAAGAAAAATTCTCAGAACTTATGGTTGTTTCGATGGGGAGAGGGCCTCCAGGGCTCTCATGCCACCATTCCAGAAGTTTTGTCTCCTATTAAATGTTTTTAAAGTATTTATATAACATTTTGTTTATTCAAAATAATAGGACCATAAGTGAGCATACTATTTTCTAACTTCTTTATTTACATTATAGCTGACATCCTTCTATTTCATCATTAGAATGTGAACAACATTCTATTTCATTAAATACTGTCACAGTATAATTTCTGGTGTCTTCTTAGAATTCTCTTGTGTAGATGAAGAATAATATATTTAAGCAATCTTCTATTAATTTTTAAAGTAACCATTTTTCAGTGACCCACTATTAATAAGCAGAACCCTAGGGACTATCCCTGTAGCCAGAAATTACGCACATACTTATGTCCTTTAAAACTTTTCAAAAAATGGAATATCTGAAAGAAAGAACAGGCGTACCTTTTTCTGATAGGCGTACTTCTGATACAGTGTTGACTTGCGAAAAGGTTGTGCCGTTTAGCGTTCCCACCAGCAGTGTTTAAGAGTTTCTCTCTAAAGTTTGAGACTATTTAGAGAGTGGTTTAGATCATAATCTTGTTTAAGAAAAAAAAAAATCTTAGCATTTCCATTTGACAAACCAACTGGGCCGAAAAGCCAGTGGCTTTGCCCCTCTCAACCACGTTTCCTGCAGCCTAGTGAGACGGGTGGACCGAATGGAACACTCCATCGGCAGCATTGTGTCCAAGATTGATGCTGTGATAGTGAAGCTGGAGATCATGGAGCGGGCCAAACTGAAGAGAAGGGAGGTGCTGGGAAGGCTGCTGGATGGAGTGGCTGAGGTCAGTGGTCGTCTGAAACAGAAACACCCTGATGCTATAAAGTATCAGGGTCATAGTTTGTAACCCTTAATCTGAGAGGATGTTTTTTCCCCATACCTGCAGATCAATGCAGATAAAACGATAACCCAGAGGTGTTGCTTTCTTAATACTCCTCACACTGATGCTAACTGCCTTAACTCGACTGTAGAATTACTATAAATTACTATAAATTTATTACTATAAATTACTCCATTGATTCTCGGAATCGCTATTAAGGCTGGTGTTATCGCTCCAGCCTTACCTAAGTACAGATGATTGGGTCCCCAGATTTCCTAAGGCAATTTCTAAGTACGAGAGGATGCATCACTCTGCCTCAACATCTTGGTTTCTCTTTCCTTGATTAGGATGAAAGGCTGGGTCGTGACAGTGAAATCCACAGGGAACAGATGGAACGATTGGTGCGGGAAGAGTTGGAACGCTGGGAATCCGATGATGCAGCTTCCCAAATAAGTCATGGTGTAGGCACACCGGTGGGACTAAATGGTCAGCCTCGCCCCAGGAGCTCCCGCCCTTCTTCCTCCCAATCTGCAGAAGGAATGGAAGGTGGAGGTGGAAACGGGAGTTCCAATATCCACGTGTAGGACATGTGCTACTATATGTGTTCTTCATAGGTGAGAAGGTGACTGTCCTGAGTTGCCGTGACAGGTACACTATTTATATGCCCTGACCACCATATATGATGCTGGTCTTTGTGACCAATCGTTAATTCTTCTGCACTTTAATTTATTTTAGATAAACTTTGCCCATGGATCAAAGAAGATGTTTTTTCTTTTTCTCATATAAGAAATCCAGGTGTAAATATTGAGTACAGAAAAGAAAATCTTTGTAAAGTATATTGAGTGGTATGCCCACTTGGTACCATAACTGAGTCTCCTCAGTTGACAATGAAGTAGCCTTTTAAAGCTAAAAAAAGAACTGTGAAAAGGCTTCTGAGTTTTTTATTTCCAATCACAAAAATCAGTATTGTCATTTTGCCGAGTGTGTGAAGGGAAAATAGGGGCATTCCCTTCCACTGAGGCTTCGCTCATGGGCTTAATACATAGCTTTCTTTTAAGAAAGGAGCCTTTTATTTCAACTACCTTCCTGGGGTACACTTTTCTAAAAGAGCTAGAGAAGAACCCCAAACCATAGAATGGGTATGTAGTCATTATGCTAGAATTTGTATGAATGGTTACGATAAATGTTGTTGAACACTATGCTTTTTTGTTATTTTATCATATCTAATGCCTGGGGGACTAACCATTTCTCTTAATTTTTACACTGTTTTCACTCTCATTTGAAATGAGCTGCATGAAACCACTAAAGACCAATTGTGGGTTACAGTGTCATCTCTGACCATAGCACAGTAGAATTGGAAGGAGCCAAATCACTAAATTTGATTTTTTTCTAATAATTAGTTTAATGTAAAGATTCATCCGTATAGTCTTTTCCCATGTGGCTCAACTTATTTGCAACTGAATTTAATGTTGTAACTAATCTAGGAAGGTCAACTTACTAAATCTTTTAGGATGTACTGAACGTTTTAACTGAGTAAATATGTTCATTTTACACAAAATATTAAGGACTTTTGAAATTCATATAAAATATTATAAAACTAAGGTTTGAGTTTTATACCATTTTAAGAACACAGAACTCAAATTCTCTTGATCCTGCATTTCAAAACTAGAATTTATAACCCAAGTGGAGCTTAATTTAATGAAAAGAGTTTTGGTTACTGGAAGTTCAACCATTATCAGAAGGTATAAACTAAAGTTTTTGAGTTTGCAGCAGTTTTTTTGTTTATTTTGTTTGTTTTTTTTTTTAATAGGAGAGGGCCTCCCCAAATTTATGGGGAAGAAACCTATTTCTCAACAAAAACTGAAAATCTTATTTTTCAAAACTGAGTAAGCTGACCTTTGAGACCAAGAGCGGATGCAGTGCTGGTGAATAACTCTCACCTGGAGAACAGCAGCGAGGCCTGTTTCTAATACTGTAGTTTAAACTCACATCGTTGTTTATTTAACTGGTAGAATATGCCAGTCAAATCTTCAAAGAGAACATGAGCAAACCAACCTTTTTTAGCTGGCTTCTACAGAAGTGATACAGATTGGGTTTCTTTAACAGTTATTTCCCACGGCTCATCTCCATCTTTGCTTTCTTTCGAATATGCTACACAAAGTCCTTTATTACTAGGTACTAAAGTTTGCATTCCAGGGATATTGCGTGTACGTATTTATGTATGTGTACCATGTTGTTACATGTAAACAAACTTCAATTTGAAGTGCAGCCATGATGTGGCATCCATGTGTACTGACCAGGTGCCATATATCAATTATGGTCACTAGAAAGTCTGTATGATACTTAGTATCATACTGTTTTTCATTTCACCTGTAAAATTTTGCAGAGTTCTTTCTCTTTACTCATAAGTTACATACTGTTTTTTCTTCTTTAGTCACGGAGAATTACCTCCTTCTCCCTCCCCTATCATCTTCCCCTCTATATTGGTATCATTAAGAAGTTGTTACATATGCAAGTCTCTCAACAATCAAGAATTTCATTAATGTGTAATACTGAGCACTTTACTTCCTAATAAAGACTTAATAGCAGATGTTAAGAGTTGTCTGTTTCTTAAGTAAAAGCAGTTGGGTAATTTGTCTTGTATCATGAGACTAATAGTAAAGGCTTAGACTTTGAAAAAGGCATCTTTCTATGTTCAGAAACTACGATTGACACATTACTTCTTCTGCAGTAGGTACCTCTAGTAAGTTATTCTGATGATTATATTAGTGTTTCCTAACGTACAGCCACTGCATTGTACTTACGCATTCCTATAGTGAATGGTTGGCTCTAATATTTCTGCTGTTTCAAAACCTTCATACAGGATTCCCCTGTTGACTTTTCATGAGTTCCTCCGTGGGTACGTTACAAGAGGTGGAATGCTGAGTCCCAGGTATATAAACATTTAATTTCACCCAGAACTGGCAGGTTGCCCTCCAGAATAACGGCAGCAGTCTACAATTTCACTACATGCATGAAAGTACCAGTTCTACCCAGACCCTCACCAGCATTGGTACCATCCAGCTTCCTAATCTTTGTAATTGAATGGTTTTGAAATAAGGTGTCATTTTATTTTGCATTTCTCTGATTCCTAATAAGGTTCAACGTTGCCTTATATAGTTGTTCAACATTTGGGTTTCCTTTTTGTAAACTGCCCATTCAAATCTTTAAAATAGTACACTTTGATCTAATGGGAAACAGGTGTGTTTCTGTTCATTGTCTATTTTTCCACTGGGTCATAGTCTATTTTGTTGATTTGCATAAGTTCCTTGTGTGATTTAAATAGTAATCCCTTATCAGTTTTGGACTGTTAATATCTCTCATCAGACTGGTAATTTTGTCAATGTTTCCTTGGTGTTCATGTATTAATAGTAATATCCATCAGTACTTTTTTTTTCCTGTATTGTTTTGGGGGTTTTAAAGAGACCTTTGTAAGGTCACAGACTTCTATTTATTAAACTTACAGTTTTACTTTCACTTTGAATACATCTTAAGAGTAACTTTGCATAAGGTCCATAGGTATTTTTCTCCATAGAATTGAGCCAGTTAGATCAGTACTCTCTATTAAATAGGTCATTTTCTTTACTAGTTCATGGCATCACTGATATATTTCAGGTTCATGTATATATGTGTCTATTTTTGAATCCTTTAGCCTCTTACACCCATCTCGGAATGTTCCTGCACAATAGGTTTTATTATGACTTTGTAGTATGTCCTCCTTCGTACGTGCTAAGGTCTTCATATGTGTTCTCCTCTTTGGCCCTCTTTTTATCGACTAGGCTATTTTTGTGTACTGTTATTTTTCCATATAAATGTCAGAACAAGTTTGATGGGTCCCGGGGCATGAGGGTAGGGGAGGAGGAAAAAGAGCAGAAAGTCCTGCTGAAATTTAGTTGGAATTGCATTGAATTTATTCATTAGTTTGGGGAGAACTGATGTCTTTACAATATCAGAAACATAAGTCTTCATCTATTCAGAACTTCCTTAATGCCCTGTTTCTTTAAATTTCTTAAAGACTTTATGCATTCTTTAATATGGTTTTATTGCTACTATGAACAGTATCCTGTCTTCCATTATATTTTCTAGTTCGTTATTGCTGACATAAAGGAAAATTACTACTTTTTTTATAAATCTTACATATAGCATACTTGTTGAACTCCTATACTACCTCTAATAGATTCTGCATTGATTCTTTGGGTTTTCTATGTAGAAGACCAGCTCATTTGTAAATACGGACAGTACCATGTTAGAGGCTAGCAATAATAGTAGACATGCTTGTCTTGTTTCTGGTCTTAATAGGAGTATGTTTTAGCTTGTGATCCTCTAAAAGAAAACCAAGGCAAGGACTTGAGTTCAGGTGATACTAGGAAACTGGAGTAGGAAACGAGAGTGAGCCAGGAAAGGAGGAAATTCATACACAGGTGTGTCATTGCAGTTGACTGTAGGCACAGAAGCCCAACTCCACCTCTGAGAAGGCTGCGGAATGCCTCCTGTAATTCCTTATCTGAAGAACATAAGCCTGGGGCATTGGTCCACTGGCTCGGATCCCTGCTGGTTGAGCGGTGCTCCTGGGGTGTGAACACCCCTGCAGTTTCAGGCTACACTTGCACGCGGGCTGAGCAGTTTCCTTCAGCTTTGGAGAAGGCCCTAGCGCAGAAAAGTGAAGAGATTTGTGGTGCAGGCTGGAGGAGGGGTAATTGATGTCAACATGATCTGAGCTCACGTGGAGCCGTCCACCACAGCCGCCACCCAACAGGTGCAGAGGAGATAAGACACAGCACCAGCATGCCGATGCATGCATGCCCACATTAAGTGCACTCTGGACTTTTTGAGGGAGGTCAGCAAGAATCTCTAGAAAACACAATACAGGAGGGGCGGTGGAGCTAGCTAGTCCTCACTGCTGCCGCTGGTCACAAGCCCAGAATTACTTCTCTCTACCGTCCTTTTTAGAGGTTCCTCATTCTTGGCCAGAACTTCAGTTGTACTAGGTTGCTTGCCTGTTACAATGATTCACACCTTCATCGCTAAGGGCGCACAGAGCCCTTGGTTCCCTAGTCCTTTACCAGACTGCCTGTTAACTATGACCACCTAGCATGGAAACACCAAGTTCCCTCTGTGAATTCCCTGCCCCATTATGTAGCTGTGAAGTCTAGCCCCTCCTGACAGAGATGACAATGCAGTACCTGCTTCCTTTGCCTGCTGTTCCACCAGTGTGAGGATCTCAAAGTGACTAAGTGGCAGACATACTGCTAGTTTCAGGTTTAGTGGAGCCCCTGCTGTATTCCCAGGTGAAAATGTACCTGCACTCTTGAGGATTCAGGAACTCCAGTACAGCAGTGCCTCAAGCTACAGAGACAGGAAGCATAAATTCTGCAAATGGGTTTAATGGGAATGATACTGAGAGAGGCCACTGTCATTTGGCACATGGACCTGTGTGTGCTAACTGTTGGGAACAGGCGCTCTTGGTTTAATGCGAGGGTCTGCAAACTTTCCATAAAAGGCCCGATAGTGAATATTTTAGGCTTTACGGGCCGTAATGGTCTCTGTTGCAACTACTTTGCCATCATGGTGCAAAAGCAGCCACAGATCATACAAATAGGCATGAGCATAGCTACGTTCCAGTAAAGTTTTCTTTACAAAAAATAGGCAGTGGGCTGGATTTGGCCCACAAGCCCTGGTTTGATGCACAGGACGATCCTGGAGGACGGCACTACTCCAGTCCCTGCCAAGGGGGTCATGCATGAACTGGCATGATGCCAGTAACCACTGTGATGTCCTGTGGGATGTAACAGTAATTGCTAAGATGTATGGAGCACATCCTATGAGGCAGGTGCTTCTAGCCACTTTACATGCACCACATGCATTACCTTATTTAATCTTCACACCTCTGTGGAGGCAGATCCTATGAGGATCCCTATTTTGTGGATAAGAAAGATACAGAGTAAGTTAATCAAGTCCACAGACCTGGGAAATGGAGAATGACAAAGTGGGAAGTGGGGGAACTTTTACCTAACTGTAGAGATAAACAGACCCTGTATTCACGTCACAGATCCTGAACTTCTTTTAGGTACAACTTTCTAGCTTATATTGAAGCCACTGTCCCCATCCTGGCTTCTGCACATGTTTACAAAAGTGACTCCCACAGATTGGGCACTGGTACTACTGCAGTACGTTCCAGATCTCAGCAAGGAAATAACCTGTCACAGAGTATTTGGCTAGTCACAGTCTCTGAAACCCAAGTTTCCTCATCTGCAAAATGAAGATGAGACAGCTTGAGATTTTCCAAACAGTACACAGTCAAGCCTTTCAATCACTGAGACAATGCCTCAGCTTTCCTGCTTGGCAAAGAAACGGGGCCAAACCAAGAGGCCACATCCTCACCTGGATCCGAGCAACACCGCTTTCAACCGTCATGACTGAAAGGCTGTTCTGTGGGGTTGCCGGATATAAGAATGATTCTGCAGGTTAAAAAAGGTTTGGAGATCCGGTGATGTTAACGCGCTCACTTAAGTTCTAAATGTGATTCTGATATTTAGGTGGATACAAAATAGATGGCTTTGAACACAACTGTTGCACAGTTGTGATTGGATCAAGATTGAATCATAATAAATGTACGTTAAATGGTCTTAACTCCTTATTACAACCCTCAGTATTTCCCAAAGAATCACCTGGATTTCCAGTTCCACTCCTCAGAGATTCTAAGTCAACAGGGGGAAAAAAAATAAGTCTTTCCTTCCTTTCTTCCTTCCTTACATAAGTATGCCAGATGGTCTTTTTTCTAAAAAAACTATTTTTTAAAATATTTATTTCTTGGCTGCGTTGGGTCTTCGTTGCTGCACACGGGCTTTCTCTAGTTGCGGTGAGTGGGGGCTACTCTTCGTTGCGGTGCGCGGGCTTCTCATTGCGGTGGCTTCTCTTCTTGTGGCGCATGGGCTCTAGGCACGTGGGCTTCAGTAGTTGTGGCTCATGAGCTCAGTAGTTGTGGCTCACGGGCTCAGTAGTTGTGGCACGTGGGCTCTAGAGCGCCAGCTCAGTAGTTCTGGCGCACGAGGTTAGTTGCTGCGTAGCATGTGAGATCTTCCTGGACCAGGGCTCGAACCTGTGTCCCCTGCACTGGCAGGCGGATTCTTAACCACTGCGCCACCAGGGAAGTCCCTACTTCTTAGTTTCTACTTTTGTTTTTTTTAGGCCGCGTCCCATGGCATGTGAGATCTTAGTTCCTCAACCAGGGATCGAACCCACACCCCTGCATTGGAAGGGCAGAGTCTTAACCACTGGACTGCCAGGGAAGTCCCAATTTCTCAGTTTTGACATGCATCATGGTACATAAAATGTTAACATTAAAGGAAGCTGGGCAAAGGGTATACAGGAACTTTCTGCATAAGTTTTGCAACTCTTCTAATAAATCTAAAATTATTCCAAAATGAATAGTTTATTAACGGGAGTGGGAGGCTTAATTAAGGATGTATCTATACACACAGGAACACAAAAGTGAGCTGCAGTGACGTTCTGATAATAGCAACAGAGGGGAGTATACAAGTGTCATTTCAAAAATAACTCAGAAGAGAGGAAGCAGTATTGGAAGGGGAGCTCGGCGGGGGCGGGGGGGGGGGGGCTTCTGTGCACTGGTAATGTCCTATTTCTTCTCCTATTTCTTCAAATTGTTGGTTGCACAGGTGTGTTCCTCCTCACTGGATTGTACTTTTCCCTATGTTACCCTTCAGTAAAAAAGTTTAAAAACACTTCCCCTATTACTGGGAAAGGTCAGAATGAAAAGAAGATGTGTAAGTAAATGAGATGTATATGTAAGGAAGGGAAAAACCTGTATAAGCCCAGTTATTCTATCGTAAGTCTAAACTTTTCAGAGCTGAGAAGGATCATAGAAATCACCAATCCTGCCGTGGACAGTTCTTTATGCAGGTAGCCCTGGAGACCATAATGCAGTGCGGCTCGTGGAGCCCAGACGTCTGTATTGGAGCAAAATTCCTCAAGAGATTATCATGCACACCGAGATCACAAACCACTGAACTGCCCCCCAGGAGGGTAAGTCACCAGACTCCTGGCCCTCTACACCTGTAGTCCAAAACCCAGCTGAGACCCCTGAGATATTCTAATTCCACTAGAGGGAAACTTCAGTAAGTTTTAACAACATTAGAAGGCTCATCAAAGCGTTTTCTATCGGGCTTCCCTGGTGGCGCAGTGTTTGAGAATCTGCCTGCCAATACAGGGGACACGGGTTCGAGCCCTGGTCTGGGAGGATCCCACATGCCGCGGAGCAACTAGGTCCGTGAACCGCAACTACTGAGCCTGCGCATCTGGAGCCTGTGCTCCGCAACAAGAGAGGCCACGATAGTGAGAGGCCCGCGCACCGCGGTGAAGAGTGGCCCCCGCTTGCCACAACTAGAGAAAGCCCTCGCACAGAAACGAAGACGCAACACAGCAAAAATAAATAAATTAATTAATAAACTCCTACCCCCAACATCTTCTTTAAAAAAAAAAAAAAAAAGTTTTTTCTATCATAATGGCTTTTTTACCCCACAAATGACACTGGGTTTTGCCAACAAGGTTTGGATTTCATACTTCTACTGCAGCATCAATGTATTTATTATTTATTAAATAATGGAAGATCATAGATTCATATAATATTGAAGCTATTCATTTTAAAGGGGAGGAAAAAACCAATACCAGAAATATTAGTAACTTGTCACAAGTTTCTAGAACTCGATTTTTTTAAGGTCAGTAAATTAAACGAGGTTTCTTCCCCGTGGTTACTGTCTGACTAGATGAACTAATATGTGGTACATAATGTCACTAGTTTATGACTTGGGTTCTTTCAAGTATAATTCAGGTTCACTGTAATTTCTATAAATGTTTCTGTTGAAAATAATCCTTGCTGAAAAACCGTATGATGGCAAGTGAAAAGAAGACAACCAAAAAGTCAGTGAATACTGAAATCAAGGTGCTCCCTTTTTAATGTGGGGTAAATCATGTAAGTTAAAGAGGAACTTAGGAGAATTTTTTAAGGAATAACAGTTTCAGGTAGGCAATTGTAAGGAAGATCACGATCATGCATGCCAAGGCCACGTGATTCCTCCACAGGCCCCAAGGTGAGAGATCGATGCCCTGGCTTTCCAGAAATTCTTCGCCAGTACATCTGAAATTCAACAGAAAAAGAATATGACTTCATTCTTAGCATCTGTCAAACTTCACTCAATATATTCACTGTTCCTTTAAAAAGCCTACAGGTTACCACGTCTTAAATACCCATCCCTTCGTTTATAACAGAAAACAGTTTGGGAGGGTTTTTTGGTGGGTGGGTGGGTGGGTGTCTGTGTGTTTTAGCTTTATAATTCTGTTTTATTGGGATGTGACGGGGGCCCACAGGTCAGCCATATGCATCGTAAAAATATACAGAAAACAGTCGTTGAGTGCTTACTGCTAGATTCTGCTAGATACTGTGAAGCCTATAATAGTTTAGGTAATCCCTAAAACAACCCAAATTTAAAAGGTGAGGAGACTAAAGTTTAAGGAACTTGGCGAAATTTACAGACTCGTACTTTGAACCAAGTTGCCAGCCTCCCCCGAGTTCACTTATTTCCAAGTCTACGATGCTGCTCTCCTCAAAGGGCAGAAACATTCATCAAGGAATTTTTCACTAAACACCTGATGGGGAAAGTCTCAGCTTCAGCAGATGGTATCTACGGCCCTTACAAAGATGATCAAAGCTCTTTATAGAGCTTATTACCCACAGATCAGCCGTACGAAAGAAACACAGGCTGCGAGTTCTAAAACCAGGGAAAAAGCCTTAGTGGGGCTGGAGCAGAGCAGGATGGAGTAGCCCTGACACAGATTCGAAAAGGACCTGGTACTGAAAATACCCGGCACAAGCGTAACTATCGCCTGGTACCATTTTTGTGCAACTCTTGGAATTTGGCAGTTAACAAAAAAAAAAGTTATACCCAGACCAAAAGAAAGGGAGTGGGCAGGATGAAGAAAGCTTCTCTTCACAGAGGTTTTCTGGCAATACTTCTAAATAGCAATCTGTCCTATTATTAAGAATTACTTCTGTTCTACTTGAATATTCATGAGAGTTAGGCTACCAGCATTCTCTTTCCTCTCATTAATCAATGTATCAACAGCACACCATTAACAGCCATCACTGAAAAGGAAAGTGTTGCTCAATTTTAAAACAACACGTCTAATTTGATTAAATTCTGCATTTTTGTTTATTATACAAAAAATGGGATTTCCTTCTCTGTTTACTGAAATATGTGGTTCTTTCTTTAGAGGAGACATCCTTTAGTAGGGAGTATTCCAAGTCAGTTAAAAAAAGAAACAAAAAAAACCTGTGCAGACTTTGATTTCATGTTGTCTCCTAACTGCAGGAGGAAAAGGCATGAGTCAGGACTGTGCAGGAAAATGTTCACCCTCCCCATCCCCTGCTGCCCTTTCAGCTCTTACTGCCATGGGTTGAGCTCACAGGAATTGTAAGTTCATGGCGTACACTTCGTATAATCCGTACAGTTCTGATACTGTTAAGGCCGTGCTACAAATATCAAAGCAGCTCATTTCAAACTCAAATGTTCTAAAAAATAAAAACTCAAACCCACAATCCAAACTGCAGAAGGATCTTTTAAAAGTGCCCCAAACAAACAAGTAACACATAAGAAACATTTCTCCAACTGAAATACGATTTTGACCGTAACAGAATACCTAGGAGTTGTAGAGCACTTTCACGTGCATTAGCGTACAACCCACTTTATAGTTGAGAACATCCAGGCTCAGAGAAGTCAGTGTCCCTGAAAGGACTCCCCAGCTCTAAGCCCAGTGGTGTTTCTGCATCACACCACAACAGTAAGCAAACCCATTAAGACACTGAACGCAAACTCACATTGCATAGCTACAGGTACTGTTTGTTGTTACGTTGAGTCCTGGGCAGAAGTTTTGTCCCAAAAATTCATTATGCTGCAAAGCCTGTAACACAAGTGGGAACAGGGCAAGGAAAATAGTTTTAAATTTCAGAAAGTTTCCAAAGAATTATCACAATCACATCCTCTGAGTTTAATCTCTGTTGCTATTTCTAAAAACAAACCAAGCTTCACGTTCACAGTCTTTGTCACACCAAAGTAAGTAAAATTATTTTTCCTGGCAATCAAGAGGCCAAGGGTTGGGATTCTGGCTCTAATACAAAAGCCAAGAGGAGAGATCTCTGGCTATATTATCCCACAGTTCTTTCCTTCTTCTCTCCCCAATTTTATAACCCCATAAACACTATAATTAAAATGATACAGTGGCGGCTTCCCTGGTGGCGCAGTGGTTGAGAGTCCGCCTGCCGATACAGGGCACACGGGTTCGTGCCCTGGTCCGGGAGGGTCCCGCATGCCGCGGAGCGGCTGGGCCCGTGAGCCATGGCCGCTGAGCCTGCGTGTCCGGAGCCTGTGCTCCGCAACGGGAGAGGCCACAACAGTGAGAGGCTCGCGTACCACAAAAAAAAAAAAAATGTATTCTAGGCTCCCATCCTCTCATTAATTTCTTTAATGAACTGAAACACTGTATTTTTTTATATCAATTAGTAATCTTTGTCCTTTACTCTGAGTTATCTCCCCATCCTTCACCTCCCTCAAACAACAGGGCGACTGGAGAAACCCCAGGTGATTATCAAGGTGACCCAAGGCTTAACAGGAAGCTCTCCTTCATTGTCCTAAAACTTGCACAGCCCGTGGCTGGGGACATGAGATGCTTAGGCTTTACTCTGGTTGTTCCCAGCAATGGGAACAATGAACCAGTCACAGCGACAGACAAGGAGAACATACCGCAAAGCCATATCGAGGAATGCTGAAGTACTGAAGCCATGAGAGCCAAGGCACAACGGTTCTGAGGTTTACCAACAGCCCTGAAAATATCTACAAAAAACAAGTACCAAGAATCAGAACTGGTGGAGTGATTTCATGAAGAAGTCTAGCAAATACCCTCCTTAAGTCCCCGACGGCCTTGTGAACACTTCTGCCTTGAAATCCCTTCCACTACTCTGAAGACTTACCTTATCCTCTTTGTATATGTGTATCTCTCTAGAGCTGAGGCTGTTTAGGGTTCTAAAGGAATAACAATATACATTTTATTTAACTGGAAGATTCTTAATGGTTGAGGCTTCTACTTTCTCTGTAACTGCACACAGTGGAAGGTCAGTAAGTACTGACTGCTCTAATGATACAACCAACTATATGTTCCCACCAATAAACACACCCGAACATATCCTGAGCACCTCATGCCCCTATTTCCATTAACACAGTAATATTGACAAGGGTTTGCATTCTATCTCTGTATGGCTTCAGGAATCATTTTGGGTTCAAAATGCATGCTTAAAAGAACCCAAAGACTGGAACTGGTACACAGCATCATATGGTAAAGCACAGCATAAAATATGGTCAATACCTTCATTTAAAGCTACCAAAAAGCAGTATTACAATGGAAATTCCAGGAGGGTCTGCTCCAGCAAGAGATGGCTACATGAGAAGAGGTTCACGTAAAACATCTCCTAACTGGCACAAGGCATGCTGGGACGGGCATAACAATGACAGTGTTCCTGGTGTGACTACGTAGTTTTAAACTTGACTTAACCAAGTGCTCAATACATAAGACAGCATCTCTGAGTAAAATATGGTCTTATGACTGGTTTATAAAGTTCTATACACAAACCCTTAAATAAAAACAAATCAAAGCATCTAATATATCAAATGAAACATTTTTATATTTGAAGAACATCTTATTTATTAAATGACATTATAGAAAATACACATAAAATTGATCACTTTCTCAATACTGTTTAGATTGGTACTTTTTCAAACTCAGAAATGGAAGAATTAAACTTTGACAAGAGTTGGTGCTAATTACCTACCTTTTAAAGACAGGTACTGCTACTCTAGCAGAAAGGGCATGTGGATTAAGTAAATAGGCTACACATTCCTGTTTACTTGATGTTAGTGGGGAAATGTGATAACTGGTTCCCTTCACCTACTGAATCACCTCTGTGCGTGCAAAATGTAGGGCTGTGGGAACTTCCCTGGTGGCACAGCGGTTAAGAATCCGCCTGCCAATGCAGGAGACACAGGTTCGAGCCCTGGTCCGGGAAGATCCCACATGCAGCAGAGCAACTAAGCCCGTGTGCCACAACTACTGAGCCTGCGCTCTACAGCCCGCGAGCCACAACTACTGAGCCCACGTGCCACAACTACTGAAGCCTGCCGCACCTGGAGCCCGTGCTCCGCAACAAGAGAAGCCACCGCAATGAGAAGCCTGCGCACTGCAATGAAGAGTAGCCCCCACTCGCCGCAACTAGAGAAAGCCTGTGCACAGCGACAAAGACCCAATGCAGCCAAAAATTAATTAATTAATTTAAAAAAACGTAGGGCCACGTGAGGTTAGGATTAAATAGCTGTTTAAAAAAGGTAAACAGAAATATATTGACATAAAAGAATGTCAGGAACCCAGAAACGAGGGGACCTAGTACTGGAATTGTTCAGTATTTTTAAAACACTCCTTTTCAAAATACTGGAGGGACACAAGATAGGCCCATGCCACATGCTGCTGTTTTCATGGAACTAAGTTCCTCCCTTGCTTGGAGAGTAGTTCCTCCAACCAAACCATCTCAGCGGCCAGTTAAACGAGCCAGCAGTTCTCTCACGCCAGCAGGGAAGTCAAACAATGAGCCTGTCATTTCTACAATTTTTTTAAATTTGAAAAATCAAACTGTTTCTGGTTTTTAAAGTTCCAGTCGATCAAGCTTTCACGATATGTCACCAAGAGGCATCTTTTTAAAGCTCATCGGTAACAACATGTTAACTAAGGTCATAACAACTATCTTAGAACAGTAGCAAAGAAGGCTGGGTAAGGTGAAGAAAAAGCTGGTACGTTCTCTAATGATATAAGCTATACTTCAATATACGGCCTCCTTAAAGCAAAAGGATTTACAGAATCCTCAAGCAGGTTTTACAGGATAGGTGAATCCGGGGGGAGAACAAAGGGAAATAATTACGTCTCAGGGAAGCACAGTTCATACTCACCATCATAAACACAAAAGAGATGGTCATGAGAAGCGTTGCTATGGATACCACGCTCTGACCTGCGGCTATGGCCAGTGCCATTGAACTGGCTGAATAAGCCACCATCATCAGGGTAAACATCATGACGAAGAAGGCCTCCACCTGGGGTTTCAATCCTTAGGGAGCAAAGAGGGGGTTAATCCAACTGTCTGCGCCACGGTGGATTGTTATTGTGCAAATAACACTATAATATTTTGAGAAACTAGTCTCAGATGGAAAAAAGTCCATCCTCTATCAAACCACCCTGGCTCACCACTTGCATTGTTTCCCCTGATATAACTGTAGGAATCTATATGCTATATGCAGTTTTCTTTTTTAAAGAAAATTTATTTATTTTATTTTTGGCTGTGTTGCATCTTCGTTGCTGCACGCGGGCTTCCTCTAGTTGCGGCGAGCGGGGGCTACTCTTGGTTGCAGTGCACGGGCCTCTCATTGCGGTGGCTTCTCTTGTTGCGGAGCACGGGCTTTAGGTGTGCAGGCTTCAGTAGTTGTGGTGCACGGGCTCAGTACTTGTGGTGCACGGGCTTAGTTGCTCCATGGCATGTGGGATCTTCCCAGACCAGGGATCGAACCTGTGTCTCCTGCATCGGCAGGTGGATTCTTAACCACTGCGCCACCGTGGAAGTCCTGCAGTTTTCTTTTACAGGCTCACTGCATAAGCACTTTTCCACGTAACACTCATGCTTCTTTATTTGTAATTATTAACAATAATCTGAGTGCCTGAGGTGGAGAGCTGCAGGCAACACAACTGGCCAGCATTCTACTGCCTTCTCTTCTAAGAAGGAAACTTGCCAAGACCACATTCATTTTACCTAGACATCACCACATTACTCACTGTTTGTTGTAAATGTATTAGTGAAGATACTGGGAAGGTCAGGATTACACGCCTTCCCAGTGGTTTTAAAATCTGGGGGACGTGTCCATAATCCAAGTCTCCCAAGACAAATCACCCTGTAACTCTGGGATTGAGGACGGGGTTAAATTAAGTTTCATAAAACTGCTCTGTCAACGAACATAGGCTAATACTGTGGGTCATACAAAAATCTGAAGATTTTGGAACAGCCATAAGAACACCAGTTAGGAGTCTGAGGATGTAGGATCTATGCCTAATTCTTTACGGCACACCTCTTATTTGTAAAATGGAATTTTACACTCAATAAATAGTGCTTTGTCAGAAAAGAAATATTTCTGGTGCGTGTGTATGTGAGAAATATATGGAAATTCTGATACAATGAGCCTGGCGTGTAGTCTAAACACAAGGCGTAAAAAAATCAATCTGTCTACATCTATCGAACAAATATTTTTATTACCAGAAGTCACTATCTTTCATTATCTTCATACACACACACACACACACACATAAAAATATAAATAGATAAGTAATAAATATCCTAGCTCCAGCTCCTCCAACATAGTGTCAAATAGTTTTAGGAATTATTTCCATGTTTGTATATGACACAGAGCATCTCTGTTTATAAAATATAGTTTTATAAATAGTTTTAAAATTACTTTGGAAAAAGTCTTGCAAAAATCTCCTCAGAGAAGAGTTATTCCAGAGCATACGTAACGAACAGATGCTTCCTTATCTTAGGACTTGATTTACAGTTTTGAGAACCAAAGCACGCCTGCAAAAAGTCCCCTCACATCCAAGACTAAAAACACATACCTTTCGTTTCACGGCTTACCTAACAGGAAGTATGTTATACTAGTAAATATAATACTTGGTAACATCCTCATGGGGAGTAAATCAGATAACAGTTTTCCAAAGAAGTAAGATGACACTCTGTAATATCCACTGATATATTCATGTCTAAAAACAAAGATTCACATCATACATCCTACGTTAGTTGAAGAAGGCAAAGGCCAGAAGATTAGACCACTTGGCTATACCTATTTCTGCTGCCACCCTGGATCTAAGAACTACAGCTTCCACGTCCTCGAGGCTAACCCACCACCCTTCATCCCCGTCAGCGCCAGGCGCATCTCACGTGTGCACCTCCCCTGGGACATCACCCCCCAAGGCTCTGTGCAGTGACCCCTCTTCTCATTGCGTAACTCCCTCCAAATGCCGGCCGGTTCGCCCTCCTAACACACACTCCAGGGGGACGGGTCCTGCATCGCCTCCCTCTCTTCCGACAGTGGCTCTCCTTGAAGGCCAGCATGTCTGAAGCTGATCTCAGCGGTCACAGAGGCTTTTCTTTTTCCCTGCTTCTAATTATGAAGAAGGTGGTGTTGCTATTCTCTGAGCCTCAAATGCAGCTTTGGGTCACTAATCTGTTTTTACTTCTTCCACTATCATGATAAAAAGAAGAAAACGGTACTTCTTTCCATGATCATGCCTGCCCACCACACACCCCTGTCAGCTCTCAAATCCTCTTTTCTTCCCTCTGAAGTTCTAGATCCCTCCTCTTCCTGACAGCTTCCTCCTGTAAATCCAAACTATTCCACCAAGATCTTCATTCTTCTCCTCTCTAATGATTCCTTTATGCAACATGTAAACACGCAAATCTCTTCCAACTTGGAAAAAAACAAGAAACAAAACAGCCCACCTTTATCTTAAGGCTGTCCTCTGGCCCTTCTGTTCTCCCTTCCACTGAGGGCTTGGTCTACATTCTTGGTCAACTTTACTCCTCAACTTGAGTTTACTGTTCAGCTCACTACCTTCTCTCTACCAAGCCCCTCAAGCTTTCCTTGTGACAGTCATCATGACTTCTTCCTTTCCAGCCGCTTTATTCCCTGCTTTCTCTGCAGCAGTGGATTTGCGGGCTAGGCCCTGAACTCGAAACTCCTTTTTCCCTTGGTATCAGGCCCCATGTGCTCGTGATTCTCCTCCCAGCCTCTGAGTGAACACTGGTAATCCCCAAGAACCAAGCCATGGCCTGATTCTGGATACGACCAGTTTGACCAGTAGCCCCCTTCCTGAAACAGACACCTACTCACATAAAGAGCTTCTTCTCGACCACCAGGAGCTCCACGGCCGACACACTGCTGAAACACTGGTTGGTGGTCAGGAAGAAGAGTACCCCGGCTCTGTGATGAGAGAGAAGGAACGAAAGCACTGCAGTCAATTAAACATTCTTAGGTCCTTTTCCTACCTGCAAAACTCTTCCCTCGAATGATATCTTAACACATTAAACAAATGACTCTTCTGGTTGAAACTGAGAGGGAAGCATGAGCCCCATCAGGCCACTCCCTCACCCCTGTGTCTCCACAGTGATACCCCTGGGACTCCATATAGCACAGTTTGAAATTCATGACCCAGTTTGCTACGGACTGAATTGCGTGCTCCCCAAATTCCTGTGCGGAAGCCCTAACCCTCAGTGTGACGGCATTTAGAGACGGTGACTTTGGGAGGTGGTCCGGTTTAGACGAGGTCATGAGGGTAGGGCCCTCGCAATGGATTAGTGCCCTTAGAAGAAAAGGGAGAGACATCAGAGCTTGCTCTCTGCCATGCAAGGACACGCCAGAAGGCAGCAGATCAGAAGAGGGCCCTCTTCAGAACCCGACCATGCTGGCAACCTGATTCCCAGAACTGCGAGAAATGAATTTCTGTGGTTCAAGCCACCCAGTCTGTGGGTCCTTGGCCCCGTCTATGGCAGCCAAGCTGACAATTACATAGGCCATAAAAATACTATCACCCTGGATTTTAACTAACAAAATGCCAACTGCAGCTCCTAATGTGTGAACAGAGAAACAGGGAGCCAAATACAGCTTGCAAAGGTTAAAAGCCTCTATTAGCCACTTCTTCAAAAGTGGAGTAAAGAAGAAACTACGACGAGGCAAAATGAAAGACCGTGGAGGGACATCTTATTGTATACAGCCGCCTCACCACCACCAGCACAGCCTTGATAGTCTCCTTGACCACCCACTGCCAATGGGGTTTCTTTCCAACGGGCTCAAAAAAAAACACCCCAAAATAATGCTCATAAAGGAAAAACTAATCTGTGCACCTATGAGAAAAGGAAGACTATTAATGCTCCTCTCTCAGTAAAATAACTGAAGTTTAAAGAGGAAAGTACTCAGTTAATCTACACTTCGACAGAAATATGAATTTCATGAAAGCATGCCCACAGTCCTGAAACACTGTTGGGCTTTCCTTCCTAACCTAATGATTTAATTGACATTGAGGATGTGAGTTGAAACGAAAAGAGATGAGGCAGCACATCATTTAAATGACACACAAATAAGAGAATTTTTAAAAATGTAAACCCAAGTGTATAACCCTCTAAAAAAAAGAGTCCACAGACACTCAGTAATTGGTTTTAACACTCCCTCCTCCCAAAATAAAGAACTTAAGGAACAGGCTGTTTTAAAAGTAAATGTTTAGGGACTTCCCTGGTGGCGCAGTGGTTAAGAATCCGCCTGCCGGTGCAGGGGACACGGGTTCAAGCCCTAGTGTGGCAAGATCCCACATGGCGCAGAGCAGCTAATCCCGTGCGCCACAACTACTGAGCCTGCGCCCTAAGCCCACGTGCCACAACTACTGAAGCCTGCGCGCCTAGAGCCCGTGCTCGGCAACAAGAGAAGCCACCGCAATGAGAAGCCCACGCACCGCAAGGAAGAGTAGCCCCCACTCGCCGCAACTAGAGAAAGCCCGTGTGCAGCAACGAAGATCTAATGCAGCCAAAAATTTATTTATTTATTAAAAGAAAAGAAAAAAAAAGAATCCACCTTCCAATGCTGGGGACGCGGGTTCAATCCCTGGTCGAGGAACTAAGATCCCACATGTCTCAGGGCAACTAAGTCTGTGTGCTGCAACTACTGGGCCCGCGTGCCCTGGAGCCCACGCACCACAACTAAAGAGAAGCTCGTGCACTGTAACTACTGAGCCCGTGTGCTCTGGAGCCTGCACACCACAACTCGAGGGAAGCCCATGCACCACAATGAAGAGTCCGTGCACCGCAACTAAAGATCCCGCATGCCACAACTAAGACCCGACGCAGCCAAATAAATAAATAAATAAGTAAATAAGTAAATGTTTATACAATAAATAAATGGAAAAAAGCCAGGCCTATAATGCAAGCAACTATGCTACTTTCTGCACACAAATAAGCCTAATATCAACATAAAAGCTAATTTCAGAAACACAGGACATGGCAACAATTCAGCTCAATTTGTTAAGTGTTACATCTAACAGTACAATAACGTTCATAAAGCTTTTGAACTAGTACATAGTGAAATTCCTCCCAAATCATAAGATAATTTATTTTATACTAAACAGATTTTATTGTTAAAGAATTTAATGTATTCTAGTTCTTTTCAAGGTGGTAATTCATGTCTGTAATATCTGCTTATTGATGCAAATATTCTTAAAATATCTCTTCCCTTAATATACATTTATTTGTTTAGCTATCTCCACAACTCTGTAAGGTAGTTGTTAGGTCAAAGAAGCTCATATTCCACACATCATTATACAGGTTAGAGAAAGAACAAAGAGAGCATCTCCCTGGAATAATTCATTCCCACAAAAAGAGAACCAAACCACACTGGCCTCCAGGGCAATTTCAAATGATAAAAAGTGGCAGTAAGCTTAAGTCAAAAATACAAATTAAAATAGCTCCAAAGCTCTATTTTTCCAGAAAACACTTGAAGAAACAGTTAACACTCTTCTAAATTTCTCTGGATTCTTCTACCAAGAGTTTTAATGACTAGATTTCCAGTTCCTGTCTTAAATTCCAGTTGCGGACAGGCTCCCCAGTATCTGTTTCCAAATGCTTCCCACTGCACAACACAAAAGACCCACAGGCTCTAGATTCCTGTGTTATACGCTCTGTGCTTCACGAAAATATGGCATCTACAAAGGGTACAAACCATCAATTACTAGCAAGTTTCAAATAAACCAGAGAAGAACACAGCCCTCGGGGAAGATAAAAAGAAAAACAACATAACTCTGGAAAGAAGCTCCAGTAATTATCTCACTATCTGATGCCCCACAGGAGATATCTTACTTTACCCAAGTGAAGAATTGACTTTTGTGCTCGCTCTTCCCTTCATAAACAATCATCCTTTTCCAGATATCAAAACAGATTCAATGTAAGCTACTACAACTTTGCTCAATAGTGAAATGGGGATAAAACCATCCACTTCTTTGGCTGGGAGGGTAACCTGAGACCCTGGATGTAAAGCCCGGAGGACAGTGCCAGGCCCAGGGCGGCTCTCAATAAATAAAGCCAAGAAGAACTCTGCGGTCTTCCACTCTGCTCAGCACCTCTATTCACCGCATGTTGTGTTCCATTACAAAGTCTCATCAGGAAACACAGCTTTAAGGGCACGTTATGACCAAAACCAGGTAAGGTAAACTAACGTAAGTACTAACCCTACAACAGAAAAACCTGAGTCCCCACCACCACCCCATGTCAAACAAATCAAAACCTTAAAAGGAAATTAACTCACAGGCAACAAAAGAAAAAATCAGATAAACTGAACTATGTCAAATTTTAAAACTTTTGTGCATCAAAGGACACACCAACAGGGACTTCCCTGGTGGTCCAGTGGGTCAGACTCTGCGCTCCCAATGCAGAGGGCCCAGGTTCAATCCCTGGTGGGAGAACTAGATCCCGCATGCATGCCGCAACTCAGGAGGCTGCACACCACAACTAAGAAGTCCGCATGCCGCAACTAAATGATCCCGCGTACCGTAACTATGATCCAGCGCAGCCAAAATAAATAATTAAATTAATAAATAAATATATTTTTTTAAAAAAGGACACACCAACAGAATGAAAAGACAACACACAGAATGGCAGAAAATACTTGCAAATTTATATCTGATAAGGGGTTCATATCCAGAACATATAAGGAATTTAACAGCTCAACAATCTTCAAAAAATCCAATTCAAAGATGGTTAGGGCTTCCCTGGTGGCGCAGTGATTGAGAGTCCGCGTGCCGATGCAGGGGACACGGGTTCGTGCCCCGGTCTGGGAGGATCCCACATGCCGCGGAGCGGCTGGACCCGTGAGCCATGGCCGCTGGGCCTGCGCGTCCGGAGCCTGTGCTCCGCAACGGCGGGGTGGGGGGGCCACAACAGTGAGAGGCCCGTGTACCGCAAAAAAAAAAAAAAAAAAAAAAAAAAGATGGTTAAAGAACTTCAATAGACATGCTTCCAAAGAAGAAACAGAAATGGCCAATGTGCACATGAAAAGGTGCTCAACAATACAATAATCATTAGGGAAATGCAAATCAAAACCACAATGAGATACCACTGTCCACTAATGAGGGTAGCTATTAAAAAAAAAAAAGAAAACAAAAGAAAAAATAAGTGTTGGTAAGGTTGGGGAGAAACTGAAACCCTGTGCACTACTGGTAGAAACGCAACACAGGTAGCTACTGTAGAAGACAGGATAGCAGTTCTTCAAAAAATTAATGGAATTACCAAATGATCCAGTAATTCCACTTCTGCGTATATGCCCAAAAGAATTTAAAGCAGAGACTCAAACAGATATTTATTTGGACATCCATGTTCATAGCAGCATCATACACAACAGCCAAAAAGTGGAAACAAACCAGTGTCCATGGACAGATAAATCGATACACAAAATGTGGTATATCCATACAATGGAGTATTATTCAGTCTTTAAAAAGAAAGAAGTTCTGACACATGCTACACCATAAATGGACCTTGAAGATATTATGCTAAGGGCAATAAAGCCAGTCACCAAAAAGACAAATACTCCATGATTCCACTTACATGAGGTACTTAGACTAGTTAAAATCAGAGACAGAAAGTATAATGGTGATTTCCAGGGGCTGGGGAAAGGGAGAACGGGGAACTGCTGCTCAGTGGGTACAGAGATACAGTTTGGGAAGATGAAAAAGTTCTGGAGTTGGAAGGTGGGGAGGGCTGAACAATAACGTGAATGTAATTAATGCCACTGAACTGGACACTGAAAATTGGTTAAGAGGGTAAATTTTATGTTCTGTATATTTTAGCACTAAATAATTGATTCTTCCATTCAGCTTTCAATTCTCTGACTTATCCTACTCCTCAATTTACCCTTTGCTTATCTCACATTCAAATTCGTAATGGATTTTCATAAGCTTGAAAGAAAAGTTACCAGCACATTCTCAAAGCCAAGGTCCAGACTTACTCACCTGTTCTGGATTCCCGCAGGATCATTCTTTAGATCGTAGAAAATGGCACCTATAACCAGTCCCAGAACGATCGTTACAATTATCTTTTCAAAAAGAAAAAAAAGAATTTCAATTAAAGGTAAAAACTTAACACATTATTATTAAAATATATCTGGCTACATAATGAAACTCTCCATTGATATAGGTATTTTAAATGGCTTGGCCATAACAGTCCTTGGGAAAATATAAAACAGTGTATGTTATTAGACTACTTTTTAAATTGAAATAAAAATAATTTATCTGTGTGCCAGGGAGACTGACAGGCGACACAGTAGAAAAGCTAAGATTTCTCCCAGTGCTTTACCAGGCCCTGCCAGTTCATGGTCCAGTTCAGGCTACTGGGCCTGGGAATGCCATAGAGTGCAGCGGAACCAGGCAAGCACCTAGCAAAATAGTCTTGGGGGTAAAATGAAGTCCGAGTGGCTAAGAGTTGTGGCCTGAACTCTCAACCTTTGTGCTAGTGAACATGCATAGTGCGATATTTCAAGAGGCTCCAATAAAAACAGGATACCTTTACTCTTAACATGAAAAAATAAATAAAAATGAACAAAAATTTTAAAGCACACATGAAAAAAATTCTAACAATGTAATTTGGCAAAATAAGGAAGTAGGGGTCGGGAGAGTCCCCGCCTGCACTGGAAAAGTGCACTGTCACTGTCACCAAAGCATTCGGCCAGCTTTCTCTGAGGGCACCCGAGTGCATCCATTACCCACCCCCCTGTCACTGCTTCTCCAGCAACCTCAGCCCGGAGGGCCTGCAGCCAACAGGAGGACTAAGCTGCCAGTGCTTTGCCACTCTTACCTACCTTCAGCCACTCGCTCTTGTCTGATGACTCCTAAGAAGACTGGATAAACATCACTTTGGTTTTTAAGACTGACAAACTGTCTCTTAAGGACACTTCTATAAGCGAAGGGTTAAGGGTTACATTATAATTTATTTAAGGAAATTCTACTTATTGTACTTTTGAATTAAATGTAATTAAATGAATTTAAAAATATAGTAAATGATAACCTAAAGAAAACAAAATATTCCACGATGTCCCTTGGAACCTTCAAAGTTTAAAAACAAAACAAAACAAAAAAGCACCTCAGTACTACAACAGTGCAGTAGTATCAAGACTTGAAGTAACTTGTCAAGACACTTTTGGCATGAAGCAAACAAAATTGCAAAACAGGATCATGACCTGTGAAGACTAGCTCATGAAGACCAGTCTGGAAAGAATATGATTTGAGATGTCCTTAAAAATTGCCTTGCTAAAAAAGACAGTCAGAAATTTGAAACAAAAAAATCTATTACCCTGGCATATTTTAATTACCTTCAAAATATACTATAGTTTGGGCTTCCCTGGTGGCACAGTGGTTAAGGATCTGCCTGCCAATGTAAGGGACACAGGTTCAAGCGCTGGTCCGGAAAGATCCCACATGCCGCAGAGCAACTAAGCCCGTGCACCACGACTACTGAGCCTGCGCTCTAGAGCCTGCGAGCCACAACTACTGAAGCCCGGGTGCCTAGAGCCCATGCTCCGCAACAAGAGAAGCCACCGCAATGAGAAGCCCGCGCACTGCAACAAAGAGTAGCCCCCGCTCGCCGCAACTAGAGAAAGCCCGCACGCAGCAGCGAAGACCCAACACAGCCAAAAATAAATAAATAAAAATAAATAAATTTATAAAAATATATATATACACTATACTTCACGTCAACAGATCAAGCTTCCAAAATAAATAAGAATAACCCCATCAGCATGTGTGCATGCACATGTACACAAAGTCTATACTTTCACCTTGTATAACTATAAGAATAGTCAGATTTTTAAAACTGGACACTCCACATGCTTTGTTTCTTCTATATTCAACCTTAGTAACTTATGTTAACAGACTGTCAGTTTTATCCTTTGGATGTTTCCTAAAGGTTTCAAAATTCTAAAAGTATTTTCAAGGAAACTCTTCAAACATATTGACAAAATGATTAATCTCATAATTCTGTCATGGTTTTACAAGGTGTGTCTATGTTTTTCCTTCTTACATTAAGGAAAAGAAGATAAACAGGAAAACTAAACATGGCTTAATGGAGCAAAGAAATTCGATCCTATGAGTTCTGTGCAGCTGGCCTCTTTTGAAAAGAAATTTCCTAAACGTATTATTCTATCTTTGTTCAGATGTGTTTGTCAACATTTCTCAAGGTGGACTCTAAGGGATGTTTATGGCTGTCGGTGAAAATGTGCTAATAGAAACAATGAATCTCCAAGAGATACGATAGTATTTTCCAAGTTGATTTGATCAGGAAACCTTTGGCACATTAAATGAACATTAAATCTTCTCACACAGATAATCCGTTCATTCCAATATCTTCCAAAGACAACCTTTGGTTAAATGCATTACCAGAAGCAAAGTCTAACTCGTGTAAATGACTCGTTCAAACCCGAGTATGGCTGTAAGACGACCCATGCCAGATTTATCAACAGGAAGCCATAGAACATCTTAATAGCTCCACATTCAAACACTTAGAGAAATAAAAGACACACTCGCAAGATTATAAAAAACCCTAAACCGGAGGTCAGTGAGCGATGGCCCCCAGGCCTCGTTCAGCCCACAAGCAAGCATGCTTTCTACCATTGTATTCATGGTTGAAAGAATAAAAAGAATATTTCTTGCCACATACAATTCATATTTCAGTGTCCGTGAATAAAGTTTGATTGGAACACAGCCATGTTCATTTTTTTAAATGTATTTATGGCTGCTTTCTTGCTAAAACGGCAGACTTGACTACTTGAGATAAAGACCATGTGAGCTGCAGAGCCAAAAGTATTTACCCTGTGACCCTTTAGAAAAAAGGTTTGCCTACTCCTGTCTTAAGCTAACATTCCAGCATTGACACATCTGAAGAAGAGTCCCCCCCACCCCACGCAGATGCTCAGGGAGATGCGAGGTTCTATCCCTGTTCTGCAAGGTTGCCACTGCTCTGAACATTGTTGGGATTTCTTTTGTGGAACTGAGGTCACTGAGGAGGTAAGGAGGCTGAACGTGCAACTTGGAGGCACTAGGCATGGGGTTTGCATCTGAAGAAAGCTTAGCGCCAGAAGGTGCAGAAACTTGGTGTACTATTACAGAGAGCCCCACATTCCAATCACCCCTGCCCAGAACTGCCATATAGAGTCATCCCTTGGTAGTGGCAGGGGACTGGCTCCAGGATCCTCGTGGATATCAAAATCCACAGACGATCCAACCCCTTACATAAAATGGAGTCGTACAGTCAGTCCTCCGCACCCATGGGTTCCTCCAACCTCAGCGTGCGTGGAACCCGGGATACTGAGGGCCGACAGTATGTGACTTGGACAAGGCATTTAGAAACCACTTTTAGAGGCAAGAGAAATTTATTTTCCAAATAAAAAAAAATCTAATGCATAAATCAAACTAAGAATCACCTTCCGTATATCATCTCACAGTTGAACAATGGATAACCAGGTTGACCTTACTTAACAGAATTTGTTCCCAAATGACATCAAATCTACTCTAAAAGGATAAAAACATACCCTTGATTGAAAGTACACAGAAGTGTTCATGTTCTGACAGAAACGCCAAATAACAAGTACAAAACTGTTTGGAGCAATTAGCAGTATGTCTCAAAGAGGGATATAGGCTCTCGGCATTAATACTTAGGAGGCGACAGTACTGCGGTACGAAAATGATGGTGCACGTGTGGTAAGAAGTCAGTGATGTTTCACTGCAGACGACAACATGCCATCTTTTAGCACTTGGCAGAAGTTCAGTGATAATAAAATCGGCCAACCCCAAAATAACTGGCTAAACTGACTTCCTTAGAAAGGATGCACCAATGAACTGGGAACATGAGGATTTTGGATGACAGAGGGCTTAAGAATAACGGAAGAATCATGAAGGAGTAATTCTCAACAACTATCAACGGAGTCAGCCGAAAGAGAAAAAGAACATGATTTCAGCTTAAGAGAAAGTCAGTCTGACAGTGGAGCCTTACTGAACAGAATTCAAGCCGGCTTGCTACCTCTGCGTTAACCTCGTGCTGTTTTAGGTGTCCAGCGCTCTCCTAAGATCAGAAGCCCTCCACGAGGAAGGTCGCTCATAAGGAACAGCATTTGCACACGGGCTCCTTGCGCAGACAGTGGTCAGCCCTACAGCCCTCAGGGACATGACACTGAGCTGAAAGCTTCCCTGGCCACTTTCCACCTGACGTAAGATGCAAACCAACCCCTTCCCTTGCTCCTCCTCTCCCCGCCCTTCCCTTTCTTCTCTCTTTCTCTTCCTTTCTCCACTTCTCTGCTTAAACTCTCTTCCTAGCCCTTTTTACCACCTGACATGCTATATATCTTATTGCTATATGAATTGATCCTCTGTCTCTCCTCATAAGGAAACAAACTCCACGAGAGCAGGGATTTTATTTTCACCCACTTTGTTCACTGCTGTGTACAAGCTCCAAGATGCAGCACGTGATCAGTAAGAACTTGTTGAATGCATCAGGAAATGAACGTGTGCGGCCACCAGAAAACCCCAGATGTGGTCAAACGTTTCCTTTACTTCACAATTTATGAAAAAAAATTTTTTTTCTACAAAGATGATCCATTACAGCTCGTCTAAATTGTCCAAAATTCTGAATTAGACAGTCCAAAGAAAACAACCCATTAAAAAAGAAATCTTCTGGGCTTCCCTGGTGGCGCAGTGGTTGAGAGTCTGCCTGCCGATGCAGGGGACGTGGGTTCGTGCCCTGGTCCGGGAGGATCCCACATGCTATGGAGCGGCTGGGCCCGTGAGCCATGGCCACTGAGCCTATGCGTCCGGAGCCTGTGCTCCGCAATGGGAGAGGCCACAACAGTGAGAGGCCCGCGTACCGCAAAAAAAAAAAAGATTAAAAAAAATAAATCTTCTGTAAGTAAAAACTTAATTGGGTTTTACTTGTTTCTATACCCCAAATGGAATGGGGATAAATAAATACACAAAAGTGTGGGTAGAAGGTAAGCATATCCTAAAATAGATTGTATCAGAACCTAATGCCCCCAAATGAGTATTTTACAGCATAATTAGAAGACTCTGCCACGTTACCTGAGCTATAGAAGCCTGGGGATTACCCAGTAAGTTTTTGAATGAACGCCTGGAAATCCATCTAAGCTGATGACAGGAGGAGGTGGCATAGGTGATCTCCTTGTAGACTGAAATCTTCTTCTTTTTCTGACCCCCTGAGAGTTGCTCTAACTCAGCTTTTGTTTCCTTGAAGAAGGAGGAGTTGGCATAAAACTCAGTTAATTTTCCTATGAGTGGAGTATCTGTCTTGGAAGGCTCTTCAGTCTCCTTGGCTTTGGAATAAAAGTGGATAAAGAAGGGAAACATTCTTAACAAAATAACAGCTGATTTAGTCCATTTTTCTGTAACCCCTTTCTTAGAGTCTTCCCTAGTACCTTAATTCTAAAGCTTGAGTATAAAAAGTTATGAGAGCTGTCACTGCTTTACAAAGGAGAAAAACAGAGTAGATTGGCCTACTTCCGTCAACTTACGGATACAGCGAACTCACTGATCTTTTCCTAATTATAACATTTGGACCCTAAATCTTTTAAAGTAGACTTCTCACCATATGGAGTTATAATTCCTAATAAAAAACCTGGTCTTCGCTTTTTACAATGTGCAAATGCATAAACTGTCAAGTTTCTTATTTCAAAACACTATACAGTTGGCCCTCGGTACCCACAGACGTTGAACCCAGGGGATAGGGAGGGCCTACTGTAAGGGACCTGAGCACACTTGGATTCTGTTATCTGCGGAGGGGGGGAGGGGGGAGTTCTGAAACCAATCCCCCATGGATACCAAGGGGCCACTATGTAAACAATGGGCGCTTTTTAAAAAATGGGAACTGCCCTTAGAACTGACACCATCCTATAAATGCCCATTTACAGATTAAATCAAAAACAGCACTCTCACAGACAACAAAATCTGTGTTGACTGATGCTATGAGATTGAATGTCTGTGTGCCCCCAAACTTCAAATGCTGAAACCCAATCCCCAATGTGATGGTATCTGAAGGCAAGGCCTTTGAGGGATGATTAGGTCATGAGGGTGGACCCCTCAGGAGTGGGATTAGTACCCTTATGAAAGAGGCCCCAGAGGGCTCCCTCCACACTCCCACCACATGAGGAGGCAATAATATGGTCGTTCATCTATGAACCAGGAATCAGGTCCTCAACAGACACCGAATCTGCTGGCACCTTGATCTTGGACTTCCAGCCTCCGGAACTGTGAGAAATACATGTTTATTGTTTAAACCACCCAGTCTAGTCTATGGTATTTTTGTTACAGCAGCCAAACAAACTGGGACAACCAGTATCAGAGGACAGCACTGATGTAAATTCACACAGCCATGTTTTAGTGAGCTACCACGTGGCTAAGCTTTAGGCAATAATCTGTGACTCTCAACACGTCTGCTTACCTTCACCGTCTGTGTCTTCTCTGTTTAACACCACAGCACAGGAGTCTCCATTAATGACGTCCAGGAAGAAGTCTGCAGGGTTATTATACGGCTCACAGTGGTAACCTGCAAGAGAAGGTAACTCAGGTACACAAACGTGACAGTCTTGGGAAATAAAGACTCGGTGGGTGAGGGAGGCGTTGCTGGGAGAGACAGGATCTAACGATTTCTCCCTCTTTTCTTCTCTCTTCTCCCCTCACTAATTTACCACTTCCTTTTAATCGCACGGTATTTCAACAGTTTTCTGACTCTTCACAAAACAGCACACTCCACACCAACCTTGGACTCTTAGCAAGTCTTCTGTTAGTGCTTGGTCCTTACGCATTACAATTCAGGAGACCTGAAACAGCTATCAATATGCTCTGGTGCTTACCAGAACTTCTTCAGAAATCTAGATATAAGTCCAAGAAAAAAAAAAAAAAGCTATAGAAGAACTAATGTTCCTTAAAGCCAGCTAAGGCATAGCAGGACTGTGTTTGGGAGAGGCCTGGGGTATGTTCTGCTCTCCAAGTTCACCTGAGGACTGCTAGAATGCCAGTACCCACTTTAGCAATGATTGCTTTTGCCCCTATTAAACTCAGGTCCAAATGGGCCTCTGCTATGCTCCTGTAATTCCAATATAGAGAACAAATCACCAGAACATCATTCTCAAGAGAATGTGGCTGGCACAGCATAGCTGAATGCTTACCTTGACTTCTTGTGGCACTGTAATAGGGAAGAACAAATCTGACTCCATATTGGATCTGTTTCTTTTACTTTAACCTTTGTATTCTATTGCTTCTGCTACAAGTTAAGAATGTTGCCTATAGCCTGAAATATTCAGGATAGCCCATTCTCAAGGGTCTGATCTTTAAAGGTGGAACACTTTTCCATTCATCTAGAGATAAAAAGTTGCAGAACAGAGAATAACGTTTGTCTTGTTGGAGGTTTACAGGAACACCACGACCAGACCTACGTGGACAGCTGCAAGAACAGAGGATTCCGACACTAAGAAGTTTTCAACAATCAGCCACACCCCCTTCCCTTTTAGTATAAAAGAAGCCTGAATTCTAACATGGGGAAGATAGTTCTTTGGGACAGTAGTCCACCACCTTCTCGGTCTGCTGGCTTTCCGAATAAAGTCTCTATTCCTTGTCCCAACAACTCATCTCCTGCTATACCGGCCTGTCGCGCAGCAAGCAGCGTGAGCTCAGACTCAGAAGCAACACGATTATCTGAACTCAGCTTGGCCTGTAGTCTGATCCTTAGATTCAGCCCCCCTAAACTCCCTAGACCCATGCAAGGCTTCTTAGTTTTAAATGATAGCGATTAAACCAAAACATTTTAAAATGTGGTTAGCAAATACTTAAAACTATATTTGAGTTCATGAAGCATCATCTATAATCATATCCAAGGATCTCTAAGATGAAGCAGATTGCGTAAGTCACAAAAATGACATATTTCCATTTAAACAGAACCGGGCAGTCCAGAGCCATCAGAATGTTGGCCCATTGGAGTCAGACTCACGACTAGCCATTATATCGACAGATAATTCACACACACGCTAAATCCGCAACCTAATGTTACTAGAAAATTAAGTAGCATCTCCACGAACCCCCAATCAAGGTAGATCAACATCCCATGTAAGGGAAAAACATGATAAAGCCTAATCTCTATCATGGTCAAGAAGACAAATGCTGTAGGGACATTAGGTCTTTCCAAGAATATTCAACTGACAGATAACCGGCTATGAGACCAATCTATTTATTGAACTGTTAGGGAAAGGTCACCAGAACTGAGAAGGAGAACAGATACAGACCCAGAAGAAATACACACACACTCACACTCACACACACACTCAAACAGGACAGAAAAAGATACCTAAACAACAAGCTGGCACTGCAGAGTGAAGGACTAGCACTAAACTAACTGAAGATGTTTCGGAGTAGTGGAAACCATGGTGTATCTACTCAAAGATGAAACAGCACTCCAGGTGACCCCTTTGTTCTCCTTTAGGATACTATTAATGAAGGATCTTACTTCATAAAGAAGTCAACCATACCAGTGGATGCAAAGTAACCCAAGGCCTCCTGAGCAGGCCCGTGGAACATTAATCTTCCTGAGGCCAACAAGGTAAGGCTATCAAACAACTTGAAGATGGAATAACGAGGCTGATGAATGGAGAAGATGATTGTCCGTCCTTGTTTAGACATCCTGAATTAAAAGTGAGGAGATAACGAGTCATTAAACATCTGAAACTTGCAGTTCTTGGCAACATATTTTATTATTCCTGCCTTTAGATCATTTGTTCCTCTTCCAACTTTATTTTCTCTTACTAAATTCTCATCTTATATTATCTGTCTGATAGGTAGAGAACGTAAATTCGGTGCTTTCATGAAACACTACAGTTTCTAAAGTGTGTTCCGTGGGTAGTCTAGAACCAATCAGAATATTAATTAAAAATACAGATCCCTGCGTTTCCCTGGTGGTGCAATGGTTGAGAGTCCGCCTGCCGATGCAGAGGACACAGGTTCGTGCCCCGGTCCGGGAAGATCCCACATGCCACGGAGCGGCTGCGCCCGTGAGCCATGGCCACTGAGCGTGCGCGTCCGGAGCCTGTGCTCCGCAATGGGAGAGGCCACAACAGTGAGAGGCCCGCGTACCGCAAAAAAAAAAAAAAAAATACAGATCCCTGGACAGTCTACTCAGACCTATTGGGTCTATGGAACCCTATTTTTAACTAGCACCCAGGTAATTTGTAAGTACACTCAAGTTTAAAAACTTATTATGAACTAAATATTAAAACAATGGTCATATGCCCCATCCTCATTGATCATTTAAGACTTCTGGCTCTTTAGGAACTGGTTTTCATTCTTCTGCCCTAATAATACAATTAACATTACTGAGTACTGACTAGATCTTTGCTAAATACTTTATAGATGACCTTATCTAAATTTACACAATATTGTTATGAGGCAGTACCAATAATAATTATTACTGTTCTATATCAGATTAGGCTTAGAGAATTAAGCAATGGCTTCAAGTGTCACTGTTAGAAGGAGCAGGGCTGGGATTTGATCCCTGGTCTAATACCGTGGCCAAAAGACAGTAACTCCTATCTTTATACAGGAGTTACTACTTATGGGTAGAAGAGACAAAGGCCAAAATCACTATTCAAAATCTGGTATTATTGAAAACACTTTATGAGAAGAATCACATCAATTCAAGCATTTTCTAAGCACTTACTATATGCTAGCCAAGAAAGTTTGTTCTGCCTCAAAGATGACAGGCCAACAGACCAATCATTTCAATACAAAGTGGAACAGAAGTAGCTGAGGGTGTCCTCAAACGAGCTAATACAAACAGCCTCCTGACCGGACTGCTGCCACTCACCCTTGCCCAATTATACAGCCTTTTCTCCAGACAGTTGCCAGTCCTCCATTCTAAAACTCTCTGAAAGCTTCCCATGTCCCCTAGAGACATTAAAAGCCATAGCTCTTATAGAGGCCTACAGTCTATATAATCTGCCACCCACTCAATTCCATCTCATGTCCCGTTCTAACTGTTATGGACTGAACTGTGTGTCCCCAAAATTCATGTTGAAGTCCTAACCCCCAGCACTTCAGAATATAACTGTACTTGGAGATAGGGTCTTTAAAGAGGTAATTTTGGTTAAATAAGGTCATGTGGGTGCCACAATCCAATAAGGACCAGTGTCCTTAAAGGAAGAGGAGACTGGGACACAGACACACCACGGGAAGATACAGTAAGGACACAGAGAGAAGACAGCTATCTACAAGCCAAGGAGAGAGGCCTCAGGAGAAACAATCCTGCCGACTCCCTGATCTTAGACGTACAGCCTCCAAAAATTTGAAAAACTAAACTTCTGTTTTAAGCTAAGCACCCAGTCTGCGGTACTAGGTTATGGCAGCTTGAGCAAAGTCATCAGTAAGAGTCCCCACCCCTCCTGAGGTCACTGGGTTCCAAACACATCAGCAGGCACACTCTGCCGCAGGGCCACAGCTGTTCCCTTCCACTAGAACTCTCTTCTCCCATATATCCAGGTCTCACTCCCTTGCTCCCAACTCAAGCGTCACCTCGTTGAGGTCTTCCCTGACCATCCTATATGTGATACAGCACCTCTATCCCACCACAGCCATCTTTTGCTACTCTCTTAGCCTGCTTCATTTTTCATACAACACTTACATTTGTTCATTGACTGTTTCCCTCCAACAAAGAAGGAAGAAATTTTTGTCTGTGGTGCTTACTGCTGAGTCCCTTGCACCAAGAATAATACCTGGTACACAGTAGGTCACCATATATTGGATGAATGAAAGAATAATGTTCCCCTAGCATTTACCTCTTCAGAAGCAAAAGGACAGCATTTGCTGTGCTGGAATCTAAGCCAGTTGTGGGCTCATCCAGGAACAAGATGGAGGGATCAGTAATAAGCTCCATTGCAATACTAGTCCTTTTTCTTTCTCCTCCAGACACACCACGGATAAACTGAGTTCCCACCTAAAACACAGATATTATTGTTATTAACAATAAAAACCACAGCCAGTATCGTTTGTTGAGCTCCCGACATGTATGTGCCAACCCTATAGGAGGCACTTTACCTCATTATCCTCATTTATTCTGAACAGCAAATAAATGACTATGTGGGCAAAGAGGTAGGTTTCTCTTTAATTTGAAGAGTAAACTGAGGCTCAGGTCAGAGCTGGTAAGTGGCTAAGCCTGATACGAAACCCATGCTTTTAACAGTTCTATATGTTTCTCAACAAGCCATATATTTCATTTTAAGACAGTTAAGCCAGAACACTAAAAGATATGGCCCTGACGGAGTGAAGCCACAGACCAAAACGGGAGCTGAAGATAGGAGTAGAAAAGCTGCTGAAAGCATCTATAATTTGTTAGTCTTTCTTACAGCCTCCTGACGCCCCCTTCCCTGCCCCCGCCCCACCCAAAGTCCTCAGTGCAGCTGGGCAGCTAGGAAAGTTCACTTTCTATCACACCACATTAGCATCTCTTAAATCACCATGAGGTTTACCAAATTGAGCCCTCCCGTACCCTAACTTGCTGCAGAATTCCTGGCTCATTCTTTCAGACAAATTCAGAAGGTAGACTATTCTACAGGGTAACTGGCTGGGCCTTTCAACTAGTCAGTGTCACTGTGTGGTAGGGGACCAGAAAGGTTTTGGGGGAGAAAGGAGATAGGAAATAATCCTTATATTAAGAGTCTTCAAAGAGATAGTAAGTAAGTGCTGTTCATGCCCTTGACTGGACCCTCTAACAACTGAGCTGTGCCAGACATTCTGGAGGCGACATGGGGAAATGTGAGTGAATACGGCTCCACAGAGCTGAGATTAACACACCGTCAATTCTGTTAGTTGATAACGGTATTGTGGTAATGTAGGTAAATATCTTTTTTTTTAAGACGCATAATCAGTATTCAAGAGTGAAATGTCATGAAATTTACAACTTTCTTTAAAATACTTCAGAGAAAAGAAGCTGAAGTCATTATGGGAAAAGATTAACAACTGGGAAATCTAGGTAAATGTTATTAGTAATTGTGCCATTATATTAAGTATACTACAATCATATCATCACTGTGTAACAGAGAAAAACAAACCTGACTCCATATTGAATCTATTCCTTTAGCTCTAACCTTTGTGCTCTGCTGCCCGTGCTTAGTCATGCTGGCTCTGCACCTTTTATGAAAGAATGTTGCCTAAAGCCTGAAATATACAGGATAGCCCATTGTCAAGGCTCTGACCTTTCAAGGTGTACCACTTTTCCGTTTACATAGAGATAAAAAGTTACAGGGCAGAGAATAACATTTGTCTTGTTGGACGTTTATGGGAACATTGTGACCAGATCCACAAGGACAGCTGCAAGAACAAAGGATTCCAATGGGAAGAAGTCTGCAACAGCAACCAACCAACCAACTCCCTCCCCTTTTAGTATAAAAGAAGCCTGAATTCTAACTTAGGTAAGATGGTTCTTTGGGACAAGAGTCCACCATCCTCTTGGTCTGCTGGCTTTCCAAATAAAGTCGCTATTCCTTGTCCCAACAACTCATCTCTCAATTTACTGACCTGTCACGCAGCAAGCTGTTCGAGCTTGGACTGCGTAACAACTGAGTAATCAGACTATACTCTCTACATTTGTTATGCTTAAAATTTCATAAAAAGTAAAAAAATTCAAATGAAGTACTTCAATGAATTAGATAAATACTTTCTAAGTCAACAACTCCCTTCAGCTTATTTTTCTCTGGAAATCCACGCAAGGAACTTAGGGCGATAACTGCCTGTTGGTAGAGAACTTTTACCTAAGGGTAAAGAATGGTAAATACCTTATTGGGAAGAAAATCAAGCAATAAGCAGAGCTAACACAAAGGAAAACCCAGTCGCTTACAGGAAGAATTTAGTGGAAACTGGTGGCAAACTGGTTTTCCAAACAAACTACAAACAAACTACAAACAAACTTCCAAACAAACTCCAAACAAACTACAGCAAAATGTACTTTACATTAAATAATGTCAGAAAATATCGTATGAAACAGCAGCCAGCAGGTTACCCCCATTCTTTGTTACGTCTACGTAAAGGCTATCACGGGGGGACTAGACTAGGGCCATCACAATCTAAAAAGCTCATCTTCACGGAAAGCTTCAGGTGTTTTCCCAGCAAAGCTTTCATACCTAGTCACCGACTGTAAAGTTCACTCGTTCATTTCATTTCTTCTTCCCGATCCTGTATAACCCACAAAGGGAGTTACTTTTCTCTCTTGCCCACGACTTTTATCTCAAAAATCTAAAAGAGCCCAGCACATAACAGTCTGTAAGTAAATACTGGCAGAAGAAAGGGGGAGGGACAGTGAGGGAGGGAGGGAGGAAGGGAAGCCAAAAGTGCCAAAAGAAAGGCTCTAGAAAAACAACTTGGATGCCATACAAATTAGAAATAAACCCTAATTTGACTGGATATAACTTTGGAAGCCAAACTGCAGCAAAGCGAAACATACAGAGCAGGAACCCTTGGATTTTCATCATGTACCAATTCCAGAAATATACCTCTCAAAGGCAATGGAACAAAGTCCCCTGGAGGAACAGAAGAAGGACAGCTAAAAGGGGAAAAGAAAATAGGAAGAAGGAAAGTTAGCGTGAAGACATGGAATGAGACGTGACGAACAATCAGGGTGGGAGAAGACCAAGGGCTGTAATCACACAGAAAGGGCCATGTGTTCTTTGCAAAGAACACTTCCACATACTGGACCACACGGCCACACTTCATTTCCAGGATTCAATCATTTTTAGGTTTTTTAACCTGGTTAACTTCCATCTTCATATTAAGTAAGTAGTCACTTTTCTCATGGTTACAGAAAGCAGCCACTCTTTACTATACATATTATAGAAAACTTCTGAACAAGTTCTACTATCCACACAGGTGAGTCCGATTTGCGGGCTATGACACGTTTTCCACATTACCTTGGAATCCGCCACTTTATCCAGACCTAACTCTTGAATGACCATGTTAATCCGTTCATTTTTTTCATGATTTGTCATAGTTGTTGGAAGCCGAAGAGCTGCTGAGAACTGCAGATTTTCTCTCACTGTCAGAGTTCCCATCACGACATCATCCTTAAAGCAAAATGGCGTTTTAACAAGACATAGCAGGTCTTTTCTAATACCCTCACTCTTCGGTATATGTAACTTACCCACAAAAATAACATACCCAAGGAAAGTTCTAGCTAATAATGAATTATACAAATTATAATGAATTATACTTGCAATTATACAAATTACGACTAACTCCATATAACAGCTGCAAAGCCTGATGAAATCATTTTCATTCCCTAGCTGTACACCCAAAGAGAACACAGGTAATTGTGATTATTACTAGCAAACATTTCTACACTGCTAATACACTGATACAAGGATTTGCCAAAATACTGTTCTAAGCTAGGTGAAGGAGAGAGGTGAAGGTAAAGGAAAAAAGTAGAACAGTAATGTTTTTTAGAAATGATATGATAACAAGAATTGATATCATTGCCCTCACAAGGATCATATTCCAGATTCTCCCTGACTCTTCATTTAATACTGTCCTGAATTTTATGGGAGATCATGAAAAGCTGGTGTGAAGAGAAGTTGTTTCTACGAGTATGTCCCGTAGTCAATTGGAAGCACACTCAACCATTAGCCAAGGCACTTGCCAACACAGAAACAGAAGAAATCTAAAATGCAAATCCACAAATACTTACTTGTACCACATAACCTGAGTTACATTTAAAATTGGCAGGTCGAGGTGCTCCGTTGATCAAAACATCTCCAGATAACCCATGTGGATCCTTCCTTGCAGCTAAGACATCTAACAACCTATAAAAAGACATATGTTATTGTTATTTATTCCCTCCAACTCAGGCTTTACCTCTCAGCTAATCTGAATCCAAATTCTGCTCACGTTCAAAAATTAACTGACCAAGAAGTTATATGGTTCAACTAAACATATAGCTATATTTTGAATCTCACCTTCCTTCTTTTTTACTATATGCTGCAATAAAGCCCAAAAGCATGAAAGTAAAGCACTGCTGGCTGATCCAGCACAGACTACCCAAAGTGCCCTCCAGGTTGTCTGACCTCTGGCGTTCCAAGGCAGGTAATGTGCTCCTTTGTCTAAGACACAAGCCTTCACTGATGCCTTTGGCTCCGTGTCCCGACTTTCAATTGTATCCCCTTCCTTTTCCTCTCCATAGCTCAACTCATAGCTGACAGCTATATGCCAATCACCTTATCATGTCCTCTTAGTAAAGCTGACCTAGTAAGACCTTCCTGGCCCTTAGGACAGAACCCCAAACTAGCACAACTGCACATTAACCACAGCAACTAGAACCAGACAAGACATGCAGAAAATGTTCAAGAAATACCTGCTCACATAAGAGTGATCTTTAAAAGCACACTAAAACTGGAGGTGGGGGGCTTCCCTGGTGGCACAGTGGTTAAGAATCCGCCTGCCAATGCAGGGGACAAGGGTTTGAGCCCTGGTCCGGGAAGATCCCACATGCCATGGAGCAACTAAGCCCGTGCGCCACAGCTACTGAGCCTGCGCTCTAGAGCCCACGAGCCACAACTACTGAGCCCGCGAGCCACAACTACTGAAGCCCACGCGCCTAGAGCCCGCGCTCTGCAACAAAAGAAGCTACCGCAATGAGAAGCCCGCACACCGCCATGAAGAGTAGCCCCTGCTCGACGCAACTAGAGAAAGCCCGAGCACAGCAACGAAGACCCAACGTAGCCAAAATTAAATAAATAAATAAATAAAATTAAAAAAAAAAAGAATAGGTGAAAGAGATTTAAGAGGTACAAACCTCCAGTTATAAAATAAATAAGCCATGGAGATGTAACATACAGCATAAGGAACAGGGCCAATAATATTGTAATAACTTTATATGGGGACAGATGTCTAGACTTATCATGGTGATCATTCATAAGGAATGCAAACGTCAAACGTCAAAAAGGATTAATCTCCAAAATTTACAAGCAGCTCATGCAGCTCAATAACAAAAAACCAAACAACCCAATCCAAAAATGGGCAGACCTAAATAGACATTTCTCCAGAGAAGATATACAGATTGCCAACAAACACATGAAAGAATGCTCAACATCACTAATCATCAGAGAAATGCAAATCAAAACTACAATGAGATATCATCTCACACCAGTCAGAATGGCCATCATCAAAAAATCTAGAAACAATAAATGCTGGAGAGGGTGTGGAGAAAAGAGAACACTCTTGCACTGCTGGTGGGAATGTGAACTGGTATAGCCACTGTGGAGAACAGTATGGAGGTTCCTTAAAAAACTACAAATAGAACTACCATATGACCCAGCAATCCCACTACTGGGCATATACCCTGAGAAAACCATAATTCAAAAAGAGTCATGTACCAAAATGTTCATTGCAGCTCTATTTACAATAGCCAGGAGATGGAAACAACCTAAGTGTCCATCATCGGATGAATGGATAAAGAAGATGTGGCACATATATACAATGGAATATTACTCAGCCATAAAAAGAAACGAAATTGAGTTATTTGTAGTGAGGTGGATGGACCTAGAGTCTGTCATACAGAGTGAAGTAAGTCAGAAAGAGAAAGACAAATACTGTATGCTAACACATATATATGGAATTTAAAAAAAAAATGTCATGAAGAACCTAGGGGTAAGACAGGAATAAAGACACAGACCTACTAGAGAATGGACTTGAGGATATGGGGAGGGGGAAGGATAAGCTGGGATGAAGTGAGAGAGTGGCATGGACGTATATACACTACCAAACGTAAAGTAGATAGCTAGTGGGAAGCAGCCGCATAGCACAGGGAGATCAGCTCGGTGCTTTGTGACCACCTAGAGGGGTGGGATAGGGAGGGTGGGTGGGAGGGAGACGCAAGAGGGAAGAGATATGGGGATATATGTATATGTCTAACTGATTCACTTTGTTATAAAGCAGAAACTAACACACCATTGTAAAGCAATTATACTCCAATAAAGATGTAAAAAAAAAAACACTATGTAGTACACCTGAAACTGACATAATATTTATGGCAACCATAATCCAATTTATTAAAAACCACACACTAAAACTACAAAGAAAAAGCTTACTTATACTGTTATACTCACGAAGATTTGCCTCCACCTGTGGGTCCCAGAATGGCATTGAGGCCAGGTTTCATGATCCCACTGTAAATACAGAAATATATCAAGTTATTGGACCACTTTACAACCAGTTCTATTAATTTAGGGTTTGCATTTAATACACTCAATGAAGGCTGATAAAATTATAGACAGGGGAAAAAAAACCCACAAATCAACCATTAAAGGAAAAAGAAACCGAAACGTCGATTAACAAAAATCTAGCACACGAAGAATGTTAACCACAAGTCAGGACTTATAAGAAAAATGACCTGGGTCCCTCTAAATTCCCTTCCCTTATTCTCCACACTGGTTCCCTGATGTAACTGACTCTGGTGAAGCAGCTCTGCTACACTTACTCCTCTTTCACGGTGTAAAGTTCATTAACAAGTTCTGAGTGACACCAGATGACTAGTATCTTCATGTCACCTGACTTGCTACCTCGGTCTACACAGTTAGTAAGTCAATGGACTTCTAGAATCACCAGTAGAAGTGTTCTCACTGTACAAATCTAGTCAGACAAAGAAACAGTCTATCTGAAATAGAAATTCAATGGCTGGAATAAAGCACCTCAGGGGGTTAAAAAGAAAATATCACCAAGTCTTACCCCTCACAAAATTCTTAATCAAATTAGAAAAGTAAAACATATACTCTCAAGATATATCGTCTTCTTCCTTGTAAAGTATGAGATAAGTGGACTGGAAAATTCTCCGTTTAGAAGTGGTAGATGCCACTTTCTAAAGGAGACAACCTTTAAGGATATATAGACATGGTGTACACACAGCACGCTTCCAAACAGACTAAGCAGATGTTTGAGGGTGATGAAAATTCAGATAGAAAGCAGAAGGGCTGGGCTTCCCTGGTGGCGCAGTGGTTGAGAGTCCGCCTGCTGATGCAGGGGACACGGGTTCGTGCCCTGGTCCGGGAAGATCCCACATGCCGCGGAGCGGCTGGGCCCGTGAGCCATGGCCGCTGAGCCTGCGTGTCCGGAGCCTGTGCTCCGCAACGGGAGAGGCCACAGCAGTGAGAGGCCTGCATACCGCAAAAATAAAGTAAAATAAAATAAGAAAGCAGAAGGTAGAAAAAATTAAGGCAGTTTTGACTGTGTTGAGTCTCAAGAAGAAAGCAAATACTTATCCTAACGGTAGCCAGTAGAATGACTAAGGAGGATGGACTGGAGAAAGGAAAATTAAGGGCAAGGCCTCCGCAGTTATGTAGGCGTGATGAAATAGAGGCCTGAAAAGCCCTTTCAAAACCCTGGTGACTAAATCCAATCTCTCTTTGGAACTGGTAGGTAAATCAAAATTTATTCCACAGAGAAAATGGTATCTATTCCAAGTGGATGGTCCAAAGCCAAAGGCTATTCCATTCCCAGATCATGATTTTCACAGACGCCAATTCTATGATTACACAATTGTTGTAAGTGATGAACTTTACAAAGTACCCCCGGTGCTTCCATCCAGGAGGACCTCAGCACTTACTGACTATTGTGTTTGCATCATCACAACTGTGAAATGGCTGGTGCTAGGGTGACATGTACCTTTCGCGTTGCTCATTAGCTGAAACACTGAACAAAAATAAATGAATTAGGTAAACCAGGAACAAGGTGTAAAACAGAAAAATCTCTTATTCTTTCAGTGACTTTCCCCACAGATGTAAAAAAGACATGCTAATGGCTGGGTGAACTTTCAAGATGCATCTATCAATAGCTCTTGATGCATTTTCTTTATCAGTAGCTATCTAGTAACAGCTTCTAAAATCACGAGATACAAGCTTGTTATTCCCTAAAACTCTGCTGTCAGAAAACCTTTCCAGGTTTTAGAAATATCTCCTCAAATCGAGACCAAGCAATCCGAAATAACTAATCCCAAACTGAATGTAAACGTTCTAAGACAAAGAATTTTACAGGTCCCTCAGTTGGGTTTACTTTGGCACTAAGCCCTAGCATGACAGAAAACGACAGCAGTGTAGAATTACAGCTGCAACAGTTCCAGTTTGGAGCAGCGGCTAATTCTCCCTTCATTCATTAAACACAGTTATCTCATGTCTACTATGTACAACAAGATTACTCTTCTAGGACATGAGACTGAGCTGAGAATAAAACGAAGTCCTAGCCCTTGTGGAATTTACATTCAACACCAGGGATCAGCAAACTACAGCTGGTCACCTGTCTTCTGTTTTCATAAACAAAGTGTTACTGGAACAGAGCTATACTCCTTCATTTGCGTTATTATCTATGGCTGCTTTCATGCTACAACGACAGGGATGAGTAGTTGTAACACAGACGGATGGCCCATAAAGCTGAAGATGTCTACCATCAGGCCAGGCCCTTCACAGAAAAAGCAGTCGATGGTCTACAATTCCCTTGTCTCCCCACCCTACCCCCCGTCCTACTATCATCCCTCAAAACCGATTTCCCACCCTTATATACTGCTTTATAGCATTTACAAGCAGCAAAGTCCCCCTCGCTAGACTGTAAAACCCTGCCAACAAGAGTTATGTCATCTTGTGTTAAGCCTCCACCCAAAAGTATGTAGCACAGTGGTCTACAAGGGAAGACCCCTGAATACTGGACACACGAAGTGAAACCTAGCTAAAGGAGTCACATCACATGTGTTACTTTTTTAGTGGATAATGGTTAATCCTTTGGTCTCGGTTTATAAAGGAGCAGTCAATGCCATTCCCAATGCTTGGAGCATGGCCTCTCCCTACCCTACCCTACTGTCCCCTACACACACACACACACTCGTGCACACAACCTTCACCTTCTCTCTCCCCACACCCCTGAATCTCTGATTTAGGGTTAGGGATGTCCACTCTGTCTCTTAACCCTTCTATCACAGTAGAATGACACAGTGAGGTACTCTAGTTGTCTGAATCCCCCATTAGACTAGAAGGTTTCTCAGGACAGAGGACATATCTGTGTCACTAGCATCTTGCACAAAGTCAAGCACCCCACAGGCACTGGACAATTGTTGAATAAGTGAGTCTCAACATTTCCATAAATGACAATTACTTATAGGAAAACCAAAAGAAATGTTTTCAGTAAAAACAAATGTTAAGAAGTAGGAAAAGTGTATGGAAAATAGGTACAGTCTGACTAGAAAGAAAACTTAGTGACATTCCCTACTCGTTATTTTACGTTCAAATACGTCCATCATTTCTATTAGACTTCCGCTTCCCTTCTTAGTGCGAAGGTGATGAAAGTGGGTAGAGGTGCAGCAATGCCAGCACCCAAGAACACAGGCTGCAAAGGGAGGTAGGAGGAGGAGAGGAAACAGGTGGAAGGGCAGGAGACTGCGTATACTGAGGAATAAGAAGACTGACTGAGGAAACCAATGAGTACATTAAAGACAACGAGAACCAGGTTCTTTACTTTTTGAGAAGATGTTTTACAAACACGGAAATGTGGAAAGAACCTTGGAGTGTTAGATATAAATTGGAGGACGTATTAATGAGAAGTCATGGGTTTTCATCTACATACACAGACACAGAAAGTTTTAGATACGTGTATCAGCACACATGTGCGTATATTGAAACATACATATAGTCAGTCGCTACCTAGGTCTGTCCACCGAGAAAGCCTAGAAGCTATAAGATCCTAATAGCAACAAACATTCCCAACACCCAGATCTTGGTTTGTAAATACCATCCTCCACATAAAGGAACATCAGCTGATTCCAGGTCTGACGCAGGGTGAGTACACAGTGAGCCCAAAAATTCTTGCTGTGCCGACAAAATATTCAAAGAATGAGAGTATGTGTCAAAAGAATGAGTTAAAACACAAAACAAAATACAGAACCTACCTTGAAAGTCTCCCACTGACCAAGTCAGGAACAAGAGAAAGATCAAGATGAATAATGACAGGACTTCCCTGGTGGCGCAGTGGTTAAGAATCCTCCTGGCAATGCACGGGACACGGGTTCGAGCCCTGGTCCGGGAAGATCCCACATGCCGCGGAGCAACTAAGCCCGTGCGCCACAACTCCTGAGCCTGCGCTCTAGAGCCCGCGAGCCACAACTACTGAAGCCCGCGTGCCTAGAGCCCGTGCTCCACAACAAGGGAAGCCACCGCAATGAGAATCCCATGCACCGCAACGAAGAGTAGCCCCCGCTCGCCACAACTAGAGAAAGCCTGTGTGCGGTAATGAAGACCCAACGCAGCCAAAAATAAATAAATAAAATAAAATAAGTTTAAGAAAAAAAGATAAATAATGACAGTAATCCACTACTGTTGAAGGCTATTGAATAAAATACAAATCCATGGGTCTATACTGATATAAATAAATGAACACAGAGATGATGAATAAAGCTTTTCCTTTTATTAGCACGCAAACTAATACATATAGAAGAGATGGATGAAAACAGAAAATCACCTTCTGGTAAATAGTGAACAACTAACTACCAGATCAGATTGTTCCTGCGGATTCAGGCAGGGCTCATCAATGGCAGCTTGAGCTGGTCAGTTGAAGCTTAATGAGAAATGGGATTTTGGAATAATGTCATAGTATCTCTCCTCTCAATGTTTATCACTTACAAAGGGGAAAATGGTGACATTATGGCAAAGAAGCCTGGCAGACACCAACACGACCAGGTGACCGAGATTAGGGGGTGGGACAGAAATAAACCAGCTTGGATGAGACTGCAGAGACACCATGTGACGATCAGCCAGCTCTGTGCAGAGCATGGCCGACCAAGGGCTCACAGGACCCACCACCACACTCATCACGAAGCTACGCTTCCCCTGAGCTGCTCCCAGACAGTGACTGAGTGGCTATGTAAGAGAGGGTCCCTATTTCTAGACAATATGCACTGGAGGAGTCAGGAATACTGGAGCACCGTACGGACAGCTGGCTCTCACCTGGTTCAGAAAAACGTTGACGACAATGGGTATACAAAGCAACAGAGTGATGAACAAATGCAGTGAAATGTTGACAGGTGAATGGGTTAGGTTCCTGCGAGGCTCACATCTGAAATTATCTCACGATAAATTATTAATTAAAAAAATCCCCAAATAGTATAATGAGTTTCCCTGAAGAGGTCAAGATATCCACACATCTACTGGCATGGATCGTTTTTTCTATAAATCTTCAGCTTTGGTGAGAAAAAGTTCAACTGCTGGGTATGGAGACAAACGAAGCATAACAGGAAGTTTTTATAAGGGAGCAAAACCTCGCCTTTATGAATTCTCAGAGTCAGATTTTGTTCTAGCTTCTTCCCCCATAGAGGGAAATGAGATGCTACATTCATTCTACAAATGAGATTATAAAATGTCCAAAGGAAAAACAAAAATCAAGATTCTCATCAGCTTTTCTGGAATACAGTTACTATTTTTTAAAAATAATTAACAATTTATGAGCATTTGTTTGTTTGTTTGTTTTTGGCCACACTGCTCATCATGCAGGATCTTAATTCCCCGACCAGGGACCGAACCCCACACCCCTGCGGTGGAAGCACAGAGTCTTGACCACTGGACCACCAGGGAAACCCCACAGTTATTATTTTGAATGCTGATGGTGTTATCAAACATGAATCAGGGCTTCCCTGGTGGCGCAGTGGTTGAGAGTCCGCCTGCCGATGCAGGAGACGCGGGTTCGTGCCCCAGTCTGGGAAGATCCCACGTGCCGCGGAGTGGCTGGGCCCGTGAGCCATGGCCGCTGAGCCTGAACATCCGGAGCCTGTGCTCCGCGGCGGGAGGGGCCACAGCAGTGAGAGGCCCGCGTACCACAAAAAAACCAAAAAAAAAAAAAAAAAAAAAAGAAGACAGGGCTTCCCTGGTGGCGCAGTGGTTAAGAATCCGCCTGCCAATGCAGGGGACACGGGTTCGAGTCCTGGTCTGGGAAGATCCCACATGCTGCGGAGCAACTAAGCCCGTGAGCCATAACTATTGAGCCTGCACTCTAGAGCCCGTGCGTCACAACTACTGAGCCTGTTCTCTAGAGCCCGTGAGCCACAACTACTGAAGCCCGTGTGCCTAGAGCCCATGCTCCACAACAAGAGAAGCCACCGCGGTGAGCAGCCCGCACACCATAACAAAGAGTAGCCCCCGCGCAGCAATGAAGACCCAACACGGCCAAAAATTAATTAATTTAAAAAAAAAAGACACAAATTTTTTTGTCTTTTCCCCACCACACCCTTTTCCCCATCCCAGAAACTCTACTTAGTTGAAGCCCGCAGATGGGGGAAAAGACAAGAAACATTACTGCCTAAATAAGAAATGTGAGTAAGCAAGAAAAACGACCCCTGGTATCCTTTTAACTGTAAAATTTGAAAGGATTACAAGATTTGACTGAGTTTTTATGAACCTAGGAACGCATGTAAGGGTGAACTCATCTGTTGCTGAAACACACACCACTGAACCATAAAAACATTAAGAAGCCTTCAGCAGACGACACTGTTACTGTATCAAGTTACTAATTACTAGCTTTAAAACATAAGCAAGGTAAACGAACCCTCGAGCAGCACATATTTTAAATTTATTCAACCTGCACATACTCAAATCGCCTGTTACCTTCCACTTATCAGCACAAAATCTGAAGTGACCAGCATTTTTCTTGATTAGTATGCTCCACAAAAAACCTGTCAGCTTTTCAGAAAGGTCAGTTGACTCCAGTCTAGGCATGTGGCAAAAGATAAAAGCTTTTCATCTACCATTCCTCTCCTTATTCTCATACTCAGGGTTTCTTTACGCAAGAAAGCATCAAGGAAGCAGGCATGACAGTCTGTTACTGCATGGAGAAAATACTATCTAGTTCTGCACAGCACCTGGCTTCCAGCAACCCAGTCTCAGATCCCCATTGTTTCTTCCCCACCCACATCCAAAAATTTTCTCCCCTATTTGTCATCTCCCAGCCCTCTGGAAGCAGCTGGCTGCCAGTAACAGAAAAGACCACAGTCCCATATAATGCATCCAGATGATATGAGAAATGGCTGATTCCATATAGGTTTGTAGCCATACCTGGCCAAAGGGCTCTTATAAAACCACTCCTCCAGGCTTGGAAAGCTGAAAAAGTTGCTTCCTTTGTCTAGGAACAATTATTTCCCCAATTAAACAAAAAAATTAACAAAACACATAGGCCACGCTACCTAAGCAAACCTAGATTCACTCCCTACTCCACAGAGAGGTAGAATCCAGCTCAATTCTCTGGAAATCAGAAAAACATTAAAACCCTAAAGGCTATAATATATGAAAGAGAGATACCTGGGACCCAGCAGATTCTATCTGAATGCCCATTTCTCCCCTCACTCTACAGCCCACTCCACCACCACGTGATGAATTAGTTACTGGATGAGGAGAATAAAAATCATAGTTTTATGTTGACTTGGATTCTAAAATATAAATAAGTGTATTAATTTGGATCCTAAATTCTCTTATCACTTTGGACTTCAACAGCATAACTTAAGCTAAGCTATAGTTGTCTTACATTTACATACACCTAACATGTGATCCAACTGTTTCACTGCTAGTTTAGCCAAATGAAATGAAAGCATGTGTCCGTATATCTGTATAGACTTGTACACCTTTATCTGCAATAAGCAAAACCTGCCAGGTTCACTTCACTGCATGTCAATGAACCTATTTAAATAAAAGTTCATGCACATACTTGACATTCTTTAGTATTTCTTTCTCAACTGTTTTCCGACGAAGTAGAAAGCCACTCTTCACTGTTACTCGATAGCAGATGTTATGAAAACTTAACACAGCTCCTCCAGTAAACGTCTTCAGGTCATTGGAGGCTGTCTCCGGGATGCAATTGGTGTTTCTTTTGGACATTGGGACAGAAACTTGGTAACTCCTGGAAGACATCTGGAGTGTTTCTGCCTCTCTGTAGAGGGAAAAGCAACAGTAAGTTGACAGTAAATGAGACGGTAAACAGTAGTTAAGAGTACACTTAAAACAATTCGGTTTTGGTACAAACTTCCAGTTATAAAATAAGTTAAGTCCTGAGGATATAATCTGCAGCATGGTGACTCTAGCTAATAATACTGTACTGTATATCTGAAAGTTGCTAAGAGAGATCTTAAAAGTTCTCATCATAAGAAGAAAAAATTTGTGACTTTGGTGTGTGATGGACATTCAGTAAACTTACTGTGGTGATCATTTCACAGCATATACAAATTTTAAGTCATTATGTTGTATGCCTGAAACTAATATAATATTATGTATCAATTATATCTCAATTTAAATTTTAAATAGACACCAAAAAAATTTTAATGTGAAATTCCTCATTGGTCATTTTTATATTGATTACATGTTTAAGTAAAAATATTTTGCATATATTGGATTCGATGAAATATATTTTTAAAAATTTTAAACAAGTCCATTGTAAACCTCAATGCAATAAATAGCTCCATTTCCAATAAATAGGCCACATCACAGCAATAAGAACAACCTTGAAACCTATATTAGGGAGGCAGACACAACTCTGAATACATACACTCCAATTAGGTGTCAATTAAACATCTAATAAGTAAATAGGGAGAGTATGAACATTTCTCAAAACTCACGAAGCAGAAAAAAGATGAATGGGAGTTAGATCTGACTTGAAAAGTGTATTACGATACGACTCAAGATCATGTGGGACAGACCACATGATCACCATCACCCCGTTTTTGTTTGAGTCTATGACACAGTTATTACAAAAAGGGGGATGGCCAGGCAGTCAGGGATAAGAGAGATTTATTTGAATGTAAAGCTCCAGACTTGGGCAAGATGGGAATAAAGATGCAGACCTACTAGAGAATGGACTTAAGGATATGGGGAGTGGGGAAGGGTAAGCTGGGACAAAGCGAGAGAGTGGCATGGACATATATACGCTACCAAATGTAAAATAGATAGCTAGTGGGAAGCAGCCGCATAGCACAGGGAGGTCAGCTCGGTGCTTTGTGACCACCTAGAGGGGTGGGATAGGGAGGGTGGGAGGAAGACGCAAGAGAGAGGGGATATAGGGATACAGGTATATGTATAGCTGATTCACTCTGTTATAAAGCAGAAGCTAATACACCACTGTAAAGCAATTATACTCCAATAAAGATGTTAAAAAATAAATAAATAAATAAAGCAAGCTCCAGACTTCAGGCGGCCTCAGGGCCGGGCTCCGGGTCCGGTGGGTCAGCACCAGCTGATGCCCAGTGGGCGCCGCTGCCTGGACCTGTTGGGCGAGCGCCGTTAACAGTGGGCCCTGTCAGGCCAGAACGCTTCACCTCTTGGTATTTCCCGCAATCGCCACGTGAAGCACCTGTTGATGCAAAGCTGTCTACACAGTGGGTCTGGCCCTGGTAATCTGCCTCCTTCGTGAGTTCCCACCTGTGTTAGGCGCTGCGTTGGGCAGCTGGTTAAAACAGTGAAGAGCGGGGTTCCCAGTCCCCGGAGCTGGCCTTCTGCAGAGGCAAGACTTTCCAATGCCAGCTGCAGTCCACGAGCGTGGAGAACGTGTGGGCTTTAGGGATGCTTGCAGCGAGTTCAAGTTGCAGCTTTCCCACTGGTCGCTAGTGACCACAGACACGTTCGTTTAACCTCTGAAAGTGTTACCTTATCCGTGAAAAGGAGATTGACAGTTGTTTGTGCTCTAGGATTGTGTGATTTACATGAGAGGACCTATGTAAAGTACATGGTACACTTCTGGCATGCCGTGGATGTGCTGTGTTGGGGGTTTCTGTCTGCCTTCCTGGGCATCAAAACAAGTGCAGTCGAACCGGTACAAGAAGATGGTCCTTCCTTCCCATTAGATTAGTGATTTTTATCTTTATCAAGGTGTTGAAATGCTTTTGGAAGGTATAAAATTTGCTGCCAGTTTCAGTCTATGACTTGGTTTAGCCTGTTTACTGAATCTTCCTAAAATATAGATGTGCTCCGAAATCAACTCACCGTCCCTACTTTATACTCTGTGGAGCACTTGATGCTGTGCCCTGGACCTCACTCAGTGCCGGGCAGGGTCCTGAGAACTTACTAACCTCGTTCCTGTGTCCGTGCTGTGAGACACAGCACATATCGTCAATCCTTCAGGCCTGATGAAGAAATTAGGCCAAGGAGGGGAGAGAACTCGACCAGGGTCACACAGGTGATGGCGGTTACAGCTGACATCTGTTAAATGCTTTCTGTGTGCCAGGCACTGTTAAAATGTTTTTTTTAAACGTGATCATTTAATCCTTGCTACTCTGTGAGTTAGGTTTCATGGTAGTGACTGAGCTGCACTTTGAACCCGTATCATTCTATTTTTGTTTTTTCTAAAATATTAAATATTGAAAAAAATTACATTCTAAAATATTTTTAGTGTCATATATGTGGAATGTCGCGGGGAATGTGAAAGTGATACCTGTGATGACAGGTGTCATGATGATATGAAACATCAACGAAAACCAAGATTTTGGTTATGAAGCAAGTATTTGTATTCAATACCCCCAGGTCATGATTTTAGTTATCAGTGGGAACTGTTCTTTAGGTTTCAGGGCCTGTTTGGAGTTCCTAAGCTCAGCGCCCCAGAAGGATTCCGTGCCGCCCAGGAGAAGGCCTTGAGGAAAACAGAGCAGCTGGTGGGCCACGTGTGCTCCGCGCCGCCGGGGCCCCAGACCGTGCTCATCTTTGATGAGCTCTCGCACTCCTTGTGCAGGGTGGCCGACTTGGTAAGACGCCGGGCATGGGCCGCAGACCACCTCTCACTTTTGCAAGTTAAGTTCAGTTTATTAGGTTCAGTACTGGACTGTAAAGTTGGGAATGTCTGAACTGTTTGAGAGCTCTTGGGTGTAATCTGTTATAGTGAAGTGTGCTGTTGAATGGGAAGAATGTACAGGAAAGGTCAGATTTAGTACTCGTACTTTAATCCGTATATTTAATAAAAGAGATTTGTAATATGTAATGAAAGAATGATTACGCACATGGCTAAGATTCTCCATGTGACAAAGGTTCTTCATTTATGAAAATATCTACCAAAATTCTAATAGAACGTTTACCTGTACATTTACAATAAAATTAATTGCATAAAAAAAAAAGGTCCAGACTTTATATGCTCCTTCAATCAACTAGGAAGATAAACTCCAAACTTCTTTGGAATGACAAAATCATTTCCTTAATGAGCAAACACACTTAAATTCTAGGAAGGTTTCAAATTATGTACAAAAATAATGGAGAAAATCAAACCAGTAGTTAAGCCGTTAAAGAATTTAAAACAAAAAGTGAGGATTAAATGTATAAATGAAGTTGAAAATATTTCATTAAACCAATTTAAAAAGGCCCCTTTAAAGGATTTAGAGTAAGACCTTAAAGTGAACTTAACAGCTTGTGAAACAGGTTTGAAATGTGAAACTTCCATAAAACTAGTTTTAATTTTTAAAAATCAAAACAATCCATGAAGAACCTTCTCTCTGGCGATGGTAGAGTAGCTGGTTCAAACCAATCACTCTCCTAAGAACAGCTGTAGAAGCAGACACAATATAAGATGCAGCTCTTTGAAGAGCGCTCTTTAATGAGAGCAAGCAAAGCAGCCAGGACTGGAGCTGCCAAGTTCCTGGAAAGGAGGGAGGCTGAAGGCACAGCCAGCACTCTGTGCCCTTTTCCCCTCGAGGCGAAGTGCACGTACGTGGGGCGAAACTCAGGAAAACCAGGCAGACGGAAGCTGCTAGAGGCCAGAAAGCTGCACAAATATTTAAGTAGCCTCTCAGTGTTAGGGAGACCAGGTTTGGAGCTGTGAGCCTACCAGTTGAAAACCTGAAGTTTTTGAGATCCCACTAGGCCTATGACCTGGAAATATGGGCAACCCAGAAATAGACCAGCTTCAACTCAACCAAAGTGATCCACTCATACTTTGCTATAAGAAACTTAAATCACTCTGAAACTTATTATCATCCAGATTTTCAATCAAAAATTACCAAGCATGCCAGCAAATAAGACCTAATATTCCAAAAGAAGAAAATAGAAATAGACCCATAGATATTGCAGATTGGAGTCATCAGACATCTGCGTTAAAATAACTGAGGGATACATCTAAGAAAATAAATGAAAAGATAGACTACCACCAAAGAACCAGAATCTGTATTTTTTTAAAAAAATCAATAGATGAGTTTATTAGCAGTTTAGACACAGATTAGGAAAGAATTAGTGAACTGGTAGGCTAGTATGTAGAAACCATACAGATTGAAGAGTGTATGAAAATTCCACGTATCACCGTGGAAAAGAAAACAAAAACAAAAGAACCTCCAGACTGAAAAAGTAGGCTTTTTTACTACGTAAAAGAGGTATCAAGCCACAGACTGAAAAAGCTCTAGGAACACCAAAGCAGGATACATACAAGAAAACCATGCCTGAGAATATCATAGTAGAACTGCCCCCACACCAAAATAATCTGTAATGGTTCCTGTACCCCCAAACTGCTCTATTGTTGTCACACTTAAAACACTATTCAATCTTGGAAACTGCAAAAGTAGGAAACCACTTAGAGACTGGTCCCAGGAAATTAGAAGAGCTTGGTTTTAATCTGTGAACACAATGAATGGTAATCATCAGCTAAAATCCTATTCTCTTAAAGCAGTGAAAGAAGGCTCAAGGTCCAAGTAATCTAGAGACCTTACATCTTGACTCTATGGACTTCTTCAGCCAGCCCCCATGCCTTCAAAAGCCAAACTATGCCAGTCTGATACGAGTAATTGCTTCTCCGGCCTCCATCCCCATTTGATGTTCAGCCACCGAAGACACCTTCTAACCCTCTCCCGAGGCTCATTAAGAGAATCAAATAACGTACCACTTGAATGTAAATAGGTCACTGGCTCACGATAGACATTCATACAAAATTTTTGTGAGATTTTCTGCTAATAAAAGGCACCAACTGGAACTAAAGTACCCAAGAAAGATTATCCATGCCCGTCCATCTATCCATCCATCCAAGACAGAGGGCTAAAGCTTATAAATACAATCACAGGGCTTCCCTGGTGGCGCAGTGGTTGAGAATCTGCCTGCTAATGCAGGGGACATGGGTTCGAGCCCTGGTCTGGGAGGATCCCATATGCCGCGGAGCAACTAGGCCCGTGAGCCACAACTACTGAGCCTGCGCGTCTGGAGCCTGTGCTCCGCAACAAGAGAGGCCGCCATAGTGAGAGGCCCGCGCACCACGATGAAGAGTGGCCCCCGCTTGCCACAACTAGAGAGAGCCCTCGCACGGAAACGAAGACGCAACACAGCAAAAACAAATTAATTAATTAAAAAAAAAAAAACACAATCACAATTTTAGAAGTGTGTGCATACCGAGTTTGCCTTCACTGTGCTGGGCTTAAGTGTGTGATTCACACTGCTAGGAGGTGCTGGATTCCTCACTAGGATTCTAATCATCTTCCTCAGGAAGACAACAGGGTCTTAGTTTTTCATGTGTCACAACTCAAGAGATTAGCAGGCATAACTAAGGTACACCATCCAGCTGAAGCACATTATACCAAAAAACAAACTTATTTCTAACACCAATATGGAACAATATATTACTCTATGATGAAACAAAAAAGTTACAGTAATGATTACAAAATTTAAAAAATACAATGTCTCAGGGCTTCCCTGGTGGCGCAGTGGTTAAGAATCCACCTGCCAACGCAGGGGACACAGTTCGAGCCCCGCTCCGGGAAGATCCCACATGCTGCGGAGCAACTAAGCCCGTGCGCCACAGCTACTGAGCCTGTGCTCTAGAGCCCGCGAGCCACAACTACTGAGCCCGCGTGCCACAACTACTGAAGCCCGTGCACCGCAACGAAGAGCAGCCCCCGCTCGCCGCAACTAGAGAAAGCCTGCGCGCAGCGACGAAGACGCAAGGCAGCCAAAAATTAATTAATTAAATCTATAAAACAGACAAACAAAAAAGACCCCACCACTCTGGCTGCTGTGTGCCAAGTGTGGAAGCAAGGCCCAGTCAGGAGGCTCCTGCAGAAAACCAGCTGAGACACGCTTGGACAAAGGAATGGGCCTGGGTAATGACAGAGGGGACCTCAAAAGTTCCAGAGCTCTGTTCCCACGCAGTAAGGTTTAGATGCCTGTGAGACATCCGAGAGAGAGAGACAGATCTTTGGTTAAAAACTGAGAAGCATAAACAAGACTCTCGTGGATGACAGACCACAAAGCCTTCTTGGGGGTCTTCAGCAGTCAATAATGTATTGCTCTATGATTTTTAAAACATGCTACAGACCCACATTTGATTAACTGTGAACTGCTTTTCAAGAGGCATCAAAGGATTTACACTGTCATACACAACTGTAAGGTTTAGGATTTTGGCAGGTGCAGTGTCAAAATCCATAAGAAGATCCGTTGTCCTTGGCTTACCAGCCCCTTGGCCTTCTCTCCTGGAAGGACGGTGCCTCCCTACTATCTCAGCCATACACGCTGCCCACCTTGGCATTGTGAATCAAGACGGTGTCTTCTCACCCACTTAACTCTCCCATCTTTTATCCATCTATCTTTCCAGCCCACTCCCTCTACTTATCAGAGGACAGCTCCCCTAGGACTCCCACAGTTCCTACCTAAGTTAACCTTCTACTTACGCTCTGCTTTTCATTCCCTGTTGCTTACTCAAGGACACCTACCCAGTTATCTTCCACCACCCCTCACTTTTTCTCCCCTGCATCAATTTTTCCTTCTCTCCTGATTATAAAATTCTGTAATTCTTCTCCCTTCTCCCCCTCCCCTTCTATGAAGACGGTATATAAGCCCCAAATTCTAACAGCCCCTTGGTGTCACTTTCTTTTTCTTTAAAAAAAAAAACAAACAAACGCCCACAGCTCCTGTCCATCCGTTACCCTCTCCCTCCTAAGTCCCTCTTAAAACCACTCCAATCAGGCTTCCATCCCACCTCACCCTCACACCAAAACCACTGCTGACAATATTAGGTGACTGCCAAAGTGACATATCCAATGACTTTTCTGATTAAAATGTAATTCACCGACCATAAAATTCACCCTTTGAAAGTATGGCTAATTACGTGATTTTGAATGTATTAATGATCAATTCTTAGTCAAACCAAGCAACACTGAAAGCTGAATATTCTCTCCTGGAAACATTTTCTTCACTTTGATTTCAGGGCAAGATCAGGAAGCTCGGTTTAGGACATATGCTTTTGAGACATTCAAGCAGAGATACAGCGGACGGTTGGATGCTGACAGGAGAGGACCTAGAGATACACACCAAGTGGTATGAAGACCCTGAAACTGAATCAGAAGGGGAGTGGCTGTTGAAACACCACTGTGGCATAAAAGTTATTTTGAGCTGAAGGCATTTGAGTTCCTGAAATCCCTTATCTGCCTAGAAGCAGAACACGCCCTCACGCAAATTGTCATAAGTCCTCTCTCCAGAAGCAACCAGGGAAAATCGACTCTTACCACCTGAGACAAAGAGAAATCTGTACCACACCTAAACAGACCTGTCAAAAAATTATCTATTTCCCATCGATTCTCCTAAAGGCCCAGTTACCTTTCCTGAAAGTCATTTGTGTTCCCATAAGTGCCCTTCTCCCCCTCTCCTTCTATGAAGATGGCATTTAAGCTCAAATTCTAACCACTCCTTTGAGTTACATTTTTCTGTGAACTCCCTTTCCACATGATTGAATCTAACCTGCCTTTCTCTCTCGTTAATCTGTCTTTTGTTGGTTTAATTTGCAGGTCCCCAACAACAGAACCTAAAAGAGTAGAGGAAAAGTTTTTCCTCCCCTCCTCTGCACCTAAGAGAGGAACGCCAAGGACTCCAAGGACTGAGTCCTAAGGATATGTTTACAATAGTGGCGATTAGGAAGCACCAGCCAAGAGGTACATAATTTGACAAAGTTAAAAATTACCAACTCCCTGGAATGCCCTGGCAGTCCTTGGTTAGGACTCTGTGCTTCCACTGCAGGGGGCTCGGGTGTGATCCCTGGTTGGGGAACTAAGATCCCGCATGCCGTGCAGTGCAGCCAAAAAAAAAAAAAATTACCCTCTCCATTTATTCTCACAAATTACACAACAAATCACTGATTTTATAGATGGTAATCTGGTTCTTGATGTGTAAAAATGCTATAAATAAGGCCCAAGGAAGTGATTCTCTTGTGTTCAAGATAATTGGAGGTCAGATGGAAAAGCACCTATGCTTCTTTCCACATTCTATAGTAATACGCACAGGGAAAATAAAATAGTGCTGTCCCCTGGACACACGTGGCTACTGCTACTCAGCACTTGAAATGTAGCTGGTGAATGTTTTATGTTATTTAATTTATTCACTTAAATTTAAATAGCCACAAGTGGCTAACAGTTACCATACCGGACAACACAGGTCTAGACTGTTTACTTCTTAAAAATGTATTTCCTCATTCTTGGGTTACTTGATAAATCACCAATTTTATAACCCCATAAAAGATACATACACTTGAACACTGAGGTCACCCCGCCCACTCTCATATCCATCCTGCATCAAAAAAAAGAAGACAAGAAAAAGATGCCTATACTTGCTATATGCTGTTATCAAATAAATTCATTCCTGAGTTTTAAAATAGCACAAAACTGTACTGTTTTAATTTCAAAAGCAGGATAGTGCGCTATATTTCAGGTTGAGAATAACAAGTCTATAAAATGATTAAGTATACAAGGGCTGAAAAAAGGCAATGCTTCTTATTTTAGAGCTGTCTTCTGAACAGCTGCTAAATTGAATTACATCACTTGCCTCAAGCGAAAACAAATGAGGTGAATCCCTAAGGAATTAAATCTGATCCCCAGACAGAATTCACATTTTACCAAAACATTTTTGACCATGTTTCTGCAGAAAGGGGGACCCCTTCCGGGGCCCGAGAGTGGGCTCTGCTCTAACACTCGGCAATGAATTGTCCAAAGAGACACACATGCTGACAAGACTTTATTAGGGGTGCCAGGTGGAGAGCGGCAGGGTAAGGGACCCCAGGAGAACTGCTCTGCCACGTGGCTCACGGTCTCAGGCTTCATGGGAACGGGGGTAGTTTCTGGGTTGTCTCTGGCCCATCACTCTGACTCAGGGTCCTCCCTGGGGGCGTGCGCGTCTCTCAGCCAAGATGGATTCCAGCGAGGAGGCTTCTGGGAGGTTGGCAGGACGTATCATCTCCTCCCTCCTCCTTTTGGCCCCTCCCGGATTCTCCCAGTTAGCTTTAGGAGGCAACACCTCATTCTTTATCAGGACCTCCTGCTGTGAGACAACTCTGGCAAGCAGTTATCCTGCTTGTGCTTGGCCAAGGCTGGTGGTTTCGATCCACAGTTCCCTAACAATAACAGAAATTTCATAACATTCTCATGGTGAATTTCATACTGCTTTATTCAGAATTTCAAACACCAAAGGTAGGCTAATGAAAGAAAAATAATTAATTTAAATAAAATATAACCCTGCCAGCCACCCTCCAGGGCTTTCCTCTAAGAGTCACAAAGATCTCTCTAACAGTGTATGACCAGTACGTGGATCACAGCTCACCAAACAAACTAGCACTAAAATGTTCTTCTAGCCCCCCTCATAGTGTAGGAACCTTCCTCTCGCGCCCTTCTGGCCTTCAGCCATCTCCCAAATTACAAGTAAAAGAATGATATTTCAAAGTATCTCCTTTAGACTTTACTGGAAACCTGCCACTTCAGAGAGCCACATTTGCATTTGCAAGCTAAAAATTTGCCCACACAGGTTGTTGTAACAGCAGGGACCTAACATCCATTATCTTTGTATCCTCTGCAGCTCTTCATACCCTGTTCTCGATTATTCCCACTGAATGAAAGACTAAATCGCAAGATGCCACATCCCTGTATTAAGCAAAGTGGTTTCATAAAGATATTCTAACAACAGGAAGTCACTAAGCATCCTGTTTAGAGAAGTTAGCTTCTGGTAGCATTAGTAAACTACATGTACAAATTAGAAAGAACAAAAATACACACCACAGAAGATTCTGCCTGGAATCTATGAAGGGTAAGGACAAATCTTAACCAACACCACCTAAGAACTCAATATATTAACACAGCTGGAGTTCACAGAAAAAATAATTATCCCGTTTCAAGGCAGGACATTCTTCCGGCCAGCAATGTCCTTCCCCATTCCTTTGCCTACAGCCTCAAATTCACTTGAGAGATTAAGACCAGTTCCATCCTTCATGAAGCAGCACATGGCCTCCTAGAGGAGACTAACCAGTTGTACGGCAAGAAGAGAAAAGAGAAGAAAGTTGTCCTGGTAAAGGAAAGTAACACCATTAAATTGAAAGAGATTGTGCTGGGAAATGCATGCTGTCCGTTATACTAGAGTGCAGCTCTGGGGACGGGGCAGTTAAGAAAAAGAGGCTGCAAAAGTAAGCAAAGACCATCAAAGGGTGACATACGCCCTGCAGGGAGTGAAGACTTGACTCTGGAAGCTCCGCAGGTCCCTTCAGCCCTCCTCTCACTCGTCCTACACATCCCCATCCTTCCAGCACAGAGGAGACACTCCGTAAGGCCAGTGAGGGATCTACAGGGAACTAGTGACTTATGGAAAAAAGGTACAGGTAACAAAAAATGGGGGAACATTCCTTCCAATATAATGCCAACTATACTCATGGTTCAGCCTAATCTTTGTTTTTTGTCATGTTTATTAAAAACACGTCAACAGTAAACAGTGTTGTAAACAGTAAAACTTATCCTCCTTAAGTACAGTTTTTGGACTTTGAAGATGTATACAGTCATGGGACTTCCCTGGTGGTCCAGCGGCTAAGACTCCACGCTCCCAATGTAGGGGGCCCCAGGTTTCATCCCTGGTCAGGGAACTAGATCCCACATGATGCAACTAAGAGTTCGCATGCCGCAACTAGAGATTTCCACGTGCCGCAACAAAGATGCTGTGTGCTGCAACTAAGACCTGGCACAGCCAAATAATTATTTATAAATATATATATATATATATATATATATGTATACAGTCATGTTACCACCAAAATTAAGACACAGACCATTTCCATCATCCCAAACGAATTCCCTCTCCCTCCCCCCAAGTCCCTGACAACCACAGATCTGTTTTCTGTCCCTTTTTCAATTTAATCTTAATCCTTCCTTTAAATAGATACAAGTGCACATAAAGTAAATACAGCTGACCCTTTGAAACCCAGCAGCACCCTGTGGGGTCCTCCTGGGAACAAAAGCCTTTCTGTGCCCCTGGTTTCTTATTTGTAGGAAAAGGCTTCAGTCTCCTAGACCTTCCCTGAGTTCCAAAAGGCAGATTCAAACAGTTACTAATTAGAAGAGTGAAGGAACCAGAAACAATGGAAAGGCAGTAAAGAAATAATAGTGCAGGGACTTCCCTGGTGGCGCAGTGGTTGAGAATCCGCCTGCCAGTGCAGGGGACACGGGTTTGGGCCCTGGTCTGGGAAGATCCCACATGCGGTAGTGCAACTAAGCCCATGCATCACAACTACTGAGCCTGCGCTCTAGAGCCCGTGTGCCTAGAGCCCGTGCTCTGCAACAAGAGAAGCCACCGCAGTGAGAAGCCTGCGCACCTCAATGAAGAGTAGCCCCTGCTCCCCGCAACTAGAGAAAGCCCACGTGCAGCAACGAAGACCCAACACAGCCAAAAATAAATAAATGAATAAATAAATTTATTAAAAAAAAGAAACAATAGTGCAACCCTGGGGGCAGGGTCCTGGTTCCTCCTCAAGGGATATATATTACAATATCTTTGAGCTCTTCTACAGGAACTGAGATCCCCCACCTGGCTGGACAACGGTAACTTCAGGCTGAGCACTAGATTCCTGGAGCACCGCCCTGTTACCTCACCACCAACCAATCAGAAGAAAGTCACACACCCTGCAGCCCTCACCCCAAATTTTGCCTATAAAAACACTTCTCCGAAAACCATCAGGGAGTTCCGGTCTTTTGAACACAAAATGCCCATTCTCCTTGCTTGGCCCTTGCAATAAACCTTCCTCTGCTCCAAACTCCGATGTTTCAGTTTGTTTGACCTCACTGTACGTTGGGCACCTGAACTTGCATTTGGCAACACCTTAAACAACACAGGTTTGAACTGTGCAGGTCACTTATATGTGGATTTCTTTTCCATAACTATATTAGAAATTTTTTTTTTTAAGATTTGCAACAATTTGAAAAGACTTGCAAACTATGTAGCCTAGAAATATTGAAAAAAATGAAGGAAGTTAGGTATGTCATGAATGCATAAAATATATGTAGAGATAAGTGTAACATGCAAAATATGTGTTAAGTTTTGGAGGAGTCAAAAGTTATACATGGATTTCTCACTGTATGGGGGTGCGTCCCTAACCCGTGCTATTCATTTTTCCTTTTGCATTCTGACAAAATTTGCAAGGATTCTGCCCAAATTTGTCTTAATCTGCGACAGAAAACTGAAACTTCTAGAAAATATTTAGTCAAATTGCGAGTAAAAATGAAGAGTTAGACTAAGTGCAACTTACATATATGTTACATCCCAAAGTTTCTTAATCTTTGGATCAGCAGTTTCCCGGATGAAATTGTGATGTTCCCTCCAAAGGCTGTTTGTAAAATGCTACCTAACACCCATCATCAAACGTATGGGACTCGAGTTTCTCCAGCCCTTAAACGTACTAGCCAGTAACCTTGGAGGCATTGTTTAGCCTCTCTAAGCCTGTTTCTCACCTGTTGGATTAAAATTCATTCACTAACACTCATTAGACTTCTACTACGTGACAGGCACTGGGGATACAGGAGTGAACAAAACAAAAACATACAAACATCCCTGCCATCAATGAGGTTATGTATGAAAAATGTCAGGGTCAACAGTGCAAAAGAGAAAAAATTAAAGCAGAAGAGAACAAGTGGTCAGGGGAGGCCTTTCCAATGAGGCCTTTGAGCAGAAACCTGAGGGTGGCTCTCTGGAGGCGTGACACCAAGTCCAAGTGTCAGTCTAAGGAACTGCAAGGCCAGCGGGGCTGAGGCAGAGGGAGGGAGAGCGTAGGACAGGAAATCAGAGGTTCAGGTCAACTCTCGCAGCACCCGCGCCTCAGGCCACTGCAAGAACTTTGGACTTGGCTCTGTGGGACTCGAGGGACATTGTTCCAGCTAATGATTAAGAACTCTCCAGACAATAGGGGCTTCTTAGACAATGGGTGAATTTCCAGGATGTCCGGCCCCCTTCCGAGAAGGAGGGAGATAAACAAAATGTAAAAAAGGTATCTGTCAAAGACCAATCAGGAAGCTGGGGACAAGTTCCCTCTCTGGTCCAAGCCTAAGCCGGCACCAATCAGCAGGAAAACACAACCAAATCTATAATTTACATACGGGGAAATGGGAACCTATAAAACTGACATATTCGCGCCCAAAAGGGGTTCCTTCTTCAACCTCCTGCGTGAGGACCAAGGAACCCCGGTGCACCGGCCTTCAATAAACCTCTTGCGTTTTGCATCGGCTTCCGACTCTTGTTGTTTCCTGGGCGAGTCGAAACTCCTAGGAGACCGCGTAGGTCTAACAGCTCCAAATGAGACTGGAAGTCACCAAAAAGTTCTGGGTGGCGCAATGACAGAATCGAACTCTGTTTAAAAAGATCCCTCTGACTTGGGAATGGGGGACGGGGGAACAGAGCAGGGAGACCACCTAGAGGCTACTGCAGCCATCCAAGAGCCCAGATGGGAACACAGTCCTGCACCCCTCCTCCCAGCCTATGACAGCTGGGCATGTTTTGCCCTAGAGACACTACCAGACACGAGACAAGCACTCAGAAACTGTACGTACCTGGTTTCTAAGGAAGAGTGTATTCAGATATATACCTTAGGATGCCAGGAGTATCCCCGGTCTGCAGCCCTTTGCCCACAAGAAGGTGGGGCTGGGAGGAAGGACTCCAGCAGGCAAAAGGCACCTACTGCCACAGCAAGGTCACGGCCAGTGGAGGTTTTATAGTGAGTCTCTGCTGTCCAGCCCATTCCAAAAGAACCCCACCTCCCCCGACTCTGCCCAGGCAGGGAAAAGCAGGGGCAAGTACAATGGTCCAGCCTCAGGCCCACGGAAACCCACTTATGTTTACGTTTTACGTTTATACTCATTTTACATTTACGTTTACACTCACACTCACTTACGCTTAAAAGGGAACTGACAGACGTGGACAGGGAATGCTGCCTGCCGTCCCAGGAAACAAGAAGTGCTGCCCGTCATTGCAGCAAACCAGGCTCTGGCCACCCGCCCTGCAGCCACCATCCCCATACCTCCCGACGCCCCTCCACCAAACCCCCATGGTGCACACCGAGGGGAAGTTAGAGAAAAAGAGGAAGCACTGTGTGTTCTGGGCACTGGCCCTAGATCGTTCATATGCATATCTAAGGAATTATTACAATGAGCCCAGATGCTGGTATCTTCCCATACATCGAAAAGCACTAAAATCATTAACCTGTGATGTCTGTCTCTTGTGACTATCAGTTGTCTTTGATGTCTGACTACATGGTTTGTTTTTTGTTCTTGTTTTTGTTGTTGTTGTTCAGCAAAAACTCCTAAATATCCTGGCTCGTCCCTTATCTCTTTGGAGCAGTTCCTCAGAGCTCTCCAAGAGGCTGTGTCCTGAGCTTCAGTCTTCAGTAAGGTCCTCAAATAAAGCTTAACTTGCAACTTCTAGGTTGTGCGTTTTTCTTTAGCTGACCGTTTTAGTGAACAACAAAGGGACCCAGAGCAGACTTCTCTCCTTCGCCTGAACTCTAGGAGGCTCTGGAGCCTGGGTACCAGCAAAGGCCTCTTGTGCCTGGCCGCCTCCAGACGAATGTAGGTAAGTCTCTTCTGGGTCTTGGATTTCCTACTACTGGCTGATGATCCTAAGCTTTATTTGGTGGTGGATAAACTCCTCGTTGGAAGAGTAGACTTTCCTTGAACTTACTTTCAAGAAGAGGTACCTGGGTTACCCCAGATGAATGACACTGGGAAGATTCTGCTCAGTTTAAAGACGTGAGCGGGTTACCACGGTTGAGAGACACTGGGAAGATTTTATTATGTATTTGTTGCTGAAATCTCGGCTTCTGTACGCCAGCGTCGAATAGAAATACGGAGACAGAATTTAGGAGAAAAGAGAAAAACGTGGTTTTATTTCTTTGCTAAGTCAAGAGGGGACACAGTGGGCTAGTGTCTCCAAAAACTGTGCCCCTCCTCCCCTCCACCACCACTGGGGAATCGGAGAAGATTTTATATGCGGGACTCGCAGTCTGTGGTATATGATAAGGATCAAAGTAGTGAAGGTCTTGCATTCTTTTTCTCCTTGCATTATTTCAAAACAGTCATCTTGGCGTCAGGCGGCCCGGTAATTGGGTCCGTCTGTCTCTGGTTTATTGGCCTGGGAGACCTTCTTTCTGAAATGCAAAAGCTACAGGGGGTGGTTTGCGCCAGGGAGCAGAGGGAATTTACATAAAGTTAGGCAGTGACAGGCGCAGGATGTAACTCACACAGAGTCAGGGGTGACAGGGGCAGGATGTAATCGACATAGGGTCAGAGAGTGAGACGTTAGCTTTGTGAAGTACCAATCTAGCTACAGACACTACAGATTAGTAACAGTTAAAATAAAACAAGGAGTGATTAACCCTTTCAGGCCAGGTTATGTTTCTTCTCTAGCCTGTTCACTGTCCCCTTTACTTTCCTTGTTCTCAGGAGAGGAAAAACTTCTTTTCTATTTTTGCTGCAACATACACATACAGAATTTATTCCTACAAATACCTCCTTAGTTGGGAATTAAAGGAAATCTCACCCTAAAAATGGCCAAATTGGGATTATTCTAACATTCCAAAATGAATGTTAAAAGAACCCCAATTAATTCTTTTAACATTCCAAAATTAATTAACTAAAAACATTCTAGCTGTGTGTGCAGCTACAAAAAGCCAGCTTGGTAAAACACCTTTTCAGAATTCCGACCTTAAAGGAACAAAAGCCCTTCTAGGAGGAGCTTGCATTTCTCTCCCTGGGTCTTTGAGATGTAATGTTCTACCTGATCTTATGCCTTTTTTCCTCCCCCCGCCCCCCCCCTGCCCACCGTGTTTTGAGAGCTCTGACAATGGCCAGACAATGGATCTTTTAAATTGGAGAGACTTCTAAATTAGTAAATTTTTAGAGGGCTCTCACTATAAACAACTGTTTTATTGGTACCGATGAAAAGACCAAATCAGAAAGTAAATACAAAAAAATACAACGGCTAACCTTAACAGCTCCCTTAGTTTAAAACAAATAAACGGCAACAACAAGAAAACAGTTTGGGAAGCTGCATCTGTGGTCAGTTTCCCCTCAATGGGTCTTACAGATGCTAATAAAAGCATTAGATTAATTGTTAATCAGGTTGATTAACAAGGGAATAAGAAACTGAGGGGAAAGTCTAGAGATGTCTTCCCAACAAGGTGGAAATTTTAAAGGGACTTACCCTAAAAGGATAAAAATCTTTAGATGGTTAAGAAATGGGATACATAAAACAGACATTAATGGGATTAAAATAAATGTTTTGATACAACACTAAGGTTGGATGGCCAAAGGGACCTCCATTGGTCCCCGATACGAAAGAGCCCCAAACAAGTCTACTCTACCCCAGTTTACAACATACATGTATTTAAAAGGCTGCTGGGGACTTCCTTGGTGTTCCAGTGGTTAAGACTTGGCCTTCTAATGCAGGCGTTGCGGGTTCCATCCCAGGTTCAATCCCTGGTCAAGGAGCTAGGATCCCACATACCTCAAGGCCAAAAAACCAAAACACAAAACAGAAGCAATATTGTAACAAACTCAATAAAGACTTAAAAATAAAATGGTCCACATCAAAAAAAAAAAAAAAGTCTGCTAGAAAATTACACTGAGATACCTGACCAGCAATTGTTTGGGGCAACAGGCCAATTAATCAAGTTGGCTCAACCCCTCAACTGGGGACCCCAAAGCCTTTTACACAAACATAGATAAAAGGGTCGGGGGATACAAAGAAAGGTTTCTAGGGTCAACAACAAATTGGTACTTGCCAACTACCTCTACAAGGATTAAGTCATGTACTGCTGGAGCTGCTGATTTTCAACACCCCCTGAAAGGAGTTCAGGGCGGAGAGCAGAAATAAAACCCTCTGTGCTCTGGGAACAGCTGGCAGCACAGGTCTTCAGAGAGTTACATATTTTCAGAAGCCGATTTTATGAGCACAATTCTTGTATCTCCTCATATCTAGAAAAGCACCAAAATCCTTCGTGGTGACATCTGCTCCTAGTGGCGAGTAACCTTCACGAGACCAGCAGAAACCTTCTGCAAAAAGTATGTGCTTGACTGCATGTACTCCCTCTTCACCAAAATCACGTATATACTGACCTCCCCCCCACCCCCGCCTCTTTGGAGCAGTTTCTCAGAGCTCTATGACATGCCGTCTACGGGGCTGCAGTCCTCATTTTGCCCCAAATAAAACTTAACTCGCAACACTCATGTTGTGCATTTTTTTTAAGTAGACACTGGGACTCCTAGTAAGACCAAGCCTAGTTGATGGGGTCTTAATGGAGGCTAAAATTAAAGATATAAGAGTTGATAGAATTGAGATGAACCTTTATAAAAGTTGGTATATATGAATGGGCTTTATATAAGATGGTTACATCTCTTCTACCAATTATATTATGGGATAAACATTAGGTCTCACTGGGGAATGCTTCCCTTGCCTGGTATAAGATAGGGCGCATAAATCTGCCCCTCAGGAAATATTGCTTAAAAGTACTAAGGAAAATCAATAAGGTTATCTGAGCCCACACAATATGAAATAGAACTGGGAGCTAATATTCAGGGACTAATAAAAACAATAATGGAGACTTTTTTTTTTTTTTGCCCCTAGGGTAAATTGCTCTGGGTTTAACTTGTACACTTAGAATCTGAGGGCCTTTGTTGAATGCCCTGTGCAAAGCTTGGAAGCCATGATAGATTGAACCCTAAAGTTCTAGAACATAGAACTCTTGATTTTCAGTGTAGTTGGAAATCTTACTGATATAAAAAAGCAAATGAAAGAAAATGTAGTTGGGCAAATCAATCTTTCAATACCATTTAGGTGGCAGACCAGTTCTCTAGGGAATTAAACGCAACTGTCTTTGTCTTGCAAATCTCTACAAATCAGAAATGTAAGTACAGCCCACAAGGACCTGAGACTGAGCCTAATTAGCTCAATCAGGTAGAAACTGAGCCCCCTTCCCTCCACCAAAAAAAAAAAAAAAAAAAGGGAAAACGAGGGAGGCCTTGTTAAACTCAAACTTCTGGAAAGGCTCCCTCACCAAATCTAATTCACAGCCTCCTTCAGGATTTATCAAGGACAGATACAAATCTTAAAAATCTTTTCGACAATAGTGAAAAGCTTTAGTCATCTGAGCAAATAAATTTAACTTATTCCAAATATTACTTATAGACTAGTAAGTTTATAATGTAATAACTGATTCATGACTAAGTTTTGAAATGAAGCTGTAAGATCTCTATTTATATCTGTTTATATGTCCATGTGTACATTATACATATGATATGTCCATACCTCCAGATAATATTATCAAAATTAACTTTATAAAAGACCTGTATTTAACTGACTTAAAAGTAAACACTTAGAAATTGAGTATCTTTAAATATAATAAAAAACTAACCCAAATTTCAAGTTCATGTGATCTGGGAAATATTAAGTTAATATCCAGTTTTAAAGTTTAAATTTGTTGGTTTAATTAATACAGACATGTCTTACTTTTATTACACCTAGGTTTACTAAAAGTTAAATAGGTCATATTATCTCTGTTAAATTCATCAAGAAAAATCTCTTGAAATGATGGCTGACTTGGTCTAATGTCTCACGAAGTTTTCATGGGTAATCTAAACACAACTGTAATTCAATAGATATAAATGGGGTAAGAGCTTTTAGGTAAATTCTTTAAGAATAATTATGTTTTATGGTATGTCTACTTAAAAAATAGTTTCTCCAGATTTTTGGTGACTTAAAACTTCAGAGTTTTGCTAAGTTAAATGATGGAAATTTATTAAATGTCCAGATCCTTCCCAAATAAAATAAGATACTGAAACATTACTCAACATAGGCTGCCTTTTACAGAGAAACTAAAAAGATACTTAGGTTTATTAATAAAAATGTTTGATGTCACACTGAAAAATTTTCTATTAAAAAAAGCACCTATTTTCTTAGAAATCATAAACAGTATTTGAGATTTTGCCAATCTACAGAATAATAATGTGGAAGACAGTTTATAATTGCTTACTTCTTAGTTTTCACTAGAAATTAAGGTTTTTAAAAGATTAGAATTCTGGTTAATATATGTAATTGAGACAACTAAAATTGGTAAGGAAAACATCTTTGTATGAAAGGAAAAAAGGTATATAAAGTGGAAACACATTTTGTTGAGGGAAAAGAAAGTAATTTTGTCCTGGAGAGAGAGAAAGAAAGGAAAAGCGTAGGACAAAATCTGAAAGTAAAAAAAAAAAAGTAAAGTAAAAAAAATCTGTCACATATATTGACAAAATCTGAAAGTAAAAAGAAAGTTACAGAAGGTATGTGGAAATGGAACGCTGAGAAAAGAGTTCTGTACATGGTCAGGACTGGCTAAGATTAAAATAAAGTTTAATTGAGTAAATAAATTTCAATATCAAAAGTAAGCTAGCATGATTAACATAAATATGGATCTGAAATTTAACTGACTCTTTTTATCACTGTGAACTCAATCAACAGACACTAAAATTATAACTAAAATATAGGGAGAGTGTCCAAATCCTCTGGATATTAAGGGGCCCTCTGAGCACACAAAAAGACAAGAGAAATGAAGATCTTGCCTAAAACCCTTCTTTTCAGAATGAGAAAGTAGGCTCAACGGCTTGCCCCAAGATTGGGGGAGGCAGGAAGTGGGGGCCAGGACCTCACAATTCATTTGAAGACATTTTGCACATCTGAAAGATATGATCTCAACACACCATTGTAAAGCAATTATACTCCAATAAAGATGTTTAAAAAAAAAAAGGGCATGAAACCCTTAAAGACAAATAAATAAATAAATAAAATCTTTGCCCTTAAAAAAAAAAAAAAAAAAGAGATATCTTATTTCACTCTGTCACCCAACCTGGCTTCTAGAGCATATGGTTAATTTGTGTTAAAAATAAATAAAGGAATTTAACTTCTGCCAAAAAAAAGTGATATGAACAGATTGTCCATAACATGAATATACACTGACTGGTACTTCTGATCTGAATTCAAGACTATGGGGTTTGCACATAACCACTTTTATATTACATCTGTGTCTTCTTTCTTCCACACAAAGAATAATGATTCTCAATACTCGGGAGATGATAGAATCTGAATATCTCATAATTATTTCTTTGTTTTATTGCACATTACATACATAATAATTACAGAGTAATAAAATATTAATACTACCATCACTAATATGATTACTGAAAGTTAAAAAGAAATTTTTTCGGTGCAGCCACTATGGAAAACAGTATGGAGGTTCCTCAAAAAATTAAAAATAGGGTTGCCATATGACCCAGCAATCCCACTCCTGGGTATATACCCAGACAAGACTATAATTCAGAAAGACACATGTACCCCTATGTTCATAGCAGCACTATTTACAACAGCCAAGACATGGAAACAACTTAAATGTCCATCAACAGATGAATGGATAAAGAAGGTATATGTATCCAGTGGAATATTAGCCATCAAAAAGCATGAAATAATGCCATCTGCAGCAACATGGATGGACCTAGAGATTTTCATACTAAGCGAAGTAAGTCAGAAAGGGAAAGATAAATACCATGTGATACCACTTATATGTGGAACCTAAAATACAATACAAATCAACATATCTATGAAACAGAAACAGACTCACAGATATAGAGAACAGACCTGTGGCTGCCAAGGGGGAGGGGGCATAGGGGAGGGAAGGAATGGGACTTTGGGATTAGCAGAGGCAAACTATTATACATAAGATGGATAAACAACAAGGTCTTATTGTATAGCACAGGGAACTATATTCAATATTCTGTGACACACCATAATGGAAAAAAGAATATATATATACATATACACACACACAACTGAGTCATTCTGCTGTACATAAGAAATTAACACAACACTGTAAATCAACTAAACTTCAATAAAATTTAAAAAAAAAAAAGATACGATCTGTACATATCTGCCCTTCACATATATTGAGCCATTGGTCGGGACATAGTTTAAATAAGTTAATAAGCTAAAAAAAATCCTACTTCCTTATCAGAGCCTGAAAAAATAAAAATTAATGTGTTCATTGTTTTATAAGCACTTATGGGTCATCATTTGGGAAAAAGTGGGAAATTTTAATGCTCTAAACTCTGCCAATTTCATTTCTTTCCCACAAGAGACTGAACCCAAATTGGCAAATACAATCAGGGCCTCTAGAGTGTTTGAAATTTAAGGCATTACTTGCCTTGTAGAGATGCATTTGCTAGGTTACAAATCTATGAAACTTAAAAATATCAAAGCAACTCCCGGCAACACACCTAGTACCCACATCTTGGTTTCTTATCACAGCCTCCAAAACAAGGAAGCAGAGTGCCTTGGAGAAATGGTTGATGCCAGGGTTGGGGCATGGAAAATACAAAAATGAGCCTGGAGCATTTCATGATACCAGAAAGTAAGGAAATGCTTTTTAAAAAACGGGGATAGGGAGGTGGTATGTCAAAAGGGCACAGGGGCCAACCTGAAAAAAGAGCTCCCGGTGGCTAAAGATGGAACAATTTGAGCAGCAAATTAAATAATGACAGTATCGGATTATAACCTATATAATAAAATAAATATCCATGAGTCTGTACTGATACAAATAGTTGAATAAATAAATGGTGAAGGAAAAGCTCTTCCTTACAGAAGAATTCTCTTTAATAAACATTGAAGGAATGAGAAAAACAATTTTTAAATCACCATTAGAACAACACAGTACCATGTACATCAAGTTCCACCAATGGATGCTAAAACTAGTGAGCAAAGATTTAAGGAGAGGGGCTTCCCTGGTGGCTCAGTGGTTAAGAATCCGCCTGCCAACTCAGGGGACATGGGTTCGAGCCCTGGTCCAGGAAGACCCCACATGCTGCGGAGCAACTAAGCCTGTGTGCCACAACTACTGAGCCTGCGCTCTAGAGCCCATAAGCCACAACTACTGAGCCCGTGTGCCAAAACTACTGAAGCTCGTATGCCTAGAGCCCGTGCTCTACACGCAACTGCAATGTGAAGCCCATGCACCGCAACTAGAGAAAGCCTGCTCACAGCAATGAAGACCCAGTGCAGCCAAAAATAAATAAAATAAATTAAAAAAAAAAAAGATTTAAGGAGAAACAAGATATTTGCATGGTCCAAGTTTCTCTCCCAAGATATCTACTAAATACAAAAGGAAAAATGATAACTTTCCATTGGAGACCTGACAAACAGCACTTAACCAAGGTCTACAAAAGTCATAAGACATCATGTACCTCTGCTATGATGCACTGGGATTACTTCTAATATTTCTGCCCAAAATGGATAGCTTTAATCTAGTCATGAGAAAATACTGAGTACTAACTGAGGGACATTCTAAAAAATAACTGAACAGTACGCTTCAGAAGTGTCAAGGTCAGGAAAAACCACAGAACAGAAGGCTGATGAGTTGTCATAGTTTGGAGGAAACTAATGATACACAACAATCAAACGCAATGTTAACTCCTAGGCTGGATCCTGAACAGAAAAAGGAGAGTGAAAAGCCGATGAAATCCAAGTAAGTCTATAGTTTAGTCAATAGCATTTACCAATGTTAATCCATTAGTTCCGACAATGGTACTGCAGTTTACGTAAGATGCTATAGGAACTCGCTGTACCATTTTCTTTGCAACAAGTCTAAAAATAATTCCAAAATAAATAATGAAATAACCCCAATATTTTTCAATGTTTATAACGCAAGTGTAATATTAGACTTAAATTGCTATCTTTGCTCTTTAAAACCAACCCAGCCACGGCTGTATCTATTCTGAAAAGCATTGTTTTATAAAGACTAACACATCAAAGATCTCTTTCCCTTGTTTCTCATAACATATGGAGGGAGAGGAGAACAGCAATTTGATTTTTGTTGAAAAATTCAAACCACTTGAATTTTTGCTTGCTTCCACTTAGGAAGCAAGATAGAACACATCTCACTGGGGGAGAGGGAAGGTATATATCTAAGGATGAAATCAGAACACATTGAGGGGTTTGTAACTCCAGGAAAGAGCTAAAAGTAGCAAGGATGGATCTACGCTGTAGCAACTGGAATGAGTCACCTGGCCCTAGGCTGCTGGTAATAACTGGGCGTAAATCAACATTGCACATGTCAAACATATTGTACTCATAGCTTAGATTCCGATGGAAGCAGTGAACGGTTTGGCATGATAATAACGGTACTATCAGATTTAAGGTACGACTTAAATTAGGTTTTTAACTACAGTTAGCCCACGGCTTTATAGTTTCTGAAGTACACGTGTTCTATTTGAGGTAACTATCATATGAGATACCCTGGAAAGACATGTAACAGTCTCCCTGTGTTATGAAACAGGAGAAAGGTGAATCAGAAAGATTTTTAAAACAAGGTACATGGCTGGTTTGCAGAACCCTTCACTGATGGGTCAGATAAGAATACTAAGTGTTCTCAGTACACCTGACAGTCTGTAGAACTAATCTGGCATTTTCAACTAACCCATATTCCACTTGTGGACTCAAAGAAAATCAGACCTCTCCCATTCAAACTCATATATTCTCTGGTCCCATGAAGAAACTGTGGCCCAGAGAAATGACAAGACTTCATCAAAAGTAGAAAATGAAGAAATGGCACAGTTGATTAGACCTAAGTTAGGTCTGGGCCTCCCTACTCCCACCAGATCACAGGCTCTTTTCACGTCCCTGCATGCCTTTAAAATGAGCTGCTCTGTGAACATGGAAGGAAACAGAAACAGATGACCAGGCTAAGTTTAAAAGAAAAAAGAAAGGAAGGATTGGTGAACTTTAATAAAGTTCAACGCAGTCTTTTTGTCCCAGCTATAAATGACCCTGTGAATCCTCAGCCTCCATCTCTATAAATATGAAACTCCAATATCTCCCTGAAAGGTTTGGTGTGAGCAAAAAAATGAGAATGAATGTAAAAACCACCTGCAGACCGCAAGCACTCACCGCAGTTAACGGCCGCTTTTATTTATTCTGAGGACCTGATAATATTGTCTTAAGGCATTCCAAACTAATATGGGATGATGGAGGAAAAGGAGGAAAATGAAATACTTTCTTCTCCCTTTCTAAGGATCCTGTTGTCCCTCTAACTTTTCTATCCCTCTTTCCCTTCCCCCAGGGTGGGCTCAGGGTGAGGCCAGGGTAGGGCTGTGCAGGACGGGAAAAGAAGCGGCAGACCTCCTGTGCAAAGGCATCCGAGGTGTGGGTACCTCTCAGGCAGTCTTTATTACTCTTTCCTTGTGAGACACTCAGCTCAAGTGTCTTCAGAGAGAGATCATAGGGCCTGCTGCTTCCTAGAGACTTCCATTTTTATGCCTCTGGGTAAAAACTCAATGCCTGTGAAATGACAAGAGTACTACCTAATGCTACCTGGGCCTAAGCACGAATTTCCAGCCAAACCTTGTTCTAAAGAGTAACAGGTCTGGACTCCCCTGGTGGCACAGTGGTTAAGAATCCGCCTGCCGATGCAGAGGACACGGGTTTTGAGCCCTGGTCGCCCATGCACCACAACTACTGAGCCTCCGCCCTAGACCCCTCGAGCCACAACTACTGATCCCACGTGCCTAGAGCCCGTGCTCCGCAACAGGAGGAGTCACCGCGATAAGAAGCCCGCGCACCGTAGCCCCGCTTGCCGCAGCTAGAGAAAACCCGCGCGCAGAACTGAGGACCCAACGCAGCCATCAATAAATAAAATTAAAGAAAAGAAAAAAAACTCTCTAAAAAAAATTAAAAAAAAAAAAGAGTAACAGGTCTTTTCAGTTGCAAGCCCAAAGGGACTGAGCTAGTGAGCAGCGTTTTCAACGGGGTTTCTGACCTTGCCAAGATTTCATTCCACCCTTCTTGCCGAAAACAAAACTTCTTCCTTGAAACTGGGATAAGGGCAGCACTTCTGCTTTACCCACACCCACCAACCCCAGTTTAAACGACAGAACACTACTTTCAATGCTACGATTCTCTGGACGTTTTATTTATTTCTATAAACAAGCTAACTGTGTGGCTCAAAAATTAGATGTCCACTTTCTAACAGTCTCCTAGTGAAGGAGAATACCGGCTTCCAAAAAACAAGAGGGGGCAAGGGGGCTGCGGTGAGAAAGGGGAGTGAGTGTTAATGGGTTTTTAGGGGAGAGGATGATGAAAATGTGATGACTGCACAGACTGTACACTTTACATAGGCGTGAACTCAATGATATGTTCTCATAAATTAGAACTCATAAAACTGCTGTTGGGAAAATAACACAAAACTATGAGGCCCAATTCAGCTAGACAGTTTCTTGGTTCACATCCTGGAGTGAAGTGGGAACTGATTTTTTAAAGGATAAACTTTAGCTTCCTGTAGACCTATAATATCCTATATCCTATAGAGAGGATGGCCATTCAAGTTCTTTAATTTTCACTAAAAAATCTCAACCCTAACTTATAACCCCAATAAGCAACAGAGAATAAAACTTCCCACTTGATATCGACTGCTGCCAAACTGCTGTCAGAAACGCTGGAGAGGGGGCTTCCCTCATGGAGCAGCGGTTAAGAATCTGCCTGCCAAAGCAGGGGATCCCTGGTCCGGGAAGATCCCTGGTCCAGGAAGATCCCACATGCTGTGGAGCAGCTTAGCCCGCGAGCCACAAGTACTGAAGCCCACGTGCCTAGAGCCCGTGCTCTGCAACAAGAGAAGCCACCGCAATGAGAAGCCTGTGCACCGCAGCTAGAGAAAGCCGACACGCAGCGACGGAGACCCAACGCAGCCAAAAATTAATTAATTAAATTTTTTAAAAAGCTAGAGAGAGAAATACAGAGTATCTGAAGACATGAGGTCCATCTATCCCTCTATAAAATCTAGATTTACCCCCAAATAAGCCCAAACTATCAAACTGCAGCATTTGTGACCATAGGGGCTTAGGAACCTACAAGCGTTTCTCATAATACTTACGGCAAGGAAAATGACAACTACAGCAAGCAGTCCTAGAAAAGGCATTATTGGCATGTACTATGGGATGGGCACCCCGACTCTCCCACCGCCATCCTTCAGTCTCCTCTGCATCCTTCTGTGACACAAGACATTTGCCTCAGAAGCAGATGCCAGGAAAATCTTCTCTAAGGATCTCATACATTTCCTGTCTTTATCCTCACTGAATTGTGTGACTGATCGGTCCCTTCTTATTTTAGCTTCCAAGGCGTCACTTTAATTTGCTGTCCACATCCATTCTAATGTGCTCCCCCATGGTGACTCTTGGTGCATTTTACTTTCCATCTGTAACACTTATGCTTGCCTCAAATGTTCTTGAATGCTTAATAAAAATAATGCAGAAATTGATTTTGGCTGTTCAGTGTATTTTCATACCATTTTGATGCAACACAATGTCTCCTATGGGAGCTCTTGCTGAATGCCCAGGGTCTGGAACAAAGATGACCAGTATACATTTGTTACTATGAATCTTTTTTTTTTTTTCTGAAAGTGTAATGAGCTTTTATATTTCTACTATTGGGCAAGAAAATAAAATGAGGCAACATTACAGGTATTTTTTTACCTGTTGGCTAGATTTACAATCTAACTTTTTGGTCATATGTTTCTCTGTATTGTTCTAACTTCTCCAGTATTATTTTTAAGAAGTATTGAAATAAGCTGGTTAATTTTTTGAACTTAATCATTAAAAGTCAACTACCCACAGAAAAATTACAAAAGGCAGCTCAATATAACTCTTTGGCAAACCATCCAAAGTTGTGGACACATTTTATGTCCTGGGGAGAAAAAGACATAGAATATATTGGCTAATCCCTTTAAAAGCACCAATATTAACACATTTCTCTCCTATTCCCATACTCAATAAGTTTTAATCCACCCAGTATCAACTCTAGCTTCATACATTCGGGGAAAGGCAAGAGTTTTACCAACCGGCTAACACACACTACCAGACACGGAATCGGGTGCACCAAGACACTGTTTTCTGGTAAAAAAAAAAAAAAAAAAAAAGAGTCTATATTTTCAGTCTGTTTCATACTTACTTTCTAATGAAACTGGCTGGGAGGGACTAATTAAAACCTAGTCATCTCAGTTGTACAGTTTTCTATTCTCTACCAAATGTATACACGCAACAGCCACGGACCTTTCACGGCACACACATCCCAAACGGCTTTCAGTTTACTCGCTCAGTTAAACAGTGGTTCAGTTTAATTTAACCAAGGGCTTCCGTCTCCGGTGCTGTGATGCTCAGAGGCAGAGCACTAACAATCATTTACATAAACGCTAAGCTGAGTCAGCTGGACCTTCCAAACATACCCGACCGAAGCAGCTCCCGCTCAACAAGGAGAGCAAGCGCCCGCACTACGCGCCCCTTTCCAGGCGGCCCCCTTCCAGCGTCCGCCCAGTCTGGCTCCCTCCTGCGCCTGGCGCGCGCGCTCGGGACCCGGCGCGTAGCGGCACAGGACCCAGGACCCAGGACCCAGGCCGCGCCCGCCGCGGGGGCGACGTTCTCCGACCGACGCCCACGCCCCGGCGGGCAGCCCAGGCGCCGCGCCCGCGCGCTCCCCGCGAGCCCCGCACTCACCGGCGCCGCGGGCCGGCCTGGGAAGGCGCTGGCCCGGATGACTGTCACTGTCAAGGGGAAGCGGGCGACGAGCGGAAAGAGCGCAGGGCGGGGCCCCTCTCTCGCACCCCGGCTCCCTCGGGGTCGGTGCCCGAAGGCCGGCGGGAGGCGTGGCGCCGCCTACCTAGCCGCTGATAAGGGCCCGGCGCTCGGGCGGAACGCGGGCGAGGGCTGTGTGAGCGCATCCAGCCTGGCGCTGGACCACACCGTCACCTGCCTGCGGGGACCGGCTGACGGAGATGACTATCCCGGAGCCCGCAGGGACAAAGCCACAGCTCCTGTCCTCCGGGGCTCGCACGAAACGGACTGGGGCGATTGGCCCTGGAAGCCCCAGGACGCTCCCCGGGCCGATCAATACCTGGTCTGACCTGGATGGATTTGGCCACTGCCGGTGTCCCACGCTCCTAAGCACCAGGGGAAGCGGACACCGAGTTTTGTTTTTCGGATTTTATTTTTCTGTCTCACGTTGTCCACCCCCAGAGCAAGTAGGCGGTCTCTAATGAATGAGCTTCTGAGAAATCAGGTGCGCGCGCCCCAGGGCCAATAAAATCAGGAACTGAATCTAGGGGTGGAGGAGACAAAACTTGCTGAATGAAAATAGTGCTATGAACAGTTTAAATGTGTCCCTCAGACTCCTGTAATAAATATCAGTACTTCTGTTCAATACACTGATGGTGTAGAAAAGCTGGAAAGTGTGCAGATTCAGGAAGAGAGTTCCTAACCTCATCCCAATACGTTCTTAAGCTGATCACTGCCATCAAATTGTTTGAGAAATTCAGATTAAAGCCAGCATTTCATAAATGTATGGCATTATAAAGAGTCATTTTAACTTATAAATTAGCATCTTACTTCGGGCTAACTATTTTCAAATGCCCTGTCTTCTCATTTTGTGTTTGGGTATTTTAGGTAACAGTATTAGGGAGGGGGGAACCTGAAGACGATGGTCCTAATTTTACATATGAGTCACCTGGTCCAAAGGAGGCCATTTTACACAAGGTCAAAAGTTAGGCTAAATGGGTGACTCAGTTTCTCAGACCATTGCCCTCTGTTCTCCCTGCTCTCCACCTCACAACCTCTCTGAATAGAGTGCCCAGTATTCATAGAGCCTGGTTCTTGTTTTTTTTTTCCTCCCTGCCGCACGGCGCGGCATGCAACCCCCTAATCCCTGCAGTGGGACTGCAGAGTCTTAAACACTGGACCATCCGGGAAGTCCCTGAACGTGTTCCTAATCTGGCACTTTTTCTTTTCCATTTAACTAAATTTTTTCTCTCTTATTACGTATCAAGTAAGAAAATGAAAATCCCCTGTAACCCATCAGCCACATACCATCTGCTTTTAGTCTTTTTCTCTGCATACATTTTTTTTTTGAAAAAACAAAATTGGGTTTATATACAAAGTACAGGGATGAACGTCATCATCTCTGGAGTCAGATAGCCTGTGTCTGAATCCTGGCTCTCCCAAACCCTGGAGACTTGAACTAGTTACTTAGTCTTGAAGTGGTTATTGGTAATCAGGAGAAAGGATCTCTCAGGGTAGTTACAAAGATTAAATGGGACAATGTGTGCAAAGTCATTAGATAGCACTCGATAGCAGTAGCTGTTATTTTGTAAAACTGCTATATTGCAAACATGGTTCCCTGCAGGCACGTGGTATTCAGTCCTCTTGTTATGTACCATAATTAATTTAACCAATCTTCCTATTATTCACAAAACATCTCTGCAGCTGTGTCATGGCACACTCAGGTAAATTCCAGACAGGGAATTGCTGAGGCAAAAGTATGCTCATTTGAAAAATTTTAAGACATACAGCTAAATTTCCCACAAAAAGTTTGTGCCAAATTCAGTCTCCTAACAATTTAAAGATTGCTTGTTGCCCTAAATTCTCACAAATACTAGACAGAATAATAATTTTTTTTAATTTGATAGGTAACAAATGGCATATCAGTGTTTTAATTTATACTATGTTGACTTAGAATAAGCTTTTTTAATGTTTAATGATCGTTTGTGGTTTATTTGTAAATTTTCAATGTAAAGTTTTCCCCCATTTCTTTCTTTCTTTTTTCTTTTTTAAAAATTTATTTATTTATTTTTTGGCTGTGTTGGGTCTTTGTTTCTGTGCGAGGGCTTTCTCTAGTTGCAGCGAGCGGGGGCCACTCTTCATTGCTGTGCGCAGGCCTCTCTTGTTGCGGAGCACAGGCTCCAGACACGCAGGCTCAGTAGTTGTGGCTCATGGGCCCAGTTGCTCCGTGGCAATGTGGGATCTTCCCAGACCAGGGCTCAAACCCGTGTCCCCTGCATTGACAGGCAGATTCTCAACCACTGCGCCACCAGGGAAGCCCCCCATTTCTTTCTATTAATTTCTTAGATGGCATAATAAGTAAACAGAAAGAGCCTGTATCTCTGATGATATCACTGACCTGCTGGACCACCTCCAAGCTGGTTGAAGTCACTGTCACGTTTTATGTGCCTTGCAGTCAAGCCACAGAATTATCAAAGTTAGGATTTCTTTACAGTCCCAACTGGAAAGCTTTGGGGCCGTCTGGAGTCCACACCCTTGACGCACACATTGGAGATCTTAAATGGGCGCTGGAAGGCCTGAGGTGTCACCATGTGTTCTTGTAGGTAGTGCGCATGGACATAACTAGATGATTCAACAAAGATGCCTTCAGGTAAAGGGAGCCGATAGTCTCATTCATGAAGTCATTTGAGTCTCCCTTTTGAAAACTCCAAAAATAACTGGGAGACTTGTCGGGGAGCGGGGAAGCATAGTACTTTGCAATCATCACACCAGTGAGGGGTGTTTGCTTGTATGGTTCTAACAGGGGTATCAGTGCTTGACGGAATGTCAGCAACAGACGGTTACAAATTTGTTTAACGTTGATAAAGGATATGATTTATATATTATGTAGAATGGCAACCAAAGCAAAATCAAAAAGTCTTCTCATTAAAGGAACAAATTTCCTGGGCCTAGAACTCCATCAATCAGGCACTCTACTACCAAAGCTCTTATATGGACCTATGAGAAGCTCTCTTCACCCTTCTCATAGGATTCTTAATATCCTCCAAAGCTCTTTGAGCCGCTCTGAGCTCTCAGTCTATCTGCCTGCCTGGCCACCAAGTGCAAGGAGCTGGTAAGGAACCAGTCCATTCCTCAGTGCTTACTCTAAGTGGTGAACTCAGGGTCAATTCCCCCTTAGCAAGTTCAGGTTTCAGGCAGGGCTTATTATGGGCCTGGGGGCATTTGGGTTACGTATATAATGTTTGTACTGGATCCCAGTGTATTTATTTTCATTACTACTTAAGTTGAAGCAAATAAAAAACGGTGCAAGAGGCCGTATGCACCGTGACCCCCCGTGGCTCTGCTTATAGCTACCAGGGGCCTTTGACTCACTCCGTGAGAGACTCTTCAGTCTGTAGTTGCTTGAGCACTGACGAGTAAGGGATAAAACAGGAACAGGGTATAGACAACTCTTCCCAAAGGTCTCACTATAAAAGGAAGGTGAGAGAAAGGAGTATACCTAAAGACTATCTTGGGGTTCAGAGAAAATATTTCTTGTTTGGTTTAAATTACAGGCCAGAATATGTGTCCATGCCAAGAGGACAAGCCATAAAGAAGAAAAGGTGGTTAACTGCTATAATCAGGTACCTTAGAAAGCAGAATGGAATTAGAATTCAGACGAATTAGTGTTAGAAAAGCCAAAAATATATATATCTTTTTTTTTTTTTTTTTTGCGGTACGCGGGCCTCTCACTGTTGTGGCCTCTCCCGTTGCGGAGCACAGACTCCAGATGCGCAGGCTCAGCGGCCATGGCTCACGGGCCCAGCCGCTCCGCGGCATGTGGGATCTTCCCGGACCGGGGCACGAACCCGTGTCCCCTGCATCGGCAGGCCACTGAGCCACCAGGGAAGCCCTATATCTTTTTTTAATTGTGGCAAAGGGGAAGGGAGTCAGGGGGTGTCCTCATGTAATCATTGTTTTAAGGGAAAAGAGAGAAAATTGAAAGAAATGTATGGCCTACAGCTCCACCTTCTTTCTGAAGTTGGGGGATCTGCTGAGAGTATGGGCGCGAATGAGAAGATCAGGGATCTGAAATAATGATGAATACTGGAGTAGGCCTGTATTCATTTCCTGTGGCGGCAGTAACAAAGTACCACAAAACTGGTGGCTTTAAAGCAACGAAAACGTATTACCTGGCATTTCTGTAGATCAGAAGTCCAACGTGGGCTTCACTGGGCTAAAACCAAAGCTGTTAGCAGTTCTGGGTTCCTTTCTGGAAACTCTTCCAGGTTTCAGAGGCTTCCTGAGTTCCTGGGCTATGGCCCCGTCCTCCAGCCAACAACACAGCATCTCTCAGACCCTGCTTCTGCCATCACATTTCTTTCTCTGACTCTCATCTTCTACCTCCCTCTTCTACCTTTAAGGACCCTTATAACGACATTAGACCCACCAGATAAACCAGGGTAATCTCCTTATTTTAAAGTCATCTGATTCGGTAACTCAGCACAATCACATTCTGGGTATTAGGACATGGACATCTTTGGCAGTTCATTATTCTCCTTACCACACGGCCCTAAGGAAACAAAGAAGATGCACATGTGGGGACCCACAGAGCTCCTATGAGGACTATTTAAACTGAAGCCATATGAGATACAGCTGTTGCAGAAAGCAGCTTTTTTTTGTTTTTTGAAGCTACCCTTATCTGACTAAAAGCAGAGCCTTCAGAGAGTAAAGCTGCTATAAATCCCCTCAGAGGAGCTTCAGTGCCTGGTAGAAGACCAACCACGCATACCTGGATAAGAAATTGCGTAAACCAACATCACAAACTGTCATACTTCTTTCTTTCCCTAAAAGCCTACTTGTCTTTCCTAAAAGTCCTTTGTTTTCCCATAGAATCCCTTTCTCTCCACCCTCCTTTCCCCTATTAAGCTGGTCTGTAAGCCCCAGAACCTGATCTTTTCTCCTTTAATCGGTTTGTGGTCAATTAACTTTCATTCCTCCCCCAGCCCCACTAGACCTATTGGCAGAGGAAAAGTTTTTCTTCCAAGGGACCCAGAGAGAGACTACAGAGCAACACCAAGATTGGACTCTATAAAAGTGGTGCTCTCAAAGCCACAAATGGGCATGGCTTTCCCAATCACAAAGAAGTAAAGATAGAGCGGGTTAGAAGGTTGAATTAATTCGAGGATGTGGTTTTGCTGGGTGGGTAAGGCAATAGAAAAATGGAGCATGAGTTTGAGCGGGTGAAGTGATTCATCCTAGGAAAGTGAATCCAGGAAGAGACAGGTAGAAAGGGAGCCTATAGCGGGGTCACTTGCAGGCTGAAGAGCTGAAACTGGACGGTGAAGTCACTGAATAGGAAGCTGGCATATAATACTGGCACTCCAGGATTTGACAAGGTCCCATGGTTTCAACGTGACAGTAAAATTCTGGAAATGGAAGGAAGGTGTATTTATCTTCTAGTGCTGAGAACCTGCCATCAGTTTACCATCTTAAAACAATACTCATTAATTATTTCAAAATTCTGGAGGTCAGGAATCTAGGCGGGCTAGGCGTGGCTCCGCTTAGGGTATCATGGGGCCAAATCGAAGCATGAGCCAGCCCGGCTCTTATCTGAAGACTCTTATCTGAAGACTCTACTTCCAAGGACAGGTTGTTGGCAGAATCCAATTCCTTGCAGTTTTAGGACTGAGGTCCTCGTTTCCTTGCTGTCAGTAAACCAGCTGCTTCAGGCTGCCCACATTCCTTCTCATGTGACTCCCCTCCATCTTCAAAGCAGACTCTCAAACTTCTAATCTCTTGGATTTCGCCTTCCTCCTTTTGAAGGGCTTGTGTGATTACATCAGGCCCATCTAGATAATCTCACTATAATCTAGATATTTTGGGGTGAACTCATTTGGACTTCAATCACAACTTCACATTTACTCAGAGCAGTACCCAGATTAATGTTTGGTTACATACCAGTGGAATCTTGGACCCTGGGGCAGAAGGGGATCTTTAGAATTCTGCCTACACTGAAGATTAAGTTGAGAAGATCAAATAGCACAGAAGCTAGGGTGATGGGTTGGTCATCTAAATAAACACAGACTCTGCCAAAGTAGTGACATCTTGGAAAGAGGAGAAATACCAAAACCGGTTGTCAATGTTTTTATAGGTACGGAGAAGAGAAGAGAAGAGAAGAGAAAAGAGAAGAGAAGGTGGCATTAATACAGAGAGAGACAACATAAGGTGGGGCGGGGGGCGGGCAGCAGGGGATGGTGGAGGTGTTGAGGCCAGATGTGCAGCCGGACCACCTTGATTCATATAATTTTCTTTATATAGCAGACAAGAGACCAAATAACTCATTTGGTTGTAAAGTTCACAGAGGTAGTCAAGCCCTAAAAAAAAGGGCATAGCAGAGGAAAAAATGTATATAATTAGGTAGGTACAGATAATTAACCTGCAGAGTTTCAAAGTGGGACAGAGGTTGTAACATTTGTCCCTGCAAAACAGACTGAAAGTTTAGATGTTGAGAGTCCACCGAAGTAAATTTCACATATCTATAAAGTCTTTAGTTGAAGTAAACTTTTTAATGGAAGTATAACACACATATAGAAAAAGTACAGAAAATCTAAGTAAACAGCTTGACGTGTATTTACAAAGTAAACACACTTGTATATCTGTTACTCAGATCAAATATATATATATACACACATACATATTTGTGTATGTTATATGTCAATTATATTTCAATAAAAATAAGCAAACAAGCCAAAAAAAGAAACCAAAATAGACAAAATTCATGTACAGTGATAAAAGTAAGATGAGTAGTTACCTTTGAAAAGGGCAATGACTAGGGTGGATCATAAGGGAGACTCCTGGGATACTGATAATAAACAAACAAACAAAAAAATATATATGGGGGTCTGGGTGGCAGATATACAGGTATGTTCACTTTGTAAATATACATCACATTGTTTACTTAGATTTTCTTTACTTTTTCTGTATTATGTTATACTGCAATTTAAACGTTTACTTAAACATAGGACTTTATGGATATGCGTTCTGTGAAAAAAAAGATGGGGAGATGCTAGATTAAAACAAGTTGATTAAGTAGGTTTCATCATTGCGGAACATGCATACAACATTTGTTCATGGAAACTCTCCATCAAAGAGCAGTTCAAAGGCTCCATTCTCGGTAATGTACTAATAGAAATGGGAGAGTATCTTCTGGGGCCAAATTATGGAAGGCTTGAATGCCAAACCAAGGAATGTAGACTTACCTTGAGAGTGAGAAAACACTGAAAGTTTAGTGTAGAGGGATGCCATTGTCAAAGTGGTGTTTTAGGAAGATTAATCTGTTCATGTATAGAATGGTTGGGGGAATGTGGGAAGGCAGTGATCAGTCTGGAAATGAAAAAAATAAAGACTGAAATAGAGCAAAGGTGGAAAAAATTTGTGAGGAAAGAGACACAAAAGAAACATCATAAAGTAAGAATTTACAGTTCCTGGTAATGGATAAAATATTGAAAGTGAGAGACAAAAGAAGCCGGAGCTGACTTTAAGATCTCAAACCTAAGAAGCTGAATACCTTGTGGATCGTTGATGGGAATTACTAAGATAGAAAGCATGTCTTCCACCTAAGTGTATTTCCTCAGTGTTGCCTTTCTCAGGGCCTTGAACAGACAAATACTTGATATTTATTGACTGAAAAATAAAAGTGAGTTTATCTTACGTAATGCAGGGGTTTATCTACCCTTACCTGAATGTTGTAAAAATGGAAGAGGGTTTCATTGAGACTGACCTTTTTCATTTGATACATTACTGACTGCTGTAAACATTTTATTGCCTGTAGAGATAAGAGTTCATTCGTGGGGGCCTGGAAGCAACTGAAGTTAAAGTGTAATGAGCATTAAATGACACACGATTCATTATATAACGCCTTAGACTTTTTTCACTGCTGGCTGTCATGCCATCTATTATAATAGTTAATATCAACAGAGCCAAAACCTTACAGCCTCACCCAGAACGACATCTTAGTCTTCTCTATGTCATCACCCATATTAGACCAAGAAACATAATCATTCTCTGTGTAACAAAGCCAACAGCCAATCTAGAGGTACCCAAGGTTCATCTCACCACTACAATTTTTGCTATTTGACCCTTGGGTGCCTCACTTTCTTACCTCAAATTAAGGGTGATAATACCTATGTCACTGGGTTGAATAAAAATAAAAATAAAATAATGTATATTTGGAAAACATAAGGTAACCTCGCTTTTTACCCAGTACCGATAATAACAGCTAATGTTTGCTGAGTACTTGCTGCTTGCCAGACAGTGTTCTAAGTGCCTTTGGGTTTTGTGCCTTTTTTTTTTTTAAACCTCATCTCATCTTCACAACAATGTCCTTAGTGGGTTCTATTAAAATCTCTATCTTGCAGATGATGAAACTGAAGCATAGTGAGATTATGCAACTTGCCCTAGGTCAGACAGTAAATGACGTATGCTCATTATTGCAGATATAAGAAATAAGGACACTATTATTTCCTGTAAAAACGGCTCAAAAATTTCTTTGAAGAGAGAGTGTAGAATAAATTCATTCACCCTTCAAAATCCCCCTCAGTCACAATGGATCAAAGTAAAAGAAGCAAAACAAAAAAGTCCAGTCGTTGCAAAACCAAGATGAGTATCTCCGTGAAAGGAACCCAGAATGTTAATTACCAAGCTTGTGGGTTGAAGGCCTTGAGTCTAGAAGCAGGTAATGGTGGTAAGGAGTTTGGCTGAATAAAGGGAACTCCAATGACACAAAGCAGGGGACTGGAGCCAGGCTCTCTGCTTGAAGCCTAGAGCAGTGATGGGTCTACCCGCTTATAAAAGGGTGGAGGTTCGTGGGACACAGCACCGCCCAACTCTGCCTGGGGCTGTGTGATGTGGATGGGAATGTTAAGACAGAGACAAAGCACCTGCGGGGTGAAGCTCCCGAAGCCCATCGTGCCTCCCCGCGCCTCCCTAAAGGGGGGCAGTGGACACCGAGAGCCCCTGGAGTAGACCTCTGACTGTGAAGTACCTGGTCTCCCCTGTTGCCTCTGGGAAGGTCTCTAACACTGCTCGTAACCTGGGACGCCTCCACGGCCCTCTGCTCAGCGACACCGCTTCCCCAATCAGATTGTTTCTCAACAAAAATGTGAGATTCGGGCTCCCCTGGAGGCGCAGTGGTTGAGAGTCCGCCTGCCGATGCAGGGGACACGGGTTCGTGCCCCGGTCCGGGAAGATCCCACATGCCGCGGAGCGGCTGGGGCCGTGAGCCATGGCCGCTGAGCCTGCGCGTCCGGAGCCTGTGCTCCGCAACGGGAGAGGCCACAGCAGTGAGAGGCCCGCGTACCACAAAAAAAAAAAAAAAAAAAAAAAAGTGCTTTTAAGTTCCGGCTAGGGATGTAGCCAGTGGGCTGCTTCATTTGTAGGAAACAGGAAGACACAGATGCAGTCTGTTGGGCCTTCTTCCTGCTCCTCTGTGGCTCTTCATCCCCCTTACGATGTCCACATCTTACCTCCCTGTGGCTATACTTTGGATAATTTCCTCAGATATATCTTCCTGGTCACTAATACTCTATACAGTTAAATATTTATTTATGTATTTTATTTTTGGCTGCGTTGGGTCTTCGTTTCTGTGCGAGGGCTTTCTCTAGTTGCGGCGAGCGGGGGCCACTCTTCATCGCGGTGTGTGGGGCCTCTCACTATCGCGTATACATTTCTATTAATCTTTCGTTTAACTTTCTATCCATTTGAATTCTTAATTTTAGTAAGTTTTTTTTTTTAATTTCTAAAAGTAATATTTTGTTCTTCTTCAAATTGGCCTAATTATTAGTCTCCTATTCTCTCGCTCATGTTTTCAATGCCCTTTTTAAATCTGAAAACATTTCAAGCAGACTTATTTTTAAATTTTAATTCTGATAATTAATTATAAAAGCTGACCTCTCTGTGGTTCTAGTTCTGTTATCTGTGGCTTGCTGGATTTCTGTTTTATAATATTTTATTGTGAGTTTTTTGTTACCTGTCTCTAGGAAATTCCTTGAGGCCTGGTTGAGGGTATGCTCATCTGGGAAAGTCTGTTTTTGCTTCTCTTAGACACCTGGGGATATTACCTACCCTGATATTCCTTAAATTATAGGCTTGTGTTTTGGGATCATACAAAGAAGGTGGACTGGGTCCCAAACTACCTGAGGTCTGGCCAGTGGCTACAAGTTCTCAAAGGACGTGATTTTTTTTTTTTTTTTTTTTTTTTAACTTTCATTCATAGCCCAGCCCAAGATAGAAATGTGTTCTTGTGGTTCACCTTTGCAGGGTGGGTTTCCATTTTAGTTCGCCCTTTCTGAGGGTGCACCTCTCCCGGGCCCAGGCATTACGCTTCTATTTTATGTGAATTCAGGCTTTGTCCCTGTCCCCTCTGTGCAATGCAGTTCAGAGTCTCAATAAAAACGACTGTAGGCCTCAGGGTATCCAAGGCTCTAAAATTTAGTTTACTCCATTCTGATCTTAGTGGACTCATCTAGTCATTAAAGAGTGGTTTTAAAATTTTCCAAGCATTTTTAGATACCATGTAGCTGGGTAGTTTCAGGGTCTCTAACTGCAATATCACTGAAGTTAGAAGTTCTCAAATGTATCTGTCATCTTCTTCACTTTTTCTTCCTACTATGGAAATTTCCAAGCATTTCACAAGTAGAAAGAACAGTATGATGAACGCCTATGTGCTGATCTCAGCTAGTAGCCTCTCTTTGTTTCATTGATACTTCTCTTTTCTCCCTCTCCCACAGATTATTTTGAAACAAATTTCAGAGGCCAAATAATTTTATTCATAAATATTTTCATATGTATTTCATACATATTTTCATATGTCCAAAGATATGGACTCTATCTTAGTAATTTTCATATTTATCTCATATATCATCTTTCACCAACACTTTTTTTTTAATATTTATTTATTGGCTGCATTGAGTCTTAGTTGCGGCACGTGGGATCTTTGTTGCAGAGCGCCGGCTCCTCTCTAGTTGTGGTGTGAGGGCTCAGTAGTTGTGGCGCGCAGGCTTAGCTGTCCCACGGCATGTGGGATCTTAGTTCCCCGACCAGGGATCAAACCCATGTCTCTGCATTGGAAGGCAGATTCTTAACCACTGGACCACCAGGGAAGTCCCTCACCAACTCTTTTAATTTAAGCTATTTACTTCCTTTTTATAGGCAGATTATAAATATAATAATTAAATCAAAGAGTAGGCTACAACGTTTAAAGTAAATTTAATTTTAAATGTCACACTTTCCCTAATAATGAAATGTACTTATCTTATGCCTAATTTCCTTGGAGTCATAGTATTTCTCCATGTGCCTTATCCACCATGCCAAGTGATGACAAATATCCTTGACCATTAAAGAAGTCAGAGCAGACAGCATCCATGAACTCTAGATGGAAAAAAAAACCAACTAACAACAAGACAAAATAAAAATAAAGAACTCTGGAAAAAAATAAGTAAAAAGATTGGTAATATGCATTAAAATACATTTATATAGAAAATAATACTTCTCACCATGGAAATTATGTTTATACACATAATATAACTATTATAAACATAAAAACTTACAAATCTTAAAAGCTAAGGGGGAGGTGAAAGGAGGTGGAAAGAAACATGAATCATTCTCATCTTTCAAAGCAGGAAACCAACTGATACTTTTTTTGGCTGCACTGGGTCTTCGTTGCTGTGTGCAGGCTTTCTCTAGTTGCGGCGAGCACAGGCTACTCTTCTTGTTGCGGTGCGTGGGCTTCTCACTGCGGTGGCTTCTCTTGTTGAGGAGCACAGGCTCTAGGCGCGCGGGCTTCAGTAGTTGTAGCACGTGGGCTCAGTAGCTGCGGCATGTGGGCCCTAGAGCACATGGGCTTCAGTAGTTGTGGTGTGCCAGTGCTAGGGTGCACGGGCCTCAGTAGTTGTGGTGCACAGGCCTAGTTACTCCACGGCATGTGGGATCTTCCCGGACCAGGGATCAAACCTGTGTCCCCTGCAATGGCAGGTGGATTCCATTCCGTTCATTTGTATCTTTTTTTTTTTTTTGGATTCTGCATATAAGCAATACCATATGATACTTGTCTTTCTCTTTCTCTGTCTGGCTTACTTCACTTAATATGATAATCTCCAGGTTCATCCATGTTGCTGCAAATGTCTGCCCATTTTTTTAATCAGGTTGTTTGTTTTTTTTTGTTGTTGAACTGCCTAAGCTTTTGCTTTTGTTTTTGTTTGGCTGTGCAGTGTGGCATGCAGATCCCAGTTCCCTGACCAGGGATCGAACCCTCACCCCTTGCAGTGGAAGCACAGAGTCCTAACCAGGGAAGTCCCTCTTTGTATATTTTGGATATTAACCCCTTACCAGATACATTGTTTGCAAGTATCTTCTCCTGTTCAGTAGGCTACCTTTTCATTTTGTTGAGAGTTTCTTTTGCTGTGCAAAAGCTTTTTTGCTTGATGTGGTCCTATTTGTTTATTTTTGCTTTTGTTTCCCTTGTTTGAGGAGACAGATCCAAAAAACTATTGCTAAGACTGATGTCAAAAAGCCTACCCCCTGTTTTCTTCCAGGAGTTGTATAGTTTCAGGTCTTATATTGAAGTCTTTAATCCATTTTGAGTTTATTTTTCTACATAGTGTGAGAAAGTAGTCTAGTTTAATTCTTTTGCATGTAGCTGTCCAGTTTTCCCAACACCATTTATTGAAGAGGCTGTCTTTTCCCCATTGTGTATTCTTGCCTCCTTTGTCATAGACTAATTCACCATATTTATTTATGGATTTATTTTTGGGCTCTCTATTCTGTTCCACTGATCTATGTGTCTGTTTTTGTGCCAGTACCATACTGTTTCGATTACTGTAGCTTTGTAGTATACTTTGAAATCAGGACCCAAACACCATTTCTTGAAAAAGACTGTCCTTTACCCATTGAGTGATCTTGGTACCTTTGTTGAAAATCAAACGACCATACAAGTGTTTATTCTTGGGCTCTCTAGTCTATTCTATTGGTCTATATGTCTCTTCTTATGCCAGTACTGCAATGTTTTGTTTTTTTAACTATATTACAAATTATTTTATTTGATCCTTTTAGACATTAAGACAATAATAATATAGTTTCTATATTTTTTTAAAAATCTTTTATCAAAGTATAGTTGACTTACAATATTATATTAAGTGTACAACATGGTAATTTAATATTTTTATAGATTATACTCCATACAATGTTATTATAAAATATTGACACTATTCCCTGTGCTGTACATTACATCCTTGTAATTTATTTATTTTATACCCAGTAGTTTGTACCTCTTGGTCACCTTTACCTGTTTGCCCCTCTCACCACTCCTCTCCCCTCTGGTAACCACTAGTTTGTTCTCTGTATCTGTTAGTTTGTTTCTGTTTTGTTATAATTGTTCATTTGTTTTACTTTTTAGATTCCACAGGTGAGTGAAATCATACGGTGTTTGTCTCACTTATTTCATTTAGCGTAATACCCTCAACATTCATCCATATTGTCACAAATGGCAAGATTTCATCTTTTTTATGGCTGAGTAGTATTCCTCTATATATATACACCACATCTTCTCTATCCATTCATTTATCAATGGGCACTTAGGTTGTTTCCATATCTTCACTATTGTAAATAATGCTGCAATGAACACAGGGATGGGGGTGCATATATCTTTTAGAATTAGTGTTTTCATATTCTTTGCATAAATTCCCAGAAGTGGAATAGCTGGATCACATGACAGGTCTATTCTTAATTTTTTGAGGAACCTCCATATTGTTTTCCATAGAGGCTACACAAATTAAATTTGGTTTGCTAATAATTTGGTTGAGGATTTTTGCATCTATGTTCATCAGAAATACTGGTCTGTAATTTTCTTTTGTTGTGTTGTCCTTGTCTAGTTTTGGCATCAGGGTGATGTTGGCCTCATAAAATGTGTTAGGTAGTGTTCCCTCCTCTTCAAATTTTTGGAAGAGTTTGAGAAGGATAGGTATCAAATATTCTTTGAATATTTGGTAGAATTTACCAATGAAGCTGTCTGATCCTGTACTCTTATTTGGGGGGACGTTTTTGCTTACTGTTTCAATCTACTTACTAGTGATTGGTCTATTCAGATTTTTTACTTCTTCATGATTCAGTCTTGGAAGGTTGTATAATTCTAAGAATTTATCCATTTCTTCTAGGTTGTCCAATTTGTTCATGGATAGCTGTTCATGGTAGTCACTTATAATCCTTTGTATTTCGGTGGTCTTCATTGGAACTTCTCCTTTTTCATTTCTGATTTTTCTTTTTTTTCTTTGCGGTATGCAGGCCTCTCACTGTTGTGGCCACTCCCGTTGCGGAGCACAGGCTCCGGACGCGCAGGCTCAGCGGCCATGGCTCACGGGCCCAGCCGCTCCGCAGCATGCGGGATCCTCCCGGATCAGGACAGGAACCCGTGTCCCCTGCATCGGCAGGCGGACTCCCAACCACTGCGCCACCAGGGAAGCCCCTCATTTCTGATTTTATTTGAGCCTTCTCTCTTCTTTCTTACTGAGTCTAGCTAAAGGTTTCTCCATTTTGTTATATCTCTTCAAAGAACCAGCTGTCAGTTTCACTGATCTTTTCTACTGTCATTTTAGTCTCTATTTCATTTATTTCTACTCTGATTTTTATTATTTCCTTCTTTCTACTGACTTTGGGCTTCATTTGTTCTTTTTCTAGCTCCTTTAGGTGTCAGGTTAAATTGTTTGAGATTTTTCTTGTTTCTTGAGGTAGGCTTGTATGCTATAAACTTCTCTCTTAGTATCAATTTTGCTGAATCTCATAACTTTTGATATGTTATATTTTCATTTTCATTTTTCTTCAGGTTTTTAAAATTTCTACTTTGATTTCTTTGTTGACCCAACAGTTGTTCAGTGGCAATGCTTTTTAGACTCCACACATCTGTGATTTTTCCAGCTTTCTTCTTGTAGCTGATTTCTAGTTTCATTCCATTAAGATCAGAAAAGAAGCCTGACATGATTTTAATCTTCTTGAATTTACTGAGACTTGTTTTGTGTCCCCACATAGGGTCTATCCTTAGGAATGTTCCACGTGCACTTGTGAAGAGTGTGTATTCTCTTGCTTTCGGATGAAATATTCTTTATATATCTATTAAGTTTATCTGGTCCAATGTTTCCTTTAAGGCTGATGATTCCTTGTTGACCTTCTGTCTAGATGATAGATCTATTGATGTAAGTGGGGTGTTAAAGCCCCCTACTATTATTATGTTGCTGTCAAGTTCTCGCTTTAGGTCTCAATAATTGCTTTTATATATTTTGGTGCTCCTATGTTAGATGCATATATATTAATAAATGTTTTCTTGATGGGCTGTCCCTTTTATCATTATTTAATGTCTATACTTGTTTCTTATTGCCTTTTTTGTCTTGAAGTCTATTTTGACTGATTTGAGAATTGCCACACTTGCTTTCTTTTGGCTGCCATTTTCTTGGAGGGTCATCTTCCATTTCTTCACTTGGGGCCTATGTTTGTGTTGAGAGCTGAGATGAGTCTCACAGAGGCAGCATATAGTTTTGGGCCTTGTTTTTTTTTTTTTTTTTTTTTTTTTTTTTTTTTTTTGCGGTACGCGGGCTTCTCACTGTTGCGGCCTCTCCCGTTGCGGAGCACAGGCTCCAGACGCGCAGGCCCAGCGGCCACGGCTCACGGGCCTAGCCACTCCGCAGCATGTGGGATCCTCCTGGACCAGGGCACAAACCCATGTACCCTGCATCGGCAGGCGGACTCTCAACCACTGTGCCACCAGGGAAGCCCGTGTAGTATTCTTTTATATTATTAGTAATTTCTCTCTTTCCTTAGTCAATGTAGCTAAAGATTTGTTGATCTTTTCAAAGAAATAACTTTTTGTTTCATGGCATTCTTATACTCAAAAATACACCTACTTATAAAATATATACTTAGTCCATAATTTTATAGCTGCTTACTTATGTATTTTCCTTATAAGAGTGAGAATTAATTTTTAAGGCCAGTTTGTAGCTTTATAATAGGTACTCAATAAATTCATTGTTAAATGAATGAATACGTTTAAAGGGGTATACAGAAAGAAATGTACATAAATCATAAATGCAAAGGAGGCAATCGGTAGTCTGAGATAAATGTGCAAAGTTAACCCTCAAATACTGGACACAATACAGTTCCCTTAACCGCATGCATTTTGTTTTTTTCTTAGTATTTACAACAGTTGTTGGGGTGGATTTCTATTTTTAAAGCCTGGTTTCTACAGAGCTTAGAGTTCTTCCTTACCCTTCTTTGATGCTTAAACTTCTTTATCATGAGCCAGCGAATAAATCCCTAGTCTTATCAGGAAATGCTGATTTTTTTTCACTTTGTACTCTGGCCTTAGCTGGACTCTTGACCCCTGATGTGTTTGTTTGTCCTCAAACCCAAGCTGTACCTCCAGGGTTCCATAAAACCTTGCACACAGGCGTTGCCATTAAGTCATTCAAACATTCAGGAGTTTATTTACAAAATTAGAAGGGCATTTGGTTAATTGCAAGGCGGCTTCCAACTCCATCAGTCCATGATTCTGCTGAAGATGAGGTACACAGCTCGCTGAGTTTAAATGCCGTGAAATGCTTCCTAGCGGTAGGTTTCACATTATGGTCTGATAATCCTGGGGTACCATGGAGAGGCTTCAGGACTCCACAAATATGCAAATATTGTTTTTAAACTATTTTATGCAAATATTGTTTTTATGCAAATATTGTTTTTAAACTATTTTCACCATTAAGAAAACGAATGGACAAGTCACAGACTGAGAGAAAATATTTGCAAATCATATATCTCATATACAACTTCTATTCATAACATGGATTCCCCCCAACATAAATAACATTTATGCATTTGGGTTCCATTCTGTAAATGAAATTAAAAATGTAAATATTGCACATGCCTTTAAAAAAATGTATAGGATAGAGGGACAACTTGTATTCAGAATATATAAAAAACACTTACAACTCAATACCAAGAAGATAAATAACCCAGTTTTAAAATGGGCAAAAAATTTAAATAGACATTTCATCAAAGATCTATGAATGGCCAATAAGCACATGAAAATATGCGTGATGGTCATTAGGGAAATACAAATTAAAATCACAGTGAGATACCACTTCACACCACTAGAATGGCTATATGCAAAAAGACACAATAACAACTCCTGGTGAGAGAATCTGAAGAAACTGAAACCCTCACACATTGCTGGTGGGAATGTAAAGTGATACAATTACTTTGGAAAACAATGTGGCAGTTTCTTTAAAAGTTAAACATGAATTTACCATGTGACTCAGGAAATTCACTCCTAGCAATCTATCCAAGAGAAATAACAACATATATTCACACAAAGGCCTGTAAGCAAATGTAGCATTATTCCTAATAACCAAAAAGTGGAAAAAACCTGAATGTGCACCAACTGGTGAGTATAGATAAACAAAATTTGGTATCTCCATACAGTAGAATATTGTTCAGCAATAAAAATTAATAATTCATGCTATAAGATGGGCAAACTTCAAGAACGTGCTAAGTGAAAGAAGCCAGACAAAAAGATTACAGGATTCAACTTAATGAGATGCCCAGAGAAAGCAAAGCTATAGAGTCAGAAAGTAACTTAGTGTTTGGGGTGGGAAAGAGGAATGTTACAGACAGGCAAGAAAAAAATTTTTTTCAACACAACTCCTCCTATAGTGCATTCAGCAGATATCAGATACAGCATCTTGTGTGACTGGCTCAAAAGAGCCCACCCATATACTGGAATCGGCCCGTAGTCCAATTAGAGATTTGTTTCCACATCCAAAGTAACTTTTTGACTATGCTGATGGGGGATTCTAGGCACTGCATTGACTGGTGCCCCACTGTCACAAGGGGCTGACAGGTTTGACAACTTTATTTTTATTTTATTATAACCACACCATGCCACATGCAGGATCTTAGTTCCCCCACCAGGGATCGAACCTGTGCCCCCTGCAGTGGAAGCACAGAGTCTTAACCACTGGACCACCAGGGAAGTCCCAGGTTTGACAACTTTGAATGCCATCAAGTTCCCAACACACTTTAACCAGTGCATAAATCTTCCAGTCCCAGATAGAAACAGAGGAGCCTCAACCCCTGTCTTAGGCCTGCTTCTTCTTAAAAGGAGAAAGGCCTAGGAGGTGGTGCTGAATGCATTAGGTACGCATCAATCCAAACTGCACGGATCTCCGCAAGGGAACCTTGGTTCTCTTGGCCCTCCTCCTGCTGCAGCAGTAGGGTCAGCCATAGAGAACCGCGTGGGTTCCACTCCTGGCTCGCCCACACAGCTGGCAGGGCGACCTCCTCTGCTAGTCAAGGAAGAAACCTCTACAGTCTCATTGGGCTCTTGCCCAAACCCATCCTTTGTATCACTTCTTTCCAGCTTAGTGTAGGAATAGACCTTAGTACATTATGATGTAACTGACTGTCCCTTGTCACCACTTTATCAATGAGGTCTGCTACCTTCCAGGGCCTGTTCCATACCTGCTTAGTCCACCAGGTATGTCTCACCTGTATTTTTTTTTTATTAGTTATCTATTTTATACACATCAGTGTATACATGTCAATCCCAATCTCCCAATTCATCACACCACCACCACCCCACCACTTTCCCCGCTTGGCGTCCATACGTTTGTTCTCTACATCTGTGTCTCTACTTCTGCCTTGCAAACTGGTTCATCTGTACCATTTTTCTAGATTCCACATATACGCGTTAATATACGATATTTGTTTTACTCTTTCTGACTTACTTCACTCTGTATGACAGTCTCTAGGTCCATCTACATCTCTGCAAATGACCCAAATTCATTCCTTTTCATGGCTGCGTAATATTCCATTGTATATATGTACCACATCTTCTTTATCCATTCGTCTGTCAATGGGCATTTAGGTTGCTTCCATGACCTGGCTATTGTAAATAGCGCTGCAATGAACATTGGGGTGCATGTGTCTTTTTGAATTATGGTTTTCTCAGGGTATATGCCCAGTAGTGGGATTGCTGGGTCATATGGTAGTTCTATTTTTAGTTTTTTAAGGAACGTCCATATACTGTTCTCCATAGTGGCTGTATCAGTTTACATTCCCACCAGCAGTGCAGGAGGGTTCCCTTTTCTCCACACCCCCTCCAGCATTTATTGTTTGTAGATTTTCTGATGATGCCCATTCTAACCAGTGTGAGGTGATACCTCATTGTAGTTTTGATTTTCATTTCTGTAATAGTTAGTGATGTTGAGTAGCTTTTCATGTGCCTCTTGGCCATCTGTATGTCTTCTCTGGAGAAATGTCTATTTAGGTCTTCTGCCCATTTTTGGATTGGGCTGTTTGTTTTTTTGATATTGAGCTGCATGAGCTGTTTATATATTTTGGGGTGCAACTGGCACCAGTAAGCATAAGTTTTTGAGGTGATAGAAAGGTTCTAAAATTAGATCAGTAATGGTTACACAACTCTATTAATTTACTATAATTCATTGAATTGTACATTTAAAACGTATAGTATCTAAATTTCAATAAAGCAGTTTTAAAGCAGTTTAAAGCCAATAAACAACAATATGTTCATCCTAAATATGTATGTGTATATATGTATTTATCTATTCATTTAAGACATTTAAGAAATTGTATATAAACATACTTACTGTATCTTCTCGTGTACTATCTACTGCACTGGGAGCTTATGTGTTAACTTGTGTCATTTTTATATGTATCTCAGAATATATCTTCTCTTGTCATCTCTGTTTATAATCAGAGAAAATCATACAATTGTCAGATGAACAAAACAATACAAAAGCCATTTCCGACTAACAGTCTGTGAATCAGATTTTTCTTGATACTTTACAACCAAATGCAGAAATAAATTTATTCTGGAGGCTTTCTGCAACTATAATAAATACTTTCCACAACATTTTTGTGCTCATCAAAAATACTGCTTTTAGGGCTTCCCTGGTGGCGCAGTGGTTGAGAATCCGCCTGCCGATGCAGGGGACACGGGTTCGAGCCCTGGTCCGGGAGGATCCCACATGCCGCAGAGCAACTGAGCCCGTGAGCCACAGCTACTGAGCCTGCGCGTCTGGAGCCTGTGCTCCGCGGCAAGAGAGGCCACAACAGTGAGAGGCCCACGCACCGCGATGAAGAGTGGCTCCCGCTCGCCGCAACTAGAGAAAGCCTTCGCACAGAAACAAAGACCCAACACAGCATAAATAAATAAATAAATACATACATACTGCTTTTATTGACTTACTTCCTAATAAGTAAATGTATAAATGTTAACATATAAATAATAATAAATATATTTTTAATATATTGGAGTTGTGCATTTATTTTTAAGTTTAAAAAACATTTCTGTTGCTAAAACAAAAAAAAGATCTAAATTCTCCTCGGCCACAGGTGGTACAAAAAGATCAAGCTTAACTACATTTTTACGAGTGGAGTGATTAGAAATAAGTTCAGAGCTTCCCTGGTGGCGCAGTGGTTAAGAATCCACCTGCCAATGCAGGGGACATGGGTTCGAGCCCTGGTGCGGGAAGATCCATATGCCGCAGAGCAACTAAGCCCGTGCGCCACAACTACTGAGCCTGTGCTCTAGAGCCTGGGAGCCACAACTACTGAAGCCCACACACCTAGAGCTCCACAACAAGAGAAGCCACCGCAATGAGAAGCCTGTGCACCACAACAAAGAGTAGCCCCTGCTTGCCGCAACTAGAGAAAGCCCGTGTGCAGCAATGGAGACTCAAAGCAGCCATAAACAAACAAATAAATAAAATCTATTAAAAAAAAAGTTAAAAGAAATAAGTTCAGTTCAAAAGAATACTTTATTATTGTCCTCTGAGGCTCCCATGAAGGGCGATGGGATTCTACTTAGACAGCAAAGGTTTAACTTCAAAAAACATTTTAAAAAATCAGGTGTCCCAGGGCTTTCCTGGTGGCGCAGTGGTTGAGAGTCCGCCTGCCGATGCAGGGGACGCGGGTTCGTGCCCCGGTCCGGGAGGATCCCACATGCCGCGGAATGGCTGGGCCCATGAGCCACGGCCGCTGAGCCTGTGCGTCTGGAGCCTGTGCTCCGCAACGGGAGAGGCCACAACAGTGAGAGACCCGTGTACCGCAAAAAAAAAAAAAAAAAAAAAAATCAGGTGTTCCATGTCCTCCTTTATCCAACATTTCTTAGAAACATAGAGTCCTCTTTCCTGCTTCCCCTTTCCTGTGGGCTGGAGTCCAAACATACCGGAGTTCCTGTAGCTATCTTGGACCATGAGATGACTGAGAACAGAAGCTACATATGGCAAAGCAACAAGATAGAAGGAATGAGAGTTCTTGAAACCAGGGGATTGTTACACTCTCTCTGGAATGCCTACCTCTGGATTTCTTGAACAGGAGAGGTAGACATCTATATTGTTTTATACCACAGCCTTACGACTAAACTTAATTCTAATGAAAATACTGAGATCAGAGCGGTGCTATAGCGGGGGCAGCAGGCCCCAGACTCTCAGATTGGAAGTGCTTGGCATCTTCAAGGCACAATATAAACGGGCTAGGGTACTGGTAAAGGGAGGGAGATGGAGTGATGGCTAATGGGGAGGCGGATGGTATAGGGCCTAGTGGCTCATTGGTTCTTTGAGCTTTTGTTTAAATGTAGAAAACCAGTGGAGGGTTTTGAGACGAAAAGTGACTTGATTGAGATATATATATATATATATATTTTTTTGGTCTTTGTTGCTGCGCGTGGGCTTTCTCTAGTTTCAGCGAGCGGGGGCTACTCTTTGTTGCGGTGCGCATGCTTCTCATTGCAGTGGCTTCTCTTGTGGAGCACGGGCTCTAGGCACACGGGCTTCAGTAGTTGTGGCTCGCGGGCTCTAGAGCGCAGGCTCAGTCGTTCTGGCGCACGGGCTTAGTTGCTTCACGGCATGTGGGATCTTCCCGGACCAGGGCTCGAACCCGTGTCCCCTGCGTTGGCAGGCGGATTCTCAACCACTGCGCCACCAGGGAAGTCCAATAGTCTCTACTATTTTATATGTTTAAAATATCCTAGTATTGATCTTAAAGATCAAAGTCAGTTACTTCACTGACAAAAATGGGTTTATCTGGGGATAGCAGAAAATTACAATTTGGGACAAACATGCCATGGCGAAAACCATAGGCAAGTCCAGTGAACAAAGGAGAGGAACATTATTTTATAAAGAAAAGAGGGGAAGTTGGGAAAGGTTGTTTTGAATGAAAGTCCACGGGAGAAAAGTGACAGTTCGGGGTAATGACGGTTTCTCATTGGCTGAGTTGCCAGTAGTGGATTTCTTCTAGGAGGTGCAATACACAACTTTTCCTAGAGGTGTACTGTACACCTTTTCCTGGAGGTGCACTGTACACCTTTTCCTGTTGGGGGCTGTAAATGATGATTGTTTTCTGTTGACTCTTCTTTTGGGCTCTGTACTTGACAATTCTTCCTGTAATTGATGTGGAGTTGTACTGGGTGAGAGCTCCCCCTTCTGGTCTCCCTACTTCATTTTAGTGAGGTTTCACTTTATTAATTTTCATACTAGGTTATAAAATTTCGTGGAAAACTTTTCACAATCACCTTTATTAACTGGCCAAAGCTAAAACTGAATCCTTTGTAACTAGTTTTAGAGTAGCCTATCAGAAAAACTAATGTGTTAACACAAGGATGTGGTCTACATAGAAACTAAAAACAGTCCGAGATATTATCTGGTGAGCTCAGAGAGTACTACCTCTGAATCCTGCCTCTGGGTTTTACTAATGGTGTGGGTGAGCTTGATTTGTGGAATTCGAGTGCCTAGTGGGCCACTTTTGGTAAAGCAGAGCTGGCACTGCAGGATGAACGGGATTTAACATTCCTAATCTACCAAAGTGTCATCATCTTTATCTCTGAAGATTCTGTGAGGATTAAGTGATTAGCCGAGTTCCTGGCACATAAGAACCATCCCGTACATCATGTCTTTATTGTTACTAGCCACAATTATTAGAGTTTGAGAATCCTTAACTACACTTTTAACACTGGATCAGGGCAATATGAAACTTCCAGTCCCTAAAGATGTTTTTCTCCGTTATGGGTTGAGACAGCTCACACAAGCATTTTCCATTACTTGGATGGAAAAGCTCTCAAGTATATACACTTATCTTTACTCTGATACACAGAAGTAGGTGACTTGAGTACTTCAGTCATTGGAAGGAATGTCCCGTAAGAAAATCAATTAATTATCCTTCTGATTCATACCTCAATTTCTTGAGTTTAATTGTCGTGAATTGGCAACTATGAGCTCCAACAGCACAAGTATACAGTGAAAAGATCCAGTTTCTGGGCCCACATAAGTGAGGCCAGCCTCCTAACTAAGTTGATCTTACCTCAGTACTGCTTACTGTTGGGGCCCAGGGCAGGCTACCTCAAAATATGCCTCAATGGCATAATGATTATTTTAAATTAAAGTTACATGAAAAATAGCTGGTGGGAAAAAAATGATATTTAAAAAAAAAAAAACAACCCACTCAGATCCTCCTCTTTCTCCCTAAAAGTGGGAAATAAATCTCCTACGTGAAGGTATCCTCCCTATACCAGGAGGACAGAAAGCATCCTTATCAACAGAGTTAGGGAATTCAAGTCTGAGAAAGCTGTGTAAACTTTGTTACTTCTTCATTAGTCCGCTACCCCAAGCACAAGCCCCTTCGTTTTGTCAAACCTTTGCAAAGAGTTGTTTCTTGGTCTGAGTATGATATATAAACAGCCTGCTTTGGTTACTTCACGGGTCCCATTCCTAGAGACATTCATGCCTATGAATTAAATTGTTTTTTTCTCCTGTTAATCTGTCTTGTGTCAATTAAATTATTAGATCAGACAAAAGAACTCAAGAGGGGTAAGGGGGAAATCTCCCCTTCCCAACAGCTGGCGTAGTTGGCAGGACACTGGCTGCATTCTGCTGGATCCTCTACCCCCACCCCAAGGCTGCAGCAGAGAAATCCAGGGACCTCTGACAAAGGTCAGCAGAAGGTAAGGGTTCTCACCACATCAGTCTCCCAGATCTCTGCCTGCGGGGTCCAATGGAAGGAAGAAGTGGTGAGAGTCCTTTTTCTCCCTTTCTAAACCTAGATTAAGAGGAGATATTCGTGGAACGGCTTCCTTGGGAAATAGCAGTGCTGGTATTTGGTGAAGGAGTACTTTGATCCTTATTAATCGTTTCCTCCCAGAGATGGCCACTGTTTTTCTTTGTCTCTGTTGTGCAATTTCTCATAAGGAGGAAAAGCCATAGGCAGAATAGCAGGCAGAGGCCCTTTATATAGCCAGCCGTTTGAGATGGCCTCACAGACAGGTGAGTTAACAGTTCTCACCAGACCAGTATCTATTCAGACAAACTTTGCTGTAGGTCCCCTATGTAAAAACTGGACGAGGCTTTCTTCCATCTTGTTCTATGTCTTGAGAGCTTGGCTTTATGACCAGTGAGAATGTTCTCTCTGGTCTCCACCATCTGAAAGTAGTACTTACTGGGGTGCGTCTGGTGGCCAGCGGAATAGACTGGGATTCCGAGACACAAAGTCATAAACAGCACTTTCCTTGTCCAGCCATGCCAGCTCTCAGGGGAATTTATCACAAGGGATCCTAGTCCACAACGGGCCTTTGTTGGCTCAACCTTCACTTGTTAATGCTAGAGAAGTCCCGATCCAGTAGCACCTGCCCAGTGTCACAGATCAGTAGGCCTATAACTGGAGGCACCCCATGTTCTTGTGGGAAACCAGGGACACTATTTTCACTACACCATTCTTACCAACTGTAGCGATGAAAAGGCTTTCACTTTCTCAGATTAACTCTGGGAATGAACTTTGTGGATCTTGTGAGGGCTACATACTTTCTTATGAGATGCCTCTTGCATCTCTGGTTAAGCCATTAAAAAAGGCTTATTGGTTTCAGTCACTGTTTGAAACATAAGATTCTACTCACCAGTGGCCAAGCAATGAATCCTTTAAATTGGCTATATTTAAAAGGAAAAATATTAGCGCTCTCATCATAAACAACTGTCATATTGGTATTTATGGGAAGATCAAAGTGAAAGGACAACACACACACACACACACACACACACACACACACACACAAGTGTAACAGCTAGCCTTAGGGAATCTCTTATTAAGATGAAAGAACAGGGACTTCCCTGGTGGCACAGTGGTTAAGATTCTGTGCTCCCAACGCAGGGGACCCAGGTTTGATCCCTGTTCAAGGAACGAGATCCCATATGCATGCCACAACTAAGAGTTCGCATGCCACAGCTAAGGAGTCAGACTGCCACGACTAAGACCCAGTGCAACCAAATAAATAAATAAATATTAAAAAAAAAAAAAGATGAAAGAACAGAAGTCAGACCTAAAACAAAGATCCAGCATGAATTCCCCTTCTTTAAAAAAAATCACTGGGCAGAAGACCTGAACAGACGTTTTTTTCAAAGAAGACATACAGATGTCTAACAAGCACATGAAGAGATGCTAAACATCACTGATTAGTAAAGAAATGCAAATCAAAACAACGAGATATCACCTCACACCTGTAAGAATGCCCATCATCAAAAAGTGTATAAATAAGGGCTTCCCTGGTGGCGCAGTGGTTGAGAGTCCGCCTGCCGATGCAGCGGACACGGGTTCGTGCCCCGGTCTGGGAAGATCCCACATGCCGCGGAGCGGCTGGGCCCGTGAGCCATGGCCGCTGAGCCTGCACGTCCGGAGCCTGTGCTCCGCAGCGGGAGAGGCCACAGCAGTGAGAGGCCCGCGTACCGAAAAAAAAAAAAAAAAAGTGTATAAATAACAAACGCTGTTCATGTGGAGAAAGGGAACCCTCTTGCATTGTTGGTGGGAATGTAAATTGATACAGCCACTATGGAGAACAGTATGGAGGTTCCTCAAAAAACTAAAAGTAGAACGACCACATGATCAAGCAATCCCACTCCTGGGTATATATCTGGAAAAAAGGTGAAAATACAGTTTGAAAAGATACATGTACCCCAATGTTCACAGCAGCACTATTTACAATAGACAAAGTATGGAAGCAACCCAAATGCCTATCAACAGACAGATAAAAAAGAAGTGGTGTGTGTGTGTGTGTGTGTGTGTGTGTGTGTGTGTAATGGAATATTATTCAGCCATAAAAAAGAATGGAATTCTGCCATTTGCAGCAAAGTGGATGGACCTAGAGAATATCATCTTCAGTGAAATAAATCAAATACCGTATGATATCACTTATATGGGGAATCTAAAATATAATACAAATGAATGTATATGCAAAACAGAAACAGACTCATAGATATAGAAGACAAAGCTGTGGTTACCAAAGGGGAGAGGGAGGGAGGAGAAGCAAATTAGGGGTATGGGATTAAGAGATACAAACTACTATGCATAAAATAGATAAGGAACAAGGATATATTGTACAGCAAAGGGAATTATAGCATTATAATAACTTTTAATGGAGTATAACCTATAAAAATGCTGAATCCGTATGCTGTATACCTGAAACTAATATAAAATGATAAATCAACTATACTTCAATAATAAGAAAAAAAATCACCCCATCTTCTTAGCAATTCCCCAGGCCCTCCTACAAATAACCGAGAAATAGATAGCTGGAAGCTAATAGCCAAGGGCTAACAGAAACAACTATCTTTGTCTTGTAAATCTCTACGAAAACCAGAAATGCAACTTTAGAAACAAGTTAAGGCCCGTCTATCTTTACCAATCCCCAAACCTTGCCTATTTCTCTCAAAATGCTTGTGGATACTATAAAAAGATCAGGATATTGGAGCAAAATTGTCCTGTATTTAAGGAAAAAAGTTAATAATAATTACTCTAAGACTTATGACAATAGACAAATATACTCCAAAACTCCTAGGAGAAAACTTATATTTTCATTCTCTGTCCCTTAAAATCTTATCTTTGAAATGTAAACATAGCCCTCAATCACCTGAGACTGAGCCTGGATTAATTCAGTTCTACCAACTGAAATAAAAGAGAAAAAACAGAGGGAAAGAGGCCTTTTTCCCCTAGTGGTCCAGTGGCTAAGACTCCGTGCTCCCAATGTAGGGGGCCCAGGTTCAATTCCTGGTCAGGGAACTAGATGCCACATGCTGCAACTAAAAGATCCCACATGCACAACTAAAGATCCCATGTGCTGCAACTAAGACCTGGCACAACCAAATAAATAAATAAATACATAAATAAATAAATAAATATTTTTTTAAAGTAGGACAGAGTCTTTTTTTAGGTCATTGGTCTACTTTCAATGAGAAACTGCAAACAAAGGTTTTCTTTACCTTTAATGTAATCTATCTAGAAAAATATAGATTCTATATTTTGTCTTTATCAGGTCTCTGATTACTTAATTAAAAAAAAGAACCGAGTCTTTTCAGTATTAAAAGAGCTAAGGCCTTTTACAACTATTTAACTTTACGTGTTTGCCTGAGAAGTCTTTGTCGCTGATTAAATGGATAACTAAGTATGGTTTCACAGTGACCTATGACCCTATTTGACCAAGTGTTTTAAAAGCTTTTTGATATTTTTGACAATCTTCCCAAATATCATAACTCTAAATGAAGTCTTATTGACCTAGAAATCACTGTGGAGTTTTCTGAGCTCCTGGAACACGTGAAAAGATTTGTTTTCTCTTCTTATAAAAGAGAGATTTAAACTAATTAGGTTAATTGGGTAGGTTAAATTACATAGGAAGCATTGTCAAATAAATGATGTTAAACTTCTTAGGTTATATTGTTTGGGTAAATGTTATTAATATAAATGCTCTAAAATTTTAAGAAATTCCTAAAATTTGGACATGTCCTAATTAATGTTATCAGTCATGATTCTAGTTATTGTCTTAAAATGTTGTGTGTCACAGAGATAACCAAATTTCCTTGTCAATTCTATTATAATGAATCAGATCTTAAATAAAGGACATTTTAAAGTCTTTTATCATTTACAGACAATTAGTGTTTCATTCAGATGCTTTTACAAAAACTTCCTGCAAGTGTGTTTCACCTTCAGAGAAATTCATGGACAGGAAGCTCAGTACTCTAGAATACAAGTTTCTGGTGACTTTCAAATTATATCATTGAACTGGATAAAAAATTTACAGAATGGAGAAACTGATGACTTCATAAAACTTCTAACAAAAGATTAAGCCGAACAAGAATCACAAAGGACTAAATGAAATGAGGAAAATGATCATAATTTTTTATGATTTTTAAGAACTTGAAACATTGCAGATTTTTTTAACATTTTGTTTCTTCAAATTTAAGAAAATTTTTTCTCTTTCCTTTCAAGCTAATTATGACTTAGAGCAATTTGGTAAATTATACCTTTGTAAGCAGAATTGAAACATTTATCTTTTTCCTCCCTACCTGATCCCTCCAGAATTCAGAAATTCTCAGTGAACATTCTTTTCTTGGCAATATAGTTATTTGCATATGTTCAATAAGAATCTGTTCTTCTTGGGCTTCCCTGGTGGCGCAGTGGTTGAGAGTCCGCCTGCCGATGCAGGGGACACGGGTTCGTGCCCTGGTCCGGGAAGATCCCACATGCCGTGGAGCGGCTGGTCCCGTGAGCCATGGCCGCTGAGCCTGCGCGTCCGGAGCCTGTGCTCCGCAACGGGAGAGGCCACAGCAGTGAGAGGCCCGCGTACCACAAAAAAAAAAAATTTGTTCTCCTTATAACAGGACACAGTTGGAAAATGATTATATTACTAAAGTTTTGACTGGAAGAGCATATTTGAGAGAGACATATACAGACTCAGCTATGACCAGACAACTTTAACAAAATAAGATTGACTCTATGGAGGCAACAAAGCCCTTTGGAGAAACAGCCTGGTACCTTGCTTACAGGGTTCCCTGTGCCTTACCAGGTGAGTAAGGAAGGTCACACTTTCTGGCAGGCCCAGGAACCTCAGGATATTTTAGGGACCTCAAGAAGAGAGGAATTCACCCAAATCTATGGGTACTGCAGGCAAATTCTGATGACGAACGTTTGACTTGGCTTCTTAGCCTCAAGAGGCTGTTAAAAGTTCAATCTGGAGGGGCCTTCCCTGGCAGTCCAGTGGTTAAGACTCTGTGCTCCCAATGCAGGGGGCACAGGTTCAGTCCCTAGTTGGGGAACTAAGATCCCACATGCCGGGCAGTGCAGCCAAAAGATTAAAAAAAAAAAGTTCAGTCTGGAGATTCCTTATGAAAAATTCCAGCGAAGCAGATTTAAAAGACCCTATATGGTCAACCACTATTCTTGCTGCACTTCTGTAAATAAGCAGGCCAAGTTTGTTGAATCTAGACTTATTTTGCAAACAAATTAGCCTTAGTGTGGCTATCTTTGGTAAAAATGAGGGTGATTTTAAAGAAAAAATAAGCTTCAGCAGGCACTAAAATACACACTTGTGGATCTTAGATTCTGGTGCTATTAATTTCCCTTGAGGTTTTGTTATTTTCTGAAAACTGGACTGAACCCTGAATTTTTCTAGTTTCCTCCAATATTTGGCTACAACTCTCCAAACTAACATTTATTTATTTATTTTTTTGGCTGTGCTGTGTCTTTGTTGCTGTCCGTGGGCGAGCAGGGGCTGCTCTTCGTTGCAGTGCGCGGGCTTCTCATTGCAGTGGCTTCTCTTGTTGCGGAGCACGGGCTCTAGGCATGCAGGCTTCAGTAGTTGTGGCTCGTGGGCTCTAGAGCGCTGGCTCAGTAGTTGTGCTGCACGGGCTTAGTTGCTCCGTGGCATGTGGGATCATCCCGGACCAGGGCTCGAACCCGTGTCCCCTTCATTGGCAGGCGGATTCTTAACCACTGTGCCACCAGGGAAGTCCCCAGGCTAGCACTTTTAATTTTCTCCCTCCCTTTTAACTTGGAATCATTGAAAACTAAAACTGTCCTTTTTCCTAAAGTCCTAGAAACTGAAGCTAGATGTTTTAAAATAAATTTTGGAAAAATCACAATAACTCACGTTTAGACAATCTTCCTCATGCCTGTTGCTATATGGGCCACTCAGAAAGTTTACCTGAACGTCGGATGACATCATCAAAGACATTCAAACTACAAAAGCTGCTTCAACCCTGAAATCCAGAAATCTTCTCACCTGGCTACCCTGAGAACTCAAAAACTTATCTATAATTTGATCCAATTATTAACCACTGTTTTTCTTTTGTCTCCATAGAAATGCCTCTTATTAAATACCTGCTTGCACCATAGGCCTAACTTTGGGAACCCAACTGCACTGCCACCTCCTGAATGAGTTTAACGGAAGTGACCTATTGTCAAGACTAAGAGACTTTGAAATGGAACAGCTCAATTTTTAATATGTAAAACTTCCAGGGAAGTTTCAGAGGAGGGAACTATTGGGGCCCAGCCACAGGACACCCCAAAATATGCCTCAGTGGAATTCTAATTATCTTGAATGTTACTTGAGAAACAGCTGGTGAAAAAAACAATATTAAAAAAAAAGAAAAGAAAACTAACACTCTGACTCCTCTCTTTCCCTGTGCAAGTGGGAAATAAATCGAGTGTGTGAAGGTACTCTCCCTATACCAGGAGGATAGAGAGCATCCTTATCAACAGAGTTAGGGAATCCAAGGCTGAGAAAGCTGTATAAACTAACTGTTACTTCTTCATTAGTCGGCTACCCCAAGAACAAGCCCCTTTTGTTTTGTTAAATCTTTGCAAATAATTGTTTCTTTGTCTAAAAATAATATATAAACAGTCTGCTTGGTTGTTTGGGGGAGGGGGAGTCCTATTTCTATGAGACCTTTGTGTATACAAATTAAATTATTTTCCTGTTAATTTGTCTTGTGTTAATTCAATTATTAGACCAGCCAAAAGAACTCAAGAGGGGTTAAGGGGGAAATTTCCCCTTCCCCACACTACCAAGTACTAATTTTTGCTGCTTGAGCAATTAATCATTTGACAACTAATTCAGACATAGAAACATACAAAAAAGTGTGTCGGCCATCACTGTTGAGGACAGAAATTGGCATTTAAAACCATTCAAGCAGACTCCCAATTTTCAGTCAGATATGTAAGGACCTTGGAAGGCATCACTCTTTCCTAACAACAAATAAAACAGCTGAAGAGATGGAAAGTTCAATAACTTTTCTTAGCTCTGTCAGAGAAGTGAGTCCACGGGACAAACTGCTTCCCTAAAATTGCACTTAGAGCAGAAACCCACAAACAGGAACCTCTGTGGGAACCAGTGCCAGGGTAGGACCACATGTCTTAGTCAGCTTGGGCTGCTATAGCAAGTTACTATAGACTGGATGACTTAATTAAACAATAAACATTTATTTTTCACAGTTCTGGAGGCTGAGAAGTACAAGATCAAGGTGCCAGGAGATTCGGTTCCAATGAAAAACTGTGTCCTGGTTTGCTGTATCCTCCCATGGCAGACAGTAAAGAGAGCGAGAGTAAGCTCTCATAGCTCTTGTTAGGAGAGCACTAATCCCACTTACGAAGGCTCCACCCTCATGACCTAATTACTTCTCAAAGATGCCCCACCACCACCTCTTAATACCATCACAAGTGGGTTAGGATTTCAACATATGAATGTGGGGGGGGACACAAACATTTAGTCCACAACAGCACAAAACCACGGGAAGCTCAGAGAACACCAGGCAGGCTGAATGCCAAATAAACTACACCTAGGCATGTCATATCCAAACTGCAGAAAATCAAAGACAAAGAAAAACATCTTGAACGAAGCCATAGGAAAAGAGCCTCTTACCTATAGAGAAGCAAAGAATTACCTCCTACTGCTCCTCAGAAACCATGTAAACCAGAAGAATGTACAGGAGAATATTTAAAATGTTGAGAGAGAAAGAAAACCAACCTGAAGTTCTGTACCCTGCAAAATTATCCTTCAAAAACAAAGAATAAATGAAGACTTTCTTAGACAAACACTGAGGGAAGTTGTGGCCAGTACATCTGCCTTGCAGGAAATGTTAAAAAGAAGTTCTTTAGAGAGAAGGAAATTGATATAGGTCAGAAACTTGGACCTACATAAAGAAAGAACATTAGAGAAAGAATAAGTGAAGGTAAATAAAAACCTTTTATCAAAGAAAAAAAAAGAGAGAAAAATACAGTATGCTAACGCATATATATGGAATTTTAAAAAGAGGTACTGATGAACCTAGTGGCAGGGCAGGAGTAAAGATGCAGACGTAGAGAACAGACTTCAGGGCACGGAGGGGGAGGGGAAGCTGGGACGAAGTGAGAGAGTGGCATGGACATATATACACTACCAAATGTAAACCCTATAGCTAGTGGGAAGCAGCACATAGCACAGGGAGATCAGCTCGGTGCTTTGTGCCCACCTAGAAGGGTAGGATAGGGAGGGTGGGAGGGAGACACAAGAGGGAGGAGATACGGGGATATATGTATATGTATAGTGGCTTCACTTTGTTATACAGCAGAAACTAACACACCATTGTAAAGCAATTATACTCCAATAAAGATGTGAATAAAAACAAAAAAACCTTTTATCTTTCTTATTCTTAATAGTCTAACAGATAACAGAATATCAACAATGATACAAGGGATGGGAGGGAGGAATCAGGAATATTTTGTTATTATAAGGTACTTACACAACCCAAGAAGTGGTACAGTGTTACCGAAAGTGAGCTAGGATTAGTTGTGTATTGCAATGTATATGGCAAATTTGAGGACAACCACTTAAAAAAGTTTTAAAAAGACTGTAATTGATATGCTAAGAAAGGAGAGAAAATGGAATCATATAAAACACTCAACTAAGACCACAAGTTGAAGAAAAAGAGTGGAAGACGAAAACAGTAACAAAGAACAAGGGTAATGAATAGAAAACAATAATAAACGTGGTATATACTAATCAAAATATATTAATAATTGCTTCAAACATCAATGGTCTAAACACAACAATTAAGAGAGAAATAGTCAAAATGTATCAAACGATAAGATTCAACTACATGTTGCCTTAAAAAAAACCCACTTTAAATATATACATGCATATATATTTTAAAATAAATGGGGGGCTTCCCTGGTGGCGCAGTGGTTGAGAGCCCGCCTGCCAATGCAGGGGACACGGGTTCGTGTCCCGGTCCGGGAGGATCCCACATGCCGTGGAGCGGCTGCGCCCGTGAGCCATGGCCGCTGAGCCTGTGCGTCTGGAGCCTGTGCTCCGCAACGGAAGAGGCTACAACAGTGAGAGGCCCGCGTACCGCAAAAAAAAATAATAAATAAATAAAAATAAATGGATAAAGAAAGATATACCATGCTAACACTAATCAAGGAAAGTAGGAGTACCTATATTAATTTCAGACAGAGCTGACTTCAAAGCAAGGAAAATTACCAGGGATAAAATGTGACACTCCATAATGATAATGGGGTCAATTCTCCAAGAAGTCATAACAATCTTTAATGCATATGTACCTAACAACAGAGAATCAAAACACACGAAGCAAAGCTGATAGAACTGCAAGGAGAAACAGATAAAACCACAATTGTAGTTGAAGACTTTAATATCCCTGTCAGAATGGACATTTCCAGCAGTCAAAAATTAAGAAAGATCATAGTTGAATGCAAGAGCACCATCAATCAACTGGATATAATCGACGTCTAGAGACTGCTTCCTCCAGAAGTAGCAGATCACACATTCTTCTCAAGCTTACATGGAACACTTACCAAGACAGACCACATTCTGGGCCATAAAACACACTTTAATAATTTTAAAAGAACAGAAATCATACAATGCCTGCACTCAGACCACAATGAATTTAAACTAGAAGTCAATAACAGAAAGACAGCTACAAAATCTGAAATTAAACAACGCAGTCTTATTTTATTTAGTTTAATTAAAATATAGTTGGCATGCAATATTTTGCTAGTTTCAGGTGTACTACATGGTGATTTGACATTTGCATACATTATGAAATGGTCACCACAATAAGTCTAGTAACCAGCTGTCCCCATTCGAAGTTATTACAATATTATTGACCATATTCTTTACGCTGTATATTACATCCCCATGGTTTATTCATTTTATGACTGGAAGTTTGTACCTCTTAATCCCCTTCGCCAATTTCTCACCATCCAGCACCCTTTCCTCTGGCAACCACCTGTTTCTTCTCTGTATCGATGAGTCTGTTTTTCTTCTGTTTGTATTAAACAATACGCTTTAAATAACATATAGGTAAAGAAGAAATCTCAAGAGAAATTAAAAAGATTCTGAACTAAATGAAAAGGAAAATACAACTTATCAAAACTTGTGGAATGCAGGAAAAGCAGAGCTTAGAGGAGAATTTATAGCATTGAATGTACTAATTTTAGCAAGGAAGAAAGATCTAAAATGGGTCATCTGAGTTTCAACCTTAGGAAATGAGAAAAAGAAGAGGAAATTAAATACAAAGCAGAGAAAAGGAAAAAGTAAAATTCAGGACTTCTCTGGCCATCCAGGGGTTAAGACTCTGTGCTTCCAATGCAGGGGGTCCAGGTTCGATCCCTGGTCAGGGAAATAAGATCCTGCACGCTGCGTGGCACAACCAAAAAAAAAAAATTCCAAACTCTAAAACACTGACAACATCAAATGCTGTCCAAGAACTTTCATTCATTGCTGGTGGGAATTCAAATTGGTACAGCTACTTTGGAAGACAGTTTCCCAGTTTCTTACAAAACTAAACATACACTTACCACGGGATGTGGCAATCACGTTCCTCAGGATTTACCCAAATGAGTCGAAAACATAGGTCCTCACCAAAACCTGAACACAGATGTTCATAGCAGCTCTAGTCATAACTGCCAGAACTTGGAAGCAACCGAGATGTCCTTCAGTAGGTGGATGGATAAATAAACTGTGGTACATCCAGACAGTGGAATATTATTCAGTGTCAAAAAGAAATGAGCCGTGAAGAGACATGGAGGAAACAAATGCACGTTACTAAGTGAAAGAAGCCACTCTGGAAAGGCCACATGCTGTATGCTTCCAACTACGTGACCTTCAGGGAAAGGCAGAAGTATGCAGACAGTAAAAAGTCAGTGGTTGCCGGGGGCAGCAGGACAGCAAGGAATGTGGAGCACAGAGGATTTTTAGGGCGGTGCCACTCTTCTGTGTGACAACACAGTGGTGGATATCTTTGTCGAAGTCCATGTGCACCACCAAGAGTAAACCCTCATGTAAACTATGGACTTGGGGTGATGATGTGTCAATGTAGGTTCACTGACTGGAACAAATGCACCACTCTGATGGGGAATATCACTAATGGAGGAGAGTGTGTTCGGGGTAGTGAGCAGAGGACATACGGAAAATCTCTGTACCTTCCACTCAATTTTGCTATAAACCTAAAACTGCTCTTTTAAAGAATCTACTTTTAAAAAGAACCACGTAAGGGGATAAATTACTTTGAAAGTTGTGATCACACAGGTAAAACCATAAATGCATACCCAGTATTCTAATAATATAATAATATTCATAATCTAATAATATTTAGAATAATAAATATTCTAAAAATGTAGGGTCCTAAAAGATAGCAAGAATATGAAAGAATGAAGAATTTCATTAAGTCCAAAAAGCTTTAAATTTAGACCAAAATAAACAATTAGATTAAGGTCCCTCTGCCACAGTTAAAAAAAAAAAAGCATCTTCCTGTCAATGTTTAAACTAGCGTAAATTGCAGACCTCAGTCAGCAGTCAGAAGAATTAGCTAATATGTAACCTAAATGCAGGGATATCACAATAACTCACCTTTAAGTTACCTAATCAACCACAATTCAAGGTCAGGGCAAGAACTCAACCTCTGCAGAAATCTCCAGTTCCAGGTCACGCTACCATACCAGCTAAGATATCTGCCAGCAGTGTTAGGGGTGACATAGTTTCCTTAGTGTTAAAGCATCTTTCATTCTAGGAAGAACTGGAATTAATCCTAGAAATGTTTAAGATAATCAAATACATGTTAATACTTTGATATTAAAGAATTTTTATCTATTTGCTATTTTATAAATTTACATTATTTAATAGAATTTGGCCCATTAGTCTAATTTCAAATGTGTAATTAAATAAGTGATTTAGGCTTTTGATTTAAAGTTGAAGTCCTACTAAATTTGTAGCAAATAACAGGACATTTGAAAGAACTAGCGTTGGGGACTTCCCTGGTGGTCCAGTGGATAAGACTCTGTGCTCCCAACGCAGGGGGCCTGGGTTCAATCCCTGGTTGGGGAACTAGATCCCACATGCATGCCGCAACTAAGAAGTCCGCATGCTGCAACTAAAGACCCCGCATGCCACAACTAAAGATCCCGCACAACGCAATGAAGATCCCATGTGCCACAATACTCGGCACGGCCAAAATAAATAAATAAATATTCAAAAAATAAAAACAAATAAATAAAATTAAAAGAACTAGGGTTTACCAGAATTATCATTTCAATTATTTTCTTCATATGCATTATTTGAGCAATTGGGAAAGCTTATTTTGTTCAATTAGAAAATAGGAGTACCTAAGTGTGCAGAAAAGAGTTCACACAGCAGGTCTGAGACTGCTATCCTTGGAAACGTCTGCTCTGGAGATTGGCCCTTGGTTGGCACCTGGAAGTTGAGTCATGGAGCGTTCCTAGGCAGTAGTTAACTGATAAGGATGGTTCACTTTGCCTAGACTGCTTCTGCAAACAATATGGTTTAGGCTGAATGCCTGCTCGCATCTGGGGAGTCTGGAATTTTGGTGCATGCTAGGCAGAGCACGCCTACATACTCAGCACCCAATAAAAACCCTGGGCTCTAACTCTCGAGTGGCTTCCCCAGGCCAACATACTGCACACGTCAACAAGGACCTACTGGATAGCACAGGGAACTCTACTCAATACTCTGTAATAACCTATATGGGAAAAGAATTTGAAAAAGAATGGATATATGTATATGAGTAACTGAATCACTCTGCTGTACACCTGAAACTAACACAACATTGTAAATCAACTATACTCCAATATAAAATAAACATTAAATTTAAAACAATATACTGCACACATGTTGTTGAGTTTCCACTGCTGGGGAAAGAGCATGTTCTGTGTGACCCCTTGTGAGAGGGAAAGAGCACAGGGAAGCTTACAGATGGAGTCCTCCAGACTCTGCCTTTGTCTTTCCCTTACAATCTGCCTGTGTATTCTTACTACGTTGCTATAATAAAACTTAGCTATGAGCAGACCTACACGCTGAGGTCTGTAAATCCTTCCAGTGAATCTGAAGGTCGGGGTGGTCTAGGGGTCCCCCAACACACTAGGGAAACTGAATTTCCTTCTTCCACATACGAAGTGTTTGGAAGTGTTAAATTAAATGAGTTTATAAATTAGACCAAACATTACTGAAAGGGCTCTTAGAAGTGAATAATAAAATGTGTTAGACTTCTAAACAGAGCAATCGCATCAGTAAACTGAATTTACAGACTTGAGGAAAACTAGAGCCTTGAATTTATAACTTTGATCTCCAGATATTAATTTCTAAAATTCAAGTAGACTTCTGAATAGGCTTTTCAGCCCCCCAAAACATCCCTTGAGAGGATCAAAAAAGCTCAAATTTAGTATATCTCATCAGCCCATAGCAGCCTGCTTGTCTCTAGTCTCAGTGGAAGAAGGGTATTTTTTCGAACTGATCACAGTTCCTTATCACTAAGATTTCAGTTAAAAAGGAGCCTAGGGGCTTCCCTGGTGGCGCAGTGGTTGGGAGTCCGCCTGCCGATGCAGGGGACACGGGTTCGTGCCCCGGTCCCGGAAGCTCCCACATGCCTTGGAGCGGCTGGGCCCGTAAGCCATAGTCACTGGGCCTGCGCGTCTGGAGCCTGTGCTCTGCGACGGGAGAGGCCACAGCAGTGAGAGGCCCGCGTACCGCAAAAAAAAAAAAAAGGAGCCTAGGATCCATCCCTGTTTATACCACTTAATAGTTAACCATATCACACCATCTTACAGAATCTGCTTCTAATGGTGATGTTAAAATACAATTTTTATCAAAGCACCAGTAGGTAGGGAGTCTAACTGAACTCATGCAATAACTGGGAAGTCCATAGTGTTGAAGGCCCAGGAAGAGTCAATAAAAATTATCCTTTTAATATACTTCAGTACCTTTGACAGATTTCTCCACCGGACACTGAGGAGTGTAGCAGAAGTCTCTGCTAGAGCATCATGCCTGAAACCTACTTGTTACACATTAAAAAAAAATTCTGCTTTGAGAACTGCACTGTAAGGAGAAAACAAACTTTCTCCCCACAGCTATAGCACAGTACCTGGCACTTGGTAAACCCAGTTAACATTAATAAATGAATGAAGGCGTTCATGATTTAGTTGAGGGGATAAGTTATAAACATCCCAAAGTTAAATGATAGTAGGAGACAGTCGTTTTGAAGACATACAAGAGGCAGTAAGTGACAAGTTGCCAATAAGTGAGAATAAGTGTTAAGAGCTCAAAGTAGGAGACTGCTGTAGGCTACAGGGGTCAAAAAGCCTTTATGGAGGAGGCTGGTCTTTAAGGACCTTGGCCTTGAAAAACATATTAGGTTTGAAGATGTAAGAATGGGGAAAGGTCTGAGAAGCAGACAGAAGCCTGTGTGTGCCAAAGGGATGGAAGTGAGAAAATAACAGATGTGATTTTAAGATGCTCGTGGATCCTCTCACACTGCAGCCCAGCTGTTTACAAAAGAAGAGTGAGGAAAGGCCTCTTAGCTCCAGGCTGTGACGGTTGTTTTTCCCAGGCTCAGGAGTTTGGTTTGGACCTGATTCTTTCCATAGGGAGAAGAATGAATGGGTTTTCAACAGTAAGGATAGATGAAAGAGTTTGGTGGCTCTAGAATAAAGATTATACTAGGGACAAGGTGTAGGATGGTTTAAGTTAGACTAAAGAAGTGAGCACTGTTGGCAGAGAATACAGTAGTCAGAAAAAAGTCCAGATATAAAGGAATAAAAGGTAAGCTAAACTAAGTTCACAGGTTTTAGAAAGACATACATTTCTGAAGCACTGTAAAGGAAGAAGTGATGGGACAGGTTACCACACTGAAAGGGGAGATAAAAGTATGTTGGTGAAAGTGAAGGAAGAGAGTAAATTTTCAGAATGAAGTATGCATCTGTGGGTTGTTTATATATTTTCATATATATATATTTTACACCAAGTGAGTTGGAATCAGTGTGTATATCAGAAGGCAGTGTGAAAAAAGTTTAGACCCCTACTTTTCCAAGACAGAAAAGAATTTTTGCAACTGAAAATGTAACTGAAACACATGCCCAAGGGGTTTAATGCTTATGTATTTTTAAGACTAGAATCCTGGCTTTACCAAATAAACGGAGAGAAAGTCAAGCAACCCATATCTTGAGGGGTAATGTGCACAGTGGTGAGCTGGCATGCTGCGGTCTGCCGGGTCTTTGGAAGACTTTGCAACCATTTTGTAGAGAAGAGCCCGAGACGCCAACAGCTTCGGTGATTGTGCTTCAGGAAAGACGACAGGCTGTCAAGTTCTCTGCCAGTGGAAGTTGAAGGAAACAGAACTAAAGGAATTGTTTGGCCATTTCCTAATGCGCCCCAGCTGGTAGACGTGCTTCGGGAAAGGGTGAACAGCTCCTGGCCGAGGGGGAAGCAGCTTTAGGAAGGCAAAGCCAAAGCGAAGAATTGGCACCACTCTTAGGAAGCTGAGTAGCACTGTTCGGGCCAGCCTGGCCTTCCTGGTCTGTGGAATCACAAACATATTTTGTATTTCACTGACAAATACTGCAGCAGCTGAAGACCTCAAGTCTAGTTCCATGCAGAACCAACTATTCTTAAAATTATGAAATCAAATACTCCTATCAGTATCCGAATCCTCCAAAACCATGCAATTAATCATTCTATGATGGAGAGAATCACCAATCTCTTTTCACCAAAAGCAACCGAAGTCCTCTATTCCTTCAAAACACTGTCAACGACCCCCTTTATCGTAGGCAACAAAACAAATAAAAGAAAATGGAGTTTTCTTACTGTGCCAGATGAGGCCAGCTGATCCAGAACCTGAAATCCGCTGAAGAGGTACAAAACTATTACATACACAGAGACACATGTGGCCACTGGGGGTGAGCAACTTTACGCCCACGCTGTTGATTACTGGACGTCTATAGTAAAGTCATCCTTTGCACCCAAATGGTACACTAAGCAAATATAACCCATATCCCATACCTGTTATTCTTGCAGTCGGGGGCTGACTTGCCTGAGTTCTTTCTAGGTAGAGTATGTTGGCTCCTTCCGAAGCCAACAAAATCCTTTCCTACTTGAAGAGAAGAAAACTAGAGAAAAATAGAAGCTCTGCAAAGTGATTAAAAGGAAGTACGTAATTATATTTAGAGGATTATCTTCTCTTTTCAGGAACAGAGACACCTTTGGTCTGGCTGCTGCTTTAAGACTTTCTGGTGCAAAAGCAGAAAGTCAGTGTTTCTGGGTCATCTATAAAGATTAGCCTTGTGCCACTGGGATCAAAATTTTCCTTTGATACCATCAATAACATTCAGCTGCGCTTTTTCTTTATGAGGTTTAAAGAAAACCTAGTTCCTCGGGTGTAGCTGTCATGTCATCTTGGAGACTCAATATTGGAACACTCTAATTAAACCACGTGGAAGAAATCATCCCACAATTTGTTAACTATGACTTTCTTTGTAAACAAGCCATGGTTGCCAGCTGGCTGCAGCTTTGGGTCATTGAATCCAGTGGCTAGAATCCAGTTGTCATTAAGACTTTACAAAACCAAAAAGAACAAGCAAGTATTCACTCTCTCTGCTTTCCCTCAGTTCTTTCATCTTTGTACCTCCTCCTCAGATCCATCCGCCTTTCTGTCCTCACCTCTCCAGTCCCTGAATAAGCTGCAGTACAGTCTTCTGTATCATCCTCAGTGTTTTCAATGGTTATGAACAGAGTCTAATTTTACTGATACTTTGCTGAACGCCAAACAGTTTTATTAAATATATAGTTGAACAGGGGACTTCCTGGCTGTCCAGTGGTTAAGACTTCACCTTCCAATGCAGGGGGTGTGGGTCCGTCCCCTGGTCAGGGAGCTAAAATCCCACATGCCTCACGGCCAAAAAACCCCCCAAAACATAAAACAGAAACATTATTGTAACAAATTCAACAAAGACTTTTAAAAAATGGTCCGTATCCAAAAAAAAATCTTAAAGAAAAAAAGATATATTTGAATGGAAACCTACTCTCCTAGGGTAAGGAATCTGGGTGGGAGTGAAAGAGAAAAGAGAAACTAAGGAGAGTTTTATGTTACTAAACTATTCAAACAAATAGTTCTACAAATATAATCTCTCTAAATTGTTGAGGGGCATTAATGGATATTGTCCCATGAGTACCATGTTGGGGGCAGCCCACAGAATACTGCAGTTGTTAAAGACCCTTTGAGCGGGACTTCCCTGGTGGTGCAGTGGTTGAGAATCTACCTGCCAACGCACGGGACACGGGTTCAAGCGCTGGTCCGGGAAGATCTCACATGCTGCAGAGCAACTAAGCCCGTGCACCACAACTACTGAGCCTGTGCTCTAGAGCCCGGGAGTCACAACTACTGAGCCCTCAAGCCACAACTACTGAAGCCTGTGCGCCTAGAGCCCGTGCTCCGCAACGAGAAGCCACCGCGATGAGAAGCCCGCACACCGCAATGAAGAGTAGCCCCTGCTTGCTGCAACTAGAGGAAGCCCGCGCACAGCAACGAAGACCCAATGCAACCATAAATAAATAAATTTATTTTTTTAAAAAAAAGACCCTTTGAGCTAACATGATAGCACTGCACCTATATTCATGCTGTGATTTGGGCTACTATGATCTCTTTTCAAACATGGCTGAAATTTAAATAGCCTGGGGAGCTTTTAAAAACTCCAGAGTCCAGGCCAACCCCACACAATTAAATCGGAATCTCTCCCAGAGGATTCTAACCTGCAGACAGGTTGAAATCCAAGGCTGCTCCACCCCTAATGTGCATTTGGAACCACCCGAGGATCTGGCTAGAAAGGCAGATTCTGACTCTGTAGATCTGAGATGGGGCACAAGAGTCTGCATTTCTAGCTGGCTCTCAGCCGATGTCCATGCTGCGCCTTCCTGGGCCTTGAGCAGTAAGGAAGAGATCAGTTAGATAGACCGTCTAGATCAAACCTTGGTCCCTACCACAATCGCCTGGGAAATCTGGTAAAAATACAAAGACCCAGACCCATTCCTGTTTCAGTGAACCTGGGCCCTTGTGTTTCTTAGTAGCTTCCAGGTGGCTCTGACACATCAAGACACAAGAACCACGGGACTAGACCCTCTAATCACTCTGCCCTGTCCATTGTGGCTTTCTTGCTGCCTCTCATTGCCTTTTCTGTATCTTCTGAATTCCTAGAACATAAATATCAGAAGAAACTAAAAAATCCAAAGAATAGAGTCTTAATGTAGTTTAACATTGGTTGTATGAAATACATTACTCAATTAAAAAAAAAAAAAAAGAACAGTTCCTGGGGCAGATACGTCCTGCCTAACAACCCACTTCAAGAATCTCTGGACTAACATGATATTGGACATTTTATTTGCAAAATCTCACTTTGACTCATGTCATCCAATAATCTTTATCTCCCTCAATTTTCATAATTGTGCACCTCCTCAACCTGAATCTCATACTTACGTACGATGTTTTTGCATATTTTAATGATCGCTCTGCTTAACATTATAAGAGGGTCACCAAATAGCTGCTTTTAATTAAGAATATCAAAAGAGACTATCTGGTCTATGGATCATATGTTGTCATATTATGCTATTTTCTACCATATTTTAGGGCATATACTTATATTAAGAAAATGTGTACCTTTTTTTCCCAACAGACATGACATTTATAAAATGTTGTGTTGCTTAACATTAATAATAATAGCTAACATTTATTGTATACTTACTAACTACCAGACACTTTTCTAAACACTTAACATGGTTTAATTGGTTTTGTCCTCTCAGCAACCTAGGAGATAGGGGTCTCCTTTGTGACAGATGAGGAAGCAGGAAGGTGGCCAAGGTGACAGATTAGGATGCAGTAGAACTGGGATCCAAAAAGCCTGGCATTAAGTGAATAATTTCCGTGTGACGCTGGTTTCGGTGGTGGTGTTTACACATACATGCCTCTTCATTAAATACTTATATGTTTTCTTTTTCCTTTTAAATAGACTTTAATTTTTGGAGCAGTTTTAGGTTCACAGCAAGACAGAAGAGAGTACAGAGTTCCCATATACCCCTTGCCCTCTATAAGCACAGCCTCTCCCAAATCAACATAATACTCCAGAGCGGAACATTTCTTACAAGTGATGAGCAGACACGGACGTATCATTATAACCCAAGCCCATAGTTTACATGAGGGTTTACTCTTGGTGGTGCACATGGACTTCGACAAAGATATCCACCACTGTGTTGTCACACAGAAGAGTGGCACTGCCCTAAAAATCCTCTGTGCTCCACATTCCTTGCTGTCCTGCTGCCCCCGGCAACCACTGACTTTTTACTGTCTGCATACTTCTGCCTTTCCCTGAAGGTCACGTAGTTGGAAGCATACAGCATGTGGCCTTTCCAGAGTGGCTTCTTTCACTTAGTAACGTGCATTTGTTTCCTCCATGTCTCTTCACGGCTCATTTCTTTTTGACACTGAATAATATTCCACTGTCTGGATGTACCACAGTTTATTTATCCATCCACCTACTGAAGGACATCTCGGTTGCTTCCAAGTTCTGGCAGTTATGACTAGAGCTGCTATGAACATCTGTGTTCAGGTTTTGGTGAGGACCTATGTTTTCGACTCATTTGGGTAAATCCTGAGGAACGTGATTGCCATATCCGGTGGTAAGTGTATGTTTAGTTTTGTAAGAAACTGGGAAACTGCCTTCCAAAGTAGCTGTACCAATTTGAATTCCCACCAGCAATGAATGAAAGTTCTTGGACAGCATTTGATGTTGTCAGTGTTTGTTTTTTTTAAAGAATTTTTAAAAATAAATTTATTTATTTATTTTAAAATTTTTTGGCTGCGTTGGGTCTTCACGGCTGCACACGGGCTTTCTCTAGTCACGGCGAGTGGGGTCTACTCTTCGTTGCGGTGTGCGGGCTTCTCACTGCAGTGGCTTCTCTTGTTGCGGAGCACGGGCTCTAGGCGCGCAGGCTTCAGTAGTTATGGCTCATGGACTCTACAGCGCAGGCTCAGTAGTTGTGGCGCATGGGCTTAGTTGCTCCACGGCATGTGGGATCTTCGCAGACTAGGGCTCGAACCCGTGTCCCCTGCATTGGCAGGCGGATTCCTAACCACTGCACCACCAGGGAAATCCCTGTCAGTGTTTTAGAGTTTTGCCTTTTTGATAGGTGTGTAGTGGTATCTTATTCCTGTTTTAATTTGCAATTCCATAATGACATGTTGTGGAGCATCTTTTCATATGCTTATTTGCCATCTATATATCTTCTTTGGTGAGGTACTTGAACACTGTGTTGAACACCGTGTGAACACTGTGTTCAAGTGTTTGGCATTTTCTAATGGGGTTGTTTGTTTTCTTAGTGTTGAGTTTTGAGAGTTCTTTGTATATTTTGGATAACAGTCCTTTATCAGATATGTGTTTGGTAGATATTTTCTCCCAGTCTGTGGCTTGTCTCCTTATTCTCTTGACATTGTCTTTCACAGACCAGAAGCTTCTAATTTTTTTTTTGGCGTTACGCGGGCCTCTCACTGTTGTGGCCTCTCCCGTTGCGGAGCACAGGCTCTGGACGCGCAGGCTCAGCGGCCATGGCTCACGGGCCCAGCTGCTCCGCGGCACGTGGAATCTTCCCGGACCGGGGCGCTAACCCGTGTCCCCTGCATCGGCAGGCGGACTCCCCACCACTGCGCCACCAGGGAAGCCCCAGAAGCTTTTAATTTTAACGAAGCCTAGCCTATCAATAATTTCTTTCATGGGTCCTGTCTTTGGTGTTGTATCTAAAAAGTCATCATCGTGTCCAAGATCACCTAGATTTTCTGCTATGTTATTTTCTTGGAGTTTTATAGCTTTGCATTTTCCATTTAGGTCTATGATGCACTTTAATTTTTGTGAAGGGGGTAAGGTTTGTGCTTCGATTCTTTTTTTTGTCCTCCCTGTGGCTGTCCATTTGTTCTAGCACCATTTGTTGAAGACTATTTTTATGCCATTTGCATTGCCTTTGCTCCTTTGTCAAAAATCAGTGGACTATATTCACGTGTGTCTTTTTCTGGGCTTTATTCTGCTCCATCATCTATTTGCCTATTCTTGCACCAATATCGTACTGTCTTACTTACTGTAGCTTTATAGTAAGTCTTGAAGTCAGGTAGTCTCAGCCCTCCAACTTCGTTCTTCTCCTTCAGTATTACGTTGGCTATGGCTATACCAGGTTTTTCTGCCTCTCCATATAAATTTTAGGATCAGTTTGTCAATATCTATAAAATAACTTGCTGACTTTTTTATTGGGATTGCATTAATCTATAGATCAAGTTGGGAAGAACTGACATCTTGACAATATTGAATCTTCCTACCCATGAATATGGAATATCTCTGTATTTAGTTATTCTTAGATTTCTTTCATCAGAGTTTTGTAGCTTTCATCACACAGATCTTGTTCATATTTTATTAGATTTATACCTAAGTATTTCACTTTTGAGGATCTAATGTAAATGGTATTGTGTTTTTAATTTCAAATTACACTTGTTCATTGCTAGTATATAGAAAAGTGGTTGACTTTTTGCTTATTAACCTTGCATCCTGCAACCTTGCTATATCATTTATTAGTTCCAGGAGTTTTTGTTGTTTTTATTGCTTTTTTAAAAATTTTTATTTTATATTGGAGTATAGTTGATTACCAATGTTGTGTTAGCGTCAGGTGTACAGCAAAGTGATTCAGTTATATATACACATGTTATCTATTCATTTTCAAATTCTTTTCCCATTTTGTTGCTGTTACTGTTGTTGTTGTTGATGATTTGTTTGGATTTTCTACATAGACAAGCATGTCATCTGCAGCCCAAAACAGTTTTATTTCTTCCTTCCCAATTGCCATAACGTCTTGTCTTATTGCATTGCTAGGACTCCCAGTGCGATAACTGAAAAGGAGTGTTGAGAGATAGCATCATTGCCTTGTTCCTGCCTTGTTCCTTGTTCCTGAGAAGCGTCTAGCTTCTCACCATTAAGTATGATGTTGACTGTAGGCTTTTTGTAGATGTTCTTTATCAAGCTGAGGGAGTTCTCCTCTCTTCCTGGATTGATGAGAGTTTTTACCGTGAATGAGTATTCCATTTTATCAAATGCTTTGTATCATCTTTTGATATGATCATGTGATTTTTCTTGTTTAGCTTGTTGATGTGACTGATTACAATAATTTAGTTCAAATATTGAGCCAGCCTTGCCTACCTGAAATATATGCCATCTTGTGTAAAATTTTGGGTGTGTAATCCCACATAGTATATAATTCTTTTCATACACCGTTGGATTCAACCTGCTAATATTTTATGGAGGATTTTTGCATCTATGTCACAAGAGATATTGGTCTGTACTTTGTTTTCTTTTCTTGCAATGTCATTATCTGGTTTTGGTGTAGGGATAATGCTCATAGAGTGAGTTAGGAAGTATCCCCTTGGCTTCTATCTTCTGAAAGAGATGGTAGAGTATTGGTAGAATTTTCCCTTAAATATTTGGTGGAATTTCCCAGTGAACCCATCTCGATCTGGTGCTTTCTGTTTTGGAAGGTTATTAATTATTGATTCAAGTACTTTAAGATATAGGTCTATTCAAGTTGTCTATTAGGTCTTTTTTTTTAAAAAAAAAAGATAATTTTATTGCTTTGAGTGGCATCAATAGATAGTCTTGCTATCTACTGGTTATCAGGAGGAATTCGTTTTATTTTTTTAATAAATTTATTTATTTATTTATGGCGGTGTTGGGTCTTCGTTGCTGCGCGCGGCTTTCTCTAGTTGCGGTGAGTGGGGGCTACCCTTCATTGCGGTGCGCGGGGTTCTCATTGCGGTGGCTTCTCTTGTTGCGGAGCACGGGCCCTAGGCACGTGGGTTTCAGTAGTTGTGGCACATGGGCTCAGTAGTTGTGGCTCACAGGCTCTAGAGCGCAGGCTCAGTAGTTGTGGCACATGGGCTTAGTTACTCCACAGCATGTGGGATCTTCACAGACCAGGGCTCAAGCCCGTGTCCCCTGTATTGGCAGGTGGATTCTTAACCACTGTGCCACCAGGGAAGTCCCTAGCAGGTCTTGAATATAGCTATAGGCACACTAACGAAAGTTAAGCTGATTCAACTAGTTATAAAACCCTGACAGCTGGCTTAGAATACATCAGAATCACTTTGGTGCTTTTCATAAATAAAGACTCTTACAAAATACATACACACACAAACCAGATTTTGATTCAGTAGATAAGAAGCCAGGAATCTAGACTTTAAAAGAACATTACCAGGTGATTCTGACTCTGACGCAGGTAGACTGTGGACCACACTCTGAGAAACAATGTTTGAGATTAGACAAGATTAGATTTGATCAATTTGTTTTCCCCCCACTTTTAATGTGCTAAACTGGACCAAAATTTATTCCTAAGAAAATACCTGGCTTTGCCTTGTAAGGGCTGCTCATCTTAACATCCATAAAAGGACTTCAACACTAAAGGGTGACTATTTGTGGCCTACATGGGAGAACTTAAATTTCCTCTTCACTGGAATGAATGAAGAGAAAGAAATCTCTGTACTGGTCAAGAAAAGGTAGAGATGGGAAGCAGAAATAATGCAGTAGGTCATGCTTTAATCTGTAGCTGAGGGACTTCCCTGGTGGCCCGGTGATAAAGAATCTACCTTCCAATGCAGGGGACGCAGGTTCGATCCCTGGTCGGGGAACTAAGATCCCACATGCTGTGGGGCAACTAAGCCCACGCATGCCACAACTACTGAGCTCACACGCCTCAACTAGAGAGAGAAAAACCCGCACACCACAACTGGAGAGAAGCCCGCGCGCCACAACTAGACAGAAACCTGTGCGCTACAAAGAAGAGCCCATGTTCTGCAACAAAAGATCCCACATGCCGCAACTAAGACCCAACGCAGCCAAAAACAATAAACAAAATAAATAAACAAAATAAATACATATTTTTAAAAAAGAGAAATGAAACACTTAAAAAAAAATCTGTAGAGGAAGGCCAACTATTATGTTGCCGTAAGAGTCATATGTATTTAAGCTTCGTTAGTGTGCCCTTTGGCTAGACCCAAAGACCCAGGTGTAATTCCCCAAGGCATTTGCCGGTGTGAAGTGAAAAGACGTCAGGTGTTCCCACAGGCCCCTCCTCAAGTTCGATAATTTGCTAGAACAGCACACAGAACTTGGGAAAACAGTTTACTTATTGGTACTGCTTTAGTATGAAAGATACAACTCGGGAACAGCCAAATAGAAGAGGTGCCTAGGGCCAGGATGGGAGAGGCAGCGCGCAGTTCCATGCCCTCTCTGGATACACCCCCTTCTCAGCACCTTGATGTGTTCACCAGCTCTAAAGCTCTCTGAACCCCTTCAGTTAGGGGTTTTTATGGAGGTTCCATGATGTAGTCATGGTTGATTAAATCACTGGTCAGTGGTGACTGATGAACCCAACTTTCAGCCTCCTCTCCTCCCCGGAGGTTGGGGGATGAGGTTGAAATTCTTTAACCACATCGTTGGTTTCTCAGGCAACCAGCCCCCATCCTCAAATTCTCTAGGTGCCCACCAGTGGAAGCTGATGGTACGTTTTCAAGAGGGACGTGTGACATCCAGTAAGAAATATATATTTGGTCTTTGTCCTCGGTTCCTGACACAACTTCTAAAACTCTTGTAATTTACTGAGTGATAGGAGTCATGGGAGCATCTTTTGTTATTCACAACAATCCCCTTTCAACCATACTTGAATTTATGTTCATAAGATGACTTTTAATTTTGTATCTATATGAGATGATGGATGTTGACTAAACTTACTGTGATAATCACTTCATAATACATGTAAATCAAATGCTGTAAACCTCAAACTTGTACAGTGGTGGATGTCAATTATATCTCAATAAAACTGGAAGGAAAAAAAAAGAGCCATTTTCAACATCTGTTCTTTACTGTCCTCAGCATGTAAGTCATGTTTAAAAGAAGAAATAAAACAAGTATGGAAATAATTACCATGTAATATAGAAGATAAAAGATATTCAGAAAAGAACCATGAGAATTTTTGTTTGTTTTTTGTTTTTAACAGCTGCTCTCCTTTTGGTTTTCTTTTTATTTGTTTTTAATTTATTTTTGGTTGTGCTGGGTCTTCGTTGCTGTATGGGGGCTTTCTCTAGTTGCATCAAGCTGGGGGCTACTCTTTGTTGTGGTGCATGGGCTTCTCATTGCGGTGGCTTCTCTTGTTGCGGAGCACGGGCTCTAGGTGTGCGGGCTTCAGTAGTTGTGGCATGCAGGCTCTAGAGCGCAGGCTCAGTAGTTGTGGCACACGGGCTTAGCTGCTCCGCAGCATGTGGGATCTTCCTAAACCAGGGATCAAACCTGTGTCCCCTGCATTGGCAGGTGGATTCTTAACCACTGTGCCACCAGGGAAGTCCCAAGAAGTATGGGAAGTTAGAGAACACTTTAGACTACTTTCAAATGACCAAGATAATGTGGGATAGAGCAATTCTCTTACTTGAAGATACAGTCAAACTAAGATCGCACTGAGGGGAAAAATGGGACAGGAAATAAATATAATTAGGGAGGTGGGATGCAGAGGAAAGTCTTTCTTGATCTTCTCTTCAAGATAAGAGCAAGTTTGATCACTTTTTCTAATCTGCCTGTGTGTCATAAGTAGTGTAGTGATCTTTGGGAATGAGAACCTTTAGTGTAGAGCTAGTTCATAATTAAATTGGCCATGTTCATACTGTGCAGGGCTTATGTCCCAGTTTGCATAGGAAAGTCCCAGTTTACACATGTAGCCCCAAGTGATTATTCATCGTGCCCCCCTCACTCAAAGTAAATGCGGTTGCCCTAGCTTTAGATAAGAACAAAAATAATCCTTCACTGGACTCTGGTGCCCTCTTGTGATTAAAGCATAAAAAGTCATTACAGGGGCTCCCCTGGTGGCGCAGTCATTGAGAATCTGCCTGCCAATGCACGGGACCCAGGTTCAACCCCTGGCCCTGGAAGATCCCACATGCCGCGGAGCAACTAAGCCCGTGCGCCACAACTACTGAGCCTGTGTGCCTAGAGCCCGTGCTCCGCAACAAGAGAAGCCACCGCAGTGAGAAGCCCGTGCACTGCAATGAAGAGTAGCCCCCTCTCACCGCAGCTAGAGAAAGCCCATGCGCAGCAACGAAGACCCAACAGAGCCGGAAATTAATTCATTGATTAATTAATTAATTATTTTTAAAAAGTCATTACAGAAACCAAAGAGCTTTCTTCTGAAAGAAGAAACCACTGCAAAATGCGGACATCCCAAAGTGGGTCATCTACTAACTTCCCTCCACATCTCAGCTTTGAATTTCATGTCACCAGACTTCATCACTGACTGCTCTCCACGGCTGCTGCTTTCTCTGGACTCCAGGACCTCTTCCCCCATTAATCAGTAACTGGCGCCCTGTCAGTCTCTCTAACACTTCCTGTCGTACCTCTTGGTGAATGCAACATACTCATAAGTGATTTTTCTAGCATGCTGGCCTCTGCCTACCTTGAACTTCTCTCCTCCAGTGTTCTTGTTCTCCACCCTGCTTCAGCTATACACCTCCAGGGCGTGCCATGGACACAGTCATTCGCAACCTCATTTTATGTGTCTTGCCCTCTGACCACCTTTCCACCTAGCTCCTTCTAGTAACCCAACTCTAACACACCCCCCACAAGGACCTATAATCATTAACTTCACAAATATTTCACTCTGCCTCATCCCTACTGGTATCTTTAATCTCCATACCAGCTGAAATTCCATGATCATTCATTATGATAATACCCTTGCAAACACCCTCAACTCCCTTGTTCCTCTTTTGTGTTGCCACTTGCTTGGCAAAACCAGAATCTCTAGTTAAATTCAAACCTCCCCCACTCTGTGCCTGCACCCCTGCCCCTGAATATGGATGGAGAAAAACACATAAAAATTATGATTGTCTGATTTTAAATTCATGATAATGACTCTTAATGCTGGGACTCTGAATGGACTCTAGCAACTCACACTCAGAGCCCATAGCTTCAGAGAACCTAGTAGCAGAAGGGGAAGTGGCACACATGACTCTGGCCTCCCAACTGCACTAGCGCCCATGGCCACAGGTAACTGGGCAGCAGCGGCAATGGGGCCTGGGACACCGTTCCTCCACTGGTTGAGGTACTCATGACCCCAGCCCTTGCACCCATCATTTGCAGTGGTAGAGCCTGCAAACCTTACAACACCAGACATGGTAGGGATACCTGCTTGACCCCAGCTCCCCTCCCAATGTCTCCCTCCCCCCACTGGGCAGCCTGTGTCTCAAGGGATCCTGGATGCAAGGAAAGAGCCCACCATCCCAGTGACAAGAGCAGTTCTGGCAGAAACAAGGCAATAACCACCCCAGAGGAACAAGAAGTGACAACAGAGGCATGGAGCCACACCTCTTACAGAGACAGCTGAGAATGGCAAGTGCTGAATCTCAAATATGACCAGAGGCAGCTCAGGTGAAAGAAACCATAAACTTGTATGATACCACCATCTACTGGAAAACAAAAGAAAGGACTCTAACAGCTAACCTGTCATTTAACTTCAAATGCACCAGAAGAGGAATACTTCACCAAGCAACATGAAGAGCCACAGTAACACTGTACCATGAAAAGAAAAGGACAATTTTCCAGAAACCGAACTTAAAGTCATGAATATTGCGATCTAACTGATAGAGAATTTGAACTAGCTGTCTTGAAGAGACTCAACAAGGTACAAGAAAACTCAGAAAGGCAGTTTAATGAGCTCAGGAATAAAATTAATGAACAGAATGAATATTTTACCAAAGAAACTGAACCTCTAAAAGAGAACCAAAAAATTCTGGGGCTGAAGAGCACAATAAACGCGATGAAGAATGTATTAGAAAGTACTGGAGATTAAGCAGATCATATGGAAGAGGGAATTAGTGAGCTTTAAGATAGAAATCTGGAACTCATACAAGCAGAAGAAGAGAGAAATAAGATAGAAATGTTAGGAAATTCTTTGAGAGATATCCAACTCTTTTGGGAAAGGCAACATTAGGATAATGGGTACCCCAGAAGGAGAAAAGAGAGAGAAGGGAGCAGAGAAATTATTTAAAGACATAATAGGTAAGGACTTCCCAAACACGGTAAAGGAACTGGACATACAAATCTATGAAGCTAAGAAAATACCTGAGTACCTCAATGCAAAAGACCTTCTTCAAGACACATTATATTAAAACTGTCAAAAGTCAATGATTAAAAAAAAAAGGAATTTTAAGGACAACCAGAGGAAAAAGGATGGTAACCTACAAAGGAACCCCTATTATGCTATCAGCAGATCTCTCAGCAGAAAACCTACAGGCCAGGAAGGAGTGCAACATTCTCAGATACTGAAAGACAAAAGCTGTCAGTCAAGAACGCTCCACCCAGCACTTACCTTTTGTATATGAAGAAGAAATAATTTCCCAGACAAATTTGATGGAGTTCATCATCAGTAGACTGCCTTACAAGAAATGTTGGAAGGAGCTTTTCTACCAGAAACAAAATGGCAGAAATACACAAAATTTTAAGCAAGGTGATAAACAGAACTAGAAAATTGTAACTCTTTATCAGAAAAGGTTTTAAAGCACTTAATTATGTAAAAGGGTAAAAGGGAGAAAAAAAGAAAGCAGAAAAATAACTAGCTATCTCAGTATGGTGCCAAACACAACATAAAAAGCTATAATTTGAAATAACAAAAACATAAAGGTAAATGAAAACAAAATGCTTGCAGCAGAAAAAGCACTACTTTATCTATGAGACTTTTTTTTATACAAACCTCAGGGTAACCACAAAACATAAACATAGAGCAGAGACACGAAACACAGAAAAAGAGAAAACTCAGAAGAATATCATAGAAAACCACCCAACTAAAATCGCAGACAGAAACACAAGAAAAAAGAAACAATGGAGATATAGAGCAAACAGAAAATAGAAGATTAAATGGCAGTTCTAAGAGAAAAGGGAACCCTCCTTCACTGTTGGTGGGAATGTAAATTGGTGCAGTCACTGTGCAGAACAGTATGAAGAGTTCTCAAAAAACTAAAAATAGAACTATCATATGACCCAGCAATTCCACTGATGGGTATATATGCAAAAAAACCCAGAAACCCTAATTCAAAACGATACATGCACCCCAGGGTTCATAGCAGCATTATGTACAATTGCCAACGTATAGAAGCAACCTAAGTGTCCCTCAACAGATGGATGGAAAAAGAAGATGTGGTGTATATATGTACAATGGAATACTATTCAGTCATTAAAAAGAATGAAATTTTGCCATTTGCACCAACATGGATGGACTTGGAGGGCATTTTGCTAAGTGAAATAAGTCAGACAGAGAAAGACAAATACTGTATTATATCATTTATATGTAGAATCTAAACAATACAACAAACTAGTGAATATAACAAAAAAGAAGTAGACTAACAGGTACAGAGAACTAGTGGTTACCCGTGGGGAGAGGGAAGGGGGGGCAATATAGGAGGAGGAGATTAGAAAAAGGGGTGTTATTATGGGATATATGAAATCATCTGTGTGAAACTTTCAAAAACTGTGAAGCACTATAGAATTTAAAGAATACTTCATTCAATAAAAAAAATAAGTGGCAAGACAAATTTGCCCCAAGGGCAGTAGTTTGATACCCTCTGGACTGGCGGTCACAGTTGGGCATTTTCAAAGGCCTTAAGGAAGGCCAGCGTGATAAGAACAAAGAGGAGAGAGAAGGGAGATGAGGTTGGAGAGATATACAGGGGACAGATCACATAGACGCTTGTTGACCACAAGGAGGATTTGATTTATTCCCCCTCATCCATTCACCTACCGAACATCCATCAAAGACCTACTAGGAGTTAGGGGCTGGGACTACACAGAAGTTAGGCTCAGTCCTCAGCCTCCTGGAGCCTCGATGGAGAGAAGAGGCATAAGGGAAGGAGTTTTAACACAGTATCACATTTCCTTTCTGAGTCATGGCGTTCGCTCCATTCCATCACCTGAACCATGGCATTCCTGCTCTGAGCTTTACTCTACTGCCTTCGTCTGAGCCTTTATTAATTCTCTCCATGAGGTTGCAACAGTCTATTTAAACAGCTCTCTGCCTGCAGTCTAACCTTTTCCCAAACTGGCCTCCATACTGCAGCAGGAGACACTTCTAAAATGCAATTCTGATTGCGCTCCCCAGCTTCAAACTACATTGATGTCTTCCATTGCCGTCAGAGTTCAGTTCAAGCTTTTAAGACGACATGTAAAGCCTTGCGTGATCGGGCCCTTGCCGACTTCTCATCATCATCTGCTCTCTACCCCCTCGGTGGGAAGCGCCAGCTGACAGCTCAGGACATCCACTTATACACGCGTAAGGACATGTGTAACTCATGATTAAGTCCTGGGGTAGCATCTACATCAAAGAACAGCATTTGATACCTGCTCACGCAGTATCTTCTTGCTGTTGGTGTTTCTACCAGAAAGTATAATTATGAACTGAGCGCGACTCAGACATAAGCGCAAACACACATAGAGATAGTCTGTGCCTGGCACTGTTAAGTCATTTAATCCTCACAACCACCATATGAGGTAGGTGGTATCATTGTCTCCATTTTACAGATTAGGAAACTGAGGCACAGAATGGCTAAGTCCCCCAGGATCGCACAGCTTAGAAGTGTGATGGCATCAATCTTCAAACCCAGGAGTTCTGACTCTATCATCTCTGTTGTTAAGCACACAAAGCCTCCTCACTAAACCATAAATATGTTCTTTAAAAATACTGACCGAAGCTATGCCTGTAGTCTAAAAGCATGGTCTCTGGATGGCAGCATTCAAATTACCCGGGAGCTGTTAGACATGCGAATTCTCAGGCCTGGGCCCTGACCTACTGAATCAGATCTCTGAAGTTAGGGCCCAGGAATCTGAGTTTTAGCAAGCTCCCCAGGTGATTTTCAATCACAGTAAAGTCTGCGAAGCCCTGCTCTAAAATGCTTATTCCTAGGGAGTAGAGGCGCTAATGGATGCAAAGGTTATGACAAACGTGGATAATTCTGACAATCCTAGAAACAGGACTCTTTTTAATGCACAAACGTTTCAAATTTTGACATTAAAAGCAAACAAATCCTAGCAGAGAACAATAACGGTTGTCATAGGTTTTGAGAGGATGCTTGACAGGATGAAGAAAAGTACAGGATAAACCTGAACTTACAGCAAACGACCAAGTTTTAGTCCAACACACCTACTAACCAGCTGTGTGACTTTTCAGAAATTGCTTAACTGGAGCCTCAGTTTCTTCACTGACAGGTAAAAATAATAATTCCCTTGACGTGTACCCCATGATGGCTGTGAAAAATCAAGCAGGGTGAGATACGTGACAATGCTTTGTGTGTAAGGATAGCGTGCTGATCAAGTTTCCTTTTCTGCCGTATCTGTTTACAAAAGAATATACGCATTTTCCCTTGTACTCAGGAAATGGATAGGATTTTGGGTCACTTGCAGTGACTGAAGAGATCCCTCCTTTCTTTAGTGAAGGTTGCAGGAGATAACACAGCCGGAATGAGGGGCTGCTCCAGGCTTGGAAAGTCAGGGAAGTGGCCTCACCTGAGAGAATGGGGCCAAAGCGCTGACAGATGCTGGTAGGACTATGATCATATGTCTCTCAACTCATCTGTAGCTTTACAATTTCTCCCCCCGTAGAAGTTCATGCAGGCTTAGCTGAGGCTGGTACACAGCCCTGTGCGCTTCTTACTGCCTATCAGTGTGGCCTGCTTTGGTGTGGGCTCTTTACAGCAGCTTCTGTTCTGATTAGTCAGCGTTTGTGCCAAGTAAGTTGTTAAATTTTTAAGTAACACCCCCGTTATGCTGCATAATGGAAAGGAATGTTATTTGACGTTTATTTCAAACAGAAGCAACTGCCCTCGGTCTGGGATGGTTTAATGGATTCATACTGAGCCTCACCAGGCCTGTTCACGCCACTGACCTTTGATTCCATTGACTGTCCTTGACTCAAAGACAAATAGTTCCAGCATGTTCATTAAAACAATGCAACTTTAGGGCTTCCCTGGTGGCGCAGTGGTTGAGAGTCCACCTGCTGATGCAGGGGACACGGGTTCGTGCCCCGGTCCGGGAAGATCCCACAGGCCGCGGAGCGGCTGGGCCCGTGAGCCATGGCCACTGAGCCTGCGCATCTGGAGCCTGTGCTCCGCAACAGGAGAGGCCACAACAGTGAGAGGCCTGCGTACCGCAAAAACAAAACAAAACAAAACAAAATGCAATTTTAAATTTACCTATTCTGTCTCAAGCACATTTTTCTAGCTGAGGAAGACACGAGCTACTGCTCTAGAAAAACTCCCATGCATGTGAGGGAAAGAATTCTATTATCACGCCGGGGTTTCTTGTGTTCACTTTGCACATCTGACTTCCCTGGCCACAACTTGCCTTTCTTTCCCTTTTCTTCTCCCATTGTTTGCTTCTCCCCTCAAGAGGCACAGAATAGGTACCCTCCCTGTTATTTGTTTTTTGCCCTCTTGGCTTGTGGCTTTCGGATTAAAAGCAACTTTCTGATAAATATGTATCATTTAGGACAGGGGGCTGCTCGATTTAAAGAGGAACACCCTCACAAGAAGAGAAAACACATCAATCATATTCCATACTCCAACTGACTTTAAACTGCATCACAGATTCGCACGCTGTACACTCTTCACCTCCAAATGGTAGGAGGAAGACACCAGTTATTTTTCTAGATGTGCAATTTTCAACTGAAGCTGAAACGTTCAAACGACCACTCGCTACCCCAGTTAAGGCACGATGTGGATACTTATTCCCCCAAATTGCAAAAATGTTTCTGGCTCTGCTCAAAGTGGCCCATGCGGTCTAAGGAGCAGACCAACATCCTCTCTCACTTGGGGGGACGTGGCTTACCACATCTAGGAACTATTTAACACAACCCCCCAAACTCTGAGACTGTCCATCAAAGCAGGTACTCTGCCAGCATCTCCCAACCCCTTTCCCCCAAAAGCAATAGACCGAGAGGGTGTTAGCCGTTGTTACCCGTGGTTCACGGGCCCGCAGCACTGAGGTCACCTGGGAACGTGTCAGATATGCAGAGTCTCAGGCCCACTGAATTCTGCTGCTTTTTAACAACATCTCCAGGTGATCCATACACACATTCAAGTATGAGAAGTACTGGTTTAATTGACACACTTGTTAAAAGCACATACCAAAAAAGAATCAAGATTCTCCACTCAGTGTGAACATTTGAAAAAAACAAAACCAAACAACTCACCTCCGTTACGATCTGTGATGCTGGAAGGAAAGCACCTTGGTAGAGAGGCAGTGGTGATACTGAGAAGATTTGGACTCTTGTTGGCTTTCCCACAGAGACTTCAACCAAGGTCCACGTCTATTAAAGTCCAGGAGCTTCCCTTCCTTCCAGCTCTCAAGGTGCAAGAGGAAGCACCAGAGAGGAAACTTACCAGCCCCCGGCTAGGTCTTCCAACTACCAGAAAGACTGAGGCTTTCCAAATAAGCTAGCCGTGCGATAATGTCCAGTTCTCCTATCTCCTTGAGTTCCTTTTTTCTCCACTGTTAGCTGGTTATTAACCACATTTCCTTCTCGATCACTGGGATTCAAACAGACAACCTAATGCCTCTAACCAGCCTGGGATCCTTTTCCGACGTTCCTGGCAAGGGGATAAAAAAGGAAGAAATTCACGTGTCAGAGAGATATTTTTATATCTTTTCCTTTGTGCAAGAGAATCCTGACGACAGTATCTCCGACACTCATGGCAACTTCAGCAAGGATAAAAACCGATTCTAGCAAATAGTTTTGCTCTGTGTAAACTTCCTGTCTTTTGCTAGATGTGACGTAACAGGGGCCTCCTTTCACAAGCTCTGTCTTCTAGCAAAAGAATACAAGCAGGAAGATAACACAGATTTGGAAAGGAAGTGAAAGAAACCAAAGCACAGCCGGCATTAGGTTTCAGTGCAAAGGCCCACTAGAGATTTGAAGAGAAGAACTATATTTGGAACCCGCTATCCTTCTAATGTTCTTTTCTAAACCAGAAGTATAACAGGAAGTTAAGGTTGTATTAAATAGGCATTTCAGATTCCGAAAACATGAAGGATGTCAAGTGACAAAATCTGACACATACTAAGAGCTTCTGGCTCCACCCTTTACCACCCGTGACCAGTTTTTTGATCCAAGGCTTCTCAACATAAAATGGTGGTAACAATAGTGCTTTCCTTAGAGAGCTGGCATAACAATATCATGAGATACGTGAAACGCCGATTACTGAACTCGCCTTGCTGGAAGTTCTCTTTATAGTCAAGTCACTATCCTGATTTTCCTCTCTACCGTGCATACCTAAGCACAGCTCAGGCAGTCAATAAATATTTATTGAAATGAAATGCAAGCTGTTAAGAAATTCCATCTATTTCTTTTTTTCTTTTCTTTTTAAAATTTATTTATTTATATTCAAAAATTCTTTTGGCTGCATTGGGTCATCGTTGCTGCGCGCGGGCTTTCTCTAGTTGCGGAGAGCGGGGGCCACTCTTCATTGCAGTGCACAGGCTTCTCATTGCGGTGGCTTCTCTTGTTGCGGAGAACGGGCTCTAGGGCGTGTGGGCTTCTGTAGCTGTGATGCACGGGCTTAGTTGCTCCCTGGCATGTGGGATCTTCCCGGACCAGGGTTCGAACCCGTGTCCCCTGCATTGGCAGGCGGATTCTTAACCACTGTGCCACCAGGGAAGTCCCATCTATTTCTTTTTATCATTTTTAATGTGGTAAAATACATATAACATAAAATTTTAGCCATTTTTAAGTGTCTGATTCAGTGGCATTAATTACATTTACAATGTTATGTAACCATCACCACTACCCATTTCCAAAACTTTTTCATCACCCCAGATAGAAACTCTGATCATGAAGAAATAATTCCTCCAGGGTTCTTTTATTTTTTTTATTATTATTATTTTTTTTGCGGTACGTGGGCCTCTCACTTGCTTCCTAACTGATATAGACCCATGGTCGACTTAGGTAAGCTGACTGAGTAAACTCTTAGCAAAGCTCAGAGTACCTGGGCTCAAATTCTCATGATTCCCATTTATTCCAAACAATAAACATTAGATAAGTCCTTGCTTAAGAAGTAACTGAGCCCTTTTTTCCATTGAGGTAAATCTAAGTGCTTCCAATTTAGGAAACACATATTGCTTTTCTGAAAGAAGGTAACACAAACTTTAATTTTCAAATTCCTCCCATGTTTCATGTAACATGTAATTTATGTTATTAAATTTAATATTAAGACAATAGTAATTCAATATGGGGAGGAAAGGAGGAAGGCAGGAAGGGAGGAAAGGGGAGAAATTTGAACCTAAATATTTACCTATAAAGGTATATGGTTAAACAAAACAGAGCGCATGCATACAACAGAATATTATACAAAAAAGAATGAGATAGAAATTTATGTACTGTCTTGACAAAGAAAGATCTCCAAGACATATTAATTACAAAAAGCAAGTTGCTAATAAACACAGGGCATATAAGTTCACTTATGTTAAAATGCACCCATGTAGACAGACACACACACATGCCCTCACAAAACAAAACTATGTATTTCTATATGTACCCATCTATGTATGTAATCACATAGAAAAACCTTTGGAAAGATATGACTCAAAATGGCAGCAATGTCTGGAAAGTATGGGGTTAGGAGGCGGGGATACTTTTTTGAACATATACATCTCTGTTGTTTAAAGACTTCCCACCACGTATGCATCTATTTTCCTATTTTTCTTAGATTAAAAGCCAAAGACCTTTACATGTAATCTGTATCTTCCACCCCTATCCCTCTCATCTCATGTTCCCCTTTACCGATTGCAATGTGAGGCATATCTCCCTGTTATACCTCAAATATACATACACAGACCCACCTCATGGCCACTGCCCTAGTTGCTCCTTTTCCCTAGAAAGTTCTTCCCCTGTTTATCTATTTGGCTCATTCTTTCACTTCCTCCAAGTTTTTCTTCAAATGGTAACTTCTCATGAGGCCTTACTGACCTCCCAACATAAAATTGCAGTTCCCCTCTTGCACTGTTGGTAGGAATGTAAGTTGATACAGCCACTGTGGAGAACAGTATGGATGTTCCTTAAAAAACTAAAAATAGAACTACCATATGACCCAGCAATCCCACTACTGGGCATATACCCTGAGAACACCATAATTCAAAAAGACACATGCACCCCAATGTTCATTGCAGCACTATTTACAATAGCCAGGTCACAGAAGCAACCTAAATGCCCATCGACAGACGAATGGATAAAGAAGATGTGGTACATATATACAATGGAATACTACTCAGCCATAAAAAGAAACGAAATTGAGTTATTTGTAGTGAGGTGGATGGACCTAGAGTCTGTCATACAGAGTGAAGTAAGTCAGAAAGAGAAAAACAAATACCGTATGCTAACGCATATATATGGAATCTAAAAAAAAAAAAAAGGTTCTGAAGAACCTAGGGGCAGGATGGGAATAAAGACGCAGACCTACTAGAGAATGGACTTGAGGACACAGGGAAGGGGAAGGGGAAGCTGGAACGAAGTGAGAGAGTGGCATGGACATATATACACTACCGAATGTAAAATAGGCAGCTAGTGGGAAGCAGACGCATAGCACAGGGAGATCAGCTCAGTGCTTTGTGACCACCTAGAGGGGTGGGACAGGGAGGGTGGGAGGGAGGGAGATGCAAGAGGAAAGAGACATGGGGATATATGTATATGTATAACTGATTCACTTTGTTATAAAGCAGAAACTGACACACCATTGTAAAGCAATTATACTCCAATAAAGATGTTTAAAAAATAAAGTCAACTACGAGAATTCAAAAAAAAAAAATTGCAGTTCCTCGTACTAGCATTCTTGATCTACCATATGTTATTTTTGTTAATAGCACTTATCACCTTCTAACATATTATGTAATTTCCTTACTTATTATGTTTGTTTTTCTCCTTCCACTAGAATTACGCTCTATGTGGGCATGAATTTTTATTTGCTTTGTTCATTGATATAGCCTTAGTCCCCAGAATTGTGCCTGGTATACCAGTAGGTACTTGATAAAATATATTAATCAATTCACAAATCTTCACAAGAATATATTCATGTATTTTTAAAATCAAAGATATCCACAATCTCACAAACAAAAAGTCAGAATAAAATGTTTAAGGACCCCCCAGGTTCTGTGGAACAAGTTTTGAAAACCTCTGGTTTAAACCTCTTAAATAAGATAAAACTTATGGGAAGGAAGCTTTTTAAATGGAAGCCCTTCTACTGACTTAGGCACACTATCTACCAGTGCATATTATCTTACCCTGGAACACCTATTTTTCAGACAGCTAGGAATAAATCAACCACTCCTAGGGATTTCTGTGAAATCCCCAGCTCTTTCTTTACAAAGGCAAAGAACCAGTGAAGATCCCTTATTTCTTATAAAGGAAGCACTGTGCAAAAGTGAAGAGTTGTAGCAAAAATCATGTCTAATTCTTGGAGGCCTCCTTTATCTTTCAAAAATAGGTATGTCCCTAAGGGTGTAGATGGACTTGAATTCCTGATCTTGTCTGAGCAGATATTGAAGCCTTTGGAATAGGGAAAGTGAGAAAAGTTTCAAACAGCCAGCTTCGTCCTCTAATTCAAAGAACAGTAAAGTCCTTTAGCTAGAGAAGACTTTTATCAGAATCCGTAGTATGGCGTGGGGAGGAAGCCAATCCAAATTATGAGGGAGGGGAGGTTGGGAAGGTGATACCCAGGCAAGTATGGTGATACCCAGTCCTGTTTTTCCCCCGGCTTTAACCGTTCCTCAGTGCTCTGAGAGGCAGTCACAGAGAGCAGTCCTTAGCTAAGCATTTGACAATGATGGAAGGGCCTTTGATATTATCCCAAACTTTTTGTTTTGTTTCCCAGCCTATGTTGGCTTATGATGGAGTCTTCAGAATTCACTAGAATGCATTCATGTAAATTTATGATCATCTATTCCTGTGTTCCAGGGTATGGAAAAGTTGCTCCAAATTTTCTTTAAGATTCAGAAGCAAACTCAAGACTTAGGAATTGTTGACAAAGAGTCAAAAATCCTATGTCGCATGCTTTTATTATCAAGACTCTCAATGGTTATGTACAAGTCCCTCAGCACTCACAGTTTGGGTTTCTCACTTTGCCAATTATCAACTACTCAGAGTTAAGGGCCGTATCTTAGGCTTTTGTAGTCCTATAGTATGGTACTGTTCACACAGTAATCATTTAACCGAGGTTTACAGTCATCATTGTGAACAAATGACAACATAAACTGAGGCTATGAACATTACTTAAAATAGTTCTGGCAGAACTTTGAAACACCAAACCTGCTTCCACGGTGCTTCTGCATTTTAAAAGCCAAAAGCTACAACAGAAAAGCAGTCATCGTGACACACTCTCCTTGTGAACTCTTCGAACTTGTTATGTACTGAACTGGCTACACAAGAAGCTCTAGGAGAGGGAAGCTCCAACCAAAGCAACCATTTTTTACTGGGCAGACCAACCTCACCTCTTTATTGCCTCACACCTTTATTGCCTAAGTTTGTGCAACTGCTGATAAATGTTTAGTGTTGAAGCAATCTAGGTACAATAGTTCAGGACTGGACCCTGATCAGCTCTATAGAGAAGAGAAACTCTCAGGAGGCCTGGCTTTGATACCGACCAGGGTTCTTGGCCTTCCGCAATCAATAGAAATTGACTAGAGGCCAGACGCAAGGCTTTATGGGGGCCCCTGTAGCAGCACGGGGGAGTGAGAACAAGGAACAGGTTCCCTTGCTTGCTTGTTCCCTGACCGGGAGCGAGCTGGCTCCTGAAACGGGGTGAGGGTAGTGCTGTGACCAGGGGTCCGGCCAGAGGGGTAGCTTAGGTGTTTTGCCCACCCCTCTGGTGGTGCTGAGCGCACAGGGCACGCTCACTACCGTGCTGTTGCCCCCAACACCCTGTTTTTGGTCCCAGCTCTTCAGAAGTGGCAGTTGGGTTTTTTTTGGTCTCTTTGTATCTTTTGGGTCCAGAATCTGCCCCAACTGCGCATGCACACAGTTATTTTTAGTCCTGTAGAGTTTCTTTGTATTTTGTTGCTGGATGAGAAGTGTGTCCAGGTGCGAGAATGCAGCACTGCAGCTAAGTGTCCTCAGTCCCAGCCTGTCTCAGTTTTACTTTTTTTCACAAGACTGGAGATCTACACAACAAATGCAGCAAATTTTATATATGTCCATAATTATGCATTTGTATGTTTGTATATATCTTATGTAGCAGAGAACACAAGGGAAGTGTCCTAAAGGAAGGAGATAATTAAAAAGACTAAAAAATCAGAAACATCAATGTGCCCCACGAGAGGAGAATGTGACAAACTGTGGTATATGATACCATAATCATAAAAATTAACAAGTATATGGTCTATATTGATCATGGCATATGAAGTATTTGAGGAGGAAAAATCTTTTGCTGTACCCCTAGGTTGAGCTCTTGGGGACCTCTGAATTAAACTGACAAAAGACAACAGGAGAAAAAAGCCTTATTCACATGGAAGCAGCTAGTAGCTAGCTAACTGGTTAAAGACAGAGGCTTATCTACCTAACTTAGGGGAAAGAGGGAGATGGAGAAAAATCTATGGAAAAAACAAGTAGGTTTCCATAGGAAAGAAAAGGATTTTTAGGAGAATAAACTGGAGATAAGAAAGCCTGTGATAATATTTATGAATATGCAAGTGGGCTTTTCCATCTCCTTCATGGCCACGAAACTCCCAGAGAGGAGATTTACGGCCTATTTACTTTTGATCTCTCTCCTAGGAGTAAGCTCATCCTGAAGAGGGAACTTATGACAGCCTCATTTCTCAGAAGTTTCTGCTCTTAGATAAGGGAAATGCTGAGAAGGCTTCTTTCTGCAATCCGTTGATTCTTAATTGCCTTCAGCTCAAATTAATCCTCATGCCAAAGGGGCATATTGGGGGTAGGGGGGCATATCCTGATCCCCTTCGGTATAAAGTTATATTAGGTGATGAAAATCAGAACTAAATTAACATGAATGTTTTCACTGATTTTTAAATATAAAAAAAAGTATGCCAAAACATGGCAGAGATCAGAAACCAGTTTGGGAAAAAGAAAATAGGGCTTTAATAGTCATTATTAAGTTTCTTATTCTGTAAGTTTATTAAAGTTCATAGCCATCAGTCATTTTTTAGGTGAGTGAGGGAGAAGTATGAGAATATTAAGAAGAAATTCAGTCAGGCAGGGAGAGAGAGAGTTAAAAAAAAAAGTAGTAGAGGGTCTTCCCTGGTGGCGCAGTGGTTGAGAGTCCGCCTGCCGATGCAGGTGACACGGGTTCGTGCCCCGGTCCGGGAAGATCCCACGTGGTGCGGAGCGGCTGGGCCCGTGAGCCATAGCCGCTGAGCCTGCGCGTCCGGAGCCTGTGCTCCGCGACGGGAGAGGCCACAGCAGTGAGAGGCCCGCGTACCGCAAAAAAAAAAAAAAAAAGTAGAAAGGTAGTGAGAGGGGAAAGAAGGCACAGAAGGGGACGGACAAAACAAAAACCCACAGAGAGGGCTTCCCTGGCGGCGCAGTGGTTGAGCGTCCACCTGCTGGAATAGGGGACGCGGGTTCGTGCCCCAGTCCGGGAGGATCCCACATGTGGAGCGGCTGGGCACATGAGCCGTGGCCGCTGGGCCTGCCCGTCCAGAGCCTGTGCAGCCTGGGCAGGGAACAGACCGGGAAGGAAGGGTCTTTTTGTGTGTGTGTGTGTGTGTGTGTGTGTGTGTGTGTGTGTGTGTGTGTGTGTGTGTGTGTGTGTGTGTGTGTGTGTGTGTTACGCTGGCCTCTCACTGTTGTGGCCTCTCCCGTTGCGGAGCACAGGCTCCGGACGCGCAGGCTCAGCGGCCACGGCTCACAGGCCCAGCTGCTCCGCGGCATGTGGGATCTTCCCGGACCAGGGCACGAACCCGTGTCACCTGCATCGGCAGGCGGACTCTCAACCACTGCACCACCATGGAAGCCCCATAGGTAGGGTCTTTTATGCAATGCTAACGACTTTTACTTTATCTGGGAGGTGAGATTGAAAAAACACAAACACGAGTGTGTGATGACCAAGTGGAGAATGGACAAGGGGTGACCCTGAAGGCAGGGCAATCAGTTGGGAAGCCACAGCATCAGCTGGATCTAAGGAAATGGCAGTGAGGATGGAGCAGAGGAGAAAATTACAGATGTGAAGGATGAAAATTACAGATGTGAAGGTCTGAGTGAGAGGCACTGCCATTCATCAAGATGGGCAGACTAGAAGGACTGGTTTGGGTGGGAATTCCATTTTACATATGTTGAACTGAGCCGCCTATAGGACCTCTGAGCAGACATTTCCAGCCCATATCTGGACATCTGAGCGTGGAACTCAGGAGAGAAATCTGGGCTGGGAAAACAGTCGGAAGTTATCAGTATGCACGTGATGGGTGACATCATGAGAATGCATTGGCTCACACAAGGAGAGTACACCGTGCGTGAGAAGAGGGTGGATTTTTTGTCCTTGATGAAGCAGTAAAAATTCCTGATTTGATTAAATTGTGACCCCAGAGTATATGTTTTTCAATAGTCCATGTGAAGAAACGGCAATTATTCATAAAGCACTTCTGCTGCCCAGCTATGATGGTTGTTGGTAGGAAAAGCACCAGTGAAGGGGGCAGGTGGTTATTGTTTCAGTTGCAACCTGAATTAGTTGTTTCCCCTCCACACAGGTTTAATGGGTTTAATAAGGTAAACCTGAGGAACACCAACAATCAAAGGGCAGGAGACAATCACAGCAGCTGCTAGATATTTAGACAGAAAAGTGGTGACAGAAAAGCCTTGAGAGGAGACTGATTCAATGAGATGGAAGTAGCCAGGCATGTTGAATGTGGAAGAGATGTCAAATAAAATAAAAACTAAAATGAATCACTATGTTTATCCAGTAAGAGGTCACTGTGGACCTCTGAGACAGATGTTTCATTGGTGTGGTAGAGTTGAAGGCAGGATGCAATAAATGAGAGATGGGGAAGCAGCAGCCTCAAATGCAGTCAGGAATGTGGTCTAAGAGTTTGGTTACCTTTTGCCTTGGTCTTTTTTTTTTTTTTTTTTGGCGGTATGCGGGCCTCTCACCGTTGTGGCCTCTCCCGTTGCGGAGCACAGGTTCCAGACGCGCAGGCTCGGCGGCCATGGCTCACGGGCCCAGCCGCTCCGCGGCACGTGGGATCTTCCCGGACCGGGGCACGAACCCGTGTTCCCTGCATCGGCAGGCGGACTCTCAACCACTGCGCCACCAGGGAAGCCCTTGGTCTTAGTCTTGATGTGCTTTTACTATGTCCTCGCCTTCTTCCCCTGACACATTTTCCAATTATTCTATCCCTCCTGGTTTCCAATGAACAGCTGCAGCGTTCTCAGGTCCCTTCTGGAATTTTTTTCCACATAATTATTAATACGTAAGTACTTATTAACCTTACCTGACTTTGGTAGTGGAAAATAATTAACTTTGGGATGAAACAGGGCTGGGTTTGAATTCCTAGCCAGCACCCTCTGGTACCTGCTTTTTGTATTTTGTTATCTGTAGGAGTTTGGGCCTGTACAGATATCCTCTCAAACTGGCCATGGGTTGGAATTGAGACTCGGCTGGGATGGAGGTAGCTCTTCCCTCCACTCGTCCGTCCCCTTCTGGGGAAGTAGCTCCTCTCTGCAAAGTCAAAAGTGTGCGCATTATCTAGAAATGGCCCTGCCAGTTGACAAGTTCTCTCAAACCTAGCTCCTCCCATTATACAGCTAGAGAGCCGGTCCATCCCTTAGTATAGACTTTTGAAGGAATCTCACTGGTTGTTGACTAGAGCTAAGGATTGGCTCCATTCAGGATCCTGTCGTCCAAACAGCAAGAAGTGTCAGTTGGGACACACATGGCCACCAGGCCGAACATTTAAGCAAGAGCTACGAATAGGGCAGTGCCTGGGAATGAGGGTTTGGGCTGGACAGAAAGGCCAACGGAACCTCAGACCAATCCCTCGATCTCTTCAGTTTTCCCTGCAAAGCGGAGTTAGTACCTAGCAAACGCTGTGTTGTGCTGCCCAGAACCGACCACCAGGACTGAGGAACTACAGTAGCCCCCTGGCTGCGGGGACACCGCCCGGGGGCAGCTCTCACCCGCTCTCCGCTGCAGGCGCTTCCCCGGGCAGAAGAGCGCCTCCTCGCCGCCGACAGTCACGTCCTCTTCCCGAACGGCCGGCCTCCCATCGCCGGTGAGTTCAGTTCGGGGGCCGCGGCCAGTCCCGCCAGACCCGCCGGGCGCGCACTGAGGAAGAGCCGGGAGGAGGCGGGGCCGGCGGGCGGCTCGGCGGGCGGTTCGCTCAGCTTCGGTATTTGAGGCAGATTCGCTGTCCGGCCGGCGCAGCCGCCGCAGGGGGAAAAGCAAGGGACGAAGGAAGGAACGGGAGGAGGAAGTGAGCGACAAAGGGGGACGGGAAGGGCAGCTAGCTGTTCGGACCCGCTTTCAGGCGCCGCAGGTCCGGGTCTCCGCCAGGCCCTCCCGAGGCGCAGCCGCCAGACCAGTGGAGCCGGGGCGCGGGGATGCAGGGGCGCGGGGCGAGGATGCCGGGCGGGGGATGCAGGGACTCGGCGCAGTCCCCCCTCCCGCTCCCGAGAGCGAGGAGAGCGCCGCCCACCGCTGTTTCTCATCTCTGCCTGTGGAGTCAGGGCGCCAAGCTGCTCGGGCTTTGCCTGGTTCGGTGGGCAGAAACCAGGGATCCCGGGCAGCAGCCGTAGTCGCCGCCTGGGGCCAAGCACCACAGTGCATCTTGTCCGGTAAGTGCCCGCGCACTGGCGAAAGGCCGTGGGTGTGCAATGAATGTGCTCCCTTCTTTTGCTGCATTTGCTCTTACAGAGTATTTTCCTTCTGGTTATGGGTGCACGACCTGCACAGGATCCAGCTGTTGGAGGGGCCCCCTACTTGGTTTAGTGCTCTGCAGTTGCTGTCTTGAATAAGGACCTGGCATTGTCATTTGGCACGAAATATGTTACCGGTCCTGCCTTTGGCCGCCTGCCTCTTAAGACGTGACGTTAAGTCTCCTGGCCCTTGAAAGAACCTACCCTTGACATGTGAACAAAGGCTCAGTGACTTCACTGGTTAGATCTCTCTTGGCTCCAAACATCCTGGCTTCACCTGTCCAGGTGAACACTGATATCCTTCTGGTATAACTCACTTTCCTCACTTGTCGGTCTTCGGACAGAGTTCTAGGGATATTATCAACCACTAGCCCCAAGCCCTGCTAGACCCACCCTAGTGTCATTTAGACATATGTAGTAGGTTCTCAAAAAATGCTTACCGTTGGTAAACTGACTTATTGGACTTCCATAAGTGACCATCTAAACCCTGTACTGTTTAAAGCATTATTCTGTTCATTCTTCACTTGCTCCCCAGTTATACTGTTTGCTGGAACATAATTTAGTTCTCTACTCTAGTTTTAGGTGACAAATGCTCAGTTACTGCCTCTATTATGTTCATTCATCCACTGAGTTAGTTTCTGGATCGCGTCCATGTCACTCTTTTTCATGTCCACCAGAGAGCCTTCTGCAGATGGATGTTAATAGCTGTTTGATAGTAGTGAATTGGTTTTGCTTTTGCTAGTGTATAAAGGAGGTATGGTAAGAGAAGAAACAGACTTTGAAGTCAAAGGAGTCTGGATTGGACCTTGCTATTATTAGCTACTTAAAGGCTTTATTTCTTCATCTATAAAAATGATAATTAGAAAGACTTCCCTGTATGGTTGTTAAGATTAAATGAGATAATATATGCAACAGAGCATAGCACATAAAAGACCCTTAATATTCATATCCCTTTCTCCACCTTTTAAAGAAACAAGATTATAGTCATCCATGCAGCACTGCTCTTTAGGTTTTGTTCAGAACAAGATTCTGAACCATATTTATACTAACTTACACTTTACAAGGCATAACTGATCATTGTCTTAAGGAAACACCAAAAGAGGTTAAATACTATTCCTTCACGATTAAATACTATGTTTGGTTTATTATTTAAAATATCTAATGCCCATTTCCCCACTAACATAAAATTAATAAAAATGTAATTCAATGAATGCATTGACTCACTGATTTAGCAAACATTTTATCCTCATTGCTGAACTTATAAAAAGTGCTAGGTCAGGAGTCTGAACAAAATGAAATAGATCTCTGCCACCATGGATGGAGTTTACCAAGTTACCTTCAGGGGATACTCTAGAAGAGATACTTGTGCCGAAAGATTGCAACTATGACATTTTGTTCAATCAATGGCAGGACATTAAAAATTGCTTACATTAAATGCATATTGCTGAGTTCCCACTGAACACTTGTTTCTAATTTTTAATACATGGAAATGCTGCAGTAAAATATACCACAGGCAACATATTGTAGAAATCACAACCATTTTCTTCTTATGTACCAACAAATATTTTGGAAGAGGGAAATGAGAGATAAATCTTGTTTTCAATCCAATCGAAAAGATTTGAATAGATAAGTGTGTATATAATGTTTTCAAAGATTCTTCACATTAATTTTGCCAACAGCCAGGATTTGGCTGCTAAAAAATTTCCAAACATTCATTGACTCCTTTACATCAGTGTTCACAGGGTCACATAATAAATATTGGAAAGTCTGGATGCCAAATAAACACAATTTGATTTTAAAGTGTTTAATGCACATACTTTATTTAAATGTTGCTTTGAACACTGAGATATGATTTTAGTATGCTTACAGTTACTCTAATACATACTTTTAAAACAATGGTCAAAGCAGCAATTACATCAGCCCACTACAGAAGTGCTATACACCCAATTAGTACTTTGGTAAATTATAACACAAATGTACACAAGAGCACTTTAGCAGAAACTAATTTGGGAGACAGCAAACTGCTCAATTCTGTACAGGAATCCAGTGGAAGAGGAGGTGGAACAACGCCACGACTTCACAGCCTCGGATGCACAGTATGACCATCAGTGGACCTTTTCAACCATCGAACAACCAAGGGGAGCTGCCAGAGAGTCAAGCAGTCTCATTCCAGATGCCAAAAGCAACAGGCAGGTCATCACAGTTTGGCTTCTAAAGACATGACTTTTTATTTCTGCTGAAGTCATCCAGATAAGTGAATATAATAAATGCAGTAAAACGTAACCCAACCAGAATTTTATGTCACTTTGCACAGACGCAGGTATGTGAACTGAAGTGCTAAAGGAAAATACAAATATATGTTTGTGTTTAAGGGTTCAATGCTAAACTTTAACCATCCCTTCCCCCACTGCACCTTGAAGCATTTTCTTATTATAATATTACTGTGAAATTAAATCCTTGTCCGTTCTTAGAAAGAAAACTAAATGTCCTGTCTGATACTGAAGAGTTAGCAGAGACCTACTCACTCTCTGCCAAGATTTGTTTAAAAAAAAATTCAGTTCCACTTAGAAAAAATAATTTTATTTAAATGACATGCTAAGAATTCTTCCAAGTAAGTAATTTCCCATCATAGAGTACTGAAATTCAAAACTGATCCTGCCAAAACTTTATTTATTTATTTTTTTCAGAAAAAGTGCATACAACTTTGATGCACTTAACACAAGGGTCTGTGACAAATAAATGGTTGATGGAAAGCAGGACTGCATTTACACTTGAATATATAAGGTACCTAAGAATTTATACTTGTGAAAAATCACAATGATTTTAAGAATATTTTGCCAAATCAATGATGGCAAATAAAGTTAGGCAACTTATTTTAGAAAGATGACTTATATACTACATATAAATGAAAGGGAAACATAAATACAATTGATTTAAGTTTAATTACATTAATATAATTTACACCATACCTGTACCCACATGGTAATAGCCACATGGCAAATTCACAGTTACAGCCAAAAATCTATTTAGAACAGTCCTTCTGTTCCATTACTATTTGCATAATTCCCAGTAATAGACTTAAAAGCCTAATACATGTATGCTTATCTTTTATGGATTATAATAATCTATAAGTTATACTTCAACGTTGTGGCTTGAAAAACAGACACTAGTGTGTTTTCATGCTTTAGTCAAAGCTGACTAGTTTCAGGTTTTAAAAACTTTCAGGTTGAGCAGAGCAAAATCCACTCCAGACCAAGGCCTACACGTCCTACAAATTCTTCTTTGTCACAGACGGCAATCCACCCAACGCATCAGTGGCTCTTAAACCTCTGAAGTCAACGACATCACTCCCACGCTGGTTTTTTAAAGGAAAAGAGAGGAATAGCAATGTGAAGAATTCAAAACAAAAATAAAACCTACATTTTGAGCAGGTCATCTTGTGCTTTAGAGTTTCTGTTTGCTTGTTAGTTTGGAAACTCTCGATACTCCTAAATGTAGCTTCCAAGTTTATGTCCCAAGACCCTACTCAGGAAGAGGGAGAAACTTCTCCAGGTTTCTTGGCCTACCTTTGGTTCCTCACTTCCCAGGCAATGAATAGGAGACCATATCCTTTCTTGTAATGTTTTTCTTTCTTTTACCAAACTTCCTTGAAAAAAAAACAACACCTTGAAATATTTCCATACCACTTTTTCCCAAAGGATAATTCCTGATGAATACAGGCAGGAAAACTCAAGATTTCTTTCCTTCCATCCCCAAAAAGGTGAGATGTGAATATCGATGTTGTGCCCTCTTCCTTCTAATAAGCCTTGAGTAGAACTTAAAGAAAAGTCAACCTGAAAACTAAGAGTTGAAGGTACATCAACTTTATCGTTTTGGTTTTTCTTTTGTTTCCACAGAACTCCACGTCATTCTTAACACTTCGGTATTTTTCTCACATCCTATTATTTTATATGCAAATTACAATACAGCAATGTAGCTTCAAATGCTGTTCTGTTCCTAGGTTTTTCCACAGAAGTTACCCACCACAGAATATCTCCTACAGCCATTTTTAATCTATTTCCTTATCTCCCAGTAACCATTGGTTCTCCACTCTGAAACTTCCCTCAGTTTGTCAAGTGTTCTTAGAGATAAACATATCAATAATTGAAAGCTGACTGGTGAAGGAGCTATGCAGGATTGTTCCCTTTCATTTTCCATTAGTCTAAAATATACATATGTACATACACCTACACATACAACAAATTTACACTGTCTGCAGAAATAAACTGCAGATGTAATTCCATACACACATTTAGAGATTCACATTTTAACAGCAAACTTACACACAGATATAAGGAAATATAGTTTTATACTCCTAAATTACATAGCAAGCTGGAATAGATAAGGCTTTTTTTTTTCGATTTAGTCTTTCTTAGGAGTCTTAGAAAAAGGAGACATAAACCTCAAGCTATGTCTGTAGCAGTTATCAGTCAATGTGGGATTATTTTTACTGACAAATTATCCGACTTGCTGACTCTATACAAAAAGCGATAATATAAACATTCCGTATATAAAACACAAAACATAGAATTCGAATAACAAATGGAAACGTTATACAAAATACTTGATACTGTCAGTATATCACTCTGTATAGCTTTGACCAAAGAACTCTTAGCCTGGACATTCTTTTCTGATATGAAGGAATAGTCATAGCTATACAGCATTCTTACCTACAGAAAAACAGGAATGAATTGACTGGTGGCAGGAGAGACCTGGTGACACAGTGGAAATACGTAAGTGCACTGTTGTACATATGTATACAGCTTGGCAGTGTCATGTCAGCTGAATTAATTTCTTTTGCATTGTTACGTTCACCAGTAGGTGATCCAGAGTACAAAATACAGTGACAGAGAACTCAGTTTTCATCCTTAATGCTTGGTACAGTTATTAAAAAGAAACACTTGCAGATAACCATTGAGTAGCTGTCAAAATACTGACTAGTTTTGAAGAACTTGAAGGCAAGAACCTGCTCAAATGAATAAAGATCAGAAATGGTCAAAAGAAATTCATATAGAAATTTAACACTCAGCAAGTGCATCAAAACCATTTTTCATTTGCTCACTCAGAGACTCATTCACAATAGCTGAATTACACCTATTTATACTGAGTATGTACAGTTAGTTGAACATAAATATGACAGGTATTTGTGAAAAACTACTATGTAGATGGTTACTAGGTTTATAGTGATGTGTGTACTGATCTAGTGAGTCCTAGGGTCACCTGGGTACAGTCAGCTTTTTAAAATCTTATCAGTTTCTTGACACAATCAGTGAAAAACTGCACAGAAACTCCAAGTCCCAGCAAGTGATCAGGCCCATCGTCCACTGGAGGCAAAGCTTCTGCTGAACGAGAAGTTGATTTCAGAGGTCTTGTATTTTCCCCAAGCACCAAAAGGCACTACTACTGCAGTAGTGTTGTCTTCAGTACCATACTGTATTGCCTGCAAGTTACGGCAGGAAGGAAGAGATGAACAATGGAAATCAGAGTCTGTACAAAAAGAAATGGCCTTTCTCTGGAAGGCCAAACTGGCTTAAAACAGTTACTAACGCAGTTATTTCACAGTGGTTTGTATCAATTGCATATAGGATAACTGATGTCCCAAACAACTATATTAACTATATGCCACTGTAGCGGTTTTGGCAATAAATACACCAGTGGACTAAGGTACAAGATACGTAGCTCCTGAAGAAGAAAACACACGTAAAGCATTTAGCATAGGGAATAATGTAGGGTTAAGGATTCAGTGTTAGCTCTTACCTAGCAATTCTGCTCCTAGGAATTTAGCTTAAAGAAATAATAACCTAAGGAAGTGGATGTGTATAAAGATATAAAACTGTAAGAAAGTTTATTACAGTCTATACAAAATAGAAAACTGGCATAAACTAAACTACCTACGGTGGAATTATAAATCAATTTTAGGAACTAATGCAAATAGCAAATTATATAGTCAGCATTAATAAGTGCTTGGGATTACAGCAAATGTACTTCAAAAGACCTCAGAGCCTGGGACTTCCTGGGTTCGATCCCTGGTCCGGGAAGATCCCACATGCCGTAGAGCAACTAAGCCCGTGTGCCACAACTATTGAGCCTGCGCTTAAGCCCGCGAGCCACAACTACTGAGCCTGCGCTCTAGAGCCCACGAGCCACACTACTGAAGCCCGCGTGCCTAGAGCCCATGCTCCTCAACAAGAGAAGTCTGCGCACCACAACGGAAAGTAGTCCCTGCTCGCCGCAACTAGAGAAAGCCCACGCACAGCAACGAAGACCCAACGCAGCCAAAAATAAATAAGTTTATTTATTAAAAAAAAAAAAGAAAATACCTCAGAGCCTGAGGTCAAAACTCTGAAGAAAGAGATTGATAAAAAATATATGATATAGGGGCTTCCCTGGTGGCGCAGTGGTTGGGAATCCACCTGCCAATGCAGGGAACATGGGTTCGAGCCCTGGTCCGGGAAGATCCCACATGCCATGGAGCAACTAAGCCCGTGCACCACAACTACTGAGCCTGTGCTCTAGAGCCCGTGAGCCACAAATAGTGAGCCCACGAGCCACAACTACTGAGCCTGCTCTATAGAGCCCGTGAGCCACAACTACTGACGCCCGCATGCCTAGAACCCATGCTCTGCAACAACGAGAAGCCACCGCGATGAGAAGAAGCCCGCGCACTGCAGCAAAGAGTAGACCCTGCTCGCCGCAACTGGAGAAAGCCTGCATGCAGCAATGAAGACCCAATGCAGCCAAAAATAAATAAATAAAATAAATAAAGTAAAAAAAAAAAAAAAAAGAGAGCTATCTATCCAAACAGAGTATTAACACATAGAAATTTTACATTTTTTTTTACTGGATATTATCCAGCTTCCAAATTTTAGCTCTGACTGGCACACCAACATACGACTCACCCATATAGCTTTTCGTATTTGTTTGTTTTTACACACCCATCTTTCAAAACCAGAAATTGACTATGCTGTAGTGTTTCTACACTGGATATTCATGTGGAGCAGTCTAGTTTAAAAGGGTCCAGTGGCTGGATTCAGGAGCTCGGCTGTCTGGGTTTGAAGACCAGTTCTGCAATGTGACAATCTTGCCATCTTGAATAAGTTACTTAATGTCTCGGCCTCTGTGCCTCTGCTCTCTTCCTCTGTGAAGAAGGGATAATCCTGCCTCCAGCCTCAGAGGGTTATCATGATGATTACATGAGTTAAATACATATGAACAGAAAAGTGCCTGACACACGGTGACATGAGTATTTGCTAATGTTATAATTTACCAATGCTGTTGCTGTCATTTCAAGATGTGTACAAAGCCAAAAAAGAAACATAGCTCATTTCCTTGGCATATTGATTTTACTTAACTACTTGGAAGAATTGGAAAAACATTTTTAATTGGAAATCTTATGGAGTCAAGTGTAAAATTCCATGTAATACTAAAGCTAAAACACAAGATTTCAAAGAAATCTGCAGTCAGCGGTGGCCCCTCCCGGCTGCAGCGAAACCTGCACCTGGCTTTGTGCTCTCCTCCCCGCCCTGGGACTTCTCCAGCGGAAGCTCTGCTGTGTCACCTGTTCAGTAACTGCATGGGCGGCTTCACTGGGATCGTGGCACTGATTGACGAAGTCACAGATCTCTTGGCTGTTTACCATGAAGTTAATGCCATCTGTAGTGAGGACCAGGAAGCTGTCATCAGCATGATGTAGCTGCGGTCAGAAGCAAACGCACAGGGTTATAAGCCAGACAGCCTGAGGATAATCTTCATAATGCAACAATTTTATCTGTTTTCCAAGTGATCAGCCGTGTGTCAGAGCTTGTAGGCAAACAGAGTGAAAATGGAAGGCCTGCATTTAGGGCAAAAGTGGCAACATGTAGCATCAATCACTGAGGACAAACCTAACATTTACTTAGTAACACCGTGGAGGAAGAAGCCAGGTAGCTAAATGCTACCGGGCAGCTTGATGTAATGGCTGAGAGCACTGTCTCTGGAGCCAGGCTCCCTGGGTGTGAAACCCACCTCTGTTTTTCAACTGGGCAAACATAGGTAGGTTGAAGTGTATGTGCTCCAGCATTGTTTTCTCTGTAAAATGGGGTAGGAGTAGCTATTTTGAACAGAGCCTGGCACATAGTAAACTGCTATGTAAGTATTTGTTAGACGAAATGAATATAAGTGGGATATCTATAAGACATAAAATCGTTCAATAAATTAACAGTCATTTGCTGCCGTTACTGGGAGCCTACACTCTAATGTGCCAGGTACTAGAGCAGGCTGGGGGTTGCACAGGTGAAGTGTCGGCTCACCTCTGGGTGTATGCTGGGGGAAGTGTAGCGTAATGGGGGCAATGATTAGTAGCAAGCAGAAGATGTCACAAAAAGAGAGGTGGGACAATTATTTAGCTTGGTGGAAAAAGGAAGTCGGGCTCAGCTTCCAAGGGAGAGGGATGCTGAATGATGAGGTGCAGGTGAGCAAGGGCAGTACAGTGATGCATCCAGGCAAATTCCACAGCAGGGTGACACAAAGCCAACACTTCCTCATACATGAGGCCAGGAAAGCACTATCCTATTTTATCTGAAAAGTTTATCTATCCTTCCATTAATAACTTCTGTTTAAAAGCCATTCTGGGGACTTCCCTGGTGGTGCAGTGGTTAAAATCCGCCTTCCAGTGCAGGGGACGCGGGTTCAATCCCTGGGCAGGGAACTGAGATCCCGCATGCCGCAGGGCAACTAAGCCCGTGTGCCGCAACTACTGAGACCATGCTCTCTGGAGCCCGAGTGACACAACGAGAGAGGAGCCCACGCACCGCGAGGAAGAGCCTGCGTGCCACAACAAAAAGATCCCATGCGCCACAAGTAAGACCCGATGCAGCCCCAAACCAATAAATAAATAAATAAAATGAATATTTTTTCAAAAACTAAGAATAAAAGTCACTCTGGCTTCAATTAAGGCTTCCAAGAAAGCCTGCGGCTGGAGACAATCCTGCATTCCTTCCTTGCCTGTGTATCAAGGGTTTGCAAGTCCTTTCTTACCTTAATCCTCTTTGTTTCCGGTTCTGCTATCACACCACTGGTTTTAAGATCCAGATCTCCAAGACTCCTGGTCATCGCGAGTCTGCCGTTCACGTGAGGCTGTCCCAAACTATTCCAAGCTATAAAACCGCCACATTTCTTAATCCTGGTCAAAAAAATGTTAAAAGACTACGTTGTGATACCCAGAAAACCAAGGCTCCGTTAAACTTAAGCATAAAATCAGTTTAAAATGCAAGGTTTTGTTTCTGTCTTGAACTATATAAATACTATCCTTATAGAAAGATTGATGAGTGGAGGTGGTACCTTTCTTTTTCATCTTTTCTTTCTGGAGTATGGTCAATTGTCAGCTTCATGGGTTTTCCTTTTCTGCACAAAATAGCTCGGCTATCGCCAACACTGGCTACAACCAGTTCAATACCATCTCTCAAAAGGGCTACCGTTGCAGTAGTCCCAGAGGTCAGAAGGGTCGCTGCAGACACGATGAAAAAGAGAACAAGTCAGTGACGGTCAAATGATTGGATGTGGAATTTTTATTACAAGATAAAACATAGGCATGTTAAACTAATGCTGAAATGTATCATTCTAATTTAACTAGAGCTATGCAAATAAAATGCAAATGAACTATGTAAGTAAGAGCATGCAGAGAAAGAGGTATTTAATTCAGTAACAAGGCTCCATGCAAACAGAAGAAGTTGCTAACCTAATTTGGTAAAAAATGCATCACTGTCTCCAAATGGCTTCTATTTATACACAGTAGGGTTCACTTGAATGGATCATTATTACACCTTTGTGTGTGCATCAGGTGTTGGGATTAAGAGTATTACATTTTAATTAGATTGGCTAATATGGCAGGATGATTTAGGTCTACAGAGCCCATTCAGGCAAGCCAACTTTTCTAAAATCTATGCACTCAGCTTTTTTCTTCCATTTCTTACCCCTGTCCTGTGAAATTATCATCAGTTAATAGGCTAAGCAAGATATGCCAAGTGCCTCATTGGCTCTTCAAGCACTATATTTTATATTCTTTCCTTCTACACCTGTTTTAATTTTACAAATGTTCACCAAAAAAAATCCTAAAACGGTTAAAGGTTCACATTCTTTTCTCATCTTTGTCCTCCCCAGACATGAAACAAAGGTACAGCCATCATTATATTAGGAGTAAATCTGGAGAGCAGGGAATGAAATTCATTCTAGTTTCCCATAAACTTGGTATAGTTCACGCTTGTAGTTCCACCGAACAATCAGTCTGTCCCCAGATGCCGGACAGTGCTGCCAAGTGCTAATCCTGTGGTCAAGCCCTGGGCCCAGAGCACTCCAAGAATATTAATTTCCTCCAACCAATAACAAAATTATACGTTGCTTGGCTGGAGGTCACCGCTATTTCCTCCATCCAATCCAGAGGGCATTTTTGCATCTTTCTTTGGTGTGTATTCTAACAGTGTCTGCCCTGAGTTCTTTACTACTTGTTAAAAGTTTTGAGGGTGCATTGAGCCTTGTCAAAGTTGAGAGTACTGTGAAATTATGGGCTAAAAAGGAAAGCAAATTGAAAAAATCAAAAAAGATAGCATTTAAAGCAGGTATTATCTTCAGTAACATGGTTAATTCTTTAAAGCATCTAAGTAAAATATTCAGGTGATCATCTAAAGATGATTTTGACTTCAAAGGCAGATTTAGGAAAAATGAAGTGCTATTGACTGACTGAAGCTCAGTCTCTCCCTTTTTTTTTTTTAAGACAATTTTCAAAACAGCAGTAATGCATTTTGGAAAGATATATATGCAAGTATTTTCCAATCAGTATATTAAAATGCCTGCTTTAATCAGAAGAGGAAAATGGAAAAAAACATGAATAAACCCTGCTTAATCTTCTATATCCGTGCCGGATTTACTTTATGGAGAGAGAGCGTATATGGTTGCACTATCTTCCCATTTATCTCTTTTGATTTTGGAACTGCTGTGCCAAAGTAGTGTCATCTTGGCAAAACTAAAATATATAACATATCATAGTTGTACAACACAAATGTTTTAGTGTATCAGTGATGTTCATATTACAAATGTCAACTTGTGAGTGTCCTAAAACATTATACAAGGGAAGCTTTACAGTTGAACCTCTGTAATCTTTTCAAATGATGAGAAGAGCCAGGCGAGAAAACACAGGCGTTTACTCAGATGCTACCTGTCCAGGGAGGTTAGTATTCTCCTTTGTTTAAACTGCCAGGAGCAGCTTTTCTCTCTCTTTTTTTTTTTTTTTTTGGCCGCGCTACACAGCAGCACACGGGATCTGAGTTCCCTGACCAGGGATCGAACTGGTGCCCCCTGTAGTGCAAGCTCGGAGTCTTAACCACCAGGGAAGTCCCAGGAGCAGCTTTTTCTTAAAAGTGGTTTTTAATTGGCTACATCAAGAGTTAAAACCTCATAAATGAAAACTTCAAGTTTAGCTGCTTAGGATTATAATTCATGGCTCTGCCATTTGGGAATTTAAAAGAGCTTGAGTTTTTAATCAACCCAACTTCACAGTTCCAAAATCCCAGGATTTATGGGAAAGTTTTCAAAACTGTTGATTCTGGTTTGCTAAGCATCTAAGAATATAAATATTAAATCAGCATTTATTTTCATTTAACATTTAACATGGAAGTAAAAATTCTCACTTTTTTCCCTAACAACAAAACTATAAAACTAAGACATCTTTCAATAAGTTCTTAACACTCACTGGACATTTTCTACTGCAAGTCATCTCAACTAATGGGACAAAGAGGATGTGGGAACCTTCCAGTAGTCCAGGCTAGGAACCGCTGGACTCCTTCACCTGGGACAAAATTAAGCAGATCTCTCTTTCCACTGAAGCCCAGCATATAGTGTCCACGGGCTCCAGGTCTAGAGCTGCTGACCAGGCACAGTTCTCTGCCACAAATAACACGCACAGAGGCAAATAGGAAATTCACCCAGGAATTGTGCTCAAACATTACAAACCTGCAACACAGGGGAGGGTAGAGAAAGAGCTGCAAAATAAGGGGAAGGGTTTTATTTTGGTGAAAATTTCACTAGCAAATTATATAATATTCCAGGAGATGCCAAATCAATGATTCCAAAACTCAGTTTGCCCAAGTTGATGGTATTTTGTAGTTGAGTCTGTTTTTCATCACAGAGCAACACTTCTTGGTTTTGTGGCTTCCCAAGGCAGGAAAACCTATATTCAAATGTATGTGTACCAAGACACATATTGTGGTAACACAGACACACATCTATATACTCATGCACACACACACAGTCAGTCAGTCAGTCTTGAAGAGTAAATCAGTACGTTTATTGAGTTGAAAAAAATGCACCGTAAATTTGTTTGGTATCAATATCAGAACTGTCCCAGTTACAAAAGGGAAAATTCATGGGAATTCATGGGTAGAGCACTGAATAGTTCGTATCTGACAAGCATACCAGAGAGGATGTAAACTACAGTATACCACCAAATTACTGGGATTTAAATATAAATCAAGAAGGAATCAAAGCACCTCCTATACCAGATACAAGGAGTGATTTATTTGTTAATGGTGCTAAATGCAAGGATTTTAGTATCTGTAAGGCATTTTTTGAATAGAAGATTAAATTAATTGTTTAAATAAAGGCTAGCAAGGCTCTTGAGCTCTAATGAATGTTTACAATTTTATGTAATTCATAAAATGGGAGTTTCTGCAGCTCTCTCTTTCCTCCAGTGTCGCAGGTCAATATATCAAAAGAAAAATGATCAAGATTTTGAATGGCAACATAAAGAGTAAAGTTGTACTTTTCAAAGTATAACCCCCCCGCCCCCGGTAATTATCCAACTGTGTAAAAAATAATATGTATAAACCAATACAGTTTCAGTGTTTATCAAAAATGGGCATTCTAGACACGTATGATCATAAACACTAAATCAGTAACAAGTTGAAGCAGTAACAGCACAATAAGAATATCTCTTCAATGCTGTCCCTATTTTTTTTGCTTTTGGCTGCCTCCAACATAAGAAGGGAAATCAAAAACATGGCATTTCTCACACTGGTTATTTTTTAGTGTAATTCTTCCATAAAGAGATCAAGGAACATGAAGAGCATGGAAGTTTCCAATGAGACTCACAATGCTGCCACCAACGTCTCCCACTCTGAACGTCAGAGCAAGTCTTCTCTTTTTGATCCATTTGTCTCTTGGGGAGCTTTGTTGCTTTCAAATCTTAAGCAATCTAGAAACACTTCGAAGAGTTTATCGGATATATAGGATATCATCTAAGTTTTCTACCATCTGGTTTGAGTGACAAGTTGTTCATTAAACAATAGACTAATGGGACATCACTTGAACTTACTGGCTGGTTTCATTAATTGTAAAAATACACATGACTGGTATAAAATGAATACAAAATATTCAGAGATGATGATGAAATTAGCTATTTGTAAATAAGGGTAAATTGAAAATGCATCTACAACAAATCAATAAAAATAGCTAGCAATTTCTTAAGGGCTGTTTCTTGATAAGTGGCATTCTGATTTTATTCTCCTCAAACTACCCCCATTTTAAACTGCAATAGTAAATATTTTAAATGCTAATGAGGTAATTGGAAGTATTTTATGCAGATATTGGATGAAAGTCTTAAAAAGAAGAGAGTGTTTTATTTTCACTTTATTATTTTCACTTTCTTTTGAGAAAGCTAATAGTATGACGTGGGGCACTCTTCCCTACCTGAAATTCCAGCATTAGCGATTCATTCCTATGGTTTAACCAATCTCTTTTCAGCTTTCCTTACTCAAAACTCAGATCCCCCCTAGAAGTGATAACTCATTAAAATATATACATTATATTAATAATTCCGTTAAATCAGCTATAGGATAATCAAGGGATAAGTTATAATAACTTTGGTAAGAAAGAGTAGGCAGTGGAGATTAGTTTAGTCCAAATAATTATTGAGTACCTTCCAGACTCTCTACAGGGTGCTGAACCCTAGAGATTCAAAACTGAATAAGCCATGACCCCTACCCTCAAGCTGATCACAGAAAGGGTTCAAGGAGGGAAAATGGAGCTGATGCTGAAAGAAAAGGTGAAAGAAATTGGAGAGGGCAAACTGCACTTACTTCACAATTTTATTTAACTAGCATGGGTCCTACTCACAGCTATGCCAAAAAGAATATTATTCGCTCTTATAATACTGATACTGCTTCAGTTCTTACTAAAAACTAAAAAATGTTTTTTAATTTAAATAATCACTTTGAAATCTGAAGTGGTACGCTTTTTTTTTTTTAAATCCGCATATTGAAAGGTTAAACGACGTACAGCATCCTAACTTTAGTGGCTTTAATATATTTGATAAAATAGCCCCCACATTTCAAAAGGCAATTTTTGCCACCTTTGGAAGCCTTGGCAACCGATTAAGAATAAATTTAAAGCTGTTCTCAAAATACTTACTTTAAAAAAAACCACACAGACTAACTGATCTATAAGAATACATCGAAAATAAGACTTAAGAACAACAATGTCGTAACAGACCCTTTCTTTTTCTTTTAGTAGTAGTCTAAGCATCATTCTGTCATGCTCCATTATACTTGCCATCAAATGAAAAATGAATTCTAGAATATCTTATGAAAGGTCTGAGATCATTGACTCAAAGTATGTGACAGAGGAACTAAGTTAAATAAATAAATGTTCACTTCATTATTAGAAATGAAGTACATTTTTATGATTAATGCCTTTGCACAACTGAATTGATGTGAGAAAGGTATCTTTAGAAAGGTTCTTTTAAGGTAGGCAAGTTAAGTCAATTCTCTCCCTAAGTTCAAAATTCCCTTTAACTGTAATTTATTATTTAATAAATGAAAGGAGTACTCTCACATTTTATACCAAATCTATCACTGTTTTAAGCATCTTCGTCAAGTAGATCCTTTACAAAAGGGCTAACTGCACCCATGAAGGGTTACTGGTTTTTGACTGTTGGCCACATTTCCATGGTAAAGTTGAACATTCCTTTCTGAAAACCTTGCCCAGTGAGCTCTACCTATTTACGCAACAGCTGGGGCACACCACCTGCACTACAGCCAATAAACTTCGTGGTGTGATACACAGCCGACCTGCTTATGGATGAGATAAAAGCACAGCAATATTCAGAGTTATAAAAATACAGCTATAAGAAAGTGTTTTGATGTCCTCTTCACTTTCGTATGTTTTCCCCACGAGGAACAAGTACAGAATCTTATGCTAAAATCTACCATCTCTCAACCCTTATTTTCACAAGGTGAGGGGCCAGCTGGAAGGCGGAAAAAAAGTCCTAAGGAACGGAGAAGAGAAAATGGGCCTGAATAATCTACAAACGAGAAAATAAATCCCTGAACTGAACAAAGAGAGTGGACTCTAATGCTTTTCGGAGAAGTATGATGATGATAAGGTTCTCGAAAAAGAGGAGGAAAAACTTCTTAAAATGGCAAATAGAGCCATCCTAGAATCATCCTCTCTAATACTCATCTTTAAATACGCCCATGAGAGAGGCCACGGTGGGTGCCAGGAACATCTCAGGCCTAACTCTGCAATTGACCTTCTACCTCTCTCTGAGTTTCACTTCCTCATCTGTGAAATAGCCAGAATTTCCAGCCCTATGCCCTCCAACTGAAAATTACAAAAATAACATTGCTGTGGTACACTTTGACCTCCTTTAAACAAAAGGACGAACAAAACACAGATTAATGTTACTGCATGATTCGTTTTCAAATCGGTTGTGAGGTCTATATGCATACATTTAAATGGTTGCTGCAGAAGTTTTCAAGGTTAACTTTATGAGCAATAAACGGGGCGGCCGACTAACCAAAAAACATCAGCTGCATTCTCCTGAAATGGTTTTGATAAATTTAGTCAAAATCAGAAACATTTTATTTTCAAAATGTAAGGTCATACAGTACACAAATTCTAAAATTCAGCTGCCATGGCCTTGTGTTTAACAAATAAAAAAAAATGTCAACTAGCTACCACGGGAAAGCTGCAAGATGAAGCTTTTTTAAGAAATGGAAGAAAAAAGATCTTCCTTCTAATTTTACAGAGTAGTGCCTATTAGCCATTGTCCTTTTCTATTGAGGACCAATTAGCAATTTTCTTCTGATGTGGACATTTACTCTCTGGCTACATTAGATTACCCTGTAGTGAATTTCAGCACTTGCTCCTCAGATTCCTCTTAAAAAATACCCCAAAATAATAAACCCTCTCATAGTACGGGCCTCTTGCCCATAAAACAAGCAATCAAACAGATTAAAAAATGTTTTTTAATCTTTTTAAAATTGAAATTCAATATCAGAGCCATTTTGGAGCTCCAATTTCTAAAACAATCTCCAATATAGTTCATTTAAAAGTGGATTTCGTTTGGATTCCAAATAACATTTAAAGTGATTCTTCATTTAAAAAATCATTTTCAACATAAGCATCCTTACAAATAAACTTACATTAAAACTCCCACCCCTAAAGGGCTTAAAGTGTTTCCTTTTTCCCTGAAATGCCCCAGGACAGTAAAGAAAGAGATTGCTTTACTTACCATCAGCAGACAGGTGGGCGTGCCTTGCAAAGGCTTTATCTATTTCTAGAAAAGCCAAGGTCAACACAGTTTCCAAGTTCTCCTCCTTAGGAAGCAAATCCCTTCGTGGAGAGGAAAAAAGAGCCCCAAACAGTCATTTGACTACAGGTTTCTAGCCTTCCTCTTGGTCCCTCCAGCTAGCAGAGTCATTCCATACAATGGACCTCCGTGGCTTGCCTTTCAGAGGCTTCAGATCCACATATTAACGAATCAAATTGAGAAAGAATCAGGCACAGAGATAAGCCTTTAAAAACAGTCAAATAAAAGCCCAAGTCTCCATCCTTAAAAAATTAATCCTCACTATCACAACCCTGAGAAGTCAAGAGTTCCTTTATATTAAATTTAAGCCACTGAGTTCCTTTGTGGAATAAGGCAAAATATATATAAATCAACTGATGAACGGTATGAATAACTATGCTTGGGAAGAAGAGTCACGTGGTCATAACTGTCACATGTTCTCCCCCTCTTTTAATTCTAGCAGTAGAATAAATAATAATAATTAGTAATAATTGCGGTAAATAAACTTTTTAAAGAGCTCCAAAGCACCCTCATTAAAAGCATTTTCCCTATTCTAATGCCAATCATCTAAAGCTATTTTCAACAAGTATTCCAAGCTATTCATACCACTTGAAGGAATAATTACCACTTACTGAAGCACTGTGTGCCCTGCACTGATAGGAGTAAATGTTACTCATAGATTCTCAGAGTACATGAGATCATGTACTTTATTATGTTAATTCACTTGAAATGATCACAAGTCAAGGGCTGCAGATTCTGGTCAATGCTCTCACCAAGGGAGTTGTTAAAACATACATATTTCTGAAGTGGTAATAATCATCTGTAATAACTGGCATGCTTGAGCAACTGCTTGTTCATAAAACAATAGTGTGAAAGCACTCAAATAACTACCTTAACAGTGAATCTTGGGACTTCCCTGGTGGTTAAGAATCTGCCTGCCAACGCAGGGCACACGGGTTCGAGCCCTGGTCCGGGAAGATCCCATATGCCGCGAAGTAACTAAGCCCGTGTGCCACAACTACTGCGCCTGTGCTCTAGAGCCCACGAGCCACAACTACTGAGCCTGCGCTCTAGAGCCCACGAGCCACAACTGAGCCCACGAGCCACAACTACTGAAGCCCGTGCGCCTGGAGCCCGTGCTCTGCAACAAGAGAAGCCACCGCAGTGAGAAGCCCGCGCACCGCAACGAAGAGTAAGCCCCGCTCACCGCAGCCAGAGTAAAGCCCGCGCACAGCAGCAACGAAGACCCAATGCAGCCATACATACATAGAAAAACAAACCAAAAAAAGCAGTGAATGTCTCAGCCAAAAGGTGAAGTTTAAACAGGAAGCAGAAGGCACACTGCAGAGAGTGAAAGCCATTGTATCATTTGTACGTACAGGATGCATTTCTCCATGTGGGTGTGACAGAAATCGGCCGCCGACGGTCCGCCATGGCCATCATACACCGCAAAGTACAGGACTTCGTCTGTCAGCTGAGCGAAGCCAAACCGATCTTCGTTCTCTTTTCGTTTGCCAATCTGCGAGGCGCAGCCCACGTTCGCCAAGCTGACTTTGGGAATCGGCTTGCCATACTTAATGCTGGGCGGCAGCAGAATCGGCTCATCGATGCGGTTATCCCAGATGCCAAAATTATCCCAGGTGGCTGGCCGTCCGCTACCATCAGGGTCAAACCGAGAACACCGGGCCTCTGAAGTGGAGCTGTGGCACGTGGGCGTCACCCACCTGTCGTCCTGCAGCAGGCGGGCGCCGAGTAGCGCTTTCCTCCTCACCTGGTTTCCAGCACTTCTAACCAAAGTAAGTAAGGCAGCTGTGGACATAACTCCAGAGGACTCAGGAATTAGGGAACCGTCAATGGAACAACAATGGGCTGTCTTCCAGAGAAACGATGCAACTGAGTAGAAAGAAACAGAGAAAGAGAAAGGGGGAGAGAGAGAGAGAGAGAGAGAGAGAGAGAGAGAGAGACTCCATCAATGATTTCAAATATAACTGATATGTCATTAGATAGTACCAAGAATGAAGTCTGTAAAGGAGGTGGCACTTAACAGCCTACTTCTAAGAATAGTGGATCAAAAATGAATTGATTTACCTACCCCATTCACAGGGTTTAAATTCTATAAAAATTTGACAATGTGCACAGCTCACATAGAACAAGTGCTTCTCCAACTTTAACCTACAATCACTTGGGGATCTTGCTAAAATGTAAATTCTGATTCAGTCTGTCAGGTGAGGCCTGAGATGCCGTATTTCAAACCAGCTCCCTGGTCCTGCAAACAAGTTGCTGGTCGGGCAGGCCCACACTTTGAGTAGCGAGAATATAGAAAACAGGTGTAACTAAATAGTCTTCCCTTCATTAACTCCATTGCTCTGAAGAAAAGGTGAGGAAAAATATTAACAGTAACAAAGTCTCTTACAAGAGTTAGAAATTTAAAAAAAAGAAGACTGGTTAATAGAATATTTATGATAGTTCTGTACTCAGAGAGTGCCCAAGTTTTAGCAAAGATACAATCTAGGATCTCAGTTCAGTTTAAGATTTCTCAACTTACTAAACTTTATTATTCTGGTTAATGTAAATTGGGTCGTGTGTGTGATCTCAGAAACTGGGGGCAACTGCACGTGTGACAAGCAGCCCTGATTTATGAGCCACTGATCTATGCATTTACATTAACAGCTGCAGCTCATCCGAAAGCCTCCCCAGGGCGTTGGCAGGGGGAATTCCTACACCCCTGCGGGAAGGGCTGTGTTTCTGGCAGTTTGCCATACAAATAAGGTTCTAAGCAGAAATTCGTCTCCACAGTGTTTCGTTCTGTTCCTTTATGAATTAAAAACCAACTGTAAAAAATAGCACAATGTTACGATTTGATAATGCCGGCGGAGGGTATACAGGTGTTATATTATTCTCAACTGCACGTTTGAATTGATTCACAATAAAAAAATGAATTTGAAAAAAATGTATCTCCCCAAAAGGCACACATGAACACACACAAAAAGCCCAGCTTGAATTCATATACAAGAAAATGCATTACAGATTTGAAACAATCATTTTCAATAAGTTTTTGGAAATCAGTCTAGCTGTGTGTAGGAAGGACCATTACTCCTTTCAGTAAGTAAAGCAGTAGAAGGAAAGGATGAGGTTCCAAAGAACGCCCTTGGATACCTAAGCAATGGAAGACATCTGAGCCCTGCCTTCTCAGAATCTAGAATGAAGATGGCCTCCCAAACTATTAATGGGTCACAAAAGACTTAGCAGGCCGTTCCCTCTTGGGCTTTTAGCTGATATCATGTACTAAAGTCTGAAACTCACTTCTTTTATGACGATACTGGGGTCGGGGGAGACATAGCACCTCCGGTTATCAAAGGGAAACCACATCCCATTACCAAAGAAAGAGGTGTTTACTCCTTTGCTTCTATTTGAAGGTTATATGTTATTCAAAACCAAAACTGTTTTTACTCCCCAATCAACACACAATGTATGGCTCATGATTTACTTTAATCACATGAATTTTTTAAAACATGTCAGTGTGAGCCTTCATATATTCTACATACTGACAATAAATAAACGCTGAAAATACTTTCCATTTTCATCATTTTAACATTCATTTGTGTGACCAGGCCTCCATCTTCCTCCTCCTCAATGCTTTCGGTTAATCTCATACTTTAAAGTCCTGACACAGAACTCTGACAGTTGAACAAAGTTGACCCCTGATTGAACAACGCTGACTAGCAGGGGGGATTCTCAGCAAAGAGGGTTAAATGAAATAAGTTGTGAGTCCACGAGAGGAGGCATAGAGATTCCACCCTAGAGCGCTGGTGAAAAGCCACATCCTGAGCGTAGGAAATCTCAGGTGAAAAGCATCAGAAAGGGAGAAAAAAAAAAAAGGCATTTGGTTTCTAGTAAACTTTTGAAGTATACACTTTGTTTAAAAATAAAAGGGGGGGAGTGATGAAGAAAGCCACAGCTACAAGATTGCCGTGCCTAGTTTACATCTTCATCTTATTCCAATTTTATAATCCCGCAATGACTTAAACACCTTGGAGCTGTCCAAATGTGCTTTTGGAAAAGGGAGGCGCTCCCGGTCTCTGGCAGCAGCGTGCACTTGGGATTTGAGTTAAACTGCTCTTGACTGTTGAAAGCAGGTAAAAAGTGCAGTTTATTGCTGTCATGTTAAGCACATGCCAAAATTACTCAGGAGTTCTAGGGATCAGTACTACTGAAACTTGCTTAGATTTATACCTCTAGCAAAAATATTTAACGAAGTATTCACATTTGCCCATTATAAAGTGGCACTCAGGTATCTTTATATCAGTAACTTACACAATGGAAACACAGGTAATTTTAATATTCTTAAAATAATTCTTTAAGCACTCTAGAAAAAAGAAAAAATCATCCCAATCGATTCAAATATTATGGAAACCTCCAAAATGTATTTCAGGAAATTTGGGCTCCAATATCCTCTTTACCAGTACCCTGCTAGGAGGAAGAAAATCTACTAGAAAATCTACTAGAAAATCTACTAGTCTACATGAGGGAGAAAACAAAAACAACAGAAACCTCCAATGACTCCTCTTAGGTTTGATTTGAACATATGTATTTAGATGTGTGAATAGAGAAATGAAAATGGGAGCAATGAAAAGTATTCATCATTCTGATTCCATAAATATCTTGTAAAACACTTCAGTTAATGTGGATACAGACCATATTCCAAACCTTCACTTAAGAATTTTCCAGAACAACTGAGTATAAAGTGTGTATTTTATCCTTTTTCATTTCCTCTAGAGCACCTAATACAACGTTGAGATCTACACATTAAATTTTCAGTAAATTTTTTTTAAAAAGAAGAAGAATTTTCCTTTACGTTCTATCACCAGCACCTCTCCCACTCTTCCTCTTCTCTAAGATTCCAGTCAAGGGAAGTAGGTGCCTGTGTTGGTGACCAACAGAAACCGACTAAGGTTCCGAGAAAAAAATCCTGAAAAATTATAACTGAGACTTTTTTTCCCCTAGACTACGACACTATTGCTGTCTTTCAAGACCAACATAATCTGTCACCTTAGCTGCCCAATCTTCTTTCCTCCGCACTGGTGGAGTGTGCAAGGACCGGAGAGGCCTTGCTGCACATTTCCAGTCTGAAGCTCAGAAAGGCCGGTGGAGCTCTAGAAACTCCAAATTCCCTGGCTGTTGCCACCCGGAGTCTCGCCTTTGTCACCTCCTGGGAAATCTCTAACCTACAGACGGCGGCTGCGAAAGAAGACGTCAGCAGCCACAAGGCCTTGAGATTATAGTGCGCTCTTGGCAAAGCAAGACCCACGTCCGCAGGTCGATCCCAGCTAGGGCTCTGCATCCTTCTCTCTTCCGAGCCCCTGAAAAGCTCACCCTTGGACAGTTCGGGATCCTGGGCTTGGCTCGCTGGCCGGGACAGCTGAGCGACCCAGGGCGATACACCGCAGCAAGCGCAGCCTCCCACCGGCGCAGCGCGCGGCAATGCTGCCGGCTGGGTTCCCTCGCGCACCTTCCGCCGCCCAGACCCCGCCTCCCAACCGCAGTCTCCGCGGACAGATTCCGGCCACCGCCACGTCTCCCTCGGCCCGGCCGCAGCTGCAGCGGCGACAAGGCGCTGACCCCCGCAGCATCCTCGCGTCCGGGGGTTGGGGCTAGGCGACTCGGGGCCTCGCTAAAGGGAAGCGAGGGCGGGCGGCCCCTGCTTCCCGTCCATCGACCCTTCCATGGTCCCCTCCCTCCTTCCAGCCCGGCCCACCACCCTCGCTCGGCAGGAGCCTCCAGCTCGCAGTCAAGTTCAGGCCGAGCGCGAAGGCTCCGCAGGAAATGCCGGCAGCCGGTGGCTCAGCCACCAAGGTGGGCCCCGCCCGGACATGCTGCTCCAGAACTCGAAAAGAAAGCAAGCTGCGCACAGAGAACCCAGGCACCGGCCGCCGGGCTCGGACTGAAGGGGCTGGGGAACTAAACAGATATTCCCCTCCCCTCCCCTCCCCTCCCTGGGGAACCCTCCTCCGTTTACCCTCCATTCCGCGGACCGGGAGCAGTGGGCTGTGCCCCCATCCGTAAGTATCATAAACGGTTAAATAAATGAAGTACACTCTCCAGGCTCTTACCTCGTGATGGCAATGTCCCTGGAAAAATTGTAATTAGCTAACGGAGGGCGGGAGAGGGGTTTTCTGTAAATAAGACTGCCTTCTCCGATGTTTCCAGTCTCTGGAGCAAGCAGTTAGAACACCCACTGGCTCAACTGCTGGAAATTCTCGAGAATTTTTCTCGGGCAGCTGCCAGATGGAGAGGGGCACGTCTGTTCCCGCTGACTGATGGCAGCTCCGACCAATCCGCGCTCAGCGGCGAGGCGCGCACGCCTCCCGGGCTCTCGTCGCAGCCAATCACAGGTTCTGACGGGACCGAGCCTCCCCGCAAGGGCCGTTGGACTTGGCTGACTTTCAGCAGTGCACCGCAGAGCGACGTCAACTTGGGCCAGTGGTGGCTCGCGGGGATGTCCGCCCTTCCGAAGGCCGTGGCTCTCTGGCCAATGAGGGAGCGCCTCTGCGGTGGGTGAGGTCGAGAAATTTGGTACCTCGCCAGGGGGTTGAGGAGAGGCAGTGTGTCGCTTGGGGCAGAGGAGCGGTAGTGACAACTAGGAAAGCCAGAACGGAATGCCAACACTTTGCCTGGGCGGAGGTAATGAAAGACATCTGGTTTCATTGCTGTTCTTTGAAAAACTCAACAGTGCACCGTTCTTCGTGACTGAACAGGCATCTCGTGATCCCTTGAGAATGTGTGGGTTTTTTTTTCACTTTTTATTTATTTATTTATTTATTTTGGGGGGGGGAGGTTGGGCTGCACCGCGTGGCATGCGAGCTCTTAGTTCCCCCACCAGGGATGGAACCCCTGCCCCCTGCAGTGGAAGCGCGGAGTCCCAATCAGTGGACAGCCAGGAGACTCCCCTTGAGAATGTTGATTCATTTATTCCACAAGTATTTCTGTGTGTTTAGGGAGGACCTTTTGTGTGCCAGGCACTGGAGATAAATCTCGACACAAATAGACATGATAGATGCCTTCATAAAGCTTCCAGTCTAAAGAGGAGGAAGAGGGAGAACAGAAAGAGGTAAACAAGCAAATGACATAATAACAAATCATGTCAAGGAAGGAAATAAACAGATGTGGATACAGAGGATAATAGGAGGTTGAGGTTAGCTAGAGAGGGTTGTTCTATAAGAACTTAATAACGTTTAAACAAAGAGTGAGAAGATCAGTCAGCCACGGCACCTGGAAAGTGATTGTTCTGGGCAGAGGGGACAGCAGAGCAAATGTCCTGAGGTGGGACAGCTTGACATTTTGGAAGAACAGAAAGGCCAGTGTGGGTCTAGTTTAGAGGGAGGGAGAGAGCAGCATGACAGAAGGAGATGAGGTAGACAGAGGCCAGAGGATGTAGCCAAAACTTGGAATTTGCTTTACATTTTAAATATAATGAGACTCTATTGAGGCATTTTATGCAAAGGAGAAAAAGGATCTGGTTTAGACTTTAAACTGCTTTGGTTAATGTGTAGGTGAATAGGTAGAACAGGTTATTGGGAGACTGGTTAGGAGACTAAATCAGAGGAACTCCAAGGTGGGAGATGACCTGTTTTAAACTATGGTGATATCACTGGAGGTAGAGAAAAGCAGAGATTTTAAAGATAAATTATTAGCTTGTTTTGACATATTAGGTATCCCATTCCCCGGACAACTGTTCTGAAACCAGTTCATTGAGCATTCTGTTTAGAGAGTGATTCAATTTTCATGGGCTTCCTGGAATTTTCTGTTCTTTGATCATTTTATTGAAGCCATATATATATATATATATACACACACGCACACATACACATGCATATCTGAACCATCAGACAAGGCAATCTTATTTACAGAAAGCCCTCTCCCACCCTGTTATGTGTGTGTGTGTCTCTCTCTATATAAGTGCATATATCCCAAGTGTATACAGCTCAGTGAATTTTCACAATCTGAACACACCTGTGTATCCACCACCCAGATCAAGAAACAGAACATTATAAACACCCAGGGACTCCATCATACTGCCTTCCAGTCATTGCCTATCATGACTTTCAACAACATAGATTAGTTTTGCCTGTCTTTGGACTTGATATATATAGAATCACAAAGTATACACTCTTTTGTGTTTGGCCCTTTATTCAACTTTATACTTATGAGATTCTTCCATACTGTTGCATATAGTTGTAGATTATTCATGTTATTTCATTCTGTAAATATACCTTTGAATTCATCCTTCTGATGAACATTAGGGTAGTTTTCAGTTTGGAGCTATTACAGATGTTGCTACTATAAACATTCTAGTACGTGTCTTTTGGCCTTTTCTTTTGATGGAGAGATCTGGTGGCTGAGTTTTAAATACAATTAAGTTATTTTTGAATCTGTTCATCAGTAATATAGTACCATGTATTGCAGTATCTCAAACATACAGACCCCAGATCATCAAGGGCTTTGCTCTCACAAATGTGAAAACTTTTGGCAACAAGAACTGTTGACGTGAGAAATTTTAAGTTTGGAAGTCTAAAACACTTGTAATTATGTATGGCATTTTGACCTTCTTTTTAAGCAGTTGCAAACTGCATGTCCAGGATTTGAGAACATCATGACTTTGCTACATCCTTTTATTATAATAGACTGTAATTCACAGGCATATGATAAACAAGGTCAGTTAGGCTGACCTGAAGAATATGCATATGTTTGGTGCTAATACAGTCCTTGGAGTTATATTTGAAAACCATACCATTCCACATTCTACCACAGTTGATTAGGAATAAAGCCAGCAGTTTACTTCTTTAGAATTATTTATTTTTGCTTTTTGCATCTCTGAAGCATGGCTAAATGTAGTACAAATGTACATATACTCAACATGCGGGATCACTGCATAATGTCCAAAAGAACCAAGTGGATGCAACACTCCATACTTCATTAAGTTGAGCTCCTTTTTATTTCACTTTATATTTTAAAGACTTGAACTATTTGATAGTAGTCACTATTGGGAAATTATACTCAAGATGGGTCACAAGGCTGTGAGTGGATAGGTCACAGGAGGCCTTATAAAATATAAAGTGAGGACATAAACCATTTGAGATTTAGGCTAATGAACCACTGGACTGGAACTGTTACAAGATGAATTGAGGCGTATTACACATTTTAAGACTTTGAGCCAAAACTGATTGGAATTGTTCAGCACCAAACCGGAATTGGTTAGGAGTGCAGCTAGAGGCAAGATTTTATAGAGAAGATGTGAAAGCCAAGCAAGAAAATGATTTGATTGGCTATAGGTTAAACAGGTACCTTGTTTGGCTTTGTGGTTGGTTGTCCTTAGGTTTTCATTTCTTAACCTTAGGGCGCTATAGATTTAGGTTTTGGTTTGTTTACTTAAGCTACTAAGGCGTTAAAACCACCTCAGTCTAAGGGTCTCCTTGTTTAATTAATTTAACACTACCCATTTTCCTGATTAGTTGCTAATGCTCCTGGGGGCCAAATATTGTGGAATAATGAATTGATAATTTTATTAATATTCACTAATGAATAACCAATTTTTTTTCTTGTTAAAACATTAGAGATGGTATTTTTGTATAGTCAGTGAAGGGTACCAGAATATGTGACCCCCAAAATACACCTCTTTGGATTGTTATTATTATTATTATTATTTGCGGTACGCGGGCCTCTCACTGTTGTGGCCTCTCCTGTTGTGGAGCACAGGCTCCGGACGCGCAGGCTCAGCGGCCATGGCTCACGGGCCCAGCCGCTCTGCGGCATGTGGGATCCTCCCAGACCGGGTCACAAACCCGTGTCCCCTGCATCGGCAGGCGGACTCTCAACCACTGCGCCACCAGAGAAGCCCTCTTTGGATTATTTTGAGCTAAAGGCAACTGAGGACCAGGAGATGCAGAAAAAGCTCTTCACCTCCCCCTGCCTAAAAATAGAGTATAAATTTCCCCTTTAGTAAAGGAAATTTACATTTATAAAGGAAATTTCCATCTTTCATGGTGGCTCCTGGAAGTACCAGAAAGAGCGCTACTCCCAGAGATAACTGTTACCCACTGACAGACTCCTTTCTACATAACAAGACAACCCTTCCTTAATACACGTTTCCTCCCCTTGCATTCCTGTAACTTGCCTCCCCTACTCCAAAGCCCCTTTTCCTTTGTTTAGCCTAAAATAGTACAGAAACCTCAATCATCTGGTCTCCTAGAGTCTCATTTCTTTATGAAATTTCCACTCGTAATTACAGGATTAAAACTGTTTTTTCTCTTCTTTATTTGTCTTTTGTCAATTTAATTTCCAGGGTCCCAGCCCAGAGAACATAAGACGGTAAAAGGAAACATTTTTTCTTTTCCTCCCTTAGAATCAGCCGTTCTCCAGGTAAGACTCCGGATGCCACTTCTGGCCTCATGCCTAAAGTGTGAGATATTAGCTTGTAGTTTTCCACAGTTCAGGTGGTTTTCTATCTAGAATTGCTAGCCCAGATGTCCCTACTGTGTGTCACCAGAATAATTGCCAAAACCCTGACACAAACAATTTTTACATCTTGTCTTTGAACCCTATTAAAACTTGTAGCACTGATTTTATTTTAGAATGTAATTGTTGCTTTTTTTCCCACAAATATGGAATAAATGAGCTTCATCCAGTACCAGTGTTATAGAGATCTGAATTATCTTTCCATTTCCACCTCTGACTTTTCTATTTGGCCCTATTCAAGTATTTAATTTCATTATGCATCATTCTCATATAGGGCTGTTATGAGGAAAATCGTATTTTATAAGTGTAGAAAAAGTTATAAACAAAATTGCATCTTGTTACTTAAATTGCAAAAGCTCAAAATCAAGGAAATGGAATATGATAGTCATTAGCTCCATTTGCCAAATATTTCCTGCTCTCCACCTCCCAGGCAGTGTCTGGCCCCTTCATGGGTGGCGCTGTGGGAAGGTAGGGAGCCTGTGACTAGTGTAGGTCAGTGAATTGTGCGTGGAGGTGACAGCGTTTCTGAGTTGGACCAAGACCCTTCAGGGCTTATTTCCCTCTGCCATTACAACTAACCAAGTTCCAGATCACTGCTTCTCCTTCCCTCCGGTTCCTGAGTAACTAACTGTGGAGAACAGAGCCCTGCTGCCAACCCATCCTGGCCAGATAGCTGAGCAGGAAACAAACCTTTGTGGTTTTGAGCCACTGATACTGTTTGCTGCTACATCTTGAGCTAACTTAACCTAGCCTATCCTGACTCCTACAGTTAGTAGCTCCAACTTAAAATCATTTGGTTGAGGTTTTCTTGGGGCAGTTTTATTCAAAAAGAGATTTTCATTCATTTTTTCAATAACTTTTCATGAAGTTTCTACTGGGTTTATAGCAACGAATGAAAAATATAAATGTCTCTGTTCTCATGAAAATTGGGAGGGGGCAGAGGAGATAGTAGGCATTTATCTAGGTATGGTGAATGCTATAACTGGAAAAGTATGGCTTTCTCTAAGTATTATTCTTGGAGTGTTGTGGCTCCTCTTCCCCTTTCTGTCTCTGTCTTTCTCTTAAGTTAGGGATTATTCAGTTGCTGAATATTATACAAGCCTACCTAGAAAGAATGAGAAAGAAAAAACAAGTTTCTAACTCTTGAGAAGTATCTTGGACTCACAGAAAATATACCTCTCCTGAGTCTGGAATGCCAACATTGCTTTTGACCAATGGGCGGCCTCAGACAAGTAGCTAGCTTTGCTGTGCCCCTCTTTTATCAGATGTAAAATAACACTAAATGTAACCTGCCTTGGCTGACTTTCATAACTACTACAAGAATTCAATTAAGCAGAGAATTAAATGTCCCATATAAAAAACCAGTGTTATTATTCTTTGAAGATTTTACTTGAAGTGAACTGGAAGAGCCAATAAATAGCTAGTTTTAAAAAAAAAAAAGTACGGTCCACCTATAAAGCAACATATAAACAAATTAAAATTAAAATTGTACCCTCCCAGCTGTGGGAAATGATACAGAATGACACGGTCAGAGTTGTACCTTCAAGAATGTAAACTGCGTGTTTATTGCCAAGTCATATCTGCTAATGTACTGCTATTAGGATATGGCTGAAACAAGCCAAAATTCCCTGTAATCTTCATAAGGAATATTCAGTACTTTTCTTGTCAGTAGAATGAAGGGAATGTTCGAATAAGTAGTTTTATACAAGTGGATAAACAACAGAAAAATGCATGCAGTGTTAGTAGAAACTCTCATTGTCTTTGAGATCTGTAACTTCAGAAGTATGTACGCTTATAACTTGTTGGAAATACCTAATTTTCTAAACTCATTCCTAAGTCTCATTTAGATTAGAGTTCAGTATCCCAAAGTAACATTGTAAGAGATGATGAAAGGCACATTTGTCACTGGTTGTCAGGCAACCCAAAGCATGAGTTATTGGCATGTACAAACACACCTCATTAGGTATACAGAGTGGGTGTAGGTGCTGAACTGCTTTTCTATTGGTCAGTTTCCCTTCCAATGACAGAAGAGACAGTATTTTCCCCCCAGTTAATTAGCATACTCTGGGGAAGTACCGGACTGTGTTTCTTAATCCTGGTAGTGTTAAATATAGACTCGAAAACCAGCCTTTAGCATTTACCATTTAAATGTTACTTTGGCTTTGGGTGTTCTAGATTTTATATACAAGAATACTGCAGAAAAAGTTGTGAAAATTCAAATAAACTAAGAGCACATAATGATTATGCTATGAGAAGTTAGCAAGAGGGACACTGGTTCTCTTGAAGATACCTTCCCATAAAATAAGAATCGACAATCATCTTCCCAGAATGAAACCAGGAAAGATATCCCCGGGTCGCAAAGGACAACAGAAATGGTGTTCCCTGCCGCCACCCCACCCTTGCATAGACCACAGGGAAGAGGCAGAACGCTGAGATTCGGGAAGAGGGCAGAGTTACAGCAAAGGGAAGAAAGGGAAGGGGACCAAGAGAGGGACGTCAGCCTGCCCACATGAGGGACTGTCATATGGCCTGAAATGTGACCCAATGAAAATAGTGTAGAAATAGATGCTTAGTGCTCTTTGAACTGTATGTAACTGGTGAATGCAAGGTTACATAATATTTTCTACACGTTCTCTCGTTCTGTGGCTTCTCCCTCCTAATTCATCCTACACCCACTGGTACTATTTTTCATCTTACAGCACGGTTTCACGAAGCTTCAGTAGCTCCCCATTTCCAACAGTGTTTAAAAAAAAATTCTAAGCTTCTAAGGCTAGTATTCACACTTCTCCATGAGCTTGTTCCTGCCCTTCAGCAACCTTCTGATCCACTACTTCCCTAAACGGACACTCATTCCACCCAAACTCATCATTTCCTAAACCTGCCGTGAGGGTTCTGACCCCCTTGCTCCCTTGCCTCTGCTTAGGCAAACCTTAATTTTCTCCTCTTAGTTTTCTTAAATCTTCAGAAACGGAAGGATTAAAGTGAACGTTTGCCATGTGATTACTGATTGCTTGTACTCTTAGAGAAGAAGCAGAATAGAGTATCACTTTGTGCTGCAAACAAAAATAATAATTGCTAACTGTTAGGGTTCTCCAGAGAAACAAGCAATAGGGTGTGTGTGTATGTGTGTGTGGGTGTGTGGGTGGGGGCTGAGAGAGAGAGACTGAGATTTAAGGAATTGGCTCATGGGATGTGGGAGCCGGCAAGTCCAAATCTGAAGAGAGAGAACAGACCCTGCATATATTTGGAGGAAAAGTATTCTAGGCAAAAGAGAGGGCACTCACAGAGGCCCTGCAGCAGAGTCGCAGACGCCCGCCACACTTACGTCCCAAGGCAGTCTGGAGGCAGATCGCCTTCTTCCTTGGGGGATGTCAGTCTTTCTCTTAAGGCCTTTCACTGACTGGATGAGGCCCATCCACATTATGGGGGTAAAATCTGCTTTACCCAACCTACTGATTTAAATGTGAATTCCATCTACAAATACCTTCACAGAGACACCTAGATTTATGTTTGACTAAACATCTGGGTACCTTGGCCTAGTCAAATTGACACATAACCTTAACCATCACACTAACCCATACAAATGCTTATTCTGTCCAGGCACTGTTCTAAATTCTTTATGTGTATTAACTCATTTAACTCTAACAACCCAATGAGATAAGGTTATTATTATCTTCCCCATTTTACAGATGAGGCACACAGATAGATTAAGTAATTTGCCTGAGGTCATATAGCTTATAAATGATGACTTGCCAGGACTTGAATTTTTGCAGCCTGGCCCCAGAGTCTGTGTTCTTAACTGCTGTGCTCTTCACCTCTCAAGAAAAAAAAGTGAAAGCTGAACTCACTGATACCTTATAGGTTCTTCCTGCTGCCTCCATAAATATCTTTGCCTGCCATTAACATCTGTTGGCAATCAACTTTTTACAGAAACCTTATGTATGTCCACACAACAGCTCTTTGATGTAGGTAGTGTTATCCCTCTTTTACAGACGAGGAAAATTTGAGGCACAGAGAAGTTAATGATCTGCCCCAGGCCACGAAGTAGTGAGTGGAAAGCAGGCATTAGCCTAGGACGCTCAGTCTCCCGAGCACATCCGCTGACCACAGTGTCTCTCTGTATGTTCAAGATGTTCCTACTCATCTCTGTTTTGAAGACTTTAAATTACTTTAACCAAAGTTGGCTTTGCCGATGAACAAAAATTGGCTTTCTGTTTCGATGTGTTCCGCAAGTGAAAAACACTGTACACATAAGCCTAAATTTCTGACTAATTCATGCACCAGAAAAGAACATAGATTGTAACTAAAGAACATAGATTGTAGCTAAGTGGAAAGAAAAAAAGAAAGAGCATTTCCTGTTTTACCAGGTAGGGATTAGCTAGTATCATCTCCTGGAGGCCTGCTGCATTTAGAGAAAGAGCAAGGGCAAACACATCACTCGGAAGCACTGAAGTGGGAGAAAACGACCAGTAGAGTAGAATAGAGATCGAACCTGAGGAGTGACTTCACCTAAGCCTAGCCCGCTGGCAAGGACTTCAGTGGGCGGGAAAACACATCAGACATCGCCCGTTTTGCAGTGTTGGCTTGCTAAGCTGGAATTAGGTGAATCTACTGTCTGTTTTTAAGGGACTGATGTAGAAAGTTTTATTCCAGAAGGAGTTTTGGTTTCCCAGTGGGGCCCATGAGAAGGCAGAGCATACTGTTTACTGTTGATAAGGATCTTAATGGAGTAGTGGTTGCCACCAGGCATCTTTCACCTCTGTCTTCTTAACTCACTGAACTAAATCTGTAGCCTGGGAGAGGAAGGGCCCCAGAAGGTTTTCGGCCTGTCCAGAAGTCAGTATATGACCAAAGAATTTTAGAGCCGGGAGGTACCTTTGAACTGTTTTCCTCCTCTTCGTCTCCCCTTTATTTTTCAGAAAATTAAATGCAAACTCTGAGAGGTGAAGAGATTTGCCCAACACCACAGAGCTGGTAACTACAGGCTAGAATTATAGGCCAAATTTTTAGTATCCCAGGCGAGTACTAATCCAGCCTCTTCATACTGTGTGTGATCAGAGTCATTCTTGACTTTAGACAACCTAGTTAATGTTAGGAATTTTTATTATTCCCTGTCCTTGCCTAGAACACCCTAACTGGTCCTGAGCTCACTGGTCTCTGACACAGTTTCCTGCTTACAAAACTTCTTTCTTCTTTCTCCTCTCCTCTATTAAAACTCTTTTGTTTGCTTAATAAATGGCTGTTCATTCACTCAAATAATATTTATTTAATGCATCCTCCTATGTACTAGAAACTATTCTAGGAGCTGGGGATGTAGCAGTGAACTAAACACACAAAATTTCTGTCCTCATGGAACATACACTCTAGAGGAAGGAACAGAAAACCAAACAGATAAATATATTCTTTGATATCTGTAACGATGAATGGTCTGTAGAAAAATAAATGATGAATAATGGGATAGAGAAAGGAGTATGTGCTATTTGAGGTGTGGAAGTGAGGGAAAAGCCTGGCATTGGGGGGCAGGAACCATAATGAAGGAAGGGAGGGAACAGACCCTGCATATATTTGGAGGAAAAATATTCCAGGCAGAGGAAAGGGCACGCACAAAGGTGCTGCAGCAGAGTGGCGAGGAAGCCTGCAGGACGGGAACATAGATAATGAGTGAAATTAAGCAGAAATGAGGTCAGAGAGAAACCAGTCTGTAAGACGTTGTAGACCGAGATAAGATAAGATAGGGAAAGGAAAGGACAGAAAAGAAAAGGAATTTAGACTTGATTCTCATTGTTGAGAAGACCTGGGGAGAGAGAGTAGGTGAGGGTTGTGAACTGCTTTGTGATGAAAAGGATCACTCATGTTGCTGTGCAGGGCATGCACCCTGGGAGAGGCAAAAGTAGCAACTAGGAGACCAGGTAGAAAGTTGTTGGAGGAGAATGGAGAGTTTCACCTTGAGGATGTTGACTTTGTGACGTCCTGTAAACATACAATAAAGCTTTTGCATGGGACTTAGATACATTCATCTGTGGTTCTGAAATCACACAACTCAGATAGGACTTCAACCCACGGACCTGGACTCGAACCCAGTCAAAATTCAGGTTGGGACTTGAACCCACTGTCTTTTAACTGAGGTCACACAGCTGATCCCAGGACTTAAGGAAGCTCATGTTCTTTATGTCTCATCGCCGAAAGAATTCAGTGAGAGGCAAAGTGATAGGTAAGAAGTGGATTTATTTAGAGAGATACACATTCCATAGACAGAACGTGGTCCATTTCAAAAGGTGAGAACGGCCTTGGGAGAAACACTACAGAGACAGAAGTGAGCCATCTCGGAAGGCTCAGAGGCCCCCAAATATGGAGTGGTTAGTTTTTACGGGCTGGATAATTGCATAGTCTAATGACTGGGAGGATTATTCCAACTATTTTGGAGAAGGGTTAGAGATTTCCAGGAATTGGGCCACCACCCACTTTTTGAGCTTTTATGGTTGGCCTCAGAACTGTCGTGGTGCTGGTGGTGTGTCATTTAGCATATGCTAATGTATTACAGTGAGCGTATAATGAGACTCAAAGTCCACTGGAAGTCAGATCTTCTGCCACCTGGGACCTAGTTGGTTCTAACCAGTTTTTGTCATGCCCTATGGCTATGTCATTCTTTTAAAGGTCGTACCCTGACCCCTTCCCTCCTGTGTCAGTTCCAGGGAGAAGTCAAGGCGAAAGACATGCATTCAGGAGTCACCAGTGTGCAGATAGAATTTAAAACCACGAGGATGAGATCACCTAGGGAGTGAGATGGATGGAGAGGAGAGGAGGCTGGAGGTCAAAGCGCTGGGATTTTGCAGAATTTAGAAGTTGGCAAAAGGAAGAGGTCCAGGCAAAGGTGACTAAGAAGGAATAGTAATGAGCTAGGAGGAAATCCAATAAAAAGTGAGAGAAAGGCAATAAAGAACATTTCAAGGAGAGTGTAAGCAGCTGTTTGATGATTAGGCTTGACCATGTAAAGGTCATTGAAGACCCAGACAAGATCAGTGTCAGTGCAGTGAGGGCACATAAACGTGATTGTCATGAGTTCAAGAGAGAATGAGAAGTAAGGGAGCAAACACTCTAAAAGTACTTGAGGAGTTTGATTTTAAGGTGGGACATAGGAACGAGGCAGTAACAGAGGGGTATTTTTTTTTTGTGGTATGTGGGCCTCTCACTGTTGTGGCCTCTCCCGTTGCGGAGCGCAGGCTCCGGACACGCAGGCTCTGCGGCCATGGCTCACGGGCCCAGCCGGTCCGCGGCATGTGGGATCTTCCCAGACCGGGGCACGAACCCGTGTCCCCTCCATCGGCAGGCGAACTCTCAACCCCTGCGCCACCAGGGAAGCCCAAGGGGTATTTTTTTAAGACGGAAAATATTATAGCATGTATGCATGCTGATGAGAATAATTTGAAGGGAATGAAAGACTGACTTGCAAGAAAAGGAGCACATTCGTCATCTGGGATGGGGGAGGCGTTGGAGGACCCAGGTGAGCTGGCAGGGTAGCTGGACAGATCTAAGGACCCACTTGAGGCTAGGTTCATGATTTGGTGTGAGACCACTTAGTGTGTGTTAATGTCTTTCTCCAGCCACATTCAGCTACTTGGGTGCAGAGGCAGATTAGGTGAAGGGTTAGATTTGAACAGGTTAAGCTTTAGCTACATGGATATAACAAAGCAGGGAGGTGAGAAGCTATAACAATGGACCATGGAATCCCAACTGGATAAACAGAGAAGAGAGGGCATGAGTGGCGCCGTGGAAATTAAAAAGCCGGCAAGGGTCAGTCACTTGGAGATACTGGCCATTGTACAAACCCAGGACAATGTCTTTTTTTTCCAAAATACTCTAAAATGTGAATGACTGGTGAATAGCTTATAAAGATAACCTTCCATGCATTTAATGAGAAAATAGATACTTCTTAACACAAAGAAATTAATTTCTAATGGGCAAATTCTAGGGGCATTTGACAGAAAAATGGGAGAATATTGAAGGAAAGAGCCTCAATAGTATAAGTTAAGGACTTCCCCATTTGACCTAACTGCATGGGGTCCAGAATACGTGGTGACCCACTGCTTTCTCTGTATCAAAAGTGAGTTATTCATCAACCAGAAGTCTAACGAGATGAAGTGGAGATCCACTTGATCTTGAAAGATCAAGACGTGTTATATAAATAATACAGGACTGGAATTCATATTACAGACTTCTTTATTCCAGAAGAAGGAACATGAGGGGAAGGTGGACTGTCTTAATAATTGACTTCAGTCACCAGTTAGTAGCCGCAGTGAGTTCTGTGGAGATATAGAGATAGATATTCTCTGTCTTTAAGGAATTTATAAATCCTAGGTGTATAGGTACTGAACGTGAGTGAACATGAATAATGATAGGATATATATAAGAAATACCAAAAATGTTAATGAAAATGCTGACAATAGGAATGGATAGATCAGGACTGAAAAATCAATAGATTTACTAGTATAGTCATACTGAGAAACTAATATAGTTACTCCCAGGAAATAAAATCCATTATGTATTGTGGCAGAGACAGCTAGATGCCCGATTCAATATACATTCTTCCCTTCCTCCTTAGTAACAGACCCCTGATTTTTGTCTGGGCATACTGCTGGCAAAAAGAAAAGATCATTTCCTAGCCTCCCGTATAATTAGTGTGGTCTTGCTGTTAAATTCGTGCCGTAAGATGTAATTAGAAACACACAGACTTCCAGAAAATTACAATACAAAGGAAGGAGGCATGCGCTTCTGTCATTCTCCTTTCCTGGACTGTGGATATGACGGCTGGAACTTAAGAATCATCTTGGGTCATAATAAGACATGGTAGAGATGGCAGAGCAGTAAGAGAGGAGGTCAGATCTTTGGGGAACTGGTCTATGGAGCAACCATAACAACCATTGCTGTTAAGAGCTGCCCAACCTGATCGCAACACACACACACATTCATCACTGTAGATACCACAGTCTCAGGTATAGTATTTTACACATACTGGTCACTCAGTAAATATTTGATGAATAAATACAATTATTTGTGATGGGGGTTTTGCTTCTGAAAGTGCTGTTGTAGTGGAAACTCTAATGATGTTTCCCCAAATATAGCAGTTTTTTCTTCTATTGCCTTTAACTAGAGGAGCCTCTGAAAGTGACATATATATATACAGTTTATACAGTTAGAAGCAAATATAAGACAGGATATAAATTTTATTCACAAATATTTGCAAAATATTTGCTCTTAAAAATTGCCCTATGTATTAGTTATTGCTGTGCGACAAATCACCCAAATACTCATTGGCTGAGAACAATAGTCATTTATCCTGTTCTTGCTTCTGCGGCCTGGCTGGGGTTCAGCCGACCTAAGTTTGGCTCAGCTGGGCAGCTCTGCATCTCACTGCAGGGCTACAGACTGGTCGGATCAGCTCTGCCCAGACCATCTCTCATTCAGCTCTGCTCAGAGCGTCTCTCATTCTTGGGCAAGTGGGCTACCCCACGCCCTTCTTCACATGATGATGGCAGAAGCACAAGAAAAGGAGACACTCAAGGATTTTCTAGGCCTAGACTTGAACTGACGCATAGTCACTGCAGTGTCCATGCCATTGGCCAAAGCAAGTCACATGCTCTCGTAGACTCAATATGGCCATAACCTATTTTCGCCTCCTCCCATCAAGAGGTAGTTTATTTCCCAGACATATTCTTTACCTCTTGAAGATGGGCTTGTGACTTGCTTTGACCAGTAGAGTGTGATAGAAGTGAAGTTTTGTGACTCAGTGAGCCCTAGCCTAAAACGGCCTTGTATTTCCACCCTCACCCTCTTGGGATGCTGTGGTCACCACATGAGGATGAGGAAACCCAACTCAGTTGAGCCTCTTCATGGATGAAAGCCCACGTGGAGAGAGGCCTGGCCATCCCAGCTGTCCTAGCTCAGCCCCCAAGCTGCCTATTTAGCTGAATGTAACTTCACGAATGAGCCCAGGTCGGAACAGCAACAGAACCCCCGTCCAAACCGTAGAATTGTGACATAGCTATTTTAAGCCACTAAGTTTGGGAAGGGTTTGGTATGCAACAATCGATAAATAACACTTATACCTAAGACCAAAGTCAAGCGACAGGGAAGTATAGTCTGCATCAAGTAAGTGTGTGGGTACAGGGAGGGGTAAAGAATTGAGACCAACAAGTCAATCCACTATGGTGTATGATATCTGACTTTTAACTATTTTAAATATAGTTTGACCTTTAGTTGTTAGTGGCTTCCGACATTTTGAATCTGGTTTCTTGCTCCCCAACCTATTCTGTCTTCATGCTAGTTTATCTCCAATTCTTCCCTTCCTATACTCACATGCTACTGCCCAGTCATGAGATGGAGTCTATTTCTGCACACCCTTGAATCTGGGCTGGCCTGGGACTGCTTTGACCAATAAAATACAGAGAAGAAACTGTCTCAACTCCTAGGCTTTTAGAGGCCCGGCAGCTTCCATGTCCTGCCGCCTTGTAAGAAGTACAACTGCCGAGGCAACTCTGCTGAGAGAAGGCAAGTTTTTGACGTTTGTTGCAGACAGATGATCCCTTACACATATGTTTTGTAAGGTCTGGTTTGCATATTCAAATTTTTAAGATGACAGACACCACATTTTGTTTATTCCCTCATCAGGTGATAGACATTTAGGTGGTTTCCACTTTGGGGGAATTATGAATAATGCTGCTGTGTAAACATTCACGTGCAGGTTTTTGTGTGGACGCTTTTTCATTATTCTGCATATGAGTGAAGTTGCTAGGCCAATGGTAGCTACATACCTTTGAATCTCTTTTCCTAAAGGAATACATTTTTTAAAACTCTGAATCTGTGACAGAATTTAGAGGGCCAGACATCCTTGGAAAATTCAAGTGAACTTTTTAAAATACAGCGTGTTGGAGAGGAATTACAAATATAGCATAACATGGTTAAAAAGCTCAGGCTGATCATGTACAGCATAAAATAAAACAGGAAGGAAGCCAGGAATATAAAGTGTGTGTGTTAATGTAAATGACGTCGTATACTTATTCCTGGCTCCCGATCTGAGCCCATCTTCCCCTCTCCCCAGGGCAGCTCCGTTCTGCCACCCTGGCCCTCCCCAGGAGACAGCTCAACGGACCACTCTCTCGCCTCGTCAGCTGTCTGATCACTCAGCAGTGTATTAGAGGGGCCTTCCTTGATCACCTACCTAAAATACCTGTCCCTCACCGTCTATCCCCTTGCCGATCCCCACATTCAGAGCATTTATCAGCACCTCAGATGTTTACTCGTTCATTCATTTATTTGTGTCTGTCACTCCCCAGACTGTGAGCTCTGTGAGAAGTGGCTATTCATTTAAATTGTAATATCCCCCACATCAAAACAGAGCCCACTGCTCAAAGTATATTTATTAAATGAATGGGTGAATGAATAAATGAATAAATCCTTCCATTCCTTGCAAAGCCTTTTTTTCTTTTAAAAAAATTTTTATTGAAATATAGTTGATTTACACTGTTGTGTTAGTTTCAGATGTACAACAAAGTGATTCAATTATACATATATATATATGTGTATATATATATATGTGTATATATATATATATTCTTTTCTTTACATCATCTTCCATTATAACTTATTACAAGATATTGAGTAGAGTTCCCTGTGCTATACAGCAGGTCCTTGTTGGTTATCTATTTTATGTATAGTAATGTGTACATTTTAATCCCAAACTCCTAATTTATCCCTCCCCCGACCTTTCCCCTTTGGTAATCAAAAGTTTGTTTTCAAAGTCTGTGAGTTGATTTCTCTTTTGTAAGTAAGTTCATTTGTATCATTTTTTTAGATTCCACATACAAGCGATATCATATGATATTTGTCTTTCTCTGTCTGACGTACTTCACTTAGTATGATAATCGCTGGGTCCATCCATGTTGTTACAAATGGCGTTACTTCATTCTTTTTTTATAGCTGAGTAGTATTCCATTGTGTATATATACCACATCTTCTTTATCCATTCATCTGTCAATGGACACTTAGGTTACTTCCATGCCCTGGCTATTGTAAATACTGCTGCAGTGAACATTGTGGTACATGACTCTTTTTGAATTATGGTATTCTCAGGGTATATGCCCAGTAATGGGATTGCTGGGTCATATGGTAGTTCTATTTTTAGTTTTTTAAGGAACCTCCTTACTGTTCTCCACAGTGGCTGTATCAATTTACATTCCCACCAACAGTGCAGGAGGGTTCCCTTTCCTCCCCACCCTCTCCAGCATTTATTGTTTGTAGACTTTTTGATATGGCCATTCTGACTGGTGTGAGGTGATACCTCATTGTAGTTTGAGTTGCATTTCTTTAATAATTAACAATGTTGAGCATCTTTTCCTGTGCCTTTTGGCCGTCTGTATGTCTACCTTGCAAAGCCTTTGCTGCATCGAGGACTGTCCTGTGGGAAACTGCATCAAACAAACACCATGTGAAGTTGGCCACCATCAGAAAATGCCAAGGGCCGTTAGTCAGTTCACGTGTGAGTCATGGAAGCAGAAAAGAAAACAGAACATAAAATTAACCTAAATACTCCTGTTCTCACTTCATGACACGGTTTCTGCTGCCTTCCTCTTCAGCAATTTTGGCCTTTTATACCTTTCAGTGTTTGCTGTTGTTTACGTCATACCTGTGTGGCACAGCACAGTAGGGCTGACTAAAAACACCTGAGATCGGCAGAAGCCGTAATTACTGGTGCAGATAGAGCTCAGCCTGATTATCTCTAAGTCCCTGAGGGCAAGGGCCCACCCGGCTTTCCCCTCCGTACTTGCTTCAGCTGGCCGCTGGTGTCGCTGGTCTGCTTTTAAAGTCCTTCCTTTCATCTCTCTTCATTTCTTTCACATTTGTCCCCGCTTTTTCCGTCTTCTGCTTCTGTTTAAACTCGAAGACTAGTGTAGACAGCTGTACCGGGAGAGGCCTGCACTTTTGTGTCGCTTAATATTTTCCGCCACATCTTGTAGTTACTTCCTTATCTCAGTTCAGTTATATTGAACAAATGTTTGTGGAGTAGCTACTGTGCAGGACGCTTGCTAAGCCTTGGAGACACCGAAATTATCGAACAATTCCTGCTTCTGCCATTTCACAGTTTTAAGAGTCTCCAGTCCATTCATTTGTGTTAGGATTGTAAGCTTCTTGAAGGGCTCAGAATAGCTTACACATAGGTAATGTTTATTAGTGTGGGAAATGAATTAAACTGAATTGATAACCAACCTGGAATTTGAGTTCTTTCTTTTACTCCTCTTCCATCCGATCCATGTCGACCTGTGACACAAAAATAAACACATATTGGGTCTTTGTCCCCAGTTCCTGACACAGAGCTCCTAAATCCCTTGGAATTTCCTGAGCGAGAGGAACGTCTTCTGTTCTAATGAGGTGACTCTTGCTGGGCCTCTAGATAGCTTCACGATAGGGGCTGGTTGCCAGAAAGGCCAAGACTTGATTAGAGGTTTACAACTTTGAGTCCTACTTCCAACCTCCAGGGAGGGGAGAGGGGCTGGAGATTGAGCTCATCACCAATGACCGTGACTTAATCAGTCATACCTGCATAATGAAACTTCCACGAACACCCCTAAACGATGAGGTCCCGGGAGCTTCTGGGTCGGTGAACACATGGAGGTGCTGGGAGGGTGGCATAATCCAGAGAGGGCGAAAAAGCTCTGCACTCCATCCCCCCTGGCTTGCTCTGTGCATCTCTTCTATTTGCCTATTCCTGAGTTGTATCCTTACAATAAATCAATAGCAGTAACTAAACTACCTTCCTGGGTTCCAGGAGCCATTCTAACAAATTACCAAACCTGGGAGGGTGGGTCATGGGAACTTTGATGTATAGCTGGTGGGTTAGGAGTACAGGTGACAACCTGAAGTGAGACTGCACTTACACCAGGTAATTATTAGTATCAGAATTGAATTGAAGTGTGGGACACCTGTTTGGAGTCCAGAGAGTTGGAGAGTTGGTTGGTGTGGGGGAAAAAAAGCCCTCACATTCGGTGTCAGAAGTATTGTGAGAACAAACTCTTGGGTATATATACCTAGGAACTGCTGGATCTTTTGCATTCAGAATATATAAAGAACTCTTGCAACTCAGTAATAAGAAGACAACGCAATTTAAAAGTGGGCAAAAGATCTGAATATGTATTTCTCCAAAGAAGATATACAAATAGTCCACAAGCACATGAAAAGATGCCCAACGTCATTAGTCATTAGGGAAATGCAAATCAAAGCCACAATAAAATGCTACTTCCCACCCATGAGGATGGTTATAATAAAAAAAAGATAACAATAATAATTATAATTGTTATAATAATAAAAGATAATAACAAGTATTATAGACAAGGATGTGGAGAACTTTGAACCTTCGTACATTGCTGATGAGAATATAAAATTGTGCAGCTACTGTGGAAAGCAATATGGCAATTTCTAGAAGTGTCAGACATGGAGTTACCACTTGACCCGGCAGTTCCTAGTATATACCCAAGAGAAATTAAAACAAAGACACAGAGAAAAAAAAAAAGACACAACCACACAAAAGTATGTGCAGGCATGTACATAGAAGCATTTTTCATAATAGCGAAAAAGCGGGGATAATCCAAGTGTCCATCAGCTGATGAGTAGATAAAGAAAACGTGGTACATCCATACAATGGGGGTGTTATTTAGCAGTAAAAAGAAATGAAGTACGGATACGTGCTATGACACAGATGAACCTCGAAAACATTATGCTTAGTGAAAGAAGCCAGTCTCGAAATACCACATATTGTGTGATTCCATTTATATGAAATGTCCAGAAGAGGCAAATCTGTATAGACAAGTAGCCTCATGGTTGCCAAAAGCTGAGGGCTGTGAGAGTTTGGGGGCGCAATGGAGAATGAATGCTAATGGGTACAGGGTTTCTTTGGGGTGATAAAAGTGCTCTAAAAGTGACAGTGGTGATGGTTGCACAACTCTGAGTCGTGCCCTTTAAATGGACAAATTATGTGGTATGTGAATTATATCGTAATCAGGCTGTTTAAAAACTGGTGTCGGCCTCCCCCGGGAACAGCACAAGGTATGCACCTGAAATGGCAGGTTCGATCTGACCCTTCTCAGTTCACGGACTTTACCATGGGTTAGTCACTTAATATAAACAAGAATCACTAGTAGTCAGAGAAATGCAAACTGAAACATTCACAAGGATATCACTTCACACCTTTCAGGCTGACAAAAAATCAGAAATGTGGATCCTGTCGAGGGTTGGAAGAGATGTGGGAAAAGAGGAACATACTCTCCTCCCCTGCTGGGGGGCATCTAACCTAGTGCAGCCATTCTGGAGAAATAATCTGTCATAATTTAGTCTTGTGAAGAAGACACGTATTCTGTGGCCCAGCAATTCTGCTCCTGGTATATATTCCAAAGAAATTTTCACACAGGTCTGTGTGGGAACATGTGTGACGATGTTCCTGGCATCACAGCCCAGGGTGAAAGGGGTTGGAGTCTATGTGGGTGCTCATTCCTGGGTGAGTAGACAGGTTAAATGTCATGCACATGCTGGAGTCTAATGGCTCTGTGAGTAGCATCAGGTTAGATGTGGGCAAAGCTGCATGGATGACTCTTAAATATATAGTGCTGAGTGGAAAAATACAAACACTGGATGGAGATATTTAATACTGTTTCCATACAATAAAAATGTGCACACAGGGAATTCACTGGCGGTCCAGTGGTTAGGTCTCCGTGCTTCCACTGCAGGGGGTACGGCCAATATCTGGTTGGGGAACTAAGATCCCACATGCCACACAGCCTGGCCAAAAAAAAAAAGGTCAGAATTTATAGAGCTAGTAAAGATGAAAAAATATCCATCAGTAAGTCTGTAGGAGGGATTTCTGCCTTGGATAGTAGACTGTATCAGATGGCCTAGAGCTAGATAAGCCAAAACAATTCTATCAATAAGATAACAGAGGTTGCAAGATTATGGCTGAATCCTGAGGCAACCTAACTTCTTGACTATTTTAAGGGTCAGTAGCCAGGGGTGGTTCCTCCAAAACAGGATTTAAACCTTGGCTTTCTGAAATGGAAAATGGTTGGTTTTGCTCTAAACTGAAGTTGAACCATTGATTCCACAATGGCTCTTGGTATGTCCCTCAGCTTTCCTACTAGCCCAGCTATGTACATGGTTTCCTTAAACTTTCTTAAAACAAATGTACCCACAACCCCAGTTTTTGCATCATTCTGCCAGTGGCTCCTGGCATTCCCTCAGACCGTCCTGCCTAATGTTAAAATGGACTAAGCCAGGTTCCATGCCAGAAAGACTTGGTTTTCTCTCCTGGCATCATTCTTTACGGCTGATTATTCCTAGTTAAGTCATTTAACTTCTCAGAGCTTCTGTTTTTCTACATGAAAAAGAGATAACAATAAAATATGTTAGCTATCCTAAGTATTTTCTATGCAATTACAAATGTACATATTGAAGCTCAAATTGTATCCTATTTATTATGTATATTCTTCTGTTAATTTTGTTTTTACATTATATATATATCTACATATACACACACACGCATATATATAATGAATGGCTGTCCATGTCAATATAGATAAAGTTAATGGCTGTCGTGAATGTGGTAGGGCAGGGAGTAAAAGGGAAATCTCTGTACCTTCCACTCAATTTTGTGGTGCACCAAACTCTGCTCTTAATAATAGCCTATTTTTTAAAAAAAACTTAAAGTTGATTCAACAAAATGATTGAGGAATTTAAAATGCATGTTAATAGAATTTCATGGTTAATTATTATTGAATCTAGGATTGTACTATGTTAGATTATATGTGCAAAGTAATATTTTCGTATTTAAATAGTATACTCAGTGAGAGAAATGATCTCAATATGAACATTTAATACATAATTGTAGGTAATAGCTGTCCATACCAATATATACTTTTAAAAAAGTAGACTTTACTTTGCAGAGCAGTTTCAGGTTCTCAGCATTGAATAGGAGGTAAGAGAGTTCTCACATATCCCTGCCCCCCTCGCCCATGCACAGCCCCTCCACTATCAACATCCCCCCACCAGAGTGTTACATTTGTCACAACCGATTTGTCACAATTGACTTGACACATCGCTGTCGCTCAAAGTCCATGGTTTACATTACGGTTCACTCTTGGTGTTGTACATTCTGTGGGTTTTGGCAAATATATACTTTTTAACGGCCACATGGAGTACCATGGTATGATCTACCATGAATAGTTTAAACAATTATTTGAAAATGAAGTTCATTTGAAAATTTTTTCTACTATATACAACACAGGTGATGCAATGTGTGTTCAAATCCTTGCTATTTTAACTTATCAATCAGTATAAGATTGATGCATAGAAAACTCAACACAGGACATGAATCGTCACTTTATGAAAGAAGAAATATACATGGGCAGCACGAAATGAGAAGCTGCCCAATCGCATTAGCAATCAAAGAAACGAGATTTAGAAAAAGACATCCTTTTCCAGAGACATAGATTGGTGGAGCTGAAAAAGATTGATAATGTCGGGACTGGCCCTGCTGTAAACTGGGGGTGGAAGGGTACATCTTGGCACCCTTCTTCTTCTTTTTTTTTCAATATTTATTTTATGTCTGGTCACCTTCATGAGCTTTTATTTTTTTTATTTATTTATTTATTTATTTATATTTATTTAGCTGCATCAGATCTTAGTTACGGCATGCAGGATCTTCATTGCGGCACGCGGACTTCTCTCTAGTTGCGTGGTCGGGCTTCTGAGTGCGTGGCCTCAGGAGTTGCAGCACACGGGCTTAGTTGCCCCGTGGCATGTGGGATCTCAGTTCCCTGACTAGGGATCAAACCCGCATCCCCTGCATTGGAAGGCAGATTCTTAACCACTGGACCACCAGGGAAGTCCCCTTTGCACCCTTCTAAGAGGGCAAGTTAGCAATATGTAACCACAGTTACAATGCACAGACCTTTTGGATTATTTTTAACCTTTCAAAACCTGTGGTAATAGTATTATTGTTATAGTTCTTATCTTCTAAAGACAAACATTGAAATTTTTTAAAAATAAATTTATTTTTGGCCGTGTTGGGTCTTCGTTACTGCACGCAGGCTTTCTCTAGTTGTGGAGAGTGGGGGCTACTCTTCGTTGTGGTGCACAGGCTTCTCATTGCGGTGACTTCTCGTTGCAGAGCACGGGCTCTAGGGCACACGGGCTTCAGTAGTTGCAGCACGCGGGCTCAGTAGTTGTGGCTCGCGGGATCTAGATCGCAGGCTCAGTAGTTGTGGCGCAAAGGCTTAGTTGCTCCGCAGCATGTGGGATCTTCCTGGACCAGGGCTCGAACCTGTGTCCCCTGCACTGGCAGGCGGATTCTTAACCACTGCACTACCAGGGAAGTCCCAAACACTGAAATATTGTGAATGAAATTCTATAATATGGATTGCTTCAAAATAGTCTGGTGAGGGCTGGGGAAAAGTGGGCAGAGGTATAGATGAAGCAGATGAATTCTCATGTGTTGAAGGTGGGTATGTGATAAATATATACTTGGTCTTTGTCCTTGGTTCCTGGTACACAGTTTCTAAATCCATGAGGCCACTCTTGGTGGATTCAGGATGGGGGCTGATCGCCATAAAGACCAAGGCGTCATTAGAGGGTTGGAACTTTGAGGCCCACCCCCTTACCTCATTCTGTCCTTCAGTGGTGCACAGAAGAGACAGACTCTGGTCAGAACATAAGATGGTGATAGTAAAAGGGAAGCAGGCAAGTCCATGTTGGAACCTACAGAAGAAAAGAAAGGTAGTTAAAAGCACATGACCGAGAGTAATACTGGGAGTCACACAATCAGAGTTCCAGGCCTCGCAGCACCTCATCCTCAAAGCCAAGGCCACCTGCTCCCTGCTCCTTCTTTTCCTTCAACCACAGCCTGCTGCAGGCCCACGCACAACGCGGCCAGCATCGCTGGGGAAATTCCCCATACCATTGTCCAGCAATAGAGACCTTGAGGTCTCAGAAAGGTCTCTGGGGTAGGGATTGGTGGGTGGGCTGGAGGGGATGTAAGTGTGGAGGTGGGAGAGATGTGGCCATGGTTCTCAATTTTTTTTTTTTTTTTTGGCTGTTCCGCGTGGCCTGTGGGATCTCAGTTCCCAGACATGGGATCGAAGCCGTGCCCCCTGCAGTAGAAGCGTGGACTCCTAACCACTGGACGGCCAGGTAACTCCCTGTTTCTCCATTTTGAATAGATGAATGTATTCCTCATGAAAACATTCCTGCCCTTGGCAGCAGGCTCTCTTGGTGCCATTGCAGGATAGAAAGATTTGTGGGCTGATCAGAGACCTAACCACCATAATTTCTAACATTACGTTAGAGGAAAATGCATTCTGCGTTATAAACAACCAACTAACAAAAGCTTTCTTAGAACATTCATTCAACAAGTATTTATCAAGAGCCTACTAGTTTCTTTTTTTTGTTTGTTTTTTATTGAAGTAGAGTTGATTTACAATGGTGTGTTAGTTTCTGGTGAACAGCAAAGTGATTCAGTTATATATAAGTATACATATTCTTTTTCATATTCTTTTGCAGTACGGTTTATTACAGGATATTGAATACAATTGCCGGTGCTATACAATAGGACCTTGTTGTTTATCCAGTCTATATATAATAGCTTGCATCTGCTAATCCCAAACTCCCAATCCAACCCTCCCCCAACCCTCCCCCTTGGCAGCCACAAGTCTGTGCTCTATGACTCTGAGTCTGTTTCTGTTTTGTAGATAAGTTCATTTGTGTCATATTTTAGATGCCACATATGAGTGATATCATATGGTATTTATCTTTCTCTTTTTGACTTACTTTGCTTAGTATGATAATCTCCAGGTCCATCCATGTTGCTGCAGATGGCATTATTTTATTCCTTTCTATGAGCACTACTTCTAGGTGCTAGTAACACAGCAGTGAAGAAAATAGAATAAAATCCTTTCTATTAAGAAACATTATTTAAACCTTGGAAATAAAGCAAAAACATGAGTGTACTTTCAATGTCATAGGAGGGCATTGTTTATCAGGTACACCCAAGGAGTATTTCATAATCTAGGGGGAACATACCTTGTTCAAATCACTGTTTACTTTTTTTAAGTTAATTAATTAATTAATTTATTTTTGGCTGCGTTGGGCCTTTGTTGCTGTGCGCAGGCTTTCTCTAGTTGCTGCACGCAGGGGCTACTCTTCATTGCCACGCGGGCTTCTCATCGCGGTGGCTTCTCTTGTTGCGGAGCACGGCTCTAGGCACGTGGGCTTCAGTAGTTGTGGCTCGTGGGCTTAGTTGCTCTGCGGCCCCGGACCATGGTTCAAACCCGTGTCCCCTGCATTGGCAGGGGGATTCTTAACCACTGCACCACCAGGGAAGTCCACTGTTTACTCTTGATTAAAGGGACCAATCATAGTGAAGTTACATGTTTTTTCCCATAAAGATGCAAATAATTTTTGTCCATTAGAAAAGATAACTCCAAAGGCTACAATTAATTGCCTTGAAGAACATGAACCAGTTTTATATCTAGTGTAGCAATCTTATGCTAACATTCTTTCATTAAGTAGGAACCAGTCTTAACCGTCTTGCTGGCCCCCTATTAATTAGTTGAATAAAATCTTTGACATGTGTTCATTATATATTTTTATGAAAATGGTATTTTTAACTTTTTGAAACTTATACTTTGACAGTCTCCTCATGGAGTTTATAATCTGGTTATACTTTCTCCCTTGGCTTTCTTTTTCTAGTTTGGGGTTCAAACTAGTGGACTGAGACAGAGTAATTCTTCCCATTTATTTTTCTCCTTCTCTTGGCCTTTTTGGGTAGTAAATGAAGGAGACCAGAATACATCACCACAAAATAAACCTCTTTGACCTAAACATTATTTTGAGCTTAAGGCAGTTGAGAAGCAATGAACAAAGGAAAGGCTCTCCCTAGTTGCTGCCTTTTCCGCCTATAGGCAAGATATAAATTCCCCTTTTCCTGGAGATAAATTCTATGAGCCCAGAGACGGCAGCAGAGGAATCCACAGACAGACCTGACTTCATTAGTTTCCTCCCATATATTTACGTTCCCACAGTTTGCTGCACTTGGAAGCCTAAAACTAGGTTCCTTTGTCCTGTGACTTTGCTACAAATGTACTGTCTTTGTTGACTATGTTATATAAAAGCCAGACTTCTCAGCCACCACTTTGAGTTACTCTTCATGTTAAGTTTTTCCCCACATGATGTGTACTGCACACATGAATAAACTGTTTTTCCCTTATCAATCTGTCTTTTTGCTAAGGAGCCCCAGCCGGAAACCTAAGAACCTAAGATGGGGAGAGATGAAGTTCTGCCCCTCCTCTCCACACGTGAAGAAACAAATCACCTTCAATGGACTGAACATTTACATCTACCTCCCACCCCAGCTCATATATTGAAACCCTGATAACAATGTGATAGTTTTGGAGGTAGGGCCTTTGGGATGTAATTAGGTCATAAGGGTGGAGCCCTCATGACGAAGGCTCTTCTTGTATAAGAAGAGGCCAGCCGGCTCTCTTCCTGCCGTATGAAGATATGATGAGAAGACAACAGTCTGTAACCCAGAAGAGGGTTCTCCCCGGAGCCTAACCATGCTGGGCTGATCTCAGACTTCCAGCCTCTAGAACTGTGAGAAAGAAATTTCTGTGGTTAAACCACCCAGTCTATGGTGATTTGGTATAGTAGTGTAAACTGAGACAATACCCTTACATTTTGACTTTGTTCCTGCAATGCAGGTGACAAGTGATTGTTGAAGTCACGATCGCATAGCCTGGTTGCAGGCAGGCACGCACGTGCTTGGAGTTTGATTTTTTTTTTTTTTTTTTTTTTGCGGTACGCGGGCCTCTCACCGCTGCGGCCTCTCCCGTTGCGGAGCACAGGCTCCGGACGCGCAGGCTCAGCGGCCATGGCTCACGGGCCCAACCGCTCCGCGGCATGTGGGATCCTCCCGGACCGGGGCACGAACCCGTATCCCCTGCATCGGCAGGCGGACCCCCAACCACTGCGCCACCAGGGAAGCCCTAGAGTTTGATTTTTATAGATCAAGCTGAGGATCAGAACATGTGGCTTCAGCAGGTCATGATTCCGTGGGCTGCAGAAGAAAACACAGGCTCTCCTGGCTCTTAATGTCTTGTGTTAAATCATTCCCTGTATGCAGTATCCCTTCCCCTCTCACTGTCTTTTTGTGGGTTTTTTTTGGGGTTTTTTTGGCTGTACCTAGGGGCATGAGGGATCTTAGTTCCCCGACCAGGGATTGAACCCATACCCCTTGCAGTGGAAGCTCTGGGTCTTAACCACTAGACCTCCAGGGAAGTCCCTCCCCATCACTGTCTTTTAAAAAAACGCTCTTGACTGAGGTGGACGGAGTCAAAGTTCTCATGAGGGTTAAAGGAAAGATTCAGGGACTCCAAGTACACCTTCTCCTCTAGCCCAGTGGTGAAGAACTGAGGTGACTTAGTGGCTTCTTTGTACTTTGTGCCAAATGCATTCCCATCGGCCCTTTTTGGTTTGTCTGTTTGGTTGGTTGTTTCTTCATTCCTTTCTCTTTTGTTCTTTTAAAAATTATTTTGATATTTATTCACAAATCTTCATTGAGTTCCTGTTCTATATGAAGCATTGTAGCAGATGTTAGGAATTAAATGATAAGTCAGGACATAGGGCCTCTCTCTCACGGAGTTTACAATAATTCTCTCTCCATAAACGAAAAAAAACACAACAGCAGCTAATGCACATAGAGTGCTTACTATATGGCAGGCACTCTTCTAAGCACTTTACGTTTATTAATGAATTTAATCAGCACACAACCATGAAGGTTTATTGTTGCCATTTTGTAGATGAGGAAACTGAGGCACAAGGAATAAGAAATGTACCCAAAGTCACAAGGCTATTGGTGGATCCTGTATACTACTTGCTCTTTTTTTTTTTTAAACTGTATTTACTCTCCTACCAATGTAGATGTCACCTGATCCACTCATTTATTCATTCGTCCACTCATCACACTGTTATTAAACATCTTTGATGTGCCAGGCATGTGGGCACGGTTCTGGCCAACAAGGAATTAGTCACCGTCTCTGTCACTGAGAGGATCACATTCCACTGAGAAAGACAGGACCATAAACAAACAATTCCAGCACAACCGGCTAAGTGCAAAGGCAGGGCGATGTACCAAGTGAAATGGAAGCAGAGACGAAGAAATGACGAGTTTTGCCTAGGGCTGCTGAGAAAGATGATACACAGAAGGGAAATTTTTTATTAGTGTCTTGAAAGTAAATAGCAACTTATTAGTTAAAGAATAATAGGAAGATCAATCCGTACAAAAGAGAGAACACATGGAAAAGCCTGGAGTCATGCTAGTGCAAAATGTTTACTGACGGGCTTCCCCGGTGGCGCAGTGGTTGAGAGTCCGCCTGCCGATGCAGGGGACACGGGTTCGTGCCCTGGTCTGGGAAGATCCCACATGCCGCGGAGCGGCTGGGCCCGTGAGCCATGACCGCTGAGCCTGCGCGTCCAGAGCCTGTGCTCCGCAATGGGAGAGGCCACAACAGTGAGAGGCCCGCATACTGCAAAAAAAAAAAAAAAAAAAAAAGTTTACTGACAATGATGACGTAGGTGGGTGGAAAATAGCAGGACTTAAGGATCAGAGGTTGAGTCGAAAACAGTGACTGCTGACATGCTCAAAGGGGTTTAAGCTGGGGAGTGATGCGTACAGATCTGTATTCTAGAGAATCTCTAGCACCATTTTGAAGGACATCAAGGCTAGAAGGTCCTGAGAAAAGGAAGAACAAGTTGGTAGCTATTGCAGCCATCTAAGCAAGAGTCAATGAATCACTTAAGGCATTGGAGAGGAGAGGATGGAGACACTTTAAAAGATGGAGCGGGACTTCCTTGGTTGTCCAGTGGTTAAGACTTCACCTTCCAATGCAGGGGGTGTGGGTTCGATCCGATCCCTGGTCGGGGAGCTGAGATCCCACATGCCTCATGGCCAAAAAACCAAAACACAGAACAGAAGCAATATTGTAACAAATTCAATAAAGACTTTAAAATAAATCAATCAATAAAAGATAGAGCAGCAGCACTTGGTGCTGCTTAAGGTTGGGAGCAAGGAGTGGTCAGGAGACTGGGTAGGCTGTGTCACCCAGCTTGAAATAGTAGCTCAAATTCTACAGGGTTACTTTTTTTTTTTTTTTTTTGCGGTACGTGGGCCTCTCACTGTTGTGGCCTCTCCCGTTGCGGAGCACAGGCTCCAGACGCGCAGGCTCAGCGGCCATGGCTCACGGGCCCAGCCGCTCCGCGGCATGTGGGATCTTCCCGGACCGGGGCACGAACCCGTGTCCCCTGCATCGGCAGGTGGACTCCCAACCACTGCGCCACCAGGGAAGCCCTACAGGGTTACTTTTGAGCCAGTCTGCTCAGGGTACCTTAAAAGCAGCTTTAGTTGAACTATGAGGGCCCAGAAAAACAGTAGCTGACTCATACATAGCTATGTAGCTCTTACAGTGTAGTCAGGTGTTGTCTGAGTTATGGAATAGGATTAATTCAGGTCATCCTGACAACAACCCTTATAAAGTAGGTGCAATCATATCCCCGTTTTACAGATGAGGAGATCAATAAACAGAGAGGTACATTGATTTGCCCAGGGCCATACAGCCAATAAATGGAGGACTCAGGTTTTTTAGAGACTTTGGGACTAAGGGTGGAGTGCTGTGCTGGGGTAGGGCTGGGGGATGCAGCACATTCCAAGGCAGACTTTCCTAAAAATCCCCTTTAAATATCCTTCCAAAGTTTACACTCACTTCAGCTGCTAATCTCTCTCTCCTCTGCTCCAGGGGTCTAGTTAGTGCTGCCACACCGCTTTCCCTGAGAGCTTCCTCCTCCGCCTGGCGTTTATTTTCCCCTTACCTCTGAGAATGCGACCCGCTTGCTCCAGTGCTTTCCTAGGGTGGGGGAAGCAAAATCCCCTCCAGATCTAGCTGGAGAGAATCAGTTATTTTTGGAGAGAATCAAGCCCTTTTTTTTTCCCAATGAAACTGCTTTATTAATATTTGAAATATATACAACATAAATTTTTTTTTAAACATCTTTATTGGAGTATAATTGCTTTACAATGGTGTGCTAGTTTCTGCTGTATGACAAAGTGAATCAGCTATACGTATACATATATCCCCATATCCCCTCCCTCTTGTGTCTCCCTCCCACCCTCCCTATCCCACCCCTCTAGGTGGTTACAGAGCACTGAGCTGATCTCCCTTGTGCTATGCGGCTGCTTCCCACTAGCTGTCTATTCCAGGGCGAGGTTGGAGGAGGAGAATTTTGGGACTGGGAAAGAGCTAAGAGGTTGGATGTGACTTGGGGCTTGTTTTGTTTGCGGTGCCTCAAGGATGTTCAAGGGGAGACGAGAACAGAAACCACAGGGAGAGAAAACCAGAGGTTTGAAGTTCTTCTTTCGAAAATACTTCGCAAATGTTTGGTTTCAAACACTTCACAGTAATATCCAAACAGCATCTCCCTGAGCATTACTTCTAGAATTTTGGAAAGCAGCCCTTGTACACAGCTAAATATTTTTTCTAAATAACTTTGAAAAGGAAACTAAACCAATTAGGCATCAATGGCCAAGGTCTTGAGGCCTATTTTTTTTTTTTTGATATAGGAATTTTTTCTGAAGCTAGTTTATGATGCATATTATGAAATTTGCCATTTACTCAGGTGTAAAGAGCCACATAGGAGCATGTGTCATAATACATGTACCAAAATTTTGATAAATACATGTATGTATAGGTTGTAATTTTAATTTAAAAAATATTACTAATTATGAAAAAACACATATTGATCATAGAAAACAAAATACAGAAGTGAAAAAATCCATCTTATATGTAATAAGCACCATGAACGTCTTGGATGTGTTCTCTAGCAAGCTTCCTTCCCTCTTTTGCTTTCTTTTTGATTACTGCATTTCTCTTATTTTATAGTTATAATTGTTGCTGGTGTTCCATTTCAAATATAGCTATCTCTTCCACATGATACATAACCTGCTACTGGAAAGAAAAAATCTTTGTTTAAACAATTATAAAAATAATACATTTTCATTGTAAAAAAATGCAAATGAAAATTCAAAGTCATGCAGTACAAAAGTATATAGAGTCGGGCTTCCCTGGTGGCACAGTGGTTGAGAGTCCGCCTGCCGATCCAGGGGACAGGGGTTCGTGCCCCGGTCCGAGAAGATCCCACATGCCGCAGAGCGGCTGGGCCCGTGAGCCATGGCCGCTGAGCCTGCGCGTCCGGAGCCTGTGCTCCACAGCGGGAGAGGCCACAGTGGTGAGAGGCCCATGTACCGCAAAAAGGAAAAAAAAAAAAAGTATATAGAGTCAAATGTATACATTTCCCCTCCTTTCCCTGATCTCATTCCTGGAGGTACTTCAAGCAACAGTTTGATGAAATCCACAGGTATTCTCAAAAGTAAATCAACTATTGGGGTTAATTTTTCTCTTCATATCTGTAATCTAAATCAATATAAACATATTTTCTTTAAAATGTTTTAGTGTTTTGTTCTGATTGTTTTTTGGACTTCTTTTTGTGTGTAATGTTTTTAACAATTATGCATTGTGGACTGTTGCTAAAACACCAGAATGCCAGTTTGCCTTGCTTTGAATGACCTGGAGGAAGATTTTACACCGAGGGTGTTAGTGGTATCATTGGAATGCAGTCATTCTTTGAATAGAATCTAATTATGGACTAGATTCTCTTCCTTCTTGACCTTTCTTAAAAATAAACTTATTTTGGGAGCTTCCCTGGTGGCGCAGTGGTTAAGAATCCGCCTGCCAATGCGGGGGACACGGGTTCAAACCCTGGTCCGGGAAGATCCCACATGCCACGGAGCAAGTAAGCCCGTGCGCCACAACTACCGAGCCTGTGCTCTAGAGCCCGCGAGCCACAACTACTGAGCCTGTGCGCCTAGAATCCGTGCTCTGCAACAAGAAAAGCCACCGCAGTCAGAAGCCCGCACACTGCAACGAAGAGTAGCCCCCGCTCCCTGCAACTAGAGAAAGACAGTGCGCAGCAACGAAGACCCAATGCAGCCAAAAATAAATAAATAAAATAAATAAATTTATTAAAAAAAATTTATTTTGGAATAATTTTAGATTGACAAAAAGGTTGCAAAGATAGTACAGAGAGTTCCTATGTACACTTCGCCCAGCTTCCCCTTAATGTTAGTATCTTATATAACATACTATGTTTGTCAAAGCTAAAAAATTAACATTGGTACAGTACTATTAACTACAGAAATCTATTTGCATTTTACCAGTTTTCCCACTAATATCCTTTTTCTGTTCCAAGATCCAATTCAGGATACCTGATTGCATCTGGTTACTTCACCTTTTTTTTTTTTTTTTTTTTTTTTGGTGGTACACGGGCCTCTCACTGTTGTGGCCTCTCCTGTTGTGGAGCACAGGCTCTGGACGCGCAGGCTCAGTGGCCACGGCTCACGGGCCCAGCCGCTCCGCGGCATGTGGGATCTTCCCGGACCGGGGCACGAACCCGTGTCCCCTGCATCGGCAGGCAGACTCTCAACCACTGCGCCACCAGGGAAGCCCTACTTCACCTTTTTAATTCCATTGTTTCATTGCCTAAGAGAGAGTGTGGGAAAGGAAAGGGGTTAGAGACAGAACACGTACTGACACATTTGAGATCATGTAAAATGAGGTTGCAGTCACATGGAGTTCTGGGATTCTTGGTGAATGTTATTTTACTTAGTCATCCTGCCTCCTTTGGGCAAAGATATTTGAGGGGCGGCTGTACTAAATGTCATCTGCGAGTGGAAATCCTCACGATGTGCTTTAAGAGATGAGCAATGTCACACGACTCTATTCTCAAAAATAGCTCCTAACCCCAGCAACCATTCTCCTGGAAATTACGGCAACAGGGGTGTGTCTACCACTCTGGACAACAGAGGCCTTCACAGGTCATCCTTAGAAGTACAAGTCTTCATCTTGATTTATCAGGTCTGTTTCTTGGGTGGGGTGTCAGGCAAGTTGATATAAGGGAAGAGCTTGGGTAGGTGTGTAAGGGAGACGCTGAAGGACTGATCTGGGGACTTGGGAAGCACCTGAAACACACTCAGGTGTTGGTGTTGAGGTCTACTCTTGGGAACTGGGCGCCTGGGAGTGTGTGTGTGGGGATCACTGCAGGTAGAAAGGTTGGAGAAGAGGAAAAGTGAAGCTGTAGAGGAGGATCCATTTCGGTAAGATATGCTAGGAAAAGACAAATCCAGCCTTCTTTTTAAGCTTTCCTGCAGCTAAACAGGTGCTGGAAATAGAACACAATGCCCCAAACACCCAGGAATATTGTTGGTGTTCAGCCAGTTTACACTGATACAGTCAGACCAGTTCTGAAAATATTGAAACACTTCCACTTCAGTTGGTAACGCAGTGGCTTCCCTGAACCCCCAAGTGCCTTTCACTGCCCTGGATGCCCTGCCCCTCCCCCGGGACCTCTGCCAGAAGGTCTGCAGCTGGCAGAGCAGGAGCCTCCAGAATCCTGCCCCAGTGCCAGGGCCCCCCATCCTTTCTGATGACTGAGCCTAAGCAGGGAGCAAATATTTGCACAACATTCCTGCTGATAAAGACCATGACCCTGGGGACTTCCCTGGTGGCCCAGCAGTTAAGACTCCGTGCTCCCAGTGCAGGGGGTCTGGGTTCGATCCCTGGTCAGGGAACTAGATCCCACATGCTGCATTGAAGAACCTGCATGCCGCAACTAAGACCTGGCGCAGCCAAATAAATAAATTAATACTTAAAAACAAAAAAAAGGCCATGATCATTTGCTGTGTTTTAAGTGTTGAGAGGATTCCAACCATCAGGGCTTCCAGACGCAAGCCGAATTTCTATCATAGAGATAGAATCCCTCCACCAATAGGTCTTAAGTTACTTAAAAAAAAAAAAAAAGTAAAATATACATAACAAAATTTACCATTTAACCATTTCTAAGTATACAAATTCGGTGGCATTAAGTTATTTTTATAGCCTACTACCAAGAATGCAATTTTTATCCTATTCAGACCACTCTCTAAAAAGGATGACTGAGGGCCCTAGGGGTCTGTGCTTTGACTCACACTGCTTCGCTTAGAATGCCTTGCTCTTTCCTCTGCTTATTAAAAACCAAAATGTGTCTCTTTATGGCCACCAAATCTTCATTCATCTCTCACAGCTGAGGCTAAGCCCTGCTTGCTTTACCCTTGGAGCACACAATCTGAAACGCTCGAGAATTTCCACTTCTTCCTTGTATCCTCATTTTGTGTGTGTATGTGTGTGTGCTGACACCTCCTATACACGTGTTTCTCAAAGTATTGTTCAGAGATCACCTGTATTAGAATCACCTGCTTTAAGACAATGACGATGCTCAGACCCCAGGGCCAAAAATTCATTTAACAAGTCTGGAAGAGAGCCCAGAACCTGCCTTTTAAACAAGTTCCCTAAGGAACCTTATTCCCACTAAAGTTTGAAAGCAAAGCTTTGGACAATTGCTCCTAGAGAGTAGGGCTTTGTCTCGCTTATCTTTGCATCTTTCGCAGCACCCAGTGCTCAGTACTCAGTAACCCTTGGATCGAGCAGCCTGGTTGACTGTAGAGCAAAAATGTGAATGTGTTTTCTCTGAATCTCTGTGAATCTGACAACTGGTTTTTTGTTTGCTTGTTTTTGCATGACCAGTGCTTAGTCCTACTACTGCTAAAAGCACCTCATCTTCCTTGTTTGCGCTGGAGAACTAGTCCCTTCAAGTATTACATTATGTGGTTCAGATGGAGTTAAAACTACTCCCTGGTTCCAGAAGTAGAAACATTAGCCATGCCAGCCTTGGAAGAGTAACAGTTTCTCCTGGGTGCAATGATTTGTTCATAGGTGTGCATACAATCCAAGCTGAGACAGGGGAGTCCATCCTAGCGCTTGATTCCAGTAAGCTCTTTTCTGAAGCTGAAAAGGCAAGGGAACAGATTCTCTGCTGGAGCCTCCTGAAAGGACTGCAACTCTGCTAGCAAAAAATTTAAAAAAATAAAATAAAATAATTCAAAAAATAAAAAATCAGGGATCACACACAAAAAAATGGAAATTATGGGAGGGTACAGAAGGGTTAACCAACCTTAGTATGATAAACATTTTGCAATTTATACAGGTATCAAATCATCATGTTGTATATCTTAAGCTTATATGTCAATAATATCTTAATAAGGCTGGTGAAAAAAAGAAATAGGGTAAATTTGGGCACTTGGCATTTAGAGTCTTCAAATAATATTATGACTTAATATTTTCAAACATCTTATGTGATAATCATGAAGAATGAGAAACACGGGAAAGTAAGTGACCTTCTTTACAGGCTTATAGTGAAAAAGTTATGTGCATACACGAGCCAGAGGTACAGGGGAAAGTGATATAATACTTCTCATTTTATGCCGACATCTCCAAATGGGCATTGTTCCAGGTCACAGAGAGTAAGCTAGGCTGTTCCTGAAAACAGTTCCTGAAATTTACAATTTGTTTGAATTAGCATATCCCTGTTCATCAGGAAGTATCTCCAATCAGGTAGCTCTGGGGAGAGATCGCTACCTACAGTCTGAGATATTAGACATACTCTTTCTAGTAATAACTCAAAAATTTACATTTAAATGGACACCAACTTTAACAAAAAGACAGCTTCCACTGAGAAGACTGATATTCTCGGGATCTGACCTTTTAAAGAAGCACATCTGAATCTCAGGACTGTGTTTCGAAAACTCTCATGTTCTAGCTCTGGCTCTGATTGCTAATTTCTGACAAAGATTTTTAAAATTTAATTTTTAGTTTATATTAGAGTATAGTTGATTTACAATGTTGTATTATTTTCAGGTGTACAGCAAAGTGATTCAGTTATACATATACATATATCCATTCTTTTTTAGATTCTTTTTGACATATAGTTTATTACAGATTATTGAGTAGAGTTCCCCGTGCCTTGTTGATTATCTATTTTATGTATAGTAGCATATATATGTTAATCCCAAACTCTGAATTTATCCCTCCCCTGACCATTCCCCTTTGGAAAGCATAAGTTTGTTTTCTATGTCTGTGAGTCTGTTTCTGTTTTATAAATAACTTCATTTGTATCATTTTTTTAGATTCCACGTATAAGTGATATCATATATTTGTCTTTCTCTGTCTGACTTACTTCACTTAGTATGATAATCTCTATGTCCATCCATGCTGCTGAAAATGGCGTTATTTCATTCTTTTTTATGGCTGAGTAATATTCATTATACATATGTACCAGATCTTCCTTATCCATTCCTCTGTTGATGGACATTTATGTTGCTTCCATGTCTTGGTTATTGTAAATAGTGCTGCAGTGAACATTGTGGTTCATGTATCTTCTCAAATTTTGGTTTTCTCTGGATATATGCCCAGGAGTGGGATTGCTGGATCATATGATAGCTCTATTTTTAGTTTTTTAGGAATCTCTATACTGTTCTCCACAGTGGCTATACCAATTTACATTCCCACCAACAGTGTAGAATTGTTCCCTTTTCTCCGAACCATCTCCAGCATTTACTGTTTGTAGACTTTTTGATGATGGCCGTTCTGAGTGGTGTGAGGTTACCTCATTGTAGTTTTGATTTGAACTTCTCTAATAGTTAGTGATGTTGAGCATCTTTTCATGTCCTTTTTGGCCATCTGTATATCTTTCTTTGGAGAAATGTCTATTGAGGTCATCTGCCCATTTTTTGATTGGGTTGTTTGTTTTTTTGACATTGAGCTGCATGAGCTGTTTGTATATTTTGGAGGTTAATCCCTTGTCGGTCGTTTTGTTTGCAAATATTTTTTCCCATTCTGTGGGTTGTCTTTTTGTTTTGTTTATGGTTTCCTTTGCTGTGCAAAAGTTTTTGAGCTTAATTAGGTCCCTTTTGTTTATTTTTGTTTTTATTTTCATTACTCTAGGAGGTGGGTTAAAAAAGATACTGCTGCAATTTATGTCAAAGAGTGTTCTGCCTATGTTTTCCTTTAAGAGTTTTATAGTGTCTGGTCTTACATTTAGGTCTTTAATCCATTTTGAGTTTATTTTTGTGTATAGTGTTAGAGAATGTTCTAGTTTCATTCTTTTACACGTAGCTGTCCAGTTTTCCCAGCACCACTTCTGACAAAGATTTGACCTTACTACATTTTGTGTCTGTGTCCTATAGGTTCCCACTGTGAGGAATTTCCGAATAAAAAGTACCAAGAAAATGACAAGTGGTAATATAAATAGAGATCATTTTTCTTATGCTTTCAAATAGCAGTTCATCCCCAGTCTCAATCTGTGTTTTCTCTCTTTATTTCTATTATTATTACTAGAAATCTTATGGGTTGAGGGATTACCTACCATCCTGTTGTCCTCACTTCCAATTTGTCAATCAAGACAGCTTGGTACTATATCCAGAGACAAGGGTTTTCCAGTAAACAGACAATGATAGGTAGGAATGCTCTAAGATTTTTTTGTCTTTGAGGTTAAAAATCAGGAATATCATACTGTGTCGTATTGATAAAATGAAGGTAAATATAGAAAGAATTACAGTCAGCCTCATTTATCCGCTATACCTTAGATAACGTGTTGTGGATTACAATTTAAAAAACTCTTTTACTGAGGTGTAACAGATATACATATATAAATATGCATAACTTGTGTCAGTCATAAATAACACAAGTATTTTTATTAGGTATACACTCAGGTAACCTCCATCCAGATGAAGATGTAGAAAAATTTCAGCCCTCCATAAGGTACAACTTTTATTGCATTTTAAAATAATATATTTAAATTGTAATTAAAATAAATGAAACCCTGGTGGTCCAGTGGTTAGGACTCTGCACTTCCACTGCGGGGGGCATGGGTTTGATCCCTGGTCAGGGAACTAAGATCCTCCAAGCCGCTAGGCATGGCCAAAATAAATAACTAAACGAATTTTTTAAATCAAAAAAATGAAACATATTTAAGTATTTGACATAACACTACTGAATAGAGTATTTTCAATTAAATGTGATCATACATTACAGAAAACTTGGAAAATAAGAAGGATTGCCATCCATTGTTTTACGCCCTTCATAAAACGATTTTAATTTTTGGTGATTTCATTCAAGATTCTTTTCATATATTTTTTAAAAATTGTGAGCAGAGTATTATAAAACTTCAAATCCTGCTTTTTTTTTTTTCCTGCAAAAAGCTTTATTGATTCTATTTGGTCCAAGACTTGGGAGAGGGCTCCAGGGTGTTTAAAAAGCTGTCTAGTGGCTGCAGAGAGGGGCTTCAGGCAGAAGCCCTGACACCAGAGGGGCTCTGGAAGCGCCTATTCGTGCTTGAGGGTGAGCCTTTCAAAGATACTGGCCCAGCCCAGCCTGGGGACCAGCCAGCCTGCAGAGGTGCTTGCCCATCTTCTTCTTCTTTTTTTTTTTTTTTGCGGTAAGCGGGCCTCTCACTGTTGTGGTCTCGCCCGTTGCGGAGCACAGGCTCCGGATGCATAGGCTCGGCGGTTATGGCTCACGGACCCAGTCGCTCCGCGGCACGTGGGATCCTCCTGCACCGGGGCACGAACCCATGTCCCCTGCCTCGGCAGGCGGACGCTCAACCACTGCGCCACTAGGGAAGGCGTTGCTTGATGAGCTTTACATGCTCTTCTAGGAAGCGGCTCTCCAGGAAGTCACGGAGGTGGGATCTGCAGGGGCAGAACCCAGGGCCTGCAGGTGGGAAAGGGCCTGGTGCAGGTTCTTCTCCCCGAGAATGGCAGCCTCCACAGCGTCCTGGGTTTTACCCCATTCATCTTGAGACGGCTTCTGCACGTCCTGGAAGAGGGCACAGCCGCCATGCTGGTTTTGCATTTTCAAGAGACGCTTAGGCCCTCGCACTTCTCCTCAGCCTATTCACGGAAAAAGCGGCCCAAGCCCTCCGGAGCCACATCGTCGTAGTTGAAATAGAAGCCCAGAGCGAGGTAGGTGTCAGAGGCTTGCAGATGTATGTTGACCACGCCGGGGACAGTGGCCTCCACCTTGGTGGAATAATTTTGACGAATCTAGGAGCTTGTGGTTGATCGGTAGTAAGGAGTTAGTCTCAAAAAATGGTGTTGGGGGTTTCCCCGGTGGCGCAGGGTTCGAACCCGTGTCCCCTGCATTGGCAGGCGGATTCTTAACCACTACACCACCAGGGAAACCCTACCTACACTCTTAACAGACGTGACCAGATTGTCACAAAACTGGAGTTATAATGATTTGCTCTATTGGTACTGCTGACTGAACAGTCCAGAAATACTGGCATGGCTGATCCAGCTCCCCTCCCTTATTCATCACCGCATTTCTCAGTTACTTCACAACTCCCTATCAGAACGAGAAAGAAACTTCACTAATGAACTTAGATGGAAACATTCATCCTCACTGGCTTATGAACTAAGAGTTTGTTTTGCTCTTTTTTAAAGTTCAGATTTTTATCTCATGAAAATTCTCATGATAGATAAGTGTCTGCACCAGAGCTATTTTAATAATAGCACGAATAGATGGTGTAAGGGCCAGATGTGTATTTTTCCTTGGTGAATGTGCAATGCGTAGCAGGCTATGGATGAAATAATAGCTCTGGGAATCATAACTTGAAAAAAGAGTCCACCTCTCTGAATGCTCAGGTTATTCCATATCTGTACCACAAGCTCCTGCAGAAGCTGAAGTAATTCTTCCAAGCTTCTGGGGATGCTCTTTGGCAAGGTGCTTTCCGGGTGTTCTCCGTCTAAGTTTTCTTGAGATGTTTCTCCTCCTGATTAACGGTTGGACGTGTTTTGCTCTTTCAGAAGCGGGGGTGTGTATCAGTAAGGGAAAAGAGGTGTGAAGAGCTGAATCCAGGCCAAGGCAAACTCGGGTTTCCTCACTACATGTTAGGCAGTCTTCTCACTCCTCACTTTCCTTACTTGCTCTCATCCATTTCCATGTTTCCTGCTTGTCACAGACGGCTGCCAAATTCAGCTCTCTGGCACAGACCTCTCTGAGCTCCAGACCCACAAATACAACTAACTTCTTAACATCGCCAAGTGGAGATGTCTCAAAATACCTCAAATTCATGGCCTTCTTTCCCAAGCCCAGGTTGGCTACTCTTCATGTGTTCTCTGCGTCAGAGAATGGCACCATCATCCGTCCAGTTACACAAGCCAGGCACCTGTGGATCATCCTTGACACGTGACTCTTCTTACCTTCTTATCACTTCTCACCCACTTTCTCTCCAACGTGTATCTCAGACACATCCACTCTGTCCTCCTCCAGGGCCATCTCCCCAGTCTTGCTACCATCACGTCTTGCTCTTGCCCAGACAACAGCATTTACGTCCTACCTGGTTTCTCAGTAGCCACTCTTCCCATCCTTTCAACTAGTTCTCATGCTACAGTTCAAGTGATTGTTTTGAAATGCAAATACATTCACGTTACCACACACACACACACACACACACACACACAGCTTTCCTCCTTCAATAACACTTCAGTGACTTCTTTTCTCTCTTATCATAAAAATAAAAAAATTTAACTAGGCCTGCGCGTCACTGCATGTCTGGTCCTATCCTACTTCTCCAAACTAATCTTATTTCTGCTCTGCCACTTACTAACTCTGTAACCTTGGAATGGTTCCTTCTCGGTGCCTCAGTTTTTTCATCTCTGAAACGGGAATAATAGTAGTATCTTTCACTTGGGACTGTTGTGCGGACCAATGTAAAGTGCTTAGATCTTACTAATAGGTGCTCCACAAATGTTAGCTCTCATTGCACGTCTTAGCTCTCTTCAGTCCCTCTAATGTTTTTTCTCAAGGGTGCCGTACTTCCTTCCATCATAGGACCTGTGTATGTCCTGCAAGGCCTAAAACATCTACTATCTGGCCCCTCAATACACAGAAGTTTACTGACACCTGACCTAGGCAATTGATGTACTCTTATTGCTATTAAATGGACAGGTAACTATTAGAAAAGACATATATTTTAGGGTAGGAGAGGGAAAAAAATCAATAGCTAAGAAATTTGGGGTAGCATTGAAGGCCGTATTAGAAAAGTACATGTATTGATTACTCCCTCTGTATAAAAATAAATTTGATGTTCCAATTTTAATAACTATCAGCATAGCTATAGTATGCGGGGTGATGGGAAGATAGGTTCTTTGGACAGGTTGCAGTTAGGAAAAAAAACCTTTGTTTCTTTAAGACTAAGGACGGAAACCTTCGAGTCAAGTTCAGCTTACTCCTTCCTTCTTCGTGTCTCCCCTACCCACAGGGCTTTCAGCTGCCTGGGGATCGCCAGGCAACTAGCTGATACTTTGCATACCAGCCTAAAAGAAGCAGGGACTCTGAGAAGGAGGGTTATCAGGTGTAAGTGAGCAAGCCGACTGACTTATGACTCATTCTTGGCAGAATCAGCAAGCGGGTACTGGATTGCAGACGGATTGCCCCAGCCCTGAACAGAAAGGCACGCGTGATAACAGAATCAAGGAAAATGTCAAAGAAGAAAAGACAGTTTTACAGCTAAACAGACAAATAACCGATTGCCTTTTCTGTGTCTCTAGAGTTGGCTGTTGTGATTAAAGTTACCCTTGAAAGAAGAGAGCAGTTAACTTAGGATTTTGCAGGAAATAAAGAATTTCAAGAGGAAGGAAAACTGAGTGTACAGGAAGACCCATCAACAGGTCAAGGGGAGCAGCTGTGAGAATTTTCACATTTTGGACAGTGTCCTTTCCGTTTAAGGGAGAAGTTTCTTTACTCACTGTTAGTAGCAGTAATGCCCTAGACGTAAAAGAGAGCAATCCTCCTTTCCCTTTGCACCGTGCATTCTACTGGATCTGTTCAGTCAGCCATTGGGTAGGGATGCGGTGCCCGTTCTCACCTACGCACTGAGCATCCTCAGCAGCAAAGCAGACAGAAATCCTGCTTTTGTGGAGCGGGCAATTGCACAGGAGACGAGGACACCGTAAACCCAGAAAATCGTTATATTCTATAATATTTAGAGGCCGAGAGATGCAATGTAAAAAATAAAGCAGGGAGGGGTTGGGGTGAAAGGGTGGGTCTAGCCTTAAAAAGTGTGGTCAGGAGAGGCCACTCTGAGAAGGTGACACGTGAGCAAAGTCTCGAAGGAGGCGAGACACGAGCCCCGTGCATGTCAGGGACAAGGACTCCAGGCAGAGGGACCGAGGGTGCAAAGATTCTGCGATGATGCGTGCTTGGCATTGTGAAGGGACTGTAAGGAATCCCAGTGGTTTCAGGGAAGCCAGCAAGGAAGCAGTTAGGAATAGTATTGGAGAGTTGAGGGGCTGGTGGCTGGATTGTAGAGCCTTATAAGTTTTGGCTTTAACTTTGGGTGAAATGGGTGAAATTCTCTTCTTTAAAGTGGAGATCTGAGACCTAAGATCTGAAATCTACTCCTAAGTCTCCATACGTTCTGCCACCCTGTTTCGTCCCTAACCATCCCGACCCTCTCCAGAATATCACCGTGACGCCAGGGCCAAGGTTAGGGATGAGGGAAGCACTTGCTTCCCATGTAAAGTTTAAGGGGGGGGCTCCCCTGGTGGCGCAGTGGTTGAGAGTCCGCCTGCCGATGCAGGGGACACGGGTTCGTGCCCCAGTCTGGGAAGATCCCACATGCTGCGGAGCGGCTGGACCCGTGAGCCACGGCTGCTGGGCCTGCGCGTCCGGAGCCTGTGCTCCGCAACGGGAGAGACCACAACAGTGAGAGGCCCGCGTATCGCAAAAAAAAAAAAAAAAAAAAAAAAGTTTAAGGGGGCACCAGCTCTCTCAATACTTACTAATTTTCCTTCTGCCTGAGTCTCTGATGTGGCACAATGCACCACTGTTATTGATCCTATCTTTATATAAATATTGTTATTTTGTTCGTCGTGAGTCATTTTGTTTTCTTTTTTAAGATTGTAAATTAATTTTATTATCTTGTGTGATGTTTAAATTTATGTGTCAACTTGGCTGGGCCACGGTGCCCAGATGTTGATCAAATGTTAATCTAGGCATTTCTGCGAGGCTGTTTTTGGATGAGATTAACATTTTTTTTTTGAGTTTTATTTTTTATACAGCAGGTTTTTATTAGTCTATTTTATACATATTGGTTTTTTATTAGTTTTTATTAGTCTATTTTATACATATTGGTGTATATACATCAATCCCAATGTCCCAATTCATCCCACTCCCCTCAACCCCCCAATTTTCCCCCCTTGGTGTCCATACGTTTGTTCTCCACATCTGTGTCTCTATTTCTACCTTGCAAACCAGTTCATCTGTACCATTTTTCTAGATTCCACATATATGCATTAACATGCGGTATTTGTTTTTCTCTTTCTGACTTACGTCACTCTGCATGAGAGTCTCTAGATCCATCCACATCTCTACAAATGACCCAATTTCGTTCCTTTTTATGGCTGAGTAATATTCCATTGTATATATGTACCACATCTTCTTTATCCATTCGTCTGTTGATGGGCATTTAGGTTGCTTCCATGACCTGGCTGGTGTAAATAGTGCTGCAATGAACATTGGGGTGCATGTGTCTTTTTGAATTATAGTTGTCTCTGGGTATATGCCCAGTAGTGGGATTGCTGGGTCATATGGTAATTCTAGTTTTAGTTTTTTAAGGAACCTCCGTACTGCTCTCCATAGTGGCCGTATCAATTTACATTCCCAGCAACAGTGCAAGAGGGTTCCCTTTTCTCCACACCCTCTCCAGCATTTATTGTTTGTAGATTTTCTGATGATGCCCATTCTAAAAGGTGTGAGGTGATACCTCATTGTAGTTTTGATTTGCATTTCTCTAATAATTAGTGATGTTGAGCAGCTTTTCATGTGCCTCTTGGCCATCTGTATATCTTCTTTGGAGAAATGTCTATTTAGGTCTTCTGCCCATTTTTGGATTGAGCTGTTTGTTTATTTGATATTGAGCTGCAAGAGCTGTTTATACATTTTAGAGATTAATCCTTTGTCCGTTGACTCATTTGCAAGTATTTTCTCCCATTCTGAGGGTTGTCTTTTTCTCTTGTTTATAGTTTCCTTTGCTGTGCAAAAGCTTTTAAGTTTCATTAGGTCCCATTTGTTTATTTTTGGTTTTATTTCCATTACTCTGGGAGGTGGATCAAAAAAGATCTTGCTGTGATTTATGTCAAAGACTGTTTTCCTCTAAGAGTTATATAGTGTCCGGTCTTACATTTAGGTCTGTAATCCATTTTGAGTTTATTTTTGTGTATGGTGTTAGGAAGTGTTCTAGTTTCATTCTTTTACATGTAGCTGTCCAGTTTTTCCAGCATCACTTATTGAAGAGGTTGTCTTTTCTCCATTGTATATCCTTGCCTCCTTTGTCATAGATTAGTTGACCATAGGTGCGTGGGTTTATCTCTGGGCTTTCTATCCTGTTCCATTTATCTACATTTCTGTTTTTTGTGCCAGTACCATATTGTCTTGATTACTGTAGCTTTGTAGTATAGTCTGAAGTCAGGGAGTCTGATTCCTCCAGCTCTGTTTTATCCCTCAATATTGCCTTGTCTATTTGGGGTCTTTTGTGTCTCCATACAAATTTTAAGAATTTTTTGTTCTATTTCTATGAAAAATGCCATTGGTAATTTCATAGGGATTGCATTGAATCTGTAGATTGCTTTGGGTAGAAGAGTCATTTTCACAATATTGATTCTTCCAATCCAAGAACATGGTCTATCTCTCCATCTGTTTGTGTCATCTTTGATTTCTTTTTTTCAGTGTCCTATAGTTTTCTGAGTACAGGTCTTTTGTCTCCCTAGGTAGGTTTATTCCTAGGTATTTTATTCTTTTTGTTGCAGTGGTGAATGGGAGTGTTTCCTTAATTTCTCTTTCTGATCTTTCGTTGTTAGTGTGTAGGAATGAAAGAGATTTCTGTGCGCACGGAAGATAAACAAAATTGATAAACCTTTATCAATGGTTTTCATTCCACAGACTGCAGGATTGTAGTTATTCTTGCTTCTGCTCCGTCATGGGTCTTTGTCATTATTTTTGATTTTTAAAAATACTGCATTAAAATATTATTTGATTGGCTGAGTGTTTTCGGCACCCCTTCCCCTTAAATGTTGTGGCCAAAGAGAGTGCCTCACGCACCTTGTCCTAGTCCCCACCCTGATGCTCTCTCTTATCCCTGTTTCCCCAGTGTCAGTCTAAACCAGGGGTTTGCAAACAGTTTCGGCTATGGCTAGACAGTGTCGTAGCCTTTTCAAGCTATACAGTCTCTGTCACACTCTGCCACTGGAACACAAAAGCAGCCACAGACAATAAGCAAACAAGTTAGAGTGATGATGTTCCAATAAAACTTTATTAATAGACACTGAAATTTGAATTTCATATAATTTCCTTTTTTGTGTTTTATCTAATCTGTTTTACTTAATCCAGAAGCTTGATCAGATTTAAGTTAAATTTTCTTAAGTTATAATTACTATTTTACTTAATTTTAATTTTTTAAAAATTTTAATTGAAATATAGTTGATTTAATTTCATATAATTTTCATATGTCACAAAATATTATTCTTCCTTAGATTTTTTCCCCCCCAATCATTTAAAAATGTAAAATTCATTCTCAGCTCACAGGCCGTACAAAAACAGGGGGCAGAGCAGGTTGGGAAGCCTTGAACTGTAGGGTTGATGCCCTGAGGAGGCTCTTTTAAAAGTACTGTTTTCTCAGGACTTCCCTGGTGGTCCAGTGGTTAAGACTTCGTGCTTCCAATGCAGGGAGCATGAGTTTGATCCCTGGTTGGGGAACTAAGATCCCAGATGTGGCTTGGCCAAAAAAGTAAAATAAAAAATAAAAGTACTGTTTTCTCACCTCTTGTGGTTGCTCAAACACCTCCAAGTTTACTACATTCAGTGTAGACTTTCAGGGCCTCTGTGTTTGGCCCATGCTTTCTGCTGAAACTTGTTTTCCTCTCCTCCCACAAATACGCACAGACTCACCGTCCCCTAAACACACCAGGTTCATCGTTAGCTACTTGCTTTTTTTTTTTTTAAGATGTTGGGGGTAGGAGTTTATTAATTAATTAATGTTTGCTGTGTTGGGTCTTCGTTTCTGTGTGAGGGCTTTCTCTAGTTGTGGCAAGCGGGGTCCACTCTTCATCAGGGTGCACGGGCCTCTCACTATCGTGGCCTCTCTTGTTACGGAGCACAGGCTCCAGACGCACAGGCTCAGTAGCTGTGGCTCACGGGCTCAGTTGCTCCGCGGCATGTGGGATCCTCCCAGACCAGGGCTCGAACCTGTGTCCCCTGCATTAGCAGGCAGACGCTCAACCACTGCGCCACCATGGAAGCCCGCTACCTGCTTTTGACCTTGTTTCTTTTTCTGTCTAGAATCTGCCCTACCTTCTCTCTCCAGCATCCCTGCAAGGTCATTCTTCTTTCCTGACTCCACTGGCCAGGTGTGGCCTCCTCTTTTCCTCTGAATTCCTACCACAGGTGTCAGTAATACCCCTTTTAGTTCTTAATTCTAGCTTCTCCTTGTTTTTCTCTGTTTTATATGTGTACGTGTTCTGTTGCAGATGAGATTCCTTATCCTCTGTAAATCCTTCCGAGTGCCTAGTCCAGAGCTGAGAATATGATGGAAGCTTCATACTCAGGAACTGACTAACTCTATCTAGTATGAGTATGTCTTCTCTTACAATCAGCCTTCAGATAGTCAAACAGGACTGATGACATTCTTGGGACGGGCCCCCTGAATCTGAGGGAGGTAATCGTTTTGATGGGATGTACAGATTATCTATGCTCTCTTGCCTCCTTTACCCTGTGATTAGCGGCATTTTTGTGCCACGTGATTGCTAAGATTGTTATCCCATTGACTTTGCATGTACTTCCGTCATACCCCCTACTTTTTCCTGATTCATCCATTTACTAAAAGAAACCCTCGGGTTAAACAGAGACCTGTTTGACCTCTTTCCATTAATAGAAGAGGAAAAAGGAATGGTCATTGATTAAACACCTACTAAGGTAGCAAGCAGTCTGCTAGGGATCTTACATAAGGCTCTTGTGATTTTCAGATGAGGGGACTGAGCTTCAGAAACGTTCACAAACTCATCTGAGCCTAAGTGGTGGAAATAAAACGAAACGTACAGGAGGTAACTGGAAAGGAATTTATAGGAGTTTAACCTCATTGGTAAGACTGAGGCATCAGGGACTTCCCTGGTGGCGCAGTGGATAAGACTCCGTGCTCCCAATTCAGGGGCCCCGGGTTCAATCTCTGGTTAGGCAACTAGATCCCACATGCATGCCACAACTAAGAGTTTGCATGCCACAACTAAGGAGCCTGCCTGCCACAACTAAGGAGCCCACCTGCCACAACTAAGGAGCCCACGTGCTACAACTAAGGAGCCAGTGAGCTGCAACTAAGACCTGCTGCAACCAAATAAATAAATATTTAAAAAAAAGACTGAGGCATCAGCTCTCTTTCTGTACTTGCCTCATCTCTGTATCTCACCTTCCCACCCTCACTCCTCCCAAACTGTCTAATATTCATGCTGCATTGATGAGATAATGTGTAAAGCTCATAGCAGCGTCTGACACATGACACTCACTCCAAAGGTGTTCTGTTTTCTTTCTCTTAAATCTCTTCTACTTCTATCCCCCAACCTCTACAGGCCACTTTAAAATTGAATGGCTATTGTATATCTATACCTACATTGTATTTCATTTTATGATTTATCAAATTACATTAAGGTAGGAAATCAGAAAGGTAAATATTCAAACGCCTGAACTCCAGAGCATGTAACCTAGGACCTGGTATTTGTGGTCAGTGCGTGGCAAATTCTTGTTAACCTAAATTGACATTGGAGTAATTTCTCTAGATTTAAATATAAAATAATCAGGTCACACATTTGGCTGAAATCTTGGTGCTCCTGTGTTCCATTCCTTTCAATGGTTCCCCATTGCTTAGTAGAATTCATTTTGAGGGCCTGGCCTCCCAAGCCTGCCGTGGTCTCCTGTCTTTCTACCTGGTTACCTGTACTTCCATATCCATTCCAGGCCCCAGGCAAATTGGCCTAGTCAAACTCCTCAGACAGATGGGTTTAAAGATCTCTGGCATTTTTGACTTTAAAACTTGACTGTTATTTAGGAAACCACTCTACGTATTTCCCCTTACCTGTGTCTCTTTGTTCATGCCAAGTCTCCACTTCAGATTCCTTTGCATCCATTTCTGTAAGCTGAAATTCTCCACATTCTTTATGGTACTATGCAGTGGCAACATCCTCCGTGAAACTCACCCTGACTTCCTTGGCCAAAAAGATCCTTTCCCTCTCTGAGTGCCTATAACCCTCTCTTTGCTCCCAACCATGATTCTCTTCATATATACCCTTTATTATAGTTACTAATGTACATGTCTCATCTGGTCTGTGACAGTTAATCATCCTGGGGCACAAATTCCATGAAGTTTCTCAAGTGGTGCATTGTATAAGTGGGGTACTCAGTAAATGGAAATTAAATGAATGAATGGAAAGTGAACACAAGAACAATGTAGGGAGTCCGCCCCCCTTTTAGGACTTTATCAGCCACTTATAACGAATACTTCCTTAACTAGAGAGTGGGTTTTTTTTTTTTTTCATTAGGTAGGAAACAATTTCTTTTCGATGGAGTGTGAAATTTGGAAGGAAATATTTTAAAGTTCTACTTGGGAGTTGAGAAAATGAGAAGTGTCAGCGTGTTTATTACTGGAAGTGTTGCAATAAGAAAGCAAAGTTATACCATTGTATTGTCAACTCATCCACCACAAGAATATTTTAATTCATATCACTACTCCTAAAAGAGAAGAAAGTGATGCGTAAATAATAACTAGGCACCTGCTTCAAACTTGTGGGTCTTAGAAGAAATAATCCTCAGCTTCTGATGTAGCAACCTAAGGAGATACAAACCTACCTCTGATGCCAAGGGCATGGGGGAAAATATTTTAAGTAAACTGAGCTCTGATCACAAGGTGGGCAACAGTGGTTACATATCTCTTTTTAAAAAATGTATGTATTCATTGTTTCTTCCAGTTTTATTGAGAGATCATTGACATACAACACTGTATATGTTTAAGGTGTACAGCATAATGATTATTTTTAAATCTCTATTTTTAAACTATTTTTTTTAATTTATTTATTTATTTTTGGCTGCATTGGGTCTTCATTGCTGCACGTGGGCTTTCTCTAGTTGTGGCGAGCAGGGGCTATTCTTCTCATTGCGGTGGCTTCTCTTGTGCCGGAGCACGGGCTCTAGGCATGCAGGCTTCAGTAGTTGTGGCTCGCGGGCTCTAGAGCGCAGGCTCAGTAGTTGTGGTGCACGGGCTTAGTTGCTCCACAGCATGTGGGATCTTCCCGGACCAGCGCTCGAACCCGTGTCCCCTGCATTGGCAGGTGGATTCTTAACTACTGCGCCACCAGGGAAGCCCCCAGCATAATGATTTGATTTACATACATCATGAAGTGATTATCACAATAAGTTTAGAGAACAACCATTATCTCATATAGATACAAATTAAAGAAATAGAAAAATAATTTTTTAATTAAAAAAATTGTTTTTCTTGTGCTGAGAACTCTTAGGATTTACTCTTAAGAATTTTCATATATAATGTACAGCAGTGTTCATTATATTTATCATGTTGTACATGTTGTAAATAAGTACATTCCTAGTACTTATTTATCTTATAACTGGAAATTTGTACCTTTTGACTGCCTTCATCCAGTTCTCCCTGACTACTCCCTGCCTCTGGTAACCACAAATCTGATCTCTCTTTTTTTTTTTTTTTGTGGTACGCAGGCCTCTCACTGTTGTGGCCTCTCCCGTTGTGGAGCACAGGTTCCGGACGTGCAGGCTCAGCGGCCATGGCTCAAGGGCCCAGCCACTCTGCGGCATGTGGGATCTTCCCGGACCGGGGCACGAACCCTCGTCCCCTGCATGGGCAGGCGGACTCCCAACCCCTGCGCCACCAGGGAAGCCCTGATCTCTTTTACTATGAGATTGTTTATTTGTTTGTTTTTGAAGTACAGTTGACCTACACTACTATGTTAGTTCCTGTTAATACAACGTAGTGATTTGATGTTTCTATACATTTCAAACAGATCACCACAATAAGACTAGTTATAGTATGTCCCTGTACAAAGATATTACATAGTTACTGACTATAGTCCCTTGCACATTTCGTACCCAAGACTCATTTATTTTGCAGCTGGAAGTTTGTACGTCATAATCTCTCTCGCCTATTTCTTTCCTCCTCCAACCACCTTCCCCTCTAGTAACCACCTGTTTGTTCTCTGTATCTATCTCTATTTCTGCTTTGTTATGTTTGTTCATTTGTTTTGTTTTGTTCTGTTTTTTTGATTCCACATATAAGTGAAATCATGCAGCATTTTTCTTTCTCTGTCTTATTTCATGTAGCATAATATCCTCCAGGTCCATCCGTCTTGTCACAGATATCAAGATTTCATTCTTTTGAATGGTTGAGTAATATTCTATTGTATTCCAGTGTAACGCATCTTCTTGATCCATTCATCTATTGATGGGTACTGTGGTTGATTCCATATCTTGGCTGTTATAAAGAATGCTGCAGTGAACACAGGGGTACATATATCTTTTGGAATTAGTGCTTTTGTTTTATTTGGATAAATATCCAGGAGTAGATATGTTGGATCATATGGTAGTTCTATTTTTAATTTATTTTAATTAAATTTTTTTTGGCTGTGCCACTTGCTTATGGAGTCTTAGTTCCCCCACCAGGGATCAAGCCCATGCCCCTTGCAGTGGAAGCATGGAGTCCTAACCACTGGAATGCCAGGGAATTCCCGCTTTTTAATTTTTTGAGATATCTCCATACTGCTTTCCATCGTGGCTGTACCAATTTACATTCCCACCAGCAGTGCACAAGACATCCCTTTTCTCCACATTCTCTCCAACTCTGACTATTTGTTGTCTTTTGGATAATGGCCATTCTGACAAGTGTGAGGTGATAGCTCATTGTGGTTTTGGTTTGCATTCCCCTGATGATTAGTGATTTTGAGCATCTTTGTGTGTGTGTGTTAGCCATCTCTATGTCTTCTTGGAAAAATATCTGTTCAGATCCTCTGCACATTCTTTTTTTAATAAATTTATTTATTTATTTTTGGCTGTGTTGGGTCTTCATTGCTGCTCATGGGATTTCTCTAGTTGCGGCAAGTGGGGGCTACTCTTCGTTGCGGTGCGCGGGCTTCTTCTTGCGGTGGCTTCTCTTGTTGAGAAGCATGGGCTCTAGGCCCATGCGGGCTTCAGTAGTTGTGGCACACGGGCTCAGTAGTTGTGGCTCACAGGCTCGAGAGTTCAGGTTCAGTAGTTGTGGCACATGGGCTTAGTTGCCCCGCGGCATGTGGGATCTTCCCAGACCAGGGCTCGAACCTGTGTCCCTGTATTGGCAGGCGGATTCTTAACCACTGTGCCACCAGGGAAGTCCCTCTGCCCATTTTTTAATCAGGTTGTTTTTTTGATATTGCGTTGTATGTGTTTGTATATTTTGAATACTATCAGATTTTCATTTGCAAATATATCAGATATATCATTTACAAATATCTTCTTCCATTCGGTAGGTTGTCTTTTTGTTTTGTTCATGGTTTCCTTTGCTGTGCAAAAACTTTTAATTCAAATAGGTCCCATTTGTTTATTTACCTTAGGAGACAGATCCAAAAAAATATTGCTACAATTTATGTCAAAGAGTGTTCATCCGGAACTTCCCTGGTGGTGCAGTGGTTAAGAATCTGCCTGCCAATGCAGGGGACATGGGTTTGAGCCCTGGCCTGGGAAGATCCCACATGCCTCGGAGCAACTAAGCTCGTGTGCCACAACTACTGAGCCTGTGCTCTAGAGCCTGCGAGCCACAACTACTGAGCCCATGTGCCTCAACTACTGAAGCCCGCGTGCCTAGAGCCCGTGATCCACAACAAGAGAAGCCACAACAATGAGAAGCCCGCACACCGCAACGAGGAATAGCCCCCACTCACCACAACTAGAGGAAGCCCACGCAAAGCAATGAAGACCCAACGCAGCCAAAAATCAATCAATCAATCAATCATTAATTAATTTACAAAAAAAAAGAGTGTTCTTCCTATGTTTTCTTCTAGGATTTTTATGGTTTCTCACCTTACATTTAGGTCTTTAATCCATTTTGAGTTTATTTTTGTATATATATAGTGTTAGAAAATGTTCTAATTTCATCCTGTACATGTAGCTGTCCAGTTTTCCTGGCACCACTTATTGAAGAGACTGTCTCTTCTCCGTTGTATATTCTTGCCTCCTTTGTCGTAGATTAATTGACCATAAGTGTGTGGATTTATTTCTGGGCTCTCTATTCTGCTCCATTGATTTATCTGTTTTCATCCCAGTACCATGCTGTTTTGATTACTGTAGCTTTGTAGTACAGTCTGAAGTCAGGGAGCATGACCCCTCCAGCTCTGTTCTTCTTTCTCAAGATTGCTTTGGCTATTACACATCTTCTTTGTTTCCACACAAATTTTAGAATTATTTATTCTAGTTCTGTGAAAAATGCCACTAATATTTTGATAGGGATCGTATTTAATCTATAAATTGCCTTGGGTAGTATAGTAATTTTAACAATATTAACTCTTCCAATCCATGGACACAGTATAACTTTCCATTTGTTTGTATTGTCTTTAATTTGTTTCATCAGTGTCTTATGGTTTTCTGAGTACAGGTCTTTTACCTCCTTAGCTAAGATTTATTCTTAGGTATTTTATTCTTTTTGATGTGATGGTAAATGGGATTATTTTCTTAATTTCTCTTTCTGATAGTTCATTGTTAGTGTGTAGAAATGCAAGAGATTTCTGTATATTAATTTTGTATCCTGAAGCTTTACCAAATTCATTGATGAGCTTTTGTAGTTTTTTGGTGGTGCCATTAGGATTTTCTATAGAATCATTCATCTCCAGGCAGTGACAGTTTTACTTCTTCCTTTTCATTTTGGATTCCTTTTATTTCTTTTTCTTCTCCAATTGCTGTGGCTAGGACTTCCAATACTAAGCTGAATAAAAGTGATGAGAGTGGGCATCCTTGTCCTGTTCCTGATCTTAGAGGAAAAGCTTTCAGCTTTTCACCATTAAGTATGTTGTTAGCTGTGGGCTTATCATATATGGCCTTTATTATGATGAGATGAGTTCCCAACTCTTCGTTGAGAGTTTTTTTTTAATCATAAATGGATGTTGAATTTTGTCATAAGCTTTTTCTGCTCTGTGGAGATGATCATATGGTTGTTATTCTTCAACTTGTTAATTTGATGTATCACATTGATTGATTTGCAGATATTGAACCATCCTTATATCCCTGGGATAAATCCCACTTGATCATGGTGTATAATCCTTTTATTTTTATTTTATTTTATTTTGGCCATGCCACCTGGCTTGCAGGATCTTAGTTCCCTGACCAAGGATTGAACCTGGGCCACGGCAGTGAAAATGACGAGTCCTAAACACTGGACCACCAGGGAATTCCTATAATCCTTTTAATGTATTGTTTTTGTTGAAGATTTTTGCATCTAGGTTCATCAGTCATGTTGGCCTGTAATTTTCTTTTTTTGTGGTATCTTTGTCTGGTTTTGATATCAGGGTGCTACTGGCTTCATAGCATGAGTTCAGAAGTATTCCTTCCTCTGCAATTTTTTGGAATAGTTTGAAAAGGGTAGGTGTTAACTCTTCTCTAAATGTTTGGTAGAATTCACCTGTGAGGGCATCTGGTCCTCGACTTCTGTTTGTTCGGAGTTTTTAAATTACTGATTCAATTGCACTGCTGGTAATTGGTCTTTTTATACTTTGTATTTCTTCCTGGTTAGTTCTTGGGAGACTGTACATTTCTAGGAATTTGTCCATTTCTTCTAGGTTATCCATTTTATTGGCATATAATTGTTCATCATAATCTCTTACGATCCTTTGTATTTCTGTGATGTTGGTTGTAACTTCTTTTTCATTTGATTTTATTGAAATCTTTTTTTTTTGAGGATTCTGGCTAAAGGTTTAACAATTTTTTTTTATCTTTTAAAAGAACTAGTTCTTAGTTTCATTGACCTTTTCTATTTTTTTAAGTCTCTATTTCATTTATTTCTGCTCTGACCTTTTCTTTTTAAATATTTATTTATTTATTTATTTGGCTGCACTGGGTCTTAGGTGCAGCATGTGGGATCTTTAATGGCAGCATGCGGGAACTTTTATTTTATTTTTTATTAATTTTTATTGGCATATGGTTGCTTTACAATGTTGTGTTAGCCTCCACTGCACAACAAAATGAATCAGCCATACACATACAGATATCCCCTCCCTTTTGGACTTCCCTCCCATTTAGGTTACCACAGCACATTAGGTAGAGTTCCCTGTGTTATGCAGTATGTTCCCATCAGTTGTCTATTTTATACATAGTATCAATAATGTTTATGTGTGAATCCCAGTCTCCCAATTCCTCCCACCCCACCCCTTTCCCCCTTGGTATCCATACATTTGTTGTCTACATTTGTGTCTCTATTTCTGCTTTACAAATAATATCATCTACACCATTTTTCTGGATTCCACATATATGCGTTATTATACGATATTTGCTTATCTCTTTCTGACTTACTTCACTCTGTATGACAGTCTCTAGGTCCATCCACATCTCTACAAATGATCCAATTTCGTTCCTTTTTACGGCTGAGTAATACTCCATTGTATATATGTACCAAATCTTCTTTACCCATTCCTAAATGTCGATGGACATTTAGGTTGCTTCCATGTCCTGGCTATTGTAAATAGTGCTGCTATGAACATTGGGGTGCATGTGTTTTTTTGAATTATGCTTTTCTCTGCGTATATGCCCAGTAGTGGGATCGTTGGGTCATATGGTAGTTCTATTTTTAGTTTTTTAAGGAACCTCCATACTGTTTTCCTTAGTGGCTGAATCAACTTACATTCCCACCAGCAGTGTATGAGGGTTCCCTTTTCTCCACACCCTCTCCCACATTTATATTTTTTGATGATGGCCATTCTGACTGGTGTGAAATGATACCTCACTGTAGTTTTGACTTTCATTTCTCTAATAATTAGTGATGGTGAACATCTTTTCACGTGTTTGTTGGCCATCTGTATGTCTTCTTTGGAGAAATGTCTATGTAGGTCTTCCACCCTTTCTTTGATTGGGTTGTTTGTTTTCTTGATATTGAGCTGTATGAGCTGCTTGTATATTTTGGAGATTAATCCTTTGTCAGCCGCTTCATTTGAAAATATTTTCTCCCATTCTGAGGGTTGTCTTTTTGTCTTGTTTATGGTTTCCTTTGCTGTGCAAAAGGTTTTAAGTTTCAGTAGGTCCCATTTGTTTATTTATTTATTTATTTATTTTTATCTCATCAGAAAAATCTTTATTGAGAAGGTACCAAGCTCACAGTTTTTCCAATATTCTAATTTTTGCTTGAAACTCTAATTTTATCACTGACAACAAATACTGTCCATGGTTTTCCCTGAAGTGACAGTCTCACTTTGTTTATTTTCAAAACAATATCTGCCACAAGCCTGATTTTGAATAACCATGGTTTATAAGTCAGTTCTTCTTTCAAGTAAAAATATTCCATGAATAAAGTAGTTAATTCAGTTTGCACATCATACCGTTGCTTAATTGCTGTTCCTCAAGACAGTCTTCAAACTTGGGTATCCAAGAAATGTTTTTAATTGTACTTATCATTTTATGACACAGAATTTTTTTTTTAATTTACTTAAGGGTAGAAACTTAAAACTTTATTACTTTTATTGCTTCATCAAAAACACAGTGATAAAAACTAGTACAGTTGGGTATTATCACCTTGATTTGTGGTAAGGCAATAGCAGTTTTACTCACCATTTTTTAAAATCTTTTTTATTTTTTAACACCTTTATTGGAGTATAATTGCTTTACAATGCTGTGTTAGTTTCTGCTGTATAACAAAGTGAATCAGCTATATGTATACATATATCCCCATATCCCTTCCCTCTTGCGTCTCCCTCCCATCCTCCCTATCCCATCCCTCTAGCTGGTCACAGAGCACTGAGATGATCTCCCTATGTGATGCAGCTGCTTCCCACTAGCTATTTATTTTATATTTGGTAGTGTGTATATGTCAGTGCTACTCTCTCACTTTGTCCCAGCTTTAAAAATATGGAACGATTCACGAATTTGCATGTCATCCTTGTGCAGGGGCCATGCTAATCTTCTCTGTATCATTCCAATTTTAGTGTATGTGCTGCTGAAGTGAGCACCCATTTGCTTATTTTTGTTTTTATTTCCATTACTCTAGGAGGTGGGTCAAAAAAGATCTTGCTGTGATTTATGTCAAAGAGTGTTCTTCCTATGTTTTCCTCTAAGAGTTTTATAGTGTCTAGTCTTACATTTTGGTTTTTAATCCATTTTGAGTTTATTTTTGTTTATGGTGTTAGGGAGTGTTCTAATTTCATTCTTTTACATGTAGCTGTTCAGTTTTCCCAGCACCACTTACTGAAGAGCCTGTATTTTCTGCATTGTGTATTTTTGCCTCCTTTGTCATAGATTAGGTGACCATAGGTGCGTGGGTTTATCTCTGGGTTTTCTATCCTGTTCCAGTGATCTATATTTCTGTTTTTGTGCCAGTACCATACTGCCTTGATTACTGTAGCTTTTTAGTGTAGTCTGAAGTCTGCGAGCCTGATTGCTCCGGCTCCATTTTTCTTTCTCAGGACTGCTTTGGCTATTCGGGGTTTTTTGTGTTTCCATACAAATTGTAAAATTTTTTTTCTAGTTCTATGGAAAATGCCATTGGTAATTTGATAGAGATTGCATTAAATCTGTAGATTGCTTTGTGTAGTATAGTCATTTTCACAATATTGATTCATCTTTGATTTCTTTCATCAGTGCTTTATAGTTTTCTGAGCACAGGTCTTTTGCCTCCTTTGGTAGGTTTATTCTCAGGTATTTTATTCTTTTAATTGTTTTAATTGTGGCATGTGGGATCTTTTAGTTGTGACATGTGGGATCTAGTTCCCTGACCAGGGATCGACCCTGGGCACCCTTCATTGGGAGCATGGAGTGTTAACCACTGGATCACCATGAAGTCCCTCTGCTCTGAAATTTATGATTTCTTTCCTTCTACTAACTTTGGGTTTTGTTTGTTCTTCTTTTTCTAATTCCTTTAGATGTAAGGTTAGGTTGTTTCTTTGAGATTTTTTTCTTGTTTCCTGAGGTAGGCTTATATCACTTTAAACTTTCCTCTTAGGACCGCTTTTGCTGTGTCCCATAGTTTTTGGATCATTGTGTATTTGTCTCCTTTTGTCTCCAGGTATTTTTAAGTTTTTTCCTCGATTTCTTCAGTGATCCATTGGTTGTTTAGTAGCTTCTTGCTTAGACTCCATGAGTTTGTGTTTTTTTCAGTTTTTTCCTAGTAGTTGATTTCTAGTCTCATAATCTGTGGTCGGAAAAGATGCTTGATATGATTTCAATTTCCTTAAATTTACCGAGACTTGTTTTATAGCCTAGTATGTGATCTATCCTGGAGAATGTTCCATGTGCACTCACAAAGAATGTGTATTCTGCTGTTTTTGGATGGAATGTTCTATATATCAATTAAGTCCATTTGGTTTAATGTGTCATTTAAGGCCTGTATTTCATTATTGATTTTATATCTGGATGATATGTGCATTGATGTAAGTGGGGTATTAAAGTCCCCTACTATTGTTGTGTTACTGTCAATTTTTCCTTTTATGTCTGTTAAGATTTGCTTTATAAATTTAAGGCTCAGCGGCCATGGCTCACGGGCCCAGCCGCTCCGCGGCATGTGGGATCTTCCTGGACCGGGGCACGAACCCGTGTCCCCTGCATCGGCAGGTGGACTCTCAACCACTGCACCACCAGGGAAGCCCAAACCTAGTGGTTTTTGCTGAAACCGACGAGGTTGCTCTCTTGGTCTGTGCAGACACTCCCAGTGTCTCAGCTTGCTGGAAGAAATTTGCTGACATTTTCCTTTTGTAGTTGTTTGTTTGGTGAAGAATAATAGTAAACATTCTAACATCCACATCTTGGTGATTAGTCTTCCACATTATTGCTTGGTTGTTTGTTTGGTGTTGGTGAGGTCATCTTCCACAGTCTTTTTCAATTTGTCATGGTGTTTTTATTTGCTTAATGTTATTCAAAAATATATATATATAATTTTAAATTATTAGCATGAATTCTACCATTCACCTTTACATTGTGCAACACCAGTTTTAAATGCAAATACAAACATTTAACTTGTATGCAAAATCATAAAAATTATGCACTTTATATTTTGTAGCTCTTATTTATAAGTGTGTTTCATCCTTATCAGAATAGTGGAAACACTGCCCCAAATTAACTCAACTGTTTTGTTCCACTTCTTGATTCCCACGTGTTCTACCAACACTCTAATTTTGGCCTAATGATAAGGAAGGACTGGAAGGAAAAGGAATTATGGGTTGCCCTATCTTTTCTTTTCTTTCATAATTTAAACTCTTCATTAAATAATGCAGTTTCACTTTCCCCACATTGACTCTTTTCTTAATTTATTAGTTTCCCCAGTTACTTAGCTTTCAAGTGAACCCTCAAATCCCAGGGAAGACTTTATGAGCTGAAGTTTATCTAAATAAATTAGGGCTATAAATGAAAAAATTAGTCACTGAGAATCTCTAAAAATAATAGACTTCCTCCTCTACCACTCTTGAGACTAGATGGAAGCTTAACATATTCACAACTTAACCAGCTTAACAAAGTGACCCTCAAAATTATACAGGAAACCTTTTTTTTTAAGTTTTGAAAGAATATAATATTTGATATTTCAGTGAAAGTATGAAAGTATTCATTATGGGGAAAATCAAATTTTGTTGGACTTTTCACATTTTTTTAATTAAAAAAATTTTTTATTGAAGTATAATTGATTTACAGTACTGTGTTAATTTCAGGTTTACAGCACAGCGATTCAGTTATACATACATATATATGTGTATATATATATGCATACATATATATTTTTTCAGAATATTTTCCCTTATAGATTATTATAAAATATTGAATATAATTCCCTGTGCTATACAGTAGGTCCTTGTTGGTTATCTATTTTATATATAGTAGTATGTATATGTTAATCCCAAACTCCTAATTTATCCCTCTCCTCACACCCCTTTCCCCTTTAGTAACCATAAGTTTGTTTTCTATGTTGTGAGTTTCTTTCTGTTTTGGAAATAAGTTCATTTGTATGTTTTTTTTTTAGATTCCATACATAAGCAATATCATATAATAGTTGTCTTTCTCTGTCTGGCTTACTTCACTTAATATGATAATCTCTAGATCCATCCATGTTGCTGCAAATGGCATTATTTCATTTTTCATGGCTGAGTAATATTACACTGTGTGTGTGTGGGTGAGTGTGGGTGAGTGTGTGTGTGTGTTTGTGTGTATAAAACATCTTCTTTATCCATTCCTCTGTTGATGGACATTTAGGTTGCTTCCATGTCTTGGCTATTGTAAACAGTGCTGCAGTGAACACTGGGGTATACATGTACCTTTTCAAATTATGGTTTTCTCCAGATACATGCACAGGAGTGGATTGCAGGATCATATGGTAGCTCTATTTTTAGTTTTTTAAGGAACTTCCATACTGTTCTCCACAGTGACTCCTTTTCTTTCTATATCAGCATTTTCAGCATAAGTGGTTGCCTAACTCTGAGAACTAATGGGACTGAGGAATGGTGTGGTAGGGTTTCTTGCGCCTTTGTGTTTCTTCGAATGCCATTGCCTTCCTTCTGTGTTGGAAGCCCAGTTCTTGTTCAAAAAGAAAGTGTGGCCTTTAGGGGCTATCAGTGTCCCTACTTATTACTCAGTCGTAGATGTAACATGCTTACCTTATACTAGCTTTGAGTCTCATTGAACTCCCACACATCATGGACCCAATGGGATTTTGTGCTCATGGGGCATCTTGAACACTATATGTGAACAGGGTGGCAAGAAATAGCAGACATATTGCATGTATCTCCCCTGCTCACTTGCATATTCCAGTGTTACATCAGACTGCACTTATAAAACACAAGTTCAAAGGTAAAGTTGTTAAAAATTTTAAGACAGAACATTAAACTAAGTGCAGGGCCTTCTGAGAGCAGGACCCTCTCAGTGTACAACACTGGTCACACACCCATGAAGCTGCCTTGTCTGCTGTATATGTTTGGACCAAACATCTCAAATTCCTTGCTGGTTGTAGAGAGACTGCTCACTGCCACCTAATAATCCTCTCCTTCCTCCTTGGTAACAAAATGCCAATTTTATTTGGAGTTGTAAGATGCTCAGCTAAAAACTACATTTTCCAGCATCTTATGCATCTACTTATAAACAAGTTTTGGTTAATCAGATGTATGCAGAAGTCTTGCATGGGATTTGGGGGATAGCAGTCTCATTCCTACTTTCCAGCTGCTTAGAATAGAGTTGTGATAGCTAGAACTCCAGCAGTCACCTTGGAACATGAGGCGACCTTGAAGGTGGAAGTTGGGTTCGCAGATGAAACGCATAGAAGGTGCCTGAGTCCCTGAAAAACCATGGAGTGCCACAGGAGCCCTTGGCTGCATATCTCAGGACTTTTTATGTGTGAGAGAAATAAACTTGTATCTTGTTACATCACTGTTATTTGGCATTTTAATTATATGCAGGCGAAACTAATCCTAACTTACAAGGAAAGCTTCACTGGTTCTCATAGGTTAACCAATTAAGTTAAGCAGTGTTTTAAAGACAAACCTCGGGCAGTCCTCAATTTGTTATCGCGTAACATGTTTAGAATACCCCGGCTTGAGTGGCAACGATTTCTAGGATTCAGAGGCACTTTTCCTCTTTCTTTCCAGTTCAGGACTATGTTTTGGAGCTCTGAGATTGCAGGTAGACTCCAGATAAACGCAGTGTTACGATGTAAGGCATTATGGCAGTGATATACGTGAGAGTAGGGTTTTGTCATTTTTTTTCTAAGTAATTTAAATACCAACACCTTACAATGAGCATGGGAAAGAAAATTATAAACACCCTTGTGGATATTTATAAGATTACCTGTAGAAAAGAGACGTCAACCGTTATTAATTTGCCAACCATAAAAAATAGATGAACGTGTTGCCCAAGAGTAGAGGATCAGGTTGGCTAATACTGCCACCTAGAGATAAAATTCAAAACTACTACCTCTTATCTCTAAGGAGCCTGAAAGGTTGGGGTTTGAGCAGGCGGTTTCTTCTCCCCCTGACTAGTACTGACTCTCCTAATTGTCTTGTCTATTTGTGAAGAGTCACTGGATGACATTTTCCAGGGAGCCTTCTGGGGGTAGCTGGGATGGCAGCTAGAGTGTGATCATAAACCAAGCTAATACATGGGGTGCAGTCCATTTTCCATTTATCTGTCCCGTCTAAGGGCTGTCCTGGCTAAGTAGCATGGAGATGGGCTTTGAACTCAGAAGCATTGGGGGTTAAGCAGAAGTGGGTCTAGGAAGACGATGGCAGAGGATAGCAACGGAAATGCGATACCCTTCCCTCTTCTCAGATGTCCTTCCAGCTGATTCTCAAGGATTGACCTCAGGCCCATTTCCCCTCCTCCTACCTGGTTTATTCTGCTTCCCTCAACCCCATGTGTTCCATGATGACCTTTTGTAAGCTCATCCTCTCTCTCATCCCCTTCCTAACATCCTTCTCACGTCACTCTGAGTCAGTGCTGTTTGGTGGAAAGAGGGTGGAGAAGGAGGCAAAGGTTGGGCAAAGGTGAAATAACATAGCCATACAGAGTGAAATCATGGGAGTGTGTATGTACTGAGGTCATCATTTGTTGTGGGAGCCCAGAAGGGGGTAATTGATGTTGTGGAGTCCAAGAAGAACTTCACAGAGATGAAGCATTTAAGACATACTATTTCTGTAAACAAATGGAGAGGAGGAAATTCCTCTTCTCAAGTGAACAAAGGGATGGATTTGGAAAAAATCAGGGAGGAAAAGGCAAGTTGTTTGTTGTGACAGTAGACAGAGAGAGAGAGAGAGAACAAGATATGTCTGTAATTGCTGCTGAAATGCAGCTGGAAACATCAAACAAGCAGATCATGGAGGGCCTTAAATTATACACAAAGGATTTTGTGTGTACTATTTCTGTAGCAATAGGCCAACAACGATTAGAACAGTTAAGTGACATGATCAGAACTGTGTTTTCTGCAGATAACTCTTAGGAGAAAGTAAAAGATTGATTAGAGATGCCAGATATTGGAGATACTGACATGTGAGATGTTATTGCAAAAGAACTGAGCCAGGGTAGGAGTGGTGGAGATATAAAGTGGATAGAAAATATGACTCTGATATGAGCTTACATCCTTCAGCAACTAATTGATTCGGGGAGGATTTTGCAATGGGGAGAGAATATACGATGAATTGGAATTATCTAGATGGAAGGGTTGTGAGGATGCGCCATTAACCCAAAGGGGGCCCGAGAGGAGAGGTCAGGGACTCAAAAGTGTGCAAAAATTATTATAGCAAACCTCAATTAAATGGACTTGCGATACCAGAAGGGGGAGCTCTCAAGCTCTGGACAATAGCAGAGCCCAGCAGGAAGAAAAAGGACTTCTCTGGCAAGGACTCAGCCAATGAAAAGCCATGGACTCTTAGCTTACTACGGTCCTCCCAACTTCCTTTTCCCTCTATAAAAGTGTTCTCCTTCTCTTGCCATGGGGGGATTTGCACATGGCTCACCATGATTGCAGACCCCAGAGTGCAATTCTTCGCTGATCCCAAACAAACCCACCTTTGCTGGAGGAATATATGGCATTTTATTTGTTAAAGGTCAACAGGTATGTTATAGTAGAAATTAAATAGGCTTTCTAGTCAAATTAGTCAATGTTAAAATCCTGCCACTTATATGCACGTATCGTCAAACAAGTTAGCAAAACTCTCTGAGCCTTGATTCCTTACCTACAGAATGGGAATGATAATACTGCTTCGTTTCCGTGATGGATGTAGAGAGAGGATCCTTGTTGCTTATCTCCTTGGCATCCATCCCCCACTTCTTCCAGCAACATGCCCAGCTTTCACTGGGGAATCTGCTTACTCCGCACTCTCAGAACGTGTGCTCATGAGAGGTTCTTGCAGGCAGATCTGATGGGCTCAGGAGTGGACACGTGACCCAGATTGGGCCATTGAGAGCATCATGGCTAAACACCATGGCTTTTGTTTGTGAGCAGATTGTCCGCAGGCTGTGAAGCTGAGAGCTGGATATAAAGGTTAGAGCTGCTGTAACCCTCTTGCCACTTCAGAGGAGATTCTGGAATTGTGCAGTTACACTGCTTGGAGCCTGAAGATGAAGTCCCGTTAGCAAGAGGCAGAAGGAAGAGATACAGAGAAGTGGAGTCACTCGGACATTGTATAAGCCCTTGTTGACAGCACTTCCCAAAATCAGCCATGACGATGGACTTTTCAGTTATGTGACTGTCAGAAGAGGCTAAGTTATGCTGTGTGATACCAAGCACCCCAAAGCTCAGGGGCTTACAACAACAGAGATTTATTTCTCACTTAGTTACACAGGATGGCTGCAACTCTGCTAGGTTGTTTTTGATCTGGGACCCAGGATGATGGAGCAAGCTCTGTTTGGAAAATCACCAGTTGTAATAGAGGGAAAAGGGAGTAGTAGGGAAAATAAGTACTAGCTCCTAAACCATCTCCCTGGAGGATGCTTCCTGCTTGCATGCCATTGGCCAGAACAAATTCACATACTCAAGCTTCATGCCATAGGGTGGAGAGGGGCAGCAAACATTTCTGAATAATAATAATGCAATCTACCAGTAAATTTCCCTTTTGCTTAAGCGAGCTGAGGTCATATTTTCTGTCACTTGCAGCCAAAAGAACCTTAACTGAGAAAAGCTGTTGAAAGAATTAAATTAGAAATTTTACATACAATAGTCAACACATGGTAGACATTCAGTAACTGGGAGCTACTATTTCCAAGCGCATGAACACAGATGAATCGAGGATTACATCTTTCTCAAATGTTCTCAATTTCTTTAATTTATTCACTCTCTCACTAACATTTATTGAGTTCTTTTTATGTGACACACTCTGTGCTAGGTGGTGGGGACACAAACTGATACAGTACATTTACAGTTTAGTTCTCCAGCAGATTTCATGTTAAAGAAATAACTTAATGTGAGGGCTCGGTGTCTTATGCCTTGGAAAGTGAAAAACATTTAGGAAATTAGTATTCAGAAAAAGGTTACCTATGGTACCTAATGAAATGGAACCAGAAGTATGACTGATACTCATCTACTCACCACTCATCAACCCATTTGTCCAATACATACTTATTAGCCTCTACCACGAGCTAAACCTTCTTGAGGTAGAAAAGCAAATGACACTTATTCTTGTCTTTACTTAAAATATAGTAGTAAGGAGAGGTGAGCTGAGAGTATATAAATGGATGCTATAATAAGAGAAATAAAACAAAAATGCTGGTGATGGCTAATGCTGTCAGTCACCAATAACCTCCATTTGGCCAAACCTAAAGATCAACACTCAACCTTGCTCCACAAGCAACTGACAAGAGTTAATCATTCCCTTATTCTTCACTTGCTTATGCACACCGCCCTTCCTGGTTCTCCTCCTAAGATCAGTCCTCTGTTACATGCTTAACACACTTACCCTGTAGGTGATCTCATTCAGTCTTCTGGCTTTAAGTATCATCTCTACACTGACGATTCCCAGTTTGATGACTACCTCATTGTCTCTCCCCAACTCCAGAATGATTGATCTTATTGCCTCCTTGTATAATAAGCGTCTCACAGTTATCACCAGACAGGACTGCTGATCCATCAGCCCCAAACTGGTGGCTCTCTCGGGGTTCCCACTCCAGTAAAGGGTACCACCTTTCACCCCAGTTGCTCAGGCCAACCTCGGAGTAATCCTAATCCCTTTCCTTCTTTCCTCCCACTTCCAATTCATCAGCCAATCTGTGGACTCTGACTTTTAAAACATGTTGAATGTGATCATTTCTTCTCTCTCCCCCTCTAGGATATCACCTCAGTCCTGGACTCAGCCATCCTTCTATCCTGGGCTCTTCCAGCAGCTTCCCCTAACTGGCTTTTCTGCTTCCGTCTTTGTTCTGTTATTTTCTACACGGCAGCCAGAATAATTCTTTTAACACTAAAGTCAGATCATATCACTTCTCTTCTCAAAAGCCTCCAAATGCTCCACTTCACCCTGCGCGCTTAGATATGAGAATGACTCATTCCCTCATTTCCCGGGTCCCATTGGCTCTCAGCTCAAATGTCACTTCATCAGAGAGGTCTTCCCTGATATCTTACCAAAAAATGCTAGTTCCGGGCTTCCCTGGTGGCACAGTGGTTGAGAGTCCGCCTGCCGATGCAGGGGACACGGGTTCATGCCCCGGTCCGGGAAGATCCCACATGCCGCGGAGCGGCTGGGCCCGTGAACCATGGCCGCTGAGCCTGCGCGTCCGGAGCCTGTGCTCCGCAACGGCAGAGGCCACAGCAGTGAGAGGCCCGCGTACCGCAAAAAAAAAAAAAAAAAAAAAATGCTAGTTCCTTCTGCCCTCGCCCTGCATTCCTTTACTGTTTTATTTTTCTTCACGTTGCCACTTGACATCATACAAAATATTTATTTATCTGTTTATAAATAGGAGAATGTAAGCACCATGAGGATTTTGTATTTCCAGTGCCAAAAACCGTCTAAAAAAGGGCTGGCACGCAGATGCTTTTATTAAGTACTCTAGGCATTATTCTAACACAATTTATTATCATTAGATTCGCTGTATTACTGTCCACATTTCACAGACGTGGTAGCCGAGGCACAGAATCGGGAAGTAACTTGCCCAGAGTCACAGCGCTCTCAAGTGGCTTAGCTAGGATGCACATTGAGGCGCTCTTCCTCCGGGGTCCCTCTGCTCCTCAACACTTGGCGCTCAGGTTCGACACCCGAAAGCCGTTCGCGGGGGGCGAGCTGGACGTCAGGGGGACGCCAGCGAGGGCGCGGCTCACCCAGCCTCCCGTTTCCTGGGAAGTCAGCGCGCGCCCGTCCCTAGCCTTTGGGTGCCGCAGCTGGCAGAGCGCACAGATTCGGGCAGGCGGCTGGGGGCGGGAGCGGCCCGTACTTCTGCTGGGTCGCGGGCCGCCGGAGACGGGAGAACGGAGCCCCGCGCAGCCTGAGCGCAACGCCTCCCGCAGCCTGAGCGCAACGCCTCCCGTTTCGTTTTCCCGAGGCGCCTCGGCTTTGTTTCGGTTTCCAGTTGTTCCGTCTTCAAAACGAAACTGAAAGTTGCGCTAAACTGCGCAGCGTTCCCTTGGACGGAGATGCCTTTTGGCACCAGTCCTTACCTCTGCGAATCTGTCTGGAACAGAGTGACCTTGCAAACGTGGTTTGTGGTTTGGACACCTGAAACTCCCTCAGAAATACCCTAGGGCGTCTTTTTTCTTCAGATTAAAAACATGTATAATAGCATTTTGCTATTACTGATTATTATATCAATAGAGACACAGGGAAAGAAATCGCTTATGATTCTAACACCCGAAGACAACTAATATTTTGATGCATTTTTTGGCCTTTTTTTCCTATTATACATTTAATCTTTATAAAATCATGTCATTATACAGTTTTATATATGCAGAATTTAACTCTGTAAATTGCGTTTTCGTCAAACATAATATCATGAACATATTGCCCTTTTATTATATATTTTTTAAAATAAATTTTAAATTGTTGTGTAACGTTCCAGGTTCTGACAGTACAATTCAGTTATTCTCCTCTTGTGGAAGTTTGTTTTTATCTCATCAGGGCCTTTTATAAATAATAGTATGATTGACATTATTGTAAGTAAATATTTGACCAAATTTCTGATTACTTAAAATAAATTCCAAAAGATGTGTCTGGAGGAAAAACTTCTCCTCTACCCTCTTAGTTCTTATACTGAGGGCCTGTGAACTAAACTGACAAAGACAGATTAACGAGAAAAAACCTTCCAACTTTATAAATATTTTATGTGCACAGGAGTTCACAGAAAAGTGAAACTCAAGAAGTGGTTAGCCTTAGGAGCTTATATGCCATTTAACAAAGAACAGGGGGTTTGGGTTTTGAGGGATGATCAATTGTGGAGAAGTGTCTTTGAAATATATTAGGGAGGGGTTTCCCTGGTGGCACAGTGGTTGAGAGTCCACCTGCCAGTGCAGGGGACACGGGTTCGAGTCCTGGTCCGGGAAGATCCCACATGCCGCGGAGCAGCTAAGCCCGTGCGCCACAACTACTGAGCCCACGCACCTAGAGCCCATGCTCCGCAGCAAGAGAAGGCACGGCAATGAGAAGCCCGCGCACTGCAACGAAGAGTAGCCCCTGCTCGCCGCAACTAGAGAAAGCCCGTGTGCAGCAATGAAGACCCAACGCAGCCAAAAATAAAACAACTTAAAAAAAAAAAGATAGGGCTTCCCTGGTGGCGCAGTGGTTGAGAGTCCGCCTGCTGATGCAGGGGACACGGGTTCGTGCCCCGGTCCGGGAAGATCCCACATGCTGTGGAGCAGCTGGGCCCGTGAGCCATGGCCGCTGAGCCTGTGCGTCCGGAGCTTGTGCTCCGCAGCGGGAGAGGCCACAACAGTGAGAGGCCCGCGTACCGGAAAAAAAAAAAAAAAAAAAAAAAAAAAAAGATAAAAGTAATGAACATCTTAAAAAAAAAAAAGAAGTATATGAGGGAAACTAATGGAAGATAAGTGTTACTTTACTAAGGGCTGTTTATGCAGACTCATCTCAGTGCCAGCTCTGGTGATAAGAGGCATTCTTTTCTTCCTGGTATGGAAGGGGGGTGCACCTTCACAGGAGAAATTCATGCCAACTTCACAAATTTATGCTTTTAAGTTGATAAGGGGAAGGCAGAGAACTCTTTCTGCATCTGTTGATTCTCAGTTGCCTTCATCTCAAAGTCATCCTTAGGCCAAAGTGGCGTATTTTGGGGTGGCATATTCTGATCCCCTTCAGGTGGAAATTAGGGACAACGTGACACTTAAAGCCAAATTCTTCTCCAGGAAGAAGGTACCAGTTTCCACCTCCATGAGTATATGAATCTTTGGGAATTTTTTTATCGTTGCATAGTTTGCAAAGTAAATCATTGAAAAGGATAAGATCACAAGATTAAAAAAGAAAACTTAAGTGTTAAGAAAAACTTTACCGGTAATGATGTGCTTAACTTCAAACCTCCGATAATTCAGAGACAAACGCTTTGGGAGAACAGCTTGGATTGTCTTGTAGGGAAATGTGCTCAGGTTTTCATCTGTGGGCACATCTGGCCCATTGGGAGGCATGCTACTGCACTCTTCACTGTGAGTGCCTCTGGCATCTGCCTCTCACACTCAGGCAGGCTCCCTGCCCTTAGCAAAGGATGCACTGTTCTCACTCTTCAGGGCTGGAAAGTCAGAGGAATGGAGGAGGGGTGATCCCATCTTCTCTCCTTTATCTGGCTGGGTTTTGACTCCACCCTCGTAGAGAAATGTTAGGGCAGCAAGTCCTTACAGGTTCCCTCCTCCACGTGCCCACCCTTTTAAATAGCAGCCGTATTCCCATAAGGACAGTGCCACACACTGAGCCTGTTTCCTTCACACCTTTAAGGTGGACCTTAGGCCTTGATTGAAAAGCCATTGGAAGAGATGGGAAATCCCAGTGACCCTTCCTTTTGAAGAAAAGTACTTTGTTAAACTTGGTATTATATGAACAATCTTATGGGAGGTTTGGTTTTGATTTTGTTCCTAAAGAACGAATTCCGGCATTGGAGACGCCACATGTTGGTCCGGTGAGCTGTGGAAAGGAGCATTCCCTGGCTGGCTGTCACAAAGGAAGGGTCTTCGCGTGGGGATCTGGTTCTGAAGGACAGCTGGGAATTGGAGAATTTAAGGAAATAAATTTTATGCCTAAGTACGTATTTTAATTCATTCATTTATTCATTCAGTATTTTTGAGTTTCATGGGACAGGCACCATGCAAGATGCCAGGGTCCAAAGATGACTATAACAAACACAGTCCCTAACCTCACAGGTTACAGTGTAGTGAGGGAAGGAGGGGGGAAGACAAGGTATAACACCAGCTGTTATTTAATTAGAGTCTATGAAAGAGCAGGGCAGCATGAAGTGAGAACCTGTGACCCTGTGATTTTAATCTTAGGTACTGGAAATAACTGTGGGACCCGCTTGGACCTCCAGAGTTGGTGTAAAGATTATTTTAAAGCGAAAATCTTTGAGCTACAGAAAGTTCACAGAGAGACATCTTACCTGACTAAAACAGGTAAGATTTAGTTTTACCTGTTGTAAATACAGCTGCCATTAACCGTCCTTTGAGGGAGTTTCCTATGAATTCAGCTGTTGTAAAGACAAAGCGCCCGATCAGCATCAAAAACCCAATTGAACCTTCCATCCTCTCCCACTGAAGCCCTAAATAAATCCCTTTTGCTAAGTTAATATATGTACACCTCTACTCAGGCTATCGTACAAATTTTCCATTACGGGAGCTCCTGTCTGTACATGTAGATAAACTTTGCCTTTTCTCCTGTTAATCTGTATATACTCAGTTAATTTGCAGGTCCCCAATCACGGGACACAAGTTGGAAGAGGAAAGGTTTTCCTCCCAACATAACCTTTTGGCTTGTCATAAGCCACTGGATCCTAATATTTTCCTTAGTAAAATCGGGGTAAAAAATCACATCCTCACACACAGCTTCCTAGGCCAAATGATATGACAAGCAGTCTGAACTGTGTGTGCATGAATTACGTGCATTGGAAATTTTCAAAAGCATGTTTTTTAATGCTAGGAAGTTACCTTTGTTACTTTCTCTGCTCATTAAATTGTATAAGAGATTGCTGTAGGGGCTTCCCTGGTGGCGCAGTGGTTGGGAGTCCGCCTGCCGATGCAGGGGACACAGGTTCGTGCCCCGGTCCGGAAGGATCCCACATGCCGCGGAGCGGCTGGGCCCGTGAGCCATGGCTGCTGGGCCTGCGCGTCCGGAGCCTGTGCTCCGCAACGGGAGAGGCCACAACAGTGAGAGGCCCGCGTACCGCAAAAAAAAACCAAAAAAAAAAAAAGAGATTGCTGTGGCTTGGGGGAATGAGCACTGAACTTGGAATGAAAAGCCCAAGGTTTGAGTCTGTTCTACAACTGATACGAGTTCACCTCTTTGAGTTTTCCTAGGTTGAGCCGTGTGAAATTGCCGATAGTTATGTTTTTGATCCACAAAAGTGGCAATTTAATAGGAATCAACCTAGTGGTATCTTTATCTCACAGGGTGAGATAGGTGTTGTAGGTGACAGTGCTCTATAAATTCTAAAGCCCTGGACTATATGTGTGTGAAGAAATTTAGTTTTCTTTTAGGTTGATAAGTATAGCATAAAAGTTAGTACATTATACAATGTGTGAAAAGGCCCAATTCACTTTTGAATTATATATTGTTCTGGATTCTGCCCTGCACCTTTGTACATGTTGATGACATGTTAAAATAGCTTGAAGGCTTTGGAATAAAAAGTTCGTTCGGGTTTTTCCATAAGATGTTATGGAAACCCCCGAACGAACTTTTTGGCCAACCCAATAGTACAGAAATACAAGAAAATAAGTTAAAATATCTGTAGTCCACTTGGTGACCCAATCTGAAGAAGGATTAATAGATTTTGTATCATTTTTATTATAGGAAGATAGAAACTCTGACTGGTATGAAAATTATACAAGTCTCCCGTGGATGCTACCACTCCCTGGCATTATCAGAAGGTAAAAAACGTCTTCCTGGATCTCCTATGTGTCATCAGGAAGTAATTTTTTGAATAAGAATGATACCTGTTCCTCGAGTCTGTCATACAGAGTGAAGTAAGTCAGAAAGAGAAAAACAAATACCGTATGTTAACACACATATATATGTGGAATCTGGAAAAAAAAAAAAAAGGTTCTGAAGAACCTAGGGACAAGACGGGAATAAAGACGCAGATGTAGAGAATGGACTTGAGGACCGGGGAGGGGGAAGGGTAAGCTGGGACGAAGTGAGAGAGTGGCATGGAGTAATATATACTACCAAATGTAAAATAGATAGCTAGTGGGAAGCAGCCACATAGCACAGGTAGATCAGCTCGGTGCTTTGCGACCACATAGAGGGGTGGGATAGAGAGGATGGGAAGGAGACACAAGAGAGAGGAGAGAATATATGTATATGTATAGCTGATTCACTTTTTTATAAGGCAGAAACTAACACACCACTGTAAAGCAATTATACTCCAATAAAGATATTTAAAAAAAAAAGAATGATACCTGTTGAGTTTAATGCACTGGGGTTCATTTTAATGCATTTAAAGTTAAAAAGAAAACTTAGATGTAATAACTTACAGAAATCTGACATGTGTTGGCATTTCTCTGAATAGCATCAGAAGAACTTGACTTTTTTTTTTTTTTTCCTTTTTTGCGGTACGCAGGCCTCTCACCGCTGTGGCCTTTCTCGTTGCGGAGCACAGGCTCCGGACGCGCAGGTTCAGCGGCCATGGCTCACGGGCCCAGCCGCTCCACGGCATGTGGGATCCTCCCGGATCGGGGCACGAACCCGTGTCCCCTGCATCGGCAGGCGGACTCTCAACCACTGTGCCACCAGGGAAGCCCTATTTGTATTTTTTTTTTTTTAGACTTAATTGATCATATATGTTTATCATGCATCAGGCTTTTGCAAACATAAAAAGGAAAATGTGCACCAACCAAACTGGTAAAGCTTTTCCTAAAGCTTCTTTGCATTCTTTTTTTTTAAATATCTCTCTTAATTCTTTTTTTATACAGCAGGTTCTTATTAGTCATCCATTTTATACACATCAGTGTATACATGTCAATCCCAGTTTCCCAATTCATCACACCGCCACTCCCATCCCCTGCCGCTTTTGTCCCTTGGTGTCCATACGTTTTCTCTACATCTGTGTCTCTATTTCTGCCCTGCAAACCGGTTCATCTGTACCATTTTTCTAGGTTCCACATATATGCGTTAATATATGATATTTGTTTTTCTCTTTCTGACTTACTTCACTCTGTATGACAGTCTCTAGATTCATCCACGTCTCAACAAATGACCGAATTATGTTCCTTTTTATGGCTGAGTAATATTCCATTGTATATATGTACCACATCTTCTTTATCCATTCATCTGTCGATGGGCATTTAGGTTGCTTCTGTGACTTGGCTATTGTAAACAGTGCTGCAGTGAACATTGGGGTGCATGTGTCTTTTTGAATTATGTTTTTCTCTGGGTATGTGCCCAGTAGTGGGATTACTGGATCATATGGTAATTCTATTTTTAGTTTTTTAAGGAACCTCCATACTGTTCTCCATAGTGGCTGGATCAATTTACATTCCCACCAACAGTGCAAGAGGGTTCCCTTTTCTCCACACCCTCTCCAGCATTTGTTGTTTGTAGATTTTCTGATGATGCCCATTCTAAAAGGTGTGAGGTGATACCTCATTGTAGTTTTGATCTGCATTTCTCTAATGATTAGTGATGTTGAGCAGCTTTTCATGTGCTTCTTGGCCATCTGTATGTCTTCTTTGGAGAAATGTCTATTAGGTCTTCTGCCCATTTTTGGATTGAGTTGTTTGTTTTTTTAATATTGAGCTGCATGAGCTGTTCATATATTTTGGATTAATCTCTTGTCTGTTGATTTATTTGCAAATATTTTCTCCTATTCTGAGGGTTGTCTTTTTGTCTTGTTTACGGTTTCCTTTGCTGTGCAAAAGCTTTTAAGTTTCATTAGGTCCCATTTGTTTATTTTTGTTTTTATTTCCATTACTCTAGGAGGTGGATCAAAAAAGATCTTGTGGTGATTTATGTCACAGAGTGTTCTTCCTATGTATGGTTTCCTCTATAAGAGTTTTATAGTGTCCGGTCATACATTTAGGTCTCTAATCCATTTTGAGTTTATTTTTGTGTATGGTGTTAGGGAGTGTTCTAATTTCATTCTTTTACATGTAGGTGTCCAGCACACTTATTGAAGAGACTGTCCTTTCTCCATTGTATATCCTTGCCTCCTTTGTCATAGATTAGTTGACCATAGGTGCGTGGGTTTATCTCTGGGCTTTCTATCTTGTTCCATTGAGCTATGTTTCTGTTTTTGTGCCAGTACCATATTGTCTTGATTACTGTAGCTTTGTAGTATAGTCTGAAGTCAGGGAGTCTGATTCCTCCAGCTCCGTTTTTTTCCCTCAAGACTGCTTTGGCAGTTGCTTCATTTGCAAATATTTTCTCCCATTCTGAGGGTTGTCTTTTGGTCTTGTTTATGATTTCCTTTGCTGTGCAAAAGCTTTGAAGTTTCATTAGGTCCCATTTGTTTATTTTTATTTCCATTTCTCTAGGAGGTGGGTCAAAAAGGATCTTGCTGTGATTTATGTCATAGAGTGTTCTACCTATGTTTTCCTCTAAGAGTTTTATAGTGTCTGGCCTTACAATTAGGTCTTTAATCCATTTTGAGTTTATTTTTCTGTATGGTGTTAGGGAGTGTTCTAATTTCATACTTTTACATGTACCTGTCCCGTTTTCCCAGCACCACTTTTCGAAGAGGCTGTCTTTTCTCCACTGTATATTCTTGCCTCCTTTATCAAAGATAAGGTGACCATATGTGCGTGGATTTATCTCTGGACTTTCTATCCTGTTCCATTGATCTATATTTCTGTTTTTGTGCCAGTACCATACTGTCTTGATTACTGTAGCTTTGTAGTATAGTCTGAAGTCAGGGAGCCTGATTCCTCCAGCTCCATTTTCCTTTCTCAGGACTGCTTTGGATATTCAGGGTCTTTTGTGTTTCCATACAAATTGTGAAATTTTTTGTTCTACTTCTGTGAAAAATGCCATTGGTAGTTTGATAGGGATTGCATTGAATCTGTAGATTGCTTTGGGTAGTAGTCATTTTCACAACGTTGATTCTTCCAATCCAGGAACATGGTATATCTCTCCATCTGTTTGTATCATCTTTAATTTCTTTCATCAGTGTCTTATAGTTTTCTGCATACAGGTCTTTTGTCTCCCTAGGTAGGTTTATTCCTAGGTATTTTATTCTTTTTGTTGCAATGGTAAATGGGAGTGTTTCCTTAATTTCTCTTTCAGATTTCTCATCATTAGTGTATAGGAATGCAAGAGATTTCTGTACATTATTTTGTATCCTGCAGCTTTACCAAATTCATTGATTAGCTCTAGTAGTTTTCTGGTGGCATCTTTAGGATTTTCTATGTATAGTGTCATGTCATCTGCAAACAGTGACAGTTTTACTTCTTCTTTTCCAATTTGGATTCCTTTTATTTCTTTTTCTTCTCTGATTGTCATGGCTAGGACTTCCAAAACTATGTTGAATAATAGTGGCAAGAGTGGACATCCTTATCTTGTTCCTGATCTTAGAGGAAATGCTTTCAGCTTTTCACCATTGAGAATGATGTTTGCTGTGGGTTTGTCATATATGGCCTTTATTATGTTGAGGTAGGTTCCATCTATGCCCACGTTCTGAAGAGTTTTTATCATAAATGGGTCTTGAATTTTGTCAAAAGCCTTTTCTGCATCTATTGAGATGATCATATGGTTTTTTTCTTCAATTTGTTAATATGGTGTATCACATTGATTGATTTGCATATACTGAAGAATACATCCATCCCTGGGATAAATCCCACTTGATCCTGGTGTATGATCCTTTTAATGTGTTGTTGGATTCTGTTTGCTAGTATTTTGTTGAGGATTGTTGCATCTATATTCATCAGTGATTTTTTTCTGTAACTTTCTTTTTTTGTAGTATCTTTGTCTGGTTTTGGTATCAGGGTGATGGTGGCCTCAGAGAATGAGTTTGAGAGTGTTCCTTCCTCCGCAGTTTTTTGGAAGAGTTTGAGAAGGATGCGTGTTAGCTCTTCTCTAAATGTTTGATAGAATTCACCTGTCAAGCCATGTGGTTCTGGACTTTTGTTTGTTGGAAGATTTTTAATCACAGTTTCAATTTCATTACTTGTGATTGGTCTGTTCATATTTTCTGTTTCTTCCTGGTTCAGTCTTGGAAGGCTATACCTTTCTAAGAATTTGTCCATTTCTTCCATGTTGTCCATTTTATTGGCATAGAGTTCCTTGTACTAGTCTCTTAGGATGCTTTGTATTTCAGCAGTGTCTGTTGTAACTTCTCCTTTTTTATTTCTAATTTTATTAATTTGAGTCCTCTCCCTCTTTTTCTTGATGAGTCTGGCTGATGGTTTATACATTTTTTTATCTTCTCAAAGAACCAGCTTTTAGTTTTATTGATCTTTGCTATTGTTTTCTTTGTTGCTATTTCATTTATTTCTGCTCTGATCTTTATGATTTCTTTCCTTCTGCTAACTTTGGGTTTTGTTTGTTCTTCTTTCTCTAGTTCCTTTAGGTGTAAGGTTAGATTGTTTATTTGAGATGTTTCTTGTTTCTTTAGGTAGACTTGTATAGCTATAAACTTCCCTCTTAGAACTGCTTTTGCTTCATCCCATAGGTTTTGGATCATCGTGTTTCATTGTCGTTTGTCTCTAGGTATTTTTTGATTTCCTCTTTGATTTCTTCAGTGATCTCTTGGTTATTTAGTAACGTATTGTTTAGCCTCCACGTGTTTGTGTTTTTTACGTTTTTTTCCCTGTAATTCATTTCTAATCTCTTAGCGTTGGGGTCAGAAAAGATGCTTGATATGATTTCAATTTTCTTAAAGTTACTGAGGCTTGATTTGTGACCCAAGTTGTGATCTATCCTGGAGAATTTCTGTGCGCACTTGAGAAGAATGTGTAATCTGTTGTTTTTGGGTGGAATGTCCCATAAATATCAATTAAATCTATCTGGTCTATTGTGTCATTTAAAGCTTCTGTTTCCTTATTTATTTTCATTTTCGATGATCTGTCCATTGGCATAAGTGAGGTGTTAAAGTCTTCCACTATTATTGTGTTACTGTCTATTTCCTCTTTTGTAGCTGTTAGCAGTTGCCTTATATATTGAGGTGCTCCTATGTTGCGTGCATATATATTTATAATTGTTATATCTTCTTCTTGGATTGATCCCTTGATGATTATGTAGTGTACTTCCTTGTCTCTTGTAGCATTCTTTATTTTAAAGTCTATTTTGTCTGATATGAGTATTGCTACTCCAGCTTTCTTTTGATTTCCATTTGCATGGAATATCTTTTTCCATCCCCTCACTTTCAGCCTGTATGTGTCCCTAGGTCTGCAGTAGGTCTCTTGTAGACAGCATATATATGGGTCTTGTTTTTGTATCCATTCAGCAAGCCTGTGTCTTTTGGTTGGAGCATTTAATCCATTCACATTTAAGGTAATTATCGATATGTATGTTCCTAGTACAATTTTCTTAATTGTTTTGGGTTTGTTTTTGTAGGTCCTTCTCTTCTCTTGTGTTTCCCACTTAGAGAAGTTCTGTTGTTGTTTGGATGGGTGATATTAAGGTATGTTTGTATGCCAGTGAGAATGGTCCCGTTCAGGAGGAGAAAGTGATGATGCACGAGAAAGAGGGAATAATTGTAGAGGTAATACTGTCCCAGAATAGGAGCCAGGAAGCAGGGCCAAGGGTCCAGTGTGGCACGTAGGGCTTTGGGCAGAAATTTTTATTCTGTTCAGATGAGGAACAGTGGAGGTGAGGGTAGGTTGCTTGTGGGAAGGTGATTAGTTCTTCCCTGATTGTTTCAGTTTTCTCAGTGATGCACAAGGCACGGTCCTTATTTGAAACTTAGTGAAGCAGAGGAAGATTGCTACAGGTTTAGGAATAAACGGAAAGTGTGCAATAGTGACTCAGAGTGAGACAGTGAACATCGTGGGAGATTACGAGACAGTATAGAGTAACCATTTGAAATCTGTGGTCGTGGGGCATAAGGTGAAATCAGTCGGCACAGTTGTTTGTTTTTCTCCATTGATGTTAAGCTGCTTGGATTCCTTTGGAGTAATTCAGATTGGAGGTTAACTACAGGTGGACTTTTGCTAGGTAAGTACAATAGGAAAGGGACAGAAGACTTGGAGGTATTTGCAAAGGACTGATTACGCTGCTGACCATAGAACCTAAGCTGGGTAGGATAGATAATGAACAAACAATAGGGTTGATGGATTGGAGAGTCCAGTGGCCTCAAAGAATGTTGGAGTGGATTCCACTCTAAAGTGTCTTCGTCTCTTCGGGCTGCTATAACAAAATACCGTAGATTGAGTGGTTTATAAACAGAAGTTTATTTCTCACAGTTTTGGAGGCTGGGAAGTCTGGGATTAAGATGACAGAACATTTGGGAATTCCTTGGTGGTCCAGTGGTTAGGACTTGACACTTTCACTGCTGTGGCCCGGGGCTCGATCCCTGGTCTGGTCTGGGAACTAAGATCCCGCAAGCTGCACAGTGTGGCCAAAAAAAAAAAAAAAAAAGATGATGGCAGATTTGATGTCTGGCAAGGGCCTGCTTCCTGGTTTACAGATGGCTGTCTTCTCACTGTATCCTCATGTGGCAGAAGGAACAGGGGTGAAAGAGCTCTCTGGGGTCTGTTATAAAGGGCACTAGTTCCATTCCTGAGGGCTCCACCCTCATGACCCAATCACTTTCCAAAGGCCCTACCTCCTAATACCATCACATTGGGGGTTAGGATTCCAATATATGAATTTGGGGGGAAAACACTCAGTCCATAACGTTCTGCCACTGCCCCCCTCAAATTCATGTCCTTCTTGCATGCATAATTCATTCATTTCATCCCAACAGCCCCCAAGTCTTAACTCATTCCAGCATCAAAGAATGTTAGCCTGGGAGTTCCACTCTGAAGTCAGTGAATTAGAAGGATGGTGTATGATGATCAGAGAGGAGAATGTTTCTAATGGAAATTTAGAAGGTGGAACAATTTTTGTCTGTTTGTTTGGCTGTGTTGGGTCTTTGTTGCTGCATGTGGGCTTTCTCTACAGGGTTCTCACTGAGGTGGCTTCTCTTGTTGCGGAGCACGAGCTCTAGAGCGCAGGCTCAGTAGTTGTGTTACACGGGCTTAGTCGCTCTGCGGCATGGGGGATCTTCCTGGACCAGGGTTCGAACCCGTGTCCCCTGCATTGGCAGGCGGATTCTTAACCACTGCACCACCAGGGAAGTCCCTGGAACAATGACTGGTGATTATAAAGTACAGAATATCACCTTTATCTAGGGCAATAGTTTTCAACTAGGAGTGGTTTTGCGCCCCTGGAAACACCTGGCAATGTCTGTGCTCAGCTGAGGTTGTCCTGAGGGAGGGGCATGTATGTCGGGGTGGCTGCTACTGGCATCAGGTGGGTAGAGGCCAGGGCTACTGCTAAACATCCTGCAACGCGCAAGACAGCCACTCACAACAGAGAATTGTCGGACGCAAAATGCCAGGCGGAGCAGTTTAGAAGCCCCGACCCAGGGCCTGGGTGGCTGCAGTGGAGCAGAGGAAGAGAGTGGAGACAAGATAAAGAACTGAGAGACCAAGAGGGGAAATAAACTGGGTTCACGAAGCACGAAGTTGCCAAGAAGGACAGGAAGAATGATGACAGGCGTGGATGTGCTGAGGAAGACAGGCAGCAAGGTGCTAGAGTTTCCAGTGATTAAAGGGTCGTGACTAGGACTTTGGCAGGTGATATAGTCTGTTGTTATGTGCTTCAGAGGAGCTGGGATTTTGAAGAAGAAAGTAGAAGAAATGGTCTGTAAATGCCAGTAGGGAGCGCCTCATCGTCCTAAGGTCCCTGGGATGGTGGAGGGAAAAAAGCTTCCTCATGGTTGAACTCCAGGGAACACCCAGGACTCAGATCAAGACAGTGGAAGGGAACTTTGGGAGTCACGGTAATACATCTTTTTCAAAAGGTCTTTAGCTAAGCATTAAACAAAAGTGATGCAGAATTCCCTGATTTACTATAAGTTAGTGGAAGCAGAGGTATATTACAGAGCAGAGCGCTAATGTCCTTGGAAAAATATATTAAAGACAGGTTTTTCTCTCCAGACAGTGATTTCTGACACCTCTGGTTGAGCCATTTGGTTTCAAATATTATGTAGAACGATGGTTCTCAAAAATGTGGTCCCCAGATCGGCAGCCTCAGCATCACCTGGGAATTTGCTAGATGCAGATTCTTGAGCTCCATGCCTGACCTGTTGAATCGAAAACTGTGGAGATGGGCCCAGCAGTCTAGGCTTTAACAAGACCACTAGGTGATCCTGTTATCAGTTTGAAAACCACGGATATAAAAGCAAAAACCTGTGGATGATTAAAGGGCAGAAAGAAACTAGTGTTTACTGAGTACTTACTATAATCCAAAGGCTTTGTATACCTAATATCTTTTAATCTCATTTTTTAATTGTGGTAAAACCTTCACCGCTATCTACCTCTAAAACTGTTTTCATTACCCCAAGCAGAAACTCTTTTTTCTCCCCAAGCAGAAACTTTGAACCATTAAATAACAACTCCCCATTCCCCACTACCTGTAACCCCAGGTAACCTCTAATACCCTTTCTGTCTATGAATTAGCCTGTTTCATATAAGTGGAATTGTACAATATTTGTCCTTTTGTATCAGGCTTATTTCACTCCGCATAGCGTTTTCACAGTTCATCCATGTTGCAGCATGTGTCAGAACTTCCTTCCTTTTCATGGCCGAGTAATATTCCATTGTATGGATGTACCATATTCATCTGTTGATGCTGTTGCTGGACGTGGGTTGTTCCCATCTTTTTGGCTATTGTGGATAATGCTGCAATGAATATTGACATACAGTATCTGTTTGAGTCCCTGTCTTCAGTTCTTTTGTGTTATCTCATTTTTTAAATAACAAAGCTAAGGCTTGGACCAAGCAAAGTGGCCAAGGCTAGAAAATGGAAGAGCCAGGCCAGTCTGATGCTCTGGCTCCTCCCACAAAACCCCACTGTCTGAGAGGATGGGGACCCGTCTCCCACCTGTGTTTTACTCACTACTTAATGTGTGTGTATTTTCCTGATCATTCTTTTCTTTCTTCCTAGGAGGATACTAGTTCCACCAGCGTTTCCAGGAAAACCCTGCCAGAAATAAGCCGAATTAACCAGTCGCTGACAGAAAAATGGATGGCAGTGGCAAGAGGAAGTGCAGAGCAGGAAGTAAGTGACTGAGAGGTGGCTCTGTCTGACGAAGTAGAAACTGGGAATTTCCTGGCGGTCCAGGGGTTAGGCCTCTGCGCTTTCACTGCTGGGGGCCCAGGTTCGATCCCTGTTTGGGGAACTAAGACCCTGCAGGCCGTGTGGCACAGCCCCCCAAAAAAGGAGCAACCACTTTTATTTGGTTCTGAAGCCTTGGTCATTTTATCCTAGACAGAAGAGAGAGGATTTGGCTTTGTCACGAAGGCATTTGCATTTTAATCATGATTCTCTTCTGCCATCTCTCAGTTTGAAGAAGTCATTTTATTCATTCATTCATCATTTCTTTAACAGAGGTATATTGAGGATGTACAATATGCCAGGCACTTTGATAGGTGAGGAAGATGCAGGAGTGAATCAAAAATGCTTTCTGTGCCACAAAGCCTTCCCCAGGGCAGACTGTTTTTATAGCTTCATAGTTTATTCTCTGGAGCTCCAGAAGTTTCTGTTTTCAGAAGGATGCGTTTTATTTAAATCTAGATGACTTGATCAAATCAACTATGAAGGGTTTTGGTGAGATTTAGCAGTCACATGCACAAAGTATACCCAGAATTTGGAAGACTCTTAAGAGAGCAGTTATTTTCGTTAACAATGGTTCCACGTCATCAGTTACATACAGTATTCGGTAAGATAAAAGGGACATGCTTATAGTATGTTGTGACTTAACCTTGTCTTATTATGTTTGCAGGGAAATTAGAGTGATATTTTCATCTCCTGCTTGTCTGACTGCAAGTTTTTAAAGAAAAGGTAACATTTACATGAGACTTAACTTTATTTAAGACACTGGGGGATATTTAAAATGAAATGTTTCGACTCAGTCATTTTAATATGTGCATTTTGTTATCTATGAACAAAAAAGAATCCAACATTGAAAACTCCATAGGTTGTTACAGAATTCTCCCATTTTTGTAAAGTAGTTTCCTATTGGACCACTGCAAGTTGTAATTTCTAATTTACATTGTTCACTGCCTCTGCCCTGCCCTTCTCTGCTGTCTGATTGGCAGGAATGGTGTTTTTTTCAGAATCTTTGCATCTAGGAACGATCAGTTCATTCTAACATTGCTTTTGTACTTAGAGGCCAGGCCTGTGCTCTGAAGCTCTTATTTTGAGATCAGTAAGGAAAACAGATTCTATTTATTTTATCTTTAACTAGTCTTACTACCACAGAGGAGAATCTAACTTCTCTCCTACTTGGTTTGACACTTGGTCTGATTCAGTAGTTTAAACAATTCCTCTCTTAAATCGCTCAATGTTTGGTCTTCTGTTTCTTCGCCTCCCTCTATGCGCTCCAATACTGCACCTGGGAACTACTGAAAGATAAAGTGAGGCATATTAAAAATTGTAAGTTTGTTTGAACGAACATCAATTTGAATCACGCAGCACCAATTCAGAATTGCCTAAGAGTGCACCGGCGAGAGGAGCTCAGGGAGAGACATACGGAGAAGGTACAGAAACGAAGAAAGGAAGCTATTTGACTGGCTATAACTCAAAGCCTACTGGGCTTTTTGTGATTGGTCGCCCTTAGCTTTTGATTCATAACTTTGAGGCATTTACAGGCTTAGATTTTGGGTTGCTTCTATAGGCCACCATGGCACTAGAACCACTGCAGTGCAATGGCCTCCTTGTTTAATTACTTTAGCAGTAACGAGGGAGGGGAGGGGGAATAGTAGCATAAAGGGGCCCTTAGGCTGCCCTCTGTCTTCTCCGGAGGACGGTGCCCTGCAGGTCTGTCCGCAGCTGGTGTCACTCGTCTCTGTCCTCCTTCGCTAGGTCAGGTCCTGTCCCTCCCTTGTTGACTTGGCCTCAGAAGATAGCTGTACACATCCGCCGCTAGGCGGTACTCACTATTCGCTTAACCCCTGTTGCAGGTACTTCTTGCCTCTAAGTAACCTGCCCTCCCCCCCCCCCCCCCCCCCCCCGCCATTGTCCCTTTGGTTCTTAACCCAGCTGCATTCCCAGCCATTCCTCAGGGAGACTGGAGGAACTGTTGGGTCCAACAGCTTCACCTGGGAACCAGAGAAGCCCAGGGAAGATGAGTGTCATGCCTGCCCACCGCAGCTCACGAGGCAGTTATCATTCTAGAGTCCCCAGAGGCATCCCTATTCATCTCTACACATCCCGGCCAAAGGCAGGAGATGAGAAACCAAGACACTGCTTCCCTCTGCCGGCTTTCTCTCCCATTTGCCATCCTCTTCTTGCCATCCTTCTAGCCTAGAAAGGAGGGGACTCTACCATGTAATGTATCCTGTTTCTTCCCCACTGTAGCCTCAAGCTAATTCTCATTACCTAGAGGAGAATCTTTTCTACACTAAGAAAATTATCTTTCTAAAGTGTCTCCATGTCCCCTTCCCAGGAGTGATAAACCTGAAGGTTTGATCTTAAGACGCCAAAGGCTGCAAAGGAGAATTTATTTTACAGGGAAATTTACAGTACTCTGTTTTGGTACTTGCATAAGTGTTTTAGGCCTAGTATTACAATTGATTGGTTAATCTAGCAAGCATGAAATATTTAATAGTACATTATAAAGACAAATCGTCCTACAGAGTGCAAGCTCCTCAAATATTACCAACACAACCCAGGGAAACGCCACACCTAGACAAAGAAAGCCTTGGTAGTATTTCTGAGGAGAATGGCCAGGTCTGAATTTTTTTAAATCAACAGTTTGGATTAAAGCAGGTCTTTCAGTGTGGGAGGGGAGGATTGGGGACTTCATCAGGATTGAGGAAAGATACTACAATCCGGGACGGTTGGAAACAGCAAGGAAAGGATGATTTTTTTTTTTTTTTTTTGTGGTACGCGGGCCTCTCACTGCTGTGGCCTCTCCCGTTGCGGAGCACAGGCTCCGGACGCGCAGGCTCAGCGGCCATGGCTCACGGGCCCAGCCGCTCTGCGGCATGTGGGATCCTCCCGGACCGGGCACGAACCCGTGTCCCCTGCATCGGCAGGCGGACTCTCAACCACTGCGCCACCAGGGAAGCCCAAGGCAAGGATTTTGAGACAAGAGATGCGAGGAATTTTAGGGCGTAAACTGTTGATTGCTTTCCGTGGTAGAGTTAATGGGTCTTTTCAGGAAGTTCCTAAAATGAACAATCAAGCCATTTGCTTGGGCAAGGGTGTCTTGGAATAGTAAAGTCATGCTAATGAAACAGTGGAATCCCAAAGTAATATAAATATAGATGGTAAGATAGGTGGGGTTAGGGAGTTTCTGTTCTCAGTGCGCAGGCTGAGTGTGAGGGTAAATGGTTTCAGCACTCAGACGCAGCATGTAAACTTTTGCTATTCTTGCAGCCCAAACTTGAGATAATTGTTACCTATTCTCTATTAGGAGAACATAGATTTTATAACTTTTTTTTTGTGCCAAGTAAATTGATTATTCTGAAAGAATGCAAGCTTTAAGAAAAAAGATAATATATGATATGTAGTAAAATAAAATTATACCTAATGGTATATGAAGTTAGGAATATTCCTTTACATCTGTTTATGTGTTTTTTTTGCATTTCTTGCATCCAAAGAGAATCTGGAGAAACTATTTCCATTGATGTGGACTTAGAAGTGGCGAGAAGTTAACAAAAAAAGAATGGATTTCTTCTTTGGTAACAACCAATATTCACTTGACAAATAGATCAATAGAATTTCTTTACAGGAACTGATATGATTAGAGTTTACTTTTGTTAGGAGTTGAGTGAGATGGAAGTGTGATAGGGGAGGGGCTAGTGTTTGTTATGAGGTTACTATATGCCAGACACTGTATTAGGCGCTGTGCATGCTTAAATGTACAGTAGATACAGTGTTTTTATTTTCAATATGAGAAAAACAGTGCTTGAGAGGTATAACTTATGAAAAGAGTACTAGTTTGGGATTCATATGTTTTGGGACCTACCGATTAAGAATAGACAGATTAACAGAAAAGAGAAGTTCTACTTGTGAAGAGCAGCTAAGAATGAGGGTTTATATACCAACTTTAGGGAAGGGGGAGAACTAAATGAAACAATTTCCATTGGGAGACAGATGGGCATTTAGGGGGACACATGGAAGATAGGATAGCTTGTGATAACGTTTGTTTCTGCAATTTCTCATCCAAGTGCAAGTGCGGGGTCTTTTTCCTGGCAGTGAAGCTCGCTCGCCTGCCCACCCACGAGAGGATTTATAGCTGCTTCACTCTTCGAAGCCTCTGCCTTTAGTTAGATGAGAAAAGCTCTGAAGGCTTCTTTCCACAACAGCTGAATCTCTGACGTCTTCAGTTGAAAATCATCTTTATACCGTTTGGGGTCCCTACATTTGGAAGGGAAAGGGGGGAGAGTGTTCCTTAATATGCAGTAGAAACTTTTTATTTATTTACTTTTTAAAATGTTTATTTATTTATTTATATTTTATTTGTCTGCGTCGGGTCTTAGTTGCGGCATGTGGGATCCAGTTCCCTGAACAGGGATCAAACCTGGGCCCCCTGCATTGGGAGCGCTTAGTCTTACCCATGGGACCACCAAGGAAGTCCCTATTTTTATTTTCAAGATGAAAAAATAAGAATAGTGTATGTGATCAGGTATATTTTTAAAATAAATATTTAGGTTATGTGGGAGATCACTTGGGGTGCTATTCCCAGTGTGAGTTCTAAGAAACGTTAGTTTCACAGAATGCTCTATGAAGAGGGGTTCTTAGTGAAGCAGCTTTAGGAACACCGCATACTGTTATGGAGTCGTGATGCACGTAAGTAAATCAAAGACTCTATGATGTCATATACTGAAATAAATCTAGCTTTTTTGACCCTATTTTTCTCAAAGTTATTTGACTTTGTGACACTATTTTCCCATGTACACCTACTAGCATTCCGCAGAAGTCATGTTCTTCTGGATATATGAAGAAACAAGTTGTAAGAACATCAGTGTAATACTAGTATACAGTACTTCACAGTTTATCGTTGCATGTATCATCTTACTTAATCCTTAGGACATGTGGAGGCAGATACTCACAGTTAAGAGTATCTAAGATCTGTTAGAGAGAATACATAAGCTGTTGGTTCAGAAACCGGCCCCTGTGCTCAGAGGACAAGGAAGGACTGAAGAAAGAGGCAGCGCCTCCAGATTGGAAGGTAGCAGGTTTAATAAGCAAGGGAACTTACAAGGCTTGTCTTGGGTGGCCGCAAGATGAGTAGATCTGCACCCGCCCACCCGAATCCTGAAGTTCATATAGAGGCATTAACTGCTGGGTTCAGTCACATATACTGTCCACATAGTCTCAGCAACACCTTACTCTCTCAAGGCTGCATCCTTGGAACAGCTCCCACTATGGGAACAGTGGGCAGAGCAGGCCTTCCAAACAGACGGTGTGGGACTCGAGGGACATTGTTCCAGCTAATGATTAAGAACTCTCCAGACAATAGGGGCTTCTTAGACAATGGGTGAATTTCCAGGATGTCCGGCCCCCTTCCGAGAAGGAGGGAGATAACAAAATGTAAAAAAGGTGTCTGTCAAAGACCAATCAGGCAGCTGGGGACAAGTTCCCTCTCTGGTCCGAGCCTAAGCCGGGACCAATCAGCAGGAGAACACAACCAAATCTATAATTTACATACGGGGAAGTGGGAACCTATAAAACTGACATATTCGCCCCCAAAAGGGTTCCTTCTTCGACCTCCTGCGTGAGGACCAAGGAACCCCGGTGCACCGGCCTTCAATAAACCTCTTGCGTTTTGCATCGGCTTCCGACTCTTGTTGTTTCCTGGGCGAGTCGAAACTCCTAGGAGACCGCGCAGGTCTAACATTTGGGGGCTCGTCCGGGATTCCACTCGCCCCGGACCACAAGAACATCGGGAGTTGGAGGTACCAGGTAAGCTCCAGCTTGATTGTCTGTTTGTCCCTTGTTCTTTGTGGGCCATTATCGGAGGAAAGCCGTAAGAATCGGCTTATTATGGAATCTGTATCGGACCTCTGGCTAGGCAGACGTGCTAATAGCCGGCGTCCATGAGCCCTAGGGGACGCCCTGGTGGCCCATCTGGAAGGAGAGGCAAACTCTGTCTCCCCTTCACTCGGTTTCGGCAGTTCCCTTGGTGATAACTGCCATCTGAAGAGGTTTCGGTTTTGAAGCGAGCTCGCGGTGGCCCATGCGTATATGTGTTTCGTGGAGTTTTTAACTGTTTCTGTATTGTGGTCTATTCTTCTTCTCTGACGGACCACAATGGGACAAACTATGACGACTCTTCTTTCCCTTACCCTAAGCCATTGGACCAAAGTTCGGGCCAGAGCCCATAATTTTTCGGTAGAGGTAAAGAAAGGAAAGTGGCAGACTTTGTGTGCCTCTGAATGGCCAACATTTCAGATAGGATGGCCCCCCGAAGGATCCTTTTTATTAGACAAGATTAAGCTGCTGAAGTCTAAGATATTTAATATAGATCCTCACGGACATCCAGACCAAGTACCATATGTCTTGGTCTGGGAAGATTTAATTCTCTCCCCACCTCCGTGGGTCCGGCCCTTTGTTTCCTCAACAGGTACGTCCGCGCACACATCAGCAGCGTCGGAGATATTAGCCTTAAAGAAAAACCCCAACACGGAGAAGCTACCCGACGCCCCGGATCCACCGAAGGCGATTTATCCTGACCCGCAGTCAGATTTGCTTCTTTTGGATTCCCCACCCCCTTATCCTCCGGCCCCAAATCCCCTACCACCTAGAGGACCCCCAGCTCCACTGCCCTCGGCACCAAGGGAACCATCCATGATGGAAGAAAAAAGGGGTCCCTCAGCGGGCACTAGGAGCCGGAGGGCTATCTCCCTGGACTCCACTGCCCTACCTCTTAGAGAATATGACCCCCCCGACGGCCAAGGGAATAGACCTCTCCAATATTGGCCCTTTTCCTCTGCAGATCTTTATAATTGGAAAATGCATAACCCAACTTTTTCCGAAAATCCACAGGCCCTTACCGCTTTAATAGAATCTCTTGTTTTCTCCCACCAGCCCACATGGGATGATTGTCAGCAGCTGCTTCAGACTCTCCTAACGACTGAGGAGAGGCAACGGGTTCTTTTAGAAGCCAGAAAAAAAATGTATTAGGCGCCAGTGGGCAACCTACCCAGCTGCCTAACGAGATTGATGCTGGTTTCCCACTCGTCAGGCCAAACTGGGATTTCAATGCCCCGGAAGGTAGGGAGCGCCTGAAAATGTATCACCAGGCTCTGGTGGCGGGTCTCCATGGAGCGGCCAGACGGCCCACTAATTTGGCTAAGGTAAGGGAAGTCACTCAGGGGCCCCAGGAATCTCCAACTGTGTTCCTGGAACGTTTAATGGAAGCCTTTAGACGCTTTACCCCTTATGATCCAACTTCGGAGGGACATAGGGCTACTATAGCAATGGCTTTCATAGATCAAGCGGCCCCTGATATTAAGAAGAAATTACGGAGGCTAGATGGCTTGCAGGGATTTTCGCTTCAGGAGTTAGTAAAAGAGGCAGATAAAGTATATAACAAAAGAGAAACAGAGGAAGAGAAGGAAGAAAGAAAGCAGAAAGAGCAGGAAGCCGTGAAATAAGACGGGATAAGAGACAGGAGAGGAATTTAAGTAAGATACTGGCCACTGTGGTTGGAGGAAGAAATATAGGGGATAGGAATAGGCAGAAAGGGCGAACGGCAGACAGAAGGCGGCCATTAGACAAGGACCAATGTGCCTACTGTAAAGAAAAAGGACATTGGGCGAAAGAATGCCCTAAGAAAAAGAGTGGAGGAAGGCCAACCAGAAACAAAATCTTAACATTGGAAGAAGAAGACTAGAAAAGTCAGGGCTCGAACCCTCTCCCCGAGCCCCGGGTAACTCTTAAAGTGGAGGGGGAACCTGTTCAATTTTTGGTGGATACCGGAGCCCAGCACTCCGTCCTTCTCCACTCAAAAGGTCCTATCTCAGCTAAAAGGTCATGGGTACAAGGAGCCACTGGGAATAAACAATATTCATGGACCACACGAAGGACAGTAGATCTTGGGATTGGACGAGTAACCCATTCATTTTTTATTATTCCGGAATGCCCCTATCCTTTGCTGGGAAGAGATTTACTCTCCAAAGTAGGGGCTCAAATCCACTTTCAGCCAGAAGGTCCCACCATAACTGATAATAAAGGAAGGTTACTTCAAATATTGACTATGAAATTAGAAGATGAATATAAATTATACGAGCAGCCTTCATCCTCACGAGTTAATGTTACAGATTGGGTAACTCGGTTCCCTCAAGCCTGGGCAGAAACTGCCGGTATGGGGATGGCCAAAAATCGGCCCCCGGTGCTAGTGGAACTCAAGGCAACTGCCACCCCAATAACGGTCCGTCAATACCCCATGAGTAGAGAAGCCAAAGACGGTATCCCTCCCCATATACAGAGGCTACTAGACTTGGGCATCTTAATAAGATGTCAATCAGCATGGAACACCCCTCTCCTGCCGGTAAAGAAACCAGGAACAAATGATTATCGGCCGGTGCAGGATCTACGAGAGGTAAACAAACGGGTGGCAGACCTCCACCCCACAGTTCCAAACCCTTACAACCTCCTGAGCACTCTTCCACCTCAATATACGTGGTATACTATTTTGGACCTTAAAGATGCTTTTTTCTGTTTAAGACTCTCTCCCCTGAGCCAACCCTACTTTGCCTTCGAATGGAAAGATCCAACATCGGGAATGTCTGGTCAGCTGACATGGACACGGCTACCTCAGGGATTTAAGAACTCCCCGACCATCTTTGATAAAGCCCTCCATCAGGATTTGGCATTATATAGAGAATCAAATCCCCAGGTAACATTACTCCAATACGTTGATGATATTTTATTAGCTGCTGAGACCCAAGAAGATTGTATCAAGGGTACTGAAAAACTGTTAACGGAACTTGGAACCCTGGGATATAGAGCCTCAGCCAAGAAAGCACAAATATGCCAACAACAGGTCAGTTACCTGGGGTATCTATTAAAAGGGGGACAAAAATGGCTCACGGAGAGCAGAAAGGATACGGTGGCCCAAATTCCGGCTCCCAAAAGCGCCAGGCAGGTTAGAGAATTTTTGGGGACGGCCAGATTCTGTAGACTATGGATTCCAGGGTTTGCTGAGCTGGCGGCCCCATTGTACCCCCTAACCAAAAACAGCACTCCTTTCGTTTGGGGCGATAAGGAACAACGGGCTTTTGACCAAATCAAACGAGCTTTACTTTCAGCTCCAGCCCTAGGACTGCCAGATGTAATCAAACCTTTTCATTTATATGTGGCCGAATATAAGGGCATTGCAAAAGGAGTATTGACTCAGAAATTGGGTCCCTGGAATCGCCCAGTTGCTTATTTGTCAAAAAATTGGACCCTGTGGCATCAGGATGGCCCACCTGTTTAAAGATAATCGCTGCAGTGGCCGTTCTAGTCAAAGATGCTGACAAACTAACTTTAGGACAAAATCTAACGATAACAGCTCCTCATGCCCTGGAAAATGTAGTCCGTCAACCACCGGATAGGTGGCTAACTAATGCCAGGATGACCCATTACCAAACCCTGTTGCTAAACTCAGATCGCATCAAGTTTGCTCCAGCCACAGGACTCAATCCAGCCACCTTGCTACCTGATCCTGACTTGGAAGGCTCCACCATCATACATGATTGTCAGGAAGTACTGGCCGCAGCACACGGCAGTAGGCCAGATCTGATGGACCTGCCCCTCCCTGATGCTGATTTCACCTGGTTCACGGATGGGAGCAGTTTCCTGGAGGAAGGTAAGCGTCGAACTGGGGCAGCCGTGGTAGACGGAAAACAAGTCATATGGGCAGCGGCGCTACCACAAGGGACCTCAGCCCAACGAGCTGAATTAATTGCCCTGACGAGGGCATTAGAGATGGCAGAGAATAAAAAAGTAAACATCTACACAGACAGTAGATATGCGTTTGCTACCGCTCATATCCACGGTGCCATTTACCAACAGAGAGGGCTACTAACTTCAGGTGGCAAAGAAATTAAAAACAAAGACGAAATCATGGCTTTGTTGACTGTACTCATGCTTCCTACTAAAGTCAGTATCATCCACTGCCCTGGACATCAAAAAGGAAATACCCCAATAATTAGGGGAAATAATATGGCTGACCAAGTGGCCCGAGAAATAGCATCGGGAGAAGTCATTCTAGGACTGTCAGATAAAGTTCCTGAAAAACCAGGCCGCGATGAAGAAATCATCCCGGCCACAACAAAAGGAACTTTGTCCCCTCAGCAAGCAGAATCCATGTTACAACAGATGCACAGATGGACACATTTGGGGACTAAAAAGATGGTAGCCTTGTTACAAAAAGCCGGGTACGAAACCCCTGGAATGACAAAATTAGCTGGACAAATTGTGCAGGAATGCGTCCCATGTCAACAGGTAAATACTCACAAAGGGAAACTTGAAACTGGAAAGAGACTCAGGGGGGACCGCCCAGGAACTTACTGGGAGGTGGACTTTACCGAAGTGCGTCCTGGAAGGTACGGTAATAAATACCTTTTAGTTTTTGTAGACACTTTTTCAGGATGGATAGAGGCTTTCCCAACAAAGAAAGAAACAGCTGCTGTAGTAGCCAAGAAGATTTCAGAAGAAATTTTTCCTCGATTTGGAGCACCAAAGGTAATAGGGTCTGATAATGGTCCAGCCTTCGTCGCCCAGGTAAGTCAGGATGTGGCCAGATATTTGGGGACTGATTGGAAATTACATTGTGCCTATAGACCCCAAAGTTCAGGTCAGGTAGAAAGAATGAATAGGACTCTAAAAGAGACCCTAACTAAATTGTCCTTGGAGACTGGCGGTACCGATTGGACGGTTCTCCTTCCTTTGGCCCTATTCCGGGTTAGAAATACACCTTCCCGATACCATCTTACTCCTTTTGAAATATTATATGGTGCCCCGCCTCCCCTCCTCACTTTAGGAAAAGAAATAAAACCTGATTGTCAAAATAACACTGACTTATATGCTAGGCTACTGGGACTCCAATTGGTCCAGAAAGAAATATGGTCCCAACTCGCCGAGGCCTACCAACCGGGAACACCGGGAGAAACTCATCCTTTCCAAGTCGGAGACTCCATATACGTCCATCGGCATCGAACCCAGACGTTGGAACCTCGATGGAAAGGACCATACACCGTCGTCCTCACCACCCCAACGGCCATAAAAGTGGACGGCATCGCTGCCTGGATCCATGCTTCACATGTGAAGGCTGCACCAGCGACGGCATCATCAGGATGGCGGGCCCAAAGGACTGACAACCTGCTCAAACTCAAGCTTCTACGAACCTAAGACTTATAATTTTGGTTTTACTACCTTTACTGACTGTAAGTGATTTTAGCCCTCACCTCCCCCAACGTTTAACTTGGCAGGTAATTTCTCAGACTGGAGATGTAACCTGGTCCATTAGTCATACTGCACCCCCCTGGACTTGGTGGCCAGATCTTTTTCCTGATGTTTGTAAATTGGCAATAGGAACACCTTATTGGGGTACAGAAGATTCTCATGATATGAACACTGCCCCTTCCAAAGTTTCGGAAACTGATTGGTTTGGGCCGGGTTGCAAAAATGCAGGCAAAAGAATGATGCTTGGTATCCTCACTTTCTACGTATGCCCCGGGTTCCACCGCCCTCGATCTCTGAATTATAAATGTGGTGGAACTGAAAACTTTTATTGCAAAAGCTGGGGATGTGAAACTACTGGGGATACTAATTGGAAACCCACCTCAACTTGGGATTTTATTACTGTAACGGCTAATTATTCTCATAATGAGGATACCGGACACCGGAGTAAATGTTCAGGATGGTCTCATCCCCTTAAAATTTCCTTTAGTAATCCCGGAAAGAGAGATAAAAAATGGATAAATGGTCATTCTTGGGGCGTTAGATTTTACATGAGGGGATATGATTTAGGAATATTAATGACCCTTAAGCTAAAGATTGAGACTCCTCCTCCTATATCAATAGGCCCAAATCCCGTACTTGGCCCCCCTTTGCTTCCCCCGGCCCCTTCAGCTACGTCAACAAAGAATGAGACTAATGAAACCTCTGGATCCAAAGAACCCACAGTTAAGCCTGGGACTCCTCAGGATAGGATGCTTTCTTTGGTGCAGGCAGCCTTTACGGTTCTCAATGCTACAAACCCAGAGGCTACAAAATCATGTTGGCTTTGCTATGCTGCCCCTCCCCCTTATTATGATGCTATAGGATATAGCTCCAACTATACTAATTCTACCTCCTCAGACCAATGTCGATGGAAGCAAGAAGGGACCAGTAAATTAACCCTGTCCTCAGTTTCTGGAAATGGTACTTGTATAGGAACACCTCCCCAGTCCCATAGACACCTTTGTCATGATTTTAGCCTCCCTTCAGGCTCAGGATATCTTGTACCTCCTCAAGATGGATGGTGGGCATGTAACATGGGGCTCACCCCTTGTGTCTCTTTAGAAGTTCTTAATACTTCAGCTGACTTTTGTGTGTTAGTGCAATTAGTCCCTAGACTTATCTACCATTCAGACTCATCCTTTTTAGATGAATATGTACAAAAAACAAAAGAGAACCTGTAACCCTCACATTGGCTGTCCTTCTAGGACTAGGAATATCTGCCGGGATAGGAACAGGAACCACAGCCCTCATACAACAACCCCAGTATTATGCAAGTTTAAGAACAGGCTGTAAACATCGACCTTCGAGCATTAGAAAGTTCCATAACTCAACTAAAGGAATCACTCACCTCACTTTCAGAAATGGTGTTGCAGAATAGAAGAGGCCTAGATTTGCTGTTTCTTAAAGAAGGGGGATTATGCGCTGCTCTAAAAGAAGAATGTTGCTTTTATATTGATCATTCAGGAACCATTACCAAAACCATGGATAAACTAAGGGAACGCTTAGATAAAAGGCAAAGGGAGAGAGAAAACGAAAAAGGATGGTTTCAATCATGGTTTGATAAGTCCCCCTGGTTTACCACCTTAATCTCTACTCTGTTGGGACCTCTTATTGTTTTATTGTTGATTTTAACTTTTGGACCATGTGTTCTAAATCGCTTGATAGCATTTATTAGAGAACGTATCAGTACTGTACAAGTTCTAATGTTAAGACAACAGTACCAAAGTTTACGAACAGAAGGTTGAGATTCCATGATTGGAATCAATAGTCACAAGAAAAAGGGGGGAATGTGGGACTCGAGGGACATTGTTCCAGCTAATGATTAAGAACTCTCCAGACAATAGGGGCTTCTTAGACAATGGGTGAATTTCCAGGATGTCCGGCCCCCTTCCGAGAAGGAGGGAGATAACAAAATGTTAAAAAGGTGTCTGTCAAAGACCAATCAGGCAGCTGGGGACAAGTTCCCTCTCTGGTCCGAGCCTAAGCCGGCACCAATCAGCAGGAGAACACAACCAAATCTATAATTTACATACGGGGACGTGGGAACCTATAAAACTGACATATTCGCGCCCAGAAGGGTTCCTTCTTCGATCTCCTACGTGAGGACCAAGGAACCCCGGTGCACCGGCCTTCAATAAACCTCTTGCGTTTTGCATCGGCTTCCGACTCTTGTTGTTTCCTGGGCGAGTCGAAACTCCTAGGAGACCGCGCAGGTCTAACAACGGGAGTGGGTGAGGACCATCTGATTGCCCAGGTCCAGCTTGAGGGTCAGCATCCTCTTGATTACCTCCTCCAAACATAAGCTTCTCCAGACAACTTCCAAATCTCAATGGCCGATTCACACAGTGAAGATTTTTTTTTTTTTTTTCTCACACCAAAGTCCAAAGAGGGTTGCGATAGGAGGCACCTGTAGGGAAGGAAAAAAATTACTTTTCCTCTCCTTACCTTAGTTTCATTGGCTGGGGCCTCACAGATTACACTGAGAAAAGACAGATGAACAAGAGAAAAACAGGTTTATTAACATGTGCATCCCACTTATACATGGAAATACTCAGTGATGAGTAACTTTAAGGACTGGTTAGAACTTGGGCTTCTAAAGCACCTTAGTGAAGAACAGTAATTTTGTAGAGAAGCGAGAAGACAAAAGATACGGACTTTGAGCTTCTGGGTTGGCAAATGGTGGGAAGGAAAATACACGAAGAAAGCAATGGTAGCTAAGGGCTAGTTAGTGAGGTTTGCGGTGTAGAGCCTTCCTCAGCGCCAGCTCATCTCTGCTAGTCAGGTTGTTATCCCCTTCCTGGTACGGGAAGCTGGGGCAGGAGGGCACCTTCACAAGGGGAATTTATGTTCTGTTTTCAGGTAGGTGGGAGAGGCCAGAGAGCTCATTCTACGTCTGCTTTTTCTCACTTGCCTTCAGCTTAAAATAACCCTCCTGTTGGAGTGGCATATCTGGGGGTGGCAAATTCTACTACCCTTCCCCCCCTCTGCCCAGGTTCATTCCGGGCTGACTCAGGCTCCTTTCTGTCATTCTAGGCCCCAAGGCCACGAAATTCTCCAGCAGGTCTTTTGTGTTGGTTGGCAGAGGGGGAAAGAGGGTATGAAAGGTCACATGGGAGGCTTTAGGGGCCAAGCCTGGAAGTGTCACACATCGCCTTCCCTCACATTCTGTTAGCTAGAACCCGGTCGCATGGGCCCACCTAACTGCAGGGGAGGCTGGGCGATGCCATCTGCCTGCGAGCCCCGGAGGAAGATGACATAGGGTTGGCGAGGTGAACGTATGGCATTTTCTCTGCCACGGTAGAATTTTAGGTCAGATAGATCTAGATAGGGATCCCTTCTGATTGAGCAACCGTTCGTTATGATTCATTCAGTATGTCCCGGCGTGTGATTTCACTTTATTTCTTTCATTCACCCCAACATAAAATAGGGTGGATGGTTCTCACATACTACTTCAGGGGCATTTGGGAAACAAGGAGTGATGGAGTTTGAATAGTAAGTTTCGGGAAAACTAAATGATTATTCCATTTGGAACATAGTGGACATGACACCTCTGGTCCCATAGCTTCTTTCTTGTAATACTCTGTGTCTAATATATCCTGGGCCTCTCCCTGATCCTGTTTCAACCACAGATAACAACACGTCTCAGGGATCCTCTGCTCAGAGCTCTTCCATATCGTTCTCCACACCAAGAAGCTTTATCGGTCTTCCTTCTGCTCCCAGGGTGTCCTGTCATGCGTGATCCTAAGCACTGGATGACTCTGATGGTCCCGTTCGCAGAGGCTGTTCATGACATGACTGGCCAATCTTCACAAGTCCTGAGTAAGTGTGATTACCTTTATGTCACTTTATCTGTATTCTCAATAGAGAGTCACTGTGTGAAGTAGAAGTTGTAGCAAATTTTAGATAGACTGCAAAATACTACACAAATGTTTGAATATGTGGTATGTGCATTATTGAAAAGATTAGCCTAAAGCTATCGTCAAATCCGAGTTTGTGTGCCTGACACACAGTGAGGCCAAACAAACCGAAGCATTGGAGTTTGGGGCAGAGGAAGGTTTATTTCAAGTGCCAAACAAGGAGAACGGGCAGTTTATGCTCAGAAGACCTGAACTCCCTGATGGGTCTCAGGGAAGAGTTTCTAAAGGCAAATTTTCAGGGAGGGCTGCAGAGGGTGTGACTTTCTTCTGACTGGTTGGTGGTGAGGTAACAGGATGGTGCTCTGGGAATCTCAGTCATCAGCTTTCTGGTTGAAACCAGTCTGGGGTTCAAGTGCTTATGGTCAGCCTGAAGTTACCATCTTCCACCTGGGTTGGGGTCTTAGTTCCTGTAGAAGCAGTCAGGGATATGTGTCAGACTGTCTTGTATATCCCTTGAGGAGGAACCAGGACCCTGCCCCATCACTGCACTATTGTTTCCGGACTGGCTTTCCTTCCTTTCTGCATTCCCTCACTTCCTAATTAGCAACAGTGTGAATCTGCCCTTTGGAACCCAGGGAAGGTCTCGGAGGTTGAAGCCTTTTTCCTACAATCAAGAAACAGGAGGCACGGGAAAGCCTTTTGTACCTGGGAGCGCCCCACAGGGTCCTGCTCGGTTTCAAAGCTATTATGATCATTACTCTATCATCACAAAGCATGTGTAATTCTCAGACTTGGTCATGGCCTTGACATCAGAATTTAATAACCATAGAGTATCCAGTCAAGATAAATCCATACTTTAAAACTCTATGTTGTTTTAAAACTTTAGACATTTTGACCAGAGGTGAGGAAAAAAATGTTTAACTTTGTGTTCTTGTTTTTTATTTTATTCAATGCCATGGGATATCCTTTTACAACTTTGAGCTAATGTTCAAGGTCCAAAGCTTAAAAGGTGTGAAGGTGAAACGTATGGTGAATCATAAGCTACCTAGTTCCCCTCCCAGAAAGCAGTTACAGAGTAGAGTTTCTTGTGTAGCCTTTGAAAGATATTCTCTCTATATAAAAACATATAGAAATAATAATTCTTTTTAAAAATGGTAGCATACATTCTTTGGCAACTTGCTTTTTTCACTGAACCGTATATCTTGGAGATCATTATGTTACAGGACCTATACAACAGCCTCATTCCATTTAATGGTTGAGTAGTATTCTATTGGGAGGATATACATAAATTTTTGCTATTATAACAGTTCTAACATGCATTTCTTTGTACATACATAAATTTACACGGGCAGGGAAATGTCCAGAAAGCAGAATTACTGGGTCAAATTGTATGTGCGTTTTAAATCTTGAGAGATTTTGCCAAATGACCCTCCACAGAAATCAGGGCCACCATGTTGTCCAGCTTTAAGTGGTTACGATTCACATTGTCACCCTTGGAATTGGGCAACATAGCTCTGACAGAAGATGTACCAGTTTACACTTAATCAATAAATATGAGAGCATCAGCCCACACACTTCTCCACAGTGTGAACCAAACTTTGGTCTATACCGTTCTGAAAAGAAGAATCTCTCTTTTTTTTTTAAAAAAAATTTATTTTCTTTTGCTGCATTGTGTCTTCATTGCTGCCCGTGGGCTTTCTCTAGTTGCGGCGAGCAGGGTCTACTCTTTGTTGCGGTGCACGGGCCCTAGGCGTGTGGGCTTCAGTAGCTGTGGCACGCAGGCTCAGTAGTTGTGGCTCATGGGCTCTAGAGCACAGGCTCAGTAGTTGTGGCACACGGGCTTAGTTGCTCCGCAGCATATGGGATCTTCCAAGACCAGGGATCAAACCTGTGTCCCTTGCATTGGCAGGTGGATTCTTAACCACACTACGCCACCAGGGAAGTCCCCAAGGATCTCTTAATTTGAATTTTCTCATTATGAATGAAGTTGTGCTGGTTTTCCTATATTCAGTTCCATTTGTACATCATATTCTAGAAACTATCAGTTCTCCCCTTACCTAGTTTTCTATTTGTTGTTAGTATCTTTCTTTTTTATTTAGAAGCTTTTAAACTACTAAGACAATTCTTTTTTTTTTTACCACACCCATATCACTTATTTATTTTATTTTTTTAAATTAATTTTTATTGGCATATAGTTGCTTTACAATGTTGTGTTAGTTTCTGCTATACAGAAAAATGAATCAGCTCTACATATATGACAATTCTTTATCCATAGTATGAGTTGCAATTTTTTTCTTTAGGTTACTAAAATTTTTTTATTTTGTTGTATTTTTGCAATGCATAATTATTTTTAAACATTTTTATGCAGCCTACTATATTAACATTTTCTTTTATGGTTTCTGAATTTGGGTCATACCTCAAAAAATTTACCTCATGATGAAATTTAAAGATTTCCCATGCTCCTATTAGAATTTTTATTGTTTCATTTTTTTAAGTTGATTTTTATTGGAGTATAGCTGATTTATAATGTTGTGTTAGTTTCTGCTGTACAGCAAAGTGAATCAGTTATATATATATATATACATATATCCACTTTTTTTTAGATTCTTTTCCAATACAGGTCATTCAGAGTACTGAGTACAGTTCCCTGTGCTATCCAGTAGGTCCTTATTAGTTATCTATTTTATATATAGTAGTGTGTATAAGTCAATCCCAATCTCCCAATTTATCCCTCCCCCACATTGTTTCATTTTTATGTTTAAATCTTTGAACTATATGGAGTTTATCTTGATTAAACTTCATTTTTTTCAGATCAGTTTCCAGTTGTCACACATTTATTAAATGATCTGTTTCATTCCCCACTCATATGCAATGCCACCTTCATCATATACTAAAGTCTCATGTGTATTTGGGTCCATTTGTGAAGTCTCTGCTAAATTAATCTGCCGTTCATGCATCTGGGTCATACTATTTTAGTTACATTAGTTTGAAAATATATTTTAACACTTGATATATTTGTTTTTGAGAATTGTCTTTTAAAGGTACAAAAATTCAGTTTGTAACCTCAGTGATATTAAAATATTGTTGCTGAGCTAATTTAAAAATATATCCATCTATACAAGGCGCTCATACAGTCTGAAAACATAAATAATATTATTTTATTTTTTACAGATTAAAAATGTCCTTGATGACATTATATGTTTTGAGTGTATGTGTGTGTGTGTATGTGTGTGCGTTTGTATTTGTTTATTCACCTATGTATGTTTTCAGACTTTATAGATACACTATGGAAGTTTCAGTTTGAAAATCATGAAGTCAATCAAGTAATCAAGCATAAATATGAACTATCAACAAATTTTTTCAGAAACCTGAATTTGAGCTTTTAATTCCAAAGATACTTAATCAGGGAAAAAAAATTTTTCTCCAGATCTGTGAGTAATAAATGTTGTCCAGGATGTTATCCTTCTCAAAGATATTTTATGGGTTATGCCATCAGAAATGGAAAATATGATCTATTTTTTACATTAAAGAACTTAGAAGCTGAGGGAGTTTTTTTGGGGGGCGCATATTTATCATGGCTGATGTTACACCCCTCAGAGCAGTGTTGGGCATCTTTGCAAGCATCCTCTCTCAACACACTGGTCCAGATGCTTAAAACTGCCATCGCCTCTCACCTGTTTTGTTGGACTGAAACCATTCAGTCACCACAATGTTAAAGCTCTTCTAGAAGTGATGAAAGAAGTGTATAAGGTAAGGGTTCATTTAAAGGAATGTATATGCCATTTAACTAAATCAAGATCCCTTAGTTGTTAGTCATTTGGAGGCTTGTTTTGTTTTATTTTGCACATCAAGAACGAAAATATTTTATTTAGCCCTTAATAATTCAGAATTTTGCTTGTTTTGCTAACTGGATAAACTCTGGTGGAATATGTTACATATTATATATAATATATTAGAGGCACAAATACTCAGGTAGGAGAATGATTCAGCATTTTCATAATAGAACATAATCCAGAAGTAACCTAAAGCTACTAATAAACCTAATGGTTATTGGAGGATAGGGAGGAGCCAGAGCATTTTTTTTTTTTTTTTTTTTTTTGCGGTACGCGGGCCTGTCACTGCTGTGGCCTCTCCCGTTGCGGAGCACAGGCTCCGGACACGCAGGCCCAGCGACCATGGCTCACGGGCCCAGCCGCTCGCTCCGTGGCATGTGGGATCCTCCTGGACCGGGGCACGAACCCGCGTCCCCTGCATCGGCAGGCGGACTCCCAACCACTGCGCCACCAGGGAAGCCCCAGCCAGAGCATTTTAAATAAAATAATTAAATTGATATTGTTCAGTTGAAAAACAATTAGCTAAAGTAAGATGCTTTTATAAATATAAATTGCTCAATTGGCAATCAAAGCAAATTTCACCACAAAATATCAATCTCGATAGGAGAAAATATTATGTACAAAAGTTAGTGCTGGGACTTCCCTGGTGGCGCAGTGGTTTAGAATCCACCTGCCAATGCAGGGGACACGGGTTTGATCCCTGATCCAGGAAGATCCCACATGCCATGGAGCAACTAAGCCCGTGCGCCACAACTACTGAGCCTGGGCTCTAGAGCCCACGAGCCACAACTACTGAGCCCACGTGCCACAACTACTGAAGCCCACGTGCCTAGAGCCTGTGCTCCACAAGAGACACCACCTCAATGAGAAGCCCGTGCACCGCAACGAAGAGTAGCCCCTGCTCACTGCAACTAGAGAAAAGCCCGTGCGCAGCAACGAAGACCCAACACAGCCCCAAATAAATAAATACATTTATTTAAAAAAAAAGTTAGTGCTTTTCAGAAGTAATAATGCACTGATATTTCTAAAGTAGTGTATTTATTCCCATCTTTACTGATATATAACTGATATAGAACATTGTGTAAGTTTAAGGTGTACAACGTGTTGATTTGATACACTTATGTATTATAAAATGCTTAGACATTATAAAATGATTACCACCATAGCTTTAGTTAATACCTCCATCACCTCATATAGTTACCATTTTTTACTGTGGTGAGAACACTTAAGATCTACTCTCTTAGCAACTTTCAACTATATAGTACAGTATTGTTAACTACAATATAATCACCACGCTGTACATTAGATCTGCAGAACTTATTCATCTTATAACTGGAAGTTTGTACCCTTTGACCAACATTTCTCCATTTTCCCCACCCCCCCCCCAACTCTGGAAACTACCAATCTACTCTGTTTCCATGAGTTTAACTTTTTTAGATTCCATGTATAAGTGATAACCTACTGTATTTGTCTTTCTCTGTTTGACTTATTTCACTTAGCATAATGTCCTCACGTTCCGTCCATGTTGTTGCAAATGGCAGGATTTCCTTGTTTCTCATGGCTGAATAATATTCCAGTGTGTGTGTGTACACCATATCTTCCTTATCCATTCATCTGTCCATGGACACTTAGGTTGTTTCCCTGTCTTGGCTATTCTAAATAATGCTGCAATGAACATGGGCTGTAGATATCTCTTGGAGATTGTGATTTCATTTCCTTTGGATATATACTCAAAAGTGGGATTGCTGGATCATATGGTAGTTCTAGTTTTAATTTTTTAAGGAAGCTCCATACTGTTTCCCATAGTGGCTGCACCAATTTACATTCCCACTAACAGTGCACAAAGGTTCCCTTTTCTCCACATCCTCACCAGCACTTATCTTTTGTCTTTTTAATGATAGCCATTCTAACAGGTATGAGGTGATACCATATTGTGGATTTGATTTGCACTTCCCTGATGATTCGTGATGTTGAGCACCTTTTCATGTACTTGTTAGCCATCTGTGTGTCTTCTTTGAAAAAATATCTGTTCAGTTCCTCTGCCCATTTTTTAATTGGATTGTTTGATTTTTTTCCCTGTTATATGACTTATGTATATATTTTGGATATCAATCCTTTATCAAATATATGGTTTGCAAATTGTTTCTCCCATTCCATAGGTTGCCTTTTCATTTTGTTGATTGCTTCTTTTGCTGTGCAGAAACTTTTCAGTTTGATGTAGTCTCATTTATTAATTATTGTTTTTGTTGTTTGTGCTTTTGGTGTCATATCAAAAAAAATCATTGCCAAGACCAATGTCAAGGAGCTTTCCCCTGATGTTTTCTTCTAGGAGTTTTATGGATTTAGGTCTTCTGCTTAAGTCTTTAATCCATTTCAAGATAATTTTTCTGAGTGGTGTAAGATTGGGGTTCAATTTCATTCTTCTGCATGTGGTTATCCAGTTATCCCAGTTGCATTTATGGAAGAGATTATTCTTTCCACAGAGAGTATTCTTGGCTCCATTGTCAAATACTAGTCAATCAAATATGTAAGAGTTTATTTCTGGGCTCTTGTTTCTGTTCCATAGGTCTATTTGTTTGTTTTTCTGCCGGTACCATACTGTTTTGATTATTATAGCTTTGTAGTATAGCTGTAAATCAGGACATGTGATACTTCCAGCTTTGTTCTTCTTTTCAGGATTGATTTGTTTATTCAGGGTCTTTTGTGGTCTCATACAGATTTTAGGATTGTTTTTTTCTATTTTGTGAAAAATGCCATTAGAATTGTGAGAGAGATTGCATTGTGTTTATAGATGGCTTTAGGTAGTATGGACATTTTAACAATGCTCTCCCAATCCATGAACATTGGATATCTTTTCATTTATTTGTGTTTTCTTCAATTTCTTTCATCATAATCTTATAGCTTTCAGTGTACAGATCTTTCACCTCCTTGGTTAAATTTTTTCCTAAGTATTTCATTGTTTTTGATGCTTTTGTGAATGGCCAGTTAGAGTTTTAAGAAGACAAATAAGAATCCTGAGGAGTCAAATATTTTTAAAAGTAAAAGGGAAATGTTTGATAAAATAATTGGAGATTTAAAAAGTAAGAAACTTTATGAAGACTTAAAAAGATGTTTGGTAATGGACTCCTTTTGTTTAGAAAAAGTGGACATTACAATTTGTAGTTTCATCATGTTTTCCATTCTTGATATTAGTTATATATATCTTTTTTTTTTTTTGGTTCAGTCTTACCAGGAAGGTTTTTTGTGAGACCCAACCTTTTAATTTGTTGATCTTCTCTCCTATATATCTGCTTTTTATTTCCTTAATTTACATTTGTAGATTTCTTATTTCCTGCCTTCTATCTCTTGGATTAATCTGGATTAATTGGATGTGATGGAGGCTTATTTATAACATTGATTTTCTAGCATTGCTTCTTCTGGTAAGCCTTCTTGAGTGCCTTAAGTCCTTCTCCAATCAAAACTGTATCCTAGGTGCCTGATTACTTGTTTTTACCTACTAGATCATGGGTTGGCAATCTATGCCCATGGGCAGCCTCCTGTTTGTTTGTTTTTCTTTTTCTGTACGCGGGTCTCTCACTGTTGTGGCCTCTCCCGTTGTGGAGCACAGGCTCCAGACGCGCAGGCTCAGTGGCTATGGCTCACGGGCCCAGCCGCTCCGCGGCATGTGGGATCTTCCCGGACTGGGGCACGAACCCACGTCCCCTGCATTGGCAGGCGGACTCTCAACTACTGCGCCACCAGGGAAGCCTGCCTCCTGTTTTTATAAAGAAAATTTTATTGAGGCACATCCGTACTCACTTATTTACTTATTGTCTAAGGGTGTTTCGTGCTACAAAATGGCAGGGTTGAATAGTTGCACCAGAAACTGTATGATCCCAAGCTCAAAATATTTACTATCTGAATTTAAGAGTTTGCTGACTACTCTTCTAGACAGTAAGCGATGTATAAACCAGGACAACTGTTAGCATATGTTTTGTCTCATGACTGATAAATAGTGTGTGCTAAATTAATATTCATTAATTCATAGAGAAAGGGATGAATTTGTCAAAAGTACCTTAGATTGTTTTGTGCTTTTATCCTCAATATCTAGAAATTGTTTCTAGTGAACCTGTGCCCTGGGAATTGGTTTACTAATCTCCACTGGCAATGTTTTACATCTTTTACAATATTTGTAAAAATTGGAGAAATTATGGATCAAAACATGGAAGTTTTCTAGAACTCTATTTCATCATTGACCAATGCATTGGGTTTATAGAGCTCTATTCTAATTATCTATATGCTAGCCATATATAAAAATAGATGAAATCACTTATTGATAGAAAATGAAAATCACAGGTCATATTCTCTTTAAGGTAAACAAAGCTAATTGTCAACTACCAGAAATACTTTCAACATAAATGAACTATCCATTTTGTTGAACTTTTATGAAGAGGAAGAAGGGTGATCTGTAGGGATAAAAACCTGGTAAGAATATCATTTTTACTTTCTGAAGTTTTTCATACTTTAAAGGGGGAACACATTAGTAGCTAGGTAGGTATCTTTTTTGATAAATTAATATTTGAAAATTTCCTCATTGCAGTGCTGAATTTGCTAAAGTAGATGATCATGGAAAACTTAAACACCTTTCAGTCACAAAACAAATGCATTTTCCTAGAAATTTGTTTCTAGTTAATATAGATTCTTACAAATTCTAAAAGTGTGGAAGTAAATAATTTAAGGTGGTGAGGTAAAGGAATGCATGAAGTTTTCCTTTTCTTTTGATTATCAAAACTGTTATCTCTTTTTAATTATTAGCTACCTACAGAAAACCTCAGTCCCATTATTTTCAGTGATTTTCCATTTGTCTTTTGTGTTTTTTTTGTTTTTGCTTTTGTTTTTTGTTTTTTGTTTTTGGCGGTGTGTGGGCCTTTCACTGTTGTGGCCTCTCACGTTGCGGAGCACAGGCTCCAGACAGGCAGGCTCAGCAGCCATGGCTCACGGGCCCAGCCGCTCTGCAGCATGTGGGATCTTCCTGGACCGGGGCACGAACCCATGTCCCCTGCATCAGCAGGTGGACTCTCAACCACTGCGCCACCAGGGAAGCCCTCCATTTGTCTTTAATTTGCTCTCCAAAATTAAATTATTGCAAGCTGGGCTTCCCTGGTGGCGCAGTGATTGAGAGTCCGCCTGCCGATGCAGGGGACACGGGTTCGTGCCCCGGTCTGGGAGGATCCCACATGTCACGGAGCGGCTGGGCCCGTGAGCCATGGCCGCTGAGCCTGCGCGTCCGGAGCCTGTGCTCTGCAGCGGGTGAGGCCACAGCAGTGAGGGGCCCGCGTACCAAAAAAAAAAAAAAAAAAAAAAAAAAATTATTGCAAGCTGATTCCCATATAAAAATGCTGGTATGTATGTCTTACTTTTTTATTATGTAAAATGTTCAAACATATACAAAATATAGATAATGCTGTATTAAACCACAGCACAAATTTTCAGCCATCGTTAACATTTTGCCATACTTTCTTCATTTATCATTTTTGTTATTTTTGTAATTGTTACTATTTTTGCTAAAGTATAATATTTTAAAGCAAATCCCAGGCCCAATTTCTTTTCACCTCGCCATACTTCAGTACATTGTTTCTGGTTGCTTCACTTTTGTTCGTGCTGAGATTAATCAGTGGGTTCAGGTAGTGAACACATTCTTCCACTGTAATATTTCCCATCAACCTTTTTATAAATAATTAAATCACAGTTGGTGTACAATATTATTTAAGTTACAGGCATACAATATAATGATTCACAATTTTTAAAGGTTATACTTTATTTATAGTTCTTATAAGCTATTGGCTATATTCCCCATGTTGTACAGTATATGCTTGTAGCTTATTTTATATCTAATGATTTGTGCCCTTTACTCCCCTACCGCTATATTACCCCTCCCTGCTTCCCTCTCCCCACTGGTAACCACTAGTTTGTTCTCTCTATCTGTGAGTCTGCTTCTTTTCTGTTTTATTAACTAGTTTGTTGTATTTTTTAGATTCCATATATAAGTGCTATCATTCAGTATTTGTCTTTCTCTGTCTGACTTCCTTCACTTAGCATAATGCCCTCCAAGTCCATCCATGTTGCTGCAAATGGCAAGATTTCATTCTTTTTTATGGCTCAGTAGTATTCCTTTGTATATATATACCACATCTTTCTTATCCATTCATCCATTGATGGACACAGGTTGCTTTCATATATTGGCAATTGTAAATAATGCTGCTATGAGAAGAGTTAACACCTGTTCTTCTCAAACTACTCCAAAAAATTGCAGAGTAAGGAACACTTCTGAACTTATTCTATGAAGCCATCATCACCTTGATACCAAAACCAGACAAAGATACCACAAAAAAAAGAAAATTACAGGCCAATATCACTGATGAACATACATGCAAAAATCCTCAACAAAATACTAGCAAACCAAATCCAACAATATATTAAAAGAATCATACACCACGATCAAGTGGGATTTATCCCAGGGATGCAAGGATTTTTCAGTATACACAAATTAATCAGTGTGATATACCACATTAACAAATTGAAGAATAAAAGCCATCTGGTCATCTCAATAGATGCAGAAAGAGCTTTTGATAAAATTCGACATCCATTTATCATAAAAACTCTCCAGAAAGTGGGCATAGAGGGAACCCACCTCAACTTAATAAAGGCCATATATGAAAAACCGACAGCTAACATCATACCCAGTGGTGAAAAGCTGAATGCATTCTCTTTAAGAACAGGAACAAGGCAAGGATGCCCACTCTCACTACTTTTATTCAATATCATTTTGGAAGTCCCAGCAGCAGCCATCAGAGAAGAAAAAGAAATAAAAGGAATCCAAATTCCTTTGGAAAGGAATAAGTAAAACTGTCACTGTTTGCGCATGACATGATGCTATACGTAGAAAATCCTAAAGATGCCACCAAAAAACTATTAGAGCTCATCAATGAATTCAGTAAGGTTGCAGGATACAAAATTAATATACAGTAATCTGTTGCATTTTTATACACTAACAATGAGCTATCAGAAAGAGAAATTAAGGGAACAATCCCCTTTACATCAAAAAGAATAAAAAGCTAGGAATAAACCTACCTAAGGAAGCAAAATACCTATACTCTGAAAAGTGTAAGACGTTGATGAAAGAAATCAAAGATGTCACAAACAGATGGAAAGATACACTGTGTTCTTGGATTGGAAGAAAATCAATATTGTTAAAATGACCATACTAACCAAGGCAATCTACAGATTTAATGCAACCCTTATCAAAATACCAATGGCATTTTCCACAGAACTAAAACAAGTAATTTTAAAATTTGTATGGAAACACAAAAGACCCCTAATAGCCCAAACAATCTTGAGAAAGAAGAACAGAGCTGGAGGAATCATGCTTCCTGACTTCAGACTATTCTACAAAGCTACAGTAATCAAACCAGTATGGTACTGGCACAAAAACAGACACATAGATCAATGGAACCAAATAGAGAGCTCAGAAATAAACTCACACACTTATGGTCAGTTAATTTATGACAAAGGAGGCAAGAGTATACAATGGAGAAAAGACAGTCTCTTTAATAAGTAGTGCTGGGAAAACTGGACAACTATATGTAAAAGAATGAAATTAGAACACTCCCTAACACCATACACAAAAATAAACGCAAAGTGAATTAAAGACCTAAATGTAAGGCCAGACACTATAAAACTCTTAGAGGAAAACATAGGAAGAACACTCTTTGACATAAATCACAGCAAGATATTTTTTGACCACCTCCTAGAGTAATGAGAATAAAAACAAAAATAAATAAATGGGACCTAATTAAACTTAAAAGCTTTTGCACAGCAAAGGAAACCATAAACAAGATGAAAAGACAGCCCTCAGAATGGGAGAAAATATTTGCAAACAAAACAACTGACAAAGGATTAATCTCCAAAATACACAAACAGCTCATGCAGCTCAATATCAAAAAAAAGAAAACCCAATCAAAAAATGGGTGGAAGACCTAAATAGACATTTCTCCAAAGAAGACCTACAGATGGCTGACAAACACATGAAAAGCTGCTCAATGTCACTAATTATTAGAGAAATGCAAATCAAAACTACAATGAGGTATCATCTCACACCAGTCAGAATGACCATAATCAAAAAAATCTACAAACAGTAAATGCTGGAGAGGCTGTGGAGAAAAGGGAACCCTCATGCGTTGTTGGTGGGAGTGTAAATTGATACAGCCACTATGGAGAACAGTATGGAGATTCCTTAAAAAACTAAAAATAGAACTACCATATGACCCAGCAGTCCCACTACTGGGCATATATCCAGAGAAAACCAGAATTCAAAAAGACACATGCACCCCAGTGTTCATTGCAGCACTATTCACAGTAGCCAGGGCATGGAAGCAACGTAAATGTCCATCAACAGAGGAATGGATGAAGAAGATGTGGTACATATGTACAATGGAGTATTACTCAGCCATAAAAAGGACTGAAATTGGGTCATTTGTAGAGACATGGATGGACCTAGAGACTGTCATACAGAGTGAAGTAAGTGAGAAAGAGAAAAAGAAATATCGTATATTAATGCATATATGTGGAATCTGAAAAAAGTGGTATAGACGATCTTATTTACAAAGCAAAAAAAAGACACAGAGGTAGAGAACAAACATATGGATACCAAGGGAGAAAGGTGGGGATGGGATGAATTGGGAGATTGCCATATGACCCAGAAATTCCACTTCTGTGAATATAGTTGAATTTGAAAAGATACATGCATTCCACCAACCTTTAATGAATAATTTCATCCATTGCATTGTTAAAGTTTGAAAAATGGTGATATTTCTGATCTTATCATTCCTTCCAAAATTATTAACTGGAATTCTGTAAAGAACTTTTCCTTGTCAATCAGGGCCATTTAGTTACCCTGAAAAGTATCAGTCATATATGAAGGTAGAATGATGCTTAATCTTTTTCCTTTAATAATTAAATGTTGCCAAATGACTGTATGTAGTGGTTGTACCAACTTATGTTGCCACCAGCAACGTATGAAAAGCCTCTTTCACACACTCTCACCGATGCAGTGTTGCTAAGCTTTGTGATCTTTTCCAGATGTGATGGCTTAATCATGACATTTCAGTTTAATTTTAATTATGTTTCTTATTATTACATAATGCCTGAATCCTATACTCTTTTTATTTATTTGTTTAGTTATGGCCGCGTCAGGTCTTAGTTGCGGCATGTGGGCTCTTCGTTGCAGCGCGTGGGCTTCTGTCTAGTTGTGGCCTGCGGGCTTCTCTCAAGTTGTGGCGTGCAGGCTGCAGAGCAGGTGGGCTCTGTAGTTGTGGCGCGGGCTCCAGAGTGCGTGGGCTCTGTAGTTGCAGGACGTGGGCTCTCTAGTTGTGGTGCATGGGCTCAGTAGTTGCAGCACGCAGGCTTAGATGCCCCGCGGCATGTGGGAATCCCAGTTCCCCGAAGAGGGCTCAAACCCGCGTCCCCGGCATTGGAAGGTGGATTCTTAACTGCTGGACCACCGGGAAAGTCCCTGAATCCTCATACTCTTTAGCTAATATTCATTGTTCTTCTACTATGAGGAATACTGAAATTATCTAGTAACTGTTCTTTCCCACTCCCTTCATTCTCTTCCTCAATCTAGTTTTAGTTACTACTCTGTTCTTAGTGTTAGTCTTTCGATTTTCATATTTGCTTAAGAGTCTTGGAACTTGATTTGTAAGCCGCAAGTGGTATCTTTTCTTCCCGGATAGTGCCTGTGAGTCATTCAGTGAGTTTATTCTTTTGTTTGTTTTACATCTTTATTGGAGTATAATTGCTTTACAATGGTGTGTTAGTTTCTGCTTTATAACAAAGTGAATCAGTTATACATATACATATGTCCCCATATCTCTTCCCTCTTGCATCTCCCTCCCACCCTCCCTATCCCACCCCTCTAGGTGGTCACAAAGCACTGAGCTGATCTCCCTGTGCTATGCGGCTGCTTCCCACTAGCTATCTACCTTACATTTGGTAGTGTATATATGTCCATGCCTCTCTCTCGCTTTGTCCCAGCTTACCCTTCCCCCTCCCCATATCCTCAAGTCCGTTCTGTAGTAGGTCTGTGTCTTTATTCCTGTCTTACCCCTAGGTTCTTCATGACATTTTTTTTTCTTAAAGTCCGTATATATGTGTTAGCATACGGTATTTGTCTTTCTCTTTCTGACTTACTTCACTCTGTACGACAGACTCTAGGTCCATCCACCTCATTACAGGTAGCTCAGTTTCGTTTCTTTTTATGGCTGAGTAATATTCCATTGTATGTATGTGCCACATCTTCTTTATTCAGTGAGTGTATTCTGCTTCCCACTTACTCTCCCTTCTGCTGCTTCTCTCGTAGTTGTATTGTTCGACACAACATTTGCGTGCTGTTTTGTGTCTCTTATCGCCGTCAGCCTGAGCTTTTAGTTATGTATCTATAATCCTCATCCCAGCCCCTACCCCCAGACATTATGCTGAAGATTTCCCAAACATTTTCTTTATTGCTGAGGCTTGTTTTCTAGGCCATTCCTCAGGAAAGGTTTGTATCTGTTTATCTATGATATTTGTACTTTAAAGACTCACATGGTGAGCCATGGAGAGGTCTGGGACATCCCATGCACAAAATGAGCCATTTCAGTTATCAAACGTTTCCTTTATTTACCCTATTAATTATATAGCTTACATGACATTTTCCAGTGAGCCATGCCCCATAAATCTATAAATTCCATGTTCCTTTATAATAAGCAACCTAGATGGGCAAGGTCCATCCTGCTAAAAGCGTTCTGTAGATGAGGACTCTTCCTTTAGTTGAGGTTATTAGTGTCTGTCATCAGCATGTTTACAAGGAGATTTGACTGAATCATCTCCTCTTTTGTTTCCCAGCTACCCCTTTTAAAAATTTTCCTAACATCCCTGGTAATGAGAGAAAATAGATTGTCTTTCCTTGAGAAGCCTAACTGCCCCGTAAGTGTCCTTTAAACAAGTCCTTCCCTACTTGGTACTTTCTTCTGCTGCAGCGCTCTATCTAACCTATCTACTGTGTTAATGAGGGTTGAGTGGACATCTACTGTGTTAATGAGGGTTGAGTGGACATCTACTGTGTTAATGAGGGTTGAGTGGACAGTGGACCCAGGCAGGTTGCATATTATGAAGCATTAGGGAAGATTTGAGGACAAGAAAACTCTGGTTGTCATTGTCAAGGGTGAAGTTAGAAAGCATACGACAGAATCCTGTCTTCCAAGGGAGAGATGATGGATGTAGTCAAAATTGTAAGCTCCGAACTGTATTACCAATTCAAATGCATAAATGTAGAGAGGGGAAACCAGTACATGGAGAATGGGAGTAGAGGAACTGGAAAATAGGTTAAGCTGCAGGTTTCCAGTCCAGTTCTTGGCTAGGTGACAGAAGGGGGGCCTACAACAGGCCACATACACCTCTCCCTGCTATAGTCAGTGGAGGGCTTTGCTGGACACTCCCTGTCACTCAGAGCCACAGGACACGTTGCTCGGCAGTCAGAATCACGACGCATCCCAGAGCTGCAGACTCCTGGACCAAAGGAAGAGAAGACCTACCACCAGGAAGGACCAGAAATGGCACTTTTGCATTTCCCTGCAAACCTGGAATTTCTTTACAACAAACATCTTAAGGAACAAGCAGAAGAATCTAGGAGCATCATATATCACATTCCTGGTACTTAGTGGTGGCAGAGGTCTGGGGCAGGGCTTTCCCAAGCCTAGAGCCACAGGCACACTTGTCTCAGATGCTGGTAGAGGGCTTATATGGGCAACCACACTCAGCCTGGAAACCTGGGATAGCACAGCTGTTATCCACCTGTCTTGCTGTCACTATTGCAGGACAGGCCCCAAGAGGGTTGCATTGGTTTATAAATACTAAATACTCCTTTACTGTCCTTGGGATAAAGCAGAAGTCCTAGAGGAGTGTCGAGGTCAAAGCAAGGACAGCAAGTCCAGCACCTGATTTCTAATCCAAGGGAGTTCAGCAGAAGCAAGATTATGGGACTAAATTGGTAAGGAAATGTTGAGAATTCAGAAAAGCTACATGGAAGAACTGTATTGCGTGGCCAAGAAGAATGCTAGCTACAAAATGAGGCCACCAGTGACATCTTTTTAGGGAGTTCCCATGCAAATTCAGTAGATGGATCCCAGGTATTTGAAGTAGAGGAGTGGATTTTCTCTGGGAAAGCCTTTCCTCTAGTCTTCTTGCTACAGCTGACACGTCTGAGCTCCTCCACTGCCCTTATATTTTTGAGGATTATGGTGGCAAGACTGCGAAGTGGATGACACCGGATGAATGCTTCAGCATGTTTAATACCACTGTTGCCTGTAAGGATTATGTTTCCTATGATAAGTGATCTGAGACTACTTAGCTGTACATCCATGGTGAGTAATCCCCTATATACAATTCCTAGATGCCACAGATCCTGCCATCTCTTTATCTCCCATAATATAGATACGATGTTCTTTTCCTTAAATAATTACAATATGAGTGTATATAGCAATGGTAGGCATAAATGTGTGCTATATAAACTATGTTTATTTGAAATAGTAAACAATTCCTAGTATTCCTATGAGGATTCCTAAAATATTTCTTTTTCTAGGAATCAGAAGGGATAGACTGCATGGATTTTGGGCAAATAATTCTGCGAGGAAAGGAGGAATCCCCTCCATTTACGCTTGGAGTCAGACAGAGTCACCTAGTTGAAGATGCTCTGCGTCAGTTGAGCCAAGCTGAAGTCACTGACCTCCGGAAAATATTAGTGATGCAGTAAAAAGCCTCCTTGGGTATTTTTACCAATGTGGGAGGGAAACGTTTATACAACGTAGCACAGGAAGAGCCTGTGTTTGCAACTAGAGTTATCAGCCTAATGGTTTCCAGGATTCCTTGCTTCCCCTTCAGAGAAAAGCTATGGGGTGTTTAACCGAACACTGGGGTTATGAGTTAACTATTAGTTACCTATGGCTACAGAAATGCTGCTTAATGAACCATCCCAAGCACAGTGACTTAAAATAATAATTGTATAGATCTGCGATTCAGCTGAGGGTCTGCTAATCTAAGTTGAGCTCATCTGGGTGGCTTTGCAGGTTTTGTCTATACTTGTGTACATGTCTGCGAGTTAGCTACGGATTTGCTGATCTAGGCTAGGCCCGGCTGCGGCAGTTTGGCCCGGGGCCCTGGTTCCTACGTCTTCCATCTTCTTCCTGGGACCCGCAGACATGTTCTCACAGCATTGTCAGAGGTACAAGACAGGAAGCCCAGTCACATGACAAACATTGCTTTAGTCAAAGCAAGTCACAAGGCTGAACTCAGGTCAAGGGCTGGCAAGATATACTCAGCCTCTTTAATGAGGGGAACTGCAGAGTCACACACACGAGACCTGGGTCAAGGAGGGGTGAAGAACTGGGGCTGTGACTGCAATCAGCAAGCAGCAGGTGCAACAGGTACTTATCCTACCTTTTGGCTCTAGTTTTAGTCGTAGACTTTCCAGTATATTGGTTCCAGTTCTCGGCATCCTTCACTTCACCCTTTGTGGGCATCTGTAGGGTTTTCACTGTGCGGTACCTCAGATTGTTTGCCCACAGAATAATGACTAACTTTGTAGGTGAGGGCTGGCATCTGTCTAGAAGGGAGGGACTTTTCCTAATATCAGCCATGAGGGGAAGAGTTAAGTTCTCAGAGAAGTCAGAACCTGAGGGTGGGCCTCAGAGAGGAGAGGTATGCTCCCCAGCAGGGGACTCTAATGGAAAACACAGAAACTATTTTATAAGCCAGACTCTCTAGTTGTTGTCTCCCTCTGTACCTAGTTTCCTTCAAATCTTCCTTATGAGGAAATCAATAGAAAATGATTCTGCCTGCAGGAGATGACAAAGAGGTAAGAAGGCAAACTTCAAGACAAATCCAATCACACTATAGCCTCTGAACAAGGCAAGGTTGTCAAGGCCCTTTATGAGCAGGTCCTGACCGTGGCAAAGGCGGACTTGCTAGTGGAAATGAGCAGAAGTAGGAAAATCAGAAGCAAGTTTACTTTATTTTGGGATCTCTGGGTGGCATGCGAGGCAGAGCCTTGGAGATGGCGGCCAGTGGCCGAGGAGTTGCTTGATCGCAGTGCCAGTAAGTAAGATCTTCTAGGCAAACAGGAGAGAAAGAGAACTCTCAGTGAAGCTTGCTGAGACTTGTATTAAAAAGATAAAAAGAAACAGACAGAAAGGGAAGGATGGAAGGAGTAGTTAGAGAGGTAGTAGGAAACCCAGGACAGCACTCAACTACAAAGCCCAGAGGCAGACTTTAGAAACGAGGGACTTGTTCTTATTGACGCCCACAAGAGCATTCTGGGCAGCCAGCTCTGAAGGTTCCCACAAAGGTGCCATGCCCAGGCTGATGGGGAGGGCTGTTTATCTGAAGTCCTCATGAGGCGAGAGGCAGGAGAAACCAAATAATTGTTGACTGGAGCCCAAGTTTTAAAGCCTGAATGATGAGAGGAAGATAAACAAGATAGAAGAATTGAGGAACTTAGTGGCCCAGGGGTTTGAAGCACATCAAAATTTGGTTCAAGACACTGGTCAACATAACCGGAGAATGCTGAGCCTCGCCGGAATCCCGCTTCACTTGGTTCACGTAGCCGTGGAAGGGACCCATGCACTCACTATACAGTAATCTGACAGTAAATAGGTTCATGGCATCTGCTGCTCAGAAGCAGATTGAGGGAGAGCAGAGTACAGTCAGGTAAGGAGAGCAGATTCTGGGAATCCTGGTGATGGCAGGTTTGAAACTTTTCCGTAAAGGTCAAGGCATTATATTTTAAATCTGGACCTGGGACTGTGTTCTCTTTCCTCAGGTTGAATTTATTAAAGGAATTCGTTCTGTGGGAGAAGGGGTGAAGTCCGAGTTCTTCCACCGTATGTTTGAAGATGTGACCAAGAAAGAATATGGGATGTTCATATATCCTGAAGAGGGTTCCTACGTGCGGTTTCCTGTCAATGTAAGTTTTTTATTTGTTTTCTTATGGTTTTTCAGAACAGAAAAATATACCATATACTGTAACAGGAACACAACATATACTAATGTGAAATTAGGTCACATAAAGCCTTGCTACTCAAAACACTCTGCACAGCGCAGAACTCCAGCGTTACCTGGAGCTGTTAGAAAAGCAGAATCTCAGGCCCAGATCAGAACATGTATTTTTTTTTTTTTTTTTTTTTTTGCGGTACGCGGGCCTCTCACTGCTGTGGCCTCTCCTGTGGCGAAGCACAGGCTCCAGACGCGCAGGCTCAGCGGCCATGGCTCACGGGCCCAGCCGCTCCGCGGCATGTGGGATCTTCCCGGACCGGGGCACGAACCCGTATCCCCTGCATCGGCAGGTGGACTCTCAACCACTGCGCCACCAGGGAAGCCGTGTTTTGTATCTTTCTGAGAAAGAATGAACCTCTAAAAGATAGGAATGGCCAAGGTGTGCCAGTGGTAGGATTTTTATCAATCAACAAGCTTTTGCTGACTGTTTCTTGAGGTTCTCACATTGTATTAAATATTGTAGAAGATTCAAGTTAGTGTGTAACACAGTCTCTTTCCTCTTGAAACTTTTTATATATGTAGATGAAGCGATAAGACTAAAACACCAGGAACTTCAGCAATTTTTTGAAATTATAGGCTGCTGATTTTAAGTGTAATAGTTGTTGGGAAACATGGTAGGATAGGGAAGGAAGCAGTCATGTGGGATTAGAAGCCCAGAGTTCTAGTCTTGAGTGCTGATGGCTGTGTAATTTAGCCTGAGTTTTCAGTTTCCTCACCTATAAAACAGCTGTCATAATTTCTGTTCTGCCTGCTTTCCAGAGCTGTTGTGAGATTAAAACAAGGTATATCAAAGTGTGAAGCACCATGAAAACTTTAGGGCACTATACAAATTTAAGAGATTTCATCAGGACTTTTTCCTTCCTTTCCACAGACCCTCACAGTCAACGGCATCGGTCACCTTCCCTGACCCATATGCTTATCCCTGTAAGCACGTCTAGGTCGAGGCTGCATCACAGGGGAACACTCCTCTGACACACACCTGACATGCCCGGTGCCCACTGCAGGTGTAGATAAAGTGTACCCTTTCTTCCTGGTGTCATTTTTGTACATGAATTTGAAGACAAAGACTGTAAAATTAAATAGTGAAAACCTTGGTTTATAAGGCTATCTGAGCATGTTTTTTCATATTCCAGATGTGCTATTAGTCACAAAATGCAAATTCATTTATTCAGTGTCCTGAACTGTTAAAATTTGTATTTTAACTTATGGAAGGAATTTACTTTGTATTATAGCCTGTGTAAGAACCTCAAATTTTGATTTTCCTGAAGCCCATTTTGTTTCTAATTTCTGACTTTTAGAAAAGGGAAGCAAACCTTTTTTTTACTAATCTAATTATCCCTTTGGATTATTGATTATTTATAATACATTAAGGATTTTTTTCCTTCTCCTTTTCCCCCCTAAATTTGAGAAGAAGAGATATTTCCTCTTTGGGATGCTGTGTGGACTCTATTGTACAATTTTAACGTTGTCAACCTCCCTTTCCCACTGGGTCTGTTTAAGAAACTTCTGGACCAAGAGCCACCATTAGAAGATTTAGAAGAACTCAGTCCTCTTTTGGGGAAGTAAGTAAATATAATTGCTTTTCTAGGACTATATATGGAGTCAGTCTCAGTAGTTTAAATATAAATAATGTTATACACACAGACAAGGTCTTCAGTTTCAATAATTGTGCACACTCTTTAGATGAATTTGAATTTTGGCATGACTTGTAATCAAGTAAACATTTAGAAATGGAGAAAAGCCAAATGCCCCTTAATTATCAACCAGCACAATAAACGGAGCTCTGGCCTGGTCTCTTGAATTTATCCAGATGGAAACAGTTGCTTTGGATAGTACATGATATTCTTAATGAGAATCATGCATGCTATATTTGTTTTAAATAAATCCTAGTTAATCATTTCATTTATTTGAATAAATCAGCATGTCATCAACTTTATTTTTTAAGGTTTGAAAAATGCTTGTTCTAAGTTAAAAGGCAAACTATATCCTGTGAGGAAAATACTGGCAACACATACGACAGACAAAGGATTAATATCTCTGATGCATAGACATAGCTATAGATATAGATATGGCTATAGATATAGATATGGCTATATGTGTGTGTATATATAATAATAAAATGAAAATATGCTCAACCTCTCTAGTAATCAAGAAAATGCAAATGCAAATGAGATATTTTTCTGCTTACAGATTGACAACTGTTAAAAGTTTCTTATAAAATGTAGAGTTGGCAGCAGATGGGGGGGAAGTATTCTCTTCTCATGTACTGTTAGCGGAAGAATAAACTGGCTAGATTTACACCATGTGCTCTGACAGTGTAGAGCAGGGTTTTTCAACCTTGGCAATACTGATATTTTGGGCTGGATAATTCTTTGTTGTGGAGCGCTGACCTGGACATCGTAGGAATGTTTAGCAGCCTATGGGGTTGCTACCCACTAGATGCCAGTAGCAAAACTCCCTTCAGTCGTAACAACCAAAGATGTCTCCAGATTTTGCCAGATGTTCCCTGGGGGACAAAACCACCCCTGGTTGAGAATGACTGGTCTAGAGGAAGGGGCTCCTTCTTATAATTTCCACCACGGGCAGCAGTGTCTGTGTTAGCAGTGGGTCTACCAATTAAACCATAAATAGAGGTTAATTCCGGGAAGAGGGAGTGAGTAGGTGGAGAAGAAGAAATTTACATGGCATTTTATACATTTCTAAGTTGTCCACAACTTTTTCCATTTATTTCTTTTGAAATTTTACAAGAATAATAAATATAATGTTTTAAACCAAATAAGAAGTTCTAAATGATGAAGCTGATGACATTAAAGAAGTACTTGGCATACGATTTTCTGTGAGTACTAATGAAAGCCAGATTATAGTTTAGATTTAATGTTTTTTTTTTGTTTTTTTGGTTTTTTGCGGTACACGGGCCCCTTATTGTTGTGGCCTCTCTCGTTGCGGAGCACAGGCTCCGGACGCGCAGGCCCAACGGCCATGGCTCACGGGCCCAGTCGCTCCGCGGCACGTGGGATCTTCCCAGACCGGGGCACGAACCTGTGTCCCCCACATCGGCAGGCGGACTCTCAACCACTGCGCCACCAGGGAAACCCCAATCTTCTCTCTTAATGGGAAACTTTTGCTTCAGTCCAGTGGTTCTTTTCTATTTATTTATTTATTTAATTTATTTATTTTTGGCTGTGTTGGGTCTTCGTTGCTGCGCGCGGGCTTTCTCTAGTTGTGGCGAGCAAGGGCTACTCTTCGTTGCAGTGCACGGGCTCCTCATTGTGGTGGCTTCTCTTGTTGTGGAGCATGGGCTCTAGGCACATGGGCTTCAGTAGTTGTGGCACACGGGCTCAGTAGTTGTGGCTCGTGGGCTCTAGAGTGCAGGATCTGTAGTTGTGGTGCACAGGCTTAGTTGTTCCGTGGCATGTGGGATCTTCCCTGACCAGGGCTCGAACCTGTGTCCTCTGCATTGGCAGGTGGTTTCTTAACCACTGCGCTACCAGGGAAGCCCAGTCCAGTGGCTCTGTTGGCTGTACGTTCAGTGAGTTCACTTACATTTTCCTACCCCTGGCTTTTTCTTGGGCTTTCCCCCTTGCCTAGAATGGTCACCCAGCTCATCTCCTTGAGAACTGACTAGCCAGCTGTGACCTCTGAAGCTTCCCTGTCACCCCAGCCTCTCTCCCTGCCTTGAGTTAGCTCCTCATACTTCCTAGCTGAGCTAAACTAAACTTCCTTGTATCTTGCTGTTATATTTTCAGGTATATAATTTCCCCTCAACTAGATCATGAACTCACTAGATCAAGGACCAAGACCAAATGTCATGATTTTTTTTCACTCCACATGGTCCCATGTAGTTCTCTTTGCACAAGGGGACCCAATACATATTTGTTGAGTGAAGTGACTGATTTCTTCCTTTTCATTTTAAGTTTTGCTCTTCCTATGAACTCTCTTAACCAAAGTTTATTTCTTTTTAGTTTTTCTTATAGGAAATGAAAGGCTGCATGTAAAAAGCATACGGAAGGTGGGAATCCTATTTCGCTGTCCTGAAACTTTCAGTGAAAGAGATTTCTCAATATCACTGACATGTCATAATATTCTGGACCTCCCTAAATATTCTACTATGGAAAGAATGGAGGAAGCGCTTCAAGTAGCCATCAACAGCAACAAAGGATTTATGTCACCCACGGTCACAGAGTGATAGTGACCTTTGAGAGGCTCAGATCCCAGGTTCTCTCACCCTTCGATCCTTCTGTTCTTCTTAGTACAAAGTGTTGACGGATTTTAGTTAGAATAAGTTGACAAATGCTGGGATAAACAATAACATGATGAATCAAGGATAACATTTTTAATGAATCAACATTTCCTGATCCTTAAACTTGCTGTGAGAATGCTTGCTTTTTACTGAATTATTTCCTGAACAATAATTATCATTTAAAAATATACTAAATGTTAAAAGCTAACAGATATTTTTAAAAAACTGTACATCTAGGGGGCTTCCCTGGTGGCGCAGTGGTTGAGAATCCGCCTGCCGATGCAGGGGACGCGGGTTCGTGCCCCGGTCCGGGAGGATCCCACATGCCGTGGAGCGGCTGGGCCCGTGACCCATGGCCTCTGAGCCTGCGCGTCCGGAGCCTGTGATCCGCAGCAGGAGAGGCCACAACAGTGAGAGGCCCGCCTTAAAAAAAAAAAAAAAATTGTACATCTAATAAACACTGTCTGCAAATATGAAAGACATGCTGAAGTTCAAAAAAATAAAACTATAAACTAATTCAACATGTTTTTGAGGCACATAGATATATATTTTTATATTCCGGAATGTCTCCAGAGTTTTGATTTTAGCCAAACAATCTATTTGAAAAATCTAAATGTTAAGGGATTTATTAATTTAATGAATAATGACTTATGCTCATTGCTGTGTTCCAAGAAGCATTCTTTATTTTGGTTAAAGGCTAAGCCCAACAAGGAACTCCCATTGAATTACAGTTGGACAAAAATGAAGAACATGAAATATGTTTTCAGCATCATGGTATAGAATGAATTAAAGGAGAGATATAAGTATGGTGGAAATGAATTTTGTGGGCCATTTCCATCTCATATTAAATTTTAAACTGTAAGCTATTCTATAAATGCCTATTGTCATCCCAAACCACACACAGAAGCCTTGTGTCAGTGGTACTTTGGGAAAGGAAGCTGTGGGGTGAAGTTCCTACTGGGGTGCTGATGTGGAAAGAGGGCAGGCATCTGAGGACAGACAGAACAGACATAGAGACTGAACCAAGGACACTAGAAGGTAAGGTGGTTAGTAGAAACATAAGCCCCCGGCAAATCCCCATAGCTATTTTGGATAGATCTAGTTTCTACAATAAATGCAATGAAGGCCCAGATGTATTCTATTTGAATTTTAAGGGAAAAGGTAACTTCTAAATCTTAGGGATCCTTAGGCCCCTGACTTTTGGGTTGTGTTTTTCAGGCCTTTCAACTCCAACATTACTTTTTCTGTGCAAATGGGTGAACTGTACTAAACATATGAAGAAGAGATAGTACCAATTCTTTATATACTCTTTCGGAAAATAAAGGTAGTGAGAACACTTCCCAATTAATTCTCTGTTGCCAGCGTTACCCTAATACCAAAACCAGATAAAGACATTACAGGCAAAGAAAACTACATGTATCTCTCATATGAACAGATACAAAAATCTTCTACAAAGTTTTAACGTGTCAAACACCCAATAAAATATAAAAAGGATACTACCTTGTGACCAACTGGGATTTAGTCCAGAAATGCATTTGAAAATCCATTATATTTCACTATAATAGAAAAAACAATCACATCATTACCTCAATAGAGGTAGAATAATACTGACAAAATTCAACAGCCACTCGTGCAGGATGAATAGCCACTCATGCAGGATGAATACTCTTGGAAAACTAGGAACTTCCTCAACCTGATTACTTCATACTTAATGGTGAAAGACCAAATGCTTTCCTACTAAAATTGGGAACAAGGCCAAGATGTTTGTCATCGCTTCTGTTCAACATTGTACTAGATGTACTTAGTCCATACAATAAGGCAAAGTAAAAAACAGAAAGGGCATAATGATTAGAAAGGAAACAGTAAAGCTATCTTATTTATAAATTACATGGGTATCCGTAGGCTATTCAAAGGGATCCATACAAAAAAACTACTAGAACTATTAAGTAAATATAGAAAGGTGTCAGGATTCAAGGTCAATGTAAAAATTAATTGCATTTATATATACTCACAACAATCATACACTGAATTTTTTTAAAGTACCATTTGCAATATCATCAAAAAATAAGAAATACTAAGGATAAATTTAATAAAATATGTTCGACTGTTCCCTGAAAACTTGAAAATATTGCTGAATGAGATTAAAGAAGCTTTAAATTAATGGAGAGAGACATGCTCATGGACAGAAGAATCAATATTATCAGCATGTCAGTTCTTCTGAAACTGATCTAATTTAGTGCAATTTCAAAATCCTTGCAGTCTGTTTTGTAGAAATTGATAAACTGATCTTAAAGTGTATATGGAAATGCAAAGGACCTAAAATAGGCAAAACAACATTGAAGAAGGACCATGGTGGAACAGTTGAGTGAACCGATTTTGAGACTTAATTAGAATCTACAGTAATCAAGGCAGTGTGGTACTGGAGTAAAAATGGACATACAGGACTTCCCTGGTGGTGCAGTGGTTAAGAATCCACCTGCCAATGCGGAGTACATGGGTTCGAGCCCTGGTCTGGGAAGATCCCACATGCCACGGAGCAACTAAACCCGTGCACCACGACTACTGAGCCTGCGCTCTAGAGCCCGCAAACCACAACTACTGAAGCCCGCGTGCCACCACTACTGAAGCCCACGCACCTAGAGCCCATGCTCCTCAATAAGAGAAGCCACCGCAATGAGAAGCTCACACACCACAACGAAGAGTAGCCCCCGCTCGTCGCAACTAGAGAAAGGCTGCATGCAGCAACAAAGACCCAACACTGTCAAAAATAAATAAATTTATTTTTTTTAAAAATGAACATACAGATAATGGAACACAATAAAAAGTCCAGAAGTAAATCAAATCACATATAGCCAACAGTTTTGACAAAGACGCCAAGGCAATTCAGTGGAACTGTTCCAAACTGGAACAGTTGGAAATCCATAAGAATAAAAAAATGAACCTCTTCCCTTACCTCACATCATAAAGAATAATTCATTTGAAATGTAACAAAGACCTAAAGCTATAAAACTTCTAGAAGATAACATATAAGAAAATCTTTGTTACCTTGGGTCAAGCAAAGGTTTCTTAAGTAAGACAAAAAAGGCATGAACTATGTAAGAGAAAAACAAAAATGGATAAAGAAGAAAAAATGAATAAACTGCATCAAAATTAAAACTTAAGCTCTTCAAATGACATTTTTTCATGTAATTTTATTTTTTTGTTTTAGTTTTATCATAGCTTTTTTTAAATTGAAGTATAGTTGCTTTACAATATTGTGTTAGTTCAAATGACATTTTTAATAAAATCAAAAGGCAAGCCACAGACTGGTAGGAAACATTTCAAAACATATGTCTAATAAAGGACTTTATATGTAACATAAAGAGTTATATTACAGGGACTTCCCTGATGGTCCAGTGGTTAAGACTCCACGCTCCCAATGCAGGGGGCCCTGGTTTGATCCCTGGTCAGGGAACTAGATCCCACATGCTGCAACTGAAGATCCTGCAAGCTGCAAGGAAGATCCCATGTGCAGCAACTAAGACCCAGCACAGCCAAATAAAATAATAAATAAATATTAAAAAAGAACTCTGTTATACATATAAAAAACCCTTAGATAATAAGCAATCGAATAAATGGGCAAAAGATATGAACAGACCACCAAATAAGAGACAGAGATCAGCACTAATAAGCACCTGAAAAAATGCTAAATATCATTAATTGTTAGGGAAATGGAAATTAAAACTGCGATAAGATAGTACTCTAGACTACCTGAATTGCTAAAATTAAAAAGACTGACCAAACCAAATGTCAGCAAGGATACAGAGGGACTGGACTCCCATAAACTGCTGGATGGAATGCAAAATAGTATAGCACTTTAGAAAAGTTTGGTAGTTTCTTAAAATGATATTCATGTACTTACCATATGACACAGCAATTCCATTTTTAGGTATTTACCCCAAAGAAATGAAAACATTTATCCACTCAAAGACTTGTTCACAGTGTTCACAGCACTTCTATTCTCTGTGGGCACACACCGGAAAGGACTGAAAAGTCTGCCTATTGGTAAATGGATAAAGAAATTGTGGTATATCCATATAATAGAATACCACTCAATAACAAAGAGGGAACTACTGATGAAACACTACAGGATGAATCTCAAAAGCATTATGCTAAGTGAAAAAAGTCAGACACAAAAGACTGCACAAGTTTGAGTCCATTCCTAAGAAACTCTAGAAAAGGCAAAGATTTATTGACAGCAGAACAGTGGTTGCAGGGATCGCAGCGTGGGCCGTGGTACGGTACGGCACTAGTTTCACCACAAGACTGCGGCAGAGCCCCCAACAGAATGCTTAACAACTTTCAGCTCTCCGGGCCACCATAGTTTCTGGAAATTCTGCACGTCCGTCTGTGTCAGGGCTCCTCCTAGTGGAATTGCAGTGTTTCTTCGAAGGCCACCTTGTCCAGTTCAGGTGGCTACTGCCCGCCCGAGGACACCTTCTCAGCCCTGCCCACCCACCTCTTCACCGGCCAGCTTCCTGTTTACTCTGGCCACCATCCAAGCCAGTCGTGAGTCATAGAGTTTCCCTTTAACTTTTCCTTTTCGATTCCGCCCACTTAAAAAAAAAAAAGGCAGTTTCGATTCTCTCTGACACTGCCGGCTCCGCCCCCAAACAGCACATTGGAAGCCCGGCGTCGGGGCAGGGGCGGGGTAGGGAGGCTGCGGGTCCTCGACGCCGTCGTGCGTTGCGCTCGTTCCGCCTCCGCACCGCGACGCTTCGTGGCCCGTGGGCGCTCTCGCAGCGGCCGTCTCCCCCATTCCTTGCCTCGCCACAGCTCGGTCTCTTCCGAAGGTCTGGAGAGCGGAGGCACTGCCGTGGAGCCCGGGAAAACGGTGATGGAGCGGAGGCCATCGAGGAGGTCGCGGGGCGGCGGCGCGCGCTTGGCGCCCGGGCTAGTCCCCGCGTCCCGGCCCGCGGAGCTGCGGGGTGCGAAGCTCTGGCTCTTCCCCAGCGCCGACCCGCTCCGCAGCGCGCTGTCCCGGAGGACCGAGGCGACGCGCCAGATGTGCTGCACGCGCGAACGCCTGGCTGTGCTGGAGCGCGGCGGCGCCGGCGTCGAGGTCCACCAGCTGCCGGCGGGGAGCGACGGCGCCAGGAAGCCGAGTGAGTGGGGCGACGCAGCGCCCGCTCGGCCCTCCCGCCGCGGGCTGGGGGTGTGAGTGCGGTGGGCTGCCGGGGTCGGAGTCGCGGTCGGGGCCAGCAGGGACGCTTCTCTAAAGAGTGTCCCGACTTGTGGGTGTGCAGTCCTTCTCTCACCGCGAAGGACATTCAGAAGGGGACCCGACGCCGCAGCGGTCGGCGGAGGCCGCAGACGCGCTTCGGCCCGGGGGCTTTTCGCGCTTGGCTCGTGCAGCATCCCTGAGCTCTCCCCGCCCCGAGCCCGGTGGGCGTGGAGGTTGGCGGGGTGGTGGCGAGGAGTAGTCGGCTGCGTCCGCCAACCGCACGGAGGGAGTGTACCGGCAGCATCTTAATCTCAGCCAGTCCTCCTCTGTCGTTGGTTTCTGTTCCAAGTGTGTTTCTCACTGACCCCTTTTTCGGTCCGCTCCTATTTGGAGTTTTTGGAGAACCTCTTTCGCGTTATCTCGTTCTCAGTGACGATGTTTGCAGGTATTTTAAAGAGTGCTTTCAGTTGCACTTCTCCTCGGTAAACTCTGTAGAGATTAGGTCCGGTGTCTGTAGCTCCCATTCTACAGGTGGGCGGGAAAGCAAATGGCCACACACTTAACTGAAAAATTTGCCCTTCTGTTGAGTGAAGAACATGATATTTTACTTTTGTTCGTTTTACTTTTAACTTGAGCGGAGTCGAAGTTTTTTTTTCTGTGGGTCATTCGCATTTCTTTTTGGTGAACTGCCTGTTCATTCATATCTTTGCCTGGCTTTTTAAAAAATTGAGTTGTTGGGCTTCCCTGGTGGCGCAGTGGTTGAGAGTCCGCCTGCCGATGTAGGAGACGCGGGTTCGTGCCCCGGTCCGGGAGGATCCCACATGCCGCGGAGCGGCTGGGCCCGTGAGCCATGGCCACTGAGCCTGCGCGTCCGGAGCCTGTGCTCCGCAACGGGAGAGGCCACAGCAGTGAGAGGCCCGCGTACCACACACACAAAAAAGAAAATATTGAGTTGTCATCTTTTTCGTATTTATTTCGAAGAGTTTTTGAATATTGAGTTAGAGGAGCCTTTTGTCGGTCATATATGTTGTAAAATTTTCCCCGACTTGCTTTTAGCTAAGGTTATTTTGTCTACTTCATCAATCTTTTACGGAGGCTTATGCATTTTGTGTTATGTTAGAAAGCTATTCACAATCCAATTTCTTTTTTTAATGTTCTCATCTTTATACAAATTTTAAGATTTTACTTTTAAACCTAAAATTTTTGATACACTTGGAAATTATTTTGACTTAAGGAATGAAGTAGGGGGATCTAGATTGATTTGTTTCTCCAAACTGGCTAGCAGGATGTCCCAATACCTTTTTTGAATAAACCCTCCCTCCTTTTTTTCAACTGATTTGAAATGCTGGCTCTCTAAAAAACTTTAGTCTGTTGGGCGATTTCTTCTTTATTACCAAACTGTTTTGGTTCTCTTAGCATTTTTATTATGAAGTCGTTTGTGCTTTGATATTTTTACATGAATAAATGTTTTTCGTTAGAACTGAAAACTGAAACAGGGTCCCAAATCTATCCTACTTTTTGTGAACAAATTAGAGTAAATGGCATAGTGGACAATTTTAAATCTTTAACTTTTATAAAGGGCTAAATGTGCACTAATGCCAATAACAATTCTTTTAACAACATCCTTTTTAAAAATCGTCCCCCCACCCCAAATGTCTCCTTTTAAGAATATAGGCCTTGGCTTCTAGATGGAGCGTCAGGAGGGGTTTATTATTGTTATTTGTTTTGTTTTTGGAAAGAGTGTATCTCAGAATACACAATATTTTACTTTTTAAATTAGTTGTGGGGGCTTCCCTGGTGGCGCAGTGGTTGGGAGTCCACCTGCCGATGCAGGGGACACGGGTTCGTGCCCCAGTCCGGGAAGATCCCACATGCCGCGGAGTGGCTGGGCCCGTGAGCCATGGCCGCTGAGCCTGCGCGTCCGGAGCCTGTGCTCCGCAACGGGAGAGGTCACAACAATGAGAGGCCCGCGTACCAAAAAAAAAAAAAAAGAGTTGTGTTGTCCAAAAATTAAGGTATATTTTCTTACAGCCTTTTTCATTTCTAGCTCTTCAAATTTAGTTTCTCTTTCTGAACTTCTTGAACAGGAATCTAAAAGCAAACTTTTTCCAGGTGTTTTAAGTGTATTATGATGAAATGCATAATAATAGTGGGTAACAGAATGGTGACAGCTCCTGGTTGGATTTGCTCTGCAGAGTGCATTAAGTTAGGGAAAAAAATGAAGATACATTCCATGGACCAAGGAGCAGAGCACATGCTGGTTCTCTCCTCAGATGGAAAACCATTTGAGTACAACTATAGCATAAAACATGCAAGGTAAGGAAGGTTTTTTCTTTTATTAAAAACTATTTAAATTTTACTCAAAAGGCAATCATAATTTTTGTTGGAAGATGTTACTTTATATGATCCTTGTCGCCTGCTTTATACAGTGACATCTTAAGTAAATGATGAATTCTGGACAAGTGAATTCTATCAATGAACTAGAAATCAATTTATGTCTCCCATTGCATGCACCATGTGTTGCTTTGGCATTTAAAGGAAATGATTGCTTAGTCCACATAGCCCCAAACTGGACTTGCACATTCATTAACTCATTTAACCCTCATAATAATACTATAAGTTATATTTACAGAAATAGTTTTCAACCTTGGGAAAAAATGAATTATCATGGAATGATTTGTGAGACTTTTTACTAGTAGATAATGTGAATTAGAAGTTATTTTCATCTTGTATTATTCCTGCATCATAAAATTATTGTTTGCAAAAGTGTCTTAGAATCATCTTACCACAGTTTTGTAATGCACATTATTTTCTTTTTAAGCCACTAATTAAAGCATGTTATTATTATAATAATTTTAGATGTGCTGAATGTGAAGCAGTAAATTTAATGTTTTGAGCTTCAATCCTAATTAAATACAATTAATAATTCTTACATCAATGTTGTGACTTCCATTATGTGATCAATATAAAACATTTTCTTTCATCAGGTTTCAGTGCATTTTACAAGAAAAAAATAATATAATTCAGATCACATGCGGAGATTATCATTCGCTTGCACTCTCAAAAGGTACTTTTCTGGAATATTAATTGTTTCTTAGAGGGAGCAAATGTGTGTGTGTATAGAACTAGTAGAATGTATGTGCTTCACTTTGTAAGAGGACAGAAGTATGGTTTTGAATGTGATATGGTCTAGAGCACTACTAAAGGAGATACAAAATTAGAATTCTTGAACCTATAAAATCTTCAGGTTTTCATAATTACTATTCCTACATTTTCTTCTGTCAAATGACAAAACTAAAACAATTTGGTAACGAGTTTGATGTCCTTTATTTAAGGGAAAAGAACCCATGGATTGAGAGTGTACAGGGCTTCACAAGCAGTGGAACAGTCTTCCCGAGGGGTTTCGGGCAAGGGCGAGTTTAGTGTCAGAAGCCTCAACGCGGAAACCGGGCGTGACTGGCTGAGGTTGCGTGGCTGACATTTAGAAAGATCAAGGAACAAGGAAATCAGTGTAGAGCGCAGCGTCGACTTGGTGTTTGGGGCTTGGCTGACTGCATATGCTGTGTTTCTGGTCAAGCGGAGCATTTACAGCGGCATGAAAGTTTGGTTTGGTGACATGGAACCTGGGCTACCTCTTGGGCCTAGAGCTTTATTTCAGAAGTTCCATGTTTGTTTACTTTTCAAATATGAAACAGTGAAAATATTCTGAATAATCAAAATCTCCTCTCTGGAAGCAGGACCAGGCATGGTCCACCCTTTTCCAGAACTTTCTTCCCTTTTCCTAGTGCTCTTCTAGCTCCCATGATAGGAGCTCAGAATCCCTTGGGTCTGCTTTTATGACCAGTTTGCAGGCCTCTGACGTGTTTTAACATTACCTTTTGAATTCAGAGATTCTCCCCAGCCCTTTATTACTTCCTGTTTCTTATCAGATTCCATAATGGTAGGGAAGGGAAGTAGTGAATATGGAGTATTTCCTGAAGAAACTTGACCTAATTAAGACAGGAAGGCGATAGAGGGGGGAATTCAGGATCAAGGAAATGTTTTAAATACGTAGGACAGATATAAACATAAACCAAATGAAAGCTGGAATTCAAGGGAAGTAAGTAATCAAGTATTTGACCTGTACTGAAGGCCCTGCTAAGGTTTGAGTGTATAAAACTTGTATTGGAAAAAACTGGTTGTTTGAGTTCATCCATTTATGAACAGATCTTTCATTTTGAGTATCTACCATGTTGAGGTTGTGAAGATGAGACAGACACACTGTGCCTTCAAGAAGCCCAGGATCTAGGGATGTGGAGCGAAGGGGTTGTTCAGGGTTTGTAATTGGTAAATCACAATCTAGGAAGAATGAAAGTTGGGAAAGCAAGAAAGGGAACTACTGATCGTTCTTAGTGGTATCATAATATTCCTGGTGGCTGATAGGCATGTGATAATTACGTTTGAAGGAAAACCTCTGTCTCCCACCAGGTCCTGCTCAGTAAAGATTAAATCTCCGATATATTCTTTTAGACCCCATTAGATACTGTCGTCTCTATTGATAATATCTAAGAACTTTTCTTTAAAAACATGATCCAATGTGTATGGGTATGACTGATTCACTTTGCTGTACACCTGAAACTAGCACAACATTGTGAATCAACTATACTCCAATAAAAATTTTTAAAATAAATAAGTAAAATAAAAATATGTTCCATATATTCAATTAATGGAAGAAGATGCTCACTCTTTCAAAACACTGTGCTGCAGTTTTCAATGTATTTTTAAGGTATTTATTTGGCATCTTAAGGCACTTGGGAGAGGGAAAGAAAGAAAAGTAGTTTTAGGTTTTATTTTCCCAAATGTAGAATGTTTCTATCTTTCATGGGCCCATCCTGTGGGATTTTTAACATAAGTGGTTCTTGAATTTGATTATAATATATTCAGATAGCTTTATTCTTTGTCCGTTCGGGCTGCTATGACAAAAATAGACTGGGTGGCTTAAACAACAGAAATTTATTTCTCACGGTTCTGGAGGTAGAAGTGCAAAGTAAGGGTTCCAGCAGGTTCGGTGTCTACTGAGGGCCAGTTTTCTAACAGGTGGAGAGGATGAGGGAGCTCTCTGGGGACCCATTTGTGAGGGCGTTAACCCCATTCATGAGTGCCCCCCACCTCGCCATCTCATCTAATTCTAGTCACCGCCCAAAGGCCTCACCTCCTAATACCGTCACACTGAGGGTTAGGATTTCAACGTAGGAGTTTTGGGGGGACACAGACATTCAGTTCATAGCACTACCCTTTGAGGTAAGAGGTAAGGAATTGTAACTGTCATTGCTAAAGTGAAGGTTCTGGTTTTTCTGACCCAGACATGAGAGGATCTGGGCAGTCTTGTCAGTTTGAATGGAGGAGATCATGATGGTATAGTATGGATAGCACATAATGTCCTAGGGTGATGTCTGCTGCATTTTAAACTTAACTAAGACAGCGTTTTCTCTGTTTACGTCAAGGTGGTGAGCTTTTTGCGTGGGGACAGAACTCAGACGGCCAGCTTGGAGTTGGAAGAGGATTTGCCTCGGTCCCTACACCGCAGATCGTGGAGCACCTCTCAGGAGTCCCCTTGGTTCAGATTTCTGCGGGAGAAGCCCACAGCATGGCCTTATCCATGTCGGGAAACATTTACTCATGGGGAAGAAATGATTGTGGACAGCTGGGCCTGGGCCACACTGACAGTATGGAAACATATTTTCAAATTCATATTCTAAACAAATATATATTTGTCATATAAGAGATGAATGTACCACAGACTTCCCTGGCAAAAATGATTCAGATCCCCACTTTCATTAGCACTGATCTCCCCGGTTATCTCTCTGTCTTCAGGGCAGAATCGGTCTAAACGACATGCATGCGCAGTGTGCCGGTCATGGCTGTAATTGAGACGTGTGTCAGGGCCAAGTAGGAAAAAGGGAAAGAGCATTGGACTGGGGATCAGAATACCTGGGCTTTGATTCCCACTTGAAGTTAACTAATTTCAGGACCTACCCAAGTCACTTACTTTTCTCTAGGTCTTATTTTCTTTTTCTGTAAAGTGATGAGTTTGGATGAAGTGACCTTCAAGGTACTTGTGCACTTAAATGTCTATTATTCCAATTACATTAGGACAAAAGGATACTAAAATTCTATTTAGAAACTCACCTGTCCCAGTCTCATAAGGTATTCATTACATCTGTACACACACACGAAAACACAACAATTCTCATTATTGAGCTACCCCTACAAAGCAGATGGCAATATTTCTGATTACCCCAAACACCTTGTTAGAGATTTCAGGTGTGGCAAACTCAGCTGCTTCATTAGCTGTGGTGATGAACACGTTCCCCCCAGAGTTACTGATCAGATAACTGCATTTCTGCCTCACATGGTCCAATGCTAGTTACTCAGGAGAACCCGTAAGTCAGTGTTAGAAAAATACTCAGAGGAGGAAAAGGAATAAAGGACAGTTGAACTTATTTTTGGGGAATCTCTAAGTGCTTGGACGAGAAAATAATCGTGAAAGAGAGAAGAGGTAGTGGAAGGGAAGGACAGTGTAGTAGAGACTTTGAAAGAAAAAAGAAGCTTTATGTTCATTAAAAGGGTAATGCTAGATGGGACTTGGAAATATCAGGTATGCTTCAATGAAGGCTAATCAGGTCAGGTTCAAAAGAGAAGAAGGGGCTCTGGGAAGTGAAAGTGACACTTTCACAGGTGAGGGCCCCCGACTGTGGCCCTTTGACCACTGCGCACCTCTGCTTTTAGACCTAAATGTACCAACACAGAGCCTTTCTTGTCAGTGTGTTAGGAGCTGTTGTGATGGGCCTAGAGGAAGTGGTCTGGGTATTTTATCAGTAGGTGGAACTCTAGTGTGAAATTCACCATTTCCTTTGGGTCACTTGAACTCTTCTTTCCCTTGCCTAGATAAAGATTCTCCTTGCCTTATTGAAATGCCGGACAGTCAGAAAGTTGAATTTCTCGCTTGTGGTGGCTCTCACACTGCCCTGCTAACAAAGGTGCGTTACCCTTGTCTCTCTGACTGTAATCCCAGGAGAGCACTTGGTAGTGGAGAACCCACTAGAACCTGGAGATGTGGGCAGCTGGTGTTTCCCAGGGAAGAAAGGTCACCACTGCCCACACGCAGGACTGTCCTGATCGCTGGGGGGCTTTGCTTCGATGGTGATTTTATTGGTTTTTCACTGACGCCTTTGCATCAGTGAGTGTTTACTTCTGTGTCATATTTCTCTAGAATCTGATATGAAGTTCCCTTTCTTTAGGGTGGGCTGGTGTTTACTTTTGGTGCTGGAAAGTATGGGCAACTCGGTCACAATTCAACACAGAATGAGTTAAGACCCTGTTTGGTAACTGGACTCGTGGGGAATAGAGTGACCCAGATAGCCTGTGGAAGGTGAGTTGTAAAGTGTCAATGAAAATTGGTAAGATATGCACAGTAAATTTAGATAGGTAGTTTAATAAAATGTCCATCGAGTTTCTTTGATTGAAATAAAGGTATCAGACATTTTCAGATAGGTGAAGATGCTTAATTTTACATTATTAGACAATCATAATAAATATTTTACTATAGATATTTACTTTCATTGTTTTTTTTAATGTGTAAATATATTTACTTTCTGTTGGTCCTTTAGTGAAATACCTTTGTAACTGTTCGAATGCACTTTTATCTTAAAAAAAAAGTTATTTATTTGGAAAAAAATGAACAAACATGAGTTAGAAAGGTTTATCCATTGATATCATCACTCCATCTCTGCATCGACCAAAGGAACATTGTCACCACTTTGGATTTTTCGTAACATACATTCCTCCGAGTAGCATGTGTTACGGAAGGAGTCCTCACCTTAGAAATGTCTTACTGCAAACCAGGCAGTACCCCTGCTAACACAGGAGAATTCACTGGAAAGACACAAGACTCACTGAAGGCTCCTACACTGATGGTCACTTTTATTACAAGAGGAGGATACAAGTTAGAACCAGTCAAAGGAAGAGATGCCTAAGACAGAGTCTAGAAGGGGTCCAAATGAGGAGCTTCTGGTGTCCACTCCCCTTGGAGCCATGGGCCGTGTTACCTCCTCCCAGCCTGATGCATGACTGAAGAATATTGCCAACCAGGGACGCTCACCCAAGTCCAGGGTTGTTATTGGGGTTTCATTGCTTAGTCATGATTGATTGAATTCTTGCCCATGTGGTTGAACTCAGCCTCCAGCCTCTGTGTATCGAGAGGTTGGGCTTACATACAGCTGGAGGGGCTTCCATGAGCCACCTGGATAAACTATTAGGTGTGGTCTTAGGGGCGGGCCTACCATGAATAACAGAGACACTCCTGTCACTTGGAAAATTCTAAGGCTTTAGACATTACCTCCCAGGAAGTGAGGACAAAAGCCAGACCTCGGAGTAAGGCCAGATTCTTTCCTTATACATCTGTATAGTAGGAGAGGCCATCAGGCAAATCAGTAAGAACATCAGCATGATAAAGGTCTTTGGGAAATAGAGTGGGAGCTCGGGGAGGATCACCTAATGCTATCTTCTAGGATGGGGAGGGGAGGGACTCAGAGATGGCTTCCAGAAGGTGGGGACTCAAGCCAGGACCTAAAGAAGGAGTAGAAGGCAAGAGGTGGTGCTTGTTCTGACGAAGGGAACGTCATTTGCCAGGGTGCAGCCTCGTGGCCTTCAGCACGCTTAGGGGTTCTAAAATCATCTCAGCCACACATGAGTGGTTTCTTAGTTTCTAGGTGGCTGATATCATCCACTGGAAGTTGGTTAGCTGTTTCCCTGACCGAGTAGCGTAATTTCCTCAGTTTACCGGATTGCTGCATACTCTAATCATTGTGGATAATTGAGAACGGACCATATGTGTTTTCATTTAATAGGCAGCACACACTTGCCTATGTTTCTGATTTGGGGAAGGTCTTTTCTTTTGGTTCTGGAAAAGAAGGACAACTGGGGAACGGTGGAACACATAATCAGCTGATACCGTGTCCCATGAAATTGTCATCAAAGGAAGAACTCACATTTGGTAAGTTCTTGAGGAGCACAGGATTCGGCACGAATACCTTGGTTGAGAAACTGATTGTTCTAAGTGTGTAATGTGGGCAAGAAAAGAAGTGTCTGACGGTGAAGGGAGGTTTTCTAAACATTGCTTTCATTCGTTTACTTGTAACCAGTGTAACACAGCCAATCTAATTTATCAAGTCGAAATAACCATTAGTTTTCCCTTAGCCCTTCAGGTTACGATTAATGTGGATTTAAAACGATACAACATAAAATAGACTATATGGGTTCAGAGGCCTATGCAGCCTCTGATTCCAGTTTTCAAGGGACCTATTACCTGATTAAATTGACTCATAATCGTATAAAACCCTCAGAATGATGAGCAGCTGACATATGCCAGGCAGTGTAAACTGCCTAGCTCACCGGCCCTTAAACAGATCCAGGAGATGTGTACTCTCAGTTGTCTTCTGCTGGAGGGTGCAGAGACTCGGAGGGCGGAAGGTTAGCCCGGGAAGGGTTGTGGCTGGACACGTGAACTGTGCCCTGTGTAACTCTAGAGCCTTCGCTCTGAGACGTTCCACTGTAGAAGTGCCTCAGAGCCCTTGGGTCACTTGTTTCTGAAAGCTTAGTGGTGACCGGAAGTACCAGAATTCTCTCAGTTCTTCTGGGGAAATGAACAGTCGGGTTACTTCCTTAAGCAGAGCAAGTATTATATCTGATTTCTTATAACCACTTGCATAGGCTTTTGAAGTACTTACATCCTTCACAGCCAGTAGTCGTTGATTAAATCTTGAGTTGTAGAATAATAAATAGGGTTTTTAGTAAGAGGCGCTGAATTAAACCAGGGAACAGTTAACTAATCAAATATTTGTTTGACTGTGTTGTATATATAAGCATTTATGTTAATTATGTGTATTAAACTGATAGCAGCCGACCTTGCGAATCATCTATGTTTGCTAACTAGACTTTACTCTGAAGTAGATATGTATTTCTGCTTTATCGGTAGGAAATGTACTGAGTCTTTGTCTGTCAGAAAGGTAAAAGGACTCAGTTTAAGAGGAATCTAAAATTATTTAGGCCGAGTGTGTATATTTGTATCAGATGAGATCAGATTTCTAAACTCTTATTTTTTGTAAATCCCTTTCAGAAAGCCATACCTCAGAAAAGGAGTTAATAATGATTGCTGGAGGAGATCAAAGCCTTTTGCTTTGGGTGGAAAAAGAGGTAAAAATAGATCTCTAGAAGTTTTATAACTTGGTATTTTAAGCAAAACAGAAGGTTCTAGAATCTAGATTTGGTGAATTCCAAAATCATCAGGTTACCAGGCTGAGTTTGGGGAATGGTTAGACATTATCGATCCTTTATTGTCTAAACTACATACGTATTTACTCACAAAAGTCAGCAGATTTGCCCTTAGTGTATGTCAAATACGTGTGATTTCCTTAGACTCTGCTTACCTTTCGGGAGGCTCCTTGCCAAGAGCATTTTGGTCAGGGTGCTAGTGAACCAGCAGGTTGATATTCTGAAGTGACTTTGCCGGCCAATACTGAAAAAGACCCGAGGTTTATAGTCTTATGAATACTCAGTCTGTAACCTCCATATCCTACTCCACCAAGGCAAACTGAGTTCCTGCCACTTCTGTACCCAGTCCTTTAGGATCTCTCCACTCAAAGCTGTCTGATGTTCAGTTTAATCTGATCATACCCGTATAAAGTGTTCAGTGTTGGGGCATTCAGAGAAACTTACTTTGGATCTAAGCACCCTTGGACAAGAAATTGGCAACCAGACAAATGATTGATTGTTCCTTGGTAGAATCTTACTTGATGATTTTTGCAGAGCTATGTTTTCCATGCTTAGTATTACCCTCTATCCCTAGAACGTGCCTAAGAGTTGGATACCTATTTCTGTGGTGTCTAAGTTACTGTATTTTACTATTTTGTTTGTTTACAGAATTCCTATGTTAATCTGAGGAGGAGAATTCCTACCTTGAATGAAGGCACTGTAAAGAGATGGATTGCTGATGTGGGGACTAAACAGTGGCAGAATACAAAAAGGTGCACCCTAAGTGTCTGTCTGCTCATATACCTCTCTAAAGCAGTGTTTCCCCAACTGGTTCTGCACGCTACAGAGATGTGAGATTTTGTGGTCCGCTAGTGGTCCATTAGTCAGAGATCTGCAGAGAAACAGAACCAATAGCATGTGTTTGATGGTGGTGGGGAGAGATTTTAAGGAATTGGCTCATGCAATTGTAGGGGGTGGCAAGTACAAAATCTCTGAGGCAAGACAGCAGGCTGGAGACCCAGGGAAGAGTTGATATTGCAGCTTGAGTCCCAAGGTAGTCTGGAGGCAGAATTCCCTCTTCCTCTGGAGACCTTAGACTTTTTCTCTTAAGGCCTTCAACTGATTAGATGAGGCCCACCCACATTATGGAGGGTAATCTGCTTTTCTCACAGTTTTCTGATTTGAATGTTAATCTCATCTAAAAAATACCTTCATAGCGACATCTAGATTGGTGTCTGATCAAATCTCTGGGTACCATGGCCTAGCCAAGTTGACACATACAATTTAGCATGTAAGCTCCATGGGGGCATCTTTCTTTACTGCAGGACTTCTCTGGGCCTTTGATATGTTTAATTGTGACACTGAGCAGGAAATAGAGTCTACAGTTTCTCAACCCTCGTTGACTTTAGGGCCTCTTGTTTGTTGAGCTGTTATTCACAGCTGAACAGCTTAGGCAACCTTACTCTCAATGATAGAACTCCTACCATCTGTACAAATTATACTCATTTATACAGGCATTTCCTTTTAGAGACATTTTTAGGTATGGCTTCCTAATTCTGGAAAGTAGTTATACCAAATAGCTGCATCGTGCAGAGCACAAGTGGTCAAGAGCTATTTGTGCAAGTACTTCTATGACACAACTGAACATACATCCCCACCTTTCATTTCTGGTAATTTTTTTTGTTTCTACTCCAGTGGAATAGAAATAAGTAGGGCTTGGAAAGCTGGGTGGGTTGGGAGTGTTTTATTTGTCCAAGAAAATATCCTAGGTCAAGCCTTATCCCCTTCCCCTCTGGCTTCCCTGAGTACGTATCTTTTTATTTCCCATGTTTGCCTCTGAAACTTTGAGATTTCCGCAAATGAGACTTTCAGATGCCCATGGCAATATGCAAATAAATTGGGAGATGGAGGGAGGAATTTGAAGGACAATTTGTCATGTCTCCTGCTACAAGGAGGCATATTCTGATTTGTTTTAACCACCATCTTATTCCTAATATAGGGAAATCAGAGAGATATTTTCATCTCCTGCATGTCTGGCTGGAAGTTTTTTAAGGGAAAGGTAATATATATAATAAATATAAAATTCTGTTGAAAACACTATGTATCGATAGCATGGTGACTATGTTAATAATACTGTATTGTATGGTTGAAAGTTGCTGAGAGAATAGATCTTACAAGTTCTCATCACAAGAAAAAAAATGTGTGAGTGTGTGTGGTGATGAATATTAACTAGACTTGTGATCATTTCACAGCATATGCTGTACATATGTCAGTGCATTATGTCGTATACACCTGAAACGAATATAATGTTATGTGTCCATTATATCTCAATTTAAGAAACTGTGATAGATGATAAAGAAAATGGTTTGAGGGTAAAATAATTATGTGTGTCTTTATCTCTTTTTAAAAATTACCTTTTTTTTTTCCTACAAAAGCACATATATGCTTGCTGTAGAAAATGTCAAAAAAAAGACATGAAACAAAAAGAAAATGGAAATCAGCCAAAATTCACCACTTAAGCGTAATAGCTAGTGTTTGTATAAATATTTTTTATGCAAATCTGTAGTTTTACAAAAAAGGGGATTATATTGTTTTATACATTTCTTCACGCTTAATACATTTGCCCATCTTTCCATTTTATTCCATTTTTATATTATTCAGTATTTCCCCATAACATCATTTTAGTGGTTGCATGGTATTCCATGGGAAGGGCGTACCTTAATTTATTTGATTACTTCCTTATTACTAGATACTAAGGTTTCTTTGAATTTTTAAGTATTATGAAAGAATGACTTTGTACTTCTTTTCCTAAATATTGGTATAATATTTATTTAAAAGAACTTTTTCTGTTTTCAGACACTAAATATATGTATTATTTCACAAAGAATGGGTCTAATTTTAGACAGTATATTCAGTCCAGTATAAATGTAGTTCTTGAGTTAAGATAGACATTTCATTAGTAATTTTCTCTTTGATTACTAAAAATTTACTGCTCTGAAACCCCTTTTTTGGTCCCTGCTTGTAGTTCATGTAACTGGAAAACAAGAAATACCTTTACCTTTTTCCTGTGGCTATTTTTTTTTTGTACTGGAAAATAAATATTTATTGATTACTCATTTAAGATAAGACAGTATCTGATGTAAAGTCTGATAGTGTACGTATAGTTAATGCGGCCTTGATACTTTTTGACATTTCAGAAATAATCACATTTTGTCAACTATATTTTCAGTTGTGTTTGTATTCAGTCAAATTTTTATAGTTATTGAAAAGGTGGGAAAAAAGTAATTTTATTAAAATGAAGCAAGCTTGAGAAGAAACTTTTCATCTGGATAAATAATCTAATAAAATATTTAATTTTGAAGTGTCCGTTTTCATTTACTTACTCATCCATTTTTCATTTACCTTCCTTCCACAGAATAGCTGAAGAAACGATGTCTCTTCATTTGGACTTAAATGCAGCAAGGGACACCTTTATGGAGTTAACCCAAAAGGACTGGATTACTAACACGGTGGTATTCTTCAGATTGTTACTTGGAAAAAGAAAATACACTGAAACATTTTTATAAGAACTCAAAATTTCAGAAGAAATATCTTGTTTTCAGATACTCTTTGAGACCCTGTGGTATATATAGATTAAGTTAAACTCAGCTGCCATTCAGGAGTTTCCCCACTTAGGGTGAAATAGTTGGTAGAGGAGGCACTTAGGTTACAAATAATCTAACTAGTTCATCGGTGCCCACACACACATACACGTGTATGTACAGGCACTCCCCTAGAGGGAATGTTTTCAATTTAGGGCTTTAGGAAGATGATTAAAATATTTGTTGAGACTGGTACACTAGAATAAGAACAACATTTTATTTTATTTATTTTTATTTTTATTTTATTTTTATTTTATTTATTTATTTTCATTTTATTTATTTATTTTATTTATTTATTTATTTTTATTTTATTTATTTTTATTTTATTTTAAACATAAGTATAGAAAGGAAAACACTTTTTCTGATACGAATGTCTCCCTCACCAAGGACTGCCTGGTCTGCACTTCCTTTTCTGTAGGTTCTAGAATATTCTTGTTCTTGCTGGGATTGTTGCTTCTTTGTTTCAGCACTGTTACTACTATCTTTAGGCTTCCCTCTCGGGGATGCTTCAGGCATGCTTCCTTTATATGTAGCCTTTATTAATTTACTTCCCTCTTCTACTGTACTGATTGATCTAGGGGTGGTACTGTCTGTGTTGCTCTCTCAGTCTGTTTCTGTCTGGGTCTCTGGCTCGTTTCTGCGCACGCTCCCTCCCCCTCCTTCACCCCTCTTGGCCCCCCGCCCCCATGTGGTCTTTCCTTCTGCTTCTGTGGCTCTTATTCTTTCCCGCTCTGTGTCTCGTGCTTGTTCTCTTCCTGCTCTCAGCTCCCTCACCTGGTCTCTTGCTCTGTCTGTCACACTCAGCATTCTGTATCTTAGCTGCAGGTTCTCTCTCGCGCACTCTTTTCTCAAGGGAAGATGGAAAATTTAACTGTTAACTTTGGCAGAACCATTGCCTAATGAGGAGTCTGATGTAAAATGGATCCTTAATTATGCACCTTTATCGGGACTCTGCAGCAGTTAGTAGAAAGATCACCAAGAATAGAAAGCCATGTCTGCATCTGTGAAGGGAAGAGGTTGGACCAGTTCATCACCAAGGCTGATTATCCTTAGCTGTGCCAGAACAGTATCAGATACAGTGCAAGCGACATAATCACAGAGCAGTCTCCCAGTGGTTCAGATGGGACAGTTGGATCAGAAGACCCGTAATGTTTCTGTTTTGCGATTTCTGTGACATGGACTCACAGACTTGGCCTTCCTTCATTTATTCAGCAAATATTTGAATACTGCTGTGCGTAGGGAACTGTGGTGAGACCCCTGTCTTTAGAGGCTCCTGGTTTAGTGAAGGAGACGGATACCTATGTGCAGCTGTCAGTTGTCTTCCCTAGTTCCCAGCTTAGAACATACTGGGTGTTTAATAAATATTTTTAGAGGAATGAATTGATTCATTGCCTGGGCAGTGAACGGTCAGCTCTGTTTAGAGTGCTCAAAACAAGGTGCCCAGGGGGAGGGGAGTTTACCAGGTACCTACAGGGGAAGGACATTCCAGGCAGTCAGGAAGGTGTGCACCAAGGCACAAGCTGTGAAACAGTGTAACTGGCTTGAGAGCGGTACAGTGGTTCTAAAGGGCTGGGAGGTTTGGGGTTGTGGATGGTGAAGAGCCCAGAGGAAGGAGGGGGGCACGTGCAGCATCAGTTGTGCATATGACTCTGAAGACTGAACCTCGTGGTGGGAGCCCAATAGAATGTTTTGATGTGAAAATAGATAATTGTAAGATTTTGTAGATTTAGAGATATCATTTAGCTAGTATCTCATAATTTAGTGATTGAGTTTGAGCTTTGGAGTCAGAAAGATCAGGAGAGATTCTCACTTAGCTCTGTGACCCTCAGCAGGTTAATTTCCCTAACGTGCGGAGTTCTCATTTATGAATCGGGGTTAATAATACCATCTATGTTACAGAGAAACGACAAGGATAAATGAACTTATATATGTGAATTACTTAGACAAATAATAAGAACCCTGTAAACACTAGATTATCTTCTTAACGGGCTTTTAGGCAAATTATTACCATTATCTGAGCCCACAGAACACATAAACATTCAGAATTCCATTTGAATTTTTCTTCAACACGTGCATTCTGAATTGGGGAAACTAAGAAGATTGGAAGGGCTAGAAACTAGAGTTTGGTGGAGAGAGTTTGTGATGAGACAGGTGATTCTGTGAGAAGGTAACAGGAGACCATGCGGATTTTCGTTGTTTTTGTTTGTTTTTTATTTTTGTTTTGCTTTGGGAGATTCTGACACATCCTCTTTAAAAAATGAGGTGTGCTAGTGGAACTGGAGGGAAGAATGTGGACCATCATTGGGAGGGCTGCCTTTTAGTTCTGAGTCCATCCAGTATAATCTTGCACATGTGATTTCTTCTTGATCTCCTTCATGAACCCCAACAATTGGACGGAGAGGTTACTTGTCACACGTTTACACACCTAGGTATTGGGGAAGCTAGATGAGATGGGTTGTGAACATGGGTTTTAGAGAGACCACGTGATTGCTCCAATTTCATGGTGGGAAGAAACTCCGGGTTCCACACTTTATTTTATTACAGTAATTGCTATGTTCTGAGTGTCTTTTCCTGGATCCTTTTTGACCACAGATAACCACATGTCTCAGGGATACTCTGTTGAAAAATCTTCCATTTCATTCTCCACATCAAGAAGCTTTAGGAGTTTTCTTCCTTCTCCCGGAATGTCCTGTGATGCATGATTGTAACAACTGGGAGAGCCTGGTGGTTCCTTTCGCAGAGACTCTTTATAAAATGCGTGGCCAGTCGTCAGAGGTCCTGGGTAAGATTGATGGTTTACATTTGAAAACACATGACTGTCTTCTCAGTGGAAACACGTGCCTAGTGAAGTTACGGCAAAGCTTAGGTGATCGTGAACACATTCATGGTTCTTAGTTCCTAGTCTTAGCGTATTCTAACATGCTGCAATAATCACTGTGTTCATCCAAGATAGATTGTTCTAGTCCCTTTTCAGCGTTCTTGTAATGATACCTGTGTGACTTGGTCATGAGGTCCTTTGCCCCCTACTTTTCATTATGAAGAACTTCATACACAGACGTTGAAAGACTAGTACAGTGAATCCCAGATGCTCTCTACCTGAGAGTCAACAGCAGTTAACATGTTGCCGTGTGTGTACAGATTACATTTTATTTTATTTTATTTTTTTATTTTTATTTATTTTTATTTTTTTTACATTTTATTTTTGCTGAACTATTTGGAAGTGAGTTGGAGATATCGGGACATTTTACCCATAATATTCAGCATGCATCTCCTAAGGATATGGAATCCTGTATTACCTCAACATGGTTACCACAGCTAATAAGATTAGTCGTGATTCCATAATATTACCTCACATCTAGGCCATATTCAGATTTCTGCACTTGTCCCGAAAAGTATCGTACGGGCTTTTTTTTTTTTTTTAAAGAGCGTGGGTCAGTAGTCCTGTTCAGTGTCTCACATCTAGGTTTGTCTGATTGTTTCCTCCTGTCCCTGTATTTCCAGTACACTGGAAATTAGGTCTAGGGGCTTGATGATATTCTAATGAGGTTTTTGACACAAATAGCATATTCAGCCCAAGAAAGTCCATTCTTTCTTATGTTTTGTCACATTGTAAGCGATGAAAAGCTGGTTTAAAGCATTTTTCTTTTATACAATGTGGAAAGATGGTTTTTAAGAGTTAAAAACTCGTGCTAAGAGGGCAAAATAGAGTCGTGTAATCACAAATAGTTCTTAATCTGGTTTTTAATACTGTATGCTATTTCATCTGGGCAAAAAATGTGACTGATTAATTTTGTCTAGTTTTTTTTTCCCCCAACAAATTAATTAGATCCAATCTGTGGCTCTCTTACTGTCAAGGCATTTTTTTGAGAACATTAAATTCTACACTTTCAATTCCGATTGTATTTACTGAAAAATTTATTACAAATGTGTCTTTATGACTACAATATATATGAAAATATTCCACCAGTTTCAGAAAATACTGACTACTTTTTACCTTTAAGAATCCAAGAAATATTACATGCTGACAGTTACTTACCTTCGTATCCCTCAGAGGAATATTGGGCATCTCTGCAAGAAGCTGCTTTCATCAGACTGGTGCAGATGTTTAAAACAGCCGTCATTGCTCAGCTGAATTATTGGGCTGGAACTACGGAGAATAACTATCACATTAAAACTCTCCTAGAAATGTTGAAAAAGCTGCACAGGGTAAGTGCTGTTCTAGAAACCCGTACATCTTTATTTTGCAATAAAAATTCCCTTGGTTTCACCTGGCTTGAAACTTAAGCAGACTCTTACGAAACATGAGGTCGGTACTGTTATTTTTAAAATGTTGTTTTTTGTGAATTAAGTCATGCATATAAAGGAGTGTGTCTAGTATCCGTATACAGTTTAAAGAAAAGTAGTAAAACAGACATCAGTGTAACTACCACCCATGTTAAAAAAGAAAACATTTCTAGTGCTTTAGAAATGCCTGTGTGTCTCTCACAGATTATACACCCTCACCTCGCGGAGGTAGCCAGGATCCTGGATTTTCAGTCAATCATTCACTTACGCTTCTTTATTTTTTTATAACCATGAGTATCTCTTGACACTATGCTGTTTAATTTTGCTGTTTCCAAAATTTCATATGAATTGAATACATGCTGCTTACACAACGTTCTGTTTTTTTAGACTCATCCAGATTAATACTTATGTCTGTACTTCATTTTCGCTTCTCTATCACACCATAGTGTGACTCTACCAGAATTATCCATTCCGGTATTGATGGATATACAGTATGTGCTATTTGCAATTCTTTTTTGGGGGGAGGGTTCCTCTATGAAAAAACATGCTACTGTCAACATTTTTGTACTTATCTCTCGGTGACCATGTGTCAAGAGTTAGTTTTTAGTTTCCATCCCTAATTCTGGAATTGATAGGTTGGAGGATATGCCTGTGTTGTTCTTTATGGGTAGTGACAAACTGTCTTCCGAAGTGGTTGGACCAATTTAAATCCTCTCCAGGAAATGATGAGAATTCTGTTGCCCCGTGTCTGACTTTAAAATTGGGAAAATATTTTTAGTGCCATATTGAAATCGTGCCAGATTATGACTTTATTGATTGATTGACTGCCGAGTTGGGTTTTTATCGCTGCGCACGGCTTTCTCTAGTTACAGCAAGCAGGGGCTACTCTTCGCCGCGGTGCGTGGGCTTCTCACTGCGGTGGCTTCTCTTGTTGCGGAACACGAGCTCAGTAGTTGTGGCTCGTGGGCTCAGTAGTTGTGGCTCACGGGCTCTAGAGCACAGGCTCAGTAGTCGTGGCGCATGGGCTTAGCTGCTCCGCGGCATGTGGGATCTTCCCGGACCAGGGCTCAAACCCGTGTCCCCTGAATTGGCAGGCGGATTCTTAACCACTGGGCCACCAGGGAAGCCCCAAATTATGATTTTAATTGTATTTCCCTGGTTCTAATGCATTAGAGCATATTTTCATGTCTATAATTGCAATACTTGTTTCCTCTTCTATAGAATACCTGTCCTTTTGCTCAATTTAAATGTATTTAATTTTTTCTTATTGGTTATAGGAGTACTTTTTAGTTTGGATACTAGTCCTTTGTCAATTATATGTGTTGCAAATATCAAGTCCCAGTTTATAGCTTGTCTTGGTGGTTTTTGATGAACTCACTTCTTTTTTTTTTTAACTTGTTGGCCACACTCCTCAGCATGTGGGATCTTAGTGCCCCGACCAGGGATTGAATTGGGCCCCCTGCACTGGAAGCGGGGAGTCTTAACCCCTGGACCGCCAGGGAAGTCCGAAATTCAGGTTCTTAATTTTAATGTAGATAAAATTTGGGGACTTCCCTGGCGGTCCAGGGGTTAAGACTCCCAGCTGCCAATGCAGGGGGCACGGGTTAGATCCCCAGTCAGGGAACTAAGATTGCGCATGCCACACGGCATGGCCAAAAAAAAAAAAAAAAATTTTGTCAGTCTATTCCTTTATGATCTTTACTCCATGTGTTTTGTTTTAAACTTTTTTTTCCTTCAAGGTTTTAAATTGTTACCCGGATCAGGGATCTGGAGGGCTTCTTTTTGGAAAGGACCAGATGGTAAATATTTCCGGCATCTGTGAGACTTTACAGAATAAGCAGGGGGCCTGATTTGGCCTCGAGGGCTGCTCTAGATAGTCTAGATAGTCTTCTAACAGAGATGATAGCTGGGACCGGAGGAGGAGTTCAAACAGAGGCTTATACACCATATGTCTAATGTTTAAAAGGTTAGAAATCTAGCTAACAACGTGTTAAATGAAATAAAATATACTCTATCTTCCCACCTTGACAAATAAACCTTCCTCATGACAGGGGAAGCCAGGTTTGAATTTCGAAACCTTGGCTCCTTACAGAGTTCTGCAGCGAAAGGGGAGGCTCCGACGGACCCTCCCCGCTCCCACCCCAGGTCCTCTGCGCTTCTCTTCCTTCCTTGGTTTTCTCCCACACCAGGGCTGTCACGTGGCCGTGTGTGGACACCTCAGCCCACGTCTCTGTGTTGCATCCCACCTCCCACAATAGCCATTCCTTAGCCAACCCTGGGGCCCTGGAGCCTTGGGGTGTGTCACCTGTGACACTTCCACTCCCCAATGGGCAAGTGGAGGGAGAAACCTGTGGAGCTCCTGGGGCTGGCTTGGAGCCGTCTGGGCAGGGACCTGCGGGTCTTGGGTTCTGGAGCTCAGTCTAGATGGGGATGTGTGATGAGTGGGCTCCATATAGGCAGGCCCCGTTGACCCTGCAGACCCCTTGTGGGAAGGGGCTTGGCTGGAGGAAGCCCAGAGCAAAGACCTTTAAGTCAGAGGGCAGAGGTCACTCCTGCCAAGGTCTAAAGGGAGTATTGAGGTTAGCTTTGCCTTTCACACGTTGGTGTTTAATCCAACTGAAAATTTATTTTTATTATTTTCCATATGAAAACAATTACCTAGCACCGCTTAACTGAAATTCTGGCCTTTCTGCACTGATAGGTAATGTGAACTGTCATAAAACAAGTTTCTGTATGCGGGGTTCACGTACAGGCTCTTTTCTGTACTGTTAATCATTTTATGTGGCTCTATATTGTTTCTACTTGCTAAAAGAAACACTCCTGTCTTGTTCTTGAAGTGAATCTTGGATATTTTTTGGCATTTGGTTCTTCCCTATAAATTTTGGAATTGGCTTTTCAGGTTCTACACACACATACACAGATCTTACTGGGAATTTGATTGAAATTGCATTTAATCTGTACTTCACTTTGGGGAGAATTGATATCTTTACTGTTGTGAATCTTCATGGTATCTATTTCTTCTACTTATGAGATTATCTTTTAAGTTTTTCAATGAGTTTTTGTTATTTTACTATGAAAGTCTTGGATATCTTTAGTCAAATCTATTCCAGGGTATTTAACTTTTTTTAAGTTTTTGTAAATGGTATCTTTTAAAAACTATATTATCTCTTGTTGGTTTAACAGCAGATAAATGCATTGATTATAGGAATGCATTGTAAGAATGCATTGATTTTTGAATATTGATTTGTTTTCTTTTTCCTTTTTTTTTTGGCCGTACTGTGCAGCGTGTGGGATCTTAGTTCCCCACCCAGGGATCGAACCCAGGCCCCATGCAGTGGAAGCTCGGAGTCTTAAACCACTGGACCGCCAGGGAAGTCCCTGAATGTTGATTTTTTTAATAGCCAGTGAATTTGCTAAATTCTCGCATTATATCTAGTAATTTAACTGTAGATACTTTTGTGTTTTCTGTGCAGACAATCATATCTTTGAAAAACATAATGTTTTTTTCTTCCCAATTCTTAGGCATTTTATTATTTTCCTTTGCCTTGTTGCACTGGCTAGGCCTTCCTACCCCTAGTTGTTCAAGAGGAATGTTGAATAGAAGTCATAGTGATAGTAGGTGCCTAATCTTGTTGGTGATTTTAAAGGAAAATTCTGAATATCACTATTAAATAACATTTTTACTATGGGGTTTTGTAAAATAATCTTTCTAGGTAAAAGGATGTTCCCTCCATTTCTAAGTTGTTACACGTTTTAATTCAAAACAAGTATTGACTCTCTCCTCCTGAAATTCTACTTATTTTGTATGTTAGATCTTCTCGCTCTGTCATCCATGTCTCTTAATCGTCCTGTCATAATTTCCATCTGTTTGTCTCTTTTTACCCCATTCTGGATGATTTCTTCAGCCCTATCTTCCTGTTCATGAATTAGCTTTTCAGTGATTTTTGTCTGCTATTAAAACTGTATTTTGGGCTTCCCTGGTGGCGCAGCGGTTGAGAGTCCGCCTGCCAATGCAGGGGACGCGGGTTCGTGCCCCGGTCTGGAAAGATCCCACATGCCGCGGAGCGGCTGGGCCCGTGAGCCATGGCCGCTGAGCCTGCGCATCTGGAGCCTGTGCTCGGCAACGGGAGAGGCCACAACAGTGAGAGGCCCACGTACCGCAAAAAAAAAAAAAAAAAAAAAGAACATAAACTGTCTTTTGAGTTTTATTTCTAGTAGTATGTTTTTCACTTCTGGAAGTTCTCATTGGTTCTTTAAATTTTTTTTCTTGGTCATTATTTATAATTTCTGGGTACCTGAAGTCTTTGCAGGTCAGTTTTTGCTGTCTTTAGTTTCTGCTGAATCTTCCTCACGGCTCCTTCATTATCATGTATTTTGTGACTCTGTGTGTGTGTGTGTGTGTGTGTGTGTGTGTGTGTGTGTGTGTGTGTGTGCGCGCGCGCGCGCGCGCACCATTTTAACTACAGTTTGCCTCATGGTCTTGGAGTTAGGGTGGGGATGGGTTGATGCAGGAGTGGAGGAAAGAGCTTGTTCATTTCTAGGTTACCCTGGTTCACTCTAATGGTAGCCCTTTTGGGTCCCAGATTTATGAAGCAAGGTTCCCTAATTTGAACAGAGTCTGGGCTTTGTCTCCTTTTCTCAGCCTCAGCCATTGAAACTGAAGTTCAGGTTCACCAGGTTTGGCAGATACTCTCGAGGGAAGTACCACCTTCCCTTAGTTCTTGACCTGATTATTCCATCCAAAAATGTTGGTTTACAGTTTATCCTGTATTTATGGTTGTTTTCAGTGAATCAAAGTGCCTAATCTATCAAACTGCTTAAAAAAAAGGTCTGCCCTACTGCTGAAAAGTGATGCCTGTTCCTGGCTGTTTTTAAAGGTTTTATATAAAAGTGAAAGATCAATCAAAAAAATAATTCCAGGTCTTGAAAAATTGAGCAGTTTACTGAAGAGCTCAGGGAAAGTGTATTGTGATGAGCTTGCCACTTACAAAGAGAATTCCTAGAAATACTGAAGCAGCAACAGAAGAAATCTTGAAGGGATCCTGCTTTGCCCTTGGACTCTAACAGGCAGCGTCAGAATGTTTGTCAAGCTCCCCCCCCCCACACCTCCAGCAGAATCCACGAAGACGACGCACCTCTTTCTCCATGACTCTGAGGCTTCTGAGGCTCTTGACAGTGCAAGGCTGAGATCAGCGGGGTCCTAGTCACAGGGATGAAACAGCATCCCCGTGCAGTGGCACTGGTCGGGGAACTAAGATCCTGCAAGCTGCACAGTGCGGCAACCGCCCCCCGCAAATTGAGAGAAAGAAAGAACGTGACATGAAGTATTGGGCCCCAGAGTAGTTTGGATTCATATTACACTGTATTTTTCTTTGCACTTGAGTTTCTTTAAAACTTCTTTATGGATTAAAAGTAGAAGTTTTTCATCATACCATCAATTTCTATTATTAAATCTTAGGTATTCTTTATGCTCCTGAAAGTTTGGGGCTTTGGCAGTGGGGGAATTGGATAGAACTTAATTCTGGTCATTAAAAGTATGTTTAACTTGCTGTTTATTCTGATAATCTAATTTATAGCCATTAAGCAAAATTGTCTTTATATAAAGAACTTTCTCACAGGTGGTGTTTTATTTAAGGTAAACCAGACTAAATGTCAGCTGCCTGAAAATATCTTCAAAGTAAATGAACTCACACACTTGCTTAATTTTTATGAAGATGCATACAGAAGGACCGTCTGGAAAATGGGCGCAGTAAGTATGGCATATTTAAAGAGGGTATTGATCGTCGGTAAGTTAATACAGGCACTTGTTCTGTAACTTTGTACGAATTTCCAAAACTTCCTGTACTCTGCAGAGCTGCCCAATAGAAATAGCAGGGTTTATGGGAAAAGCAAGGCAGACCCCTCAAAACCGATGCAGTTTTGTAGCCAGAACACTGACAGAAAAGTGCTTCCTACCTGGGGGGATAGCTCAGATCAACCAGGCAAGCGGCTGTGGACAGTGCCGCGAGATGAAAAATGCACAAAAACCGAAGGGTAGAAATCTCTCCACACCCTGATTAGAGGACCGGTGGTACTGAGATAACACTTACGGGAGTGGAGCTTTGCTCTTAAGGTAGGTATAGGAGGCTCGGTAACTCACCAGGAGCCAGCAGGATAGGGCTGTAACTTTGGGGAGGGTTCCCTGGGTATAAGTACTCCTTTTTCATTTTCTTAAAATAAAGCTAAAGGGCTCTTGCTGCCAGTTCAGCAGCTAATCTGAGATTTTTTTCACCTTTTCTCTGAAGGTTCTAATTCTACTCCTAGCACGTCATCCTTTGCCTGGGAAGAATCTTGTCTGAGCTAACCAGCCACCTGCATTCTGTCAGTCCCCTGCTTACCGAATGCATCTGAACTAATTTCACGTTTCAGAAGTGCAGGTGGCAGCAGAACAGACTCTTTGGGAAAATGTCCAGAGTTTATAATTAATGGTGAAATTAAATGAGTACTGAAAACACTAGGTGTATATACCTTTCACTGATAGATATAAAACATTTCCTTAGAATTTTATATATCTGAGCCCTACTGACCAGCATTTTGGATTGCTTTGGCTATAAGTACTGAGACCTGAAACCATCAGGGCTTTAAGGCTAGGAAGTAAGGCGTAAGATTTCTCTGTCCTTTCATTTATCAAAATTGTTGTCATTTCCATTTTTAGGACACTTCAGTGGACATCCACTATCCTGTCATATTCAGTCATTTTCCATTTATCTTTAATATTCTGTCGAAAGTTAAACTACTGTATGCAGACTCACTTTTAAAAATACAGGTATGCATGCCTATTTCTTTGTTTTCATTAGCAAATCAAATGATGAGTACCTTTTCCAGTGTATAATAGAGGAGTGGTAAGGGAGCCACCCACTGGTGAAACCAGTGGTGGTCATAGCATTCAAGAAGCTTATACTCTAGTGAAGAAGGCTATGGGCTTCCCTGGTGGTACAGCGGTTGAGAGTCCGCCTGCCGATGCAGGGGACGCGGGTTCGTGCCCCGGTCTGGGAAGATCCCACATGCCGCGGAGCGGCTGGGCCCGTGAGCCATGGCTGCTGGGCCCGCGCGTCCGGAGCCTGTGCTCCGCAACGGGAGAGGCCACAACAGTGGGAGACCCGCGTACCGCAAAAAAAAAAAAAAAAAGAAGGCTAGAGAGGCTGTCACAATTTGAGTTGGGTTGGCCTTGAGGCATATTAGGGCCTCAGTAGCAAAGGCCAGAGCTTGGGCCTAGCTGTAGGGCTTTTGCCTTGAGGTTGGCGCCGGTAGTCTTCTGAACGGTACTCAAAGACGCGTGGCAGACGTGGGCTTGACTGGGATTAGCACCAGTACATAAGAAGGTCTAATCTAATGGGAAAACATAGTAGTGGGAATAGAGGTGACAGAGGATTCTTGAAATTCAGAGCCAAAGAAACGGCTGGCTGTGATCATGCCATAATAAAGGTTTGTGAAAAGTATTTCCCTTGCAGATGTACTTACTGTCATCAGCTGACTTGGTGCTGTTTGTCAGCGTATCCAGCAAGGGGTTTTGAACTTAAAACTGTACGCTTCAAAATGCCTCAGAAAATGCACCTCACTGCATTATTATAAGGATTAAATTTGTTGATACAGGTAAAGCATTTAGAACAGTGCCTCTCCCAAAGTGCCCGAAAGCGTTAGCGCTTGCTGTCACGTCTATGCTGATACATGCATCTGTATATCTATATGCATGAATAATATTCAAATCTATGTCATAAAAGTAGATACCTTTACCTAATGCAGTTGCCATAACAAAACAAACTAGGAAATGGATTTATAAGTTCCAAGTAAGACCATTAATGAACTATTCAACAAAGGAAAATGGAAAGAAAAAAGATCCGAGAACTTGACTTTGCTTCAACCCTGTAACTATTCTCTCTTGATTCTAAACAAGCTTCCGGTAACTTTTTTATAGAAATGGCATTTGATTTCTCTCTGTTTTGCTAAGAGACATAGACGTTAATGATCCCATATGGCCATTTGGTTCCAGGTGGACGGTCTGTGTGTCTGTCAGTCTGTGGGTCTGTCTCTCTCCTGGTAACTTCGTAGATTATCTGTCCCCTAAAATCTCTTGTCTGAGTTTTCCTCCTAGAAAAGGATATCTTTAGAGAGGTCTTTCATCCTGCGCTTTTCCTGCAGCAGGCTTCTTTTCTAAACGTCTGGACTTCTCTTCCTGATGAGAATACTAGGTTTCAGCTCACTGCTTCGGTCCCTGAAGTGTTCACAGCTGTGTTTACAGGATACAGTGGTCCAGAGGAGCCCGCGGTTGGTCACCTTCCTGCTCACCCAAATCAGCCCCACAGAGCTTTTCATTTCCTATGTCTCAAGTATCTTCTGCTCACTGGGGGTGAATACTGAATATATAGCCTGTCTCCAGGGGTGTATGTAGGGCCCTTTTCATAAATGTTTGTGGCACGCGCGGATAGTAAACTGAACCGGTTTATTCTACTTTGTAAATTTCTACTTAGAGCAAACGGTGAAATGGAGTGAAACATTTTTCTTTTCCCAGGAGAAGAGATGGCGAGCTTTCGTGAGTTTGGCTGGCATTGTGGAACAAGAAAGGTCTGAATTTGCTTTACTGCCCACCGTTAATCTAACAGTCAGAAGGAGTCACTTGATTGAGGATGTTTTGAATCAGCTAAATCAGTTTGAGAATGAAGATCTGAGGAGGGAGTTATGGGTAAAATATAATTCTTACTTAATGTTTTTGCCGCTAAGACAGAAAACATAAAAGGATGTAATAAGGGGCCTTACAGAGAGGGAATTACCGCCCTTTTCCGCTGGGGTTATCTGTATCGGAGTTCCCCTAGTTTTCCCCAGTTGCCTGTGCATTCCAGGTGAGAGCTGTCAGTACAGTCTGGCTAACGAGCAGCAGGTGGAATGGTCATCCTCCCCCCAACCTGATCAGGTAGATAGCCCAGTACTAGCCCTAAGAGGTGCATCCCCTCATGAGGCTTGACCAAGCCGGCTGGTCCTCACCTTTTAAAGGTTCCAGGGAGATGGGGTTGACCCAGAGGAGAATTGAGAGTTTGTTTCTGCTCTTCTGCAGGAACCCAGATTGCTTTGTTGAAGAGAGAACATTCTCTTTATTGACTACATAGTTTTTTGAGGGTATAATTGTAGATATCACCATGTCCTGAGTATTCATTAATAACGATCTTCGGTTTAGCTACTATATAAATTGTCTTACTAATAGATATTTGACACAGAATAATAATGACTAGAAGATCTAATGAATGTTTTCCTTATGCCAGGAACTACTGTAAAAGCTTTCCACTTTTGTAACCCTTTGACCCACACTGTGTAGAAGGTTCTGTTTTTCCCTCCTTTTACACATGGGGAAACTGAGGTGCAGAACCATGAGGTAACTTATCCCAGGGTGACACAACTGATAAGTATCAGAGCCAGGATTTCAGCCCAGCCATCAGGCTCTAGACTCTCCAATTACTCAAGACAAGTCAGGATTTTCCTGATAATATTTATTAGAGTGTTTTTGATTCGAGGCGTTAGTTTATCACTTGTCCTACTCAGATTAAAGAATGATTGACTTGACCAAACTCAAGATACTATTTTAAAAGTATGGAGTTTGCAGTTAGAGTTGGCATTTCTGTGTATTTTTGCACATAGATAATTTTTAAAAATCTAGTGAACTCAGGCTTCCCTGGTGGCGCAGTGGTTGAGAGTCCGCCTGCCGATGCAGGGGACGCGGGTTCGTGCCCTGGTCCGGGAGGATCCCACGTGCCGCGGAGCGGCTGGGCCCGTGAACCATGGCCGCTGAGCCTGCGTGTCCGGAGCCTGTGCTCCGCAACGGGAGAGGCCACAACAGTGAGAGAGAGGCCCGCGTACCGCAAAAAAAAAAAAAAAAAAAAAAAAATCTGGTGAACTCATTTTGACTCTAAACTGTGTCAGCCAGCCAGTCCACTCAGTTATTTTAGTTCCACTTTTATATTTCATTCATCCATTTAAAAAATTTAGGTAACATTTGAATAAGCAGCTACTATTTTCCAGACTGTGTGAGACACTTTACCTGCGTTATCCCATTTAATCTTTCTGATGATCCCGTGGGAAAACACACTTCGTGAGGTTAAGGAGCTTGCCCACATAAAGGGGCAGGGTAAGAGGAAGGATAGAAGCACCAGCATAGAGCCGCAGGAATTTCTGGTATTAACGCAGCACGAAAAAGAAGAGAGAGATGAAAGCTTGAATAGTGCTTCATAAGAGAAAGCAAGGGAGAAAAGAGTGTGAAGAAAGAGGAAGTGGCCAGAAGTGTAAAATGAGTGGGTGAAATTAGGATGAGACGTGAGAAACTCAAGTCCTTGGAATTGGGGATTCACAGATTCTTGGTCCTCTTGGAGAGAAGCATTTAAGTAGAGAAAAGAGTTTAGAAGTTGGTGTACATTAATCCCCAAAATTAGGCAATCTAGATTAGAGGAAGCCAGTATTGTCTGTACTGGAAACAGTGGTGTTGAGATTTTTTTCTCTTTTAAGGATAAGGGAGACCTTAACATATTTGTAAACTGAAGTGAAGGATTCCAAGAAGGAAAGGCAGAAAGGAGAACAGAGCAAGTAATTGAAGGAGCAAAGATGGGTTATAATAGAATCATCTTGAGGAGGGATTGGTGTCAACAGGTGGGATTGCTGCCTCCTTATGGAATCAACAGCCAAGCCAGTAAATACATGTGCTCTGGTTTTTCAGTTTTTTTGAAAATTCTGATATTTATGATTTCTTTATGTTTATTTTCATTATACTTAATGTACCTGATGATTATAAAAATGAGGCCAGTTGAGGTCAGTTCAGTGGTGAAGACTTCAGGCTCTCAGGTTTGTCACCCATAGGATTAAGTCTCAGCAGCTGGGGACTTCCCTGGTGGTGCCGTGGTTAAGAATCCGCCTGCCGATGCAGGGGACACGGGTTCAAGCCCTGGTGCAGGAAGATCCCACATGCCGTGGAGCAACTAAGCCCGCGAGCCACAGCTACTGAGCCTGCGCTCTAGAGCCCGTGCTCCGCAACAAGAGAAGCCACCGCAATGAGAGGCCCACGCAGCACGACGAAGAGTAGCACCCACTCGCCGCAACTAGAGAAAGCCCGTGTGCAGCAACGAAGACCCAACACAGCCAAAAATAAAAATAAATAAATTTATTTTTTAAAAAAGTCTTAGCAGCTGTATAACCTTGGGAAAGTTATTTAAATTCTTGAAGCCTCATGAGCCTCCTAGAATTAGTAAGAAAATTCAATGCGCTAACACAAGTAATTTGCTTACCCCACTACCTCCCAAATACTTGGGTCCACAAATAGTTATTAAATGAGATTTAATGCGTAGCAGTACAGAGCTCTGGAAGTGATGCATTATTTGCTCTGTTTCTTTAGGTTTCATTTAGTGGAGAAATTGGATATGACGCTGGAGGAGTCAGAGCAGAGTTTTTCCATTGTCTCTTTGAAGAAATGACCCGGCCAGAATATGGGATGTTCACATATCCTGAAGAGGCTTCCTACATGTGGTTTCCTGTCAAGGTAAGTCCTCTTTTCTTGGTGTAGGTATTTCCTGAGAGAAAAGGTATGGGGATTTACCATAGGAAATTAGGTTGTCTAGACTGTTGTATTATGGGAGAGGAATTATTGATGTAATTGTGGAGATAACTTTTAATTCTAAAAAAGTGATTATTTTCTCTAAAATGGGGGTCCTCTTGCCCTGGGTTCCCAAGTCCACACAAGAGAATTTAAGTGATATGTATGTATTGACCATTTCTAGAATGTATAGGTAAAATGAACCCTTCCTTTCTTAGGCACTCATTCTTTGTTCTGTTTCCCCAATGAATTTGAAGATACAGCCTATGAAAAGAAATTGCAAAAACTTTGTTTATAAGGATTACTGAGCCTAATGTGTTTCTATTCCTGTTAATACTTTTATTTTTTATTGAAATATATTTGACATATAGCATTGTATAAATTTAAGGTGTACCACATGTTGATTTGATATATTTATATTATAGTATGATTGCCATTGTAGTGGTAATTAGCACCTTTATCACATCTCATAATTATTTCTTTTTAGTGGTGGTTAATTAAGATCTAGTACCATAGCAGATTTGATGATTGTAATACAGTATTGTTATCCATACTCACTGTGCTGTGCATTTGAACTCTAGGATTCATTTGCTACTCATTGCAGCTTTTCCGCCTAAACAACATCTCTCCTGTCTCCTCACCCCCATACTATTGATGCTTTCAGTAACCAAAACTGTGGCAGGGATTTAAATTGACTTAATAATTGACTATAAACCCTAAGTATTCTTATCTCAAGATTTTTCGTTTTAATTTGTGATTTGATTTTGTGAAAGGGGAGAAATGGTTTACCTAATGTAAATATTCCATTGTACTGGTAAAAATTCATAATACGTTAAGGGTTTTTTTTTTTCCTCTTTTCAGCCTAAATTTGAGAAGAAGAGTTATTTCTTCTTTGGGGTTCTGTGTGGACTCTGCCTGTTCAGTCGCAATGTTGCCAACATCCCTTTCCCACTGGCTCTGTTTAAGAAACTTTTGGACCAAGTGCCATCGTTAGAAGACTTGAAAGAACTCAGTCCTGTTCTGGGACAGTAAGTTAACGTCGTTCCTTTTCCAGAACCCTGTCTAACATATATTTAGATAAATAATTAAACACACACATTCCAGTAGTATTTTCGTGTTCAGTAGTAGCATTCTGGGTGTTTTAAACTGATTCTGACTTTGTCAAATTGTTAGATAATAATTTAACTTTCTCAAATTAAGAAAAGTTGGTTTTTCGTATAGTCGGTCCTCACTGTTTTCATTAACCTTTGGTTTATTTGAGTAGAGACAGTCATGACAGCACAGGTTACACCTTGGTGCAAAACCTGCAAGTGATGCTTAATTTATTTTGTTTTATTTATTTATTTACTTATTTATTTTAAAGAGACATGTTTTCCAAAGTTGTTTTTTTTTTTTTTTTTTTTTTAAATTTATTTACTTTTGGCTGTGTTGGGTCTTCATCCCTGTGCGTGGGCTTACTCTAGTTGCAGCGAGCAGGGGCTACTCTTCGTTGCGGTGTGCGGGCTTCTCACTATGGCGGCTTCTCTTGTTGCAGAGCACGGGCTCTAGGCACGCAGGCTCAGTAGTTGTGGCACACGGGCTTAGTTGCTCCATGGCATGTGGGATCTTCCCAGACCAGGGCTTGAACCCGTGTCCCCTGCATTGGCAGGCGGATTCTTAACCACTGTGCCACCAGGGAAGTCCTGATGTTTATTTTAAAAGTTGTTTTATGTCATCATCGTTAAAATGAAAACTTATTTCTAAGTTAAAAGACAAGCCACCACCTCACAAAACATATTGGTAACATATAATAGAAAGGGTTAATACCCCTGCTGAATAAAGTGTTCCTGCACATCCATAAGAAAAATTGACAGAGGATACAAGAAAGTAACCTACAAAAGAAGCAATAGAAATGGTTCGTAAATTAAGATGATCATGGATAATCATAAATTAAGTGATCATGGAATGCATATTAAAGTGAGAGGCTAATATGGGCTTCAAATTGACAGTGGTTGGAAATACTGATGCTGCGTAGTGTCAGTAAGGATTTGGGAAAAGGTTCACTCTGATATCAAGAATTGTGAGTGGAATTAATTGTAAATTGGTAACTCCTTGTCAGAGAGCAGTATGGCAGTACAGTATTCCCCCTTATCTGCAGGAGATGCGTTCCAAGCCCTCCAGTGGATGCCTGAAACCGTAGATAGTACCGAATGCTATATATGCCATGTCTTTTCCTATACGTACATACTTAGGATAAAACTTTATTTATAAATTTGGCACACTGTGAGATTAACAATAACTAATAATAAAATAGGACAATTATAATAATATACTGTAATAAAAGTTATGTGAATGTGGTTTCCCTCTCTCAGAATGTCTTACTGAGGAAATCTAATGCCTTTTCCATCCTAACTAAGCACTTACCATGCACTGTGGCCATAACTTTTGCAGTTGGAGGTGCAAGAGCAAACCAGCATGGATTTCTTTTTTCTTCTTTACAGTTTCCCAGATAGAAGATTCTTTCATACTGTAGATCCTAGCCACCTCAGCGTCTGATTTTTTCTTTCCTCATTAAGTTGAGAACTTTCACCTTTTCACTTAAAACATACAGTTTACGGCTTCTCTTGGGCCCATCCGAATTGCCAGCATCACTACTCTTGCTCTTTGGGGCCGTCATTAAGTAAAATAAGGGTTGCGTGGATGCAAGCACTGTGATGCCACAGTGGTCACGAGGCAGCTACTGAATGCCCAACAGGTGGGATACGCTGGACAGAGGGGTGATTTACCGCACAAAGAGGGATGGTGTGAGATTGCATCATACTACTCAGTACGGCCTGCAATTTAAAACTGATGAATTATTCTGCAGTTTTCCATTTAATGTTTTCAAACTGCAGTAGACCACAGATAACTGAAACTTTGGAAAGCAAAACCATGGCTAAGAGGGGACTACTGTGCTTAGAATAAAAAAAAACATGTTTGCTGCTTTGACCCAGCAATTCTACCTCTAGACATTTCACATTTAGAAATAGGCAATCGTGCAAATATGTCTCCTAACGCACATTGTATTAGATAGTTTATAATATGTAGACTACCTAAATGCTCTTCAGTGAGGGAATTAATGTTTTTGGTATATTTATGCAATGGAATACTGTGGGATTTCTAAAAGAATGAGAACAGTAGTATGATTCTGTTATTATTATTATCCCTATTTTACAGATGAGGAAACTGAAAGGGAAGAAAGTTAGGTAACTTGCCCCAGATCCCATAGTGACAGAACTATGGTTGGAACACAGACACTGGCTCCGGAATCCAACTAGTAATCGTTACACTTATTAACTAGTAAGATAAGGACAAAAATATTGAAAGCACCAAATTTGGAAAGGAGTAGATAAGATTGTCATGTTTTGCTGAAAACATTGAAAATGACATAAATAATGCTCATGCCTAAGAAGATTTAATAAACTAAATAACTTAATATACATAAACTGAATAAAGACCACTAAATCCATATTAGCATTTCTCAAACTTCTAGGTCTTAAGACTCTCTTAAAAATTAAGAGAGGACCCCAAAGAGCTTTTACTTATATCGGTGACATTTGTCAGTATTTATAATATTAGAAATTAAAAGTGATAAATGTTTTAAATACAGGAATACATGCTCATTCTGTTAGCTGTCACATAGCCTCTGGAAAACTCTGTTCTGTACTCATGACAGAATGTGAAGGAGACAAGTAACGTCTCAGTAGTAGTATGAAATTAGTTTTGACCTTGTGGACCCCCCCTGTAAAGGCCTCAGGGATTCCCAGAAATTGTTGGTCTTGGTTATGCTTTGAGAATCCCTGATCTCTATATTCAACAAAACTCCTATTTTAATCCCAGCAGGCTTAAAAAAAAAAAAAAAAGGCTGATTTAAAATGTATATGGATGAACAAGGGGCCAGGAATAGCCAAAAATAATTTGCAAGGTGAATAAGGATGGGGAGCTTGGCCTAGCAGATATCAAGAGTCATTAGAAAGCTGTATTAATTAGGGCAGTATGATATTGGTGCAAGCTTTCCAATGGTACAGGAGAGCATAGAACCTGACCCCTATACACATGGAAGTTTGTTAGAGGTAGTATATTAGATCAGTGGGAACAGAAGTACTGTTCAATTAATGCACCTGGGAAAAAAAGGAGAACAGATACCGTACATCACATAATAGAATCAACCCTGTGTGGATAAGGGACTTGAATACTGAATGCAACGATGATGAAAATATGGACAGTTATCTTTCTCACCACTGGGATTTCTCAAGCAAGACATAAAAATACCAACGTTAAAGGAAAGATTGATAAATTTAAGTGCAATAAGATGAAAGAAGTTCTCTGTTCATCAAGAGATACCTTAGCAAAGAGAAAAGATACTCTTCAAACTGTAGATACATGTATAACATTTTGGGGGTGGTAGAAAAATGGGATAAGGGAGGTACCCCCTGTAGGTAGGTATAAGATCCTGGCAATGTTTTAGTTCTTGTTTGGGGAGTCAGGTTCACAGGTGTTCTTCATAAACATACCCATAAATAAGCAAACGAGCTGTACAGGGACATATAAAGACAAAGTATCTTGAGCCAAGTTTATGATGAATCCAGTTTTGTCAGCTGGGTTCCCATTACTTTCCCTCAACCCCCCCAAAGCACAGTTAAACATGGTCTGTTTTTATCGTGATACCATAATAAAAGATCCAGCATTTTAGAGAATTCCTTGGCGGTCCAGTGGTTAGGACTTGGCACTTGCACCACCGTGGCCTGGGTTCAGTCCGTGGTCGGGGAACTGAGATCTCACAAGCCATGTGGCACGTGGCATGGCCAAAAAAAAAAAAGAAAAAAGGATCCAACATTTTGGCACAATATGGTAATAAAAAATCCAGCAGGGAAAAGGAATCAACTTGGATTCCACCTTCTCCCAGAGGTCTTCCCCGATGACACGCATCCCTTCAGAAGGAGTTAACCAAGCTCTCCCAAGTTGTACCTGTACCATTTACATCGTTCCTAGCTGCACATAGCTGACAGCACTGTAGTAAGATTTTTATCAGCATATCTTACCTGTAAGTCTCAGGATTTAATCAATAATAATGTCTTACTCTCAGCTTTACGTCCCTTATCCCTGCCATACCAGATACTTAATAAATGTTTGTTGAATGAATAAATGAGTGAGGGAGCACATAATATAGTATGCCTTGTATTACTTTAAAAGTATTTATAGGGACTTCTCTGGCAGTCCAGTGGCTAAGACTCCGCGCTTCCAGTGCAGGGCACTCAGGTTCGATCCCTGGTCGGGGAAACTAAGATCCCGCATGCTGCGTGGCCTGGCTAAAAAATAAAAAATTAAGAAAAATAAAAGTATTTATAAAGGTGGAAATATAAAGACAGGCTGCTCTCCATTCTGATGTAACCTCTGTTCTCACAGATGCCTTGACACAGTTAAGGTGGTCAAATTTCAGGTCTGTCTTAAGCTTGAAGATATTGGGACAGGAGGTATAGAGAAGGCCCTTTGACCCACCCACTCCTAAAAATTTCAAGTGATACCTGATAATTAAAAGGAAATCTATTATTCTGTAAGTAATGTTTATTAAAAGCTTAAAGAAAGGTAACACCAGTGTGAATGAATTTCAGAATCAATAAGCATGTTAGTGATCCTTCTCTGAATTAGGAACCTGCTGTCACTGGGTGAGCCGGGTAGGGTGGAGGGAAGAGAGCTGGGAATTGTGTGAGGAGCCTGCAGAATTGCAAAGAAACCTCCAAATGTCACACTTTCGGCTGAGGTCAGACCCGAGTTAGAGTCTCAGTACACAGAAGCAGGTTCTGTGAACTGAACCTGACCTCCCACCTTGGGAATAAGCGTGCCCTTGACATTTGTTTTAGATGATGTTTCTAGCCATCATGATTATTGACATCTGAAGAATAAAATCATTTGTTCTTCAGGAGCTTGCAGACCCTTCTGGATGATGAAGGCGATGACCTTGGAGAAGTATTCCACATCCATTTTAACGTGAGTAACAGTAAAAATCAAATCACAGCTCCTATTTCATCTGATGAACCTTTTTTATACTTACCTTTAATAAAAAACCACACTGAATTAAGCTAGTACAGAAGGTGTTCTTCCTCATTTTTCATGAGCTGGGTGTATCAGTTAGATCTTACCAAGTAACAGACAACGCCTAAGCTTAGTGGGTTAAAGCAGCAGACACGATCCTGTGGGTGTCTGGGCTGGGCTGACTTGGCGGGCTGCCTCGCCCACAGTGGCCTTGCTTACACACCTGGTGGCTAGCAGGCCGGTTGGCTGAGGGGGTGTCAGCTGGAACAGCTGTCTCTGTTCTAGTGGCCTTTTATCCTCCAGTAGGCTAGCTGAGGCTTCTTCACGAGTGGTCGCAGGGTCATGGCGAGTAGGAGATGGCAAGCCCCGGCACACCAGCTGCCCTTCAAGCTTTTGCTCCTGTCAGGTCCCGTGGACTAAAGTACTTCACGTGGCCACGCTCGGACTCGGGAGCCGAATAGACTCGCCCTCTTGATGGGAGGTGTTGCACAATCACGTTGCGTAAATAGCAGGATGGGAGGAATCTGGCCACGTTTTGCAAATCTACCATACTAGGTCTGTAGTGTGTAAAGTGAATGCTGAGCTATGGCAACTGTCCGATTAATTTATTCAATATGATCAGTTAAAATAGATAATTCAAGTTCTTTTAGAAACTTAGCTTTCGTTCTGCATGGTAAAGGTGGTAATTTTTTACCACCTTGCTGGTTTGAGGAAAAGAGGTATGCTCCAGAGTGTTTTTGTTGATAGTATATTGTTCGGGACTGTCTCGGAGATACTGAGTTCATTTGTGGTTACAGGTGCATTGGGACAAAAATGACGTAGACTTAATTCCTAACGGAAGTCACATAACTGTCGACCACGCTAACAAGTAGGTACAAAGAAGTGAAGGATTTGTTTTGTTTATACACTGCATTTATTTCACTGGGCTCTAAAAATTCCTTGTAATTATTATTTTCCTTTCTCAATCATTTTACGAAAAGGCGGAGAGTCAGTTCATGTTGTATGTATGTGTGTGTCTCCTAGGGTTCGTATGCTGGCTGGGAAGGAAATGGCTTTCTTGGAGAGGCCTTCCCTCATCTTCCTGTCTAGGATTATACCACTGAGCTCTCTCTCTTTATCCCCTTACCTTTTCACGTCACACGTTACCTACCTTTAGGATTTTTGCTTGTTTCCTTATCGGTGTTTCCGCAGCTCTGAGGAGCTGCGTGACGGCAGGGTCTTGGTCTGTCTTGCTCACCGTTGTTTATCCAGTGCCTGGAGTTGTCCACAGTGGTGTCTGGTCCACAGCAGGAGCTTAGTTTTGTTAATATTATTAGATGTTACTGTGGTATCTTGACTTCCCAATACTTTATGGGATGCCATTTAGAGCCATAGAGTTTGCGATTATAGAACGCTCCCCTGATAGTTGGTCAGAGTGGCAAAGAAATATCTAGTGAGCATTCTTTATTTTAAAAAACTTGGTATTATAACATACAGACAAGTTCAAAATTAGAAGCATTCAGATCAAGAAATGGAACATTTCTAGCTCTGTGGTGTATTTTATGACGATACCCCAATTTGTCCATAGTATTATTGAATGCCTGGCCCCTTTCCCTGAAAGAATTGGCAAATGTGCCCAAAGGCAGAAACTGCAAGCTAAGTGCTGGGCTCGCCTCGGGGAGCTTCCCTTGTCTCTTAGTCCAAAGGCCCTCTTGAATCTTGACTTAGATTTGGAAACCTGGAGCTAGATGTGCTTTTGTATATTACCTGGGTTTTTCTAGTTCTTATCGCTGGGAACATTTGCTACAAGCTACTCCATCATAGCTAGATGTATAAATCTCCTCTTTGTTTGTGTTTAAGCACAAATAATTACTCACTCTGACAGATTCAGACAATACAAAAGAGTATAAAATAGGAAGTTTCCCCTGTCTCCCTAGCCCATTCTCCAGAGATAACAGGGACGGTTTTATTCTTCCAAAATTTTTCTCTTCTTATCTGTCAGTTCTCTTAACTGTGTGACTTTGAGCAATCTCGTACCTTCACTGTGTCTCAGTTTCTTTTCCTCTTTACCAAAATGCCATAAGAACCTGCCTTGCAGAGTTTTACGAAGATTAAATAAGACAATACATGAAAAAAACAGCTCTAACAGTTCATGGCACATGGTAAGCACCCCATTATTAGATGTTCTAGCTCTTTTTTTTTTTCTGCTTTAGAATATTTTATTGGTATCCTTTTGATAAGACCAAGTAAAGGCCGCCTAATTCATTTTGGCCCCCAAATTTCTAGGCAGTCCCCCCCCCCATCCCCCAGAGGTTGACAGCTGCTCACATGGGTTCATGCAGGAGAGATGTAAAGTTCCTAGGATCTGTCCAGCACCAGATGGAGGACATCCTTTGTGTCAGCAGAATTCAGAGTCCCCGGGTAGAAGGCACGCTGCTCTCCACTTCTTGTCCCAGCCGGTTGTTGCAGTGGCAGGAACCATTACCCGGGCACACCAGCCATCCCAACAGCACTTCTCCAAGAGGAGAATTCCAGACCTTAGGCCTTCAGTCACCAGGCTAGCCCTGAATCTCTGTGAAGGGGCACCGCCCCAGCTGGACTTGCAAAGCTCTCGTGCTTTATTCAAGACTAACACGCCGGTGGATGTCTCAAGCCCCCTCGTGGCGCTGCAGACCCTCCTTCGAGAATCAGGGGGCTGCACACCGGCAACACAGGTGGCCGCCTTCCCCTTGTTTGGGGAAGGTTTTGCAGCAGCTGCCAGGAGGACCCCAAGGCCACTGTCTCTTACTTTATTTCTATCATCCTTTTCACCCCCTCCCCCAGTTTTGTTCAGGATAGTGCAGTAACCTGAAATCATCTTTCGTTTCATTAAAGGAGAGACTATGTTTCTAAGTATGTCAGTTACATCTTCAACATCTCTGTAAAGGCGGTTTATGAAGAGTTTCAAAGAGGATTTTACAAAGTGTGCGACAAGGAGATTATTGAATTTTTCCATCCGGAAGAACTCAAGGATGTGATTATTGGAAATACAGATTACGACTGGGAAACATTTGAAAAGGTACCTCTTAAAGGCCAAGTGGTTTGAATTACAATTTTGTTTGTTTGTTTCCTGAATTTTTTTTTTTTTTTTTGCATTTTCTCTAGAATGCACGTTACGAACAAGGATATGACAGTTCACATCCCACCATAGTGATGTTTTGGAAGGCTTTACACAAATTGACTTCGGAGGAAAAGAAAAAATTCCTTGGTGAGTACTGCATCAGGAGGAGGTCTTTTCTGTGAGGTGAGGAAATCTTGTGTGTCATGGGCGCCATTTGCAACAAATCATGCTGTCAGAGCTACTCCTAGCCCGGTGGAAGGTCCTTTATGCCAGGTTGTCCCAACATCAAAAAACAAATGTGAATATAGGTCTTTCTCCTGTCATTTTCAATTCTGCCTTGCTTCTAAATTTTTCTTCTTTTCTTTGAGCTAAATATTGAGGCTTCTCCTGTAGTTGAGTCACCATTCAGTTACCGAGGCCCTGTGGGATGAGCCAGGCTGTGTACCGTCATTTGTGTCCACTCCTTTACCTCAGCTTCAGACTTTGAGCTCAGTTTTATGCCTACTCGGTGCTTTTCCTGAGACCTGTCTAAAGACTTCCTCTCTCATTTTCTTACTCGACTTCCTTAGCTTATTTTTGAGAAACGTTTATCTGCTCATTCTTTCTTCTGTGGATAACATGGGTGTTGGAAAGTATTCAGACTTCTCCAGAAGCCCAACCTTACTCTCCAGTCTTAACGCTTATAGGAGATCTTTGTTCCAGCCAAACAGTCCCCTTGTCTGTACATTCCGGAGCCTACTCTGCACCTCCCACCTCCAGCTTTCTTCTTCCGTTCCTTGAACCTTCACCTGCCTCCTTGTGGCCTCTCTGAACCTTTCCCTCCTTTAAAGGTTCAACTTCATTCCGAACTCTCGGAAGCCTTCCCGGTCATCCCAGCCTGATTCTCTCTCCCTGCTCTGAACCACAGCATTTACACTCAGAAGGTACTTAACTCCATGCCACCTTGTTTGCTGTCTTACACCCTTTTATTTCTCTCTTGCTGTTTGTCTTTTCCTGCTCAAGAATCTGATATTCCCAGCCAGACTGTAAGCTCCTTGAGGGCGGTGACTGTGTCAGACTTTGTGCTAACAGTGGTCCCCAATGCAGTCCCATGTAGGACTCTGCACAGGGGCCCTCAATTAGTGTCTCTGAACAAACACATTTTTCTCTCTGTAAATTTTGGTCTCTGTGAAGCAGATCACTCATTTTGATTCTTCTTTTTTAGCGTTTCTTACAGGAACGGACAGAATTCAATTAATAGGCTTGAAGAACATGAAAATAACATTTCGCTGTCCTGAAGATTTGAATGAGAAAGATCCCATAAGGGCACAGACGTGTTTCAGTGTCCTCTACCTCCCTAAATACTCTACAATGGAAAGAGTAGAAGAAGCGCTGCAAGTAGCCATCAACAGCAACAGAGGGTTCGGCTGACTGTACCTCTCACGCTTCCCCCTTTCGGGAGATATTTTCAAAAATAAAGTTAACTCAGAAGTGAACATAAAAGTCTTGCCGACTGTTCAGTGTGTTTACCTGCCTTTTTAGAATGGCTGTTTTTGCATGTAAGATGTATTAGTAGTGATACAGATTAGGCTGTTAAAACAAGGTGACCCTGAACCCCAGTGCATCAGGTGAGACGGAAGGGATTTTTTTACCTCATAAACGTCCGGGTGGTGCGTCCAGGGGCTGACGTGGTGGCTCTCCCTCTCACACTGCTCTAGTAAAAGTCACAAATGACTTCCTTGTTGCAAATTTCAATGGAAACTTGCCCATTTCCATCTTAAAGGTATTTATTGCATTTGAAACTGTTTTCTCCTCAAAACTCTCATGAACTGCTATGCTAGGCTTTCTTTTTTCTTCGCTGCTTCCTCATTTCCTTTGCATGTTTCTCTTACACTCCCTCGACCTAAAGCCTGAAGTGCTAGCGTGGGCGTCTTTTCCCAGTCTGCACGTACTCGTCGTCGCCATGGAGTCAGTTATGACTTCCGTGCTGATGGTACCCAGATCTCTCTCTCTCTTTGCCTGACAGGAACTGATAAGAGTCCAGCACTGCAGCCATCGTTCTGCGTGGCCTGTGTTTACCTGCATGCCTCTCAGCTCCTTCATCGCAGCATGTTCAAGAAGAAGATGGCCATCTTCCTGTACTCAGCTTGGAATGGTACCACCGATCCCTCCTACCGCCATCTTCCTTTCCACCCTCTCCTTCCCTCCCTACGTTAAAAGTATCAGTCAGGTTTTGACAATTCTAATCCTCATCTCCCTCTAAGCCCACTGCCAGTGCTTTAGTTCAGGCTCTCACCATCTCTCCCATCGCTGCGGTTGTCTCTCAACTGGTCTCCTTGTATCTAGACCAACACTGTCCAGTAGAACTTTCCGTGAGGCTAGAAATCTAGATCTGCGCCGTTGAATAAGATGGACCCCTGCTGTAGTTAAGGTTTAGCTGTTGAAGAATTTTGAAGAGGGAAAACTTTTGTTGGTAGTAGTGGCAGAAAAAGTGTAGAACTGTGCTGTCCAATGTATGGCTATTTAGCTAAAATGAGATTGAAAATTCAAGTGCTGAGTATCTACGTGTGACTGGTGGCTACTGTATTGGTGCAGATTTGAGCACGTGTCACCCCGGGGGTCCACGACACACGAAACCTCTGCAAGTTTGCATGTGCTTTTTCTTTCCCTTTTTCTGGGAAGAAGAGCCGTATCAGCTGCATATATCAAAACAATTTTCAAATCAAGCAATAACGTCCAATCTCATTAACACTGTTATTCTAGTTCCCAAATCCATCCCGACGTGCCTCCTGGTCTCCCACCACGGCCCTGCATACACAGTGTACCCCATTCTTGTCGTTTGCAACCAGCTCAGTTTCCTGAACAGGCTGCAGTCTCCTTCCTGTGTTTTCACACATGTTTTTTTTTCTGCCTGGAACCCTCTGCTCACCCCACCTGCACCCCTCCTGCTTCCTCACCTCCTGTCTTCAGTTCCACCTCCTCCTCTGTCTGGGTTATTCCCAGTCGTTTCTCAGGATTCGCTGCAGCTGTCAGGCCTGTCTAGTAGATGCCATGAGAGTGAATTAATAAGTTTGTGGAATATGGCTACCTAGCTCAGAATTCCCCAACTACAGTCTTCTTTCAGTTTCCTTCCCAGAGCTTAGCTGCCCGTGGTCCCAGGAGTTAGCTGGAAGTGCCACCTAGTGGCTGGTGCAGAAGATAGCAGTCACTTCCAAATGGAGCATTCCAGTAAGTGGCACAAAACGCCCGTCCCCTTTCCACACACAGTGAGACTCTACTGTGGCTCTTGGCTGTACCATGTAATTTCTTATTTCCTGCCTCACGTAAAACTCCCACCAGGTCTGTGACAACTTCCATGTCACAGATGCAGAGTCTGAAGTTCAAAGAGCCTTACTTAAAAGCCCACTCTGCAGGAATGGAAGAAAATGAAGAGGGAAAGTAGGTCGTGACCAGTCCTTTCTTGCTCCCTCAGGGTGGAAAACCCCCACTTAGAAAGCTGGTGGGAAGGAGTTTATTCACAAGGTGGCTAAAGATGGTCCCCGACAGTGATGCGGTGAGGACAGTAGGCAAGGTAGTCTTGCTGAGAGGCTCTGGGGAGGCAGGAGGTCCCTGCCACTGTGGAGTCGGCTAATTATTGGGGAGGAAGAGTGGGGAGAAGTCCCAGTTAGTGAAAGAATCAGGCCGTATTTCTCACGGTGGGTTTACACTGCGACAGCTGTAGGTGGTGAGGTCAGTGTCGTGATGTGCGTGGCATTCTGTAACGGGAAGCTGGTGCAGGAATCCCCATAATGGACAGAAAGTGAGGATGATGTGCTTGTGAGGAACTTAGGAAAGGAACGTGAGAAAACTGCTGGAGAATTCCCAAGAAAGCGTGTCGTATCTCAGGGGGCCACTAGAAGCAGCATCGTGTGGTAGACAAAATTCAGCAGACCTGTATTCCATTATGGTCCGTGTCTCTGACTAACACTTGACTCCAGCAAGTGACTTGGAACCACTGAACCTTATGCCGAACATACAGATACTGTTTTTCTGGGGGTTTTTTTGGTAACAGCTTTATTGATATACAAGTCTCATAACATATAATTCAGCCATGTACATTGTACAACTCAATGGATTTAGTATAGTCACAGAATCGTGCAGTCATTGCCACAGTCGATTTCAGAATACAGTGCTTGTTTTATCAGCAAAATTCTTTCATTTACACTGACCATAGTGAGATTTAGGGCAAATTAAAAAGAAAAACAATGCCATTTCAGGAAATGATGCATACCTCTGTTGTCTTCCTTGTTATTTGTATATTGCCATAGAGGAGGTTTTTTTTTTTTTTTCTGGCTGCATTGGGTCTTTATTGCTGCGCACTGGCCTTCTCTAGTTGCAGCGAGCGGGGGCTACTCTTCGTTGTGGTGCGTAGGCGTCTCATTGCGGTGGCTTCTCTTGTGGAGCACGGCCTCTAGGCATGCAGGCTTCAGTAGTTGCAGCACGTGGGCTCAGTAGTTGTGGCACGCAGGCCCTAGAGTGGGTGGGCTTCAGTAGTTGTGGCGCACGGGTTTAGTTGCCCCGCGGCATGTGGGATCTTCCCGGACCAGGGCTCGAACCCGTGTCCCCTGCGTTGGCCGGCGGATTCTTAACCACTGTGCCACCAGGGAAGTCCTTGCCATAGTTTTTAAAACATGACTTGTACTACAGTGTATACATTGAATTAATGCAACAGGAAACACATCCAACCTCTTGTTTTAATTGTCTTTTGAAAGGGAAGAATCACTATCTAAAGGTTCTGTTAAACTACTTTAAGGTTCTATTAAGAATCAGTTAAGGTTATATTCAGTTCTGAGGTTTCTTAAGGGTAACTACTGAAATATTTATGTTACACTTCTGAAAGAGTTATTGTACTAATCAATCTTGTTGAAAGTTCTGGAAAATCAGGAACTATTAATGTGTAAAATGCTCATGCCTTCAGTAGTGCTATATAAATAGGTCTCCTGTGGCAGGAAAATAAACTGAAATGTACCTCAAAACGTAGCCCTCAACTCAATAGGACATAATCAGCTATTTGCACATCTTTCAACCCCACCTCTACCTCCAGGGGCACATACTTTCCTGGGAAATTATTCTATTTTGGCTATTATGTGTCTCTCTAAAATTCTAAGTTTAAAATTTAGAATATTTTACATTTTCTCTTCCTTAGACTCACACTCTAGTGACCAAAGGGGATAAAACCCCCACAAAACTACAAATTGTTTTATGGGAAATGCCAATATATTATTATTAATGTAAGCATGTGATGCCAAAGAAATGAAGGTAATTTTACAAACTCCGAATTTTGGCAAAGACGTGGTTTCCAATTTATTACAGTTTTATACCACATTAGTTCAAATGCATTTCTCTACAGCTGCCCCAACAGAGCGCCTCTGGAATTATTTCAGTCATCCTTAACATGTGACTTTACCAGACTCTGAATGTAAAATAAACGTATAAGGTTTCAAATTAGTAACTTTTAATTATGAATGGGATAAGAAATAAAGTCATCAGATGACGGCTGGGGCTATTAATTTCCAACGAGACACTTTGCTGAAATGTTTCTCCTGATACCCCAAGTATAAATAAGAACCTTCAAAGAACAAGGGCAGCACCAAAGTACAATCAAGAAGCCTCTGCAGCTTAAGCCTCCCTAGTCCTAAACCCCTGGCAGAAGCCAGGCAAAGCATCTTTCGTGCAAATTCAGTGGGTGTCCAGTATTTCCATGTAGTCGGGCTTTCAGAGGCAGACACTCAAGCATATCACGAGGATATACCATCTTGGTTCTGGTTGTATTAATTATGCCTGAAGAGTTTAATACCCATCCAAGTCCACAGGTGGAAGAACACATAAACGGGTATGGTGATCGGCAAGAGCAGACTGTAGAAGCACAGGCTGGCTGTGCTAGTGCAGCCCTGTGGGAAGTTGTCTTCCACGGAGGCCGAGTATAACAGCCCTGCTAACGAGACCAGTGGAATAAGGACAGTCAACGTAGGAAGAGACAGAAACATTCTTCTCCTCCACTTATTACCCGCCACTCTGACTTCTTAAAAGGTGGGTGGTATTTAGAAAAGTTAGTTGTGTGTGTGGTCGTTTTTAAGTATGATCTACTGCTGCTCCATTTCTTCTTGCTTCTTACTTTGACGTGTCATCCTAGCTGCCTGTGGTATCATATTAGGAATCCCATCAATAATTGGATAGGCTATTCCTAACTCTTCGTTAATCAATTCATTTGTCGATGCTTCATATCTGAGGGGGAGAAAGAAAAACAAAATGAATCGTGGAGAACAAAATGCTTGGAAGAGCTTGATGTTCAATAAACAGTAACGTTTATCCAGTTCTTAACATAAGAGTTAATCCCAGAAAAGCAGAATTAGACTGCTTTTCATTCTAAAAGCAGTAATAGGTCATCGAACCATTTCTCTTAGAAAATGAATCTCTTAATTGTTCCCATTTTAGTCAGTTTCTCTCATTTTCATTTTATTCCCAAGCCATGCCCCAGTTTTTAAAAATACCAGTCAGAAAAGATTTGCCCTTTCCATCCAAATCTTCCTTCATTACTTTTTTCAACTCCCAAACAATCCCCCTTCATTTACTACTGGAACAGACCCTAGAGGAAATTGCAACTTCTTCATTTTATAGTACATGCTTAATAGAGCAGCCTTATTGATCCATTAAAAGGAAACCACTGAAAACTCGAAACACACAGAAGTGTGAGAGAGATGAGAGTGCAGAAATGAGGAAACTCCGGAACGCAGCGTTATCTGCAAGCGAGCTGTTTACACAATTAGCTAAAAGGGAGATCAAATGGTAATTTCAAGGTTTAAGGAAACTGAGTGAGTCATATGTTCGTTATGAGAAAAACCCTGAAAGAGAAATTTTAAAAGATGAAGATAAAGATTACTAGCAATCTGCCACCCCAAGACTACGGCTGATGCCATTTCGGTGTTTCCTGGTGTCAGGGTTCCGAGTCAGCAGCCTGGCACGGTAGAGTGTTCACCCTAACGACTCTACCTTAAAGGTCAAGAAGGCCTTTACAAAAGCCATCTAGTCAAGAACTGAAAGCCAAAAAAAAGGCGGCACCCCTCGCTTACATGCTTAAGGCCGTACACGGCGTTTTCACAAGACTCTGGGGGCCACTGCATTTTTCATCGCCTTGGCTTAAAAATCGGAACGCCGTGGACTAGTCTTGAGTCCTACGAGCTCATAAACCCGGCTCTCCGTGGGAAACCCTTCGCGTCCTTTTAAGAAAATGCGCCATTGCTCAAGCCCCGCCCACGGGCCTTCCGAACGATTCGACCCGCCCTGGGGTGCCTGGAAATCTGCATTTTTAAAAAGGTGCCCTGGCGATTCTAAGGCGCGGCCAGGGGAGAACCGACACGCGCTCTGGCCCGCGCCGGCGAGTCGGCGGTTCGGACTGGGAGGCCTGGGGCTCGGCGCGCCGCCGGCCTCCCGCCTCCCCTCCCCACGCCGCGGGAGACCCCGGGGCCAAGGAATGGCAGCCAAGAACATGCCCGGAGTGACCTGCCAGGGCTGCTCGGCGGCGGTCCACCCGCCCCCCCTCCCCGCGACGGGAGGCCGCGACGGAAAACCCGCCGCGGGCGAACCTCACCGGAGCGGCTTCTTGGAGAGCGGGCACACCAGGAACTCCAGCAGCGCTGGGTCGAAGGCGCGGGGCGGTTTCCGCGTCCGCTCGCTCTGGTCTGGGGACGGCCGCGACACCGACGCGTGCACACACCTCCGGGCGACCGCGGGCGGCTGTGCGCGTGTCCCCCGCAGCGCTGAGGCGAGCCGGCCGCAAACTGCGCGCGGCATGGCCTGGCAGCCCGCGACCGGGCCACTGCGCGCCCGTGACCACCCGCGCCGCTGCAGGCGCTGCCCGGGAGTCCGGCCCCAGCGGCCAGGCCCCGCCTCCCCGGTGCTCCGGAAACGCTGCCCCCGACAGGTGGAGGCCAGCGCTTTGGTTCCGAGGACCCTCCGGACCCGACTGCTTTTGCTGCGACACCGCTCGGTAGTTGAGAGCGCGGCGTGCAGCTTCTCCTGCGCGTTTGCGTTTCAAACAAAACCGGTGCTTAAGGCGGGGAGGGGGGCAGGGTGTCTTGAGTTTTCACCAGAGCCTATCGCAGGGTTGCCAGGAAGCCAGTGGCCTACTTCAGAGTCACACAGTGTTACACTTGGACCTACGTGGTTATCACCAAAATGAGGTTTCAAACACACTGTCCTGTTGGGTATGTTAAAAACATTACTTTGTTTTATGTAAATCTTTACTATACCACAGTTCCTGTAGCATCGTTTGGACTTTTTCTTTTTTCTTCTTCTCCTTTCATTTAAAAACATTTAAGGACCTGAAAAGCATGACTTAGTTCTCTTTACCTCTAAGATGTGCAGATTCTTACCCTGTGGGACTCATCGTGAACTCGATGGCGTAATAATAATAGCACACCTAATTTGCTTTTATAAATGAGCTTGGAAACAGCAAGGACTCTCAATAACTGCGTCTATTAGTTAAATGAGTGATGCATTCAATGGGTTTTTCGCCCCAGGTTTGCCTCTGACTCTCCAAGAAAATGATGCACGTTTTATCTCTTTATTATAGTATAGTAAATAAGTGCTAGGGCTCTGGGGTGTGTAGTTTACTAGTTCCATAACTCCAGCAAATGACCTAACTACTCAGTTTCCTTATCTGTGTAATAAGATTAATAATTGTACCTACCTCATGAAATTCCCTCCTGGGGATTAAAATGTGCTAATGCATGCAAAGAGCATTTAGAAAAGTGCCTGGGACAAATTAATGCTGTTAATGTTATCTACTTTTATTTTCTCTGTTCTTCCTAGTTCAGTATACTAGGAGATTCTTTGTTAGTCATCATTCTTTTCCCTTTGTTTCCCTAAATATTGAACCTTTTCTTGTGTTGTTGGTCTTTATCATTTCACACTTTGTGTTCCTCGGAGATAGGGATGGGAGTGAGGAATATAGAGGTACAAATACAAGATTATATATTCAAATTTCTCTTGCACTCAGCAGTGTAAAAGTAGAGAAACTTTTATTTTATTTGTTCGCTCTATTAAAAAAAATCCACTACGTTATTTGATGCTTTTTGTTTACTAATGCTGAAAAGATTTCAGCATAGGCAGTTGTCAGGAATGTAGCCTCAAGAGGGCCTATTGTAAAGTTCGTACATTACTTTCACATTATTTCCTACTACGGCAGTAGTAGGAATTAATTTTTCAGGTGTAGTTAGTTGATACCTAGGGAAGGAGTGAACTGTAGGAAAGGTAAGTTTCAGCGAGGTATGGGGACACAGAGCTGAACTTCTGCTGGCACTGAGTGGGCCCAGGCCAGGCTGCGCAGGCCAGAACCTTGGACCCCTGTGGGTAGGGCCAGACACCCATGCTTAAGACAAGCTTCATTAGCTTCATCTCACCTCACCTGGCTGATAGATGAGTATCAACTGGGTTTTCTAACAAGTTATAAATAAATTAGTTTCAGTTTGCATCCACATAGAAGGTTTGAAGCAGATCAGTTTAATTTATATTAGTATTGGGGAAAAATGGAGACTAACAGCAAAATATGGAAAATATCTTCAAATTTATAACACCCCAATCAACGTTCAAGTTTTAAGGAACATGTGAGTGTGTGAAGTATTAGTCCAAACCATATAAATGCATGAAGTTGCAAAATGTCCCTACACAGCCCTCGCTAATTTAGAAATCTAACTCATTTCTGCATGTAGTATACGAAGCTGAATGTAGGTGACAGGGTAGAATTGTAAAACCGTTAGTCCTTTCTTGACTGTTGGCAGGGCTGTGATCTTTCCCATCACAGAGCTCTGGGCTCACACCGTATTAGCTCTGTGACCTTGGGAAACTCTCTGCCTCAATCTTCTCATCGGTAAAATGGTATAATAATAGTACCTACCTTGTTAGAGTTGTTGAAGGGATTAAATCAAATAATACAAGCAAAGCAGTTAGCCTAGGGGCTGGCACAGAGTACACATTTAAAGAATGTTATCAGAGCAGCAAAATTCCTTATTGTGGTGAAGCTGTAGAAAATTCTGATGAAAAAAGAAAGCACAATGTACCACTGGAAACCTTAATTTTAAGTGACATGGAATTTTTAGAGTTTCCAATGTGGATAATATTGAAACACAACTCTTGGGTTATTATACACATTAAGTGAGTTAGAAATCTCCAGGTAGAGGGGAGGCTAGAATATATATTTTAATAAAGTCCCATGAATACCAAATTTGGGGCATTGGAATTTGGGAATCTCTGATTCAGAGAGAGAAATTAAAATCACTTTCCACTAGATGACATCATCAAATATTTGAACTAACATTTATTCCTGCTTGTACTTTTCTTTCTGTGATTACCAAGATTTGCTTTTATTTTGCCAGTTGTTTCCTTAATTTGATGACATCTATTTTAGGAACAAAGATCACAAAAATTTTATTAATAAAGTTGTGATGAGTTCCTTAAAATCAAGGGTCCAAAGGTCCAAATGCACAAAAAGTATGAAAAAAAATCACAAAAGAGAAAATACAGTTGATCAATAAACACATAAAAGTATTCATCCTCCATGGTAAAGTAATGCAAATGTCAAACATCAAAGAAGTTTCCATTTCTCACCTATAAAAATTATAAATATTTTAGAAGTATAATTCTTAATATTTACCATTCATTTATTAATTTATTGAATGCCCACTATGTGGCAGGAACTGTCTAGATTAGTCAGAGTTCTCCAGCGAAACAATTAATTGTATGTGTGTATGTATATATATCTATATATAGGGTTTATTATGAGGAATTGGCTCACGTGATTATGGAAGCTGAGAAGTCCTAAGATCTACTGTCTGAAGGCTGGAGACCCAGGAAAGCCAGTGGTGAAGTCCAATCTGAATCCCCAAAGGCCTGAGGACCAGAGTGCATGGTGTAAATCCCTGTCCAAGGGCAGGAGAAGACAGATGTCCCAGCTCAAGCAGTCAGGTAGGAGGCAAAAGGCACGAATTTCTCCTTCCTCCACTTCTTTGTTCTATTTAGACTTTCAGTGGATTGGATGATGCCTATCCACATTGCGGTGAGTTGTTTTACTGAGTCCACTGATTCAAATGCTAATCTCATCTGTCCCTCACAGACGTACCCAGAAATAATGTTTAATCTGGGCACCCCTTGGCCCAGTCTAGTTGACACAAAAAGTCAACATCACAGTATCCTAGCGGCTGGAGCTATCCTCTGGACACACCATTATACAGTGTTAAAAATAAAAACTCATCACAATACCAAAATTGTTACCACATATAATAAGTGAAAAAAAGCAGGACACAAATTTTATGCATGAGTACAATTATTTTTAAAACCAAAACTTAGGAATAGGAAAAAAAAAAAAGAATAAAAACCAAGTATTGCACAGTTTCTCCATCACTTACGGCTGGGTAACAAAGTGAGTCACCATGTGAGAGGTTCTGATTCCAGAGGATCTGAAATGTTATCTTTTTTTTTTTAAAATAAATTTATTTATTTATTTAGTTTTGGCTGCATTGGGTCTTCGTTGCTGCGTGAGGGCTTTCTCTAGTTGTGGCGAGCGGGGACTACTCTTCGTTGCAGCGCGTGGGCTTCTCATCGTGGTGGCCTCTCTTCTTGCGGAGCATGCGTTCTAGGCATGCGGGCTTTAGTAGTTGCAGCACGCGGGCTCAGTAGTTGTGTTGCACAGGCTTAGTTGCTCCACGGCATGTGGGATCTTCCCGGACCAGGGCTTGAACCCATGTCCCCTGTGTTGGCAGGCAGATTCTTAACCACTGCACCACCAGGGAAGTCCCTGAAATGTTATCTTTGATACACATAATAAAAGTAAAGAAATGGACATGCAATTTTTAATAATGGATACTTTGTTTCTTTCCATGTCCACTAAATAGATGTGTCCATTTAAAAAGTATTAGTTTGAAGGGATGCTGCTTTGTCATACTGCCCCAGGCATCAATGTCACTGGCTAGCCCTGCTGTACAGTGTGAGCTGTGGAGCTCTCTTTCCTTCTCATCAACCCTGCTTGGTCTAGGGCACCAGCACATCTCCCCTGTGGTATCCCAGTAGCCTCCAGCCTGACCTTCCTGCCTCCAGACTCATCCCTTCCATTCATTCCCCCCTATTGTTTTCCAGTGTGATTTTTCTGAAAATCAAATCTGCTCAGACTGTTCCCTGGCCTAAAGTCAATATAGCAGTCATCCCCTTAGGCTCGGGAGATCCGTTCCAAGAACGCAGTGGAGGCCTGAGCCACTGCATAGTACCGAATCCTATATACACTATGCTTTTTCCTATACATCATACCTATGATAAAGTTTAATGTACAAATTAAGGCACAGTAAGAGATTAATAACAATAATAATAAAATAGAATAATTTTTGCAATGTACTGTAATAAAAGTTATGTAAATGTGGCCTCTCAAAAAAAGAAACCAAGTATTGGTTGTCTTTAGGTGGTTGGAATATTACTGACTTGTTCTTTAATTGTTTCTCTCTTTTAAATTTTTTCTTTAATAAAATAGTATTAAAATATAAATATTACTGGTTAATATTTGAGGTTAATCATCGATAGATGTGTATTTTATTTCAAAACTATTGATTCAGTATATTTATTGAGCACTTTCTATGTTCTCAATAGGAGGTAAAAAGAAAGGTATAAAAGCGTAAAAGATATGATCCCAATTTTCAAGAAGTTCATAATCTTTTTTTTTTTTTTTTTTTTTCGGTATGAGGGCCTCTCACCGCTGTGGCCTCTCCCATTGCGGAGCACAGGCTCCGGACGCGCAGGCTCAGCAGCCATGGCTCACGGGCCCAGCCGCTCCGCGGCATGTGGGATCTTCCCGGACCGGGGCACGAACCCGCGTCCCCTGCATCGGCAGGCGGACTCTCAATCACTGTGCCACCAGGGAAGCCCCGAAGCATAATCTTAAATGGAGTAAACAGCCTAGGATAACGTTAACTAAAAATCCTGGTTTATATATGATGCATTTTTTGTGTATTTATTCAACATTTGTTGAATTTATATTGTACATCGGGTACACAAAGGAGGGAGTGATACCTGTGCCTGATGGAAGGATTAGGGGAGTATCAGTAAGTATGGGTCATGTAGCACTGTCAAATTATTTGCTTAGGTCTCAGGAGACACTCGTTTAATCCCCTTTCAATCCATGAAAACAAATTTAAATTTTGCAATGAGGATATAGAAGGTTGCTGGCAGAGATGATGAGCCATCTTTCAAATCTGATTACAAAAATGGCCAGGTTTGGAAAATTCCCTGGTGGTCCATTGGTTAGGACTCTGTGCTTCCAGTGCAGGGGGCACGGGTTCGATCCCTGGTCAGGGAACTAGGATCCTGCAAGCCATGCAGTGCGGCCGAAAAAAAAAAAGGCCAGGTTTGATCTTCAGCTTAAAAATTCAGCATAATTAGGATGTGAACATACGGAATGAGGAATAGTATTTCTTTTTTTAAAATTAATTTTTATTGGAGTATAGTTGCTTTACAATGTTGTGTTAGTTTCTGCTGTACAGCAAAGTGAATCAGCTATACATATACAAATATCCCATCTTTTTTGGATTTCCTTCCCATTTAGTTCACCACAGAGCACTGAGTAGAGTTCCCTGTGCTATACAGTATGTTATCATTAGTTATCTATTTTATACATGGTATCAATAGTGTATATATGTCACTCCCAATCTCCCAATTCATCCCACCCCTCCTTCCCCCTCGGTATCCATACGTTTGTTCTCCGTGTCTGTGTCTCTATTTCTGCTTTGCAAATAAGACCATCTATACCATTTTTCTAGATTCCACATATATGTGTTAATATACGATATTTGTTTTTCTCTTTCTGACTTCACTCTGTATGACAGTCTCTAGGTCCATCCAAGTTTCTACAAATGATCCAATTTCATTCCTTTTTATGGCTGAGTAATATTCCATTGTATATATGTACTACATCTTTATCCAAGGAGCAGTATTTCTTGAAGAGACTCATCACCACTGTTTTGTTCTTTAAAATGTTCTATTTATACATATTTCAAAAATAAGAAATCATTAAAACTATGTGTATCAGAAAGGAAGTGTCCAGATAAGCAGCTCCCCATAATATTAACTTGTCTATTTAGAATAAAGGAAATCAAGGAGAAATGGCAGGAAGTTCTTTCCAACTTGGCTTTAAATAGGAATGGTAGCTGGCTACTTTGGCCCTCTCAACCGCCATTTCACCCGCCTATATGTGTGGAGAAGTTGGAAAGCTGAAAGTACATTTTCCAGACTCTCTTGCAGCTAGGGTTGTAGATATGCAGTAAGTTCTGCACACACATGAGATTTGAAAGGGAGACAGAAACAAGCTTCCTGCAGCAGGGAGAGCTGAGAAGCAGGCTCTGACAGACACAAGATTTGCATGGGTTGGATCTGTGTTGCCCTCTGGACACATCTTCTCGAATATGAGGCAGCTGTGGCAGCAGCAGCAGTGGTAGCAGCAGTAGCTTCCTGCCCAGTGGATCACAGCTATGAGGGTATGACCTTCACACCAAAACTCCAGAGCAAGGCCCCTATTTCTGCTGTTCCAACTCTTCCAATGAATTTATAAGCATGTACTTCCCTATATGAAATTCCTTTATACTGGAAATACGTAAAATAATTTATTTTTTCTATCCTGAACCCTGAGTGATAAATTATCCTAGAGTGTTGATGAGAATAAAATATAAAAATATATGTAAATCACTTAGAATAGTACCTGACAGATCGTACTCAATACGTGCTAGTTATTTAAATTTTTATTAGGGAGATGAGTTCAGGCTGAAAAGAACAATCTAGGCCCAAGGTTGAAAACTATGGTTCAAAGGCCAAATCGAGCCCACCACCTGTTTTCATAAATAAAGTTTTATTGGAACACAGCCGCTATCATTTGTTTACATGCTGTCTGTGGCTGCTGTTATTCTTCAAGGTCCCAGTTGCAACAGAAACTGAATAGACCACAAAGCCTACACTATTTACTATCTGACCCTTTACAGAAAAGATTTGCTTACCTCTGACCTGAACTATCAAAAAGAATGAGTAGTACAAGGACTGGAGGGCATTCATGAAAACAGTCATCCCCTTGACACAGAGTTGTCATTTTTGGGGAAAATAGTTTGGGAAGTTTTCTTTCTGCAAGGGTTCAAAGTAGAGCATTGAGGCGCGGGGGAAGATACTTATTATACGTGCAAAACTCTGACTTTATCAGTAAAATTGGAGGGATAAAAGGAGGCAAAAACGATGTCACCTGAGGCCTCAGCAAGTAACTCGGTAGCGTTCACAGTGCGACCCCTGCCATTTCCCAAGGGTTTCCTCTGGATCGTGCAGCCCAGCTTGGAAAGTGACCACGTGAGAAGCAGCGTAGTAAAAGTCTATGTTACCTCTTTCACACCCAGCCGGTTGTGAGGTCTTACAGTTTGTTTCTTCATAAATACTCTGGCATTCACCCACTTTGATCTTCATAGTCACCGTTCTAATATAGGCCTCAGTAAATTTAAAACTGTGGTTAACTGAATATAGTCCTAAATTCCTTGTTTTTAAATTTTTTCTCATTTAAAATTCCAATTTGGAAAGTTTCTCCTTTTCTTTCTCATTGGCGACTTTGCCAAAAATTTTGCAGAAAGAAAAATGATTTATGCTTGATTTATATTTATTTTTCAAAAGGCTCATTAACACATCATAGCCACCCTAAGTCCATAGTTTACCTTAGGGTTCACTCTTGGTGGTGTACAGTCTATGGATTTGGACAAAGGTATAATGGCATGTAACCACCATTATGGTATCATATGGAGTATTTTTACTGCCCTAAAGTTCCTCTATGCTCCACCTACTTTTATGTTTGATTTTAAAGTTCTATGTGTTTTCAGTTTTAACTAAGTTTCTTAGCTTTTATCTCTTTTCTTTTTTTACTCCTCTATCTCTCTCTTTCTACATCCTCCCGCCTCCCTCCCCCTCCCCACACTTCTTTCTTCCTCACTTCCTTCCTGCTGCTGGATAAATGTGATCCGTATAATCTGACAGTGCTTTTCAAACTTGAATGTGCGTATGAGTCACATGGGAATGGGAATCTTGTTAAAATGCAAATTCTAATTCAGTATGACTGAGATCATACTGAATAGGCAGCTTGTAATCCATTTCTTAAAAGCTTCCAGGTGATGCTGCTGATGCACTCAAAGTGTGGTGATGCAGACCACACTTTGAGTAGCAAGACTCTAGAGCAGTGATTCTCAAACAGATGATTTTCGCCTCCAGGGGACACTTGGCAATGTTGTGGAGACATCTTTGACTGTTACAGCTGGGGTTGTGCTACTGGGTGGAGGCCAGGGATGCTGCTAAACATCTTGCTGTGCACAGGACAGCCCTCAGAACAAAGAACGATCTTGCCCCAGTGGTCAACAGTGCCAAGGCTGAGAACCCTGCTCTAGAGCGATCTTAAAATTTGTAAGTACCCGATGTGTATCTTCTAGGACTCTAACAGGTGTTTTTGAATTTTGGGGGGTTGGTGGGATAAAGCTTTCCAGGTTGCTCCCAGTGAGGCCTGGTACGTTCCCTCTTCTTAGCCAGATCCTGTGACTGAAAGGGTTTCTTACATAATATCGGGAAGAATTTTTTCTTTCAAAAGTCTACTAGCCCGGGCTTCCCTGGTGGGGCAGTGGTTGAGAGTCCGCCTGCCGATGCAGGGGACGCGGGTTCGTGCCCCGGTCTGGGAAGATCCCACGTGCCGCGGAGCGGCTGGGCCCGTGAGCCATGGCCGCTGAGCCTGCGCGTCCGGAGCCTGTGCTCCGCAACGGGAGAGGCCACAACAGTGAGAGGCCCGCGTACCGCAAAAAAAAAAGAAAAAAAGTAGTCACAAAACTTAACAAGTAAAAGCCTTTGCTTAAAATATAATTTCCAAATTCCTGAATGCGACCGCTTTAGGGGCATTTTCGGCCTTAATCCTCCTGGTGGTCTCTGAATTTTTATGTATATAATCTATATAGTCATTACATAATTAATATATGTATATTAAATTAATAGATTAATTTTTAGAGCAATTTCAGGTTCACAGCCAACCCGAGTGGTAAGGACAGAGTTCCTGTATATCCCCTCCTCCACAAACACACTCAAACTCCTCCGCCATCAATATCCACCCCCAGAGTAGTACAATTGTTGGAATCAGTGAACCTACACTGACACATAATTTTCACCCCAAATCCATAGTTGGTATTAGGATTCACTGTTTGTGTGGTACATTTGATAGGTTTGGACAAATGTATAATGAGAAGTGTCTACCATTATATATAGTATCATACAAAGTATTTTCACTGCCCTGAAGATCACCTGTGTTTCACTTGCTTATCCCTGCCCCAAACCCCTGGCAACCACTGATTTTTATTTTAACGTCTCCACAGTTTGTCTTTGCCTGAATGTCATATAGCTGGAATCATACTGTATGTAGCCTTTTCAGATCGGCTTCTTTCACTTGGCAATATGCACTTAAGGTTCCGTTTTCATGAGCTGATAACTCATTTCTTTTTCCTGTTGAGTCATACTTCATTGTCTGGATGTACCACGGTTTGTTTATTCAGTCACCTATTGAAGATCATCTTGGTTGCTTCCAAGTTTTGGCAGTTATGAATAAAGCTGCTATAAACATTCTTGTGCAAGTTTTCTATGTGGACATAAGTTTTTAACTCATTTGGGTAAATACCAAGGAATGTGATGGCTGGATCATATGGTAAGAGTATATTTAGTTTTGTAAGAAACAGCCACACTGTCTTCCAAAGTGGCTGCACCACTTTGCATTCCCACCAGCAATGAATGAGTGTCCCCATTATTTTACATCCTTGTCAACATCTGGCGTTGTTGATGGTTTTGATTTTTGCCATTCTTACAGGTGTGTAGTGGTATCTCATTATTTTAATTTGCAGCTCCCTAGTGATGAATGAAATTGAGCATCTTTTCATATGCCTTTTTGCCATCTGTATATCACCTTTGGTGAGGTATCGATTCAGATCTTTTGCTCAGTTTTTAAATTGGGTTGTTCATTTTCTTGTTGAGCTCTAAGAGTCCTTTTAACATTTTATAATAGATAACAGTCTCCTATCAGATATGTCTTTTGTAAATAGTTCCTCCCAGTCTGTGGCTCATCTTCTCATTCTTTTCATATGTATTTTTTTATATGGGAGTAAATAAAAGTTCAAAATCCTGAGACAGATATAAATTAGAAATATTTTTTCTTTGAAGACCTTTAATTTTTATTCAAAATAATCTTCAGTATCCAACATCTATTTCCTGTACTCGTTCCCTAATTTTCTGATTGCAGAGTTTCTCTCCTTCATTGTTAAACTCTATCAAAGATGTGAGCAGAGATTTTTGACCACTTGTCACCCTGATTTATGAGAAGCAAACAGAAAAGAGGTGCACCCAAGGTCAAGCGCTGTCATCTTGACTGAGCCACTATTTCTGTCAAGATAATTGATGCAGTGATGACCTTCAATTACAACTTAAACTTTCTCATTTGGCATATTGAAAGTGAATCCCCGCCAATCTCTTACAGAGATTGATATTGCAAAGGAGAAGGAATGCAAATTTTTCTCATGTCATAGTGTAAGATATAAAGATAGCAGAACATCCCCTTCTCAGTTCCATTCCCTTGTTATAATTGACACAAATCATCTTACGGGAATGGAATGACCTACTTCAATGTACCTCGCTTTGTATGTGATAGTTCAACAAGTTAGATATTCACAGATGCAGACAAATGCCAAGAACTCACAACCCCACTTCCATAGGACTGTGCAGTTTCCTGGCACAATGGCTTATGCTGCCCTCAAGGAACTGGCCCCCTGCCTCTCTCTAGCATCTTTTCTCACTGTGGCCATGCCCCATCTTGGATTCAGCTGTTCTGAATTATTTGCTGTCTCACTAATACTCTAGGCTGTATTATAGCTTCATGTCCTTTGCTCATGTCCCAAATACTCTTCCCTCTATTTGTCCATCTAAACCACTATCCATCTTTTAAGACCCAATTTTAATATAACCTCTCTTGTGAAGATTGTTCTAACTCTCTTCTTTTCTTGGCTCCCTGGGAATTGGCCAATCCCAGTGTACCATGGTGGATTACACACATACACACACACACACACACACACACACCCCACTTATACTACTTCACTGCAATCATTCACTTACATTTCTGTCTCCCCTGCTGATCCGTAAGATCCTTTAGGTCACATGCCGTGTATATTTTTTTCTTTATCCCTGCACCTAGCACAGTCACTGGCATATAGCAGGTTTTAAATCAATGTTCGTAAAATGAATGTAACATGTCCAGTACCAAATGTTTTGTTGTTCCTCTTAACTTGCCAGCAGAAAACGTTATTGTGCAGTCATAAAACATGCCAGGAAGATAGCTACCAGCAAAAAGCACAGCATAATTTTTTCTTTTTCAATTTAGAGAAATTCTAAACACATAACATAAAAGACTCTTTGCCAGTTTTTTATAATTTTGAGCAACATAAGTTAGGGTGGTCGTACTAGAAGGAGTACTTTATGATACTTGTCTTCTAAATTCTTTTTTGTTTGAGGTTATATGTATATTTTAAACTTATATAAAAGTTACAAAAACAGAACAAAGAATTGTTAATACTCTCATCTAGATTTCCTAAGTTAATATGTTTCAATAGCTAGATTTAAAAAAACTGAGAGTAACTTGCAGACCTAAGGCTTAAACACTTCAAAACAAAAACAAAACAAAAGACATTATCTTATATCACCACAGTGTAATTATCAAAACCAGGAAATTAGTATTGATATAATATTATTGTATAATGTATGCATTTCATACCATTTTTGCCAGTTGTTCCATTATAGCAAAAGAAAAAACATTTCTGTTCCAGGATCCAGTCGAGGATCAAACATTGCTTTTAGTTGTCATGTCTCATTTCTCTCTCTTTTAATATGAAGTATTTTCTTGGTTCTTTTTTTTTTTTTGTCTTTCATGATCTTGACATTTTGAATCATTCAGACCAGTTCATTCACAGCAAGTCTATTCCTCGATTTGACTTGTCTAATATTTCCTCATGATTAGATTCAGGTTATACATTTTGCCGGGGATACCACAGAGTGTTATTGTGTCCTTCTCAGTGCGTCAACCAAGAAGCATTACCGGTGATGCTAACTCTAAGCATTATTAAGGTGGTGTCTGCAAGTTGTGTCTGCTGTAAATAACTGTTTTTCACTACATAATTAATAAGTATTGTATAAGGATGAGATTATATTTAAGGCTAAATAAAAGAGAACTCAATTTTTCCCAAGTGATCTAATGGGAAATTATTTAGCTCTGTTATTTGACTTCCCTAGAGATTACATGTAAAAACTAGAAGACTATTTAAAGTGGCAATCTTCTGACACTTTTAGTGCTTTAGCAAAATTATTTATGGAAACAAGATGTAGCTCGGATTTCTGCAGGGCTGAATATTAAAGCCTTAAGTAAACGGGAGTTCTGCATTCAGCAGCTCCTCAAGGGGATGAAGCTTGAATAGCAGCAGAACTGTTGTTTCTATATTGCTGTATGCATTTTTCTCACTGTTGGATCACCCTTTAAAAACCTCTGACAGGAAGATAATGTCCTAGGCTATGAGTCATAATTTACAATCAAAAGAACAGATTTATGTTGGTGTCAGAGCGGTAAGTCCTAACTTTCAGTCTCTTTGTTCAACCCACATATTCTTTAAGAGAGAACTCTGCTGAAACTGTACAGGTAATTTGATCCATTTATTCTTTAAATGTTTACTTGTTTTCCAGAGTTATAAATCTAGCACAATAAATAGAATGCTATCAAACAGTTCATATATATATATATATATATATATATATATATGACTTCCAGTCTTAATGTTGAATAAAATTGGTGAAAGTAGGCATCCTTGTCTTAATCCTGATCTTAAAGGAAAAGCTTTCAGGTTTTCACCATTAAGTATGATGCTAGCTGTGGACTTGTCATATATGGACTTATTATTGACTTGGCCAAAAAGTTCGTTCGGGTTTTCCCATAACGTCTTACAGAAAACCCTGAATGAACTTTTTGGCCAGCCCAATATGTTGAAGTACTACATTTCTTCTATGCCAAATTTGTTGAGAGTTTTTTTTTTTAATCATGAAAGGATGTTGAATTTTTTTTTTTTAAATGAACAACTCAATTTTATTTATTTATTTTTGCTGTGTTGGGTCTTCGTTTCTGTGCGAGGGCTTTCTCTAGTTGTGGCAAGTGGGGGCCACTCTTCATCGCGGTGCGCGGGCCTCTCACTATCGCGGCCTCTCTTGATGTGGAGCACAGGTTCCAGACGCGCAGGCTCAGTAGTTGTGGCTCACGGGCCTAGTTGCTCTGTGGCAAGTGGGATCCTCCCAGACCAGGGCTCGAACCCATGTCCCCTGCATTAGCAGGCAGATTCTCAACCACTGCGCCATCAGGGAAGCCCCAAGGATGTTGAAGTTTGTCAAATGCTTTTTCTTCATCTCTTGAGATGATCATATGATTTTTATCCTTCATTCTATTAATATATCACATTTATTGATTAGCGTATGTTGAATCATCTTTATATCTAAGGGTGAGTCTCACTTGATCATGGTATATGATCCTTTTAATATGCTGCTGAGGGTTTGCTGTTTTTTTTTTTTCTTCAAATTTTATAATCTCTAGTCCTGGCATATTCTGGGCTTTCCAGGCCTATTTTTTTAAAATTTATTTTACTTTTATTTATTTTTGTCTGCGTTGGGTCTTTGTTGCTGCCTGCAGGCTTTCTCTAGTTGCGGAGAGCGCGGGCTACTCTTCGTTGCAGTGCTCGGGCTTCTCATTGTGGTGGCTTCTCAGTGGCGGACTCCCAGCCACTGCGCCACCAGGGAAGCCCAGAACCAAATACTTTAGAAAGGACTTCCTTGCCCTTTGGGGAAATCAATTAGGATAGGCTAGATATGGTACAGTGAAAACAACCCCCAAATCTCAGTGGCCTAAAATAATGAGTTTATTTTGTGTTCATGTTGTTAGGTTAAATTACATGAAATTACCAGTATTTTATCTTTTTTGAACTAGAGATACTTCAAGTTTGTATGGATAAACCTAGTCCATCTCAGTCACAGATCGATTGGGATCTCTCTTTCTTGCTGTCTTTACTGAGGGGTACAGTCTTTGAGAGGTTTCACCAGCTAGGATGTTGCTGGTTACCTTGGCATAAGGAAAGGAACCTTAAAATTATGTACATTCCACTTACGTTCAAATATTATTTATCAAAAAAGTCATAAGGTTATGTTTAACTTCAATGGGGTGGGAAATACTATCCATATGGAAAAAGGAAAACCTAAAATATTGGTGACTACCAAATCTGGTAATATTTATGTCAATGTCAGTTAGTAATAATGATTCTTTTATATACATTTCTAGTCCTTTCATGCACTAGAGAACCTGTTTTTAAAAAAGTCACATGACTTAATTATGCAATTATGATTGTTTTTGGTTTTTTGCCTCATAAAAATTGAAACACCCTGGACATTGCTAATCTCAGATGAATCTGATGTTATTTAAGTAAGCTTTGTCACAGAGTTTTTGAAAGTTTTTGGACCTTGCTATTGTTATAGTAGTAGTCTCCCAGTAATTCTTTAATACTGTGTCATGTTCTTCTATAATGTGTAATATAATTCCTGTGCTAGGGGTATTTTTTCCAATTTTTTCTGGATCTAGAACTGGAATTTCACAACAGGTACTGAAGAAACCATGTTTCAATAGTTTATTTACTTTTCTTCTTTCTTATCCCAAACTTGTCATATAATATTTATAATATTTCAGATATTTAATGTTTAATAATGAAAGAGCTGACATCTTTATTAAACTGGTTGGTCTTATTAACCAGAAAAGAGCTTACTGGCCTAGTGAAATACCAGTTCTAATTTTGTATTCTTTGCTAAAATAGTGGTTTAAGAATTGTTTTATAATTGTTTGGTTAGACAGCATAACAACAATAGTAATCTTAGTGGATGTGATGTCATATTTCCATGTAGTTTTTTTTTTTTTTAACATTTATTTATTTATTTTGGCTGCACCTGGTCTTAGTTGAGGCATAGGAAATCTTAGATGCAGTATGCGGGATCCACCCACTGGACCACTGGGGAAGTTCCCTCCATGTAGTTTTTTTTTTTTTAACATCTTTATTGGAGTATAATTGCTTTACAATGGTGTGTTAGTTTCTGCTGTATCACAAAGTGAATCAGATATACATATATGCCCATATCCCCTCCCTCTTGCGTGTCCCTTCCACCCTCCCTCTCTCACCACTCTAGGTGGTCACAAAGCACTGAGCTGATCTCCCTGTGCTCTGCGGGTGCTTCCCACTAACTATCTATTTTACATTTGCTAGTGTGTATATGTCCATGCCACTCTCTCGCTTCGTCCCATCTTACTGTTCCCCTTCCCCGTGTCCTCAAGTCCATTCTCTATGTCTGCGTCTTTATTCCTGTCCTGCCCCATCGTTCTTCAGAACCTTTTTATTTTTATTTTTTTAGACTCCATATATATGTGTTAACATACGGTATTTATTTTTCTCTTTCTGACTTACTTCGCCCTGTATGACAAACTCTAGGTCCATCCACCTCACTACAAATAACTCAATTTCATTTCTTTCTATGGCTGAGTAATATTCCATTGTATATATGTGCCACATCTTCTTTATCCATTCATCTGTCGATGGACACTTAGGTTGCTTCCATATCCTGGCTATTGTAAAAGTGCTGCAATGAACATTGTGGTGCATGACTCTTTTTGAATTATGGTTTTCTCAGGGTATATGCCCAGTAGTGGGATTGATGGGTCATATAGCAATTCTATTTTTAGTTTCTTAAGGCATCTCCATACTGTTCTCCATAGTGGCTGCATCAATTTACATTCCCACCAACAGTGCAAGAGGGTTCCCTTTTCTTCACACCCTCTCCAGCATTTAATGTTTGTAGACTTTTTGTAGATGGCCATTCTGACCGGTGTGAGGTGATACCTCATTGTAGTTTTGATTTGCATTTCTCTAATGATTAGTCATGTTGAGCATCCTTTCGTATGCTTGTTGACAATCTGTATATCTTCTTTGGAGAAATGTCTATTTAGGTCTTTTGCCCATTTTTGAATTGGGTTGTTTGTTTTTTTGATATTGAGCTGCATGAGCTGCTTGTATATTTTGGAGATTAATCCTTTGTCAGTTGCTTCATTTGCAAATCTTTTCTCCCATTCTGAGGGTTGTCTTTTCGTCTTGTTTATGGTTTCCTTTGCTGTGCAAAAGCTTTTAAATTTCATTAGGTCCCATTTGTTTATTTTTGTTTTTATTTTCCTTTCTCTAGGAGGTGGGTCAAAAAGGATCTTACTGTGATTTATGTCATAGTGTGTTCTACCTATGTTTTCCTCTGAGAATTTGATAGTGTCTGGCCTTACATGTAGATCTTTAAGCCATTTTGAGTTTATTTTTGTGTATGGTGTTAGGGAGTGTTCTAATTTCATTCCTTTACATGTAGCTGTCCAGTTTTCCCAGCACCACTTATTGAAGAGTCTGTCTTTTCTCCATTGTATATTCTTGCCTCCTTAATCAAAGATGAGGTGACCATATGTGTGTGGGTTTATCTCTGGGCTTTCTATCCTGTTCCATTGATCTATATTTCTGTTTTTGTGCCAGTACCATACTGTCTTGACTACTGTAGCTTTGTAGTATAGTTTGAAGTCAGGGAGCCTGATTCCTCCAGCTCCATTTTTCTTTCTCAAGATTGCTCTGGCTATTTGGGGTCTTTTGTGTTTCCATACAAATTGTGAAATTTTTTGTTCTAGTTCTGTGAAAAATGCCATTGGTAGTTTCATAGGGATTGCATTGAATCTGTAGATTGCTTTGGGTAGTATGGTCATTTTCACAATGTTGATTCTTCCAGTCCAAGAGCATGGAATATCTCTCCATCTGTTTGTATCATCTTTAATTTCTTTCATCAGTGTCTTTGGTTTCCTGCATACAGGTCTTTTGTCTCCCTAGGTAGGTTTATTCCTAGGTATTTTATTCTTTTTGTTGCAATGGTAAATGGGAGTGTTTCCTTAATTTCTCTTTCAGATTTTTCATCATTAGTGTATAGGAATGCCAGAGATTTCTGTGCATTAATTTTGTATCCTGCTACTTTACCAAATTCATTGGTTAGCTCTAGTAGTTTTCTGGTAGCATCTTTAGGATTCTCTATGTAGAGTGTCATGTCATCTGCAAACAGTGACAGCTTTACTTCTTCTTTTCCAATTTGGATTCCTTTTATTTCTTTTTCTTCTCTGATTTCTGTGGCTAAAACTTCCAAAACTATGTTGAATAATAGTGGTGAGAGTGTGCAACCTTGTCTTGTTCCTGATCTTAGTGGAAACGGTTTTAGTTTTTCACCATTGAGAATGATGTTGGCTGTGGGTTTGTCATATATGACCTTTATTATGTTGAGGTAAGTTCCCTCTATGCCTACTTTCTGGAGGTTTTTTATCATAAATTGGTGTTGAATTTTGTTGAAAGCTTTTTCTGCATCTATTGAGATGATCATATGGTTTTTATTCTTCAATTTGTTAATATGGTGTATCACATTGATTGATTTGCGTATACTGAAGAATCCTTGCATTCCTGGGATAGACCCCACTTGATCATGGTGTATGATCCTTTTAATGTGCTGTTGGATTCTGTTTGCTAGTATTTTGTTGAGGATTTTTGCATCTATGTTCATCAGTGATACTTTCCCGTAGTTTTCTTTCTTTGTGACATTTTTGTCTGGTTTTGATATCAGGGTGATGGTGGCCTCGTAGAATGAGTTTGGGAGCGTTCCTCCCTTTGCTATATTTTGGAAGAGTTTGAGAAGGATAGGTGTTAGCTCTTCTCTAAGAGTTTGATAGAATTCGCCTGTGAAGCCACCTGGTCCTGGGCTTTTGTTTGTTGGAAGATTTTTAATCACAGTTTCAATTTCAGTCTTGTAATTGGTTTATATATATTTTCTATCCCTTCCTGGTTCAGTTCTCAAAAGGTTGTGCTTTTCTAAGAATTTGTCCATTTCTTCCAGGTTGTCCATTTTATTGGCATAGAGTTGCTTGTATTAATCCCTCATGAGCCTTTGTATTTCTGCAGTGTCAGTTATCCTTTTCCATTTCTAATTCTATTGATTTGAGTCTTTTCCCGTTTTTTTTCTGATGAGGCTGGCAATGGTTTATCAATTTTGTTTATTTATCAAAGAACCAGCTTTTAATTTTATTGATATTTGCTATCATTTCCTTCATTTCTTTTTCATTTCTGATCTGAATGTTATGATTTCTTTCCTTCTGCTAACTTTGGGTTTTTTATTTGTTCTTCTTCTCTAATTGCTTTAGGTGTCAGGTTAGGTTGTTTATTTGAGATGTTTCTTGTTTCTTGAGGTAGGATTGTATTGCTATAAACTTCCGTCTTAGAACTGTCTTTGCTGCATCCCATAGGTTTTGGGTCATCATGTTTTCATTGTCATTTGTTTCTAGGTATTTTTTGATTTCCTCTGATTTCTTCAGTGATCTCTTGGTTACTTAGTAGCATATTGTTTACCCTCCATGTGTTTGCCTTTTTTACAGTTTTTTTCCTGTAATTGATATCTAGTCTTACAGCGTTGTCGTCAGAAAAGATACTTATATGATTTCAATTTTGTTAAATTTACCAAGGCTTGATTTGTGACCCAAGATATGATCTATCCTGGAGAATGTTCCATGACCACTTGAGAAGAAAGTGTATTCTGTTGTTTTTGGATGGAATGTCCTATAAATATCAATTAAGTCTATCTTGTTTCATGTATCATATAAAGCTTGTGTTTCCTTATTTATTTTCATTTTGGATGATCTGTCCATTGGTGAGGGTGGGGTGTTAAAGTCCCCTACTATGATTGTGTTACTGTCAATTTCCCCTTTTATGGTTGTTAGCATTTCCCTTATGTATTGAGGTGCTCCTATGTTGGGTGCACAAATATTTACAATTGTTATATCTTCTTCTTGGATCGATCTCTTGATCATTATGTAGTGTCCTTCTTTGCCTCTTGTAATAGTCTTTATTTTAAAGTCTATTTTATCTGATATGAGAATTGCTACTCCAGCTTTCTTTTGATTTCCATTTGCATGGAATATCTTTTTCCATTCCCTCACTTTCAGTCTGTATGTGTCCCTACGTCTGAAGTGGGTCTCTTGTAGACAGCCTATATACAGGTCTTGTTTTTGTATCCATTCAGCCGGTCTATGTCTTTTGGTTGGAGCATTTAATCCATTTACATTTAAGGTAATTATCGACATGTATCTTCCTATACCATTTTCTTAATTGTTCTGGGTTTGTTATTGTAGGTCTTTTCCTTGTGTTGTGTTTCCTGCCTAGAATAGTTCCTTTAGCATTTGTTGTAAAGGTGGTTTGGTGCTGTTGAATTCTTTTAGCTTTTGCTTGTCTGTAAAGGTTTTAAGTTCTCTGTGGAATCTGAATGAGATCCTTGCTGGGTAGAGTAATCTTGGTTGTAGGTTTTTCCCTTTCATCACTTTAAATATGTCCTGCCATACGCTTCTGGCCTGCAGAGTTTTTGCTGAAAGATCTGCTATTAGCCTTATGGGGATTCCCTTGTATGTTATTTGTTGTTTTTCCCTTGCTGCTTTTAATATTTTTTCTTTGTGTTTAATTTTTGATGGTTTGATTAATAGGTGTCTTGTGTTTCTCCTTGGATTTGTCCTGTATGGGACTCTCTGCATTTCCTGGACTTGATTGACTATTTCCTTTCTCATATTAGAGAACTTTTCAACTATAATCTCTTCAAATATTTTCTCAGTCCCTTTCTTTGTCTCTTCTTCTTCTGAGACCCCTATAATTTGAATGTTGGTGCATTTAATGTTGTCTCAGCGGTCTCTGAGACTGTCCTCAATTCGTTTCATTCTTTTTTCTTTATTCTGCCCAATGGTAGTTATTTCCACTATTTTATCTTCCAGGTCACTTATCCATTCTTCTGCCTCTGTTATTCTGCTATTGATTCCTTCTAGAGAATTTAAAATTTCATTTGTTGTGTTGTTCATCATTATTTGTTAGCTCTTCAGTTCTTCTAGGTCCTTGTTAAACGTTTCTTGTATTTTCTCCATTCTATCTCCAAGATTTTGGATATCTTTACTATCATTACTCTGAATTCTCTTTCAGGTAGAGTGCCTATTTCCTCTTCATTTGTTAGGTCTGGTGGGTTTTATCTTGCTCCTTCATCTGCTGTGTGTTTTTCTGTCTTCTCATTTTGCTTATCTTACTGTGTTTCAGATCTTCTTTTTGCAGGCTGCAGGTTCATATCTTGTGTTGTTTGTGGTGTCTGCCCCCAGTGGCTAAGGTTGGTTCAGTGGGTTGTGTAGGCTTCCTGGTGGAGGGGACTGGTTCCTGTGTTCTGGTGGATGAGGCTGGATCTTGTCTTTCTGGTGGGCAGGACTGCCTCCGGTGGTGTGTTTTGGGGTGTCTGTGAAGTTATTATGATTTTAGGCAGCCTCTCTGCTAATGGGTGGGGTTGTGTTCCTGTCTTGCTAGTTGTTTGGCGTAGGTGTCCAGCACTGTAGCTTGCTGGTCATTGAGTGGAGCTGAGTCTTAGCGTTGAGATGGAGATCTCTGGGAGAGCTCTCACCGATTAATATGACAAGGGGCCGGGACGTCTGGTGGACCAATGTCCTGAACTCGGCTCTTCCATCTCAGAGGCTCAGGCCTGACTCCTGGCTGGAGCACCAAGACCCTGTCAGCCACATGGCTCAGACGAAAAGGGAGAAAAGGAAAAAGAAAGAAAGAAAATAAGTAAATAAAAGTTGTTAAAGTAAAAAATTAAAAAATATTATTAAAATAAAACAATTAAAAAAAAAAACAGAGCAACCAAACCAATAAACAAATCCATTAATGACAACAAGTGCTAGAAACTATACTAACAAAACCTGACAGACAGAACCGTAGGACAAATGGTAAAAGCAAACGCATACAGACAAAATCACACAAAGAAGCACACACACACACACTCAGAAAAAGAGAAAAATAAAATATATATAAAAGGAAGAGAGCAACCAAACCAACAATGAAATCTACCAGTGACAATAAGCTCTAAATACTAAACTAAGATAAACTAAAACTAGAAACAAATTAGACCCAGAAGACAAACCCCAAGTCTACAATTGCTCCAAAAATCCACCACCTCAGTTTTGGGATGATTGGTTGTCTATTCAGGTATTCCACAGATGCAGGTGCATCAAGTTGTTTGTGGAGATTTAATCCGCTGCTCCGGAGGCTGCTGGGAGAGATTTCCCTTTCTCTTCTTTGTTCGCACAGCTCCCGGGGCTGAGCTGTGGATTTGGACCCGCCTCTGCGTGTAGGTCGCCGGAGGGCGTCTGTTCTTCGCTCAGACAGGACGGGGTTAAAGGAGCAGCTGCTTCGGGGGCTCTGGCTCACTCAGGCCGAGGGGAGGGAGGGGCGCAGATGCGGGGCGGGCCTGTGGCGGCAGAGGCCGGCGTGACGTTGCACCAGCCTGAGGCGGGCCGTGCGTTCTCCCGGGGAAGTTGTCCCTGGATCCCGGGACCCTGGCAGTGGCGGGCTGCACAGGCTCCCCGGAAGCGGGGTGTGGAGAGTGACCTGTGCTCGCACACAGGCTTCTTGGTGGCGGCAGCAGCAGCCTTAGCGTCCCATGCCCGGTAACGAAGAGGGAAGAAAAAGTCTCTTGCCTCTTCGGCAGGTCCAGACTTTTCCCCGGACTCCCTCCCGGCCAGCCGTGGCGCACTAGCCCCCTTCAGGCTGTGTTAAGGCCGCCAACCCCATTCCTCTCCCTGCGCTCCGATCGAAGCCCGAGCCTCAGCTCCCAGCGCTGCCCGCCCCGGCGGGTGAGCAGACAAGCCTCTGGGGCTGGTGAGTGCTGGTCGGCCCCGATCCTCTTTGCGGGAATCTCCCCGCTTTGCCCTCCGCACCCGTTGCTGTGCTCTCCTCCGCGGCTCCAAAGCTCCCCCCTCCGCCACCTGCAGACTCCACCCTCGAAGGGGCTTCCTAGTGTGTGGAAACCTTTCCTCCTTCGCAGCTCCCTCCCACTGGTGCAGGTCCCGTCCCTGTTCTTTTGTCTCTGTTTTTTCTTTTGCCCTCCCCAGGTACGTGGGGGGGGGGACTTTCTTGCCTTTTGGGAGGTCTGACGTCTTCTGCCAGCGTTCAGTAGGTGTTCTGTAGGAGCTGTTCCACGTGTAGATGGATTTCTGGTGTATCTGTGGGAGGAAGGTGATCTCCATGTGTTACTCCTCCGCCTTCTTGAAGGTCCTCCCTCCTTGTATTGATTTTTGTTTCCACGATGGCTAATGATGTTGGGCATCTTTCCTCACGTGTTTGTTGGTCCTTTGTGTATCTTTTTTGGAGGATGTCTGTCAGGTCCTTTGGAGTTTTCTCAGCTGGGGAGTCTTCTTATTGTGGCGTAATTGTTCTGTAGGTATTCGGGATGCAAGTCCCTCATCAGTCACATGATTTGCAAATATTTCCTCTCATTCTGTTGATTGTCTTTTCACTCTTTGGTGGTGTGCTTTGAAGCACAAAATTTCACATCTTCTTTATCCATTCATCTGCTGATGGGCCCTGAGCTTGCTTCCATATGTTAGCAATTGTAAATAATGCTGCTGTGAACAGTGGGGTGAATGTATCTTTTCGAATTAATTTTTTTGTTTTCTTTAGCTCTATTCCCAGGAGTGGAATTGCTGGGTCATACAGTAGTTCTATTTTTGGTTTATTGAGGAACCTGCATAATGTTTTCCACTGGGGCTGCACCAATTTACATTCCCACCAACAATGTGTAAGTTCCCTTTTGTCCACATCCTTGCTGACATTTATTAATTGTGTTTTTTTTGATGATGGCCATTCTGAGAGATGTGAGATGATATCACATTGTGGTTTTAATTTGCATTTCTCTGATGGCTAATGATGCAGAACATCTTTTCATGTGCTTTGCTTATTAGTTTTGTTTTTTACTAGATTCCTTAGGATTTTCTATATACAGTATCATTTCCATATACAATATTGTAACTGTCATAGAGATCGTTTTAATTCTTCATGTACAAACTAGGTGCCTTTATTTTATTACCTAATTGCCCTTCTAGAACCTCCAGCATGACGTTGAACAGAAATAAGAAGAGCAGACATCCTTGCCTTGTTTCTGGTCTTAGGAGGAAAGCATTCAGTCTTTCACCATTAAGTATTATGTTAACTAAGGGTTTTTTGTAGATGCTGTAATGATCTTTTAAAGAATTTATAATTGTTACATTTCTCTTACATGGTCGCATTACCTAAATAAAATGGCATAAGTGAATTTGATAAAATTGAGACCCAATTGAGGTAAATATTGTGAGAATAGGGCTACATCTTGTTTTATCCGTAACTACTGGCCATCTTCATTTTTGTGCTTGTCCTATCCACAACCTCCACCAAGGAAACTGATCCACCATTGGACCTTGCTGTCTCAGGAGTCATATATAGTATTATGGTGATGTCTCCCTCCTTCCTCCGTCTTTCAACTCCGTTTATTGGACTGGAATAACCATCTGACCCAAGAACAGTGAATCCTCAGGTGAGGCAGTAATCTTCACTCTCTAAGGCCAGATTCAAAAAGATTAATTTAACCAAGTGAGAATTGGACCTAAGGAACAAAGAAAGAATTTTTCAGTTACTGGTGGAAGCTTTAGCTGAAAATTTGTGAGACAGAATCAGGACTTGGGAGGCTATAATGGACCACATGTAAGCTAAAATTATAGGGAAGTAGAAATTATAAATAAAAAGAAACAGTTATTAAAGCAAGATAGAAAGAAGTATATATGTAGAATAGAACTGAGTAACACTAACAGTAGAGTAGTAGAGGAAAGATTCTGGAACATCTGCATCTAAGGTTTCTAGAATGACCTTGAATCCAAACCCAATTTCCCTGCTTCAGTTCTTGGATTTCCATGAAATCCTAATTTCCTCATTCCTCCACGTGAGCTAATTTGAAAGGGTCTTTGTTCCTTGTAAATGAACGAAATAACGAAAAACATTCAGCATAAACTCGTCACATTTGACAATACTTTTGTTCCTCAAGTGCCCTGAACTCTAAAGAGAAAGATACCGGAAAAGAGAATGGAAATTGTTGATATTTCGGGGGGTCGTAAAGGGTAAAACCCACGTTGCTTAATATTGTTGCCACTGGTTGTTAGAAACATGATTAGTATTGACTAAATAATTCTTATTTAGGAGAAATATTTGATAAGGTGCTAATAATGATATTGTTAAAATGACAATACTGTGCCTAATAAATGGTTCAAGGGTAAGGCATTTGGGAAGAAACCTTGTTAATGGGGAATATCCCCTCAGGATGTAAAATGGTGTGACGGCAACACCAGTTATAGGTGGTATGAATGGCGAAAGGCTGCGTCCTGGCAGCTGGCACGTGACGTCAGATGAAGAAGAAAGTCATTTTGAAGATGAGGTAAATAAAATGACTGAGATTAGAGGTGGGCTTTATACAGTAATGACTGCTATTTAGTGACGTGCAGGTGATAATTTTTCCCAGCTGAATTTGATTAAGCCAGCTCAGCTGCCAATAAGGACTTTAATTCATGGAAGACAGGAAGAGCTAATGATGGGAAGAGAAAGTATGTAATTGAGATTGGGAGCGATTTTTGACATGTAAGAGGAACATAGGAGAAGTTAATGGGATACCTTGGCATTTCATCGGGAAAGAGATAAGGTCTAGCTCCGTGGATAGAGTCAGAATTATGTTGACTGAGGTTAGTACATTCATTTATTGGTTAGTAATCATGCCTTGTTATAACAAATACGTGTACTAAAACGTGCTGCTGCCTTTGTTGATTTTGGGTAATGATTTTGGGTAGGGTGTTAATTTCCAGGCTTACTCAAGCTAATGTTCAGGGAGAGCCAAACATAGGATCTAGAATTAAGCTAAATAAAACAATTATCACACAGGCAAACTTTAGAAATGATATGGTATAAACCTTTTTTTTTTTTTTTTGTGGTACGCGGGCCTCTCACTGTTGTGGCCTCTCCCATTGCAGAGCACAGGCTCCGGACGCACAGGCTCACCGGCTATGGCTCACGGGCCCAGCTGCTCCGCGGCATGTGGGATCTTCCCAGGCCGTGACATGAACACAGGTCCCTGCATCGGCAGGCGGACTCTCAACCACTGCGCCACCAGGGAAGCCCTGACGGGGATCTTCTTTACTCCTGATTTACTACCTATTGAAATGCTAATCTCTTTTGGAAACACCCTTACAGACACACCCAGAAATAATGTTTTAGCAGCTTTCTGGGCATCTCCTAGCCTAGTCAAGTTGACAGAAAACATTCACTGTCATACATATGCGTGTTATTATGAGGCAGTTTGATATTTGTTTAAAGCACATGATTGTTTAAGGTAGAGGAATTTTGTTCACAAGTGACTGACTATTTGGTATGCCACAAGTAGAGATTTAATGAAACTCATGGAACTATGGTATATTTTTTATATGGCTAATTATTGGTAATTATGATAGAGTTTGATATAAAAATGCTCTTGAAAATTATATTTAGTATATTTACTGAAAATTATATTGCCATATTCTACTAAAAAATATTTCAGGTGGGGGGCTTCCCTGGTGGCGCAGTGGTTGAGAGTCCGCCTGCCGATGCAGGGGACACGGGTTCATGCCCCGGTCCGGGAAGATCCCACATGCCGCGGAGCGGCTGGGCCCGTGAGCTGTAGCCGCTGGTCATGCGCGTCCAGAGCCTGTGCTCCGCAGCGGGAAAGGGCACAACGGTGAGAGGCCCACGTACCGCAAAAAAAAAAAAAAAAAAAAAAAATTTCAGGTGGATATGAAGAACTTTTATATAACTTGAAATAATTTTAATTTACTTACAGTTCTGGTATGATTATGTTTCTTAAACAAGGATGCAGATAAATCCTGTCATCAGAGATTGAGCAGGAATATTATATTCCTTAGTTAAGTTCGATATGGTGATGGCAATGACAATTAGTCAATAATCAAAGAAAGAAAGAAATGGAAATTTCATTGAGCCAACCTGAGGGATTATAACTCGGGAGACAGTCTCTCAGAGAGCTCTGAGAACTGTTCTGAAGAGGGGGTCTGTGCAATCAAGCTGCTGGTCACGAGGAACAGACATTTAGTTAATGGTTTTAGTGCTTTGCTAAGTATGGGAAGATGCAAGAATCCAGGTTCATAAAAAATTTCTCCGGAAAATATCTAACTATCTGAGGGCCAGTTCTGTCTGTTTTCCCAGAGCACAGAATGTTTCATCCCGATCGTTACCCTGAATTTCATTCAGGTCAACAACTGTGGTGGCTAATGACTTGATTCTTGTAGAACTGGATGGTGGGCAAAGTCTTTATTTTACAATCCCTTCCCTTTTGGTCTTAATTTCGTTTGGGAGGCATTTCCTGACCAGTTTGTCCCAGAGCACTAGGAAGGCTTATTCTCAGGTCAGGCAGGCGTTTGCTTGGTAGCTCACGCGGTGTGCTCTTACTGGACTAGGCCCTGTTAACAGCAGCCCAAAGCCTCCGTACCTCCTGTCTTACTTGTCTGTTATGGTCCAGGACACGCTTCCGTCTTGTTGCTTCTTCCCATAATTAGAGCTACACTACTACAATCACTGATCTTATAGAAATATATTTGTTCAATCATTTCAAATCACCTAGTCATCATTAATTTTATCTGAGGCTCAGGGATACATTTGGTAGTGCAAGAAACAATAATCTTGTAAAATAGGCAGAATACAAGTAATATAGCTAGTGACAGTAATAAGGTCATAAGTAAGTATTTAAGCTAAGAACTTCCATTAGGTTTGGCCCAGTGTTTCCCCAGGTCATCTGACTAATCTGTTCTACGCCAGTCGCTATCTTTAAGGGAAATGATATATTGGCATTGTACATAAAGTTTACTAAAGACGTCTGCATGTACAAGATGAGTGGTGGGTCATCATGACCCCTTACAGGATCAAAAAAAGAATGTTATCTCTAAGGAGTTACATGGCTTGCGCCAGAAAGAGAAAAACACAGTCTTTATGGTTGAGCAGGTATTTCTGCCACTGGGGAGGTCTGGTTAATGCATAAGGCAGATGCACGATGCATACTAGATGGGAGGGTGGAGGCCAAAATGAGCAGAGAAAATTTTTATGTTTAAATTTTTCTTGTCTCGCCTTAAAATGTGAATTTTATTTCATCAATGAGCATAAGGAGAGAGGAGAATTCTAGTAAATGTTACTCTGTAGGAAATTGGTGACTTGTTAAGCTCCAGTGGGACACCTCCTAGTTTGGTAAACTTATCTAGATGAGAAAATAAAGTAGGCTGACAAATTAGATGTAGTGAATATGAGTAGGAGCCCCCAGTTTGTACTGATAATTGAATTGGATTTGGGGAGATGGGTCAGAAGAGAGTTCAAAGTCAGAGTCAAAGGGGAGGCTGGGAGCTTTGAAACTGATGATATTGGAAGGTGTGAAAGTATGAACAGAGGACCCTGGTTATTCTTCCTTTGTTGATGCAGACTTTCCACACAGCAGCTCCTTGGTGTGATACATACAATCTTTCTAACCTTATCAAACATCATGCCATTTTCCAATATTCTTTAATGAAAGATAAAGCGATCTGGGTAGCAGCAGTTGTGTTACATAAGAGGTGCCCTAGAACTTCTAAACTGCAAACGTCATTGTGAAAAGCAATAATTTTGAATTTTAGCACCCTTTAGCTGTCCAGATGCTTTTTGCAAACATTTGCAGTAGTGGATTAAAACATGAATAAAATGGTACTAAACCCTAATAGCTCTAAAACCACACTTTTTTGCAGAATTAAATGGACCAAATACTCATATTTTGGAAGAATTAGTTGGTTGAGACCAACCTTTACAAAGGAAATAAGTAATTTAGTTACAGTCTATCAACATTTATGAGTGCCTGTTACGTGCACATAATCACTGTGGTGAGAGCTATAGAACAGACGTTCTTCAACGACTTCCTTTTCTAAAACCTCCCCATCAGATCAGTGACAAATCCTCTAACTTCTGCCTGTTTATCCTAGCCTTGATCTGGATCCTCACTTGCACTCAGTTCCACTTCGTTACTGATCTTGCTTGCCCCTCCTTCTGCAGTCCATCCTCCCTCCCGCCACCGCAGCCGTCTTTCTAAAACACCAGTTAGCGTCACGTTGCCTGCCCGCCTACATTTCTTCAGTCGTGTCCTAGAACCTCCAGGGTTAATTTCAACCTCCTGTACATGGCACAAGCCCTACGTATTCTCATCTTAGTTTCTCGAGCTTTATTTCTCACCACTTGTTCTCAGGTACCTCATCATCACACATAGCGAGCTATTTGCAGTTTTGCAAAATGACCTTACACCTCTCCCTTCCCTCTGTGTATCCTCTCCAGGTTCATTTCATCTGGGAAGTGCCCACCTCTTCTTTTCCCCACCCATCCTTACCTTTTGGTCCTTTTTCTTTCTTTCCCCAAACTAAGTTAACCACATCTTCCCTGGACAACCATAGCACTTGTTTATACCACTGTTTTAATGCTTTCCATATTGACTTTCAATAGGTTTAACTGTTTACGATGATCACTGGACTAGAAGTTACTTAAACGCAAGAGATATTTCTTTCCTTTCTATTTCCTTAGTAGTTGGCACAGTGCCTGGCTCATATCATGGACTCATTCAGTGGTCATACATGCAATCACATCTACCTCCTAATATCTCTCATATAGGTCTTCTCTGCTTCATTTCTGCTGCCATTGTCATAACTCAGGTCCTTCTTGGTCATCTGGATTCCTAAAACAACCTGTATCACCACTGTTTTTAGTCCTTCCCAGGGCCAATTAATTCTTCGTACTGTCACTACTAACATAATACTTTGAATACATAGATCTGATTGTTTCACTGAAGTATCTGTGTCTCCTCATTATATTAAGAATAAAGTCTAAAAAAGCCAAACTCGGGCTTCCCTGGTGGCGCAGTGGTTGAGAGTCCGCCTGCCGATGCAGGGGACACGGGTTCGTGCTCCGGTCCGGGAAGATCCCACGTGCCGCGGACCTGCTGGGCCCGTGAGCCATGGCCGCTGAGCCTGCGCGTCCGGAGCCTGTGCTCTGCAACGGGAGAGGCCACAGCAGTGAGAGGCCCGCGTACCGCAAACAAAAATAAAAATAAAAATAAAATAATAAAAAAATAAAAAAGCCAAACTCATAGAAACAAAGAGTAGAATGGTGATTATCAGAGGTTGGGGCGGTGGAGAAAATGGGGAGATGTTGATCACAGAGAACAAACTTCCAGTTGGAAGATGGATAAGTTCTAGGGATCTAATGGACAACATTGTGATTATAGATAACAGTGCTGTACTTTATACTTGAAAGTTGCTGAGAGAGTGAATCTTAAATGATCTCACTACAAAAAAAGAATGGTAATTACATGACATGATGGAGGTGTTAGCTAACCCTGTGGTGGTAATCACTTTGCAATATATAAGTGTATAAAAACAACACGTGTTACACCTTAAACGTACACAGTGTTATATGTCAATTGTATTTCGATAAAATTGGGGGAAGAAACGGATGAAGTCCAGTTCTTTAGCAAAGCGTCTAAAGGTGTCCAGGATAGGGGTCTTCTCTCCTTTTCGAGTCTCAGCATCCACCCCGACTCATCCTCAGCCCAGCCACGTGCTGCACTCCGAAAGTGCCTTGTCCTCTAGCCTCTGTTCCTTTGCACACTTGGTTAACTCTACTACTGCTCTCTTCTCCCACCCCAAAACTGCTAACCCCTAATCATCCTTTATAAGATACATCCCTTTAGAAGTACTTGCTGCTGCATGCAATCCACCCTTGTCCCCATGTACCATACTGTAACGGTTGCCCTTCCAGGCTTTCTCCTGTACCATTCTGTAATGACAGGGATTTTGTCCTGTTCATTTGTCCAATTGCTGATCAATAAATATTTGTTAGACAAGTAAGTGAAGGGCGTATTTGATACAACTCGATATATTAAACTGGAATTTTATTTACTTCTGCGTTTCTAGTGATAATTGCTTTAAAAGACTTTCTGTTGGTCTACGAACTCCCAATGGGTTTTTGGCTCTCAGTTAAACAACAGCTCAGAACAGAAGTGTCATATTCATATTCATTCCAGGAAACATTTTTTGAATACTGGCTATGTGCCAGCTAACGCACTATATTGCTAGGGTTGATTTTGTTTTCCTTAGCTGTACAGTCTTGAAATTATTCCTGTTAAACTTCCTCTGACCATCTACTTATTATAGTGATTTTGGATTTTCTTTGTTTAAAACATTAGCAACCCTATCAGCCTAGTGTTTAACTACTTGCTATTGCACTATTTCAGTTCCAGCACAAAAGTATTAAATGACGTTAGCAAAGCAGTGACCTCTGGTTACTGCCTTTTGATCCCTCCTGCCAGTACGACAGTAAATCAGTGACTGTTTCTGCGCTTTAATTTCTAATCTGTTGTGTTTCTACTTAGTAATATCACCAATATGTTGTTTTCTTTCTTTCTTTTTAAAATTTCATAATAATATTACATAATTTCCTTACCAAATTTAAACAGGAAGTTTTCTTTTTAAAAATTTTTTTTAAATTAAAAAAGTATCTTTATTGGAGTATAATTGCTTTACAATGTTGTGTTAGTTTCTGCTGTACAACAAAGTGAATCAGCTATACATATACATATATGCCCATATCCCCTCCCTCTTGCGTCTCCCTCTCACCCTTCCTGTCCCACCCCTCTAGGTGGTCACAAAGCACCGAGCTGATCTCCCTGTGCTATGCGGCTGCTTCCCACTAGCTACCTATTTTACATTTGGTAATGTATATATGTCCATACCACTCTCTCACTTCGTCCCAGCTTCCCCTTCTCCCTGTGTTCTCAAGTCCGTTCTCTACGTTTCCGTCTTTATTCCTGCCCTGCTACTAGGTTCATCAGTACCGGTTTTTTAGATTCCATATATGTGCGTTAGCATACGGTATTTGTTTTTCTCTCTCTGACTTACTTCACTCTGTATGACAGACTCTAGGTCCATCCACCTCATTACAAATAACTCACTTTTGTTCCTTTTAATTTTTTTATTATTATTTTTTAACATCTTTATTGGAGTATAATTGCTTTACAATGGTGTGTTAGTTTCTGCTGTATAACAAAGTGAATCAGCTATACATATACATATATCCCCATATCTCCTCCCTCTTGTGTCTCCCTCCCACCCTCCCTATCCCAGCCCTCTAGGTGGTCACAGAGCACCGAGCTGGTCTCCCTGTGCTATGCGGCTGCTTCCCACTAGCTATCTGTTTTACGTTTGGTAGTGTATATATGTCCATGCCACTCTCTCACTTCATCCCAGCTTACCCTCCCCTCCCCGTGTCCTCAAGTCCATTCTCTACGTCTTTATTCGTGTCCTGCCGCTAGGTTCTTCATAACCTTTTTTTTTCTTTTTTTTTTAGATTCCATATATATGTGTTAGCATACGGTATTTGTTTTTCTCTTTCCGACTTACTTCACTCAGTATGACAAACTCTAGGTCCATCCACCTCACTACAAACAACTCAATTATGTTCCTTTTTATGGCTGAGTAATATTCCATTGTATATATGTGCCACATCTTCTTTATCCATTCATCTGTCGATGGGCATTTAGGCTGCTTCCATGTCCTAAACAGGAAGTTTTCTTTGCTAGGAGTTGCCAGTCTCCATTAGATGTTGGTGCTTATCCAGAAAATCTGTAGCAATATTTCAAATTAAGTGATGGTTTTCTTTTTAAGTGGAAACTGTTAACTTTGGCTGACTTTTTGGTAATCAAAGGACAAGAAGATCTGAGTTCTTATTTAACCAAAATAAAATAGTATTGATTTCCATCTTATTAAATATAATGGGCAAGTGTTTCTATTTTTACTATGTTTCTAGTTATTTTTCTTACCCATTGATATGAGACCTACATTTTGGACACGGATCCACAAGCAATTCATCAAATTGCCCAATTGTTTCATGGCTCTATTAAATATTTATATTGTAATAAGTATAGTATACCTGACTCAGGAACACCACTGACTGAATGGATTTTTGATGAAAGTACTTGTTGTAGTTTCCTAGGGCTACTGTAACAAGGGGTCACAAATTGAATGACACAAACAACAGAAGTGTACTGTCTCACAGTTCTGGAGGCTAGAAGTCTAAGATCAGGGTGTAGGCAGGGTTCGTTCATTCTGAGGGATGTGAAGGAATATCTGTTCCACACCTCTCACATGATTTCTAGTAGCCTGAAGCATTCCTTGGCTTGTAGATGGTGTTCTCCCTGAGTCTTCATGTCATCTTCCCTCTGTACATATCTCTGCATCCCAATTTCCCCTTTTTATAAGGATGCAGTCATATTGGATTAGGGCCCACCCTAATGACTTCATCTTAACTTGAATATCTGAAAAGACCCTATTTCTGAATAAGGTTACATTCACAGGTACTGGAGGGTTAGGACTTCAACATATATTTTAAGAATACATTTTAAAGACTATTATTATAAAAAGTGGGAATAACAGAAGATAGCCCTTCCTTTATATTTCCCAAGTTCTGTGAATCGTAGTGTCTAAATCCTACTCATCTCAGCACTTTGTCTCCTCAGTTCTAAACACAGTTCCTTTACTCAGTAAAGGTTTATGGAATGAGTGAAGGATATTTTTCTGAAAATATGAGGCACAGTGTACACTCCTAGATTGCCAGTGATATGGTTTAGAAAACTTCAGTAATTATTTCAAGATACCAACATATTTCTGGTTTGTTTTTAGTACCGGATCTCTATTTAATAATGAAATTGACATTCAAGGAGATGTAGTTAATGTTTAAGGGTACAATTCACAACCCTGCCACCATACTGTACTATCCTTTGCTTAGTGAGTTTATTGGTAGATTATATAGCTTCAAGAGTAAGGCAGCAAGGTATGCCTCGTGGAAACCAGCTGGTTTTGCTTTCTTCATGGTTATAGACTACTTACACTAACCAGTCATCTGAAATGTGGGTCCTGTGAAGGGACAAGGAAGGTGGTGAAAAGGAGTACAGATGGTCCAGCACCAGCCAGCTATCACCATTGGGAGAAATAACCCTTCAAGTCTTCTCTCTGCTTCTACCAATGCCATTTTTGCCTTTAAAGAACTCTATCATAATGCTGTCATCATAATATTCTGAAATAACATGACTTTGGTGCTCCAGGTTTACTATCTTGGAGTGACTTAAGTACTGGGAAGCTGATTCCGATGGCTTCAACATCAAAGAGTCATAGGACCCCAGAACTTTGAACTAGACGTAACCTTATGCGTCTGTTGGTTCAAAGTTCCAACGTAGTGCACAGAACTTTCCACACCATCCTGCAAATGCTATTTGTGCTATTTTAAATATGAAGAAATAAAATGTAACTGACATCTTATGATATAATATCAAGTAATAAATAGTATAAAGATAAAAATACGCTGACTTTACACTCAAGAATTTATGCATGTTTCCGTTAAAAAAAAATGGAAGGCTTTGACGTTCCAGCCGCTGTTTTAGGTGCTTGGGTCCAACATTGACCAAGACAGACACCCTGACTCGCTTTTCTAGGAGTTTACAGTCCCTCAGGAAATGAACATTCAATTTCAATAAAGTGTGGAAAGAGCTACAAATGGGGAAGTTAAGAGTTTGACAGAAGCACGTAGCAGGACTCTTATATTATTCTGGGGTAAGACAAGTTTCCATGATGAAGCGATGTTTATGTCAAGATTGTAAGGTTGACGAATTAAGATTGGGGGGAGGTGGAGAAAAGTGTTCCCAGCAAAAGCTACAGTACACATCAAAGTCCGGAGCTCAGAGAGAGTATGTTAATGATGATTCTTGTAAAGAATATAACAAGTTAATTCATATTCTATTTATCTTACTCAATTACAGTGCAACTCATAGTCGTGAACAGAGCTATATAGAGAACACTTTCTTTTCAATGAATTTAATTGTGAATCATCTTCTATTCCTTTCTTTTTTTTTTTTTTTTTTTTTTTGTGGTACGCGGGCTTCTCACTGTTGTGGCCTCTCCCGTTGCGGAGCACAGGCTCCGGACACGCAGGCTCAGCGGCCATGGCTCACGGGCCCAGCCGCTCCGCGGCGTGTGGGATCTTCCCGGACCGGGGCACGAACCCGTGTCCCCTGCATCGGCAGGCGGACTCTCAACCACTGCGCCACCAGGGAAGCCCTTCCTTTCATTTTTTTACACCTTTCTCTTTCCATCATCTCAATGAAATTTCTCAGTGACAGCCAGTGGTTCAAGGTCCCTCAGTTCAGGGTTGGTTGTATTAAAACTTTTATTTATTTCCTGAACATGAGCCCTGTGTTACCTCATGTAATTCTCAGAACAATCTTGCCAGCAGGTGTCAATATCTGCAACTTGCACACGGGGAAACTGAGCCTCAAAGAAGTTAAATGGTATGTCCCAGTTCACAGATGGCTAGGATACCAGCTTCTGTCTGTCTGCCTCCCTAGCCCATTCTCTTTCCACCTGGCTCTACTGCCTGTAAATTACAGAGTGGACAGTGAGAGGCCTTGTTTGAGACATGAATTAAGCTTTTCGAAATTGAAAGCCTTCAATTGCAAATGTCGAGACTTTTCTTTTTTATTCTCCCCTCATTCTAGGAAGTCTTCACTCCATTCTCCTATCCACATGACTGCCTTTGAAAAACTCATCTCTACTAAAGGAAACTAGAGATTCCTTACTCCCCCAGTGGCTGGGTTTCCCTGCTTTAATATTTGAAAGTGTACACCATCAGGAAATTTGTTCCTTTATATAAATTCATTCCTTTATGCTTCAGTTTAAAACAAACGTCTCATTGATATACTCCAGAGCAGGGAAAGAACAGAGAGGAAAGGGAACTAATAATTCAGAGCCCCAGTGCCAGGACCTATGTTAGACCCTTTAAAGACATTAGCTCATTTCGTCCTCAGCATAAACTGTAGGGTGGATATTATAATTCCCACTTAACAAGGAAGGAAACATTGGCACAGCTGCCTTAGCTGCAGAGCTAGGATTTGAACTCTCATTTGTAGGTATCGGAAGTCCATGATTTTTCTACTACACTATGCTGCACTATGCTGATCATTCATTTATTTCTTTCAAGATTTTTTTTGGCGATGCTGCATGGTATGCGGGATCTTAGTTCCCCAACCAGGAATCGAACCTGAGCCCCCTGCAGTGGAAGCGCAGAGTCTTTTATTTATTTATTTATTTATTTATTTATATTTTTGGCTGCATTGGGTCTTCGTTGCTGCATGCAGGCTTTCTCTAGTCGCAGTGAGCGGGGGCTACTCTTTGTTGCGGTGCGCAGGCTTCTCATTGCGGTGGCTTCTCTTGTTGCGGAGCACGGGCTCCAGGTGCGTGGTCTTCAGTAGTTGTGGCTCGCGGGCTCAGTAGTTGTGGCTCGCAGGCTCTAGAGCTCAGGCTCAGTAGTTGTGGCGCACGGGCTTAGTTGCTCTGCGGCATGTGGGATCTTCCCGGACCAGGGCTCGAACCCGTGTCCCCTGCATTGGCAGGCGGATTCTTAACCACTGCGCCACCAGGGATGTCCCGGAAGCACAGAGTCTTAACCACTGGACCGCCAGGGAAGTCCCTCAAGATTTTCACTGAGAGATTCCATGTGGTATCACTGAGAATATTAAGATGAGAATTGAACTCACTATTTAAGAAGACCCTTATTTTCTAATTGGCTCTGTATTGCTCATTGGTAATTTCTTGCATTAGGGCCTGGTGTGTAATAGGAACCTGAATATTTGATACATTACATGCTTATTTAATTTTTCACCCCAGAATATGTCCACTTGTCACCAGTATATATGCACTTTGTAGCATTTAACTTTTCATCCTAAGTATACTACTTTGAATTTACTCTCATTATTTATTTGTCCCCACTGGATGCAGTCATATATCCCTGAACCCATGAAAGTCACTGTGTGTGTTCCCTGAACCTTGATTCTCTGCTCTCCAGGCCGTGCACATGTGTTCTCCCGGCCCTATGGATTTGGCCAGAAGGATCTTGAAGGGGATGGGCCTGGCGGCGCTCGTTCGCATCCCCGCTGCTTGCCTTTGGGGATTGGGTGGTCCTGCGCTTGTAGGACTGCGCATGCGTCTAGGACGCAGGTGCGGTGAAGCGGCAGGTGGCGAGGGGCTGCGGAAGTTCAGCTCCCCGCTGGTTCCTCTACCGGCTATCATGCTGCTCCCCTCATTTAACTTTGAGTGGGTGGAAACACGTCTGTGTCCAGTGTAGTGCCCGCTTCTCGCTATTTTGTTCTTTAGACTTTTCCATCTTCACATTGCACCTCTCCAGAGTGGCGGAGAGGCAGGGGAAAGGAGGCAAAGCCGAGGCCTGCAGGTGCTGGAGAACCATTAGGGCTTTTCGTTTTCTTTAGAGCAGTGGTAGCCTTTGTGCACTTTTGAATGTCCTTGTCTCTAAACTGAGCAGCAAACGTAGAAACTACCTTGGTTTGAAAATATTTTCCAAAGGTTTCTTCTGAACTCTCATTCACTCTTTTGTTTTTTCCCAGGTCCTGGAAGGATGACCTTGGTGTGAAAACTGGAGGGCTCAGGTACGAAGTCTCAGATATATCTAACCAAAGCTTTGACACATGCAAGTGTTTAATGGCCTTTGACATCGTCAGGCTTGGGACCTATGTTGGTCCCCAAATCTGCCATCTTTAACAATAACATTTAGGAATCTCCAGCAACCTATGCTTGTGCTGTAATCTGGCTCCAGTTTGAATATACTTTAGATGCAATTTTTCTGTGTAGAGATATTTATCAGGGACTACTTTATTCCACCTAAACCAAATGAAAAACACGGAAAAATCTGTGAACTGGTATTGTTAAAATTAAATACAAAATGGAGACCAGACTTGTAAATTCCGTGGCAGACAAAACCATTTAAGCCACAGAAGCAAAACTAAATGGAGGGCTTCCCTGGTGGCGCAGTGGTTGAGAGTCCGCCTGCCGATGCAGGGGACGCGTCTTCGCGCCCCGGTCCGGGAGGATCCCACATGCCGCGGAGTAGTTGGGCCCGTGAGCCATGGCCGCTGAGCCTGCGCGTCCGGAGCCTGTGCTCCGCAACGGGAGAGGCCACAACAGTGAGAGGCCCGCGTACCGCAAAAAAAAAAAAAAAGCTAAATGGAGATTATTTCATGAACATAGGTTATTTCTTGTAAATGCCTCTGATAATCATAAAAGAAATGTGTTGTCTTCCTAAATATGTTATCAGATAATCACTTTTAACCAACCCCCTACCATCTGGAAACCCCCATTGAAATAACCAATCATTGTAAAAGTTAAACGACTTCCTTATTTTCATTTTATAAATCATCCTGTAACATCACGTCCTTGAGCTTCACATCAGTTTTAAAGTTGAAACCTCCCACTTCTCAAACTGTTCTTATATGCACAGTAACTCTTACTAAATACTATTTACTGATCTGGTGGTTTTAATTTTGCTATTTCTGGATTTTTGACAGTGTTATGGGCTGAATTGTGTCCTTCTAAAACTTATGTGTTGAAGCCCTGATTCTTAGTACCTCAGAATGTGATTCTATTTGGAGACAGGATCTTTTTTTTAATTTTTGCGGTACGCGGGCCTCTCACTGCTGTGGCCTCTCCCGTTGCGGAGCACAGGCTCTGGACCCACAGGTCCAGCGGCCATGACTCACGGGCCCAGCCGCTCTGGGGCACATGGGATCCTCCCGGACTGGGGCACGAACCCGTGTCCCCTGCATCGGCAGGCGGACTCTCAACCACTGCGCCACCAGGGAAGCCTGAGACAGGATCTTTAAAGAGACAGTCGAGTTAAAATGCAGTCATTAGAGAGGGCCCTAACCCAATCTGACTCGTGTCCTCATAAGAAGAGGAAATTGGGATGGAGATGCACAGAGAGGGAAGACCATGTGAAGACACAGGGATAAGACGGCCACCTAGAAGCCAAGCAGAGAGACGTCAGAAGAAACCAGCCCTGCCAACAACTTGGTCTCAGACTTCTAACCTCCAGAATTGTAAGAAGACACATTTTTGTTGTATAAACCACTCTGTCTGTGGTACGTTGTTATGGCAGCCCTAGCAAACTAATACAGTTGGTTTCCAAGTATGTGCTGAAAGGGCTGTGTTTCCAGTTAGACACATTCAATTTAGATAAGATAGTACCGCACCAAAGAAGAAATCCTCCAAAACAATTGATTTTGACAATGTAGTTTTCCTGATAGTATCAATTCTACTCTACCAAGGAATAAGCGCTTGGAAATTCAGGGTTATGGCCGCCGTTCAGCTAGCGGCAGTTAATGGAGTATATGTGGCCTCAAGCCATCTTCTAACCGAAAATTGATTTATCAGTATGTAAAAGTGGTAAAGCTCTTCTCCTTCATGAAGCCTGTCATTAAAGTTACATAAATGGGGACATTTTAACCATAACCTCTACAATCGAAATAAGGTCGGGGGACTTCCCTGGTGGTCCACCGGTTAAGACTCCGTGCTCCCAATGCAGGGGCCCCGGGTTCCACCCCTGGTCAGAGAACTAGATCCCCCATGCTGCAACTGAAGATCCTGCACGCGGCAACGAAGATCCTGCGTGCCTCAAAGAGCACCCAGTGCAGCCAAATAAATAAGTAAATATTTTTTTAAAAAGTCAGTAATTTGATATTGTTTTTTGAAAAATTATATTTTGGCAATACTTGTGGGGCATCGGATGTAAAAAGCATGGGGCAGGACTATTTAGGGAGAAAAAGAACAGAAACAGTGTTCACCGGATTTTAATTAAAACATCGTTTATTGAGTATTGCACTTTACCGGAGTGAAAGAGATGTATATGTTATGAAAACGAATTTAAGACTGCTTTTTGCTCACAAAGAGAAACAGCTGGGTTTCAGCATTTGTGTGTATTCAAGATCAGTCTTCACTGAGAAAAAGAGACTCTATAGCCACTTGGGGAAGAAAATGAAAAGTCAGCTTACTCATCAGTCGTTAGAAAACATTCTTTGTGTGCACACGGAATATGAATCTCGTCAGGTTGATCGTACAGCCACGTCCAGTTCTTAGGAAGCTTAATCTCTGGATTAGACGCCATTTTTAGTTGAATATTTTATACCCCAAATTAGAAATTTGTACAATATAACCATTTATTTACACTGCTACCAGGCAGCATCACTAAAGACCTGTGAACCATGGAACGCGCACTTACGCTGATTTCCGGAATTCTGGGCAATTCTGGGAGAGGATGATAGGACGGTGACCCAAAGGGTGCAGAGCTTCCCTTCCCACATCTTTGCATGGATTTGAAATCTAATTCTAGCAACTCTGAGTATCTGAGAAAAGGAAAGTCCTCACTACAGATTTATTGATTGCCCCAGAGGAGATGCCGTGCCCTTTCCAAAACAAATGAGCAGGCATAAAGAGAAGGTAATGATTTTAAAGGACACCTGACTTGCAGCCCTGGCAGCCTTTGCTAGCTGTCAGCGAAAACACTTGTGTTGTTCCAGAAACCATGGCAACCTCAAACTCCCCCTCCAGAAGATTGAATTTCGGAATCTCTTCACCGTCCACCAGAAGGAATTTCCACCATCCGTGAAGCAACAAGACACAACTGAAGAATGAAAATAGTTGACAGATCACTGACATTAATCACTAAGCTATTAACATGTACACCTGTATAACCCTTTATAAATTGCAGGGCACTTTCCCCGTTTAATCCTGCCTCTCTCCCTGATTCACCTATATTACCTGATGGTTTCTTCCTACAGCTTTAACCTCAGGCAGCTGAAGAGTCTATTTTGACCAAGGCAGTGGTAGAGTTGCAGCACCTGACCCATCAGCTGCGGCCTGGCATTCACTTCAGTGCTCTCAGTTAGACTCTGAAGCGTCTGGGTTGAGCCACAGCCTTTCTCCACTTCCCTCCACGTTGGCCTAGACCCATGGCTTCTGCCCCATTTTCTTCTTAAGTGTTTTGATTAACCTGAATCCCATCCACTTGGCCGAGACCTTGATTGATCTAGAAACACCTGCCCCAGTGGGTGGTTTCTGTTCCCGTGCCCCACAGCAAGATACAAAGTGTATCTTGCTTTTCTTGTGGGACTGACCTGCCGTAGATGGACGCTGCCCTTCATCAAGCCTGAAATGGTTATGCCCCTTGGTCCACAGTGTTTGGGGTTAACACTGCCTTACCCTCAGGGATAAGCCCTGTAATATAGCCAGTTCCTCTGGTTCTGCGCCCTCCCAGCCCAGGCTTCCACCCGCCTCCCTAGGGAGCCCTCTAAAAGTTCATGACTTCTCACCAGTCAAGGGAGGGAGGCAGTTAACCTTCTGTTTTGGTTTTTGTTGCTTGTTTGTGTTAAAATGTTATTTTGATCTTCCAAATAATTTATGTAGCAAGCGGGGTATATATTTTAATCCCATTTGAGCAAAGCACCCCAGTGACTTTCCCTAATGCCACAGTGCTAGTAAAGTGGCGGGGCCAGGGCTTAAACCCAGGTCATGAAACCATAGATCTTTAGGGCTTGAAAGGCCTTTAAAAGTCATCTAATCCAACCAAGTAAACGAAACCTGGATCTCCTGCGTAACATCTCTGCCAAGTAGTTAACTAGCCTGTGTTTGAATGGCTTCCCTCACAGGACAGCTCGGTTCATCTTTGGCTATAGTTCAGACAGTCATTTGTTTAATCATCCTCACACTCTCTAATTCATCAGACAAGTATTTCAGGTCCTAATATGGGCACCATCAGGTGTTATGTGGCCACTGAGGTAATTTCTGGAAGTAAATTTAGTTAAAGATAGAAAGTGGAAAGTTCTACAGGAGAGGTACTGATAAAGTGCTATGGAAACTGTTGGAAATTTCTTCCTTCTACTGACCTGAAAACTGTCTTACTGTGTAGCTTCCAAAATTTGGTCTTAATTCTATTCTTCCCATTCATAAAAAAAAAAAAATTACTTTTTTTCATTACAGCTAGTGTGTCATTCTTCAGTTGTTTCTCATAAAGGACTTCTCAGATCCTTTCTCTCTCCTGATTACTCCTCCCTGAACCCATTTCAGTTTGTCTATGAGTCTCTGAAAGGGTTTCCCTATAGCTGAACAGAATGTGATGTGGACTGTTCAGAAGAGAAGTGAACTGCCATTTCTCATTCTGGATAAAATGATTCTATAGGGCATGAAAACTATTTGGTGGCCACACTCATCCATTATTGTTTCAAACTGACTTTACTCTGAACTAATACCCACAGTGCCAGGTGTTGCAAAGGTAGGGTTGCGATCAGGATTCCACTCTTAAATGTCTTATCTTGTCAGACTATTATACTATTTTCTTTTTTTTTTTTTTTTTTTTTTGCGGTATGCGGGCCTCTCACTGTTGTGGCCTCTCCCATTGCGGAGCACAGGCTCCGGATGCGCAGGCTCAGCAGCCATGGCTCATGGGCCCAGCCGCTCCGCGGCATGTGGGATCTTCCCGGACCGGGGCACGAACCCGTGTCCCCTGCATCGGCAGGCGGACTCTCAACCACTGCGCCACCAGGGAAGCCCAAGACTATTATACTGTTTCTCATGTGACAGACCTCTTACTACTTAAAGTTAATTAATAATTATTATTTTTAATTGGGGTAAAATACACATAAAGTGTACCATTTTAACCATTTTTAAACACAGAGTTCAGTAGCATTAAATATATTCACTTTATTGCACAACCATCACCACATCCATTTCCAGAACTTTTTCATCTTGCCAAATTGAAACTGTGCCCATAAAACTAACTCCCCATATCCCCCTCCCCGCAGCCTCTCACAGTGAGCATTCTACTTTCTGTCTCCGTGAATTTGACTGCTCTAAGTACCTCACATAAGTGGAATTGTGTAGTAGTTGATTGTTTTGTGCGACTGGCTTATTTCACCTACTTTAATGTGTTCAAAATTCATCTATGTTGTAGCCTGTGTCAGAATTCCCTTCATTTTTTTTTTCTTTTTGCGGTATGCGGGCCTCTCACTGCTGTGGCCTCTCCCACTGTGGAGCACAGGCTCCGGGTGCGCAGGCTCAGCGGCCATGGCTCACGGGCCCAGCCGCTCCGCGGCATGTGGGATCTTCCCGGACCGGGGCATGAACCCGTGTCCCCTGCATTGGCAGGCGGACCCCCAACCACTGCGCCACCAGGGAAGCTCCCAGACTTTCTTTACATCAGACATTCTGTGAAAAAAAGTCCCTTGCTTTACATAAGGCTTATATGTGTAGAAGACATTAACTTATCACTCTCACTTCACAAATTTAAAATGTGAATCTTTTAACTATATCCCATGTCTGTTTAATATTTCATTTCAATGTGCTGAGTCTCCTTTTATAAGCAGTGAATCATCAGGATGTTACAGGATTATCATCAAAACCAGTTCAATTAGTATTCACCGTGTCAGGCAGTGTGCTAGGTGCTTGTGTATACTGGTAAGCAAAGTTTAAACATAGACACTCCCTCAAGGATCTTCTACTTTTAGAGGACACTGTTTACGTTCTAAAACCCGTTGTCTCTCAACCTTCTCCACCTTAGTAAAGGGCATCATTGCCATCTAACCTGCTGCTCAAGCCAGAAATCTAGGACTGTTCTTTGGTTTTTCCTCTCCCAACCCTCCAGCTCCCTTCTCTGCTACCTCCAGGATAGATCTTGGCTACATCCACTTCTCTTCATCTCTACTGCCATCATCTGAACCCAAGCCGCTGCTATTTCTAGTCTGGATTACTGTGAGAGCCTCAATAACCTCCTAACTGGTCTACCTAATCCTACTATTGTTCCCCTTCCATCCCTTGCCATCCATCAAGGAACCAGTGATCTATTCAAAGCCTCCTCATTGCATGTATAAAAAAAATCAAAACCCCTGTAAAGCTCTGCATGCTACGTCCCTGCCTTTCTCTCTGAAGTTCTCTCCCGCCCCTCCGCTCCGCTCACTCTGCTGCAGCCACACTGGCTGTCCTTTCAGTGCGTAACAATGACAAGCTCTTCTCAGCCTCACGGCTTTCACAGACGCCGTTCCCTCTGCCAGGGCTGCTCTTACCCTGCTTGGCCTCTCTTTACGTCCTGAAAATTTAACCTTACGGGCTTTCTCTTCAGGGAGGAATTCCCGGAAAATGCTGGGTAGGTCTCTCCATTAAAGTGTGTGTGTGTGTGTGTGTGTGTAGGGGGACAATGTAGAGATCAGTTTGACAGAAGCGCTCAGTGCTGGGCCAAAAGGGTCAGGGTCTTGGGATGGGTGTGGGGAACAGGTTGAAGAACTAAGTTCTGATGAATATTTGTCAGATCTAGAATGACCAAAAGAACTCAGAGGGAGGTGCGGGTCAGAAAAGGCAGTTAGGGAAATGTTGAAGTAGTCCAGGGATACAGATGAGGACCTAAACTGGGGTTGAGAAAGAAGTGATGTAGAGTATGGAAGGCTGAATAATGGCCTGCCACAGATGTCCGTGTCCTAATGCCCAGAACATGTGAATATGTTCTCTTATATGGTGAAAGGGACTTTGCAGATGCGATTAATGATCCTGAGGTGGGAAATTACCCTGGACTATCTGGGTGTGTCCAATGTAAGGACAAGGGTCTTTATAAGAGGGAGGCGGGGTGGGCAACGTTAGGAGAAGGTGCTGTTACTGTGGAAATAGAGGTTGGAGTAATGTGGACACGAGCTCAGGAATGTGAGCAACTTCTAGAAGCTGGAAGAGGTTACAAACAGATTCTCCTCTGGAGCTTCCAGAAGGAATCAGTCTTGCCAACATCTTGATTTTATCCCTGCAAGACTCATTTAGGATTTCTGGCTTCCAGAACTATAAGAGAATAAATTTGTGTTGTTCAAGCCACTAAGTAGGTGGTAATTTGTCACAGCAGCAATAGGAAACTAACATATAGAGGAAGAGATGGATGTGAAAGACATTACAAAGGAAAAGTGGTGGTTTCTGATGAGTGACTAGATGAGGGGAGAAGAATTGAGAATCAAAGAAATTCCAAGATTCTGAATCTAGATTACGAAGGCATTGGAAAGGGAATTAATTTCTGGGGGAAAAATGAGTCAATTTTATATATTTTGCTTGGGTTCCAGGGAGGGCATCCAAAATTAAGTTTACCTTATATGAGGGTTTGATTTGGGGGCTTCAGGAAGGGGCCCTTAGGAGGCAAAATGCAGCTCCCACATTGTCCAATGATGTTTATATCACTTAGATCCGTTACATCAGAGGTGAAGTCACCTCACTTAAAACTCCCTTCTGGGAGAGAATGGCCAAGTATTAAGCCTTATTGCATTTTAGTATGAATGTGCTTATCGTGTTCTTAGATTTGGTAAGTGGGTGAGGCAAAGAGTCCATGAACACTCGTAGAATGCGTGCCGAGCTACTCTTAGAAGTCTTAAGTGAGTCATTATTAACTCTTATGTGAGTTATTAATTATGTGAGTATATGCACCGTTTTTGTGGTGACAGTGTATAAGTTTCATCAGGTTCTCAAAAGGATAGAAGATCAAAAAAGAAAGTTAAGAATCATGCTCTACTCCTATGGGATATCAGAGGGTGGAAGAGGGCAGGCAAAGGGCAAGAGGAAGCAGAAAAGGCAACACATGAGAAATAGGCTCACAGACATAGAGAACAAACTTATGGTTACCAAAGGGGATAGCAGGGGCAGGGGGGGATAAATTAGGAGTTTGGGATTAACATATACACACTACTATATATAAAACAGGAAAATAACAAAGACCTACTGAGTGGCACAGGGAACTACCCTCAATATCTTGTAAAACCTTATAAGGGAAAAGAATCTGAAAAAGAATATATATATGTACATGTACATATGTACATATATATATCTGAATCAGTTTGCTGTACACTTGAAATTAACACTAAATTGTAAATTAACTATACCTCAATTAAAAAAAAAAGAAAGGGCAACACATGAAAACTCCACAGTCGTTCTTTTGCTGCCGCACAGTACTGCTAATTCATGCTTCTCTTTTCCCTTACTAGACCCATTTCAGGGCTTCTTGTGCTTCTAGAACCAGCTTGCAAAGCAGCTGCAGAGTTTTTTTGTTCTGTTGAGAGTTATTTTATTTGCTGACAATGTGTTCTTTAAAAGATTCTTGTTTTGGTGTTTTACAGGATATTTCATCTATTTTTATAAAATGAAGAAATTTTATTTTATTTTTTTAAAAAATATTTATTTATTTAATTTATTTATTTTGGCTGCGCCGGGTCTTCATCGCAGCACATGGGATCTTCGTTGCTCCATGCGGGCTTCTTAGTTGCGGAATGCACGTGGGATCTAGTTCCCCAACCAGGGATTGAACCCGGAACCCCTGCATTGGGAACTCAGAGTCTTACCCACTGGACCACCAGGGAAGTCCCTTAGTTTTCTTTTTTAAAAAATATTTATTTATTTACTTATTTGGCTATGCCGGGTCTTACTTGCGGCACGTGGGATCTTTAGCTGCAGTATGTAGGCTCTCTTAGTTGTGGCGTGCGGGATCTAGTTCCCTGACCAGGGATCGAACCCGGGCCCCCTGCATTGGGAGCACAGAGTCTTAACCACTGGACCACCAGGGAAGTCCCTCATCTTTGTTTTTTAAAGGGGTTTTCTAAAGTTACAAATACTAGTATTTCCACAAAGTGAATATTAAAGTATAACTCAATAAATAATTATCATTGGTAATCTCTTTTCAAAGGTGAGACATAGAAAGCTTAGGTAGCTTTTTTTTTTTTTTTTTGGAGAAGTAAGCACTTCTTTTATTCACTATAACCCCTATGAATCCCGAACCCACAAGGTCCATACAAACAGAATAATAGTCGTTTAAAATATCTCATTTCTTTTTCCATTGTGGCATTACTTTTTTTTTTTAATTCGAACAGAAAGTCACGAAAATTATAATCATCCTCATCAGTTCACTCAGTCCCATGTAATTAATTTTTTTTATCTTGATCTTTTGTTAGCACTTTTATGAGTTCATCAGTTTTCCATTAGAGTTCTGAAAATGCTTACTCATTCAGTTCAGCAGTAGAGTCAGTTACCAGAAACCTGTACTTGTCAGAGTCTTTTCCATGAATTCCTTGAAGATGAAACTCTTTTATAGGGACATTTTTGTGAAAGCATCAGAGTACACCCAGAACTGTCTGTATATGACAAAAGACTTAAAAATGCCCACGGTTAAAGATTTGATGAAAGTTCATAATAATGCAATTGACAAGGAAATTTAGTTATTTCTGAGATATACATTTTAAAATAACTAGAATTATGACTTATAACATTATACCAGAACATATAAGAGTTTTAGGAATTTCATGTAATGTCTGAAACATTTATATTAACATATTTCCATACAAATAACCCAAAGAAAGTTTAGTATTAGTTTTTTTTTTTTTTTTTGCGGTACGCGGGCCTCTCACTGTTGTGGCCTCTCCCGTTGCAGAGCACAGGCTCCGGACGTGCAGGCTCAGTGGCCATGGCTCATGGGCCCAGCCGCTCCACGGCATATGGGATCTTCCCGGACCGGGGCACGAACCCGTGTCCCCTGCATCGGCAGGTGGACTCTCAACCACTTTGCCACCAGGGAAACCCTTTTTTTTAAAATTTTTTAATTTAATTTTATTTATTTTTTTATACAGCAGGTTAGGTAGCTTCTAATTAGCAGCAGCTATTTTTTTTTCCAGTGAAATAAATCATCAAGAGTTGCCTAGTTGATCTCTAAGTAAAATGTTTCTGTAGTTAAATCTCAACGTAGCTTAGATTTACCAAGTCCATTGAATGCTTCAGAGGCTGACCTGGGGTCAGAGTCTCTTTCCTAAGCAATTTATTTAGGTAACTGGTTTTCCGTCTCTGTACAGATAAAAATGAAGAGTTTCCATTTTGTTTTGCAATAGAATGTTGACTTTTAAAAAAATAAAAATTATTATTGTCAAGATTTCCTTTTAATAACATAAAGGAGTAGACTAGGTTTGTAGTTGATGAAGTTTCCTATAGTTATGATTGATTTTCCTGGGTCCTCTCCATAGTCATGAAGTTTAACATTCAGAGCCTTGCTTTATGGGATAAATATTAATTCAATAAGAGAATAAAATAAATTTAAACAATTTTCAGTTTCTACTATTAAGTCGAATCATAAAGGGTACCTGCTTTGCTGCAATATCAAGGAAAATAGAAGCATTTGTTTTAGAAAAGACTAGAATTTCATCAAAGTCAAGGCTTGTATAAGTTCAGTCTTCTATAATTTATATGCTTTCTGAGTGAAACTGCTATGGAACTATGACTTGATTGATATTGTAACAAAATATAACGTGGAAAGAGGCACTTTGTAAAACAGATTTGGCTAACCTACAATTGCTCACAAAGAGATGCCAATGCTTGTTAGGAAATCTAGCTGGGCAGTACAGCTCCCCACATATCCTGACTAAGAAGAGACTTTGTGGGCTTCCCTGGTGGCGCAGTGGTTGAGAATCTGCCTGCTAATGCAGGGGACACGGGTTTGAGCCCTGGTCTGGGAGGATCCCACATGCCGCGGAGCAGCCAGGCCCGTGAGCCACAACTACTGAGCCTGTGCTCCGCAACAAGAGAGGCCGCGATAGTGAGAGGCCCGCGCACCACGATGAAGAGTGGCCCCCGCTCGCCACAACTAGAGAAAGCCCTCGCACAGAAACGAAGACCCAACACAGCAAAAATTAATTAATTAATTAATAAACTCCTACCCGCAACATCTTCTTAAAAAAAAAAAAAAGAATAGACTTTGTTAGTTTGGAAATGGCATTCTTTTTGATTGAGTTGGCACTTTGGGAAGAACACACGTGAAACTCTCAGAGGAAGGGAACTCTGGTCTCGGATGCCAGGTCAGTCAGTCCTGGCAGCCATCCTGGTGACAAGATGCCATAGCTAGACTACATTAAAAGCCTGTTACAGATGCTTTTTGTAGCAACATACTTACCTTTGTAGCACAAACTGGATGACTTAAAACAACAGCAATGTATTGATATTATCTCACTTTTGGAGGCTGAAGTTTGAAATCAAGGTGTTAGCAGTTGGTTCCTCCTGGAAGCTCTGAGGGAGCATCTTTTCTCTATGCCTCTTTTCTCACTTGTGGTGGTGACTTGGCATTCCTTGGCTTGTAGCTGCATCACTCCAGTCTCTATCTCCGTCCTCACAGGGTTTTACCTGTGCGTCTCTGTGTGTTCACACCGCCTTCTTATAGGGACACCAGTTGTCGGATTTAGGACCTTCCTAATCCAGCATGACCTCCTCTTAATGAAATGATTTACACCTGTAAAGACCCTATTCCAAATACGTTCACATTCTGAAGTTATAGGTAGACATGAATTTTGGAGAGAAACTATTTAATCCACTACACCCCCTAACATTTACCCTCAGAAACATCAGTACATTTCATCAGAACATAATGTTAATAAGACCCAGGGTATATGTTTCACTCCAGGTACAGAGCAGGTCATTTTGTTTGGTTCTAGCCTGACAGGTATACACTTACCTTGAAATTTTATCCAGTTAATTAAAAAGGGAACCAGATAAGAACTTGGATGGAATAGTACAAACCTACCCCTAAAGGCGACAAAAGAACTCAAAGTACGTGCCTACCTGATGGTCGGTCAGTACGGACAATTTCTTTGATAATGCCTGGGACATACTGCTACCCATAACAAGGTGATTAATGGCACAGGTGATCGGACCACAGTGGATGTTATAAATCAGTACACTGAGTTTTCTTTTTCAGAAATGGACAATGAAGTGTGTTCTCTGGCTACCATTGCGGGATGACACAAATCCTGACACTCTGTCTGCTTTTCAGTTTTCTGTGAAACTTGGTGAACCATCAACTCATTGTCATTGGCTTGTGCATGTGCACTGAAGATTGAAAAGATTAACAACAGTGTGAGTTTGTACAAGACTTCCTTTTGGAAGCTTTTATTTTTGGCAAATGTGTGGAAGGACTGTGGGAATCACATGACATCAAACAGAATTTCAGCAAAGGACCAACAACTCCAATAATACATTTTTATGCATGTAGGTAATTTTTGATATGAATATTTAGAAACAGCTAAGCTAATTTTAAGGTAATTTTAACATTCTTAGCTAAGCTAATTTTAAGATTTTACTAGAAGATTTTTTTGTTTTATTTATATCCTACATGTTCTAGTTGATCCCTAAGGTGGCTTACAAAATTAGTACAGTTAAAAGAAGAAAAAATGTAAACCCAAACAAAACAACCTCATTACTGGTGAAGGGATTGGGCAGAGGCCACTCAGACATTGTGTGTGTATTTAGCTAGTGTTATTGTTTGTCAGGAAGAATTGGCAATACACTACAAAGCCTTAAAGAGTCTGCCTTCTACCTAACCTGGCAATTCCACTTTCAGGAATTTATCTAAAGGAAGTAATCAAGAGTGAAGGCAAACATTTAGCTATGTTCACCATGTATGGCTGTGTTTCACTATTGTTTATAATGGCAAAGGACTGAAAATAATTTAAACATGCAATAAGCAGGAAATTGGTTAAGTTATAGTATATCTATTTTGTGGATATTTGCAATTGTTTAAAATGCGGTTGTAAAATAGTATTTAAATCTATTGAAGATGTTTAATATATTGTTAACTTCAGAAAACATGGCGTTAAATATTATGTATAAAATGAACCACTTTTAGAAATGCGCATACGTGCATGGAGAAATGACAGAATATTAAGAACTAAAAATGGGTGGTGAAAGACCAGATGGTTTTTATTTTCTTTTTTCTTATACGCATTTTAAACATCTTATATAGTATATATTTATTCCATTTGTAAAGAGAAAAACGGGTTGTTTTTTTTTAATTAGGTAAGAAAATGAGTACAATGGGAAAATGACATAGCAAAGTTAAAATGAACCTTGAAATGAGGTTACTCCTCAAAACGCATGCAATAAGATTCTGTACAGATGGGACATACATTTTGCTCTAAGCTTTCAAAAGCCATTGGAAAAAGGGAAACAGAATCAGCTATAGTATCTACAAGATAAGGTACTATAGTATCTTATAAGTATAAGGCAAGGACAGTTTGTTGGTCCACAACTTGAAAGTAAATATAATGGCTGATTTCACTGAACTTTTACCTACACGTAGGATGAAAACAAAATGCCAAAGGCCAATAGAAAGTTAAATAACAGTTATAAGTTCCCCTTTATATAAAGGGGAGCCATAAAGTTTGGAAACACAAACAATACTGTTTCATTTTTTTACAGATTCATATTAAGTAAATTACATTATGTTATAGTACATATCAACTACAGACAGAACCCCCTTGATTACTTATTTCTTCTGGAGTGTGCTAAAAGTATAGATTTACTTACTAAAAATGAGAGGGAGAAAGCAGGCAACATCCTGCAGATGCCTCTGCTAGGATCAAGGAAAATGTTGTATTAACACATCACACTCATTGCAGCATCAACTATGCATTGCTACAAGGCTTTATTTCATGCAGTCTTCCAGGACAAACCAAAGCTCGCCCTACAGACTTTCTTAGGAAATGCTCAACCATCCAATCTTGTTAATGTTAATTAATTTCAACCTATATGATGCTAGTGAGTTTCTTATATTTAAGGTAAGGTGCTTGTGTCTCATCCAAATGAGACGGTAAGATAAGAAAAACCAATGCAAACTCAAACTATGAAGAGTTTCAAGAAAAACAAAGGAATAGTCATAATGGCTGTAAGACCTTTATGGTCAGGAATGATGCTTCTTGCCCAGCAGCTCTACATGTAGAAGACATTCAATAAATACTTAATGATTATTTGATTGATGGTAATATTGATTTACCATATCTTTCTTCCAAGTTATTTTTCACATTAACAAATTAATGCTGTGTATTACAGGACGGTTTTCAATAAGTTTAGATAGTTTATCCTGGGAATATATAGGCCTCTCAGATAAAGTGTATGAAGCAACCAAAAAAATGTGGAATATGTTTTACAACCAATTTTCCCCTTGAGTATTGACTGACACAATGCGTAATTTGTTGGGGGCCCAGGGGGAACCAAGAAACCCTGTTGTGATTGTGTAGCTTTACAGGGTGCATACCCATTACCTGTTAAATAATCAGCTTTCCCTTCCTAGAGATGAAGACACCTATTCTTCAGAAGTATGCCTGTAAGACAGAAGGTTGTGGCTGACTTGGTTTTTTCTCTACCTGTTTTTTGGTGGTTTTTTTGGTTTGTTTTTGATTGCATCGTGGGGCTTGCGGGATCTTAGTTCCCTGACCAGGGATTGAGCCTGGGTCACTGCAGTGAAAGCGGCTGAGTCCTGAGTCCTAACCACGGGACCGCCAGGGAATTCCCCTTTTTCCCACATGTTTAATCTGATACCAGAAGTCTGTCCCTGTGTAAATTTACCAAGTGACGTTTGTCTGCCGTGCAAATAGGTAAACACAGAGAACAATAATTATTAAACAGTATTCCTACCGCACTGAATTTCTTTCAGTTCAAAAACAGACATATGCATTTCAAGAAGGGAGATGTGAAGAATGGAGCACATCGCCGTCTGTTCCGCTGGAGGTGCAGCAGCCCTGGGAATTAGCCCCTGTCGCTGGGGATTCCTCGTCTGCCCAGTGCTGGACCATGACCACGGGATCCCTTCTGCCTGTCAAGGGTTAGGGTTAGAATTTATCACAGCTTATTTATTTTTTGTTTATTTTGGGTTTGCCAACATTTTTTAATGTAAACTTTTCAAACTCACAGAAAAGTAAGAAGTAAGGTACATTGAACACCATCTACCCACCACATAGAACCTATACTTAACATTTTGCTGTACTGGATTTATCACATATCTATCGATCCCTTCATCCATCCTTCAATCCATCTTTTTTGTTTGTTTGTTTTGTTTTCGGTACGTGGGCCTCTCACTGCTGTGGCCTCTCCCGTTGCGGAGCACAGGCTCTGGACGCGGAGGCTCAGCGGCCATGGCTTACGGCCCCAGCCGCTCCGCGGCATGTGGGATCTTCCCGGACCGGGGCACGAACCCGTGTCCCCTGCATCGGCAGGCGGACTCTCAACCACTGTGCCACCAGGGAAGCCCCAATCCATCTTTTAAAGTATACATTTCAAAATAAGTTGCTGACATCAGATACTTCCTCCTAAATACTTCAGCATACATAGCATTAATTGGAGCTCAATTTTGTTTACAGTTCTTGTTGGGGTTAAATATTTTATTTTTAACATGAATGTTTTTCTTTTATAAAATTTCTCGTGATTAGCCACTATCTAACCCTTGGTATGGTATTTGGTTAATGTTTGCCTCCCCCTCCAAGGTAACAGGGACTGCACCGTTTTGCTCACCAATGTATCCACAGGGCTTGGTATTATAGTAGATGCTCAATGTACAGTGTATTTGTTAGGGAACATGTGTAAGTCAGAAAGAAATGGATGGAAGACAGCTATAGAAATGGAAAGAAAAAGTAAACCATTGCCTCTTCAAGCCAGTTAAAATATCTGCTATTATGACTATTGTTGCTGGGGCCATTTAAAGCCATTTTGGTAAATGGAGCAGGACATGCCTGCTAAGGAAACTGCCGTTTTATGTTGGTTCAATGAAGAAAATAAAATGAAGTACTGTGTATCTTCACTGATTGTTCTGCACAGGAGTAAGTTCCCAGGTTTCTGCCTGTTTATTTGGTAAGGATGCTTAGAGTACCTCAGTTTGTAATTTAGACATCACTCCTATCTCAACTCCAGACTTAAGTCTTTGATAAGCAAGTTTTTCCTCAAGACAACATTTCATATGAAAAACACCTGAGCCATGGGCCAGAGATATTGACCTAAATGCTGACTGATTACAAGTGAAAATACAAATTGATGACACATGAAAATAGAATTGCACTCCTTCTCAACCAAGAGGAACCCCCCTTCCCACCGTGACTTGTCTTTGGCCATTCCTCCAGTTCTTTTTGGTGATACCATCTCTGAGTTGGGATTATGTCTTTGTGAGAGACGTGGACTTTTGTGAAACTGCCACATCTCTGGAGCATAAGGAAATTGTGCTAATCTTGCTGTCCCCAGTGTTTCTAAAGGGTCCAGTGTGATTCAGACTTCAAAGGTTGGCATCGTTTTCTTATATGTCCGTCAGTTTCCTGGTAACTGAGATTTTGCTTTCTTCTCTTGTCTCAGGAGCATTTGACAACCTGCTTATGTCACTGAGAACACGTATGCCAGCCAACAGTGCCCCGTCCCCAGGATATACTACTTCCCCAAACTTCTTTTCTGCTTGGTCAATCTGTTAGATTCTCAAGAGAAGATAACTGCAGACCTGACCTGACCTGATTCGGGCCTCCTTGGGAAGAATCTGGCCTCGAAGGGCCTTCCCGGCTCAAATGGCCGGTTACAGACATTCTTCCCCGAGTCAAGTCATTCCTTTGGGTTAAAGCAGTACTTTCTTAGCATTCTGCTTCTGTGTTGCAAATTTCAGAGGAGAAGCGGCGGTGGGGTGGGGTAGACTCAGGAGGTCACCTTTGTGAGAATGTCTTCTTCACAAGATTATCTGCATCAGACATGGACCAGGGGAGCTCGGAAAGCCCTGTAACCTCGGGGAGGGTGAGAAGGAAGCGCTGACATTCAGTGCCAGGGAAAGTGTGCGAGGACAAACTTCTCCATCCCTTACTGGGCTTCAGGCCGCAGGGTGTCTTTCAGACGAGAAGATTCACGTTCCCCCCGCCACCGCGCTCCAGTCTTCCCCAAGCCCCCCGTCGCTGCCGCGGCGCCGCTCTCCTGTTCCACCCCAGCTCTCCACGAGGTTCCCAGGAAAGCGCCGACCTCTTTCCCGCTTCTCCTCCCGCGCAGCCCGGCGTTCGGCTCGGCGCTTCCTCCAGTCCTCCAAAGGCGAGTGGAACAAGGCTCCTCCACCGTGGATGGAATACGACGCTTAAGAACTCAGCCTCAACTGTCCCCCTCTAGGTTTTCCCCGCCGTGCCCAAGGCTTTTGGTCACCTCTGCACAAATTTAATAAGACTGAGAGCTCAGAACCGGGAAAGCCAACCGCGGATCCGTCTCGTTCCCCTGCCCGCCAGTGAAAAGCAGTCCGCCTCCGGCGCGGGTGCTCTGCATCCTGCAGTCGGCTCTTGGCAGACACACACCTGCCCCGCCGTCCTCTCGCCAGGCCCGCCGGTGCCCTCAGCTCGGCCCGCCCCCCTCCGCCCTCCCGGGCCTGGGCCTCTCCCCGCCTCCCGCCCGCGGACCTCGCCGCCCCGCCTCGGGCTCCGCCGCGGCCGCCGGGGGTGCGGGCCCGCCCCAGAAGGGCGCCCATTGGCCGTACGCGCCATCCTTCACCCGGCACATTCCGCCGCCCGCAGGCTTGCGGGGAAACTTCCTTATTATTGTGACGCCGAAATTGGAGAAACCCTGAGCCGGGTCGGTGGAGCCGTCACCGTCGGAATCCCGCGCGGCGGTTCAGCGGCCGCCGAGGTGCGCGGGGCGCGGGGGCCGGGTTCCAGGAAGGAGGGCACCGCGGAGCCGCGCCGCGGCACGGCGGTCCGCGCGCGGCTCTCGGAGGGGCGGCTGCCGCTGCGGCTGCGGGGCGCCTCCCGCGACAGCCCGGGGCAGGGCGCGCGCGGAGGTCTGGGCGCGGCGCCTGCAGTGCCTGCGGGGCGCGGGCGCGCGGGGGTCTCGCGCGCGCCTCCCCGGCGTCCTCGGGGCGCTCCCTGTGACCTACAGAGCCCTAGCGCCCGGGGAGGCCGGAAGCCGCTCCAGAGACTGGAGCGCCCCCCACCCCGACTCGGCTGCCTGCGGACGGGGAGGAACTGCGACGCCGAAAGTCAAAAAGAGGATCCTCCCCTTCCTCCCCGCCCGCCCCTATTTAAATTCCGGGGCTTCGGCGACACCGCTGCGGCGAGGGGCGCAGACTCTGCCCCGCGCAGTGGGAGCCGCCGAGGCCTCTGCGCTTGGGGGAACCCCGGCGGCCGCGAGGAGTTGGCGCTGGGGACACGGGGGGCTCGGCGGCCGCGGTGACAGCGCCACCCACCTGACCGAGGCGGGGCTCGGTTTGCCTGCCCGGAGTCCGCCTCCTGGGCGGAGCCGGGGCGAGGGTGTGTGCGGACACGTGTGTGTGCGTGTGTGTGTGTGTGTGGACACGTAAGTGCGCGGACGGGCACGGGGGTGTCAGGAACTGGGGCGTGCGGGGGCAGGTGGCGCTTTGAGTCATCTGCGAATGTGTGGAGTGGGCGCACCGGGCAGCCGACCGAGACTAGCCTGTGTAACCTGAAACAGACGAGCCGGGGAGGGCTGTAGAGACCGCACCTAAAGCAGCTGTGCACTGATTCGGGGTATGCGCCCTGGGCTCCGGGATATGTGTATTTGAACTTTGCTTTTGGTGTATCAGCGTTTCTGGTTGTTTTGTGATTCCGTTTTACTTTAGCTTTTTAATTAGCCCCGTCTGGAAGTACCTAAAATTCAGAGCTAAGCCTTCCAGGATTTTGCTTTTGCATTCATTACGCACGGAATGCTTTAGGAAAGACGGTTCAAGCGCTCTCTTCCATTTTTGTGTCTCCTGACTCTTTCCACAAATAGGAGGCTATTTCTAGAACATTTCATCTGATGATTTGATAACATCGAGTGAGCTGCTTTTTTAATTCCAGACTGAGGAGAAAGAAAAGTGAAATAAAATGAGGATTAACACCCTTTTTAAATGCAGTGACTCTGGAGAGAGATACTGTCTTGTTTTAGTAGCAGATTACTGTGTAGCTCTCCCTTTTCCTACTTTCCTTTACCCTGGGGGGTAAGGGGGTGGCATTATAAACCAGAAAAGAGGAGTAGTGTACTTAACGCCCTTTTAAAGCAAAACCGATGAATTACACATCGTTGACCGCGTGGAGGCTAGGAACCTTCTGGAGAAAGGATGCAGGAATCAAGGAGGAAGACTTGAAATCTCTTTGGCAGAACTCCTCCCTTGGCATGAAAAAAAAGAAACACAGTTGGTTAGCAGGCAGTTTTACTTTTCCAGTTAGTAGTTGGGATTTTATTTTTGAAAAAAGAAACAGAGATTCCAAAATGTTCCAAATGGTGTGGTTGGAGCCATTGGTTAAAGCATTTCATTCCGAGTAACAGATTTAAATTTCTTAAGATTTGCATAATAATTTAAAACTTTAAAAAAATACATAATGAGAGTTGTACCACTACTGGAGATACAAGATAGTTTTGCTGCAGTCTCAGAAATAGAAGTAATAGTCCCCAAATTGAAAGGCAGCTTCTTACATTATATAGAAATAAAATTATGACGCTAGTATCTTAGAATCATGCAGTACTGTACTTTTCTTTTGAGAGACTTAAGGTGCCTGTCAGATAGTCCCATCTTGTTTTGCATGAAAGAGGATGCGGTGATGAGAAGGAAGGAAAGTCGAGAAAGACATCAAAACGGCTGTAGCAAAATAAGCTATAATGTGTGTGGTACATGGAAAAATGGAGGAAAAAAGTGAGTTACTTTTCAAAAATGCATCTTTTTAAACCCAAACGGGAGGTTTTAAAATAACTTTATTTTTACATCTACTACAAACGCTAGGAATTTTTAAAGGTGCGTCTCTAAGTTCACTTTTAGCATCATGCTCTAACCAACTGAGCTGACTGTCCAGTTGACTCTAACTTCACGTTTAGAGGTGACATCTTCATAGTTGGTCAGTGGTTATCTTATTGGTGTTTAACTAAACTCCAGTCCTGAGATACCATGTTGGGGGGAATATTCAAGCTTGCATAATTTAAAGATATTCTTATTTTCAGAAGTTTGCTTTTCATTTTGTTTTCAATAACATGAAAGCACTTTGTAGCATTCTGTATTAATGTTAATTGTTTTTTCTTTAACTTGCAGATCTGCAGTGTGAGGTGGAACCATTCTGGCTTAAGTACAGATGCCAAGTGTGTGTGACCTGTGGTGAGTTACTTAATTTCTCTGAACCTCAGGTTCCTCATCTTGTACTTGGGAATAATATCTAACTCACAGAATAGATAAGAAGATTAAACAGGATAATCTACGTAAAGGACTCGGATTAGTATAGCTGCCTAGAGAGGGGCCTTAACAAATCCTTACTGATTTCTTTCACTGTGACAGAGTGAAGAGAACAAAGTGAGCCCAGGAAGTAGGAGACCTAGTTTCTGGTCTTGGATGCAACCAGTTACTTCTCAGAGGACCAAAGTTAACTTCAGCTGCCATTAAAATGAGGTTAGGAATGTCAATCTCTTGCCTGGAGGTTGGATCAAATGGATTTTTAAGGTCTCTTTAATAAGATGACCCCTTTGATGATATAACGCTGCCCCCTTTAGACATTTACCACATTTAGAAACAGCACTTGCTGGTGTCAGGGGCGTGTGTTTCTGTGTGTGAGCCAGTAAGTGAACTAGACTCACTGTAAGTTCCGGTGCATGTGGAGGAAAGCCTGGCTAACTCTGCTGAGGTGGCCTCACGCATCCCTCCTGTCTCTGGCTTACGCAGGTTGGTTGTAGCTGTAGTTGCCCACGAACATCGCCAGTGATGCAGCTAGTGTGAGCTCACTTACTATGTGCAGCGTTCTTCTTTTAACATTTGTTTTTAAAATTGGAGAAGGAGTATAGCTTGGCTTTGTTTTATTTAAGTGGTGGTATAACATCATGTTTAAGAGCGTGGACTTTGGAGTCTGGGAGATGAGATTTGAATCCTGCCTTTGCCACTTAAACTAAGTAAGTTTCCACCACAGCTAGTACTTATTTACATGCTCTTGGTCAAGTGACTTAACCTTGCTAAGTCTTGAGATTACAGTAAAGGGCAAATTAAATAATCTATGTAGAGTTTTTAGCACAGATTCAGACACACGGTAGGCTTGCAGTAACAGTAACTATTACTTCTTCTTCATTCAACAAGTATCTGTTGAGCCCTCCCTTGTGCCAGACACTAGACTAGTCTCTAGGGGTAGAGAAATGAACAAAGAGGCTCAGTCCTTCCTTCATGGAGCTTCCGTTCCTCGATGCTAGCATTGAGAAACACCATTATTTAATGACAGCTTGGATCGTAAAAGGCATTCTGCTTTCAGATCCGCTAAAATGTGGTGAGGGGAGAGCACATTGAGAATGGAGGAAATGCATTGTTGTTTTTTTGTTACTGCTTAGGGAATGTGTATCTAACGGAACCGGGCAAACAAAACTGTTAACAACTTTAGATGGTGGGAGATCTGGTTTTCTCAGATTCGGGTTCAGTTTTCTAGGCACTTATGAAGCATCTGCGGCGCTCCTTTGTTATGCTGGGGACGGGAGATACACAGATGAGGAAAACCTGGTTCCCTACATGGAGAAGCTCTCAGTCTGCTTATGGATGGGGAATTGGTGGGTGAGATGCAAGAAGCAGTGATCTTACCTCAATAGTACTTTTCATTCTTTAAAAGACTGTGAAGTATCTGAAAGCATAAAACAGTATGTGTAATAGATGTTCTCCAAACAACAATAAAAGGACAGAAGCGGAACATGAGCCACGCTACTGAAGCTCCCTTTGTGCTCCTTCCGGAAGGTCCCCTTCCTTGTCACATATACACAGGTCTCTCTCAGTCTTTGTATTGATCATTCTTTTGGTTTTCTTTCATAGCTTTAGCACCACTAATGTTTTTATCTCCAAATACTTGTTCTACTTGTGTTTGGACTTTGTAAAGATGCATCGCATTCTGAATTCTTCTGTGAGTTTTTCCCCTCCTCAACACCATTATTCAGATTTAGCTGCACTGATGTTTGTAGATGGAAGTCATTGCTCTTCCACTGCTGTACAGTGTTCTATTTTACATATGTGTTGCAGCTCATCCGTTTCCTTACAGATGGACACTTGGGTTGTCTTTGTTCTGTATATTTCAGATAATCCTGAAACGAATGTTCTTGTGCATGTACCTTGGGGCATATATTCCTGAGTTTCTTGCTGCATTGTACAGTAGGATAGCCACTAGCTATGTGTGACTACTGATATTAAAATAATTAAAATGAAATGAAATTAAAATGTCAGTTCCTCAGTCACATTAACCACCTTTCAGGTGCCCAGGAGACACCTGTCGCTTGTGACCACCACACTGGACAGTACAGACATGGAACATTTCCATCACAGAGTTTCAGTTTCCAGGTTTTACTCATCTCTGTATCTCCAGTGCTCAGCAGATCGAAGGAGCACTGTAGATACTTGATAAGCTGGACCGTGCTGGTCGTGTACCTAGGAATGGAATTACTGTGCCGTGGGGTATTTACAGCTTCATCTTCACTAGAACCAATGCCCACTTGTTTTCCAAAGTGGTTCTGCCAACTTACACTCCCACCAGCTGCGGGTCAGAGTCCTGGTTGCTCTATATCCTTGACTCGGCACTGCCAGACTTTTTAATTCTTGCCAGTCTGGTCACGTGTCTTTTTCTGAAGGCAGACGGAGGCTTATGCAGACAATGGAAAGATCATTCTTCTAGTTGTACAAAGCCCAACACCAGGTAGTAAAGAAGACCCCAGCTGTGCAGGGATCATCAGGGGAGGGGTAGGAATGTTTCCTGTGTTGGCTAAAAGGGTCAGAGGACCAAAGCCCAGCTGAAGTGAAAGAGAGACCAGCAAGGAGTGGATTCACACTGTTGAAAACTTCTCTCTGCCTTGTGTGCCGTTTCCGCCTGTGGTAGTAAACTTCGGGCAATAAAGTATGTCATGAGAATACATCTTCTTTGTTACTGGCGTTAATTCTGCATTGGAGTTTTGGCTCCGGATTTATTCAAAGCTTGGATTTGGGGAGTGCCTGCCCAGCACTGAAGCCTGGGACATTCTCTTTCCCTGCTGTTGGAAAAGACCCTCCCTTCCCCGCACACCATGTAGGTAAAGGCTTCTGAGCTTATGTGAAACAAAGCTTATCCCTATCGTAAATGAGATTGGAAGTCCTGCCCGAGTGTTAGTTAGGTTTTAGTGACTTTCAGAGAAATAAGAGTCAGTTGTTAGGCTGATGTTTGCACAGTCTGATTAGTAAGACAAAGTTTAGGAATTGCAGCTCGTCTTTTAGCATTCAGCTCTCTAGGACTGATCAAAGGAGATTTATCTACCCCCCCCCCCCCCCCCCCGCTTGGCCTCCCCAGAATTGAAAAGAAAATACATACCAAACACTTTGTCCTTGCAACCTCGACTTTCCTACGTGTGAGTTATGCCAGCCAGGGTAGCGCCGCCTTGCCCTAGCCTAGCGCAGATCTGGTGGAACAGCAGACGCTAAGCACAGGAAGGAGGGAGTCACACCCCAGCCCGCTGGGGAGCTTCCCTGCGTGCTGAGGACCCAGAGCAGAGTCCTGCACCTAGAGCAGGTGCTGCAGCTGTGGACAGCGACCGGCCACCTGCACTGAGTGCCGGGCCCCCGTGCTAAGCGCTCGTTACTCACATCCTGTCACTGGTCCTCACAACAGCCCCGTTGCTCTTCTTGCCACTTTAGGGACAGGAACCAGGCTTAGAGTGTTTAAATATCTTCCCCAAGGTTTCACAGCTAGCACGTGGTCACTCTGGGGCTTGAACTTTGGTCCTTTTGACCCTTAAGCCCTGCTGACATTATCCTGAGTCTTTTACCAAAAATAGATGAGGAGAAGGGCTGGGAAAAGTACGAGATGTGACATGGAGGGAAGGAACGGAAGGTCCGTCTTTCTTCTTTTTGTTTTGCGATGGGGAGATAAGAGGCAGGAAATGGAGGGGCCGGACTGAAGTGGCCCAGGACAGCCAAGGTGGCGGGTGCGGGTGCTGAGCCGGTGTGTCGTCCTGTATTCTTCTGTAGCACCTTTTATCATTGTGTGTTTTGAAGGGAAGTGGAAGATTCTACTCCTCTAGAAGCAAGGGAGAGATGGTGAGTGAGGAAAAGTGGGTGAGAGGACCCAGGAGATCCAAATGCCCAGTGATGAAGAACATTGCCAAAGACAGACCTTAAAATTCACGGACGCCAACAGCTCCTAGGTTTGGGGGTTCCACCAGAGTGTGCTTGAAGGGAAAGCTGAATTAATATCTGACTTCTCTTCAACGCACTGAACTTCTCTCCTGAAAGCTAGACACTTTGGGTGCCTCCTTCTCTACTTTTGGCAGGGCGCCGTGATGAGCTAGACCATATCTCCAATTAGGGTTAATAATTCTTTGATAGGAATACATCTTCTCTGTGGTTGCTATTTAGTGACCTCTGAATAAATAGTTTTGTTTTTTTCTTTAACACCTTTATTGGAGTATAATTGCTTTACAATGGTATGTTAGTTTCTGCTTTATAACAAAGTGAATCAGTTATACATATACATATGTTCCCATATCTCTTCCCTCTTGCGTCTCCCTCCCTCCCACCCTCCCTATCCCACCCCTCTAGGTGGTCACATAGGTGATCTCCCTATGCTATGTGGCTGCTTCCCACCAGCTATCTATTTTACGTTTGGTAGTGCATATAAGTCCATGCCACTCTCTTACTTCGTCCCAGCTTACCCTTCTCCCTCCCCGTGTTCTCAAGTCCGTTCTCTATGTCTGCGTCTTTTGAATAAGTAGTTTTCATTTGACTACTTGAAGATTGCATGACTGTAATTCATGTGGGCAGGATTTTAACAATAGCCCTGTTTATCTCTTCATAAATGGTTTCTACTGGTCAGTCGGGGATGAGGCCGTACCTCAGGCTGCTTACCCAGGCTTGCAGTTGGCCAGAGCATCAGAGTTCAGCTGACGCTCAAGGCCTGAATCATGTTAAACAGACTTATAAGAAACTGATAGATCCAGGATGCCAAATTAACAATGAGAAGTAGAAATGCCAAGAAGGCTGGGATGCTTTGGACAGCTGGGCACAGTATTCTTTCCCCATAGTAGTATCTGCCTTGGAAACCAAGTTATTTAAGATTGCGTGTTAATCATGGAATCTAAGCAGTGCAACTGGCTGGGTAAACGTAATGATGAATGTCATGGAGTCTGATCTCCCCATCTCCATTATTGGGCAATAATTACTTAGCAGATCAGATAGTCAGCTTGACTGGTTATGGTACCCTTTCTCTCTGGACAGAGCTGGAGGTATTGGGAAGTTCTGACTGGCTGTCCATTTCCTAGACTCCTTACTGTGTAGCACACTAGTCAAGAGCACATTCTCTGGGCTTAAATCCTAGCTCTGCCACTACGTCGTTGTGTGATTCAGTCAAGTCACTTCAACACTTTCTGTCTCACTTTCTTTTTCTTCATTCTCTTTTTTTTTTGTCTTCACTTTCTTCATCTACAAATTTGAGTTGATAAGAGCAGTACCTACCTCGTAGAAAATTAAACGATTTAATGTCTGTGAACCACATAGAAAAGTGCACTCAGTATAAGCTCAAATGAAGTCTTACCTGCTGTTGTTATTAATAGTGTAATGTTAATATTATCAGGTAGGAGTTTTTTTTAAATTTCGAGTGACAAATCCAATTCAGACATTCCTTCTTAAGCAGACAAAGAAGGGACTTCTTAGACTGCATAGAGGTGATTCTCATTTTTTGTGGTAGTTAAGTTCTGTGAAGTTGCTGAGAACACCACATTAATAAAGACTGAGCCATTGCTCCTGGGGAAACACAGGGTTAGTTAGGTTCCTGCTAAGAGCCTCTGGTCAACAGATGAATACGTAACCTTGTTTCATATATGTTTAAGTGTGTTTCTGGGGGGAATCTTCTGGTGGTCCAGTGGTTAGGACTCTGTGCTTTCACTGCCCGGGTTCGATCCGTGGTCAGGGAACTAAGATCCTACGAGCCTTGTGGTACAGCCAAAGGAAAAAAAATCTAGAAAAAAGTGTGTTTCTTTTTAGACACCTTATTTGATGCCTATTTCTTACAAATGATTAACTCTATACAGTATTTCTTTATAATAAAACACTAGTCAGGAAGAGTTTTTTTTTTAACATTTTCCTGACCCTGGGTAACGTGACAGTAAATTTCTTTGGCTTTCAGCCTCACAACAGTGCTGTCTACTACACGCTACAATCAGGCATCATTTCATGAATCTCCGGATATTCAGTGGCTTTTCTATCTCTTCTGTAGCTTCATTATGCACTACAGATGTTACTTTAGCACTTTCCAGAGCGGCCACACGTACTGATCCGTGAATTTCCTCTTTTTTGCATTAGCATTGAACTCACAGCCAACCGCACTGGAACTCACGCATGAACGCAGCTCATCTATCACAGGTACTTTCTTTGTGCTTGGGGGGCATTTTAAACAGCAAAATCACCAGCAGAACAATATAAAAGTATGAGAACTGTGGCACCAAGCAGAGTCAAAAAGATCAGTTGCTTACAGTGTGAGAGTTGAGACAAGATGGTAGAGCATCATCCGTTTGACTTCAGCTGGGAACGTGCACAGAGAGTGGCTCAAAGTTTTCACCTCTCTGCGCATGTCTGGGAATGACTGCAAAAAGGCTCCGAGTATTGACTTTGAGGTTACAAATAAATATCGGTGAGTAGGCAATTCACAAGTATGGAATCCATGAGCAATGAAACACAATGGTACTCAGGAAGAGTGAAGGTCAGGATGCTGGCCCTAGGCAAGAGGAGATCCAAGGCTCAGTCAGCATCAGTGGGACTCTCTCTGTCTCCTGTCTTTGAACCTTTCTGGCTGGTAGCTTCCCAATGTCTTACAGGTATCCTCTGTGTGACAGGGAAGGGAGCTTCCAGCAGCTACAGTTACCTTCAGAGGCAAGAGGCAGTCTTCCGTCAGAGCTCCATGGGACTTAATGGGGGAGGACTCTGGCCCAGTTGGGAGTGTGAACCTCTCCCTGCACCAATCCCAGTGGCTTAGGGGTGGCCTTCTCTGACTGGCTTGGCCAGGGTCACGCTCACCTTTGTGCAAGAGGGCGTAGGGTTTGTTACCAGATAAAGAGGGACTTGAGGAGAGAGATTAGACAAAAGTGCAGTCCCTAACACCTTTGAGGAATTATTTTAAACTAACCTTCATTCTTCAGAAAGGTCGTACCACATTGGGTTGCAGCTTTCTCTTACATTAAGTGCATTTCAGTTGTGGCCCTTTTTAATTGATGAATAGTGTTCCATTGTATTCTATTGATGAGTAGTGTCCATGTTGATGGACATTTGGGTTGTTGCCCAAATTTTTTGTTTTTGTTTTTGTTTTTGTTTTTTTTTGCGGTACGCGGGTCTCTCACTGTTGTGGCCGGCCCCTCCCGTTGCGGAGCACAGGCTCCGGACGCGCAGGCTCAGCAGCCATGGCTCACGGGCCCAGCCGCTCCGCGGTATGTGGGATCTTCCCGGACCGGGGCACGAACCCGCGTCCCCTGCATCGGCAGGCGGACCCCCAACCACTGCGCCACCAGGGAAGCCCCTGCCATTTTTTTTTTTTTTTTTTTTTTTGCCATTTTTGTTTAGTACGAATAAAGCTGGTGTCAGCATTGTTTATAGACCTTTGCGTATGTAAACATACAATCAGAGCTTCTTTTATTTTTTTTAAAAGAAATACTTTGTCCTATCTAAAGTGAGGCTTCGACTGTGTCCCAAAGGCCTTTTTTTTTTTTAAATAAATTATTTATTTTTGGCTGCATTGGGTCTTCGTTGCTGCGCACGGGCTTTCTCTAGTTGCGGCGAGCGGGGGCTACTCTTCGTTGCAGTGCAAGGGCTCCTCATTGCAGTGGCTTCTCTTGTTGTGGAGCACGGGTTCTAGGCGCATTGGCTTCAGTAGTTGTGGCTCGTGTGCTCTAGAGCACAGGCTCAGTAGTTGTGGCTCGTGGGCTCTAGAGCGCAGGCTCAGTAGTTGTGGCGCATGGGCTTAGTTGCTCCGCAGCATGTGGGATCTTCCTGGACCAGGGCTCGAACCCGTGTCCCCTGCATTGGCAGACGGATTCTTAACCACTGTGCCACCAGGGAAGTCCAGCTCTTAATGCCATATTTTTAGACACATTGTATTTGTCTGGTTAAGAGGATGGCTTAATGCCTCAGCTGCCTAATCTCATCCTTTATCTCTTAATTCTGACTACTTTCACTCTCTGAGGGCACCTTTATTTCCAAGTTTCTAAGACCTCTTGTGTTGTATACTGACTACATCACTCCATACGTTTCTTCGGTGTGTGCTCTTGCTCTAGTAGGTGATGTGTAGATCTGCTTGGGTGGCCGTGTAGCCCAGTGGATAAGAGCGTGCACATTGGCTTCAGGCCTAGACTCGTAGCCTGGTTGTGTGCCTTCCAGCTCTGTGACCTTGAGCATGCTTCTTAATCTCTCTGAGCCTTGCTTTATCTGAAAATGAGGCTAACAATAGTGCTTAGGGTACAGAGTTGTTAGGATGAAATGAGACAGTGATACAAAACGCTTATTAGTACAGTGACTGCGGTATAGTAAGCACTATGGTGTTTATGTAATTATTGGTAGGAGAGATAAGACAAACTCTTGAAACATTAAAAATGAAGAAAGTAATTAGTACAAATACAGCAGCTGAGCAAATTGGGGAAATTAAATTATGACTAGACTGTGATCTTGCTGCTCTTTTTAAATGTCTGTTGTTCCCCGCCCCCCCGCCCCCATCCCTAGTTTGCATCTTATCTCTCCTCCCTTCCTTCCCATGATTGCATTTAACTCAGAATAACATTTTTTTTCATGTTCTTTATTGGAGTATAAATGCTTTACAATGTTGTGTCAGTTTCTGCTGTACAACAAAGTGAATCAGCTATACATATACATATATCCCCATATCCCCTCCCTCTTCCGTCTCCCTCCCACCCTCCCTATCCCACCCCTCTAGGTGGTCACAAAGCACTGAGCGGATGTAATGTAATGTAATGTAAAATAGATAGCTGCGTCCCACTAGCTATCTATTTTACATTTGGTAGTGTGTATATGTCCATGCCACTCTCCCACTTCATTGCAGCTTACCCTTCCCACCCTGTGCCCTCAAGTCCGGTCTCTACATCTGTGTTTTTATTCCTGCCCCACCATTAGGTTCATCAGTACTGCTTTTTAAAATTCCATATGTGTGCATTAACATATGCTATTTGTTGTTCTCTTTCTGACTTCACTCTGTATGACAGATTCTAGGTCCATCCACCTCATTACAAATAACTCAGTTTTGTTCCTTTTTACAGCTGAGTAGTATTCCATTGCATATATGTGCCACATCTTCTTTATGCATTCATCTGTCGATGGACACTTAGGTTGCTTCCACGTCCTGGCTATTGTAAATAGTGCTGCAATGAACATTGTGGTGCATGTATCTGTTCAAATTATCATTTTCTCAGGGTATATGCCCAGTAGTGGGATTGCTGGGTCATATGGTAGTTCTAGTTTTAGTTGTTGTTTGTACGAAAAGGAAGCATGAATTTTTAAATGGTAGTGAAACTTTGGGGTAGTCAGCTGTCATCAGTCAGCCAGAGGTTGACTGAGCACCTGCTAAATCAGAGAGGTATGTGTCGTGCTGTGGTCTCTGCCTGAGGCCATTAGAATTTGGCTGAGGAGTTAAGTTATAAGAGACAGAGAAAGTTTCCAGTCAAGGCCGTGTAGTAGATGTGTCAGAGAGATGCAGGCTGACTGGGGCTGGCATGGTCCCCAGAGGCTCTCAGGTAGGAATTGAAGCTTGACCCAGATCCTGAAGGATGTGTAAGAGGGAATGGCAGAGAAGATAGCATTTTTTTTCCTGTTTCTAATTTTTGTTTTGAGTAGTGCAAGTTAACAATTGGCTACCTAAAGGAGTTAGTTAGTTCAAAATTAGTTAGTTTAAAAAAACCCAAAACCAGAAAACTCAAAGGAAAGGTACAACAAGAGAGGACAAGCTGAAGTCATGAGGGTAGTTTCAAAACAGGTATTGACATCATGGTTTGCAGACATTGTTTCAGCAAGGCTCCTGTACTCAGTTCTTCATCAGTGATCTGAAAGCCACATTCTGTCTGTGTTCACTGTTCCTTTACACAAAATTTATTTAGACTTTTTTTTTTTTTTTTTGCGGTACATGGGTCTCTCACTGTCGCGGCCTCTCCCGTTGCGGAGCACAGGCTCCGGACGCGCAGGCTCAGTGGCCATGGCTCACGGGCCCAGCCGCTCCACGGCATGTGGGATCTTCCCGGACCGGGGCACGAACCCGTGTCCCCTGCATCGGCAGGCGGACTCTCAACCACTGCACCACCAGGGAAGCCCTCTTTAGACATTTTTTAGAACTCTTACTGAAACAAAAAAATAGCATTATTATTATGACTACCTTCAGCAATATTAATATGTTTTATTTTGAGATGCAAAGTATCTGAAGAATATTAAGGGGGGGCTGCTTTAAAATTGATAACATTTATTCCTTAAAGTGATTTTTTTTTTTCTGATTCCCCCGCACCTTTTTTTTTTTTCTTACAAAGCTCTCTTCTAGGCTACATGACTCCCTGAAGGACAAGAACGATGTTATGTTGGGGATATTGGTCTCTGGGCCAACCTGGGATGAGCACTAACCTGCAAGGGATTGTGGCCGAGCCACAGGTGTGTGGATTTGTATCCGACAGAAGCGTCAAGGAAGTGGCCTGTGGAGGAAGCCACTCCGTGTTCCTGCTGGAGGATGGGGAAGTTTATACGTGCGGTTTGAACACCAAGGGGCAGCTGGGCCACGAGAGGGAAGGAAACAAGCCAGGTGAGTGCACCTAGGCAGCCTCGATGACGGGCGAGGCTGGCCGAAGGTTTCCTCACCAAGTGTTGACCTTTCAGGGAGGCTCTCCTTTTGGTGAGAAATTGTGACTGTGTAGTATTTTTCACGCTAGCATGTGCCGTTTTCTTTGTCACTTGCTGTCTCTCTTGTTCAGTCCAAATCACATCAAGAGGCCAAAGCTTCATGGAAAAACAGCCTTGCTGGGTTTTGTCTAGAGAATTTTATTCTTTTGTGTTCTTTTAGGAAAGTCAGTTTGGCATTAGGGTGAGCTTTTTTTTTCCCCCCCCTGTGCCTGCCTCCCTCTTTTCTCATAGTTATTCTCTCCCATAGCATGTATCAGTATTAACTTGTAATCATTCATTTTTATGTTGACCCTTGGATAAAGGGCTGCAGGGCTGGTCTTGAGGCTAAATTGTGAAGTCTGTGAAGCACGATTTGTGGGCTCCTGGCCCATTCTTTGCCTCCTGGTTCCCTCATGAGAGCCTCCTTGAGAAGCCGCCGCCCCAGGCCTGCCCACCTGGAGCAGTGCCCAGTGTTCTAGCCAGGGGCTCCTAAGCTGTGGGCCCTGGACTCTGCGGAGTTCTAGGAAGGGGCCTGTAGCACGGGCCACACGTGTATGTACACCTTTCTGTGTACAACGCACCTCATACTACGTGTTTTCAAATGTAAGTAGATCCCGTTGTTCACTGAAATAAAAATGCAGTTCACAGTGCCACCAGGTCATTAATTGAGTTAGTAAATCCTATTCGTTATGTGTTTAACCAATGAATATAATACAAAATTAAAATATATAGCTGTTACGGAAGTGGCAAGAAGGTTTTTGACTTTAAAAAATACTTCTCATATTGGAAAAAACCGAGGTCTTTTTTCGCCTCCTGTAAAACCTCACTTGTGTCTTGCGTGGCGCGCCTACGCACGCCCTGTTCCCCAGCCGAGAGCAGTATCGCACAGCTGAGGCCTGCAGGGGGGTTGATGGCAGGTCCCAGCCCGAGGCGTGCTCCTGTCTGGGGGGAATGTCTACATTCAAGGCCCACTTTAAGAGACCCGTAAGGCCCGCTTTACACCGGTGATCCTGGAGGACTTGTACCCACCCTGGCCAGCCTTTGAAGGATATGTTTTGGGGACCAGGAGATCTTTGTGGTAACGCCTGCTGAGACACCACGGCGGGGGGGACTCTGGAGCCAGACACACCTGGTGGAGGAGGCGTTACCTCCCCTCTGCCTCTGTATTTCCAAACCTCAGCTCCTTTCCTGGAAAAGGTGACTCCCTGCTGTTCTGTAGTTCTTGAAGAAGGAGATTCAGATGGTAAAGAGGTCTCCCCAAGGCTACCTGTAGTCTGTGAAGGCCGCCGTCCTCCCACCCTCCTGTCTGTTTTCTCCGTGACCCTGCCGTCTGTCAGGCCGCCTCCGGGTAGGGCCAGCCGCCCAGAGGTGCCTCAGGGCTCACCTTGGTCCTGAGACCTGGGGCCAGAGGATGGGACCTGGGATGGCCGGTGAAAAAGGAAGCCGAAGCCCTTGCAGGCCAGCGACAGCAGAGATGTGCAGATGGCAGCGTGGTGAATACGCCTGAGTGCCATCTGCCATCCTCCCAGCCGACCCTCCTGCCAGAGCGCCTGGCGCCGGGTGGGCGGTCAGCCCGCATCTGCCCACAGTGCTCTGTCCCGGGAGGCAGGGCCGAGTGATGGCGAGCGACTCCAGCCAGCGATGTTCCAAGAAGGCTCTCGGGCTCGACCACGCAGCCCAGCCGGCGCTTGCAATTGAAATTTGGAATGAGCCAGGCTCTAGTGTAAATTGCAGCGGAGTCCAGAAATTTCTGTCGCTGGTTAAGCTTGCCTGTTAATTACAAACGGCGTAGCAGCTGCGGAATAGTGCCTCATTGAAGGGAAGATTCTGCGGGAGGGAGCCTCCCTGTCTTAAATTTCTCATTGGTAGGTGCGTTCTAAATCTGGGTGCCAGGTGGGTTTAGTTTTAATGAGTGGGAAGAAGAGAGTGAGCTTGTTTTCTATGTGTGTTTATTGAGAGCTGTGACCTGGGGAGCTGCTAGGCACGGAGGGGACGTCAGTGACAGAGGGACCTTGTTTCGGGCAGCCTGTAACGGCTGGCCCCACAGGAATGCCACCCCCGAGTAACCCCTGTGGTCTTGGGGGAGCGAGCTTGAGAGAAGGCCACCACCCCAGAGAGCATGCTTCCGGGGGCAGTGGGCAGGTCTGCCATTGCAAGACAACATCATTGCCCAGACCAAAAGATTTAGCAGTAGGAAGGATTAAAAAGAGTGAGGGGGGGAAGGAAAGGTGGGAGAAGGTGGTCACGTAGGGGATGCGCAAGGACAGAGCTCTTCGTTTTGAATGTGTGCCTTGAGTCTGTCCTGCCGATGGTGAAGTGTCCCTTTCTACACTCGGTCTCTAGCTGGCAAAGTTGCACAGTACGTGAGTTCATTTTGGGGGGAATTCTGTAGGTGCCACGGAGCGGTGGTATAAAGCCCTCGGCGACGATCTTAAAGGATTTCTGTTTTCCCTCCGTGAGCACGTCTAATAGTTTCCCACTGCGTTTGCTGCTTCTGAGACTACTGTGCTTTCCTTGTACGCGGATTTCTCTCCTTCTCAGCACTGCCCTTGTGTGACCAACGTCGCGTGTGTCTCTGTGTGGCATGGGAGCATGTTTCCAGGACACCTCGGGCACTGAAACTCCTGGTTACGCAGGCCCAGATGTTCCCCGGTGTGCCAGCAGCCGCTGGTTCTAGCTTAGGTGTGTCCGTGACTCATTCCTTTGTGCTTTGGCCAAACGTGGAGAGGTCTCTGACCCTTAGAAGCATTTTTAAATTTTATTTATTTATTATTTTTGGCTGCATTGGGTCTTCGTTGCTGCGTGCGGGCTTTCTCTAGTTGTGGCGAGCCGGGGCTACTCTTCGTTGCGGTGCGCAGGCTTCTCATCGCGGTGGCTTCTCTTGTTGCGGAGCACGGGCTCTAGGTGCGCGGGCTTCAGCAGTTGTGGCACGTGGGCTCAGTAGTTGTGGCTCGCGGGCTGTAGAGTGCAGGCTCAGTAGTTGTGGTGCACGGGCTTAGTTGCTCCGCAGCACGTGGGATCTTCCTGGACCAGGGCTCGAACCCGTGTCCCCTGCATTGGCAGGCGGATTCTTAACCACTGCATCACCAGGGAAGCCCCCTAGAAGCATTTTTTATCGGCAGAATATCAAAGCCCCGTCTAAACTCCATGTCCAGCTTTTTAAATAGGTGTTGGGTTATTACTGTCATGCATACTCCTCTCCCATTTTTCTCCCTCATTCTCTCCCTCACATTGTGATATCAACCTTATCTCCTCCCCCAAATCAGGGATAGCTTCAGTGCTTAGGACAATGGAGGAGGATTAACTGATTTCCTCATGTTTTTGCCCATGAAGTCATCTCATAATTTCCTAAAACATACAGTTTCAAGAGCTGCATTACAGGAAGACGTGTGTGCCTCTTGGTTTTTTTTAAATAAAGCAAGCAAACAAAACATGGGTTTTTTCCTAAATATTTTTTAAATAACTGATTAATCTATAACTGAACATGAAGCAAGTCTTGAAATATTTTATGAAATTAAAATAGGAACTAGTGGCCCATAGAAAAAAATTCAAACAACTTAACCTCAGTTTATCGTGCTTCTCTTATTCCCGCCCAGCCACATTGTCAACACAACTCTTCTTGTGAAGGGACCCTTCTCCTTTTCCCATCCATACTCTGATTTCCCATATTGGGATTTCAGCTTAAGCTAATCCTTATGTTATCAGGAGGGTCTGAATTTATGTAAACCTCTAACCTTTCTTCCTGTCTTGAGGAGGCAGGAACTGTGGTAGATGCAATTATTTAGTTTAGCCTGTGTTAAATTTTAAAAATTCTGGGGACTTCCCTGGTGGCACAGTGGTTGAGAATCCCAACTCAGCCAAAATAAATAAGCAAATAAAAATTCTGCCGAGACATCCCAGGAGACCTTTCCACGGCAACCCCCGAGAGTAACGTTTATAAACAGACGAACATTTCTGCGCAGCTCTGTTCGATTCACACCTGTGATTGGTTCCTTTTGCCTCCTCCTGAGTTAGTTTCTCTCTTTCTTGTAGGTAATTTAATCCAATTCACATTCACATTTTGTATCCAGTCTAAGCATTTCCGTAATGCCCATCACCGTATGTAACAGCTCTCCTGCTCTTTGATAAATGAGGTTTATAAAGCAGAACGTCTCAGGAGCCTCAGTCCCCAGAGCTGTGGTTGCTGGTAACGCTGGGAGAAGTAACACTTTCAAGCAGCTTATCAGGTTGCTCTAGGGCATCTGAAGGACGCCATAACTCTGTTACGTTAATCAGTTTTTGCCGACAAGCAAACTCACTGAGCTGAAAGGAAACAGAAGAAACCCGGTAATGACTTCCTAACATTGCAATGCGTGCTTCCATGGGCATAACTCTGATATAAAAGGCAGAAGGTACCATAGCAGATATTCAGATCTCAACACTGCGCTTGTGAGGGGCCCATCTCTTCCGCAGTAGGAATTGCGGGTGGGGGAGGGCTTACATAAATTCATCCTCGCTCTGATGATGAGAATGGTAGTCATCAAACCCCGTGGAGGTGTTGACGGCTTTGACGGCTGAGGGGACAGCTTTCTGGTCCAGAGGCCTAGGGATCAGGGGCAAATGTCATTTAATAATTTTGTTTTTCTGGTGTGGTTGAACAACAGTTAACTTTTTTCTGTCTGTAGTACTCAGCCTGCTTTCCTTAAAGACATTTGAATGTCTTATAAAATATATACTTATTTATGAGCATATTCTTCAATGTGAGATGTTATTTGTGCTTTAAAAATTTGCAGTGTACTTTTAAGTAATTAGCACAGTGGTTTGCGCCGTGATACAAGAGGCTCTGTTCATTTGCTATTTGTAAAAGTGGTTAACTATAGATACTGCAAGCTCTCTTCCTGTCCATGTGCTTATCATTTTTAAGCTGATTAATCCTCGTGATAGTTCTGTAAAGTAGGTCAGTAGAATTATCCCAGGTGTATGTAAAGGAGAAGAGGAAAGAGAGTTGAGTTTGAGTTTTGGTTGGGTACTGACAGTTTGGTTTTAATAATCCGGGAATTTTGTCCATGGATATCTTTTCAACTTCAGACTGATTGGGAAGGCCAATAGAATTTTATTTTCAAGGTGTTTTTCTTGTTTATATTCAATTTCCACTCAGTCCTTATAAAAGAAACAAAGATACAAACTTGGCCACCAAGAAGCTTGCATTCTTTAATTTACTGGTTAAATACCACATATGATCCAGGTGCTTTGATTAAAGGTACAGAGAAACAGTGCCCTTTCATCTTAGATGACTGTCATTTTGTTTTATGCTCTTTTGAGTACCACAGAATCTGGGGAAAAGAGCACATGATAATTCACATCTCAGGCGGATACCTTTTGCCTCGCAGCTTACCTCATGTTCTTTGTTCCTTTATTTCCTTGAATTACTTCTCATTCAGTAATTCAGTCAGCAGATATTTACGGAGTGATTAGACTACTAGGTTCCCCATTTGTTCTAGATACTGTCAGGACAAAACACCTTTAGTGCAGAGTTGCCCTTTGGGAGGTTATAGGCCAGGTGGGAATAAGGTGTGTTCCTGTGAAGTTTACATAACGCAGTTCACCTTGTGCCGAGCAAGAGATAAAGGTCCTAAGCGTGTCAAAATAAGAGTTGTGGTGGAGAGTTAGGTCTAAGTCAGGTCACCAACAGTGAGTGCTGAATTCTGATTTCTAAGAAATGTCATCTTTTCCACCACACGCATAGAAAGTTCAGGTTTATCTTAGGTTGGTTTGTTCAGGGGTCGCTTTGGTGATGGTGTCAGTCTCTAGGGAGGTTCCATGATTTTAGTAAGTCCACCCTTGAATTTTTGTGTTGTGACAATGATTTCATTGTCTGGCCGGTTTGATGAACTCTTGTCTAGCTTGGTGATCTGTGATCTTGACAGATCAAGGATAAGTGAAATGTTTCTGAATTTATCAATGTGGATGGAGTTTATCTAGTCAGCTGATACTTCACAGTGATTCAAGAGCTACCAGAATCTTCGTCTTCCTGAGTAAATGCCCTTTAATAGCATGTAATGCTGAAATCTGTGGTAACTCTCCAACAGATACTGTCCCATACCCTTACAGATTTTAAATCATTTTTTCTCTCATTATTCAGACATGTTTGGCAATTTCTATTATATATAATTATTAAATAACTCATAGCAATTGAAATCGTTATTGTGAATGATTTTAATTTAGAGCGTTAGCTAATTATGCAGGCAGTATAATGAATGAGAACATGGACTCTGGAACCAGACTTAATGGGTTAGAATCCTGGCTCTGCCACTCACTGGCTGCGTGACTCTGGGAAGGTTGCTTAACCTCTGCGTGTCTCAGTTTCCTTAGTTGTAACATGTGGATACTGTTAATAATATCTATCTATTAGGGTTGTTGTGAGGATTTAGTAAGTTGTATATCAGGTGTTTGGAATAATGCTGGCCCAGAGTATCAATAAGAACTCAATTAGTGCTAGGTATTATTACTGCTTATAATAGTAATTTGTCTTAACACCTTCCATTACAATTTTTTGATCCTCCTATTCCAGAATATAAACAAATAATAAATTCATTAAGTATATATTATATTTATACATATATAAATAATTGTGTTAATCATTTTTATAGGTTCCCTTAACACTGTAGGGTCTGATGAATGGTATATACATCCAGGGGAGGGAAATGACGTAGGCTAGGGGCGTTAAGAGAGACTGCACACATTATGCTTATTTTTATATTTTGAGTTTTAAAGGACAGTCTTTTCTTTCTTTTCCATTTTTTGGGTCCTTTACTGGTCCCGAGAAAAGTACCTCACATATATTAGGAGCTCTGTAAAAGCTGCTTACGCACATAGGGACATCTCTGCACCGTGATTAAGATTGCCCCCAGCATTCCTGTCCAAATCTGCAAAGACAGGGGAAGCAAATGAAGCCACTGTGGGTATTTTCGCACAGCAGGGGCTACTTCGTGATGCTCCTGGAGGACTCAAAGTGGTTTGGCAACACATGGCCAGGCGATTTGATCTCACCACAGGTTCAGAAAGTAGGCTGCAATCCACTGATGCCGAGCCCGGCTGCATTTTGTAGGCAGTTACTTTAAGTTTCCAGTAAGCTTTGATGGGGGTGGGCCTTCGGACGGGATTATACATGACCTGAAAGAAGGTAAGTGGTTTGCTCTCTGCATTCTGCAATGGCCTAAGAAGAGATTACTCTGGAGTCTGAACCTGTCTGATCCCTGTTTTTTTTTTTTTTTTTTTTTAAATGGGCCTGTGCCATCATCAGAAAATGTACAAACAGTAAATGCAGGAGAGGGTGTGGGGAGAAGGGAATGTCCTGCACTGCTGCTGGGCATGTGAACTGATCCAGCCGCTATGGAGAACAGTATGGAGGGTCCTCAAAAAACAACAATAGAACTACCATACGACCCAGCAATCCACTACAGGGCATATACCCTGAGAAAACCATAATTCAAAAAGAGTCATGTACCACAATGTTCATTGCAGCTCTATTTACAATAGCCAGGACATGGAAGCAATCTTAGTGTTCGTCGAAAGATGAATGGTTAAGGAAGATGTGGCACATATATACAATGGAATATTACTCAGCCATAAAAAGAAACGAAATTGAGTTATTTGTAGTGAGGTGGATGGACCCAGAGTCTGTCATACAGAGTGAAGTAAGTCAAAGAGAAAAACAAATACCATATGCTAACACATATGTATGGAATCTAAAAAAAAAAAAGGGTTATGAAGAACCTAGGGACAGGACAGGAATAAAGACGCAGATGTAGAGAATGGACTTGAGGACATGGGGAGGGGGAAGGGTAAGCTGGGACGAAGTGAGAGAGTGGCATGGACATATATACACTACCAAATGTAAAATAGATAGCTAGTGGGAAGCAGCCGCATAGCACAGGGAGATCAGCTCGGTGCTTTGTGACCGCCGGGAGGGGTGGGATGGGGGGGGAGGGAGGGAGACGCAAGAGGGAGGTGATATGGGAACATATGTATATATATAGCTGACTCACTTTGTTATAAAGCAGAAACCAACACACCATTGTAAAGCAATTATACTCCAATAAAGATGTTAAAAAAAAATACAATGGGCCTGTAACAGGATGCTTTCAGTTGCAAGTAACAGAATACTAAGCTAAATGTGGCATGAACAATGAGTACAATTTCTGATCTCACATAAAAAGCCCATAGAGAGGTATTTCTAGGATTGGTTAAACCAAAAGGCACACTGACACCGTCAAGCACCCAGGTGCTTCCCACCTTTCTATTCTGCCATCTTTAGTTTGTTGACTTTCTTACTTGGGCTTGTCCCCTCATGGTCACCAGGTGACTGCCACAGCTCCCGGCATCACATCCTCACACAGCTGTGTTCAAAAGCAGACAGGAAGGGTAGTGTCTTGTGTCACCTTTCACAATGGGGAAACTCTCAGGAACCCCCTTGCGTACGTCTTCTTTAGTCTCATTGGCCAGGCCTGGGTTACATGCCTACCCTAGACCACTCACTGGCGTGCCTGATAAGTGAAATAAGAATCATCTGCTTAGCACAGTCAGGGCTTACTTATCTCCTAGGCCTGGGGCGGGGCCCAGCAGCCTTGAGAGTTCTGGTGCGAGGAAGAAGGGGATGATGGCTGACAGGTAAGCAACGCGTAGCATCTCGTTTCACATTGTGTGCGAGCGAATGCCTTTGAATCGTGGAGTCTACATTTTGCTTCATGTTAGGATCTGTAGTTCCTTTTAGGAACTCAGCACCTTCACGTCTGCTTTTAGAAAAAAACTAATGGCTGTTATCATGAGGCAGTGACTTTCTTTAGTGTTTATTATGTGATATACGATGTGGAATTGTGTATTTCTTGAGTTAGTGTCGTATTCCCCTTTGTATCTTAGTGCTGAGCATGATGTGGTAGGCACATAGTGTAGGTAGTGTTTTAAATATATAAAACGTCTCATGGGTTTTTTATTTTGTTACTTTGCCATGCTGTATATGGGCTCTGGGAGATTGCTAGGGTTAGGTCAACAAAGATTAGAGTGATCTGTGTTTAAAGAAAATCACTGAGGGGCTTCCCTGGTGGCGCAGTGGTTGAGAGTCCGCCTGCCAATGCAGGGGACGCGGGTTCGTGCTCTGGTCCGGGAGGATCCCACATGCCGCGGAGCGGCTGGGTCCGTGAGCCATGGCCGCTGAGCCTGCGCGTCCAGAGCCTGTGCTCCGCAACGGGAGAGACCACAGCAGTGAGAGGCCCGTGTACCGCAAAAAAAAAAAAAAAAAAAAAATCACCGAATTTTAAGGATGAAGGATAAAAGAGTGACTTGAATGGTAAAGATTTCCATTTATTAGGCTTCACAGAACTAAAAGTGGATTTGGTGCCACACAGAACAACTCCAAAGAGAGCTGTAGTAGACTCAGAGGCGTCAGCTCAGTAAACCTTACCAGTTTTACCCGTTTTTAGAAAGACGGCAAAGACTGAGTGGTCTGATAAGTGGCATCACCTGGTCCGTGAATCGGGCGTTCAATTATTAGTGGTCCCTCGTTTAGTTGTCAAACTAATTAAAATCATGAAATGAAAGAGACTCTAAAGTACACCCTTTATGATCCCTCCCATCCCTTACTGCCACACGTTTCTGCAGCAGTAAGTAAATTTCCATTTGAGTATGCACGTCCATCTGTTAATGTGATGGACACGAATCTTCCAGTGCTCAGAGACTTCTTTTTTTCTTCAGAATGTAAGGGTGAGTTTATGTGTAAGTCGGGGGTGGGTGGATGGGAGTGGAGTTTTCTAGTGATGCGTATTCCTTCTTCCTGCCAATTCTCCAGCCCACTAATGAGGTTGTAACATTTGCTGGGCCCCATTTAAAGCCTGCGTTTATTCTTCGAGTGCTTTACCAACAAGGTAAAGCTATGCCACTATGCTGTGTTTTATTGTTAGTTTGTTTTGATGCCAGAAGTGGCCTGTTACATTGAAAGTGTTATTTTCGCTCTTGTGATATTTTTCTCCTTTGGTACCGTCAGCTGTTGAAATGGAAACATTTGCAATGGACTCAGTCTCTCAAAAGGAATATGATTTACCTCATTAAAATTTGAGTGTCTGAGAAGCACAGAGTGAGGTCTAGTCACAATAGTATCTCAGCCTTTTCACTTTTTAAAAATAAATTTAATTAATTTATTTATGGCTGCGTTGGGTCTTCGTTAACTGTGCGCGGGCTTTCTCTAGTTGTGGTGAGCAGGGCTACTCTTTGTTGCAGTGCCTGGGCTTCTCATCACGGTGGCTTCTCATTGCAGGGCACGGGCTCTAGGTGCATGGGCTCATTAGTTGTGGCTTGCGGGCTCTAGAGCGCAGGCTCAGTAGTTGTGGCGCACGGGCTTAGCTGCTCCACAGCATGTGGGATCTTCCCGGACCAGGGCTCGAACCCATGTCCCCTGCATTGGCAGGTGGATTCTTAACCACTTTGCTGCCAGGGAAGCCTAGCCCTTTAACTTTTCTGGGGAGTTGTTCATACTGTTAGGGAGAGAGTTTTAAGCTTCTTTTTCTCATTGCAAAGTCATGTTAGCTTGCAGAGAGTCCTTACCAATTGAAAAACCTGTTTCCCACTTCCAATAGATTTGTGGTCAATTGTACTTTATCACATGAAAGGAATCTTTTACTGATTGGTTTGGAATTGGCCTAGTGCTGTGTGAATAGTACTAATCATGGGCAAATAGATTGTGCTGATGGGACTGCAAGTTCCACATGCTGCCTATAGTCCGAGGCTGTTTGGGCCCAAAGTCAGAAAAAGGAGTGTGGGAGGGTAGGGACCATGATGCCCGGAGGCGGCAGATCCCCTGGCTTCCTTTAAGGAGGTGGAGGCCGTCGTCTAGGCGCCACTGAAAGCAAGAATGTGGGGAAGCGGAGGAGAGAAGGGACAGTTGGAACCGTGAAGACCAGCGCTCGTGCTGAGCTCACCCGGAGGCACAAGTTGAACACTGTTCCCTGCATATGAAGGAGAGACGGCTGAGGTAATTGTGTTTTTGTTTACTGTGAGGTAGCACATGACAGGGAGACCTCGAAACAGCTGGTCTTGGGTGAGAGGTTGGAAGTTTTGTGTCAGCCCATGTTTTACCCATCCTTCTGTTTTTCCTTCTTCACTGAAAGTAGCTTTTGAGGTAGAAAAGCTTTGGTGAATGCCTTTAATATATGCGATATTGGAGACATTCACGATGAAAAATATCTAGTCATTCTGACTATTTCATGCTCTTCCATTGGTCACTGAGGGTATGATTCAGACTGACTGGGTACCTGTCTCCTTTCTTCTTTACTATTCTGATTCATCATAAAGCATCTCACATGGAGGGGAACTCATCTTTAGGTTTCGTACAGGTTTTGTAAATAGCTGCCTCTTTTCTGGCGGGTGCGGGGCCGTGCTCTGCGGCTTGTGGGATCTTAGTTCCCCGACCAGGGATCGAACCCAGGCCCCCGGCAGTGAAAGTGCAGAGTCCTAACCACTGGACCGCCAGGGAATTCCTGACAGCTGCTTTGTATATATCTAAATTGACAAAATGTGATAAGGGGTGGGCCAGTGCCCAGAGAACAATGGGCAATATTTCTCTTTCCTTCCGCCTTCTGTCTCTGTCTCTCTCTCTCTCTGTCTCTCTGTCTCTCTCTGTGTCTCTGTCTCTCTCTGTCTCTCTCTCTGTCTCTCTCTCTGTCTCTCTCTCTGTCTCTCTCTGTGTCTCTGTCTCTCTGTCTCTCTCTCTGTCTCTCTCTGTGTCTCTGTCTCTCTGTCTCTCTCTCTGTCTCTCTGTCTGTCTCTCTCTCTCTCTGTGTCTCTGTCTCTCTCTGTCTCTCTGTGTCTCTGTCTCTCTGTCTCTGTCTGTCTCTCTGTCTCTGTCTGTCTCTGTGTCTCTGTCTCTCTCTCTGTGTCTCTGTCTCTCTCTCTGTCTCTCTGTCTGTCTCTCTCTCTCTCTGTGTCTCTGTCTCTCTCTGTCTCTCTCTCTGTGTCTCTGTGTCTCTGTCTCTGTCTCTCTGTCTCTGTCTGTCTCTCTCTGTGTCTCTGTCTCTCTCTCTGTCTCTCTCTCTGTCTCTGTCTCTCTCTCTCTGTCTCTCTCTCTGTCTCTCTGTCTCTCTCTCTCTCTGTCTCTCTCTCTCTCTCAAACACACACACACCCCAGCACCACCTCTTTGTTAAATCACTTTGAGTACCATTTAACTGCCCTGATTCAGATATTTTGTGTCAGAAAAGCTATTCCAAGTTTGTCCACAGTTTAGAGGCACTGTTAACTTTGGCAGTGATGAGAGGACACACCTGCTGCAGCCAAACAGAGCTGTCTTGAGACCTTAGGACTGAACCCCAGGTGTCTAGCCAGGGGGAGCTTCAGGCTTTAGTGCGTGTGGATGGAACCAACCAGTGAAAGCTTTGTGACGGGAGAGACTGGAGGAAGCCAAAGACTTCAAGACAGATGAATCCTTTTCTGTTGTGTTTTTTTTTTTTTGCGGTACGCGGGCCGCTCACCGTTGTGGCCTCTCCCGTTGCGGAGCACAGGCTCCGGACTCGCAGGCTCAGCGGCCATGGCTCACGGGCCCAGCCGCTCCGTGGCATGTGGGATCTTCCCGTACCGGGGCACGAACCCGTGTCCCCTGCATCGGCAGGCGGACTCTCAACCACTGCGCCACCAGGGAAGCCCCAAACTTTGTTTTAATGAACTATGTACCTTTCATTTTTCCTTCCTGTGGCTGCTACGTGGAATTCATTTCTAGATGGGCTCACACAGCTCCAGCTGTCAGGCATTTGCTTGATGGCTGTAATGATCTGCATGTCTACACGTGTGAAGGAGCTGAGACAGAAAGGTAACCCCTAGAAATCCTGCCTGCTCTCCTGCATCAGGTTTGCCGAATTTGCTTTTGGGGTCTGAAGTATTTGCGGATCAGTTGCAAATGTATTGTTGCTGCTAGGGACCTAAATATATTGAGCATAGATATCCTGAAGTGTGTTAGTTCCCTTACCCAAATGGGTATGAAGTTTCTTTTGTAACCCTAAAACTGTAAGTGTTCCAGAATGAGAAGCCATACGATTACGTCTGTAGTAGACAATTGCACTATGACAGTCTGCTGACTAAAGTGTGGACCCATTCCCCGACCCCGAGATATTTTTGATTTTTAATAATATCTTTATTGGGCTTCCCTGGTGGTGCAGTGGTTGAGAGTCCACCTGACGATGCAGGGGACCTGGGTTCATACCCCGGTCCGGGAAGATCCCACACGCCGCGGGGTGGCTGGGCCCGTGAGCCATGGCCGCTGAGCCTGCGCGTCCGGAGCCTGTGCTCCGCAACGGGAGAGGCCACAACAGTGAGAGGCCCGCGTACTGCCAAAAAAAAAAAAAAAAAAATATATATATATATATATATATATAATATCTTTATTGATGTAACTCACATTTTAAACAACTTACCCACTTAAGGCATACAATTCAATGGTTTTTTTATTATATTCACAGAGTTGTACAGTCAAGTTTAGAGCAGTTTCATCACTCTGAAAAGAAACCCCATAGCCATTAGCAGTCATGCAGCTCTTTCCCCCCAACCCCTAGCCCTTAGGCAACTGCTAGTTTACTTTCTGTCTCTATAGATTTTCTGGACTTTTCATGTAAAAAGAATCATACAGTATGTAGGCTTTTGTGATTGGCTTCTTTTAACTTAGCATAACGTTACAAGGTTCATCAGTGTTGTAGCATATATCAGTACTTCATTCCTTTTTCTTGCCAGATGATATTCCATTGTATAAATATACCACATTTTGTTTATCCTTTCAATTAATTAATACTATGGACGTTTGTGCACAGGTTTTTGTGTTGGTATATGTTTTCATTTCTCTTAGATACCTACCTAGGAGTGGAATTGTTGGGTTATAGGGTAACTCTCTGTTTAACTTTTTGAGGAGCTGTCAACTATTTTCCAAAGTAGTTGCACCCTTCTACATTTTTGCTAGTAGTGTTTGAGGGCCTGAGAGTTTTTTAAAAATGCAGATCTGTTTCTAAGAGTGCCTACCTCATAGGGTTGTTGTGGAGGTAAATGAGATAAAACATAAAGCACTTAAAACAGTTCCTGGCACACAGGAAGCAGTCAATAAGTGTTGGCTATCTTACTGTTACTGATACAGTGGGTACTCCATGTAGATAACAAGTTCAGAATCAATGCAGTGTTTCTTTTTTTCATTGTGGTGAAATATACCTAACGTGAACTTTACCACCTTAGCCATTTTTCAGTCTCCATTTCGGTGGTATTAAATACATTCATAATGTTGTGCTGTCACCACCATCACCACCATCTATCTCCAAAACTCTTCATTTTGTAAAACTGAAACGATGACTCCCCATTTCCTCCCCATCCCCCCAACTACCACTCTGTTTTCTGTCTCTCTGAATTTGACTACTTTAACTACATACTTCATATAATCCATTTTGTAGCAAGTGTCAGAATTTCCTCTTTAAGGCTGAACAATAGGCCAATCTATGACATACTGCATTTTTTTAAAATCCATTCATCCATCAGTGGACATTTGGGTTTCTTTCTCTTTTTAGCTGTTGTGAATAATACCTCCAAGAGCATGTGGATACAGATCTCTTGGAGACCCTGCTTTCATTTCTCTTGGGTATATACCAGGAAGTGGAATTGCCAGATTTTTAATTTTGGGGGGGGAACTGCCATACTGGTTTCTGTAGGGGCTGTACCTTTTTACATTCTCACCAGCAGGGCACAAGGACATCCTTACCATCGCTTGTTATTTTCTGTTTTTTTGATAGTAGCTATCCTCATGAATGTGAGGTGGTATCTCATTGTAGTGTTTTTTTTTTTTTTGCGGTACACGGGCCTCTCACTGTTGTGGCCTCTCCCGTTGCGGAGCACAGGCTCCGGACGCGCAGGCCCAGCGGCCATGGCTCACGGGCCCAGCCGCTCCGCGGCATGTGGGATCTTCCCAGACCAGGACACGAACCCGTGTCCCCTGCATCGGCAGGCGGACTCTCAACCACTGCGCCACCAGGGAAGCCCATCATTGTAGTTTTGATTTACATTTCCCTAATGATTAGTGATGCTGGGAATCTTTTTGTGTGCTTATTGGCCATTTATGTACGTTCTTTGGAGAAATGTCTATTTAAGTCCTTTGCCAATCTTTGAATTGGGTTGTTTATTTTTCGTTTTGTTTTTAGAAATTCTTTATATATTATTCCCGTACCAGATATGTGAGTTGGAAATATTTTCTCCCATTCTGTGGGTTGCCTTTTTTCCTCTGTTGATAATATCTTTTGATGAACAAAATATTTAAATTTTAATGAAGTTCTGTTTGTTTTTTTCTTTGGTTGCCTGTGCCTTTGGTGTCCAAGAAATTGTTACCAAATCCAGTGTTGTGAAGCTTTTCAGTGCAGTGTTTCTTAATATCAGAATCACCTGGCAACTTAAAAATTACAAATGTCTGTTCTTCTTCCCTAAACTTTTCTGATTCTGGAAGCTGGGACGGACTCAGGTATATGTATTTAGAAAAAGTTTCCTAAGGCATTTCTGCTGCTCACTTTCTGTTGTGAATCACTGCCCTAGAGACTCCACTCTGGGTGTTAACTCCTAGGAAGCTTTCCCTAGGCCCTCTCAGGCTGGCTTTGTTACTCATCCTTTGTCCTCTCATAATGTGCTTTGCCCATTTCTGTCTTTGGATTTACTTCATTATAATGAAATCTTTAAATCTGCTGTTATAGACTTTGGGTCACTTTGGATGGATAGATGAATGAATGAGTGAAGAACTAGCTCTTTATCACTCAGGGCACCTCGTGGAGGTTACCTCTTCCAAGGAGCCTTTCCTAACTCTCTCTCCCCTCCACCACAGGCTGGATTAGATGCCTCTCACGTGGGCTGCTTTTAGCAGTCTGCGCATGTGTCTTTCATTACACTGTGCTGTAATTTCATTACACTGTGCTGTAATCTCATTACACTGTGCTATAACGTCAGTTCATATGCCTTGGTTGCCTCTTCAGTCAGAGTGAACTTGAGTGCAGAACTAATCTTATTTCTTTTTTGACCCCTAATAAAATATCTTGTATATGATAAGCTCATACTTTTTCTTGGTGTACTTTATTTTTAACAGCTCTATTGAGACCCCTAATGTTTCATTATCTATCAATTTGAATGGCTAACATTAAAAAGACTGACAATACCAAGTGATAGTGAGAATGGGGGGCAACTAGAACTTTTATAAACTACTGGTATGAATGTAAAATGGCACGGTCACTGGAAATCACTGGAACAGCGCTATTGAGATATAATTTACATACTGTAGGATTCACCAATTTTAAGTGTACAATTTAATGAGTTTTGAAGTCATGGAGAATCAGGTAACCACCACTGCAATCATGAAAGAGAACATTTTTTCATCCACCAAAACTTCTCTTATGCCCTTTGTAGTCTATTCCATCTCCACACCAACTACTTTCCCTGTGTCTACGTTTTGTCACCACAGTTTTTTGTTTTGTTTTGTTTTTTAAATTTATCTTTGGCCACGCTGTGCAGCACGTGGGATCTTAGTTCCCCGACCGGGGATCAAACCCATGCCCCCTGCAGTGGAAGCGTGGAATCCTAACCTCTGGACAGCCAGGGAATTCCTGTCACCATAGTTTTGACACTTCTAGAATTTTACACAAATGGAATCCTGCATGAGGTAGCCTCCTGTGTCTGGTTTCTTAGAATAATGCTGTTGAGGTTCTTCCTGTATTGTAGACATCAGTAGCTGGTTTGCTGAGTATTACTCCGTTTTATGGATATACCACATTGTTTATCCGTTAACCAGTTGATGGACATTTGGTTTTTTTTTTCCAGATTTGGGCTTTTTTGAGTAAATCTGCTGTGAACATTTGAGTACAAGTCCTTGTGTAGACATATGTTTTCATTTTTCTTCAGCAGATTCGTAGAATTGGGATTGCTGGTTCATATGGTAAGTGTATGTTTGACTTTATAAGAAACTTCCAGATTTTCAGTGACCGTACCTATACCGGCAGTTTATAAAAGTTATGGCTGCTTCCCATTCTCACCATCACTTGGTATTGTCAGTCTTTTGTTTATTTGTTTGTTTATTTATGGCTGCGTTGGGTATTCGTTGCTGCGCGCGGGCTTTCTCTAGTTGCGGTGAGCGGGGGCTACTCTTCGTAGCGGTGCGCGGGCTTCTCACTGCGGTGGCTTCTCTCGTTGCAGAGCACGGGCTCTAGGTGGGCGGGCTTTGGTAGTGGCTAATGGGCTCTAGAGCGCAGGCTCAGTAGTTGTGGTGCACGGGCTTAGTTGCTCCACGGCATGTGGGATCTTCCTAGACCAGGGCTCGAACCCGTGTCCCCTGCATTGGCAGGTGGATTCTTAACCACTGTGCCACAGAGAAGTCCCAAGTCTTTTCAATTTTAGCCATTCAAATTGATATATAATGGAGTCTCCTTGGGGTTTTAATCTGCATTTTGCTAGTGACTAATGATCTTCAGCAACTTCTCACATGCTTATTTTTAGCCATTCATATGTCTTATTTTTGGCAAAGTATATATTCAGATATTTTGCCTGTTAAAAAATCAAATTGCTTGTCCTATTTTTGAGATGTATCTTGAATATATAAAGAACAATTACAAGTCTTTTATCAGAGATACATTTTGAAAATATTTTCTTTCAATCAGTGGTTTTCCTTTTCATTTTCTTAAGTGTCTTTTGAAGAGCAAAACTTTTTATTTTGATGAAATCCAATTATCAGTTTTAGCTTTATGACTTATGCTTTCTATGTCCTAAGAATTTTACCTAACTCAAGATTACAGTGAATTTTCTCCTAAATTTTCTTCTTCAAATTTTATAGTTTAGCACTTACATGTAGACCTGTGATCCATTTTTTTGTGTATGAATACCCAGTTTCTAGTACCATTGTTGGAAAGACTTTATCTGCCACTGAATTACCTTGGCACCGTTGAAAACCAGTTGACCATATGTGTGGTGGTCTATCTCTAGACAGGGTTCATGTTTTGCATATGGATATCCAGTTTTCAGTACAGTTGCTGAAAAGACTATCCCACACTGACTTACCTCGGCACCTTTGAAAACCAATTGGCCATATGTGTGGTGGTCTATCTCTAGACATTCTATGCTTTTAATGTACATGTCTATCTTTAGTTCTACACTATGTAGATTACTGTAGCTTTATACTAAATTTTCAGAGCAATAGTATAAATCCTCTAACTTTTTCAGAACTGTTTTGGCTATGCTAGGTCCTTGGCTTTTGCATATATATCTGAGAATCAGCTTTTCAGTTTCTATCAAAAAACCTCCTGGGATTTTTATTAGGATTGCACTGAATCTATAGATCAATTTGGGGAGGATTGACATCTTAATGATACTGAATCTTGTGATTTATGAACATGGTATATTCTCCATTTTTGGGTCTTGTTTAATTTTTCTTAGCAATATTTTGTACTTTCTCAGTGTACAGGTCTTGTACATAGTTTGTCCCTAAATTTATGTTTTTGATGTCATTACACATGATATTTCTAATTTTTTGTAGTTTCTAGAAATATGGTTAATTTTTTGTGTATCGATCTTGAATCACTTTGCCAAATTCTCTTAATAGTTCCAGTTATGCTTTTTTTGTAGACTCCTTAGGAATTTCTACATAAATGACAATGTCTATAAATCAAGTCAGTTTTATTTCTTCCTTCCCAGTCGGTATGTCTTTTGTTTTATTTTATTTTATTTTTTGCCTTATTTTACAGATTGAACTCTAGTACAATGATGATTAGAGGTTGTAAAAAAAAAAAAAAGGACATCCTTACTTTGTTCCTGATTTTAGAGAGAAGGCATTAGTTTTCACCATTAAGTGTGATGTTAGCAATGGGTTTTTCTTGGATGCCTTTTATCAAGTTGAGGAAGTTCTCTGATATTTATTCATTTTGTAAAAAATCATGAGTGTTGAATTTAGTTAAATGCTATTCTGAACCTATTGAAGTGATGGTATTGCTTTTCTTTTTTCTTTTTGGGCTTTTCCTTTTTGTCTGTTAAGATGGTGTGAAATACATTGATTATTTTTGAGTATTAAACCAACCTTGCACTCATGGAATAAATCTCACTTGGTAATTTTTATATATTGCTGCTTCTGATTTCTAAAACTTCTATTAGGATTTGTGCATTTTATGTTCATAAAGATTATTTTATTTTCTTGTAGTGCCTTTGGTTTTGTTACGTAGGTAATGCTAGCCTCATAAAATGAGTTGGGAAGTGTTTGCTCTTCTGTTTTCTAGAAGAGTTTGTCTATATTATATACAGGTTTATTAGAGGTTATTATTTTTTACTTAAACGGTTGGTCGGATCACCAGTAAAGCCATCTGAGGCTACAGTTTTCTTTGTGGGGACATTTTTAAGTTACAATTTCAATTTTTAAAGGAGATGTAGGACTAATTAGATCATCTGTTTCATCTTCGGTGAGTTTTCATAGTTTGTATCTTTCACAGAATTTGTCTACTTCACTTAGGTTGTCAAATTTATTAGCAAAAAACAGTTCACAATGTTCCCTTATTATCCTTTTCATGTCTGTAACGTTTCTTTTCCTGATATAGGTAATTTGTGTCTTCTCTGTTTCCTGGTTACTGGCTAGGGGTTAATCTGTTTTATTAATATTTTCAGAGGAAAAGTTTTGGTTTTAGTGATTATTTTTAATCTTTTTTGGTTTTCTTGGTTTCATTGATTTGTGCTTTTATATTATTTCCTTTTGTTTACTGTGTTTAATTTACTGTATTTTTTCTATTAATGCAAAATTTAAACCACTGATTTGCCACTTCTATTTTAATAAGTATTTCATGTTAAAAATTTCCTTTAAGCATCACTTTACCTGTATTCCACAAATTGTAATTGGATGTTTTTATTTTTATTCAGTTCAAAATATTTTGTAATAATTTCCCTTATGATTTCTTCTTTGACCCATAGATTATTTAGAAGTGTGTAGTTTAACATCCAAATATATAGGGATTTTACTGATATTTGTCAGTTAATGATTTCTAGTTTAATACCCTGTGGTCAGGGTACATATTTTATATGATTTCAGGCCTTTTAAATTTATTCAGATTTGTTTTACGGCCCAGAATGTGGTCTATCTTGGTAAGTACTCTGTGTGCAGTGGAAAAGGATGTGTGTTTTGTTGTTGATGGATAGAGTGTTTTATAAATGTCAGTTAGACAAGTTGGGTGATAGTGTTGTTCAGATCTTCTGTATATTTATTGATTTTCTGTTTACTTGTTATATTAGTTACTGAGAGAATAGTGTTAATCTTTTTTTTATTATTTTATTTATTTATTTATTTTTTGCGGTACGCAGGCCTCTCACTCTTGTGGCCTCTCTCGTTGCGGAGCACAGGCTCCGGACGCGCAGGCTCAGCGGCCATGGCTCACGGGCCCAGCCGCTCCGCGGCATGTGGGATCCTCCCGGACCGGGGCACGAACCCGTGTCCCCTGCATCAGCAGGCAGACTCTCAACCACTGCGCCACCAGGGAATCCTTAATCCTTGACTATTATTGCTGATTTGCTTATTTCTTCTGGCTCTATCAGTTTTGCTATATGTATTTTAAAGCTCTATTATTAGGCATGTACATATTTAAGATCGTCAGATCTTCGTGATGAATTGTTCCTTTTAACATCATGAAATATCATTCTTTATCCCTGATAGTATTCTTTGTCTTGAAATCTACCTTGTCTCGCATGAATATAGCAAGTTCAGCTTTCTTTTGATTAGTGTTAGCGTGGTGTATCATTTTCCATCCATTTGTGCTTTATTTTTCTGTGTGTTTATACTTAAAGAGGTTTTTAAAAAAGACTGCGTAGAGTTGGTCTTGAGCATCAATCCAATCTGACTGTCTCTGTATTCTGATTGGAGAGTTTATATACACACGTTTTTAAAAGAAAATGGACAGAGGACTACAGTTCCATAGATAAAGTAGATAGATCTCAGTGCAGGGATGTTTGCCTGCTGTGATAAAAATTTACCCAATCTGTAAACATCAAGTGGGATTAACTATCTTTAGGAAGCCCCTCCAGAAGCATCTCATCTTGCATTGTGATTGCACAGAGATATTGTTTATAAGGTAGCATATAGTCTAAAATAGTCAGTAAGCAATCTGCAGTCTTGGAAATGGCCTCCTGTTGCTACATCACATGAAAAAAATTTGAGTTGTTGAAAAAAGATGTGAATAAGAGAGGGAAGTGGTAAAAAGTCCTTTTAAAAAAACTTAAAAATTTTCCCTGTTACAAAAGTAATACATGTGTATTGCTCACAGTTTAAATACCCATAAGCAAGAAGCAAGTAAGAGTGTTTTACTCTTTAATTCTACCACCCTGAACAAAAAACATTATTGCCTTGAAATATATCCTTTCAATATTTTTTAAACATCAATGTAATTTTCAAATGGAGTCACACTGTAATACTTCTTTGTACCTTTCTTTTCCACTTAATATGTCATGAATATTTTTCCATGATGATGTTCATACTGATCTATATCAGTCTTTCTAATGGCTGCATATTTCAATTTTATAATGTATAATCTCAATTTCTAATTTTTCTCTGTTGGTAGCAATGCAGCCTATAGTATTCCTTTAGGATACATTTGTAGAAATTCGACTGTTGGATTAAGGAACATGCAGAATTCTAAAGCTTCTGGAATATTGTCAAAACGCTTGCCTTAAAGTTTGTACTGAGTGGACGTATACTAACATCAGGTGTCTACTTTTTTGGGAGATACGGTTTGGATTTGTATCATAACTTCAATTTTCTGGGCTTTCATTTTTTTCAAAAAGCTAATCAACTTGTGATTGCTATAACTTTGATTTAATCAAAGATAATTTTTACATTTACTACAGTTTAAATGGTGAGTAAAAAATACTTTTAACACAGGCTCTTGGAAAAGAAGTGGGGTGGAAAGTATTTTGTTGTGATTGCATAGTTAAAACATGTCAGCATCTCAGTGTATTTTGTGATTTCATATAGAGGGTTTTTTATTCTCTTTTGGGTCATCCATGGGTTTTCGCTGCCTTGCAAGGAGGCCAAAGTTAAAAAAGTTGAGCTCTAAGGAGGTAAAGTAGTGCTAGTGTTAAGTTAATATATATATTGCGGCCCCCGTTCCTTGGTCCAGGGCTCTTGAAAGCCTTGTGAATTTCTAAGTGATGCGAGTACTAGGAGCGTCTTTTTTTTTTTTTTTCCCTACGCTGTGCAGCTTGCAGAATCTCAGTTCCCTGACCAGGGATTGAACCCGGGCCCTCGAAATCCTAACCACTAGGCCACCAGGGAATGCCCCATCTTTTGTTCTAATGAGGTGACTCTTGTTGGGCCCCTGGGTGGGTCCTGGTCACCAGAAAGATCCAGCCATGATTAGAGGCTTGGCATTTTCAGCCCTACCCCCCCATTCTCCAGAGGGGAGAGAGGGTCTGGAAATGGAGGTCATAACTGATCACACCTATGTGAGGAAGCCTCATGTAGTAAAGGAGACATACAGGTCTGGCTTGCAGGAGGAGGGGGCAGGGGGCAGGGGCGGTGTGGCAGGGTGGACTGGGCTGTCTTAACAATGTTCTATTTGTATTAGGAAATCCAGTGCAGATTAATTTATTTTCTAAATGGATTGGTCTTGGTTTTGTCACTTCTCTGATTCATGTATCTTTCGAAAATGTTTTAGTTTCTCCATTCCCCCATAAAGGGTGATGATGCTTTGAAATACCCCTGAACTCCTCCAGTGATTTGAAATAACCAGTTTGTTTTCCCCTCCTTATTAGGAATTATAGCACCGTAATGTGTAATTTTTTTTTTTGGCAGTCATTTGAGACATCTTAAAGCCTGACTTTGCATTTTGATACTAGAGACTTTATATATTCAACAGGTGTTCCCCAGCATTTCTTTAATGAGAGACAGTCTTCCTGGAGCTTACACTTCAGTTCTTGTAGGTACCCAAGCAGGTGCTCCAGAGCTGTCATTGTACAAAAAGCAAAAGTTTTGTGAAGCAGAAAGCATCCATGGTAACCCGTGAGCTGAACTTTGGGGGACTGTTAATATTTTGTGCTGAGGATTAAGATTCCAGTCTTTTTGGAGGCGTCTTGAACTATCAACTGGTGGACTTGGGCATTTAACTATACCAAGTTGTATATGCCACTGTATCACCGCTGCAGTGGTCCCTTCTGCTTTTAGGGTTCCCTCTATCAGAGCTGTGAGGTAGCTTTCTAATTTACCATCTTTCTCTATTAAAATCCTTTTACAGCATTAGATTATGCCATAGTTGGCAATTCTGAGTTCCTAAAAATAACTGAGTCACTGCAGCTGATCTTATTCTGACTAGTGAAGTGCTAATGACTCAGAAACACAAAGTCTTCTCCCTTCCCACTGCCTGTGACAGGCCTCCATATGTTTTAATTGACTTAGTGATTTTGGCTTATTGCATCTAAATGCATACATGGTAAATTTAAATTTATGGCTTTAAAAAAATATTCTCAAACATGTTTCATAGTGTATAAGTGTTTTCAGGCTTTGTGTGTGAACATTAACGCCCAATATTAAAGTCACCTGGCCCTGAACTGAGAACTACTACTCTGAATTTTGTTGTAATTAATCTTTGTCTCTGACTCTTTAGTTAAAAAGATTTGGCTTAATGATTGTTTAAACTTGGACAGTCAAGCATAGGATCAAGCAAATAAGTGTTTGATATGCTCAGGTAACTTAAAATGAAGCATCAGCTGCTCAGAGATACTGCCCACAGCCGGGAATCCAGCTCTTAGGTTAAACACAATTGTAGTTTGAACATTTGTGGGAAAGCTACACCTTTGAATTTTTTTTTTTTTTTTAATTTAGCCAAGTGGAACAAAGACAGTTTGTGAACACACACAAATAGCAGGAAAAAAAAAATGTTACTTTAAAAGTCAGACTCTGGGTTTCTAGTTCCAGGCAGAACAGAGTAAGCACATTCCTTCCTGTCGCTCCTACTGAATGCAACTGTAAAACCTTGATACAATGCATGGAGCAGCTATTTGAGTGCTCTGAAAGGCAAATAATAGCAGGTGGATTGGGACAGAAGACCAGAATGCGAAGTACCACTGAACTGGCAATGAGTTTACCATTTTCCCTTTCTGGTCTTCCTGCCATTTGGCCCAGAGGCAAGCACAGCTTTGGAAGTACAGTATGTAGGCTAAAAAGGGAGCCCCAGGAAATCTGCAAGTATCTGAGAGATCTCAGAGAAGGAGGAGCTTGGGAAAGCAACTCCATATAGTTATCTATGAGCTCTTGGGCTCATCCCTGAGCTGTTTGTGTGGATCTAATCCTACTTAGCATGTAAGTGACTTTGAGAATTTACCTAATAGACCACCACTCAGGTTCCAGACTGGCCACTGTGTGGCGCATGCAGGACACAAATCCAAATAGCATGCAAAGGCTTTGAAAAATAAAACAAAAGTGTTACCATTCTCCAGAAGATTTAAATAAGACCCACAGTCGTATAATATTCAAAATGTTCATGATACAATCATACCCAGCATATGAAATCCCAGGGAAATCTCCACTAGCATGGGGGGAGACAACAGATGCTAATGCTGGAATGACATAGATGTTGGGATTATCTGATGAAGACTTTATTTAAAGCAGCTATTGTACAAATGTTCCAACAAACTGGCTCAAAGTGTTGTGAAACAAATGGACAAATGAAATTCTTTGCCAAGAAATAGATGATATAAAGAAGAACCAATACAATAATCAAAATGAAAAACTCACTGGGTGGTTTCAATAGTAGAATGGAGATGACAGAGGAAAGAATCAGTGAAGTTGAAGATAAATCAATAGAAATTGTGCAAACTGAGTAATAAAGGTTAAAAATATTGAGAAAAATATTAACAGGATTTCAGGGGCTTGTGAGACAAGAACAGAAGGTCCAACATTCATGTCAGTCCTAGCAGAAGAGAAAAAATGTGGTGCTGAAAATGATAATGGCTGAAAAATTTCCAAAGTTGGTGAAGGACATAAATATACAGATTCAAGAAGTCAGTAGACCGAGCAACATACATCCAAAGAAACCTACACCAAGACAGATCATAATCAAACTTCTAAAAACTAAAGACAAAGAAGATACTTGAAAGCAGCCAAAGAAAAACAACATATTACCTATAGGGGAATGTGGATTTCACCCCAGAAACTATGGAGGCCATAAGTGGCACAGTGTTTTTAAAGTGCTGAAAGAAAAGAAGTCAACCCAGAATTCTATATTCAGCAAAAACAAACAGACAAAAAAAGCCTTCATAAATGAAGGTAGAACAAAGTCATTTTCAGATGAAGGAAACAGCAGAAAATTTACAGCCAACAGACCTGTACTAAACAATAGTTAAAGGAAGTTCTTTGGATAGAAGGGAAATGATACCAGAAGGAATATTGGAACATCAGTAATGAAGGAAGAGCAACAGAAATAGTAGATATCTGGGTAAATATAATAGACTATTCTCTTCTTGAATTCTTTAAAAATATTTTGATGATTGAAATGAAAAATTATAACATTGTGGTAGAGTTTTCAATGTATGCAGGTGTAATATTTAAGATTACTATAACTTAAAGGGGAGAGGGGTAAAGAGACCTATATCATGGGAAAGTTTCTGAATTCCACTTGAAATGGTAAATTATTGATTTAATTAGATTTTGAACAGCTAAATATATTGTAATCTCTAGAGCACTCACTTAAGTAACTATACAAGGAGATATAATAAAAACCACAGTACAATAAAATGGAAAAGTAGAAAATGTTTAATGCAGAAGAAGGCAGGAATGAGGAAAAAGAGTGATGAAAAACAGGGAAGAAACAAAGCAAATAATAAAAAGGTAGATCACGAATCCAAACATATCAATAATTATATTAAATATAAATAGTCCAAACAAAACAATCAATGCAGAGATTATCGTATTAGATTTTTAAAATAACCCAACTGTATACAGGAAGGTTAACTACCCAGTCCTGGGTATTTACTCCAGAGAAAGGAAAACTTATTCTCACACAATAACCTGTACAAGAATGTTTATTGCATCTCTGTTTATAATTGCTTAAAACTGGAAATGGTGCTTTGTGGTACATCCATAATACAATAGAATACTACTCACTAATAAAAAGGAAAAACTGTTGATACATATGACAACCTGGATGAATCTCAGAGGCGTTATATTGAGTGAAAGAATCCAGTTTTAAAAGGTTAGGTACTATATGATTCCATTATGTGACAGTATTGAAAATATAAAACTGTAGTGATAGAAAGCATACCAGTAGTCCCCAGCAGTTAGGGATGAGGAGAGAGTGTGACACAAGGGACTTTTCTGGGTTGATGGAACTGTTCTGTATCTTGATTGTGTCACTGGTTATATGTGCTTAAATTCATAAAATTGTACACGAAAAAAGGTCAATTTTACTATATGATAATTTAAAAAAATTTTTAAAAAGCTGACACTGATTTGAGTGCTTTGGCTCAGGAATGAGGTAGAATTCCTTTCATGGAAGTAACTTTTTGTTAATTAGATTTAAACAAATATATTTATTTATTTACGTGGCTGTGCCACGTCTTAGTTGCGGCATGCAGGGTCTAGTTCCCTGACCAGGGATTGAACCTGAGTCCCTTGCATTGGGAGTGCGGAGTCTTAACCAATAGACCACCAGGGAAGTCCCGGAAGTAGCTCTCTTATGGGAGGGGGTGGTCACTTTAAAGTGAGTTGTGATCCTGCTAGGCATAGTCCAGATCCCCCAAAATGGTTAGATGCAAATAAGAAAGTAGTTGGAATATGGCTTGGGATATAGGACCTTTCAGACACAGAAGCAAAGAAAATGAGGGAGAGTCTGGCCAAGTTGTGGGAAGCCAGGGGCCCCAGAGGAAAGTTGGGCACTAGGAAATTCTCTTTTTGGGGATCTGCAGGGAACTTGGGTTATATTCTATCAAAGATGTGTAAAGAAATGAGGGAAGCTAAGCTGGATTACCTAAGGCTTGTCCTGACTCACTTCTAAATTTTCAGGTTTCTGTGATATTTATATGCCCTTTGACTTTTTCTTTTAAATGTGTGCACGTGTATCCGTGTATGTGTATATTTTTATAAATAATTTAAAAAATGTAGATAAAAAGTATAAATAAAAATGTATGTTTAGTTAAAAAAAGGAGACATCTAAGTGATGGAAGTCTAAGCCCCTTTGTCATATTAACTGCTGACACTTAATTTGATTTTAGCTTTATGAAAAATTTACTACCAAATATTGATCACTGATTTTGTATATGCTGTGTACTTTCCACCCAACTGCTCATGCTGTTAACTGCAAACTATTGGATATATTTCTCATCAGAACAGACAGCAAGAGGAAAGAGTCTATTTCCCATTATCCACAACTAGACTCTTCACTTCGTAGTTACTGTTACTGATTTAAAATCCGCCTCGCCCTTTTCCACGAGGGAAGATGATACAGACTTGTGGGTGTCATGGGCTTGGAAGTCAGAAAGACCCAGGCTCCAGTCCTAGCTCCACCACTCATTTGTTGTGAACCTTGGCCAAACTACACACTTATTCTCAGCTGGGGCTTATTAGAGAGCCATCACCTCACAGGATCGTTGCAAGGATTAAGTTCATATCAGCATCCGTCTACCCTCCAGGCTCATATCGTCCTTCTCTGTTACCACCCTATGATGGTTTACTGCCCAGCTTACTGTTAACGTGAAAATACATTAAAAAATTACCACGGGGCTCAAAAGCCAAGTAGCAGTAACCCTGATAACATACGTGCAGTTGAACTGCTGACTCGCTGTAAGCAGCATTTCTGCCCTGTTACCTAGGCTTGTTCAGAGTCGATAACCTTAAAGACTTCTAAAGACCTTAAAGTGTTTCTCTGAGAGGATCAGAGATAAAATATACTTTTGTCGTCAAAAAGTGCCAAATATTTCCTTAGCGTGTTTAATTATTTTAACGCGTGGGTTGAGGTTCTGCCATGATCTGCAAAATATAGTGTACGTACGGTCTTGACAGAATGAATCAGAAGAGAATGCATGTGCGAATGTGCACTGCAGCCTGAAGGTTCCCAACTGGGGCAGGGGTGTATTCAGTGAGAGGTGTGAATGCTGCATTCCCAGTCGACCCTAGGGAGAAGATTCTAGAAGAGGGATTAAAGTTTCACCGGAGCAGACCACTAGTAGGAATCAGATGAGCTCGGTTTTCTGGCTGGGAGACATAAAATAAATTGGACTTGATGCAACTATTGGTTTAATTCTCCACAAATCTTTGCATTACTGAACAGTACCTCTGCCTTCGGGGCTGCAAGTTGTGTTGTGATCATAGTGGGAGTTCCATGTCTGTTTTGGTGGCTGATATGTGATGGAACAGGGATTGGTTTGCCTAGGGCTTGACCAGACTGGGAGTAAATGGTAATTGGAATCTAGACGTGGCTTTTTTTTTTTTTTTTTTTTTTTTTGCGGTACGCGGGCCTCTCACTGTTGTGGCCTCTCCCGTTGCGGAGCACAGGCTCCGGACGCGCAGGCTCAGCGGCCATGGTTCACGGGCCCAGCCGCTCCGCGGCATGTGGGATCTTCCCGGACCGGGGCACGAACCCGTGTCCCCTGCATCGGCAGGCGGACTCTCAACCACTGTGCCACCAGGGAAGCCCTAGACGTGGCCTTTTGACACTGCTCAGCCATGGTAAAAAAAGATCAAGAGGGATGCTATTGACGGATACCGAGGTAAGGAAATCGGTGGCAGACCAGAGAGTGTCCTGTCAGACCGGGGAGACACTTATTAGTGTCATGGGAGGTGGTGCACTCACTTCCAGGCAGGAAAGGCTAATGGTGGACATAGGTCAGGAATTGGGGGGCAGGTGTCAGTCCTAGCCGAGGTATCGGGCCAGGCGCTCAGGCCCAGGAGAACATAAAAGCTGCCCAAGTCCTAGAACTATGGCACACTTGAGATTTGGTTAGGGGGTAAGAATCTGATTCACCTGAGCTATTTTGGTAAGAGTTTCTCAGTTTTTCCAAAGTAAAGACAGGACTGTTCTTAGTGTGTGGGGCAAGGCTAAGCTGGGAGTTAGGGCCTAATGGTGAGTAGAGGGTAAAGGAGACGCGCAAAGGAACGGCAGGAGTTACAGTTCGTTCAGGAGATTTCTCTGACGTGAACATGTTTTCCGCTGCTTAAAAATTTTTTTTTTTTAAAGTAACATTTATACCAACTCTGTTCAGGTCCAATAGCAACTCCCTACCTCTCCTGTCCCCATCCTTGTCTCACTTGTAGAGGCCATCACTTTCAATTCTTGAAGCTCTTTTTGTTTTTGTATTTACCTTTATATTTCTAAATGACATGCTTATAATGCTATTTCTTGATTTTTTTTTCAATGTTGGACATAACCTAGAGGCTTCCCACTGGGGAAGATTAACATGCTTTTATATTCTCCAACCACCCTTTCCTCTTTCTCACCCCTAGACGCTTATCTTTTCCTAAATAGTTGATTTTTTAAGTCAATTAAGTTTTTAACTATGTAAATTATATTTATTTGGTTATTATGACTTTATGTACCATGATCACTCTTATTTCCTATAAAACATTGTGTTTCCTGGAGTTATTTCATTTTTTTCATTTGTGTAGTAATCTCTATTCTCTGACAGAAGTGTAAAACTCATAATAGTATAAACTCATCAGATTGTATGCCATTTTTCACTTCGGAGACATCCCTCCAACTTTGCTTCATAGGCTGCTACGTAGCTGTCTTGGGAATATTCTTCACCTTTTAATATGTAACATTCCTGTTTCCTGGAACCTGAATCTTCCTTTGTTTTGGAGCCATGATGTTAGGTAACTAACTGAGAAAGGCAGCATGGGAGATAAAATATTTTGAGAGCCTTACATCCCTGAAAAGTGTTCTTCTCCCCTTTCCTCTCATTTGATTCATGGTGGACTGGATATGGAATTCTCGGTTGGAAGTCATTTTCCTTCAGAATTGAAGGCATTGCTTTATCGTCTTTCTAGTTTTCAGTATTGCTTCTGAGAAATATGCCATTTTGATCCCTGTTCTATTGTATATAAACTGTTTTCCTTTCTAGAAACTTTTAGAATCTTTTTTCTGTGTTCTGAAATTTCAACTGAAGTGCTCTAAAGTAGGTTTTTATCAGTCTTTATTCTGAAGTTTTAATAGGTCCTTTCACTGTGAAACTCATGTCCTTCAGTTATGAGCAATCTTCATGTCTTTCTTCTCTGAAATTTTCTACTTTGTGTTTTTTCCGTTCTTTTTAAATTTATTTATTTAATTTATTTATTTTTGGCTGCGTTGGGTCTTCATTGCTGCGCACAGGCTTTCTCTAGTTGCAGTGAGCGGGGGCTACTCTTGCGGTGCGCGGGCTTCTCATTGCAGTGGCTTCTCTTGTTGCAGAGCACGGGCTCTAGGTGCACGGGCTCAGTAGTTGTGGCTCGCGGGCTCTAGAGTGCAGGCTTAGTAGCTGTGGCGCACGGCCTTAGTTGCTCTGCGGCATGTGGGATCTTCCCGGACCAGCGCTCGAACCCATGTCACCTGCGTTGGCAGGTGGATTCTTAACCACTGCGCCACCAGGGAAGCCCTCCATTCTCTTTTTAAAGTTCTTATTTTTCCGTTGTTGGACCTCTTGGAATAATCCCCTCATTTCTTTCTTTTCTTGCCTTTTCTGTTTCTTAGAAAATTTCAGTTCTTACTTCCCATCCTGCTTTTGAAGGTTTTTCCTGTAAATTTATGCTGCCATGTGTCCATTTTCCAAGATAACTTTATTTTTTGAATGTTGGAATGTTCCTTGTCTTCTTTTATTTTTCTAATGACTTAATTTTTTTTTCTGTTCCCTGCATGACCTATTTTTCTTCAGAGTTCATTTTCTTCTGTTACCTTTGCTGTTTAACTTTTATGTTAAAATTTCCTCATGTATATGTTGATGCTTGGCCAGTCTTTTATATTAAGAGTGAGGTACTGAAACGTGAGTGGAGCTGTGTGTGGGCAAGTCTTAACTAGCGGGAAGCTGGACATTTCATTGGGGGACCCACAAACGTCAGTAGCTATGGGTCTTTTCTTTTGGGCCAGTTTTCTCAGAGAAATCCTTCTACCTTCTGGCTGGATAGGTATATAGAGAGAGATTGTGTTCTGGAACTAAGGGGAGAAAGGTGTTTTTCTGGATGGGGGAGGTCTCATTGTTCCCAGGCAAAATTTCACTCAATCCCACTGCTTTTAGTAACATGCCCCACTCCCACTCACATTGGGGCCTCGCTGGTTCCACATGTCCGAATAGTAAGCCTTCAGGCATCGTTCTGGGGAGAAGCAGCAGGCACAGGGGGTAACATCTGGTGTGTGTGTCGCTCCAGGCATGTGTGCTAGCCAGTATATCTGGGTTTCAATGGATACCTTTTAGAAACGGATAAAATCTTTATAAATATACAGATGTAGTGGTTCTCTCTGAAAAACATAACTGCCTAGGAAGCTAATTCTGTGTAATTCCTGTTTCTGGGCTTTACATTTTCCTCCTTTGTTTTTTTTTTTTTTTTCCTTCAGAGCAAATTGGAGCTCTGGCAGATCAGCATATTGTCCACGTGGCGTGTGGTGAGTCCCACAGTCTGGCCCTCAGTGACCGGGGCCAGCTGTTTTCTTGGGGTGCAGGGAGCGATGGTCAACTAGGACTCATGACTACCGAGGACTCTGTGGCAGTACCCAGGTAAGACTCAGTTGCTGTAAATATCATTTCCTGCTAGTTTCTTTGTTAGATTCCTTGGTTTGGGTTCTGCTGTCTTCTTTTGATTGCTGTTTCCTTTGTGTCACTGTCATGCCTTATACTGTTATAACACTTGTCACAAAAATTGTCATTCTTTATAGAAGTGTCTGTCTCCAGTTAAAAAACGTGAGTTGTTCAGGAACTGTACTTTATTTATTCCAGTAGCCTAGTTGCTGGCAGAGTGTTTGGAACTCAATAATGTTCGAATAAAAAAACACCTTTTCATATTGCTGGACTTACAAACCTTTAACTTAAAATTGCAAACCAAAAAGAATTATTCAATGAGTCACTTTAATATAGAATCACAAGGCTGACCTGATACTCTAATAACAGGCCAAATTACCTTAAGCATTACCAACAGCTAAAATACCAAATATACATAAGTTGTTTAACACAAAAGTACTAATACAATGGTTTTTATTCCCTTAAGTATTTACTTAATTCTGAATCTTAGATGATTTGGCTAAATACATAACAGATGCTTCACCAATAAGTAAATGTCTAAAATATTGAAGTTACTTTCAGGTGGATGTTTTAGAGAGGGGGCATCTCTGTTTGTTGAGGGTTCTTAATGATCAAAGAGACCACTGGTTTATTTCCTTCATTTAATTCCTGCTCCTTTATACTGCAAGTGTACAACATTCCTTGTATTGCAGTACTTGTCACATTCTTTGCAATTTTTAATTTAATAACTATTTTTCGTACAGAGCTGGGAGCTCTTGATGCCAGGAGACCTGTATCATCCATTTTAGCATCTCATTGCTAAGGGTGCTCCAGCACACGCATTGCTCAGTACAAGTGTGTTTATTAAGTGCTTCTCCTCCCCTGCCCAATTATTGTCCCTTTTAAAGGACAGTGCATTCTTCTTCCTCTTCCTTTTTTCCCCTTAGATTTTTGTCTCTTTAATCAAAAGCTGTTTTGGGGAAAAGAGGAACAGGGAGGTAAGAATGATTTGATTCCATTTCCTGATTTAGAACAGGTAATGTCTTGGGTTCATTACTTGCAAAAACTAATTTGGGGGGGAAGAGGGAGAGTAGAAATTTAAAAAAGGGGGATGTTATATTTTACGAAATTGTAGTATTAAGGAAAAGATTTATAACATTAATGACAAAAGTATTTCATTCGTTGATGTCCAAAGACTCAAGAAAAGCTGTTTAGTGGCATTTCATTTCTAAAAATGGAGTAATCTGTGTCAGAGTAGCAGTTTGTTGTTATTTTTATTAGTCACGTCTAAATTATGGATGACTTCTGAGGGTTTAGTTTGTATATAATTTCATATTATAACTTAACTAAATTCATGAATTCATACCTTAGTATTGTGGACAGTCACATAGATTCGAGGTCGTACGGACTCAGATTCCAGTACTGGCTCTATTACTTATTAGGTGAATGACCTTGGGCAAATTGTTGCACTTACCTAGGCCTCGATATCCTAACCTAAGAATGGAGTTACGTAGTAGTGTGTCCCTTTACAGAGTTATTGGGAGGATGCAGTAAGACGAGTAGGTAACACAGGATAGCTTGTGCGTGTGTGTCCCGCTTTCTCCACCTGGAGGGTATAACTTCTTCTTGTCTGTCTTGTCCTTTTGACCTGCTTCCTCTCTGTAACTGTGACTGTGGAGGTGGTATGGAGGGTAACGGTGACCCATAAAGGGAGGAGTGTGGGGAATTTGAGTGGAAGCTGGCCAGGAAAAAGGGCTGTTGCCGCATAAGGTTCTGAGACACTGGGACCCAAGGCAATAGTACATTTTCCAATTTAAAAAACTAGTGGGCTTCTACAAGCTATGGATAGATGCAGCAATTTGGACAAACGTCCAGGGAATTATTCTGAGTGAAAAAGAAGCCAATCCCAAAAGGCTACCTACTGTATGGTTCCGTTTATATAACATTCTCAAAATGACAAAATTGTGGAAATGGAGGGTAGATTGGTGGTTGCCAGGGGTTACGAATGGGGGAGGGGAGGAGTGGTTATAAAAGTACAACAAAAGGAATCCTTGTGGTGTTGGAACCATTGAGTATGGTGCTGGATAGCTGAGCCTACACAGGTGACACAAATACTACAAACTCAGAAATGAGTACAAATAAAACGGGAAATAGTGGCCTGGCCAAAAAGTTCGTTTGGGTTTTCCTGTAACATCCTATGGGAAAACCTGAATGAGCTTTTTGGCCAACCCAAACATAAATGAGATTGGTCGGTTATATTAATGTCAGTATCTTTGTTATGATACTGTACTGTAGTTTTGCAAAATGTCATCACTGGGGGAAACTGGACAAAGTGTACAAGGGATCTCTGTATTATTTCTTACAACTGCATGTGAATCTATAATAAAAAATAGTTGGGTTCTGTTTGGTACTAAATGCATATGTGAACTCTATTTTATACATTTTTTTAGATCCGAGAAAATAAACCATTAACAAAAGCAACATCTACCTATCACTCTAAATCACCCCCTCCTCGCCTATTGGATGTCTGTCTTCTAAAATGCCCCTTCCCGAAAGTGTGCCCATCTGACTCCTTTGTTCCCACGGCATACACTTAATGAAGAGGAAAACGGCAACTTGTGAATTACTGAAATAGGAAGCAGCAGATATTCTCAGGCTGTCCACCTCTGTTGGGCAGTGCCAAGCATGAATTTTTTCTTTTAATTCTCACCACAACCCTGTGAATGGGTACTGTTCTTATCTCTGTCTTTGACATGAGCAAGCAGAGCAGTGGGATTTAAAAGTTATCATGTGGGGCTTCCCCGGTGGCGCAGTGGTTGGGAGTCCGCCTGCCGATGCAGGGGACACGGGTTCGTGCCCCGGTCCGGGAAGATCCCACATGCCGCGGAGCGGCTGGGCCCGTGAGCCATGGCCGCGGAGCCTGCGCGTCCGGAGCCTGTGCTCCGCAACGGGAGAGGCCACAGCAGTGAGGGGCCCGCGTACCCTAAAAAAAAGTTATCATATGATCTTCCTCTTTATCATCCTAGGGAATCAGAGTTTTGGAGGCATTGCCCTTCTTAATTTTTTTAAATTATGGTAAAATACACATAACATAAAATTTACCATCTTATCCATTTTAGAGTGTACAGCTCAGTAGTGTTAAGTATATTCACGTTGCTGTGTGACCAATCTCCAGAACTTTTTTCTCTTGCAGAAATTTAACTCTGTACTCATTAAATGACAACTCCCCATTTCTCCTCTCCCAGCCACTGGCAGGCACTGTTAGACTTTGATTTGTATGAATTTGACTAGTCTAGATATCTCACGTAAGTGGAATTATGGAGTATTTGTCTTTTTGTTACTGGCTTATTTCAGTTAGCATAATGTCCAAGTTTCATCCATGTTGTAGCATGTGTCAGAGTTTTTGTTCTTAAAGGCTGATGAATATTCTGTTGTATGCATATTCCAAATGTGTATACCTCATTTGTTTTTCTAGTCATCTGTTGATGGACACTTGGGTTGCTGCCACCTTTTGGCCATTTTGAATAATGTTGCTATCAATGTGGGTATACAAATATCTCTTTGGTATCCCGGCTTTCAGTTCTTTTGGATATATACCCAGAAGTGGGATCGCTGAATCATGGCATTGCCCTCATTTGAAAGCCATTTAGATACTAGCCGTGTTCTTAGGGATCTTTCTTCTGTAGTTTACTCCTTTCGTCCCTGAATTGGAGATGACAAGGTGGGAATTAACAGAGGGCTATGGTAATGGGTTTAGGTGCAGATTTTTTTTTTTTTTTTTTTTTTAAACAGCTACCTAAGAGGCAGGAGGTTAGTGAAAGACTTAATAGAATTATATCATGTAAGTTATATGTTTGATTTTAAGAAGTCTTTTGTGAAAGATGTTACTTATTACAGCTGTTTTGTTTAGTTGGGAATATTTCCAGTCATTGTTCGTGAATGCCCTTCTTAAGAGGAGAGTCTTTTCTGTTTTAGGTTAATACAGAAGCTGAACCAGCAGACAATATTGCAAGTTTCCTGTGGCAACTGGCACTGCTTGGCTCTTGCAGCTGGTAACGTACATCTCTGCTAATGTTCTGTTAATTTGAGAACCATTTCTCTTCGCATTTTTGTGTGATGTTATCTAACTGGATACCTTTACCTAACTAGTCAGGGTCTGTGCATTCCTGTTGGACAGCAGCAATTCTCAGACAGCCTTTGTGTAGCTCATACTTTTCTCGGGGTTTGGATGATGAAGGAGGTGGTCATCATTGCTGCTCCAGCTGTCTCTCGGGGGAAGGTGAAGAGGAAGCAGTACGTCAGTCGTGTTCTTGAGCAGAAGATTGGTTTTTCTTAGCTAGAGCTCACGATGGCGTTATAGCCCATCATGAAGCTCCCAAATAAATGAAGAAGATGGAGTTAGAAAAACCTAGGCCAGCAAATAATGCTGTATTTTGTTAGGATACATTTGAGGGGAAGTCGGCACTAACAGGTTCTGCTTGATTCTCTGTGCTGCCGTCCGGGTCTTAGCTGGACCCCGTGAAGTCCTGGGTCTCTCATGGTCCTGGTGTGGTCAGAACTCGTTCACCTTGCTTAGTGGATCAAAGCCTGGTAATCGCCTATTCAAAACGGAATTGACTTACACATTTACTTTTTTCTTTGCATAAATGTTAATAGCCTTGGAAGGGTGATAAGGCTCAGCGTATCTCTGTTGTCATGACAAGGGGAGTTTTGGTTGCAGCCTGAAGTGTGTCTGCTCCCTTGCTCTTGGGTGTGTGTGTGTTGCGGCCGGAGGGCACTAACAGATGAGCCTACCGGGCAACCCTGGTGTTCTAACAAGGTTATTTTTATGGGTGGCACGCGTATCATTTCTGGTAATACCAGTTATCCTCTTCTTATTTCAGATGGCCAGTTCTTCACGTGGGGGAAGAACAGCCATGGGCAGCTGGGCCTGGGGAAGGAGTTCCCCTCCCAAGCCAGCCCGCAGAGGGTGAGGTCCCTGGAGGGGATCCCGCTGGCACAGGTGACTGCAGGAGGGGCCCACAGCTTTGCCCTGTCTCTCTCGGGAGCCGTATTTGGCTGGGGGATGAATAACGCGGGGCAGCTCGGGCTCAGTGATGAGAAAGGTAGGTGAAGTCTTCACGTGGGCCTCTTAACCTCATTTGTTTAGTACGTGCTTCCTGAGGAGCTTGTATGTGCTGGCCCCGTGTCAGGCACTAAGGGTATAGCAGGGACCAACACAGAGAATACCCTTGGCATAGTGGAGATTGCCTGCTAGTGGGCAGACGCAAACCGCACACCAGTAAGTCTACAGTACGTCACAGACTTTGAGAGGAAAGGTTCCTATTTCATGTAAGGTGGACAAGGAGGGCCTCTAGGATGAGATGTTTGAGCAGAGCCCTGTAGGAAGTCAAGTCGGAGAGGAGACGTGTAGATACGCTGGGCGGAGACTGTTCCAGTCAGAGGGAACAGGGTGCGCAGAAGCTCTGGTGCAGGAGGATCTGTGGTGTGCTCAGGGCTGGGTGACCGGAAGACGGGAGCTCAGAGAGCTAGGGGGGCCCCATTATGTAAGGCCTGAAGGGCAGGCTAAGGAGTTTGGCTTCTGTCAGTGAAATCAGGGAAGACACCGAGGTGTTGAGAAGAGTGATCCAGTTTAACTTTGCCTAGAGTGGGTCCACGGGGGAAGCTGGAAGACCAATTTGGAAGTAGTGGGAATAAAGATGGACTTGAATATATTTTGAAGGTGGGCCAGTTGGTTTTGCTCATTGTTGGACGTGTAGTTTGAAAGAAAGAGGAGAAGCTGGAAGGGTGAAGTCGCATTTATGAAATGAGGAAAGCTATGTATGGGGAGTGGGGCGGAGCGGTGGGAAGAACTGGGGAGTGTAGGGAACCCATGAGTTAAGTTCTAAATACGTTAAAAATGAGGCGTCTGTTAGACGTGCAAGTGGAGGTTCAGGCAGGAAGCGGAACATGAGAGTCAGGAGTCCAGGGGGACCCAAAATTCAGGCTAAGACAGCTGTGTACGTCTCAGAGGCAAATGGTAGTGACACTGCTATTTCTCTCATTCTAGATCGAGAGTCTCCTTGCCACGTGAAGCTCCTACGAACACAGAAAGTCGTCTATATCAGCTGCGGAGAAGAGCACACAGCAGTGCTCACTAAAGTAAGGGGCTTGGGGTATTCCGGTTTGTTCCGTGGCGCTTGGTGCTGGGTATGACGTGAATGCTTATTTATCACGGTTTGGTTGGTTGGATAGGGCCTTTTAGAGAGAGCAGTTAATGGTGTCTAAAAATAGTCCAGTGCCGTCTCCCTTCTCAGCAACCATCTGCATTCTCACTCTTCCCTCCCTCCAGTGGTGGCCAGCCTCCAGGCGCTCAAGAAAACGGACCCTTGCCCCATTCCAGTTGACACCTGCTCCCAGGCTAAATGCATATGACCAGTATCCCTATGAAAACTCCCCAGTAACAGGAGTTAGACATTAATTCAGCCATACTTCCCTGAAGACCTTTATTAAAGTAGCACAAAAGTATTTTTTTTAAAAAAATAAATTTATTTATTTATTTTATTTTTGGCTGTGTTGGGTCTTTGTTGCTGCACGCAGGCTTTCTTTTAGTTGCAGTGAGCGGGGGCTACTCTTCGTTGTGGCGTGCGGGCTTCTCATTGCGGTGGCTGCTCTTCGTTGCGGAGCACGGGCTCTAGGCGCACAGGCTCCGTAGTTGTGGCGCATGGGCTTAGTTGCTCCGCAGCTTGTGGGATCTTCCCAGACCAGGGCTTGAACCCGTGTTCCCTGCCCTGGCTGGCGGATTCTTAACCACTGTGCCACCAGGCAGGTCCAACACAAAAGTATCTTTTTCTTCAAGTTGAGCCACAGTGAGATTTAAGAATTTCTAAAAATATGAGGGACTTCCTTGGTGGCTCAGTGGTTAAGACTCCGCCTGCCAATGCAGGGGACACGGGTTCAAGCCCTGGTCCGGGAAGATCCCACATGCCACTAAGACCGCGCGCCACAACTACTTGAAGCCCTGCGCGCCTAGAGCCCGTGCTCTGCAACAAGAGAAGCCACCGCAATGAGAAGCCTGTGCACCGCGACGAAGATTCAACACAGCCAAAAATAAATAAATAATAAATTTTAAAAATAAAAATATGAGGATAATACATTCAAATCAGTTATTATTAAGGGAAGCTAGTGGTGTTTAGGGTATGTCCTTCAACCTCCTGAGACTGATATCAGGGAAAAATACGCCCTTTCAGAAAAGATTCTAGAATGCCACTGTGAGAGAGGAAATGCTAAGCTGGCCTGACCCTTTTGGCATTTCTTTGGCATAAATTTGTTCTTAAAGTGATATTTTTCTATTATGGAAGTAGTTGCTGTTCATAAATAAAGAAGGATTAAGAAGGATTAATCCTTCTTAAATAAAGAAGGATTCTAACTCAAAAAGAAGCACTGTTAATATTTTGGTGTTTGCAAAGCAGAAATAGAGACACAGACATAGAGAACAAACGTAGGGATACCAAGGGGGAAGACGGGGGTGGGATGAATTGGGAGATTGGGATTGACAAATACGCACTATTGATACTATGTGTAAAATAGATAACTAATGAGAACCTACTGTGTAGCACAGGGAACTCTACCCAGTGCTCTGTGGTGACCTAAATGAGAAGGAAATCCAAAAAAGAGGGGATATATGTATACGTATAGCTGATTGACTTTGCTGTACGGTATAAACAAACACAATATTGTAAAGCAACTATACTCCAATAAAAAAAATATATATATATATATTTTTGGTGTTAAAAAAATAGTTCAATGTATATATAACTTTCAAATATATATAGCAATCTTCTGTGTTCTTTTAAAACAAGCCATTTAAATATATGTAAAAAAGAACAATGTAATTAATGTTTTAAGATTATCTACCTATTTCTTTTGCTTCTAAAACAGTTACATCTAGAGAGAATGAAAAGGTATTTTCATGTCGAACAAATACTATTATAGATTCACTTTAATAAAATACCTTAGCATTTGTTCAAGTACAGCTGCTAAAAAGATCTTACTTTCCAAGGAATCTGTGGAGCATTTAACTTTTTACATATAAATGATTGTGCAAAATCGTCTCATTTCACCTCTTTTTCTTCTTTTTTTGTTTTCCTTCTTATTAACACATCGTTGTACTTTTAAACAACTTTCAGAATTTATAGATGGTACACATTCCCTTGAGCAGTACTGTCTTTATTCCATAAAGGTGTAGTCTTAAGTTCTTTTAAAATTATTTTTCCATTTAATCAACATTCCAAAGAAGTGATTTGGCTAAGTATCAAGCGAGCGTAGCGTTCTTACACAGACCGTTGTGATGTGCATTTTGTGTACAGAGGCTAAAGGAGTGTACGCAAACTCAGAGACACAGTGCAGTCATGTGGTATTTGCTCCTTGTTAGAGTGGAGGTGTGTTTACCTTTGGTGCTGGTTCCTGTGGGCAACTTGGACATGATTCCATGAATGATGAAGCTAATCCAAGAAGAGTTCTGGAGCTGATGGGCAGTGAAGTCACTCAGATTGCCTGTGGCAGGTGAGTGGTCCTAAGAGCTTCCTCATAGATACTAAGACCCAGAAATGGATCGTGTCTTTGTAGTGATGGAGAATGTGGTTAGACCCAGCCACCATCCTTTTAAGAAATCTTAACTGCATGCACACCTATGGTGAAAGTTTGGAGAGAGTCCGATCTGAGCAGGGTTGTGGCGAGGAAGGGTTTTAGAGAAGCAGAGCCACCTGGGGCCAGTAGGCTTCTTTGGGGTAAAGAATAGCACGATGTGTGGGAGACGTGAAGAAAGGAAAGTGAGAGAGCCTCAAAGAATGTCTTGGAAATTTTGCTGGTCCCCCCCCCGCCCCGCCTCTTCCCACTCATCCCAGATGCAGCAGGCCTTCAGCTCTTTCCAAGAAGTCTTGCCATCATCCCGATGACCTAGATTATCAGGGAAAGATGGTGTTACGAAGAGCCAGCGCTGCAAAAAAAACAGGCGCATGTGAACACAAGGGGCAGCCCTAGGATGTGCAGTGCTCACACGTGGAAGTAAAAAGTCAGAGTGTGTATTAACCCGTATCAGAAGGGATGCTGATGCGTTAATTTACATTATTTTCCCCCAGACAACACACCCTAGCCTTTGTGCCTTCTTCTGGACTCATCTATGCATTTGGTTGTGGAGAAAGAGGTCAGTTAGGAACTGGACACACTTGTAATGTCAAGTGCCCGTCTCCTGTGAAGGGTTGCTGGGCCGCCCATAGCGGCCAGCTTTCAGCCAGAGCTGGTAAGAGTGATTTTTTTATTAGAATTTAATGGTCTTTTAAATGCTAAAAACAATTGTTTATAGAACACGTATTTATTTTTTACCTTGAGGTCTTGTGGAAGGAATGAATGTGAGATATTTTCTTTGAACGTCAATCAACAAGTATTTGCGTACTCACTATGCATGAGGCTCTGTAGTTGAGATCCTAGAGAATAAAGCAAAACATGTCCTTTCGGCCCTAAGGACCTTGATGGTGCCGTATACATTTTATTGTTGTTGCTGATAATTGAGCGCTTAACCGAGTTCTGTAACCATGCTGAGCCCTGAAAACAACCTTAAGAACCTAGTGGTCATTATCCCTGTGTTGGAGATGAGGAAACTGAGTCTTAAGGAGGTTAAGTAACTTGCCCAAGATGATACAGATTCGGGGAACAGGATTTAAAACCAGGTCTGCCTCATTCTGAAGCCTGTGTTCTTTTTTTTTTTTTTTTTGCGGTACGCGGGCCTCTCATTGTTGTGGCCGCTCCCATGGCGGAGCACAGGCTCTGGACGCGCAGGCTCAGCGGCCATGGCTCACGGGCCCAGCCGCTCTGCAGCATGTGGGATCTTCCCAGACCGGGTCACGAACCTGTGTCCCCTGCATCGCCAGGCGGACTCCCAACCACTGCACCACCAGGGAAGCCCTGTGTTCTTTTTTTTAATTTTTAAAAATGTTATACAGTTTTTAAAGATTACACTCCATTTACAGGTATTACAAAATATTGGCTATATTCCTGGTGTTGTATAACACATCCTTGTAGCCTATCTTATACCTGGTAGTTTGTACCTCCCCTGCCCCAATCCTATATTGCCCGCCCTAGTTCGAACGAACCACTAGTTCGTTCTCTATATCTGTGTCTTAAAGCCTGTGCTCTTAACGCTTGTACTGTGTTACCTTTCCTTTATGATTGCTATTTTGGTCAAAACATGACATGATTTCTTTTCATGCCATTTTTTCCTTCTCTTAAAAAATAGTGGAATTTTGTTTCATTTCAAAATAGTTCCATTTCATTAGAAATCAAAATAAGGCAGTCACTCAGTAAGAGTGACTTGAAGTAATAAATCCAGAAGCTTAAATGCAGCTGGAGAGTCATTAGAAAGAAGTGTGATTTAATAATTAATTAATTCTGATTTTGAAGGCTATAAAATGACACACTTCTGGCTTGATCAGAATTTTATTTTAACAGTAACAATCGTAAGTTCCCTGCTGGATTATAAGAAACTTACGTACAGGGATGGAGTCTTTTCCTCTTTATAAACCTGGCATATAGCACAGGGCCTGGCACAAACTTCTCACTGAATAAATATTTATGAAAGGAACACATGAGCATCTAAAAATGTAGTGGAACTTAAAATGTAAACTAAACAAGATTTTGTTTAGGTGATGTTACCCAAAGTGAAAGAATGGCTAGGTGTCCTCTTCTGAATCATTTGTAAATTTCTTCTTCTCTAAGGCATGGTACGCATGTTAGGAATGCATATATTTAAGAAATACACCAATGTAAACAACTCAAACATTGCATAGGTTAATTTGAAACCACAAAGTTTTTGAAGTTTAATTACCGCATAACTTATGTGATAGTAAATCTGTGCTTGGATGTTTGCCAAAGTAGGTACATTTCAATTTGTCATGTAAATGCTGTGGTTTTAGGAACCTTCATGGTAATGTGGGAGCACAGAGGAAGGCGTCAAGGAGTATTCCGGTTAGAGGAAGTCTGAGCTGTGTCTTAAAGGATGATTTGGAGTTAGCCAGGTAGAGGATTGTGAGTGGGTGGGCAGTGGTGAGTACCGTGGAATTGCACATTCCAGGGGCACCTTTCCAGTTATGCTCTAGGAGGCGCCATTCATGGAGAATACGGCGTACACTGGGGGAGGCAGAGGAAGAGGCGTGGAGGTACGAGGTAGTGTGGTGCGCTAGAAATAAAAGCAAGGTGGTGGTAGGGGTGTGTCAGCACGGGCGCAGTATGATGGGAGGCAGAGCTGGGGTAGGATGTGGAGGTCCTCCGGAGGGGCTGCAGACCGCCACCCTCAGGGGCCGAATGATTTCTTAGCAGACGTTATGGTTTATGGTAGTGACTCTTTTAAACTTCAGGGCAGTGGCATGACAGACTTAGAATGAAAAACAGAAACGAGGTCAGGACAAGCTGGCAGTGGGAGGGAGGCAGGGAGGGTTAGAGTGGAAGATACAGTCTTATATGTTTTAACTGAAGTAGAAACAGTCCTGGGAAGAGAGCCGGGGGAGGAGGTTTCTTACTTCTCGGACAGAATTAAATGGATAGGAAACCGTTCTGAAGCACATTTTGGAATATCAGAAAAGGGGATCAAGGAAAAACGTTAATTGTTGAAAACTATGCTCTTGAAAATTTTTTTGACAGATCGCTTTAAATATCATATTGTTAAGCAGATCTTCTCTGGAGGAGACCAGACTTTTGTACTTTGCTCCAAATATGAGGTAAACTTTTCTTTTGACTATTACTTTGGGGGTGGAATAATGGTGAACCAATATTTATTTTAATAAATAATTACATGAGAGCAACATTACTCTTTGTTTCTATCCATTTTATTATATTAAAATAAGCCAACTAAACCTTGAGGTCATCTCCATTTTGCTTCCTTGAGGTGCCAATAATTTTCTTGGTATTTTAATCACAGAGTTCTAATTTATAATTGAACATTATTTATTTATATCTGGATTTGTCCCAAAAGAGACTTAAGGAGACCTTAGAGAGTTCATACTTACTTTGGGATTATTTGACTTTCCATTCTTTGCTTCCCTGTTAAGTAGCCACAAATGCTGGGTGTTTGAGAGCTCTCTGGGTTGGTTGATGTGATCAAGCCTACACGAAGTATAAGAGATGCCACGGTATTCAGCTCTCCTTTGTTATTTATCATCTGCTCGTAGCACCACGCTAAAATTTCCCTCAGGTTGTCTCCTGCATCACTGTGGTGGGTAAGTCAGGAAGAATGACATTCTTTCAGGACTGAAGGTTGTGGAGAACGTGGGCCAGGTATCTGTGACAGGGCTTTAATTCACCCCCCTCTCTGGACGAGAAATGTCAGTCTGAAATCAGCACAGATTTGTTTCCTGCTTTCCACCCCCTGCCCTGCTCTCAGGCTTCCTCTCCTCTCTCCCTCCCTCCCCCTCTCCTTCCCTGTCCACCTTGCTTTTATTCAGCAAGCACTTAGGGAGGACCAGCGGTCTGTAGTGCATGGATCCTTATCTTACGCTGGAGGAGCAGGGAAGGGCCTTGGTGATGACAAAGGAATCAGAATAGGTTGGAAAGAAAATGAGGGTCTGCGGACACAAGGGGCCTTGTCGCTGCTGGAAACTCTCCGCCTCTCTCTGATACTTCGCCAACTTTCAATACACGATGTTCTTGCCTTCTAGTCAGTATCATTCTATGACTTTGGAATAAAAGGTTGTGGTGGAGTCTGAGGCTGCAGGTTGGACAGCTGAAACTGACAGTTAGCTCTTTTCCAGGTCAGGATCCTGGAGAAAGTTCTGTTGAGTGCAGCCATCTGGGGTGATTTGGAACTGTTGCTTTAGACCTATCTTAGGACCAGCTTCAGTGCTTCACAGAGAAACCTTGAGAAAAGCTGAGACTATTCTTTGTTCCTTTCAGATGCTAATAGAGAGAACTATGAAAAGCCCTGAATCTCTGCAGGATAACTTTGTGTCCACAAGTAGTAGAGTTTGAAGTATTCATTTCCCTATGAAACTGGCTTGATTAACCAACTTCAATTTTCCTGTGAAATTCAACATAAAACTTTGTTTCATTTCTTTTGTAAATGTGGTATCTGATATTCCTACTTGGCTTTTAAATTTACTGTAATTAACTCTGTTGGGACCGGAGAACAAAATGGTGATGAGAAGGAAGTGAGTGTAGCATATTGTTGGAGAAATTTAATTTTCCAGGTTAAATTTTAAACAGCTGCAAGAGTTGTATGCATTAAAAATGTAAGATTACAAAGCAAAAAGAAACTAAAAATAGAATATGACTTAGAAAAGTATTGTTTGTTTGCTTGATTTTGAAGTATAATTAACCTACAACACTATTTTAGTTCCTGGTACACAGCCTAGTGATTTGATATTTCTATAATTTCAAAATGGTCGCCACAAGAAGTCTAGTTACCATCTGTCACCATACAAAGATATTACATAATTATTGACTAAGACCTAGGAGTCTTAAAAAGATGCTGATGTCTCTAGAGATTCTGATTTAACTGGTCTAGAGTGTGACTTGGCTGTCGGGATTTTTGAAAGCTCTGGTGATCCAAAGTGCAGCCACAGTTGGGAAACACCGACCTAGACCAATTTTTTCTCTTGGGGCTGTATGTAATTCGAAGGTGTGGAAAATCGACGCTTTTTCTTGAGTCTTTGTGTGATTCTGAGGTTGCACTGCCTCCAAGGCATCTGTGGTTTATTGGACTTGCGATGAAGACTGACAGAGTAGTTCTATGTTTATATTTTATTGTAAGTGTGTGTTAGTGTGTGTGTTCAGCTACCCCTTTGAATGGGGGAAGTAATTAAAATTTACATAATGACAGTGGGTTGCAAGACCATGGTGGAGAGGCAGTCTTGTTTGCGTGTTCTCAAGTGTCTGCTCTGTCTTATGGATTTTCTCTGTGTAATCCAAGATGGCTTTTGTTCTCTCAATAGATGTCTGTGGTCGTTTTCGTAAAATAATTATCAAGAACAGATGATCATAAACTTTGACGAGCGTCTCTGATTTGTTACGTGCCCTTCTCCTTTCCCCTTATAAAGATATCTAACCTCATAACTCTGAGAAGATAACCAAGAAAATTTACTCAGAAACTTGTGTTTTTATGTGCAGGTGCAAAGGAGAAAAAGTGATCATCTGGTTCATGCTTTAATATTACTTTTTTCCTCCTTTATAGTGACAAGTGCAGGAGGCATAAAGCACTCTCAGCTTCTTCTTAGTTCTAGATCAAGAACAGGATTGGGGGAAACTAAGGTGAAAAAGAGCCATTTTAGGAAATAGAAGTGCATATATTATTACTATTTTTTAATCTCACTGAAGAAAGGACGTGCAGTACAGTGCTGGGCAGCATTTGGGATTTTCAAGGCCATGATTGACATGTCCTTTTTGTTACCTTTCTTATAAGTTTGTAGCTCTATACTCTGAGCAGGGCATTAAGAGGCATTAAGTTTTCAAGGATGATTTGCGATACAGATTGTAACTGACTCTGACTTTTGATAATACATTTTGTTGGAGTTTGGTCAACAGCTATGGCAATGATTAGTAACGTGTCAGCCTTGATGTTATGGTGAGTCACAGCAGAGCGGGAAAGAAGCCTGAAGAAGTCACATTGGTTTGGTTTCTCTGGGGAGTGTGCTCGAGGGCCATCCCAACTTCAGAGCGGCTGCGGCTCCCCGTGGGACTGGCTGAGGTCTCTGTTACACTGAGCCGCAGTTCAGCGTCTCCTTCGGCCCAGTCCTGCCTCCGTCATCCCTAAGGCAGTGTGGTTCTAAAGCCACCCCCGCCCCTGAACGTAAATCTCAGGCTCAGAGTCTGTTTCCCAGAGGAATCTTACAGGTTTAAATCCTGCCGGAGGCAAGGGGACTGGGTCCTCGTACCATGCCCCCACCTGCTGCTGGGTGGGAAAGGACCGAAGCTCTAGCCCAGGGCAGCACAGCTGGGAGCCCTCAGGAGTGTACACTCTCGGCAGCTGGGGGAGTGAGCGCCTCCATTCTGAAGGGTGGGAGGATCTGGCAGTGCACCCCAGCTCCTGTATGTAAGTGCAACACAAAGCGGGGAATATGCGGGGAGAGGGAGATGAAAGATCCATGCTGTTACATGGTTTCTCTTTTTTATTGTTATATTTCATCCTTCAGAATTCTTCTCCGGCCGTCGACTTCAGGATGATGAACCAAGCACATTATACCAGTTTAATCAATGATGAAACCATAGCAGTTTGGAGACAGAAACTCTCAGAACACAACAATGCAAATACAATCAAGTATGTGGTTGCATGTTTTCATGTTGTTTCAGAGTGTGTGGGAACTTCCTAGCTTAGTGCTTTTTTCCCTACTTCCAGATTGAGGTTGTGAATATAAATGGAGTTTTACATTTCAGGGAAGCATTTTTTGGGCACATGTTTATTCAGGATTCGGTACCCTTAGACCCGGATAACGTACTACGTTGTTCCCCCGTTTTCTCACAGAACGTGTTCCTCAGCCTCCCTTGTTTGGATCTCAGTCCTGACCGATGGAGGCCTGAGCTGGCCTTTCTGCTAAGAAAACTCAGTGTTATTGTTTAACTCCAAGACTTTCTTCATGTGCATATTGCAAAGCGCATCCCAAATCTAAGCTTATTTTACCTAATCTGAGTAATTTAGCATTTTCACATGCAGAATGATCAGTTGAGATAGTAATTCGGTGTCCAGTAGAGAAAAAAGGACAGTTAAAGGACTGAGGCCTTTCAGCAAGATTATTTCATTCTTAAAAGAGAATTTATTTATTTATTTTTTTTTACATTTTTACACATTTTATTGGCTTTCCTCAGCATTTCCATTTTTCTGCAGAGTCTAATTCTTGGGAATGAATGAATCAGGCTGAATATTAGGTGGTGACGGTTCCCAGAAATGTGTGTAAAGCATCTTGCTTTATGATAGAAATCGTAGTGGAGCAAATGCCCAGGGCCCTAAATGTTGGGCACACCAGGTGGCAGCTTTTTTTTTTTTTTTTTTTGCTGTACGCGGGCCTCTCACTGTTGTGGCCTCTCCCGTTGCGGAGCACAGGCTCCGGACGCACAGGCTCAGCGGCCATGGCTCATGGGCCCAGCCGCTCCGCGGCATGTGGGATCTTCCCGGACCTGGGCACGAACCTGTGTCCCCTGCATCGGCAGGCGGACTCTCAACCACTGCGCCACCAGGGAAGCCCCAGGTGGCAGCTTTTTGAGTGGAGGATTATTGGGAATGCCCTAGAGCACCTCCATGGCGGTCCTCCGAATCCCTCTAACTTTGGGCGGTTCTGCTGGGTCGCTCAGGCTGGAAGGTGGCAGGGAAGGGGCTGGGGGACGAGACTCACTGTGGGAGGGGTGGGGGGACTGAGACCTCCTTGGCTGGGACCTTGACACTTCACTAATTCTTAGTTTTCTTTTTTTTTTAAGATGTTGGGGGTAAGAGTTTTAATTAATTAATTAATTAATTTTTGCTGTGTTGGGTCTTCGTTTCTGTGAGAGGGCTTTCTCTAGTTGAGGCGAGCGGGGGCCACTCTTCATCGCGGTGTGCAGGCCTCTCACCGTCGCGGCCTCTCTTGTTGCGGAGCACAGGCTCCAGACGCGCAGGCTCAGTAGCTGTGGCTCACTGGCCCAGTTGCTCCGCGGCATGTGGGATCCTCCCAGACCAGGGCTCGAACCCGTGTCCCCTGCACTGGCAGGCAGATTCTCAACCGCTGTGCCACCAGGGAAGCCCTAATTCTTAGTTTTCTTACTTACAAAAGGACAGGATGCAAGACATGGTCTCTAAAGATCTTTCCTGACCCGGATTCTCTGATTAATAGAAGTTGCTGTGATCCCCTCCTCAACCGTATATTTGTTTTATTCCTTCCCTTTTCCTTATATTAAATAAGAGAGTCCGGGGTTCCTGCCTGCAGTTTCACCCTGGGTCCTCAGAAACTAGCGGTTTCCTCAGACACTATGTAATCTGGGTAATAGGAATAAACACTTATTTCACTTATTTTTAGTTTCTTTCTCAGATGGGTAACAAAGTAGAAGGAAGTACTTGTTGGGTTACTAATTCACAAAGATGCTTTCTGTGTTTGGTAAATAACAGCTCAGCTTCTCTTTTTTTGGTTTTATTTTGTGTTCACTTTTGGAGGTGAGGTGGGGGGTGTCTTAGATGATTGGTGGGAAAAGAACGTTCAAGATCATTATTATTAGGCCCAAGAGTTTTCTTTTGGTAGCTTTGATACCGTCTTTTTATTTTACTTTAACATGACTTAAGGAAAACTTAAGCTCTTGTCCATTTTGAGACGTGACACAATGTTCCTCTAAAGCAATGTACATTTTCCAAGGCTTCACCTGGGTAGGAAAAAGCGGCTATCAATGAAACCCTGGAATAGAGGACTAAGCCTGTTGTTTAATGCTTAAACAACCATTTATTTGTAATTATTAAAGGTTTCCCTCCCTTTTTCTTCCTGAGCAGTGGTGTCATTCAGATATTATCTTCTGCAGCCTGCTGGAATGGAAGTTTTCTTGAGAAAAAGTAAGTGATTTAGAGTCTTTAAAAACAACAAAAAACCCACATGTGATGCAAATACTCAGCAAAGGCCGTGAAAGACTTCTGTTCTCTTTGATGGTGGTTGGCCTTAATTCAGTGGATAAGCCAATGATTTGCACAGAAATTGGAACGCCCAATGATGATGAGTGAGAGGACCTCAGGAAGAGCTATGCTGATTCATGCCTGGTTGGCAGAGAAGCAGGTTACCAAAGAGAGACACGGCATCTCAGAAAGGGTTGGTGTAGTCAAAAGTAAGATTTTTCAGGGTATTCCAAAATGTTAGTCGTATTTATTCTTAAATTCTTAATTCTTTAAATAATCTCCTTGGGGCTTCCCTGGTGGCGCAGTGGTTGAGAATCCGCCTGCCGATGCAGGGTACGCGGGTTCGTGCCCCGGTCCGGGAAGATCCCACATGCCGCGGAGCGGCTGGGCCCGTGAGCCATGGCCGCTGAGCCTGCGCGTCTGGAGCCTGTGCTCTGCAACGGGAGAGGCCACAGCAGTGAGAGGCCCGTGTACCGCAAAAAAAAAAAAAAAAAAAAAAAAAAAATCTCCTTGGTTTCTTTGGTTTGCTTTCCCATAGTTTTTTCTTTTCTCAGAAAGAGTGAATTTAGGGAAAAAGTTCCAAAGACGCTTCAGGGACTCCTTGGGCTCAGGGCCAGCCCAGCCTACCAGGAAATTACATTTGGCCTGAACTCCCAGGTTGTAAATAATGTTTCTTTGCTAGGCCTTATCCCTTCTGCAAATATCCCCCTCAGGAACTTGCTGCAGCAGAAGGGTCTTGTCATAGGTTTTGATCGTTGGTGATCCCAAGTCCTGACCATCTTTCTATCCTTTTCCTGCCAGTGACAATGCTAATGAAATCCCACGAAGACTTAGACTTCAGTTCTGTGTGTGAATCTCATGTCCCACTCCATCCCTGCCCCAAATTCTGTCCCTAACTGGGTTGCAAGTGATTGCTTCAAAAACTCTGTTCAGTTACAGTTAAAGATTGCAAAGTCACTTACTTGTATCATTAGGACAACTGAAATGAGCTCATCCAGTTCATTTCAGAGTCAATACTTAGGCTTTCCCTCCAGGGAAAAATATCCTGTATTGTGCTAATGTTGGTCTTTTAGAATAGTGGTTCTCAACCAGGCTGATTTGCTTCCCAGGGGACATTCAGCAATCTCTACTGACATTTTTTGGTTGTTAGCAGTGATGGAGAATATACTACTGGCATTTAGTGGGCAAAGGCCAGAGATGCTGCCAAGTATCTCACAGTTCCACCCACCCAGGAAAGAATTATCTGACCCCAAAAATCAATAGTCCCAAGGTTGAGAAATCTTATTCTAGAAGGACAGCTTTTATGAAAGTTGGGAATGGCTCTTGGCCGGATTTCTTAGGCTATCCATCCTTAGTATCATGGATTCTGTAGATTTGTGGGTAAAACCTTTATTTTTTTATTATTATTATTTTTTTTTTGCAGTATGCGGGCCTCTCACCGTTGTGGCCTCTCCCCTTGCGGAGCACAGGCTCTGGACGCTCAGCGGCCATGGCTCACGGGCCCAGCCGCCCCGCGGCATGCGGGATCTTCCCGGACCGGGACACGAACGCGTGTCCCCTGCATCGGCAGGCGGACTCTCAACCACTGCGCCACCAGGGAAGCCCATAAATCTTTTTTTTTTAAATGGACTGCGGTGCTATTTCTGGAGTTCTCCTCCTGCTTTATGTAAACTACATCGTAGTAAACCAGTGAAGATGAAGATCCAGTTTAACAAAGTATAAATACATGTAGATAAAATATTTTGTTTTTTCTTAACAGCATAGCAGAAGATACTTCTAAGCATATGGAAGGTTACATATGGGACATTGGAATTAATTTCTATGTTTTGGGCAAATTTATTTTTAGAACGGCAGTAACAAAAGATCCAACAAACAATGCCTAAGTAGCTCTTCTTGTTTGACCACTTAGATTCCAATACATATAATTATGTTTTTTTTCAAATGTTAGAAACTCAACTTATTTTTTATAGATTAAAACAATGATGTCAGATGGTATTAAAACTATCTGAATGTGTCTGTTACGCATAAACAGAAGACTGTTTTGCAAATAGATAGTTCTTTTGTAGTTAGCAGATGTGGTATGTTCAAGAGTGGGAATTTAAAAGAGACATTCTCCAAATCTCTAAAAAACTAAGACTTTATTATATAAGGTTAGAAAAATGATTAGTTGCTAGGAAGTTAAAACAGTAGCAGTGAAATTAGTCCTTGAGTGAATGTAATTGTATCCCTTGTGTTAACTGAGTGAGGCATTAACTTTGCATTTATTGTAGATCTGAGTTTTTAAAAAATACTTGCTTTAAACTTGGCATTTGTTGATGAGTGGGCCAGTTTGCACAAGGGATGTTTTTTGCACGTAGGCATAGCATCTATGTCTAGTTCAGTGTACCACAATGACAGAAAGAGTCAAAAATACAAATCAGGAAAAGAACACTGTGCATATAAATTTTAAGACAGCCTCAAATTGAAATGATGATCCTTGTACTTTGACTTGAAGGAAAAAAAACTTGAAAAAAAAATTTTTTTTAATTAATTTATTTTTGTCTGCGTTGGGTCTTCGTTGCTGCACACGGGCTTTCTCTAGTTGTGGAGAGCAGGGGCTACTCCTCACTGTGGTGCGCGGGCTTCTCACTGCGGTGGCTTCTCTTGTTGCGGAGCATGGGCTCTAGGTGCACAGGCTTCAGTAGTTGTGGCTCATGGGCTCAGTAGTTGTGGCGCACGGGCTTAGTTGCTCCGTGGCATGTGGGATCCTCCTGGACCAGGGCTCGAACCCGTGTCCCCTGCATTGGCAGGTGGATTCTTAACCACTGCGCCACCAGGGAAACCCAAGACTTTAAAATTTTAAAAAGAAAGAAGCGATTCTAGAGAGATTTATTCTGTCAGGTTTCCCCAAAGTTAATGTCTTTGTGCATCTGGTCTGCCAGGTCAAATTTAAATCTGACCATCTGATCAGTATGTAGAGCACATATTTTGTTGACAGCTTTGTAATTCCTACCTATCAGAGTGTTTGTTTTGTTTTTCTTTTATTACTTTTTTTTTTTTTCTCCGTACGCGGGCCTCTCACTGTTGTGGCCTCTCCCGTTGCGGAGCACAGGCTCCGGACGCACAGGCTCAGCGGCCATGGCTCACGGGCCCAGCCACTCCGCGGCATGTGGGATCTTCCCGGATCGGGGCACGAACCCGTGTCCCCCGCATTGGCAGGCAGACTCTCAACCACTGCGCCACCAGGGAAGCCCCTATTACCTATTTTTTTAAAATTAATTTTTATTGGAGTATAGTTGCTTTACGGTGTTGTGTTAGTTTCTACTGTACAGCAAGATGAATCAGCTTTATATATACATATATCCCCTCCGTTTTGGATTTCCTTCCCATTTAGGTCACCACAGTGCATTAAGTACAGTTCCGTGTGCTATACATATTTTCTGTTTTTGTTTGTTTAGAATTGATGAGCATTTTAAAACAAGTCCCAAAATCCCTGGGATTGACCTGAACTCAACTAGAGTGTTGTTTGAGAAGTTAATGAACTCTCAGCACTCCATGATTCTAGAACAGGTATGGTTTTTTACTTTTACAAAGTGCATGCTTAAAAATGCATTTTTGCATTGAAGTAAGTTGACTTTCAAGAGAAAAAGAAAAAGTAGGATGAAAAGGCAGAAATCTTGTATAAATCATAACTCTGTAAAATATTCACTTTGGGAATTTGACCTGCCTTGAACTTTCTCTCTGGCTTAAGTTTTTCTAAGGAAATGCTCCCCCAGAGTGTAAGGTCTGCATGGGCACAGATCTGTGGCTTTTCTTTTCACTGATGTATCCTGAGTGCCCAGACAAGTGCCTGGCTCATAGAGGGTCGTGAGTACATACTGAATGAATGAGAGTTGAGAGTCTCTCAAATAGTTTATGAATTTAGAGATCAGGTAACTAGATCTCAGGTGTGTTTGAATTTCTCAATACTCTTTTCTCTCATGCAGATCTTAAATAGCTTTGAAAGTTGCCTGATTCCTCAGTTGTCAAGTTCACCACCAGATGTTGAAGCAATGAGAATCTACTTAATACTACCGGAGTTTCCCCTGCTCCAGGATTCTAAGTATTACATAACGTTGACTATTCCCCTGGCTATGGCCATTCTGCGGCTGGATACAAACCCCAGCAAAGTCTTAGGTGATTTGCTACACTGAATACCAGAGGTTTTGTGCTTTTTATTTTATTCGTGTGACCGTTGGCTCCTGGTGGATTGACATTGAAGAATCTATTTGTTGCCATTTAATATCCTTAACACTTAAAACTTTTCTTTCTTTGCTGTTAGTTTCTAATTTGCAGTTTGAACAAATTGAACCATTACTTAGGTTATTTGAAATGATTTACACCAAACTAATCTTGATTTTTACATATTCACAAAGTTAGATTATTAGACTTTATTTTTTTCTCCTCCTACACTTGCTAGTGGTTAATAGTGCCTCAGAATTAGTGTCCATCTGTTGTTTTTTCTCTTATACCTAATTTAGGGGGTGGGAGTGAAATGAACAGTTGTGGTGTGATACACAGGTCTCCAGAAAAGGAGAGGAAGAAAATGACCCAGTGGAGACTTACCAAATGTTTGTTTTGTTTTTCTTTTTTAGGACAGTTGAGTCCACACTGATTTTTGCAGGCTACGGACACTTTGCTGAGATAAGAACCTTCCGTTCCTCAGTGAATTGGAGAGTGTCTCTCATGGGAGTAGAGCCTGAGATGTTTTTATTAATCAAATGCAGAACGTCTGGCACCTGGCTTTTTCCTTTTATTTTATATTTTCCTGGTACCTTTTTTTTTAGGTATATTCACTGCAGCTCAGTAACTTCTGAGTTCCATACGGAGTAGGATGTTACTCAAGTGTGGTCTCCCCATGGGCAAAGAGACCTGTGTGGCTCAGGATGGAATACTGGCTTTTCCATATTGCTTCCACCTTTTGTAGAAGGTGGAACCATTCTACAGATAATCATGAAAGCACCAGTAAGATGTTAGTCCTTACTTTTTTTAAGCTCAAAAGCCCTTAGGGGCGTATTGTCTCAGGTGTTCTGATAGACTGTGAGGTAGAGATAGCGATCTTTGAAGGAATATTACCTGACTTTTAAAAGTTTGGGGTTTTCTTTTTTACAGGACTTAGGTGGTGGCTGAGAAGAGGGCTAAAAGGACGAGGATATGTGAATGCTCCTGCCCGAAATATGTGCCTGAGCATCTTGTCCACATGTGCCCTTGGAGCTGACCTTTTAGATTAGCATTCCGGATGAATCCTTGAGGAAAAAAATGAAATAGAGCTTTATAACAAAGCTCCAGGATTCTCGTACAGCTGCCACTCTCTCCAGAAGTGCTTTAATGGATTCTTTTTAAAGTTAGTTTTGGGAAACTGTATTTTCGACTAATGCTTACCTTCTAGCTGGAGCAGTTTTTAGCCAGCAGGCAGAAGACATCAATACTTGATGAAGATCACATGTTGAAATATGTCTTTCCTTTCTTTCTAAAGATAACTGGTGGTCTCAGGTATGCCCGAAATATTTCACGAAGCTGGTAAACCTCTATAAAGGTGCAGTCGTTTATCTACTGAGAGGAAGAAAGACATTCTTAATTCCTGTACTGTTTAACAATTATGTTACAGCAGCGCTCAAGCTCCTGGAGAAGTTATACAAGGTGAGCATAGAGAAGAACCAGAAGGGAGAGGGATGCAGAGATAGTAGGATCAAATGATCTACCGAGATGTTCTGTGGGAAGCCGCTTACCAGTCGCCTGGGTCTTAGTTGCCCTTGTTTTGTTCTTCATCAGGTAAATCTTAAAGTGAAGCATGTGGAATATGATACATTTTATATTCCTGAGGTTTCCAGTCTTGTGGACATTCAGGAAGACTACCTCATGTGGTTCTTACATCAAGCAGGCATGGTAAGAATTCATGTAAAGTATATCTCAAAGCTTTCGTCTTTTCTCAGAGTACACGTAAGGGCAAGAAAAGCACATCTGAACTCTAAAATTTGTCCTGGACTTGGATGTTAGTGCTATACCTGTGTTTGATCAGCTGGCGTTAGCATTTTTGAAACACTGAAGTGCTTTGAGTAATCGTAAGCAGTCACAAATGGGTCGTCGCCCAGAACGGTCTAAATTTTAATTAGTTGCCAACATTAAAAAAAATCAAGGTATCTAAAGTAGTCAAACTCATAGAAAGTAGAATGGTGGTTGCCAGGGTCTGGGGAAGGAGAAAATGGAGAGTTGTTGTTTAATGGGTATCGACTCTGTTTTACTTATTTATTTTTTTAATTGACGTATAGTTGATTTACGATACTGTGTTAGCTTCAGGTGTACAGCGCAGTGATTCATATATCTATCTATATCTATATATGTTCCTTTTCAGATTGTTTTCCCTTATAGGGTATGACAGAATATTGAGTAGAGTTCCCTGTGCTATACAGTAGGTCCTTGTTGTTTATCTGTTTTGTATACAGTGGTGTGTATATATTAATCCCCAACTCCTAACTCATCCCTCCCCCCATCTTTCCCCTTCGGTAACCATGAGTTTGTTTTCTGTGTCTGTGAGTCTGTTTCTGTTTTATAAATAAGTTCATTTGTGTCATTGTCTTAGATTCCACATATAAGTGATATCGTATGATCTTTGTCTTTCTCTGTCTGGCTTACTTCACTTAGTATGAGAATCTCTAGGACTTTGTTTTGCATGATGAAAAAGTTCTGGAGATGGATTGCACAACTATGCAAATGTAGTTAACACTAACGAACTGTACACTTGAAGATGTTAAAGATGGTGAACTTTATATGTCTTTTACCACAATTTTAAAGAGTCAAGGCACATAAAATGTATTTCTGGCTTTTCTTGAAACTCGGAAGCTCTGGCAACATGACCTGTCTTTCCAGATGGTTTCAGTTGGCTGGAGTTCAGTGGGGGGCTCTTTGGATGAGGCTGAGACGTGCCAGAGTCCCCACTGCAGCTTGACTTTGACACTGAGGAAAGGATCGTTTACTCATTGTCTTCATCTAACAGCTAGCCTACTTTAGTCATCGTATGTCAGCTGCCTGAACCCTACAGGCTACCTCTGACTTGGGATTACGTGTGTGAAAATGTCACGTATCCCTGACCTGGTTCTCACTATACGTTAGAACTGCGGGTTCCTGCCTGTCACCACTTCTCAGTTTGATTGTAGACCGGCTTGGGATATATGCAAGGCTTCTTAGGATCCCCCATCTGTGGATTATGTATGAGTTTGAGTGATGTCAGAAGACAGAGTGATTATTTGGTTATTATATTTAGTGAAGCCATGCATAGCAGACACATTTGAGGTGAGTCCTTGCCAATGTAGCAGATTCATCACTGACATTTAGGCAGTATTTCCCTGTACGCTGTAGGGCTTCTGGAGGTCAGTAGCGGTTTCCAAAAGCAAGGCATTTAAATTGGTTCATTTAACTAAGGAAGAGTTGTTTCTTTGTTAAATAAGATGATCAATGCCAGACACAACATTGTGTTTTTAGTAAGCCTTCTGATTACTTTAAAAAACCAAAATCCTTTTCAAAAAAGTGGATGAGTCTTCAAAACGGGGTTTACATGGAAATTTCACACGGAGGCTAGCAGTGAACTGTGTTTTCACCTGCTGATTTAGAAATTGTAAAAAGATAAGCCTCTCTGTTTTATCAGTTTGTGAATACCCTTTGAATCATAAAATGTTAAGAGCTGAAGTAAGCCTTATGAATTATTTAGCCAACTGCTTTGTTTCTAGGTGAGAAATTGGAGGCCCAGAGAAGCTAAACAATTTTTCCGCCAATTCAGTTAGCTTAAAAGCCAATTTTCCTGACTTCTAATCTACCCTTTCTTGCTGCTGAGTAAAATAATTCTCATGAGCCCTAATTCTTTTTGACCCTGAAAAAGAAGTTGCTGGTGTTAAAATATAGGTTACCATGACTGTGGTCTCCGAATGGAGATACTGAAGTGAGCAACTTCTATATTCCTTTCTCTTAACATTTGATGCGCAAATATAAGTCTTAAATACCAGCTGCTCATCTCCTCTTCAAAAATTAGTTATTATAGAAAGATAGAAAATTAGGTGAAATTACTGTGTGACCTTTTGTGATTTCTGTGGCATTTTTTCTGTTAATACAATGCGATTAGAAATTAAAGTTTATATTTCTTCATATCTTGGATTTTAACGTAAAAGGCTAAAGCTATTTCATATGTTGATTCCTGGTTTTTTGACTACATCTTTTTCAAGGTGTAATTGACATGTAACATTATATTAGTTTCAGGTGTATAACATAATGACTCGATACTTACATACACTGTGAAATGATCATCACAGGAAGTCTAGTCACTGTCTGTCACCACACAGTTAACAAATTTTGTTTTTCTTGTGATGAGAACTTTTAAGATTTACTGTCTTAGCAGCTTTAGCAACTAAAATATGCAATGCAGTTTTACTGTCTGTAGTCACTACGCTGTGCATTATATCACTGTGACTTATTTATTTTATAATGGAAGTTTGTACCTTTGACCCTCCTCACGCATTTTACTCACCCGCTCTCCCCTCTCCCCTCTGGCAGCCACTAAACTGTCTCTTTATCTATGGGCTTGTTGTTTTGCTTTACTTTGCTTTGTTTGTTTAGATTCCAAGTGTAAGTGAAATAATACAGCATTTGTCTTTCTTTGTCTGACTGATTTCACTTAGCATAGTGCCTTCAAGGTCCAGCCAGGTTGTTGAAAATGGCAAGATTCCAGTTTTTTTTAATGTCTGAGTGTTACCGAGGCAAACTTGGGTCCTTTTGCCTGTGCTCAGTAAAGCCAATTTCTGACACCGGGTTGTGGGAAGGAAAGGGCAGCATTCACTGCAGGGTACCAAGCAAGGAGTCCGGGGAAGCTAGTGTTCAAAACACCTGAACTCCCCGGTGGGTTTCAGGAAAGCGTTTTTAAAGGCCAGGTGAGGGAGGGGAGTCGCAGAGTATGTAATCTGCCTGTGCACAAGTCTCTGGTCACATTATCAATCCCCAGGCTCCGGTAGGTCTGGCGGCTGTGTGCTCCTGGTCATCCGGTAGGTAGTTTCTTCCATTTGGTTGTGGTTTTAGTATCTGCAAGACAACTCAGGAAATGCGCAGCAGGTACTGTTATCTAGGTCCTTCAGAGAGGAGCTACAGCAGAGGGTGTGGGGGAGGGGTCCGTCCTGGGAAGGCCCCATAGGGTCCTGCTCGGTTACAGGAGTACTATTCCACTGTGTGTGTATGTACCCCATCTTCTTTATTCCTTCATCCATCTGTGGACGCTTCGGTTGTTTCCATATCTTGGCTAATGTAAATAAGGCTGCTATGGATATGGGGGTACATAAATCTTTTCGAATTAGTGTTTTTGTATTCCTTGGATAAATACCCAGAAGTGGAACTGCTGGATCATATGGTAGTTCTATTTTCAATTTTTTGAGGAACCTCCATACAGTTTTCCATACTGGCTGCACCAGTTTAAATTCCCACCAATAGTGCATAAGAGTTCCCGTTTCTCTACATCCTTGCCCACCCTTGTTATTTTTTGTCTTTTCGATAATAGACATTCTGACAGGTGTGAGGTGAAACCTCACTGTGGTGACTTGCATTTCCCTGATTAGTGATGTTGAGCGTCTTTTCATGTGCCTGTTGGCCATCTGTATGTCCTCTTTGGAAAAATGTCTATTGAAGTCCTCTGCCCATTTTTTAATTGGGTTGGTGTTTTTTTTTGTTTTTGTTTTGATATTGAGTTGTATGAGTTCTTTGTATATTTTGGACATTAACCCCTTATCAGATATATTGTTTGCAAATACCTCTCCCATTCTGTAGGCTGCCTTTTCATTTTGTTGATGGTTTCCTTTGCTCTGCAGAAGCTTTTTAGTTTCATGTAGTTCCATTTGTTTATTTTTGCTTTTGTTGCCTTTGATTTTGAAGTTGGATCCAAAAAATCATTGCCAAGACTGATGTCAAGTTGCTTCCTACCTACGTTTTCTTCTATGAGTTTTATGGTTTTAGGTCTTACATTCAGGTCTTTAATCCATTTTGAGTTAATTTCCAGTTTTATCCTTTTGTATGTGCCCGTCCAGTTTTCTCAACACCATTTATTGAAGAGACTGTCCTTTTCCCATTGTGTGATGTTGCCTCCTTTACATACATTAATTGGCCATATATGCATGGGCTTATTTCTGAGCTTAACCACTTTTAAATCATAGTAATGAACAACGAGTGCATTTTCCCCCAGCTTTACTGAGGGATAATCGACATTGTTGTATATATTTAAAGTGTACAATATGATGATTTGATATACAGTGTGAAATGATTACAAAGATCAAGTTACTTAACACATCCATTACCTCACATAGTTAACTTCTTTTTTGGGTGCTTTGAGATGCTTAAGATGTGCTCTCATCAAGTTCCCAGTATTTAATACTGTGTTATTAACTGGAGTCACCATGCTGTGCTTTAGCTCCTTAGAGCTTACTTATAACTGAAAAGATTGTACCCTTTGAGCTATATCTCCCCATGTCCTCCCCTGTTCCCGCCCTAGCCCATGGAAACCACCATTATTTCTGTGAGATTGGCTTTCTTGTTTTTTTTAGATTCCACATATAAATGATACCATACAGTGTTTGTCTCTCTCTGTCTGGCTTATTTCACTTAGTGTAAAATGCCCTTTAGTTTCACCCATGTTGTTGCAAATGGCAGGATTGCCTTCTTTTTTATGGATGAATCATGTTCCTGTGTGTGTGTGTGTCTGTCTGTGTGTCTGTCTGTCTCACACTGTATGAGTTTTTATGTGTTAAATTTTTTGCCTTGGCAGTAGCCGAGGCAGTATAGCATACAGTTCCGAGCACGTGCTTTAGTCAAAAAGAACTGGGTTCAAGTCTCAACTCTGGCCTACTACCTATGTGACCTTAGGCAAATTACTTAATTTCTATAAGCCTAGCATCCTCATTTATAAATGTGAATTATAACAGTACTGTGAGAAGTAAATGGGAGAACCCGTGGAAAGGCCTTACTTGTCAGAGTACCTAGTACGTGGCATATCATAAGCCCTAGTAACTGTTTTTCAGGAAGCAGTCTTGGGCACCTAATGTATGTCATGTGCCGGCTACCACTGGGGATGCGGACACGTACAGGACATGGTGGCTGCCTCTGTGGGGTGTTCAGTGTAGTGCAAAAGGAATTACAAAGGGACATAATATGTATGGGCAAAGGGCTATGGTGTATAAAAGCAACATTCTAAAGTGGCTGCTTTTTGCTTATTTTATTTTATTATTATTTTTTAACATCTTTACTGGAGTATAATTGCTTTACAATGGTGTGTTAGTTTCTGCTGTTTAACAAAGTGAATCAGCTGTACATATACATATATCCCCATATCTCCTCCCTCTTGCATCTCCCTCCCACCCTCCCTATCCCACCCCTCTAGGTGGTCACAGAGCACTGAGCTGATCTCCCTGTGCTATGCGGCTGCTTCCCACTAGCTATCTATTTTACATTTGGTAGTGTGTATATGTCCATGCCACTCTCTTACTTTGTCCCAGCTTACCCTGCCCCCTTCCCGTATCCTCAAGTCCATTCTCTATGTCTGACTCTTTAGTCCTGTCCTGCCACTAGGTTCTTCAGAACCATTTTATTTTAGATTCCATATATATGTGTTAGCATACAGTATTTGTTTTTCTATTTCTGACTTACTTCACTCTGTATGACAGTCTCTAGGTCCATCCAACTCACTACAAATAACTCAATTTCGTTTCTTTTAATGGCTGAGTAATATTCCATTGCATATATGTGCCATTTCTTCCATTCATCTGTCGATGGACACTTAGGTTGCTTCCATGTCCTGGGTATTGTAAATAGAGCTGCAGTGAACATTGTGGTACATGACTCTTTTTGAATTATGGTTTACTCAGGGTATATGCCCAGTAGTGGGATTGCTGGGTCCTATGGTAGTTCTATTTTTAGTTTTTTAAGCAACCTCCAAACTGTTCTGCATAGTGGCTGTATCAATTTATGTTCCCACCAACAGTGAAAGAGAGTTCCCTTTTCTCCACACCCTCTCCAGCATTTATTGTTTGTAGATTTTTTGATGATGGCCATTCTGACCGGTATGAGGTGATACCTTATTGTAGTTTTGAATTGCATTTCTCTAGTGATTAGTGATGTTGAGCATCCTTTCACGTGTTTGTTGGCAGTCTGTATATCTTCTTTCAGGAAATGTCTACTTAGGTTTTGTGCCCATTTTTAGATTGGGTTGTTTGTTTTTTTGACATTGAGCTGCATGAGCCGCATTTGTATTTTGGAAATTAATCCTTTGTCAGTTGCTTCATTTGCAAATATTTTCTCCCATTCTGAGGGTTGTCTTTTCATCTTGTTTATGGTTTGCTTTGCTGTGCAAAAGCTTTTAAGTTTCATTAGGTCCCATTTGTTTATTTTTGTTTTTATTTCCATTTCTCTAGAAGGTGGGTCAAAAAGAATCTTGCTGTGATTTATGTCATGGAGTGTTCTGCCTGTGTTTTCCTCTAAGAGTTTTTTAGTGTCTGGCCTTACATTTAGGTCTTTAATCCATTTTGAGTTTATTTTTGTGTATGGTGTTAGGGAGTGTTCTAATTTCCTTCTTTTCCATGTAGCTGTCCAGTTTTCCCAGCACCACTTATTGAAGAGGCTGTCTTTTCTCCATTATATATTCTTGCCTCCTTTATCAAAAATAAGATGACCATATGTGTGTGGGTTCATCTGTGGGCTTTCTCTCCTGTTCCATTCATCTATATTTCTGTTTTTGTGCCAGTACCATACTGTCTTGATTACTGTAGCTTTGTAGTATAGTTTGAAGTCAGGGAGCCTGGTTGCTCCAGCTCCCTTTTTCTTTCTCAAGATTGCTTTGGATATTCAGGGTCTTTTGTGTTTCCATACAAATTGTGAAATTTTTTGTTCTAGTTCTGTGAAAAATTCCATTGGTAGTTTGATAGGGATTGCATTGAATCTGTAGATTGCTTTGGGTAGTATAGCCATTCTCACAATGTTGATTCTTCCAATCTGAGAACATGGTATATCTCCCCAGCTGTTTGTGTCCTCTTTAGTTTCTTTCATTAGTGTCTTATAGTATTCTGCATGCAGGTCTTTTGTCTCCTTAGGTAGGTTTATTCCTAGGTATTTTATTCTTTTTGTTGCAATGGTAAATGGGAGTGTTTCCTTAATTTTGCTTTCAGATTTTTCATCATTACTATATAGGAATACAAGAGACTTCTGTGCATTAATTTTGTATCCTGCTACTTTACCAAATTCATTGATTAGCCTCAGTAGTTTTCTGGTAGCATCTTTAGTCTTCTCCATGTATCGTATCATGACATCTGCAAACAGTGACAGCTTTACTTCTTCTTTTCCAATTTGGATTCCTTTTCTTTCTTTTTCTTCTCTGATTGCTGTGGCTAAAACTTCCAAAACTATGTTGAATAATAGTGGTGAGAGTGGACAACCTTGTCTTCTTCCTGATCTTAGAGGAAATGGTTTCAGTTTTTCACCATTGAGAACGATGTTGGCTGTGGGTTTGTCACATATGGCCTTTATTATGTTGAGGTAAGTTCCCTCTGTGCCTACTTTCTAGAGAGTTTTTAACATAAATGGATGTTGAATTTTGTCAAAAGCTTTGTCTGCATATATTGAGATGATATGGTTTTTCTCCTTCAATTTGTTAATATGGTATATCACATTGATTTGCATATACTGAAGCAGGCTTGCATTCCTGGGATAAACCCCACTTGATCATGGTGTATGATCCTTTCAATGTGCTGTTGGATTCTGTTTGCTAGTATTTTGTTGAGGATTTTTGCATCTATGTTCATGAGTGATATTGGCCTGTAGTTTTCTTTCTTTGTGACATATTTGTCTAGTTTTGGTATCAGGGTGATGGTGGCCTCGTAGAATGAGTTTGGGAGTGTTCCTCCCTCTGCTATGTTTTGGAAGAGTTTGCAAAGGATAGGTGTAAGCTCTTTTCTAAAATTTGATAGAATTTGCCTGTGAAGCCACCTGGTCCTGGGCTTTTGTTTGTTCGAAGAATTTTAATCACAGTCTCAATTTCAGTGCTTGTGATTGGCCTGTTTATATTTTCTATTTCTTCCTGGTTCAGTCTCTGAAAGTTGTGCTTTTCTAAGCGTTTGTCCATTTCTTCCAGGTTGTCCATTTTATAGGCATAGAGTTGCTTGTAGTAATCTCTCATGATCTTTTGTATTTCTGCAGTGTCAGTTGTTACTTCTCCTTTTTCATTTCTAAGTCTATTGATTTGAGTCTTCTCCCTTTTTTTCCTGAGTCTGGCTAATGGTTTATCAATTTTGTTTATCTTCTCAAAGAACCAGCTTTTAGTTTTATTGATCGTTGCTATTGTTTCCTTCATTTCTTTTTCATTTATTTCTGATCTGATCTTTATGATTTCTTTCCTTCTGCTAACTTTGGGGGTTTTTTGGTGCTTCTTTCTGTAAATGCTTTAGATGTAAGGTTAGGTTGTTCATTTGAGATGTTTCTTGTTTCTTGAGGTAGGATTGTATTGCTATGAACTTCCCTCTTGGAACTGCTTTTTGCTATATCCCATAGGTTTTGGGTTGTTGTGTTTTCATTGTTATTTTTTTCTAGATACTTTTTGATTTCCTTTTTGATTTCTTCAGTGATCTCTTGGTTATTAAGTAGTGTATTGTTTAGCCTCCATGTGTTGGTTTTTTTTACAGATTTTTTCCTGTAATTGATATCTAGTCTCATAGTGTTGTGGTCAGAAAAGATGCTTCATATGATTTCAATTTTCTTAAATTTTCTAAGGCTTCATTTGTGACCCAAGATATGATCTATCCTGGAAAATGTTCCATGAACACTTGAGAGGAAGGTGTATTCTGTTGTGTTTGGGTGGAATGTCCTATAAATATCAATTAAATCCATCTTGTTTAATGTATCATGTAAAGATTGTGTTTCCTTTTTTCTTTTCATTTTGGATGATCTGTCCTTGGAAAGTGGGGTGTTAAAGTCCCCTACTATGATTGTATTATTGTCAATTTCCCTTTTTATGGCTGTTAGCATTTGCCTTATGTTTTGAGGTGCTCTATGTTGGGTTCATAAATATTTACACTTGTTATATCTTCTTGGACTGATCCCTTGATCATTATGTAGTGTCCTTCTTTGTCTCTTCTAATAGTTTTTATTTTAAAGTCTGTTTTGTCTGATATGACAATTGCTACTCCAGCTTTCTTTTGATTTTCATATCCATGGAATATCTTTTTCCATCCCCTCACTTTCAGTCTGTATGTGTCCCTAGGTCTGAAGTGGGTCTCTTGTAGACAGCATGTATGTGGATCTTGTTTTTGTATCCATTCAGCCAGCCTGTGTCTTTTGGTTGGAGCATTTAATCCATTTACATTTAAGGTAATTATCGATATGTATGTACGTATAACCATTTTCTTAAGTGTTTTTGGTTTGTTAATGTAGGTCTTTTCCTTCTGTTGTGTTTCCTGCCTAGAGAAGTTCCTTTAGCATTTGTTGTAAAGCTCGTTTGGTGGTGCTGAATTCTCTTAGCTTTTGCTTGTCTGTAAAGGTTTTAATTTCTCCGTTGAATCTGAATGAGATCCTTGCTGGGTAGAGTAATCTTCATTGTAGGTTTTTCCCTTTCATCACTTTAAATATGTCCTGCCACTCCCTTCTGGCTTGCAGAGGATGCTTAAAGATCAGCTGTTTATCTTATGGGGATTCCCTTGTGTGTTATTTGTTGTTTTTCCCTTGCTGCTTTTAATATGTTTTCTTTGTATTTAATTTTTGACAGTTTGATTAATGTGTCTGATGTGTTTCTCCTTGGATTTGTCCTGTATGGGACTCTCTGTGCTTCCTAGACTTGATTATTTCCTTTGCCATATTAGGGAAGTTTTCAACTATAATCTCTTCAAATATTTTCTCAGTCCCTTTCTTTTTCTCTTCTTCTTCTGGGACCCCTATAATTCGAATGTTGGTGTGTTTAATGTTGTCCCAGAGGTCTCTGAGACTGTCCTCAGTTCTCTTCATTCTTTTTTCTTTATTCTGCTCTGCAGCTGTTATTTCCACTATTTTATCTTCCAGGTCACTTATCCGTTCTTCTGCCTCAGTTATTCTGCTATTGATCCCTTCTAGAGAATTTTTAATTTCATTTATTGTGTTGTTCATCAGTGTTTGTTTGCTCCTTAGTTCTTGTAGGTCCTTGTTAAATGTTTCTTGTATTTTCTACATTCTGTTTCCAAGACTTTGGATCATCTTTACTGTCATTACTCTGAATCCCTTTTCAGGTAGACTGCCTATTTCCTCTTCGTTTGTTTGGTCTGGTAGGTTCTTACCTTGCTCTTTCATCTGCTGTGTGTTTCTCTGTCTTCTCATTTTGCTAAACTTACTGTGTTTGGGGTCTCCTTTTCACAGGCTGCAGGTTCGTAGTTCCTATTGTTTTTGGTGTCTGCCCCCAGTGGCTAAGGTTGGTTCAGTGGGTTGTGTAGGCTTCCTGGTGGAGGGGACTAGTGCCTGTGTTCTGGTGGATGAGGCTGTATCTTGGCTTTCTGGTGGGCAGGTCTGCCTTCGGTGGTGTGTTTTGGGGTGTCTGTGACCTTATTATGATTTTAGGCAGCCTCTCTGCTAATGGGTGGGGTTGTGTTCCTGTCTTGCTGATTATTTGGCATAGGGTGTCCAGCACTGTAGCTTGCTGGCCGTTGAGTGAAGCTGGGTGCTGGTGTTGAGATGGGGATCTCTGGGAGATTTTCGCCGTTTGGTATTACGTGGAGCTGGGAGGTTTCTTATGGACGAGTATCCTGAACTCAGCGCTCCCACCTCAGAGGCACAGGCCTGACACCTGTCCAGAGCACCAAGACCCTGTCAGCCACACGGCCAGGTACGTGGGGAGTTTCTTGCCTTTTGGGAGGTCTGAGGTCTTCTGCCAGCGTTCAGTAGATTTTCTGTAGGAGCTTTTCCACGTGTAGATGTATTTCTGATGTATTTGTGGGGAGGAAGGTGATCTCCGCGTCTTACTCCTCCACCATCTTGAAGGTCTCCCTCAGCTTATTTTAAAGAAGAGGTGGTAGTGGCTTACTTATTTCCGTTTATTCACAGCCATCATCTACACTTGCAAAACAAATAGCACACAGAATGAGTGACTTTGTGGGCCCCATAGAGGGCCTCACAAGTGAGAAGGTGAGTGATACAACGAAAATGCTTCATTGTAAAGCAACCATACTCCAATAAAAATTAATTTAGAAAAAAACAGAGAAAAAAAAAAGAAAATGCTTCAAAAATAAAGACTGGAGTCAACCTGACGTCAGCTGTCTGTGTCGTCCGGGGCAGTGTCTGGTTCCGGGTAGCAGTATTGTGCGTGGTGAGATGAGGCAGCTGTGTGTGCCTCGGCATTCAGCGATGCTGGGAGCCAGAATTGCCCACGGAGGGTACAGGAACACGTGGTGTCAGGCAGACCCGAAGGCAGGGCTCCTGGGTTTCCTCCTTGGTGTTAGTGTGATGCCTCTTGTCCCCAGTCACAGCCACATTTAGGAACTGTTGACTTGGAATTAAAAGAAAGAAAAGAAAAGAAAAAGAGATTCGCAATTCCCCACTTCTCTAGTTCTGTACCATGTGCTTATTCATTGCTTCTCTGTCATATACTTAAAAAACATGAACGGAGGTTACAGGGCAGCCCCATTTCAAGCAGGAACTCTTGAAATGTGATCCATGTGTGTACTTTGCCAGTTATAGGTTGTGAGACTCAATTTTGGGGAATGGATGGCCCAGGACAAACAGCCTCTCAGGAGGGGATCACATATCTCACCAGTTCATATACATCCTTCTAGGTTAGGGAGAGCAGTCAGGAGGCAGAATCGTAGTACTGCTGTTTCAGTATTTCGTTCACATACTATGGAAATGCCAGCACTAATACCATTTCTAAAATATTCAGCATCTGCAAAATAAAAATCAGTGAAATTATTATATTTCAAATACAAAAATTCATAGACTTGGGCTTCCCTGGTGGCGCAGTGGTTGAGAGTCCGCCTGCCAATGCAGGGGACATGGGTTCGAGCCCTGGTCTGGGAAGATCCCACATGCTGCGGAGCAACTAAGCCTGTGCACCACAACTACTGAGCCTATGCTCTAGAGCCCGCGAGCCACAACTACTGAGCCCACGCGCCACAACTACTGACACCTGCATGCTCTAGGGTCTGTGTGCCGCAACTACTGAGCCCACGAGCCGCAACTACTGAAGCCTGCGTGCCTAGAGCCCGTGCTCCACAACAAGAGAAGCCACTGCAATGAGAAGCCTGCACACTGCAACGAAGTGTAGCCCCTGCTCACCGCAACTAGGGAGAGCCCGCGCGCAGCAACGAAGACCCAACGCAGCCAAAAATAACAAATAAATAAATTTATAAAAAAGTAAAAATACTAGCTATAGTTGTCCCTCAGTATCAACAGCGGATTGGTTCCAGGAGCCCCCATCCCCATACCATGCTCAAGTCCCTCATATAAAATGTTGTATTATTTGCATATAACCTAAGCACATCCTGCCATAGACTTTAAATCATCTCTCGATTACTTATACTACATAATACAGTGTAAATGCTATGTAAATAGTTGCCGGTGTGTGGCAAATTCAAGTTTTGATTTCTGGAACCTTCTGGAATTGTCTTCTTTTTCCCCCTGCATATTTTCCACCTGAGGTTGGTTGAATCTCCAGATGTGGAACCGTGGATAAGGAGGGCCGACTGTATACTGCCAATGCTGTAAAGCCAACAACTGTTTTTATAGTAACTGTTTTCACTTCTCCCACAGTCACTTTTAATTTGAAGTGTTCAAAACTTTATCTTGCTTTAGAGACCAACACACATGGTAAAGATCTTTCTTTTGCCTTGAGAATAGTCAAGTAATGCTTAGAATAAAATCTCTTCTGAGAGGGAGGTTAGAAAATTCTGAATATTGGCACCAGGTTTAAACACACTTTCCCAACACACTTATCCCAAGAGATACTTGTACCCGTTGTAGGTACCTAGTGCTGTTTTATGGTGTGTGTGTGTTTATTTTAGTGATTTCAATCCCCAAATTCAAAGTAATCAGAGAAGTAGGCATGAGAATGAATCAAGTCCCTCTGGGTTCTGTGTGCAGGCTTCCATACCTTGTCTCCCTGGACTGGAATCCTTTCTCTGATTAGTGTTTCTCAGGCTAGGGAAATGTTCCAAGATCCCTGAAGGAACGTGTTTCTAAAGAATAAACAAGGGGAATTTTAATTAAAACTGCTTTTCAGTGATTTCATTGAAATACACACAAATACAAAAGGAGGTAGATATACACTTCTTATTCACATAGCATTTAAATGTTATAAAACCAAAGCGCATTTACAGATTAGATATTAACAAAACTCTAAAATCAGTAAAACACAAATTAGCCTCATGGATTTAACGTGATGAGCAAATGCGTTACTGAAGCCAGACCCCACTTGCATTGTGATCAGGACTGCGGGCTGCCAGGCCTGGGGACTTGAGTTCTGCAGCTTGTTCTATACACCCAGGGATGACTCAGCTCTCTTTTGTCCTTTCAGCGGCTATTAAAAGGGAGCCAGGACTGCAGTGGCCTTTTCCTGGGCACAAATGCATCACTTACAAAGGAAGACTGCTTTTCTTCTTTCTTATTAACCTTGGACAATTCAGTATAACATGGCACCAGTGCAATCGTTAAAATAAATGCAGATTATATGGTAACACATCATTATAAAGAGGTCATTCAGAATGTGTTTTTATTTTGTTTAGGATATCATTAAAAAAAAACAAAATTTAAAAAATTCATAGTGCACTTTCAGATCTCTGGGAATAAATCCATGGTTTTCTGTTTGAGAAATACTGCTACAGGTCAACATGATCTATACCGTTGATTTTTTTTGTTTCTTTCTGTTAGGTTATGTAGCAAACATTATTCATTAACTTAACAAAACCTTTCAGGAGAGAGTTCCTTTTTTCTCCTGATAAGTGAAACTAACATACCTCTTAGATAGGTTTGTGGTTGTATGTATTTATAGGCATACCTTGGAGAAATTGTGGGTTTGGTTCCAGACCACTGCAATAAAGTGAATATCACAATAAAGCAAGTCACACAAATTTTTTGTTTTCCCAGTGCATATAAAAGTTATGTTTATATTGTACTGTGGTCTATTAAGTGTGCAGTAGTATTATGTTTAAAAAAAACAAGGAATGTACAAACCTTAATTAAAAAATACTTTATTGCTAGAAAATGTTAGCTGTCATTTTAGCCTTCAGCCAGTTGCAATCTTTTTGCAATGATAACATCAAAGATCACTGATCACAGGTCACCATAACAAATAAGAATGAGAAACTTTGAAATATTGTTAGAATTACCAAAATGTGACACAGAGACATGAAGTGAGCAAATGCTGTTGGAAAAATGGCGCCCATAGCCTTGAGAGACTCGGTTGCCACAAAATTCCATTTGTGGGGAAGTGGGGGGAGGGTGGGATGAATTGGGAGATTAGGTTTGACATAAATATACTAACTACCATGTGTAAAACAGATAGCTAGTGGGAACCTGCTGTGTAGCACAGGGAGCTCAGGTCGGTGCTCTGATGACCTAGAGGGGTGGGATGGGGTGGGAGGGAGGTCCAAGAGGGAGGGGGGATATAGGTATACATATAGCTGATTCACTTCACTGTACAGCAGAAACTAACACAACATTGTAAAGCAATTACACTCCAATAAAAAATAAATAAATAATGTAAAAAAATGTTTAAAAAAGCAGTATCTGTGAAACACAATAAAGTGAGGCCCAATAAAACGAGGTATGTCTGTATTGTTATTCCCCTCCTCAAAAGTTTATTCAGATTTATTCACATATTGATGGAGTGTCTTCTGTAGGCCAGGCATTGGTCTAAGTGCCTAGTGAGGGACAGCTTTCTAAATATCTTTTTTTTAAAATTAATCTATTTTTGGCTGCGTTGGGTCTTTGTTGCTGCCTGGGCTTTCTCTAGTTGCGGCGAGCGGGGGCTCCTCTTCGTTGTGGTGCACGGGCTTCTCATTGCGGTGGCTTCTCTTGTTGCGGAGCACGGGCTCCAGGCACGCGGGCTTCAGTGGTTGGTCGTAGCACGCGGGCTCAGTTGTGGCTCGCGGGCTCTAGAGCGCAGGCTCGGTAGTTGTGGCGCACGGGCTTAGTTGCTCCACGGCATGTGGGATCTTCCCGGACCAGGGCTCGAACCCGTTCCCTCTGCATTGGCAGGTGGATTCTTAACCACTGCGCCACCAGGGAAGCCCTCCAGGGACAGCTTTCTAAATATTTGGTTTCTCCCAAGAGGGACTCTGTGTGTGTGTGTGTGTGTGTGTGTAAAAGGGAGACTTAACATGTTGACAAATGAAATTTGCATTATCCACTTTACCCAAGAAAATTAACCTCTGAAGTCATGGTTGTAAAGCTCCTGTTTGGGAATTAGATTTCTTATAAATGAGAGTTCTGTTAATACTATGAATTATGGGGTTAGTGAAATGGTTTGTAAAGGTCCTTTAAAATTTTTTTTAAATTGTTTTTAGTGTTCTTCTCAGTCTGTATTCATCAAAACAACTAGTCTGTTCCATCAGAACTCCAGTCAGCTGTTCAGATGGTGTTAGTTCCATGGCCAAATGGTCAGATGGGTTATCTGTTTTGTTATTTGTTTTGTTATTTGTGGGAGGTAGACAGTTCAAGTTTTGTAATCCAACTAAGAGACTTTATTTTTCTTTACACAGAAGGCTAGACCATCTATAATGCAGGTAAATGACTCTGTAAAATTTATTTATGTATTTTCCAGCAGTATTCTCTGTGGGATACTACAATATTGTTAATAATATGTTTTATTCTAGGATGCTGTAACACTGTGTTCCTACCCTTTCATCTTTGATGCCCAAGCCAAGACCAAAATGTTACAGACCGATGCTGAACTGCAGATGCAGGTAACGCATTTTAAACCTTACTTTCTCTTCTTATGGGTTTCTTTCATCTTATACATTCAGTTGTAATTTTTCCTAATAGGAGAAAGTTGGTTTGGATGAAGTTCCATGGTAACTTTTAGAACTGTTAGAAAAATTTTCAGCAATCTTATATTGAATATAACACATATACGTGAACGCACACCTACATAAACGGGGGTGGCAGGTGTCTTCATAAAGGGCCACATAGTAAATACGTGTCTTTGTGGGCCATACAGTTGTCTCAGTTATTCAGCTCTGTTGTAGCATGAAATTTGAATTTTATATAATTTTCACATGTAGTGAAATATTTTTCTTCTGATTTTTTAAAAACTATTTAAAGGGCTTCCCCGGTGGCGTAGTGGTTGGGAGTCTGCCTGCCAATGCAGGGGACACGGGTTCGTGCCCCGGTCCGGGAAGATCCCACATGCCGCGGAGCGGCTGGGCCCGTGAGCCGTGGTCGCTGGGCCTGCGCGTCCGGAGCCTGTGCTCCGCGACGGGAGAGGCCACAGCAGTGAGAGGCTCCCGTACCGCAAAAAAAAAAAAAAAAAAAAAAAAACTATTTAAAAAGGTAAAAACTACTGTTAGCTCAAGAGCTGTACAAAAGCCGGCAGCAGGCTGGATTCGGTCCTTGGGCCATTGTTTGCTGACCCCTGATAGATAATTAAATGGAGCTTGGCAGTTCTTTATTGAGCGAAAACTCAAGTTATAGAGATTTGTTTAATTTATTTTAGACACCCATTTTTATTGTAAAATATAATTGGTTTTGACAGGCCTACAAAGACATCTGTGAATTAGCAATCCAAATCTACCAGTTCCCATTGTTGGTGGATATATAACTTCATTCATCTCCCTCCCCCTTTCCCCATCTGTCTGTCTGTCTCTAGCTCTTATCTGTATATCTCTCTATATATATATATATATGTTTTCACAGTGATATATCCATGATATTGACAATTTAAAGGTTTTCCAGAGAAAATGGACATTTTTCAAAGAATAAACACCATTTTTAGCAAGGGGTTGTTAGGCTTCTTTTCCTGCCACTTTGAAAGTCATAGTTTCTACCCACTGTCTGTCATCACTTTCTTCTACGGAGATAGTATTTCAGTCTTCATCAGCTTAGTCTAAATTATTTTCCTGGAATGAGTTATGGGTCATATGGTTTACATAAAGTGTTTCAGTTAATCTCTTTGGGTTCAGATTAGAAAGATTTGTGTGTTTTGTAAACATGAGTAACTGAGAAAATCTACTGGAAAAGTTAGGAGGAAAATAAAGACCAAAATGGAGCTGCAGTCAGCCTGGCCCCGACCTACCCCCGGTCCAAAGGCAGGGCTGGCTGCTGTCCCCACTCACAGGTGCGCTCTGAGTGGTAACTGTGCTCTTGGATGTGCTGTTGCAGGTGGCGGTCAACGGGGCCAACCTGCAGAACGTCTTCATGCTTCTCACCTTGGAGCCTCTGCTGGCCAGAAGCCCCTTCCTGGTCCTTCATGTTCGCAGGAGCAGCCTTGTTGGAGATGCCCTGAGAGAGCTGAGCATTCATTCTGATATTGATCTGAAAAAGCCTCTCAGAGTGAGTCCTTCCGTATATACCTCTGAATCCCTTCCTGGGTCTTCTTTACACAGTGTTGATGAAGCAGCAGAGATCTTATTAAAATCGTGGAGTACAGCCGTTCATTCTTTCTTTCATTCATGTTACAAGAATTTACTCACTTCCTTCTGTCCAGTCACCAAAGAGAACATCTCAACGTGACATCAGATAAAAATGCCAGTGGATTACGTGAGGGGAATGTAGGGCCTTTTTTGTCTGCTCTCTTCGGTTTACCGGCTCCAGCTCTACCAAAACCAAGCGAACAGCAGCACTGCTAAAGCTTCAACTAGGTAAAGCCACCAAGCCAGCATCTAGGAAGCTTTGGATGTCAAAGATTTAAGAGAGAAAGAAGGTAAAAAAAAAAGAGAGAACGGAAAGGTAGTGACATTGTCTGGGCAGCTGGTGGCCTGTTAGGATAGGCCCTCTCAGTACTTGGAAATGATTAAATTAAGAAATTGTCTTTCCTCATAGATTATGCATGTTTGTGTCACCGCTTAGTGTATTCCCGGGGCTTAGCACAATGCTTGGTACGCAGTAGCTGGTCGGTAAATATTTAGTGAATTCTTGAAGTTTTAAGTGATTTCCCTTTCCCTTCAGAAGACTTTCCTAACTCTATTTCCAATCCTGTTGTAAACTCCAGCTTCTGAAATGTAATAGGCAAGAAACTGATGGTCTCCATGATACTGTCACCCTTTTAAAAATTTCCAGTAAGTAGTATCAGTCCCATCAGTCTGCCTGGGAGTTCTCCCTAGAACTTCTTGGTTAGGTTTTTGATATTGCAAAGAGAGGGTACTTTCTTTGCCCCTTGTTTTCGATCAGTAATTCAGGTGGGACAGTTCTTGCTTGGTAGCATGTTGAAGTCTTCTGCTGGCATCCATATAATCGGAGACCTTTACTCTCCTGCTCTAGGCAACCTTGACCACAGGCACGGGGATAAGCTTGCCTTTTTTTTTTCTTTTTGGCTGTACCATGCAGCACGCGGGATCTTAGTTCCCTGTCCCCTGATCAAACCCGTGGCCCCAGCGTTGGAAGCGCGGAGTCTTAACCACTGGACCACCAGGGAAGTTCCCAGGATAAGCTTTCTTAAATGCTGTTTTTAGTTCTGTACCTGAGCCCTTACCAGTAAAATGGGGATGGTAATAGTAATTCCAGTGCGTAAGACTGTTCTGAGGATTAGGTTAATAGAGTTTAAGTGCTGGCTGGCATGTAGAAGACTCTCAGTAAATCTCGTCCTTTGGTTTGCTGTAGCTGTTGTTGCGATGGGTCTCTCTATAGCTCCTCACAGAGCCCAGGTCTGTGTCTGCTCGGAATGCTCTCCTCCCTTTCATATGCATCAGTTAGTTCAAGAACCCCGCTGAGAGAGATTTCTTCCTTTATTCAAGTTAGTCACTGCTCTTCTCTACGTGCCAGAACATTGACCTCTCAGTGTATCTGACTCTTTGAAAATAAAATGTATTCTCGAATTGGTTCTTTTATGTTGGCCTCCCTGCCCCAATGGTAAACTCCCTGTGGACATATGGTAAACTTCCTGTGGACATATGGTAAACTTCCCGTGGACATATGGTAAACTCCCCGTGGACATATGGTAAACTCCCCGTGGACATATGGTAAACTCCCCGTGGACATATGGTAAACTCCCCGTGGACATATGGTAAACTTCCCGTGGACATATGGTAAACTTCCCGTGGACATATGGTAGACTCCCTGTGGACATATGGTAGACTTCCTGTGGACATATGGTAAACTTCCTGTGGACATATGGTAAACTTCCTGTGGACATATGGTAAACTTCTGACTTTCTCTGCATCCCACGAAGTGCCTGGGAAAGTTTTGTATGTTTCTAAGTGACTTGTTAATAATCAGCAGATACACTTTGCAGTTTTCATTGCGTCAGTGTATCCTCTGTTACATCTTCCTTTCTTTGTCCTGACTTTGGAAATAATTTGCTAAAAAAAAAAAAAACCACAAAAAAACAAACATAAAATGCTAGTGATTTCCCTGAAATGTTAATTCTACTTTCATTATTTCAAGGTCATTTTTGATGGTGAAGAAGCAGTGGATGCTGGTGGTGTCACAAAGGAGTTCTTTCTTTTACTATTAAAAGAATTGTTGAATCCCATCTATGGAATGTTTACCTACTATCAGGATTCAAATCTCTTGTGGTTTTCAGATACGGTAAGTTAGTGACGCCACCTTTCAACAGATGAATTGAATTAAACTGTCAGACCAATCCCTAGCCTTCTGGTGTTTACAGAGGGGAGCATAACAGAGGTAATCATCTAACATGATTATCATCATGTTTCCCGTCTTCGTGTTTCACCCGTTGCTAAGACATCATAGTGTGTTTTGTCACCCATTAGCCGCATTTCCATTTCTAGTAGGTAAGCTCCAAGTTTTGTAATCCTCGGAGGGTAGAAAGAGTAGGGGATGATAAAGAAATTGGTTTTATGACATATAAAAAGTAGTTGTCAAATATATCTTATTTTAATAACAGGGATAGTACGTGTATGAATACTCGTACAGATATACACATACTCACACTTTTTGAAAATTCAGTTGGAGAGCTAAGTTTTAAAAGGCATTCTCATTTCAAGCAGACTATAGTTTAGCTCTTTTTCTACCAGAGTTTTCTCCCTAGATCCGCACTGTCTTGAAAGGCAGCCATTAGCTTCCTGTGGCTATTTAAGTTTAAATTTTATTTAATTAAAATTAAGTAATACTAAAGTCATTCCCTCAGTTGTACTAACCGCCGTTCAAGTCCTCAGTAGACACACGTAGTTAGTGGCTGCCATCTGGGACAGCACAGAATAGAATGTTTCCATCCTTGCAGAAAGTTCTGTTGGACAGCATTGCTCTAAATGAGGGTAAGCTGTGCTCTGTATCACGGATGAGCTGTAAACGCTTAACTTACAGCATTGCATCTTTGGGCAACAGCTGAACTTTTGTTAGGGGTACTTGTCTGCTTCAGAAGGTAACTGAATATTAACGAGATCTTCATTCTTTCGTACTGAAAATATTTTAAGGTAAATGGCAGATTGTTTTGAGGGCTGCAAACACTGCTTTTCTTTTCTTTTTCTTTTTTTTTTAATGTTTATTTATTTACTTTCGGCTATGTCGGGTCTTAGTTGCGGCGTGTGGGCTCCAGAGCACGTGGGCTCTGTAGTCGCGGCACGCGGGCTTAGTTGCCCTGTGGCGTGTGGGATCTTAGTTCCCCTACCACGGATCAAACCCAAGTCCCCTGCATTGCAAGGCGGATTCTTAACCACTGGCCCACCGGGGAAGTCCCTGCTTTTCTTTTTAACACATTTGCGCATGTGGTGAAAGTGTTTTGTAGAGCACAACTGGTTTCACTTGATTGGCATAACCTGTGGACTCGCCATCTACAACTCCACCGTGGTGGACCTGCACTTCCCGCTGGCTCTCTATAAGAAGCTACTGAACGTGAAGCCTGGCCTGGAAGACTTGAAGGAGCTGTCACCCACGGAAGGAAGGTATGGAGCTGGAAGACGGGAGCCTGGTGTGGAGAACTGCTCTGGCGCTGGGACCAAAGGTTGACAACACCACGTGTACCAGTTAAGAGTTTATCATTAGACTGTGCTGTGTATGCTTTGTCTTAAGATGTGGCTCCACAGCTCCTGGCTTGAAGCAGTGCCTGTGTCACTCTAGGGGCAGAAGGAGGAAGGGGAAAAGGGAAGTCGTAGCTGCCCAGGAATCCAGCTGTCTGCTTTTCTTATCCTGAACAAAAAATTAGGACTTCGAGCTTTGTCATGGTCCATAAGTACAGGGGAGAAAGTATTGAAAAGGGAGTCTGTATTTTGCAAAAACCTACAGGTCTCCCTGTCCTTCTGTGTTTCTCTCTTCTGTGTCACCTTGACTGTCACACCGCAGCCACACTCACAGCACTTCTGGTCACCAAACGTGTGGCGGTTTCCCCCTACCACCAAGTGATTCTCCATGACGCCAGCTGGTGTCCTACGATTCACCTCAGTTCTGACACCGTCTACCTAGAGATGGCACTGGATCCCACAAGCTCAGTGCTCTTTCCCTCCAGACTGCTCTCACCCACTTCGGGTGCCACTCGCAAGCAGTAGGTCCCCAGGTTACCCACAACTGCTGTCTGATCTGGTTACAAATCAGAGGTTCTCGTGACCCCTCCTCGGGTCCGATTAATTTCCTAGAGCGGCCCGGAGGATTCAGGGAAACACTTAGGTTTACCAGGTTATTCAGGGTTTACGATAAAGGATACAGATGAACGGCCAGTTGAAGAGATACAGAGGGTGAGGCCTGGAGGGGTCCTGAGTGTAGTAGGAGCTTCTGACCCCATGGAGTTGGGGTGCACTACCCTCCCCGTGTGTGGATGTGTTCACCAACCTGGAAGCTCCCTGAACCCCCTACTGTTGGGATTTTAAGGAGGCTTCCTTACGGGGTGATCAATTATGACCTTCATTTCCAGCCCCTCTCCCCTCTCTGGAGAATGGGGGGCGTGGAGCTGAAGATCGTGGCTGGGTCCTTCGGGTGACCAGCCCCCGCCCAGGAGCCCACCCAGAATTACCCCATTAGAACAAAAGATGCTGCTAACCCTCTCATCACTTAGGGTTTTGGGAGCCCTGTGCCAGGAACTGGGCACAGAGACCAATATATGCATTTTCTGTTGTGTCACAGAGCCTTTTTTTTTTTTTTTTTTTTTTTGCGGTACTCGGGCCTCTCACTGCTGTGGCCTCTCCCGTTGTGGAGCACAGGCTCCGGGCACGCAGGCTCAGCGGCCATGGCTCACGGGCCCAGCCACTCCACGGCATGTGGGATCTTCCCAGACCTGGGCACGAACCCGCGTCCCCTGCATCGGCAGGCAGACTCTCAACCACTGCGCCACCAGGGAAGCCCACAGAGCCTTTTTAAGAAAGTAGTTTGAGGTATAATTTGCATGCCACACAATTCACCCAGCTGAAGTATATAATTCAGTGACTTTTAGTATATTCAGAGTTGTACAGCCTTTATTACAATCAATTTTAGAATATTTTCATCACCTGAGAAAGAAACCTGGGACTCCTCGGTCGACATCCCCAACTTCCTCATCCCCCAAGCTCTGGGCAACCACTGAGCTACTCTCTGTCTCTATTGATGGCCTCTTCTGGATATGTCACATAAACAGAATCGTACCACGTGTGTTTTTTTGTGACTGGCTTCTTTCACACAGCGCGTTTTCAAGGTTCATCTGGGTTGCAGCTTGTATCAGTATTTTATTTCTTTTTACTGCCAACTCATATTTCGTTATGTGGATATATGCCACATTTTGTTCATCCATTCATCAGTTGATGGACGTCTGGCTTTCTCCTACCTTCTGGCTGTTACTAATAGTGCTGCTGTGGATATTCTTACAGACTTGTTGTGTTGATGTAAGTTTTCATTTTTCTTGGGTATGTACCTGGGAGTGGAATTGCTAGGGCAAATGGTAACTCTGTGTTTAGCCTTTTGAGGAACCTCCAGACGGTTTTCCAGCGTAGTGGAACCATGTTTTTATGTTATTATTCTTTCTGGCTCTTAAAAACTCCTTTTATTCTGAGTTCCTCTGAATTGATTTTATTCTGAGTTTCTCTTCGCATAAGGCGAAGTATATAAAAAGACACCATATCTGTGACCTTCTCTAAACAGTACAGTTCTTTTGACTTCAACAGGAAGGAACATCCCTTTTTTTTTTTTTTTTTTTTTGCGGCACGCGGGCCTCTCACTGCTGTGGCCTCTCCCATTGCGGAGCACAGGCTCCGGACGCGCAGGCTCAGCGGCCATGGCTCACGGGCCCCGCCGCTCCGCGGCATGTGGGATCTTCCCAGACCGGGGCATGAACCCGTGTCCCCTGCATCGGCAGGCGGACTCTCAACCACTGCGCCACCAGGGAAGCCCGGAACATCCCTTTTTTATGGAGAAAGAATACTGATTTTAAGATGACGATAGAGGAAGGGTGGTCTCTAAGGCGCCCTCTGGAAATGAGACTGTCATACCACCAGTACAGGACACCAATACAGAGAAATCATAAAGGATGTGGGGAGAGGGTGCACAGAGAGAGGAAAAGAAAATTTAGAAGGAATATAAAAAAATGACAGAGGAGACCCAGGCAGGGTTGCTTTTTTTGGTAACTGTGACAGAAATGTGTGCTATTTTCTTTGCCAACCTGGCTGAGAGTGATACATTTCAAGTAATCTTCTTGGCTGGTTAACTGGAAACAGATTTAAATTCCACACTAAGAATTTTCTTTCTGGGCAATTTTTTCTTTCTGGAACTGCCAGACTCCGCGATCACTAAAGAAGAAAGTGTGAATGAGGTCTAGTAATAAGAACGTATTCTCGTGAGAGTATACGATATGATCATTGTTGGCAGAAACACGTTCCGGTGTTCTTTAATATGGCGGTCCTTTACCATACAGAGCCCCTTGCATTAACAAGTAAGCCATTAAGATTCCTAAGTGGATACAGTGACTTAGTAGTTTTTTTTTTTTTTTTATGGTAAGAGGATTTTTCTCCTAATGCCTATGGGTAAAGCAAGTCTGTAGGACCGCTGCAAGACCATCTCCTCATGTATCTACTTCTGAGGAATACCAGAGTTAACACATGTGTCAGATATGATTCCATCAGAATTTCTCCATAAATTCAGTAAGATTTGTCAGTAGGAACAGAGAATGATTAATGAGTGTCTTACAAGTCAACTGCCGTATTTCTTTTCAAGATGCAGTTAACATGATTTTCTGTCAGTCTGGATTTATGTTCATTCTAGAATCTTCTTTTATAGCGTTTCCTTGCAGACAGTCTGGTGGGCATGTGACTGAGATAGAAACACTATTGCCATGTCTGATTTGCCTCATTTCCTTTCTCTGTCAATCTGTGATCAGGAGTCTTCAAGAACTTTTAGATTACCCTGGGGAAGATATTGAGGAGACTTTCTGCCTCAACTTCACGGTAAGGATTTCCACAGTTTACTTATGATTGTAGCTGTCTCTCTCATCATGCTTACAAGTCACAGTTAACATTAATTTTTCTCCAAATCAAAGAACAAATTCAGAGACTTCTCGAACCAAATTATTGTAGTCATAGAGTCTTTTTTTATTTTTTAAATTTTATTTGTTTATTGGCTGCATTGGGTCTTCGTTGCTGTGAGCGGGCTTTCTCTACCTGTGGCGAGCGGGGGCCACTCTTCGTTGCGGTGTGCAGGCTTCTCACTGCGGTGGCTTCTCTTGTTGCGGAGCACGGGCTTTAGGCACATGGGCTCAAGTAGTTGTGGCACACGGGCTTAGCTGCTCCGCAGCATGTGGGATCTTCCCGGACCTGGGCTTGAACCTGTGTTCCTTGCGTTGGCAGGTGGATTCTTAGCCACTGCGCCACCAGGGAAGTCCCTTTAGTGTCTTTTTTAAAATCAAATTATAGTTGCTGTACAATATTATATCAGTTACAGGTGTACAATATAGTGATTCACAATTTTTAAAGGTTATACTCCATTTATAGTTATTATAAAATATTTGCTATATTCCTCATGTTGTACAGTATGTCTTTGTAGCTTATTTTATACCTAATAGTTTGTACACCTTAGTCCCCTACCGCTATACTGTCCCTACCCCCTTCCCTCTCCCCACCGGTAACCACTAGTTTGTTCTCTAAATCTGTGAGTCTGCTTCTCTTTCGTTTTATTTACTAGTTTGTTGTGTTTTTTAGATTCTATGTACAAGTGACACCGTACAGTATTTGTCTTTCTCAGTCTGACTTATTTCATTTAGCATAAAACCCTCCAAGTTCATCCATGTTGCTGCAAATGGCACAATTTCCTTCTTTTTTATGGCTGAGTAGTATTCCATTGTGTACATGTGTCACATCTTCTTTACCCATTCATCTGCTGATGGACACTTAGGTTGCTTCCATATCTTGGCTATTGTAAATAATGTTGCTGTAAACATTGGGGTGCATGTGTTTTTTCGAATTACTGTTTTTGTTTTTTTCAGATATATACTCAGGAGTAGAATTGCTGGATCATATGGTGGTCAGAGTGTCTTGAATGTTACAGGAGTTCAGTAAATGTGTTGAATAAATGAATGAATGATTAATCTATACAATTAAGAAAATTACTGAAGCATTATTCCTCTTTACTCCTATACATATAATTTCTAGAGTTCATATCATTTTCTCTTTGATTGCATTTATTGGCAACTCCATGTCTTGGCATATATACTCTACCAAACATAAAATAGCTAGCTAGTGGGAAGCAGCTGCATAGCACAGGGAGATCAGCTCGGTGCTTTGTGACCAGCTAGAGGGGTAGGATAGGGAGGGTGGGAGGGAGACGCAAGAGGGAGGGGATATGAGGATATAGGTATATGTATAGCTGATTCACTTTGTTATACAGCAGAAACTAACACAACATTGTAAAGCAATTATACTCCAATAAAGATGTTAAAAAAAAACAGTAATGAAGGAAAATAAAAAGATATCTTTTAAGGTGCCAGTGTTCTCTGACTCAGGTTCCCTTTCTCCTCCTGAGAATGTTCTGTGGTAATAAGTAGTCATTAAGCTACATTTGTTCCTAACGCTTCTCTCAGTCATTTGGGGTCTAGAAAGATAAGTGGGCTACAAAATTGAAATGTTTCTTTCTTCCCCCCTTAAATATAGATTTGTCGAGAAAGCTATGGCGTGATTGAACAGAAGAAGCTGATACCTGGGGGAGACAGAGTGGCTGTGTGCAAGGAGAACAGGTTAGTCCTGACCCTGGACCGTGCACACGTTACTTCATTTCTCTGCACTTTTCCTTTTAAGACCAAGACTGAAGTTAAATTTTCATCCCTTCTTCAGAGGGAGTAAGGGTGCTAAGGCAACTTCAGGGGTTTAATAGTAGAGGAAGCAGCAGACCTGGGTTCAGGAGATAACTGTTGTAGTTCTACATCTCTGTCTTACTGGCTTTGACCCTGAGCAAATCACGTAAACTCTCTGATCTCAGTTTCTCATCTGTCAAAAGGGGGTTATAATAACTGTCTTGCCTCCCTCATGGAATGGTTGTGAGACTAAAGTGAGATAATTTATAGGAGAACATTTTGGAATGAATGAACTCCCAGCATTTAGCACAGAGTTTCCAGTATCCAGCAGAGCGAGTGGCATAAAAATGCTCCCAAAACTGTGTTGAATGAGCGAATGCCGTACAGATGCTTACGATTATTGTGGTTCTATTGCTGAAGAATTTGTAATACAGGTTTTAAATTAAATTCTTTCTGCCTCATGAAAATTAATCCAAGTATATCTGATTTTTCAGGATGGTTTTCTCTGTGTTATCCCTTTGGAGGAGGAAAAAATTCAATTTTGTTTGCTTTTGAATTAAATTATGAGTGAGGTTGTTGGCCATCTGCATATTAATCAATTCAGTTTACAAGCACTGAGTGTCTGCTGTAAGCCAGGCGTGTTGCTGAGTATAGGAAATAAGTAACTTTTATCCTCAAGACTAGCTGGGAAGGGGCAGTGTAATGAATGATTGCAGTAGATTATGGTGCATGTGATAGGAAAGTGATAGGCCAAGCGCCAAGGAACCAGGAGGAGAGGCCATAACACTCTGACCAGACCCTGAAGAGGGAAAACATTTCAGACACAGGGAATAATATGAGTCAGACTCTCCAATTTAACACATGCCAGAGAATGAGGAGTATTTGTGGGGTGGGGCTTAGGGTGCGGATGGAGGGTGGGCGCAGTGGTATTGGGGTGGAGCTTGTCAAGACCTGGAATGGGTTTGCAGTGGGACGTGGTTGATCTCTTTTTGAGTGATGACTGGTGGCCACATGGAAGTCAGCCACGTGTGGAGAGGCCCATTACGAGGCTGTTGAGGTAGCTCAAGGGCAGGGTGGTAAGGGCCAAAGTGAAGCTAGCGGGGATACGGAGCTGGCTACGTGTTTATGTAATCAGCGGGAGCTGGTGTCTCATTATACACAGATGGTACTAGAGAGTCATGTATTTTTTTTTTAAATCAATTTATTTATTTATTTATGGCTGCGTTGGGTCTTTGTTGCTGTGCGTGGGCTTTCTCTAGTTGCGACGAGCGGGGGCTACTCTTTGTCGCAGAGCGCGGGCTTCTCACTGCAGTGACTTCTTGTTGCAGAGCGTGGGCTCTAGGCACGCGGGCTCAGTAGTTGTGGCTCGTGGGCTCAGTAGTTGTGGCTCGTGGGCTCTAGAGCGCAGGCTCAGTAGTAGTGGCGCACGTGCTTAGTCGCTCCACGACATGTGGGATCTTCCCGAACCAGGGCTCGAACACCCTTGTCCCCTGCACTGGCAGGCAGATTCTTAACCACTGTGCCACCAGGGGACGTCCCGAGAGGCACGTATTGATAACAGCTCTGAGGCTTCTCATTTGGAGAGCTGACCAACAGGAAACACAATCTGTAGCACAGGGTGGAGGGGAAAGAGTTCTATTTTGTATGTGTTGATTTTGACATGTCTGTGTGATACCTAGGTGATTTTGTTTAGAGCTGAAAATTTATGTCTATCATCAAGAGAGGTCTTTTTTTAAAATCAATTCATAGTTTTTTTTTTTAAGTAGGATGTTTTCTTTTTTGCATTTAAAATTTTAATACAGTCTTTAAAGGTTACTTTCCATTTACAATTATTACAAAATATTGGCTGTATTCCCATATTGTACAGTATACCCTTGAACCTCTCTTACACCAGGTAGTTTGTACCTCCCACTTCCCACCCCCTATGTTGCCCCTCCCCCCGACAGGTAACCATAGTTTGTTCTCTACGTCTGTGAGTCCGCTTCTTTTTTGTTATATTCCCTAGTTTGTTGTATTAGAAGAGAAGTCTTATATCAGTAGTTTATTTGTTTACTTATGCCAGTCTTCATGACCAGTGAACTTGAGGTTGCCTACACAAGGAAAAAAGTGGTGAAATAAATAAAAACGAGGACAGGGAAAATGTATGTTCTTAGGTGAGTTGTATGTATTCGAATAGAAAGTAGACTCTTGAGATGAGGATTTAGGGACCGTTAGCACATCAGCTAGAGACACAACTTCTTGGCTTAAAGAAGCGGTAGGGGTGAGGAAAGACGAGGGAGTGGCAGTCTCCACTTGGGAGGGTTGTGAGCGAGGGAAGCCTTCTGGAGGCAAGGGTTCGTTGAAGCTGTGGAAGAAGTTACAGATGAAGAGAAGTTGTGTGCTGTTTCAAGCATGTTGGGAAATTAAAGCTAAGTCGCTCTGGGTGCTAGTTGGCTTCTTACTGTAAATAGTTGCAAAGATGCAAACAGAGATGCTATGAAATTCACTCTGTCCAAGTGATGTATGTTGGCTTCCTCCCATAAGTTTTCCCTTTGGAAAACAGGAATGATAGAAAAACTGACAGGCCTCTTCTTCCATCCTTTTATGCTTTTAAAGATAGCTAGAAGCCCAAGTGGTCTAATGTAACATTCAGTAATCTTTTTTGTCATGTAAACCTTCCAGACTGTCCAGGAAGCCTCAGCTTTGGGGCAAGTGTGAGCTCTAATACCAGAATTAAGTAAAATAATCCAGAAGTTGCTAAGTACCCAACAGAATGGCTTCAGATGATGAAATTATCTTGACTCTGGGAATCTAATATAGAGGCTAGTCTTGTCTCAAGTAGGTGTTTCAATTGAAACTCTAACTTAATAAGAATCTTTTGGAGCTGAAAGCACTGTCCTTTCTTTATCTACATAATGTTGGTATTTTTGTTAACAGCGAATGATTTGTTTAATAAGAACAGTCTCATTATTCCGTAGAGTCTGATAATGTTTTTATTTTATTTAGTTTTCATTTTTTAATATTTATTTATTTATTTGGCTGCGATGGGTCCTCGTTGCGGCACGTGGGATCTTCGCGGCAGCATGTGGGATCTTTAGTTGAGGCATGCGGGATCTTTAGTTGCGGCATGTGAACTCTTAGTTGCCGCATGTGGGATCTAGTTCCCTGACCAGGGATCGAACCCGGGCTCCCTGCCTTGGGAGCGCGGAGTCTCAGCCACTGCGCCACCAGGGAAGTCCTTGATACTGTTTTTAGCATTGGGGAATTTATGGCAGATCATAAAGTGGCTTTGTGGGTCCAGGTGATTTCTCTTCCCTCCTGGTTTTGATGATTGCTTTATTACATATGTATGTATGTGTGTACGTAGATACATCTACAGCCTTTAGTCTTTCAAAGGATGTCTGAGCTTCTGCGTCAGATTTCAGACACGACAGTGTGTGCATCATTTGTTAGGAGCTAACGGTGGGCTGGGCAAGCAGCCTGAGGAGGGGCATATTCAGAATTTCTTCACATTCTGGTGAGTCATCCTAATGCGCTGTGTGTTAGATACACCGGGTGGGGCAAAGAGCGATGTCGTGTGGGCGTAGGTGATTTGTGATGTAGTCTTCAGAAGAGGCAGTTGTTGGGACTTTTCTTTTTCGTATCTTTATAAAATTATTGCTCTTGGAGTACTTTTTGTCTCTGCCTTTTTTGCTCTCTCTCTTTCCGGGTCTGAGTTTTTCTCTTTCTGTCTCTCTGCTTCTCTCTCTCTCTCTCTCTCACTCTCACTGTCTCTCCTTATTCAGTAGGTGTTTCTTTGAATCAGCGACTGAATTCACTTAATAGTTGAGAGACAGTTTGTGCAGGAACACTGAAGTAGACCACAGTTTGTTTAGGGTGATAAGCTGTTCTCATATGTAACCGTAAATGAAGTATGAAGACAAAATTGATTAATTGGATCGGAAGGGGATCAGAGAAATCCACGTGGAGAGATGCATCTGGGAGGATGGATATGGGATTAGAGCTGTTGGGAGGACTCCTAAGATTTGGATACTAGAAAGTAGAGATGAGGATATAATAAAAAGGGAAAGGTGCTCTGTAAAGTTTGTGAGCAAAGGAGTTGCATGATAGATGTGGGTCCGTGGCACACTTTCTTTCTTCGTCTTCTTTTTTTCCTTCTCCATTATTTATATTTGTTGCTGACTCTTGGGCTGCACCCCACAGTCCTACAAGCTCTGTACTTGCCCAGCCTTAAGACCGAAGAAAGAGCCTGGAGTCAGCAACAGAGACATCAGTGGTTTACTGGATGGGAGATCTTACATGTCTGAAGCAAGGTTTTGGAGCGACACCCCACTGTGTGCATCCGAGGTCAGGCAGGATGTGGTGGCAGTCTTTGCTACCACAAAGGGGATGGAGGAGGTTACCAGTTATAGGGGGAATTAACGTCACGTTGGCTCTCAGTTATCAGGGAAACCAGTAGACGGGCATGCCCCTCAACACTCCTTTGATAAGCTATCTATCTTCGAGGAGATGTTCTCATCTCAAATTAGAACGGTCATTTAGTTAGGGCCTGGGGCAAGTATGTAGGAAGGTCAGTCATGTGAGTAGGTGTAGGTGAAGCAGGCACAGGTAGAGCAGGGGATGGACAGCGAGCAAGAGGACAGCCACCTTGAATATCCTGACCATACACTGACACATATGCACTCCTGGACATTGCTGATCCCATGCGGGGTCCTCAGAATCAGTGTGGAGAGCGTGCTTTTGTTTACAGCCATGTGGGTTCCTTTTCTCTGTCTATGCAGTTATTTGTCCCTAATTGACCTCGGGCTGCTTCTACAAGACATTTTTCATAAGGATGGTCTGATGACATACAGGTTCCTTAAAAGAAAGACAGTACATAATTTCAAGGGAGTAATAAGGGAACTTACATTATTCTTTTACTTGTATTACAAAACTCCATTGTTATGTTACCATGACTTTCTAAAAAATAGCTTCTCTCTTTCTAAAAAAGTTTTCAAATCTTTGTGCAATAAAATGTGCTGTCGTTTTAAATATTGCCAGGCAGTGGGGGGTTCTTGTTTTTATTGCCAGTACGCGATGCTTGAAATTTAAACATGGAATGGCTTCTGTGTTCGGTGCAAGTTTGGGTTTCGGCTTTTCTGTGTTGCTAGCACTCATCGAACACACGGTGGGGAGCTCACCCACTGCTTTAGGCACTGTTGTCCATGACTCTGTACTCGGTGACAGGAGCAGACCCCCTTGCTGACACAGTTACCTGTTGGGAAGGCTTCTGAGAACCTAGTGTGGTTACTGCCTCATTACATAGTATTGCTGTCAGAGTTAGGGACAGCCAGAAGAAGACAAGCAGATGTTTTTTCCTTTATCTTTAATGTTGCAAAAAGCAGAAATCTTAACATTAAAGCATGTTGAGATCCCGGTAAGAAAGCTTGTATACGACGGTAAAAGATTAATCGTTGCAGCTGTTATTTCCTTTTGACTGTTATATGCCATAACCTCATCACCGGGGGTCCTTTTTGGGTATTTCATAGATTAGTCTAAGAAAATTAAATGAAAGAACCAAAAGAATAACACCTGCTGGATTTTTAACTTGAGCGTTGTGTATACAGATACTGCTGGCATTGAAGCTGTTTCTGTTAACAGTAAGATATTTGCTGTCACCACTGCCCTGGAGGGAAATGTCAGAAGGGTACCAATTCTGTATCCATAATTTATTACATTCCATTTGGACTTAAAATTGCTTTCTTTCCTTGGACAAGAGCTGCAGACAGACAATTGAATTATAAGCATCCAGGTAAGAGAACATCCATGGGTGATTGCTGGTGGCCACATCTTAGCTACATCTTGGAACAACTGGCAGTCACATCTGAATAATACTGCATTACATGACTATTTGTGGTTAAGTAGTTCTCACACTCTGTGGCATGGTGTTACTACCATTAATGAAAAAACCCCACATATCATTCTAGATTTCCCCCAGTTTAACTCAATTTAATCAAATCAAATGCAATCAATCTCTTCCCCCATTTCTTCCATATTAAAAAAGGGGTGGGGAGAGGGAATAGTGAAAAGGAAATGCCAGGCTTAAGGTAAGTGCTCCAAAGGGCACCTAGATTCCATAGAGAGAACCTGAGAATAAAACCCACACATGACAAATCTTTCTAGCGCCTTAAGATCTACTGAAGTTAGGACTAATGAAAGACTTCACTTGATCTCTTTTTTTTTATCGTCTTTATTGGAGTGTAATTGCTTTACAGTGGTGTGTTAGTTTCTGCTTTATAGCACAGTGAATCAGCTATACATATACATATATCCCCATATCTCCTCCCTCTTGCGTCTTCCTCCCACCTTGATCTCTTGAGGTAGTCTATGAGAGGTGTAATTGTTAAGATCTGCGTGGTACTCGCACTGGGCTGTTATAGGAATAGCAGATAATTAAAATGCCAGTAATGTTTCTCGAGTGCTTCCCTTGTGTCAGGCATTATTCTGAGTCCTTCCCATGCAGTCCTCCCCACTTTACAGCTGAAGAAACTGAGGCAGAGAGAGACAAAAGTCACTTGTTCAAGGTTACACAGCCAGAAGTCCAGTGTTCGAACACCAGAGCCAGGATTCAGAGCCATTCTGTTTGACTGCCACTGCCGCTTAGAGGGCCAAGACCAGGGCTCCAGAGTCCCCATGTCCCCTCATCCCTAGAAGATAAATGACTTCGAAGAGTTTGCCGTTTTCGTTTCAGGCAGACTATGCAATTTTTTAAAAACAGAGTTGGCATAGTTAAAGACATACAAGGTACGTATAAAAGTGTATGTCTGAATTTTTAAACTTAGGTTGAGACGGTGCTTATATATGTAATGTTATTATAAAGCCCTCATGAACACCCTTAATAATGGCTGCACAGCCTGCTGTGTAAATGTGTATTTTCTATTCTTTCCCTTTTGCGTATCTGGCTTGTTTCTGTGTTCTTTTTTTTTTCTTTCCCTTTTTTTCTTTCTCTTCCCCCTCCATTTTTAGTAACACTGTATCAGTCATCTTATGTATAAAGCTTTGTTTGTTTTTAAAATTACTTTTTAATGGTAAGGTCCCAAGGGTGAAATTGAATTAGTGTAGATCATTTTGAATTTGTTGATATTTTTACTAAATTGATTTTGCTAATGAATTATACCAGCTTATACATTATCGTCAATGTATGAGAAGTACCCATTTCATCGAATCCTTACAAATACTGAGTGTTCTTTTTTTTTAATCTAATTTAATAAGAAACTTGACCTCACTTGTAAAATTTGTATTTCTTCCATGCATAGGCTACTTGACATATTCTGCCCAGCATTGATCCTTTTTACTGATGTTTACCTCTAAAATATTTTTGTTTAAAAAAAGTGAATGAGATAGAAGTCGTCATTGCCCAGCATTATTAATGTATTAACTGCCACTGAATTGTTCATTTAAAACGGCTATGTTTTGTGAATTCCACCCCAATAAAAAAAAGTGTTTGTGTCTATGTGTGTGCACATGCAAATGTGTCTATGTACACTTAATTGTAAACTCCCGGAGAGCTGCTGTGATGTGCTCGGGCAGGGAGCGTGGGCGTGCTGCAGTCTTCTGCATAATGCTCTTAGAGACTGAGCTGAATGTGTAATGCACAGTTGCCTTTCTTTCTGCCAGTTACTTTGTGCGTTGCTTACTAATTTGGGCCTATAATGGATGAAAAAAGGTTTATGAGTGAGAGCGTTTGACCTGCCTTCAAGGGAGGGTATCCTGCTACATGTTAACACACAAGATTTATGTCTGCCTGAGGAACTATCAAATAAGCAGTGCAGGAAACAGAGGGGAAAGATCAACCCAGTTAGGAAAATGGTGGAAATTGTTTGACATTGTGAAGGGCACATTATGTGCCTTCTCCTGAGAAAAGTAACCAACAGTGGTATGACTGGTAGCTAGAAAACCCCACAGCTAAAGTCTTATCGTAAGTGAAAGAAAGATTGCTGGCCAGAGCACACAGCTCGACCTGCATATCCTCCAGACCTTGCTGGAGGCCTGGTCCACTTAGTATTGCCCTTTCAGGACGTGTCTTGCTGCCCCAAACAGGACTGCAGTATTTCCCTTTTTTAAAGTCGTCTGCTGATGTCCTTTACGTTTTTCTCTATTAAGATGAAATGATTTTCATATCATTTGTATCAACTCTTTGTTATATTAAGACTATTAGCCCTTTGCCATTTGTATTTATTGCAGATTTTATTCCCAGTTTGCTGTTTACTTTTAAAAATGTGGAGTCTGTTTAAATCTCTAAAACTTCTTAATTTTTGTGTTGTCGTGCCTGTCGATTATTTCTTTTGGTCTTAAATCATTCTAAATGTAACCTTTCCCTGTCTAGTAATTGATACTTAATAATATATTTTCTTCAATTAAAAACATTTTTTTTGTGTCTGGTCTAAGGTAAAAATCTTGTTTTCCTATTCTTACAGGTGAAGATAGGGTAATTATATGGTTCCAGATCCAGTTTGGGTTTTGATTTGAAGTGTAATAAATTAAAAGTTAATTTGGGAAGAATTGACACTTTTGTGATATTCAATCTCACCTTCCAAAGGCCTCTTTTACATTTCTTTGTGATACTGTTTTTTTTTTCATTGGTTATATACATTTTTATTAGAGGTTTTTATAAATATTTTCGTTTCTTATTTCTACTGTGAAAGAGAGCCCTTCGCATATATTTTTATCAGTAGTAGTGCCTAGAAATAGTTATTGGTTTTTATATATTTATATGTCTGTTCTATTCCTCAAATTTGTGAATGTGACAGCTTTCGGTTGATTCTCTTGGGTTTTCTATGTATAGTAATCACATGCCTGAAAAAAAAATTTTTTTCCCCCCACTAACTACACACCTTATTTGTTTCATTCAGTTTTGCTTTTTTGTGGGACCTAGAAAAATATTAAATGACAGTCTCTTACTCCTAGGGATAAGAAATGAATATTGAATTTTTTTAGATTTTTTCCCTTCTATTTCAGATAATCATGGTTAAGATAGTCATTGACTTACGTAATACGTTATTTTGCTTTTCTCTTTTTGTTGTCCTGGCCCTAAGGAAGATTAATAATACATTAAGGTTTCACTCAACTATTGCCATTAGCAACAGGTCAGAGCTTCCTTCCGTTCCCTAAGGTAAAGCAGTCTAATTTTGCTTCTAATTTTAACCCTTAAGGGAAATGGAAGAAAACACGTCTGTGTTTAAAATTTTGGGGGGGGGGGTCCTCAGTTTTATACTTCATTTAGAATGCCCAAATATAAAGCTGAAATAGACTTTTTAATATATGCATAATGTCACATTAAAGTCTTTTGTCCTTTCTGGGAAGAAATCAAAACCTGATTTTTATACTGAGGAAAACAAAACAAGACAGTTTATTGAACTACCTGTGTTTATGAATTAAAGCCCACTTTAACAGTAATATCATGAACTTAGGAATATAATATGTATTTTTTCTTCTTTCGTAATTTAGGAGGATTGAATTTCAAATCATCATCTTTATCTTTCATATAATAATAATAACCATAATAATAATAGCTAAAATATCTTGAACCCTTAGGGTCAGACACTGGTCTGTGGGATTTATGTAAATTAACTAGTTTGTTCTTCATAATAACCTGTGAGGAAGGGACTTACTATCCCCTTTTATAGATGAGGAGCAACTGAACACAGATTAACGTAATTGCCCAAGATTCATTGCTAATAGGAGGCAGAGCTGGGATTTGATTCCAGGCATTCAGGGTATGAGTCCTTTTGTTTTTTGAAAATACTGTTTTATTAACACCACAGTGGTAAACAACGTTATGCTTAAATTTCTTTACAGATCACACAATTCAAAACCCACAAAGAAGCTAAGAGTCTTTACATTAAATGTGTCCTCCTAAAAATCCTTTACTGTATGACAGTCTGTTCTCAAGCAGAAAAATTTGATTATGCACCATTTTATATTTAATATGTCACATTTACATAGCAAAATAAGGAAGGCACAGCTAACACAAGCAAACTTAAACCCTTTCTACTTCTGAGCTGGGGATGGGGACACACAGTTGGATTGGTTCTTCAAGTATATATTTTTTCCACACATTAGCTTCCGTGAAGAGTTCTGATAATTTTCACAGCTACATTCTAAAAGCTACAAGACAAAAAGACATCACAAGGATCCAACATAACATTGGATACACATGCTTTACAGAATTTACTAGGTTCTACATCTTTTCAAGTAAATTAATATTTCTAAAATGCTAGATAAAGGGATCAATACTTAAACATTGTTTTTTTTTTTAACACCTTTGTAAATAGACACTACCAGGGAAACACATAAACACGAGACTGTAAATAATGAACACATATGTTGACAATAGTGTACAGGTTATACACCCTCCTTCTCAGAACCAAATATTCAGTACAGTCTTTAGAATTGGAAGTGGCAGTTTTCTGGGCCTCATTAACAGTACTGTCATGATCTCCGGCACGGGCTTCCTCCATCCCATCACGCTTCTCTGAAGTGTAAAGCTGACGTCTGGGTTATGAAAGCAAAGTCTTAAAGATGAGCTTTTTCTTGGGTTCTGATGCTTCTGAGCTGGAAAGATGCAAGACTAAAGAAATTGAAGAATTAGGCATTGAGAACATGTTCGGTCTCGGCTTGGGTGTTCTGTGCGTAGTGGGATGACAGTGTGATCAAAGGGTTTCAAAGTGACGTTCTTTCCTTCACATCTACTTGACACCCTTAGGAAGTCTCAACTCCAGCCCTCGCAGAAGAGATCATGAAAAAGCCATTTTAAATTTAACTCGTTTACAACACCTTTTGGTGTATTGGTGTTCAGATTGGAAACGGGCTGGCCAGAACCTGATTGCGTCGATTTAATATGATTCTAGGAATGTCAGAATTGATTCACATTGTACTTTGGTCCAAAACCTGAGCCTTTTCAAGTCCACCGATGTGTAAAAGAAAAAAAAGAATCGGGGTTTTGAATCTGCGTCGTCATTCTCCTCTGCAATCTCTGCCCCCGCTTATTTCTGGGCGTCGTCAGACACTGCAGAGTGGGGACCCTCATCTCTGGCGGCAGCAGCCGCCGCCTCCGCCGCAGGCTCTCCCTCCTCCTCCTCGTACTCTTCATCCTCCAACTCCTCGTCGTCACCCTCTAAGGTCCACGCACACCCCTCCATCTCACCGGTGAGCTCCTGGATCTTAGCGAGTAAGGGCTTATAGATGTCGTTATACTTCTTCTCCAGAGCCTGGAATTCCTTATCAAATTTGGCTTCTATCTTATCGCACCGCTTCTGCAGCTTTTTGAGGGCCAGGACTCGGCATTTCACCGAGTTAGGCAGGCTCTCGATAAAGTCATTTCTAGGCTTCGGTGCATTCTCTGCAGGCGTCTGGGGGTCCTCAGCCGTCTGACCGACCGCGCCGTCGGAGTCGCCGGACGCGCTGTCAGAATCTCCCCCCTGCGCACCGCCTTCCGCCATTACCTCCTCCGCCGCCACCGCCGCCGCCGCCGCCTGGCTCGGCTCCGCGGGGCCCTGGTTCTCCGTGTCGGCCATGTTCGCGGAGCAGCGCAGAGGTCTCGGTGGCTCCCGCGGAGAGCTGCCCGCGAGCTGCGCCCCGGCGATCCTGCGGCAAGCGGCAAGCGGCAAGCGGCACTGACGTCGGCCGCGGCGGGGACGTTGGCGCGGCCCCGCCCTTTGCCCCCGCGGGCGCTTGACTGGCTCCCCAGAATCAGCTGATGGTCGGGCCCTCGACCCGCACCAGCCAGCCGACCGCCGATGCTGCGCTGCCGTCTCCCCGCACTGCGGACGACGTCCGGACCCGTTTCTTAGCGACCCTGCCCGTCCGCCTGCGCACGCCTCCCCCCCACAGTAGAGCGGGGCTGCGGCTGGCCGCGGGGATCCGCCGCGGGGAAGGGCTCAGCCTTGGCCGTCGTGCTCCTCTAGCCCGCCCAGGGCTTCATCTCCATCCGCCAGTGCGCCTGGCTTGGCGTTTGTGTGCATCTCCCCTTAGCTGCCGTTGGGCTGCCGTTGGCAGGCCGTCTCTGGCTTACTCTTGGGGAGCCGTCTTTAAGCACCTGAGATTTCACTGACTTCTTTTCCGGGAAGCGGAGGCGCGGGGAGAGCGGGCTCCGTCCCACCCCCTTGACGACCTGGGTGCGTGTGATGATGGGGCGGGAATAGTGCAGTTTACATGCCCCCCATCACCCGTGCCCCCCCCATCCCAACAGCCCCTTTTGGCCCTTTCCCAGCCTAGCAGCATATATACTGGTGGCAGGGTCTTCTCTCGGCTAGACGGACCCTGGAAGCAGCTTTGGAGCCGTTTGGATAGGGAATCTCGGCACTACGTTATCCTGGAATGTTCTCGAAGGGTCCTCGGAATGAAGCGGCAGGAGGGCCACAGAAAGCAAGACCGTGTAAGCCCTGAGGCCCAGGCCGAGGGCCCCCTGCCTTCCCGAGCCTGAAGCATGTGTTTAGGACTGCCGTTCCTTGGGGACGCGCTGGCACAAACACGCACGCACGGGCATTGTCCCCGAGGCACGTTCAGCACCTGTGCTATGGCTCTTACTGGTGATTCGTGTATGAGAACATGAAGAAAAGTTATCAAATACCGAACTCTTGTTCCCTAGTAGCTACGTGAGTAGAGACTTTAGTTCCTCATTTATTAAATCAGAATGATAGATTCTTGAATAAGGATAAGGGCACATAGTTTTAGGTATGGAACGCAAACGATCTTTACCGGGGTTCTTCGGGAATGGTTTCAAATTCGGCATGACTGATACAAATGCTTTTCCTTCATCAGTTATACTGGGACTTGCTGAAGCTTTTCCATAAAACCTGTGACTGTAAGGAAATTACTTCCCTACGTACATTTGGTGCCGTCTTTTGGTTCTTGCGGATATGAGTTAATAATATGTAAAGCACTTAGTGCTGACACTTGGTGCGCACTTGGTAAGTGTTTTGTCGGCAAAATATTTAAATTGCATTTATTAATCCACAAAGATAACCTGCGATAATAATTCTCTTACAAAAGGACATCTTTGTGCCCATCCCCAAAGAAAGTTACTATTTATAAAAGGCCCAATATATTCCCATTAGCAAACATGCTAGTTTTTTTTGGTACTTGTGATTCATATTACTTACTTTCTTAATTCCGTTCCAGATAATTTATTGTCTCCTTCCCTGTTAGCATTTGTTATGACAGAGGTTTTTTTTGTTAAATTTCAGTCTTAACTCTGACTGAATCTGCTGTAATGATATATCTATATTTAGTTGGCTGATCGTATACATATTCCATATACCATGTATGAAATATGTATAGGATCAGCCAGCTAAAGCGACCTTGAGGTTAGGAATGCCTTTTCTCATTTTTAAAAGTAAGGAACTTAGAAGCAGAAAAAGAAAGTGAAATAAATACTCTCTTACAATTATGTATCACCTGTTTGGCAGAATCGGGCCAAAACCGGGCCTTCAAACTCCTGTAGTATAGAAGCTATGGCATACTTTAAAAAGATAAAACAAAACAAGACCCAAACTTTATTCAAATCTACTTAACTAACTCAACTTGCTTGAGGCAGCCAGGGTGTGCCCGTCTTTTAGGATTTTTATGTTCCCATCTTTAAAAAAAGTTTTAAACTTCGCCTTAAGCTGTGGGGTTCTTGGACTCCTTCATCAATAGAAGCTGATAAGAGGCCACGTAAGAAATTCAAGCAAGGCTTTATTGGGACTCGTGCTACAGCACAAGGGAGCTAAAGCACGTTAACAGTTTCCCTTTTCATTCCCTAAGCGGGGAGGTGAGCGGGTTCCTTATCTGGGGCAAGGGTAGGAATGGGTCCAGGGGTCAGGCCAGAGGGGTAGCTTCGCTGGTCTGCCCAGCCCCTTGGTGGGTCTGTGTGCAGGGGGCGTGCGCAGTACCCTGCTTTTTGTTCCTGGTACCCTGCTTTTGCTCCTGGTTCCTCAGAAGTGACGCTGGGTTTTTGGTCTTTTTGTACCTTGTTCCCTGTTCGTAATTTGCCCCAACTGGGCACCCATGCGGTTATTTTTAGTCCCTTCTGCTTTCTTTGTATTTTGCTGCTGGAGGAGATGTTTGTCCAGGTGCCAGCACTGCAGCAAAGGGTCCCAGCCAGTCTCAAGGGTACTCTTTTTTTTTTTTTTAAGTCTGTATTGAGATATAATTTGTTTACCATAAAGTTTACTCTTTTCAGGATACTTTGACAGATATACAGAGTCACGTAAACACTACAGTAAGGCAACTGCAGAGCAGTAACCTCATCCCCCCAGATACGTTCCTGGTCTTTCCCTTCCTGCCCGACCTGGCAGCCATTGATCTGTCTCTGTAATTCTGACTTTTCCCCAGAACGTCACATAAATGGAATCATGTGTGTGTAGCCTTTTTCACTCAGCATAATGAATTTGAGATTCATCAGTGGTGTTCCGTATACTGTATTAGTACTTTGTTCCTTTTTATTACTGAGTAATATTCCCATTTGAGTTATTTCCAGGTTTTTTTTGTGTGATTACGGATAATGATACTGTGAACATTCATCAGCAGATTTCTGTGTGAACAGAGGTCTTTATTTCTCTTGGCTAAGTATCTAGAAGTGGAATTGCTGGGTTATACGGTAAATGTGGGTTTAACTTTATAAGAAACTTCACGGTGTTTTCCACAGCGGCTGTCCCCCTTGCCGTCACACTAGCAGTGCATGAGAGTTGCAGCTGTTCCACACCCTCACCAGCATTTGGTATTGTTGGTTTTTTGTCCCCTCATCTCAGAGCTGTGTAAGTGTCCATGATGATTAGAGATGTTATCTTCCAGCGTGCTTATGTGCCACTCATGTATCTCCTTTCATAAAATGTCTGTTTAGAGCTTTCGCCCATTTTCTAAATTGAAATTTTTGCTCATTAATTTTTTAATGTTTTTATATATTCTGGGTACAGGTCCTATGTAAGATATGTGTTTTGTAAATATGTTCTTTCAGTCTGGGGCTTGTCTTTCATTTTTGTAATAGTGTCTTCAAAAAGCAGATATTTAAAATTTTGATAAATCCATTTTATTAACCTTTTCTTTATAGATTATGCTTTGGGTGTCATATTTAAGAAATCTTTGCCAACTTCAAGGCCGTAAAGATTTGGTCTTATGTTTTCTTCTGGAAGTTTTACAACTTAAAGTTTCACTTTTACACTCCGATCCGTATTGAGTTACCTTTTAAATAGGTGTCAGGTATAGGGATAGATACCTTTAGCATATGAATATTCTGTTGATGCAGTACGACTTCTATTGAAAATACTATCCTTTCTCCACAGAATTGCTCATTCAAATTTGGCAAAAATTAACTGTCCATGTACATGTGGCTCCATTTCTGGACTTTCTGTTCTGTTGCACTGATTTATGTGTCCTTTCCCCAATACCACACTTGATAACTGTAGCTTTATAATAATAAGTCATGAAATTAGGTAATTCAAGTTGGCTAACTCTGTTCTTTTTCAAAATTGTTTTGCTTTTCTAGGTCCTTTGACTTTCTATATTAATTTCAGAATCAGTTTGACAAGCTTTTAAAAAGACCCTTACTACAGTTTGGATTCAGACTTCTGAAAACCCTTGGCAATGCATATAGTACTTGCTTTTTAAAATCTGTGTGTTTAAAAATTAACTCATTAAGAGTTGTCTCATTTTATGGGCTTTGTGGACTCTAGTGTACTGTGGGGCTGCAGGTAACACATAGCTGTGAATAGCACGATGTGCCGTCACGCTGTGAAGTCCTTATCTTGGCATACTGTAATTTCTCACACAGCTGTCACATTGGAAGCAAGCAAGGTGGGGTAGGGAGGGCACTTCGATGAGGTGGGGTTGAGAGCACAGGTCTGTACTCAGATATCTGGCTTCAGTTTCTGCCCCTGCCCTTCTACTAGTTGTGTTCTTGAATTCAGTTGTGAAATTGGAATAATGATCACATCAACTTCAAAAAAGTTGTTTTTTCTTGACTGTTTGTATATTTATTGAGTCACAATTCTTATACCGTAAAGTTTACTCAAAGGGTGGCCTTGAGGATTCACTGAGATAGCGTGTATCCAAGTACTTATTGCAGTGACTAGCACCTAGTAAACACTCCGTAACTGTTAATGATCACTGTTAAAGAAAAGCATGTGGTGAGAGCAGTACTAATTGGCAGATAGAGATTAGAGTCTGTGTATTAATTTGCTAGGGCTGCTGTAAAAAAAAAATACTACAGACTAAGTGGTTTAAACAACAGGAATTTATTGTCTCACAGTTCTGGAAGCTAGAACTCCAAAACCAAGGTGTTGGCAGGGTTGCATCCTTCCGGGGGCTGTGAGGGAAGGAATTAGTCCAGACCTCTCTCCTCGGCTTGTGGATAGCTGTCTTCTCCCTGTGTCTCTTCGCATTGTCTTCCCTCTGTGCAGGTCTGTGTGCACATTTCCCCTTTTGATAGGGATAGCAGTCGTTGCCTTAGGACCCACCCTAATACTTTCATTTTAACTTGATAACCTTTGTAAAGACCCTATCTCCAAATAAGGTCAGCTTCTGAGGTAATGGGGGTTAGGACTTTAATATATGAATTTTAGGGAGACGCAGTCCAACCCATAACGTACTGTTCTCTGCCTCCCCCTCCAAATTCATATCTTTCTCACCTGTAAAATACATTCACTCAATTTCAGCACCCCCCAAAGTCTTAACCTATTCCAGCATCAACTCAAAGTCTCTTCTGTAATGGTTAGTTTTATGTGTCAACTTGGCTGGGCCATGGAGTACCCAGATGTTTGGTCAGACGTTACTCTGGGTATGTCTGTGAAGATGTCTCTGGTCGAGATTAACGTTTGAATCAGGAAACTGAGTAAAGCAGATTGCCTTCCCTGATGTGCATGGGTCTCATCCAATCAGTTGAAGGCCTGAATAGAAGCAAAAGGCTGAGTAAGGGGGACTCCTCCTGCCTGACTGCCGTTGAGCTGGGACATGAGTTTTGTGTCTTTGGTTTTTTTTAAAATTTACGTATTTATTTTTGGCCGTGTTGGGTCTTCGTTGCTGTGCACGGGCTTTCTCTAGTTGTGGCGAGCGGGGGCTACTCTTTCGTTGTGGTGCGTGGGCTTCTCATTGCGGTGGCTTCTCGTTGCAGAGCACGGGATCTAGGCACGCAGGATTCAGTACTTGTGGCACGTGGGCTTCAGTAGTTGTGGCTCGTGGGCTCTAGAGCGCAGGCTCAGTAGTTGTGGTGCACGGGCTTAGTTGCTCCGCGGCATGTGGGATCTTCCCGGACCAGGGCTCGAACCCGTGTCCCCTGCATTGGCAGGCGGATTCTTAACCACTGCGCCACCAGGGAAGCCCCAGGACATCAGTTTTTTCCTGCCTTCAGACTCTGACGGAAGCATCAGCCCTTCCTGGGTCTCGAGCCTGCCTGCCTTTGGACTAGAGCTACATCATCTGCTCGCCTGGGTCTCCAGCTTGCAGATCTTGTGGTCTGTCAGCCTCTGTAATTGCATGAACTAATTCTTTATAATCTCTCTCTCTATTTATATATGTATATACCCATATGCCCACACACTTCCTATTGGTTCTGTTTCCCTGGAGAGTCTGGACTAATACATCATGTAAATATCGTCTAAGTCAGGTATGAGTGAGACTTAAGGTTTGATTCATCCTGAGACAGAATTCTTCTATAGCCTGTGAACTTGTGAAACCAGACAGATTATTCCAAATACAATGGTGGGACAGGCATTGGAAGGACATTCTCATTCTAAAAGGAGGAAGAAAGGGGCCAGAGGTCCCAAGCAAATTATAAACCTAGCAGGGCAAATTTCATTAGTTTTTTTTTTAATACATCTTTACTGGAGTATAATTGCTTCACAGTACCATGTTAGTTTCTGTTGCACAACAAAGCGAATCAGCCATATGCATACACATGTCCCCAGTTCCCTCCCTCTTGCGTCTCCCTCCCACCCTCCCAATCACACCCCTCTAGGTCATTGCAAAGCACCGAGCCGATCTCCCTGTGCTGTGCTGCTGCTTCCCACCAGCCAACTATTTTACATTCAGTAGTGTATATATGTCGATGCTACGCTCACTTTGCCCCAGCTTCGCCCTCCCACCCCATGTCATCACGTCCATTCTCTATGTCTACCTCTTTATTCCTGCCCTGCAACTAGGTTCATCAGTACCATTTTTTTTTTTTTTAGATTCTATATATATGTGTTAGCATAAGGTATTTGTTTTTCTCTTTCTGACTTACTTCACTCTGTATGACAGACTCTAGGTCCATCCACCTCATTACAAATAGCTCAATTTCGTTTCTTTTTATGGCTGAGTAATATTCCATTGTATATATGTGCCACATCTTCTTTATCCATTCATCCGATGATGGACACTTAGGTTGTTTCCATCTCCTGGCTATTGTACATAGAGCTGCAGTGAACATTTTGGTACATGACTCTTTTTGAATTATGGTTTTCTCAGGGTATATGCCCAGTAGTGGGATTGCTGGGTCCTCTGGTAGTTCTATTTTTAGTTTTTTAAGGATCCTCCATACTGTTTTCCATAGTGGTTGTATCAGTTTACATTCCCACCAAGAGTGTAGGAGGGTTCCTTTTTCACCACACCCTTTCCAGCATTTTTTGTTTTTAGCTTTTTTTGATAATGGCCATTCTGTCATTCGATTTTTAAAAATAATTTTATTGGTGTACAGTTGATTTACAGTGTTGTGTAGTTTCTGCTGTACAGCGAAGTGAATCAGTTATACATATACATACACATCCACTCTTTTTCAGATTCTTTTCCCATATAGGTCATTACAAAGTATTGAGTAAAGTTCCCTGTGCTATACAGTAGGTTCTTATTAGTTATCTGTTTTACATACAGTAGTGTGTTTATGTCAATCCCAGTCTCCCAATTTATCCCCCAGCTTCCCCCCTGGTAACCATGAGTTTGTTTTCTACATCTGTAACTCTATTTCTGTTTTGTAAATAAGTTAATTTGTACCATTTTTTTAGATTCCACGTATAAGTGATATCATATGATATTTGTCTTTCTCTGACTGACTTCATTCAGCATGACGATCTCTAGGTTCACCCATGTTGCTGCAAATAGCATTATTTCATTCTTTTTATGGCTGAGTAATATTCCATTGTATATATGTACCACATCTTCTTTATCCATTCCTCTGTTGATGGACATTTAGGTTCCTTCCATGTCCTGGCTGTTGTAAATAGTGCTGCAGTGAACATTGGGGTATGTGTATCTTTTTGAATTACGGTTTTCTCTGGATATACGCCCAGGAGTAGGATTGCTGGATCATATGGTAGCTCTATTTTTAGTGTTTTAAGGAACATAGTGGCTGTACCGATTTACATTCCCACGAACAGTGTGGGAGGATTCTCTTTTCTCCACACCCTCTCCAGCATTTATTGTTTGTAGATTTTTTGGTGCTGGCCATTCTGACTGGTGTGAGGTGACACCTCGTTGTAGTTTTGATTTGCATTTCTCTGATAAGTAGTGAAGAGCATCTTTCATGTGCATCTGTATCTCTTCTTTGGAGAAATGTCTGTTTAGATCTTCCACCCATTTCTGGATTGGGTTGTTGGGGTTTTTTTTGATATTGAGCTGCATGAGCTGTTTATGTATTTTGGAGATTAATCCTTTGTCAGTCACTTTGTTTGCAAATATTTTCTCCCATTCTGTTTATTAGATATTTTTAAAATATTTACTTATTTATTATTTATTTGGCTGCGTCGGCACGTGGGATCTTTTGTTGCGGCGTGCGGGCTTCTCTCTAGTTGTGGCACGCAGGCTGCAGAGTGTGCGGGCTCAGTAGCTGCGGCACATGGGCTCTAGAGCACGCAGGCTTTGTTGCCCCGCAGCAGGTGGGATCTTAGTTACCCCGCAGCATGTGGGATCTTAGTTCCCTGAGCAGGGGGTTGAACCCGCGTCCCCTGCATTGGAATGCGGATTCTTAACCACTGGATCACCAGGGAAGTCCCCTACTCATTAGATTTTAAGACTTGGAGAACAATCCTCTGTGGGTCCGTGCTCTGTCCTCTGGCCCACTGGGATAGTAGTCCTGGCTTCTGGAGCCATGGAAGTGCCGGCCTTGTTCCTGGACCTATGCCCATGGTGGTAGTGATAGCCCTACTGGACTCTTATCTGCCGTTGGGGTCATTCTTCCCTTTTCTTGAAAGATAACACTTGTTCACAGCCAGTTAGCTCTACTGACTAATTTCACACCTGTGGAATCCTGACAGCCTTTCTTCATTTTTTACCATCTTTGCCCCTTCAGTGCAAGCTGGCAGTGCTGGTATAAAATTCTCATAAACCTTGTTGGCCTCCCAGGCAATTCATGGGGATCCAAGCCATCAGACCAGAGGGTCCTCCACATATCTTTCCTGGAGAGCCACATCGCTGTTCCTGGCTTCTGCTGAGATGATTGATCCATGAGCCACATGCCTGATCTCTTCAGCAAACCATTGTTCAGCCACACCCTTGGCTTTTTTCCAGACCATGACATATGGGTAGTCTGAGAATTTTCCAAACCTTCAAGTTCTAGTTTTTTTTTTTTTGACTCTCCCTATGTCTGTTTTTTGTTTAACACCTTTATTGGAGTATAATTGCTTTACAATGGTGTGTTAGTTTCTGCCTTATAACAAAGTGAATCAGCTATACATATACATATATCCCCATATCTCCTGCCTCTTGTGTCTCCCTCCCACCCTCTCTATCCCACCCCTCTAGGTGGTCACAAAGCACCGAGCTGATGTCCCTGTTCTATGCGGCTGCTTCCCACTAGCTATCTGTTTTACATTTGGTAGTGTATATATGTCAATGCTACTCTCTCACTTCATCCCAGTTTACCCTTCCCCCTCCCCATGTCCTCAAGTCCATTCTCTACGTCTGCATCTTTATTCCTGTCCTGCCCCTAGGTTCATGAGAACCATTTTTTTTTTTTGGATTCCATATATATGTGTTAGCATAGTATTTGTTTTTCTCTTTCTGACTTACTTCGCTCTGTATGACAGACTCTAGGTCCATCCACCTCACTACAAATAAATCATTTTCATTTCTTTTTTATGGCTGAGTAATATTCCCTTGTATATATGTGCCACATCTTCTTTATCCATTGTTCGACACTTAGGTTGCTTCCATGTCCTGGGTATTGTAAATAGAGCTGCAGTGAACATTGTGGTACATGACTTTTTTTGAATTATGGTTTTCTCAAGGTATATGCCCAATAGTGGTATTACTCTGGGTGGTATGGTAGTTCTATTTTTAGTTTTCTAAGGAACCTCCATACTGTTCTCCATAGTGGCTGTATCCATTTACATTCCCACCAACAGTGCAAGAGGGTTCCCTTTTCTCCACACCCTCTCCAGCATTTATTGTTTGTAGATTTTTGGATGATGGCCATTCTGACTGGTGTGAGGTGGTACCTCATTGTAGTTTGGAATTGCATTTCTCTAATGATTAGTGATGTTGAGCTTCCTTTCACGTGTTTGTTGGCAATCTGTATATCTTCTTTGGAGAAATGTCTGTTTAGGTCTTATGCCCATTTTTGGATTGGGTTGTTTGTTTTTTGACATTGAGCTGCATGAGCTGCTTGTATATTTTGGAGATTAATCCTTTGTCAGTTGCTTCATTTGCAGATATTTTCTCCCACACTGAGGGCTGTCTTTTTGTCTTGTTTATGGTTTCCTTTGCTGTGCAAAACCTCTTAAATTTCATTAGGTCCCATTTGTTTATTTCCATTTCTCTAGGAGGTGGGTCAAAAAGGATCTTGCTGTGATGGATGTCATAGAGTGTTCTGCCTATGTTCTCCTCACAGTTTTATAGTGTCTGGCCTTACATTTACGTCTTTAATCCATTTGGAGTTTATTTTTGTGTATAGTGTTAGGGAGTGTTCTAATTTCTTTCTTTTACATGTAGCTGTCCAGTTTTCCCAGCACCACTTTTTGAAGAGGCTGTCTTTTCTCCACTGTATATTCTTGCCTCCTTTATCAAAGATAAGGTGACCATATGTGCATGGGTTTATCTCTGGGCTTTCTATCCTGTTCCATTGATCTATATTTCTGTTTTTGTGCCAGTACCATACTGTCTTGATTACTGTAGCTTTGTAGTATAGTCTGAAGTCAGGGAGCCTGATTCCTCCAGCTCCATTTTTCATTCTCAGGATTGCTTTGGCTATTTGAGGTCTTTTGTGTTTCCATACAAACTGTGAAATTTTTTGTTCTAGTTCTGTGAAAAATGCCGTTGGTAGTTTGATAGGGATTGCATTGAATCTGTAGATTGCGTTGGGTAGTATAGTCATTCTCACAATGTTGATTCTTCCAATCCAAGAACATGGTATATCTCTCCATCTGTATCATCTTTAATTTCTTTTATCAGTGTCATAGTTTTCTGCATACAGGTCTTTTGTCTCCTTAGATAGGTTTATTCCTAGGTATTTTATTCTTTTTGTTGCAGTGGTAAATGGGAGTGTTTCCATAATTTCTCTTTAGGATTTTTCATCATTAGTGTATAGGAATGCAAGAGATTTCTGTGCATTAATTTTGTATCCTGCTACTTTACCAAATTCATTGATTAGCTCTAGTAGTTTTCTGGTAGCATCTTTAGGATTCTCTATATATAGTGTCATGTCATCTGCAAACAGTGACAGCTTTATTTCTTCTTTTCCAATTTGGATTCCTTTTCTTTCTTTTTCTTCTCTGATTGCTGTGGCTAAAACTTCCAAAACTATGTTGAATAATAGCGGTGAGAATGGGCAACCTTCTCTTGTTCCTGATCGTAGTGGAAATGGTTTCAGTTTTTCACCATTGAGAACTATGTTGGCTGCGGGTTTGTCATATATGGCCTTTATTATGTTGAGGTAAGTCCCCTCTATGCCAACTTTCTGGAGGGTTTTCAACATAAATGGGTGTTGAATTTTGTCGAAAATTTTTCTGCATCTGTTGAGATGATCATATGTGTTTTTCTCATTCTAGTTGTTAATATGGTGTATCTCATTGATTGATTGGCATATATTGAAGAATCCTTGCATTCCTGGGATAAACCCCACTTGATCATGGTGTATGATCCTTTCAATGTCCTGTTGGATTCTGTTTGCTAGTATTTTGTTGAGGATTTTTACATCTATGTTCATCAGTGATATTGGCCTGTAGTTCTCCTTTTTTGTGACTTCTTTGTCTGGTTTTGGTATCAGGGTGATGGTGGCCTCATAGAATGAGTTTGGGAGTGTTCCTCCCTTTGCTATATTTTGGAAGACTTTGCGAAGGATAGGTGTTAGCTCTTCTCTAAATGTTTGATAGAATTCGCCTGTGAAGCCATCTGATTCTGGGCTTTTGTTTGTTGGAAGATTTTTAATCACAGTCTCAATTTCAGTGCTTGTGATTGGCCTGTTTATTTTTTCTATTTCTTCCTGGTTCAGTCTCGGAATGTTGTGCTTTTCTAAGCATTTGTCCATTTCTTCCAGGTTGTCCATTTTATTGGCATAGAGTTGCTTGTAGTAATCTCTCATGATCCTTTGTATTTCTGCAGTGTGAGTTGTTACTTCTCCTTTTTCATTTCTAATTCTATTGATTTGAGTCTTTTCCCTTTTTTTCTTGATGAGTCTGGCTAATGGTTTATCAATTTTCTTTATTTTCTCAAGGAACCAGGTATTAGTTTTATTGATCATTGCTATTGTTTCCTTCATTTGTTTTTCATGTATTTCTGATCTGATCTTTATGATTTCTTTCCTTCTGCTAACTTTAGCGTTTTTTTGTTCTTATTTCTCTAATTGCTTTAGGTGTAAGGTTACGTTGTTTATTTCAGATGTTTCTTGTTTCTTGAGGAAGGATTGTATTGCTATAAACTTCCCTCTTAGAACTGCTTTTCCTGCATTCCATAGGTTTTGGGTTGTCGTGTTTTCATTTTCATTTGTTTCTAGGTATTTTTTGATTTCCTCTTTGATTTCTTCAGTGATCTCTTGATTTTAAGTAGTGTATTGTTTAGCTCCCATGTGTTTGTATTTTTTTACAGATTTTTTACTGTAATTGATATCTAGTCTCATAGCATTGTGGTTGGAAAAGATACTTGATATGATTTCAGTTTTGTTAAGTTTACCAAGGCTTGATATGTGACCGAAGATATGATCTGTCCTGGAGAATGTTCTGTGAGTACTTGAGAAGAAATTGTATTCTGTTGTTTTTGGATGGAATGTACTATAAATATCAATTAAGTCCATCTTGTTTAATGTGTCATTTAAAGCATGTGTTTCCTTTTTTCTTTTCATTTTGGATGATCTGTCCATTGGTGAAAGTGGGGTGTTAAAGTCCCGTACTATGACTGTGTTACTGCCAATTTCCCCTATTATGGCTGTTAGCATTTGCCTTATTTATTGAGGTGTTCCTTTGTTGGGTGCATAAATATTTAAAATTGTTATATCTTCTTCTTGGATCGATCCCTTGATCATTATGTAGTGTCCTTTGTCTCTTGAAATAGTCTTTAAAGTCTGTTTTGTCTATTATGAGAATTGCTACTCCAGCTTTCTTTTGATTTCCATATGCATGGAATATCTTTTTCCATCCCCTCACTTTCAGTCTGTATGTGTCCCTACGTCTGACGTGGGTCTCTTGTAGACAGCATACGTATGGGTCTTGTTTTTTTTTTTGTTTTTTTTGGGGGGGGGGGGTCTTGGTTTTGTATCCATTCAGCCAGTCTGTGTCTTTTGGTTGGACCATTTAATCCATTTACATTTAAGGTAGTTATTGATATGTATGTTCCTGTTACCATTTTCTTAATTGTTTTGGGTTTGTTACTGTAGGTCTTTTCCTTCACTTGTGTTTCCTGCATAGAGAAGTTCGTTTAGCATTTGTTGTAGAGCTGGTTTGGTGGTGCTGAATTCTCTTAGCTTTTGCTTGTCTGTAAAGGTTTTAATTTCTCTGTTGAACCTGAATGAGATCCTTGCTGTGTAATCTTGGTTGTAGGTTTTTTCCCTTTCATCACTTTAAATATGTCCTGTCACACCATTCTGGTTTGCAGTTTCTGCTGAAAGATCAGCTGTTAACCTTATGGGGATTCCCTTGTATGTTATTTGTTGTTTTCCCCTTGCTGCTTTTAATATTTTTTCTTTGTATTTAGTTTTTGATCATTTGATTAATATATGTCTTGGGGTGTTTCTCCTTGGATTTATCCTTTATAGGACTCTGTGTGCTTCCTGGACTTGATTGACTATTTCCTTTCCCATATTAGGGAAGTTTTCCACTATAATCTCTTCAAATATTTTCTCAGTCCCTTTCTTTTTCTCTTCTTCTTCTGGGACCCCTATAATTCAAATGTTGGTACGTTTAGTATTGAACCAGTGGTCTCTGAGACTGGCCTCAATTCTTTTCATTCTTTTTTCTTTATTCTGCTCTGCAGTAGTTACTTCCATTATTTTATCTTCCAGGTCACTTATCTGTTCTTCTGCCTCAGTTATTCTGCTGTTGATTCCTTCTAGAGAATTTTCAATTTCACTTATTTTGTTGTTCATCATTGTTTGTTTGCTCTTTAGTTCTTGTAGGTCTTTGTTAAACGTTTCTTGTATTTTCTCCATTCTGTTTCCAAGGTTTTGGATCATATTTACTATCATTATTCTGAATTCTTTTTCAGGTAGACTGCCTATTTCCTCTTTATTTGTTAGGTCTGGTGGGTTTTATCTTGCTCCTTCATCTGCTGTGTGTTTCTCTGTCTTCTCATTTTGCTTATCTTACTGTGTTTGGGGTCTCCTTTTTGCTGGCTGCAGCTTCGTTGTTCCTGTTGCTTTTGGTGTCTGCGCCCAGTGGCTAAGGTTGGTTCAGTGGGTTGTGTAGGCTTCCTGGTGGAGGGGATTGGTGCCTGTGTTCTGGTGGATGAGGCTGTATCTTGTCTTTCTGGTGGGCAGGTCTGTGTCCGGTGGTGTGTTTTCGGGTGTCTGTGACCTTATTATGATTTTAGGCAGCCTCTTTGCTAAGGGGTGGGGTTGTGTTCCTGTCTTGCTAGTTGTTTGGCATGGGGTGTCCAGCACTGGAGCTTGCTGGTCATTGAGTGGAGCTGGGTCTTAGCATTGAGATGGAGATCTCTGGGAGGTCTCTGGTGGACCAATGTCCTGAACTCAGCTCTCCCGCCTCAGAGGCTCAGGCCTGACACCTGCCCAGAGCACCAAGACCCTGTCAGCCACATGGCTCAGAACTAAAGGGAGAAAAAAAAGAAAGAAAGAAAAAAATTAAAAAATTTTAAAAATTATTAAAAATAAAAAAGTAATTAAAAAAAAAAGAAAGAAAGGAGTGCTACCAAACCTAAAAACAAATCCACCAATGATAAGGAGCCCTAAAAACTATACAAAAAAAGAAGACAGAACACTCGGACAAATGGTAAAAGCAAAGCTATACAGACGAAATCACACATAGAAGCATACACACACACACTCACAAAAAGAAAGAGGAAAAAAATATACAGATAAAAAAGGAAGAGAGCAACCAAATCAATAAACAAATCTACCACTGATAATAAACTCTAGATACTAAGCTAAGACAAACATTAAACCAGAAACAAGTTAGATGCAGAAAGCAAACCCCAAGTCTACATTTGCTCCCAACGTCCACTGCCTCAGTTTTGGGATGATTCGTTGTCTATTCAGGTATTCCACAGATGCAGGTACATCACGTTGATTGTGGAGCTTTAATCCGCTGCTCCTGAGGCTGCTGGGAGAGATTTCCCTTTCTTTTCTTTGTATGCACAGCTCCCGGGGCTCAGCTTTGGATTTGGCCCCGTCTCTGCGTAGGTCGCGGGAGGGCGTCTGTTCTTTGCTCAGACAGGACGGGGTTAAAGGAGCAGCTGATTCGGGGGCTCTGGCTCACTCAGGCTGGGGGGAGGGAGGGGTATGGTTGTGGGGCGAGCTTGCGGTGGCAGAGGCCAGCGTGACATTGCACCAGCCTGAGGCGCGCCGTGCGTTCTCCTGGGGAAGTTGTCCCCGGATCCCGGGACCCTGGCAGTGGCAGGCTGCACAGGCTCCCCGGAAGGGGGGTGTGGAGAGTGACCTGTGCTTGCACACAGGCTTCTTGGTGGCGGCAGCAGCAGCCTTAGCGTCTCATGCCCGTCTCTGGGGTCCGCGCTTTTAGCCGCGGCTCGCGCCCGTCTCTGGAGCTCCTTTAAGCAGCGCTCTGAATCCCCTCTCCTCGTGCACCAGGAAACAAAGAGGCAAGAAAAAGTCTCTTGCCTCTTCGACAGCTCCAGACTTTTCCCCGGACTCCCTCCCAGCCAGCCGTGGCGCACTAGCCCCGTGCAGGCTGTGCTCACGTCGCCAACCCCAGTCCTCTCCCTGCGCTCCGACTGAAGCCCGAGCCTCAGCTCGCAGCCCTGCCCATCCCGGCGGGGGAGCAGACAAGCCTCTCGGGCTGGTGAGTGCCGGTCGGCACCGATCCTCCGTGCAGGAATCTCTCTGCTTTGCCCTCCGCACCCCTGTAGCTGCGCTCTCCTCCGTGGCTCTGAAGCTCTCCCCTCTGCCACCCTCAGTCCCTGCCCGCGAAGGGGCTCCTGGTGTGTGGAAACCTTTCGTCCTTCACAGCTCCCTCCCACTGGTTCAGGTCCCGGTCCCTATTCTTTTGTCTCTGTTTTTTCTTTTTTCTTTTGCCCTACCCAGGTACGTGGGGGGTTTCTTGCCTTTTGGGAGGTCTGAGGTCTTCTGCCAGCCTTCAGTAGGTGTTCTGTAGGAGTTGTTCCACATGTAGATGTCTTTCTGGTGTATCTGTGGGGAGGAAGGTGATCTCCGTGTCTTACTCCTCTGCCATCTTGAAGGTCTCCTCTCTAGTTCTTTTTTGCTTAACAATTCCCTCTTCAATTTATCTCTTTCCTCTTGCATCTTACTATAAGAAGAAACCAGACCACACCTTAAATACTTGGCTCAGAAATCTCCTCTACTAAATAACTAGGTTTATCACTTAGAAGTCCTACTTTCTATAGAACACTAGAACAAAACTTGGCCAAGTTCTCTGCCACGTTATAACAAGATCGCCATTTTCAAATTTCCAAAAAATAATGTGTTCCTCATCTCCATCTGGGACTTCACCAGAGTGCTTTAATATCCATATTCCTAGCATTATTCTGTTTATGATTTAATATATGTATTTTCTAAGATAGTAGAAGCTTTCTCTACATATCTCTTTTCTTTCTGAGCCCTCTTTGGAATCTCCTTTAATGTCCATATTTCTATTAACAGGCTCTTCAAGGCAATTTAAGCTTTTTCTGTCACTGCCTCAGGACCCTTCCAGCCTCTACCTATTACCCAATTCCAAAGTCACTTTTACATTTTTAGGTATTTGCTACTGTAGTACCCCCCTTCCTAGTACCTAAATGTGTCTTAGGGTTCTCCAGACAAACAGAACCAGTAACACACACACGCACACACGAGGAAGATTGATTTTAAGGAATCTGTGTGTGCAGCGGTGGGGCTGGCCAGTCAGAAGTCTTCAGAGCAGGATGGCAGGCTGAAAATTCTGGCAGGAGTTGATGTTGCCGTCTTGAGTCCGAAGGCAGTCCGGAGGCCAAATTCCTTCTTTGGAGGACCTTAGTCTTTCAAAGCTTTCAACTGACTGGGTGAGGCCACCCACATTAGGAAGACTAATCTGCTGTACTCAGTGTCTACTGATTTAAAAGTTAATCACATCTAAAAAACTCCTTCCCAGCACCATCTCGAGTGAGGTTTGACCAAACAGCTGGGCACCATAGCCTAGCGAGATTGACACAGAATTAACCATCACAGGCTATAGTAGAAAACTTCATGCTGATGGTGCTTTTCTTAGGCAGTTGTACCAGAAAAATGTTATTGACTGTTGAGAGAATTCAAAAATGCACTACGTGAGAGCTGTGAGTTTCAGTTTTATTCAGGGACCTTACTGAGGATGCTAGCCCTGGAGACAGTTCCTCAGATAACTCTGAGAAATTGCTGTAAAGAAGTAGGGGAGGAGCCAGGATATATGAGTTTTTTGGCTGGGAGATACATGTAGTCAAGCGTACATCTTGGCAAAAGATTCCTGCTAATTACACAAAAAATTGCTCATCTCTGTATGGGAAGGTGCAAGAATCTGGGGTCGTTGAAATTCTTCCTAAGATACTTAGTTAAGCATCTGAACTATCTAGGGGCCCATACATTCAAAACACACAGTGCTTCATTCTGTTTTTTGTCCTGAATTCCTTTCAGTGTTTACCGTAGGTCAGTGACTGCAGTGGCAGACAACTTGATCCTTGTAGAACTGGATGGCAGGCAACATTCTTTGCTTTACAACTCCCTCCCTTTTGATCGTAAGTTTAACCAAGTTTTGGGAGGCATTTCGTGACCAGTTTGTCCCACAGCACTCAGAAGGCTCATTCCTAGGTCAGGCGAGGATGTCATTGACAGGCCACTCAATGTGCTATTTCTGGATTAGGCCCTGTTAGTAACTTAAAAATTCTCTGGATCATTTGTCTTACCGGTCTATTAAGATACAGGAAATATTTTCCCTTGTTCCTTCTCCCACATCTAGATATGCACCATTACAGTTAAATTTGTATAGGGCTATATGTGTGATGAATTGCCTCAAGATGTTGAGCCATCGTTAGTTTTGCCCAAGACCTTGTTACACATTGGGTAATGCAAGAAACCACAATCTTATACGGGGTGTAAGTAATATAGCTAGTAACATTAATAAGATCATAAGTAGAGATTTGAGCATGCGCTTCCAGAACCAAACCAGAACCAAAAGATCACCAAGACAAGGAAGTGGATCACTTAAGGCAGAAATCAGATTCTTCATGTGAGTCATTAAATGTGTAACTTTAGAGAATTCATCTGGCATGAAAATGCAGCATTCAGTTTGAATTGTGGCCTAGGTGCCTGCCTCTTTGAGATGTTGTAAAGATATCAAGGGCCATGTGTTTTGTAATACTGCTTTTTCTCATCATAGAGATCTCAGAATTCAGTAGGCTCATAGCCTGATGACTATCGTTCAAGGCCTACTGGGTGAATTTTGTCAAGGCTTTGATGTGGGTGATTACATCTTCCAGTCCTACTGAAGCCACAGAAGTAGCTGTTAAATGGCCATACCAGTGAGATACAGGATCTCTTGATCTGTCAGCCTTGTATACATTGTAGATTTGCTGGAGTCATATCTAAATTGGAACACTTACGGCCTTGAGCCCAAGGGCATCCTAGGATACATCTGCCTGTCCATCCTGGCAGAAGCCAGGGACAGAAATTGGTACCACAAAGCTACTGAATTCCATGAGGTGCAACCCAGTATCCTGGTCACCTGCCCCAGTCTCTTGCATACCAGTTGCTATCTTTAAGGGAAATGGTTTGTTGGCGTTTTTCATAAGGCGTCAGCCTTATTTTCTAGTGTTATCTGGCTGATTATCTGTAATATGATTTAACTGCTCCCAGCCTAGGGGGCCCTTAAACTTAGATGACCGTAGCCCAGTGTTAGCCGTATAAACCCGTCCTGTGCCTGAGGGAGGGTCCCTTCTAATACTTGGGAAGTTACGTTCTTTGACTGAAGTTTAGCTCATTGCTCTGATGGAGCTTGAGGAACTTGAAAAGAGAACTCACGTCGATGGCCAGGGCCGGAAAAAGTATGATTGATTGGCCAAGTGAGGGGTTCCCAGGTAGTAATATCAATAGTGGCCCTACAACTTCTTTCTTCTAAAATAAATTTTCTAAGGGCCATCCAGTTACAGCCTTGGAGATAAGAAGTCCACCCAGGTAAACCTGAAGTACTGGATGTAGATAAGTGACCACAAACGCAAATATCAGATTGATTTTTGAAATTTGTATAGGATTGTGCCATGATAGAAAACATTTGATTCACGTGCAGAAGTCCAAGAAATCAAGAAAACACTATCAATGATCATCCGGGTCTGGTGTGGCATGTTAGTATAGCATATGAGCATAGCTGTCTACTTCTGATGTTGTCTTCTTGTCCTGTGGGTGTAGCTTCTCCTCTGAGCATTGTTTTCAGGTGATCGTGAGGCCAGCAGTCCTCTCTGTAGACCAGTCTGGTGCAGGGCCCCTTCTTCAGAGGGAAATATGAATCCAAGAATCAGTCCCCTTTCGTTTCACCATGCATGAGCTAGTTATGAGTACCTGATAAGGGTCCTTTCATCTAGGTCGGAGAGAGTCCTTTAAATGATGTCTTTCCAGTATATTATCTCTTGATTGCAGGTCAGGGGGCATCTGTCTTTATTCAAAGATAGATTACTGTGATAAGCTTCAGAAACAAATTTAGAATGTCCTTTGTAGTAGTTCAATTAAATCTTACAATAATGCAACAGAGTAACAAGGAGTCTAGGAAGTTGAGTCTCAGGCAGTAAATACAAATCACAAAGACAGTTAACAACACTAGAAATTAACACCTACTGAAACAAGTTTTTTCTCTCTAAAATCACCTTCATTTCTGCCACACACAGCCAAATTAAGATCACATAAGGCTCTCTGAAATTGGTTTTGCTGGAACTTTTTGTAAGGGATCTCAGACTGAACTTTTCAAAGGTCTCTCAAGGCCAGAAAAGCCATGCCAAGGACTTGGCATCAGATTCTGCCTGCAATCCCTACAGATTTGGGTGGGTTCCTCTCAAGGTCCACAGAATACCTTGAGATCCGTGCACCTGCCAGGAAGTGGCCTCCCTTATTCACCTGATAAGCCTTCCGGGAATCCTGTAAGCAAAGTACTAGGTTTTTCCAAGAGGCTTTATGGTTCCATAAAGTCCACCTCAGTTCTTTAAAGCTGTCTGGTCATGTCTGATTTTTGCATAGTCTCGAATATGACATTCCATCCAAAGTCATTAATGTAGCCAGTGTTTCCAGTTATCTCCTATTCTGTCTCCTGTTATAAGGAGAAGAGATTCTTATTGAATTTATGCAAATAATAATATTGCCATGAGAATAAGAATACTAAGAGTTTCCAAATTCTGGAGGAATCAGAGAGAAAAGATAAATGTTTCAGTTCTGCTTACAAAGGTATAATTTACCAAGTTGCTATAAATTATAGTTAGCTTAAGAGGAAAGAGCAAAAGTTTTCTCAAATCTGGAAAAATAAAACATTAAAAAGAATCAGAAATTTTTCAAAGAGTCATAAAAATTACAATCATCCTCATCAGTTCGTTCAGTCCCATGTTATTAATTCTTGATCTTCTGTTAACAGTTTTATGAAGCCATCAGGTTTTCCATTAGAATTCTTTAATTTCTTACCCAGTTAAGCAGTATGATCTGAAAGTTACCAGAAACCTGTGCTTGTCAAAAAGTCCTTTCTTTGAATCTTCTTGGAGATGAAGCATTTTTGTAAAAGCATCAGAGTAAAACAATAACTGTATGTAAATGACAAGACTTAAAAAGGCACAGTTAAAGACCTGATTACAATGTATTTGTCAAAGAAATTTGGTTATTTTCATACACTATTACAATATTAAATTTTAGATATTAAATACAAGATTAAGATATTAAAATAATGAAATTATAAAGTCCACCATATTAAATATATTTAATACAATATTAAAATAACTAGAATTATGACATTATACCAGGACACATGTAAATTTTAGAATTTCATATAATTTTTAGAACATTTATATTAATAACATTTACCCATACAGTATAACCTAAGAAGGTTTATCACTACTTGTTTGATAATGCTAGCCATGTAATTTAACATATCAAATAAGCCTAATTAGTTTAATATTTCTCTTTGAGATGTTTCAGGGGCCCTCTGAAGCATCCCAAAGATAGTTAGAGGTCAAAAGAACTTCATTTAGAATTTGATTTGAGGAAGTTTGTCAAAGTTATCAAGAGTTTTAAAAACACTTGGTCAACTAGGATTATAGGTCACTGTGAAACAATACTTATTCACTTAACCAAAGTGACAATAAAAGATTTCAAAGGCAAATATAGAAAGTTACAACAAGTACTTAAAAAGTAAAAAAAAAAAAAAAAAAAAACTTCACAGTTGGTTATCAGAATCATATAAATATTCCAAGAAAACTTTGTCTCCTTAACAGAGAACCAAATTCTAGTTTTTCACCATCTTACCGTTAACATTATAATTCATTTACTCAATTAAGTTTATTCTAATCTTAGCCAGTCTAGACCATGCACAAAACTCTTTTCTCAGCATTTCTTTTCCACATCATTCTATTGATATAACTTCCTTTTTTACCTTTAGATTTTTTCCCCTATGCTTTTCCTTGTTCTCTCTCTTTTAAAAATTTTTATTGGAGTATAGTTGATTTACAGTGTTGTGTTAGTTTCTGCTGTACAGCAAAGTGAATCGGTTATACATGTATCCACTCCTTTTTAGATTCTTTTCCCATATAGGTCATTACAGAGTATTGAGTAGAGTTCCCTGTGCTGTACAGTAGGTCCTTATTTATCTATTTTATCGATACATACAGTAGTATGTTTATGTCAATCCCAGTCTCCCAATTTATCCCTTCCCCCTTCCACCCCTGGTAACCGTAAGTTTGTTTTCTACATCTGTGACTCAATTTCTGGTTTGTAAATAAGTTCATTTGTACCATTTTTTTAGATTCCACTTATAAGCGATATGACAGTTTTCTTTCTGTGTCTGACTTACTTCACTCAGTATGACAATCTCTAGGTCCATCCATGTGGCTGCAGGTGGCATTATTTTGTTCTTTTTTATGGCTGAGTAATATTCCATTGCATACATGTACCCCATCTTCTTTATCCATTCCTCTGTCGTTGGACATTTAGGTTGCCGCTGGCTATTGTAAATAGTGCTGCAGTGAACATTGGGATGCATGTATCTTTTTGAATTATGGTTTTCTCCAGATATATGCCCAGGAGTGGGGTTGCTGGATCATATGGTAACTCTATTTTTAGTTTTTTTAAGGAACCTCCATGCTCCTTTTTCTCTTTCCCTCTTTTTAACCTCTCTTGAGGACAAAATTACTTTCTTTTCCCTTAACAAAATGCATTTTCATTCCTTATACCTTGTTTTTTCCTTGCATACAAAGATGTTTCCCTTATTAATTTTAGTAGTTTTAATTCACACATATTAACTAGAATTCTCAACTCTTAAAAAACCTTACTTTCTAGTGAAAACTAAGAAGTAAACAATTTTAAACTTTCCTTTATGTTAGCATCCTGTAGATTGACAGACTTATGAATACTGTTTATAATTTCTAAAAAACGTGCTTTCTTATAGAAAATTTCTCTGTGTGGCACCAAACATATTTATTAATAGTCCTGAATATCTTCTTTTCTCTGTAAAAGGAAGTCTGTGTTTAGTAATTAATGTTTCAGTATATTATTTTATTTTGGAATGATCTAGATATTCAGTAAACTTCCATCATTTAACCTAATTTAGCAAAACTCTAAAGTTTCAAGTAACCATATATTTGGAGAAACTGTTTTTAAGTAGACATACCATAAAACATAATTATCCCTAAAGGGTTCACCTAAAAACTCTTATCTCATTTACACTTAATTTACTTATAAAAATTTCATCATACCAAGTTATTTTTCTTGCTGACAAATTTTGTAATAGAAATAAGATCTTAGTTGACTTTTAACAAACTTAGGTACAGTAAAAGTATTATACTGAATGTCGATGACTCTGAAGAGTCTGTATTAATTAAACCAGCAAACTTAAACTAAGTTTAATACCAAATATTAATTTAATACTGAATATTTCCCAGATCATGTGAACCTGAAATTCAATTGGGTTAGTTTCTTTTATATTTCTGAGACTGTGTATAAGTGCTTAATTTCCTTTAAGCCAATTAAGTAGCGCTCACTTACAAATTAATTTTGGCAATAATACTGTTCAGAAGTAAAGACATGTATCTATAACATACACACAGGCATGTAGACAGATGTAATCAGAGATCTCATAGCTTCATTGTAAAACTTAGTCGTGAATCGGGTATTACAATATAAAACTTACTAGTTTATAAATAACAGTTGGAATAAGTTAAGTTTACTCGCTTGGGTTTAAAAGGCCTCTTTTTCCCTTTTTTCCCTCAGTCCCAGGAATTAAAGATGGTCTAGATAAGAGTAAGATAAGAGTTCTTGAGAGCTCTGGTAAGACATTTATATCTCAAAGATGCAGGGAGAGAAATGCAAGGTCCTCCTAGAAGGACTTCATGCCCCGAGGGTCAGAATTTTGCAAGATGTTTTATCAAGCTGCCTTTCTCTAACTGCTTATGCAAAAACCAGTTTGGGAATGCCAAAAAAAGAGCCCCATCTTGGCCATTTCAGGGAGGATTTCCTTAATTCTTAAGTAAGTAAGTACTTGCCAGTGTAAGTTCTGTATAATATGTAAACCTGTCTGGGGTGTTGGTCAGGGGTTATCTGACACCCCTTTTTCTTCCATTCGAGAGACTCTATTTCTCATTTTTAAATTGGTTTGTCAGAATAAAATCACTACTGAAAACTGTGGTGGGCCGACGTGCGGTTTGTGAGCTTAATTCTTCCAGGTGTCAGCCTAGAGTCGTTTTAGCTCTTTCACGTGCCTGGGTTTCTCTTACTGGCAGCCTAAAAATGCTCTGGAGGCCCTGGGCACTGAATGGCCCATCCTTATATGCGCGGCCCTGGCTGAATGAGGTTTTAAGGAGTGGCTTTCCCTAGGGACCTGCTGCACAGTGTGAGGACTTCCTCCACCACTCCCATAAATGCCTCAGTTGCCCGAGGAAGCTGTAATCGGCCTGGAGGAGCTGTGTGTCTTCCCTTTGGAGCTGAAAGCTCTCCTATGGTATCTTCACTTTTATTCTGACAAATCCTGTTAAGGTAGATGATTTGAGGAAACCCATCAGGTCAGGCTCCTACCTAATCACCCAGTCTGAACCTTCCCACTGTCTTTCAAATGAACAAAATCTTCCCATTCTTTCTCAACTGGGCACCTTCTCAGAATCTTACAACTGAACCCTTTCTCAGTATCTCTTACAAAGGAAAAGTCTTACCCACTACTGAAAAAGACTCAGGATTGTCAACCAAGACAGGAGATCCGAGACCAGGAGAGACTCAGCCAGATTCGTCTGGACTCTCCAGGGAGGCACAAGGGCCCTTGCTGGTGCCAAGGTCCAGATCCTCGGAGAGTTCAGGTGAAGGAAAAAAGTCTGCTCTGGGTCCGTTCATGGTTGCCAAAAAACTCTTGACTGAAATAAAAGTGCACAACATGAGAGCTGTGATTTTGGGGTTTCTTCAGGGGCCTTACTGAGGACTATAGCCTCTCAGATAGCTCCGAGGAACTGCTCCGAAGAGGTAGGGAAAGAGCCAGTATACGTGAATTGTTTGGGCTGGGAAATACATATAGTCAAACATACACCTTGGTAAGATTACTGCTAATCACAAAAAACCCCTCAGATATCTCAAGTTAATGATTTTAGTGCTAATTTATGTATGGGAGGATGCAAGAATCTGGTGTCATTGAAATTCTTCCTAATATGCATCTTAACTGTCTAGGTACCAAAAAACACAGAATGTTTCATCCTGTTTTTCATTCTGAATTCCTTTCAGTGTGTACCGTAGGTCAGTGACTGCAGTGGCTTATGACTTGGTCCTCATAGAACTGGATGGCAGGCAACATTCTTTGTTTTGCAGGCTCTGTCTAATGGGTTTCCGGAAAGCAGTATATTGTCTGCACTGTGAGAACTTTCAGCATCTACAGTTAAGATGTACAGTAATCTTTTTACATTGGTGGCTTTTATCTTTAAAACTGAACATTTACCCCATTTTAAAGATGAGAAAAGAGAGGCTTAGATACAGAACATGGCAGACCCTGGACTTGAACCCCTGTCTATCCCACTATCCACCATATTACATTGCCTGTTGGTTATTGTTTTATGCTGGTCTCAGCCTATCGATAACCAGTGTTGTGATTGGACCAGTCCTTGTGGTTCTGATATGATTGCAAGACGCCCTTCAGAAATAACCCGCAGGACACTTTGGAAAAAAAATAAAAGGTATGTTACTTACAAGACCTGGAAATTACATGGCACGCCGGGGCCACACAGTAAGGTTGGGTCAAGGGTGGTGGAGAGAAAGCAAGAGAGTAGGAGTGAGGGTCTGGGGTTCTGCTTTTTTGGGGGCTTGACAGTGGGGCCCTAGGGTTTCACGGGCTCACTCTTTGTAAATTTAAAACCTAAGAGTAGGAATTTAATGCGTGGGAAGAGAAAAAAACCAAGTGGCCCGCACGGTCAGTTATCAGAATCGACCAAGATCTTTGAAAGGAGCTTCAGCGGGGAGAGGCGGCCTGGCTGTGTGGCTGTAGTGTGTTTATTCTTCTCCATTAGCTATCTTCTTCGAAGCGGATGCTTGCATAGCCAGAGCGCTTGCATTACAAAAAAAGGACAAGAAACCCCAAACTGTCAGGGCTTATACTACAGTTAGTTATTGGTGTAGATTGGTTAATTATTGGTGACCAGATCTGCCTGGAGGAAACCCAAAACGTTCACATTGTAGTTTTATGAAGTGTAGTATGTTACAGAGGATACGTGGAAGGTATCTGTCTTCAAAGTGTCTGATTTTTTTAATTTTTAGAAAAAAAAAGTAAATACACAAAAGCACTAAACTAATATGACAAACTTCTGTGTATCTATGATCAAAGTTTAAACAGATAGTATTTGCTTCAGGTTTTTTAAAAAAAGAATTACTGAAGCCATTGAAATTCTTTCTGTACATCCCCTTAATCCTATTTCTCTCCTCTCACCCTCTTTTCCTACATAGACAAAACTCTTATGAATTTTATGCATATTCTTTCATGTTTTTATATTTTTATAATATGTGTATTAAGACAAAGATCTTTTTACATAATGCTTTTATTAAATACACACATTTTATATATATGTCCTATATATAATTTCATACTCATACACAAAATCTCATAGCCATAGACAATGTAATAATCACTAACATTTACAAGGCGGCCTCAGTTCTAAGAACTTTACATGTGTTAACTCATTTAATTTTAATAATAGTCCCATAAGTTATGTACTCTTATTCTCCCCATTTTACAGATGAAGAGGGTGAGGCACAGAGAGATTGAATAACTTGCCCAAGGGTCACAAGCCATAAGTGGTGGAGCCGCTGTCTCTCATAGATGATAATGTTTGAAGTGGTAAAGAAACAACTTACCTAAGTGCTATTATATTGTACTTAATATTCAAAAACTTGGTTTTTACTCAGCATTGTTCTTGAGATTCTTCTATTCCTTTGGACAAAAATTCCATAAAGTGCTGTGCTTTATGGTCTCCATCTTGGCTTCACTGTCTCTTCTTCGTCTATTCTTATATCAATGGATATTTAGTTTTGTTTCTCCTAACTTTCTGTATTACAAGAGAATGCTGCAACGAACACCCCTGTACTTGTCTTCTTGTGCACTCATGTGAGGGGTCTCTCTGGGGCACTAGCTGGTAGTAGAGTAGCTGGGTAAAAGGGTATTTACTTTTTCAGCTTTTCCAGGTACTGGCACCTTTTTCTCCCAGTTGTTTATGCCTCAGTGCACAGATTACATTCCCACTAGTCAGAGATGGAATATACATACAGACAATGGCCAGACCGTATATACAAAGGGAACTCTGACAGAGAAAGACAAATATCATATGATATCACTTGTATGTGGACTCTAACCAAAAAAATGATATACATGAACTTATTTATACAACAGAAATGGACTCACAGGCATAGAAAACGAACTTATGGTTACCAAAGGGGATGGTGGGGGGAGAGATAAATTAGGAGTTTGGGATTAACATATACACACTACTATATACAAAATAGATGAACAACAAGGACCTACTGTACAGCACAGGGAACTATATTCTACTGATATATCTTGTAATAACCTATAATAGAAAGGAATCTGAAAAAGAATATATATATATCATATATATATCGTATATATATAACTGAATCACTTTGCTGTACACCTGAAACACAACATTCAAAATTAACTACACTTCAGTTTTTTAAAACATGGGTAAAAAATCACAAACGGCCAAAACAAACCAGAACTCTGACCTGGAACCTGCAGAAACCTGCCCAGAAAACCAACTCCTTATCTACAGTAAGCAGCCCAGGAAGCCAGCTTGCTTTGAGTCAGGCTTGCGGAAGCCATTGTCGTAATTAGCATTTGACTGACCCTTAGTGAGATGGAGCCGTTGTATTAAGACAGTTCTTTCCAGAGGTCATTAAGGGATTTATAGTAAGGTGTTAGGAAATTACCTTTTAAAGTAGGGGAGGATACAAATGTCAGATGGGTTTAGCTTTATTCATTTCTGAAGAGAAAGGAAGTAGTCTAGAACCATTATCTTAGACTTCTTCTTTTAAGCAGAAAAAGTCTTATTTTTTTTCTTCACTAAATTATGTAGGACCATAAACAAGATGAAAACTGGAACACCTCAGGTAAAATAAAGTCAGCAGTATGGTTCCACCCACCTGGCCCCCTCCCCTTCCTTCTTGCCTCCCTGCCCCCAGATCACTGGAGACCCCCCCCCCCCCCCCCCCGGTGGAATCCTAGGGCTGGGTGGTAACCTACAAGATGCTGTAGGATGCCTCCTGGTGAGAGCATTTGATGAGATCTTTCATCTCTCTCAGCCTCGGTTAGAAGGGGAACTTGATAAATTCTACAAGACTTTGGGCTAAACGTATTCTATTCCTTTGGTCTCCTGGCAGGCAGGAATTTGTGGATGCTTACGTGAATTATGTCTTCCAAATCTCAGTTCATGAATGGTACACAGCTTTCTCCAGCGGCTTCCTAAAGGTGTGTGGTGGCAAAGTGCTTGAGCTCTTCCAGCCTTCGGAACTGAGGGCCATGATGGTGGGGAACAGCAACTACAACTGGGAGGCCCTGGAGGAGGTAAGCCTAAAAGGTGCGGTCTGTCCCCTCTGAGGGAGCAGCACAGGCCTGGGCACAGCGCCTGGAACCCGGTCTCTTTCGTTTTTTTTTCTTTTTGCGTTACACGGGCCTCTCACTGCCGTGGCCTCTCCCGTTGCGGAGCACAGGCTCCTGACGCGCAGGCTCAGCGGCCGTGGCTCACGGGCCCAGCCGCTCCGTGGCATGTGGGATCTTCCCGGACCGGGGCACGAACCCGTGTCCCCTGCATCGGCAGGTGGACTCTCAACCACTGCGCCACCGGGGAAGCCCCCTCCCCACCCCCGCCCCCGGTCTCTTTCTTAAGTATTCTGTGGTCACGTAGGATTTAGGCCTCCTGCATCTCAGTGGTTATTTCTTACTCTCCAGTGCAAATGGTATACAGATGTCCATTTGTAATACTCTTCTGGAAGATAATTGTTTTCTTTCTGTCTTTCTTGGGCAGACTGCCATCTACAAGGGTGATTACTCAGCCACACATCCCACTGTGAAACTATTTTGGGAAACATTTCATGAGTTCCCATTGGAAAAGAAGAAGAAGTTTCTCTGTAAGTAACATCAGTGTGGTATCTGTCCACATTTCAGTTTTGCATTTGGTATAGGATGGTATACTCCGTGGTGAAGTTCAGCTCTTTTAAATGGTAAAGGGCAAGTAAGGAAATACATTTACGTTTTTTGTCTTAGTGATATCTGAGGCGCAACAGAGGTGGCTAATCCTTATTTGTTGTGTAACGGGGTGGGTTGCATGAAAGGAAGAAAAGCATTTCAGTGATTTTTACTTGCTCTAAAAATGCTAGTTATTTTATATGAAGGGGATCCCTTTAAGTATTACATTGATGAGATCGAATTGTTTGGATTAACCGCCCTTATCTTTCTAGCCTCTTGAAAATACTTGTGTCTACTGCAGAGGTCACTGGGGAGATGTGATTTACAATAGCTTTACTGAGATTTAATTCACACCCACATCCTGTTACAATTCAGCCATTCAAGGTGTACAGTTCCGTGGTTTTTAGTATATTCAGAGTTGTGAAACTATCGATTAATTTTAGAACACGTTCATCACCCCCAGAAGAAACACTGTGCCCATTAGCAGTCTTCCCCCGCTTCCTCCCAGCCTCCCACCGCTTACCAATCTGCTGTGTCTCTGTGGATTCGCCCGTTCTGGGTATTTCATATAAATGGAATCGTACAATAAATGGTCCTTTGTGACTGGCTGGATGACGTCTGAGAATGGTACGTTTGCAAAGGAAAATGAAGCCCAGTTTACATGAGCAAAATTACCCTTTTAAAAATAGTAGAAATCCTTGTGTCGTTGTATAATCAGAGTCATAAATTAGCCATTGAATAGCATAACATTTTTATCAATATAAAATGAGAAAAACAGAGTTTGAAAGGCAGTCTCTTTTGCTTTTTAAGAATGAGCATATATTAGTATTAATGCGAGATTTACCCCCAGATTCTACTGCTCCCATGGAGTAAGGATGAGAGGAAGCGGAGATCTTACAAAAGAATTCCTAAAAAGAGCCCTGCTTCCCCCTCTGCCCGGTTACATGGGCCCTTGAGAAATAGCGGCATACGAGTCAGAGTGACAGGATGAGATTTGCCACTGGATCTTGTGGAACTGTGACAGTCAAGAGGCGCTTGCCCTTGGTCCGGGGATTTCCTTAAAAGATGTTTTTCTGTTCAGAGACCATTGGACTTTCATAAATTTTTATTAACTTTACAGATTTGGCAAGAATGTTTATGTATCATAGCCTCAGGTAGTGACAGGTTGTCTGAACGTGCTCCTTAACTAATGATTTCATTGTATCGATAGTTAATTTTCCAGCAGTTCAACAAAGAAGGTTACCTAGTGCTGGAAAACAGGAAGAGACAGCTGGGTTGGTCTTTTTTTCCCTCCAAGTCACAAGTGTGTCCCAAGAGGGAAATGTCTCATATAGTGTCAGTGTCAGATCTTCTGGTTTAAGAGAAATGGAGAGACAGGGAAAGGCAAGCAAACAGATCCCAAATGGAAATTCACCAGCCAAGGGGGTATAATCACAGATACTCGAGGGGAGAGGGGAGACCCTGAGGCCCCATGGTCTGCAGTTTTCTTCCGGGTTTCTGAGGTCAGCCCTTTTCCTAGGTCAGCATTTCCCTTCCCCTTTGATTTTGTGAAAGCTCATGACGTTTATGAGGCCACACGTTTCACTGAGGCCATTTTTTATTCGGGGGCATTTCTGAGCATCTTTCCATTGGATGGATGCTTTGTGCCAGTGTATAATTAGGGTCTGAAATGAGCCAATGAAAAGTACAGACTTTTTATCCATATAAAACCAAAACACAGGGCTTGAAAGGCAATCTCTTGCTTTATAAGTGAGCATTTGTTAATATTAATACGACACACATTGGCACAAAAAAGTGGTTGTACTTCTCACATGAGCCACAGGGTGTCACCCCTTCCCTTCTGTTCCTCCCTGGGCCGCAGAGAGCCGCTCCCCATTTACCTAGCTGGTGTTTCCCGTCCTCTTTCTCCGCAGTGTTCCTGACAGGCAGCGATCGCATCCCCATCTACGGCATGGCCAGCCTGCAGATAGTCATCCAGTCCACAGCCAGCGGGGAGGAGTACTTGCCCGTGGCCCACACTTGCTACAACCTTCTCGACCTCCCCAAGTACAGCAGCAAAGAGGTCCTGTGTGCACGGCTGACCCAGGCCCTTGACAACTACGAGGGGTTCAGCTTGGCCTGAGGCTCCCCAGCCTGCCCCCGATTCCCCTTCCTTCCTCCACGTCCACAGTGAGGCCCATACAGAAAATCATGGGGAGTGAGTTCTGTTTTTTTTTTTTTTATTGTATTAAGTGGGTTGGAACTTTTGAATCCTGAACCCGATTGATGCATTTCTGGGGTGGTAAGCAGTGACCTTTTTGAAAAATCAGGGGTTAGGGATGCGGTGAAAAACTGGCCCTTGTCTGAGGAGCGATTTTGTTTCTAAACGCAGTTCCCCATTGCTCCTTGCACTTGTGACTACGCTGTACTCTGCTGGATAAAAGGGCAGTGGATTTTTAAATTCGCATTCCCCAGATGTCTCTCTCAGCCCTGACCTTTCCTCATGACGCTTCCTTGTCTTCCTGACTTCTCATTCCTCTGCAAGAATGATTTGACTGACCTGTCCTTTCTCACCTGCACGTGCAGAACATCTCCTTTCTCTGCAGCCTTGGAAATGCTCCTGGCTTGTTGCCGTCCAACCCTAAGGACTAAGAAGGAGAGGATTACTTCAGAAATTCCCAAGCCCAACAAGCTGAATCCGGGTCCATGACTTTGGCGGAACTCTTGCGAATTTATGGGAGCCTTTCATAAACCTGCCTTTTGCCTAAAAACACAGTTCTTGAGGGACTGGCCGTCTCCCCATGGCTCTGCCTATTCCCGGCCCTCCTCAAAGGGGTGCAGAGCCGCGGAGCTTCGCAGCTGAGCCGACCCTCGGTCTGCTGGCCCCGCCAAGCCCTTTTGACAACAAGATGAGGTAACAGGCCCTCCCCCTCTTGCATCATTTTGCTTTTGGAGCCGGTTGCATTAATCTTCTAAGGAGTGTTTTCTCCCAGAAAAGTAGAATAAATTTCTTATCCTTTTCCCTATCACTTTCTGTCTCTCCCACTTCATCTCTCCTCCCACCCTCCTACTTTTCTCTTCACTTCATCCCATTCTCTGTTACCTGACTTACTGTCCCTTCCTCTCCTCTCCTCTCCTCTCCTCCTGGTGGATGCATGCAGTCTATTTTCCTTTTCTATTTAAACTGCAGAATTTCTACTCAGATTTTTTTTTTTCCCTCTTCCCTAACTGCTAAGACTTAAGGACATTCTTTATTATGGAACTTTTGTTTATTGCATTTGGAATGTGTGTTTACAGTGGGATTTCAGGAGGGATTGTGTTTGAAGCAAATATATGTATTTCAGAAATCATGACACACTCAACCTTCTTCATCATGGGATCAGAAAATTCTACATGAGCAAAGAATCTATGTCAGCCTAATTTTAAATTCCTAGTCACTAGAGAAGAGACTTATTTATATAAAATGAAGTATTTATGAACCGTGAGACAGCATCAAATCTCACTGAAGGATTGTAGATTTTTTGCTTTTTGTTTTTAAAACTTATTCCAATTGCTAAATTGGTAGTTTTTCAGTCTTTATAATACAAGATTAAAAAAGGTATAGTTATATGAAATGTTTATTTTCTATGTGTGTGCCTATAGTTCAATATTATGCAATAAATTTGCTGTTTTAATGTAACCAGAACTATTTCTTCTTGTACTTGCAGAATGGGTAGCTTGCTTTCAGTAGAAGAATTAAGTCATCTACCCGAGTAATCTAATAGAAGGTCAAACTTGCTTCCTGCCACAAGAGAGTAGAACCAACTGCTGGGAAAATGAAGAGGAAAACAGGGTGGGGGGGGGGGAGCATATGGCATTAAGGAGGGCTGGGATTTCTGAAGCTTCTGATGGGTGAAAAGGCATTTCTCACGGAGGGGAAGGCCTTAGCAAGGGCTTGAACATGGGGAAGTATTTAAGGAAGGGCCAGGAACAATTCGAAGGGAGCATCAGAGGAAACAGAATAATGGTAAACACGAGTGGGGAGAAAGACAGTAAGTTTGGGGCTGAGGAACCAGGCTAAGCCTTGGACCTTCAAAATGTTCAGGGCCTTGGGGTGGGGGAAGGAGGCAGTGATACGAGTTGAGCCTGGTTTTAAGGAAATGCGGATAAGGGTACTTGTGTTGGAATGGAGTGGGAAGGACAGCAGCTGAGAGCAGTGGGGGGCGGGGGGGGGGCAGCAGTGGAAAGAGAAGAGCTGTGCGCAGGAGGGACGGGAGGAGGGGAGGCGATGGGCGCCTTCAGGGAAAAGGAGGAATTAAAGGTGAATCTAAGACTTGGTAATCTAATGGCTGATGCTAATTAGCCCACTTATACACAGCAAAAAATATAAGTTTTAAAAATTACCATGTACTGTTTGTTTTTACCAGACTTAATAGATGGTTTAAAAGAAGTGGTAAAGAGAACAGTAGCTTTCCATTAATAAGTTCCATTCAACAAACACTTAAGAGCACACAGAAGTGCTCAGTTTGCAGGACAAAAAAAGCCTGTTACCTTTAATTTTGAATGAAAATAGCCAAGTTATTTTAAATTTGAGGGGGGGGGGGTCCTTCAGAATCCTCATGCATGGAATAAGGAGATTGGGCCAGATGATTCCTAAGGTCACTGAGCTCTAACTACTGTACATACAGATGCTCAATAAATTCTTCTACATGTTTCTTGCATGAATGAAATTCTGTGCTGCTTTTCTAAAAAACGATTTTTCTGGCATATTCTCCTCTTTTTTTTCCTTTATCACTATTGCTTTAGAAGACTCTTCAGGTAGGCATTTCTAGATTTACCTACCTGCCTACCTACCTACCTTCCCTCACCTGCAGACAGACATTTGGAAGTTTCTTCAGTTTTCAGAAATGTACCTATTTAATGAAAAAAATCGAAAAAAATCTCATTAAAATAAGGCCACTTGTGGTGGGTGGGGTTTAATGAAAGTGTAACCAGGCGATTTAGCCAGTTGTGATAGCTCCCGCTCCGCGCGAAAGCTGCTTGACCAGAAAGGTTCTCTGTTAATAAATAACCCTGGAGAGCAGGGTTGGCAGCTACAGCCTGTGAGCTAAAATGGGTTGTACGTTTTTAAAAGGGTCTGGTCTGTAAAGCCTAACAAACCATGTTAACATCTGGCCCTTCACAGAAAAAGACTCGCCCCAACCCTTTGAGACCAGACTTGCAGGAATCACAGTAACAGAGTTGATAACTTACTTACTGAAGTGTCTGTCAGGAGGAACTCGGTCATAGCTGACGTTGAACTAGAGAGACATGTCTGGGCCTTTCTGCCGCAGGGGTAAGCAAAGCAAGCTTTGTCTAAGATTAACCCACAGAAATAGGCACCGAGGTTTCGAGCGTGGTGACTACCAGGTATTGACGGTGGCCAGACCCCGCACCAAGCATTATCTACGCGCTATTCAGTTTCATTGCTACCACTGCCCTCCTGGCTCGACCGTTCACTAGCTGTGTGGCCTTGGGCCACACAGCTAACCTCTCTGGAGCTCATTTTCTTCCTACTTAAAATGGGAATAAAAATAATGCCTCCCTCATGGAGTTGTAATGAGAAGTAACTGAATTAATTAATGGAAAGCACAAAGAACAGTGCCTAGCACGTAACAAGCTCTCAGTAACTATAATTTTCATTCTTATCCCAGTTTTTCGCATGAAGAAATAAATGTTCAGAGGAAATAACTTGTTCACTGTCACAGTGGTAGGACGTGAACTTGACCGTTCCTCTATATTACGCCCAGCTGCTAGGGTGGGCAGCAGATTTGACCAGGGATGGATAGCTAGAGATGAGGTCTGCCTAGAGCCCAAATAAAAAGACACGTTGTGATGTGGCAGGTGGCTTCCCTCACCACCCGTCTGCAAGTGGTCATAGCGCAATAAGATTTGTTTTCGTGCCACTGTGCAGTTCAGTAAGGCAATTCTATGATCATGAGACCAAAATACTGATCAGATGTGTGGCTTCTCTGTCATCTGCTGTGGATCTCACTGGAGCTAGTGTCTGTGGGCATTTAGCTGTCAGCCTAGTACCTGCTGACTTCTCCCAGACCATACTTTGGAACTGATGGTCAAAGAGTAGATTCCAAGTTGGTGAACATGCGGAGGTGTGCTAGGTGAGCGGTGTGCCTGGAGAGGGCATCGAAGCTCCGTGCCCATTCCCACATACCTTGCTCTATGTATCCCTTCCATCTGGCTGTTCCTGAGTTGCAGGACTGGAGGTGATGCCGCCAAAATGGCAGTGCAGGATACCCAGCCTCCATTCTTCCACAAAGATCAACACTTAGCCGTCTATCCATGAACAAAACCAGCTCTGGGAGAGCTCTGGAGTCCACTTAAGAAACTTCAGTAATGCGGCTGGACATAAAACCTGAGAATAACCGTACAAAAAGGGGACGACACCTTCACTCTGCCTGCACCATCCCATCCCCAAAGCCAGCAGTGCTCAGCACCAAGAGGGAGTGCCCAGCTAGAAAGGGGGACCCTTCACTAGGAAAGGGGGAGTGGGGTGAGTGACCAGCTTCCCCTGCCTTTCGGGGCACCTCATGAAGGCCCCCCTTCAGTTTCACCCTACTCACTCAGAGATTGGCAAAGCTGAGACACATAGAAAGGGGGGACAAGGGACAAGGAAGAAAAAGCAGGGGCTCCCAGAAGCAGGCACATAGCAGGAGCAGGAGCAGCTGTGGTTCCGAGACGCCTGCTCCACAGACAAATCCAGCAGCTTTCACCACTGAAGAAACCAAGAGACAGCACAACCACCATGGGCCCCACAGGTATTTGCATTCACGGACATCAGCCACCTCAGCCCCTACCTGTTTATTTCCTTCCCAGCCTGCCCCACTCTGGCCCCTGCTAGAGCCCAGGTACCACACGAGCAGCCAGCCCAGGCCTCCACGTGGGCACAAGACACCAGCCTACAAGCCCCATCGCCACGCGTGCACTTGGGGCTAGCCCCTCCAGCCGCGCACTTGCACACTGCCAGCCTGACACTGGCCTCCGCTGCGGTGTGCACACCCAGGGGGAGACTGTGCAGCCACAGGAGAACGTGCAGACAGCTGCCAGCGTGCCCACAGTTGGCCCTGGCCCTTGCTGCCTGCCCTGGCACCCACCACTAGGTGTGTGTCTGCAACCGGCCCCTGCCACTACATAGGCATCTGTAGCTGATCCCTGCAGCGGAGCGTGTACACACCGTTGGCCCCGTCCACCACACCGCCTGTCCTGGTCCTTGGACCAGGGGGTGCTGCTGAGGACCCCAAGCGCCACTGCAGCCTTTGTGGACTCCCTGCAGCATTCATCAGAGACCATTCAGTTGCTGACGCTATGGACCCCAGCAACCTGAGCCACAGAGAGAGCACGCCCCTCCCCCAACCCACTGCTGCCACACAGCCCCACACTCGGTGCCCTGGGGTCACGGCGTGTTGCAGTGTGCTCCACCAACCCCTGCACGTGTGAAAGTCTTCACTTACCAAAGTCAGTCCGTAAAGTCTGGAAGAGGTGACTGCTGCTTCAAATGCAGACACCCGTGAAAGGCTATGGGGATCCTGAAGAATCAGGGAACTAGGTCTCCACCAAAGGAGTACAATAAACGTCCAGGAACTGGCCCCAAAGAAACGGAGATCCAGGAGGTGGCCTGATAGACACTTTCAAATAATTGTCTAAAGATGCTCAGGGAGCTACAAGAGAACAGAAGAACACTCTAACGATACCTGGAAAACAGTACAAGAACAAATAAGATGTGCATCAAAGAGACAGAAGATCTGAAAAAAAATTGTGGAGCTGAAGAATACAATAATTGAAGAATTCAAGAGAGACCTTCAACATCAGACCCGAACAGGAAGAAGAAAGAATCAGTGAGACAGACCAACTGAAAGTAGCCAGTCAGAGGAGCAAAAAGAAAAAAAGAATGAAAAGGACTGAAGAACACCTATAAGACTTAGGGGACACCGTTAAAAGAAACACTGTACGTATCACTGGAATTGCAGAAGGAGAAGAGGTGGAGAGAGGTAGAAAGCTTGTTTCAAGAAAGAATGGCTGAGAATTTCTCTCTCAAACCTGGGAGAGATTTGGACTTCCAAGTTCACGAAACCAATAGGTTTATTTTCAATCTAAAATGATCTCCTCCAAGATACATTAAAAAAACGGTCTAAAATCAAAACCAGAGAATTTTTAGAGCAGCAAGAGAAGAAAAAATCTCGTACAAGGGAACCCCCCATAAGGAAATCAGCAGATTTCCCAGTAGTGACCTTGCAGGCCAGGTGAGAATGGGATAATATATTCAAGTACTGAAAGAAAAAAAAACCCTGCCAACCAAGAATACTTTACCCAGCAAAGTTGTCCTTCAGATATGAAGGTGAGATAAAGACTCTCCCTCACAAAAAAAAAATTGAGGGAGTTCACCACCCCTAGACCTTACTCATTAAGAAAGCTGAAAGGAATTCTTCAAGCTGAAATGAAAGGATACCAGTTAGTAACATGAACACATACAAATATACACCATACTGGTTAAGATAAGTATGTAGTCAGATTCAGAATACTCTAATACTGTAATGTGGTAGTGTGTTCATTACTTAACTCCGGTATAAAGGTTAAAGGGCAAAAGTATTAGAAAACTATAGCTACAATAATTTGTTAATACATAATATTAAATATAAATTGTGACATCAGAAACATAAAAGAGGGAAAGTAAAAGGGTAGAGGTTTTGTATGCAATCAACATCAAATTATCAGCCTAAAATAGACTATTATAAGTTGTTTTATGTAAGCCTTATGGTAATAACAAAGCAAAAGCCTACAGTAGATTCATAAAAGATAAAGAGGAAACTAAAGCATAATCACTATGGAAATTCATCTCACAGAGGCAGGCAGGAAGAGAGGAAGAAAGTAACAAAGGGACTAAAAAACAGCCAGAAAACAAGAAGATGGCATTAGTAGGTCTTTACCTATTAATAATTTCTTTAAATATAAATGTATTGAATTCTCAAAAGACAAAGAGCGGCTGGATGGATAAAAAAACAAAACTCAACTCTATGCTGCCTCCAAGAGACTCACTTCAGCTTTAAGGACACAGACAAGCTCAGAATGAAGGTGTGGGAAGAGATATTCACGCAAGTGAAAACCACAAGAGGGCAGGGATAGCTATACTTACATCCGACAAACTAGACTTTAAGCCAAAAATGGTAACAAGAGACAAAGAAGATCATATAATGACAAAGAGGTCAATTTATCAAGAAGATTTAACAGTTGTAAATATATAATCACCTAACGTTGGAGCTAAATACATTAACAAAATACTAACATCTGAAAGGAGAAATAGATGACAATACAATAATAGTTAAGGACTTCAGTATCCCACTTTTAACAAAGGATAGATCATCCAGACAGAAAATCAATAAAGAAACATTGGACTTGAACCATACTTTAGACCAAATCAGTTAAACAGATATATACAGAACATTCCATCCAACAGAAACAAAACACACATTCTTCTCAAATGCACATGGAACATTCTGCACAATAGGTCATACCATAGGTCACAAAACAAGTCTTAGCAAATTTAAGATTGGAATCATACCAAGTATCTTTTCCAACCCAGTGGTATGAAACTAGAAATCAATAACAAGAAGAAAGCTGAAAATTTCACATACATGTGGAAATCAACACACTCCTGAACAAACAATGGGTCACAGAGAAAATCAAAAGGAAAATAAAAAACACCTTGAATCAAACAAAAATTAAAACACTTTATACCAAAACCTGTGTAAACCTGTGGGATGCATCAAGAGCAGTTTTAAGAGAAGTTTATAGAAATAAATGTCTACATTAAGAAAAAAGAAAGATCTCAAACAGCCTAATTTTACCCCTTAAGGAAGCAGAAAAAGAAGAAACTAAGCCCAAAGTTAGCAGAAGGAAGGGGATAATATAAATAAATGAAATAGAGACCAAAAAAATTATAGAAAAGATCAATGAAATTAAGAGCTTGTTTTTGAAAGATAAAATGGACAAACTTTTAGCTAGATTAAGGAAAAAAAAGAAGGGCTTCCCTGGTGGTGCAGTGGTTGAGAATCCACCTGCCAATGCAGGTGGGACACGGGTTCAATCCCTGGTCTGGGAAGATCCCACATGCCGTGGAGCAACTAAGCCCGTGAGCCACAACTACTGAGCCCGCGTGCCTAGATCCCATGCTTCGCAACAAGAGGAGCCACCACGATGCGAAGCCCGCGCACTGCAATGAAGAGTAGCCCCCACTCGCCGCAACTAGAGAAAGCCCGCATGCAGCAACAAAGACCCAACTCAGCCCAAAATAAATAAATTTATTAAAAAAGGGAAAAAAGAGAAGACTCAAATAGATAACATTTATAAATGAAAGAGGAGACATTGCAATGGATACCACAGAAATACAAAGAGACTATTACGAACAATCACACACCTGCAAATTAGATAACCTAGAAGAAACTGATAAATACGTAGAAACAGGACACTGTAAAACTCTCAGAGGAAATCACAGAACACTCTTTGACGTAAATCGCACAAGATCTTTTTTGATCCACCTCCTAGAGCAATGAAAATAAAAACAAACAAATAGGATCTAATTAAACTTAAAAGCTTTTGCACAGCAAAGGAAACCATAAAAAAAAAAAAACCAACCAAAAAAAACCCCTCAGAATGGGAGAAAGTATTTGGAAACAAAGCAACTGACAAGGGATTAATCTCCAAAATATACAAGCAGCTCATGAAGCTCAATATCAGAAGATCTAAACAGACATTTCTGCAAAGAAGACATACAGATGCACATGAAAAGATGCTCATCACTGATTATCAGAGAAATGCAAATCAAAACTACAGTGAGGTGTCACCTCACACCAGTCAGAATGGCCATCATCAAAAAATCTACAATCAATAAATGCTGGAGAGGGTGTGGAGAAAAGGGAACCCTCCTACACTGCTGGTGGGAATGTAAATTGGTGCAGCCACTATGGAGAACAGTATGGAGATTCCTTAAAAAACTAAAAATACAACTACCATATGACCCAGCAATCCCACTACTGGGCGTATACCCTGAGAAAACCATAATTCGAAAAGATAAATGCACCACAATGTTCACTGCAGCACTATTTACAATAGCCAGGACATGGAAGCAACCTAAATGTCCATTGACAGAGGAATGGATAAAGAAGATGTGGTACATATATACAATGGGATATTACTCAGCCATAAAGAAGAACAAAATAATGCCATTTGCAGCAACATGGATGGACCTAGAGACTGTCAGTGAGTGAAGTAAGTCAGACATAGAAAGACAAATATCATATGATATTGCTTATATGTGGAATCTAAAAAAATGGTACAAATTAACTTATTTACAAAACAGAAGTAGAGTCACAGATGTAGAAAACAAACTTATGGTTATCAGGGGATAAGAGTGGGGAGGGATAAATTGGGAGATTGGGATTGACATATACACGCTACTATATATAAAATAGATAACTAATAAGAACCTACTGTATAGCCGAGGGAACTCTACTCAGTACTCTGTAATGACCTATATAGGAAAAAGATGTTAAAAAAAGAGTGGATATATGTATATGTATAACTGATTCACCTTGCTGTACACCTGAAACTAACACAATATTGTAAGTCAACTATACTCCAATAAAAAATTTTTTAAAATGAGATGTAGAAGTCAGAGGTATAAAAAAAAATCAACTGAATCATTTAGAGAAAATTTGGCCATAAGATGAGCAGATGACATATTTTATAAGAATAGCTTAAGTTCTTTAAAACTTATTGTTCTCATAACCATACTTAAAAAGTATGTTTTTGAAATCATGCTCACTAATACCCAATAAAGCTCAGGATGTGTGTGAAAAAAAAACAAAAAACAAAAAACAAAAAACTTCATGGGACTTCCCTGGTGGTCCAATGGTTAAGACTCTGCCTTCGAATGCAGGGGCTGTGGGTCCAACCCCTGGTTGGGGAGCTAAGATCCCACATGCCTCGTGGCCAAAAAAAACCCAACAAATCATAAAACAGAAGCAACATTGTAACAAATTCAATAAAGACTTAAAAAAATGGTCCACATCAAAAAGAATCTTAAAAAAAAAACTTCAAATGTCCATCAATTAAAAAAGCCTAAAACTTAGAAACATACAACCTACCAAGGCTGAATCATGAAAAAAAATAGAAAATCCAAACTAGTAATGAGGAAGGAGATTGAATCAATAATCAAAAACCTCCCAATAAGAAAACCATAGACCAGATGGTTTCACCAGTGAATTCTACCAAACATTTAAAGAAGAATTAATGTCAATCCTTCTCAAACCGGGAACACTCCAAAACTCATTTTATGAGGGTAGCATAACCTTGGTACCAAAGGCAGATAAGGAAACTATAAGGAAAGATAACTACAGACCAATATCCCTGATGAATATAATAAATGCAAAAATTCTCAACACGATATTTGCAAACTGAATTCAATAGCACATTAAAACAGTCCTACACCATGGTCAAGCAGGATTTATTCCTGGAATGCAAGAATGATTCAATGTATGCAAATCAATAAATGTGATACATCTCACTAATAGAAGGAAAGATAAACTCATATGATCCTTTCAATAGATGCAAAAAAAGCATTTGACAAATGACAACATCCTTTCATGATAAAAAAAAACTCTCAACAAATTGGGAACTGAAGAAACATACCTCAACATAACATCATAAGTCCACAGCTAACATTATACTCAATGTTCAAAAGTTGAAAGCTTTTCCTTTAAGATCAGGAACCGGTTAAGGGTGACCATTCTCACCCCTCCTATTCAACACAGTACTGGAAATCCTAACCAGAGAAATCGGGCAAGGAAAAAAAGACATCTAAATCAGAAAGGAAGAAGTAAAACTCATTGTTTGCAGATGATATGATCTTATATATAAAAAATCCTAATGACTGCACCAAGAAAAGCTAGAACTAATCGAGGAATTCAGTAATGTTATAGGACACAAAATCAACATACAAGAATCAGTTGTGTTTCTGTATACTAACAATGAAATATCTGAAAAAGACAAAAAGAAAACAATCCCTTTAATAATATCAAAAACAATAAAATATTTAGAAATAAATTTAACCAAGGAGGTGAAAGATCTGTACACTGTAAACTACAAGACTCTGGCAAAAAAAAAAAAAAAAAAAAAAACCTGAAGAAGACACAAAGAAATGGAAAGAGATGCTATTTTCATGAACCAGAAGAGTTAATACTGTTAAGATAGCCATACTAGCCAAAGCCATCTATAGATTCAGTGTGATCCCTATCAAAACCCCAATGGCATTTTTCACAGAAATAGAACAAATAATTTTAAAATCTGTGGAACCACAAAAGATCCCAAATAGCCAAGGCAATCGTGAGAAAAAAGTATAAATTGGAGGCATCACACTTCCTGTTTCAAAGTATACTACTATAGCTATAGTAATAACTATTTCAAGCTATACTACAAAGCTACAGCAATTAACATAGTATGGTACTGGCATAAAAAAGAACAAATAGACCAATGGAACAGAATCAAGAGCTTAGAAATAAACCTTTGCATATATGGTTAACTGATATTTGACAGGAAGCCAAGAATACTCAATGGGGAAAGAATAGCCTCTTTAATAAATGATGTAAAAAAATAAATACATGAACGAATGAATGTATGATGTTGGTAAAACTGGATAGTCAAATGCAGAATGAAATTGGACCCCTATCTTACACTATTCACAAAAATTAACTCAAGATAAAGACTTAAACACAGGACCTGAAACTAAAACTCCTAGAAGAAAACATAGGGAAAAGGCTTCCTGACATCAGTCTTTGCGATGATTTTTGGATTTAACACCAAAAGCTCTAGCAACAAAGACAAGACTTGATAAGTGGGATTATATCGAACTAAAATAGCTTCTGCACAGCAAAAGAAACAACCAACAAATAAAAATGCAAACTATGGAATGGAAGAAAATATTTGCAAACCATATATCTGATAAGGAGTTAGTATCCAAAATATGTAAATAACTCATACAACTCAATAGCAAAAATAACCAAACAATTTGATTTTAAAATGGGCAGGAGAACTCAATAAATACATTTTCAACTAAGACATACAAATGGCCAACAGGTACATGAAGAGGTACTCGGCATCATTAAACATGAGGGAAATGCAAATCAAAACCACAAGGAGATATTCATCTCACACCTGTCAAAATGGCTATTGTCAAAAAGACAAAAGATAAGTGTTGGTGAAGATGTGGAGAAAAGGGAACCCTTGTGCATTGTTGGTAGGAATGTAAACTGGTATAGCCACTATGGAAAACATTATGAAGGTTCCTTAAAAAAATAAAAATAGAACTATCGTACGATCCAGCAATCCCACTTCTGGGTATATATATATATATATCCAAAGGAAATATAAACAGGATCTTGAAGAGATGTCTGCACCCCCATGTTCACTGAAGCAGTATTTACAATAGCCAAGATATGGAAACAACGGGTCTGTCAAAGGATGAATGGATAAAGAAATTGTGGTGTATATACACCATGGAATATTATTCATAAGAAAGAAGGAAATCTGGCTATTTGTGACAACATGGATGGACCTTGAAAGTATTATGCTAATTAAGTCAGAGAAAGACCAATACTGTATGATCTCACTTATATGTGAAATCTAAAATGCCTAACTCATAGAAACAGAGTAGAATGGTAGTTACCAGGGGCTGGGGAGTGGGGAAAACGGGGAGATGTTGGTCAAAGGATACAAACTTCCAGTGATAAGATAAATACATTCTGGGCATCTAATTAACAGCATGGTGATCATAGTTAATAATACTGTACTATATACTTGAATGTTGCTAAGAGAGTAGATCTTAAATGTTCTAACTGCAAAAAAGAATGATCATTATGTAATATGATGGAGGTGTTAGCTAATGCTATGATGGTAATTGCTTTACAATATATTAGTGGTTCAAATCAACCTGCTGCACACCTTAGACTTACACAATGTTACATGTCAATCATATCTCAATAAAACCGGAAAAAATAAAGGAGAAAACAGCCAAATCACTGTTAACTGGATGATGGAGAGAAAGGTGGAATGAAGGAGGGCATACAACAGAACGTCAAAACAGATTTGAGGTGCAGCCCAATGAACAGAATGTTTTGTGTTAGGGTCAAGCACAGAAGAGGAAGTATATAAAATCAAGGCTAATACGCAGAATTTTATCATTTCCTCTCAAAAAGAAATGTAAGCTTTGGTTGTCTCCAGTTTTCTTTGGCCCTTAAAAATGGAGCCAAGCATATTTTAAAATATGCTTAGATATCTCTAGAATGTCTAAGAACATGATGCCCATGTTGCCTTCGTACTACTTAGCTGGGGTTGCTTGAGTTACGAGTCTTCTGGTTTGTGAATGTCTTCATTTTTAAGAGATGCCTTCTTGGGGCATTGATAGGCGCACTGGCAGCCTCCACCTGCAGACTTATCTTGGGGAACAGTATCTCACAAAGCTGAAGAGGAGCTTGTGATAAGGAAGACAGTAGGTCCTCATGTCTTCAGAAGAGGTGAAAACTCTCCTGCAGATGAGATCAAGGAAATTCTCCAGTTGGATGTGACACAGAAGCTACCACCACGCCTTTCCAACCCAGGTAAGGAGGGACTGGTTAACTTGCCTCGTGGAGTGAGAAACAGGGATATGCAACAGAATAGGTGCTGGAGGAAGTGTCCACCCCATTGTGGGCAGATTCTCTGCATCTGTATTAACAACAGCCTCTCCCACGGATTAGCTGATCCAGGCTTTAGTGTTTTATTTCCTTCTAAGAGTAACGGAGTTATGTGTGGCATGGAGAAAATTAGTTCAGATGTCAGCATTTTTTTTTTCTTCCAAGAGTGGCTGGATGCTTGGCAGGGTGCACAATCATACGGTCTTCAGATCTTTTAAAAGCTGATTTTCCTGGGCCTAACCCCGGGGGAACTGGATACAATCTCTGGTTATTATTGATTCAGTTCCCATGGGTGTTGAACTTCCTGAGAAATTAAATAAGATCTAAAACTCACACACATACACTCCTCAGGTGAAGGGAAACTCTAAACCAGGTTAGTTTCACGGTCACCTTGTTTTTAGGATTAGGAGAAAAAGAAAGCCAAAGAGCAGATTTGGAAATAACCCCAATGCCTACAGTGTCATAAGAGGCCCGGGGCTCCTGAGAGCAAAGGTCAATAGCGAGCGCCAACTAGGTACTGGCTCGTGGCCCCACAGGGACCGGCCTGCCACTGCCAAAGGCTTCTTGTTGTTAAAAACGTGTCTCCTGACCTTTCGTGCCTGGGCTCTCCCAGGAGCTCAGAGGCTGGTGTAGCAGACTCAAGGGCTCTCAAGTTCAAGTTCGGCAGACTGTTCGGAGAAGAGACCTGGAGTTGCTGAATTTATGAGGTAATGGGGGGCAGGGCCTCATTCAATGAGAGTGGAAGGTCATTTGAACCCAAAGCTTGCTCTGCTGCTGGCCCGAGCAGCGGCACCCCGACTTTGCCCCCCTGGCGCTGATGAGGGAGTGGAGGATGACCCCGGCCCCCTCCCAGTCTCAGCCTTGTCCACGGGCTTGGTGAAACCTAGGATGCTACTGAGGGGCCTGCCCAAATCAGAGCAGCTCTTCTCCCTGGGGTACGCTTCATTTTCACTTGTTCAAAAATACAGCCTGAGGGCTTCCCTGGTGGCGCAGTGGTTGAGGGTCCGCCTGCCGATGCAGGGGACACGGTTCAAGCCCTGGTCCGGGAAGATCCCACATGTCGCGGAGCAACTAAGCCTGTGCGCCACAACTACTGAGCCTGCACTCTAGAGCCCGCAAACCACAGCTACTGAGCACACGTGCCACAACTACTGAAGCCTGCATGCCTAGAGCCTGTGCTCCGCAACAAGAGAAGCCACCGCGATGAGAAGCCCGCACACGGCAACGAAGAGTAGCCCCCCTTGCCAAAACTAGTGAAAGCCCACGCACAGCAACGAAGACCCAACACAGCCAAAAGTAAGTAAATTTATAAAAAAATATTAAGAAAAAAGTAAAATAGATAAACAAGGGCCTACTATCTACACAGGGAACTATATTCAACAGGAACTATATTCTTGTAATAACCTATAATGGAAAAGAATCTGAAAAAGTATATATGTATATATATATATATATATAAAACTGAATCACTTTGCTATACACCTAAAACATTATAAATCAACTATACTTCAGTTAAAAAAAGTAACAGTTACAGGAAAATAACAATATCTCAAAATATCTTACCAAGAAGTACTCAACGCTGTAGAACCAGGAGCATGACAAGGGTTTCTCAGCATCTTTGAATTGCTTTTCAGAAATTAAAGGAAGATTCAACCGTGTGGAAGATATGAGTTTCAGAAGCCACAGTAACACACGATTTACACACACAAAGGCTCAGCTGAGACATGGAAGCCCAGAGGTCTCGGATTTGGTTCCTGCTGCGCTTTGCACCGGGCCGCGTTCCCCGGAAGGTGCTGCACAACTCGGATCCACCCTGTGGTACAAGCCTTGTCGATGGAGAGGAGCAGTGAGAAGCAGGCTGTCCACAAGCCCAGCTCCTGCCAAACCCCACTTGTCGGCCTGCCAGCCAGCATTCTGAAAACGCATTTGGGAATTTCTACTTTCAGCCTTTACTGAATATGAAATCCAACTGTGTATTTATAGCCTTGATAAGCTGACCCAGCTTAGGGATAACCCTGATACATTTTTGTCTTACAAGATTCAGAATCCACGTCTAGAGGGGGTAATAATGAGGCCATTGAAAGGAGTGACGAGGACTGTCCTTCTCTCCCAACCTCCCCCAGTCGGTCCCCGTTCTGAAATTCCCATTCAGTTCGTCCATAGTGCTGCAAACTGATAGAGTAGGAGCAAAAACATTTCCAGGGGAGTCGGGGAGGCCGTCTGGAGGGCCATCAGGCTTTTAAACAGGCTGTAGGAGCTGGTGTACTTGGGCCAGCATCACGTTCTGGTCACTCAGAGGGGCGACAGCAAAACAGGACTTAAGAAAATGTAGGGTCGCTATATACTGCTTGCCACTTATGCCTCAGTTTTATTACTTTGGACCCAGTGTTTCAAAAGGTAAGTTACTCAGGCGAGCTTCAGTGTTTTTTTTTTTTAATTTATTTATTCCATTTATTTTATTTTTGGCTGTGTTGGGTCCTCGTTGCTGCACGTGGGCTTTTCTCCAGCTACTGCGAGCAGGGGCTACTCTTCCCTGTGGTGCGCGGGCTTCTCACTGCAGTGGCGCCTCCCGTTGCGGAGCATGGGCTCTAGGCGCGTGGGCCTCAGCAGCTGCGGCTCGCGGGCTCAGTAGTTGCGGCTCGCGGCTCCAGATCGCAGGTTCAGTTGTGGCGCACGGGCTTTGTTGCTCTGCGGCATGTGGGATCTCCCTGGACCAGGGCTCAAACCCATGTCCCCTGCATTGGTAGGCGGATTCTCAGCCATTGCGCCACCAGGGAAGCCCGAGCTTCAGTTCTGACAGAACTCCAGGCCACTGTGCCGTCAGCAGTGCTGCGTCTTCATGCTCCGAAGTCAGACATCTTAGTTCAAATCCTGGTATCAGTACTGGGACAGGGTCCTTGCTCCAAGCCTTAATTTTTTTTTTTTTAATTTCATGTTTAGTATACTCTGAATGTGTACTTGAGTCACTTCAGTCAGGCGTCTGTAACGCATGCAGCTTAAGGAACACCTGTGGGCCTAACCTCCACCGACCACGAGCTACTCACCTCACACAACTGCAACGTGCCTTTTCTTCCATGTCACAGTTTTCTGGTGGCCTCATTAGCTTCAGAGTAGTGAGTGGTTCACATATTTGCCTGTGATGGCCTCCGAGACTTTGGAAATGTACTTAAACAGTTGTTTTTCTTAATGCCTTTCTTTCTGCACCCCTCCAGCCCCTTCCATTAATTGCTTCAAAGGCAGCCGAGCAGAGAGCACAAGCCTGTTTTCCTACTGACCATCACGGGCATGTCTAGCTTGTACCCAGTTTGCTTCACCTTCCAGTGCCCTCCCTGGAGGGGAGGCTTCTGAGGAGCTCAGGGGAGCAGCGTGATTCCTTACACAGGGAAAGGTCAGACCCCACAGAGCGTTCAGTCACACGTTCCTGACGCTGTCAAAAAATCCAGGACATTCACAATTAAAAATATTTTATTTACGTTCATACAAAATACAGCCATGTACAAAAATGTACATAACATTTTCATTCAGTTTACATTTTACAAAAGGAACAACTGTAATTTCAAATACTTTCTGCTTACATGTCGTGTAAACGTTGTTCTGGGCCCATGTTATTTACTAAAATTGCATCCACTCTCGGAGGTTTTCATGATTGTGTAGGTGCTTTCAGATTGAGAGCTAGAGCTGCCGAATCGATTTCTCAAGCTGCGCACGTGGCCACGACTGGCTGGATTCCAGACAAAATGAGCTCCTCTAGAGACATACCTGCACTTTCATAGCAAAATGAAGTTGTAGATGTATAGATTTCATTTTAATACACATCTGTGTGTACCTGCAATTGACCTCAGCTTATCCACATACATCTGTTATGAAGGATCACGGTGGAAGAGTGTGGATGCCCCAAGGGCGCGATCTCTACTCTGGAAAGTGGCTGAGGCCACGGCGCAGCGGCTGACACGTAGATCACCATCTCTTGGAGCTTTGGCCGTGTCAGCTACCCTGTGAAGAAGTACCAGTATGCACAAGTTCAGTACCTACGGACTTGAAAACACGTCTAGCCTATCTTTTGACAAAATGTACTCTTCCGTAGATTCTGAGGGTCACGTGGGGGAAAGAAATATAACGGAAGGGAATTAATCAAAGAAAAAGCAAGCACACTCCGGCTTCTGCTAAACCCGTGGCCTTCCGAGGAGACACTGCTTTAACGTTTTAGCCCCGTTTTGTCCCTCCCTATCGGTTTAACCAAGTGGATACTACGAAAGAATACCACAGAGGCGCTGACCTGGGTGCAGAGACTACCACTCCCCACCTCGGGAGAAAACCCCCCCCCAGGATGCAGTGTGTCAGGAAGACCCGTCTTGAAAGCAAAACCAATTTAGACTACAACCAGATTTTCACAAGGCAGTTAAAAGAGATGATGGCGTTCAGCTATAAATATACCGTCAAAGGTAGTGAGGTATACAGCCTTAAGAAATATACCCTTTAAGAAAGACGGCATCTTCACGATCAGATTAAGAATCTCTTAAAAAATTCATCAACAAACTTTAAATTTTGATTTTCCTTATAAATCTGTGATCAGTTCTGGATACAGGGCTCAATTCTGTCTACTGAGAATTAGGCAGTCCCAGAAGGAACCAACTTAACTGGCACCATGGCTGCCCTTTGATTCTGATAATCAACTTAACAGTCACCTTATAAGGAATTCTAAGCGCAAGGCACAACCCTGAGGCACTTGTCCTGGGCTAGAAATGACACACCTGGGAGCAGGCACACCCTACAACAGGCTCTTCTGCCACCACGCAAGTGTTGCATCAGGAGGAGAGGAAGCAAAAATCACACTGATGTTATATATAGAGGCATTGCTGATCCCTGCCTTGCCAACGAATAATCACCTTTTGACTTCAAACCAGCAACGAAAGCCATCTACTTATTAGCTCACAATAAATTATAGCTAGCAATTAAAAAAAGTAGTTCTCCAGCCTGAAATGTGATGTGTTCTTTCATGGGACTTTTCCCTGAATCGGAGATCACTGAGATTGTGCAGACTTCCTTCTACCAGCGCCAAGACGAACTTCGGCTGTCCTGAAAAACTTCTCAGCGGGCCCTTATCCTGAACCTCGCACATACCTGTCTAAAAAGGAAAATACGAACTCAACGCTTCAAGGATGAAATGCCGTAACGATAACATACTTAATATAAATATCTATTTCAAGGCTTGCTCCAGGCTAAAACACAATAAAGAGCAAATGCTTGGGAAACGACAAGCCTCTGCTATCTCTGATTCTTACAATCACACGGCCAAGTTTATTCATGCTTTGCTTCTACTTATCATTGTTATTACATAACCCTTGACATTTATTTTGTTGGCATGTGCTCATAAGCACACACACATTCCCCACAGAGCAAAGGAAAAACCGCAGTCCGGAGTATTCTGTGTTAGGCCAATTAAGACGCTGCCTCTAGGGCCTTGAGACTCTGGGCTGCAAAAAATGGTTGCTATGGAAACAAGTTTACCTCCGCATTTCTGGCAGAGCCAGAACCTATGGTCTAACCTGTCTTCAGATAGAATCTCCTGTAAACAGGGCTTCCCTCCCTTAATTTGGGCACCATTCTAGGAAGTATATTATTATAAATTACAAAGGAAAACATGACATTCCGTACACATTTTACTCTAACTCGGTGTCTTCTTTTATTCAATCATACAAATTTGAATGGGGATTCCTGAATAAATCTTTTACTTAATTTACCTTTGGCAGAAACAAGAGATTTCAAAACATTTAGTAGCTTCTCATTTATATAGCTTTTTCTCTTTTAAAGTTCTATAGCATATTAGTACTTGCAAAACAATACTCTTAGACAGATGTGCTTTGAAAGTTAACTGGTGATGATGTGATTTACATTATAGCTTATGTAAGAGATTACTTAAAAAGGACGAACTAGACATGTATTTCTTTTCAAAAATACAATTTTTGGTCATGTGAATGATTCATGTTCAGATTTCAAAAATAGAAACGTCCTAAAGTGCATCATTTTATAATATAACTCCTTGAAATTATAGCAATCTGCAATGTAAACAGTGAGGCAAAGAATACCAAGCTATATCTATATTGCAGGATTCTGTACCGTCTTTAAGTACGTGGATTCAACCAGGGCACTTTCAACATATAGCTCATGCTTTTGGATGATTATTTTTAAGAGCAAATTTAAAGGTATTCTTTTTCCCCTACTCCTGACTTCAACGATTTTCAACCGACAGAGAGCTGCTACTTCACTTCAACAATGGAAAATGCTGCTACAAATCCAATCTGATCAGACAGTTTCTCAAGAACCCATCTTGGAAACTGACAACTGATCAGGAAGGAGTTTTATCCTTGTTATTATTATTAAAGAAAACAAAATGGTACCCTTTGCTGTCCCGTTCATCCCGCAACATTATCTTCAAAAGGCAGAGCCTGCTGAAACACCTTCTCTTGGCAACCAGCGGCTGCTGGGCAGACACCTGTGCTCCACCTCACAGAGCAGAAACATGGGCCAGGATGGGCAGGCGGAACCAGGACCCACTTTCCTCAGCGCAAACACAGAAAGTCAAAAAGTAACAAATCACAAGATAACATCGGCACACTGGAGAGATGAGTGATCTGGTGTCTTCAATTCCCTGGTCCCTCCAAAATGTCTAATATAGACAGTTTTGTGACACCGTCTTTGAAAAAATTAGAATCATCATTGGCTATACACCATTATTTTTTTTCTCTTTATACATGATCTTGAAAATAGTGTGATTTCGATTCTGTCTTAGGTTGAGCTCTCAGGGCTATACTTACCCTTCAGGAGATTTTTAGTGCAGGTTTACTTAAAAAAAAAGAAAAAAAAATTAAAACTCTGGTAAGTCCTCAGGAGGCTCATTCTCTCTCACGATCCTCTACGCTTAAGCTAAGAATTAAGCAAGACCCTTTTGTTCGGCTAGAGCCAAAACAAAACCAAGCCCCCAGTACGCTGCTGGCCTCGCTCAGTGTTTGATGTTAACATCTGAGGCTAATAAGTGCAGTCAACGTTCAGGAAAGGATTCTCCAGGCTCTTCACCGCTGCCTAATTTAAAAATCAGCACAAATATTAACTACTTCTCTATCCCCTCTGTCCTCTGCAGATGGTCCAGCCCTAGTCAGGGATCACAGCTCTCTATCAGCTGAGGACGTCGTGAAGAAACACACGGTCAAGTAGAGGACTGCACGGCCATTCTGGGCAGACGCGGCTTCCATCCACCTGAGAGCTAAAGGGGAAGCGATTCACACGAGTGGGGAAAGGCGCAGCTCTGTGGAAAGGTCACGAGGATGGTCGAGGCAGCAAACAGGGCTCCAATGCAGGTTCCCACTTGAATGGGTGCTCTCTTGGGCTGGGCCCATGCTCTCTTGGGCACCTGCACTGGATGTGCACAGCAAGTTCGCTCTACAGGGTGCAGTCCTGAGCTTGTTTTTGTCACAGTCCGACAGAGAACAGGCTGCTTCTCAGTTAGCCAGAGAAGAACAGTGTGTATCCTCTGTAGATGAGTGTGTCTCAACGTAGTGATTCGTCGCTGCCAGTTGTCAGCGAAGCTTCCGCTACAGCGTCTGTGTGTGTCTGTGAGCGCTCGGGTGCACGGAGATCTCGACTTTCCCTTACACAACTCCTACATGGGGGCAGGTGCGCTCCTTCCATCTAGGCGGTTTCCAAGGCAGGCAGTGGAAACTGGAGACGATCCCAGTGGCCCAGAGGCAGAAGAGCTACTCTCTTTGTAGGTCCAGCTCCAAGGCTGCCTTCCAGTTTCTGCAGAGCTGCTATCTGCCAGGGGAGGTGGGGGGCACATTCACCCTGCACCCCCAGCCCCCTTGGCTCGGGTAGGGCTGCCTCCTCACACGGACTTGGAATCAGTGTCTCTCTTGCTGATGAGCACCTCCAGGAGCCTCAGTTTGGCCTTGATGTGCTTGTATTCGTTGTATTCTTCAGCCATAGAGGTGCGGTCTTCCTTCTGGACGTTTCTGACGGAAACAAAGGGAAAAGGGGCTGGTGATCATGTGCTGTCTCTTCCAGAGGATACTGTTCCTCAGGTGAAGGACCATCACGTGGAAATGTGCAGCTGATCACCCCACAGAATCAGTGTTGCCAGGCATCACTTGGTATCAAGACTGGAGCTGGGTTTAGACAAGCAGTGAAAGACAGTGTCCCCAGAAGGCACCATGCAACTGAGTTTCAGAGTTAATCTGGCATCTTGAAGAATGATGGGAAAGACTACGAAATGTAGAAACTTTCTCTGCTGCTGCTACGTATGAATTCGTACCTCAAGTCTCCATACACTGAAGTCCTTTACTTACACTTAATGCTTTCTCACTTCTATATACTTCACCTAATGAACCATTACATTTCTGATTAGTAATTGGCATACCCATAATTTACAGGGTTTAAAAAAATAGTTACTACTCCTACTTACTATAAAAATTAGTCTTGGAATTCAGCAACTGGATCACAGAATACTAATAAAGCTTTATAGTTTACTGAGTCATTTTACATGTATACTTTTTATGTGCACAAGTATTATACTTGAGAGCTGATGATAGGGTGAGCACCATGCTAAGTACTCTGAATCCATGATCTAATACAACCCGCAGGAGAACCTGACGAAATGCCGCCGTTACCCGCATCCTCAACCGGTACTGCCCTGCTTCTCATCTCACTTGGAAACGCACATGTCAGACATTCAAATACCAGGCCTCCTTTACTTCCTATTCAAGAGCAAAAATGGGAAATGGGATAGCCTGGGGCTCATTTAATTTTGCTCAACGAACTAATTTTATTCCTGCTTTGCCTGCTCAAGGAAAGGACCCTGGATGCTCCCAGGAGACGGCAGGGAAGGGGGCATCTGACCCTAGCCCCAGACGTGCCTTTGAGGGTCTTCACTTGCCTCACGGACGAAGTGATGGAACCAGATTCTGTGAAATCTGAAGTCCCTGACAGTTCTAAACTTGTATGATGATTACTGATTCCCATCAATTGTATTTTCTTAAAACTTGTGAAGGTTACATAATTATAGGATATCTGTGCATAATGTGACTATAAACAAATGGGGAAAAAAATGAGCAGACAAACCAAAAATATGTTTGGGAAGAAGACTGGAATGAAACACATCAAAACATTAATCCTTTGGTTTGTCTTTGGGTGTTATTATCATTTTGGGTATTCTTTCTTTTATCTATATTTTCTAAATATCCTACAGTTCATGGAGAAAGAAAGACAAATATTTAGGTATAAAAATTCATAAATCTTGGGCTTCCCTGGTGGCGCAGTGGTTGAGAGTCCGCCTGCCAATGCAGGGGACGCGGGTTCGTGCCCTGGTCTGGGAAGATCCCACATGCCGCGGAGCGCCTGGGCCCGTGAGCCATGGCCGCTGAGCCTGCGCGTCCGGAGCCTGTGCTCCGCAACGGAAGACGCCACAACAGTGAGAGGCCCGCGTACCGCAAAAAAAACCCCCATAAATCTTGAGAAAGTCATTATAGGACAGATCCAAATCAGAGATCCCCCAAATAAATTTATACAATAATTGAAATAAACTGAAATATAGTACATTTTTAATGCCTAAGTTAATCTTTATGGTACTTTTATTTCCCAATACTTTTGAGAAGTATAAAAGGAGACTTAAAGAGAAACTATTTACACCGTTTAAATAATTTAGATTAAAACATTTTAAAATGATAAAACTTAACTCCAATGTGAGAGATGGTGCTCTATTCCCTGCTCTAACCTGGTCTCATGCTGTGACTTGAGTCGGACATTCTGTGCGTGGTCACTTGCTAACAGGGGAGACTATCCCTCAGCCTAGCGCTCTACGATGATGATTACAGTATGTCTTAAAACTCACTGACAGGGGCTTCCCTGGTGGCACAGTGGTTAAGAATCTGCCTGCCAATGCAGGGGACATGGGTTTGAGCCCTGGTCCGGGAAGATCCCACATGCCGCGGAGCAGCTAAGCCCGTGCGCCACGACTACTGAGCCTGCGCTCTAGAGCCCGCGAGCCACAACTACTGAAGCCCGTGCGCCTAGAGCCCGTGCTCCGCAACAAGAGAAGCCACCGCAATGAGAAGCCCTCACGCAGCAACGAAGAACCAACGCAGCCAAAAATAAATAAATAAAATTTATAAAAAAAATAAAAAGAATGTTAGGTGATAAAATGTATTTAAAAAAAAAAAAAAAACCTCACTGGTGAAAGGCACTCTATCAGTCAGGAGGGCTTCTTGTTTCTTGTGTATTTCTCATTTGACTTGACAACTCTGCTTTTAAAATGAGCCTACAAACCAGCAAGGCCTAGAGTGCCCCTTTCCTTGTTTCTCCTTCAAGTTTATTAAGATTAAAAAAACAAAAACAGAAATCTAAACCAGTGCTGCCCGCTAGAAACAGCTTCAAGCTGCTCATTTTCGATTAGAATTTGATATGACAGGTGGGTTTTGGAAATGTTAGCTGAATCTGTATCGGTCTTGGATATCATCCAAGGAGCACTTCTTCCTGCAGGGCCACACAAACCTCCCCATTTCCAGTAAGCCTCAAAGGGGCCCAGGGCACAAAACCAAGCGCCAGGTTACAGGAAAGCTGTAGGGTGGCTCCCACATGGGAGGCTTTGCACAGGTGTGACACAGAAAAGAGAGGGCTGTGTGTGAGGTGAGGGAGGGGAAGGACAGCACACGCACTTACCTTCCATTTTGTCTGAAAAAATTGTCTTCAAAATCACGCAGTTTCTTTCGAACCCTTTTCTTTTCTTCTCTCATTTCCTGAAGGTGTTCCAAGAGTTCTGGTCTAAGAGGGGCAGAAGTATTTCAAGAAAATTGAGTTAAATCTGAATAGTTGTAAACGTAAGGAATGTGCAACTCGATAGGAGTTGTGGAGAAAGGGAAAAGCATATAAATGCAGGAACTGCGCAAGGAGCTGAGGGTCACCAGAAATGGATGTTTTCCATCCCCTGGAAGCCAAAGCACACTGACGCTAGATACGGCTTCTGGGGCTCCTGCGAGGCTCCTGCTACTTATGAATTCCTCAGGCTTGTGAACTCCCAGGGCGCTTTGTCATATTTTGCTTAGAAAGAAAGAGATGACATCTGTGCTCGGTATGTATTAAATGGCGAGCTGTGGCGCACAGAACCACGCAATGCCATTACAGAGACCTTGCGATTGTTTAAGCAACATCTCAGATGCTCCCTCAGATCACACGGGATGAAGCATACAGAAACACTGAGCCAGAAGTTAAACAAACAAGCAACCCCTGTTTTATCCACATAGATGCGCCCTAGGCAAGTCACTTACGTTTCGGCAGCCAATTTAAGTACAAAGGCTAAAATAATATTTCAGAAAATTATTTTCATCACAACATTCCAATACCACCACCAAAACAACATACATCGAAGCAGCATGGAGATTTGAGAGTCCGGTATCCTGGCTGCATTTTGATGGTATTTTATCATCCATCGGGGAAATAAAGCCGTCAGTGACATCTTCAAATTGGTCCAGAAAGCAACGTGCACTGAAATCGGTCTTCAGGGTGACGGTGAACTCTGGCTTTGTGCTGCTATCGTCTTCTGAACCCTCCTCTTCTTCCTGGAGATACACAGCAACCCCAATAAAAATTGGGTCACTTTTTCGGGCCCTCTTTCGTTACAGGTATCACTTCACGATCACTTAATTATCCAGACCCCATATAGTTTCTTCTATATAGCTACAGTTAGCAACACACGTGTACACGATGGATATATTATTGAATATCTATATGTACACAGTAAATAAGACAAAACACTAAACACAGCTACTGAATAGGGAAAAAAGCTGTAAAAAAAAATTAGTATACAGCACAATTAACAGTTGTCAAGGCCGAGGGTAGGAAGGAACAATGATCACAATTTATACCCTAAATCAAAAGAAGCAAATGAATTTAAACATTCTCAGCTCTGTGACAATACCTAAAAAAAAAATCCACCACCAGAAATCAGTGCTTTAAAGATTCTATTAGTCATGTGTCTCAGAATTTTTTTAAGCTGTGAAGATTTTTCAGAAATTCAACAATACGGCCTTTCTATTTAAAAGTTGAGATTATGAAATATTTGTGGTTGCTTGGTGCACAAAATTTTAGGAAGCTTTTGAGAAGATCAAAACATTTATCTTTGCATGATCAGAATCGTAAAACTTATGTTTTTTCAAAGAGGTTCCAAGGACCACATGCTGTATTTTTCAGCATTCAAGATTCTAGGAAAAGTGTGATATTCTCTGTCTTGATAAAAATGCAATTTGAAAAATGAGGTCAACTTAGTTTTCTAGGAGAATGTCTTAGTGCCAATTTAAAGCTATGTGATTCTAAGAAATGATATCAGAGTCTGAAAGAAAGATTTTAAAAAAAGTAATTTACTGCCAACATGTACAGTCAGACCAGAAAAGAATATCCTAATATCTTGAGAAATTAAAAAATTGGTTAGGCGTTCAGCTACATGAACAAGAGGATTATAACGTCAGTTGTTAGTTCAACCAAGTGGCTTCAGGGCCACTGCAGCCAATGGCTCTCAGGAGGCAGGAGGAACCCCTGCTCACAGGTAAAGTACAGGATTCAAACTGTCTGTGGTGGATTTTCTTACCATAAAGTGTGGTATGTTTATAATGGTGCCTCTGAAGAGAAATAATGTGAATAAAGAAACAAACAAATAGGCAAAACAAAAGGACTAGTACATAACTACAATGAAACTACTGTTACAAAGGCATGAAGGTAAAGTTGGCAAAAAACTAGGTGACCTTTCCGGATTCTTTTTGCTGGGACTTCAGATCTTCAATCTCTTTTCTTGATCCATGGAAGTAAAAGCTTCATTATTAATTTTTAAAAAATTAAAACCACTTTTAAGTTCACAGAGGAAAAGTGGCTTTTAAATCAATAGTTTAAAAGTTTCTCTTTTTTTATAAGATGAAGTGGCAAGTCCCATCTACGTCATTTACATAAGAATTGAGATAATGCGTGTTGAGTACCTGAGCAGGTACACCGGGCACACAGGCAGCGCTACTCAGCCTCCGCCCACCTCCCCTTCCTGGATGAGGAGACCAGGTGGGACCACCTGACTCTAAACTCCATGGAAGAGGGATGGATTTGGGCCTCTCTGTTCACTGCTGTTTCCGGAGCTCAGCCAATGCCTGCCTATATTAGGTGTTCAATAAATGTCTCTTAGTCCAGTAATTCAGCTTTAAAAGAGAAATACAAATGACTCGTAAGAGGTTATTAAAGCCCGAGATAGAAAGAAATGAAGTTAGGGGTCTAAGCCTTATCAATTATATCCCAAGGTCCTGAGAGAACTTCAGAACGGGAGACTGTGTCTTGCACATCCTGAGAACTCAGTGTTTTTGAAGACGAAGCTACACGGAGCTATTCTCAGTAAGCTGTGAAAAACATAGGGAAAAAGAAGCAGCAAAACAGATCTTCAAATTGTAAGACCATCAGGTTGTTGTGGATACTGAGTAGCTTCTAGAAGGAATCGGTGTCCAGATAACACATGAGCAACTGAAAAGGAATCAGGGATCGACGGTGACCAGCACTGGCTTCTTGCACACAAGTCAGAAGAACTAAGCATTTTCTTCTTTTGTGAGAGGATTGGCATAATATCTGGATTTCAATAAAGAACGAGGCAGGCTGATTTGTGTGAACATTTATGCAGAGCGCGGCTGCAGTGCTGAGGTGAATCTGCAGGGGGCCTCTAGCAGGCTCTCTACCTGACCCATCCTTACTCAATATCTAGCAGTCACTTGGATAAAGCGCCAAAGATATTCACAAAATGCGTAGCTGACACAGTGGGGAGGGATATCTGGGTGTGCTGGAATGTAAAGGCTAGATGTAATCTGTTTCATAAGGCTAGCACAGAAGTATGAGAAGTAACAAGCGGGAAAAATTCAAGGTCCTATCATTAGATTAGGAAAAAAAAAGTGGACACAGACACTAAGCAATCCTTGGAAAAGGAAGCTGGGGGTTGCATAAATCAACAGTTAGGCAGGGCGACAAGCTGTGGCTCTCAGCTGGGGGCAGGTCGGCCCCCTAGGGCACCTTTGGCAACGTCTGAAGGCATTTTTGGTCGTCACACTGGGGAGGGATGGTCCTACTGCACTACTCGCACCCAGTGGGTGGAGGCCAGTCCTCCACAGCAAAGAGTTACCTGGCCCAAATGTCTGCAGGGCTGAGGTGGACACATCCTGCCTTAGAAAGACCAAGAGGAACGTACAGCACACTGACAGTCACGTGGGCACAGACTTCGAGAACTGAAGGGCCTCGGTCATCTAGAGCAAGGTCACGACTAGTCCTCGGTCCACTGTCGGGCTGGTTAAACCACATCTAGAATCACGTTCAGTTCTGGGTATCAGTTTTTTAGAGGGATATAGAGAGACTGGTGTAGAGCGCAGAGCCACTGCACTGCTGGACAGTCCGGAGCCCATATCACATGAGAAAAGAGTAAGAGGAACCTGGAGAAGAAATGTTCACAGGGTGTGGGTGGCAGTGGGCAGGGCAGGTGACCGTAAATACGCCAAGTGCTCTCAAGGAGAAAGCAGTATGCTCAGTCCATGCTGCTCCAGAGGCAGAACTAGGCCTGTAAGTAGAAAGTCATACAACCGTAACTGTGACTACTACAAGCTAATTATTTCATTAATTATATTTTATAGTTATTAAACTTATACATTCTAAAATTATATCATTACTATATTGTTTTCGATAATTTTTCAAATGATAAGCTATAAAACTAATAACATAAATTTTTAGCTCTTGTAGATGCTTAGCCCGTGTAACGAGCGACCTTACTCTCTTCACTGCTGTGGACGTCTCAAGTTTGAGGGTGGAATAACTTCTTAGGGACGGTGTCTCTATTTCGTCAGAGAAGTTTTAGAGGAAACTCTTATGTTGGATCAGAGAACGGACTAGATGATCTGTAGGATTTTGGGGGCTGGAAGTTCTAGGGCTTCGGAACTTGAGCTGGCTCTCTGTCACACACAGCTGGTGTCTTCCCATAAGCATTAAAAATCGGGGATGGTTTTCAAAGAAACCATTTAGATACAATCTGCACACACACCGAATTCTAAATTCTAACCGAGTTTCTGAGAATTAGTACAGTCCAAATACATGCTGATAAACCTGGCCAACTGGGACAAAATGAACTAAAAGACAACACCATTTGTGAGAGCAATGTAATAATTGCAAAATTATCTGAAATTCTGACCATCGTGAGGGCCAGTGGCCAAAACATAATTGTGAAAAAAATAAACTAAGCTAAAGGATAAGATTTGGAGGGACAACTTTTAAAAAGAGCATCCTTCCTGTGTCTTCCATTCGTTTCATGAGGCAATTATCAAGTGTCATATTTCGGATGTGTTTAAGACCACATTTTTATCTAGGAATAGTTTCAGCGCACGCTTCTAAGAGAAATATGCTAATTTTCATGCACACACTTGCCCAGATTTCTTCAATTACGGTGTTTTAATTCTTGTGTGAAATTACCAGCTAGATAAAATTTGTCTTCTTTCATCAACATCGAGTCTTATTGTAAGAAAGTAGCTCTAATTTTGAAGATACAATGTAGCATATTTGCCTACATTCCACATCTCCAGCATCTTTACAAAACAAGTTCTGTTTAAACAATATGAATAGTGAGCACGACCACTGCCTAACACCTTAACGTGAGGTCTATGAAGTAGTTAAGACCCTTGGGAGGTAAGAAAAGGAAGACAGTGAAGAGAAGAGACGGCTTTGTGGCTTCCGGTTCCTTACCTCAGTTACAGTGGAGGCAATCAGGCAAGAAAATGGAGCAGTTCTCAACTGGTGTCCCTCCGTGGGAACGAGGCCCCCATATTTTGAAATAATCGTTCCTAACTACAGTAAATAAACGACACCCCAGGCTTGGGGCTGCCACAGGAATATGACAAGTGAAACTCTTAACACTCACTTCCACGTGGGGTTTTACTCCCGCTTCTGACTTAACTGCTAAATAACAATCATCAATTTTTTAAAAAGATTGACTTTTCATTTCTAGAGCCCTGTACAAGGCGGTCAGTGTGTTCAGTTGTCCAGAAATAAAAGTATGAAAGAGGCTGATCCTAGTCTAGGCCAGTTAGGTCCCTACAGATCTATGGGCACAGATGGTTCCTCCCATTTCAGCAAAAGTAGCCACCAAGGACAAGGATTATCTGTACAAAATCCATGATTACTCCTGGTGGAAAAAACCAGAGCGCACGTTCTAGTGACTGCTGGTCACAGCGCTACATTCACAGATCAAGAACAGATTATAAAATCAGCACCAAGGACTAACTGTGCCGGGGGAAGGTGAGAGGAAAGGAGAGTGGATGAAACTGTACCCACATATCTGTCAAAGACAACTAAGATATTTGTCTATAAAATGATATTTTTTTGTGTGTGCTACGTACACTGCCTTCGTTAATTTTGGTTTCGCTTATAAACTTAGTAAAGGAGATTTTTTTTTAAAGTTACCCAATGAGTTGATATAACAAAATTTTGGAGTACAGAAAATCCATTCCTCAAATAGGGGGAAAGAAACAAAACAAAAAACATTTTGAAAACAAAACAAATATCCCTGCAAGCAAAGTAAAAACCAACCAAACAACAAACAAAACAAAACAAAAAACACAACAGCGAGGGAGTGAAATGAAACTAAGGAGATCAGCCGGTCTATGACAAATAAAAGAGGACTGCTTAAAGTTGGTTAGAAGCAGCTACTGATTTTTTTTTCTAAATTTGTTGAGTTCTATTTTATTTATTTATTTTTAACATCTTTACTGGAGTATAATTGCTTTATAATGGTGTGCTAGTTTCTGCTGTATAACAAGTGAATCAGCTATACATGTACCTATCTCCCCATATCTCTTCCCTCTTGCGTCTCCCTCCCTCCCTCCCTGTCCCACCCCTCTAGGGGGTCACAAAGCGCCGAGCTGATCTCCCTGTGCTATGCGGCTGCTACTGATTTTTAGGGACGGCTGCAGGAAGCCATCGCCCAAGGGCCCGCTCGCAGCGGCTTTCCATCCACAGGAGGGAGAGAGGGAAGGAGGGAGAGAGGGAAGGAGGGAGAGGCACTGCTGCGGAGGTAGCAAGCGGTTAGCAGCTGGGGGTCTTCACCTTTATCTCCTTGAAGAAGGAAGCAGTTTCGCCCTCGATAATTGGCTGCAGCAAAGGGCTTCTCCGCTTGCTGGAAGGGGAACCCTGCGACAGGCGTTAATAGGCAGGTTACACGGAGAACGTCTTTCCCCATCCCCTTCTGACTCGCAAGTATTTACTTCTGCCTTTAACTACAGACTCGAACCCCTCCCCGCCGAGAGGTCCCGGGAAAACCAGACACAACCGAAGCTCTTGTCCAAGTTGCTGCTTCCCTTCGGAGCTCTCCCCGCCCCCCGCCCACAGAGGCCACACGAAAGCAAGGACGGCACACGACTATGTTAACCACACACGCAGAAAAAACCTGAGGGGCACCTGCCTCCCGCCTTTCCTCCTAGTCACCATAACTTCCGGAACAACTAACGATAACGTAAGCTCAGCGGGTGATGCAAAGGTTATCAACAGAGGCTATACGGTCACCCCACCGAGGGACACTAAGGACCCCGGACTGGGGAATAAAAAGGACTTCTTAGATTTAATCCTTTTGTTGGTTAGGTTACTGATTTATTCTGTAGAAAACGTCTAGAAAGGTAGCTTTCTTCAAACACACCTGCCTGAGGTCTCTGGACCCTGCCCCATTAAATATGAACAAACAGACTGTTAAAAGACATAGAAAGACTGCACCTTGGGTCTAGAAATAAACAAGGAGATTTAAAGGAGGAATAGAGGAGCAGCAGCTGAGAAGAACACGCATTTCAGCAACGACACAAAAGCGAGGCCGCGCCTGCTTACTACAAAGCCTACAGGCCAGCAGAGGAACCCTCAGGATCCCCGAGGTGGGCGCTAAAACAGAGGCAAAGGGTCCCCACGAGATGGACAGGGCAGAAACACTGCCCTCACAGCAGGGCTGGGATCGGGGGTGGTGGTGGTGGGGGGCAGGCTGGCCAGGGCCCGAAAGGGTTTCCTCGAGCTGAGGGCCAGTCGCTGTTCCCTACTCCTGACAAAGTCCCAATTCAGAGGCCCAAAGCAGTGAAGTCCAAGGGCGGTGGCCACTGAGCGCAGTTCACAGTTGTTAGCTGCCCTCCCTTTTCTTCCACCTCACGCTTTCCTACATCCTCCAAAAAGAGGAGGGTCCCTCTCCTGAGTGCCTTAGAAGCTCTCTCCCAGCAGGGCTAAGCCAGCTCTTGGAGGTGGAGAGAAGACTATTAACAGAGGCCGCTAAGACTCTTGGTAGCGGGGCCCTGGCGAGGGCACAGCCCCGTCCTCTCGGTGCTCCGTCTCTGAGGAAAGCGTGGGAAAGCTGGCCCAGCACGTGTCAGATGGAGGCATACGGCCAAGGCATATCCCCAAGGGGGAAAACAAATTTCTGTCGGCCTCAGATTTGCTCATTTTTGGCAAACGTAGCCTCAGAAGTCTTTGGTAAATTATTCATCCCTCAAGCTTAGGGGCCATGGATATTAATGGCAGGTTCAACTATGAGAGACTATTCTTTCATGAGAAGGCAAGTTGGGGCCCAAGTAATATAGCCGGGGCCCACTGAGCCACGTAATTGACAACCGGGCCGCGGTGTACTCACAATGATGGGGACAGTGCTGGCTCGCGACAGGATCTGTTTGACCAGGCGGTACCTGTCGTACAACGGCTTCATAATCTGCCGCTCATTCTTGCTCACCTGAAATGCAAGAACAGAAGAGCTGAAAAGCCCGCTCCTGGTGGCCAGGCTGGCCGAGCACGCTCTGGGCCGAGAGGAAGTACAGGTGATGCAGCTGAAGACTCGCCAGTCTTGCAAAATTTACTAAACTGATAACATGAATCAGTGAATATTTAAAATATCTACTTCAGCTGCAGATCATTGGAAATCACTCCCTCAGCAGTACTGCTTTTCTTTAATCAAAACTATGATCACTATTAATTATTAGTTCCCTGTGTAAAACTCTTGAAGGTTGAGAGTTCCCAGATGATTCACTATTTTCTAGGTCCAGGGAAGAAGAAAGCATGTGTTTCTATTATACTACTTACCATGCAGGTCTGTAATCATTAAAAAAAAAAATATGTCTTTCTTGGGCTTCCCTGGTGGCGCAGTGGTTGAGAGTCCGCCTGCCGATGCAGGGGACGTGGGTTCGTGCCCCGGTCCGGGAGGATCCCACATGCCGCGGAGCGGCTGGGCCCGTGAGCCATGGCTGCTGAGCCTGCGCGGCCAGAGCCTGTGCTCCGCAACGGGAGAGGCCACAACAGTGAGAGGCCCGCGTACCGCAAAAAAACAAACAAACAAAAAAGAAAATGTCTTTCTTCCCCCTGGAATTGTTGTGTTTTTAGGGACAAATTCTGGCAAACAGTAGGTATTCAAGGAACACATGCCCATAGAATACATGGATTGATCCATCTCTGTGGCCCTAAAATCTGACACAGGGCTCAAAAATGTTTACAGGACTGACTCTACAGGCAGTGGGGAGAAATCAAGCTCAAACACCTGGCATAGTATTTGAAGCCCTTCATTACCTGCTGCTTCTCATCATCATTCTCATAACTCAAGCTCCAGAGAGAAACTAGTTTGTGTCACACCTCCTTGTCTAGTTCCCTCTGTCCTGGAATGGCCTCCTCACTGCTCTTTGGTTTAGCAAATTCCAGATCAAGAGCCAGCTCCCACTCCTGTGCAGGCTTTTTCCGACATGTCCCTCTCCGGGAGACCTGCTCATCCTCCCCTGCGTGTCACCTACCACAACCTGTGTGTGCCTTGTAATTCACATATGCTTTGCTATAGACAGAACGTTCGTGTCCACTCACTCCCCCCGTCCCCACTCCAAATGCATACGTTGAAAAGGAATCCCCGATGTGACGGTATTTGGAGGTGGGGCCTTTGGGAGGCGATTAGGTCATGAGGATGGAGCCCTCATGAATGGGATTAGTGCCCTTATAAAAGAGACCCCAGAGAGATCCCTCACGCCTCCTGCCATGAGAGGACAGTGAAAAAGATAGCTGTCTATGAACTGGGAAGTCGGCCCTCACTAAACACCAGCACCTTAATCCTGGACTTCCAGCCTCCAGGACTGTAAATTTCTATCTTTTATAAGCCATCCAGTCTATGGTATTACAGCAGTCCTAATGGATGATATATTTTAATACTCTATAGTAACTACTTGTTGACACGTCTGTCTTCTCTTTAGACTATAAGCCCCTTGACACCAGGAGTTTGTGTTTTTGTACCCCTGGTAACTATTTCAGTGTCTGACATGATAAAAGTATTCCATAAATATCTGTAAAATGAGTGAATGAATGTTTCAAATATAAATAGGTATGCCAAATTCATAAATATGCATTTGTTTACTTAAATGGAGTAAGAGATGAAGTATCTTTGTTTCAAGTTTGCTGTTGGTCTTCTGCATTTTATTTCTACTGTACACGTAAGGCAAGGGTTACAGAGGTAAGGAAGGGCAAACAGTATTCGTTTTGACCATTTCTCTTATGGGCCTTTTGGGCCTTCAGCTTTGAAGACAGGTCTACATTATGCATGAATTGATTATCCTTTGTTGCCTTTTTTATTTGCCTTTCCCAAAGTGATCAACAGTAAGTGAACTTTGGATAAACTTGTTAGAATACTGCCATTATGCAAAGACATCTTGAGGATTTATCTTCTGTCATCAGCAATAACAATAATCACTTCTTTCTATCTCTTCCTGTTACCAAAATATCAAGAGGCGGCATTTTCTTGCTTTTACTATCTACCATATAGGAAGGAGTTTTAAATTTGGTATTTCATAAAAGATGAGTGTCAGAACTGCAAGGGAACACAGGAATTATTTCATACAAAAGAAGAGTGAGGCTAGAACCACAGGCCTCACTACTACATACCTACCACAATGGCTGACCTGAAAGACAGACCGTGTCAAGTGTCGGAAAGAATGCTGAGAAACTGGAATTCTCTCTCAGTGCTGGCAAGGGTGGAACACTTTGGAAAACTATTTGGCAGTATCTCCTAAAGCTAAACATATGACTCATCAATTCCGCTCTTAAGTACACAGCAAACAAGTGTGGTCTTAAGTTCAACAAAAGACATTCATAAGAATGTTCGTAACAGCACTATTTATAAGAACCCCAAACTGGAAACCATCCATATGCCCAAGAGTAGAACAAGTAAGTTCCAAAACGGAATATTACACAGCCATGAACATGAATGGACACAACTATATGCAACATCATGGATTAACCTCACAAAAATGAAGCCAAGGAAAACAAGCCAGACACCTGAGAATACATACTGTAAAGTTCTAATTATACAAAGCTCAAAAATAAGCAAATCAACTGTATCACGTTAGAAGTCAAGAGAATGGCTCTTGTGGGTGGGGTGGAAGGTCATGGTATTGACTGGAAGGGGATATGAGAAGGGCTTCCAGAGGGCAGGCCACATTTTATTTCTTGATCAGGATGTTGGTTACGTGGATTTGTCTACTTTGTGAAAACTCATCAACATATATATTTATAATTCAGGCTCTTTTCTGTATTCATGTTATACTTCAACAGAAGCTCAACAGTAGCCACAAATAAGTGTGAGGAATAGAAATAAATGACTTGTACAACCTCACATGTAAAACGACAAAATTTAGTACTGGAACACATGAAACGATTTTTGTTTTTTACTACAAGATGTATTCATTAAATGTATTGCAGATGAGATTAAGGCACATCCTAATTTTCAACCCATGACAAATATTATGTAAGATGTAAGATTATGTAAGATAAAAGACCACGTCTTTTGGTCACAGATGTTTAGTGACCAAAAGACGTGCGAAAAATAAGAGTAATAAGTAGCCAACATTTCCCCATTGCGGACTAGCATCCTATTACTACATCTGACCGTAGAACAAAATGGGTTTGAACTACACGGGTTCACTCACACGCGGACTTCTTTTCAATAGTAAATACTACATTACTACACCGTCTACTACATGGTTGCCTCCACGGATTCGGAGCCTCAGATATGGTGGAACCATGGATACAGAGGGCCGGCTCTAAGTTATACTCAGATTTTCGACTATGCTGAGGGTTGAACAATGCCTAACTCCCGAATTATTCAAGGGTCAACTGTAGAAACATCTTTGGATTATAAAAGGAGACTTTGGATTTTGGAAGGAGACTTAATGCTAAAATCAGCCAGACATGGCAAATGTGACGGAATCAATGTCCTTTCTAACTCTTTGTTCGAAAACCTAATTTTCTAGTTAGAGTAGATGAAGAGGATAAGCTGGCTTACATGTGGCTTGTAACGCTGCTAGTTAGACTTTCTATGAATTGCTCATTTTAAAAATGAATGACCCTCAGAACTAATCACCTGTGAGAGATCTGATGAGATCCAGTGTTTGACTCTGGAGAGTCAAAACTCATCATGATTTTGCCGAAGTTAATGCTGGCATGTGATGGAAGTATCTAAACACCAAAAATATCCATGATCTTTAGGTCTGAGGTGATGGAAAGAATACTACTTGATGTACACCAGGATTATTTCCATGATAAATGGCTGAAGCCAAAGGCCTGGTGATACCAAAGGTCAATACAACTTTCACCCTTCGTAAAGCCACGTCTTATGTAATTACCACTGCTGGATTTGTGAGCAGAGCCAAAATCTAACCAAGAGTTAGAGAAACAAAGCAGCACCTTGGTTAACCCGTTAAAAAAAGGGCCGCTGGTATTAGGTCGACCAGGGGCAAACTGTTCGCAAGTTTGACATCTCTTATTCTCGAGTCATCAGCTGCTCAGGGATTCCACTCCTAACCAAGAATAGCCCTTTGAATGAGCCAGTGAGGTTGAGTCTCGGTTTCTTGACTGGTAAACTGCAGAATTCAAATTAGAAAATCGTTATGATCCATAATTGCTTAAAAATGACTTTAGGCCAAGCTTATAGTATATTGTCTTTTCAACATACTTTCCCTCTTTTTTTTTTTTTTGCGGTACGCGGGCCTCTCACGGTTGTGGCCTCTCCCGTTGCGGAGCACAGGCTCCGGACGCGCAGGCTCAGCGGCCATGGCTCACGGGCCCAGCCGCTCCGCGGCATGTGGGATCTTCCCGGACCGGGGCACGAACCCGTGTCCCCTGCATCGGCAGGCGGACTCTCAACCGCTGCGCCACCAGGGAAGCCCCTCCGTCTTCTTGCTTCAAGCCTTTATTTAAATTTTCATTTAAGTGGCAGCTCTGAGTGGCTTTCAATGTGCGGAAATAGGGTTAAGCCTAAGATACACATTTACACCCAAATCAAGACAGCATGAACATCTAGCTATGAAGATCTCATGGGTGAAGGCAGCACCTTCCACTCAACCTTTGCTTTTGATGGAACGAAATCTCCATCCACTGGTCTCTCACTCTCCTATTTGGTTTGCTCTATAAGTCTCAGAAAAATATATCAAATCTCCTTAGTAAAACAAAAAATGGTCTGAATCTGTGTGCGGAGGGGTGTCTCTGAGTCATAAAATCGCTAGTGGGAGAAGACAGATGAGATGCATTCTTATAACGGCCGCATTCTTGGCCCGCTGATTCGGAAAACGGTGACCCTCTCTTCTTTACTATCAGGTGACAATGCTAGGCTGACTGGGCAAAGACCAGATAAATAATCCCAAACAGCAGATAAACGAATGATAGTATTTATATGTGGCTTTAGAATTTGCATTTAAATTTGAACATGGTGCGTTTAGGGTTCTGTTAGTTCCCCGGTTTTTTAAACAAAAGATTAAAATACATCAATGAGAACCCAGAAGCTGTGAGCAAGCCACCCAGTCTCTCCCCTCCACCATCATCGGGGTCCGCAAACAACGTAACACAGGGAGCTGCAGCTGTCTGTTGGGACTTCTGTGACGTGGTCTTCTGATGAGACCCTCAAATGTTGAAAAGGACACACTTCAATAATAATTCACAGGGAATTATGTGCCAGTGTGTAGATGAGCGTGTTTTTGTTTTCCTTACAGGTGTCGGTCTGTCTGGAGGGTGTCCCGTTAGAGCAAACAGCCTTGTTAAAACGTGTACAGAAGCAGCACACGTGGCCTGTGATTTTGACTGTTAGTGTCCTTTATATCAGAATCTGTAGACTCAGCAAAAAACCCTCAGGCTCGAAGCATCTGCTTTTCGAAAAAACTCGGGGTTTGGAACCCCTGCCCTCACAGATCTGAGAGGCTAGTGCATTATTCTCGAAGTTTCTTCATCTAAAAGAGCATATTTCGGATGAAAAGACTCTCTCCATTACAAAGCTATGGCTGAGACTGGAAAAGAGATCTATGCATTCTGGCGGTATAAAAATCCATCTGTGAACATAAACTTCATGCTGCCTTACACCTGCTCTTAAGAACGCGTCTTGCTGGGTTCCTGACAACATTCTTAACAGGAGGTTACTAAGAGTCACTGACTAGGCGATCTGATTACGAGTTCCCTAAGGAATAGAGCAGAAGCTGTCATGCCGCTCTCTCCCCCAGGACTAACAACAAACATTCAATAAACACTCTTGCTGAAGAACAAATGGTCTCAAGTGCTTCCAAAGACACATCTTGGATTCCTCACACTTTTGGTTCTCGATGGCAGCTAGAACTTCTCTACAAACACAGGTTGCAAACGGCATTGCAGAGAAACTGAATTTTAGGGCAGATCATTCTAGTTTAGCACCTTCCTTTTATGGATAAGGACGCCTAGAGCCAGCGGCGATGACAGCTTTATGGGGGCAGAGAGAGGGGCAGGCACGTCTCCTCACTCTAGGGCTCTGTGCACCGATTTATGTCCCCCACCACCATTTTCCCCTCGAAGCAGGACACGAGTGGCTACATTTTAGTTGCAAACTGATTTTTCTTTGGAGCTTTTTGAAATTTAGCACCTACTAGAGAGTGGAAATTTAGTACCTACTAGAGAGTGGAACTCGTATCATTGGTGTAGCCTTCCGAAAGCTTACTTCTGGTGAAAATACAGAGTATTTTAAACATCGGGGAACCTCATCTGCAAAATACTGAACGTAGAAGATCCCCTTCTAAAGCCAGGTGATTCACCCCAATCAGCAAATTCCGTGCATTCACGTACCGGCCGTCCATGAATGCTCTCATAATATAGCAGAGCTTTCTGCAGGGCCACTTTCTCATTAGCAATCTGGTCTTTGGTCATATCCTGTATAAACACAAGGATAGAAAAAGAGAAAGGGGAAAACATTTGTGAACGTCCCGACTTCTTTATTTAGTTAAACAAATTTCCCACGGTAAGGTTAAAAAGAATGTTTATACAACAGCCCTCCCTAGCTCGATCCAAAGCTAGGAATTAGCTATTCCTGGTGTCTTACTGGAAACACAGACAGCACAGCAGAATCGTCACCTATGAGTACTCCTATCTCCCATGCCGTGGGCAAAGGCACGTTGGACTGAGGTAAACAAGGCTGCAAGGCACATGGGGCTCAGCTTACCGGCTCCGGCAATGACTACAGTTACAGGACACACATTCCCAAAGGCTTGTCTCTACTCCTCAGAGAGTCACCACGCTGTCTATTAACTGAAACAAGTCCATTCTTCAATCTGTACAACAGGGTTTCCTGCTTTCAGTCTGCAGTCCAAACCCAAAGTCCCTACAGTTAAAACACTCTGAGTTTGTTTTATCTGCTTCTCTGGACGTCTCAGAGTGTGGGAGGTTTAAAAAGGTGTCGTTCTATCACCCTTCCCATTGGGACCCTGGGACGGGCCCTGCCATCCTACCACGCTGACTGGAATGCTTTAGGATTAGCGGTCGGCTCGGGGCCTTCAGAGAACCACACCTTAATGTCCTCAGGACGGCTGGTTTCCACCCGCTTCTCCTGGAGCTTCCTTTGGATGGACTCCAGCGTGGCTTCGACGCTAGGCTTTAAGGCTTTATCTGCCAGCTCTTGCTTCTTCTCGTCTTCTTTCTCAAGCTGGGAGCCAAAACTCTTGGGGAGAGTATTGCTTCGCTGCCGCATCCTGGGGCTCAGGTCCTCTTCCGATATCTTCAGTTTTGACTCTAGGAGAAAAGATTTGGGGGTGGAGATGTATGGGAATTGACGTCTGCTGAACCCAGATTGTTTCTCTATGCTGCTGACGACTGCTTAGCCTTGTCTTTTTTTCCCCAGAAAGTATCTGATTATAATATCAGTCGAAATCCCTGGGTTATTGTGTTAAACCCAAGAAAAATGATAACGTCTTCCTGGACTCTCTGGTATGATTTCCTAACCCTAATTCCTGAGAAAGTTTTAGCTCTTTAACAGCCATGCGGTAGCCACACCAACCTGTCTGCTGTTCTCAGAATGAGGCGGATGTCTTCCTACATGATTCCCTTAGCGTTTACAGGTATTTGCAGATCTAGTGCCCAAGTGCTGGCCAACTTTTTCTGTATGACGTATAGACCTCATGTTGGAATTATTTTCACTTTGTATTCTATTCTATTGCGTATATGACTCTGTGTCCTAAAAGACAGCAAGCGCTTTGAGGGACAGGGACCAAATCCTTCTCATATCCATCTGTGTTCTATGTCTTAATTCCAGAGCAAATAAAGCCTTGGATTAAACAGGCACTTCGAGTTGAAACCATCATCCTTATATTAGTGATTTAGGGAAGTAAAAACTATGCTGCCGAATTTGCATCTTAGCTGATCTGGGCTTCCCCGTGATTGAGGCCATGGGAGGACACGGAGAAAGTGTGCCCTGAACACTTAGAGCCCTGGGAAGCAGCTTCAAGGAACTTGTCCTTCCTGGAATATTTTAGCAGCGAGGGGCGCTCAGCACGTGGTGAGGTCGCAGCTCCTGCACCTGGCTTGTTCTCCGGAGACCACACCACAGGTCTAGAGCCTTACCTACCTTTAAGTTGTTTCCGGAATTTGGCAAGGTCGTTTGTCCACTTCAGAACCTCTGGATTGGCTGCTTTGTCGCTGTGGGAAGGCTGAGAAAAGGAAATCTTGAGTAAATGTTTTGGAATTGGGGCAGGAAAAAGAAGAGTTGGATAATCAGTTTGTTTTAAACAGGAAGGAAAAGTTGAGTTCCACTGGAACAATAAATGAACCGTGATTAATCAGAGCAACTTCACAGGTGCGATTCCATTATCCTTCTTTATATCTGGTAGTTTATTTATTTTTTAATACTATCTGGTTTTTTTTTTTTTTTTTTTGCGGTACGCGGGCCTCTCACTGCTGTGGCCTCTCCCGTTGTGGAGCACAGGCTCCGGACGCGCAGGCCCAGTGGCCATGGCTCACGGGCCCAGCCGCTCCGCGGCATGTGGGATCTTCCCGGACCGGGGCACGAACCCGTGTCCCCTGCATCGGCAGGTGGACTCTCAACCACTGCGCCACCAGGGAAGCCCTATCTGGTTATTTTTGATGCTTTCAAAGAATTCCTCAGAGGCAAAATGCTGGATTTTTATGATCATGGACTTCTATGAGGCCCATGGCCTCTTTTCCTTTATTTGTAGGGTTCAACCTGTCAGGCTAACAGGATAGAAAGCAGAGGGGTATACGATATTTTACACTACAAACACCACGAAAAATGCCTTTTTTGCCACTCTTGTGAGAAATACTAAGCATAGAGCTGAGAGTAGAATGAGGTCAGTACTAATAAAATTTTAGAAGATAATCTTGAATTACGTTTTAGGCCAGCGAAATACTTCATTTAATGATTTTTCCCGTCCCTGTTCACTGATCAATTTACAAGACGTTGAGGAAAGCATTCCGTTCCTTTGTAAGGATACATCCGTGCAAGGAATTTGCTGATACACGGTGTCTGGGGTTTATCAGGGTTTATTACCCAGTGCTTAGTGCCTTTTTGTTTTGAGATTCCCTAGAAATTTCCCCTCCCCTTTATCACTTCTCTGACTCGCTGACACTCAGATACATCACGTCGAGGGAGGCGGGGGACGGAGGGAAGCCGGCGAGGACGCTCACCCTGTACTTCCGCTCTTCTTCGAATCTGTCTTCAAACTTTCGGATCTTCTTTTTCAGGCTCTGAATCCTTCGCGTGAGCTGCGCAGGTGTCAGGTCCTCTTGCCCATCGTCATAGGAGCCCAGAGAGGAGCTGCGTCGCCTGTGAGGGACACAGGGCGGGGTCAGCTTCCCTAGGAACAGCCACCGCCTGCTGGGAGGGGCTCTGGGGATGAGGGATGAAGGATGGGGTAGACAGGGGTGGGCGGGACCGTCCACACCGCGTTTATCCTCTCGAATAAAAGAAAGCTGACTGCTAATTCATGTTGTGACCTTGAGCTCTGCATGTCCTGCCTTTGCCATAGGTCCAGGCTTCTCCAGCTCACCTTTACATTCGGCGAAGCTAGGACTGAAATGTGCACAGTGGACCTCACGGTTAAATATGAGAGAGCTCTGGAAAGGAGGGGCTGATGGAGCTGCAGCTGATGATGCTGTAGTTGGGCCACAGGTCAAGTGAAAAATTACAACAGAGGGTGTGCACTAGGATGGAGAGTCTCAAATATGTTCCTCCATATACGTACGACTTAATTAAAAAAACTACTAGCCATCAGCAACATTCCTAGGTCTTCTAACGTTATAGGGATGGTACCTTTGTGCATCTGCGACATAAAGAAACACACCTCATGAAAGGATGGGAATTGGGGGGAGAAGGGGGCACTTCCGTGTCGTCCAGGTACTGCCTGCTCTGCCCGTAAGCGTAGAAGCGGGGAGAGAGCATGGGGCCGCTGTCCTCATCCAGGAGCTGCCGAATCAGGCGCCCTGCCTGCGGGGAGAGGCGTGCTTCGTCAGCGTGTACACTCTCCTGCTGCCACGAGGAGAAAGCCGGGGTGGGCTCTGGAAAAGAACAAGGGTAAGAGGCCAAATGGTTCTTCAGAGCACGCTTGTTTTCTGAACGCATCAGGAGGAACTGAACTCGGGAGGCACATTTTATTTATTTGTTTAGTTTTCGTTGGGCTGTGCTGCACGGCTTACAGGTTCTTAGCTCCCCAACCAGAGATAGAACCCGTGCCCCCTGCAGTGGAAGCGCAGAGTTCTAACCACTGGACCACCGGGCAATTCCCAGTTTCACATTTTAGATGGAAGGTTGTAACTTGGGACACTAGGCCCTGACCGGAATCAGCAAATCTAACTGACAGCCATCATCTACCCTCTGTCTCCACCCTCACTTGCCTTCAAAAGAGAATGTGCTAGGGCTGCCCTGAGGAACAGTGCGTGCTTCCAACTTTCCCCACAGATCACTGTTGGTAACTTCTCCATCTGAGGGTGTTATGGAAGAGAAACTCACGTGTGCCTGGGAGGGAGTGGTTTGGCATCATGGCTGGACATCCCTCACTGAAACCACTAAGGAATCACATGAACCTTGTGAGAGCCCATCGGTTTAGGAGTTTACGGCCTCCGCTGAGGTCATTCAATAAGCTTGTTTTGTGCGCTTCTGCTTAGCACGTTAGGATTTAGCACGTTTAAAATACATGCTCTGTACTTGAAACCTCAGAGGCTACTTAAGACTACAGTTAAAGTAAGATACATGCATAAAATTAGTCAAAAAAGAAAGCCTTACAAAGGACCAATCAGTATGAATTATTTTAGACACCCTTGGAAAAAAAACAGACTTAGCACAAAATCCTGATTTGTCATTTTGGGAGGGAATAGGATGATATTGATTTCCCTTCACTGCAAGACCCACCTCAATGTATTTCTTTCCTCATTAAAAAAAATCCTATCTGACATATTTTCGGGATAGATCTCAGATGATGTAGGGTATTTCATTTGTAATCCTCTCCTTCATTAAAAAAACAAGAAAAGATTACGCTTTAAATACACTTGTGGATACCGTGATTTACACAAGGCTGGAATTTGGCCATGATCTTAAATTCTGGGATTCCCACAGTTTGAATCATGGAACAATTGCTCCTTCAGCTATCAAAGTATTTCTAAAATCTACAAAATTATCTTCAACAAGTGCTTACTCAGTATTTTACTTCAAAAGATCATACTGTAATCACGGAACATTAAAGCTGGTTGAAACTTCATACATCATCTAACCTGGTGACTTTTCAAAGCTGGCTGCACATTAGGGTCACAGAGAGAAGTATAAATAACTCCTACCGTACAGGTCCTCACACCACCCAATTAGGCAGAATTTTTAGGTGAGGGTCCACATATGTGTGAGACACACACACGCAAACACACACTCTCCAGAAAGCTTCCCAAGTCTTCCAAAATGCAGTCAGGTTTGAATACTACTGATTCAATCCAACGGATTACACATAAGGACACTGAAACCCAAAGAATTCCAGAGCAAACACCTAATCAATGACAAGAGTTGGGTCTAGAAACCCAGTCTCCTATCCTCCAGGACAGTGCTTCAATTCAGAATGTGCCAGGTGCTTCAAGGACAAGGATGGCTGTCTTAAAGATATTTTAAACCCCACAGTACAGTAGGAGAGTTAGGCACATTAATTTAAAAAAATGAACTTCATGTGGGATGAGGCCCACAGGTTCTCAAAATTTAAAGACAACCAAGTTATCTGGTAACACAGATGATACTATAAATACTTTGAAAAATGAAAGCATGTTAAAGACAGAGTCTTGCCTATCGAGTCTTAAAGAGTGGCAGAGAATATGCTGGTAGATAGACACGGCTAAAGCCGGAGACGAACAGAAGTTGTTTCATCGTTTGCACTGACGCTGTTGGCTGGCCCCCCCCTAAGTGGCAGAGCTCAGATACGAGCAGCTCTGGAAATGCCAACAGGAAAGAGTGAAAATGGATTGAGAGGTGAGGGGGTATGAGGGAAGGAGAAGGTGAGTGGAAAGCAATTCCTAGAAAAATAACAAAAATGTAGTATAAAGCTGCAGAAGATGGGACTATTAAGCTGAGTAGATGACATCGTCTATTTCATGATATTTCATAAGACAGGAGTAATTTTCTAGAAGGACTAAAATCAATGGAACCAGGACAGGGAAAGGGTTAAGATGACTTGAACAGTAAAGCAGCGCGGAACCACCTCACTGCCAAGTGGCAAAGGAGCAAAACCCCTGGGGGAAGGGCTCGGTGGTTGGGGAGGACAGAGGGCATCGGCTAAACAAAGTCTGATGTTGATGTTGGCATGGGTGTGCTGTCTACATTTCTCCTCATCAAAACTCAGTTGGAAAAGGTGTTACTTGAGGTCCTGAAGCCCTTTACTCTGTCTGAATCTAGCAGATATAACTCTTACAAAATATTACAACTAATCTCTGCTTTGAGCTTGAACTCTGTGGCCTCTGTGCACCAAAATTTCTGCAAAGACAGTATGTGTTTGTGACCATTAACCAAACATGTCTCCAGTAAAAAATATACAGTGATCCTGACTTAACTACAAAATACTAACCATGTGCTTGTTGATGCTTTGTGACTAACACGGGGCCATCCCTCAGACGGCCTTTTTGTTAACACAGCTGTCTTCCGGGGCTCCATTCTGACCCATCGCTTCACTGACAAGAAGACAAAATGTGTCATTTTCCTAGTGTCACCAGTGGTACATATAAAGTACATGGCTAAAGAAATTGTAGCTTATGGGTGACACTGTTTCTTGAATTCACTTTTTAAATTTTTACCTTTTACTGTATGATTCTGTTTATTTGTTAATTGAAGTATAGTTGGTTTACAATGTTGTGTTAATTTCAGGTGTACAGCAAGGTGATTCAGATATATATGTATACATACACACACACACACACACACACACACGTATATTCTTTTTTAGATTCTTTTCCATTATAGGTTATTATAAGATATTGAATATAGTTTTCTGTGCTATACAGAAGGCCCTAGCTGTTTATCTATTTTATTTGTTCATTTATTTATTTATTATTATTTCTTAACATCTTTATAGGAGTATAATTGCTTTACAATTGTTTACCTATTTTATATACAGTAGTTTGTCTCTGTTAATCCCCAACTCCTAATTTATCCCTCCCCATCCCCTTTCCCCTCTGGTAACCATAAGTTTGTTTTCTATGTCTGTGAGTCTATTTCTGTTTTGTAAATAAGTTCATTTGTATCATTTTTCTAGATTCCACATATTAGTGGTATCATAGGACATTTGTGTTTCTCTGTCTGACTTAGTTCACTTGGTATGATAATCTCTAGGAAATTCACTTATTTAAAAATGAGAAATAGGGCTTCCCTGGTGGCGCAGTGGTTGGGAGTCCGCCTGCCGATGCAGGGGACATGGGTTCGTGCCCCGGTCCGGGAAGATCCCACATGCCGCGGAGCGGCTGGGCCCGTGACCATGGCCGCTGAGCCTGCACGTCTGGAGCCTGTGCTCAGCAATGGGAGGGGCCGCAGCAGTGAGAGGCCCGCGTATGTATGTATGTATGTATGTATAAATAAATAAATAAATAGGAGAAATATAAGACCATTAAGAATTTCAACCTTATAAGCTGGGACGAAGTGAGAGAGAGGCATGGACATATATACACTACCAAACGTAAGGTAGATAGCTAGTGGGAAGCAGCCGCATAGCACAGGGAGATCAGCTCGGTGCTTTGTGACCGCCTGGAGGGGTGGGATAGGGAGGGTGGGAGGGAGGGAGACGCAAGAGGGAAGAGATATGGGAACATATGTATATGTATAACTGATTCACTTTGTTATAAAGCAGAAACTAACACACCCTTGTAAAGCAATTATACTCCAATAAAGATGTTAAAAAAAGAAAAAGAATTTCAACCTTAACAAAATAAAAAGACATGTTTCATCATTAGCTGCAGATAGATCAGAAGTTTCTCACCTATGCAATATGAAATGCTCAAATGATTTCTCTCTCCTTTTTCTCTCTTTCTTTCATTCTATACAGTCTTATAATTTAAGGCTCCTACTCAAAAGAGTTATATAATTGCATGTAATACATAGTTCAATATAACTAAAGAATCAGTAAGACCAACTATTCCTCTGTTTTAGTTTGAAGTGACCTAAGAATACAAGGCTATCTCATGTTTTGATAGTTGGCGCTCAAATAGAATAACAGGAACAAAGCGAGAACAGCCCTGTAGTCCGTGACAGCATGTCCTATGCATTACCTACCGGCTTAGAGAGCGAGTTTGAGACTGTGTTCACTGACCATTCCCCACTGAGGGCTTGGGAAATATTTTATATTTGAATCAGGAATTCTAGAGCAATGAAACAGACAAATATATCGCAAGACAATTATTCAAAGGAAAAGAGAAAAGAGTTGAGGCTTCAAACTGGATTTTCATCTTAAAGGACCACATAAAACAAAAGCGTTTTCATATCTGGACCAGAATTCCCTGGGTACGGTGGTTTTGGTTTTAGCCATGTGTCTGGTCACAAAGAACTCTGGACTTAAGTATGGCACGTCTATTAAAAATTAATCCGCCCAGGTTAGCTGACATCACAGCAGGTCAGAAATAACAGAGATAAAAGCTGCATGCTTGCTACCTAAGTAATAAAAAAGAAGAGATCCTGGGGGAGTTCCAGTTCAGACACTTACAGCACACATGGAAATGAAGGAGATTCACTGCAGGAAGAGGGAATACAACCCTGACTAATGCTAACGTGATCACTGGGACATAGCTGCTCTCTGCTTAGCTGGCTGGATCCATTTACTACACAAAGAAAACTGACTACTGATGATTTATCTCTAAGAAATCTGCACAGAATTAAGGGAGCTGATGCTTTCCATGTCTCATTACCACCTATGTACACGCTATTTAGAGCCATTCCTACTCGTCGTGATGTCGCACTGTCTTCCCAGGAGGCTACCCGGTAGCACTGGAGGTCCCTGCACATCCCAGATGCAGAAACATGGAAGCCCCACTGGTGAGGGGTCTTCACTGGGGGAAGCCTTTCATAAAATTTTCCTTAGAATTCCAAAATTTAATCTTAGAACAATGGCTGTCCTATTAAATTGTTCCAATAGTCTCGCAAACTATCAAAGTTAGAGGGAAACTTAGTAACCATCAATCCGAAATAACATCAACTAGGTCCATCCGTGTTCTGCAAATGGCATTATTTTATTCTTTTTAATGGCCGAGTAATATTCCATTATATATATATGTACCACACCTTCTTTTGCCATTCCTCTGTCGATGGACATTTAGGTTGCCTCCATGTCTTGGCTATTGTAAATAGAGCTGCAATGAACATTGGGGTGCATGTTTGTCCTACTGAGTGAAGTAGGTCAGACAGAGAAAGAGAAACATCGTATGACATCCCTTATATGTGGAATCTAAAAAGAAATGATACAAGTGAACTTATTTACAAAACAGAAACAGACTCACAGACTTAGAGAACAAACTTATGGTTACTGGGGGGAAGGATGGGGGGAAGGGATAGTTAGGGAGTTTGGGACTGACATGTATACACTGCTATATTTAAAATGAATAACCAACAAGGACCTACTGTATAGCACAGGGAACTCTGCTCAATGTTATGCGGCAGCCTGGCTGGGAGGGGGAGAGTGGATACATGTATATGTATGGCTGAGTCCCTTTGCTGTGCACCTGAAACTATCACAACATTGTTAATCGACTACACTCCAAGAGAAAATAAAAAGTTAAAACAAACAAAAAAGCAACATCAGCTAACACTCACTCAGTGCCCAACAAGTGACTGTGCTGAGTACTCTGCATATGTTAGTTCATTTAATCCTGCAAAAACATACTAAGTAGATACTACTGTAGTTACTACACGTTATTAGGTACTGTGTCACCTGTTACAAGATGGGGAAGCTGAGGCCCAAACGGAGACAGGCTGACTACCTTGTCCACAAAGCTGATTAAGTGGTAGAGCCATGATCTGAACTCTCGATGTGTCTGCCTCTTAACCTCATGGTCCGCTGCCTGCCGCGACACTGAACCGGCACTGCTCAGAAAGAGGGTGGAAGTCGGGAGACAGTGATCTTGAATCATCATGTCGCCTCTTGTAGCCTCAGCTTTCTTAGCTGTATAATGGGAGGGCTCAACTGTAAGATCTTGAAGATCCCTGGCTTCTCTATCATTTTTTTTTAGAGAATTTCCTTTCTACAGTTATTTTTGATAAGCAGTAAGTGATGAATGAGATATCTGAAGTATCTTATGTCCTTTAAAAAATGTTCTTTCAAAGCTGATTTCACCAGGACACATCTAATAGAGTAACCGAGTGTTTACATCTCAGTCCTTCCACAAGGGGTGGAAATCAACATGAACTGGCCGATTAGGAACATTCTAATTATGTAACTCTCAAGGACTTTAAAGAAGGAAGACGAGTTCATTTGATTTGTGTATTCGTTTAATTTTGGAGAGCGGAAACCCTAGTAAGAGAGATGATGATGTTGCTGTCATGCGGACAGATCAAATAATGTGCCCTAATACATAGCTACACGTAGAGAAAAAAGAAGATCAAGCATGTGTTATGCATCTGTCAACAAGCACAACTAGACCCTGATCCCACATGCACTTTGAGAGGGCTCCACTCTACGTAGCCTAAGGAACCTATTATCGGTTTCATTTTTCTTTTTATTTCCCTGATACCATACGCCCCAGAAGCCAGAGAGCATCACTTCCACGTGGGAGTACACACGGCGGAGAACAGCACCAGCAGGCTGCTCATTGAGTACTGTCTCCCCTGATATTCTGCGAAGGAGAATGAACTATGGCTCGGGGATGGAGAATAAGCAAACCAAAAAGAGGGGGTTACACTACATGGTGGTCTGGAGACTAGTGACGGAGACCTATAGAGGGACACTGGCTCATACGGTTTCGGTAACTACTCCTTTTGTTTATGTATTTTGTTGCACTGGTTTCACATTCGCCGTTTAAATTAGTGCCAAGTTAATTCCTTACTGGGAAGCCACCATGTTGTTTCTTACTGAAGCTATAGAAAAAGTGGTTCAGTTCAGTGACTGAACTGACTGCTCTCATCTTAGCCACGCTTTATGCAAAAATTCCTTTGACTAGACTTACAGCTACATTACTGCTATAATGTAAAGCGGACATTTAAAATAAATGAATATATATATATATATAAATATACTGAAAGCAGTAACCAAATGATCTAAACAGCCTTGAAATGAATCCACGTAGCCTTCTGAGATATGCAAGTTCAATGACAAATGCAGTAATCGGCAAAACAAAAACAAAAATGTTAAAACTACTTATTTCATAAATTACATGGCTAACACAATTCACATTCCCGAGCACAGTAAAATGTATTTCTTTCTCTCCATAAGCTTTAAAAATTTCATCTAGGGGCTTCCCTGGTGGCACAGCGGTTGAGAGTCCGCCTGCCGATGCAGGGGACGCGGGTTCGTGCCCCGGTCCGGGAAGATCCCACATGCCGCGGAGCGGCTGGGCCCGTGAGCCATGGCCGCTGAGCCTGCGCGTCCGGAGCCTGTGCTCTGCAACGGGAGAGGCCACAACAGTGAGAGGCCCGCGTACCGCAAAAAAAAAAAATTTCATCTACTTTTCCAATACAAAATATAATAAAATATTGGTCCCTTCATCTTATTTTTTATCTGGCAGAAAGTTCTTTACATTAAGTGATGAAATAGTTTTAAGGAAACAGTAAGTTAGCTTTCACCCACTCTGGAGAGATTTTTCAGTTTTATATTTAGCCTCTTTAAGTGTGCTGGAAGGGACTATACATTTATGATTAACCAAAGTAAAAACAATCCAACACCTGAGTCCACTTCAGGAGGAGGAGGAAGAATCTACCTTCCCCTTTCCTCAATAAATCATCAAGATAATATGGCCAGTTTGAATTCTGACCCAAAGTCCTAGTTTTTATCTAGAGCTGTATGTTAATGATATGAGGAGACCATATTCTTGAAACCCAAATATAGCACTGATTTTGGCTACTGTTTTTGTTTTATCTGGGTGACAGTGGCTACCGTGGGACTTTTTTTTGGTGGGGTGGTAAGGTTGTTTTCAATGCATGAATGAAAAGCACACCTGATTATTTCAAAGCACACAAAAGAACAACAACGAACACCAGCCAGGAACGGATCCCTTAAAAACAGAACAAAAAACCCGGAATTCTTCCCCCAGTGGACAGATGACGGGGCTGGGACGATCTGACAACATCCCAGAGCCACTGCTTAATGACACGGGGAAAACAAAACAAAACGACAACAAAAGGAACTGGAACACGTTTCTGAGATTGCAAAGAGGGAAAATTAGCATAAAAAACCAGTTTGATTTTGTTTCCCTAAAGCCCGATGCAAGGAGCATCCTGGGTGCCACTATTTTTCACCTTGTGCTCTTTTGAGATCATCTTTTGGCCCTTCATCTAAGATCGTTAACATAATGAATACTTTCGGGTTAAAAAGGGGTGGGCAGAAGACAAGAAACTCAGGTGCTTTTGAAAAAGACTGATTTTCTTAATAGTTGTCATTCTCTGCTAAGTCATTGTGTTAAATCAGGCTGCTGTTCTGAACTCAGGAGCACAATTTCTCCCTCTCTGTAGCCTTCAAACACACATACGGCCTAGAGGCAGATGGGCACTTATTTTGGACACACACTGATATGTTTGGATGCAGACACATGGAAAATGGAAGAACAGCAGCTTGACAGAACTGCTGCAGGATCCTCCCTGAAATACAGTTTTGACAAGATGAGGATACCCTCTTCTTCCGCAGAAGTAAATTTCTAACGTTTTTGTCAAAAGTCTGTAGAAAAACCAATCTAAAGCAATGTATTACAGGCTTTCAAGAAGAAGCACTTTTATTCAGTGCTTTCCTGATAAGCAAATTCCTTGTTTGCTAACCTGGATTTAAAAATTCTATCCATAAAAACAAACATAGAATCAAAGCACATCAAAATCATCTTGAAAAATGGGGAGGAGACTTAGCAAAGGAGGTGGATGGTGGGCATGTAGCAGGGGGAAGCAGTTACACTGACAGCAAACCCTAAATGCACACCAGTTCCCTATCACTCAGCTTGTACTCCTAGAGGGAAAAAGGCACTCACACATCAGCACCCCTGGAGAGTCAAAATGAGGGGGAAAAAAAAAAAAAAAAGGACTGCAAGGTGACACTATAATAAAGGATAAGCACATTTTCTTTCATAGATTGCAGTTACTCTTGGCAACACTGAACGTGACACATTCCTATGTCAGGGGAAGGATTTTCAGTCATTTAGAAATGTGGTTTACTTCTGCACACACAGCTCTCGCTCTCACCCACACATCTAACATGCTTCTCCTTTCTGCTAATTTACATAGGCTTTTCCACTATTAAATCATCCAAACAGCAGACGACCTTACCTTCCCAGCTCTTCTCATCGCACAATGCAGTCAGGTCCAGCTCCGGCACTCCGGAGACAAAGCTCTCTTGCTGGTCATCAGCATTTGGAGTCCTCTGCAGCTTGCTGTCAGGTAGGCTGGGACGCTCCTGGATCTTCATGGTGGGGTCCTGCAATAACAGCACAACGTCCCCAAATCTTTACTGCTCATCAAAACCCCCACACGTCCGCAGCAATTCCACTCCTGCTGGGTGAAACCTCCCAAGCCACAGCTGCTGATGTCCCCGGCACGGAAACCGAAATCATAGGTTGATGCCCGCTGGATGCTAGCTGGCCACTTGCATGCAAAAAGCGACCATCCGTCTGCGCTCCTTTAACTTTGCTTCTGGAAGAAAGACAAGATGCTTTCTGCGGCTGCTCTTCCTGATAACTGCTGGCAGCTGACAGTCTGGATGATTACTGACTGGGGCCAGGAAGGAGGGAAAAGGAGTTTGCGTTTCCTTAAAGGAGGACGGCTCTCCAGACTGTAAACGAAAACCCAAAACTCAGCTAGTGCCGTTGCCAAGGCTGCAGCAGCAACATGGTGTCTCCTGCACGCAGACTTCCTTGCCCCTTAGGTAAACAGTGCTGCAGGGCCAGGAGCGGAGGCTGTGTACACGTGTGCTCTCCTGCTGGCTTAGATCCATTAAGCGGGGCTAGCTGCACATTCCCAGATTTCCTGTGGTTGTTTTTGCCTCGAGTGTGGGGAGAACAGACTATTTATGGAGGAGCTCTGGGTATGCACTGTTGCGCAAATTCAGACAGCAAGGGGGTCTGGTGTCGCAGCTAGCAGCTAAGCGGTAAGGAATACACATTCTGGAAATGAGCCAAAATTACACAGGGAGCACGACTTTTTTTTTTTTTAAGTAAAAAGGCAAGAGCTGGCAAGTCAGAGATGCATAATTTATACCTTACAAATATGCAACTGTGGCTTGTTTCCTTGGTTTTGTTTATTGGTGGCACGCACACCAGGCTAGGATGTCTGGGGGATGGGAAAACTCTCCCCCAAAGGCTGCTCTTTTAACTAAGTGATTTTATGTTTAAAAAACTGCATTGAAATTTAGTCTTTTTCACCTTGTCCTTTGGCATCGGGTAAAACCCAACCACTGCCATACTCTCCTCTCTCATAAAATTATAAATAAAAGTGTTGCCTCAAGACACAATTCTCAAGTAGCACAGATCTGTACAAAAGATTTTCTTTGAGAATAACTGGAAATTTATTTTAGCAAATATACCATCATTAAATAAAAAAAAAACAAACATCTGGAAATCATAAATGATTCTGTTAATGTATGAGAAATATTCTGATGCTTAAAATAAAGCAGTACTAAGACTTCCACCTCCTTTTAATAGCTATTCACCCTCCTTTGATATCACCAGGGGAATGGATAGGGCTTTTACTACTATATTTCCATGAAATGAAGCGTTCTCTTTACATTTGGGATAACATGAAATATCACCAATCAGTTCATGATAAGCTACTGAAAGATGCAAATGCTAAGTAAATCTGGGGCTTGAAGACACTTTAAACATTCTGCTTGTCTATTGTAGGGAAAAAAACACACAGATTATGCATTTATGTCACAAAAATCATTTGTTCCCTGAGTTGAATCCTAAGTAGAGAGAGTTGAATGACCCAATCTGGTGCTCAGCTTTTTAAAAGTTACAGCATCAGTTAGTCACCTATCGTGTGTGTGTGTGTGTGTGTGTGTGTGCACGCGTGTGTGCACGTGTGCGTGTTAGAACCTCATACAGCAAATAAACATTTTGTCAATAAAGATCTCTAATAACTGTTACACTTAGAGACAGATAAAAGGGAAGAACATGAGATATGATTCCATGTGGTAAGTACAGCACTTTCTTCACGAGGAACATCTTTGAAGCCACTGACCAGCAGAGGAGCGGACATGAGTTTTCCCTCCGGGCAGACCTGGGATTGAAGTGTGACTGACGTTTAGTAGCTCGGTGCCCTAGCTGAGCCATTTCACTCCTCTGAGCCTCCATTTCCTAATCTATAAAACGGCATTGAAAACACTAACCTGGCAAGGTTCCTTTGAAGATCTGAGAGAAGGTATGAAAGGCCTCTAGCACGGTGCCTGGAGCAGAGCCACACGAACGGAAGCGATCCCTCTTTTTATTATTATTAGGCACCATAGGAAGATGAGTAAAATACTGCTACATCTCAAAATGCTCAAGAGAGGAGTGGGAGATGAGGTGTATAAACTGCAATTCAAGGTGCAACATGCTACGACAGGGCGGGGCAGAGTCCTAGACGCATTATGAAAAATGATTAGAGAAGAGAGCCACTGGTGTTCCCATGATGGATCAACAACAGCGTCTGGGGGCTGCGTGGGCCAGAGAGCACTTCATACAGAGAGGCGGGCAGGAGTGGGGGACAGTGACCACAGGAGACGAGAGGCTTGGGTGCCGGTCCTTAGCACACGTGACGAGGGGGTCGGACGAGCGGCTGGGCTGCCAGATGCCCTGCATGCTGGGCTAGGTTTGGATTTTAGCCTGTGGTAGATAATGGAAAGTCACTGAAGGATTGAAAAAACTGACTCATCCTGGAGAAACGTGCGTTTTCCAGGCTGATGCCTCAGGCACGGGAATGCACGCTGCTGGGAAGACCCGCAGCCCTCAAGCCGGGCTCACAGGCAGCCGGCACCCCCTGCTACACCAGTCACCGGCTCTGCTCCCCCTGGTACCTGTGTCCCCTCAGGGCACTCAAGAGTCCTGCAGTGCTTGACAGGACGTGTATAAAATCCCCCAGTTCCACAAACACACAAGCTAATTGAAAACGTGTACTTTTTATGATTGCCACATCCAAATTAGCACCGACCGCAAAGTGAGAAAATTAAAATTAGAAAATTCTTCCTTAGTTTTTTCCTCCGGAACGTATGGGTTTACTCACTCCTTCAACAACAGTGGGTTGGCGCACCCACTCTGTGCCGGGCTCTGTGTGAGACACGCAACTATGCTCAGGGAAGCTCTGCAAACTCGATTTCGGTGTGAGGCCACGGCAGTCCACCTTGTGAATCGGTGAGCTGCCCTTCACGGCGTTCAAGTCAAGTCTGGGCGTTGGAAATGCAGGAGAGGGAGCGATTACCACCCTGGGTAGGATGTTGGGATAGACAACCTTGATAGGACTCTATTATTCTGACAAAGAGAATCAGGTCAAAATTGTACTAGTTTATTCAATTATAAGAATATATATCCCATATTATATACATATAACAGGGCTGTCTATGATATGTCAGGTGCTAGAGATACAAAGAGAAAATTTATTTACTCATTCATCTAAGAAATAATTTTTGAGGGCCTTCCATGGGCTTGACAGTTTTTTAGATGTTGGAGAAATTTCAGTGGCCCAAGTCAAGTCTCTGTCCTAATAAACCTTAAAGAAGGGGACAGTTAATAAAGAAAAAAAAAAAAGTCAGGTAGTGCTATGGACATGGAGAAAACAAAGCAGGGTAAGGAGGATGATGGAGGTACGGGCCACGGCCTGTGGTTTTCTTGGGTGGCCAGGGACACTCTTTCCAGTAAGGTGACGTGTGAGCAGAGACACAAAGGAGATGCTCTTCTGTGGGAAGAGCATTCCAGGAAGAAGGAAAGCAAGTGCAAAGGCCCTGAGGCACGGTCATCTTGTACGTGTTGAGGAACAGCAAAGAGGTCACTGTATCTGGAGTCAAGCAGAGGCCAGTCAGGGCCATCAGTTATGCGTGCTTAGGACGTGCACTGTACCATCTGCAATGGGGTGTCATTCACACCGCAGACCTGTGTTTAACTCACATGAGCTTCTGGGCCCCCCGGCTGATCTGCACAGCAAGGGAGGGATGCGTCCTACGCAGACCCACAAGAGCTCGCACAGCCACGGACACACTCGGCAGGGCTCACTCACCGGCACGTCCACCCACGCGGTGCTGCGCTGCTGTGCTCCGAGCAGTCCCCAGGGCTGCTCGTTCACTTCCCTGCTGCAGCTTTAGGCCTGATTCCCAGTTTCTGATCTCGGAACCAGACACAGTCACCTTGCCTGTGGTTGCAGGGTGGGCTGCTGGTGTGGCCCCAGGGTTTACAGGCACGTGGAGCTCAGGATACTGCTCGGAGGCTACACAGGCTCTATAGCAATACACTAGCAAAAACCTACCCTTCCTTCAAACGTCTGTCAGGCTCGTCTGGGTGAGGCACCTCACCAGGTTGTTTCCCACTCTCTAACAGTGCTTATTGTAGAGTATCGTGCCTGTCTACTTGCTTGTCTGTTTCTCCGGCTAGATCATTACTGTTAAAATGTCAAGGACATTCTTAAATACCAAAATATTTTTGGTTTCAACTTTTGTTGTTTACACAGATTGTATCTTCAGTTAAATCAGGGTAAATACATTCATTTCACACTTATCAACTCAGAGATCCTTGTGCTGTGATGTCACATGCTAAACCCTTGTCCAAAATGTGGTACCATACGAAAACATGCTAAATATTCATGTCATGAAATAAACTGAGGGACTGGCTCTTTGGAGAGACAATAGGGTATGTGAGATACGGGTTTTAGAGTAAGAGACTGGAGTTCAAATACAGGTGACCAGTTGCAAGATCTCCAATGAGTAAACTTCTTTGTACTTGAGATTCTTTTCCTCTCATACAGGAACAAAACTTCATAAAGTTGTGAAGATTAAGTGAAAAACATGTAGCATAAAAACGGCCAGCCCGTAATAACTGTAGAAGAAATGCTAATTCCATTTATACGCTACCTCCCCTTCCCATTCATTCATTGGGCAAGTGTTTATTGAACATGTACTATGTGCTAGGTACTGGAATTAAAGGGATTAACAAGATAGGGGATTTGGTGTGGAAGGGATTCACTGATCACATAAGTGCCAAGTCACATGCATGTTATAAAAGAAAACCACAGGGTGCTCGGGAACAAATAAGAGAGAGCTCATTTTGCCTGGGGCCGCACGTGACATTTCACATTCAGGGAAAGGAACCATTAACTATTAGTCCATCCACCTGATCCCTGTTAGGACTTGTCCCTGTCTGGCTGGGCCCGGCTTTTTCTCTCCTGACTTTATTGATCCTGCTCTTGCCCTGGCATCAAATCGCTGGTGAATTTTTGTTCTACCCCTTCTCCCTCCCTACACAGGATCTGGATAAGCAGCAGTAACTACTAGCTCACCAGAGCGGGACAGGACAGTATCAGTGCCCTGCACAAGGCAGTGTGCACAGGAAGGAACCACACAGAGTTAACAGAAGGGCCACATGGAAGTATAAACATTTACTGCTTGGCTTGACAATAAAGGAAAATGAACATAACAAATTCCCCCAATTCATCTGAATTGTGAACCTTCTGTAGCCTTTCGAGACTGGATGGAATTGGAAAGGAATCTACACAAATACAGCTTTTACATGTTTTCTGGTTCTGATATTAAAGCCAGTAACAAATCCTAAAGCTTCCAAGAGATACAGTGAAACTGAAATAACAGTCATCCGTTTCATAAACACTTGTAGACAGGGATATTTCAGAAGTTATCTCAAACCTTCTCAGGGCAAATAAAAGCCTGCACTTAAGCTCTTGTGACAATTAATATTAATTCTTACGCTTGATTAGAAAGTCTGATCTCTCCCCACTTTTTTTTTTTTTTTTTTTGGAAGCAGGATAAGAAAAAGGGAAATAGTCTTTTGTTTATTATGAATGTCCTGTTTGTTATCAAAGGTATGCTTCTAAGCTCTTTTAAAACAGTAGGCTTAGAGAGCATAAAGAATGTAAAAATATCTTGAAAGAATTTAACACTTCATCAACCGTAAACTTCTGACTATAAGGACCTTTTCCAGGTAATGTAATACCCATCCATGTACTTAATCATTTTTACATGTTTTGCTTTCTTCACAAAAAGATTAAGAGTAAGGTTGTAATTTTACTAGTCTGGATTTTTAGACGGAAGCCTAAGATATTTCCACAACAGAAAATAACTTACTGAACGGAATCAAACTGAAGCGTAAAGTATACACTCCACTGTAAACTGAACTCTGAAAATGTTTCAGTGCTGTCTTTCAGAACCTAGAAATTGCTAGTTTGAAGGACAACCTCTCTCCTGGATACTTCCAGTTGTCAAATGAGTTTAAAAACAAACAGAACAAAGTCTTTGAACTCCACACGCTCAGGGAACAGGGGGCTTCAGCTCTTGCACATGTTATCCTATTTCATCCACAGCCCAAACGGTATTTTATTAAAATGTCAGCCTTTCCAAAGCTTAGCTGAAGAAATCATACTTAAATTTTTGACATTTTGAAGGGACTCTAACATTTGTCCCCATCGCCAATGTGTCACTAGACGAATTTTAATGCAAACCACATTAAGAAATTCAGATGACCTAGAAATGGATGACGCTCATTGACCAGCCGAGATCTCAGCAGGCTCTGTTTTTGGATAAGTTGTATAATTAAAAGAAAGTAAAAAGACATGCAACAAAGTATAGGCCCATGTTTACTCTTCAACACATGCCTTCAAACAAAAACACACTTAGGGCTGCAAAATGATTATTTAAAACATGCAGTCACAGCTGTGCAGGCATTTGCCTTTGAGCAGCAGACTCTGAGCCAGCCCCTCTCTGCCTGTGTATCCCCCGGAGGACCATCTGTGACGGTGAAGGTTAGTGTTCCTCGTTCTGATGAAAATACCAGTGAAAGAAGAAAGACCAAGCACCTTTCTCCAACAGCTGTCATCTGCCGTGTTATCGTATATGAATCTGGGCGTTTATAAGGAAAAACTTCAAGGGCAATATTAACGAGGACAAAATCTGCCTTAATGGAAAATGAAATCGGAAACATTATCACATCCATTCACAGTGGGCATGTAAATATTAGCATCTCAATCTGATGCTCTAGGAGACTTGGAAAAAGTAACAAACAGAATTCTACTAGGGGTAACCAACCTCTAGACTTCCTTTCCATCTCTGAGATTTAGGAATTAGTGCGATATTCTCAGAAAACCAGATTAACTATTTGGGTTGTATAAGTTCTAGAAAGTGCTCCATATATTAAAAAGTAGGAAATTATGATAGACTGTAGACGAGGGAAAGAGGTTTAAAAATGGAAGACAGATCTTTTCACAGTCCTTCATTAGTAATAAAATACATTTCTTTCAGTGAAGGAGACACACGCCGTCACAAGTAGAAACACAATCCTAATCTTGTGGAGCGATGTCTTTTTTCCCTCCTTTGGTGCAGTTGTGAAAGAAAGATGACACAGAGAGCTTAGTCTGGATTTTAACTCACTGCCTAATTTTATCTCCTAGCTGAAATTACCATGATTACAATGACTGTTACTAGTGAGTGCTTCGGGAGTGCCAACAGTGGGCTAGGTGCTGACTGGTAAATGCACATGCCCGACACAAGTAAGAATAGATCCTGGCCCATGGAAGAAAGACTTGAGATTCCTTCCCCATGATGCATCCTCTGCTGTGGGAGCTGTCCACAAAAACACCAAGGTAAACGGAGTTCAGCACCCATTTTGTTTGGGTGCCACTTGGAATTTATGAGTTAGTTACGTAGTTCATCCACAAAGGCCGCTCTCTACCCTTTTATCTCCTAAAGGATACGAGGCATAAAAGGGAATAACTGAGAAGAACTCTCTAGGAGGCTGGTAAAGCCGTTTTCTTTAAAATGAGGTTCAGTGGCATGATGAGTAGGTGCTTGCTGTGAGCAGAGGAAGAGAGCAGAGAGAGGAGGAAACAGAAGGAAACTAAAACAACACTATCATGGGGATGCTGGGCTCTGAAAAAAGGTGACTAGAGACAAGGAAAGAAGGGCTGCTTGTTGCCTGGGTCTCAAGGAAGGAAGCATAAACGAGCTGGAAGTAAGAGACGAAAGCAGCGGCTCAGAATCTGTCAAGTCAAAAAGCAGCAGCCTCCCTTCCCTTCGTCTGGCTGGTTAATGGAGTGCACGTGAGAAACTGCACAGAGGAGATACGGGGAGTCTAGGGCACGGCGCAGGTGGGGTGTCAGGTGGCCATTCATTTCTAGCAATTTTATGCCAAATTTTACATGAGTGGGCATTTTTCTAAGAAGGGGGTCCATAGCTTTTGAATTCTTCATTTGCTAGACTGGAAAACTTTATGGAGGTAGGAACTGCAGCTGTTATTAAATCCCAGCTCCTAGCACATCACCTGCACATAGTAGGACTCAATATATATTACTGAATAAATCCATCAGTGGGTTAGGTTAGTGTATAAAAAAGATGAACAATCACTGGGTTAGAGGGGAAGTTCTATGTATAATTAATATATCAAGAGTCAGAATCCAAGAACAGGTTGAGAAACGCTTTAACTCTTGCCAAAAAGAAAGCTGATGATAAGATTGAAGGTGCAGCTGGAAGCATTTGGAAGTACTGGATTACATACACATGCATGAATGAAAAATAAGGCTCAGAACCCTGAATGGAAGCCAGCGTCGGGAGCAAAGGAAACCAAATACTTGGGTCAGCAAGGCTACGCCCCCAGAGGACAACAGGGAAGCCAGGAAGGTCACCAAAACTTTAAGATACAGACCACAGAAGGGAGTGAGATATTTTTTCTCTGTTGTCTACTTAAAACAAGACACAAAACTCAGAAAATGAATTGGACTTAATAACTCGAACTGATTTTATGTTAATTTGAAAATTAATGAGATCATCCCTTTGACACATCCACTACAATTCACTATTTATTTTAATCACTTAAAAACTGCATGAGATCATGGAAAATAAAACTAGTAGCTTTGGTATTTGTTTTGTCTTATGTTATGGAAAACCTAAGGAGTAATCTCCATGCTATTAAAGTTTATCCTCACAAGCAAAATGAAAGAATTGCAAAAGCAAAAGAGTGGCGTTCTTCTGATTTCTCAAGGAACCTTCATGTCTGGGCATTTGTCTTTCTCACCAATCACAGTCCCGTCACTGAATGTCATCACCCCTTACTGATAAGCTAATAATACTTCACACTAACTCTCAAGAATGTAGGGACAGACCTGTCACAGTCAAAATCTTACTTGTTAGCTACTCACCTCAGAATGCTGGGTCTGTCTGCAGTCCTTTTCATTTTCTTTGCTACAAACAAAATATCATAAGATGTCATTCTGTTTTATAACAATGCTTTTCATTCATTGAAATTATGGTTTCATTTATTTTAGAAGCTCAGTAGCTCTAAATAAAATTCTTATGAAATTCAAAAACAAAACAAAAACATTAATCAAAACGAAACAAAACTAGAAACAACACAAAACAGGAATACGGTTATCTGCTTTTAACAGCACCACGGTAGATTTTTCCATTTAAACATTTTCCTCGCTATAAAATACTGTTGGTAAACATACAGTCCTTTAATTCTACTCCTTTTAGTTCTTACAATGCACATTGCACTAAATGAAAAAAAAAAAAAAACTTATAAACAGTGTAAGGAGAAAACTCTAAAATTACCTTCCATCAGATGTCAGTTCAACATCATCAGGTCCAATCCTTTCAGGAGATGGTGTGGGATTGAGACTTTCCATATTCTGTAACAAAACGAACCATTTGTTGCCCAGTAGGAATGGTTAAGACGTATGCAACAACAGACCCTCCTTTCTTAAAAATAGAAACATCGGATAACAAGCAGATATTACTTCTAGTCATCAGAGTCCTATCTTTAAAATTATGACAGTTTATTAGACACTGCTGGCATAAAATTATATGCTGAACTTTACCATTCCATTAACAAAGATAGCAGCACAGAAATGGTCACTGTGGTCTATAACGTTCTTGTTAGTTATTATCCACATTTTATAGCTAAGCATAAACAAAACCCAGACTCCCAGAATACCAGGGTGGCATTAGAGCTAGACTTGAGGAATCTGACCTCCAATGTGATCAGAAGCCAATGTAACATTCATTGTCTATTTAACATCTTTTCAGTCTATATTGACAATATGATCTGGGGTAATATGTAGCTTGTATCTAAGCTATAAAATAGCCATAAAAAGACATGGAGTTAACTTGAGAACCTTTCTTTCTGTGATATTTAATGTGAATCTTTATATTAGCCAAGATGGACAAAAAATATAAACACGAAACTTACTTCAAATAGCGTGTATTTCAGGCTGACCAAGAGGGCTTAATGCTTTATCAGGAGGTATATTTGTAAGGTTTTCTAACTGCCTCTGTAAAAACGGCCAACAGTTTCTAAATACAACTCGGGCACAAAGTCAGCCGTCCCCAGGCAGGAAGATTACAAATATGCAAACAGGAGCTCGTTTACACTCGGGAGACCCAAATACAGAGCTGCCTTGGAGATCTGGAACTGAATTTCCTTGAAGTCAAAGATTCATATCTGCATTAAAAGACCATTAAGCACAATCCATGTATTCTGTGTTACCAAAATAAAGAACACATAGCGAAGCAACATGTATTCATCTACATGTTTATAATCTCTCCTTGTGAAAAGCCCGTTGGAAAGTATATCTGATTAAGGTTCACAATGATCCCATGAAATTGACATATACAAAAATCTTCACAAAATAAGACTGGATAACTGATCTTTGGCTTGGTAAATATTTTCCATTTATGGTGGTGTGGCCAACCTGTCTGGAATTCTTAAAGTTTAAAACCCTAGGCTCGGGACTTCCCTGGTGGTGCAGTAGTTAAGAATCTGCCTGCCAATGCAGGGGACACGGGTTCGATCCCTGGTCCAGGAAGATCCCACGTGCTGCGGAGCAACTAAGCCCATGTGCCACAACTACTGAGCCTGTGCTCTAGAGCCCGCGAGCCACAGCTACTGAGCCTGCGCACCACAGCTACTGAAGCCCGCGTGCCTAGAGCCCGTGCTCCGCAACGAGAGAAGCCACCGCAGTGAGAAGCCCGCGCACCGCAATGGAGAGTAGCCCCCGCTCGCCGCAACTAGAGAAAGCCCGCACATAGCAACAAAGACCCAACGCAGCCACAAAAAACAAACAAAAACCGGAGGCTCCATCAAGAATAAAAACAAAGGGAGACAGCATCCCATAATAGCTATAATGGTGGCTTTGGAGCCAGGATGTTTCAGTTGGAATCTTAGCTCCACCATTTACCAACTGTAAGACCCTACCTGACTCTCAGTTTCGTCATCTGGAAAAGGGGGATGGCAACAATAAACATAGGGTGGTCATAGGATTAAATGAGATAATACACGTAAAGCATTAAAATAATACCTTGTACTTTTAATGAATAGTAGCTGTTGTTGTTGATGTGATTATGACTTCTAAAACTGTGAAATCTCCAAGGAAATATTTTGCTTCTATTTACCCACAGTTAAGATGATGTTCTAGGAACTAGTAAGACAGTGATTGTGTCTCCCATTACTGCACACCAATTTACATGTTTAGATAATTTACACAGTTAGATAATTTTAGAATGGATCTGAGAAATAAAAAAAAAATTATAACCACATCCAATTATACTTACATTTTTATACCTCTAAAGTTTGAGTTAGAAGAGGCCTCTCTACAATGGCTCTCATGAAGCCAAAGTGTAGCTGCTCTTATTACCTGAATGTGATCTTCCTCATAAAGAGGGATCTATGACAAAGAATCTTTGTTCTCATTGGTAATCTTCAATAGATTATCAAAATCTTTAGTGTAAGATCTAGTGCAATAGCATTAGGTTTTCCTGATGCTCTGAAACATGAATTCCTAGGGGAAGCACAACCCTCTACCTTCAGATCACTTTAAAACACTATCAATGAAATACATTTATAATTACAGTAAATACAAATGACTATTTCAGCAGAAATAAAAACCTTCAGGGCTTCCCTGGTGGCACAGTGGTTGAGAGTCCGCCTGCCGATGCAGGGGACATGGGTTCGTGCCCCGGTCCGGTAAGATCCCACGTGCCGTGGAGTGGCTGGGCCCGTGAGCCATGGCCGCTGAGCCTGCGCGTCCGGAGCCTGTGCTCCGCAACGGGAGAGGCCACAACAGTGAGAGGCCCGTGTACCGCAAAAAAGGAAAAAAAAAAACCCAACAAAACCTTCAGGTTGAGGCTAAGAAATATTCAGAAAGAAGGAAGAAAAAATAAACCCTAATATCATATAAATTTAAAGATACTTCAGTTAGAAAAATGTTAGAAGACTGATTTTTTCCCAAAACAGAAAGAACCAAGATTTAAGCAATATAGGTTTTGAGAATTATAGAAAAGAGATAGCTATGTTTTACAATAAAAAGCTCTGAGAAAAGCAGGTGTGAAATGTGAGACATTTTAGCTGATTTCCAGGGTTAAAACAAGCAGTAACTTCAACTCCCTCGCCCCCCACCCCCGCCACTTTTTAAAAAATGTTTGATCTGTGTGTTTTATACCTCTCCAAGGACCTGAGTTTTTAATACATGTCATTGACAAAGGGTGACTTTCAGTATTGTTCAGTATTCCTCTCTAAAGCTTTACAATAATTCCAGTTTTCATGTTGTCCTCCACATGACTGAGACTAGTGAATATTCAGTCTGCTTTCACCAAAGCAGCATGCAAGTACACTGTGTTCCTTTGCTAAGGTAGTTGGGTTGCCCCTATACCTTTGGGAAACAGGAATCTGTGAAGAATGTGTTACAACTGGCAACCTACCCTAATTTTTTCAGAAGGAAAATAATAAAGGTAGTGAAGGTCCAGGAGTAGAGTAACAAAAGTAGCTCTTACCATGGCTGCAAAGCATTTTATAGATTCTAACTTGCATCCTTTGCCTAAGGGTTTAGGGAGGGAAGGTTAAGAAACAGATCAGCAATTTCCCCACTTCACTGAGATGGGGGGAAAGGGAAAATGGAACGCACAGGTCAAAATATTGGCTGAAATGTAGAAAGCTTCCATTGTAAGAGAAGTATGCTACTGGACTTTCAAACGCTCTGTAGTTGTTAATAGTGCTGGTCTTATGAGAAACGCCGACTCCATGCCTTTTGAAGGTTTTAAACTGTTTTATGTCCCAAACGCTTCTCTAGGTGTGGTAAAAGAGTAGGTCATCGATGTTTTCATTTACTAAAGTTGAAGTAGTACAATTCTTATTAAAAATAATGCCTTATTACATTAACTTAATTTTAATTAGTCTTCTAAAGTTAGGATCTTTTAAAGGTAATAGGTAATTTTAAGAAATAGCAAAGAACAGATTACGTCTTTATGTAGAATGTGATAAATTTGCTTTTAGAATTGCATTAAAAAAAGACAGATAGGACTTCCCTGGGGTGGTCCAGTGGGTAAAACTCTGCGCTCCCAATGCAGGGGGCCCAGGTTCGATCCCCGGTCAGGGAACTAGATCCCACATGCCGCAACTAAGACCCGATGCAGCCTAAATAAATAAATATTAAAAAAAAAAAAAAGACAGATAAAGCCTAGTTCTGCCTCATAGAAGGCCTACCAGTGACTTTCAAAACATACAGATTTTCTATGATATAATTTACTTGGACAATTTTTGGGTGTCAGAAGAAACAATTTTAAGAACCACTCTCCTCAATCATAAAAATGACCTCAAATCTATAAAGAGCAAAAGCTTTGAAAAAATTAGCTTTAAGACTGTGGAATTTACTTTCAATTTTTCCCCCGGGCCCCATCTCTGTTTTGGCATTGACGGCTAGGCTCAAAACTTGTTTGACCACTGAAGCACTTGAAAACACCTGGAGCAAAAACAAATTTGTCTTCTAAAACTATAAAATGCTGACAAAGCCTTTACAGAGGACACTCAAACAATGCCTTCGCTCAGTATACAAACAGCTCAGTCTGAAGGCTGCATGAACACTGCTAGTCAAAACAAGTTCATTATTCTAACCTTGAGCTCTAAGAGAAGGTATGTGATAATATTCTCATTAACAGAGGATTCATGGCAAATCTGAATTTCTTTTTGTATCCTTCTGTTTTATGTTTTATTATGCTTAAAACTCATAAATTAATCCATATTCGAAAAGAATTCCCGGTACTGTAAGAGGACACCTATGGAAGAGCTGGCTAGCTGTCCCCACAAGTCCGTTCCACCTTTCTTGCACAGCAGTGCGGGAGCCACACGCCCAGCGACAGCGCAGCCACAGCCCCTCCGGCAGGTAGATGGGGCCATGTGACTGACTTCTCTCCGACAGGCTGTGAGAAGTGGTATGTGTGTTTTCCAGGCCTGGCTAATAACCTGCCTCACCAGGTTCATGCCTTGACACTCACTTATTCTCTCCTCTTGGGAGCTGGAACGGAGATGAAAACCACGAATGCTCTGGAAGCTACTTGCTGAAGACGGCAGAGAGGCAGTTGGCCTCTCTGGGTCCCTGAAACATCCGCGTGGAGCAAGTGTTCTAACTCTTCTCCTGAGCCCCAAACTGCTTTAGATTGTCACGGGAGAAAGAACTTTTACGGTGTTCAAGGCATTGCATTTTGGGTCTTTTTGTTACCCAAGTTACTCTAAGCTATACGGCAACCATTCATTCGCTCCCTTTTTTTTAACTCATTTTTTGTGAGTGCTGAGCTATGCTGGGCACTGGCGTACAACGGTGGATGGGGAAACCGGACAGACACCGGTCCTTGCCACTGTGACTGATGTATTTTGGTTACTGTTCCAACTGTAGTTTGTTACACTGCTAATATTATCTTTAAGATGGGTGCTATCTGAATAGCCCTCAGCACGCTTGGGCCATACAGTTGCCAGAGGGACCCTTTTAAAAGGTACTTCAGAAAATGACTTTTTTTTCTCTTTAATCTTCCAATGGTTCCTCATCTCACTCAGGGTAAATGCTCGAGATCTAAAGGTGGCTACAAAGCCTTAAGGGATCAGCTCCCTTGCTATGCCTCTGACCTCATCTCCTACAACGCTCCTCCCTCAACTCTGCTCCAACCATGGTAGCCTCTTGCGCAACCTCTAAAGGCTAGGGCTGTTCTCCCTCCACCTGGATAGTCTCTCCCCAGATATCCTGATGGCTCACTTTCTCACCTTGTCCAGGTTTCTGCACAAGCACATTCTCAGTGTGGCCTGATCCGAGGACTCAACCCGTGCAACGCCAACTCTTAACCTCCCGTCCATTTCCCATCTTATTTATCCTGCTTCACTTCTCTCCATAGCGTGTGCTGCCACCTGACTATACGTTGACTTGTTTCTTATCTGCCTCATCCTTCGGGAATATAAACTTCAGGATGGCAGACAGTGTGTCTGTTTTGGTCATCATTTTGTCTTTAGTGCCTAAAACAGTGCTTGTCATATAGTTAATTGTTGTATCATTGAAGGAATGACAACTTTTAAATCAGTGGTTCAAATGGTGGGGTTTTTTACATTATATTGACACCACTCAGAGAATCACTGTCATGTAGTTTTGGACAGGAGTACTTGCTGAGTTATACTGCATTAAAAACATGAGCTGAGGGGGCTTCCCTGGTGGTGCAGTGGTTGAGAGTCCACCTGCCGATGCAGGGGACACGGGTTCGTGCCCCGGTCCGGGAAGATCCCACATGCCAAGGAGTGGCTGGGCCCGTGAGCCATGGCCGCCGAGCCTGTGCGTCCGGAGGCTGTGCTCCGCAACGGGAGAGGCCACAACAGCGAGAGGCCTGCGTACCGCATTAACAACAACAACAACAAAAAGACTAAGAAGATGATGATCTGATGAAATCAGATCGGTATACTGAGTGAAAAGAGACCAATGAGGGAAAGAAGATGAGTTTGATCTTCACATGTTGACTTGGGAGGACTACCTAAGGTGAGCTGCAGAGAGCATCGCCTAGATGTTGATTTCTAAGTCATCTGTAGAGAGGTGACATCAGACAGCATGGAATTAGAGAAGCTCTCATGTGAAGTGCTGATGGGAAAGAGATATAAGTCAATTACCTGCATAACATTTACATCTAAGCATGTTTTGTGGAAGATCAGCCAGTAAAGGACACAGTAAAGAAGAACACAGTCATTGAGGTAATAGGACAAAGAGAGGTCAACATCCTGGAGGCCAAGGGAGAAAGAGCTCTGAGAAGATGAGAGTATCAAGCACCACAGGGACTTCGGGAGGTCAAGAACCAAGCAGACAACAGCACAGCGGTCTTAAAAGACCAGTTCCAACCATACGTCCACCCAGTGACACAGAGAAAGTGGTTTCTTAGAGAGGTCTTTAGAGGGGTAGAATTCAGATTACAGGGTTGACGAGCAAGTGTGGAAAGAACTGGAAATGCAGACTGTTGAAAATTTTTGATGGCAAAATGAAGGGGAGAGGTTGGCCATCAGAGCAGAGGGAGTAGAAACGAACTTAAATATGTACTGCTGTCAGTCTTTCCTGCTCTTTAGCACATTTCATTGCATTCAAATCTCACACAAAACCAGAAAGAGATATTAATATTCCCATGCTACAGATGAAGTAACTGAGGCTAAGTAACATGCTCACTTGCCATAGCTATTAAGTGATAAAGTTACAACTGAAATTCAGGTCTGAGTGTAAGACCTATGCTCCTTCCTTGAACCCTGCCTATGATTTCAGAGGGTATACGTGACATTAAGGAGATGCTGTTTATGAATAAGAGAGCTGCTAGACTATGTTTTTTTTTTTAATATATTAAGTGTAAGGCTTATTATAGAATTAGTATAATCACACAAAGAATATTTGGAAAATATCCTTTGGGAGTAACGATTGCCTCTAATACTACCACCACTCCCAAAATACAATCATACAATCGTTTTAGGTGTATTTGTCTTTTTTCCTAGGAATGAACATTTAAATATATATTTATATACACATATTCATGCATAAATGCATGCACTGTATATACTGCTTCATAACCTACTTTATTTTAAAAATCTATTTATTTATTTTTGCCTGCATTGGGTCTTCGTTGCTACATGCGGGTTTCTCTAGTTGCGGTGAGCGGAGGCTACTCTTCGTTGCGGTGCGCGGGCTTCTCATTGTGGTGGCTTCTCTTGTTGTGGAGCACGGGCTCTAGGCGCGCGGGCTTCAGCTGTGGAACGCAGGCTTAGTTGTGGCTCACGGGCTCTAGAGCGCAGGCTCAGTAGTTGTGGCGCATGGGCTTAGTTGCTCCGTGGCATGTGGCATCTTCCCGGACCAGGGCTCAAACCTGTGTCCCCTGCATTGGCAGGCGGATTCTTTTTTTTTTTTTTAGATGTTGGGGGTAGGAGTTTTTATTAATTAATTAATTTAGTTTTGCTGTGTTGGGTCTTCGTTTCTGTGTGAGGGCTTTCTCTAGTTGTGGCAAGCGGGGGCCACTCTTCATTGTGGTGCGCGGGCCTCTCACTATTGTTGCAGAGCACAGGCTCCAGACGCGCAGGCTCCGTAGTTGTGGCTCACGGGCCTAGTTGCCCCGCGGCACGTGGGATCCTCCCAGACCAGGGCTCGAACCCGTGTCCCCTGCATTAGCAGGCAGATTCTCAACCACTGCGCCACCAGGGAAGCCCTATAACCTACTTTTAATATTGAGGGAGAGTATCGTGGAATCCGAGCTCCACCCCTTATGTGTGACCTTGGGCAGCTGTTTAATCTCCTGTGCCTCAGTCTCCTCATGTTTAGAGTAAGAATATTAAAAACAATAACTGCCTTATGGATTACTGGAGGATTAAAATTGATAATATATGCAAAGCACTTAAAATACCCCTTGCTAAACATTTTCCACTTTATTCCATAGTCTTCAGAACCATCATTTTTATTCGATGCATAATATTTTATTGAATTGACATGCAAATGTTACTTATCTGGTCTCCTACTTTTGAACATTTAAATTGCTTCTAATTTTCCATGATTATAGATGCTCACGTGGCGAGCAAATGAATACTTACAGTCTTCTCCATATTTACAATGATGTCTCTAGAGCAGGGTGGCAGAGGTAGGATTATTGGATACACTGCGTGACTGAGTTATAGCTTTTGATTCAAACTGTTAAATTGTGCCCTAGAAGGAATGTTTTTAGAGACAGACATTTTCTAGGCTGACAGAAATAAGCCAGTGGAGAGGAAGCCATGAAAAGTGTCTGCAGGAGTGAGGGAGTGAGTTTGTGTATGTGCTTGTACACGTACATGGGGTGGGGAGATGGATGTAGAAAACAGAATTTCCAAGGATACTTAACCTTAAAGTTAACCTTCGAATTTAGAAAAACCACTTTATCATTTGAGCAGGTGAGAAAATAAAATGGGTGGAGATCTAGAGAAAGTTTGAAGCATGAGTGAGGGAAGCTGCTGAAACACAGGCTGGCGCTCTTAGCTCTTCAAAATAAACCAGGGGGCAAGCTTTCCTTCTGAGAAAGGCTGAAGAGCACAGGTGTGAGCTAGCAGTGCAAGGAGAGAGGAAAAGGTTGGGACCACGGCAATAATTAGAGGTAAGGCAGAGCACCTGAATGCCACTCACTAATTTCTGGGCTGTGAATTTTCTGTAGTCTCTTAGTCTCTGCTGGTCATGACAGCCCCGAGAGGAAAAAGGATAAGGGAAAGTACGCAGACAGTTCCCACTTTAGAGATTCCAAATTTGCAAGATGCTTTTATAGGTCACTGTGGCTGTGTTGTGGGCTGGTGAGATCACTGTGATATTATCACTCAGACTCTTCAGTCACTCTCTTCTCATTTTCTCTGGAAGATGGTTTGCTCCCATCTCTCCATCAAAACTGCTCTTACTGAGTGATCTCCAGCTTGGTAATCCCAGTGGCTAAGCTCTCAGTCTTCTACTCGGCCAATCATCTGACCTTCTTTCCAACTCGAGATACGTGGTTCACTTGGCATCCAGGACACCAAACACACTTCATTTTTTTCTACTTTGCTGGGGTCTCCTTCTTGAGTCTCCTCTACTGCGACCTTGTCATCTCCCCATCCTTTACACGATCGTATGCCTCAGGGCTCGCGGTCCCTGAGGCCACTTCCCTTTTCTGTCCATCCTCGCTCCCTCGGTTATCTCATCCAGTACGCTGACTTCAGATAGCCTCTATCTGCTGCTGGCTCCCACGATGCATCTCCAGCCAGGATACCTTCCCTAAACTCGCAGAAATCCATCTGCTTTCCTGCTATCTCCTCTTAGATATTTGACGGGCAGCTCAATCTTAACATGTCCAACACTGAACCATGACATCATCACCCAAACTTCTGTCTTCTCCATCTCGGTAAACTGGCCACACAGATCTTCTAGTTGCCAAAAACCTCGGAGTCATCTTTGACTCCTCTATTACTTTCACACCCCCCAGTTACGTAATGTCAGGAAATCCTGTCAATTCTATGTTCAAAAATATATCCAGAATCCACCTATTACCTCCTGACTACTGCAATACACTCCTCCAGGAGGACCCATGCACATGTTAGTCAATATGAACAACGCCCCCTAGAGCACTGCACTGTGCAGCCTGCAAGGCAATACGTGCCGGCTCCGGTATCCCCTTAGTTCACAGCATCATCAGCGCAAACCTAGATTATTGCAAGAGTTTCCTAACGGGTTTTCCTGTTTCTTGCCCTTGTCTGCTTACTGTCTATTTCCAACACAGCAGTCAAACCAAATTGCAGTAAGTCACATCACTGTTCTACCTGGAACCCTCACACGGATTCTCATCTCACCTGGAGTAAAGGCAGACTCCTTAACAATAATCTAGGAGGCCCTGCTTAATCTGTTCTCTCCCCGCAACTACCTCTTTCACTTTCCTCATTCTCTTCTAACCCTAACAGTATCTCTGTGGTTTCTTGAACATTGCAGATAAGTGACTGTCTCGGGGTCTGGGGTCTCTGCAACCTGCTGTGACAGTATGGCTCGTTTCCTTACTTCCTCTAGGTCTTTGCACTCAAGTGTCAAATTCCTGGGAGGTCTCCTCTGACCACTCTCCTTAAAATTGTATCCCCTGCCCTCTCCCAATTCCTATCCTCATCTCTTGCTTTATTTCTTGCTTCATAGTTATCACTATCTAATATATTTTACGGTTTACTCTTTTTATCTAGATTTTGTCTGTTTCCCCTACTGGAATGTAGGCTCCGTGAGGGCAGTGATTTTTGCTTGTCTCACAGCTGTATCCCTAGATTCTGAAATATTTCCTGGCACACAGAAGGCATAGAATTATGTATGTTCTTCCAGCTACAGAAACAGAAGTTTAGTCAGTGTATAAAGAACTTGAAGTGGGAGACGGTTCTGGAGGAGAGTGGGGTAAAGTAAAAATAGAAGGTTAAAAGTAAGTGGGAAGTTGAGATGCACAGCTGCACTTTCAGGACTAGTCTAAATACTGGTCATTGTTACGTTCCTTAGCTCTTCGCTTTGTGGTGACCTGTGAAGATGAGATTTAAAATTAATGGAATATTAGAGTCAGAAAAGATCTTTGAGAATACCCTCACTTCACAGATGAGGAAGTTTTGCTTCTGTCTCAGTTGTGTTGACAGGGTTTTAAATTATTCATTGCAACAAAGACACGGTCCACCTAGCTCACTTATGTTAACATGTGACCTGCATAATCCTGGAATGCAGAAACTGGTGGCTAAGGTGGAGACAAACCCCTTTCACAGAAAAAAGACCACAATGGGATTAGGCTCTCTGTTCCAAATGTTTTTAAACAAACACGATGTCCATAGTTTTAGCAATCACACACATATTCTAAGGAATAAATGTACTTTCCCACTTTTATTAGCTATTACCACCTAGCTAGTTAAGATACTATTTCTGGTGGAAAAAAAAATATTGATGAGTTAAGTTCATTTTAAAAGGGATTCAGAGAAGTACATTCTTCTCTGAGAAGCCAAGTGTCAGACTTCTAGTCACTGTAATTCTCTTCCGCAGAAAAACAAATCATGGGCCAAATAAAGAGCTAATGGAGTTAGTATCATTTAGTTTACTAAAAATGTTACTTTTCCCCCAATTAAGAATTAAGTTAGTGTTAAAAACCATTTAATGTGCAATGGTTCCAAAGCTTACATTCTGTATTGGGAGAACTGTGTCAGACATGGGTCTGAGGTGGATGTCTCTGTCCATTCTGGCTGATCAATTTATTTCTAGAAACAGGATACCAAGACATTTGGAAGAAAATGGAATAAACATGTTTTCCCCAGATTTGCATTTATGCATATTTTATTTAGGGAATAAAATTGGGAATCTTCTCTGAGCACATGCAGAAACTGACAGTGGGAAAATGAGTGGCCCGTAAGTTTTGCTAAACTTACGGAAAACCCAGCATGGAGGTAAAAACTGCTCAGAGATAAAGCAGAACAGAGGCTTTACACATTGTAAGAATGGATATTACCTATTACCTATTTTTATTAGGGACGCTAGTTCATGTTATATTATAAAATTCATCTTCAGGTTTTTTCCTTTTTTTTTTTTTTGGTTACATTTCTTCTAACTACAGGGAATTAGAAGACAGACTTTTGTTCTCACTTTTCAGAGAAACTGAAGCATACACAAAGAAGGATGACATATATTTATAGTTAAACTGCATAAATATTTAGTTATTGACTAAAACCACCTGCTATAGCTTATGTATCAAATTAATGACCCAGAGTTCAGGTCTGAGGTAACCGTGTAGGAGGTTAATTTTTTTGTTCCTGAGACCTAGAGGAAAGAAACTATTTATAGTGTACAGCTTTGAAATTAAATTTCTGAACACATAGAGATTTCTGAACACAAAGACAATTGATCCTCGTCCTGTATGTATTCTTCTTTCACCTTACTTTAAGTTCATTTATTAATTTGTTTTTTACATATTCATATAGACAGGAACAAATAAAATGGGGGAATAGAAGGAAAACTGCTGTGACAATTTTATTCCAAAAATAAAATTTAAAAATGCTCAAAAGAATGAGAGGAAACTCAGACCGATTTCAATAACATGGAAACCGAGGCATGTGTTGCCCCTTGTGCCTTTGGCAAAGTGTAATCTACCTTGGACTTGCTTCTTATATTTATCAGAAAGAAATACGTGTGTATACTTAGTAGCTCTTAAGGTCTTTTTCAGAACTCATGCTCTATAATTCTGTGAAACTCCACATTGATATTTTTTACAAAGCAAGGAAAAGAGGTGTGATATTCCCTAACTGACCACAAGTAAAGATTTTACGGAAGTATGCACTTACCACAAGACTATCTTGATGTTCGCTGAGCTCAGAAAGTCTGGAACTGGATTTCTGACGTTTCGGTTTGCCCCTTTCTCCAAGATAACCAGAAGTATTTTCATGTAATTTTTCCACTTCATGATGAGCATTCAAAATACATTCATCAAGGTTGTTGAACCCAGAAGGAATATTTTCTTCGTTGATAAGTCCCCTTGAATTGAAAAAAGATTTAGCTTAATTTTACTTTAAAAGGTAAAAGGGACATTTAAATGACATTGCCACTGCATCACACAGAAAGTCAGAAGAGTGCTTAGAAATTCCAGGTTGCATTTTTGATCAAAATCTGAGCAGAGTGCCACCCCTGAGAGCACTTGGCGCCAAATATATCACATTCAAAGAGAAATCATTCTCAGAGGCAAATCGGCAAGGGCTGTGTTTCTACCAATGAACAGCTTTTGTATTTGTACCAAAAGTAATCTGTATTCAAATCAGGAGAACAGTGCAAACTTACAAAGACATTTCCCATAATTCATAGGTTTTATATAAATACACACACACACACACACACACAAACACACATAAATCTTATAAAGTAATATAATGTATGAAGAAAAATCTGAAAAGGAAATATGTCTTTTTCTCCAGAATGGAACACTGATTCTCCCAACTGCGAAAGACATTTTAGCACAGTAGAAATGCATTAATACCTAAATCTGACTGCATTAGATAATCTTGGTAGAAATAGTATAATAAAAACTATGGAATACAAAGCATTTTAACTGAAATATGGATTCATTCATTACTTCCCAGTACAAGTTTCTGGATGTAAGCTTATAACTAGAGTTCCTCATGACTTAGTTTTAGACATTTTAATTATAGAATTTAATTCATTTAATGCTCTTGAAATAGTTTCCCTTAAGTATTTTAACATTCCCTTTTAAGAGGTTTTCACAAAATTAAATTACTTAGAGAAATGTTTATCCTTTACTACATCACAGAACAAATTAAACCATCAGTGCAGCACCATGGCTTAGTCAGGTACAGATGAATGAGACTTTATACGCTCCCTCATGGTGTGACCTTAAAGGTATCTCCCTGCAGCTAGAGGTTTTCATACTAAGTGAAGTAAGTTAGAAAGACAAATACCATATGATATCACTTATATGTGGAATCTAAAGTATGGTACTAATGAACCTACCTACAAAACAGAAACAGACTCACAGACATAGAGAACAGACTGGTGGTTGCCAAGGGAGAAGGGGGGAGGTGAGGGATGGACTGGGAGTTTGGGGTTAGTAGATGCAAAGTACTACACACTGAATGGATAAACAACAAGGTCCTACTGTATAGCACTGGGAACTATATTCAGTATCTTGATATAAACCATAATGGAAAAGAATACAAAAAAGAATGTATATATGTGTATAACTGAGTCACTTTGCCGTACAGCAGAAATGAATACATTGTAAATCAACTATACTTCAATTTAAGAAAAATATATAAAGGCATCTCCCTAAACACCCAAAGCTGTTATCTTGAAATAAATGAGCTCCAAAGAGTAAAAATAGATGACCATATTTTACTATCAGTTCAATCATATCCCCAAGTGAAAGATAACATTAAATATTTATTCTGCAATTTAAATTCATACCCTATCTTAGATAGGCTATCATGGAGGCAACATTATGAATTAAATATTATCATAATATTTTCAAAGTTATACGATCTTTGGTGATTTTTAATACTCCATATTTAATTTAGTCTTATTTTATACAACTTTTAATGTACAAATATGTAGATTTAGTAAAATTATATAAAAGATATATGTAACATTTATAAGAAATATCCTAAGTATAAAATAACTGAAGACATGAGGAAAAGTTGATAAGGACTCACATGCCGGCACATATATACACACACGCTTAAATCTCTCCCCTCCCTCCACTGGGAGCAGTGCCTTCTGTGGATGGCTAGATGAGTTTGGTCTCAAATTCACAGTCATTTGTTTTACTATTTAAATTTGTCTTCTTCTTTCTCTTCATATTTTCCCTAACTCCCGGGGTATAAATCCAACTGTAATTTTTTAATGGGGGAGTTTTTAGGTTTGAAAGTTGTCATGGACTAAATCGTATTCCCCCCAAATTCATATGTTGAAGCCCTACCGCCAATGTGACTGTATTTAGAGACAGGACCTCTGAGGAGGTAATTAAGGTTACGTGAGGTCATAAAGGTGGGAACATAATTCAAGAGGACTGGTGCTCTTAAAAGAAGAGGCAGAGACACCAGGGAACACAGTGGAAAGGCCATGTGAGGACACACTCACTGAGCAGACACCGTCAGCAAGCCAGAGAGGTCTCAACAAAAACCAACCCCGTCAGCACCTTGCTCTTGGACTTCCAGCCTCTCTGAACTGTGAGAAAATACATTTCTGTTGCTTAAGCCCCCTAGTCTGGGGTACTTTGTTATGGCAGCCTGAGCAGATGAATACAGAAGCTAAAAATTATTTTTAGAAATTAAAAGACCAAGTTTATTTTCTAATCTTTGTGAATAGTGAATGAATCACTGGAATAAATCCTGTCCAAATAAATATACGAAAATCTGATCATGCAGTTGTGCTCAGGTGGAAATCCTGTGCTCCTCAAAGGAAACTCTTTGCTCTCGTGTGGGTGAGTGCCTCTCACTGCGGTGCCCATGTGACCAGGAGCACAGGTGCATGACTCCTTCCCATGACATGGTGACAGGCTCAGTCACACCCGAAACACTGTGATTTGACCTGAACTTAGATCTCGGTGGCCTCTCACTTTCACCATCTAGATCTTAGTTTTAGTTTTTCTTCTTTTGCGAGTTTCCTCCTCACCCCTACATACACACGTAATGTTCTAGCAATACTGAACTCTTCATTATTCTAAGATAGCATGCTTTTCTTTTTACTTTGCAGTAGGAATTTAATATAATATTTATATAACAAAAGATATGCATAATTTTCTAGTTCACTGTGTTTTGGAAGATTGAAACCATTTTCACCTGTCATGCCTTGCCTTTCTTTTTAAACAAAAGTTTATTACGAAATTTACAAACATAGAAAAATAGAGGGAATATCACCATGAATTTCCTTATATCCATCACCAAGATTCAACATGTCCATGCTCCTGGCAGATGGTTAATTTTTTAGTAAGAATTAAACTGAACCCTTTTACATAATGAATACATTCCTTAAACTTTCACATTTTTATTGAAACAAATAATAATATAAGCCTGATAATGTTTCCTTATGAATTTAGACAAATAGGAAATCATGTGCACTAAAATGAAGTATTTATAATCTTTGCCCTCTACACTGCTTATTTAAAAAATCTGCCGTGATGATATTACTACAGACTTTATTGACTCTTTAATCTCACCTTGAAATGTGGTGACTGTTGGCTTAAAGGATATTTTTGTAAATAGTTGCAGCTCTAAGTTGTTAAAGGCGAAATAATAGATCATAGATTTTTATTTTTCAAAACATTTTAAAACCACTCCATATGGCTAATAGCTTTGAATACAGTACAGTCTAGCTTTAATCTTTCCTTATTTTTTAAGCAAAATCTGTTGGAAATCTTAGATGACGAGTCAATTATGTATAAGCAAACACTGAGAAAAACATACTTACTTTAGGCTATAATAATGATTCTTAACCTTTTTACAACTGACACCATGTCAGTGCATCTCCTGGGGACATACTGAAGAGGACCTTCATGGGGGCAGAAGTAGCAGATCTAGAGCTCTGAGAGATAAGGTCCTTGTTCCTCCAAAGCTGTGGAGAGCTTAGAGCAGCCATTCAGTATGGGCTGAGAGTTCAAGAAGACGGACTATCAAGACACAATAGTGTCAAGTGAGGAGGGGCCTTATGACCAGGAAGGTGAAGCCAACAAGGACCATTTGAAAGGGACTTCTGAACGCCCAGACTACACGCTAAGGAAAAGCGTCAGGTGAGACTGTGAGTTACTTCTGCTATAAATAGTTTACACCCCAAGATTTTTTCACTCAATGCACAGCTGTGGTTTGACCACAATGAGTGGCCAGAATGAGCGGTGAAGGGACATCAGACAAGAGAAATGAAGGGAAAGGCTAGAGCCTCATGGATACCTCTTTAGATTATTAGACTCTACGATTCCCCACCACCTTTTGTTCCCCTGATGTTGATACTGAAAAACAATCAAGGTAACTTATACCAGAAATATCCCCAGATGTGGGAAACTGTATTTAAATTCTGCAGGAGTGGTTATTCTGTGTTTCATATTTCTCTCCCTGTCTAGCCCCTGTTCACTTTTTTCAAAAAAAGTTTTTATTGGAGTAGAGCTGCTTTACAATGGTTCTACTGTACAGCAAAGTGAATCAGTTATATGTATACAAATATCCCCTGTTTTTTGGATTTCCTTCCCATTTAGGTCACCACAGAGCACTGAGTACAGGTCCCTGTGCTACACAGTAGGTTCCCATTAGTTATCTATTTTATACATAGTATCAACATTGTATATATGTCAGCCTCCATCTCCCAATTCATCCCACCCCCTTCTTCCCCCTTGGTATCCATACATCTGCTCTCTATGTCTGTGTCTCTATTTCTGCTTTGCAAATAAGATCATCTATACCATTTTTTAAGATCCCACATATAAGCGTTAGTGTATGATATTTGCTTTTCTCTTTCTGACTTACTTCACTCTGCATGACAGTCTCTAGGTCCATCCCTGTCTCTACAAAGTACCCAGTTTTGTTCCTTTTAATGGCTGAGTAATATTCCATTGTATATATGTACCACATCTTCTTTATCTATTCCTCTGTTGATGGACATTTACGTTGCTTCCATGCCCTGGCTACTGTGAATAGTGCTGCAATGAACACTGGGGTGCATGTGTCTTTTTGAATTCTGGTTTTCTCTGGATATATGCCCAGTAGTGGGATTGCTGGGTCATATGGTAGTTCTATTTTTAGCTTTTTAAGGAACTTCCATACTGTTCTCCATAGTGGCTGTATCAATTTATGCTCCCACCAGCAGTGCAAGAGGGTTCCCTTTTCTCCACACCCTCTCCAGCACTTACTGTTCGTAGAATTTTTTGTGTGTGTGGTATGCGGGCCTCTCACTATTGTGGCCTCTCTCGTTGCAGAGCACAGGCTCCGGACGTGCAGGCTCAGCGGCCATGGCTTATGGGCCCAGCCGCTCCGTGGCATGTGGGATCTTCCCAGACTGGGGCACAAACCCGTGTCCCCTGCATTGGCAGGCGGACTCTCAACCACTGCGCCACCAGGAAAGCCCTGTTCGTAGAATTTTTGATGATGGCCATTCTGACTGGTGTGAGGTGATACCTCATTGTAGTTTTGATTTGCATTTCTCTAATAATCAGTGATGTTGACCATCCTTTCATGTGTCTCTTGGCCATCTGTATGTCTTCTCTGGAGAAATGTCTATTTAGATCTTCTGCCCATTTTTTTGATTGGGTTGTTTTTTTGATATTGAGCTGCGTGAGCTGTTTGTATATTTTGGAGATTAATCCTTTGTCAGTTGCTTCATTTGCAAACATTTTCTCCCATTCTGAGGGTTGTCTTTTTGTCTTGTTTATGGTTTCCTTTGCTGTGCAAAAGCTTTTAAGTTTCATTAGGTCCCGTTTATTTTTGTTTTTATTTTCATTACTCTAGGCAGTGGATGGAAAAAGACCTTGCTGTGATTTATGTCAGAGAGTGTTCTGCCTATATTTTCCTCTAAGAGTTTTACAATATCTGGCTTTACATTTAGGTCTTTAATCCATTTTGAGTTTATTTTTGTGTATGGTGTTAGGGAGTGCTCTAATTTCATTCTTTTACATGTAGCTGTCCAGTTTTCCCAGCCCCACTTACTGAAGAGGCTGTCTCTTCTCCACTGTATAGTCTTGCCTCCTTCATCATAGATTAGGTGACCGTAGGTGCGTGGGTTTATCTGTGTAGCCCCTGTTCACTTTTGACCTCACCCTGCCGTGCTCCTCCCTGGCCTGCCCCAGGTACCCACCACCACCAGGACCACTGTCCAGCTTTGTTCTACCACGCTCACTATCGCTTCCAGCCTCTGCTTGCTATCCCTCTGTCCAAACAACGAGGGTGGAAAGCACGATGTCGTGACACACTAAGGCTTTTAAAAAGGCAGTGTTGCTACATACTGTGTGGCAGAAAAATGAGGCAGAGGCTAAGAACAGTGTTAGATGAATAATTGGTACTCGCTGTATAACACAATATAGGCCACACAGACTAATTATATACCTAAACACCTTCTATAAAGCTTAGTCAGTAGCTAATTTTACATGTAAATATATCCCGTATTATAATTTTCCTATTTTCTAAAGGAAATACTACAGCACCCCCTCCTACCCACCAGCTCTAAGACAAATATTTTTTAAAACGTGCTGCTTGTACCACTTGAAAAGTCAGTGGGTTATATTACTGATACTTTTTAATTTCTAAAATTACATTTGTTAATATAGCTCTTAAACGTCTTTATAATGTGCAGCATGGAAGTTATTTATACTATTTATCTTTTGTATTTTCTTTAAGCAAAGAGAAGTTGCTTTTTTTCCATCAACATTTTGATGTAGATTACGAGTCCGGGTGAAAAGGAACGAGGCAAACTAGGGCTTGGTTTAGTCTTTATCATTTAATAAGAATTTCAAAATAATAACTTTATAGAGACGAAATGCTACAGTAGATAAAACTTTCAGGAAAAATATGGGACTATAGTCTATTATAAATAAATGTATTTTCCTTGACAATTTAAATCATGATTATTCAATAAGATGAATGGTAATTATTCATTTGTATTTTATCAAATCTTTTAACGGAGAATAAAATTTGTTGTAATACTCTTCTTGAAATTCATGCTGAGAGAATGCCTTAAAATTAGTCATTATAATAATAAAGAACTCAAGCATTTCCTCTTTTGTTAGACTTAAGCTCAATCTTTCTTCTACTAAAACATCATCAACTGTCAGAGCATTACAGTAATATTCTGGTATTTAATCAGGTCAAAATAGTAGGGAAATCTACTGGCTCATAAGCAAGTCTAATAGCCAACTGAATGTCGTCCAACAAGGAAAAAACCGTCTCTGGACAGGAATGTGGCAATTTTCTCCTCCAGTGCTTCAGAATCTCTCTAAATATTGACAAGATATTCACGAGGAAGCCACGAAATGTATTAAATCAGAGGTGGCTTCCCATAACATACAAAACATCTAGATGAAAAGGAAATGTTTATTCAATCACTTATGAATTTCTAAATGCCAGCCAAGTTTAGAAGGGTCAAAATGAAAACTTAAAATGTTAACCTGAGTACTGAAATGAGAGTGTCTATAACACAGTCACTAATTCGGGTGTATGTATATATATATATATATATATTTTTTTTTTTTAATTTTTATCTATTTATTTATTTTATTTTTGTCTGTGTTGGGTCTTCATTTCTGTGCGAGGGCTTTCTCTGGTTGTGGCAAGTGGGGGCCACTCTTCATTGCGGTGCCCGGGCCTCTCACTGTCGCGGCCTCTCTTGTTGCGGAGCACAGGCTCCAGACGCGCAGGCTCAGTAGTTGTGGCTCACGGGCCCAGTTGCTCCACGGCATGTGGGATCCTCCCAGACCAGGGCTCGAACCCGTGTCCCTTGCATTGGCAGGCGGAATCTCAACCACTGTGCCACCAGGGAAGCCCGAAGGGGGTTTTTGTTTGTTTGTTTGTTTTTTTGCGGTACGCGGGCCTCTCACTGTTGTGGCCTCTCCCGTTGCGGAGCGCAGGCTCAGCGGCCATGGCTCACGGGCCCAGCCGCTCCGCAGCACGTGGGATCTTCCCGGACCGGGGCACGAACCCGTGTCCCCTGCATCAGCAGGCGGACTCTCAACCACTGCGCCACCAGGGAAGCCCCCGGGTGTATATTTTTAAAAGAAGAAGAGCAAATGCAAACAAGAAGTACCAATGCCGACTCACATGTCGCTGCCATGTCCAACTTCATCCTGCTCCTTGGACTGGCGTCGTCGCTGTTTGGTGGATGTGGAGAAAGATGCTGATGATGTGCCAGATTCTGAGTCCTCTGAACTTTGCCCTCCAGGGCTATTAACATCCAAAAGATGTTGTTCTACAGCTGACCGGATGGTTCTTTCTAAGAGTCTGGTAAAAAAGAATGCAGAGTCAATCAAGCAATGAAACTTATCAATAACTGCGTTTAAAAATATGTCCCCGTACATGGAAAACACACTGGCGGTCGCCAAGGGGGAAGAGGCTGGGGGAGGGAAGGAGTGGGAGGCTGGGGTCAGCAGATGTAAGCTTTTATATATAGAATGGAGAAACAACAAGGTCCTACTGTAGAGCACAGAGAACTATATTCAATAGCCTATGATAAGCCATAATGGAAAAGAACATGAAAAAAGAATCTGCATATATATATATATATGTGTATAATGGAATCACTTTGCTCTACAGCAGAAATTAACACAACATTGTAAATCAACTATATTTCAATAAAAAAACGTTCCCGTAATATTGGAAATATCAGTATTTTCCATGGAACATCTACTACAGCTTCATGAGCAAAGACAGTATGAGGCATTAATCCCCAAATATTTGCGCTGTGTATTCAAAACAAAGCTACACAGAACAAATTCCACCAACGTGATAATTGTGTTTTCTATCCTGGATTACTGAAACTCTCACGGCAGGTCTAGCAACAATTGTAGGAGGCATTCAGGAAATACAGATCATTTAATATAAGGCAGAATGAGGAAAGATTTTTTCCTCATAGAATAATAATGGACCTATTCTTACAAAGGTGAGTTTCTTCCAGATTTATACCAGTTCTGCAGAGGAAGACAGTATGATTTACAAAGCAAATTGGCACAAATGATTTTATGATGCCTATTATCTCTTTGGAATCCCTTTAAGATAAAATTATATAGGCAATAATGCTATTAAAAAAGAACACCTTACCAGAGCAATTACTCCTCATAACAGAATGGTAAAATCTTTCTGAACCTTTATTCAATCAAATTGTAAGATACATGATTGAAGCTGTATTCATGCAAACACCCCAATGTATATTACTGGAGATGGAAGGATAGGTTTCTGAAGAAAACAGGTAAGCTCAGGGGCTAAAAAGAGTGCATGATAAGACAGATGACGTATCATTTTTAAAGCTATATAATCTTTCAATGTGTCTAAACCCATTTTTATCACTTCATTATTTAATTCTGAATAAGCAGGCATGAAAAATTCTAAACTGACACTCCTCAAAGCATGTTTTCCTTCACTTGAAAAAAGAATCACATCCAAACTCATCAAATTGTATACATTAAGTATACAATACATTAAGTATGTGTATAGTTTTTTGTATATACACCTCAAAAAAGCTGTTAAAATTTTTAAAAACCACATATATATTTTTAAAGTGGTCAGATTGAGAAACATATTCAGTTAAATGAGTTTTGAAAATTTAAGAACTTTACATTTTCCAAATGTAGTTTTCTAATAGACTCATAGTAATTTCATTAAAACTATTTTACAAAGTACAGAATGACTAGGCATTAGAACTTTAATATCTAGAACTCTACAACCCAACGATGAGATTACCTCATAGTGGTACATAGGAAAGTGAATAAATTAATATATACATGCATACCAAAGCCACACCTTTTCCAAACGTTATACAAGACATATAAGAAGTAAAGGTCATTAGGAAACAGACAAGAACACATCAGCCTTGGTGTAATTCTGGAATCTCTTTACAATTCTCAAAGATAAAAGATATCAAATCTGCCCTCGGAGTGCTTCCTCTCATAACAAGGAAGGGAAAAAAAAAAAAATGCCAACTCATCCTATTAGAGCCACATTCGTACCAATGTGTGTTCCTTCTAATGCTTTTCTCTTCTTCCTTATCACACATCCGCCCCTTCTCAGCCGCCTGATCCCTGCTCATGGAAGATGCTCCCAAAGGCCCACCCAGGTCCCAGCAATGTCATAGGGGTGAAGCACAACGAACAGGCAGGGGGAGATGGTTGCAGTTTAGATTTTAGTCTAAGTGCGGTTGGTCGTCTTAGGCGGAAAAAGACATGCGATGGACATAATTAACAGAGCACTGCCACTGCCCTGTGGAAGAAGGACTTGCTGCCATCACTAACTTGCCTCCTTTTCTGTGTCCTATCAGACTGTAAAGGCCCCAAAGGCAGAGCACAAGGCTTCTTTGACATTAGACACCTAACACTATGCTTGGCATATAGCAGGCACTCCGTAAATGGAGGCCGATTCAAACGAACAAAGGAAGAAGTAAAACACACGGTTCATGTTCCCACCTTTAATGGCAAGACACCTCCCAACGCACACAGACTGCTTTGCACGTACTAACTGACACGATTTTGACTAAAATAAACAGAAAATCTCATATGTTCACACGGCTGAGGGGTCTCCAGTCACACACCCACACAGAAGCTCAAACGGGAACACTTCTTATTTGGTCTTCTCCTCTGGGTGGTTTTAAAAATCATCATTCGTTGCTTATTATAGTAACCTTCCAATGCTATACACCATTAGAAAAGCTTTTTTACTGTTTAATACATGAGAGGAGGGGGAAAAAAGCCCAAAATCCAGATCACTTACTCGCCCGTTGCCGACACATTGCTGACTTGGGATACGTGGGCACTGTAGAAAAGAAGCAAAAGAAAGGAAGCCAGGTTAGACAGAGGACCAGAGAGTGCGAATCCAACATGTGAGGGCATCCCGGGCTGAAAGTATTAGCCCTGAGTGACCCTCACATGACATTTAACTACCCACTGACCGATGCTGATTTTTACCTGTCTCTAGATTAGAGATGGCCCTGGGAGCACATCCCCAAACAGCTTCTTTTCTCCATGTTAAGATGTCCATGACGGATAGTTTCAAAGGTGACCCCTGAAAACCATTTCTGCCTCTCAGACTATTGCCATGGCCCTAGTCTGGGGTCTTTGAATTTTCCCCAAATGTTAATACGATTGCTGCCCACTGCTTTCCTGCTACCAACTGCCCTGTCTCTGCTCTCTGCAGCCCAAGTCTGTTCCCTCCTGCCCCACTCCCTCCGGACCTGCAGACAGAAGCATCTTCCTAAAACTGCTCTGAACATGGAGCGGGGGCCGTAGGGGACAGAGAACAAGGAACAAACACTGTTTTCTACACGACTCTATCTGAGCCACGTTTTCTGCCTAAGTTCCTCAAGATGGAAAATACCTCAAGCTCTATAATGTTTCATCTTAACACCTAATTTATAGCCCTTTTATTGAGCATTTATAAACTTCCTCTAACTTTCCCATTTTCTCCAAAGCCTGAATTCCTTCGAAAGTATTAAAAAGTAGTCAGTAAAAAAAAAAAAAAAAAGTAGTCCATATAAAACGGAATGGTGAAATGAGAGAACACTATCTGATTAGCACGCTTCAGAACTTCACCCTTTTGCCCCCATTCTACTTTCATATAAGCACAGTGTGGGTCGAGGCTGGCATCTGTCTTAACCATATCAGTGTGAGTACTTTCTTACATTCTGCCCTGTACTGCTTAGTTGGCTTCTAAGTCAAGATTCAAAAGTATCTATGTTGAAAATGAGATTAAAAAAAAATCTTCAGTGCATGTCAAACTACACTTTTGCCTAATCTAACAGTTCTCCCATTTTTACTTTCTTCTTTGTAGAAGACACCTGAAGAAAAGAAAAGCTGTTAATGACCAATACTGATGGTTGCCTTTCAATCACTCCAAGCATCCTCATTTATACTACAGAATTTTCAGCATGTGAATGTGTTGCTTTGGAATCATCTGTCGAGCTTTTCTTCCATGTACGTGTATATGTGTATCTCATCCCTTTCCATTTAGAACCTAAGTGCCTCAAGGGATTGTATAATAGTCCTCATTTTCTTTCACGACAATACCTACGAATACCACCAGCACATACTCATTATCCCAAAGGTGATCAACAGACACTCACTCTTTAACCCCAGAGAATTCCTTTAGCTAAAGCTGTAGCTCTTTGTCATGGTCACAAACCACAGCCAAGTCCCAGAAAAACTGCATAAAAGGGTGCTGTTGTTCACAAGGGAAACGTATGAGAAGAATCCTCATTAATAAATGAATGAACAAATAAATAAGCCCGAATGCTTACTGAGTGCCGTGTTTCAGACATTGTGCTTAGTATTGCTTACATAGCTTTTCTCATTTACTGTTTACAAGAACCCCATGAAGTAGGTACCATTGTTTTCTTTTCCCTATTTTCAAATGAAGAGGTTAGAGAGGTTAAGTAACTCACAGTCATAGAGCCAAGAAGCAGATGGGCTGAGATTGGAACCAAGAAAGTTTTAGCTTGGAGTCTCAGCTCCTAATCGCTACACTCGACTTTTTGAATCCATCACTCACTAGAAGAAACACTCACCAGAGTCATCTTCCCATATGGAGGCCTGGACTCAGGTATTTAACTTTGCTTTTAATTACAACCATTTCTGCCTCACAATACCTGCTATTCATAGAGGTTCCCAGGTTACATAACCAACAATAAATCCTTTGCGGCTCTCTGTCCTGAGCTGGAACAGGCAGTCCCTGCTTTCGATGCCTGTGGCTCACTCTCTGTAAATTCAACACTGTATAATTAACTCCGGCGCTCCATGTCTCACGCAGTTACACAACCTTGGTTTTGGGGGCAGGGGCCAATTTGAATAATGACTCTGGGAGAACATACAGGCGGGAAAAGAATACAGAGCTGCTAGATACTAAAAACATTCCAAAGACATATATATATAATCAGCCAATCAGTCAGCCACGCCATCTCAGAATGAAGAGATACATTGCCTCTCCTCCCTTCTATACACTTTTGACCTGAACTTCTTTTTGCTTATTAAAAAGCACACACTGATATTTTTATGTTCCTTTTGGGGTGGGGTGGGGCGTAGGGAGAAGATGAAAAAAGGCGAGCAAGAAAGAGACACGGAAATGACAACAAATGGGACCAGGTTCTGAGACTCCTAACTCTCTAACTCTCAAACTCTAATGTGCACCAGAATCACCCGGGATCTTGTGCACACACAGACTCTGATACAGTAGGTCTAGGTCTAGGAAAGGGGACCTGAGATTTTGTATTTCTAACACATTCCCCAGTGATTCTGATGCTGTTGATTTGTGGAGGACATTGTTTAGCAAGGTTCCAAATTCCTGCAACTAAAATTCTTTTAGACTTCAGTGACTTAGATATCACAATCGCTGTTTTGAAAGATTCTAAGTTATGAAGGTATGATTTGGAAAACCTATGCTAATTGGAATGAATAAAAGGCAATACATCAACATTTCCCTCAGAGCTTAAAGAAAAATGACCTGAGCCATCGAAATCAGTCTTAAAGAGCCTTTCTCAGAATGCAAAATAAATGAAAAAATCAATAATAAGACTAAGTAATTAAACCATATTGATTTTTGTTAATACATATATCTTAGGTCAAATTTATGATAAATTTATATTTTTGTGTTTTTGTAATAGGCCTTTGGAATTTTTGGTATTATTTAATGTGTCCATACTTCCATGCTTTTAAAACAGAATTTTTCTAAAGGAAGTATTCCCTTTTTTTTTTAAACGCCAAGAAACAATTTATTATAGAGAGAAGAAAAATCTCTCATCCAAAATACAGAAATCTGTACAACTCTGCCACAATCAGTACACATGAACTGTACAAATTCACACCAGTTCATAATTTACCAAACAAACTATGACTAACAAGGTTCACAAAATAGATGGTGGTTTACGGAAAAGACTTTTACCCAATTAAGTACAAGAAAAGTTACAAAGCAGACCTCCACTTTCTAAAAATAAGAAGTATACTCAGTCTTAGAAAACTACAAGCTAGCAAATGTACAGAGAGCTGGCCGGTGCTAACACCACACTTGAGATAGTGTCTTTTTAAGGGTCTTTTTCAAAGGCTGTTGCCACTGCAGATTCTGGTCACTTGCTACTTTCAAGGCCAAAAACACAATACAAGGTCTGACCATTTCCCCAGGTCATACTTACTAGTTTGTCTTATGTACATTTATATTTAAGAGCTAGGTACAAGTCTTGTCATAAAATTTCCAGTACTACCACGTTTTAAAGGTTGAGCTGCCAAAATGGATAACAACTTTAAGTGTCATAGTGCAAATTTTCTCTGCAAGTTCTACTGCAGAGAAAGGTTCTTTTGAAATACAGATTTGCATTAAAGGGACTGATGTAAAAATTTAGGCATCATGTCCGGGAGAAACTGAAACCACCCTAGGACTTCTCTCCCTTGCGAATAAGGTGATCATTTACTTGGACTCACAGGCTGTTAAATCATTGAAAGGTACTGTCCAAACTAGAGCACTGTCACGTACAAATTTTTTTTAGCACTCTGTTTTGTGCCAGATCTTCACAGCTGTGACATGGTTTAAATTCCATAATCCATCCCCCAAGAGGCGCCCACCCAAAGCAAGTATCAAATTTATCCATCCATTATAAGATGACCCGTCCGTAGACTATATCTTAACCTGATACAGTCATTATATTGTAGCGTTGGGAAGGGCTTGTTCTGTCCAAGAGAAGTTCCTCCTTACAGCTGATTCTGCTGTCTACCGTTGGCACGTTGGTGCTGTTGCGGGTGCTGCCTCCTGCTGGTGAGGCTTCGTACAGCACACAGATGGAGCCATCCATCCTCTCCAGTTCTGCAGGACACTTCGTAAGGGTCAACCCTGAGTGTGAGCTCACTTGGGAGAAGCCTGAACAGCTCCTGACCGCTCAGTCCAATTGGCTGTGCTGCCTGTCCAGTGAGAGGATCCATTTTATGGTTGATGGGAATACAACGGTAACCCGATCCCTTGCAGGGCTTTTCTGGGAACCAGTGATGTTTCTAATGTTCTGCCAGCAACTCCTGCAGGCTCTGGCGGAAGGACTGCAGCTGTCGCTCGCTCGTGAGCCCCTTGATGCGGAGGAACTTGGAGATGAAGGCCTCGTTGGCGGCCATCTTGCCTATCACGGCGTTGGCCCGGGTGTAGAAGGGATGCGCGGGGTTGGTCCGGGCTCCCTCACGGGTCAGAGGGCTGAGAGAGAGGGAGGGAGGGAGGGGCGGACTGCTATAATTTTTCTCCTTTCTTTATAGTAAAAAGGTTATTTTCGAGACAGGAGGTGGCCAGAGAGAGGAAGAGACGAGTGACGGCAGCCTGGTCACAGCGCCCGGACCTCCCAGGCCACCGCCGCCTACGGCTCTGCAGCCTCCGAAGCTCCCAACAGTTGCATTACCAGCTCCGAGGGGCCTAAAGAAAGTATTCTGAAAAGAGAGCATTTTGCGTTGGGAATCAGAAAAGTGAAGTTCTGGTCTTGGCTCTGCAGTTAATTAGCTGCAGTCACAGTCAGATTGCTGGTTAGTTTGGCTGCTTTGGGCTGGTTTCTTCATACAGAAAATGAAAGACTTGGTTCATGATCTCTGTGATTTTCTTTTAGCTCTAAAAGTTTATGACTATCTCAGTTTCAAGTTTATTGCCCTAAAGTTTAATTCATTACAAAAGGTTATAACTGCATATTTAGTTGTATGACAGTGTCCGTCATAGTGAGGGTTTATCAGATACCAAAATGGCTTTGGTCAGGTATCCAATCACCTCCATAGTTCCTGTGGGATGTGCTTAACACTTCATCAATAACAAGATTCCTAAGAATATTTAATGTCAGAAATAGGGCCTGCTTCCGTTGCTATAATCCGCTTATGGAGGTGATGTTAAGACACTAACAAAAAGACAATAAGCAAATAAGCTAAAGTGAAAGATAATGATTTTCTTCATCTACACGTAGCTTGTTTTCTATCCCCTGCAGAGGTCTAAGAATCATGAATTTTTTTCAGAGCACTTGACTGATTTGCTAAGAAAATCTCTTACTTATGCAGCATAAACACCTGAATATGGAAGAATTCATTTCCTAATGTTGATAAAGCAAGTATTCAAAACTAAAATGAATAAGCAGACTCAGCATTATGGTCAAGTTCATTGCCCAAGCCTACTTAAGTGATGATGCAAATGAATGTTCTCCTGGTACGGTCATTCAAAACAGATTCTAAGCCTACTCTGAAATATATTCTATGATACAGTTAAATATATTTAGTCTTTATTTCTATTAGCAAAACATTTCCATAAAGGGATTATGCTCAGCAATGTTAGTCTATAAAATGTGCATGTGATAAGATGCACAGAATGCCTGTTGACGAGTGATTCCCTTATTAGATCTCTTGATTTGAAATAAAGGAGCCTTTCAAATCTACTGAAACCAGACATCTTGAAGAAGGATGTGTTCTCTTTTTTCTGTCCTCTTACTTCAGTATATTCTCTTTTCAGTGGTGTATAACATGCTGCCCGTAAAATATTGTTTTAGTAGGAACCATTAGGTCTAACAGAATTATCCTTTTTCTCTAGAAGATAATATTTACATTCAATTTTTTTAACGAGTAAGAATTTAAAAGACAATTACGTGATGTTTGTTTAAGCCTCAGGATGAGGATCCAGTAACTAATCATCAAACCAGAATGAAACTCTTCATTTGTCTATTTCACAGAATACGGTATTTTTAGTATCATCTTAAAATACTAAAAGTTGATACGCAGTGTCAACATTATAAGATGATTGAACCACTATTTCCTTGTAACCGTATAATGAATTTGTGAATGAAAACATTTTCATGATTTTCGTTCAATTCTCTACAGTGCCATAAAACAAATACACTCAGTCCTCAGTATTTATTCACTTTGCTTTAACTTTTAGTTACGACGATCACATGCAGAAATTTTAGGGAGCATTTATAGGTATTTAGATTTTGACAAAAAATATTTATCCCCACACATTTTTATCGAAACTCACACATACTATTCCTTTAAGTATTAGGACTGATTTGAAGAAATGAATTATTCTTCATTCCTATATCTTGATACTGTATTAAATATTTTCTAACAAATTAAACTGAGCCCATCAAAGTGTCAAAATACATTTTGTACAGCTTCTTTAGGGCCCTAATTATGGGAGTTATCCGTTTCCTATATTTAGAATGTTTTGCATAAAAAGAAATTCAGAGGTTTATTTTAGTTTTTAGACTAAGGTCTTTATAAAGCAAAATTGAGAAATGAAATGGAGAGGTGACTATATATACTACACCCATTTATAGATGAGGAAATTGAGGTTCCAAGAGGTTTAGTCTCTCACTCAAGTTTACACAGCTCTGATTCCGTCTCACGTAATCTCACGTAAGGACATTCAGATATGTCCTTAATAAAAACATAATCCTTATTCTCAAATAATGCTGCTATTCACATAAATCTTTGGCTACACATCTATTTCTTTTCTTAGAATTAGAACAGATTATTAAAAGTACTTTTTGTGCATTCACATGGAAATTTCTTCTCAAAATTTATGCTTTCCAGAAAACCTTTTATTTCATCTAGGTTTTCATGTTTACTAGCATAAAATTGCATGAAGTATTCTATAACCTTTTAAAAACTACTATACCCCTCACAGCAAACTTCACTTCTGATTATTAGTATTGTCCCTTTATTTTTTTCCTTAAGTTTACCAAAGGTTTTCTTTTTTATTATTTTCATTTTTACTCTCAAAGAATGAGTTCCTGGATTCAAACATGAGTTCTGGTATTTTTATGTTTTCTTTTATTATTATTAAATCCTTTTGGGTTTCCAAGAAGTTGCTTTTCTTCCTTTTTATAACTTCTTATTCTGAATGTGTGGCTTGTTTACTTTCAATCTTTTTAAGAAGGTGAAGTTACCTCTTAAAGAGAGTTTAGATCTCATTCCACAAATTTTTGTATGTACTTTTCTTCCAAATAGTCTGTTTTTATTTCCTATTTGAATTTCTTCTTCCCTTTAGGAGAGTTTTCGTTGGTTGACTGGAAATTTTGTGTTATTAATTACACTGTGGTTAGAAGACACAACTTAATATTTCTACTCTTCAAGAACTTTTAGAGATAGCTGAGTAATCTTTTAGAAAGTAGCAGGAATGCTTAAGCCCTATTTGTAGATTGTAAAGTTTAGTGTATGTGATGCTCCTATATTTTAAATCTTATTAATTTTATTAAATTCTCAGCACTATTTATAAATTTTTGTTATAGACATATTGTGGTATATATAAGTTCTATACTTCAAATGTGTTTGCATGTTTATCCTTGTTAACTTAAGGGTTTAAATTTATATGATTTGATACAATGCTAGTTTATACATACTTATTATTTTAACCTTCATATTTTTAGTATGGATTTTACCCAATAAAGTCTAGGTTTGTCCTGTTTAATGGATTTGGCTTTAAACTCTAGTTGTTCTGGTATTGATATTGCTATCTCTGCTTTCTTTCTGTTCATATTTATCAGAGATAAATCCTATATTATTAACCTTTCTGTGCTATTTTGTTTTAGGCATAGCTCTTTTGAGCAAAACATAGTTCAAGCAGTCATTTAAAAAAATTACTTTTAGCTTTTATCAAAGAATTTAATCCATTTACACTTATTGTCATAGCTGATACATTTTTTCTAGTTTTATGTTTTTGCTTTATGTTTTATAATTTTGGAGCTTCCTTTTCCTTTGATTTCTGTCTTTGCTCTTATCTTCTGAGGTGATTTGGGATATACGAGTCCTATGCACAATTCTACTAGTTGTTGCCTCTACAACCCATACATCTGTGACTATTAAAACTGAAACAAAAACCCAAAAAACAAACCACCAAAAAAAAAAAAAAACCCTGAAACCCTTGATGCCTGCTTCTACTCTCCTACCTTCCATGTAAGATAAGAAATTTAGAATTTCATTACTTTCTTTGGCCCTCCACTAATAATTATAATCAGGTTTCTACTTCTTAATCAAAAAAATATTTTGGGGGATTCACCTCTCAATTAGCTGGGTATATATTAACACTGATTTCTACTTCTATTTCTATTAGTATGGTTTTCTCCTTAGAATCATAATTTTCAGGTTGGCTTTCTGATCTCTGACTTTCATATCTAACATTATTTCTCTCACAGCTTTTTCTTTACCCTTTATATTTTGGAAGAGCTTCTCAAGTTTCTCTCTCATCATGTACTTGATTTATTTTAAATACTTTCTGCTCTTTACTGCTTTCCAAAGTTTAAAAAATCTCTGCAAATACGTTTCTAGGCTTCTCTTTCCCTCATTTCAGCTGTTCTTGTGTGTCTCTAGCCTTTTAATTCTCAACTTATTCTCTCCTTACAGGTTCCTACTCATATTTCAAAGAGGCTGGTTATGTCCTTGAGCATTTTTGGAGAAGATTAGTACATATTACTTCTCAAGTTTTCTTCTGAATCATACAAAAAACAGTGTTCTGAAACTGTTTCTACTCTGAGTCCTCAGAGCAAGTCATCCTTTCCCCTAGCTTGTAATTTCTCTTTATAGGTCCCAAATAGTTCTTTGTGTTTAGGGGTTCGTCAGGGGGATCAATTCAGGCAGAGCCATTATCAAAAACCTGGCTGGGGGCTTCCCTGGTGGTGCAGTGGTTGAGAGTCCGCCTGCCGATGCAGGGGACATGGGTTCGTGACCCGGTCCGGGAAGAGCCCACACGCTGCAAAGCGGCTGGGCCCGTGAGCCATGGCCGCTGAGCCTGTGCGTCCAGAGCCTGTGCTCCGCAACGGGAGAGGCCACAACAGTGAGAGGCCCGCGTACCGCAAAAAAAAACAAAAAACAAAAAACCCTACTCCCAGTGGAAATAACCACAGAAATCAAAACCTGGGCTTGGCAACACCGAAGACTTAGATAAATAGAAGTAGAACTAGCAACAGATCCCAACCAGATCTGACTGGATGCCACCAAAAGAATTCAGACAACAGGCTGCATGTGGCACAGAAAAAAACCTACTGCAAGCTGCTTTCACACTAATCTGAGCAACTGAGGTAGGGGCTCCTTTTCTGGGATTCCAGTCTAGACCAGGAAAGAGGCCAGGGTGTGGGCATCTTTGCCAAGCATGTTCTGCACCCTTAGCACGCAGGTTCGTGTTTATTTGCGGCAATCTCAGTAAGGGTTTGGTATAATCGGTCCTTCCCTTTCATTCCCTTAATCACTTCAACAGGGCGGGTAATCTCTAATGAGCATCTGGGGAACAATGACACCTACTGTTTGAGCTACTGTAGCTGCAATAAACTTGCCACATGGGATGGTGGCAGGTGTAGATTTGTAGCTACTATTTCTTTCCTTTGCGAAAAAGGACAAATGGCTCTATGGTGAATTAGGTTAGGTTGGAGAAGTACTGGAATTAAAGAAGACAGAGTTCTTATCACAGAAAACTATTCATCTAGAATGAGAACATCTGAGTGCATGTCTATTTATAAGAGGCCTACCTTACTACAGAAAAGCCTGAAGGCAGTGGAAACGTACAGTAGACTAACACGTGGTTCAGCCGTAGATGTTAGAATAGCAATCACAGAAACCGCAATTCTACAGGGTGAACGGTGGAGCAAGGTAATGACCGAAATGGCCCCTCTCGGTCTCTGTTCCTGTAACCGACCTCCCTACCCCCAGCCACAGGAAGGTCCTGGAACCTCCACTAGTGCACTGCAGCCTCTCGGTATGCTCTGCATCTCTACTCCAGACACAGACCCTCTCTTGCTATTATAAATAATGCGCCTTGTCTCCACTCCAATTGCTCGATGCCTGTCTGATCTACTGTATCTGAGTTCCTTTATAGAGCAGCCATTCTCCTTCCTCTGAAATGGGAGGCCTGCTTTGCCCTCATCCTCTCTCTGTTTTGATTTGGTCTACATGAAGACTGCCCACTCCCAAACCTGCAGCCTCTGAGATCTGCCATTCTACCTTATGTCGGACCTCTCAGAATAAACCACAAAACGGAATACCCCTCCGTTCAATACCCCATCTCCTCTGCCTGTCTGCCTGTGGCTGAACCTACTTCTGGTGAATACCCACCTCAGATGGGTCTCATGTCTTGATTGGGCCTTTCCTCCCCTGAAAAACCTGACCAATTAACACTGTCGATACATAATATTTAGTATTCAACATCCTTAGCCAGGGAAGATACCATTTTGTCACTACCAATCATTTTTTACTTTTCAAAGGCACAGAAAAAATTATTTTGGATTTAAAAGAGCCAATTTAGTTTTTCATCATGTTAATAAATCATCATGAAATTCATTAGTCATGTAATGACTCCCCTTTTCTAACACTGCAGCAAAGGAATTGTAATAAAGTTGGAGGGAAAGGAATAGAAGACAAGGACATTACAAAAATTTATTTAAAATGTTTAAGCACTCATTTGCTCTTACTAGAGGTAGTGCAAAAAAAAAAAACGCACTGATTTATACATTAAATTATCAGTGGACATGTTTCTGATTCTAGTCCCAAAATCTAGAACTTAGTCATAATTAACAATCATGTTTTCCTTTTTCTACTTGAATTCTGTATACTAGATTAACTCAAGAAAAGTCAATCTCAAACCAGCCATGCAAATAATTAAAAAAAAAAACCATGTTTTATCAATAGATTCTCCCTATTTCATGTCAAGTGGGTAAGAAAAAAGCTAAATTAACTTGTACCAACCTAATTCTTACATAATTTTTAAATTATCATGTAATTTTGTTGGTTGGCAGGAAACCAGGACGAATCAAATGGACCACCATGTTGTCTCAAACTGAAACCTCAGATGTTCCCTGCCTTGCCACAAAGTGATTACGCAACAAGCTTCAACTAGCTAAAGGGCAGAGCACTACTGCAAACCAGTTACTTGGCCAAGCCTGACTCCCTATGACACATTTTGGAACTGTGGTGGTTGAATTAAAGTCTAAATCTAACAATGAGACTATTGCAACAAATCAGACTCAGAAACAAAGAAACTATTTATGTGATACCCTGACACTGCTCTTTTTACATCTTTATTGGAGTATAATTGCTTTACAATGGTGTGTTAGTTTCTGCTGTATAACAAAGTGAATCAGCTATACATATACATATGTCCCCATATCTCCTCCCTCTTGCGTCTCCCTCCCACCCTCCCTATCCCACCCCTCTAGGTGGTCACAAAGCACTGAGCTGATCGCCCTGCGCTATGCGGCTGCTTCCCACTAGCTATCTATTTTACGTTTGGTAGTGTATATATGTCCATGCCACTCTCTCACTTTGTCCCAGCTTACCCTTCCCCCTCCCTGTGTCCTCAAGTCCATTCTCTAGTAGGTCTGTGTCTTTATTCCCGTCCTGCCCCTAGGTTCTTCATGACCTTTTTTTTTTTTTTTTTTTAGATTCCATATATATGTGTTAGCATACGGTATTTGTTTTTCTCTTTCTGACTTACTTCACTCTGTATGACAGACTCTAGGTCCATCCACCTCACTACAAATAACTCAATTTTGTTTCTTTTTATGGCTGAGTAATATTCCATTGCATATATGTGCCACATCTTCTTTATCCATTCTTCTGTCGATGGACACTTAGGTTGCTTCCCCGTCCTGGCTATTGTAAATAGAGCTGCAATGAACATTGTGGTACATGACTCTTTTTGAATTATGGTTTTCTCAGGGTATATGCCCAGTAGTGGGATTGCTGGGTCGTATGGTAGTTCTATTTGTAGTTTTTTAAGGAACCTCCATACTGTTCTCATAGTGGCTGTATCAATTTACATTCCCACCAACAGTGCAAGAGGGTTCCCTTTTCTCTACACCCGACACTGCTTTTTAAAAAGTAGAATTCAAAATTGAGGAAAGGTTAAAAGAAAAACAAAAAAAAACTTCAGCAATTTAAACTTGAATTTATACGGTCATATTACTTTCAAATATAGTTTCTAAGCCTCTGAAGTGGGTAGGTAGTGAGGAAAGAAATGCAGCAAGTAAGAAAAAAGCCTGGTTCCAGGTTCTTACTGATCCCTAAGTGGGATGGTTCACTGAAAAATCACATCAATACAACAACTTCTTAGTCTGGAGGGAAGTGATCTCATCTAACATCTACTTTGATGTAAACTAACCTGTTTTAAGAGTTGTCATTCTGGCTTTATAAACTTTAGAAAATAATCCTGAACTCTAAGACCTTGCTGAACATTAGTTTCACACTTCACTACTATCTAGAAAATGACCTAACGTAACCCCAGACTCCTTCAGCAAGTGAGCCTTGGGCCCAGAACCCGCCCCACCAGCATGTATGTGTAGAAGAGCGATTTTAAAATTTAGGTGACAGCCTAATCATTAGGCAGATTTTGAAATTCAAATGGAGAGCTTGACATCTTTGAATTTAAAACCAAATATCTTATTTTAGTCTTTTCAACTACGTGAAAATTTGTTCTAAGATTGCTTACACAAAAGAGAAGAAAAATATAGCATGAACATTATGGTGAGGGATTCCAATAAGCTTAGCCTGGCCACAGCACAGAATATTCTATTGAAAAGAATTAACGTGGGCAAATAAACCCAAAGAAGCCTTAACCCTCCCCAATTCCCTGTAACAGACCAATAAAAATCAAATAAGTACCTCAAATAGAAAGGTGACATAGGTCTTTCATCTTCCTGCGAACTGAAAGGAAAAGAAAACTTGAATTAATATAATTCCTGTTAATATCATAACATCTCAATTTTACTAAAACTCTGTTCCACCTATCACAATTTTTCTTTTGACACATTAGAGCTAATCTCACTATGGAGTAAGGTTAGTAAAATATACGCTACCTTGGACCTAGCCAAGGTCAATCACTTCTTCAAGGGAGACCATCAAGAGAGGTTTCTTTCAAGATTAGCCTCAGGCAAAAGTAGTTCACATCACCCTTTGAAGAGGAAGTTTTTTACTACCTTATTCTACAAGCCCAATCGAAGTATTCATATATTACACATAAACCCTTAAAATGATTACATACTCAATTATCTCAATAAAGCTAATTACAACTCATTAACATGATGATGAAAGTAAGACAGCCAACAAAGTACTCCTGTTAAGTGTATGCTGCCCTAGCAATGAAATGCTAGGGCATCAGTAAACAGCACTCGTGCTCTTTGTCGTCTATAGTTACGCACAGTATTAATGAGGGTGAATAACTTGAAAGGACACAAATGAAACTATAAAAAATAGTTTAAGGGGCTTCCCTGGTGGCGCAGTGCTTAAGAATCCGCCTGCCAATGTAGGGGACATGGGTTCAATACCCGGTCCAGGAAGATCCCACGTGCCGCGGAGCAATGAAGCCTGTGCGCCACAACTACTGAGCCTGCACGCCACAACTACTGAGCCTGCGCTTTAGAGCCCCTCAGCCACAGCTACTGAGCCCACATGCTGCAACTACTGAAGGCTGTGCTCCACAACAAGAGAAACCACCGCAATGAGAAGCCCGCATACCAAAATGAAGAGTAGCCCCCACTCGCCTCAACTAGAGAAAGCTCGTGTACAGCAATGAAGACGCAACGCAGCCAAAAAAAAATAGTTTAAGTTCCTCAAACAGCACTGAAGCAATATGAAGCTTAATATAAAAATATTTAATTAAAAATATAAAATATATACTATAGTAAAATATTTTTCCTTTCTTCTACATGTTTTTTTCTTCTGATAAATGACCTCGAATCAATGAATGAGTCTCTCCCCTTCAGTGTCTACTGGAGTGGTCTTTGAACATTTTTGATTACACACTCAAATAAAAATTTGCTTTTAAGCAGCTACTCCCCTTAATATATGACTGAGTATCTATTTATGTTAATTATGTGCATCATTAAACAGATAAAAGTAGAAATGTGAAGTATCAGATAAAATTAAGAAGCGCTAATATTTTCTTCTTGTACCCCTGTGGTATACCACAAGCAACACTGATGAAAAGAGAAAAATTTGCTTCAGTTGGTAATATTATCCTGGCAATCACCAAAAATCTTATTACAAGTTATAGTGTAAGACACACACACACACACACACACACACACACACACACACACACACACGCACACAACCCTGTCCTGGAAGTTGAAAAGGTTTTAACATTTTAGTTGCAAGACGGCACATAAAATATGGCATACTGGGGCTTCCCTGGTGGCGCAGTGGTTGAGAGTCTGCCTGCCGATGCAGGGGACACGGGTTCGTGCCCCGATCCGGGAATATCCCACATGCCGCGGAGCAGCTGGGCCCATGAGCCATGGCCGCTGAGCCTGCGCGTCCAGAGCCTGTGCTCTGCAATGGGAGAGGCCACAACAGTGAGAGGCCCGTGTACCGCAAAAAAAAAAAAAAAAAAAAGGCATACTATTTGTCACTCTCTCATGATTTTGGTTTCCAATGTCAATATCGCTTAACTATTCTAGTGTTTATCTTGCCAAAGATTTTGTTTGTAACTGATTGTGCCAATTCTTCCCAAGTGAAAGGTAAGTGACAGATCAGTTTTATTCTTGACTCTATAATGTTAATGGGCTGAAGGCAAAGCTTGACAAGTTACAGGCACTAACACCTGGGAACTGTCCACGTGTCTTGGGAAGAAACCACCTAGAGCAGCGCTATTACAGTAGTGACTACTTTAAGCCAGACTGATACAAGGGGCTTATTACACATTTGACTTCAACATAGTCCTTGAAAACACTGAACAAATTATAAACATGTTAGAATTGGGTTTGTTTCCCAATCGAGGATTCAGTGTCAAAGAGTACTAAGTGTGACCAACACTGTGCAAAGAGGCTGCAACAAAAAACCTATAATGATTTTACTATTATGGGAACATTGCCTCCATGTGAAACCGAGCGGGGCCTATGGGGCTCCCAGGCACAGAGGCCTTTCTGTTCCCCATTTCTTGTAGGCAAGACTCCAGCCTCCATGACCTTCCCTGAGTTCCAAAGGGCAGATTTGAACAGTTGCAAATCAAGGGAGGAGCTGCCACGAAACCACGTGAGGCGAGATTAAAGGGACCAGAGAAACTCATCAAGATCAGCAGACGGACCACCTGAGACCCTGCACACACCCTAATCCTGTCAGCAACCCCACCCTTTCGAAACTCTGCAAAAGAAAGAAGAATGCAGGACTGTTACTGCCTCCATCCTTATTACACCCCCCCCCCACCACGAGCCCTGACCTCTCCCTATGCCCCAGGGAGGGGGCACAGTTCTTGAGGCGCTAGCCTGCTGTGTTCCCCTCTTTGCCTGGCAAAGAATAAACCCACCCTTTCTTTCTCCTCCAAAACCGTCTCTGTATCTCATTTCGGCATCGGTGTACACGGAGCCAAGATTTGGGCCACACGAGTGTTATAAAATGAGCACCGCACTGAATACTTTTTTGCCCAGAACAGATCCTTAACTCTAACATGTAACAAATTATAATGAAAATTAACAAGGGTACTTCAGTGAACGTTCAATTAGCAATATGGTTGGTTTTCTTAGAAATCAGGAGTGCTTTGGGAGATGATTTAAGGGTACAGAGTTCTGAACACAGCTGTTCATGTGCTTTGGCTAACACTTTTTGTGTGTGCCTGAAAATTTCCTTGTAGCCAACAGAGGCAATCAAAATCAATCTTTTCTCTCATTACACCTTCTCTCCCTCAGACACTTATTCATCAGCCAGGTACCGTCGGGTGCTTGACATTAATTATCTCATGTAAATCCTCATAAAAACCCTCCCTGGTACTTGCCCTTCCCTTGAGAGCAGCAGGCTCAGAGAGGGCACACAACTTAACCAGGTCACACAGCTAGTGATGTGCAGACAACAAACGCACTTTTGTTGTTTACTACCTTGCCTTCAATTTTAACTTATCAAACTATTCTGGAGGGAATGTCCTCATTCTGGCACAAGATCTCGTGGACTTTATAATTTATAAGCTCCATGTCATGCTTCTGATTATGGCAACTCTACACCGACCTTAGTCAAAGTCCATTCACAATGCATTATGCCTGATGGTGTGTACAAGGTGATTAATTTATTAACATGTATTGGCACTATGTCAAGAATGTCTCGATAGAAACACAAGTTTTTAATCATGAGCAAATATTTTTCAGGCTGCATTTGTATAAGGTAAATTTGTCAATGAAAGACAAAAATCGGAAATTCTTAATTGGGATATGTCCCTGAATTCTGAGCAGTTATAAGTGTTCCAAAAAAGAAAATGCAAGCACTGTTATTTAAATGAAATGAAACAGACTCAGCAGATTTGCTTACTCAGTAGCGGTCAACAGGGCAGCAATCTATGCACGGTACCCAAGAAGAACAACGTAATTTGAAAAGAAAACGAGGATAAATAATTAATTTTGACACTTAATTAGCCTATTTCTTTTTTCCCTTTCATAAAAGTACCCTTGCCTGGGGTTTAGTAATGTAATCTTGACAACAGTATAAATTATGAAACAACTAAAGCATTGATTTCAAATTGATTAAGTCAATTAATTCTAAAAATCAATTTTATGCATTGACTTTACAGGCAATTTGAAGGAAAAATGGCCAAGGACAATTCTTCCAAATAGAACAGAGAAAAGAAACTTTTCCATAAAATTTACACACTGGAATGCAAAACATCTGAAAATATCACCATGTCTACCTCTGTGCAAAATGAATATTGGACTATTATTATATGTCCCCAAACACCTATTTATAGAGATATTTATGCCTGTTCCTAGCTTTACATCAATCTCAGACATGTCCAGTGATATTAACTGAGTTGTAATTTTTTCCCTAAATTTTAAATTAATTCAGATTTACCTTCAATTTTTAAAAATAAGCACATGTCCTGTGAATGAAGAGGGGAGTGCGTGTCATGAAATGAAGCCAATGACAAACCGTAACAACCTGGAATTCATTCAGTTTCCTCCTTGGTTACTAGTATAAACCCAATGTTTTAATTATTTCCTGTTTGCTGACTCAGAATAATAGCCAAGTTTAAGCAGCTAATTAGTTTGCCTTTTTTCTTTTTTTTAATTTAAATACACTGAGAGATTTGGGCAATCACCTCATGTATGTCAGGCCACTGGGTGCCTAATGTCCTCAGACATGGGGTGTTACAGGCTCTCAAAACAGCTACCTGTGGGAAGGACATTTATCAAATAGACCCAAGTACCAGTCCAAATCTAAGAAGCTACAACTGAGAAGGGCAATAACAGACTGGAGGGTTTTAGTGGGGGCCTAACTTACTTTTTTTTTAAATTTAATTTTTATTTTATATTGGCGTTTAATTGATTTACAATGTTGTGTTAGCTTCAGGCCTACGGCAAAGTAATTCGGTTACACATATACATATATTCATTCTTTTTCAGATTCTTTTCCCATATAGGTTATTACAGAATATTGAGTGCCGTTCCCTGTGCTACACTAACTTATCTTTTTATGTGGTTCAACATTGGTGGAACATAAAGGCACAGGAATGGATGACACCTAGACTCACAATCTCTTCCTGAGCTGCACTCGTGTCTAAACTGAAGCCACAGAATGCAATCCCTATCAATTTAATTACACAGCAAGCTCACCGAAATTGTGAAAAGCATGGCGTTTTCTGTGTCTAAGAAAAACCAAATACTCTTGGGAGAATTCCCAGCCTGAGGTATTCAGAACGGACGCTCAGTTACTGGATCAAACCACCATTCCATTCAATTCCCTTTTGAACTGTCCTGATAAATGTTCCAATTAGTCCAACTTTCTAATTGGTTAATGTGGCTGGCTACCCGCAAATTAACATAATCTGCATATTGGGCTACATACTTTCCATTTTCAAGTGATCTGAGCTAGGAGAAATAGTTTGTAAGTGTTCCTTGGGTACTGAAAAGTACAGCAAAATAGGGAAAGGCTAAGGATTAGGTTCCATTCATTGAAGAAACTCGAAAAAACATCTACTGGGGCTTAAATACAAACAAACAAACAAACAAAACCTCTAACAGCCAAGGGGAGAGAGAAAGGGAGGGCCAAGTGAAAGGACAAAATTTAAAGTATTAAGTAAACATTTTCTCTGGAATTCAGGTTTCTCCCTCACGTTGCAACAGAATGTACTAAGTGGAAGAATTTTCATAGATGAATTTTCTTGGAGGACGATGAGGTGAGTGGAATTAGCACATTTTCTTTCCTTCCTTCCTCTGCAAACTATAAAGTACCACACTGGAGCCTTTTGATTTATCCACAGTCTCAGGCATTAACATTCATAACCCTCCATTTATAGCATTTATACCGCTCCATTTGGGGTGTGATGTAGCAGCTGGCGTTCTGCTGTTCAGATTTTTGGTTCAGCTCCATTCAGGAACACGGGAGAAAACAATCTCCCTGTTCCTTTTGGAGAACAAGTCAGTTTTGGAAAACAGATCAGTTCACAGCTAAGTGTTTGCCCCTGTAATTTCAGGGGGCATTTTTGTAGATGGATGTATACTTCTTTACTATAAACCCAAGCAACTTTGTTTCCAGTTTTATTATTTGTATGTTGTAACTAAGAATGCAACACCTAGCTGTCAGTAGAAATAAAAACAAACCATTGAAGTTCAAGAGCAAATATGTTTTCCTGACCAAAGGGTAATGCAATAAGCTGAAATGTTAATGTTCACAGGACTAGAAAGTTTAGCTAACACCAAGAGGTATTACACTTCGGAAGCAAAACCAATCAGAAGACTTCCAAACATTTACAGCTTTCCCCCCAATAAGACAGGAAAGTATTTCTACCATTTTCCTTATTGCTTAGTAGAAATTTGAAATATATTGTTAGGGGATGAATTGTGTCCCTGCAAAAAGATACGCTGAAGCCCTGACCCCCAGAAACTCAGGATGTGATCTTATTTGCAAATACAGTCTTTATAGAGGTGACCAAGTTAAAGTGAAGTTATCGTAGTGGGCCCTAATTCAATATGACCAGCGCTCTTATCAACAGGATATTTGCACACAGGGAGCACAAGTTGTGAAGACTGGAATTGTGTTGCCACAAGCCAAGATCTCCAGGAAGCGAGGAGAGAGGCAGGGGACAGCTCATTCCCCAGGGTGTTTAGAGGGAGCACAGCCCTAGCCAACGTGTAAATTTAGGACTTCTGGCCTCCAGAACTGTGAGACAAGAAATTGCTGGTTGGGCTTCCCTGGTGGCGCAGTGGTTGAGAGTCCGCCTGCCGATGCAGGGGACACGGGTTTGTGCCCCGGTCCGGGAAGATCCCACATGCCGCGGAGCGGCTGCGCCCGTGAGCCATGGCCGCTGAGCCTGCGCGTCCGGAGCCTGTGCTCCGCAACGGGAGAGGCTGCAACAGTGAGAGGCCCGCATACCGCAAAAAAAAAAAAAAAAAGAAATTGCTGGTTTTCTGGGCTACCCTGTTTGTGGTACTTCGTCACAGCTGTGCTAGGAAACTAATATATCTACTAAAAAAATGTTTTTTTCCCAAATCCGGAATTAAGAACCTGACGAAAGTGTCTCCATCTTATGTAAAGGTTGTGCTCTGGAAATTCATTTGTAGCGATGCTAAGACTAGAACGGATTTCCCACACTGACACGAGGATTCGATTTCCAGGCCTGTACTAACCTCTTGTTCAAATAAACTATCGTCAGTAAGCAGTCCAGAGTCAGTGTTTTGAAAAACGTTGGCCACGATCCAGTTAGAAACACATTTTACATCATGATATGTAGTACACAGACACATAAAAGGGACACATTTCATAAAATTATTCTTACTTTGGATGTTTTCTATTTTGTTATACTTCGCTTTATATAAAACACTGGTCACAACCTGCTCAATTGGTTTTATGACCACCAACAGGTCATGACCCACAGGTGAAAAACGCTATGCTAAAAACACATCTCCCTGGCTTGATGTGTAATTAATACTCAGTGAATGTTGCTGAATTAAGATCTATCTTCTCATAGGACAGAGAACAAACACTTTTCTTCTCTGCCCCACTGCCAGAATGAGCTCTGGGCCAAAGAAGTACAGATTTTGTTGAGCGTGGATGGCACAGAAAATCAGAGAGGAAGCGGGTCCAGATATGCCCAGCAATGGGCGTGAGAATGTCGTTCTAGATGACCGTGGTGGAGCTGACAGAGGATTTCCAGGTCTCTCTCTCTCTTTTTTTAAAAATTTTATTTCATTTCATTTATTTATTTATATATTTTTGAACGTTATTTATTTTTTATACAGCAGGTTCTTACTAGTCATCCATTTTATACACATCAGTGTATACATGTCAATCCCAATCTCCCAATTCATCCCACCACCAGCCCCATCCCCGCTTTCCCCCCTTGGTGTCCATACTTCTGTTCTGTACATCTGTGTCTCTATCCAAGTCTCTTTAAAATGTTCTTTTCCTGTTTATACCACAGGATGGTGTCAAGGAGACTCAGGGACCCCTGTTTTTTTTTTTCGATTCCTCCTTACTTTGTGACCACAGCATTCTTTATCACCTGTATTTTGGTCTCTTCAAGTCAAAGAACTATTATACTTGGAGGGAACCAGGGACCATCTCATTCTAATTCAGTCCCTCTACCCAGCTAGCTCTACCCGTGGATGCCCTTCTGATGACCACCTTTCAATCTCTAGGGAGTTGGAGGGGGTGGTGAGGGTGTGCGCTTGTCAGGGAAGGGGAGTAAAGTTTGAAGCAGGGAGGGGTGGGATTGCTTCACCTTCTACCTCTTGTGTATCTTTCCCTACAGTGAGAAGGTCAACAGGAAACTATTACTACCTGTGGACTGGCTGACACGGCCAAGAGCCTCACATTCCACTTTACAGGGGATCCTGGCTGGAGATGTGTTTAGAAGTCACAGGACAGAATCCTCATGCCTGTTACAATATTTAAGTTGTATTAACAGGCCAACTGCTCTCCTTAAAAAAAAAAAAAAAAGTTTATCCCTTACCCCCCCACGTGGTCAGTCACCAGACTGTGTTGATTTCATCTCAGAAAGAGGCAAGTCTTCTGAATCTGATCTTTCCTTTCCATTTCCACTGCCGTAGTCTTTCAGAGGGGCAGTACTCTTTTTCCCTGCCATCCAGAGCAGTTTACCCTTAATACCCCCACCAGATTTATCCCCCTAACCTAAAAGCCTCCCTGCTTCCCCTCTGTCTTTGGGGGTGAAATCCAGATGTCTGAACCTGGCGCACAAGAGTCCTCCCAATCTCGGGGCAGTGAGCCTCTGTCGACCTCTCACTGCACTTCATAACTCTGTCTGGACATGCTGTTCCCTCTATCTTAAATGCTCTCACCACCTCTCTCTGCCTGGTCAATACTTCCTCTCTCAGCTCAAATGTCATCTAATCTGGGATGCCATCTCCATCGCCCTGGAGAGGGGAGTGGCTCCTCCCTCCAGGCTCCCGGACACTGTTCACAGCCATGAGCCAGCGCTTAGCAAGAGACGCTGAAGCTCCTGAGTTCCGATGCTTGCCTCACCTCCTGGATTTGTCTTTCTGTTTGTCCCACCAGCACCTAGCAAGGTACATTCCGGGTGCTCAGTCAGTGGCTGTGGAATAGTCGGCACCATCAAGACCATGCTGAGTGCTGACACTACCGTGTGATTGCGTATTTTTAAAACATATAATTTGTAAAATTAATTTTGCCAGCTGGAAGCATTCTCAGAGAGTTGTACGTTGATTAGTTTAAGTTATCTTCTTCCCTGCGATTCCAAACTTAATGGAAGTGCAACTGTGCCATGGGTTTTCTCCCACCCTTATTGAGAAAAGAAAATTAATTTTCTCCCACTGCACAGAGGGGCAGCTCCGCCATTGTGCCAGTAATCTAAACCCTGTGCTTTCCGTAGGGTACAGTGTGCCCAGAAAAGGATTTGTTCAGGCAAGGCAATGTTTGCATATGGCCTTGCCACACACTCTATCTGTTTGTTCTGGCTTGAGAGCAGGAAAAGAAAATTTTTTTTTACTTCATTGCAAACCCAAAGGTTTGGGTGGAGCTTAAAGAAATTTTTGGTTTAGTCACAAAACTATTTTCAATGCAGCTGGAAGCTCTGATTTGTTTTTGAGATTCTTGTTCAGCAAACTGATGTGTATCATTATTATAGACATAGCAATACCGCCTCAGGGAGGCAGTCGTTTAGAATGTAAGAACACAGTAACTTTCTTTTTGAGGGGGTTGATATGAGTGGATAAGAGAATATTTTTGGAACATTAGCAAGTCAGTTAAAATGCTTTCTAATCTTCAGATACTGAAACAAAAGCAAAAGAACAGGGGGATACGTGCAGAAGGGAAGAAGGAAACAGGAAATTTGTTTTTTACTAAATTCTTTCAATTATTCCCTTTATTATAACATTCTTAATGGCAGGTATATAATTTCCCCAGTCGTTAACTCTGAATGCGGATTTCTTGAGGCAGACAGAACTGTGCCGAAAGCAATGAGAATTCGCCTGTCACCTTCCAGCCAGTGAACCCTCCCCCTGCCACAGGAGGGCTCTGCACAGAACGAGGAGTCAAGGACGTGTATCTACACTGCCATGATTTTACACTGGTTTGCAGGAGGACGAGTGACCGGCGAGTGTACAAAGGTTGATGTCCACCCAGGCTTGAGCTCTGTGAGCTTCCCAAACCACGGGCCAGTGCTCATTCAGCCTTTTTTGAGTGTCTACTACTTATCAGAGCCTATGAGAGGGGCTGGAGATACACAGGCTATTAAGATATGGGCTCAACCTTCCCAGAATTTATAGGCCAGCTGAGAAACAGAAACTTGACATTTGACCATTTTCATAAGAAAAGGGATCCAGAGCTACCGCGTACTGAGAGCTCTCCCTAATAAGCCAGGCTTTGGGCTGAGAACTTCATGTACATCATCTCACTCAATCCTCAGTGACATCTTTGGAGGAAGGTATTACTCACCAGCTTTTTCAAAGAAGAAAAGTAAGTTTTAGAAAGGTTAAGCAACTGGTGGAAGGTCACGGAGCCAGGTGGGGCTGAGATTCACATCCTGAATCTCGGGTCTGTGGAAGCCAGAGCTCCAGACCTTGAAGTCAGAAGCTCGGTGCAGACCCGCAAGTTAGGGGAGCCTAGGGGACGTAAGTGACACTGGGAGTGAATTGTGCGGGTCACACTGGAAAAAGATAATGGACCGGAGAAAAGTCCTCCAACAAAGGCAGAGGATGTGTGAAGGCGTGAGGAAGCACTGCAGGGGTGTGCCAGGCGGCGGCACTAGAGGAACTGAGAAAGACACAGAGACAGACACACACGCACACACACATGCACGCACGCACGCACGCACACAGAGGCAGGCACTTGAGTTTTCACCAAGTCAAGGAGTTGAAAATGAAGGAGAGTCCCTTACAAAAACACAGCAGAGTTTATCAATGGTCTCCTCTGGCTGGCTTTTGGTTCCTAATTTTAGTTTCAGGGGCCATTTTAACCTAGACAGCGAAGTTACGTTTCTTCCCATTGTAATTTTGCTGACAGCAAAACTACTGAGGTATTATCTTAAGCTTTTCCTGAACCCTACTTAACTTTTTCTAGTGTTTTGGTTCCATTCAATGTGATCTGAGAAAAGCAGTTCAGTTCTTCATTTTTATTTCTATGAAGTTCAAGTGTTCTGATTTTTATTCTTATATTTGATGAGAAGATGCCATGTTTTCCTGACCCCAAACCTTAAAAGGTTTTCACAGAATGTATCCTGTGTCCCTTCCCTCTCCCCTCACCCAGTATTTTTATTTCTTTTACCGGGGTCACTTACTTTAAAAAATCAACTTCTAGGGCTTCCTACTATTTCTTTTTACTACCCGCGTCCCCACTATTTCCCATCAATATATCTTTTTTATGCAAGAAATAAAATCAGTTTCCACATCTGGCTTCTTGATGATCTGTTATAATGTAGTATCTAGAAAAGGCGAGTCTATAGAGACAGAAAGTAGATTCGTGGTTGCCTAGAGCTGGGATAGGGGGCTTGAGGATGGCTTTGGTCAGTCTGGGCTGCTATAACAACATACCACAGGTTGGGTGGCTTCAACAACAGAAACATTTACTTCTTACAGTTCCAAAGATTGGAAGTCTGAGATCAGGGTGCCAGCGTGGCAGGTTCTGGCGAGAGCTCTCCCTGGCTTGCAGATTTCCACCTTCTTGCTGTACCTCCATGGATGGGGGTGGGTGGGGAGATTGTGCTCCGGTCCTTTCGTCTCCTTGTAAGGGCACCAATCCTATCTTGGGAGCTCCACCTCTACGGCCTCATCCAAATCCACTTACCTCCCAAAGGTCCCACCTCCAAATACCATCACACTGGGGATTAAAGCTTCAGCACATGAATTTTGAGGGGCACAAACATTCAGCCCACAGTAGGGATTGAGAGCTAAAGAGCACAGGGTTTCTTTTTGGGTGACAAAAATATTCTAAAACTGACTGTCAGTCATGGTTGCATAACCTTGTGACTATACTAATAACCACTGAATTGTATACTTTAAGTAGGTGAGGTGCACGGTATGTAAATTATATCAATAAAGCTATTACTGAAAAAGTTATTTCTGGTTCTTGTTAAGGGAAGAATAAATCGTGCTTTTAAAAGGTTTCATATAGTACAAACTATTTTTTGGCAGTTCATTCTATCATCACATAAATATATAAGTATTACAGGAAAAACAGGGTAAAAAGTTTTGAGAGTTTCAAGGAATTTGATTCTATGGTATTTGCAGCGGCACTTCCCACAAATCATGCTTTAGGTCGTTTTCTACTATTCACCCAATACAATGCAACGGTAGAGCATCACCTTACGTGTAAAGCACTCTTGCTTCAAGGAACTGAAAGATAATGCAAGTGTAAGAGTAACAAAATCAGAAGGAAAGCAATATGCTACTACTCGTTACCTGTGAAGAGCTATCACTTACAAAGAACTATACTATTCTTTAACCACAGAATTTCTCCTCTAAGTAAGAGTAGTAGGTATTATCATCCCCTTTTATAGGTGAGGAAAACGACCTGCCCAAATTCACGTGGCTAATTCGCTGTCAGCGTCTGGATATGTTTCTTGACGGCAAGTTTATTATCTTTCCATCGCTTTCCCCACTGTTTAGTGCTGACTCTCTAACGCCTCTCCTTCTTTCAGTGGCTTAGACAGGGTGATCTCTGTAAAATTTAAGAATATCCTTAAGTAAGGTACGAAGGTATCCTTAACTGAGGTATGAACCTTAGTTCATACTATCTTCTTTATCTGGAGTAATTAGCAAATATTTCAACTCCAGAGGTACTGCAACCATCACATGAGAGAAGAGCCCACAGAGGTCTGTCTTGTTCTCAATGATTCTTGTTACTACCAAATACAGACCACACTGGTGACGAGTCTAAGTTCAGATATTCAACCCCAGAAGGGTTAACCCAGACTTGAGGCGAGGCAGCTTTTCCCTCCCTTTTAGACTGTGTTTGTGGAGGCGGGGGAGGGCAGGGAGTGCCATCAAAGTGCCAACAAGTTCGGAATAACGCGGGTTTAAGAGATAAATGAACTGAAGGCGTCACCACCACAAGCAGTAGAGGGCTCTCTAACATCACCCAGAAGACTCACAAGCAGGACCATCGTTGCCTGGGTTGTTCCCTGGTCAAATCCCACATCATCCCCATGTTCCCAGTGTTTACTTGTTTGCTAAAGGACATTCTAAAAACCAGTGCTGAGAAAGACCAGATGAATTCTGCTGATGAGAAGATTCCGTGAAATTTTCCCATGCTGGATCACTAATACATGTTAACTAATCCTGTTGCCATAAACCTTCTGAAAGAGCCATTGCAGTTTAGAAGTATGGTGTGTTTCATCATCATAAAATGAATATTCAATAATGTATGTTGAATATCATAATTTTCTAGGGAGAGTAATGAAAAAGAGAGTTACACTGACATTGTTCATCTCAGTTTCCCACTTTGATAAATAAACCAAGGGAAAAAAGGGATGCTAAACATGTGAAAACAGATGGCAATGCATTAAAACCAAAGGAATCTAGATTAATCACTAGTGCTCTTAACGTCATCCTCCATCATTAGTCTTTGTGGATAGAAGATGAGTTAGTGACTATTTGAAAGTTATTCTAGCAAATCAAAATCCTGCTGTGAAGTTGAGAGTTTTGTCATGGACATAAGAGTGAGTGAAGACTTTCTTTCTTAGCCTACTGAAGTCTTTCTACACATAAAATGGAGATCCTTACCTACAGATCCATAACCTCTAAGGAAAAAAAAGCCAATGGAATATGAATCATGCAAAGAGTCTGAGGTCTAAGTAAAGCCTAGAGTCTGATAAAACATACTATCTCTTTAGTGACACAGGGTAAATTTAATACCTGAGAAAAAAACGTTTATTTCAATTCTTAACATAGTTTCTCTACTTATTTATGATATTATTTTAATTCTTTGGAAGAACTTTTCCAGTTGGCAAGAATATCCATATAATGCTATACAGTACAAATATTTTAGTATTTCTAAAAATATTTGGGATAACTGAACCATCTCAAAAGACATATAGGATCTATCGTTAATTTAAGCCATTTGAAGTGAACTTTAAGAACTGAGTCCTTCACTCTATAGAGGGTCACATTTTCAATATTCAGCCTCTGCGGTTTTTCTACAGATCATGAGTTTCTGCACAGTTACTCCCACCCGGGAAAGTCTGCAAATTATATTAAGTTGTAAACAGATAGCAAAATACATTAAAGCGAACCCAGGTCCTTATTTCATTCTCAGCCTTCGACCTCATCTGTTAGTCTCATCTTAGTTACAGATAAGCAGTAGCAGATTTATCTTCTACATACTTTCACAACATGCTAAGAAAGGCTAAAAAGTCACTCATGGGAATTATAAGCTAAGTAGACACTGAGATGCAAACGTGCCATCTAATAAGATCATATGCTTATATGAAGCTACGGAGGGTAATATTATCCACGCAGGCGCATCTCTATTATTATGCTAATTACACCCTCCATTACTGGATTCACCACAGTAATGTAATTGTAACTGTCTGGTAACGTGTCTGCGTCCTCACTAGCATGTGACCTCTCTGAAGCAGAGTTGTGTCTTAATTTACTGGCAGTACAGGGCAGTGTTCGGTCATAAAGAAAATATTAAAAAACACTAAGTATGTTTTGTTCTAATAGGTAACACCGACCGTCTAGTAAATGAAAGCACCAATTATGACAGAGACACCTCACTCACGTAAGGTCCTGCTATTAAATAGGTTATTTGGGGATGCTGAATAGTAGAGTGTTAGCATCTTACATCCTAACACCTGCTGTCAATGGCTTTATACAAGCTATACTCATTAACCGGAGTTTAGATCAGTGTTTCTCTGCGTGGACCATTTGTACCAGATTTGCTTTCAGGAAGCTTGTTAAAATGTTGATACTTTCCCTGTCACACCCAGATTCAGATTCAGTAAGTCTAGGGGAGGAAGGCAGCAGGAAGAAGCTGATTTTTAAAAATAAGGTCCCTAGGTAATTCTCATGCACCTAAGGAATGAGAGGCACTGGCCTCTCTACTCAATACAAACATGAGTGAGCATGAGTTTCTCTAACTGGTATTTAAAGCTATTCTTTCCCTCACCCTCTTTTAATTCAGCTTCTAGCCCCTCGGCGCTCTTCAAGAGAATGGAGCAAAGCGTTCATCCCATCAGCCGGCATGTGCACCACGAGGCTCTGCAACTTTCCTGTTCCGGGCGGGACAACAGTGCGGGCGGTTAGCAACAGTCATCTTTACTAGAGGGTCCTTAGCCAAAAATGTTGAATTGGGCTCGGAAGCAGCAATCATACATAGGAACAGGAAAGTACTCTGCATAAGCACTTAAATTCACAAGAGATCCGTAACGAAGTGAACACCACAAACCTACCGGTTCCTTGCCTTCAAGAGGTACATAATCACAGGCAAGCACAGGCTGGAAGTTAAGGACTGCAGGGTGACCCATCAAATGAAGCTCTCAGAAACAGGGAGACAGTGAATGCACTGACCAGCAGTCTTGAATGCAAATTCAAATGACTCCTCTTACGTAGGTTTATTAGTAAGGACTAACAGAGCAAAATAATTTTGGAGGAAATGACGCTGATTCTATTATAGCTTTCATCAACTTAACTCTCTAAACAATATTTTAGCTGAATAAAGATCTGTTTGCTTCTTAACAGTGATTACATCACAGAGCAGCTTATTACAGAGTTCAGTAATAGCCAATATGCTTATCTAGAAAGGACTTGCTTAAGACACTTAAGAACTGACATGATTATAAGATAAAACAAGGTCCCAACTTTAAAGTTGGAAACCAAATGAAGACTCCGAAAAGTGTACATTAGTTTTTAGTCTCTCGCAAGTTTCAAGCATGTGGACATTTCCACTGAATTAATATAGACAAATTTCAGATCTATCCATAAATCACTCTGTGCTCCCTTGGGTTGGGTTATCAATTTTAGAAAAGGAATTCTAGGGACACCCCCATCAAGTTCCCATTACAGTGCACTTGTCCTTACAGTGAAAGGAAAACAACTACACCGTTTTATCTCCCAGGGTACATCTGCAGGAACCATTTTCCAAACGAACACTCAATTTCTGTACACCTTATTTTCATGTTAAAACATGAACATCCAGTAAAATATTGGTGGCATGGTTTTTCAAAATAAAATTCATTTTCTTGTCTAGGTTTTTTTCAATCTTATAGATAAACCACACTCACCGTTTGACTTTTAAAATCACTTCCACTAACAGTTTTCTTAAAGGAAGCATTTACAGGGAATCAAATGTCACTGCATGTAGAGCAGGTGCAGCTGAAACAGGATAATAGGATTGGCAAAAGTAATTCTAAAAATCCTAAAACACGATCCTAGGAAACTCAGACTTCCTTCAAGCCTCAGTTTTCCTGCTGTGAAACTGGAGGGCTGGACTCCATCACCACGGAGGTGACTCCCAGCTTCAACATTCCGGGACACCTTACTCACATATTAGTTCACCAGCAGTGTTCTTTTTAACAAGCCCTTTGTTTAAATTTACCTTTTTCTGCATTGGTATAATAACTCTTCCACCTCGCCCTCCACAATCCATATTACAATCATTAATGAACAGAAAAACGCCTTGCGCTTAATCATTCTTACAGAGCAGTTTTTTTTGTTTAAAGATGTCATCTGTGTAACAAACCTATCTAGAATTATTCATGGGGAAATAATAACCTTAACGTTTATGTCCGTGTATTATAAAGTACTGATTGATAGAAAATCCTTGCCTAGATCTGAACTCCAGCAGACAGGGCTCCTAAGATGCATTTTTAAAAGGTCTTTAGCCTGTCGACATCCTTCAAAATGAGCTTAGAGCTCACCGCAGCTTCCCAACATTGCTAACAAGCTGACTCAGGTTTATTTTAAACCTGCTCGATATATTCTTCACTTTCGGTTTTTCTTCAGCTGTCAAAGCTGTTTTCTTATATTTATTTTCATTCGAGGAAGGCAATAACTGAACAGACTGATCAAGTGAAGAAGATGACATGCTGGGCGTAAGTGTCAGCAAAAGAAGCGATCAAATAGCTACATTTCTCTGGTCTTGGGGCAGCACATTGCGTCCAAGGAACTCTACACAGTTTGCAGCACACTACTGACAGATGCCAAGGATTGGCAAAGTTACACGGTTTTGGAACATTCAGAAAATACAGAAGAGAAGAACGAAACCAAATAGGAAAGCATACTACCTTTGCAGGGGCATGATTTCACAAGCCATCCTTGTCTGGAAATTTGCAAGGGACCCTCACAACTGTCTCTTCCGCGCCCAGCTGGGCGTCTGTATAAGGGGGGCCAGGCTGCAGTGGCTGAGCTGGGCTGGGGGCGTGAGGCTGCAGCTCACCGCTGGAGAAGCAACTTGCCCTGCAGTCAGCCAGCGTTCTGCTGTTCCCAGCCTCCAAACTTCTCCGAGCGGAGCTACAGTGCTATTCGATCGCTGCCTCTCCACATTTCCACCGCAGTCCACTCTGACCTTTGTTCCAGGGAAGCAGCTGAAGCAGCCAGCCAATCAGAGGACCAGCTGCTGCAGGGCTTAAAGGCGCTGCTGCTTTTGCTGCTGCTGCAGCTCCTCGCGGGCTTGCCTACTTCTGGTAACTCGAAACTCTCCTCTGAGCCCTTCCACAGACGGGCTTGTCCGTCTGGGGAAAGCAACCAATAACAGCAGCAAGAGCAAAGGGTCCCTTCACTTCTCAACGTCACAGAGACTGCCAGCAAGGAAATCCATTTGTCAAGGAAAGACACTGCCTCCGAAACGAAAGGTTTCTGTGACAGAAGGCATGAGCTATGCTCAGTCTCCTTTCTTCCTTAAAAAAAAAAAAAAAAATCAAACCACTAGCATTGGAAGGCGTGACACTTTTCTAGAAGGCACACAGGCATTCTTCTAGACTCCCGCCCTACCCGTATTTATTTCCTGCTGATGTCTGTTTACATTGCGGTGGTTACTAGTCACTGGTGACATCTCCCAAGGCACATAGCTCTCGTTTCTGGGGAGAACACACGTCCTAAGACTGCCCACTGTCTCAAGGGATCAAAACGGCTATTCCCACGGAAGTATTTCAACTGATTATTTCTGTTTATCCTTATAAAATTGAACGTGTTTATTTAAAGAGTCATTTTCCTCTAAGAACATCACCAGCATTTTTTTTTGGTAGGTTGGTTATTTATTTATCTTCCTTTTTTTTTTTTTTACAGGTAACACCAATCAATTTCTCATAAGGTCTGCTAAATGCCTGTTACTTATCCAGCTCTCCCTTAGTTTCCTCTTCAGTGTGGAATACTAAAGTGTTACTTTAGGAACATAATTGTTCATTCAGAGGTTTCAAACATTGCAACAACAATAGTAAAAATATATTTTAATAGGATTTCTTTCATATCATAGGATTTGCCGAGAGTTACAACAAAGCCCAGAGCACAGCTTTTAGCAGAAGAAAGGGCAGAAAGCTAGAGTCCATGCCGTTCAGAAACAGAGGGGGCTGGTACCACCAGAAAAGTATCCTTCTCCCCTGTATTTTTTCCCAGATTTCTTACAGATCACTCATAATTCTGAACTTAGAACACAAAAAGTCCTTTTGTAAGCGTCTGCTCTCCTTTGCTATACATGCTAATAAAAATATTTCATTGTCTGACTAAATCCTCTATCATACTTATGAAAATGGATTAGTCATCCTGAAACTTATATTCAGACATTATGATAGAATATCAGCAACTAAAATCAGCCTTTTAAAAAAATGGAAGTTAAGTCCAGAACTTACTTTAATTGAAGTTGTCAGTATATTCTTTTGTTTTGATTCCAGATTTAGAAATACTACTTGGATTCTCCAGCAACAGTAACTTAATTCTATATATTTGCTTAAGTTTTTTATCTTTCAAAAATGCAACTTTACATCTTGCTTAACACTTCAATTAACTTCTTGAGTTAGGAAATCACTATTATATATCATAATATTTATTTTACTGATGAGTAAACTTGGTACTAGAAAATTAAGTAATTTCTTCAAATTCACATGGAAAGTCAGTGGCAGAACAGAAATTGGATTCAGAATTTCTCAGGTCTGCTTCAGAACTCTGCTATATAGCATAGTGCTTACTCTATTCTACATGAGTTTTTAAAATATTTCACAAGTATTTTTAGAAATCGTTAAAATTCAAATGACAGAAATAATATTTTGCCTTTTCTAATTTTATGAACACAACAATACGACATGGCTAAAATAGACATATGAGTTCAACAATAAGGGACCCAGCATTTCAGACGTACGTTAAACCAAACTATAATTTACATTCAATACATACTAGAGGTAAAATACTGATGAACAGGGGCATTCAAATTTAAAATCTGATTCCACATATATTTCCTGATAATTTAAGTCTTGCTATCAACATCCCTCTAACATGCCATATTAGTAGTTAGATGTCAGTGGTCATTTTTGAAAATCGCCTAACACTAGAACTCAGTAATTAGCTGCCTTTTCAAGTCTCTATTATTTATTTGTAACAATTCCTCCTTTTTCTGGTTTTTGGTCGATTTGGGGGGCATGACTTGATGATCATTTTTGAATTTGTACCTGGACCGCAGCTCCTCCTTTCAACTACACCCTCTGCCAGAGTCCTCGATCACTGGAATAGCTTTATTACTCTACGTCCCACATCCTCACGTCAGTTCTTCACTGTCAGGCAGCAGAGCACCACTCCCTGAATCCTGCTGGTTCCAGCTCCTCAGACTCTGATCCCCTGCCTGCATTTCCTCTGCACGAGCCCCCGGATGTGCATCCCTCATAACCGCCCTGCCCCTGCCTCCCCCATTCCCCCTCCTCAGCTACTCAGCTCCGACCGTCCCTGTCTGCAGAGGGACAACCTGTACCCAGACCAACTAATGTGCAACTTTAAAAAAGGTGCATTCCTGGCTTCCCTCAGCATTCAGTTATTTCTCAAAACAGGTTCACTAACATCCTCTGCTTCGTCACCCTGTATGCATCCTGCCAGCTGCATGCCCTACTGCCAGGCTGCTAAGACACTGCGAAAGGAAGTCACAGAACCCCGGCGACTGGGTAGATTAAAAGTTCCTGTCATTTAATCTTGGCCTGAACCTCAGTACTCTGGGGGCAAACTTTGTAGTCGTCTTTGACTGATTTTTGACCACTTTCCCACAGAAACGACTGCTGACCTTCTCCAGTGGCACAAATCTCAATCTCTCTCGGTCACTAATTACCCTGCCTCCTAAATTTACTAAGAAAGTCCAGATCATCAGATATGAGTGAGTGCCTTTGATCGTCTTTGCATTAGGGGTTGAAGTACGACCACCGCCCCCGGCCCCCTCCAAACACACACACACCTTGCCTCCTCCTTTTTGACTTCTTCCTAGGCTAGGGGAACATGTCCCCACTCATAGGACTCAAATTTCTTATCCATGTATTGGATCTCATCATTTTATCTTTCCTCAGGAAGAAGCCTCATCTCTCCTCCACCTTAAATCTGTCCCCCTTCCAACAGGCACCGGAATAAGTGCCCCCCAGCCTTGAAAGCAGTCCTACCCTCTGGTGACGCAGCGCCATTTCCCTCCCCTTCCCCCTGGCAGGCTCCCCAAAGCCCACATCTGCTGCTCCCACTGCCTCAGAAATTACTCCTCCGCCCCATGCCAATGGACTTCAGACTCCACCACGTTTCTGAAACTGCTTTTAAGGCCACCAATGCTCTCTTGGTCACTAAATCTAAACGCTTTGTCTTAGACGCCGTTTTACTCTCAACTTTGCAGAAACACCCACCTTCAGTTTTCCGAAAGTCTTTCGCTCTCTGTGATCTTTCCTGGGAATTCTCCAAGTGTCCCCAGTCACTCCATCCTCCTTTCATTTCATCTGTCTTTCCTCCTGTCTTACGCCCTTCCTGCCTCACCTTCCAGCCCCACATCTTTCAATACAGGCATTCTATTAGGGCTTAATAAACTGCGCTCTGGAATTACGCTCCTAGGGATTGGTTTCTGACTCTGCCACAGACAGGCAGCGTAAACTTGGGTGAGCTGTTTAAAAGCTCTGAAACGGCTCTGAGGAATAAATGAAATCATGCATGTAAAACACATAGGATAGTTCCTGGCAAGTAAGTGCTCAATAATTATGAGTATTATCGCCCTAATCAACACTCTCAAAGCCTCATATTATCTGATTCTTAAAATTCTCCTCCTCTCCTGGTCCCTCTTGTTAATGATGTTATTGTTCTCTTTATGAATCAGATTCAAAGCATGAGTCATCTTTACTCTTCCCTTTCCTCTCCTTAACCAAATCTGTTGATTGTCCTGTCACGTCTCTTTAATCAGTAGGCCTTGGTCATCTGCAGTATCATGATAACCTTCAAAACGATCTTTCTGCCTCTATTCGCTCTACCCCCAGTGAATACATTTCACCGTGAGAGTGAATTTTCTGCTGTGGTTGTGATCTGGTCACTCACTCCTCTTCCTCAAAAGCTTCAGTAGCTCTCAGCTACCTCTGAAACGAACCCCAGTGTCCGTCTCTAGTTCAGCCGCTTATACCTCCTAAGGAAGCCACCCCAGATGTACCTGGACACTTTTTTCAAATCTGCTCTGAACTTTTCTGCCCCAAACATTTACCTTTTGTCTGGAGTATTTTCTCATCCCATTTTCTCCTGGCAAAATTCTATGCATACTCAGGCTTAGGCCAGATGGAACAAATCTCTTGGCCCTTTCAACTCAGATGGCCCCTTGCAGTTCTTATGATATTTATCTTTTCTTCCCAGCGCATTATTTTATTATGATTTGAATCTAAATATTATCTCCCTATTAGAATATAAGTTCTCCAGGACAAGAATTGTATTTTTCCTGCAGCCATTACACAGAACAGACCCTCAATAAGTGCTGATTGAATGAACTGATACATCGATCACTCTGTACCGGAGACTGAAGCACAGTTCCTTTAATTAGATTTTAACTTATCAAGCAACATTTCTACCCACTTTTTAATATTTCCCATTGCAGGCCTACACTAAAGATAAAGTAGACACCTCTTGGAGTTTCAAATGAAGGATAATGATAACCAACAACTGACTAGAGAAATAAACTATTGGGGTTATACGTTGATGTGCAACCACAGAGACGCAAAAAGTTAAGATTCTATCCAAAACTTTCAAAATCTTTTAAGCATTTTACATTATCCAATTTCTCCTAGTTTATTTCCTTTTCTACACTTCAGCTGGCTTGCAGACTTCTAATTTGCTTACATAACTTCTTCAGCAGATTCCAAGTGTTTGGCAATATGAATTTACACTTGTGCTATCAAGAGCAACAACTGCTCCAAAAATGATGTGGCTTCATTTGTTTTAATTTCAACATCAACTTGAAGCAACCACAGAACCAAGAACATTTCTTGGCCACACTAACTTGTTTTCATATATCGTTTTAACATCAGATCGATTTGTTTGCTAAGAAAAAGTATGCTGCAATAATTTCTTTCTTACAAGTTTGGTAAGAAGGTGCTTCTCAGGCAAGGTTTCTTCCTCATATGTTTTATCAATCTCTATAAATTGCACTAAGAAACAAAACCTTCCACAAGATGCTCGCATAGTATTCATAAATGGTAATGAATAAATCGGACAGGATTTTCATAACCACAGAGCCAGGATTTTCAGGGACATATAATTTAGATACCCTGGTACTGCTGCAAAGGATCCTGGCTAAACTTGCTCTGGCAATCTGGGTTAGAACATTAGTGAATTTCAGGGCTCATCAGGGGACATCATCATCACTGACAGCAGCAAATGTCAAAAATAAAAGAGTCGGGGTGGGGGGCCTTCCCTGGTGGCGCAGTGGTTGAGAGTCCGCCTGCCGTTGCAGGGGACGTGGGTCCGTGCCCCGGTCCGGGAGGATCCCACATGCCGCGCCTGTGCTCCACAACGGGAGAGGCTGCAGCGGTGAGAGGCCCACGTACCGCAAAAAAAAAAAGAAAAAAGAAAAAAGAAAAAGAGTCGGGGGCAGAAGGAACTGAAAGGGTGGTATATGTAAGGCAACCAGCACTTATTGAGAAGTTATGCTGTGTTCATTTTCATAGATGTGGAAATGAAAAATTAACTTGAGCACGCAGCTAATAAGTGGATGACATGAAGCCAGTATCTGAATGCCACAGCATTTCCACCATACGAAAGCTTTTAAAGATGATAAAGTATTATACTCACCCATCAATAACACACATTATCAACTGGCTATAGGAAACAAAGAATCCTTTCTTTTGGTCTGAGTTTTACATTTTGATGAGTGCATATATATTAAATAAGGTCTATACAGTCTAATAATGGCTGTCTGAACCAAAGACCTACAGTGGACCAGAACAAACCTCTTTTGCTACTCTGAGCCAACAGTCAGAGTGTGTGTGCGTGTTGTGTGGAGTGTGTGTGCTGTGTAACGGTAGAAGCCAGCTGTAGTTGCAGCGGGGGAAGAAGTGGTTGCCATGGGGTGTTGAAGGAAAGAGGAAGAAATAGAAAAGATGGAAAATCAAGTTTTCAATTGTATTCTTAATTGTATTCCTCTAAGAACATATGGAACTGACAGGTAGGCCGTCAGTTGTTTTTACGTAAAAAAAACACAAACCTACAGTATTTCTTAACTCAAAGAATTATTATAAAACCTCATTAAAGATTTATTTTAGAAAGCAAAACTGTGACATTTAAAACAGGTTCATGCTAATAGGAATACGGAATTTCTAGTTAGGTAAACGATTTTTCTTCAGTCACAGCAGAAATGCAGATGTTTGCTTTACTTAAGGCCCAAATAAAAATAACTAATAAAATCAACATAATTAACATCTTTCCTCACTTATTTATTAGACTTATTTAGTGTATGTTAGAAGACTACTGGAAAAAATCCCATGGGGATAGAAATTATATAACTGTTTTTCCAAAGACACCTCTTTAATTCTAATGACGGATCTTGCTTTTAAAACGGTGTATGCGGTTATTTCATTAAAACGTATCTGACTGGCCTTGGTGGAGCCTACAATGGCACACAGGGTTCACTTACTCAGGTTCTAAAACCCTGCAGAGCCGCCGTTGGGGGCAGAGGAGAAGGTGGCAAACAGTGAGGCAAGGCTGAAAGTCCTCCAGAGCTGGAGAGGCACTACTCAGGGTTCCCCTTTCCACCCCACTGACTCCTTGATTTCACTAACTGATTCCAGTGTTCCCAATATGAGTCAAAACCTTCGCCAGAAAGACTGAGTAATGATTTCAAATCAAAAGACAAGTAATTACAGTACATACTCACGGGGGATATGGCCAATATTTTATAAAAATTGTAAATGGAGTGTGATCATTAAAACTGTATAAAAATTAATAAAAAAGACAATTAGCTGTAATTTATGGCACATAAATACAGTTATATAGAAATTCATCCAGAAGCTCTATTTTTTTCCTTAAAAAAGTGAATTTCTTCTAACAACAGAGGGACTGCAAGTTCTTCATAAAAAATGGTTAAAAATAAATTCTTTGAAACAACTTACATAATTGTTCTCCAACTTTCTGGGACAGTGAAAAATCCACATTTTTGCCAGATGGAATCTCAGTTAGTGATCACTGCCAATAAATAAATGCTTGAGCACATTTTCCTGGAATGGGACTCCCTGGGCATGACTTTCTCCAAATCTCCCTCAGGAGCCCAGATAATAGTGTTTCTGTTCTCACAAAATAAGTCATGTCCCACACAACAGCTGCTACCACACCTGAGATCAGCTGCCTTCGACTGTCCCAGTGACCTTTCACCCTGTTAAATGGTATTTCCTGGCAGGGGAGAAGCAGGCTTCAGCGGGGCTTCCTTAGAGAAATGTCAAAACGGGTTAGTGTGAGATGGTAACCGACTGGTAATCACAGCTGACTCTGTATCCCGCAAACATAAAATAAACTCTTCAAATTTCTGAGATGCGAAATACTTAGCATGAGCACAAAATCTCTCAATGGCAATACACTGCCTGATAAAATTAATTTACTTTCAAGTGGCATGCTTTGCTTTCAAGCAACTCGATAAATGAACAAGTGGAAATATATTAAGAAGGAAAGTGAAAGGAAAGTGATTATTTGTATCACCCAAAATAGGTCACATTAAAAAAATCACACAAATAAAACAAACAAATTAATATAACAAAACAGAAACAGACTCACAGACATAGAGAACAAATTAGTGGTTACCTGTGGGGAGAGGGAAGGCGGAAGGGCACGATAGGGGTAGGGGATTAAGAGGTACAAACTGCTATGTATAAAATAAGCTATAAGGATATATTATTATACAGCACAGGGAATATAGTCACTATTTTACAATAACTTTAAATGGAGTATAATCTATAAAAATTTTGAACTGCTATGTTGTACACCTGAACTATATAACACTGTAAATCAACTATAGCTCAATAAAAAAAATTAAATTAAAAAAATCAGAGTAATGGTGCCTTACAGTGTCAACATCTCTAGAGCATTTTAAATGATTTGATTTAAAAAACCATTTTAGGGCTTCCCTGGTGGCGCAGTGGTTGACAGTCCGCCTGCCGATGCAGGGGACACGGGTTCGTGCCCCGGTCCGGGAAGATCCCACGTGCCGCGGAGCGGCTGGGCCCGTGAGCCATGGCCGCTGAGCCTGCGCGTCCGGAGCCTGTGCTCCGCAACGGGAGAGGCCGCAACAGTGAGAGGCTTGCGTACCACAAAGAAAAAAATAAAAAAAAATAAAAAACCATTTTAAATTCAATGTTTCAGAGAATTGGACCCTCTGCATTAAATAACTGCGTATGTGTTACATCTTCTTTCTCTAGTGCAATTCATGTGTAGATATTAGAATTCATAAATGAATCCGAAAACTTTTTCCTCATTGAATTTTAGTGAGGAGATATACAAATTGGACAAAGAAATTTCAAATAAATTAGGAAATAAACTAGACTTATAAATAAATACGTAAAGCTAATAAAAGCAATGGTCCCCTCCAAATAGGCAACGCAGTTCATTCATTATTTAAATAGGTGAAAAAATACATTGAAAAGTGAGTTATAATTTCATAATAAGTTTCCAAAATGCTGCTTCAGGAAGACAACACTGAAATGTAAGTCAATCCAATTCGAAGAGTCTGGAAACAACCTAGTGAAATATTTTTGGACAAATATGAGTAACGCTAGAAATAACGTCAGCCTAGACTTCAGATCACTCTATGTAAAACAGATAGATGGTACTGAGTTTGGCCAAACCAAGTGATAGCTGAATGGATACTCTGTTACTAAGAGAAGCTTAAATGAGATAATATTGCCTCTCTTACCCTCAGTGAGCTCACTACCACCACCTATTCTTTTCCATTTCCTTCCCCCTTCCCCCTAGTTAAAATTTTGATTACTCAACCTCTAGATGATAGCTTTCATATTAGGTTTGGTCTTTGGTCTTTCTCACCACAAATCCAAACTGTACAGAAGTGACCTTCCCAAAACGCCGCTTTAATAATATCAGAAAGCTCTGATTGCTATTCATAGCTTAACAAAGTAAAACTCAAACTCTACACAGGGAAGACAATTAGCTGTAATTTATGGCACATAAATGGCACATAAATCTACACAGACAGGGTCCTGCTACTCCTCCACATCCACACACACTATCACTCTCTCCTTCACACGAACTGGAGGTCCAGGCAGGCTGAGCTGTGCTTGCCCACTGTCAGGCTCTGCTGTCCACTTTTTTCCTGTTCAGGCATTTCTCCTAGCCTGGAATCCCCCTCCTGAACCCATACCCAGTCGTCCAAACAAAACTCAGGCTTTCTGGGCTTCCCTGGTGGCGCAGTGGTTAAGAATCCGCCTGCCAATGCAGGCAACATGGGTTCGAGCCCTGGTCCGGGAAGATCCCACATGCCGCGGAGCAGCTAAGCCCGTGCGCCACAACTACTGAGCCTGCGCTCTAGAGCCCACGAGCCACAACCTGAGCCCACGTGCCACAACTACTGAAGCCCACGTGCCTAGGGCCCGTGCTCTGCAACAAGAGAAGCCACCGTGATGAGAAGCCCACGCACCACAACGAAGAGTAGCCCCTGCTCACCGCAACTAGAGAAAGCCCGCGCACAGCAACTAAGACCCAATGCAGCCAAAAATGAATAAGTTAAATAAATAAATTAAAACAAACCAAAAAACTCAGCCTTTCTGGGCTACTCATACGCTGCCCTTTCCGATTCCCCTACTCAGGGGATTTTATGCTCTTGAATGAGTGAAACCATAACTGTCAAGTCCAAAAGCAGTTCAGTTGTCACTCTATATGATTTCTCTAAAATCTGAAAGTTACTATGTCTTCCTTGAGACATATGTCATCCTTTAACTGAAAGACAGAAAAAAACATTTTTCTTCCTGCAAACTATGCAATCTATGCTCACACAGAAAATTTAGAAAACACAGAGAAAAAGAATGTAAAAGTCAAGCACAATCTCATCACTTACATAACCGGTATTTAATACGATTCTATGTGCTTCCATTCTTCTCTATTTGTATCTAATATGTATAATTATGTATAAAGATGGGACAAGGTGAAGGTGCTTAATGCCACTGAACCATAAACTTAAAAATGGCTGCAATGGTAAATTTTATGTTATGTATATCTTACCACAACAAAAAATACAGGACCATGCAGTATAACATACTGTTACAACATACTGTTTTATAACATTAATTTTCATTTGATAATCAGTAGTATATTTCTGTGACATTTCTAATCCTCAAAAATACTTTTATGCTTACCTTATTATTTTTTATAAAATAATTATACTTATTATTAAGATTAAACTTAATCTTTTGGTTCAAGTAGTGACTGTGAACCATTTAATCATGGTTCAAGTTTAATCATTTGGTTCAAGTAGTGACTGTGAGATTTCTCCATTGTAAAAGAACCTTTCCTCTTTGTAATGAAAAATTATCTGTGAGATGATGATTTGAGACTGTGGAAATTTAGATTGCAGATGTTTGAGCATAGAATTTGAAGGCAGAGCCAATAGGACTTGCTTATGGACTGGCTGAGAAAAGTGGAGGAATCACAGATTTTTGGCCTGAGTAACTGGGTGAATGGTACAAATTACTGAGATGGGGGAAAACCTGAGTAGAAATGGGATTGTCTTTTTTTAGGCAGAAGTGTAAACTAGGAGTTTTGTTTCATATAGATGGAGTGTGATATGCTCATTAAATATCCAAGTATACTTGTCAGGTAGCCAATAGGCAGGGCTGGCCTCATAGGTATATGAAATTTGCAGTTTCACAGGGCCCACACTCAGAAAGCCCCAAGTTTGGTTTAACGCTCTGCTGTTGTCATCTTGAAATTCTCAGTAATTTTTAACAGAGGGCTCCACATTTTCACGTTGCATTGGGGGGCACCCCAAAGCTAAGTAACTTGTCCTACCAACTGGATATAATAATTTCTAATATAACAGAGAGGCTGGAGCTGGAGGTATAATTTTGGAGGTCGTAGGAATAAAGATGGTGTTCAAAACCGTGGACCTGGATGAAAGCACGCAAGATGAGCACGGCTTGAGATGAGGTCACAGGACTGAGCCTCCTGGTGCTCTACCTTTGAGAGGTCTTGGAAAAGAAGACAGATTTTGCAAACAGGACTAATAAAGGGTGTCCAATAAGACAAGAGGAAAACCAGGAGAGTGTAGTATTACAGAAGCCAAGGGAAGAAAGTGCCTCAAAACAGAGTCATTAGTTGGGTCAAATCCTGCTGAGAGATAAGAGTAAGATGAGAACAGGAGACTGACCTTTAGATTTGGCAAGATGGGGACTGCTGGTGCCCTTGACAAGAACAATTTCAGTGGTGTGTGGGGTGAAGAAAGAATGCGAAGAAAGCGTATAACGACAGCAAGTACATATAATCCTTTCCCAGAGCTCTAAAAGAGAAGAGGGATATTGTTTCTAGGCAGGATTCAAAAATATTGAGAGCTATTATAAAATGTTTCTATGCTGATGGGAAGAATCTGGAAGGGCAAAATTGATGTCATAGGGGAAGGAAGGGATTATTTTCACTTAGTCCTGGAGTGAGTGAGAGAGAATGGGGTTCAGAGTACTAGCACAAGGGTTGACCCCAGAGAGGTACAAATTTGGTTCATCCATTGAGACAGGAGAGAAGGCCGAGTGTAAGGGTAACAGGTACAGATACACTGGTAGATTTGGGAGGTAGGAGGCTAACAGGCATTCCTGATCACTGTGTGAAATAGGATAAAATCTCTGGATTGTGCTGTAAGATTTTATAAATCTAAGCCATGCTTATTTCTCTACTAAACTGAAGTTCCTGTTTTTAGAAAACAAAGGTGGTGAGAGAAGAAAAGAGCCAGTAGGTTTAGCTTTGTTTTTCTAACATCAGACTCAGATGTTTGACAAGGAAACCAAAAAGACAGTTTAATGGGAAAGGAATAATCTTTTCAGCAAATGGTGCTGGAACAAATGAATATCCACATGCAAACGAATGAAGATGGACCTGTACCTCACACCATATATAAAAATGAATTCAAAATGGATGAAATACCTAAACACAAGGGCAAAACTATAAAACGGTTACAAGAAAACACAGACGTAAATCTTCATGGCCCTGGACTAGGCAATGGTCTCTTGGATAGGACATCAAAATCATAAACAAAAGAAAAAAACAGATTAACTGGACTTCATAAAAATAAGCAACTTCTGTGCTTCAAATGACACTATCAAAAAAGTGAAAAGACAACCCACAGAATGAGAAAATATTTGAAAATCATACATCTGATAAGGGTCAGTATCAAGAACATATAAAGAACTCTTCCAACTCAACAGTAAAATGACAAACAATCCAACTCTTGAAAATGGACAAAGGATTTGAATGGACATTTCTCCAAAGAAGATATACAAATGACTAACAAACACATGAAAAGATGCTCACGATCATTACTCATTAGGGAAATACAAAGCAACCACAATGAGATACCATTCTTCTACACCCAGCAGGGTGATTTTAATAAAAAAGACAGTAACAGGTGTTGGTAAGGTGGTGGAGAAACTGGAAACATCACACATTGCTGGTGGAATGCAAAATGAAGCAGCTACTTTGAGAAACAGCTTATCAGTTCTTCAAAAAGTCAAACATAGAGTTACCTTATGATCCAGAAATTCCACCCTTAGACGTTTACCCAAGAGAACTGAAAACAGGTCCATAGAGAGACCTGCACGCAAACATCGATACTAGCATTATTCGTAATAGGCCAAATGTCCATCAACTGATGAATAAAAAAATGTGGTGTATATATACAATGGAACATTATTCAGTCATGAAAAGGAATGAAATACTGATACATGATATGATGTGGATGAACCTCCAAATTGGATACTAGGTGAAAGAAGGTAGATCCAAAAGGACACATGTTCTGTGATTCCAATTACATGAAATGGCAAGAGTTAGTGGAAGCTTCCTAGAGGAGATGAAAATTGACCATGGAAACAGTGGAACAAGGACACTCCGGATAAAGGGCACACGTTAGCAAAGATACAGACATGTGAAACCACTGGGATATTTGAACAATGTCGTTGCAATGTAGCCTGGGTATACAATAAAGAATTGTGGAAAAGTAAGTCAAGAATGTAGGATAAGCCAGATTTTTAAAGGCCTTGAATGACTTGAAATTCATTCAATGAGAACTTCTCTTTGGTTTCACAGCACATCGATTACGTCACTTTAAAACCTTCTTCAGGAGGAGCTTCAAGATGGCGGAAGAGTAAGACGAGGAGATCACCTTCCTCCCCACAGATACATCAGAAATACATCTACACGTGGAACAACTCCTACAGAACACCTACTGAACGCCGGCAGAAGACCTCAGACCTCCCAAAAGGCAAGAAACCCCCCACATACCTGGGTGGGGCAAAAGAAAAAAGACAAAACAGAGACAAAAGAATAGGGACGGGACCTGAACCAGTGGGAGGGAGCTGTGAAGGAGGAAAAGTTTCCACACACCAGGAGCCCCTTCGCGGGCAGGGACTGAGGGTGGCAGAGGGGGAAGCTTCAGAGCCACGGAGGAGAGCACAGCTACAGGGGTGCAGAGGGCAAAGCGGAGAGATTCCCACACAGAGGATCAGGGCCGACCGGCACTCACCAGCCCGAGAGGCTTGTCTGCTCACCCGCCGGGGCGGGCGGGGCTGCGAGCTGAGGCTCGGGCTTCGGTCGGAGCGCAGGGAGAGGACTGGGGCTGGCGGCGTGAACACACCCTGCAGGGGTTTAGTGCGCCACGGCTAGCCGGGAGGGAGTCTAGGAAAGTCTGGAGCTGCCGAAGAGGCAAGAGACTTTTCCTTCCCTCTTTGTTTCCTGGTGCGCGAGGAGAGGGGATTCAGAGCGCTGCTTAAAGGAGCTCCAGAGACGGGCGCGAGCCGCGGCTAAAAGCGCGGACCCCAGAGACGGGCGGGAGACGCTAAGGCTGCTGCCGCCGCCACCAAGAACCCTGTGTGCGAGCACAGGTCACTCTCCACACCTCCCCTCCCGGGAGCCTGTGCAGCCCGCCACTGCCAGGATCCTGGGATCCAGGGACAACTTCCCCGGGAGAACGCACGGTGCGCCTCACGCTGGTGCAACGTCATGCTGGCCTCTGCTGCCGCAGGCTCACCCCACATCCGTATCTCTCCCTCCCCCCGGCCTGAGTGAGCCAGAGCCCCCAAATCAGCTGCTCCTTTAACCCAGTCCTGTCTGAGCGAAGAACAGACGCCCTCAGGAGACCTACACACAGAAGCGGGTCCAAATCCAAAGCTGAGCCCTGGGAGCTTTGCCAACAAAGAAGAGAAAGGGAAATCGCTCCCAGCAGCCTCAGGAGCAGCGGATTAAATCTCCACAATCAACCTGATATACCCTGCATCTGTGGAATACCTGAATAGACAATGACTCATACCAAATTGAGGAGGTGGACTTTGGGAGCAAAGGTATATATATATTTCGCTTTTTCTCTTTTTATGAGTGTGTATGTGTACGCTTCTGCATGTGATTTTGTCTGTATAGCTTTGCTTTTACCATTTGTCCTAGGGTTCTGTCCATCTGTTGTTTTTTTTTTTTTACTTTTTAAAATATTTTTCTTAATAATTATTTTTTATTTTAATAACTATTTTATATTATTTTACTTTATTTTATTTCCCTTCCTTCCTTCCTTCCTTCCTTCCTTTTCTTTCTTCCTTCCTTCCTTCCTTCCCTCCTTTCTTTCTTCATACTTCTACTAATTCGCTCTACTTTTTGTCCCTTTTATTCCGAGCCGTGTGGATGAAAGGCTCTTGGTGCTCCAGCCAGGTGGGTCAGGGCTGTGCCTCTGAGGTGGGAGAGCCAACTTCAGAACACTGGTCCACAAGAGACCTCCCAGCTCCACATAATATCAAATGGCGAAAATCTCCCAGAGATCTCCATCTCAACACCAGCACCCAGCTTCCCTCAATGATCAGCAAGCTACAGTGCTGGACACCCTATGCCAAACAATCAGCAAGACAGGAACACAACCCCACCCATTAGCAGAGAGGCTGCCTAAAATCATAATAAGGTCACAGACACCCCAAAACACATCACCGAAGGCAGACCTGCCCACCAGAAAGCCAAGATACAGCCTCATCCACCAGAACACAGGCACTAATCCCCTCCACCAGGAAGCCTACACAACCCACTGAACCAACCTTAGCCACTGGGCGCAGACACCAAAAACAACAGGAACTACGAACCTGCAGCCTGTGAACAGGAGACCCCAAACACAGTAAGATAAGCAAAATGAAAAGACCAGAGAAACACACAGCAGATGAAGGAGCAAGATAAAACCCACCAGACCTAACAAATGAAGAGGAAATAGGCAGTCTGCCTGAAAAAGAATTCAGAATGAAGATAGTAAAGATGATCCAAAATCTTGGAAACAGAATGGAGAAAATATAAGAAACATTTAACAAGGACCTAGAAGAACTAAAGAGCAAACAAACAATGATCAACAACAAAATAAACAAAATAAAAAATTCTCTAGAAGGAATCAATAGCAGAATAACTGAGGCAGAAGAACAGATAAATGAACTGGAAGAAAAATAGTGGAAGTACCTACCGCAGAGCAGAATAAAGAAAAAAGAATGAAAAGAATTGAGGCCAGTCTCAGAGACCACTGGTTCAACATTAAACGTACCAACACTTGAATTATAGGGTTCCCAGAAGAAGAAGAGAAAAAGAAAGGGACTGAGAAAATATTTGAAGAGATTAGAGTTGAAAACTTCCCTAATATGGCAAAGGAAATAGTCAATCAAGTCCAGGAAGCACAGAGAGTACCGTGAAGGATAAATCCAAGGAGAAACACGCCAAGACACATATTAATCAAACTGTCAAAAATTAAATACAAAGAAAATATATTAAAAGCAGCAAGGGAGAAACAACAAATAACACACAAGGGAATCCCCATAAGGTTAACAGCTGATCTTTCAGCAGAAACTCTGCAAGCCAGAAGGGAGCGGCAGGACATATTTAAAGTGATGAAGGAGAAAAACCTACAACCAAGATTACTCTACCCAGCAAGGATCTCGTTCAGATTTGACGGTGAACTTAAAACCTTTACAGAAAAGCAAAAGCTAAGAGAATTCAGCACCACCAAACCAGCTTTACAACAAATGCTAAACAAACTTATCTAGGCAGGAAACACAAGAGAAGGAAAATACCTACAATAACAAACCAAAAACAATTAAGAAAGTGGTAATAGGAAGATACATACTGATAATTACCTTAAATGTAAATGGATTAAACGCTCCAACCAAAAGACATAAATTGGATGAATGGATGCAAAAAAAAGACCCGTACATATGCTGTCTACAAGAGACCCACCTTCAGACCTAGGGACATATAGAGACTGAAAGTGAGGGGATGGAAAAGATATTCCATGCACATGGAAATCGAAAGAAAGCTGGAGTAGCAATTCTCATATCAGACAAAATAGACTTTAAAATAAAGACTATTACAAGAGACAAAGAAGGGCACTACATAATGACTGAGGGATCGATCCAAGAAGAAGATATAAAAATTGTAAATATTTGTGCACCCAACATAGGAGCACCTCAATACATAAGGCAAATGCTAACAGCCATAAAAGGAGAAATCGACAGTAACACAATCATAGTAGGGGACTTTAACACCCCACTTTCACCATGGCCAGATCATCCAAAATGAAAATAAATAAGGAAACACAAGCTTTAAATGACACATTAAACAAGATGTACTTAATTGATATTTATAGGACATTTCATCCAAAAACAACAGAATACACATTCTTCTCAAATGCTCATGGAACATTCTCCAGGATAGATCATACCTTGGGCCACAAATCAAGCCTTGATAAATTTAAGAAAATTGAAATCGTATCAAGTATCTTTTCTGACCACAATGCTATGAGACTAGATATCAATTACAGGAAAATATCTGTAAAAAATACAAACACATGGAGGCTAAACAATACACTACTTAATAACCAAGAGATCACTGAAGAAATCAAAGAGGAAATCAAAAAATACCTAGAAACAAACGACAATGAAAACACAACGACCCAAAACCTATGGGATGCAGCAAGAGCAGTTCTAAGAGGGAAGTTTATAGCAATACAATCCTACCTCAAGAAACAAGAAACATCTCAAATAAAAACCTAACCTTACACCTAAAGCAATTAGAGAAAGAAGAACAAAAAAACCCCAAAGTTAGCAGAAGGAAAGAAATCATAAGTATCAGATCAGAAATACGTGAAAAAGAAATGAAGGAAATGATAGCAAAGATCAATAAAACTAAAAGTCGGTTCTTTGAGAAGATAAACAAAATCGATAAACCATTAGCCACACTCATCAAGAAAAAAAGGGAGAAGACTCAAATCAATAGAATTAGAAATGAAAAAGGAGAAGTAACAACTGACACTGCAGAAATACAAAAGATCATGAGGGATTACTACAAGCAACTCTATGCCAATAAAATGGACAACCTGGAAGAAATGGACAAATTCTTAGAAATGCACAACCTTCTGAGACTGAATCAGGAAGAAATAGAAAATATGGACAGACCAATCACAAGCACTGAAATTGAAACTGTGATTAAAAATCTTCCAACAAACAAAAGCCTAGGACCAGATGGCTTCACAGACGAATTCTACCAAACATTTAGAGAAGAGCTAACACCTATCCTTCTCAAACTCTTTCAAAATATAGCAGAGGGAGGAACACTCCAAAACTCATTGTACGAGGCCACCATCACCCTCATACCAAAACCAGACAAAGATGTCACAAAGAAAGAAAACTACCTGCCAATATCACTGATGAGCATAGATGCAAAAATCCTCAACAAAATACTAACAAACAGAATTCAACAGCACAGTAAAAGGATCATACACCATGATCAAGTGAGGTTTATTCCAGGAATGCAAGGATTCTTCAATATATGCAAATCAATCAATGTGATACACCATATTAACAAATTGAAGGAAAAAAACCATATGATCATCTCAATAGATGCAGAGAAAGCTTTCGACAAAATTCAACATCCATTTATGATAAAAACACTCCAGAAAGTAGGCATAGAGGGAACTTTCCTCAACATAATAAAGTCCATATATGACAAACCCACAGCCAACATCATCCTCAATGGTGAAAAACTGAAACCATTTCCACTAAGACCAGGAACAAGACAAGGCTGCCCTCTCTCACCACTATTATTCAACATAATTTTGGAAGTTTTAGCCACAGCAATCAGAGAAGAAAAAGAAATAAAAGGAATCCAAATCAGAAAAGAAGAAGTAAAGCTGTCACTGTTTGCAGATGACATGATACTATACATAGAGAATCCTAAAAATGCTCCCAGAAAACTACTAGAGCTAATCAGTGAATTTGGTAAAGTAGCAGGGTACAACATTAATGCACAGAAATCTCTGGCATTCCTATACACTAATGCTGAAAAATCTGAAAGTGAAATTAAGAAAACAGTCCCATTTACCACTGCAACAAAAAGAATAAAATATCTAGGAATAAACCTACCTAAGGAGACAAAATACCTATATGCAGAAAATTATAAGACACTGATGAAAGAAATGAAAGATGATACAAACAGATGGATAGATATACCATGTTCTTGGATTGGAAGAATCAACATTGTGAAAATGACTCTACTACCCAAAGCAATCTACAGATTCAGTGCAATCCCTATCAAACTACCACTGGCATTTTTCACAGAATTAGAACAAAAAGTTTCACAATTTGTATGGAAATGCAAAAGACCCCAAATAGCCAAAGCAATCTTGAGGAAGAAAAATGGAGCTGGAGGAATCAGGGTCCCTGACTTCAGACTATACTACAAAGCTACAGTAATCAAGACAGTATGGTACTGGCACAGAAACAGAAATATAGATCAATGCAACAGGACAGAAAGCCCAGAGATAAACCCACACACATATGGTCATCTTATCTTTGATAAAGGAGGCAAGAATATACAGTGGAGAAAAGACAGCCTCTTCAATAGGTGGTGCTGGGAAAACTGCATAGGTACATGTAAAAGAAATTAGAACACTCCCTAACACCATACACAAAAATAAACTCGAAATGGATTAAAGACCTAAATGTAAAGCCAGACACTATCAAACTCATAGAGGAAAACTTAGGCAGAACTCTATGACATAAATCACAGCAAGATCCTTTTTGACCCACTTCCTATAAAAATGGAAATAAAACCAAAAATAAACAAATGGGACCTAATGGAACTTAAAAGCTTTTGCACAGCAAAGGAAACCATAAACAAGACGAAAAGACAACGCTCAGAATCAGAGAAAATATTTGCAAATGAAGCAACTGACAAAGGATTCATCTCCAAAATTTACAAGCAGCTCATGCAGCTCAATATCAAGAAAACAAACAACCCAATCCAAAAATGGGCAGAAGCCCTAAATAGACACTTCTCCAACGAAGATATACAGATTGCCAACAAACACATGAAAGAATGCTCAACATCATTAATCATTAGAGAAATGCAAATCAAAACTACAATGAGATAGCATCTCGTACTGGTCAGAATGGCCATCATCCAAAAGTCTACAAACAATAAATGCTGGAGAGGGTGTGGAGAAAAGGGAACCCTCTTGCACTGTTGGTGGGAATGTAAATTGATACAGTCACTATGGAGACCAGTACGGAGGTTCCTTAAAAAAGTAAAAATAGAACTACGATATGACCCAGCAATCCCACTACTGGGCATATACCCTGAGAAAACCATAATTCAAAAAGAGTCATGCACCACAATGTTCATTGCAGCTCTATTTACAATAGCCAGGACGTGGAAGCAACCTAAGTGTCCATCGACAGATGAATGTTTAAAGAAGAAGTGGCAGATATATACAATGGAATATTACTCAGTCATAAAAAGAAACGAAATTGAGTTATTTGTAGTGAGGTGGGTGGACCTAGAGTCTGTTATACAGAGTGAAGTAAGTCAGAAAGAGAAAAACAAATACCGTATGCTAACACATATATATGGAATCTAAAAAAAAAAAAAAAAAAAAAAAAAAGGTCGTAAAGAACCTAGGGGCCAGACGGGAATAAAGACACAGACCTACTAGAGAATGGACTTGAGGATACGGATAGGGGTAAGGGTAAGCTGTGACAAAGTGAGAGAGTGGCATGGACATATATACACTACCTAACTTACACTACCTAACATAAAACATATAGCCAGTGGGAAGCAGCTGCATAGCACAGGGCGATCAGCTCGGTGTGGGATAGGGAGGGTGGGAGGGAGGGAGACACAAGAGGGAAGAGATATAGGAACTTATGTATATGTATAACTGATTCACTCTGCTATAAAGCAGAAACTAACACACCATTATAAAGCAATTATACTCCAATAAAGATGTTAAAAAAAGTCATAGTGACAAAAAAATAAATAAAAAGTAAAACCTTCTGCATTTTTCATCATTTTTAACCATGTATAAGTTTGCCTCACTTAATGGACTAGGAGACCCCTAAAGATTAGGGATGGTGCCTTAGTTCTGTTTGACCTCTCAGGGCCCAGTGCAAAATGTGCAGTACAAAGAATGTGCCCAGTAAGAATCTGTTGACTTTGAATTACTAAAATAAATTCAGTTAAGACCACAGTAGTCCAGATATACTCTGGTGATTTACATGTTACTAGCAATGATCTGCAGGGAGTTCCCTGGTGGCGCAGTGTATAAGACTCCGCAGTCCCAACGCAGTGGGCCCGGGTTCGATCCCTGGTCAGGGAACTAGATCCCAGATGCATGCTGCAACTAAGAGTTTGCATGCCACAACTAAGGTGCCCATGTGCTGCAACTAAGGAGCTGGCGAGCCACAACTAAGGAGCCAGCCTGCCGCTACTAAGACCTGGTGCAACCAAATAAGTAAATATTAAAAAAGTAAAACTGGCATCAAAAATACTTCCAAGTTAATGATAAAAAATAACTCCTTAAATTTGTGTGAAAAAAAAAGATCTGCAAACATGATAATAAATTTCTTTACCATGACTTACCTTCCCTTACCAACTGCTCATACTATAAATGGAATTTAGAAAAAACTTTTAAATTGAAATTTGCATTCCAGTGAAATGTCAAAATTTGAAGAGAGCAATTGTATTGAGTGGCAGACCTTGGTGAATAGGTAAATTGTTTTTTTAATAATCAAAATAATTGGAGAAATATCAGGGACTTTCATTTTAAATTACAGGAATAAAGGGAGATTGAAATTAAACACTAGAAAATATGTTTAATAGTTATTCAACGTATATGAAATAGTTTATCTAAGATGACCCTGGAATATTTATCATGAGAGCTAGTGGTGTTAAGAATAGATTAGAAAACTATCTGTAGAAATGGAATTCGATATTTTTTTCTAACCCAGCCTGGGACCCTGGGGACTTTTTCAAACCTAGTTTTCTATTAATCTTTGTTACGAAGGCCAGGGAGCGTAAATACCTCAGAAAATAATAGCTCTGTAGGTGAACTGTGTGGTGAGACTTACCACTATGCTTTTCACAAGGTGCTTTTAAACTTTCCTTTCCTCATGTGGGACTTACTGGAGGAAACCTTAAAGACTCAGCAGCACATTTACATTTGGTAATTTTTCAGATTATACTGTACATGACATGGTATGAATCTTGTAGCTAGGAATCCTAATTTCATTTCAGCTTCACTACTCAGTTAAAAGTTCTGAAACCTTTTTCCAAGTAGCAGAGAGTGAGACACTATGGGGAACAAACAGATGTTCAGGAAGTAACTGGAGTGCCCTTTATGAAGTACAAACACAGGATAATTATGGCTGCTTTCTGTTGCTGGCTTGACTTCAGAAATGAAGAAAGTCATAGTTGATTGCCGGAGTTAACAGATTAGATATCTTGAAATACAATGGGTACAGTTAATATTGTTGAATATTGATTCATTATTAATATCATTGGAAGCCTGAATCTTACGAGATTTACTGTTGTAATGTGACTAAAATATGACGTGTCACTTGGCAAACATCACAAGACACGATTTCTGCTACAAGGGCAGAGAGTTGCACAGAGATGTTATGAGCCACATAAAACAATGAACTTCTCCTACATAAATAAGCAGCACATTACTGATAGAAATGCAACATCAGGGCCAGAGCCCCCGTAGGGAGACGGCACAGAGATTAAATGGGGATGATGAGAGGGCACAGCTGCCTGGAATTCTGTGGCATTTTCAAGGGTGGCCAGTGCAAAATACCCAAGGAACACTTTCCAAGGGCCACAAAAAACAGAATTAACACATAAAATTCTACCATTTTAGAATCAGACCTCAACGTCAGAGAGGTTTAAGTCAGCTAAGAGGACGAGAGTAGAAATTCAAATTGAGCACGTGTAATAATATTACAAGAATAATGACTATGGCAGGAGCAGCTAAGTATATACCTACTAGGTACTGTCATGGATGCAAAAAAACCACATAAGATGCAGTCCCTCTAGTTCAGGAAGTCACAATCAGGTTGAAGAGAGAAGTATAAAGACATGAAAGGGTGAAGTAAATCAAGGTAGAAGACAGGCAGGAAATAATTGTAAAATAATCAGAAGACATATATTAATCTCAGCCTGCCAATTAACTATGTAATCTTAGATAATTCACCTAACTCAATAAATATCTGTGAAATGCATAACCTTCGCAGAATCAAAGTTTCTTCATCCAAGATTACTTTTCAGATCTGAAAATCCTTTCACAGGGTCACCTGACAAAACTGTGATGTAAACAAAAATGTTACACGTAGGGTTATTTAATTTTTTCTCGCATTACTGAGATATAATTGACAAATACAAATTGCATATATTTAAGGTATAAAATGTGATGATTTGATATGTGTATACATTGTAAAATGATTACCACAATCAGGCAAATTAACACATCCGTCACCTCACAGCTACAATTTTGTTTTTCTGGTGAGACCAATTAAGGCTGACTGTCTTAGCAAATTTCAAGTATACAACACAGGATTGTTAATTATAGTCATCATGCAAAACATTAGATCCTCAGAACTTATTCATCTTATAACTGAATATTTTTATCCTTTGACCAACATCTCTCCTTTTCCCCAACACCTCAAATCCCTGGCAACCACTGTTCTACTCTGCTTTTATGAGTTCAACCTTTTTAGATTCCACATATAAGTGAAATCATACAGTATTCGTCTTGCTCTGTCTTACTTCACTTATTTCACTTAGCATCACGTCTGTCAGGCTCATCCAAGTTGTCTCAAGTGGCAGAATTTCCCTCGTCTGTGTGAGTGTATGTGTGTATACATATACCATATATATATATATATATATATACACACACACACACACACACACACAAGAAATATACAAGCAATGGATATACACACACACACACAATGGCATATTATTTATACCATGTTGACTTTATCTCTTCATCCACTGACAGACACTTAGGTGGTTCCATATATTGGCTATTATAAATAATGCTACAATGAACATGGGAGTGCAGATATCTCTTTGAGATACCAATTTCATTTCCTTCAAATACATACCCGGAAGTGGGATTGCTACATTACATGTTAATTCTATTTTTAAATTTTTTGAGGAAGCACCACACTCTTTCCCATGTGGCTATACCAACTTACATACCTACGAACACCACACAAGGGTTCCTTTTCCTCCACATCCTCATCAATGCTTGCTCTCTCTTGTCTTCCTGATGACAGTTATCCTAACAGGTGTGAGGCAATAGCTCATTGTGGTTCTATTTTACATTTCCTTGATGATTAGTGATGTTGAGCACTTTTTCATATACCTGCTAACCATTCCTATGTCTTCTTTGAAAAAATGTCTATTCAAGTCCTTTGCCCAGTTTAATTGGGTTAACTGGATTTTTTTATTTATTTTTTTGCTATTGAGTTATATGAGTTCCTTATATATTTTGGATATTAACCCTTTCTCAGGTATACAGATTGAAATATTGATATTTTCTGCCATTCCACAGTTTGCCTTTTTTGTTGGTGGTTTCCTTGACTGTGCAGAAGCTTTTTAGTTTGATGTAGTCCCACCTGTTGATTTTTGTTTTTGTTTTTTAGAGTTGTATCAAAAAAATCACTGCCAAAACCAACATCAAGGAGCTTTTCCCCAATGTTTTCTTCTAGCAGTTCTACAGTTTCAGGTTTTACATTTAGGTGTTTAATCCATTTTGAGCTAATTTTCAAGTGTGGTGTAAGATACAGGTCCAGTTTCATTCTTTTGCATGTAGATATCCAGTTTCCCTAACACCATTTATTGAAGAGCCTATCCTTTCTCCACTGTGTATTCTTAGCACCCTTGTCAAAGATTAGTTGACTGTATATGCTTAGGTTTATTTCTAGGTTGACTATTCTGCTCCATTGGTATGTCTCTGTTTTCATACCAATAGCATACCGTTTTGATTACTATTCCTTTGTAACATAGTTTGAAATCAGGAATATGATGCCTCCAGCTTTGTTTTCTTTCTCAAGACAGCTTTCACTCTTTGGGGTCTTTTGTGGTTCCATATAAAATTCAGGATTTTTTTTTTTCAATCTGTGAAAAATACCATTGGAATTTCGATAGGAATTACACTGACTCTGTGGATCTCTTTGGGTAGTATTTTTAAATTATTATTAATTAATTAATTAACTTTGGGAGCTGCACTGGGTTTTCATTGCCGTGTGCAGGCTTTCTCTAGTTGCAGTGAGCAGCGGCTACTCTTCATTGTGGTGCGTGGGCTTCTCATTGCGGTGGCTTCTCTTGTTGCGGAGCATAGGCTCTAGGCACGCGGGCTTCAGTAGTTGTGGTTTGTGGGCTCTAGAGCACAGGCTCAGTGGTTGTGGCACACGGACTTAGTTGTTCTATGGCATGTGGGATCTTCCCAGACCAGGGCTTGAACCTGTGTCCCCTGCATTGGCAGGCGCATTCTTAACCACTGCGCCACCAGGGAAGTCCGGGTAGTACGTTTTCATGTGGTTACTTAGCTTCCTTTTCTTTCAATTTGAATAACGCTCTTAGGCCTTTCTTGTAAGGCAGGTCTTGTGGCGATGAATTCCCTGAGCTTTTGTTTGTCTGGGAATGTATTCATCTCCCCTTCATTTCTGAAGGACAGCTTTGTCAGATATAGTACTCCTGGTTGGCAGTTTTTTCTTTCACGCTTTGAATATATCATCCCATTTCCTCCTGACCTACAAGGATCATGCCCCAAAATCCACTTATAGCCTCATGAGGGTTCCCTTGTAGGGGATGAATTGTATTTTCTCTTGCTGCTTTCAGGAGTCTCTCTTGGTCTTTGACTTTTGACAATCTGTATAACATGTCTCAGAGTAATCTTGCTTGGGGTCCTTTGAGCTGGAATGTTCATATCCCTTTTAAGATTCAGGAAGTTTTCAGCCATGACTTTTTAAAATCAGTTTTCTTCTCCTTTCTCTCTCTCTCTCCTGCTTGAACTTCTAAGTTGTGTACTTTCATTTGCTTAATGGTGTTCTCTAGGTCTTGCACAATTTTGTCACTCTTTTTCATTTTATTTTTTTGTTCCTCCAGCTAATGCTAAATGACCTGTCTTCAAGTTGGCTGATTCTTTCTTCTTCGTGATCAACTCTGCACTGTTGAAGATCTCTACTGAATTTTCAGTTCTGTCATTGTATTCTTCAGCTCCGGGATTTCTGTCTGAGTGCGTTTATGGTTTCTATTTCTCTATTATATGTCTTGATCTGTTACGTACTGTTTTCCTGATTTTATTTAGCTATCTATGTTCTCTTGCATCTCAATAAGCTTTTTTTAAAAAATTAATTTATTTACTTTTGGCTGCATTGGGTCTTCGTTGCTGTGCGCGGGCTTTCTCTAGTTGCGGCAAGCGGGGGCTACTCTTCATGGCGGTGCGCGGGCTTCTCATTGTGGTGGCTTCTGCTGTTGCTGAGCATGGGCTCTAAGCGTGTGGGCTTCAGTAGTTGTGGCGTGTGGGCTCAGTAGTTGTGTCTCGCGGGCTCGAGAGCGCAGGTTCAGTAGTTGTGGTGCATGGGCTTAATTGATTTGCGGCATGTGGGATCTTCCCAGACCAGGGCTCGAACCCATGTCCCCTGCATTGGCAGGTGGATTCTTAACCACCGCGCCACCAGGGAAGTCCCATGATGAGCTTTTAAAACACGATTTAAAAAAATACTTTTCAGGAAATGTGTCTATCTCCACTTATTAGGTTTGGTTATTGGAGCTTTACTGGTTTCCTTTTGTGGTGTCATGTTTGTCTGATTCTTTATGATATGTGTAGCCTTGTACTTGTATCTGTGCATTTGAAGGCGCAAACACTTCTTCTGATCTTTACAGACTGTTTTCGGCAGGAAGAGACATTCTTCTTTTAGGTCCCTGAGCTGATGGAATTGCCTCTGGGATCCCAGTTAAGCAGGATTAAAGCCATGTCATAGGGCTGCTGCTGGGTCTGTGGTTGGTGGACTTAGGCAGGTGTGGATCCTATCTGCTCCCTGGGATGGTGCAACTGCCTCCAGGACCTTGGTTAGTAGAGCTGGCACTGGGACAAGGGTCTGCCTTAGGGTCCTCAGACAGTGGCCTGTTACCAGATGTGTGGCTCCTGCCAGGTCTGTGGGAGGGTTCCTGACAGGTCCTGGGTGGGCAGGACTGCCCCTGACCATTGCTGAGAAAGGCTGGAACTGAGTCACGGGACTGCTTTGGGGCCCACAACCAAGTCTGAGGCCTGTATCCCTGCCTCTGGGTATATGGATGGATGTGCCTCTTGCCGGGTTCCTAGGTGGGTAGGACTGCTGCTGGCCCATGGCTGAGTGCTGCTGGTGCTAGCTAGGTCATAGTGCTGCTCCAGAATCCACAGTTGGACTAAGCTAAACAGGCCTGCCTCTGGGGGCTTGGAGAAGCGTGTCTGCTGCCAGGTCCCTGGGTAGGCAGGACTAGTCTTGGAGCACAGCTGGTAGGAGCTGGGGCGAGTCACAGTGCTACTTCAGAATCCTCAGTCATACCGAGGTTGGCAGGCCTGCCTTTGGGGAAATGGACAAGTGTCACTCTTGCTGGACCCCTGGGTGGGAGGGATTATTTCCGGATTAAGGCTGAGAGTGGCTGGAGCCAGGTCACAGGCTGCTTCAGGTCTACAGTTGGGACTGAGGTCATGGACCTGTTACCCAAGGCATGGGTGGGCGTGTTTCCTCCCTGGTCCCTTGTGTGGTACTGGTGGTGGAACCAAGGCCAAAGGGGGCTACAGCTGAGTCCACAGGGGAATGGGCCTTTTCCCAGGCCTGTAGCCACAATCATGGAACCATGGTTTGTGAGCCTGTCACCTGGGTGAGGGTAGGTTTTCTCAAAATGGCCTTCCTTAGTCTTGGGCTATGCTGGAGTCTTGCAGCCTCTTACTTGGATCCCAAAGCTCCCACAAAGGCACTTTTGTCTGCGGACGGCTGCCAAGTTATTGTTGCTGTGGGGGGTATGGGCGTAGCACCTCCTATTCTGTCATCTTGCTGTAAACATTTTTTAAGCAAATATCAAGACAAAGTCTGACACATGATTTAATCTTGAAGAGGATACACCTGAAACCAAGATAGTCATGGAAAGTATGGGTCATATGGTGGCTGTAAGTATGAGAAAAAGGCAGCCATAGAGGAGGGAGGAGGGGCTGGAAAGACAGGTAGAGAACAGAGAAAGGATTTTCTTGTAGGCTGGGCACGTGTAAGCCACTAAATAGTTCTGAGAAGGAGTATGATCTGCATTTGCATTTGCAGACGTGGTAAGGAGTAGGGTAGTAGTGAGGCAAATATAGACAGTGAGACTGTCCAAGAGCATTCTGGGATTGGCTGGCTATGGATGGGGTAGGGGGCGAGGGAAGGGTCTGTGGTATCTTATGGATAAGTTGACACGTCTGCTAGTTAAGAGTGACATACAATGCGGGATTCTGAATGGGAGATATAGATCCAGAAATCACTGTATAGAGTTAGGAGTTGAAAACAGAGGCATAGGACCAACTTGTATGAAGAAAATAAATCCAGTAGGTTAGAGGAGCGCAGAAGATGTAGTAATTATCTAAGCACAAGGTGAGGGAGGCCTAAATTACAGTTGAGATCATGGGGGAGAAAATGGGGAAAAGGATGTCGGAGATACTGAAAAGGAAATACTGACAAGATTTGGTGACTTATTATATAAAAGGTTTGAGTCTAGTGGCTGAGAGGATGCAACACATAGCAAAGCTGGAGGGAAAGATGAACACGTGAGTTCTGTCTGGGCACAGTGAGTTTATGGTAAAGGCTGAAGTAGAGATGGCTGCAGGCCCTGGGAACTTAGAACTGAGTTAGGTCCAAGATACTGATTTGAGTATTATCATTGTGTGACTAGATTAGCTGTGGAAGAGACAACAGACAGAGGAGGGAGTACCACTGAATAGCAAGGTGGGAAGGAAAGGGAAGGAATGACACAGTAGGAGGAAACGATACAGGAAACTGGAAAACTTCAGGAACACGTGAAGCGTCACGATACATTCAGTATCATGAAAATTGTTTCCTAAAAAGTGGAAAAGTGTGCAAACTGTACTCCTGTGTAAATACGCTGAAAGAAGTCTGGAAGAATATATAATTGAACCCATAATAACAGTTATCTCCTGGAGGAGAGGGGAGGGAATTTGAATTGTAGAGCAAGACAGTCAAGGGGAACTTTAGTCTTATCGGTGGTATTTGAAACTTTTCTAAGAAGAACGTATTCCTCATGTAATTCTAAAGTATTGAAAAATGGAATACATAGACAAGACTTTCAGAATACAACAGTGCTTTGAGGCAGAATATGCTATCCCAGGGAACGATTTGTTTTTAATACACATTGAAAAGAGTTTTATTGTAGTTTCCCTCATTTATCTATCAAATTAAGAACACCTCTGTAACATAAGCAAATACATTTTAATTCTATATTCTTCATATTATTTTAGGTAAATGATTGGCATAGTGATAGCTATTTATTTATTCCTATCACAGAAAATGAAAGCATTTTAATCACTCTTATTTGCTTTATCTCTTTATGTGAGAGCCAAGTACAAACCTTATTTTCATTGTCAATGTGTCTATAGGACACTCACCTACGGGAAAGGAGACCGTGAACTTCTGTTGACAGAAGCATACTGGGTAACTTTTCTGCTTTAAGAACAATGGACCTATGATTTTCTTTGTGGAACTCCCAAGATGTTGGAGCTTTTCCTTTCTGTTTCTATGTCTCCCTGAAATACTGATCACTTCAATGACTTTTGATTATAGCACAGTAAACCACAACCTGGAATCATTCCAGGGATGAAAAAACAAAGAGCTTTTTCCCCTCTCTACCTTTCTTTCCTTATGAATTGCATTTCAAGAGGACCTGACCTTTATTCCTGCCACCATGCTGGCATAGTCAATGGAAAGTACAAAGGAACAAATTCTCTTAAAATGTAGCAATCACAATTCTCTGCAGAGAGCATTTACTTATAACAATAGTGGTATCTCAGCAATTTGCACTCAAGTGACTTTCTTGGTAAAGCATAACCACATCTCCTTACTCCAACTTTTTTTGTGTTTGTATTTTTTTAAACAGTGTTATTGAGGTGTATTTTACATATCATAAAATCCACACTTTCAGGTACACAGTTCAGTGATTTCTAGTAACTTTACCAAGTGGTGTTAACTACCACGATAAATCAGTTTAGAATATTTTCATTCCCCTAAATAAGGTCCCTCCAGGCATGTACAGTTAATCTCCTGTACATATACCATCCCTTCCTGGCTCCCCACCCCCTGACAATCACAACTCTACTTTCTGTTTCTATAAATTTGCCTTTTCTGGACATTTCATAGAAATGGAATCACACAACGTACAGTTTTTCTTGAGTCTTCACTCTGACTTTATAGAACAAAAGTAGAAATTTTCCTTTGGCCTTTAAGAAAATCACATATTTAAGGAAATGCATAACCTTTCAAATAAAACATTACAATAAATATTGTTTAACATCTAAAAGACTAAAAATATTAATCCTCTTCTTTAAGCTCTAAAATTAAATCCTGAAAGTAATAATATAGTGCCAGTAACATGAAAAAATAATCATTTACCTATTTCACAGGTTGAAATAGATAATAATATAGCTATCCTTGAAGCTTCAGATCATTTTAACATCTTAAACTTTACATACAGATCTTTTCCTTTTCCTTTTTTAGGATGGATGTGTAACTTTCCCTTCCAGGAAAATTTTTAAGTGGCCTGTTTACTAACCGAGTTAACACCTACAGTTTAGTTCTTGTGTAAATGACAAAACAAATATTCTCCTCAGTATTTTTAAACGAAGCAAGATAAGGTTATCATGTGTAGGGAGAGGGACTGGAATGTTCCAGCCTTGCCTAAGGGATGCATCTGTCCAACAATATCCTCATTTCTGTGCGTGCCTCTAACCCACCAAACTTGTGCACTGTAGTTACACGGCGGAGAAGGACAGGCCTTTACTCCTTTGAAGTCAGCATGTCAGATTAGGAGTTATGCCCTTTCAGTCTACTGTGAGTCTTGGTAATGCCAGCAGCTGGATTACAAAAAAGAATTATTGACAATATTCTGGAAATTGCTGATGTCAGATTTAGATGATATAAATGGATTAGCTAAATGCCTTTATTGAATGAAGTGAACCTCTCACTAAGCACTTCTGTCCTTGCCTGCGAATCCAGCATAAAACAGCTCCACTGAGCTCTAACAAAATCAAAAGATAGTTATTCCTAAGCTTTTCTCATGAAGCCATTTTAATTATGAGAGAAAGATTCTGTGAAGACTAGGAAAATGATTGTTTATATGGTTACATCCTCAAAGCCAATTTTAGACAATTACAGAAATACAGAAAAAAGTTATTCACATAAATAAATAATGTTCCAAGATAGAAGTCAGCCAGTAAGCAATACATGATACTGAGCTCCTCTCTGAATGCTCATTTTAAAATGTGTTACTCCTTTATGCTTTTCTACTGCCACTATCTGAAGAGCAGAAAAACAATGAACACTTGCTGATAAAAATTCACATTTCTATTACATCTCAAGAAGCAATGGGACTATGTTTAAGATTTGAAACTAAGAAGAAAAAAGATCAAAGTCAGCCAACCTGGGAAAAAATACGGAACAAGGTCTAAACTCTAATAATTCCAAGTTATCAAGAACACACTGTTAGCCAAAATCACTTCTCAAAGCCCTAGATATCAAACCTGTTGTTGAAAAATCATAGGACACGTCATCATTCTGGACATTTCATACCAAAGGTTCTTTCTTGGTTTTATCTTTGTTGTTAACTGATATGGTAGCTCCGCTGAAAATCAAACTGTTATGTATAAATGTGCTGCAATGATTTTATTAAGAAGTGCAAAGAGAATTGCTTTATTTTTTGTTGTGCAAAGTAAATCAAACTTAGCAGATCATAGGTCAAACAAGAATAGATTTTGCTGAATTGTTTTTTTTTTCTTTTAATAGGAGCAACTAAAAAAATAAATCAATGCTATGAAAAGCTCAGATGAAGGCTTCTTGCCAATTCCTTGGAAAAGTGTTGGTAAGCCAAAGTGACTATATTTAGAGAACAAGGGCATAGCAAAATACTTAATACAACACTGCCAACCTCTGTGGTTAAGACTGAGGCAACCAATAAACTGTTAAAGAGAAAAATGGAAACTTCCCTAAGAAAAGATTTAGAGAAAGTTGAGTGTGTGTACCAAACACAGGCACACTTCTTTTTTTCTAGCTCAAATTTATGAGCTAACCAATAACTTGTTTTAGAAAGCAACTGCAAATGAAAACATCTTCGGAAGTTCGTTTTGGAAATAAAAATTGGCACAAGACCTATTCTGCTACTTCAAAGACATATAAAGGATTTAAAAGTTATTTTTAGTTAAATTCATTTTAATGATCTCCATTTGTCTTTTGATAATTTGTCAATCTATTAAGAGGTATATAAAAATAAAAAAGTAAAAATCTCTGCACAGACGCTCCAGATTTATGGATAGAGACAAGAGACTGAATGAGCTTCTGCACGATGGTGGGTTGCAAGGTTTGACAGGGAGGTGTTGTCCTATCTAAATCTTTACGGTTGCCCAGCGGGAAGAAGTTAGTTCTTTAAGACCGTACTTAAAAAAACAATTGGAAGGTACAGAAGAAATTAAAAAATACTAATATGCATTTGTTTTAACTGGAGGTACGCTAACCAGAGGCACAAACGGAGGCCAGAGCAATGTTAGCTGTGCCTTCTCTCCATAATCTCACTTCTTGATTTGTGTCTCAGAAACACACAGGAATTTATAAAATGTAAGTCTGTTTCTATCATTTTCCTTATATTCCTGTAATCACCCTCTGTCACTTCTAAGAGAAAAATCCAAGCTCCTTAATATGGGGTACAGCTGCTCACGCCCTGACCTATTCATCTTCGTCTCTTACCCCACCTTTAGCCCCTCTGCCAGTCTCAGTTCCAAAATCCAGATGTCCTGTCTCCCCGCCGCACTCACAGCTCTCCTCCAAGCTGTCCTCACTGCCCTACGTGTCCTTGCACATGCGCTTTTTTTCTTCCAGAAGCACCCTTCTCTTGGTTTCCCTGCCCAGTACCTCCACGAATCCCACTAGCCTCAGTTCAAAAATCACCCTCATGGGCTTCCCTGGTGGTGCAGTGGTTGAGAGTCCGCCTGCCGATGCAGGGGACACGGGTTCGTGCCCCGGTCCGGGAAGATCCCACATGCCGCGGGGCGGCTGGGCCCGTGAGCCATGGCCGCTGAGCCTGCGCGTCCGGAGCCCGTGCTCCGCAACGGGAGAGGCCACAGCAGTGAGAGGCCCGCGTACCGCAAAAAAACAAACAAACAAACAAAAAATCACCCTCTTTCTGAAACTTCTGAACTCCGGGTCCCCACCTCTCACACGGCAACCTGCGGACGGTTTTCGAAGAGCCTTAAGAGAGGCACTTGAATGACTTTATCACCAGCCCATTTCACAGTGCCTGGTATGTAACAGGCACTTAGCGAATGTCTATTTAATGATAATTATGGAATTTTTACTCACTTATCCTCTGCCTCCCCAAGTGCAAGGCATATGTCTCTCATTCTCTGAATCCCCAGCGCCCAGCAAGTAAATGCCACACAACTAGATCTCAGTGAAAATTAATAACTGTTGAAGGAACCAACACTGTGCCAGCCTCCAAGCTCTCCTCTCGCAATCAAGCCTGCATGCTGATGGAAGGTTCCTTTTCCAACATGCCAACTTACCGTGGCTCCCATCACCTAACCCTACCCAGCTGGAACTCTCCCTGGTTTCCCGTTACCCGTAGCAGGAAGCGAAGCTTCCCGACCTCAGTTCTTCTGCACAGAAGTGCGCTTGCCTTGCAGGCTCTCTTCTCTCCCGCCTTCTTGTCTCAATTCAGGCTTCCCCTGCCTAAGCGAACTAAAATGGTCTTTGGGTCCGTCTACGACGTTAACCTACTTGTTTCTTAACTCCCGCATTTATTAATGAGCTGAAACGGTCTTCACAGGCTCTTTTTTTTTTTTTCCTGTGTGTCTTGCTATTGCCTCCCTCACTAGAACATAAGGTCCATGAACTCCAGGGTCTGGTCGGCTTGGTTCACTGCTGCACCCTCTGTCCTAAAGCACCTCCTGGAAGCAGAAGTCAAGTGCTGAACATCTGTTCAGTGAGGGGCAAGACTGAACAAGACATAACTGCAGGCTGGCATTCGAGGTCCTCAGTGGCTTGGCCTCACCCCGCCTCCCCAGCCTTTTCCGCACTGATTCCTCACAGGACTTCTGTTTGGTGTGTCCCAAATACGCTGCACCTACTCTTGCCTCCTAACTGGGCCCATCTACGAGAGCCTTGCCTTCTTTTTCTTCATATTTAAATTACCTTCATTTTAAAAATCCAGCCTGAACTCCATCTTTTCTATAAGGCAATCCAAAGTGGCAAGCTCTTTAACTGCATTATTTCCATAATGTCTTAAAAATCTTTCCATTCTTTAGAGCTCTCTGTCTTATACTTGTGATGACATTTTTTAAATTATAGAAATAGGCTGTCAGTTACAATAAAAGATGAAAAACCTTTAAAAGGAAAAATCCTGTATGTGAGGAGTAAATAAGGTTCAGACCCCATTTTACCTATTTTAAGAAAATTGTATGCCTTTCTCCTCAAGTACACCGGAGAAATTTGCTTTCAGGTTTAACGTGCAACCTCAAGGTTAAAGGGCAACCTTCAAAATCTGTGAGTGAGAATTGGTTCTAGTAACACCTGTGATGTCCACTTTCATTGCAAATAATATTGACCACTGAACATACTATGAAAAACCATCTAAAAAATAACTCTTCCAACTTTTAATGTGAGCCTAGCACAGTCCGACTGACTAAATAATTTGTTTTAATCCATAAAATAAAATATAACAAACTAGGAATGCTTGTGTGATAAGAATGCTTCTGTGATAAGAATTACTAGTCAGAAATTTTTCAAAAGTTACAGTAGGTTTTAAATAGCTGTACTGATCTGTATCCCGATGACCCCGGTGGTAGATACGTGCAAACATACCTGCACATGCGGGCCTGTGTATCAGCCCAGATGATGCAATCCATGATGTGTAAACAAAGGAAACACGCTAACCTGGAGAGCAAGTTGACAGCAATAGCATCCTCTGCTGAATTCATGTCATCCCAGCAGGAATTTCTCTGACTTCGCTGCAGGCTGACCTGAGGAACGCCATCAGACAGCTCTGGTTGCGGTACCCTGTGGGCCTGAATAGATCCCTCACTCCTAGATTTGGGGATCTAAAACATAAAATAAAATAAAAAAGAGAAGGATTTTTAAAAGTCTTTCCAATTAAGTTATTGAAGATAATTTATTCGACTTTATTAATAATCTAATGGATTAATCACACTCCAGAAAAATATCAACCGAGGTAGAAAACTGAAAATGCATATTAAAAATTCTTATATAGCAAAGGGCACAGAGAAGGGGAGATACCAATATTGCTGAGGGGAACTTTCAAACCATTAAGGCCCATACCCCGCTCCTGGATTCTCATACAAATCTTCCCCAGGCCTAACCTCTCCTTAGAATAATTATTCTATGTAATGAGAGATGATGAGAGTATATCAGACTGCAACCTAGAAGGAGAGAAGAAACAGTCAGACAGACGCAGAAAAAAAAATAAAAACGGCTGAGAACCACTGAAATAGAGAATGCCAATGTGAGAAAGGTGTCCGGAAATATTTACTACCAACAAGCAAAATACACGCCAGTTGGCAAGTTTCTACCGTAATCCTCTGTTGTAGGGCAACGTACGGTGTAATAAATTTTGAATTAAGGAAATAAATAGGAAAAACACAACTTTTTTACTTTTCTTCTATCTCTGGAATCATGGGCAGCCCAAGTGCCAAATGAATACTGGGTATATTCACTTTTCTCATATCTGAGGTCTCTCTGACCCCAGAAATACTTTCATGCTCTCTTATTTTAGGTCAGAAGAAATGAGAAAACCACCTATATTCTTTTCCTAAAAATGTGTAAAAATCATGGCAGAATTTCAGGAAAGTTTCAAACCCTTGGATCAAAAGTATTCATTACACTGGAAGCTTTTTCTCATCTCTAGGACTTTTCTCTTGCTTGTCCTTTCATCTACAATGTCATGTGTTGAGCACTGGCCAGTCACCAACCCAACCAAATCCTAAACTCCTTTGAGGTCGAGATAAGAGTCCACTGCCCACAGAGCTTCACTAACTACCCTTAGGTCTAAATAACCTTTCCCAGCTCTGAATTCCTGTAACTCACCACCACACAATCTACACTTGACTGCATGTCATCTGATACCGTAATCTTAGTTATCGCAAGTTCCTAGGTCACGTGGCCTCAACCAGATCGCTCCTCCTACCTCGCCCTTCTCTTCTTCTTCTTTATATTATTTGTAACATTTTTACCAGGAAGTCTAGCAAAGTTTTGAACCCATTAATAAATACTTATTGTCAGACAAACACTCTTCAACTACAAGATATTCCCAAGACACTGACTGACCAAGAGGCTAGGATAATGGACAATTAAAAAGAGTAACACAGACAATTATGGACATAAATATTTAATAAGTTCATACCACTGTGAGGATTACATGAAACTAATTTAGCAAAGAGTTACATTTAACACAAAATAAACACTAAATCAAAGCTAGCTTTTATTAATATTGTTGTTATGTAAAATTTGCCCAAGTCTGATGAATGCCAATTAATTGTTCAGTTGCATTTCTCTGTAGAGCATTCGTAAGCTCATGAAAATCAAAGGGAAAATTTTTTTAAATTATGAAATAACTATAGCTCATAGCTATATCTGCCAAGAATACTTCTAAAAGAAATACTCAGATAAACAGCAACACAACATGAAAAGTGTAAGCATCTGCTATTACATATTTCATAAAGGGACTCCTCTGGCATGTAATTTTTCATCAAAACAGACATGAAAAATCAATAAAAGCCACTCAAAAAGCAGTACGATTTCCAATTAGTTAGCTAAAAAAAAATCTCACATCCACACATATTTGTTTTAATATTGAGAGAAAACTAAGAACAGTTGTTTGGCAATATTTCATGGTGTTAAAATAATGACATGACATTTTAGGTTCAGTGATAATTTGGGTTCTAAATTTGACTCAACAACTTACGTAAAAAAATATTCTAAAGTAAAACAAAGGTAATATGTAGCTTATTCCATCCTGCCAGTTTATATTAAAATAGACTCCATAACACCATAATAGAATTCACATACCAGCAACTACATCAGCTACATTTATCTAAGTGTATTTCCCAATGATTTAATTTCTATAGAAATAACAGACATGATTGTCATTAACCATTAACTTTAAAATATAAACTCATTATTTATACCAAAGGAGTGCAAAGAATTCAGCTCGTGCACAGAACACGAAAATACTGCATGAAGTTTATGAGAACAAAATTGTTAGAAAACAAGTGGCTCAGTAAGTCTAAGATGACTAGAACTGTGGAATACATACACATTTTTAAAAGGAATGCACAATTTTTCAAGGTGATTAATGATATCTTCTTGAAGATGTACCTTGAAGACTATACATTTTCACTATAGAGATGATGACTACAGGAAAAATTAATAGAGTGATAAAATTTTAAAACCTGCCGTTTTACTGATATAATTAATTTTAGTACAAATGTATTAACTTTGAGAAAAAGGAAGAGATCCCTTTCTTTACTTTAGCTGGAACTGAGCTTTTTAGGAACACAGAGTTTAAGCCTTGGCATTATAATGTTGGTAGAGGAGTGGTTTTATTTCTGTGCTTACAGGTGTCTATTTCGGATTGTATATAGTTCAGTGGTGGACTTGGAGACGGTGTTCAAGGCCCCTTGAACTCTCTGAGGAATATGGCACCAGTCGGCCAAAGCCAAGGGTACAAAGCCAAGGGTACAAAGAGACATGTTATTACACTGTGGCCTTAGAGCAGGGGTTCTCACCCAGAGCCAGTTTTGTCTAGAGACATTTTCGGTTGCCATGAACAGGGGTCAGGGTATGTGATATTAGAATCTAGCGGGTAGAGGCCAGAGATGTGACTAAACATTCTATAATGCACAGGACAGCCTGCCATGAAAGAGAGTCATCTGGTCCAACTGTCAGTACAGCTGACACTGAGAAACCTTGCTTTAAAGGGAATGGGGAGAAGAAATCTGTACGGAGGCAGCTCCTCTCTCTGTATACACTTTTCATTTGTCATTGGCATGTAAACATATAACAGGCCCACATCAGCTCTGAGTTGAGCAGGAATGGGCCAAGAAGGCGCAGCAGGCCTGCCCTGTCTACACAAGAGTTGCTAGTGACTCCATGAGGTCCAGCCAAGCTCTGTGGGGTAAGAATTTACTGTAATAAAAATAAGAACCTTACTGTAACAAATGGAGTGAATGTCCTTAGAGAGACCCATCTGCAGCCTCATAACGTGTGGCTACGGTAGGAAGACGGCCAAGGGTTTGGGGCACTGACTGGGGTAGGCAGCTTTCCCTTTCTACTGGAGATATGCAGGAGTTTACACCACGCTTTGCTCTTTCATTTGAGTGATCTTCATGATAACTTTTGGACTCGAAGGTGAAAACTATGAAAGCACCCCAACCATCTGTGAAAAACATTTTGCTAAGAATTCTGCCATTGGCTCTTTCAGATAAGGATCTATGCACATGCTGTGTGATTTATGTGTGCAACTCAAATACTAGCAATCCCAGGAATCTTAAAGCACATTCCGTGCATGTATTTGCAGGTATGGAAGAGCCTAAGAAGTAATTTGAGATACTTCAGTATTCGAGGTGCCAGAGGAATAGAAACAAAAGAATAGTCTTTGAAAATGTAAAATTAGGAAATAGTCTCTTAGATGCCGTTGCTGTGACTGTTATGAACAAACATTCAGTGAGTGAGCGTCTACTCTGTGCTAGCACGGTTCCAGGAGATTTACATAAATTAACCCGTTTAATTCTTACAACAACCTGAAGAGGCAGGGACTACGATTATTAGCGTTTCACAGCTGAGGAAACTGAGGCATAGTTCAAGTTGTCTGTCCAGTGAGGAAGTGGCAGAGACACAGTTACACCCCAGGGAGCCAGGCCACAGGACCTGTGCTTACCACTACTCTCTAGAGTTGGTCGTATGTTAAACGTTAGACTTGCAAGAAGAAAAGGCAGTTTTGGATAAAAGTCACATTATATCCCATAATGCAACCCATTTTCTTCTTTTGGGGGGGGCATTAGTAATTAAAACTTTCTTTAAATTTATCCCTCTGGCATCCACTGAAGCATTCTAGCAATATAATTTTAGGGGGAAGAAACTGAGTATGAGGAAACTATATGGGAAATGTGTTCATTGTAGTTTATTTACAATAGGCCCCAAATGTAACTAGTCTAAACAGCTAAATTACTATAAGGTAATCATGGCACATGTATATGATGAAAGAATATTCAGTCATTAAAATATCTACAAAGTTTTTAACAGGACTGTGAAATAATTTTAGGATATATAATATAGAATGAGCTCAGTTAGCAAATACAAATGTACAGTCATAGTTATACACACACACATATATATATGTGTATGTATATATATACAGATGTATATACCTCCAGTAATGCTTGGAACATCACCATACTTGAAATATACGTGAAACAAACTCATGGTTACCAAAGGGGAAAGGTAGGGATAAATTAGGACTTCGGGGTTAACATACACACACTACTATATGTAAAATAGATAACCAAAAAAGACCTACTGTATGAAACAGGGAACTCAATATTTTGTAATAACCTATAAGGGAAAAGAACCTGAAAAAGAATATATATACATTATATATATATATGTTTATACCTGAATCACTTTGCTGTACACCTGAAACTAACACAACATTGTAAATCAACTGTACTTCAATTTAAAAAATTAAAAATAAATCAAAAATAAAACATACATGAATAAATTTCAAAGGCCAAAAATCAAATTCTGCCACAGTCAACGCTCTAAAGGTTTTAACAAGGTCTCCTCTTTAAAAACTGAACAAAGAATCCAGCACTTGAAAAACATGCTTATGATACCAGACTGATTTACCCTGATACAATGATCTGACTAAAAATAAAAGACATAAGAAAATAAGACATAAAGAAAATAATGTGTGCCTTAATATTTATCCATATAAATCTGTCACTGCGAGGGCACAACAGTGCCCTCTGTCCCATGGGCAAGTGTTGGGTGGGAGCTGTCTGCCTTGCAGGACTGAAACAGAGGAATGGCAGGTGAGTCAGAAGCAGGAGGGACTCAGTTTACTGGACAGGGACCAATCTCTCTGAAATTCGTAGCTCCCTTTCCTTTGTGTAGGTGAACGTTTCCTGATTATTTTAAGATTCTTCCTAGAAAAGTGATGCGCATGTGAATCAACTGCAGGAAAATTTATAACAGTAATTGAGCATACTGTTATGAAATAGTATTGTTAATACTTAATTTTTAAAAGTTTAAGCGAAACAAACTTTAATGTTTTGGTCTTAGGAGTCACCCTAACCACCGGCCAGGTGCTGTGCTTGCATTTTGAAATGACAAAAACTGTAAGTCTGTTCTTTTCATCATCAGGTACTTTGGGAGAAGATTAGAACAGGGCAGAAAATTATATTCACGGCTCAATGATGAAGGAAAATCGTGATAGCAGGATGAAAGCAGGAAAGTTCATTTCTAACATTTAGGCTTTCTAAATAAAGTTCACTAGGCCTCCTCAATATCCTTGGCCTTTTTCTGTCTCCCATTTGTCATTTGCATGGAAGAGGGCAAAGCCTCTTGCTTTTTCTTCATGCTCCTTAAACTCGACGTCTTCATAAAAGGAAATGGTGAGACAACTAAGTACCAGAAAACAGATGTTTAGCTCTGATTTTTTTTTTTTAAAGAAGACAGGCATTTCTAGCTTAAAAAATTAGAGAAAAACAAAAACAAAAACCTCTCTACATTAGAAAAAATTGAAATAGGAAAAATTATAAAAAGGCCTTTGTTTTTGCTCAAAAATCTTTACATTTTGCTTTTCAAAAGTGAGGCTTGTCTACTAAGTGGCAGCCATCAATTCTCCTCATAAATAACTTGGCCCATCTATTATGTGCCAGCCACAGTGCTAGCTAATTAATGGCCCAGTGGGGTTTTTTTTGAGCAAGTTATTAACATGCTTTAGGAAATTAGTTGTAACTAATTAAAATCTCATCTTGATCTAAATTGTAGAGTGGATCTGTACTTAGCATAAAATCATTTTAACTAAGTTTGTTAGAAAAATGACTCACAGGTGAAAAGACAAAACTTTCACAATTAAAAAAAAAGTTGATCTTGAAATATAATAGATGAGATTAATTATGGTTTCACAGCGTGGCTCAAGCAAGTAACAAACCTCTTAGCATTTGACTCTCCTCAACTCCTTCCTTCTCACCTCCTCACTCCTCTGCAAAAGCTAAATGCCATCAGAGCACAAATTTTTGTCTGTTTTGTTAACTGCTGTAGCCCCGCCTCCTAGAGCTGTACCTAGCAAAATAGTAGGGGACCATTACATGTTCCTATAATGAATAAATGAACAAATGAATAACCGAACAAACTAACTGATAGATTCTACCTTCCTTTCAGAAATACTGATGCCATGAAGCACATTAAGTCCACTGTGTAAGCATTATTCTTATTCTAAAAGTTTCGTCTATATTCAGTTTCAAAATCTCTAAGTCAGTTTTAAAAAACAGCTATGGTACAGAAATGGGAAGAATCTGAATTTACAGAGCATAGGGATTGTTAACGCAAGATCAGGGGCTGGAACCTGTCAATACATTTACTTGGCCTAAGCGGCCCCATGGTAGAGCCATCCGTCCTGGGACTTAGGCTCAAGTAAGTCTCACCTTTTAGAAGCTGCTCATAGATAAATCTGTACATGGCAGTAAGGTGAGGCCTCTTAGAAACATCAACACGGTCCCATCTGCTATGTTACAAAGTCACTTGTTCAAGTTCCTGACTTCAGGTCTTTCATCAGAAAACAATTCAGGCCAAAAGTAACTGTGTGAACTGAGCAGTTTAGAAATTAAATAGAAGATTTCTACAGATTTTCATGCTATTAATAACATAAAAATTTGCTTTGAAAATTTTGATCATTTATCTCTGATGATCAAAACCAATGATCAATCAATGGGAATGTTTGCCATCCAATCCCAAATGCGATCCTTTGGCCTCAAAAGTTCTTGCTAACTTAGAGGACATGATTACACGGGGTGATGGGGCCTTAAAACAAGATGTTCTCTGGAAGCTTGTTCCAAAGGGACACTACTGACACTAGCTGGAATGCCGTAAGCAGTGCTTCTTACCCAGGGGTGCACACTGGAACATCCTTTGGAGATTTAAAAAAAGTGGTACACTTGCTAAAATTCATCCCATCACCTCACTTCCCATTCCCAGGGAATATATCTGAGTTTCATCCTGGGCAGGTGAATTTTTTAAAAATCCTTAGAATAATGTGTGCTGCTGATTCAGAGTTGAAAAATTTGTCAAGTAAATAATTTCTCTTTGAGGTTTTTAAAAATTAGAGTTAAGATGAAAAAATAAACTTAACATTAAATAACTGAATTGCTTGATCACAGCTGGTCATGGTTATGCAAGAAAAATTAGGTGGAAGACTCAGAAATTAAATGATTATTTTAGAACCACTCAGTTTTAGAGTTGACGAGAGGTCTACTCCAATCCCTTCATCTCAGAAATGAAATCCAGGGGCCCAGAGAACTGACATGATTTGTCCAGAGTTGTACAGAGAGTGGGAAACTTGGCTATTAAAATCCCCTTCTCCTGACCGAAGTGAAGGTGAGAAATAAAGTCATAAACTGTAAGATCCAGGGCAAACTAACGATTAATGGTAGTGCAGGGCAGCAACACACCTCCTGTGGCCTGGAAGGAGAGCAGATGGCAACACCCAGGCTGGGAGGCCCGCGCGGCATCCGTGGGGAGCTGTAAGCTGAAGCGTCCTGGGTCTGTGGTGACCTCGTAGAGCCTCATTACCAGTCCTGGCCTGACTTACAGGTTTTGTTCATTTGAAGGAAATATATTTCTATCTGGTTTAAGCCAATGTTGTTTGAGGTTTATTTACATGCAAGAACACCTAATCCAAACTGATGTAAGATTTTGCTCAAATGCTGTCTTATCAGTGAAGCCTTCTCTGTCACTACAGAATAAATAGCAAAATTCTCCCTTATGCCCCACTCCCCATCTGCCTGACCCTGCTTTACTTATTTCCATTGCACCCAATACCATCAAACATACTGTATATCTACTTATGTGTATTCATTTGTTGTCTTTTCCCCCAACCAGATGTAAGTTCCACGAGGGCAGGAACTTTGGTTTGTGTTGCAAACACTGTGGGATGGGGGGAGGGTGAAGAAAGGGCACGCCTCACTCTTAAAGGGAAATCCAACTGCTTACTTTTGTTGGTCAAAATTTAGTCACATGGTGACACACAGCTGCCAGGGAAGTTAGGGAAAGGGGTCTTATAGCTGTGCATCCGTGTACGCCAAGGAAGAGAAGGAGCCTAGATCCCGGGAGGCCACTAGCAGTCTTGACCACAGACCTAAAGAAATAAAGGAGTGTCTCAGAAGGATGTCTGGGGAGCAGCATTCCAGCTGGAGAGCAGTGCAGAGGTCCTGAGGAGGAAGCATGATTTCCAAGTCTGAGGAACAGCAAGGAGGCCACTGCGGCTGGCTGGAGACAAATGAGTGAGAACAGTGGCAGGAGGTGAGGTCACTGAAGTAGCAAGAGGGCCCAGATCACGGAGACCTACAGGCACTTTAAGGACGTTGGCTTTTACCCTGGGCGGGGGTGGGGGGGGTACTTTTAGAAGGTGTTAGAGAAGAAACATGCCTGACTTTCATTTTGAAAGGATCCTTACTGCTACAGCGAGAAGACGGTTGAAGGGTCAGAGTGATTAAAGGAGACCAACTAGGAAGTTGGAAGCCCAAGTGGGCTTGGATCAGGGAAACGATGAGATGACACCAGATTCTGTATATACTTTGAAGGTGGAGCCAACAGGATTTGCTGATGCACTGGACAGGAGGAAGGAGTCAAGGATGACTCCAAAGTTTTTGGCCTGAGCACTGAAAGAATGAACTGTATCATGGAGTTGGAAAAGACAGCAGGAGGTACAGATTTTGGCGAGTAAATCAGGAGTTTATTGCTCTGGACATGCTAAATTTGAGATGCACATAAGACAGACAAGTGGAGATGTCATGTTGACAGTTGGATATAGGAGTTGGAGTTGAGAGGCATGAACTGAAAATACAAACTTGCAAGTCATCTATATGTAGACGGTATTTAAAAACCACGTAATTGGAAGAGATCACCTAGGGAGTGAATCTAGATAGAGAAGGGAAGAGGACTAAGAACTAATCCCCAGAGCACTCAAGGTTAGAGAGGCAAGACTCAGCGTGACTGAGGAGTGGACAGTTAGGTAGAGGGAAAAACCAAGAGAGTGTACTGAAAGGCAAGGGGAAAGGGTTTCAACAAGGAAGGAATACATACAGTTACCATATAACCCAGCAATTCCAAAACATATGTCCACACAAAGACTTGCGCATGAGTGTTCATAGCAGCACTATTCATTATAGTCAAAGACTGGAAATAACTCAAATGTCCATCAACCGATGAAAGGATAAGTAAAATGTGTATATTCATACAATGGAATGTTATTCAGTAATAAAAAGGGATGAAGCACTGATTCAACAGAGCTGAATCTTGAAAACATTACACTGCGTGAAAGAAGGCAGACACAACGGAAACATACTGTATTATTCCATTTATATAAAATGTCCAGAACACATACACCTACAAAGACAAAAAGTAAATCATTGGCTACCAGGGACTGAGTGATGGGAAGTGACTGCAAACGAGTGTGGGGTTTCTTTCTGGGGTGATGAAATGTTCGGGAATTAGATAGTGATGATGGTTGCACAACCATGTGAATATACTAAAAATCATTGAATTGTAATTTTAAAGGAGTGGATTTTATGGTATGCAAATTATATCTCAATAAAGCTTTTTAAAAAAGGAAGGAGTGACCCAGTGTGTCAAATGCTGCCAACAGGGTGAATAAGATGAAAATTAAGACCTGACCACTGATTGTGGCAAAGTGGCATCATTTGACAAAAACTGTTTCACTCTGTAGTAGGATGGATTAGAGTGGTCCCAAAGAGAACAGAGAAGAAGTGAAACAGCAAGCTTATATAATTCATTGAGGAGTTCTGCTGTAAGGAATAGCAAAGGAAATGGGTGAAGGCTAACTGTGGCTGTAGAGGTGGGGTGTTGGAGTCAAGGGAGAGGTTGTTTTGTTTTGTTATGTTTTTTTCTGGTAAGATGGGAAATATAGTATATTTCTATGCTAATGGGACTGATTCAGTGGACAGACAAAAAAAGCCCTGATGACCCAGGAGAGAAGGAAGGGGTAGAGAATTCAGGGAGCAAAGTTCTTGAGGGGGTCAGAGGGTATGGGATCTTGTCCACAGTGGAAGGCTTCTCTGGGAGAGGAGCAAACACAGCACATCTCCTGCGACTGGAAAGAAGGAGAGAACACGGTGCAGGGGCAGATACTGGATGAATGTGAGGACAGGTGGAGAGTCTCTCTGGATGTTCTTAGTCAAATGAAAATCAGGTCATGAATGTTGCAAAGGGGGATGTTGGAGGTTAAGGACCAAGGAAATGGTATGAAACAGAGTTTAAAAGAAAGGGAAGAGTGAAAAAACTGGGGAGAGGAGTAGGACTGCCAGCGAAATGAGAACCATTTGAGGATGGTAATCACACATTTAAAGTGAGACATCAAGCCCAAAGTTAGCAGATGGAAGGAAATAAGAATGATCAGGGTAGAATTAAACCAGACTAAAAAGATAACTGAAAAGATCAATGAAACTAAGAGGTAGATTTTGGAAAAGATAAGCAAAACAGACAAACTTTTAGCTAGACTCACAAAGAAAAAAAGAGAGAAGATTCAAATAAACAGAACTGAAAGAGGAGATGTTACAACCGATCCCACAGAAATACAAATGGTCATAAAAGACTGCTAGGAAAAATTATATGCCAACAAATTGGATAACCTAGAAGAAATAGGTAAATTCCTAGAAACACACAATCTACCAAGATTGAATCACGAAGAAACAGAAAGTCTGAAGAGACCAGTTACTAGTAAAGAGATTGTTCAGAGTATTTTGATTACTGATTCAAACAAAAGTCCAGGACCAGATGGTTTCACTGGTGAATTCTACTAAACATTTAAAGAATTAATACCAAACCTTCTCAAACTCTTACAAAGAATAAAAGAGGAGCCAACACTTCCAATTTCATTTTACAAGGACAGCAAACCCTGATACCAAAATCACACAAGAACACTACAAGAAAAGAAAATTACAGGCCAATATCCTTAATGACATACATGTAAAAATTCTCAACAAAGTATTAGCAACAATACATTAAATTCAACAATACATTAAAGGGATCATACACCATGATCAAATGGGATTTATTCCATGGATGCACTGATGGTTCAACATCAGCAAATCAATCAATGTGATACACTATATTAACAAAATGAAGGACAAAATTCATATAATATTCTCAATAAAGAAAAAGCATTTGTCAAAAATTCAACATATATTCATGACAAAAACTCTCAACAAAATGGGTATGGAGAGAATGCACTTCAACCTAATAAAGGCTATTTGACAAGCCCACAGTTAACACCACATTCAACAGTGAAAAGCTGAAAGTTTTTCCTCTGAGATCAGGAATAAGACAATGATGCCCACTCTTGTGACTTTTATTCAACACAGGGCTGGAAGTCCTAGCCAGAGCAATTAGACAAGAAAAAAAGTTAAATGTATCCAAATCAGAAAGGAAGAGTAAAATTGTCTCTGTTTGCAAATGACATGATCTTGTGTACAGAAAACTCCGAAGACACCACCAAAAAAACTATTAGAATAAATGGATTCAGTAAAGTTGCAATATACAAAAATCTGTTGTATTTCTATAACTAATAATAAACTATCAGAGAAATTAAGAAAACAATTCCATCTATAACTTCATCAAAAGAATAAAATACCTAGGAATAAATTTAACCAAGGAAATGAAAGATCTGTACACTGGAAATTACAGGACAGTAATGAAAGGAACTGAAGAAGAAACATATGGAAAGATATTTCTTGCTCATGGATTGGAAGAATTAATATTGTTAAAATTTCCATACTACCCAAAGCAATCTATAGATTCAATGCAATTATTATCAAAATTTCACTGGCATTTTCCACAGAAATAGAACAAATAGTCCTAAAATATTTATGAAAACACAAAAGACTCCAAAATAGCCAAAGCAATCTTAAGAAAGGAGAACAAAGCTGGAGGCACCACACCTCCTGATCTCAAACTACACTACAAAACTATAGTAAAAAAACAGTATGGTATTAGCATAAAAACAGACTCAGAGATCAATGGAACAGAATAGAGAGCTCAGAAATAAACCCATGCATATCTAGTCAATTAACTTACAACAAAGAAGACAAGAATATACAATGGGAAAAGAAAAATATCTTCAATAAGTGGTGTTGGGAAAACCGAACAGCCACATGGAAAAGAAAGAAGCTGGACCACTACCTTACACCATACACAAAAATGAATTCAAAACAGATCAAAGAGTTGAATGTAAGACCTGAAACCATAAAACTCCCAGAAGAAAACACCTTAAGGTGTTAAGCACCTTAACATCAGTCTTGAAAATGGTTTTTGGATTTAACATCAAAAGCAAAGGCAACAAAAGAAAAAACAGACAACTAGGACTATATCAACCTAAAAAGCTTCTGAACAGCACAGGAAACCAACAAAATTAAAAATTAAACCAACAAAATTAAAAAGGAACCTACTGAATAGGAAAAATATTTGCAAATCATGTATCTGATAAAGCATTAATATCCAAAATATATAAAGAACGCATACAACTCAATAGAAAAAAAGTCCAAATAGAAAATGGGCAGAGGATCTGCATTTTTCCCAAGATGGTCAACAGGTACATGAAAAGGTGTTCAACAGGAATAACCATCAGGGAAATACAAATCAAAATCACAACTGAGATATCATCTCACATCAAAAAACAAGAAATAAGTGTTGCCAAGGATCTGGAGAAAAGGGAACCCTTGTGCACTGTTGGTGGGAATGTAAATTGGTGCAACCACTATGGAAAACAGTATGGAGGTTCCTCAAAAAATTAAAAATAGAATTACTATATGATCCAGCAATTCCACTGCTGAGTACCTATCCAAAGAGAATGAAATCACTATCTCAAAAAGATATCTGCAAACCCATGTTCATTGTAGCATTATTTACAATAGTTAAGATATGGAAACAATCTAAGTGTCCAAAGACAAATAAATGCAGAAATAAAATGTGATATATATATACACACACATACACACACACACACACACACACACACACACAATGAAAGCTATTCAGCCATAGAAAAGGAAATCCTGCCATTTGCACCAACATGGATGGACCTTGAGAGCATTATGCTAAGTGAAATCGATCAGACAGAGAAAGACAAATACTGTATGATCTCATTTACATGTGGAATCTAAAAAAAAAAAAATGAACCCACAGATATAGAGAACAGACTGGTGGTTGTCAGAGGCAGGGGGTAGGAGGTGAAGTAGGTAAAATTGATGGAGGTGGTCGAAAGATACAAACTTCCAGGTATACCATAAGTAAGTCCTGAGGATGTAATGTACAACATGGTGACTACTGTTAATAATGCTGTGTTGTATGTTTGAATGTTGCTAAAAAGTAGATTTAAAAAGTTTTCATCATAAGAAATTTTTTAAAAATTGTAACTGTGTGATGGCTGGAGGTTAATTAAACTTATTGTGGTAATCATCTCACAACATATACAGGTGACCCCTGAATAATGCAGAGGTTAGGGATGCTGATGAAAATTCGAGTTTAACTTTCCTGTGGGCCCTCCATATCTGTGGTGCTACATGAGCGATTTGATCCATGTAGTACTGTAGTACGTATTTACGGGAAAAAATCTACGTATAAGTGAACCTGAGTAGTTCAAACTTGTGCTGATCAAGCGTCAAACTGCATCTCTCTCAAATCATCGTGTTGTACACCTAAAACTAATAACAGTGCTATATGTCAACTATATCTCAACAAAAAAATAAAGTGAGGTATCCGTGTAGTGTTGTGGGTTCCTCCAGCTCCATTCAGCTGCTGGGGTAGGCAAGGAGTAAGTAGCATGTTGGTTTTAGAGAGGGTTGAGATTTTAAGGGAGCAGATATTAGCTTCTTTATTCCTGTGTTGTAAATGCTTGTTTACCTGCCGTCAGCCCCATTAGTTTGAGTGATGCCCGAGTACATGTCTTTCTCATTGTTGTCTCCCCTGCCTATAACTCTTTGACATATAAGAGGTGATTAATAAATGTTTAATATAATATTTCCCTTCTGAAAACATATTTAGGAATTACTTCGTTGGTCATGCTACCTCCCCAAAATGTAGCTGATGACTCAAGCGAGAGGATTTACTTATAAATTATATAAGACTACAGTCAGGTTTCCCCTACCCGTTCTTTATATTTAAATGTTGAATTGATATTTTCAGAAAGTAGTTATATTCCCTTTTCTGAGAACTAATCAAATGAGTTCATCAAAGTGTTAATCAAACATGAAAACGTCCTTTGATAATGTCATGGGTGAGTTTTAAAAAATATTATCTGAATCTTCTAAGCGCAAACATGGCGGGGGGCGGGGGGGCAGTGTAATGCAACATAGGTTTCTCCAAAAGATGAGAGTTAACTCCTCAGGGAAAGATAAGTATTGGGTTGGCCCAAAAGTTCGTTTGGGTTCTCCATAGGATGTTATGGAAAAACACGAACGAACTTTTGGGCCAACCCAATATTTGCAGGATTCCTCGTTGTAAGACTTCTCATACTGTCCAGAAATAGTTGAGCTTCTCCCTCTGGAAAACTTCTAGTACCATTCTTTCTTCCATGTCTGTGAACAGTAACCAGCACTATTATCTAGTGATCTGTTTGTGTTTCTATGATAAATCCGTAAGTAAAGGTACATTTTTCAGGGGAGGGAAAAGCACCTCCCACATCAAAATGGGGAACTAAGATCCCACATGCTATGCGGTGTGGCCAGAAACAAAAAACAAAACAAAACAAAAAACAGTGAAGGAATGCTGCATTTAAGGCTCCTTCTGAAGGTGCTGTTTTGGTGAGCAGGGCAGCACATTTCAGTCCGCATCTGTTTGTCAATGTGTGTTGTGAGCATGACTGCCAAAAAATGATTAAAGGGATAAAAAAAATGCTATTTGTAGTCCAAGCTTTCTTTTAACATAGTTCTTACCATAAACAAGGAAAGCTGATGGAATGTTTTGCACTCCTTTTGCCAAACTCTGAAACTAACGAACCCTCGGCCACAAAGCCACCTGGGAATTACAAGATCTAGAGTCAGTGGGGTCTCTTTCATTTTGGAGGAAGTCTCCATTAGGGCACTGCTCAATGTAACAAACTATGAGGCATTACTAGGTTGTTTGGTTTTGGTAAAATACCCATTCTCAATAGAGTAAAAGCCATTTTCGGGCTTCCCTGGTGGCTCAGTGGTTAAGAATCCACCTGCCAATGCAGGGCACAAGGGTTCCAGCCCTGATCAGGGAAGATCCCACATGCCGTGGAGCAACTAAGCCCGTGTGCCACAACTACTGAGCCTGCGCTCTAGAGCCTGCAAGCCACAACTACTGAGCCCATGCGCTACAACTACTGAAGCCCAAGCCTAGAGCCCGTGCTCCGCAACAAGAGAAGCCCACGCACCGCAATGAAGAGTAGCCCCCGCTCACCACAACTAGAGAAAGCCTGCGTACAGCAACGAAGACCCAATGCAGTCATAAATTAATTAATTAATAAAAAACAGGGTAAAAGCCATTTTCATTGTCATAAATATAAGTGAGTATTTTATAACATATTCATTTCTGGGGAAGAAACTGGCTTTGAACTCTACGTATTTCTTTCTATTGCTGGCTGCACGATTTTGGGCAAGTCTTCTAACTTCTCTAAAGCTGCACTGTCTCATCTGTATAATTAAAAACCTACACCTCTTAAGACGTGATGGAAATTAAATGAGATAATTCATGTTCCATTAGCGCCGGGAACAGAGTAAGCATATAATAAATGATAGAAATGAGAGCTACTAATTTTAACAATTAACAAACATAATAAAGGACTGCAGAAGTTGGGACAACATGTCACTATTACCAGATTAACCCAGTGATTTAATCTTAGACAGTATTCTTCAAATTTGACAACAGTGTAATTCAACGAGGATTTATTGAAAAATTATGACATGCTGGGCCACAGGCTAAGTCCTGGCATCATTAGTGATGCAGGCTGCCGTCTTAAAGAAGTGGAGAGTCTAGTAGGGAGACAGACACACAGACTCCTACCTCCTGCAGCAACTGTTGGGTGTTCACTGAAAAGTAGGCATAATGTTTAAGCACTGCATGTATATTTTCTCATTCTCAATTAAAAACAACCCTATGAAATAGGTACTATGATTCTCATTTTATCAGTGTGAGAACAGAGACACAGAGAACTTAAACTAGCCCAAGGTCACCTAGCTGGTAAGTGACGAATCTAGGATTTAGATTTCTGGCAACCTCACGAAGGAGCCAGCAGCTTTAACTTTCTGCCACCTTGCCTCTTATATTTTAAAAAACATTCAACAGCAACAGACATTTACTGAGCATTTACCACCTGTAAGGCATGAGGGAGAATAAACCGGACCTGATTTCTGCCCCGTGGCACATGCGATACAGTAGGGAAGACACATGTTCATCACCTAGCTACATAAATATATACGTATGAACTGTGATCAATGCCAGAAAAAACTGTATGCGGTAAAGAATGTATAATGTATGCAATGCTATTTGCAAATATATACAGGGCACACAGTTAATTCTGCCTGAGGCAGATACAGGTGAGGAGGGAAGGGCTTTCACAAGGTAATAAGAACAGGAAGAAAGGTACAAAATAAGAAAGCTGACATGACTGGGCACAGAGGGACTAGAGAGAGGGGGGCAAGGGCTGAGGCTGAAGGACTGGGCTGGAATCACACTGTTAAAGGCATGTGTACTGTGCTAAAGAGTCTGACTTTTATTCAGTATTCAGCGGTGAACAAAGCGTTTTATAATACTTACTCCGGCTACAGTGGTGGAAGAAAGACTAGGGTGATACTAACACAGTTTTGGACTGAAACACCCCCAGACACTAACCTTTATTGATAATAGAATGCCCTAGATTACATTCATAACTTTCTCATTTTTTTTTTTTTTTTTTTTGCAGTCCGCGGGCCTCTCACTGCTATGGCCTCTCCCGTTGCAGAGCACAGGCCCCGGACGCGCAGGCTCAGCGGCCATGGCTCACGGGCCCAGCCGCTCCGCGCCATGTGGGATCTTCCCGGACCGGGGCATGAACCCGCGTCCCCTGCATGGGCAGGCGGACTCCCAACCACTGCGCCACCAGGGAAGCCCCCTTTTTCACTTTTTCACTTTGATATTCAGTATATAGAGCATGTCGAATGGACAATTTTGGGTTGCCTCCCCAGTGCTCATATCTCTCCTTGTCCTCTGCCAATGTCCCCAGTTTCTATTGGTGTGCCATGGGGTTCCCAAGGTGACTCCTCTCCTGGCTCAGGGGCGAATCATGTGACCTAGCCTGAGCCAGTTGTACACTTCTATCTCCTAGCCACAGTCATTTGTTCAGGAAGGTGACTCTCAGGGATTCTCCTGGGAATGCTGGGACGAAAGGTTCTCTCATTTCAGTGAACATGGTAGCGTTAGGAGAGAATTCTCTATAGGTCTCTTATGTTCCTGCATGTCTTAAACAGAAGCATTCACTGCCTTTATTCTGGATTATCTTTCCAAAACGTTTGTATAATGAACTGTCTTGGAAGATTAGATAGATTTTGCATCTGGAGCAAAGCTGGTTTCCTTACAGCCTTGGAAGACAGAGATAGCTTCTCCCTCTGGAGCAAAGGGCAGTCATGCTTACTGCCTGTTATAAAAGAGTCAGGTTCCCTAAATTCAGAATACCTCTCTGGTAGCACAATTGACAGCTAAGGTATCAACTGAACCTCTTTGCATCGTTGTGTGGGAACTGGGGTTTACGTAACCAGCATGAAAAAATGCTGGCTATCGCTACTGCTGGGAGTAAGAAAGCGTCCTTCATCTCAGACCTAGGAGTCTCATGTCTTCTAGTAGCATCCATGAAACTGGCAGATTAACTTGTCAGCTTGCAGAAAGGCTAAAATCTCAGACCCTCACAGTTCTCAGTTGGTAGCATAGCCCTGGAAGCCACTGGCAGCCATCTTGGGGCTATAAGAGGGGTTGGCGCTAATGTGAAGTTGACACTGTGGAATTCAAAAACATGGAAAGAAATCAGGTCCTCAGTAGACATTATTAAGCTATACAGTAAAGCTCTGACAGAACTCACAGTATTTCTAAGATTTTTGGTATATGAGTCAATAAATTCTCTTTCTGGCTTAAGGAAGTTGGGCTTGTGTTTGTCTGCTATTTGAAACCAAAAGTATTCTTACTGGTTCCACCTGAATGTTGTTCTTAATTTGAAAATACATCTGATTTAAATGCAAGCCACATTAACTCTGGAATGATCACGTTACTCTGCTGCTGAAAGCGATAGCATTATCAATTTAAAGGCCACTGATTAATTGGAGTTCTTGGCGGAACCGGTATTGACAAGATCACTTGCCATGAAAGCCCTAAGTAAAAAGGGACTCAGAAAACGTTTTTGGGACGTGAGAATACTACTAGTCAAAAGTAGCAGTTCAAAATATTGAACTCTCCTACTCTGTTTTCAATTGTTTAGCAGGTCCAGCAGTATATAAGGATCCCATTTAAGAGGTCTGGGTAGATTTAAGAATTGTTAGGCTACTTACCAGTCTTTATCATTCTATGCAATATAATATGGTCACAAAGAGAGACTTCTGACTTGGGGGCATGATGGGCATAAATAACTAGGTTATTTTTTTTTCCTTTTTCTCTTCCCTCATTTAGAAAAATAGAAAAGAATAAGATAAAGGGATGTGAGGCCCCTATTAACAGAATGAGTAAATAAAGGACTGATTAAAGTTATCAGAGTAAGCAAATGATTACAGAGCTTTAACAGGAAGCAGAGGACAAGGTCAAGTACAAATTTTCACGATGTTCTCAGGTCCCAACGTGTATATATGAAAAAGAGAATCAAATAGTGTTGCATTTAAGATCAAGAAGTAAACAAAAAATGGGAGTAAATTGTGATAACAGAATTAGAGAGGGAGAATAAATCATTTATTCAAACAAGAAGCATTTACTGAATGTCTATGCTAGGCAATATGTCAGATTCTATATACACAAGGATGAATACCATACAGCCTTATTCTGAAAAGAGCTTGTATTCTACTGAAAGGTAGACAGAGTAGTAGTCAAAAAAATGCCATACTGACATGGAACCCAATAGGTGTGATGATTTCCATCAGGGAGAATGATACCAGGAAAGGCTGCAAAGAAGAGTCACTTGCAAGACAAGTTAGTATTTATTTGATGGGCAGAAGTAGGTGTTGGAAGAGGTTAAAACACTTCTTGATTTATAAAAACACATTCCTTTAAACTTTCCCCTGAATCATACCTTTCCTTAGGAGTTCCTAAATCAAGAAAACTGCTAGAATTTCCTTGTATTTGTGATATTTTAACAAGGATTTACCTATGTTTATGTGCTAACTGATTTCCTTTATGAAGAGCATTGCTGTGGGATTTCTTTACAGTATTTCTCTAAGAAATAGAAAAACTGAAATGTTGTTTTCTCTGTCATTCATAGCTATAACTAAGTGAAAGGTGGTATCTAAGAAAACTCCAGACATAAAACCTATGAGGAAATAAATAATATACATAGAGATGCAAACATCCCTAGATATTCCATGACTGCAGAACATCACAGGGTATTTCAAAGAAGTAGCAACTTGTGACAAACATCAGAAAAAATTTTCATATATAGCCACCCAGAGAGAAAAACCAAGTATCTGTCTAGGCATATAATTGAGTTCCTTGGGCCATATCAATACATAATTGGGTCTGATGTACTGCTTGGTATAGACACTAAATAAACGCTTGGTGCATGAATGAATGAATGATTTATTCTCCCTCTCTAATTCTGTTATCCCAATGTATTCCAATTTTTTGTTTACTTCTTGATCTTAAATGAAACCCTAAATGATTCTCTTCTTCAGATTCACACAATGGGATCTGAGAATATCATGAAAATTTGTACTTGACCTTGTTCTCTGGTTCACGTTCAAACTCTTTAATTAGATGCTTACCCTGACTTCAGAAAACAGAAGTGAGAAGCAAAGTAAAAGCTGAAGTATGATCAAGATTATAGTAAGTTTTTGAAAATGTATTTACTCAATCCATATGGCCTATTATTATTTTTGTCCTAGCCAGTATGTCAGTAGAAGCCAGAGAAACGATTCACTCTAAAAGTGACTCATCAGATGGAAAAGTAAAGGAGAAACCAGTGTGATTTCTTATAATTAATTTAAAAATGAGATGGAATGTGATTTTAAAGTAAAATAATAAATTCATCTGCTTGCAGCTAATAAATAATTTACACTTTATAGCAATTACATAAGTTTTAAAATGACAATACAGTTGTAAAATAGGCCCAAGAGAATACAAAAAAATTTCAACCATATAAATTCTGAGTTTTAGTATCTGGTGTGGTAATAGCAAATGAGAAAAGTGATTAGTTATAATAATTCTGGTATTTACCTTGGTCTATATCAATTATGCCTCTATGTTAGGAGGTGGCAAACATTATCTGTAAAAGGCCAGAAAGTAGTCATGGCTTTATGGGTTATATGGTCCCTGTTGAAACGATTCAACTCTGTTGGTGAAAAACAGTTTTTCACACTGAAAAACAATGTGAAAGCAGCCACTGACAACATGTAAAGACAAGCACGGCTGTGTTCTAATAAAAATGTTATTTAGAAAAACAGGTACTGGAGTAGTGTTGGCCTGTAGGCCATAATTTGCTGACCCACATTCTATATCATTCATTTCTTTCAACTTTTTCTTTCCTCTCTGTTTTTTTAAAGTGTCCACACATTCATGAAAGGTTCAGCATTGTACATACAATTTTATATTGAGTTATTTGAAATTAATTAAATTTGACCAAACTTTTTTTTCACATAATTAACTTTTAAAATGTAATTATGAATAGTCCAGAATTCAGCAAACATTCTCAATCCCACTGGATATTAGGAAAATGACATTTTACATTCCAATCAGAGAGATACTAATTCTCATCTATCATGTTCGTAAACATGTAAGACTGATAATATCCCATGCTCACAGTTTATAGAGCGCTGGAACTCATATACTGTTGGTAGAAATACCAACTGGTACAACCATCTTAGAGAGCAATATGGCAACATCCAGACCTACTAAAAATGTGTAGACACCTTAGTATTTCACTCCTGGCTACAAATCCTGACGAAATATATTAATATAAAATGTTTCTGTAGCATTTTTTATAATTAACAAGTTGAAAATAAGACAAGGGATCATTAAAATGTGTCATGGTCATACCACAGACTATCTCAAAGCAGTCATATATATAGCTGGTTCTCATTATCTGTGACAGTTATGTTCTTTAAAGTTGCTATGAACACTGAATTAGAGAGTACTGAACCACTGCTCCCAGAGGAAATACAGAGTTTGGTTCCTATGGGCCTCTGATTCCATTTTTGTCAACTAATCAATATAGAACCTTCTTTTATATGTGTTTATGTTTAAAGACACCTTATTTAATATACCTGTTGATTTATTAACATTGAACTCACAGCAAACAGCACTATAACTCATGCCTGAACAATGCTTATGAACACACATATTCTCTGTAAAGCACATCACAGCCTTCTTCTGCTTGAGAACACTAAGAGCTTGGAGATTTCATCCAGCAAATACAACAAAATCAAGCAACTTTACAAAATACTATTAACGAGATCCAGGATAGAAAAATAAATTATTAGACATATGGAGACACAGAAAAATGTTTCTCATATACAAGAAACAGGAAACTGAGGGAGTCTGATCTGGGAGTATCCAGGTACAGGATTTAGCAAGTAAGATATTTTCATCAGCTACTACAACTTTATAAGTTCCACTGTAGTATAACTGTATAAACTCAAGGACTTAAGGGAAAATATGCTCAGAATCACTATGTTCAAATAGGAACTGTCAACAGGGAAACAGAATCTATAAAATAAAAGCATCAAACAGAATTTCTATATATAAATTTTTAAAACAGTATCTGAGAGAAAAATTCACAACATAGGCTTCCCTCAGATTTGCGATAACAGAAGTCATTAAACTTAAGACAAAACATTAGGTATTATCCAATCAGAAGAACAGAAAAAAATTAAGTATTTAACAGCACTTGTAGGACAATAATATAAGGTCTAACATAAAGCTACTAAGAACCCCAAAAGGAGAAAAGAGAGGCTGAGACAAAAGAAAATACTTTAAAAGAAATAATAGTTTAAAACTTTCCAAATTTGTTGAAAGACAGAATTTACCGTTAGAAAAAAATTGAAGCAAATCTCAAGCAGGAGAGAAGAAAACCCATTTAAGCACATCACAGTCAAAGGGCTGAAAGCCACTAATAAAGTGGAATATTTTAAGCGGCCAGAGACAAATGATATTTCATGTATACGGGAACAGTGACACGATTCAGAACTTACCACGAGAAAAAATAAAACAAAAAGAGACCAGAAGACAATAGAATGACAGTTTTAAATGGCTGAAAGAAAAAAAAAAAATCAAACAACCATACACATAGAACTCTATTTGTCAAAAATATTCTTCAGGATTGAAAGCTAAACAAAGTCATCTTTGGATAAACAAAACTAATATTTCATTACCAGCAGAGTCACCCTATAAAAAAACGCTAAAGGAGATTCTGTTGAACAGAAATGATAACAGAAACTGACAGCTTCAGGAAAGAATAAAGAGCACCAGAAATGGTAACTATTCATGTGTGTAAATATAAAAATTGTGCTTCTCCTCATTTATTTGAAACACACATGACTTTAAAGCGAGAATTTTAACATCGCGTTATAGAGTTATAAAGAGAGAATACATCTGACAATTAGAGCATAAAGAAGTGAAAGGAGGGACTTCCCTGGTGGTGCAGTGGTTAAGAATCCACCTGCCAATGCAAAGGACACGGGTTTGATCCCTGGTCCAGGAAGATCCCACATGTCGCAGAGCAACTAAGCCCGTGCACTACAACTACTGAGCCTGTGCTCTAGAGCCCTCGAGACACAACTACTGAGCCTGTGCCCCACAACAGGAGGAACCACAGCAATAAGAAGCCCACGTACTGCAGCAAAGAGTAGCTCCCGCTCACCGCAACTAGAGAAAGCCCACACACAGCAATGAAGACCCAACGCAGCCAAAAATCAATCAGTAAATAAAATTAAGAAAAAAAAGAAGTGAAAGGAGCAAAATGGATCTAGATTACAAGGTTCTTATATTTTACATAAGTAGTAAAACATTAATTCTGAGTAGATGGTGAAATGTTAAGAATGCAAACTGTAACAAATAAGCAATAATGCAAAGAGCTATAGCTAAAAAGCCAACAGATAAATCAAAATGAAAAATTTTAAAAAGCTCAGTAACCCCCCAAAACACATAAAAATAACAGCAAACAAAACCAGGGAAACAGAAACAAAACAAGAAAGAACATACAGAAAACAAATAATAAAATGGTAGGCCTTAAATCTAACCATATCAATAACTGCTTTACTGAAAGGCAGAGATCAATCAAATAAATAAAAAAATAAAGACAATAAAAATTTGATTATATGCTGTCTATATTACATGTACTCTAAATATAAAGACACAGAGTTTGAAAGTAAATAGAAAAAGATGTATTTATGTAAAAGTAAGCATAAGAAGAGGTTTTATTAATAAAAGATGACGTAGACTTGGAGACAAAGAGTATTACCAATGATAAAGGTAAGCATATCATTATGATAAAAGGTCAATTTACTGGGAATACACAGGAATCACAAATGCTTATGTGCTTTAAAACAGAATATCAAAATAAAAGAAGTAAAACTTGACAGGATTAATGGAAAAAATAGGTAATTAACTAGTTGGAGATTTTAACACCGCTTTCTAAGAATTTGATAAAATGTGACAGAAATATCTGTAAAGATATCAGGATTGTGAAGACAATACCTAAAACACAATGAACCACTGTGATTTCACTGATAATGGTAGAACACTGTAATAAAAAATTGTAAGATACACACTTTTTCTAGTGCACATGCTACATTCACCAAGATGGATCATATGTGAGTCATAAAATAAGTCTCAGTAAATTTAAAAGGAAGGAAATCATACAGAGTATGTTCTCTGATCACAACAGAATTAAATTAGAAATATTAATAAAATATCTAGAAACTCCCCAAATGTTTCAAAATTAAATATTTGTACTTCTAAATAATCCATAGGTCATTCAAAACTGAATGATAATGAAACTATTTTAAAATTTTTGTGATGCAGCTAAGGAAATGCTTCTTTTAGTGAAGAAGAGAAAAAAAATGTATTGTCCCAATGTTTTACCTTAAGAAGCAACAAAATGAAGTGCTATGTAAACCCATAGATAAAAGCTGAAACTATAAAGCTTCTAGAAGAAAACAGGAGAATATCTTTGTAAGTGGGAGGTAGGCAAAGGTTTCTTAAACAGGACAGGGACAGCACTAGGCATAAAAGAAAATAATCAGTAAGTTAGACCATCAAAATCAAAATCTTTTAATCAAAAGATAACACTATTAAGAAAGTGAATAGTTAAGCTTCAGGAAGGGGAAAATAGTCACAGAACATATATCTGACAAATTATTTATATCAGAATATAATGCACTCCTACAAAAAAATAAAAAGACAAAAAACCCAGTAGACAAACTGGGCAAAAGATGAGAATAGAAACTTCAAAAAAAATATATATATATATAAACACATACATGAATGGCCAATACGCACATAAAAAAGTGCGCCAAATTATTAGTCATCAAAAAATCTGGATTAAAATCAAGTAAGCTGCTGCCACCTCTTCCAGCTGCACCACAGGCGCTGCAGGGAAAGGCAAAGGCAAAGGGGGGTTCCGGAGATTCAGCTGTGAAGCAAGTGCAGATAGACGGCTTTGTGGTATTAGAGATTAACAAACATTACCAAGAAGGACAGGGAACTGAGGTGGTTCAAGGAGTGCTTTGGGGCCTTGCTGTAGAAGACCAGCTTGAGATCACCAACTGCTTTCCTTTCCCCCAGCACACTGAAGAGGATGCTGACTCTGATGAAGATCTGTAAACCTGACAAGCCTCTTAGATAGCCTCATCTACCAGAGGGCAGACAGCAGAAGCAAGAAGAACTACAATCCCGCAGCATGTGGAATGAACCACATTCACAGAAAGGTAGACAAAATGAAAAGGCAGAGGGCTATGTACCAGATGAAGGGACAAGATAAAACCCCAGAAAAACAATTAAATGAAGTGGAGATAGGCAACCTTCCAGAAAAAGAATTCAGAATAATGACAGTGAAGATGAGCCAGGACCTCGGAAAAAGAATGGATGCAAAGATCGAGAAGATGCAGAAAATGTTTAACAAAGACCTAGAAGAATTAAAGAACAAACAAACAGATAAGCAATACAGTAACTGAAATGAAAACTACACTAGAAGGAATCAATAGCAGAATAACTGAGGTAGAAGAATGGATAAGTGACCTGGAAGACAGAATGGTGGAATTCACTGCCACGGAAGAGAATAAAGAAAAAAGAATGAAAAGAAATGAAGACAGCCTAAGAGACCACTGGGACAACATTAAACACACCAACATTCGCACTATAGGGGTGCCAGAAGGAGAAGAGAGAGAGAAAGGACCTGAGAAAATATCTGAAGAGATTATATTCGAAAAGATCCCTAACAGGGGAAAGAAAATAGCCACCCAACTCCAGGAAGCACAGAGAGTCCCAGGCAGGATAAACCCAAGGAGAAACACACCAAGACACGTAGTAATCAAATTGACAAAAATTAAAGACAAAGAAAAATTATTAAAAGCAACAAGGGAAAAATGAAAATAACATACAAGGGAACTACCATAAGGTTAACAGCTGATTTCTCAGCAGAAACTCTACAAGCCAGAAGGGAGTGGCATGATATATTTAAAGTGATGAAAGGGAAGAACCTACAACCAAGATTTCTCTACCCAGCAAGGATCTCATTCAGATTCGATGGAGAAATCAAAAGCTTTACAGACAAGCAAAAGCTAAGTGAATTCAGCACCACCAAACCAGCTCTACAACAAATGCTACAGGAACTTCTCTAAGTGGGAAACACAAGAGAAGCAAAGGACCTACAAAAACAAACCCAAAACAATTAAGAAAATGGTCATAGGAACATACATATCGATAATTACCTTAAACGCGAATGGATTAAATGCTCCAACCAAAAGACACAGGCTCACTGAATGGATACAAAAACAAGACTCATATATATGCTGTCTACAAGAGACCCACTTCAGACCTAGGGACATATAGAGACTGAAAGTGAGGGGATGGAAAAAGACATTCCATGCAAATGGAAATCAAAAGGAAGCTGGAGTAGCAATACTCATATCAGATAAAATAGACTTTAAAATAAAGAATGTTACAAGAGACAAGGAAAGACACTACATAATGATCAAGGGATCAATCCAAGAAGACGATATAACAATTTTAAATATATATGCACCCAACATCGGAGAACCTCAATATATAAGGCAAATGCTAACAGCTACAGAAGAAGAAATCGATAGTAACACAATAATAGTGAAGGACTTTAACACCTCACTTACACCAAAGGACATATCATCCAGACAGAAAATTAATAAGGAAACACAAGCTTTAAATGACACAACAGACCAGGTAGATTTAATTGATGTTTACAGTACATTCCATCCAAAAACAGCAGATTAGTTTTTCTTCTCAAGTGCACATGGAATGTTCTCCAGGATAGATCACATCTTGGGTCACATATCAAGCCTCGGTAAATTTAAGAAAATTAAAATCATATAAAGCATCTTTTCGGATCACAACGTTATGAGATTAGAAGTCAACTGCAGGGAAAAAAATGTAAAAAACACAAACACATGGAGGCTAAACAATACATTACTAAATAACCAAGAGATCACTGAGGAAGTCAAAGAAGAAATAAAAAAATACCTAGAGACGAATGACAATGAAAACACGACGATCCAAAACCTATGGGATGCAGCAAAAGCAGTTCTAAGAGGGAAATTTATAGCAATACAATCCTACCTCAAGAAACAAGAAAAATTTCAAATAAACAATGTAACCTTACACCTAAAGGAACTAGAGAAAGAACAACGAAACCCAAAGATAGTAGAAGAAATCGTAAAGATCAGAGCAGAAATAAATGAAATAGAAACAAAGAATACAATAGCAAAGATCAATAAAACTAAAAGCTGGTTCTTTGAGAAGATAAACAAAATTGATAAACCTTTAGCCAGACTCATCAAGAAAAAGAGGGAGTACATGGATAGATCTAGAGACTGTCATACAGAGTGAAGTAAGTCAGAAAGAGAAAAACAAATATCGTATATTAACACATATATGTGGAACCTAGAAAAATGGTACAGATGAAACGGTTTGCAGGGCAGAAACTGAGACACAGATGTACAGAACAAACGTATGGACGCCAAGGGGGGGAAATGGCGGGGGGTGGTGGTGGGATGAATTGGGAGATTGGGATTGACATGTACACACTAATATGTATAAAATGGATAACTAATAAGAACCTGCTGTATAAAAATATAAATAAAATAAAATGCAAAAACTCAAAAAGAAACAGAGGGAGAGGACTCAAATGAACAAAATTAGAAATGAAAAAGGAGAAGCTACAACAGATACTGCAGAAATACAAAGCATCATAAGAGACCACTACAAGCAACTCTATGCCAATAAAATGGACAACCTGGAAGAAATGGACAAATTCTTAGAAAAGTATAACCTTCCAAGACTGAACCAGGAAGAAATAGAAAATATGAACAGACCAATCACAGGTAATGACATTGACTCTGTGATTAAAAATCTCCCAACAAACAAAAGTCCAGCATCAGATGGCTTCACAGGTGAAGTCTACCAAACATTTAGAGAAGAGCTAATACCCATCCTTCTCAAACTCTTCCAAAAAACTGCAGAGGAAGGAACACTCCCAAACTCATTCTACGAGGCCACCATCACCCTGATACCAAAACCAGACAAAGATACGACAAAAAAAGAAAATTACAGAACAATATCACTGATGAATATAGATGCAAAAATCCTCAGCAAAATACTAACAAACAGAATCCAACAACACATTACAAGGATCATACACCATGATCAAGTGGGATTTATCCCAGGGATGCAGGGATCCTCCAATATATGCAAATCAATCAATGTAATACACCAAATTGAAGAAGAAAAACCATATGATCATCTCAATGGATGTAGAAAAAGCTTTTGACAATATTCAACAACCATTCATTATAAACACTCTCCAGAAAGTGGGCATAGAGGGAACCTACCTCAACATAATAAAGGCCATATGTGACAAACCCACAGCAAACATCATTCTCAATGGTGAAAAACTGAAAGCATTTCCTCTAAGATCAGGAACAAGACAAGGATGTCCACTCTCACCACTATTATTCAACATAGTTTTGGAAGTCCTAGCCATGGTGATCACAGAAGAAAAAGAAATAAAAGGAATCCAAACTGGTCAAGAAAAAGTAAAACTGTCACTCTTTGCAGATGACATGACACTACATAGAGAATCCTAAATATGTCACCAGAAAACTACTAGAGCTAATCAATGAATTTGGTAAAGTTACAGGATACAAAATTAATGCACAGAAATCTCTTGCATGCCTATACACTAACAACAAAAGATCAGAAAGAGAAATTAAGGGAACAATCCCATTCAGCATTGTAACAAAAAGAATAAAATACCTAGGAATAAGCCTATCTAAGGAGGTAAAAAACCTGTACTCAGAAAACTATAAGACACTGAAGAAAGAAATCAAAGATGATGCCAACAGATGGAGAGATATACCATGTTCTTGGATTGGAAGAATCAATATTGTGAAAATGACTATACTACCCAAAGCAATTTCCAGATTCAGTGCAATCCCTATCAAATTACCAGCGGCATTTTTTACAGAACTAGAACAAAAAATCTTAACATTTGTGTGGAGACACAAAAGACCCTGAATAGCCAAAGCAATCTTGAGGGGAAAAAAACAGAGCTGGAGGAATAAGACTCCCTGACTTCAGACTATACTACAAAGCTACAGTAATCAAGACAATATGGTACTGGCACAAGAACAGAAATATAGATCAATGGAACAGGATAGAAAGCCCAGAGATAAACCCACGCACCTATGGTCAGCTAATCTATGACAAAGGAGGCAAGGATATACAATGGAGAAAAGACAGTCTCTTCAATAAGTGGTGCTGGGAAAACTGAACATCTACATGCAGAAGAGTGAAATTAGAACACTCCCTAACACCATACACAAAAATAAACTCAAAATGGATTAAAGACCTAAATGTAAGACCAGACACTATAAAACTCTTAGAGGAAAACATAGGAAGAACACTCTTTGACATAAATCACAGCAAGATCTTTTTTGACCCACCTCCCAGAGTAACGGGAAAAAAAACAAAAATAAACAAATGGGACCTAATGAAACTTAAAGCCTTTGCACAGCAAAAGAAACCATAAACAAGACGAAAGACAACCCTCAGAATGGTAGAAAATATTTGCAAACGAATCAATGGACAAAGGATTAATCACCAGAATATATAAACAGCTCATGCAGCTCAATATTAAAAAAACAAACAACCCAATGAGAAAATGGGCAGAAGACCTATACAGATATTTCTCCAAAGAAGACATACAGATGGCCAAGAAACACATGAAAAGCTGCTCAACATCACTAATTTTTAGAGAAATGCAAATCAAAACTACAATGAGGTATCACCTCACCTGGGTTAGAATGGGCATCTTCAGAAAATCTCCAAACAACAAATGCTAGAGAGGGTGTGGAGAAAAGGGAACCCTTTTGCACTGTTGGTGGGAATGTACATTGATACAGCCACTATGGGGAACAATAGAGGTTCCTTAAAAAACTAAAAATAGAACTACCATATGACCCAGCAATCCCACTACTGGGCATATATCCAGAGAAAACCGTAATTCAAAAAGACACATGCACCCTAGTGTTCACCGCAGCACTATTTACAATAGCCAGGTCGTGGAAGCAACCTAAATGCTCATTGACAGGTTAATGGATAAAGAAGATGTGGTACATATATAATGGAATATTACTCAGCCATAAAAGGGAGTGAAATTGGGTCATTTGTAGAGACGTGGATGGATCTAGAGACTCATACAGAGTGAAGTAAGTCAGAAAGAGAAAAACAAATATCGTATATTTACACATATATGTGGAATGTAGTAAAATGGTACAGATGAACCGGTTTGCAGGGCAGAAACAGAGACGCAGATGTAGAGAACAAACGTATGGACACCGAGGGGGGAAAGCAGGGGTGGTGTTGTTGGTCGTGTGATGAATTTGGAGATTGGGATTGACATATAGACATTAATATGTATAAAATAAAAATCTGAAAACATCAAGTAAGATACCACTATATATTCTCCAGAATGACTAAGTTTAAAAAGATGGAAGTCTTGAAACAGGAACACCTAATTAAAGCAGAGAAAAAAAATCAAAATCAAATCAAGAAAGCTATTCCTTCTGGAATGGTAGGAATGGCGTTCAAGTGGGGAAGGGCATCTGGGAACTTTCTGAGCTGTTGGAGGTGTTCTACAAATAATTAAACTCTAATAAACTGCATGCTCAAGTATTTAGAGGTAAAGTGTATGGACATATGCAATTTACATTAAAATTCATAAAAAAATAAGATGGAATGAAAGATGGATCAAAGATGGACAAGTAGATCCATATGTAATAAAGTACATGGAGTAAAATTATATAATTTTATACTATTATATATATTAATATATATAATTTTGTAATATTATTATATAGAATTATATAATATTATTATAAAAATTATAATTCTATAATCTGGTTGGTAAGTATATGTTTGTTCATTGTAAAGTTCTCTCTACTTTCTTTCTTAATATTTTCATAGTAAATGTTGGAAGAAATATGTAAGTCAGAAATCGAGGTAGTTTTTTGTTTTTTGGGTTTTTTTTGCGGTACGCGGGCCTCTCACTGTTGTGGCCTCTCCCGTTGTGGGGCACAGGCTCCGGACGTGCAGGCTCAGTGGCCATGGCTCACGGGCCCAGCCGCTCCGCGGCATGTGGGATCTTCCTGAACCGGGGCACGAATCCGTGTCCCCTGCATCGGCAGGCGGACTCCCAACCACTGTGCCACCAGGGAAGCCCTCGATGTAGTTTTAATCACATTGAAAACACATCTAATATACCTGATCTTGTTTTCTAAAAACATATTCCCTGCTGAAAGGAACCAGGGCTCCTTGGAGAAATGGCTCATTCCAGGTCCATGACAGGAAAGGTAAAATGTAAGCTCAAGATGAACGAATACATATTAAAAGTACACAGGAGCCAGTCTGAAAAGTCTCCACTGGCCAGTGTGGGACATTTAAAGCAAAGAATAGATTTTAAAAAGGCTTATAATTTCATTGAATTATAAGGGAATCTGTGAGTCCATGATGATAGTAAAAAGAAGACTGCGGTGGTATGAACAGGACACTCTTCTCTACAGAAAAATGCCAGTTCATATAGGAGGAATGCTAGACTTAGAAAATTACTATTTTGCACTTGAGCAAATTAATTGATTCAGACAAGGATCATCGATGTATGCTTACAACATTACTATGTGAGAGGTGTTGGGGAACAGGATATTCACTTGGGGTCGAAGATGACTTATCAGTTACTCATGGAGAAAGGTAATTTTACAATGGAGGGATCTGGCAGGACCCCAGCTCAACTAAATGATCACACTTAGCATCACCAAATAATGAAATAAGTAGACGTATGCTTGCTGATAGAGAGCACACAACAAAAAGGTTACCCTCAATCTATGAGAAGAAACGATCAGCTAAATCTAGACTGTGGAACATTCCACAACAAGGGTTGGCAAACTTTTTCTGCACAGGCCCAGGCAGTAAATATTTCAGGCTTTGCCTATCGTAAAGTCTCTGTTGCAGCTATGCACCTTTCTGTTTTATGAATGGGTGTGGCCATGTTACAACACAACTTTATTTACAAAAACAGGTAGTGTGTCTTAGCCATAGAGCTGCAGTTTGTCCACCTTTGTTCTGTCCCCTGACAACTGTCCAAGAGTCTTCAAAAAACGCCAATATCATGAAAGAAAAACAAAAGAAAAAGGGAGGATGACTACTCTAGATTAAAGGGATCTGATGCTATTACGACAGTAAAACAATGTCTGATCCTTGATCAGGTGCTGGACTTTAAAGACATTTGGGGTACAAATGAAGCAATTTGAGTAAGGACGAAAAATTATACACTATTTATTGTGTATCAATGTTAAAATTTCTTCAGTGTGATAACAGGATCGAGAAAATGCCTTTGTTTTTATTAGATATATGCCAAAAACATGATGCCTGAAAATTACTTTCAAAAAGGAGAAGTAAATATGTGGCAAAATGTTAAAAACAAAGTAAGCTATCTGCTAATCTGTGTTCAACAATAAAATGCGTATGTCGGAGAAAAAGAAACCACAACAGTTCACTGAAAAGAAAACCGATGTCTCTATATATACGACTATGTATAAACTAGATAACTAATGAGAACCTACTGTAGAGCACAGGGAACTCTACTCAATGCTCTGCGGTGACCTAAATGGGAAGGAAATCCAAAAAAGAGGGGATATATGTATACATGTAGCAGATTCACTTTGCCGTACAGCGGAAACTAACACAACATTGTAAAGCAACTATACTCCAATAAAAAAGAATTTTTAAAAAAAATGATGTCTCAAAGGGTAACACATAACAGAGACGTTCTGGAAAACTGTAACTAGTTTTTGAAACTTTAAGGAATATAGTTACATTTTATTGTACCAAGAATCACTTCAAAAGTTTCCAAACATAGAAAGTAAGATAGATTTTGCCAAGGATGTTAAGATGCCAATACCCAACTGGTTGTCTTGTCTCCATTTCCTGATCTTGAAAAAATAATGATCCACGGGCAGCTGTTAATTGTGGCTAAGGCCTAACCAATACCCATGATGCTGTGCTTGTATCTGTCCCGTCAAAGCCTATAATGAATGCTCCGTCAAAATATTTTTATGTTCGTCTCGGCATTTTATGAGAGAACCCCTCTACATTTTCCCCAAGTATCCCAAACTCCCCAAGGCCCAAACTATACTCATCCTCTTCCCAGCCCTCAAGTAAGCTCCTCTTTTTTTTTCTTTTTTAAACTTCTCGCCCTGAAGAAGGCAGCAAACACCCACCTGGTTCGATCTGGAAGGCATTCCTCCATTTCCTTGCCAGGTACCAAGTCCCGAGGCTTTTATCTGTATACTTGCCTCCCTTACCTATCACTGTAGGTGGGGCCTTCCCCGTTCTCTTCTGGACTACAGCTTCCTTCGGAGTCTCCGCCTTTGTAATCCACTCTCTCTGTTGATAGGGGTGATATGACCTTATTCCCTGATGAAAATTGTTCAATGGCTCTCCACTTCCTATAGTCTATAATCCAAACTCTTTGGCATTGCATAAATTGCACCAGACTATTTCTGCATGTCCATCTCCTGCCACTTCCCAAGACACACTCTACTCTAAGACCAATATTTTTGCAAGTCTATAAACACGCATGCTCTCTCGTTCCCTCTGCAGCACACCCTCTTACAATACAAGTTCTATCCTGGCTGCTCGGTATATACATAAATTCCCTAAGACTTCAACACAGGCATAGCACTAATCACCCGCCTTGCCTTAGTTTTCATATTATAATACAGAGAAGATTATGACAGTTCATTTAGGCACCAAATTCCATCAATATGCTAATGATTCTTAAATCTGCACCTCTGTCAAGACCGCTCTCTCAAGCTGCAAACCTATATCCAATCTTGATCCTCAGTTAACATCTCCATTTGGAAGATCGTGAGGCTAACACAGAGCTTGCAGAGCACGCAGCAGGGCTGGGGTTCAAACCATCAGGTACCTGGTCTCCAACCAGCTTGGTCCCCAGACCAGGAACCTGACGGCCATCTTTGACACTTCCTTTTCCTGTACGTCTCACCTCCATCACCCAGTTCTAGTTCATTAATAAAGATCCCAAGTCAGCCTACCTCTGCTCACCTCCACCCGTCCCAGGCTTCGACACGTTATTGCTCTGACAACTGCAATTGCTTCCTGATTGGTTTCCTACTTTCATTTTTGCTCTCTCCTGACTTTATTCCCTACATCTGAGCCAGATCTATATTTTCTAAACAGAAATTTTGTTATAGTTTTCCTTAGTTAAAGTTTATCGATGGTTTCTCATTTTGTTTTGGCAAAACGCCCCAATTCTGAAGAGCCTGAACAGCCCTTTTCCGGCCTCACTGGAGGTGCTCTCTGCTACTCTCACTGGGCTTCCGCCTCCTCCCAGGGGCCTCTGTTCAGCTGTCTGCCTCAGGCCCTTGTTACATGTTACAATGTTTGGAAATTCTCTACCCCTCCCACCCCTTCCTCACCTATTCTCCCTCATCTTTGGTCTCAAAAGAAATGTAACCTCCTTTACAAGTTCCTTCCTGGATGTATCAGTTTAAATCAGGTACCACTGTTATACGCTGCCAGCGCATTCTACTTTCCTTCCTAGCAATTTATACAATTTGCAACTAAATATTTGCATGTTAGCCTCTGCTCCTCACTGGCTTGAAAACTTCTCCTACCAAGTTTAATATCTAAGTGCTTAGCTCTAGTTCAATGCCTGTCATATGATAGACAATTAGTATTCTGAAGAAATAAGTAAATACTGCAGGCTAAAATAATATAGGTTAAATGCATGGTAAGACAAAGAGAAGAAATAATCAAAACAGATACGACTCAGCATGAAATGACCAAAAGGACTAACATTGGAAGGTGCACAAAATTCAGAATACGTCAGCAAAGTCACTACGGGCCCAGATGAATTAGAACTACTTACAGTAATTCATTTATTTACATCCTTTCTAATCATGCCAATTTTCAAAACCCAAGATTAACTCTAAACTGAGACTTCGGTGGTCTAGGTTTATGTTTCTATCCTGAGCCTGTTATCTAAAGCAAATTACTTCTCTGTGCTTCCTTCTTAAGAACAGGTAACATTTCTGCTACGAAAATGAACTGTAATGAGGAAATTTTAAACTTAAGGGGAAAACAGTTTGCAAAGTACACTATTATCATTCTGTAGTGTGAATGCCATAGGGGAATTAAAGAAACTCTGCCCAATATCAGAGCAACATTATCATAAAAAATAATGTAATACGGAATTTTTCTTACTGGTCATTCTGTTCTAAAATCTATTCAATAGACAATAGGCAGATTAATCTTAATATACACTTATGTCTGGTCCCATACTTCTTCACTCACAGACCTTCACTGCCAGTATTTTTAATACAGAATTAAATCATACAGATTCTTCAGAAAAACACCAAGATTGCACGAGCTAAATGGAGAAGTATGCTGAATCGAAAGATACTCCACAAAAGAGGAAATGTAAATACTAGTAAGCCTGTATACAGAAATATGTGGAATTTCATTAGCAATATATCACAAAGTATGAAATTTAGAACAGGTCTTATTTTTAGTCCTTTTGGCTCATATACAAGGATTAAATACCTACTGTTGATAAGGATGTATGCAGTTGGCACTCATATTTTCCAGTGGCTGTGTAAATTTTTATAACTGTAGTAAAAATTTAACTTAGCAATAGGTTTTAAGGGCCATAAAAATACTTAGACCTTTTGAACTGGCAAATCCACTTACAGCAATCTATCCTGAGGAAATAATTCTAGCTAAGAAATAAACCTTATGCTGAAACATGTTTAACCACTCAGTATTTATAATATTGAATCACTGAAAACCTGAGGTACAATAATGAGAATGATCATTGTTATTATGAAGCTTGTACTAACATAGAAAATGCTTATAATAATATATTAAGGGAAAATGGGAGAAAATAAAATTGTTTATATGAGTATATCTTTCAAATACATCCACATACATGTAGGCAAAGAGGCAATGATATTATACATCAAAATTCTCATAGTGATTATATTAATAGAGGTAGAAAGGAAGGAGGCAAATTTTTGCTGTTTTCCTTTACTGTCTTTTTTCAATGTCATTTGACATTTATAATAAAGTTAACAACAGCAACAAAATCTTCAATGGCTCCCCACTGTCGGTTTAAATTTATGAGTACGAATTTCCTATTCAAAGTCCTCAGTTCACCTCTGCTTTCTCTTGAATCTTATCTTAGACTTCTTACTCCTTACACTGTATCCATCCCTTAACAAGTCCCCTTCCAGTGGGCCCAGTGGTGGTACTCATTCCAAGTTTACTTAGTTGAATAGACAAATCTTTTCTCTTTTGGAACATTTCCTGACCCACTCCCTGCTGGAGAGAGATATATTTTAGTTAAAGCAATTTGGTACTTTGAAGAGAAATTGTATTTCCATAAAAAGACTGTTTATAAAAGCAGTAACCTATTTAATTTGGAAATAGGCATCAGTAACCTATTTAATTTGGAAATAGGCATCAGATAAAGTCAATCGGGACACTGTGCCAGTAATTTTTTTCTTTTGTAGACATACAGTAATTGACTTTATTTTCTGCATACCATATGTCTCAAAATAGGAAGCACAGTTGCTTCAATAAATGAATTTAAAGGAGTCAAGTTATATTCCACATCTAGAATTTTGTTCTCTTATTTAAAATTTATTCCATTAACATGTCAGATACAAAAATAAACATTCTCTCAATATTGGTTTTCAATAAAATTACTAGGTAAAGCTAATGATTTAGGATTGTAAGAACTAAGGCAGTATTTAGTGATGGCGTTAAGAATCTTCTTTAGCATTTATAAAGCTATCTAATGCCTATAAATTCTGGGTATGAGAGTCCTTAACAAAGAAGTACATTTTACAGCTGCGTATGACAGTGTGAAACAAAAAACAAACATTCATCACACTGAGGAAAAAGTCCAAACTTTATGGCCTGATATGAAGCTTAACCTGTAATATTCCATAGCAATAGCCACATTATTGGTAAGGCGCTGGATTCCTAGGACACCCCCCTAAAATCTATTTACCTTATTATACTGAGAGTTTGGTAAGATAGCCTGAGGGAATCTGATACCCCAAAACCTTAGTTGACATATAAAATGGTGTTCAGAATGGGTGATAAGAATAAGAAGTCCTGTGCAATCGGCTGCCTTTACAAACAGGACATGTGTAATGCTGGTAACTGAGAAGAGCTGCTGTCATCACAGAGAAAGCACAGTCACTACAAAAACAGTTCAGAGCTTTTGTACTTAAGAAAGACTCTGAGTTATGGGTTAAGAAGTAAAAGAAGACAAAAGATAACATCACTAGGCCCTGCAGGCTCACTCCATGTCCCAGGCAGTATAACAATTACTTAATTATGTTTAATTCTCACAACTTCTCTGCAAAGGAGACAGTATAACACAATACACCATGTAGGGCCACAGAAATGCGAGAGGCGCTATGAGGGTAAAGAGTTTGAGCTTTAGGATCAAATATATCTGGAACTTACTATCCATACAACCTTGAGAAAATTAACTAGCTTCTCTAAGCCTCCATTTTCTCATCTATAAAGAAAGAAGGATGATGCAGACGCAGAGAATGGACTTGAGGACACGGGGAGGGGGAAGGGTAAGCTGGGACGAAGTGAGAGAGTGGCATGGACATATATACATTACCAAATGTAAAACAGATAGTGGGAAGCAGCCGCATAGCACAGGGAGATCAGCTCGGTGCTTTGTGACCACCTAGAGGGGTGGATAGGGAGGGTGGAGATACGGGGATATATATATATATGTGTAGCTGACTCACTCTGTTATAAAGCAGAAACTAGCACACCATTGTAAAGCAATTATACTCCAATAAAGATGTTTAAAAAAAAAAAAAAGAAAGAAGGAAAATTAAGGTATTGGTAAAGTTTCTTCCAGGCATATTGTAGGGTTGTATTTCCTGTTTCCACTGTGGCTGGGTGAGGCAATAGGATTACTTCTGGCTAACGAGTTATGACCAGAAGTGATCCAGTTACTTCTGAGCCAGGGCATTTAATTGCCAGTGCAAGATCCTACAGAGCTCTTTCTTTTTCCTCTAGCCCTATAACTGGCCACATTTAAGATGGGTTGCTCTGTCAGAACGGGTCCTCAAGAAACCATCGTAAGCAGAGCCCCCTTGTCAGTCTAGATTGGACGGGTAGCATGAGCAAGAGATAAATGTAGCTTTAAGCCACTAAGATTCGGGGATTGTTTTATCATAAGTGTAACCAAGGCAATATGAACTGATAAAGGTCATTTCTCTCCTATAGAGTTATGAGGATTTAATAAAGTAATATTAGAAATATTTTTCAAGGTCTCTAGCAAACAGTACTCAATCGACATCTATGATTACTATTATGTTATTATCTTTTATAAATTAGAACACTGAGATTGCAAAATATTCCATAATGTGCCTCAGGACACACTGCTATTAAGAGACAGAGTTGCTTCTGTAACACTGTAAAGCCAAAGATCTGTTCATTAAAGCCACCCTCCTTTAGTCATCTAACCTGGCCAAAAAACCCCCAACCTTCTAATAGTTATTATCTTTTTGTTCATATATGGGGGTTTTTTTGTTGCTGTTCTCAAACCCTCTCTCTGTTGCACAAAAATTAATTTCTTTTTATTCTCTGATTTTTTTCTGTGTGTTCGCTGTTTATTTTGTTTAATAAATTTTGTCACACAGCATGGCAATCTTTATGCAAGATTTAACAATCACACCCCCCTACAATTTGGTTGTAGCCTATCTTTCAGAATTTATCTTCTACTTCTACCCATGCTAGTCTGGTCTATAAACGCTGATCCAAATATGAAATGCTCATTTTCTCCTTCTAGTCTTTGCTTATGCCATTCTAACTGAAATTCTTCCTCTGTCCAGTTTCTGATTCTTCTTTTTAAAAATTGGACTTAAACTCTATTTCTTCCACAAAGTCAACTCTAATCACAATTTAAGAGCACAGATGGTCCATCCTGCTTATTTGAAACATAATTTCCTGTGATTTTATAAGACAGCTGTGTACTGCAGGGGTATAAAGCATGGAAACTGCAGTTCCCAGAATCCCTTGCCAGTAGAGTTCTGGTTAATTTCTTCCTATGACGAATTCTTACGAGATCTGAAGGCAGAGGAGGAAACAACATGCTTTGAGGATTTTAACTGCCTCATGGAACTGACTGAAAGCAAACAGATCAGACACTAATTACGTTTTTACATTTTGAGGGAGTTTACTGTAAACCCCCTTTACACAACAGCAAATGAATGAACAAACCACCGCCACTACCACGAAAAAACGTCAGCCCACACTAAAGAAGTCTTTGCTGTTCAAGAGGTTAAACAATCCCTGAGACACCAAACTTCCATGAATGGGAGGCAAGCTGTAGCTTAAAGAAGATATACTCGCTATACACACTTCAAGGGGAATAATGACAAAGAGGCAACTCTAAAAGGTGAAGGCACCTGTCAGAGAAAAAGGACAATGGAGTTCCTCGCAGGAAGTGCCTCCACTGCTTATGTGCACGTGTGTGTGTGTGTGTGCTAGAGTGTGAATGGGATTGTTTAGTGTTCCATTTGTATATGGGGTGGATGTGTGTGGAGGGAGGGACAATTTGTCTTCTAATTTTATAGATTCTCAGAACAAGAGGGACCACGTCTAGACCTGATGGAGCATTGACAGGTCTCCCAGATATTTTGGAGATTGAGTTGGTTGTAATGACTGGTTGGTTCTTTGGATTTTTATCCTGGCAAAAGGACTGGGTGTATTTTCTGCAGGGTAAGAGAAAAAATGTATCTGGCAAACAGAAGGACAGGTTGCGGGCAGCAACAATATACGTACTCGTCAATTCCTAGTTCATTGTCCTCTTCCTGGGCACACTGGAAAACTACATTTCCAGACTCCCACAAAGGTTACTGAGTCCTGGAATGTGAGTAGAAGGGACAAGAGTTGCTTCTGTACTAAGGCGGTTAAGTACTTATGAACTTTGCACACGCTTTTTTTCTTTTTCACTCCTGATATTAGAAGCCACCTTTTTAGACGACACAGTTGAAAGATGGAGGCAGCTTGCCATCTGAACCACTGCTTGGAGGCTCGTTACCTATGAATCCCACCCCACCTGCATCAGACTGTGAATGAAGCCAATAATATCATGGGGCTAACGGTCACAAAAGTTGACATTAATAATCCTGATTAGACTGCTCATAATTATTGAACAGGACAAACCAGGGGAAACTGGAACAAAAAGGTCAGTGAGAACTTTAGGGTTAGTGAGAAATCATGGCAACCAGGCTAAGATTTGGTTGTTTTCAAAACAGGACAGTGAACCCAAAGGTAGATCTGAGATCAGAAAATCAGTCTAGCACGTGTGATGTCTTAATTTTGTTGCTTGTATGTATGTCTGTCTGGGCTCCAGTTCCTTCCGGTAAGAGACAGTGACTTTTCAACTTTGCATCCCTAGCACCTGGTGCAGGACAGATGGGATAAGATGTCCAAACTGAGCATAAGCTTCAGGGTGTTTATCAAAGCAGGTCAGATATGCAACAGGACATGATTTTGGCTGGGGAAAGTCAGGGATCAGGTTTCTATACCCAGTCTTAGGAAGCTGGGTACTCAGGACCAGTGGGTCTAGGTCAGCTATGCCCTGTGTGCCACAGCAGTGCTAGTCTAGAGATACTTCAGAGAGGTCCTTGCATTCCTTGGCCTGGGGTCACTTCAGCTTATAGCATCTGGAAAGAGGCTAAATATAGAGGTTAAATGAGCCAAGTTATTAGATTAAGAGATTAGGCAGGTACACCCAGAAATACCATCATATTTGCATTATTATTTAAAATAACTATTTAACTCTATATTATTTTTTACTCAATAGTATATATATATGTTATAAAATATCACAGAGCATAGGAAACACTATCCAAATAACTGAATCTACATGTCATTAATTCTAGAGAGATTAAAGAAAGAATATGCTTGTAAAAATAAAAGATTTAGTCATAGATATAACTGTAGTAATAAATGAACAAAGTTATTCACTTTTACAATTTTTATGCTTCTTAACACTGAAGAGACAGCTTTGAAAAGTGATTTCCCAAGATAATGAAAGAGGCAAAAAAGGAAGAGAATTTTATCACCCTGCACCTATAGGGGAGACGGAAAAATACGGAACATTTTCTATCTAGTGAAGTAAACATACATTCATATATACAAACATATGGGGGCAGAGAAAGCAGATGGGAAATTATTATAAGAAAAGCTCTAAAGAGACAAATCAGGAAAAGAAACACATAAAACCCAGATTCTTCAATTCCAGAAATAATTATGTATTTAATGGTTATTGAACCCTTTCCAAAGGAAAAATGTACTAAATTTTACTAGATTTTTACAAGAGCAAATTCTCTTTAACCTCCCCCCAAAAACACACACACTGACACTCACTGCTTTCATATAAAATAAGAGAAAAAATTGATTTATTTATTTGTTCTTTCTCAAGTATTTACTGAGTATTCACTATGTGCCTGACATTGTGAAAGTATTACCAAAAAAAAAAAAGGAAGGAAGAAAATGACATGATTCTAAAAGAGCTCTCTAATGTAATAAAGACACTCAACACATCAGAAGAGGCTGTCAATAAACAGAGCAAATACACTTAAAAGAACTGGTTATCGAGTTTCAGTACCACATCACATGGAAAATGTATTAAAATATATGTCTATGGAGGAAAAGGTGACCGACATTAGGAAAAAAATCTACCGCATGAATAATAGATATAGAGAAAATAGGAAATAATAGCAGAGATCGATGAAACAGGAAATAGCTACAGTAGAGAATCTGTAAAACTGAAAGCTGCAAAGACTAATAGACAAATATCTAGCAAGCCTAATCAAAAGCAAAAAAGAAAATGTCCCAAAATATTAAAAATGAAAAAAAGACTATAACTATAGATGAAATATTGATTTCAAAAATAAGAGGAAACATTAAAATATTTTATGCTGATTAATTAATTAAAATAGACAATTTCCTAGAAAATATAACATCACAAAACTAAAAACAGAACTACTGTATGATCCAGGAATTCCACTCCTGGTTATATACCCAAAGAAAATAAAAACATTAATTTGAAAAGATACATGCACCCCAATGTTCATAGCAGCATTATTTACAATAACCAAGACATGGAAACAACCTGAGAGTCCATCAACAGATGAATGAATAAAGATGTGTGTGCTCGCGCACGCACGCACACACATATATATATCGATAATGGAATAGTATTCAGCCTTAAAAAAGAGTGAAATTCTGCCATTTGTAACAACATGGATGGACCTAAAGTGTATTATGCTTAGTGAAGTAAGTCACACAGAGAAGGACAAATACTCTGTTACGACTTACTTGTGGACTATAAAAAATAAACCAAATGAATTAACAAAACAGAAACAGACTTATAGATATGGAGAACAAACCAATGGTTACCAGTAGGGAGAGGGAAAGGGTGAGGGGAAAGCTATGGGTAGGGGATTAGGAGGTACAAACTACTGTGTATAAAATAAATATGCTACAAGGACATACTGTACAGCACAGGGAATACAGCCAACATTTTATAATAACTTTAAATGGAGTATAATCTATAAAAATATCAAATCACTATGCTGTACACCTGAAAGTAATATAATATTGTAAATCAACTATACTTCAATTAAAAACTAATAATTCAGAATAAATAAAAAATATGAGGGACTTTCCCAGTGGCACAGTGGTTAAGAATCCAACTGCCAATGCAGGGGACACGGGTTCAATCTCTGGTCCAGGAAAAGCCCACATGCCATGGACCAACTAAGCCCGGGTACCACAACTACTGAGCCTGTGCTCTAGAGCTTGCGAGCCACAACTACTGAGCCTGTGTGTCACAACTACGGAAGCCCGCATGCCCTAGAGCCTTGGTGCCGCAACTACTGAGCCCACATGCCACAACTACTGAAGCCTGCGTGCTCTAGGGCCTGTGTGCTGCAACTACTGAGCCTGCTCGCTGCAACTACTGAAGCCCGTGCACCTAGAACCCATGCTTCGCAACAAAAGTTCCGCAACGAGAAGCCCGTGCACCGCAAGGAAGAGTAGCCCCCACTCGCTGCAGCTAGAGAAAGCCTGCACGCAGCAATGAAGACCCAACACAGACAAAAAAAAAATAAAATAAAAAATAAAATAAATTAAAAACATGAATAGGACTATAGGCACAAAATAAACTGAATCAGGAGATAAAGATCAACTCACCAAAACAAATTCAAAAAACAAAACAAAATTAAAAACAAATAAATCAATAAACCTCACTAGATCTAGACACATTCTGCCAAATACGCAGGAACTGATAATCCTCCTCTTAAACTGTTTCACAGATTACAAAAGGCTCTCCTCATTTCATTTTATTAACATAGCGCAACCTTTAGACCAAAAGTAGACAAAACAAAAAAAATTATTAACCTAGATGCAAAAATGCTAAACAAAATATCAGCTATCCAAAACTTTCAAGGTGTTTAAAAACAGGTATCAGGGCCAGGTTCAGAACTGGTTTATTCCAGTGATGCACTGTTGGTCTAAGGTTAGAAAATCTATGAATATGACTCTCCACAATAAAAGAAAATGGGAGAAAAACCATGCAATTATCTTAACAGAAATCAAAGGAATATTTGCTAAAGTTTAACATTCACTCAAAATAAAAATTCTTAGCAAAATATAAATTTATAAAACATACCTACCAAAGACCTAAAGTAAACACCATAAACCTAATGAGTGTATGTGTGAAGAAAAAATGCAATGACAACATACTGACACTAACTACTTTCATATGAAACAAAAAAACAAGAAGCAAATATTTATGTGTTCATTTTCAAGATTTTATTGGAGGTCGGCTATGTGCTTGGCATTTCAAAAGAATTACCCGCCCCCTCCCCAAAAAAAGGAAAGAAAGAAAGAAGATAAATGCAATTATAATATGTAAAAGTAAAATGTAGAGAACTTCCCTTAAAATCAGGAAGCAACTCAAGAAGGCATGCTATCATCATTTCTATTTAACCTTATACTGGGAGTCCTGGAACGTAGCACAAGAAAAAAAGATATTAAATGATAAAAGGCTTGAAAAGGATTAAATGATGCTCGTTATTTCCGCATGATATGACTGTCTCCAAATGAAGTCAAACAGAATTGCTTACAAAATATTATGAGAATTTGGCAAGGTTTTCAGATATAAAGTCAATGGTAAAAGTCAGTTTCAACATTAAACGTCAGCAACAAAGTTTGAAGACATAGTAAGTACTCCATTTATAATATCTACAAAATGGAGATCTAGGAGAAAATGATAATTTTTTAAAAATCAAAAGACATTAAAGAGGACCTGAGTAAATGGAAAGTTACATGATGGTCATGGATAAAATACCAATGCTCATGAAATTAATCTATCAATTCAATTTAAATTCTAAATAAAATGTCTCATGAAACTTGATAATATTCAACTGCAAAAGCAAAGGACCAAGAGTGGCCAAGATAATTTTCCAGAAGAAAAACAAAGTTGAAGAAACTTATTCTACCAGATAACACTAATTAAGACACTGTGGTAATGACATAAGATAAACACACAGAAGAAGCAACAAATAGTACAGTCCAGGAAGAGACATAAAAACATCTGATATACAATGGAAATGCTATTTCAAAAAGTGGGGGAAAGACGAACTATTGCACAAATATGCTGAGTTGATTGATTTTCACATATAAAATGAGATTACTACATTATGTTTAACATAAAATTCAATTTTGAATGATTAAGACCTATATATATATACAAAGCAAACTTTAAAACTTTTGGAAAATAATAAAAAAGACTTTCTAAGTGATCTCAAAGTAGGTGAGGATTTCTTAAACAAGATGTAAAAAAGCACAAACACTAAAGACTTCACTGAAGTAAAAAACTTTCAAACATTAAAAGACACTGTATTCTATATGAAAAAAAAAAAACCCAGAAAATTGGGTGAAAGTGTTTGGAACACATATAGCTGACAATAGCTAGCAAACTCTTACAAATCATTAAGAAAAAAGCAAACAACCCAATAGCAAAATTTGCAACAGTAGGAGAAAGCAGTACACAGAGTAATAGACACAGATATGACCAAAGTTTAATAAACATATGAAAACAAACACATGAAAGACACGCTGCCCGCGTGGTAGGCTACATTATAGGGAAGGTACAAATTAACTCAGAAATCTCAGTGGCGTAACAAAACAGGTTTGTTTTTCAGTCATGACACAGATCCAATGCAAGCTGACAGGCCGCTCTGAGGACCCATGCTCCACTGTCCAGTTAATGTACTGTAAGAAAGGGCTGGAAAAGTTTTGAATCTCTACCTCTGACATGACAGTTGTCGCTTCTGCTCACAGCCTACTGGCCAAAAGTAGTTGACTGGCCTCACCTACCTGCAATGGGGCTGGGAAACGTTGGAGAGACACTTGGACATTCAGTGAAAAATAAATGTCTCTGTGATGAGTAGCAATTAGAGAAATCCAAACTAAGGCAATAGCAAGATGCTCCCCACACTCATTAGATTCGGGGGAACAACCATGAGAACTCTGATATTACCAACGATTTGTGAGGATGTGAAAAGCGAAAGTCACACACAGCTGTTGAATATGTAAATTAGCACATTTTAAGAACATCTGCAATACCGGGACAAAGGTGTACCTACTTACGACCCTACTCTACAGGTGCATAAAAGGTGTCATGTGAAAATTATTCACTTAAAGTTGGTTTGTAATAGCAAAATATTGGAAATCAACTGAATGTTGGAGACAACCTAAATATTAGAAAAACCTAGAATACCTAAACTGTATTTTATTCTTACTGAAAGTGAATATTGATAGAGCATATTGAACAGGAAAAAAAGCTGCAGAAGGTGATATACTGTACACTTTATTAATATAAAGTTGTAAAACCTGCAAAGTTATCATATATATTGTGTGTAGATACAGGTACGTGGTTAGCCTATACTAATGTGCATAAATTATAAACAATTTCAAAATGGGGAGGAGAGACGGTATGTTAGGCTACACTATTCATAAAACAATTCATATCTGTTAGTTCTACTATAGGTAATAAAACCTAAGAAAATAATACTGTTTAACAGTCACAAGTTATTCTTTGTTAACACTTACCTAGTAAGGCTTTTTATATTAATGATAATTAGAAGCAGCTCCATATTTTCAAAATAGTTAAATATGGATGATGACATATGAAACACTATGATTATTAGAAATCTATGTATTAAGTAGTATAGTGACTGGAACTTGATCAACAGTAGCTACCGTCATCATCATCACTGTTACTGCTACTACTATTATTTACCTTTATTAAAGGAATAAGTACGCAAAGTAGGCTGATGTGTGGAAACAATAGTGAAACAATGTCAACTGGAAAAAGTGGAATACTAATTAGAATGTTTGTACACATTAATTAAAGCACCATAAACTATATTCACATCCATTAACAATGATTTTAAAATAACTTAGAATTTTAGTAAAATTTAATGCTTATTAAATGCTATTAACTTGCATATTGAAAATAAAATTATACTGTCACTCAATTTTCTCAAAACCTTAAATTAGTTTAAATTTCTAGTTCACTATGCTAATAGGCATAGGCATTTATTTTATTTTTTATTTTATTTTATTTATTTATTTTTTTTGCAGTACGGGGGCCTCTCACTGTTGTGGCCTCTCCCATTGCGGTGCACAGGCTCTGGACGCGCAGGCTCAGCGGCCATGGCTCACGGGCCCAGCCACTCCGCGGCATGTGGGATCTTCCCGGACCGGGGCACGAATCCGTGTCCCCTGCATCGGCAGGCGGACTCTCAACCACTGTGCCACCAGGGAAGCCCAGGCATAGGCATTTTTAAAACCATTTAAGAAAATACATCTGTGACAACTAGTTCCATTATTGAAGAAAATCTCCTTCATAAATGATGCATGGCCCCTGAAATCATTAACTTCTGAAAAGAAAAATAATTTCACAGTTGTTTCTACTACATAACTGCTTACTTGATAACTGCATTATTTTTATCACACATTTTTTAGTTAATATGACTTGGTTTACTAAAGGAAACATCTATAAAAGCAGTAGGAGAATGCAATGACTAAACCTCTTATGTGCTTGTAATTTTTATTTTTATCAGTACAGTTTTATCCACTGAGAAAAGTCAGAAAGGAAAGAGATTATCTTCTATTTTATCCTTTCACTCCAGCACTGAATGAATCTGACATTTATTTTTATACAATGGCCCGAACCTGAGGGGTTTTTTTTACCGTGGTCAACAAGAACACAGCAAATTCAGTGGGAAGTCTAGGTCACACCCCAAGGGGAGAGAGAAGAAAGAGTTTTCTTCCCTTAGTTCCTGGATCTTCCTTAGGGTGTGACCAACGAACTTGGGTTGTGAGGCTCATTTAGAGCCATTTGCACTTGTGTTAGGTAGAAAAAGACTTTGTCTCCTCTCCTCTAATCATTATTATACTAGGTTACAAGGAGCTGTGCGTATGTTCTACACCTCTGTAAAAATCTATTTGCTGTTCCCTTCTGTATCATCTATTCCATTTATTTGTTTGCATATGTAGTCTACCCAGTTATTGACCATGAAATGGTTATATGAGCACGCCCTTGAGCTAGCTGGGCTGGTGATCATTGCTCATCCAGGAAGTGTCATGGCACTGTGTAATGGAGGTATCATTTTTTTTTCCCCAGCTTGGACGCAGATCAAGAAGAGGCTTTCCTATATAAGGGACAGAAATACAATTCTCCCCATTGCCTAAGAGCAGAGAAAACAGCTAGCAGAGAGAACACAGATGGGGACAGATGGCTTAGACTAGAGAGACATCTCCAGAGCCAGTGGACAAATGCCATTTCTGGATTACCATTTTACATCTCTAGCCATACAGGGATCAGAAATGCTTAGCTGTTCAAGACACATACAGCTGTAACTAGAGATGTCTGAGAAAGATAGCTTCGGAGGCCAAATGAAGTAACATTAGTACCAAGGATAGACAACATTCTCACAGCTCACTAAGTCATTCTAGAAAGGACACACCAACCACATTTTGTTTGTTTGTCTGTTTTATACCAACTATATTTGAAAGTGTTTTCAGCTTCAGTTTTCAAAGATCAACTGGCGGAAAAAAAGATCTTAAGATACAATCTTGGTGAAAGAGTTAGTGCCTTATAATCTCTGGCAACTCACATGCTCTGCCTCATTTCTGGGGATTTGAAATAACAAGGATTTTAATCACCTCTAAACTAAGCAGAGCTAAGCAAAGATTAGTTTGCTCATGTAAATTTAAACTTGCTCATGCAAGACCACAGAGAAGCTAAAGTTACAAACTACGGATTAACCAATTTCTCTATTGAGTTAGCTTGGTCATGAACCGTACAGTGAGACTGATAGAGGATAATCAATATACATTAATTATTGATTCTCTATATGCCTGAAATATTCCAAATGGGATTAATTTCATAATAGTAATAGAATCTCTTCAAACAGTTTTTATGACAGGTTTCAAGATTATCTTTCATTTATGAAGTGATTCATCTAAGTCTCTTCACCTAAAAGTAGGTATATTCCAATATAAATGGAGTTAATGAGCAAATGTTACCTAAAAATGTTCCTCAAATCCTATATTTTTAAATGCATTTACTTGGTGAGTATATTTTTGACACTGAATTTTTATTAATTCACAGTAAACAAAATTTCTACTATATATTTGAATTAGTTTTCTGTAAGCTTGTATATACAAATATTTCAGTGAAGAAGATACAGAAGATAGTTTGAATCTGGAAAGGAATGCATAGTAGTTAAAAAAATTTTCCAAAAAAAAAAAATTAAGGTGGAACAAGTTTTATAAAAAAAGATGTTTGTATTTCTTTTAAAAATAAACTGTAGTCTCTTACCCTAAGTATTAAGTAATGACTCATTACTTCACTTGATTTAACTTTAAAAAGAAAGCCACAATTATTTTTATAATAACCTGCAATTAAAACCAGAGATAAGAATCCTTTAAAATTTTGCCTACAATGAACACAAGAAAGTTTGGAGAACATTTTGTCTTAGAACGGGAAAAAAAAGTAGCTATATAAATATCATAGTGGTCAGTTAGGAATATTATATACACCTAGTAAATAGGAGAAGTTCTACTCAAAAGATTTAAGACTTGGAAAGGGGCTCTAAAATTAATGCGATCACTCTTCTGGTTGGACAAATGATCAAATAAATTCTCACGATATATTTTAGGTTAATGGAGTTTTTTCTTTTCACTAGCAAAACAACTATGTGCATTTTGGAATTCTCTTAATAAAGAAAACAAAATTTTACACATTAGACCCTTTATTCTGTCATATGTATGATAGTTCTTATTTTTCTTGTTAAAATTTGCTTACATACTTTCCACTGACCATGTGTTATTTTTATAATTATGAAAAAATCAATAAAGTGATTTCTATTTTGCGAAAGAAAAATTACAGTTGCACATTTTATTTTACCCCCAGAAGTAACCTTCCATTATACTTGAGTGTTCTCTATATTATAGGGAATACAATGGAAACAATTCTGATTGAGCAGAAGTAAAACTGTCTATTAAAAAATATCACTAAAAGTTTCATAGTATCCATTAGTCTTTAATCCATTTTGAGCTTATTTTTGTGTATGGTGTTAGAGAATGTTTTGATTTTCTTCTTCTACATGTGGCTGTCCAATTTTCCCAGCACCACTTACTGAAGAGACTGTCTTTTCTCCATTGTATATGCTTGCCTCCTTTGTCATAGATTAACTGACCATAGGTGTGTGGCTTTATTTCTGGGCTTTCTATCCTGCTCCATTGATCTATAAGTCTGTCTTTAGGCCAGTACCATACTGTTTTGATTGCTGTAGCTTTATAGCATAGTCTGGAGTTAGGGAGCCTGATTCCTCCAGCTCCATTTTTCTTTCTCAAGATTGTTTTGGCTATTCGAGGTCTTTTGTGTTTCCATATAAATTATAAGACTGGATACTATAAAACTCTTAAGAGGAAAACATAGGCATAACACTCTTTGACATAAATTGCAGCAATACCTTTTTGCACCCACCTCCTAGAGTAATGAACACAAAAACAAAAATAAACAAATGGAACCTAATGAAACTTCAAAGCTTTTGCACAGCAAAGGAAACCATAAACAAAACAAAAAGACAATCCTCAGAATGGGAGAAAATATTTGCTAATGAAGCAACCAACAAGGGATTAATCTCCAGAGTATACAAACAGCTCGTGCAGCTCAATATTAAAAAAAACAAAAAAAAAAACCCAATCAAAAAATGGGCAGAAAACCTAAACAGACATTTCTACAAAGAAGACATACAGATGGCCAAAAAGCACATGAAGAGGCTCAACAGCGCTAATTATTAGAGAAATGCAAAGCAAAACTACAATGAGATATCACCTCACAGCAATCAGAATGGCCATCATTAAAAAGTCTACAAATAATAAATGCTGGAGAGGGTGTGGAGAAAAGGAAACCCTCCTGCATTGTTGGTGGGAATGTTAAGTTGGTACAGCCACTATGGAGAACAGTATGGAGGTTCCTTAAAAAAACTAAAAATATAGCTAACATATGATCCAGCAATCCCACTCCTGGGCATATATCTGGAGAAAACCATAATTCAAAAACATACAAGCACCCCAATGTTCACTGCAGCATTATTTACTACAACCAAGACATGGAAGCAACTTAAATGTCCATCAACAGAGGAGTGGATAAAGAAGATGTGGCACATATATACAATGAACTATTACTTAGCCATAAAAAAGAATGAAATAACGCCATTTACAGGAACATGGACGGACCTAGAGACTATCATACTAAGTGAAGTAAGTCAAACAGAGAAGGACAAATATCATCTGATATCACTTATATGTGGCATCTAAAAAATGATACAAATGAACTTATTTACAAAACAGAAACAGACTCACAGACTTAGAAAACAAACTTATGGTTACCAAAGGGGAAAGGTGTGGGGTGGGAGGGATAAATTAGGAGGTTGGGGTTAATATATACACACTACTATATATAAAATAGGCAATCAACCAGGACCTACTGTATAGCACAGGGAACTCTATACTCTGTAATAACGTATATGGGAAAAGAATCTGAAAAAGAATAGATATATGTATATGTATAACTGAATCACTTTGCTGTACAGCTGAAACTAACAAAACATTGTAAATCAACTCTACTCCAATATAAAATTTTTAAAAAGTTAGTGGGTAAAAAAAATGAAAACATAAAAAATATCACTGTCCATTAAATAATAAGAGTGTCCTGAGCATTTTTGGATGAATATAACCTTGGATTAAATACGCTAAAAAGAAGTATATTTAAGACCACTAGGTCCAGAAAAAAAAAGGGGGTGTGGTGCTGAGGGAAATGCAAGCCACAGAGCATGGAAACCCAAGAAGATGAAGAGTCTTTCTAAACGTTTCACACAATAGCCTAAAGAGCAGACATAACCTACCTTGGTTTTTGGAGATGGCTTTTGTGTGTCTCTCACGAAGTCTTTTGTTAGAAGGATGTTCTTACAATTGGCCTCCTATAAAAGAAGTATAAAAGAAACATTAGAGACCGAAGAACACTACCCTAACGAGAAATTACAATGTAGTGAAAAGCATTTCTGGATTGAGTTGTTCATATCAGAAGCTAGTGAGACTGTCGAGAGCGGTCAAAACGTTTCCTTTCTTCTTTGTCACATACGTCAGTGAAGTAACGTAAGACAGTGATGGAGGAGGTGTGGGACTTACAGGACATATATATTCAGAGATGAGTATTAAAAGTCTCATCTACGCTATCATGTCATTTACATATCCACAGACATCTCACCTCGTCTTTGGAGAATTGAGTAATTCTCCAAGATATCAACAGCAAACTTGAAGTTTCCAACTTTCCCCAAGTATTTTACAAATGGGTTCTGATGCTGTAAATGTTTTATCATAAACAAATTGCTTCACATTGTTCATAATCCGTATCGAACAGTGACAGCTGCATATCAATATCCCGAGAAAAAATATCTGAGTATCTGTTTACAAAATTATTAAGCTTCTAAATCCTCGGTTCACGCCACAACAGTACATGCAAAAGTAAGAGCAGAGATTACGAGGCAGCAGCTTACTTGCGGTTGGATAGATTTACTATTTATTTCTACATGGTAAACAAAAACAACAATCTTGTTGTTTTTTACAAAATAATGTAGGGCCTCACTTCTGAATAGCCATTAACTTGAGTCAATTTTCCATAGATGATTCTATCTCCAAATTAAGACAGAACGAAAATACATAAGAGGAAGATTATAGTCAACAATAAAGCTAAGGAGTAAATAAGTCAGATTTCCTTTACCTGCTCCAAAACCTTCACCTCTGCAGCCCATTTCTTCCCCTATCATGTCTACCATTCACTCATCTAAATAATGAGGTTTTTTTTTCAATTTACTTTAGGGTTAATTATCATCTTTTAAACAAAACTGTATTCTACACATTTTATAATCTTACTAAAATTTCCTGGAATTACATTCTTATATTTTTAAAGGGAACAGTATATTATTAGGACAAAATGTCCCTAAAGAAAATAACACTACTACTTACTACTAATAAATAATTACTAAATCATAGGATGTTTCGGGCACTGTGCTAAAGACTTTGCATTCATAATGCCATGTCCCCCTCAACAGCCCTATGAGTTAGGTACTATTATTATATCGTATTATCATTCCCCTTTTAAATATTACACAACAAATCATACAGAAGTTAAGTAAATTGCCTAATGTCACACAGGACTCAAAGACGGTTCTGAATAACTTTAAGGCCTGAGCTCTTATCATCTTTATATACTACTTCTCATCCAATATACTTGACAGCTTAAATGACTAGGTTGTAGAACCGCAGCATTTTAAAGCCAAGAGATTTTTTAATGATCAACTACTCTATCCACGCCCCTAATTTTACAGATGAGGGGTGTGCATCCTGAGGTGATGTGCCCAAAATCACACAGAGAGTGGCAGAGTCGAGACCCATGCCTGGACCACAGGGCTGTACAGGCTACCTGTCCTCCACTCTGTGCTAGGGAGCAATATTCCCAGACTCGGAGGGGATCACGAACCTCTTGTGAGCTGGGGGCAGGGGTAGCTGCAGCGCGGCCAACACTCTCAGCTGCCTGTGGCCTCATGCACAGCCCTGTGTAAGGACCAAGGGTACATTTCTGAGCTCTCCAAATAAGTGTGCATTCCAGTCCTACCCTTTCCCACCAGTCACACCACCTGCTGTTGGGAAGCTGTTTACTGGAAATAGTGAATGAACCCATTCCCGCTTCTGACTCACTGTGAGAGGGATAAACTATATCCAGCATGACATTTAAAAGGTTTAAGTGATTAACTGCATAGTCCGTTGCGTAATTTGGCTACCCTTGGATAATATAATTAGGTATAATCCTTATACCTCTTTTTAAACTACTGGTAAGTAAATGTTAGAATGTGATGAGAAGAAAAAAGGCCAACTCTTAAGGGAAGTGAACAGGAATAGGTGACCTTTGTTTATGTCTGTCTGAGCTTCTAAATGCCTATAATTCTTTCTTCCTTATGCATAAACTAAAAGTGGCCGTGTTTCCTTTAAAAGTGACAGTATCACTCCTAATTTGCCTCCCTGTCCCTGTGAATTAATAAGCATAAGGTTGACAGTCAGCTTTTCCCTAAAAGACTCTGAAAGCATTTTCTGTAAACTTTTAACTGAAAATGCCACCTACATAAATTACGTTTATTTTTTGTTTTATGACTTTAAATTCAGAGAGTGGAGTCAAAGTGAAGTTCAGTAGTCACAGCACCATCCTAGCTCTCTAACCAGCTCCAGAAGTCAGGCAAGCTTTTTTTTTTTTTTTTTTTTGCGGTACGCGGGCCTCTCACTGTTGTGGCCTCTCCCGTTGCAGAGCACAGGCTCCGGACGTGCAGGCTCAGCGGCCATGGCTCACGGGCCCAGCCGCTCCGCGGCATGTGGGATCTTCCCGGACCGGGGCACGAACCCGTGTCCCCTGAATCGTCAGGCGGACTCTCAAACACTGAGCCACCAGGGAAGCCCCAGGCAAGCATTTTAACCTCTTGGACCTCTCCCTCAGTTTAAAGATCTATACAACAAAGGGACTGGATTAGGTGAACTCCAAGAATCCTAGCTAGCTCTTAAATTTCAAGACTTTATGACCTTATGATTCTTTCAGGAAGCAATATTTATTGACAAAAAAGTTAAGCCACATCCTGTTGAGGGTTGCATTCCCAATGCCCCCATCCGAATGCTGCTGGAGTACTGGCACCCATGCAAAAGCAGTGAACTATAGAACACAGGCCACACTTCCTGCAGGGCCAAGTGTTACTCAGATTTCTGGAGGGAAATTAAGTAATTCAACTAGTACCTTAAATAAGTAACTGGTTATAACTTAATGTATTGTTTTAAAACAGATATAGTATGGTAACTCCATAATATATTATGAGAAATATTTTAAAGATAAAACCTTTTTAAAGTTGTGCTTTTAAAAAACCATTTATGCTTGTAGGTATATACCTGAGAATTAAAAACATACGTCCACACAGAAACTTTTACATAAGTGCTCACTGTAGCATTATTCATAATGGCCAAAAAGTGGAAACAACACAAATGTCCATCAACTGTTGTTCAGATAAAAAAAATATGGTGTATACACACAATGGAATACTGTCCAGCTAGAAAAAGGAATGAAGTACTGATACCTGCTAATCACATAGATTCACCTTGAAAACACTAGGCTAAGTGAAAGAAGCCAGACACAAAAGGACATATATTGTGTGATTCCATGTGTACGAAATGTCCAGAACAGGCAAATAATGACAGGAAGCAGATTAGTGGTAGCCAGGGCCTGGGAGGAGGAGGGAACGTACAGTCACGTCTCATAGCTCCAGTCTGCATGGGGTTTCTTTTGGGGTGACAAAAATGTTCCGGAGTTAGGTAATGGTAATGGTTGTACAACTTGGTGAACATGCTAAAACCCAATAAACTGCATATTGTAAACAGGTGAATTTTATGGTACATGAATTATGTCTACATTTTTTAAAAAGCCTTTTAAAGCAAATCCCCACATTCCCAGGTCAAAGGGAAGAGACCTCAGGTTTGCGTTTGAACTCTCCCCTTAGAAGAACTTCTCTGCAAAGGTTTGAAGGGGGAATGTTTCATGTTTGTAAGTATTATGTGAGCATGGAAATTCTCTCAAATATTAACTGAACCCTATTATTATGTGTGGCATTGCAATGCTGGTCACTGGAGAATGGAATGATAAATTAGACATGAATATATTACATAGGGTATACTTATATTTATTTTAAACATTTCTACTTGAACGAGACTTCTGACTGAACTGCCTGCCCACTCCAAAGACTTGAGTAACATCCAATTGCTTAAACCCACTGTATCATGAAAACACCATTTAAAAATACAATAGGGAAAGAAAAAATACCTTGTTTGTCACTGCTTTGTTGGCCTTTCCATTCACTTACTAATGACAATAAAAAATAGGAAAGCACCTGCCGTTCCCTCCGCCTAGCCCGCTGCTCCCAGCTGTTCACATCGTGTGCCCACACTTCATCCAGGTCTCTGTTCAGATTTGCTGGAGAGGACTCCCTCCCTGGAACACCTCATCTGAATCACCACTGCTCTCCCCTCCCACTGGGGCTCTCTCTATTTCTTCAGAGCGCTCAGCAATATCTCCCTTTAATATTTAGTGGTTTTAATTCTTCACTGTCCATCTCACCCTGCTCTGTGAGAAGACCTGTATCACTCACAGATACATCCCCAAGGCCTAGAACAGTGTTTGGCACACAGCAGAAGCTCAACTGTTGTGGTGAATGAGTAAACCAAATCAATGAACAATATCCCTTTTCTAACCTTTCACAATCCCTTTGTGCATTCCTCCTGTTTTTAATTCTCTCCTTAATCAGCTTACACTTCATGACCTTTCATTCCTTTGCTAATGCCCTTCGTTTTCTTCCTCTTGTCGTCAATCACTGCATTTATTTCACAAAAGGACAACCTTGGATGAATCCGGTTATATGCCTTCTCTGTGCTGGGAATGGAGCAACTGAAAGTGGCTGGAAAAAAATTATAGAACTGGGGCTTCCCTGGTGGTGCAGTGGTTGAGAGTCCACCTGCTGATGCAGGGGACACGGGTTCGTGCCCCGGTCCGGGAAGACCCCACATGCCGCGGAGCAGCTGCGCCCGTGAGCCACGGCCGCTGAGTCTGCACGTCCGGAGCCTGTGCTCAACGGGAGAGGCCGCAACAGTGAAAGGCCCGCGTACAACAAAAAAGAAAAAACAAACAAACAAAAACAAAAAAATATATATATATAGAATTGGTTGACCGTGTCATGTTAAATTTATTACCATAAATCTTGAATGAACCCTGTCTAATCCACAGCAATCCTGCTATACTTCTTTAGTAACATGATTTTCCACTCTCCAGGATGATACTTCATGTCTCCTCCTCTCTTCTCAAACCCTTTTCCTTCCATTCTTGCTTCATTGGAAAAAAGAAGCAACAGAGAAGCTTCTCATTACCCCACCATCCAATTTACAAACCACTCTATGTCCCTCCAGTTACCATGGAAGATTCTGGTCCTAATCAGCCATTCCCTCCACGCCACCTTTGAGCCCATCTCCTCTCACCTTCTCAAGGACGTCACTCTTTCAATTCTCCCCTCCCACTCCCCTCTCCACTAGATCATTCCCATAATCACATGCATGCTCTGTAATTATCTTTAAGAACAGAAAACACCAACCAAAAAAACAACTTCCTTAATCTTAGTTCTCCCACTAGCTGTGGTCCCACGTTGTTTGCTTTCCTTTATAGCGCACTCCTCCAAAGCAGCTGTCTTCACCGTATCTACTCCTTCATCTTCAGTGCCCCCAAACCTGTGTTTTTCGTTTGTTTGTTTTTTTGGTCACTAGCCACAGAAAGTGCTGAAAACAGTCACAGCTTGGTTTCCATCTTACTCAGTTAGCAACACCTGACCCAGGTGACTCCTTCTAATAGCTGCCACGTCGTCACTGATGGGGGGACACTGCCCACCTCATTGACCAGCTCCACAGGATCTGCTTGGGCACTGCTTCTCCTCTATACAATAAAGTTACATATCTACTGGTTATTGGTTTGTTTTGTGTATCCTCTACTAAATACAAGTTCTATGAAGGTAAATAATTGGTGTCCCTTACTCATGACTAAAACTACAGTGCCACTGAAAAGTGCCTTGTACAGTAGGAGCTCAATAAATATGTGTTGAATAAATAGTTGAATGAAAATCGGAGTGACTCAAGGGTTGATGTAGAGAATTCTTCTTTTCCCAAAGGATACAATGATCGCAGAACACTTTCATTTCTTTTCAATACAACCAATATCCTAACGACTCCCAAATCTGTATCACTATCTTTGACGTTTCTCCTAAGCTACTTAAGTCTAACTGCTTACTTGGCAACTCTACCTTGCTGTCTAATAAGCACCTAAATTTATGTCCAAACCTGAGCTTTTGATTTGTCAGCAAAATAATTTACGTCAGTCCTGGAGTTTCTTCCCCAGATTAGCAAATGGTACCCAGTTGCTCAAGCCAATGTCTTAGGTATCAACCTTGATTCCTCCCTTTCCCATACCTCCCACCATCAAACCTATCATCAAGTCCAGTCAGCACTCTCCAAAGTAAACTGGGATTCATTCACTTCTCTCTATGTACACAGCCAACCCAGTCACAGCCATCATTTTTCACCTAAATTACTTCAATCATCCTGCTTTCTATAAGCTTTGTATACGTAAATCAGATGATGTCATTCCTCAAGCAATGTCTCATCATTACTCCCGGAATAAAATCCGAACTATTTATCATAACCTACATAGCCTCACATGATCTAGCCCTTCCCTTCTTGTCTAACCTCATCTCACACCACTTGCCCGCTCCCTTACTATGCCTTAGACACAATGGCCGCCTTTTCTACCTTCAAACACTCCAAGCCCTTTCCTGCCTTCAAGTATTCGTCCTTCATATTCCCTCTCCCTGGAATGCCTCTCCACCATTTCTTTAGCATGGCCGGTATATTCTCCTCCTTCAGCTCCTATGTCACCTCCTCCGAGAGGCCTTCTTTAACAACCCCATCTAAAGTGGCTCCCCTGATTACTCTCTTCCCTTATTAACCTGCTTTATTTCAAACACAGTACTTATTCTAATTTGTAATTCACAGTTTTGTTTTACATTTTGATTTATTTATTGTACATCACCTCCAGTAGACTTTAAGGTTCATGTGGGTAAGGATTTGCTCAGTGTACCCCCAGCATTCTGTAGGTATTTAATAAGCGTTTTTTGAATGAATAAAGAAAATAATGTCAACTCTTACATTTCCCTTGCCTTTAGTATTAATTTCCAACCACTAAACGTGATGGATCTCCATGATATTGAGAATCAGATGATAATACATTTTCTTACTACCTGGGCAATATAATAATGGGTGAGGGTAGGTGGCAAAGAAGCTGTTATTATGACAGGCAGAAGTTGTCAGAGAGCTGCAATTGGTATGCTGGAATCAAACCACACAAGTGATTTGATCGAATTTAGTGAGTTGGAGACATGACAGAGAGCAATGCTGATATGATTACAAGTGGGTGTAACAGCCCAAGCCTAAGGCCTCCTACAGGAAAAAGCTACACAACACACTGCTACTTTGCACACAACCAGGATCCAATAAATGTCACTGGCAGATTGCAGACCACTCCTTACAATACCATAAAAGTCTCCACTTTAATTCAACTGTATCTGCAAAATGAATCTTAATTTGGCTGACTATAACAAATGAACAGGATGTTTTCTTAAAACTCAAAAGTAGGGCTTCCCTGGTGGCGCAGCGGTTGAGAGTCCGTCTGCTGATGCAGGGGACACGGGTTCGTGCCCCGGTCCGGGAAGATCCCACATGCCGCGGAGCGGCTGGGCCCGTGAGCCATGGCCGCTGGGTCTGCGCGTCCGGAGCCTGTGCTCCACAACGGGAGAGGCCACAACAGTGAGAGGCCCACGTACCGCAAAAAAAAAAAAAAAAAAAAACTCAAAAGTAATACGATGTTATCTTTACATAAATAAAGGGAACAAATTGAATTAAAATAGCATTTAACAGATTTTCATTATGTAAACTTTTGGGAAGAAATCTGTAGTTCTTGGGCTTGGACCAGGGAAATATAAAGGGAAGAGGTGAGAAGTAGTTAAGTTTCAGATATATTTTGGACTCATTACTTTTACTTTATAAACTGCAACTACACTAGTCACAAGTACCACCTTAATTGTCTTTTAAAATTGCTTTACAGAGAGTGTTGAAAATTGTTTTACAGAGAATGGCAACCAGTCATTTCTGATTAAAGAAAAAGGAATGAGAATGAATATAGCAAGAGATGGTTAAAGATTTAAGCATCACTAAACATTAGAATCCAGACTTCTGATCTCATCATTACAATCCATTACAGTTTTCTCCTCCTTCCGCTCCTCTGTCACCTCTTTGGAGAAGCTTTCTGTAACAACCTCATCAGAATCAGCTCTCCCTAGTTACTCTCAACTTGCTTTACTCCTGTAACAGTCACAACTGGTTTAAGATGGGTTTAGGTGTCCATATGTTGTGCTGGTGATTTCAGATCTATTCTTAATATACGTGCATATTAGCCCACCATGCTTTCTTGTTTCACAGTCTTGAAGAAGCTCTACTTTTTACTGATTTGCACAGGGGTTTGAATCTGTTGTCAGAGGCGAGTGAGCGAGTGCCAGACTCAGGCCTTTTTATCTGCTGGTCCCTCTGCCTGGGATGCTCTTCCTCCTCATGTCTATATGGCTTGCTCCACCACAGCACTGTGATCTCCACTCATCTCAGAGGGGCTTCCCTCAATTTTCTATAGAAAATAGTGATGCCAACTTCCCTCTCTCCTCTCATATACCATTAATCTCAAGTCCTTATCATGGTTTTAATTTTCTTCACAGAATGCATCATCAAATGTCATATTAATTTTCTTAATTGTTTACTGTCTGTGTCCCCCTCCTAAAGAGGCAAAGTCCACGAAGGCAGAGATTTTTTTTAAAAAATTAAATGCTATAGCTCCAGTTCACAGAATACTAACTGCTACACAGTAGGTGTTTAATAAATGGTGGTTCCAATTAGACTTTATTGCTATTTTCAGGATATTACATCCAAAAAAAGCAGAAAACATTTTTTTTTTCATGTGCACATGGAACATTCTCTAGGATTGACCACATATTAGGGCACAAAACAAGCCTCAACAAATTTAGGAGTACAGAATTATTTCAAGCATCTTTTCTGACCACAATGGCATGAAACTAGAAATAAACCACAGAAAAAGAAACAAGAAAAAAGTGATTACATAGAGACTAAACAACATGCTACTAAAAAAAAATAGGTCAATGATGAAATCAAAGAAGAAATTAAAAAATACCTTGAGTCAAATGACAATGAAAACAGAACCATACCAAATCTATGGGATGCAGCAAAAGCAGTTCTTAGAGGGAAGTTCATAGCAATACATGTCTTCTTCAAGAAAAAAGAAAAATCTCAAATAAACAGCCTAACCCACCACCTACAAGAATTAGAAGAAAAACGAAGAAAACCTAAAGTCAGCAGAAGGAAGGAAATAATAAAGATCAGAGAGGAAATAAAATACAGATAAAAAAATAGAAAAATGAATAAAACCAAGAGCTGGTTCTTTGAAAGAGTAAACAAAATTGACAAACCTCTGGCCAGGCTCACCAAGAAGAAAAGAGAAAAGACCCAAGTGAACAAAATAATAAGTGAAAGAGGAGAAATCACAGCCGATACCACAGAAACACACACACACACACACACAAAACATAAGAGAAACTGTACAATTATATGCCAACAAATTCGACAACCTAGAAAAAAATGGACAAGTTTCTAGAAATATACATACCACCAAAACTGAATCAAGAAGAAATAGATAACTTGAACAGACTGATCACTTCCTATTTTTCAGTATGTTAATGATATCATAGTGAACCTCCCAATCCCTTTTCAATCCAGCTTCCTTTTGGCTTATCTCTAATGTTTCTACGATCTTAGGAATTTTAGAAAAATCTGCTTTCTAAACAATGTCCAGGTTTATGTATCTAACCATGGCTAGCACATTCTTTATTGTTATGGATCTTAAAATGGCCCTGGTACATCCCATTAAACTAATTTCCATAACTTCTATTCAATCCTTATTGGTTATAATTAGGTCCAGAAAACCATGCTTCCTTGTTGCATTATTTACCATCTCAGAGGTAAGACTATCAGCAAGATAAGTTAAAAAAAACCGCATTAAGGGCTTCCCTGGTGGCGCAGTGGTTGAGAGTCCGCCTGCCGATGCAGGGGACACGGGTTCGTGCCCCGGTCCGGGAAGATCCCACATGCCATGGAGCGGCTGGGCCCGTGAGCCATGGCCGCTGAGCCTGCGCATCCGGAGCCTGTGCTCCGCAGCAGGAGAGGCCACAGCAGTGAGAGGCCCGCGTACCACACACAAAAAAAGAAAACCGCATTAAGTATTCTGCTTTAACAGAATGATGCTTCAGAGTATAGACATGGAGTTCCCAATGATGACATTTATCTGCCTCTAGGCCAGATGTGAAACTTGCATTATGAGAGTAGCAGTCATATTCATCCACCTAAGACATCTGCATTCGACTCCCTCAGTGTTTTCAGTTTATGTATCTTGTACTCTCATGCTTAAACCTAGTAGCTCAAGGATTTCCATGCAGGGCACGCTTCCACAGATCTCAACAGGTGTTATTTTATTTGTACAGCATGTAAGCTCCTGTTGGTGTATTCTAGTGATTATTTGTATCTCAGCAAGTTTGTCTTGCTTAGGAGATGATATTTATCTATTTTCATTCTATTTTAGGTTTACCATATTATCTTATCAGCCCTAGTTAAAATGTATATGTGTTAAAAAGTGTTTATCCGTAATATAGCTGAAACAAAGTCAGTCACTTCTTAATATTTTAAAAAGAGACGCTTTGCAAAGCACTATAGGAGTCAGATAAACATATTTAAGGTAGATTGTTTTCCATTTAGAAAATTATTTTAATTTTTCATAGAAAAACTGATACAAGTTACTTTGTTTTAATATTCTCTTGTGAATCACTGATATTTTCTCAGCTACCACATTACCTCCACTTTATGCTACACTTGATATTCTCCAAAGTAGCTCATTTTATCTGAGCATTGTTCTTCCTTTTCCTCAGATTTCAGTTTAAAGTTCTCTTTATCAGGTTGGCGAGATTCTTGTCAAATGCATTCCTCTCATAGTACGCTATCCCCTATAGGGAGTCTGTTGTATTCACACATGAGCCCTAGTTAAGAAAACCTCATTTCGGTCTTTGCTGTTTCGGTTGGGTGCTACACGATACCGCTTACCTTTCATTTCTTCTTCAAAGTCATGCCTCAACTGGAAGAAGAAATGAAAACAGCCCTTCAGTGCCCAACCAAATGCCATATGAATCAACAAGAGTATAGTGTGGTCTGTCAATGTGATAAGTCTCAGGAAACCTCCTGAAGGAACCTCCCATATCAGTTCCATCAAGATTTACCTCAATATGAATGAGAAAGAAATAAGACGCCTTCCCTCTAGTCCCTACCTGAAGGACTGGCTTTGGATGTTTATCCTCTGACTCTCAGTTGTAAATCTTTAGAGAACTACATGCATTAACCTGATGTGTAAAAGATATGTTATAAATTATCAGCCAATGATAAAAAGATTTAGATAGTATTGTCAAGATTCCTCTATAGGTTTTAAAACTAGCCTCCTTTACGGGTGACAGTTACCGAGGACCACATATATGGGACTTACAGTCGCAAGTTGAACTTGGAAGTGTGCCAGGAACAAAAGAGACAAAAAGACATAGTAATACTGTCTTCAGGAATCCACAGTCTACTTGGTAACCTAACACTGCTGGACACAGACCTAAGCACGTATCCCTGCTATTAACACCAGGTGCACCCAACTGACCATACCTCTGGGCTCATGTAAGTGCTTTTGAGATGATTTTATAGCAGTAAGGAAACATCAATCCACAATTATTCTCCAATCTTAGAAGAATATATATCAGTTTAACAAACACTTGATACAAAGAATAGATTTCGTAAAAAGAATTCAATGTAGGAATACTAATCTGAACATATATCCATAAGGAATATTTATAACAGAGAATGATTAAATAAAATATCTTCCATTAAAAATAGAGCAATACTGAAAATTAAACACCAAAGTTACTTACTTTTACTATGATAAGCCTCGTTCGGTTTTCACACCTCTGGTTATCATTTTCTACATACTCCACTTCAAACAGGGTATTATAATTTTCTAATATTTTAGCCATTATCTTGTTGCACAGGTCTTGCTCTTTCATGCCTTCAAGCCCAGGAGACACACTAGAAATAAGGGGAAAAAATTGAGAGGAATTACTTTGTAAAAACACAACTGGCAGCACAGCCGACTCAGGTTTATACTTTGACCTTTCCTGAACGATGGATCAGCCTTCCTATAAATACACACAGGATTTTAAATAAGTTCTATGGTGACACACAGGATGTTGCTGGGACAACTGGCAAGTTCCCAAGACCTGAATTAATAACTTGTGCTGAATAAGAAAAGTACATGTTGCTCAGGAAGAGGGCACAGGTTAACATGAGTGCAATCGATAATGCTTTATACATATTAGAAAGTGCTGCATATAAAGTAACATTTATAAAAAAGTAAAAGCTAGAGAGAGACCTTCAAGATGGCGGAGGAGTAAGACACGGAGGTCACCTTCCTCCCCACAAATACATCAGAAATACATCTACACGTGGAACAGCTCCTACAGAACACCTACTGAACGCCGGCAGAAGACCTCAGACCTCCCAAAAGGCAAGAAACTCCCCACGTACCTGGGTAGCGCGAAAGATAAAATAAAACACAGAGACAAAAGAATAGGGACCGGGACCCGCACCAGTTGCGGGGGGGAGCTGTGAAGGAGGCAAAGTTTCCACACTCTAGAAGCCCCTTCGCGGGCGGAGACTGCGGGAGGCGGAGGGGGGAAACTTCGAAGCCGCGGAGGACAGCGCAGCCACAGGGGTGCGGAGGGCAAAGCGGGGAGATTCCCGCACAGAGGATCAGGGCCGACCGGCACTCACCAGCCCGAGAGGCTTGTCTGCTCCCCCTCCGGGGCGGGCGGGGCTGGGAGCGGAGGCTCGGGCTTCGGTCGGAGCGCAGGGAGAGGACTCGCGGCGTGAACAGAGCCTGCAGGGGGTTCGTGCGCCACGGCTAGCCGGGAGGGAGTCCGGGGAAAAGTCTGGACCTGCCGAAGAGGCGAGAGACTTTTTCTTGCCTCTGCTTCCTGGTGCGCGAGGAGAGGGGATTAAGAGCGCCCATTAAAGGAGCTCCAGAGATGGGCGCGAGCCGCGGCTAACAGCGCGGACCCCAGAGACGGGCATGAGACGCTAAGGCTGCTGCTGCCGCCACCAAGAAGCCTGTGTGCGAGCATAGGTCACTCTCCACAACCCCCTTCTGGGGAGCCTGTGCAGCCCGCCACTGCCAGGGTCCCGGGATCCAGGGACAACTTCCCCGGGAGAACGCAGGGCGCGCCTCAGGCTGGTGCAACGTCACGCCGGCCTCTGCCGCCGCAGGCCCGCCCCGCCCTCCGTGCCCCTCCCTCCCACCGGCCTGAGTGAGCCAGAGCCCCCGAATCAGCGGCTCCTTTAACCCCGTCCTGTCTGAGCGAAGAACAGACGCCCTCCAGCGACCTACACGTAGACGCAAGGCCAAATCCAAAGTTGAACCCCAAGAGCTGCGCAAACAAAGAAAGGGAAATCTCTCCCAACAGCCTCAGCAGCAGCGGATTAAATCTCCACAATCAACTTCATGTACCAGCATCTGTGGAATACCTGAATAGACAACGAGGCAACCCAAATTCAGGAGGTGGACTTTGGGAGCAACTGTAGACTTGGGGTTTCCTTTTGGCACCTAATTTGTTTCTAGTCTTACGTTTATCTTAGTTCAGTATTTAGAGTTTATTATCATTGGTAGATTTGGTTATTGATTTGGTTGCTTTCTTCCTTTTTTTCTTTTAGTATATAGATATGTATATATAATTTACCTATTTCTCTTTTTGTGAGTGTGTATGTGTATGCTTCTTTGTGTAATTTTGTCTGTACAGCTTTGCTTTTACTATTTGTCCTAGGGTTCTGTCTGTCCTTTTTCTTCTCTTTAGTAGAGTTTTTAGCGCTTGTTATCATTGGTGGATTTGTTTTTTGGTTTGGTGGCTCTCTTTTTCTTTCCTTTACTTTACTACTTAAAATTTTTTTTTAATTTTTAATAATATTTAGTTTTTATTTTTCTTTCTTTCTTTCTTTCCTTTTTCCTCCCTTTTCTTCTGACCCATGTGGCTGACAGGGTCTTCAGCTGGGTGTCAGGCCTGTGCCTCTGAGTTGGGAGAGCCAAGATCAGGACACTGGTCCACCAGAGACCTCCCGGCTCCACGTAATATCAAACAGTGAAAGCTCTCCCAGAGATATCCAGCTCAACACTAAGACCCAGCTCCACTCAACGACCAGCAAGCTACAGTGCTGGACACCCTATGCCAAACAATGAGCAAGACAGCAACCCAACCCCACCCATTAGCACAGAGGTTGCCTAACATCATAATAAGGCCACAGACACCCCAAAACACACCACCAGACGTGATCCTCCCCACCAGAAAGACAAGATCCAGCCTCATCCACCAGAACACAGGCACCAGTCCCCTCCACCAGGAAGCCTACAAAACCCACTGAACCAACCTTAGCCACTAAGGGGGAGACACCAAAAACAACGGGAACTACGAACTTGCAGCCTGCAAAAAGGAGACCCCAAACACACTAAGTTAAGCAAAATGAGAACACAGAGAAACACACAGCTGATGAAGGAACAAGGTAAAACCCCATCAGACCAAACAAATGAAGAGGATACAGGCAGTCTACCTGAAAATGAATTCAGAGTAATGATAGTAAAGATGATCCAAAATCTTGGAAATAGAATGGAGAAAATACAAGAAACATTTAACAAGAAGAACCTAGAAGAACTAAAGAGCAAACAAACAATGATGAACAACACAATAAATTAACTTAAAAATTCTCTAGAAGGAATCAATAGCAGAATGAGGCAGAAGAACGGATAAGTGACCTGGAAGATAAAATAGTGGAAATAACTACTGCAGAGCAGAATGAAGAAAAAAGAATGAAAAGAATTGAGGACAGTCTCAGAGACCTCTGGGACAACATTAAACGTGCCAACATTCGAATTCTAGGGGCCCCAGAAGAAGAAGAGAAAAAGGGACAGAAAATATTTGAAGAAATTATAGTTGAAAACTTCCCTGATATGGGAAAGGAAATAGTCAATCAAGTCCAGGAAGTGCAGAGAGTCCCATACAGGATAAATCCAAGGAGAAACACTCCAAGACACATATTAATGAAACTATCAAAACTCTAATACGAAGAAAAATTATTAAAAGCAGCAAGGGAAAAATAACGTACAAGGGAATTGCCGTAAGGTTAACAGCTGATCTTCCAGCAGAAACTCTGCAAGCCAGAAGGGAGTGGCAGGACAAATTTAAAGTGATGAAAGGGGAAAACCTGCAACCAAGATTACTCTACCCAGCAAGGATCTCATTCGGATTAGACGGAGAAATTTAAACCTTTACAGACAAGCAGAAGCTAAGAGAATTCAGCACCAACAAACCAGCTTTAAAACAAATACTATAGGAACTTCTCTAGGTAGGAAACACAAGAAAAGGAAAAGACCTACAATGACAAACCCAAAACAATTAAAAAAAAAGGTAACAGGAACATACATATCGATAACTACCTTAAAAGTAAATGGATTAAGTGCTCCAACCAAAAGACACAGACTGGCTGAATGGCTACAAAAACAAGACCCGTATATATGCAGTCTACCAGAGACCCACTTCAAAACCAGGGACACATACAGACTGAAAGTGAGGGGATGGAAAAAGATATTCCATGCACATGGAAATCAAAAGAAAGCTGGAGTAGCAATTCTCATATTTTGTTTTAAAGACAAAATGGTCTTTAAAATATAGACTATACAGGAGACAAAGAAGGACACTACATAATGATCAAGGGATCAATCCAAGAAGACGATATAACAATTTTAAATATTTATGCACCCAACATAGGAGTACCTCAATACATATGGCAAATGCTAACAGCCATAAAAGGGGAAAATGACAGTAACACAATCATAGTATGGGACTTTAACACCCCACTTGCACCAATGGACAGATCATCCAAAATGAAAATAAATAAGGAAACACAAGCTTTAAATGATACACTAAACAAGATGGACTTAATTGATATTTATAGGACATTCCATCCACAAACAACAGAATACACATTCTTCTCAAGTGCTCATGGAACATTCTCCAGGATAGATCACATCCTGGGTCACAAATCAAGCCTTGGTAAATTTAACAAAATTGAAATCTTATCAAGTATCTTTTCTGACCACAACACTAGGAGACCAGGTATCAGTAACAGGAAAAAGTCTGTAAAAAATACAAACACATGGAGGCTAAACAATACACTACTAAATAACCAAGAGATCACTGAAGAAATCATAGAGAATATCAAAAAATACCTAGGAACAAATGACAATGAAAACATGATGACCCAAAACCTATGGGATGCAGCAAAAGCAGTTCTAAGAGGGAAGTTTATAGCAATACAATCCTACCTCAAGAAACAAGAAACATCTCAAATTAACAACCTAACATTACACCAAAGCAATTAGAGAAAGAAGAACTAAAAAATCCCAAAGTTAGCAGAAGGAAAGAAATCATAAAGATCAGATCGAAATAAATGAAGGCAACAACAGCAAAGATGAATACTACTAAAAGCTGGTTCTTTGAGAAGATAAACAAAGGTAAGAAACCTTTAGCCAGACTCATCAAGAAACAACGGAGAAGACTGAAATCAGTGGAATTACAAGTGAAGAAGGTGAAGTAACAACAGGCAATGCAGAAATACAAAGGATCATGAGAAATTCTTACAAGCAACTATATGCCAATAAAATGGACAACCTGAAAGAAATGGACAAATTCTTAGAAACATACAACCTTCTGAGACTGAACTAGGAAGGTATAGAAAATGTAAACAGACCAATTACAAGCACTGAAATTGAGACTGTGATTAAAAATCTTCCAACAAACAAGAGCCCAGGACCAGATGGCTTCACAAGCGAATTCTATCAAACATTTAGAGAAGATCTAACACCTATCCTTCTCAAACTCTTCCAAAATATAGGAGAGGGAGGAACACTGCCAAACTCATTCTATGAGGCCACCATCACCCTGATACCAAAACCAGACAAAGATGTCACAAAGAAAGAAAACTACAGGCCAATATCACTGATGAACACAGATGCAAAAATTCTCAACAAAATACTAGAAAACTGAATCCAACAGCACATTACAAGGATCATATATCACGGTCAAGTGGGGTTTACCCCACAAATGCAAGAATTCTTCAATACACGGAAATTAATCAAAGTGATAAACCATATTAACGAATTGAAGGAGAAAAACCATATGATCATCTCAATAGATGGAGAAAAAGCTTTTGACAAAATCAACACCCACTTATGATGAAAACCCTCCAGAAAGTAGGCAAAGAGGGAACGTTCCTCAACATAATAAAGGCCATATATGACAAACCCACAGCCAGCATCACTCTCAATGGTGAAAAACTGAAACCATTGCCTCTAAGATCAGGAAGACGACAACATTGTCCACTCTCACCACTATTATTCAACATAGTTTTGGAAGTTTTAGCAACAGCAATCAGAGAAGAAAAATAAGAAAAGGAATCCAAATTGGAAAAGAAGAAGTAAAGCTGTCACTGTTTGCAGATGACATAATACTATACATAGAGAATCCTAAAGATGCTACCAGCAAACTACTTGAGCTAAGCAATGAATTTGGTAAAGTAGCAGGATACATTAATGCACAGAAATCTCTTGCATTCCTATACACTAATGATGAAAAATCTGAAGGCGAAATTAAGGAAACACTTTCAATGAATTTGGTAAAGTAGCAGGATACATTAATGCACAGAAATCTCTTGCACTCCTATACACTAATGATGAAAAATCTGAAGGCGAAATTAAGGAAACACTTTCATTTATCATTGCAACAAAAAGAATAAAATACCTAGGAATAAACCTACCTGAGGAGACAAAAGACCTGTATGTAGAAAACTATAAGACACTGATGAAAGAAATTAAGGATGATACAGACAAATGGAGAGATATACCATGTTCTTGAATTGGAAGAATCAACATTGTGAAAATGACTATACTACCCAAAGCAATCTACAGATTAAATGCAATCTGTATCAAACTACAAATGGCATTATTATTCACAGAACTAGAAAAAAAATTTCACAATGTGTATGGAAACACAAAAGACCCCGAATAGCCAAAGCCATCTTGAGGAAGAAAAACGGAGCTGCAGGAATCAGGCTCCCTGACTTCAGACTATACTGCAAAGCTACAGTAATCAAGACAGTATGGAGCTGGCACAAAAACAGAAATATAGATCAATGGAACAGGAGAGAAAGCCCAGAGATAAACCCACGCACATATGGTCACCTCATCTTTGATTAAGGAGGCAAGAGTATACAAAGGAGAAAAGACAGCCTCTTCGATAAGTGGTGCTGGGAAAACTGGACAGCTACATGTAAAAGAATGAAATTAGAACACTCCCTAACACCATACAAAAAAATAAACTCAAAATGGATTAAAGACCTAAATTTAAGGCCAGACACTATCAAACTCTTAGAGGAAAACATAGGCAGAACACTGTGACATACATCACAGCAAGATCCTTTTTGACTCACCTCCTAGAGTAATGGAAATAAAAACAAAAATAAACAAATGGGACCTAATGAAACCTAAAAGGTTTCGCACAGCAAAGGAACACATAAACAAGACGAAAAGACAACCCTCAGACTGGGAGAAAATATTTGCAAATGAAGCAACTGGCAAAGGATTAATCTCCAAAATTTATAAGAAGCTCATACAGCTCAATATCAAAAAAAAACCAAACAATCCAATCCAAAAATTGGCAGAAGGCCAAAATAGACATTTCTCCAAAGAAGATATACAGATTGCCAACAGACACATGAAAGGATGCTCAACATCAGTAATCATTAGAGAGATACAAATCAAAACAACAATGAGGTGTCACCTCACACAAGTCAGAATGGCCATCATCAAGAAATCTACCAACAATAAATGCTGGAGAGCGTGTGGAGAAAAGGGAAGCCTCTTGCACTGTTGGTGGGAATGTGAATTGATACAGCCACTATGGAGAACAGTATGGAGGTTCCTTAAAAAACTACAAATAGAACTACCATATGACCCAGCAATCCCACTACTGGGCATATACCCTGAGAAAACCATAATTCAAAAAGAGTCATGTACCACAATGTTCATTGCAGCTCTATGTACAATAGCCAGGACATGGAAGCAACCTAAGTGTCCATCGACAGATGAATGGATAAAGTAGATGTGGCACATATATACAATGGAGTATTACTCAGCCATAAAAAGAAACAAAATTGAATTATCTGTAGTGAGCTGGATGGACCTAGAGTCTGTCATACAGAGTGGAGTAAGTCAGAAAGAGAAAAACATATACCATATGCTAACACATATATATGGAATCTAAAAAAAAAAAAAAAGTTTCTGAGGAGCCTAGGGGCAGGACAGGAATAAAGACAAAGATGTAGAGAATGGACTTGAGGACATGGGGCCGGGGAAGGATAAACTGGGATGAAGTGAGAGAGTGGCATGGACATATATACACTACCAAATGTAAAATAGATAGCTAGTGGGAAGCAGCTGCATAGCACAGGGAGATCAGCTCGGTGCTTTGTGACCACCTAGAGGGGTGGGATAGGGAGGGTGGGAGGGAGACCCAAGATAGAGGAGATATGGGGATAAATATATATATATGTATGTATAGCTGATTTACTTCGTTATAAAGCAGAAACTAATGCACCATTGTAAAGCAATTATACTCCAATAAAGGTGTTAAAAAAAAAAACGCAAAAAGCTAGAAAGAACAAGTGTTATCACAAAAAGAATGAGTGTTTTACCATGACAGAAATACTCAGTTACACAAATAACAGCAACACAGTCTTTATTTAAGGATTTCTTAGGTAATGCACAGAAGGCACACAACCTAAAGGAAAAGATAAATAATTCTGGGGAAAAATGCTGATAATTGTTGAAGATGATGTACATTGAAGATGCATTATACTAGTCTCTCTTCTTTTGGGTATGTTTAAAAGTTTCCATAATTTAAAAAAAACGGTATAAAAAGCTTCTGAATGCAGAAGACACTCTATATAAGGTAGAAAGACAAGCTATAGATTGGAAGAAAAGAAATATCTCTTCAGTAACATGGACAACTGACATAGCATTAGTGACCCGAGTATCTAAAGTATGTTTACTAATCAATAAGAAACTGAGTAATTTTCTTATCTTTGTTTTTTTTAAAAAAAGAGACAAAAGACAAATTGAAAAACTCAGAAGAAAACACTTGGACAGTCAAGAATCTTAGGAAAAGATACTTAATCTGACTGAGTAATCAGTGAAATGCATTAAAAAAGCAACAATGATGTATCAGTGAATATCCATCTGTATTCGGTTCCTATGGCTGATGCAACAAAACTGGGACAAATTGGGTGGCTTGAAACAGCAATTTATTCTATCACAGTTCTGGAGGCCAGAAGAGTAACAGAAATTAAGGTGAGCAAGAGGCCACACACTCCACAGAGGCTCAAGGGGGAGATTATGGCGACAGCATTACTTAGCTGTGGCTGCATCACTTCAATCTTCAGTCAAGGCCGACCCCTTAAATTTCTCTCTACTCCATGTCCACATGGCCTTCTCCTCTGTGTACATGTCCAAGCCCCTTCTGCCCCCTTCCTATAAGAATACATGTGATTGCATTTCGTACCCACTGAAATAATCTAAGACAATCCCTTTATCTGAAGATCTCTATCTTAATTACAACTGTAAAGTCCCCCTTTTTCACCAAATAGGGTAATATTTACAGTTTCCAAGGATTCTAACTTGATATCTCTGGGGGACACTGTTCACCCTACTACACCATCTTTGGGGTACCTATCCTAAGGTGACTCCCAATGAGTCACACTCCTGTACTCACCTCGGGGGTAGGCAGAACCTGTGACTTGCCTCTGATCAAGAGAATATGGCAAAGGTTATATGACGTCACTCCCATGCTTGAGTCTTATATAATGTAACATAATCTCAGCAGACTGGAGTGAGGATACTGCTGCTGGTCTTGATGAAATAAGCTGCCATGTTCGGAGAGGACCCACGAGACCGCCACATGGCAGGGGACTAATGTGTACCTGAGGCCTCTAGGTCACAGCCAGTAAGAAGCTGGGGTCCTTATGCAGCTGCAAGGAAATGAGTCTACCAACAACTCTCATGAGCTTGAAAGCAGATTCTGTTCCAAACTTGAGCCTCCTTATGAAAATGCAGCCCAGCTGTTACCTTGATTTCAGCTTTGTAAGACCAGAGACAGAGGACCCAGCTAAGTTGTGCCTGGACACCTGAGCCATGGACAGCATGAGATAGCAAACTTTTGTTGTTTTAAGGCACTACATTTGTGGTGATCTGTTACACAACAATTGAAAACTAATACAGAGTTTGGTATCTGGAAGTGGGTTACTGCTCTAACAAATATCTAAAATGTGGAAATGTCTTTGGAACTGGACAGTGAGAGGAGACAGGAAGAATTTGGGTAGCATGACAGAGAAAGCCTAAAGTGCCTTCAACATATTTTTAGTTGACATCTGGATTTTAAGGACACCACTGGTGGACTTCCCTGGCAGTCCAGTGGTTAAGAATCCACGCTTTCACTGCAGGGGGCATGGATTTGATCCCTGGTCGGGGAACTAAGATCCTGCATGCCGTGCAGTGTGCCCCCCCCCCCAAATAAAAGGACACCGCTGGTGAGAGCTCAGAAGTGCTAGCCAGGCAGTCATAAGGAAGGGGTGAGGTCAAACCAGAGTATGTCATATCTTACAGAAGGAAAATAATAGGCAATGAGAGAAGGTGTAACACGCACTAGACAAACAGGTTGAGATCCAGAGCGTGAATTTTAGAACTCTCTTGTGTCCTGTTTACCGATGACTTGGAAAAAGATGAATTATGGCCTCCTGGGTCTTCATGTGGAAACAAAGGATAGGTCTCGGTATTTAGAACAAAGAATGCAGAAACAAATGACTTATCAGGAAGGAGAAGTAACCACAGCAAAGATAATACATCAGTCATAATGACTCCCAGGTTCCGTTCCAAAGGTACGGACCAGTCTAAAGTACATTCTTTTTTTTTTTTGGCCTCAACCAGGGATCGAACCCACACCCCCCTACAGTGGAAGGTACCTGGATTTTGTCAACCTAGAGTGACCTTTGCCTCATTTTAAAGCTAAAATCTCCACCCCAAGGGTGGGGGATTGCCACTATTTCTGAACCTGCAACTGTGTTTGAGCATGTTGTCGCACTGTGCAAGCCCATCTGGAACTCCACCTCTACATGGAAAATCACACTTGCCCCTTCAGGAATATGCATGCACCCATAGCTTAAACTTCCCTGATCCTGCTGTGCTGGGAGACAAGGCTTTGAGAGCTAGCTCCCTGTCTCCTTACTTGTGGCAAGGAATAAATGCTTCTGCTTTAATCAAAAGTACTTGGTGTGTTCATTTGGCGAAGCACCCCAAGTGATGGACGCATTGTGCCCAGTAACAGAAAAAAATAAGAAACACGTTATTGGAAACTGGAGGAAGGGAGATCCTTGCTTTGTTGGCAGAAAGCTTAGTGAAACTGTATCCTGCATTACGTGGGAAGCAGCATGTGTAAGCAACAAGCTTGTATATACAGTGCAAGACATTTCCAAGCAATATTTTGAAAGTACCACCTGATTTCTCTTTGCCAATAGTAAAAGCTGAGAGTGAGACAGAGACAGAGAGAGACAGAGGAAAGGAGAGGGAAGAGAGAGGGAGGGAGAGAGGGAGAGGGAGGGAAGGGGAGGGAGAGAGAGAAACTGAGGTTAAAACTTAAGTAAACAGGAAATAGGACTTGATTTAAAAGTTGACTCTACAGATGGCAAAAGACACTGAAATTAAGAGATTCACTGTCAGGAAAGCATGCTCCGTAGAAAAGGTTGAGACTGTGATGATATAACCTTTTGCTAAAACCACAGAAAGGTCAAAACCTCAGACTATGCAGTTAGACAAAGGTCCCTTTCAGGTGATTCAGGGTGTGTCTCACAGATCCTTTCAATTAAACCAGAGAGCCTCTAGGAACTTAAAGGCACTGCCCATCAGCCATTTTAGCACGAGCCTGAACTACAGAAAGGATTATCTTGGAAAGATCTGAGGGGATGTGTCTTTTTTCTCTACTGGAGTGAATCCCAGTGAAATTCACAGAAGACTAGTAAGTTTTTGAGAAATTTATTTCAGCAGAAACACTGCCAACTTGGAATGCAAGGGACAACAAGGGTACAAAATGAAAGGAGGCCATTAGATTTCCAAAATTCTATTGGCAGGAGGCAGGCTGATAAAGCCACTCAGCTGCAAATGTGCTGCCTTCCATCAAAAATGAAGGATGACTCAGAGGGCAGAACCAAGAACCAGGAGGGTGAAGTTGAAAAGCGTGGACAAGTATTCCCAGGCTTTGAAACCCAGTCAACAGATTTGCAACATTTGCTGGGCTGGATATCAGAAATGTCACTAGCCAGTGACTTTATTTTTTTATCTTGAATTTCTTCCTCTTTGAACCAGAACATCTACTGTTGTTATCCTATGTTTGTTCCGGCAATATATGTTACGTGTGTTGCAGCAAATAACTTCTCTCTTTAGTTTCAACCTCTAAGGATGCCTTTCTCAAACCACAGAATAACAGCCAGTTTTGAGATGTTGCCAGCTATCTGTTGTAACAAAGTAGACACTTCTGCCTTATTCTGAAACTAAATTAGATTCAAGGTATTCCATATAATACGTTTACTCTCAATCGTTTTTATTACAGTATGTTTCTTTAGTCAGATGTAAGGGTAAAGCTTCAGTTAAGGAATGCATGGATCCTATCACTTAAGACCTTTTGCATCAGTTCTGCAGCAGTCTGCTGGAAATTGCTGTGGCAATTATAACTTTCTGCCATAGGGTTATTTCCATTCAGAAAAGCTTGTCAATTTTAAATTTACCACTTTTTAAATATCCAAGACAAAACAAATGAGAAACAATGTAAGGAGAGGATTCCGGGAAGATAGTGGAGTAGGAAGCACCAGACATCTGTCCCCCTACCCAGGTAACAATTACACCAGCAGAATTTGTCTGATTAAATATTTTGGAGCTCAGTAACATCCAGGGAAGGCTCAGACAGTAAGCCGTGATTAAGTTTGGTCAATTTTAGCTCTTAGCACAGTAGCCACTCATCCCCCACCCCAGCCATGTGGCAGGGAAGCTATTCTCAGGTTCCTTGAGCAGCTTGCACACAGCTTGTGGGAGCCAGCATAAGCAAAAAGGACCCTGTCTTTCAAATATTGGGGAGCTGTGCTCTGAACGCTGACTGTTGCTTCTCAGGTGCAAAAAGGTGGGCAGCCATTGCTGCTGCACCTCCCTCCCTTGTTGAAAGCCCCTCCCTCTTAGCTGAAGTGACTTCTTGGGGATTTAAAGGGCTGACACCCTTTTTTATGCCACTTTGACTTTTTTCCATTTTCCTCTTTTGGGAGTCAGACATTCAAGACTAGGATATTCAAAAACAACTGCATATATGGGGAAAATTAGAAAGTGACTGTGCATGTCCAGGGAAAGGCTCAAAAAAGACCTGAGAAGACCTTAAGTTCATACTTAAGGCTGATGTTGGTACAAAAAAAGTCTACAACAATCAAAATCAAAAACCAAAACCAAAACCAATCAACAGCATACCCCAGGCAAGGAGGAAAATCTGATTTCCAGAGTTACTACATTATTAGATTTACATGTCTTTTGTTCAACAAAAAAATCACAAGGCATACAGAGACAGGAAAATATGGCTCATGCAGGGAAAAAAATAAATCAACAGAAACTGTCCTAGAAAAAGATTTGATGGAAGATATACTAGATAAAGACTTTAAAACAAATGTCTTAAAGATGCTCAAAAAACTAAAGGAAGATGTCGAAAAGTCAAGAAAATAATGTGTGAACAAAATGGAAGTATCAGTAAAGAGAAAGAAAACCCAAAAAGGAAGCCAAAAGAAATTCTGGAGATGAAAAGTACAGTAACTGCAATGAGAAATTCACTGGAAGGATTCAAAGACAGATTTCAGCAGGCAGAAGAAAGAATCAGTGAACATAAAGATAGGACAGTGGAAATTATTGAGTCTGAGGAAAAGGAAGAAAAAAAGATCTAAGAAAAGCAAACAGAACCTGTGGGACACCAGCAAGTACCAACCTACACATCATAAGAGTCCCAGAAGGAGAAGAGAAGGAGAAAAGGGCAGAGAAAATATCTAAAAAAATAATTAATGAAAACTTCAAGATGAAAGATATGAGTATGAATATCCAAGAAGCTCAAAGGACTCAAAGACCTACACTAAGACACATTATAACCAAACTTTGAAAAGAGAGAAGTGAATCATCACATACAAGGGATCCTCAATTAGATTATCAACAGATTTCTCATAAGAACTTTGGAGGCCAGAGACTGATATACTCAAAATGCTAAAAGAGAGAAACTGTCAACCAATAATTATATCTGTGGCAAAAATGTCATTCAAAAGTGAGGGAGAAATTAAGATATTCTCAGATAAACAAAAGCTGAGGGAGTCAGTGACCAACACCCCTGCCCTGCAAGAAATGCTCAAGGGAATCCTGCACAGTGAAATGAAAGGACAATAGGCAGTAAACTGAAGCTGAACGGAGAAATAAATATTTCAATAAAGGTAAATACATGGGGAATTATAAAAACTTGTGTTACTGTAACAATGGTAACTACACTTTCTGTTTTCTACCTAATTTAAGAGAATAATACACTTAAAATACAAAAAAATATATTAGTTTAAAAGCCAGTAGTACTATAACTTTGACGTGTAGCTCCAAATCTAAGAGACTAGTGATTCAAAAGAATTATTAGTAACCCCAATATCAAAACCAGACAAGGACACTACAAGAAAACAAATTACAGGCAATATCCTTGATTAACATAAATGCAAAAATCTTCAACAAAATATTAGCAAGCTGGGCTTCCCTGGTGGCGCAGTGGTTGAGAGTCCGCCTGCCGATGCAGGGGACACGGGTTCATGCCCCGGTCCGGGAAGATCCCACATGCCGCGGAGCGGCTGGGCCCGCGAGCCATGGCCACTGAGCCTGCGCATCCAGAGCCTGTGCTCCGCAACGGGAGAGGCCACAACAGTGAGAGGCCCGCGTACCCGAAAAAAAAAAAAAAAAAATATTAGCAAGCCAAATTCAACAATACATTAAAAGGATCATACACTATGGGATTTAGTCTAGGGATGCAAAGATGGTACAACACCTGCAAATCAATGTGATAATGTGTCATTAACAGAATGAAAGACAAAAATCATATGATCATTTCAACAGATGCAGAAAAAGCATTTGACAAAATTCAATATTCATTTACAATAAAAGCTCACATCAAACTGGGTATAGAGGGAACATACCACAATATAGGCCATATATCAGGGGTCCCCAAACCCCAGTTCCTGTTGGGAACCGGGCCACACAGCAGGAGGTGAGCAGTGGGCGAGTAAGCAAAGTTTCATCTGCCGCTCCCCATCACCCCCCATCATTCTCATTACCTCCTGAACCACCAGCCCCCCCCGCCCCGTCCATGGAAAAACTGTCTTCCACGAAACTGGTCCCTGGTGCCAAAAAGGTTGGCGACCACTGCCATATATGACAAGCCTGCAGTTAACATCATACTCAATGGGGAAAAGCTGAAAGATTTTCCTGTAATAACAGGAACAAGAAAGGATGCCCACTCTCAACACTTTTATTCAACATAGTATTGGAAGTCATAGCCAGAGCCATTAGGCAAGAAAAGAAAAGACATTCAAACTGGAAGAGATGAAGTAAAACTGTCACTCTTTGCAGATGACATGATGTCAAATATAGAAAACCCGGAAGACTCCACCAAAACTGGAGCTGTAAAGGAGCAAAGTTTTTGTATGTTACTGGTGTAAAGCTGGTATTTATTCAAATTAGAGTATTAAAACTTTAGGAGAGTAAATGTAATCCCCATGGTAACCACAAAGAAAATAGCCATAGAATGGACAAAAAAGGAAATGAGAAAGGAATTTAAACATTTCAGTACAAAAAAATCAACTTAACACAAGAGAGAATACTAATGCAGGAACTGAGCCACAAAGAAGCTATAAGGCTTCCAATTATATAAGATACATAAGTACTTGGGATGTAATGTACAACATGAGAAATATTAACACTGCTGTATGTTTTATAAGAATATATTTAACAGAATAAATCCTAAGAGTTCTTATCACAAGGAAAAAATTATTTTTCTTTTACTTTGTGCCTATATGAGATGATGGATGTTCACTAAACTTACTGTGGTAATCATGATGTATATAAGTCAAACCATTATGCTGTACACCTTAAACTTATACAGTGCTATATGTCAATTACATCTCAATAACACTAGAAGAAGAAAAAAGCTATAAGGCATATAGAAAACAAATAACACAATGACAGAAATCCCTACTTATCAGTAATTACTTTAAATGTAAATGGACTGAACTCTCCAATCAAAAGACAGAGAATGGATAAAAATACATGATCCAACCATATGCTATCTACAAGAGACTTGAGATTCAAAGACACAAACAGGTTAGAAGTAGAAGGATGGAAAAAGATACTCCATTCTTATAGTAAGCAAAAGAGAGCAGAGGTGGGTATTCTAATATCAGACATAACAGACTTTAAATTAAAAAAGGTTTCAAGAGACAAAGATGGTCATCATATATTAACCAAAATTTCAATACAGCAAGAAGATATTATAATTACAAATATTTATGTATCTAATGACAGACCATCAAAGTATGTGAAAGACAAATGGACAGAACTGAAGGGAAAAACAGACCATTCAATAGGAGTTGGAGAGAGTTCAATGCCCTACACAGAACAACAGAAAGAACAACCAGAGAGAAGATAAATGAGGAAATACAGGACTTAAAAAACAACAAACCAAATAGATCCATCAACATATACAGAATATTCTACCCAACAACAACAGAAAGCCCACTCTTCTCAAGTGTACATGTGACATTTCCCTGAATAGACCATGTGTTAGGCCACAAATTAAGTCACAACACATTTTAAAAGACAGATATCATACAATGTATCTTTTCTGACCGTAATGGGACAAAGTTAGAAATCAATAACATTAAGAAAATTGGAAAATTCACAAAGTTGTGGGATTAAATAACACATGTTTAAGCAGTCAATGGATCAAAGAAAAATTGTCAAGGCAAATTAGAAAATATTGATACTTAGAGATGAATGAAAATAAACCACAACAAACCAAAACTTATGGGATGTAGCAAAGTGGAGCTAAGGAATAAGCTTATAGTTATAAACACATTAAAAAACAAAAAAGATCTCAAATCCAAAACCTAACTTTACATCTTAAGGAAATAGAAAAAGAATTTAAAAAAAAATCCAAAGCTAGCAGAAGGAAGGAAATAATAAAGGTTGGAGCAGAGATAAATGAACTAGAGAACAGAAAAACAAAAAAGTAAATGAAACCAAAAGATGGTTCTTTGAAATGATCAACAAATACACACACACTCACACACACACACACACACACATATATACATACACACACACACACACACACACACACAATGGAATATTATGCAGCCATTAAAAAACAATGAAATACTGCCATATGCAGCAACCTGGATGAACCTAGAGAATATTATGCATAATAAAACAAGTCAGAAGAGACAAATACTGTATATCACTTACATGTGGAATCTAAAAAAACAATACAAATGAGTGTATATGCAAAACAGTAACAGACTTACAAATATAGAAAATAAACTTGTGGTTACCAAAGGGGAGACAGAAGGTGCAGGAACAAATTAGGGGTATGGGATTAATAGATACAAACAACAGTATACTAAATAGATAAGCAACAAGGATATACTGTACAGCTCAGGGAATTATACCCATTATCTTGTAATAAGCTATAATGGAATATGAGCCGCAAAAATAATGAATCACTGTGCTAGACACCTGAAACTAACACAATATGGTAAATCAACTATACTTCAGTAAAATATATATATATATATGTAAGGAAATGCTAAAGGTCACACAAAAAACTGTATAACAAATGAATTCAGCAAAGTAGCAGGATACAAAGTCAACACACAAAACTCAATTGTATTTTTATACACAATGAACAATGTGAAAAGGAAATTACAGAAACAATTCCATTTACAATAGCATCAAACAGAATAAAATACTTAGGAATAAATTTACCAAGGAGGTGAAAGACTTATACAATGAAAACTACAAAACATTGGTGAAAGAAATTAAAGAAGACATAAATAAATGAAAACATACCAAATGTTCATGGATTAGAAGGCTTAATATTGTTAAAATGTGACTACTACCCAAAATAACCTACAGATTTGATGCAATACTTATCAAAATTTCAATGGCATTTTTCACAGAAATAGAAAAATCCATCCTAAAGTTCATACGGGATCTTAAGAGACACCTAACAGCCTAAACAAACTCAAAAAAAAAAGAAGAAAAATAGAAGACTCACACTTAACTTACTGAAGGCTGCAGTAATCAAAACAGTGTGGTATTAGCATAAAGACAGACATACAGACCAATAGAACACAGAGCTAGAAATGAACCCTAGCATATATGCTCAGATGGTTTTTTGACAAGGATGCCAACACAATTCAATGGGAAATGGACAGTCTTTTCAACAAATGGTACTGGGAAAACTGGATATCCACATGCAAAAGAATGAAGTTGGCCCCTTACCTAGCACCATATATAAACATTAACTCAAAATGGATCAAGGATCTAAAACAATAAAACTTTTGGAAGAAAACAAAGGACAAAAGCTTCATGACATTGGATTTGGCAATTTCTTGGATATGACGCCAGAGACACAGGCACCAAGAGAATAACAGACAAACTGGACTTAATGAAAATTAAAAAATTTTGTGCACCAAAATACACTATCAACAGAGTAAAAAGACACCCAGAGTGGGAGAAAATATTTGTAAATCATGTATCTGATAAGGAGTTAATAACCAGAGTATATAGAGAACTCCTAAAACTCAACAACAACAAAAAACAACCAACCTGATTCGAAAAGAGCCAAGGATTGGAATAGACATTTCTCTGAAGAAGACATACAAATGGCCAATAAGCACATAAATGATGCTCAACATCACTAATCATTCGAGTAACTGCAATCAACACTGCAAGGAGACATCACCTCATACCCATTGGAATGCCTAATATCAAAAAAAACAAACCAGAAAATAATAAGTGCTGGTCAGGATGCAGAGAAATTGGAATACTTGTGCACTGTTGTTGGGAATGTAAACTGGTATAGCCACTATGTGAAACAGTATGGTGGCTCCTCAAAAAATTAAAAATAGAATTACCGTATGATGCACCAATTCCACTTCTGGGTATATACCCCAAAGAATTAAAAGCAGGGTTTAGAAGAATATTTGTACACCAATGTTCATAGCAGCATTATTCACGATGGCTAAAACGTGGGAGCAACCCAAATGTCCATGGATGGATGAACAGATAAGCAACATGTCATACAGTGGAGCCTTGAACAATCAAAGGGGTTAGGGACAGGGATCTCTGTGTAGTTCAAAATCTGCATGTAACTTTAGAGCCGGCCCTCCAAACCCATGGTTCTGCATTTGTGGATTCAATGAACCTCATGTGGTATAATACCATAGCATTTATTGGGGAAAAAAAAAAATCCAGGTACTGTATAAATGGATCTGCAGAGTTCAAACCCAGGTTGTTCAAGTTTCAACTATATATACATACAATGAAATATTATTCAGCCTTAAAATAGAAGGAAATTCTACTATATGCTACAACATAGTTGAACCTTGAGGATATTAAGTAAAATAAGCCAATCATAAAAAGACAAATACTGTATGATTCCACTTACATGAGGTACTTAATAAGATGGTCAAAATCATAAAGACAGAAAGTATAATGGTGGTTGCCAAGGGCTGTGGGGGAGGGTGGGAGTTCATGTTTAATGGGTACAGAGTTTCAGTTTTACACTGAAAAGAGTTATGGGGATGGATGTTTGCACAACAATGTGAATGTTTTTAAGACCACTGAACTGTACACTTAACAATGGTTATGGCAGTAAAATTTATGTCATGTGTATTTTAGCACAATAAAAATACAGTTAAAAAAAAAAGCAAAGTAAGGAATGCTTCTTCCTCTGTACTGCATATAAGGCAATTGGGGACATTGACATCTGGTTATCATGACCCTTCAGTGATGACTGCTTAATGAAAGGCAGATAAAGTGATGAGGCAAGATACACTTGCAATAATCATATTCACGTTAACAACATATTAAAGCTATACATTATATCCATTGCAGCACTTAACAATAGTAACATGAATGTTTACTCTTCAATAGAACTAGTCTGTTCACCTTATTATATGTTAAAGTCAGGATTTAGATTAAAAGCCAACTTTAAAAAAATTACTTTTAAAAATGAGCCATATTTTAACTTCCCCTGTTAAATAATATTTGAAGATTATGTCTAATGGCTGATTTTACTTACCTACATGTTCTTAAGATGCTTTCATAAACATCTTGCCTAAAGTCTGCTGTGCTATTTTCTAAATTTTCAGTGTTATGAAAATTTGGGTGTGACCTTGAATGTGTCTCATACTCACTCAAGGGTCAAGCGTCATGCATGTCAGTTGGGAAAATGGTTGAAGATCATTCCGGTCTAGTTCTACTCTAAGCATTCTCAGTGAGGGATATATTGCCCCCAGTGGGGCATATTGGTTCTTGTGGCATGGGTGAAAAAAAACTACTCTTTTTATATATAAAGCACAGATATTTACAGTACACAGACAGAAATATAGTATATCTATGGTGTTAAAGTTTAATTGGGGAGGGTATGCGATTAGGAAAAAAATTCTAAAAAGGATGCTTATGGGAATGATAATGAAAGAAAGGTTGAGAAACGCTGCTCTGGCCCTTCCATTCTTACTGTGAATGTTGAATGCTGGCTCCTAATACAGGATCCACCTGCAGGTGAATGAACAATGCAAAGAAGCTGGGGCTCTTGGAGCAAGGGGCTAGATGGAAAGATCAAGGAAGTGTTTGGGATTCTGAATTAGAAAAATGAAGGTTCAAGTCCTGGATCCACTATTTATATAGTGTAGCCTTCAGAAAGTTCCTTAACTGAACCCTGGTTACTTCATTTATATAACAGATATTGCTAATATTAGATGCTGTAGAGATCTTATAAGAATGCAAAAAGTTATGTGAAAAATGCTTTGCAAAACTATGGGGCCAGAAAATGATCAGGGGTTACGAGGGGCTTGGATAAACGGAATAGCTGACTAAAAGGGACATAAGGGAACTGTTGGGAATGAAGGAAATGGTCTACAATCTAAGTTGCGGGGGTGGTAATATGCCAGTATGACTTTGTTGAAACTCAGAACACTATACTACAATGGATGTGTTTTACACTATGTAAGTTGTACCTCAATATCCCAACTTTAAAAAAAAAGTGCCTTGCAAACTATAAATAATCATGCCAGTGCTTTCTATTATGAAGAGTAAGATTCTAGCTTTCAAAGTAACACTGTTGGCCTACACTGAACTTGCAATTGCCTAAAATTCTCTAGCCTTTTCTTAGGAATTGCTATTAAACTAGGTCTTTCTACTTCTGATCTCTCTTGAGAATCAACGTTCAAGACTAAACATTTATTTACTGTAAACATCAATCTGCTAATTCTCCATCCATTTTTTCCATCTATGATAAGATAAAAAGAAACAACTAACATTTTCGTAGTGGTCTTCAGATCTTTTATTCTAACCTTGCTATGTGACATATTAGTTATCCTTCTCAGCTTTGTTTCATTCACTACGTTCATATGCATAAAGTCTTCTATATCTTAATCTAAATCATTAACAAAAGGCTTAAGTAGGTAGAGAATGATGAGATACTTCAACTGCAAACTCTTTTTGGACTGTCATCATTTGATTCCTCAATACCCTTAGAATACTTGTTCACCGAGGCCTGAATGTACCTAATTTCATTATCTTTACATCACATTGCCCAATCTTGTCCACATACATTATGTGCAAATAGTACGTCCTCAACTAATTATTTCGCAATAAATAATCCTGACATGATGAAACATTCCCCCTTATTTAGTTCTTAGGAAAAAAAATTTTTATTGAAAGCAATCACTGGAGGCCAGGTTTAATAACCATTTTAAAAGGTGTAAAAACTTCCAAATGTATTCTGTTCTATTAACGAATCTATTGTGATTGACCTATATTTATTTATACGTTATAAATAAAATATTAGTACAAATGAAGAGTTGGAAGATTGTTTTAAAAGATAACATTCAATAATAAAGCTCCTGGTGGTCCTTCAAGATGGTGGAGGAGTAAGACGTGGAGATCACCTTCCTCCCCACAAATACGTCAGAAATACATCTACGTGTGGAACAAATCCTACAGAACACCTACTGAATGCTTGCAGAAGACCTCAGACCTCCCAAAAGCCTCAGGAGCAGCAGATTAAATCTCCACAATCATCTTGATGTACCCTGCATCTCTGGAATACCTGAATAGACAAAGAATCATCCCAAAATTGAGGCGGTGGACTTTGGGAGCGACTGTAGACTTGGGGTTTCTTTTCTGCATCTAACTTGTTTCTGGTTTAATGTTTGTCTTAGTTTAGTATTTAGAGTTTATTATCATTGGTAGATTTGTTTATTGATTTGGTTGCTCTCTTCCTTTTCCTTTCTCTTTTTGTGAGTGTGTGTGTGTGTGCTTCTTTGTGTGATTTTGTCTGGATAGCGTTGCTTTTACCATTTGTCTTAGGGTTCTGTCTCTCCATTTTTTTTTTCTTTTAGTATACTTTGTAGCGCTTGTTATCACTGGTGGATTTGTTTTCTGGTTTAGCTGCTCTATTCTTTCTTTCACTCTTTTTTTTAAATTACTTTTAAGTTAAAAAAATTTTATTTTAATAACTTTATTTTATTTCTTTCTTTTTTCTTTCTTTTTTTCTCCCTTTTCTTCTGAGCCATGTGTCTGACAGGGTCTTGGTGCTCCGGCCGGGTTTCAGGCCTGTGCCTCTGAGGGGGGAGAGCTGAGTACAGGACATTGGACAACCAGAGACCTCCTGGCTCCACACAATATCAAACGGTGAAAGCGCTCCCAGAGATCTCCATCTCAACATTAAGACCCGGCTCCACTCAACGGCCAGCAAGCTACAGTGCTGGACACCCTATGCCAAACAACGAGCAGGACAGGAACACAACCCCAACCATTAGCAGAGAGGCTGCCTAAAATCATAAGGTCACACACACCCCAAAACACACCACCGGACGTGGTCCTGCCCACCAGAAAGACAAGATCCAGCCTCATCCACCAGAACACAGGCACCAGTCCCCTCCACCAGGAAGCCTACACAAGCCACTGAACCAAACTTAGTCACTAGGGGTAGGGGCAGACACCAAAAACAATGGGAAATATGAACCTGCAGCCTGTGAAAAGGAGACCCCAAACACAGTAAGTTAAGCAAAATGAGAACACAGAGAAAAACACAGCGGATGAAAGAGCAATGCAAAAACCCACCAGACCAAACAAATGAAGAGGATACAGGCAGTCTACCTGAAAAAGAATTCACAGTAATGATAGTAAAGATGTTCCAAAATATTGGAAATAGAATAGACAATATACAAGAAACATTTAACAAGGACCTAGAAGAACTAAAGAACAAACAAACAATGATGAACTACACAATAAATGAAATTTAAAATTCTCTATGATGAATCAATAGCAGAATAACTGAGGCAGGAGAACGGATAAGTGACCTGGAAGATAAAATAGTGGAAATAATTACCACAGAGCAGAATAAAGAAAAAAGAACAAAAAGAACTGAGGGCAGTCTCAGAGACCTCTGGGACAACATTAAATGCACCAACATTTGAATTATAGGGGTCCCAGAAGAAGAAAAGAAAAAGAAAGGAACTGAGAAAATATCTGAAATTATAGGGGTGGGAGGGAGGGAGACACAAGAGGGAAGAGATATGGGAACATATATATATGTATAACTGATTCACTTTGTTATAAAGCAGAAACTAACACACCATTGTAAAGCAATTATACTCCAATAAAGATGTTAAAAAAATAAATTATAGTTGAAAACTTCCCTAATATGGGAAAGGAAATAGTCAATCAAGTCCAGGAAGCACAGAGTCCCATACAGGATAAATCCAAGGAGAAACACTCCAAGACACATATTAATCAAACAATCAAAAATTCAATACAAAGAAAAAATATTAAAAGCAGCAAGGGAAAAGCAACAAATAACATACAAGGGAATCCCCATAAAGTTAACAGTTGATCCTTCAGCAGAAACTCTGCAAGCCAGAAGGGAGTGGCAGGACATATTGAAAGTGATGAAATGAAAAAACCTACAACCAAGATTACTCTACCCAGCAAGGATCTCATTCAGATTCGACAGAGAAATTTAAACCTTTACAGACAAGCAAAAGTTAACAGAATGCAGCACCACCAAACCAGCTTTATAACAAATGCTAAAGGAACTTCTCTACATAGGAAACACAAGAGAAGTAAAAGACCTACAATAAGAAATCCGAAACAATTAAGAAAATGGTAACAGGAACATACATATCAATAATTACCTTAAATGTAAATGGATTAAATACTCCAACCAAAAGACATACAGGCTGAATGTATACAAAAACAAGACCAGTAAATATGCTGTCTACAAGAGACCCACTTCAGACCTAGGGACACACACAGACTGAAAGTGAGGGGATGGAAAAAGATATTTCATGCAAATAGAAATCAAAAGAAAGCTGGAGTAGCAATTCTCGTATCAGAAGAAATGGACTTTAAAATAAAGACTATTACAAGAGACAAAGAAGGACACTACATAATGATCAAGGGATCAGTCCAAGAAGAAGATATAACAATGTAAATTTTTATGAACCGAACATAGGAGCACTTCAATACATAAGGTAAATGCTAACAGCCATAAAAGGGGAAATCAACAGTAACACAATCATAGTAGGGGACTTTAACACCCCACGTTCACCAATGGACAGATCATTCAAAATGAAAATAAAAAAAGGAAACACAAGCTTTAAGTGATACATTAAACAAGATGGACTTAATTGATATTTATAGGATATTCCATCCAAAAACAACAGAATACACATTCTTCTCAAGTGCTCATGGAACATTCTCTAGGATAGATCATATCTTGGGTCACAAATCAAGCCTTGGTAAATTTAAGAAAATTGAGATAATATCAAGTATCTTTTCTGACCACAATGCTATGAGACTAGATATCAATTACAGGGAAAAATCTGTAAAAAATATAAACACATAGGGGCTAAACAATACACTCCTTAATAACCAAGAGATCACTGAAGAAATTAAAGAGGAAATCAAGAAATACCTAGAAACAAATGACAATGAAAACACAATGACCCAAAACCTATGGGATGCAGCAAGAGCAGTTCTAAGAGGGAAGTTTATAGCAATACAATCCTACCTAAAGCAACAAGAAACATCTCAAATAAAACCTAACCTTACACCTAAAGCAATTAGAGAAAGAAGAACCAAAAAACCCCAAAGTTAGCAGAAGGAAAGAAATCATAAAGATCAGGTCAGAAATAAATGAAAATGAAATGAAGGAAACAATAGCAAAGATCAACAAAACTAAAAGCTGTTTCTTTGACAAGATTAACAAAAGTGATAAACCTTTAGCCAGCTCATCAAGAAAAAAAGGGAGAAGACTCAAAACAATAGAATTAGAAATGAAAAAGGAGAAGTAATAACTGACCCTGCAGAAATACAAAGAATCATGAGAGATTACTACAAACAACTATATACCAATAAAATGGACAACCTGAAAGAAATGGACAAATCCTTAGAAAAGCACAACCTTCTGAGACGGAACCAAGAAGAAATAAAAAATATAAACAGACCAATCAGAAGCACAGAAATTGAGACTGTGATTAAAAATCTTCCAACAAACAAGAGCCCAGGACCAGATGGCTTCACAAGTGATTTCTATCAAACATTTAGAGAAGATCTAACACCTATCCTTCTCAAACTCTTCCAAAATATAGGAGAGGGAGGAACACTGCCAAACTCATTCTATGAGGCCACCATCACCCTGATACCAAAACCAAACAAAGATGTCACAAAGAAAGAAAACTACAGGCCAATATCACTGATGAACATAGATGCAAAAATCCTCAACAAACTACTAGCAAACTGAATCCAACAGCACATTAAAAGGATCATACACCATGATCAACTGGGGTTTATCCCAGGACTGCAAGGATTCTTCAAAATATGCAAATCAATCAATGTGATCAACCATATTAACAAATTGAAGGATAAAATCCATATGAAAATCTCAATAGATGGAGAAAAAGCTTTTGACAAAATTCAACACCCATTTATGATAAAGACTCTCCAGAAGATAGGCATAGAGGGAACCTAGCTCAACATAATAAAGGCCATATATGACAAACCCACAGCCACCTTCGTTCTCAATGGTGAAAAAAACTGAAAGCATTTCCACTAAGATGAGGAACAAGACAAGGTTGCCCACTCTCACCACTACTATTCAACATAGTTTAGGAAGTTTTAGCCACAGAAATCAGAGAAGAAAATGATATAAACGGAATCCAAGTCAGAAAAGAAGTAAAGCTGTCACTGTTTGCAGATGACATGATACTATACATAGGAAATCCTAAAGATGCCACCAGCAAACTACTTGAGCTAATCAATGAATTTGGTAAAGTAGCAGGATACAACATTAATGCACAGAAATCTGTTGCATTCCTATACACTAATGATGAAAAATCTGAAAGAGAAATTAAGGAAACACTCCCATTTACCACTGCAACAAAAAGAATAAAATACCTAGGAATAAACTTACCTAAGGAGACAAAAGACCTGTATGTAGAAAACTGTAAGACACTGATGAAAGAAATTAAAGATGATACAAACAGATGGAGAGATATACCATGTTCTTGGACTGGAAGAATCAACATTGTGAAAATGACTATATGACCCAAAGCAATCTACAGATTCAATGCAATCCCTATCAAACTACCAATGGCATTTTCCTCAGAACTAGTAAAAAATTTTCACAATTTGCATGGAAACACAAAAGGGCCCAAATAGCCAAAGCAACCTTGAGAAAGAAAAAAGGAACTGGAGGAATCAGGCGCCCAGACTTCAGACTATACTACAAAGCTACAGTAATCAAGACAGTATGGAGCTGGCACAAAAACAGAAATATAGAAAAATGGAACAGGAGAGATACCCCAGAGATAAACCCACGCACATATGGTCACCTTATTTTTGATAAGGGAGGCAAAAATATACAATGGAGAAAAGACAGCCTCTTCAATAAGTGATGCTGGGAAAACTGGACAGCTACATGTAAAAGAATGAAATTAGAACACTCCCTAACACCATACACAAAAATAAACTCAAAATGGGTTAAAGACCTAAATTTAAGGCCAGACACTATCAAACTCTTAGAGGAAAACATAGGCAGAACACTATGACATACATCACAGCAAGATCCTTTTTGACCCACCTCCTAGAGTAATGGAAATAAAAATTAAAATAAACAAATGGTTTATTTTGCACAGCAAAGGAAAACATAAACAAGACCAAAAGACAATCCTCAGAATGGGAGAAAGTATTTGCAAATGAAGAAACTGACAAAGGATTAATCTCCAAAATGTACAAGCAGACCACGTAGCCCAGTATCAAAAAAACAAACAACCCAATCCAAAAATGGGCAGAAGACTAAATAGACATTTCGTCAAAGAAGGTTTACAGATTGCCAACAAACACATGAAAGGATGCTCAACATCACTAATCACTAGAGAAATGCAAATCAAAACTACAGTGAGGTATCGCGTCACACCAGTCAGAATGGCCATAATCAAAATAATAATAATAATAATAAAGCTCCTAATGCTTGAGGTGAGACAATGGAAACAAAATTTTCCAGAATCGTTTTTGTACCTGCAGCCCTTCCACCCCCCTCCCTGGCAATGCTTCCCTCTTAAGAACTAAGATGTTGGTGTTTCCAGGTATTCAATTTATATTATGTATCTCAGCTTCCGTTTTTTCCTTCTCATATTGCAGATTTTATAAACAATACCATTTACTATTAATTCAATTGATGAGTTAATCTTTTCTACTTAAAAGCACTAATAGAACATAAAACTTCCCAAATGAAAGTTCTAGTCTACTATATCAACAATTACCCAACCATGTCTATACAATAATCAATGTTTTAAATAAATTAGGAAAATTTACATCAATTATTTAGAGGTTTTAAAATATCCAGATGATCGATTGGTAACTGAGTTCCCAATCATTTAGTCGGATAACTAATTTTTAAAAAATTTATAATGGATTACTCGGTATGTTTCAATCTATTTTAGATACATGGTTTCAACCAAAATAGTGAAAAAGGAACAACTGACTGTTATTAAGGATAGTTATTATTAAACCTACAATGATAAATATCAGATAGAAATTGATATCCTTAAACTGAAGATCGGGATATTGTTATTGTCATTTCCAAGAGTTTTCAAAAAATTTTCCGTGTTATAGTAAAACAAAATATGTCCTTAAGTATCTTATAGAAAATCTGTCAGTAGTCTAGAGGCGAGGAGAAAACTGAGGTATAGGGAAAGGTAGATGGTATAGGCAAACCACTACCAGAATTAACAGAGATTAAGTGTTGGTGTCTCAAAGATATTGTTTGTCTGAAAGGCTTACAGTCAGAGAGGCTCTAACAGATTCTGGGTGAAGAGCCGTGCCCCGATCCAAAATCTCACTGAAATTTTCCATGACTCCCATTTTTATACAAGGATGCGGCTGATGTTAAAGTAGCATATTAATAGCAATGGGTTAATAACGCTCTTCAGCTGTTGTTAAATTGTTAGACCCAGAAGCAGCTAGGGTATCTACGGCATTTCAGATAACCTGCTTTAGACAGAAGAGCTAAAACATGACAAGACACACAGAGGGAAGCGGGGCTCACGCACAGAGGTGGAAGCCCTCTGCCCATTCCTCTGCTGTGCTGGAAAGTGGCAGGGACCATGGGCTGAGAGCCAGAGCAACGGTGCCCCTGAGCTGCTGCCGCCGCCATTTATTACACTTGTCACCTGGGCACTGAACCTCTCTGGAAACGTTCTCATTTTCAAAATCTGAGTTTTGTCCTGAATGGTATCTTGGATCTCTTCCATTTCTGTAATTGCACTTTTCTGAAGAAGTACATTGATGAGGTGAGGTGAGTGTAGACTCCCGTTGGCTTTAGAACACCAGTGACTGGACAGAAGAGCAGGTATGCGTGTGAGTTCTACCAACATTAACAAAACATGGGGGATTTTGTAGACACTCAACTTTACCACCAGTTCTCATTTTAAAGCAGGAGGGGAGAAATCTCATTTTTCATTTAAAGGGTTAACTTCAGGGCCTTACCTACAGAAACTTCTCATTGAGCAGGGACTATCACTCCTGGTCCTGGGCTTGGTTATAAACTTTATACCCACCGAAAGTGATTAGGATCAGAATGGTAGCAACTTGCATGGCTCATGTCACTTTTAGTCGTTTTTCATCATTTCCTCCCCTGCTCCTTCAGGTCCTGCGACATCACAACACATCTTCAACCTCAGAGCTTCTACTCATGATGTATGATTTTTCCTGGAAAGTCTTTCCTCTCTTTCTTCACTTAGCGAAGTCTATTTATCTTCTAGGGTTCAACTAAGCTGTGGCCTCCACCTCCATCAAAATTAACTGCCTCTTCCTTATTCTCACGAAATTCATTTCATCTTCTATCATAGCATTTATAAGTGTCTGTTTTGTATCATAATTTGCTATGAAGGTATTTCTCTCCATTATACTGTAAGTATCTTAAGGGCAGGCAGTCTGTCCAAATCATCTTGAATTTCCAACAGAGGCTGCTACTACACACGGCTAAGAACTAAAAAATCTGCATACTCCAAGAAGCAGAATTGGTCTTCACAGTTCACTTTCAATTTAATTAAAAGTTACTTTCCACTTTTCAGTTATCAGGTGAATAAGTTCTGGGGATCTAATGGACAGCTTGGTGATTATAGTTAAAGATACTGTATTATATACTTGAAAGTTGCTGAGAAAGTAGATCTTACCTGTTCTCACCACAAAAAAATGGTAATTATGTGACGTGATGGAGGTGTTAACTAACGCTATGGTGGTAATGATTTTGAAAAATTTAAATATATCAACAAATTGTACACCTTAAATTTACAAATGTTATATGCCAATTACATCTCAATATAGCTGGGAAAAAATTAAGTGTCAATGGCACCAAAAAAAATTAATTTCCTCTTTGTATATAAATGTACCACATATGCTTGTAGTGTATAGTATAAAATATAGTGTAAAGAACATACCCAAATGTTGTTACTGTCAGCATCAGAATAAATAGCATTTATGATGCATCTCATCTCCAATGGGAAGAGATACTCCCCAAATCAGCAAGTTACAGGCAAAAGCAGCCATTTTCAATCTAGTTGGAACAACTGGAATGCTTCCAAATGGGCTAAAGAAACACTGTCAAGGCCTTCAGGGAGATAAATACCAAGAAACATAGGGTCTTTACCAAGAGCTCATCCTGTAATGGTACTGAAAATAAAAGTAAAACTTGAATCCTTCATTACTCCGGTATCAATCCCTTTTCAGGACCCAGTAGGGGTACATAACACTGGTTATCAAAAGAGTACGAAAACCTCTCAGAGTCTCAAAATCATCCTTACAATAGTTTGAAAGGAACTGTTTCAATATTATGCCCAGCTTCATGGTATCTGACAGCAGTCTAGCTATTACCTGACAAGAGTCTCATGAATCCTAGCTAAAACATGGTGAAAATGTAAAGAAGATGACCATCTTATTCTTATTTTATTCTGTACTACGTGTAGACACACGTGCTTTATTCTAAGCCTTTAGCCCACTGAATACTTCAGAAGTTTCTTCAAGTAGCAAACGTGACTAACTCAAATCTTAACTCCTTGTTTCCCCTTCTTTTTTAAAAATTGTCGTAAAGGCACGTAATGTAAAATTGACCGCCTTAAGCACTTTTAAGTGTAGAGGTTCAGTATAAGTATACCCACATTGTTGTGAAACAGATCTCCAAAACTTTCACCTTGCAAAACTGAAACTCTATAGCCATTAAACAACTCCCCTCTTCCTGTCCCCCCAGCCCCTAGCAACCAACATTCTACTTTGTTTCTATGAATTTGACTATTTTAAATACCTCATGTAAGTGTAATCATACAAGTATTTATCTTTCTGTGGGCTTATTTCACGTGGGCATAATGTCCTTTAAGGTATGTATTCACATGGGCATCCTGTCCTTTAAGTTCACTCATGTTGTCACAAACGACAGAACATCCTTCCTTTTTAAGGTTGAATATTCCCTTGTATGTATACGCCACATTTTGTTTATCCATTCATCCACTGAAGGACGCTTGGGTTGCTTCTACCTCTTGGCTCTCGTGCCTTGCCTCTTTCTACATAGAAGTGTTCAACAGCAACCAAGGGTTTAAACAGCGGGACAAGAAAGAATGGAATAAGAATAACGCACGAATTCTGAAGTCAGCCTTAACCCAACCAAAGGGAGCCAGAATGTCTGGAAATGACATAAACACAAAAGCTAAAAAATAAAACGTTAGACTTGCTGGATTTATCTGATCTACCTACAACTAAGCCAAAGTGGGGCTTAAGAGAAGCCAACACAAGACAACTTAGTTCGTACGACACATAAAACCTTATGAGCTACTATATTTCTTATGCTACAGCCAAAGCACTTTGTTGATTTTCAGAAAAGGTACATACTTTATGAGTAGCAAAAATGAAAACTGATTCACGACCATGAACTAACTTAACTCCTCTTATCTGTTTCTTTTGGGCAGTCCAGAGGAACACAGGCGAACGCTAGTGTCCAAGAAGAGCTACCATACTTCTTCTAAGCGCTAAACTGTCAGCTATCCATCCATCCGTAAATCCAACCATTCATCCATCCACCAAAGTATGGGAAGCCAGGCAAGGCACTGACACTTCTGAGATGGGGAGATGGGATTCCTGCCCTAAAGAAGTTTACAAGTGGAATCTCGGGAGGAGTCAGGAAGAAGCAAATGTCAACAGGCTTAAACAGCTGTCCAAGAGGGGCCGCAAAGCAGAAGCATGCTCAAAATGCTACGACAGCTGTAAGCATAGCAGTTGTTACTCGTTCTTCCCATCACCACCATTTTCTTCTTTTCTGGCTCTGACTTTCTTGATTCAGATCCCATCAGGATACCGGTCTGCCAGTCAAAATTAAAGAAACTCCAAAGTGCTTCTTTAATACCCCCCACAGATTTGTGACTTTCACAAAGAGTTTCTGAAGACTGGATGCTGCTCGGTCTTTTTCCTTTCAGTGCTGGTGGCAGCAGAGCAGCCCTCTCTTAAGTCAAGGCAAGTTCAGGACACGCACATCATCTATCTGCATACTGGCAGTTCCCAAGTAGTACACAACTGTGCTCTAAAAATTCGCGTTGCAAATCAGTCACCTAGAATACAGAACATATTCTCCCAAAAGGAAAGGAGAGAGGAAGCGTGGCCCGGAGAACAGGGCGCCGCGAGCCAGCGGCACCCTGCCCGGCGGCCTTGGGGGCTGTGCACCGGCCTCGCTCTGCTGTCGCTGCGGAAATTCAGACCAGCACGAACGCGTAACAACAGAAAGCGGTGCTGGAACCGTGCACACCAGCAATTTTGCACGGAAGCTGTGGGAGATGTTTACTGTAGTCTGCCTGAAGTTGGGACAGAATTGAACAAACAAGAGGAATCTGGTGCTTTGGAAAGTGTGGAAGCGTCTAGTGAACTCTATTCTCCTCTAACAGAAGTAACTGAAATTTATGAAGCTCTAGCAGAAAATCCAGGACTTGTCAACAAATCTCGTTATGCAGAGGGTTGGCTGATCAAGATGACACGGAGGAACCCTTCAGAACGAGATGAACGAATGAGTGAAGAAGCATATGAGAAATACTTAACATCTATTGAGGAGTGAAAATGGAACCCCTGAATAAACTACTTTGAAACAACTTAACCTAGCATAGTTATCTTAAGTTAGGGGTGGATAGATTTTTAAAAAGCAACTTTTGGCAAAAGAAACTACTTGCAACCATGTTTCCTGAAGAAAATGCCCCTTAACTTCCTAATGACTTCAGGTAAACACTATGCATCTTTTTCACAGCACCCTATGATTTTCAGGCTAGTCTCCAGTTATAATACTCAGAATTCCTGAAATTATCTGTGGTAAAACTAGTTATAAAAATTATGTAATTCAAGGATAACACTGCCTTATATAATATTATAATTTGCTTACAGCCACCCCTGGTTTGGGTCAAAATACACAATGATCCTCCCGCTGGAAATGAGTGGCAGTGGAGGAAAGTTTGTTAGTTGTATAGTGTCTGATGAAGACCATTACTACCTTAATTTTGCAATATACTGTGTTTGCCGGTGTTCTTTTTACACAGTGAAGCAACAGTCTTGCAAGAAAATAAACGGTTTAATAATAAAATATTCAACCTATTAAAAAAAAAAAGTAAGCATGGTATTTAGGGTTCTGACGTCACCCTCCAAAATCAATTTAACACATAAATAAGATTTACATTACTCACAACATAAACAAGAGTAGAAAAGCAACAGTAGCACTGTGTGTCAAAATATATTTTTGTGAATTTTTTCAGGAACCTGAAAAAAGCAACAGAAAGAATAATAAGTAGTAGAAGTAGTAGAAAAAGAACTTTTATTGAACACTTACTATGTGTTGGACACTACGCAAAGCACTTTGAATTCACAATCTGATTTAATCCTCACAACAGTCCTAGGAGGAGGGTGTTGTTATAACGTCTGTTAGACATAACGGAATATTAGTCAAAGTGGGAAAAAAAAAAAAGACACAGGACACCACATACTGTATGATTCTATTTCTACACAATATCCAAAAAAGGAAGATTTATAAAGACGGTAGATTAATGGCTGCCTGGAAGTTGGGTTAACGGTAAAGTAGACATGAGGGGTCTTACGGGAGGTGTAAAAACACGTTCCAAAACTGATTTGGTGATGGTTACACCACTCAGAAAAGTTACCAAGCATCACTAAATTGTACACTTGAAATGGGGGAATTTTATGATATGCAAAAATATATCTCAAAGAAGCTATTATAAAAAAACAAAAGATGGAGAAACATAGGCTTAAAGTTTAAGGAATTTACCCAAGGTCACTACATAAGTTTCCTACTGCTGTAACCAATTACCACAAACTTAGTGGCTTAAAACAACATAAATTTATTATCTTACAGTTCTGGAGGCCAGAAGTCCAAAATGGGTCTCACTGGACTAAAATCAAGGGGTCAGCAAGGCTGCATTCCCTCCGGGACAGAATCAGCTTCCTCACCCTTCTGGCTTCTAGAGGCCACCTGTATCCCTCAGCTGGGGGTCTCTTCTTGCATTACTCTGACCTCTCCTTCTGTCATGATAGCTCCTTCTCTGACCCTCCTGCCTCCCTCTTCTAAGGGCCTTTGTGATTGCACTGGGCCAACCCAGGCAACCCAGCAAATCTTCCCATCGTTAAGATCTTTTCCTTAACCATAGCTGCAAAGTCCCTTTCCCCATATAAAGTAACATATTCACTGGTTCCAGGACTAGCATATGGACAACTGTGACGGCAAATTCTTCTCTCCACTGCAGTCACTTCTCTAGGCAGGTTTAAAACCAAATCCAAACCCAGGCATCTGAGTCCCTTGCTGGAGCACCATATTCCTACGCCCCACTGTACACAGTAGAAGCTGCCAGGCCCACAGCAAGAAGGCCCCAGGACAGCTCTGGAAATGTCTTCCCCAAATACCCTAGACACTGAGAAAGAAAGGATTCTGGGGTCTTACAAACACATCTCACATTCCAGAGTTCTAGGGGCCGTCATCTCAAATTCAAAGTGGTTGGCAATTCATATGCATGGAAATACCTACACAAGACAAGAGCAATCTCCCACCTCCCTGCAGGACGTAAGTGAAAATGCTGCAGGAAGTCCTTTAGGAAAATAAACTATCAGTTATTGTCTTTCTGCCTCTCTTGCTTTTTTTTTTTTTTTTTTTAAATAAACAACACAATTTTCAACATCCCAAGGCCTATTTGATTTTTGAGTGAGAGAGACAGTTTAAAAATTTGTATCCTAGTTCTGAGTGGAAGTGTACCTGAAGATATTAAAAAAACTGATGATTCAGTTCAACTATAAAACAATAGAGAGAGAAAAACAGGGGGATAAAAGCCAGCCTGCCCAAATGATCAGAAAAAATCCTTTGGTCCTGCTCCCTGAATATCACCGGCTTCAAAGGAAGACAATATACACAAAAGAGCAAAACAGTAAACGATTCCTTTTCTACAACAACGAAGGTATTAAGATGACTAACTTGAGTGCTCTCATGGAGAGAGAAGAATGAAGGAAGTAGCAGGTAGGAAGAAACATACAGAGGTATCCCCAATACATTTAATTTTATTTTCTTTAATAATAACTTCCTTATCATGATTATTAGAACATTTTAAAAGTAGAATACTCATCTTGATACACCTTGATATATTATCACATTCTTTAATCAGTTGCCTGGCCAGACCTAGCTCTAATCCTCTACTGCTGATTTTCTGAATTTTTTTTTTCAACATGGCTTTCCCAATTCCCTTTTTAACCTACAACCCAAATGTAGGGTTTCTTTCTAAGTGTAGGCATTGTCTCTTGTAAAACTGCTTCCTGAAAAAATTTACAGGATTATTGTGGAACACACATGTAACAATTTATATTGTAAACCAGAAGTGTGCAAGTTGTAACACAAGGAACAGTTACTAACTGAAAAACACAAATGCTAGTGAGAAGAAACTTTATGAAGAAACTTGAACAAAACTGTACTTCTTATGGAAATTGATGAACTTCCTCCTTAAGTAGCACAAAAAGTACATCTGTACTAATTATTAAAACTTCTTTAAGGAGGCCCCCCTCTTACAGTTGTATTCCAAAGTTCACTTTAAGTCAGTTTTAGAATTCAGAATACACTTTCTGATAAACACAGTGATCAACTGGTGATTTAACTCCAAATTAGCCTAGAGCAACTGATATAACCCAAAGAATTTTTGAAATAGAAAAACCAAAAAACAGAAAATAATATAGTTGGAATGAACATTTTGAAACAAAACACCCGTTTTAAAAATAAAAGAGCAGTCAGTTATGTTTTACCTAAAACGCATTCATTCATTTAACATGTAATGTCAATACCTACATCTGCCAAGAATGGGGAAACATCAGAACAAATTATTGGGCTTCCCTGGTGGCGCAGTGGTTAGGTATCTGCCTGCCAGTGCAGGGGACATGGGTTCAAGCCCTGGTCCAGGAAGATCCCACAGGCGGAGGAGCAACTAAGCCCACGAGCCACAACTACTGAAGCCTGTGCACCCAGAGCCCGTACTCCGCAACAAGAGAAGCCACTGCGATGAGAAGCCCGCGCACTGCAACAAAGAGTAGCCCCGGCTCGTAGCAACTAGAGAAAGCCCGCGCGCAGCAACGAAGACCCAACGCAGCAAAAAAAAAAAAAAAAAATTCAGCATTTGCACAGTTTTCCAGAGGGGAAAGAAAGGAGGTGGGAAAAACACTGGGAATCAGAGTTTCCAAGATTGGGAGATTAAATGCAAACTGCGTAAGGAGTGGGCTGCTGGGGGAGGCTCCAGGGTGACGGGAACAAGGGGTTACTGGGCTGTATCACCAAGGAGTCGTTGCTATTTGAGTGTGTGTACATAAATACATATGTCTATATATGTGTCAATCATGAAAGAGTCATCTAAAAACTATGTAGATTTTAATTTTATGACATAACTAGAAGTCACTGGAATATTTATGGGATATACACCATTCACTCATAGCAATCAGCCTTTCTGGACCTTTCTGGCCACTGAAGTGTGAGTGGTAACATTCTAAAATTGAAAACCACCTAAATATTCATCAAAAGCGAATACAGCAAATTATAAAGCATAAAGGAATACTACAATAACTGTTACAACTGGTGTATAGATTAATGTTTGCTGACATGGAAAGATGTTCATGGCATCTTTATCATCTAGATGATACAGTTAGTAACAGAATAGCAAGCATGAATAGTTCTTTTATGTAAAATGCCTTTAAATTTCTGTGTAGAGATTTCTAAAAGGATGTTCAGAAAAATGTGAAGAGAAATGGTCACTGGGTAATTTTTGCTTTTTCTTTTTGCCCTTTTGGGTAGTATTTTAGTCACCTAACAAGGAGAGAGTATCATTTTAATGGAATAATGTTACTTAAAAACATTTTAGAGTGATGAGAGTATATGCTTCTGTGAAGCTTAGCAATCTGATAACGGTATCATTTCCTCACCCAGACCAAACAAACAACATTTAATAAGCTGGTTTTATTCTATAGCAACACGTTGGCCACCCAGAGAGAGATTACTAATACTCTTAACAGTTTCATTTGAAACCTTTTTCTTAGAGATGAGAGAATAATTTCACCTCAGTGTTGACACCTAGAAAAACAATTTTCATTAGTAAAAAGCCATTACTAAACATCAAACTATATACTTTACATAAATAATTTCTATGAAAAAGTAAACAACATACTATGTGAAAGATAAGAAAGCCTCTTCCACCTGTGAGTAACAAGCGGAATTCCTTCAGGTGACTCTTTTGGAATGTATTTAACCAGTATACTCTTAGCTCAACTAAATTAAAATCAGTCCCCTGAAAATTAATTATATACCGAAGTTTCATTACACAGTATGTTTACCCTTAAAAAATATATGCCTTTACTGAATAAGTAATGTTGATGGGTGAGTGTATCCTTTCTACCTCCACAGGGTGATAGCAAATTTCCCTAGAATAATAAGACGATGACCAGGGTTTCTTTTCAAAAGTTTTCTTTTAAAAAACGTAATTATATTTCATAGTTCCTTGTTTATCTGTTTGAGGGACCAAACAGTCTTGTTAGTTGGTGCTAAAATGTATAGATAAGATGGTAGGATACTTATCGTTTGAAACAGATCGCACCGACGTGAAGGGTATTTCAAGCATGCAGACACCCACATTTACTTAATGGGGACAAGCAGTAGATGAGTCATCTGATGGCGAGCCGATGAATAAATGGGTGCTGAGTTTAAACTGCTTGGTGTACAGTACAATCCTCGGGCAGGTCCCATTGAACAGTAGCACCAATGAAGAAGAGAAGCTGTAAACAACTTCCCCTTCGCCAGAAAACTCAGTAGGTTTGACTTGCATTCAACACAGACAAAAACTTCCTGAACGGTCAACAAGAAATGAAAGTAGCTGCAACGTGTCTACCTAGTTAGGCAACAGGATGTAGTGAGGGACTGCACTTGCATATCTTCCAGCTAGAGAACAACGAGAACAGTTAATTGAATGAATATGTAAACAGTCAGTTCGATCCAACAAATATTTACTAAGCACTTACTGTTTTCTTTGTCAGTGGGAAGTGCTTCAGACAATGCCAAGATAAAAGGCAAGATAGTCCCTGCCCTAAAGGAGCTTATATAATAGCGTGAAGGGGAAGAAAATTATGTATCATAATTAATAGACTATTAATTAATAGACTATTTCCATAGGAAATAGACTATTTCCTGAAAAATCAGGGGGACAATAGACTATTTCCGGCATAATTACCAGAGTATTTTCATAAGATACGTACAGACTGGTACAAGCTGGCACAAGGTACGAACAAGAGTTAAGCGTTATGTGTTTTGGCGAGTGATTTGTCTGCTTAGGAGCTAAAGAGTATTATCATTAGGAAAGGGCTTCTAGGGGAAGTGGCATTTGATATCGGACTTAAGTCTGGATAACATCGTTAGTACAACTACATTCTTCCAGAACCTCTTTTACAGAGCGCACCAGCTAGTAAGCACAGTGAGTCACAAAACTAACGTGCACTCTGCTTTAGGTGGTTTCCAAACCGGACTGCTATTTATTAAAACCAAATTAAATAGATTATGAGTGCAGTTTACATTAATTCTGGGTAATTGCTTTTCCTCAAATAATTAAGCATTAAACTCGTGGGGGCTCCATCATCCCTCCCCTCCTCTACCTAGATTATTAGAAACAGAATTCATCCTTCATATTCATTCACTCAACAAATACGCACTGGGGGTCTATTATGTGCTGGGCATTGTGTGCTAGGCATTGGCACCAAACAAGACAAAAGTGAAGTTTTCACCTGTCCCCTCTCACATCTGGCCTTTTTCCTGCAACAGTCAAAGAATTACAGCATTAGGGGGACCATCAGTGATCCTTCTGCCTAGAGGTTGGGCTATATCTTCATATGCCCAACAAAAAAGCTATTTATTTTTCCATCTAATTTATTATCTGCTTTATTACTAATTATAGGATGTAGGTTCAACTAAAGTTGAATCCCCGACATTCAGTTACAATATTCATTATTTTTAGTCCATCCTGACTTGTGATATTCTATGTTAAAAGGAATCACATTAGTGCTTCTTCCAATGAACTACAAAGAAAAAAAAAATGCTTATAAAGTTAATCAGAAATGTTACATTGAATTAAGCATCATGGGCCTATCTCTAATACATGCAGAACAAAACACTGCAGTTACTAAAGTAGAATCTAAACTTTTAACCTACTAGAAAATCATCATCCTTTCTCTTCAGTATTCTCCAACTCAGTACCTTGTTTTTCACTCTAGGGCCCTTGTTGTGTTTTGTAATTACAGTGTAGAAGTCAAGAATTCAAACTCTGAGCCTTGTATCCAGGTTTAAATCTTGGCTCTCTATATTACTAGCTGCAAGACATTGTATAAGTTACTTAACCTACGTGTGTCTCTTTCCTCATTTGTAAATTTGGGATAACATTACCCAATTTATGGGGTTGTTGTTAGGATTAGATGAATATATGTAATTTGGTTAGAACAGTCCCTGACACCTAAGAAACACTGTTACCTGTGACTATCATTGTAATTATTATTTATTTGCACAGTGTTTTTGTCTGTTTCCTTCCACAAAAACATAAGCTCACTGAGGGTAGGCAGCATGTCTCTCCGGTTCATCCACTATATATCTGATGCACAGTCCATGCCTATGACAGGATGTGCTCAATCAAAGTCAGTGAATGAATAATCTCATTCCCTTCCAAAATCTACTTGATTTTCTTTTATAGGCACTTCCTCCAATACCACCAGTATTTCCTATGTAACCATCTCCAGTTTAGACAGACTGTACCAAATTCCCTTATTAGAGCTTTTATCAGTAAGTTCTATGTTAACATTTTAACTATTCTAGACGGTTAGCTAAGAATACTGTCAAGTCTTCACATTTATCTTAATTTATAGCATAAGCCCTCTGTGAGATGATGTCTAAGTGGCGTGCCTTATCTCTGCTCATTATAGAAATGAGAGACATTTCCATCTGACTTGTAACGTGGGAAAGAATAATGGAAAGAAAAATCAGGGGGACAAGCGTTGGGCCGACACAACTTTAGGAAGGGCAAACCAAACTCCAACCAACAGTCAGTTAGTCCCACTATGGGCAGGAGGTGGGTAAGCGGGGTGAAGGGAAGGAAGATTCTTTTAGAGACTGCAAATCAGTTGATACTCAGTTGTTACCAAGAGTTTTACGCTGCCACATGGAGGGGATTGGCTGAGTGACAGAGTCCATGGCGGTGTAGGTGTTCGCTCTCCACAATTAAGTCCACTGCATACTTACTTTTCCTGTTCATTCCTTTCAGAGGAGGGGCCATTATGCCTGTGCTATTGACTAAAGGTTTGTTGACTCAAGGTGGGAGGTTGTCTGGGTCCAATGGCCAAGAAGGGCTGATAGTGAGAACTACCTGCAGCATCTGATACAACACACATACAGGACACGCCTTTCTAAAGTTTCAACTTCACACCACTTCCAAACAATCGGGAAGTGGGGGGGCAGACAACCAGCGTCCCCAACATAGCAAGTATAAAAATACTAGGGTCAGAAGCAATGTAAATCTGATTCTTTGAAAAAGCTTTCAAATTTTCTCTGGGCTCTGACCTAGAATCAAGCCGTGATGAAGTGAGGATACAGTACTTACTTATTCCACAATGAAACATTTTGTTTTGAGTTGATTCATTCACTTGGCAGCTGTTCTCAGTCTTTTTTTTTCTGCCTGATGTGCATGAGAGGATATACACTGTTCTTTTCTTAACAGCAGGTGAATCACTGACTTAATTTCCAAAGGTATTTTGGAGGTTTTAATCCTGTCCCAACCTTTTCCCATTTTTTTTCATATTTCTTACCTCATGTTCCTGCCCTTTTCAAAAAATACAAATATACAAACAGCTCATGCAGCCCTATGTCAAAAAAAACAAACAAACCAAACAACCCAATCAAAAAATGGGAAGAAGATCTAAATAGACATTTCTCCAAAGAAGACATACATATGGCCAAAAAGCACATGAAAAGATGTTCATCATTGCTAATTATTAGAGAAATGCAAATCAAAACTACAATGAGGTATCACCTCACACCAGTCAGAATGGCCATCATCAAAAAATCTACAATCAATAAATGCTGGAGAGGGTGTGGAGAAAAGGGAACCCTCCTACACTGCTGGTGGGAATGTAAATTGGTACAGCCACTATGGAGAACAGGACGGAGGTTCCTTAAAAAACTAAAAATAGAGCTAACATATGATCCAGCAATCCCACTCCTGGGCATATATCTGGAATAAACCATAATCCAAAAAGATACACACCCCCCAATGTTCACAGCAGCACTATTCACAATAGCCAAGACATGGAAGCAGCCTAAATGTCCATCGAGAGAGGAATGGATAAAGGAGATGTGGTACATATATACAATGGAATATCACTCAGTCATAAAAAAGAAATGAAATAATGCCATTTGCAGCAACATGGATGGACCTAGAGATTATCATACTAAGTAAGTCAGACAGAGAAAGACAAATATCATATGATATCACTCATGTGTGGAATCTAATTTAAAAAAATGATACAAATGAACTTATTTTATACAAGAGAAACAGACTTACAGATATGGAAAACAAACTTACGGTTACCAAAGAGGAAACGTGGGGGCGAGGGGAGGGGATAAATCAGGAGCTTGGGATGAATAGACACACACTACCGTATATAAGATAGATAACATACTGTATAGCAGAGATATAGCAGAGATAACATACTGTATAGCAGAGGAAATTCTACTCAATATTCTCTGATAACCTATATGAGAAAAAATCTAAAAAAGAATGAATATATGGATAACTGAATCACTTCGCTGTACACCTGAGACTAACGCAACATTGTAAATCAACTATACTTCAATAAAATTAAAAAAAGGAAAAAGAAGGAAAAAAAAAAGAAAGGCTAGTTTTTTTCCACTGATGTGAACCTCCAGGTCTTTGCACAATGACTGTAAAGAGCTCTAAAAAATCCAACCATACCGGATTGTTTAATGCACTGATACTGTCTTCATCTGTGTACATATATGATTACCTCTGTTATAAAGTTAAAGAAAGTTGTTCAGAAAAAAAGATATGGTACATATATACAATGGAATATTAGCCATAAAAAGGAATGAAATCATGCCATTTGAAGCAACATGGATGGACCTAGAGATTATCATGTTAAGTGAAGTAAGTCAGACAGAGAAAGACAAATATCATACATCACATATACGGAACATAAAATACAACACAAATGAACAATACTATGAAACAGAAACAGACTCACGGACACAGCAAACAGACTTGTGGTTGGCAAGGGGGAAAGGGGGTGGGGAGGGATGGACTGGGAGTTTGGGATTAGCAGACGCAAACTATTATATACAGGATGGATAAACATCAAGGTCTTACTGTGTAGCACAGAGAACTATATTCAATATCCTGCAATAAACCATAATGGAAATGAACATGAAAAAGAATGTGTGTGTGTATATAAATCACTTTGCTATACAGCAGAAATTAACATTGTAATTCAACTATACTTCAATAAAATTAAAAAGTATATATATATATATATATATATATATATATATAAAACCACAAATAAAGCCCATTTTACAGATGGGGAAACAGACTCAGAAAAGTTAAGGAAACTTTCCTAGGGCCCTACAGTCAGTAAATGGCAGAGCTTGGATCTAAATCCAGTCCGTCTGGCACTGGAGTTTACGCTCTGAAGTACTTTCTAACCTGTTCGTGATCTTTTTCTTTGCTGGGATGAATTCTCGTACCTCGGATCTCAGCGTAAATATCACCTCAACAGAATGGCCATCTCTGATTTCCTAATCAAAAGTAGCCATCCAGTCCCTTGCTGTTATATCACCCTCTCCTTAGCCATAAAACAGTGCCTGTCACAGAGCAGCACAATAAATATTTGCTGAATGAACAAGGATTAAGAAAAGTTTGTTACAATTACTAGAATTTTGGAGCCGTAAGGTACCTTTGAAATAATATATTTCAACTTCCTCTTTTACATCTGAGGAGAGCTACTAAAGAGACGTGGTGAACTGCCTAAAGAAATGAGGCATGCAGTGGCAAAGCAGGGACTTGAGTGTGGTGCTCTTAACAACCAGTTCTGTGCTAATCTTACTATTTGGCTTCCAAATTTAAGAGACTTTTGATAGCATATCTGTGATGATAGAAGCCATGTTTTATGCTTAATTAAGGGAAAGACTCAAGAAACTAAAACCCATGGATACAGAAAAACTGCTCATTTTATGTGTAGGTTTATGTCTTTCAGTGAGTGAAACTGATTAACATAAATGACTGAATAACTACAATGGAATTTGTCACTCTTTGAAGTTATTGCCAAGAGAAAAGTTGCTAACGTTGCAAAACCATAACTTTGTTCCTCTACTTTAATATTTACTTAAAATAAATGCCAGTCTTCACACTCCCAGTCCACCCCATGTCCCTGTCGTCCAGCTTGTACGTACAGCTAAGCAAAACTCAAGCTAAACATTGCAGACTAGGCTTCGCATGTCCAGGATTATCAGTGTATTCCTCTAACTTAATCTGACCCCGCCACGTCTCAGGGTGCACGTGAATTCTCCTAATAAGAAAAGTACTACTGCTGCCTTTAATTTCTTTGGGCAAAGCTGTTTTCATAGAAAACTAGAGTGAGTACCCGACTGACCACATAGCATAAAGAAGGGTGACGTCAAGGCAGAGCTGAAGATGAGCTGCTATTTGAGCCATCTTGGTTTTTATAAAATGTGAACCAGGGCCATTATTTCCACTAAATGGATAAAGATAGATAGCCTATGGCTGATGAGTTTTTACAAAACAACGAAAAAGTTTGAGATCTCAGGATTCCAAAATCCAAAAAGAAAACTCGACAAAATATATTAATTATTCAATTACAGCTCAACAGAAATCAATTTTAAAAATAAATTATAACGTTACGGGTTGTGGGTACATTTTAACATGTTTGATGTGATGCAGTGCGAGGCTGTCAGAAGAAGAGAGTTTAAAAAACCTAGGAAATTCTTTGAAAACAAAAAACGCCTAGAAAAGCAATACACTGAAATAAGTGCAAGGAATATCTGCCATCTATGTTTAAAAGTACATCTACAAGCAAGATTAATCCCCTAGATTAATCCATGCACAAGGAAGTTACATTGATCTATATTAGAAATGAATACCATAATTATATCTAGGAAATAATAGTGCCTAACCTTTTACATGTCGCTGGACATCTTTCTTCCAAGATATACACTTGTTTCCTATTTTAAGGACAAATCTGTGGCCCCAATACTGTCAACTGAGTTGAAGCCCCATGATGGGGAAATTTACAAACGGCGGTGAATCTGTTTTTCTAGAAAATCACTAAACTGTAATCATATATAATACTAATATGTCCCAGGAACTATTCTAAGCTTCATATATATTATATAAATATATATATACTGATATATAGCTATATATACACTTACATATATATATTCATATATACTAACAACCACTATATAAGAAAGCTAATATTATTATCTCTCCTTTGTAACTGAAGAAATGAGAGGTTAAATAATTTGTCCAAGATCCTACTCTTAGAAAGTAATGAAGCCAAGCTTAAACCAAGACAGTCTGGCTACGCCGTCTTTCTATACCAAATTATATAAAACCTGAACCATGTCTTATTTCATTTTGATTTATCACAGAATTGTTCCCATGACCCACCAAGGTAATTCCCTAGGCTCATCGGGGAGGGCAAATTTTCCCTTATTAGCCACATTAAGGAGAACGAGATACCATACGATCAGTCTGCCTTTTAATATTCTATTAGTCTTTAATTATGAATGGAGGGGGGTCTCAGTTTTTTCTAACTGTAACAGTTAAATCTTTAAAAACCAAAGTGATATGACCTTCTACCTGAGCCCAGTCTAACACAAAAACATTCCAATCAACTGTGTATATAGCAAACATATTATTCGATCACAGATTCTATAGAACTCATCAAAAACTAAGTCCTCCATCATTTACATTCTATTGATACTTCGGGAACAAACCTACGTGCATTTTTCCCCTTTTGTTATCCAATAGAAAATTTAGAGGAGGCACAACAAATTTAACAAAAGACTGTATGTGATGGTAAAAAATTGAGAACTTCCAAGTTCTCAAGTTTAAAAACTGAGTCAGGGGTTTCCCTGGTGGCGCAGTGGTTGAAAGTCCGCCTGCCGATGCAGGGGACACGGGTTCGTGCCCCGGTCCGGGAAGATCCCACATGCCGCGGAGCGGATGGGCCCATGAGCCATGGCCGCTAAGCCTGCACATCCGGAGCCTGTGCTCCGCAACAGGAGAGGCCACAACAGTGAGAGGCCCGTGTACCGCAAAAAAAAAAAAAAAAAAAAAACTGAGTCAGTCGTTATTTATATTAATACATCTTAAAATGACTACTCATTCTAGAAACAGAGGGTTTTTCCCCTAATCCCAGAGGTAGTTATTTTTTCCCCATGTAACATTATGCCTCTCATAATGTTTTCTTAATGAGTGTTATTCAGATGACTGTTCTTTTGGAAACAGTATAAAGTGTCATTATGTGCCTGCAATTAATGATTAAAAAAATCTCTATATCTACAAATCCAGGATACTTTTCTCAGTTCTCTTTCTCCTTGATCCCTCTCTATAGTTCATGCTTTCTTGAAATTCCATTTTCTTTGGCTTTGGTGATGCTACACGAGCTTATATTCCTCTGATCTCTCCAAATGTTTTTTCTCATTACTTAGTATAGACATTTCCCAGATGCCACTGTTCTTGGAGAGTTTGTCCATTTTGTCTTCAAGAAGTAAATTAGAATGAATGACTTTCAAACTCTAGCTCAGCCAGATTTTTCTCTAATCTAGTTACAGTTGCCTAGCTGTAGATCCCTGATGGACAATTCTTAGGAAGTAGCAGGAGAACAAGTGAGGCTACACAAGAAATTAGGGACCAAGTCATTATAAGGCTTTGAATATCATGATGGAGAAAAGAAATATCCCTGAATGAAAGTCTTGGAAACAAGAGAGAAGATCTGACTTATATTTTAAATAGGTAATCTAGCAACGGTGTGGATTTGAAGTACTTGAGAGCAAAAAGGAAAACCAGTTAAGAAGTTACCAAAATCAGCCAAAGAGGAAATGAAGAGAACTTGGGGGATGCTGAGTACATTAAAAGGAGGGAGAACTATACATCAGCTAAATTTGAATGAGTCACAAGCCACCTCCCTGGCATACACACTCATACATTCACATGATTGGGATCTCTACTATAAACCCCACTGCAACACTGATCTCAACTGTAATTCAGTAATTATGTAAGGAATCTCCCTGTTCCCCCAACAAGTATGAGCTCCCTGAGGGTCTGAACAATGCTGTTTGGCCAAGAGCTGGCACACTGTCTGCTGGCATACAGTATGTGCTCAAAAAACACCTGCTAAATGAATAAATTTGCCAAATAAAGTTCTAGAAAACTAAAGTCACAACAAAATCAATGCAGAAAAGAAATTCACGGATCAACTAGTAGCAAATAGAAAGTCAGAAAAATTAAATGACTTGCTTCAAGTCGCAAAGCTAGTTAATAACAGAGGGGGGAGTAGAATTCTGCTCCTCCAAGACTAGAGGAAAGTAAAAGAAACGGCAAATGTAGAAGGCAGATATGGGGGTGTAAGATAATTCTGGAGATTATTACATAAGTGTACATACACGCCCACATGTCATGTTGAGAATATAAACTTGTCCCTGGATTTTGTCAACGGTGAGGTAACATGCCTCAATGTATAAATCTATATACTTTTGCACGTATGCCTAAATTTGCTGCTTGTCATTACTGGATGATGATGCCAAAAAGTTTAAAAGGTCAACAGCTATTTTTAAGATTACCCTTGAACAAGACATATGGCACTAGTTTTTACCTGAAATCTTACAGGCAGCAGCCATTACATTAGTAGTGTGACCTTGCTTTCACTTGAATTTTCTTTTAGAGGTATGAAACGAGAAAGCAGAATTATTAGAGTCTGCGTTTGTTTTTTTCCTCCCGAAGAGAAGAATATTCATTTTAAGTTCTTTCTTCAATTTCTTAAAGTTATATTTAAAAACTGACTATACACGTATGGACGTCAAGGCAAAGAATACAATGAAGGTTATTAATCCCGCACGTAACCCATGACTGCTGAGATAAAGCACAGTGCAGTACATAACAACTTCTGTAGCTGAGAAAATATGTGATGTAGCGGAAAACCCAGCAGGCCAGGAATCAGAAGACATCCTATTCTTAGTCTTCCTGCCTACAAGTTATATAACTTGAAGCCAATCATTGACACCCAGCCACCAGCCACCTGATGGAGCCTCAAGTCAGCCTTTGTGAAATAAAATCAACCGGCCTTCTCTCTTCCTAATACTGATACAAGGAATAAGCAAGATCATGAATGTAGAAGTCCTCTGAAGGTATTTTTGAAGGGAAACATGCAATTTCATTTTTTAGATCAGTATTTAACAGAGTAATGTTGATGACTTCTGGCTGAACATTTCTCTTTAAGAAATAACTGACTGACTTAAAGGACCTTGAATTTACCCTGGACCATATATTTTCCCAGCTGATCGTTAACGGTCAGGCAGACGTTATTGCTTATTTACTGCATTCCCACAGAGACGGAAGGACTCAAGGTACTATTTTTAAAAGGATGAGACATAGCGAGAGAGAGGCATGGACACATATACACTACCAAACTTAAGGTAGATAGCTAGTGGGAAGCAGCCGCATAGCACAGGGAGATCAGCTCGGTGCTTTGTGACCGCCTGGAGGGGTGGGATAGGCAGGGTGGGAGGGAGGGAGACGCAAGAGGGAAGAGATATGGGAACATATGTATATATATAACTGATTCATTTTGTTGTAAAACAGAAACTAACACACCATTGTAAAGCAATTATACTCCAATAAAGATGTTAAAAAAAAAAAAAAAAGGATGAGAAATTTTTTTGCTCTGGCTCCAATCAGTAATGTTCAAGTACTGAGACTGGTTATTCTCTAAAGAGGTATATTCCAGAGAAGGGTTCACACATTTTAAAAACACTGCGTCACACTGATGGGGTAAGAGACCCACAAGCCATCTACTTTACCCTTTTTCTCACATCAGCACTGACCTTAAATGTATTGACCTAAGAGTACTAGGGGGAAAAAAAAATTTCTGCTCCTTGCAATATAAAAGTAAATTCTTATTTCACATAAGAAAAGATGTAAATGACCCTGGACATGTTTCAGTACTATTGGTTGTTTATCTCATATACTACAAACAAGCAATCTATTTCTATCTTTGCAACCACTTGCAGATCTAAGGTTAGTACATGGCCATCTCTTGAGTGAGACCAAGGTCAAAGAGCACCCTTTCTAATTGCTTACGTTTAAAAAAATCAAGGCTTGACCCATCATTATTACCATTAACCAGAGTAATAAACTTTACTCTACCTTCACACAGAATATTGGGAGGAACACTATGTATGGGTCATATAAAATTATACACCATCATTGTTCGTGGAAAAACGTAAGAGAACAGCTAACAGAATTTGTAGTATCATCTTCAACATGTATATTTGATTTCTTATGATTCAAACTCATGTTCTTAGCTGATAATAAAGGGAATAACAGACTTGACCTTACTATTAGATTTAATTATATGTAATTGCAATATTTGGCCATTTTGAACTAGAAAAATGGCAGTTTTATATGGTTCGACCTATACCTCTATTCAGCTGAGCAAGGGACAATGATAATGTAGAAATCTTTCTGCACCAATGTGGTTTCTTTCTCTCTGAAAAGCAATTGATTATTCTCTTGCCTAGTTCAGAGTTTCAAATGGAAAAAACCAAAATAAATTTCAGTTCTATTTTAGCTTCTGTAATCCTAAAGATCGATACTTTGCACACTTCAGCTTTTTATCCATAAAAGTATGACAGTACCAACTATGCTTATGGATTCACCCTGAGAAATACATAATTGAGGAATATACTTTTTGTACACACACAGAATTTAATATACAAGTCTGTCATCTTCTATACAAAAAAATCTTGGCTATGAGCAAACAAAAAAGATGTAAAACTAAAGGATTTAAATGACATGGGAAACATAATTTAATGTTTTGTACAAAAAAAAGGATTAAAAAGGTATATAAAATGTAAAACATAAAATTTACAAAAGAACATATACATAAAAAGAAAGCTGAAAGGAATAGACAAAACATTTTAAGTTAGTATTTCTGATATTACCTAGGATTACTGGGATGATTTTTCACTGTATACTTGACAACTTTACATGTTTTTTTCAAACGTCTACAATTTTAGGGAAAAAATCTGTAAGTAAAAATTGGACTACATGGGGAGATATGTCATTTTACTAAATGAATGACTCAATATTAAATATTTCAAACTCGACCTGATTAAAATTAAAACTCAATGGGAATTTTTTAATCTAGAAAAATATTCTGATGTTCTGGGAGAATATATGCACATAATTATCCAGGAAAATCCTGAAAAAGAAGAATTAAGTGGAAGAATACCACTCATGACATTAAAATAGAAAGGGTATGATACTAGCACCAGAGAGGCAGGTACATTCATGTAGGGGAAGAGAGCCCAGATAAGGCCAAAATATATCTAAAAATTTGATATAGTAATGACAAAAATGACTTTTTGAATCACTTGGCGAAGTATGAATTACTCTCTAGGTGTTTGGTTAGCAGGCTAATTATTTCAGTGAAAAATTACATTTTTTAAAAAATTACATTCTTAAAGCATACCTTATTCCAAAGTAAATTTCACTAGAATTCAGTAACTAAATATTTTAAAACTTATAAATATGCTATGATAAAATATAGGAGAATATTTAATAACTTTTAGATTCCCATATACCTTTTCTAATATTCACATATACTCAAGATTTAATTATCAAAATATGAAACTGCAAAAATATTGAGACAATATAAGTAAGTATTCTTACAACCTTGAAGTAGAAGGTCTTTTATGGATAACATCAAACACAAACAACACAAACTGATATACAGGATTAATAAAAATTTGAAACTTCTTTATGGCAAAAAGAATTATGAGGTTTAAATGTGAATTATATATAAGCTGCGAGTATTTCTAATATATAACAGTAGATTAATAGTTGTACTACAAAAGGAACTCTTACAAATTGATTACCAAAAAAAAAACAAAAACAAAACCCACCAGCTTAGAAAGCCTGAAAAAAGTAAAAAGGCAATTTACAAAAGAAAAACTATATGGGAAAACAGGTTTTTAAATATTTTGAACCTCACAATAATCAAATAAGCAACAGTTTTTAACAAGAAATAATATTCAATTATATTGGCAAATGTGAAAAATAATAACATCAGTACTGGAGAAGGTGTGGGAAAGGGGAGACATTCAGAGGTGGACACTCCAGCATGAACTGGTACAACCTCTCGATGAAGAAAAAATCTGATGCTACAAATATCCTTTGACTAGTCAAGTCTACTTCTAAAAGTACATCCAAAGAAAATAATCAGTGATGTGTGAAAAATGTATGTTCAGTAATAGTCTCTGCAATGCTGTTTATAGGGGAAACAGTTACTGAGTGGTGATTAAGAGCTTGGAGCTGAGGAACTAGGCTGTCTGGATTCAGATTCCTGATGCTAACCTCTTCCTACCCATGTGACCTGCAGCAAGTTTAACTTTCTGTGCTTCAGTTTCTTCATGAGTAAAGTTCAGACAATAATAGTATTTGCCTCATAGGGTTTTAAGGATAAAATTGGCAAATAAATGAAAAGCACCCAGAACACTGCGAGGAGCTTAGTAAGCACTCAATAAATGTTACCTATTATCATTGCTGAGAAAAAAATTGTGAAATGCCATGTATAGGGATGGCTTAAGTGAAGGATATTGATCAAAAGATCAGAACACTATGAGGTCATTAGAAATGATGAGGTAAAATTATAAGCATGGAAAAATGCCACAGTAGATGACATTAAGTTTTTAAATAAGGGTTACAAAGCAGGAATATTTTACTACCTCATCTTTAATCGAACAGATATAAATATATATGTGAGCATTCAGAGAAAAGAATATGGAAGCACATAAGCCGAAGTACAAACAATGACTGAATGTGGGTGTAGAATTACGGATGATTTTCATTTTCATCCTTATACTTGTGGGTTTTTGGTACGAAGAAACCTTTTCTTTTTAAATTAATGTTACTTTTATAATAAAAAATAAACTTATACCCATTTTGAAAAAAAGACAACTGGAAAGTCAATTAACACAATTAGAAGTGATGGGTGATTGATAACGCAGAAGTACAGGCAATGAAGTGACCACGGGAAAGGGCTGGTCCGGGTTTCAGCAGAGAAAGCCCAAACTTTCCACTCACCCATTCTTTAATTGCCAAAAACATGTTTATGGAGGATGACGATAATATATACAATTGTGCTAAAAATTACTTGAACAACTTGCAGTTTATAAATAGATATGTCAACAGGTTATAAATATATAAGTATGTGAGACTAGGGCTTGGGCTTAATTTTTTTAAAAGGCCAACCATCTACATTTTTCAATCCAAATGACCAATTTCCCAAAAGTAACGTTTGGGCTACAAACCAAACAAAGCTTCTTAGTAGCAGTTAGCAGGTAAGATGACAGCAACATTGTAGGCTTATCTGGTTACACATCCTGTTTATGTCTACAAATTTAGCTGATCTCATCTAATATTAACTGATGTCCAAATACCTAATTATACACACACACACACACACACACAGACAGATCATGTAACCACAGGTTATAAGTCAGTGACTTGGTACCATTAACTTCCTGTATTATTTTGTTTTCAACGTTTGAAAGAGGCCAATAGCAGCTTTAAAACCATTTTTATGGTATCTCTAAGCAAAAACATAATATTTCCGATAGAAGCACATGTGGAAGGCCTTATCATTCAAAATCTAAAATTGATTGATCTCTTTAAGCTTCAGAAATACCCATATTACTGATTACCTTATTAACACTGAAACATCTGTTTTAAGGGATAGGATTAACTTCCTGATCTATAGGCAAAAGGCAAAGGAAGCATAGGGATGAAGCAGAGTTTGATCAAAATGGCTTACTCATCCGTAGCAATTAGCAGATTTGTTTTAATTACTGGATATTAAATTTTGATGTTATTGATATTATTAAATGATGGAAACTGAGTCTACACAATGAGTTTAATGCAGAGTGTCAAGAATATTAAACAACCAAAAAAAAAAAAACTCAGCTAAAGCATCATTAGGGGGTCTTTGGTCTCTTCATCAATGTCTATTTCACAAATAGATTTTTAAATTAATAATAAGAGTAAATACAAATATTTAGCTTTTTCTAACATCATTCTCAGCTTTGAATACTTTTTCTCAAAGGAAACTCAAAGGACTCCTATAATAATACTGGGGAGGTAAAATGTTTACAGTGAAGTTGCTGTTTATGAGGAAATTAGGTTCCAAAGTCAGCATGTAAAAAAAAAATCATGCATAGCCAACATTATTCTTTAAAGTTCTTAAAGTACAACACTCTCGCCATAACTTAAGAAACTAGATTTCTTCCTGTACTGGAGCAGCCTGCTGAGTCCTTAGGTGCACAGTGCCTTGGAGCAGATGCTCAAAAAACAGAAACAAAAACCAGAGACTGCGGCAAGGATGGGGATGTTGGTGCATAACTTTGGAAGTAGGGGACAGGTCAACCTGGGTGAGGAAAAGAGGCAAGTGGGGATGTGAAACAATGAATAGTGCGCAGAGCTATTTTGCAAAGAACACCAAGACACACGACAGTTTGTCTGAAAGACGCTGTTTGATGGCCTGGAATCCAGCAGGTGGGCTGCAAGGAGAGAGAAGCCATGGCACGCAGTATTCCATGGGAGGGTGAAAGAAGAGATCTAGCTGGTTTCCTCCCAACTCCTGTTCTGCATCGCTACGGATCACTCAGAGGGACTTAACTGTTCTAGACTTTCAGCTTGCCTTATTCAGCCCCTCTGGCAGCCATCAGGAATTCAGATTCTAGTCCAGAGTCCAAAAGTGATGGGGGAAGCTCTGGGCAGGCGGCTGGCTGGCCCAGCTGCAAGGCAGCAGCCAAGGAGAAGGATCCAGCATTCCCAAGGCAGCTGAACAGTCTATCCCTGGTGGCAGATTCGTCTGGGAGGTGGATAGTGCCAAGGCAATCTGGGGAGACACACATCACAAGATGTGTGTCTGATAATTTGAAGAAGTTGGTTTGTATTTAGAAGTTTTACTGGACAAGAAAAAATATCTTCTTTAAATATTAAAAGGCATACTCAATACTGTATGATCATAATACATGTAAGAAGAAAGTGAAAACGAAGACAACTGAGGTAAACAAAATGTCATGTCTCTCATCTCACATTTCTAAGGAGTTCACTTCATTAAGCGGTATGACGGGCAAAAATGTATAAAACCTGATCTTTCCCTTAATGCAACTGTAAATGTGTTCAGTTAAATGTACACACATTTCAACACCACTTTACCAATTGTCTACTATGCACCAGGGCTTTCTCTTATAGTCTCACTTAAGCTTCAAAGCAAACTCTATAGGTCCCATTTTACAGAAAACTTAACAGAAAAATAAATAACGCAGAAGGTCGCACCTATCAAATGACAGAACAAGGACTAGAATAACATTCTTTTATTATGTCATGCTATCCAAAGCACTGGAAATCCAGTACCCATTTTAGTAATTATCAAAACTTAGGAAAGCAATTGCTTCTAATCTCTAAGAATAACATTCTTTAGGAGGACCTGTACTTGTCTTAGAAACTAGAATATTAGGGATCTCCCTAGAAAAACCATATACAACTTACAGTCCAAAGTTTGTTGAATTTTTCATAGAAAAATATGTATTACTGTACCGTAGTATATTATAAAAACATTATTATAACGTTATTATACAAATATAGTGAACTTTGTGGGCCTCACATGCCCCTTCACACCAGAAATATTCACTACCCCAGGTGCCGAGAGTGTCGCCTACTTATGGCTCATAGCCAAGTCCCTCCCCTAAGATTACACCACCTCCCTGGGAACAGCTCACTTCCAGTGACTGATGGAGATGGGGTAAATGGACCAGCCTCCTTGACTCAATTTAGGGTATCTCTGAAAAGCCATTCCAGCTTCTAAGTAATGCTGGGACTGAGTGAGGCCTTTGTTACCACTGTAGAGCAGTTCAACTTCTGCCTAATCCTTCTTCCCTCTATTCCTTACAGGTATGGTTCCAAAGAGCACTACCCAATAAAACTCCTGCTTGAAACCTCAGTCTCAGGGCTTAGAACTTGGACAATCCAAACTATGACAAGAAGAGATACAATAATATTGAATGTGATGTGACAAAATGAGACTGAGAGATAATCAGAGTTTTAAATGTGTTTACTAGGGGAAAAAAGAGCGCAAAATAAATAAATATCCAACAAGAGAAAAAAAAACAAAACCCTGAGGACCTGATAGGAAAATGGGCAAAAACACGAACAAACACGTCGAGAGAAAGATACACAGATGGCCCTTAAATATAAGATGTTCCACTTCATTTATAATAAAATATGTTAATATTTTTTATTAACTTAAAACTGTGTTAGCACTAGCCATGAACAATCTGAAAATAAAATTAAGAAAACATATTTAGAATAGCATCTAAAAGAATACACATTGAAGAATAGATTTAACAAAAGAGTATGAAATCTGTGCTCAGGAAACAATAAAACATTGTTGAAAGAAATTAAAGAAGACATAAGTATGTAGAAAGACATCCCATGTTCATAGAATGGAAGATTCAATATTGTTAAGCTGGCAATACTCCCAAAATTGACCTACATATTCAAGAGAATTCCTATCAAAATACCAGCTGGCTTTCTTTTGCAGCAATTTACAATATGATCCTAAGATTTATATGGAAATGCAAGAGGCAATCTTGAAAAAGAAGAACAAAGTTGGAAGATGGACATTTCTTGATTTCAAAACTTACTAAGAAGCCGTAGGAATCAAGACAGTGTGGTAACCGCATAAGGATAGATATATAATAGATCAATGGAATAAAACTGAAAGTCCATAAATAAGCCCTAACCATATGGTTAGCCAATTTCTGACAACAGTGCCAAGACAATTCAATGGAGAAAAACAGTCTTTTCAACAAATGGTACTGGGACAACTGCACCCAAAGGAATGGAGTTGCACTCCTTCCTTACATCACACAAAAATTAACTTCAAATTAACTCCACAGACCTACGTGTAAGAGTTAAAACAATAAAGCTCTTAAAAAAGTCTTCATGGGTTAGGCAAAATCGTCTTAGATACAACACCAAAAGCATAAGTGACAAAAGAAAAAACTAGATATATTGGACTTTATCCAAATTAAAAATTTTGTGTTTGAAAGGACACAATCAAGAAAATGAAAAGACAACTCATAGAATAGGAGAAAATATATGCAAATCCTGCATCTGATAAGGGACTTACATCCAAAATACAGAAAAGACTCCTACAACTCAATAATAAAGACAAAAAATCCAACTAAAAATGGGCGGATGACCTGAACGGACATTTTTCCAAAGATACACAAATGGCCAATAAGCACATGAAAAGATATTCGACGTCATTAGTTATCAGGGAGATGCAAATCAAACCACAATGAGATACCACTTACCATGGAGACTCTAAACTTCCTCTGAAAGGGTAAGTGTAATAGAAATATGGAAAACAGGAAGAAGCCATACAAACACCAGAAACAAACTCATGTATGTGTAGGGAGTTAATATGTGACTGAGTTGGCATTGTAAATTAGCAAAGAGATGTACTGCTCAATGAATGATTTGGTAACAATTAGCTATCTACTTGAAGAAAAATCAAACTGGATCCATATGTTATAGATACAAAAATAAATTCTAGGACCTCCCTGGTGGCGCAGTGGTTGAGAATCCTCCTGCCAATGCAGGGGACACGGGTCTGAGCCCTGGTCTGGGAAGATCCCACATGCCGCGGACAACTACGCCGGTGCACCACAACTACTGAGCCTGTGCTCTAGAGCCCGCGAGCCACAACTACTGATCCCACATGCCACAAGTACTGAAGCTCATGTACCTAGAGCTCGTGCTCTGCAACAAGAGAAGGCACAGCAGTGAGAAGCCCGCGCACCACAAGGCAGAGTAGCCCCCGCTCACTGCAACTAGAGAAAGCCCACACGCAGCAACAAAGACCCAACGCAGACAAAATAGATAATTAGTTAATTAAAAAATAAATAAAAAATAAGTTCTAGATAAAGTAAAAACCTAATCATGAAAGCCTATAAATATGACAAAAGAAAAATGTTTTGTAATACCTTTATGATATTATTAGTATTAAGCAAGACATTATTAATATTAAAGATCTAAATTCTGATAAAAAGAGGAAGAGTTGACACATTAAGTAAATTAAAATCAAAAAAATTTATAAAGCACCATAAATAAAGCTAAAAGGCAAACAACAGAATGGGAGAAAATGTTTGTAATCTTTATAACGGACAAGAGACCTAAAGAACTTCTACAAAGCAATAAGGCAGGGTACATAAAGAGTCAGATGTGCACTGCAACTGTTTTAATAACAAAAAATCGACCACCTCAGTGCTCATCAATTGAGGGACAGTTAAGTTAGAATAAATTCACATTTTTAACAGCTAAAAGAATGAGGTATATAAATATTTTGTCATTAAAAGTTCTAGTGTCACCATAAAAACCATCAAGCTTCACAATATATGCATCTTAATCCCATTTATATTTAAAAATAGATTTATGGGACTTCCCCCTCAGTCCAGTGGTTAGGACTCCGCCCTTCCACGGCAGAGGGCGGATTCAAACCCTGGTTAGGGAACTAAGATCCCGCATGCCATGCAGCATGGCCAAAAAAAAAAAAAAAAAAAAAAAAGATTTATGGCTATGTTCAAAACGAAGAAGCAGGGGACACTTCCCTGGTGGTGCAGTGGCTAGGACTAGGTGCTTCTACTGCAGGGGGCACGGGTTCCATCCCTCATGGGGGAACTAAGATCCCGCATGCTGCACAGCATGCCCACCCCCCAAAAAAGAAGGATACGTATCTACCGGTATGTATTTTACTGATTTTATCTCTAAAGAGAAGCGGTTGAAATGGGAGGAACTAATGGATGATATTTTTATTCTATATACCTCTACACTGTTTGAATAGTTTACAGTGATACTATTACCCAATCATCTAAATTTAATAACCCATAACTGGAAGTACATGTTGAAAACCTGGTAATTAAGAGTCACCAAGAAGTCCAGCTTCCAGAATACCAATCATATATTATTGGTATTTTCCTTCCAGTTTTATTATTGTATACCTCATAACAATATCATTTTGTATCTAAAATTTATAGCCTTTAAAAAAATAACATTTCATGAGGATTTCCCCTTTTCAGAAAAAAATCCTCCTCTACTGACCATATAATGTATACATTGTATTCACCTAAGTTATTGAAAAGTATTTCATTTGTCTTTCAGTGGTTCATGGTGAGAGAACTGTCCTTAAATGGCAGGCTTTCTACTGATGATTTTTATAACAGTTATGGACTAACTGTGGTCATTGACCTAACTGTGGTCACAGGAACTGAAGTAACTATTTTCTTGTCCTAAATCGGCAAACTTCAAGTTCGAAATAAACCATCTCTCCCTCTTTGGACTCAATCAGATAAATGAGTACAGTACTTAGTAAGTTCTTAATAAACACTACCTGCTATAACTATTACACTCTATTTCAGTGAGAAAAGTACCTAATAGTGACTTCAAAATCCAAACGTTTAGAAATACACGTCAGTTAGTAGATCACACCAATGTGAATGTACTTAATGCCATTGAACTGCATACTCAGAACGGTAAACTTTATATTATGTTCATTCTACCACAATAAAAAAAATTTGAAAAGCTATATTGATTAAAAGACCATATAACTCATTTCTTACTGGATATTATGATTGACTAATTGAAGCAGAAATTCCAGATCAAGCCCAATACAAGTCAGCAATGAAGCATGAGCCGTATGTCATTCGATAAGCATTCTATTTACAAATTCATTTTCACCTCTTCTAGAGTCTAGGGTTTCAAAATTACTGAACAGTTTTCTACTTACCTTTATTTCTTACACGTAGGTCACCCAAGGTTTACTCTGCAGATAAGTGTAAAAAAGAACAAATACAGTCTGTTTACTATCACAGGGCTCCTGAATCAGATGTTAGTGGAGCCGGTACCTGAGATAGCTACTCACAAGACCCTAGCATATCCTATGCCATTATTTAAAATGTAAATCTCTAAGGTTACAAGGGGGATTAGTTATTCAAGGTAGAATTTCTCTCCACGGTCACTACGATCTAAGCCAGAGTTTATATTTAGAGTCATTCTGACGACTGTAATATTACTAGTTCCGGGCAGCTGAATGAGTCTGTAGATAAATGGAGTGGATAAGCAGATATACTATTTAAAAATAAAACAAAACAACAAAAAAACTTGCTGAGAGCTTCTGAGAGCTTTAAAGTGTCAGTGCTCTTTCTTTCTCTCTCCTTATAAGTAGAAGGAACATGTCCGATATCAGAGGTATTAATAGGAGAGTTAAAAGCAAAGTCTCTGGTTTACAAAATCATAGTTCATGTATCAATGATTAAAGAGCTTTAAGGAATAACAGGGAAAATATAAAGTTTTACCAAAGTTCTGTGTCTAGAAATATAGCACCTACCGAGGAGACTAGTTTATTTCTGGTCTATTCCTAGAAAGTAAATAAATGTAGCTGAGGTTACATTTTTCTCTCACTGACATATTCTGCTTGTTATTTTCCATCTATTAGCAATGATTTGAACGTTATCACTATTAAAAAAATTACATACTATATCAAACTCCTTCCCTTTTTTCTAATCAATGTTTAAGATTAGATTTATTTAAATGTCCATTTTAATGAAAGTAAAACTCATTTCCAGAAATTTAAATAAGGTTGTTTGAAACATTACAAATTACAGTTTCATAAAAAGGCATAGCTTCCTTCTTCAAAATTGGGATGAAAGAAAAGGCTAAAATGCCCAATACCAAAAATGGAACTTCTCCAACATAAACTGGTTGACTCTTTAGTCTGAAATATGTTTCTACATTGCAGTGATTTCAAGCAGTTGTAAAGGAAAAGGCGATATGTGATGATATTAACAGCAAAACTTCACTAACTTACTGAAAGCAATTTGGCCCAAATACAGTGGCGAGATTGTGAACATTCATGCGGTTCTGCCCATGGTGCTTGGCTACTTTTGTCAAGAACTGGCAAAGGTACTTGAGGAGGCAGTAGTGGGTGTCTGGCAGCTCTTTTATTAAGGCTCTTAAGCTACTCTCCTGAGCATCATTTCTGTCATCTGGAAAGAAAAAAGAACGAAAAATGTTCTCAGGCATATTTTACAGTAACAATAACAAAGATACACTGGTACAATACATTATAACGCTTAATTCAGAAAATCATTCCCAGGGACTGAGATACAGCATTATAAAGAGGCATTTTTGCCTTTTCTTTGATCCTCAAGCATTTGACTTTAAAGAATAACTAACTTATTCAAGACATCCTGAAGACCACAAGCTTTTTATTCAGTGCATAAAATAGGTTACTATTTCAATTCTGTGTTTTCATGACACATATTAAGATAATGGTTGGATTTTTATTCATAGTGGAATCTTCCATTTGACTTTTGTCTTCCAGTCTGTTAAAAACAAGAATCTCTTGGTTGAATAAAATTTGATACAAGAGACCTTCCAGGATTACCATGAGTGACACCAAACTTAGTAATCAGGAATCTGTGCACAGAGAAAACTGAAGGAAACTTTTAATTTTTACACAGCTTTTTAATCACCCATGTCATATAGTTTAGAATTTGCTACGTGCCTCATACAAAAGCCTAATAACCTTGTATAAAGCCAAAAGTATCCAACAATGTGCCAAAATTCACTGGCAGACGTGTGAAAAGTTCTCCTCAGTTCTCAAAGATTTGTTTGTTTTGTCCATATTTAAATACAGTGAAGTTGCTATCTTAAGTAATTTTGTATACTACTTTCTATCAGAGGAAAATACAAATCTTTTACAGCGAATACTTAAGCGGAATAATGACAATCCATCCTTTAGACGGATGTGTAAGAGAATGAAAATTTAACCCAGTTATATTTAACACACATTGGATTCTTTAATTGAGATAGGCCAGCTGCTTTAGCCAGTCAAGAGTATAAGAAACAGAAAAGTGAAGCAGATAAGATGCAAAGGAAGAGGGCTGATGGTTAACACTGATTAGTCAGCGTTACAAGATACATAGGCAACGTGCCATCACGGGAAACAAAAACACAGAAAACACACAGAAAGTCACAGACTGCTACTGAGTGTCTGCAGAGCACAGGATAAGAATGCAGGCTTGGGAGCCACTTTCTGGGTTAGGATCCTGCTTTAGCCACCTACTACCTGTGTGGCCTCGGACTCGTCACTAAACTGTTTCCTTATCTGTAAGTGGTAATAGTAACTATCCAGTAGGGTTGTGATGAGGATTAAATGAGTTGACAGTCGTAGAGTACTTAAAACAGAGTAGTTGACACATACTAAGTGCTATGTTAAGTATTTGTTACACAAACAAAATAACTTCTTGCTTTACCTTCATTAATTTGGTTTTATGAGCACACTGAGGTTTTAGTGAAATGTCTTTTAATATAAACCCTAATCCAAACCTAACCTTTATGAATATCAGAATAAGTGATGCTGTCAAAAATAGCAATGCCGGGCTTCCCTGGTGGCGCGGTGGTTGAGAATCTGCCTGCCAATGCAGGGGACACGGGTTCGAGCCCTGGTCTGGGAAGATCCCACATGCCGCGGAGCAACTAGGCCCGTGAGCCACAACTACTGAGCCTGCGCGTCTGGAGCCTGTGCTCCGCAACCAGAGAGGCCGCGATAGTGAGAGGTCCGCGCACCGCAATGAAGAGCGGCCCCCACTTGCCGCAACTATAGAAAGCCCTTGCACAGAAACGAAGACCCAACACAGCCAAAATAAATTAATTAATTAAAAAATTAAAAAATATATATAAAAAAATAGCAATGCCAAAAATGTGTAGATTTCAATCTTTGGTAGAATCATATTGGAGAACGTTCTATTTATGATTAGAATAATTATTTCTTACTGATCACAAACAATGTGATTCCATAAACTATAATGTTTAGGGCAAAATAGATTTCTTGATTCTAGAAGTTTTTCATATTAACTTAAGTTACATTTAAAAAAGAAATCATATCCGAATACTTTGATAATCCATAAAGACGTGTGTGGCATGTTGCGTACGATGGCATTATTTTCCACTGTACTATGATCTTGCCTACCAGGAATACGTAAGAAATGGAAATAATTAAGTTTGGAGTGATTAAAAATGAACTGAAGACTACCCATTTCTCATGCCTTTATATCATATAAATATGAACTAAGAGAAAATGTACCCCTATTTGGTTTTTTTGGTTCTTTTTTTATGGTGACTAATCCAAAGTGAGTCTGGATGTCTTCATGGGTGTGTGCTCTCATTCTAAAATTGTGGATTAATTCCCAGCATGTCAGGGTACAAGCAACAGCTTTCCAACAGCCTTGACAATGCACCCCTGCCCTTCTTTCTGGCTCTGAAATGAAACCTCAAATCCTACGGCAGGCAATGCGTGAAGACACCAGATCAAAAAAATATATTCAGAATAGTTAGGAATTTATGACATCTTTGAAAAAGAAGCAGTACTTTGATCATACTTCTAATATTCTGAAATACAGTGAATAATTTCCCAGGAAATAAAACCAATAAAAAATAGGAAGGGAGCCATCTATTCAGAGAATCTCCAACTTAACAAAATACCATGAAATCCTTTATGGCATGAATGAAAGAATCGCTAGATATGTTTTCCAAAAGCAAAAATAAATATGCGGGAAAAAATATATCTATCTCCTTCTACCCAAGAGCATTTCTGCTGCCTCTGATGGAAGATAGATTCACTGGTTCACTTGCTGGGTGAGGACACGAGTGGCCTCTACTTGGGCGGCTCTGACAGCAGCACATCACGTTCGGACCTTAAATATTCATAATTTAACTCCTGAATTTGTTCAAATACATCGACAGGGCTGTCAAGACCTTACTTTATTAGCATGACATTTCTACTGGCCTCTTTCCATACCGATTAATTACGTGCTACCGTAATACTGAGAATCTACCACGTGCACTGCGTTTCCAGAAATACGGGGTAAATATCACCACTATCGTCTGACTACAGCAACCCCACAGACGGGATCTCCTACACGTAAGATTAATAACTGCTCCACACGTTTAGAGGGGGACTGTGGAAGAATGCCCAGCGTAGCACTCCGTGGGGGAGTGTGGGTGTGAATGTGCCTAAGGAGATGTCTTCTGATGTTTTCCAGAAGCAAAATTCATAATAATTATTATTGCTTGCATTACTTTTTGATTCACTGGTACCTAAATATAATAAACAGTGCCGTGTTCATTCATGTTCTTGCCTTTATATCGGTCATGACAATGTCTCCCTCAACGTCTCACATCATGAACAAGCGTCAGCCGTGCTTCTCTCTTGGGCACGTTGATTCCTAACGTATACTTACGGCACACCACGTGTGATGTTGATCACATGCCGTCTGCGTGTCTGACTGTCTCTGACACCAGGAATATAGCACTGAACGAAATAAACATCATGCTTTTATTAAGCATATTCTACTTGGGGGGGAGACAGACAAAAATCAAATCAATGTTTTTGATTTATGCTATGAAGTGCTATGAAGAAACATAGAGCAGGGTCGGGGGGACTAAAGCAGAGCGACGCAGGAGTGAGGGATGGCGGGGAAGGCCTCTTAATGAGGTAGTGATTGTGTTTACCTTGTCGAAGTCGAGAAGGTCTCTCGGCTGTGGCGACAACCGAGCAGAGCTGAAGGAAAGAGCCAAGAGCATTCTAAGCAGTGGACACAGCAGGTGCTAGGGCCCGAAGTGGGTCCCGGGGCTGGGGCCAAGGGGTGGAAGGTGGGAGAGTGGTAGGACATGAAATCAGGGGACGGTGAGGACAGATCATTACAGTCTTATAAGTCACGGGGTTTTTTTCTCCCCCTATGTCAGGGTTCTGAGCTGTGGGGAGACTTGAAAGGACCACTCTGGCTGCCGTACTGAATCCCAACTGTGGGAGGCGTAGCTGAACGCAGGGACACTCTGGTTAGAGGACCACTGTGACACTCCCAGAGGAGAAAGGCCAGTTGGCCTGGACCAGGTTGCCAGCGGTAAGATGGTGAGACACGGGCAGATTCTGGATAGAGTATCAGTGTGTCCTGTTTGTTTTACCCATGAAAACTATGTGTATGGAATACTTATTCAATCATTCAACAGGTAGCTATTGAGTGAACTACTCTATGTCAGGCACAATTCTAAGCATTTGGGATACATCAGTAAACAAAACAGAAATCCCTGCCTTGATGGAACTTACATTCTCGTGGATGAGACATTAAAAAGTAAATATAGTGATAGGGCTAGAAGAAACTGGGAGTACCGGCCAGGGTGAGGCGTGGTGACTGCAATTATAAGTAAGATTGTCAGGAAGGCCTAGTTGACAATGCATCTGATGTCTGGAGGAAGTTAAAGTAAAAAAAAAAAAAAAAATCCACAAACTAGCAAATGTAAGCTCTTTCAGAGTTGGAGATTGAGTTTTAAACATCTTTTAAAGCCCCTCAATGCCTGGCGTATAAAAAGTGATCAAGAAGTAGTTTTAATAGATCGATACACATTTAAGGCACACCTTTAAGCCACCCAGTAAGACCTAATACTATAGGAATAAAGAGACATCTATATATCAAATATGTCTAAAAGAGATGTGGACTAATTTAGTCCATTTACAGAACTAGCTGGGTCAGGGTGTTACATAGCAATTATACTACAGGGAGTATTTAAATGATAAGAAATCCTTTGGTGGTCAGAGAGGAAGGACACTCGGCAATAAAATTCCACAGAAAGGCCTCAGCAGCAGTGAAGTGCGCCTCTGCGGATGTATTAGAATATTTTAACTGTTTTAAACTCGAGGTTACTTCTAGAATTAAATTGGAATAAAAAATTAGGATGTGTATAATTTATTAATCCAAAAGGCTTAAGAAAACTTTGCAGATGGAATAATGGTTTAATAATTGAAACAGTCATCATTTTCCTTAACATCAATCTTTTCCTAGGACAAGAACTAACTTTTTTCCATTAGTGAAAAGGGCCACTTCAAATTATTCATGTTTCTTAAAAGATTTTCACTGTTGGCTGAATTTGACCCATTTTTTAAGCTAAACCGCAAACAGGAAACTAGCACACAGTACGTGTGGTATACAGGTAAACTACTCAGCAGTTGAAGAAGATTGTACCGTAAGAACTTTTGCTCCAGATTAGGTAGCAAACGCTGAACCATGTGACAAGTATTTGCTCTCATTAAAAAGAGATTAGGATCATCATCAGTAACGCTGGACCCACGTCACGGGATGGCACCTAACTCTAATCTGGACATTTATCCTAGCGCTTGTCAGTGGCCATGAAGTGATTCTGCATTACTATACACACAAACTTAGCCTCAAGGAGAAAAAAAACAACTGGCAAAACGCTAATCTCTACTACGAGGTATCTCAGGGCCGTGAGAAGGTCAGCCATGAAAAGAACCAAAATATTTAGCTTCATGGCGCCAGATTCACTGAAGTAGCTTTTTATTTCCTCATTAAGTCTCACACAAGGATTTCTGAAAACTTGCTAATCTATCCGATAGAATAGTGAGCTGCTGCTGACCCTGAAGACGGAGGAAGGTCACAAGCCTGAGAATATGGACAGCCTCCAAAAGTGGAGAAGCCAGCCGGGAAACAGGGGCCGTGGCCTCACAACCACGCGGAACTGAAAACTCCCCCAAACCCGAATGAGCCTGGAAGCAGCAAGAACTCAGGCTGACTGACACGTCGGTTTTGACCTGTGAGACCTGGGGAGAGAAAGCCAGCTGAGCTTACACACTTCCCATAGAACAAGGAGACGGTAAACGTGTGATGTTCTAAGCCACTACATTTCTGGTAATCCGTCACAGCAGCAATAGGAATCTTAGGCACCCCCAGCCAGAGATGACTAGACTGAAGGAGAGAGATTAATTAACTCTTCCATGTTCACACAGCTACCACGTGACCGAGCTGCAACTCAGATCCCGGCAGTCTGAGCTCAAGAGCACATGATCTGATCGGTGCGCTCCAACAAAGCTCGCCGTTACTAGCATCATTATTACACAGCCCCTAGCACACTGTCTCAGACATGGAAATATTTAAGAAATGTCTCTTGAGTCAACAAATAAACAAGCAAAATTGGTGAGCAGTCGGGGGTGGGAATCTTCATTCATTTACAATCAATTATAGCTTCTTGGATGCTGGGGAGTATGCGGGGAACAGCATATTAATAAAAGCCTACAAGGTGTCAGGTCACAGAATGTTTTATACAACGTCTAAGAATAAACAAAACACGAACTATATTTCTTTCTAAATACGCATTTACAGAAGAGTGGGAAAAATAATCATAAAACACCAGCTACCCTGGATTGGCCTGAATCTTACCCCCGCATTTCATTCCTCAGGAGTGGAATCGCTTCTTTAGAGTGACGAGAAGTTTATATACATAATTAGATCTTATGGTTAATGGAATTGGTATTTTTCCACGTAAAGGGAGAGGTTATATTTTTACAGCTCTCTCGCAACCCTTGCCCTTGACAACGTTCTCAGAAGCCTCACGCAAATTTCTCAAAGGGCAGGATGATAAAGTGACTAATAAAAATTAATAAATTACAGCCTATTCTTAGAAGCTATTAATGAAACGACAAATCTTATCATGCTGATTAGCTTCTGCAAGATGCAGAGGTGTGTTTATTGCCAAATTAGCTGGTATCTACACTGACACTCCCACTCCCAGAAGGAACCCACATGTTAAAGCAAAGGCAAAGGGCGCAGAAGAGCAAAGAGTTAGGTTCACATTTCAGTCCTATAGCCAAAACCTAACTCTCCAAGACACCTAAGCAGTAGATCAGCGTATCTTTTCTGTGGGCATCCACTGAGGGCTGAATGCCTGTCAGTGGGGACAAAGACATGGATTAAAAATATAACAAGCGGGCTTCCCTGGTGGCGCAGTGGTTGAGAGTCCGCCTGCCGATGCAGGGGACGCGGGTTCGTGCCCCGGTCTGGGAAGATCCCACATGCCGCGGAGCGGCTGGGCCCGTGAGCCATGGCCGCTGAGCCCGTGTGTCCGGAGCCTGTGCTCCGCAACGGGAGAGGCCGCAGCGGTGAGAGACCCGCGTACCGCAAAAAAAAAAAAAAAAATATATATATATATATATATATATATAACAAGCATGTAAAATATTCTATCTAAATATCAGAACTAAGAGCTCACATCTAGGCTAAATGTTAGACACAAGCATGTAACAGCTGAAGAACCTGTTTATAATGTGGGAATGTCTGTACACAGGAGCATGGGAAAAAACGTCATAGCATATAGGAGGGGGAGCCTCCCACAATGATGTTAACCTTCAACAGCACTGGCAATATCCCAGCCAATAAAACTTGGCTTTCTCCATAAATCTAGTGCTATATTAAGCGAGCAAAGTACAGTAAATATGTAGTTTCAGTGCAAATCATACCACTCCTATTCTATCCACCCTCCACCACTGATCCAGCTGACACTTGTGCTCAGCTGTAAGTGGACTGGATCGGTTTAAGTCACAGGACACAAAACCATCAAGCCCAGAGCTATTTAAGACTGTTCTGGACGTCTTCTCCTTCCCCTTAAGTCTTCAAATTGTTTATGGACTCAGTGTAAAACTTGACTATGCCCATGGGCTCAGCAAAGCAGGGCTTCAGGACATATGTTCAGGACACAGCTTAACTCCGTTCAGGTAGAGATGCAGGTGTCTAGCAAGCTGGTCACTTGGCATCCCTTCAAACTGATATTCTTTACACAAATTTTCAATATTTTATCTGAGCTGATTCTACTGATACAAGTTGTTTTACTTCTTTTTTAAATAACTCATTTGTGGGCTGTTCTCTCTTTCCCTCTTCCAGCTCAATCTAAACAGGACCTCCTCACAAAAGCATTCATGCAAAATGCAGAATTTACTGAGGATTTCACTCGGTTTGCAATAATTTGTTCCAAAAATCCCCAACAGACATTATCTTCTTGGACTTGGAGCTGCTGGGTCTCTTTTTTTCCTCTTCAAGCCCATAATCTTCATGCTATTATAAAACTCTACTGTCAGTACTATGAGGATAATGAAAATAAAAAAACACAGACAATAACAGGTATTATCAACAATGTAGAGAAATTAAAACTTCCATTCATTGTTGATGAAAACATAAAATAGTGCAACTACTTTGGAAAACTGTTCCTTAAAATGTTAAAGTCACCATTTGACTCAGCAATTCCACTCCTAAGTAGACACCCAAGAGAAATTAATACATATGTCCACTCAATTAATACATATGTCCACATAAATGTTCATAGCAGCATTATTCCTGTTAGCCAACGGGTGAAAACAACCCAAATGTCCATCAATGGATGAGTGGATAAAGACAATGTAGTATAGTCATACAATGGACTATTACCCAGCCATGAAAGGAATGAAGAACTGATGTATGTTCCAGCATGGATGAACCTTGACATGTATGCTAAGTGAAAGAAGACAGTCACAAAAGACCACATATTGTGTGATTCCATTGATAAGAAATGGCCATGATAGGAAACCTATATAGGTGGAAAGTAGATTAGTGTTTCTCTAGGGCTGGTAGCAGAGGAGGGGGGAAGTGGGGAAGGAATGGGGAGTGCCTACTAACGGCCTTGGAGTTTCTTTTCAGAACGATAAGACTGTTCAAAAACCAGACAGTAGTGATGACTGCCCTCTATGAATACACAAAAACCACTGGATTGTACACTTTAAAAGGGTCAATCTTACGTTGTATAAATCGTATCTCAATAAATAGGGAAATTCTGTTGGCTCTAAAATCCAGTGTAGGAAAAAGTTAGATGAGAACTTTCAGTTAAAGATGAGTTTATCTACTAAACGGGAAGGAAATCCAAAGAAGAAGGGATATATGTATATGTATGAGTCACTTTGCTGTACAGCAGAAAGTGACACAGCAGTGTAAAGCAGCTATACTCCAATAAAAATAAAATAAAATAAATAAGCTACAAGGATATATTGTACAGCACAGGGAATATAGCCAATATTTTATGATAACTTGATGGAGTATAATCTACAAAAATTTTGAATCACTATGTTGTACACATGAAACTAATATAATTTTGTGAATCAAATATACCTCAATTTTAAAAAGTAGATACATTTTAAAAAAAGAAACGAAACTGTCAAACTGTCAAACTTTTCCAAAGTGCTGTACCATTTTTACATTCATACTAGCAGTGTGTGAGAGCTCTAATTCCTTTATATCATCACCAACACTTGTGTGGTCAGTCTTAATTTTAGTCATTCTGATAATGTGTAAGTGGTAGCACATGGTGGTTTTAAGTTGTACTTCCCTAATGACTAATGATGTTGAATAGATTTTCATTTGTTTAAAAAAAAAGTATATATAGTAAAAAGTGAAATGTACTTCCAGAAACATGTACCCATCCACATATACTATTTTTAAACAATCACCTCAATAATAATACGTATCAGTCACTTATCATGTACCAAAAGAAAATGAGTTTATCTACTTTTCCTCTTAATAACTCACTAAAATGACAAGAATTTAAGGTATAAGCCATCAATCAAGGATAAAGAGAACACGGTTGAAAAGACAAGGTAGATGGCAGATTTCAGTGTGTGTGTAAGTTTACATACACACATAATGTGTGTAGGTTTACATACACACATATTCACACACGTACCTCAAGACCAGTTGTTCTAATGCAGAATAACTCTGCTCAGTCATGACCTCTCTTCCCAAATTTGCATAGTCCCACTCACTACCTAATACTACCTCACAGTGTCAAAGGTCATTAAGAGGGAAATATTTATATGTGTACTCAGCAAACAAACGATCATCTAGCTCTCAGGATCTACAATCTTAGAGATTACAGGGGATTATAAACAAGAATGAGGCTTTTCCTGTCACATGGATCTGGATGGAAGCAGAACCAAACTGGAATATCATCAAAATGTATAAAGACACGTGTGGAAACCTGGGTCTCCTGACGCCACGTTTCTCATTTATTCCAATGGAGGGTTCACACATCTGACGGGCAGCTGGGACAGATATGCAAATGGCAATGCTTTCTGCTCTGAGTTTAGGTCTTTACCCAGAAAAAATGCATAATTTATATATTTGGCATTGCTTACAGAAAACCTAAAAAGCATATACTGAAAATGGAAAGGGCTTAAACTTGGAGTTTAATATAATGATTCTCTTTTTCATAGAAACAAATTTGTGAGGGTTGAATAATTTTGAAAGAAAAAGAACTCAGTAAGAAGGAATGAACCTAGGGAAGGAGACATTTCATATGCTTCCTCTGGAGCTCACACGACCAAAAGAGTAATGACTTAAGAACTAGTATTATAAAGCACCGAGCTGATCTCCCTGTGCTATGCGGCTGCTTCCCACTAGCTATCTACCTTACGTTTGGTAGTGTATATATGTCCATGCCTCTCTCGCGCTTTGTCACAGCTTACCCTTCCCCCTCCCCATATTCTCAAGTCCATTCTCTAGTAGGTCTGTGTCTTTATTCCTGTCTTACCCCTAGGTCCTTCATGACATTCTTTTTTCTTAGATTCCATATATACGTGTTAGCATACGGTATTTGTCTTTCTCTTTCTGACTTTCACTCTGCATGACAGACTCTAGGTCTATCCACCTCATTACAAATAGCTCAATTTTGTTTCTTTTTATGGCTGAGTAATATTCCATTGTATATATGTGCCACATCTTCTTTATCCATTCATCCGATGATGGACATTTAGGTTGTTTCCATCTCCTGGCTATTGTAAATAGAGCTGCAATGAACATTTTGGTATATGAGTCTTTTTGTATTACGGTTTTCTCAGGGTATATGCCCAGTAGTGGGACTGCGGGGTCATATGGTAGTTCTATTTGTAGGGGTGGGATAGGGAGGGTAGGAGGGTGGGAGGGAGGGAGACGCAAGAGGGAAGAGATATGGGAACATATGTATATGTATAACTGATTCACTTTGTTATAAAGCAGAAACTAACACACCATTGTAAAGCAGTTTTACTCCAATAAAGATGTAAAAAAAAAAAAAAGGAACTAGTATTATAACTAGCCAACATCTGCATAGTACTTTAAAATTTGCAAGGCCAAACCACTCAGCTAACGTCAAACAATACAAGTGGCATTATGATATATATCAATAGAATAGATAAAAGACAGCCTTAACTCAGACTTATCTAGTGAATACCTCACGTAATGAAGAAAACCAGCACAAGGCTCAAGCACAAGTCAGTGTACGAAATTAGATTTCTTTACCATTAGGCTCTGTACTGATTAAAATGGCATTACTAGGGTGGTTTTCTTAAGAAAAACAGATGCTGTCTACATTATCCAATGCTCATAAGCTAAAATTCACAGGTACTTAACTCTCACATAGTGTTTGAACAGCCGCTATTGTAAAATCCTATCCCATTTAAAATCAAGTATGCGGGGGGAGGCAAAGGAGAATGTCCATTTAAAGAGACGAACTGATCACATATTCTTCCCAAGACCCCACTAAAATGACGGTAAAATGATGTTTAAAAAGTATAAGCGCCCGCAAGCAAAAAAAGGACAGCGGAGAAGACAGAAGGGGATGAGATTTCAAAGCCATTTGGAAGTGAATGCAAGTGACTGAAAACAGACAGGCTGCAAGCGTGCCGCAGGCAGAAGTGCTGACGTTTAGGCTCTCCATAATGTCAGTGAATTCTTGGACATCTGAGATAGCTAAGGGCTAGAGCAAGGAACACAGTTGCAAATGTAAAGATTAGTGAGAATGTGCTGAGAACTAACGGGTCCATTAGCTTACTTTCCACCGCCCTCCCACTCCTGCCCTTGAGGAACTCAATGGTTGAAGAGAAAAAGATGTCCACACATTGACATGTGTGGGTCCCCAACGAAACAGCTAGATTTCCCTATATCCCCACTATCTAATCTTCCTGAAGTGAGGTACACCAGTAGACAAGCCCAGCGGCCCACATACAAAATGTTATTCCTAAATCACAGCAGCCAAAGATGCTCCTATGTTTGAGTAAAGAGATACAAAAAGAAATATAAGGGGGAGAAAACCAAACCAAAAACAAACAAGCACATACCACCAAAAGCCTTATTTGTATCTCAGAAAGAATAAGAGTAGAATGCTATAAAACAGAGTACTTTGAAACAGAGCATCAATATGTTGGCTATTAAAATCGAAAAGCTAAAATTCAAACAAACAAGGTTGGAAAATAAAGTTGACTAAATTTCACAGAGAACGGATTTAAAAGAAAATTATTAAACCTCTAAAGGCACAATAAAAGATAAGACAGGTACATTTCCAAGACCAAAAGACAATATTTTCCAGGTTGAAGGGATCTGCTGTGTGTCCAACACAATAGACGAGAAGGGACTGCAGGGAACAGCAGGTCCAGGAAGATTGGTGTGGGAGGCTCAGGGTGACACCTACTACTTGGGGAGAAGAAGCAAAAGAGCCAAAGAGGAATCGCCCCAGAAATAAAGAATTGATAAATTATTTGATGTTTTGAAAAAAATAGGTAATGGTGGATTTGTTGGAGCAATATGAAAAAAACTGCAGATATGTTTTCATTCACATAATTTTCTATAAACCTAAGACAAATATTAACATCAGGCAATGCACCTCACACAGGCACACACCCTCACACAGTCTTAACAAGGTAAAAATTAATTATGAATTCAGCTAAAATTATGATAGAACGATACTGGAGTAAGTAACAATGTAATAGCTAATTCCGCCTATTTCGTAAGTGGAGGCAATGAGACAATGTCTGAAAGTGAGAGATCAAGATAAAACATTATATTATCAAATGGAAGCAAATACCAAAAGAACAGCTAGGTAAGTGAAAACTGATTTGCTCTGGGAAAGAAAATTAAGGGCTGCCAAAGGGTGTGTAGGGGTTTTCTATAAAAATCTTTTAATTTTATTTGATTTTTTTAATAAAACCGTATGCATGTATTAGTTTGACAAAAATATTTCTTTAAATAAAGGAAAATATGTCAAAAGCAATAAGATGATGAATTTTATTGAGCGTAATAAAATCACTTAACAATGTGCCTCTTCAGTGTTTGATTAATAATGTTACTGACAAACTACCAAACCCAATTATATTAACCACCCATTCCCCCCACCTTCCTGAACACACACTCTATGCTCACTGCTGAAATCATGTAGCTGTTTTCCAAACACCTTTGCTCCTGTAATCCTTTCTTCCTAAAACGAACACCATCTGTGGGAATTCTACCAGCCCTCCAAAGCCCAGTTCGGGTACTAATTCCTTCTTCCGTAAACCCTCCTTATCATGTGACTTAGAAATGATTCCTCGCTGTCAACCCCACTTTATTCTGTGTATCCTGGCTCTCTATGTACATGTTCTAGTTCCCTACTAAAACTGTAAGCCCACTGTTGACAGGACAGTATCCTACTTTTCTATGTGATCAATAAAATACCAAACAATGCCTTCACCTCAATTTAATAATTGAAAAATTTCCAATCACTGATTTAATATAAAAAAAGTCCTGCACTATATATAACAGGCCATATTTGCAGGCTTATGCTTTCATTAAAATTATATAAAATATTTTAAAAAATAAAAATTGATAACTGGTAGCCATTCCAAAAATACTCCCAAATGAATTTCTGGAAGATATTGTCCATATTGTGTGATTTACCAGCTCAACCAACAATCAAAAGATCAAGTAGTTTCAATTAACTTGGGCAAGAGTTTTGAAATCTTCATTTAACTCCAAACTGGAACTCATTTTGTCCCTTTTCCTTCCTCCTCCTTAATCATTAGGCAGGTAGGTGCACTTACTCTTCTGTAATTTTTTTTTAAGAGACAGGGAAGTTAGGATACAGAAAGGATAAAGAAATCAATTTTAAGGTTAAAAGTGGAAAACTTGAGGGAAATCACACTAAATGGTTTGTCTTCGTATAACTAAGAAACTAAGGGGTGGAAGTGAGGGTTGAGGATAAACTGGGACATAAGCACAGGGAAGGAAGACTGCATTCGAACAATGGATGCCTGCGTCTCATCTCTAGAGATGATGACTTAATTGGCGTAGGATGTAATGATCTCTGGGATTTTTCAAAGCTTCCCAGATAATTCTTCTGGGCTTCCACAGTTGAGAAGCACTAACGTAACATTTATTAAACATATATGACTGACACTGTTTTAAGCGCTTTAATGGATAAACTTATCCACAACAAACTCAGGAAGTAAACACTACTATGAACAAACTACTACAACAGTTAGGGAAACTAAGTGTGGTGGTTTCACAACGTCCACAAAGTCTGACACTTCTTCCTTCAAAAGATGGTGCCTAATTCCTCTCCTCTTGAATATGGGCCAGATTAAGGACTCGCTCCTAATGAACACAATGTGGGGCAAATGATGCTATTTGACTTCTGGGGCTAGGTCATTGAAAAGATAGCTTCCATCTCTCTTGACGTGCTCACTCTGGGGGAAGCCAGCGACATGTTATGAGAACACTCAAGCGGCCATCAGGAGAGGCCCACAGAGAAAGGAACTGAGGCTTCTCTCCAAGAGCCAGCACTAAATTGAAAGCAACTCCCTGACAGACTCTGAACCAGTACTGCCTAACTAAACCACACCTGAATGCCTAGCCCACAGAAACCAGGACAGAAAATACACGTTTAGAGTAGCTTTAAGAAAATTGTTACGTAACAATAGATACCTAATATACTAAGGCACAGAAAGGTCAAGAGCCTGTCCATACCAAAGCAGCGGGCAGTGGGCAAACAGATTCGTAACTAGTCAGAACGGACCCAGAGCCTATGCTCTAAGCCACATGCTATAATTTCTTTCTTCAAAATGAAGATTATCCTATCCGTACCTCATCAGAGTTGATGCTGGGATCAAAAGAGGTTATATAAATAAAATATCTTCTAGGTATTATGCAGTGAGGAGTCACTAGCACCTATTATCACTAAAAGGGATAAATTCTTAAAGAGAATCAATATTAAAATACAAACAAAAATACAGAAAATTATCTATACAAAAAATGAAAACACACTCCAGTAACATTTTTTTCCACAGCTTATTGTTTGTTTTAAACTCATTCCTTACTCCTAGCTCTGCTAGTCATCTTTAAAGATTTCCAAGAAAAAAACATCAATTCTGTAGTCATGATTTCTATTCCACAGACCACCTAGTTAGCATCCACCGTAGGCATTTTACTAATTAAGTTTTAATCATACATATACCAAACTGTGATAAGTTTTAAAAAGTAGTGTTATGGACTGAATTTAGTCCCTACAAAATTCACAGGCTGAAGCCCTAACCCCCAACGTGACTGTATGTAGAGGCAGGGCTTTTACAAAGGTAATTAAGGTTGCGTGAGGTCATATAGCTGAAGCTCTAATCCAAAAGAACTGATGTCCTTACAAGAAGGGGAAGAGGCAGGAGAGCACACACACAGGAAAGGCCATGGGAGGCAGCAGTGAGAAGGTACCCTTGCAAGCTCAGGAGAGCTCCAAAAATTACCCTGGCCAGCACCTTGATGTTGGGCTTCCAGTCTCCAGAACGGTGAGAAAATACATTTCTGTTGGTTAAGTCTCCCAGTCTGTGGTATTCTTTTATGGCGGCCTGAGCTGACTTATATGCACAGTGTGATGGAAAAAGCTTGGGCTTCGGAGTGAGGCAGGTCCTAGCTCTGCAGATTCTAGCTGCTTTTGCTCTTTGGTAAGTAACTTACCCTCCCCAAACTTCACTTTTCTTATCTATGAAATATTTGTAGGAGTAGCTGTAATGGGGTTTGGAAGGCACACATATGTAAAGCCTCTAGGCAAAATCTTGGCACAGAAAAGGTACTTAAGTCATGATGAAAAGTACATAAAATCCCCTTGCTCTCATCAGTTTACAGCTACACTACTGTCCACACATAAGTGATGCTCAGGGTTCTAAGTATGAACACGATTAAGTCTACAAAGATGACTAGAAAGTTCACATCTCCAGCCTGATACCCCTCTCCCAAGCACTAATGTTCATTTTATTCATTTAAAATGAGCTCCTCGGGCTTCCCAGGTGGCGCAGTGGTTGAGAGTCCGCCTGCCGATGCAGGGGACGCGGGTTCGTGCCCCAGTCCGGGAAGATCCCACATGCCGCGGAGCGGCTGGGCCCGTGAGCCATGGCCACTGAGCCTGCGCGTCCAGAGCCTGTGCTCCGCAACGGGAGAGGCCGCGACAGCGAGAGGCCCGCGTACCGCAAAAAAATAATAATAAATAAAATAAAATAAAATAAAATGAGCTCCTCATCATGGCCCCATAATCTTCCTTTCTTGACTTCCATTACTGTTATTAATAGACCAATTACCAAGACGCCACATCAGGATCTCTCCTCTTTCTTCAATAACAACAGCTGGATCTCTGAGATAGGAGACAGACAATAAAGTCCCCACAAAGAGATCATCAGATCCTACCAAGCATCTGAGCCTTTGGGCTAAGTCCCAAATTCACCTGAAGGTAATAGCATCTGAGCCTTTGGGCTAAGTCCCAAGTTCACCTGAAGGTAGAGAAGGAGAATTAGTCAGCCACAGAAGGTTCCTAGAAAGTTGAAGACTGAGCTTCTTCATTTCAGGACAAAAGATCAAGTCTAACAGACTGAAGCATTTTATAAAATGTTAAGATCCACCGTAGGTAGAGATAGAAAAGATTTGAATTACTGAAGACAAAACAACGTTAGCTGCTTTAAGCCTTGTCAAAGCACAGGAGCTGGCAGGGAGCTCCCCACAGTGCTATGTCAACCTTGCCTCAGAAATTTCCTTCCCAATTTAATTGTTTCCATTCACAAAAGTTTAATAAATGCCCTCCGCTGCTGTGGCCTTCCCAGGGCCCATTTCTGTGGGCTTCACCAAAGTTATGGCCACCAGAGTCAGGCCACCACGCTACTCGTCCCACAGTTTTTCACTCCTTTCTTATGCTCACCCTCTAATTATCAGCTATCATGTTTCTGCCCATGTTTTCTCTCTCATATTTCTGTCTCTGGCAACCTTCCTTTAAAATTCCAATACCAGTTTCTGTTTGGGATGATGAGAAAGTTCTGGTAATGGGTGGTAGTGATAGCTGTACAACATTGGGAATGCACTTAATGTCACTGAATCGTACACTTTAAAATGGTTAAAATGATCAATTTTACATTATGTATATTTACCCCAGCTTTAAAAAAATATTCCATTGCCTATTACTACTTATCAGATACAGGTCGTTAGGGTCAAGATTTCTGCCAGTACTCTAGATAGTCCCCCTGCACCCAGCATCTCCCCACCCAACCATCTTACGCAGCACAGCCTGAAATACTGCTTCCATCACATGACTTCTTTCTTCAAGTATTTACTACTTACAGATAGATATTAGCTCCTTTAGCCTAACGTTCAAGACCCTCTACCACCCAGTCTCAACCTACTTTTAAAATTATATATTTGGCAAATTTCCTTTAGCTATGGACAACTGTGTCAGACATTCCTGTCTTACACTGACAGTGTTTTTACTCACGCCCTTTCCTCCTCTCCATTGAAATTAATTTTACATACCCCAGTTTTACGTTTTTCACCGAGCATTCTCTGAGTACCATAAGCCAGACTGGCTCCCTCCGCTCCTCGTGGACACCAGCTGAACGCACTTGCCCATCTGAAGGGCCACAGAAGGTGTACAACATACATTCTACCTCCTCAATTAAACAGCACACTCCTCGAAGTCAAGAAGTCTAATCTTTTATTTCTTGGGACCATCCAGTGCACAAGTAGATGGTATTAAATAAATATTGATGGATTGATCCAACTCAAACAACAACAAGAATATTCCACGATGAGGCAGAAATACTTGTGTTTACATTATAGAAGATTTTTCAATAGAGAGCATTCAAATACTGTAAAGGGGTTTCTAGTTAATTCTAAATTAAATGAACCCTATCCTAAAATCATTTTATTGCTTGCCATTCATATTTATTCCCCAAACACATCTGAAATTACTAAAATAAAAAATAGATATGTTACTGGCCCACCAAGGTAAGGATAAAATAATATCAGAAGTCATGGAATATAGCCAAACTGAGACAATTATACTGGAAACCTAAATTAAGGAAGGCAAGTTGGTACAATCAGAGATAGGTTTAACATGACAACAGAAAAGGACAATCACTGAAGATCCTTTGAGTCTCTCTCTTAAGATGAATTGTCTAAAGCAGGCATCTGACAGAAGCAAAAGGCTCTGGCAGAAATCAACTCTATATAGAACTTTTTGATAAACACGTGGTATGCAGATGTATTGGTCTGCTAACTAAAAATATATACAGTCTCAGAGCTTTAGACACTAGACAAAGTCTAAAGTTGATAATTATCTAAAGCTGATAATTTTTTATAAAAAGGAAAGAATCTAAATGTCCATGCACACAAGGGGCCACTGTTGATCTATAAGATCAAAGGGTGGTCTAGAGCACGGGTATGCTCACAGGCGGCAGCCATGCTGTCCCTGGGGGCTGTGGTTTAGCTTAAATGTCTAAAAATATATTAAGTTGGGGCTCCAGAATTCCATCCTCTAAAGTATGGAAGAGATGAGCTTGAGCTGAAAAATTTTAAGTTATATTCAATTACAAATAGCTTGCCCTTTATACAGGATACAATTCGAAGGCCCACAACATTTTAAAAAAAAAAGAAATCTGGCATTGATTTGTGACAGACTATCAAAAAAACTAATCTGGTGTCATAAGGATTGAAATATAAAACTAGTGTAGTCTTTACTAGGGAAACTGTATCAAAAAATTTTGTTATATATTATTGTCTAACAGAAAAGAGATGAGAATATTATAACAGGCCAAGTGTAATATCTCCTTAGTGAGTCTGCAAAGAGCCTTCAACCTCTGGCTTTGGAGTGACCAGTTGCAGTGGGTACCCTCTACTGTGAGAGTACTGTGTGCAGGGTGAACCAGCAGAAGCACAGGAGCCCTACTTGCATATTTTCTACCTGGACTATTAAAGAGAGAAGTTTATTTTATAAAGGCTATACTGTCTGGCACCTAAGACATACTTTATTCCCTCTACTTAGCAGCTGACCTAACTTGTAAGTACTTCATTAGTACTTCCTTATTCGAAGTTCTCAGATCTAACCTCAGAGGTTTTCAAGCAATGAGAGAATACTACCAATAAAGCAAAAATTAGTGTTTCTGCCCCATTCAGAATTTGTTATTTGTGCACAATCACACAACCCCCAAGGCTGACTAAATAAGCAGTCTTACTTCTATTAGAATGATACCCCTTGCTTTTTCTGATGCGTATCAACTTTTTTAGCCACCAAGAAAACATGTCATGAATGACAATTTACAAAGAAAACTTGAATTATAACACATTACTATAATGTAAAAATTAACAAAAAAAATAAGAGTGCATTCTCGTTATCAAATGAAAGCTATTCTAGGAAATGTGATACACTTTTAAAATTCACAAGTATTCACAAGTAGAAGTAGTACAGTAAGATAATAGTATGATTATAGTATTATAAGTTATAATAATATACAATTATAGTATTATAAATTATAAGATATAATTTTAAGAGTAACAAAGATTCTTTGTAATACTAAATATTTTGTATTAGGCACACAATATTGTAAATCTTCAACTTGCTTTTGTAGCAATTACTTTAAAATGTAGCTTACTGATAAAAAACTTAAAAGCACTGAAGAAAACCATAACAGACAAATAGTTCTGCAACTTTTGCTTTCATATTTTATTCCTGTTTTTCAATAGAATACAATATGGCCTTCTCACTTACTCATTCTTTAGCATACTACATGTGAATAGTTATACCACTGCTTTAAAGGAATGTGGCTTTAAGTAACATCCTTCTTAATCTGGTATCTAACACTCTTATAAATACATTTTTCCCATTTTCACCCTAACTTGTCAAAAACAGGGAAAGAAATGGCTTTTCAAAGCTAAATCATTTTTCTTCCTATATTTAGGGGGGAGAACTCAATAATGATTATGTCTAAAATTAGTACCTTTAAAAATGAAGATTCTTCATTTAAAACCACTTTATAATACAATCAATGTCATACACCACATTAACAAATTGAATAAAAATCATATGATCATCTCAATAGATGCAGAAAAACCTTTTGACAAAATTCAACATCCATTTATGATAAAAATTCTCCACAAAGTGGATATAGAGGAAATGAATCTCAACATAATGAAGACTGCATACAAAAAGCCCATAACTAACATCACACTCAGTGAAAAGCTGAAAGCATTTCCTCTAAGATCAGGAACAGGACAAAGATGCACACTTTTACAACTTTTATTCAGCGCAGTATTGGAAGTCCTAGTCACAGCAATCAGTCAAGAAAAAGAAACAAAAAGAATCCAAATTGGAAAGGAAAAAGTAAAGCTGTCACTATTTGCAGATGACCTGATACTAAAAATCCTAAATATGCCACCAAAGACTACTAGAGTTCATCAACGAATTTGGTAAAGTTTCAGGACACAAAATTGATATACAGAAACCTGTTGCATTTCTGTACACTAACAACAATCAGAAAGAGAAGTTAACAACCCCATTTACCAATGCTTCAAAAAAATATATATATCTAGGACTAAATCTAACTAAGGAGGTAAAAGACCTGTACTTCGAAAACTGTAAGACAGGGATGAAAGAAGTTGAAGATGACACAAACAGATGAAAAGATATACAGTGTTCATGGATTGGCAGAATTAACATTGTTAAAATGACTATACTACCCAAAGCAATCTAAAGATTCAAAGCAATCCCTATTAAAATACCAATGGGTGTTTTCACAGAACTAGAAGACTTCTAAATTGTATGGAAAAACAAAATATCCTGAATAGCCAAAGCAATCTTGAGAAAGAAGAATAGAGTTGGAGGTATCACACTCCCTGATGTCGGACTATACTACAAAGCTATAGTCATCAAAATAGTATGGTACTGGCACAAAAAGAGACATATAGATCAATGGAACAGAATAGAGAGCCCAGAAACAAACCCACATACTTATTATCAATTAATATGACAAAAGAGGCAAGGGGAAAGGACAGTATAATGGGGAAAGGACAGTTTCTTCAAGAAGTGGTGCTGGGAAAATTAGACAGCTATATGTAAAAGAATGAAATGAGACCATTTTCTCACACCATATAAAAAATAAACTCAAACTGATTAAAGACCTAAATGTAAGACCAAAACCATAAAACTCCTAGAAGAAAACACAGGCAAAACATGAACATAAATTGCAGCAGTATTGTTTTGATCTGTCTCCTAAAGCAAAGGAAACAAAAGCAAAAATAAACAACTGGGACCTAATTAAACTTAAAAGCTTCAGCACAGCAAAGGAAACCATTGACAAAATGAAAAGACAACCTATTAAATGGGACAAAATATTTGCAAAAGATATGACCAATAAGGGACTAATATCCAAAATATATAAATAGTTCATATAATTCAACATCAAAAAAACAAACCAATTAAAAAATGGCTCAAAGACCTGAATAGACATTTTTCCAAAGACATACACATCGCCAAACAGGCATATGAAAAGATACTCAACATCGCTAATCATTAGAGAAGTGCAAATCAAAACCGCAACAAGCTATCACCTCATACCCGTCAGAATGGCCATTATCAAAAAGAACACAAATAACATAGGTTGGTGAGGATGTGGAGAAAAGGGAACCCTTGTACAATGTTGGGGGAATGTAAATTAGTGCAGCCACTATGGAAAACAGTATGGAGGGTTCCCAAAAAACTAAAAATAGAACTACCATATGATCCAGCAATTCCACTCCTGGGTATATATCCAAAGAAAATGAAAACACTAATTTGAAAAGATATATGCACCCCAATGTTCATAGTGGCATTATTTACAATAGCCAAAATATGGAAGCAAACTAAGTGTCCATCAATAGATGAATGGATTAGAAAATGTGGTATATATATTTAATATATACACATATACAATGGAATAGTACTCAGCCATAAAATAAGAATGAAATTTTGCCTTGACAGCAACATGGATGGACCTAGAGGGTATTATGCTTAGCGAAATAAGTCAGACAGAGAAAGACAAACACTGTCTTATCACTTAAACGTGAAATCTAAAATAATAAAACAAATGAATACACATAACAAAACAGAAACGGACTCACAGATATAGAGAACATACTAGTGGTTACCAGTAAGGAAAAGGAAGAGGGAAGGGGCAAGATAGGTTGGGGTAGAGGATTAAGAGGTACAAACTACTATTTATCAAATAAATAAGCTACAAGGATATATTGTACAGCACAGGGAATATAGCCAATATTTTATGATAACTTTAAATGGAGTATAACATATAAACATTTTGAATCACTATGTTGTACACCTGAAACTAATATAATATTGCAAATGAACTAGACTGCAGTGAAAAAAAGATGCTTAAGAACATTTAAAAAATCAATTTTAACCTCAGCTATGTAAAACAACTACTGTTTTAGGACTCAGTCTCGCTTATAAGAAAAGGAAAGCCCACCAGTGACTTTTCGGTCTCAAAGGTCACTAACCAAACACAATTTAATTAATTAATATTTCCTACATAGAATTTAATGCCTCAGTCTTAGTATCAATACTTCCATGGCAGTCACTAACCAGTCAGAAAAGAATTTCTTTGGTCCCAAAGCATCAGGGCTTTCCAATACCAATAGTCTTAGAAATTACATTTAATATAATGGTATTTCATCATCAGTTTAGCATTATCTTAGGGTAGAAGATGAACATCTAGAGTGAAATAGCAAGATGATGGTTATGGAGAGACCACAAATATTTAACATCCTATTTTAACATTTAGAATTTAAATATTTCATATTTAAAACCTTAGTGTTAGCTGAAAAATAAAATTGCTTTCATTCCTAGAAGGATTCAGTGTACTGACCCTGAAAGAGCTGAATGAACCGAGGCTGCAGTGCCGAGGTGATCACGCCCTCCGGCAGCTCCCTCAGGAAGAGCTTTAACAGGCTGGCCGCCGCGCAGACGTCGCCGTCCCTCCCCAGCTCCACGGGCACCCCACTCTCAAACTTCCATCGAAGCTGTTCTACCACCCTGACGTTGCCATTCACCCGAAAAAGGCCTTCCTGGGTGAGTCCTGGAACAGCAAAGTACATGCACAGAAAATAACAGAGGTCTCTCACAAACAGGTAGAAACTCTAAAGAACAGTGACGTAAATAAATCTCAGTATAGAATTTTCTGAGTAATTATCAAGCACTGGAAGACTTTCACGTCCTACAAAAATGTTTCCTTAGAACAATACATCTTCCCATCTATTACACACCAACTACAAAGATCCTAAGTGGTTATAAAAGCTGACGTCTAAAACTAAGGTTAGGACACATACAAACACAGAACACGTACTACTCTATAAAGAAATTTCATTCGTATAATTTTCTACAGTGTATAACAGAAACGTACCCTGGGCTCCGAAAGCAGCTTAGCATTTTGAGAACAACTATTTAAGAAAAAACTAACATGTACGTAAAAAATGTTAACTATATGTGATTACCTTTGTAATAATTTGATAAAGAACTATTACTTCCTTAGTAATTAATAAATTCAAATTATAAGACTCAGAGACTGTAAAGTAGCGGAAGACGAGATCCTTGCCTTTAGCCAATTGATCTGTGATTATTAGTGTTGGCTGGGGTCAGCAGAGAAGGCTTCACGGAGGAGCCATGGCTCTGCCGCATAATCTCTGGCTAAAGCACAGGCATGACTGGGGGACCGAGGCTGATGTACCGCGAAGCTAATGAAATTTAAGCTTCAGGGCCTCTCATTTATTGGGGCCCTTTCCAATGCTCTGTCCCTAATTCTATACTCTTAATTTTGTGTTCTTTTTCTTAAGGAGGGCCCCAGAAGGACTAACCATCAGACCCACAAAAACTTGATCTACCCCTGACAAAGAGAAACAAATGTATGAACTGAGAAGCAGAGAGAGGGGCGTGTAAAGAAAGGCAGGCAGATGAAAATATGGGGTGTTTAGGTCAAAGAGTGATAGGGTACTAAAATGGAAGAAATGCTAAGTAGAGGGTCATGAATGTCAAGGGAAAGAGTGAAGACTTTATCATTATTTATCACTGGGGCATTAAATGTGTGTGAGTCGGGGGCAGGCAGGGGAGAGACACAACATAATCGTGGTTTAAGGAAGACCTAGTTAGCAAAGAAGCAGAGAATGGAGAAGGCAGAGAGCTTGCCTTAGGGGGACTACAGTCAACTGTAAGACAGATTATGGTGGAAAGGAAGTGAAAAGGAGAGAATGAAGATGATTTGGTAACTTAGTACAAAAAGAAAATAGGGAAGACGAAGGGTTGAAACATAACTTTAAGGTTTGAAAACTAGAAATCCAGGAGAAGGCATGGTAAAGGATAAGGTGAACTGAGGGGGAAGGGCGGCAGCTGCTTTAAGGTAGAGGATAATGATTTCCAGCTCAGTGTGCTGGATTCAGAGACAGAGCACCAGGAAAGCAGTGAGTCAGACCACGGAGCGATGCTCAAGGTGTAAGACACATTCTAAGAAAAGAGTGACCTGGGCTTCCCTGGTGGCGCAGTGGTTGAGAGTCCACCTGCCGATGCAAGGGACGCGGGTTCGTGCCCCGGTCCGGGAAGATCCCACATGCCGCGGAGCGGCTGGGTCCGTGAGCCATGGCCACTGAGCCTGCATGTCCGGAGCCTGTGCTCCGCAGTGAGAGAGGCCACAACAACAGTAAGAGGCCTGCGTATCGCAAAAAAAAAAACCCAAAAAACAAAAAAAAAAATTGACATGAATTTTAGCTCCAATTTTGACAAAAATCTGTGAAACCAGAGATGCTATTCAAAATAGTTAACAACCAGTATGGCCAGAGCACCATGTAATCAGAGAAGACACCAGTCAGTTTGTGTGCTAGGCAGCTTCTCAATGGCCCCAGTGATCCCCACCTCTTGGTAACCATATCATGTATAATCCTCTCCCCACTTGAGTGCGGTCTGGACCTAGTGACTTGCTTCTAACCAAGAGAACGTGATTAGGTTCCAAACTCACTTCTGAGATCGGGTTATAAAAGACTGTGATGCCTACTTTGTTTCCTTGTGTTCTCTCTCTCTCTCTCTGGCTCTTCTTGCTTTGCTCACTGTGATGAATCAGCTACTATTTTGTGAGCTCCCTTATAAAAAGGTCCACGTGGCAAGGAACTGAGGGCAGTTTCTGGACAACAGCCAATGAGTAACCGAGACCCTCAGGTCAACAGCCCGCAAGGATCTGAATCCTGCCAACAAGCACATGAATGAGCTTGGAAGTGAACCTTTCCCCAGTCACGTCCTGGTATGACTGCAGCCTTAAAGAGTCCCTAAAGACAAAAGACATAACTAAGCTGTGCTCAGACTTCTGAACCACAGAAACTGTGAGACAATAAACACTGCTTTAATCTACTATGTTTTGGGGTCATCCGTTTTGTAGCAAGAGATAACTAATGTGATATGCCATTCCCTTTAATACTGCAGAATATCGGTTACTGTCAAGAGACTTCACCTCAGTCGTTTTTAAAGCTTTCAAGTTCTGTTTCCTCTACTCTACAAAGCTTCATCTGTAACTTCAGAGACATATACTGGCATCAAGCAGACAGCACCCAATAAAAGAGAATCCCATTCCTGGTCAAGGCCCAGATCCTGAAGATACAGAATTTTACGACATAGTCCTGTATCTTACCCAGCTCCAGAGCCTGTTTTGGGACCAGCAGATGCCGCTGGATCTGATTTCACAGTGTTTTCCTAGCTTTGACCTGAGGTTCCCTCTTCCAACAAGGTTTTTTAACCTTTTCCTCAAATAAATATACTTCCAGTTATTCAAAAAGAGTTACCCATCTCCAAGAACTGGCTTTGGTCTTGAAGTTCCTGATCCCCCCAGACCTTACTAGAGGAAAGAGAAGCTATAAATGGAAGTCATTAAAGTCAGTGCTTCTCGACCATTTTTTCTGCCCTCGTGGCCATTTATTTGCACAACTCTCTTCCCTCAGGAACATCTCTCACCCAAAGAACTCTTAGGGGCTTCCCTGGTGGCGCAGTGGTTGAGAGTCCGCCTGCCGATGCAGGGGACACGGGTTCGTGCCCCGGTCCGGGAAGATCCCACGTGCCGCGGAGCGGCTGGGCCCGTGAGCCATGGCCGCTGAGCCTGCGCGCCCGGAGCCTGTGCTCCACAACGGGAGAGGCCACAACAGTGAGAGGCACGCATACCACGGAAAAAAAAAAAAAAAAAAAAAGAACTCTTAGGGTACTTAGTGATTTTTCAATCCGGAGAAGTTTACTTCTGGACATGGCTATATTACACTCTGGCAAAAAGAATCCACATAGCTTTTAAAAGTCCCTTACGAACTTATAATTATACAATACCCATGTGAGGTTTACCAGATTATATAATCTCTAATCTTTCCTACTCTAAATTCTTAGGAAATGATTATAACAGAAACGTTAGAGGGAGGAGATGTTTAGAAAGCTTTATGGAGTTACTGCCATACATTTAAGATTCTGTCATATTTGATTTCATGAGATATGGGTTCATCATCACGAAACAGCAACTTATAAATGGTTTAGTGATACCAAAAAATAATATATAACACTGACAACTACTTTCTTGTACAACTGAAGTATTTATTTCAAAGTCTGATGAGCACATCTATGAATGTATGAATACATCAACAAAAATGAAATATGCCAGAGGTCAGAATTTGTCTTATTGGCACACTGGCCCTGACAGTCATGTGAAAATATGTAAGCATATTCTGACATCTAGTGGTAAGTGGAGAAACCTACACTATTTAAATATCCCACAGCATCTTAATGGTAAAGTAGAAGGAACCCAGTAACACTGTCATCAAGATTAGTTATTTTAAAATAGTACAAAGATGATACGCCTCAGGCTTCCCTGGTGGCGCAGTGGTTGAGAGTCCGCCTGCCGATGCAGGGGACGCGGGTTCGTGCCCCGGTCCGGGAAGATCCCACATGCCGCGGAGCGGCTGGGTCCGTGAGCCATGGCCGCTGAGCCTGCGAGTCCGGAGCCTGTGCTCCGCAACGGGAGAGGCCACAGCAGTGAGAGGCCCGCGTACAGCAAAAAAAAAAAAAAAAAAAAAAAAAGATGATATGCCTCGTAACTTATAAGATTTTCCCTTGAATGTTAAAAATGTGTACTTTTTTCTTTTTTTTCTTTAAAGAAAAAAGGCCAAAGTCTATTGAACAGGCCTTAATATAGGCCTTTATAAATGCTTTCTGTCCTAAAATTCCTTTATAATAATAAAAGGTTTCCCTCATGTCGAGTTGTTATATATCTACATTTACATTAAACAACAAAGTATGACCACAGTATCTACCTACGGTTAATTATACAACCAATCACCTCATATCCCATACCTGACAGAGTGCCTACTGTATCACAGGTCCACAACAAATATCTGACTTAAACAGTTAAATAAAACTAACTGAAGTATCTTGCTCTCAAACTTACACAGGCTCTTTGGTTTATTAACATGATATCAATAGTTTCAAATACAGAAAGGGGCTTCTGGTTGTCCATGGAGTAATTAACTATATAGCCTTTCAAATTACAGGGCAGGTCTCCTACCCTAGTTTGCCCCATCAAGATTCTGATTCAGGGGCTTCCCTGGTGGCGAAGTGGTTAAGAATCCGCCTGCCAGTGCAGCGGACACGGGTTCGAGCCCTGCTCCGGGAAGATTCCCACATGCCGTGGAGGAACTAAGCCCGTGCGCCACAACTACTGAGCCTGTGCTCTAGAGCCTGCGAGCCACAACTACTGAGCCCATGCGCTACAATACAACTACGGAGCCCACATGCCTAGAGCCCGTGCTCCGTGACAAGAGAAGCCACTGCAGTGAGAAGCCCGCGCACCGCAACGAAGAGTAGCCCCTGCTCGCCGCAACTAGAGAAAGCCCACACACAACAACAAAGACCCAACGCAGCCGAAAATAAATAAATAAATAAAGTTTCAAAAAAGGTCCTGATTCAGTAGATCTGAGGTACTGCCAATTGCATGGGTATTCTGAAAAGATTCCGCTAGTGACCATTTCACATCCCTGGTTAAGAATGACTGACTGAGCCCACTAAGACATTTAGTTTTGCATAACCTGAACACACCCTATTAAAGTACACCTAAGGGTATGCCAAGGAGAGGCAGAAGAAAAGCAATCTCTAATTCAAATTTTTTCCAGATTTTCATACATTGATGGTGTGACTATAAAAAACTGGTTTATTTTAACTTCTGGGGTTGACTGTAAATGCACATTATCTTTTGACCCAGCAGTCCACTTCGAAAGGTTAGTCTACGGACACATCACAGTACTTGATACGTGTTAAAGGTCAGTCACTGAATCATTGTTTGTAGACATCAAAAGACTGGAAACAATTCAATGCTGATCAGGATGTAACTGGTTAAAGCAGTGACACATACAAACAAAAAGTGGAATAGCATGCAGGGCAAAAAAAGAATTAAATGAGGAAAGCTCTTTATGTAAAATGGAACAGTCTCCAAAATATACTGTAGAGTGATTTGTTTTGGCCGTGCTGTGCAGCATGTGGGATCTTAGTTACCCGACCAGGGATCGAACCCATGCCCCCTAAAAAGTAGAATTGCAGAGTCTTAACCCCTGGACCGCCAGGGAGGTCCCGAGTGTTTTTTTCTGTTTTTTTTTTAAGAGGATTCACAAATGGTGTACACTGTGTGCTATGTTAAAAGAGGGAAAAAATACACATATCTGCTTATATATTCAAATATCTTTGTAAGAACATAGCAAAAAATAGTATAGTACTATTGTTTCTGGGAGGGGAAATGAATGGTCAGGGGACAGGGTTTGGAGGGAGAGACTTTTCACTATATACCCTTCTGAACTTTGAACCACATAAATATATTAATATGCAATACTTTTAAAAAGATTAAAACTGAAAATGATTTTACATAAGAGTAACCTGAAAAGGCTATTATTCAATCATTGTTGCATAAAAGGTCAGAATACTAATGATGCTAAAACCAAAATATTACTTTAGGTGGTCACACTCCGGCACCCAAATGAGTAATACTGAACAACCCTATTTAAGATATTAAATGCATTACCTAGAGATCCGTTTGTAGCTAAGTCAGTAGGATACAGTTTTACTCAATACTGAGTGTGTAAATGAGTCCTGTCAAAGCTCTATCTCAGCAACATCTGGCTTCCGGATCTTCTAGGCCAAGGGCCCATCTTCCTGCCATGCTGCATATAACACCTTTGTATTTAACCTGTTTAAAGTATTTGGACAAACTCAGAGCTGTTCGCTAAGAATCTCACCCTGCTGCAGCTATCTTCCTCCAAAAACAAGGAGACAACGCCTACGGGTTAAGAATGCAAACCTGGCTCTTCAGTTTTCAGAACAAAATACCATTTTGTCATCTACATACCAAGTAACCTGAAAAAACAGCTGTTTTTCAACTAACACAAAACACCTGACAACCTTCTGAGGTCTGAACTGTCTTGCCATATGGTCCCTGTCACAAGCAGACACATGTTCCTACAGAAGAAAGGCGGTACCATGCCTCTCAGGCATTTCCCACGCAGCCACCTTCTCAGCAGGAAGAACGGACTCGGAATCACGGCAAGATTGAGGGGCGGAAGCAAACTGCAAAGTACAGAACTTCTTCCAGGTCTCAAGTTTTACGTTTAAAAATGCCCGCAAATGTTATATTCTACTCTGCAGTGAGTCTTGTTTTAGTATAGAAATGGTGTTTCAGCATAGAAAATGAAAATTCCAACCTCTTCCCCCTGAATACCTTCTTCACAAATCTCTTAAAGTTTATTGATATTTATTATATAGTTTGGAGTTCTCCCACGATACTGCCCTAGTTAGATAAGCCTCATTGTCTCAAACTATCCAGGTTTCTAAGTTCTATTTTAAATAAAATAATTTAAAAAGCTATAAAACATAATAGTTCTCAGCAACTAAGAGAGATATAATTCATCTTTTTATCGTGCAATGTACTGTGGCACTCTGCAATTATTTGACACAATTGATTGTATCATTCCAAAAGTTAATGTCTCCCCCAACACCATACTAGGTTATATATCATATTTTTTTTTTTTGGTATTCTCACTGAGTTTTGAAGGCAATTAAGGCATTCAGTAAGTTCATGACTGACCTCAAGCTGAAAGAGATACTCAAAAAGTATTCTGTGACATTAAAAATTATTGACTCTCAGTGGGAATTTAATGCATCAAAAGAACTCACTGTTAATATTAAAACAGTGTATTTTAGCACTTCAAACTAGGAATCATTCCAAACTAGAAACCTCAAGAATTAAAGTGATTTCTCGATGGTACGTTGAATTAAGTATTTTCAAAATAATGTTAAGCAGTCATAATGCCCTTGACATCCTTTTATAAGGACAAAGTGTACTATGCCGTAATTCAGTATTCTAATTAAGGTGCTTTAGGGACTAATTCACACAAAGCAACAGAATTACAACTCAACTGGACTTACCATGCATGGTCAAGTACTCCACTAGGCGCCCCACGACAGCTGGAACGCCGTTCTCCGTCAGCCCCTGCTGGTGGAGGTCTTGGAGACTGACTCCAAATAACTTTGTGTAGGTGGAATTCCTCTGCTCGTTGAGTGGCACTGTCACAATCTTTTTCATGTCTTCTTTCAGCCGAACTGCTGAGTTACTTTGCTTGAAATAGCAGAAGAAAAAAGAGCAGTCAGTCATGTTTACCACAGGAGGCTGCATGGTCGCTACAGAATCGCCTGAATCAGAGGGTACGCGTTCGGAGGCTGTAGAGTAGTGGTCTTCACTTATTTTTACTTCAGCTCAAACCCAAATCCCTAACATCTCTCACGTGCTGCTCAGTGTTAGGAATGGTGCACACTGATACAACGGTTAAAAGGAGTGAAAAACAACGAGGAACATAAAGCCACAACTTCAGCGTAGCTAAGAGAGGGAGCAATACACTGCAGTATCTAAGATATATTACTACAGTAACCAGGGTGTGACTCACAAGTGCCTCGTTAACAGGAAAATAAGACACTTATCAGAACGCCGAAACCCCATGCAGATCCTGAAATAGTAAGAGGTTACCGAAGACGAAAATTTATCTCAATGTCATCTTAAGGGAGCTTTAATTTGAAGGATTAGAAAAAAAATATGTATGTGTAGAATGAACATTTCTTTCTCTGATTTGATTATATCTGAATATCTCAGGAATATTTTGGCACATAAAAATCAACTCAATTTTCTTTGAAGTTCAAAATGCTATAATCTCCGAAATAGCAATGTTTCAGGTAATCACAATTTCTAAAATTTCAGTAAGACTGTACATATTATAAATAAGAAATGCAATTTACAGTCAATCAATTCAAGTTATCACCACGCTGAAAACTTCATACAAATTTGTTTCTTCCTTTTAATAGAAAATTTTTCCCCAAGGAAGTATTTTAAAAGATAAATTTTAATATGGTTTAATAAAACTAAATGAGGGATTTTTTTATTTTTAAAAACAGCATGTGCCCTACATAAATGTATGTATCTGTAACTTTAAACACTGAAAAGATGGCAAAAAGCAAAAATTTTATTTGAGGACAGAGCAAGCAGATTAGGGGAAACGCACCCTTTTTGAGAATGAATGCAGCAACTAACCTAAGTGTCAATATTGTAAGTGTAGGCTCATGTAGCTGTTACAATCTAAAAGAAGAAACATTATCTCCATTGTAGAGATGAGGAAAGAAAGATCAAAGAGTTAAATAATTCGGTAAAAGTCATGGAACTGGTAAGAGTTTCATCATACTCTAAGTCCATGCTCCTTTCCTTAATTTAAATTTATATTAATGTTAAAGTGCAGTTTGTGTATAACACAAACTGTGATAAATTCTACATGTGACACATGACAATTACACGAAGATAATTCTACAGTTGTGATTTTTAGTAGGTTCCCTGTAGTTTCAATTTGATTTTGAATCTTACAATCTGTAGAATCAGGCCAACTTTCATGGACATCTCTGCATCTTTTAATAGGTCATATTTGAAAGCCAGATTTCCCTAGTGACAATTCAGCAAATGTATAAAGTTATAGATTTAGTTATCTATTAATATTATAAATAAGGCATAGCGTTAGCTACTGCAGAGTAGTATGGGCAAGAACTATCATCTCTGTTACCAAGGAAGTTTACTTAACTAAGTCAAATCTGTAACCACTACTATTTTTGTGTGTGTAAGTTTAAAAACCTATCAATACCTTTCAAAAGAACACATGGGAAATTTCAGTCAACCAGGTCTATCTGGTGAGTAGGCAGCCAAAAAGTAACTTTAATAATGAAACTTTGAAAATACTCTCAAATGTTGCATCAGAAAGAGCTGACAATGAGATTAAATCCTACATGTTTTATCTTCTTATTTTCTTACAGACACAATAGAGCAGAGTCGTTTAGAGCAGGGGTCCCCAACCACCCGGGCCGCGGACCATTACCAGCCTGCGGCCTGTTAGGAACCGGGCCACAAAGCAGGAGGTGAGTGAGCGAAGCTTTATCTGCCGCTCCCCATAGCTCGCATCACCTCCTGAACCATCACCCCCCCATGCCCTCCGCCACCGCCCGCCCCGTGGAAAAACTGTCTTCCATGAAACTGGTCCCTGGTGCCAAAAAGGTTGGGGACTGCTGGTTTAGAGCGTGGACTGTGGAACCAGACTCCATTTCGAATCCCATTCTGATCTCACTAGCTGTGCAACCTTGGACCAGTCACTTACACCCAGTTTCCCCGTCTACGAAATGGGGATACCAGGAGTCCCTAGCTCGTAGGAATATATAAGGTTGGAAGGAGCTCATATACATAGAAGAATGAGAAGGGTGTCTGGCATACTCAGTAAGTACTGATCGTTATTCTAATCATCATCATCATCATCGTTCTTCCAGGAAATTATTCTGATTTCTTCTCAAAACAACTGAGAGATACTTAACCACTCAGGTACTCAAATGTTTTCGTGGACTAAAGATTGCTGCTGAAGAAGCCACCATGGTCTAGGCCCGTGGTTGGTAGATAGTCTGACGACCTCATTATTCTCCGTGTATCTCAGTCTCTTAAAATATATACGTATGACTTTTGAAAGATAAACATAAAATCATTTTGCATGTTAGTATCAGAATTTCTCAAGTTTTTATTAGAAATTCAAGGTTTTCTTAGAAATCCTGTCTACCTGTGACATTCTTTCAGCTAATAGCCCTGTTTTATATTCCGTCCTTTACTCAAGTACAGTCACTATGTTGTGTCTCCTATTAATAGCATAAATAAGCAATCTTGGCATTATGGCTCAATATTTTCAAGGATGAGACATGTAATTAACCTCACACATTTTGAACTGATTGCAAATTAAACTGTTTACTCAGTACAGAGCCATACTACAAAGCAAGTTTATATGTAATTATAGTAATAAAGGAACATCTGATTATTAATTGGTAATCTAATTTACGTTAATACTTTTAAAAAGGTAAATATTGTTTTGTTTTGTTTGTTTTTTGGGGTTTTTTTTTTGCGGTACGCGGGCCTCTCACTGTTGTGGCCGCTCCCGTTGTGGAGCACAGGCTCCGGACGCGCAGGCTCAGCGGCCACGGCTCATGGGCCCAGCCGCTCCGCGGCATGTGGGATCTTCCCGGACCGGGGCACGAACCCGCGTCCGCCGCATCGGCAGGCGGACTCTCAACCACTGCGCCACCAGGGAAGCCCGTAAATATTGTTTAAAGACAACTACAATGAAAAAAATACAGCTATATTTTGAGAGACATCCAAATCAGTCCTTCACTGATGGGCTTAGAACAACTATTAAAAAAATATCCTTTCCGGTAGGTTATAAGAAATATTCTATAGTTCCCTACTCACAGAAGAAATAAAATAACTGAGGTAGTGGAAAGCCATTTATGATTAATTCCATTTAAATTGAAATTACTTTCCTTTATACGATGATAACATCACTATCTCTTTATAAATGTCAATATCTGTGGAATTTCAGCTTCCCTTCAAACACACATTTTACCTTTCTTGACCTAATATAAGTTGAAAAAGAAAGTTACTAATTGAGATATTCTAAGTCAAACTTAACTGTTTAAACCTTTGTTTGCATACAATGCCATACATCACTTGAGTTTGGAAACTGGACTCGTGTGTGTGTGTGTGTGTGTGTGTGTGTGTGCGTGCGTGTGTGTGTAAAAGTAATATAGGTTCCCACATTAAAAAAGACAGACAGGGAACCTTGGGGTTTACTGCTAGAACAATCTGTAGGGGTTAGTGCTTATAATATCACCTTAGGAATAAGGAAACCAGGACCCCAAAACTTGTGGTGAACTCAAAGAGAAAGGGTTGAGCCTAGAGCCCATGTCACCTGACTTTTATGTCAATATTCATTTTTATAATTGCATGCTGGGACCTTGTTTTTCTATATTTATCTGTGACAAAAAATAGTTAAGATAGCTCACAAAATGCATGCACCAGGACAGTAGTGAATATTTGTTCACTACTGTGAACAAATGTGGGGACCACTTAGTCTTCACTTCCCCTTTTGTCTAGGGACAAATCCTGACTGCCTTTGGGGGAATGACCGCACCCTCACTGTGAACATCCTTGATGAGGCTGCCGCTTACATCCGCTGCCCTGCCTTTAGCAAGAGCTGGGCTCTGGTGCCCTCGCAGGTCAATCAGACCCTTTGTCCTGCAGGCCACTGAAGCTTGAGTGGACTGTCACTGAAGCTTGAGAAAAATGGATGGAGCTAATTTATTCCAGCTGCAGTGCTCTCACAAGATGCTTAGATTAACTAACCATGATGTACCTCTTGCCACCTGCATCACTGGAGCTGCCCTGGGCCTTTAGCTGCCCCTTTCTGACACCGGTCCTTCAGCTGTTCCTTCTACATGGTGGGCCACTCTGTAACTTTCCAGTAAAGTTTCTTTGGGCTTAAGTTAGCCAGAACCCACTTCTGTTCTGTGTACATACACACACATGCACACACACACCCCAACTGATAAAAGTACTCCAAAAAAAAACAATAAAAGACTAATCAGAGCAAACAGAAAACCAGGGTTTTAGATAATGAGAAAATCAGAATGATAATGACAGCTAACTTTTATGGAATGTTTCTAGAGTATGTCAGTCACACTTCCGAATACCTTAGATGGCTTCACTCTTTAAATCCTGATAAAGTGACATTAGGAAGGAAGATACTTTTGTGACCCTCATTTTACAGAGCAGCCAAGTAATGTGCTCCAGGTCCCATCAAGGATATGGTGTGGCCAGGAGTCTCGCTCAGGCCATCAGAGTCCAGAGGACACATGCTTAATGCTGTCTCCACGAAGGATGTAGTGATACTCAAGAAGCATGTGCTGGGAAGTCCAGTCCACGTGCTAAATATAAAACAAAATTCCTATTCTTGCAGCTGAGGAAAATAGGATTATTTGAGCTTCTTGGTCTCCTTAAAATAAAGTTAGATATGCTCAGAAGCGACATCAATATTTGATATTAGAACCTGCATAGAAAAGGTTTTCATCAATCTAGTAAACAGGATGAGCTTCAGAAGCCTTGAGTTTTTACCACAGCTAACATTTATTAAGTGCCAATTTTGTGCCAGACTCTGTGGTTAAGTGCTTTAAAATTAACATCTCTAGGGCTTCCCTGGTGGCGCAGTGGTTGAGAGTCCGTCTGCCGATGCAGGGGACATGGGTTCGTGCCCCGGTCCGGGAAGATCCCACATGCCGTGGAGCGGCTGGGCCCATGAGCCATGGCCGCTGAGCCTGCGCGTCCGGAGCCTACGCTCCGCAACGGGAGAGACCACAACAGTGAGAGAGAGGCCCGCGTACCGCAAAAAAAAAAAAAAAAAATTAACATCTCTAAATTTCAAAACTAACTTTTTAGTAGGTACTCTTAACTATTGCCATTTGGACACAAAAACTAAGGTACAAAGTAAAAGAAACTTGCCTAAGAAAGTTTTATAGCTAGAATGTAACCCCCAGGTGCTCTGGCTCTAACGCATGAGCTCTTAACCATGACAGACTGCCGTATTTCCAGAACCTTTAATATTGGTGGTTCTATGAGCCCCCAAAGGGACAAAACTACATGCAGCACTTTCTTTACAGAGTTTAAAGCAAAATGATTTTAGATTACTGAATTCAACGGCTGTATTTCCTTAAGGCAATCCTCCAGAAATTTAAGTACCATGAATTTAAGGTACTTTGAAGGACAGTCAGGTTATACTACTGGTCACATTCAGAATTGCGCACCTGAAAACTCTTTGCAGCTGGGGCTAGCACTGATCCATCCAAGCAGGAACGTGCAGGCTAGAAAGCCACTCCACCACCACGTAAAACGGGTGCGAGGAAAGCACAAGGTGAGCCTGAGACAGCTTGTTCCCGAAGGCGTGGAAACGCTCAAGGATCGATGGGGCGTGTCAAGAAGACCTGTGGGCCATCTTAACTGGGCTCCTACTGGCCAAGTTCCGGACAGTTGGAGCACCAGGAATAAGAACTATCAACGATTCTAAAATATTATGTAAATAAAATTCCCTGAATCAACAGTGATACTAAGAAGAGTGGAAGCATGGGCTTACCCAAGTAAAAGGCTGCTTTACAGAACACGCTGCAGCTAAATACACAAGGAACGACAGAATTAGAAAATCACCTTTTCCCACAAATCATTGCACAAAGAGTTTTGTCAAAGATTTGACAGCGGATGCTAAAACATCAGGTGAAGTTGTCTGAGAACAGGATTTTCACAGTGTCAAAGATCACACGATATTTGCAAAGGAAAAAAAGATTACCTTTACAATTGATATCTGGGTGTACTCAGCTTAACTCAAAAGATTAAATTTATCACCGCTCATCACGAAGAGCTGACACTACGTGCTCCTGATGTGATGCGACATGCAGAGCACATCATTTATAATCTTGCCAAAAATGTTTAAGCTGCTAATCTAGCCTCTAAATCTCATAGTTTACGGGTAGAACAGGAGCTAAAAGAACAAGTTAAAAGAGACTGTGAGGAAACGAACAAATTCAGAATCAGGGACATTCTAACAGGCAACTGGCCTGCACTCTTCAAAACATCAGTGTCATAAGGGAAAGATCGGCTCCAGATTTTAAAGAAATTACACAAAGTTCAAATGTAGTCTGTGAATACTGATTGGTTCCTGACTGAAAAAACAAAACCAAAAACTAGCCAACTGTCTCTGAGACAACTAGGGAAATGTAAATGTGTTGGATATTAGATGAAATCATTGTAAAGGCTATTCGGTGTAATTCCACAGCGGCGGGATTTGAGGGTGTGCACACGCAGAGGTGGGGCTGACCCCTGAGCCTAGTGTTGGTGCTCTCACAGTGGGCACAGCTTTGGTGGGCTTTGGGAGCTCACGCTCTGGGAGCATGCATACACAGGAGGCAGAACTGACATCCAAGCAGATTATCGGAGCTGCCACAGCGGAGGCGGTCAGGGGCAGTGCTCCTTGTGGGCCTGCACACCGGGTGGCAGGTGGTGTCACAGAGCCATAGGTCCCGGCTGACAGCTCCCTGCGAGGAATAGCAGAGGCTCCTTCCCCAGAGGGAGTGCTCCAGTCCCACCCACCTCACACTGCAGCTTAGCATGGGATCTGGGGGCTTCTACGCCAACAACCAGGGAGCACAGTCTGCCCCCAACAGGTCTGTGACAACCACAGAGCACAGAGGAGGCCCCACTCCACATCCAGTGCAGGCCCTGGTCACCACAACACCAAACACACCCCTATCAAGGGGACAACAGCCAGCACACCCTGAGGAAAGACACGGCAGGCATCCATACCAAAAACAGCCCTTGCACCAGAAATACTGGACTCACACAGTCTGCACAGGGACACTCCCACATAAAAACAGCCCTTCAAGACCACAGTGGGTAACTGTTTCTCCTAAATTCAGAGAGTAAGAGAAATAAGTAAAATGAAAAAGCACAGGAACTACTCCCAATTAAAAGAACAAGAAAAATCCTCTGAAAGGCCAACAGTGAAACAGACCTCTCCAGTCTACCAAAGCCTGAGTTCAAAAAGGAGGTAGTGGGCACAGTGGTTGAGAGTCCACCTGCCGATGCAGGGGATACGGGTTTGTGCCCCGGTCTGGGAAGATCCCACATGCTGCGGAGCGGCTGGGCCCGTGAGCCACGGCCGCTGAGCCTGCGCGTCCGGAGCCTGTGCTCCGCAACGGGAGAGGCTGCAACAGTGAGAGGCCCGCGTACCGCAAGGAGAAAAAAAAAAAAGGAGGTAGTAAAAATGCTAAAGGAATTAAGACTATGGGTAGAAATGCAGATCACTGTAAAAAGGAACTCGAAACTATAAAGAGGAGCCAATCAAAATCAGACAACTCAACTGCTGAGATAAAAACTGAACTAAATGCAATCAACAGCAGACTAAATAATGCAGAAAAATGAATATGTGACCTGGAAGACTGAATAATGGAAATCACCCAATCAGAACAGCAGACAGAAAGACGAATGAAAAAAAAAAATGAAGGCAACAAACGAGAGCTATGGGATAATATAAAACATGCCAACATACACGTAATAGAGACTCCAGAAGGAGAAGACAGAGAAAGGGGGATCGAAAATGTATTTGAAGAAATAATGGCTGAAAACTTCCTAAACCTAAAGAAGGAAACAGATATCCAGGTACAAGGAAGCACACAGGGTTCCTGACAAGATGAACACAAAGAGACCCACACCAAGACATATCATAATTAAAATGACAAAAGTTAAAGATAAAGAGAGGATTCTAAAGGCAGCAAGATACATAGCACAGGGAGATCAGCTCGGTGCTTTGTGATCGCCTAGAGGGGTGGGATAGGGAGGGTGGGAGGGAGGCACAAGAGGGAGAGGATATGGGGATATAGGTATACATATAGCTGATTCACTTTGTTATACAGCAGAAACTAACAGAACATTGTAAAGCAATTATACCCAATAAAGATGTTAAAAAAATAATAATAAAGGCAGCAAAAGGAAAAAAACAGAGTCATTTATAATGGAATCCCCATAAGACTATCAGCTTATGTCTCTGCAGAAACTTTGCAGGCCAGAAGGAAGTGGCATGCTATATTCAAAATCCTGAAAGGGAAAAACCTGCAACCTAGGATACTCTACCTAGCAAGATTATCACTTAGAATGGAAGGAGAGAAAGAATTTCTCAGACAAGCAAAAACTAAAAGAATTCAGCAATATTAAACCAACCCTAAGAGAATATTGAAAGGTCTTCTTTAAATAGAAAAGTAGCAAGAATCTATAGGAAAGGCAAATATTTCTAAGGATTAAAGAACACTAAAGCCAGTATGTAGATAAAAAGACAATTTAAAAAATTATAAAAGCAATTTTAACTACAATAAACAGTAAAAGTATAAGCATAAAAATGTAAAATAGGACATCAAAATCACAAAATGAGGAGGGAGGAAAGTATAAAAATATAGATCTTTTAGAATGTGTTTGAGTCTGTATGTCTATCAGTTTAAAGCAAGTAGATATAGTTATGGGTCAACATGCTTGAACTCCATGGTCACCACGTCAAAAACATACAAGAGATTCACAAAAACCAAAAAGAAAGGAACTCAAGCATACTACAAAAGAAAATCACCAAATCACAAAAGGAAAAACAAAAAAGAAGAAATGAACACCCTGATACCAAAGCCAGACAAAGTCACTATAAAAAAAAGAAAATTATAGGCCAGCATCTTTGATGAATACAGATGCAAATATCCTCAACAAAATATTAGCAAACTGAATCCAACAATAAAGGATCATACATCATGATCAAGTTGGATTCATACCAGGGTCACAAGAATGGTTCAACATACACAAATCAAGGTGATACACCACATTAACAAAAGGAAAGACAAAAATCACATGATCATCTCAACAGACACAGGAAAAGCATTTGGCAAATTTCAACACCCATTCATGATAAAATCTCTCATTCAAGTAGTTGTCGGAGGGAACATCTCAACATAACAAAGGCCATTTATGACAAACCCACAGCCAATCCTAATACTCAAGGGTGGAAAGCTGAAAGCCTTCCCACTAAATTCAGGAACAAGACAAGGATGCCTACTCTTGCCATTTCCATTCAACATAGTATTTGAAATCTTAGCCACAGCAATCAGACAAGAAAAAGAAATTAAAGGTATCCAAATTCTAAGGGAAGGGATAAAACTTACTATTTGCAGATGACATGACACTCTATATTGAGAAATCTAAAGTCTCCACAAAAACTATTAGAACTAATAATGCAGCAAGGTAGTAGGATATAAGATTAATATGCAGAAATCTGTTATGTTTCATTACACTAACAGTGAAACATCAGAAGATAGTCTCTTCAGCAAGTGGTGTTGGAAAAGCTGGATAGACACATGTAAATCAATGAAGCTAGAATGTTCCCTCATGCCATACACAAAAATCAATTCAAAATGGCTTAAAGACTTAAGACATGGCACCATAAAACTCCTGGAAGAGAACACAGGCAAAATGTTCTCTGACATTAATTGCAGAAATACTTTTTTAGATCAGTTTTCCAAGGCAAAAGACACAAAAGCAAAAATAAACGAGAGTGACTTTATTAAACTTAAAAGGTTTTGCACAGCCATGGAAACCATAAACAAAAAGACAACCCACAGAATGTGAGAAAATGTCTGTAAACAATAACAACAAGGGCTTAATTTCCAAAATATACAAACAGCTCATACAGCTCAATATCAAAAAAACAACAATCAAATGAGCAGAAGACCTAAAAAGACACTTCTCCAAAGACAACATACAGATGGCCAACAGGCACATGAAAAGATGTTCCACATAGCTAATTATTAGAGAAATGCACATCTAAACTACAATAAGGTATCACCTCACACCAGTTAGAATGGCCATCATCAAAAAGTCTACAAATAATAAATGCTGGAGAGCGTGTGGAAAAAAGGAAACCCTTCCACACTGTTGGTGGGAAAATAAATTGGTGTAGTCATTATGGAGAACAGTGTGGAGGTTTCTTAAAAAATTAAAAATAGAGTTACCACATGATCCAGCAATCCCACTCCTGGGCATATATCCGGAAAAGATGAAAACTTTAATTTGAAAAGATACATGCACTCCAATGTTCATAGCAGCACTATTTACAATAGCCAAGACATGGAGGCAACCTAATTGTCCATCAACAGATGAATACATAAAGATGTGGTATATATATACACCATGGAATATTACTCAGCTATAGAAAGAATGAAATATTGTCATTTGCAGCAACATGGATGGACCTAAAGATTAACATACTAAGAAGTCAGACAAATACAAATATTATGTGATAACATTTATAAATGGAATCTAAAAAATGATACAAGTGAACTTATTTACAAAAGAGAAACAGACTCAGACATAGAGAACAAACTTACGGTTACCAAAGGGGAGAGGGAGCATGGGGGGGGGGGACAAATTAGGAGTATGGGATTAACAGATACAAACTACTATACTTAATATACATAAGGAACAGGGATTTACTGTATAGCATAGGGAATTATATTCAATATCTTGTAATAACCTATAATGGAATATAATCTGCAAAAAGAAAACTGAATCACTACGCTATACATCTGAATCTAATGCAATATTATAAATTAACTATACTTTAATAAAGTAATAACATAAAAAATTGGGGAGGGCTTCCCTGGTGGCGCAGTGGCTGAGAGTCCGCCTGCCGATGCAGGGGACACGGGTTCGTGCCCCGGTCCGGGAAGATCCCACATGCCGCGGAGCGGCTGGGCCCGTGAGCCATGGCCGCTGAGCCTGCGCGTCCGGAGCCTGTGCTCCGCAACGGGAGAGGCCACAGCAGTGAGAGGCCCGCGTACCGCAAAAAAAAAAAAAAAAAGGTGGGGGGGAAAAAATAGAGACCTCTCAAAGAGATTCCATGCCTAAGAAAGAGTAATACCATTTTTTGACAGCAGAATTAGGAGGGAAAGGAATATGTTCTCTTCAAATTGCAATTTCAAGATTAACAACAACAATTGTGGGGATATTCTTACACAGAGACGTGGACCATCCTATCAGCTTGGATAGGGTTGCATCACTGGGAAAGCACTCTGCCGGAAATTAGGGTACCTGTGTTTAAACCACACGGTTATGCCACTGGGTATTTTCCCTGGGAATGTCAGCCTCTTTGGTTGAGTGTGAGCTTAGGAGGGGGGCAAATGCACCCCTAAAGAAGGATGACCCATGCTCTCTGTCCAGCCACAAGAGCTAAGTCAAGCTTATGTATCACCAGGAAGACAATACTGCAGCCAGATGCCCCTCACATTCAGCCTGCTGACCTTATACAGGTTTTCATCTACAACAATGCTGGGTCCTCATCTGTTGAGCTACAATGACACTACCTACTCTGAAGTGTTATGAGAGTTTAATAAGATAACGTAGAAGATATGTAAAAGCATCTAATATACAACCAGAAGACAGTCAATACTGAAAAACACTAAGAATTTCTCTGTGGTAACCAATTCTTTAAAAGGACACTGTGACAGAGCTAACAGTTGCCTATTGATGGGTAATTTCTCTCTTTTCTCTTGACAGAACTCTGATTTTGTTGGAGAGGGTGGGGAGCAAATTGCCCAGTTAAAATATACCCCATCTTCTCTGTAGCAGCATATCTTTGTAGACATGGATGATCACATATCTAAGTTTGGCCAATGAGATATAAACAGAAGTTGTTAACAGGACCACCAGAAAGACTCCTTAAAAGGGAGGCCAACTCAGTCTTTTTCCAATACCCCTGTTTTCTGCTTAGATCACAGCTGCAATGCCTGATAGCCATCCTGTGACTACGCAGCAACCCAGAAGCTAGAAGCTAAGCTCTAAGGACAATAAAATAGAGAAAAAAAAAAAAAGAGAGAGAGAGAGACTTGCATCATGATGACATCACAGAATCCACCTGGAATACCTATCTATGGGCTTCTTTTACATGAGATGAAAAAAAAATCAGTTTCAAATAATGCTCTGTTAGAATGTCAACAAGTATTTACTAAATGTATCGTTAAGTCAAGAAAATCAGAAACTTTCTATAACTCAATTTTTCCAAATCTAGCTCATTAATTTTAAAAGCCCAAAGAAATTTCTGGATTTCTTATTAGTTATCCTTACTAGTTATGCTTTAGGGCATATATTATCAGTGTGTATTGCAGATCCAAACAATGTTTCTTAACCTGAAATCCAAGGATCATGAGTCCTTAAAACTACATGAAACGTACCACAATGTTCATTGCAGCTCTATTTACAATAGCCCGGAGATGGAAACAACCTAAGTGTCCATTGACAGATGAATGGATAAAGAAGATGTGGCACATATATACAATGGAATATTACTCAGCCATAAAAAGAAACGAAATTGAGTTATTTCTAGTGAGGTGGATGGACCTAGAGTCAGAGTGAAGTAAGAAAGAGAAAAACAAATACCGTATGCTAACACATATATATGGAACCTAAAAAAAAAAAAAAAAAGGTTCTGAAGAACCTAGGGGCAGGACAGGAATAAAGACGCAGATGTAGAGAATGGATTTGAGGACACGGGGAGGGGGGAAGGGTAAGCTGGGACGAAATGAGAGAGTGGCATGGACATATATACACTACAAAATGTAAAACAGATAGCTAGTGGGAAGCAGCCGCATAGCACAGGGTGATCAGCTCGGTGCTTTGTGACCACCTAGAGGGGTGGGATAGGGAGGGTGGGAGGGAGACGCAAGAGGGAAGAGATATGGGGATATATGTATAGCTGATTCACTCTGAGAAAACATATTCTCAGAGGTCTATGATCTGAAAAGTTAAGATCTAAGGATCTTTAGACATGCATCGAAAAGTTAGGTTTAATTAAGATGTAAATTCTCTATCCAAATAAACATATACTTAAAATATCTCGGATCACTGACTATCTCACAAATAAGTTCAACTAATTTCCACCACTTAGATTAGAAAACATTTATTAAAGTGTCCTTATGTTACCTGGTATTACTGAAATGTTAAAGAAAGTATTAAAAACAAATCCAATAAAAATCTTGTGAATCTTATCACCTTTCTTTTTGAAACCATACAGATTAAGAAGATGAAAGTAAATCAACAGAAGACAGAAAAGCTATGAACTCCAATTTGTGTATTATGGCTGCTAAAGGTAAAGACGGGGCAGGACACTTACGGCAGACGTCACACCAGCACTATGAGGGGTCTGGAGAGAGTCACTAGGGACCCAGCAGTGGCTGTTCTTTAAAATCTCCTACAAATATTTGTTATTTTAAAGATACAGCACACTTTTGTTTGTTCGTTTTTTGCTGTACGCGGGCCTCTCACTGTTGTGGCCTCTCCCATTGCGGAGCACAGGCTCCGGACGTGCAGGCTCAGCGGCCACGGCTCACGGACCCAGCCGCTCCGCGGCATGTGGGATCCTCCTGGACCAGGGCACGAACCCGTGTCCCCTGCATTGGCAGGCGGACTCTCAACCACTGCGCCACCAGGGAAGCCCGAGATAGAGCACACTTTGACAAGGAGCTGAACAGGGCTCAACTGCTTAGAGGAAGAAGAGAAAGAAGGTACAAAAAGTACCTGCAAGGGACCCCAAGAGGCAGATATCAGGAAGCACCAGAAGAATCCACCACCTAATAGTGAGTTCATGACCTGGGAGGGCAAGTTTTCGAAGAAAAGGCAGTAGAGCGTTCCTGACCTGGGCGAGCTTCTGAGAGAATAAGGAGAGACGGGCAAACAGAAGGGCCACACTTAAGAGAACAGTCCTTTGGTAGCAACAGAGCAGGGAGTTCCAGGGCTGTAAAACTTGAAAAGCTACCTTGGCCTCTCATCACTATACCTCACAGGAACGTCTCTTGATACTGATATCACAAAAAGCCATCTCATTGAAATGTGAGTAAGAAAAAAGGAACACAGCCAGCAACTAGACAGAGACAGTATTTCTTTTGAAGTATAAAAGAGCACCACGACTTTCTTGAAATAACTCATTAGAAAAATGCTGCCAGGAAACAAATGAAAACTGTAACTTAGCCTAACAAAAATAACTAAGGAGAGTTAAGAAGGAAGTGATACCAAAAACACATGCCACAATGACAAAGATAAACCGTATTTCATTAAAATGAAAAACTTCTGCGCGTCAACAGAGATTATCAACAGAGTGAAAAGACAATGCATAGAACAGGAGAAAGGATTTGCAAGTCATATACCTGATATAGGTTTAAGATCCAGAATATGTTTAAGAACTCCTACAACTCAATAACTACGACAAAACCCATTTCAGAAATGAATAGACGCTTCTCCAAAGAAGATATACGAATGGCTAATAAGCAAACAAAAAGATGCTCAATTTCACTAGTCATTAAGGGTATGCAAATCAGAACCACAATTAGATACACTTCACACCCATTAAGATAGTTATTATAAAAAAAAATCAGAAAGTGCTGGATAAGATGTGGAAAAATTGGAACCCTTATGCATTGCTGGTGATGATGTAAAATGATACAGCACTATGGCAAACAGGTGGTTCCTCAAAAAGTTTAAAAATAAAATTACCGTATGATCCATCAATTACACTTCTGAGTATGTACCCAAAAATCAGGAATTCAAAAAGGTATCTGTACACCAATGTTCATAGCAGCTTTATTCACAGTAGTCAAAAAGTAGAAACAACCCAGGTGCCCATCAACAGATGAATAAACAAAATGTGGTATATATATATATATACACAACATAATACTATTCATTCTCATAAAGGAATGAAATTCTCATACCATGAAATAACATAGATGAACCTTGAAAATATTATGCAAAGTAAAATAAGCCAGATACACAAAAAAACCCCAAATTGTATGATTCTATTTATATGAGATACCTAGAATAGGCAAACTCATAGAGACAGAAGGCAGAACAATGGTTCCAGGGGCTGGAGGGAGGGGGGTAACGGGGAGTTATTTTTTAACGGGTACAGAGTTGGAGATGAGGAAAAAGTTCTGGAAATGGATAATGGTAATGGTCACACAACACTGTGAATGTACGAATGTCACTAAACTGTAAGCCTAAAAATAGTTAAAATGGTAAATTTTATGTGACATATATTTTACCACAACTTTTTAAGAAGTTAATGAATCGATCACAATGATGAAAGGATACCACCAAGCAGAAATACAGAAATACAGGGGAGAGAGAACCAGTCAAAAGGAGACAGTGAAATGGAGACCGGCAGAAATCAGCAATGGAAGGAAAGGAAAAGACAGAACATTTTCAGAAGTGAAGCCTCAATTCTGATGAGCACAAAGGAGAACAGAAACCACGGACAGCCCAGTAAGGGACATGGAAGACATAAACGAGAAAGTAGACACAATCAAACATTTTTCAAAATCGCAAGGAGGTGACAGCTACAGAAAGCAGTTAAGTGAGCTCCAATATATGTGTTACTGAAGTCCCCAAAGAAGAAAACCAAATAATATCTTGGAGTAGAACATTCAGTGAAGTAGAATATGTAAAGATGGAATTCACAGAAACTTTCTTTAAATAGAAGGCTTGAATCTACAGACTACAGATTGAAATGGCACAACATACCCAGAACAGTCTACACAAAGATACATTCTGAGGAAATTATTAGACTACCAATAAAGAAATAATCCTTTGGGCAGCCAGGCAAAAAGTATGTCATAATGAGGAAAGAAAACATGAGCGGCCTCAAATTTACTGACTGCAGTGTTTAACATAGGAAGACAATGGAATAAGGCTCACGAGATAGTTAAGAACACATGAGCCGAAGTTAATAACCAGTCAAGCTGTCCTCCAACTGTAAAAGCTACAGCTTGAATAATAGGCTAAGAGAATACTGTACGCATGAACCTTCCTTGAGAAAACTACCAGCGCACAAATTTTAACCAATTAATAGATGACTGAGGAGACTCTGATGAAAGGACTGGCAAAGAAATTTTAAAAGGAAATTCAAATTTTTAATTTAAGAAAATTAAGTAAAAATAAAATAAAGTAAAAATTTTAAAGTATAACCATGTTATGCGAGGATGGAATGAAGAACCTGGCACAATTACACCCAAAAGAGAAGACTCAGGTTAAAACATTTCCAGATTTTAGAAAAGCTGCCATGTGATTCAGAGGACAAAACCAGAAAGTGAATGGTATTTATCTGCAGACAGATTTTAAGACGTATAAAGAAACAATGGTCCCTTCTAAAGATGGAATAGATTTTCTCAGAAGGTGGTGAAGTTCCTAGTAATCAAAGATAGGCAAAAACAATAATGGGATACCACTTGTCATCCCTTCTACTCAGGGAAATTTTCCTTAAAAGAAAATGTTGGTAAGAAGAAAAGAGGTTCAATGTAAAGTGGTTCATATCTGGAGGGCAAGCTGGCAACGCCCAAGAAACGCTGTACTCATCCTCCCTCTAGGCCGTCCTGCCTCTAGCCAGGTCTCCAAACAGGGGAGAAGGGGAGGTAACAGTGCGCATGACTCGTGTCTTATGCAAATGGGAACCCAAGATAGTCACAATATACTGTTAATTGGGGAAAAAAAGAAGGCTATGAAATTAAGGTCAAGTATAATCTCTTTTTATAACTTTATATGCTCATAGAAAGAACTATAGAATATAAGCAAATATATATAGTACCTGTTTCTGGGTTATGGAATCTTAGATGATTCTTATTTTCTCCTCTTATTTGTATTTCATAATTTTATATGTTAGACATATATCACTATTATACCAAGAAAAATTAAAAGGTTATTATAAAAAGCTACATTCTCTATATAAAAGAACTCAGGACCTACTGCTGACTTCCAGTGACGGTAGAATAAAAGGTCTGCAAATCCTCTCCTCAAAAAACAATACAGAGACTGGACAAAATGTCAAAACGACCGTTTCAGAGCTTTGGAAACTGACTGAAGGCAAAAAACATCGAGAAACACTTATTGATGAAAAACTCATGAAGTTTAGTTGAGAATCGTGTGAGCTTGTGACACGCTGCCTGGGCCTGCTTCCAATCCCTCCGCCCTCCAGGCTGGGCTGGTAGAGCCCTGAAAACCAGCAGCTTGGGTTTGGGCTGAACTGATTTAGAAGACAGGACAAAACCCCACACCCAGCGGTTCACGTATCTGAAAATGAACTTACATCCAGAATACATAAAAAAAAAACAAACAAACCCTACAACTCAATAAGAACAAACAACTCAATAAAGAAATGGGCAAAAGATATGAACATTTTAACCAAAGATGATATACAAATGGATAATATGCATACGAAAATAAGCCCAACATCATTAGTCTTTCAGAAACTGAGATAGCACTACAAATTCACTAGATGGGCTACAGTAAAAAAAAAAAAAAAAAAAAAAAAATGGTCTGACAAGACCATCGGCTGGCAAGGATATGGAGAACCTGGAACTCTCATACATCCATGATGGGGATGTAAAGTGGTGCAATCATTTTGGACAACAGTTTGGCAGTTTTTAAAAATGTTAAACATAAATTTACCCTATGATCCAGCAATTCCACTCCTAGGTACCTACCTAAGAGAAATGAAGATACCAGTTCACACAAAGACTTGGATATGAATGTTCATAGCAGCATTATTCACAATAGTCAAAATTGAAAACCAACCAAATGTCCATCAACTAGTGAATGGATAAAATGTGATACAGCATATATAAGAATGGTATTCTATAATAAAAAGCAATGAAAACTGATACACATTTTTGATGAACCTCAAAAATATTATGCTAGTAAAGAAGCCAGTCGCCACAGAACATATATTGTATGAGTCCATTTATAGCAAAAGTCCAAAAAAAGGCAAATGTATAGAAATATAAAGTAAATTTGTGGTCGTCTATGGTTGGGGGTGGCGGTGCAAGTGGGAACTAACTGTAAATGGGCACAAGGGATCTTACTGAAGTGACAGAATGTTCTAGAACTACACTGTAGTGCTGTTTGCGCAACTGGTAAATTTACTAAAAATTATATTGTACATTTTCAATGCGTATTTTATGGTATGTAAATTACATCTCAAAGACCGGTTTAAAAAAACAGAAAGTCAACTAGTGCTTGGTAATTTCCTGCCAGACCGTCAGTAGAAAGAATACACTGAATAATAATTTGCTTTTAGAAACATTCCACATTATTCATTATAACTGCACACTTTGTCCATCTTCAATAATTCTAGATGAAATAGGTAAATTCTGGGGTGGCTCCCTATTAAGTGACTGCTGCTATACCAATGTATAAAAACCTGAAAGCACAGAAACGTCCGTGTGCTTAGAATCCCTTGGTTATTTTGGGAAAAGGGGTACAAGCTCTTAAAGCCACTAGTGTTGAACCTTCTGTTCATCATTGCCGGCAGTCTTAATAGAGTCAAGGAGGATTTAAATGGAAGAGAGGCTGTCATCAAATTTGAAAAATACTCCTGGAAAGGCCATTGGTTCTCAACAAGTTTAGCAAAATGTGAAGTCAGAAACAGAAGGACGTTTTTTCAAAAGAAAGACTCATTTAAGGTCAATGACCTAATACAGTAAGAACTAGAGTGTTAAAACAAAAGATTCTAAAAGGCATAGCTTCAGAAAAGCCAAATGTGCTTAAAACTAATGCTGCATGTAAGTACTTGCAGGCTGACGTGATTTACTTACAGTGTAAACCACAGAAATAAACATTTCTACGAGATGACTCATTTACATTTTGACTAAAACTAGTTTCTTCAGTATTAAAAGAATGGCTGGAAATTAAGACCAAAAGTACATTAATTGCTAAGACGATTTTATATCAAAATTCTCTTTGAACTGTTTTACTTCCAGCATACCTTTTCTACTCTCTACACTTTTCCCAGAATGAACACTATTTGACTGAGTTCCACTGTATAATTTTAAGTGACATACATTTTTCATACAGTGAAATGGAGTAAAAATTTAGCAAGCCTGTAGTAATACTCTCTAATTCCTTCATTTAGAGAATCTGTTTTTACAGCTAATGAGACTAATTCAAATGTTACTTACCCTCACCCCATCCCTAGGGACCTAGTTTTGTATTCTTAAAATCATAGAATCTTGCCTTCAGCTTAGGCTAATCATCCCATCGTTCTTACAAAGGAGGCCCTAATGAAGGGAGGATGGGGGGAGGGGAGTGTTTATGCTAAATTCCCAACAGCCTAACAAATGAAAACGTATAATTGGCTGAGAACTACAAATTCTGGGACATACGCAATGGCTCACAGAATCCTTGAACACTTCTAGGGTATCTCACCTCATTAACTCTGATTCCATCGTGGAAGGGCTATGACTAGTCGACCCATGACCACTCAGCTTTCCTTTTCTTACTTTTAGTGATGGAGCACTGACCACCTCATAAGGCAACCAGCTCAATTTTTAGACAATCTTTAGATGCTTCTTTCTACTGGTTTGACACTGCATCATTACCTTCTACCCAGCTCTAGGTCTGCTTTATGAAATTTACAGGGAAAGTACACTTCCTTCCACATATTAGACAATTTCTCAAGTAATTTATATATTTCAATATATATCTGTAGGAGTACTGTACACATTCAAATTTAATAATCATTGCCTTTATGATTATAAACCAATCTGTTTCTTCCAGACAGAGCTACCATTCCCTACTCTCTGAGCAGCTTTTATTTTTAATAATTTAAATGTAATAAAAGTAACACATGCACTTGATCAAAACCCAAACAACATACAGGAGTTTAACCTGAAAAGTCTTCTTATCCCAGCTCCAACAGTTCTTATATTTTCTTGCAGAAATTTTGTATGCGTCATTAAGCATATATATGCATACTCTTCTGAAAAAGGCAAATGTAACTATTTGTATACTTACACTTGCTTTTGCTACTTAATCTATTTCGGAGGTCTTTCCATAGTAGCACATATACCTGTTAATATTACATTATAAAGACACTATAATCGACTTAACCAATCTTATTTACTAATGTTTAGGTTATTTATAGGTCTTGATATTACAAATATTTCAGCAATAAGCATTCTTGCAAACATTTCTACGTTAATTGTACACACACCTGTAAGATAAGTTCCTAGAGGTGAGATTGCTAGATCAACAGGTTTATAAATCGTACTTTTTTTACGCTAATTCCAAGAGTTAAATGAGTAGTCTCGACACTAGACTTATATATGAAAGCAAAATAAATTTTCATTTTACTTGTTACTATATAAATTATAAATTTGGATACATATTACCACGTTGCCCTGCAAAACTGCTTCGTGGTTTACAGCTTGATCGATAGCACGTGAGAGTGCCTGTTTCCCATTCTATCATCCCCGAGCATGAAAAAATTTTAAATTTTGCCAAAATTTAACTGTGGATGAGATTGAGCAATTTTGTGTATTAGCACTTACGTTTCTTATTTGCGTGTGAGCCTTCTGTTCATAAGCTTTGCCTAATTTTAATTGGGTAGTTTTTCTCACTGATTTATAGGAATTTTTTTGTCTATTAAAAAAAATGAATCTTGTTTAGTCATGTGTGTTGTAAATATCTGTCCTAGTTTTCTGTTGGCATTTTAATTTGTTTACGATATTTGTGGTTGTGCAGACATTTTGGTTGTCAGAAAACTTTACCCATCCTTTTCTTTAGGGCCTGCGGCTTGGGTCTCCTTTGAAACACATTCCTTGATCCAAAATTAATTTTTAAATTCACACATGTTCTTCTAGTATTTTTATGATTTTACTTTGATATTTATATCTTTGATCCATCTCTAGTTTTAAAGAGTTAGGAAGAAATCCAGCAATTATTTTCCTTCAAGTAGCTAGCCATTATTAAACTGTTTTAATTCCTGTCATTTTACTATCTGATATGCTAAATTCTCCAAACTTAGTCTTAAAGGAGTAGCTATAATAATTTGGAGCTGTCATAAAATAATATCATATAGAGTATTTTCCCATAAACCACTCATTTTGGATGATAAATTTTTTAAAATCTCCAAACTTCCTGTTATTTATATAATTATATAACATATAAACTTAATTACGCTATGGCTTGCTGCAGTACCTCTTCATAAACCATTGCTAATTCGTGGTTACAGAGAACAGCTCAAATATGCTCTCTTATGGTCTCTGTTTCACAAACTACTGGACGCAAGCTTCTTCTATGTCTTTGAAATCTAGTTTCCCTAAGTCAGCTTTAAGATATGGATCAGAATTAATCTAACTTATCATTTTAGCATGGTCTTCCCTACTCAGTTGCCTCATTCTTTCACTTTATATGCTACTTCATGCTGGTTTGCACTTTCCAGCACTGTCACTAAAACTTCCTCAAAATCTGTACAGGAATTAAAATTAAATCCATCCACACAACCAACCATGCTTCAAAAAACATGAACCGTAGAATAAGTAACCTAGATACAAGTGACTTTACCCCCAACTCAGCTTCTAAACACTCATCTATTCCTGTGTTATGGACAATTTGTTTGATTTTTGAATTCTCTATGGCAAAGATGAAAATTCTTCTTGCAACACAATTCAAATGTGAAGAAGATAGACATGCCTTTGACTATTAATCTAGTCTTCTAATATCTCATCATTGGTTTACTGTAAAAGAAAGCAAGGCAAAATGAAATGTTTAATCCTGTTTAAAATTTGGTCTAAATCTAATAATATAAACATTCCATTCAGATTATAGAGTTCCTTTTTTTATTTAAAACAGATATAGCATTAAGGAAACCACCTTAAGGCAAGTAGCGAGCCATATGACAAAGGTAGTGTTTTATGATGCTTTATAATTTACAATGTATTTTCACATTAGTGTTTGATTTGATTCTCACAACAATCTCAAACAATTTAGGCTGCTATTGTCCCCATTTGATAGATGAGGAAGTGAGAGGTTAAACATCTTGCCCGAGGTCACAGAGCCAGGAACTGGCTGACCCAAGACTCAAAGCCATGCCTCCTGCCTTCAAATCCTGCCTCATTCTAATGCATGACAAGCTTCCCCAAACCACAGAACAGGAAGCCACTGCGTGATGCGGTATATCAGTTAAGATGTTTTGGACTGCAAGTAATTGAAATTTCAGCTCAAACTAGCTAAAATAATAAAGGACATTTATTAACACATTATGATAATACAAAGGAGTTCAGGGGAATGAAAGACTCAGTTGGTAGATGCAATGGCTCGTCAATGTCACCACTACTTTGCCATTTATTGATCAATTAACTAAAGGCAGATCTTTAGGCTGCCTTCCCTCTCCATCCATAGATTAGATGCCTGCCAGCAGCATCTGGGGTATTTAATTCCTTGTTTACATTCAGTAGGGGAGTGGGAGACAGACTGCTACCGCAATCATGGAACATATGTCCTTCTCTTTGTGTGATTTGAGCAAGTTAGGTTATGGCCAGAGACAGTGTTTGTTTACACATTTCCCCACTACCTTGGCATTTAGGTGGGAACATGTGACTAGTTCAAAGCAATGAACCATGAGAAGAGAAATGAGTCACTTCCAGAATGAGGCAGATAATAGCATGTGTGCCTCCTCCATTTCTTTCTTTCCCTGATGTAACCGAGGGGATACACGGTAATATGTTAAACTAGCAAATAGATCACAGAATGGAGGAAGCCTGGATACCACAGCCACCAGATGGAAGAGAGATTCTGATAACCTGCATCAGACTCTGAGTAATCTACAAATTAATTTTTGTCTCCTTGAGCTACTGAGATTTCAGGATCTGTCTGTTGGGACATCCAGCGTTAATTACCTTGATCCATGCAGATCACACGCCCACCTGAGGGAAAGCTGTGCACTGACCAGACTAAACGTCATCTGAGATGGAATGGATGTGCAGAATCTTTTGACTATATGCAATTTTATAGTAATAATTCCTGTGCTATTCGGTTGGAAACTCAAATGGTTAAAAGTACAAAATATTTGTAATTATCCTGCTAGTTTTTTGCTAAATGGAAAATTGTGCCATTTTCACGAAAAGCACCATCGAAAAGATAGAATGCCTTTGCAGACATACCTTTAGATTCTTGAAGGTCTTCAAAAATCCTGTTAGAAATAAAATACAAGCAGGTGACACTGCAAAACCTAGGGAATGACTGAGCTGTTCTGTGCAAACATTTATTGAACAGCTACTATTGCCTAGCCCTGAGTAAGAAGCAAGTAATGCATATAAGGTATGGCCCCTCCTGTCGGGACTCTTGCCCGCCAGAAGGCAGACGGACCAGTTATGGCAAGAAGTTGAGCAGAGGGCCAAATGCTCCCAGAAACCTACTATCAAGACAGCACACTGCTCAATAACGTCTGAGATCAGAGTGTAGCAACTAACAGAACCAGGATTTAAGCTCAGGTACTCCAAGCTCCAAACAAGGCCCATGTTTCTCCAAAACCCCAATAAAAAACGGATTTAAAAAAAATTAAGAAATTCATCATGACATTTAAGAAACCTAAATATAGCCTTTGTGGGAGGAAGCTGGTACCAAAAATCTAGAAACTACAAAAAGGATAATTGTGATGGCCTTGAAACTTGACCTTACATGTTGTTTGTTGTATTAAAGAAAGTTTGGTTCCGTTAAATTGATAACAAGAGAAACAATAAGGAGAACAGATACAACGACGTATTGACAACATGTAAGGATATAGGATAGCTTGGTAGATGTATTCAACATAGATAATTAAGAAGAGATGAACGATAATTAAGAAGAGATGGAAGAACCAAGTTAAGCACCCAACATTTATGAAACACCAAATATTCATGTCTTTAGTGGGCCGCCCACTGATTGTACCCATTCTGGCCCCATGTGCTCTCTGCCTGAGATATGCACATAAAAATCCATAGCTGGTCAGTAGTGTCTTAGCAAGCTACAATTATACCTAGGCACACTTGCCGCTGATGATAGAGCTGCGTTGGCTCCAGATGCACTCCATCAGCTGAGCCAGCTCATGTTCAATACCGGTCTTCAGAAATGCGCCACAGGGCTTCCCTGGTGGCACAGTGGTTGAGAGTCCGCCTGCCAATGCAGGGGCCACGGGTTCGAGCCCTGGTCTGGGAAGATCCCACATGCCGCGGAGCAACTAGGCCCGTGAGCCACAACTACTGAGCCTGCGCGTCTGGAGCCTGTGCTCCGCAACAAGAGAGGCCGCGATAGTGAGAGGCCCGCGCACCGAGATGAAGAGTGGTCCCCACTTGCCACAACCAGAGAAAGCCCTCGCACTGAAACGAACACAGCCAAAAATAAATATAAAAAGAAAATTTAAAAAAAAAGCAGGAGAGTACCTCTCTGATTCATTGTGTTTTAAAGAGCTCACCTAATAAGTTCACACCCAAAAAAAAAAAAATGAAATGCACCATGATCAGGGAAGGTTGATGGCAAGAAAGATAGGAAGGATGAATATTACGTAACACAGGATTCAGGGAGTGTGGTCCTTCAGTCCCACTTAAACCCCTTCTAAGTAGGTAAACCTACCCCTATTTTTCCCCCTTGCTTCATGCTGTGTTTTAGGCTGATTCAATAAATCTGCGACTAGAGTATCTTGATTTGCCGTGTGAGCCTTTCTGTACTGTGACCTGCCTACATCATGAGATATGTGTAAGGTAGCTGATGGTACCAGAGGGTAAGGCCAGGAGGTGCCCAAGTTAGGGACAAAGGCTACAAAGCCTGGGATACCCCTGGAATTGTTGCCAGCACCAGCAAGAGTTGGGGCTAAGTCAGGACAGGGGGCCCGCTGGGTCCCGACAATACCAGGAGAACTGATCCACAAATTTACCAGTCACAGACTTGCTACCTGAACTCACTCACACAGCAGGACGTTCAGAGTATGCTATAAGAACATACACATAAGCGCTCTAGGCTCCCCTTCCTTCGTCCACCAGAATATGCAAACGCCCCATTCTCAGCCCACCTCTCCTCAAAATGACCACACACCACCTTGGACAGAACAGCTGGAGGGGCAGGGAATCGGAAAGACTCAGGATTCACCTGAGAAAGCTTGAGTCATCCACGAGAAGAGACTAAGATAACATCGCTTGGCAAGTTTAAGTTTTCTGTTCTGCCTGGGGGTGATGTACTGAGGAAAAATAGGTATGTTACAGTAAAGAACCTACCTCTTCTTTGTAACGTAAGTAAATTTGTGAGTCCACTGCAGTTGTACTAACAGCACTAGCAATTTGGGAAAGAGAAAAAAACAAAAGGAATGAGGAAGAGAAAGTTGGTTAGTCAATGGAAGTAGGAAATGAAAATCTTTAAACCTGTCTGTCCCACTTCAAGAATCCATAAACACACACAGCCATACACACACTCTAAAAATACCTGGTACTCGATTATTTTGTCTGGAGAATGACTATCTTCAGTAGCACGATACTCAGCAAGTTACTACACATATGTCTAAGTAGAAAAGTCCCAAACTCAAAAAAGCATAGGAGCCCATATGCATTCATCTATGTGTGAATTAGTTCTCACTTTTCTGCCACAAACATAAAGTGTTTTGTTCTTCAATAGCTCTTTTTCCAGAAATACTATGCTACGATTCCTAAAAATGTGCTTCCTCCTATACTAAAACTGGGACACAGCACAATCAAAGGCCAAGCTGGAGTCGAAGGGTAAGAATGATTGAGAAGTACTCATCCATTGGAGTGAATGATCTCTTAAATGGGATGATTTTTATGTCAACATTAAATGAAATTCTGTACGTGCTTTGGATATAAATTAAGGAAAAAGATGGAATTTCATACATGGGCTAGTCTGCTTTTTAGTCAAGGTAGTGATCAATATATGTAGGCCAAGGGCAAGTAGTAGAGATCCAATCAATCAGATGTCTGCAGATCTCAGGACAAGTAGATCAATCTTTACACATTTCCAGCTCTAAAGTATTTCTTTTATAAAGCTGAAAGAATGCACACCTGTGTCTGAAGTAAAATTAAAACCCCAGTATTTCCACATAGAAAAGTCAGATTTTGAAGGAAACTCTTTGGAGTGATAAAAAGATCTCCAGCTGCACACCTGGATGCTACGAGCACCCAAGCATTGGGGCTGAACAGAAAAGAGACAAGAGTCGGGAAGACTTGCACACAAGATGCTGAGATGTTCTGAGCTGAAAACGAGGGAGTCACCCTGCAGTTTTACTAAGATTCAACCTGTGGGGCTAACGCGCCATCTGGTGGCCATTCAGGGCCTATGTGTCAAAAATTACCCAGATATTTCTAGATATTTTAGGATGCCATCATAGCTACAACAAAATACAGCTCATTCTGAAACTTAATAAGTAGGATCTGATCTAAATGTGATGAAACACTAGGGAGCAGTTAATACAGAATAAGATATTTCTCATTTAGTACCTCCAGGGACAAAAAAAAAATGCCCCTTGGAATACAATACCAACTTGAGATTTCTTTATGCATTTTCTGTATACTGAGATAAAAAATTTAATTACAGTATCCTGTAAGTTATATAATTGAAGATATATTCGGTTATTGCAAAAGATTACATGTAAGCACCAACAGAACTGCTTTTGAAATTCATGAATTTCAGCCCTAGAAATATACACATTTCCCCGTGGATTTTATATCAGCGTTATTTATTGCTGCCACTGCATTATAACCAGAAGTTTCCAGAAGGGTTCACACTCATTTATCCACTTAGCTCTTTCACCATTACTTTTAGCAACCACGCTGAAATAAAAGTTCTAGAAATTACTAAATGAAAACAAGAATATGAAGTAGAAAAATGCTATATATATTCTCGGAAGCAAATAAATTAATGGTTATTTTAGTTCTTTTAATTTCTTCTCAATCTAGGCACAAGGTATTGCCAACAACTACAGTTTAGCTTATATTTAACTCTTTCAGAACAAGAGAGTCTAAAACGCTCAAGAGTGATCTACAGGATATCAAGTTCACTTAACTGAATAAACTCGGCACGCATCTTCCTTCACCTTTTTTTGGAAAAGGAAAAGTGGACAAAAATACGGAATGCCACCCCAAATACTGCTTAATGTCCATTTGAATAGATAGGAATTTAAGTTAGCACATCTCCCGCCACCTCCCAAGAAGGAAAAACAGAGTCACACAAACATCTCCTCAGAAGTTGGGGGTGGGGGGGGGGGCAGAGGCCTCTCCTGGGCCCTGGCAGTGTCCACGGAGACAGAGGCGGCCTGTACTCACACAGATGGTGAGAGCTCCAGCTCCCATCTCGCAGGAAGTACCCAGTAGATCTGATGAAGACTGGAGGAAAACATCAAAATGACAGCAAAACGCTAGAATTCCATTCGGTCGATATGCTCCGATGTGAAACCCAGCTCCAGATCCAGAGGCCCCACGGTGAGCGGAGAGCGGCTCCCAATATTTTCGGAAGTGTGGTTTTGCTTCTGATTTGGCTAAACCCACATGGCTGGGAGGGCTGCCTGGAGTTGAAACCTGATCCAGAGCGTCTAGGACTGGCAAGCAGACCGAGTCATGTGACCTGGGTCTTAAGTCGCTGACATCTTTTGCTTAAACCTGACTTGTCAGAGGCCACACACAGGCTTCTTCAGTTCAGAAAACGCCTATCACCCGGTGGTGTTCGTTAACAGGACTTAACTAAGTGCACAAAGCGAAAACATACTTGCTTCCCGTGGCTACTCATCTCCAAGAAAAATTCACGTACTTACACTCAGGTTTAAGTCTGCAGGCATCTCTCTCACTTTTCTGAGGCAGTTTTCACTTCTATTGCCCCCCTAAAAATCAGTTACATTCTATCAGGATTTTCTTCCTTCCACCTTTATTCTATCAGCACTGTTCTAAATGAAATGCTCTATTTTGTGTAGCTGTTACTGAACGCTTCTAATTATTTTCAAGTTATCTTACATACACTGGTGATAAACATAAAACATGTTTCTAGACAGCCACAATTCTACGTATGTGATTTACTGTCTGGAAAATTAGCCTCCAGCTGACCTTTCCAGAATTTTCTACTCCATATGCTGTGTCATTAGAAAATCTCATTTAACGATTTCCAAACATTTAAACGGATGGCTAAAATATCCATGTCATTCAAGGCAGAAGGAAACTATCCTATTTTTTTAATACCACTTTTTCTGTCAAATCTTTTTCACGGGCACATTTAAGAGAATGCTGACGAATATTACGTGGGAAGTTTCACTTGACCCAACTTTAAAAGACTTAAATTGTCCCCAATCACAAAACATATTAATAATGTTATATCTTAAGGGGACGAGGTGGGAGGAAAAGGGAAAAACGAAATCATCTCCCATTTCAATACTTTTCTTCAAATCTAGTATTCTTTGTGCAACTATAGCCAACCAATGCTACCTGCAGCAGACCCAAGACAGCAGATCCTATTAAGCCACAGAACGTGACAGCGTGCGTTTTATTTCTATACGTGCACACGTAACCCTGCACAGACTCTACTTCCAAGAGACAGAATAACACAATCCCAAGGCCATACAAGGGAATGGACATGGGATAATGGACAGAATCTTCTCTATTGCAAAAAGGAAATTTTTTCTACTTCCACCTTAATCTAGATTTCTATCACTTCTGCTTCTCGTTCACCCATGAGAAAACTAGGCTGATTACTAAAGAAAATCACAAAATAAACTGTTTCTCATACTTAAATTTGCCTTTTTCTGATTATATAAATATTGCTGGCCCATGGTGAAAAATAAAAAGAGTAGGTCACCTCGAGGCCCATCATCCAACATCACCCAATCAATATGTATTACCTACACTGGGCCAGGTGCTACGCTATACGCCTTACTGACAATGTATGTACCTTCATTCCCGGATCATCCAATGGGGAGAGGGAGGAATAAGTAAATAAACTTTTTTCATTAGTAAGTGTCGCGACGCTAATAAAGAAGCCAAGATGTGGTAAAGGAATACCAGAGGTCGCCCAGGGACATCTAACAGATCTACTTCCAGGATCTTTCCTATGCTTTGTAAGAACCATAATTGAAATCTAATTTCTGATCAATTTAAATCCTAATGTTTTTCACTTAACATTGCATCAGAGGCCGGATCCCACATTGTCAGCATCATAAACAATTTCAATCATGTGTAGTACTACATTCTGTATACATAACCATTGAGTCATGCTCCCATTTTTAGACATTTACACGGTTTCTGATTTTATGTATGTATGATTTTAAGTAATGCTGTGTCCTCATTCTAATTTTCTTTCCTAGTAAAGACTCCTGAAAGTGAAAGTTCTGGATCACAGAACATGAACCTGTGCGAAGGCTCCTGACATACACTGGCTTGGGCGGTTTCTATTCTACAACCCACCCGACCCAAGTCTGAATATTTTGTAAAACGTTTCCTAAGGTCATTAGTGAAAACGATTTCTCATCTTAAAACTTACACCTCTTTTTTTATCATAACATTAAAGAGACGAAAATCCTTATTAGTCATTGGTATTTTCTGTTCTGTGAACTGTCTTTGATCCATTTTCTTTGTCCATTTACCAACTGCGGTCCTATCAGTTGCAGTCTCTTTTATAGGGTCATTGTAAAGATCAAATGATATAATCCATAAAAGGCATTTATTGTTATTACCATTTGCCAGGTGCTACACTAACAACTTTCGATGCTTATCACATGGTTTGACCATACATCTACCTGGTATTATTCAAAATATAATAAAAGATGAGGATCTAACTTGATGCTTTATTTTCATAAAACTACTGTGGCCCAGACTGTTAACACTCTCCAGTACGGAATCTCTTTCTGATAACATTAGAGCTCTTTCTCCCCCTTAGTTGGCCGAGCCCACGGTTATCCAGCTGGAGACTACATTTCCCAACCTTTCACACAGGCAGACAGGGCCATGTGACCAGATTTGCATTACAGAATGTGTACCAATAATATATGTGCAATAGTATTCTGTGTCATGTGCTTAATAGGAAATCCCTTGCTCCACATTTACTCTCCTTGCCCTTCATCACAAGCTGGAATGAGGATGCACCGGAAACCTAGCTTCAACCATGCAGAAGAGGGACAATGTCCCAGAGGATGATGGAGTAACTAGATGGAAGGAGCCTAGACCTCTGAATGACCTTGAGGAGTACAGCGTCCTACAAGCCTAGACCAAGGAAACTTTTATGTGGCGATGAAATAAATCTCCCAATAAGCTACTATATTTGAAGGGCCTATATGTAAATATATGTGTATGTATATAAAACAACTTTGTCTTTAGCCTAACTCATATGCTCAACAAAAGCACTCAGCCCCATTTATTGAGCAAATTTTTCATTTCCCACTTGTGACACTATTCATACTATATATTAAATTCATACATACACACACATACGCACACATGCACACACCAGGGTATTTTTCAGGCTAAAATAGTCTATCTAGTTTTTTTTCCTAGTTTTAGATCACTTTCATAATATTTGAACAACTATAACTATAATATTCATTTAAATATCTAACAAAGATAGTTTTTCATTATCCATCTCTTTCAAGATCGTGTTGCTCTTCTTTCTAATCAAGTCTTAACGATGAATTTCAAAAACATTCAGTAATGTCACATCAAGTTAGAGAACCAAAAAAGTATACCTCTTGTTATTGTTTCTAATAGATATATGTTTATCTTATTTCTAATTTGGATATTACTATATAAAGATGACATAAGGAGGAAAAAAAATCTAGTTCTAATCTCCATAACTTTTTATACACCATTATAAAGTAAAATTAGTACTGTACCTAACCAATTTTTATCCTTAGTTATTTTTCTGTGATGGCTAGATTTCACATGCAACAAAGAAACCCTGAATAGGCCATTTAACAAAAAGCACCAGAAGACTCTCTTCACTACAAAGTTTGTTTCTCCATGGAATGTATCTATAATTGGAGTCTGAAATATTATATTTTCCTGACCCTCAAATGGATGAAAGTGATAGCAGAGTCCAATTAATTCCAGAAAGGTCTCTGAACTGTCACACATGTACATCCCTGAGTACTGATTTACAAAGAACCTTAAGATATACAAGCCACAGCCAGGAGGTTTGCTTATATGAGCTATTGCTTTTCCCCCAGAAAGGATAATCAAGGAATTTTAAAAAGCGCTTTTCTGAATAGTCCGCTATGGTGGGCTAATTCGATGACTACTTCCAGAAATGCTGAAATACCACGGCAGGACAAAGGATGTCCTATTTTCAAGAAGATCCCTGGGCACCCTGGAGGAAGGTGCCAAGGTTACTTCACAATGGGTGGTCAAGGCCCCTAAGACACTGTCATTCAAAATCACCCTTTGACCTGGGGAAGCCTGACAAAGGAAGCTAAAAGGACCAGGTTTACCCTCTAGCCTCCAGAAAAGCTAAAAAATGCTTCAAAGCCAAGCCCTCTGATGCCAGCTGGCAGAGTTCTCAAAGGGAAAAAAATCTCTTTAGCTGGAGTAGATATAACAGTTGCCAGGAGAACAGTTGGCAGTACCTTTAGATATAATACTGTTAGCCATGTAGCAGGCACCAGCGAGTATCAGGGCGGGTAGTGGCAGTGGGTGGCAGCTATAGAATGAACCACCTGAGGCCCATTAGAAATGGGACAGTGGAGGCTTTTTTTTTTGGTCCAAACTCAGTCACAGTCTTTACTCCAGCTCCTGCCCTATCCCAGCTATTTCTCAATGAGAATCCCAACCTGGCCCAGAATCAATGACATCCAATCGGATAGGATATCAGAAGTCAGCTAGTCAGCAACTATTTCGCATTTATATACTCTCTCTCAGTCAGAAGAGTGCCGATACTTTGGTGTTTGAATCCCTCACGGTAGATGCACCTGAAAGATTCCTTGTGCTAGTCCAGGGTCAGCAAACTAGCCTGTGTGCCGAACGCAGCTACCCTAGATGACGTCTGGTCACACCCGTCTGTTGACATGATGCATATAGCTACTGTGGCAGTACCAGGGAAGAGATGAGTAGCTGCAGCAGACAGAACCCATGGCCCGAAAGCCTAAAATATTAACCACCTGATCCTTTATAAAGCTTACTGACCCTTGCTCTAGACTATTCAGTAACATTACTGGGCATTAGAGTCCTCATATAACCAGAGAAAGACTAGTCTATGGGCTTTGGTTCCTTAGAAGATAGGAGGAACTGAGTCTTTCTTTGGTTTGTGAATCTGCTTCGTTAAAACAGCCCCATTCTGTGGGGTCAGGCCTATTCTTACCTTCTCCTAAGTATTTTCTGAAAGATTTCCCTGAAAAGGGTCCAGTTTAAATCTGATGATCTCACCTCTGCTCTGAATTGTAGATACCTTCCCATCCCACTTCAGGAAAAAAAAAAATGACCACAGTCCTAGGAAAAGATCAATTTCTTTGTAGCCATGGAAACCAACAGCCAAAATAACTAACTTAAACCTGTTCAATCGTCACCTTGCCTCAGTAAACCACCTGGTTTTGCAAGCCAGCCCATAAACGACAAGCCATCACTTCTGGCCAATGAGCAATGCTCTAATAAACAAGTCTCTGAGCGCCAAGCAGTCGATAAGCACCTTATTTGAATAACCGCTCTCCTTCAGATGATGTCAGCACCTCCTGAAAGCCCACCAATCCTAATTCCACGCTTCCTGTATGAGACAGCAGTCCGCTCTGCTCAGAAAGCCTTCCTGCCCAGCATAGCTTTCCCTTACCACAATAACCAAAAATTCAGCTGTCTTTTTATTTCAGGTACTGAGTATTGGTCTCATCATTCTTTGATGCAACCCAAAGTTTAGACACCCCAATTCCATGGGTCATTTTTCCGTTTTTTGGGTTTTTTTTTTTTTTTTTTTTTTTTTTTTTTTTGCGGTACGCGGGCCTCTCACTGCCGTGGCCTCTCCCGTTGCGGAGCACAGGCTCCGGACGCGCAGGCTCAGCGGCCATGGCTCACGGGCCCAGCCGCTCCGAGGCATGTGGGATCTTCCCGGACCGGGGCACGAACCCGTGTCCCCTGCATCGGCAGGCGGACTCTCAACCACTGCGCCGCCACGGAAGCCCTCCGTGGGGCATTTTCAAGCCACAGTGGTTGACCTGCATTTCTATTGCTTCCTCACTAGCTTGCCTGCTGCCCCTCCTTCTAGCCCCCTTTACAGCTTCCATGTTAACTCTCAGCACGCCCCCTGGCTGAGGCTAGACCGCTATCCTTCCCTCCTCCCCCGGAAGCCAAAGCAGATCCACTACACCACTCGCCACGGCAGGAGAAAAGCGGGGCCCAGCCCACGATGAACTGGGCAAGAGGGCTGACTTGGGAATCGGAAGCAATGGACATCCATGGTAATCCCCCAGATGGGAAACAAGAGACGAGCTACATTTTCTTTTTTTTAAATTGAGGTAAAGTTGATTTACAACATTATATAAGTTTCAGGCGTACAACATAGTGCTTCACGATTTTAAAGGTTATATTCCATTTAGAGTTATTAGGAAATATTGGCTATATTCCCTGTGCTGTACAATATATCCTCGTAGCTTATTTATTTTATACTGGATTTTCTTTTGAAAAGTTTTAGTCATTTTCCCGACAAGCTTGCTAAAGCCATAATTAACTTTTTAATTTCACTAGCACTTATACAATGCAAAATGTGTACCTATTAATATTCTAGGAATCATGGCTAAGGAGAGGTACGGGAAATGGTGTATCACTTGAACTATGAAGTATATGTAAAAATATTAAGGACATCAGTTGCACATCTTGTGCAGGTATACCGTTTGACCATTTTGTCTCACCTGCAGAGTGATTTGAAAGACCATGTACCTGTACGAGGTGGGAATTACTATTGCTAGCAATCAACGCAAACACTTAATACCTACTGTTCGTCATTCTGCCAGCTTCACAGTAGACGATTACCCCATGGCCCCTGAAGGCACTTGAGTCTGAATCCCTCAAGTAGAAAATACAATACACTCAACTATATAATCAAATTTGAAATGTGTGCCCTTAGTAGTTGAGAAAATTCTAAAATTAGAAGACAGGAAAAGATGGGATGGACAGGAGTGACTGCAGCTAGAGCTGCAGGGAGGCTAGTGTTGAGCTGACTCATACAGAAGTCATTGATTAGGACAACAGAGGAAGGAAAGGGCATCTAACGTGGGTCTGTGTGATGAGCACGGAGACAGATACCAGCGGCAAAAGCGAGGGGTTTTAAAGAGCAAAGAAAGAAACCAAGTCAAGGCAAGTCAGGAACTATGGTGGGTTCTTAAGGAGAATGAAAAGCTTGAGAAAACTAGTGCCAGATTCATCTGGAAGTCTAACCAGAAGGTGCTAGGATGGGAAGCAGACTCATTATACACAAATGGACTCTGTCAATAATAATCCAGCTGAGACGAACAGGTCTTGAATGTATGTAGTGAAGGAAAAATCACGTGAATTCTGTAGAAAGAACTCATAAGATGGATAAGTGACTTTACATGAGAGGCAAAAGACGTGCGATACTGGTCAAGGTGAGAGAGGCATGCAAGATGGCTCTGGAGCTGGTTCTCCAGGACACTGGAGCAGTGCCTAATAACTAGGGCACTTTAAACTCGTCTGCCTGGAGTAAAGTTTCGATTTATGCTTGATGACTTACGAATAAGGTCCCCCTTGACTCTTAAAAGTGTTCTGGGAAAGCTAGGGTTAAGCGAGGTACCAGCAAAGGCTATTGCCAGGGGGTCAGAAGGACCCTCTCCACCAGGGTCTTAAGAACCCAGAATCACCAAATGTCTGCCTTGCACTGGGAAGATCTTTTCACTCCCCTCTACACTAACTCCAGTGCAAGGTCCCGTGGACCCGTTCATGAGCTGCGGGCCGAGGAGGCCTATGTGGACCACCGCAACCCACTCCCCCGGGGGGTTTTCTGGACCACCACAGTCTTAAGTAGCAATAAAAAATGTCTGTCCACCAAGGGGGGGTTTCTTGTCTTCTTCTCCCATACTGAATTTTCTTCTGTCATCCCCACACACTGAAAACAATAGTGAGGTACTGCCAGCATTGATTCAATCTTCAAACAAATTTGCTGCATAAATCCAGAACCACAAGACACTTGAGGCTTTTTGTCACTCTTCAAAAGTGATTTTGAATTCTTTTTCACCTTTGATTTAAGAGACTGTATTACTTGGGAACTCCCTGGCGGTCCAGTGGTTAGGACTCCGCGCTTTCACTGCCGAGGGCCCGGATTCAATCCCTGGTCGGGGAACCAAGATCTCACAAGTCAAGCGACCCCCCCACCAAAGAAAAAAAAGAAAGAAAGAAAGAAACTATTACTTAAGCGACTGTACCTTTGACAACGGAAGCTTTAAAGGCACAAAATTTTTACCTTAGTGTTTTACAAGTAAGTTTGATTTAAATATTAAAAAAATGGTTCTAGAAATCATTGTCCTAGTTGGGACTACGTATTATATGGTAACCCTAACAGAAGAAATTAATTAGTTGGCAAGCAACGTGTTTGAACAGAAAGTTACGGTTGGTTTCAGGTAGACTCTAGAAATCAGTCACGAAGTGGGAGAAAATTTCAGTAGCACGTGTACGTTAGGGTCATTTTCGTAAACATCTCAAAGCCTGCTGCGGCCTCCTCTGGATCCTCTAATCCCTCCCTAGAAAATCATCACAGCCTATTCTCTCTACCTCATAAAAGTTTTTCAAATCAATTTCCTCTCTGTTCCCACAGCCGTTCTTAAAATGAAAACATGTTAAATGCAGACCTCATCAGCATCCCTTTGGTACAACTGCACCCCTTCGTTTCTGAAATAGGTCTGACTGTGTTCCTTTCCTGCTTATTCTCTTTAGGTCTAAGGGCTCCACAGATGAGGCTCGAGGGATCCGTGGTCACCCATTTAATTGTATTTGGATTCTGATGCTCTCACACTGAAGTGAGCATCCGTTGTAATATTTTTAACCTTTTATGAGAATAAAAACTGTAGGCCTAGATGAAATTCCAAACTCCTTTAACGTGGCTTCAAGGTTTTTCAAAATCAAATTCTGTACTAGCCTTATTTCCATCGTATACCTTAAACTCTAATATCTTGCTCGTGGTAGGCTGGAAAATAACCACCCAAACGTGTCCACATCCGAATGCCCAGAACTTGTGAAAATGTAACTTTGCATGGCAAAAGGATTTTGCAGATGCAAATTAAGATGCAAATTGAGATGGGAAGACTGGCCTGCAAAAGCTAATCTCAAGGTGGGCCCAATCTCATCACAAGCATCCTTATAAGAAGGCAGGAGGGTCAGAGTTGGAGGAGCTGTGATGATGGAGACAGCAACTGTAGTCAGAGAGATTTGAAGGTTCAGGGCGAACGGCTTGGAGAGAGAGAAGGAAGCCACAGCCAGGGAAGGAAGCTGGCCTCTACAGGGGCAAGGAGGACCCCGATTTTAACCCAGTGAAACCGATGGCAGACTTCTGACCTCCTGAACGATAAAATTATGTTGTTTTAAGTCACTCAATTGGTGGTAATTTGTTACAGCAGCAATAGGAAACGAATACATTGTCATTCCAGAAATCAAGTGAGGCTTACATTTTCCTTTTTGTTCATGGTCTTGTATTTGCCAGAAATGTCCTTGTCTCCTCTTCCCACTTAGGGAACTAATACACACACTTCAGTGTCCAGCACCAATGTCACTAGCATGCCTGATGGGTTGTCTCTGTGCACACATGTCTGGTTTAAACCACTAGTATAATATTTACACATGGCATTGCTATTGTTTGCAAACCTATCTTTCTAGATTGAGAACTCCTTGAGGGATAGGGCATTATCATATTCAATTTCCTGATAAGCTTCATAACATAGATATTTGCACAATTAACGAATTAAATATGTGGTGATAAATCTTGGGTTGCTCCTGGAAGTGCTTTGGGACTCATTTAAAAGGAGGACAAGAAACAGAGATTGCACGAGCGTACCAGACAAAGAACTGAAAAGTGTGCGCACGCATATAATTTCGAAGGGATTTGGGAGAAAAAGGTTCAGAGATTTGAAAGAGGAAAAAGAGTCAAGAATAATAAATACAGGATGAGGGAAACAGGTGGTCAAAAGGTAGAAACTTCCAGGGGTAAGATAAATAAGTCCTGGGAATATAACGTACAGCATGGTGACTATAGTTAATAATACTGTTGTATATTGGAAAGCTGCTACGATCTTAAAAGTTCTCACCACAAGAAAAAAAATTTTAACTATGTGAGGTGATGGTATAACTAAACTTACTGTGGTGATCACTTTACAATATTACCTCTATCAGATCATCATGTGTATTTTAAACTTATGCAATGTTTATATGCCATTTATATTTTAAGACAACTGGAAAAATAACAAAGATTTATGTTTCTGTAAGAAATTAATATAAAATTATATTCTGTAATTATATTGTGCAAGCATATAAAACCTCTAAGACAAAAAAACAAGGAGTGTAGTGCTCATGGGAACATATGTTTGTGGCCATTAATATCCGAGTTCTTCATTTTCAACCTCTATCAGGAAGAGTCCACTGAACTTTTTCAAGTCTTAACTCTGAATAAAGGTTAAGTTAAAATTCTTGAAGCAATTACTTTCGATTTTTTTTTTAATAAGAATCCAGTTCGTTAAATTTTATTAAAAAAAATTTTTTAGGGACTTCCCTGGTGGCGCAGTGGTTAAGAATCCGCCTGCCAATGCAGGGGACACGGGTTCAAGCCCTGGTCCAGGAAGATCCCACATACCGCGGAGCAACTAAGCCCATGCGCCACAACTACCAAGCCTGCGCTCTAGAGCCCACGAGCCACAACTACTGAGCCCGTGAGCCACAACTACTGAAGCCCATGCACCTAGAGCCCATGCTCTGCAACAAGAGAAGCCACCGCAATGAGAAGCCCACACACCGCAGCGAAGAGTAGCCCCCGCTCGCAGCAACTAGAGAAAGCCTGAGCGCAGCAACGAAGACCCAACGCAGCCAAAAAGAAATGAAAAAAAAGTTATTTTAAAATATATGACCTGTGGCTGGCACAGTGCCTGACCCATTGAGAGACTGTAATAACATGCTTCATATTCTTTAAAAAAAAATCCAAAACGTGAAAAAACAAGTCATGAGCAAATAAAACAAAAATCTTATTAACTGAATAATTCCCAGAACTGGAATTAAAAGTTGTTTTTTACTTGTGATGGTGTATACGAAATAATCACTAACATTTGTTTATTGCCAAAGTGTTTCACAAATGCTCTCATTTAGTTACTGCAACAATTCCACAGTATAGGTATTATTCATGTTTATGAAATGAGAGACTGAGACTCAAAAAAAGGTTCAGATTCGCACAGCCAACAATGGACAGCGCTAGGTTTCAAACCCAGGCTTCTCTGAGATCTATGTTCTCACAAATGCATTAAATTACAATCAGTAAATCCCTCTTTTTGTAACACATCTGATTTCCAATTGTGACAAGATCAAGTGTAAGGACATATTATGAACATCATTGCTAACTACAAGATATAAATAGTAAACCAATAACAACTGAGAATTAAAGCAGAAGAGATCTTTTGAAAAAAATTAATTACTAAGCATTTTTACCTGTATTATATCTCATTCAATCAACATGAAAAAACCTAGGATGTAAGTGCCATCATTCCCATTTTATAATGAAAAACTATGTGAAACTCAGAAGTCAATTTACTTGCCCAACCACTGCTGGAAAGATGTACAAACAGAAAGAAACTCAAGATGTCATGTATTTATTTAACAATAAAATAATTACTAAGAGAATACCATGTGCCATGTACTACTGCAAACAGTGGATTTTCTATGGATATAACTTGTAATTGTAAAAGCATTAAAATTCATGAGTTATAATATGCTAGACTATCATTGACTGCTTGGGAAGATGGAAGGTGCATTACTACAGGATTCTTGTGTATTCAGGTGGCAGCTAACTGTTCAGTAGCAATATCTCACATTACTATAGCTGTAATAGTTTAATGATTATTTACAGATATGCATTTCTATTAAATCCCCATTTTATGTATAACAATGTGTGTTCCCCTTCACTGGAGTATAGTAAAACACCTAGTGGTCAAGCAATTAACTACTGCAGCCTGAGATAAATCAATTTCATAGTCATGCACATCAAAGAGAGTCTCAAAGTACACAAAAGGGAGAGAATCCTTCAGCTCAAAAGTTAAAAGTTAAAAAATGCAAGGAAGGAAAGGAAGGAGGGAGGGAGGGAGGGAGGTGGGTTAAAGTCCCAATACTGCATATAAAAGATATGTCAGAAAAAAATAAAACTAAAAACTTTCTCTTCAGTGACTGTAGCAATGATAAATTAAAATCACCTACTGGTTACCAAAAAAATCCAACAACTTCAGAACAAACAAGGTCAGTGCAAAATTAATTCCTGTGTTGAAGTAACAGAGATCATTGTTAAATAAATCACTCTGTTTGTTTCTGTTTAACACAACTGGAAACAAACTACCGATTGAAGTGAGAAATTTTAAAAGTCCAGTCAGCATTAAAACGATGGATTTAATGAATCCATAAATTTCTCCTAAATAAGCAATCACCTAATTGCACATCAATTTCAGCACACTGTTGACAGGGACTTTCCAAATTGCTAGCTAGTTCCACTATTATATCCCCGAAGGAAAATAACACAATGTAAAAGGAAGAGGGGGAAAACAGAAATTTGTGAGATCTATAAGCTTAATTATAAAGAGAAAAGGGTAGGGGAAAATATATACATACTTATACATACATATAAAATGATATATGTATACACACACACACACACACACACACATGAAATGAAGCAAAGGAGGAAAAAATATGAAAAGCCAAGGAAAAGAGATAATTATCACCTACCACCACCTTTCAGAATTTCAGCGTCAGGGTTTAGGTTGAGAGATACAATAAATGCAACTAGAAAGACTAGAGTTAGACTTCCCTCTCTCCATTTTAAAAACTTTCTCTCCAGTTTTGGTTTTCAAACCTTATAAAGGAGGACAAAGATAATAAGGTATATTTCAAACATATTTCCAAAGTATGACTACCTGAAGACTGTCAATTGCATCATACCCACGTTTTACATGTTTACTACTCCCTTCAGATACCTAAAATCAGGCTGAAAATCTGTCCGAAACATAGTATACGTAATATGCTGTGATTTAGGATTAAAGCAAGGAAAGAAAATGTGCAACTGTTTTGAATTAATGAGATGAGAATTTTTAATAAATAATCCTGAGGTAGGTCTGTGAATTCCCCTTATAATGACAACCACAGGTACACAATCCCCTCTTGCAAATACTCTCCAATATCATTATATCTGTATGAATTCATTTGGCCTTTTGCACTATTGTCTTTTAGTTCCTTTCAAAGTCTCTTTTCTTAAAAAGTTGAGAGAATGCAAGTGTTTCCTTCTAGTCAAAAGATGTAGGAGGGCTTCCCTGGTGGCGCAATGGTTGAGAGTCCGCCTGCCGATGCAGGGGACGCGGGTTCGTGCCCCGGTCCGGGAAGATCCCACGTGCCGCGGAGCGACTTGGGCCCGTGAGCCATGGCCGCTGAGCCTGCGCATCTGGAGCCTGTGCTCCGCAAGGGGAGAGGCCACAGCAGTGAGAGGCCCACGTACCGCAAAAAAACAAAACAAAACAAAAAAGATGTAGGAAATAATAAAATCACAGCTAGTATTTACTTGCTAGGAGAGTGTGGTACTTTGCAAAGCAATTTCTATTTCAGTTCATCCTTACAACGAAACCAAAATCTGTATGATTTTTATTCCCGTTTTTGACATGTGAAAGATTCTAGAAAACCAGCTGGAGATTCCAGGGCTGGTGGGTGGCAGTCAGATGTACAAACCAGAGACTGCGTTTCTAGAACTCATAAGGTTTATCGCTAAGATGTACTGCCTGTCTGGTCTCTTAATTTTATTGTTTACATGCTTCTCAAACAATGGTTGAGGTAACTGTAATATAAAAAGAGAGTTACCACTAAAACATTAAGACTAAAAAAGAACACAACCAATGGATAAGAAAAAGAAAAGTACCAGGAATTCAAAAGGAGTTAGCTATAGCATTTGAGCACCAACCAAAGGTGACAGATTCGTGTAAGTCAATGCTGAAATGGACACGCCTAGTTCTTCGGTCACAGAAAACGAAGCCACATTTCTTCTGGAAGTCATAATCTTTTCTTCTGACATTACAGATAGCCAGAATGTATCCCATGAATCCTTAAGTAAAGTGACAGTATATCATGAGAAGTATTTTCAACATCAGTTGGGCTAAATACAGAGCTATTCCTCAGAAGGTTCTTATTCTTATATCTTCCCTCTAGGAAAGCCAGTGGAGGAACGGTCAATTGGAACACTTGACACTTAACATTGTAACTCTGTTATGGCTTCATTATAAAGTGAGTTCAGGATCTGAATAGATGCAGTTCCAAAAAAGATATGCAAATGGTAAATAAGCACCTCAAGCGATGATCCAATGAGCCGTTAAAGAAATGAAAGGCAAACGACAATGGGATACCACTTCACACCCAATGGGATGCTATAAACAAAAAAAGACAGATAATAACAAGTGTGGGTGAGGATGCAGAGACCCTGGAGCCGCTGTGGTCTGAATGTTCACGTCCCTCCAAAATTCCTCTGTTGAAATCCTAATGCCGGTTGTGATGGCATGAGGTGGCGAGGCCTTGGGGAGGTGCTTAGGTCATGAGGGTGGAGCCTTCATTAACAGATTCTTATAAAAGAGACCCACAGAGATCCCTCACCCCTTCCACCATGTGGGGACCCAGCAAGAAGGCATCTATCTATCAACCAGGAAGTGGGTCCTGGCCAGCCATCACGCTGAATCTGAGGGCACCATGGTTCTGGACTTCCCAGCCTCCAGAACGTGAGAAATAACTTTGTTGTTTATAAGGAACCCAGTCTGTGGTATTTTGTTACGGCAGTCTGAATAAGACGGGGTCCTCACACACTAAGACTGTAAAGGGCTTTAGAAAGTAGCTCCTCAAAAGGTGATACACAGTTATCACATGAACCAGCAATTCCAATCTGCTGTATACCTCAGGGAAATGAACACATATGTCCACACAAAAACTTGTGCATGGATGTTCACAGCAGCATTACGCATAATAGCCAAACAGTGGAAACAACCTAAATGTCCATCAACTGACACATGTGAAACAGGAGGGAAGGGGGCAAGGCACAACCTTTAAAAGAATGACACGGCCATAGTACATGACGAAAACCAGTGAGAATCAACTAGGTCCAAGACGGCGGAAGATTTGACTTCCAACAGACCTTGAGCCTTATTATACGCTCATTGTAATATATTAGCATGCTAAACGACACACCCACCATCACCATGACAACCCTGAAGCTAACCATAAAAGGCCAGAAAGTGGGAGGTGGCCCATTTCCTGGAAATCCCCGCCCCTTCCCCAAAATAGTTGGAATACTCCTCCCACTCATTAGCCTATGAACTTACCAGCCCAGAAAAACTAACCACACCATATTTTGAAGCCTCTTGCTTCTTGCCTTCTGAGATGGCCCATACTCTGTCAGTGGACTATGTTTCTCTCTAAATAAATCTGGTTCTTACCCATCACTTCCTCTCCGAATTCTTTTGCGACAAAGAAAGAACCTGAAATTCACCAGCAACACATGGATAAATATAGTATATCCATATAACAATTATTTAGCAATAAAAGGAAACAATGTATGATGCACGCTACAACAGGATGAAGCTTGCAAACATTTTGTTAAGTGAAAGAAGCCAGTCACCATGGACATATATTGTATGATTCCATTTATATGAAAAGTCTAGATGAGTGGTTGCCGGCTGAGGAAAAAGAGAGAGTGTTGGAGGGAATGTGGAATGACCACTAATGGTATGGTATTTCTTTTTGGGTGATGAGAACTTCTACAGTTGATCCAAACTGAGTTTCAGAAACACTATCATGAGGTCTTTTTAATCTAGAAGCACTGCAGCATGCAGCAGGTGTTAATAACTGTCATCTTCACGCATAAGGGGGTCTCATAAGGTAGAATTGCATCATAATATGACCAGCTAGTTGCGTTAGGGATACCTTCAAGGCTGAATGAGCTAGTGATTATTATTTAAATTTATCAATGATTATTATTTAAACTTTTTTGGATGCTGGACCCTTTGAGTATGGGTTGAAAGCTTTGAACAAGGTAGGCATGGTGTTACCCTGAGGAATGTAATTAATTTCAGACATTGGAAGAGGACTCTCCATGACTGTAGTGAAACAAGACAAAAACAAGATCATTCTCTAATCTTGCCTGAACTGAAAATTTAACCAGGAAAGAAGCGGAATGCTGTGCCGTCACAAAAATGACCAAGCATCCCCCTCTTCTGGTTAGCAGGAGTGACTACTGCCTCTTCTCCAGTGATGACTCTAGCCTGTTCCTCTAGCTTCCTGGATAAAAATTAAGATACCTAACAGTCACACTGCCTCTGCTCTTTGACAGCACGCAGCCCAGAACAGACCCTTCACTTTCTTTAAACTTCTCTAAAAACCACCTTATCCAAATCCTATAATAAGCTCCACCTGACCCTTCTTTTTGAGACAGGCCATGGTTTTCCAAGGTACGGATCACCGTTGCTGCAGCAGTAAGCCTAATTGGGCAAGGGTGTGTTCTTGCCGGTGTCTGGCTGATGGGAACCAACAACACCTAAAATATTTATCATATGTTGTTAATAAAAGCATGTATAAAACTTTATGTATATTATAACTTCATGTTCCTATTGAAATACGCATATAAAAATCACACACATTACATATATGACAGTTACACTGATACAAGAAAGAACGTGGATACACACCAAACTATTAAGAGTAGTTATCTCTGAATGTTGGTATGATTGTTTTCCCTTTTCGTTTTTCTGGATTTCATATTTTCCTTCAAATATCATATATAATTTAAGAAGGGAGGAGGGGAAGAGACAAGAAAAACCCTCCCCAAAGAATACGTTTTAAGAGAAGAATCTCATTCACAATGATTGTCCATGTATAAAGGTTTCAACCTTTAGCATATTGGAATCACTTGGGATACTTGCTGAAAATAAGGATTCCTGGGCTTCATCCCTGGGGTGGACCCCAGAATCTGGATGTTGGACCCCAGGAGATACAAACCCATAAAGTCTGAGGAACCTTGAATAATGCAGCTTTGGGGACAAACTAGAACTTGAAAGATGTACAGATTAACAGCAGAAGGAGAGGACTTTTTAGGCTAAAGGAGAATGAGTAGCCTGAAACCATGCAGCTGCATGTGCCGGGAACAGGGAGAGTAACGCCCCGCAGGCTCTCATTAACCTGATTTGACCCATCTGATGGAACTGCAGGCTCCTCTAGAGAACAGTTGGAAACTGAGCAGGTTTGGAAAGGTAAGGTGGGTACTATGTAAAGTTCACTCAAGTTTCCCACCCACATTGCTGACAGCAATCAACAATTCACAGGTTTCTTCAATTTATATCCACACATTTTTCTAACTTTTCTTTAACATTTCCACTAGCAATCTTCCTTCTCCCAACCCTATTAAATCTTTTCTACCCTCCAGGAACTCATTCTCTCCTCTTTACTCATGCTGCCAGCCAACAAAGAAACATGGAAAACAAAATTAAGTTTAAAACTCCCCTGCTGAGCATCTACCTGATTCTATGACACAAGAGTGTAAGTCATCAGTATCTTTCCATATCATGGTAACTTTTTTTTTTAAAGGAATGGGACTTTCCAATGAGTAATCTGATCTCTTACTTGTGTCAAGAAATTTAAGCGGAAAAGTGTTCCTACCTTTAACCATTTAAAAGAAAAATGTTTATATTAAAAGTGAGTAATTTGAGCTTTTGTCTACAATATAAATAACTTTACAGCTGAAAGAGACTTCAAAGTACAAACTTTCATTTTACTGATCACAGCTGTTTCACAGCTTATTTGCCATAAAACACACCCCCAAAATTATATTTTAGCTGAAAATTCCCCTCTATATTTTATGCCCCATAAAATAGTTAACAGTAAACCTTTTTTGTGAAAACCATTGATTTTCCATTGGCAGTAAAATTTTCAATTATTAACGGAGAAATACTATTTGATATTAAGTCAGTTTTATACATATGGAATAATGTTATCATGTCCTCATCCTAAGCCTATTGGAGTAGCTAATTCAGGTATCAAACAAAAATCTCCAAGTAGATGATGGTCAATGATAAACTAAATGGAACCCCAAAAGCAAAGAAGCAGTTCCTTTAAAATTAAAAATTTACTCTACCTAGAGGTTTTCTATTCTGCTACAAAACTATTATGAATAAAGGATACCACTGAAAATGAGGCACATAAGGTACTTGCACTGATATTATCTCAGCAGAAAAGGAATTTAGAGCTTGTAATGGTGAGAAACATGAGCCATTTTCAGGTGATTTGGAGTAATTTTAAGAAAACTCACATTCCAATAAATTAAATGCTATGTCTGATGATCATAGCTGCAGACTCGAAGGGCTCTCACAACTAGAATGCCTTTTTGGTAGGTTAATGTCAAAAGTTCCATTTTAATAAAGGGCAACTTTAATTTTGCAAAAAAAGTAATCATGATATACTTTCTTCTTTTCATGTCTTTGAGTTAAATTAAATACTTCGATTGTGATAGCGTGGGCAGAGAATGTTGTTTTAAAGCCAAATAAAACTCCATTCTACAACCTATGTTTGATAGATTCATACACTTTTCTAGCCTTTTTCCCCCTGTACATAAATGAGGTAACATCAGCCTCACAGTATTATTACAAGGATTAAGAGAGACTGTGTATATGTAGAAGGAAAGAAATACTGGTGGCAGAACTCCACAGGAGTGAAGTGTCTTTTGATTAGAGAATAAACCACAGTGAATGGTAAGGGACAACTAGAAAACAGAACAGTATACGAAAGGACTCTGCGTAATAAAGGAAAAAGAATCTTAAGATTTCACAAGCAGCTGAGAGGGAAGGAGAGAAGGGGCCTTGAGAAAAATGCTGGAGAGAGAAGGGAGAGGACAGCAAAGCAAGATGGAGGCAAGACTGTGACCCAAAGAAAAGAATTGGCAATAAGAAGTTCCCTGTGGCCAGCTAGGCTCTTAATAAAACAAGGCTGAGAGACATTCTATTTTAAGGTTCCCCCCCTTGTACTCTAATGTATATCTGCTGCAATTAGCAACCCCTCCCCCCCCCCCCAACAAAAAGGAACAAGTCTGTTAGAGGAAAGGATCTCGTGTAAAGCTGTCTTGGGTAAAGTCTTTTTTTTTAAGATTTAATTTAATTTATTTTTGGCTGCATTGGATCTTCGTTGCTTGTGGTGAGCGGGGGCTACTTCTCGCCACGGTGCGTGGGCTTCTCATTGCAGTGGCTTCTCTTGTTGCGGAGCACGGCTCTAGGTGCGCGGGCTTCAGTAGTTGTGGCATGCAGCCTCAGTAGTTGCAGCACACGGGCTTAGCTGCCCCGCGGCATGTGGATCTTCCCGGACTAGGGCTCGAACCCGTGTCCTCTGCATTGGCAGGCAGATTCCCATCCACTGTGCCACCAGGGTAGCCCCCTTGGGTAAAGTCTTATTAAAAGTTGGCTAAATACAACTGCCTCCTACCAAGTGGTGTTTTGAGGAAATCAAGGAATGTGGGCTGTGTTCCAGATTTGAACTTACACAAGGTGATGAAAAGGGAACAGTTCTAAGTGGTAAGACACAAGCAAGCTGGAGGATTCAGAAACAGAAAGGACCAAGTGGTGTCTGGAAGAAAATTAAACCCCAGAGATAGTGGGGGAGGGAGGTAAGAGGCAGAGTTCATTTCATTTAAATATCATGGGACCAGTGACCCCAGTAGGGGGAAAATCAGGTTGCCAACTTCTGCCAGTGTCTTTTGATTGGCAGTCAGTAAGTGTCAGTTCTCTTCCCTTCTGAGGAATGAATAACGTTTCATACCTCGGATACAACTGTTTTCACGCTTGTTACAACTATCAGAGAAAAGAGGCAAACTTTAAAAAATGATACAAAACTAGCATGAAGTTGCACTTTATCCAAAATAGTCCACCAAGACTGAGTGGTTGATTGGGGGGGGGGGGGAGGGCGGAGATTACCTTCGGGAAAAGCAGACATTTGTCAAAAACCACTAGAACTTCACAGTGTATCTAGGAGATCAAAGATTCTCCAACACGTCAGACAGGTGAAAGCTACGATTTTGAGGAAGGCAATTGAGCAGTCTGGGCAAGGAAGTCAGATAATTAGAAGCCTTAAAATCAACATCTTTTCTGCAGTAAGAATGCTCAGGTCAGTTCCCTTTTGAAACATTGTAGCAACAACGTGGCCTTTGCAAATAAATGAGGAATTACTACGCTACTTTATGTTAACGAAAAAGGTTAGACATTTATGTTCAGAAATTAGAGAAACTTAACTGAAGGCTTCTCCATTTTTTCAAATTATACAGAAAAGAAAGGGTAATAAAGGAAAGACGAAAAGCGTTTCCTCGGTGAACAGGTGCTACAGGAGGAAGTCGGAGCTCCCTTCTCCAGGGAAGGCTCCGAGGGCCCAGCGGGGAAGCGAGTCCGGGAACGCGGAGAAGGCACGGTTCGTCGCAGGGTAATTAGCACACAGGTGCCCGCATTCCCTCCATTTAAAATGCCAAGATAGAAACGTACAGTATCTCCGTTTCAAACAAACCAACGGAGCCTCTGTCAAACTGCAATTCTCTTACTACTACTACCTACAAGCAGAGGCAGTGAAGGAGCGGCAGGAAAGTCACGAGGGAGCTTCCCACAGACTCGGGCACAGGCAGCTCTGCACAGAGCAGCTTCTACGGAGAGCGTGACTCACACCCTCGAGCAACCCACCAGGGAGGAGAGACCTGATATCCAGTTTGACCGCCCTCCGCTGCGCCCCACCTGTCCAGGGCTCGCTCGGATGGGTGCTGCAGACTGTAAGCCCCACGTCCTCTCCTCTCCCCCCAGTCCCCAAGGGGAGCCAGCCTCCCTGCCTTCGGCCAGGACCCGCGTCCGCTCTCTCCTACCTTGGCTCGCGGTCCTTGCTCCGGCTCGTCGTGCCGCGGCGGGCGGACTGGGGATACCCGGGAGTCGGCGCTGGGAGGGGCGGACGCCGGGGCCGCTATTTGTAAACACGCTCCACGTGCGCTCGCCCTGCCCCATTCGCATCCCGCTCGGGACACCTGAGGATGCGCAGCTTTCTCGCGAGCCCTCCTAAGGTGCGATTTTTATTGCACCTGAGAGCGGAGGAAGCCTTGCCCACGGAACCGGGACACTGGGAAAAGGGCTGAGACAAGGTGAGCTTGTACCGCCCCCTGCTGGCCGGCGAAGCAGTCTGCAGGTTGGAGCAGCAGGGCCCTTAGTAGAACCCACGCGGCGCCCAGAGACTCCGCGGCGGCTGCGCCCGCCCCCTCCCGCCCGCTCGCCGGAGACCCCGCCCCCGGGCCGCGCGCTCGCCCGCGGAGGCCCCGCCCCCTCGCCGACACAACGTTCCTGCGGGGGCGCGCGCGTGCCCCTAATCCCCCGCCTTCCGGCTCCGGCGGCGACGCTCGCTGCCTGCTGTCTGCTGCCGCCGCCGCCGCGCGCCGCCGCCGCCGCCGCCGCCGCCGCCGCCGCCGCCGGTGTCAGCCTCCCTCGGGAGACTCCATTTGCTCTCAGGTTGGTTTGGCCGCCGCGAAGGCAGGCGGAGAGCGATGCCCCCGGCCCGCGGACTGGCGTCCCCTGGGCCAAGCGCCCGCCCGCTCGCTGGCTGGCTGCGGCGGTGACATCCTGGTCGCTGGCGTCCACGGAGGAATCCGGGCTCCCACGGAGCAAAGACGTCCGGCGTTCCGGAGCTCTCCGTGCGGGGAGAGGCCCTCGCTAACGCGGCTCCTCTCTGACCGCTTAATTTCAGGAGGTAGGCAATGCAGGTCCCATTCCCTGACACTCTAGATAATGCCTGAAAGCAGTCTGTGTCGTATTTAGCCATCACATTCCTAGGAGGCGTTAATTTTCTCAACACAGTCGCAGGATAGATGTGGGTAATGCCACAGACCCTGATATTGAAAGAAAAATGTTTTTGGTATCTTCCTTTAGGTTTCGGAGGCTCCGAGTGCCTATACAGCCCCCGACAGGAACTACTTCTGTTGGCCCATCGAGGATCATCTTTCACCAGGATTATCGTAACATCTTCACTGAGCCTTCCCCCACCCCATACCCTCTACCATGAGTCCTGATTTCTGCCAATGAAGTTTTTTGATGCTTTCTTTAATCATGTGACACCACTTCTTGTCCACCTTTTTCCTTTTCAGTTGCCAAACACATGAGGTGGAGGTTTGTGTCATGTTAAAGTACACAGTTTCCTGCCTGTCCCCTTTCACCTGATTTGCACCGCTCCCTTCTGTTCAGCTTGCCTTACCCTGATTGCTTACGATTTCCATAACCACTCACTTGCACATCGTGTAGCAGCCCTTGCCTGGGGAGGTAGCATTCCATACAGCGCACTGCCTGACAAGGACAGCAGTCAGGGGGCGAGTTTTCCCGTTGTATTTTCCTATCAGGTTTGCAAGCCCTTCTGCCAACTCTTTGTTCCCTAGCACAGTGCCCCAAATACTCCCACCAGAGTCTTAGTTTCTTTAACATAGAGCTTCGCCCATAAGGATGGCAAGAATCAAGTATGTAATGTGACTGTTTTAGAGACCTTGCTGGTACAATATTGGTTGTCATCGCCACTGAGATCGCAGTTCATGAAAAGACCTTAAACTAAGGGAGGAGGAGGCAAGATAGAAGGTAGGATTAAGTGGAGCCAGTCCTTGTTGTTTGAAGTTTGTAAGTTTCAAAACAGCAAAGCGAAGAGAGTCATGTAGGCCTTGTCTGGAAATTGGCCAGCACACTGTCCATCTAGGTCCTAGGGGGGCAGGAAAGGGACCTTAAAACCCCATTTTCTAGTCTCATTGTGTCCAAATCTAAGTTGTTACGAATCTTGTTCTAGTAGTCGTCTAAAATATTAGATACAATGTTGGGGAAACGAAAGCGTGTGGTGTTGACAATTAAGGACAAGCTTGACATTATTAAGAAACTTGAGGAAGGCATCTCTTTCAAAAAACTTTCTGTGGTGTATGGAATTGGTGAATCCACAGTGCGTGATATTAAAAAAAACAAAGAAAGGATAATAAACTATGCAAACAGTTCAGATCCTACAAGTGGGGTATCCAAACGTAAATCTATGAAGTCATCAACATATGAGGAACTGGATAGAGTTATGATAGAGTGGTTTAACCAACAGAAAACAGAGGGGATTCCAGTGTCTGGAACGATTTGTGCAAAACAAGCCAAGTTCTTTTTTGACGCCCTGGGGATGGAAGGTGATTTTAATGCATCATCTGGCTGGCTGACTCGATTTAAGCAGCGCCACGGTATTCCAAAGGCTGCTGGTAAAGGAACAAAACTGAAAGGAGATGAAACTGCCGCCAGGGAGTTTTGTGGTAACTTTCAGGAATTCGTTGAGCGAGAGAATCTACAACCAGAACAAATTTATGGTGCTGATCAAACTGGATTGTTCTGGAAATGTCTACCGTCAAGGACATTAGCTCTTGAAACTGAGCGGAGTACTTCTGGTTATAGGTCAAGCAGAGAGAGAATCATTATCATGTGTTGTGCAAATGCCACAGGTTTACACAAACTTAATCTTTGTGTTGTGGGGAAAGCAAAAAAGCCTCGTGCATTCAAAGGAGCTGACCTTTCGAACCTTCCTGTCACTTATTTCAGTCAAAAAAGTGCATGGATAGAACATTCTGTTTTCAGACAGTGGTTTGAAAAGTACTTTGTGCCACAGGTGCAGAAGCATTTGAAATCCAAGGGGCTTCTAGAAAAAGCAGTGCTCCTTTTGGATTTTCCCCCAGCCCATCCAAATGAAGCACTGTTGAGTTCAGATGATGGTAGAATAATTGTGAAATATCTACCACCCAATGTCGCAAGTCTCATTCAACCTATGAGCCAAGGAGTTCTAGCCACAGTAAAAAGATACTACCGAGCAGGACTTCTCCAGAAGTACGTGGATGAAGGAATTGACCCCAAAATGTTCTGGAAGAACTTGACAGTGTTAGATGCAATTTATGAAGCGTCAAGAGCTTGGAACATGGTAAAATCAAGTACCATAACCAAAGCATGGAAAAAACTTTTCCCAGGCAATGAAGAGAATTCAGGCATGAATATTGACGAAGGAGCCATTTTAGCAGCTAACTTAGCAACAGTTTTACAGAATACAGAAGACTGTGAACATGTTGACCTTGAGAACATCGATCAGTGGTTTGACTCTCGGAGTAGCGACTCAAACTGTCCAGTGCGAACCGACAGTGAAGGTGCCGAGGACCGGGCCAAGCCTGCCGAGCACAAGCCTTCCAGTAAGACTAGAAAAACAGAACCGAACCCGGAGAAGCATATTAGCCACAAAGCTGCACTCGAATGGACCGAAAATTTACTGGATTATCTAGAACAACAGGATGACATGCTTCTGTCTGATAAACTGGTGTTGCGGAGGCTTCGAACAATAATAAGAAGAAAACAGAAGACCCAGAATAACAAAAGTCATTAGTAATCCTCGTAAGGGTTTCAGTGTGTTTGCATCTTTGTGACTTTATCTGCAGTGGAACTTAATTACCGTGTTTGCAGTGCTGTGGATTTCAAGGCCAAATATATTTTATTAATGAATTTAGGAGTAGATGCTGTTTTGGATTACTTCAATGACTGTGCTTGAATGTGCATCCTAGGAAGTGAGCTTTGACATGTATCTTGTCTGTTTCTAATCTGTATTATACTAATTTACATCATAAGGTACCTGAGGCCAGGGATCCTGTGTCTGTTTTGTGCCTGAATTTCATTGTCTAATAGAGTACCATGCACACTCTAGGCAATCAATAAATCTTTCTTAAATTGAATTTTTATGGCTTTCTCTGAACTTCAGTTTCCAAACTGAAATACGTGGAGGGTAAGTTTGCCTTTCTACCGCGGTTTTTTTCCACCTGCCGAAAATTTTAGAACTCAGCAGAGATTATACTTGAAGTACATGTATTTCACTGTGAAAGCAGAGAACTGAAGGAAAATACTCTGAAGCCTGAAATATGGCATTTCTATACCAATAGTATTTGGACAATCAGAAATTCAGATTGGCTGTCTCTGTATAATGAAGTAAGAAGAAATAAGGTTAAAACGTCCCCAGGCAAAGGACTTGCACTTCACTTTTATTTCATCTGGCGGTAGGGAGAGTTCCTTCAGAGTTGTGGAAAGAATGCCATCATTGTTCCAGAAAAACAGATTTCATTTTCCAGATCATTGCTATTAGAAGAGAATAGGGATTAAACTGTGTTATCTGTCATTTTGATCCTTTATTAGTAGAGCTATGTAAGTAGTTTTTTCTCTTTAATAAGCTATTTGATGTAACACTTCAAAGCTTTAAAGTACGTCATTTGCTTTCATAATAGCGTATTTTTCTTGAGAACTAATACGGAGAATATAAGCATACAGTGCATTTGTGGAGCCACCACGTGAACTGACATTAAATTGAACATGAGAAAGGCCCTATAGGACAGCATAGGCTGCTGTGTGATCACGGGCAAGTTACTTGACCCATCTGTAAAATAGGAATAATACCTGCCTCTGAGAGTGTTTTGAGGAGTACATGAGTTAATATACGGATTTTAAGAAATACAGGCTTAGAACAGGACCTGGCTCAGAAAAAGTCCTCTGAGTGTTAGCTCCTGTTACCGAGTTGCAGAAATGACGTTTCAGAAGTGTGCTCAACAGATCCAGTGTGTGAATCATCCCTGATGTTGCTGCACTGGGAAAACCCTTTAGAGGGAGGTGAGATAAAAGAGATGCAAGTGACTAGATTCCGCTGAAATACAACAATAATTTACTTCAAAGAAAACTGGAAGGTTAATCCAATTCAGAAATCATTTCCCGACCATCTACTGCTAGGCACAGTGAGGCATGCCGGCACGTTTAAGACATCTTAGTTTGAATTATAAAAGGAAATGGGAATGGGATTGTAGTTTCTTTGCTCCAGGCCCGCAAATAAAATACATAGATGTTGGCTTTGTTCACAGAATCTGTTACTGATATTGGCCTCGTTTACTGAAGTAATAAAATACCTTTAAAGCAGACAAGGTAGCAGTTAGGAGGACCAAACTAAAGTAACACAGGATCAGTAGAAAATTAGAGTAAAAGAAATATCACAGGAGACTGGTTACGGTAATTAGGTCCAGCCATATACTGGGAGCTTTGTTGTGACTGACCTGAGATTTTAGAAGCTCTGACAGTTCTTCACGAGGACTGTTAAGCTCAGAATTCTGCCTTTTGACAAAGCAGAGGCTTTGAGTTCGAGAAAGGCCTTTTCGGAAAACCTCTTAAGAATATTTTCTTTGGGAGGATTCATACCTTATTATTAACACACCTCTCGCAGTTTACACAATTTCACTTACTAGAGAGGCCTGAGGAAATGAAACTTTGTGCAGATAAGTCCTGAAACTATTTGGCTTCTTGGAGGCAAAGGGATTCTGAAGCCTGGAAATGGTAATGACATATTTGAATACCGCTTTGCATTTTTCACAGAGCTTTCTGCTAACAAAAACTTCTCAGACTTCTTTCAGTCATGACATTGAAATGGTTTAATCCTGTTTTATCATAAAGGCCGATATAAACTGTGCATTCTAATTCCATAATTAACTGTAATACAAAAATCTTTTTCCTTTTCCAGGTATTGTTATATTAATTATATCCTCTAGGAAGATGCATCGTGTTATCTTGGTTAACCCCATGCGCCTTGTACGTACCCTAGTTTGAGCAGCACAGAAAATAAGGTGCTCTCATTTGACTTTGTGCACCTTAAAGAAAGTATCCACACATTTACTTTTAAATAAATTTATAAATGGAAATTAATAAATTTTCCATTTATAAAAGTACCTATTTTTTAGAGGATTTGAAAGACAAACAACTCAGACCAAATGGGAAGTGTTTGGCAACTGAGAGCATACTTTAAAAAAACTTGTGTAGTGGGAATATTTACTATTGCATAATTTAATTTCAGAGAGTAATAGAGGGGTTGACTGGAGAACCTTGAATGCTCAGTAAATATAACAGAGTCGGCAGGGCCCAGATAGTAGGCACAGTCAACTCAAGTAGAATTAGAGGATTATAATGGTGCTCTTGTTCTGGGACTCTCTTTGTTTTCAGTCTAGCTTCAGACTGAGCTCTGTGGTCCCTTCATCATGAATCTTCTGGATTTAAGGAAGCGCGTGGTGGACTCAGTGGCCCAGTTGACATGAAGCAGGAGACAGCTAGTTAGGTCATGATCTCAGAGACGCTCTGCCTCCAGTGATGCGGCCAAAGCCCCCCAACGTATTACAAATCAAAGCCAGGACCTGCACTACAAATGCAGCCCTCCTTCAGGAGGGCTGTGTCTACTTTCTAGTATTTTCACAAAGTTCACCTGGTCTTATTTAAACATATACTTTATCTCCACCCTAAGCAAAATCACAGGTCTTGTGTGCTGACTGCGGTCTCTTTCTAGTCCAAGTTAAAGTAAATATAAAACTTTTTTTTTTTTAATAACTTGACAATCTGTAACCCCAGATTACCTTGTATATCTCATTGGCACATTTTGTGAAACTCTGGCTCAGAAGAAGGAGTGGGGTTGTGGAAGGGTAATGGATTGGAGTACAAACACCAGCTTCTCTGCTTTCTCCCTAGATAACCTTGACAGCTTTCCGGACCTCTCTGAACCTCAAGTTTCTTCATGTGTAGAAGGGTGGCAGGTTAAACGGGCACACTCCAAGTGTTCATAAACACCAGCTATTAAGCAACCCTATGGCTGTTCACTGAGAATCCCTGGCCTCCAGGCTTAGGCTGGAGAATGAATCACAGTCCTTCTCTCATGGTGACTCTGTGCAGACCTCCGGGAGGCCTGGGCACCCTTGTTGAGGTCTAGGGCACTGCCTCGTCACTGGGAATGCTGGCTGGGGTCGCTGCCACAGGTAAGAGGGCAGTGCTGAGTCCCTCGGGCCCTTAAGACTACAGTGCGTGCTGTCAGTCATCACAGGGGTCCATCAGTAAACAGACAAACAGACAAGCACAGGTGGGGCCTGCTTTAGCTGTAGTCTGGGATAACGGGGCTCAAAGAGAAATGGGTTCTTCCAGGCAGCTGAAGGCATCCTTGTGAGGTGATGCGCTCTTATGCTAAAGGCAGAAATGCAAACTGCCGGTGCAAACACAGGGGAAACCGTGGGAGCAGACGGGGCCCAGCCAGGACGCAGCGCCATCAGTGCGGTCCCCCATCTAACAGATGAGTCCAGGGGTCACTGGGCCTGGCTTACCCAGCAGCATCCTGATTTACGCTGGTTGTTCAGAGTAAGTGTTGCAGAGCCCTTTTTACTCTCATGTGTCCCAGCTTAGAAGAGAAATTAGGCGGTTTCCCTACCACTGACCCAGAGAAGGGAGTTGATCTGCCTAAGGTCACATAGTCGCTAGGGGCCAAGAAGGGAGTAGAAGCTGCTTCTCTCAGCTCCGGACAGTGGTGGCCTAGTGGCCAAGGGTAGGGGCTCCCTCCAGGCCGCGCCTCCCAGGGCCGGACTGCAGTCCTGGAGTCCAGCACAGGCCTGCCCGTTCGACACAGGTTGGGAAGTCCCGTAGTGAAATTCTCTCCTGGAGGACAGGGGGTGCGCCCAGTTCACGTGCTGGATGTCTGCTATGTGCCAGGCCTGACGCTGGGCGTTCCCCAAAGCAAAGTCTATTTTGTGATCCTCAACACCAATCCTGTGAAGTATGATACCCGTTTGAGAAGGAGTTCCCAAAGGGAGCTGGCAGAGACCAACCAAACGCTCCTGTCTGAAACAAGGACAGAGGCTGCAACCCTTGCAGGAAGCTGCGGTCCTCCGTTCCCCCGCGGGCATCCAGACTGCAGGAATCCATGAGGCTGTCAGCCAAAACCTTCCTTAAAACCACTGTTAGCTGGGTGTGTGCAATTCCAGAGAACGCTTCCACCAGGGCTATTCCCCAGGCGCCTGAGTATCATTGTAAATCCACCAGGCTCAGGAAGTCCTTCAGTGAAGCTCCATGCAGCAGACAGATGCAGTCATCACGAGGGCATCTTTGAAATCTCCTTCTGATCAGAAGATCAGGCCCGGGGCTAGAGGGTAGATCCAGCCATGTCTCCACAGGTTATTGGGGTGGCCGACATCCTTTCTACATGGAAATCCCTGGGTGGGGGGGGGGGGTGCTTATCCTTGTTCCTAGCTCTTCACTCTTCCTCCTGGTCTAGGTTGCCCCAAGAACCAAGCCTGCCTGGGTTGCAGACCCATGTCAAGAACATACTTGTTTAGTATAATTTGGAAAGCGAGAAACAAAAGGTGCTGTAGATGTATGATGACATGTGTAAGGCAAACATACTGTCTTTCACAGTTTTTGGTCAACCTGAAGATGGATATGAAAATATTTAGTGTAGTTCCTTTACAGAACTTTAGGTGTAATTTATGACTATCCCTAGAACTTCAGACATAGACCTTTGGGTTTTTGTATGTTCATAGTGACTCGGTAATGAGATTATTAGCTAATACCACTGTAACTAATTAAATCACTGGGGGACATGATAGGTTAGAGTTACTCTACAGATATTAAAGGAATCAGTGCGGTTTTGGAACATTTAACTTTTTTTTCTTAAATTAGAAGAGAAAAATTGACTGTAGGACTCAGCCTCATTAACCTATGAAGTAACTACCCAACGTGCTTTTGTTCTCCAGAGAAACCTCAACAGCTGAACTTACGACCAAATCACATCTAATTTCTTCTAAAACCAACAAAAATGTTACCCAATTCTTTACTATATTTCAGAATATGTTGATCGTCTGGAACTTATTACCAAGAAAACATAATTACCTTTGAACCTAAAAAAAGGCAAAGTAAACTTAAGGAAAACAGTTTTCCTCATCCACTGAAGCATTTTTTTTAAGTCATATAACAGAATAAAGTTATAAAGATACTCTTTTTTCTTAATGAGAAATGTCTGAGGTTATACACATAGTCTTGGTGTGTTAATTTAAGATGACAGAGAACCCAGATTTTTTTCCCCCTTTTTGGCTTTAAAAATGTAACTTAAAAGATGAATTCAATAGGAGTCTTGATAATCAATGTGATCTAATCCAAACGAACATATTTTAAGCTGTTTCAATGTAATAATCACAACACAAAGCTGACTCCCAAAGTATGGTTGTATTTTTTAAAATTACTGTTATAGTTGGACAATATATAGGGAATAGTATTTCCATTTTCTGTTAATCAGCTTTCGGGGGCCATTTGCTGATTTACTTTAGTATTTGGGGGAGTCTTTGTCTCCTAATTGTGTTAATAAGATACTTAGCCTATAGTACATAAAATACCTAAGTTGCTTTTCTAAAACAACTAGAGAATGAAGGGTTTTCTCCTGCACTGTACAAATATTCAGTACTGTAAATTATACTCACCAATTAAATTAGCACAATGTATAATTAAAAGTGTTTCTACCATGAGAAAAACTACTGTATTTGATTGATTCTGAAGATACACATTTTAATATCTGTGAAATTGGGATACTTCTTGCAATCAACAGCATCTTACAATTATAGTTGACAGCATTTTTGTCTTTCTTCATGGTATGTAAAATAATTATATCTTTTAGGTTCTGTGAAATATAAATTTTTTTGTAAATCTTGCCTTTCTTTTGAAAATAGAACTAGAAGTAATGGCATACATAAAAAATTTCCATTTAGTATATATACATTTATAATTATATGTTACATATGAATATACAAAAATCAGATATTTACAAGATAATCTAAGAAGTGCTATTTCATGATACTATTAATTGCTCTTGCACACACACTTATATTTTACTAATTTAGGAGTAAAGATAGGGTAATCCTTTTAACTACTACTGCATGTCTTTTAAAGACATGCTGCTTTATTTCATTTAAATATATAAAATAAATTGTAGAGCAACTGAAGTGTAGACAAAGTGGCTTTTTATTGGCCACACTTCTAATGGTTTGTATGTGAATTAATCTGCTAAGAAGTTTCTAGATTGTTCAAGAATAGCATGTTTTCTTTGTTTATATGTTCTATCCATGTAACTTACCATAATAGGTTTTTGTTTTTCTGTAATTTATTCATATTTCCTTAGTTTTAACCTAATATCTTGTTTTTTGTTCCCGGATCTCATCACATTACATTTAGTTTTCATATCTCCTTAGGCTCCTCTTGGCTGTAAGAGTTTCTCAGAATGTACTTGTTTTGATGACCTTGACAGTTTTGAGGAGTACCGGTCAGGTATTTTGTACAATGTCCCTATACCCTTTACCTCTACCACAATTCGTTGTTGTTCTTTGTGCATCCCTTGCCTACTCTAACACAAAGCAGATTGTGAAACTGCCACGATTAAATATACATTCTAGGGCTTCCCTGGTGGCGCAGTGGTTGAGAGTCTGCCTGCCATGCAGGCGACACGGGTTCGTGCCCCAGTCCGGGAAGATCCCACATGCCGCGGAGCGGCTGGGCCCGTGAGCCATGGCCGCTGAGCCTGCGCGTCCGGAGCCTGTGCTCCGCAACGGGAGAGGCCACAACAGTGAGAGGCCCGCGTACCGCAAAAAAAAAAAAAAAAAAAAAAAGATACATTATAAAGAAATAAAAGTATGAGAGAGAGAGAGAGAGAGAGAGGTAAATTTTGATGAGGATCCGGAAGGCTTCTTGCCCTTGAAGCAACTGGTAGAGTCTGCGGTGTGACGGGGGGAATGTGAGGAATGCAGGTCATCTTCTAGTCACAAACTAATATGATTTCAACATGAAGTTCATTAAAAGTGTAATTACAAGTGTTGGTGTCAAGTTTGGTAGGGGCCTGAAGGGTTTTTTCCCCTCCTGACACCAAAATACACGGTGTCTTTTCCAACACAGCTTCTCCAACGCTGACACCAACGAGGTGTCCTACAGTTCTGACCCTGTCAGGGTTAGACCGCACAGGTTTAAGGGCTCAGTTCCATAAGACTGCCTTCACTTCACATGTCAGTGGCACGTATCAGGTCCCCAGGTTACCCTCACTTCTCTCTGTCTTGACTGCAAAGCTGGGGGTTCCCACAACCCCCCAGTTACTATTATAGTTTATTATAAAGGATACAAACGGTCAGATGTAGTGACATGTAGGGTGAGGTCCAGAAAGGTCCTGAGCACAGGAGCCTCTGTCCCTGTAGAGTTGGGTGGGCCACCCTCCTGGCACGTGGATGTTTTTGCCAACTTGCAAGCTTCCTTCCGCGGAGCGGCTGGGCCCGTGAGCCATGGCCGCTGAGCCTGCGTGTCCGGAGCCTGTGCTCCGCAACAGGAGAGGCCACAGCAGTGAGAGGCCCGCGTACCGCAAAAAAATAAATAAATAAAATAAATATTGGTTGACAGAACGAATCAGTGCCATATGGAACACTATATTCTTGACTAAGATAAAAGTTTTATCCTCAAGCGTTTTACAGTAAAGGAGTGGACAGCATTGTTTACTCAAATAATTACAGGAAAGAATTATTTAATAAAAGTCAGAGAGATAGGAGAAAATCTCCCATAAAGTTGGGATCACAAAAGACTTACATCTTCAGTGAAAAGGAATCAGAATAAACTTGTGGCACAGGAGGGGCAGCAAGAAAACTGTCCCATTTTGACCCTGGCATTGGGTGGGAGGAATAGAAATATCTCTCCTCAGAATTTGTAAACACGAGCCTGACTCCTTATAGGTTTGCAATACGAATTTACTGTCTATCCCCAGACCATTCAGCCAACAATTTAATTTAAGGTGGTTGTGCTTGCAGAAGACTGGTAGGAATAGACACAAATTCTCTCTGAAGGAATACAACTTCAACATAGTCCTCAAAAAATTCCATGGATAAAGTTCCAAAGAAAAAGAGCTCACAACGCACCGTAAGAGCCAGCAGAAACAACTGAAAGCAGCCTCAGACCCGCTCAGACTCTACTTATTGCAATTACTATAGAATGCAAACATAGCAAAGTTTAGCTTCTACAAAGAGAAGGTTTCAAATATAAGCAAGAAATAGACTTAAAGATCAAGCAGATTTGAGAAGGAACTAAACAGAACTTTGAAAAATAAAATATACTTGTCAATATAATCATTGCAGGTGAGTCACTGTGACCCTTATGGGAGCAGGGTCACTGAGGGATGAAGGGCGGGGTCTAGTACCAGTCAGTTGAAGAGTTAATGGCAGTAAATAAACCGTGCAACACACGTTCCGTGATTTTCTGTATGCATGCGATACTTCACAATTTAAAAATGTTAAATAGGAGATAATGAGAGATGAAAGAAATAAGACTGGTAAGTGCGAACTGACTCTAGTACCTTCCAGTGGTGATAAAACGGTGATGGCGATGAGGACAGAGGGAATCCTTTCCTCCATCAGTGTATCGCATTACTCCCAGATGCCAAGTCTACTTCCTTCTCTTTAACTAAAAGAAAATGGGAGATAAGAGAAAAGGGAGGGAGAGTGGGAAGATGAAGGAAAGGGGAAAAAAGAATAGAGGGTACCTCCTCCTTCTCTAAGCTTCTCCCTCAAAAGATGGGGACCTGCTCATCTCTCTCTGCATTCCAGTCCCCCTCTTGTAGTCTTACTTCAAACGTGTATGTTTTGCTTCTCCACTTTTGTGTGTCTTCTCAATTTTTTCTCTTTAAAAATTAAAAAAAAAATTCCTGAGTGCTAAGGGTGATATTCTAAAGAGATGACTCTTTGGGGGCCCCCAGATAGCTTCAGGAGTGGGGCTGGTTGCTTTGACTAGAAGCTTGGAACGTTCAGACCCACCTCCCAACCTCGGGGTAAAGGAAGGGGGTAGAGATTGAGTTAATCATCAATGGCCATTGATTTTACCAACCGTGCCTATAGGATTAAACAAAGGGGAATTGAGGGGGATAAGGAGGGAGGGGAAGCCCACATGGCTGTATTGAGTGAGCCTCTTGTCCCTGTGCTGGACTTCATGGCAACAGAGAAAAAGTTGTGGGAGAGAAATGGGGGAACATGTGAAACACATTCTAAATCAACTGCCTTGAAAATTAACATTAAGATAATTTCTTTTCCACTCTAAATCATAAGTTTCACTTAAAAAAATTTTAACGCTCAACTAATCCTCTCTAATTTCATTTTCAACCTATGGAACTGGATTCGAACCTAACCAAAAGTGACAGGCTCCACTCTACAAACCCTGAAACATCACTACCTCTTCAAAATAAAAAGTGTAAAGTAGGACTTTCAGTTGTCATCATGAATTACTTTTCCTTGTTTTAGAAAAACATAGTCTAGGCCTCTCAGAGAGCCAGGGCGAGGGGAAGCAGAAGAAGCCCACTGTTGCGGTTCATAGGTCAACAGAAAAGAATTCATCTCCTTGATTTTGTAGGGCAAAGGATTAAACATTTTTTCTGTCCAACTGTTATACTTTGAATGTAGTTTAAAGTCAGGTAATATTGAAAAAGCACAGTATAAGTTTTAGACAAATCAGATATGTTCAGTTCTTTATAAAACAGCAAGTCAAAGCATTTTGCAAATAAAAAAATAACAGCATAATTACGTAATTAGAAGCAATATTTCTCAATTTGGGTAAATCATTCTCCCACTTTATTTTACAAAGTACTTGAGAATGACCATCACATTTTCTCCGTTTCCTGCTTCTGTTTGAAAAGTAGCCTGACTGGGGATGTTGTATTCATGATGACTCTTTATAAAGCAAGTGTTATACTGGTTTTCCAGGAGGAACGTGATAGGCTATTAGGTACTGATTCGAAAGTCCAGAGGGAAGCATGGCTTTAGGTATAGCTTGATTAAGGACTCTACCCATGCTCACAGGGTCCATCTTTGTTACCAGCATCCCTGTAAGTCAGCTTCGCCCCCAGGCTGGCTTCTCTCATCACAGAAAGGTACTGGTGAGCTCCAAGACCCATGTTCTAGCACCAAATCCACCCCCAGCAAATGTCTTCTCATCTCTTATCGTCTCTGAGAGCTGACGTGTGCGTCTAGGCCTGAACTGTGGATGAGTCCCACTGCCTGGCTTAATCCAATCAGGGCCCGGAGCTCTCAAGCTTACGGCAGGGACTGTCCCTTCCAAACAGTATTGCTAAGAGTGGTTTTCAAATAAAACTGAAGCAACGATCACCTGATGTTTTAGGAGGAGGAGTGGATGCTTGGCAACAAGGAAACCAGATCGTTGGGGTGAGTAGTGGCCAAAGTTGGCTCTAGAAAAAATACCGAAGAAGTAAAATTTGGTATTTTCTCTCATTTCGAGATCTTCCACTCTCACACCTTTCCCCCTCCATGTTCAGTTTCTACGTTACTCTTGCATAGCAAGACCCTTGCTTTCTAAGGCAAGGGTCATTATTAATGTATATTTGGCTTCAACCCACAATGGCTAGTACATTGTCAGTCAGTGAAAAATCAATAAGCACCAAGAACTGTTTTCTCACTTTAACAGTTTATATTGACCCTGAAATTTCAAAAGAAAAGAGCGTTTCTTTAATGTAAAGTGAAGTGTTACTTAATATAAACTGTTGGAGAGCAAAAAAGCTTTCACTATTCATCAGTTATCACAGATTCATATGATGTTTTCATGCCCATTCCTGTCCCAGAAAGTAGAAAATAGATATTTGAAATCTAATGTCACCAACAAGAATTTTATTTTTATATGAGCCAGTTTAAACGATAAACATAAGAAAAGTATGCAAGCATATTGTGTATTTTGATAAAGACACATTTCTCCCTTCCCTTTGCCATTCTCCTATAACTAATTTATTCAGCAATTACTAAGTACCTCCTCTATTCCAGGTACTCTTTTAGGAGTTGGGAATGTAAGACGAATGCTTTATTATATCACTCACAGTGGAATCCCAATCATATACCCACAATAAAGATAATTTTGTTTTGATGGATTATAATTAAAGAGGAACCATATATATGTAAATGAATATAAAATTGTTATAATTTCCAGTGTAGCAAGTATAATATTCTGGCTCCCAGGAGGAAGAACTAGTTTTCATTTAGACACATAAAATCTCAATGTGAAAGAAAAGTTTCTCTGTTTGGGACCAGAATTGTGCTCAAGGTTTTTTCCATCACCATTCTCTATCCCTGGTAGAGACTGCTCAAACCAGTAGTTGACAGAAAAAGGATGTGGAGCATCTAAACAGGGTTTTCCTAGAATGTGGAACAGGTTTGTTTAAGGAGAAAAGAATTATAACTCTGCTATTATCTCTTGTTCAAGCTTAACTGTTAAAAATTAAAATTCACATAGGTGAGACCGTTTTATATTAATACAAACAAGCAAGCAAATATATAGTTCTTTTCACTAATCTATTTTTTTCCCTTGGATATTTGAGGTTACAAAACCAGGGCTTAGGAAAACCAGATTTTAATGAAATTCCTAGAAAATGATATCTAGAAGACTTGTTGTTTCAAATGCAGCAAAACAACATCTGATTTGCAAGTGGTTACTTTGGGTTTTCTTCTGCTTGGCCGGAATCCTAAACTTGGTTTTCACAGTGTTGTGTTCCCATGTAATCCTTGTGTTGTAGAGAGGCAGAATAGTGAGGTGGTGAAGAAAATGACTATGGGTCCTGCCTGCCTGGGTGGGAATTCTCATTCTGCGGTATGCTGGCTGTGTCATCTTACTCTCCACCTCTGTTTCCTCATCTATAAAATGAGGATAAAATAAGATCTACCTTAGGATTGCTATGAGGATTACCTGAATAAATATGTGTAAAATGCTTAGAACAATGCCTGGCACAAAGTAAATAATACGTGTTTGGTTAAATCAACACACACACATATACAGTAATTTCTCGCATTTCGTGTAGTCAAACTGGGATTATTACTTTATGATACCCTTATTTAACTATAAAGGAATATTTTCTTATTTGACTTAGCTTATTCACTGAGGACTATTCAAACTTAAAGGATAAGACTGGATATCTAACGTACAAGTGAATTTTCTAACTCTTCCACTTAAGATGTCTACCAGAACCATTAAGTGTACTTACATTTAATAGGTGATACATAATGTCATATTTGTGTGTGTTCCTCAACAAATCCACAATGGGTATAAAAAATGCACAAGTAGCATAAAAACAAAGGGGAGTAAAAAGGTTTCATTTCTAGTTACAGCTTCCCAGTGGGGTTCATTGTTCATTTCTGGACACCCTGGCAATGGGAGTATAAAGACCAGAAGGAAGCTCTTCCACTAGGCTTCAGGAAGAGCCACTGCATACTTAGGAAATTAAGGAGTGAAAGTAAAAGAATTTCATGAGACATCTGGGACTCTTCTTCTTTATCACTTCCTCCTAATACACGAAATTCTGAAATATATATATATATTTCTTCACTAAGGCAGTACTGTCTTCCTAGAGGCGTTTAAGAATGTACGGATGCTATAAACAACACAATGTCATTTGTCAATTATACCTATAAAGCTGGAGGGAATGTGCAGGTGCTACTAAGATTTAATAGGTTTGGCATAGGAATGCTAGATGTCTTGCAGAGAGTGGGAGAGTCCTGCAGAATAAAAATTCAAACGCTCAGAACGCCAATAGCACCTGATCTTCCCGTACTGATGCCCACAAAGAATGTTCAGAGAAACAGCTCTGGCCTGGAAATGGGAGATGTATGTTGTGGACCTGCTTTAACCCCCAACTAGCTACATGACCCTGTGGGAGTCCTGGAATCACTCTGAATTTCATCCTCTCTTATAAATGTAATAGTAGAAGTCCATTTCACCACTATTTCTTTAAAAGACTAAAGATAATTATTTTGTTTTCCTGTTTAGCAATAACTTTACTTTTCAGTAATATCCTCTCCAGGTGACAAAGTGACATTGATGTCAATCCATCTGAAGCCACGACTGTGTGCAAATATTATCCTGTAAATATTCCAAGAAGTCTTTAACAAAAATATTTAGTTTTACCTGGAGTAAAAAAATTTAACTTGAATTCAATATTCAATGTGAAAATATTACTCTTCTCTGATTTGATAGATCTTGTATTATATTTCAGTTTGTTCCTATTCAAGGCCCAAAGAGCAACCTGATTCCAAAAATAGTTATAATTAACATTATCATATTTCTTCTTTTCATAACTGAATATTAAATAATATACATGATAAGAAAAGGCCTATTTAACAAGCAAGGCTAATGATCTCCTTTATAAAGGCAACTTATCAGCAAATTCTGAACATACTTGGAGTTGATCAATTTTAGTGTTTGTATCTTCAAATTAATAGTAACTATAACTCACCCAAAGTTATTATGTTAAATCTGTAACTTCTAATAAAGGGTTACCTGATGTATGGCATATTCTTTACATTTACATCGTGAGCACCTATAGTTCTTTCATTTTTATTATGTAACTACTTATTTTTATTTTGTAACTAGGCTCATTCTATATAAAGTGAACATTTTATTAAATATTGATGTTAAGAAAGAAATCTAATACAATATACTCTACTTCTGCTTTGCTAAAACTCAGGATGAAAAGCTTTCCACATAATATTTTTCCTCCTAAAACAAGTTGGTTGTTAATATTATGCAAGCTTCTGTGTGAAAATGGGGTTGATAAATGCTTCTGAGACCAGGTTCCTTGAGAAAATGTTTTATCCATTTTGAGTCAAGAGAGGTGCTGTAAGTGCTCTGCACACATTCAATCCTTTCTGACAGATTCACTAATCTGTCCTTTCGGATTCACTAATCTGTCCTAGCTTTGCAGTTTCATTTTGTGACCCAGAATAAAATGTATCAAAGCCATTACTGAATAACAGTTGGCAAACTCTGATCCAAAACAGATTTCTTAAAAGAATTCCCTAAATTTTTGAGCTCCTGACTGGTAGTACTACAACAACAAAGTAAATGTTTGTGGCAAATTAATCAAAATAAGTAAAATCATTTCTTCATCCTCCAGTGGCCTTTTTTATCCATGTTACTGTTTAAATATACACTTTCCATAAGAGATAAAAGGACTCATGGAAGGGTTTTTCATTTGCTTTGTTTACTTTGTAGGAAAATAAATTACTTTTTTTTTTTTTTTTGCGGTACGTGGGCCTCTCACCGTTGTGGCCTCTCCCGTTGCGGAGCACAGGCTCCGGATGCGCAGGCTCAGCGGCCATGGCTCACGGGCCCAGCCGCTCCGCGGCATATGGGATCTTCCTGGCCCGGGGCACGAACCCGTGTCCCTTGCATCGGCAGGCGGACTCTCAACCACTGCGCCACCAGGGAGGCCCCCATACTTTCACTTTTAACCTATTTGTCTCTATATTTGAAGTGGGCTTCTTGTATGCAGCATGTAATTGGATCTTATTTTTGAAATCAATCTGACCATCTATGTTTTTAAATTGGGGTATTTAGATAATTTCCATTCAATGTATTTATTAATATGGTTAAATTTAAATATATAATCTTGCAATTTGTTCTCTAATAGGAGACAGCCTGGTTTTTTTTTTTACATTTTCTACTTTCCTGACTTTTTTGGATCAGATATTTTCTGATTCTATTTTATCTTATTGGTTGCTTATTAGCTATAACTCTCTTTTAGTTTAGTTGTTTTAGGGTGCTCATGTATATTTTTAATTTATCACAGCATATCTTCAAATGATATTATACCACCTCATGTATAGTATAAGAACATTTCAATAGTTTACTTCCATTTCTCCGTTCTCTACCTTTGCACTTACTGTTGTAATACATTTTACTTTTACATATGTTATAAATCACATACTACCTTGTAATTAGTTTTGTTTAACTACAGATTTTAATAGTAAGAAATTTAAAAGAAAAAATTCTTATGTTTAACCACAGAGTTACAATTTCTAATAATCTTTATTTCTTTGTATAGATTCATATGTCTATCTGGTATCATTTTCCTTCTGACCAAAGAACTTCCTTATCGTTTCTTGTAATGTGGGCCTGTTGCTGATGAAATCGTTTGGCTTTTGTATGTCTGAAAAGTGTTTTTTTAATCTTTATTTATTTATTTATTTATTTTTTGCGGTACGCGGGCCTCCCACTGCCGCGGCCTCTCCCGTTGTGGAGCACAGGCTCCAGACCCGCAGGCTCAGCGGCCATGGCTCACGGGCCCAGCCGCTCTGCAGCATGTGGGATCTTCCCGGACCGGGGCATGAACCCGTGTCCCCCGCATCGGCAGGCAGACTCTCAACCACTGTGCCACCAGGGAAGCCCTATAAATTCCTTTTTAAAAAAAGACCACTTGGGCTTCCCTGATGGCTCAGTGGTTGGGAATCCACCTGCCATTGCAGGGAACATGGGCTCAAGCCCTGGTCTGGGAAGATCCCACATGCCGTGGAGCAACTAAGCCCGTGCTCTAGAGCCAACAAGCCACAACTACTGAAGCCCGTGCGCCTAGAGCCCGTGCTCCACAACAAGAGAAGCCACCGCAGTGAGAAGCCCAAAATATCTTTTAAAAACAAAGACAGGGCTTCCCTGGTGACGCAGTGGTTGAGATTCCGCCTGCTGATGCAGGGGACACGGGTTCGTGCCCCGGTCCGGGAAGATCCCACATGCCGCGGAGCGGCTGGGCCCGTGAGCCATGGCCGCTGAGCCTGCGCGTCCGGAGCCTGTGCTCCACAACGGAAGAGGCCACAACAGTGACAGGCCCGCGTGCCGCAAAAAAAAAAAAAAAAAGATATTTTGGGAGCTAGAGTATTCTAAGTTGACAGATTTTTTCTTTCACTACTTTAAAGATTTTACTCTACTCCCTTTTCACTTGAATAGTTTCTGATGAGAAATCTAATGTTACCTCTGTTCCTCTGTATGTAACGAGCCTCTCTAGTTGCTGGGATCTTTATCACCGGTTTGGAGAAGTTTGATGATAATGTGTCTTGATATAATTTTATTCATATTTCTTGTGCTTGGGTTTGTTGAGCTTCTTGGATCCAAAGTTATTACAACATAGTGCTTTCTTCAGAGAGACATACTAATGTCAAAAACTCTTATAGATGAAATGAAAAAGTTTCTAAATGATGGTACAAAATGATGATTAAATAAAGATCAGCTCGTTCCAGAATGTTTTAAAATTGTGTTAGCATTTGGAAGAGGATCACATAAACCTGTTACATATAAAAGTCTTGTGGCTAAGCAGAGGAAGAGTCTGAAACGTGTTTTAGCTAAAATGTGAATTACAGGAGGATCTTCAAGAAGCAGCAGGCCAGATTTTGTCAGGTGTTTTGAAGAAGGCTACAGCAACTAGCTACTTAGCAGGCGTTTTCATCACACGAACCCGTTGGACAAGTATCCGCAAGACCCCAAAGAAGGTAGTTTGACTTCAAGTGACAAGACTGTTGGCTTTATAAGAATCTGAATCTTTGGGAAAATTATACTGCAGTAGGAAACCTTGAAATTTTCTCACTGGCGCTTGGGCTTGAGAGTAAAGAATGTTATTAGCAAGACTTAAGCTTCACTGAAACCACCTGGAAGAACCACAGAACCAAATGGAACAGTATTTTCTCTTTCTTTCAACACAAGGGTGAGAGGCCCTTTCTCTGAATCTTCTGCTCAGCCTGAGAACTTGACTTTGAGAGACGAGTGAGAGTGTTATGAGCTGCAGTCTGATATTGCAGTCAAGAGGAGGTGTACTCATCTGCCCCTAGACAAGTTCTGGGTGTCTGTGAGGGAAGAGTATCCTGTCATTCATAGGAGAGCAGAGAACACTTCGCTGCAGTTTTCTACTCATTACATATGTGAGCAAGCTTTGACTTGTTGGACAATTATCATGAGCAGGGATGAAAATGCCCTCATTTCAGTTGAAAATGAAGTCCATGTGTGTTTATCTCAAGTTTGATCCAGAACTGAGTAACTGTGCACCAGAAAAACAAGCACAAGTTTCCATTTATTTTATTCTTTGTTCCTAGTTTCAAAAATAACAATCTTATGCGTAAGTATGTATATAAAAGCAATTTTCAAAAGCCTACATATATGTATAATAATTTCATAACTGGTAGGCCTAGAGGCCTGATAATATTATTCAGGAAGGAACTGATTTTTTCGAAGTTCTGTACAAAAAACTGTCTCAGGATATACTTTTATTCACATTCTGTTGACTTACGGTTTAGTAGCTATACCGATTATATTGTCAATAATTTTCGTGTTGTAAATAACATTAGCTAAATCGATTGATAACTTTTATTGAAATTAACCAAGCCTACCTTTAGAAAAAGTAAATCACATTTTTGGGGCATAAACCAGCTAATTTAACAGAAATTTATTATCTTTGCTTTATATGTTTTTTAAAAAAGTAATTTATGAAAAGGGAAGTAAGGTATTAATTTCCAGAAAGGTAAGCTAAAGCTAACTTCTTTTTCAAGAAAGTTTGGGTAAGAAGTCATATTAGTTTTAAATGGAGGGGGGAAAACCACATAGCTTACCTCATTAGCTACTTGTAGACATTTATGATAAAGATTTTGGCCTTCTTAGGTGTGATGGCCATGAGAATGTGCTTTGCAGACCACCAAGCTATAGGAAACTTAATTGACCCAGGCCCCAGTTGCTGTGCTCTGAACACCATGGCTGTGTTGGTGCAAAGGCCACACGTGCCCTGATGCTTCCAGCCGGTGACTTGAGTGCACTAGGAACACGGAGGCAGTACTATACCTTGATGTCATCAGACCCTTTTTTTTTTTTTTTTTTTTTTGCGGTGCGCGGGCCTCTCACTGTTGTGGCCTCTCCTGTTGCGGAGCACAGGCTCCAGATGCGCAGGCTCAGCGGCCATGGCTCACGGGCCCAGCCACTCCGCAGCATGTGGGATCCTCCCGTACCAGGGCACGAACCCGTGTCCCCTGCATCAGCAGGCGGACTCTCAACCACTGCGCCACCAGGGAAGCCCTCATCAGACCCTTTTGATGGCCACCTTTGATTCGAAGACTCCCTGACAGCATTGCAGACCTTTTCTCAGACTCCACAGCAACGGAGACTATTTCCACCTAACCTTCTTTCCCCTCTCCTTCATCCAGAGTCATGCGTGCTTCATGGTCCAATGGCTCTACCAGTGTTCCCAGTCTCTTTCTCTCAAAGGTATTTCCCTCATAAAATCCTTGCATGTTTAATCCTGTCTTGGTGTCTTGGAGGAATTGCACTAACACACCAGATATGGTTAAAAAAATCAAGTAGGAAATAAAAAAGGAAAACTAACTTTTCTCTACCTACACTACCAGCTTATGTTAGAGCTGGTGTCTTTTGTGGGGAGAGAGAAACACATTAATACTTTATCCCCAATATTCACAGAAAAATATCATTCTCTTTTTCTATGACAATGATTGACAATTGTTACTGGATTATTATATCTGTAACTTAGTGATCACATTAACATTCTGGGATTTGTAGCTATAAGAATATTTATGTAGGAATACCTTGAGACTTGAAAATTATTTCAAGAATTCCTCTAGGGTAAAAAGATTCAAAACGAGTACTCAAGCCTATTTGTGACAGGCTTCAACTCTCATTTCATTCCTTGATCCTCTGGGTGTTGTATTTTGTGTTGAAACTGAAATATTTTGCTCTCACCTGGCACCTCAAAGTAGCTGAGTCCAATTCTTGCCAACACAGAAGCCCATCCTAAAAGCCATTTCCTGTTTCCTCCCTCTTGATGTGATTTATGGAGTCTCCGATAGCGTCTAGCTGTATGGCAGAGTTAAAAGGCTAGACTCTAGTCCTAGGGGGATTACACAATTTTACAAGGTTATTAAGACAAAATTTATGTACAGGGGTGTTATAGGACTAGAGTTCACAGATTAGGGGGAGAAAAAACATCAAAATTTGGGTATTAAACATGGCAAAAATCCCAATTGTTATAACTGGCACTCAAGATCAGGTACAGGAGAGCAAAGTGTGGTATTTAAGAATATCCCGTATTGCTATCAAGCTGCTTGAAACCTGGCTCTATCACTGACTAACCACAGGACGTTTGGCAAGTCACGTTACCTCTCTAGTTTCCTTATCTACGAAAATCGGAATGATAAAACGTGCGTAGAAGAATCAAATGCAAAAATGTAGGTAAAGTGCTTAGCACTGTACCTGACGCAGTGTAACCACTCAATAAAGGGTGGTTTTCATCACTAGTAAGGATACTTGTACAATTTTTCATCTGAGTGCTATACTATCTAGGCACTATGCATCTTGCATTGAGATCAAATTCTTTTGGTGTAAAATTAACTTTTATTGTTATGAAAGAAGTACAGGAAAGTACAAAACAAATCAAGGGTGATGAGGTTCCCACGGTTCAGCACGTACACTTTCACTTAACGCCCATCCTTGATGTCCGCCATCTCACTCCAGTTCTCCATGGTGTCCTTAAGCTTGGAGCTTCTCCACCCATCTTCTCCAGGGAATAGTTGTTGGGCAGGAGAGGAAGGGATAGGAGGTTGCTGGGAACTAGGGGAGCTGCTGCCTTGCTTGGATAGGAGAGGGGCCCCGGCCATCCAAGCATTTCAGATGCTTTCAGTCATTCCTCCATTTCCAGACCTGGACCTCACGCCCTTCTGAAGTAGATGGTGCTTCCGCTTGCACAGGGCGGATGCACTCACTTCTCGTCCGGGATAATCCCTTCTGCCAATTTTCAGGTGGTCACTTCTTCCACTCCGGTAAATTTATTACTGTTCCTCCACCTACTTGGCATCTTCTGAAAATCTGTTGCAATGTATTTTCTGTAGTTTTCCCTACCATTCTTTTGGTCCTTGTGTGTTAATACTTTTTAAAAAAATTCCTGACCTATCATTTCAGGAAGATTTGAAGGACTGGGAGAGAAGATAAACACATGTGGCAATCATTCTTTTTAAACTTGAAGTAGATGCCCGATTCTAAGATCAGTTCATAAGGTGAAAGTTGCATTTAGACAAAATTAATCTTGAACTCGTATAGTATGGAAAGAAAGGTATGTTTAAACGTTAGAATCCCGGGCTTCCCTGGTGGCGCAGTGGTTGAGAGTCCGCCTGCCGATGCGGGGGACACGGGTTCGTGCCCCGGTCCGGGAAGACCCCACATGCCTCGGAGCGGCTGGGCCCGTGAGCCATGGCCGCTGAGCCTGCGTATCCGGAGCCTGTGCTCCGCAACGGGAGAGGCCACAGCAGTGACAGGCCCGCGTACCGCAAAAAAAAAAAAAAAAAAAAAAAAAAATTAGAATCCCAGTCAGCTTGGTGAGATGCTTTTACTCTGAGAGGCACATGGACCTTAGGCACGGGAGTAGTACTCCCATTTTATACACCTATGGGAACATAATTTTGTATATTGGCATGGCAAGTGGAATTACCCATACTATTTGTTATTTTTTATGCTTGTGCTTTTTCCCCTTAACTTCTAAGCCTTTGCATAAATGAAATGTGTGCAAGATGATAAAATTAACTCTGCTATAGATTCTTAAACCTCTCTTTAAAGAGACAGTTTGGTACAAGAGATTCTAAGCTGAACACATAGGCGAGGTTAAAAAGTCTTACACGGGGATGGTGAGTTGGTAGGTGCCAGCTAAAGACCAAGAGCTACAAAGTGACGGTGCCCGTACTGGAATCGTGGACTCTTTCTACCCCGTGGCCCCAACTTCAGAGTTTAGAATCAAATTAAAATTGGGGAAAGACTTTGAGCAAGGGTGGTTTTGGTTTTCCAGTGCATGCCTAATAAGGCAAATGAATTGTGCTTTGCATTTTTATTATATAATTTGAAAGAAGACATTTAAAATGAGATAATTGTATTGTATAAGCACTTTATGTTTTGATTGATTCAGTTTCTTTACCTCATTTAGTCCTCACAATAATTCAGTAACATAAATATTGTTATTACCCTAATTTTACTGATGAGTAAACTAGGGCTTAAAGGGGTTGAAGACTTTCTTCAGGTCATACAGTGGCAGGACAGGATTCTGTGACTTTTATCACCACTGTACTCTGAAATGGGGGGAATCTCTGTTTATTTAAACTCAAACACTTAACAGAATATGATCATAACGACCAATACTTAAGCTCCAACTGCCTTTAAAAGTACAATAAGTTCGTACCTCTTGGAATAGACAAAATTTTAGGGGCAAAAAGGGGAGGGTCTGGAGGAAAGAATATTCTGGACTTGCCACTGACTCATCAAAAATAGGAGATTATGGTGACAGTGAACTCACAAAGATTTTTGAACATCAAGGTAAGAATTTTTCCCAAAATATAGCTGGACTCAGAATCACACTGATATGACAGTGTTGTTTTCTAGACTGAAACTTAAAGAAGTAGCCATTAGAACTACTTGTTTTTTTAAGGTGTCCAGTTATATTTCAACTTCATAGTGTATCAGATTTATCCATACTAATGATAATCTTTTTACATACTGACAATCTATTCTAAAGCTGTCTAAAAATGCCAAATCTGCCAATGATGGTAACAGCATCATTAATTAATTTTCTCACTTAAAATAATAGCCTCCCCTTCCCTTCTCCCCCTTCTGGTCCAACTTTAAGATTTATTTCAATTCATATTTTCAGCCTACATCTGCTATCAGATATAGAAAAATGACCCAAAACCTCAAGTGATATCCACGCCAGCTATCATATGTAATGAACACACTTTTATAAGCTGGCCTTTTTATACTTCTAGTTGACAGATAACTGTTTTATGAACAAAAGCATAAATAATTAAAAATCATTTTGAATCTACATAAAGGTTTCCATAATAAGCCTTTGATGTGATTATCTCATGCCTTTAGCATTAATGAAACAGAAAGATTTTTTCTGATATAAAATAAAATAATATTTGGTACCAAGTAATAAAGCTATTTCTCTCAGAAAATCACTAACTGGCTTAACTGGGTGTGTAATAATATTACAATGATCAGTTTCATTATATGATACTTTCTTGACACATCTACATGTTTTGAAAAATCAGAAATGTAATAATAAAATAATTATAATGAACTACTGAAGGAAATCTGCAGAGTACAGTATTAAGTATATCCTTAATACTGAGCATAATTCAGAAAGCACTTGCGGGCTTAAAATATGGCTTCTTTAGAAATATTCCTTATTATGTGCATTTGGTTAGAAAAATGTATTATGAAAAGTTTGGTGACTTTGACATGTTGCCATTGCTAAAAATAGTATCTGTCAGTAATGTCCTGGTGCTTTCAAGGACAACAGTCATCAAAGATTTTTCTTTTTACCTAGAGCATTGCTTTTGCATGTGAAATTTAACTACCATCCACTTATGAATATTACTTTTTAAGCATGAATTATAATTGCTCATAAAACATTTCTGGGAAAAGATTGCATTAAAGTTAAAATACACCACTTATCATAGAATAAACAATGAAGCTAAAAGATTAGTACAATTAAATTTAATCTAAGTAGGTCTTAAAACACAGCACTTTGCAAAGCAGTTTGGCAATATATGTATAAAACAGAACCAAGAAACTAGACATAAACTGTTGATTACAAGGAGAATACGTGCAATCCAATGCCTTTGGGACTCTCAGTTCCAGTCACAGATACAACCTTTAAACATATAGGCTAAAAATTTTCCCTAAGATGATCTGTGCTAAGGCTTTATATATCTTAACATTTTTTTTTAGTTTTAAAATAATGGCCCAATTGTACACAAACAAGCCCGAGTTATGATTGCAATTTTAAGATTTGATAATTGTTTAAAGCATTGATGTTATAATGACACATCCATTTTTAAAGGCCACTTAAAAGGAATATTTAAATCAACAAATGGTAATGTTTATGTGTAATTGTGCCTATATGCTAAAAGTACATACAATTTAAAAAATAATTTAGTTAAAATTTTTCATTGAGGTAACATTGGTTTATAACTTTATGTAAGTTTCATGTGTATATTTCAACTTTGTTATACACTACAGCGTGCTCACCACCAAAAGTTCAGTTTCTGTTTGTCACCATATAGGTGACCCCATTTACGTGTTTTGCCCTCCCCCAAACCCCCCTTCCCCTTTGTAACCATTACTCTGTTCTCTATATCTATGTGTTTGTTAGTTTGGTTGGTTTGTTCACTTCCTATTTATTTATTTATATTCTACATGTGAGTGAAATCATATAGTATTTGTATTTCTCCATCTGACTTATTTCACTTAGCATAATACTCTCAAGGTCTATCTATGTTGTTGCAAAAGGCAAGATTTCTTCTTTTTTATGGCTAAGTAGTATTCTACTGTATACATATACCACATCTTCTTTATCCATTCATCTGTTGATGGACACTTAGGTTGTTTCCATATCCTGGCTATTGTAAATAATGCTGCGATGAACATAGGGGTGCCTGTATCTTTTCAAATTAGTGTTTCTGTGTTCTTTGAATAAATACCCAGAAGTGGAAGAGCTGGACCACATGGTAGCTCTATTCTTAACTTTTCAAGGAATCTCCATACTATTTTCCACAGTGGCTGCCCTGACTTACATTCCCGCCAACAGTGTAGGAGGGTTCACTTTTCTCCACACCCTCATCAACATTTGTTAATCCTTGTCTTTTTGATAATAACCATTCTAACAGGTGTTAGGTGATGAATCCTTGTGGTTTTGATTTGCATTTCCCTAATAATCAGTAATGTTGAATATCTTTCATGTGCCTGTTGGCCATCTGTATGTCTTCTTTGGAAAAACGTCTATTTAGATCCTCTGCCCATTTTTAAGTCAGGTTGTTTGTTTTTCTGTGGTTGAGTTGTTTGTGTTCTTTAAGTATTTTGAATAGTAACCCCTTTTCATATACATGTTTTGCACATATCTTCCCCCACTTGATAGGTTGTCTTTTCGTTTTGATGACGGCTTCCTTTGCCATGCAGAAGTATTTTTTTAGTTTATGTAGTCCCATTTGTTTATTTCACTTTTGTTTCCCTGGCCTGAGGAGACATATCCAGAAAGATATTGCTAAGACAAGTGTCTTGAGCATTGATATTGCATAAACTGATGTCTGTGTCAAAGGCCATGCTGCTATGCTTCTTCTAGAAGTTTTATGGTTTCAGGTCTTACATTCAAATCTTTAATCCATTTTGAATTGATTTTTGTGTATGTTGTAAGAGAGTGGTCTAGTTTTCCCACACTATTTATTGAAGAGACTTTCCTTTCTCTATTGTATGTTCTTTGCTCCTTTGTCAAAATTAATTGTCCATATATGTGTGGGTTTACTTCTGGGCTCTCAGTTCTGTTTCATTGATCTGTGTGTCTGTTTTTCTGCCAATGGCATGATATTTTGATTACTATAGCTTTGTATTTATAATTTGAAATCAGGGAGTGTGATACCTCCAGCTTGTTCCCCCCGCCTCAGGATTGCTTTGGCTATTCAGGGTCTTTTGTGGTTCCATATAAATTTTAGGATTTTTGTTTTATTTCTGTGAAAAAAATGTCACTGAGGTTTTGAGAGCAACTGCATTGAATCTGTAGATTGCTTTAGGTAATATGGACATTTTAATGATGTTAATTCTTCCAATTAATGATAACAAAATATCTTTCCATTTCTTTGTATCTTCTTCAATTACTTTCAACAATGTCCTATAGGTTTCAGCGTACAGGTCCTTTCATCTCCTTGGTTAAACTTGTTCCTAAATAAATTTATCAAGAGGACTAGACAGAAATTTTTGGTCAAAAGGACTGTGTCCTCTAGGATAAAAAAAATCCACCAAATAAAAAAAGAAATTCACTTAGCATTTTTGAGAAATTCATTTCTTCATCTTATTAAAGCAAATGCATGTTAAGTTTTTCTAATTGAAAAACAGTTTATACCCAGAGATTCTATGAAAATTGGATATTAGATAGCCTTATATTAACATATCAACAGCTTATTAGTCATTTCTCAGGTGCTTGGTATCCTTATTTCTAATTAGCATCCTTTTATAACATAATGATCTTTTAATATCGCTGGTCAGACTTAAAAAATAACCTTTATGGTCCTTCACTTTTTCTATTTAACATTTTGCTCTCTGATATGCACAAAAGACTATAGTGGACCCTTGATCAACATGGGTTTGAACAGCTCAGGTCCACTTATATGGTGATTTTTTCTCATAGATATGTACTACAGGACAACACAACCTGCAGTTAGTTGAATCCACTGGTGTGGAACCATGGGCAGGAGGGCCAACTGTAAAGATATACTCAGAATATTTGACTGCGTGGAGGGTAGGCATCCCTAACCCCTGTGTTGTTCAAGGATCAACTGTATTTGTTTTTAAGTCATTTCATGGTGATAAGATTTACTTCACTACTAAACTGTAAATGAGGGGACCATTCACAGTGATTACCAGCAAACCTTCTGCAGCCAGACTCCTTGACTTCAAATCCTAGTTCTGCTACTTAATAGTTGTGTGGCTTTGATCAATTACTTAATCTCTTTATGCCTCAATTTTCTCAGCTATAAAATGGGGATAATATTGATAATAATTCTTACCTTGCAGTGTTATAGAAGGAATTAAATGTATTAATACAGGTCAAACATTTAGAACAGTGTCTGGAAACTAGTAAGATCTAAAAAAAAATCCAAGCTATTATGAATATGAATATTTATTCTTACAATATTTTATTGCCAAGATACTGTCTCAGTCAGCTAGGTAAAAATCCATCTCAGTCAGTATCTCTACATTTCTTGATAGTTTTGGTGAGCCGTATCTTGTTTATACATGTGATAAATGCCCTGTGTGACATTTCTTTCAGTTCCTGGTCCTTGACAAAACTACATCTTGCGTATTCACTGATATTTTTTTTTACAAGGGAATGTATATAGTCATGGGGTGAATTCTGTCCTCTTCCAAAGATGCACTGAAGTTCTAACCCCCAGTACCTCAGAATATTACCTTGTCTGGAAATAGGGTCTTTGCAAATTTAATCAGGTTAAGAGGAGTTCATGAGGGTGGACCCTAATCCAGTATGACTGGCATCCTTATAAAAAGGGGAAATTTGGATACAAACACATAGAAGGAAGCAGAAGGAAGTGAAGATGGCCATGTGCCTAGAGTGGCGCATCTACAAGCTAAGGAAAGCTAAGGATTGTTGGAAAACACTACAAGCTAGGAAGAGGCAAGGAAGGATTTTCTCCTGTCAGAGAGAATCAAGGTCCTGGGACACCTTGATTTCAGATTTTTAGCCTCCAGAAGAGTGAGACAATAAACTTCTGTTGTTTTAAGCCACCTAGCTTTTGGTACTTTGTTAGAGCAGCCCTAGGAGGCAAATACAGGTATCATATAGATTTATCTACATTCTAACTAGACACTGAGGAGGCTGCAATTAATCATTCCCTCATTTTTTTTTCTTAAGGGTCATGAACTATGGATTTGAAGAAATAAATCCTTAATTTCTAGGTGTAAATGAACTAACGCAATTATTTTTGATCAGTGAGTGGAAAACAAGATGGTGAGTGACTGAACAGTGTCACAGCAACGTGATTGGGCCTAGATTTATTTCCATTTTCTACTGATATACTTTCCAGGGGATACCTTTATTAATGTTTTTTAAAAAACTACCACTGCTATCTTCTAAAATGATCTACTTTTATATTCTGGGAGACAAATGTACCTGTTAAATAAACTGTCCTTAGCTCCTTAAGTACCCATCACACTGATAGATTGATTTAGCAGGGAATTAATAGATCAGGTAGTTGAACTGCTTTACTTCTCACAGGAGGAAACTGAAGTCAAGAGAGGTTAAGTAACTCGGACTTGTGATGCACAGTCTAGAGGCTGTACTTATTATAACCTTTTTTTCTGCATCACATCACTAAGGACTTAAACGTAAGTTAAATCACATTTAAAAGATCAGATTCTTCTGGATCTTTTTTATATCCTCTTCATAGCTTGTAGTATTAGTGGCCTACCAAGGGGAAGTGATAACTGTTTATTGGGGAGAATGCTTGTTTGCCAGTTATCTTGAATCTGTAAACAAACTTGCTATTAATAGTTGAGTAGAATGTGGGCGTATATGTGGGTATATATGACTTCCCTGTCCTTGTGATAGCCATAACACGTCGAAGCCAGTGCATGTGAAGTCTACACTGTTTTCTAAAGGCAGAAGCCTTCCTTAGGGTGGTTAAGTCAGTAGGAATATTTCTAAATGGGGCATCAAGTAAAGACTGGTCCTGAGTTTCGGAAGCATGCAGACATTTTTAGTACGACCTCACATCCCATCATAGCTGACTTCGGAGGCACTGGGTGAGGAGGTCATGAGAAAGATCAACAAACCAAAATAAAAGAGAATCTAAGTAAAACTACCAAGATCAAAAAAAAAAGAGAAAAGGCATAACAGCTTTAATAAATGACTTTGTCTAGAGCTATTAGTCAATTCATAGCTCGAAGACTCAACCTGGTAATTAACAGTTTAATTAATATCTACTAATCTACAGTTACTTAGGGACCTCTCATCTTCAAATATTTGCTTCAAATATTATTAAACTTACTTTCTGCCAGAAATCATGCTAATTACCTTACAGATGTTGTCTTTTTTAATGCCACAAAACTGTAAGAAACCACAAATATTATCCTCATTTTTACAAGAATGAAAATGAAGCTAAGAGAGTTTAAACAACTTGCTTTATGTTGCATTCTTAGCAAATGATTGGGCCAAGATTTAGACTTAGATCTAACTCCAATGACACTTGCATTCATGATCTAATCAGAAGGTTGATAGAATCCCTGACTGGGCATCTTTCCGTCTCCCTGCTGCTAGGTAACATATGGGCCCTCCTGCTGGTTAAGCACTTGGGTCATTCTCTTCATCTGAGGTCAGTTTTCAATATAATCCTTTCTTCTTTCAGGCCTTAGGGATTTGGTCTGCTTACTTTTCTTTTTTCCAGCTGTCACTGATTCTCCCTCCTGTGATTCATCTCCTACTAGAATTCTGGAACAGAATACAGATTCCCTTTTTTTCCCCTCTTTCTGTTATTTCTGATTAAAAAAAAAAAGCTTCAAATTTTTAAGGAGAATCTCACTAGCAACTTCAAGTTGCAATATAATGATATTACAATTGCTTCTGTGCTTCACTAGCAAAAGGTTACTTTTGTTACTGATGTTAAATTTACTGTTCATAATTATTTTTGCATAAGTTCTTAGACACTTATAAGGCAATAAGTAGAATTTTAGTTTGACTCAATTACAATTTCATAACCCTTGCTCTTTCTGCAGGCGTACAACTGTCCTGATTTATCTTGCTATAGCTTATACTTGAGAGATACTAAAAGACATTATTGAAGATTATATTATCAAGATTTACATCTTAAGAAATAACTAAAGACAAGAGACCTGAATATGAGGAAGTTCAGAAAACGCCCTCCTATTAGCCAACTTTGCCTTTACTGAGACTAGTATTTATGGAGCACTTCAAGTTCTAAATGCTTCTTCTATAAAAAGCCATGATGATGATTGTCTACACTTTACTGATGGAGAAATTGAGGCACAGAATCTGCCCAAGAATACTAGTAAGTGATGGGCCTAAGATTCAAACCCAGCTCTGTATAAACAAACGCATTCAGCAGATTTTCAAAAATGTGGTATATGAACACAAATTATGTAAAGAACAAATTTCATTTTCTGTATTTTTTATCCTGCAGTTCCTCTGGATCTTAATTCGCTTTCACACTCGCAGTATCACCCGATGCTTTGGAAAAACGGATCTCATTTTACTTAAAAAAATTCTACAGTTAAATAATAGATGAAATGCTTCGTTAGTGTGACTTTTTTAATTTAGTCATTGTGAGGCTAGCTGGTTAGCTAATTCTTTTGAGATCCTTGGTTTAAATTAGTATCTCCGAATGTAAACTCTTCTTAAAAATGTACACTTGCCACTTGTCTCCTGGGTTCTTTGATAAATGCAAGTGCATAACACATATGTGATAAAACTTCAGATATACCGTCCATTTTACAGTCCTCTCTTATAAACTTTACCAGCTGAAATGTTCTTACTACCGTTGAGTGTTTTTTGGATGTATTCAATCCAGGAATACTGAATAAATTAATAAGTTTTATAGATTTGTTTTTACCTATTGTCTCTTTTTGAGGAAAAGGGCAAAAATGCCCCTCTTCCTAACCCCAAAACAAAACTGGCATTGACCTCAGAACTCAATATTTATGTTTAATAGACAGCTGTGTATAAATGTGTTTAGTAAACTATGCATAGTTCTTTTAACACAATGGCTCTAGAATCTCAGGAAAACGTTTTTTAAGGTGAGATTAAAATGAAGATTATTAGCCAACAGTAGTAGTTCATTTTACAGTAAAAATATATTATAGTGCATAAAATGGCTCTCTACTCAGAGTCATAAACTTGCTTGAAAAACTATTATGAGCTTATGCAATAGGTAACATTGGTATAACAGGCTTATCTTTTATCCCATTTTGTTAGATTATTAAAAAAATTTTTTTTAATACTTTAAAAATAGAACATATAATTAGTGAATGGGAAACATTTGAAGGTTATTAGTAACAGCCAAAAATCAATGATGTTATTCAACTCCAAGACCATTTTGGGGGGAAAAGATTATCTTCTCAACATCTGTTCTTGGATGAGATATTTTCCTTCTGTATCTATAGTCAGTTCAAGTTCAGAAAACTGACTTTCAGAGGGAGGAAACTGAGAGAGCTTTGTTTGTGGCATTTTTAAAAGACTCAAAGTCATAATATAGATTATCCTTGTGGAAATGTCTACATATTATCCAACATCTAGAGCTGTGCTGACCACGTTTCAAGTTCCTAATTGCAGAGAGAAATTTCTGCCACCACTGCAGAAAGTTCTACCGGATAACACTGTTGCAGAGGGTCAGAAATGGTAGTAAATATTTTAATTGTTAGACAGCTTATCAGTATACATCCAGATATTTGGTAACACATAAAAGGAACTATGAGTTATTTTTCCCAAGAAATTTAGAGAGGACAAAAATAACTTACAAATTCATTTATCAAAATTTTAATAAAAATTCATTAATATGCTAGGCACTAGGTTAGGCAAAAGTGAATGAAGTGTGATTTTTTTTTTTAACCCTGAGTGATTACAGTCTTGTGGCTAAGCTGGACAAGTATCCAATCACTATATAATGTGAGTTTTGCTCTAATGAGATTATACACTAAACAAAGAAGATATTAGCTCTGTCTGGAGGAATTGAGGAAGACCTCAAATAGGAGATGATAGTTGAGCTATTATATTAGAAAGCTATTTTTAAAGGATGTGAACTAGGAATACGAAATAAAAGGCTTCATCTTTCTTGATGTCTGTATAGGTAAATTTGGGACTAGCCCTGAACCTGAGGCAGGACACTCCACCAACATTTTGTAGCCTGCACTTGGGAATCGATATCCACTGAATACTATTCTAGAGCCACATACCAGGTTTTAGGGATTTGACTCGGCCTAATGTACAGGTTTTTTTGGGAAATCCCAGGCTAACAACTAGAGCTGCTATAACCCACAGTGTGATAGACATGAAGGGATTAAACAGTAGAGCCTGCACCCTCCCGAGCTCCTGCTGCCAGGCCACGATGAGTGGTATAACCTGGGGGATGTCGCAGGGCTGCAGAGCAGGTGGCTCCATTCTCAGCGGGACTCTTCTAGGTTTGTACGTGTCCCTCCCACCATCACAGCTTGTGGGGATGCAGATAACACCCCAGGGATTGTGCACTGGGAGAATAAACGAGTGGGGGCTCAGGCTGAGGGCACTCTCTGATGGCCTTCCCGCACGAACGTAGTAGGGCAGGTGGGAATCCTGGAGGTGGGTAAGGGGTCCAGGTAGTATCAGAACAGAGACTTTACTATGCTGGTTAAACACAATCACCAGTTCCTTCAGCGAGAAAGACTGGAAGTTATTTAGCCATTGTAGTATGTTGTCTATAGATTGGTATATGTCTTTGTATCAGTCAGGGTCCAATCAGAGAAGCAGAACCATTAGGAACTATATCTGTAACAATCAGAGATTTGTTACAGGGATTGGATTTTATGCAATTGTGGGAGCTGGGAGCTCAGGAGGAGGGACTGAGCCTTGTGTCAGTTCTGTGTCTGATGTTGAGGGAATGGGTGTCTTGCAGAAGCTGGGAGCCTCCGTCATGTCGCTAAACACACTCCAGGCCCAGGAGCTGGAAGGAAGGAAGAGGGTCCTGGGAAAGATGAAGCAGCTACTTTCCACCAACGAGGTAAGAAAGCAGATAAATGACAACGTGTGTGAGCTACAAAAATAGCTGCGGCTTCACCCCCGTCCTCCAAATCTCACGCAATAATCTCTCCTGGGCCTAACCAGAGATACACAGGACAGAGAGCTCTAGGAAATGCAGTTCAGCCCGGCCAAGCTGACACACTGCAAAGTCAGCACCTCCTTAGGGGACGGTGTTTCGGTCACAGGCAACAATCTCTGGTTAACTTCATAGAGCCACGTGTTAAAACAACCAAAGACTGCTTTAGGTATTTATAGAGAGAAATACTTAAACGGAGTAGATTCTGACGATTCTACTTGAGTCTGGTGCTCCAAGTGGGCAAAACCAGGTAAGTATCACTTCTTAGATGATTTTAACTTGGTGAGGAAAGGCCTATGGAATGTTGACCTTCACAGCCACATAGACTTGGCTACTTTCCTCGTGATGGCTAAAATTACAAATCATATGTAGATTTCTTCATAAGTATGCAAAATTAACTAAGTAGGAGAAAATGTCTAGATAAAATTCTTAGGTATTTATTGACAGGTACCCATGACGTTGGGAGACTTCCCTGTGCATGAAAATTAGTATGAACCACAGAAATATATCTCACTAAACTCAAACTAAATGTATCCCCTACTCAGCCTCTGCTTAGCTGGATCTCAAAATGCCTAGGCACTCTAAAAGCAATGAACCTGAAGGGAAGTAGGAACTGAAAGAGACAGTGGTCTTAACTGATTGTGGTTTAAATTTCTCACTTTGTAAACTTTATAAAACTATCTAAACATGTAAAATCATTACCAAGTCTCTTGGGAACCATGAAAGTGAAGTACAGTCATCCTTCTGTGTCTGAGAGGGATGGGTTCCAGGACCCCTAGAAGATGCCAAAATCCACGGATGTTCAAGTCCTTTATGCAAAATGGTGTAGTATTTGCAATATAACCTGCACACATCCTCCTGTATACTTTAAATCATCTCTAGATTACTTATAATACCTAATGAAATAGAAATGCTATGTAAATAGTTGTAAATAGAATGCAAATGCTATGTAAATAGCTGCTGGAGTGTGGCAAATTCAAGTTGTGCTTTTTGGAACTTTCTGAAAAATTTTTTCCTGAATATTTTCCATCTGCTGTTAGTTAAATCGATAGACGCGGCCCCTGTGGATATGGAGGAGAGCAGCTGTACACAGAAGCTTAAGCTTCTTTAGGTCTGTGGTCAATCTGCCTCTGGCTCATGCTTTATTATGATTAACTGTGAAGTCCCTGAGATCATCACCCACACCGCTTAGCACAGCTCTTAGCACATGTCTGTCTCTTATTAAAAGTCTGTGGAAGGCAAAATAAAATAAAGGGGAGAGAGAAAGAAAGAGGAAGAGAGAAGGGGGAGAGGGGGAGAAGAGCAAGGGAGCAGGGAAAAGGGAAGAAAAAAGGAAGGAAGATAGCAAAGAAAAAGAAAGGGAGGAAAGGAGGAAAGAAAGAGAGAGGGGGGCAAAAGGGAAAAAATGTGCAAGTTCATTGAACCAATTAAAGACAAGTCCTGGACCAGATTCCAGGTAATCTAGTGAGTTCCTTGAGAAATCAAATAAAACTAAGCATATATTTTGTAGACCTATACTTTAATCCATGATTATAAAAGTAGTAGAAATATTCTGTATCATATAAATGTTCATTATAGCACGATGTAGAAAAATAATAGTTATGAGAGAAAAATAGTGTTTTATTCTTTAAAAATACCTTATACAAAGAAGATTTCTACAGATTGGTAGGGTCTTCACGAAGATTTATTTTTAGAAGTTTTGATGTCTAATATTTCCTTGTTTAGTGATCAAATATAAACTATATTAAGGGTCAGGAATGATTATTTTGGAGTCTCTGAATCCCAAGGGGCCTGTGGCTCGAACTCAAGTGGTCTGTCAACTTAGACAGGAAAAAAATAACAATTTTTTCCAATAATTTCTAGCTGTAGTTTAGCATGTCCTTCAAGTATGAATGTAGGCAGCAAACAATAACAGCCTGTGACACACATTTTCAAATCACATCACATGTTGTCAATATCTCAAATATGTTTACTCTATTTACTAATTTGAGATCATAGTAGTTATTAGACTGGCCACTAGATGTTGTTCCTTAATGTGTTAATGAAGAAGCATACATGTTAGTCTATTTCACATTTGTCATTTTAAATCTTTTGGTAACTATATTTCAATATAGTTTCTAATTCTAGTGTTTTATTCCATACACTTAAAACCATTATTACAAAAGGGGTACATAGGTTGCCAAAGAGTCCCATGTGCACAAAAAGGATTAAGAAACCCTGCCTTTTGCAAGGACAAAATGTCTCCTTCATTGCAGTATTTTTTTCTGGTTAGTATTCTAGAGATAAGAATGGAAAATAATGGTGATTACAGGCGTAGTACACAAGGTGGCAGCACATCACAGTTTAATTTCCCCAAATCAAATCCCCTCATTCTCGGCGGTATCCGGCTGCTTCAGGGTAAACAAGGAGATTACTAGGATGTAATACATTTTCAAAAAATAGCCTTTGATACTTTCCGCCTTCTAATGTATATTGGTATGCTCTTTTTGTGTGTGTGGTATATTGCACACATTAAAAAAAAGTTTCTCAGTTTGAGAAACAGAATAAGAAATGAAGTTAAATTATTTTCAGGATTTTCTCTAAATGTTTCCTAAAAACAAAACAAAAAACCCCAGCAAAATTCAAAGAACCAGAAAAGACACTACCCTTATGAAGAAAGACTTTTTTCTTAGTATAGGCACCATGGTTTCATTTACACTAATATGTTCTATGTGCCCAACGGGTAATTGGTGAATTACGTAAAACTTTTTCCACCGGTATACACCATTTGTAATCACATAGCCTCTCTGGTTTAAACTTATGAGTTTTTTTTAAAGTGAAAACAAAAGGAGCAGGGAGGTAGATGTGGTAAAATGCTCTTGGGTGGAATACGTTGAAAATTGGCTGTGATGCCTCATTTCTCCCATGATACCTCCAGTGTTTCCTTTTGCTTTCCTTTTTTCAGGACTGGGGATGGAGCTCACGTGGGCACCTCAGGGAATAACGTGCCTGGAAGAGCCTTCTGGAAGGATGCGAGAGTCATGAGAACGAGACCTGGAAAGCTGAGTTGCCCCGGCCGGATAGAGCCCAGGAAAATGAGGACGCAGCCAGTCTGCTCCCAGACAGACAAGAGAGGCCAGCTGAGGCCCGGAGAATCACACAGCCTTAGTCTCTGAGCTGCACCTGACTCTAGCTGTATGAGCAATAAACGCTTATTCTTTTTAGCCACTGAGTTTTAGGGTAGTGTTTTAGGCAGCATCGTCTGTAGAATAGGTAAGTGTTACAAACTATTCTTTATTACTAACTAAACATGAGTGCATGCCCAACCCAGGTGATACGTTTTAACAAAATGTAGAAACTATGAAATACCTAGCATTCTATTGCATCAGCTATTTTGGCCTGTGTGATGTTTACTGAGAGCTTCTAGCCATTTAGTAAATCTAGTTTTGACTTTAGGTACAGGAACTGGGGGTAAAAGAAGAAATCGAGTATGGGCATGGGGAGGAACTGTTATATATGAATGTTTGTGTCCCCGCAAAATTCATATGTTGAAACCCTACCCCCCCAGTGGGTCTGTATTTGGAGATAAGGGCTCTAAGGAACCAATTAAGGTTAAATAAAATCATAAGGGTGGTGCTTTCATAGAATTGTCTTTGTAGGAAGGAATATCAGAGATCAATCTCTTTCTCTCTCAAGCCCTGTGTGCACACAAAGAAGAGTCATGTGAGAACACAAGGCCAGCTGCTTACAAAACATGCCTCGGAACGAAACCTACCTTGCTGGTACCACGATCTTAGACTTCCCAGCCTCCCAAACCGTGAGAAATAAACGTCTGTCGTTTAAGCCGTCCAGTCTGTGGTATTTTGTTATGGCAGCTCCGTTGACTAATAGAAAGTGGGAAGGCGAAATAGAAGGAAAGTCATCATAACTCATAATTATGGTTTCCCAGCATTCTGACGACTTAACAAATATAATTTTATTTAGTCTCCCACCACAGCCCACTGGGGGGGATACTATTCCTAGCATCCTCATTGTATTCACAGATCAGAAAACTAAGACAAAGAAAGGCTAAGTAACATGACCAAGTTCTCATGGTTAGTAAGTGGCCGAGTTGGAATTGGAATCAGGACGTCTGTCTCTAGAATCTGTGCTCTTAATTGGTACTTTATACTGGCAAGTGAAGGCGGGGAAAGAGAGAGGAAAGAGAAAGTGGTTTATAGGATGAGCCCAGGGCTGGTGATCAGAATCTGTTGTCGTCTCCCCAGCTTTCCCTGACTCAGAGTTTACTCCTGAGGGATACATCTCCAAGCTGGGTGTCCCTGGAGGCCCAGCGCACTGTGACATCTTGTCTGTGGAGATCTGCACGGGACTTTGCAATATGGTCTCCATTCTCTTCTTCCATTGTTTTCATGGACCGAATTGCTAAATTGTTTCAGGACCCCTGGGCCCCCACCCCCAAAAGCTGTCTTTGGGTGGAAACAGGATCACGTCAGCCTTGCTAGACTTGATGATATATGCTGTGTAGTCTGGTACATGATGACACACTGCCACATGCAGCATGCTGTTCTGATGAAGATATGAATAGGCATGTTTACTATCATAAAACAAAATTCTGTGTACACTTGGAGGCATGAACAAGAAGGCATTTAAAAGCATTTATCTAGCATTGCTCCACACTGAATACGTATGGGATGAAGTTACAGATTGCTCACGTTAATTCTGCCTGAAAGGTACAAGATTAACTTGTTGATGATTAGTCTCCCATATATATTTTTAAAATAAATTTATTTTTATTTATTTATTTTTGGCTGCGTTGGGTCTTCGCTGCCGTGCACGGACTTCCTCTAGTTGCAGCGAGTAGGGGCTACTCTTTGTTGCGGTGCGTGGGCTTCTCACTGCGGTGGCTTCTCTTGTTGAGAAGCACAGGCTCTAGGCACATGGGCTCAGTAGTTGTGGCTCGCAGGCTCTGGAGCTCAGGCTCAGTAGTTGTGGCACACGGGCTTAGTTGCTCTGCGGCATGTGGGATCTTCCTGGACCAGGGCTCGAACCCACGTCTCCTGCATTGGCAGGCAGATTCTCAACCACTGCACCACCAGGGAAGCCCTCAGTCTCCCATACTTAACTGGCTACATAGGACAGCTGAAATATGAAAAAAAAAATGAAAGTTTTCCCAGGCTTCCTCTTGGCCAGAGAAGGAGTTGCTCCTGTCTTCATAGCAGGAAGGTATTGTAAAATTCTGCAGCATTCTTACAGACCAGCTGGAGAAGCCAGGCTCACTGAGAAAATTAGTCCCCATCCTCCAAGTTCCCCTCAGTCCCAGAGCATACAGAAGGGAAGCAAGACAATTTCCATGCTCATTGAGATGCGTGAGGGGGGGCGGTCTGACAATTGAGAGCCACTGTGCCTGCCCGAGGGTTTCTATTTTAGAGAGAGTGGATGATGTTGTGAGGCTCCAGGGTGACCTGATAATATGGCAAAGTTTCAGGGATTGGCAGTCAAGGGCAAGAGCAAGGTGGAGGCAATGAAGAAGGTGGGGAGACCATGACCTGACCGTGAAAGAGAACAGATTCCTCTAGTTACATCAGCCTCAGCAGCCAGTGCAGTGAGAACAGAGAATGTCCCAACATGAGGCGGGTCGAGCTGCAGCTTAAAGAAGATCAGTAAAGACAAGAGGCCAATGCATAGATCAGCTGGGCGCCCTCATCCCCATTTTAAGACGTTACGTAAAATGCTTCCTGGGTCCAGCCTCTCGTCTGGGGAGAATGAGGGAAAGGGAAGAGAAGAACAAATCAGAGGGGCCGCCGTCCAGAAATGAAGTTTGGAGTTTGAATAGACCAACTGAATTCCCAAGAGACCAGGAGTTATGCCGGATGTGATTACATTGTTTCAATTAGCTACTGTCGAGACGTCTCACGCCCTGCCTCCCATCCCCGCGTCCAACCAAGTGACAGAAGGAATGTGTGAGCAAAGTGGGCTCAGTTATCAACTAGAGATTTCTACCTTCATGAGTGGCAACTATAAAAATAAAGCTGCTACACGTCTAAAACACAAGCTACTTTCTTTCCAAGAATCCAGAGTCTGCTACACATTAGCCGTACCTGCATATGCGGCAACATTTGTCTGTTGCTACAAATTCTCTCTGATATCCGCATTACGCGATATCAACGGGTCACAGGGAAAGGAGTGTGAAAATAGTCGTTCGCACATCTAAATCGACATATTGAAAAGGTACTCATACACTTACATTGTAGACATGAAAAGTATTTTTCTAAAATGCAGTGGGAAGATAGTAAATATTTAATACATTTGTACTAGTTATCTATTGCTACATAACAAAGCACTTAAAACTAAGTGGGTTAAAACAAAATTTATTATCTCATGGTTTCTGTGGGTGCAGAGTTCAGTGAGGGCACAGTTGGCATGGCTGGTCTCTGCTCTGCAATATCTGGGGCCTCAGATCAAAGACTTGAAGGCGGAAGAGCTAGAAGCATGGAAAGCCTGACTCGAGCTGGAGGATATACTTCCAAGGGGGCTCTCACGTGGGGGCAACATGGTACGGGAGAGTTGATTCCTCCAAGGGCTGCGTGAGCGTCCTCGTGACGCGGCAGCTCTCTTTCCCCAGAGCGGACTCTCCACGGGTTTAAGGAAGTTGCCCTAGATTTGGGGACCTATCTTCAGAAGTCTCACAGCATCACCTGTGCAGTATTCTACTGGTCACACAGGGCAGCCTGACTGTGCGCGGGAGGAAACTACACAGGGGACTGTATTAGTTATCTCCTGCAGTACTAAAAATTACCCTGAAACTTAGCAGTTTAAAGCAATAAACATTTATTATTCACAGTTTCTGTGGATCAGGAATACAGAAGCAGGTGAACTGGATGGTTGTGACTCAGAGTCTCTCATGAAGCTGTCTGCTGGTGCTGCAGTCATCTGAGGTTCAACTAGGGCTGAAGAATCTGCTTCTGAGCTCCCTCGTTTGCTGGTAGACTTCAGTGCCTTGCCGTGTGGGCCTCTCCCGAGGCTGCCTAGGTGTCCTTACGACATTACACTGGCTTCCCCCAGAGTGAGCCATGCAAAAGACAGAGCCCAAGACAGAAGCCACAGTCTTTTATGACCTGATCTTGGAAGTGGCATACGGTATTAGTTTCCTGTCGTTGCTGTGACAAATTACCACAAACTTAGTGGCTTACACAACGCACATTTATTATCTTACAGTTCTAGAGACCAGATGTCCAAAATGAGTTTCTCTGAGCTAAACTCAAGGTGCTGACAGACCTGTGTTTCTTGCATGGACTTTAGAGGAGAATCCATTTCCTTGCCTTTTTCCAGCTTCTAGAGGCCATCTGCATTCTATAGCTCACGGCCTTTTCTCTATCTTCAAAGTTGTCAGTGTAGCATCCTTAAGTCTCTCTGACTCTCTCCCATCTTTTTTTTTTTTTTTTTTTTTTTTGTGGTACGCGGGCCTCTCACTGTTGTGGCCTCTTCCTTGCGGAGCACAGGCTCCGGACGCGCAGGCTCAGCGGCCACGGCTCACGGGCCCAGCCGCTCCGCGGTATGTGGGATCTTCCCGGACAGGGGCACGAACCCGTGTCCTCTGCATCGGCAGGCGGACTCTCAACCACTGCGCCACCAGGGAAGGCCCTCCCATCTTTTAAGAGCCCTTTTGATTACATTGGACCCACCCAGATAATTCAGGATAATCTCCCCACTGTAAGATCTTTAATTTAATCATATCTGCGAAGTCCCTTTGGCCATGTAATTTATTCAACATATTCATAGCTTTAGGATGTGGGGATAAGGATGTAGACATATTTTGGGAGTTACTATCCTCCTACCACACACACCGCCACTTCTGCTATATTATACTCATCACGCAGACCAACCCCGGTACAACGCAGGAGGGGACTACTTACGGGTGTGAATATGAGGAGGTTGGGGTCCTTGGGGATCATTTTGGAGGCTGGCTACCACTACCTTTTTATGGGACTGTTACGCAACTTTGAAAAGTGTTAGTTATTGCTTCAAAATACGATTCTGAAATAAAAATCCTATACAGCTATTAACATTTTATTCTTGTTAGACTAAGAATAATAACGATAAAATCACACTGGCTACCATTACTGGTTGAGTGCCAAATTTGTGCTGGGCACAGTATAAGCATTTACCATAACACCTCTAAGTTATGTAGCATCGTGAAATATGAGAAGGTCACTATTTTTATCATTTATAATGACACATATAAAGAAACGGGTTCAGAGAAGCTAAATGATTTGAGTAAGTTCACACAGAGGAGTAGGTGGAGAGAAGGTTTGAATGGAGTTTGGTCAGGTGTTAGGTTATGTGGGTTCCAGTCCCGCTTTGCCACTAACTACCTGTGATCCTACATAAGTGACTTCAATAACCAAGTTTTCCTGGTTGACGTTAACTGGACTATAGATTCCTTAACTGTATGATCCTGAAAGAATAAAGAATGAAGGTATTCATGTAATTTATTATCAACCTACCAATGGCACTTTTGTGTAACTAGAAGCTCAGTATGTGTACAGAAGCTCAACTTCGAAACTTAGGCTGAAGACAATTATACCAGAAAGTGAAGTCCCTGTGCACGTAAACAACATACCATTGTTCTTGTCTGTGCCAAAGTGAAAGGGGAGAGAGAGCGAGCCTCATGGAAAGATTTTCTACATGAATTCTAATCTACTCATAAAAGCCACCCACTGAGACAACTTAAAAAAAGACCCTTTACACTGCATATCCTCAGTTCACCAAACATCTAGAAAAATCCATACTGTGACACACCGAAGTTCTATACAAGAACAAAGGAATCCACTTTTCTGTACATTTCCCCCCTTCTTTCATCTCTCCCTATTTATGTATAGTCTTTTCAGTAACAGATATTTACCTTATCTTCCTTAATTGGCTGTCTCGAATAGCTCATTTAAGAGAACATTTCTGGAGAGTTATTAAAAATTTTTTTAACATCTTTTTTGGACTATAATTGCTTTACAATGTTGTGTTAGTTTCTGCTGTATAACAAAGTGAATCAGCTATATGTATACATATATCCCTGTATCTCCTCCCTCTTGTGTCTCCCTCCCACCCTCCCTATCCCACCCCTCTAGGTGGTCACAAAGCACCGAGCTGATCTCCCTGTGCTATGCAGCTGCTTCCCACTAGCCATTGATTTTACATTTGGTAGTGTATGTATGTCCATGCCACTCTCTCACTTCGTCCCAGCTTACCCTTCCCCCTCCCCATGTCCTCAAGTCCATTCTCTATGTCTGCATCTTTATTCCTCTCCTGCCCCTAGGTTCGTCAGAACCATTTTTTTTTTTTTAGATTCCATATATATGTGTTAGCATATGGTATCTGTTTTTCTCTTTCTGACTTACTTCACTCTGTATCACAGACTCTAGGTCCATCCACCTCACTACAAATAACTCAATTTCATTTATTTTTATGGCTGCATAATATTCCATTGTATATATGTGCCACATCTTTATCCATTCATCTGTCAATGGACACTTAGGTTGCTTCCATGTCCTGGCTATTGTAAATAGAGCTGCAATGAACATTGTGGTACATGGCTCTTTTTGAATTATGGTTTTCTCAGGGTATATGCCCTGTAGTGGGATTGCTGGGTAGTATGGTAGTTCTATCTGTAGTTTTTTAAGGAACCTCCATATTGTTCTCCACAGTGGCAGTATCAATTTACATTCCCAGCAACAGAGCAAGAAGGTTCCCTTTTCTCCACACCCTCTCCAGCATTTATTGTTTGTAGATTTTTTGATGATGGCCATTCTAACTGGTATGGATATGAGGTAATACCTCATTGTGGTTTTGATTTGCATTTCAATAATGATTAGTGATGTTGAGCATCCTTTCATGTGTTTGCTGGCCATCTGTATATCTTCTTTGGAGAAATGTCTATTTAGGGAGGGTGGGAGGGAGATGCAAGAGGGAGGAGACATGGGGATATATGTATACATATAGGTGATTCACTTTGTTGTACAGCAGCAACTAACACAATATTGTAGAGCAATTACACTCCAATAAAGATGTTTAAAAAAGATACTTTCTATCTCTTTTTGAAGCCTTTGTCTCGTCTAGAAATTTGTCCAGTAGGAACTCTTTGATGTAACAAGTCCACTCTCAGATAGTTTCAAACTGCTCTTTCGTTCTTGAAACTGCAATTATTTTGTCCCTGTGCGCTTGAGGCTTGGATGGGAAAGATTTTTTCTCAACTATCAACCACCGCATGAATGAACAGTGGCCTTCAATTACTGGAAACAGACAAAGTGGAAATCTCGACTGCACATATTTCAATGTTGTCACATAAAACGGTGTTTCTTTTTATCAGCAAATGGTTGACAAATGTTAACATCACCCCGAAACAAACAGCCTGGTTTAAAACAACATAGTTAGTGGTGTTTCCATTTGTAATATTCCGTGCCAAGTTGAATGTCCTATATTCATGTTTCAAGTAAACTGTTTAATTAAAGCTTAAACAAGGGTCTCCAGAGCCTTAACAGCAAAGCATTATATTAGAAAACCAGGTAATGAATTCTAAAAAATTAATTTAGTATGGCCTCCTTATGTCAAATAAATCAAAGTCTATGACGTATTGCCTGATGTTATACATCTTGCATTCTGAAACTCTTGTGTAAATACTGATCTAAAATCATATGTTCTGAGCCACATTTTATATTTACTTATTTATCTGATCAACAACAGATAAGCCTCGGTTTGGTTTCCACGGCTGCCACTTAGCAGCTACTTGCCTTCTCTGAGCCTGGGTTTCTTCAGCTGTAAAACGGGGACAACATCCCTAAACTCATGGGGTTGATGCGGAGTGTAATTGAGAGAACGTGGGAAAGCACAGTGCTGGGTACAACCCTACTTGCCCTTTCTCCTCCCATTCCAGGGGCACACTCACATTCACCCTCACCAGACACACGTACACAGGTGTTTTTAGAAACCGATGGGAAAAAAAGCAAAGGAGAAAAGGCTGCTTAAGGGGAGCCAGTGCCTTTCCTTCAGGTTCTGCATTTTCGACACAGGCTAAATCAAGCCAGGCAGAAAAAGGAAGTATTTAAACAGAAAAGCCTTCAGTTCCCACGGCTCTTGAAGCTGCTCTGGAATATCTATATAATACCAAGAAGAGACTGAACTTCCAACACGACTTTATACAGTTCTTTAATCGGAGCGTCTTATTCAGCAAATTGGGAAATCTTGCCAATTCACATTTTAATTTCTCTCCTCTGAAAGGGAGCATTGCTGTGTGAGGAAAGGACACATTTTACTATGGAATCCCCTTTTTAGAGTCCTAAAATGTTATTTATCCACATTCTAATTGAGGCAGAATCATGTGCTCTGCAGTGAAAAACTTTGGAATCAGTTCTATATTTGAATCTTATTCCCTCACATGTTACTTGTGTGAGCCTTAGTTTTTCATCTGTAAAATGGGATACGCACCTCATGGTGCTGTGATGATTAAATCGATAATATACGTAAAACTTCATCTCACTGACTTTGAATAGTAAGTATGCCAGGAAGTGAGCTGTTATTATCCTGAAGTATTCCAGACATTAGCTTTAGTCAAAATTTCCAGTTGTTAGCTATTCTTTGCCAGTGCTTTAGTTCCAAACTAAAGCAAGAAGACCATTTGGTGAATGTCAATAAATGCCAATTCTGAAGGGTGAAGGAGAGTTGCGTTCAAAATTAAAAAAAAAAAAAAATTAGGGATGTAGGAGAAATCATCCAGCTTGTATATGAATGCTCTCAATAGGACCAATACCACAAAAAAGGAACTTATCACGAGCTTATCTAAATAGACACATTCCATTTCTGGACCATCCCAAGGTCAAGTTCAGAAAGTCAGCAGTGGGAGGTTGAGATTGGAAGCTCTATGCGAACATCAAGAATAAGTCAAGCGCACTCACCTTGCTGAAAGCGGGGAGAGAAAGTACAAGAGGCCTTTGTTAATCAGACAGGAAAATCATAGTCTGAAAATGCTGACAATGACATTTCAAAAGTCTCAGTTACTTAGTGATAGGCAAGAACATGTGAAGAAGGAGAAAAAAAAAATCCCTGAAGTTTTAAAAAGCAAAAAAAGGATCAAATATCTGTTGTATGTCAGAACTTTATCTTGCAAGGTTACTTCAGTTCACATTTCCTAAACAGGGACACCTCTGCAGAGGGAACACGAGGCTCCACACTGCTCCAGCACTGTGCTGGTAATTTGTGACGATGACAAATGCCACCTGATTGACGGCCCTGCCTATCCCACTTTAGGCAGTCAGAGACATACTGAAGACAGAGTCATCCAAATCCAAGTTTACTTATAAAATACCAAAGGGAACAGAACCTCCCACGCCCTCCAACGCCCCTCGTCCTGGCACTGTAAGGGGCCCAGGGGGAGAAGCATCCTCTCACTAAGACTGGCCCAGTGATGGGAGACACTGAAAGGGAGCAGCGAGCTCCCTAGGGACCACGTTAGCCTCAAGTAGTGATATGGTACCCTCTATCCCCACCCCACCTCCTTCTTCTTGAGCAACCGCTCCTTCATTTTCTCTCTTTTCTATCCACCACCATCTGTCCACAAAACTTCTGGAGGCCTTAAGAACTGAGTCCTTTGCCCTGAGACATTCCTCCTGTTTATCCACTGACCTTTTTACCCAACCTCACCTCCCCACCTGCCTCCAGGTGTCTCTCTGTCATTCTGACACCTGGGGATTCAAAGGGTGATATACCACCTGGGCTCAAACTGGACTTCTTCACTCTATAAACATAAACTCTACTGCTCCAGTCATAATAAACCAAACTTCCATGAAGGGAACACTGGTCTATATTCTTAAATCTTAAGAAAGAAAATCAGGTAAGTGGTCAGGTAGTTGACCTGGGAGAATTCTGTCTCTCCTTGTTACAGTTGCCATAGCTTGGCTATCGTTGCTGTTCCCATCTCTGTTTACTGCTGAAGGATTCCAGAAATCTCCATGCTGAGAAAAGGGGCAGCCTGCTCCCCACATCCACTCTCCCCACCTAGGCAAGAACGCTGGGTCAAGGTAAGGAAGAACATGGCAGATGGCCCAGAAACGATTGGGAACAAGGAGGTGACAACCTCAGACTCACAAAGGATATAAGCAGGAAGTAGAGACTTGAGAGGTATGCGGGGAATTGGCACAGAAACGAACTTGGGTCACACAATGAATAGGAAAAAAGAAAAGGTAACTGTCTCAAGTTAAAAGCTCTTTCCTTTCTTTTGTTAAATTAATAATCACAACTAAAAGCATGGAGGATTTATAGGCTTTTGTTTAAGGAGCCTATCTTTTTTTGCTTCAGTAAAACAGTATCTTTAAAGATGAATAGGACTGGCAAATGAATTTCTTTTAAAACCCAGAAGGATACATTAAAAGGCAGGAAACCGTATAAACATAAACATTTTTGCCCAGTCACTGAAAATGTTTCAGCAAGCATGAATAAAGTGACCTGTAAGCTATGCTAATACAGCCAAAAAGGACCATTTCAGCAAAGGAAAGAGACTTACTGAGCTCCATACCGGTAACAAAAGTAGCTTAGAAATAGATACAGCTGTATCCACTTACAATCCAAATTGCTATATGACTTGGGAAGCACCGTGCCCAAAAAGTGTCACGGAGCTCTGGAACAAAGCTTGACCTGGCAGTGGTTCTGGCTTTGTATCTCTGTGACTTTTAGAGAGCTCTTAAGCCTCTCTGGGCCTCAGGCCCTCAGCAAGAGAAGGAGGGGGCTAGGGCTTAGAGAGTGTCAAGGTCCTTCCTGCCCTAGAATTACTTCATCGTCAAGATTTATAGAGAAAGCATTGCAAAAGCACAATTAGCCTGAAGTTCGGGCATTTGTCCTGTCTCTCCATACTTCATCGAAGGATTCTTTGTCCTCTTTCTTAAAGGTGATTAGCAAACCTCGTGAGTGGAGTTGTTATACTGTGGTCTTTGGCCACAGCCGGACCTGGGATAGGTCTCATCTTTGTCAGTTCCTAGTAGTGTGATGAAGAACAAAGGACCATGCCTCTCTGAGCCTGCTTCCTCATCAGTTAAATGTAGTCTTATCTCGTAGGATTGATAGGAAAAAAATGGCATTAATCACATAAAGAGCTCAGCATAGCATCTGACACCCAGTGAGTACAGAAGTGATATATTGTAAACTGTATGTTGCATCTATAATATGGAAAGTGTTTGAGAGAGTCAGCACAACATAATGGGTAAGCACATGGGCTCTGGAGCCAGACTTCCTGGGTTCAAATTCTTTTCTGTCATTTCTTAGCCATGTGGTCTTGGGCAGATTAAACTGTCAGTGGCTCAATTTCTTCATTTGTAACTTGGGGATCATGATAACAGTATTTAGCAAATTGGGTCATTGGGAGGTGTGAATGAGTTAATATTAAAACACTTAGAACAGTATCTAGCTGGGGTGGGATGCTAAATAAAATGATCAGATCAACTTTTAATTAGAGGCTGGATCCCAGAACATATTTAAACAAAAAAACCCACATTAAAAAAAAAAAAATTAGCAGGGCTTCCCTGGTGGCACAGTGGTTGAGAGTCCGCCTGCCGAAGCAGGGGACACGGGTTCGTGCCGTGGTCCGGGAGGATCCCACATGCCTCGGAGCGGCTGGGCCCGTGAGCCATGGCCGCTGAGCCTGCGCGTCCGGAGCCTGTGCTCCGCAACGGGAGAGGCCACAACAGTGAGAGGCCCGCGTACAGCAAAAAAACAAAAAACAAAAATTAGCAGCCTAAAGTGTAATTACTTTAGGCACCTCCCGCTTAAACTCTTTCACGCAAGTATCTGTCTTTTAGAGGCATTCAGACTCCGTCAGGATTGTGGGTGGGAGCAATGGTGTCTCCTTAGACACTTCATCCTCTAACGGAGTCGGTGGGAACTGGTTCTAAACTCCTGGCTGGTGAATTTAATCTCTGATATGTATGCATTCTTTCCAGCATAACATTAGAAACCATGAGATGAAATTAGCTGCCTTTGTGCTACAAAAATAATAAATGAAATATCATAGCAAATGGATTTTGTGACATTTCTCATATAGTCTTTGGGCTCAGGGCTTCTATAATGAAGCTATGCCCTTTCCCTTTTGCATCTCTTCAGAAATGCTCTTGATTTTCCATCTATTGGAAAATACGTGACTCACACAAGCCAGCAGAGCTCTATACCTCATTATCTGATCTTGTTTCACGGTTGAGTTAGAAGAATATGTTAGGTCTATTTTAGTACAATATAAAGCTTTTGGTGAAGAACATTAAATTCAAGTATCACTGATTAGTGAAATAAAAGAGATTTTAACAGTGATTTCAGGGAGATGGAGATTCACAGTATGGATTAATAAGTCAAGTATCTTTTGTGATATAACTTATTTGAATGCATTCATCTAAAGTTGTAGAAAGTGATGCTGGACTTGTGCAAAATAGCTTCTAGTTAATGGACCATGAAATGATGAGGCTTTATTGTTTGAATTACAGGAGTATCATGAAAACCACTGCTCTATGCCCCAAAGCAGATTTTACTGTGATGGTAAAAATGTGCGAAAATTCACTTTGCTAATATGTGCTCTCAGTATGTTTTCAAGAGGGAATAATGTCAATCACAATCAGTTACTTTGATCTCAAAGGTCCTTTTTATCTGTAAGATTCTGACTCTGATTACTGAACACCCACGTGGTGGAAGGCACTATACCAGATATTGGCTTTTATACCAAATGTTGAAACAGGCTCCAGAATTTCCCCAGGGACCTCCCTCCACATGAGAACGTACACTCTCCAACCACCGGAGAATTCTCCGAGTAACCCATTGTGCCTTCAAAGACACATGACTCTTCTATTCTGCAGTTGCTACTGAAATGAAGATTTCTTGAAATACTCAACTGCCAATCCTTTTAACATTTACAAATCTTGGGAGAGCCCCTTTTGTTGAATCCTTTTCTTGTATCTGCTTTCATAGCAACCATCTAAAAATTCAGAGAGGGCTTGACATCATTCAAACTGTCAGATACAGGAAGTAGCTTGGTGGTTATTTTAAGAAGGATGAAACATACCATGCTTGGCCCTCAGCAGTGCTCACAGAATAATATTTGAATGAATTCGTGAAAGTTTGACAGACCTAGGAATGAGCTTAGGGGTAATAGGGGAAAAAATTACTGCACTAGGTCAAAGGTATCGTTTGAGATACTAAAGGAGGAGTATTCACGGTTAATGGTTGCCATGAAAGACACTTCAAATGGGACACTTCAAATATTAATTAATATACACCCTAATTCTGCATAAGTAGGTTAAAAAGTATTAAAAATGAATGTTTTTGCTTTACAGATAAAATAAATGGAAGATTTTAATATTAATTTTGTATCTTTCACTTATCTATCTTTGGGCTCAATGTTTCTGAAAAGAAACATAAATCTGTTTTATCTTTAGAGAACATCTTAATTTTCACTCATATGAAATGCCCTTGATATGGTACTTTCTGGGATTCAAGGTGCAGTGACCATCTTTTCATGATATCTACTCAACAGAGGATGAAGTTCTAGGAATACTTCGCGAAGCTTTTTTTTTTTTTTTCTATTGCTCAGCTATCTGAATGAAGAAAAAGACAAACAAGAAAAGAGAAATTCCCTTCCTGCTTTCCCAGGCTCCCACCCCAGTGCTGCGTGTATAATGCTGCCCTAAGGACACCGTGTAGTCTAGGGGAGAGAATAGGAGCTTCAGCAGCAGACCTAATAGCTGCAGTTCTGCCCCAACCATTTTCCAGGAGGCCTCAGACGCGATAATTAACCTGCTGGGCCTCCATATCTGTCTTTGTAAATGGGAATAATATTTATACCATAGGGTTATTACGTGCATTTCCCAGCATACAGATTTTGAAGACTTTTTATTTTGAATTTCAGACTTATAGAAAGGTTGTAAAAATAGTACAGTTACTGTGTAAACAGGTTTTAACAAGTGTTAATCTCCTTCTCTTCCAACGCAACATAAATTTGGTCTACGTTTTTCTATTTCAAAACGAAGAGCTTCAAATATTTCCTCTGATTTGGCCTCTCTAGTAATCAAATACACACACACACACACACACACACACACACACACAGACACACACACACACACATATATATATATATATATATTTTTTTTTTTGCGGTACGCGGGCCTCTCACTGTTGTGGCCTCTCCCGTTGCGGTACGCGGGCCTCTCACTGTTGTGGCCTCTCCCGTTGCGGAGCACAGGCTCTGGACGCGCAGGCCCAGCGGCCATGGCTCACGGGCCCAGCCGCTCCGCGGCATGTGGGATCCTCCCGGACCGGGGCACGAACCCGTGTCCCCTGCATCGGCAGGCGGACTCCCAACCACTGCGCCACCAGGGAAGCCCTATATATTTTTTTTAATCAATAGAATTTAGTTTTTAGGGCAGTTTTAGGTTGACGGCAAAACTGAGCGAAGGTACAGAGAGCTCCCACATACCCCCGGTCCCCATGCATGCACAGCCTCTCCCACTATCAGTATCTCCCACCAGAGTGGTACATTTGTTATCATCAATGATTCTAAATGGACACATCATTATCACTCAGAGTCCTTATTTTACATTAAGGTTTACTCTTGGTGCTGCCCATTTTCTGGGTTTTCACATGTATCCACAGTTATAATATCATATGGAGTAGCTGTGCTGCCCCAGAAATCCTCTGTGCTCCACCTTTTCTTCCTTCTTTCCTCCCCGCCCCCCTGCCACCAGTGACCTTTCTACTGTCTCCATAGTTTTGCCTTCAGAATGCCATATCGCTGCAATCATACAGCATGCAGCCTTTTCAGATTTGCCTCTTTCACTTATTGATACGCACTAAGGGTGTCTTGGTTGCTTCCAAGTTCTGGCAATTATGAACAAAGCTGCTATAAACATCCATGTGCAGGTTTTTGTGGAGATAAAAAGTTTCAACTCGGGTAAATACCAAGGAGTGTGATTCCTGGATTATACGGTAAAAGTATGTTTCATTTGGTAAGAATTTGACAAATTGTCTTCCTAGGCGGCTGCACCGTTTTACATTTCTACCGGCAATGAATGAGTTGCTGTGGTTCCACGTTCTTGCCAGCATTTGGTGGTGTTATTGTTTTGGATTTTCGATGCTCTAATAGATGTATAGTGGTGTCTCATTATTGTTTCAAACATAATCGTGTAAGTGCTTGAACTCTTGGGAGGGCAGAGTTAAAGTCTGTTTCTCCAGGAGGCCTCTGGGCTCTTATATAAATCAATGGATTGAATTGATAAATTAAGGAGAGATAGAAGTGTCACTTAATATTACTCAGCAGAGTCACTTGAATACCAGACTCTGCTGGCCAAGAAAACCAGGTCCCTACTCAACAACTGTCTCCTTTCTAAACCCTAGTGTTTTAGAGTTAAGTTTAGCTACATGATACCCGATGGACTAGCTGCTTTCTATGAGAACAATGCCATTCAAAAGCTTGTATGTAGGTGGGTCTTCCTCTGTAGGGGCAGTGATATATAGTTAATGAATAATTGTTTTCTTTTTAGCATAATTGTTTATCCATCTGGAAGAAAGTAAAATTGGACTTATATCTCCTACCATATACAGAAGTAAACACCAGATCAATTAAAAACTTGTATGTAAAAAATTAAGAGAATAAAAATCTTAAAAGAGAATTTATGAGATTATATGCATAATGCAGAAGTTGAAAAAGAATTTTAAATCCAAAATAGGAAAATCAAACATATTTGACTATATAATAATAATTAAGAACTTTGGTCCAGTGAGGATATAGCAACTGTTGAGGAAATATATTTGTAATTTACATGATAGGTAAAAGGTTTGCTATAATATACCGTGAGCTCTTATAAATTAATGAGAAAAAGATAAAAACTAAATTGAAAAATGGACAAAGGATATATAAAACAATTAACAGAAGAACAAATCCAATTGGCCAAAAAATATATGTAAAGATGCTAAGCCTCATAAGTTGCAGGGAAATGGAAATTATAGTGAAAATGTTGGAAGAAAGACAAGTAGGAGGTCTGAGCTCGGAGAAAACCCAGGCTATTACAGCCTTCAGTGAACACCCTGGTGATACCAGGACGGTAGTGGATGACACTGACTTGAGCAATGCTGAAGTATTTTCTTAAGGGCACTTACTATAGCCAGAAGCCATATAGTGATAAAAAGCGTGAACTCTGGAACCACTTCAGAGATGTGAGTTTGAATCCTTACTCCCCTTTTTACAAACAATGCAACAAACAAGTTAAAATTTCTAAGCTATTTCTTCATTTAAAAATGAGAATAAGGGGCTTCCCTGGTGGCGCAGTGGTTGAGAGTCCGCCTGCCGATGCAGAGGACACGGGTTCGTGCCCCGGTCCGGGAAGATCCCACGTGCCGCGGAGCGGCTGGGCCCGTGAGCCATGGCCGCTGAGCCTGCGCGTCTGGAGCCTGTGCTCCGCAACGGGAGAGGCCACAGCGGTGAGAGGCCCGCGTACCGCAAAAAAAAAAAAAAAAAAAGAATGAGAGTAAGAATACCTACCTTCATGAAGTTATGTAAGTTCATAGGTTTTTAAGCTCTTAGGGTAGTAAAAATGCCTACTGAAAAATTTATCAGAAGCATTGGTATGGAATCTATATGGTTTATTTGCAGGACGATTTTATAGGAAGTATATACTGTACTTCTTGAATGTGTTGGGTTACTTTTCAAAATGTTCTAAAATATTAGAAATTTCATCTCAAACCTAGATAGTAGCAATTTCAGTTAAAACTGGGCTAGTGCAAGGATCAAACTGTGAATGGTTGGATGCCAACTGTAAGACAACCCAGCAGATATCAACCTTGACTGAGGTTCAGTCCACAATCTATAAGCTAAGTCCAGCAAGCCAGAAAGTGATTTAAAAATGTCCAAGATTGTACCGAGAGTACAATTTGGAAAAAGTCACCATAATCTAATTAATATTATGATGATCTATCTATTCAATTTCATATCTTTTTAACACCCCCCCATATGCTTAAAAGATTATATAATACGAAGTTAGAACATTGTTTTTTATTTCTACATTAAAACAAAAAACATACTCTCTCATGTGATCGAAAAACAAACTTTGATTTTAGAGAGTGGAGTGACTGTGCCATTGTTTTTTTTTGTTTCGAGAAAAAGAAGAAACTAACATTTCCTGAATTCTTACTCTATTAACTTTCTCTGCCTTATGAGAGTAATTTGTTTTTGAAACCCCCTTAATAGGACAAAATATTATAAGTTGGAAACTTAATTACTATTAAAAAGTTACTATAAAATTTTTAAATGTACTTCTCAGTCCCCAGATCAGAACTTATACTAGAAAAACTATAGTCCACTCAAGTAGAAAGAGCACACGGGGAAAGGTGAGGCAACATGTAAGAAGCTGTTATTAGCCCAAGGGTTGGGGGACATTGGGAAGAGGTGTTTTACCAGAACCCAGCAGATGGAGCCCAGGGGATATCCTGCTAGAATGGTCACGTCCCTTTCTCTCCTCCTCTCACCTTTTAATCTGCCTTTAGTGCCTCTCACAGTCTGCAGAAGCCAGGTGGCAAGGGAGTCTGGGAGATAGTTAGCAGGAGTTTGCTGCCTGTGGGCAGAGCGGAGCTGGGGGGGAAGGCAAATGGATCTGAGAGCAAATAGGTATGACTGGCACAGTCATAGAACAAAGCAGTTTCCCAGTTGAAACACATAAATTAGTCTGTTTCTACGAATTTGATATTTTCCCCCAGATTCCAGATACAAGTGATACCACGCAGTATTTGTCTTTCTCTGTCTGGCTTATTTCACTTAACATAATGCCTTCAGGACCCATCCATTTGTTGCAAATGGCAGGATTTCCTTTCTCATGGCTGAATAATATTCCATTGCATACACCACAACTTCTTTACTCATCTGTCCATTGGTATCAGAACACTTAGGTTGTTTCTATATCTTGGCTATTGTGAATAACTTTGCAATGAACGTGGGAGTGCGCGTATCTCTTTGATATCCTGTTTTCATTCCCTTTGGATATACATACCCAGAAGTGGGATTGCTGGATCGTATGGTAGGGTGGGGAAAATAGGGAGAGGTTGGTAAAATGGCACAAACTTTTGGCTCTAAGATAAATAAGCTCTGAGGATCTAATGTAAAGCATGGCGACTATAGCTGATAACACTGTATTTTATAATTGAAATGTGCTAAGAGTGTAGAACTTAAATGTTCTCACACACAGACACACGCAAAGATAACCATGTGAGGTGAAGGATGTGTTGATTAACCAGCCGGGGGACCCTTTCACAGTGTATACGTATAGCAAATTGTCCACAGGGTGCACTTTAAAAATCTTACAATTTATCTGTAAATTATACCTCAATAAAGCTGAAAAAATGCAAAATAGTTCTCTTATGTGCAAAAACACTCGCTTACTAAGCCAGAGTAGGTGTATTCAATGAAACACTTCATAAAGCAGAAGTATCATAGCCCAGTTGAGTGTCTTCCAGGATTTTACTGCATTAGATGTTGAGTTAAGTACCTTACATCCTCTAATTCTTTTAATCTCAGCAAGGATTTAGGCACTATTATTCATACAAAACAGAAAACGTAAGGATCAGAGAGATTAAGTAATTTTCCCAAAATTTAGTTAATTAAGCAACAAAACCAAGATTTGAGCCAAGCTCTCCCAGACTCCCCTGGCCTTTCCACTACTTCAGATATAAAAATGATTAAATAACCATTAAATAAATGAAATACGCCAATCAACATAAATATGGGACCATATATTTATAAATAGTATATATATTATATGTTTAGTATGTATACTAAATATTAAGAATTTGGGCTATATCAATTAAAATATAATTTGCTTAATCTAAACTAGACAGAATCATTTGGGGAGTTTGTTAGGAAGTTAAACAGGCCTCGCTTCAGACATCCTTAGTAAGAGTCTCTAGGAGCAATGCCTGGGAATCTGCATTTGAAACAAGCTCCACAGTAGATTCTTAGGCACATTAATGTTTGACAAACTTAAAGTAGTTCTGTATTTGGTCATACTAACTCTCTTACCAAGAGTTATTTTAAAATAATTTTCCTTCAAAAAGGAAAACAAAACAAATTGACCAAAGGAGAAAAAATAAACCCACAATCCCTGTCTACACCGACCAAACCCAAACAACCTACTCTTTTCTATATAGAACCTTAGTTCAGAGATAATAAAGCCAAAGAAAAATACCATAGGATTTCACTTATATGTGGAATCTACGAAAACAAAACAAGTGAAGAAACATTAACTACAGAGAACAAACAGGTGGTTGCCAGAGGGAAGGGGAATAGGGAAATGAATAAAATCGGTGAAGGAGATTACGTGGTACAAACTTCTAGTTACAAAATAAATGCGTCACGGGGAGGAAACGTACAGCATGAGGAGCGCAGTCAATTGTATCGTAACATCTCTGTATGGTGACAGATGATAACCAGATTACCTTGGTGATCATTTTGTGATGTACAGAAATATCAAAACACTATGTAAAAAAGAAAGAACTAGGAAAGTTCAAATGTTAAATCTTTAATTTAACATTCTATCTTCATGTACTTCAAACACTTTTATATTACCTCAAAAATTTTTTTCTCAGTATGAATGGTTTTTTTTTTTTTTTTTTTTGCGGTACGTGGGCCTCTCACTGTTGTGGCCTCTCCCGTTGCGGAGCACAGGCTCTGGACCCGCAAGCTCAGCGGCCATGGCTCATGGGCCCAGCCGCTCCGCGGCATGCGGGATGCGGGATCTTCCCGGACCAGGGCACGAACCCGTGTCCCCTGCATCGGCAGGCGGACTCCCAACCACTGCGCCACCAGGGAAGCCCATGAATGGTTATTTTTAAAGCCTTTGGTTATGTTACATGATCTTAAAGACTGAAGGTTTTCATATTTCTCTAGTTTATTTCTTGCATCATATATGATATCTCACATTTCCCAATATGCTTCTTACATACTCCTTTCAATCATCAGGTTTATGAAACTATGTGTTTATATAGGCTATGTCTTCTACTGTGTTTGAAAAATTCCTAAAAATACATTTATTTGTCTCATTCTTATTATAACAAAACAAAACAAAAAAGGATGATTCAGGGACAAAAAGATGACAAAGTTTCTTCAGGTTGGTGATATATTTAAAGAGTAATATGTGATATACAACTTAGACATTTGGCTTCTGAAAATTTGACTAAGTTACAAATATCCCAGGCTACATAGTAACTCTAAAATTCAATAATTCAACTTTGTTATAAAGAAAGAAACTCCAAGGTACAATATTTTAGTGGATATCTTAAATTCTTCCTAAAGACTCTTAACTACTAACTGATTAATTATTTCATAAGATTATTATTACTATCAGCAGCAATGCATACCTAGCTCTATTCACATTAAAATTAATCTTGCTATCTAGTCAAATTTGCAATAATTTGAACCTAATATCCTGATTCCATTTAATACATGAAGAACTGGGACTTTAATTGCCTTAAAATACATACATTTCATTTTTATCCTTCTGATATAGCTTTCCTCAGTCTTCTAATTCCTGAGAAAATCTCAACCAGGAAACAAACTGGTTTTATAATATAGAATCATATAAGAATTTATGATGAATCTTAGACAATTAATATATAATATATATAATAGATGTATCATCTAATCCAAATCACAAAGCAATCATATATATATTTATATATACTTGAATTATAGGTATATGTATATATATAGTGTAATCCAAAACACAAAGCATTCATGCACTTAGTCATTCAACAAACACTTATTTAAAACCTACAAAATACAGGCAGTGTCTAGGCTCTTGTGATGCATCAGTGAACAAATAAAAATCCTTGTCTTAGTGGAGTTTGCATTTTAGCAGAAGGAGACAATAAACAATAAGCATAATGAAGAACCAAATTACATAATATGGTAGAAGGTAACAATTACTAATGGATAGAAGAAAAAGTAGGGCAGCATAAAGGATGAAGTAGATTACAGTTCTTAAACAGAGTGGCCAGTGCAGGCCTCATTTGAGCAAAGCTTTGAAGAAATTGAAAGCAAGTTATTTTTGTTTTATAAATATGATCATACATAATAAAATATAGGCTTCATTTCTATTAAATACTCCCTTACACATTAAGTTTTCTAAATGAGTTAATTATCTTTTAGTATTTATTTGTTTTCTCTTCTGTTAGAATCTCATCTCCTTGAGGAAAAGAATTGAGTCTTATTCATCTTTCTTTTCCAAGCCCTTAGTACTGTCCTTGGTACAATATTTGGAGAATGGGAATTGAATTGTTTAATAAGATATGGTTAGAAACAGCTTTTGAGATTTCTACCAATGGGATTTTGGTTAGCAGAAGGAAAGCAAACTACTGTCATTTTTCTTCTACTTGTTTCTTTAATACTCTCTATAAACCATATTTCATGAATCCCCAATTTTACCATTTTCTTGGAACTGGGAGAACAATTGTCAATTAGAGGAGTCCCAGTATGCATGGAAGGAAATGGAGTAATTCTTAATTTTGTTTTTTTAATCTTAAATAACAATTAAAATATATGTTAACACATTGAGCCTACAAAAGTGAATATGAAATATTCAAGTAATAAAAACCCAGGATCTTCAAACAATCTAACTTTTTAATAGTATAAGTTAGACTCCAATGATTTTGGGTAGTAGGCATAATTGTTTGGTGTTTGGATAATTACTATACTCTCCGTGTAGGCCACTTATAACTTCATCACAGCTGAGAAAGAGAGAGCGAGAATTTCTGGGTAGCAGTCATAGCCAGACTATTTCGGAAAAGGAAATCAAATGCCATTGGAAGTGAGGTTGATAAGTGAACTTTGAGAAACTGCAATCAGAGAGATGCAAAGAATTAATATCTCAACAATAGGCATTAGGGTCTATGAACAAGAGTCATGAGAAGAAGATGGGCAAAATACTACAGGACAGTAAAACAAAAAACACCACCAACAGCTGTGTCTATATATCTGGATCTGGATCTATGTCTACAAGGATGAATACATGAATCAGACATAGACATAAATGAATCTTTCTCCTAACCTTGGTCTCAAAGGATTTCTCTACCATCCTTACGATACAAGATTGGAAATTAATTCCAGAATTACACTATATTCTTTGTTCTTTGTTACATACATATGTGTATATATATACACACATATATATATTCTAAAATTAATATAATAAACAGTTGCATAAAGGTCATGGTCAATTCTTAACTAATGGTCATTCTCTAAATTTTTTGTTTTTATAGTAACCTGAGTTAAAGAGTGTCAGATTAATTAAAGATAAATATTAGCTGTGGCTGTAACTAACTGAATGTGGCAGCTCTACAAACTGTGTTACTGTTGGTGTGTTAAGTATGTGGTAAGTATTGATTCCAAAAAATTTAGAGTGAATTCTCTCAATCTAGGTATCCAACACAACAAGCAACAGCAAAGCCCCTAAACACCTTGCGCAAAGGGTAGATTATTACTAATTCCTTTCTTGGCATAAATTTAGGCTTTAGCCCAAGAGTAGTCTTGAAAGCAAGTGAGCTCTTATTAACATTTTGTACTTGGCTTCCATCTCTGAGAATGTGAAAAGCAAGATTAAAATTAAAAAGGTGCTACAGAAGTTGCTAGGCACTTTGGGTTAAGTGCTGCATGGTAGCAGCAGGAACACATTTGATGTTCGGGATGTGTTTGACACACAACTCTTGGAATAGGTACTGAGAATTTCTGAGAAATCTGTAGGCCATGCCTTGTAAATTACCAACAGTAACAATTTCGGTCTTTGCTCATCAGTCAGAAGCAGCCGCTGAACGATAAGCCGTCCCCAGGGTCACCTGGACTTTAGCGGTCTCAGCAGAGCCAAGGGAGAAGGAGTTTTCCTGCTAGGTCAGGAACCCGATTTATAGAAAGGAGTAACAACCAATGAACAGCATAAATTTGTTACTTGCTGGCATTCTCCCAAGACAGGACAAAGGAACAGAAAATTCAAAGAGCAGGGTTCTACTTTTCTTGTCAATCCTTACCTTTTTTAATATATAAAATTATCAAGTCAAAAGATGAGGACTTATTAATTAAACAAGGAAGAAAGGGAACAGCTACCACAAGCCTGGAACCATTCCATATCTTTTCCTCTCTCCTTGAATAAACAAAATCCTCACTTTATTGCATTGTGCAAGGTAAATATGGCCTTGAACTCAATTCTGATTTCATTCTGGTCAACCTTGCAGTGATCTTTGGCAAATGATTACTTTTTTTGTACGCTTTTTAACAGCTAAAATGAATTTACAGGACAATCTTTTGACCCTTAGTTGATGGTTTAAAAAGTGCTCAAATTTTAGGAAAAGGTGTTTTACATACATTTTATATTGTCAGGTTGTTCTCTGACAAAATATTATTTTGGGTGCATTCTTCTTGGAAATCATACTGAGGACAAATACATCTTAGGAAAATAAAACTGTGTTAAGAAACTATGGCTTACTCGGTAAATATTTATTTAGTCCCTTCTAGGAGCTGGGCGTGTTGTTAAATACACCGCTGAATTCGAAGAATGATATGGTGTTTCTGCTAGAGAGGTGTGTTTGTGGTGGTTAATAAAATGGGTTCTAGGGTCAGGTGGATCTGATTTTTAATTCAGGCTTCATCATTTACCAGCTGTACATCCTAGAGCAGGACACAAACTGTTTAAGCCTCAGTTGGCTCATTTGTAAAGTGAGAATTAAAATCGCACTTGTCTCATAAGGTTATTGTGAGGCTTAAATGAGATAATATATGCGGCATAAAGATACTAATTTATATTTTATTTTCCTTATGGTATAGAAATCAGCAGGAATGGGACTGTAACTGTTTTATTTCCTTCCTTTCTTCCTCCTTTGCCCCTCCTTCCCTCTCCTCTTCCCCTTTCCTCTTCCTCTCCAAGGTAGCCTGAATCGAATCTATTTCTGTGGAGAGGGTGAGATGGGGTATGAAGACAATTTCCTTTTACGGTGTTGGGGCTCAGGACACACTACCCCAAATATGGTACCTCGGCATAATGAATATTTTAAGCTGAAGGAGTTGGAGAAAATGGTAGGCCACACAGAACTCTCCCCAACCCTTCTCCTCTGAAACAGGTCAAAAAACCCTCACGTGAGAGGTGCCCTTCCTGTACCCGGAGGGAAGGCACATCTCTATCTCTGAAGACAAAGGGATGCCAAGGAAGAACCTGGACAAACAGGCCTTGTCAAGTTTCCCTCAGTTACCACACTCACCTTCTTAACTTAGAGTACTCCTCCATGACTATGCACTTTTCATCAAACCTAGCACACAATACTCAGGTCTAACTCTTTCTCTGGCGGGCTTCCCTGGTGGCGCAGTGGTTGAGAGTCCGCCTGCCGATGCAGGGGACACGGGTTCGTGTCCCCGTCCGGGAAGATCCCACATGCCGCGGAGCGGCTGGGCCCGTGAGCCATGGCCGCTGAGCCTGCGCGTCCGGAGCCTGTGCTCCGCAACGGGAGAGGCCACAGCAGTGAGAGGCCCGCGTACCGCAAAAAAAAAAAAATTATGATATGGAATGGGAATTGTCAGATATCTGGAGCTATCACCTCATTGTCAGCTAAGATTCCTGTTCATGTGCTGATGTTAATGAGTCAGCGTTCTTCTGAAAATTTCCGGACAAAGCAGTTATAAGATCTGTGTTTCTCCAGTCTTTCTGGCCATATAACTGAGCTCTGAGGCCTGAGGCTGGCACAAAAATTATTATCTGGGGGGAATGGAATAAATCCACAGAGGTTCTAACTAAGTCCAAGTCTAATTCAGCTACAGAACAACTCAGTTAACTTGCAGATCTTTGCATTAGTGTGAGCAGTTTTGCAGGAAAGAGCTCTCTGCAGGAGGCCCCTTTCGTCTTGTCACTTTAGCAAAGCTCTATTTTAACTAACTTCTGGCCCAAGCACAACTTTCAAATCTTTTGATCACACAAAGCCTTGCGAAACCTGTTGCTTCTTTCCTCAGATCAAAGAAATAAGAATTAAGAATAAGTAATTAACAGATGACCAGACCTTTTCCCCAACCTTCCCTTCAGTAATCTCACAAACGGTGTGAACAATATAACATCCAAAGAAAAATCACAAGGAATCAACAAGCCTTCATGCAATGGGAGATGGTGACAAATCTGACCGCTATCTCATTGATTAACTGAGATTACTTCTCCATTTTCCCTTGAAAAACTTTCACGGCTGAACAGAATCTTCAGAGTTGGATTTGGGACACGAGTCTGACTTCTCCCCAGATGGTCAGCTTTCTGATTAAAGCAGATTTTTCCATTCCTACCAACATCTGTCTCTCACACTGACTTCTGAGCAGCGAGCAGCCAGTCTTGAGTTCATTAACGTTAGATTCTGACAAGCTCTTCCCTTCTGAAGATGGTACGGTCAGCACTCATCTCTCACCCTCACCCAGGTGCCCAAGAAAGAGAAACAAAGAAGTGAAATTAAGTGGCTCTGGCACTGTTAACATGGAATTACCAACAGTTCGAACATCCAAATTCTCAAAAAGAAAAATGTAAGAGCTCTATCCCCAATAATGCTCAAATTACTATTTTTGAACACTTTTCTGTGTCCTTATTGGACCTGATTAAAGTACCAAGAAATGTCACTTTACCAAATGTTTCAAAGTTATTAAGTGTTCTGAAATGAACATTCAAAAAGCTTCATGTTAAAGTAAAATCTCTTCTTTCTTCCATAGAACTGCTTCTTAATTTAACAAAGTCCAGCATGGAAAAATCTGAATAAACAAACGGGAAAACAGATGCACAGAGAGGTAACTTGCTTAAGGTCACATGGTTAAACCTGGCAAAGCTCTGTCTCCAGAGGTCTGATCTCAACCAGAGCTGACTGTTACCTGTGTTTCACTTTTCTGAGTTGCTTATTCGTGTCCTTTCCGCATTGTTCTCATGTCCTCAGAAATATGTAAAGTTCCTGGAATGTTAAACATTTGACGTATATTTGTTGCAAACATTTGCCCCAGTTTGTTCTTTATCTTCTACGTTGTTTATGTGTTTTGAAGGTTTTAAAAATTTTTTGTTATTTAAAAATATTTAAGTCAATATCAGCCTTTGACACATTAAAAAGCATATTTAACTTTTGCTTTTATAAGTTCCTTCCTTCCTTCTTTACTTCCTCTCCTCCTTTCTTTATCACTGGTGCTTTTTTTAAGAGTATGAAAATAGGGAGTTCCCTGGCGGTCCAGTGGTTAGGACTCTGTGCTCTCACTGCCTAGGGCCCAGGTTCAATGCCTGGTCAGAGAACTAAGATCCCACAGGCTGCGCAGCACAGGCAAAAAAACCCCCAAAACCCAAACAAAACAATCGACTGCATATATATTTTTTCAAACAATGTCACTTTCCCTTCCGACTCCACCCTCATCATAAAGACTCTGGCAGCTGGGAGGCTGTGGTTAAGAATCACTTTTCAGCAGTTCACCACTGCATGATTCCAGTTGTTCTTTTGCTGAATCTTTAGGTATTTTGAAAAGTCTCGTAAGTAATATTAATATATCTTATAATCTTGAACTATCACATTACTAGAATGAACCCCACATTGACAAGATATATTGTTCTTTTAATATACTGTGAGACTTAAGGGTTTTATTTTATTTTATTTAAACCTTTTTTCTTTTTTTAATAAATTTATTTATTTTTGGTTGAGTTGGGTCTTTGTTGCTGCGCGCAGGCTTTCTCTAGTTGTGGCGAGCAGGGGCTACTCTTCGTTGCGGTGCGTGGGCTACTCGTTGCGGTGGCTTCTCTTGTTGCGGAGCACGGGCTCTAGGTGCGCAGGCTTCAGTAGTTGTGGCACGCGGGCTCAGTAGTTGTGGCTCGTGGGCTCTAGAGCGCAGGCTCAGTAGTTGTGGCTCACGGGCTTAGTTGCTCCGTGGCATGTGGGATCTTCCCAGACCACGGCTCGAACCCGTGTCCCCTGCACTGGCAGGCGGATTCTTAACCACTGCACCGCCAGGGAAGTCCAAGGGTTTTAAAGAAAAAAATTTCCTGTAGCTCCTTTTAACATGTAAAAAATCATAAACCTCTTAACAAAATAGTTTCAGGTAAAGTGATTTAAATAATTGATTATATATTTAGAGTCAATTTTTGATCAATTAGAAGGAAAAGACAGATATTCTGAAATTATAAGTGAAATAGGAAATCTGACTTACAAAAATCTGAGCTATATACGTTTTCTATGTATTGAATAGCTTTGAATGTAACTATCCGGGGGCTAATTTCCTGAGACAAGCACTTGGATGGGCCTTTAAAACAAAGCACCCAGAAATTTAAAGCGGTTGAGCTTACTAAGTCTTCAACCTACAGAACAACAAACACAGTGAAAACTGCTTTTTTCCAGCAAGAATCATGTTTTATAAAGAAAATGAAAACAAAGTGTAGTATTCGCTTGGAGAAATGAAAATTTCATGGACGTCTTCAATACTCTTAACTGTTGCTTGAAGTTTAAGTCAGTCATTCTGTCAGGCAAGCTGTCTGTTACCTTGACATAATAAAGGCTGAGTTAGCCAGCACTTTCCAAGACACCGCCCGTGGTTGTCTTTTACTGACGGCTCATTCCAATTCTAAGTCTAGTTTAGTTATCTATGTTAGTTAGACTAGCTGCAATACAGTTGTCAGATTATTCAGAGTTTTAATCCATTCCGGCTGCTATTACAAAATACCACAGACTGGCTGGCTTATAAGCAACAGAAATTTATTTCTCACAGATCTGGAGGCTGGAAGTCCAAGATCAGGGGGCCTGCGTGGTCAGGTTCTGTGTCTGATGAGAGCCCTCTTCCTGGTTCCGAGATGGCCACCCTTTCCCTGTATCCTCACGTGGTGGAAGGGGCTGGGGGGATCCGTGGGACCTCTTTTATAAGGCCACTAATCCCAATCTCCTAGTTACCTCCCCAAAGCACCACCTTCTAATACCATCACTTTGGGGATTAGAATTTCAACATGTGAATTTGGGGGGAACATAAACGTTCAGACCATTGCATTCCGTTATAGGAAGTAGCCAGATGACTGTTGTTTACTTTCTCTTGGGGGGAGAAGGGGTGAGAGGGTGAAGAAGTGGATTACGTTAAGGAATACTTAGGGCTCGATTTCTCAGAAAATTGACAACTTCCAGATAAATGGATACATTTCTGGGTTTTTTGATTAATGGCTGCCCTTTCCTCTAGTTATAAACCCTGGAAGAAGAAAAAAAAATCTGGAAGAGTCAACTTCAGTTCATTTGATTTCCTGAAAATTTTGATAATCAGTGCCATCATGCCAAACAACAGAGCGTTTACGGTATTTTGATTGACGGATATGCGTTTACAGAAGTTAGGGGTAAAAGGCTCATAGTCAGCATTTAAAGTGCATTTATTTCAGTTAGAAAAATAAGGAGGTATATGTGGTTTCCTCCTAGCACGACGGGAGGGTGGTGTTATGATCTCCTAGTGTGATGGTATCAGTACAACTTTAGTTGACAGAATAATAAAAAAATTTGAAGAGGAAGGCAAAAATGTCAGAAAAGTAAGAGGAAGGAGTATAACAACAGAGAGAACATCTAAACTCATTGCTTTAAAACACATGAAAATATTTTAGACATCAGTTGTTGGAAACTGTTATGGGCTGAACTGTATTCGTCACAAATTCGTTTGTTGAAGTCCTAATGCCCAGTACCTCAGAATGTGACTGCATTTGGAGACGGGGCCTTTAACGAGGTGAATAGATCAACTGGAATCATTCAAGTGGGTCCTAATCCAATATAACTGGCTTCCTTAAAAGGAGAGGGGACTTGGACACAGACATGCACAGAGGGCAGACCATACGAGGATAAGAGACAGAAGACGGCCCTTTGCAAGCCAAGGACAGAGGCCTCAGAAGAAACCAGCCTAGTCAACCCGCTGACCTTGGACTTTCCAGACTTCGGGACTGTGAGAAAATAAACTGTTGTTTAAGCCACCCAGTCTGAAGTACTTTGTTATGACCACCTAAGCAAACTAAAGAAGCAAAGTGTATACCCTTCTGAGAGAAAAGTGAAAACAACATAACACTCTGAAAAAGAAATGATATGAAACCACATTTAACTGCATATTCCTTTTCCTCCCAATGAAATTTCATTTCCTAATTGATTGCTGTTGTAAATCTGGAGTTGGTCTAGCACAGAATGATGTCAATGGAGAAGGAGGGGCCGCTTACACCACCCTGAAAGCGTCCTCATGAGCCCTGATGAGGCCATGACTGTGGCCCCAGATCAGGGTTTCCAGGGCTCCACCTCCATGAGCCCAAGCAGTCTTCCCTCAGTGGAGAGAGAATGCTGGGGATGCAGTAGCTTGCAGAAAGAAACTCAATCTTAGGAAGATCTGTAGGAGACAAGAGGAGGACCAGTAGCTTGGTGGCTTGCACGTGTCAGTTTACATTGCAGGATTCCCTTTGATGGGGTTCAGGACATGCCACTCCAAAATATGGCACCTTGGCATATTAAATATTTTCAGCTGCAGGAGCTGGAGAAAACAGCAGAAGCAAGGACACTCTGGTTTTGCCCCTACCCTCTTCCCTAAAACAGATCATAAAACCCTCATGTGAGAGCTGTCTTGCCTATATCTGGAGATAGGAGCATCCTTACCTTTGAAGACAAAGGATGCCAAGAAGAATCTGAACAAACAGGCCTTGCAAATTTCCCCAGTTTACTATACTTACTCATAAGCCTTAGCCTCTCAAACTCCTCCACGACCGTTCACTCATCAAAGCTAGTATCAAATATTGAGCTTGAAGTGTCTTTGTCTTTGTTTCCTCAAGAACGCTCCCAAATTAAATAAATGTGTATACTTTTTGCCTCTTAATCTGTTTTTGTCAGTTTCATTTTCAGACATAGCCAGAGACCCTAAGAGGGTCGAGGAAAACTTTTTCCTCCCCTTCACCTTGGTATCCTTCACATCTGAGTAGAACTTTTTGAACTTGAAACTCGTCCAAGAGAAACAGCTTCCTCAACTCCTCCCCTTATCAAGAAACACTGCTGCATAGAAGGACACTGTAAGGGCACTGGCTTCATCCATGTTCCTCCCTTCTTTCCAAAGACACCATCAAAGGCAAATGGTTTGAGGGAAAGAGGGTATGTTTTAGTCTTTAGGCAGCTGAGTCAGAATGGTATCTGTAGGAAAAAAGTACTTCCTTCTGACTCTGCTCTGCATCTGCTTAAATCTTTTCCTATCAAGAGTGAAGCTTGTATTTGTAAAAACAGGATTCTTGCAATATAGCTAAGCTGGTGTGACTTTCAGTGATCTGCCAGTAGATGTCTGTCTCCTTAAATAAGTTATTTGGCCTGAAGGAAAATATGTTACAGTATTATCTGCTCATGCTGAAAAGCGGATATAAAATGGGTGTCTGTGCATATGAAAAGAGAATAAAGGGAGCCTTTGACAAGGCAACCACTTGATCAAGCATTCTGTGCCTCCTACCTATTTTGCATTTGTAGATGCAGAAAGCTGGGTTACTATGGCTTCCAATAGTGTTAGTAAAATATAAGTCCCTGATGCATGTTTGCTTATAATAAAACATAGGTGCTTATGCATATTTGCTTTAAGCACATTTGGAGTAAGGAGATCTTTCCATTTAGGTTTTGCTAATACTTTTGCAAACAGTAGACCCGCATGTGCAACAAACTTACCAGGTAGCTCAGCAAGATCACCAGAAAATGGCAGCCTAAGGTCTCCCTCTGTTCACTTATTTTTTATTTTTTTTTTGGTTTCTTGCACCATTTTTGCGCTTCCTCATACAAACTTTGATTATTTAACTCAAGTTGGGATTAAGGTTCTGACTAGAATGCCAGCTTATCATGGACAATGAACTATCACGGATGCAATGAAATTTCCCCAGAAATATAATGAAATGGAGAAAATGCTACTCATGATATTTATCAGAATTCTTCCTGGAAGTGTTCTGTGTGCAACTGGAAGGAATACTTTGCTATTTCACTGTCCAGGAGCAATGCATAGTTGCACGTGCCAGGCTGCCTTTCAGAAGGGTGGTCCTGGTAGCACGAAAGATTTTATTTTGTGCTGAGTGGGCTATGTTAGTTTGGGGCCAAGTGGAATAGCTAGAAATAATAAGAGAAAGGCCAGTCTTTGGCAGTGGTGCATCTCCACTTGCTCTCCACGTAGCGTTTAGTATCACCTCCGTATGACTGCCAAAGAATATTAAAAAGATATACACAGGGCTTCCCTGGTGGCGCAGTGGTTGAGAGTCCGCCTGCCGAGGCAGGGGACACGGGTTCGTGCCCCGGTCCGGGAAGATCCCACCTGCCGCGGAGCGGATGGGCCCGTGAGCCGTGCCCGCTGAGCCTGCGCGTCCGGAGCCTGTGCTCTGTAACGGGAGAGGCCACAACAGTGAGAGGCCCGTGTACCGGAAAAACAAACAAACAAACAACAAAAAAACCCAAAATAAACCCTAAATCCATTTTTCTCTCCTGGATTATTTAATAGCCTTGGACTGTTCTGCCTGTTTCTGTCTTTGCTCATGGTTTCCTGTGCCCCTCAGATAAAGCCAACTTCTCAAAATGGCTTCCAGGTTTTACATGATCTGTGCCATTCTCTCTTCTCAACCCTCTGCTACCTCATCACTGACCCCTCACCCAGCACTCATTCTGTTCCAGCCACACTGACTTCCTTGACGTTTCTAGAACAAATCAGACATGACCTACCTCAGGGCCTTCCATTTGCTGTTCCCTCTATTTGCAACACTCTCCCCTCATTTATCCATGTGAGTTGAATGTCACTCAAATGTCAGTGAGGACGTCGCTGACGCCTTGAGTCTAGCAAGCCTTTTCCTCCACAGCCCCGTCCTCTGGACCACATAACTTCCATCCACCTCCCAGTGGGTACTTCCTAGATCTTCCTACTTTTTTTTTTTTCTTTTTGCGGTACACGGGCCTCTCACTGCTGTGGCCTCTCCCGTTGCGGAGCACCAGCTCCGGACGCGCAGGCTCAGCGGCCCTGGCTCACGGGCCCAGCCGCTCCGTGGCATGTGGGATCTTCCCAGACCAGGGCATGAACCCGTGTCCCCTGCATCGGCAGGCGGACTCTCAACCACTGCCCCACCAGGGAAGCCCTTCCTACTGGTTTTATTTTCCTCTGTACCACTTACTACCATCTGATATTCTTTTTTTTTTCTCTCTGTCTCTCTTTTTTTTGGTTACCATCTTAACCATTTTTAAGAGTACATTTCAGTAGCATCAAGTATATTCACATTGTTGTAACGACAGACACAGAAAAACAGAAAAGTTGTCTAGAACTTTTTCATCTTACAAAACTGAAACTCTATCCTCAGTAAACATTTCCCCTCCCTCCAGTCCTTGGCAACTACCTTTCTACTTTCTGTTACCGTGATTTTGACTACTTTTGATACTTCACATCAGTGGAATTATATAGGATTTATCCATTGTGATTGGATTATTACGCTTAGCGTAATGTTTTTGAGGGGCATCCGTGGTGTTACATGTGACAGGATTTCCTTCATTTTCAAGGCTGTAATTATAGTCCATTGCATATGGGCAGCTATAACAAAACACCATAGACTGGGTGGTTTATAAATGATAGAAATTTATTTCTTATAGTTTTGGAGGCTAGAAGCCCAAAAACAAGATGCTAGCAGATTCGGATCTAATGAGGACCTACTTACTACTGCCCCCTAGTTCCTTTGTAGCTGTTCTCTCACTGTGTTCTCACGTGACAGAAGGGACGAGGGAGCTCTCTGGGGCCTGTTTCCATTCATGAGGGCTCTGTCCTCATGACTTAATCACTGCCCAAAGGCCCCACCTCCAAATACCATCACACTGAAGTTAAGATTTCAACATATGAATTTTGGAGGTCACATTCAGTCCATTGCAATCATTTTTGCAGAAATATTACCTAATTGGTATTACACCCTTAGAGCATCCTATGAGGGGTACATAATGTCAGTTTGTCCCAAATGTAAAAATTAAATAGACCCCAGGCTTAGCGAGAGTGCAGTCTATAGACACTCATGCACTGCTGTGTACAAATTTCACCCATGTTGTCCTTATTAGCAAATAAAAAAATTGCATGAATTTTAGGTAGCATATTCAGCAAATAGATCTATTCTTTGGGAAAAAAGGGAAGTCAATTTTATCCCCTCCCCTCTGGTAGAGGAGAAATGGAAAAGTTTGCCAAGCAGACGCTGTAAATGTTGGCTAAAAGAATTAGAAATTTGAGATTCTGAGCACTGCGGGAGTTCTTGTCATAATTGTCCTCGGACAAGTCATTTAGTTGTTGATCACCTTGTTTCATCTTCAAAATGATGGAAAATCATGCTTACTGCTCACCTAATCTCTCTCACAAAGGCACTGGTGGTCTAGCCCAAGCAAAGGCACTCAAGGGAGTACCAATTTTGTAATTTAAATGAAAGACACACAGAGAGGCAACGCTCTAGTATCATACAGACTGTTTTCATAATTAACTTAACAGCAGTCCTTGGAAGCGGCAATTTTAATATATTGTACATTTCCTAAAAAGTAAACAACAGATGAGGCTAGGACAACCATATTGGAAGGAACTGATAAAACACTGATCTCTAAGAACTCCCCTAACAATGAAATACAATCCTGTAATTAAAATGAAGTCCCGGGCTTCCCTGGTGGCACAGTGGTTGAGAGTCCGCCTGCCGATGCAGGGGACGCGGGTTCGTGCCCCGGTCCGAGAAGATCCCACATGCCGCGGAGCGGCTGGGCCCGTGAGCCATGGCCGCTGAGCCTGCATGTCCGGAGCCTGTGCTCCGCAACGGGAGAGGCCACAGCGGTGAGAGGCCCGCATACCGCAAAAAAAAAAAAAAATAAAATAAAATAAAATGAAGTCCCTTTTTATTAAGAAAAATTAACAGGTCTTTTGGATAAGAGTGGTTTATAAGATGAATAGATCTAAGGCTATTAGAGTAGACAGTCTCATAGTTAAGTCTTTGGGAGGATGGCATTGCAATTATTACACTGATATCAGTGTCAAAAACAGACACCATGGAGCTGGACAAAATTAAGCATGCTTTAGCCAGTTATCTTCTGAGATAATGTCTATACATGTTTTAAAAATACATGTAACTATTACAGTGCTCTTTCTCCCTCGTTGTCTTGACTAGAGTTTGCTTCTTGACAGAAGATGCTACTCTCTATGCAGGAACTTGTTCTTCCAGCTCTCATGTGCCGAAGCGCTGGCTGTCCGTTGCTTCCAGACCTTGGCAATCCAACCTTTGTGCAGTTTAGGTGTCTAGCTAGAGTCTTCAAAATCCCTTTTCTGTCAATGACCTGACCTTCTCACCCCTTCCCCTTGTTTTCCAACATCTTGGGACCTAGCTGACCCATCCACCCCCATTCCGCCACTGGAAGTTTCAAGGAATATGTAGACTGTTATATGGCCAGCTTCAGGGCATGTGATCTATGCTGTCACACAGAGCTCCACAATTAAAAGGGCCCAACAGTTGGTTAACTATTCTGCTTTTGCCATTCTGAAGTCCTCAGTTTTTGAACAAGTTTTATTCTACAACAGGCCTCGCAAATTTTCTAGGCAGACCTGGTTTTGTTATAAGTTAGGTTTCCCAAGAAGCAGATGCTGAGATGGAGATTAGCGGAGAGGATGTTTATTGGAGATTGTTGGTATCACCACCTGTGGAAGTGGGAAAAAGGAAGGAGTACTGGGCAGGGCGAGAAGCTGAGTTCTGACGCAGTCTCAACGAAGACCTCTCCAAGTCCACGGGGAACTCTGTACTAGCGTGGTCTTCAGAGTTGTTCTGTGTGAAGGCAAGAAAGCCAGGCTTTGCATTAACTGTCCAGAGGGGAGTACAGCTCGGAGAGCTGGTTCTTTTCATCCAAGGAAATTCCAAAGAGAGCTTACAGCTGAGGGCCATCTCTCAGCAGCTGGGGGAATCTGGGTGGCACACCACAGCATCCACTACAGCTACCCGTTCAACCATTTTGCCCTTAGCTCTTCAGACGTCATTCTTCTAATAACCTCAAAACATTCCTGGGCATTTTGTCCTTGTGTGGACTTGCTTTACCACAGACATCGTCGTGTTCTCACTCCTACTGCTGTGGTTGACTCAATACGTTCATCACACAATTTTCTCTTTCTTGGGACAAAGAAAGACTATCTTTCCACGTATTTAAGTTGAAACTGAGTCCCTGTCAACAGAAGTGTGAATGGATATAGTGTGCCACTTCCTATCTGAGACAATTAAGGATGGATGTGGGTTCTCACACTCTCTTTTTCTTTTCTATAGGCTGGATGTAAAGATCTCTGAGATGGAAGAGTTACAGGATAGAAGCTGCCTTGGTCTGTGAGTCATCTTTGGAGTAGATCTTTCAGAGACAGCTGTCTCTACCACCGTGATGACAGTGACTAAAACACTGCTCTTCCACTTCAAAAAAAACAAAGAACAAAAAACATCAACTTCAGGCTCTTAATTTCTGCTTTTCTTCCAGACTCTCAGCCTCTCTTAGCCATCTGCCTTCCCAAGCCAATCTGCAACTCACAGTTGATCGTGAGAAACAATCTTTCACCTACACCTTTATTTGCTTTGCACACTTTTCTCCTGCTGTGCCCTTTCAGCCAACCCTCAACTCCAGAGAAATTCAGCAATCCATTTTTTCCTCTCCTAGACTAGAATGGCTCAGTACTGCTGGAGACAATCACAACCACTTGTCTGACTAATACCACCCCAAAGTCAGATTTCCATTCTCAGCTAGGTCTTTAGCATTTCCTGGAAGTTCTGGCTCAGAGCCCTCCTTGATCACCTCAACAACCCTTCCCAGACTCACCTGTTTTTACGTGTTCTCTACTCAGTCCTTATCCTAATCTTAGCAGAAACCTTATTTCTTCCAGAAAACAAAACAAAAAAACTACAGACAGAACCTGCCTCCAACTTTATAATTATACAACTTTGGGTAGTACTCAAGAGAGCTGAAGGGATAATTTTTCCCCTTGTGAATGAAAAATGTTTTCTTCCAGTAAACAAAGGACGTTGTACAGCCATCAAGCCATCACATTACAGCTGCCCCAATGGTGAGCCCTGAGAGAACTCAGGATAGAAACAGGATGCCTGCCATCTAGCAGTGAACTGCTGCAGCCACCCCTGACTGTGCACCCTGAGGAGACTCAGGGAGAGAAAGCACAGGATACTGGCCCTAGATAGCTGAGGTGCCTATCAAAGGAGTGATTTCAGTGAGCCCGGACTCTTGCATCTTCCCACACATAGAAAAGTGCTAAATTCCTTGAGATGTCTGGTTTTCTTTAATTAACAGTACTCTTTAATGATGTTCTGACTACTTGGCCTTTGTTGCATGAACTCCTATATATCTTGGCTCCCCTCCTTGCCTCTTTGGAGCAGTCCCTAGGAGTGACCCAAGAGTCCTGTCTCCTGGGCTTGAAGTCCTCAGTTTTGTCTGCTGAACAAAACATAACTCTCAACTCTTAGGCTGTGCATTTTTTTCAGTTGACATCCTTTACATTTTTTCTCCTTTGTTTTTCTGAATTAAATTACCTTAGCTAATTACCTTAGAAATTAAGCCCACCTTTGAGTCCTCACCACCAGGGTTGTAAGAAATTCAATTTCCTCCTTGTTTTGAAGTTGTACGGGATCTAGGGAGCTTGTGTGGGGCCTGATACATGGGGAAAAGGCCTCTCGACCCCCACCTCTTATGGGATAATGTTGATACTTCAGGGTCCAAACCTGTGGGCCCACCCAAAGACTGGCAGCTCTACTATGTAGTGCCTATTTTCTGCTTGTTTTCTCTGAGGTGGGGTACCACTCTGCCTGCTGTCTGGCATTCCTGTATGGTTCACATCTAATTCCTCTTTGAGTTTGGTTATCTCTTGAGATGCTTTCAGAGACTGGAGACACTAGTCTCTGCTTCTCGCAGGACATGTCAAGACCTCTACGCCTTCCTAGTTGAAGGGAATTCCATGTCCTTTCTTCTATGACTATTTCAGCTTCTCCTCTTAAAGTTATTCAACTCTCACTCCACTCCCCAAAGGGATGAGCTAGCATAACCCTCCCAGTGACTTTCAGCTTATAAACATAAAAACTTGGGGGCAGTCTGTCTTCAAGAAACTTCTGCTTGACAATCTATAAGCAATGGATAAATTCCTAGGAACACACAACCAAGCAAGACTGAGTCATGAAGAAATAGAAAATATGAACAGACAGATTACTTATAAGGAGATTGAATCAGTACTCAAAAACCTCCCAACAAACAAAAGTCTAGGACCAGATGACTTCACTGGTGAATTTTACCAAACATTTAAAAAGGAATTAATACCAATGCTTCTCAAACTCTTCCAAAAAATAGAAGAGTGGGGAACACCTCCAAACTCATTTACAAGGCCAATATTACCCTGATACCAAGACCAGACAAGGATACCACAAGAAAAGAAACTCATTTACAAGGCCAATATCCCTGAGGAACACAGATGCAAAAATCTTCATCAAAATATTAGTAAACCAAATTCAACAATACATTAAAAAAAGCATATACCACGTTCAAGTGGAATTTATTTCAGGGATGCAAGGATGACTTAACACTTACAAATCAATAACTGTGATACACCACATTAACAAAATGAAGAGTAAAAATTATACAATCATCTCAATAGATGCATAAAAATCATTTGAGAAAATTCAACATCCAATTAAGATAAAAACTCCCAACAAAGTAGGTAAATAGGGAACATATCTCAACATAATAAAAGACCATATACGAGAAGCCCACAGCCAACTTCAGACTCAACTGTGAAAAGCTGAAAGCTTTTCCTCTAAGATCAGGTACAAGACAAGGATGCCCACTCTTGCCACTTTTATTCAACATAGTATTGGAAATCCTAGTCAGAACAATTAGAAAAAAAAAAAAAGAAATAAAATTCATTCAAATTGCAGAGGAAGAAGTAAAACGGTTACTATTTACAGATGACATGATAGTATATATAGAAAAACCTTAAAAACTCCATCAAAATGTTAGAGTAAACAAATTCAGTAAAGTAGCAGAATACAAAATTAATACACAAAAATCTGTTGTGATTTTATACACTAATAATGAACTATCAGAAAGAGAAATTAAGAAAACAATCCCATTTACAATTGCATCAAAAATAATAAAACAGCTAGCAATAAATTTAACCAAGGAGGTGAAAGACCTGCACACTGAAAACTATGGGACATTGATGAAAGAAACTGAAGAAGACACAAATAAATGGAAAGACATTTGATGCTCATGGATTGGAAGAATTAGTATTGTTAAGATGTCCATACTACCCTAAGATATCTATAGATTCAATGCAATACTTATCAAAATTCCAATGGCATTTTTCTCAGAAATAGAAAAAAAAATCCTAAAATTTATATGGAACCACAAAAGACCCCAAATAGACAAGCAATCTTGAGAAAGTGAAACAAAGCTGTAGGCATCACACTTCCTGATTTCAAACTATATTACAAATCTATCATAATCAAAACAGTATTGCACTGGCATAAAAACAGACAAATAGATCAGTGGAACAGACAGAGAGCCCAGAAATAAACTCACACATATGCCACACTTTATCTATTCTACTGTTGATAGAAATTTTGGTTGTTTCTATTTTGGGGGGTAAAATGAATAAAACTGCTGAGAACATTCTTGTACATGTTTGTGGGGGGAGCACAAGTGCTCATTTTCTGTTGGAATTGAGTGGAAATGCTGGGTCATAGGATATGTGTATGTTTAATTTTAGTATATATTGCCAAACGGTTTTCCAGAGTGACTGTACCAGCTTATACCCATCAGCAACATATGACAGTTCCAGTTGCCCTAAGTGTTGCAGAACCCCAGAAACCATAAAGAAAAAAAGTTAATGAATTCACATAAAGACAGACAAAACCTATGCGTGGCAATAACTAGCATAAAACAAAGTTGGAACTCCAAAGATAAACTGGGGAAAAAAAATCTGCTATGCATCATATTTAAGGAGCTAATTTTCTTTAAAAAGAAAAACAAACAAACCTGGGAGTCCTTTTTTTTGATTTTTTGTGTTTTTTTGGGTTTTTTTTGTTTTTTTGCGGTATGCGGGCCTCTCACTGTTGTGGTCTCTCCCATTGCGGAGCACAGACTCTGACGCGCAGGCTCAGCGGCCATGGCTCACGGGCCCAGCCGCTCCACGGCATGTGGGATCTTCCCGGACCGGGGCACAAACCCGTGTCTCCTGCATCGGCAGGCGGACTCTCAACCACTGCGCCACCAGGGAAGCCCCCTGGGAATCCTTTTAAATCAATTCAGAAAAGACCAACAACTCAATAGACAAGTGGGACAGGACATTCAAAGACAGTTGAAAGTAAAAACAAATAATTTTAAACAGGAAATGATCCCCAGTTTCAATCATAATAAGAGAAAAGCAAATTGAAAGTATATTGAAAGCATTTTTAATATATATGATTGGCAAAGAGAAAAAACCTTTGATTAATGTAGCTAAGATGTAGAGAAATAGCTACTTCCATTTAGTAATGGTAGGATTCTAAACTATGGAGAGCAGACGATATCCATTAAAATTAAGAATGCATGTACCTCAAGAGTGATATGGATAAATTGTGATGTATTACACAATGGAATATTACAGAGAGAAAGAATGAATGAATTACAGGACTTCCCTGGCTGTCCAGTGGTTAAGATTCCGTGCTTCCAGCGCAGGGGGTGCGGCTTTGATTCCTGGTCGGGGAACTAAGATCCCACATGCCGCGTGACGCAGCAAAAAAAAAAGAATGAATGACAGTTCATACACCGTATAGATGATTCTCGCAAGGGTAGTGTTGAGTGGAAGAGCCAGACACCTAAGTCCAAAACCAGACAAAATTAAGCTATGGTGTTAGAGGCCAGGGTAGTGTTACCCTTGATGGAGCTCACCGAGAGGGAACACAAGAAGGGCTTGGAGGGGCTTCTAATGTCCTGTATCTTCACGTGGGTGCTGGTTACACGGTTGTGTTTACATTGGGAAAATTCATCAAGTTATAAGCCTAGGGTTTGTGTACTTTTCTGAATGTATGCTATACTTCAATAACAATTTTAAAATAAAAAGTGTATACACAGTCAAAAAAAAACACGTGTTAATTAATTTAAGACAAAGGAGGCAAGAATATACAATGAGGAAAGGACAGTCTCTTCAATAAATGGTGTTGGGAGAACTGGACAGCCACATGGAAAAGAATGAACCTGGACCACTATCTTACACCATACACAGAAAATAACTTGAAATGGATTAAAGGCTTGAAAGTAAGACCTGAAACCATAAAACTCCTAGAAGAAAACAGGCAGTACACTCCTTGACATTGCTCTTGACAATAATTTTTTGAATCTGAAACCAATAGCAAAGGCAACAAAAGCGAAAATGAACAAGTGGGATTACATAAAACTAAAAAGCTCTTGTACAGCAAAGGAAGCCATCAACAAAAAGAAAAGACAACCTACAAAATGGGAGAAAATATTTATAAATCAAATATCTGATAAGGGGTGAATAATCAACATATATAAAGAACTCATACAACTCAAGAGCAAAAAAATCCAATTAAAAAATGGGTAGCAGATCTGAATAGACATTTATCCAGAGAAGACATACAGATGGCAAACAGGCACATGAAAAGATGCTCAACGTTACTAATCATCAGGGAAATGCAGATCGAGCAGATCAGGAGTACGAGATCACCTCGCACCTGTCAGAATGGCTATCATCAAAAAGAGAAGAAATAACATGCTGACGAGGATGTGGTGAAAAGGGAGCCCCTCACACTGTTGGTGGGAATATAAATTGGTGCAGCCATTATGGAAAACAGTACGGAGATTCCCCCCAAAATTAAAACTAGAACTCCCACATGATCCAGCAATTTCATTTCTGGGTAACTATCTGAGGAAAAGAGAAACATTAACTTGAAAAGATATATATACCTTCATGTTCACTGTAGCATTATTATAGTAGCCAAGACATAGAAGAAAACTCAAGTGTTTCATTCATCAACTGATGGATGAATGGATAAAGATATGATATATATATTTATACACACACACATATACATACAATGGAATGCTATTTAACCATAAAAAAGAAGGAAATCTTTCCATTTGCAACAACATGGGTGGACCTTGAGGGAATTACTCGGAATGAAATAAGTCAAACAGAAAAAGACAAATACTATACGATCACACTTATGTGGAAGCCCCCCGCCCCAAAACAAAACTGGAACTCATAAATACAAAGAACAAATCGGTGTTTCCAGAGGCAGGGGGTGGGGAGTGGCTGAAATGGGTGAAGCGGGCAAAAGGTACAGACCTCCAGTTATAAAATAAGTCAGTCCTGGGGATGTAAGGTACAGCATGGTGACTATAGTTAGTCATACTGTATTGTATATTTAAAAGTTGCTAAGCTAGTAGATCTTAAAAGTCTTCATCGTGAGAAAAAACATTTGTGACTATGTGTGATGATGGATGTTAGCTAGACTTAACGTGGTGATCATGTCACATATGCAAATGTTGAATCATTATGTTGGACACCTGAGACTAATGAAATGCTCTATGTCATTTATATCTCAATTAAAAAGTAGAAAGATCAGTGTGCCCTTCGTTTAAGCCACTTGACTTTAGGGCCTTTTCTTTAGGGCCTTGACTTTAGGGCCTATCACAGCTTAGATTAAAGCCTAACTAATGCATGTCATCCATTCATATGAATCATTTCTTAGTAAGCGTGAAAGTTTAACTTATGAGTATTAGAAAAATATGTTGTTCTCTATTCTTGGTTGCAAATTCATTGTGAGACCACACATTTATATTCCCCTATTATTCACCACATTGTACGGTTTTCTTTTTTTTTTGGTACGGTTTTCTTAACAAGACTATTTCAAATTTTAAAATTATGAGACTTTCAAAAACAAAATAAATTGATTACATTCAAAAGCAAAAAAATAAATATGTGTGTGTATGTGTATATATATATATATATATATATATAAAATACTTCTGCTCTCTGCTTCCACTAAGCAAATGCCCTGAGGAATGGGACACAAATGCCTGGCCACCCCCTTGGAAAGGAGAAATTTTAATATGAACAAAACACAAATTTATAACTTAGTTGCTTATGTTGTCACTCTTAATTGCATCTATATGCATCCTTCCTTTTTTTAGGTTTAAGGTAATTCCTTAACCCTGACTTTCATCTATTCTGTTTCTTCTCCTCTGAAACCTTGATCAGGAATGACTTTTCTTTTTACAGCATCTTCAGTGTTGCTCACCCTAGAAACATGCTTCAGTCTCTCCCCATCTGCAAATTGTCCTTCAACCCTGTACCACTCTATTTTTTTAGTTAATTAATTAATTATTGGCTGGATTGGGTCTTCGTTGCTGTGCGTGCAGCCTTTCTCTAGTTGTGGTGCGCGGGCTTCTCATCACGGTGGCTTCTCTTGTTGCGCAGCACGGGCTCTAGGAGCACGGGCTTCAGTAGTTGTGGTGCACGGGCTCAGTAGTTGTGGCTCGCAGGCTCTAGAGCACAGGCTCAGTGGTTATGGAGCACGGGCTTAGTTGCTCCGCGGCATGTGGGATCTTCCTGGACCAGGGCTTGAACCTGTGTCCCCTGCACTGGCAGGCAGATTCTTAACCACTGCGCCACCTGGGAAGCTCAACCCTGTGTCACTCTTGAGTACTGTCCATCTCTCTTCTCTTTCAGAGCCAAACACCCTCAAAGGAGTCAGTCTTCGCTTCCTCATCTTGCATTCACTCCTCAAGCCCCAGCTATCTGTCTTCTGACCACAATTCACTGAAACTACAGTTGCTAAGGTCACTTGTGACTTCCAGTTGCCAACGCCAGTGAAGAGATTTTAATTCTGATTTTGTCAGACCTCCTCACTGCATTTTAAATTGCTGATTTGCATTCTTTCTGGAAATTGCCTAAACTGTTTTTCCTGATACCCACAATCTTCCTCTGAGCCCTGTGAGGGCTCGTCTTCCTCTGGCGACCCGAACATGTTGCTGATTCCCAGCAACTGACCAAGAATCACTACTTTTCTCATTGTACTCACCCTTCCTGGGTGATTTCATCCACCCTCATATTTTTTTAATAGGTTAAAAAAAGGCTTAAAAATTTGTATCTGATGTCTCCTAAATTAAAATCTCCAAACCCTGAGGTCTCTTCAAAGGCTCAGACTTCCGTAGCTAATGGTCTGCTGGGCATTTATGCTGGGTGAGGAACAAACTTACTCTCGGAAACCTCTATGTAGGGGCTTCCCTGGTGGTGCAGTGGTTGAGAGTCCACCTGCTGATGCAGGGGATACGGGTTCGTGCCCCGGTCCGGGAAGATCCCACATGCCGCGGAGCGGCTGGGCCCGTGAGCCATGGCCGCTGAGCCTGCGTGTCCGGAGCCTGTGCTCCGCAACGGGAGAAGCCACGACAGTGAGAGGCCCGCGTACCGCAAAAAAAAAGAAAAATAAAAAAAAAACAACCTCTATGTAGACACATGTGGCAGATTCCCAGGGCCTTGTGACGACACTCACATATTACTTAAAAATATTCATTGGTCTCACAATGTCATTAATAGTGTGGAAGTATACATGTGCTGAATATTTTAGACATTCCACCAACCTCAGATACACAGAGAACATGAATGTAATGAGCCCTGTAGACTGTAACCTTGGGGATAGCGCGCTGAGCTTAATCCCTGAAGTGTCCATGGGCCTCAAGTAGTCCAGATTCTCTAATGCCATATATTAAAAAAAGGGGGCAGTCAAACCCTATCTGTGGCATGGTATTACACTTGCCTAAGGTGACGGTTTTTATGAAAAGTATTTTTGGAGCAACAAAAAGGACGAAAAGCTGAGGCTTCATCATCTTTAAAGAACAGGTTGCACGACTGTGTTGTGCCAGTTTTCTAACTGTGGCAGATTGTATTTTCACAGACTAAAGGATCTTCTGCAAGGTAACCTTGTCACCCTCCCATCAAGCTATAGGAGCTAGTTTCTTCATTCCATTGAATATGGATAGGCCCTGTGGCTGCACTGGTGACAGAGTATAACCAGAATGACTCTGCCAGTTCTGGGTACAGCCCTTAACTGTCCTTCTTCCAGCCACCATGCTGTGGGAAGCCCAAGCCACATAACGAGGATACGCACAGGTGTTACGGCTGAGCTCCAGACCGAAGCAGCACACAAACCAGCCCTGTGAGTAGCTGCCACGGATGTTCAATCCATCTGTCCTCCAGAACCCCAGCAGACATGACAAATGAGAGATCCCAAGGGAAAGAAACCACCCAGCTGAGATCAGTTATACCTCAGAACTGTGCGAGATTAACAATAAGATCGTTATTTCAGCTGCGAAATAAAATTCGTATTTTAGGGCAAGACAAGAAAAATTTTAAACAAACCTTTTCTCTGCCCTTCGGCCTCCTCTCTCCCCTCACTGTGCACTGTATATCCTTCCCCATCGGCAGGAATACCTGCTCAGCCGTAGAGAGCACAGTTCTCCTAGCATCAAGACAACTCCTTAAAGACAGCATTCCTTCTTGATCTCGGAAGGGTTCACATGACACTTAGATTTGGATTATGTCAACTGTCAATAATATGTCATCTAACGTACAGCCCTCTGCCTCAAAAAACTTGTATAACTGCACCTTGATTTCTAAAGGGCGGAGCGGTTCTCAGAGCTTTCTGAAATGCTCTTCCTGGGTTATAATCCTCAAATTTGGCTCGAAGAAAATTTTCCTTTTCTCTCTTAGATTGACTGATTAATTTTTCATTGACACAGTCTACTAAGTTTTAGGGTGGTCTGTTATGAGGATAGATAGCAGAACACTAATAAATGCCTTTGCTTACGGCAGAATTTGGTCCGCAACTTGCTTTCTTTATAACCTGGTATTGAAGTTGTAGCTTATTGAAGCTTATCCCTTATCTACCCACCTCCAAATACTGTTGCCTACTGAGATACAACAAAAAGAACCTATGAGTTACATGTGACCAAACTGACTTGGGGAGATAAGGCATTTCCCCCCGTACTAACAACAAGAATTTTGAGGCTCAGAACCCAGAGAGTAGGCCTGTGTAATGTGGTTTGTCGAATAACAGAACTATAGCTTCAAATGGTACCATACTGACTGAGAGTATAAAAGTCAGAAAAGCCCATAGATCTGTAATCCTTCTGTCCCCGTGGACAAATTGTTCATATACGTTGCCTAGACACCGCATTTGCAATGTGTCTCCTTAAGATAAAAAGGAGGCAATGAGGACCTATGTCAGCCCTTCACATCCCTATCTTCGCATTGCTTGTTTGCTGCTTCAGGAACCCGCCAAAGCAAAAGCAAGCTTGAATGAGTCCAAGTCCATATTCTTATCCATCCTGAAACCTGGCACAGGTGGCCTTGTACAATATCTCCACCCCCAAGCCTCCACAGGCATCTCAAATGTACTGTGCTCCAAGCTGAGCAGATCCTACTTCCTCCCAAACCTACTGCCATTACCACCTTCTCTGTCTCAGTAGGTATTAATCTCCATCCACCCGTTCACCAGATTTCTTCCACCTCTTTCACCACACCCCAAAAATATCTGAGGCCAGTTAATATGACTTCCTGAACAATTTTTAGGAATCTCTTCCTAGTGCTGCTTCAAGATTCATCATGTCTCATTTGGACATCCTGATTCATCTCCCTGCTTCCAGTCTTGTCCATCTAAACATCCCCCCCTCTACTCAGCGAGCAAAGGAAGCTATCTACAACGTAAACCTGACCGTGCCGTTTCTTTGCCCCAAATCTGTTATCCTGAAAGCAGCACATGGCTTCCTCGCTCGCCTCTCCTGTCTCATGTCCCACCACTGCTCTTCTTAAGAACACTGCCCTCTCACAAAACTGAAACACTTGTCAAACACCGAGCTCTTTCCTACCTCAGTGCCTTTGCTCGTGCTGCTCTGCTTGACATACCATCTCCCCATGCCCTTCCCCATCTTCCCACTCCTCAGCCTGACTAGTTTCTTCTCATTCTTTAGAACAGTACAGCTTGAAAAGACCCTGTTCCCTAAGAAACACCCCAGGCCAATTACAACAGAATTTAGGCAAGTGGTTCCCAGGATCCAGTTGTTTTTTTTTTTTTTTAACATCTTTACTGGAGTATAATTGCTTTACAATGGTGTGTTAGTTTCTGTTTTATAACAAAGTGAATCAGCTGTACATATACATATATCCCCACATCTCCTCCCCCTTGCATCTCCCTCCCTCCCCCCCTCCCTATCCCACCCCTCCAGGCGGTCACAAAGCACCAAGCTGATCTCCCTGTGCTATGCGGCTGTTTCCCACTAGCTATCTACCTAATGTATATATGTCCATGCCTCTCTCTCACCCTGTCACAGCTCACCCTTCCCCCTCCCCATATCCTCAAGTCCATTCTCTAGTAGGTCTGTGTCTCTATTCCTGTCTTACCCCTAGGTTCTTCATGACATTTTTTTTTCTTAAATTCCATATATATGTGTTAGCATACGGTATTTGTCTTCCTCTTTCTGACTTACTTCACTCTGTATGACAGACTCTAGGTCCATCCACCTCATTACAGATAGCTCAACTTCGTTTCTTTTTATGGCTGAGTAATATTCCATTGTATATATGTGCCACATCTTCTTTATCCATTCATCCGATGATGGGCACTTAGGTTGTTTCCATCTCCTGGCTATTGTAAATAGAGCTGCAATGAACATTGTGGTACATGACTCTTTTTGAATTACGGTTTTCTCAGGGTATATGCCCAGTAGTGGGATTGCTGGGTCGTATGGTAGTTCTATTTTTAGTTTTTTAAGGAACCTCCGTACTGTTCTCCATAGTGGCTGTATCAATTTACATTCCCACCAGCAGTGCAGGAGGGTTCCCTTTTCTCCACACCCTCTCCAGGATTTATTGTTTGTAGATTTTCTGATGACGCCCATTCTGACTGGTGTGAGGTGCTACCTCATTGTAGTTTTGATTTAGTATTTTTTAAAGCTGCTCAGGTGATTTCCATGGCAGCTCAGGCTGAGAATGATGCTTCGGAGTCACGGAGTCCTTTTCTCTCCAGGTTGAAATGCTCCTTTATAATCCCATAATGTTCTGTAACATCTGTTGTATTGCACAGTCCACAATGCATTGTAATGAGCCATTTACGAGTTTGTCTCTCTAGAGGATAGGAACTTGTTTAGGTTAAGAACTTTTTTCAAATTCGTATTTTCAGTATTTCGCTTGGTGGCTGGTAGGTACTAAACAATCAATCACCCTTCATGAAAGAGACTGAAGGAGAAAACAACACAACTTACGCTAATAAACGTCTTCAGAATATTCATATAAAAAGTAAATGAAATGTCATCCTATTTTACTCCAGCACTATTCATTTCTGGTAAGTCCCAAAGCACACAGGTACGAGTAAGGGTTAGAATACGTAGAGTTTGCTTTACGATTGGAAACGAAGATATTAACAGACCAGGGCAAGCACTGCAGATTTTGAGCAGGGTCCACTCAAGGAGGCACTAACAGGCCCAAGAATGTGAGACGGGCTACCGAGCTGTAGCGAGAGGTAAATTCTTGCTTCAGAGAGAGAAACAGAAAAGTGAAACGTTTAGGGTTTACTCAGTAACTTTACAGGGAAAAAAACCCTTTTCTCCTATTGTAGTTTCATGAGAAAATAAAATATAAATGTATACTTTTGAGAATTTAGAACACCGTAAAGAGGGAAATAATAATTTAGAGAATTCAATTATTAGAATACTGGATTCAATGAGAATGTTTGACATACATGCCAACCTGAAAAAACATATTCTGGAATCATTGCAATCCACTAACCCAGTTCTGAGCACCCACATTTCAAGTCTCTGTGAACTGGAGCAGGAAAGTCTCATACCAAGAAACTTAGTCTAATAATAAGGGTGATGGGATCAATAACGTAAATACGTATTTTGAGCATCTACTAGGTGCCAGGCTTTGTCCAAAGATCTTTACAAGATCTTTATAAGGTCAGCTAATCTATGGTTAACTTGTTATTCTCACTTTTTCAGATGAAGAAACTGAGACTTAGGGAGATTAAGTCAATTGCCCAAGGTTGATAAAACTAGGATTTAAACTCATATTTTTTTTGGTTATAAACCATTCTGCTTTCCTAAAAGGGGAGATTAAATATGTACATCAATTACAAAAGTCAGAATGTGATATATGCTGCAAACGAACAAAAGGCCATGAGAGCATGTAATATAAAGTTTTCCTTCTCACAGGGGATGGATAAAAGCAGACATAATGGGGAAGATATCTGATCCAGCTCTCGTAACTCTCCTTAAGTTTAGTAACTCTCCTTGTTTTCTCTAGTGGTTTTATTATGAAATATATTTGGGTTTACAGAAGAGTTGCAAAAATAGTACGGGGTGTCCCCTTGTACCCTTCACCCAGCTTCCCTTCAGGTTAACATCTTACATACTCATGGCACAAGAAGCAAAGCTAGTAAATTAACATTGATACAATACTATTCACTAAATGACAGGTTTACTCAGATTTTCCCAATTTTCCCACTAATGTCCTTGTTCCAGGCTCATGTAATGAATTGTATCAGGAGAAGATCGAAGAGGAAGATATTCCAGAAAAAGGGAAGTCCCTGAACAGTGAAAACAAATTCTAAGCCCAGGATACTTCTTCTGAGATGACCAATGATGTTTAAGGAATCTAAATCGCTTTATTAGCAAATGGAGAATTTTCAGCTCTGTCTGGCTGAACATATAGTGATAAATAAAAAGGGAAATAATTCCTGTTATTCTCTTCTTGCTCTGACGTATTTTCCTTTTGCATCACCAGTGATAGAACATTAGGCTGTGTGCATTTCAGTGCTAATGCACTCTCAATGGCTTTGCCGTCTTGGTCTGACAGTTCTGGCCTCATTGTAACATACCACAGGTCTGAGAAAAATATGCCAGTCTATTCTGTATTTCCCGAAATAACTTTTTCATTTTGCAGGGTAGAAAGAACCTGCTCTCCAAAAAAGCATAAACAAAGCCATTAAGTTCATCCTACGCCTTCTTCTAAAAGGCTTTTAGAACAGCCATATTAAAAAAACAACCACCATAAACCCCATAGAGCAACAATACACTAGACATAAATTTAAACACTATGTCTCCATTAAAAACAACCATCACAGAAACATTTACCTGAGCCTCTGGGGAAATATGAATGATAGGAAATGTTGAACCTTGCCAAGTTCTATGTGAAGAACCAAGAATACTTTCTCAGAGGAATAGCAAACATGTCTCCAAGTTACTTTTCTTTTTTGCTTATTGGATTTGATGCATTTCAGCCATGTTCATGTACATCTACTTTTCTATTTTGCCCTCCAGATAATCAACTGCATATATAATTTTAAAGGTGAATCAAGAAAGGTGAATCATTTTTTAAAAAAATAAAAGTCACTATCATCTCCCTTTCTTTGACTTTGAGGTAAAACATGGGACATATTCTGGCCGATCCAAGGCAGAGGTAGGGCTGCAAGCTGGCTGTGCCCACGTCATCACCGACAGTGACTCAAAGGTCACCAGTCGTCAGTATTTCCTGCTGTTGTCGGGACTGCAAACTGGCACATTTTTAGTGCCATTACTCATAACCGTGCTTTGGTTGTTTAAATTGGAAGGAATGATAATGAGAGTAATTTGGGGGTAATTAAGCCTCTCCTTTCCACCTGTCAGTTACGCAAACTAGAAGATGAACAGCATAGTCATGTGTTGTTTCAATTAAGAACAATTTCATGGGGACTTTGAATAATGTGGGTAGTCTATTAAAATGTTAGGGGAAAAAGTTGAAATCTGTTATGCTTTTCAAAAGTTTTATTGAGATTTTTATATTTTTGAGATTTATATATATCATAGAATTGACCCATTTTAAGTGTACAAGTCAATGAATTTTAGTATATTTACAAAGTGATACAAACATCTACTGGACTCTAACTTTACAACATCTCCATCACTCTAAAAAGAAATCTGTGCCCATTTCGTCACTCCCGATTTTAACCTCCAGCCCCAGGCAACTACTGATTTTCTTTCCTTCCCTATATATTTGCCTTTTAGGATTCTTTTTCATATAAATAGCGTCACACAATAGGTGTCCCTTCGTGTCTGGCTTCTTTCACTGAGCACATTTTTGAGGTTCATCCATGTTGTAGCCTGTATCAGTACTTCATTCCTTTTCGTTGCTGAAGTTATCCATTCTACGGATATACAACATTTTATCTTTTCACCGGTTGATGGACATTTGAGCCATGCCCACCTCTTTGGCTATTGGGCACAATGCTGCTCTGAACATTTGCATTCACACATTTGTGTGGACACATATTTTTAATTCTCTTGGGTAGATACGCAAGAGTGGCATTGCTAGGTCACATGGTAAGTCTGTTTAACTCTTTTAAAGAAACTGCTAATCTGTTTTCTAATATGACTGTGTTATTTTACATTCTCACCAGCAATGTGTGAGTGCCAGTTTCTGCACATTTTTGGCAACATTTGTTATTGTTTGTCTTTTTTATATACCCATCTTAGTGGGTAAGAAATGGTATCTTATCATGTTTTTTTAATATAAATTTATTTACTTGTTTGTTTTTATTTTGGCTGTGTTGGGTCTTCGTTGCTGTGCGCGGGCTTTCTCTAGTTGCGGTGAGCAGGGGCTACTCTTCACTGCGGTGCATGGGCTTCTCATTGCAGTGGTTTCTCTTGTTGCGGAGCACGGGCTCTAGGCGCACGGGCTTCAGTAGTTATGGCTCGCAGGCTCAGTAGTTGTGGCACGCGGGCTCTAGAGTGCAAGCTCAGTAGTTGTGGCACACAGGCTTAGTTGCTCCGTGGCATGTGGGATCTTCCCGGGCCAGGGATCGAACCCGTGCCCCCTGCATTGGCAGGTGGATTCTTAACCACTGCGCCACCAGGGAAGCCCTCTTATAGTGATTTTGATATGCATTTCCCTAATGAGTAATGATGTTGAGTATCTTTTCATATTCTTATTGGCTTATTGGTACTGTTTATTGGTATAGTGTCTTTGGATAAATGTGTATGCAAATCTTTAGTCCATTTTTGAGTTGGGTTACTTGCTTATTCCATTTTCTTGTCTCATCCTGAAGTAAAGCGCTATCTCAAATTTTAGGACCATTATTCCTTTGCGTAAAAAATTGTTTTAATAATGTATGGCTTTAAAAATTAATTTTATCACATGTCCCTAAACAAAACATCGTTTTGTTTTGCTTTTTCTTGATCTTTACAAAAATGGATTTATATTGTATGCAGTCTCCATCAATAGAATCTTGAATATTCTCAGAAATCCAATTTTCATGTTGGATAAAATCAATTGTTTTCCAACAGTGGTGCTAGAATACTTAATGCAGAAAGTTATCTTTAAGTTTAAAAATAAAGTGTGTAAATGAGAACATGCAGCTGCTGATTCTTGTCTTTTGGAAAGTTTAATGGAGTTACTATAAATAGGGTATAAGGGCGACAAAAAGCCCCCAGAATTTATGAACATCAACTATTGCACTAATCTGATATTAGAACGCAGAGCTATTTGCCTCTAAGTAGTCCTATCCTCCTGGGAATTTTTCAGTTTGTGAGACTAATTTTGATAACTTTCCTGTCTCTTTTTTTCTCTGAATCTGGTAATTACATCTTTTATTACTCTCACTGCTTTCAACAGGTTGTTTTCTATCTGACACAGACATAGAGAACAGATCATCTAGAATTGTGGTTAGGATTAGAGTGACTGATTTAGGTTCTGATTAAGAGCCTGAGGGATTCCCTTGGAGATGAGTTAATAAGCTTTAGAGTATGGATTATGTGAAATTTATTTTGATTGCAGAGGCCTTTTTTTGTTTCCTTCTTTTCTCTTAGCTTTTTTCTGAGCGGAGATTTAAGAGTATGGGTTTAAAGACGGATCTGGTTTTGCATCTTTGCTTTGCCATTTTATTGGCTATGAACACAATACTCCATGTTCTTTATTCTCTAAATGGAGAGGAATGCCTTTATCACATATATAATATGATAGCACAGGATAAGATGATGTGTCTAAAGCATCTATCTCGAAGCATTCAGACGTGTGGATCCTGTCTTTTTCATAATATGGCGTGTCAATATCAAGGTCTCCAACTGTTCTTTGGTGACATCCGAGAGTAGTAAAAATAAAAACAGTACCGACAAGAAAGACTGTACGTCTTATATAAGATATGTAAGGCTTGTTAGGACGAGGGAGGAAAGAATCGAGAACCAGTATTGGATGGGTGGGAGGTGGTAGTGGTGAAGACGGTGACAGGGAGGAAGTATTCCAGGAACGCCTACAAGGAAAACTCCCACATTCCTGTTGAGACAAGTTGATGCCAGAAGGGGTGTACCATCAAGAGAGTCCTGAAAGGGGACTTAAGCATTACGTAGCTCAGAGTTCTTAAATTTTATCACCACTAAGATGTTCTTTTATTACTTTTTCCTCCATTGACTTAATCTGTTCACCAAAAGATCTGATGTCCCATGAATTAACTATTGTGTGGGAGAACAGAGTCTGGAGAAGAGAATGATTCTTCCCCCTTTTTCCTCTCTGAGATAATGAAGAGGGGATGGGGTGGGGCTTCAGAGACCGTAAGATAGTGGCTAACAGCATGCGGACTCTTCCCTAGCTCTCAACCTGGCTAGGGTCCATGGCTGTAACTGGGCTTTATATGGAGAAGCGATCCTCCCTCATTCTGCGCTGATCCATGGCTGTAACTGGGCTTTATATAGAGAAGCTATCCTCCCTCATTCTGCGCTGAATCTGGCTTAGCCCAAGTGTAGCAGAAACTATAGGGTACATGAGCTTGTCAGTAACTCAAGGGTCCCACAGCACTGGAAAGTCAAGGAGACAACCTCATGGGCTTGGGAGACCTCCGTAGACAGTGTCTGCAACCAAGGTGATGGTGTTTACAATCTCGGATTTGCAGAGGACAGTTACCATCTAGCTGACAGGAGGGCAAAAATAGGATTTCACTGATCTATGGGCATCTGTGTAACTTCCCAGGTATTCTCAGAACAAACTATGGGAGAAATGATTAAGGAGCTACCTGATAGTTATACAGATAAGGGTGATGAATCAGATAAATTTTGGCTTAAATGATAACATAAAGTCATTTAAATCCACAGAGAGATCCCAAGATTTTTGAATTACGTAGATAATGATTTACAAATTAAAGCAAAACTAACCAACCAAATGTATTAATCTAGGACCAAAGTAATAATTATAATTATATATTTTTACTAATAATTGTATGTCTTTAGAAATGTGATGTTTTAGCTAACATATGTGTTGTCCTTCATGCATAGGCCCCTTGTAGTTCACAGATCCTTTTGATTGCATTCTAGAACCTCTAGCGGTCTAAGGACCTTAAATTGGGAAGAGTGATACAGTTCATCTTTTTCCATCCATATAGGGATAAATAAGGGCTGGAGTGATAAAGTTAGTATTAGAGCTCAGCTCTCTTTTTCTAACTCAGTGTTTTTCTATTCTTATCCTCTGTCCCCCCAGTCACTTTAAATATCACTAGCCCATAGTCGTGTGTTACATACAAGAAGGGAACTCAGCAGACATACAGAGCAGTTAGAGAATCATAAAGTGCTCACACATGCTGGGAGTCCATTTCACTCTAGAGATAAAGTGCTTTTGACGCAGGCTGGGGTCTGGGTCCCGGGACCCTTTGCTGCAGTGCGGCAATGCTTGCACCTAGACACATCTCTCCCCAAGCAACAAAATACAAAGAAACTCTATGGGACTAAAATAACTGCGTCCATGCAGCAGCTGGGGCAAATTCTGGACCCAAAAGATACAAAGAGACCAAAAAAAACACCTGCCACTTTTTTTTTTTTTTTTTTTTTTGCGGTACGCGGGCCTCTCACCGTTGTGGCCTCTCCCGTTGCGGAGCACAGGCTCCGGACGCGCAGGCTCAGCGGCCATGGCTCACGGGCCCAGCCGCTCCGCGGCATGTGGGATCTTCCCGGACCGGGGCACGAACCCGCGTCCCCTGCATCGGCAGGCGGACTCAACCACTGCGCCACCAGGGAAGCCCCCAACTGCCACTTTTGAAGAGCCTGGAGCCAAAACAGGATGCCGGGAGCAAAAGCAGGGTATTGAGCGTGCTCCCTGCACACACCACCACCTAAGGGGTTTGCAAAATACCTAAGCCGCCCCTATGGACACACCCATACCCTCACCCCCTATTAGGAACAAGTTTGCCCCTCCTCAGGCAGTGGGCAAGCAAGGGAACCTTGCTTTCTAGCTCCCCCGTGCTGCAGCAGGGGCCGCAATGAAGCCTTGCCTGAATTTCTTGTCTGGCCTCTAGTCAGTTTCTGTGGATTGCGGAAGACCAAGAACCCTGGTCGGTTAACACTTGGGTGTTTTGGGTGGAACCGGGAAGGGAAAGATGTCTCAGGCTTGTGGCAGAATGTCACCTTGGTTAGTCATTGGGGAAAGCAAAAATACAAGGCCTACTTACTTAGCACTACGTAAGAGGCCACAGTACAGAGCTCAGGAGGAGAAAGAACCAGCATGGCGGCAAGTTGGAGCAGGGACAGTAGAGGCTTAGCCTAGAGAGAGTATTTATGAGCTTAGCCGTCAGGAGGGCGAGTATAAAGGGGAACTGGCGTCTGGGTCCTACGGAGGAGCCTCAGAGAGGCTGGTCATCTAGGCCTCTCCAGCAGAGGGCAGTCACAGCTTGGTTTTTCTCAGGCGATCCATGCTTTCACTCCTTGGGTTTCCCTGCCAGGTCTGAGCTAACTCTGGGGTCCCAAGCATGGGGTAGGACAGCTCCCTCTCTTCTGCAGGGGAAGTCTTCCCCAATCTGTAGAAAGGGAAAATTTACTGAGGTCTCAAATTCCAGACAGGACCTTGGAAATCTAGCTACATTTTCTCCTTCAGGGCACAGACCTGAGGGTCCATCCACATAGATTTTCATTTTGTTTCCCTGCTCTCAAGTTTGATCAGTTCTCTCTTTAGCATATATCTGTTCAGAATATGATTTAGACGGAGGCTTGACTGAAGGGGACTTCCCTGGTGGCGCAGTGGTTAAGAATCCACCTGCCAATGCAGGGACACGGGTTCGAGCCCTGGTCCGTGAAGATCTCACATGCCATGGAGAAACTGAGCCTGTGCTCTGGAGCCCGCGAGCCACAACTACTGAGCCCACGTGCCACAACTACTGAAGCCCGCGCACCTAGAGCCCGTGCTCCGCAACGAGAAGCCACCGCAGTGAGAAGCCCACGCACCGCAAGGAAGAGTAGTCCTGCTTGCAGTAACTAGAGAAAGCCTGCGCACAGCAATGAAGACCCAGTGCAGCCAAAAAATAAATTAAAAAAAAAAGGCTTGACTGAAGTTATTGTTGCTTAACTGAAAGTTTCTTGCAAAAGAGAAAAAAATATAGAAGATTGAAGGTGGAAAATCTAAAGTATTTAACAGACTTCAGAAATGTATGAGGAAAAAAGAAACCCACCTATTTAAGGGACCTCAAACATCTTGAAGGCAGGTACTTATATTCAAATAATTATTTTACTAGTGATTCTTGATAACGAAGGGTAGCAGAATACACCACCTCAGAATACGCTCTTTAGTATATTGATTATTTTGAACTGTAGGCACTTGAAAAGCAGCAAATGCAGAGAAAGGCTTTCTCTGAACTCTCCTTATCTGCCTAAAGACAGATCCTCCAAAAGAAACTCAACTGTCATAAATCCTCTCCCCAAGAGTCTCATTACAGCAGAGGGGCCTGTTTGACACCCAGACAAACTCCATCACAAACTATCATACCTCCAATCTATACTTCTACGGGATGATTCATCTCTCCTAAAAATCATTTACTCTCCCCTAAAAGGCCTACATTCCCTCTCCCCTTTCCCTATTAAGATGATAGTTAAGCCTGAATTCTAAGCCACCTCAGAGAGTGGCATAATTTTTTCCTGGGTTTCTCCCGTGTGCACATGAGGTATACATGTTAATAACCTTCTGCTTGTTTTTTCTTGTTAATCTATATTTTTACTAAAGGGGTCTAAGCTAAGAACTCAATAAGGTAGAGGAAAAATTATTTTTCTTCCTCTACAATAATTTATTCAAGTCCATAGTCTACAACTCTGTTAATTCTGTATTTAAAAATGTAATTAAAAATGGAATGCTATGCTGTTCTTACTAACAACCAAGTCTTACATCATACGTGCTACAGATGTTTTAAATTAATCGTTATTTCTTTCTCTTCTTTCATTTGAATTTGGGACTCAAAGTATATTTAGCCAAATCATCTAAACTAGTTTTCTGTTCCTACAGGGACGTTAATTCAAGAGACTCACCTTCCAATAAACTGCCAAGTAGTTTATAATAAAGTTTTACCTACTGCATTCTTTTATGTAAATTGAAGTACAGTTGATTTACAATGTTGTGTTACCTATTGCATTCTTAACTGTGTACTTTTTTGCCATATTTTCACGATGAATATAAAGTTACTAGTTACTGATGTTACAACTTAGTAAAGTAACTCTTTGGTTCCAGATTGTAATATATTTGAATTCAAAGGTTCGACATCCAGTTCGTGTGTGTGTGTGTGTGTGTGTGTGTGTGTGTGTGTGTGTGTGTGTGTGTTGGCAGGCGGGCGGGCGTCGGGGGGCACATTTCCCCACATCACCAAACCATCCTGGGACTCCAGCTGGTGACCCACAATTCAACTCGGTTCTGACACTCTACCTGGAGATAGTGTCAGATCTCACAGGTTAGGGGCTTAAGGGCTCAGTCCTGCAAGACCGCCCCACCTCACCCCTCCTTCGGGTACCAAGTCCTGGTTGCCACCTGTGTTTCTGACCAACTGGCTACAGGTCAGAGGTTCCAATGACCCCCTCCTTGGGTTTGATTAATTTGCTAGAGCAGCTCACAGAACTCAGAGGAACATTTTACTTAACTAGATCACTGGTTTATCATAAAAGGATATAATTTGGGATAGCCAAATGGAACAGATGCCTAGGGCAGGGTATGGGGAAAGGGCACAAAGTGTCCACGCCCTCTCCAAATGCACCAATCTCCTTGAAACTCCATGTGTTCACCGACCTGGAAGCTCTCTGACTCCCATCCTTCGGGGCTTTTATGGAGGCTTCATTACAAAGGCATGACTGATTAAATCATTAGCTATTGGCGATTGATCCAACTTCCAGCCCCTCTTCATTCCCCTGAGGAAATCCCTAATTACACAATTAGTTCCCCTGGCAACCAGCCCCCATTCTTAGGTTTTGGTCCAAAACTCACTCAGTAACATAATAAAAGACACATTTATAGCTCTCATCACTTAGGAAACGCCAACAGTATTAGCTCTATGCTAGAAAGAGGATCAAGACCAAACATATACTTCTTATTACAGATCACAATAACCCAGTCAGAAACTTGAGTCCACAGTCTCTCTCCTGACAATTCGTGACATGAACCTTGGTTTACAGATTCCTACTGATGGATTTATTTGGCAGAAACACATTTATATACACCCAACTGGACATGAATATATAATGTTCATTTTTTTAGAGGAAATATTTTGTCCATTCTTGCAAGAGAATGAATAAAATTATTTTCCCTATCCTTGAGCAGGAGAGAAAGGCCGTTATATTTCTAAGGCCTGGGCCCTCCTTACCTTGGACGGAGGGTGTGACAGATTGAAGATTACATGCTCTAATGATGGCTGCATCAATATGTTTATTCAATCTCATATGCTTTTCTTACCAGATGATTGACACTCCTCTCAGTGGGGTTTATGTTCTCTCCCTAGAATCTGGGCCTTGACTAATGGAGATCTCAGACGTGATGCTATGTGATTGCCAATGCTAAATCATAAAAAGGATGCAGTTTCTGCCTCTCACTCTTATCCTGAAGGAATATAGGGTTGTGTTTTCAGATGGAGGGGGCACTGAGGGTGAAGTGGTGTTGACAGCTACAAACTCCAACATTTTTGAGGTGCCGTCTTATACTACAGGCAGCATGTGGGCTCAGAGAACTTAGATTTTAATTCTATTCATGTAATGGGAACAGAAACTCTGAAATCTGTAGACTGAATAGTCAATAGTGAAAAGAGGAGGTTTGCATCTCCCTGACCTTTTTAAACTAAACCGAGAGAGTTTTCATTTTGAAGACTCCAAAATCCCAAGAGTGGAAGTACAGACAGAAGGAAAACCCAGACCACAGTAACCTTACCTTTCTCCGTGACTAAGACATGCTTTACAGGTGAGATAATATCATGAGATAGAACTAGGCAACCTCTGACCCTTTAGTTCCAGGTTGGAAAATAACTGTCTTTCAACATGAAAGGATATGTACGAGAGTTTTTGATTAATGGAATAATTTCTGATTTACTCCTGTTGCCTTTGGCATCTCATTTTGAGGGTCATCAACACCAGGCAAGATACGGACAGTGAAGAGCCTTGTGGTCTGAACCGACTGCTGAAAGGCACCAGTGTTTTCTATCACAGGAGCGCAGCCATTAAGTTGCTTCCACCTCCAGTCCTCACATACTGAATTCCTGATGGTTGTGTGAGGACGCCCTCTCCCCCCATACTGTAACTCCTAGGGGGCAGTCTGAGCACCTCAGGATGAATTACATCAGAGAACCCCAAGCTGAGCTCAACAAGCAGTTGACACTCCTGTTTCACACCCATTTGGACCCACATGACTTCTCCAGCCAAGAATATCATGTGACCTATTGTTTTGTATTGATAAACATTGAACACTGGTAGACTTATTTTTTATCCTGCACTGACATCTGGTATTCTTTGTCATGCTTATGTTACAGAAATCACAAACACAATAGGTCAAAGTGAAAGGAAACAACAGCCTGACATGTTTCATAGGAAAAAAAGCATTTTCTTGTACTTCCCTCAACTATTGGTTCCAAACATGATTTAGGGGTTTTGGATAAAGGAGGAGGTTCATTTCTATATATCGTATCTCACCATATAGCATCTCCTCATGTTGTATATACAGATTTTATATACTATATATTTTACTATTTTTCTTTTCAGTGTTCATTCACTCAATTATTTTTCATGGTACTACCCACTTAAAACTTTCACATCTCATCAATGAATGTGTGAAAATGTACATTCAAGTTTACCAATATTGTGATAGTCTAGTGACAATTTGTGACATAATACAAGATACTATAAATACGTAGGAGTGCAAATATACACTGTGACATTCTAGGCACTGCGTTTTCCTGTTTCCATCCTCTAACTTCTAGCTTGAACTCTAGAAACAGGGTCAGAGCTTCATCTTCTGGGCTCCTATATTAACTGATAATAGCTCCACTGTGGCCTTTTTGATACTGTTGTGTTTTGTGGTTTATATATCTGGGAACCTATTAAAGGTTAGAGTGTGGGTCCATTCACATTTTCAACACCTGCGTGTCACATATGTGCTTGGTTCAGGTGCCTAATTTATGTTTACTGAAAGGATGGCTCTTCTGATGTCATTTGAAAAAAATCTATTACGGTTTCTTAGGTTAAGATTCTAGTTGACATTTGACTTAGTGGAGAAAAAGTCCCCCAATTATGGACAGTGTTGGTTATTATGCCCTGGAAAGTTCTCAGAAGGAGATATGGTCTGTTTCTGCTTTTTTAAAATTGAGAATTTACCTGCCAAGTCATTTGTGTCTCTGTGCTTATCTCTTTAGTATTTCTAATGTTTTTCCCAGAGAGGAAGTATTAATACACTGTGTCTGCCTTCCTTTCTTTCTTTAGGCACATCAAAAATGCCGATGGTTTCTGTTCTGTTGCAATATACAGCCTTGGAAGATAAATCAAAAACCTTCTCAAAATGAAATGATTATATCACTTACGAATTCGTAATTACTTTAAATGTCTCAGTCCACATTTGGCCAATGCTATTAGGATTAGTATCTTTAAATGCACGTTTCACCTTCAAGTGAAAAAAGAAGTTGTACCAGGCCTTGGTTCTGTCATAATGGAGGATGTAATTTAAAATTTATACCTTCCAATAATTATATTAATTATTTCAAAATGTGCTCAAGGCTTGTTCATATATTTCATGAGTTACCTTTCTAAAGCTCATAAAAATTTAACTTAATTAATTATTACAAACACTTGTGAGGGTAGAAAGCAATCTCACTTGCTAGGAGACAAGAAATAACTTTTGGTCAATTTGTGTAACTGTAATTCAGATTGCACATAGAATGCCTTCATACACCCAGATCTATTTTTTCCCCTTTTCCCAGAAAAGGGCAAGTAATTTTGTACAGTTTCAGTAAGTATTCTATTTTTTTTTTGCTGTCTTGGCATAAAATTACTCATTGTGATTGTGAATATGAGATTTGTATAGAGTATGAATGGATATTTTGGTAACTTAACCTGTTTTTTTCTTCCTCCTATTTTCCACACTACTTGGAGGAAATATATTTAAGTGACCCTCATTGTCTTCTAGAAATAATTGTCCCCCCTTTTATTTTTAATACTCCACCCTTGGTTTGAGAAGATTTGTTACCTTTATGAGGGATGCATCACATAACACTTCAGAAGCCTGAGTTAATAAAACTTTGCAAGGGGTAATAGAAGAATGAGTTAGGTCATAATGAGAAAACCACTAGGTTTTATTGAAGTAGTATCTAACATCCTGATAATTCCTATTTTTTTTGTCATCAGCATTTTGTGTACAGTAAGGCAGCCTTAGTGAACTAGTTACGTAAGTAGATGATAACACTGAGCTTGAGTGGGTTTGAATCTTGGTGCCAACACCAACTAGCTATATGCACTTTATCTCCCTGCATTTCATTTCATCTGTAAATTGCATTTCAGCTTTCATAGGTAAAATGCGCAACGTAACACTACTACTTACATCACAGAGTTATTGTGAAGAGTAATAAGAAATGTATATAAGAAACTTAGAATAATGACCAGCATGCAGTAAACACTCAATATACCTGAGCTATTATTATTAACAGCAACAGTCTGGAAAAAACACACTAAAGTATAATCATGTATATATAAATTTAGTTGTGAGCAAGGGACAATAATACTAATTGTCCCATTTTGTGAATGGGGAAGATGAGGCACATAATTTCATAAAACCTTTATCGTAAGAGCCCCGGGAAGCACAGGTACCTGAAGACATCTTGTAACAACCTAGTGCCTGTTTCATACCAGGAAGCTTCTTTACTAAAATGACACTTTATCATACAGTATAGAAAATCCTACCTGCATATGAGCTACATTACTTACACCAAATGGTTTTCCAATTTTATGGAGTATTCTCCCTAAAGGGAGGTGAGAATAATAAACTAATAATACTGGAAGGTGAGGCAGCACAGCTGGAGGTAGCCAGCAGAAAGAGAAAGAAATTTATCTTAAGTCCTATGTTTTATCATTTAAAAATGGGCACTCTGTCCTTTGATTCCTCGAACAGTCAAATGCTGGTAGGAAACAGTTGGCATTTTCAAATTGGGTAATTGAGGAGAATTCCATAAAGAGATTTACACGGATGTAGGTAGGTTTTAGGGCAATCGCAAAACAGTCGTGCAGTACCAGGGGTCTCGACACAGGGTAGGGTCCAGGACATCCCTCTTAGGCCTGAGGTCAAGGGTAGGAACAATGACCAGGAGCCCGCCTAATGGAGAGGTCTGTCTGGCAGGGGTTTCAGCTTGGTTGAGCGTGACACAGCCAACACAAGGCTTACCAATGGGGCCAAGCCGGGAAATAAACGTCCCAGCCTTACTGTCTCTTCTCCCTGCCACCCATCTCCAGCCAGCAAGTGGACAGGCTGAAAGCAGTGGGTAGAAGCACGGCAAGGGGGCTTGTGGTACCCACCCCTCCAAGTCGGCCTCCAAGCGCACAGAACGGGATGAGTGAGGGTGAAGAGTGGATGGGTAAGAGCAGAGGGGAGATACCCAGCGTAACTACAAACATCTATGTTCGCTTCAGTGTTAAAGTGACTCAGGTACTCACCCATTAAAGCTACCATCAGATGTTTCAGGCAAATTGATACTTCAGCATGGAAGGCCTCCTGTTTCCTGGTTTGGATAGCAAAGAAAGAACAAACCCCTGACTGAGCAACTCATCTTTGGCAGTTTCGAATCCCTAAGTGAGAGCTGTATTAGTTTTCCATTGCTATGTAACAAGTTACCAGGGTCTCAACCACTTAAAACCGTACACATTTGTTATCTTAACAATTTCCGTAGGTCAGAAGTACAGGCCTAGCGTGTCTGGATTCTCCTCCAAGTCTTGTCTGACTGAAATCAAGGTGTCGCAGTTCTCACCTGAGTTTGGGAGTCCCCTTCCAAGCTCACTGGCTGTTGGCAGAATCCATTTCCTTGCTGGCATAAGGCTGAGTCGCTGTTTTCTTCCAGTCATCCCACGGCGGCTCCTCTCAGCCCCTCGAGGGTATCCCAGTTCCTTGCCACGTGGCCTCCTCCTTGCCAGACAAATGGGATGCTTGCTTTCTCCCAGGCCAGATGGAAAGCGTCTCTCTGACTTCTGGGACCGGCGTGGGGCGAGGGGGGGAGGTATCTTTTAAAGGGCTCACGTGATTAGGTCTGGCCCAGGCAGATAATCTATTTTAAGGTCAGTTGACTTGGCACCTGAATTACATCTACAAAATCACCCCACAGCAGTGCTTGATTGAATAACTGGGGGAAGGTGCGCGAGTATCAGAGGCCAGGAATCTCCAAGGCCATCTGAGAATTCTGCCTACCTCAGTGGGTCTGAATAAATGGAAGAGGAATCACCTGGGACTCTGTCTCCAAAAGCCATGGAAGGTCTGATGTGGTTGCTGACCTCTAAAACCTGGGGTAGCTTTGGGGCCTCTGGACTAGCTGCAAATGCAAATGCAGATGCTCTCAGGGGCCAAGCAGGTAGCAGGGCTCAGTCACATGAACTTCCAGTATTTTCTGTGCACACAAAGCTTTATGTCAGGTGGCAAGGTCATCATTGGTGACATCGTCTATTTCAGTTTGGGGAGCCCTCCTTGATTCAGCAGGCCCAGGTCATTCAAATTGCAAATGCAGTCTCAACGCAAATTTCAAATGCCCAGTCTCATGGGATAATCACTATTCTGTTTACAGTTGAAAGTTCTCTCCTTATCAGCCAGACCCACAGACCCACATGAAGAAGGGGGCTGTGATTTGGATTCTTGTTTCTTTCCACCCCTTAAAGATTCTGTTTCTGCCAGAGAATCTGGATGAAGACCAGGGAGAGACAGGAAAGGATGGGATCTGGAAAGTTCATACTTTCCCGAGCGTTGCACTCTCTCGCAAGGGTTACATCGAACCCGCCCTCACGTGCGTTCTGTGGATTCTTTAGAGAGCCCACGTCCGCCTCTCCTGCGTGCAAACACGTGCTGCTCCTGGGCGCATGCGCACACACCCTGGCTCCCTTCTGCCCACGCACACCTTACCAGGGATCTCCAACTGGCATTTTTTTTAGGCAGGTGAAAGTAGTACTCTCTTCCAGCTCTTGGATGTAAAGCTCAAACCCTGTGAATCTGAACCTGTTGTCTCCTCCAACAGCATGCAGCTGTGGCGGAGAGATTCGTTAGTGGAGTCGAGCATATTTTCATACGTTTCTGACGCTCGCTTGTGCAGTTTGACAAATCTCTCTGTTGTATTCATCTTTTTGTAACTGATTTGTAGGTGTTCTTCCTATTTTTCTAGATTCCAATATTTTGTCAGTTATATCACTTCTCTTTTAATTTGCATATGGAATCTTTTATCATCTCTCAGTTTTAAATATTCGAGTAAAGTTACCAGTTGTTCCCCATTTTTTTCCTCCTTTTTTGAATTGGTAATATTTTAATTAGCATTTAACTTTATATTTAAAAAATCATACTTGATGTGACAAAGTTAAAATCTTTTACTAATTCTTAAGGATCTGATAACGCTAAACGTTTGAATAGTGTTATCCTTCTGTTTTAAACAAAAAAGGGAAATATGCTTAAAGTGACAATTTAGGTATGTCATAGTCATGTTTAAAACCATTCTTAGTACTTTTCTAGATTTATAAAAAGCTTACTAAATAGAAGAAAATAGCAAAATGCCAGCCTTTTTATAATGGAACGGTAACGTTCAAGCAAAGAACACAAAGCTCAAAGGAGTAGAGGAAGGAACTAAAATCTGTTTTACCTGTGGCAGTTAATCCTCACAGATTTGCAAAGTATGTATTGTTTAGCCTCAGTTCACAGGTGAATGCACTGAGCCTCAAAACGATTAAGGGCCCGGGCCAAGGAATTTAGCTTTAAAGCTGAAATTTGAACCCCGGATTCTTCAGTTCTAAGCCCGGGTACTTACCACTACATCTTTTTGAGACTCCGTCTCAAGTCAACACTGAAAAAATATTGCCTGAAAAAAACGTGCATTTATATACAATACCTCCCAGGGTTGAGATATATGTGGAAGTGCCCAACAGAATACTTAGCCCTTGGCCATTCCTCTCTGTATTGACTTTAGACAAAAAGAACACAGATAATAAGCAAATTCTTTCCGACATGTTAAGAAGTCTTATCTTGCTTCGAAACACCTAGAATATCGTCGACAATGACATTCTGCTTAGTTTTTTTTTTTTTTCTTTTTGAATGACAGGCCAAGGTTCCTGTGCAGTTTGATTGAGAGGTGTCAAGTGGGAATGAAAAAAAAAAGGCGTAGGAAGATATCCTCTCTTGGAAGCTAATACTCCCACCAGAAATCTCTGAGCGCTTGCAGCTTTCATCCTGATAATACGAATTTCTACTATGTTAGTCCTGCATGATATATTTAGAAAAACCGGCTGTAGGACATTAAGATAATTCAAAGGGTCTAAACAATTTAGAACTCTGTAACTTAGCCCACTGACGGTCTAGAATGGTGTTGAGGAAAGTCAAACAATGTTGGTACTCATGAGTTCATTAAGAATATATGCTAGACTGAAAGCGATCCTATATGGTTTACAAAAGGCATAGGCTTCACAAGAAACAAGAGGTATTTTGAGTTCACAATCAGTCCAGTGAAACTGGATTATGCTAAGGCTGTTCTTGTGTTTACTACTTAACATTAACGATGTGGGTGAGTGAGAACCGTTGGCTGGAAATGGCACCTAATGATAGGAATGCCTGCCGGTGGGACATAAACAGCTAGAGGCAAAAGACAAACCATCTCAGCTCCCCTGAGGACCCTTGCGTCATCTGACATCTCCGCGAATAGCATTTATATCTTCGGAAACGCACGAAGTTGAATTTGCCAGAATGAATGTCTAAGTAGGCGAGAGTTAGGTAATGGCAGCTTCAGGACATTGTTTTGGGCTGAAATGGTGTGTATTTATCCATATAGAGTTGTTGGAGGGAGAGCATGGCCCTTGGAAGTTTGGAAACAGTCACTGTTTAAAGTTCATGGAAAATTCACTACATCATTTTTTGAGATTTGGGGTTAATAAATTTTATATCTATACAGCTGTCCAGTTCTTCAGTGAATTGAACACAGATTCAAGGAGGCAAAAGGGGATCTAAATATATTATTAGTTTTATTAATGATTAATCTGGATTGGAGGCCATGGCTAGGTTTTCTGTCTCCTTCTAGGAACCTAAGCTGTGGGATCCAGATTTATTTACCCAGGAGTGGGCAGAAAAGCTGAAATCACACAGCAACACACCTGGGCGGCCATGGGCAGAGGCATGAGACAATATAAGCCTGAATATAGGTTTCCATGCCTCCACAGGAGTAGATGTACCCTGTAACACCCCCACCCCCCCACCCCCGTATTTCCATGGATGTCAACCTCTCATCACCTCTCACGGAGCAAAAGCAAAAGTTCATACGTGCACACACACACACCGCCGTGCCATTGAGAGCAGGGAAAACCACTGCCTCTGATGACCTGCAGGCACTGTTGATTCCATAGGAATTCTATTTCAATCAAAGGAATAAACCCGTTCATTGTAAATACTTTCAGCTCCACTGCAGATACCTAGCAGAAGTGTGTCACACTGAAAATCAACTGATTCTAAACATCTAGGGCTAAGAGAACAATTTTGACAGCAGTGGCAGAAACAATAACAACAAAAAACAAAGCCTGTAACTTTTTATCTATATTACATTTATTATGGAAAGTAAAATGCAAAAAAATCATATTTGACATTTTTTTTGAGGGTAAAACTAAGTCATCACTTGAATTTCATTCATTCATCTATTCAAAAATCAAATCCAAAATGAGGGTGGATGTGTAGGTAATTTCAAAATCTTGATCTCATAACATTCCAACTTTTCTGGCAAATGAAATTTTATTGGTAGGTCAATTTCCTTCTGGAGATGGGGGCTTTCTTAAATAAACAATTTAACGACCTTTGTATATCAACATCATGAAACGACATAACTTTAGATTCTAATATTGATACATTCATAAATGGAATTTCATTTTAAATATTACCGTTTCTTCAGTGATTTAACATCACACTACAGTTTTGGTCTTTCTCTTTTGAGTATTTACACACATAAATGATTCTTATATTGACAGCTATAATTTTTCTGGTTGGCACTTAAATTAACACCTATCTTCCAAAATAATTACATAAATTTATCTTTTAAGCAACAGTAGATATTGACATCAAGATTTCATGTATGCTGCTCTTATAAAGAAGAAGGTTTTTAGTAGTTAAAAAACACAGCTAGCTATAGTTGTAAACGTAGTGTCCTTATGGTTGTTAACCTTTTTTTTTTAAAATCTAAGATATAAAGATGGCACAGTCTTTAAAATATGAATATGTATTAAATGGTATTATTAACTTTCTACTGAGAAGTGGTTATATTTGTACTTGGCCACACAGAATTTTCTATTAATGGGCAATTCTGGTATTTCTATTCATAACTTCAACCTAATATCCAGCCAACATAATTTTTAGTGTCAAGGGATCAGCGTCAAATCGTATTAGGTTTTAGGAACCAGATCAGACTTTTTGATGTCTAGTAGAGTACTTCCTTTTCAAAGAAATGAGAGAAACTAAAACAACATCGATTCACTGACGGGAATGATGATAAATTGACAAACGTCATCCAGTGTTGGCATTTGCTGGCTAATGACTCTAATCTTGTTATCCAGTCCATACAGTATCACCTGTTGTCAATAACAGTAATTTATTTGAGTCCATCTTAAGGAAATCCTAATTGCTAGTATCCTGTTATTCTACCAGCATCATCCATAATTTAAAAAAATAAAAGTTTTACTCTATGACTTCTCTTTGGCGTTGCTAAACGTTGTTTTGCTGATCTCAAGAGAGTAACGCCTGCAATCATGCTTCACTTCGATTATACACTCTTGAAATCTAGGGATACAGCTCTAAAATGTAGGGCTTTTATCAGCCTGTGCAAATAAACATACTAATAAATGCACAAATGAAGTCTATGAAACATAATTGGTTTTCCCTGGTGTTTGACATTTCCACATATAAAATTAGGTGCTTAAAGAACAGCATTCAATCTTTGAAGCCACTCAAGTACCTGTCTGTGCCTCAGTAAGATACCAACTAGATTTTCGTGACTCAGTGGGTCTGGGCTTTCCTAAGCGCCAAATCTGCTACCGGGGAGTAACACCATTTAATGGGGAGCATCTGATCTGATATTAATATATGTAAAACAGAACAGTCATGAAAAGATGCAGTTTTCAATTAGTTGTTTTAATTCGTGATTGATTTAAATATACCAGTATGAATAAAACGCATTTATGTGTGCATATATATGTGGGTAAGCTATTTACAGTTGTTACGTATACATTTTTATGTGTAGAAAATGAAAATACACATTGATTAGCCCTTTTGAGGCTTTTGAACACCTGTTTCTTCTTCCTGCTTTCCTGCCCTGCTTTGAAGATTTAGTTAATTCATACAAGGTATGTACACAATCACACCCATAGTATGTACATCCTAATCACACACTTAACACAGAGAAGATGTGTGAGCAATGTAAATCAACCCAGTGGTCAAAGAACTGACCTTACCTGTGACTAATGGTGGGGACTTAGCCCTGGCATATTTAGTAACATGCCAATGAAATGATGACTACGTTCAACCTTTGTGATAATTATGTTATCTACTCTTGGGGAGGATTAAAAGAAAAAAACAACAGCCATTTCTGACCTTCAAAAATGAAAGGACAAATCCTGTTACTTAACACACACCCACACCCACACCCACACCCACACACACACTTTTGTTGGTTTTATTCACTTTCAGCCGTGTGCCTACCTAATGACAGAGCTTGGCCTTAAAATGGGATACAGTATGTTATTGTTTTCTACACATAAAAATAGAAAACCAACGACTTACAGACTGTACACACTTACAGAATGTACTGACGTACCACAACCACTACAGTGTAATAATGCACAACACAGCGTTCGCACGTTAGTACAGCAGAGATAAATACATTTAGAAATGTAGTAGTAATTGTTAGTATATTTCCTTCTTGAGTTTTCAGGCCCTGTTGACCTTTCTCGACCTCAGGCAAAGGTATTTCCAGATGCCCTTAAAAACAAGAATTAGTCTTTCCTCCCCTCTAGGGACTGAGGAGTATGATTGTAATACTGCAATCTCCTGATCTACCAACATCATCTTAAGACATGACAGAAAGCATTATGGAAAATAATTTACTCAAAGCTGTGGTTAAAATAAATGCCAAGAAGTCTAAACTGAAATCATTAAGAGATACTGATAAACATGGGTAAGCCCCCTTTGCTCATTTCATAGTTTGCTCTGTTACATAACCCAAAAGCAATATGAACCAGAAAAAAAAAAAGTTTAACTGCTCAGAAGTTTTGCTGAAGAATAATTTAATTTTCAGAGGAACAAAGGGTCATGCTAGCAGCAATGTTAAAAATCAAGCTATCATTTTCACCCTGAAGTAAGACGATGACCTACCCACATCTTAAGAGACTGAGAAAGAAATTAGCATTTCTCCCACATTTAATTCTCCTCAACACACTTAAGCCACCAGGGTATCTCTCGTCATAATTATCACCATGCCGGTTGATCATCAGTATCTTTTCCTGAAGTGTAAAATATGTGATCTTTATTCCAGCCAATCGATTTTGAGCTTGAACCCAAAAGGATACTTGATGAAGAATTAGTATTTAGAAATGCCCATCTGGAACATCATTTTCTGTAAGGCATTATTTCAGGCCCCTTTTGATATGAGTACTCTCATTTTAGTTATTTTGCATTTGAGAACCCTTTTTTTTTTTTCATAGCTAAGGCTGGTAATCCTCTAGGCAGAGTTAACTGAATTCCTTTCCTACAGGCTAGTGTCCAGGAAGAGTAATTACCAGACACTGAACCCTCCATTTCAACCAAGTTTCAGGTTGGAGCTGTCTTGAGTTTTAAGCTAGCAAGATTCTTGGTGATTCCTTCGGTCTTGGCTAGTGTTAAGACAGAGCTGTTCACCATAAAATCTAACGCTCACGAGTGCCGTACCTCTTTATGGAGCTCCTAAACGAGTTTTTCCGGCAAGAAAGCAGACATTATGCCTTTTCTTATGTTACCCTGTGGGTTACGGTCAGTCTTAATGGAGCAAACCATAATTATATAATGGTGCGCCCATGATAGATGCACTTGCTGGTATAACTGCCTCTTTTGGGCACATTATTGCTTGGCTTTAATTTCATTATCAACAGTCTTTATTCTCATGATGAGTAACTGAGATATCTGGGTCTTAAAAAAAAACACACCAAACTTGGGAATAACATCTTGTTGCACCATTCTGGCCTCCACAGTCATTTCACCAAGGCCTGCTGTTATTTCAATGTCCTTTGTAATTATCACCTTGATTTACCTAATAGCCAACAGTAATTTTTCAGGGTTTGTTGTTGTTGTTTTTAATCTACACATATATACAGATGTATTGGATTTGCTTTGAGAGAGGTTAACTGGTTGTGGCTAGTGAGTAGTTTAGCTGGTAAATGTTCACAGTTAAGAGCAGCTGTAATGAACTCTGGCAGATGTCACTGATGGCGAGACAGAATTTTTCCACCTCCATCCAACTTCATTTATGTCCTTGGCTATTGCAAATCAAGTTTATTTCTGTAGCCAAGGAGAATTTGTTTTTTCCAAGCATAGGATAAAGTTTAAGGAGATCTGTTTCAGTCTTTACTAGACTATTTTTTTTCCCTTTTGCAAAAATGTCTAAAATTTTGTAGACATCGTTAAGCCCATGTGTCTGCACAGATGACATTTATAATTACTCAGCCGGTTGCAGAATTTCATTAAGAAGGATATAGTTACAGAGATGGACAGGAGATTCGGCATATCACCTGTTATTTGCAGGTGGCAGCAGCTGACCCACCTGTGGAGAGATTCAACCAAAGGGGCCATACATGGAATCAAAGAACATTGCTAACAGAAAACAAAATGCTCAGATATGAATATAAAATAGCAAACACTGAGGCAGACGTGGGCAAGACTTCTGATGCACGGTGTAGACAAAACAGGGGTAGAGACAAGACGGTCAGCTCAGTTTTCCGAGATACTGCTGAGTTCATTGTATTACTATCACAAAGGGAAGTTCACAGGCTTCATTTCTCAAATACCACTTAGGACAAAGCTGGAGAGAGTAAACAGCGCCATCTCCATGGCAGCATTGTAGACGATTAGTAAGTCAGACAGGTAGAGGCCTACACAAGGCTACAAGGGCCCGATTTTCAGTAAAAACACATATATGCAAATCTTACCCTAATGTATTGTTTTTCTTTATACTGATTCTTAAAAAGTAGACAAGGGATGTGGTAAATTATGTGGTACTAGAAATGGACACATTTTTTAACACTTGCACAATATGTAGGAGGAAGAGAAGACAATTTCTCACATTTTGGCAGCAAAATGGTAACGAAGTGGATACAACAGAACCAAACAATTTACATTAACAGCATACTCATATATGTCCTCTGTAAACAAATTTTAAAGTCACATCGTATTCTAGTCTTCACGTGGTATATATACAGGTATTCCCCGAATGATAGGAACTCCTAGAGATGAGAGGAAGAACATTAGAATAAGCTGGGAACTATAAAACCTTAATACTCTGAAATGCAACCCAAAGCTGTTTTCCTCTTCTGCTGTCTACTTTCAGATAAGCTCTTATTAAGAATTTGGTTCCAAAATTCAACCTCTAGGTATACGTTACACATGCATATTCGGTCCAATTAACTTCAATTATGATATTTAACCTATAACATGGAAAACAATGGTATCCAAAATAATAAATATTAGACAATTCTATAGATTAAACGTCATCAAAAATCAAATTGTAGTCAATATAGCTGACTTGTCAAGGTAGGAAAACACAGTAATAATTTTTATAAATATTTTTATAAATTTTGGATGCAAACAAAAAGGTTTCTGGTTAACTTTCTGGTTAACAAAATGTTTAACTTATACCACTGATCCAAAACACAAAGCTTAATTAGGATTCTACTGTATAGAAAGTAGTTGGTCTGTGGCATCACGGGTAATAATCCAGAAAGACATAATTAGAAAAGTACTGAAGATACATAGATATGACAGTTGAAGGGATCACATTTTTCGTATAGTCATAAAGATAGAAAAATCAATATTTAAATTAAAAATTCTAATATTCACTGGGTAAGCATCTTCACATTTTAAACATGTAGATGTTCGAACTCATCTCTCTTTTGCTACTGGTTTAAAAAATATCTTATACTTATTTACTTAATAAAATATCTCCTCCATTTATATCAACAACTAAAATGCATTAAAAAGGACCAAAACATAACTAAAAGAAATTAAGGAGAGAAACAGCTTTTAACCCAATGTGTGTCATGCAGGTAAGCAAAAGAAGAGCAAGTTCAAAGACTGTGCCATGAAAATTATTTTGAAACTTCATTTGTTGAATGAAACTAAGGGACCACAAATGATGTCCTGAATGTGTACGCTGTGTCACGGATGGAAGTGAAAGAACGTTTTCAAATCAAGGTTTTGTCCTGAGGGTCCGTAGGGGATCATAATGCGGAAACGCTGCCGTCTTAAATGGGCTCCTGTTCACTGGAAGAGCTACTTCTGTGACTTGTTTTTCAAAGCTGTCCCTTCTATAAGATTCAGTAAGCGGGAAGAGAGCTTTTATAACATTTTGTGACAGTCTTTAGAGCGTGGTAAAGATCGAAAGTAAAAAATTAAAGGTTAAGAAGTCAAGGTTAGTTTCAGTCCCAAAGAAAACCAGCTACAGTGACTCCATCACACATTAAGCTTTCATCTGAGGGGCATAACTACAACACCAAATTCAGTTTTAATTTATTGAATTTTCTTAATTTATTTTTCATGTGTGACCAATGCCTACAAGCCTCTTCAGCCTCTGTTTCCTTTTACTATTTATATAAATCATGTGGTTACTCCAAACTCATGAAAACAAATATTATTACCAGATGCTGAATTCTTCCTTTTCTCCTCCTATTTTAATGCAGGGAACAGCCTGTTCCAGCCACTTCAGAGCAGAGGGTGACCTGGGGCCCGCCCATCTGGAATGGGTACTGCTGACAGCTGCCACTGTGTACAGAAGGTGTTCTCCGTGTGTACACAGCACGTGTGAGGGAGACAGCCAGTGAGCGAGACGGGAGGGAGGTTACATACTGGCAAAGGCATCTTCTACAGAAGTGACGTGAACACTACGACACATGGGTATTTAAGGCCCAAAGAGCGTTTTAGACTCAATTCATTAATAATAATTTGGCTGCTAATTTGATGGTAATTTCTACTTTAGATAGCCTTTTTACTAGAGGCCAATCGGTAAGAAACTGAAACATGTGCTTTATTTAAAAATTCATTGTAAGTTTGAAGTCTAACAACTCTAATTGCCATTCTCCGGCTCTGAGAATGCTGTGACTGGTCTACTTATACAGGCTTCATCGACAGTCCAATGGCTTTGAAAGGAATCAATGTCTATTTACTAATTTAGGTTATGTCCAGTGTAGCTTGTGGTGTTAAAGCTTACGTATGAGATCCAAGCACCACCCTATATTCAGAATCTTCAAAAGAGAATTAAAAAAAAAAAAAAAAGCCAAAACAGAAACTGTGCATTTACTGCACAAATGGCATTTATGAATCTCTGGAGAGAGAATACTGCTCATCAAGGGCAGTGCATTTAGAGAAGGCAGCCAATGTCCCTCCAACCTCTAACAGTCATTTTCTAAAAGCAAGGTGGAAACCAGCAACCTCCCTGCAAGTCCAGGAGGGGAAGCCTTTCAAGGACCCTCGCTCACTCCCCTTTTCCTCACTACCCTGACTCAAGCCACTGCTGGTCACCCCAGCCCAGTGCCCTGCACAGCACTCACGGGCCCCAGGGACACACTCCCCTTATGGAGACAGGAGAGGGCTCAGCTCAAACAGGTGCCTGTGTTCTCAAGGACCAAGCCCACCCAAAGCTCAAAGCATGTTTTTGTAAAGGCAGCTTCTTTTATTGGGTTTGAAGGATGAGACATGATGGTATTTAAAATCAAGAGGCTTGCAGAGGTTACCTTTTTACCACAGATTAGACGTAAGTAATTAGACGATATTAGCCTACATACAAAAACAGTAAGTGGGCTCATTTCTATTTGACTCCATTTTCTATGAGAAGCTACTGAACCAAATCAAAACAAAACAAAAAAATGCATCCTGTTTACAGGGGTTTCAGTTAAACCTGTTGTTTTTGTTACTCAGGAGGCTTTCTTTTTTTCAACACAGAAAAAAGTGTTTGGTAATTGGCTATTTCTAATTCCTTACCAGGACCATAACTTTCTCAGTAGAATGTCATCGGAGAACACCTGAACAACATACGATTTAGCATTATCAATAATTTGAGGACTCTCTTCAAGAATTCAGTCGCACGTCCTTCCTCTAGGGTAAGGAAATATGAATTTAATCTAGTTACAATCACAGAGATGACCCTTCCCTTCAGTGCAGGAAAATGTGTAGACATAAATGCGTGTTTTATGTGGGCAGTAATCATAGTCAAATGCTGTGCTAAGTTTTTTCCTAATATGACTTTCTTACGTTTATTAACGGGTATAACAAGGTTCATCAAAAGGGTTATCTGCAGATGTTTACAAATATTACTTCATATTTGGCATTTTATGCATTTAAATGCTTTTATTTAATATCTTCTGGCCGAGGAATGAGTCAAATTTGTTTCCTTTTTTTTTTTTTTTTTTTTTTTTTTTGCGGTACGCGGGCCTCTCACTGTTGTGGCCTCTCCCGTTGCGGAGCACAGGCTCCGGACGCGCAGGCTCAGCGGCCATGGCTCACGGGCCCAGCCGCTCCCCGGCATGTGGGATCTTCCCGGACCGGGGCACGAACCCGTGTCCCCTGCATCGGCAGGCGGACTCTCAACCACTGCGCCACCAGGGAAGCCCTGTTTCCATTTTTTACATGGTATTTCTCATCACCTACTTGAGTTTTGTGTGGTATCAGCATTCTTATTGCAATGGACTAGAAAGCATAACCGTGTTTTCACTAAGAGTGTTTTTGCTATTTTTAATATAAAGCAGGGATTTTAATGGAAATACCACAGTGTGATAAATTGAGTGAGTAATACAAAATGACACGGGGAATGATCATGTTATTCTATAAGCAACATCATAGTAAAAAACCCACTGAATGTTATTTCCTCTTAATTAAGGTCGTAAACCTTCGGTGAAGTTTGCTTCTTTTCTTTCTTTCAAACTGAAATGATGTATTATTTCTGGACCCCCAATCCAAGGACGCCACAATCCTTAATAGCAGTTTCCTCAAGTTAATGCTTTCTCTTCCTGGTCTCTCAGAAAACACTAAGCTTTGACATAGACAGAGGGCTATCTATGAAGACCATAAAAGCATACAAGGGCTCCCGTACATGTTCCTTTTCAATCTAATACAGAAGAAGGAGCAGGACGAATGCAGCAGTTGGGCCGTCGGAAGTTCTGCAACATGGACTGGAAAACACTGGGCTGCCTGCCTTTGAGCTTTTTATTGGAAGAAGTATCCGAGGAGATGGATCTCCGGCTCTGGCTGCTTTGAGATTTGATTAATTTCTCGTGTTCCCTGATTTGTCGTTGTAAATGGTTCTGGATGGCGACGCCCAGGGACTCTGGGTCCAGGGAAGCGCCGTACACCTCCCAGGTCATGCCCTGCTCGTCCCACACCACGTCCCGGACACGCTTGGACTGTTTCAACTGCAGCCTGGCGTCAGCACCCAGGTGCTTTTTCTTCTCTCCCGGGGTGAGTCCCACCTGGGCGGCAGCTGCTGTCACGTTTAACTTCTGCTCCTTGAGGAACTCGCTGACCCGGCTGGCCCGGCGGGGACTGGCTTTGACGGAGCGAGAAGGGGTTCTCTTGCCAGAACCGGGACTGGAGTCCCCCATGGAATCAGACGGCAGGCTTAGGCTGGTGGCTGTCTTGGGCTGTCTATTTTCTTCCACGCCGCCCTCCTGGCTCCTCCTAACTGGGGAGGGTGTAGGACTGACAGCTGAGGCGGTGCCTCTACCTTCTTGAGATTTAGGATTGAGCAGTACAGTTTTGGCCTCTGCCCTTGCCCTCGGGTCCAGGATATCGGTGCCGGAAGATTCTTGTTCTCTTACTATCTGAGGAGATGCAAGCTGCTTCTCTCTTGTGTCCCCTTGATTCGTGAGATCCGAGTTCCTGGACTGGTCAGCTCTGCTGGCAGGGCCACAAGAATTGGAGAGTTTCCAGTCTGGGTCCGGTTTGTGGCCATTGGTGGCTTCCGCTGCAAACTCAGATGGCTTCGTTTCTACTTTCCCTACTCCGTGACTTGTTTCCGCTTGACATCCTGCACTGATAGCAATCTGGTCACTGAGGCTAGCTTTCAGGGAGGTAGAATTAGTACCCAAAAGCTGTCGAGAGGCGGGCTCTTGCCCCACCTGGGTCATTCCCGCCGCCCTCCCATCTTCTTTACATGTAGCCTGAGCGTTACTGGATGCCACGTGGATTGATGAGGTTTTAAGGACCTCAGCCGGTAGGCTCGCTGATTTACCTTCCCCCCGGAAAGCTGCAGAAACAGCTGCAGCTGACTGGATGTGCACCTCTGGCGTGATGCCAAGGCACTGACCCGCCTCCCGGGGGGCTGGGGTGCTTGCGGACAGCTCCAACGTGTGGCTTACGCGGCCACTGCCGCGGCAGACGACACGCAGCTGCTCCTGTTCGAACTGCTCTGGAGCGGGGGTTTCCTTTAAGAACGCAGTGAGAATGCTGGGGCTGGTAGACACCGATCTGCTCTCGACACTGGCCACCGCCTGCACCTCAGCATCTTGCTGAGCCCTGGGGGGAACCTCCTTGATCTCATTTTCAGCTTGGCTGGTCATCGTGCTCACTTCTCTGAACCTTGCCCCCTGAGGCTGTGCTGGGGGCAGCATCTTCTCTGGATCCGGAGGAAACACGGACCCTTCGCTAGGGAGGTGGGATGATTGGGGTGCCACCCAAGTCACGGCCTGGGGGTCTGAGGTCGTGGGAGAGGGTGGTCTGTTCTCCGAACATCTAACTTCTCTGGCTGGAGATTCACAGGACCTTGTCTGGGAATCGCAGACGGCTTGCTGCCTTGCCCCTTCAGGTCCACCTACAGGAGCGGAGGCGGGGCTGAACGCCTTGGCTGCTGTATCTGCAGGCTGCACCATTCCCTGGATGGTTTCTTGAGAAGGAGAATAAGGGGGCACCTCATCTTTGCCACGGATCCCTCCCACCGGACAACTTGACTTCTCAGCTTGCTCTCCGTCTGCAGTTCTCTGTGATTTCACCAGGGTGTCTTCAGGTCCTGATGGGAGGCTGGAGCTGGGCTGGTTCCCTGGGATGGCCGGGTGGGTGTGCTGATTGGCTGGTATGGTGAACGCTACGTGTGTCAGATCCTTTCCTGCCGCAGAACACGGGGCTGGCGCTGCGGGCTCCCTGCTCCCTGGCAGCTGGGCATTGCCAGGAGAGTTGAACGTGGGCGATGCCTTCCCCACCGCATTGACCATGCCAGCAGACGACATGGCTGGCTGCGCGGCCTCATCCTCACTGGCCTGCATCAGGGTCTCAGCAGCTGTCCTGGGACTGAGGTCTGGCTCTGCAGGAGTGCCAGAAAGGCCATTGGTGTTCCTACCCAGGACGGCTGGTTGAGGCTGAGGTGAAGCAGCCTGAACCTCTCCCAGGTCCTCTTCTTTCCCAGAAGCTGCAATCAGGGAAGTTTTAGCCGATCTCAGAGGGTCAGGTACAGTCCCCATGGAATTTCTCTTCGGGAAAATCTCAGAGCTCTCCCCTGAGCAGCGCTCCCACTGGGAAGCAGTCGTAGCTCACAGTGAAGATGCAATCAGAGATGATTCCTCTGAAGGACCAATCTGTGAATCAAGGAAACAGTACCATTAATACAGTACAGCATTTGCGGATTGAAACTACACCAAATTGTCACTTGTATGAGATCTCATAAGCCCATGAAAACTTCTCTTCCCATATCTCTTGATATAAAAATAGATCTTGGGAAGAAAGATTCTGAAAAAATTATTTTAATTATACAGGTATTATTTTGATATATTAGTTTCTGCTTGCATCCCATCGCTGTCTAGCAAATAGGTTTTTAACGTATTTACCTATGCACTTGATAACTACCTCATTTGAGTAATCCGATTTACCAGGTATCAGAAAATCCTATAAAGCTACTGTAATCAAATGAATAAGTATTGAAATGGGCCTAAACAGATATGCGGGATAGAATATCTCAAAATAGATCCAGATATAAATGAGGATTCAATATATGATAAAAAAGCCGTTTCAATTTGGTGACAAAAGGATGCGTTATTTAATATAAGGGGCTGGCAAACTATTCAACCAGAAGAAAAGAAAACTAGATCTTTATCTTACACCAATTCCAAAAATAAATCTTAGATGGACTTAGAGAGATTGAAGGTTAAAATGGAAAATAAATAAAGAAATAATCCTGTTAAGAACATGTAGGATCATAAATGTAACCCAGGGGCAGGGTAGGAAGGCTTCTTCTGGCAAAGGCAGAAAATACAAAATCTATGAGAGAAAACATCAGCATAGGTGACTTAAAAATGACAAAATTTTTGCATATGGCAAAAGATGACGAACAGATACGATAGGTTTAAAAACGTTTGCAACCCTGGAGGACAGGCAAAAATATCTGTAATATAGCAGAAGCTCTTAAAAACGTACAAGGAGACAAAATAATCCACTGGAAAAATGGATAAAGAATATGAAGGAACAGTTTGCAAGATAGGAAATCCAATAGCCAACAGTCTTATGAAAAGATGATCAAATTCATTTGTACTCAAAGAAATGCAAATAAAGTAACAACGAGATTTTACTCTACACCAATTGCACTTGCAAAAACTTAAAAAAAAATGTTATAACACCATGGCCTGGGGAGATCTAGTGAAGGGAAGTATTTTCATTAATTGTATGTGCAAATGTGTATTGTTGCAGCTTTCTTAGGGAAGCAGTTTTGCTTTTAAAACCAAAAATACACACGTCCTTGACTCAGTGATCCTATCCATAGAAATAAAATACCAGCATATGTAGATATACGTACAAGTATATTTATTGAAGTACTATTTGTAGAGACAAGAAATTCAAAATAAACTGATCTCCTTGACGAAGTACTATTTGTGGAGACAAAAAATTCAAAATAAACTGATCTCCTTGATTAGGTGGGAAGGCAGAATAAATCATGACAAAGCTCTATGGTAGAGCATTATACAACCATTAAAATAAACAGTTAATTAGACTATAACTTTTCACTTGGGAGAAATTTCCCCAAGGTATGGCTGAATGAGAAAAGCAAGGTACAGAGAAGAATATATATGTTTTCATTTCTGTAAAACAATGACCTAAAACACTACATATGTATGTGTTATGTGGGTGTGTACAGATGTGTTTGTATATGATTATGTAAATTCTAAAAATATACAGAATGAGACATACTAGGTGGTAAACGGAGGGAGTGTGATGACTTTGGAAACAGGGAAAAAGAGATGGAGGTATCCAAAAGTATTTTGGATTTTAAAAGTACATTTTAAAAAGTATATCTGAATTTTTTTAAGTATTTATGAAAATTTATTCATGTGAGTTTATGCATAAACATTTTTTAGAAAGGAAAACCAGACTCCAGCAATGGTTCAGAAATTAGTAGATGACTGTTTTAATATTACCTCTATCACTCATAGGTTCTGTGACCTCATGGGAATCACTTAATCTTTCTGCACCCCAAATTAACTCATCGGTGAAATGAATTATGTGATTTCTAAGGACTCTTCCAGATCCAAAAATCAAAGATCCTACTGTTTTGCATGTGTTGGATAATAAATCAAACAGCACAATCTTAACTTCAGCTTTAGGGTCAAAGGAAGGCAAAGGCAAATCTGGTTGAGCCCAGATTTTGAAAATAAATAATTTTATATTTTGTTCCATGTTATTTGGCTGATCTATCATATGACATCTAACAATAAATCCAACTTATCTTCTTCCCCAAACCAGCTCTTCCTTCTAACTTCATTATTCATATTAATGGGTTAAATATGCTTGGTCTTGACAGCTTTCTGCTCATTCAAACCATGTCCCCAGGTTTATACTCCATTCCTTTCTTTCTGGAGTTTTCTATCGCAATCACTTGTTCTGGCGCCAGCCCATCTTTCCTCTCGCTCTTTCGTACCTGTCTTTATTATACCCTTAGTCCTCTCTCTGAGCCCCTCATCCTCAAACAGCCTACCCATTCTTCAAAGCCCCACTTAAATCCCATATCCTTTCTGAAAGCCTTCTGAGGCCTTTCAGGTCATAAAGTCTCTCTCTCTTTTCAAAATCCTACAGCTATGGTCATCTGCGTCCTTTGTATTGTGCTTTTTATGTACTGTTTTTGTACCGCTGTTACTTGTATAAATGCCTCATTTCTCCCAAAGTCCTTCAGGTCTCAGGAGGGAAGGGAACTAGCTTATTGATTCTTTTCTCTTCACTCCACAGGACACAGTGCAGGGTCCTGCGCACAAAAAAGGTGTTCATTGATTCCATTTCCCTCCAAAATGGCCATTATCAAGCCCTGCCGAACTTCAAAATAATAAAAAAATTTAACCCATGGCATGAAATATGAATGAAAACACAATTTAAAAGAGTGCTATTTTTAGAAATAAGAACATGGTTGTATCTTATTTTTGAGATTTTATGTATCTGTAACCCAGGTTTAGACAATTAAAAACAAGTACATTGGCCACCTGCTACAGAACGCTGGAAGGTCTAATAAACCCAGGAGGACAGAACATCTCCCGTGTTACTCGGCTGGAGCCAAGAAGCCTGGCTTGCCAAAGGCGACTGTAAAGTACGAGCACCTCAGAGTTCAGCAGCTGGAAGTTGAAAGACTTAGAAAAGACGAGGGACTCCATTCAACTCTCAGGAGTCACTGAGTTTACCCCCATTTCCCACAGAGAGCTGATTGGACTGGTTTATTTTGGAAAGGATGTTTTCTTTTGTTTGCTTTGTGAATAGTGGCTAAATTATCCATCAATTCAAGAATCAAGAAGAGGGACTTCCCTGGTGGTGCAGTGGTTAAGAATCCGCCTGCCAATGCAGGGGACACGGGTTCGAGCCCTGGTCCGGGAAGATCCCACATGCCGCGGAGCAACTAAGCCCGTATGCCACAACTACTGCGCCTGCGCTCTAGAGCCCGCGAGCCACAACTACCGTGTCCACGTGCCTAGAGCCCGTGCTCTGCAACAAGAGAAGCCACCGCAATGAGAAACCCGTGCACCGCAACGAAGAGTAGCCCCGGCTCGCCGCAACTAGAGAAAGCCCGTGCGCGGCAACAAAGACCAACGCAGCCAAAAATAAATAATAAATAAATAAATAAATTTATTTTTAAAAAAAAATCAAGAAGAAAAGCCCAGATTGCTTGGCTATCACCTGTAATTCGAAATCTCTTGATTCAAGGGTAGATAGGAAATCAACACTACTCAAAACATATCTGCTATTGTAATTGTCGCAGCACCTCCAGGAGCCCCGGAAAGACTGCTAAAGCTCAGGAAGCAGCCCTCCCTCCTCTGCCCCTCGCCTCTCCGGCCAAACAGCAGAAATCTATAGCCTCTAATGGGTTGGACAAATAGGTCATTTAAAAAATGTAATTACTTGGTGGTTTAGAGTGAGGAGTAAAAGTCTTTAAAAGCAATGGGAGTCCACTGTGATAAGATTTAATAACACCTAAAAATGAGCTTGCAAACAGGTGATCCACAGACTGAATAAATTCCTTCTGCAGGTCTGTGTGTGTGTCCTGTGTGATTTTCCCTTCCCTTCCCTCCCCCGCCTCTTCCCCTCTCTCTCCTTGCCCTTTTCCTCTTTCCTTTCCTTTCTTTTCTTTCTTTGTCCATTGAATTGATCTTTCATAAAAATCCAGATTTCTCTCTTGCTTCTCTTAAAAAAAAAAAAACCACTCAGAAGGTCATTTCCAGGTAGCAACACTAGGTGGCGCAGATAAGGGCAGTCCCTCTAGAGGGCAGGGACGCTCGCGACTCCAGCCTGCCCATTTCTCACCTAGGCCGCTTCACTCCTTTACATAACTCACCCCGGCTCCAATGCGCAGCTCAGTTTGAGAGCTCTGTTGTAAGTGCACTGACACAGTGGACTTCCCAACCTAATTTTCAGTCCTCTGAGGACAGTTTGGCACTGTGTTAGCCTCTTTAAGAAACCTCATATTTAAGCTTTGATCTCTGTTAAAAGAAAAAATTATTCTTATACTTGTTAAAAATGATAAGGAAGATTCAGAAAGATTGAGCTCAACTCCACATACATACACAAGAATGTGTGGGGATTTACAACCAAGGGGTAGGTTTGTGTTGGGGAGGTTTGTCAGTGGATGGAAAATGATTAAGAACAGACATCAAGGGCTTCCCTGGTGGTGCAGTGGTTGAGAATCCGCCTGCCGATGCGGCGGACGCGGGTTCGTGCCCCGGTCCGGGAAGATCCCACGTGCCGCGGAGCGGCTGGGCCCGTGAGCCATGGCCGCTGAGCCTGCGCGTCCGGAGCCTGTGCTCCGCAACGGGAGAGGCCACAGCAGTGAGAGGCCCGCGTACCGCAAAAAAGAAAAAAAAAAAAAAAGAACAGACATCAAGGATAGGGGGATTATTGCTGAAGGCAGGTCAGGTGATCAGATGTCACCTGGCGGATGGTGAAGGAGGAGGAATTTGATTGGATATTGAAAATGATCAGATACGATGGGTAGGAGTATTGTCTCTAAACTGGCTTAGCAGGATTCTTGCTCTGCAAGGACAGACAGGGAAGCCCAAGACTGAAGCCTGATTAAGAAGTGGGCTCAGAGGAGACTGACTGAAGTTCGGTAAAGGAAGGAGTCCTCATCTTCTCATCAGCACCAGCAAATATGGAATTTCTTATAAGAGTCTCTGGAGCATTATGACTTCTTTCTGAATTGGGCACGGATCCCATAGAAGCTCACGGTATCTCTAAATGAGTTTGTCTTTAAGTCTGATGGGAACTGGATGCTTGACAGCAGGTCCCTTCGGCGCTTTTGCCTTTAAAATTGTGAGCAAAGATTTAAAGCTTGTTCCAGCAATGCAGCAAGGCTGCAGGGTACACATTAATGACTTTGTACAGGGAAGGAAACTGAGGTTCAGAGATTAAGTCACCTACTCAAGGCTGAATACATCTAATTCCAGCTGAACTGAATTCTAATGAATGGTAATGCCTGGGCCCCTTCCATGTGTTTCCTTGTTATCTGTAACTCTGGAAAGAAAATGGAAAGAAAAAAAAGTGTATCTATCTATCTATCTATCTATCTATCTATCTATCACCTATCATCCATCTATCTTCAAAGGAGAGGGAAACTTCTTTTTGTAAGTCGTTTGCCACTTAGCAGCAGCCTGGATGGTACTAACACCGGCTACAATGGCATTCATAACTGGTCACTTTATGAAAAGCCCGGCTTGTTGAAAGCTGACATCACCTCTGCTCATTCTGGAAACAGTAGGTTCCACTAGGCTGCCACACTACCTATTTTCATAACAGACACCCTTGCTTAATAAGACAGGTAGCGGGGAATCTCAGCCCCTTGTGACTTTCTCCAAAGCTGCTCCCGTGGGAAGAGCATTAGACAGAAAAAATGGAGAGAGGCTTGGCAGTTCCAGGCCAGCGAGATGCTGATACCCTGCAGGTGATGGTGATGATCCAGAGGGTAGCAGCTACCTTTGCCCACTTGACAACGGCTGCCCTGCTAGAACCAGGGCTCCAGGATGCCATCAGAACGCTTTAGTGATATTAGGCAAGTGTTCTAGGGACCTTGGTATCCCCGTCTCCACCCATCATCGGACAGCAGCCTTCAGATGGATGGTACAAAGACCCTTAGAGAAGAGTGAGGTGAAACATAAGAGACTATTAATCCTCAAGAAAAGGATAAAGAAAAAAATGTCACCTGCTATCCTATTGAATCCAATTTTGTTTGCCTCCTTTAATGGGGAACGTTTGCCTGGATCATTTGCATTCTGAACCCAGCAGATCCTGCCAGTTCAGTCTTAAGGGGAGGTGATTCAATCCCAGGAAACACCCACAGGCTGGGAAGAGCAGTTGCTTCTTCTTTCTTTAAAAAAAATCATACCCTCATGCGAATAGCTGCCTCAGATGCACTCTTCAAAGATACCAGCTGAAACACTGGTTCTTCCCTTCAAACTGCATCTGAAGCGAATCAGAAGGGCTGAAGAGACAGGCGGGCTGCTTTGCTTAGTGCCAACAACAGTGTCGTGGACTTTCAGTTATAACGACTACTTTAGTAAAGGCTTGTGAGAAACACACTGCATCCCTTCCCTATTCAGTTCTTCTTTTGTTCCACAGTGTTTTGGAAAAACATATACATGGCTTGCTATCTCATTGAATTCCACGGTAAGCAGGGCTGGACACAAACCAAGAAGTAAAAAGGGCCTTAAGAAGCATGAAGACCCCAAATATATCCTCCCTTTTCGTCAAATGTGATTTGAACAGACAGCTTCTAAATTCACAACAGATTAGAAGCACACAGTACAGGAAGCATTTATTGCTTTCTATATTCCAAACACTGTTCTTTATATGAACTTCTTTAACCCTCAGAACAACTTTAGGGGCATGGTCCTACTCTGAGTTCCACCTTGCAGAGCTGGAAACTGAGGCAAAGTCATGCAAGTAGTAAGTGGGAGAGACCAGATTTAAATCCAGACCATCTGGTTCCAGAGTCCAAGTTGTTGACCAATTGTACACAGGGCAGAGACGGGGATTTTTTCTGGAGGCAAACTCAGGGACCTGGGCAAGAAGCATCATCAGACACTGACGGAAACAAGAGAAAACTCAGAAAATATAGCCTTGGAACCATTTACTTGTTCACGCTAATAGAGGCAGACTAGGCAACACAGGAGTGCCTGCTCTTCGTAACGATTAATCCAATTTGGATGTTTTAAGGGCCACAGAGTTTTCTGAGAAGCTGATGAAAACCATGGACTCTCGATAGAAACGCACATGTGCACACACACATACATGTTTGCAGATAATTTCAGGAGGTTCATGTCTGGAAACATTTCCAAGACTGCACGTTAGTATCCTTTCGTCTAAGGCATTGGAAAATGTCACAAAATGGAACGTACCTGCCTCAAAGAGTTGTTATAGAGCTTAAGTAAGTTAAATACTCTGCATGGTTCTTGGAAAATAACAGATACACAATAGGGAATTATTATTACTTAAAAATTATTATTTTGGCCTCATTTACCTAAGAAGGTAGAAACTACGCAACCTCTTTCTAGAGAGTCCAAATTAAACGTTCTAACGCTTAAATAAGTTTACTATACGTTCTCCCAAACCCCTGCCCGAAGACTGTCATTTGAAGAGGAAAGTTTTAGCTAACTTGAAAATAAACACAATAATGAGCTCTATTCTTTTTAGATCACGTGGGAAAGGTGACCTTTTGGGTTCTTTCGCAGCAAAGTCGACTCAGGTTTTAGTAATCTTCAAAAATTAACCCCTCAAGAGCTCTACTTTCCTACCTGTGGAGATAATTCATAGCTAGATATCAAAGTTGCTGTTTTAAAAAGGCCTTGAAATCGGTATATTTTAAACTTGAACTCTTCTAGGGAAGAGATGATTACAATATTTAAGTTTGGCTATTTCTTTACCTTCCCTCATCAAGCTGTCTCTTATCATTTACTCGGTTTGCCTGATAGATATTCAAATCTGAATGTTTTCCTTTTCTCTCACAATTCAGCTTTGAACGTTTTCAACTGCAAGCTTATTTTAATTGGAAAGAGAAAGCAACAGGATCTCAGGGCTAAATGGTAGTTAAACAATAAGCTATTGGAAATAAACCCAGCAGATTGGCTTTTGCCTTGTTTTTGTATTTGCATTTTCAACTCAGCTAGGATCAAAGCTGCCCGCAACCCAATTTTCTGCAGGATCTAATTAGCGCCACGGAGCCTTACAAACGAGGATACTTGCCTTTGCTTAGTTCTCTCCGACCTTGCTGGTCTGCTGATGCCTTTTCCCCACCCACACCTGGGGCTTCTCATTAAAATCAAGGCCTCGCTCCACCCGCTGTCCTTCAAGCCCCGTGCCTGCCCAGGTGTGGTGGGCCTGGAGGGAGCCGCTAAGCGCAGACCCCTGCTAGCCGGCAGTGGAGGAAAGCTTGAGTGATTTCTGTGTTTAGCTCAAGTCACACTGGGGCCTTTAGTCCTGCTGAGTTGGGAAAGTGTCTGGTAGCAGCATTTGCAGTGATGGACACAGATGTGAAAAGAGAGCTGTGCACGAACAGGTCAGTCGGGGCTCTTCTCTCCTAGAGAACAAGGTGGGGAGGTGGGAGAACGCTAATTCAGGAAGCAGACGGACCCCTCAGGGCCCTGCGCCTGGCTCTTCTGCTGTTGGTAAGGAAGGAGGACCTGAGTGTCTGGGAGAATCTGGGGTGCTCTGCTCTTGAGAAGGAAGAGTTTCCTTTTTTTTTCTTTTAAATTTTTTAACATCTTTATTGGGGTATAATTGCTTTACAATGGTGTGTTAGTTTCTGCTGTATAACAAAGTGAATCAGTTATACATATACATATGTTCCCATATCTCTTCCCTCTTGCGTCTCCCTCCCTCCCACCCTCCCTATCCCACCCCTCCAGGCGGTCACAAAGCACCGAGCTCATCTCCCTGTGCTATGCGGCTGCTTCCCACTAGCTGTCTACCTTATGTTTGGTAGCCTGGAGATGGAGACAACCTAAGTGCCCATCATTGGATGAATGGATAAAGAAGATGTGGCACATATATACAATGGAATATTACTCAGCCATAAAAAGAAACGAAATTGAGCTATTTGTAATGAGGTGGATAGACCTAGAGTCTGTCATACAGAGTGAAGTAAGTCAGAAAGAGAAAAACAAATACCGTATGCTAACACATATATATGGAATTTAAGAAAAAAAAATGTCATGAAGAACCTAGGGGTAAGACAGGAATAAAGACACAGACCTACTAGAGCATGGACCTGAGGATATGGGGAGGGGGAAGGGTGAGCTGTGACAAAGCGAGAGAGAGGCGTGGAAGAGTTTCTTTGCTGAGGTCAGGATCTTCTTTGGGTTTGGTCTGAGTTGTGATTCACAAAAAAGACAGATTTAAACAATCTGTCACTCTCTTGCTTTATACACTGTAAAGTATTAAGTTAGGCCTCACTGAGGTTCTTACAGTTTTTGATTGTTGCCCTTCAGGCGATTTCAATCCATTTAAGGAGACGAGACAGATTCAGTCAGAAGGCATAAACGAGCAAGCTAGTATCTAATGAAGTGACTAATGCTGTGGTAATAAACCACAGTTTACAGAAGGTGAAGTCAGGGGAGAGGCCCATGTTGCTTATTCAGCTGACACTTCCTGGTACAGTTCCTCTGTCAGCCAGAAAATATTACTTGTGTTAAGTCTAAAGAAAACTGGACATTTGAAATCAGGAGAAAGTGAGCAAATAAGAGTAAAAAAATGGCCTTTGATTAAAAATAAAATAGGGCTTCCCTGGTGGCACAGAGGTTAAGAATCCTCCTGCCAATGCAGGGAACACAGTTCGAGCCCTGGTCCAGGAATATCCCACATGCTGTGGAGCAACTAAGCCCGTGCGCCACAACTACTGAGCCTGTGCTCTAGAGCCCGCGAGCCACAACTACTGAGCCCGCGTGTCACAAAAGCCCGTACGCCTAGAGTCCGTGCTCTGCAACAAGAGAAGCCACTGCTATGAGAGGCCCGCGTACTGCAACGAAGAGTAGCCCCCGCTCACTGCAACCAGAGAAAGCCCGCGTGCAGCAACGAAGACCCAACGCAGCCAAAAATAAATAAATGAATTAATTATTAAAAAAAAGAAACGAGAGAAAAATAAAATAATCCCTTAAGTCACACTGAGACAACTAGAAAGTACTGTTAACATCCATTCATTCATTTAATAAGCTGAGTGCTTTCTTTGTGCCAGGTATTCAGGATACAGATAGAAATAAGATACATTCGTGTTTTTGAGGAGCTCACAGTTCCTATAAATCATTAATTTCAATACAATATAAATGCTGGAGAAGAAACAAAAACCAAATGTACTATAGAAGCACAGAGGACTCGTTATTTTATTTGGCACAGACCTTAGGTCTCAGAGTCAGGGATCCTCAGCTTTGTAAAAGATGTATTTAATACCATCAGCAGGATGTAGACATTGATCTAGGGCAGATGTCCTTACTCTGCGCTACCGCTATTTTGGACCAGATAACTCTTTGTGGGGCAGGAAAGACAGGTGACTGTCCTGTGCCTGTAGGCTGTTTCCCAGCATCCCTGGCCTCTACCCACTAGATCCCAGCAGCACCTCCACCTCCTAGTGGTGACAATCAAAAATGTCTCCAGACATTGCCAAATGTCTCCTGGGAGGCTAAACTGTCCCCAGTTGAGAACCACTGATCTAGGAGACAAACTTCTCACCTTGGATAGAAAGCAACATCTTCAGAATGGACACCTGTGAGTTGATGTGAGACCCTTTGAATTTACTCCAGGTACACATGAATTAACGATACAGTTTTCTGCTCTCAAGTTAAAGATAGTGTTCTTCATACTCTACCTGTGAGAATGCAAATGTTGTTTTGAGAATGTAAATTAATACAACTTTTATAGAGAACAATTTGGCACTGTGGGTCAAAAATACAAGGTCAAATACACTTTGACTCAACAATTCCACCTTAGGTACTACCTAGGTAACCTTATGAGTAAAATAGATAAATAAGTGTACTAATTGATATAGGTACAAGGTTATTCACTGCATGAAATAACAAAAGATTAGAAGCAATGTAAATGTCCATTAATAGGGAGTGGTTAGTTACAAAAATTATGGTGCTTCCATATAACGATATACAAGCAGCCCGATTTAATAACAACGAAACTCTTTATGTATGGATATGGAATAGCCTCCAAAATATATTGTTAAGTAAGACAACAAATAAAACAAAACAAAAACACAATGATAGTTAGAAAAAACCCTAAGATACAGAGCAGTATGTTTACTGTGCTACCAACTGTATGAAAAAGGGGAAAAGGAATATCTTTTGCTTGTATATACATAAAATATCTCTGCAAGGATAAGTAAGCAATTGCTATCAGAGGAGGGTAACTGGGTGCCTGGGGGGTAGGATGGGTGGAAGACTTTTCATTCTATATGCTTTGGTACTTTTTGAATTTTAAACTATATGAATGTATTACCTATTCAAAAATAATTGAAAATTTAAAAGCTGGTGCCCCGCTGCCTGGCAAAACTGAACAAGCCTGCGCCCTGAAGCTTTTCTATCGTTGCTGATGGATCTGTGCCGATCTGTCCTTCCACACTCTTTCCATCTGCTCTTTGCTCTGCAAGGAGATCAGCCCAGAATGCAACCAGTTAAAAAGAAACCATAATTTCTTTATCCGTTTTTGTTATCTACAAGCTTCAAGCTAGATGATGTAATTATTTTTCAAAGTCAAGAGCTGACAAATGCTTTTTAAAGCGATGTCTGTTGGGCCACAAAATGAAGTTTACTTAAGTTTCTTTTCCCAGACTCTCTGACTCCTTTTTATCAGTTGATTTCTTTTTTTCCCCTCCTTTCCTATTCTTGGTAGCTTGAGCAGTTGGTCCTCAAATCATATATACCTCAAACAATAAATCCAAGGATGACCTAAAGCCAAACTCTGGGAAACTGGGTCAAACCATCAATGAAAATGATTAAGGAAAATTTATTTATTTTGCCGATATTTTGAGAATCAACTACATGTTAAGACATAAAGTTTAGAAAACATTTTAATTACCAGTTATCAAATCCACCTCTTCTATCTCTACCAGGCTTAACTGAATTTATCCCATCTCACAACAGTGCCATATCCCACTCCTTGGTCTCACTGAGCCAGTTCTGAAAAACGCACCCTGCACTCGCTGTTCATGTTGTCGTTCTAAAACAAACATACACTATGTCACGTCTCTGTGCAAAACAATTTTAATGGTTCCCCATTACCTGTAAAATAAGACACATGCTCCTCAGCGCCGTTTAAAAAATGTCCTTCACTATCTGATCCATTTCTCTTGTAACGGTGATATCCTCTCTCATCATCTGTCAGACCTTGTATGTTACTTACTTTTCTTCCAGCCAGCTTCAAAGAGGGTTATTATCTTTATTTTACAGATGAGAAAACGGGGGCTCAGAGAAATCCAGCTCACCAAAGTTGCACATTCAGTAAGTGGCATAGTTGCAATTCAAATTCAGGTGAGTCTGAACCCACACTCTACTGCGTCCAAGAGCACAAAATGGGAGGTAAAAATGAATTCATGATGCGTGCACATTAAAGACAGCAAGGTGGGGGGGAATCTGCAAAGCATTTTGGAAAGATAATATCTCCCTAAGACCTTTTCTGATCACATCAACCCAAAGTGGTTGTCCCACCTCTCGTCTCTGGCGGTAGATTGTTCACTCTTGCACCTACGGCACCTTGTACATTTTGCCTCATCCTTTGTCCTCCAGGTGCAGAGGGCACAACTAGTGCAGAGGCAGGAGCTTGTGGGGAAGAGCGACGAGCTTAGCGTGCAGTGGGAGCTGAGTAGGAGGGCAGGGGAGTGACAGCAGGTGGAGGGATCGCACAGGGCCTCTGTGGGTCTTTGCTCATGGGTCGCCTTCCCAATGAGGTCCCTCCAGACCAGCCTATTATTAAATCGCCAATCCTCTGACTTCCACTCTCTGTCACTTCTGAAGTCCTATTAAGCTTACTTATAATTCTACTTCTGGGACCTGAGCCTAAGGAAGTAAACAAAATGACTGGTAGGTGTTTGTGAACCGCGAAGCTCACTGGAGGGTTATACATCAGAAGCTCTCTGCATAACCCCGCCCAGCTAAAGAGCTTTCCACTCTGAACACAGGCTTTACTGGTGATGGAACCTTGTAGCTGGTAGCCCTCTCTCTGGTGGTCCTGCCGGGTTCTGCTTCTGTCACTTACATCGTATTAAGACCGAGAGTCAGCGGCTCTTCCTGAACTTGCCCGTGCCAGTTGCCCTTGTTCTTGTCACCCCATCATTTGACTACAACTGTATTGCCTTAAAAGGATAACTTGAGGGAAAAAGTGGTTTTGCTTCCTGGAAACTAAGTTGAATGCTTTGGTAAGACTTGACAAAGGTGGGTGACTATAAAAAAGGAGCGATTGAATTAGGAATGGGTGAGACAGCTATAAAAGGGGAAAATAATTGTAAACACTTAACATTCTTAATTAGAAATGCTTTGCTTCACTTTAACAAAACTGAAGTAGAAAAATATTGAGAGTCCATTATGGGTTTACATAAGAAAGAGGTTACAAAATTCCAACCAGTGGTTCTGTTCTCAAAGAAAACATCTGCCCTGTATCAAAAGGCTAGTGAATGATGCGAATTCAAATGTTTTAGCTGGAAGGAAAAAAAATCTTAGGAATATACGTATCATTTTCATAATTCCTCATCTTCTCTAATTTTGATCAATTGTATCAGTAAGTTGTGATGCTACAGGCCGCGAGAAATTTATATCTAATATACTATGTAGAGAAAATACATATGTAGAAAAAAATATTAGAAGGAAATGTGTAAAATGGTGAGTCAATATATAGTAGTTTTATGGGTGATTTTTAAAACTTTATTCTTTTGTACTTTTAAGTCCCTGTAAACCTAGTCTTAGCTCAGCTGTGTAAAACTTAGCAAAACATGTAAATAAGAGTAAGAATGGAGAAACACGATTACTGCCGAATCAAACTCCATAGCCCTGAGGCTTCCTATTTTATAACGCGTGTTAAAATCTTGGGTTTCCCGTTGCTAAGAGTATTCACGGTGTAAAAACGGGACGGATGTTTTTCTCGTACATTGCACTCTCAGACCTTGTGTTATCTTGATGCACTCTCTGGGCTTTCAGATATTACACCAGCTCTTTACTTTGTCTAAACCAGTTCTGCACGCGAGTCCCCAGTATACAATTAGACTCCACTAGATACCTGGGAAGAAACCTGGGGTTAAACCTGCCCCACTGAGGTAGTCTTCTATGTTGCTGCCTTAGAAGGATTACAGTCGCCCTGACGTCTCTGGTTCAACAGCATTTACATGCCTTTCCTAGGAGTTGCTTATCGCTGCTCTTGTGCAGTCCTGGACCTTCTTTCCTGCCTGGGCTCCAGCCAGTCTCTGGCTTCTGCTTTAAGCCACTTACATGCCACAGTCATTTCTCTCCTCTTGTTCTAAGATGTATTACCTCCTCTTTCTGTTTGTTAACGTCTGAACGTGCTACATGAATTTGAGTCAGACCTTGAATGACAGGGAAGATTTCAACTGTACAAAGGACAAAGACACAGACACAAAAAGAAAGACGCAGGCATGGGGAAAATATACCAGTTATTCAAGGAAGAGTGGGTTGTCCTGAAAATTTAAACATAGTGTACTCATGTGCAGGAGTGTCACTAAGAATGTTTACCAGCCAGTACATGCCTGCGTGGACCTGACTTGTCAGATGGGATGCTATCTGTAAAACAACCAATACTAAGGTGGCCATCGGGAGCTAAAAGCTGATGTGGTAGATCAGGTGAGACTGGAAAACCTTTAATGGCTTTGTTGACATATTTGGGGTTTCTTTGGTGGGCAGTAGGAAGCTACCAGAGCTTTTCCAACAGGCCAGTGAGACAATTAGAAAGTTTACAAAGGAAGCAGGTTTCGAGTTGCACTGACTAGTCGGAAAGAATCCACAGTTAGGGAGATCAATTACAAGGCTACTGCCACGCCAAAGGTAGGGGAGCAGCCCATCGATGTCGTTGGTAGTAAGAGAAAAGAGATGTGAAAACTATGGCAGAGTTGGCATGTGGGAAGCAAGGTGAGGGAAGGAATGAAGGATGATTCCAAGATTTCCAATCAGAGTGACTGGGAGGATGCTGGGAATGTTGACAAGACGATTAAAGAACAGGGACCAAGGCTGGACCGGAAGACTTTTAATGGGTGACTGTTGCCAAAGGTGGATGAACGGCATGCACTGGGGGTTGGGGGCTTTAGCTACTCCCCACTGCCCTCTCTATGCCCCTGAATTCACTCCAAACCCATATAATCCAATAAAAATAGTGCACTTACTATGCAGCCTCCCTTTGCAATTACAATGGCCCTGTAATTCCCTTTTATATAGAAACTCTGGAGCCACTACTAAGGTACCTAAGTGGTGAAAGATGGGACCAGCAGGTCTACAAGCAGTAGTGCGCCGGATCTCTGTAATCAGTGACATCACCGGCAAACTCCAAATCTGAGGGGTATTTTTCTCCCAGAGAGCCAGTTGTTAAATATTTATACCATTCTTGAGAAGCTGGCTATGGAAGTAAGGGAAACAGTGAAGCTCTTGAACGATTGTAAGGCAAATCAGTTGGAAGGCGAAAGGGAGAAGCATACGATTTTGAGGTATGCTGGATATACACGTTATCAAGGTTGAAGGAAGGTGGGATGGCAGGATTTATTCCCACCTGGAAGGAATCCCTAACCATTTCTCAGTTAGTTCTTAGTTTCTCGAGAGAAAAATTTCTTCTGATTTTTAAGACAATAGTTCATACCTCAGTACAAATTATGTTTTTCAAAGACGGCCATTGTAGGGCTTCCCTGGTGGCGCAGTGGTTGAGAGTCCGCCTGCCGATGCAGGGGACGCGGGTTCGTGCCCCGGTCCGGGAAGATCCCACATGCTGCGGAGCGGCTGGGCCCGTGAGCCATGGCTGCTGAGCCTGCGCGTCCGGAGCCTGTGTTCCGCAACGGGAGAGGCCACAACAGTGAGAGGCCCGCGTACCGCAAAAAAAAAAAAAAAAAAAAAAGATGGCCATTGTAGGTGGCACCTGCTTCTCATCCTTCCTGTGGCAGTGGTGCTGCTGGATTTCCTCTGCAAATTTGGTTAATTATTCAACTGAGCAACAATGACTTTTTTCAGTGGGTTAGCGTGCTTAACGTGTAGCAGTGTTTAAAAAGATAACAGTTCACCTCAATAGTATATCACTAGACTTCTCTTTGAGGGTACCTTTCTGGAAGTAGGTCTGTGTTGAAATGTCCACCCCATCTCTCTACAAGCACATCGGCCTGGCCTTTCTCCTCCCTCCTCCAAAAGGCTAGTGTCGTTGGTATTCACTCTTTTCATAATGAATCATTTCTAAGGCTTAATCCCTCAACTGTGAAATTTATTACAGAAATTGTTAACCAGAGCAGGCAGGATACAAGAGGTGATTATGCCTAAATGACATTTTGGTTGGATCAAGGTTAAGATACCCATTATTTAGAACCATATTCTCCCATACAGGACTAAACACAGTTCTTCAAGCCTACTCAGGTGTTGAAAAAACTACAGATTAAGCAACAGGGATTCCCGTTTTCAAGGCAATGATTAGGCACTATCAAAGAATCCAACCTTTTGCTATGTGGTTTGATACATAATTGGTGATCAAAAATAGTTGTGGAGAGACAGGAATATTTTTCTGTAGCGGTAGGATTCTCATTGCACTAAGCTTTAAATCAAATATTTGAGGAACTAAGGTAATACGTGTCCCTTTCACTTAAAACACTTTTAGAACTGTCAGCTTAATTTAGCCAACCAATAGCATGTAAATCTTGAGCATTTATTCATTCTCTTAGTCAACCTGAGTATCTTTAATTCTCATTCGGGGAGAAAACTATTACACGAGACCTGTTGATTAATTACCATTTTAAAGTTACCAAAGCAGAGTACATAGTGACATGAAAAAACATAAAGGAGGTGAGGAGAGGGATATGATAAATTGATTGACCATAAAAAGGACAAAAGGAGTGGGAGAAAAAAAGATAACCTGGTGGTCTTAGTACAGCTTCTCAGGGATGAAGAAGGTAGCTTAACATTGATAACCTCTGGGGTCTTCATCAAATCTTTGTGACTAAGTCAGTCACCTCGCAATTTGCTTTGATGCTAAGAAAACAAAGGTCAGTTAACTAGAATCAAATTAACTTACCAAAGTTGCCAGACACAGGTAGGCCTCACTGAGTCTACACTGAAATACAAATGGTTCATCTATTTCTTACTCTTTCAAACACATTTTGTTCTTATACGTACTATAACATGTTTGGCATTTTTACGTTTTCGTTTGCTAGGGCATCTTTCCTATAAATCTCATGCACGGAGATACACATAGGAGAAACAGTAACTCATCACATATGTTGCTAAGGGCCAAGTGAATGACAGAACACAAGAGGCAGCATGATGCAGACGCTGGAATGTGGCACAGCAGAGAAGGATAAGAGCGCATTGGGCAAGTGGCAATTGAGGGAGGAGGCAAACATTTCAGAGGCTACAATGCTGAAGGACAGCTACAGTGGTGAGTCTGTGAATCAGAAGGATTTGACACTATGAATACAATATGTCAGACGAAGGAAACTTGAGTATTGTTTTGAAGAGTGTGCACCCCATCATATACGTTAGCAATATGTTATGATGTGGAAACGTATTTTGTTGAGCACATACTATGCTCTAGGTGTTCTTATGTCCTAAAGACTTCCTGAGCATGATCTCATTTAAATAACCCTATGAAGTACTACTCATTTAACTCACATTTTATAGTTGATGAAACTGAAGCTCATAAAATTTAATTAACTTACCCAAAGTCAATCGCTAACAAGCGATACCTCTGGGTTCAGAGTTCAGATTCTTTCAGCTCATTGAAGTGCTTGGACTAGGAGTGGAGCACACAGGACAGGGGTGGCGGCATCAAAGGGCAGTGGGCAGTACGTGGGTATATGGGAACGCTGCGGGGAGTGGAGTAGAGGCAATGGACAGGTGGTTAAAACAACAGTCTGGACAAGCAGTGAGAAGGAAAGTGGAAAGAGAAAGACATCATGGATGCAATACATCTTTTGACGGAAGAATTACCAGGACTTGAAACTCTAACGGTTAGAAGGGATGATGGAGGAAACAAGAACCTGGAGACTGGGCCTACGTGTTGGTGGGAAGGCTGTAAAAATTAGGTCTTTAATGTAAGCCTGCAGGGAGTGGATGGAAAGGGGAAGGCAGTACAGTCACAGAGTGGCGATTGCTGGTGTTGGGTATTGGATGAGTTACACTTTACCACAGCACACAGAGCTCTGCTAATCCCATAAAGAGTTTCCTTTCAGAGTTTTATGTTCAATCATACCATTATGGCAGTCATGATTATATTAGCACTTACTATTTTAAGATTTATAAAAAGAACATTTTTCTTTTCACATTCTCAATCACTCTTTGGGCGTTAAACTCAAGCTTTCATTGCCCCTGGTACTCTTCTGATGGCATGTTTCTAATTGTTTGAAAAGAACTGTGGTTAATGGGATTTTTGCTTCGGTGGAATACTCGGGCTACGACAAATTTTTCTCTGTCGATATATTAGCTATACCAGTGGATTTCAAATTTTGACACAATCCAGCTTTAAAAAAATACCTCACAATCCAGTACACACCTTTGTAGCCAACTGTTTAGTCCACTAAAATAAAATGGTACTAAAAACAATAGTTCTGATATTTCTATTCAATTCCATCCCATTTAAAAATGCTGACTAGATGCAAACTATTATATATAGAATGGATAAACAACAAGGTCATACTGTATAGCACAGGGAACTATATTCAATATCCTGTAATAAACCATCATGGAAAAGAATAGGAAAAAGAATATACATACACATATAACTGAATCACTTTGCTGTACACCAGAAACTAACACAATGTTGTAAATCAGCTATACTTCAATAAAGTAAATTAAAAAAAAATGCTGACTAAAACCTACCAAATTGATATCTGTAGTGACCCAAAGATTGAAAAACAGAGAGTTTAACTCAGAGCGCCAAATAAGAGGTAACCACGTGTTCAGCTTGGGCCTCTGGTGCCCGGCACAGAATCTAACACGTAGAGCTTTAGAAATGTTGCAGACAAGAAAGAGGGAAGGTATCACATCTTTTTGGTAGATCATTTATTTCTCTTAAGAAATATCTGGTAAATTCATTGCATGACCATCTCTGTTTATGCCATCTGCAAATTTAGTAAATGTGTTCCCAAGTCCCAGATAATCCCAACTATAGCATTAATCTAACAGCTACAACAAATTGGAGCTTAAATCTTCTGAAGGTCATGGGCAGGCATAGAAGCTATAGATGTGGCAAAAGGAGCTGCAGCCTCTTTGGCAAGCACTGTGTCCTGGTGACTTTTGCATTTTCCAAGAAGGGGCCAGGCAAACTGTGTGTGTCCGTGTGTGTGCGTGCAGTGGGTACACTCACGCATGGGTGTAGGGGGAGGAAACCAACTAACCTAAGAGTAAAGCAGTGCCTTTGTCTGAGAAGAGAACTCAAATAGAAGACAGGTTTGGCCCCGTGATTTGAGTAATAGGACAAAAGTCTAGATATCTAATTTTAAAGTTTTACCAATGATGTTTACATTGTATTACTGAAGATATTTTTTTTGAAGTGTTTTTGATGTGGACCATTTTTAAAGTCTTTCTTGAATTTGTTACAATCTTGCTTCCCTTTTCTGTTTTGGTTTTTTGGCCCCAAGGCATGTGGGATCTTAGCTCCCCCACCAGGGATGGAACACACATCCCCTGCATTGGAAGGCGAAGTCTTAACCACTGGACCGCCAGGGAAAGTCCCATTTCAAGATATTCTCATCAATAATAAAATAATAGCAACCTGCCTACAGTCAGCAGCCACTCCATGCTAGACGGGGTCAGCACATTCTTGGACCTCAGGTTGTATTTGAGTATTTTGGAATCAGTCGGAAAAAAAGGAATCAAAACAGAGATAAAAGACAACAGGATAGCTTTCTTGTTCCTTCTTCAGAACAGATTCGGATTCCCCAACAGTTGGACTAGATTTGCTCTGGCAGCTCTGTGCCCCTGCTGACATGCTGAGAATTGCGTCCATCCTTGGAGGAGGGGCAGAATGCAGCCCTTCTTCCTCCTCACTCATTTCCGGCCAGCCCTGCAAAGAGCCCTAGGAAAATGATTGCGCAACCCCTTCATTGGCTGTTATTTATTTCTTCCTTAATGAAACAGACCTTTGTTTGCCTCCCTTGTCAACGTCACCAGTAATGACGAACTGTAATGTCCTCACCATAATGCAATCTGGGATCCTAATCAGACTGGTTAATATTTGCCAACACATTTCATAAAGAAAAAAAGGAAAACAAAATCCTAATCTGCCTAAGTGATCTTAACAGTGGGTCAGTTTCATGTGGTTCTCTCAGTTCCATAATAAATAATGTCTACAGTTTACTTAGGCCAGGCAGACTTAATTTCAAGGGAAGTTCCTCTGAGCCTTACCTGTCTCAAGAGACTTGAATTCCAGGAAATTATTGCTTGAAAACAGAATTACCTGTTTTGGAGCTCAGAGCTATCTTGTCCCTCTGCCATATAGCAAATAATATAGAGTATTTCTTGATACTAACAATGAATTACCAACCATTCTTTCATAAATATTTATTGATCACCTACTGTGCACCAGGTATAAACATGTATAGTTGTATTTTATACAGTTTTTACTCCTCTAATTTATTCTATCAACTGTCTATACACTGATCCTTTAAAAATTAATTTAAAAAATTTTATCCAAGTATAGTTGACGTACAATACTACATTAGTTTCAGGTATACAACATAGTGATTCAATTATTTTTATAGCTTACACACCATACAAAGTTATTGCAATATTACCGACTATATTCCCTGTGCTGTACATTACATCCCCATGACTCTTTTATTTTAGAACTGGTAGTCTGTACCTCTTAATTCCCTTCACCTATTCCGCCCATCCCCTGGCCCCCCTCCCCTCAGAGGGCAACCACCACTTTGTTCTATTCTTGTTTCTGTTTTGTTACATTTATTTGTCTTTTAGATTCCACATATAAGTTAAAATATACACTGATCTTTAGGTTCCTTTCAGAATATTTATTTTAATTTAATTATTATAGTTTTGCTAATGATATTCGAATTCACATTTTAACGTAATCTTTCTTAATTATAGATCCCTTTCATTACTTACTATTGCACTAGACACTTCTGTTATTGCCTAGAATTTAGATTTTCCTTTTCCTTATTTATACATGTAGAAAGACTAGCTGAAAAAGATACCCTCAGTAGTTTCTTTTAAAAAAATTTTATACAATAGAAATAGACATATTGATATAATATCCTTTTTATAAGAACATACAAAAATGGCATGACAGGCCTCGGTGACCCATGGGGAAAAGGATAAAGAGAAATTAATTAATTATTTAAATAATTAAACAAGATAGTGTCCTTTACAGACCAGTGCTCATAAACTGAGTTGAGAAATATGATTAATGCAACCACCAACAATAAGTAAATTTTAGAATATAAAAAATTTAAAGAAGAAACTTAAAAATTCCTAATGTCACTCTGGAAATACCATTAAACTTTTTTTTTAAATTAAGATTTTATTTTTAAAAAGCAGTTTAAGGTTTATAGCAAAACTGATAGGAAGATAGAGACATTTTTTATATACCCCTAACCCCACACATGCATAGCCCCCGGCATTAACGTCCCCCAGCAGAGTGGTGTATCTGTTACAACTGATGAACTGACATGGACACAGCATTATCACCCAACGTCCACAGTTTACATTAGGGTTCATTCTTGGTGTTGTACATTCTGTGGGTTTGGACAAATGTATACTGACGTGTTCCCATCATTATGGTACCATACAGAGTAGTTTCAGCGTTCTATTTCACTCTGTGCTCCACCTATTCACCCCTCCTCTCCCTGCCCTTCTTTTTTAGTACATGTGCTGCCTGAGTGAGCACCCTCCCTGCCCTTTTAATCCCTGGAAAACACTGATCCTTTTTAAAAAAATTTTTTTTGATGTCTGTGTTTTCTCTTTTTTAAATTAAATTAAATTAAATTTATTTTTTATACAGCAGGTTCTTATTAGTTATCTATTTGATACATTTTAGTGTATCCATGTCAATCCCAATCGCCCAATTCATCCCACCACCGCCACCACCACCACCCCCTGCTGCTTTCCCCCCTTGGTGTCCATTCATTTTTTTCTCTACTTCTCTGTCTCAATTTCTGCTCAGTAAACCATTTCATCTGTACCATTTTCTAGATTCCACGTACATGCGTTAATATACAATATTTGTTTTCTCTTTCTGACTTACTTCACTCTGTATGACAGTTTCTAGATCCATCCAGGTCTCTACAAATGACCCAATTTCGTTCCTTTTTATGGCTGAGTAATATTCCATTGTATATATGTATCACATCTTCTTTATCCATTCGTCTGTTGATGGGCATTTAGGTTGCTTCCGTGACCTGGCTATTGTAAATACTGCTGGAATGAATATTGGGGTGCATGTGTGTTTTGAATTATGGTTTTCTCTGGGTATACTCCCAGTAGTGGGATTGCTGGGTCATATGGTAATTCTATTTTTAGTTTTTTAAGGAACCTCCATACTGTTCTCCATAGTGGCTGTATCGATTTACATTCCCACCAACAGTGCAAGAGGGTTCCCTTTTCTCCACACCCTCTCCAGCATTTGTTGTTTGTACATTTTCTGATGATGCCCATTCTAACCGCTGTGAGGTGATACCTCACTGTAGTTTTGATTTGCATTTCTCTAATAATTAGTGATGTTGAGCATCCTTTCGTATGCCTCTTTGCCATCTGTATGTCTTCTTTGGAGAAGTGTCTATTTAGGTCTTCTGCCCATTATTTGATTGCGTTGTTTATTTTTTTACTATTGAGCTGCTTGAGCTTTTATATATTTTGGAGATTAATCCTTTTGTCTGTTGATTCATTTGAAAATATTTTCTCCCATTCTGAGGGTTGTCTTTTCGTCTTGTTTGTAGTTTCCTTTGCTTTGCAAAAGCTTTTAAGTTTCATTAGGTCCCATTTGTTTATTTTTGTTTTTATTTCCATTACTCTAGGAGGTGGATCAAAAAAGATCTTGCTGTGATTTATATCATAGAGTCTTCTGTCTATGTTTTCCTCTAAGAGTTTTATAGTGTCCTGTCTTACATTTAGGTCTCTAATCCATTTTGAGTTTATTTTTGTGTATGGTGTTAGGGAGTGTTCTAATTTCATTCTTTTACATGTAGCTGTCCAGTTTTCCCAGCACCACTTATTGAAGAGACTGTCTTTTCTCCATTGTACATCCTTGCCTCCTTTGTCATAGATTAGTTGACCACAGGTGTGTGGGTTTCTCTCTGGGCTTTCTATTGTGTTCCACTGATCTATATTTCTGTTTTTGTGCCAGTACCATATTATCTTGATTACTGTAGCTTTGTAATATAGCCTGAAGTCAGGAAGTCTGATTGCTCCAGCTCTGTTCTTTTTTCCCTCAAGACTGCTTTTGCTATTCAGGGTCTTTTGTGTCTCCATACAAATGTTAAGATTTTTTTGTTCTAGTACTGTGAAAAATGTCACTGGTAATTTGATAGGGATTGCACTGAATCTGTAGATTGCTTTGGGTAGTATAGTCATTTTCACAATATTGATTCTTCCAATCCAAGAACATGGTATATCTCTCCATCTGTTTGTGTCATCCTTGATTTCTTTCATCAGTGTCTTATAGTTTGCAAAACAGTGATCTTTTTACTGTCTCCATAGTTTCGCCTTTTCCAGAATGTCATGCAGTTGGAATTATACAGGATGTAGCCATTTCAGATTGGCTTCTTTCATTTAGTAATATGCATTTAAGGTTCTTCCATGTTTTCTCTTTTCTTCTTAGCATTGAATAATATTCCATTGTCCAGATAAACCATTGCTTACTTATTCATTCATCTACTGAAAGACATCTTGGTTGTTTCCAAGTTTTGGTAATTACTAATAAAGCTGCTGTAAGCATCCATGTACAGGTTTTTATGTGACTATCAGTTTTCAGCTTATCTGGGTAAATACCAAAGAGTGCAACTGCTGGACTGTATGTTAAGAGTATGTTTAGCTTTGTAAGAAACTGCCAAACTGTTGTCCAAAGTGGCTGTACCATTTTGCATTCCCACCAGCAATGAATGAGAGTTCCTATTGCTCCACATCCTCCTCAGCATTTGGTGTTATTATTTTTTTGGATTTTAGTCATTCTAACTGGTGTGTAGTGATATCCTGTTGTTGTTTTAATTTGCATTTCTCTGATGACATATGATGTGCAGCATCTTCTCACATGCTTATCTGCTATCTGTGTATCTTCTTTGGTGAAATATCTGTTAAAGATTTTTGGCCCATTTTAAAATCAGGTTTTTTTTTTCTTATTGAGTTTTGAGTTCTTTGCATATTTGAATTAAGAGTCCTTTTTCAGGCTTGTCTTATGAAAATATTTTCTTCCAATCTGTACTTTGCCTTCTCATTCTCTTGACATCATCTTTCATAGAGCATAAGTTTTTAATTTTAATAAAGTTCAGTTTATCAATTTTTCCTTTCATGGATTGTGCCTTTAGTGTTGTATCTAAAAGGTCACCACCATATCCAAGGTCATCTTGGTTTTCTCCTATGTGATCTTCTAGGAGTTTTATACTTTTGCATTTTACATTTAGGTCTATGATCCATTTTGAATTAATTTTTGTGAAGAGTGTAAGATCTGTACCCAGACTAACTTTTTTGCATGTGGATGTCCAGTTGTTCCAGTACCATTTGCTGAAAAGACTATCTTTGCTTCATTGTAGTGCCTTTGCTCTTTTCTTCATGATCAGTTGACTATATTTATGTGGGCCTATATCTGGCTCTAATGACATTTCAGTGTTCCGTTGATTTATTTGTTCTTTCACCAATACCAGACTGCCTTGATTACTGTAGCTTTATAGTAAGCCTTGAAGTTTGGTAGCATCAGTCCTTCAACTTTGTTCTTCTTCAATATTGTGTTGGCTATTCTAGGTCTTTTGCCTCTCCACATAAACTTTAGAATCAGTTTGTCAAGATCACAAAACAACTTGCTGAGATTTCAATTGGTTTTTCATTAAACTTATAGATCAAGTTGGAAGAACTGACATTTTGCCATTACTGACTCTTCCTATCCATGAACATGGAATATCTCTTCATTTATTTACTTCTTTGATTTCATTCACCAGAGTCCTGTAGGTTTCCTCATAGATTTTGTACATATTTTGTTAGATTTATACCTAAATATTTCATTTGGGGGGTGCTAACATAAATGGTGGTTAGTTTCTTTTGAAAAACTAGACATCACTCTTATGTTTCTCTACAGAAATAATCTGTTACACATGAGAAGTATATCCTCCCCTCACTCATCCCAAAGCCTCTAAAACTAAAAGAGAAGAAACATAAATGTATTAGAAAATAATGTGAGTGCACTGCAATCTGTAAAGAAACAGGGAAAGAACAGTTTCAGATTATTATTATTGTCAGGCATATTGGCAGTGTTTCCCAGACTTTTCTCTATTACCCACATGACGGGAATTCAAAGGTGGTGGTATCATCATTTCTCCTACTCTCATTTGTAGAGTGGGTATGTTGGCTGGGTATGTTGGTTGCCTGCCAAGAATCCAGCAGGAGGAGTTTGGCTCCTGCAGTGTTAGTCTGAACATGTACGTAATATTCCCATAATGGGGAGAGAAGGGATACATTCATAAAATGATAGGTTATGATAATACATGTCAAATGTAAGACTGGATACTATAATGTAAGACCGGACACTACAAAGCTCCTGGAGAAAAACATAGGCAGAACATTCTTTGACATAAATCGCAGCAATATTTTTTTGGATCGTCTCCTAGAGTAACGGAAATAAAAGCAAAAGTAAACAAATGGGACCTAATCAAACTTAAAAGGTTTTGCACAGCAAAGGAAACCATAAACAAAACAAAAAGACAACCTATGGAATGGAAGAAAATATTTGCAATTGATGCAACTGACAAGGGATTAATTTCCAAAACACACCAACAGCTCATGCAGCTCAATAACAAAAAAACCCAAACAACCCAATCAAAAAATAGGCAGAAGACCTCAATAGACATTTCTCCAAAGAAGACATACAGATGGCCAACAGACACATGAAAAGGTGCTTAACATTGCTAATTATTAGAGAAATGCATGTCAAAAATACATGGTTTTGTGACTACTGGTAAGATATCACCTCCTACCAGTCAGAATGGCCATCATCAAAAAGTCTACAAATAATAAATGCTGGTGAGGGTGTGGAGAAAACGGAACCTTCCTACACTGTTGCTGGGAATGTAAATTGGTGCAGCCACTATGGAGAACAGTCTGGAGCTTCCTTAAAAAACTAAAAATAGAGTTATCATATGATCCAGCAATCCCACTCCTGGGCATATACCTGGAAAAGATGAAACTCTAATAGTAGAAAAGATATGTGCACCCCAGTGTTCATGGTGTACACAGTCAAGACATGGAAGCAACCTAAGTGTTCATCAAGAGATGAAAGGACAAAGATGTGGTGCGCGCGCACACACACACACACACACACACACACTGGAATATTACTCAGCCATAAAAAAGAATGAAATAATACCATTTGCAACAATATGGATGGACCTAGAGATGATCATACTAAGTGAAATAAATCAGACAAAGACAAATATCCTATGATATCACTTATATGTGGAATCTAAAAAGATGATACAAATGAACTTATTTACAGAACAGAAATAGACTCACAGACACAGAAAACAAACTTATGGTTACCAAAGGGGGATGGGCAGGGAGGGATAAATTAGGAGTTTGGGATTAACAGATATACACTACTGTATATAAGACAGATAAACAACAAGTTCCTACTGTATCACACAGGGAACTATATTCAGTATCATGTAATAGCCTAAATGGGAAGGAATCTGAAAAGGAATATATATGTATGTATATATGTATAACTGAATCACTTAAAAAAAAAGAAAAAAAAAAGGATATGGGTCAAGTATGCTCGTTTGGGCAGACCTAAACATAACGCTTTTTTAATGTCTTTTTTTCCTTTTCAACAGTTCATTCTGATTCATTAGCTTCTCACACATTTTGGGAAGGGCCTTCAGCCCAAACAAAGAATTTTTCTCCTAAAACCATTGAAGTTGGGGAGTGTTATGACCTCAGAAGTGTCCATTCTCCGTCACAGTGGCTTTTGAGGTTACAGCTGAATTCTTAAAATGGCTTAGGAATTGTAGATTCCAGCCCAGACGGTGAGAAGAGTAGCCGGTGTTCCCTCTATCTGTGGGCTAACTTCTCAGGAGAAGTGGCAGATCCCGCCCTTGTGGGGCCTATGTCTAGGTGGGAGGCGAGGTGATCCCAGGGGAAGACACGAGAGACTTGCAAGGGCAGAACATCTGTCTGCGAGGGGCAGTCTGTAGTCCACACACTGTGCACGCCAGGGAGGGACCAGGAACCCCAGGGAACACAGGCTGAACTATATTCTACTTTCAGACCACTGTGCTTTCTTGTGCTGACCCAGATGTTGCTCTACGTGGCGGCCTGCCCATTATCACTCCACCTATCAGATCTACAACTTGGCTTTTCCCCCTGTGTCATGGGACCTTGGAGAGTCAGTCCACAACGGTGACCTTAGATTACTTGTCTGCAGAGAGGAAATTGGCATGTTTCACTGCTGGGCCACTTGCTGGGCCTTAGTCATTCCAAACTCCTTTTTTCCGTCCTCTGTCCTTGGGTGTCTGAGGCTCCTGGGTATAATTTCTTGTCACTAGTTGCTCATTATTTGACTCATAAAGCCCAACCTTCAGCACTGCATCCCACCCAGCCTCACGCTGCCATCACTGGTGACCTCGATGTGGATGAATCCTTCATCTTAGTTGACCTCTTAGCCACATTCAACACGTGACTATTTCTTCTTTGAAATGTGTGCCTCTCTTGGCCTCCATGACCCGCAGTTTATTCGTTTTCTTCTGTATTTCTCTGCAGTCTGCCTTGGGCAGCTTTTCCTGCTTAGCTCTAACTGCCAGAGTTTGTTAGATTTATTCCTCGGCCTTTTCCTTAAAGGGGATCTTACCTAATCCCACAGCTTTATAACCCATCTTATCAGTTACTTTTAGCTGCAGTATTGCTGGGTAACAAACTACGCCAGAGCTCAGTGTCGGACAGCAGTGAGCATTTTCTTCATGAGGAAAGTGAGACTCATTGAGAAATGTTACCTTTTGGGGACATAAGTGACATAAGCCTTCAAATCTGATTCTTGGATCGCTGCATTTTCTACTGTATTATGAATTTAGAAAGAAAGGAACACTCATATCCATCTCATTTCTACCAACAGCCAGTGTGGAGTTACCACATTTCAAAATAATTTTTTAAAACTCACCCATATTTGTTCTCCAAAACGCTGTACAAACATGCCACTAATGTCTCTTGTTAACCTCCTTTATTTGATACTTAAATGAGAGCTTTCATCCATTTGCACAACTATACTATCATATTCAAATTCTCTTTCTCTCTAAACCATTGTGAATGGTCAATCCCTATGAAAGTATTAATTACATGTGGTTTTCAAGTTCAGTATAATATAATGTTACGCCTTTGGAATGAAAGAGGTATCCATTAAGATTCTTTCGTGCCACATAGCAACAGATGATCCTGGTTAGCTTACAGAGAAGGGGGATTTATTGGAATAATAATAACAAACACCTATAGCACTTACTTTGAGTAGGCACCATTCTAAGCATTAAACTCATGAATTCCTAGAGAACCCTGTATATAGGCACCATTACTAGTCCCACAGATAGGGAAACCAAGGCACAGAGAAGCTAAGTGATAACTTGCTCCAGGTCACGCAGGTAGGATGTGGCCAAACTGGATTTGAACCCAAGCCATGTGGCTTCACAGTCTTTGGCACTATAGCCTATCAAAGGATATGGGGTAGTCACAGAATTGAAGGAGAGGCTACAGAAGCAGGGTAGAAGAGGGTAGAAGCCAGGGTTTGGTAAAGAACTGTCACTGGGATAAGTTAACTCTAATCACCCCCTCCCCCATCCCCCAACCCCCTGTACCAGTTAAGGCACCAGATTCAAAGCCCTAGGAGAGAGGCACAATTGACCCTTGCCTGGGGAGGACAGGGTATCTTGTCTAAGAGTTCTAAGGCTGCAAACACAGCAGAACAATCAATTCCCCAAGAGGAAATGGGAGCGTTGTTCCAAAAGGACAGGGAATGGATTTGGGAAAGGTAGCCAGCAAAAAATGCCCATTTCACGGAGAATGAAGGAAAGATTTTTATTCCTATTAACAAGATGTCCACATAGCAACTGTATGAGAAACCCCTCAACTGCCTTAAGAACATGTCCTCATAGACTCCTTTATTTGTAAGAGATACCCCTACACTTTTCCACCTTCCACCTCTTCCCCAAGGCCACCCTGTAGAACCCATATTTTCCCACTTGAGTTGGATCACAGCATGCTTAAATCCCCATCATTAGGGGAAACCTCTTCCCTAACCCCACGGAGCTACTGACCCCAATAGATCTTCGATTCCCTCACAATCCAGCTTCTTGAAAAGACAGTCCACAATCCTTACACGCCTCCCTTTCCCCAAATCTACTATGGTCTTGCTTCTTCCTCTGTCATTACTGCCACTCCACTGAAACTGGCCTTGCTAAAGCCATCAATGACTGGATTCTGCTAGAACAAACACTTTCCTCTCCTTATCTTTGCTGACTTCTCAGTAGCATGTGACAGTCTGAGCACTGTGTCCTTCTGGAAGCTCTCTTATCTGTGGTATGCTCTCCCTGGGTTTTCCTCTTTTTTCTACAGAAATCTCCTCTTTAACGCATTCTTTGGTTCTTTTTTCCTCAGTTAATTTCCTACATGTTGTCACTTCCCAGACCTTCTGCTCCTCTCACTTTTTGCACTCAACTTGAGGGACACGATTACTTATATGTTCATGAATCTCAAATCTCAAGCCAGAACTGCCTATTGATCGCCAAAATAGCAGCTGTCCACTTAGCAGTGTTATTGGTACCTCAAAGAGGTCCCAAAACTCATCCACCTTTACCTCTAAGCATGTTCCTCCTCCTTAATTATCTAAGCGAATGTCAGCTCCGTCTCCTCACGTAAGCCAGAAACTTCAAAGCCATTCTTGTCTTTCTCTTCCCCTCCTTCACATCTAACTAGCCACCCTGTCTCAGAGATCCTTCTTTCTGCATATCTCCTCTATGAACCACCTCTTCTCTAGTCTCCCTGCTGCTGATGTAATGTAGGCGCTTATCATTTCTTGCCAGAGTTATTTCAAGGACTTCCTATATAATCTCTCTGCCTGCAACCTGTACCTTCTTCTATTCTCCACACTGCTGCCAGAGAGATTTTCTAAAATGCAAATATGATCATGTACCTTCCAGAATTAAAATCCTTCTGTGACACCCACACATTTCATGAGGAAATTCAAATTCCTGAGCTTGGCACACAAAACTCTTTGTGATGAAGCTCCTGTGACTTCTTAAGCCTCATAACTTGTTAGGATTCCCAGAGCCTTTCAATCCAACCATTGACAAGCATCCGTGGTTGCTGCAACATGTCAAGGTCTCCACGTGGCTTTATCCATGCTGCTTCCTGTTTCTCGAATGCCCTCTATAGTAGCTGAGTACTGTCCCCTAAAATTCAGGTCCACCCAGAACCTGTGAATGTGACCTTAATTCTCAACGAGGGTCTTAATAGATAGAATCAAGTTAGGATGTGTTATAAGAAGAGGGAAATATGAACAAAGACACAAATACAGGGGAGAATGTCCCGTGAAGAGATAGGAGCAGAGATTGGAATGATGTATTTACAGAGCAAGGACTGCTGGCAACCACCAGAAGCTAGGAGAGGGACATGGAACAGATTCTCCCTCAGAGCCACTGGAAGGAACCAACCCTGCTGACACCTTGATCTTGGATTCTAGCCTACAGAACAGTGAGAGAACAAATTCCTGTCATTTCAAACCACCCAGTTTGTGGTATTTTGTTATGACAGCTCTAGGAAGCTAACTGTTCCTAACTCTTTACTCCTTTGTGAACCTCAGCTCAGCTCAGCATCTCCTCCCCTGGGAAGCCTTCTTGGAACTCTCCCACCCTAAGCCTTTCCCAGTCCCTGCTTTAGATACCTCCCCTCTGTTCTCTCATTGCATCTGTGCATATCTCCATTATAATGCATCACTATGCTGTCCATCATTGTTGTTGTTTTTTTCCTTTGTTTTTCTTTGTTAGGCAGTAAGCTCTGAGAGAGTATAGAGAGGGTGCCTACATGGCAGCTCCAGTATCCTGCATGGCACTAACAAGAGAAAAAATACATGCAGTTAATATTGGTAAAATTTAACATGCCTCAAAAGAAGTGTGATTTTATTTCCTTCAAATAGAAAGTTACAAATCATCAAGTAGAGTGGATATAAATTAATGGGAAAAATAAGATCTCACATAAGACCAACAATGTGCCAACAAAATTACTTTAGCATAAAGGAAGAGCTGTTTCTATCATTGAAGTTAATTTTATTCACTAGCAATGATGAGAATTATGTCCATGCTATCTCAAATCATGAATTGTTCGCTTTGCATTTTTTTTACTGCTTTGACTAGCAGTTTATAAGAAAAATAAATATTATATGATTATCTAGGTAATAGAAATATCCTTTTTAAACAATAAAATAAACGGAAGCCAGGCAAGTTTACATCACGCCTTGTCAGCCTGACCATGAGCAGCTGCAGTCTCTCTCTTGCTTCAGGAGTGCGCATCCTTCACTGGGATAAACCCACAGGTTTATGAGAGTTCATCAAGAAAGGATCAATCCAAAGTGTGTAGGGTGCTAGCCTGAGAACCTACCTGTCAGATGTGTTGGCACTTTTAATTAAAAATGACCTCTTCATGGCCTGAAGTGGCTTAGTGGGTTATTCCCACTTGGTTATCATGGGAACTATGAATTTACATCAAAGTTCTCACAAATCTGTGGAAATTCGCCTAATAAAAGATATTAACAAGCTGACTTGTTTACTTTTAAGAATTCACTAATCTGATTATTTGTCATCTATGCAATTATATTACTCTCGGATGGTAATGGAGGCCATTGTTTTTCTAAAAGTGATTAAAAACATCATCTACATCTGTTCAGGCCTAATAAGACCACCTGTTATTAAGATTGACAAAGCTTGCCAAGGGCCTTAGTGTGTTGCTTGTAAAACCTCTTGCTTAATTGAAGGCTATGAGATGAGATTAAAGCAGGGCCTTCACAGTAATTATTTTTTGTATTCACTCAACTCAACACAGCTACATAAAGGCCTGAAGTACTAAACATGAAACATATTACTTTTGTTTTGTTTTGTTTTGTTTTGTTTGCGGTACGCGGGCCTCTCACTGCTGTGGCCTCTCCCGTTGCAGAGCACAGGCTCCGGACGCGCAGGCTCAGCGGCCATGGCTCACGGGCCCAGCCGCTCCGCGGCATGTGGGATCTTCCCGGACCGGGGCACGAACCCGTGTCCCCTGCATCAGCAGGCGGACTCCCAACCACTGCGCCACCAGGGAAGCCCCATATTACTTCTTTTTAGCTATCCCAAACTGTTTAGCATATACTAGTGCTGAGCCTCTGGTAGGTACTAGAGAGACCCAAAAATGAGCAAAACTCCATCCCTGCCTATAGGGGTTGGCATCTGCTGGGGAGAGAGGCAATTTCAGTGCCAGAGATGTCAACAGGAGCCCGCCCAAGAGGAACATCAGGAACAGTGTAAATAACCACACAGATCATGCTACACACAAGGACAGCTCCAAGTTTAATGAGCAGTGAGGGGGAAGGAGAAATAGTAAGGCATGAGGCATAAAAGGTGGAAATAATGTTATTTATATATGTGACATTTAAACATGTATATTAACTCATTAATTAATTCATCAAACATTCATCAAGCTTTTGCTATGTCCCAGGCACTGACAATGTCATGATAAGTACATACCAGTCCTCACTTTCAAGAAGTTCCTCTCTAGTGGGGAGAGTCAGAAACACAAAGGGATGACTAGAATATAAAGTAATGAGCTCCATGCAAGAATGAGGTACAGGGCATGAAGAGAGCACACTGTTGGTGCAACTGAGTGAGGGCCTACCTAGGGATTCTGAGTGTAAGTGACAGCAAAGTTGCCTTGAAAGTCAAGCAGGAATCCTCAAAAAATATTAACAAACTGAATCCAACAATGCATAAAAGAGATCGTACACCATGATCAAGTTGGACTTATTCCAGGGACACAAGGATGGTTCAATATTTGCAAATCAATCAATGTGATACACCACATTAACAAATGGAGGGATAAAAATCACATGTGCATCTCAATAGAAACAGAAAAGGCATCTGACAAAATTCAACATCCATTCATGATAAAGACTCTCATCATGGTAGATATAGAGGGAACATATCTCAACATAATTAAGGCCATTTATGACAAACCATAGCTAACAGCATACTCAGTGGTAAAAAACTGAAAGCCTTTCCTCTAAATTGAGGAATAAGACCAGGATGTCCACTTTCTCCACTTCTATTTAACGTAGTATTGGAAGTCCTAGCCATGGCAATTAGACAAGAAAAAGAAATAAAAGTAATAATAATAATATTATAATAATAAAATTTGGATAAATTGGAAGGGAAGAAGTAAAACTGTCACTATTTGCAGATGACATGATACTTTATATAGAAAACCCTAAAGTCTCCACCCAAATACTATTAGAACTTATAAATGAATTTAGAAAAGTTGCAGGATACAAGATTAACATACAGAAATCTGCGGCTTTTCTATAAACCATTAATGAATTATCGGAAGGAAAAAGTAAAAAAAAAATCTGTTTAAAATTGCATCAAAAAGAATAAAATACCTAGGAATAAACTTAACCAAGGAGGTGAAAGACCTATATTCTGAAAATTGTACACTGATGAAGGAAATCGAAGATGGTACAAAGAAATGGAAAGATCTCGCATGCTCTTGAACTAGAAGAATTAATATTGCTAAAATTACTCAAAACAATATACAGATTTAATGCAATCCCTATCAAAATACCCATGACGTTTCTCATAGAACTAGAACAAATAATCCTAAAATTCATATGGAATCACAAAAGACCCTGAATTGCCAAAACACTCTTGGAAAAGAAGAACAAAGCTGAAGGTATCACCCACCCAGGCTTTAGACTATACTACAAAGCTACAGTAATCAAAACAGTGTGGTACAGTAATCAAAACAGTGTTTTTGTACTGGAACAAAAACAGACAAATAGACCAATGGAACAGAATAGAGAGCCCAGAAATAAACTCATGCACCTATGGTCAATTAATCTAGGGCAAAAGAGGCAAGAATATACAATGGAGAAAAGGCAGTCTCTTCAGCAAGTGGTGCTGGGAAAACTAGGCAGTTACAAGTAAAACAACGAGATTAGAACATTTCCTCACACCATATACAAAAATAAACTCAAAATGGATTAAAGACCTAAATGTAAGACCATAAGCCATCAAACTCCTGGAAGTGACATTAGGCAGAGCACTTTTTGACATTAATCATAGCAATAGTTTTTTTGATCTGTCTCCTAAGGCAAAAGAAATAAAAGCAACAATAAACAAACGGAACCTAATTAAACTTGAAAAGTTTTGCAACGCAAAGGAAACCATCAGGAAAACAAAAAGACAACCTACAAACTGGGAGAAAATTTGCAAATGATATGACTGACAAGGTGTTAATATCCAAAATATATAAATAGCTCATACAATCCAATATCAAAAAAACCCAAACAACCCAATCAAAAAATGGGCAGAAGACCTCAATAGACATTTTTCCAAATAAGACAAGCAGATGGCTAACAGGCACATGAAAAGATGATCAAAATAGATAATTATTAGAGAAATGCAAATCAAAACTACAATGAGATATCGTCTCACACCTGTCAGAATGGCTATCATCAAAATGTCTACAAATAACAAATATTGGTGAGGATATGGAGAAAAGGGAACCCGTGTACATTGTTGGTGGGGATATAAATTGGTGAAGCCACTAAGGAAAACAGTATGGAGGGTCCTCAAAAAACTAAAAATAGAGCTACCATGTGATCCTGTAATTCCACTCTGGGTATATATCCAAAAAAAAAAAAACAACACTAAATCGAAAATATATATGCACCGCAATGTTCATAGCAGCACTGTTTACAATAGTCAAGATATGGAAGCAACCCAAGGACCCATCAACAGATGAATAGATAAAGAAGATGTGGTGTATATATATATATATATATATATAAATATATATAATGGAATATTGCTCAGCCACAGAAAAGAATGAAATTCTGCCATTTGCAGCAACATGGATGGACCTAGAGAATATTATGCTTAGTGAAATAAGTCAGACAGAGAAAGACAAATACAGTACGATATTATATCACTTATATGTGGAATCCAAAAAATAAAATAAATGAATATAAGTAGCAAAACAGAAATAGACTCACAGATATAGAAAAGAAATTAGTGGTTACTATTCGGGAGAGGGAAGGGGGGGAAATTAGGGGTATGGGATCAACAGATACAAACTACTATGTATAAAATAGATAAGCAGCAAAGATAGATTATATAGCACAGGGAATTATAGCCATTGCCTTGTAGTAACTTTTAATGGAGTATAATCTGTAAAAAGTACTGAATCACTATGCTGTATACCTGAAATTAATATAATATTGTAAATCAACTGTATCTCAATTTTAAAAAAAAGAAAGTTGAACAGGAGTTGTCAGTGAAGGGGAGAGGGCATTTCATGTGCACATGAACAACAACATGTAGACAGATGGACAGAAGCGAGACAGTCTGTTGGGAGGAGGGATTGAGGGTGGGATGGGGTTGGAACAACTTGTAGTTGAGCATTGCTGGAGCTCCAGCTCCAAGGCCGATAGCACAAAGCAGCCATCTGTCAAGAGAGGAGGCTAAAGGGAGGAACAAAACAAGACTGCTCTGGGCCTCCTATGGCATTTCCCCAGGTCACAGAGGGCTTGACGGGGCAGGCGTGTGGAGACTGGAGGCAGAAGAACCTCTCAGAAGGCAACTGCAGGAGGTACTGAGAGAACCAGGGTGGTGGTCACAGGAATAGAGGGGAAGGGATTGGTCTAGAAATACTAGAAGAGGGGAAATCTCCTGTGCACCATGATCGACTAGATGTGGTGAAGGACAGATTAGCAGGGGGATCCAAGGTGTCAAGATGAGGCAGAAGGGTGCTATCAGGATGCTATGGTAAATGCTACTACGGATGTACTCATAGGGTACCACATACGTCTGTGAGGGAAGGGACCCCACCCACCTTGAGGAGGGCTCTGGAAAGCTGTGCTGAGCAGGATGGCCCCTGAGCTGAGACCTGAAGGGTGAAGCGTTAGCCGTGTGAAGGAAAGGATGGACGGAAGGAGGTCACTCAAGGCCAGGAAACAGCATAAGCAGAGGCAGGAGACTGAACACAACACATTAGAGAACGTACTAGCAGGTCGGAGTTCCCGTGTCCCTTACCTGCAGGAAACGTTTCTCTGTGTGAGAGGCTGCATTAGCACAGTAGTTTAGAGTGTGCTTCCAGAATCAGATGATTTGGATTCACACCCAGCTTGCCACTTAGGAGCTGCATGGCCTTCGGTAAAAATGACTTAACTCCTCTGTACCTGAGGCTTATAACACAGGGATGGAAAGAGAGGCTGCTGTGAGCTCTTAGAAGACAGCCTGGCACACAGCGTTGGCTAGCAGCAGTGTTAAGTAGTACTAGTGATGGTCATAGTACAATTGCTTGTACTTTCTTACTAATGTAAACTCACTGCCAGGTGACCTTCCATGTCCACTGCCCGTTCCCCACCTCCCTTCTCTCACTCCATCCACTCCATAATCACAGAACAACAGAAAGATCATGGTCCATAACTTGACATTTTAATTATGAAAATGCGTTGGCAACCTCAGGCTGCATTGCAAAGACCTCAGTTCTCTACGCTGTCATCCGATGCACTTCTTTTTACTTTTCTCGTATCTTACTGTGTCCTTTCTCCATAATTATTCCTAAAAGAAATTACTCAAGATTCCCTGTACATAAACTGAAAGTAAGTCAACATCCAAGAATTGGCGGAGGAACTGGTGTTTGAGAGGGAAACGCTATGAACAGGTAGCCTGTTAGAACATCCACTCTTTGCCTAAATCTCTAACTCTGATGCTCCAACTGCTTTATTTACCCTCAGTGAAAAAGGAGGTCATGCACTGGTTCTCCATTTAGATTCATCATTTTCTAGCTTGACTTCATCAGTCGCTTATCTTTTCAGCTCTCTCCCTTTTCCTTTTGCAAAGTATATCTTTTTCCTTAACTTTTAGACATTTTACTTTGATTCCTTGTGCTCCGGCTGGGGCTGGCTTCAGAACAGCTTTGATATCTCTCTTTCAGCCAAATTCACCTTTCACTGGTGCTTTCCTATATTCTGTCTTTATCACGTGGAAAATGCCGTATGAGGCCCATTTTACTTTGTGGTTGAGGTTGCTCAATTACACTCATGTTTTTGAATAGAAGGAATATGTTTTCCTTATGTAAATATACATAAAAATTAAGAGGACATGATGCTTGAGTAGCTGTCGTATTCTCGGAATGTTTGAACAAGAGCAATGAAAACAAGGAGAAGTCAGGAAGGACACCGGTTTGCAAAATATGAAGATGTTCATTTCAAAAGCTGAACTTGCTTCAACAAAAGTATGGTTTTTGCTGATCATCTTGTTAAAGTTACACAGATGATAGTATCGGGTGGGTCATGCTCATTATAACCACTGTATAATGATGATCCCAAAAATCTTGCCCTCAACGTTTTGATTCCTCGTGCTCTGGCTGGGGCTGGCTTCAGAACAGCTTTGCTATTTCTCTTTCAGCCAAATTCACCTTTCATTGGTGCTTTTCTGTATTCTGTCTTTATCACATGGGATATACTTTCTTTTCATCTGAGAATCTACCTCATATTTGGAAAGCTTACTTTAAAAAATACTAACGTTCTTTTGTCTTTTTTTTCATGTTTTAAAAGTGTGACTCCGATTTAAATGTATTTCCATTTCCTATGTACATCTCCTCTTCTACATTAATTTCCTATTTTTATTTTATCCCTTAGCATTGGTTCCAGGAGCTTTTTTACTTTCATAATGAGTAGAAAACAAAAATCTCAAGGAAGAAATATCACCAAGTACTGACAGGGAAATATATGCTTTATCTCATTAAAGATACCTTAAATACAGTAAAAACCTTAGATACAATAAAGCCACTTAAAAAAAAAACTCAACTGTTAATTTTACAAGGATTTGAACGGTAGTACCACAAAAATACTTACAAAGCAAATTATTATTTTTTTAATCTACTACTCTTGTCTCAAATTCCTGAAGAATTCAGTACTGAACTCAATGGAAAACTGAACTGAATTTAATAAACATTTTCTGGGGATTCCTATGTATAGGGCATTATGTTAAGTTGGGGGGCTATGCAAAGATATAGAAAGATATAGAAAAGCTGGCTGATATGCTCCACAATTGACCATTTTAGGGAAGATATACCCCTAAGGACAACTCTAATACTAGGCATGTAAAGGAAAGTGCTGTGGGAGTACAGGAGGGCAAATGTTCAATTGACACTAGAGTGAACTTCAAAGGCTTTTTGGAAGTGCTGGGTAAGACTTTTTAAAGTACATACATATAATGTTATTTCCTTAAGCCTTGACATTTTGGGGTTATATGTTATTAGAAGTTAGTCTACTCTGGCTTATATATTTAAACTGACTAAATTGGACTGTGTGCTATTTCCTAGCACATGGTAAAGATCTGAGCTGGGCTTTTAAAGTTGAGCTTTGGGGCCAAAAAGGGAAAGCCTAAGCAAAGATTCAAAGATGGGAAATTATAGACTTACTGTGGTCCATTATGCCTGGAACTTGAGTACAGAGTACATGAAAGAGGAGAGCTGGGAGTAATGTATAAACAGGGTACGCATTGGGATACTCATTGGGAAACATGGCTCTAGGCCCAAGTCTATTACGAATAGACTTCAATGCCAGTTAAGAAACTGAATTTTATTCTAGAAATTACTTCAAAGTTCCATACTTTGAAGTAAGTGAAAAATAAATGACTCCATTAACTGAAATGTGGAACGAAAGTAGAGAAAGCAATGTGTATGTTTAGAAATGTTTGAAAATTTAGAAAATCATAATAAATCCTAAAGTTAAGAAAGATTGATGGGCCGATTCCATGATAATACTGATTTTTACTGATTACTGTAAAGATAGAAGAAAATTTGCCTTGGTTTCAGTGTTGGGACAGCAACTTATATCAAATGATGACAAAAAGGTGTTATCAATTTCCTTGGGAGGTCCCACAATTTTTTTAATTGACATATAGTTGACCTACAATATTATGTTAGTTTCAGGTATACTACACAGTGATTCGACATTTGCATACAGTATAAAATGACCACCACCAGTCTAATAACCATCTGTCACCAAAGTTATTACAATATTATCGACCATATTCTTATGCTGTATATTACATCCAGTGGCTTATTTATTTTATAACTGGAGGTTTGTACCTCTTAATCTCCTTAACCTATTCCCCCCCCCAATCCTTCCCCTCTAAAAACCACCCATTTGTTCTCTGTATCTATGAGTGTTTTCATTTCGTTTTGTTTTGCTTTTTAGGTTCCCACATATAAGTGAGATCATTTGGTATCTGTCTTTCTCTGACTTTTTTCACTTAGCAAAATACCCTCTAGATCTATCGATGTTGTCAAAAATGCCAAGCTTTCATTTTTTATGGCTGACTAATATTCCATTGTATATTCAGTTGACTCTTGAACAACATTGGTTTGAACTGCTCAGGTCCACTTACATGCAGATTTTTTTCATTAAATAAAGTGCTACACAATCTGTTTGGTTGAATTCACAGATGTACAACTTGAAGAAAAGGAGGGCTGACCATAAAGTTATATGCAGATTTTCAACAGCACGGGGGTGGGGAGGTCAGCCTTCTAACTCTCATTTTGTTCAAGGGTCAACTGTATATATAACATCTTCTTTATCCATTCATGTACTGATGAACACTTAGTTTGCTACCTTAGATATTGTAAGTTATGCTGCAAAAAACATTGAAGTTCATTTACCTTTTGTAATCAGTGTTTCATTTTCTTTGCGTAAATACCCAGAAGTGAAATTGCTGGATCATACGGAAATTCTATTTTTAATTTTTTGAGGAACCTCTGTACTGTTCTCCATAGAGGCTGCACCCATTTACACTCCCACCAACAGTGCACAAGAGCTCCCTTTTCTCCACATCCTCCTCAACATTTATTACTTGTTGTCTTTTGGATGATGGCCATTCTTACAGGTGTGATCACACTGTGGTTTTGATTTGCATTTCCCTAATGATTTGTGTCCGTTGGCCAACTGTACGTTGTCTTTGGGAAAATGTCTATTCAAGTCATCTGCCCATTTGTCATTTGTGTTTGTTTGTTGATGCTGAGTTGTATGAGTTCTTTGTATATTTTGGATAATAACCTCTTATCAGACATATCGTTTGCAAATAATTTCTCTCAGTTGGTAGGCTGCCTTTTCGTGTTGTTGATAGTTTCTTTCACTGTGCAAAAGCTCTTAAGTTTGATGTAGTCTCATCTGTTTATTTTTGCTTTTGTTTCCCCTGAGAACAGATCCAAAAAAATATTGCTATGATTTATGTCAGAGTGTTCGGCCTATGTTTTCTTCTAGGAATTTTATGGTTTCAGGTTTTACATTTAAGTCTTTAATCCAATTTGAATTTTCATGCATGGTGTGAGAGAGTAGTCCGGTTTGATTCTTTTGCATGTAGCTATTCAGTTTTCCTAACACAATTCATTGAAGAGGCTGTCTTTCCCCCATTGTATATTCTTGCCTCCTTTGTTGTGGACTTATTGCCCATATAAGTGTGGGTTCATGTCTGAGCTCTCTATTCTGTTCTACTGATCTATGTGCCTGTTTTTATGCCAGTAACATACTGTTTTAGTGACTGTCTTGTTGTGGTCCTCTTTGGGTTGACCCTGTTTAGGACTCTGTACTTCCCGGACCTGGATGTCTGTTTCCTTTTTCAGGTTGGGGAAGCTTTCAGCTATTATATCTTCAAATATGTTCTCCACCCATTTCTCTCTCTCTTCTCTTACCAGCACCTATAATGCGAACGTTAGTACACTTGATGTTCTCCCAGAGGTCTCTTGAAGTGTCCCAGCTTCTTGCTTTTTTCTGTTTGGTTTCCGTGTTTTCCACTGCAGTTCTCTTGAACTGTCCTAGTTTCTTGTTTCTTTCTGTTTGATTTCCGTGATTTCCACTGCTCTGTCTTCTGGTTTGCTAATACGTTCCTCTGTATCATCTGATTTACTGTTGATTCCTTCTAGTGTATTTTTTATTTCAGTTGTATTCTTCAGCTCTGTTTGGCTCTTCACGTTTTGTAACTCTTTCTTGAAATTTCACTGTGTTCGTCCATTCTTCTCCCATGACTGGTTAGCATCTTTATGATCATTACCTTGAATTACTTATCAGGTAGATTTCTTACCTCTACTTGTTTAGTTCTTTTTCTGAAGTTATGTCTTGTTCCTTCATTTGGAACATATTCCTCTGTCTCCGCATCTCGCCCAATTCTCTGTGATTATTTCTACGTGTTAGGTAGGTGGGCTATATTTACTGATCTTGGAGAAGCAGCCTTATGTAGGAGATGTCCTATGGGATCCTGCAGCCTGCTCCACTCTGGCCACCAGAGCCATATGCTCTAGGGGTGCTCCCTATGTGGAATGTGTGCTCCTTCCTGTTATGGCAGAACTGACTACTGTGGGCACACTGGCAGGTGGGGTAGGCTTCCTGTGCAGTTGGCTACACGGCACAGGGGGCCATGGGGTTGGTGCTGGCCTGCTGGAGGGTGGAGTTGGGTCCCTATGCAGCTGTCTGCATGACCCCATGGTGCTCAGGGCTGACACTGGCCTGCTGATGGGCAGGGCTGTGTCCCTAGTATTAATAGGTTATAGGGAGAATTCCAAAATAGTGCTGGCCAGCACTGGTGTTATCTCGGTAGAATGAGATCCCAAAAATGGCTGCTGCCAGCGTCTTCATACCCAGGGGGAGTCCCAGCTGCCCCCCGTTTCTCCAGGAGGCTCTCCAAGATCAGCAAGTGGGTCTGACCCTGGCTCCTTTCAAACTACTGCTTCTGTGTCGGGACTCAGAGTATGAGATTTTGGGCACACCCTTTATGAGCAAAGTCTCTTGTTTCCTATGGCCCTTGGGCTCTCCTGAACATAAGCCCCCTGGTTTTCAAAGCCAGATGTTCTGGGGGCTTGTCTTCCTGGTGCAGGACCCTCAAGCTCAGCCCATTGTAGGGCTTGGACCCTTTGCTCCTTGGGGGGGACCCCATGATTGTTATATTCCTTCCATTTGTGGGTCATTAGTCCAGGGATGTGAGTTCTGACTACACTGTGTGTCTACCTGTCCTACCCATTTTGCTGTGGTTCCTTCTTTGTGTCTTTAGTTGTGAAAATTTTTTTTCTCTTAGTCTTCAGGTAGTTCTCATACATATTTGCTCTGTAAGTAGCTGTAAGTTTGGTGTGTCTGTGGGAGGAGGCCGGTTCAGGGTCTTCCTGCTCTGCCATCTTGGCCACCTTCCCTCTACAGTTTTTGATTAATCATTTGAACACGTGGAATAATGTGCCACTGAATTTCAGAGCCACAAGGATCTTGAAAGACCACAGCATCCTGCGCCTTGCCTTGGATAGCTTTCCCCAGAGTTACTGCAGATGTCCCTGAGCCTTTTCTGCTTTCTCACTACGTTTCCTTAAATGTGTACATCTGTACATTTTCAAGGTGGCTGGTTTGAGATGAGATGCAAGATGTGATCCTGGAAGACAGGGGTTTCTTTGTTTTGTTTTTTGTTTTCCTGTTTTAAAAGCAAACTGGTTTTTACCTGAATCAAAGCAGAGACGCTCAGCCTCTTAGATAAAAATTTAAAAAAGAATTGGCATGGCACAGATAGATTTTATGACTGTTCTATGCTGTCCTGATCACTTATTCATTAAGACAAAGTAAAAGTGTATACATCAAACCAATATTCTTTTAATTTTTTTACCTTCACTAGTGACTTTCTGGGTCAACTAAGTTTATTCTCCATTGCCACCTTCAGGATTGAAAGGTTGCATTAATGCCATATAAATGATACCTTCCACATTAGGGCAGCGGGAAGCAGATGGGAAAGCTCTTCTTACCCTGGGTACCTTTGCTATGATTTAACTTTGGCAGGGACGGGAGAAATGTGTTTCATGCAGGGCACCTTCATGAGTTACTGAAAAACAATATGCGCTTGTCAGGACAGTATGGAGCTCTTCTGAAACCGGCGTGGAACTAGGTTTTACACTTTAAAGGGTGGGAGATGTTATTATGCAGCAAATTTAGCCTATGACTTACTTTTAAGAAAGGAACATCACACATATGCCAAATTCACAAGGCCTGGTTTACATTTTTTTAAATCCCTAAAGGATATTGAAAATGGGCATTAATTTCCAGTAGCAATGCTAATAAGAGCTCCTATTTTAAGCCTGTTATGTATATTGTACTACATACTGTTTCTTATTTATTCTCCACAACAAGCCAGCAAAGAAAGTCGTATTTTCTTTCTTTTTTTTAATTTTATTTTTTAAAGTATTATTTTCTTAAGTTCAAAGTGAGGAAACTGAATTTTATTCCTCATCTGTCTAGAGGATGGTCTTCCCTGCTGACGCCCGCCTCTTCCTGCCCCTCTTCCTTGTTGACTTTCATTTCCGCTTTGGATGGTCCCTTTGTAGCCTTAGATCAAACTTTTTCCTTTTCTGAGCCCTGTACCTGGGTTTTACTAGGAATTCTTCTCTCAGTCCTCTTCTTTCCTGTCCTTGGGAATCTCTTTCACACTTAGGGTATCTAACGGCGCTGACCTAATGGCTGTAATTTCAGGTACCGCTTTTCCCCCCAACATTGCCGTCCTTCTCCATTTTATAGCTGTGCACCTGCATGTCATGCCAGTATCCCAAACTTAACATCCAACCTAGGATTGGACATCAGTCAATCAATGCCAAAATGCACTTTCCCTCTTGACAGCTCTGTTTCTGTTAATGGCACCAACGGTCTCCCACCCAGGTCTGGCTTAAAATCCTGTAGTGATTTTGACAGTTTCAGCTCCCTTATCTCCTATAATCATGCAGTCACCAATTCGTGTCACATCTCTGCCAGAAATATTTGCAACTTTCTTTCCGATAGCCGAGACTCACATTTATATAACTCTTTAAAATATACAAAGCTCCCACAGATATTCTTTCTTATAACTTCCACATTAACCTCCTAGATACAAAGACTGAGGCTTCAGAAACGTATGTGATTTGTCCCATAGCTTAGTAGCAGCGTTAGGACTTGATCCCAGGGCTTCTGATTTCTGCACTCTTCCAACCCCTGCCTTCTCCAAGTCCTGCTTGAGCTGGTGTAGGTGCCTCAGGTGTGGTCTTTCTGCTTTGCTCCAGTAGAGCTTATATAATCACTAATAGTCACTGTCTCGTAATCACTGTCAAATGACATTGTTTTAAAACAGACTGATCATATCATTCTCAGCTCAAAATCCTTCAGTGGCTTCCTATACTGAAAAATGTGCAGAAGAACACTTCCGGTTTGATTTCAACACTGTTTTGGAACATTGCTTCCCCCAAGCACCCTATACTCCAGCCACACTGAACAAGTCTCAGTTTCTCAAACATGCACTTCTCAAGCATTTGCCTGCATTCCTGTGCTCAGGCCATGTACCCATGGAGTGTGTTCTCTGTCTCTGGTTTTTCTTTCTCTTATTAATTAATTCAGAAATATTGATGTATCAGTAGTGTATCAGGGACTGGACTAGATATGGGGGAAAACTAGTAAACAAGACAGAAAAGACCCATTTCTCAAAGAGCTTAGGAACTAAGAATCCTAAAGTTCAGGACAAACGCCACCCTCTCCGCAAAATAACCCTTCCTGATGTTTCCTGGCAGGAAGTGACGACTTCCTCCTCTCAACAGCCATAGTACAGTGAGAAAACCTCTATTATAGGATTTATCATAATCTGATTGAATTATAGTTATTGCGTCACATGCCTTCTCTCTCACCCTAGGTTGTAAGCGCCATCTTTGACACAGATTCTAAGTAGCCTGGTATTAGTGCTCACAGCATGTAGAGCAGCACTTCTCATATTATAAGACCTTAACAAATCAGATTGTAAATAATTACTTTCAGGGTCTGTGAATATGAGATTGGGGAAAGAGGGAGGCGCGAGCCCATTTACACACAGACAGTAGATGACACCGAAAGCTCACACTCCTCCCACACACACCCACCGGATGGTTAACATAACATCATTTTAAGCAACAGAACTGTCAACTGATATCCAGGGCCTCTATCCATTTAAAGAGAGTTTTGAGATCTAAACTAACCCAAGATTTCTGGACATCAGAGCACAAATCTGTTCAGTTTGCACATTTTTCTGTGTCAATAAACAGAGAATAGGATTAGCATCTTCTCCATATGGCCTGCTTTTCTGATTTCAGAACCGGGAAGATGCTAAGATCTGGACCATGATTCAAGGCTAAATTTATTTTTTAAGAATTAAAAAAAAATTATGTACAGTAAGATTTTCTTTTTTTGGTATACAGTTCTATGAGTTTTGACAAATACATAGTTGTATGACCACCACCACAATCAAGATATAAAACTATCCTATCATTCCCCAAAGAAATTCCTTTGGGAATTGACTATTCCACTGTAGTCAAACTGTCCCCCACTCATCTGTGCTCTACTCCTGGTTTTGCTTTTTCCCGATTGTCATGTGACGATAAAAGTACAGAACTGTTCCCGCTGCCTTCTTTATTTGGCATAATATATGTGAGGTTCATCTGTGTTGTGTATAACAATAGTTTTGTTCCTTTCCACTGCTGGATAGTATTCCATTACACAGGTGTGCCACTGTCTGTTTACTCATTCTCTAGTTGAGGGATATTTTCAGTATTTCCTGTTTTGGGTTATTATGACATAGAAATAGGTCTTTGTGTTACCATAGGTTTTTATTTCACTTAAGTAAATAGGAGTGTAATTGCCATGTCAAATGGTAAATGAATGTTTAACTTTATAAGTAATTGCCAACTTTTCCATAGTAGCTGTACCATTTTGTATTCCTACTAGCAGCATACGAGAGCCCCAGCTGCTTCACATTCTTGCCAACCCTTGGTATTGTCAAGTTTTTTTGTTTGTTTTGTCTTTGTCATTCTAGATGTATAGTGTGGACCAGAATTGTAAAACTTCATCTTTTTAGAACCATAATATTTCCATTTCCATAGTAAGCACACACTTAACACTTCCTCCTCTCCCTTTGCTTGAATCTCTGTGTTCTCTCTCCTGCTAGACTGCAGATTCATTAGTGGATAAGGAGTAAATCCTAGCCACCTGTGTACATATGATGCACTGTTAGCTAGCCCAAGTGCAGAGATTTGCAGCAATAGGCCAATACCACATGCTTCTTCAATAAATGCATCTCTATGCTCAGATCAGATCAACACACACCACAATACAACTAATGCATCCAAAACGTAAGATAGTATTGCCTCATTTCATCAGTTGTTGTATACTACAGGAATTTTTATAAAACTATGCATTGTCCTTCCTTGTTATGGATATTTCCATTTTTATTTGTGTAAACTATAGATTTTTGTTTTCTTGCTTTACTGAGCAGTAAATCAGAAAATATGGTTGGCATGGCAAAATATGGTTGTGATCTGTTTTTTGATGGATTTCTCGTGCGTATATGAAAGAAAAGATTTTTCTTCCTAGTACTTAAGGGACAATGCATATTTATTTATAATTTATTTTTTGAGTTAGATCACTTACTTGCATTTTAATGTGTTTTTTAAGTGAGAAATAAAAAGTTGGAATTACAAGGGGTACCCAACTGTAGACATCATTTATCATGTGAGTTGGGGGCCAAAAAAAAGGGGTTGAGAGTCACTGATAATGACTCAAAGAATCTCAAAACTGGAATGAGTCTCAGAAGCTCTGAAGGCCAACCTCCCAGTCATTGCAGGAATTCTGGCTATAGCAGCTGGTTGAATCCTTCTACCATTAATAAGCTCACCACTTCATATAGCACCACTGTATACATCCTTACAAGCAAAAGAGTCTCAAAGATAGGGAGGGTGGGAGGGAGGGAGATGCGAGAGGGAAGAGATATGGGGACATATGTATATGTATAACTGATTCACTTTGTTATAAAGCAGAAACTAACACACCGTTGTAAAGCAATTATACTCCAATAAAGATGTTAAAAAAGAAAAAAGAGTGTCAAAGAAAAACAAAAAATAAATAAAAGAAACATCGGGAAGGCAGCTTCTCTCTCTAAACAAGCTTTTGCTTTTCTGTAACATGATATTATACGAACCTTCTGTAGCACCTACAGAAATCTAAAAATGGAGTTTGGAATCTACTATGGCAGAAAATATGTTTATCGTTATATCACCCAGACATGTGCTGAGTTAATCTCATTAACTTTTATATTGCAAGATGATATATATTTTGAAGAGATGAGCTCAGTGGCTTAAATGACATAAATCTTGGAACTTTTTTTATAAATACTCCTTCTGAAGCTTTAGTTTTTGAGTGTAAGTAAACCAACAACTTATAGTTGTGCATAGAAGAAAATTTGTATAAAATAGAATAAAATGTCTGCAACGTAATCCACGAGCAGATTGGATTCTGAGTCCTTTAGCAGGAAGGATTCTTGCAGAATTCAAAAACAAGGGACTGTCTGACCTTAGACATTTCTCTTCCTAGTGGCTAGTTTCTGTGATGATTTTGTACCAGCTGTCAGTTTAGCTCAGATGGAAATCCATTCCCAGAATTCCCTTCTCTAAATGGCTCTTCGTTACAATCGGTAACAAGGGAAACCTAGGTGAGGTTTGGAAGGCAGAAGTGAAGCGGCAGTGTTTCTACTTTCAGAAGGGCAGTGTGGTGCAACAGGTGCTGGGCGCTGATCTTCCGGTTCACTTTGGTGGAGTCGGGCAGCGGCCAGGCTTTGGTCCTTTGCCTCCCACCAGATCCCCATCGTCACCTTTTGGCCCAGGTGCACAAACAGCTTTGCAGTGCAGAGTGCCAGCTCCTTCCACAGTTCTCCCAGGTCACTGAGGCTGGAGGAGACAGGAGTCCAACATAGGCTCCAGTCTGTCCTTGCTTGTCTCCACTTCACATCCAGCTTTTCTTTCCACTGCCAGCTCTGCTAACCTATGATGACTTCAGACCCAATACCAGATGCAAAAGCAACCACTGCTCATAAACTTTTCTATAAGCTCCCACAACTGTGCAAGGTCTAAAACTTATAATAAATCCATTATTCCATATCACCATAGTGGTTCTGCTTTCCTGATGTGGCTTCCATTAAATCATTTCTATTCAGAATACACACTTGGTTACAAATATTCTTTTTGTGCATGGCTTTCTTTCTTTGAAATTTATGATAGTGTCAAATGCAATCGTACTGATTTATTAAGCCTAAGTATATCATTTTATTTTTCCTTCTCTTTGAGAAAGGGACTTGGAATATGCTCTTTTTTTTCCTTCCTTCTCTTTGAGAAAGGGACTTGGAATATGCTCTTTTGCCCAATTCCCCTCAGAACTACTGGGCTGGGGAATTAGAAGTTTGATGCATCGCCAGAGAATACAGAAAAACTAACAAACTAATTTGAACTTTGGTGCAATTACTAGCATGAAAAACCACCCGCACTAACTAGCTGTTTCTTCAAAATATGTTTTAATGTGACACTTGGAATGTTATACCTGCTATGACAAAACATAAACATTAACATTTTGAAAACAATTTCAATTAATTTTTATCACAGTGTATGTGCACTGAAAGTAGATAAATACTGCCACGAATGTTTCAACCTCTTATTCTTAATGTTAAGATTTTATGGTCTTTTAAGGCAGGGATGCATTTTTCAATCTTTACATCCTCCCATAGCGGTACACGGATACGTCCTTATTAAACATCAATTGAGCTGAGTAAAAAACAAACTTCAGCTTCCTGTTTTTTAAAAGAAAGAAAAGAACAGCAGTGCATGAACGAACAACCACAAGCAACTGCATCCTCTGATGCTTTTCTCACTATTATACAGAAACTCCAGCAGGAAACCACAGCTATATCCTTTTTGCCAGTATAGGAGAATCTTATGAATTGCTGGCAAGCATAAAAGAGCTCAATTGACATTACACAGATGTTTGTGACAATTTCTACTTACAACACTCAGGTGCTTTACAACATTTTTGCAATGTTTCTCAAGGACAAATTCCCAAAGAAATATAGTCATAATAATAGTTATACCTTAACCATGTGTTTTGGGGTAAATTATATAGAAACAATAAACACCACTGAAACTCAATTCCTCCCTCAATGTAACTGAGTTCAAAAAAAACAACTGAGGTATGCCTCATTTCACTCAGACCTCTAAAAATTTCTAGCTGACCAACTGCATTGCTCTCAACTCAAAAATCAAGAAAGTACTGTTTTTTTTTTCCCTTTGTGTTCAAAAGATCCCAAGCATTAGGCCACTCTAGCTGTGAAATATAGAAAGGCCTTTTTGTCCATTCTCATGTGTAATCCTATTCAGGATTTGCACAACACATGTTTTAAATTTGTAACGTGAGCCTTGATAATGTGTTTTTATCAATGAAGGGACTTTCCACTGAAGATCTTTTAGTTGTTCAGGAAGTACAAAAAAAAGATGATGGCGGAAGTCCAGGGCTTTCGAGGGCTTTAACTTCAATGGGAATAACAGACTTGTATACTCATTTAAAACTGAAGTCGGGGTACACAATTCTGTAGCTTTCTTGTTTGCCCACATTACCTAGTATGTAAGTTCTCCACAGAATGTCTGTTTCAGGAGTATGTGGCGTAAATGAATGAATGCATGAATGTTTGCTGCTGATGGAGGGGGAAGATAAGAAGGGTATCTTTAAAGTCCAGAAAAGGCTGAAGAGAACCCAAATTTAGAAAACAGGCCCAAGAATAGACTGTTAAAAATAATTGGACATTAGAGCTAGAATTGATCTTAGGGATTCCTGGACTAACCTTCTCATTTCTAGAGAGAACCTGAGGAGCCTTGGGCAATGACATGATTTCATGTACCACTTTCACAGATTGTGACACCTGTGTCCCTCTCTCATGATTTCTGTCTTATGTACTTCTTATCTAAATTTTTTTTTTTTTTTTTTTTTTTTTTGCGGTACGCGGGCCTCTCACTGTTGTGGCCTCTCCCGTTGCGGAGCACAGGCTCCGGACGCGCAGGCTCAGCGGCCATGGCTCACGGGTCCAGCCACTCCGCGGCATGTGGGATCTTTCCGGACCGGGGCACGAACCCGTGTCCCCTGCGTCGGCAGGCAGACTCTCAACCACTGCGTCACCAGGGAAGCCCCCTCTAAATTATTTTTGACTTACTATTTTTCATTCAATTGACTGTAACTGGTGCACTAGTTAAAAATATTAGCCTAGCCTTAAGAAATGATACCTGTAAGATCACAGGTTTGTTGTGCCAGTGATATATTTTTCATATAGCATATGTTAAAATATATACTTTAAAATTTATTCTAAGTATTTTTATATTAAAAGAAATTCATAACTATTCAATACAAAGTAAATCCGTATACTACCTAAGATCATCTCACAGGTCACTGATGGAAATCTCCCTCACTTTGAAAAGCAGTGCATTCTACTGTGTTACCCTCTGGAACAGAGTTTGTATTTTGAAACAACACAAAGTGGTAAAGACATTCCATATTGATGACAAGAGTCCAGTGACAAGCCTAGTGCCTGTAGGGGGCTTTTGTTTTCTTTCTTTTTAACTAGAAAAAAAATCAATCACTTATTACTTAAAAATACTAAGGCAGAAGTCACTACTTGAAAACAATTAGTGGATTTTCATGTTTGAAATGGACAAATATATGTCTATCCATCCTCCTGTCAAGCACCATTAGTTTGTCAGAAATAGAGTTTTAAGAAGGAATTTGTCTCAAATGGGCCTCCTGTACCTAGATTACCTTTTGTTCAGCCTTCAATTTGCAACCAGAACACTTAGCTGCAAGCTATAATAAGGAATCGCTCACTTTCATAAGTAAATGAATGTCTGTGATTAAAACATCAATCACGGAAACACTAGCACTATAAATAGTTTCTAGGTCCAAAGTCCATTGGGAAAGCTAAACACAGACTCATGCCTGGTTTTCTTTCTTGTTATATGTGTGAATGTGCACATGTGTGTGCACGTGACAGTGTGAAATTGGTTTTTCTTTCAAGAAACAGACATGTTGTTTGTAGGACATATGTGTCACCTGGATATTCTGATAAAATGTTTTGTTTTGCAAGTTTACCACCTATACAAAGATTTATAAAGTTTCAACCTAAAATGTTTGTCCTTGAGCTCCCCCTGTTTGCTGAAAGAATGACTTATCACTGATCTAGAAGCTTTCACATTTGCTCTTTAAACAACATGAAATGAAATCGGAGATAGGAAAGAGCAGTCTGTAAAATCCTGCCCATTCCTCATGTTTTGACTCATAGTATTAAAGTTAATAATGTTCAGATATTGCAGTGTATGTAGCCCAGTGCCTTTGAAGTTGTAGACAACTCTGGATTCTCACACAGCTCTATTAATTAGTATCTAAGGGACTCTGGGCAAGTTACTGAATCTGTTTCCTCCTCTCTAAAATGCGGAAAGTAATAGTACAAACCTCCCAGATTTGTTTAAATGAGAAATGAGTTTAGCAGATGCTACTGGCAGAGGAGCCTAAAGAATGAAGTTTTGAAAGAGTCAGAGGTCATTAATTATACACATCTATAATCTACCCATGTCCAGTTTCCTTACAGTGGAAAGCAGACAGATAAAGAGACATGTATTCCGTTCTCTCGTGCCCCAGAACCAAGACGGCAAAGTGGCCTGAGTGGGTCCTTTGGTCTCTTGCACCCATTTACCCCGCTTTACTTCCTCTTCCCTCATGTGTCTGGCTGGTCTTTCGTTCTTTCCCACTCATCATCATTAGTTCTGTAATCCAGGTACCCTCCCCCCTTCTCCCTCTGCCACGACCTTCTGGGCAGCAAGGCTAGGAAGTTCTCCTCTAAGTAGGGGTAAACACACAGAGATGCAGTCATTCACCAGGGCTTTGCAGAGACATGAATTACCATTTGAACTTTCAGGGTCCTAACCCTGGAGAGGAAAACCAGGGTAAAGTGATGAGCACCACCTTAGAAAAAAAAAAGATAGTGCGAGGGCATGGGGCATTTCACTGAGCAACTATGAAAACAGCCAGGTATTTTCAGTACCCTGAAATGGGTACATTACCCAATAATGATCTGACTCAAGATCATCCCCCCTAGGGTGGAGGTTATCCCTGAGAGTCTAAGTAATGGTGTAAAACCATGACCTTTAAACCATCTAATAATACACTAGTGTATCACAAACTGTTTATGAACAATGATAAAGTACCAATGACAACAAATGATTTATTAAAAGAATAATTTAGAGCAGTTTTCTCTAATGTCAGCTATGCCAATCTCGATAATACTCATTTCTATAATAATGTTACTCTCATTCATCTCAATTGCATTTGTAGATGTTTTCTTGAATAGAAAAGAAAGAGAGGGGATGAAGTTACACAGAGTTTCTGGTATACTCATGGGGAGGAAACGTCCTATAGTATTCAGACTAGCCACCAGCAGAAACTTAGATTTCTTAATCTTGTATTTGCCCCATCTTAGTCACTCTTGGGACCCTCTGTTTCTTAGTTGTTTTTAGCAGGATGAAGTTGAAAATACGTGTGTCTATGTTTTTATTTTTGATGGCATGAAGGAAGTACAGTGTGGGAAAGATTTCTTCTAGTTTTCATGTTGGCCTGGCTAGGAAAAAAGGAACCCATGTGTGGCGAGAAGGTGGTGAAGCTGTGAAGACGGACGGAAATTGAGCTGAATTGCTAGGGCCTGAGGAAGGAAGAGGGAGGTACAGGGGTTGCTTGGTTGGGACTGAGAAAGGAGCCTGGTCGTTAGGCTGCTGGGGAAATCCCAGAGATCCTGACCAGGAGAAGAGTCCACTGTAACTTTGCCGAGCCACATTTATCAATACATTTATCTAATCCAGTAGTCTGGGAATTATTTTGAAAGTTCAGATTATGTTTTATTCAACTTTGAATCCCTAGCACACAGCACAGGGTCTAAGATATAAAGTACTCAACACCGACTTATTAAATGATCCAAGCACCCACCCTCCTTAAAGCAGGGCCTTCTGCCAGCCCTCTCTCACATTCTATCCTTCAACTCCTAAATAAATTCCTACTTCCAGTTTGAGGAATGCTTTTATTTGATTTACCAAGCAGAAGTACTGATGTTCCCTCAACCCAGTCCAGTTCAGGTTATTAACTTTGATCATCCCTTCCTGAGACTTGGACTCACCACTCAAAAGCCACAAACCCCAGAGGGATGATCTTTAAAAACCCATCACTGCAATTTTAAACATCAAAACAACCATCAGGGGAATAGGAGAATAGTTTCATAAGAGAGCATAAAAGTTTCAGTGTAACAAAATTTAAGGTACTGAAAATCACTAAGAAAGAAATAACTTTATCCCTAAAGAATTTGAACACCTCTGGTTCTGTATATATTATCAGTATACTTCAGGTGATGCCTACTGCTTAAAGATTTGGACATTATTCTAGAAGGAAATACACTCTGTCCCAAGAAAACACGAGTCGATGTAGCACCGTGTCCTCCGCTGGCTTCCACTGATACTATTCTCAGCACTGTCTTCTTGGAGTGAAGCTGCTGAAGCACTGATACTTTGGGCTTAATAATTAGGTGCGATGACGCTTTTAGAAGTAAAGTGGGAGGCACGATGTGGAGGTGGCAGGCATGAAGTGTGCACGAGGAAGGAGAGTGGCAGCGGGAGTTGAGAAAGTGGGAGAGATGTCAGAGCTGGGAAGCGCCTTCTCTACTTTAGGGATCTGCCTGCGTTTTCCATCTTGTTGTCTCCGAAGGGCATTTGTTTTTATTTACAACACGAATAAATCAACCCTGACAGCGTCACCTCATTTTCAGCCACATGGACAGAGCAGTTGCACACAATCAAGTAGCCAGACTGCACAGGGAGCTGGGCAGCGGCAGCCACGGGCTGGAAGCACAGCCAGCTACCATCGTCAGGTGACCCTTCCTCAGGTGTGCAGACCACAGCTACAAACCGGGATACGAGTCGATACCAGCCCTGGCAGTTTATTCTCAACTGCCCTGCCTACCAAACAGAATGTACCATCTACCGAAAGCTCGAGATATGCTTTGGGCTTTCAGGAGGCTATGCGTGTGTAGTGTCTATGGAAAGAGTTGTACGTAAAACAGATATGGTGCATTTAAAAATATATAAAGCTAAACAACAGGGGCCTACTGTAGAGCACAGGGAACTATACTGAATATTTTGCAATAACCTGTAAGCAAAAAGAATCTGAAAAGGAATATATATATACATATATGTACAGATATATACACACACACACATATATATAGAACTGAATCACTTTACTGTACACCTGAAACTAATACTATATTGTAAATCAACTATACCTCAATCTAAAAAAAAAAAGCAATCCAATGTAAAACTGTAATCATTGGTCAAGTTAAAGAATAGATAATTGATCAAACTTTTCGTTTGTTTGTTTTGCTTTTTGCAATACGTGGTAGAGTAAAAAGCAAGCAAACAAAAATTTCCACTATTCTCTTCCTAACAGACCAGGTCAACTCAGTTTGTATTCATTACCCTTTCACAGAATCTACATATTTTGACGATGAAAACTGTTCAGACTCTCACTATAGTTTATGGGGGTTAACTACATTCAGCACAATGATCTCTCTACTGTGTAGAGTCCCATCAATTTCATGAGTACACTCAGAGCACCGCAGAGCTCAGTGGTACTTAGAAAACATCTAGTCCAGGCTTCGTGAACTCAGTATCTACGGCTTCTAGGTAGCTCTCACAATTAAGGGAAGCTGTTGAGTACAAGGGACTTATATGAAGTCTCAATGTCAGGGAGACAATAGGGAGTAGTGGGGTCTGAAGTGTAATAAAGAGGTAGCACATACGGTTGTTCAACTCCAGCTTAGAAAATGTGGGTTGGTGTTTCATTTTTATAATAGATCTTCTGATTTTTAAATATTGGCTTAATTAAAAAGAAATACCTGCAGGCCAAGTAGAACATGATCCTCCTGCTGGGCCCACAGACTGCCAGTTTTCCATTTCTGATCTGTAGTATGCATCCTCAAACCTGTCTGGGCAGTTTAAGTGAAGTGCAGCAGATCCCTCAGATGCTCATGGCAAAGCATTCTTTTGCTCTGAGAATCTACATATGTAGACAAGAAATCATCCCCCATGTGAAAGGAGAAGGCATAGCCATTTTCACTCAGTCGGAGCTTAGCCCCTGACCCTGACATTGGCAGATTTTTTGCTCTCTGACTGCTTTCAGAACTTGTTCAACATGAAAAACAAAACCAATCCTCCACACCCATTTGTCATAAGCAATTTTTACATATTCAAGGATGCAGGGGGAAATGTACATCTGTTTATTAACCTTAGCTCTGGTTAAGATTCTCATTAGCATTAAAATTCTAGTCACTTCATTTTTGCCTGCATATTTCAAGGAGAAATAATGTATAGGATTCAAGGAAAGGCATGCTTAGAAAACAACACAAGTAAGGATAAATTAAAAATTCACGCCACGGGGACTTCCCTGGTGGCGCAGCGGATAAGACTCTGTGCTCCCAATGAAGGGAGTCTGGGTTCGATCCCTGGTCAGGGAACTAAATCCCACACGCATGCCACAGCTAGGAGTTCACATGCCGCAACTGGGGAGCCTGGGAGCCCTGGCTGAGGAGCCGGCCTGCCTCAACTTAGACCTGGTGCAACCAGATAAATAATTTGTTTTTTTTAAAATTCATGCTGTGTATAAAACCATAGTTAGAAACAGGTCTAAAGAAGCATGGAGAGTTTGCTGAAATAACTGAGCTTTAAACCATCTTTTGAGGGGATTGAGAAACTAATTTCAGATGAAGAAATAAGCATTCCAAAGTGAGGCAATGGCAAAGGCAAAGACCAAAGTCCAACAAAGTGGAACCCACAATGATTCAAATATCTTTTGCATTTTTGAACAATAACAAATTTTTTAAACGTGTCTCATGAGAAGGCACACTCACAACTGAGTGGAAAAAAAACAAAGCAGTTTAAAAATTCTATATTATATTCGGCAGCCCTGTCCTACACAGGTGTAATTCAGAACAAACACCCAGAGGCGAGGCAAAATTCTGAATCCTGGTATTTGCCATATTGTCCTTATTAAGGCAGACATACAGGCACAGGGTGTTAGATTTTAGAAAGATTGTCAACAAGAATTGAAACAGAAAGATTCTCTGATTCCTCAGAAAATATACTGAACACAAACATTTAACTCCCTCGAGCATTTCATTTACCCAAAGTTTTACGTTATAAAGAGTCTCCCATAGACACAATATGGTTAGTTTAATTTGAGTCTACTTAGAAGTCAATATCTTGAAAAAACAATCAAGAATCTGTCCACATAAAACATCTTGAGTATTCCCCCCTAAACTAGATCTCTCACTTTGTGGGACCATTTGCAATTCAGGCTTTAAAAAAAAAAAAAAAAAAAAAAAGATTCTCGGGGCTTCCCTGGTGGCGCAGTGGTTGGGAGTCCGCCTGCCGATGCAGGGGACACGGGTTCGTGCCCCGGTCTGAGAAGATCCCACATGCCGCGGAGCGGCTGGACCCGTGAGCCATGGCCGCTGAGCCTGCGCGTCCGGAGCCTGTGCTCCGCAACGGGAGAGGCCACAACAGTGAGAGGCCCGTGTACCGCAAAAAAAAAAAAAAAAAAAAAAAAAGGATTCTCTGCAACTCCTATGCCTCCAGAAAATTAGTAGGCGCAATTAGAGTTTTTAAGGAGCTCTGGAGCTCTCTGTCCAGCTGTTACTGAATTAGCAACAGTCCTGAGCTCCCTAGAGGCACTTGTTACTTTGTGGATTTTTACTCTCCGGCCTTGAGTTTTTTTTCAGGGATTGCTTGCTTCTGCCAGTGTCACAGGCTGTGACTACTGACTCAAGCAGTCTTCCTAGGGATGGCTTGGGTACCCACTGGGTTTAGGACCCAAGAATTAATATTTTAAAATAGAATCTGGTGTGTAAGGCCAAGAAAGCACCTGGCCTCAGGTCACACAGCTGATCCCCACGATTTTTCTGCCACATCAGACCCTTGAGACAGAGCTCACTGCATTGACTCGCAATTTGGGAGGAAGGACTGCAGGAGAAATTTGACTTCCCTCCCCCTACCACTGAGGAGCCCCCAGACCCTCACTTCAGGTCTGTCCCTCCTCCCGTTAGTGGAGAATTAGAAAGACGAGGTCTAGACTGTTTTGCCCCCGTTCTAAGAGTGATTTAGGACAATTTATTAACTTGTCTGGCACTAACCTGTAATCTGTCTACTTCTTGTATATAAAAGCAGGACTAAACAGGGGTGTCCAAGGCTGGCTATTGACATCCTTTGGGGACCATTATAGAATACAGATTTCAAGCCCTACCTACAGATTTGGATTCAGATTCCACAGGTCATAGCATTTAACCCTCCAGCTAAGGGTCAGTTATTACTGACTGAAAATAATAATTCGGGCCCTCAATTACACTGCTAGCTTCAAAGTAAAGCTGACAGTCTAATCACACACATGGAAAATTAGAACGCTGCTACTGTATTGCCAACTCTAACATGCCCAGATAAAAGGCTGTGAAAAATTTTCTCACCGGCATTCCAGACAGTAATCTGAATTGTAAGAGATTGTATATATATGTATATACATCTTCCCCCATGAAATTCAACGAATGCCTTTTCAATTCAAATGCAGCCTCTAAATGTTTTTATTATTCCACACTTGACTCATGCAAAAAAGTTAGATTATCACTAGTCTAAACATTCTGATGTGGAGAAAGATGAAAGAGGAGTCCAGGACATCTTTACAAAAAAGTGAATTTCCATATTTGACTGCCTTTCAAATCAATTAATCGACGCACATGAGTCTCTGTTTTAACTGGCAGTGGTTCTCCTGCTTAAAGGTACAGCTTTATTCGAGAGGATATCAGTATCATAAGATTGTTTTATTGCTTAGGAAGGACGGCATGAGCTGAGAGTAGCCCCCCAAAAGTTTTCAGAAACACAAGTAATGACTTTTTTCTCTGATTCTACCTCCTCAAAATAACTATTTCGCTATAGCAAAACATTCTAATGTTAATTTCTCAAAATGCATGTAAACGTATTTACATATTTAGCTAAAACGATGGACAAGTCATAGAGCAACTGAAGGAGAAAATCTGGCAGTTTCTGCCCTTCCTTTTGGGATTCTGAGCACCAAGTGGTCTGATTCATCTTCACAGAGCTGCCAGTGCCTAGCACGGGGTGTTACGCCTACAAGGCACTCAAGAAAGAAGACTTGTTGAAAACGATAGAAGCGGTTTGCTCTGTTTATGGCAATCACTTGATCACCCTTGACCCTCTGTGCCAATGACTATACTTGTGTTCTGAGAAAGGAAATAATCAAGCTGTAACGTGGTGTATCACATAACTTCAGTAATTCAACCATTAAATTCATTTGAAACAAGCCTTAGCCATTAAACTATTGCAAGGGAAATAAAAAGATGGCAGGAAATAAGAGATTAATGACTGACATTGTGGCCCTTCTGGCTAGATTTTCCTAAAGTGCCAGGATTAGGAAAAGAAATCTTAGATAGAAAATAAATTATAGAAATAAGTGATTTTTGAGTCATATTTTAGTCTAAACAGAGATTCTGCTGTAATTCTCTCCCTCCCAACTCAATAATCATTTTTTTCGTTTCTAAGTGACTTAAATAAACCTCACATTACCCCACCTCCTCCTTTACTTCCTCCTCCTATATCACCACCCTTTGCTCACTGCCCACCCAGATCCATCCATCTTTCATAAACTACCTCAAGTTCCACCTCCACTTTGAACTTTTTCTAGACTAATTCAGTCCCCAAGGATCTCCCTCTCTTCTGACTTTACTGCCATGAATTTACTGGTAAATTATGATCCCTTGCCTTTCTCAAGACCAGTTTGCTATTCAGAATATGGCATAAATGCTTGTGTAGTAGATCTCTAGTTGACTCTCAGGTTCTTGCAAACTGGAAGCATCTCTTCTTTGCATCACTTAAAGCAGTGGCTTTTGGACCTTCTGAAACGATGTATAATAAGATATACGTTTTATCATCGTCTGATGTGTTTATACATATAGATATCTATTTAAAAGTTCCAAGAACAATACTTATTTACCCGCCTATTCTGTTTTACTCTATTTTGTCTTTCAAAAATAAAAGTGCTATCAGACCCAGTAAACTGACTTCACAACGGGTTGTGACCAGTTCTAGAAGGGCACTTACTGATTACTCTGGGATTGCTGTATATAATTTCCTTCACTTTAAATAATTTTATAATTATCTGTGGCCTTTGGGCTTTTCCTGAGTAGTTTTTTTTTTTTTTTTTTTTGCCTTTTGGAGTCATCTGGGACAATTAAATGCTTGGAATATACAAGTATTTTCTATTCTTTGGCCCTGAGCAATGCTGTCATAAAGATTCCCTGCATTTCTATAATACTCAAATCTCCATTCCCTCATTCTCTTTTATTTTCACAATATGCACAGTAGCTGGTAGACATTTTGTGGATGAAGAAATTGAGGCACAGGGAATTCTGACTTTCTCAAGGACATATCTCCCTTTTAATCAGGCTATTGTAAATTAAGGTAAACATGGTTTCTAGATAGTTGCAAGAGATAAACTTGGGTAATATGAACAACATAGAGCCTCAATATGAATGTATTTACCTAACTTGTCTGGATCAGATGGTCTCCTGGCCAGATGAGTTAGCAGCTCTTCTGGACTTCAGTTTGAGGGTGGAACCACTTCCTTCTCCATCGCCATCTTTCCATCTTTATATCCTCACAGTGTTTCAACCACCTAGAGCTGCTTGTTCTTCCTGGGCCTCTGTATATTTTGGGCCCTATTCATGATTTTGTGATTCTATGATCAATATTTCAATGCTTCCCTGAAGGCTGCAGCTTTTGTGACTGGAAATTCATACAGTGAAGGATAGCTGTGTCTAATACATTCTTTCAAGTTCATTTAGGGCACAACCAAGGAAATGTCGAAAGGACAAATAATTAAGCGTATTGGGCAAGTGTATTTGTTTTAGGCTAATTTTTAAAAAAACACCCAGATTTTAAAACTGCTTGTTGGAGCCCACCCTGCCCTCCAGTTGAGGCACTTCTGATTCATATCCTGCCTTAGTCCTCTGTTTCCAATAGGAAGCTATACACTTGCAATTTTGCCCTCATCATTTTCATAAAAGTCTAATTAGTGATGAGGTGAAGGCTCACCGCACCAAAACACACTTTACAGGGATCTCTAGGAGTTCCTCTGCACTGTTTCCAAAATAAATTCCGATGATATAACATCTAGGCTTGCCGTGGCAATTACTACCTTTTTTTTCCGCTTATGAATCAACCACCTATCCCCTCCACTAAACGCACCAAAAAGCTTGAGAAATGTTCTTCGTGATCCTATTTCAAAAGAATATTCTCTAATATAAATTCCTGCCATTCCCAGATAACAACAGAGAAGATTTTCTTCTTTAAGCTGTGACTCATGTATCTTTATTCCCACAGTTGTTACTCAGGGCAGGCCAGGGGTGAACACAATGGAAGAGAACGAATAGTTTATAACTGGAAAATAGGCCCATTCGGGACAAGGACACTCAGAGCATTATCGAAGTAAAATATGAAGCAGTACCAACAAGAGCAAACAAAAGCCCACGCAAGAGATGTGAAAATACTTCATGAAGCTAAAGCCTTAATCAACTCTCTCTCCAAATCTTGCTGGTGCTGTAAACGCTTCAGTTTCTTCCAGTCCCACCATGACCCAGATTCTTTGCAAAAACAAAATGAAAACATGGTCCAATGGCTCTTTAACCAATGTGTTGTGAAAAATATTTACATGGAGCATATCCAAGGTACTGCCTGAACAGGAAGCAGAGGGTACCTTAAAAAAAGGCGGTAGCTTCTTGGTGACTTTCAGAGCTTCGTTTCTCCCCTCCTCCAAATCATTGCCTTTTTCCCACCACCTGTGCTGCTTTCTGGACCTTCACATCATCTTAACCTTGAACTACCTACACCCCAAGCTGAGATTTCTCCCAACGCCCCTCCGAAAAGCCCTTGAAACCCTTTGGGGCTTTGCTGCCTTCCACCATCCAAAATTCACTTTCCAGTGTTTAAATTCCTCTCTTCCCCCACCCCCACCCCCGCCACCCTGACCCGCCTTCACTGTCCATTGTTGCGTCTGAAATTTTGCCTGTATCTTGTAGATCTGCCTGGTTGGCATAAGGATCTGTCTGTGTATTGGCTGACAGAGTTCTGCAGTGATTTCTTTTCTAAAATCCATCTCCGAAGAACCTCTAGTCTCTACCCTTATTCAGTGTGGTTCCAAAGTTCACCTCTAGATACTAAACGGGTCTCTGCAATGATTTCCCTTTATCAACCTCTGCCCGCCCTTCTCTCTCCGCCTTTCTCAAGAAAAACTGTATATGTGTAAATGCGTGGATACACATGCACACAAACGCATGTATATTATATATAACGATAGTATGTTTCCCTTAAAGGGAATAAGCGTAGGAAAATGAGAAAAATGCCTGTGTAGTATTGCCAAACACGCGCGCGCGCGCGCACACACACACACACACACACACACACACACACACACTCCTATCTGGATATTCACAGTGTGCAGACCTGATTGATTATAAATACTTCTCTCAAGAACAAGGACAGCAGGCGTCTTCTCTCTTTTACCTTCAAAGCCAGAGCCTAAGGGAGCAATGACCTTGCCGAGAAATTCATCACCTGCGAGAAAGACGGCCCCTCCTGGAGCTCAGGCTGGGATGGGGACGAGAGCAACAGGCAAAAAGGACCACCTGGCAAAATGTGGGACCGAATCCGCCTCCCATCGGTACTGAGCACACCGCAAAGCTCCGCTCCCCTAGGGCAGGACGCCGGGCAGAGGTGGCTCGGGGGGCGCGGCTCCTTCCGCGGCCCCTTCCGCGGCCGCCGGTCGCCTACCTGCTGTCGCCCGGCTCTCCCCGGCGCGGCGGGGCCACTGCCTGCGCTGCGCCGGCGGCCTCCCGTCGCATATCCCGAGCAGCGGCTCCCGGCGCCACACCGATGGCTCGGGCGGGCTCGGCAGCGGCGGTCCTCTTCAGACGCGTTCCGGGAGCGAGCTGGGTGCTAGCAGGAACTGAAATTACTACGCAAAGAGCAGAGGCGGCGCGCAGGAGCCGGGCGGAGACGGCGGGGGGCACCGCTGGGCCGCCGCCGCCGCCGGGCACTGAGCCAAACTGGAGGTGGGAGTTCACGTGCCCGACTGCTCATCCGTCAGGCCCGGGCTGCGGCCATCTGTCCTCGGCCGCAGTGCTGCTCCGCCGGAGACTCCGAGGAAGGGGCGGGGAGGGGGGCGGGGGCGGCAGCAGGCCGCCGAGCTCCGCCCCCGCCGCGCCCCCGCCCAGCCCGCTCGTCCCTGGGGAGGGGCTTGAGGCGGCTGCTACGGCGGGCCGGGGGGCAGTCGGGCACGGGCTGGCGGGCTGCGGAGCCCCTGCAGGCCGACCGGCAGCAGATGGAAAGTTAAGAAAAGGATTAAGGTAGAGGGCAGGGATTCTGGCTGTTGCTCCCTCCCGCAGGTCACCAGACTCCATGCTGTGTCTAGACTCCAGCAGACGGTTTCTCCTAAAGCCACGGGCCGGGGAGATCTGAAAGCAGGGAGACCACCCAACGTTTCCTGTGTGTTGCAACACGTACGGTACCTGCGTGTTTGGAGATGGCATTGTTGCTAGTGTTCCTGTCCCCCCGCCCCACTGCGCTCTCCTGGGCGTGGATGGCTTTGGAAAGTGTCCACTCAAAACGGCTCCAGCAACACTGAATGGATGTGTAGTATGGTTAGCAGCTGTAGATGGTGCAAATGAGTCAATGAAAAGAAATCATATTCACTCAGTATTTGTTGGCAGGCACTGTGCGAAACGCCTTATATGCAACCTCTGTAATTCTCATAACGACCCAGTGAGGTGGGTATTATTCTCCACCTTATTGATGAGAAAACTGAGGCTTTGATGATTCAGACACTTTGCTTGAGGTCACACAGTAGTGACCTGCACAGTTGGGATTCAAAACGCTGCAAAATATATCCTCTCTCCCATGGGAATCACCTGGGGATCTTATTAAAATGTAATTCCGATTCGGTATGCCCAGAGTGGGCCTGGGGATCTGCATTACTAACAAGCGCACAGGGGGTGCCCGTGATGCTGGCCAAGGGACAAACTTTCTAAACCACTAGGTCAGGGATTTTAATAAGTTTCTTCTTTCACAGCAGCTCTAGGTGATTGACAGCAACTTCCTAAAGGTGGGTTAAGAAGGATTCTAAGGCTGTGTCTTGGCTTTTGGGCAAAGAATGTTGCAGTCCATTAGCCATGTTCAACTTTGTTAAGGGAGAGAAGTTTGTGACCAGGGGACCAGGTGGCCACTTCTACCACTGCTAAAATAACACGTCAGTTACTGAGGGTGGTTACGATGTACCATTCAAGGATGGACGTCTTCATTCCAGTCTTCTCCCTTGTTTAGAAAACATTAAGTCAAAGTTTTACACCTAACATTTGTATAACACAAAACACTTTGCACGGTGCTCACATGAATAATTTTATCTGTCTTCATAACGATGCTGTAAGGCAGGTATAATTTTACTTTACAGGAAAGGAAGCTGAGGTAGAGTGATTTTCCTGATATTACACAATTAATAAACATGTGGTGGGGACTAGATAGTGACAGATCCCTAGCTCAGGACTTTTTTTTTATTATACCACTGTATTAGTTTCCTACTGCTGCTGTAACAAATTACCACAAATTTAGTGGCTTAATACAACAAAAATTTATTATTTTATAGTTTTTGAGGTCCAAAGCCTGAAAATAGGTTTTACAGGGCTAAAATCAAAGGGTCATTAGGGCTATGCATTCCTTCTGAAGGCTCTGAGGGGAGAATCTGTTCCTTCGTCTTCTTTCCCAGCCTCTAGAGGCAGCCTGCATTCCTTGGCTTGTGACCACATCACTCAGACTTCTGTTTCTATCCTCTACTCTGACTCTGAGCCTCCTCTATCCCTTTTTTTTTTTTTTTTTTTTGTGGTACGCGGGCCTCTCACCGCTGTGGCCTCTCCTGCTGCAGAGCACAGGCTCCGGACACGCAGGCCCAGCAGCCATGGCTCACGGGCCCAGCCGCTCCGCGGCATGTGGGATCCTCCCGGACCGGGGCACGAACCCGTGTCCCCTGCATCGGCAGGCAGACTCTCAACCACTGCGCCACCAGGGAAGCCCCCTGCATCCCTCTTATAAAGACTCTTGTGATTATGTTGGTTCAACCCAGATAACCCAGAATAATATCCCCAGCTCAAAATCCTTCATTTATTCACATCTGCAAAGGCTCTTTTGCGATGCAAGGTAACACATACATAGGTTCCAGGGATTAGGATGTAGATACCTTGTGAGGGTCATTATATCTACCCAAACGTCACTTAGTGCTTATCCTATAGTTTCTACTGTATTTACTCATCCTTCTCTTCTGCTTGATTTCTCAGACTGCTAGGAAGTTCTTTCAATGGAAATAGTCACTCGAAAGTCATTCAAGAGACAATAACAAATGTATACTGGCAGGAAATACCCCGAGGCCATGAAAAAGCCATGAGGATGCCTGGGATTGTGGTCATGAATTGGACACATAAGATTAGGAGATACTTATTGGTCTGAATGGCACTGAGGTAATCCTTGGGGGAAGTCCTAACCACAGTTATAGGCTCACTTTAGCAATACAGAATTTTTTAAAAAAATTCTGCTTCTCAAAGGTACATTGTTCTATGATGAATAAGGCAATTCAAAACTCATACAAAATTGAGTATAACACTAAATTCCAAAGGGTAATAATTATCGGAGTGATGATAAACATTAAACCAGTGTATGAAACAAAGCCAAATCGTATTATTGAATGCCTCAAGGAATTTATAGGAAGACTCTGACGTGCACAAGTTTAACATTTCATTAGGAGCACAGAATTTGTGGAAAATGAAAATAATAAAGGATTTAAACAGAAGAAATAGGAGAAGCAACGTGAGATGGTACATGGTTAATTGCCAAGTGAATTAGGTAAAGTGAAAATTTTATTTGGAAGTTAGGTTTATACAGGGCAGTGGAAATAAAACTGGAAAGGTAGGTTAGAAAGGTGTGTTGTGAAGGATCTTCAATGTCCAGTTACAGAGTTTAGACTTAACCTGAAATAATAACAAGAATCATAATACCTCATGTTCACATAGTGCCGCGTAATTTACCAAGTGCTTTTTACATATTTTCAGTTATTTGAGTTCCCTCCCTCTGCCCCCAGAGAAGCAGGCCAACATGTTCACACGAACACATACACCCCTCACATCGCATGGGGAAGGAAGTGCAAGCTTCTTATCAAAGAGGTGTTCTCAACCGCTCTATATAGAATCGCAGCTCCCTCCCCACTTACCTGTCATTCTTCCTATCCCCTTTACCCCGCTTTATGTTTTTCCATCAGACTTCCTACTGCATTCTGCGTTTATTTGTTTATTGTATGTCTGCTGTCTATGAGGGCAGGGACTTTGTGTCTTTTGTTCTCTGCTAAATCCCTGTCACCTAAAACAGTACGCACCATTTAGTGAGGGCTCAGTAAGTGGAGTGAGTCATGACCCCCAATTTATACATCGGGAATCAAATCCCAGATGTTTAAATAAACTTTATGTTCCACAGCTGTTCAGTTCCTTTACGAAGACTGAAGCCCCGTATCCCGCCAAATGCCTTTTTGATAGTCTCTTTCCTTTCTGAGTGAAAGCTCTCAGGGCTGTTCAGACAGGGGCAGCACTGTATTTGAAAAAGATGAGAATTTGCGATGAGAATCTTCTCTAAATGTCACATCTTTCCTAAAACCTTCATCAGTTTAGCTGGATTGGCAAGAGGCATTGGCGCGATGTTAGCAGTGGTAGATTCTGGAGGGCTGTCATCGCTCCTGCATTAGTTGGCACTGAGTAATACTGTAAGTTGTTTTGTAATTGTTCTCTGGTTAATTCATATGTGTGTCTTGACACTTTGTATTACACTTTTTGGGCTCAGGGACTATAACTTCTTTATTTATTATTTTTTTTAATATCCATGCATTCTGCCCAGTACTGGACTCTAAGTAGATTTTATCACTGCATGGTTACAAAATGGCTGCCACTGCTTTAAACATCATATCCTTACAGACCACGTTCAAGACAGTGTAGGGGATTCAAATATGCTACTGGAAAATATGCCACTTTGGCATAGGGATTATTTTGAGCTGGAGGAAAACGAGGACCAACAGATGCAGATAGGAGCCTTCTTGGAGTTTCCCTTATCTGACTAAAACCAGAAACTTCTGAGAAGTGAGGATTACCATAAATCCCCTCTCCCGGGGAAGTTTTAAGGTCATGAAGAAAACAGAAAGCTGGCACCGAGATAAGTCTGCAAACAAATCTTATTAAAATAACTCATCTTTAATTAGGTTTCCCCCTATATATTTGCCTTCCCACAGTTTGCTGCCCCTAAAAGCCTAAACCCCTTTTTCCTTTGTCTTATTATCTCTATACAAATTTACTGGTTTTGTGAAGATGCTATATAAGCCCAAGTTCTAACCACCCCTTTGAGTTACGCATCACTGAGTTTCTTCTGCATCTGTGCCTGATGTACATACATATTAATAAACTCTGTTTCTTTTTCTCCTGTTAATCTGTATTTTGACTGTCTAATTCTCAGGGCCCCAATTAGAGACCCTAAGAGGACAGAGGAAAAAGGATTTTCCCCCTCCTATATAATAGGAAGAAAAGAATTCCAGTGGAAAAGGGAACCTCTTCTTTTTATGGAAGAAAAAAATATTTTCCAGAACCCATTCTCTTATTCCCAAGTCATTGGCCAGAATTCAGTCACCAAATCACCCAAGGAGGCTGTGAAAGTGAGCCCCTAGCCGGGAGGAACAGCCTTGCTTTGATTGTTCCAGGCTAGTTGTCCTGGCGCCCCAATCATAACCAAGTTCTGTTATTAAGAGAGAAGGAACGGAGGCTCTAGGATCAGCCCTTAGTAGTGTCTTTCACACAGAATCAGTATAGAAATACTGAAGACTCACGGTAAGGTCCATTTTGATGTCACCTAACTGCCTTTGGATTTCTGGAAAATGAGGGCCAGTCATATAAGTCAGGCTCTTACCTACTTTCCTCCCTTCACCCTCTCTCTCTCTCTCTCTCTCTCTCTCCCGCCCCTACTCCCTCCCCCCCTTTCTTGTTCTTCTTTTCCTTTCTTTCTTCCTTCCATCCTTTCTTCCTTCCTTTCTTTTTCTTTCTTTCCTTCTTTCTTTCCTTCTTTCTTTTTCCTTCTTTCCCCCCTACCCCTCCTTCCCTCCCCTCCTCTAATACTAAATGGCCTCTGCAGCATCATTTTTAGTCATATTTAGTATTCTACTGTATATTTAATCAGTGCCCTATTGTCAAAGGTTTAGATTCTCACCATCTGCAATAGTCTTAAGACAGGCTTGTTCAGTTGATTGGATAAAAGACATGCAGATCACTGCTTGTCACACCAGTGTCTCTGCTGCTCCCCGAGCTCACATTTTCCATTCCTGCCCCAGGAGTTTGTAAAGCACACGAGTATATTTTCCCACAGCCCATGACTTTGTTTTGATTTTTACCCGCCCCTTACCCACCTCCCGAAACGCCCTTTCCTTAGAGACACTTATCAAATTCCTGTTCCTCTGGAAAATCTAGTTTAGCTATCCCCTCCTCCAGGAACCCTTGCCCAGACCACCGAGTTCCAAATTTAATTACTTCTTCCTGTGTGATACGTCTGCACCGGGTATCAGTCTTTGCTCTGGTTAAAGCACTGCACCAGAATTTGTGTTTTTATTTGTTCTTCTCCTTGAATAAACTTTGAGTCCCATGAGGACGAGTCTTTGTATTATATTATTTTCTGTTGTCAAACTTGGCACATTGCCTATTGATTGTTAACATTTGTAGAATTTCAGGCCGGCTAAATTTTTAAAAGGACTGACTCTGCTTCAGTTGTTGTGCCAGGCATTTTAAAGTTTATTACTCTATTCAATTAAAGTCAGAGAAGATGGAATGATCCTTTTACAACAAAAGACATCCAGCTAACTTTAAGACAGAGGAGGAGTCCTGAATTACTTTAGGCTCTGAAAACTGTGGTTGTGCTGACACCATGGTCATGGCTCCACAGTGGGGCAGTGTTTGGTTTGTACTTGGCCATTTTTGCCATATGCTCTTAAGGATAACCGTCACCTTCCAGTTAAAAATTACATGTCACACACGTAAAAAATCTATTTCACACAGGACCATTTTTTCAAGTGATTATTTTTCCCAGGAACTTTTAGGGTATGAGGAGAAGAACACACACACACACACACACACACACACACACACACACAGAAATATACTGAGTTGACATCAGCTACTGTGAACTTGTTTGAAAGATGCAGGGAGGGAAGGACACACAGGGACCCATTTATGGAAGAGAGCAGCTGTTTCTGTCTTCTAAACTTCCACTGAGGAGTATCCACTGAGGAACCACACCTCAGTCCATGTGATTAGGTAGAGCTGACCTTGACCCAGGGTGCATATGTGACCTAGGACAGAACAATAGGAGGACCACCTGTCCCTGGCCATAGTGATCGGTTCACGGATATGTGCAAGACCCAAACTATGGCTGGAACTCTTGGGAAAGATGGGGTCTCCTGCCTAGTAAAATGTAAAACTGAGGCTGCTAGTGGGGACCACTTGGAAGAAGCTTGCATGAGGGAGACATGAAGACAAAAGAAAGGAAAGCAGGGCTGGGAGATGGAGAGAAAGAGATAGAGTTCTATTTCTGGTGATATCATTTAAACCTCTACATTCAGCCATCCTTGAATTCAAGTTCTACCGTTGAACTTTACACTGCTCAGTCATATTCAAGGTGGGTTTGTCTCCTTCAAGGGAAGAGTTCTTATAGGCTCTTATAACAGCCGCACAGAAAGACTTCATATGTCCCTCAGAATAGAGCAGCAGATGCAGTGGTTGGCAATGGTGCTTAGGGTCCAACAAGAAGCTCTGGTGACTTAATCACACTCTTCCTTAAGAAGCAGCCATTTGCTGTTGCTTCTTTTTCTGAAGCCTGCAAAGGCCCTTGTAACTGTCTTTCTTTCTGTTTCTCTGTCTATACCACTATTCCCTGAATGCTTCTTTTTCTCTGCACAACTGCACAACTTGCGTTCAAGCTTCCCAAGAAAGAGAATCTGATTGATTACTTGATACATTCCCTTAAAATGTATGAAGTGCTTACTTGTAGGTCGTTCCCTCTGGCATGATGTCCTGCCCCAGATCTGCCCCTCCCCCCCCCCATTTTTTTGGCTAATGTCTATATATCTTTCAAGTCTTAGGTAAAGCCATTTTCTCTAAAAAGGCTATCTGAGACTCTGGGATTGGGTTAAGTACGTCTCCTCTGTGTTCCTAAAGCACCTACCTGTTCATCACTTGGTATTACATCGCCTATTTATTTGTCTGCCTCGTTACCACAACTCCTAGACTGTAATTTCTTCGAGGACAGGACTTTTTTTCTCGGTTTATGAGTGGCACCTGGCGTAGTACGTAGCACATAGTCGATACAAAAAACCAATATTTGTTAACTATTGAATAAAATAATTGACAGATTAGGGTGTCTCCCCAGTCTCTATCAGAAATACCATTGACCAAAATAGCAAGGGATCTCCAGGATTAGTTCACTCAACATGTTCAAGGTGTAACATCGGGAAAAGGACTGGAATACAACGAATGTAAAGAAAACTGTAGTGTGAGTTGAAAGTTCATATGACCATTTAACTTATGTAAATATAAATACATAGTATTAGGGAGGGATGTGAGAGAAATACAGCAATAAAAATTCATATGATACAGGCGTTAGGGCATGACATTCCACCATTTAGCATTTGACCCGGGGTTAGCATGAGATAAGAGACAAAAACCTGCTGTCCCCTCAGTAAGACTCTCATAGCAGAGTTCTCTTGATAGACTGGGGAGTATTCTGGTGTTTAAAGTCCTTTTTTTCCCATAAATTATGGCACCTGAACACAATCAACGACTTGCTTTGGTATTAGACCAAAGGTTCAGAAATCTGTTCCAATGCTGGAAGAAAGGGTTCAAAAGAGGAGATACTACTTTCTTCCGAGAAAAATTGATAGATGATTGATAGATAGACAGACTGACAGACAGATAGATGAGCTAGTGTTGAATGTATCTTTTGATTGCAGAGGTTGGAAGTCCCTGCCTTGCTCTTGCACCATGTTGCTACAGACCTCAGGCTTTTCGCCATATATACTCAAGTTTTCAGATCCAAAGCCAAGTCTAACAAAGACAGGCAGTAGACTCTCACTCTCCAGCTGGTGGAATATGGAAATAAGCTCACTAAATTTCCACCTTGAATGTGAAATGACTGAGGTGGTCCCTGAGCCACCATGTCTACAATGACGATCAACCTTCATCTCTGTTCTCCACCATGTTCCCTTGGTTCATACGGTCCCACTTCTGCCTGACTTCTCAGTAATGCTTCATTTGCTGGCATTTCAGCCTGCTTATTTAAGACCCCGACCCTTCTCATCCCTTGCCACTCCTTCTCCAAGGGCAATGGGCTAATGGTACTTGGTGCAACTTTCTCCAGTAACTGGGTGAAGTTCAGCTAAATTGGATGGACCTCCTGGAAAGAGAATGCAACTAGCACGTGGCTTCAGGTATAACCACTCTCTAGAAACTGGCTGCCTTGCCTAAGACTATTCTGCCTTCTTAGGGGAGCAGAGACTTCTAAGACTACTCCACCCTCCCCCCACCTTAAAGATGTTGGCTGTATGTTATAAATTTGCTGTGTTCTTTGCAGGCACTATTACTTTTTTCTGAGTTAGGCCTGTAAACCAAATTCATTTCCATAGTACACATTTCCCTGGTTCTCTATCCTGCTGACATCATCAACATTCTCCATAAAAATACAAACATTATTCCACAATGTCCATCAACTGATAAATGGATACATAGAATGTGGTATATCCATACAATATAATATTACCCATCAATAAAACGAATGAAATATTCATACATGCTCCAATTAAAAAGTGGGCAAAGGATCTGAACAGATATTTCTCCAAAGGAGATATAAAATGGTCAATAAGCACATGAAAACATGTTCACTATCATTAGTCATTAGGGAAATGCGAATCAAAACCTCAATGAGATACTAACTACCTCACACTCATTAGGATGTCTACTAACGAACAACAGAAAATAACAAGTGCTTGTGAGGATGTGGAGAAATTGGAATGCTTATAATTGCTGATGGGAATTAAATATGGTGCAGCTCCTTTGGAAGAGAATTCGTCAGGTCCCCCAAAAGTTAAACATAGAGTTATCCTATGACCCAGCAATTCCATCCTAAGTGTATACCCAAGAGAAATTAAAACATCTATTCACACAAAATTTGTATGTAAGTGTTCATAGCAGCATTATTCATAGTAGCCAAAAAATAGTATTAACCTGAATAGCCATCAACTGATGAATGGATAAATAAAATGTATATTTACATATACTCTATATTTTCAGTATATCCATAAAATATAATTTTATTCAGAAATAAAAAGTAACAAAGTATTGATACATGTTACAGCATGGATAAACCTAGAAAACATGCTAAGTGAAGAAGCCAGCCACAAAACATCACCTATTGTAGGATACCACTGATATAAAATGTCCAGGATATGCAAATCAACAGAGACAGAAAGTAGATTAGTTGTTGCCTTGGGATGTAGGGCTGAGGGGAGGAGAGAATGGGGAATGACGAGCAATGGGTATGGGATTTCTTTTCGAGGTGATGGAAATGTTCTACAATTAGATAGGGGTGAATACACTAAAAACATTCAATTGTACACTTAAAAGGGTGAATTGGATGGCATATAAATTATATGTCAGTAAAGCTGACATATAAAAATATTACTTTAACAGCTAGTTTAGACTGATGGAATACTTTTTGAGAATACTTAACTCCCATTATTCTAAGGATGAGCACACAAACAACCATTTCACCTCTAATTCAGTTTCCTTAGTGCTTTAGCCTAATCAGTGATACTTACCCTGCCAAGTATGTCAACCATGCACTTAAACTGATACTCTGGTTTGCATGCCCATCTCTTGTGAATTTTTCCAGTCCAAATAATTTCCCCAGGGTTTGATCACACTTGGGATGAACTGATATAATTAATTTTAGCAAACCGCAAAGCTAAACCCCTGGCCTGTGTTAGCCTCACACAGGTACTGAATCCCCAAGAGACCCTCCCTAAAATCATTCTCCAGTAAGCCAGCTGGCCTCTTGCTCTTTCTTTCTGACAGGTCTCAGCTACAATAAATTAGATGGAATATTATTTTTCAGTGCAGAACTATAAAGATTCCTGTTGGGAATGTGCAGTATCATATCACAAAAGAAAAATAAACCAAAAATAAATGAAAAATAAGATATAGTTCTTGATTTTGTCTTCTGGAATGGATGTGAAACCATGGCAAGAATAAACAGTGATTTGGCATTCAACATCACCACTACATCAGTCATCAGAACTGAATTAATGAATGAATAGACTCATGTCATAAGAATATTGTTTGTAGGTTGACGAATGTATCCTGTTTGCCCCATATTTGTTAAGTTTATATAGTTATCATGAAATTGCACAACCCAAGGAATACGACTTAACTTGTTTTCTATGTAAATGGTGTTTTCCAAATTTGAACAAAATGGAAAATCTGATGGATTTGTTAGAATGGTAGGAAAACCTGGAACCTCAAAGAAAAAGTGGTTCTTTGTATGCTATCTTTCCTCTTCCTTCACCCAAGGGTAGAATTGTACCAGGTATCTCACTTTCCTTTCTGATACCTGAAATCACTACAGCACACATTATTGATGAGTCAATGGGGTTGATGCCTACTCAAGATTCCAGAGAAGTTTAAGCTATATTTGGTGTTTATGGTCTTATAGACTCATAGGCATTGATAACTGTGTTAATATTATGACATCCAGTTGGCTCAGTTTTCTATGGCTGGTCTTCACCACGAGGTGGTAGTCGGGACATGATTGATTCTTAGATGAGTATCAAAATAGAAATGGGACAAATACATTTTGTAAACTCACATCCAATTTGGCTGCTGTGTCTTAACCCTCCTCTTTTGGCATGGGTGAAAGCAGAACCAGACATCTAATCAGTCCATGAAGTGCAAATAACATGGTGGAACAGGGTTTCTAAAAGTCATGATTCCTTACCCCGAGAGGCATGCTTATTAACCATGCTAAATACTATTAATATTAAGATTAAATATTAGGTCTATATATATATATATATATATATATATATATAAAGAGAGAGAAGATATATATATATATGAAGAGAGAGAAGATATATATATATATGAAGAGAGAGAAGATATATATATATATGAAGAGAGAGAAGATGTATATATATATGAAGAGAGAGAAGATGTATATATATATGAAGAGAGAGAAGATGTATATATATATGAAGAGAGAGAAGATATATATATATATGAAGAGAGAGAAGATATATATATATATGAAGAGAGAGAAGATGTATATATATATGAAGAGAGAGAAGATGCTTTATGTACAAATACAGATGTATATGAATAAATGTGTGTATCACAGAAAATATATACATGTACATAGGGGACCCACAAAGTCTAGATACATAGATAATGTTTTATTTTTTATAGATTGAAGGTGTCTCTGACAAGATTTACATTTTTCCAAATGTTACCGTATTTTCTGGAAACCTTTTATGCCCATGAAAGATGAATGCCAAAAAAGACTTCTCTACTTAAGAAAAATACTTGATTTTCCTGATCATCTAATGGGTTATTATTTCTGTTTGTTATTTCCAGGATTAATTTGTCTCTCTAATTATCCATTTACTATAAGCAATGTCCACATTTCTCTATAAGACATTCCTGGAAGTTACATCGTAAAGGATGTCAGTGTGAAATGGATCTTTTTTTCCTATAACAATAATGTTACCATTAGGCCTGCCTTCTCTGATCATGAATTACAACAAAACGACTCAAAGTTAAAAACTAACAAATACTAAAATCTCTACAGTCATTTAAAATAAGATTATGTTCTAAATTTTATAAAATGACATAAATAGGTTGTGTACATCAATTATTCATGGGATCTCAATGTACTACAGTACATATATAGTAATAAAACTATTATAACTGTACTGTATCCTAATGACTTACCTAAAATGAACAATCCAGCTCTAATAACCATTGCATTAATTATATATGATTTAAGGAACAATTTTGTTTGCAATCTTACAATTTGGAAGGAGTTGAGGAGAATAATGTTTTGCCAAATCCTTATTAAAACTGCTTAGGGAAGTTTTAGTGGTTGATATTTTTTTCTCTGGTTAAGTTTTCCTGCAGCAAGAAGTCTTCAAAATTATTGAACCGTTCTGATGAACACATATTTGTTAAGATTTTACCAAATGCCAGATGCTACCCTAAGCAACGAGGATACAAAGTTGAATAATACACGGTCATGCCCAGGAGGAATTCATTGTTCTGTAGGGGAGACAGACACATAATCAGCTGATTTCCATATAGGAATGAGTTATGCACGAAGCACTGTGGAGTCCAGGGCAGCTGGAGTTTTGTGAAAAGAGAGGATCCTTGAAACGAGTTAAATCCAAGATGGATAGGAGTTAATGAGATGAAGAAGTGGAATGAACAGGAGATATCTGTGAGAGAGGATATCCTGGGCTGTGCTCAAAATGGGTCATTAGAAAATAGGGCCATTGCACTATTACATATATGAAGTCTTTATGAAGAAACACAGTTCATTCAATAAAATGCTTCCTGAGTGTTTTATCACGTATTGGGCAATGTTCTAGGTGCTGCAAATACAGCAGCTGACAAAACAGACAAAAGTCTCTGACTTTCAGGAGCCTACATTCTAGTGAGAAAAACAGGAAAGATGGAAGGAACAAATAAATATATATTATAATGTCAGATCGTGATGAATGACATATAGGGAAAAAAGCAGGGTGAGGGACTAGAGAGTGACAGGGTGCTATTTTTAGACGGGGGTGGGTGTCAGGGAAATCCTCTCTGAAGAAGCGGTTTTGAGTGGAATAAAGTTAGAGGGCCAGCTGTGTGAATATCTAGCGGAACAGCACTTCAGTTACTAGGAATATCCTGTCCAAAGGTTCTGAGACAGGGACCTTGGCTCAGTATGTTTAAAGATCAACAAGGAGGCCAGAACGTTTGGGGTACAGTAAATGAGGGGAAGATCGACAGCAAATGAGTTGGTAGACGCGGCCAGAGGCCAGTTATATGGAACACTTATCTCTACCAAAGTTGTTTTCTCTCATTCAGAGCCATACTCTATTTCCCAGAATTCCTTGCAGGTAGGGGTGCGTAGCCATATGAAAGAGTTCTAACCCCTGGGATGTGGTAAAAATGCTGTATACTACTCCCAGACTTACTCACATAAACGTTCTGCATGATTCCCGCTTCTCTCTGATTCCAGACTCATGGAGGACTCCAAGGCCTTGAGCAGTCCTGCATCCCTAACTAAGCACACGGAAGACTGCTCATTGACTGGGAACATTTGCTCTGTACTTTGTATAAACAAAAAATACAGTTAGCTATGCTAAGCCACAAGATCTGGAATTATTCTCTTCCATCCTCTTCTCTCCTGCCCTTGGAAATCTTTCACACTTACACTATCTATCTAATGCTGCTGCCTCTAATGGCTACCATTCCAGGCATCGCCAGCAGCCAGTGACTCTAATGAAGTTTTTAGTAGGTGGGGCTTGAAAGAGGCATCTATTGAATTTGATATTTGAGTTCATTTTCTTTTCTTCATTCTTTATCTTATCTCTCCCCCCCTCCCGCCAATCAGCCCCCCTTTGAGGGAAAACCTTAAAGAAGGAAAATGGCCACAGAAGATCAATCTGAAAGCTTTTGTTTTAAAGAGAAGGGGGATAATCACCTTTTGTCTTAGTGATGCTGAGAGGTAAGGACATGAAGTTCAAGGCTGGTAGGAATCACCAGCTTCAGCCTCCTCCCTACAGCAACTCCTAACTGATTCATTATTCCCTAATTCTTTCCCTGCCCACTTCCAAGAATAGTCCGAGTGAACAGGAATGAAGAAGAAGAAAAATATAATTATTTACTAAACAGAACTGAAGTTTGGACCACCTCATTCATAAATAACAAAAGATTATGTGAGAAAAGGACTTGTGTATTAGGGAATTCGGCTGAATAATTAATCAATTCACCTTAAAATTTATATAATAATTCTCTTGTACCTGTACCTTTTGGGTGTAAACACATGGCAAAGATATAGTTATTTTTATACTATAGTTTCCAACAGTAGTTTTAAACATTTTTTTTCTCCCTGTAGGAATGTTCCTCTAGGTTCACTTTTAATTCTCCTATCTTTGTAAAGTGTACATGATACCACTATGAACATTCATTGCTTCATTGTGTTTTTATTGAGCATATACTCTGTTTCTGGCACTGTTCTAGGTGCTAAGATAGGAAACTCCCTGCCCTTATGGAGCTCAGGGAAAAAAATGAAATTATATTATAACTTAGCTTGGTTTTACTTTTGGTACTGGTTTCCAGTTGCCATGCTAAGAAAGTAACACAAATTTAGTGGCTTAAAACCACACAGATGTAATCTCTTCTAGTTCTGCAGGTCAGAGTTCTGAAATGAGACTTATGGGGCTAAAATCAAGGTATTGGCAGGGCTAGTTCTTTCTGGAGGCTCTAGGGGAGAATCTGTTTCTTGTCTCTTCCAGCTTCCAGAGGTTGCTGGCATTCCTTGGCTTGTGGCCAAATCACGCCACCCTCTGTTTCTATCATCACAGTTTCTTCTCCTCTGTCTGATCTGCCTGAGTCCCTCATTAGGACTCTTGTGATTTTATTGGGCCTACAAGCATAATCCAGGATAATCTCGCCATCACAAAATCATTTCTTTAATCACATCTGCAAAATCCCTTTTGCCACGTAAGGGGCCATATTCACAGGTCTGGGGATTAGGCTGTGAATATCTTTGGGGGAGGTAGAGAGCAAATTTTCACCCTGTCACACTTTTTCAGTATTTAAGAGCAAAGAACTTATTTCCCTCTGGGGTAAGCTTCAGTTGGAGTGTCGTAGAAGTTGTTTTATGAAAGAAAAATTTCATTTACTTTCTTCCAGTTTGCAGATGGGCTGCTACAACAAGAAGGCACGCGTGAGTTCCGTTTTGCTAGGTAGCAGGGTGTTCACACTCAGCCTCACCACTTTCTAGCCTGTGATCTCGGGCAAATTGCTCAGCGTCTGGGATCCTTAGTTCTTTCATCTCTGTAAAATGGTGATAATAGGACCTTCGTCAATTGTTGTTATCTGTTGTCTGAGGATCATCTGAGATAAATACGAAAAGCATTAGGCTTATGGTAGGCAGGGTTTCTCAACTTCTGGAACACACTTCCAGGGGATCCACAGATAGGATTCAGTGAATCTCTGACCCTCTGGATCTACATGCAAGATTTTGTTTGTATGTATAAACACACGGTTTTTGTTTTTAGGGGGAATCTTATCTCTATTTCTTATTACATTTTCTAAGGGTCTGTAAACTTGTCAAATACTAAAAATCATTGTACTAGATCATCATAATGGTACTTCCCTTTTTCTTTCAATTTCTCCAGGAGTGGGATTGGTTCCACCATCAAATCCACAAACTTGACATGTAGGCAAACTCTTTTGAGTGAACACTCAGAACCTGTGGTGACGTCAGTGGTGCATCCTTTTCTCTTTTTATAATGGTGGTTTGTGGTACACAGAACACATCCTGTTTAAAGTAGATGATATGTTTACCTATCACACGTCAGTATCCTTATGATATTATTACACTTAAAGTGTCATGTTCCGTTTCCGCTTCCGCTGTTCCTCTTAAAGGAATAAAAATGACTTCAGCTGTCAGCAACAATTTAGGTTTGGCCTGTCTGAATTTTTAAATCGCATTTCCATCCACTTGATTCAAAAGTCATCGAACACTCCTATCTTCATTTAGCCAACACTCCCTGGCAAATTTTTCAACTTGCCCTTTTCAGCCCAGCTCACTGAGCCACGAGCATGTTTTGAGGATTAATGTGATTTGAACGGAGGCCCTTTATTGAGGCCGTGTACATGGCTTGCTTATTTCAAGACACAGAACTTCCCTGACGTTGCGGTTCCATGATATGATCTTATCACGTTGTATGATTGACTGTGGGTTTCTTGAGAGCAGAGTTCATATTTGGTCCATTTTTTTTAACCCTTACACCTAACACCACACCTAGAATATAGTAAGTACTCAGGAAATATTTGTCATATTCAATCAAATGTTTATTAGTACCAAACTCATATTTTTTTCTCATGACATCTATCTTCCCTTCTATTTTCTTCTCTATTAATGATATCAGTTTGAAACTGTGATTATTTATATCAGGGGTTAACAAACTATGGCCCTCAGGCCAAGTCTGGCTGCCACCTATTTTTGTAAATGGAAAGTTTAATTGGAACGTGGCAGAGTTGAGTAGCTGTGAAAGACCGTGTGGACCACACAGCCTGAAATATTTGCCATCTTGGCCTTTACAGACGATGTTTGCCAACTGCTGACTTAGGTGAAGATGCCCAGCAGAGTTCTCTCTTGGGACGGAAAAGATTTCTGTCCACACTGCTTTCTTAAATATGGACTTTTCTCACGGATTCTCCCGCAACTTATCCTTGATCCTCCCTTACGCTAAGGGCCGCCTTGTTGAACTCATCGTAAATCAAGAATAACAGAGGTGACCTCTGGAGACTTTGTTGTAGGTATTTTATGTAGAGCGTAAAGGTCTTTGGAAGATATGTACCTGCATCTTAACTGCAACTTCTGTACAAGTAAATGCTTCAGGGCTCATTAAAGGAGAGTCTTCAGAGTGGGCAAAAAGCCCAGAAATGGCATCACGGGAAACAGAAAAGTGTGCGAAGGGATAAGAATAAAATACCCACTGGTTTTCTACAGCACTTTTAATGATTTTAGAGTGTACTGTCTAGCAACAAAATCATTAACGAGAAAAGGAAGATCTATGGAACATGGAGTGACACTCTATGTTCCATCTCTTATCTAAAAAAATAAAAATATATAAACGGCTAATATAAAAATGGGTATAAAACAACCTTACTTAGTAACGGTGAGAAAGACATGTCTTACTCTGGACTGGTTGAGTGACATCACTAACCCACAGAGGTTGAAATGGATGAGACGAAACATTTAAAAATGTTTCCTTTTTAGGAGGCTCCCCAGATGGGCCTCCTTAACCCCTAGGGTGTCATTGGAGGAAGACTTAGAATTGATGAACCTATTCCTCAGATGCTCTAGTGATCTGATGACAGAGAAATCTCAGCTTTCATAGAGCTTCCTGAAGTGTACAGAGAATTCTTCGATGTTAAATTTTGGAACTTTATGCACACACATAGACCTGGGGATACGTGGCCCACATTTCTGTCATCCAATGGCTACAAAATAGCATTAAAAACTCTCAGGTACATTGAGATAAATGGACTCAGCCCAAACCTGAGCTCACCACCACACAAAGAGGTGAAAAGACAATGAAGGTTACCCCAGGGTACGGATGGTCTATGGGAATGGAGGGCTATGGGGCGAGGGTATTTGTTTTCTTTTCTTTTTGTAGTTTTCTCTGATTGTGGCAACATAGGTTAATTTTGTAATTTACAACATATTCTAATAATAAACCCCCCAGAGACTACAAATAGTCATATATAAGCTGAGTAATGGGTATTTAAAATTTTTGAAGTCTAGAAATATTTCAATTAACCAAATTTGATCAAAATAATTAAGTACACATACAGCACACAGAGACACAGACATATGCATATCTTTCTCTGTCTGTCTATCTATCTACCTACCTACCTATTAGATTATAGATAGATTAGATGCTCTATAAGAATATCTATTGCTCAGAGAAGTTTTTGGCAATATGATTACCATAGACATGAGACCTGTACACATTAGGGTGAATAGTAATAAGATTTCCTCTTTCATACGTTGCTTCCTATCTGAGTCCTAGGAAACAAGAGACAATACACTCTTTATTTATGGGTTACAATCATGTACTCTTTACCTTTACTCAGTTATGGTCCACTATTGCCTTTGAGAATAAATATTCCACTGCTACTTGGGTACAGATGAGAGATCCATTCATCACTAGAATAGAAGAAAGACACTGGATTCAGGAAAATGATTGTTGCACAAATTTAATATATAAAACAACTCAATCATTAGTCTTACTGAAAACATAAAGCCTAAGTCCTCTTGGGCCATATCTCAATGTTACAAGATTGTTGAATAACTCTGGACAAGATTGAACTTCTATGTTAATGTGAAGGGTGGGTCAATTTTTATTGCTGGGGGAGTCAACATAATTATGTAATATTTTACAAAAGTTAAGAGACAGTAATAAATCTCTGATCCTTCATGTCTTTGTATATACCTTGTTCTAACCTAGAAACTACTCCTCTGACAGCTCACGTTTAAATCTTATTAGGTATACACTGAAAATTATGCCCAAACTCCACCCCTGCCAACCACACTATCATCCTCATCACCTCCTACATTCCTTCTATCTTACTGAGTATTTCTAAAACCTTTTTAATCTTATTGTTTCCTTCTCCCACTCTGTCCCATAGTTAGTACTTATTTTTGCTCCACTTTTTGGATTTGAATATTATTCTGATTAAGAAGTGTCAAGCTTCAATCTCCAAATTTTCCTTTGCTCAAACATCTCCTTAAACCCACTCAAATCCTATCTCACCAGGGTCCCCAAATGCCCTGCTGAGTTGGAGAGTCTAGTAATGTGGATTTCACTGTTCTTCCTGTTGAAAATGTAGACTATAGGTTAAGTAAAAAGCACAACTAAATCAACAATCTCATTTTGGGCTTCTCCAGTTCCTCTTTGTTACTAAGACCCTAACAACAGAAGGCAAGCAAGCCAGAGCAGGGGCAGTCTCTCCAAGGCTGGGCATCATTTCCAAACCTTCAGTTTAGGTGTAATACATCTAGAAGATTATAAACTAGAATTAAGTTAGAGGAGAAGAGGAATCTGTAAAGAACACCTGAATCAGGCGAGACACAAGTGGAAGTAACCTATATCCTTAGCTTACCTGTTAAAAACAATTTGGGGGGCATTCCTGGTGGCGCAGTGGTTAAGCATCCACCTGCCAATGCAGGGGACACGGGTTTGAGCCCTGGACCGGGAAGATCCCACATGCCGCGGAGCAACTAAGCCCTTACGCCACAACTACGAAGCCTGCATTCTAGAGCCTGTGAGCCACAACTACTGAGCCCACGTGCCACAACTACTGCAGCCCGCGTGCCTAGAGTCTGTGCTCTGCAACAAAAGAAGCCACCGCAATGAGAAGCCTGCGCACCGCAAGGAAGAGTAACCCCCACTCACTGCAACTAGAGAAAGCCCACGCACAGGGACGAAGACCCAACGCAGCCAAAAATAAATAAATAAATTTAAAAAAAGAAAGAAAAAATTCTGGGCTTCTCAGACTTACCATCTGTAAAGGGAGCGTCGTAAGATCTATCTCGTAATTGATCGTAAGAACAGGCATAATGTATTTATAGCACATAGCACAATGCCTACACAAAAGTAGAGCTCATTTAATGGCAGCTTTTGTTATTATTTTTTGCTTCAGAGAGAGCAGGGCTTATAAATGAATTAAGAAACAGTTAAAATTCTCAGAGCCATGGTGGCAAACATACTTCTGGAGTATCAAGTAAATAAGAGAGGGAGTCTAGAGAACTTGGCTGTGACAACATTTGTCTTCACCCAGTGAGAAAGTCATCCCTAATAAACTCACTCAATGCTTTCCTCATCAAGGTCCCCAAATGACCTGCCAAGTCTGAGAGTCTAGTAATGTGGACTTCATTGTTCTTCCTATTGAAAACGTAAATAGGTATCTCAGTTATAGGTTGCTATAACAAAAATACAGACTGTCCCTAACTTACAGTGGTTCAACTTACAATTTTTTGACTTTATGGTGGTATGAAAGCAATATGCATTCAGTAGAAACTATACTCTGAATGTTGAATTTTGACCTTTCCCTGGGCTAGCATCATGCAGCACGATACTCCCATGATGCTGGGCAGTAGCAGTGAACCACAGCTCTCAGCCAGCCATGAGATCATGAGAGTGAACAACCAATACACTTACAACCATTCTGTTTTTCACTTTCAGTACAGTATTCAATAAATTGCATGAGATATTCAACACTTTATTATAAAATAGGCTTTGTGTTAGATGATTTTGCCCCAAAGTAGGCTAATGTAAGTGTTCTGAGAACATTTAAGGTAGACTAAGCTAAGCTACGGTGTTCTATACACTAGGTGTGTTAAATACATTTTCAACTTGTGATATTTTCAACTTACAATGGGTTTATCAGATGTGACCCCATTGTAAGTGGAAGAAGATACAGATCTAAGACTGGCATAGATGACAAATATTTATTTCTCACTGTTCTGAGGCTGGGAAGTCCAAGATTAAGGTGCCAGGAGATTTGATGTCTAGTGAGAGCTTGCTTCCTGGTTCATAGACAGTTGTCTTCTTGCTGTATCCTCACATGATGGAAAGGGGGCAAGGGAGCTCTCTGAGGTCCCTTGTATAAGGGCACTAATCCCATTCATGAGGGATCTATCCCATGACCCAGATAGTTTCCAAAGGCACCATCTCTTAGTATCATTACATTGGGGGTTAGTGTTGCAGCGTATGAATTATGGGGGGAAACAAATATTCAATGCATTATAATAGGTTAAGTAAAAAGTACAATTCAATGCATTATAATAGGTTAAGTAAAAAGTACAATTAAAAGCAAGTCTCCTTCTTTTGATCCATTAAACACTACCCCTCACCTAAGACATGTTTTCTCTTTTAGCAAAAAAGGGACATGTTGGATCTATGCTCCAATGGCACCTGAAAACCTCTATTTACTATTAGAGTATCCAGAATGTAATTATGATATTCAGCCCCAAATTAGGCAGAAGATGGCTCTGTTCTTGACGTACAACAAGAAGGGTGCACTGAAAGGCAGGTTAACGTGTTTCCTTTCAAAGGCCAGTTGTACGGCATCATTAACCCAACGTATTTAGGAATGTCTTGAGGCTCTTCATTATTTTGGCATTTTAAGTAGTTTTACTAACTCCGTTTGGAGAAAGTCATCTACACAGGACTCATCTATGAGAGACAGAAAGATGAAAGAGCTATCGAGGTCCCAGGAATTGGCCTCACTTTTCCGGGTCCCACTACAAAGAACATGTTGACTTCTGATGGTGATAGGGGCCAGAAAGCAACACCATCGGGTTCTGCTTTTCCTCTGACAAAGCATAAGACCTCAGACAAATTGCAGTCTATCTGGGTCTTGTATTTTTCATCTAGAAAATATGGGAGTTAGACTAGATGACTACATTCCTTCAGCTCTAATATCATATCAGCATCATTATTTTGATTACTGTTCTGAACTTTCACATCCTCCAGGGACCCTGGATGCAGGAAATAAAAAAATGGACAGGAAGTCAGGAGCCCTGCTCTCTTAGTGGCTGGTGGAGTGATAATGGTCACTGGGCCTCAACTTCCTCTTCTGTGATGCAGTTCAGTGAAGAAAAAGCCAGGCATGTTCCTTGCCCAGAGTTCCTAAAAATAATTTAAAAATCCAATCTCCTGATACATAGAAGGACTTCTCATAAACCCAGGAACAAAATTCATAGAAAAACAGGGTTTCACAAAATAGTTTTCTGTTTGAGTACATCCAGTGCATGAGTTTAATGTTTTTTGTTAAGAAAAAGAGCAGAAAAATCCACGTGGTGCTACTGTATATTACTAACCTTACAGATAGCCATTTCTGAGAATTACAAAGAATAATGGGGAGACACAAAAGGGAGGAGATATGGGAATATATGTATATGTATAGCCGATTCACTTTGTTATACAGCAGAAACTAACACACCATTGTAAAGCAATTATACTCCAATAAAGATGTTTTTAAAAAAAGAATAATGAATCTTAATTATCAAAGAAAGGCAGTGCATTGCTCTTTGCCATTGGGTAACTTGTATGAGGACAGTTAATTACCCTTCCCAACTCTGAGAATCCTGGAGGTTAGAAAGGACATGCTGTTGTTTACTGTTCAGTAGATGTAGATTGGTTAACCAGAAATCAGATTATTTTATGTTCACATTTCAATTAAGCAGCAAGGAAGATAAACAAATAAAACTAAATATAGTATTACAGAAAAAACTCTTTCCAGTTGTCTTCTTTAAAATTTCCCAAGCTCGGACCACTATAAGAAGTCTGAACCAGAATCCTTTCTTCCAAGTTGTGTATTTTGAGAGGCCAATGGCCCCCATGTAACAGATTATCTAGGATTAGCCAACTGAGTCATTAATGAATAAAGGCTTTGTAGCTATATATGAGCAGAGAAGTAAAAGAACACATGGATAAAACTTCTGGCCATAACTTTAAAAAATATAGTGTTGATTCCTTGATTCCTCGGTACAAAGTAAGCATAGACCTAATGAATTCCTGCTGCTATTACTATTGTTATTTTCTCGGTTGTTTTTTCTCTTGACCCACGTAATATCAAAGTCCAAGTAGCTAGAAGTGTCTTTAAATCGTGTTTGCATATTTTTGAAACATGAAATGAATAATTCAAATATTTAAGATTTTTTTAATATAGGCTGATCTTTCATATGACACAACATTTCATTTTAAGAGTATAATCCTAGCACATTACAAAAAAGAAAGAAAAGAAAATGGTGATGTCTGTAAGAGAGAAAGTTGGTTTCAATGCTGTAGTTATAAGTGCTACTTTCGTTGACTGGCGAAAATATGTTTCTTAAGAGTTCTTTTCTAAGAAACAAACCTTTCTAAGGTTTGTTTCTTTCTCTTGAGTACTATCTTCAGAGATTTATGACTAAGGAACTCCTTGATTAATTCCCTTCAGGAGACCTCAGGAGGCAGGTAAACTGAGAAATGGGAGGAACATTCTTCCTTAAGTACCTAAGCCTTCTCTTCATCGTGTCAAATCAGCACAAGGGAGTCGTGAGTTTGGAACCTTGGAACCTTTGCCATGGCAGCGTAAAACCGTCATGAACAGACTAGTGCACCTTGAATGGCGGACCTTGAGAGGGTCTCCAAAGCATCATCGCAAAGGCAGCAACATTCTTGGAAAAGCCGGCATGAGTTCATTTCGTATATTCTGAGAAGGTTCTGAATATATAAACTTGTGTGCACGGTAACCTGTATGTTGTCAGACTGCGGGGTCTTGGGACCACTGAGGTCTTGTACAATAATCGCAATGGTATCTCCTTAATTTCTCTGCTCCCTCCCCAGAATTCTCATGGGAACCACCGCCCTTTCTCTTCTTTCCTCTCTCACTTCCAGGGTTCTGGGGACTTCATATTCTTCCTCAGTGGCTGCTACAACTTTGCTGCTGCCAATGCCTAGATCCTTCCAGGCCTGTAAGTGTCGCTGCTATTGCTACTCCCATTCAATACTCTTGTTGCTTTCTTTTCCTATTGTTACTTTCCCCTGTTGTCAAAACTTCTGACGTGGGTACCAACAATGATGGAGAGAAGTTTCTCTGTCGCTGGTGAATGTTTTCTAGGCCTCCAAGGCTCCACTTGGCTGCTCTTTCCTTACTAATTCTGCATTAGGAATTTGGGATATGATTACCAAAGCCCAAGGTTAGCACAGCAGATATATTTCTCTTCAATGATTGCTGAGTTACACAAAATGAGGCATGTGTTTTATCAGCCTAAGATCTCTGCCTTCTCTATGTTCTGATTCTGAGGCCTCTCCTCCTACTCTCCCTCTTTGTGTGGGTGCCAAGGTTAGGCCCAAAGTTCCCTCCCCCAAAACCCAGGAGATCCTGTTAATAGAACCTTTGGTGTTATGGTCTGATTCCCCAGACTCTCCAAGGCAAAAGCAGTGGTCAGAATCCATACTAGTTTTCTATTCCTGCTGGAACAAATGACCACACATGTGATGACTTAAAACAACACAAGTTTATTATCTTACAGTTTGTAGGTCAGAAGCCTGGTGTGTGTCTCATCAGACTAAAATCAAGGTGCCAGCAGGCTATGGGGAGATTATGTTCCCTACTTACTCACGTTGTTGGCAGAATTCAGTTCCTTGTGGTTGTAGAACTGAGGTTCTTGTTTTCTTGCTGCCTTCTGGTGGGCATTTCCAGCTTCTAGAGCACACCACATTCTTTGGCTCATGGCCTGCTACCTCCGTCTTTCAAGCTAATGATGGCAGGTGGAGTCCCTCTCATGCTTAGATTCTTTCCTTAGTCTTCTTACATCTCATTTTTTGACCTTTCTTCTGCTTCCAACATCTGCATTTAAGAACTTACATGATTAGATTGGGCCATCTAATCTCAAGGTTCTTATCCTTAATCACACCTGCAAAGATAGTTTTCCTTGTAAGACAACATTCTACAGATCAGAACATGCATATCTTTGGGGGGGGTGTCATTATTTTGCTTGCCACAGAATCTGCTCATTGATTCTTATTGTATTAGTGTTGCCAAAAAACATGACTAGTGTCTAATAGACAGTTATAGACTGCAATTATGCTCTGTATTAGATGACTTTGATTGAATTAAGAAATTGAGATAAAGCGGAAAAAAGATATTCATTAAATTGTTAAGTGGAGAAGTTCAGATGGCTTCAGGCACAGATGGATCCAGGAGTTTGCCTTTATCACATGACACTTCACTCCTCTGTGCTAATTTCAGATTCAGGCAGGTTGTTTCTCTGTCTCTAGGTTTTTGCCTTATCATTCTGGCAATGCCAGTAGAAAGAAAGGTTTTCTTTCTCAAGTGTTCCAACAAACATTTGGAGGACAATTCTCAGTTGCCCTGCTTTGTCATATGACCATCTTAAAAGCAGACACCCTGTAGTCAGAGTAATCCAGTGCTTTGATTGTCTAGACATGACCCACATGCCTAAATCTGGAGCAAGGTGATGGGGTCAGGCCCACCCAATCACATGGAATGAAACTGGATAGAGGTACTATTATCTGAAGGATGTGTGAATGCTGAGTAGGCAAAAACAACAGATATCTATCATTTCTCAGAACTGTCGGAAAATACTACATAGAGATTTAATATCTAAAAGTAAAAATATAAGTTGCAAGAGTAAGAGAAAACAGAAATACGTGGCCTTTCTATAATGCACAATATCAAATACGTGAATAAATCAAAATGACTTTTATCTTTCATGTAAATATTGCACATTTATGTGCATTCTTCCATATATTATCTACGTGATTTTAAGCAAATTACTTGATCTCAGATTTCTCATATATAAAATAAAGTAATAGACTTCCCTTTCCGAGTTGTTGCAGGGACTAGAGATAATGCATGTGCAGAACCTACCGTGGTGTCTGGCGTATGGGTGGTGCTCAATGGATGACAGATCTTGTCATCATCACTATCATTACTTCAATAAACAAGCTCTCTCACTGTTGGAAGAACAGTTTAAATTACAGCACTTCTATGTCTAAGTTTTCCTTGAGGGCAAGTAAGCTACTTGTCATGTTCTTCTTTAATGTCAGGCTTGAAATAACATTTTGATCAATTTGTTCTAGAGCCATTAGGCCTTTTTACTGATTCGGCTCTAAGGGAAACTCCAATAGTTTTAAATATATCGATGCTGGTTGGAGTTAATTTTAATTTAACATAAACGAAAGGCAAAGTGAGGTCAGACTAGCAACGTTGCCAACATGAAATCTGCATCATTTCAAGATGTTCTTCCCTTGCTGCTCATCATTAAATCAAGTTTCATTTAATTAGCCAAAATGAATATGCTTCTGAGCCTATTATCTCTTCTCAATCCCCTTCTTATAGAGGGATATCTGCTACTGATAAGTAGGATTCTCTGCAAGCTCCTTAATGGCAAGGAATGTTTCTTAGTCACTATTTTATCTGTCCAGTAGCCCTGTATTGAGCCTACAATTAGATGCTCAAGAATTTCTTGGATTGATACTTGTTTAGAAATCAAGATGCAGAATATGTACAGATATGTTTGTATGTGGTCTACTCGTTACAAAATTGGCAGGAAGTATAAGTGATTGAGATGGGAGAAAAATGAAAGAAAAATTAGAGGATAATAAAAAAGAAAATGATTTTTAACAGACGACTAGGAGTTAACCTGGGGTCCTTGGGCAGTTTCAGGGGTGATGTGAACCTTCTGAGATTCTATGCAAAACTTCAAGCACACGTTTGTACGTGTGTTTTCTGGAAGAGGATTTTCACGAGCTTCTAAGGAGGCTCCTATCCAGGAGGTTTCCTTTTTCCAGTGTTACTGGGCAGAGTGCAAGGATTTTATGTCAGAGAATCATCTTGGCAAGTGCACTTCAGATAATTTGTATTGCTATGCAGAATTTTTCTTTTCAAAAAAGGCTAAAAAACAGAGGAAATTCTCCTGGACATTAGCAACCCTCCTCCCACAGCGATCCTAAAAGCGATAGATGATCCAGTGTTCCCTAAGTCTTGTAGGGATGCCCTAGCACATGCTATAATCCTGAACTGGGGAGCTGGCAAGAGTTTGCCCTTTGACAATCAAACCCTGGGCTCAAGTTTCCAAACCTGAGAATTCAGATCAGTTCTGTTGTCCAGGCTCAGCCTTGCTCACGAGGAGCCTGGGGGAGCACATTACCTAACTAAGATGTGTGAGCTGCTGGCCTGCAGTGAACACAGGTGTTTGGGATGGATGGAAACTGGGCGTGGCCTAGCTGAGCCAGACCCTGATGGGGACATGGGGAGGTGAGAGAATCAACCTGAGCTTACATGCTGCACCTGGGAGGAAGGGGTTGTTGGTTAGGAAATTCCACATGTAAATGAGGGGGATGGGCAGGGAAGAAGAAACTTCCAAGAGGCAGATGATAATAATAGCTAATATTTAGTGCAAGCTTATTATGAGTTATACATGGTTGTAAGCCTTTTACCTGTACTTTCTATTTAATTCTTCCAAAGCTTTATCAGGTGGGTTTTTTTATTATCCCTATTTTGCAGTCAGGAAACTGAGGGCTGAGAGAGTCAGTAACTTGCTGGAGGTCCCCCAGCTCAAGCAGCAGGGTGGGATTTGAGCCCAGGAAGAGGGGCCCCATTGCCCACACTCATCACCATGGTCCACCTTTCCCTACTCCAGCCCTTTCCTGTAGCTAGCCAAAAGGGTCAAAAGTTTCAGCCCCTTTTGGGCCCCAAGTTAAGGAAAACCAGCACTGAAGATGTAATGAGATGGTCCTTCTCTCGTCAGTGAAGTCTGAGAAAGTGTCTGCTTCCTCAACCCCTCCCCGCCCCAAGTCACAGTGGGGGAATTTAGTTTACCTGGTTCCCAGGTGAGTGTAGGGCTGCAGCTTCACTGTTCTCCAGGTCCTATTGGGGATGGTCTTTCTGCTGTTTCCCCTTCTGCCTTTGTTCTTTGTATCTCTGGAACTGGAGCCCTGTACAGGGCTCCCCCCCTTTACCTGGGTCCCTAAAACTCTCATCCCCTCCTCACTTAGCTTCTCAAAGCATCCTAGGAAGGGATGACTGCTGACAATCTTAGTTGTGTAGCTTTAAAATATAATACATTGCCCCAAACCTCACTGCATTGCTGGCTAGAAGTCTTTGTAGATGTTCTGAGTCAGACTGCCTCAGCTCAAGCCCAGCTGCGGAACATTAGTCAAAGTAATGATGTTTGTGAATCCTTGGTTTTCTCATTTGTAAAATGAGGGGAATAAAATACCTCCTCATAGGCATTGCCCTGAGGATTAACTAAGATAATTCCCGTAAAGTCCTCTGCACAAATTGAGCGCTCAAGGAAATATTAGCTATCATTATATCCTTCTGCTAGACTAAATCTTACGAAGTTGCTCTCAGGCTTGTGGCTTACGATGTTGATTCTTTCCTAAAAGGGTTTTGCTTCTCTGTTCTGCTTTGCTAAGACCCTGCTCTATGTCACTATGGGCCCTTCTTCCCCGTGGGGCTGGGTTTACCCAAGTTATAGGTAGTGATATTTCTGAAAGCCTGGAGCCTTGGTCAAGATAGGACCAGGGTGGGTCCAGATAGGAGCTCAGTGTCCAGAAGAGACCCACACAGACTGGGGAAGGAGTGGACAGGAAGTGCTGTGGGTTCAAGGGCTACAAAATTGCCATGTTGCTCCCCAGTGAGCTATTTACTGGGTCAGATTGAGGGCATCATTTAATTCATGTTCCAATGGAGAGTGGAACTTAGAGGTTTGATACATTTCCTGGCCTTCTCATGATGTTTTCAGGACCAGGAAAGGGCTTGGGCTTGTGGGGTGCACTGCAGTATACACTGAGTGTTAGCTTCCGAGCTATGTTCCTCCTGGAAACCCTAGGGAAAATCCACTTCCATGCCTTTTCTAGCTGTGTTCTTTGGCTACTGTCCCCTTGCTCCATCTTCACAGTCAACAGTCTAGCCTTTCCACCTCTCTCTCTGTGGTTAAATGATGACTCTCTACTGGAAAAGGAGATTTCATGTTACACAAAAGCTTGCAAAATATAAAAAAATGAGTTAACTCTTTTCCCAGTATTTGATTTATAAAACATGTGTCTGGCCTCAAATGCTGACACCTCTTTCTTTTTGGCACTAAAATGAAGTGTTGATATTTTATATAACAAACACACACATACAGATTTTTTTTTTTTTACAAAATAATAGAGGAAAAACCCACCTCAAATATAGGCTCAGCAATTTAGTTCAAAGGTAAAAATATTAAATTCCCAGAGAAATATTAATTTCCCAGAGAAAGGAAGAGAAATCACAGGGAAAGAATAATTTTTACATAGAAATTGTCATGAGTCCCCAGGGTCCACGGTGTGTGCTTAAGACACCCAGTGGAGGTCTTAAGGGGTGTAGGCCCTGTTGCAACATTAATTTTTGGTATATTTCCCCTTTAAAAAGGCTCTTCAGTGCCCAGAGGGGATTGGTAGATATGGGGAAAAAATAATAGATATAGGTGTGAAGGTATTAGAAAAACTTTCATGAATATCACGGTTATTTATGAGCATAAAGGGAAACTTCTACCCCACCCAGACCCCAGTTTGGGGTTGTATTAGTTTGCTAAGGCAGCTATCACAAAGTACCACAGACGGAGTGACTTAATCAACAGAACTTCCTTTCGTCACAATTCTGGAGGCTGGAAATCCTAAATCAAGGTAGTTGCAGTGTTGGTTTCTTCTGAGGCCTCTTTCCTTGGTTCACAGAAGACTTCTCACTGTGTCCTCACATGGTCTTCCTTCTAAGTTGTCTGTGTCTCCACCTCCTCTCTTTATAAGCACACCAGTCATATTGGACTAGAGCTCAGCCATGTGCCTTCATGTGAACCTCTTTAGTGGCCCTGTCTCCAAATGCAGTCACATTGTAAGGTTCTGGCTGTAGGGCTTCAACACATGAGCTAGGGGGGAATACAATTCAGTCCATAACAAGGGCCGACCGAATTCATTCTTTACATTATCTTTGATGGAGTAGTTTATTCCAGCTGTATCCATCACTCTTTCTGGTGAGAGCAGGGTTAAAATAGGGGTTAAAATAAGCTTCGCTGCCAGTCACCAGGTGGTGTTTCCAAACCTGGCCGAGTTACCGGTGTCACATTCAAACCAAAGCAAGATAAACCCATTCTGGGTCCAGGTCTCTGGCAAAATCATCCAGAACCGTGGAGGTTCAGAGATTACCACAAAGTTATTGAAAGCTATCTAAGCTGTTATCTCTTCCTTTTTTTAGCATTGCATATTAGCTCACAATCTTTTGAGGACAGAGAGTTAAATTCCTTGACTTTTCTCTGTTTCAGTCATTTTCTTTTCATAGGTAGGGGGTTTATATTTCATGACATATTCATGTCATGTCACTTAGACATGCTGAAATGTAATTTTATTTCCTGTAACTGAACTCAACTGGTCCATGAGCCCCGCCCCGCCCCAGCTCTGGTCAGGAATGGGGAAGAACTTAGATTGCTTGTTCAAGTTTCCTTACTCATTTTTAGTTTAAATCTTCCTCTTTTCCAGAGTAAGTCCGTGTTTCTCTCCCCTTTCCTGCCCCCAGGATAAGTTCTAGATCCCTGGGAAAGGCCACTGGTCCTTGCTCTGTCCTCCTGCCCTCCTTGGTCTTGGCTGAAGTATCTCATACTTGGAGTTGAATTTACCGTACTGTTAACGAAGCTTAAACTTCAGGGCTTCTTCTGAGCCCTTGGAAGGGGAAGCAGTGATGGGTTCACATCGTCATCGATTTTATAACATTTATGGAAGTAAAATATTTTAACAGCAATTGATTAAGACCACTGTTGTTTGCCACTTGATTTCCACTCTACCAAAACTTTCCCTCGTATAAAATAGCTTTGGAGTGGCCGTAGGAATTTTGGGGATCTGATTAAGGGGAAGCTGAGATGGGGATATGTTCAGTTTGTATTTAGTGTGGTAGATTCATGTGGTTTACAGTCACTTCTATGAATAGTTAAGTTATAGGCTGGTCAACCTTGGCTAGAAATGGCTTCTAGAAATATTCCTGTCACCTGCTGTGCCAATTCAAAACTGTGCAAGGCTGGGGTCATATCAGGATATAGCGCCTATGATGCCTGACACTAGAAGTATGTGGGGAGTGGAGGAGAAAAGGCTTTTGGGAAAAGCCTGTGGAAGATTCTTCCAGTTACCAGAGGGGTAACATTGTAAGCAGAAAATTTAGTTCTCGTTGACAGCTTGACATAGAGATATTTTTAGTCCGGGAATATTTCAATGATGTAGCGTATGCAATTATAAATGCTACATATATTTTTTTTCTGGCAGAAATTATGCAAAATGGAACTTAAAATTCCTGTGTTTGTAAGGCACAGGCATGGAGAGCAGGTGCGTCCATGTGCGAGGCCACATGATTCCTGCTTTCCAACTATCAGTTATAAAAAAATAAATGTCAATCAATGATCCTCGAGGAAAACCTGGATTATCTCCCTTTTTATTCTGTCTACAGAAACTGTTGCAAAATAATTATCATATGAATAAGTGATCAAAAAGTGTGCAGCCCCAAATGTATGAAAAAGTCTTATAGAGATATAAACAAATAATTTATAAAGTTTATTATCTAGATTTTATGATATTCGTACATTAGCTTTTATATATTTGTTGTTTTCTTTTCTCCAATATTTAAAGAAACATTTACTTTCATTCTTAGTATTGTATTTGTCATGTTATATTCTTCTTTCTCACAGGGCTGCCCAAAGCTTGGAGGCAAGCTTCATGCCCTATGAGCCCTATTCTGCTCTCCTTATGCCCCTTGAGGTATGAACATTGCTGTGTGATGGGGGCTTGGACTCCAGCCCCTATGCAGCGACGCTGTGTTCTCCTTGTCCAGACCCCAGCTGTCTTCCAGAAACTGTGTTCCCTGAGCATGCACGTTTCAGCACACCTCACTCCCTTTCTGAGTTCCAGGAGCATTTAATGCCCTAGTAACATTGAGGGTACCACCCTGATATGCAGGGTCATGTAGGACTTGCAAAGCAGAGGGCATGCTACTGCAAGCCTGCTTCTGAACAGATGCTCCATGCCAGTGTATCTACTGCTCCAGGACTGGTGTGTGTGTGGCAGCACTGGGGATGAGAAGTGGGACCCTCTGTGAAGTTATCTTTACACAGCCTCCTTGGCTTTCGAATTTTCAAACATAACTGGAGATATTTTTAATCTGCCCCTTCCAGGTGTTAGGATTTCAGATCTTTCTTATCAATGCTCTCCAAGCACCTTCTCCCAAGCCCAGGACCTGCTTTTATAGCACCATGGTGCAGTAGTTAAGAGCACAGACCGGAGCCAAATCACATAGGATCAAATACTAGAGCCATCGATTACAAGCTGGGTAAGCTTAGATAAGTTACTTAACCTCTCTGAGCATCAATTTCCCTATCTGTGCAAAAGGTTGTTATGAGAATGAGCGAGTTAACGTATCTAAAGTACTCGGAATACAAAATGCAGATGGTTTAGCTATAGAGTAAGCACTTGTGCCATATTCTGCATCTTTCTTGGTCTGTGGCTTATAGTAAAAACACTATGCTATGAGGGTCAGGCTTTGATCCTTGATATTTAATGATAAGATTTTGGAATTTAGAATACTTTTTTTTTTAATCACAAAGGCCCAGAAGTTATAATCAAAAGTGTGGATTTCAGGACTGTTGTTTCAGAGATGGATTTCTAGTGCCTATCGTGGAAGTCTAGAAATGAAAAAGTAATTTTTATTTGTGCTTTCATCCCAGCTGTAAAGATACTAAATTTCTCTGAGGCAATGAACATTTCTGGCTCAAAAGGAGAAGCTTATGGAAAAAAGATTTTAAAAAGTACAAATATTAAAATAATAACATATTTCAAAATGCTACATAAATAACAATAAAGGAGAACCAACACTTTTAATTTCCTTTAAGGGTGCCAGGTCTCAGGCCATGAAATTTATATTGCTTAATCTTTACAGTAGCCTCTTATGTAGGTAGTTTCATTTCCATTTTACTGGTGAATAAACTGAGGTTCGCAGAATTTCAAGTTACTTGTCCACACTATTAAGTGCGATAAGGGGTAGGCCACGATTCAAACCGACATTCTGCTTCCAAAAGACATTCTCTTCCCACTCACCACTCTTGAAGGTCCACCTCTTACCCCCTAAAATTTAATTCTCTGAAAGAAAAGCCTCTGACTGGGAAAGAGCATTTTTCTGTAAAGAAGAGTTTTCCATCGTCAGCTGAAGTCTTGTCAACTGTGGGAGGCATCTTCCTGAATCTCGAGAGCCTTCCCTCTGTCAGAAGAATAACCTCAACTTAATAAAATAATCTAGGATACAGTTTCCATCTGCAAGTGTGACATCAATTATGAAAGTATATCTCAGTGTGACTGCAGTCAATTCTCATGAACTCTCCTCTACCAGTGAATTCTGCCAATACATTGATTCTATTTTAAAAAGTCAGGCTGTCCTTGTGGAAGAACCTCATTCCATCTCTCTCAGGTATTTGTTGCTTTGACCCTAAGCCTCATCTTTCTTTTTATCACAAATTCCTTAGAAAAACTCTTCCTCCCATTCCCATAGTGAATTAAAGGAATCATGCTTAAGACAGTCACAAAGAAATTTTGCTCTGAATTTAAAGCAGGAATACAGAAAAAATATGTGAACTCATTACTCTGGCCAACAGTGAAAATTAGTACCATACAACGTGTTGCATGTGTTGTCAGGCTTGGTCCTAAGTGAAATCATGAGGCTGATAAAATTTGTTTTATATGATCCACTCACTCCTTTCTTAGCAGTTGCTACCTTGCGTTTATATCTGCCACACAACACTGTGTCTAATAATCTCATTTCTTCTCTTTAAGATCAGAAGATTATCTTCTGAATTTTATTTTATTTTTTACTCTCACATTTTTCATTGAAGTATAGTTGACTTACAGTATTATATTAGTTTCAGGTGTGCAACAATGATCTGATATTTTCATAGGTTACACACGATATAAAGATATTATAATATTAGTGACCACATTCTCTGTTTTGTACATTACATCCCTGTGACATTTATCTGATAGCTGGTAATTTGTACCTCTTAATCTGCTTCATTAATTTCACCCATCCCCATAACCTCCTCTCCTCTGGCAGCCACTAGTTTGTTTTCTGTGTCTGTGAATCTGTTTCTGTTTTTTTCGTTCATTTGTTTTGTTTTTTAGATTCATTCCACGTATAACTAAAAACATATGGTATTTGTCTTTCTCTGTCTGATATTTCACTTAGAATAATACCCTCTAGGCCCATCCATGTTGTCAAAAATGGCAAGATTTCTTTCTTTTAATGGCTGAGTAGTATTCCTTGTATATATATACATCTTCTTTATCATTCATCCATTGATGGACACTTAGGTTGGTTCTATATCTTGGCTATTGTAAATAATGCTTCAGTGAACATAGGGGTGCCTATATCTTTTCAAATTAGTGTTTTCATTTTCATTGGATACATACCCCGTAGTGCAATTGCTGGATCACATTATAGCTCCATTTTTAATTTTTTGAAGAACTTCCATAGTGGTTTTCGTAGTCACTGTACCAATTTACATGTTCCTTAACCGTACATGCCAGTTACTTTTTCTCTGTTATCTCATCAACGCTTGTTATTTGTTGTCTTTTTTGATAATAGCCATTCTGACAGGTGATACCTCAATGAGGCGATACCTTGTGGTTTTGATTTGCATCCCCCTAAATCATAGTGATATTGAGCATCTTTTCATGTGCCTGTTGACCACCTGTTTGTCCTCTGTTGGAAAAATGCCTATTCAGGTCCTCTGCCCACTTTTTAGTCAGATTGTTTGTTTTTTGATATTAAGTTATATGAGTTCTGTACATATTTTGGATATTAATCCCTTATCAGATATATAATTTGCGAGTATCTTCGCTCATTCAGTAATTTCCCTTTTTGTTGATGATTTCCTTCACCGTGCAAAAGCTTTTGAGTTTGATGTAGTCCCATTTGTTTATTTTTCCTTTTTTTGCCCTTGCCTGAGGAGATAGATCCAAAAAATTTTGTTAAGATTGACGTCATGGGCAGTTTTAGCAAAATATTGCTAAAACTGCCCATGTTTTATTCTAGGAGTTATATGGTTTCAGGTCTTACATTTAAGTCTTTAATCTATTTTGAGTTTATTTTTATACATGGTATGAGAAAATGGCTTAGTTTAATTCTCTTACATGTAGCTGTCCAGTTTTCCCAATACCACTTATTGAAGAGACTGTATTTTCCCCATTGTATATTCCTGCCTCCTTTGTCTTAGATTAAGTGACCATATTTGCATGAGTTTATTTCCAGGCTCTCTGTTTTTCCATTGATCTATATGTCTGTTTTTATGGTAGTACCATACTCTTGATTACTATAGCTTTGTAGTATAGTTTGAAGAAAGGGAGCATGATACATTCTGCTTTGTTCTACTTTCTCAAGATTGCTTTGACTGTTTGAGGTCTTTGTGGTTCTGCACAAATTTTAGAGTTATTTGTTCTAATTCTGTGAAAAATACCACGGGTGTTTTGATAGGGATTATACTGAATCCGTAGATGGCTTTGGGTAGTATGTAAATTTTAACAATATTAATTCTTCCAGTTCATCAACATGGTATTGGGTTGGCCAAAAAGTTTGTTCGGGTTTTTCCGCAATATATATTTCCATTTATTTGCATTGTCTTCAATTTCTTCCATCAATGTCTTACTTAGTTTTCAAAGTACAGTTCTTTCACATTTTGGTTAATTTTATTTCTAGGTACCTTATTCTTTTTGGTGTGTCTATAAATGGGATTAAAAAAATTTTTCCTGTTGGTAGTGTATTATTAGTGTATAGAAATGCAACAGATTTCTGTATATCAATTTTGTATTCTGCAAATTTAATGAATTCATTTATTAGTTCTAATGATTTTTTGGTGGAGTCTGTTTTTGTTGGATACTTTCTATATAGAGTATCATGTCATCTGTAAATAGTGACAGTTTTACCTCTTCCTTTCCAATTTGGATGCTTTTATTTATTTATTTTTGTCTGATTGCTGTGGCTAGGACTACCAGTACTGTGACGAATAAAAGTGACAAGAGTGGTCATCCTTGTTTTGTTCCTGATCTTAGAGAAAAAGCTTTCAGCTTTTCACATTGAGTATGATGTTAGTTGTGAGTTTGTCATAAATGGCCTTTATTATGTTGAGGTATGTTCCTTTCATACCCACTTTGTTGAGAGGTTTTTTTATCATGTATGGATGTTGAATTTTTCAAATGCTTTTTATACATTTATTAAGATGATTGTGTGATTTTTTTATCCTTTGTTTTATTAATTTGGTGTATCACATTGATTGATTGGCAGATACTGAATCAATTTTGCATTTTTCAAATAAATCCCACTGATCATGATGTATGGTCCTTTCAGTGTATTGTCAAATTAGGTTTGCTAATATTTTGTTGAGAATATTTGTGTCTATGTTCATCATGGATGTTGGCCTGTAATTTTCTTTTTTGTGGTGTCTTTGTCTGATTTTTGTATCAGGGTGATGTTGACCTTGTAGGATGAATTAGATATGTTCCTTTCTCTTCAACTTTTTGGAATAGTTTGAGGAGGATAGGTATTAAATCTTCTTTAAATGTTTCATAGGATTTCACTTCTGAGGCCATCTGAGTCTGGATTTTGGTATAATGGAATTTTTCATATTAATGATTCATTTTCCTTAATAGTAATTTGTCTGTTCCTACTTTTTATTTCTCTCTGATTCAGGCTTAGAAGATTGGATATTTCTAGAATGTATCCATTTCTTCTAGATTGTCCAGTTTGTTGGCATATAATTGTTTGTAGTATCCTCCTATGATTGTTTGTATTTCTGTTCATATAGGTTGTAACTTCTCTTTTATTTCTAATTTTATTTCAGCCTTTCCCTTCTTTTCTTGATGAGTTGGGTAAAAGTTTGTCAATTTTGTTTGTCTTTTCAAAGAACCAGCTCTTAGTTTCATTGAACTTTTCTATTTTTTTAGTCTATTTCATTTATTTCCACTCTGATCTTTATTATGTCATTCATTCTACTAACTTTGTTCTTCTTTTTCTAATTTCTTTAGGTATAAAGTTAGATGGTTTTCTTGTTTCTTTTATTTTATAAATTTATTTATTTTATTTTATTTTTAATTTTTGGCTGTGTTGGATCTTCATTGCTGTGCCTGGGCTTTCTCTAGTTGCAGTGAGTGGGGGCTACTGTTCGTCGCAATGCACAGGCTTCTCATCGTGGTGGCTTCTCTTGTTGCAGAGCACAGGCTCTAGGCATGCGGGCTTCAGTAGTTGTGGCATGCAGGCTCAGTAGTTGCGGCTTGCAGGTGCTAGAGCACAGGCTCAGTAGTTGTGGTGGATGGGTTTAGTTGCTCTGTGGCATGTGGGATCTTCCCAGCCCAGGGCTCGAACCCATGTCCTCTGCATTGGCAGGGGGATTCTTAGCAACTGTGCCACCAGGGAAGTCCTCTTTTCTTGTTTCTAGGGGTAGGCCGTATCATTATGAATTTCTCTCTTAGAATTGCTTTTGCTGCATCCCATAGATTTTGTAAAGTTGCATTTCTATTTTCTTTTGTCTCAAGGTATTTTTTTGGGATTACTCTTTGACTTCTTTATTGACCGACTGATTTTTTAGTAACATATTGTTTAGCCTCCACTAAACAAAAAGCATCTGTGTTTGTGCTTTCTGCAGTTTTTTTCTTGTATTTCATCTCTAGTCATAGTGCTGTAGTCAGAAAAGATGCCTGATATAATTTCAATTTTCTTGAATTTACTGAGACTTGTTTCGTGGCCTAGCATGTGACCTATCCTGGAAAATGTTCAATGTGCACTTGAATATGTATTCTGCTCCTTTTGGATGGAATGTTTTATCTATATCTATCTATCTTTTTATATATATCTTATGTCCATTTGGTCTAATGTGTCATTTAAATTCAATGTTTCCTTATTGATTATCTGTCTGGATGAACTGTCGATTGATGTAGTGGGGCGTTAAAGTCTCCTATGATTATTGTGTTACTGTAAGTTTCTACCTTTATGTCTGTTAATATTTGCTTTATGTATTTAGGTGCTCCTGTGTGAATATATATATATATATATATATATATATATATATATATTCATACACAGACACATACAAACACATACATACACACAATTGTTACATCCTCTTCTTAAACCGACTCCTTTTTCATTATGTAATGCTCTTCTTTGTATTTTGTTATAGTCTTTGATTTAAAGTCTGTTTGTCAGAAATAAGTATTGCTACCCCAGTGTTCCTTTGATTGCCATATGCATGGAATATCTTTTTCCAACCCCTCACTTTTAGTCTGTGTGTGTCCTTAGGTCTTAAGTGAATCTCTTATAGGCAGCATGTGGATGGGTCTTGGTTTTTTATCTATTCAGCTACCCTATGTCTTTTTTTTTTTTTTTGGTATCCTGTGTTTTCAGTTCATTCAACAGTTATTTATGTATTTTTACTTTTTCTTTTTAACATCTTTATTGGAGTATAATTGCTTTACAATGGTGGGTTAGTTTTTGCTTTATAACAAAGTGAATCAGCTATACGCATACATATATCTCCATATACCCTCCCTCTTGTGTCTCCCTCCCACCCTCCCTATACCACTCCTCTAGGTGGGCACAAACCACCAAGCTGATCTCCCTGTGCTATGCAGCTGTTTCCCACTAGCTATCTGTTTTACATTTGGTAGTGTATATATGTCAATGCCACTCTCTCACTTCGTCCCAGCTTACACTTTCCCCTCCCCAACTCCTCAAGTTCATTCTCTACATCTGTGTCTTTATTCCTGCCCTGCCCCTAGGTTCTTCAGAACCATTCTTCTTTAGATTCCATATATATGTGTTAGCATGCTGTATTTGTTTTTTTCTTTCTGACTTACTTCACTCTGTATGACAGAAACTAGGTCCATCCACCTCACTACAAATAACTCAGCTTCATTTCTTTTTATGGCTGAGTAATATTCCATTGTATATATGTGCCACATCTTTATCCATTCATCTGTCAATGGACACTTAGGTTGCTTCCATGTCCTGGCTATTGTAGATAGTACTGCAATGAACATTGTGGTACAGGTCTCTTTTTGAATTATGGTTTTCTCATAGTATATGCCCAGTAGTGGGATCGCTGGGTCGTATGGTAGTCCTATTTTTAGTTTTTTAAGGAACCTCCATACTGTTCTCCATAGTGGCTGTGTCCATTTACATTCCCACCAACAGTGCAAGAGGGCTCCCTTTTCTCCACACCCTCTCCAGCATTTATTGTTTCTAGATTTTGTGATGATGGCCATTCTGACTGGTGTGAGATGATATCTCATTGTAGTTTTGATTTGCATTTCTCTAATGATTAGTGATGTTGAGCATCCTTTCATGTGTTTGTTGACAATATGTATATCTTCTTTGGAGAAATGTCTACTTAGGTCTTCTGCCCATTTTTGATTTGGGTTGTTTGTTTTTTCGATATTGAGCTGCATGCGTTGTTTGTTTATTTTGGAAAGTAATCCTTTGTCAGTTGCTTCCTTTGCAAATATTTTCTCCCATTCTGAGGGTTGTCTTTTGGTCTTGTTTATATTTTTCTTTGTTGTGTAAAAGCTTCTAAGTTTCATAAGGTCACATTTTTTTATTTTTGGTTTTATTTCCATTTCTCTAGGAGGTGAGTCAAAAGATCTTGCTGTGACTTATGTCATAGGGTGTTCTGCCTATATTTTCCTCTAAGAGTTTTATAGTGTCTGGCCTTACATTTAGGTCTTTAATCCATTTTGAGTTTATTTTTGTGTATGGTGTTAGGGAGTGTTCTATTTTCAGTCTTTTAAATGAAGCTGTCCAATTTTCCCAGCACCACTTATTGAAGAGGCTGTCTTTTCTCCATTGTATATTCTTGCCTCCTTTATCAAAAATAAGGTGACTATATATGTGTGGGTTTATCTCTGGGCTTTCTATCCTGTTCCATTGATCTATATTTCTGTTTTTGTGCCAGTACCATCCTGTTTTGATTACTGTAGCTTTGTAATAAAGTATGAAATCTCGGAGCCTGATTCTCCAGCTCTGATTTTCTTTCTCAAGATTGCTTTGGCTATTCATGGTCTTTTGTGTTTCCATACAAATTGTGAAATTTTTTGTTCTAATTATGTGAAAAATGCCGTTGGTAGTTTGATAGGGATTTCATAGAATCTGTAGATTGCTTTGGGTAGTATAGTCATTTTCACAATGTTGATTCTTCCAGTTCAAGAACATCATCTTTCTCTCTATCTGTTTGTGTTATCTTTGATTTCTTTCATCAGTGTCTTACAGTTTTCTGATTACAGGCCTTTTACCTCCCTAGGTAGGTTTATTCCTAGGTATTATATTCTTTTTGTTGCAACGGTAAATGGGAGTGTGTCCTTAATTTCTCTTTCATATTTTTTATCATTAGTGTATAGGAATGCAAGAGATTTCTGTATTAATTTTGTATCTTGCTACTTTACCAAATTCATTGATTAGCTCGAGTAGTTTTCTGGTAGCATCGTTAGGATTCTCTATGTATAGTATCATGTCATCTGCAAACAGTGACAGCTTTACTTCTTCTTTTCCAATTTGGATTCCTTTTATTTCTTTTTCTTCTCTGATTGCTGTGGCTAAAACATCCAAAACTATGTTGAATACTAGTGGTGAGAGTGGGCAACCTTTTCTTTTTTCTGATCTTAGTGGAAAAGGTTTCAGTTTTTCACCATTGAGAACGATGTTGTCTGTGGGTTTGTCATATATGGGCTTTATTATGTTGAGGTAAGTTCCCTCTATGCCTACTTTCTGGAGGGTTTATATCATAAATCAGTGATGAATTTTGCTGAAAGCTTTTTCTGGAGAGGGCAAACAGCAGAAGCAAGAAATACTACAATCCAGCAGCCTGTGGAACAAAAACCACATTCACAGAAAGATAGACAAGATAAAAAGGCAGAGCGCTATATACCAGATGAAGAAAGACAATCTCTTCAGTAAGTGGTGCTGGGAAAACTGGACAGCTACCTGTAAAAGAATGAAAATAGAGCACTCATTAAAACCATACACAAAAATAAACTCAAAATGGATTAGAGAAGTAAATGTAAGACCACGCATTATAAAACTCTTAGAGGAAAACATAGGAAGAACACCCTTTGACATAAATCACAGCAAGATCTTTTTTGATCCACCTCCTAGAGTATCAGAAATAGAAACAAAAATAAACAAATGGGACCTAATGAAACTTAAAAGCTTTTGCACAGCAAAGGAAACCATAAACAAGATGGAAAGACAACCCTCAGAATGGGAGAAAATATTTGCAAATGAATCATTGGACAAAGGATTAATCTCCAAAATATATAAACAGCTCATGCAGCTCAATATTAAAAAAACAAACAACACAATCCAAAAATGGCAGAAGACCTAAATAGACATTTCTCCAGAGAAGGTATACAGATTGCCAACAAACACATGAAAAGCTGCTCAACATCACTAATTATTAGAGAAATGCAAATCAAAACTACAATGATGTATCATCTCACACCCGTTAGAATGGGTATCATCATGAAATCTATGAACAACAAATGCTGGAGAGGGTGTGGAGAAAAGGTAACCCTCTTCCACTGTTGGTGGGAATGTTAACTGATACAGCCACTATGGAGAAAAGTTTGGAGGTTCCTTAAAGTACTAAAAATAGAATTACCATATGACCAAGAAATCCCACTACTGGGCATATACTCAGAGAAAACCATAATTCAAAAAGACACATGCACCCCAATGTTTTTTGCAGCACTATTTACAATAATCAGGTCATGGAAGCAAACTAAATGCCCATCAACAGATGAATGGATAAAGAAGATGTGGTACATATATACAATGGAATATTACTCAGCCATAAATAGGAAGGAAATTGGGTCATTTGCAGAGATGTGGATACATCTAGAGACTATCATACAGAGTGAAGTAAGTCAGAAAGAGAAAAACAAATATTGCATATTAACACATAAATATGGAACCAAGAAAATGGAGCAGATGAACTGGTTTGCAGAGCAGAAATTGAGGCACAGATGTAGAGAACAAACGTATGGACACAAAGGGAGGAAAGCAGGGGTGGGGGTGGTTTTGTGATGAATTGGGCGATTGGGATTGACATGAATACACTGATGTGTATAAAATGGATGACTAATAAGAAAATAAATAAACATTAAGAAAAAGAATGCTTTTTCTGCATCTATTGAGGTGATCATATGATTTTTCTCCTTCAATTTGTTAATATGGTTTATCACATCGATTGATTTGCATATATTCAAGAATCCTTGCATTCCTGGGATAAACGCCACTTGATCATGGTGTATGATCCTTTTAATGTACTGTTGAATTCTGTTTGCTAGTATTTTGTTGAGGATTTTTGCATCTATGTTCATCAGTGATATTGGCCTATGGTTTTCTTTTTTTGTGACATCTTTGTCTGGTTTTGGTATCAGGGTGATGGTGGCCTCGTCGGATGAGTTTGGGAGTGTTCCTCTCTTTGTTATATTTTGGAAGAGTTTGAGAAGGATACATGTTAGCTCTTCTCTCATGTTTTATAGAATTCGCCTGTGAAGCCATCTAGTCCTGGGCTTTTGTTTGTTGGAAGATTTTTAATCACAGCTTCATTTTCAGTGTTTGTGATTGGTCTGTTTATATTTTCTAGTTCTTCCTGGTTCAGTCTCAGAAGGTTGTGCTTTTCTAAGAATTTGTCCATTTCTTCCAGGTTTTCCATTTTATTGGCCTATAGTTACTTGTAGTAATCTCTCATGATCCTTTGTATTTCTGCAGTGTCAATTGTTACTTCTCCTTTTTCATTTCTAATTCTATTGATTTGAGTCTTCTCTGATTTTTTCTTGATGAGTCTGGCTAATGGTTTATCAATTTTGTTTATCTTCTCAAAGAACCAGCTTTTAGTTTTATTGAGCTTTGACATTGTTTCCTTCATTTCTTTTTCATTTATTTCTGATCTGATCTTTATGATTTCTTTCCTTCTGCTAACTTTGGGGCTTTTTGTTGTTATTTCTCTAATTGCTTTTGGTGTAAGTTTAGGTTGTTTATTTCAGATGTTTCTTGTTTCTTGAAATAGGATTGTATTGCTATAAACTTCCCTATTAGAACTGCTTTTGCTGCATCCCATAGGATTTGGGTTGTCATGTTTTCATTGTCATTTGTTTCTAGGTATTTTTTGATTTCCTCTTTTATTTCTTCAATGATCACTTTGTTATTTAGCAGTGTATTGTTTAGCCTCCATGTGTTTGTATTTTTTACTGACTTTTTTCCTGTTATTGATATCTAGTCTCATAGCGTTGTGGTAGGAAAAGATACTTGATATGATGTTAATTTTCTTTAATTTACCCAGGATTGATTTGTGACCCAAGATATGGTCTAACCTGGAGAATGTTCCATGAGCACTTGAGCGGAAAGTTTATTCTGTTGTTTTTGGATGGAATGTCGTATAAATATCAATTAAGTCCATCTTGTTTAATGTATCACTTAAAGCTTTATTTCTTTATTTATTTTCATTTTGGATGATCTCTCCATTGGTGAAAGTGGGGTGTTAAAGTCCCCTACTATGATTGTGTTACTGTCGATTTCCTCTTTTATGGCTGTTAGCATTTGCCTTATGTATTGAGGTGCTCCTGTGTTGGGCGCGTAAATATTTACCATTGTTATATCTTCTTCTTGGATTGATCCTTTGATCATTATGTAGTGTCCTTATCTCTTGTAGTGTCTTTGTCTCTTGTAATCGTGCTTATTTTAATGTCTATTTTGTCTGATATGAGAATTGCTACTCCAGCTTTCTTTTGATTTCCATTTGCATGGAATATCTTTTTCCATCCCCTCGCTTTGAGTCTTTATGTGTCCCTAGGTCTGAAGTGGGTCTCTTGTAGACAGCATATATATGGGTTTTGTTTTTGTATCCATTCCACCAGTCTATGTCTTTTGCTTGGAGCATTTAAACCATTTACATTTAAGGTAGTTTCCGATATGTATGTTCCTATTACCATTTTCTTAATTATTCTGGGTTTTTTATTGTAGGTCTTTTCCTTCTCTTGTGTTTCCTGCCTAGAAAAGTTCCTTTAGCATTTGTTGTAAAGTTGGTTTGGTGGTGCTGAATTGTCTTAACTTTTGCTTATCTGTAAAGATTTTGATTTCTCCATTGAATCTGAATGAGATCCTTGCAGGTAGAGTAATCTTGGTTGTAGGTTTTTCCCTTTCATCACTTTAAATATGTCCTGCCACTCCCTTCTCGCTTGCAGAGTTCCTGCTGAAAGATCATCTGTTAAACTTATGGGGATTCCCTTTTATGTTATTTGTTGTTTTCCCCTTGCTGCTTTTAACATTTTTTCTTTGTATTTAATTTTTGATAGTTTGATTAATAAGTGTCTTGGTGTGTTTCTCCTTGGATTTATCCCGTTTGGGACTCTCTGCACTTTCTGGACTTGATTGAATATGGGCTTTCCTATATTAGGGAAGTTTTCATCTATAATCTCTTCAAATATTTTCTCAGTCCCTTTCTGTTTCTCTTCTTCTTCTGGGACCCCTATAATTTGAATGTTGATGCATTTAATGTTGTTCCAGACGTCTCTGAGACTGTCCTCACTTCTTTTCATTCTTTTTTCTTTATTCTGCTTTGCAGTAGTTATTTCCATTATTTTATCTTCCAGGTCACTTATCTGTTCTTCTGCCTCAGTTTTTCTGCTATGGATTCCTTCTAGAGAATTTTTAATTTCATTTATTTTGTTGTGTATCATTGTTTGTTTGCTCTTTAGTTCTAGGTCCTTGTTAAATGTTTCTTTTATTTTCTCCATTCTATTTCCAAGATTTTGGATCATCTTTACTGTCATTACTCTGAATTCTTTTTCAGGTAGACTGCCTGTTTCCTCTTCATTTGTTAGGTCTGGTGGGTTTTTACCTTGCTCCTTCATGTGCTCTGTGTTTCTCTGTCTTCTCATTTTGCTTAAATTACTGTGTTTGGGGTCTCCTTTTCGCAGGCTGCAGGTTTGTAGTTCACGTTGTTTTTGTTATCTGCCCCCAGTGGCTAAGTTTTGTTCAGTGGGTTGTGTAGGCTTTCTGGTGGATGGGACTGGTGCCTGTGTTCTGGTGGATGAAGCTGGATCTTGTCTTGTGGGCAGGACTGCCTCTGGTGGTGTGTTTTGGGGTGTCTATGACCTTATTAAGATTGTAGGCAGCCTCTCTGCTAATAGGTGGGGTTGTGTTCCTGTCTTGCTAGTTGTTAGGCAGAGGGTGTCCAGAACTGTAGCTTGCTGATTGTTGAGTGGAACTGGGTCTTAGTGTTGAGATGGAGATCTCTGGGAGAGCTTCGTTCTTTGATATTGTGTGGAGCCGGGAGGTCTCTGGTGGACCAATGTCCTGAACTTGGCTCTCCTTCCTCAGAGGCATAGGTCTGGCACCTGGCTGGAGCAGCAAGACCCTGTCAGCCACACGGCTCAGAAGAAAAGGGAGATGAAAAGAAAGAAAGAATAAAATAAAATAAAGTTACTAAAATAAAAAAACATAATTAAAAATAAAAAAGTTAAGAAGTAAAGAAAAAAATAAAGGAAAGAAAGAAGGAAGAGAGGAACCAAACTAAGAAACAAATCCACCAATGATAACAAGCACTAAAAAACTATACAAGAACAACAACAACAACAACAAAAATGGACAGACAGAACCCTAGGACAAATGGTAAAAGCAAAGCTATACAGACAAAATCACACAAAGTCAACCGCCTCAATTTTGGGATGATTCTTTGTCTATTCAGGTAATCCAGAGATGCAGGTACATCAAGTTGACTGTGGAGATGTAATCCGCTGCTCCCAAGGCTGCTGGGAGAGATTTCCCTTTCTCTTCTTTGTTCGCACAGCTCCCGGGGCTCAGCTTTGGATTTGGCCCTGCCTCTGCGTGTAGGTTGCTTGAGGGCGTCTGTTCTTCGCTCAGACAGGACGGGGTTAAAGGAGCAGCTGATTCGGGGGCTCTGGCTCACTCAGGCCTGGGGGAGGGAGGTGCACGGAGTGCGGGGCGGGCCTGCAGTAGCAGAGGCCGACGTGACGATGCACCAGCCTGAGGTGCGGCGTGCGTACTCCCGGGGAAGTTGTCCCTGGATCACGGGACCGTGGCAGTGGTGGGCTGCACAGGCTCCCACGAGGGGAGGTGTGTACAGTGACCTGTACTCGCACACAGCCTTCTTGGTGGCTACAACAGCAGCCTTAGCGTCTCATGCCTGTCTCTGGTGTTCACGCTGATAGCCGTGGCTTGCGCCCGTCTCTAGAGCTCGTTTACGTGGTGCTCTGAATCCCCTCTCCTTCCCCACCCCAAAACAATGGTCTCTTGCCTCTTCAGCAGCTGCGGACTTTTTCCCAGACTCCCTCCCGGCTAGCTGTGGTGCACTAGCCGCCTTCAGCCTTGTGTTCACGCAGCCAACCCCAGTCCTCTCCCTGGGATCTGACCTCTGAAGCCTGAGCCTCAGCTCCCAGCCCCAACTCGCCCCGGTGGGTGAGCAGAGAAGTCTCTCTGGCTGGTGAGTGCTGGTTGGCACCGATCCTCTACTCGGGAATCTCTCCACTTTGCCCTCTGCACCCCTGTGGCTACGCTCTCCTCTGTGGCTCCGAAGCTTCCCCCCCTGCCACCCCCCCGTCTCCATTAATGAAGTGGCTTGGCTTCCTCGTGTGTGGAAACCATTCCTCCTTCACAGCTCCCTCCCACTGGTGCAGGTCCCGTCCCTATTCTTTTGTCTCTGTTTTTTCTTTTTTCTTTTGCCCTACCCAGATACGTGGGGAGTTTCTTGCCTTTTGGGAGGTCTGAGGTCTTCTGCCAGCGTTCAGTAGGTGTTCTGTAGGAGTTGTTCCACGTGTAGATGTATTTCTGATCTATTTGTGGGGAGGAAGGTGATCTCCATGTCTTACTCCTCCGTCATCTTGAAGGTCTTCCTCCCACCCTGTGTCTTTTGATTGAGGCATTTAGTCCACTTACGTTTAAAGTAATTATTGATAGGTGTGAATTTATTGCCATTTTGTTGCTTGTTTTCTGGCTGTTTTTGTAGTTCTTCACTTCTTTCATTCTCTTCCCTTGTGGTTTGATGACTTTCTTTAGTGTTATGTTTGGGTTCCTTTCTCTTTGTTCGGTGTGTATTATTGTAGGTTTTTGCTTTGTGGTTAACATGAGGTTCATATATATTGACCCATGTCTGTATCTGTTTGTTTTAAACTGTTAGTCATTTGAGTTCAAACACATTTTCAAAGCTCTAAATTTTCACTGCCCCACTATGTTTGATATTTTGACATCATATTTCACATCTTTTTGTGTATGCCTTAACTACGTATTGTAGTTATAGCTGATTTTATGACTTTTGTCTTGTGACATTTATACTAGCTTTTTAAGTCGTTAATCCACTGCCCTTATTATATACAGTTGATCCTTGAATAATGGAGGTGTTATGAGTTCTGACTCTCCATGCAGTCAAAAATCTGCATACACGGTTCCTCCATATTTGCCATTCCACATCTACAGATTCAACTAACCACAGGTCGTGGATTGTGTAACACTGCAGTATTTACTATTGAAAAAATCCACATATAGGTGGACACATGCAGTGCAAGCTCATGATGTTCAAAGGTCAACTGTATATGTCTTTACCAATGAGTTTTTACCTTCATATAGTATTTATTTCTTGTTGTAGCCTTGATTTTTTTGCTTAAAGATGGCCCTTTAACATTTTTTGTAAGGCCTGTTTAGTGGTGATGAACTCTTTTAGTTTTTGCTTGTCTAGGAAGCTCTTTATCTCTCCTTCAATTTGGAATGATAGCCTTTCTGGGTAGAGTATCCTTGTTTGTAGATTTTTACCTTTTAGCACTTTAAATATATAATGCCACTCCCTTCTGGCTTGCAGTTTCTGCTGAAAAATCAGCTGTAGCCTTACGAGGGTCCCTCGTAAGTGACTCTTTACTTTTCTCTTGCTGCCTTTAAAAAGTCTCTCCTTATCTTTAACTTCTGCCATTTTAATTATGGTATGTCTAGATGTGGGTCTTTTGAGTTCATCTTATTTGGGACTCTCTCTGATTTCTGGACTTGGATATCTGTTTCCTTCCCCAGGTTGGGGAAGTTTTCAGCCATTATTTTACCAAGTAAGCTTTCTGCCGCTTTCTTTCTCTCCTTCTGGGATCCCTATAATGCAAATGTGGCAGGGCGTAGGGTGTGTTGGAGCCGGTGCCTGTTGTGGGTTGGGGCTTTTCCTGGGGCTCGCCAAGGGCCACTGCTTTGTCAGGGGAGGGATGCTGGAGCCAGAACCTGGTGTGAGTTCGTGGGGGCATGCTGGCATGGTCTTGGCAGACCAGCTAGAGGGCCTGATACTTTTCAATCAGCTTCCTCTGTACTGAGACTCGGAGGGAGTAAGTTTGTGGGTGCACACTTTAAGAACGGAGTCTCAGTATCCTATAGCCCTCTGACTCTCCCAGTTGTAAGCCCTGCTGGTTTAAAATCCATTAAGGTGGCTTGTCTTCCTGATGCCAGTTCCCAGGGCTTGGGTGCCCAATGTGGGGCTCAAACCGCTTGCTCTTCAGGGAGGACATCAGAGTTTGTAATATCTCTTTCCTATTTTGGATCGCCTGCTGGGGGTGTTCGTCCTGGCTGATTGCATCTCTGTCCCACCTACCTGTCTCAATGTTTTCTCCTTTACTGTAGAAAAGCTGCCCTGCTAGCCTTTAGGTCATTCTCTGAGAGAGTTGTTCTATATTTGCCTCTAATTTTGGTGTGTCTGTGGGAGGAGGTGAACTCAGGGTCTTTCCTCAGGGAAGGGTTTGGTATACTCATTCATGCTAATGTCAACAGATCTTATCTTTTTCCCTTCATATCTTCATTCTCAGTTTCTCCTGTGTAGATTTGTGAATATGCTTGCCTTCCATCCTTCCCTTAGGATTATTTCTGCTCAGGTCTTCAATTTAATTGTGAGTCAGGAGGTGTTTAAATTATTTCCATTTTGCCACATGGGAGGGTTTAAAAATAGATAATTCTGCTCATAATCACATTATCATTTAACAATGTTCTGTAAGTTCTGGTTAATGTAACAAGATTGAAATAGAAGTAAGTCGTACATACATTTTGGAAAAGTGAGGGCAACATTATTATTTGCAGATGTGAAGATATACCTAGAAAATGTATGTGATTAAACTAAAAATGTACCATAATAAAAAAGTTTAGCAAAATGGCATATATGAAAAACATTTAACAGTAACTGTGTGTTATTCCAGCAATTATAATTTAGAAAATATAACGAAAGAAGAGTTCATTCATAGTATTAACAAAATACATCAATTAAGTTAGAAATAACCTTATCAAGAACTATAGTTATTATTTGAAGTAAACTATTGTTTTTCATAAACAGATAGACAACATGCCTTTGGAATATTTGGAGAAAAATGCCATACTCTAATTATGAGAAGACTGAATATTGCAATGATATGTTCTTTCAAACAAATATATATGCAAACTAACTAATTAAAATTCAAATGGGATTAAAAATTAAAAACTTTACAAATGTCTCCAAGGTTTATCTGAAAAAATAGAACAAAAAGAACTGAATTTATTGCTAATGAAAGTTACTTAGTAGGAGTATAAAAAAGTTTAAATAAAATATTTTATACAAAGATTTTGAGATTGATTAGAATTTCAATAAGTTGCAGTTTTATACATGGTTATTTAGTACTTACGTGTTCTAGAATTCTCCCAGGTCTCACCAGCCTGTTGAAATGAAGTCACGTTAACATTAATTTCCGAATTATAGTAACTTAGCGTCTGATTTTGATACTGAAGGACTTCTCCAGTCTCCTGTCAAAGTTACCTCTAGTTATTTCTGGGATGTCAAGTTGTGTCACTTGTAACCAGGAACAAATTAGCTCATAGTCTTCTTTATGAGTCACATCGCCACGACCTCTGCTGTCAGTGCTCTCTGTGAGAATCCCCTCAAGTGGCTCCTCTGAGCCCATGGGTTGGCTGCCAAAACCTCTCAGGGATACATGGCACAGCTGGGGAGGAACGTTCACTGAGACCAGCAGTGACATTTGTGCCCATAGCCTCCAGTGTCCTTTATGTATACATCTCCTAAACTTTCTGCCCTTAATCCCTCTCATCATCAGGACTGAAATATAGTATCCGAAGCCAGAGAGAGAGATAGGTCCAAGCAATCCCTGTCTTACTCAGCTCTGTTCCCTTCATTTTTCTTCTTAGGCTCTAAAACTTCTCCATTCTATGTCAGCCCCAGAAAAAATAAGACCTGTGCATCATCAAAACACACAAATAGACTAGCAGGTCATCAAATAGCCAGATTCTGAGCACCAATTCATGCTCAGTAGAGACTCTCCTGGATAAGAGCTCACCTAACGCTATTATAAATCATTCATTAACAGTGACCTATTACAATGTGTGAGGTGTCGGGCATAGTGAAAACAATTAAGAAGTCATAGTTTCTGTGAGCCATAGCTAGGAATCATAGCTCTTATTTGCTAGGGAACCATGAGAGCTTACCAAATGCATTTCTAAACTACATTTTCCTACTGTACCAAGATAAATATGCTGCCAAAGGGCAATGAAGTTGAGTCTGGCATGACTTGCTCACAGTTAACTGATGTTGGCTCCTAGAATCCTTTATTCCATTTTTTTAAAATGTTCTTAAAATCCATTTGGTAGCATTTTTGAGAATCCACATCAAACTCACCAGAATGTAGTGAAAAGTAAAAACATTAACCCGTAGTCGGTCTTTTAGCAATACCCTGGTTCTCTGCAGAACTGCAATGGTGACTCACTGCCTCCACATTCTGTCAATAGCTTTCCATATAATATACTAAGGCAGGATGTCAGAACTCTGAAAATAATCATGTGCTTTCTTACTGTATCTCTACCCATATTATAAATTGACATGCACAATTTTTATATAAATGTTAGTTGAACAAACTCTTAACTGGCAGCTGTGTTAGATATAGAGGAAAAATGGTGAATACAACACAATTTTGTTCAAAGATGCTAATGGTTTAGTGGAGAAGATAGCTTTATAAAGGAATGATGACAATAGTGATGATGATGATGATAAAGATAGTGACTATGATAAAATAATGATAATAGTAGAATAGGGAGAAGTATTTTGTAAATTAAAAAAATGGTGCTGGGTTAACTGGCTGTCTAATTGACCTCCACCTCACAGCATACTCAAAAATTAATTCTAGATGTATGATAGATTTAAATGCAAAAATTAAAGCAATAACTTCTAGAAAATAACATGGGAAAATATCTTCATCTCCTTGGGGAGAAAACATTTTCATAAACCAGGCATCAAAAGCATTAAACTAAAGGAAAAATTGATAAGTTGAACTTCACTAAAATTAAGAACTTTTATTCAGTAAAAGATACTAGCAAGAGAGAAAACCAAAGAGTAGGAGAAATATTTGTAATACATATATCTGGCAAAGAACTATATCCAGACTATTTGTACATCAATAAAAATATTCCAGAAAAAAATGGGCAACACACTGGAAAAAGCATTTCACAAAAGCTATAGGGTTGACCAACACACAACTGCAGAGGTGATCAACATGGTTAATCATCATGGAAATGTAAATTAAAATACCAGTGAACTACCTTTACAAGAAAACTAAAGTTAACCAAAAAAACTGATAATATTGGTGAATATATGATACCACAGTTTGCAAAACTTGCAGTTACTAAAGGATCACACACTACCCAAAGTCTCTGCAATTCTACTCTCAGACAAGAGAAGTGTGTACTTGTTTACCAAAAGAACAAAAATGTTAATAGAGCACTTTTTGTAATAGTCAACAAAACAAAAGCAATAACTAGAAATGAGTCCTTTGTCCATCAACAGCAGAATGAAAACTACACAGTGGGATAGTCTCTTCAGCATATGGTGCCGGGAAAACTGGATATACACAAGCAAAAGAATGAAATTGGATTCCTATCCCCACACCACTCCTGAAAATCAACTCAAAATGGATTAAAGACTTAAATGTAAGACCTGAAACTATAAAACTACTAGAAGGATGCAGATCAAAGCTACAATGAGGTATCACCTCACACCTGTGAGAATGGCCATCATCAAAAAATCCACAAACAATAAATGCTGGAGAGGGTGTGGAGAGAAGGGAAGCCTCCTACACTGTTGGTGGGAATGTAAATTGATATAGCCACTGTGGAGAACAGTATGGAGGTTCCTTAAAAAACTAAAAATAGAGTTACCATATGATCATGCAACCCCACTCCTGGGCATATATCCTGAAAAAAACATGGTCCAAAGGATACATGCACCCCAATGTTCATCGCAGCACTGTTTACAATAGCCAAGACATGGAATCAACCTAAATGTCCATCAACAGAGGAGTGGATAAAGAAGATGTGGTACATATATACAAAGGAATATTACTCAGCCATTAAAAAGAATGAAATAATGCCATTTGCAGCAACATGAATGGACCTAGAGATGGTCATACTGCGTAAAATAAGTCAGAGGAAGAGAATTATCATATGATATCACTTATATATAGAATCTAAAAAGAAATGATACAATCGAACTTATTTACAAAACAGAAACAGACTCACAGACTTAGAGAAAGAACTTATGGTTACCAGGAGGGAAGAGTGGGGGAAAGGGATAGTTAGGGAGTTTGGGGTTGACATGTACACACTGCTATATTTTAAAAGGATAACCAACAAGGACCTACTGTATAGCACAGGGAACTCTGCTCAATATTATGTAGCAATCTAAATGGAAAAAGAATTTGAAAAAGAATAGATACATGTATATGTATAACTAAATCACTTTGCTGTACACCTGGAACTGTCACAACATTGTTAATCAACTATACTCCGATATAAAATAAAAAGTTAAAAAAAAAACAACTAGAAGGAAACATAGGGAAAATCTTTATGACGTTGGTATTGGCAATGATTTCTTGGATGTGACTCCAAAAGCACAGGCCACAAAAGCAAAAATAGACAAGTGGGACAACATCAAACCAAGAAGCTTCTGCAGAGCATAGAAAACAACCAACAAAATGAGAAGGCATCCTACAAAATAGCAGAAGATATTTGCAAACCACGTATCTGATAAGGGGCCAATATCCATAATATATAAGGAACCCCTACAACTCAATAGTAAAAACCAAATAACCCAATTTAAAAATGGGCAAAGGATCCTAATAGATATGTTTTCACAGAAAACATACGAATGGCCAATAGGTAAATGAAAAAGGTGCTCAATATCACTAATCAACAGGAAATGTAAGTCAAAACCACAGTGAGGTATCTAACCTCACACCTGTTAGGATGGTCATCATCAAAAACAAACAAAAAATTACAAGTGTTGGTGATGGTGTGGAGAAACTGGATCCCTCGAGCAGTATTCGTGAGACTGTGAAATGGTGTAGCTACTACTGAAAACAGTAAGGAAGTTCTTCAAAAAGTTAAAAATAGAACTATTATACGGTCCAGCAATTCCACTTCTAGGTATTTATCCAAAAGAATGGAAATCAGGATCTTGAAGAGATATTTGCACTCCCATGTTTCTTGTAGTATTATTCACAGTAGCCAAGATAGGGAAGCAAACTAAATGTCAATCAATTCATGAATGGATAAAGAAAATGTGGTAAATACACACAGTGGAATATTATGCAGCCTTAAAAAAGAAGGAGATCCTGTCACATGACAAAATGGATGAATCTTGACGATGCAAGATATGCAAAGTGAAATAAGTCTGTCACAAAGGGACATATACTGTGTGATTCCACTTATATGAGTTATCTAAAGTAATCAGATTTCTAGAAACAGAAAGTAAACGGTGGTTGCTGGGGACTGGGGTTTGGAGGAAGTAGGGAGCTGTTGTTCAGTGTGTATGAAATTTCAGTTATGCATAATGAAAAAGTCCTAGAGATCTGCTGTACGATGCTGTGCGTTGGTTAACAATAATGTACTGTTTACTTAAAATTTTGTTAAGACGGTAGATTTCATGTTATATGTGTTTTTTTTACCATGATAAAAAGCACAGTAGAATGAATAATTAAATTGAAGATGCATTTAGATAACAGAATATTACACATTTCAGTAATGAAAATGAGTGAATTATTGCTACATGGCATCAAGATGGAAGGATAACACAAGCACAATGTTGAGTGAGTGAAACCAGACACAAAACTACACATCGTATCACACTATCCATATAGAATTAAAATCAAGCAAAACCAACCTATGCTGATAGAAGTCAGAATTGCGGTTACCTTGCAGGAGTTGGGGGGATAGGTAATGGGAGGGGCCATGAAGGAGGTTTTTAGCATGCTGGTGAGGTTTTGTTTCTTTCTTTTGATCTGGGCGGATATGCAGGTGTGTTTCACTATGAGAAAACTTATCAAGCTGTATATTTTAGAACTGTACACTTTATGTAGTTTATGCCTCAATATAAAGTTTACTTAGTAATAATAATAGCTGTCATTTATTGAACATATTAGTTATCAGACACTTTACCTATTGTATTAGCTCATTTAACCCTCCCAACTATCTTCTGCAGTAGGTATTGTATTATCTTTATCTTGTAAGTGAGGAAACTGGAACACTGTGCAGTCAGCTAACTTGCCCAATGTCACACTGCTGACAAATTCACTGGTAACTAGCAATTCCATTGCAGGCAGTTTGGCTTCCCAACTCTCCTCCTAACAGCTGTGCATAGACACTCTAATACATCAGAGGAGGAACCAAGGGCTGTGCTTTCAGTGATTAAATTTTTCTGGGTGGACAAATTAATAGACAGCTTCTGGGGGCATCTGGTGCTTGAGCAGCCTTGAAGAAGAGTGGCTATTGTCCAGACACAAAAGGCGAGGAGGTATCCCAGGTCAAACAAATAGATGTGCAAAAGTGAGAGGTGTTGAACTTGAAAATGCCAGTAGTTTGGTGTGGCTCAAAAATAGTGTGAGTGCAGACAATGGAAAACAAACTTCTTGTTGCCAAAAGGGATAGCGGGGGAAGGGGGAAGGAATAAATTAGGAGTTTGGGATTAACAGATACACACCACTATATATAAAATAGATAAACAACAAGGACCTACTGTATAGCACAGGGAAGTATATTCACTATCTTGTAATAACCTGTAATGGAAACTGAAAAAGAATAGATATATATATGAATCACTTTGCTGTCCACCTGAAACTAACACAACAGTGTACATCAACTATACTTCAATAAAAAACAATAGTGTAAGGGGAGGATCCTTGAGAACACGTGCATAGACAAAGAGATTTTGATTTAATTCTTGATGAGGACGAAACTATTTTGAGCAGGATAATTATAGGATTAAGTTTACATTTCAGAACTAACGTCCTATTGGCAGTCTGGAGGATGGATGGGAGGGGAGAAATCCGAGTCAGTATGACCAGTTAGGAGGTGAGGTACTAGTAATGGTGAGGGGAAGAGGCTGAGACAATGGATATTTCAAATGGTACATTCTCAGTAGTGTCACTAAATACCTACTTGGAAGGAAAAATGTTTCTCTCTCCTCAGAATTATGAAGAAAAATTTCTTCCTATAAATTTACATACTAACTATTTATATGAGTACCTTCTCTGTGTGAGGCATTGTCCAGAACACTTTTAGAGGTGGGCCAACCTCAGGCCTGCCTGCAGGTGTTGCAGGCCAACATTTCCACAAATTTGGTCAACAAAATGCTGCAACAGGCATATTTTTAAGAAGAGAAACCGGCTTTCAGATGGCGACGTACAAATAAATATGCGGATAGCCCTATTAAAATCTGTAATAAAAACATGTGTGACCTTTGTAATAATAATACAAACTTGAGTCATTTTAATAATTCTGTATAATCTAGCTCTATCCATTTGTCCTTTGTCCTCTTGGTCAAGACAAAGAGCTTGGATGGACCTTGCCCAAAAAGGAAACTCCTGTATTTTTACCTAGAAGGGTAAAACATTCAGGTTGGAAAGAACGTGTAGAAATAGATCTAAGAATCTGTCTCAGTATCACCATTGGATCAGTGGCCTGAATTTATTCCTCAAGTATAGAAATTCCAGACTCCTAGTACTGAGTATTCTAGTTCCCTCTCTCTGATGGAGCAACAAAGTTCGGGGGTGATGGAAGGAAATGAGGGGCGCAGACAGTTCCTTCTCTCCAGGTGGGCAGGGCTGTCTCCGGCCTCAGTCCAGGTCCCCAGTCGATACAATGGGATGGGAGGTTCTCTGGGCCCTATCCCACCCCACTTCTCAGACCCAGGCTTTCTTGGCTGTGGGCAACATATTTTCTCTGTTTGCATTGGCTCCATTTTAAATCTGATGGTGGACAGCTTGGGCCCTTGACCTGACTGACTCTTAAGATATGCTGTTGCCCAGCCTGGCCTACAGGCATAGACGATACGCCACAGTGTGGCCTGGCTATCTGCCTGTGGTGCCCAGAGCTTGTTGTCACACAGGAAACTTGCCAACCCCTCTCGAAGCCATATGCTTCAGGGCGACATCCTTTCAGACCACATCTAGTGAAAGTGTGGAATTCTGCAGTGAACCTCGTGCTCAGCCCTCTCTGTTTTCTTGGGGGTGGAAAGCTAGGTTTGAATTGCTGCCATCACAGTTGCATAATGAAATGGAGACAGTTTTATAGGAAAGTGGTCCTTGATTTCATGTGCAAAATGGCATTTTTGCGTGTCTCCCTTGAATTATAAAAAGATCAGAAAAGTCAGCTTGAGTATTGCCAAGAAGGGAGAAGTGGGGAGAATCCAGATGCCCATTATGCACAGTAGCTCATTTTGCGTGTTGCTGAAAGAGATGCAAAAACCAGACTCAAAGACCTGTAACCATGACTTGCAGTGTTTCAAGGAGAAGTAGGAGCTTAGGAGCAGTGACAACTGTAATCACAATTGTGTAGAGAAGTGGGACACGGATTGAAATAGGGAGTGGAATGGACGGGCAGGTTAGGAAACCGAGACATGGGATAAACATGTTGGATGCTGCTTTAGTGTGGTGTCTGCGTAAAGCTTCAGGTCAGGCTGAACCCATCCACCGTCAAACGTACATCCGTCCTGTTCACACACTGTCGTCTCTATTTCTGTCTCTCTTTTAAAGGAAGATCTGAAAATTTCCATCAGAGATCCAATTCTAGTCAAGGATCCAGCTTTCTGGGTCGAGTACCTTCATCAAATTCCTGCTATTTTCCTCTAATGGTGATCTGGGTTGGTAAACCTAAAAAATTCTTAACTCTTTTCTTTTCATCTCGGAATGATTACTGAACCAAAGTGATCTGTAGGCCGCCACTTACATATGAAGCATCTGGGGTCCTTGTTAAAATGCAAACGTCTTGCTCCACTCAAGAGCCCCTGAATCAGTATCTCTCAGGAGTCGGTTCTAGGAATCTGTATTTTAAACAAGCACTCTTGGTGATCCTTAAGAATTCTAAATTACGGAAAAACCCAAACGAAGTTTTTTGGCCAACCCAATAGTAAGGCACGCTCCTAAGTGCCCTTTCTCAGCTCTTTTCTCCTGGGCCTTGGTCTCGTCTCTTTGTGTCTCTAGAGCTAAACGTATTTTCTGGGGAAAGATGCAGCGAATATGATCTTCCCCAAAATGTCAGAATGCATTACTTTCCTGCTTTAAAATGCTCAGTGCCTTCCCAATGAGCTGGGAATATAGTATTTCCATGGCTGCGCGCCCTTCCTTTCCGATCTCTTTCCCTCCTACCTCATTCCTCCTGGCTTGCTAGCCTGTGGTTATACTGGTATAAGATCTGATCCTTGAACCTGCCAAGATTATTTCTGCCTGGGAGCCTTTGTGGATACTCACTCCCAGCAAGGAAAACATTTTCCATGTCTTCCCACCCCTGACTCTGTCTCATCATTCGGACCTCAAGTCCTGCTTTACTTCCTCAGGAAGTTCTCCCTGGTTTCCCTTTCTAATATGTGCAGGCTCCCCGCCTGTTATCTCTAGCACATCAACCTGTTCCATTTAGAACTTACTTTCTGGCATTTATCACCATCTGAAATCAGCCAATCAATCAATTAATCTTTTTATTCTCCTTTGTTTTTACTTATCCATCTCCCTTCCCTCTACCCCAATTGAACGGAAGAAGGATCTTCATCTGTGTTACTCACTGCTGTATTTTCAGTGCCTAGAACTGTGGTTGGCACAAGGTGAATATTCAATAATTAGTGAATGTTGAATTAAAAACTTCAAAAGTGCAACATATAAGGGATTTTAAAGCTCCTCAAATGCACAGTGGTCTCAATTCTTCCAGCTGCTTTTTTTTCCTACCCAAGGAACTCCCCCCAGTATTATGATACCTGTCCCTAATTGTGTATGAGGACAGAGGGAGCACAGAGACCTGGAGAGCACAATGTGTGATTCTCCTGCAAATGACACCCTACTCTTTGGTATGAAAGCTAAATGCCAAATCATTTCAGTCTCATTCTCTACATATAAAGTAAAAATGTTGACCTTTAACTAGTTAATTAAATCATCCAACAAGCATTTATTGCTCACCAGTCAGGCCTATCCTAGGTAAATGGAGTACATCAGTAAGCAAAATAATGATTCCTGCCCTTACGGGGCTTACTCACATTCCTACCTGCTAACCAGGCCACTTGGTTCAGTCAGGAGAATCTTCAAGTTGTGGAGAGACGGTCCTCCATGCTGAATCATCTTCTTTCTTTGTGAAATAATAGTGATATGTTTAGAAACCTCAACTCTTCTCAAACATGAAAATAAGTTGTGCTGAAACACATATTTTTAAACCTCTCCAAAATATCATACATTATAAACTGATGTTTATAAATGAGTTTATAATGATGTTTATAAATATCAATGCTATTTCCAAGAGGAAATCCTTTGTATAATAATAAAGCTAAGAAAGTAGATGTATTCAGAGGGAAGAGTAGATGACAGAGACTATTCCATTAGAAAACTGCAAACATCTCTTTCTCTACAAAGAGATGCCATTCAGTTATTAGATCACTATTCCATTTTCTTTGAAAATATCGACCTGCTCCACATTAACGTGAGAAAAAAATTACTTGAGCAAAACCCATAATTTAACTTGCATTTCATAGAGAGGTATTTGTGTATATGAAATAATCCTTTGAAATTTTATCTTAACTCTATATTGTTTGTCCATCTGAGGAATTAGTAAAAAATAAAAAAAGCCTCGAGATCATTCAAGATTAAAACTTTATATGCAAGAGGGAAGCGATATGGGGACATATGTATATGTATAACTTATTCACTTTGTTATAAAGCAGAAACTGACACACCATTGTAAAGCAATTATAATAATATAATTATATTATATATTATATAATATAATAATATCTCTAATAAAGATATTAAAAAAACTTTATTAAAGAATTTTATCAATATATCTAAGTACATCTAGATAAAACCAGCTCATTTAAAATAAACCAAAGCCCACGTCTTTTATACTTAAAGACATTATAAAGCCATTTTTATTTCTCTGTTTAGAAGAGAGGGCCACCCTCCCTCTTGCCATCCTGGGTGTCCTCAGAAGAGTCTTAAGTATTCAATCTTTATTCCATTACAAAGAGTAGCATGCGAATGTGAACAGGCCTAAGGTGTAGACAAGTAGGAAATACCAACACTTCTTTTTCTAGGCACTGATACCTGGATGGTCTGCAGTTGTGCTCTTCCGTAAAGAACCCAAAAGCTGGGGAGAGAGGCAGACAGGACTGACACGATTCTTTTGAACAGTATAAAGCCTGATTTCTACTGTGTGAGGGTGTGTGTAGATTGTGGCACATTTAGGAAACTGCTTTTCTTCCTAAATATAGTTGGAGACTCTACTCTCTCTAAGAATGAGAGCTTCTCTCTGGAAGAGCTGTTTATGTCTGATTAAGCTGATGCTCCTAGAAGACCAGGAGAACCTGGATTCCTCACTTCTCACTCTACTGCACTAAAGGCCTTGGACTGTCTAGAACCTTCTCTTCCCAGCCCAGAGGTTACTTAGTCTGCACTAAATAATCATGGTGCTGGGACGTGTGTCATTGGGGGATGTCTATTTTCCAAGAGTTGTCTGATGATATGGGCATTTTTAAAGCACAACCAACTTTGGGGTAGGCAGTGAGTTTCCTCCCAGTGGTTTGGAGAATTGTGTGTTATCTGACATTCTCTCCAATGCTCTGCCCCTGATGAAAGGGAGAATGACTAGGGACCCCAAAGACCAAACGTAAAAGGCCAACTTTGGGATGCCTATGTCTTGTCTACTAAAATAATTAAACTCATACACATAGTTAAAATTGTTTTCCTTTTCTGTATTCAAAATCAGTGTATTTATCTTAATCCTTCAGTAAATTCTGATACACCCCTTAAATTCTGATGGTGATGTGAAGGATAGAGGGACGAGTCAGTAACTAACAATGAGGTGCATCTCATATTTCCCACTCCGCTGATGTCCAGGTGGAAGATTATAGCCCAGGATTCAAGGTAGGCCCATAAGAGAATGATCTGTGGTCCCAGTTTGTTAAAAGCAGTGCTTGTGACCAGAGCTTGTTAGGTGATGAGTAGCAAGCTAGGTGGCAGAAACATGGTTCAGGAACAAGTATTAGACAAATCTCTTCTTTTCCCTAATTAAAGTGGGAGAGAGTAACAATGCAAGAGAGGGGAGACTGATGCTCAGATCACAGTTCAATGAAGGGGAAGAAAACACCCTCAAAACAACACCTTTAAAATCTAAATAACAAATACGTGACTTTCCAAAATGCGTGACTTTCTAGAATTTGATATCTTATCATCATTTATCATACTTTCAGTCAAGAGTAGCATTCAATCACATTAAGAGTGTTGAGCTAGGAAAAGGATCAATATTGATGCTCTGTAACAAAAGAGACAAGTAAGGTAGTACTTACTGTCGCTCCGAATGAAGTATGGCTGTCAGAGTAGTCAATAAAAGAAAAGAACACCAAAATAACAATTGATGGGGTGTCTTAACTCAATAACATGTAGCTTTTTCAAAGGAATAATTATTACTGGTACAGTGAGTAAATTAGGACTATCGTGCATGGCCAGTTCATTCTGAATTTTGTTAGAATGTATTAAACTTGAGGATTTAAGTGATTTGATAACACACCGATTTAATTTTGAATAGATCCCACTGCTCCAAAGGCAGCAGACACAATACAGAAGAGATGAAAAGAAATAATGTGATTTGGAATCTGGGAGCTAGAGTGGGTGGTGTTTACAAAAGCAAATGCTAGAGCTAGACTGCCTGGATTGGAAGACCAACTTCACCTAACCTCTCCCAGTTCAGTGTTCTTGTCCATAAAATGGTGATAACATATGCAACTACAAGAGGTTATTTTGAGGAATGCAAGAGATAATATATGAAATGCACTTAAATGGTATATTGCAAGTCTTTAATGATATTTAGAGATTATCGATATTGCCATGGAAGACATTTATTTGCCCAGATAACTGTATCCAAGGAAAGAAAAGTAAGGAGTGAATTTTGTATTAGGTCACAGGGCCAAACCAAACTAAACCTCACTGCTTCATTAAAATTTTCCCGCATACTATTCTCCCACTAATCTTCCGCTAAGCTCACGTCTGCACAGGCAAAGCCAAATGAAATCCTAAGCATATTTATTAGTTTGCTAAGGCTGCCATAACAAAATACACGGACTGGGTGACTTAAACTACAGAAATTAATTTTCTTACCATCTGGAGACTCGAAGTCCAAGATCAAGGTATTGGCTGTGTTGATTTCTTCTAAGGCCTCTCTCCTTGGCTTGTAGATGGCCACGTTTTCACCGTGATCTCACATAGTCTTTCCTCTGTGCACAGCATCCCTGGGGTCTCTTCCTCTTCTCATAAGGACACCAGTCATATTGGCTTAAGGTCCCACCCTAATAGCCTCACTTTAACTTAATCACCTCTTTAAAGATCTTATCTCCAAATATAGTTACATCCTGAGGTGCTAAGGGTTGGGACTTCAGAAGATGAATTTCGAGGGGCACAATTCAGTCCACAACAGCAAGCATTTGTTTATTACGAATAATCAAAGCATGAAATATATATTTTGAATATTTTATAATTTTTAATGGCCAAGTAATTCAAAGTCATACATTCACATTGCAAAAAATAGAGCACACGTAGAGTAAAATGTTAAGTTCTTTTTACTATTTGAATTTTCACCCCTCTCAATCTGGCCATCTCTGGTGGCAATAGTTTGGTATGTTTCCCGAGAGAAGTTTTATGGATATACACATGTGTGTGTAATATATTGTAAAATATATACATATATATGTCATTGTCATGATTATATTATATAATTATATTGCATATATAATATAATTCTGTTATTCTTTTTTTTGCTATAGAATTAGCCTAAATAAATTGTTCTTTGATGTGCTTTTTTCAGTTCACTTGCTTTTTCTTGATGACATTTGCATTTCAGTACACATATATATAGCTTATTATTTTTATATATAACATATAGTTTACATATATAATTATATATATTTCTATATTTGTACTATATAACTTACTGTGGATACCATATCCTTATTGGTGTGTATTCTTAGAATTTTTCTTTATTTTAAACAATAATGCATACATATCTTTGCATTTATATGGGAAAACTGGTCTTGAACTATACAAGACGTGCAGTTTTAGTTTTAAAAAAACTTGCCAAATTAGCATCCAGTTTTTTAGTTTCAACAATGATATAGGAAAGTATTTTTCCACTCTCTGGCCAGCAGTGCATGTGATGAGCAGTTTAAATTCTTTTCATCTAATGTTGTTTTATTTTGGAGCATTTTTTCACATATATTTTTGACCCTCTATTTTTTTTTTCATGAATTCCCTCTTCATATGCTTTATTTTGTTTTATTATGCCATCTTTTTCTTTCAGAGTTGAAGCTCTTTTTATTCTGAAAGTTACTCCTTTTTGAAAGGTACGCATTGCAAATCTTTTCTCCCCGCACATATTTGTAATTTAATTGTCCTTGTGGTGTTGTTTGCCTTTGTGACTTTTGAGTATTATATCTTATTTAAGGAGGCCTACCCACCCCAATATTTTAAATTAGCTGCTATATTTTATTCTAGTATTTTAAACAGAGGAATGAGGTGCTCAGTGAACAGTTTAGTTTAAATTTTGTCTCTGCCATTTATTAGCCATATGACAATGGAAAAGGCACTAAAGCTCTTCAGATTATAATAATTTCATGATATCTTGCATTAACTCTTATTTAGGCTTAATGACAAGTTTTACTGATTTATTTGTTCACTGTTTTAAAAATAAACAGTATTTGTTGAATTAATTATAAAATGTTTATTATGAAATTTTAAACATTCAGAAAAATATGGAGAAAAACAAAAAACAAACTTGGGTAATCGTATACCAGTTTTATCAGATCTTAACATTTTGCCATATTTTCTAGACATGTGAAAAAATATTGCAGACATAGTTGAAGCTGTCTGTGTATCCCACCCTGATCCCAATACCTTACCTCCCTCACTACTACCATGAAATGGTGTGCATTATTCCCATGAATTTTAAACATTTTGAATACACACACACACACACACACACACACACACACACAGGTAAAAATGTTTTGTGTCTTTTTATTCTTTAAGCAGATAGTATTATATACAGTAGATAGTATTATATACAATTTGGCTGTATTATATACAGCAGATAATATTATATAGTATATAGTATTATATACAATTTTGCAGCTTGCTTTCCTTTGAGATTTATTTATGTTCATAGAAGTAGCTCTGGTTTGTTTTTATACTTACTGTTTGGTATTTCATTGATTATACCATCATTTAGGAATATACCACAATTTCCTTATTCTCCTATTGACTGATGTTTACATTTTCAAATTTCATTTCATTCTATTCACTTCTCTTTTCTACTTTTTTGCTATTTAAATAACACCGTGATGTGTTTTTGAGAATATGTGTTGGTTTTTCTAAGATAAATATTTAGACATAGAATTGCTGGGTCTTAGGATACGCACACCTTCAACCTAAATTGTTATTAACAGAAATGACCAGATTGCTCTCCAGAGTGGTGAAGCCAATTCCACTCAAACCATGAGTGTTGGATCGTCCATTTTTTTGTATCTTCATTAACAAATATTTTCCAAATTCAATCTCACAAGTTTAAAGTTTTGATTTTCACACCTAAGTCTTTAATCCTCATGGGAATGATTTTATCTTTGTAGAAGTGAGCTAGGGATCCTATTCCCACATGGCTAATGAACAGTCCCAGCACCGTTTGCTGAGTTGTCCATTCCTCTTTCACTGATTGTTAGCACTTTAGTTATATATAGAGTTTTCCTAAAGGCATCACTCTGTTTCTGGGCTCTCTACTAGCTTCCGTAGCACTATTCGTCTTTCCCTGTCCTAGACCACACTGTCTTAATTACTCTGACTTACTATGTCTTGCTGTCTGAGAAGGCAAGCACTCCTATTTTGTGCGTCTACCAAACTGTCTTGGTCCTTTACTCTTTCCTGCAAATTTGGACATCAACTTCACTTACTTTATTGACCAGAGTTGTTGTGGTCATTCAAACTATAAACTAGAGTATTTGTTTTTGAAGAATAAGGCATTTTAGTGTATATTCTTATTTCTCCCTGTTTTCCTTCCCTCCCCCACTCTGTGCTTTCTGTGCTTCTGCACAGACACACCTGGTCGATGGAGGTTCGAATTCATAGATCTATACTCCACGTCTCATCTCCTAACTCTTCCCTCATACTTTTGATCATTTAGCTTTTATTTCTTATTTGCGTGGCATTCTGGGGCAGTCTCTAGGATTGATTTTTCAGCTGCGTTTCCTTTTCTATTCATCTCACTTATTGATTGTTTTAGTAATTTCTTTCTCTTAGCAGCCTCATTCTTAATGGATGAGTTAGCCTTTGAACCTTTCAGAGGTTCCTAGTTGTGCTTGTTTTCCAATGCTCCTTTGTTGCTCAGGGCATTCATTCTTGTGTTTATAGATTTTATTAGCTTTCCTTCATACTGATGTTCCTCAAATGGTTACTGAATATTCGTTGTCTATGATGTCTCTGGTTGATATTTGAGATCGCTCTTGACAGCAGGAGAATATTTCAGTGTTCAAATAAAAGCTTATGGAATCTTGGCAGTGAATATAGATTCAGACCTCAGGGTCTGAATTCTAATGAATATAGAGGAGACCTCACTCCTTGTGTGTGTACGTGTGTGTGAGTGTGTGCACGTAGCAAGAACACAGCCAGGCTGGCTTTCTTTTAGGAAATGCTTATTACGGATCTTCTCTGTCAGGGAGGGGCTTTGTGTCCTTCACGGCTGCACTGGGTCACCTGGAACACCTGCTTCTCCGTCCCCAGGCTCCAGTTTTCAAAGGGCTCTACTTGTAGAAGGCAGTTGTTCAGAGTCAGCTTCTGGAAGCGGGGGACTGGTACAACCAACTAGGCTCCATTACCTCTGTACTTAGTGTTACTTCATGATTCAGCTCTGTTGCATTTTCCCATCAGTTCATTCTCATCCGAAATGCCTTTCTGTTCTGCTGTGCTGATGATATATTTTCTGGCTTGACAGGATTGCTGAGGATTTGTTTTTATGTCATTTCAATGTGATTTTTTTTTGAAGGAAGAAAGATAAAGCCAGACATCTTGAACCAGAAGTGTTGAGTCAACAATTTAAACTGAGTGATGCATCATTTATATTGTGTTGTGTGCTCTGATTAGAAGCAAGTGAGAGAATAAGTTCTCTGCACAGAAAAACCATATCATATATTTTACTGTATTTTCCATAGGGCTTAGAACAATAAGTATTTTTATTGTTGAATGATTAAAACCACTTTTTCTCAAAATCATTCAAAGTATCAAAATCTCAGAAAGATTTATTCCTCTAAAGTGTCCAAGTAAATGTTCCAAAATTTTCCACTTATTTTTTTAAATTTACTCCTATACTGCTTCAGTTTTTTTTTTTTTTTTTTTGCCTGAAATGCTCCAGATATCATCTCTTCGTTTCCCAAACTAAACTAGAAAATATTCTCAGCTTTTGGACTTTTTTTTTTTTTTTTTTTTTGCGGTACACGGGCCTCTCACTGTTGTGCCCTCTCCCGTTGCGGAGCACAGGCTCTGGACGCGCAGGCTCAGCGGCCATGGCTCACGGGCCCAGCCGCTCCGCGGCACGTGGGATCCTCCCGGACCGGGGCACAAACCCGTGTCCCCTGCATCGGCCGGCGAACTCTCAACCACTGCGCCACCAGGGAAGCCCATCAGCTTTTGGATTTTAATGCAATATTTTTGCCATCCTCTTCTTTCTAGCTTCTAATGCACATGTGTCAGACCAATTGTTATGGACTGAATGTTTGTGTCCCACCCAAATAAATTCACGTGATGAAGCCCCAATGTGATGATACTAAGAGGCAGAGTCTTTGAGGGAGTAATTCGGTTTAGACGAGGTCGGGGTATAGAGGGCCCATACTGGGATTAGTGTCTTTATAAGAAGAGACTCCAGGACTTCCTCTCTCCACGGTGGGAGGATACAACAAGAAGACAGCTGCCTGAAAGCCAAGAGAAAAGGCCTCAGAGTGAAACCAATCTTGCCCGCACCTTAATCTTGGACTTCCCGGCCTTCAGAACTCTAAGAAATACATTTCTAATGTTTAAACCAACCAATGGATGGTATTTTGTATGGCAATCCCTTGCAGACTAAGACACCACTAAAGACGGAAAGTTCCTGTAATAGGATGTCCGTAGCGGCACCTCAGTAATAAGACTTCAAATGGAGGCTTGGAGGTGATTAGTTGCATCAGCCTATAGTCAGCCTTTATCTCCTATTTCATTTGTAGTTTTGTGCTCCCACAGGACAACATACATGCCTCTATTCTAGGACCTCTCATTCCTCTGGTATCTAGACGTGTGAGTACCTCAAGGTTGCCTCTGTTTTCATCCTTAATACTATAAATAGAAGAATTTCTGAGAAATGGCAGTTGCTCCTAAAGGAATGGATCATGTTTTTAAAAACATATTTCTCTGCTATATCAAATACAAATGGCTCAAACAAAGGGGAAAGCTTTTTAAAAATATCGTTTTGAATCGAAGGAAAAATTTAAACTGATCTAACCGATTAGCATTCACATAGGAAGAATCTCTATTACTGACAACTAAAGGTCTTACTTCTGAGCGGGCGGTTAGCTAAGTAACTTGACCTAATCACATTACTGAATTGTGTTTTCAGACCAAAGATCCGCCTTGGAGAACATGTTAACATGTTATTTTAGATTTTGATATTTACACCGAGCTTTGAGAAAATATGTAGGTTCTTTCACTGCATTTTGAATCAAAATAATAACAAGCAATTAAAACTTATGATTGTGAGGCATTGGGAACTGGGAGAGCCTCCCTTTATTATATTTTCTTCCTAAGTATAAATCATGATAATTACTTTTGAAATAAACACAAATATGACTCGGCAGTCTTATCAGTTATCGTTTCAATCCCAAAGATTTACTGTGCGGCCCAATGAGGATCTCAAGTAGCTAAGGAACTCACTCAGGAAATGACGACATCAAAATAACCTTCTGCATCCCAGTGACATGGGCCTGGCCGTGGTTATTACTGGAAAGCCATAGTAACTGTTGCAGGTCCCCCACTGCTGTTGAATCATGAGAGTAATTCAGCATTGTTTGCATATGATAAATCATTTCGACTGAATTACTAAGGTTTAATTTTGTTTGAAATGGACTCATCAAACAAGGAATGCTGTGGCTAGACTGAGGTAGGTAAGCATGACGTCACAGTTGTTTCATCGTGGCTGTTAAAAACAGCATGGAGAGCTGTCTCTATTAGGGAAATGATTCCCTGTTGACAGCACTTTAAAACATCAGAATTAGTGAATAGCCAGGGGGATGTGTGTTGGAAGTGAAAAGATCTCCAGGATATCATGATTCATGAAGCAACATTTTTGATAAGATTTTTACATGTTTTATTTCTATCATCCTCCATCGCCTGCCACCTACATCCCCCTTTCCACTAGCACCGCACACCTTTGTGCACCACACAGTTATTTATATTCAATTGCAAGCACGTCTTGGTGAAGAGGATTTGGGTCCCTTCCTGATTAAATGGGAACGGAAACACATGGAAGAAGTCCAGTGATGATTTGTGTTTATATCCAGTCTTAAATGTCTAAACTTCCTAGTAACATGACACCTATTTCTATAATTTTCTCTCCAGCAAGCAATGAATGGTTCTATAAGACGCAATTCATCTAAGTAATAAAATGTGGATATAGATTATGCATGCATCCTAAATCTATTATATTCCTACAGTGCATTACTTGCTCCATTTTAAGATACTTAGGACATTCATCATTTTTATTCTGTTATTCTGGGTTGTGTTAGCTGAAATTTCATAATTTCTCAGAACATCTTGATTTTATTTTATTTTTTTGCCAAGTGACAGGTTGACTTTCAGTATCCTCCAGATGCGCTTTCTTAAAACTGGTAAATTAGAATGTATTGCCATTCTTTCCTGTGACTTTGTCATTTTCATGAGCCCTTGAAATTGGCAAGTCAGTAAACAGAACTCCTTCCTCTCCAAACCAAGAACGCTTGTGCTGTATAGAAGATCTGCAGATGCGGATTCTAATCCCAGCCCCACTTAATGCTCGCTCAGCCATGTTTGTAAGTCATTAAACTACAGTGTAACTTCATTTATTAAATGGATTACTTCCTGACCTCAGTGTGTTCTCTCTGCAATAAACCTGAGGTCCTTTGTGCTTTGCAAGTAACGTGACATGTTTGGCAATAAAACAGCACAGTGCAAAAGAACGCCATTAAAATTGTGTTACTAGAGGCAAATCAAAATTTTATAAGTGTAAGAGTAGAAAAGTACTAAAGAATGGTATTGACTGATACTAAACTCTAAAGATTTGGAAACAAATGTGATAAAAGTTCAAAAGCAAATCCAGTGTTCCATTTGTACTTTTTTAGTTAAACAATCTGGGTACACTTACAGACTTTATATTCATTTTTATAGGTGCATACATTCATAAGATTGGAAGGGACTTATGAAACTATTTCATCCAACTATTTTCTCCAGCTCATTCTCATTGGATACTTGAATCCTTTCCATGTTACCTTGGCAAGAGATTATTTAATATCAACTGAAATAACTCTCATGACATACACTTCACTAACTACATTTAGCTGCTTGAAAATTCTCCCGAAGTCTGCTTCCTTACAAATTCGACTCAGTGATATCTGTTCTACTTTCTGTGGAAACAGGAAAAAACACAATCAAATCAAACCGAAACAAAACAACGGTACCTTCTACATTTAATGACCTTCAAATATTTGAAGATAATGACCATAGTCCCAAATGTTGTATTTCTCAAAAGGTTTTCCTGTTCTTTACGGCATCCCATGGCATCGTTCTTTCTTCCCTTAGCCCTCACTGCTACCCATAATCCATTTGGCACACAGCATTCTGAAAGTCTGCTATCAGATTAACTCGGACTCCAGGAACGGTCAGAGCAGTTTGATGGGAGCCGAATCAGCCAATATCCTCCAGGCTTCATTCTATTGCGAACTAATAGGATTCCTTCTGCCAAGACAAAGGATGAAGTTATCATCCTTTCTTTTTTCTCCTTCATTCATTCAAGAAATACCTTATGAGCCTATACTAAATTTCTGACATTTTCCTATGTGTTGGAGATCAATAATGGACAAGACAGTGTTGACATTTGCCCTTATGGAATTTATAGTCTAAAAGGAGAGAGAGGGAAAAAAAGGGTTACCATTTGGGACTTGCTAAGTAAAGCGTCAGATGCCAAAACAGAAGTAATGTGGTAAAGGGAGGAATGTAAATTAAATTAGGTGGTCCACTGAGTCCTGTTTGGGGGATGCTATTTCAGCTCAAGGTTAAAGGGTGAGAAGTAGCAAGTCTTTAACCATGTATTTAGAGCTGCCCCCCTGTCACTTTGCAACTACGATGCCCATGCTGGTTGTAGTTTTGCCCCTCTAGAGTGGCCGTCCACACTGGCTGCCCCTCTCCTCTAGGTCAACCAAAAGGGCTGCCGCCTTGCTTGGCCAATCTTCTGCGGTGTGAGGCCTGTCTGCGCTGCCCAAGCTCCAGGTGGGGTTCCTACTCAGGAGTAAAGGGCTTTCTTTACACACCGTATTAGCTGCCTAGGGCTGGCATCACATATTACCATAAACTTGAATGGCTTAAAACAACAGCATTTGTTGTCTCACAGCTCTAGAGACTAGAAGCTCAAAATCAAGGTGTCAGCAGGGCTGTGCTCTCTCTGAAGGCTCTAGGGATAAATCGTCCTTGACTCCCAGCTTCTGGAGTTGCTGGCAATCCTTGGCCTTCCTTGACTTCTAGATGCATTGCTTCTATCTCTGGCTCGGTGGTCACATGGCATTCTCTCTGTGTCTGTGTCCAAATTGTCCCCTCCTTGGAAGGACATCAGTCATTGGATTAGGACCCATGCTAGTCCAGTGTGATCCCGACTTGATCACATCTGCAAAGACAACTTCCAAATAAGGTGACAATCGTAGATATGGAGGGTCAGGACTTGAAGATATCTTTTGTGGGGGGACACAATTTAACCCATAACACACACTGATGCCTCCAGGCACACTGAGTCTGCTATTGTAGAACTTCTTGATGACCACCTATGGGTCTCCTTTGTTCAGCCAACTGTTCTTTCCCAAGTAGGGAAAACGTCTCCTTACGTTGTCTAGCTCTTTTAGAGGAAGCTCCTCCCAAAATAAACACGAGCAAACAAATAGAACCCAAGCTTGGACCACTAGGGAGAGAATTATTTCTTTAATGTTTTTTCAAACCATAATTCTTTTCTTCCCAAAGAGCAAACTGCCCCAGGAGCCAGAGGTAGGGAGTGATGAGGGTAAGCCCCTTGAGCACCCCAAATCATCACTTCCTCCTGATCTCCACCCCACCGTGTTAAAATATCATTGCATTTTTGGTGATTCCTCTTTCAGGAACTCCTGTGTTTCTCCTGCATTGCTTTCTCCCTGAGTTCATAGATCAGATACACTGTTTTATGTGTGCTCTCCAGGGGGTTGCATTTTTATTGGACAGGTCTCCTGAACCCCAAGCCAATGTTGAAATCCTTAGCAATTAAGAAGGCTTGTTTTCCAAGAGAAGGAAGTAGACGTCTGGGGGCCGTGGTGTCAATTCTGGTCCATTTAAGATACTTTGTTATACCTATAACATCAAGAATCCCTTGAGAGAGATCTGAAAGATGAAAACCGTCAAGACTCTGCACAGGGCCATCTGTCCCTGCTGAACTCGGTAACAGAGTGGGGAACTTAGCTGACAGCCTGAACAGCTTTAAGAAAGACAGATGCAAAGACAAATGGTGGAGTGGAACATTGAATTAGGGCTTCAACGAGCTCTTGAACTAAGTGAGGAATAAAGAAAATTGACTTTTTTAATCTATCCTCACATTTTTAGAATGCTTTATATTGTGATATGAATATATATGTACGTGGGCGTATATATGTCTGTGTTTGTGTGTGTGTCTGTGTGTGTGTGTGTGTGTGTGTGTGTGTGTGTGTGTGAGAGAGAGAGAGAGAGAGAGAGAGAGATTTATAGTAGATGCAAGCTTTCTGGTTATTGGAAAGATAAATTGCAGAGCGGAGTAGCAATTAATCAAGAGACTCAACTCTAGCCCTTTTTATTTTTGCTTACTAAGAAGTTTTCCTATTACTCCTTTACATCATCGGTTATAAGAGGTACACTTTAGTTATATTTTAACATCTCTAAAATCAGGGTGTGTCTTACAAATAATAGTGTCTTCCAACTGTTGTTGGTGAGGCCTGTGAGGACCTGGTCGCCATTGTCTTTAAATGCACGTATGTGGAAATAGCTTTCCATATGGTCACAGCTACTGTGGTCGAGTTATGTGCATTACTGGTATCACACATGTTGATTTTAATTGCTGTTTAAATCTCTTCAAAAAGAAGACAATATGCTTTAACTTTACACTGAAAGTTTATTTCATATAAAGAAAAAGAAGATTAAAAAGTCATGTCTAAATAATGCTAAAAGGACTCTGAATAAGTGTGAAACAAAATTTCCATGTAAGAAAGTCTTGTGTCATAGTTTAATTGGGAACATGTTTTCTCTTAGTAGTACTGTACATAAAATCAAGGTGCATCTTTTTTTTTTTTTTTTTGCTGCACGTGGGCCTTTCACTGTTGTGGCCTCTCCCGTTGCGGAGCACAGGCTCCAGACGCGCAGGCTCAGCGGCCATGGCTCACGGGCCCAGCTGCTCCGCGGCATGTGGGATCTTCCCGGACCGGGGCACGAACCCGCGTTCCCTGCATCGGCAGGCGGACTCAACCACTGCGCCACCAGGGAAGCCCCATGGTGCATCTTTAATAAATGACATATTAGAGTCAAAGAAATGCAGTAATTTATTCCCTCACGTACAGTGAAACATGAGCTATTCAAAACCCAGTCTTCCATAACTTTTTGACTTCACTACTAATTGTACACTTATGTCAGTATAACTAGGGGAAAAAAAAATCTCTTTGGTAGCAAATAAACAGCATCAGAGGACCTGGGGATAAATTCGGAGTTTGGGATTATCATATACACACTACTATATAAAAAACAGATAATCAACAAGGACCTACCATATAGCACAGGAAACTCTACTCAATACTTTGTAATAACCTATATGGGAAAAGACTCTAAAAAAGAATCGACATATGTATCTGTGTAACTAAGTCACTTTGCTGAAACTAACACAGCATTGTAAACCAACTATACTCCAATATAAAATAAACATCTTTTTAAATAATAAAAAATAAGAAAAATGACTATAGTTGAGAAAATCTGAAGAGCACTTAATGAATCCCATTACTACTGCCTTGATCCAAACTACCATCTCCCACCGGAACTATTGCAAGAGCCTCCTACACAGCCTCCCTGCAAACTCTTCAGTGGCTTCCGATTGCATTTAGAAGAAAATCTAAATTCTTCAGGGGCACCTGCAAGTTCCACCTTCTTGAACTGGACTGGCCTTGCTCACCTCGCCTTTCTGCTACTCTGCCGTGCCAGACGTCTTCCCACTTTATCACCGTTAACTGGCTCTTGTCTCATCCTGCAATGCCCTCCTTCCAGCTCTGATTTACTGTCTCTTGTCATTCAGCTCAGAAGTCACTGTCTCAGAGAGACCTTCCTTATCCAGTCAGTCTCAAATAGTTCTTTAGTGGTTACCATATCACGTTGTTTTATTTTGTTTTTATAGCCTGTGTCACTCTGACATGACCTTATTCGTTCATTTCTTAGTTGACCGTGTCTCTCTTACTAAAATATAACTGCACCAGAGATGGGGACAGGAGGGGTTTTTCGGTCTGTTCACTGCATTTCCTACCACTGTAACATTACTAACCATTTGTTGAATGAATAAATAAATTGTAATTGGACAGCCTAGTATGAAGGAAAAAGTGCTTTAATGAGCTGGGGAGATCTACAAAAGCATATTTACATATAAATATATAAATAAATATAAAAATATAACTATAAAAGTCTACCCCCAAATTGAAAAGTATTTCAGGAAGAAGTGGAAACTTAAGAAACAGAAAATGGAACGTGCAAGGAAGTGGAAGAAACAAAGAATGACGGACTCCAATCACAATGGTGCTGGCTTAGGCGCAGATTAGAACCAGCTATGTTGATGACGTGTCACAGACACTGATGAGGGAGAGGAGAGACAGACGGCTGAGCAGCTTGGATGTCTTGAGGTGGGGAGAACGCACGTGTTTCACCGCCAAGATTTTTTCTCTAGTTAAGACCAATGATTACCAATAAAATCCACACATATATGCAAACACACACTACCTACATATACATAGGTAGCTCTATGTACTGCTTTCTCTTTTAACTTCAGATTATAATATTAAAGCATTTGCTTGTTATTTAACTTTCACATGAATATTATTTTAAAGGCTGTACACTACTCCATTGTAATTATGGATGATCAATTACTTGAAGTTTTCTTTAGTTTAGATGTTCACATGGCTTCCATTTTTTAACTGTGACACTAACTTCACAATAAACATCTTTATACCTAAATATTCGCTCGTATTTCACATTATTTTATTAGATGTGCTTTTGCGAGAAGTAGAATTATCGAGATGTTGTTGATGAATGAAACCAAATTAATTTTTAAAAATTTTGCCACAAAATCCACTCCCAAGAGCAGTTTTGAGAATACATCAGTAAAAATGACAGAAAGGAGACTTCCCTGGTAGTGCAGTGGTTAAGAATCCACCTGCCAATGCAGGGGACAGGGGTTCAAGCCCTGGTCCGGGAAGATCTCACATACTGCGGAGCAACTAAGCCCATGCACCACAACCACTGAGCCTGTGCTCTAGGGCCCGTGAGCCACAACTACTGAGCCTGCGCATTGCAACTACTGAAGCCTGTGCGCCTAGAGCCCGTGCTCCACGACAAAAGAAGCCACCGCAGTGAGAAGCCCGCGCACCGCAAGGAAGAGTAGCCCCCGCTCGCCGCAACTGGAGAAATCCTGTGCGCAGCAACGAAGACCCAACACAGCCAAACATAAATAAATAAATTAATTAATTTTTAAAAAAGACAGAAAGAAACAAAATTTTCACTTGATCTAAGTTTAATTACTAGTAAGAGTGATTATATTTTATATGACAATTAGCTGCTACATGTATTTTTTGTCTCTTTTAAATTAGCTCACTTTCTTCTTTGGTTGTTCTTTTAAATTTGGGGTCTACTAAATATATGAATCTAATGTTTCTTGTATAGGACATATGAGACTGTTTTTCTGTTGGTGTTTTCATTCTGGTATGTTTCGGGCGACAGAAGCAGTGAGTGGCCTGACAGCCACCTTTGGTGGGGTCATGTGAGGGTCATGTGATAGTCTGGGGAGACTGAGTGGTCTCCTAGGGTGACAATTACAGTAAGAACCCCAAGGTGGCGCTGGGGGTAAGGAGGGAGCCATGTGGTTTTTGTTAGTGGGTTGAACATGGTAAATTAGGGCCTCACACTCATCTGAATATGACCAGAAAGCTATCAACCGAGAAAGACAGTGTGACATGGAGAAGTCAATGGTGGGAGTTTCTTCATCATATCCAATGTTTCAGTTAAGTGGACTGAAGCCAGACTGATTTTTGTGCCTTTGTAGGTAAATACGAATAAAATGAAAAAATAATACAAAAACCCTCTAATACGACAGCACATTTAAAATCTGCACTGGTGGTGATCAGAAAACAGAATGTGAAATTTGGATAACAATAACTGATGCTAAGAACCAAGTTAATAGAGAAAAGAGGGTGATAAGGGAAAAAGTATGTTTCCTACAGAGGAAACATATTTATGTTTGGGTTGGATGACGATTAACTTGTTTCTTTATCCTTGTAATTAAAATCGCCCAAATATATCTATGTAAAATTAATTTTCCATGAAACACACTGAAACATTTCATTGTACCTTCTGATGCTTTTGTTCAGTTTAGCAAAATCTTCCTCTATTTATTATTGTTATGTGTCTATTTACTCACATTTGTTCTTTAATAACACCCAGGATTTGTAGGTTGGGCTCCGTATCTCTATTTTTTCCCTTATCGCCCTCTTCAGAGGAGAGGGCGTGGGCGTGGTTGCCGCAGGTGGCAATCCAGCTCCACATCCTGTCAAAGGAGGGGGGCAGGGAGGATGGGAAAGGGTTAGCCTGAGGTGCAGGTCTGAGGGCGCGTGGCCAGTCCAAGCAGATTTGCTCATTAGAGGAGTTCCGCGCTGGGTAGAGACAGCTGCCCCCCAGTGTCCCCACTGAGAGTGTAATTGGCTGGGGATGGCCTGGGAAGACGGTGGCCTCTGCAATGGACCCTGAGGGCGCAGCTGCAGGAGGGAAGTTTGCAGCAGGTTCTTGAAGGAAGACCGGAGGAAATACCACCATGGCTGCCTCAGAGGAGAACAAGAGAGTCGATACCTCTCATTCTAAACGTGTCCGTTTATGACCTCAGGGTATCTTAGTTATTAAGATGTTTTTCTGGTCTCTTCTGAAGGTGTCACTTCTTCTGACATAAAGCAGCAGGAGTGTGTGATGGTCAGTAGGCTTGACAAGACCCGGCAGACTCTGTAATATATTGAGAGCCCATTGTTTTCCCTGAACGCTACACAGTTTTGCATAAGCGTGTCTGTTCCATAATAACGTCCTTTCACTTGATCTGGCTCAGTGTATTTCAGATAATCCTCGAATCCTTTCTGCTGTTGTTTTTGCACAACTTGCCTGATCCCTGTTTTAATTTCCTCTTCTTCCAGGGCCTGTTTCACCCAGAAACAGAGAATTGATTGTTGCTTGTGTCCTCCTTTTGTGCCGTCTTCCTCTGAACATTTGAAGTTTCAAATCACCTCAACTTTCTCCTGGTTTAATGCTCTCCAGTGGCACTCCACTGCACTTCAAATAACCCTCAGGCTTCTTACCATGGTCTACAGGATCCTATGGGATCTTCCGACAGCCTTCTAACCTCATCTCCTACGGCTGATATCCTTGATGACCATATTCTAGACACGTTGACTTGCTTACAGTTCCTTGAATACCTACCTGAAACTCTATCTGGGTCAGATTCTTCCCTCTGCTTATACACCATGAGGCTTCTGCTCAAGTCTCGGTATTTCAGAAACCTTCCCTGACTGCCCTACTTAGAATACAACTGCCCCAGTCACTCTCTAGTCCCTTACCACACTTTCCCCTGTCACTGACAATGCTGTCATAAATCAGTTTTGCCCTGCAAGTTACCACTACTAAATGTTAACGTTCTCCTAGGCGTGGCTCAGACACTCAGGATATTCATGCATCATTAGATCAGATGAGACCTAGTCCATGCTGCAGCCAGATGGGAGACCTCAAGGCTTCTAGGGAATGAAAATAATGTTAGTCATTCCGGGCTGTGCCCAAGCCTCCACCACCTGGCTCTCAATCTTTCCTCTGCGTTTTGTCTGAAATTATATTATTGACATGTTGTCTTATTTAACATCTATCTTCCCCAGCTGGAAATGAATTTCTAGGATGTCAAGGGCGTTGTTAGATGCATAAACTAATGTTATGTCCTACCCTAGAACAGTACTGGGCACATAGCAGGCTTTTCAAAAAGTATGTGTTCGGTAAAGGAGGGGGGGAGTGAATAAATGAATGACAGAAAGTCTTTCTATGCAAGAACTATAATGTATATTCTCAGCACAGTTTCACTAACCTCAACTATGTGTATGGTGGCTGTGGTAGTCTGGGTTCTCCAGAGAAACAGGAGCAATGGGAGATAGATGATAGATAGATAGATAGATAGATAGATAGGGAGAGAGATAGAGAGATATGAGGAGGTTTATTGTAAGGATTGGCTCACATTGTTATGGAGGCTAGCATCCTCCCTTCCTCCATCTTTTTATTCTATTCAGGCCCTCAATGGATTGGAGGATGCCCAGCTGTATTGGTGAGGGCAATCTTTCCTCGGTCTATGGATTCAAATGCTGATAGCTTCCGAAGACACCCTCTCGGACATGTTTTACCAGCTATCTGGGCATTCCTTCGCCCAGTCAGGTTGACACATGAAATTAAGCATCACAGTGACCATAATAACTTTGACAGACAGGATTTAGGGAAGATATTATGAAAGGTCTTAGGAGGTGTGGAATATCAGAACACATATCACCAAGTGGAGAATATCACCAATATTATTTCATATTAGGGAATAGATCGGGCATTCTGTCAAGTAGGTAATGTAGCTAGTCACTCTGCAGCCGAAGCTGCTAGAGATGTAAGAGCTGATCCTCCCAGGGCTGCTTATTTTCATTCCCCTTCTCTGTTTCCCTGTAGCCTGTCCTTTCTTTCCACCATCACTATCTGACCTTTGGAAGAACAATTTTCTTCCTCTTGTTGGGACTCTGCCCTACTTTCTGTCTCCTGATTAAAATTGCCAATTGGACGGAAGGTCGCACCATTGCATCTATTTTTCTACCCTATGCAATTTTGAATTTTTAAAGCAACTTTCATGGGACTTTGTTGTTGCTGAGGACTTTTCAAAACGAACAGAATCAAAATGCAATTGATCTTAGATGAATTTGTTCTCAGCACTGCTACCTCTAAATGCATACCTCTCACATTTGTATTGAGACAGAAGCAACGCCAGTCGGTTGTTTCTTGTGAATTTCCCTCAAACGTTACGACCCTCTTGGAGAAGATGGGGGCATTTTCTCTGAGCCTTTTAGAATATTTTCCACCCTAATGGGAATATGCGGTTCAGTTCTAGTTACTCTCTGATGGTATGTGATGCATATGTACGGTTTATTTCTTGGGAATTTCATGTTCATAGATTATTTAAAGAACAACAACAAAAAGGCCCAGAGTCTATAGGTGTATTAGAAAGAAGTGCTGATTATTTTTCTATTTAAATCTCTGTCATTGTAGGAAAATATGATGTAGGGAGCACACTTACAGGTCTGCAGCAGCCCATGTCACAGAGGCCTGGCTTCTGGTGCCCTCTCCATGGACTGGTGTGTCCAGATGACTTTCCGTGTGAGTGTGTGGGTAACATACTGCAAGCCGAGGGGATAGGATGGTACAAAATTGGCTGTAATCAGAGTCTGGAATTATGGGAATATTGAAGACATGATTTGCAATTTTTACTCTGATACTGAGGGCTCTTGAATTTTTACAGAATCAAAATGAGCTTTATTATTCTACAACTGCTGTCACTGAATAACCGTCTCTTGTCTCTATTTTTGCTCTGCAACAACTTACCTCTGATTAATCTTGCAGATTTTTATACGAGCAGAATCTGAGCAGAAAAAAATAGTCTGTGTTAATCAGCTGTGAGTTGTTCATATTAACTGATTAAGCCATCCTAAAGCCATTCCTTTTTGGAATCATAAGAAGGTAGATATTATGAATTGATTATTACATTGCCATTCTAACCGTCATGAAATACTCCTACTGCAGAAGCTTGTGTAAAAATGCAGCAATGTTTATTTACAGATAAGAAAAAATAGCAGAAGTTCTTCCACACAATGGGAAAATGAGGGGAATCAGATGATTTAGAAGGATAACAATGCTTTTTTCAGTGTGGTCGGTAACAATAGCAAGATGCCTGATGTTTCATGCTCCTAGCCTAGCCAGCGGTGCTACCAGACTTCCCAAAAAGCCTCTGGCAAGTTACAACAGCTGATAGATAGGCTTTTGGGTGACGTTGTGCTTAATCACTCAGGCATACAACTATATTAATTAGCATTTCCTGGTTCTTAAAAAGGTAAAACATGCCTGCTATATTTAGCCAAACCTGAAATGCTTTCAGAAGCATGCAGTCTTACCCACAGCCAAACATCTTTTGACTAATATTTTAATGGGCATTTTAAGTAAAACTGTATTAGTATCTTTTAATGAAGACATATTTGGAGACATTAGATTTGGTCAGATGATCGGGTACTCAAGCCATGTTTTGGAATCCGTTGTGATTGTGGGCAAGTTCGTGCATCTCAGGTACTGAATTATAAAAAGAGGATAACAATAGCTAACAACAGGGTGGTTGTGTGAAGTAAGTGATCTAAAGGATGTAAACTTCTTGGTTCAGTGTCTGGAATGCAGAAAGCAATGGATAAATGAATTTACTCAACAATGTTTCCTGGGGATTTAGGATGTACCAGTCATTGTTCTAGACCCAAACTGTCTACTATGGTAGCCACTGGCCACATGTGGCTGTTGAGAACTTGAAAGAAGGTGGTTGGTCCACCAGGAAGTGTGCTGTAAGTAAAAACATATGCTGGATTTCAAAGCTTTGGAACAAATAAACAAACGAAAGAACGTAAACTATCGGGTGAATGTTTGTATTGATTAGATATTGATATAATATTTTGGATATATTATGGTAAATAAATACATTATGAAAATTAACTTTATATATTTTTTAACATGGCTACTGAAATGTGTATAACTACACATGTAGCTCACATTTATGGCTCACGTTACCCTTCTAGTAGACAGTGCTGGTCTGGATGCTGAGGAAAAAGTGAAAACAAAACAAAACAAAACCAATAACGAAAAAAGGCTTCTCTCCTATAGAGCTTAGATATCAGGAAGAGGAGAGGGACAACGCCAAATGAACGAATAAATATGGTCGACGCTCATTATTTGCTGTTCTCTATTTGTGAATTTGCCTGCTTGCTAAAATGTATTTGTAGCCACTGAAATCAATATTGGTAGCCCTTATGCAGTCATTCCCAGATACGTGCTGGGTGGCAAAAACTTTGAGTTACCGTATGCGTGTTCTCAGCTGAAGGCACACAAGGCGGTTCTCTTCTTGTTTCTGCCCTCATTCTGGAAACAAGTATCCTTTTCATGGACTATTTAGTGCCATGGTTTCTACATCTTTTGTGTGTTTTTTTGGGTGATTTTGCTGTTTCCAGTGGCCCCCAAGGGTAGTGCTGAAATACTGTCTAGTCTTCCTAAGCTTAAGAAAGCTACGATGTGCCTGATGGAAAATATGTGTATTAGATAAGCTTCATTCAGGCACGAGCTACAGTGCCGTTGGCTGTGAGTCCAACGTTACTGAATCAACAGTGTATTAAGTAAGGTGCCTTTGAACAGAAACACATAGAAAACAAGGTTATATATGGATAGGTGGTGAAAATGCTGTGTCCAGAGGTTCACAGGAATCTAACCCTGTATTTCCCTTGGGAATATTGGTTCGGTACTCGCTAATTCAGCACGCTCAGTGACTTTATAAAGCATAACTGCCATAAGTAGCAAGAATTGGCTGTATATAGTACAATCAAGGTCAGGTAGTGTTAAATGCTGTGCATGGTGTGAGGATAGAGAGGCAGGGATGCGAAGAGGTGGAAGAATTGCTAATCTGGAAAGGACTCAGCAGAAAATCTCTCCAAGGTTGTCGAATTTGATGACAGTAGCAGAAGTTGAACTTGGAGGCCTCTGAGAGCCAGATCCTACGTGCCTTTAGGCCATGGTAAAGATTTGGGATTTTATTCCATATGTGATTGGAGGGCTTTGGAGGATTTTGAAGGGATGATAAGTTCATATTACATTTTAAAGGGCCACTCAGGCTTCTGTGAGGAGGATAAGTTGTCAGGGGAAAAAAAAAGAGAGACAAGTTAGGTGACTGCTGTCAGGGTTCAGGTGATGGTGGCTTGCTGTTTCCCTCATTGCCTGTCATATTTGCCCAGAATTCTAGGCAGACTTTGTCTCTTGGTTTCCTAGTTGTCCCTGTCTCAGCTTTGGTTCCCGCACGAGCTGATCACCTGTTAAGAACCGTTGTGCAGTAACTTTACTGGAAGTGATCTCCAGAGGCAGGAGCGAGGCACAAGGAGAGAGGCACATGGTGGAATGTACATCCGTCACAGGATGTATCACTGGGCGAATTACTGCTCTGAGAAACTGGGGCTTAAGCTCTTTGGGGCCCTCTGAGAAGCCTTGAGAATTAGCCTGGGGATGGCAGCTCCTTACCATAGGAGGCTCGGGCAACCTCCTTCCCAGCTGATTGAGGAATGTCCTTGGGAAAATTAACTGTCTGTACTCCTGGGCTGCCCTGGGCAGACTGCCCTGAGCTCCTGTGGCTTCAGGAAAAGCCTGAGGCAGCAAAGTAGAGAGACACAGTGAGCCCGTGAGGTAGGATACTGGCCGCCTGCCTGGGGACAGATCATCTCATTACAGCTACAATTGTAGGTGGGGCAAGGGGAGGGGTGAAGGGACACAAAGACCTCCGCTCCACCCTCCAGTTCTCTGCTGACAGTTGAACCTACCTAGAAACCTTGGCATGCATCCCTCACCTTGGAAACCTGTTTAGTACTTTCACTTCCAGGAAACTGGGTTCTGAACCAGATAGACTCCCTGAGACCCTGGTACCATCCACATCCTGCCGCAGTGTGAGTACTGCTCCTTCCAAGAAACTCACTTAGGTATTTGCCACCATAATCCATCCTGGCTGGGCGTGATGATTTTAACTGCAGGCCAGCTTCCTTGGGCACTAGACCTATTGCTGGGTTAGTTCTGGTGCCAATACTTGCTAGATGCTGACCTTGTGAGAGCCACATAATCTCTCTAAACCTCATTCTTTTTAATTAAAAAAGGAATGAAAATGGGACCTCTCTTATAAAGTTGTTGTGGGAAGTAAATGAAATGATGCAAGTAAAAGCCTTCCTTACCCCAGTACCCGGTACACAGTAAGGCTCAATGCATGTCACTGGTTGCCGTTATCCCAGATGCCCCTACTTCTTCCCATCACCATGTTCCCTTAGTTCTCCTCTCCACTGGCCATGGTGAGAAGTCCTAGGTGCTCACCCATTCTGGGAGTGCTGTTACCATCAGACTTGCAAGTCTCTTGGGTCAGGACTCTGCTCCTACTTCATTTCTGCCTAAGAACATTAGTCTGCAAGGATCTTCACCTATGATGCTCTTTCATGAGTAAATCCTGAATTAAATCTCATTTGCCAGTCAGGATGTAGTCTATTTTATTCATGGTTTTCTAATTCACATAAAGGATTTTTAATTTTTTTTAATATCGTTATTGGAGTATAATTGCTTTACAATGGTGCATTAGTTTCTGCTTTATAACAAAGTGAATCACTTATACATATGTTCCCATATCTCTTCCTTCTTGCATCTCCCTCCCTCCCACCCTCCTTCTCCCACCCCTCTAGGTGGTCACAAAGCACCGAGCTGACCTCCCTGTGCTATGCGGCTGCTTCCCACTAGCTATCTATTTTGCGTTTGTCAGATTTGTAGTGGTGATTTTGTTTATTGAGTTGGAGTGGCTGTTGCTATAGACATTGTTTTTACAGTTTCACTTTTTAATTTTAATGAATAGTTTGTTTTGCCTTCGATCTTTTTCTTTAAAAGGGAATAGGAATAGCAGAGAAAGGGGAATAGTTGTGAGGATAAACAATGGAAACTGGTTGCTTTCTATACTCTGGTTATCTCTGCATAAATCTTCCTACAAACCTAACGGAGATGCTCTGAGTCCCTGATGGAGCCTTGCTCCAAAATTTATTTATCTCGGAAAGATGGATAGAGCAAGCTAAATTTATATCAGGAAAATTTAGGAGACTGAAGGCTATATTACTTCTGCAGGTGAGCAGTGATACTAGTTCTAATGAGAATCCGAGAGTATTCCTGGAAGGAAGCCTGCTTTTTGTGTTTTGAGAATGTTTCAAGCTTTTATGAGATGATTTCATATGCTGAATTCTTTGAATTCCCTCTGTGGTGAAGCATGCCTAGCATTTGAATGAAAGAGGAGGGACACAAAGATGCATAAAATACAGCTTCTTCTCTCAAGCTTTCAAACTAGAAGGGACAGTCAACAAATATAATACGGGGTGTTATGAAAAGGTACGAAAGATAATGAAGCTGTTCTTTTATTTCCTTTATTAGTAGAAGTATTCATGGGAGAAGTCGAATTTGAGCCGTCATTGTGGATGGGTGGGAGTTTGGTACAAGGAGTTAAAAAGTAAAAGGAGACCCCTGGGCATTAGAGGGTGAAGAAATAGTTTAAGCAAAAGCAAAGGTATCGGAGTGTATTGTGAGTTCAGAAAATAGCAAATGGACCAACTGGACTGAAATATAAACTGCCTGGGGTTATCATCTTGAAATTTCTTCACTTCCATCTTCATGACATCTTTATTCACAGGAAATGTTAAATTTCCTATAGTCCTAAAAAAAGAAGCAATGTTAACATTTTATTCTTCAAAGTAGATGTCAAAGAAGCAGGCTATCACCTAATTTAAAGTACATCTTCTATTTATATATTCCCTTGAATTTTGTATTTTGCACGTTGGGCAGACTTTTTCCCATGTATTTGATCTTTGTGAAATTTTTAATAATATTTGTATTATATTTTGAATTTTTTAATTAAAAAAATTTTTTTTTTTGGTCTATGTTGGGTCTTTGTTGCTGTGCCTGAGCTTTTCTCTAGTTGCAGAGAGCGGGGTCTACTCTTTGTTGTGGTGTGCGGGCTTCTCACTGCGGTGGCTTTTCTTGTTGTGGAGCACGGAGTCTAGGTGTGCAGGCTCAGTAGTTGTGGCTCATGGGCTCTAGAGCGCAGGCTCAGTAGTTGTGGCGCACAGGCTTAGTTGCTCTGCGGCATCTTCCCGGACCAGGGCTCGAACAGGGCAGGCAGATTCTTAACCACTGCGCCACCAGGAAAATCCCTGGCATATTTCATTGAGTGGAAGGTAGGAATTATTAATATTAAAACTGAGTTTTATAAGTGGCTACTAAGAAGAAAAATCACAGGAAATTTGTTGATTAGGGTGGTTGCTTAACCACTGCGCCACCAGGGAAGTCCAGCAGCCACTGTTCTTGATGGCTTTGACCCCTCATCAATCACAGTCTCAGAAGTCCTGCTTTCTTCTCAATGCCGACTCACTGCTATCCCTCCAAAAACGTGAAGGTACCTTCTTACCTTACACCTTAGTCCTCTCTGACAGTTTTGGTTTTTAATATAGTTTTCTCATCTCAGAGTTCTTCTCGCTACTGGTGCACCCAATACCAGCTACTTCCCATTCTTGATGTTGTCTACTGTTCTACCTGGCGGTAACTTTTCTGCTTCCAACCAAGCAGGAAGCAGATGTGGTTGCGAGAGATTCAGCTCATTACCTGGCTTCAAATTTGACTTGGCAGCAGGTCAGCAGCTGGGAGTTGCCAAGTCAAATGCAAAAGAGCGTGTGTGATTTGATTAAGCGAAATATCGAGTTTCCTCTTGCTGACCACATGTCTTCATTTGGGGGCAGCAGGGGCTCCAGCAGAGACATCAGGTGATCGCAGCAGAGGTCTTCTCAGAGTCCCTGTCCCTGCTTTCCAGCCGTCTAACTTTCACATCCCCTTGAAGTTGCTCTCTTAACCTGTCCCACACCAAACTCTTCATTTCCCCCCAAAGCCTGTGGCTCCCCTCATCTTTCCTGTCTCTCACCCATAATCATCCACCCCAATTTTAAAATCAGAATCTTTGAAGTCATTCTTGAGCCCTCCATCTTCTTTTTCTAAGTATGATTTACAAAGTTTAGTCAGTCTACTTTCAAAGTCATCTGCCCATTTCATCCACCACAGCCCTAGACCCAGTCACCATCCTCTCTCATCCGGATACCAAAACTGCCCCCTAACATTTCTCCCTGTGGCCCTCCTCGGTCATTTGTCCTTATCTCCAACCCATTCACCACACCACACTGACAGTGGTCTGTAAAAAACTTCAGTCCTGGGCTTCCCTGGTGGTGCAGTAGTTGAGAGTCCGCCTGCCGATGCAGGGGACACGGGTTCGTGCCCCGGTCCGGGAAGATCCCACATGCCGCGGAGCGGCTGGGCCCGTGAGCCATGGCTGCTGAGCCTGCGCGTCCGGAGCCTGTGCTCCGCAACGGGAGGGGCCACAGCAGTGAGAGGCCCACGTACCGCAAAAAAAAAAAAAAAATCAGTCCTATCAGGTTCCTCTCCTGCTAAAAGCCCTTTTATGGCCTCACATTGCATTTAGAATAAAATCCAACTTTCTCACCTGGTAAGGCCCTGTATTACCACCTCCTACATATTCCCCCAGTTTCCTCTCCTCTGCTCCTTCTATGGCTCTCTCTGTCCCAGCTATCGTGCGGTGTCTCCTTCTGTTCCTTTAGTTAGCTGAGCTCTGCCTTGCCCCCCACTGACTGCAGGGCTTTTCCTCCTCCTTCAAATAGATGGTTTTCTCCTTATCATTCACGTCTCAGGTTAAACATAATCCATCATGACTTAATTCTTAATTCACAGTAACCTCCATCCCCTGTTGTTAATTTTTTTTAATAGCACCATTGTTTCCCATCTCTTTCTTAGTATTTGTTTGTAATTATATATATATATATATATATATACAAAATTTATATATATATAATTATTTTTGCAGTTTGCTCATTTAATGCTTACATTCCATACTAGAGAGTAAGGCCCTAGAGGCAGTTATAGAGCCCCTAACACTATATACCCAAAGGTGCTTTGAACATTTATTTTGAATTGATGAATAGAATAGATAGCAAGAAAGAGCAGTGAATTCTGAACAGGCATGGAGATGGAAAGTGCTCAGCTCTGTGTCACCACACAGAGAGGTCATATTGATCTTTTATTTGAATCCTTTTGTTTCATTTAATAAAAACTTTTTGTCAGTAAAAGGGGGCTGGGATATTATTTTCATTTTCAAAATCTTTAAGGGAGAACACCGTTTCATAGAGCTAGGTTAGTAGGAAGGCTTGTCTCCAATGCCAGCGTCTCAGTCATGCCGCACCCCCCCACACACACCTATCAAGCAGAAAGGTGTCTTTGTCCTCTTCAGAATCACATGCTCAGTGAGCCAAAGTCCTTAACACTTCAGTAATTACCAGGCCCCAGTCCTGGGCTGCCCCTTGGTGACTTTGGAGTCACATCTTTAAGGCCTCTCTGTACATAAGCTGGTCATACAACTGATTTGGGGCCCTTTTCCAGTTGGGCGCTCAGGAGAATCCTTTGTTTAGTTTTTGCAGGGTCATCCTAAATTTAATAGAGTTTAGTTTGTAGAGTTGTGGTACATAATGCTGAATTTATCATCTGATCAGTAGGGGCTTAGTTCATAGGACACTTTAAGTGCTCAGATTCCAGAACCCAATGGACAAAAAGTAGATGCTGGCTAGGATTGTGTCCAAGGACAACAACAGAGTCTAATACAATCTATTTACTATGTCACCTGTCCAGGGCTAGTGTCACTCACCTATTAAGAATTATACAGCAAATCAGCTGAGCTTCTCAATCTAGGTGTCCTGTGCAACCCAGGGGATCGTTCTCAAAGTGGCCATATTCTGGAAGTCATCCTTGTCAAAAGGTTAGAAATGTAAGTGCCAACGATGCAAAGAGAGCGGAATTCAGGGAAAACTGGACACAAGCTCAATAAACTCAAAGAAGCCAAAGAAACGGGGTCCTGCAAAAATGAAAAGAAATTATTCCATGGCCAAAAGTTATTGACGGAGAGTAGTACTAGATAGTGGCTTTCCAAAAACGTTGTCTGTGGTCCTAGGTAGGAAATACAATAATATTTACCCATAGTGTGGATGTATTTTTCCCTTCCCTTCCTTTTCCTTCCTTTTCTTTCTTTTCTCCATCTCCACCCCTCCTTTCCAAAAGAGCTGGTCTCAACCCACTGGGTTAATTTCTTGACACTCTGATGGGTATTGACTTGCAGCTACCAAAACAAACAAACAAACAAAGAAAAACACATGAATGAAAAAAAGCAACCAACCCACCAACCAACAAGCGAGCTTTGTTGTAGAACATTCTGGAGCGTACCAGAGCCAACCTCACAATGTAATTGATGATGGTTCTGTACTTAAAGTGAACTTTGAACAAGCACATCTGCAAAGACAGAATTTTCTGCAAATATTGTAAGTGTCCTGATGCAGGGAATCAAAAACCCAGCACTGAGTGGTGTGAGACGAGAGCCACGTCCGTCACACACTAGAGGAGCGAGAGAAATTAATCAACACAAGAAGAAGGAAACACGTCTCGCACCAGAGCAAGTGGCTAGGAGTGTAAACATGTTCCTTGGTGAGTGGTTTGTATCAGAAGCCCATTTATTCTTTTGCTTGTTTATTCAACCAATATTTTTGAAAGATCCAGACCCTATGTGGGAACAAGACACACCCTGTGCCTTTAAGGAACTTATAGTAAATATATTATTTGTGGTTTAATATATATGAAATGAAAATTAATATATAATAATATGGAATATAACAAATTGACTGGAAAGAAGAAAACTGCATACAATTCACATTTCACGTCACAGCTTTAGTTGTTTTCAGCTAACCCTTCTCGTTAGCTGGGTGAAGTCCAGAGTCAAAAACACCTCTCTACGTGTTGTATGTAGATATTTAGACAATGTGTACACGAAATCACAATTGCAGTCAAGATGCTGGTAGTTAAGGGTGGACAGATTGAGTAAGTAAGATCTTTAAAATAAAGCTGATTTAAAAAGTGTACTTCTTTTTTCGAGTATTAATTATTATTCTTGCACGTATTAAGTACTTAATTTAAAAAGATAGTTTCCCTATGAGACTTTCATACTAACATTGAGTTTTATAGTACTGTTACATGGTTCAGTTTAGAAATCCATTAAGGATTGCCTTTTATTGATTTTTAATTTGGTCAGTGTCTTGCCTACCCACAACTAATTATAAGCTCTTTAAAGATAGCTTTTTATTCTCACTTTTTACATATTTCTTAAATAAGTGTAGGATATAAAACAAACATTAAATAAAGTTATGAGCTCATGAAATGATTACCATGAAAAATTGTTCTCCTTCCTGAAAATGCGGGGTAGAGCCATGACGCATGAATGTAAGGTTAAGAAGATCATACTTCTACCTGTTTCTTTGTTTTCTAAATAACCTGTACCTTGTTTCTAAATAACCTGGTCCAATAGCTGTAACCACCTGTGGCCTAAGTATCCAAGCATGTATGAAGTCTACTGTTAGTTTTCTAGGGATGCCATAATGAATTACAAACTAGATGGCTTAAACAACACAAATTTATTTTCTCACATTTCTGAAAGCTAGAAGTCTGAAATCAAGGTGCCAGCAGAGTTGGTTCCTTCTGAGGGCTGTGAAGGAGGATCTACTCCATTCTTCCCTCCTAACTTTGGGAGTTGCTGCCAGTCTTTTGTGTTCCTTGCCTTATAGACGGTCCTCGTCTCTCTGCATCTTCATGTCATCTTCCCTCTCTGCATGTCTGTCTCCGTGTTTATAAGGACACAGTCTTATTGGGTTAAGGTCCACCCTAACAACCTCATCTTCACTTGATCACATGCAAATAAGATCATGCTCACAGGTAGGGGAGCTCGGTCTTGACATCTTTGTGGGGACACAATTCATCCAAAACAACTATATTGTGAGATCTTTGATTTTACTGAGAACATCACCTAAACTTTGCCCAGAGAATTAGACAACATCCTTGTCCATGCCTGAATTAGAGAGAGAGAGAGATTTACCCTCTTTTATTATGAATTCTAAAGGCTCCTCCCAATTCCTGCTATCATTTTGTCAAGGGATTTTCTCTGCTTGATTATTCCACAATGTAAAGTAGCCTCCAATAGACCAAGTCTGTATTACCACTCACCCATGTCGTGCATCAGACATCTTAAATTACCTAGATTTTATTGTTACATGTACCCTTGCTTATAGGTGGGGAATCATAAGGAAAACTGCCTCAGGGATCTCACAGTTATGTGGAAACAACAGAAAAAATAGGATATCTACTAGAAAAACATCCAGCAGGTCGAGACTTTTTTTTTTTTTTTTTTTTGAGAAAGACAGGTTATGTTCAATATCCAGAAAAGAAGTAAGAAGACTCAGAAGTGTTACATCTTCTGGGTTCACTTGAACTCTGGCATCTATAGCATCAGGTCTCTGCCACCATGGGGTTAATACACAACACACCTAGTATCTAAAGGTGTTCAAAACTGTCCTACTATAAATGTAGGTACTTTGAAGGTTTTTCCCAGAAGCAGTGATGTACGGACTCGACTTATTCTAGTCTCTTAGCCCATATCCTGCTCGTGACTAAGGACAAGCAGGTTAAGAAGATGAAATGGTGGCATGTTAACTGGCCCATGGGGGTATGGGTCTCATTTGTGATGAGTGCTAAATCCTGCTAATGTGAACAGCAGAGGACATTACCCAAGCTCAGATTGTTCATCGAGGAGATGGCTAACTGGAAGTGTGAACTGTAAAGATATCAGAGAAAGGCAGGTAGTCACATCATGATGGGAGATTTTAGAGGGATAGGGTGAGAGAAAGAAAAAGGAGTCTTAACATCAGGTATGATTTCAGTCATTATTAGATGTATTTGTATATGTTTTCTTCAAAAATAGCTCAGTATTTGAAAGAGAAAAACCCATTCTGTCTGAAAAACACATCATTTGACTTTTCTGTCTACTCATCGCACCGACGATGCTGAAATATTTTCTAGGTAGTTTTGAGTGAAATATATTTGGACAGATATAGAATAATGACAGTAATTTGTATCATCTTAATATCAATAAGTACAGCATATCCTTTAAGAGCATGACATCTGGAACTAGAATGCCTGGGTTGACTACTTACCCTGTATTGAACTAATGAGCAAAGCAGCAGCAGGTACCACAGGCAGAATAGGGTGCCCAGTGGGTTGCTCCCTGAGAAATCCCTCTTGAGGAAGTATTTTTCTCATAAAAGTGCCTTTTAATTGACCACTGTAAGAGCCACTTGTCCTACTCAGGTATCCAAGACACTCTCCTAACCCACAGACTCCAAGTCCCTGAGGGTGTTTCTGGGTGCTTGTGTTTCATGAATAAAAGGGAAAAGTCGAATTAAAAACAAAAAATCCATGGTAGTTGTGGACACTGAGAAAGCCACTTAACTACACCTGGTCTCAGTTCCCTTCTTTGTAAAATGGGGCTAAAAATAGACCTATCTTATACAGTCACTGTGAGAATTAAGTTATTTAATATACTTAGAATTTAATGACTTTACATACCTAGAACAGTGTCTAGCAAAGTGGTATATAATTAATATTATAAATAGGAATTGAAAACATAATATGTACCCAGTCTGTATTAAGCATTTAAGAAATTTCAAGAAAACTATGTGTTTTGAATTTTGATTTTAAGGAACATATAATTTGGGAACCAATTAGATTAAAACACATGTGATCAGAAAACAATAAAAGAGAGTGTGTCATTATATCCCAAGTATATTGTTTTCAAAGATGAGCACAACCTTTCCTCTCTTCTCTACCACTCTTCTTTGCAACGTGCCTTTGTGGCTTGTCCCACCAAGAGACAGAGACTGTTTCCCTGACTTTTGACTTATTTGGACCAATAGAATATAGTGGAAGTGGCATTATTTTGAGTTCTGGAATCTACCTCTCAAGAGACACTGCAGCTTCCACCATGACACTCTTGGAACTCTGCCCTCGTACTAGGGCAAAGGAAGTTGGTCTAGTCTACTGGAGGACAAAAGACCCACGGAGGAAAATGAAGGTGCTCTAACCGACACCAGTACCACCTGTCAGACGTGCAGGTGAGGTCGTCTTAGATCCTCCCGCACAGCTGCCACTCAAGGTGATGCTCCACATGAGTGAGCCCAGCCGAGCAACTGTCCAGTCCACCCACAGAACCATGGCAAACAGCGACCCGCTGTTGTAGGACACTGAGTTTAGCAGTATTTGGTTACACATCAATAGGTAACTGAAACTCCAAGTGATGCAGAGCAAAACGCAATTGCTTTTTAGAGGTTTAAAGAAAGGCAGTAGGAGTAAAGGGTGATCAGGAAAGGCTTCTCAGAAGATAGGACATTTTAACAGGCCTTAGAAGATGGTTTAGTCTGTTTGGGCTGCTGTAACAAAATGGCACACATGGGGATAGCTTATAAACAACAGAAATGCATTTCTCACAGTTCTGGAGACTGGGACATCCAGGATCAAGGTGCTAGCATGGTTGGGTGAGGACCCTCTTCCTGTTTCATAGCCAGCCCCTTCTTCCTGTGTCTTTACATGGTGGAAAGGATAAGGGTCTGTCTGGAAGCTTGTTTATAAGGGCACTAGTCCCACTCACAAGGACTCTACCCTTATGACTTAATCACCTCTCAAAGGCCCTACCTCCTAATACAATCACCTTTGGGGGTTAGGATACAATACATGAATTTTGGAGGGACACATTCAGACCATAACACTTGAAAATAAATAGGACCTGACTAGCTGGAGGGGAAGAAGTCAGTATCTAAGCTATAGAAGCAGGATAAACAAATAAACGTGAATGAGCAAGGATAAGCCATGCATGTATGTAATCAGGGCATCAGGACTGGGAACGTGAGGGTCAGGGAGGAAAGTAGATTAATCGACAAGTAAGTTTTGTGTTGGAGTATAGTGAGAGGTAAGATTGAATTTATAAGGTCAAGAAAATTATGGAGAGATTTTAAAGCTATTCAGAAATACCAATGTGATTTTTAAAAATTCCTACCTCCCTTACAGCAGTTCCTATTTCATAGTATTTCCTTATTCAACAAATATTTATTGAGTGGCTATTATGTGTTAGATGCCATAGTAGTTTGGTTGAATAGTGTCTGCCCCAAATTCATGTTCACCTGTAACCTGTGAATGTGACCTTATCGGCGAACAGGGTCTTTGCAGATGCAAAGATGCAGTCATACCGCATTAGGATGGGGCTCTAAAGCCAATAACTGGTGTCCTTTTAAGGAGAGGGAGATTTGGGGACACAGAGGCACAGAGATACATAGGGAAGAAGGCCATGTGACAACAGAAGCAGAGACTGGAATGTTGCAGCTCTAAACTAAGCAATGTCAGAACCATGAAGAGATGCATGAAACGTTTTTTCTTAGAGCCTCCAGAAGGAACCAACCCTGCTATCATCTTAATTTTGAACTTTTAGCCTCCAGAACTGTGAAAGAATCAATTTCTGTTGTTTAAGCCACCTCATTTGTGTTAATTTTTTACATCAGCCCTAGGAAACTAATACGGAACTATTCTAGATTTGGGAGATACGACAGGGAATAAAAGAGATAAAAATCATCTTCCTGTGTTATCATTTCTCCTAGACTGTAAGCTCCTGGAGGGAGGATCTCTTTCTTACTGATCTTTGTTTTCCGTGAAGTTCTTCATACAGCATAGATGTTCAAAACATAAAGGTTCAATGAGAAGTGCGCTAGATAATGAGGAACAATTGAGAATTTTAGAGTCAGCAGCGGGGACTTGGGATAGCACAGGTTCAAACATCAGCCTCATTGATGATTAGCTGTGGGTGATCTTAAGCAAGTGTTAAACTTTCTGACCCTTTCTCCCATCATCTGTGAAACAGGAATCCTAATATCTGCCCCATAGTATTGGGTGAGAGAATGTCATAAGGTAACACATTTAAAGTGCCAAGGTCATGGTTAGATGCTCAATAAATTTAGTTCCTTCTCTTTCCCTTCTCTGTAATGGTATGAGGAAAGCAGATTTCAGGAAGACTAATTTGGAGGTAGAATATCAGGTAAATTAGAGGGAAAGGTATGGCTTTGAGCACCTGTTTTGGAGACAGTGGAAGGAAGCTGGCTGTGAAATTGTGAGGGCATGGACTGAGGTGGTGATGATGTGACCTGAGAGGGGAGGACAAATACAGAAATGCTTCTAAAGAAGAATCTATAGAATTTAACTACTAGTTGGAGAAAGAAAAAAATAAGGTGAAAGAGGAATATTCAACCAAACTCCTGGTATAGTAGTCTGAGATACTGATGTGTAACTGACATAGGGAAATTTGCAAGTTTGGTTATTAAGGCTGGGAGATAAGCTTCGTTTGATTTAGGCTGAGTGATGTTAGGGCATAAAAGTGATGCCTCATAAAGGAAAATGAGGCTATAGTTGTAGAGGGAGTTAGAAATGTAGATTTGACCATCATTTGAAGACAAGTAGCAACAGAAACCATGAAAATAGGTGATTTCAGTCAGGGAGACAGTATGCAAGAACAAACAAACCAAGGGGTCAGGGCAGAATCTTGAACAATAAGAAGTACCAACAGCTGAATAAGAATGTTGCAAATTTCATGATGAAATGACTCCCTGGACTTAGCAATGGTGATTAGGCAAAGGTCTCATTTGAAAAAAGCTGCACTTCTAAATGTCCTGTCATAAGCCCCTGAAAGGTCCCAAGGAAAGTGTAACTGCTTTTAGTGAACATCAATTAAGTCTTGATTTAGATAACGTTGTATTTATCTTAACCTTTTATCTATACCAATGTACTGCAGAAAAAACCATAAGACAATATCAACAATTAATCTTTCTTGCCTCAGTTGGAAAAGACAATATCTAGCATAGATATTTTTCTTTCCTGTTTGTAGGTTCCATGACTCTTTGATCTAGTCAAAAACATAACAGCTGTAGGAGAATTCTTTGGGATTAAATGTAGGTAAGCGGCATATTTTGGTTTCAAGCTGAGATAGGTTAATTTCAGAACTTAGGCGTGTATAGGCAGTGTCTGAGGGGGCTGCACATTCCAGAAGTCTAGTCTCTGAATATGAGAAGTCCCCAAGAAAGAAACTTACACTGAAGAAGATGTTGAATTCATAAGAGAGGTTCAAGGTCATGGACTAGTGTGGAAAGAGTCCGGTAACTATGAGTGTGTGCAGTTCATATGGTCCTCTGTTCTTGTGCTGTACGGCACACACATCTCTTGATTTCCCAACACAGACCCAGGGATTTGTACTACCCGAGGCCTGACAATGAAACTCAATGAGAAAAATAAAACAATACAACTATTTTCTTTAAGTCTCCTAGAGCAAAAAAGAACAAGGCAATGCTCTTGGGGCCAGGTAAAAGGGAAAGCAAAAGAGGCATCTTCTTGGCCTTTTGAGCAACAATATGGAAACAACAGCCACTATACAGACACTAGTTTCCTTTACATCATTGATAGGCTCTGGGAAGGATAGAAAAAAAGAGTACAGATATTGGTTGACTTGTTAGTTCAAAGTGTAAAGATACATGAGATATTGTCTGATATTTCTATTTTAGGGCTAATTATGAGGCAAGATTGTCAAATGAGAAAGAGTTAGATGAGAAGGGATGTAGAATTGAACATAGTCATGCACGAAAGAGTCATTTTGAAGAGTCATATGATAAACAGAATTTCTGAGCAGTGTTGTGTGCCCCTTTGAGCTTTGTGGCCATACAATACCTTTGAACTCAGTAAGTGTGTGCTCTTCTCCAGGAAAAATTATTTGGCTGCAGATTGAGACTCAGTGTATTAGTTGAGTTTCATTAGGACTGGGATTTTGCCAAGAGAGTATGATGTAGAGAGAAATGAGCAAAATAGCATTTGGCAATAAACTATTTAAATGATGGACCATGGAAACTAAGTTCTAGCTAAAGAGTGAAGTGAGCATAGGAGGGGGATGATAGTGAAAAAGCTATAGAATCTGTGGGCTGGGCGCTTTGATGGGGTAGAAAAGCAGTCCAGGAGGGTTGCTAACTAGGAAAAAAAGGAAGTAGCTGGACATTTTTTCATCTCGTTGCTGCATAATATTGAAACAAAACAGCGGAAGATATAGTGTGATCCTTTTCCTATCAATATGGGAAAACAAGACATCCGGAGATAAGTTACCTGGCTAGAAAAGACTAAACTGTACTTGACTGATTTTTAACAATCCAGTAAGAAGACATAATTTAGGATATCATTGAATGTTGAACTGATACATCTTTAACACTATGGGAAGCATTTTTCATTTTAATTTCTGGCCTACAACCAAAACTCCTCATCAGCCATTCAACTACACCTGAAATTTGGCCATCCCCCAACTCTTGGGCTCTCTATGTTAGTATAGGAGTGGAAAGTTTTTTCAACTGAAAAGATTCACAAACACTGAGTTCAGATTTTGTCCCATAGTATGTTTTCATATTGATTATAAGATTAGAGTACATGAAGCCAAAAATATAGAAAGAAAAGTTTATTTCATGAGCCTTGCCAGTATCATATACTTTAATTCAGTATTGTACGGTTACTTACCTTCTCAGACCTACCTTGATTCAGATTCCTTTGTCAGAAAGGACACCTTTTTATACAGACTGAGCTGAAATCAAGTGCTTTTTTAGTGCAAGGGTTAATATTATCCTCAGAGAGGACAGCCATGGCAACAAGGAGACCCTCTGTTCTCAATGTATAGATAGCTTCTCCCTCTTATTTCCTCCATGGCTATTTATAGAGCATGAGGGAACTAGAATATGGCCAATCAGTCATCCAATGACATATATTCCAGAAAAACTGAATTCATTGAAAGTTTTCTCCAATCCTAATAAAAAAAATGTAGATATATTATCAATGTGATACACCATATTAACAAATTGAAGAAGAAAAACCATATGATCATCTCCATAGATGCAGAAAAAGCTTTTGACAAAATTCAACACCCATTTATGATAAAAACTCTCCAGAGAGTGGGCATAGAGGGAACCTATACATAATAAAGAGGGAATACATAGAGGGAACCTCAACATAATAAAGGCCATATACGACAAACCCACAGCAAACATCATTCTCAATGGTGAAAAACTGAAAGCATTTCCTCTAAGATCAGGAACAAGACAAGGATGTCCACTCTCACCACTATTATTCACATAGTTTTGGAAATGCTAGCCATGGCAATCAGAGAAGAAAATGAAATAAAAGGAATACAAATTGGAAAAGGAGTAAAACTGTCACTGTTTGAAGATGGCATGGTACTATACATAGAGAATCCTAAAGATGCCACCAGAAAACTACTTGAGCTAATCAGTGAATTTGGTAAAGTTGCAGAATAAAAAATTAATGCACAGAAATCTCTTGCATTCCTATACACTAATGATGAAAAATCTGAAAGAGAAATTAAGGAAACACTCCCATTTACCATTGCGACAAAAAGAATAAAACACCTAGGAATAAACCTACCTAAGGAGACAAAAGACCTGTATGCAGTAAACTATAAGACACTGATGAAAGAAATTAAAGATGATACAAACAGATGGCGAGATATACCATGTTCTTGGATTGGAAGAATCTATATTGTGAAAATGACTATACTATCCAAAGCAATCTACAGATTCAATGCATCCCTATCAAATTACCAATGGCATTTTTTACAGAACTAGAACAAAAAAACTTAAAATTTGTATGGAGACACAAAAGACCCCGAATAGCAAAAGCATTCTTGAGGGAAAAAAACGGAGCTGGAGGAATCAGACTCCCTGACTTCAGACTATACTACAAAGCTACAGTAATCAAGACAGTATGGTACTGGCACAAAAACAGAAACATATATCAATGGAACAAGATAGAAAGCCCAGAGACAAACCCATGTACCTATGGTCAACTAATCTATGACAAAGGAGGCAAGGATATACAATGGAGAAAAGACAGTCTCTTCAGTAAGTGGTGCTGGGAAAACTGGACAGCTACTGGACAGTAAAAGAATGAAATTAGAACACTCCCTAACACCACACACAAAAATAAACTCAAAATGGATTAGAGACCTAAATGTAAGACCGGACACTATAAAACTCTTAGAGGAAAACATAGGAAGAACACCCTTTGACATAAATCACAGCAAGATCTCTTTTGATCCACCTCCTAGAGTAATGGAAATAAAAACAAAAATAAACAAATGGGACCTAATGAAACTTCAAAGCTTTGGCACAGCAAAGGAAACCATAAACAAGACGAAAAGACAACACTCAGAATGGGAGAAAATATTTGCAAATGGATCAACAGACAAAGGATTAATCTCCAAAATATATAAACAGCCCATGCAGTTCAATACTAAAAAAGCAAACAACCCAATCCAAGAATGGGCAGAAGACCTAAATAGACACTTCTCCAAAGAAGACATACAGATGGCCAAGAAGCACATGAAAAGCTGCTCAACATCACTAATTATTAGAGAAATGCAAATCAAAACTACCATGAGGTATCACCTCACACCAGTTAGAATGGGCATCATCAGAACATCTACAAACAACAAATGCTGGACAGGGTGTGGAGAAAAGGGAACCCTCTTGCACTGTGGGTGGAAATGTAAATTGATATAGCCACCATGGAGAACAGTATGGAGGTTCCTTAAAAAACTAAAAATAGAATTACCATATGATCCAGCAATCCCACTACTGGGCATATACCCAGAGAAACCATAATTCAGAAAGACACATGCACCCCAATGTTCATGGCAGCACTATTTACAATAGCCAGGTCATGGAAGCAACCTAAATGCCCATCAACAGATAAATGGATAAAGAAGATGTGGTCCATATATACAACGGAATATTACTCAGCATAAAAAGGAATGAAATTGGGTCATTTGTTGAGACGTGGATGGATCTAGGGTCTGTCATACAGAGTGAAGTAAGTCAGAAAGAGAAAAACAAATATTGTATATTAACGCATATATGTGGAACCTAGAAAATGGTACAGATGAACTGGTTTGCAGGGCATAAATTGAGAAACAGATGTAGAGAACAAATGTATGGACACCAAGGGGGGAAAAGCCGTTGGGGGGATGGGGATGGTGGTGTGACGAATTGGGTGATTGGGATTGACATGTATACACTGATGTGTATAAAATTGATGACTAATAAGAACCTGCTGTATAAAAAAATAAATTTAAAAAAAGGAAAAAATTAAAGTTTTCTCCAATCCTAACTGAAAATATAGATTTTTTTTTTCAATTTTTAAAAAGTCAGATTAACTCCAAAAATTTTCTCAGAGGGAAAAAAATTGAGAAGCAAAAATTTGGCAAGAGTTGTCTCTTCATGCGTCAATTACTGGTAGTCAAATTATTTTCCTCATTCCGTCAACTGTATAAAATCCAAAGAACAATCTCTCTTTCTGGGCTGATAACTTGAGAGTCAGATAGATCGTTATGATTAGTTTCTCTGAACTTACATGGAGATTTCACAGCAACATGACAATATGAAAGAGTCATTGCATTTTCTACAGTGCTGGTGTTGAATTTATTGAGCATGGTGCCTTCATAAATAACATTATTTTACACGAAGTGTTTGAGTTTTTCCATGTAAAGGAGAAGCTGCCTCAGCAAATGGTAAGAGTTACCACGTATTTTCTTTTTCTGTTTGCTTTAGCTTCCAAGAAATTTGAAGGTTTTGATGTTTATCATTTCTAATTTCTCTAATAAAATTGCATCTCCTATCCTCATCCTGAAATTTTATACTGCATAAGATATTTCTATTTAATTTTGTAAAACATGTCGACCATGAAACACCATTTGGGAAATAGAACTGGAGTTTCAGAATGTTAACGCTGACAAAGCTGAGAAAACATAGAGTGTATTCCCCCTATTTGTATCATGTAGGAAAGTGGGCTCAGAGAGGCTTTGTAAATTATGTAGCTAGAAACTGGCAGAGTCAGTACTAAAAACAATTTTTACCCAGTCTAAGCTTGGTGCTGGCTAGAAAAAAATTAATCTAGAAATTATATTTGATATACAAATAATTACTGTAAATCAAGAAAAAAATGTGTACCCTAAATCGAATGCAAATATTAGTCTAAGAGGAAGGAAATAAGGATTTTATTACATTTACTGAGCTTTAAATTTAACAGGAGTTTGCCCAGACAGTACACTTTCAGGAACCTCAAACTGCAGTTCAACAATTAGTGATTTAATATGTGAGCAAATGCCCTTTTTTTTTTTTTTTTTTTTTGCGGTACGCGGGCCTCTCACCGCTGCGGCCTCTCCCGCTGCGGAGCACAGGCTCCGGACGCGCAGGCTCAGCGGCCATGGCTCACGGGCCCAGCCGCCCCGCGGCATGTGGGATCTTCCCGGACCGGGGCACGAACCCGTGTCCCCTGCATCGGCAGGCGGACTCTCAACCACTGCGCCACCAGGGAAGCCCCTGAAGAGGAATTTTAATAAAAATATATGTAAACAAAACAATTCAACCAAGGTCAGTTGCTACATATAGGTGGTTAATATTTTAACTCGGTGGAAATTTTGTCTGGTGTTCATTTATTCCTCTCTTCACCCGTTCATGTATTCCACAGATGTTAATGAGGGCTTCCTGGGAAAGATGCTTGTTACATAAGACTTTCCACGACCACAGGGACTGAAGAAGTTCAAGGAATGCAGGACACACTGTCTGCTATTGAAAATGTTTTGATATAGATTACTTATTTAATCACTCTCAGCACAGCCTTTGAGCATTCATTTATGATATTTGTTAAAATAGAAGAACTGCCTGATTTTTTAATGTACCTTTATGTAGGCTAGAAGATCTCTTAAAGAAGGAAATCAATCCTGGATTTTATTTTTCCATAAAGGGAAATGTTCCCTAGGCTTTAGAACAACAACCTTAACAAAACTCCCTGAAATATTTTTGGCTCTGTTAAGGGTTATATAACATCTTAAAGGGATTATTGATATTAATTCTAATATTACATTGGATCTCATTGTACCTTTGAGGCATGTCATCATAAATGATACATCTAGTAATAATCTGAGATTGTCATGAATTTAGATGATCTCTTATTCCTCACCAGGTTCTTTTACTGAGTTGGGTTTCTACCTACTTTCCCATATTTGTATTTCCTTCATCCACTAAATAAAATACTTTTTGAGTATTATTTTGAAAAGAAGAATAAAAAACCATTAAATATGATGAAATGGGTGGATAAAAAAAAAATCCATGTGCCCAAATTTACTATTGAGAGACAGTAAATTATTTTCATTTAAGGTTTGCTGTCAGAAAAATTTCAGGCCACAGTCCAAAGTAATCAAAGCACAAATCATAGTCAGTACTAGTCACCCAAACAAGTTACTATTGCCTAAAAAAATATATGATACTTCCTTTGTACATAGGAATAGATCTGTTGTGGGAAAACTTCCATTATCCTCACAGCAACATCCCCAAGTACCCAGACCTCAGCCATGGTGGAGGTCAAAGACAATATTTCAAGGCTAGAATGCCAAGACAAGACACTCAGTTTTATTCTTCTTTCAGTGGCAAAAACATTTAATCAACACAAATTATTGCATAACATTTGGGCATGTAAAAAGATTTTTCTAAATACAATTAAATCGGGACTTCCCTGGTGGTGCAGTGGTTAAGAATCTGCCTCCCGATGCTGGGGACACGGGTTCGATCCCTGGCCTGGGAAGATCCCACATGCCACGTTGCAAAAAAGCCCATGCGCCACAACTCCTGAGCCTGTGCTCTAGAGCCCACGAGCCACAACTACTGAGCCCACGTGCCACAACTACTGGAGCCCACGTGCCTAGAGCCTGTGCTCTGCAACAAGAGAAGCTACCGCAATGGGAAGCCTGTGCACCACAATGAAAGAGTAGCCCCCGCTCACCACAACTAGAGAAAGCCTGTGCGCAGCAACGAAGACCCAACATAGCCAAAAATAAATAAATAAATTTATAAAAATAAATAAACACAATTAAATCTAATCCAGACTCCATCCTCCTAGACTTTGGAATCAGGCACAAATCCTTCCTTCCTCCCTTTTTTCTTTCTCCTTTTCTTTCTTTCTTTTTTTGTTTCTGGAGGGGGGTAAGGTACCCTCTTGGGTTCTTATAAAAGCTCCAGGGCCTCTTGAATTCATTAGGGCATAAGTTAGGCTAAAGAAGCGAAGACACCTATAAATTCAGTGCCTTACACAAGTTAAAAACATGTCTTTGTTGCATAAAATTCTGAGTAGGTGGCCAAGAGTTGGTAGGATTGCCTTTGGAGTTGTTGATTTCCTTTTCTTAACTCAAGGTTTTCAATTCTTGATCAAAATGCCCATATTCCAACTAAGGCAAAGGAAGAGGAAAGGTCTGGCCAACTTCTTTTATGGGGACGAGCTTAAAGTTGTACACACAATTCTTCAATGGCCAGAAGGTGGTCACAGGGCCGCATCTAGTTGCACAGAAACTTAGTAGTGTTTGTTATTGATTGGGTGGCCATGTGCCTCACTAAAAATTCTATGACCATGGGAATAAGGGGAACCCAGACAATAACTAGAAGTCCCTCCACTTTTGTAACTGAAGAAAATTAGAAACTGGCCTCTAGATTGAAGTCCAGTGGTTACCACTGAGACGATGTTGGTGGTCAAGTGCACACAGTCCACCTGAGGATACGTTGCTCCACTTTGTGTCCGTTTCATGGACATCCATCTATCCATACAGTCAGCTCAGTCATCTCCTGGAAATAATACATTTCTAGGGCCAATAGAAGGGCTCTGCCATTTGGAAACCTGCCTCCCCTTTGTCTCTCCATCTGGGGGAACAGCTCATTTCTGGATTTGGGCTACTTTCTTCCCTTAAATCCTCCAAATTCCGGTTTCTGTATCCTTGTATCCTGAGACAATTCCATTATACTCTGTATAGGTCTCTAAACTCTTAAAGAATAAGGGTCATTTTTAAAAAACTTTTTCAGGAAAACAAAACAAGATGAAGTTTTAGTTCCTCCAGGATTAAGAAAATTACAGTCATTAAACTGGATGTCACAAACTGGTCGCTGTGGATAGACTGAGTCCGCTGATGTATTTTGTTTGGTTTGCAGGGAGTTTTTTTTGTTTGTTTGTTTGTTTGTTTTTTCCAGTGTATCTGGGGAGGTTGTTGTTAAATTGAGTTACTTACCAGTACTAAAGAAAAAAATATATAATCCAGCAATCTCCATGTCCCACCTCTAGGTATACATTCAAAGAAAATGAAAATAGGATATCAAAGAGGCATCTGCATTCCCATGTTCATTGCAGCATTGTTCACAATAGCCAAGATATAGAAACAACCTAAGTGTCCACTAATGCACAAATGGATAAAGAAGATGTGAGATATATATAGATATCTACATATATCTCGTAAACAGGGGCATATTACTCAACCATGAGAACGAAGGAAATCCTGCCGTTTGTAACAACATGGATGGACCTCCTTGAGGGCATTACGCTAGGTGTAATAAACCAAAGACAAATACTGCATGGTATCACATACATGTGGAATCTGAAAAAAGAAAAGTCAAACTCATAGAAATAGTGAATAGAAAAGTAGAAAAGGGGCTGGGGGTGGGGAAGAGAGGGGAGTTTGGTAAAAGGGTACAAACTTCCAGCTATAAGATGAATAGGTCTCAGAATCTAATGAAAAACATGGTGACTACTGTTGATAACACTGTATTGTAGAATTGAAATTTGCAAGGAGAGTAGAACTTAAATGTTCTCACCAAAAAAAAAAAAAAAAGATAAATCTATGAGAATATGTGAGGTGGTGGACGTGTACTAGTTGGGGGAATCCTTTCATAATGTATGCATACATCAAATCACCATAATGTACATTTTAAATATCTTATTTTATATATAAATCATACCTCAATAAAGCTGAAATTAAAAAAAGCTAAAACAAACATATTTCTGCCTTCTCATGGAAAACTGCAAGATGTGGAATGTGGAAATTGGGCTGTATTCCTGCAGTTGCAGCTGAATAGCAGCTATCCTGTTTGGAAAGGACAGGCCATTTCACCACTCATGGACACCTCATCCACATTGTTCTGTTATATCGCCTGTCTAGCCCTCATGCGGATGTTCTTTGAGATGCTACTTGGAACAAAGAGAACTGGCTCTTGTGTTAGGGGAAGGAAAAAAAATCATTCTTATCTTTGAGTGCCTACAAAGCAAAAATCAAAGTACAAATTAGTAGGTCCTACTTCACCCCCCCCCCCCAAAAAAAACCTATGAATAAAAACTGACTTTAATACTATTTTGCTAATATTGTGGAAGTATATAAGAGGTGTCAATCTATGAAAAGCAAAAGAATAGTACAATAGTCCAAGTATGATGAGAAGCTGCACCTTCCAGTCCAAGAAGCCACTGCTCTAAGAGAGTGAAATTAAGAGATTGAAAAAGACATCAATTTGTTTCCTGATGTAAAATCAAAGAACAGCAGGTAAAAATCTTATAAAATGCTAATTTTAATAATAGGGGAACATGTAGGAAGAAGTTATTTCAACTTTCCACTTAATAATGCGGAAGGGAAGTCTGCTATGGTTTACTTCTTATTTCTCTGAAGTGAAATCTCAGCAGGCTCTTCTCAGTCATGGGTCTGGTCTGTCATTTCAATTCTGTGATTTTATCATCATGTAAAGCAATAAGAAACACACGTTGAAATCAGCCCTTTGTACTGTTTATTCAAAAAAGTTATTTAACACCTGTGCCAGGCATGTTGTTTGGTTCTAGAAATTCAGAGATGAATAAGACGAAGTTGTTGCTGATATGGTTCAGTGAGTAACCACCACAAAAAGTCTTAAAAATTATAATACTATGGGATGCTTAATTCCATATGTTCTGTCAGCTGGGTATTGATAAACTACATATCAACAATGCCAAAAATCAAGAACAAAATAAGTTGGTTCTATAAAATTAACCTTCTAGCAATGGTAAACTCCAAGGCAGAAAATAGCTCTTCAATATGAAGGATCACAGGTAAATGGGCCAGAAGCAATCACAAATTGCAGAGGAGGGTTCAACCTAAAGTTTACACTTTTGAGGGCTAGGAGTGTTTGGAGTTACAGAATGTTCTAGATGGAGGTGGAACAGGGGAGTCCGGGTGTCACCAGGAAGAATTTCTATGTGAGCATTTCTGGTAAACTGCCTTAAAGAAATTTTAGAAGATAAGAGTTACCTGTTTCATTTCATTCCTTCATACGTCTCAAGAGCCTAGACTAGTGCCAGGACCACTACAGATGCTCATAGCTGTTGAATGAATATTTGATTTAAAAACAACAACAGAGAAAATGAAAAGAGAGTGGACCTTGCTGACTTGAATTAATAATCTGGAAGATCAAATTGGTGCGCAACCTCCCAATGTGGAGCAAAAATACCAAGAAATGGGAATCATGATTTAATAGATAAGACAAGATAGCTAGATCCAGGTATTTAATAGGCAAATAATAACATGTTTAAAAGGAGAAAAAAAGAACAGGGGGAGGGGAAGCAATAGCTCATAAAACAAGAGGAAGAGAAAAAACTCTGAGCTGAGAAGCTTATGTATTTTTAGATCAAATGAGCTTAATAAGCACCTTTGATCATTTGAGAGAATTTGACAGACCAAATAGTGAAAGAATAAGTAACATATGCAGGAGAGGAAAAAGATTTCCTCGACCCTCTTACGGTTTATGGCTGGGTCTAAAAATTAAACTGACAAAGACAGATGAACAGGAGGAAAACATATACATTTATTTAATATAAGGTTTATGTGACGTAGGAGCCTTCGTAAGGAAATGAAGACCTAAAGACGGATCTGGGTATTTCTGTGCTAGGTTTGATGAAACGCAGGAGGTCATGGAGGAATATAAGAGGTTAAGAAATGTGAGGTACGTATGGTAAAGTGGGGGAACGTAGCAAGACCTGTTTACGTGGGCTCTCCTTGGTGTTCCTTTATCTTTGGAGATAAGGATGTTCCTTTCCTCTGCGTATAGGGAGGGCACCTCTCACATGAGGGTTTATGATTGTTTCAGAGGAGAAGGGGTGGATGGGTTGAGGGGAAAAGTTCTGGTGACTTTCCTGCTTCTGCTGTTTTCTCAAACCCTTTCAGCTTACGATATTCAATATGCCAAGATGCTGTATTTTAACCCCATCACATACAAAGAATTTGAATACTAAAATGAACAAATTAATTTTGCATATCATTGTCTATTTCTGTACATGACAGAAAGAGACTACAGGTTCTTTGGGATGGCTTTGGGACACTTAGGAAAATCACTCGTGTCCTTGAGAACTAATGGAAGACTTCACGAGGTGTTGGTGTTTGGGTGGGAGGAGAGACATAGGGGTTTTGTCCCCCTGGATTGGATCTGTCCCTTTTGCTCCTTAGCTCCTGTAAACCTCACCTCTCTAAGCCTTGGTTTACTGGGAAAGTGGGATAAGACCTACTCGACAGAACTGTTGCAGGTGGTAACAGGCAAATGCTTCAAGCAAGATCTAGTCTGCTGCCTGGTACACTTCGGCATTTAGCACGTAGTCATTCCTGTTACTAATAACTGACAACTGGGACAGTAGGGAACTTAGATAACACACAAGGAGATCGACTATAGATGCCTTTCCAGATCTTTCCATTTCTTCTATTGTGATAACCCTGAAAATAATTTCGGCAGAGAGTCCACGGTGGAAAGCTGCAGTGAAAGTAGACAAGACCTAAGAAAGAAGGTTTGAACTCTGTAAATTGGTTAAGAACCATCACTGATGAGACAAACTTTAAAATAAATAGGCTCTCTTGTATATCATGTATTTTAAAATTATCTGACACATTAGAATGTTTTATAATGTATTCATTCCACATTATTGCCATGTTAGTGGCATTAGAAGATTTAATATTCTCCTCTAGTAATGAACAGTCTTCCAGGAAATGATTTGGGTAATGGGAAAACTAGGGTTGAAACTGTCTTTAAGGGTATTAAATATCCTGAAAGTACTTGAAGCTCTACTAAATCGTTTCATAATTATTTAATGGCTCTAACCTGCTTTTTTTAAAAAAAATGTATGTGTTTCAGTGCAGCTCACTGAAGTGAATTCTTGGTAATTGGCACAGAGAGAAAAGGTAAGATGCCTGAGCAGCTCAGAAGATTTCAGGGAGGCTGGCATCACAGTCATACTTCCCTCATTCTCCTAAGGAGTGAATCATCTAGCACCGTGTGCTCAATCTGAGGAAGGCAGGAAAAGCAGGGATGTAGGAGTTGATTGTTTCCTCCCTTTGATACCCCCATCACCAAGCACCGAGTGAAGCCCATTGTGGGCATTTTAGTGAAACGCTGAAAGAATGAATAAATGCAAGAATGAAGAGCAGGCAGATCCTAAGGATACAGCGTCCAAGGTCATGCCAGTAAACACTGAATCCCTTTTCCACCCTTTTCCCATGAGCCAGTATGGTCCCCTGTCTCCTCAGCAGCTTAAGCATCACCCGAAAGATGGTTAGAAATGTAGAATCTCAGGCCTGCCTCAGGTCTGCTGAGTCAGCATCAGCAGTTAAACGAGATCCACCAGTGATTCACATGCACATTAAAGTTGGAGAAGGTCTGGTCTCTCTGCAGATCAATGTCTTATTTTATTTTATCTTATTGCATTTTATTTTTTAATTGAATTTTTATTTTATATTGGGGTATAGTTGATGTACAGTGTTGTGTTAGTTTCAGGTATACAGCAAAGGCTTTGAATTTCCTCCTCCTGAATCTCCCATCTCTATCAGCTGGGTCTCTGAAACTTGCGTAATGACGACTGTGATGCCAATTTTCTGTCTTCTTGCCACACAAGTTTTTTTTCCCTTGATCTTTAACTCCAGATCTGTTCCCTGTTCTGTGCTTCTTGAGCTCCCACATGTAGAAAGTATCAGCATTTCAAACAGAGATATCAATATTAACCCAAAGGGGAGAATTATATGGGAATTTCTTTATTTCCTAGAAGAATGGTTCAGGATGGTTCATCACTGAGCAGGCTGTCTTACTAAGAAATTGAGAAGGCTGCCTTCCTTACCTTGCTAAAAATCACACCTCCATTGGGCACATTATTTGTTTATAGCACCTGCCCCGACAGGATGAGTGGACTAAAGTTCCCACAAAAACCTGACTGATAAAAGCCATTCAGAGTTTCTCAGTATTGCTAAGAAAGGCTCTGTTTTAATCTTCAGGCAAAGAAAGATAATCTACGAATGAATATTGAATTTTACATGTTATGTATTTAGATAAAATAATATACAGTAATACAAATTGCTTCATTTAGTTATCTGTAAGAATAACACCTCGGGGAATTAAGGAGAAGTTTTGCAAATTGGCAGGCAAGTCTGCTATTACTTGAGACCGTTCTTCCTGTCACTAGCTTGGTTTAATCCTGATCCCACAAAGCAGCTGTCTTTCCTAAGCCTCACCTATTTTGATTTGCCAAATGCCTTTGTTAATCATCTGGTGCTACCAGATGTCAGAATTCCCTGCTGCTATCTCAAGTATTGATAGTCTTTCACTTGTGGTAAATATAGCTTGTGTTGATTCAGTTGGCTTGTTCTCTGAACAGCTGGATGAGTGTCAGAGGGGCTTGGGAAAGAGGCTGAACACGTATTGAGAGTCCTGAGAGACTTGGTCACAGCTGGAAGATGGGACACCCGGAAGAGCCTGAATAACGACAAAGCTTGCGTCTTATGCAAAATTTCCCTGTAAAATGGACTCTTTTTTTCCCATTTGCAGATATACTTTGTCTGTGCTTGCAAGATGATATGGAAGCCTGACACACCTTGTGGGTCCCTTCATCATAAATTACTACCGTAAAAATGTTCATCACAAACACTTATTTTCTTAATAAGGTTTGCCTGGATCATCTCCTGCTCCAGTTTTCAGTGCGTGGTTCTTGGGTCATCTGCATCACCATCACATGGGGCTCCTGTGAAAACTGCAGATTTCAGGGTTTCTCCCAGATGATCTGAATCAGAATCCAAGTTCTGAGAACTACATTTTGAACAGGCTTCCTGAGTAATTCTAATGCACCCTAAGTCTGAAACTACATGCTTAGATTAAGTTCCGTGAAGGTAGGATTCATGGCTGGTTTGTTCCCTGTGCTATATTTAGCACATAACACAATACCTGGAAGGCAATAGTGTTATATTTTATTTAGTAAATAAAATATCCAATGAAATCCCAAATACTGATTTCATTTTGCTTTTGAGGATCCTTCTAAGTAATGGAAAAATAAACAAATTACGTTCTTTAAAGCAAGAGACATAATCTTGCTTTGTAGACGTATTTTCAACTTTTGCAAAATGACTGCTGAGAGTAGCTGATCTTGCCAATTTTTGCAAGTGTTTTTCAATTTTACATCACTGAGCAACTTTATAGCTGTCACGGCTTTGCTGTCATAATGTTACAAATGGAAGGGACATTAGTGTTGGGTATCTTCTTTGTTACTGAGAAACCAAAGACACAGATCCCCAAAGTGAGAGACGCTTGCTTCTCATCCTACGGCGCTAGGCTCCAGTGGCAGTCGTAAAGGGACACGTGTATAGTAAAGAATTCTACCGGCAGAATTACTGATAAGAGTTGAGACTTTCAAATCAGTACTGCAGAGAATTCAACAGCTCATTCAGGTCTGTGTTTTCCAAAAAGAAAAGTTGAGGGGGAGGAATGTATTCTCAAGAAGAAATGTTTTTGACATGATTTTAACCACAATTGGCTGACCTCCTCCAAGAAGAGGAAAAATTTAATTTCCAGATTTGTGACCTAAACAATTTATTTATAGTTACTTTTTCTTTCAAATCTAAAAGTGTAAAATACAATAGAAGTGGCAATGGTAGAATACCAAAGACAAGGCTACATAAGCATAGAGGCTGGTTGGCATTCCTGGCTAGATATGAATTTGGAACTGTTTTGAACAAATATTCTCGAAGTTTTCTTAAGTAGCTGAAATTAATTGAGGACTTACTTGTGCCAGGCTCTGTTCTATGTATTTTATGAGTATTAATTCATTTAACCCTCTCAACATACCTATGGAGAACGTTCTGTTTCCAGATAAGGAGTAGAGGCAATGAGAGGTTAGATCACGCGCTCAGCGTCCTACGCCTTCTACGTAGTCACGTAGCCCAGCAGGAATGGCGCAGGTATTTCGAGTTCGCAGTTCCGCTGCGCCAACAAAGGGCAGAGAAGGAGCCCCTGGGCGGCAGTTCTACTGCCTAATCTTCTGGGAAGCACAACCAAATCCTGCAGTTCATTTGTCTCATCCTCCTAAAATCATCTGTTACTCCAGCATGCTCTTTTTTTTTTTTAGAAGGGGGACAGGATTTTTCCACCAATTCCCCCAAGGGGCTTTCGGCAGTATTCCTTTCATTCTACCTGCTACACGGGGAGGCAGCTTCTGGTAAGTACCGTCTTCCTGATTCCCTAAAATTGCCAGTGATGTTTTCAGGAGCCTTGCAGAATAGCCCTCTATGCTGAACTAGAAAGCTCCCCAGGTTCTCGGTAAAAAAAAAGCATTTAAACCTCATAGCCAGGGCTTCCCTGGTGGCGCAGTGGTTCGGAGTCCGCCTGCTGATGCAGGGGACACGGGTTTGTGCCCGGGTCTGGGAAGATCCCACATTGCCGCGGAGCGGCTGGGCCCGTGAGCCATGGCCGCTGAGCCTGCGCGTCCGGAGCCTGTGCTCCGCAATGGGAGAGGCCGCAGCGGTGAGAGGCCCGCGTACCGCAAACAAAACAAAACAAAACAAAAAAAACCTAATAGCCCTCAGAGTCAAGCCAAACTTGAGACATTTTGATGCCAAACCTTATTTCTAACGGGTAACAAAAATACTAAATTCAGCTCCTGCTTCGCCTTCCCCTCCTGTCCCTTGAAAGGACAGGAGAATTATTTTGGGTTGAAGTAGCTGCAGACCATTAACACGTTAATATTATTTTTCCTAATTATTAGCCTACTTATTTAGGGGTTCACTAACTAAGTGAACTAGGATCCCTAAGAGTTGACATCCTCAGAAAATATGCCAAGGAGAGAAGACTTCCACAATCCCTCCTGCACACAAGTCTGAGGTTTTGAGGTGTAGTGATTACAAAACGTGCAAGTGGCAAACGTTACACTTGCAGTCTGATAGGTTTGAAAGAACCTCAACTAGCTCCAATTTTTTTTTTATAAATTTGTTTATGATTTATTTAATTTTGGCTGCGTTGGGTCTTTGTTGCTGTGTGTGGGCTTTGTCTAGTGGCGAGCAGGGGCTACTCTTGCGGTGCACGGGCTTCTCATTGCGGTGGCTTCTCTTGGTGCGGAGCACAGGCTCTAGGTGTGAGGGCTTCCGTAGTTGCGGCGTGTGGGCTCAGTAGTTGTGGCTCGCAGGCTCTAGAGCGCAGGCTTAGTAGTTGTGGCGCACAGGCTTAGTTGCTCCGCGGCATGTGGGACCTTCCCGGACCAGGGCTGGAACCCGTGTCTCCTGCATTGGCAGGCGGATTCTTAACCATTGCGCCACCGGGGAAGCCCCTGTCCTGTAGTTTTATGTGAGAAGACCTAAGCAGGTCTGATTTCCATGTGTGTGTGTATGTATGTGTACATGCGTATTTATGGCAGAAGTACCACAAAAGTAATTTTAACCACCAACACATCTTAATATGTTGGTAATCACCAATATGTTAACTTACAGTATATATGGCATATTTGTGCTATATAAAAATACAAGTTGACCCTTGAACAACATGGGGGGATTAATCCATGTATAATTTATAGCTGGCCTCCGTGGTTCCCTCCACATCCATGGATTCAACCAACCATGGACCCTGTAGTATTGTAGTGTTTACTGTTGAAATATATCTTCCTATAAGTGGACCCACATGATTCAATCCTGCATCGTTCAAGGGTCAGCTGTATACAAGTCATGGAATTTGGCTTAAACATTTCCACTGAACACAGTTTGAAAACCATGGCCTAGATTATTCTATTTTATAATTAACCACACATTGCCCATGATAACATTTGGAGAATCTTTCTTTTTCTGTATCAGGTTAAATTGTTATCTAAACTTTTGTCCTCTAGGAAAGAAGTAATTTTCATGTAAAACCCTTCGTGTAGAATGGCTTGAAATACATTTATATATCTAGCTCCTACTTTATTTTAGCTGGGGGAAAAGGAAAGTACTTATCGAGCACATCAACTAGGATTCTTACATTTTGTAGAAGGTGGATACCTTAAGGATCTCTAATGGGAGCTTCGTACTCAATAGACAAACCTCATTCAGGAAAACACCATTGGGTATCCTCTATGTTGGTGTTTCTCCACCTTGTCTGACCACAGGATTACCCAGGAAAGTTTTTTAAAACTTCCTGATGCCATGATGCCTGATCCCCACACCACCCACAAGATTCTGATTTAACTGGTCTGGGGCGAGTTTCAGGGGTTGGTATTTTCTACAAGTGCCTTGGGGATTCTGACATGAATTCAGTGTTAGAAAGCCCAGTTCTATCTGACAGGGCTTATTCTGGATACCAGAGGAACAAAGATTATCAATGTCTCCAATGGGAAAGGAAAATAAAGAATAATTTAACCTAGAGTGTCAAGTGCTAAAAAAAAAAAAGAATATATAAAGTACTATATCAAATTAAGAAATCAGTAAGTCTGTGGTTGAGCGCATTCTGATAGACTTACGGTAATTCTAATGTGGGCGAAGCATGGAGGTTGAGCGCATTCTGATAGACTTACGGTAATTCTAATGTGGGCGAAGCATAGAGAGGCCTTTGGTGGAAGTGATGATGGTTGGGTTGGAAGTAGGATTCTTTCAGCAGGGAAGAAATTATGTGAATAAAAGTTCAAAACTGGACTTCCCTGGGGGTCCAGTGGTTAAGACTCTGCGCTTCCACTGCAGGCGTGCGGGTTCGATCCCTGGTCGGGGAACTAAGATCCTGCATGCTGTGCGGTGTGGCCAAAAAAAAAAAAAGTGAAAAACCGTAAGATGTAGGGAGTCATCCTATACTTCTGACAGTGGACAGAAATGCTTAGGCACTTTGGAGGTCATCTGACCCATTTTCCTGATCTTAAGCACAACTTCCCAGAATGGATCCATGATTTCTCTTTTGTGACACCCTGTGTATACTGGGAGGCCTGGGTCTTAGCAGTAAATTCCATATGCATTAACTCTTTTAGATAATAGTGCCCAGTACACATCATTTCATAAATGGCATTTCTGTAGCTTGAAAAGTTAACGCATCTTCCCAAGTGAGCATCTTAGTCACTTCTCAAGAGCAGGACAAGAGCCATTACCTTGTCAGAGTAAAACATAGAGCAAAGAACTCTTTCCCCCATGAGGTCTAATAAAACAAATCACTTACATGGAAAGACATTATTTTTGCCTGAAAGATAGGCACACATGGTGAATCATAAATCAATAAAAACATAACCATAAGCTATTTAGTGATTCATCCATTCCTTATTTCTAAAATAAGCTTCAGGCAGAAGAGCAGTTTACTTATATCATCAGATTCTTCTCTAAGACGCACCTATAAAAATGCTAGGGTCAAATCATGCCTTTGACTGCTGGGATAAAATTCCCATTGACGCAACACCTCAGGAAATCTGTGGTTGGCAGAAGAAAGGTACCAATACCTACCTCTCTGCTTCCATCTGAGAAAGCTTTTCGACTTTCTTTTCTCTGTAACTAAATGAAATTGGACCTTACTTTTTATACCTTTTTATTTTTGAAAAGAAGTTTGCTAAATGTGGCGAACTGTATTTTCCAAAAATGGCCAAAGCATTATTCCCAGGACCAGCACTTTGCCCTTTGTCATTCCCCCATCAAGAAGAAGAGTCTATTTCCTTTCCCTTTGAAACTTGACAGGCCTTTGTGACTGCATAGACGAAAAGAATGCGGCATGTCTGTTTCTCTTCTCTTCTCTCTTGAACTTGGGTGGACCTTCATGACTGCCCCCGTGAATAAAATGCAGGGGAAATGATGCTTCTCAGGCTTAGTCATAAAAAGTGATACATCTTCCATCTGGCTCACTCTCTTTTGGAATGCTTGCCCTAAGAATCCCACCACCATGTTGTCAGGAAGCCCAGGCCACATGGAGAGGCCACGTTAGATATTCTGGTAGGCAATCCCAGCTGAGGTCCCAGTCAACAGCCAGCACTAACTGACAAACATGGGACTGAACCAATATCTAGATGATTCTAGACCCCAACCTTGGAGCCACCCCAGCTGAGGCTGAGTAGATCAGAGTCAAGAGGCCATCACTGAGCCCTGCCTAAACTGCATATTTGGGAACAAAATTAATTACTTTATTTTAGGTCACTAAGTTTTGGTATTTTTTACACAACAATAGATAATTGGAACAACAATAATGAATAAGCTGATTTTTTTAAAATTTCAAGACGATTTTCAGGATTTAATCAATTCTACTTTGAATATATTCAAAAGACGTATTAATCAATTAAGGCTGTTGTAAAATAGCGGAAAGTAGATTCAAGAACCACTGTGGAAAGAAGGAAGAGGATTCTGTGTTTCAGACTTACATCCCACTTCCAAGCCCCCATCTTCCTCCAGCACCTAAATTGGTATTAAATAGTCAGTTTATTTTGGAAAGACCAGAGCTCAGAAATGTAAGTAAGGATACCCAAACCTCCACCTAACTGATTTGCCTCAGCCATCCTATTTATTCATAGGTAATAAGTATATCGGTCTCAAGAAGTGATGCAGCTTATCTTCCTAGGACCCCCTCTTTCTTCTCGTTACGGACACATACACAGCCTGTACCTGGTGGGCAGTTTTCCAGTGCCCTTCCCCCTGGCACTGAGCAGGCTTTCCATAATGGTAGTTGTCATCCAACCTGCTGGAGTCCCTCACCCACACCCCGGCCTTTTTTGCCATGTCCTCTTGTGGCCAATCTTGAGCTACCACTTTCTCGGTTCTTTTTCTGTGGTTGCTAGCGCTGATGAGGGATAACATAGCTACGCTAAGTCACTCTGTATGAACTTCAAATGAACATTTACTGTCATTCAGCAAGGCCTTTAAAAATTCAGCCTTCTTGAATTGCTAGTAGTTTGGAGGTTAATTGTCCCAGAATGTTTCAAAATGCCCAACTTCTATTCAAGGCTTCTAACACATGACCTAAATCATTTTACATGAAGTTAGAGGTCATTGGGACTCACATTTCTTCTTCTGTGATACAATATCTTTACATCTCAGTAGCTTGGCCCCATGCCCTCAACTCTAGTTTGGAACATGTATCATCAGTGATAGCCATTTCCTTCCAATGGGAAAAAAGAATATTGCCCTGGGCCTCCTGCTGTTTCCTCATCATACAGCTGTGCTTCTCTGCCCGAAGGAGGCCTCCCTGGGCCAGCATACGTCTCACCCAGCCCTGACCTTGTGGTCTCTAATACACACACACACCTAGAAAAAAAGTCACCCCAAATACTTACAATTATCATGAGAATTCTAGTCTGTTATACTACATTATATACATAGTAGTATATATATACATATATACCTCGTTATATTTCATTTAATTATATTCTACATTTAAAAAAAACTGGTCATGCCTGCTGGTAATTTGAGGACTACAGTTTAAAAGACACTGGTCTAGAGGGAAAGATTAGGTTTCCAGTCTGCAGATAGGCGTGGGCCAAACCGAGAAGGAAGAACTAAAGACCAAAGATGGTATCAGAAACTTCTTAATAGAGTAGGGACAGCAGATAGCAAACAAAGTTCAAATAACAGAGGCCTGAACAAATCAAGGTGAGACAGAGAGAAAAGAAATTCAGGAAGCAAGTACACTTAGATTTTTTTTTTTTAACATCTTTATTGGAGTATAATTGCTTTACACTGTTGTGTTAGTTTTTGCTGTATAAAAAGTGAATCAGTTATATGTATACATACATCCCCATATCTCTTCCCTCTTGCGTCTCCCTCCCTCCCACCCTCCCTATCCCACCCCTCTAGGTGGTCACAAAGCACCGAGCTGATCTCCCTGTGCTATGTGGCTGCTTCCCACTAGCTATCTATTTTACATTTGGCTCACTTAGATTTTTAAAATGTGTACATTTAGAGACTCAAGCCCACTGGAAGGACACAGGTGGAGTACCTTGCAAGTAAGTGGGCTCTAATTTTAAATACAGTGGGATTGGCGTCATGCCTAGTAGACAGAGAAGTGCTGGCTTCATATTCCCTGATGGGTTTTCTGGGGGTCACGGTTCACCTGAGAAATTTGCAGATGACCTGAGTAGATGCCTGAGGAGGAGAAGAAGAAATCTAGAAAAGTTAGATCGGTGAATAGAGAAAAGATCAGAAAGAAGGCAGATATACAGCCTCTCTGTTGAGGAAGTTTTAGCAGTTGGAGCATTTGTGGGAAGGTGGATACAAGGACCAGGGAAAGAAGTTGCTTGATTTAAAGAAGTCTAAGGCTTATCCAGTTCTATGTAGGGTGCAGCATTTGATGACAGGAACCAAACGAAGCCTTATTGCCTAAAGAGAAAATACAGAAAAGTATGCTAAAATTTCCTGTGTCTCTAGCACAGGTGGAAGGTAAGGAGACTTACAATAAAAGGACCACCAGCAAAAGTACGGAGGATTATTTTTAACTGCTATGTGCCTGTTTTCCCAGCTGTAAAATGTGGATCACAGTTGAATCTCCCTCATAGGATAATTGGAAGGATTAAATGAATTTGTATATGTAAAGGGTTTAGAACAGGGCCTGGCATATGATAAGCATTAAGTAAATGTTCCTGTTATAGTTATTTTTACTGCAAAGTTCAAATAGTACAAAATCTTGATTCGAAAGTATCCAGTATCTTTGAGTCTCTTAGGATTTGCTAAGGGACTTCAGCAACTGAGGCTTCAACTTGAATAGGACGGACCAAGTCCCGTGTTTTGGGAGGATCTCCATTTTTTGCAACTCCAGTGATACTCCTGGCCTCTTCCCAGCCCTTCACTCACTGTCCCCAGGCAAGAGGAGTGGCTTGTTTATTGAGTTTGGAAAAACTGCTTAGAATGTGCCACTCTATACCTTCTCCTCTCTTTCACTTTTGGATGCAGCTCGCCCGCAGGAAGTTATGAATTCTCTACTCCTACGTGTTATAAACCTGCAAGATCAGGCCTATGATTGCCCAGAGCTGCTTGTTGCTGGCTAGGGACACTTGAGTAATTCAAGAGTGAAGTAGAGGAGGCCTTGTATGGCTGTAAATCTAAGATGAGTCATTCCTTCCAATCAGACACTTATTATAATAAACGTATTTTAATACCCATCTGTCTGATCTCTGTACCTTCCTCTCAGATGGTTCTGAACCCAGGAGTGACAGGGAAGGGTGCTATTCTGTGACTTCCTAAATCTTGGGAGCTAAAACTCATGCAAGGCATGAAAGTGTTACTTTCAAAGCAAGTAAGCACTTTATAAAAGGTATACTGTTCCATTTAGATGCTTATTCCTTTCCTGTGTTGATCCTTATGTATATTCGAATTTTTATTCTCTCCTGACACTGTACAGCTGATTAAGCTATTAGCAACTTTAATAAAGTATTCTATTTTTACAAAATAATGTTTTCCTAACATGTGCTCTATCCATGCCCTATGAGTCCTTGGTAGCTACCCAGTATGGAAGCCAATTTCCATAGGGGTAATTAACGACAACAATTCCATTCCTAGAACATTCAACCCTATGTCTCAATTAATATTCCCAACATATGGCAGCCTAATGAATCACTTGTATGTATTAGTAAAGTGCATGTGTCCAAATCAGTCGTTCTCCACTAGGAGGCTATATCTGATTCACTCTGGGGGCTTTTATAAACTACACAGTAGCATCCTTTCCTTCCCTAGCACAAGATTCTAGCCACCCTATGGTCAGAGTCATCTCCACTTAGGTCAGAAAACAGACAGACAGGTTCTTAATTTGTCTCCTTTATTTATATTTTCTATGCTTGTGTAAGTACATCTTCTGATTTCTGAGCCTTTCAAACTTGGGTTACTTATTATGTTATTCTAACCTATTTTCTATTTTCAAATATACGTCAGATTGGTCTTTTACTTGTTGGGGTTGATATTACGTAATGGCTAGGAGCATGGCATTTTATGGTATTAGTGAAATCTGGATTAAGGACTCTGACCTGCTTCCGGGTAACTTTTCTTAATCCGTCTTAAGCCCCAGTTTTCTTGTCTATAAAATGGAGAACATAGGAGTATTTTTCTCATAGAGATACTGTGAGGATTAAAAGACAAAATGAGCTGATGTATATAAAGTGCTTGGCAAAATGTGCAACCCAAATATGAACAATAGTAAGTGTTCAATAAAGTGTTAGCTATTATTATTATCTTGTGCTTACTTCAAGAAGAGAGTTTTTTCTTTTAATCTTTTTTTTTTTAAGATTTATTTATTTTTGGCTGCGTTGTGTCTTAGTTGTGGCATGTGGGATCTTTCGTTGCAGTGTGTGGGCTTCTCTCTAGTTGTGGTGTGTGGGTTTTCTTTTCTCTAGTTGTGGCGCATATGCTGCAGAGTGCGTGGGCTCTGTAGCTGTGAAGCACGTGGGTTCCAGAGCCCGTGGGCTCTGTAGTTTGCTACACACAGGCTCTCTAGTTGAGGTGCGCAAGCTCAGTAGTTGTGGTGCACGGGCTTAGTTGTTCCGCGGCATGTGGGATCTTAGTTTCCTGGCCAGGGATCGAACCTCCCTCCCCTGCATTGTGAGGCGGATTCTTTACCACTGGACCACCAGGGAAGTCCCTCCTTTAATCTTTGTCTAATAATCTTTTATTGTTTCTTCCTTTCTGTGTTGCTGTCTAACCCTCAGGAGGCTTTAAATGACAATTATCTGTTTTCTTCAAGGGAATAAACTTACTACTCTATCAGTCTCAGTTGGAATTAATTAAAAGCTGTGCCAACTATATATGATAATGAACAATTTATCTCACATAATTCTTTCAATAAATACTTTTGAGTTCCTGGTGAGTGACTACATTCTGTAAGATTCCTCTCTTTAAATTGTATCATTTACTTTAAAATATTTTACTATTTGAGACTGGCCTTCCCCAATCACTCTGAATTAATTTTGTGCATCTATATAAGAAATAATAAACTGATCTCATTTGATCTATAATGAACCGTAGCATGGAACACTTCAGTGCCAATTTATCCATCCAATAATTAACGTTCCCATATGAAATGTCACACCTTTCCATCTTGCATGCTTTACTAAGAATTAGAGCTGCCAGATAACATGTAGATGCCCAAATAAATCTGAATTTCAGACAAAGATGAATATATGTCCCAACTATTGCAGAGGGTATACGTCTATAACATTATTCATTATTTAACTGAAATTCAAATTTAGCTGGCATTGCTAAATCTGGTATTCTTGCTAAAGAATGCAGGCAGAAAGGAGATTTAAAACCTGACGTAATGGTACTACCTTTAAGTATGATTGCTAAACTTAGAGATTGCCGGGCCAGGCCATTTCTTATGTTTATATGTATATATAAAATTTATATATATATATTTATATATAATATATCTCTATATATCTATAAATATATGCAAGTATATTATGTCTATAAATATATAGAGATATATAGTATAGATATATAATACATAAATATATTATCTATAAATATATATTATATAAATATATATATATTTAACTTGATCAACCAGTTATTTGCCATAACTGAAGAAAAGGCTGCCTGTGTTCCTTCACTTTGTGGCTAGAGGAAACATACGTCAATCTGCAAATTCAGGACAAGAATGTTGCTGCCTGGTGTGCTAGTCAGGCTTAATTGATGTAATATCAAAGACCCAATTCAAGCCTGCTGTCTTTGCAGGGGCCCTAAGCCCCACCCTGCTTTCCTACCTTCCTGGATCCTGTCTGTGCACAATTCCTCCATTGATTTCTCAGGCTTCACCTGGAGTTCTATCTGGGTAGAGCCGGCAGGATCAGATTAACACTTCAAACACAGAAATAGCTCCATACATAGACTGGTGAGTAAGGGCTATGAGATCAGTACTTAACCGTGACTTTTGCCTGTAATTTAGCTGTCAACTTCATTTCTGAGAGCTCAGACTTAATGGCCATGTAACGCAAACCTCAGTTTTAGAAGAAATTAATTTGGCTTTGTCCCCGTTTCTGTAAATGGGAAAACAGAACTCCCTCTCTCTTTTCTGTGGTACACAATTTTGACTTTCATTCTGTAAATATCCAGTCATCTTTACTGTCTTTAAGGTGCCTTTACTTGGCCTCTAGTTCTGCCATGTACACCGGTGCAAGGGCCAAGGTAACTCAGTCATGAAAACTGCCTACTGAGCTGGGCAAAAAGAAAGCAAAGGGATCATCTTCTGGGTTCTGATAGTACTCTCAACTGGGAAAACTGATAGGACCTAAGATAATGGGCCAGTCATTGCCCTTCTTCAGACAGTAATATGCATGTTTCCTCTTAAAATCTTCTATCTGGAAAAAAAGGTATAAAACATTTTCTATTAAAGTAACTCTCCTGGAAATGTGTGCATTGTCTCCTAGGAAGGCGACATCAATTACTACCCAGTGGTACATTTCTATAGGAAAAAAGATTGATATTGGCTTACCTATAAGGCATAAGTCTCAATGACGACAATAGTAAATTTGAAGGATTAGTTGGCTGGACCTGTTTCTATAGAATAACATTCATAGTTAAAGTTACAGAGTTATATTACAGCGGGGGGAAGTGATTAAATAACACACATATACGCACAAGTATATCAAACTTGCTATTTGCATTAAGACAGTATTATTATGAAGAATAATTATAAAAAGGATCATTGATTACCAAAAATTAAGGATCATAAAAAGCAAAGTTTAGTATATATATATAAAATATATATATATGAATCAGATACTATCTCATAAAAAGTGAAGGATGAAAATTACAATCTATTTAAAATATGCTTCATATTGTATAGATAATTTAATGCAGACTGAACCCTAGAATAATATATACTCTTATCCGTATGAAAGACACATTATATAACCCAAAGATACACATGGCACTTTGCATAGATGTATGTGTGTATATTGAATAGTACGTTTTACTCTAAGGTAGGGGCTGGCAAATTACAGCTCATAGGTTGGATGTCTTTTTTTGTAAATAAAGTTTTATTAGAACACAGACACATTCGTTTGTTTCTGTATTATCTGTGGCTCCTTTCACACTACACAGTGGACGTGAATAGTTCCAATAGTGATTATAAGGCCCACAAAAGTTTTTGGTAAAACACAAATATTTATCTGGTCTTTAAAAAAAAAAAGCTAAGGCATGGTTATGGTATCTCTAACTCTAAAAAAAGTAAAAAGAATCATGTCTGTTTTAACAATTTCATAATGTGAAATTCAATTTAGCTCTTCAGTGTTGACAGAGCAACAGGGAAAAATGCCAGGTTCTGAGTAAAGATTTTAATGTGTGTGTAGATAAGTAGAAAAAAGAAAACTTTTCTGTATGTCCACTCCAATTTTCTTCTCTTTATAATTTTACTTATATTTCCGCCCTCTCATTTTTATTATTTTGTTTCTAGCTTCTCCTCACTTATCTCTGTCCTACCCTTTTCACACTTCCACCATTTTCCCACATATAATTAAATTTAAATTTGGGATTCACGTAAATATAGGACTTTTTGCATGGAAGATGTATTTATCTGTATCCATAAGAGCAGTGTTGAAAACTTTTCACCTCTGATGAACTAAAAAGATAAACTGAGTAAGGTGAATTCACCTCTTGACAGTTTCCCCGATATCTGTTTGATGTTATGTAACAGCAAAGCAGGAAAAATACACTTGCAGTTCAATATACTTAGAAGCTTTGGGGGTAACTCTGGTAATTTTTCAGTTGTTGGCAATTAAAAGACAAGTAAGGGGCTTCCCCGGTGGCGCAGTGGTTGTGAGTCAGCCTGCCGATGCAGGGGACACGGGTTCGTGCCCCGGTCCGGGAAGATCCCACATGCCGTGGAGCGGCTGGGCCCGTGAGCCATGGCCGCTGAGCCTGCGCGTCTGGAGCCTGTGCTCCGCAACGGGAGAGGCCGCAACGGGAGAGGCCACAACAGTGAGAGGCCCGCGTACCGCCAAAAAAACCCCCAAAAAACAAAAAAGACAAGTAAGATAGGTTCAGATCTCTTGTTCTCTCTCGTACGTCCTGCACTTTCTTCTTAGTGGTTGGGATAACTTGTACTTTGTGTGTGCAAGTGTATGTGTTTTAACTGGGCCTTGCTCTGGACTGTCCTCTCCAGGGAGACAGGGATGATGTGCACTGTGCTTATACTTTTATTCCCAGTGCCTGTCATATCCTAGGTCCTCCAAGAACATTTATTGACTGACTTGGATGAATGACAGAAAGTTATTATATAATAATTGGAATGACAGACTCATTCAAGTCTTAGTTAAGTAATTCTAGCAATGGTTTAAAGTTTAGAATTACAGAGGATCAGACTGGAGACTGAGAGTTGGATCTTGTCATTTTCCACGACAGAAGATTCAGAAAACTCTTTAAAGAAACATTAATTGAACATGCTTTATGGGCTAGATATTGTTTTCAGTCTTGGACAAGCAAGACACAGTTCTTACAATTTAGGATGCCCATGAAATGTGTAATGAATTCTGATTAGAAAACTCAAAGGAAAGTATTTCACGGAGAAGATGGCATTTAGGAGGGCATTGAGGGATGAATAGGAATCTGATTGGGAGAAAAAGTATTCTAGGTTGTGGGAGTAGATAAAGCCAAAGAGGGGTGGAAGGAAATGCTTGCTGTCTTAGAGATTAGCTGGCAGGTGGTCTACTGTGTGAATAGCACTCAGGGAAAGTAATAGCTTAAACTACCACGAAAGGTGGCAACATGCTTACTCGGACAAAAGCAATAATGGAGCACTGAAAGTTTTCCAGTGGATATAACAGGATACATAGTTGGTGTATTTTAGAAAGATAAGTTTGGTGGCTGTATCAGGAGTAGGCTGCAGGGAGGAAATCCGGTAAGAAGCTTATGGTAATAGCTTCAAATAAGGACAGTAAAACACTGAACTAGTGAATTCACTGTGGTGGAGGAGAGGAAGACAGAATACTGGGACACTCAGGAGAGAAGGATTGACAAGTTTGGACATGGTTTGAGTGTTAGGGGTGAGCTGAGGGTAGCACCACTGGAAGATTCCAATTCACTGGCACTTTCCAAATATGAAAGAGAGGATGGAACCTATTCAGGAAGAAAGCTAGCAGGGCCCCCTTTCGGCTGCGAGCAATGTGTGTAATGGGCTAAAGCACAGATGGACAGTGCTGTTCTCTCAGGATGCACTTCAAGCTACAAATACTTCAAGATGGACCATTCTGGAGTCAGTGAGGGTCAGAGTCTGTGTGTTGTAACAATGCTTGTCTTACTCCATTTAATCTTGAGAAGTTGCAATGCTAGGAAGAGGAATCGTGACAGCGAGAAAAAGAAACCTAAGTCTGTTATTCAAATTGACGGTTATACCGTAAAATTAGCTGTTGTAGTCTTACAGTACCATCCTTCCTAACGGCAGTGAGTTTGTAAAACAGAAATCTGAGTGAACTATAATCATGTTTGTTTCCACACTTGTTGAACCAGGGACTTGATTAAGTGCAGTTCAGTGGGGTTTACTTTTTATAGTAAGTTGATAAACTGGTCATAATCATATGAACTGAGATACCAAAACACTGATAGGATTCTGAACACAAACATCCATCTATTTTCTGTTTTTTTAGGACTAATTTTTTTTATATAGGAGTATATTTGATTACTGTGTTAAGTTTCAGGTGTACAGCAAAGTGATTTAGTTATACATATACATATATATATATATATATACATACATTTTTAGCTTCTTTTCCCATACAGGTTATTACAGAGTATTGAGTAGAGTTCCCTGTACTATACTTTCTAAAGTTATAGGGGAAAGATGTCCTGAACAAAATGCAGAGACAATTTAACATCATCATTTAAGTTGGTAATTGGAATGTGCTTCTTTAATAAATTCTTTAGTAGAACTGGGTGACAAATAGGATTTAAACTTCATTTCTTCAACCATCAAACAATCATAATAACACCAGATTGTAGAAGACAAGGAAAGAAAATAAAAGATAATTGTTTACCTGATAGGATCCTAATGTTTAGTTTTTAAAATATGAGAGACATTTGATCTTTCTTGTGTAGGAGAACACAGTAAGATATTTATGCAACTCATCAGTTTGGGAGTATGAAATGCATGAACCTAGAAACAAATGCTTCTGCAGCTCGGTCTGGTTCTTTGCCCCACAATAGTTACCACCTTCCCCCATCCCCTCGGTGTGCCTTGTGGTTCTCAACTACTTGCGTTGATCCGACTTGCCAGCCCAGCTCTGCCGGGATCTATTTAAGCAGCTCCCCTGTGCTTCTGTGTTTTTCCCCAGTCATGTCATCGGGATTCTGCGTTGTTCCTGTCAATTCATGATAGGTGCTTTTCAACCTCATGACAGTTTCTGGGGATAAAATGATGAATAAGACATGTCACAATCTATAAAGGGATAAAAATCAAACATTAACAATAATATTGGATGATAATTGCACCCAGTTATGTGCCCGTTATAGAGATGGCAGAGGGAAGAGAGAGATTATGTCTGTGTTATGGGCACTGGAAAGGCTTCATAGAGGAGGAAACATCAGGGCTGTGTTTTCAAAGACTATTCCAAATTTTAAGATTCAACAGAAGGCAGTGTGGGGAGATGGGAAGTAGGTATTCCAGGTGGAAGGACAAAACAAGGCATGAAAAAGTTAAAATATTTGGCACACTTTTTATAACTAGATATCTGTGTCAGTTCTTCTTCCCATGTCCCTATTCTTATAACTTGCCAACGTCCCATTCTCCTCCAGAAGAATTGAGGTCTGCCCCTGAATATCAATCCTGTTTGATAGTAGCCATTAGAATTCCCTGATGCTGCCTTTCAGCCCCAGATCCTGACCTGAACGTCACCTGCCCCAAATCTCCTATTTCTGCATCTACTTTCTGTCTTGTATACTTATTTGCCTGAAGTGAGATACTGTGATTGTGACTATTGAATACTGAGCTACGCCTCTGTCGTAGATCAAGCTCTCTCCAAAAGGGAACTTATAATTAAGGATTCAGGTGCAAGTGGTTTATAAAAGAGGGCTCCCAGGAGAGGCAAGTGAAGGGATGAAGAAGAAGCCCAGCAATCTTCCTGTGATTTCAGGTGTAGCTCCAGACTCAGCCTGATCCCATAGGGCGCGCTGGAGTATGAATTATATTTCAGAGATTGTCATATCTGGAGGCAAAGGTGTGGGGATTTTGTACCCTCCTAGGAATCAATCACTGACTAAGGTAGACCTCGTATTTTGTGTATGTGGAGACCTAACCTACCAGGCACTTGCCGGCGAGGTAACTCCAGTAAACGAGGGTGAGCCTCCGAAAGTCATAGGTTCAGCTGCACACAGCACAGCAATCAGAAGACGGTGAATGCTAGGCAAGGGGATAGGAAGGGATCTGGGGAGGTACTACAGCCTCTGAATCTTCCCCACGTTCATGCCTGTGATGCCTGGTGGGCAGGGATGCTTCGGGTACCTGAATCTCTTTGGGCAAAAGCCTCCTTCCTCCTAGAATTAGCTGGGCTCCTCTGTATTATAAAATGCCTGCATTCCTGGGAAGCTATAGACCCTTCAAAGACAACGAAAACAGAAGATGCCTTTCCTCCTTAGGAGGCTAGTAAAATTTCAGATGAGCAGAGAGCTTTTGGTTCAAATCAAATTCCATGCTGAATACAGAATTGGAAACTTTACTATGCACAAAATAAAGGTAGGATTGATCTTTGGATTTAAACAGCATAGGCTGTTTCCTGATCAGTATCCGAAAGCAGGATAAAGTATTTCCAGGATATTTTGTATTCAGATTTATTATGCTCCAAATTCAGTCTTTCAGATTAGCAGGTTTATTCTTGCTACAGTATAAAAGCAAGTGTAGGAGACAAGGGTATACAGCTTAAATAAATTTTTGCAACTTCAACCAGAATTTTAAAATATTTTAAGCCATGAGACTTATACTATATGATTAGTAATTAGAAGTAATGTAGAAAAAACATGTGCCTTTTTCTCTGTTATTCTTATGTGAGGATTAGCCTAGTGATTTGCACTCCTCTCTTTCTCTTAAATATTTAAGAAGCTCAAATTATTGGAATTATAAAAAATGTGCACTTATACACCTCTATAAGAAGGACAAATAATAATGATGTATTCATAGGGCAGAAATTTGTTGAAGTCAGTGACTTTCAGGTCAAATTAGAAAGCTAGCTTTGATTCAGCCTTGTATCTAGCAGCCTGAATTGGTGTTCAGAATTACTAGCATGGCATAGTTACTGCTGAGAACCAAATGGGTTAACTTGTACTTACTATAGTTTAAACACATTCCATTTTTACTCTTATTTCTGGGAAAAGTGGTAATTTATGTACAGTAATTCTTACCTTATGAGACTCTTCAATTATCCAGTTTCCTGTCATTCTGGATAAAGGGGCACTGGCTATATCTTTGTTTCCATCCTACCATTTGTGGTGACGTCATACTCCAATTTTAAAGATAATTTTATTTATCACACCAGGATTGACCAATGCCTGGAAAGGTTACATCTGTAAAGTAAACGTAACACACTGTGGAGCCAAGTGGGGCCCACATGATTTGTTTACATTTAACATTGATTTTTTAAAACCTCATTTCCCTGTTTTGTTACAGATGGCAGTGGAAAAAACAATAGAATCTCCGAATGAAAAAGAACCCAGATTACTATGTTGTAAAAACCGGGTCCTTGACATTCTTCCTGTTTGTCTAGGGAGATGCTGACATCCACTTTGTTACCTTTGCCTCTGGTGGTGGGAGTGCAGGTCCTTCATGCCTTGATGCTTGGACGTCTCTTCAAACACAGAATGGTGGCAGATAAAAGGAAGTGGCATGTGGCGTTGGCATGGATGGCAACTGTCAGTGGGAGCAGAGATTACACTATTTATACACATTTGTGACCATAGACTGTTTTCCTTCATGTTCTAATTTTGATAGCTTTATGCACATAGCAAGTAAACATTAGCATTTTCCTTTTGTTCTCAGCAAATGTTCGTGGTACTACTGTGAGGACGATGCTGCGTTTTGACTTACCTTGTTCTATTTGAATGATACTTAAGCAAAATATAGATGATTAGTCAGACATTTCATTACTCACCTTGGTAAGCTGATAGTTTTACAGCCTTACCTTAGATAGTAGAGTATGAGCAAGTGTAGTCTTTCGAGAAATGTCTATGGAGTTTTATTTCGTAATCTTGTTGAAATTATTTGTGGGTTGAGCTCGTCAAGTCGTACTTAAATGCCCTGTCAATGAAAAAGAAAACAATCTTTAGTGTGTTCTGTTTATTAGATCTTTGTTTCGTCTTTGATGAAAAAGCTGTAAAAAGAAGAGGAACGATGCGTTTTCCCAGTAGCCCTGAAAAATGTATAAAGATTTAAATTGCACAGGATTTGACAAACTGTGGTGCATAGGAGATGTTCTTTTATCAGTTACTATAGATATGAGGCTGCATATTGACTTATCAACATATTTTCTTATTAAAGCTATATGTTTTATATATTTAAATACATGACATATTCTTAAAAGTGTTTATGGATATCAGGAGAGCAAAAGCATTTTGATTTGCCTACCAAGTGATACGTCGAAGGGAGTCCTTCCAGACCAGACTTCCCTTCCCAGTGACCTTGGGAGTAGCTTGAATTGCAGCAGCTCCATTGTAAATTGTTGAAGTTATGATTCCCGTAGAGACAGGGATTACTGATGGACTTTATGAGGCCTATTCAGCATCTCTTAAGAGGCGCTTACCCTGGAAGGCTGTTAATAGCGCAAGCCGTCATATCCAACTGGCAATTCATCGGGAATCCCCTGGGCTCAATCTGCACAATATATCCAGAATCCGGCAACTTGTTCCCATTCCTGCCCCCACTCTTCCAGGACACCGTCACCTCTCACTTAGGTTGTTGCCATAATCTCCTAACTGATTTCCCTGTTCCTACACTGCTCCCTCTAAGTGCATTCTCAATACAGCAGCAAGAGAAATCCCTTGGAAACACAAGTCAGGTAATGTGTTTCTTCTGTTTAAATCCTGCGATTGCAGCCCACATCACTCTCAATGAAAGCTCAGATCATTACTACAGCTGTCACCGTTCTGCATGACTTGCTTCCCTCTCCCCATAACCTCTTTGACCTCCTATCCCATGAACTCCACCTCTCCTTCCCTCTACTCCCTCTTCTCCAGCCCCACTGGCCTCCTCACTCTTTCTGCCTCCTCACTCTTTCCTCTACCCCAGATATCTCCATCAACTACTCTCTCACTTTTATCAATTCTTCGTGCAGTTTTTTTTTTTTATAACACCTTTATGGAGTGCAATCGTTTTACAATGGTGTGTTAGATTCTGCTTTATAACAGAGTGACTCAGCTATACATATACATACATCCCCATATCTCCTCCCTCTTGCGTCTCCCGCCCACCCTCCCTATCCCACCCCTCTAGGTGGTCACAAAGCACCAAGCTGATCTCCCTGTGCTATGCGGCTGCTTCCCACTAGCTATCTGTTTTACATTTGGTAGTGTATATATGTCCATTGCCACTCCCTCACTTCGTCCCAGCTTACCCTTCCCCCTCCCCGTGACCTCAAGTCCATTCTCTACATCTGCGTCTTTATTCCTGTCCTGCCCCTAGGTTCTTCAGAACAATTTTTTTTTGTAAGATTCCATATATATGTGTTAGCATGCAGTATTTGTTTTTCGCTTTCTGACTGACTTGACTCTGTATGACAGTCTCTAGGTCCATCCACCTCACTACAAATAACTCAGTTCCGTTTCTTTTTGTGGCTGAGTAATATTCCATTGTATATATGTGCCACATCTTTATCCATTCATCTGTTGATGGACATTTAGGTTGCTTCCATGTCCTGGCTATTGTAAATACTGCATCAGTGAACGTTGTAGTACAAGTCTCTTTTTGAAATATAGTTTTCTCAGGGTATATGCACAGTAGTGGGATTGCTGGGTCATATCGTAGTTCTATTTTTACTTTTTTAAGGAACCTCCATACCGTTCTCCATAGTGGCTGTACCAATTCACATTCCCACCAACAGTGCAAGAGGGCTCCCTTTTCTCCACACCCTCTCCAGCATTTATTGCTTGTAGATTTTTTGATGATGGCCATTTTGACTGCTGTGAGGTGATACCTCATTGTGGTTTTGATTTGCATTTCCCTAATGATTACTGATGTTGAGCATCCTTTCATATGTTTGCTGGCAATCTGTATAACTTCTTTGAAGAAATGTCTATTTAGGTCTTCTGCCCAGTTTTGGATTGGGTTGTTTGTGTTTTTGATTTTGAGCTGCATGAGCTGCTTGTATATTTTGGAGATTAATCAATCCTTTGTCAGTTGCTTCCTTTGCAAATACTTTCTCCCATTCTGAGGGTTGTCTTTTTGTCTTGTTTATGGTTTCCTTTGCTGTGCAAAAGCTTTTAAGTTTCATTAGGTCCCATTTCTTTATTTTTATTTCCATTTCTCTAGGTGGGGGATCAAAAAGGATCTTGCATTTATGTCATGGAGTGTTCTGCATATGTTTTCCACTAAGAGTTTGATAGTGTCTGGCCTTACATTTAGGTCTTATTTTGAGTGTATGAGTGTATGGTGTTAGGGAGTGTTCTAATTTCCTTCTTTTACATTTAGCTGTCCAGTTTTCCCAACACCACTTCTCGAAGAGGCTGTCTTTTCTCCATTGTGTATTCCTGCCTCTTTTATCAAAGATAAGGTGACCATATGTGTGTGGCTTTATCTCTAGGCTTTCTATCCTGATCCATTGATCTACATTTCTGTTTCTGTGCCAGTACCATGCTGTGTTGATTACTGTAGCTTTGTCGTGTCATCTGAAGTCAGGGAGCCTGATTCCTCCATCTCCGTTTTCCTTTCTCAAGATTGCTTTGGCTATTCGGGGTCTTTTGTGTTTCCATACAAATTGTGAAAATTATTGTTCTAGTTCTGTGAGAAATGCTATTGGTAATTTGAAAGTGATTGCCTTGAATCTTTAGTTTACTTTGGATAGTACAGTCATTTTCACAACATTGATTCTTCCAATCCAAGAACATGGTATATCTCTCCATATGTTGGTATTATCTTTAATTTCTTTCACCAGTGTCTTATAGTTTTCTGCCTACAGGTCTTTTGTCTCCTTAGGTAGGTTTATTCCTAGGTGTTTTACTCTTTTTGTTGCAATGGTAAATGGGAGTGTTTCCTTAATTTCTCCTTCAGATTTTTCATCATTAGTGTATAGGAATGCAAGAGATTTCTGTGCATTAATTTTGTATCCTGCTAATTTTCCAAATTCATTGATTAGCTCTAGTAGTTTTCTGGTAGCATCTTTAGGATTCTCTATGTATAGTATCATGTCATCTGCAAACAGTGACAGTTTTACTTCTTCTTTTCCGATTTGTATTCCTTTTATTTCTTTTTCTTCTCTGATTGCTGTGGCTAAAACTTCCAAACTATTTTGAATAATAGTGGTGACAGTGGGGAACCATGTCTTGTTCTTGATCTTAGAGGAAATGGTTTCAGTTTTCACCATTGAGAATGATGTTGGCTGTAGGTCTGTCATATATGGCCTTTATTATGTTGAGGCAAGTTCCGACTATGACTAATTTCTTGAGAGTTTTTATTCTAAATGGATGTTGAATTTTCTTGAAAGCTTTTTCTGCATCTATTGAGATGATCATATGGTTTTGATCCTTCAATTTGTTAACATAGTTTATTACATTGATTGATTTGCATATATTGAAGAATCCTTGCATTCCTGGGATAAACCCCACTTCAACATGGCGTATGATCCTTTAATGTGCTGTTGCATTCTGTTTGCTAGTATTTTGTTGAGGATATTTGCATCTATGTTCATCAGTAATATTGGCCTGTAGTTTTCTTTTTTTGTGACAGCTTTGTCTGGTTTTGGTATCAGTGTGATGATGGCCTTGTAGAATGATTTTGGGAGTGTTCCTCTGTCTAGTATATTTTGGAAGATTTGAGAAGAATGGGTGTTAGCTCTTCTCTAAATGTTTGATAGAATTTGCTTGTGATGCCATCTGGTCCTGGCCTTTTGTTTGTTGGAAGATTTTAAGTCACAATTTCAATTTCAGTGCTTGTGATTGGTCTGTTTATATTTTCTATTTCTTCCTGGTTTAGTCTTGGAAGGTTGTGCTTTTCTAAGAATTTGTCAATTTCTTCCAGGTTGTCCATTTTATTGGCATATAGTTGCTTGTAGTTGTTACTTCTCCTTTTTCATTTCTAGTTCTATTGATTTGAGTCTTTCGCGTTTTTTTCTTGATGAGTTTGACTAATGGGCTATCAATTTTGTTTATCTTCTCAAAGAACCAGCTTCTTTGCTATTTCCTTCATTTCTTTTTCATTTATTTCTGATGTGATATTTATGATTTCTTTCCTTCTGCCAACATTGGGGGTTTTTTGTTCTTCTTTCTCTAATTGCTTTAGGTGTAAGATTAGGTTGTTTATTTGAATGTTTCTTGCTTCTTAAGGTAGGATTGTATTGCCATAAACTTCCCTCTTAGAACTGCTTTTGCTGCATCCCATAGGTTTTGGATTGTCGTGTTTTCATTGTCATTTGTTTCTAGGTATTTTTTGATTTCCTCTTTGATTTCTTCAGTGATCTCTTGGTTATTTAGTAGTGTATTCTTTAACCCCCATGTGTTTGTATTTTTTACAGTTATTTTTCTGTAATTGATATCTAGTCTCATAGCGTTGTCCTCAGAAAAGGTACATGATACAATTTCCATTTTCTTAAATTTACCAAGGCTTGATTTGTGACCCAAGATATGATCTATCCTGGAGAATGTTCCATGAGCACTTGAGAAAAAAGTGTATTCTGTTGTTTTTGGATGGAATGTCCTATAAATATCAATTAAGTCCATCCTGTTTAATGTGTCATTTAAAGCTTGTGTTTCCTTATTTATTTTCATTTTGGATTATCTGTCCATGGGTGAAAATGGGGTGTGAAAGTCCCTTACTATGTTTGTGTTATTGTTGATTTCCCCTTTTATGGTGTTATCATTTGCCTTATGTATTGAGGTGCTCTTATGTTGGGTGTAAAAATATTTACAATTGTTACATCTTCTTCTTGGATCGATCCCTTGATCATTATGTAGTGTCCTTCTTTGTCTCTTATAATAGTCTTTATTTTCAAGTTTATTTTGTCTGATACGAGAATTGCTACTCCAGCTTTCTTTTGATTTCCCTTTGCATGGAATATCTTTTTCAATCCCCTCACTTGCATTCTGTATGTGTCCCTAGGTCTGAAGTGGGTCTCTTGTAGATAGCATATATATGGGTCTTGTTTTTGTATCCATTCAGCCAGTCTGTCTTTTGGTTGGAGCATTTAATCCATTTACATTTAAGGTAGTTATTGATATGTATGTTCCTATTACCATTTTCTTAATTGTTTTGGGTTTGTTATTGTAGTTCTTTTCCCTCTCTTGTGTTTCCTGCCTGTAGAAGTTCCTTTAGCATTTGTTGTGAAGCTGGTTTGGTGGTGCTGAATTCTCTTAGCTTTTGCTTCTCTATAAAGGTTTTAATGTCTCCGTCGAATCTGAATGAGAATCTTGCTGGGTAGAGTAATCTTGGTTGTAGGTTTTTCCCTTTTATCACTTTAAGTATGTCCTGCGACTCCCTTCTGGCTTGCAGAATTTCTGCTGAAAGATCAGCTGTTAACCTTATGGGGATTCCCTTTTATGTTACTTGTTGTTTTTCCCTTGCTGCTTAATATTTTTTCTTTGTATGTACTTTTTGATAATTTGATTAATATGTGTTTTGGCATGTTTCTCCTTGGATTTTTCCTGTATGGGACTCTCCATGCTTCCTGGACTTGACTATTTCCTTTCTCGAATTAGTGAAGTTTTTAACTATAATCTCTTCAAACATTTTCTCAGTCCCTTTCTTTTTCTCTTCTTCTTCTGGGCCCCCTATAATTCGAATGTTGGTGCATTTAGTGTTGTTCCAGAGGCCTCTGAGACTGTCCTCAATTCTTTTCATTCTTTTTTCTTTATTCTGCTCTGTGGTAGTTATTTCCACTATTTCATCTTCCAGGTTACTTATCCGTTCTTCTGCCTCAGTATTCTGCTATTCATTCCTTGTAAAGAATTTTTAATTTCATTTATTGTGTTGTTCATCATTGTTTGTTTGCTCTTTAGTTCTCCTAGGTCCTTGTTAAGCATTTCTTGCATTTTCTCCATTCTGTTTCCAAGATTTGGGCTCATCTTTACTATCATTACTCTGAATTCTTTTTCAGGTAGACTGCCTATTTCCTCCTCCTTTGTTTGGTCTGATGGGTTTTTACCTTGCTCTTTCAACTCCTGTGTGTTTCTCTGTCTTCTCATTTTGCTTAACTTACTGTGTTTGGGGTCTCCTTTTTGCAGGCTGCAGGTTCATATTTCCTGTTATTTTTGGTGTCTGCTCCCAGTGCGTAAGGTTGGTTCCATGTGTTGTGTAGGCTTCCTGGTGGAGGGGACTGGTACCTGTGTTCTGGTGAATGAAGCTGGATCTTGTCTTTCTGGTGGGCAGGACCGTGTCTGGTGGTGTGCTTTGGGGTGTCTGTGAACTTATTATTATTTTAGGCAGCCTCTTTGCTAATGGGTGGGGTTGTGTTCCTGTCTTGCTAGTTTTTTGGCATAGGTTGTCCAGCACTGCAGCTTGCTAGTTGTTGAGTGGAGCTGGGTCTTAGCGTTGAGAAAGAGATCTCTGGGGAACTCTTGCTGATTGATATTACGAGGGGCTGGGAGTTCTCTGGTGGACCAATGTCCTGAAGTGGCTCTCCCGCCTCAGAGGCTCAGGCCTCACACCCGGCCAGAGCACGAAGACCCTGTCAACCACATGGTCAGGTATATGCGGAGTTTCTTGCCTTTTGGGAAATGTGAGATCTTCTGCCAGCGTTCAGTAGGTGTTCTGTAGGAGTTGTTCCACATGTAGATGTATTTTTGATGTATTTGTGGGGAGGAAGGTGATCGCTAGGTCTTACTCCTCTGCCATCTTAAAGGTCTTCCGATTTGTTGAATGAATGAATGAATCCATTGCTATTTTATGACAGTGGCAGAAAGAGTGGTTTGGGTCACTGTAACATGGGCTCCCACCTTCTGCTGAAATGTGTAGGTATCTTGGAGCGGGCACCAATAAATAGCTCCTCCTACCTGTTCTAGGTCTAAAGCAGTTGATAAATAAAGCTGAGTTTCAGTGGTAAGAGGATAAAATATCAGCTTATTCCTGGAAGGACCAGTGAGAGAACATGCATATGTCTGTAGGCAAGTCAGTTACCTAATACTGAATTTCCAAATTAGGCACATGTATCTACAAAGCAATACTGGACCATGGCAAATGTCCCACAACAGGAGCAGAATGAGTTGCCAGAGAAGCAGAGAATTCCTACTCCTCAGAGTAAGGAAAGAGGAAGGAAATGGGCTATTCATCCAGTTTCTCCTTCCAAATTAGCAAATAACATGTTTTCCTTCTCTTGGAGGTGGGTGGGAGGTGGAGCAGTTGAGGTGGATATAGAAGAATGTGTGGTGAGAGGATGCAGAGAGGCCACAAGTGTTACTCTGATAAATATCTCTTCATATAGAAGAAAACATAAGGTATGGGGAAGAAGTATTGTCCCCTAATGATACCTATATTATTCCTCTCTTGAAATGGTTTTTTGGTTAAAAGTAATAGATTTAAGTTATTTGGAATTGTTACTTTTGCTTTCAGCAAACCCATAGAGAAAAAAAAGTCAGTATGCTTGGAATGGAAAGAACTGTTCAAAATATAAATCTGGGACCTAACCCATCACTGTCACAGAAAAGTTAGGAGAAGGCTTACTTTTAATATAGGGATCCCTCAATGGCCCCACAATCCTAGAAATATTGTCAGTGTTTTCAAATCACAGACCATGCCTTTGGGTTTTCTTCAGTGTAATGGGAATCACATCATAAAGAAAACACAGATATATTTGGGTTTTTGTTATGTAACAAGCACAGGAGATATAATAGTGCACAAAATAAATATAGTTCTTGCCCTTAAAGAGTCTACTGGGGAAGAAGCATAAGTAGATGTAGAGCGAAAATAAAGTTATCAATAGTACCAGACAAGTATGCATATTGAGGCTGAAGGTGGGAAATAATCATTGTTTACAGAATGTTCCTCATGTTACAGGCACAGTAGCAAGTACAGGGGGTATGAAAATAAGATACAGTCCTGCCCTTAAAAAAGAGAGAATTTGAAATGGAAGAGATAGAAATAAGCAGAAAGTTAAAATAAATTTTTTAATGTACTGTATATTGGCCTGCACATGGACCTATGGAGACCCAGAGGAAGAAAACTTAATTCAGGTTTAGGTTTCAAGAAGACTTCTTAGGGAGGTGAGTTTAAGCGGTAGCATAGAAATAGCAGAGGAAAAAAGAAAGTGAATTAGAAGATAGATTTGAGATACTCACAATATAAAGTGATAAAGAGATGAAAACATGGGGTAAGAAAGCTAAGAAATAGGTAGGATAATGTGATCAATTTCTATGTATATTTAATTAGAGTAAAAGGAGAGAATAGAAAAAATTGGGGAAAGATAAAAGCTCAAGATTTCTCCAGGAGAAAGTGATTGGAGCCCTCAGATTTAAAAATGTAATACGTTCTTGGATTGGTTCAAGATGGCAGAGTACAAGGACATGAGCTCATTCCCTGTTGCAAGAGCACTGGAATTATAACTAGTTGCTGAACAATCATCAACAGAAAGACACTGGAACTCACCAAAAAAGATACTCCACGTCCAAAGACAAAGGAGAAGCTGCAATGAGATGGTAGGAAGAGCGCAATCACAATAAAATCAAATCCCATAACTGCTGGGTGGGTGACTCACAAACTGGAGAACAATTATACCACATAAGTCCACCCACTGGAATGAAGGTTCTGAGCCCCACATCAAGCTTCCCAACCTGGGGGGGGGGGGGGTCAGGCAATGGGAGGAGGAATTCCCAGAGAATCAGAATTTGAAAGCTAGTGGGATTTGATTGCAGGACTTCGACAGGACTGGGGGAAACAGAGACTCCACTCTTGAAGGGGACACACAAAGTAGTGTGTGCATCAGGACCCAGAGGGAAGGAGCAGAGATCCCATAGGAGACTGAACCAGACCTACCTGCTAGTGTTGGAGGGTCTTCTGCAGAGGCAGGGGGTGGCTGTGGCTCACCACGGGGACAAGGACACTGGCAGCAGAAGTTCTGGGAAGTACTCTGTGGTGTGAGTCCTCCTGGAGTCCGCTATTAGCCCCAACAAAGAGCCAGGTAGGCTCCAGTGCTGGGTCACCTCAGGCCAAACAAGCAACAGGGAGGGAACTCAGCCCCACCTATCAGCAGACAAATGGATTAAAGTTTTACAGAACTCTGTCCACCAGAGCAACACCCAGCTCTACCCACCGCCAGTCCCTCCCATCAGGAAGCTTGCACAAGCCTCTTAGATAGCCTCATCTACCAGAGCGCAGACAGCAGAAGCAAGAAGAACTACAATCCTGCAGCCTGTGAAATGAAAACCACATTCACAGAAAGACAGACAAAATGAAAAGGCAGAGGACTATGTACCAGATGAAGGAACAAGATAAAACCCCAGAAAAACAACTAAATAATGTGGAGATAGGCAACCTTCCAGAAAAAGAATTCAGAATAATGATAGTGAAGATGATCCAAGACCTTGGAAAAAGAATGGAGGCAAAGACTGAGAAGATGCAAGAAAGGTTTAACAAAGACCTAGAAGAATTAAAGAACAGACAAACAGGGATGAACAATAACTGAAATGAAAAATACACTAGAAGGAATCAATAACAGAATAACTGAGGCAGAAGATCAGATAAGTGACCTGGAAGACAGAATGGTGGAATTCACTGCCACAGAACAGAATAAAGAAAAATAAATAAAAGAAATGAAGACAGCCTAAGAGACCTCTGGGACAACATTAAACGCACCAACATTCACATTTTAGGGGTCCGAGAAGGAGAAGAGCCAGAGAAAGGACCCAAGAAAATATTTGAAGAGATTATAGTCGAAAACTTCCCTAACATGGGAAAACGAATAGCCACCCAAGTCCAGGAAGCACAGAGAGTCCCAGGCAGGATAAACCCAAGGAGAAACATGAGACACATAGTAATCAAATTGACAAACATTAAAGACAAATTATTAAAATCAACAAGGGAAAAAGGACAAATAAGATACAAGGGAACTCCCATAAGGTTAACAGCTGATTTCTCAGCAGACACTCTACAAGCCAGAAGGGAGTGGCATGATATATTTAAAGTGATGAAAGGGAAGAACCTACAACTAAGATTACTCTACCCAGCAAGGTTCTCATGCAGAAATTAAAAGCTTTACAGACAAGCAAAAGCTAAGAGAATTCAGCACCACCAAACCAGCTCTACAACAAATGCTAAAGGAAGTTCTCTAAGTAGGAAACACAAGAGAAGAAAAGGACCTACAAAAACAAACCCAAGACAATTAAGAAAATGGTAATAGGAACATACATATTGATAATGACCTTAAATGTGAATGGAATAAATGCTCCAACCAAAAGACACAGGCTTGCTGAGTGGATACAGAAGCAAGACCGATACATATGCTGTCTACAAGAGACCCACTTCAGACCTAGGGACACATACAGACTGAAAGTGAGGGGATGGAAAAAGATACTCCATGTAAATGGAAATCTAAAGAAAGCTGGAGTAGCAATACTCATATCAGATTTAAAAAAACTTTAAAATAAAGAATGTTACAAGAGACAAGGAAGGACACTACAGAATGCTCAAGGTAGCAATCCAAGAAGAAGATATAACAATTACAAATATATATGCACCCAACATAGGAGCACCTCAATACATAAGGCAAATGCTAACAGCTATGAAAGAGGAAATCGACAGTATCACAGTAATAGTGGGGGACTTTAATACCTCACTTACACCAATGGACAGATCATCCAGACAGAAAATTAATAAGGAATCACAAGCTTTAAATGACATAGTAGACCAGATACATTTAATTGATATTTATAGGACGTTCCACCCAAAAACAGCAGATTACACTTTCTTCTCAAGTGCACACGGAACATTCTCCAGGATAGATCACATCTTGGGTCACACATCAAGCCTCGGTAAATTTAAGAAAATTGAAATCATATCAAGCCTCTTTTCAGACCAAAACACTATGAGATTAGAAATCAGTTGCAGGGCAAAAAACGTAGAAAACACAAACACATGGAGGCTAAACAATACATTACTAAATAACCAAGAGATCACTGAAGAAGTCAAAGAGGAAATCAAAAAATACCTAGAGACAGATGACAACGAAAACACAATGATCCAAAACCTATGGGATGCAGCAAAAGCAATTCTAAGAGGGAAGTTTATAGCAATACAGTCCTACCTTAAGAAACAGGAAAAATCTCAAACAATCTAACCTTACACCTGAAGGAACTAGGGAAAGAAGAACAAACAAAACCCAAAGTTAGTAGAAGGAAAGAAATCATAACCATCAGAGCAGAAATAAATGAAATAGAAACAAAGAAAACAACAGCAATGATCAATAAAACTAAAAGCTGGTTCTTTGAGAAGATAAACAAAATTGATAAACCTTTAGCAGGACTCATGAAGAAAATGAGGGAGATGACTCAAATCAATAAAATTAGAAATGAAAAAGAAATGGCAACAGACACTGCAGAAATACAACTCATCATAAGAGACTACTACACGCAACTATATGCCAATAAAATGGACAACCTGGAAGAAATGGACAGATTCTTAGAAATATATAATCTTCCAGGACTGAACCAGGAAGAAATAGATAATATGAACAGACCAATCAGAAGTAATGAAACTGAAACTGTGATAAAAAAAAATCTTCCAACAAACAAAAGTCCAGGACCAGCTGGCTTCACAGGTGAATTTTATCAAACATTTAGAGAAGAGCTAACAACCCATCCTTCTCAAACTCTTCCAAAAAATTGCAGAGGAAGGAACATTTGCAAACTTATTCTATGAGGCCACCATCACCCTGATACCAAAACCAGACAGAGATACTACAAAAAAAGAAAATTACAGACCAATATCAGTGATGAATATAGATGGAAAAATCCTCAACAAAATACTAGCAAACAGAATTGAACAACACATTAAAAGTATCATACACCATGATCAAGTGGGGTTTATCCTAGGAATGCAAGGATTCTTCAATATATGCAAATCAATCAATGTGATACACCATATTAACAAATTGAAGGAGAAAAACCATATGATCACCTCAGTAGATGCAGAAAAAGCTTTTGACAAAATTCAACACCCATTTATGATAAAAGCTCTCCAGAAAGTAGGCACAGAGGGAACCTACCTCAACATAATAAAGGCCATATACGACAAACCCACAGCAAACATCGTTCTCAATGGTGAAAAATTGAAAGCATTTCCTCTAAGATCAGGAACAAGTCAAGGATGTCCACTCTTGCCACTATTATTCAACATAGTTTTGGAAATCCTAGCCACAGCAGTCAGAGAAGAAAAAGAAATAAAAGGAATCCAAATTGGAAAAGAAGAAGTAAAACTGTCAGTGTTTGCACATGACATGATACTATACATAGATATCTGAAACATGCCAACAAAAGACTTGTAGAGCTAATCAGTGAATTGGGTAAAGTTGCAGGACACAAAATTAATGCACAGAAATCTTTTGCATCCCTATACACTAACAACAAAAGATCAGAAAGAGAAATTAAGGAAACAATCCCATTCAGCATTGCACAAAAAGAATAAATTACCTAGGAATAAACCTACCTAAGGAGACAAAAGACCTGTACTCAGAAAACTGTAAGACACTTATGATAGAACTCAAAGATGACACAAACAGATGGATAGATATACCATGTTCTTGGATTGGAAGAAACAATATTGTGAAAATGGTTATACTACCGAAAGCAATCTACAGATTCAATGCAATCCCTATCAAATTACCAATGGCATTTTTTACACAGCTAGAACAAAATATCTTAAAATTTGTATGTAGACACAGAAGACCCCGAATAGCCAAAGCAATCTTGAGGGAAAAAAAGTGAGCTGGAGGAATCTGAACTCACTGACTTCAGACTGTAGTACCAAGCTACAGTAATCAAGACAATATGGTACTGGCACAGAAACAGAAATATAGATCAATGAGGATAGAAAGCCTAGAGATAAACCCATGCACATATGGTCAACTAATCTATGACAAAGGAAGCAAGGATATGCATTGGAGAAAAGACAGTCTCTTCAGTAAGTGGTGCTGGGAAAACTGGACAGCTACATATAAAAGAATGAAATTAGAACACCCCCTAACACCATACACAAAAATAAACTCAAAATGGATTAAAGACCTAAATGTAAGCCTGGACACTATAAAACTCTTAGAGGAAAACATAGGAAGAACACTCTTTGACATAAATCACAGCAAGATCTTTTTTGACCCTCCTCCTAGACTAATGGAAGTAAAAACTAAAATAAACAGATGGGACCTAATGAAACTTAAAAACTTTTGCATAGCAAAGGATATCATAAACAAGATGAAAAGACACCCCTCAGAATGGGGGGGAGAAAATACTTGCAAACGAATCAACAGACAAAGGATTAATCTCCAAGATATACAAACAGCTCATGCAGCTCAATATTAAAAAAACAAACAACCCAATCCAAAAATGGGCAGAAGACCTAAATAGACTTTTCTCCAAAGAAGACATACAGGTGGCCAAGAGGCGTATGAAAGGATGCTCAACATCACTAATCATTAGAGAAATGCAAAGCAAAACTACAATAAGGTAACACCTCACACCGGTTAGAATGGGCATCTTCAGAAAATCTCCAAACAACAAATGCTGGAGAGGGTGTGGAGAAAGGAGAACCCTCTTGCACTGTTGGTGGGAATGTAAATCGATACAGCCACTATGGAGAACAGTATGGAGGTTCCTTAAAAAACTAAAAATAGAAATACCATATGACCCAGCAATCCCACTACTGGGCGTATACCCAGAGAAAACCATAATTCAAAACACACATGCCCCCCAGTTTTCATTCCAGCAGTATTTACAATAGCCAGGTCATGGAAGCAACCTAAATGCCCATCGACAGATGAATGGATAAAGAAGTTGTGGTCCATATATACAATGGAATATTACTCAGCCATAAAAAGGAACGAAATTGGGTCATTTGTAGAGACGTGGGTGGACCTAGAGACTGTCATACAGAGTGAAGTAAATCAGAAAGAGAAAAACAAATATATTAACGCATATATGTGGAATCTAGAAAAATGGTACAGATGAACCAGGTTGCAAGGCAGAAATAGAGACACAGATGTAGAGAACACACATATGGACACCAAAGGGGGAAAGCTGGGGGGAGGGATGGTGGTGGGATGAATTGGGAGATTGGGATTGACATATATACACTAATATGTATGAAATAGACAAGTAATAAGAACCTGCTGTATATAAAAAAAGTCCAAAGTAATTAATACTTCTAATCAGTAAAACTAAAAAGAAATCACATACATAGAGTAAAACTGCAGAAGGATAAGGAAAAACTGAAAATTGGGAAACCACCAAGTAGAGAAGAAAATGGTTTTTTTTTTTTTTACCAGGGAATAACAACTGAATAGCAATGATATATGCTCGAAAACATAAGAATCTTCAAAGGAGTGTGGAAAACTAACTGTCAGGGTAGAATTCTGTTTTCAGAGAAGTTATATTCACAAGGGAGAATGAAATAAAGCCACTTTAAGAAATAGAAAGACCAAGTGTTTTTCACCCACAGACTTTTGAAGAAAGTACTCTAAACGATGAAAGTCAACACAGAAGAAAAGAGCGGGTGAAAAAAATCAATGGTAACCAAAAGAGCAAGGACAAACTGGAAGTTCGTGTGTGAAGATCTGGGGGAAGAGAGAAGTGCAGCGGGACACAGGGGAGAGGTAAGCAGAGGCCTGTGATGGGCCGCTCTTTGTCTTTCCTAGGGATTTGGACTTCATCTGGTGGTTCAGGGAATGATGGAAGGGTCTTAGCAAGGTGGTGACGTGGTTAGATGTGCTTCAGTAAGATCACTGGCAGGAGGGTCGAGAATGTTGGAGGGCAACAAAGCTCACGCCATGAGGCCAGTTAGAGCTTGTGGGTGTAATTTAGATAAGAAGTGATTTGGGCTCGAATGAAGATGAGACATGGAGGAAAGCAGGCAGATTCTGGAACTATTAAAGAGATGGAGTCTCAGGACTCAGTAATGACTCCTTATTAGGAGAAAGAGAGGAAACATCAAGGATGGAACTGTCTCGTTAGGGCAGTTTCAGTGGAGTCCAACTGCAGTGGAGGAGCCATGGGCTGTGACAGTGGAAGCACTGATAACCCTGTAAGAACCGTCAATGAGTGCGTGGTGAGACTTGGAACTTAGTCCTAAAGTAGAAGAGTTGCCAGAGGAAGACCAGAGTGAAGAAGGATTTTAGGATAGGAGCCTTATTAGCAAGTTTACATGCTAATGAGTGGAGAACAAAGAAGAAGGCAAAGCTTGGAGGTAGAGAGAGGGTAAGAGATGCCTGATAGAATAAGGACCTGGGGAGGTAGGACGTAGAGTCATACGCCAGGAAGGATAGGGAAAGAGGCAGATGTAAGAAACTCATAAATCTCTCCTTCTTTGAAAATAGCATCAGAGCAGTGATGAACAAATGATGAGCGAATTAGTGAATCAGTGCAGGAAAAGATGGGTAAATTATGGACACACACAGGCAGGCCCCAAACAGCATTAACACTAACAAAGGCGCGCATGTTGTCAAGATAGGTACGGTAGACCTCTAGTGGCCAAAAAGAAACTCCAGAAATCTAATGGCTGAGAACAAAATCGGAATAAAATGGCTAGGGAAAATTTATTTACAAAAGAACAAATAGATAAAAGCATTGCTTTACAACGCTGTTGGTTCTGTTGTGCGTAATTTTTGCTGTGTTCAGTTCTTATCAGTAGGGTTTAATGGCATACGCCTTATGAATTCGCTTTTATAATTAAGTACTTAGAGTGAGTGGCTTATGGAAATGAAGCCAGTAATCTTTTAATTGTGATTAAAACTTAAAAAAAAACCTGCAGGAGGGGACTAATTACTTATGTGTGGAATTTCATGTACAAGCTAGATAAAATAAAAGTATTCATTTTCAAATAGAGAAAAGGGAAAGGAGAAAATTATATGAGCCATTGATTGCCAAAGTCACAAATATGATGAAAAAAGTGAATTTAAAAACAACAATAGCAACAAAGTTTTTTAAAAAATTGAGTAAAAGCAAGGATAAAAATCTATTTGAATCCTTAAAAATTAATAATAATATCCTAATGTAAAATTACTTTGATTAAGCTCAGGGAAGAATCAGGAACGTACCTTGTGACTTCTTAGGCATACTTCAGCTTTTCCATTACAATACTTTTAATCAACAACATACAGTGTCTTAGGTAGGTGAAAATAAATCCACTTAAGAGTAGAATTGTTTTGGGGAATTGTAAGCAGCTGGTGAGGGGTGGTGTGAGAGATAAGGAGATATTGGATATGGGAGCATATATGAGGAAACTTGTCTAATCCACCTTTGCAGAATATAAAAACCCAAGTTAGCAGAGTTGAAAAGCAGCTCAGTTCTCTGGGATTTCTTGTTTGATTCTGAACCCTTTTTAGTGTTCAATTCAATACCACTGTATTTGAGAATAACATTATTAATAATGTCATAATTATCTCTACACTATTTTAAGGTACCATATACAGTGTTGGCATTCTTTATTGACTGTGAGCTACCTGAGATTTAGTCATCAGACATCACTGTATTTTTAAGTAAGTTTTGAATTTGACAGGAATAGAAGCAGTAATCTGGAAGCAAGTAAAAATGATTTCCAAGCAATATTTAAGCACCTGTAGTAAAAATATCTCTTAAAAGTACAGTCATACACCCAAAGAAGGAACGATTATCTCTGGATTTTTTTAAATGAGGTGGTTTTATTCTGTTTTTCTTCTATCGTGTGGGTGTGTCCAAAGTTCTCTGCGTTGTGCCTGCATTACATTTGTCATTTTCTTTCTCTTCTCTCCCAGCTTTATTGGGGGTATAATTGACAAATAAAAATTGTATATACTTAAGGGGTACAACACGATAATTGTGAAATGATTACCAAAATCAAGCTAATTACACATCTGTCACTTCATATACTTACCTTTTTCTGTGTGAGGACACTTAAGATCTATTCTGTCAGCAGATTTCAAGTGTGAAATGCATTGTTATGAACTACAGTCACCACGCTGTATATTAGATCCCACAGAACTTATTCATCTTATAAATGAAACTTTATACCCTTTGACCTGCATCTTGCCATTTCCCGACCTCTCCCCTGCCCACAACTTGGCAGCAATTCTACTCTCTACTCCTATGAGTTTGACTTTTTTAGATTTCACATATAAGTGAGATCATACATTATGTATCTTTCTGTGTCTGGCTTATTTCATTTACCATAATGTCCTCCAGGTTCATCTATGATGTTGCAATGGCAAGATTTTCTTCTTTTTTAAAGCTAATAATATTCACTCATATGTATATATCTCACATTTTCTTTGTCCATTCATCCACTGACAGACACTTAGGTTTTTTCCATATCTTGGCTATTGTGAATAATGCTGCAAAATCATGGCAGTGCTGATGTCTCTTTGAGATACTGATTTTATTCCTTTTGGATATATACCCAGAAGTAGGATTATTGGATCATACGGTAGTTTTATTTTTAATTTTTTTGAGGAACCTCCATACTGTTTTCTAGTGGCTGCACCAGTTTATATTCCCACCAACAGTGCACGAGGATTCCCTTTTCTCCACACCTTTGCCAACACTTGTTATCTCTTGTCTCTTTAGCCATTCTGGCAGGTGTGAGATGATATTTCACTGTGGCTTAGATTTCAGTTTCCCTGATGGTTAGTGATGTTGAACACCTTTTCATGTAGCTGTTGGCCATTTGTAGGTCTTCTTTGGAAAAATGTCTATTGACATTTATTGAGGTCCTTTGCCCATTTTTTAATTGGGTTATATGTGTTTTGTTTTGCTACTGGGTTGTATGAGTTCCTTATATATTTTGGATATTAACCCCTTATAAGATATGATTTGCAAGTATTTTCTCCCATTCCATAGATTGCCTTCTCATTTTGTTGTTTCATTTTCTGTGCACAAGCTTTTTAGTTCGATATAGCCCCATGTGTTTATTTTTGCTTTTGTTGCCTTGCTTTTGGAACATTTCCAAAAAGACATCGCCAAGGCCAGTGTCATAGAGATTTTTTTCCTGTGTTTTCTTCTAGGAGTTTTATGGTTCAGATATAATATTTAAGTCTTTAACCCATTTTGAGTTAATTTTTGTGTATAGTGTAAGATAAGGATCCAGTGTCATTCTTTTGCATGTGGATATCCAGTTTTCCCAACACTGTTTATTGAAGAAACTATCCTTCCCCCATTGTGTGTTCTTGTCAAAGAACATCTTGTCAAAGATTAGTTGACTGTATATGAATGGATTTATTTCTGGGCTTCTGATTCTATTCCATTTGTCTTTGTATCTACTTTTATGCCAATACTGTACTGTTTCAATTATAATAGCCTTGTAATATAGTTTGGAAATATGAAATGTGATGGCTCCACATCTGTCATTTTCTGAATGTGATTTTAAAAGGTTCAATGTCCTTTGTTGACTAGAAACCATAGTAAGGGCCACTACAGAAGCTATTGTGTCTTTGTGGGCAACTCTGCAGCATCTCTTAATATTCTGAGAACTGTCTAGAACCGACCTACATGCAACTCCAGACAACAGTACAAGTTCTCTGGAACAATGTGATGATGTCAGCCTTTTATTAATAATTTTTGCAATTAGGGAAAAGTTAGATGAAAGTAGGAAATTCCAAGGATAGCTATTGATTAGTTTAAGACTTCACAGTTAGTAACTGTGAATACCAGGAACAGGGAACACAGGAAGGGCCTGGAGAAAGTTTCATATTTGATTCAACAGATTTCTAACCTTAGGAAAGTCAGACACTTGCAAGCAATTATCTGTCTCAGTATGCAGCCACACTCATGCCCAGAGATAGGATGCTCTGGTCCTGTTTCTCAATAATGCCCTTTATTCTGTCAACGCTTAGTTTCCTGGACCTGCGACCTTCACTTGTGGTTTTTGTCCTTTTCTCACTTCCTCCCATTCTCCCTCCTTTTCTTCTTTCTTTTCCCTTCTCTTTGTCCCTTAATAATTATGTGCTATGCCCCAAATAAGAGCAGATGGTGAGTTCAGATTTGTAACTACTCCCAGACGTGAGATATCTTTGTGTTGTTTATTTAGCTAACTCTTAATCTATTCATTTCACAAGCATTTGTTTGCTAATAAATGTTAACATGTAACTGTTGTTATAGAGAGGGAATGCTTAGTAAATAGTAATTAAAAAAAGAAAAGAAAGGGAAATTCAGACACAGTCTCTACCTTCAAGAAATTTACAGTCTAGTGGAAAGGGCTGATAATAATCACAAGTAATCACCCCCAAATAGATTTTATTACAAATTGGTATGAGAGTTATGACAGAACAGCACAAGTAAATGAATGAGGGTGAGGGTTCCAAGAAAGGATTCCCTGAGGGTGTGACATTTAGCCTGAGACCTAAAGTAGGGATTCACAACCGGGGCAATTTTGACAATGTCTGGAGGCATTTTTGGTTGTCATAATTGGGACAGGGAGGGTTTATATTTTATGATCATGTTGTGTGAGTTTGGTTTATGTCTATAGCAGGGATATTTTCAAAATAAAAAAGAATCTATTCTAAAAAAAGAAATAGGTGAGGGAGATTAAGAGGTACAAACTTCCGGTTGCAAAATCAATGAGTCACGGGTATGAAATGTGCAGTGTGGGGAATTACCGTCAATAGCTATGTAGTATCTTTGCATGGTGACAGATGGTAACTAGGCTTATCGTGGTGATCATGTTGGAAATTTATAGAAATATTGAATCGCTATGTTGTGTAACAGGAACTAACAGTGTTGTAGGTCAATTATGCGTCAAAAGCAAAAAAACAAACTCAGAAAAAGGTCAGATTTGTGGTACCAGAGGTGGGGGTGACAGGGTAAAGGGGACCTGGATGAAAGCAGAATAAAAAAAGAATCAATTTGGACCCCCATGATGTATATTGTCCTGGATATCCCCATGCGTTGACTAGGCTTCACTTGTTTCAGGGTGACTGTAGATAGCACCTAACACAGAGAAGTCATTGTTCAGCTTTCAATGTTACATTAGACAATTTTTTGAGCACCCAGTAAGACAGTTGCCTTGAATACCAGAGTTTCAAAAGAAAGAAAGGTTTTTCTTGGAATTCTGACACTTCCCTTTCACATATCAAGGTACCTACATATGACTCAGGTCATAGTGTTTTATACTATAAGACATTCAGTAGATTGAAGGAAGGTTCTGATATCAGGGCAGTTCCCGTCAGACAGGAAGAGGTAGAAAGTGCTTCTTGTGCTTCGGGGAAGGAACCAAGGGAACGAGAGAAAGAGGAAAGCAAAGCAAAGCAATCTGATTTGGATGTCCTTGCTTTGTCCTTGGTAGGGCTGGGAGGGCATCTGAAGCACTGAAATAATTTTGAGGGAATCTGAGAATCAGAAGCTTGTTCTGCATTTCTCATAGGTTCTGTCTGCCCTGTCCTCCTTTCTAGGTTGTTGCCCTTGTCCCTCAGGTTAGCCAAATTGCTGAATCTGTTCTCATATTCAAACAGCACACCATCCAGACCAAGAGAGAATGTCTTTATATTCCAGCAAGTGTTCCAAGATCCATTCTGAGGAGACAGGCTTAGGTCACACAACTGAACCAATCAGCATGATCACCTGATACTAGGAGGGGAATAAAACGTGTTAATCACTTAGGTATTGTCACACCCACCACTGGACTCCAGGAGAGGAGTTGGCTTCCCTACAACTACGTGGATCCCAAATGGAAATCAGGCACTACTGAAAAAGGGACATGGATTCTGGAGAAAAACACAAATGCCCACTCTAGCCTACTCCTTAGGCCACCCAATAGCCAGACGTACTCTTCTTTCAGCACGTGGTTTAAAACATGGCCAAGCTTACATAGAACAAGCACACACCTCATACACAGACCTTATAAACGCGCGTGTCACCTCAGAAAACACAATCCAAAGATTGATTCAGTTACTGAATCCGGATTCTAAGAGCTCTGATAAAAATCAAAACCATATATAATCACACAGCTTATGGGCTACATTGCCATGCTTTGTGTTTGACCGACTGCATAATTCCCAGAGAGTCTTGCCTGTAAGATGAAGTGACAAATAACTTCTCAGCTTGCCCTCACAGGGTGTCTCAATAGATCACTAAACTAGGATCATTAGACTGTTTATTCTTCAAGGCTTGCTTTAAAACTTTTCTCTTGCTGGGTCCACCAACCCTAAACTGTGACATAATAAACTTGGCTCAATCTTCAACTGCTTCTCACATGGAAATATCCCCAGATACAGTAAATCAGAACAAAGCCCTAACCTTTGACCTTGTTATTCTGAAATGCTACTAATATTGCATTGGTGGTTTCCTTTACAGTGGTAAGCAATAAACTTGACTTTGTTTTAGCAACAAGTTAATTTGGGGAGCTCTTCAGAGAGTGCGCAATTGACCCTGCGTGAGGTGTATTCCTTTTCTTGGGTCCAAATATAGTTTCTCATGATTCACTAATTTATGGCTAAATGGATACTTATTTGTATGGAGTGCATATAAGAATACAATGGTGCAGAAAAAAAAGAGTGACTAAAGTGAAACTTCCATTTGGAAAAGAGGAAACATCTCATAGGGATGACTGGTCCCGATATCCATGATATGACTGGACTCCCTCGCCTGGGAGTTCCTTAGTTTGCCAATCTGCTCACCTCTGGTTTGGTTATGGCAGGATGTTTCTTTTCTACTGTCCTTCACAGCCATCTCTGAGATGGGCACTGAGTATGTCTCCCCTTTCCCTTTACTTCTTAGAGGCTCATTTCCTATTAGTTAAGGAGCTTAGAGTTTATATTCAGGGCCTGAGAAATCACAGGCTAGGAGCTTATTCGGCAATAGAGCTTCAATAAAAGTATAGAGGCTTCCAGGCTAGTTGTTTCATAGGCCAGCAGCCAAAGACAGAGACCCTGATGAGTTGAAGTCTTGAAATTCAATTCTAGCCACCAGAGTTTCTTTGGTAGTGAGCCTCCACTTCCCTGCTTTGCTCACTCCTCTAGTGCTGTGGTTCTCAAAGTGTGGTTCCTAGGCAAGCAGCAGCAGCATCTGAGAACTGGTTAGAGATGCCAATTCTTGGGTCCGGACCTATTCAGAACCTCTGGGGTTGGGGCCCAGCAGTCTGTGGTGGAATAAGCACTGGAGGTGAGATAAAGTTTGAGACCACAGCTTTAAGTGATGTCATTTGGGGGCAATTTGAAACAATAAGCTGGGGCATGAAAATGCCGTTAGAATAGTCTCTCCCTGCAGGCTTTATATGAGGGCTTCTTCTCAAGTGGAGCCACGACGCTTTTCCTTTTCTTATTAGTAGGAGCTAATTAGCAGAGGCCTGGATGGGGGATAGGGGGCAGCAGCGTTTTCCTGAACCACAAAGATAACTGCTCTTCTAATCTTTCAGGGTTCCAGGTACTAGACTCTCCGGTAACTGAATAGACATCAAAGGTAGTGTTCCTCTAGGCAAGGTCTTATTTTCTTCCTTCTGCTTTCCGATGGCAGTATCAAAATTATCATACCTCTTTTGTGTAGGAATTTATTGAAGGCCACTAAAAATAGTCAACACACTCTAACATCCTAATTTTTCCTCCGAAGTCCCTTCTTGCAAAAGCTTCAATATGTACATGATCTGGTTCTCCAGGGTACAGATGGACAGAAATGATTATTTCCGTTACCATGTATTAATAACTACAGTCTTCCAACCACTGAATAGATGTGTCCCATTGGTCTCCACCCAACCTCCTTGGCTCAGCTAAGACCACATTTTAGAGTCTCTTAATGTTAACCTTACTCTCAGTCCCAATTTCTGTATCAAGGATCTGAATTACAAACAACAGAAACCAAGTATGGTTGTCTTAGAAGGAAAAAATTGTGGAGAAAGAAAGAGGGTTTATTGAAATGAAATGGTACCCCACAGATTCACCTGGGGGCTGGGGGATGAGAGAGGGTGAATGGGCAGGACTAGGATGCTGAAGATGAATCAGTGGGAAGAACAGCCACTGCAGGAGGGATCAGGTCAAGGTGCCACTACCAGCATTGCTGACGCTGAGTCATGGCTGCTGAGATGACCTAACATCTAACCATCAGGATGTGTTCTTACGTCAGACACCCAAAGTCTAAGTGCCAGGGTGAGCTTAGAGTTGAGTTAAGTGGCTCGACTTCACTCATGTGCCAACTGATCCCTGACCAGTAGGAGAAGATAAAGGAGGATCTGGGCCCTCTCATCTTCCATAATGGTTGATGGACCCCAGAGATGGTAAGATGATAAGAATGATATTAAGGAGGAGAATGAAAGCTGGGGGGAGGGGGTGGGAGGTGAAAATAATGGTTGCCTCTGGGGCCTGAAGTGGGGATATCGCACTGCCCTAAAGAGTCCACGTGGGAGTTCAGTGACTTTATAAAGTATTGACACTTAGAACAGGGCCTGGCACATGGTGAGCACTAGGTAAATGTCCCTGCTTGCTGTTTTATGCTTTTTTTCCAAGGCATCGTCATTGCCTTGATCATATGTAAAATTAAAAGAGAATGACTCCACCTTACCCCACCCCTCGAAAAAGTAGAGAAAGTAAAGAACAAAAGGCAAAAAGAATTTATATCCTGCCTTTCCATTGAGTAATATAACATCAGTAGTATCCTGTGTTCGTAAATATTGTTTACAATTTGAAAGGTTTTTCAGTATCAGGATTGCATATTCATCATTCTATTGTGATATCTTGGCGTGGAGGCCTGATGCAGTCGTCACTGGTTAATATAAAATATCAGCTATCAGAAACAGAAAGTGACCAGAGATCTTTTCTGTCTTTAATTTCTGTGGAATAAAATCGGTAAATGATATCACATGAAAGCATTATTTTTTAAAATGCCGTGTTTGGGGAGGTTTGTTTCGATATCAAATATTTCTATTTCATGATTTTGTTTATCTGGAAAATGATTATTGGAGACATGGTAGCATACCTGAGTGAAGGATGGGAGAAAGGGGAAGAGGGATATGGAATGGGAAGGATAAAAGGGGGAAGAAAGAGAGTTAACACTTGCTGACTGTTGTGCAACTTTCCTCTACATAAATTATCTCATTTCATCTTCCAAATAACTGGGCCATTTAAATCTGCAGAACACATTCTTGAAACGGAAATTTACCTGAAAGCCATTATAACAAAGAAGGTAACTGTTGAGTGAATAAATAGCTCAGGATGAGCAGTTGAGGAAGTGGGTACCCTCTTCATCTTCCTTGGGATAACACTCCGAATTATTTAAAAATATATTATCTAATTTATGTTTTTAAAAAGGCTAAACTCTGGTCAGTGTAGTTTGGGTAGTTAAGTCAATTACATTGTATTCTAACTCTTCACAGATTTGTAACACATACATCAAGTTTACGTTCACGGGTAACTCTTCCTTGACTGTATGGATTTTAAGTGTCATCTTTGAATATGGAATCAAAGACTATCTATACCTGGTAAAGAAAATTCAAATACGCGCACACACACACACAGACTCAGAAACCAAAATACTGCATTTCACAGAAATTTTCAGCCTTAACTATTATGTGTAAGGGGAATTTTATGTGTAGTTATAATTTTAACATGTAAAAATAGACTAGGGATAAGGTAAAACTCCAAGTAATTTCTTGCTAAATCCAAACACCCTTGACTTAAGATCACAATCTAAGTTCCTAACCATATGGAACCGTTTACTAGTTGAGACACAGTTACTGATTCAGCTATTATGAAGCAGTCCCTAGAATATGTTCTCTGGCCATTTTATGGTTTTAAAAATGACAGACCAAGGTTGAACTCAGATGGCTGAAAGAGGCACCTATGAGGTTGAAAGCAACAAATAGAATTTGTACATATTACAGAAGGAGCTGCCAGCTAAAAGCACTAGAGTTGGAATTATCAAGGACATAGGGTATTATTTTGTCATTTCATTTGTAAAAAAAAAATGAATGGAAACATGTACAAATATTTGTTTGACTACAGAAATATCCCAGTAGAACTCCATCTCATGGACATCATTATCCTATAAAAGAAAATTGTTCCCTGTGTGGATTGCAGATATGAATATATTCACAGCAAAATGTGTGCAGTTTGAAATCTTTGCTATATTTTCTCTTTCTATTTGTACTGGTTTCTCTTTACAACAGCAGGGGATGCTCTCAAGGGGATGCTGGAACAAGTTCCTTCCTTACTACCTACATCCAAAATCTGAGCTAGTTATAAAAAGTTTTTTTTTAAACCAGGTATAGATAGCCTTTGATTGCATACTTAAAGATGAAAGAAAATTCATATATTGATGGAAAAGTTAACTCTTCATTTTAAGGTATTATAAATGGCTAATATCAAACCAAGGAAAAACATATGACTATCTCAAAATCAGTAGAAGAAATTTGGACCAAGAGGCTGCAAGAGATTCATGGTTAATACTGTAGAAGATGAATCTCAGAAGCCATCACATGACAGATAACATGTCTGCCGTTGCAAGAGCCTCCCGCTGACTTTCCTATACGTCCTTGGCCTCCATTGAATCCATCTCTTCTTCAAACAGCTAAAAGCATCTTCTCAAAATGAAATTCTAGGGACTTCCGTGGGGGTGCAGTGGTTAAGAACCTGCCTGCCAATGCAGGGGACACGGGTTCGAGCCCTGGTCGGGGAAGATCCCACATGCCACGGAGCAAATAAGCCCCTGCCCCACAACTTCTGAGCCTGTTCTCTAGAGCCCGTGAGCCACAACTACTGAGCCCATATGCCACAACTACTGAAGCCCATGCGCCTAGAACCTGTGCTCTGCAACAAGAGAAGCCACCGCAATGAGAAGCCTGCACATTGCCACAAAGAGTAGCCCCCGCTCGCCACAACTAGAGAAAGCCCACATGCAGCAACGAAGACCCAACGCAGCCAAAAATAAATAAATTTATTAAAAAAAACACAAAGATTTCTCTTTGATTAAAAAAAAAAGAAATTCTAATCATGTAATCCTACTCCATAAATCTTTCATTATGCTTGAGATAAAATGCAAAGTCCTCAGCATGACTCACATGGTCCTTTTACAATACAGATATTTCCTGTGTCTGCCTTTCTAGATTCAGGGCCTTATAATTTTTAACCCTTTTACTGAATGTGCTTCTTCCCTTTTTTGGATAGTCTACTCTGATTTATGGCTCAGCTGAAGCACCACCTTTTCAGGAAAGCTTTCCCTGACCCCTCAGACCTATGAGGGAAGGACGGGACATAAATGCATATTTTTGTGGTAGTAACTGCTACAGAGAAATATACAGAATGATAATGGGCCTGTAATTTTACATAGGATAATCAGAAAAGGCATTGCTGATCAAGTAGTATTTGAGCAAAGACCCGAAGGGATTTGAAATAAGACTTACACTTGCAGCTATCTGGGGCAAGGGCAGTCCAGCCAGAGGCGGAATCTGGTGCAAGGGCCCTGAGGTAGGATGGACTTGCTATTTGAGAAAGAACAAGAAGGCCAATATGGCAAGCACCAAGTAAGGGAATAGAGCAGGGAGAGCACTAGAAGACAGACTCATAGAACCTGTAGATCATGGTGAGCAGTTTGGATTTAGATCTAAAAAACAATGGAAAGCTAGATTTGAGTGAGTGAAGGGGTGAACACTGGGAGACGAGGCTAGAGAGGGAATGGTTTAGGGGTTTGGACACAGTGTGGTGCAAAGAGACCATTGTAAAGGTCTTGGCCATTCCTCTGAGTAAACCGTGTTGGCTTTGGATTGCTTAAGCAGGATAGTAACGTGATCTGATGTGTATTCTGGGTGATCACTCTAGCTGCTATGTTAGAATAGAGGGGGAAAGAGTGGTGGCAGGGAACCTCGTAAAGTGCCTCTCACAGTCCTCCTGATGAGTACTGACTGTGACTGCACAAGTGAAGTAGAGGTGCTGATGAGTGCCTGGGATCTGGATTTATTTATCTGGAAGAGAGAGCTGACAGAATTTGCTAATATAAAGTGGAAGGAAGAGAAGTGTGAAGAATTATTCTAACGTTTTAGCCTAAGCAACCATAAAAATAGGGAATAGAGTTGTTTTGGTCTAAGAACTATTAAAAAATAGGGAATAGAGTATAACAAAAGGTGAAAAACTAGGAGAAGCTCTTTTGTAGGAGAGGGACTGCTGCTGGTACTTAAATAAAGAATTCCCTTTAGAATATGTTGAGTTTGAGATAACCATTAGATAATCAGGTAGAATTTTCTAGTAGAGAGTCAGATACAAAAATCTAGAGCTTAGCAAAAAGTTCAGGGCCAGAGGTATGCAGTTTGGAGTCATATGGAAATACATGGTATTTAAAAACTGGGAGTAAGTGTAGATTGAAGAGAGGAGGTCAGAGGACCTCCAGGGGCACTCCAAATTTTAGAAGTCAGCAAGATAAGGATGATCCAGCAAAGCATTAAGCTGTTCTGTGAGATAGAAGGACACCCCAGAGACCGGTGTTCAGAGGCCAAGTGGAGAGTATGTTTCAAATATTTGTTAGGAGCTACAAATTACTAATATCAGAATTGAAGAAGGGGACATCACTTCAGATCCCATGAACAATGAAAAGATTAAAAAGAAATACTAAGAACAACTCAATGACCACAAATTTGATAACCTAGATGAAATGGACCAATTGCTTAAAAAACACAATCTCCCAAAACTCACACAAGAAGGAGTAGATAATCTGAAAAGGCCTATGTCTATTTAATATTGAATCAATAATGAATAATCTTCCAAAAGAGAAAACACTAGGTCCAGACAGATTCACCACTGAATTATACCAAACATTTGAGGAAGAATTTATGCCAATTCTCTATACTCTCTTCCAGAATATAGAAGCAGAGGGAATACTTTCTAACTCATTCTAGGAGGTCAGCATTATCCTAATTTGAAAACAAGGCACAGACATTACTAGAAAAGAAAACTAGAAATTAATATTTCTCATGAACACAGATGCAAAATCTTCAACAAAATATTAGCAAATTGAATCCAACAATGTATAAAAGGAATTGTACAACATGACCAAGTGGCATTTATCCTAGGTATGCAAGGTGTTTTAACATTTGACAATCAATTAATGTTATCCATCATATCAACAAGTGAAAGAAGAAAAATCACATGATCACATGAATAGATGCCGAAAAGGCATCTGACAAAATCCAATACCCATTCATGATACAAATTCTCATCAAACTTGGAATAGAAGGGAACTTCCTCAAATTGATAAAAAATCGTCTTCAAAAACCTGCAGCTAACATCATACTTAATGATGAAAAACTAGAGACTTTCCCACTAAGATCAAGAAAAAGGCAAAGAAGTCCCTTCACCACTCCTTTTCAACATCATACTGGAAATGCTAGCTAATGCAAACAAGAGGAAAAATAGACAACAGAAACATATCTAAAGATAATCCATAAACTGGAGTTGTCAGACACAGATTTTAAGTAACTATTACTTATGTTTGAGAAAATAGATGACACAATGGAGAATTTCACCAAAGCACCAGAATCTACAAAAAAGAATCAAATAGAAATTCTTGAACAGAAAATCATAATAATTAAAATTAAGAGTTCAATATTTGGGTTTTTATCAAATTAGACTGAGCAGAAGAAAGGATTTGTGAATGAGAAGATAAGCTATTAAAGCCATGCAAACTAAAGCACACAGTGAAGAAAGTATGGAAAAGCCATAGTACACAGCTTTTGTGTCTATGTGTAAGAGTCACCCAAAATTAGTGTGTTTGCACCATTCCATGGGCAGAATACCCATGGAATGTGGGTATTGTGATACCATGAAAGAAATCCCGTCCTGGCCAGTGAGGATGATCTGGTCACCAAGCCACCCTCTTGGAACCAAGGCCTGACTCCAGAACTCGACTTCAGGGCCTTAGGACAACCCTATGGGTATGATTCTGGGAGCTCTTCAGGCATCTGGTTGACCTCAATGAGTGGTAAAGAGAGTTGGAGAGTGCTCCTAAGAAATCTCACCCACACAGGTCCTAATCTAGGCTCTGGGTGCCCTTCCTGGATAATAATGCAGATTCTGGGTGATTCCAATCACCAGAAGAGGATTATGAAAACTTTGGCAAAGGCACTTTGAACTGGTGGGAGTTAGGGGATTAAAAGGGGGCCTGAGGTGTGGAGCCCAGGTCAGGGGTTCCACTTACTTGGGTCTGAGGAAGGTAATGAGAATTTTAGTGATCATTTAGGGACCTGTGATCTAACTCAAATCAATGAGAGTCATTCCTTGGCTTTTGCTTGAAATATTGGAGAAGAGATTTTCTTCCCAATGAAATTCTTAAACTTTGATAATATACGCTTTTAGATTTTGTTGCCTTTCTTTGTTGCCACTGGAATGAATATGATTGAGAAATAAGCCAGCAAAGTTGAAAACAAAACTAAGTGACAGAGAGGAGGGAAAACATATTCTTGAAGACAGGGATTAAACAACTGGATTGCACCGAGTCAGCAGCTAGTTTATTACAGAAATATGAGTCAATATGTTCCCTTATTTGCTTAAACTGAGTAGATTTGGAATTTTCTTACTTGAAACAGGATGAGCCCTTATTCACATGCACAAGATTTTTATCTTCTCCCTTCTTGTGTGAGGGTCTTGTGGTACTGTTTCTGGTGGTACTGCCTCAGTCATTGAGCAGAGCAGAGTCTGAAGGGTGACTGGCTCTGATGGAATGATAGTAAGTTTGACACTTACTTAAACTGTTTACAGGATATCCTGGTAGGACAGCAGGTGCTCTGAAACATGAGTGTGGAGCTCAAGGGGAATGTCAGGTTTGAGATATAAATTTTGGTAGCACTATCATATTAGTAAGAGAAAGTTTTGGCATTGTAGGAGATATACAGTAACAAGAAAAAACTGAACGTGAACTATAAGGGAGCTAATATTTAATAGGCAGCTAGAAGAGAGGAATCAACGAAAAAAGGGAGGCTGATGTGAAGTAGGGGAAAATCCAAGGGTGAAGAACGAAGAAAAAAAAAGAACAGAGTTGTAAGACTTCGGTACATGTGGTAAAAGTAGAAGATGAATGACATGTAACTTTTCAATTAGCATTTAAATATTGGATTTGGCAACTCGGGTTAATGAATGACCTTTAAGAGAGGAGTTTTGTTAGAGGAAAGGGACGAGAAAAAATTCAGAGGTTGAGGGTTGCACAAATGTATCAACTAAGATTATATTTGGCTGAAAAATAATGATTTACATATGGGTAAAATTTTTAAATATCATATTTCTCTGAGGAATTTTAAATATCAACAGTGATTATATTCTTCTTTAAGGTCAAATTGAGATTAATTTCTATGATTTCTATTTGATTTTGAGACCTTAAAAATAACTAGTGAGTAATTTCTGTTTGTCAAAAAACTCCTAAGCTGATTCATAGAAATCAGAAGACAATTGAGCTTGCAAAGAATCATTTTACTTATACTCTTGCATCTATATGCATACATATAAAATATCAACTAATTAAAATCAACATAGTATATGGACTGAACTATATTATGTTAAAATATTATTTATATGTTAAAACTAAAGTTCACAGCCTTAAATAATATCATCTAAATGTATATAGTTTACTACACATGTGAATGTTTAAATAAATGCATTCAACACTACATCAATAAGTAAATGAAGATAAAGAGTAGTTTAAAGGAGAGGACTGGTAATTTTAAAAGTTATAATGAAATAAAACAAAAGTTAAACATTCATGTCTTTCATGGAGGAAGTCAGGAAGAGACATCCCAGAGCTGGTAGGAATCTCCATAGTTACCTGGCTCACAGGCTCCTTTATCTTTCTCCTCTACTGTGTTTGGCCATGGCTTCCATCCTAAAGCTTTTTTCATTGTCCAGATGGTTGTTGGGGCTTTAGACACCAGACGTGTATTCTAGACAGTAGGAAGGAGAAAGGACTAATGGCAAGAGGGAACATGTTAAAACCCCCTGTTCAACACTTTTTTTGAAATCTACCTAAATTCTGCTTGAAACACATTGAACACCCCTAGCTGCCAGAATGACTGGGAAATAAAATATTTTATCTGGGCACATTGATCAGGGTGCAGTTAGAGACAAAGAACAGGATAGACACTAACAGTCTCTGTCTCAATGGATTATGAGACACAAAGTAAAATGCACTGTATTTTCCAAAATATTTGGTAGAGATATGGGGAGGTATTTTGAATAGTATTTGAGAGAATGGGAATTTTTAGGATGGGAAAGACATGAGTGTTTGTGGGTTGAAGGGCAGAATGCATAAGATAAAGTGCAATTAATTAATGCAGCAAGGCACCTGGAGAGGTGAGAAACAGGGATTGAGGGCACAGTAGTCCCTATTCCTCATGCCTCCCATTTCAGGAAATCAATGTCAAGGTGGTCTACAATGCATTGTTCACACTCGGGTCCCATCTGCCTTACATGGGATTTTAGAGTTTAATGGCATAGTTATAACACTTTAATTTTGCATGAAAACACTTTGCAAATATAATTTGTGAGGGTGCCATGTTCATTATGGTAAAGAATAAGCTATTTAGCAAAAAAGGGATTGTTCTTCGTAGATTTGAGCAAGAAACCTTGGCCAATAAAATGTTTTTAGATTAAGTTTTAAAATAATAGGCTATGTGCCTAGACGTATGTATAAAAACTAGATAAAATGAATCTTTGGATAAGTGATCCTTTGGACAATTAACTTATCATATTTAATACATTGCTTTCAATATTAGCATTTATCTTTCTTTTTTATTATAATCTGGTCTGCACAGGCGCGCGCGCGCGCGCGCGCACACACACACACACACACACACACACACACTACTCTTAAAAAGGTCTGATAGTTGCTAAAATCAACATATATGGAAATAGCCTCTATAGCTTAAAAGGGTCTTTTTAGCATTTATTAGAAAGTATGATATAATACCTTATTCCTTTTGCTCTGTGTTGGCATTCCAAATGCCATGTTCTAATAGCATATGACAACATAAATAATTTACTAATTTAGAATTTACCCACTCCTCAGTTTTTTAAAGGAGAATATACAGAATATTTAAAATGAATATTATCAAGTTTCTACCATATAGATAAGAGGCAAGCTTACTTTTCATAAGATTGAAAAATTAAAGGCATTTTATGGAGAATTAAATCATTCTCCAGCTATCCACATTATGTGTAAAAATAGTTTCTTATTTTGTATCTTCAGAAATACTACCTAAATATCTCTAAAGTTTTGTAAGTATACACTTGCTTTCTTTATGCTTTATTTCATCTTTGCTTAAAATATGATTCATTCTAGTTTCATTTTAGATATATTCACTCTCTAAAGTTATGGGTCAAAATTATAATTTAGCAATCACCGTATTTTCTGCAATTAAAAAAATCTTGTGTAATTTGAAGTTGAATTCACATGCTTTTGTCTACTCTTTATCAAAGATCAAATAATTATGTTTGAAAAATTCCATTGAGGGGGTGCCTTCAAGATGACAGAGGAGTAAGACATGGAGGTCACCTTCCTCCCCAAAAATACATCAAAACTACATCTAGCAAAAATCCTCAACAACATACTAGCAAACAGAATCCAACAGCACATTAAAAGGATCATACACCATGATCAAGTGGGGTTTATTCCAGGAATGCAAGGATTCTTCAATATACACAAATCAATCAATGTGATAAACCACATTAACAAATTGAAGGAGAAAAACCATGTGATCATCTCAATAGATGCAGAGAAAGCTTTCGACAAAATCGAACACCCATTTATGGTAACAACCCTGCAGAAAGTAGGCATAGAGGGAACTTTCCTCAACATAATAAAGGCCATATATGACAAAGCCACAGCCAACATCGTTTTCAATGGTGAAAAACTGAAACCATTTCCACTGAGATCAGGGACAAGGCAAGGTTGCCCACTCTCACCACTATTATTCAACATAGTTTTGGGAGATTTAGCCACCACAGTCAGAGAAAAAAAAGAAATTAAAGGAATCCAAATCGGAAAAGAAGAAGTAAAGCTGTCACTGTTTGCAGATGACATGATACTCTACATAGAGAATCCTAGGGATGCCACCAGAAAACTACAAGAACTGATCAATGAATTTGGAAAAGTAGCAGGATACAAAATTAATGTACAGAAATCTCTTGCATTCCTATACACTAATGATGAAAAATCTGAAAGAAAAATTAAGGAAACACTCCCATTTCCCATTGCAGCAAAAAGAATAAAATACTTAGGAATAAACCTACCTAAGGAGAAAAAAGACCTGTATGCAGAAAACTATAAGACACTGATGAAAGAAATTAAAGATGATACAAACAGATGGAGAGATATACCATGTTATTGGATTGGAAGAATCAACCTTGTGAAAATGAGTATACTATCCAAAGCAGTCTACAGATTCATTGCAATCCCAATCAAACTACCAGTGGCATTTTTCACAGAACTAGAACAAAAAGTTTCACACTTTGTGTCAAAACACAAAACACCCTGAATAGGCAAAGCAATCTTGAGAAAGGAAAACAGAGCTGGAGGAATCAGGCTCCTGGACTTCAGACTATACTACAAAGCTACAGTAATCAAGACAGTATGGTACTGTCACAAAAACAGAAATATAGATCAATCGAACAGGATAGAAAGCCCAGAGAGAAACCCACACACATATGGTCACCTTATCTTTGATAAAGGAGGCAAGAATATACAATGGAGAAAAGACAACCTCTTCAGTAAGTGGTGCTGGGAAAACTGGACAGCTACATATAAAAGAGTGAAATTAGAACACTCCCTAGCACTATACACAAAAGTATACTCAAAATGGATTAAAGACTTAAATGTAAGGCCAGACACTATCAAACTCTTAGAGGAAAATGTAGGCAGAACACTCCATGACATAAATGCAAGATCCTTTTTGACCCACCTCCTAGAGAAATGGAAATAAAAACAAAAATAAACCAATGGCACCTTACAAAACTTAAAAGCTTTTGCACAGCAAAGGAAACCATAAATGAGATGAAAAGACAACCCTCAGAATGGGAGAAAATATTTTCAAATGAAGTAACTGACAAAGGATTGATTAATCTCCAAAATACACAAGCAGCTCATGCAGCTCAAAATCAAAAACACAAGTAACCTAATCCAAAAATGGGCAGAAGACCTAAATATACATTTCTCCAAAGAAGTTATACAGACTGCCAACGAACATATGGAAGGATGCTCAACATCAGTAATCATTAGGGAAATGCAAATCAAAACTACAATGAGGTATCACCTCACAGCAGTCAGAATGGCCATCAAAAAATCTACAAGCAATAAATGCTGGAGAGGGTGTGGAGAAAAGGGAACCCTCTTGCACTGTTGGTGGGAATGTAAATTGATACAGCCACTATGGAGTTTCCTTAAAAAACTAAAAATAGAACTACCGTACGACCCAGCAATCCCACTACTGGGCATATATCTTGAGAAAACCATAATTCAAAAAGAGTCATGTAGCACAATGTTCATTGCAGCTCTATGTACAATAGCCAGGACATGGAATCAACCTAAGTGTCCATCGACAGATGAATAGATAAAGAAGATGTGGCACATATATACAATGGAATATTACGCAGCCATAAAAAGAAATGAAATTGAGTTATTTGTAGTGAGGTGGATGGACCTAGAGACTGTCATACAGAGTGAAGTAAGTCAGCAAGAGAAAAACAAATACCGTATGCTAACACATATATATGGAGTCTTAAAAAAAAAAAAAAGGTACTGAAGAACCTAGGGGCAGTAGAGGAATAAAGAGGCAGACATAGAGAATGGACTTGAGGACGCGGGAAACGGGAATGGTAAGCTGGGACGAAGTGAGAGAGTGGCATGGACGTATATACACTTCCAAATGTATAATAGATCGCTAGTGGGAAGCAGCACATAGCACAGGAGGATCAGCTCAGTGCTTTGTTTCCACCTAGAGGGTTGGGATAGGGAGGGTGGGAGGGAGACCCAAGAGCGAGAGATATAGTGATGTATGTGTATCTGATTCACTTTGTTATACAGAAGAAACTAACACATCAGTGTAAAGCAATTATACTCCAATAAAGATGTTAAAAAGAAGAATTCCACCGAGATGGGAAGCTTAGGAGAGACAAAAATGCAGCCCATGGGATTTTTCAGTTTGTATGACATAATTTTAAAAATCATCAGTGTCTTCAGTGAAGTACTATGATGCTAAAATTATAATGACTTAAAGATAATGATGTTCATATCAACATAGACATGTCACCATCACTACAAATACTCTATCAGCTTATTCCAGTCCCTACACCCTGTTAGTCTCCTCTCTACTCCAAACTGGTTCCTGGCAAATAAGAAATGTGGAGAAAGGGGGAGAGGAGAACGGGTGGAAGAGATGGTGGGAGAGAAAGAGAGAGAAGGATGAAGGAATTTTGGAATGAATGAGAAGAGCTTTGATTTACAGGCACTGTGTTTTAGAGGGGAAGTGAAATGAGTTCTAAACTCTAAATTACTTCTTCCATGAAATGTTTCCTGATATCTTTCACTTGCTCCAGAAACAATTCTACTTTGTATCAATCCCCTTAATTCTTATTGTACCCTTTAAATAATCTGCATCACTTGTATTATGGTTTTTAAAGCATCAGTTTTTCTTTTCTACCAGATTATCAAGTATTTCATAAGGGACTGGGCCTCATTTATCTTTATGATCTCTGTATGTTTAACACAATACCAGCTACATAGGACCTCATTAAATAATTTTTAGGCTAATGAATTAATTCATATAGTTTTTTTAGGAGCTTTGGAATCTGTTAGAAGTATTTAAAGAATAGTAGTTGGACATTAAGTATTCTTCATTAATTGTCATTATAGCAGTAATCACAATAATAAATATTCAGGCTTTTTGAGCTCTCTTTTAATTATGTTAGATTTAAAATTTAAATCTTTCACAGAAAATCTTGCTTTTCTCTCTTCTCTTTATAATATTGATATACAGCTGACACCAAAGGAAGGAAATACAAATAGATTTACAAAAGCTGATACTTACCAAGTAACTGTCCTCAGGGAATGTGAGTTATCAAGTCTGTAGCTTTGAACAGTTTGGAATCTATGTGTAACAAAATAGCCCATATAAAGAGCTATTTTTAACCACCACCAACACCACCACTACCATCACCACTGACAGCAACAATCTCAAAACTTGAAGAAAAACATTTGTACCTCAGCAGCCAGGGCATTTATGCACTCACATTGACCAACCTATATTTGTCCTGATCAGAGGTACAAAAATACATATCCACTATTTGTTAGATTTAAGTTGGAATTATAAACATTAAAAGATGCTATTTCTACACAAACAATTTTACTCCCTTTACAAATTATAAATTGAGTTTGCCCACAATATCAAATACCAATTTTTAAAATAAAATGTGGTAGAACTTCTTTCTAATTGAGTTTATGAAGAAATCACATGAACAAAGGTGAAGAAGAAGAGGAAGAGGAAGAAGGAGAAGAAAGAAGGAGCAAAATGGGGAGGGGGGAGGGGAATGGGATGGAGAAGGAAAAGGAGACAAGGAAAAGCAACTATAACCAATTTGTGCACTGAATAAGGCAATTTGGCTTTAGATAACTTAGATGACCAAAGAAAAGTGAAGGAAGGTGAAAATAAAGAGAGAAAGGCACAGTGAGCTTCTTTGTACTGGACTTCTCAATACTCTTTCTGGGCCCTAGTACCAAAAACAGGGGAAGAAGTGACTTCTGCTGATTTTGAGGATTGAATTTAATTTTATAGTAGTTTGGTAAGAAAATAAACATTGTGGGATCAGGTACTAGTAGAAGAATTATCATAAATTCAACCCTAAATTAATGAAATAGAATTGACAGTACAGAAATAAACCCTTACATTTATGGTCAATTACTTTTCAACCAGTGTGCCCAGACAATTCATTAGGGGAAAGAATAGTCTTTTCAACAAATGAGACAACTGGATATCCACATGTAAAAGAATGATGCTGAAACCCTGCCTCACACCATATACAAAATTAACTGAAAAATGTGTCATAGTGCTAAAACTATACAACTCTAAGAGGTAAATGTGAGAATAGATCTTTGCAACCTTGAGTTAGGCAATGGTGTCTTAGATATAACACCAAAAACACAAGTGACCAAAAAACAAAAGATAAATGGACTTTGTCAGAATTTTAAAAATTTGTGCTTCAAAGGAAACAATCAAGAAAGTGAAAAGCAACCCACAGAGTGGGAGAAAATATTAGCAAATCATGTATCTGATAAGGGACTGGTATCCAGAATGTATAAAAAATACTTTTACATCTCAGTAATTAAAAAGACCATCCCACTGTCTTAGTCAGTTGGGCTGCTGTAACAAAGTACCATAGATTGGGTGGCTTATAAACAACAGAACTTTATTTCTCAGAGTTCTGGAAGCTGCAAGTCTGACATCGGAGTGTCAGCGTAGTTGGGTTCTGGTGAGAGCTCTATTGCAAGTTGCAGACAGCTGACTTCACGCATCCTCACACAGAAGAAAGAGAGCAAGAGTCTGGAGTCTTTTGTAAGGTCACTGATCCCATCTATGAGGGCTCTACCCTCCTGACCTAATTGACTCCCCAAAGCCCTACCTCCTACTGCTATCACATTGTGGTTAGGATTTCAACATATGAATATGGGGCAGGGGGCAGGTCACAAACATTCAGTGCATAACATCAATTTAAAAATGGAGAATAGATTTGAATAAATATTTCTCCAAAGAAGATAAACAGATGGACAATAAACACATGAAAATATGCTCAACATTGTTAGCCATGAGGGAAACACAAATCAAAACAAGAAGATACCACTTCATATCCACTAGGATGACTATATTAAGAAAGACAGAAGATAGTAAGTGTTGACAAGAACACAGAGGAATTAAAACCATCGTGCATGGCTGGTGGGATTTTAAAATGCTTCAGCCACTTTAGAAAACACTTTGGCGGTTCCTCAAAATTTTAACCTAGAGTTTCTTTTCTATATGACCTAGCAATTCCATGGCTAGGTATATACTCAAGGTTAAAATTATATGTCCAAACACAAACTTGTACACAAATGTTCATAGCAGCATTATTCCTAGTAGCCAAACAGTAGAAACAACCCAAATGTCTCTCAAGTGACGAATGGATCGATAAAATGTGGCATATCCGTAAAATGGAATATTATTTAGCAAAAAAAAGAATGAAGTACTATTATATGCTGCAACATGGATAAACCTTAAAAACATTACGATAAGTGAAATAGTCCAGCCACAAATTGTACTATTAAAGTTATATGAAATGCAGAATAGGCCAATCTATAGAGATAGAAAGTAGATTAGGTTGGTAGCAGCTGAGGGAGGGTGGAATGGAACATGCCTCATAACGGGTGCTGGGTTCCTTTTGGGGGTGATGAAAGTGCTCTAAAATTAGATATTGGTGATGATTGTGCAACTCTGTTAATCTACTAAACCCTATTGAATTGTATACTTTAAAACAGTTAATTTTATGGTATGTCAATTATATCCCAATAAAGTTGTTATTAAAAAATAATAATTCGAATCAAGACATTTAGGATACTTCTCTGGTTATTGATTAGAGTCCAGTTTCTAGTTTAATAAGTTTATATGTAAAACAGAGGAATTGAGTAGATGATTTCTAAGGTGGCCTCTGGAAGTATAATTTGAATTTTATAAGTTTATGATTTTATCCTGAAATCTGATGGAAATCTGATTCAGTCGTGATCAGTATGTGCCCCTAATTGAAGTTCTCTCTCCCTCCCTCTCTTTGCCTCTCTCTATTTTGCGTTACATATTTTTGATTCATTGAGAGTAAGAAGATTCAAAATGGCGATATAAAAGAAGTCAGATTAACCTTTTATAACATTTAAAGCTCAGTATTTTTTACAGAAATACAATTACACTTTAATAAAGTAGGTAGAGAAATTCAAATGAAAAACACAGAAGACTTGCTCAGAGAATCCAACCTAGAGATTTGGTAAATTGCATCATTATTAAACTTGTATATATTTAAACCAAAAAAGCAAAAAAAAAAAAAAAAAACCCATCAGTTTACTTATATGTTTATCCATGATCATTATTTGATTTGATCTCATGGCAGGAAATTCATAAATAAACCTCATTACATAAGACCACTGTAGTGATCAATTTAGCTTACAAAAAGCATTCCGTCCAACATCATCAGTTGGAAATATGTTTTAGGCGATGGTAATTTCTTTTGACTAATGGATTGCAAACTGAAACTAAAATCATTGCATTTACTGAATGTCTGTTACTGTGCTAGGGCTCAGAGGAAATACTAAGAAGTATAAAATCAATGGGTTTAACCTCAAGAAAGTTTCCAAGTTTCTCTGTGGTTCAGAAGATCCTTGTCAACCCCCTGCTAACCCTTCAAGATCTACACCCCTCCTCTCTCAAGTATTCTTTGTCCCTCACAGGCAGAGATGCCTGATCAGTATCATAGCTTTTATTAGTGTTTATCTTAAATATCTGTTTGCATGTCTGCTTGCCTTTCCAGGTCTTGAGCTCCAGGGCAGTACCTTCTTCATTCTTTCATTCACTCGTATGATGAATATTTATCAAATACCTTTTACCATGCTAGGCATACAATGGTTAAAAAAAAAAAACCCCAAAAAGATGCAGTTCCCATTTCTATAGAACTTTCAGTCTAATGGTACATAAAAGTAAACAGGTATTACAAATTTAGTAATTGCTTACACACGTACCAATAAAATGCAACTTTTTTATTTTTTACAAAGCACCCCACTTTTGGGAATTCCTTGGCGGTCCAGTGGTTAGGACTCTGGGCTTTCACTGCCGAGGGCCTGGGTTCAATCCCTGGGAACTAAGATCCTGCAAGACGTGCGGCACGGCCAGCAATTCAGTTATAAAAAAAAAGAATCGGGCTTCCCTGGTGGCGCAGTGGTTGGGAGTCCGCCTGCCGATGCAGGGGACGCGGGTTCGTGCCCCGGTCCGGGAAGATCCCACATGCCGCGGAGTGGCTGGGCCCGTGAGCCATGGCCGCTGAGCCTGCGCGTCCGGAGCCTGTGCTCCGCAACGGGAGAGGCCACAGCGGTGAGAGGCCTGCATACCGCAAAAAAAAAAAAAAAAAAAAAAAAAAAAAAGAATCATTACACGTGTATTCAATAAGTTAACGTTAAAATCAAAGCAATTTTATATTTACCATGCGTTTCACACTGTTAGTCCGTTTAAAGGTATATTTATTTTTTTTAAAAACCCACCTTAGAATATAATGATCTCTCCATCTCTTCCAGCATAAGTAAGCTCTTTGGCTTGTTTCAAGCTTTTTGGTGTAAGTTTTCAGTCTTTTAAATTTCCTTCTTCTCCCCCCTGCTCTAATTCCAGATAATTTCTAAGTAACCTTGCGGGAACCTTGTGGAAGCATATTGAATTATATGACTCCTCGCTGATGTTCTGTGAAGCGTGGAATCTTATCTAGCCCCTGACTGGTATCCGCTGGGATGTGACCGCTTCTGTGTGGTGTTTTGAGACATTGTACTGGCACCTGCTCTGAAGTCAATGGTCCCAGTCATTTGCCTGCAGTGTTGAAATCCTGGAATATTTTCGCCATGACCCCCAAGCCTCTGTTGGCTTATTGGTCCTCTCATACTCTGTATCTTGGAGTATGTGGGCACATACGCAGCACATGGAGATCTGGGATTTATTTAGACTTACCTAGCTGAGAGCCTCCCTGCAGTAAAGCTGTTATTGCTTCTGGGCTGAGCTGGATGTCAAGTCAAACAATGGGCTTCTCACAGAGGCTTGAGTCTTCTGCTGATATACACCAGGGATAATGGCAGGCCATTATCTTTGATGTTCTTATATCTATCTAATTTCTTCAGAACTGGACCCTAAAAGCAGCTGTCATATGTTCTTTTACCCTAAGCCCAAAATAACGAATGGAGTGCACTTAGAAAATATACCTTAGCTATAAGGTAGTATCTTAAGTATAATTTCAATTGCATAGGCATTATGAACCAGTGTGGTAGGTGTTTAACCTGTCCTGTCTGAAGCAGTCGTTGCCGTGGTGCTCTGATGGTGATTTTCCTCATTCCTTCTACATCTTTAATGGGAAATCTTTTGTAAAGAAGACTAGTCCCTTTCTCCCGTTTATTTGTTTGTTTATGTGTTCACTTTGGGGGCGGGTGTTAATATCAGTGTGGATATGTATTTCATTCTTTGGGTTACAATCCAATACTATTGTTACTTATTTTGTTTTTGAAAATGTTCTAATTTTGGCTATTGGGAGCTTTTATTAGGCCCTTTCGCTATGTCTTGATCTTTTATTATTTATTTTTAATCACTTCCTTACTTTCTGGCATCACATACCGCTCCAGGATTATCCAAAGTTTTCCCTACCCCAGCCCTGGCAAAAACCAGTTTTACAAGGAGCCCCGGTTCCTTTTATTAGAGAATGATATTTAGAAACCAAGCTCATTGCTGCTGGGGTGACACTTCTTCTAGCACCTCTAAGTGGATGGAACTGGGGAATATATGTACCGTAACTCATGTCTATAAACATGTCTCTATTTATTCCTATTATATTTGTAGGTATTAAAAAATCATGAATCCATTTGAATACCCCCATCTCCAATCCAGTACCACGTGGTTCATTCTAGCATTTACGCTTTCCTTGTTTGTAACTTCTTCCTTTGGCAGTGAGAAAGCCAACTGTCAGTTTCTACAGTATATTTATTAGTTCAACCCTAGCATAAAAGTAAAGTAGTTTTAGAATTGCTAGGCCATACCCTTGTGAGGAATAAATTTACCAACTCTAGCAGAGATTGGCCAAGTACAGCTCACAGGCCAAATCCAACCCAGCACCTGTTTAATAAATAAAGTTTTATTGGAACACAGCCATGCTCATTTGTTTACATATTGTCTGTGGCTGCTTCTGCATTCCAGCTACACAGTTAAATAGTGGGGACAGAGATTCTTGTTTGCCAAGCGGAACATATTTACGGTCAAGTCCTTTATTGAAAAAGTTTGCCAAGCCCTAAGCTAGAGCGTAGGGTTAATGTACATTTCTTCTTGTGTTTAACTTTGAAGTATCCAGTCAGGAAACTGTTTCCCAAAGTTGTTTGGGTCAGCAACTTTTTGTGATTATGTAATTCCTTTGAAATACATCTAGATTTGTCACATCCTGCATCCCTCCCCACATCCTGTTTGATCTGATTTTTAAAAGTTAACATGCAGTAAAATTCACTCTACAATGTACAGTTCTTTGAGTTTTGACAACTGTGATGACTCATGTATTTATCCCCACAATTCCGTACAGAAGTTTTCCCACCCCACTCCGTGCCCCAAGTTCCCTAGTGTTGTTCATTTATATTCAACCTTTCTCTTTACACCTTTATCACTGACAACCACTAATCTTCTTTCTGTCCCTACAGTTTTGCCTTTTCCAGAGTGCTATATATACATGGAATTGTGCAAAATGAGCCTTTTTATGTCGGACTTCTTTCACTTAGCAAAGTGCGTTTAAGATCTAAGCATGTTGCTGTGCTAAGTTATTTCCTACCTGGTCTTTTATAGAAAAAGTTTACTGACCCCTGTTATAAAGAATAGAAAGGAATGGGAGAAGATGGGTGGCTTTGTTAGAGATTTGATACAAGAAGCAAAGAAAAATGAAAGATGGTTCTGTAATTTTGAATTTGGCTTATTGAGAGAATGTTTTACCTTAGTAAAAATAGTGAAGCCCTATTTGGGGGTTGTTCTTAAATGGCCAGATACTTTTTTATAATTCATCATTATGCAAAACTAGAAGAATGAACATTGAGGTGGTCATGAGTTGGCCAAACAACAAACCCCATCAAAGTGACAAGTGTATCAGTTTTCATTCTAGCTGCTGGAAAATGGGAGGCATTGAGTAGTAGGAGTCAGTATGCAACCACAGAAGAAAGAGTTTTTACATCATTCGGGCCATATGATTTTCCCTGTCTGAAGAAGTGTTGTCCAGAAAGCTCCTCATAAGACAACAATGGAAGTCCTTTCGTAACACATATTTGTTTTCAGATAATGTATTATCATTCTAAAATTTCAGATGGTAGAGAGGAAGTGAAAGTAACGCTGCAATCCCACATCCTTCAGGATAACTACTGTTAACCTGTTGGGTAATTCCTTTCTGAATTCTTTATGCATATAGATAGAGAGCATCATGCCGTAATACTCTCCTATTAGCTGCTCTTCGATGTTATAATATATTGTCTATGTCTTTTTTTGCAATACTTTCAGTTCTACTTTATGGTGGCATAATATTCTATTGTGTAGTTATGCTGCTATTTTATAACCAAAACATTTTTGATGTTAATATAGGTGATGGCTATGTTTTCACTATTAAAACTCAAAGAGCACCATTCTATGCACACATAGTCATAATTTCTTCACTATGGTCCTCGCATAAATTTCTAGAAGCAGAACTTCTAAGTAAAAAGATGGATTTTTTTGTTGTTGTTGTTGCGGTACGCAGGCCTCTCACTGTTGTGGCCTCTCCCGTTGCAGAGCACAGGCTCCGGGCGCGCAGGCTCAGCGGCCATGGCTCACGGGCCTAGCCGCTCCGCGGCATATGGAATCTTCCCGGGCCGGGGCGCGAACCCATGTCCCCTGCATCAGCAGGCGGACTGTCAACCACTGCGCCACCAGGGAAGCCCAAAGATGGCTTTTTTATCAGTTGTATTTTTGAGGCTCCATCCAAAAGTAAACATTTTTTTTTTTGACTTTTTAAGCTCAGGAAGTCTTGTCAATGATAATTGTAAAGGGATAGAACATGGTTGCTTTTGAACTATGGGGAAGCAGACTAAAGGTGAGGTCATTAACCAAAAAAAAAATCAGTATTAAAAACAGTGAGGAAGCCATAGGCAATTAATGATACCATTGTCAACCTGTCTTCATTCTTTTCTGTATCTTGACTGATTTCAGCCCTAGAGGATGAAGTAAAAAGGAAGAGGAGGAATTGATGGGAAAACATCTCAAGTGCCTAATTGGGTCTTTTGTTTAATCTTCAGAGGGGTGTTCTTTTGACCCCAAGCATGATCAAAAAGAAGATAGCATGTTGCATCTATAAGCAAAAACCTTAGAGAAAGCATTAACTTCGCTGTTTATCACGTCTTTTATCTCACATTTTTTATTCATAATTTCTTTGCCATTTTCCTAGCATAAATTTCCAGAAGCAGAACTTCTAGATAAAACAATGACATTTAAAATTTTGTGTTTTGAGAGAAGTTTTCACTGGTATTACCAGACATTTTTGAATACTTTCATAAAACTGATTTTCCATTTTGATCATTTGGTACTTAGCAAAAACCACAATGTGCTACTGGTTCTTTTATGAGTTTGGTCTCAACATACTCAACTAGTAAAAATTCTTTGAGAGTACTATCTTTAATATCTAGTGGGTATGTTGAAAATATTTGTTGATTGATATATGTTACTGAGATATTGATTCTAATGCGTTATACTTTTAATAATCCATAAACACAGGAAGTGGAAACGTCTACCATTAAAATATATACAAATTACTCTCATCTTCCTACTGTATGATTAATTTATCATACTTTTGTGGCTAGAACATTTGCATTTCTAAATTGTGCCTATCTGGTTTTCCTTACTACAGTGAAAGACATATCATTTATCTAGTTGCCAAATCCAGAAAGCTTAATTTTTCCTTCTGCTTAAGTTTCTGAGATCCATCCATATCTTTCTATTCCCAAAAGTACTTTTGGTACATTTCAGTCTCTTAGACACTCCAACAGCCTCCTAATTTGTCTACCTACCTTTGGAGTCGTGCCCTACTCCCAAACATTCACTTTGTTACAGCTAGAGAGGCTTCCAAACAAAACACGAATCTCACGAGGTTACTCTGTTTAAGACTCTTTAATGCTCTCCCTTTGCCCTTACAGGGAAGAACTCTGTAGCAGGGCATTTGAGACTCTAGGTTCTGGTCCCAGCTTTTTTCTCCAGTCTCCTTCAAACCTTTCTATTTCTGTGCTCTGCATTCCAAAATACTAATTAGACCCTAAATATATAGTGTCTTCTCTCTGGCCCTTTTACACTGTGGTGTAAGGCTGAAATTAAGACTCGGTGTTAACGTTGCCTTGACATCTGTAAAATTGGGAGAGCTTTGAATGACCTAACCACAAGTTCCCCTTCCCCCCTGCTCCTGCAGATAAAGAACCCTAGTCTAACAACCCTCTTATCACAAGACCTGGTTCAGTCCTGAAGTAGCAGGCTTCAGTTCCCAGCCAGTGCAAGAAATTATTCAGACAAGCCAAGGGCCGCCTCAGCCTCTTGTTACTACAAAGCCTGCCCCCTACAGCCCCTGCTTATTGATTTGTTTCCAAGAGCAACCCCCACTGTGGCCCTGCATGGCATGTGATGTCCTCTCCACCTGGCTTGTGTAGTTTATGTGACTAAGAAATTGCTGTCAGTCTCATCTGGCTAGTGGTGGGTGTTGTCTGTTCAGTCATCCACATAACTCTAGGGCAGGAGTCTCTCCTTCACCATAGGCGTGAGGAAAAGATGAATAAAACCTGCATATGCTATTTATTATGTTTTGGAAGAAAGTTTCTGTTGATCTCACTAAATTCTAGTCATCCATTCGGACTCAGAATTGCAAATGAGATGCCCAGCTTCTTTTAATGATCCAATCTCTGTGCTTCATTTAAGTTAAAGCCTTTTTTCATACCACGGACAGTCATGCTGCTTCAACCTAGGAAGTGTCTAGCAGGTGTATTAGTCATGGTTATAGAACAGGGAGAGAGAGAGAGAGAGAGAGAGAGAGATAGAGAGGCAGAGACAGAAAGAGAGAGAGATGGGGAAATGTATAATAGGAATTGGCTCATGCAGTTATTGAGGCTGAGAAGTCCCAGTATCTGCGGTCTGCAAGCTGGGAAAGCCAGTGGTGTAATTCAGTCTGAATCAGAAGGCCTAATAACCAGGAGCACTGATGTCCGGGGGGAGGAGAAAATGCACGTCCCAGGCCAAAGCAAAGAGAGCAAATTCGCCCCTCTTCTCTCTTTTCGCTCTATTATTCAGGCTCTCAACAGATGGATGATGCCCACCTGCATTAGTAAGGGTGATCTTGACCCAGTCTGATTCAAATGCTAAGTTCTTCTGGAAACAACGTCACAGGCACATCTAGAAATAATGTGTGCCACCTACCTGGGCATCCCTTAGTCCAGCCAAGTTGGCACAGAAAATTAACCATCACAGGAAAGGAGGAGAGTATGGCCACTTCTCCACTCCCCCACCTTGTTCCAGCTCTTCTCAACATCCCTTTCCCAGTAGGCTGTCACTGCCACTTCCTGAGTTGGTTCTGGATGGAGCAAAGGAGGAACGGAAAAAGTCCTAGTTGGCAGAGGCAGATGTAACTTGGTATTCGGTGCCCCCTGAGTATGGCAGATTCCCAATGTTCATTCTTTTTCTCCTGAAATATTTTTGTGGGTTTTTTAGATATTCTCCCTTTGAAGAAAAACAAAAAACAAAACAAACAAACAAAAACACCAAAATTCAGCTCTTGTGCTGTGAGGTTTGTTTTTCCTGCAGTTGTTCCCTACATTCCCCTGACCGCCCGGCTGTTTCTTCATTGGACGGTATCTCTGATGTCTTCCTGCTAAAGCCTCCTTGTTCTGGGCAGCAAACCCTCCTGAAGAGGGTGTTCCCCTCAAATGATCTTTGTGTGGCTCTTTCCTCCAAAATCTGCTTCTCAAACATAGGAACCATGCCTCTCTGACCTACCAGTGATGGAAAACATAGCCTGCTTTCTTCACTCTGCAGACCCAGGTTCACACATTCCCTTTGGAATGTCTTCAGGTAGTCAAGCCACATACTCCATTAATAAGTTCCCCGACCGAAGAGGCAATCCTAAAGCCAATGTGTCAGAAGTTCTGAGATCAGCAGGACGACCATCTCACTCTGCTTCAATTTCACAACTTTCTAAGGGAAGTAAGTCGCCAGACTGGCTGATGCATCCGGGTCCACCAGACACTGCAGAGATAATAAAAACTTTACCTCAGAAGTACAGAAGGAAACTTGTATCTCAAGAAGAAATTGAATTTATCCAACGTGGAGGTCCAGAATAATCACTGACAATGTGGCTGCTGTTTGTTTAATCAGACAAAGAAGAATCTTTACCATAAAGGACTTCCAGGATGACAAATGAGAAATTGAACATTAAACAACTTTAATAAATATTCTGTAAAAAAAGAAAAATGAAGTAGAAAATTTAGATGGACACTTCTATCTCCTAATTTATGTATGTTGGTCAGCTTCTCCACAAGCTTATCTGATTGTTTATATACTTTATACTTATTAAAGTATACGTTAAAAAAAAAAGTTTATGTTCCCCAAACTTTAGTAGTCAAACATTCAATTCTCTCATCGGTGCCTTGGTCGATCCATTCAGTAGCCTTGAGGTGAGGAAGAAGCACTATCTTCCCTACCCCAAGAGTGGGGGGTAGATGAAATGCCGCTGTATTTGGATAACTTGTGCTAAAGAAATTCTCTTATTTATTAGGTTTATTCAACTACTTACATATCCCTAAATTAGGTAATGAGCCAACAAATGCAAAAATATTTTGGATTGCCTCTTTTGCATATCCTACGTAAATGATTTAGCAAGATGCTTTGAAATGGAAAGCAGGTGGCATCAATGGTTCTATTTTCCCTTTGGGCCTGATGTAAAACGGGAGCAGATGGAGTGCCATTTTAACATCCTGTTACATTTTGTACCTAAATTTTATTTTCCGTGACATTACTGTACATTCTCAACAGTCTGGCTAGACCTTTATCTATAAAGGAATTTAACTGCAGTCGACTTGCTACATTAACCAAAGATTTTAAAGACAAGTTAGTCATCTGTTTAAAACTGTGTTGAGTATATACTTGCTGAGCTCATTCATATTCACGTTTGGAAAGAGTAATATTTTAGGTTGAATCATGTGTACCATGATCATTTCAAAATAAATAACTATTTAAATAATATTTGTGATGGCTCATTAAAATAGGTCTGATCTTGTTGTGTATTTTAATTTCCACACTTTGGTGGTGACAGCAAAGGCAAGTTTTTCTCCCTTATCATAAAAGGTTTTCTGTTTTGAGTGTTAAACTCTCACATTCAGCTCCCTTCTTTTTTTTTTTTTTTTTTGCGGTATGCGGGCCTCTCACTGTTGTGGCCTCTCCCGTTGTGGAGCACAGGCTCCGGACGCGCAGGCTCAGCGGCCCCGGCTCACGGGCCCAGCCGCTCCGCGGCACGCGGGATCCTCCCGGACAGGGGCACGAACCCGTGTCCCCCGCACCGGCAGGCGGACCCTCAACCACTGCGCCACCGGGGAAGCCCTCAGCTCCCTTCTTAATCACAAAATAGGTCAGGATAGGCATTAGGAATTCTGAAGAGTTCTTGAACCTCCTGAAATTCTATGCAAAAGTTTATGTATATTTATAATTTGTTATATGCAACTTAATCTTAGAAGGACAATGCCTTAAAACAAGACATTCTAAAAAAATCATCATGTTTTTTGGTCAAAGAAAACAGTGCTATTAAAAAACCTGCATATATATCAAAATAATTGTGTTTGTGCACTTATATTGTCATTCTACAAAGGATTTGACTTGACTTATAGAAATACATTGGATAAAAGAAGATTTTTTTAAAAAGGATTTTCAGTTTAAAATTGGAAACATATAATTAGTCTTTTCCCTTCTTCTCAAAGAAATCACAAGAAGTAAACAAGAAAGGTAAAATTAAATGCAAATTTCTTCTTCGGTAAAACTAGACAACAGGTGAAACTCCAGACTCAAATATTGTTGGAAAGGGTTCTACAGGCATTGAAGACTAAACAGCAGAGCTGAAATCAATGAGCACTTCAAGAAATTATAAATTTTTAAATAATCTCAGAGAGGGAATGTCTGTCTAAGTAGGATCCCAAACTTAGAATATATAAAATAAGATTGATAAATTCAATCGTATAAAACAACAAAAACAATAATAATAATGAATTTTTTTGCAAGGTAAAACACCTTTAAAGAAAAATGACCAACTAGTAGAAATATTTGCATCCTATTACATTCAACAGTCTAGTTTTCCTAATATAAAAAAGACTTTAACAGATCAATAATGAAAGGATCATCAATCCAATAGGAAAGGGCAAATGATAAAAGCAAACCATTAACAAAAAATACAAATAGGTCTTAATCATAAAAAGATGTTCAGGGCTTCCCTGGTGGCGCAGTGGTTGGGGGTCCGCCTGCCGATGCGGGGGACGCGGGTTCGTGCCCCGGTCCGGGAAGATCCCACATGCTGCGGAGCGGCTGGGCCCGTGAGCCATGGCCGCTGAGCCTGAGCGTCCGGAGCCTGTGCTCCGCAACGGGAGAGGCCAAAACAGTGGGAGGCCCGCGTACCACAAAAAAAAAAAAAAAAAAAAAAAAAAAAAGATGTTCAACTTCACTCACAATTAGAGAATACTATCACTGTAATATTGTTCTTCACCAAATTGGTAAATATACATGATAGTAGCATAATAGTGAGAATGTAAATCGATGATACTTATATAAAATATTTTGGAAAAAAATCCTTCAAAATTGCAAATATTCATGTGTGTGAAATGTATACTTACAAGGTTGTTCCTTGTACAATTTGAAATGTCATAAGATTGAAAACAGCCCTATGTATACTATTATTAGTAGTACGTATTGGGTTAAATAAATTATGGTACATCTAAAGAAAAGAATAAGGTCTGTATGTATTGAGATGAAACTATGTGTACATATATTGTTAAAAAATATCAAAGGGCAAAATCATGTATATGGCTTGCTCCTTTTTTTGCAAAAAAAAAAAAAAAGGAAAAAAGTAAAAGTATATGCACATGTTTATACATACTTTGAAGACTTCTGGAAGAATGAAAAAGAAACTGGTAACAGTATGTTTTTTCCTGATGGGAGTGGGGAAGTGAGTAGCTGAAGGATAGAGGAGTGAAGACAAAGTTTCATGTATACATTTTTATATTTTTTGAATTTTGAACCATTCGAAATTTGTACTATACTTATTGTATTCTATATTCAACTAAATAAAATTAAAGGTGAAATCAAGAAGAGTGACAATATGTACACTTACGACCTTACCCAATTATTATTTTTTTAGTGAAAGAACATATGAACATATTTATTTTTAGGTTAAGGGTAGCAGCAGAATCTTTATTAACAAGTGAAGATATAATTTGTATTTGTTTTATCACAGAGTCAACTCCAGTTGTCATTTATCTGCTGGAAAAACAATTAAATGCCTCAGTGCAAACAGAGTAAAAAATAGAGGATTCTATCTTCTATTTTCATTAATATAATTGTACTCCATGTCTCACTTATCAAATTACTCCTCTCTAAATAAGCTATTTCTTTACTGTCACACGTTAATAACAACACATAATCACTATACCATCCAGATTTTTCTCAAATATTAAAATAAAAAATTCCAGAAGTAAACACTTCATAAGTTTTAAATTGCATGTTTTTCTGAGTAGTATGATGCAGTCTTGTGCAGTCCTACTCTGTCGCTGCCAGAATCCCCAACCATCAATATCTTTCTGCTCCTGACATCCAACCATTGACATCACTGTGGCTCAATGATCCAAAGAAGATGATCCTCCTTCTGACTTATTGTCAGAGGTCAATAGTAGCCTCACACGACGTCACAATACTTGTGTCATTAACCTCAGTTCATCTCATCATGTAGGCATTTTATCATCTCATATCATCATAAAAAGAGTGACTTCAGTACAATAAGACACTTTGAGAGAGAGACCACATTCACCTAAGTTTTATTACAGTATATTGTTATATTTTATTATTAGTTATTGTTGTTAATCTCTTATTGTACCTAATTTATAAATTAAACTTTATCATAAGTATGTATGTGTAGGAAAAAACATAGTGTGCATAGGGTTTGGTATTATCTGTAGTTTTGGACATCCACTGGGGGTCTTGTAACGCATCCCCTGCAGATAAGGGGGGGACCACTGTATATAACTCGATGAGTTTGGGAATAAGTATACAACTGTAAAACCGTCCCCATCATCAAGGCCAGAGACATACCCATCGCCTCATAAAGCTTCCTCCTGCCCTTGTTATTATTGCTTTATTATCATTATTATTTAAATTATTTTTGTGGTAAGAATGCTTAATGTAGATCTACACTCTTAGAAAATGTTAAGTATGCAATGCAATATTGTTAGCTATATGCTCTATGCTGTAAGGTAGATCTCCAGAACTTATTTATCTTGGATAACTAAAACTTTGTATTCTTTGACCAACATCTTCCCATTTCCCTTCCCCCAGACCCTGGCAACTATCATTCTACCCTCTGCTTCTATAAGTTTGACTATTTCAGATTCCAGATATAAGTGAAATCATGCAGTATTTGTCTTTCTGCATTTGGCTTTTTGCACTTAGCATAGTGTCCAGGTCTGTCTCTGTTGTCACAAAGGGCAGGCTTTCCTCCTCTTTTATGGCTGAACAATATCCCATTGTATGTATACAGCACATTTTCTTTATCCATTCATCTGTCAATGGATATTTAGGTGGTTTACTTATCGTGGCTATTGTGAATAATGCTTTAATGAACTTGGGGGTGGAGGTTTATCTCGGAGATCCTGATTTCAATTCCTTTGGATATATACTCAGAAGTGGGGTTGCTGGATCATGTATAAGTTTTATTTTTAATATTTTAAGGAACCTCCATACTGTTTTCAATAATGACTTGCAACTTACATTCCTACAAACTGTATACAGGGCTCCCTTTTCTTCACAATCCTCGGCAGCACTTGTTATGTTTTGTTTCTAAAATTATTCGTGATGGGCCTCGCTTTTAGATTTGAGTTTCTCAGTTCGTTTTATCCACAATAGAAAACAAAGTTCTTTTTTGTGCCGTAAAGAATGGCCCCTAAAGAAGACATTAATAGTTGCTCTTTTGTGCGAAATTTCAATAATCCCTCTCTGGAATGATTTTAAGCAATATAACTTCCCGATGGACCTTCTAGGATAAAGTTGTAGCAAAATGCACATATGTGTAAAGAAATGGATGCATTTGCTACATAGAGTTGTGGATTGATAGTCAAGTACATGTTGGAAGATGTCTTTCAAAATTGCCACATTGAGTTTTAGAGTAATTCATCTTTAGCTATTATTTCTGCAGTAGTTAGATGGTAGAACAGGTATCCATTGAGGCTAAATTGCTTCATAAGTCACGAGGAGACTAATCATCTCTCCATCCTCTATGGCAAGAAGACAGACATCCAGCATTTTAAAAGAAGTTCAAAAATTAAGCTTTTAATTTAAAAAGGAGGGTGAAAACATGTCTTGTTACATGGCTCTAAATTATAATGTGATTGGTAGGTGGTTCTTACCCACATTTATTCTTATGGTAGTATTAAAACAGATATTCTATTTATTAAGTCATACAGCTTGTCCCATACCTTCTTCCTCTTTACAGAGTTAAAGGAGAGGAAATGATGGTGATGGTGGTGATGATAGTAACAAGACTAATAGCATCTGACATTTATTGAGCACACACTTTAGGCTAGGCTCTGTGATAAGTCCATTACATTCATAATGTCACTTAAGCCTCACAAAAAACCTGTGAGATAGGTATTATTACTGGTCCCTATTCTACAGAGGGGAAAAATGGATTTTAGAGGGTAACATTCAAAGTCACACAGCTCCTGTCAATACATGGCAGCTCCTGATAAGTGTGGTGCCCAGAATTGTGCACATGGTAAATTTAGAACAAATTATGCTAAGTGGTGTATCACACTGATTGATTTCCAAATACTGAACTGTCCTTGCATCCCTGGAATAAATCCCCCTTGATCATAGTGTATGATTCTTTTTATATATTGTTGAGTTCAGTTTGCTAATATCTTGTTGAGGATTTTTGCATCTATATTCATCAGTGATTTGAACATGTAATTTTCCTTTTATGTAGTGGCTATGCCTGGTTTTGATATCAGGGTAATGGTGGCCTCTTAGAATGAGGTTGAGAGTGTTCCCTTCGCTTCAATTTTTTGGAATAGTTTAAGAAAGATAGGTATTATCTCTTCTTTATATGTTTGATAGAATTCCCGTGTGAAGCCATTGAGTCCTGGGTTTCTGTTTGCTGGGAGTATTTTTGTTTGTTTTGTTTTGTTTTGTTTTCACTAATTACAACTTCCATTTCACTATTACTGATTGGTCTGATCACATTGTCTATCTCTTCCTGATTTAGTCTTGGCAGGTTGTATGTTTCTAGAAATGTGACCGCTCTTTCTAGGTTGTCTAATTTGTTGGCATGTAACTGTTTGTAGTATTCTCATATGATTTTTTGTATCTCTGTGATATTGGTGGTGGTTTCTCCTCTTTCATTTCTTATTCTGTTTATTTGTGTTCTCTCTCTTTTCTTCTTGACAAGCCTGGCTGAAAGTCTGTCAAGTTTGTTTATCTTTTTGAAGAACAAGCACTTGCTGTCATTGACCTTCTCTGTTGTTCTTTTGGTTTCTATTTTATTTATGCCCTCTCTGATCTTTATTATTTCCTCCTTTTTGCTGATTTTGGCTTTGTTTGTTCTTCTTTTTCTAATTCCTTTAGGTGGAAGTTCAGGTTGACTATTTGAGATTCTTCTTGTTTCTTGAGGTAATACTGTATAGCTATAAAATTCCCTCTTAAAGCTGTTTATTCTGCTGTTTTTGGATGGAATGTCCTCTAGATAACTACTAAGTCCAACTGCTGTATTGTGTCATTTAAGACCACTGTTGCTGTACTGATTTTTCTGTCTGGATGATCTGTGCTTTGATGTAATTGGGTTGTTAAAGTCCCCTTCTATTATTTATTATTGTCAATTTCTCCCTTTATGTCTGTTAATATTTGCTTTATATACTTAGGTACTCCTGAATTGGGTGCATATATGTTAACAAGTCTAATATCCTCTTCTTGTGTTGATCCGTTTTAAATTATATAATGACCTTCTTTCTCATTGTTGTAGACTTCATTTAAAAGTCTATTTTGTCTGATATAAGTATTGCTACCCTCACTTTCTTGACATTTCCATTTGCCCTCACTTTCAGTCTGTGTGTGTGTGTGTGTGTGTGTGTGTGTGTGTGTGTGTGTGTGTGTTTGTGTAGCTCTGAAGAGAGTCTCTTGTAAGCAGCCTATAGATGGGTCTTGTTTATTTATCCAGTCAGCCATCTATTTATCCAGCTCCACCTTTTGACTGGGGCATTTAATCCATTGACATTTAAAGTAAGTATTGATTGGTATGTACTTATTGCCATTTAATACTTGTTTTCCAATTGTTTTTGTAGTTTTTGCCTTTTCTTCTTCTTTTAGTCTCTTCCCTTGTGGTTTGATAATTTTCTTTAGTGGTATGTTTCTGTTCCTTTCTGTCTTCTTTTTGTGATTCTATTGTTGATTTTTGATCTGTGGTTACCATGGGGTTCATATATGTTGACCTATAACTGTATCTATTTTTTTAAACAGGTAGTCCTTTAAGTTCAAACACATTCTAAAAGATCTACCTTTTTTATATTCCTTTCTCCCACCTTTTATGTATATGATGTCATATTTTACATCTTAATGTCTATCTCTATTAATTATTATAGTTATACTTGATTTTACAATATTTTGTCTTTTAATCTTTGTACTAGGTTCAACTAGTGGCTGACCCTCAGCCTTTACTATATATTTGCCTTTAGTAGTGGGACTTTTTTTCCTCTCCTGTAGGTACTTCTTGTTATCGCATTTTCTTTTCCACTTAGAGAAGACCCTTTAACTTCTCTTTTAGGTTTGGTTTAATATTGATGAACTCTTTTAGTTTTTCCTTGCCTGAGAAGTTCTTTATCTCTCCTTCAATTCTAAATGATAATCTTGCTGGGTAGAGTATCCTAGGTTGCAGGTTTTTCCCTTTCAGCACGTTGAATATATCATGTCACTACTTTCTGGTCTGCAGAGTTTCTGGAGAAAAATCAGCTGATAGCCTTATGGGGGTTTCCTTGTATGTGACTTTTTGTTTTTATTTTGCTGCCTTTACAATTCTCTCTTTATATTTATTTTTTTGCCACTTTAGTTATGATATGTCTTGGTGTGGGTATGTGTGGGTTCATCTTCTTTGGGATCCTCTGTGCTTCTTGAACCTGGTTATCTGTTTCCTTCTTCAGGCTTGGGAAGTTTTCAGCCATAATTTTATTCAATACATTTTTGACCCCCTTCTTCCTCTCACTCCTTCTTCTGGAACCCCTATAATGGGAGTGTTGGTATGCCTGATAATATCCTAAAGATCCCCTAAACTGTTCTCATTAAAAATTGTTTTTTTCTTTTTGCTGTTCTGATTAGGTGATTTCCATTATTCTATCGTCTAGATCGCTTATGCATTCTTCTGTATCACTTAGTCTGCTGTTCATTCCTTCTAGTGTGTTTTTCATTTGTTATTGTATTCTTCAGTTCTGACTGGTTCTATATTATATTTTCTACTTCCTTGTTAAAAATCTCAGTGTGCTCATCTATTATTTTCCCTAATTCAGTTAGCATTCTTATTACTAATGCTTTGAACTCTTTATCTGGTAAATTGTTTATTTCTTATTAGTTGTTTTTTTCAGGGAGTTTCTCTTACTCTTTGAATTGAGACAAATTCCTCTGTCTTCTCATTTTGCTTATCTTTTCTGTCTCTATGAAATTAGGTGAAACAGTTACCTATGTTGATGTTGATATGGTGTCCTTATGTAGAAGTATTCCTATACCGTCTGCATGTGCCTGTTGGCTTTGGGAGAGCAAGTCCCATCTTTCCTCAGGGTGTGCTGGCAGCTATCACCTTGGTAGGATGTGGGGCTGGAGATGGAGGGGCAGAAGCCAGAGCCAGGTATGAGGCAGGACTTCCCCTCTGTTCAGTGGCCATCGCCACCCCATCGGGGCCGGGATCGGGTCCCAAGTTGCTAGAGAGAGGAAGCCTGAGGTTCAGGACCAAGCTGGCTCAGTTTCCTTTAAGTGTGTGCGCTTGCCCATCCCAGCGCCAGCCCCTTTGCCCCAGAGGGGAGCAGTGCGAGAGCAAGGGGGGCTGGTGTGAGGGTTGCGCGTGGGCTGTGGTGGTCTGACTGCTGTCCACACTGCCTCTGCTGCACCACCTAAGCAACGGCAGTAATGGCTGCCCCCTCCCTGCTCAGACATCACTTAGGGTATGAGCCTCTTCAGTGTTTCATAGTCGAGCTTTTTCCTCAGTTGTGGCAGCCCTTGCTCTAGTGTGGAGCTGCAACGTGAGGCAAGCAGTGCTGGAGCATTTGCTTGGCTCAGCTTGGGGCACACCCTGTGGTGGTCCTGGGAAATGAGTCAGCCACCCTTACGGTTTCAGTCTGCCCTCTCTGCCCTGCCTTGGGAGAAAGCAAGCATTTATGTGCATCTCATGAGCTGAGTCCAGGCTTCTCACAACCCTCCTATTAGTCCCTCTAGCTCTCCAACCAGCCAAGAGGGCTTGTCTTCCACTTGTCAGCCCCCAGGGCTGGGGCACCCAATATGTGGCTTAAACTGCCCACTCTCCAGGGTGGATCTCCACCGGTGTATTCTCTCTCTTCCTCTGCGTCCCCTCCCAGGGGCCAGATCCTGACCTGATCATTTCTCTTCCCTTCCTATCTGATTCTATGTGGATCTTTCTTATAGCCTTGGCTGTACCAGATTCTTTTTGCTAGTCTCCAGTTCGTTTTTAGTGAGAATTGTTATATGTGTAGATGTATTTTTTTTTTTTTTTTTGCGGTACGCGGGCCTCTCACCGTTGTGGCCTTTCCCGTTGCGGAGCACAGGCTCCGGACGCGCAGGCTCAGCGGCCATGGCTCACGGGCCCAGCCGCTCCGCGGCATGTGGGATCCTCCCGGACCGGGGCACGAACCCGCATCCCCTGCATCGGCAGGTGGACTCTCAACCACTGCGCCACCAGGGAAGCCCTAGATGTATTTTTAATGTGTTTGCTGTGAGGAGGTGAGTTCTGTGTCCTCCTATTCCACCATCTTGATTATATGTTTATATCTTTTATTATGTATTTAAATCTTTACTATGTGATCATATCTTTTAATGTTCAGATAATGAACGTGAAGAGGTTTTAAAATATTTCTTAGTTTATACAGATATGTAGTGTTTATTTTTTATAAAAAATTTATAGAGTTTTGAGAATATGAAAAAGATATATATATTTTCACTCTCAAAAGTATCCTAATCCAGACAACAGATTACATGGTCATTCTTAAATCATCTCATTGAGGCGCAACCTGCTCTGTCAGTAGATGTCAGTCCTGACAGTGTTATCTGAGGGACAGTCAAGCAGGTGGGGGAAGCCAGTTTAGTGCGTGGGTGTGTATCATAGAGAGTATAATTTGACTTAGAGAAAAGTGTGGCCTCCTTGTAGCCATTTCATCTACTTATACCACAGATGTGTACAGAGCTGAAGCTAAGCTGCCTGATTCATGCGGACACTTAAAAATTTGTATAGATGTGTACATTATCTTTATAATTCTTTTCTGTCCGTTGAATTTGTCCTATCTTCTTTCTAGGTTGTGTGAAGTTAGACTGAAACTATAAATGAAAAATAAAGGATGGTGATTTAATTTTACGAATATGCTGAGGTGAGTAGAAGAATAGTGGTAAGTGATTAAAAAAAACTATAAACTCATACACTGGAGACTCAAAATTGTACTTGCCTAGGGTAGAGTTGAGAACCCCAAACTTGATCTAGTAGAAAAATGTTTAGTTATTTGTAGAATTAGGATGAAAATTAAATTCTAGGCAGAATCTCAACGTGTATATATTTACAATGTGCATTTGAGTTGTCAACTGAATTTAATTATCTCTGACTATATTTGTACTTATATATTAGGCATTTCAGATATGCTGTTTATATATTTTATTGACAGGTCACAAAAGGATTATTTCAAACTTTAAGATAAAGTGAACCCAGGGGTGTTTTGGAAGGTGGGTGAAGGCAGCTAAGTTGGGTGAAGTTTCCTCCTATATCTCTGCCTTTTTCTATGCTGTTACTTTCCCACTTTCTGTGGTCAAAGGAGATGGTAGTTATGTTCCCAGAATATCCTTTTACTTACCAGAAGTGGTAAGGGAAAGGCTAGGGCTGAATATGATAAAATGTATTTGGAGAGGAAAATCTAAAGTATTTGAAAATTGATAGCATAAAAATAATTTCTCAGGGAAAAATGGTGACTGTAATTTGTAAATTTTAGAGGAAGTTGGGGAAACAGAAATTTTTCAGAATCAAAAGTATAAACTGATCTGTGTGAAAGATCTATGGCAACTTGCCAAAAAGGCTTAGTCTCAGATCAGGAAGAATTCAAAAGTACAGGAAGAATGAAGCTGGGGAAAACCCAACCCGGCCCGACAGCTTTGAGATGAAGCTAAAAGGAAATTGACTTGAAACACAGAGTTGAAGACATTTCCCTCCCATGATCTAGGGAACTGGGGTAAGGCACTCAGTATTCCCGGTAAGTATCTCAGACTCTTTAGTTTGCAAGGCAGGGCCCTTTGTGAGATGTCTCAGCCTCTGTTTGTTTCTTCGTCACTGGTGTAATAGCCAAGGTGTATCCAATGAGCGGACATCCAGGGCCGCTCAGTGTCAGGCCTCTGTCTAGGCCTTCCTGACTCCGTGAGGACTGGGTTCTTGAATTCCACGTTACCTAGACCATCCATAACAGCACTTTGAAAATGCACACACTCCTCATATTCGATCAAATGGATCACTTTCTCCGTACATTTTCCTCTGATTCCCTCAGCTGGAAGTACTCATACCTTCTTCTAAATCCTCATCTTATTACCATAGGTCTCATTTGGTTACTTAGTGCCTTCTGATTTGATTTGAACTGCTGATGCATCCCTTTTCCAGGCTGTAAACCCTTGAAAAATAGTCTGTATTTTATTGTTCACAGGGTGAGCCAGCCTGGCCAATAAATATTTGCATAATAATTAATTAATTATTTAATATGTAATTATTAAAATAGTATAATTATAAAAATAATAGCATAATTTAATAATGACTTGACATGGATTATTTCTTCATGCAGATTATTGGGCCTTGGGGTCATTAATTAAAAAAAAAATACCGAGGACTGGAAAGGAAATCATAATGGGGAAGGAATTGCTTAATAATTTAAATCTGCTCGCGTAACGTTACATGAGACTCTAGGCTTGTTTACTGTTTTTTTTATAGGCTTGTTTACTTCTATCGTATCTGGTTTTTACACTGTAACAAACTTGAAATGGCTGTCTGTTCACTGGATTACAATGGGCAGGTTGAAAACGTAGAGTTTTTTTTAAGACCTGGAGAACCATAGCCAATCGGAGATATACCTTCTCACCTCTTACCAGAGTGGGTGAGAATAGCTTGTTCTATGGAACAGGGGGCCCCCCGTTTTGAGGTTTTCTTTGGGAGCTATACCATTTCATCACGTGTTACATTGGTGAAAGCAGCTAGCATGATACTATAATAGATACTCAATAAAAAATTATTTACTCTGTTGTTGAATTACCAAATTCCTCTGCAAGAATTTCCTAGTTATAATCAAAATTGTTTGTCTTTTGCAAACCACCAGCTGTGAACAGGTTGAGCATAATTTAGTAGTACAAATGATACTGTACATACCAGATAATTCTGCTGTTTTTTATAGCTAGAGAAATAGCAAGTCAAGCTGACAACTGATTTGCAGCTTTTATTCCCTTTAAAATTCAAGTTCTACTGTAAATATTACAATTATAATATCAATTTTAATAATATTATATTTTAATTAAATACATAACATTTAAATAATAATATTTAAGTCCTCAGAAATGGTTCTTTTTAAATATAAGAATGCATTTAAGTATTCACTTTAAAATTTTTCCTAATATTTAAACAGAAGTTTAGCAAAGTCTTTAAATTGAAATGATACCTTTAAAGTATCTACCAGAGAATTAAGTTAGGATTTGTCAGCACGGACTGATACTTCTATGGCTCTATGCAGTAATACATGTGGAAATTACTTAAATATCATTAAATTTAAAAAATGAAGCCTGATTATATTGAAGGAAAGAATCAAAACAGTTGTAGCATCTAAATAAAATATAAAATAAAATAATATAATTTCTAGAATATCTCTGGGTACAGAATGATTCCACAGCATTTCCCCATTTGTACAGTAGATGTCGCCGCAAAGTTAAAGATGCCTGAGTAGTAAATGCTCTTAGTACACAGGAGGAGTGATTAAGTATTATTTGGATCTAGTTGTAAAAAAAATGCTAGCTGGAAAAAAACGTGCTTTTTCATGAACTGTGCCCGACTGATGTCTTTATCAATTAAATGCAGTCTCTTCCTATTGGACAGATTTAAAGCCCCTTGAAAGGACAATGTATTTTATTTCTTTATGTTATTCTACCTTTTTTTTCACATCTTAAAATTCCAGCTGTGCTTTTTATATGTGGTTTGCAGGCTCTAAGAATAAAAATACCTCATTCATTAAAGGTTAACCAGCTAATTGCTATAAACCTCTGAGATTCTTAGGTGAAAGGTGTTAAATGAAATGCATGGCTAATTGCAATATGTTCCAATCATCGTATTTTTCTTTTAAACAGGGGTAAAAGATTTTCCCTGTACTATCAATAATGCTAACATCATCATGTTTGAATATTATTGCCTAGTAGTCAATTAAGGGTGGCCGGGAGCTGCTTCTCTCAATAGGAGGCAGAGAAAGAGGATAAGGGCCTCCCAGCTGCTTTCTCAACTCACCAAAGGCTAATTCCGACCTTGCACTGATGGTTTGATCCCAAGACAACAGCTGCAAAATATCTCAGGCCCTTGGGCTAAGGGAAGAAAGCACAGGGGTGAGGCCATCCCACTTCCCCAGCTTCAGCAACCACAATGCTTTGAGGAAATCCGCCTCAGTAGCCACAGCCCCAGGCCTTGCTGGGAAAATTGAGCTGGGATCTATTCATAAGCCTTTTTAGACCACATTCATTTTCCCACTAGTCCTGGGTCCAAACATCTGTATCTAATATAGGTGAAAAATGTGTCAGCTCACATGCCTCTGGGATCCAGGCAAATGACAAAAATGTTTGAACTGGTCCAGACTGCTTTCTCTACCATACTGCAATCTCATGCAAACTTTTGTCAGCACCATGTCCACCTGAACATAAATCTGTAAGCCAGTTTTAGCCCCCAGGTCCTTAGCTCTTAACCCCCTGCTCCAATGCTTGGTTTAGATACTTATGTATACTATCTAGAGACAAAGCATTAACTTGGGCCTTTGTGAAAGCAACCAGAGGGTTTGTGCAGCCAGATGGACCTTGCGTTCTAATGAAATTCATGCAGCAAGTTTTACACATAATCATGTAGGTAAAATTATAAAGGATGTTATACAGGATAAAATTATAAAGGGTATAGAGGAGAGTTCTGGTGTCGATTTCACTTTCTCCTCACTAAGCACCTGGAGATGATTTCTAGTTAGAACAGTTCTGGTTCTGTCTTGCCTTTTCTGTCATCCTCCACCTGCACTGAACCTCCGTTCCTTGTTTTAGAATCCAAAACATTGTCAGTTAGTTTAGTGAAACATCCCATCAGACCTTCTATATCTGAATTGATAGCACTGACCAAATATTTTACTGAATATAATTTCACAGCATGTGTATAACTGAAGGATATTGTTTCTGAAATAAATTACAATACAGGTTTAATTAGAAGAGCTTATATTTAACTATCTGGAAATTATTGAATTCCAGTAGAAGCCTGAACAATCTTTCACTCTATCATCTTTCTCCTCAAATAAAGTAAAACAAAATGTGGATAAAAATTAGATTCAGAATTAGCAATATTTCCACTCAAAGTTATTTTCTTTTCCCACATTTCTCTCTATTCCCTACAGCTATGCAGTTTTTCGACAGCTACTTATACTTAATATTTATGGTATGTTGCTACAGAATCCTCGTAAATAACATTTTAATTATTGCCCAATATTATTCCATGAAGTTGATTGGCCAAAATGTAATTAATCATTTCCTACTGTTAAATATCTAGTCTTTTGTGCTACCATAAATAATTTTGCAATGAATGTAGATATTCTTTCCTTTAGATAATCCCTAGGAAAATTTGATGCAGTTGAGATTACTCTATCAAAGGATACTACCATCTACATAATTTTTGGAATACATAGTAAAAATGACTTCTAAAATATTTGTCAATTTACATATACATATTACCAGCATAGATAATTACCTTATTTTGCACACTTATTAGGTATAACATGTTTTCAAAATTTTAATTTCTGATTTTTTTCATTTATTTGTTTACTAATTTTTCTTTAGATGTTTCTTTTCAATTTCATGTCTTTTCCTGAAAATATTTTATTAGCTTTTCCTCTTTAGTTATGATACATTTTATTATAAAGAATAGTTCATAGAATAATCTGTTTATCTTTTCCTCTGTGGTATCTTCTCCCCTCCTTTTTATCAAGATTGTAAATGAGACCGCTTTCCTCCAAGGTCTTTTGTTAATTAGCTCATATAATTCTTCCTGGCAGCCAAGCTGTGGGTAATGTCCCTATTTAGTTATTAATCTCCTGGCTTTGTAGGGAAGTCATGTGATCAAAATTATCTTTAATAATTCTTATTAACTTTGAAACACTTGCTGCAAATATGCTGTTATTTACTGTCTTAACTGATTTCATTGGGAGTAGCTAAATATAAAAGCTTGCTAATTATTGGAACAGCTGGAAGTGCAGTCAGTTTTGATATAGTGCTGCTCAGCTCTGTGAAGTTTAGACTATTTTTTTTCCCTTCAACTTAACTTATTAATATCCAACTCTAAATACCAAGGAACCGATTCTGAAGTGTTTTTTTTTCCCCTAACGATGTAATAAAATCAGTTATTGCTTTATAGAACATACAATTTGTTTTAACCAAACAGCTAATTTTCAGCACTAGTTTCTAACTGGTTATTTAAAATGTTAACATTTGCTTTCAAGTTAATTTTCTCTTTTTTCTAAAAAAGAGGCCACATGATTTAAGAATGTGTTTGTTTTTCTGAACATGGCTGTCTTTAGAATATTCCAGTTTATACATCAAAGAGTGATATTCTTTTTTGAATGCAAGAATTTGAGATCAGATGATAGCATCAACTTCATAAACTTCATAAATATGAAATGAAATGTGTCTACTTTACCACTCAGAATTCAGTTCAGGAAACATTTTATGCAGAAAGGGATTTACTACAATTTGTTGAGCGTCCCCGTACAACTCTCCCAACGACAATTATTGATCTCTTCGGCTTAGCGTACTCACTCAAGTAGACTAAATAGATTGAATATTGGCACTCAAGTAGACTAAATAGATTGAATAGGTCTCCTTCACACATTTCAGATGTAGTTTTCTTCTTCTTGGTCTTCATCTGTAACATCTAACTGATCTCCCAATCAAGAGGTAAGAGAACAGGAGCACGTGTGTGGAAGAGATTTCTTAAAGCTCGCGACCAATCAGTACCACAGAGAACAAACCACAGTTTGATGGAAAGGCAAGACAGAAATCATTGTATTTCTCCTTAGGGTCTCTGCCTACCACCTATTAGGACCAGTGCCTGTTTCACATGAGGCCCCCCCTGATTTATTCTAAGCCCTAGATCCCATAGGGTGGTGCTTATGGTCATGTCATTATAGGCTATTATTAGTTGTTCCTACGGTGCAAATGAGCCCTTTCCTTTTTAATTCCTTTCTGGGGAAGCACCCCAAGGGAATGATAATTTGCAAAAAATGGCCACATGATTTATTTTTGCCTAATGAGCTTAAGTTCAGTTTTAGGTTTTGAAAAGGAAAAGCTAAAAGGAGCCGAGACTTGCTATGGTTAATTCTAACTGATCATATCAAGGACATTTCATACTCATAGATGACAGAATCTCAGGGTCAGAAGGTATCTTGAGGGTTTTCTACTCAAGTCACACTAGTCTCAGGAGATTGTTGTGAGAAAGAGAAAGAGATCTAGTAAGGAAAACTAGGGACCAGTCTGTGGGAAAGGCTGGAAACAGGAAAACAGGATGGCATAAATGAATGGAGAAGTTCCAGGCTTTCTGGTAGCAGTTTCAGTATCTTTTGATCGAGAAATCTTTGCAAAAATGCATTTCTTTGTGAGGATCCTGTGAGATTTGTTTCTTTGGTATTGTAGTAAAATTGTTAGTGCAGTGACCCACAGCTTAATAGAAATACTGAACCTCCTAAAATGTCATAGAGAAGAAGAGTGCAGGGTTAAGGGTGAAGCGACAGATGTTTCATGCTGGCAACTTCGTTGAATTATGAAATTGCTTCTTTTGGTTTCCTGAGTGAGACCTTCATTTGCCAAACTGCTGATTCTTGTAAAATGGCATTATTCCAATATTTTCCTTCGAAAACTAAAATGACTTATATCCTTTTCCCCATCCTTTCTCCTTAAAATATGGAATTCATATTAAAGTAGCTGTCAAGTAATGTCTGCACGATTCTTGGTAGTTCTCTGATGAAATATTCTAGGTACATGGGAATTACACGTCATTGTCTTTCAGGTTTTATTGTACAGGAAATTCAGGGAGTAGCAGGAACGCTTTGTTGCTTTAGCAGATACATGTTTGGGTTCTCATGACTGTGACTAATAATATATTTTCAATATAGAGCATCTTTATCCAAGAAAGTGGTTTAGGGAATATATAACTGGAAGATATAATTCTTTGTTGGCTGTCCTTCCCATTGCAGTGTTTTAGGATTATTACTGATCTTTGCCTGTGACCCAACACTGTGTTCCTTCAAGCAATTGAACAAAATAGAATCTGGACACATTCTCCATGTTTAGAAAGAATCATGCTTTGTTTAATGGCTTGTACATGAAAAACCTCTTTGTTTCACCTTGGATTTATTAGCCTTCTAGGTTATTAGCCAGCCTCTAAATATAGCAGGGCTAGGTTTCTATACTTCCTGTTACCATGATCTGAATCTCTTCTATACTCTTTCCCATGGATCATTAAAGTGCATTCCCAAATTTACCTTCAGGTAAACTTTTATGTCTCCTTTTTTCATCTCCTTCTTAATTTCTTGTTTGCAGAATAAAAATTGTCTTTATCTACCTTTGGACTGCTGATTTCTGCTGACCTTGAAAGGTCCAGCAGTGTCTATGAACTTACCATTCCAGTCTTAAGTGATTGAACTCTTTCACTAGAAGTCTTTTGAGCACAGACTATGTAAGGGGAGGATGTGCTGAATTGGGATTTATAAAGGGAAATTTAAGGAGCAGAATTTCCAGTGTACTTGGCTATCTCTTTTCCAGGATGATGTCTTTCCGTCATCGCAAACAAATATTCTCACCTTTTGACACTTACTGTAGAATATTTGGTCATAGCAATGAAAAACAATGTTTGTTGTTAAAAGGAAATTTAGCACCTATTGTACAAGTTCTGGATGAAGCTCACAGGATAACAGGCAATTTCTGATAAGAGTATTAACAATGTATTTCCATGGCCACTTAATGGTTTGATCTTAAAATACATATCAAATGTTCCTACTAAATTCTTTTGACTTTTTCACTGTCTTAGCTGTATGAAAAATTAAGTTGTACTACCTTAGAGTAAAACCTATTAAGGCAGACATTGTTGTTATTGGAATTCTGGTGAGATTATTGAATTCTTTTCCGTCACATCGCTAAATATAGCAAAAGTAGGAGATAACATATGCCTTAAAACATGGGTTCTAATCCATCAAAGAATCACCATGTAGTTTACAATAGGAATCTCTAAGAGACGAATGAGTAGTTCTTCAAGTATTATTGAATGTACTTTCTAAACAGGAACAATCACAGGAGGTTAAGAACTTCACACTGTTACAGGAGAATAGAAGAGAGAGCCTTTCCTCCTCAAATTCTGAAACTTCTGGGATGAGGGTTAATCTCTCTGTAAAGACTTCCCAAAAGATTCATCTCCTAATTTGGGGGGATTGTGGTTTATATCACAGAATTAGCATCTTCTCAGGTACTTTTCTGTTTTCTAATTTACCATACAGTTGACTGAATTATATCATAAATGCAGTGATTGCAAATTTTGTAAAACCCGTAATGCCTTGATCACTAATTATTTTGGGTATAATGTATGCCTTACGTTTCTACCATGTTTAAAATTCCCTATTTGTTTTGTTGTATTGTTGAAGCAGTAACAGTTAGGTACTATAAAATCTTATCAATCAATATGAAGTGAATCCAACTAACATGAAAATGACAAAAAGTCATTATATTTTTAGGAATAAAACAGCACTGATTTTCACGCTCCATAAGGGCAGGGAGCATGTCTGCCTCATTCACAGTTGTTCTCAAAGGGTTTGGTGTAGTGCCTGGCCTACAAAATTGTTGAGATAGTCTTTTTGAGTAATTGAATAGGAGAATTTTTATTAAAAAAAGTCATAACTAGATTTCTATGTGCTCTATAACTAGAAGGCTTTCTCCCTATATGTATTCAAATAGAGCCAAACACCATGCAAACACATATATCTTTCAGCAGGAAAAAAGTGCTGGAAGGGTTTTTAGAATACGAAGAGTTCTTGTCTAAAGGACTTTATTAATCATTGTAACCTGGCGGAGATTACTTCAGAATTCAAAATATTAAAGGAATGAATTACTTGCTTTAAAAATGACTAGTATCTATGAGATCATTAAATATTAAATTTGACATTTCAGTAGTCATCATCAGCTTTTTGCATATTACTTTCTTAGGAAATATTGAATCCATGCACAGAAACATATGTACAGTTCTCAATAGCATTTGGTTAGAAACATCAAGACTGATGATTTAGCCTTGTTTCGTCAGAAGGTCTAATCAGCATTAATTTCTTTTTTTAAGATATTATTGAGTAAAGAATTTAGAAATTGATTTAAATGGAGGTGTGTTTGAACTACAAGAGCAACATTAGAAAAATTTTATGGGAAAACATATCATTAAATTTAGACAAAGAACCTTGGTTTTTAGGACATTTTCCACTGCCTTTTTAATGAATGACCCACTGAGATTTAATTTATACCAGCTCTGCTGTGCTGTAACAAGCAGCCATGATGTCTCCAAAGCATGAAGTTAATGAAATAATGGCTCTTTGGAGTTGGTTATTACCTGCACAGAGATAGTTTTTCTTGTTTAAAGCTAATTAACATGAAAGACACCTTGACCACTTTAAATGAAATGAGAAGAAAATGGAAATAATGTGTCACAATGAGGCAGACAATGGAAATTTTAGCCATCAAAGAAAAAGTGGAACAAGTGTAAACCACATTACTTTTCACATTATTCTAACTTTGAGAAAAGAAATACCTTTCCAGGGAATATTTTAACTAAGTGGTGTCAGCTGAAATTATTTATTCTTCAGATAGATTCAGCCTAATTCTCTATTATGTATGGGATCCTTGGTATTATACCATTAGTCTAGAAAATGTGACAAGAAATCCACTGAAGAAAGTGAAGAAAGCACATGGAGATAATGTTTAGATATGTAAGAACACTTCTCAGTATAGCCTTTCGTAGCTGGGTCTTGGATGGGACCTTATTTGAAAAGCGCCCTTGGAAACGCTGAGATTGAGAAACAGTCACAAGAAGTTTTATTTCTGTGAGTCCTTTGTTGTGGGACTGATAGACCCTTCCAAATAAAAAGGCAAGAACGAAACTTCCTCAGCCTCTGAATTTGGGAGCACCCCGGTATTCACTTGGAGTTCGGACACTGCTAAAAACGTTTCAAGTTCTTCCATAAATGGAAGCTAAAACTAAGGATGAAAATTCCTTTGGCATGTCCAGAGACCTGTAACCTCCTATAGCGGTGGACAAAAAAGTCACCTGGGAGCCAATGTTAAAATCAGGTTTCTGGGCTCCATCCCAGAGAGTCTAAGTCCACAGGTCTAGGCAAAGAGTCAGGATCCCAGGTAATTCTGTTGTAGGGGGTCTTCACACCACTCCTTAAGAAACACTGACCTAGAAACAAGACTAAGATGATCAAAATAACTTTGACTATCCAACACTGATCAAAATTTATAAAAAGAATGAGGGAAATAAAGCCCTTCTCCAAATTCTGTTGCTCTCTCTCCATGCAACAGAATAAAGAAAAGGCAGTGATGGCAGGGAAACAGAAACAGAAGCAGTTAATGAGGCTGCAAGACCTCACCTGGAACTGAAGCATAGAGCAGTGAGGAGAGAGAGCATGAAACACTATGAGTTAACCGGAAAAGTAAGAGTACCTCTGGTGGATTAGGGATCTAATCATGAATATCAGCATGAATTGGAGCAAAATCTTTAATGCTATTAACCTATTGCATAATGATCTCAGGTTTGATATAGCTTAGAGAAAATTTACCCTTGAAAACACTTAACTGACACTAATCGTTTGTTTGTTTTTGGCAAAGGAAGTAAGTTGATACAGGAAGCCTTCCTGAATTGTCACAAAGAAGTGGAAACATTTAAAGTTTTATGCATCAAAATTTCATCGTATATCTTCGGCTTATTCCTTCTAAAATGCAACTAATTCACACATTTTTAAAAACTACCTTCAGAGCATGTATCAAGTAAATGCTTTTTGACAGTGTCATTCCACATGCTTTTGTTTGTTTTTTTTTTTTTTTTTTTTTTTGCGGTACGCGGGCCTCTCCCTGTCGAGGCCTTTTCCGTTGCAGAGCACAGGCTCCAGACGCGCAGGCTCAGCGGCCGTGGCTCACGGGCCCAGCCTCTCTGCGGCACGTGGGATCTTACCGGACCGGGGCACGAACCCGTGTCCCCTGCATCGGCAGACGGACTCTCAACCACGGCGCCACCAGGGAAGCCCCACATGCTTTTTTAATGTTGACTTGTCTTTTATTTTTCTCAATACAATATTTATTTTGGAATGCTTTAAGATTCTTAGTAAAGTTGCAAAGATAATATGGAGAATTTCATATACGTCTCAGTTTCTCCTAGCATTCACATCTTACATTACCAGGGCACATTTGTCAAAACTAAGAAACCAACATGGGTACATTACTATTAACTTCAACAGCAGGATGTCACTGATTTTTCCATCAATGTCTTTTTCTGGTCCAGGATCCAATCCAGGATACCATATAGTATTTAGTCGTCTGGTTTCCTCGCTCTCCTCTGGTCTGTGATATTTCCCCATTTTTCTTTGTTGTTTATGACTTTGATGGTTTTGAGGAATATTGGTTAGGTATTTTGTAGAATGTCCCTGAACTTGGTTTTGTATAATGTTTTTCTCATGGCTAGACTGGGGTCATGGGTCTGGGGGTGAAAGACCACATGATGAAATGCTTTTCTCATCGTGTCCTATCAGGGCGTGCGTGCTATCAACATGACTTATCACCGATGATGTTAACCTTGATCCTCTGGACAAGGTAGTGTTTGCCATGTTGCTACACTGTAAAGTTATTATTTTTCCCTTTGCCTATTCTATTCTTTGGAAGCAAGTCACTAAGTCCACCCCACGCTCAAGCGATAGGGGCATTAAGCCCCATCTCCTGAAGGGGAGGATATCTATATAAGTTATTTGGAATTCTTCTCTAAGAAAGATTTGTCTCTTCTCTATTTGTTTATTTATTTAGTCATGTATATCTGTGTGGAGTCAGGGATATTTATTTTATACTTTGCATTATAACCCAATACTACGTTGTTTTTGTTCAGATTGTTCCAGCTTTGATCAGTGGAACCTCTTGCAGGTGGGCTCCCTCTTACCTTTGACATCTCACCCCCCCTTTTTAATCCTTCTTCCCTTTCTTGCATAACAAGATGTTACAGGCTTACCATGTATTTGCCTGTCCTGGCCATAGAATCAGTTGTCTTTGATTTTTTTTTTTTTTTTTTTTTTTTTGCGGTACGCGGGCCTCTCACTGTCGTGGCCTCTCCCGTTGCGGAGCACAGGCTCCGGACGCGCAGGCTCAGCGTCCATGGCTCACGGGCCCAGCCGCTCCACGGCATGTGGGATCTTCCCGGACCGGGGCACGAACCCGTGTCCCCTGCATCAGCAGGTGGACTCTCAACCACTGCGCCACCAGGGAAGCCCAGTTGTCTTTGATTTTTAACCTCATGAAAACAAGGAGTAAATGTATTTTGTTTCCTATATATAATACCTTATGCAAAATCATGATTGTTTTTGGTGATACTGATGGTACAAGGCCAAGAACAAAATAGGATCTTATTAGGTTCATTTCCTGCCAAGCCAAAATGTAATGAATACTCATTTCTGACCTGAAAACATTGTTTGGAAAGCGACAAAAGGGATACTTTAGGATGGACTGCACATTTTCCTTTTCACTTCCTGCCGTTTTGTAGAAATAGTTTGGAGAGAGCACTGTGGGGAAGGGCGGTGGTTTCACCACTTAACCACCCACAAAATCAGGCATGATCTTGGTCTTTGTTTTGTTCAGGAGCCTTAGTTTCCACGGTAAGTAGCACTGGCCGCAGACTCCAGACAGCTGAGAACTATTCTTAGCAAAAGATAAAGAAGAACTTACTGCCTTTTTCTTTCTTCTCCCCTCATCTCCTGTTATTTCTTAGTTAACGTGTGCTAAAAATTCTGGTACTCCCATTATTTCAGCCAACAAATGAGTGGAACTATCCTCTTACAACCATCTTTCTGAGGTTCTTAACGTTTCTCACAATTGTACCCAAAACAGGTAGAGAGTAATCACAGTTTCTCGCCGCCTTCTGGTAGAGTTGGAAATTAAATCAGTGGCTGAGGTGCCCCCTTTGCCTCTTAACAGTTGGGCCATGCATTGCCAAACAGGTAGTGACTGTACAGTGTAGGTTTGAGAGGTAAGGGTACATTTAAAAAGACTTGCCTAAAATGGTTTTACTTTAAGTAAGGAAAATAGGGAGGTGTTGCCTCCAATAGGAATTAGGAAAGAGAAGCAGATGAATAAATGAGATAAAATACCTCTGCACAGCAAAGGAAAACCACCCACAAAATGAAAGGGCAACCTATGGAATAGGACAAAATATTTGCAAATCATATATCTGACAAAGGGTCAGTATCTAAAAAAGAACGCACACAACTCAATAGCAAACAATCTGATCAGAAAATGGGCAGAGGAACTGCATTTTTCCAAAGAAGACATTTTCCGAACAGCTCCATGAAAAGGTGGTTAACATCACTAATCATCAGGGAAACGCAAATCCAAACCACAATGAGCGCTCACCTCACACCTGTCAGAATGGCTCTGGCTATCACCACAAAGACAAGAAAGTGTTGGCTGGGATGTGGAGAAAAGGGAACTCTTGTGCACTGGTAGTGGGAATGTAAATTAGTGCAACCACTATGGAAAATGGCAGGTAGGTTCCTCAAAAATTAAAAAAAAAAAAAAATAGAACTACTATATGATCCAGCAGTTTCACTTCTGGGGATGTATATATCCAAAGGAAAGGAAATCACTACCTAGAAGAGATACCTGCACCCCCATGTTCATTATATCATTATTTGTAATAACCAAGACATGGAAACAACCTAGTACGTATAAAATATATAATGTATGTAATATATATATATACACATACCTTATGTATTTCATACATATATGTGATATATATAATGGAACATATTCAGCCGTAGCAAAGAAGGGAATCCTGCCATTTTTGACAACATGGATGGACCTTGAGGGCACTGTGTTAAACGAAATCCGTCAAAGAGAGAAAGATGAATACTGTATGATCTAACTTATATGTGGAATATAAAACAACAAAACTCATAGAGAGCAGATTGGTGGTGGCCAGAGATAGAAATGGGTGAAAGTGGTCAGAGGTACAAACTTCGAGTTATAAGATAAATAAGTCCTGGGGATGTAACATATGCCGTGGTGACTATAGTTAACAGTACTCTTGTGTATTTGGAAGTTGTTAGGAGAGTAGATCTTTAACGTTCTCATGACAAAAAGATTTGTAACTGTATGTGGTGATGGATTTTAACTAAACGTACTGTGGTGATCATTTCACAACATATACATATATCTAATCATTATGTTGTATAACTTAATCTAATACACTGTGGTATGTCAATTATATCTTGATAAAACAGGAAAAATATTTTTTTGAACGCTCTGAATGTGTCTGCCAAATTATCTTATGAGAAATACTTGCCCATGAAAGAAACCATTTATACTGGAAAAACCACTGTGATTAGCTGGTATATTCACATGTGTAGAAAGACATGTTACTGTCAAAATACATTCGTGAAGCTAAAGTACTGGAGCCACCTGAAATAGAGCTCTTGGAATATTTAATCTCAGTATACAGTATCTGAGACAGTCAGATACTCCTAAAGATTTTGTGTTCTCTAATATTCTTTCAATTAACTTGATTACGTTTTGGATAAAGGCATAATTAGGTGATTGTACTAAACTGCAAGGTCTGTTTCAAACTGTGGTAAACACAAACACAGAAACCAGATAGGCATTAGGTTGGCACTAGTAAAAGTGGCTTCTAGTACCTAGAGAAATGGACTTTTTGGTCTAAAGTGTCAATGGGGACGTGTGTCAGCAAAAAGGAAAGGAAAACAATATACTGTTTATTCCCTTAGATGAGTGATTTCCACACTTGGCTACATTAGAATCACCTGGGAAGTTCTTAAAAATGATGATGCCTGGGTTACAATGTCTGAGATGGGTCTAGGCATTGACATCCTTTAAGGCTTCCGAGGTGATTATAATGTGCATCCCATGTCATAGAACAATATTATCAAATTTTAGTGAACATTTAAAAAAAGTCTGGATAATTTGTTAACAAGGCAGATTCTTGGGGCCAACTGTAGTACTCATATGTATTGATCAGGTGTAGTGTCCAGAAATTTACACCTTTAAAAAATAAATCTTCAAGTGCTTTGGTTCATTGCATGATACTTAGATCGTAACTGCCATAGCTGCGTGTGATTCCAGTCAAGTTGTGGCATCAGGCAAGCCCAGACTTGCTCCACTGCCTAGAGCCTAAGCTCCGTGGGACTGCTCGGTTTTCTTTGCAGGCTCTGAGGTCTTTTCTCACTTATGCCCTTCATCAGCTGTCTAGGTAACTCATCCTTTGACATTCAGCTCCTTTACCTATGCTTGGAATTTCTTGACTCCTCCAAGGCCCCTCTCTCACTCTGCCCCCGTGTCCCCGTGTGATTGTCTTACTGTTTTGTAAACCTTAGTGTTATCTGTGTTTTCCATGAAACACTAAATTCCTCAGAGGACCAACTGAGACTTGCTAAACTTCTCTAGTTCTCGTGCCCGCCTCATTTCCTTATCATTGAGTGCCCTCAAAACTCCAAGCCCAATAGACGAACATCATGAATAATTATAGTATGTTGTGAAATATTCTTTCTCAATGATAAATGCAGTAGGCCGCAGCAATCCAGATTTCTTTCATCAGTAAATTTAATTTATTCAGGACCTTTCTTCTCCTTCCCCACAATTAGCATGAATAATTCAGAGGAGGCTATATTCTGTCTAGTTGTGAATGAGAAGTTCGCATGCAGTTGACTCAATTTTCTAAGCTATTGGAGAGGAACAAAAGCAGATAATCCCAAAAGCACTTATATTTGTGTTTGGAACGCATTTTGACATTTCCTGTGGAAAAAGTGTGGCCGATGATATAGGAATTCACAGTATTTCATACAAAAAATTTGAGGCCGTATGTGTAGGACCCGATTCTCCAGAAGCCAAAAACTGCCCTCCTGTTTAGTCCTCCACACACCACCCATCTGGCCTGCTTTCCTGAGGACTCCTCTAGAGGTAAGGGAAGCTATCTATTGAAATAAAAAAGGAACAAAAAGGGATTGGTGTTTGCGGTGTGCTGTGTGTTTTAATTTAGGACTCTTCCCCCTCAAAGGTAGCACTCTCCTATTTCTTTCCACACGTGAAAGAATATTCTGTTCATGTCAACAGACGAGTTAATCAAGCAAACTAGGTTGTGATCCCCTTAAGATCTCGAATGCAAGCTAAAAGGATCAGGGGTAATTTCTTGGAGTGATAGAGTGGATTTATATTTCCCTCCATAAATATTTAACCGTTTATAGAGAATTTTTTTTCAGAAAAATTTTAAGGAGCTCCTACAAATTGGGCAATTTAACTTTCTTCAAATAAGTACTCAGTAGAAGAACACTGTAAATTTACAACATCTGAATGAGAGTTAGTTACCGTAGTTTCTATTAGAAGCATAAAAATATGCTCGTGGATATGTAAATCTGGTAGGTTCTTTGTTATGTTCTTTTATCTCTTTATATGATAGTGGTATATTCCTTAAAGCTGATAAAATTTACAAAGCAGTCATTAAAGTATCCTCATTAAATCTTTGACTTACATTATGGACGTGATCTGCACAGGGACTGCCTCTCCAACAACCCCTTTACCTCCCATACTGGGTAACCATAGGGTTCTGGGTAGGCAGAAGCCAAGTAGCAAAATCAGATTCTCTTTCTGACTGTGATTGGTTCAGGGAACTTGACAAAAGTTGATCCACTCAGAGGAAAGCCCAGAACTTCTAGTTAATAGCTGAGATGGCAAACGTTCTCCCTTTGGTCCAAAAGGAAAAGCACACGTGTCCAGTTGCAGCTGGCAACCATCTTGTGAACTCGAGAGGGGCCAGTCTTGGGACAAAGCTGACAGATTCCTGATGAAATCTTTTAGTCATCAAATCCAGCTATCCGTGAAGGTAGTCCTCCTGTAGGCTTTTTAGCTGTGTAAATTACTGACTCTTTATTTTGTACAACAATTTGAGTTTTTTCTCTTATTTGCAATAGGAAAACTCTTAGCAGATATGAGTACCTACGACTGACATGTCTGTCAAATGAGAGAGGAGCAAATGGGTTATTCTAATATGTGACAGAAAAAAAAGTAGCTATCTCATAGTAAAATATAAAAGGATTTACATCCGTGGTATGGTGTGTTTGAACCAGCCCCATATGTAAATGCAGCCTAGCTGTTCTTGTCCATTTTGCATTTCCTTCCTGATCATGACACACTGAGAAAATGTCACACAAAACTTGAGTGACCTATTGGGAAGTAATTTTTCTTTGTAATCTTTTTATGTTGCTTTGCACTCCAACTGCAATGTTTAGTCAGGTAATTCAGACTTGAGGGTTCCTTTCAGAAATCACTGCATTTTATAAATGAGGAGACTGAATCTCAGTGAGGTTGAGATGGAAAAGAACAAGGACAAAGCCTCCTGTCTTCTGATGAGCCCTTTTCCCACTGCACTGTGCTGTCTACGTGGAAAAAATTAAAAAACACATGACTGAGTGACATTAAAAAACCATGACATTGTTCCCTCTCCTGTAAGAGGGTTCTGTCTTGTTGCCGTTGCCGTGTGACTCTCAGAGCTTCCCTGCACTCCCTATTCCATCGGCAGCCTGACCGCGTGACTTGCTGAGGTAACTGTGAGTAGATGTGCAGAATCATGGAGGGCAATCGTATGAGGCAGCTTGCTCTTGTACTATTACAGCAAGTCCCAGAGGGTGGCTGCCATTTCATCCTTGGTCCTGGAATGAAAAGACCCATGGAGAAGTTCCTCTGCCTGGAGTAGAAATGCAGTTACATTTAACATTAATGGGCAGGAAACATTTGTTATAGTAAGTCATTGAAAGTTGGGGTGGTTTGTTACTTCAGCAAAGCTGACTAATACTCAGAGGATAAGGAACAAGTATGCTATATGTTGTAAAATTTAAAAAAAGAGGAAAGTCCTGTGCATTTATAAAACACTCCTTGCATTTCTATGGCTGTTCAAAGGACGTAATACTGGCTGGTTTCTCCCTTATGTCATTAACATCTTACAGAGCCTGGGTTAACCTGTTTCTTCATTTTTGCTAATTGTGAGAAGGAGAAGATAGCACATGAACAAATCAAGTTACAGGTAAATAACAACATCTATATTAATACAGCACTTTAAGTCCATCCTGTGGTAGGACACAACGTACTGTGTTATATATTTTTTAATGTATCTCAAATTGGACTGTGAGCTCTTAGCAACAACAGGTACTATTTCAGGGACTAAACTCATACAGATTAGGAAGACACAGTTGTTGACCTCAAAGAGGTCAGAGTAGATTGTCTCATTCTTGTTTAGACATTGGGGCATGCAGTAAGACTACTATGGTGTATGAGAAAGAGAGAGAGAGAACACCCATGAAAGAATATGGCATACTAAGGGTACTATATCTGTTTAGAAAAGCCAGGAAATTTCCAAAAGAATCCAAGTGCTAAAGAATAAAAGAAGTTATCAAAATAGGGGAAGGGATCAACATATGCAAAGACAGGGAGTCATTAAGTAATTCCGTAGGGCAAATGTGGGGTGACAGGGAGAAACAGACATGGGTCCAGCCATGGCAGACCATTTATACTAAGGAACTGACCTTTATTCTCTGCATAATAAAATGTCACTGAAGGAATATGATCAAAGTACTGACATGGACAGAATTTAGTTTTGCATATATCTCTTTTTTGGAAGAATGAAGAAAAGAAGATCTGGTAACACTGGTAAGAAGACTTTGAAAGTTATCTGTATTACTGTGGGTAAGAAATGCCAAGATCTTGCGTTAAAAGCAATGGCTGTGGGATAGAGGCTATGTAAACTTATTTTTAAGGGTCACTCTGCTGAATTTTGTGAGGGTTGAGGTAGAAGTCACTCTCCTTAGGCAAGGAGGTATATAGGAAAGTTATGTCAGATATTTTAACGAAAAAAAAAGTGTAGCACCCTAATGCAAAGATTTTGGACTTGAGACTAGGAGAGAGTATCATTTATTATCTCCCTGGTCTTAATTATTAATCTTTTCTAAGGCTCAGTTTCCTCACCTGTAAAATGGATACAATAAAGTACTTTTCTTATAAGGTTATAATGACAATGAAATAATATGGAGGATAAAAATATTTTAATCTTCTGACCTGTATAAGGGATTTACAATTTTTTGGTCATGTCTTTTTTTTTTTAATATCTGTATTGGAGCATAATTGCTTTACAATGGTGTGTTAGTTTCTGCTTTATAACAGAGTGAATCAGCTATACATATACATATATCCCCATATCCCCTCCCTCTTGTGTCCGCCTCCCTCCCACCCTCCCTATCCCACCCCTCTAGGTGGTCACAAAGCACTGAGCTGATCTTGCTGTGCTACGCAGCTGCTTCCCACTAGCTATCGGTTTTACATTTGGTAGTGTATATATGTCCATTGGTCATGTCTTTTCCCCCCTAATTCTTATTAATTCTATAACATCAGCCAGGACAGGAAATACGGGAGATTTGGGGTGAAAAATGGGGAGGGAGACAATTTCAATTTGAATTTCTAGAATCTGATTTTCTGTAAGATACCCATATGGAAGTATCTGGTAGGTAGTTGGCAATTCAAGGAGGTATCTAGCAGGTGATTAGTAATTCAAGCCTGAGACTTAGAAGAAGGTACTGATGGGAAGTAGGTCATATTAAAATTGATGTCATAGCTATCAATGATATTGCCAGAGTTAATGTATAGAAATAAGGGAAGAGGGACCCCAAGAAAGGATACTGAGAAGGAGTAGCCTGACAGCAAATGGGTAATCAGCATTAAATAATGTTTTCTAAAGCAAGGAAGGAGTTTTTAAAAGAAGGGATTTAATTATAGATAAACACTCCAGGTAGAAGGGTATAATATGTTGAAAGGATCAAATATAGGCAATTATAGAGAAGTTAGATTGAAAGAAGCTACATATATTAGGCAGTGAATTAAAAGTGGTCAAATAGAGAACAGTAATTTAAGATTGTTCTTTTCAAACCCTCCAGTGTGAGGGGAAGGGAACTATAAAGACTCCTAGTTGCCTCCTGTCAACTCTGTCCTTCTCATTGAGTTACAGAACTTTTATATTATTGGTCATAGTATTATGCCCAGTTTCAAGTGACATCTCCAAGCCCCCATACAATTGGGTGGCTAGTGAGATATGATCGCGAGTCACTGGGTGGGAAGCAGCTTCCGGGACAGCTGCTTAGAAGCGCTGCCTCAGCTGGGAGTCATGTCCTTTCCCCTTTGTGTTTCTACCTTCCTGAAATGGGGATGAGAATGGCTGAAGTCAGAGCAACCACCGTGGGACCTCGAAAACAATGTCAAGAGAAGCTCAGGTACTTCAGCACTAATATTCTTGAACTCCTGAATCAATGCCGTCAACAGTTTACTTCTGTTATGTGAGAAAAATAGTTATTTTAAGTCCCTGTTGGAACTCTGTTTTTAGCAGCGGGATGCAATTGTAGTTATAAACTGACAAAGCATAACAGCTAGGTGACATAAGGTTAAAAGAATGTGTATATATTCAAAGCAGTGGCTTACAACCTTCTTGAGATTCTTTTCTTTATTTTACTCTTCTCCCTCGACAGGGAACACTGGCAAATCAGGGTCTGTACTTAACAGATTACACTCGGTAACCTTATTACCACCTGGGCCTGATTGAAATGATTTTGAGCTGATGCTCTAATGCGAGGAAACCCTTGGGAACCTTAGGAAGGGGGTGGTCAAGCATATGAGCAGGTGTTCCCCATCACTGGGAAAGGCAAATTAAAACCGCCATAAGATATCATTACATACTCACTAGGAGGGCTAAAATTAAAAAGACTGCTAATACCATGTGTTGGAGAGGATGTGAGCAACTGGACATCTCGTAAAATACGCAGTGACTCGAACACTTGGGGAAAAAGTTGGGCAGATTTTTACAAAGTTAAACTACACTTACCGTAAGACCCAGCAATCCTACTCTTATGCATTTACCTAAGAGACAAGAAAGCATATGTTTTCACAAAGAGCTGTGCATAAATGTTCGTAGCAGCTTTATTTATAATATTCGCAAACGGGAAACAATGCAAATGCACAGCAACAGGTACATGTATCCACTAATTGTGGTACATCCCACAATGGGATACCTCCACCTGATGGCTGAGACAGGAGGTGCTGATTCCAGCCCCCTCCTGAAAGACACAGGAGCTCCTCTGATGGGAGACTGACTGGAGGATGCCCCCTTGGCCTGGCCAATGTTTTCTTGGGATCGCATTTTGCACTCTTGAGTATCTATCTCTCTGCCCCCTCCTCCTGATTTCCTCCTTTCTTTTACCTATAGCAGAGCTGCATCGTTCTGCAGGATTTCCACGCCTTCTTGCTTCTCTTCCCTTTATCCTTCACATTATTTCCCCTAGATCTATTTCAGGGCTAATTCTGTCTTGGCATCTACTTCCTTGAGGATGTAAATTAACACGATGAGTGTCTGAGTCAGAGGGCAGGGACATGAAGGAATTTTGGGGTGTAATGGAAAAATGTTTTAGGCCTTATCATTGTGGTGGTTATATGGGTATATTCATTTGTCAAAACACTGAAATGTATACTTAAAGTGAGTATATTTTATTCCTTAATAAAATTGACTTAAAAGAAAAAATAATTCCAAATGCCATGGCTTACCGGTCAGGTCAGGTAGTGGTTAGATAACATATTTTATACAGACTACAAGGCAAAGGGGATAAGCAAAGACTCTGCAGAGCATTGGCAAAAACGCAATCTTCACTTATTTAGGAGTTGCATTTATAAATCTTTAGGAATCATAAATCTCCTTTTAAGGATGTCAGGTCACTTTGGTGACTTGCTTATAAGTGGACGTAAAATGGTTAAATAATAAAAGCCCAGATGGCTGTAGCAGGGGTAGTATTTGAATGAGACAGAGGAATTACGCTTAAGTGATGACTTTATACAATAAAAAAGGGATAAGGGTTTTGGAGGTAGCTTTTTATCTGAAAATTATTTTTCCCCCATAAACCCAGACTGGCTTCTGAATTCATAACCACTGATGGTGCAGGGCGAGAAGATGTGCTGAGGCAGCCTCCGGCATATTTAACAAAAGCACAGACACTGGAGAAAAAAGGCAGAGCTAATACTCATCAGTGTATTTAAATCCTCCCTTTCCTGTCTGTCTTTCCCCCCAGATTGTGAGTTACATGAGGATGACGACCAGGGCTTTATCCGTTTTCTCTGTTTCTGGAATAGCTAGCTTACTACGGGCAAGCAATACATTTTTATTGAATAGATTATTAAAGGAATAAATAACTTTCCATCACAACTCTCCTTCTCATGCGACCATCTTCCAAAACATCTCTTGCTCATTTTCTCCCAGACGAAGCTGAGTACCTATAATGACAAGGCTGTTCTATTGATGTTGTTTTGCTTCATCTACCATCTATTTATTTTACTACCATGTTTAGCCTTCACTAGAAACTAAGGAGCCAGATCAAAAGAGGATCCTGCTATTGTAACTGAGGTCAGAAAGCTTGTGTCTGGCGAGATCCTGAGTCGGGATGGTTTGACGTGGCACATCATTGAATCGCTGTGTTGCTCAATCTGAATGCAATCTTTTCAAAGTGGCTTTACTACAGCAGAACAATTAGAGATGTCAAAATCCATCTGATGTCGAATGTTTCATTACATAGCTTTTAAGAAATCCGTAGAGCCACAATGTGAAGAAAACAATAGTTCTTTTTTAAAGATAAACTTTTAATTTAAAAATACTTTTTGACTCAGAGAAAAGTTGCAAAGATAGTAGAGAGTTCTAGCTCCCCTAATGTTAATATCTTTCATTACTATGGTATCTTTATCACACCAAGAAAACAACTTGTGTTTGTTACTATTAACTGAACTGCAGGCTGTATTCAGATTTCACTCGTTTTTTCCTAAGGTCCGTTTTCTGTTCATTACATTTAGTCATCATATCTCCTCAGTCTCCTCCACTGTGTGACAGTTTCTCGAGCTTTCTTTGTTTTTGATGACCTTGTCAATTTTGAGGAGTACTCTGTAGAGCGTCCTCCAGGGTGGATTTGTCTAACGTTTTTCTCACTGTTAGACTGGGGTCATGGGCTTTTGGGAGGAAGACCAGAGAGGTGAATTCTCACCACATCATATCAGGCTACATGCCATTTCCATGATTTACTAATCTTAATCATCTGGACGAGGCAGGGCTTGCCAGGTTTCTCCACTGTGAGGTTACTTCCTCTGCTTCTTTTCCTTGCTCTAAGGAAGCGAGTCACTCTGGGTAGCCCGCCCTTAAAGGAGTGGGGTGATTTAAGCACCATCTCCTGGATAGGGGAGCACCCAAAGAAATTGTTTGAAATTCTTCTGTAAGAAAGAGTTGTCTCTTCTCCCTCATTTGTTTGTTTATTACATCATTTATTTATATCAGTATGGACCTGAGATATGTATTTTATGCTTTGGGTTATCATCCAATACTGTTGTTTATTTTGTTGTTCAAATTATTCTGATTCTGACCATTCAGAGCTCTTTCACTTTGCTTCCATTTGACAGGCCCCATCCTTTTCTCTGAACACTTCCTCATTTCCTGGCCCTGTTAAGATGCCCCTGATTGATCGTATCTGTTCCCTGCCCCAACTCTAGAGCCAGCCAGCCATTTCTCCAAAGAGCCATGGTTCTTTTCATTGGAGAATGGTGTCAGAACCCAAGATCAGAACACAGGGTAACAGGTTTTTTTTTTGTTTTGTTTTTGGTTTTGTTTTTGTATTTTTTTTTTTTTTTTTTTGGTGGCACGCGGGCCTCTCACTGTTGTGGTCTCTCCCATTGCGGAGCACAGGCTCCGGACGCGCAGGCTCAGCGGCCATGGCTCACGGGCCCAGCCGCTCCGCTGCATGTGGGATCTTCCCGGACCGGGGCACGAACCCGTGTCCCCTGCATCGGCAGGTGGACTCTCAACCACTGTGCCACCAGGGAAGCCCATTTTATTTTTATCAGAGCACAGTTATTGAAGTTCCACCAGCTACTAATATACCATTATATCTGTTTATGCCTAGTATTTAGCTGAGGGAAGAGTTTTGTTTTATATGTTAGATTACTAGGGTTCTCTGTCTTACATTCTTTTCTTTTAGTTCCGTTTACTGTTTTATTTCCTTCTGAATTCTTATAAGATGAATGGAACTCTGGATTATGGTAGGCATAGTTTTGGCAGCAAGAAACATCTCATTTTGAAAATGAACTTATCCCTGGATTAACTTTTCTCCCAGGAGAGTTGCACCGTGGCTGTTAAGTTGTGCAGAGCTTACTGTGTTGAAGAGGCCTGTTACGTAGGCCTGTTATATATTTTCGATATATAAAGGTATATTCGTTTTATGAATTGATCATATATGGGGTTTGGTCCCCTTTTGTTCCTGCTGTTTTATCAGAGAAAGAGCTGATCTGTCTTTCAGGAGTGGGCTCATGCTATTCAAGCTTGTAGAAATGGATACACGTCCATAATTCTGATTTATTCATTTACGGTAAGAAATGCAATGATAAGGAAACAAGAATGCTTGTATCAGTAGAATCTTTCCTGTCCAATGTGGTATTCAGGAAGCAATAGTATGATCAGAAGCCTTTTGGTGAGCATGGTTCAAAACAAGGGGAGTGCCACAATTTACCTGTTGGATGGCATGCTGTCTAAGTAGCCTGACACTCCTACTCTCTGTCACTGCCTCCAGAAGCAGAAAATCCTGGATGGACATAGCCTGCCTCTAGCTGTTTGGGTCTCTTCTTTGGTCCTCTGGGCTGACAGTTCCCTCTTCTTTTAGCAATTACTCACAATGCAATACATGCCTGTGGGGAATTTCCTCAATGCAAAATTTCCATCCTACTCCAATTGTACCTTCTCTGAAAATAATTGCCTAGTAACCTTGGTTCAAGATTTTGATGTTTACAAACTCTTCAGTCACACATTTAAAAAATGAAAAAAATATATATCAATTTGGGGTTTACTTCTATAAAAGGCTTAAGCACAGATATTGCATGTGGAGTTTCCTAGTTTAATCTAGACAGAGCAAATTTTTCCTTTTTACCTAATTCTACTCCCTGACCTCGTATTGTTCACCTCCATACTCCTTCTCCTGGGAGAGACACTTCTGTTGTCTACATGAAACTGTGTGAGCATGGGTAAGTTACTTAACTTCCCAAAACCTGTGTTTTCTTATGTGTGAAATGAGAAAAAGTAGTACCACTTCGGAAGGTTGATGTATGGATTAAATTCTCATTTAAAATATACCACATGTCTTAAAAAATTACTGGCAAATAGTAAGCATTCAATAAAGGTTAGCTTCAGTCAGTGGCCCAAAATATCCCCAAACAGCAGCTTAAAACTAGTCAGCATTTCAAATGCTACAGCAACAATCTTCACCCTGACTTAGTGCTTCCCTGTTAAAGACAGGGATAAACCAGCGTTTTTCTAGTGAAGAAAGACATATGTTGGGCTAACATACTCATATTGGAGGCTGAATTCTCCACATCAATCATCATTGCTGCATAGATGCAGCAATTGATTGCTAAGTCCTTTTAAATATAAAACTGATGAAAACCAAGAGCAGTTTTTCATAAACATTTATTAATACTCAATAAAAGTGACCAGCAAGGGTTGCCCAGTGTAGATTATGTCAAGATTTTTCTGTGTTAGAAGAAAGGCTTTATATTCATAAATTAATCAATACAGGTACATATTACTATTTTAACTCGATCATTTCAATTCTACAAATAAGCTTATTTTGAGGCAGCTCTATTTGGAAATTGAATGACTAGCCTACAAAACAACAGGGGGTATGGTTGAAAATGACCTTCTTTTATTGTTGTGTCATAAATGCAGGACTGTAATGACGAAAGCCTTGACCAAATGTCATTCACTTGGATTACTGTGCACATGGTAATCTGTCATTTGGGTCCTCTGGAGAGCCAGGGAGCAGGCTGCTGTACGTCACGTTAACATGTGTTTGTGGAGAGATATTCACTGAAAGTTGTGCACGACATCCATAAGGGTCTCCTAGTGGATCCTGAATTTCATCTTTAGTTCATTAGCCAGATATTGGCTGTTAGAATTATTAGTGCTCTAGGAGGACCCATCCAAGTGTGGGCACCAGTGTCTCCTCCCTGTGGAGCAGACTGTATCTTGGAGACTCATCTGGTCCCCAAACCAGGGGATGTGGGGCACACAGCTGTGTCCTACAAATCATTGTGTCCTGAAATCACTCATGCTTAGTTCTTTTGGGGAATAATTGCTTGTTTTCAATCCCTAAATTTAAACTCACCTCCATTTGGACTTACTTCTCCTGGTTTTTTGGTTTTTTGGTTTTGTTTTTTTTGGTCTGATTTAAACCCTGAATCCAGGCTGGGGTGTCATTGTCATATTCTGCTCTGTCCCCTTGCCCAGTGTGGTTCTCTCAACGCTGACCGCGGCCTTTGACTCTAACCATATTTTTGGCCTTGTGTAGGTTCGGACAACAACTCTCTGTCCTATACTCTTGCCCACTTTGAACTTCTGAAATGTAACCTTGGCCTCCTACTGGGAAATGATCCTTGTGTATGTCCCTGGTTTTGACCTTATCACCTTGGAAAACAAGCTCAGGATGCATAATCCCAGCTGTTCCAGCCGCTCTTCCACGTGGGTCACTGAGTCTCACGCCGGCACCAGGCAGATGTTTCACATGTTACACATGACATAGGTAACGGGGTAACGGTTCTTCCTGAGCACCTCTTTCTTGCTCAGTGGGTCATGAGCACTTCTTTCCTGAAAAGTCAGAAAAAACACCTAGAAACTGTGTTATTGCCGATTTTCTTTTTCCATCTGAGAGATTTTTGTGAAAAAAGATTGGTAAACACAGTAATTAAGTTTATTATTTTTTTAAAACAAAGACAGTTATCTTCAATTCCTTGGCTTTTCACATTTTCCAAACTCACATAAGTTCTAAAATGTTTGAGGTGACTGTACAGCAGAAACAAACACAACTTTGTAAATCAACTGTAAGCCAATAAAAAGTAATTCAAAAAGAAAAGTACAAATGTTTGCTAGAGAATGGAAAAAAAAAAGACTTCCCTGAACGACAACAAGAGTCCATTTTTACCCATTCTGGAATATGTCTTGAATCATATCCATCTAATGGGGCATTGGAGTTGGCATTCAAAATAAAAACCCTTTTTCGAGAGAAGTCACCATTTTCAATCTGCTTTTCTTTACTGGAGAGATAGTGCTTGCTTAGTCACGTGCAGGAAAATTGAATATAAATCCTGTCTTTGCTCCTCTCTGTGTGTTAACTTTATTCTTTCATATCGCAATCAGTCTTGCTGGGCCATCTGGTCAAACTCCCATCCTTCAAACTTTGGGACCAATCGCCATGGCCAGGAGGATATAATACGATGACTGCCTGACCCTGAGTCATTTACCCAGCCCTCTGGCCAGAAACATGGGATATGTTCCCAAAGGAAGGTAGAAGAGGACAGGTCATGTTAAAGTGGGACAAAAACAAATACAGTAACCATGCATCTCTCCACCACTTCCCCGATGTATTCATTCCATAAGTTTATTTAGTACCTAGTGAACCGGCACTGGACTAGGTTCTGAGCTTATAATAAATAGTGATCAAAGTCAATATAATCCCCATCCTCACTGAACTTACAGTTGAGAATTTCTAGCCAACTTTGTGACTAAGCTACCTACCATCTCTGAACTTCCGTGACCTCATCTGTAAAATGAACGTAATAGTATTTACCTTTCATGGTTGTTGCGGGGAAAATTAGACATGGCTTCCAGTGTTCAGCATTTAGCAGTTTGAGTTGTAGTGAAGTGCCCGGGGTAGCAGTTGTGGTGTCCCCATTACCTCCAGTTCTGCAGTGAGATTTTGAGTATTGTTCTCCGCCGTATAGCTTCCGACGCTGTTCTGTGGCTTTGCTAGAGATTCTGTGCACCACCCAATATCCTTTAATAAATTACCCTCTGATCAAACCAGATTTGTTTGCTACTAAATACCTTAACTGATAAAGAAAGTGCTTAATGAATGGTAACTATAGTTCCAAATAAAATAAAATAAAATAAAATGTTTGAGGTGATAATTATTCTGATTTCAGTTTTGATAGTTTAAATATATTAAAGTGGGAAATGTGAAAATTCATATCTTTAAATCAATGAAATATAATAATAAGATCTATCTTCTAGAATTGCCATAAGTATCATGAGTTTATACATGCAAAGCACTTTATTCAGTGCCTTGTATGTGGTGTGCTATTAATTATCTTTTATTATTATTTAATTTCATACTTGTAAAATGAATAGTTTGTACCATATGACCTACAATGTCATTACCAATTTTCAAATCTTCAGTCCGAATTTTACCCAAAGTAGGCTCTCCGATGTATCTATGATATTGTTCACTGATTACTCAAAAATATTAAATGTGTAACATGTGGATAGCATATACACATTATATATACATATGTAATAACAAGATATGAAAACGTAAGTGTATAGTATATCAGATGATAATAGGAGCAGGAAAAGCAGGGTAAGGGGATGAAGGGAGAAATCCAGAATGTGGTCCTATTTTAGAAAAAGTTGATCAGAAAAGGCCTCTCTAGTAGGGTGGTGTATGCACAGGTATCTGGTTGACACGAGAGAGGAAGCTCTGGGGGTATCCAAGGGTAGAGGGTTCTTCTTTTGTTTCTGAGAAGTAATATATCCAAAGCATACTGTGATCCTTGAGGTCAAGTTGGCAATTCCTTAGTGTCCAACTCGATATAAAGGTTACCTCTCTGCTTTCAGAACAAGAGAGAAGCCATTCAACCTCCCCTAAAGCATGTTACACATGGACTGACCCAAATCCAAGAAGATTAATTTTCAAACAAAAACCCTTGGATAGCTGTGTTCACAGGATAGATATTCAACTTGGTAAGAAAGTTGTCTCTCACATCACTGGCTTAGACCATTAGATATCACCAGTAGATTTTTGCTACCAGATAAAGTTTAGTTTATATGATTGATACAGACTATATCTACATGAAACCAATAATCAAATGTACATGAAATATCTGTTCCCTTTGCTGTTGTGTATGTTGCCTCATTGAAGGCAAGTAGCCAGAAGCCTGGTAAAAACATGAGGTATGCTATATTTGTTTTCATCCGAACAGTGCAATGGAAAGTTTGTAGAGACCATTGATTTATTAACCTATTGATTCAGTAATTCCTTAAATATTTATTGATTATGTGAAAGTCATCATGCTAATAGTAGTGTATTTGAATTTTAGCACAAGTACTGATATTAATGAGCTGTGTGATCTATGAAAACAACTTCTTCCTGGGCTTTACGTTTCTCACCAGTTCAAAAATATGTATTTATTAAGCCCACACTCTATGCCAGGCTTTGTGCTTGGTATTAGGAACAGAGAAATGAATAAGACAACATTATAAGGGAGATAGGTATGGAAACAATTAAAGCATGCATGTTAAAATTACATCCAAGTTTTCTGTTTAAAAAAAAAAACCAGAGTGCTAGTGATTAATCTGCCAGGGGAAACAGGATTAGGAAAAACTTCAGAGAAGAGACATTTAAGAATTATTAGGAGTCAGACAGAAAAGTGGAAGAAAGTCATTTTATACAGCTCATTAATGACAGCTTAAAATTTCATGATTTTAGCAATATACCTTTTAAACTTTTGGAAAAAGACATGGGGCTAGATGATAATAATATCAATTAACCATTAAAAGTGATATTCAGATGCTTTGAAAATGTTGAAAACCTCATAAATAAAACTTCTCATCGTACAGATATTTAAAAATTCTGTTTAGGATTTTTTTTTTGGCCTTAGTTATACATCTCCAACTAGGAATGTTTCTGCCTGAAATGCAGAACTCCCTTTATCATAGAGTAGCTTACTTCTACTAAGTCTTTTGACTAATAGTTCAGAATAATGTCTTGATTTTATTTTATGCTTCCATAGCTATTAAGATATAAAAATTTGCATCATTATATGTAAGTTCACTTAAAATATACTTTTTTCTCTCACTATATGGATTTTTATGAAATACAGAACTAATACCTGTATTTTTACTGCAATATTGATACATGGTTTATTCCCTCAGTGACTGCTGCTTTTGTTTCAGGTACTACAGAATCCACTTTTCAATAATATAAATCTTCCTAAACCACACTCCCTCCTCCCACCCCCTGCCAAGTTATCAACAGAGGCATTTGGATTCACAGAGATTCTAACAAAAGATTACCCAACATTTTCTCTTATCTTACAATTGGATGTATTCCCTTGGGATAAGACCTCATCCAGAACTAAGACTGCTCAACCAAATGGATTTTTTGGTTGGCTGAATTCACAGACACTTAGACACATCAACAGAAGAGACTTCACCTTATCCAGTGACTGTAGCAAGTAGCTATTGTTAGGATGTAAAGGTCTCAGTCAATCAGGACTCAAGAATCTAAAAAGTTTGATTTCTCTTTAAGAGTCATTTAGAACAGACTTGAGAACACAGAGCCATCCTTGTTCAATAAGAGATGAAGATAGTATGAGATTAAAGGAACTTTTACCTCAATGGAATATGAAAGGAAGAATGGGAGTATATCTCAGACTAATAGACTTTTAGGGTAGGAAGGGTCCTTAGAAATAGCTAAGCAAATGCTCTCACTGCACATATGAGAAAACTGAACTGCAGAAATGTTAAATGCCTTCCAAAAACCATGCAGCCAGTTTTCCTACAAAGGGTCAGAAAGTATATTTAGTGTAGGATTCAAATTCAGACTTTTGACATTATTTAAAAATTAATTTACGTAAGTACATACCAAGCTACAATAATAACACTGAAATATATTCATTCCACAAATTTAAATATGCCACAATTCTATAATCCAGCTCCCTTCACAATTTAAGTAGCACTTCCCCCATCCCAGCACTTTTCAATATCCTTTTCCAATATCCTGGAAATTTACAAGTGTACCTTTTAATCATTATTTTGGTCACTATCCGCTTCAAAATAAACCAAATGAGGCAGTTTAAAATTTATGAGTTTTGGAGGAAATATATACAGAAAATATAGAGGAAAATAGAGCTGTAGGCAAACTGGAACCAAAATGTCTTTGGAGCTATAAACAAAGAAGTTTAGGGTACATCAGTGACATAATTGAGTTGAAACGAAAGCAAGACTAACATGGTGATGAGTAATCCATTAATATGTGAGAACTCTGAATAATCCTTCATGGGTGCTTGAATGGAGAGGCAAAGATGACTCTTTCCACAGATACTCTTGTGGAGTAAGGTGGGAGCAGGTTAGCCACTGGGGATCTCAAATGCATGTTTATCAAGGCCCCACTGCTGCTACAGCTCTGGCTCCTGGGGAAGGGGTGGAAGAGGGAGAATGGCAGTACAAACAGCAATTCAAAACTCCCTTTCCTTGTTCTGAATTGGCAGTGTTTTTCCAAGTTCTCATAACATAACTATGGATGTCAGAATTCAGCAGACTTCTAAGATTGTGGCCTCAGACTTTCTTTATAGACCTCTGTGAAACACTACTGGTTTGGGGTTCATTTCCCAGCCTAAGGTGAATAAAATACAGTTGATTTAACCATTAAAAATCTACGATAAAACAACAAAACAATGGTGATTAAAAAGGTTGAAGGAGTTGATTACGTAACCAATTATTAAGGCTATTGAAATTTTTATTTTTCTGTGACATTTTCTATGTCTGTGAGTCTAATTCTGTGTTGTAAATAAGTTCATTTGTATCATTTTGTAGATTCCACATATAAGTGATATCGTATGATATTTGTCTTTCTCTGTTTGACATACTTCACTTAGTATGATAATCGCTAGGTCCAGCCATGTTGCTGCAAATGGCATTATTCCATTCTTTTTTATGGCTGAGGAATATTCCATTGTGAGTATATATATATGTGTATATATATATATATATATACACACACACACACACATACACATACACACACACATATATACACCACTGTAGGTGTGTGGGTTTATTTCTGCTCTCTCTATTCTGTTCCATTGATCCATATGTCTATTTTTTGCCAATACCATGCTGTCTTGATTACTGTAGCTTTGTAGTATTGTCTGAAGTCTGGGAGGGTTATGCCTCTAGCTTTGTTCTTTTTCCTCAGCATGGGTTTTATGGTCTTTTATGGTTCTATATAAATTTTAGGATTATTTGTTATAGTTCTGTGAAAAATGTCATGGGTAATTTGATAGCGATCACATTAAATCTGTAGATTGCTTTGGGTACTATGGCCATTTTAACAATATTAATTCTTCTAGTCCAAGAGAATGGGTTATCTTTCCCAGATGATTTCTTTAAATCATCTTCAATTTCCTTTTTCAGTGTTTTGTACAAGTCTTTCACCTCCTTGGTCACATTTATTCCTAAGTATTTTACTCTTTTGATTCAATTTTAAAAGGGATTGTTTTTTTACTTTTCCTTTCTGATATTTAATTGTTAGTGTAAAGAAATGCAACATATTTCTGTATGTTAATCTTGTATCCTGCAACATGGCTGAATTTGTTTATCAGTTCTAGTCATTTTTGTGTGGTGTTTTTAGGGTTTTCTATATGTAGTATCATGTCATCTGCATATAATGACAATTTTACTTCTTCTCTTCCAATTTGGATACCTTTTATTTCTTTTTCTTGTCTGATTGCTGTGGCTAGGACTTCCAATACTATGTTGAAAAGAAGTGGTGGGAGTGGGCATCCTTGTCTTCTTCCAGATTTTAGCATAAATCCGCCAAAGTCAGAGAGCCGCCTGAACAGGGCTCAGATTTCAGCTCCATTTCTGAAGTCACATGGGCCCGGGGGATTGGCTCAGATTTCAGCTCCACCTCTGTGTGTGGGCAACCCCCCAGGGCTTGCAGGCTCCCAGAGCTCATAGAGAATGAGGTGCGCCTGCAGTGAGCGGAAAAAAATGCTTAATATAATTTCTATCCTCTTAAATTTGTCTAGACTTGATTGTGGCCTGGTGTGTCATCTGTTCTGGAGAATGTTCCGTGTGCACTTAAAAAGAATGTGTATTCTGCTGTTTTGGGTGGAATGTCATATAAATATTAAGTCCAACAGTCTATTGTGTAATTTAAGACCACTTTTTCTTAATTGATTTTCTGTCTGGATGATCTGTCCATTGATATGAATTGATTTCCATCTGAGTGGAATACTTTTTCCATCCCCTCACTTTTAGTCTGTTGTGTGTTTAGCTCTGAAGCGAGTGTCTTGTAAGCAGAGGTCTTGGTTTGGATCAAATCAGCCACGCTGTGTCTTTTGATTGGAGCCTTTAGCCATTGACATTTAAAGTAATTATTGATATGTATGTACTTAGCATTTTGTTACTTGTTTTTCTGGTTGTTTTTGTAGTTTTTCCCTGTTCTTTTCTTCTTTTAGTTTCTTTTCTAATAGGTTGATGATTTTTTACTGGTGCTATTGTGTTTCTTTCTAATTTTTGTGTATCTATTTTAGGTTTTTGATTTGTGGTCACCATATATGTTGACCTGTATCTACTTGTTTTAAACAGGTAGTCCTTTAAGTTCAAACACATTCTAAAAGATGTACATTTTTTACTCCCCTCCCCAACTTTTTGTGCTTTTGGTGTCATATTTTACATTTTCATGTTATCACTTTGCTGATTATTCTTGTTGTAGTTGATTTCACATTTTTTTGTATTTTATTCTTGTACTAACTTATTTAAGTGGTTGATCCTCAACCTTTACTATACATTTGCCTTTACTAGGGGGATTTTCCTTTCCTATAGATTCTTATTTCTTGTTATTGCCTTTTCATTTTCATTTAGAAAGACCCTATAACATTTCTTTTAAGGTTGGTTTAGTATTGATGAACTCCCTTAGTTTTTGCTTGTCTGAGAAGTTCTTTATATCCCTTTCAGTTCTAAATGATAACCTTGCTGGGTAGAGTATCCTAGATTGCAGGTTTTTCCCTTTCAGCTGTTTAAATATATCATGTCACTCCCTTCTGGCCTGCAAAGTTTTTGCATAAAAATCAGCTGATAGCCTTATGCAGGTTTCCTTGTGTATGACTCTTTGTTTTGCTTGTTGCCTTTAGAATCGTCTCTTTATGTTTAACTTTGATATTTTAATTATGATATGTCTTGGTGTGGGTCTGTTTGTGTTCATCTTGTTTGAGACCCTCTATGCTTCCTGTACCTGGATATCTGTTTCCATCTCTAGGTTTGGGAAGTGTTCAGCCATAATTTTATTAAATACATTTTCAACCCCCTTCTCTCTCTCTTTTCTTTCTGGGACCACTATAATGTGAATGTTGGTATGCTTGATGTCCCAGAGGTCTCTTAAACTGTTCTCATTTTTTAAAATTCGTTTTTCTTCTTGGTGTTCCAATAGGGCCATTTCCATTTTTCTATCTTCCAGATCACTTATGCATTCTTCTGTATCACATAGTCTGCTATTCATTCTTTCTAGTGTCTTTTTCATTTCAGCTATTGTATTCTACAGTTCTGACTGGTTCTTTTTTATCTTTTCTAGTTCCTTGTTAAAATGCTCACTGTGTTCATCTATTCTTTTCCCTAGTTCAGTTAGATTTCTTATTACTAATGCTATGAACTCCTTATCTGGTAAACTTTATTTGTTTCTTTAATTATTTTTTCAGGGTTTTTCTCTTGCTCTTCAGCTGAGACAAATTCCTTTGTCTTCTCATTTTGCTTATCTTTTTCTGTCTCTAGATATTAGGTGAAACAGTTACCTGTGGTGGTCTTGAAGTGGTGTGCTTACACAGGGGCATCCTTATACAGTCTGCATGTGCCTGATGGCTTTGGTGTGAGAGCTGGATTCCAGGTGAACACAAGTCACATCTTTCCTCAGAGTATGCTGGTAGCTATCACCTTGGTAGGAAGTGGGTCTGGAGATGAAGGAGCCAGGGCCAGAGACAGGTGTAAGCTAGGGCTCCCCATATGCTCAGTGGCCATTACCACACTATCACAGGTAGGGGCAGGTCCCAAGTTGCTGGAGCAGAAGCCCCGAGGGTTGGGTCCAAGCTGACTCCACTCCCTTTAAGTGTGTGATCTCCCTGCTCCCAGTACTGGCACCCTTGCCTTTGACCCTGCTTCAGGAACAAGCAAGCTTGTGTGTGCTGTTCACAAGTGGAGCCAAAGCTTCCAGCAGCCCCCCTGTTGGTCCCACCAGCACTGCAACCAGCAGAGGGAGCTTGTCTTCCCTGTGTTGGACCCCAGGACTGGGGAGCCCAATGTGTGGCTTGAACTGCTTACTCCCCAGGGTGGATCTCCTCCCATGTAATCTCCCTTTTCCTCTGTGTCCCCTCCCAGGGGCACAGGTCCTGACCTGATCACTTCTCTTCCTTTCCTACCCAATTCCATGTGGCTCTTTCTTATATCCTTGTTTGTACAAGTGACTTTCTGCCAGTTTCTGGTTAGTTTTCAGTGAGAACATTTCCATGTGTAGATGTATTTTTGATGTGTCTGTGTGGGGAGGGGAGTTCCACATCCTCCTATTCCGCCATCTTGATCTCCCAATCTTAGACTTTGTTCTTTTAGTTAGGTCTCCTGTGACATTAAACTTTCTTCAAAAGTGCAGTTTTGGGCTTCCCTGGTGGCGCAGTGGTTGAGGGTCCGCCTGCCGATGCAGGGGACGCAGGTTCGTGCCCTGGTCTGGGAAGGTCCCACGTGCCACGGAGCGGCTGGGCCCGTGAGCACGGCCGCTGAGCCTGCGCATCTGGAGCCTGTGCTCCGCACCGGGAGAGGCAACAACAGTGAGAGGCCCGCGTACCGCAAAAAAAAAACTCTTTTCCTTCTAATTCCACGATTTTGAGGTGTTAATTATTTTCATAATTTTATTCTATTTAAAGAATCCAAACAAGGAAAAGAAGACTGATAGTCATTGAATATGGTAGTGACAAGATAATTTCAATTTCAGTTATTAACTGACCTTTACTAATTCTGCTTCACTCTCTTTATATATGAATTAACACTGATGAGTTCCCTTCAAATGTCCCTCAAAATATTTATAGTTGTTTCATATTTAAAGAAGTCTCAATACGCTGATAGTTAAATTTGTAAAACCAAATATTAGAAGCTAATAAATTTTATCATTAAAAGTTTTTTTTCAGTTCACACACAGAAAAGAATGATTATAATGTTCTATTTAAAGAGACCATCTCTAGGACATAAAACATAGTGAATGCTTGCAAAGTTTCAAGCAAATTTTTAAGAACGTTACTATAAAGTGAGGCTCATGTAAAATTCTTCTAAATGTGGCCACGACCTCTGTCTGCCCTTCTAGTGTGTCTGTTTTCTTGTTGTGGCTAAGCTTACTGAAGTTTAGAAGTGAAATGTCTGACATGTATCCTTTGCAGAAGAGTTTTCTAGTGTCCTTGGGTTCTCTGCTCTGTTGTAGTTTGCAGTGACTGCCCTCCACTGTTGCAGCTCACTTCTCCCCCTTTTGCTGTGCAAATCCCTCTGGAATTAAGAGGGAGGAAAGAAAGAACCAGGTCTACTTCTCTTCTGCTAAGCTCTCTATTCAGCCCCATTATACTGCACAGTTATGTGTGGATTTCTGAAGACTAAGGGCCATTTCAAAAGGAAATTATAGAAAAAGCTTCATTGTCAGGAGACTCTGTATTCTCATATGATAGTTCTTCCTTCTTTCAGGGACAAATAGTGTTCATACACTGTGGTTAGCTTTCCTCAGTGAAGTACTACAAGGCTGTGTGTGGCTAAACCCAGCTTGTAGTTTATATACAGTTTATACATTTTGCAAGAAAAGCAAAGACATGTAATATTTGTGAATTTCCAGGAAAGGCTTTTTGTCTAAAAAATTGTGTTTCATTGCTTTTTTAGTATTTCTATTAGAGATTATAATGAAAATTGCCCTTTAATGTATCTAATGAGGTATGGGATGCCCCCCAAGGACTCTTGATTTCTGCTTAGACAGTCATTATGAAAAAGGGTTGGAGCATCTCCCTCCTCCTTTAAAAGAGTCGTCCCCTCCTGCCCACAGAGATGACCCCAGGTGTGCCCCTAAGTCCAAAGTGAGCCATGCCAACGAAGGGTTCCAGAATTTTATGGATATTCAAGTAAATTCTACCTTTGGCAGAAGTCAAGTAGTAGCTGAACACTGCTTAGCATCCCCTTATGTAGGGAACCAGTGAGTATTAAGAAGTTGAAGCAGGTATGTCTCTTAGACCTGTAATATTCATTCTGTTATTATAACTTTTAAAGTTCTATCTAACTTATATTTTGCTTGGCAGTGCAAGAGAAAAGCACCTAAAGACCTTGGTCTCCATGAACAAGATAGAGTTGATTTCTTTCTTTTAAGGAGTAAGGGGTGAGGGAGTCCATCATTAATCCCCCCCTCCTTCTTCTGATCCAAGCACCATGTACCCTGACCCCTGCCTCTAGGTGATGTTCCTTACCCACCTTCTATAGTTATTGTGTGAATGTCCATAGAGTATCCTGTCCACCCAGACCCGTTTCTAGACAGCAGGGTGCTCGTGTCACCCAGTCTGACTAATCCTAACACTCCACTCCTAGAACTAGAGTTGTTTATCACAGGGTGTGTGATCTAAGCCAGTACAATTCAATTTCTTCTCTGGGATCTTATGTGACTGAGAAGGAAGAGAGAAGCCCTTGTCTCTCTGGGTTGCTAACCTGGGAAAAGGTAAACCCAGAACAGATGATAGATCCATGATTTTCCTTCCCTATCCTGCTGTACCTTTGGACGAGATTGTCCATAATGTGGGCAATGAAGTCAACCCACAGAAGGGAGTAGAGACAGGAGTGTAGCATAAACTCCCAGTTCTAGTTCCTCATACTCCCAGGCCTGTTTGGGCTCCTTTAGGTTTTCCTTTATTTCCTTGAGTCTTTCAGTTATTCCAGTAACCTTACAACTCTGAAATGAATTTATCTATCTATCTATCTGTCTATCAACTATCTATCCATCTATCTTCATCATCATCATCTACTTATTTGCCTACGCTAGTTTAAGTTGGGATTCTTTCATGTAGGATGGGGAGAATCCTTACTAATACAATGCTTTTCTCTGTCAGCTCTTTCCCCCATATCCTAACTGGGCTCTTCCACCATCAGGTTTGTATCTGTGCCTCCCAGGCTCCCCACTTTCAAGTGTCTCAGTCTGAAAACCCACTTTGGTTCCTGTATTGGCCTGTTTGGGGTGCCAAAGCAAGGTACCACAGACTGGGTGGCTGAAACAACTGCAATTTATTTTCTTACAGTTCTGGAGGCTGAAAGTCCAAGATCAAAGTGTTAACAGGTTTGGTTTCAGCTGAAGCCTCTCTACCTGGCTTACGGACGGCCACCTTCTTTCTGTGTCCTCACATGGCTTTTTCTCTGTGCCAGGTATCTCTCTTCCTATAAGGACACCAGTCATATTGGATTAGGCTCCACCCTTATGACCTCATTTGACCTTCATGACCTCCCTAAAGGCTCCATTCCCAAATATGATCACACTGGGGGTTAGGGCTTAAACATTTGACTTTTAGGAGGATACATTTCAGTCTATAACATTCCCTGACACATGAACATCACTTATTTCCATGGGGAATAAAAATCTTGTTTCTTGGGTTCCAGGCCCCACGCACACAATGAAATGGGCTGAGTCCTGTCGTCTACTCTCTGGAGCTCTGCACTCCCCTGGACATCACTGGGGCTTATCCTGCCCAGTTTCAAGATAGCACATCTCCCAAGGACAAACATTATTATCATTATATTATTATATTATCATTATTATTACTAGTGCTAGTACTACTACCACTATTATTATTTTCTGAGAGTAAATGTAACCCCAAACTGATGGGGGAAAACATTTCTTCCATTAGAAAGGCAGCTGCACTGTCCTTGGTATTAATGAGACCCCATTATTTGTAGAACTTCGTTTAATTGCACCTGGGCCTGTCAGAACTATAAAGACTTGCATCAGCCCTTAACCTGTTTTGTTTTTTTTTCATTTTCTTTCATTTTCCTAGAGAAGCTTTCCCAACATTATTACATTCCAATTTCTCCCACCTTCAGCCCACATATTTAAACCAGTAGGTTGTCATAAACTAGCTTGTCACGTGGCCGTGTGCCTTTACTCCAGCTACCTTCAGCTCCTTAGGGGAAGGCACAGAAAAGGCAGACAGTTGAACTTAACTAGGGATATGGTTATGGTCATAACAGGCTCAAATGGTAGAAGAATGAGGGCATGGAAGTTGAGTGTACATGCAAGGGAGTACACATACTGCTGGACTGTGGAATCCAACCTAGGGAATGAGAGAAGTGAGGTAGGGAAAAAATGATCAATAGGATGGGTGATTGAAGACTGTTCAAGCAAACCAGAAAGAGTGGAGGGGGCAGTCAGAGAGGGGACTTTTAAATTGTGATTTTGAAACTGTTGCAATTATTAGTAATGGGACAGTTTAGGGCAAGGGTGAGCAAAATTTTAAGTAAAGGGCCAGATAGTAAATATTTTCAGCTTTGTAAGCCGTAAGGTCTGTCACAACTACTCACTCTGCCACTGTTACCAGAAAGCAGTCATAGATGATATAAGCCTGAATGAACACGGGTGTGCTGCACTTAAAAATACAAAATCCATCCTTAGTTGGCAGGCTGTACAAAAACAGGCAGGGGGCTAGATTGGGCTACAGGCCATAGTTTGCCGACCCTCTGGTCTAGGTTATAACCATGGATGTAAGTGGCAGAAAGTGAAGTGCAAAACACTGAACTTGAAAAGATTTGAGGACTGAAAAACTAGAAGCCTGAATGAATCATCAACATAGATGTTAAACTCACCATGAACAATGACAGGGATTCTGCAGGAATAAACACTTGAAGCTGAGTGCTAAAATGTACCGCAAAATGTAACAGCATAAACTAACAGATATTCATTATTACCCAGTTTTGAGGGTCAAGAATCTGAAAGGGTGAGGAATCTGGCTGGTTCAGCTCAGAGTCTCCGGCGGGGTTGCAGGTGCACTTCTGGCCGGAGCCGCATCATCTGTGGGTCCCACTGCAGCTGGAGGATCCGGTTATGAGTTCAGTGCCAGGCTGTTGTCAGGCTTCAGTTCCTTACCGGCTGTTCGCTGGAGGCCTCCATCTCTTGTCAAGTAAGTCACTTCATAGGCTGCCTGAGAGTCTTTACGACATGGCGAAGGCTTCCCTCAGAGCAAGTGATGAGAGAGAGAAGAACCCAAGACAGAAGCTGTAGTCTTATAAGCTAACTTTGAAAGTGACCTATGGTCACCTCTCCCATACTCCCGTGGTCACACAGACCAACCCTGGCACAGTGTGGGAGGGTCTACACAAGGGCGTTAATACCAGGAGGTGGGGATCATTAGGGACCATCCTGGAGGCTAGCGGTCACTCATATGAATTCAGTTTAATGGTCTGTTATAAAAGAATTGCATATTTTGGTAAATACAGAAATGGAGACTTAGAGAAAAAAATGTATAGCTATCTGAGATACTCACCGTTACGATGTTGGTGTATGCACATCCATCCAAGGATTTGTTTTGCATATGTTGATCATGTGGTACATACAAAACTGGTTTTTCTGAGTTAATATCTCAAATTAATTAATTCTGTCCATTACAGACAGTTGTTTCCTTGTAGAATTTTTACTTCTTGTCCAGAAATGAGACTCCTTCCTTTCTTTGTGTATAAATTACTCACTTGTACCGAGGCACATTTTGCAACTTTAGTTCCCAAACCTGCATTCAAAAGCGACCAACGCGTTCGTCTGATGTCAGGGGGCTGGGTGGGCGGGAACATGCTCTGTCCCTTCACCATCTAGTTGTTTTCCATTTGGGGGCAGGAAACCTTTGGCTGCGCAACAATGACAGGACAAAGCTTTCCCACCACTAGCCTGGGACTAGGGCGATTCGGGGGTAGAAACTAGGAGGAAGGACAAGCCTAGAATCAGATAAAAGATGATCTGGAAAAGCTGAAATGGGTCCACAATTAAGATGAAATGCGGAACGCAAGAAAGTGTCGCCTTCCTACAGGGCAGAACTAATTTAGTCCTTTTGTCTGCAATACTGTTTCTTGGAAAGTTCTGAAAGAGACCTCTCTAGTTAGCAGCTCATGGGGGGAGGGAGCAGTGGGACAGGACAGCTCTAATTCGCACCCTCTGGGTGTTAAGCTTTGGCGAATCCCCTGTCTCTCCACGCAAGGCCAGAGGTGGAGAAGCCACCTCTTAGTGGAGAAGCCATGGGGCATTATGTTATTTCCTGTAGTGGAGAAGCCATGGGGTATTATGTTATTTCCTGTGGATATCTTATTTTGCCCTTTGCCTCTATTTTTGAAAAAAATCTTTCTTTCCTCCTAAAAAAAAACTGTCCACTTTTTTATAACAGATATTAATACTAACCATTGACTTGGTGTTGAGTAATAACAGCTAACTTTTATTGTGTGAAGCTATTGTAAGTACTTAAAATGTTTTATTTAATCCAGCCAACATGGTAATGCTATGATTAGCTCACTTCTACAGATGAGGAAAGTGGGACAGAGCGTATTAAGTACCTTGCACCGAGTCACTAAGCTAGCGAGTGTCAGAGTCTGGCTCCCAAGGGAGCACCCTTATCCACCGAGCACTAGTAGAGCCTTCCCATGTGTCCCAGGTTCTGTGCTAAGCGTCATGCATATTTTCTCTCACTGTATCTTTATACAACACTGTGAGGTAGGTATTAGGTTCCACATTTTATAGATAGGGAAACTGAGGCACGGGGAAGTTAGTTATCTTGGCCAAGCTCCCTTGGCTGATACAAAGCTTGTATTCAAACCAAGGTTCATCCAGGCTTCCTCCACTGCTCATGTCCTTATGTTCCCAAGGTAAGGGAACAAATTATTTTATGGTAAGCAGCAGATGTGTAGAGAGTACTTCACATTACTTCCATGTAATTACATAGGAAAAAAGAAATTTGAACAGAGCATACCAACTATATTTTAGATCTTTGGTTTAGTTATCACGTGACTTCTTGGTTTTCTTAAGGTTCTCCTTCAGTTATTTCATGTCTCAGATTTAGAAGCAGTACTTATTTTCATAATGAGATTACAGGGAAGATCTGAAGTGTGACTGTGAGGGAACAAAAGTTTCTTCTGATACGATGTCTGGATTTATCCACGTAACTCAGTAAATAGTAGGATATACTGCTCTTGATGCAGAATTTTCCACAGGCATGCAAGTGCACACGTATAAACTTGTAAATACACACACAATGAGGGCACATAATCTTTGACTGGGCTGCTAAGAGTGAAATAAATTTGCTGGTAGGTAAATCTAATTGTAAGTTCTATGTTTGCCTGTAGATATTCACGGGGAGGTTAGGCGCTGGAGAGAGAATAATGTTATGCCTATATTTTTAATATTATATTCATATAAAAGAACTTTAAAAGCTTTCACACGTCTTCATTAATGAAAGGAAGCAGTAGATTGAGGTTCTTTGTAGCAGTGTAAATTATACAGTATTTTTGCTGAATGATGTATTATGTGGTCATAGTTAAATACTGTTATGTCTGAGGTTTGGCAACATAATACTTGAAATGAACCCAAATGACAGGAAGGACTAGGGACTGATTCCATTCTCCCTTCTGTTTCTTGGCTCAGGTCTTCCCAAACGTGGAAATAAACAGCTTATCTGAAACTGGAACACTGACCTTTCGTGAAGCAGGTTTTGTGGCTAAATATTGAAGGCTCACACAATTCCCTTTCTGAAAGAAAGCCATTTATGTACAACCAAGAGTAGGTTGATAAGGGAAAAGCACTTAGAACGTTATGTGTATTTAAGGCAGTGCTTTTGTTTTCCACGGATAAACTGCAATGAGGTTAAATATTTCAGGTCACCCCTCACCGTAATTATAAAGTTAGAAAGTATTTTCTCCAGTATATCCCTACTTCTCCTTTCTGTTTTCTTTTTCTTCTCTGGGTTACTGTCTCCTCTTTTTTCCCCACCACTATCACCCCCCAAATACCCCTGCCCCCCTCCCCTCTAGAGGTATATATAATGACCACAGATTAGACCTTGTAATGAAACCCTCTATCTTCAAGTCCAGACTCTGGACCCATTACTTGAGATGATTCACTTGATTTCTCTGAGGTGTTTTACTTACTTGCAAGCTGGGAAGAATAATAGTTAATTTCCAAAGTTGTAAGGATTCCCAAAAGATGCTTATGAAATGCTTGGTATGTAATTGTTCTGACTCTTAAGATTACCGTTACCCAAGCTGTCCCCCTAAAACTACATTTCTACTCCACAATTATTTCTGTTCTCTTCCCTCATCAGTACTCCCATTTCCTCTGTAACTTCATGTCAGATTACTAAATGAGGAAAGGATTAGATGAACTAATTTAAATATGAATTACCAATAACAATGTGTAAACAAATTAATGAACAGTGTGAATTTGATGGGACACAGATATACAGTTGTTAATCTCTTTCTTTTAAAAGTCACTTCCTTCAGCTGTTCTCCATAGAATTTCCATTTCTATTCCTTAGTGATATCTTGGGACAAATCCCATAGCTTTCCTGTCACTCAGTTATTAAACATCAGCTTATATCCAGTTTAAATCTTTCTCTTCCTTCCATTAGCAACAAGACTTTTGGCTCAAAGGAGTTGGAATTGGGAGGTGAAAAGGTCTGATTTAGGGACTTTTCCCCGTCCTCCTTTTTCTGAAGCTCTTTTTCTTCCGGTATATTCAGGACAGAGAAGTGAGATGGGAGAAAAGAGTCAGTCAAATTATTCTCATTTAGCTGGGGTTGGTCTTTTCCTCTCTTGGCTGTGACAGTTGCCTTGGTGATGACCTCTGAGTGAAAGGTACCAAATGCTGGTTCTCTCTTAGGGTGCATATGTGAATGCCCAGGAGACCCTGCAGGAAGCTTCCTGCTACATTGTTCTCTGCCACAGAAGATCTGCTGGGCTTTGAACTCTTCCGTCCAATGAATCTTTACCAGTATAATTTCAGACAAGGCAGTTGTCCAAGGCTATTTAGATCGGAGTTCGGGAGAGATTTTGCCACCGTCTCCCAAATTGTGCCACTTGGGTGGGCATTGTCTAATCTGTGCCTCCCTTCCTGGGTCCACCCCTCTTTGAGAGAATTGTATTTGTGCTGTCTTTATTTGTCATTACTACTTCAAAACATGTGGCAGCAGAGGCAGGAAAAGTAAAGGCATTAAAATGGCTGTAACATAGATGGGAAAAACTGGTAAAATTTGGAACCAACGAAAGCTAAAATATATTCTGTACAGGGAAACCAACATCTTAGCGATCATATACTCTTAGCATTCCTAATTGCATCTGCTCTGACAATGTGAATACTTTGTACAGAGAAGGAGAATTTTCCTCTTGGGGGTCTTTGGGATCATCAGATTTGTGCTACCAAGAAGTTGACACTCATGTTTGACATCTGGGCAAAGAAATGCCCTAGTATCTTTACACTCCATTCATATGCCTGAGCAAGGTTATTGATGAAACTTCGATAGATATTATTACCACTCTAAAACAAATCGTGAGCCAATACCCACTGCCAGTAAGTTGTTATGAGAAAGCCTAATTGCACCACAATATAGAACTCAACAGTCTTTCACTTGATTGTTCGGTTCTTAGCAAGAAATTAAAATTTCAGATTTCTTTTATACAAAGTAGAAATCCTTATTATTATTATCATTATTTTGAAGAACCAATATGCCTTACTCGGAAAATGGCTTACATCTCCATTATGGCAAGAGCAAGGTGGAACAGTCTTTCTCTCATTAGCTAAAACAAAAGAGATTTCTGTACACTTACTCGTCTGTGTGCACGGATGCTGTACTGTATGCCAACACTCTCATTAAGCCATTTTGACAACCTTCAGTATCAACAGCTCCTTTGAAAACCACCTATCACGTGTCGTTAGGACTGGTGATTTCCTTCTGGGTCAGTAAAACTGTTACATTTAGGGTCAGCTAGCTCTTTACCTACTAACCACTTTGTCACTTGGAAGGTGAAACTCCTTTTGGACAACAAAGTCTCTCTTCCTGGTCTTTACCATTCCTTTCTCTTTCTGTTTCCTGTTTAAACTGGCAAATTGCCCTATGTCCGTACTTTAGTCAAATACCCTTTGCCCTTTGTATTATTTATTTCCATCAGGCATTCTGTTCTGGTTGCTTTCCTGAAATTCATGAAGTATTTGTCCAGATGTTTTTAATAACAGCCTCAAAAATGGACAGAGTAAGAGAGTGAGTCAGAGCTCACTGTGCAAACAGTCCTCACAGCAGCATCTCTCCTGTGGCACAAACATCCCATTTCTCTTACAAGTACTCTGTGGTTCATGCTTTCTCATTTTCCACACTTGGTTAGTAATGGATATTTAATTAGTAAAGCAATGCATTTAAAACCTATTCTTTGATTATTGTCTGCATTAACAAAATAAAACATAGAGCTGAATACAAACCATGAGGTCTACAAAAGGTAGGAAAAAATATTATTTTAGCAAAAGTTTCAAAACCAAAATTTACTCCACACAAGCTCTAAAATCAATGTGCATATTCTAAATAATAAGATCTGGTTGGCTTTTTCGTTGTTGTTGAAATTTTACAGAAGCTTACACTAACTCCAAAAGGGATAATTGAGAGAATGAATTTTAATAGTGCTTTTCAAAAGTACTTGAAGGTTCTGAATAAAATAGAATAGGGTTCTATAGGAATATTACATAATTTTTAAACATAAAAATATAGAACATAGTTTTTCAACATAGAAACAACCTGGCATCTTAACAAAGGGAAAACAGTCTCTCAAATTCACTGGGGGTGTTTGTACTGAATGCACATTTTGGCTGGAGGTTGAATGGTCAAATGTTAAAATCAACAGTTGGCCAAGATGGATAACATAACATAGAAAAAACATCAAATGCAAAAATAAATCTGAAATATTATTAAATAAAGTCAAGTCATGAAATTTTAAAAATAATTTTAGTAATTGTTCTTTAAGCCTTGACATTATAGAACAGAAACATTTTTTCAGCAATGGCAGCTGGTAGATTGCTCCTATGGTAATTATATTGCACAGTAAGGAGGCTAAATAGACATTTATTTTCAACTGAGGTTGTGGAGAAACAAATTCCTTTGTTTAGCTCCTACGTCTAGGGCACAGCTGATGTAACAATGTGGCCAAGTTATTAACTCCCCTCCACCAATTGTAACTAACTTCCCCACCTCTTTAGCTCCTGGACTAGATGGTGAGGATGAGGTGATGCTAAGGTCACGCTGATGATGTAGTCCCCCAAATTGATGCTCTGCGTCCACACTGAAGAAGATGCTTTCCGGATATTTTCAAAAGCAGTCTTGCAATTGTGAATCTCACATATCTTAATATCTAACATTTTCTTTTTTCAATTGAGGTATAGTTGTTGTATACCTGAATCTTATGTACTATTATAAAACATAGCGATTCACAATTTTAAAGGTTATATTCCATTTATGGTTATTATAAAATACTGGCTATATTCCCTGTGTTGTATTATATATCCTTGTAGCTCATTTATTTTGTATGTAGTAGTTTGTACGTCTTAATCCCCTACCCCTATCTTGCCCCTCCTCCTTTCCCTCTCCCCACTGGTAACCAAGTTTTTCCTCTATGTCTATGAGTCTGTTTCTGTTTTATTATAGTCACTAGTTTTATTTTTTTAGATTCCACAAGTGATATCATATAGTATTTACCTTTCTCTATCTGATTTATTTCACTTAGCATAATACCCTCCAAGTCTCTCAAGGTTGTTTCAAATGGCAACATTTCATTCTTTTTTATGGCTGAGTAATATTCCATTGTGTATACATACCACATGCTTATCCATTCATCTGTTCATGGACACTTAGGTTGCTTCCATATCTTGGCAATTATAAATAATGCTTCTATGAACATTGAGGTGATGTATCTTTTCAAATTAGTGGGTTTTGGGGTTTTTTGGGATAAATACCCAGGAATGGAATTTCTGGGTCATATGGTAGTTCTATTTTTAGTTTTTTGATAAACCTCCATACTGTTCTCCATATTTGCTGTACCAATTTACATTTCCATGAACAGTGTATGAGAGTCCCCTTTTCTCCACATTCTTGCCAACATGTGTTATTTGTGGTCTTTTTGATGATAGCCATTCTGACAGGTGTGAGGAGATATCTCATTGTGGTTTTAATTTGCATTTCTCTGATGATTAACTATGTTGAGCATATTTTCATGTGCCTTTTAGCCATCTGTATGTCTTCTTTGGAAAAATGGCTATTCAGGTCTTCTGCCCATTTTTTTAAAATCCAGTTGCTTGATTTAAGTATTGCTACCCCAGCTTTCTTTTCATTTCTGTTTGCATGGAATACCATTTATATCTCCTCATTTTCAGTCTGTGTGTCTTTAGATCTGAAGTGAGTCTCCTGTAGGCAGCTTATATATGGGTCTTGTTTTTGTATCCATTCAGCCACTCTGTGTCTTTTGATTGTAGCATTTAGTCCATTTACATCAAGTAATTATTGATATGTATGTTCTTATTGCCATTTTGTTCATTGTTTTGGGGTTATTTTGTAGGTCTTTTTGTTCCTTTCTTCTTCTCTTGCTCTTTTCTTTTGTAATTTGTTGACTACCTTTAGTGTTACTTTGGATTTCTTTCTCTTTTTTGTGTGTGTGTCTATGATAGATTTTTGGTTTCTGGTTACCCTGAAGTTTAAACATAGCAGTGTGTGTGTGTGTGTGTGTGTGTGTGTGTGTGTGTGTGTGTATGATTATTTTAACTTGCTGATCTCTTAATTTCAAATGCTTTTAACAGCTCTGCATTTGTACTCTCCTCCCCTCATGCTTACTGTTTCTGATATCATGTTTTACAGCTAATTGTTTTGTGTATCCCATAACTGCTTATTGTGGATATAGATGATTTTACTACTTTTGTCTTTTAACCTCCCTGCTAGCTTTGAGTGTGGATGATTTCCCACCTTTACTATGTGTTTGCCCTTACCAATGACCTTTTTCTTTTATGATTATCATATGTCTCATTGTGTCCTTTTCTTTTTCACTTAAAGTTCCTTCAACATTTCTTGCAAAACTGGTTTGGTGGTGCTGAACTCTTTTAGCTTTTGATTGTCTGTGAAGCTTTTGATTTCTTGATCAAATCTGAACAAGACCCTTGCCAGGTAGAATATTCTTGGTTGTAGGTTTTGCCCTTTTATCACTTTAAATGTATCATTCCACTCCCTTCTGATCTGCAGAGTTTCTGCTGAAAGGTCAACTAACAGCCTTATGGGAGTTCCCTTGTACATAATGTACTGCTTTTCCCTTGGTGCTTTTAATATTCTTTCTTTGTCTTTAACTTCTGCCATTTTAATTACAATGTATCTTGGTGTGTTCCTTTTTGGGTTAATCCTGTATGGGACTCTCTGCACTTTCTGGACTTGGATGTCTGTTTCCTTTCCCAGGTTAGGGAAGTTTTCAGCTGCTATGTCCTCAGTTATGTTCTCAGCCCCTTTCTCTCTCCCTTCTCCATCTGGGACCCCTATACTACAAATATTAGTACACTTCATATTGTTGCAGAGGTCTCTTAAACTGTCCTCATTTCTTCTCATTCTTTTTTTCTCTTCAGTATCAATGATTTCTGCTACTGTCTTGCTGATCCATTCGTCTGTATCACTTAGTCTATCGTTGATTACTTCCAGTGTATTCTTCATTTCAGTTACTGTATTCTTCATCTCTGTTTGGCTGTTCTTTATATTTCCTAACTCTTTGCTGTAAACTCCTAACTTTTCACTCTATGCATCTATTCTTCTGAGCTCTTTGCTCATTCTTACGATTATTACCATGAACTCTTTCTTCTGGAAAGGTTGCCTATCGCCACTTCGCTTATTTCTTCAGGAGTTCTATCTTGTTCCTTTGTCTGGAACACGTTGCTGTCACCTTATTTTGCCTAACTTGCCATGTTTATTTTGTATTTTTAACCGGTGGGCGGGTTACATTTCCTGACATTGAAGAAGTGGCCTTTTGTAGGAGTCGTCCTATGCATTCCAGCAGTGTGTTCCCCTCTTGTCACCCGACGTATATGCTCTAAGGTTTCCCCGCTGAGGGCTCTGAGGGTCTTTCTGTTGTGGCAGGCTGACTATGTGGGTGGCCTGGTAGGGTTGGCTGGCCTGCCTGTGTGGAGGCTGCCAGCTGCTGGCTGGTGGGACAGGGTCATGAAGTAGCTGACTGTGGAACCCTGGGGGCCCCTGGGGCTAGTGCTGGGTTACTGTTGGGGAGGGTCCAGGAGACCCCAGGGCTGTTGCTTAACCACTGATGGGTGAAGCCAGGTCCTGGAGTTAGTGCTAGACTACTGGCAGGCAGAAGGGGTCTGGTTGCAGGGCCTATGGGTCCTGGGGTCTGGTTGCAGGGCCTATGGGTCCCAAAGCAGGTGTTGGATCACTGGAGGGTGGGCTGGCTCTTGAAGCAGTTGGCCACGGGGCCCAGGGTGTCCTGAAGCTTGTGTTGGGCTGTTAGTGGGCAAGGCCCAGGCACAGCAGGTCCCAGGGTAGGATCTGGCCCACTGGTGGGTGGGCCAGGTTATAAGAATGTGGTTTGCTTGCAGCTGGTGTCTGCCCCCTGGTGGGTGGAGCTGGGTGTCTGCTTCTTTGGTTTGAGGGCTCTGGGGTCTTGGTCTAGGGCCTGTGCACTGCTGCATGGGGCCAGGTTCTGGGCCCTCTGGTGGGCAGGACCATGTCCCGAGGTGGCTATGGGATCAGGGGTTTTTAAGGCAGCCTGTGGGCAGGTGTGTGGGGCTGTGCCCCCGCTCAGTTAGTTACCTAGCCTGAGGCATCCCAGCACTGGTGCCTGCCATGGCTTGGCCAGGGTGGGGCTGGGTCCTGGGGCCAATAAGCTGGAGGGAAGGTTCCAAAATGGCGCTTGCCGGCACCAGAGTCCACGTGGTAGAAGGAGCTCCCATGAATGGCTGCCACCAGTGTCTGTGTCCTGAGGGTGGGCTGCAGCTGCCTCTTGCCTCTCCTGGAGACTCTCCGGGATCAGCAAGTAGGTCTGACCCAGGCTCCTAACAAATGACTGCTTCTGTCCCACGTTCTGGAGGGTGTGCGATTTTGTGTGCCACATTGAAGGGTGAAGTCTCTATCTTCCTCAGCCATCTGGGTCTCCTGAAAGTTAGCCTGGCTGGTCTTCAAAACCAGATGCCCTGCGGGCTTGTCTTCCTGGTGCAGGACCCCTGGGCTGGGAGCCTGATGAGGGGCTCAGACCTTTCACTCCTTTGAGAGCCTCTGCAGTTGTGATTATCCTCCTGCTTATGAAATGCCCACCCAGGGATTTGGGATTTGACTGTGTTGTGACTCCACCCCTCCCACACATCTCATTGTAGTTCCTTCTTCAGTTGTGGAAGATCTTATCTGCTAAGTTCCGGTCTTTTTCACTGATGGTTGTCCTTGCAAACAGTTGTGATTTTGATGTGCTTGTGAGAGGAGCTGAGCTCAGTGGCTTTCTATTCCGCTGTCTTGCACAGTCTCCCCTGTCTCTAATGTTTTCACATGCATTTTCTGCTTCACACAATCACTTGAGAAAAATTTGTTCTTAATCCAGGGACTAGAACTTTGGCAATTGAAAAATATGATTGGCTTTCAGGATACTAAAATTTTTCTTGAATTCCTATCTGCCATTCAGGTTTCTATCTGTTTCTCATCGACAAGTATGACATGAATGATGGGAGGTCTGTCCATTACGTAGCATGTAAGAAATACTCCCACCCCGTGATATATTGTTTTGATTTCTTCAGCAGGTTTCAGCAAAGGAAAGCTTGGCAAGCAACCATTGGTTGTTAGTATATCCTGAGTGGTTGGTATTGTAATCTGCAAAGTATGTAATACGGTTTGCCTTCTTTTGTTCAGCCTTGAACATGTAATGGCTTTCATTCTGTCTTGGTTGAACATCTCATATAAGTGCAAGATAAGGCAGTTTAAAATGTCTTGATAACATGTAGCTGATTTTTGCTGAGGTGGATTTTCATTGCAATTTTACATTTTATGGTGATTACCAGTATTTTAAATGAAATATTCAGGTGTTCTTAATGAACTTAAAACAGATGGATAGACATCTTCTAAAGCAATAGTAAAATGTAAATACGGAATCTAAAATGCAAATACAGTGACACCGTGTAGTGGTGTCACTGTAGTGTTTTTTCAACCTTTCTTTATGTTTGAAAATTTTTATAGTTAGGAAAAATAATAATTCTCAAACAATATGCCTTATACTGTGTAGGTCAGGATCTCTGGGTAAGATACTGAGATTTGCAAGAGAAAGTTCACTGGGAGTGCTGAGATGCAATGCCTGTGACGGATGAAGAAAGCAAAATTGGGCACAGGGAGAAGCTGCACAAGAGGCGTCAGCTGATCCTAAGCGGTGTTTGGAAGCTGGTATAGCTCTTTAGAATACCAGTTGAGTCAAGGGACCAAAGCTTGTTCACCCCAATTCAACTAGTTATAGATGTAGTCTGCCTGCAGGGAGTGGGTATAACCTTGGATAAGACAGTTGCCTTCAGTAGGAGGCAGCTCATGTGGAAAGACTCAGCAGTGAGCCTCAGCAGTCAATGCTCCTGGCTGCAGGAAGAATGTACCAGAAAATCCACTGCACCTTGTTCGTATTTTTAATGATGTTAAAATGACTGTGTGTAAAGGTTACCTACATAATCATATAACCATTGATCACATATGAGTTCCTATTCAGTTGAAGCCAAAGAGTAACACCATATCTTGGTAGTACCTGTGACAAAACCAAACTTTGGTATAACCTATACATATTGGCATTTGGAAAGATAAATGATATTTTTCAGAAAATCAATCTGTAAATTATTTTGAAAAATAAAGCAACTCTGTACAAATTAAAAGAAATTTACTTTAATTGACTTAAGAACTGCTAATGCCTTTTTTTTTTTTTTTTTTTTTTTTGCCGTACGCGGGCCTCTCACTGTTGTGGCCTCTCCCGTTGCGGGACGCGCAGGCTCAGCGGCCATGGCTCACGGGCCCAGCCGCTTTGCGGCATGTGGGATCTTCCCAGACCGGGGCACAAACCCGTGTCCCTTGCATCGGCAGGTGGACTCTCAACCACTGCGCCACCAGGGAAGCCCTGCTAATGCCTTTTATAGAAACTGCTGTCTATGTCCAGTGTGAAAATCTCCATGTTATTTTTCCCCTTCATGACTGAGTCACCTCCTTGAATAAAATTGCAATTAAATGTATAGATATCAAGGTTGATCATCTAAATTTTCGAACTAAGTAAGGATATTATTAAATGACTTTATTTAGTGTGAGAGTTGCTCCCTTCTCATCTATCAGAAGTTGGACATATGATTTAAATACATTACATTTATTACACCTAGCAAATCTGAGAGATAAGTATTATTATTCATTGAGACATATAGGAAAGTGAGAATTAGATTTGTGAGTTTTTTCCTGTTTCTCCCTTTTTCATAACTTGCAAACTCTGGTGGTCACGGAGCACAGAAAGAGGTGAGAAGTGCGCGCATTACTGGTAGCTACATCATTATGTGTGCGGGTAGAGGTTGTAACTCATAATTCATCCAAGTATAAAAAGCATTTATACTTTGTAGTGGTCACGAGGATGATTTCTTTCTTTTTTCCTTTCATTGTGATAAAAAAAACACGTAATATGAGCTCAGTCCTCTTAACAAATGTGTATTGTTAACTTTAAGCACAATGTTGTACACCAGGTCTCTAGAAATTTTCCGTCTGGCGTAACTGAAACTTTATATCCGCTGAGCAGCAACTCCCCACTTCTGCCTCCTCCCAGCTCTTGGGAGCCACCATTCTACTCTCTACTTCGATGGGTTTGACTCCTTTTGATACCTCGGATGAGTGGAATCGTGTGGATAGTATTTGTTCTTCAGTCACTGGCTTATTTCACTTAGCAAGATGTCCTCAAGATTCATTCATTTTGTAGCAGATGACAGGATTTCCTCCTTTCTATGGCTGAACAATATTCCATTGTATGTATATACCACATTTTGTTTATGCTTTTATCTACAGATGAGTATTTAGGTTACTTCCACATCTTGGCTACTGTGAATGATGCTGCAATGAACATGGGAATGCAGATATCAATTCTTTTTTTTCTCTCTCTTTAACTTTTCTGGATAAATACTCAGAAGTAGGATTGCTGGACCCTATGATAGTTTAACTTCTTGAGGAACCTTCATACTGTTTTCCATAACAGCTACGCCATTTTACATTCCCACCAACAGTGCACAAGAATTCCAATTTCTCTACAACACATGATTTCTTACGACATTTTTTTTGGTACTGACTTTCAGTGAACCCAGATACTAATTGGGTAGCATCATTGGTAGGTGCCTGAACATCCATCCTAACGTATGGCTGCACTAAAAATCTCCAGGTAAAAGAAAATGATAGCTTTCCTTTGTTCTGTACCACAGTATTTGTTGAGGAGCTAGTCCAAGAATCACTGATATAAAATCCAAAAATGTTGTAATGATCTGTTTGGGTTTTTCTTATTATTATGGAAAAGCAAAAGAACCATGATTTTAGATGCAGTATCTTAATGTGAAAAGATTTATGTGTCAGGAAATTCTGATAATATTATAGCTAATAGCAGAAAAAAAGGACATATAGTATTCCCTGATGAGACTGTCAACTGGGGCTTCCATCAAAAATAACAGGTATTTCTTGAGCACAAAAGCAGCCTTAGGCATCATTTAAATCACTGTGGAGTGGTGTGACTCAGAAGACAGTGAATTCTGAAAGCACACATGTTATTTCTTCCTGTCATGATTGAGTCACTGCCTAATGGAACAGTCCAATTAAACAAGCTGATGTTCTGGGTGTTACTTATGTCTGGGAATCACATTTGGAAAATAAGTACAGGGTCATTGCTAATGAGCATCACCTACTATGCAGTGTGCCATGTGAGATCTTTCTATCAGTGCTGCTGACACTTAAACCTGGGATATCACAGTACTGGTGACAGTCTGAAAACAGGATGCTAGAACTCGAGACTATGTCAGCTGAGGTGCTGATAATTGCCAAATGAAATGTAGCGCTGACCTGTTCATAAAAAAAGATTGCCTGAGGCAAAAGTCCTATTCTAGTTTTCTAAAGGATTTATATACATTTCAAAGAGAAGTACTTAATAATTACAAGTTTTCTAAAGTAACTGCTCTGAGAAAAAGAAGTGACGGTAAATCTGTTCTCTTATTTTTAACAGGGAGAATTAAGCCTCTTATTTTAATTTGTATGTATATTTACATTTCTCATAGGATACATTTCTGGCAAACTCCATCCTTTGACACAAAAGCTCTTGACATTTCTGAGTATTATGACTACTTCTCAACATAAAAAACATTCTCTGAACCGTATCTCTGAGATAGTAGTTGTATATTTATTACCTATTTATTGAGAAAATACATGGTAATCAAACCCTACTATGAATTCAGACACTCTTTTAGATCAAGTTTTATTTTTGACTCTAAGTATCATCTACATCCATTTTAAAATGAGTAGCATCTTTATATGCAAAGCATAATGGTTTGTCTGTCAAGCTGTATTCCTTGAAATAACCCAAGGGCTCCCACTCCATCAGAGGCTCAAATATGGAAAACACTAGTAATAACTAAAATAGCTTCTGATCAGCTAAAATTGTTGCTTAAAAGATTACCTAGGCACTTAAATTACTGCATTTCAATATCAAATTGCATTTCAAAATCAATTACTTGATTAACAAGGAATGAGCCCCAGGCTTATTCCTTACTTAGATCTTCCTGATTACAGTTTACACAAAATCTGACAGATCTGATTACCTGAAGTCTCAGACCATTGTAGGGAGGGTCTGCAACAGGGAAGAACTAATGAAAGAACTGTAGAGGATAAAATTGTCATGTTTGAGATAGACATTATATTTGATATATGACTCACCATGGATCTTCAATAAAGGTTAATTAATATCCAGAAACCTTCACCTAAGAATATAAGAACATGAGTAATACAAATAGATTTTCTTTTCAATTCAGTAGGCTTTTTTTTTTTTTGAGACATTTGATAATTAAAAGACCTTGCTTTTTACCCCCCACTAACAGTTTTCTTCCCCTGTCAGGAAAGCTAATTACATGCGACTCTTGTTTCTCCACTGAAATGTAAAACTAGATGGTTTTATTTGTGGAGTGACTATGGTGCCTTCTGTCTCAGATGGAGTTTCAGTATTTGCCTCTTTAACGTGGCTGCCAGAAGAATGGGAATCCAGGCTTGTGCCGGGGCTAGGGTTGTGGTGATGTTGGCAGGGTGTTATTTTCCTGAGCTCTGCTAGCAATCATCATTCCTCAGATTTTACTCCTGGGTTGGGGATTATTGGGAAGGACTTGCCATATGAATGTCTCAACAGTTCTGATAAGATCTCGATGCTGTATGTAGAAATTATTGATTCCTGGAGTGAAATATTTACTTGGAACAAGAATAACCTGCATGTATCAGTCAGAGTTCAGTGCAAACACATGTATATATTTACTTACATTTATAAATATTAATATATATTTATACATATTTATATGTATAAATATACATTTTAAAATATATAAATATTTATTTACTGTCATATTTGTGCTGACATTTGCACTGTCAACGTTCAGTGCAAATATATATATAAATATATATATATTTACTGTCTTACATATTTTAAGAGAAAAGGGATATAATACAGAGAAGCAGTGATTAAAAAATTATTGGTGGGACTAGTGTGGGTTTTAGCCCCGCCAGAGTGGGGCTAAACACTATGCACTTGACTCACTAGGGGAACTGTTAGCTCTGCTAGAGTCTGATGGTAGGAAATTAAGGCTGCCTCCTGAACCACTGAGTTGAAGAACATACCACTGTTGTGGTCACTAGAAAGTCAGGAGGCTACTGCTTCCACCCCAGCTGGTGACCAGAAAGCAAACGATGCTGCAGAAAAGCCTGTGCCTTCCTGACTCCACTTCCTAGCAGAAAATAGCCCCAGACAACAGGAAGAAAAATTCTTTTTTCTGTCTTCAAGTTTTGGAGGAGCTGAATTCTTATTGGAAACCGTGGGCGTGAAGAGAGTCTGGGAAATAAGGTCTTTAGCTTTCCAGCCTCTGTAGTTCAGAAAAGCCCACTAGGAGAAGATGGGAATGAATGCTGAGTGTGGTTAAATTACATTTCATTTACCATGATGATCATATTCAGTAATTAACAAAATTTGGCCCTGAAAGGGAGAGTCCCCTTAATCTTTTTACAAAGGTAGAACCTGTGTACCCAAGAAATCCAGTGCTATTCTCAAAGCTAGTTAGCAATCTTGCCTGTCTGCCTGTCTGAACTGTCTTAGCCTGGCTTCTCCTTCAAAGTATAACCTGAGACAAGGGTTGTATACAGATGGTTTATTTGGGAAGTGATCTCAGGGATAAAGAGTAAGAGTTGGACAGTACAACAGAGGAAGTGAGAGCAAATGCAAAGACTGTAACTGAAAGTGAGTGGAGTGGATCTTGCCCTGCTGGCCTCTGAGAAGCAAGAATATGACTCAGAGTTGGCCCCCAGTGGCCAACCCACCAGCTTCCTCAGGTTGTGTGTGTGTCAGGGAGGTTTGTACAGGAGTCCCTCAAGGTGTTAGGCAAGTTTGTCCAGGAGTCCCTCAAGGTTAGAGATCCTGGGTAAGAAATCAAAAGTAGGCAGTGTTGCTGGGGCAGGTGCTGTCAGGTTGTAGCTGGTGTGTTGGTTGCCTCAGAAGGTTGGAGAAGGTGGGTGACCAGGAAGATGTGAGGGAGGGTATAAAAGACATTTGATTCTATTCACAGTTTGTACCACACCGTTTCATTCATCGTGTTCAATCTATCACAGAGCCTTTAAGGTAGTATCAGACAATAGTTTCTGTAAAAGACATAATAGCACAGGGTTAGTGAAACACATAAGTACATCCTGAGGCCCTCATCCTGTATTAGATGAATGAATGAATGAATGTTGCATCATGAAGATTTGCTTTCTATTTGCATGCAGAATATTTATTTGGGAAATGAGCCCAGAGAGAAAGACTAAGGGACTGGAGACAGTACAACAGAGAAGGAAGGAAAGCCAATGGGAACGTATATTTTAAGTTAGTTACTAAAATGGGCTCCTGGAGTTTGATCCTGCCTTGAACTTCTGAGGGGCTATTAGGAAGAGCCTCAAAATTGACCAGCTGAGGGACGGAAGGAGGAAACATCTATTAGCTCTCCTCCTCCTTTGCTTGTGGGTTGCCCCATGGTGTGTTAGCTCCTTCATACACCAAGAGCCATTCACGCCAGTCCCATGGGATTGTGGGTTCCCAAAGGTGTCCCACACCATGGCCTCAGAGAAGCCCCAGGGCAGTACAGTGGGGCAGGTGAGGTGAGGTGCTGATAGCTGTCAGTTCTAAGCAGGCAAAGCTAGTCGTGGAAGCAAAGGTTAGAGTAAAAGTCGGGCCAAGAGGAGGCAAGGTATGAGAAGTATCCAATACAGAAACTCACATCCCGGCCTCCCTCAAAGCCACTAAAAGTAGGCCTTCTCCTGGACCCCTACAGTGTCACTAGTGAAAGGTCTTTGGCGTGGAGTGACCTTATCTTTTCAAACTTCCTTTTCTGAACCAAGACAATCGGATATAAGAGTAAACTATGGACATTTTACTGGTATGACTTGAAGAACCTAAAACTTCACACGTCTAAAACCCTTAATTGTTCCCTATGATCACTCCAAAACTGTCCTTAAAACTGTATACTCCCTCTCAATAAACAGCACTCAGTTTCTCAGATCATACCTTGGAGCCATGCTTGAACTCTTTTTCTCCTATTCCGTATCCGGCGCACCAGCAATCTTGTTTACCGCACTTTTACAGTGTACTCTAAACCCTCCACTTCACGCCCATCCTCCACTACCAGACTGGTCCCAGGCAGCCCTGAAACTGTAGGTAATCATTACTTAAATCCTGTAACCTGCCTTCACTAATCAAAGTTGTTAATTGTTGCTACAAAACAGCTGCATGTCCTCCAACCGCACATCACCTAAACAAGATGTTTGCCGGAGTGGCTTTCCAAGAACTTGGAGTCAGCTGTGTCTCGTTCTAGTTGAGCTGGTTAAGATGGGATGGGACCACCGACCCTTCAACTGGGCATGCGCGAGTGTCCGCTCAGTGACCTTCTGAACATGTGACGGCTGTAGCTTAGTTACGCCTGCGCAGAAGGACAATTATCTCACCTTTTCCCAATCACTTTTCCCCACTCTCCCCATGCCTCGGACCTCCCTGCTTCTTTAGTCTTTAATCCATGAATACGCTGAGCCCCTTGCTTTGGGGCGATGGACCTGAGGCTAGTTCTCCCGTCTTTCTGCTTGGCTGCCTTGTGACTAAACCCTCTCTTTCTGCAAACCTCGGTGTCTCGGCGTTTTGGCTCACTGCGCGACGGGCAAAAACGAGCCTGGTTCAGTAGCAGTACCACCTCTCATGCGGATCATCCCAACAGCTTCTGGACTATTCCTGTTTCCGCTCTTGCCTTCTGCAGTCTGTTCTCTGCGCAGTGGCCAGAGTGGCTACATTTAAACACGGTAAGCCGTCTCGTTTCCATTGTCTCAACTCTTCAACTGTTCCCATTAGGTTTCAGATAAAATCCCAAATCCTAGCTATGGCTGTGTGCCTACATGGTCTGGCCCCTGTCCACGTCTGTGGGCTCATTTCATCCCATTCTAGCCCTTGCTCTGTGGTCTCTAATTACTCTTTCCTCCTTGATATTCCTCACATGTATCAAAAACATTTCTGTTCACACTTCTGCACTTGCAGTTTCTTCTGTTTGGAGTGGTTTATTCTCTCACTTCATTCATACTTCAGTTTCTCTCCCAAGGAGACTTCCCAGGACCACCCCTTGTTTAAAGTAGTCTTCCATCATAATATACACTCTTCTCCTGTTATATTTTTCTTCATAGAACTTATTACCTGTTATATATGTATAAAATATGTTATATATAGACATACACACACAACATATATATGATAGGTAACATACATATTATATGATATATATAAAATGTGTGTGTCTGTGTATATGGGAATTTGCCTGCTTATTGTCTGTTTCACTCGCTAGAATATTGCTACATTAAGGGCATGGATAAAGTTGAATTTACTACTCTATTTCCAGTATCTAGACGAGTCCTTGGCACATAAGGGTTTAAGTAGTTAATTAATTAAATCAGATAAAATGGCACTTGGGTTGTCAGTAGATTTCCCTTTAGCTTTATGTGCTACTCAGCAGATACTAGTTAATAATCAAAAAAGAGGGCTTCCCTGGTGGTGCAGTGGTTGAGAGTCCGCCTGCCATGCAGGGGACACGGGTTCGTGCCCCGGTCCGAGAAGATCCCACATGCCGCGGAGCGGCTGGGCCCGTGAGCCATGGCCGCTGAGCCTGCGCATCCGGAGCCTGTGCTCCGCGGCGGGATAGGCCACAACAGTGAGAGGCCCGCGTACTACAAAAAAAAAAAAAAAAAAAGAAAATGACAACAGGATTTCTGTAGTATTTGACAGCATCAGCTAACTTCTATGAAAACAGAGCCCTAGTCACATTTACTTTATGTTCCCCTTATAGTCTGATGAGGGTCTTCTGGAACTATAGCAAGCCAAGTTTGATGATGAGTACTCTGTGTTCATCAAAGACCTGAAGTCATTTAGCCAGAATTTGGGAGGTAGAACTTGGAGGGTCGTGGAGGATAATTTAGGAGCCTCTTTTGGAAATGGCATATGTGGATTCCACCAACAAGCCACTGGCCAGAATTTAATCCCATGGCCCTACCTAACTGTAGAGGTGGATGGAAAATAGAATTTAGCTGTGTTCCCAGGATGAAATGTAGCTATTAACTCTGTCACAACAGATAAATGGATGACCTTCTATAATCCTTAAAAATCCTTGGAGATTAGTACTCTATCCTCATTTAGAGATTAAAAAGAATCTGACCCTCCGAGAGACTGAGCTACACACCAAGATCACAAAGCTAATGATTATGTGCCAGATCCACTGCTTCGTGGATTTATCTGATTTCTCCCTGTTGTTTTAGGTACTGGAAACTCCAGACAGCACCAATCACTTTGATGCAGCTGACTTTGCTCATGATTTTATCTGTGCTTACACATCAGTAAAGAGTGCATATAGACCTTGGACCTGAATTACTATTAATTTTTTTAACATCTTTATTGGAGTATAATTACTTTACAATGCTGTGTTAGTTTCTGCTTTATAACAAAGTGAATCAGCTATACGTATACATATATGCCCATATCTCTTCACTCTTGCGTCTCCCTCCCTCCCACCCTCCCTATCCCACCCCTCTAGGTGGTCACAAAGCGCCGAGCTGATCTCCCTGTGCTATGCGGCTGCTTCCCACTAGCTATATATTTTATGTTTGGTAGTGTATATATGTCCATGCCACTCTCTCACGTTGTCCCAGCTTGCCCTTCCCCCTCCCGGTATCCCCAAGTCCATTCTCTACATCTGCGTCTTTATTCCTGTCTTGCCCCTAGGTTCTTCAGAAACTTTTTTATTTTTTTCCTTAGATTCCATATATATGTGTTAGCATACGGTATTTGTTTTTCTCTTTCTGACTTACTTCACTCTGTATGACAGACTCTAGGTCCATCCACCTCACTACAAATAACTCAATTTTGTTTCTTTTTATGGCAGAGTAATATTCCATTGTATATATGTGCCACATCTTCTTTACCCATTCATCTGTCGATGGACACTTAGGTTGCTTCCGTGTCTGGGCTATTGTAAGTAGAGCTGCAATGAACATTGTGCTACATGATTCTTTTTGAATTATGGTTTTATCAGGGTATATGCCCGGTAGTGGGATAGCTGGGTCATATGGTAGTTCTATTTTTAGTTTTTTAAGGACCCTCAATACTGTTCTTCATGGTGGCTGTATCAATTCCCACCAACAGTGCAAGAGGCTTCCCTTTTCTGCACAGCCTCTCAAGCATTTATTGTTTCTAGATTTTTGATGATGGCCATTCTAGCTGGTGTGAGGTGATATCTCATTGTAGTTTTGATGTGCATTTCTCTAATGACTAATGATGTTGAGCAGTCTTTCATGTGTTTGTTAGCAATCTGTATATCTTCTTTGGAGAAACGTCTATTTAGGTCTTCTGCCCATTTTTGGATTGGGTTGTTTGTTTTTTGGATATTGAGCTGCATGTGCTGCTTGTAAATTTTGGAGATTAATCCTTTGTCAGTTTCTTCATTTGCAAATATTTTCTCCCATTCTGAGGGTTGTCTTTTCATCTTGTTTATGGTTTCCTTTGCTGTGCAAAAGCTTTGAAGTTTCATTAGGTCCCATTTGTTTATTTTTGTTTTTATTTTCATTTCTCTAGGAGGTGGGTCAAAAAGGACCTTGCTGTGATTTACGTCATAGAGTGTTCTGCATATATTTTCCTCTAAGAGTTTGATAATGTCTGGCCTTACATTTCGGTCTTTAATCCATTTTGAGTTTATTTTTGTGTATGGTGTTAGGGAGTGTTCTAATTTCATTCTTTTACATGTAGCTGCCCAGTTTTTCCAGCACCACTTATTGAAGAGGTTGTCTTTTCTCCATTGTATATTCTTGCCTCCTTTATCAAAGATAAGGTGACCATATGTGCAGGAGTTTATCTCTGGGCTTTCTATCCTGTTCCATTGATCTGTATTTCTGTTTTTGTGCCAGTACCGTACTGTCTTGATTACTATAGCTTTGTAGTATAGTCTGAAGTCAGGGAGCCTGATTCCTCCAGTTCCGTTTTTCTTTCTCAAGATTGCTTTGGGTATTCTGGATCTTTTGTGTTTCCATACAAATTGTGAAAATTATTTTTCTAGTTCTGTGAAAAATGCCAGTGGTAGTTTGATACGGATGGCATTGAATCTGTAGATTGCTTTGGGTAGTAGAGTCATTTTCAGAATGTTGATTGTTCCAAATCCAAGAACGTGGTATATCTCTCCATCTGTTTGTATCATCTTTAATTTCTTTCATCAGTGTCTTATAATTTTCTGCATAAAGGTCTTTTTTCTCCTTAGGTAGGTTTATTCCTAGATATTTTATTCTTTTTGTTGCAGTGGTAAATGGGAATGTTTTCTTGATTTCACTTTCAGATTTTTCATCATTAGTGTATAGGAATGCCAGAGATTTCTGTGCATTAATTTTGTATCCTGCTACTTTACCAACTTCATTGATTAGCTCTAGTAGTTTTCTGGTAGCATCTTTAGGATTCTCTATGTATAGTATCATGTCATCTGCAAACAGTGATAGCTTTACTTCTTCTTTTCCGATTTGGATTCCTTTTACTTCTTTTTCTTTTCTGATTGCTGTGGCTAAAACTTCCAAAACTATGTTGAATAATAGTGGTAGGAGTGGGCAACCTTGTCTTGTTCCTGATCTTAGTGGAAATGGTTTCAGTTTTTCACCATTGAGGACAATGTTGGCTGTGTGTTTGTCATATATGGCCTTTATTATGTTGAGGTAAGTTCCCTCTCTGCTGACTTTCTGGAGGGTTTTTATCATAAATGGGTGTTAAATTTTGTCGAAAGCTTTCTCTGGATCTGTAGAGATGATCATATGGTTTATCTCCTTCTATTTGTTAATATGGTGTATCACATTGATTGATTTGTGTATATTGAAGAATCCTTGCATTCCTGAGATAAACCCCACTTGATCATGGTGTATGAGCCTTTTAATGTGCTGTTGGATTCTGTTTGCTAGCATTTGTTGAGGATTTTTGTATCTTGTTCATCAGTGATACTGGCCTGTAGTTTTCTTTCTTTGTGACATCTTTGTCTGGTTTTGGTATCGGGGTGATGGTGGCCTCATAGAATGAGTTGGGAATGTTCCTCCCTCTGCTATATTTTGGAAGAGTTTGAGAAGGATAGGTGTTAGCTCTTCTCTAAAAGTTTGATAGAATTCGCCTGTGAAGCCATCTGGTCCTGGGCTTTTGTTTGTTGGAAGATTTTTAATCACAGTTTCAATTTCAGTGCTTGTGATTGATCTGTTCATATTTTCTATTTCTTCCTGGTTCAGTCTCGGCAGGTTGTGCATTTCTAAGAGTCTGTCCATTCCTTCCAGGTTGTCCGTTTTATTGGCATAGAGTTGCTTGTAGTAATCTCTCATGATCCTTTGTATTTCTGCAGTGTCAGTTGTTACTTCTCCTTTTTCCTTTCTAAATCTATTGATTTGAGTCTTCTCCGATATTTTCACGATGAGTCTTGCTAATGGTTTATCAATTTTGTTTATCTTCTCAAAGAACCAGCTTCTAGTTTTACTGATCTTTGCTGTCGTTTTCTTCATTTCTTTTTCATTTATTCCTGATCTGATCTTTATGATTTCTTTCCTTCTGCTAACTTTGGATTTTGTTTGTTCTTCTTACTATAGTTCCTTTAGGTATAAGGTTAGTTTGTTTATCTGAGATGTTGCTTGTTTCTTAAGGTAGGATTGTTTTGCTATATACTTCCCTCTTAGAACTGCTTCTGCTGCATCCCATAGGTTTTGGGGCATCGCGTTTTCTTTGTCATTTGTTTGTAGGTATTGTTTGCTTTCCTCAGTGATCTCTTGGTTATTAAGTAGTGTATTGTTATACTCCATGTGTTTGTAATTTTTACAGATTTTTTTTCCTGTAATTGATATCTAGTCTCATAGCATTGTGGTCAGAAAAGATACTTGATACAATTTAATTATTCTTAAATTTACCAAGGCTTGATTTGTTACCAAGATATGATCTATTCTGGAGAATGTTCAATGAGCACTTGAGAGGAAAGTGTCTTCTGTTGTTTGTGGATGGAATGTCCTATAAATATCAGTTAAGTCCCTCTTGTTTAATGTATCATTTAAAGCTTCTGTTCCCTTATTTATTTTCATTTTGGATGATCTGTCCATTGGTGAAAGTGGGGTGTTAAAGTCCCTTACTATGATTGTGTTACTGTCAATTTCCCCTTTTTGGCTGTTAGCATTTGCCTTATGTATTGAGGTGCTCCTATGTTGGGTGCATAAATATTTACAATTGTTATATCTTTTCTTGGTTTGATCCCTTGATCATTATGTAGTGTCCTTCCTTGTCTCTTTTAATAGTCTTTGTTTTAAAGTCTATTTTGTCTATTTTAAAGTCTTTGTTTTAAAGTCTAATTGCAATTCCAGCTCTCTTTTGATTTCCATTTACATGGAATATCTTTTTCCAAACCCTCACGTTCAGTCTGTATGTGTCCATAGGTCTCAAGTGTGTCTCCTGTAGACAGCATATATATGGGTGTTGTTTTTGTATCCATTCATCCAGTCTGTATCTTTTATTTGGAGGATTTAATCCATTTACATTTGAGGTAATTATCGATATGTATGTTCCTATTACCATTTTGTTAATTGTTTGGGGTTTGTTATTGTAGGTCTTTTCCTTGTGTTTCCTGCCTAGAGAAGTTCCTTTAGCATTTGTTATAAAGCTGGTTTGGTGGTGCTGAATTCTCTTAGCTTTTGCTTGTCTGTAAAGGTATTAATTTCTCCATTGAATCTGAATGAGATCCTTGCTGGGTAGAGTAATGTTGGGAAAAGCTTTTTCCCTTTCATCCCTTTAAATAATGTCCTGCCATTCCCTTCTGGCTTGCAGTTTCTGCTGAAACAGCAGCTGTTAACCTTATGGGGATTCCCTTGTATGTTATTTGTTGTTTTTCCCTTGCTGCTTTTAATATTTTTCTTTGTACTTAATTTTTGATAGTTTGATTAATATGTGTCTTGGCATGTTTCTCCTTGGATTTATCCTGTATGGGACTCTCTCTGCTTCCTGGACTTGATTTACTACTTCCTTTCCCATATTAGGGAAGTTTTCAACTGTAATCTCTTCAGATATTTTTCTCAGTCCCTTTTTTTCCCCCCTTTTTCTTTTGGGACCCCTATAATTCGAATGTTGGTGCATTTAATGTTGTCCCAGTGGTGTCTGAGTCTGTCCTCAATTCTTTTCATTCTTTTTTATTTATTCTGCTCTGCAGTAGTTATTTCCACTATTTTATCTTCCAGGTCACTTATGCGTTCCTCTGCCTCAGTTATTCTGCTATTGATTCCTTCTAAAGAATTTTTAATTTCATTTGTTGTGTTGTTCCTCATTGTTTGTTTGGTCTTTAGTTCATCTAGGTCTCTGTTAAATGTTTCTTATATTTTCTCCACTCTATTTCCAAGATTTTGGATCATCTTTACAGTCATTACTCTGAATTCTTTTTCAGGTAGACTGCCTATTTCCTCTTCATTTGTTAGGTCTGGTGGGTTTTTATCTTGCTCCTTCATCAGATGTGTGTTTCTCTGTGTTCTCATTTTACTTGACTTACTGTGTTTTCAGTCTCCTTTTCACAGGCTGCAGGTTTGTAGTTCCTGTTGATTTTGGTGTCTGCGCCCAGTGGTAAGGTTGGTTCAGTGAGTTGTTTAAGCTTCCTGGTGGAGGGGAGTAGTGCTTTTGTTCTGGTGGATGAGGCTGGATCTTGTCTTTCTGGTAGGCTGGTCCGCATCTGGTGGTGTGTTTTGGGGTGTCTGTGACCTTATTCAGATTCTAGGCAGCCTCTCTGCTAATCGGTGAGGTTGTTTTCCTCTCTTGCTAGTTGTTTGGCACGGGGTGTCCAGCACTGTAGCTTGCTGGTGGTTGAGTGTATCTGGGTCTTGGTGTTGAGATGGAGATCTCTGGGAGTTTCATGCCGTTTGATATTACGTGGAGCTGGGAGGTCTCTGGTGGACCAGTGTCCTGAACTCGGCTCTCCCACCTCAGAGGCACAGGCCTGACACCCGGCCAGAGCACCAAGACCCTGTCATCCACATGGTCAGAATAAAAGGGAGACAAAAAGAAAGAATGAAAGAAAAAATAAAGTAGAATAAAATAAAATATTGTTATTAAAATAAAAAATAATTATTAAAAATAAAAAAAAAGAAGAGAGCAACCAAACCATAAAACAAATCCACCAATGATAACAAGTGCTAAAAACTATACTAAAAAAACAAACAAACAAAAAACAGACAGACCGAACCCTAGGACAAATGGTAAAAAGCAAAGCTATATAGATAAATCACACACAGAAGCATACACATACACACTCACAAAAAGAGAAAAAGGAGAAAACTATAAATATCGTTCCCCAAGGTCCACCACCTCAGTTTGGAAAGATTCGTTGTCTATTCAGTTATTCCACACATGCAGGTACATCAAGTTGATTGTGGAGATTTAATCCGCTGCTTCTGAGGCTACCGGGAGAGATTGCCCTTTCTCTTTTTTTTTGAGCTCCTGGGGCTCAACTTTGGATTTGGCCCTGCCTCTGCGTGTAGGTCGCCGGAGGGCGTCTGTTCTTCGCTCAGACGGGACGGGGTTAAAGAAGCCGCTGATTCGGGGGCTCTGGCTCACTCAGGCTGGGGGTGGTGGGCACGGAGTGCGGGGCGGGCCTGCAGCGGCAGAGGCGGCGTGACGTTGCACCAGCGTGAGGCGCGCGTGCGTTCTCCCGGGGAAGTTGCCCCTGGATCCCGGGACCCTGGCAGTGGCGGGCTGCACAGGCTCCCCGGAAGGGGGGTGTGGAGAGTGACCTGTGCTCGCACACAGGCTTCTTGGTGGCGGCAGCAGCAGCCTTAGCGTCTCATGCCCGTCTCTGGGGTCCGCGCTTTTTAGCCGCGGCTCGCGCCCGTCTCTGGAGCTCCTTTAGGCGGCAATCTTAATCCCCTCTCCTTGCGCACCAGGAAACAAAGAGGGAAGAAAAAGTCTCTTGCCTCTTCGGCAGCTCCAGACTTTTTCCCGGATTCCCTCCTGGCTAGATGTGGCGCACTAGCCCCCTTAAGGCTGTGTTCACGCCACCAACCCCAGCCCTCTCCTTGCGCTCTGGCCGAAGCCCGAGCCTCAGCTCCCAGCCCCGCCCGCCCCGGAGGGGGAGCAGACAAGCCTCTCGGGCTGGTGAGTGCCGGTCGGCACCGATCATCTGTGCGGGAATCTCCCCGCTTTGCCCTCCGCACCCCTGTTGCTGCGCTCTCCTCCGCAGCTCTGAAGCTCCCCCAACTCTGCCACCCGCAGTCTCTGCCCGCGAAGGGGCTTCCCAGTGTGTGGAGACCTTTCCTCCTTCACAGCTTCCTCCCACTGGTGCAGGTCCCGTCCCTATCCTTTTGTCTCTGTTCATTCTTTTTTTCTTTTGCGCTACCCAGGTACGTGGGGGGTTTCTTGCCTTTTGGGAGGTCTGAGGTCTTCTGCCAGCGTTCAGTAGGTGTTCTGTAGGAGTTGTTCCACGTGTAGATGTATTTCTGGTATATTTGTGGGGAGGAAGGTGATCTCCACGTCTTACTCTTCTACCATCTTGGAGCTCCTCTGAATATTTTTAAATAGAGTTTAACATACTGTGGTTTTTCTTTATAGTCCGGTCCCAATCACTCTTGAGTGCCTTCTTTCATCTTGCCAGTCACAGTATTTCAGTACTTTTCAATAATAAAACGAATACAACAAAACTCTTTTCTGCTTTTCCATTAACTTAGATAACATAGTTAAAATCTTAGTTGATTATCTGAAATACATAGTCTTATTGATTGTTTCTGGTTTGTGTCATTTGAATCACTCCCATTTTAATAGAGACATAAGTTATACTTGAGTGCCTTCAGTTGCTAAATGCTGATTCATTGGGAAGAATTATATCCCTGGCAATTAAGGATAATTAAGCAGAGTATCAAACTAATAGACTCAGCTTGAATCAGTGAAAGTGTAAGATGTAGTTCAAAGTCTAATCAGAGAATTAATAGAAAACACCAGCTGGGGGTGCCTTACTTACATGGAATCTTGTTTACCTAGATGCTGGTCCTCAGCTTTGGAGATACAGAAACTCTGTGAATAGGCCCCTTAAAGATCTCACTCACCAAAGAAATTCATGAGACATTGATGACTAAAAGAGTCCTAATTCTTCATTTATAATAAAGTATGCTACCTTCAGTGACTAGAGAATTAATTTCCTTTATCTAGAGCATACCTTCTTGTTTTTAAGAGATTGAGGAAACACACTTATAAACCTAATAATTTTATGGGAAATAAAAAGTTATGAAATGTTATTAGGTAGCTTCAAGAGGACATTTTGTCCAGGAATTGTTAGGACCTAACAATACTTCCACACCACAAAACTAAAACACAAAACAAAAGAATAACAACAGTAGTTTTCCCCTAGGGAATGGAAAGTACTTGTACATTACATATACTATTTCTGGACTTCCCTGGTGGCACAGTGGTTAAGAATTCGCCTGCCAATGCAGGGGACACGGATTCGATCCCTGGTCCGAGAAGATCCCACATGCCATGGAGCAACTAAGCCTGTGAGCCACAACTACTGAGCCTGCGTGCCACAGTTACTGAAGCCTACACGCCTAGAGCCTGTGCTCAGCAACAAGAGAAGCCACCACAGTGAGAAGCCCGTGCAGTGCAATGAAGAGTAGCCCCCGCTTGCCTCAACTAGAGAAAGCCCACACGCAACAATGTGGTCCCAACGCAGCCAAAAGAAAAAACAGAATAAATAAATTTTAAAATATTAAAAAAATTGTTTTTAGGGTAGCAGTATTTTTAGTGGAAAGGACATAGAATTTTAAATTAGGCAAATCTAGGATTAAGCCCATTTATCAGTCATTTATCGGATGATTTTTTTCATTTTATTTTGATGAGACCACAACATGAAATTTACTCTCAACAAATTTGTTAGTGTACGATACATTATTATTGCCTGTAGATACAATGGTGTAAAGAAGATGTCTAGAGTTTATTCATTTTGCTTAACTGAAACTTTATACCCCTTGATAAATAATTACTTATTCCCTTCAGCACCTCCCAGCCCTGGGCAACCACCATTCCACTCTTTGATTTTGTGAATTTGACTATTTTCGATACTTCGTGTAAGAAGAATTATGTATTTTTTGTTTCTTTGTGACTGATCAATTTCACTTAGCATGATGTCCTCAAGATTCATCCATATAGTCACATATTGCAGAATTTTCCTTCTTTTTTTAAAGGCTGAATGGTATTCTGCTGTACATATGTACCACATATTCTTTATCTGTTCATCTGTTGAATGGCATTTAAGTTGTTTCCACAGCTTGGCTACTGTGTTGTTGCAATAAACATAGGAGTGCTAGTATCTCTCCGAAATCCTGATTTCAATTCTTCTGGATAAATACCCAGAAGTGGGACTGCTGGATCATATAGCAGTTTAATTTTTAATTTTTTTAGGAATCTCCCTATTGTTTTCCACAGTGGCTGCACCATTCTTTATTCCCACCAACAGTGTGGTGTTCCAGTTTCTCCATATGTTCATCAATACTTAGTGTCTTTTTTTTTTTTTTTGGTAATAGTCATCCTGATAGATGTGTGCTCACTGTGGTTTTGATTAACATTTCACTGATGATTAGTGGTGTTGAACATCCTTTCATATACCTGTTGGCTATCTGTATGTCTTTATTGAAGAAATGTCTATTCAAATCCTTTGCCCATTTAAAACTTAGATTATTTGTTTTTTGCTGTTGAGTTGTAGGAGTTATTTATATATTATAGATATTAACCTCTTATCAGATATATGGTTTGCAGATGTTTTCTCCCATTCTGTAGGTTGCCTTTAATTTTATTGATCATTTCCTTTGCTATGTAGAAGCTTTTTAGTTTGAGGTAGTCCAACTTGTCTATTTTTGTTTTTTGTTGTCTGTCCTTTTGGTGTCATACCCATGAAACCATTGCTGAGACCAATGTCATGAAGATTTTTGCCTGTGTTTCTTCGAGTAGTTTCATGGTTTCAGGTCTTACTTTCAAGTCTTTAACCCACTGGAATTGATTTTTGTGTATGGTGTAAGATAGGGGTCCAATTTAGTTCCTTTACATATGGATATCCAGTTTTCACAGCTCCATTTGTTAAAGAGACTATATAGTTTCTATGCTGTAGATAATACAACACTTCTCTAGAACCTTCAGAATTTTCTGCTACTGGAACTTACTATAAACTCCTCATGTATTCTTTTCCTTTCCTAGTTATCTCAAGGACCAAAGCTACTTGAATCACAGCCTGAAACTACTGAGGGATCCTTCCTTCTCTGGGCTCCAGTCAAAGCTAGCAGCCTTCTTTGTCATTCAGTAAGTAAGTCAGATTATTCTTTCTTAATGTAGAATATGCTGTTTCCAGAATCTGAAAATGTGAACCAGACATTATGTGCCTCTCTTTGTGCTGGAAGATCGGAGATGCAAAAATTTCTCCTTTATATTGAGGGGATAGCACAGCATGCCACAGACTACTAGGGCCCTGAAAACTTCACTGATGAGGCATAACGTTGAATCTTTTGTAGAGTGCATTTTCCACCACTGGAACACATTTGTCTTACCTTAGTCTCCAATTTACATTTTAATCCAATTAACATAATGTCATTGATATAGTAGCCAATGTGATGTTTTGTGGTATGTTTATATGTCTGAAGACACTTTGGACTATATTTTTAAAGAAACCAGGAAAATTTACATAGTCTTGGGGTAGGACCATATATGTACACTGTTGTCCATCCTATTTGAATGTGAACTATTTCTGACCCTCCTTATTGATAGGGATGGAAAATGCATTCACCAAATCAGTAGCCACTTAACATGTACTGGAGGCTGTGTTAATTTGCTCTAGTATAGATTCCATGTTTGACATAGAAACTGAAATTTGGACATCTGCTTGGTTGGGTTTCTAGATTTATTTAATTGTTGTAGGAGTCAGACCTACAAATTAAGTGGAATATGATGGGGACCAATATCTCTGCATATTTTACATCTCAAGTGTGGCACTAATCTCTTTGATTCCTTTGGTAATATGTTATTATTTACTGTATTTACAATCTTGGCCAGAGGTGGAGGGGCAATTTTTGAGGCTTCCACTTAGCCTTTTCCTTTATTATTTCTCTTATACCACAGCTCAAGGAACTGATGTGAGTGTTCTACCAATTACCAGCTATGTCTAGTACAATTATACATTTAGGGACTGGGAAGTAACTGTTGGGTGTGACCACAGCTATGAGCTGAACCTGCTCCAAGATAATATTTATTTCCTAGATAACATGTATTCATATTCTATTAGGGGAGTGATGGTAGCACTTTGGGCTCCCAAATATCAGTGCCAATATAGACCCCATATACAACTATTCTCAAAAGGTTTGAAGGTATTTTCTTTTCCCCAGTGTATGGTTAACTAAGTAAATGGCTATGGGTCTCTTTAGGGAAGAATGGAGGAAGTTACTAGTGAGTATACATATCATAGTTTTGTGTGACGCTTCCTCACAGGAATCCAGATTTTTCCTCAGTCATGAATTCTGAATCAGAACTGGCTTATGTCTAAAAATTACGCATGGGATCAATTATAATTTTTCATTGATTTTTTTCACATTTATTATGAATATTATCCAAAACACAGAAAAATTGAAAGAGTTATACAGTGGACACTCTTAAGCTCATCACCTAGATTCTAAAATTGATATTTTTCTATAATTATTTATCAGCTATCATCATATATTCATTCCTCTATCAATATATCAAATAATTTTTTGATGCTTTCATAGTAGTTTGCTTTATCAGTACCCTTAAACATTTCCAAATGTATATCCTCATCTAGAATTTAATATCTGTGTTAAGGTTGTTTTCCATGGTACAGTTCCAAGCAAATCCATACAGTAGGAAAATAACTGTCACATTATTTCTTTTCATCTTCTTTTTGTGAATGTCTACACAGTTTGCATTGCCTGACAAAAGGTTTTCAAATCTATATACCTAGAAAATAAGACGGACAACAGAGTGCCGAAAACAAATGCTGCTTTGGGTTCAGAACAAAACTTCTGCTCAAACTTCTTCTCTTCTAGAAACGTGTCTTTGTTTTCATTTGTGTTAGATCCTCTTTTCTTTGATACTTAACAACATTTTTTGGTCTATTTATTTTCTATTTGTCAAATTATGAGGAGCAGTGAGTATTAAAAAGAAACAGTTGTGTTTCAGGTCAAGCTATTTATTGACCATCCAGAGTTTGGCAATGATAAATATGACAAGGTAGTTCTTGATGAATTTGGGGTCTTTGTGATTTGAAGATATTGCTTTCAGTGTAGCTTGTTAAAGGAGACAGACAACTCCTTTCTCCTCTAAATAATACAAACCAACAAAGTAATAACAATAATATGAACAGAAAGAAAGACATTTGTGGTGGCCTAAGGTTTTATCTCTTTTCCTCCATTACCTCTCATAATACTGACTCTTTCCTCTCCATACACAATTTATTTGGGCCTTTGGATGATGTGGCATAGAGTAAGGATATGGGCCTTGTATTCATGTAGACAAAGATTTGCAAAATGGTTTTGCTATTTCCCAGCTGTGTACTTGAGGAAGTCTCACATTTTCTCTAAAATTTTTGGCTTTTTTCCAGAAAATCGTGGGGAATAATGCCTAGTTTAGAGTGTACTTTTGAAAATATTACACAATCAGTAGCTTCTATTGTCATTGATTATCTTATTCAACAGACATTGAGGAGTTATTATATTCAGACATTCTTATGTATCTCAAAAATACAAAGTTGATAAGTCCCTAACCCAAGGCACATATTGTCTAAAAAAATTAATAAAATTTTAATAAAATTATATTGATCAATAGTTAACATACATTGTGATGATGCTATCACATAAGAAGACATTGAATGGAAAAGAGCTAAAGAAAGAGTGTGATAAGGAGTAACATCCAAGCTAGCCCTGGGGTTGAGAATATATGAAAGAAATTGGTGAAATCTTTTAAGAGGAAGTAAGATTTGAGTTACTTCCTGAAGAATGACAGATAGTAGGTGTGGATACAAGAGAGGGATATTACAGAAAAAAACACCTGTGATATATAAATTCACAAACATAAAAAAGAGTATGGCTTGTTTGGAAGTTTTATGTGATTGATACGGAAGTACACATAGGGACAGTAATAAAGAATGAGAGAAGTAGGCAGGACCCATATGATGAAGGACCTTGAAAGCTTGGTTAAGAAACTTCACCTTTAAACTAGAGGCCATGCGATACCACTAAGGAGTTAAAACAAGAAAATTACAAGAATTTCAGGAAATTCACTATATCTGGATATAGGCTTAAGAATGAAATTGGAGAAACTAGTTATGATATTATTACAGCAATACAAACATTCTAATTTAAGGAAGTAGTATGAAAGTTGTTAATTGGAGAGAAATTTACATTATATTAAAGAGATAGAATGGATAGGACTTTGGATATGAGTAATGATGGATTAGAATAAAGAAAGATTTGAATTTCTGACTCGTGGGGTGAAGTGGATGGTGCTACCATTCCTTAGTATAGGGAACCTAGAAAGAGGGGTGGATTTCAGGAGGAAGATAATGATTTCTTCTTGATAAATATTGAGTTTGGAGTGTTAATGGGACACTCAAGTGGAAAAACTAGGAAATTACACGTGTACGTATATTCACTATATGTTGATGGGCACATGCACACATGTATAGTTCTGGAGTTTCTGAGAGGGCACAGGGTAAGAGTTAAAGGCAGAATAGAGATTAGTTACAACCTTGCCATGTATGGGAATGCTAAGGGTAATTTTATTTGCCTAGAAGGAAAAAGAGTGAAAGTTAGAAGCCTGGAGAATACCAACATTTTAAGGTTGAATACAGAAAGAGTAATGAAGAAAGAGGGACTGTTCAGGGAATTTGGAGACTCATGAGTATTCATTGCTTGTTCATTTGTTTATTCTATGAATGTATATTGAATGCTTTCCTAGTCTGGTTGGACTCCAGTTCAGAGTCTGAGATGAAAATCTGCATTCAGTAATCTCGTTAGAAGTGAGCCTGGAGAGCAGGAGTGAGGAATTAGTGGAGTAAAATAAGAGTGTGTAATCAAGAGCGGGCAGACAGCAGAAGCAAGAAGAATGACAGTCCTGCGGCCTGTGGAACGAAAACCACATTCACAGGAAGATAGACAAAATGAAAAGGCAGAGGACTATGTACCCGATGAAGGACACTAAATGAAGTGGAGATAGGCAACCTTCCAGAAAAATAATTCAGAATAATGATAGTGAAGATGATCCAGGACCTCGGAAAAAGAATGGAGACAAAGATCAAGAAGATACAAGAAATGTTTTAAAAAGACCTAGAAGAATTAAAGAACAAACACCAAGAAAAATTAAAGAACAAACAAATAGAGATGAACAATACAATAACTGAAATGAAAACTACACTAGAAGGAATCAATAGCAGAATAACTGAGGCAGAAGAATGGATAAGTGACCTGGAAGGCAGAATGGTAGGATTCACTGCTGTGGAATGGAATAAAGAAAAAAGAGTGAAAAGAAATGAAGACAGCCTAAGAGACCTCTGGGACAACATTAAATTCACCAACATTTGCATTATAGGGGTCCCAAAAGGAGAAGAGCTAGAGAAAGGACCTGAGAAAATAATTGAAGAGATTATAGTTGAAAAATTTCCTAACATCAGAAAGGAAATAGCCACCCAAGCACAGGAAGCACAGAGAGTTCCAGGCAGGAGAAACCCAAGGAGAAACACACTGAGACACATAGTAATCAAATTGACAAAAATTAAAGACAAAGAAAAATTATTAAAAGCAACAAGGCAAAAATGACAAATAACATACAAGGGAACTCCCATAAGCTTAACAGCTGATTTCTCAGCAGAAATGTTAAAAGCCATAAGGGAGTGTCAGTTTGTGACCCAAGATGTGATCTATCCTGAAGAATGTTCCATGTGCTCTTGAGAAGAAAGTGTAATCTGCTGTTTTTGGATGGAATGTCCTATAAATATCAATTAAATCTATCTGGTCGGGCTTCACTGGTGGTGCAGTGGTTGAGAGTCCACCTGCCGATGCAGGGGACACGGGTTTGTGTCCCAGTCCGGGAGGATCCAACGTGCCACGGAGCGGCTGGGCCCGTGAGCCATGGCCACTGAGCCTGCGCATCTGGAGCCTGTGCTCCACGGCGGGAGAGGCCACAACAGTGAGAGGCCCATGTACAGCAAAAAAAAAAAAAAAAAAAAAAAAAATCTTCCAACAAACAAATGTCCAGGACTAGATGGCTTCACAGGTGAATTCTATCAGACATTTAGAGAAGAGATGACACCCATCCTTCTCAAATTCTTCCAAAAAATTGCAGAGGAAGGAACACTCCCAAACTCATTCTACAAGGCCACCATCACCCTGATACCAAAACCAGACAGAGATACTACAAAAAAAGAAAATTACAGACCAATATCACCAATGAATATAGGTACAAAAATCCTCAAAAAGAACTAGCAAACAGAATCCAGCATCACATTAAAAGGATCATGCACCATGATCAAGTGGGATTTATCCCAAGGATTCTTCAATGTATGCAAATCAATCAATGTGATACACCTTATTAAAAAACTGAAGAATAAAAACCATATGATCATCTCAATAGGTGCAGAAAAGCTTTTGACAAAAGTCATCACCCATTTATGATAAAAAGAACTCTCCAGAAAGTGGATATAGAAGGAATCTATCTCAACATAATAAAGCCCATATACGACACACCCACAGCAAACATCGTTCTCAATGGTGAAGAAATGAAAGCATTTCCTCTAAGATCAGGAACAAGTGTATGATGTCCACTCTTGCCGTTATTCAACAAAGTTTTTGGAAGTCCTAGCCACGGCAATCAGAGAAGAAAAAAAAAATAATAGGAATGCAAATTGGAAAAGAAGAAGTAAAACTGTCACTGTTTGCAGATGACTTGGTACTATACATAGAGAATCCTAAAGATGCCACCAGAAAACTACTTGAGCTAATCAGTGAATTTGGTAAAGTTGCAGGATACAAAATTAATGCACAGAAATCTCTTGCATTCCTATACACTAATGATGAAAAATCTGAAAGAGAAATTAAGGAAACACCCCCATTTACCATTGCAACAAAAAGAATAAAATATCTAGGAATAAACCTACCTAAGGAGACAAAAGACCTGTATGCAGAAAATTATAAGACACTGATGAAAGAAATTAAAGGTGATACCAACAGATGGAGAGATATACCATGTTCTTGGATTGGAAGAATCAATATTGTGAAAATGACTCTACTACCCAAAGCAATCTACAGATTCAATGCAATCCCTATCAGACTACCACTGGTATTTTTCACAGAACTCGAACAAAATATTTCACAATTTGTATGGAAACACAAAAGACCCTGTATAGCCAAAGCAATCTATTTTTTTTAATAAATTTATTTATTTTATTTATTTATTTTTGGCTGCATTGGATCTTTGTTGCTGCACGTGGGCTTTCTCTTGTTGTGGTGAGTGGGGGCTCGTCTTCATTGCGGTGTGCGGGCTTCTCATTACAGTGGCTTCTCTTGTTGCGGAGCACAGGCTCTAGGCATGTAGGCTTCAGTAGTTGTGGCACACGGGCTCTAGAGCACAGGCTCAGTAGTTGTGGTGCACGGGCTTCATTGCTCCGTGGCATGAGGGATCTTCCTGGACCAGGGTTCGAACCTGTGTCCCCTGCATTGGCATGCAGATTCTTAAACACTGCACCACTAGGGAAGTCCCTAGCCAAAGCAATCTTGAGGGAAAGAAAATGGAACTGGAGGAATCAGACTCCCTGACTTTATACTACAAAGCTACAGTAATCAAGACAACATGGTACTGGCACAAAAACAGAAATATAGATCAATAGTACAGGATAGAAAGCCCAGAGATAAACCCACACACCTATGGTCAACTAATCTATGACAAAGGAGGCAAGGATATACAATGGAGAAAAGACAGTCTGTTCAGTAAGTGGTGCTGGGAAAACTGGACAGCTACATGTAAAGGAGTGAAATTAGAACACTCCCTAACACGGTACACAAAAATAAACTCAAAATTGATTAAAGACCTAAATGTAAGGCCAGACACTATAAAACTCTTAGAGGAAAACATAGGAAGAACACTCTTTGACCTAAATCACAGCAAGATCTTTTTTGACCCACCTCTTAGAGTTAATGGAAATAAAAACAAAAATAAACAAATGGGACGTATTGAAACTTCAAAGCTTTTGCGCAGCAAAGGAAACTACAAACAAGACGAAAAGACAACCCTCAGAATGGGAGAAAATATTTGGTATCGGATCAACGGACAAAGGATTAATCTCCTAAATATATAAACAGCTCATGCAGCTCAATATTAAAAAAAACAAACAACCCAATCAAAAAATGGGCAGAAGACCTAAGTAGACACCTCTCCAGAAAAGACATACAGATGGCCAAGAGGCACATGAAAAGCTGCTCAACATCACTAACTATTAGAGAAATGCAAATCAAAACTACAATGAGATAACTCCTCACACCAGTTAGAATGGGCATCATCAGAAAATCTCCAAACAACAAATGCTGGAAAGGGTGTGGAGAAAAGGGAACCCTCTTGCACTGTTGATGGGAATGTAAATTGATACAGCCACTATGGAGAACAGTATGGAGATTCCTTAAAAAACTAAAAATAGAACTACCATATGACCTAGCAATCCCACTACTGGGCATATACCCAGAGAAAACCATAATTCAAAAAGAGACATGTACCGCAATGTTCATTGCAGCACTGTTACAATAGCCATGTCATGGATGCAACCTAAATGCCCATCAACAGAAGAATGGATAAGGAAGATGTGGTACATATATACAATAGAATATTACTCAGCCATAAAAAGGAATGAAATTGGGTCATTTGTAGAGATGTGGCTGGACCTAGAGATTGTTATACAAAGTGAAGTAAGTCAGAAAGAGAAAAACAAATATCGTATATTAATGCATATATGTGGAACCTAGAAAAATGGTACAGATGAACTGGTTTACAAGGCAGAAATAGAGACACAGATGTAGAGAGCAAACGTGTGGACACCAAGGGGGGAAAGCAGGGGGTGTTGGTGGTGGTGGTGGGATGAATTGGGAGATTGGGATTGACATATATACACTAATAGGTATAAAATAGATAACTAATAAGAACCTGCTGTATAAAAAAATAAATTAATAAAATTTTTTTTAAAGTGCGTTATCGGGCTTCCCTGGTGGCCCACTGGTTGAGAGCCCGCCTGCCTATGCAGGGGACACGGGTTCGTGCCCCGGTCTGGGAGGATCCCACGTGCCGCGGAGTGGCTGGGCCCGTTAGCCATGGCCGCTGAGCCTGCGCGTCCGGAGCCTGTGCTCCGCAACGGGAGAGGCCACAACAGTGAGAGGCCCGCGTACCGAAAAAAAAAAAAAGTGCGTTATCAAGATGGCCATCATTGCCTGTAAGCAATGCTTAATCCTCTGAGACCGTCTGAGGAACCCTATGAATGTTTCTCAAGACTGTGCACTCCAGGGATGAAAAGGAGAAACATTTATCTATGAAATTCTGCCTTCCATTTGCCAATGGTAACCCCACAGGTTTTCAACAGCTCATACTTCTGGCTTGTACATGTTTGAGTAGGTTGACCTGGGAAACCCATACTGTAGCATTAGAAACGCCCTTGGGCAGGAATTGAGAAATAGGTAGTCATGGCCAAGATGACTACTGACAAGTTAAACCTGCACAAATTTGGTTTCTTGAATGGAATAAGAGGTAGAACTGAGAGGAAAGTGGTACAGAAAAGGGTTTAATATAATCCACTCCCTGCAGAACTCAAATCCTCCCTCTTGGGAGGAGGGTTTGTCCGATTCATCAAAGTTTCCTTCAAGATGGGGGCCAGCTGCACCTTGGTGCAAAGAAGCCCTGGGTCGGGAAGGTATGTGGCACTGGCCAGTGTGGGATACTGACAGATTACAGATGGGGAAAGCTGATGGAATCCTATGCCTGGGATGAAGGAGAGGCTGAAAGGACATGAAGTGGTACAAAGAGTTTTCTAATATAAACATCTTCTATGTTCAGTTCCATGGTGAGAAAGATAAGATTGTCCCTACCCTCATGTAATGTACATTCTAGTGGGTGAGAGAGACAGAAAATATAAAATAATTGCAAGTGCTGAGATTAGAGGAGTAGAGGAATAGAGATCTTGGAATAGAGAATTATTTTCCTTAATCTCTATCTCCTTCACTTTTGTGTTTTCCACACAAACACTTTTGGCAACTAGGCAAGCTTTGTCATTTCCTTTGAATGAGCATTTCTATTATGAGTCCAGCAGAGGGCTCTGGAAAAGATTTGCTTGAAACTTGAAGCTGTAAAGCCATTAAATAGTGTGAATAGCTCTGAACCTTCTAGCTTTCCTCCAACATGCTCTCCTCCGATTAACACTAAAAAAAGAAAAACCAAGTAAGTAAAATGACAAAAGGAAGAGTGTCCATTTTCACGACCACTGACGTTTTCCATTCGTTCATATTCCCAATGGGGCAGTGGGTTAGGATTTATTAAAACAAAATATAGATTCTATTTAATATAATATATATTTAAATTTAAAACATACTTTATAGATATAAATATATAAAAATTTTATATATTTATATGCAACATACACATCTATAAATTATACATATACAACAAAATTCTCCACTGCCCTTCTCCTTTTAAGTAGGGTTAAACTCAGCATGTTACACACTTAGCTATGTTCATCCCACCTTGTGTCTTTAGGATCCTGGATTTATAAATCATTAAAGTCAATACTTTAGCTTAAATTGTTACATCACAGTCTTGTTTTCAGTCGTCTGAAGGACAGCAGTGGCAGACAGAACGTGGTCTTGTCTCACTTGGTGGCCCTCCCTTGCGAGCACATTTAATTATAACCCTCCTCATTTTGATTATAGTACTTTGCTAATTTGAAATTCTACCTTAATTAATGTAGCTTGTGGTATCTGTAGAAAATCAGGAACCTGTGGTTACGATTTTAATTATAGCATATATGTTTCAGATCTCAGCCAAACATCTCTGAGGACATTCTCCTTTGTGTAAAGTGTCAAAAAACTGGTCTCCCTCTTTTGACTTCATATTGCCTTCTTGAAATATAATGAGTACCTTTTGGTGACAGCATCCCGTTCCCAGTCTGCATAGTGAGAATCATGAACTGTACTGAGAGGTATTTTGCTAAACTCAGGCATTGAAGCAAATGTGCCATTTATAAAATGTCATGACATGTGGCATTTTTGAAACACTGGAAGACCTTAGTTTCTAACAAGCTAACAACTGCATAAAGGCTTTTTGAAAATACTGAGGAAAAAAGTGAAAAAAATAAAGTGTATCATTCATAAATATATGCAGTTATTCTAAGATTTTCACAAGTTTAAAATTCTTAGGAATATTACCACTGCCTTTGAATTATTAACCAAAAAATGACAGTTATTGCAGAGAGGATAAGGGTAAGGAAATCTAAGATTCTTCAAATTTGAGTTTTTTGGTATTATGATTTGATAAAAAATATAATTTACAGTACTTATTAGAAAAATCATTTGAATTATTTATTTCCAAATTTCATTTCCTACTTATTTCTAAAGGATACTTAATGTATTTCAGTTCTAATCACAAAAGTGTAGCATATCCAAGGTCCTTATAAGAGAAGTCTGGACTTCAGGGATTACGTATGTTTGAGTTAAAGAATATTGAGAGCTAGTATTTTCATGGTCAAACTAGGAGATACATACTGTAATAGATCCTGTATGAGTCCATCACTACAAATGTTAACCAACGAGAGAGTCTCTGTCATAACATTCTTCATGTTATACCCATGTTTCATTTGATGGCTGAGAATAACTGATGCTAGCCAAGAGTTTCACAGTGGCATGTTTAGCATTTCAGGCCCTGGAGCCCGCCTGTTTCTGTCCAGATCCCAGCTCTGCCACTTATTAGCTGTGCGACCTTTGGCAATTCATTCAAACTATTAGTGTCTCAGGTGTAATAAATAGGTACAATAATGATACCTACCTCAAAGGTTTGTAGTGAATATTGAACAAAACAAAACATAGTAGCACTTAAAACAGTGTAAATTCTCGGGTATCATCTATTACTGTGTTTACTGTTATTACCCATAGGCATTACTTGCAACAACTAGGTCTTTATCCGAAATACTTTTGTATCCCATGGTGTCAGTGTTAGTGTACACTTTTGCACAACAGAGAAGGAAAAGGAGAGGGTGAGAGGAAAAGGGAGGCTGAGAAGGAAAAGGGAGGCTGAGAACTGTGAAAATTAACATTTTCATATCAGATATGATAAAATGATATTGCTGCATATAGCAGTCACCCACTGAGTATGTTTTACTATGTCTCTATGTTAATTCTCTCAATTATTGACTGATGCCTTAACTCAGTATTCATGTCATTATTTGAGTACTGTGATTTATTTATTTATTTATTTATGGCTGCACTGGGTCTTTGTTGCTGCGCACGGCCTTCCCTAGTTGCGGCGAGCGGGGGCTACTCTTCGTTGCGGTGTGCGGGCTTCTTCTCATTGTGGTGGCTTCTCTTGTTGCGGTGGCTTCTCTTGTTGCGGAACACGGGCTCTAGGCGCGAGGCTTCAGTAGTTGTGGCACGTGGGCTCAGTAGTTGTGGTGCACGGGCTTAGTTGTTCCACGGCATGTGGGATCTTCCCAGACCAGGGCCTAAACCCGTGTCCTCTGCGTTGGCAGGTGGATTCCTAACCACTGCGCCAGCAGGGAAGCCCCTGAGTACTGTGATTTTGCAGGCTTACCAGTGAGGCAGGAGACCGAGAACTCCAGTGATCTGCTCACCATCTGTTTTCCCCTTGCCTGGACAAGCACACCGCTGACTCTTCATAAGCACTTAGCAATGAATGGGGCTCTATATTCAGGGATGTATTCTTGAGTAAGTCCCCACTCTCTCCCCTCAAATCTCCCTCTTCCTCAGCCTGCTTGGAAGCACAAAGACAGAATCATTATTATTCTCACGTATTGTTCACCTCCCCCCTCCCCCCACCTTAACAAGTAGGAGTTTAAGGCCTCAGGACGGAAGACAAATTATTACTTAGAGGGGGAGCTGGCATTGGCCAGAAAACAGAATAATCAAAACTATAAATCACAAATGGATATGCTTCGCCTGTTATGACTAAAACCAAATTATTCACTTAGCAGGAGCTGCAGGTTTTCATGGATAAATCATGAATTGTCGTTTTGGATATGTTGATTTAAGGGATCTTGGGTACTTAATGTTCTCCTAACCCTCTTCTGCACTTGAATGTACTTACACTCTGCTCTCCGGTGCCCTGAAGTTCCCACACTGCTGAAAACTGCCACAGCCCTCTCTGCTCCCTGATATTCTGGTCCTTGTGTCTAGTGTGGTTCTAGACCGTCCCTCAACATGCTATTCAGATTGTACCTCCTCTTTGAAACCTCTTGTCATTGCCCCTGGCAAATGGAGTTCCCCTTACTCTGTGCTCTCTCTACATTGATTAAGATACCACAACAATATTTATTTCATTATACTGTAGTTTTCTATTCACGTTTGCCTTCCCCAGGAAACTGTGTTTTGATAGTAGCGGTTGTGTTTGGTCATCTCTGTAGCCCCAGTGCTAGCTCAGTGCCTGGCAACACAACATAGATGCTCAGTAAATGTTTGAGGAATGAATCTGTGAATGTAGAGAATTTTGTTTATCATTTATTCATATTGATTAAGGGATTGGCAATTTCTCAGTCAACTAGACTTCAGAATTTGAAGTTATCTTTATATTTTCATATCTTCTTTATCCCTTATGTCAAATAAATAAATATATATTTATTTTTATTATTTAGTATATTATGTATTTATATTTATTATATTAAATAAACAAATATTTATATTTAAGACATTTCTCCAGTGCCAGAGCTTTTGTTCAGATACCAACAGTCATGTGTTTGCAATATCAAAATAATCATTGAACTGGTATCCTTAACTCTAGTCTTTCCCCATCCAATCAATCACATGTTTCTGACCATTTAATTTTTCTAAAATACCTAATATTCTATTGACGAAAGTCTCTAATTTCACATCTATTTTTAAAATATGTGACAGTTGGTAAGTAAAGTAGATATGTGATAAGTAAATTAAAAATCTATTCTAAGTCACCCTCCCACCCCGTCCTTTACTTCATAGGAAATAGTTTATCAGTTTATTAGGTGTCTTTCCAGAGAATCTCTCCATGTACATCTGTATGCAGGTGTGTGTAGGAAGTCCTCATATTTTTTCTTTATTTTTTAAAAATTAATTTTTATTGGAGTATAGTTGCTTTACAATGTTGTGTTAGCTTCTACTGTACAGCAAAATGAATCAGACATACATATACATATATCCCCTCCCTTTTGGACTTCCTTCCCATTCAGGTCACCACAGAGCATTAAGTAGAGCTACCTGTACTATACAGTATGTTCTCATTAGTTATCTATTTTATACATAGTATCAATAGTGTATATGTGTCAATCCCAGTCTCCCAAGTCCTCCCACCCCCGCTTTCCCCTTGATATCCATACATTTGTTCTCTAAGTCTGTGTCTCTATTTCTGCTTTGCAAATAGGATCATCTATACCATTTTTCTAGATTCCACATATATGCCTTAATATACAATATTTTTCTCTTTCTGACTTACCTCACTCTGTATGACAGTCTCTAGGTCCATCCACGTCTCTACAAATGACCCAATTTCATTCCTTTTTGTGGCTGAGTAATAGTCCATTGTATATATGTACCACATCTTCTTTATCCATTCCTCTGTTGATGGACATTTAGGTTGCTTCCATGTCCTGACTATTGATATTTTTTCTTTAAAAGTGGTAGCCTACACATGTCATTCTACCTCTTGCTTTTTTAATTTACTGATATGTCCAGGAGATTATTCCTTGTCATTATTTCTAGATCTGAATCATTCTTTTTTTATGCAGAATCTTTTATATTTTTGCCCCCTTTTCAATTTTTTATTGTGTTTAAATATGTGTAACATAAAATCGATCATTTTAACCAATTCTGAGTGTACAACTCAATGGCATTCAGTACATTCACAGTGTTGTAAAACTGTCACCACTGTCTGTTTTCAGAAATTTTTCATTATCTCAAACAGAAACCCTTTATCCATTAAACAGTAACTCCTCATTTCCTCTTTCCCTCAGTCCCTGTAACCTACTTAATGCCTTTATGAATTTCCCTATATTATGTACCTCATAGAAGTGGAATCATGCAACATTTGTCCTTCTTTGTTTGGTTTATTTCATTTAGCATGTTTTCAGGGTTCATCTACGTTATAGCATGTATCAGAATTGCATTCCTTTTTATGACTAAATAATATTCCATTTTATGTATATACCACATTTTTTTTATCCATTCATCTGTTGATGAACACTTGGGTTGTTTCTACCTTTCGGCTATTGTAAATAATGCTGCTATGAATATTGGCATGCAGATATCTGTTTGAATTCTTGCTTTCAATTATTTTGGATATTTACCTATAAGTGAAACTGCTGAATTGTATGCTAATTCTATGTTTAACTTTTTGAGGGACTGCCAAACTATTTTCGACATTTTACATTCCCATCAGCAATGCATGAAGCCTCCAGTTTCTCCACATCCTTACCAACACTTCTCCTCTCCTCTCCTTTCCCCTCCTGTTCTCCTCCCCTCCCTTCTCCTCCTGTCCTGTCCCCTCCCCTTCCCTTCCTTTCCCTTCCCTCTCTCTCACTCCTCCCTCCCTCCCTCCCTCCCTCCCTCTCTCCCTCTCTCCCTCCCTCCCTCCCTCCCTCCCTCCCTTCCTTCTCTCCCTCCCTCCCTTTCCTCCCTCCCTCCCTCCCTCCCTCTCTCTCTCCCTCCCTTTCCTCCCTCCCTTCCCTCCCTCCCTTTCCTCCCTTCCCTCCTTCCTTCCCTCCCTCCCTCCCTCCCTCCCTTCCCTCCCTCCCTCTCTCCCTCCCTCCCTTCCTTCCTTTCCTCTCTCCCTTCCTCCCTTTTTTCAGTAGCCACGCAAATAGGTGTGAAGTGGTATTCCATTGCAGTTTGGGTTTGCAGTGTCATTTCCTTAACGACGCTGAACGTCTTTCCATGTGCTTATTGGCTATTTGCATATATTTCATTCTTTCAGAATTATGAAATATTATATATATATGTCTATATCACAAGCTCTGTGAACCTCCATTCCCAGAAGAAACTTGTAACCTGAAATTTATGTTTATTATTTTTCTTTTCTTTCTAATTTTACCTCATGTATCTCCTAAAACAATATAATGCTTTATATTGTATTTTTATGAATTTTTTCATACTGCATGTATTTTTTTCTGATATTGCTTTATTCATGCAACATTAAGTTCTGAGATTCATACATGTGGATTGCTCTAATGATGAGTTATTCATTTCACTGTGCTATAGTATCTCATTGCATAAGTACACCATAATCTAGTTATCTGTATTCTTTTGCCAATTGACATTTGGGTTCTTTCTAATTTTCTTGTTATTAAAAATTATGCAAACAGTTTGTATACACGTCTTCTGGTACATATGTATAAAAGTATATATAGGAGGGGAATTGTTGGGTCATGAGGCATGTTTATTTTCAAATTTAGTAGACAATGCCAAATTACTTTCAAAGTACTTGTACAAGGTTATGCTTCCACTACTACCCCACATGACTTGTACTATACAGATTATAAAATACCCATTATAAAAATACAGATTATAATAAATACTGATTATAAGAAACCCCACATTTTATATTTTTATATATATATATATATATATATATATATATATATATATAGGAAAATTTTAAACCTTCCTTTTTGTGGTGGTGGTTGCTGTTGTTTTCATATTTGCTTGGATTCTGTAAATATTCCAAAAATAAATTTGGCAACACTGTGGGATTCCATAGCTATTGTGTGCAGGGTTCTAGATATGTCCATATATACAAAGAATTAGGGATGCTGAAATGTACCAGTATGAAATGGATTAGTTGATTTTTCCATTTTTGAAGCTAGGTTATTAGGTTCATAATGATTTTAAGTTGTTATTTTTGCCTTGTGAACTGAAACTTTTGTTATAATGGCTCTCAGTCTCTGGCATTGCTTTCAGTTTTTAAGTCTATTTTCTTTTATATTATATCTTTGTCAGTTTTAAAATAGTAATGTAATGATTAATTTTATGTGTCAACTTGACTGGGCTAAGGGATGCCCAGATAGTTGGTAAAACATTATTTCTGGCTGTTTCTGTGAGGGTGTTTTTGGGAGAGATTAGCATTTGATTCAGTAGACTGAGTAAAGACATCCACCCTCACCAATGTGGACAGATATTTCCCACTCTGTTGGGAGCCCAAATGGAACAAAAAGGAAAGGAAGGACAAATTCTTGTTCTCTCTTCTTGAGCTGGAATGTCCATGTTCTGCTCCTTGGACCTCCTGGTTCTGGGGCCTTTGACCTTGGACTGAGATTTACACCATAGGCTCTTCTGATTCTCAGGCCTTTGGACTCAGACTGAATTATACCACAGTTTTTCTTGGTCCTCAAGTTTCCAGTTGGCAGATTGTGGGATTTCTTGGCTTGTATAACTAACTGCATGAGTCAATTCCTTTAATAAATCTCTTATCTATATCTATATCATCTATATATCTTCTTAGTTCTGTTTCTCCGGAGGATGCCAACTAACACAGTTTTATATCTATATCTATATGCACACACATACACACACATATATAAGCTCTTTTTGGTTGTAGTTTTAATTTCAAACTCCCCGTGTTCTTATGATGTAGATGTTTGTCATAAATAACACATTTATGGATTTAATTATTGATTAATTTTTATCCAGTCTTTTAACTGGAGAGTCACTGCACTTACATTTATTATGATTACTGGTATATGGATTTCTTTATTTTCTGGTTGCTTTATTGCCATTGAATAATCAGTTTTAGTCTAAATGCTATTCCCCTGTAGCTAATGTAACTTTTTCTCCAATTGGCTTTAAGATCTTCTCTTTATTTTTGGTATTCTGTATGATTTCACACACTGTCTAGATGTGGATTTCTTTTTTATTTATCCTACTTGGATTTTATGCTTTCTCAATATGCTGATTTTTGTTTTGTAACAATTTTGGAAAATTTTCAACATTATCTCTTCCAATATTACTACTTTTTCATTGTTTCCAATATCTTCTAATATTCCAATTAGAGGTTCATTGGACTGTCCATCTATCACAATTCTCCATGTCTTGTAATCTCTCATTATTTTCCATCTCTTGGTTTCTCTGTGACTTTATTTTCTACTATTCTTAGTCCTGTGCCTGTCTACAAATGATGTCAAAGCTCCTAGGTTAAGATGGAGTGTAGATTTGATATCTAATTTTCTTCCTTCCAATAGTTTCAATTTTCATTTTTGTTTCTTCTCCCATAGTAAACACTCTTATTTTGTATTCAGTATCCAAACATAGCAGTATTGGATGTCTTTGTGGTTTTAAGTTTGTTGTTTTTTATTTTCTGTTCTTCTTACATGCTTGGTGGCTTATTTTCTTATGTGTTGTGTGATTTTCTTTTTTTAAATCGTGACCTCTTATTTGTTGCAACTCTATTGGTGTGGATTCTTTAAAACTGTCATTGAGAGAGAGAGCAGTGGTTTCTCTTTCTACCAGCCTAAGGGCTCTACCAACGAGGGTCTTCCTATATCAAGCTGTGTCCTCACCTGTTAAAAATTGATGGGATTATTGAAACATCATTTTAAATTAAACTCAGTCAGATTATTATTGTTTTGTCCTCACGATAAAAATCCTCTTTTAGCTAAATAATTGCAGTTTTTTTTTTTGGCAGAATAGATATGGTTTAAATGTCATATAACAAGTATTAGGTGAGGTATGGAAGCTTCTCTAAAAATTTAAAGAATGCTTTCATAAATGCTGCATAAATACTGTTTTCAACCACTTTTTACCTTTAGAAAAAAAAAAGTCATTTTTCCCCTCATGAAAGTTTTATATAAAACAAAAGAATTTCTAGACATTTTGAAGGCTATTCTTCAATTACTCGCTCTGTGTATCTGTTGATCCAGTAGTTTATGATAGTCAAACTAAAAGTTAAGTTTTGATATCTTTCCAATACAAGCAGCCAGTCTTTCAGTCTATAGCCTGAAAATAGTCTATAGACTGAAAAATAGACTGATTTTGTTGATTTGAAGAAAACTGCAATCCAGTGTGGGGTAAAATGACTCCAGGTTATTAAGGAGAAAGACTTCAAGGGAAACTCTAGGTGACTCCTCTGCTGGTACAAAGGGAAAAAAAGAGGGAACATGTGATAGCATCTTATAAAGAAAATGGATTATAATGTATCTAGTTTCTCTTATATTATGGCTGTGAGGAGTTAGGGTGGATAACCTAGCAAACCATTAACTAGCTGACCCATATCAGAGATGGCAGATTAGTCTATGAATTTCCAAACTCAGGAAAGTGGTAGCCGCAATTAAACCTCAGGAGAAAACCAGAAAACAGAAGCACTGAATGAAAAAGTGATCAGTGGCTTCCAGTAAGAGATGTGACCCAAGAAGAGACCCAGCTTCTTCGGCCACCACTCAGTGAGAGGCATCCACACACTGGGGTATCTGCAGCTGTGTTAATTGGAGCCCTTTTGCACTCAGCTTTATTGTTTATCCTATCTGTTTCTTACTTCTGGGGGCTGACCTCTGCAGGCTCCATTTCACAAGCTCCTGAGTGGCCTGCCTTCCAACGGGATTTGGCTAATGGGTGGTACTGATGGGCGATTGGAGGGCAGGCAGGGAGGAAGCCACCAGGCTGTTTTTCTTTTTCATCTCTCTCTGCCTTGAAGTGCTTTTCTGGCAGTGGCTGCCTCTTCTCATCATCTCCAGCTCCCTCTGGACAGGCCTGCCATCTAGTCAGTTACTGTCATTTGACTCTAACCTTTGAGATCTGATAACACCCCCTCTTCCCTTCTTTCGTCAATCTAGGAAAGGTAGAGGCTTCCTGATGTTAATTCCTAATTTCCTCACAAGTCTGGATTCCAATTGTTAACCTATTAAAATTATGCTGAACTTTTTCTCTGGGAGTAATACCAGTATGTTCTACAACATTGTTTTCTTGTATCAAAGCGTTTGACTTCTCTGCCTCTCCACATTTTACTCTGTTCTTAGAAAAAGATATAGAAATTGGTTTGATTGTTTTACAGGATAGGGTATTTGGAACAGGGAAATAAGTCATAGAGTCCTAAAGGAGAATATTGTCCGTGGGTACCCAAAGAAGAGAGTAGAAGTAGCCAGGGAGTAACTAGATCCAGCATGAATCAGAAGTTGGTATTTAGGATGAATATGGAAGCAGGAGCCAGATGCTATGAAAACAATTTAAAGTATTGAGTTGGGAATCAGATGTGGGAGAATATCATGAATGATTGCGTAGAAGGGATTTTTTTTAAAATTTTAATACAATTTTTAAAGGCTGCACTCCATTTATAGTTATTAAAAAATATTGGCTATATTCCCTGTTATACAATATATCCTTGTAGCTTGTTTTATATAGTAGTTTGTACCTCTTAATCCCTCACCCCTATATTACCCCTCCCCCACCACTGGTAGCCACTAGTTTGTTCTCTGTATCTGTGAATCTGCTTCTTTTTTTAATATTCACTAGTTTGTTGTATGTTTTAGATTTCATGTATAAATAATATCATATAGTATTTGTCTTTCTCTAGCTGACTTATTTCACTTAGCATCATGCCCTTCAAGTCTACCTGTGTTGCTACAAATTTCATTCTTTTTTATGGCTGAGTAGTATTTCATTGTATATATGTACCATTTCTTCTTTATCCATTCATCTGTTGATGGACACTTAGGTTGCTTCCATATCTTGGCAATTGTAAATAATGCTGCTATGAACATTGGGGAGCATGTATCTTTTAGAATTAGTGTTTTTATTTTTTTGGGGGATATATACCCAGGAGTGGAATTGCTGGGTCATATGGTAGTTCTATTCTCTAATACTATATACAAAAATAAACTCAAAATAGATTAACGACCTAAATGTAAGATCAGATACTATAAAACTCCTAGAGTAAAACATAGGCAGAAGACTTTTTGACATAAATTGCAGCAAAAATTTTTTTGGATTCATCTCCTAAAGTAAAGGAAATAAAAATAAAAATAAACAAATGGGACCTAATTAAACTTAAAGGCTTTTGCACAACACGTGAAACCATCAACAAAGTGAAAAGAAAATCTACTGAATGGGAGAAAATATTTGCAAGTGATATGACCAATAAGGGATTAATATCCAACATATATAAACAGCTCATACAACTCAACATCAAGAAAACAAACAACACAATTTAAAAATGGGCAGAAAAACTGAATAGATATTTTTCCAAAGAGGAAATGCAGATGGCCAAGTGGCACATGAAAAGATGCTCAACATCACTAAGCATCAGGGAAACGCAAATTAAAACCAAAATGAAATATCACCTCACACCTGTCAGAATGGCTGTCATCAAAAAGAACACAAATAACAAATGTTGGAGAGGATGTGGGAAAAAGGGAACCCTCGTGCACTGTTGGTAGGAATGTAAATGGAGGCTTCTCAGAAAAAAAATTTTTTTAAGATTTTTAAAAATCATGGCCTATCTATAAACTTTGACAAACTGGGCCTTGATACATTGGTGCGAGCTCAACTTAAACACCTGTCCACTATTCTGTTGAGACCCTAGCCTGGTTCCCACAGGCTACTGCATATGATGAATTTTAAGGCGGGTCTTGGGTGTAGGATAAAGTTATCATTGATAAGAATAAGACACATGGGCTCATCTGAATACAAGATTGATTAGAGATTGTAGCCCCTATTTGAGAAGCTGCATCCTGGCAACAGCTCTGTATTATGGAAAGGAGAACGCAAATTTTTGGAGTCCGGCAAATATCTTTACCACATACTGTTATGTGAACTAAAATAATTATAACACTTCTAAAGTCATGAGCCATGCAGTCCAGTCTCAGAATGATTTTGAGGTCAAAGGAGCACTTCCCAACACCCAAAGGAAATACAGAGTAGCGCTGCATCCCTTCCCCTCACTAAGGTTTTGTTCCAAATTAGACAGACCACAGGGAGCTACAGTGCCATGACTCAGACAGCATTCCTTCTTTTACTTTTCTCTTCCCTTTTAAATCAGAGTACCTCCAGCTTCCAGCATGGCAAGAAGCTAAGCAAAGACTCTACAGAACAAAAGTTAGAAATACTATAAAATATGTATATAGTATATCAAATAGAATGGAACTTACTCCAATTCTGTTTGGAATTGGACTTTTAGATATTGACACTGACAGACTCCAAACCTGACCCGACCATGCGATTTAAGACTTGGAGTGCTGACTGCCTTTTTAGGAAACAAATTAGGTCAGTACCCGAGTTTTCTTCTCTACTGGTCATAGCAAGAGTTCTAATGTATAAGTCTGAGGAAGCAGCTCTTATGTGCAGGATGAATCTTTATATGACAGAGATAACAGTCTAGTCTCAGTGGTGGGGACCAGAGTATAGATCAGAAAGTTACAACAAAAGTACTGGTCATGGGCATACAAAGAAATCTTAGTGGGTTTAACAGAAAGCCTAAGGTTTAGTGGAAATGGGGCACACCACTAACCCTGGGTAGTTTAAACTGGGCCAAAGACAGGAAAAATTAATCAAGATCCCACCAGCTGGCAGAGCTAAACCTTCTGATGAAGGCATGGCCTGTCCCAGCTGGCACTGGCTGAAGAACACACAGGGCAGTGCCTGGAGACTGAAGGTCTCTGAAAGGCGTCAGTTAGCGCTCCAGGGATTGCCTAGCATAATGCCAAATAATTTTGACATAATTGAGATCTTTACCTTTCATGAATTTATATAAATACACTCAGGTTAGAGTAATGCAAATAAACAAAATAAAAAGTGTCCAATTCTAACCATTTCTTGGGTGCAAGATAAGCTGCTTGGTTGAATTGTTGAACTTCAGCAATTCTTAAAACTGCTGAATGTGTAGAAACAAAGCCTGAGAGAGCTGTGCTAATTTTTCTTTAAGATAAAGACCCTCTGTTTTGTTCATAATTGTGACCTTTGACATTATAGAGGAAAGGTTATTTCTTCCCCTTCCCAAATGATAAGGCTGATTAATCATATCTTAGCATTATGGAAAAAGTCCTTTATAAGTGTAAGCTCATTTTTTAAACTGTCATCTGAGTGTATGTAATTGTTAATTGCAAATTTATCTTTATATCATCTCTAAATGGTTACTGCAGCTAAGTCCCATTCTATTTGGTATACTATATATGTCTTATAGCATTTCTTATTTTGTTCTTCATAGCCTTTGCTTCGCTTCTTGCCAACTATAGAACTAAAATTAATCTTTCTTCCATCATTTTATACTTCTGCTCATGTTTCCTTTTGCTATTTGGTGATATACTATATATAGAAGTACCACCAAACAACACACATACGTTTTCACCCAATTAACATCTTTCTGAGACATTAGAAATGCTAAAAATAAGTGTGAGTAAGATGAGTTTTTATAAGTCTTCAAGTTATTCCAGTGCTCAGGGACTCAGAGTATGGAAAATTTTTATGTTTAATTTATTCATTTATCCACCCACCCTGTCCCCCCAAAGATTTAAGTGACCACTTAGCTTTATAAATGACCTAGTGCTTTATGCCTTGTTGGAAGGTTTACCTCCATCTAGCACACATTTAACATTTTTAGGGACACTGACATTTTCTGATGGAATTAGTGATCCCTTACTTATTGTGGAGTTAACACTCTATGTGCCTCAGACTCAGAGTACAGATATTTACATGAGGTGCTAGATGTGTGTTAAAAAGACAGACATAGCTCATGTTACAAAGGAGGAGGGGCACCAATTCAAGCCACATGGGTTTTGTTTTCTCCATTTATAATGCTAAAAAGTGAATTATCATACCGGAACATTATGTATGGCCTTACATCCATAAATTTTGTTTTTTTCATAAATTTTTAAAATGTCCTAAATCTTATCATTAGTTCAGATAATGAGACACACAAAACCACTTAAACACTCATGCATAGAGGAATTAATTATGTTGTTCTAGAGTAAAATGTTACCCAGCTTGGCAGTGGTTTGTGTTTATGTGGCAAGGCAGTGGCAGAATTGAAAACCTCTGGCGAGTGTATTTTAGGAATTCTTCATCATTTATAAATATCTCTAAAGAACTTTGATTGAAAAGTCTAAGTATTATTGTCATTGCTGTTTACTACAGTGTCTTTTAAAATCTGCTTTTTTAAGTTAACTGTCTGTGGTGGACATATTTCCATTTTGAGAGAAGGGATCTAAATGATGGTTTCTTAAAAATAAACTTTACTTTAGAATTATTTTAGATTTACAAATTGCAAAGGTAGTACAGATTTACCATATATCCCATACCCAGTTTCCTCTATTATTTACATCTTACATTAAAGTTCATCCTTTATTTAGACTTCTTTAGTTTTTACCTAATGCCTTTTTGCCTATTCCAGAATCCTACAGGATCCCACAGTACCTTTCTTCATCATGTCTCTTCAGGTTCCTCTTGGCTGTGACAGTTTTAGTGACTTCCTTTGTTCTTTTTTGGGGTTTTTTTGCGGTACGCGGGCCTCTCACCGTTGTGGCCTCTCCCGTTGCGGAGCACAGGCTCCGGACGCGCAGGCTCAGCGGCCATGGCTCACGGGCCCAGCCGCTCCGCGGCATGTGGGATCTTCCCGGACCGGGGCACCAACCCGCGTCCCCTGCATCGGCAGGCGGACTCTCAACCACTGCACCACCAGGGAAGCCCCTTCCTTTGTTTTTGATGACCTTGACAGTTGTCAGAAGTACTGGACTGGTATTTGATAGAATGTTCCTCGATTGGAATTTATCTCTTTTTCTTACTATTAGACTGGCATTAGGGCTTTTTGAGAGGAAGGAAACAAAGGTCAAGTGCAATTGTCATCACACCTTATTAAGGGTACCTCATATCCACATAACTGGTTACAACTGGTGTTAACCTTGGTTTCCTGACTGAGGTCGTGTTTGTTAGGCTTCTCCACTGTGAAGTTACTCTTCTCCCCTCTTTCCATATTGTAATCTTTGGAAGTCACCGTGGGTAGCACACGCATAAGGAGTGGAGAATTATCCTCTCCCTTCTAGAGAGTGAAGTATCTGGTAAAGTATCTATATAAATTATCTGCAGTAATTCTGCATGGCTGATTTGTCTATTCTCCCCCCATTTGCGTATTTACTCAATCATGTATTTAAACCAATGTGAATTCGTGGATATTTATTTTGTCCTTTGTGTTACAATCCAACACAATTTTATTGGATTGGCCAAAAGGTTCATTCGGGTTTTTCCATAGCATCTTACAGAAAAACTTGAAGGAACCTTTTGGCCAACCCAATACTGATTTGTTGCTCAAAGGCTCATCTTGTATATTTCCTTCCCCAGTCCTAAAATTAGTCATTTCTCCAAGGAATGCTGGTTTTCTTTATAGAGGAATGGGGTGAGAACCCAAGGTCTGAGCACTGGGTATTCTCATTGCTTCTAGGGTGTCATTTCTTTCAGGTCCTCTCAGCTGACAGAACAAAATATGTGGGTGTATATATACATATCTTTAAATATTGCTGTATGTAACCACATGTATCTATAATAGGCTAAACAGGAACTCATACTGATGTCTAGAACTCGAATTCATTACTACACGAAACAGTCTAGCCTTCTGCCGTTGCATGCCTGTAACCTCCCACTCCAACACTGAGAAAACTGGTTCCCACCATTGCCGTTCATTTACTTAATTGTTCAATTCCATTATACATGTGTAAACAATTAATAAACAGAAATCTCAATTAATAGAGACAGGAGACCAGAAGGGGGAGCTCTCAGGCCCTGGATCGTAGCAGAGCCCAACAGGAGGAAGGAAGACTCCCCATCTTCCCTGGCAAGCACTCAGCCAATGAAAAGCCACGGACTCTTTGTTTACTATAGCCCTCCCAGCTTCCTTCTCCTCTCTGTAGTAGCGTTCTCCTTCCCTTGCTGTGGGGAGACTTACACATGGCTCGTCATGGTTGCAGACCTCAAAATGCAATTCTCTGCTGACCCTGAATAAACCCATCTCTTCTGGAGAAATATCTGGCAGTCTGTTTATTTCAGGTCAGCACATGTATTGTGGTTTCAGAATTATTAACATGTACCCCATAGGAAAAACTTCCTCAACTCAAGAACAGTGCTTATATACAATTCCCTGTCTTTAGTCTCGTCAGTGATGAATATTTATTTAGCTGGGAAGATTTGTAAGCAAAGTGTTGCATATGTGACCTGGTTTCTTTTTCCTGCTTATATTAATGTGAGAGGAAAGAGAGAAATCGAAGCAACTGCTAAGCAAAAAGGAACCAGAACTTGAAGATTTGGAAAAATCCCAACATATCCATATTGCAAAAAATGAGAAAGCAAGTTCTTGGAGAGGACACCAAGGGTGTGGCTGGACAGTCACTCCGTAAAGAAATGACCCATGATTTTAATAAACAATCTCAGCAGAAGCCAGAAATAGGGATGGGATTATACCAATTATACTGCTACTTTGAACTGAAGGGGACAGAGATAGGAAGAAATAAAGGAAGACTTTCAGACTCTGGAATTCTCCAGGATGGGACAATAGTCATCCAGCTGCCAGCATGCTATATCCTGTAAGAAAAGGGAAGAACAACCTTAAAGGCAATTCGGAAAGCATCAGGGCTACCACCAATACCACAGGCCCAGGAGTAAGGCCATTTCCTCCTTAGTTTCAGAGGGGGGCCCTCTTCTTTGGTTTCAGCAACCAGGCTGCCCTGCAGAGAGATGAGGCAGGTGAGGTCGCTGCCTCAGGGCTCTGGAAGTGATGCTGCCATCCCAGTGGGCCTGGAGGGCAAATCCTTGGGCCAAAGAGGTTTATTCTCAAACCTTAAGATCCCTTGGAATTTGCTTTGCTAGGTTTTGGGCTTCTTTGGGGCCCATTTCCCCTTTCTTCTTTCCTATTTCTCCCTTTGGGGATGGGAATGCCTATCCTATGCCTGTGCCACCACTGTATTTTAAAAGTGCATAACTTGGTTGGTTTCACAAGTTCACAGCTGGAAATTGTCTCAGGATGAATCATACCTTAAGTCTCACCCACATCTGATTTAGATGATATGTAGATGATACTTTGGACTTGAAATGGATGCTGGAATATATTGAGACTTTTGGGGAGTTTGGTTTGGGATGAATGTATTTTGCATGTGAGAAGGACATGAATTTTGGGGAGCCAGTGGACAGAATGTTGTGGTATGAATTTTGTCCGTCTAAAAAAATGTATGTTGAAGCCTTAACCTCCTTCCTGACTCTGTTCGGAAACAGGGCCTTTAGGGAGATAATGTATGTTAAATGTGTTCATAAGGGTGGGACTCTTGTCTGATAGGATTGATGTCTTTATAAGAGGAGGAAGAGATACCAGGGAGCTCTCTTTCTCTCTCCACAAAAGAAAGGCCATTTGAGGACCCGCAAGGAGGTGGCTCTCTTCAAGCCAGGAAGAGCGCGCTTATCAGAAACTGAATTCTGTTTGGTTCTTTTTTATGATTTCTCTCTTTCTGTTGCACGTTTTTCATGTATTGTTTTCCCAGTTTCATTGAGTTGCCTATCTTTGTTCTCTGGAGGCTCTCTGAATCTCTTTAAAATAATTATTTTGAAATCTTTGTTAGGCAATTCATAGATCTCCATTTTGGGAGATTAGTTACTGAAGATGTGTTGTGTTCCTTTAGTGGTTTCATATTTCCCTGAGTTTTTTGTGTTCCTTGTAGCCCGCACTGGTGTCTGCTCATTACAAGAAGCAGCACCTCTGTCAGACTTTATCTACTGGCTTCAGAAGGGAAAGACTTTCAGCTGTTGGTGGGCATGAGGATGCCAGCTGTGTGGCGTATGTTGTAGCACCGGGTCTGGGAGCGTACAGGTTCTGTGGGTGCTGGATTCAGGGGAATGTAAGGGCACAAGTTCTGGGGGGCATGGCAGACACCTGGTTCAGAGGTCCATGAGGGCAGCAGGCCAGTTGCGTATGGGGTTTCTGGGTCCAGTGAGTGTGTGGTGGCACCTAATCCCAAGGCTGCACAGTGGTATCTCCTGGGCGGTAGTTTATGGCGCTGGTGGTCGGTTGGGGTATAATAGTTCTGGCTCCAATAAAATGTGGCAATTGGGGCTCCTGGTAGTTCCAGAAGCTAGGGTTCTCTTTGGTGAAAACTGTGGGCTTAGCAGCATAGACTCTGGGGGTCCCTGACAGTGGGTAGGGCTGCTGGGGTCCTCTTGCTCTCCTTTGTCCCGATGAGGGAACATGAGGCTGAAGGGACTCATCATTGAGCTGTGCCAGCCTGGGGGATAGAGTGATGTAGTTAAAGTCAAACGTTTCCTTCTGTTCTCTCCCATATGCTTATCCTGGTTCTTGTCCTTCACTGGGTTGCTTCTTAACTGGTCTCTGGAGTTCTCCCAGAGCTATTTTTGTCCTAGAAGTGGTTAAATCATTGTTTTAGTGGGGGACAAAATCTGGGACCTCCTAGCCCACCATCTTGCTGACGTAACTCCACCTGTTTTTTTTCTATAGCAGGGAATCCTGTGGGCAAGACGCATTGCTGCACTTCCTTCACCATAAAATTATTTCCTTACTCAGAGGTTATAGATGTGAGAAACTGTAATGATGAATAAGGATTTCCACAAATTGCAGTGTTGGCAGAGACATCTTGAGTGAGGAAAGTAAATTTGTTTATAGAATACGCATCTATTCCTGTGTCAAAAATGACTGCTGCCTTCCTGATGGAAAGTTCTGTATTTCAGCCTCTGGTTATGCTGGGGATGGTTCTACATCAGGGGCTTAATTTTAACCTGTGCTGTTGGCAGTTGGCCTTTCTCCCAGATCCATGGCTACTTTGTATATGTGCCCATTGAGCAAAGACCAGGGTGACTGAGCTACAAAGGAATTTGAATCTCATTACCTTCCTGGAAGTGGTAAGTGATTGTGAGGGGTGCTGAGAAGAACTGGCCTCCCTTGTGAGATAATGGACAAAGAAAATCATTTAAAGTTTATGAACCCTTTACAGATAATTTGGAAAATACCAGAAAGCATGTGGAGAAAAAAAATTAAGGATGGTTCTATAATGGCCAAGCATTTATCTGTACATTGTTGGATGGATTTTTAAAAATTATGAAAAGAAACCCTAGGTTTTGAAAATAATCATTTCCCAAAGCTACGATTTTACCTACATTTTAAATCTGTGCCTTTCACTGCTAAAGGGATGGTTCACAAAATTATATCTATGAATGCAAGCATGAGCATCTGCTGCGCATGGCTTGGAAATTGACAATTAGCAGTAAATCAAAGGATTCAGGCAGCCTAATGTTAACATCATCATTAAAATGAACAAGAAGATTACATTGATCAAATAGGAAGAAGAGTACTTGAAACATTAAAACTATGGGCATTCCTACAAATTATTACCTCAGAAGGCTATGTGATCATCTCTCCTTTTCAGCTAATTGCCGTCACTCAGATGATTTTATTACTGCGTTGTAATTAAAGATTTAGGTTTAAAGTATTAAAATAGCAGCTTGTTTAAAAGGAACTATGCTTTTTCTCCATCCAGTTTTCTTCATTTGGATCTTAGACCCTGAGACTTTAAAACATCTTAGAATCCTTAGGAAGATACTCCTCAAAAAGAACCCTGACAACACGTCTTCGGTCACATCAGTGTACTTCAAATGACCTTTCACACAAGTCTTCAAAAACCTAGGGTCTCATCCTTCTATCACCATTGTTATTTAACACTGTTCTTTTCATCCTGGCCAAGGCAATAAGCTCTAAGACAGAAATAAAGCATAAATAATAGAAGAAAGAGATAAAAAATTATCACTCTTTCACTAGAATATGCTAATTTCACATATGGAGAAATTGATCACGAAGGGATTGGTTGGCTTGGACAAGGTTTAATAGCTCATTAGTGAAAAATCTGGGTTAACAGAGCTGGGTTCAGAAACAAACAGTAGAGATAGACGTCTTGTGTGTGATTTATAATGCATAGAGATGATTACAGAAGAAAGAATATTAAGGCTAATCTTCAGGCAGTTCTTTATTTTTCATTCAGTAAATTTTCTTTTGAGTGCCTGCTTATGAGGGAATCACTGTGCTAGGCTCTGGGGAGGGAGGGGTGGCCTAGGTAGGTGCTATCCATCCCTACTCTTAAGTTGCCTTCATTCTAGCAGGGGTGCACATGTTTCAGATGTTTAATCAAATTAATTATGATTGTGATAAATAATTCCAGGCAGCAAGAAAGAGTGCTGAAAGCACACAAGAGAGGGGGATCTGCTTTCTTCTGTGAATTAGAGTGAAACCACGAAGCACAATCCCTTAAGCATTCGGGGGATCCAGATTTTTGTTTCTGGTTTTTTTGTGTGTGTGTTTTTGTTTGTTTGTTTTTTACTTTATCCTCTTGAAATAGAGGAAATGATACAATGTTACATTTAGACAAATCGGTGGTCACGGATAAAAATTACACTATAAGTTTTTAAAACTATCATTGGGTAAAAAGCAAGATACAAGAACAGGAAAGTGGGATTAAAAGTAGATTCCATATCTGCATCTCTATTCCTGCCCTGCAAAGTGGACACAGTGGGGGAAGATGGGGTGGGATGAATTGGGTGATTGGGATTGACATACACTCCCCTGTGTAAAACAGATAGCTAGTGGGAAACTGCTGTATATCACAGGGAACTCAGCTCGGTGCTCTGTGGTGACGTTGCAGGGATGGGAGGGAGGTCCAAGAGGGAGGGGACATATGTATACATATAGCTGATTCACTTCATTGTACAGCAGAAGCTAACACAACATTGTAAAGCAACTATACCCCTATTTAAAAAAAAAAAAAGTAGGCTCCATATTTATGAGGTTTTGGGCAAACAGAAGTTTGCTTTTGTTACCGTTAGCTCTCCCAGGAATCATCTCCTAAGCCATGTTCCTTAAGTAGCAAGCAGGCTGCAGGCCTCATGTCATCCTGAATCCTGGCCTTACTGTGTAAGCCATCTATGACAACACACAGACCTCAGATAGCACTTTCCGGGACACAGCACAATCCCCTGTTCCATTTCTTCTGTGCTCCTTGGGCAAGAAGCAGACATACCTGAGAAATCAGATAAGGTGGATGGCGGTTCATTCAGATTCCAGCTGCTTGATCACTGTCATTGTCAGGTATTTCGATGCTTAAGCAAAGACACACTGGCAATGCTTGAATAAATCCAGAATACTTCTGCCTGTGTTGGCACCAAACCGTCCCTTCCTCTCCTGATTCAGACAGAGAAATGCTACGAATGTGGATATCAAGGTTTAGTAATCTGTGAGAAATAGTTAAAACACTTGCAAAATTAATAATGACTGCTATAACGCTTCAGAGCTGCTATGCCCCAAGGTACTGGTGTACTAGTGGCATATTATTTTTAAAAGAAATTTTAACAGCAGCTTTTTCATTAAAAAAAAAAGCTTCCTGTCAATGAGAGGTAAATGTCACTTTCAGAAAATTGAGTATTTGTGCAATTGATTTGTTTGAATATCTGGATAGCTAAGTTTTCTGGAGTTAGCTGATTGGTTTATTAAAGTCACTAGATGGCAGTACTGACTAGTTAGTATGATATTACAGTTCAGATTCAGGTGTGTTTTAAATACCAAAACAAAAACAGGAAAATAGGAAACTGACTTCATTCACTGGTAACTCTGGGTGAGTGTATATCTTGGCATGGGGACACAGGCTTCCAAAGGTAATACTGAAGCAGTGACAAGATGTCAAAGTTATAGGAGTACTAGAAATTTCCTCCAAAGTAAGTTGCAGTAGATAGAATAATATTTTTTATTTGTTTGGGGTGTTATAGTTTAGAAAGGACTTTCAGAAACATTTTTCTCATTTAATTCTCACATCAGCCTTGGGATTTAAGTAAGGGTGGTATGATTATCTTCATTTTACCAAAAAGCTACAGAGTCTCTTAGGCCAGTAGTCCTAAAGCACTAAGGCTCCTGGTAACATAGAATTGAGGTGGACCATCTCTATACCTCCTTGACAAAATCTCACGGTTCCATCTTTTCCTTCTTTTGTTGAATTTGTTATGTGAGTTGAATTTTATTACAAAAGGAACTGTTTAAATATTTTTGTGACCTAAAAAAGTAATTTATTGTTAGCTTTCCAAAATGCAGCCCTTTTTTTTTTCTTTCTTTGTGGTACGCGGGCCTCTCACCGTTGTGGCCTCTCTTGTTGCGGAGCACAGGCTCTGGACACGCAGGCTCAGCGGCCATGGCTCACAGGCCCAGCCGCTCCGCGGTATGTGGGATCTTCCTGGACCGGGGCACGAACCCGTGTCCCCTGCATCGGCAGGCAGACTCTCAACCACTGCGCCACCAGGGAAGCCCTGCAGCCCTCTTTTAATTGAGGGATATCTATCAAAAGAAGCTGACCATATCTCTTTCTTTCTGGGCCAGCTCAAGTGAACTCTGCGGCTGTGGAGCGCCCACTGTGAGCTAGGTAGCATGTTAGGTGCTAGTGGTGATAAGGAGAATGAGAGGCCTTAGAGCTGCTCATGATCCTGCCAAGAAAAGAAGCAGGAAAACTCTGACAGTAACGCAATGTGACAAGTGCAGTATTAACAGTTTGAGCAAAATGCTGGGGAGCGCGGAGGCCTGAATGATTCATTCTGACTGGAGGGGAAGTATCCTGAACTGCCAAGATAAAAGAGATGGGGGGAAAAATGCTCTGATTTTAAGCCTTTTGTTCTGCCTTGGAGAAATATGGGGAGGGACCTTCAAGATGGCAGAGGAGTAAGATGCGGAGATACCACCTTCCTCCCCACAGATACATCAGAAATAGATCTACACGTGGAACAGCTCCTACAGAACACCTACTGAACGCTGGCAGAGGACCTCAGACCTCCCAAAAGGCAAGAAACCCCCCATGTACCTGGGTAGGGCAAAAGAAAAAAGAATAAACAGAGACAAAAGAATAGGGACGGGACCTGCACCAGTGGGAGGGAGCCATGAAGGAGGAAAGGTTTCCACACACTAGGAGCCCCTTCATGGGCGGAGACTGCGGGTGGCGGAGGGGGAAGGCTTCGGAGCTGCGGAGAAGAGCACAGCAACAGGGGTGCGGAGGGCAAAGCGGGGAGATTCCCGCACAGAGGATCGGTGCCGACCAGCACTCACCAGCCCGAGAGGCTTGTCTGCTCACCCGCCGGGACGGGCGGGGCTGGGAGCTGAGGCTCGGGCTTTGGAGGTCAGATCCCTGGGAGAGGACTGGGGTTGGCGGCTTGAACACAGCCTGAAGGGGGCTAGTGCGCCACAGCTAGTTGGGAGGGAGTCCAGGGAAAAGTCTGGACCTGCCGAAGAGGCAAGAGACCATTGTTTTGGGGTGCATGAGGAGAGGGGATTCAGAGCACCGCCTAAACGAGCTCCAGAGACGGGCATGAGCCGCGGCTGTCAACTCAGACCCCAGAGACGGGCATGAGACACTAAGGCTGCTGCTGCCACCACCAAGAAGCCTGTGTGCGAGCACAGGTCACTGTCCACACCCCCCTTCCGGAGAGCCTGTACAGCCCGCCACTGCCAGGGTCCTGTGATCCAGGGACAACTTCCCCGGGAGAACGCACGGCACGCCTCAGGCTGGTGCAACGTCACGTTGGCCTCTGCCGCCGCAGGCTCGCCCCGCATCCGCACCCCTTCCTCCCCCCAGCCTGAGTGAGCCAGAGCCTCCTAATCAGACGCTCCTTTAAACCCCTCCTGTTTGGAGCAGAAGCCTGAGGGCGACCTACACGCAGTGGCGGGGCCAAAACCAAAGCTGAACCCCGGCAGCTGTGTGAACAAAGAAGAGAAAGGGAAATCTCTCCCAGCAGCCTCAGGAGCAGCGGATTAAGTCCCCACAATCAACCTGAGTCACCCTGCATCTGTGGAATACCTAAACAGACGATGAAATCAACCCAAAACTGAAGTGGTGGCTTTGGGAGCAACTCTAGACGTGGGGTTTGCTGTTTGCAACTGATGTGTGTCTGATTTTTTATGTTTATCGTAGTATAGTTTTTAGTGCTTGTTATCATTGGTGGATTTGTTTGCTGATTTGGTTGCTATCTTCTTTTTTTCTATTTTATTTTAATAATTTAAAAATTTTTAAAATTTTAATTATTTTATTTTATTATTATTTTTTCTCCCTTTTCTTCTGAGCCATGTGGCTGACAGAGTCTTGGTGCTCCAGCTGGCTGTCAGGTCTGAGCCTCTGAGGTGAGACAGCCGAGTTCAGGATATTGGACTACCAGAGACATAGTATCAGTTATGTCTGGCCCCATGTAATATCAGTTGGCAAGAGCTCTCCCAGAGATCTCTGTCTCAACAGTAAGACCCAGCTCCACCCAATGGCCAGCAAGCTCAAGTGCTGGACACCTCATGCCAAACAACTAGCAGGACAGGAACACAACCCCACCCATTAGCAGAGAGGCTGCCTAAAATCATAATAAGTTCACAGACACCCCAAAACACACCACTGGATGCAGCCCTGCCCACCAGAAAGACAAGATCCAGACTCATCCACCAGAACATAGGCACCAGTCCCCTCCACCAGGAATCCAACACAACTCACTGAACCAAACTTACCCACTGGGGGCAGACGTCAAAAACGATGGGAACTATGAACATGCAGCCTGCAAAAAGGAGACCCCAAACACAGTAAGTTAAGCAAAATGCGAAGACAGAGAAATATGCAGCAGATAAAGGAGCAAGGTAAAAACCTACCAGACGAAACAAATGAAGAGGAAATAGGCAGCATACCTGAAAAAGAATTCAGAGTAATGATAGTAAAGATATCCAAAACTTGGAAATAGAGTGGAGAAAATAAAAAACATTTAACAAGGTCCTAGAAGAACTAAAAAACAAACTAACAATGATAAACAACACAATAAATGAAATTAAAAATTCTCGAGAAGGAATCAATAGCAGAATAACTGAAGCAGAAGAACGGATAAGTAACCTGGAAGATAAAATAGTGGAAATAGGGCTTCCCTGGTGGCGCAGTGGCTGAGAGTCCGCCTGCCAATGCGGGGGACACGGGTTCGTGCCCCGGTCCGGGAAGATCCCACATGCTGCGGAGCGGCTGGGCCCGTGAGCCATGGACGCTGGGCCTGCGCATCCAGAGCCTATGCTCTGCAACGGGAGAGGCCACAGCAGTGAGAGGCCCGCGTACCACAAAAAAAAAAAAAAAAAAACATATATATATATATATATATATATATATATATATAGCAGAAATAACTTCCACAGAGCAGAATAAAGAAAAAAGAATGAAAAGAATTGAGGACAGTCTCAGAGACCTCTGGGATGACATTAAATGCACCCACATTTGAATTATAGGGGTCCCGGAGGAGAAGCGAAAAAAAAGGGACTGAGAAAATATTTGAAGAAATTATACTTGAAAACTTCCCTTGGACTTGGTGCTTTCACTGCCAAGGGCCCGGGTTTGATTCCTGGGCAGGGAACTAAGATCCCACAAGCTTCGCGGCATAGCCATAAATACATACATACATACATACATACATACATACATACATACATACATACATACATACATTTCTTCCCAAGCTATTACTTTTATTTTGAAAGTTAATTAATTTGGAATAATTAATTAATTAATTTGGAATAATCCATTACTGAAAAAAAATCATCCTGTTTTTGGTTTGGTTGCAATAATTTGATGGAGAGAATCCTTATGACTTCCATAAATAGTCAATACTATTCCTTCTGAATCTGAATAGGGTGGCCTACATGCCCTAGGAGGTCTAGTCCCAGGTACCTTTCTGGTCCCTTCTCCTACCGTTCTACTCTTCCTTCTTTTCTTTGCCAACCACACTGATCTCCTTGCTTTCCTCAAGGAGTGCCAGATATGCCCAGCTTCAGAGCATTTGCTCTCATTTTCCCTGAGTTTGGGGTGTTTTGCCCTCAGTTGTAGGAATGACTGGGCCTCCCACCTCCTTCAGGTCTTCACTCAGATGTTAACTCCCTGCATACTTTATTTAAAGTCGTAATCCTCTCACTACAACGCTTATCTTCCGCACTGCATTGCTTTTCTCCTTATCATTTACCTGGCACACTATTTTTAGGGGCATTTGTGATACAGGTGAAGAAGTCTCTGGTCCCTAGCCCCAGTGCTTACTCTTAGGGTGACACAGTGGGGGCCAGATCAAATGTCCTACATAAGAAGCTGGACACACCATAGGTGAGAGACCAGGAAAATTATAATACTTCTCTGCTTAGAAAGGGGAAGGAAGAAACTGTCCTCCTCCTTGGAAAAGTAATGAGACCAAATTATAACTTCAAACTTGGGTGTGTAAATAAAATCTCTTTGTGTCTCTGCTTTTCCAGCCTAAGAATATCTCCAAGTTCCTGGGCTTCATTCCTCCTTGAAATCTAAGTACTTAGGGAGGTAGCCTTCAGTCTTCCTGTGACCCTGGGGCACCTCTAATAAGCTGTATCAGAACAATTAACTAGACAGACGGCTACGGATCTAATTCTCATAGCCTATGAAAAATCTCAGAAGGCTAAGTTTCTTCACAGGAAGATTGAGAAATCGGGGTGGTTTTATCTCACTGCAGAGCTGCTGGTGAATGCTGGCTTTCAATGACTCTCTCAAAGGTTGTTGCTGTGTTTCATTGCTGATAGTCACACATGCAGGTTCTACCCAGGGTATCTGGAAAAGTGTGAATAATAATTTGTTTCCTGATCATGTTAAAATTGCTGTTCAGAATTTTATAGCATAAATGTAGAACCATGTCTTCACTACAACTCTGGGAATAGTAATAACAATATTCCTAGACTGTAATCTCTCTAAATGTTGATTGCAACTCTTCCTTCCCCATTGTGTCATCAGTGGGAAACGTAGGCAGCGGGTCTCTGGATTGAGCGAGAGCTGTCTTATTTACACTAGAAATGTTTGTCCTTTTTCTGGTGTAGCTTGAGACTGGGGACACTGTAGCGCAATGTTACTACATAGATTATAGGCAAGAGATGACATCGGTCAGAAGGTTGGTTGCATTTTGAGGCAAACGTCTGAAACACTTCATAGAAGATGTGTGTAGCCACACCTGGAGGACTGTCTGATATGTAGCATGAAGCCTGCAGAGAGGATGGGACAGCTGCCCTGGATTCCAGCAGCGCAGGGCACTCAGGGTAAAGGAAATCTACTGCCACTTTCCTTGGGTTCTGTAAACCAACGAGGGAACCTGAAGTCAATAACAGTTGAAATATGGAAGAGTGAGGGATAACCCATGGCCCACACAAATGGCTCATGCCCAAAGGTCATGGTGGACCTTTGGTAGCTCAGAGCCCTGAACTTGTCCAGTGTGTGCTATGAGTGAGACTCACTCAGTGTGGACACGTTAGCATCATTCTGGCAGCCCAGTCTTGTGTGATACCAGCAAATAAATTCCATGCTGGCTAGTGAGAGTGGTCCTATCATCAGGTCACTTCCTGAAATTGGGCCAAGGGACCCCTGGATGCCTCCATAATCAATCTCATACATTGTCATAGTGGTGCTGGTGGTAGAGTTGTACAACACCCTGAAGGAGGAAAAGGGGGACCAGTGACCACATATGTCCTGGTCTGCATCATCACCCTGATGTTACTGCTGACCCTGGCTCATCCCAGGCACTGGAGAGAGTTCTTTAGGTTGCGGAAGTTTCCTTTTATTCCAAGTTTGTTGATTATTTTTATCATGGAGGGATGTTGAATTTTGTCAGATGCTTTTTCCGTGTCTATTGAAATGACCACATAGTTTTTATCCTTTATTCTACTGGTATAGTATGTTAATTGATTTCGGTATGTTAAGCTAACATTGGATAGATTCCACTGGTTCATGGTTATATAATCCTTTTTATATGTTGCTGGGTTTAGTTTGCTAGTATCCAGTTGAAGAATTTTGTGTCTATATTCATAAGAGATATTAGTCTGTAATTTTCTTCTCTTGTGGTGCCTTTGGTGTTGGTGTTGGCATTTGTATCAGTGTAATGCTGGCATCATGGAATGAGGGAAGTGTTCCCTCTTCTGTTGTTTGGAAGAGTTTGCAAAGAATTTTTCTTTAAATATTTGGTAGAATTTATCAGTGAAATCATCTGGAGCTGAGCTTATTTGGGGGGGAAGTTTTATTACAGATTCAATCTTTTAACACATTATAGATCTTATAAATTAAAAAAAATTTCTTGAGTCATTTTTTGGTGGTCTATGCCCTTCTAAGAATTTAGACTAAATGTAACCTTTAATCAGAGGGAGGACTGTACAGAGGGAGGCCTGTAATTTGTTCTCCTTTTCCAAGTGTCTTAAGGTGGAATGCAAGTATATTGATTTGTAATCTTTCTTCCTTTGTCATTTTGTGAGTTAATTTTTATTCATCTCAAGTTACTTTCTAGGTTCTCTTGTGATTTCTACTTTGACCTATTGGTTGTTTAGGAGTATGTTGTTTAATTTCCATGTAGTTGTGAATTCTCCAAAATTCTTTAGCAGTTGATTTCCAAATTCATTCCATGCTGATCAGAGAACATGTTTTCAATATTTTATGTATGTTTTCAATACTTTTGTATGTTTTCAATACTTTTTAAATTTATTGAGGCTTGTTTTATGGCCTAACATGAGGTCTCTCCTAGAGAATACTCAGCGTGTGCTTGAAAAGAATGATATTCTGTTGTTCCTGGGTGGAGGGTTTTATAGATGTCTGTTAGGTCTAGTGGTTTAGAGTGTTGTTCAAGTCATCTATTTCTTTATTCATCTTCTGCTTCATTGTTCTATCCATTATTAAAGTCTCCAGCTATAGATTAATTGTGTACATCTTTAATTCTGTCAGCTTTTGCTTCATGTATTTTGACGCTCTTTGTATGTGTGTATATATATATATATATATATGTATTTCCAATTGCTATATCTTCCTAGTTATTTGACCCCTTTATCATTATAAAATGTCTTTCTTTATCTGTAGTAACTTTTTTTAATTTTAAAGTCTATGTTGTCAAGTATTAGTATATATCTTCCAGTTTGATTTGGTTGTTGGTTGAATCTTTTTCCACCCTTTCACTTTCAGCCTATTTGTATCTTTGATTTACAAGTGTTTTCCTTATAGACAGCATATAGCTGTATCTTGCTCTTTTATCCAGCCTGGTGATCTCAGCCTTTTGATTGGATTGTCTAATATGTTCATACTGAATGTTATTATTGACATAGTTGAATTTACATCTATTTTACCTTTTGTTTTCTATATGTCTTATGTCTTTTTGGTTCCACTGTTCCTACTTCACTGTTTTCTTTTGTGTTAAGTGAATATTTTCTAGTGTAACACTTTAATTCCTTTAATTATATTTCAAAATTTATTGAGTTAATTTCTTAGCGGTTGTTCTAGGGCTTATGATATGCATCCTAACTTATCAGAATCTACTTCAAACTTATACCAACTTAATTCCAGTGAGGTACAGAAATTTTACCTCCGTATAGCTCTACTCCCTCTTCCTTTTTTGTGCCATTATTATTGCATATATTACATTTATATATGCTACAGATCCAACAATACCTTTTTATAGTCGTTACTTTATTAATTCTATGCCTTTTAAAGAAGTTGAGAGAGGAAAGGACAGCAAAAATATATTTATAGAGTTCATTGTGTTAACTTTTTTTTTTTATCCTACCATTTCTTGTTCTCTTCATTTGTTCCTGTGGATTCAAGTTACCATTTGGTTACATTTCCTGTCAACGTAGCTTTGTTCCCACACATTCTTTGTGATGTTATTGTCAAATATATTATATTTCTAGATGTTATTGTTCCATGACATAATTATATACCTATTGTTTTACACAATTGCTTTTGAAATCAGCTAATGGAAGAAAGGAAAAGAAATATACAATTATACTGTGTTTTATAATTACATCATTACCTTATTGGTATTCTTTGTTTTTTATATGTGGATATGAATTTGTCTCTGGTTCCACTTGCTTTCAGCCTGAACAATTTCTTTAGTACTTCTTGTAGAGTGAGTCCACTAGCAACAGATTCTCAGTTTTTGTTTTCATGGGAATGACTTTATTTTGCCTTCATTTTTGAATGTTAGTTTTGCTAGATATAAGATACTTGGTGGATAGTTTTATTTTTTATTTTTTCCTTTCAGCCCTTGGAATATGATATCCCACTGCTTTTCGGCTTCCATTGTTTCACAGGTAAAGTTAGCTTTTAGCTTATTAGGGCTCCCTTGTGGGTGATGAGTCTGTTTCTCCTACTGCTTTCAGGATTCCTCTTTCTCTTTGCTTTTCAACATTACCACTATGATCTGTCTGGATGTGGATCTCTTGTATTTGGTTATTGAGCTTCTTGGATGTGTAGGTTCATGTTTTTCATCAAACTTGATAATTTTTCAGCCATCATTTCTTCAAAATATTTTTTAGCTCTTGTCACTTTCTCCTCTCCTCTGATACTCTCATTACACAAATGTTGGTAAATTTGATACTGCCCTCTCATTCTGTGAGTCTGTTAATATTTTTTGTTCTTTTTTCCTCTCTTCTTGAGATGGTTCTTCAAGTTTGTCAGTTCTTTCCTCTGCCAGCTCAAATCTACTACTGGGCAACTCTAACAAATTTTTCACTTTGGTTATATACTTTTCATATAATATGTATGTTTGTATAATTATTTATTTATACACATATATAAATATATATAGTTTAATATATAATTTCTGTCTCTTTTTTGATGTTCTCTATTTAATCAGATATTGTCATCATACCTTTGTTTACTTATTGAAGCATGGTTTCCTTTGTTCTTTGAACATATTAGTAGCTTCTTGAAGTCTTTGTTTGCTAAGCTGAACATCTGGACCCTGTCAAAGGCAGATTCTGTTGCCTGCTTTCTTTCCTGCTCATAGATCACACTTCTCTGTTTCTTAGAATGTCTTCTAATTTTTGTTGTAAACTGGACTTTTTAGTTAATGTATTATAACATTTCTGGAAATTGATCCCTCCATTCTGAGGCTTTTTGTTGTTGTTTGCTTGTTTAATATTTTAGTGATTTGGCTAGATTATTTTAGTGAAGTCTTGTTCAGCCTGACCCTCTTTGAGAGATACTGTAGCCCTGGACTGAGAGTTGGGTAGAGGAATCCTCATCTTCTTGGCCATATTCATGCAAAGTGGAGTTTCCATTCTACTTGGTGGAGGGATGGGGAAAAGGGTTATGGTTCAAATGTTACACACTCTGGTCATTCTTACCAACATTCAATAGATTTTATTAAATGAATGTTTCTTCATTTGCTATATGCCTGTAGGATAATTTAGAGACACTTTAATGGTATTTTAAAAAGTAATTTTCAGCAGTTATGGTTGTTTTGTAGTAAAAAGTTTCTGCAGAGCTGCTCACATCACCATTATGGATGTTGTCTCCTCACATGATATTCAACCAGTAATAGAAGTTAAACTTCATTGAACAGTTAATATTGCTAGAGAGAAGTCCAGGAATTTTACATGTTGTAACTCATGGAATTTTTGCCTCAAGTTTATGAAGTAGTTACTACTATGGTCCCCATTTTATAGATAAAGAATCTGAGGGGCACGGAGTTTGAGTATCTTACACAAGCTGTTGAGTAGAGAGCAAGATTTGAATCCAAGCAAGCAGTCTGCCTCCTAAGCCCAAGCTCTCAACCCTTACGCTGTTTATTACCATTGCTCAAATAATTCAAAGCCTCAAATTTGCTGACACTCTGCACACAATCACACCAGACCCCCTTCATATTATAACCAAATACTTGTTCCCACAGAATGAAAGTCCTTCAAATGACTTGTATGGCTCCTGACCCACTCAGAAATTAGAATTTTAAAATATGTACAAAATAGTCTTTCTTCCTTCATTTCCTCTTATTCTTCTCAGCCCACCCAAAGGGTCACATGTGTGGTTTGGTTCCTTCTTTAGCATCTACACTGGGTCACCTTCCTGTTGAATTGGTGGAACTTCTTAATCACTTCCAGTGGTGATTAAGTCTAATTTTATATCTTCATGTATCTTAAATCTAAAATTCTGCAGGGTAAACAGGTTACCATACAACTCAGAACCAGAGTTTTCTTTGTAGCTTACTTCTTAACCACTGCTTCCTTCAGAAAATAGCATTTTCAGAGCTGAAGTGATGCTCCCAAGGTCTAAAAACATTTTAATAAAAATGTGTGTTCAATGTTTGGAACTGAATTGTGTCCACTCCCCCAGAATTCATCCCCTATGGGACTAATCCCCAATATGACTATATTTGGAGATAAGGATTTTAGAAAGGTAATTAAGGTTAATTGGGGTCATAAGGATGGGGCCCAAATCTGATAGCACTGATGTCTTTATAAGAAAAGGAAGAGACATCAGAGATTGCTCTCTCTCTCTCCACACATGCACAGAGAACATGTGAGGACCCAGAGAGAAGATGGCCATTTACATGTCAAGAAAAGTGGCCTCATCAGAAACCAGCCCTGATGGCATCTTGATCTTGGACGTCTAGCCCCCAGAAATCTGAGAAAATAAATTTTTGTTGTTTAAGCCCCAAGTCTGTGGTATTTTGTTACGGCTACTCTGGCAAACTAATACATTAACCTTACCCATATTATTTGGAAGGCAGCTATGCTTACCACTGTATCACCACCGCCAGCTACTCTTATTATTTGAAGGAAATTGGGAAACGGAAAGAGAGCTGAGAGAAAAAAAAAAAAGACAAAGCTTTGTTGTTTTAGCTTCATTAGGCTATCATTCAATCTTTGCCATCTCTTTGGAGTCTACCACCTGTCAGCTTAAACGTTATTTGAACAAACCTCCCATTAACGATGTACCTACATGGGGCAGGAGTTTGAAAGTCCACTCTCATACAAATGGCTTTCTCTTAAAGCAGCATCCAAACACTGCTACCTCATGGGAAAATTCAGGTATTTATTGTGGTATTTACTCCAATCTCTAGGTTTCCCTGAACTTAATTTTCTCTTTAGGGCCTCAATGTGTAGGCTCTCTTTAGGGCGTAGCCTGCACACTGGTGGGAAGAAGTGGGAAAAGAAGCCAAGATTTTGGACTTTCTTTTGCCTTGAAATTGCCAATCCATGTTCTTTTCTTATTATTTTTCTAATTCCAGATGAATCCTAAGGCTTTTTATCCTTGTGTCTGTTGACATCCTAGGCCTGAACCCTCAGATGTCATAGGAAATGCAATGACTTATGCCATGAACTCTTCCCAGAACCTTTGCTTTTCCCAGCCTCTTAATCTCCCAGGTCCTAATAACTTCTCTCATCATGATGTCAGCTTACATCTCACTGTGGCTACCTGTTTTGCCATGCAATGGCCTGAGTGACCCTCTGAACTTGGACTTGGATCTCAGCTCTAGATGAAACCAAAATATACAGGGAAAACACTTTGGTCTGAGGCAAGGAAACTTTCACCCTCCAACAACCAGCACCACCACCAGCCTAAAATCTGCCTGTGACCTTTGAGGGGGACTGCTTTCCCCAATCAAAACCAGATCTCACACCATGCAGTTTATAGCCCATCAAGACCATGACGCACTAGCATCTTGAAGTGCAAAACTCTGACTGTCCAACTCTATCTTTGCTAAGACTAGTGAGGTAGAATAATTTTTGACATAGTAATTCATAGTTTTTCTTATATTTCCTTATTCCCATCCTCTGCCTTCAAAAAACCGTCAGACTCTAAGCTTCTTTGGCCAATGGGAGGTTTGTGGCATGGTAGAAAACAGAATTTACATGCAAAAATGCAAGACATATCATACCTTGACTTTTTTTTTTTTTTAGTCTGATCCCTCTGAGGAGATTGTGGTAGGTCTTCTCCGAAGGTGAGCAAGAGAACCTTGGAGGAATAAGAATCTCCTTCAGGAGAAGAGTGATTCTCTGAGATGGGGAGACGGTGAAATCTCTGGGCTTCTCGAATGGCACACATACATGCCTTGCTCCTTTTTGGGACCCCCATGTAGCTGGTAGAGAGAGGAATGGCTGTGTGATTTCCCAAAGAGTCCTTTGCTCTACACAGGAATGAGAGCAGTAGACTTGCAGAATTTGGGAGACAGTGGTACCGTGGAAAGCTCCATGGTAACTGGCATAGATGCTTTACAATTGGAAGGGTCTCCAGAATGCCTTGTTGATGATAAAACCATGAGGGTCATTACACTAAAATAATTGAGGTTCACTTTCAAACCAGACTGGCCAGGTGAGGATTGACTTATGAAATCAGGTTGGGTTATTGTTAATAAACATATTGGACTCTTTCTTATTGAGATTATAAGCTGAGATTTCTGTGTACTCTCTGGAACTTCACCCATATATGCAGCTGTCCCTACAGTTTGGCATTCCTAAACAATCCAGGTTCAGACTTAGCAAGGAATCTCAAGCCTCATCAGTATCAGACCTTGACTTATTCTGCAAGAAACACTGTCAAATTTCTCGCAGTTGCAGGTATCACCACTAGAGGCCTCCCTAAAGAGGAAGCTTCACTGTTAGTGGGGACTTCATCTTCTAAAGTCCTGATCACTGAACATGTACTCAGTTTGGTCAGATGAGGTAGAATAGTGGTGTTGATTAATATTTGGAAAGAGTAAAAGAGAAAGAAGAAAAAAAAAGTGAGGGGAGGATGAAGAAAATGAGAGAATGTGAATATGAACCTACATGTAAACTTTGAGTTTTAAACCCAGCACATCACAGACTGTTTATCCCCATGCTACCCAAACCCTCTAGAGTATTGCCTTGGCTTCTGGTGCATCTTTGGGAAGAGATGGAGGAATTCTGAACACCCTCTGGGGTAGTAATGCCAAAAGTATTTGACTCTCTCCTTTAGTAGATTGTAAGCAAATGCAACCCAAAACCAGACATGGAGTTTTATTCAGAGACATATTTGCAGTACCTACCACATTTCTAGACATACAGTAGGTACCAGAACTTTTTGTTGAGTGAATGAAGGAGCCATATCTTCAACTGTTGTCACAACAGTGGGACAAGATGAAGGAGCTGAATAATTTAAATGAGAGGTGGTAAGAAATAACCCACCATAGTTTTCTAAGGCACCAGGGAAACTGCTTCAGTCTTATGCCTTTTCTCCACATTTTCTTGTAGACTTTGGTGGAGAGTGCGGATCTCCTGGGTTCAAGTCCTGCTCTTGCCACGTACGAACTTTGCGACTCTGTGCTCTCTGGACCTGAGTTTCTTCTGTAATAAAGTAAGTGCATTGTTGTAAAAACCAGATAAAATAGTAACTGTGGAAATATGTTATAAAGTAAAAGATACCATATGGTGTTAAGGTGACATTACCACAAATATCAGTGCTTCTTTCTTTACTGTTGAACTAAAACACCTGATAAAACAAATATTTTTTAAGAGCATCTAAATATGTTTGTATGGTACTTACACACACACGAACACACACACCATCACAAACACACATCCCATCCCTCATTCCTCCCCCATACCACACATACATCACAGCTCTGAAAACATTACATTTCTTTCCATATGGCTGGCAACATCTGGTGATTAACAGTTAAATAAAATTAATGAGACCTTCCATTTTTATTAGTCACGTAGTCATCCATTGGAAGCAATAACGTTTTCCAAAAGATCTCTGTTTCCTAATTCCCTTAAGTTCCAAGTTTCCCTGGCTGACCTGGCTTTGAACTGTGCTCCCTTGTAGATAAAAGGAAGGTATTTGGCTTCTTCCAAAGAGCTAACCTTTCCCTATGCATCTCATTGCAAGACTTCTACTCATCCCCACTGTGCTTGCTATACATCAGAGGCCCTTCTGCTTTGATGTTTACTTCTTTTTATTTCTTTATTTCTTTTTTGTCTATAATACCAAATATTCTATTTGTGTGTGTGTGTGTGTATTACGTGTGACAAGCTTGTTCTATAGTGAATGCTAATGACTTTCTTAGCCACGGGCATTTTATTGTGATAGCCTCATGTTTAAATTGAAAAATAATTTATGCTCCACCATGCCCTGGCAACATCCATTGATACCAATATGGAAATAGTGTGGAATTGGACATTTTCTTGTGACATATTGCTTAATAAGTTATAAGCATTAGCCTATCAGATCTGACAGTGGTACATAAATGACAACCTAAACAACCATTTACAATATCAGGTGGGTTATGGTTCAGCATGAATATTTATTATGATTTAATATGAATACTTAATATCCAGTATAAAAGGATTTATATGTCATTACCAGTAGAATTAAAGGCGCTTTGGTGATTTTAACATTTAAAAGTCATAGAGTTTAACAGCTTCACTAGGATCTTCATATTCTAAATGATTGATTTTAAAGCGCTGTGGGTTTGAAGAGGTGACTAGCAAACTCATTTCAATTGCATTAAACTACAAAGAAAATGAATCCTTAGACACCATCTGGTGATTTATCAAAACAGATAAGAACATTTTCATGCTTACTGTTTCAAATGAAATGAATGCAAAGTAAAAATTTTCTCTTAATACAGTAGGTAAAAATATGCTAATTATTTTTCTTACTTTTAAAATTCTTCCTTCTCCATCAGACCACGAGTATTATTTAATACTTCCTAGCATCCAAGAAGATATCTTAAAATTCCCTAACTCATTTACCCCATCTGAGCAACTTGGCCATGGTTATGCCAGCTGGGCACCCTGAAATCCAGCTTTCTGGCTTCCTTTCATATGCCATTCTGCACTTCCATTGGATTGAAAGCAGAAATAAATTTGGCGATGTTACAAGTCTCTGAGATCTTGGAATTTGGCCAATTTTTAAGTGATTTGTATGTGTCATGGGTGGTTCAACATAATAAAAAAATAACAACTGCAATGTATATAATACTTTATAAAGGACTTTTCACATTCAGCGTATTCCTAGATTCTTATAACCATTCTGTGAAGTAGCTATCAGTGCTCTCATTTTCTTGGTGAAGAAATTTAAGCTCAGAGCAGTTTAATAAATTGTTCGCAGTCAGAGAGCAAGTGAGTAGCAGGGTTGTGATTCAGTCATAGCACCATTGGTTACATAGTTGATATTCTTTCCACTGCCCCATTTTTACCTTGCAACCTGGGGTCATTAAAAAAATGTAGTGTTTATAATTACCTTGGGAGACTATATGTCCTGGTGTGTCGAAAAGAATCCCTGTGTCCATGTAAAAAATGTGAAAAATAACCTGAGCCTTTTGCCTTATGTTCTGAATTCTTGAATGAGGCCTGCTGACCAGGAGTTGCAGTAAGTGAAAGCATCTAGGGAAGGATGAGAGTTTATCCTGGCTTGGAGGAGAGTGTGCACCTTGGATGAAATGGCAGAAAAGAGCTAAAGAAATTGTGAGGAGATGATGCTCTATAATTGTCCAAATTTGCTTTCTTAAACTGTGAAGACTGAACATACTAGATAAAAGAGCTATACAAACTACAAATGGCAACCGGGCCTTTTAGCAATAGCACTGTTAGACAAAGAAAGACCTAGAGAGAGAGGGTGAGTATTAAGATTATCATCTTGTGGCAGGGATGGAGGTAGAAAAATAAATGCTCAGACCTTTAAAGAGAAAACAATAATTCTGCATCTACATTATTGTCCACTGAGGTTTGAATGCCAGAAGTTCTGAGCCAAGAAAGAGATGGCTTGGGAGATGGAGTATTAGTAATCTACTGCTAATTACCACAAACTTTCAAGGTTTAAAGTAACAATGTTTATTATTTCAAAGTTTCCATGGGTCAAGAATTCTGGTGCAGCTTACCTGGATGGCTCTGGTTCAGGGTCTCTAATGAGGCTGCAGTCATCTCAGTGCTTGACTGGGGAGAGCGGATCTTCTAAGATGGCTCACTCACATGGCTGTTGGCTGGAGGCCTCAGTTCCTTGCCCTATGGGCCTTTCAGAGGTCTGCTTCAGTGTTTTCATGACACGCACTCGGCTTCCCCCAGAATGAGTAATCTAAGAGAGGGCCAGGCAAAAGCTACCATGCCTTTTCTGACCTAATCTGGGAGGTCAGTCATTGTCACTCCCACCACATTCTACTTGTTAGGAGTCAGTCACTAAGTTTGGCCCACGCTCAAGGGGGGAAGAATTTGGCTCTGCCTTTTCAGAGGAGGACTGAAAAAGGATTTGTGGGCATATTTGAAAATTATTACAGATGTGTTAGATTGTGTGTGTGTGTGTGTGTGTGTGAGAGAGAGAGAGAGAGAGAGAGAGAGATTTAATGCTTAGAATTAGAAAAGGGACTTGAGACAGCACCATGTCCCAAACCCTCATTTGACAGAAAAGAAAACAGAGTGAGTTTCAACAATTTCACCAAAACTCATGACTGTTACTGGCAGAGATGGGGCACGATCCCTATTTGCCTGGATCCGAGACTCCCATTTTTTCCATTTCCAAATATATGGGCTTAAAAAATATTTTAATCTAGTTTTTCTATGCATTTGGAAGAGCATAAAAATTTGCTAAATTAGTTTTAAGGTGGCCTAGAAAACGTAATGGCAAGTCTCCACGGTCAGACAGCAAGGCTAAAGCAGCCAGAACGAGGAGTAACAATACATCCCTTCTTCCCTGTTCCATCAGCAGAGGAGGTGTCCAACAAGGCTGACCATGCAATGCATGGTGCTAGGATAACAACCAAAAGTCTTACATCCTCTGCTGAAGCATCTGCTGACTTCATTTCCCCAACAAGTAAAACCGGTGGCCCCTTCCTCTGTGTTTTCACCGTACACTCTTCTGTTTCAGGAACCCTAAAACTTTGTATCACCTTTCTTTTTACATGTCTACTTCTTCTGCCTTCTAGAACCTGGGCTGTGTCCACTCATTCTGTATTCCCAGTACCTCGCACGATGATTGGTTCATAATAGGCACAATGATAACATATAATGACAATGATAGCATTGTTTTGTGAAATTACTGAGTGCATTTGTCATTTAAAAATAGTTGACATTAATCTAGCTCTTAAAAAGAGGCAAGTTTTGTTTGTTTGTTATAGGATTTTCTACTGTGTGATCACAGGTTACACAACTTCCTAGCCAGACTACACATTTAAAAATTGTATGTATGTCTGTATGTATTTAGATATAATTGAAGTGTAATGCGTAAGCTTAAGGTATACAATATACTGATTTGATACATTTACATTGCAATATGGTTGCCACTGTAGCATTATATAGCACTCTGTCGTGTCACGTATTATCATTTCTTCTAGCGATGGGAAAAATTGAGATCTAGTCTCTTGGCAAGTTTAATGTTTATAGTACAGTTTTGCTATCTATCAGCTGATATATAAGAGTTTGGGACAAGTTCTTATATGGAAATCAAGTAATATCATTTTTCTTAGTTGGCTTCTCTGTTTGTGGCACCTATGGCCCAGTTGAAAGTGACCTAGAGAGCAGGCACCTGACAATGTCTTCTAGTGAACTTCTCTTGTGTAATTAATTGTGAGACACAAAGCTTGTGCTACAGAAGAATACGGCACTAATCTTGAGCACCATTAGGTGTCCTCTGTCACTTATTCTAGTCTGTTTCCAATACATTTTCACTTGACTTCCATCCTTTTTTAATTTCTGTAAGATTTCACAAGCCAGATATATTTTAATGATTTTTAAAATAATCACCCGTAGAAAAGGCTGATAAAGGCACAATTAAACTTGGGGACCAGTCTGAATTAACTGAGAAGGTATGTGAAAATCATGAGAGATGTTCACATTCTGAAAAGAAGTTTTGTGAATTATTAAAACTTTTAGTGACATATTTTTCCCAGCAGTTTCCCCAAATGGCTTTTACTTTCTCCCCCTTATGGCCAGTCTGTTTCCTCCCCATATTTATACATTTATTTATCCACAGAGATGAAGAAAAAGGGCCATCTCCATTTAAACTGAACTGTGTGTATTTCATGTTCTTGGCTTTGAAAATTGTCTTTCATTCTGTATGCTTTTGCAGAAATACAAATAATTGGAAACTGCTGTAAGTTAAAAGTACATCTAAGTATTTTGTAAGAGCAAAGGATAAAAAATTGTAGTAAGAGCTGGCTGCTCATGGGCAAGTAATGTTCACTAAGCATCTTAAAGTTATGTTTTCCACTTTTCTCTAAAGACAATTTTAATTTATGGATTTGGAATAGGATACCCCACTTTTTTGTTAACATCTTTATTGGAGTATAATTGCTTTACAGTGTTGTGTAGTTTCTGCTGTATAACAAAGTGAATCAGCTATATGAATATGTATATCCCCATATACCCTCCCTCTTATGTCTCCTTCCCACCCTCCTTATCCCACCCCTCTAGGTGGTCACAGAGCACCGAGCTGATCTCCCTTTGCCGTGCAGCTACTTCCCACTAGCTATCTATTTTACATTTGGTAGTGTATATATGTCAATGCTACTCTCTTACTTCGTCCCAGCTTACCCTTCCCCCTCCCCGTGCCCTCAAGTCCACTTTCTACGTCTGTGTCTTTACTCGTGTCCTGCCCCTATGTTCATCAGAACCATTTTTTTTCTTAGATGCCATATATATGTGTTAGCATATGGTATTTGTTTGTCTCTTTCTGACTCACTTCTCTCTGTATGACAGACTCTAGGTCCATCCACTACACTACAAATAACTCAATTTCGTTTCTTTTTATGGCTAATGTTCCATTGTATATATGTGCCACATCTTCTTCATCCATTCGTCTATCAGTGGACACTTAGGTTGCTTCCATGTCCTGGCTATTGTAAATAGTGCTGCAATGAATATTGTGGTACATGACACTTTTTGAATTATGGTTTTATCAGAGTATATGCCCAGTACTGGGATTGCAGGGTCATGTGGTAGTTCTATTTTTAGTTTTTTAAGGAACCTTCTCTGTTCTCCATAAAGGCTGTATCAATTTACATTCCTACTAACAGTGCAAGAGGGTTCCCTTTTCTCCACACCCTCTCCAGCATTTATTGTTTGTAGATATTCTGATGATGGCCATTCTGACTGGTGTGAGGTGATACCTCATTGTGGAATTGATTTGCATTTCTCTAATGGTTAGTGATGTTGAACATTCTTTCATGTGTTTGTTGGCAATCTGTATATCTTCTTTGGAGAAATGTCGATTTAGGTCTTCTGCCCATTTTGGGGTTGAGTTGTTTGTTTTTTTGATATTGAGCTGCATGAGCTGCTTGTGTATTTTGGACATTAATCCTTTGTCAGTTGCTTCGTTTGCAAATATTTCTCCCATTCTGAGGGTTGTCTTTTTGTCTTGTTTATGGTTTCCTTTGCTGTGTAAAAGCTTTTAAGTTTCATTAGGTCCCATTTGTTTGTTTTTATTTCCATTTCTCTAGGAGGTGGGTCTAAAAGGATCTTGCTGTGATTTATGTATAAAGTGTTCTGCCTATGTTTTCCTCTAAGAGTTTGATGGTGTCTGGGTTTACCTTTAGATTTTTAATCCATTTTGAGTTTATTTTTGTGCATGGTGTTAGGGAGTGTTCTAATTTCATTCTTTTACATGTAGCTGTCCAGTTTTCCCAGCACCATTTATTGAAGAGGCTGTCTTTTCTCCATTGTATAGTCTTGCCTCCTTTATCAAAGATAAGGTGACCGTATGTGCGTGGGTTTATCTCTGGGTTTTCTATCCTGTTCCATGGACCTATATTTCTTTTTTTGTGCCACTACCATACTGTCTTGATTACTGTAGCTTTGTAGTGTAGTCAGAAGTCAGGGAGCCTGATTCCTCCAGCTCTGTTTTTCTTCCTCAAGATTGTATTGGCTATTTGGGGTCTTTTGTGTTTTCATACAAATTGTGAAATTTTTTGTTCTAGTTCTTTGGAAAATGCGATTGGTAGTTTGATAGGGATTGCATTGAGTCTGTAGATTGCTTTGGGTAGTATAGTCATTTTCACAATGTTCATTCTTCCAATCCAAGAACATAGTATATCTCTCCATCTGTTTGTATCATCTTTTGAATGGAATATCCTATAAATATCAATTAAGTCCATTTTGTCTGATGTGTCATTTAAAGCTTGTGTTTCCTTTTTTATTTTCATTTTGAATGATCTGTCCATTGCTGAAAGTGAGATGTTAAAGTCCCCTGCTATTATTGTGTTACTGTCGATTTCCCCTTTGATGGCTGTTAGCATTTGCCTTATGTATTGAGGTGCTCCTATGTTGGGTGCATAAATATTTACAATTGTTATATCTTCTTCTTGGATTGATCCCTTGATATTATGTAGTGTCCTTCTTTGTCTCTTATAATAGTCTTTATTTTAAAGTCTATTTGGTCTGATATGAGAATTGCTACTGCAGCTTTCTTTTGATTTCCATTTGCATGGAATATCTTTTTCCATCCCCTCACTTTCAGTCTGTATGTGTCCCTAGTTCTGAAGTGGGTCTCTTGTAGACAGCATATATACAGGTCTTGTTTTTGTATCCATTCAACCAGTCTATATCTTTTGGTTGGAGCATTTAATCCATTTACATTTAAGGTAATTATCGATATGTATGGTCCTATTACCATTTTGTTAATTTTGGGGGGTTTGTTATTGTAGGTCTTTTCCTTCTTTTGTGTTTCCTGCCTAGAGAAGTTCCTTCAGCATTTGTTGTAAAGATGTTTTGGTGGTTCCGAGTTCTCTTAACTTTTGCTTATCTGTAAAGGTTTTAATTTCTCCATTGAATCTGAATGAGATCCTTGCTGGGTAGAATAATCTTTTTGTATGTTTTTGCCTTTCATCACTTTAAATATGTCCTGCCACTCCCTTCTGGCTTGCAGAGTTTTTGCTGAAAAATCAGCTGTTAACCTTATCGGATTCCCTTATATGTTATTTGTTGCTTTTTCCTTGCTGCTCTTAATATTTTTTCTTTGTATTTAATTTTTGGTCATTTGATTACTATGTGTCTCTGCATGTTTCTCTTTGGGTTTATCCTGTATGGTACTCTCAGTGCTTCTTGGATTTGATTGGCTATTTCCTTTCCCATGTTAGGGATGTGTTCATCTATAATGTCTTCAAATATTTTTTCAGATCTTTTCTTTTTCTCTTTTTCTTCTGCAACCCCTAAAATTCAATGTGGTACGTTTGAAGCTGTTCCGGAGGTCTCTGAGACTGTCCTCAATTCTTTTCATTCTTTTTTCTTTATTCTGCTCCCTGGCAGTTATTTCCACCATTTTATCTTCCAGCTCACTTACCCATTCTTCTGCCTGAGTTATTCTGTTATTGATTCCTTCTAGAGTATTTTAATTTCAGGTATTGTGTTGTTCATCACTGTTTGTTTGCTCTTTACTTCTTCTAGATCCTTGTTAAATGTTTCTTGTATTTTCTCTATCCTGTTTCCGAGATTTTGGATCATCTTTACTGTCATTACTCCAAATTCTTTTTCAGATAGGTGTCCTATTTCCTATGCATTTATTTGTTCTTGTAAGTTTTTATCTTGCTCCTTCATCTGTAACATATCTTTTTTGTCGTTTCATTTTTTTTTTTTTTTTTAATGAGTAGGGCTGCATTCCTGTCTTACTGGTTGTTTGGTCTGAGATTTTCAGCACTGGAGTTTGCAGGCAGTTGGATAGAGCTGGGTCTTTGTGCTGAGATGAGGGCCTCCGGTAGGCCTCACTCAATTGATAATCCCTGGATTCTGAGTTTCTCTGTTAGTCCAGTAGTTTGGACTCAGAGCTCCCACCACAGGAGCTTGGGCCCGATCTCTGGCCTGGGAACCAAGATCCTGCAAGCTTTGTGTCGCAGTTAAAAAAAAAAGAAGAAGAAGAAAAGGAGCAGTACAATATCAAAGACTAAATAACAAAATAAAATTAGAAAGATAAAAAATATATTAAGAAAAATAAAACTGTAATAGAAACAACTGCAATAAGGTAAATTAAAACCACAACAGAGGAAAAAGAAAGGGGAGGGGAACAAGCCAAAAGGAGAGATCACTATCAAAGTATAAAGGATGAAATAAAATTAGAAAAATAAAAGATGTATTAGGAAAAATAAAAATATAAAAGAATCAACAACGATGAATCAACAAGGTAAAACAGAACCCCAATCTAAAAGAGGAAAAAGAAAAAAAGGCCTTGGCTGTGTGGGCGGAGTTTAGGCAGGGGGTGGAACTTAGGCAAGGGAGGGGGTTTAGGGTGGGGCAGCACCTAGGCGGGTGGGGGGGTGACATTTGAGCATGGGGTGTGGCCTCTGCTTAGGACCTGCAGAAGGGAAGCGGCCTCTGGAGTGTGGAGTTCTGGAGTTTGGAGGTAGGGCCCTGGGTGGGGGTGTATGGTGGGACTTGGGCAGGAGGGAGGCTCCAAGGGCAGAGGATTAGGCCTCAGAGCCCAACAGGCTCCCCGGCGCCTAAGTGGACAGGGAAAGCACTGGCCCTGTTCCCTTCCATTCCTTTGCGCCCTCCCCCACTGTCTCCCCCAGGGTCTCCCCCATCAGTGCTGGACCCCTAACCATGGGTGGGTCCCGCTGGTTGTAGGAACTCCTTCCCTCCTCCAGCCACCCAGCTGGGGTGCTGGTTCTGGAGGTCTGGCCTTTACTTTTGCTCCCCCTTCCTTCCCTCCCACTCCCTCAGGACCCGCATGGCTGGAGGGGGCCTAGGTGGGCAGAGGATCAGGCCCACGATCTCAACAGGTTCCTGAAAGATACCCCACTTTTTTAAAGAGTCTCACCTAAATATTTACTGTAACCTCATAATCTCATGGACTATCTTTGGCATCACCTATTTTATGTCTCTCTATTTATTCAAATTTTAGCCCTACAGTCTAATATAAATATTTTGATTAAATCCACAACGTCTTCAACTTTTTTTTTTCCTGTTTCTTCACACCTTACATCTTTAGGATATACTCTCCCAGAATATGGTCTTCCCACCTTATGGGAAACTTCTGTCAAGTTCTCCTTTTTTAACTCCTAATCACAAGTTTTTTAATACCAGAAATGTATAACATTAAATCACAAACAGCTTACAGAGAAGAGTTAATCATAGAATTGTATTTGTCATTACCCCTAAATGTTAATGAATTTAACGGGTCATTTCTAAAATATTTGGATTACATAGAAATCAGGGAATTAAAAACTTGGATATACTGGGATAAAGAAGTTGGTATAGAATGGCTCCAGAGATGTATTTCATATTTATAACTGGTCAGATAGAGCCACCATTTATTTAGTAGGTGAAAACTATTAAAGAACTGCTAGTTGGAGAGCATAATATTCATATTATTGTAGAGGAACAAAGATTTGGAAATTGCTAAGGAAATTGCCTAGTTAAAGTAATAGGTTTTAAACAATGGAGAAGAAAATGGATCAAGAAGAGCAAATGTAATACAACATAGTCCCCATCCCTAGGTCCAACATCTCAGAAACACTTTTGGAGGATTCAGGCAGTCCTAAGAAGCCACAGTAGCTAGGAAAATGAAAGTAGAAAGAGAGAAAAGGGATGTTATGAGGAAGAGACTGAGAGAGATAGAGACAGATGCACGCAGAGAGAATGATGATCCATTATAAAAACTCAGGACAATTTAGACAACATAAAAAACGGAAAGATTGCAACGGGATATTGGCAGTCATCTTTTGTCTTCATGGTCTTACACTTTCCTCAGGCAAAGATATTACAGGTTTGTGGGTGAAAGGAGCTGATGTTGAACAAAGAATATTTTTAAGAAGCTAATAAGGAGATTTTTGGAGGAAATTTTTGGGGACTATGTGTGTCGTCCAATGTTGCCTTTGCACTGGATGTTGACCTTTATTCTGAAAAACTGAATAAGATAGGGGAAGTTTCCAAAAGAGAAGAATTAGGAAGATTAACAGTGGGTCTTACTGCTAAGATTTTGAGTTTAGATTTTAGGCATAGAAAATAAAGATGAGGAAAAAGTTAAGATCTGAATCCCTTTTTCTGATTACAAATATGTATTTCCTGGAGTATACATTGTGGTCAGTTAGTCAGAAGTGACCTTCAACAGTGTGGGGCAGTATGAAAGCCAAAAATTAGGAGGGATCTACCAGAGAACATTTCCTGAGCGGAGAGAAGGGTGAGATGTACACGCTATAACCCCACATGGATCATCTGATCCAAATTCCAATATTTACAAAGAGGATATGAGTTCAGTCAACCAGCTTTTGAAATAAATAAGCATATGTGTAAAACCAGTAAGTAGATTTCACAGAATTTCCGAGGTGAAAAGGAAATAAAAGATCATCTGATCCAACTTCTATCTTCCAATTAAGTCTTTTTACCACATCCTTGGTAATGAAAAACATGTCTCCATTTGAACATTTCCTTTCTGCATAAACTTCTTCCCTTCTGTTCCAGACTACCAGTTCCTATTTTGGGGCAACTTCTGTTGTGAAAAGGTTTAGTCTTAGATTCTGCTATTCTTTATAACTATCTGTCCTAGCTCTGTTCTCTGGATTCCATTTCCATTTTAGTATTTATATCCATATATAATGCTCTTCCAAAGTTTCCTCTTTCCCACACTAAGTACTCTCAAATCTTGCACATGTTGCCTATATATTTTCATTTGTAGATTCTTCCCCATCTCTGGATTCTTTGGATTCACTTAGTTGAATATGGACAATGTCCATGTCAGGAGAAATGAGAAAAATGAGACTGCTGTTGAGTTAGTAGAAAGCATTGAAGGGTGAAATAGTGATATTTATTATGACAAAATTGGTTGAGAAAGGCAAAGGGACAACTAGATGGTAAAGTATCATGTAAAATTACAGCTAGTGTAGGTAGCAAGCCACATTATAGATAATAAAGCCAGAGTTAGGAAGATTGATCTGACAGATTTGCAACTAGAACTAGGGGTTCAAGAACACACAGAGAGGGAAGTGAACAAGTACTGTTGTCCAGACAACCAGAGTGAGGAGAGTGGGTGATGCAGGATACATTGTAAGGTCACCAGTAAATCAGTTTAGATTCATGGACCACTTTTTTAAAATGGTGTGGGGGGCATTAAAATTGTACAGAATAGATATGGAAAATGGTTCTAACAGTCACTGACTTCTTTTTAACACGGTAAATGCTTTTTATATTATGTAAATTATACACATGCATTTGGAAAACTCAAAATTCAAAAAACTCTATGGAAGTAGTAAAAATTACCTGGAATCACTCTACCATGAAAAAACCATATTCACCATTTGGTGATTATTTCCTTTAGTGCATCTCTTTTTGCACACACATGTGCCCACACAGAAACATGCATACATTATATTACTCATTTGGGTCATATCAAATACATTATTTTCTATGAACCCTTTAAGTTTTCAAACTTTTTTTTCTGAGCATCTCTCTTCCTTTCCGCTTCTTTTCTGTCCTTTTGTCAGCCACACCCCCATAGGTGATCTGTGTTATAAACCTCATGTATAACTTTCCATGTGTATCTTCATGCTCAAAATCATATATACATATGAGGGTTTTTAGTCATTGTTTGTTTTATGAAGGTGGGATTATATTATATACATGGTTCTGCAATTTGATGTTTTTCTTTAAACTCCTCCAGTTCATTTGGTGGGGCTCTAATCCATTTTTTTTTTATGGTTGTATAAAACCCCATGGTAGGAATGTATTACAGTCTGTCTAACCATTCTCCTACTGAATGGCATTCTCTTTGTTTCATCCTTTTGCCAAGGTAAATGTGGAATAATCATCCTTGTATATTTATCCTTACTCACTGATACTTTTATTTCTATGGGGTAATTTCCCAGGAGTGGAACTGCTGGGCTTACAGATATGTACATTTTCAATTTTTAATAGACACTGCCAGATGGCTTTCCCCAAAGCCTGCAACAATTCACATTTCCACCTTTTTTCCCTACATCCCCGCCAGTAGTGGGTGTTATTACCGTTTCATTTCTAGCAGTGATAGCAGTTATTACTGTAATCTGCATGTTTTAAACAACTAGTAACTGCCTATTCATATCTTTGGTCATTTTTTATTATATGCCTGACTATTAGGATTTAAATAAAAATAATTTAATATTTTGCATCATCAGGAATACATGCAATATGTGAAGGAAAATAAAATTTGTTAAATATACTGTTTGTAATGATAAACATTCCATGAACCTCTGTGGTATCACTTAATCCTGAGGTAACTGGAGAGTCTCTCAAGGTCTCGCAGCATCTCAGGAGCATGGGCAGGAAGCCTTAAGGGCACGTACTCACGGGTAGAAAGCTGAGGGATGCTCAACTAGTATATGTTCTATGGGCTATACATAATTTTAAACATAATAAGTGATTGGGTTAGAGGATTTAAAGATAGAGGAACCAATTGCATGTGTGGTCGGTGAATGTGGTTGGACTCAGCGTGCCAATGCAAAATGCCCAGATCCTGAGAGAGAGACGCATTGAACATTCCGCAGACCTGACTGGCATGAAGGGCCATGCGCAAAAGCTAAGGCAAGAAAATGCAGACATTTTGATGTAGAGAGCGTGCATTTGTGCTAGCGGTGCCTTTTCAAGACCCTGCTTCTAGTCATCCCTAATGCTGCTTCAAAGCCAACACTTCTCAGTGTGCCTCCTGACAGCGTGAGACCTGGGATGACCATCTGACTACTCAGCTCCAACAGAGCAGTGTTTTCCGTTACCATGCAGATGGCTATTTGCAAAATAACTAGGATTTGTTCTAGGCCAAATGTTAGGCTGGGTTATTCTTTACCCTGAACCTCTTATCAGTTCACATGTAAATTCTTACAGATTAATGCATTCATGTAGTTTTGAGTCAATCCAAAGGTGAAAATCAGTTTGACCATCTGGCTTCCACAACAGTGATCAAATGCCTTTCATACCACTGATGGGAGCTCTCAGGCTTCCCTGAGCTTCAGTAATTCAAATATGTCTAAAAGTATTGATTTTACACTCAGTATGACAGAATTTTAAGAAGGGAAATAGGTAAGATTAATTCTTCGCTACACAGATGTTGTCATTTTAAAGCATGTCATTTTGGAATGACACTGCTTTGGTGAAATGTAACTAAGAGATTAAGAAATTCAAGTACAGGGAAAGAGCTAGCCCAATGAGAGGATATGGAAGGTCAGTGGGAGGATGGAGAGTTGCTTATGATTACATATTCTCTTTTTGTTTTGTTTGTTTTTTAATTCTTAAAAAATTTACTGACGTATAATTGATTTACAATGTTGTGTTAGTTTCTGGTGTGCAGCAAAGTGATTCCGTTTTATATATATTATATATCCTTTTTCACATTTTTTCCATTATGGTTTATTATGGCTTCATATTTTTTTCATTATGGAACTATATTGGATATAGTTCCCTGTGCTATACAGTAGGACCTTATTTTTTATCCATTCTATATATAATTGTTTGCATCCACTACCCCAAACTCTCAATCCATTCCTCCCCCACCTCCCTTCTCTTGGTAACCACAAGTCTGTTCTCTGTGTCTGTGAGTTTGCTTGTGTTTCATACTAAGTTCATTTGTCATATTTTAGATTCCACATATAAATGATATCATAAGGTATTTGTCTCTCTTTTTCTGACTTACTTCACTTAATATGATAATCTCTAGGTCCATGCATGTTGCTGCAAATGGCATTATTTCATTCTTTTCTATGGCTGAGTAGTATTCCATTGTGTATATATACCGTATCTTCTTTATCCATTCATCTGTCAGTGGACATTTAGGTTGTTTCCATGTCTTGGCTATTGTAAATAGTGCTGCTGTGAACATAGGGATGCATGTATTTTTTATTTTTACTTTTAAAAAATTTACTTTATTGAAGTATTATTGATTTACAATGTTGTATTAGTTTCTGGTGTACAGCAAAGTGATTCAGTGATAAAAAAATATATATATATATTCTTTCTCATGTTCTTATGATTACATATTCTTGACTGAGTTCACTCCTCAGTACACCTGTTACTAAGAAAGATGGGCATGTTTTGAACCTGGGTTTGTACAAAATGAAAGTCCAGTCTCTTTCCATTACACCATGTGGTGATACTTTATGATTTTCTATAGATATGAAGTTATACTTTGAGTTTGAAGACTGAATAAAATTCTGTGTGATTAATGTTTTGTATCCACAATAGGAAACTGTTACCAGTACATTCAAAATGTTGCATTGTGTAAATTCATTATAGGGCAACACTGTTGTGAAAACTTTATAAATAATTCATAGGGTTTTCTTATGTTGAAAATTAAACTAGCAAGAAAAGTTGGATTAACAATATGTTTCAATATAAACTACTTTAAAAGCTATTTTACTAAAATAAACTTTAAAAAGAGAATTGTATTAATACTGCAAAGGAGATATGATACAGCTTAAGTCATTCTGCACATAGCCTGAATATCAGCATTATAGTGTAAAAAAAAGTTGACTAGGTCAGAAAGCCAATTTGCAAAACAGTGCTAATGAGTTATAAGTTAGCAAACTCATTTCATCATATAAGAAGATGGTCATAGACTGCTCCCATATGAAAAGTATACATGGTCTTCATGTGAGTAAATAGAGTTGAGAAAGGGAAAGATTGCTTTCATTTGACGTTTTCATATTTTGTTTTAGGAAAATCTATGAGACATTAATATTCATTTATGTTGGAATAATTTGAATGATTTTTGAATTAATCATTTTAATACATAATTACCCAACACCATGTTTTCTCCCTTACATAAGGTTTTGATATTTCAAAGTAGAAGTTGTTACAAGTATGAATTTCATATTACAAAGGAAAATGGATTGGAATTCTCACTTTGCTGACTTTTCCAAGAATAGGATACTAAGTGGTGAAGCTATGTCTTTAACTGATCCGGGAAAGGTGTTTATTTTAAAGAAAAGCCCGAGGTTATTCTAATCTTCCACCTACTGTAGTGTTCCACCTGCTGCTTCCTTTTCCATTTCTCCTCTCCTCTACCCTCATCCTCTACTTTTGCATCAAGACCAGTGACTTCTGTCTACCCCGGTCTACCCTCCTCTGAATGTCCCTCTTTAAGAGTTGACATTCTCAGGACACTTCCCGTCTATCCTCCTTCCTATTTAAAATATTTGCCTCTTCTCATTGGTGCAAACGGATTAAATTATTTATCCATTCCAGACACCATGTTTGAATTTTAAGAAGGACTTATTCTCTGAAAACAGTGGATCTCATCTAAATGCTAGGAGTTTCATGTACTAGAGCCAAATTCTTAAATAGAACAGAATCACTTTTCCTACGTGGAACCTACTTGATTTCCCACTCATCTGAGCAGCTCTGTGAGGCAGAAGAGGCAGAGTTTAAAAGGTTGGGTACTGCCTGGGTTTGTAGCTCCATCACTTATTAGCTATGAGACCCAGTGAAAGTTATTGAAGCTTGTTACGCTTAATAAGGTTACCTACCTCATAGGTTTGTGGTAAGGATGAAATGAGATAATGTATGTAAAGTACTTCTCCTGGTGTCTCCCTCACAGTAAATGTTCAAGACATGTAAGCTATTATTATTATCATTATTCGGGTATTATCTGGGAGCACTTAGGAATACTAATGAACAGAACAGGATTCATTCTTCCTTTCAAAGTTAACCAAATGCATTTTTAGATCATGTTCAACTAGCAAAGGTTAAATAAGTACTAGATTGTTGCCACCAAAAGAAGCACGTGATTTCTGTCTCCAGTCTGGTAGCCAGGGGTTTGGCTGCAGGCTTTTTCTCATTAGCTGCAGCAAATTAAGCTGTGCATCATAGGATGGGGCAGACTGCTGATGTGGACGCTTGGTGAATGCTTCCCGACACGAAGGGCATCACACTGTTTTCCATACGATGAAAGGTAAAATGTATTGGAACTTGTATTATAAAGAACAGAACAGCTCTTCACCCTGCCTCGTATTCCTGGCATATGTTAAATGGGTGGTTAAATTTCTCTGTTTCTAGTCCCAGTGCAATGTTTAGTGTGTATTCTCTGCCCACAGGTAAATGTATGTACTGTGGTGGCATAAATACAATAAGTGCAAATACCATGAACTATTTTAGTGCGGGATATTCACTCTGTTCCTAATCTCAGGGTGGTGAAATGGCTAAAGTCCCAGCCTTGTTGCTTCCCTTTACTGAATCAATATATAATATTCCTGGAAAGGCACTTACACAGTAAGTTGTTTTTCCCATTTAATTCCCCTATAAATTTGATAATGGCTGCCTTGAAACATTGGCTTACATATAAGAAAAGAGAAAATGTTTCAGAAATTTTCATACATTCTTGGCATGGATTTGACCAGTAAAATGAGTACAAGTGAGGAGCTTTGCAGCTAGATATTAGGTTCTTGAGCCATTTTGTCGCCATGTTGCCTGATAGTATATCCTGTTCCTAGTCAGCCCAGTAAAGAATATCTGTTGGTTATGATGATGCTTTACCATTCAGTAGCTGTTTTCAAACTGGTTGATTGACGTTGCTCTGACACTGATGAGATTCCTTAGCAATAGAACCCAGACCACGGTGTGAATTCCGCTTGGGAGCTGTGGTTATTACGAGCAGTAGCTCTCTTCAGATCAGTTGTAAAATACTTCATCTACTTTCAGAAAATTAGATTAAGACACAGTTTACTGCCCTTCAGGTAGTGCAGGCTCTTTCCAGGCCTTCAGGGATGCCAAACTGCTGCTGCTGGTGGTACCACAGCTTTCCAAAGGGAGATTAAAACATAGACATAGGGCTTCCCTGGTGGCGCAGTGGTTGAGAGTCCTCCTGCCGATGCAGGGGACGCGGGTTTGTGCCCCGGTCCGGGAAGATCCCACATGCCGCCGAGCGGCTGGGCCCGTGAGCCATGGCTGCTGAGCCTGTGCGTCTGGAGCCTGTGCTCCACAACGGGAGAGGCCACAACAGTGAGAGGCGCACATACCGCAAAAAACAAAACAAAACAAAAGACGTAGACATATTACGTTGTTATATGGCAGGGGTGGGGACACTTTTATTTCTGCCTTAAATAAGAAGAATGTAAACAGAGGAGAAAATGTAAGTAAATTCATAAAGGTAAAACTTTCTTTCTGATAGAATATTTTAATAATATTCAGAGTGTCCTCATATAGTGAAACACATGCGAGATCAATGTTTTAGCACTGTGGATGAATGGTTTAATTGTGAGAAACCTAATTGTAGCAACCTAATGGAATATATTTATAACACCAAATAGACAAAGCCATTGAGATGTATGTCAGGTTTTCTCATCCTTATTCAGCAGAAGGAAAACGTAACTCTTCTGATGACTCTGGTTCCATCCCAGCACTGAGTACACTATTGGCTTTTAATTTTTTTTTGCCTGGATAGGATGACTCTTTCCTGAAATTTTATACCTACCTTTCCCTAAATTAGCCTCTTGGGCTGAAAACCTAAGCAACGATCCCATTTTGTGGCAAATCCCATGCTTGCACTTCATTCCCAAACCCTGTTCTCCCCACTATCATGCTAAGAATTAGGAAGTAAAATGTAGGTGTCTGGTTTCCTTGTCAAGAGTAGAAAGGATGGAAATGGCACTTATGCTAAAGCACCAGGAGGATTTTGAGGAAGGAATAATTTGGTGTTCATTATTCATTTATCCTGTGAACTGAAAGACCAGATAACTACAGCAGGAACCTCAGAATCAGAGAGGTTTGGCTTCCAGCCCCAGCTCTGCTACTCACTATTCCGTGGCCCAGGACAAGTTACATAATGCTCTCCTAAGCCTCGCATTCTTCATATGAAAAGGAAATAATCATTTCAATTTTCTAGGACTTCTGATAGCAGTAAATGAGAGATTGTTATAAAATGCGTTACAAAGTGCCTTCTCAAAGAATTATTGGAAAAACAAAACGTACCGTCTACGCCTCGAAAATGAAGCCCTCAGTGATGAAGATACCACAGATGAACACTGTGGCACTACAGTCTTGTAATCATGAATTAGGAAAACTATATGCTGAAAATAAAATGGAGGTGGGGCAGAATACAGTGTCCTTCACATAGTAGGCATGTAATATTTCCCTGTCTGTTAAATGAATGAAGAAGCCAAGTAACAGATGAACTGTCTTGCCATGCTAAATAGCGACCTTCAACTTGTCAGAGGATACTAGTGTATTTCAGGCCCAGAAACCCGTAAACCAATTGGTGTGCCTTGTTATTTCTGGCAAAATACTTTAGAAAGTTTTTACTTTACGCAAAAATGCCATTTCCCAGAAGTGTCTGTGTGGTTTCTTCAGGCTGTGAAGAACAGGTAGGCAATGGCCGTCTACAGCTACAAGTGAGGAAGCCCCAGAGAAATCCCTTAGGCAGCTGGGAGTGTAGCCAAGGAACAAATCAGCTCTAGTTCTCCAGAAGTAATTAAAACAATTCACTTTTCAATTTCAAAAAAAAGAAGAAAAAAGGAAAGAAAAGAAATGGCACTTAGAGTTTTTGTTTGAAGAGCTAACTGTGCAGGTTAATTCTGGTTGTAAGAAGAAATAGGTAAAGATGCAATAAAACTGAAGACACAACGAAACTACCACCACAACCCTGTTTGTCTACGTTTTGATTTTCAAAGGAATTTCTTCAGTGAAACTGCATTTGTCTTCACGGTTCCGTCCTCCTGCAGAGAACTGCTGCTGCCTACCTAATTATGCATTTACTCTCCTAAGAGTTCTCTTATTTTTGCTGAATTGAAACAGTCCTTTCATGTGGCACAACTTTTAAAAAAAATATGTGATTTAATTCTACTGGCTTCTAACTTTGGATTTATGTAATATTTCTTAGAATAAGAGCATGACGCTGAAAAGGGTAGGAACCATTTAATGAGGATCCTTGAGCTATAGCAAAACTTCTCCTCACTCCGTGCTCTGCTCTCTGCTGCTCTCCTTTGCTCTCTTCCAGGACTTCTGCCTAGGCTCCCTCTAAACGACTGCCTTTCATTACTTAAAGGTTCAAAGAGATGCCTCTTCTCATCACCTCCAGAAAAGCTTCTGTTCTATGCTTGAAGCTTTCATTTCTTTGACGTCTCTGTACTGTTTCCACTTGACCAACACCACAGGGAGTTCAATTATCAAAGAATCACTCCCTTCTGAGAATTCTTAAAGAAAAACTCTCCCATTCGGAGATAAAATAACAGATGCAGTAAGTTTCCCATTCACTCCATAGGATACCGAACAATGTCAAATTGAATTCTCTGCGGTGCAAGGTTTGGAGTGGATTTTTTTAAGCTTCAGAATGGGCAGGGCACTTCCACATAATGCCAATGGAGGCAATTTTCCTCATCCATTCTTAGACATGTATGGACTCTTTGAATGCCAGGATGCCTTCTCTTTCTGCTCAGGTCATTCCTGAGCTACTCCCCGTGGTTCATCATCAATACACTCCAGTGCTTCCTGTCAGCAGGGTTAATGGCATGTTAAAAATGGCTGGGGCGGGGTGGCGGGCTTCCCTGGTGGCGCAGTGGTTGAGAGTCCGCCTGCCGATGCAGGGGACACGGGTTCGTGCCCCGGTCCGGGAAGATCCCACATACCGCGGAGCAGCTGGGCCCGTGAGCCATGGCCGCCTGAGCCTGCGCGTCCGGAGCCTGTGCTCCGCACCGGGAGGGGCCACAGCAGTGAGAGGCACGCGTATCGCAAAAAAAAAAATAAAAAAATAAAAAGGCTGGGGAAAGGTATGTCTTGTGATGATGTACCATACCATTTGTTAAAATCAACACTTACTGAAACAAGTGTGCTATGAAGTGTTGCTTAGGAATTTCTTTTTCTTTTTTCTGCTAGTACAGAGACATATTCCAACAGAGTTTTGAAAAACAAAGGGGAAAAAGACTGATGTGTTCAGAGTTCATTATATGTCAAGCGTTTGTTTTCTCATTTAATCATCGCCATAGTTCTGTAAGGTAGATGTTTGTGATTCACACTTTACAGAGGAGAAAGGGGCCCCGGTGCACTAAAGAACTTGCTTGATGTCACACACTGGAAAGAATCAGTGCATAAAGCCAGGTTTCCTGGATTCCTTGTTCCGTGCTCATTTCATTGACTCTTCACTTACACTAACATCATTTCAGGGGTAGAAAGATAACTTAGACATTATGAAACCAGATTCTTTGTTATGATCTGCAGATCTGCAAAGATAAGAACACAAGATCCATAGGTAAGAATACTATGTTCATTCTTCTGTGAAGAATAGAATAAAAGTTGAGGACACAGACCAAAGAATAAGGTTGATTTTGTTCTCAGGATATTTCAGTGGAAACTGTGCTAAATAATGAATGAGAATCAGCTCTTTGGTATTTTCTTAGGAAATATGAGCGTCTGTTTCATGTTCTGATGTAGTGGTAAAAGTGAGAGTGCACACACACACACATACACACTAGAGGGACACATCACATAGAGTGCTGAATTACAGTATGTCCAAAGTCCCAGTCACAGGGAGTGGTAATTATGAATGTGAAGTATAAAGGCTGAGAACCTGGATCATGTCCTGGTGCTACCACTTACTGGATGACTGCCGTTGGGAAAATCGTGTAGGCATCTTAGCGTGGTTTTCCCTTTTACTGAAAGTGGAGATAGTACCTAACTCATGGAAAATGTATGTGTATCAAATTGAACGCATGTATTTTCAGGCAACAGAAATCCCAACTCAGAAAGGGAATTTTATCCTCATTGAATTGAATATTCCAAGAGCAGTTCTGGACTGAGATCGGACTTCATCTAGGACTCAAGCAAGGTTATCAGGATTCATCTCTAGGATCTGGTTCCTTCTTATCTGGACTCCAAACTCAGGCATAGAGCAGGCTTCCTGCAAATACCGACTTCAGCAGTTTCAGCTCCAAATCCTTGTGCCCAGTGGAGAACATGTGAATTTATGCCCCAGGATTCCAGAATAGGTACTAAGGCTTATTCTTATTGAACTGGTCTATACTGCATGCTCACCCCTAAATCAGCTACTGTGGCCAGTCAGTGAGATACTCTGAACGGCTTCAGCCATAAAATTCTTAAGAGGGGACTGGGCTGAAGATATACATTTTGGAGTTGTTAGCATGTAGAGGATATTGAAACTTGTGGGATTAGATAAGATTACCAAGGGAGTGTAGATAGAGGAGCGAGGAGGCCCAGGGTTGAGCATAATATCCCTTTAATATTAAGAGGTTGAGAGTGGAAAACCAAAAACGGATAGCAAGAAGGACCAATCAAATAAGGAAGGATAAAAATCAGAAGAATGTGTTATTCTGAAAGCCAAGTTAAGATTTTTTTTTTCTAGAAGAAGAGAACAGTTAACCGAACCAACTATTACTGGTGGATTAAGCAAGAGTAACACCAATAACTGAGAGGCAAGGAGGAGGTCGTTGGGGACATTGGTAGCAATGATTGGAGTCACGTAGTGGGAGCAAAAGCCTGACTGAGGTCGGTTTATAAGAAAAGGGATGTGAGAAATTGGAAAAAGGAAGAAGAGACAAATCTTTCACAGGATTTTGCTGCCAACATGGGCAAAGTCATCAGAGTAATAGCTGGCAAAGAGAGTGGAGTCATGAAAATATTTCTCTAAGATGAGAAAGATAAGACTATATTTGAATGATGATAAGAATTATTTGGCACGAATGAAAAAGTTAATAATGAAGGAGAGAGGGGAGGATTGCTGAAGTGATGTAATAAAGCGGGTGAGAAGAGAAGGGATGTAGCAGAGGGGTTGGCTTTGGACAGGAGCATGGAAAATTCACCTGTAGCAACCGGATAGAAGATAGGAACGGGGCAGGTACTGATGTTGGCAGTTGATTAGATGCAGTGGCAGGAATCTGGGAAAGTCTCTGACTGTTTCAGTTTCTTGGCGATCTTACCATCATGAGAATGGGGAAGAAGATCCTGGGAGTTTGAAGGGAGGGGAGAAAAAGTGAAATTGTTTTTAGTTTTCTTCCGTTTGTAGGACAATCAGAGGGACGCGGAGGATGAACAGTATGATTCCTGAGCAGCGTTTTAAGGGCCCACTGGCAGCTATATTTATGAATTTAAATTGAGGCCAGTTGGCTTAGTTGTATGTTTATCCCAGTCACCTTTAGCTTCTTGGGTACAGGACTCGAGCTGACAAAGAGTTAGCTTTAGCCAGGTTGTGGTATTCACCCTATAGATGATTGGAAAAGAAGCAAGAGAATTAAGGGAGGATGAGAATCAAGAAAGTAATGCCATTTTCTTAGCTTAAATGACCATCTCTTCTTTCTAAACAACTATGTTGGAGTATAATTGCTTTACAATGTTGTGTTAGTTTCCGCTGTATAACAGAGTGAATCCGCTTTATGTATACATGTATCCCCATATCTCCTCCCTCTTGTCTCCCTCCCACCCTCCCTATCCCACCCCTCTAGGTGGTCACAAAGCACTGAGCTGATCTCCTTGTGCTATGCAGCTGCTTCCCACTAGCTATCTATTTTACATTTGGTAGTGTATACGTGTCAATGCTACTCTCTTACTTTGTCCCAGCTTCCCCTTCCCCCTCCCCGTGCCCTCAAGTCCATTCTCTATGTCTGTATTCCTGCACTGCCCCTAGGTTCATCAGAACATTTATTTTTTTTTAGATTCCATATATATGTGTTAGCCTACGGTATTTGTTTTTCTCTTTCTGACTTACTTCACTCTGTATGACAGACTCTAGGTCCATCCAGCTCACTACAGATAACTCAATTTTGTTACGTTTTATGGTTGAGTAATATTCCATTGTATATATGTGCCACATCTTCTTTATGCATTCATCTGTTGATGGACACTTAGGTTGCTTCTGTGTCCTGGCTATTGTAAATAGTGCTGCAATGAACATTGTGGTACATGTCTCTTTTTGAATTACGGTTTTCTCAGGGTATATGCCCAGTAGTGGGATTGCAGGGTCATATGGTAGTTCTATTTTTAGGTTTTTTGTTTTTGTTTTTTTTTTTTGCAGTATGCGGGCCTCTCACTGTTGTGGCCTCTCCCGTTGTGGAGCACAGGCTCCGGACGCGCAGGCTCAGCGGCTATGGCTCACGGGCCCAGCTGCTCCGTAGCATTAGTTTTTTAAGGAACCTCCATACTGTTCTCCATAGGGGCTGTATCAATTTACATTCCCACCAACAGTGCAAGAGCATTCCCTTTTCTCCACACCCTGTCCAGCATTTATTGTTTCTAGATTTTGTGATGATGGCCATTCTGACAGGTGTGAGTTGATACCTCATGGTGGTTTTGATTTGCATTTCTCTAATGATTAGTGATGTTGAGCATCCTTTCATGTGTTTGTTGGCACTCTGTATATCTTCTCTGGAGAAATGTCTATTTAGGTCTTCTGCCCGTTTTTGGATTGAGTTGTTTAGTTTTTTGATATTGAGCTGCATGAGCTGCTTGTATATGTTAGAGATTAATCTGTTGTCAGTTGCTTTATTTGTAAATATTTTCCCCCATTCTGAGGGTTGTCTTTTGGTCTTGTTTATCATTTCCTTTGCTGTGAAAAAGCTTTTAAGTTTCATTAGGTCCCATTTGTTTATTTTTGTTTTTATTTCCATTTCTCTAGGAGGTGGGTCAAAAAGGATCTTGCTGTGATTCATGTCATAGATTGTTCTTCCTATGTTTTCCTTTAAGAGTTTTACAGTGTCTGGCCTTACATTTAGGTCTTTATTCCATTTTGAGTTTATTTTTGTGCATGGTGTTAGGAAGTGTTCTAATTTCATTCTTTTACATGTAGCTGTCCAGTTTTCCCAGCACCACTTATTGAAGAGTCTGTCTTTTCTCCATTATATATTCTTGCCTCCTTTGCCAAAGGTAAGGTGGCCATATGTGCATCAGTTTATCTCTGGGATTTCTGTCCTGATCCATGGATCTATATTTCTGTTTCGGTGCCAGTACCATACTGTCTTGATTACTGTAGCTTTGTAGTATAGTTGGAAGTCAGGGAGTCTGATTCCTCCAGCTCCATATATCTTTCTCAAATTGCTTCAGCTATTTGGGGTCTTTTATGTTTCCATACAAATTGCAAAATTTTTTCTTCTAGTTCTGTGAAAAATGCCATTGGTAGTTTGATAGTCCACACCGAATCTGTAGACTGCTTTGGGTAGTATAGTCTTTTTCACGATGTTGATTCTTCCATTCCAAGAATATGGTATAATTCTCCATCTGTTTGTATCATCTTTAATTTCTTTCATCAGTGTCTTATAGTTTTCTGCATACAGAATTTTTGTCTCCTTAGATAGATTACTTCATAGGTATTTTATTGTTGTCTTTGCATTGGTAAATGGGAGTGTTTCCTTAATTTCTCTTTCAGATTTTTCATTATTAGTGTATAGGAATGCTGGAGATATCTGTGCATTAATTTTGTATGCTGCTACTCTACGAAATTCATTGATTAGCTTAATAGTTTTCTGGTAGCATCTTTAGGATTCTCTATGTATAGTATCATGTCATCTGCAAACAGTGACAGTTTTACTTCTTCTTTCTGATTTGGATTCTTTTTATTTCTTTTTCTTTTCTGATTGCTGTGGCTAAAACTTCCAAAAATATGTTGAATACTAGTGGTAGGAGTGGGCAACCTTGTCTTGTTCCCGATCATAAAGGAAATAGTTTTAGTTTTTCACCATTGAGAATGATTTTGGCTGTGGGTTTGTCATATATGGCCCTTATTATGCTGAGGTAGGTTCCCTCTATGCCTGCTTTCTAAAGAGTTTTTATCATAAGTGGGTGTTGAATTCTGTCAAAAGCTTTCTCTTCATCTATTGAGATTATCATGTGGTTTTTATCCTTCAATTTGTTAATATGGTGTATCATGTTGATTGATTTGCATATATTGAAGAATCTTTGTATTCCTGGGATAAACCCACTTGATCATGATGTGTGATACTTTTAATGTGCTGCTAGGTTCTGTTTGCTAGTATTTTGTGAAGGATTTTTGCATCTGTGTTCATCAGTGATATTGGCCTGTAGTTTTCTTTTTTTTGTGAGAGCTTTGTCTGATTTTGGTGTCAGGGTGATGGTGGTCTCGTAGAATGAGTTTGGGAGTGTTCCTCCTTCTGCTATATTTTGGAAGCATTTGAGAAGGATAGGTGTTAGCTCTTCTCTAAATGTTTGATAGAATTCACCTGTGAAACCATCTGGTCCTGGGCTTCTTTTTGTTGGAAGATTTTTAATCACAGTTTCAATATCAGTGCTTGTGATTGGCCTATTGTATTATCTACTTCTTCCTGGTTCAGTCTTGGAAGGTTGTACTTTTCTAAGAATTTGTCCATTTCTTCCAGGTTGTTCATTTTATTGGCATATAGGTGCTTGTAGTTATCTCTCATGATCCTTTGTATTTCTGCAGTGTCAGTTGTTACTTCTCCTTTTTCGTTTCTAATTCCACTGATTTGAGTCCTCTCCCTTTTTTTCTTGATGAGTGTGGCTAATGGTTTATCAATTTCGTTTATCTTCTCAAAGAAGCAGCCTTTAGTTTTATTTATCTTTGCTATTGTTTCCTTCATTTCATTTCTTTTTTATTTATTTCTGCTCTGATCTTTATGATTTCTTTCTTTCTGCTAACTTTCAGGTTTTTTTGTTCTTTCTCTAATTGCTTTAGGTGTAAGGTTAGGTTGTTTATTTGAGATGTTTCTTGTTTCTTGAGGTAGGAATGTATTGCTATAAACTTCGCTCTCAGAACTGCTTTTGCTGCATCCCTTAGGTTTTGGGTCATCATGTTTTCATCGTTATTTGTTTCTTGGTACCTTTTGATTTCCTCTTTGATTTCTTCAGTGATCTCTTGGTTATTTAGTAGTGTATTGTTTAGCCTCCATGTGTTTTTATTTTTTACAGGTTTTTTCCTGTAGTTGATACCTAGTCTCATAGCGCTGTGATCGGAAAGGATACTTGATACGATTTCAGTTTTCTTAAATTTACCAAGGCTTGATTTGTGGCCCAAGATATGATCTATCCTCAAGAATGTTCCATAAGCACTTGAGAAGAAAGTGTAATCAGCTGTTTCTGGATGGAATGTCCTGTAAATATCAATTAAATCTATCTGGTATGTTGTGTCATTTAAAGCTTCTGTTTCCTTATTTATTTTCTTTTTGGATGATCTGTCCATTGGTGTAAGTGAGGTGTTAAAATCCCCCACTATTATTGTGTTACTGTTGATTTCCCCCTTTATGGCTTTTATGTTAATATTTGCCTTATGTATTGATGTGCTCCTATGGTGGGTGCATAAATATTTACAATTGTTATATCTTCTTCTTGGTGTGATACCTTGATCATTATGTAGTGTCCTTCTTTGTCTCTTGTAGTAGTGTTTGTTTTAATGTCTATTTTGCCTGATATGAGAATTGCTACTCCAGCTTTCTTTTGATTTCCATTTGCATGGAATATCTTTTTCCATCCCCTCACTTTCATTCTGTATGTGTCCCTGGGTCTGAAGTGGGTCTCTTGTAGACAGCATATATATGGGTCTTACTTTTGCATCCATTCAGCCAGTCTATGTCTTTTGCTGGGAGCATTTAATCCATTACATTTCAGGTAATTATGGATATGTATGTTCCTATTACCATTTTCTTAATTGTTTTGGGTTTGTTATTGTAGGTCTTTTCTTCTCTTGTGTTTCCTGCCTAGAGAAGTTCCATTAGCATTTGTTATAAAACTGTTTTTGTCATGTTGAATTCTCTTAACTGTTGCTTTTCTGTAAAGGTTTTAATTTCTCCATTGAATCTGAATGAGATCCTTGCTGGGTAGAGTAATCTTGATTGTAGGTTTTTCCCTTTCAATACTTTAAATATGTCCTGCCACTCCCTTCTGGCTTACAGATTTCTCCTGAAAGATCAGCTGTTAACCTTATGGGGATTCCCTTGTATGTTATTTGTTGTTTTTCCCTTGCTGCTTTTAATATTTTTTCTTTGTATTTAATTTTTTTTTTTTTTTTTTTTTTTTTTTTTTTGCGGTATGCAGGCCTCTCACTGTTGTGGCCTCTCCCGCTGTGGAGCGCAGGCTCTGGACGCACAGGCTCAGTGGCCATGGCTCATGGGCCCAGCTGCTCCGCGGCATGTAGGATCTTCCCGGACCGGGACACGAAACCGTGTCCCCTGCATCAGCAGGTGGACTCTCAACCACTGTGCCACCAGGGAAGCCCCTGTATTTAGTTTTTGACAGTTTGATTAATATGTGTCTTGGCATGTTTCTCCTCGGATTTATCCTGTATGGGACTCTCTCCACTTTCTGGACTTGATTGACTATTTCCTTTCCCATGCTAGGGAAGTTTTCAACTATAATCTCTTCAGATATTTTCTCAGAACATTTTTCTCTCTTCTTCTTCTGGGACCCCTATTATTCAAATGCTGGTGCATTTAAAGTTGTCCCAGAGGTCTCTGAGACTATTCTCAATTATTTTCATTCTTTTTTCTTTATTCTTCTCTGTGGCCATTCTTTCCACTCTTTTATCTTCCAGGTCACTTATCCATTCTTCTTCCTCAGTTATTCTACTATTGATTCCCTCTAGAGAATTTTTAATATCATTTATCGTGTTGTTCATTATTGTTTATTTGCTCTTTAGTTCTTCTAGGTCCTTGTTAAACATTTCTTGTATTTTCTCCATTCTATTTCCAGTATTTTGGATCATCTTTACTATCATTACTCTGAACTCTTTTTTCAGATTGACTCTGCCTATTTCCTCTTCATTTGTTTGTCTGGTGGGTTTTTACCTTACTACTTCATCTGCTGCATATTTCTCTGTCTTCTCATTTTGTTTAACTTACTGTGTTTAGGATCTCCTTTTTGCAGGCTGCAGTTTTGTAGTTCCTGTTGTTTGGGGTGTCTGCCCGCAGTGGGTGACTTTGGTTCAGTGGCTTCTGTAGGCTTCCTGGTGGAGAGGACTAGTGCCTGTGTTCTGGTGGATGAGACTGAATCTTTTCTTTCTGGTGGATAGGACCACGTACGGTGGTGTGTTTCTGGGTGTCTGTGACCTTATTATGATTTTAGGTAGCCTCTCTGCTAATGGGTGGGGTTCTGTTCCTGTCTTGCTAGGGGTTTTGCATGGGGTGTCCAGCACTGGAGCTTGCCAGCTATTCGATGGAGCTGGGTCTTATTGTTGAGACCCAGATCTCTGGGAGAGCTCTCACTGATTGATATTACGTGGGGCCGGGAGGTGTCTGGTGGTCCAGTGTCCTGGCCTTGGCTCTCCCACTTCGGAGGCTCAGGCCTGACACCTGGCCAGAGCACCAAGACCCTGCCGGCCACAGAACTCAGAAGAAAAGGAAGAAAAAAGAGTGTGGGGGGGGAAACGAACAGATAGAGCCCCAGAACAAATGGTAAAAGCAAAACTAAACAGATAAAATCACACAAAGAAACACACACACACACACACACACACACACACACACTCACACTCATAAAAAGTAAACAAATAAAACCAACAGTTAGAACCCTAGGACAAATGGTGAAAGCAAACCAAAACAGATAAAATCACACAAAGAAACATACACAGTCACAAAAAGAAAGAAAAAAAGTGGAAAGCAATAAAACCAATACACAAATCCACCAATGATAACAAGCGCTAAAAACTGTACTAAGATAAACATGAAAATCAGAAAGAAGTCAGTCGCAGACAGCAAACCCCAAGTCTACAGTTGCTCCCAGAGTCCACTGCCTCAATTTTGGGACCGTTCGTTGCCTGTTCAGGTATTCCTCAGATGCTGAGTTCATCAAGTTGATTGCGAGGATTTAATCTACTCTCCCTGAGGCTACACAGAGAAATTTCCCTTTCTCTTCTTTGTTCGCACAGCGGCCGGGGTTCAGCTTTGGGTTTGGCCCCACCTTTGCCTGTAAGCCACCCTCAGGCATCTGTTCCCCACCCAGACAGGAGGGGTTAAAGCAGCGGCTGATTAGGGCTCTCTTGCTCACTCAGGCCAGGGGGAGGGAGGGGTACCATTGTCATAATTGGAATGCGGGACAAGCCTGTGGCGGCAGAGGACGGCGTGACGTTTCAGCAGCCTGAGGTGCACGGTGCGTTCTCCGGGGAAGTTGTCCCTGGATCCCGGGACCCTGGCCGTGGCGGGCTGCACAGGCTCCCAGGAGGGGAGGTGTAGAGAGTGACCTGTGCTCGCACACAGGCTTCTTGGTGGCTGCAGCAGCAGCCTTAGCGTCTCGTGCCTGTCTCTGGGTTCTGGGCTGATAGCTGCAGCTCACGCCCATCTCTGGAGCTCGTTTAGGTGGTGCTCTGTCCCCTCTCCTCATGCACCCTGAGACAATGGTCTCTTGCCTCTTTGGCAGGTCCAGACATTTTCCTGGACTCCCTCCCGGCTAGCTGTGGCACACTAGCCCCCTTCAGGCTGTGTTCACGCCGCGAGTCCTCTCCCTGGGATCCGACCTCCGAAGCCCGAATCTCAGCTCCCAGCCCCGCCCGCCCCGGCGGGTGAGCAGACAAGCCTCTCGGGCTGGTGAGTGCCGGTCGGCCCTGATCCTCTGTGCGGGAATCTCTGCGCTTTGCCCTCCGCACCCCTGTGGCTGCGCTCTCCTCTGCCGCTGCAAAGCTTCCCCCCTCTGCCACCTGCAGTCTCCGCCGGTGAAGGGGCTCCTAGTGTGTGGAAACCTTTCCTCCTTCACGGCTCCCTCCCACTGGTGCAGGTCCCGTCCCTATCCTTTTGTCTCTGTTTATTCTTTATTCTTTTGCCCTACCCAGGTATGTGGAGAGTTTCTTGCCTTTTGGGAGGTCTGAGGTCTTCTGCCAGCGTTCAGTAGGTGTTCTGTAGGCGTTGTTCCACATGTAGATGTATTTTTAATGTATTTGTGGGGAGGAAGGTGATCTCCACATCTTATTCCTCTGCCATCTTGAAGGTCCAATGCTTATAGATTTTTAATTTTTCAATAAAAACTTTTTCTCTTCATTTCTAATCAAATATTGAGGGGGGTCCAAGCCAGGAAAAATTTGCGTGCTTCGGAGTTCTAGAGAGCCTTTCAAGTAGGGCTCCAACAAGAGTCCTCCTGCCCGGTGTCAGTCTCACCAATAGACAGATTTTGGTTCAGAAGCAAAGGACAGCGTTATTCTCTGATCAGAGGATGGAGAGGTGCGAGCTCACGCTCCAGAGCTCATGCTGTCCCCACAGGCAGAGCTGCTTTCCCGGGTTCTCCTCTGTGGGGAGGGGGCGGAGCTCTCGGCGGGCACAGTCTCGCTGCTCACAGCGCCGGCATCTGCGTACTGAGCATCTTTTCTTACTAAAATTAATGCAGCAGTCTCCTAAATGGCACCCTTGCCTGAATCTGGCTTCTCTCAAATCCCTTCTCTGAGCTACAGCAGGAGTGATTTTCTGAAGAACAAATTTGAGATCACTCCCTTACTTAAAGCCGTTTAATGGAGCTCTGCTGCCCTCAGGATAAAGTCCAGAGTTCTCAAAGTGATATCTACGGACTTTTATGATCTGGCATTGCCTATTTTCTTATGCCCCATTTCCTTCTACTCCCCCTTCACTACTGAATTCAACCAGAATGAAAGGACTGTAGTTCTATGCTCTTTCTAGCCTCTGGAACAATCTTCTCTCATTTCCACACTCTTCTCCTGCGTAGCTCCAATTTGTCCTTCAGGACTCAGTTAAAACACTGATTCATCCCCATCATCTTCTCTATGATCCCAAGGCTGTCTGTGGTTCTCCACTCTCATTTGTTTTTACTCATAAGATTTCTTTTGAAGAATGTTTTTGCCCTATTTAAAATGGAGAAAAAAGAAAAAAAAAAAACCCTAAGAATACCACTGATCTAGATTTTAGGTTAATCCTTTCATTTTGTATTACAGAGTACATTGTTCTACACCTAGACCTCTGACAAGCAGAACTCCATAGCTGCCTCAGAGAACTTTTAGTCTCAGGGTGAAGGGAAGACAGATACATAGAGATAATTATTGAATCATGGAGGAGGTGCACTCTTAGACCTATGCATATTGTGTAGATTATAATTCTAGGTTATCATCTGTTGTTTTCATGTGTATTGATCAAACTGCAGTGTAAACTCTGTGCACAAAGTACTTATTTGGTTTCCTTTGTGTGTTCCCTCATTTCTGCTTAATGTCTAGCACAGGGTTTGTCTCATACTAGGATTTTAATAAAACTTGCTGATAGAGTGGGGCTAACCTACTGCTTTCTATTTCCTATAAAACAATGAGTGTATGGCTATACCAAGCAAGAAAAGTTAAGCACTTTTTGAATTAGAATACCTCTAATCATATTAAAAATTATAAAAATGAATTTGGAAGTAAATTCTGAGACTTGAAGGGAAGAGTAAGAAAAAATTAATAGTAGCTAACACTGAGCCATGTGCTCCAAAAGTACTTTATTTATACTATCTAATTTAACAGTCACAATATTCCAATTCTGTCATTATTGTTATCAACACCGTTTTGCAGATAAGGATGCTAAAGTACAGAGACTTTAAAGAACATTTTAGTATCACATAGCCAAAAAATCATGGAGCTGGGATTTGAACCCAGGTAGTCTAACGTGGACACACACATTTAACCAAATTACCCTAATCTTCCCATTGAACTCCTTCAGGTCCCAGCCAACAGACCAAAACATCTTTTAGGCTCTCCCTGTTTTTGTTTTAAATTTACTTTATTTTAGGTTTCTGGTTAGGAACAGAAACATTTCCTTGTATTTTGTATAGCATTCATATTTTTACCACCTGCTGATATTAAAATAATTACAGTGCGCATGATCACATTTTCTCAAACTTCAAATAAAATCAGAATACTTGAAAACCAGATTTTTCTGGAAGAATTGAAAAGAATAATTTAATTAGAAGAAATGAATATTTGATTAATCTGGATAAAATGCAATTGGTATATTTCCCTCAAATAAAACTGTCACTAGTTTAACATCCTTTCTGCATCCTGAAATCTGTTATGCAGTGATTAATGGCTAGGGAAATTTGTTTTCCATCATGCAGAAGCTAACATTAGATAACCTCTACTCATAAGCAGACAGGCTACTTTAAGCTTTCCTTTCATAACTGGGCCAGCTCTTCAGAGAACCCAAGCTCCCTTATTTGGAGATGGATCTGTAAATTGACTGATACTCACATATACCAAAAAGGCTGTTGGGAAAGCCTTTGAGAAAGTCGATCTTCCCACATGCTACTCACTGAAAGATAAATGAAGACAGTTTTTACAAGGTATTTACTTTTCTGGATGAAAGTATAAGTTCATACTCACATATAAGAACTTGCTGTACTTAGAGTATACTATACTCACATACATGGTCTTCCTGTACTTCATATACTTATACCATACTATACTCATGAATTTAGACTCAGGATTCATAGTTCTGCTGTTAGGACAGCCCTACATTACACGTTTTCCTTGTAATATTTACGGTATCTTAGAGATGTTTCAGAATACAGTGTCACATATCCAAGGAGACAGCTACTCTGGACTTGCAGTCAGCTAAAGGGCAGATGGAAAGCACTATTACCTCAGAAAATGAAAAAGACTGAGAATGTAAGGATGATAAAGATATTTAAGTAACAAATGGCAACTTAACAAGACAAACAATGGTCAAAGGTGAAGGGAAATCAGTGAAAAGCTATTGCCTTTTGAAACATCAGAGAAGTTTCTGCTATGAAGTCTTAATCTTATTAAGATAAGAATTTGTCAATGAGCTCAGTGGAAAAATTAGATTTCACTTTGACCCATGGTTGGATGAGTGGCAGAATATCTTTCAGGACAAGAAATTAAATGAAAACAAATTCAATTCTTCTTTAATGTGGAACATAAATATTCCCCAGCCACCCTCTTTTATCTTACCAAAAAAAAAGATAAAATGCTACTTAAATTAAGAGCTCTAGGGGATGGGTAAAGGTACTATCCAGGAAAAAAAAATTTCCCCTCTACCCAATTATTCCATGAAATCTTACCACTACTTCTGGTGTTTTCTTTGCTCAGTTGTAGCCTCTTGCATTTTCACAGTGTTTAGATTTGTCAGTCACTCTCACAGACACTGGTGATTTTCTGCTTAATAGCTATTTCCCTCTTCTTACTAATGGAACTCTTTTTTATGTTTGTTCATTTTCTAGTTGTCATTATCCCTACATGTGAGGATATGCTTCAGGGAATCCTGGTCCTTAACCCAGGGCAGAAATCTTGATAAAACCAATTATGTTATTGGATAATTGTGGATTGATTAAGCCAATTTTGGTAATTTCATTGCCTATTGATGATGATTCACTGAGGAGGACCGTGTGACCTAATTCAGGTCAATAAAACTGAGTCAATAAGGCTGAAGAGAAGATGGCTAGGGATTCTGAAAAAGATTTTCTAGATCTGATAACGGCACATGAGGGATTTGTTTTTCCTTTGTTTTGCCTCCGGACATTGCTGTTTATGCACGTACTGTTTGGTATTGCTCTACCCAAACGGAGACCACAGTAAGAGCTAGCTGACAAAATGAGAAGAGCAGAATGGAAAACAGGCCTTTCAGTACGATTTGTTTTTCCACAAGAGATCATAACACTTCATCAAAATGACTTGAAATGAGAGCATGGAGAAATAAAACCAACATCTATTGTTAGACATAGAAAAGAAAGTTTCCAGTAGTGTTAAGGAATAAAAGAGGAACTATGTAGTGGCAGAACAAGCCAAGTTGGTAAATTTCCTCCTCATTTCTGGCACATAGGAGGTGCTCAATATTTCAGTAACTACTTGGATTCTTGTTGGTCCTTTTGTTTAGTATATTGCTGTACGTGGATGTCCTGTAAATGTGTGAAGCTCCTGCTGTCCTCAAGAATAGTTTCCAGACTTAGATCTCTGCTGCTTGACCTTAGTAATAAATAACGTATGTCAGGAATGTTCCTAAAAGCACCTTTCTACCTCTGCATCTTCTTCCGTGACTCTTCATGCCCATTTTAAACTTTAGCTGCATGCAATCAGTACATTTCTTTAACAGTGGTGTCCTCGCTCATGCATCGGTGCCGCTGTGTATGTATATGGTATAACCCTAAGCTACCTCTGCTGTTACTGTCAGTTCATGGAGCCCCAAAATGGTGTTCATGAGAACTGTGGAGTGCTGAGCAATAAGACAGTCTGTTTTCAACCCTGATTGCAAGAATGGAATGACTCTTTCCAAAATAAAAGAAGAAAACCCTTTCCTTCTCTCCAGCAACATAGTAAAGGAGACAAAACAAATACAGCTACAGCTCTGAGCAAAGGGAAGAAAGCTGTTTTAGGGGTTAACAAGGAAAGTATTTAGACAGCAAGCAATTTGCAGAGCAGATAGATTAGGATAGGAGAGCGTAAGAGAGGGAAGCAAAATCTCTGTAGAAATCACTTAGTTAAGACTTCATTTTTGAAACAGACTGAACAATGGCATTAGCAGGGACTGGAAAGGAAGTCTTCCCACATGGTAAAGGGAGTCCCTGACAAACGGCACACACTTGGATCCGGGTGCTCACTAGGAGAGTCAGAACCCAAAGGAGAAGGATCCTCACAGTTTTCTTGTGGTGATTCTAATTATTCTCAAAAAAAATTCTTGCTGTGTTCACAGAACCCCTCCAGGTATTTTTAAGTACTTTTACTGAGTAGCTTGTTCCTACTGTTTTTAATAAGTGCCCTAAATTAGCAAAATAAAACATGTAGAACTCCTTCTTGGTCAGGGTCCCATAAGGAAACAAAAAGCATATTGAATTGGGTTTATTTGAGGAATTTTTAATAAAAGTATCATTTATAAAAGTATCAGCAAGATGTAGGGAAATCACAAGAGGGAGTAGGTCCTCTGGGCTAATAACAGGATGCTGCTACCAGCCCTAGGTTTAAACGAACCAAAGGGACAGAGCAGTCAGTGGAACCCAAAGGCCACCTGACGAGCTGTGACCATTGATAGAGGGGTGCAGCCAGCCTTGAGTGATCCTGCAGGAAAAAAAGTGAGGGGATAAGTACCTTAATCTCACTCTCTTCCTTCGCTCTGATATTCTGCTGGTGCCTCCCATTGATTGAACCCAACCAGAAGCCAGGAGGCAAAGGAGCTTGTGGATTCAGTTCATGAAAGTCAGTTCCTGGGGCACAGTGCAAGATGGAGAAGAGGGGAGACCCGACATACCCACCACTGTCCCTCTTAGGATGCCTCCTTAGCAAGCCCTAATGATGTAAGCCCGAGGGTACATTTGAACATAGCCTAAATTCTGCCTGAAATGCCCCTTCATTCTCCATTCTTCTAAGTCACGACGACCTTCTTTCCCTCACCCAAGCTCCATCTGGCTAAGGATCTAGTTCAACACTCAAGTCAGGTGTTACCTCCCTTGAGAAGGCAGGAACGATTTGTGCCTATGTTTGATAACCAGCTGAATTTGTTAGAATTAGATCAGTTGAATAAGACAGAAAACCCAACAGAAGAGTAGTTAAAACATGATAGAAGTTTCTTTCTTTCTCATGTAAATTGGATCTACTTAGGAAATCCGCAAATCTCTAGAAACTGTCCTGTAGAAAATGAATGAACTCACCCTGAGCACTAGGAGCCTGGGTCCAAGCAGAGGGGGTCTGCAACGCTTATCATTATCAGTTCACAATTTTAAGATGGAGGGACATTAGTTTCTACAGACTTGTAGAAATATCTAAGGAAGAGTCATTAGATCATATTGAACCACAGTGAACCATTTTATATTTTTAAAAAACATAATAAGGAAATAAGAACAAGTGGGGGAAAGAGACTTGAGACACATGGTAAACACATTTTTTTCCTCTTCAAGTCTATAGAGAAATGTAGTAGAAGAGGAAATCTAATTATGTGAGCTCTTTAAAAATAGCTCTCCCAATAGTCCCTGTCCAGTAACGGTAATTATTGTCCAATTATATGATTTTCCAAGTGCAAGTACATTTGAGGACCTGGCATGAGTACTATGAAGAGTCTGCTAATGATGGTCAGGATTTTCAAACTAAAGTTGACACTTGAACAATGAAGGGGTTAGGGGCTCCAAACCCTGTGTAGTCAAAAATGCACAAATAACTTCTGACTCCCCCAAAACTTATACTAATAGCCTGCAGTTGACCAGAAGTCTTACCAATAAAATAAATAGTCGATTAACACACATTTTTTATGTTATATGTATTATATACTGCATTCTTACGATAAAATAAGGTAGAGAAAATAAAATGTTATAAAGAAAATCGTAAGGAAGAAGACATACATTTACAGCACTGTACCATACTTAATGATACAGTGATTTTTTGTTGTCTGTTTACAAGATGAATCATCTGTCTGTCAGTGCCTACATCAGTATTGTCTTATATGATACAAAACACTGTAGCTCTTATACATATTTCCAACACAAGACATCAAAAATGAAAAGATAATGTGAAAAAGAAATTCATATTTATTTACAGGTATAACCATTCATGCATTGATAACAAAGGCTCGTGTAATTGATATGATTGCCTCATGGTAGCCCAGCAGATACACTAATGAATGAATTCTTATAAAATTTTTATGGCATACAGTATTACAGTCATATTCATAATACAATATTAGAGACATTGTTACATGAAAAAAACAACTGTGCTGATAGGCTCTTAATACCGTTTTTCTAATTATGAGAAAGAGAGACATACTGTATGGTAGTGTAGGTTTTTGAAAGCAAAGTTATACAACAGTAAGAAAACGAACACATTAGTAATTTTATATTAAATATCACTCAGTTTATGCCTATGTAAGTATAGGCTATCTACTTCAATACAGGTTTTACACATGATGTTCTACACTATGAATACTTAAGCAGTGATGATGATGACACACAAACATCTCACACGGTTCTTGCCCTACAGTTACTAGATTTTCACACAAAGACACACATGCATACACAACAGATAAGTTTATTAACTGTATGGTATGTTGGTTATTCATTATCCATTAAGCTGCCATGGATCATAAAGGTCTTTATCCTCACTGTCTTCATGTTGAGTAGGCTGAGAAGGAGGAAAAAAGGAGAAGTTGGTCATCTTGCTGTCTCGGAGGGGGGCAGAGGTGGAAGGGGGGCAGGAGAGGCATATACACTCAGTGTAACTTAACAGAAATACATTGTAATTTTTGTCTGACTTTTTGCATTTTTGTTTCTCTAGAAATGTTTCTATGCGGTACCAATCCTTCTTTCACTGTTTGCTTTGGTTTCAGTGCCCGTGTCAGACACGTCCATGTTATAAAAGAAGTCCAAAGCAGTCTTGAATAATCAGAATACTTCTGCCAGATTGTCTAATGTCATTTTGTCTTCTGGCACTGCTGCTTCTACATCTTCTTCCTCATTCTCTGACACTGGTTCAGAGGCACTCATCTCCATGGAGTTGTCTTCTGTTAATTCCTCTGGTTTGCTGTCTATCAGCTCTTGAATTTCTCTAAGGTCCATATCTTGAAACCCTTCATCCCCCACCTTTTTTTTTTGCCATATCCACAGTCTCTTTTGTGATTTCCTTGATTGGCTTTGTCATAAATTCTGTGAAATCATACAGAACATCTGGACACAGCTTTCTTCAACAGGAATTTATTGTTTTGGGTTTGATGGCTTTCATGGCTTTTTCTATAACAAAGATGGTATCTTCAATATGTAATCCTTCCAGACTTGCATCATGTTTTCTGTGTCGGGGTTCTCTTTCACAGTTTTGACGATCTTTTCCATAGAGTACTGTGTGTGATGAGTCTTAAAGGTCCTATGATTCTCTGATCTAGAGGCTGAATTCGAGGTGTTGTGTTTGGGGGCAGGTAGATCACTTCAGTGCCTTTGGTGTTGAAATCATGGGTTTCTGGGTGGCCAGGGGCATTGTCCAATATCAAAAGAACTTTAAAACTGGCAAGGTACTTCCTGACTTCAGGGTCAAAGCATCAATGGAACCAGTCCAGAAAAAGTGTTCTTCTTCCAGTACAGGCTTTCTTGTTGTACAACCGAAAGATGGTCAGCTGGTGTTTATCTTTTCTCTTCAAGGCTCAGGGGTTACAGCTTTATAGACAAGGCAGCCCTGATCATAAACCTGACTGCATTTCCACACAACAGCAGAGTGAGCCTGTCCCTTCCTGCCTTAAATCCTGGTGCTCGCTTCTATTCCTCATTAATAAATGTTCTTTGTGGCATTTTTCTTTCCTAGAATAGGGCACTTTCATCTATATTAAAAAAGGATATCAGGCAGATATCCTGTCTCCTTAATGATTTCCTTAATGGTGCCTCGGAACTTGTCTGCTGCCCTTTGGTCAACAGAAGCTGCTTCTTCTGTTATCTCGACAATTTTAAAGCCAAACCTCTTTCTAAAATTATCAAACCATCCTTTGTTAACATTAAATTCTCCAGCTTTAGGTCCTTCACCTTCTTCTTACTTTAAGTTGTCATATAATGACTTTGCCTTTTCTTGTATCATATTAGAGTCTATAGGTATCCTTTCGTATAGCAGTCCTGCACCCACATATGCTGCATTTTCAATAAGAGATAAAAAGGTATTTCGCCAAAAGTACAAGGTTTTTGGGCCTCCTGGCATAGCTGGAGTGACAGCTTCACAAATTTCCTTTTCTTTTTTTACAATGGTCCTTACATCGGATTCATTTATCTTGAAACGGTGGGCAACCCCAGGTGCAGACCTCAATCTATGGTATATATTAAGTAATTCAACTTTTTCTTGTAATGTTATGACTTTTCTCTGTTTCTTGGGAGCACTTCCAGCATCACTGGAAGTGGCACTTTGTATGGGTCCCATGATGTTACATAAGGTTTATAGGATTGTACTAAACATGAAGAAAAATACATAAGAACCATGAGGAATAACTTTTTACTGCGATATGCAATTTACTGAAGAGAGGAACTGCTCAGAGGAGATGACTTGTATCACATGGCATTTTAAGTGGATTCTTTCAACACATGAGCTCATTGCAATAGCAATAAGAGGTGGTTACAAAATGATTACTATAGTACAGTATGTTCTACAGTTAATTTTATGCAGTTATGACTTAATACTGCATCTTTACATTTGGAAATGGATCCACGTAAGGTCTGTAAGTGTTTGTGTTCATAAGTTTTGATAAATTTTAACCTTTATAACAGATTTGTGTATATTTTATGGTAGTAAATGATAAAATAGACTACTATCTACATATACTTTATGTGTTCATGACATACCTAATTTTTATTAATTTTTAAAAATATTTATAGGCTACACGGTTCATCTGTGAGTTTTTTCAACTTGTCACAAATCCCAAAAATACTTTTCAATATGTTTATTGAAAAAAATCCATGTATAGGTGGACCTGTGTTGTTCAAGTGTTCACTATACGTGAGCTCTGGGGTAACAGGCGAGTAAAAACCCATTTACTCAGTTCTCCTGAGTAATTGTCCTAACTGTCAAGTTCATTGGGAAACTGTATACATCTACAACCAGATACTGCAAACAGGAAAATCAGCTCTTGCTCTTTGTTTCAGCAGCATCAGACCTCGTTCAAAAAGAGATAACATTTAGAGGGACATTTCTGCCATCTACTGTTACTGCCCTGGATTTTATCAGATTATATTGGCTCCTTGATTCCAGTATTAACTTCAAGAAAGTGATATTCAGTGGGCTGAGAGAAGAGAGCAACGTCACATGTTTCTCTCAATTCTTGAAAAGATTATTTTAGAACAAGGAAAACTTTTTTAAGATTCAGATTATAGAAAATCATTTTAGAGAGGCTGACTTCGCTCATTAGTTGTTTTCTCTTTTTGTAAATTGAGGTATAATTGACATAAAACATATTAGCTTCAGGTATACAATATAGTGATTCAATATTTGTATATATTGCAAAATGATCACCATGGTAAGTCTAGTTCATATCTATTGCCATACACAGTTACAAACAAATTTTTTTTCTTGTGGAAAGAACTTCTAAGATTTACTCTCTTAGCAACTTTCAGATGTGCAGTACAGTGTTATTAACTATGGCCACCATGCTGTACATTTCATCCACCCCATGACTTATTTATTTTATAACTAGAACTTTGTACCTTTAACCCCATTTTGCGCACTCACCACCCCACCTCTGGCAACTACCAATCTGTTCTCCATATCTATGAATCTATACGCTTGGGTTTTGGTTTTGTTTGGTTCTAATTCTACATGTAAGCGAGATCATACGGTATTTGTGTTTCTCTGTCTGACTTATTTCACTTAGCATAATGTCTTCAAAATCCATCCACGTTGTTGCAAATGGCAAGATTTCTCTCATTTTTTATGGATGAAAATATTCCATTTTGTGAATATATGTATACATATGTATGTGTGTGTGTGTGTGTATATATATATATATATATGTATATACCACATTTTCTTCATTCATTCATTCATCAATAGACACTTAGGTTGTTTCCATATCTTGGCTATTGTAAATAATGCTGCAATGAACATGGAGGTGCACATATCTTTTCAAGTTAGTGTTTTCATTTTCTTTTAATATCCAGAAGTGGGGTTGCTGAATCATATGGGAGTTTTCTATTTTTAATTTTTTAAGAAACTTCCATACTGTCCCATAGTGGCTGCACTAATTTGCATTCCCATCAACAGTGCATGAGGGTTCCCTTTTCTCCACATACCCGCCCACAGTTATTTGTTGTATTTTTGATGATAGCCATTCTAACAGGTGTGAGGAGATATCTCACTGTGGTTTTGATTTGCACTTCTGTGACAATGAGTGATGTTGAGCACATTCTCATGTATCTGTTGGTCATCTGTATGTCTTCTTTGAAAAAAAATGTCTATTCAGATACTCTGCCCAGTTTTTAATTGGATTATTTGTGGTTTTTGCTATTGAGTTGTATGAGTCTTTGTATAGTTTGGATATTCATCCCTTATCAGATATATAATTTGCAAATATTTTCTCCTGTTCTGTAAGTTTGCCTTTCATTTTGTTGATGGTTTCCTTTGTTATATAGCTGCAGTTCCATTTGTTTATTTTTGATTTTGTTGCCTTTGCTTTTTGGTGTCAAATCCAAAAAATCTTTGCCAAGACTGTTATCAAGAAGCTTACTGCCTATGTTTTCTTCTAGGAGTTTTATAGTCTCAGGCCTTATATCCAAGTCTTTAATCCACTTTGAGTTAATTTTTGGGATGGTGTAAGAGAGTAGTTCGTTGGAGCTTCCATCAGGAACAGAAAGGGGGTTCAATATTTAGACATTGTTCTCACTTGCATAACAACTTTACTAGCTCATAAGAGTTCAAGGAAAAAAAAAGGGAAGAGAGGAAGGAAAGGAGGGAGGGAGGGAAAAAAAGATGGAACAGAGGGAGGTAGGAAGACGAGGAAGAAGAGAATAGGGGAAAGTGGAATGGGGGAGGGAAGGAAGGAAGGAAGAATATTCCTTCAAATCACGGGAGATGTGTTTGTAAGAGACTGAATGAATTGATTCTGAGGAGTCCTATGGCATTTGAGATTCTATGACAGAAGTTTAAGTTTTTAAAAGGCATTTAAAAAGTTGGTAAAGTGATCATGTAAAAGAGAAATGTATTACCTCGTTACACTTAGAAACATACTCTATAAAGTTCTGAGTAATTTTATTCAATTGGCAGAGACTCAAACACATTAAACCTATTTATTAAGTCTAAAGAGAAGAGATGAGAATAAAATTCTAACTATATTTTTTACTGAGTTTGATGCCATAATGGAAAAATATATCTCTCTACACTATTTATACACTGATCTCTGGCTGGCCTTATAGAACTGAATTTAAATTATGCTTGACTCTGTAGGAGTTTGCTACAGGTGTTCTGAAAAAGAAATATCTTTCTGGTTTAAATGTTAACTCCCAAATACAAAAGCCCCAGGTTTGCTTTCATATGTCATGGTAAAAATCAGCTAGAAACAGTTTTATCTGTCCTTGAAAAAATGTTTCAAATTGGCTCTAAAGTCTCATCTGCCAGATGGGCAGCCTTACGCAGGCCCTGCTGAGATGGCATATTAAAGACCTAAATATGCTTTCAGTCTACACATGAATTCCCCAGGTTGACAATAAATATTTAAAGAGTTGCTGGTGTGTCATGAAAACAAAACTGCACCTTGTGTCTATGTAGGATGGTTTATAAATAAATCTGTTTTCCACTTTTTCTTATCTGGTCATTTTTATTTAAAGGAGCTAAACCAGCTGCATTTTCAAGGGCTCACCAGTGCGCTGAGCCACATGGCTGAGTTACACTGTCCTCAGATGCTACAAATAAGTGCCACTTATAACCGTGCACATGTTCTATGGGTGCTACGAATGTGCATATTCATATTTCCCATAGAAAACATTGTTCTCCCTCAGAGACCCAGATGACACAACTCGAGCAGTAGTAAGACTGTAACTACATTTATTCTTTCATGTGCAAATATTGTTCTAGGCACTGCTAAGTACTGGGATTACAAAAATGATAAGGGGCAAACATGACAGTCATAACATTGATATCGACAACTAAATAACCACTGCTGTTGATTGAACAACTACTTTGTGGCAACGTAGCACTTTACATCATTTAGCATTCTCCAAAATTCTTCGAGGTGGATATAATCTCCTTTGTTATAGATATCTTAGGCCCAAAGGCAATGTTTTTATTGTCACACAGTGATAAACCATAGAACTAAGATATGGCCTCCAAAGCAAACTTACAATATATTTTTTTAATTCACTTGGAATAGGTCACATAGATTGGCTATAAGGAAGGCCACCTTCACCAAAGATGAACTGGCACCGTATCGGATGGTGACAAACTGACCCAAAGAGGCCCTATCTTACAGGGGAAGGATGACTGCTAGGTGCAAAATAATAGAAGGCCAAGGATAGAGGGCAAGGGGGCAATTCAAGTCTAAGTGCGGAATGAAACGTACAGAATAATATGGTCCCAGTTCTCTGTTACGATTTTTTGGGGGAAACTTTCAAGTTCCAGAATTACCAAAGACTTCCTTTATCGAAGGTATTCAGGGTAACAAAGGGAGGATTTACTGTTGATTGAGTACTAACTCTGAATTAGGAATGGTAGTAAGTGCTTACATACTTTGATTCAGTCCTGCCTGTGGGGTACCTCTTGTTGCTACCACTGTTCCTTGAGGCTTGAGGAGATGAAGTGGCTTCCTTAAATTCATGTGGTTCGTAAATGTAAAACCAGGATTTGAATCCAGTCAGTGATCCTCACCACTACTCCTGTTTCCTCCAACGTTGCTACCTAACTAATACAAGGGAAGAGGTAACTGGCAAGAAATGTGTTCAATTTGTTTTAAAATTGAGGTACAGATGATGTATAACACTGCATTGGTTTCAGGTTATAACAGAATGATTCCATACTTGTGTATATTGTGAAATGATCACCACAATAAGTCTAGTTAGTATCTGTGACCATACATAGTTATAATATGTATTTTTTTCTTGTGATGAGAACTTTTAAGATTTACTCTAACTTTCAAATATGCAATAAAGTATTAATAACTATGGTCACCACGCTGTATATTCCACCTCATGACTTATTTATTTTCTAATTTGAAGTTTGTACCTTTGGACCCCCTTCGCCCATTTCAACCACCCCCTACCCCCTGCCTCCAACAGCTAACAATCTGTTCTCTGTATCTATGTGCTTGACTTTTCTTAGAGTCCACATATAAGTGAGGTCATATGGTATTTGTCATTTTCTGTCTGACTTATTTCACTTAGTATGTTAATCTCTAGGTCCATCCATGTTGCTGTGAATGACATTACTTCATTCTTTTTTGATGGCTGAGTAATATTACATTGTATATACATGCCACATCTTCTTTATTCATTCGTCTATCAATGGACACTTACATTGTTTCCATATCTTGACTACTGTAAGTAATGCCACAGTGACTATGGGGGTGAATATATCTTTTCAAGTTAGTGTTTTTGTTTTCTTTGGATAAATACCCAGAAGTGGGATTGCTGGATCAGTTGGTAGTCCTATTTTTAATTTTTTGAGGAACTGCTATACTGTTCCACAGTGGCTACACCAATTTACATTCCCACCAATAGTGCACAAGGGCTCCCTTTTCTCCACATCCTTACCACACTAGTTATTTCTTATCTTTTTGATGATAGCCATTCTAACAGGTGTGAGGTGATATCTCATTGTGGTTTTGATTTGCATTTCCCTGATGATAAGTGATGCTGAGCACCTTTTCACGTACCTGTTGCCTATCCGTATGTTTTCTTTGAAGAAATACCTATTTGGATCCTCTGCCCAGTTTTAAATCAGTTTGTTGGTGGGGGGTTGCTATTGAGTTGCGTGAGTTTTTAAGTATTTTGGATATTGACTCCTTATCAGATATAAGACTTGCAAATATTTTCTCCCATTTAGTAGATTGCCTTTTTATTCTGTTGATGATTTCCTTTGCTGTGCAGAAGCTTTCTAGTTGATGTGGTCCCATTTGTTTATTTCTTTAATTATTCACTTTATTTTATTTTTTGCCTTTTGTTGCCTTTGGTTTTGGAGCAAATCCAAAAAATCATCACCGAGACTGATGGCAAGGAGCTTACTGCCTATGTTTTCTTCTAGGAGTTTTATGGTTTCAAGTCTTACATTCAAGTCTTTAATCCACTTTATATGGTGTAAGATAATGGCCCAGTTTCATTCTTTTGCATGTGGCTGTCCAGCTTTCCAAACACCATTTATTGAAGAGACTGTATCTTCCTCATTGTATTTCCTTAGTCCCTTTGTCATAAATTGACAATGTGTGCATGAGTTTATTTCTGGGCTCTCTACTCTTTTCCATTGATCTATGTTTCTGTTTTTGTGCAAACATGTACTATTTTGATTACTATAGCTTTGTAATACAGTTTGAAATCACAGAGCGTGATACCTTCTATTCCACTTTTTACTTACTCTGGCATGCACCTGAGACAGCAGCTTTAGACATTCTAGATAGGATACTAATAGAGAAAAAATTGTGTTTACCCAATTATAACGGCAAATAATATTTATTGAGTACTTACTACATGAATAGCATTTAGGTCTTTTTTAAAATCCTGACAAAAAGCCCATAATATGACTATTTTTATTTTTTCTCACTTTACAGATAGGAAACTGGGAGATATTCATTTATTCCACAAATAGTTATCTATTGCAACATAACAGGTTATCACAAATTTAGCAGCTTGGAGCAACATAGATTTATTATCTCAGTTTCAGGAATCTAGACATGCCTTAGCTGAGTCCTTTGCTTTAAGTTCTCACAGGCTCCAATCCAGGTGTCAGGCAGAGCCAGAGTCTTGCGCAAGGCTCAGTTGAGGAAGGGTCCACCTACCAGCTCTAATGAGTATTGACAAGGTTTATACTTCTTGTGAGCTGTTGGACTGAGGGTTGCTTTCTGAACACTGGTCAGAGCTGCTTTTAGTTTCTTGCACTTGGGACTATCCGTATAGCTTCATCAAAGCCAGCAAAGGACAGTTTGCTGGCAAGACAGAAGTTACTCTCTTATGTAACCTAATGACAGAAATGACATTCCATTACTTTTCTAGTATCGGTTACATGCAAGTTGCTAGGTTAGCCCACACGCAAGAGGAGAGGGATACGCAAAGGCTTAAATACCAAGTGGCAGAGATCACTGAGAAGCATCATAGAGTCTGCCCAACACACACAGAAAAATAGCTTTGAGCACCTACTCTGTGCTCAAGAAACTCATATTCTAGAGGGACTTAAAGTAATTAAGTGGATAGCTCAAGGTGAAAAATTAAATAATTAAGGAAAGAAATCAGAAAAAAGAAGTCATTTGGTTGGGGGTTTAAACAGTATCTAAAAGTCTTCTCATAAATAGCCCACTATAGAGTAACTTCAGAGCCGTGATAAGCTAAAGCTTCACATCAAAAGAGGAGATGTCATTTACATGCACTGTTAGGCAACAAGGACTGTCCTGTCTCAGAAGGTAGGGCACCTGCCGTAGGTTTAGATATGCTTTGCTCCGGAGAATGCAAAGTGTTCCAACATTCTAGACTGATGAATTTAAAATTATTTATTTGCAGTTATCAATATGTTTTCTCTTTTAAAAAAAGTTATTAATAATTTTACTATTGCGGTATAGTTGATTTACAATATTACTTTCAGGTGTACAACATAGTGATTCCAAGTTAGATTATATTCCATTTAAGTTATTATAAAATATTGGCTATATTCCCTATGTGGTACATTATATCCTCGTAGCTTATTTATTTTAAACTTAGTAGTTTATACCTCTTAGTCCCTTACCCTATCTTGCCCCTCCCCCTTTCCCTCACCTACTGATAACCACTAGTTCTCTATATCTGAGAGTCTGTTTCTGTTTTATTATATTCATTTGTTTGTTTTATTTTTTTAGATTCCACATGTAAGTGATAACACACAAAATCTGTCTTTCCCTGTCTGACTTACTCCACCTAAGCATAATACCCTCCAGGTCCATCCATGTTGTTGCCATTGGAAAAATTTCATTTATTTATATGGATGAGTAGTATTCCATTGTATACACATATACCACATCTTCTTTATCCATTCATCTGTCGATGGACACTTAGGTTGCTTCTGTATCTTGGCTATTGTAAATAATGTTTCTATGAACATTGGGGTACATGTATCTTTTTGAATTAGTGTCTTTGTTTTCTTTGAATATATACCCAAGAGTGGAACTGCTGGATCATATGGTAGTTCCATTTTTAGTTTTTTCAGGAACCTCTATACTCTTTTTCCATAGTGGCTGCACCAATTTACATTCCTACCAACAGTGCACAAGGGTTCCCTTTTCCCCACGTCCTCACCAACATTTACTATTTGTGGTCTTTTTGATGGTGGTTATTGTGACAGATATGAGGAGATATATCACTGTGGTTTTGATTTGCATTTCTCTGGTGATTAGTGATGCTGAGCATCTTTTCATGTGACTGTTTGCCATCATATATCTTCTATGGAAAAATGTCTATTCAGGTCTTCTGCCCATTTTTAAATTGGGTTGTTTGTCTTTTTGATATTGAGTTGTGTGAGCTGTTTATATATTTTGGATATTAACCCTCCATTCATCATAACATTTGCTAATATTTTATCCCATTCAGTAGGTTGTCTTTTTGTTTTGCTGATGATGTCCTTTGCCATGAAAAAGCTTTTAAGTTTAATTAAGTCCCATTTGTTTATTTCTATTTTTTTCCCTTTGCCTTAGGAGACAGATCCAAAAAAATATTGCTACAATTTATGTTAAAGAGTGTTTTGCCTATGTTTTTTTCTAGGAGTGTTATGGTTTCTGGTCTTACATTTATGTCTTTAATCCCTTTTGAGTTTATTTTTCTATATGCTATGAGAAAATGTTCTAATTTCTTTCTTTTATATGTAGCTGTCCAATTTTCCCAGCACCACTTCTTGAAGAAGCTGTCTTTACCCCATTTTATATTCTGGTCTCCTTTGTTGTAGACTAATTGACCATTAATGTTTAGGTTTATTTCTGGGCTCTCTATTCTGTTCTAGTGATCTATGTGTCTGTTTTTGGTCCAGTACCATACTGTTTTGATTACTGTAGCTTTGTAGTATAGTCTGAAATCAGGGCGCATAATACCTCCAGCTGTGAGCTCCTTTCTCAAGATTCCTTTGGATATTTTGGGGTCTTTTGTGTTTCCATATAAATTTTAGAATTATTCTAGTTTTTTGAAAAGTGCCATTGGTATTTTGATAGGAATTGCATTGAATCTGTAGATTGCCTTTGTTAATATGGTCATTTCAGCATTATTAATTCTTCCAATCCATGAACACAGTATATCTTTCCATATGATTGTGTCATCTTCAATTTCTTTCTTCTCGTCATAGTTTTCCTAGTACATGTCTTTTACCTCCTTAGTGAGATTTATTCCTAGAATTTTATTCTTTTTGTTGCAATGGTAAATGGCATTCAAAAAAATTTTTCTCTATCTGACAGTTGGTTGTTAGTGTAGAGAAATGTAGCAGATTTCTGTGTATTAACTTTGCATCCCTCTTTGCCCACTTTGTTGAGAGTTTTTATCATAAATGGATGTTGAATTTTGTCAAAAGCTTTTTCTGAATCTATTGAGATGATCTTATTGTTTTTATTCTTCAGTTTGTTAATGTGGTGTATCACATTAATTACTTTGCAGATATTGAACCATTCTTGCATACCTGGGATAAATCAAATTTGATCATGATGTATGATCCTTTTGATGTATTGTTGGATTCAGTTTGCTAATATTTTGTTGAGAATTTTTTCATTCAAGTTCATCAGTGATACTGGCCTGCAATCTTCTTTTTGTGATATCTTTGGTTTCCTTATTTTTTTGCTAAATTTATGAAAAGGAATGTCATACTTACTTCTCAATGTTTTTGTTGTCATTTTTGCTGTTAGTGAAATATCACTAAGATTGTTAAATTTTGATCTTTTATGGCATTTAAAAGTCCTCTTAGAGAATATTCAAGTGCAAAAGGAAGTGGGACACATAACCAGCAACTTGGATCAAGTGTACTTCCTGAAGCAAAGTGCTTCTGTTGCTTTTTTGTTTCACAAATGTTTTATATTCATGAAGAAAAATTAGGAAATCAAAATTTCTGCTATTGAATAACCGCTAAAACATTTTATAATAGCTCTCTATCCTTTTCTTCTCTGTGTATGTATATATATATATATATATATATATATATATATATATACTCATAAATTCATGCAATATTTACTTGCTATAGTCATTCTTGAATTTTCTTTTTCTCATATATGTAGTTGACATTTAAATTATGTCCAGACAACTTCCTTCCACATCCACTGCTACTGCTCTAGCTCAGTCCACTGTCATTTCTCCTGACTGATGTCCCTGTGTCCCTAAATCCACCTTTACCCCTTACAGTCCATTGTCTACACAGCAGCCAGTACCATCCTTGTAAATGTATGTCAGTTTATGTAGCTTCATTGCCCAGCATCTTTTACTGGTTTGCCATCTTACACAGAATAGTTAAAATCTTTACATTTTTCCCCAGAAGGCCTTTATGTCTATACCACTTCTTGTCTTTCCCTACTATTTGTCCTCTTGCTCATTCTTTGCTACACTAACTCCTTTGCCATTCTTGAACATACTGCCACATGCTTTCCTGCAAGCCTTTGTACTTGCTTTTTTAATTGCTGAATTAGAACATCCTTCCTCCACCTATCCACATGGCTACCTCCTCATTGCTTTCAGATCTCTGCACACAGAGAGCCGTGAGCCGATCTTTACTTTATTAGAGAGACCTTTCTTGACCACCTCCCACTTTCTTACTCTCTGTACCCCTTATCTCATTTTACCTCACTTCACTCATTATTTATTATTTACTTAATTATTGCTTGTCATCCCCACTAGAATATAAGCTTCTTGAATGAGAGCAGGGACTGGAATTTTTTTAGTTCACTCACTGCTATATCCTTACAGCTGAGGACAACTCTTGGCATGCGTAGATTCCTGTTAAGTTTTGTTAAATGGATGAATCAACAATTGAATTAAAATATTGATATTAATAACAATAATAAGCCTGAAATACAATGATATTTCACAAATTTTGTTCAATATTAGTAAATATAAAAATACATCAACAGTTTTTTTCCTACATGCATACTATCCCACTGTATCGTATACTATTTTAACTCACCCATATATTTTTTTAACATCCTTATTGAAGTATAATTGCTTTAAAACGGTGTGATAGATTCTGCTATATAACAAAGTGAATTAGTTATACATATACATATATCCCCATATCTCTTCCCTCTTGCATCTCCCTCCCTCCCACCCTCCCTATCACACCACTCTAGGTGGTCACAAAACACTGAGCTGATCTCCCTGTGCTATGCGGCTGCTTCCCACTAGCTATCTATTTTAAATTTGGTAGTGTATATATGTCCATGCCACTCTCTCCCTTTGTTCCAGCTTACCCTTCCCCCTCCCTGTATCCTCAAGTGCATTCTCTAGTAGGTCTGCATCTTTATTCCCGTCTTGCCGCTAGGTTCTTCAAGACCATTTTTTTTCTTTTTAAATTCCATATATGTGTGTTAGCATACGGTATTTGTTTTTCTCTTTCTGACTTACTTCACTCTGTAAGACAGACTCTAAGTCCATTCACCTCACTACAAATGACTCAATTTCGTTCATTTTTATAGCTGAGTGATATTCCATTGTATATATGTGCCACCACTTCTTTAACCATTCATCTGTTGATGGATACTTAGGTTGCTTCCATGTCCTGGCTATTGTAAATAGTGCTGCACTGAACATTGTGGTACATGACTCATTTTGAATTATGGTTTTCTCAGGGTATATGCCCAGGAGTGGGATTGCTGGGTCATATGTAGTTCTATTTTGGAGTTTTTTTGTTGTTGTTGTTTTGTTTTTTGTTTTTGTTTTTTTTTGGTACGTGGGCCTCTCACTGTTGTGGCCTCTCCCGTTGCGGAGCACAGGCTCTGGATGCGCAGGCTCAGCGGCCATGGCTCATGGGCCCAGCCGCTCTGCAGCACGTGGGATCTTCCCGGACCGGGGCACGAACCCGTGTCCCCTGCATCGGCAGGTGGACTCCCAACCAGTGTGCCACCAGGGAAGCCCTACTTTTGGTTTTTTAAGGAACCTCCATACTGTTCTCCATAGTGGCTGTATCAATTTACATTCCCACCAACAGTACAAGAGGGTTCCCTTTCCTCCACACCCTCTCCAGCATTTATTGTTGCAGATTTTTTGATGATGGCCATTCTGACCGGTGTGAGATTATATCTCATTGTAGTTTTGATGTGCATTTCTCAGTGGTTAATGATGTTGAGCATTCTTTCATGTGTTTGTTAGCAATCTGTATATCTTCTATGGAGAAATGTCTATTTAGGTCTTCTGCCCAGTTTTGGATTGGGTTGTTTGTTTTTTTGATACTGAGCTGCATGAGCTGCTTGTAAATTTTGGAGATTAATCCTTTGTCAGTTGCTTCATTTGCAAATATTTCTCCCATTCTGAGGGCTGTCTTTTCATCTTGTTTACTGTTTCCTTTGCTGTGCAAAAGCTTTTAAGTTTCATTAGGTGCCATTTGTTTAATTTTGTTTTTATTTCCATTTCTCTAGGAGGTGGGTCAAAAAGGATCTTGCTGTGATTTATGTCACAGAGTGTTCTGCCTATTTTTTCCTCTAAGAGTTTGATAGTGTCTGGCCTTACATTTCGGTCTTTAATCCAATTTGAGTTTATTTTTGTGTATGGTGTTAGGGAGTGTTGTAATTTCATTCTTTTACATGTAGCTGTCCAGTTTTTCCAGCACCATTTATTGAAGAGGGTATCTTTTCCCACTGTATATTCCTGCCACCTTTATCAAAGATAAGGTGACCATATGTGCGTGGGTTTATCTCTGGGCTTTCTATCCTGTTCCATTAATCTATATTTCTGGTTTTGTGCCAGTACCATACTGTCTTGATTACTATAGCTTTGTAGTATACTCTGAAGTCAGGGAGCCTGATTTCTCCAGTTCCGTTTTTCTTTCTCAAGATTGCTTTGGGTACTCTGGGTCTTTTGTGTTTCCATACAAATTGTGAAATTTTTTTGTTCTAGTTCTGTGAAAAATACCAGTGGTAGTTTGATAAGCAATGCATTGAATCTGTAGATTGCTTTGGGTAGTAGAGTCGTTTTCACAATGTTGATTGTTCCAATCCAAGAAATGGTATATCTCTCCATTTGTTTGTATCATCTTTAATTTCTTTCATCAGTGTCTTATAATTTTCTGCATAAAGGTCTTTTGTCTCCTTAGGTAGGATTATTCCTAGATATTTTATTCTTTTTGTTGCAGTGGTAAATGGGAGTGTTTTCTTAATTTCACTTTCAGATTTTTCATCATTAGTATATAGGAGTGCAAGAGATTACTGTGCATTAATTTTGTATCCTGCTACTTTACCAAATTCAGTGATTAGCTCTAGTAGTTTCCTGGTAACATCTTTAGGATTCTCTATGTATAGTATCATGTCATCTGCAAACAGTGACAGCATTGCTTCTTCTTTTCTAATTTGGATTCATTTTATTTATTTTTCTTTTCTGATTGCTGTGGCTAAAACTTCCAACACTATGTTGAATAATAGTGGTAGGAGTGGGCAACCTTGTCTTGTTCCTGATCTTAGTGGAAATGGTTTCAGTTTTTCACCATTGAGGACAATGTTGGCTGTGGGTTTGTCATATATGGCCTTTATTATGTTGAGGTAAGTTCCCTCTCTGCTGACTTTCTGGAGGGTTTTTGTCATAAGTGGGTGTTGAATTTTGTGGAAAGCTTTCTCTGGATCTGTTGAGATGGTCATATGGATTTTCTCCTTCTATTTGTTATTATGGTGTATCACATTGATTGATTTGCCTATATTGAAGAATCCTTGCATTCCTGGGATAAACCCCACTTGATCATGGTGTATGATCCTTTTAATGTGCTGTTGGATTCTGTTTGCTAGTATTTTGTTGAGGATGTTTGCATCTATGCTCATCAGTGATATTGGCCTGTAGTTTTCTTTCTTTGTGACATTCATGTCTGGTTTTGGTATCAGGGTGATGGTGGCCTCGTAGAATGAGTTTGGGAGTGTTCCTCCCTCTGCTATATTTTGGAAGAGTTTGAGAAGGATAATTGTTAGCTCTGCTCTAAATGTCTGATAGAATTCACCTGTGAAGCCATCTAGTCCTGGGCTTTTGTTTGTTGGCAGATTTTTAATCACAGTTTCAATTTCAGTGCTTGTGATTGGTGGTTCATATTTTCTATTTCTTCCTGATTCAGTCTCGGCAGGTTGTGCATTCCTAAGATTTTGTCCATTTCTTCCAGGTCGTCCATTTTATTGGCATAGAGTTGCTTGCAGTAATCTCTCATGATCCTTTTTATTTCTGCAGTGTCAGTTGTTACTTCTCCTTTTCATTTCTAATTCTATCGATTTGAGTCTTCTCCGATTTTTTTTGATGAATCTGGCTAATGGTTAATCAATTTTGTTTATCTTCTCAAAGAACCAGCTTTTAGTTTTATTGATTGTTGCTATTGTTTCCTTCATTTCTTTTTCATTTATTTCTGATCTGATCTTTATGATTTCTTTCCTTCAGCTAACTTTGGGGGTTTTTTGTTCTTCTTTCTCTAATTGCTGTACGTGTATGTTAGGTTGTTTGTTTGAGACGTTTCTTGTTTCTTGAGGTAGGATTGTATTGCTATAAACTTCCCTCTTAGAACTGCTTTTGCTGCATCCCATAGGTTTTGTGTCATTGTGTTTTCATTGTTATTTGTTTCTAGGTATTTTTTAATTTCCTCTTTGATTTCTTCAGTGATCTCTTGGTTATTAAGTAATGTATTGTTTAGCCTCCATATGTTTGTATTTTTACAGATTTTTTCCAGTAGTTGATATCTAGTCTCATAGCGTTGTGGTTGGAAAAGATACTTGATACGATTTCAATATCCTTAAATTTACCAAGGCTTGATTTGTGACCCAAGATATGATCTATCCTGGAGAATGTTCCTTGAGCACTTGAGAAGAAAGTGTATTCTGTTGTTTTTGGATGGAATGTCCTATAAGTATCAATTAAGTCTATCTTGTTTAATGTATCATTTAAAGCTTCTGTTTCCTTATTTATTTTCATTTTGGATGATCTGTCCATTGGTGAAAGTGGGGTTTTAAAATCCCCTACTATGTTTGTGTTGCTGTCGATTTCCCCTTTTATGGTTATTAGTATTTGCCTTATGTATTGAGGTGTTCTTATGTTGGGTACATAAATATGTAAAATTATTATATCTTCTTCTTGGATTCATTCCTTGATCATTATGTAGTGTCCTTCTTTGTCTCTTGTAATAGTCTTTGTTTTAAACTCTATTTTGTGTTATATGAGAATTGCTACTCCAGCTTTCTTTTCATTTCCATTTGCATGGAATATCTTTTTCCATCCCCTCACTCTCAGTCTGTATGTGTCCCTAGGTCTGAAGTGGGTCTCTGGTAGACAGCATATATACGGGTCTTGTTTTTGTATCCATTCAGCCAGTCTCTGTCTTTCGGTTGGAGCATTTAATCCTTTTACATTTAAGGTAATTATCAATATATATGTTCCTATTACCATTTTCTTAATTGTTTTTTGTTTGTTATTGTAGGTCTTTTCCTCCTCTTGTGTTTCCTGCCTAGAGAAGTGCCTTTAGCATTTGTTGTTAAGGTGGTTTGGTGGTGCTGAATTCGCCTAGCCTTTGCTTGTCTGTAAAAGTTTATATTTCTCCATTGAATCTGAATGAGATCCTTGCTGTGTAGAGTAACATTTTTGTATGTTTTTCCCTTTCATCACTTTAAATATGTCCTGCCACTCCCTTCTGGCTTGCAGAGTTTCTGCTGAAAGATCAGCTGTTAACCTTATAGGGATTCCCTTGTGTGTTGTTTGTTGTTTTTCCCTTGCTGCTTTTAATATTTTTTATTTGTATTTAATTTTGATAGTTTGATTAACATATGTCCTGGAGTGTTTCTCCTTGTATTTATCCTGTATGGGACTCTCTGTGCTTCCTGGACTTGATTTCATTTCCCATATTAGGGAAGTTTTCAACTATAATCTCTTCAAATATTTTCTCAGTCCCTTTCTTTTTCCCTTCTTCTTCTGGTACCCCTATAATTCGAATGTTGGTGCCTTTAATGTTGTCCCAGAGGTCTCTGAGACTGTCCTCAGTTCTTTTCATTCTTTTTTCTTTATTCTGCTCTGCAGCAGTTACTTCCACTGTGTTATCTTCCAGGTCCCTTATCTGTTCTTCTGCCTCAGTTTTTCTGCTATTTATCCCTTCTGGAGAATTTTAAATTTCATTTATTGTGCTGTTCATCACTGTTTCTTTGCTCTTTAGTTCTAGGTCCTTGTTAAACATTTCTTGTATTTTCTCCATTCTATTTCCAAGATTTTGGATCCTCTTTTCTATCATTACTCTGAATTCTTTTTCAGGTAGACTGCCTGTTTCCTCTTCATTTGTTAGGCCTGGTGGGTTTTTACCTTGCTTCTTCATCTGCTCTGTGTTTTACTGTCTTCTCCTCTTGCTTAACTTACTGTGTTTGGAGTCTCCTTTTCGCAGTCTACATGTTCATAGTTCCCATTGTTTTTGGTGTCTTCCCCCAGTGGCTAAGGTTGGTTCAGTGGGTTGTGTAGGCGTCCTGGTGGAGGGGACTAGTGCCTGTGTTCTGGTGGATGAGGCTAGATCTTGTCTTTCTGGTGGGCAGCTCCACGTCTGGTGGTGTGTTTGGGAGTGTCTTTGGCCTTATTATGATTTTAGGCAGCCTCTCTGCTAATGGATGGGGTTGTGTTCCTGTCTTGCTAGTTGTTTGGCATAGGGTGTCCAGCCCTGTAGGTTGCTGGCTGTTGAGTGAAGTTGATTCTTGGCATTGAGATGGGGATCTCTGGGAGATTTTCGCTGTTTGATATTACGTGGAGCTGTGACGTCTCTTGTGGACCAGTGTCCTGAAGTTGGCTCTCCCACCTCAGAGGCACAGCCCTGTTGCCTGGCTGGAGCATCAAGAGCCTGTGATCCACACCGCTCAGAATAAAAGGAAGAAGAAAGAAAGAAAGAGAGAGAGAGAGAGAAGGAAGGAGGGAGGGGGTGAGAGCGAGAGAGAGAGAGAGTAAGAAAGAAAGGAAGAAAGAAAGGAGATAAAATAAAGTTATTAAAATAAAAAATAATTTAAAAAAATTTTAAGGGTAATAAAAAGAAAGGAATGAAAGAGAGAGCACCCAAACCAAAAAACAAATCCACCAATGATAACAAGCCCTAATAACTATAGTAAAAAAACAAAAACAAAACAAAAAAACGGACAGATACAACTCTAGGACAAATGGTAAAAGCAAAGCTATACAGACAAAATCACACATAGAAGCATACACACTCACAAAAAGAGAAAAAGAGTAAAATATATATATTTTTGCTCCCAAAGTCCACCTCCTCAATTTGGGATGATTCGTTGTCTATTCAGGTATTCCACCGATGCAGGTACATCAAGTTGATTGTGGAGCTTTAATCCGCTGCTCCTGAGGCTGCTGGGAGAGATTTCCCTTTCTCTTCTTTGTTCACACAGCTCCCAGGGCTAAGCTTTGGATTTGGCCCCGCCTCTGCGTGTAGGTCGCCTGAGGGCGTCTGTTCTGCTCAGACAGGACAGGGTTAAGGGAGCCGCTGATTCGGGGGCTCTGGCGCACTCAGGCCGGCAGGGGAGGGAGGGGCACAGAGTGCTGGGTGGGCCTGCGGCGGCAGAGGCCGGCGTGACGTTGCACCAGCCTGAGGCGTGCTGTTCGTTCTCCCGGGGAAGTTGTCCCTGGGTCCCGGGACCCTGGCAGTGGCGGGCTGCTCAGGCTCCCCGGAAGGGAGGTGTGGAGAGTGACCTGTGCTCGCACACAGGCTTCTTGGTGGCGGCAGCAGCAGCCTTAGCGTCTCATGCCCGTCCCCGGGGTCCGCGCTTTTAGCCGCGGCTCGCACCCATCTCTGGAGCTCCTTTAAGCAGCGCTCTTAATCCCCTCTCCTGGAGCACCAGGAAACAAAGAGGGAAGAAAAAGTCTCTTGCCTCTTCGGCAGGTCCAGACTTTTCCCCGGACTCCCTCCCGGCCAGTCATGGCGCACTAACCCCCTGCAGGCTGTGTTCACGCCGCCAGCCCCAGTGCTCTCCCTGCGCTCCGACCTAAGCCCGAGCCTCAGCTCCCAGCCCCGCCCGCCCCGGCGGGTGAGCAGAGAAGCCTCTCGGGCTGGTGAGTGCTGGTCGGCCCTGATCCTCTGTGTGGGAATCTCCCCGCTTTGCCCTCCGCACCCCTGTGGCTGCGCTCTCCTCCGCGGCACCGAAGCTTCCCCCCTCTGCCACCCGCAGTCTCCGCCCGCGAAGGGGCTTCGTAGTGTGTGGAAACTTTTCCTCCTTCACGGCTCCCTCCCACTGGTTCAGGTCCCGTCCCTATCCTTTTGTCTCTGTTTATTTTTTTCTTTTGCGCTACCCAGGTACGTGGGGACTTTCTTCCCTTTTGGAAGGTCTGAGGTCTTCTGCCAGCGTTCAGTAGGTGTTCTGTAGGGTTGTTCCACGTGTAGATGTATTTCTGGTGTATCTGTGGGGAGGAGGGTGATCTCTACGTCTTACTCCTCCGCCATCTTGGAGCTCGTCCTCACCCATATTTTTGTTTTCTTTTCCTGAATTTTCCAGATTATAAATACTGGTGTAGGAAAAATATATGTAGATGTTGTCACACATACACATATATATTTAGAATAATTTTCTAGAAATGAAATTGCTAAATTAGAGTTTGCTGATTCAAACAGAGTAATACATACTATAAAAATGTCTGCCAGAAATATGCTTCCAATTTACATTCCTTCCAAGAGCATATGAAAATATTAGTTTTTCACATCCTTGGTAAGACCTAATATTACCAGGCTTCTAAAACTTTTCCAAACTGAGAAGTACAGTATAGTATGTTTTTCTTTAAAATGTTCATCTACTCAATTATGAATGAATTTGCACATACTATATTTTTTGAGTTAACATTTTATATATTGGCTCATTGTTTTGTCTTTTGTTAAATTATTTGCCATATGTATTGCAAAATATACTTTAGTTTATTATTTACATTTCTATTTCATGGTAATTTTTATTTCAATAGAAAAGATTTTAATTTGTTTACTCACATTTATATTTCTAATCAACAAAAAATTCATCTTAAGCAGCTTAAACTCATAAATGGGGTCATGTGTGATCAAATGTGCTTGGGGACCCAAGTTCAATACTCCTTGAAACATTTTTTGTTAGTATATTTTTCTGCTATAACCACCTCGAGCATTAAGAAAGCTGTGTCAGCATTTCTCAGTATTTTTCATGCTCAGTCATTAAGACTACAAAACAATTTTAGAATGTCAAGTAGAAACTTCAGGGGTAAATGAAATAAAATTGACCTAGTTATAAGTATCATATTAACTTGGTGCCCTTACTTCACTAGAGGCCTGGTTAATCAGCCTACTCCTTCATACTTCTAATCTTTAAATTCCCCCTTTGCTAGTTAAAATCATGCTGTTATATAATATGACTTTTAAAGGCTTTAGAGATCGCTTCTCTCTTTCATTTCTCAAATGACATTAACAACTTACGTAAGTTGAGTGTCTTGATCAAGATTGTTCTGTAGCAAGATTAAAAACTAGGTTTTTTGATTTTCACACTACATTATGCTTCTCCTCCATGAATCACCAAAGAGATATTTGCCGATTTAATTTCACCCAACTCTAATTTCTGGAAAAAACAAGAGTAGAGTTCTCTGGGGTAGTTGAGACATTAAGGGATAATTCTAAAAGGAACCTGTTTCTTTGTTGATCAGAGTCCAGAATAGGGCTTCTCAGTTGCTTTATTTCCACTCCAAGTCCAGGATGCCAATTTTATTTAGCACTGTCTAGGAGAGGAGAGTCTCTGCATGGGAAAGAAGCAGGAATATAATTCTCATTTTAAACAAATCCAGCATAAAAAATAGGGATATTATAAAATAATCCAAATTTCCAAAACCCTGTAAACAACACTAGGACTCAGTATTATAATCCAGGTGACTCAAGATATTCCAGAGAAAGCGGGGACAGAATGTAGCTGATGAAGTTGAAAGCAAGCATGAGTCAGGTGCAAAAGCAGGGGTCAGGGGAAGGTCAACCTGAACAGATATTGGCCGTGGAGTCAGAGATAGATGAGACAGTCAAATTAGATTTAAAAATTTCATAGGAAAGCAGTCTGATCACTTGGACTGGGCCTGTGCTCCTCACCGTCTCTTTTTAGACATGGTCAAGGGCTGAATGCCTTGGGGAGATGCTTGGTTCCTGGCAGCCGCATTTTTCTTTCATTTGGGATCAACCTTGTTCTCAGTCACTCGGATACCAATGAACTAACCTGTCCTCGTTTCATGGCTATTACATGGGCTTTGGGGTCAGAAAAATTCAGATTCAAACCTCATATTAACTATGTAATTTTGGGCAATTTGGTTAAACATTTGAACCTGTATATATATAAAGTTTAATGGAGATATATATATATATATATATATATATATATGGCTTAGCTTCCTGAATGGCACATAGTAAGTGCCCAGTAATGGATATATAGTGAGTCTATGACTGTTTCTATCATAGCTCTAATTTATTAAATTTTCAGATTGTTTTAAAATCTTTTAGTTCATGTTCAGTGGTCCTCTTTTACTTTGGTTTCTCTTTTACTTTGGAAATGTAGGTTAAAGAGAAAAGGACATAAAGGTAATAAAAAGATTAAATACTATTTTGCCCTAAAGCTTCTTGTTCAGTGTTTAATTTGGTGCATTGAATAAAAGCAAGTAAAATAAGACAGTAAATCTAATTAGAAAGTGAAGCTGGAATTTGAAAAAAAAATCATAATTTTCTAACAAACTATAAGTCTTAAGAGAGATGAATAAATGACAACAGTGTCCTACAGTCATGTACATAATCCTTTCTTTACTTCTGATTATAATTTCTCTAATTTGTACAAGTGACCAGCATTTCCCTGGTGTTTGAGTCATCCAAGAGACTAATAACAAAAGATTTGTATTCTTGTATTTCAAGATAAACTGCAAATACAGGAGAGTTACATCAGTCCCTGGAATTTAAACATTATAATTACAAACACTCCAAAAATAAGTAAATTTACTAAAGGTGGACATAGTATAAAACCAAATGTGGTAAGAAAATAAATTCACTTCATGTACAAAATTTTGTATTAGTAGTTGCTTAGTGTAACATTTCTAAAACTCTCTTGAAATTCAAATACCAGGTTTACCAGACTTATTTCCTACTCTATTTTATTTAGGTGTTATGAAAATTCTCTCATTGTTTAAAAGCTTATTTGTTTTTCAGCTTTTGCCTATTCAACAAGTTGTGAAATTTCTTTGAAAAATAAACTGTGGTAAAAATATGAACATTATTATTATATTTTACATGTTTATACTTTTATTGTTATGGCCACTAGTATTCTAAGTGGTATATTTCATATGCATTATACCCTCTTGTTCTTCCCTTTCGCTGACTCACATTCATAAAGCAAACCACAGAATATCTCCGATTTGGGTTTGTAGCTCTAAATCATATCAACATTTTCCTTGGCTCAAAAGGATTTACTCAAGGTCCTAAGAGAAATCTACTTTTTAAGGTTAACATAATTGTAAAGATAAAGGCTGTTGCCACATGGCTATACATTCCCCTTTCAGTATCAGTCAAAAACATTTTGTTTTCAAAGATAAAGCCACTTAGGAGACATGAAGCTCAACTTCACAATGACAATTAAATCCAAGTGTTGCTCTGCAACATCTTTGGGAGCTTCCCAGATACAGTAATCTGAAACTGGCCTCCATACACAGAAGATGGGCAGAGAGGGAAGAAAGAGGCAGGCTGATCCATATTGGAAGGTGGCAGTTTTTGTTTGTCTGTTTTTGTTTGTTTTTTGCTGTACGCGGGCCTCTCACTGCTGCGGCCTCTCGCGTTGCGGAGCACAGGCTCCAGACGCGGAGGCTCAGCGGCCGTGGCTCACGGGCCCAGCCGCTCCGCGGCATGTGGGATCTTCCCAGACCAGGGCACGAACCCGTGTCCCCTGCATCGGCAGGCGGACTCTCAACCACTGTGCCACCAGAGAAGCCCGGAAGGTGGCAGTTTTAATGAGTAAGGAAACTTCCTTAAGAGGCTTGACTTGGGCAGCCCCAAGACAAGTAGATTTCTGCACCCACCCACCAGAATCTTAAAAGTTTATATAGAGACATCCAATGGGTTCAGTCACCTACTCAGTCCAGTTAACCTCAACACCACATTTCTATCTCAAGGCTGTATCCTTAGAGTAGCTTCTGGGAGCCAGGAAGGCAAGCAGAAGCACATTCCAAGAACCGGGGAGGGGGTGGGGAGCCTCCAGTGGTCTGGGTTCAGTTTGTGGGTCAACTGGCTGTCATGTCTTTTTGATGACCTCCTCCAACACCAGTGAAATGGGTCTTCTCACACACTGCTCATCTTTAACTAAGAAAAATACTTAATATTAAGATAATTATAATGACTTTGATAAGGAAAACTATCTTTGCTGAAAATCTACTAAGTACCAGGATTTTGCCAGACACTTTAGACATTTAGTTTTACTTAATTCCCTGCTTAAAGATGAAGGAACTGAAGCCCAGGATATTTAAACAACTTTGATAAGATCTCATAACCAATAAGTGTTAGACTACCTAGGACTGTATCCAAGTCTATATGATTAGAAAACCAGTTCTCTTAAATGAATTGACAGAAAAGTTTTTGTAATAAATAATACAAATTTATATATATGGGTATTATGTGAGCATATGGATATTTTCTGAGCTAAATCATAAAACTGTTATAGAAGCAAGAAATAATAGTACTATAAAATTTCAATCATCTTAATATTTGTAGAAAATATCACTCAGTCCTGAATTCTCCTATTTCCCTTGTGTATCTGCAATTGATATTTGTTTAGGTATCTCAAGATATATTTAAGGATAATACCAAAACATACAGGCTAGATGTTAATGTAATTAAGGGGAAAAGAAAATGCTTATATTATCACAGTTAGAAGCTATTAATGGATTGATCACAATCTGTTACCATTTTATTCTTTGAATGAAGAATTAACATACTTATCACATTTGCAGATAAGATTGTTGATGTGACAAAAATACACTGGAGGAGAGAAGCAAGGTGAAAAGATATAGACAGAGATTATAGAGAGATTAGAAGATTGGGCTAAATCTTCAGAAATTGCATTTAAAAGGAATTAGTATAAATTTTTGTCCTTGGTTCTAAAACTCCAAATTGGCATATTAGGAAAAGATTACTGAATAACAAACAGAGGTCAGGAAAGTATTGATAGAAAAAAAAAGGAAAATTTATTTTTTTCCTTTAATTATCAGCTCAAGGTACATCAATAGGTAATGTGGCTCCCTCAAGCAGATAAAACCAAAGAAGGGGAAAAAAAAGAATTTCTGTCTGAACTAACAGTTTGTGAAGGAGCCATTTCCACTAACAAATGCAGGATCTTCCAGGGCTCTCCGGGGGGGAAGGGCCGCTGATAAGACAGACCTCATAAGATATTGTTCAGTACATTTTGCCTTTTCCTCAGGACTCGGAGGCCATCATGAATTCGGATGCCAGTGTGCATTGCTCCCCTCCAATCCAAGCAAGGACAAAAATATTTATTTTGCATATGCATCGTAAAGCTGAGCTTGGTTGGAATTTTCAGGGATTTTATTTAACACTAAGAGAAAACAAATTATCAGACCTAGAGGGGTGGGATAGGGAGGATGACAGGGAGGCTCAAGAGGGAGGGGATGGGCTTCCCTGGTGGCGCAGTGGTTGAGAGTCCGCCTGCCGATGCAGGGGACACGGGTTCGAGCCCCGGTCCGGGAGGATCCCACATGCCGCAGAGCGGCTGGGCCCGTGAGCCATGGCTGCTGAGCCTGCACGTCCGGAGCCTGTGCTCCACAATGGGAGAGCCCACAACAGTGAGAGGCCCGCGTACAGCAAAAAAAAAAAAAAAAAAAAAAAAGAGGGAGGGGATAAGGGGATATATGTATACTTATAGCTGATACACTTTGTTGTACAACAGAAACTAACACAGCATTGTAAAGCAATTATACTCCAATAAAGATATATTTTTTAAAAAAAGAAAGAAAAAGAAATCATCAGAGATCTCAAGAAACAGAAACAGGTTGACTCACAAGATTTGAACCCAAGGCTCAAACACTGCTTTGGTCTAAATGTTGTCCCAAAGGAAAGAAAAGTCTTCTAAATGTCATCCTAAATGAGCTCACAGAACCCTGTATGAAGTTTTCTCTTTGAGAGTCAGTTACCTCTGTTCTTAGTTTGTCTCCGCTTGGAGAATGCCACTGTCTGATTCATTTTCCAGGAACCAACCGCCAGAATACCTTGTTCTCTTGACACATCTTAGTCTTCTCCAATTCAGTTCAGAATTTAAGACTAAGAATCAGGAATCTTCTACAGTAATTAGACAGATTTATGCTGCATAAATAACGTCAACTTCACCTTTCAGGTGATTCTGTATCTCCTATACTTTTTGTGCTCCAAAGAGTAACAATATTTTAATTGAAAATGTGTCTTGCAAGACACTCTATAAAAACGGTTTTAGGATTTTAAAAACGTTTGGGAAACATCTAACTATGTTCATCCCTCAGAGGGTCGTCAGGCACAATAGCATAGTAAAGTTTCTGAGGTGTTCTACAACTTTAAAGCATGTTAAGTTTAAATTTGCTGAAACTTACATTAACTGAAATTTTTCCAAGCTAATTTGACCAAAGAACAAATTATGTGTTCTGTATGTAGATAGCACCTGTTAACATCTTGTGAAAGATAGTTTGTCCAATACTGCTCTATCTGAAGAAGTATACGGTCAGATTTTACATGTAAACCTGTAACAAATAGGTCATTCCTTTTGGGAATAAAGTTTCTGGAACAAGATGGGTACTGCTTTATATGTTCAAATACATACTATTTCAGTTTTGAGAACCATTTTTCTAAGTAATCTGGACATATATAAAGTTTTTTTAAATGAAAAGAACCAAGAGGTTTTATACAAGTATTGAAATCATGCCCCATGATTTCAGTTTGGAGTAACTAGGGATGGGGTACTTAGCATGCAGAAGAGGGAGATAGGGTGGGAAAATGTCATCGATTGCCTTAATAATTGCATGTGAAATAAATTCATGTCAAACAAGTTTTGTGTATTGTCTCAAGAAAAGAACAAGGGTCTCTAATCAGATCCTATAGAGAGAATTCACGTCAATATAACAACACTTTATAACAATTAGAGCTATTTAATGGGCTGACTCCCAAGGGTATATGATTCTTATTATTGGGAGAGATTCTTTGATTCACCTGCATTCCAGATACTTATACAACTCCTGAAAATTCAAGGCGATTTCTAGAAATACATACTTAACCTAGAAGCATACATATGCACATAATGGCCTAAAAGCATTTGCTGTGGTCTGAGTAGAGATCTTTTCAAACCTGTACATATACAAAGGATGGAGTAATCAGTTCTAACTGGAGAGATTAAACCTGTTTTACAGATAGTTATTCAGCACCCTTTAAAAGGTATCTTAGCCAAAATATTTTTTTTTAAATACAATTGAAATGTATTGTTGGAAACATTCCATCAAGGAGTTTTTCAGTCCCAGGATTGGTGTCATGAGACAAAGACCACAGATTGAAGGTACCCCATAACTAGAGACAAATGGCAGTGTGGCTGGACAGTAGTAAGGACTACTAGGACAGTGGCCAAAATACCACATGAAACAGACCAGCCCACACCTCAGTGTACCCTATTGTCAGATTTCCAGTAACCAGAGAGGAGAAAAGTCACCTCAGTGGGATCCAACAAGAACCCAAAGCACAGCACAGGGACATGCCCCACCTCCATGAGGACACATAAGTTTCCCCTACACCAGCACTATCTCGAGAAGGAAGAGGTAGAAAGGGGGCCAACTGTCAGATGACTTCTATTCCTGATGGAGAGTTTATTCATTGGATTGAGTAAACATTTAGCATAGAAAAATTTTAAATTGGAAAAGTGTTTTTGTTGTTATTTTTTTACATTTGAACCACTATTTTTTTGAATTGAAGTATAGTTGATTTACAATGTTGTTAATTTCTGCTGTACAGCAAAGTGATTCAGTTGTATGTATATACATTCTTTTTCAAAAATATCTTTTCCATTATGGTTTATCATAGCATACTGAATATAGTTCCTGGTGCTATATAGTAGGACCTTGTTGTTTATCCATTCCATATATAATAGCTTACATTTGCTAATCCCAACCTCCCACTCCATCCCTCCCCCAATCCCCTTCCCCTTGGCAAACACAAGTCTATTCTCTATGTCCATGAGTCTGTTTCTGTTTCGTTGTTAGGTTCATTTGAGTCATATTTTAGATTCTACATATAAGTGATATCATATGGTATTTGTCTTTCTCTTTCTGATTTACTTCACTCGGTATGATAATCTCTAGTTGCATCCATGTTGCTGCAAACTGCATTATTTTGTTATTTTTTATGGCTGAGTAGTATTCCATTATATATATGTACCACATCTTCTTTATCCATTCATCTGTCGATGGACATTTAAGTTGTTTCCATGTCTTGGCTATTGTGAATAGTGCTGCTATGAACATAGGGGTGCATGTATGTTTTTGGATTAGAGTTTTGTCTGGATACATGCCCAAGAATGGGATTGCTGGATCATATGGTAATTCTATTTTTAGTTTTCTGAGGAACCTCCCCACTGTTTTCCATAGTGGCTGCACCAACTTACATCCCCACCAACAGTGTAGAAGGGTTCCCTTTTCTCCACATTCTCTCCAGCATTTGTTATTTGCAGTTTTTAATGATGGCCATTCTGACTGGTGTAAGATGGTACCTCATTATAGTTTTGCTTTGCATTTCTCTAATAATTAGCATTGTTGAGCATATTTTCATGTGCCTATTGGCCATTTGTATTTCTACTTTGGAGACATGTCTATTTAGGTCTTCTGACCATTTTTTGATTGGGTTGTTTTTTTGTTGTGTTGTGTGAACTGTTGGTATATTTTAGAAATTAAGCCTTTGTCAGTTGCATCGTTTGCAAATATTTTCTCCCATTCTGTGGGTTGTCTTTTTGTTTTGTTTGTGGTTTATTTTCTTAGCCAAAATATTGAAGAGAGGAATATATCTTTAGTTTTATGTTTGCATTATATGATTCTGAGATCCCTTCAACATAGTTGAATTATATGATTTTGAGATCTCTTCAACATCTATTTATTATTAAATTCTGTTTATTATGTTTAAATTCTATTATATAAAACTATATCAAGCTTAAAAAGTTAATTTTACCATTCACTTGCATTCTTATATCCTTTCTTCTCTTATTGAATTCTGTCTGATAAGAATAGGTAAACAAAACACTGTCTAATTTGAATGATATATAACCATTAAATCCAAGAAAACCCATAGATAATTATTTTATTGTTCAATAGTTTATATTTTTCTTTAAAAATTTTTCTTCTATGGTCAATCTATTTCTCTATTTATTTTACTGTTTAAAAGTTCTTAAAAGGGCTTATGTAAATATAATTAACAACTTTCACAGCCATCATTAATTATGATCCCATTTTACTACTGAAATAATAAATATACATTTATACTTCAAATTAACTGATAAAATTTTATTTTGTCTCCAAGTTACCTGTATTTGAAAGTGAGACATTAACAATATATCAGAAGTATATATTCTTGTTCCTTGTTCACATCACTGATTTTATTTGCTTAGGTGTGATGGTAATCTATACAATAGCATTCATCACACATATGTTGACTGTGCAGAAAATAACATTGCAGCAGGCATTTGGCTCTTTGGACTTTCAAAGGTTAAGGCCAAATATGAATCTAAATGTTAGATTTTGGCCAAATGCAGAAGAAAAATCAAAATTTGATACATCCCTAAATTATGTCCATCCTTTGGCAACTGTCCCACAAATCAACATGAGAACTGGGTGGTACTGGTCCAAGATAGAACTAACCGAAAATCACTTGGACCAGAAGCGCACTTTGACACAGCACTAGGAGCCTGAAAGATATTTATTTGATTGACTTGAATAATATATATATATGTACCCTGAGGCCAATGTATAGTACTTGAATGTTTTATCCATTTTAGTTTGCTTACTATGTACTATTTTTCTTTTGCAGTCATTTTAAGATTTTTTAAAGTATTAAATAAATATAAATTTGTAGAATTAACCTTATTAGTAAAGCTTCTATGATGAAAAATTAAAGCTTTATTTTTTTAACTTAAGCAACACCAATATATTATCATTCTGAAAGGGCAAAAATGATTCTTATTAGTTCTGGGCTTCCCTGGTGGCGCAGTGGTTGAGAGTCCGCCTGCCAATGCAGGAGACACGGGTTCGTGCCCCGGTCCGGGAAGATCCCACATGCCGCGGAGCGGCTGGGCGCATGAGCCATAGCCGCTGAGCCTGCGCATCTGGAACCTGTGCTCCGCAGTGGGAGAGGCCACAACAGTGAGAGGCCCGTGTACCGCAAAATAAATAAATAAATAAAATAAATGATTCTTATTAGTTCTGAAGTACTATTTTAAAGAGATTTTACTATCAGTTCTCATGGAACCAGTACTTGGACAATTTATGAAATTCACTGGCAGCCATTTTTTAAACATAGTTCTGAGTGATTACTGTTTGACACTTGCTTTTTGGAGTAGTTTGACCCGGAAGTATTTTTTAAAAGGTTGTATTCACCCTGATCATTGACCTGGATTGGTTTAAATGCTAGTTTGATGTGGCTCAATATTGTAGCAGTGTTTGGAAGTTGTTGCCTTATGAGCATAGCAGCCTGCTTTCAGAAGGCTCCATACAGAGAGTGAATGGAACCACCTCATTCTGTTGTCCATGTCTTTAGGCACATCTGAGGCAAATCTGTTATAAACCCGGCATTTGTGCTCCAGATCTTGCCCTCTGACCTAGCTGGACTCATGTTGGTATGTGACTTCTGCTGTAATAGGATGGTAACAGTTTTCAATAACTCTATACACATTTTTTAATGAACATTAAGGACTGAGATCAAAATAGTTGAATGGTTTAAATATCATCTAGTCATAGTTTATACCTTGGGTTTATATTTATTTGGCCAAGGCTGGGCTTTTTTTCCATTGTCCACAGAATTTTCAGCTTCTCTTTATGTACTGTATAGGAGCTATAATAAAGTACAAGGCCATAGTATGTCTTTATTTTAATTTTTATTTCTGTGTGTGTGTGTGTGTGTGTGTGTGTGTGTGAGAGAGAGAGAGAGAGAGAGAGAGAGAGAGAGAGAGAGAGAGAGCACTAGTATGTCTTTAATTACTTTGCTAGTAAGAAATGCAATTGATAACTTTCAGGTCCTTGTTTATTCCAGCACAATCATAAAATCATTCAGAAGGAAAAGGAATAATAACACAAAGGGGAAAAAAGATCTAAAAAGTAAATGAAAAAAGGTTATCTAAAGGGATATTTGAAAATTGTTACATTATATTAGAAAGACATTCATTACCACTAGAATACATTCTAGAACTGACCCTTCTCCCATTGCCCCCCTAAAAAACCACAACAGCTTACATATTCCAGATATTGTTTTTAGCTTTGAATGTATGATCATTATTTCAGTGTAAATATCTATTTTACATAAAGTTATATTTATAAAACTCATAAATTTTTCTGCAAACAATATCCAAATAAACTACAGCAACAAGATATTATAGAACATTTTCTCTTTAACTTAATCATCACTTATTTTCCTGAATATTTTTGGAGTAGAAGAAATGACTTTTTTTTTTTTTTTGCTTTTTTTCTAGTTCAAGTCCATCAATATAAACTGAATAATTTTGGTGGTGGAATTATCAGTTTTCCTTCTTATGCCCTGCTGTAGTGATAGAAGTTTTAAAATGTCTATTTCTATTTTTAGAAAAAAATCAAATCAGTTTTAAGGAATTGATAACTTAGTAGAACTAAACAAATTCCAAAAATGAATATCAGGAAGAAATTCTGTAATTTGAAATATAATAGTTTTGACTATTTTTTAAGACCTATCATTATATATTTAAAATAAAATACTTGTTAGGCACCTTTCTTTTTTCAAATGGCAGTTTTGACACAAGAATATCTACATATTCAAAAGTAAAGTGATAGCCAGTTAAGAGATTAAATATCCTTTCAGAACTATAACTGGTTGATATTTGGACTTTAAACTTATTTTGTTTAAAAACATAAAAAACATAAAAAACAGTTGTATGTGTTTCTGGTAAGATTGTGGTCATGTAGAATATTAAAACTAATAGGAAGGCTTCCCCGGTGGCGCAGTGGTTGAGAGTCTGCCTGCCGATGCAGGGGACACGGGTTCGTGCCCCGGTCCGGGAAGATCCCACATGCCGCGGAGCGGCTGGGCCCGTGAGCCATGGCCGCTGAGCCTGCGCATCTGGAGCCTGTGCTCCGCAACGGGTGAGGCCACAACAGTGAGAGGCCCGCATACCACAAAAACAAAACAAAACAAAATAACTAATAGGAATCAGACCCCTGCACTTGAACCTACTAATGCTACCTTCTAACTAAATGGGCTAAGGCAATAATCTCAAACAAAACATACAAATTTGGAAATAGTCTGGGCAAATTGTGCTCCTGAGGCATAATGGTATAGTGGTGAGGCCACAGTTCTAGGAAAAGCCTAAATGTGTAGGTTTCCAGCTTTCCCAACTACTAAGTTTATAACCTTGGACAGTTTGTTCTTCTTACATTTAAATAGACATGATATGATAATTCAGAATTTGATGACAATATATCACGTATAAACCTAAAACAGTATACAATAGATGGTTTAAAAAAATTAGTTTCCATACTATTATGTGTTTAAACACTTGGGGGGTTGCTACAGAGTTAATATGACAGTCATTAAGCACTGTATCATACTAACAATAGTGATAACAACAATAACAACAATACCATGAAGAAAAAGAAGGAGAAGGAGGCGAAAGATGGAGGGGGAGAAAGAAGAGGAGGCGGAAAGAGAAAAGGGAACACGTAGAAGTAGCCAGATTACGTGTTAGTCATTTATTTGAATAATTTTTAGTTTCTCCAAATGGTTTTCATTTAATACTTTAACTTTTGTATTATTTAGGCATAATTACATTAACATGGGATTTGGAAGTTAGTCTGACTTGGCTGCCATAACAAAACACTGCAATCTGGATGGCTTAGACGACAGACAGTTTTCGTTGTTTATTTTCTTACACTCCGGGAACTGAAAGTACAAGACTGAGGTGCCTACAGGGTTGGTTTCAGAAAAGACCCCTCATTTTGTCTTGTAGACTACCACCTTCTCACTACCCTCACATGGGCTTTCCTCTGTGCACATGTGGGGAAAGAGAGAGCGAGCGAGCTCTGGTGTTTCTTCTGCTTCTGATATGGAGGCCAGTCCTGTTGGATTAGGGTCCCACTCTTATGACCTCATTTAACCTTAAAGGCTCAATGTCTAAATATAGTCATATTGGCGGTTAGGGCTTCAATATACAAATTTGGGGGGCATGAAATTCAGTCCAGAACGGGGGTGGAAAACAAAAAGGGGGATAGGAGTTTTGGTGAGAATTTAGTTGCTTCAAAAGCAAGGAAACTAGTTAGAAACCAAAAAAATCTAGTTTCTCTAATTCACAATGTCATTTACCAACCTCCTGTCCCAGCAAGAAATATTATTTAAAGGCTTGTCCCATGTTGTTCTTTTTCACTCGTATCATTTTGCCAATAATGGACCCTTAACAACTTTATTTTTCATTTCATTTGTTGAAGGAAAGTGATAATGTCATCCAGTAAGGGTTTTCTCGCTGACTTTCCATAGTAGACACAAACGTTGACACATATTCCTTGAGAAAAGGCCTTTTCCTCTCCCATTTTACAATTATAATTTCCATTAGTGTTTATGACTGTTACGTTTATCTCCAGAAGCTGTGGTGCTACCACCCTGTCAGCCAAAGCTCTCACCATCGCATGGAGAATGTTTGATTTTAATGAAAACCCTGGACAGTCACTGTGCTGATTGCTTGGCTTGACTACTGACAGCAGCAGCTTCGTCATCACTGGAATTCATGCATTTTGGGACCAACTTTTCATTTCAGGCTGTCTGCGGGGGGCTCCTTAGCCCAGGTAGCAAATATCTATGCATGAATTGTAAGGCTTGGCCCAGTGGGTCCTCTTGTGATACCCAGTGTTGACAGCCTAGCCGCAGTCTCTACTCCTTGGGAAATTTTCTCCCTTGGATGAGAAAAATGAGTCTACTTGTTCTGACCTTCATTTTCTATTCCTTCAGGAAACTAATAAAATTTTTCTTCAGCATTTAATGGAGATGTAGTTATTAGTACTATTGAATTATGTAATTAGATGGAGTTATTAGTTCTTTAAATATTTCTCATCATATTTTCTTGTTTACCTCATATTTTACTCAACTTTAACGATACAGCAAAATGGGCTTTATCATCATCTTCAGTACAAAATTATGAAATGATTTTCTTCTCCAGATATTAATCTGTGTCTTTAATGGGTGTTAAGTGATCAGAATCATCAAGGGTTCAACTCTAAAAACAGCTGATATTTTTACTATTTTATTTACCATGTAAATTTATGACTTTCAACCCTAATGATCATGGACTAAGAGAAGAGCTTTTAATTTTGTCTTTAAAATTAATACATATTTTGATGCCTTAAATAATTTTTAAAATAAAATTAGGATTTCCCTTATGAGAAAGCTGAGATTTAAAACATTTACCTTAAAAACGATATTGGGGGCTTCCCTGGTGGCGCAGTGGTTGAGAGTCCGCCTGCCGATGCAGGGGACACGGGTTCGTGCCCTGGTCCTGGAAGATCCCACATACCGCGGAGTGGCTGGGCCCGTGAGCCGTGGCCGCTGAGCCTGCGCGTCCGGAGCCTCTGCTCCGCAGCGGGAGAGGCCACAACGGTGAGAGGCCCGTGTACCGCAAAACAAACAAACAACAACAACAAAAAAACAACGATATTGGGTCTTCAAGATTCTCTAATCTTAGATTTATTTGACTGATTGCTAATCAGTCTTACAGCTATGGTTCTAGGTAGCTGTAGCTGATTATATCTGGGGTTTGCGATGAGGGATATATTGCCTAGAAATCATATTATTGACGAACTGAAATATTAAGGTCTCCTATAATCTTATGGTTCAGTGAACAATGAAAGTGCCTTTAGGGGCAGTAGACCCAAGGAAGGTAATTATCAAGGGGTGGGATTTGGGGCTGCTGGTTGAAATCAAATCCAAATGAGACATAATGAGCCTAACTTGTAAATAAATATTTACCAACATGAGTCTCACAGGAAAATTACCATTGTATGCTAAAGCTCCAATACATTAACCTGTGAACTAAACTTTTATTTGAGATATATCATTGCCATATAATTTAGCTGTTTTCTCTGCATTAGTATTTGTCAGTTCCTGGACTGACCCATGCTACCTTCTGCCTCCTTTTCACTCAATACTGAGCCTCAAGCTGACAAAGATACCAGGTAGCCCCAATGCCAGTCTTCTGGAAGAGGCAGGTTATTAATGATGGATGCCCTAAACATGCAGATCATTGTGTCCTGCCACCTTATTCCAGAAGCTAAAGTGTTTCTTCTTATGTTACAGTAATGCTGAAGACCACTCAGTACCTTTAATTTATTGCATTTCAATATAAAAATTTTCTGCTGAAGGAAATAATTTTTTAAAAATTAGAGAAAGCTAATGTGCTCTGAAAAAATTCTTGCTTACCAACTCAGATATGGCTAGTTCTAAGTCCCCATGTCCTCAGTCATTCATAACGATGGTACCATTATTAAATTGAAACAGCTGTATATTTTAGATCAAGGTTCTACTTCTAGCTCTTCACTGAGCCATTATATGACGGTCAAAGTAGGGAGTCAGTTTAGACGCAAAACGAGTTTTCCCAGCAGCTCTTTTTACTCAACTCTGTCTTGGTGACAATGATGACAAAAATTCAACCAGTAGATGGCACTATTTCAGTGAGAAGAGTACACTTTGCCATAAAAATACACAATTAATTGTTGAATTTGAAAATGAGTGGAATCCTTCACATTTTATTGTGAGTCTCCCCCAATTGATTGTATTCACATACCACAAAGAGTCATAAAATCAACCCAGATTTCCTCATTCAAGGATGGACAGATACTTGCTTCTGGAACTTAGCGTGTTTTTCAAATAATGGTATAAGGAAAGACATGATAAATTTAAAAGTATTAATTTGAGGACTTTGTTGTCAGCCTTTAAAATGTAAAATATAGGTATATGTATATATAGACATACAAATTTATATATTTTTAAATATAATTCAGTCATATGATACAATGTGAAAATTGTTTCCCCAGTGCTTCAGCCAAATGCAGTAAGTATACATTCTGAAGACCTTTTCTTCTCCCAACATATAAATAGTGGTAGATTAAACATGAAAAGTAAAAATTATAAAGATTTAGCTATTTTCAGAAGCAAGACAGTCATCTCTGTGGACAATAAATGGAACTGAAACACAAAGTGATAAATGAAGTTGGACCTGCAGGCCTGCCAGCCTTTGGGGCCAGAAACAAGCTGATGCTGCCTGGAAACTTTGATCCTTTTGGATAATGGAAACTAAATGTACCTCTTGTGGGATAAGGGACAGAACCCTGTTCTCTGCCTGAAATCAAAGACTCCCATTCAAGTGGAAGAAAGCTCAAAAAGGCTGGGGCTTGCCCCTACAGCTGTGGTCTGAGAAGGAAGAAGGAAAAAGCCTCCCAGTCAAGATCTGAGCCCAGCTGTCTACTGCCTCAGTGTCTGGTCTGAGATATTGTCCACATCACTGTGCACAATGGCTCAAAATCACCAGTATTGTGCTGTTTGCCAAGTACAAGCCATTGTAATACTTGTAGGCTGGAGAGGTGTGGTTGAAATGGAAATTTTGGTCGACATTAGCCTGCAAATCAGTGTTCTTGACCACGTGAGGAAAAATTAAGAAAGAAAGCCAACACGCTAAACAATTTAAACAACGAAACATTCTATTTTAGTTTTGGAAGAAAAGAAAAGTAGGATTCAAAATTATAGTAATTAAATATTTCCAGATTTTAATAAAGATATGGGTCATAATCTTGGCAATTAACTTTGAAGGCTAAGCAGGAAAACTAAAAGTATATTCACAGGAAGACACATCCTAGTGAAACTTCAGAATGTCAAAAATAAAGGCAAAAGCCTTGAAATCTACCAGAGAAGACAGATCCCCACGAAAGAACCACAGTTAGACTAAAGGTAGACTTCACAAGAGCAACAAAGCATGCCAGAGGACAATGATAACTTACCCTTAAAGTGCTGAGGATAAATATTTCCACCTAGGATATATTCAACAGAGAAGGGAAAATGTATTTTCACACACACAGATAGCACAAGAATTTGCTATCCATATTTTTCTAGAAAGAATTACTCAAAGGTATACTGTAGCAAGAAGATAAAATCCAGAGAAAAAGAATAGGAAGCATGAAAAAATAGTAAGCCTGAAAACTGGTAAAATACATTGGCAAATTTAACTATTAATTGTGAAATAAAAGAATAACCAATCTAGGAGCTAAAAGAGATGAAACTAGAGTGCTTGTCGATAGTAGCAGATTGGTTGGGTGGGAGGAGGGAGGTAAAGCCAAGATCCTTGCTTGATTTAGGAGGAAGATAAGGAATAATTTTATATATCACAGGAAAAAATATACAGTCAAAACATAAAGAAGGGAAACCAAAATGCAGGAAGTGAACGAAGGGCTTCAAGTTATGTCTTAACCTTTTACACATTAAAAGACAAAATATATGAAGTAAATATGCCAGAATATTAACATTTATTGAATGTGGTGGTAGGTACATAGGTATAATATTCTTTATATTATTCTCTGTACTTTTCTGAATGGTGGAAATATTGCAAAATGTAAAATAATACCAAGGGAAAAGAAAAAAATGTATCATCACACTGTAAATTCATCAGTTCTTCCCCTTCTCAGTCCCTGCTACTGAAGTTTAAGAGGTATGAAGCATTTTCCTAGAGCTAATATATTGGAGATCCCTGAAAAATAGGTTTCCTTAAAGAAATCAAACAAAAAGAAATGAAAGATAAAACCTGCTCAATTTATGTTGTATATTATCTGCTGCTTTTCACTTTTTTTTTTTTTGGTACGTGGGCCTCTCACTGTTGTGGCCTCTCCCGCTGCGGAGCACAGGCTCCGGACGCGCAGGCTCAGCGGCCATGGCTCACGGGCCCAGCCACTCCGCGGCATGTGGGATCTTCCCGGGCCGGGGCACAAACCCATGTCCCCTGCATCAGCAGGCGGACTCTCAACCACTGCGCCACCAGGGAAGCCCTCTTTTCACTTTTGAAATCCTTAGTGTCATGTTCATTTTACATTTGTTTTAATTAATTTCTGCTAATTAAGCAGATCATCACTGGGGCACTTGGTGCCACACATACTTAAAATTATCTGCCTGCGTAAGTACAAATTGAGAATCTTTCTCTAAGCACTAAATTTGCCTTAGGAAATAATACTGCAAGTATTATAATTGTGCATTGTGTGTGTGTGTTTCTGTGAATCAGAAAATCTAACTGGACTACTGTGGCATTTTGAAAAAACATCTCAATTGGCAGTTTTATTAAAGAAGACAAGTTAGCCTTCTCCCAAATTTAGGGGCTTACACGGATACACATGACTAGTTTGGAACATAAATAAATTTAAACCTGGGCATATTAAAGGATATTAAGGGATTATTTTTCATAGGCAATAGTGTCCAATACCATGCCACCTCGATTTCTGATATAAATGAGATTATTAAAATTTTAGCTTGCATAAAACCAATTAATAATTCTCTTATGGAGGGAAAAAATATTTTCAGAGGCAGTCACAAATTATACTTGGGTCCTAGACAAAGTAAAAACAATACTACAGAAAAGATTTGAATACCAACATGGTTTGAAAGGCCTAATGGGAAAAAATATTCAGTGCAAACCTGGATTAAAAAAATAGATGAAAAACCATCAGTGGCCTCACTCAAAATGATAGATTGACAATTCTATTCATGTAACAAAAAGGAAATATGAAGCATAAACCTGTAAAACAAGAATGGATTTTGATAATAGGCCAGAATCGTGAAAGAAATCTAGAAGACAGAAACTCAATGGGATCAGATGTTAGAGTAAGGATAGAGAAAATGATGACCAGAATATAGGCAGAGATGTGGTTTTGGCTAGGAAAAGGCAGTTCATCCCATAATGCTCAGAGAAATCCCATGTTCAGAGTACACAAAAACACAAAGTAGGAAGGACCTCTAGAACAGTCATCAGGATCATTCAGTCAAGGCTGCATTCAAACAGACTCTGCAGCCAGGACTTCTTCCTGCTTACAATGCTCATGAGTGTGGGGTGACTAACAGTGCAGATGATAGGTTCCCTTTGTAAGTCAGTGTGTTCCAGAAGGAAAGCGCAGAGAGAGTGGAGGGAATAAATTAAAGAACAACATTTTCAGAAGTAAGAAAAGATATCTCTTTAGATTTACAGGGTCTAGCTAGTGTCAAAAAGGATCAATAAAAGAAGAGTCGTACTTAGACATAGCCTAGAGAAGTTTTAGAACCATAATGTATCAGCTTCCTAGGGCTATTGTAACAAAGTACAGTGTGGCTTAAAGAACAGAAGTCTATTCGCTCACATTTCTGAAGGCTAGAAGTCTTAAATCAAGGTGTTGGTCAGGCCATGTTCTCTTTGAAGGCTCTAGGAGAGGATCTTTCCTTACCTTTTTCCTGTGTCTGATGGTTGCTGACAGTGCTTCGTGTTTCTTGGCTTGTAGATACATCACTCCAATCTCTGCCTCTGTTATCACGTGGCATTCTTCCTGTGTGTGTTTGTGTCCAAATTTCCCTCTTATAAAGAAATCTGTCATTGGATTAATGCCCACCCTACACTAGTATGAGCTCATTTTGACTTGATAACATCTGCAGAGACTCTATTTCCAAATAAGGTCACATTCACAAGTGCCAGGAGTTAGGACTTGAATATACCTTTTTGAGGAACACAGTTCAACCCACAACACATAAAAACAATTTAAAAAAAATGAAAATCCTCCAGAATGATCATCATCACCAACAAAATGACAGGTTACTTATAAAGAAATAAAAATAAAATTGACAATCATCTACTCATCAACAACACTGTATGGGAGAATAAAATCAAGTAATGTCTTCAAAGTATTGAAAAGATACAGTTTGAACCTAAAATACTATACCCCCAATAACTATCATTCAAATTGAGGACAAAATAAAGAGTTTTTTCAGTCAGGTAAGTCTTCTAAAAGTTAGCCCCTTGGACAAATTGCTGTTTCTTGGTGGGCCCAACCATCATTCCCATCCTCTTTTCCCATAGCCTTATAACAGCCAAGGTTGCCCACATTATACATTTCTGGCCAATAATAAGTGAAATTTTTTCATTGAGTACCTGGGAAAGTTTTTTTTTTTTTTCTTGATGCAGATTTTATTCTTTTCTTTTCCTACTAAGGCTTACATGAGACCTGTAGCAGTGGCTATTCTGTAACTATGAGGAAAAGAAAATTGCAGAGATGTCAGCCTAATGTTATGTAGTACTGAACCAACATCTTGTAGTTATAAGACACAAATCCCTATTTGTCTAAACTACTGTTATATGTGTATCTCACTTGCAGACAGGACATTCCTAATTAATACATTACAATTAGATCCTTTGAAATGATTATGTGAAAATTTAATCCAGCAAATGAAAAAGAGAATCTAAGAGGGAATATGATGGAAGATGAAAACAGTGATGATCAAAGAAATCAGTAAATTTATAGTTAAATATACACAAGTGTTGATGGAATTATGAACAAATTAGTAACATTTTAAAATTTAAATCCGAGAAGATTTCAGGTGATAATTTGGGAAAGTAGTAAAGGAGAGTACAAATGGTATAATGTTTTTGATATATTTGGAGAGTCAATATTAACTGTACATATGTAGAATTAAACATAGAATTAAGATGATCACAAAAAGAATAAAAAATAGATTAACTTCTAAACCAAGAAACACACAATCAAGGAAACACAATTATTCCAGTGAACTGTAGAAAAAGGAAGAAAGAACAAAAAGTGTGGGGAATAAAATAATGTAAAATAAACTACAGAAATAATTCTGAACATATCACTTCCCATAATAAATATTCAGTAAATTACTCTATCAGAAAAAGAGGGCTAGTCACACTTGGTAGTGGGTGAAATATACAACCACAAGCTGTTTGCAGGAGACATAAGTAATACAAAATGAATTAAAAAGGTGAAAATAAAAATCTCAGACAACTGGCAACAAGAACAGAAGTGGTAATATAAATAATATACAAAAGAATGTATACCTTCCATACATTTTTGACATCAAATAGTATAACAACAAGACAAATTAAGTAAAACCTAATAGAAACATAGAGTTAATTTAATAAATTCTCAACTGTAATGGAAGACATAAACATATTTTTCTCAGAAACCAGCAGACTAAAGATATAAAAATAAATTAGAAGGTGAAAGATTGAATAAAGCCATCATAAAGCTTTATTTATAGTCATATATTCAACTTTATATCTTTTAAAGCACCCAAGGGATCTTTATTAAAGTTGACTGTACATTAAATCACTAAGAAATTATTCAAAGCAGAAATTATATCAGTATTTTTTCTATATACAATGTATTAAACTAAATTTTTTTTTTTTTTTTTTTGTGGTACGCGGGCCTCTCACTGTTGTGGCCTCTCCCGTTGCAGAGCACTGGCTCCGGACATGCAAGCTCAGCGGCCATGGCTCACCGGCCCAGCCGCTCCATGACATGTGGGATCTTCCCGGACCAGGAAACGAACCCATGTCCCCTGCATCAGCAGGCAGACTCTCAACCACTGCGCCACCAGGGAAGCCCTAAACTAAATTTTTTAAAAGCTGAGAACAGTTGTGAAATTAAAACTTGTCTACATTAGCATCAATACTTAACAGAATATGTGCAATACTTACAGAAAATAGAAAACATTGTTGGAAAAAATGGAAGCCCTAAATAAATGAAGAGATAGACCATGTTCATGGATTGGAAGACTCAAGATTGTTAAGCTGTAACTTATACCCATAAATACATTTATGAATAAAAATATTTAACACCAAATGAGCCAAGGAGTTCAGAGAATATATTAAACTCGCATAATGTAAGAATGTAAGACGAAAAAAATTAATAGATATACAAAATACTTAAAAAACAAACTAAAACAAAAAATAGTCTAATCAATAAAAACCAATACTAGTTAATTTAAAGATGAAGAAAGTGGACAACCATTGGATAATGAAGAAAAAGAAGAAAAATGTGTCAAATTTTGGGAATGAGAAAGGGGACAGAGCTATTGATACAAATTTATATTTTTAATACAAAAATTTATATATAATTTTTAGTGTTTAGTTTGAGAATCTAAATCAAATAGATAAAATTTAAGGAAAGGGGCTTCCCTGGTGGCGCAGTGGTTGAGAGTCCGCCTGCTGATGCAGGGGACACGGGTTCGTGCCCCGGTCTGGGAGGATCCCACATGCCGCAGAGCAGCTAGGCCCGTGAGCCATGGCTGCTGAGCCTGCACGTCCGGAGCCTGTTGCTCCGCAACGGGAGAGGCCACGACAGTGAGAGGCCCGCGAACCGCAAAAAAAAAAAAAAAAAAAAAAATTTAAGGAAAATATAAAGTACCAACATGACTCACGAAGTAGAAAACCCTACTGATTCAACAACTGTGGACAACAACTATATGAGTTAGATATTATCACTATTATTATAAAAATATTATATCGATATTATTTCCAATTTATAAATTAGTGTCTTAAGACACAGAGAGGTTAAGTAACTTGGTTAGGTAACACAACTACTAAAAAGTAGAAGTCTGTCTACAAAATCCATGATCTTGAGCACCATATTATCCTATTCAAATAAAATTATGGTTTCATTTCTGCCACAAATAAGATTTTGTGCTATAACTTAAGAAATATCCCTGCATTAAAAAAAGCAAACTTTTTGATTTATTCAACTGTATTTGTCATATTATGACCCATTTACTTCCAATCATCCCAGCAAAATGGGCATTCTTGTCCTTGGGAACTCTGTTTAAACTGAGTTAATTTAGGGAACTTCCCTTGTGGTCCAGTGGTTAAGACTCCACGCTCCCAATGCAGGGGGCCCGGGTTCGATCCCTGGTCAGGGAACTAGATCCTGCATGCCACAACTAAAAGAGCCCGCATGCTACAACTAAGACCTCACGTAGCCAGATAAGTAAATAAATATTAAAAACAAAACAAAATAAACCAAGTTAATTTATATTGAGTTAATATATCTTAATAATACTTTAATACTAAAGTGTAGTAAGAATAGAAATAATGATGTGAACAAAGTTCAGTAGGTGGACCAAAATAGGAATGACTAACTATGTGTGGAAATCAAGAAAGAGCCATAATTTTCTGAGCATCTACTGAGTTCTAGGAAAAATAATACGATGGTAAAAAAAAAAAAAACTTATCAGAAAACCCTGAAAATATCTAAAAATTATAAAGTATACTATAGTGTTCCTCACAGTGAGCAAAAACTGCCATTGGTAAAAACCAGGAACTGGAAATTGTCATTTCCTTCAATTCATTGTTAGAACCAATTTATCATGAAGACTGGCCTGTCAACTGTTTACGTGAAAGCACTTCACGTATGTTAATGTTAAGAGGTAAATGTTTTTACCCATTTTACAGATGGGGTAACTGAGGCCCAGAGACACTAATTACCTTTCTCTAAAGACTATAATTACAGCACATGGAAGGCCTGGAACTAAACTCCACGTTATTCTGTTTGTGTCTGTGAGAGGATAGCGATGGGAAGAGCACAGGCAGGTGATGTTGCTCTCAGTTGATGATCCTGGAGAAGGATGTGGGAATTATGGGAGAGGAGCTCCCTGAGAGTGACAATCAGACTGGACCAAACGGAATATGGCGAGCAGACCGTCAGTAGAGTCAACTGAAGAAAAATGCACAGTGTGAGAGTTGTGGGTTGTCTTATTTGGGGCAAAATGAGGACTGTAGCCCGGGAGACAACCTCTCAGATAGCTGTGAGGAACTGCTCTGAAGAGGTAGGGAGAAAGTCAGGATTATATACGATTTTAGTCGAGGAGGGATGGATGCTATCAGGCACACATTTTGGCAGTAGGTTGCTGCTAGTCACGAGAAGCAGGTGTCGCTGTTAGTGATTTTAGTGCTCTTCTACATATGAGAAGATGCAAGGATTTGGGCTCCTAAAGTATTCTGCAGGAAAACATCTACCCGAAAGCCTACTTTGCCAGTTTTTTCCAGAGCACAGAGTGCTTCATTCCTGATCTCCACCCTGAACTCCTTTCAGGGAATGTTGAAGGTCAGCGACTACAGTGGCTAGTGACTTAATCCTTGTAGAGGCAGATGGCAAGTGACAGTGTTGGTTGGCAGTAGAAGAGGTCTGGGGAGAAGCTACCGATCTGGGGTATAAAAGAGATAGAAATAGGATGCGCATTGTCTGTGAGAAAGGAGTTGAGCCTTTAATAAGAGTATTTGATATGTGAAAGAGAAAGCTGGTGGGAAGGCAGGTAAATGGCAGAGAAGGGTGACCGGGGCAGACACAGAAATGTAGCTTTGCAGACATCGATACTTTGCCTAAGATTTGTGTTTCCTGTGGTCACCTGGGTGGGGACCAAGCAATGCCGTACTTAAAGAAACTTTGTCATGTTCAGCTGTGAATGTAGGTAGCTCTGCTTAGAACCAGACATTACTATAAAGGCCGTATTTTTCCAGGAGTTGCAGCTGCTTGAGAACATTATATTAAGCCAGGAGTCATTAAATGTTGTGGGGTAGACTGGGTGATCTAAAGGGGGACTTCCTGTAGGGCAGAGAATGGGAGACCTCTGTAGAGGAAGCAGAGGACAGGATGAGAAGGGCCGGCAGACAGGTCAGTGGGGTTTCCCTCTCCATTATGTACCTTGGTACAGAAATAAAAGTTGCTTGGAACATCCTTGAATGTAGGTGGAAGGCCTATAGGCAAAGGAGGGATTCCGGCCTCCAGTGAACCTGGAGTCTTCATCTAAAAATTCATCTGCTCTGAGATCAGATTTGAAATACTAATAAACTCATTTCTCCTGAGATCCTCATATCTCCTATTATTGATATATAATCTAATTTTCTTAATTTTTTTCTTCTTTCAGACAAAAGCCAGCTACAGTGGTGAGATGGGAAAAATTTGGTGTGGGCTTGTGTTTCCCAATTCTTGTAACTTCCTTTCTCAGACCCACTCCCCCAAGTGCCTAGAATACTCATGCTGTCGCTCCCCAGTATACCTTACCTCCTGTCATCACAATTACTTGTCCCTTGTTCATTCCCTTACTAATCCCACTGGGGGAAGCCCTTACCTTACCTGTGGATGATAAAGGTATTATACCTAGCAGGGATGTTTGCATTTTAACTAAAGATACCTAATACCTGAAATCCTTATGATGTGCAAATAAATATTTAAAAGTGGAATTTCAGGTACCCAGGTAGGCTATATGTATCAAAGAGATATGCAAAATTGAAAAAAAAAATTGTTCTTGTGTGATATTTTTAATCTATAAAAACTGAGAGAAATAGACCAACATTTCTTTTAATCCCTATGGGAACTAACACTCTGCTGATCTGCATTATGGGATATTGGGAAGATGCATTTCCTCCAGATGCATGCCTAATTCTATTAGAAAGGATTACTACAAAGCTACACACCTCATCTGTGCATAGAGCGAGCTCTAGCTACTGCTATCAGATACATAATGCAAATAATGCCAACAATTAATTTTATCACCCTCTACCTACAGGGCAAAGAAGCCATATGAAATGCTATTACAGTTTTCAGGAGAGACATGAGAACACAGTTCAACAGACTATAGCTTTCCTTCTTTACACTAGAATAACTTTTCTTTATTTTAGAAGGAAGTCCAGAAAGGTGATAGCTGTGACAACTCACCCGGTAAATTAAAATAGCCATCTGTTTAAAAAAAAAAAAAAAGAAAAGCGTTTTTCAAAGGATCAGCAGACAGAAGTATAACAAGCACAGCTAGGATTGGTATTTTTAGTAATTGTCATTCTTACTGGAATAATTCCTTTCTGTCACTCTTCAAAGCACAGTACATTCCATTTTTTAAAATAAGCACATACATTCTTATTGAACTTTTCATACAACATGACCCATTTCTATCCAATTGCTTCCCTTCTCCATTCTCAAACTAACCTCTGATGACTTCACCATTGGTAGCAATTTAAAGAAATTCCCTGATTGACATTCTCTGTACCAAAATGGTAATTTCTCAATGACAGATGATATCTAGCCTAATATCAATTATTAACTGGGGAATTTTTTTCTTGTAACAAAAATTCGGCCAAATCAACTAGTTATTGAGCTTCTACCATGTGTTCACATTTGGATGAAAAAGTATAAAATGAAAGAAACTAATTGTTTCTGAGTGTCTACTATGGCTCTAGCACTTAAAAATAGATCAGCTCACTTGAAATTCAGAGAAGTTAAGCCAGCTTCCCCAAATCATAAAGATATATAGCCTTGAAGTAATAGATTCAAGATCAAGTTTAAATCTGTATAATTTGAAGACTGAGAAAAGACCCATCATAACATGCTACCTGCAGGCATAGAGAGATCTCTCAAAGTACAGAAAGCTAGAGGCAAGACTACAGAGCAGAGAGAATGCCTAGGTAATCCAAAACATGTCAGATGAACGGGTGAGAGAGCGAGGATATCCCAATTGCCAATAATTCTGTGACAGGAAATGTGGTGGACCTGGCTCTTCTTGAAGCAGGGAGAAGAAAAAGAGACTTCCTATAGATTTATGTACTGGGGCTGGAGGTATGGAGTTTGTAGCTGGAAGAATGGTTTCAGTGTTGGGTATGAAGTGCTCTGGACATCAAAGACAAGCCAGGAGGGAACAGTGCTGTCACTGAGTCTCTGGGATGCCCCTCGCCACCCCTTCTTCCCAGGATAACAACCCTAGGCTCAAGGTTATGTCTAACTTCCAGCATCATAGAGTAACCAGTGAGGTTGATTCTTTGGACATTAGAAGAGCAGCACCCTGTCCCTGAGGCTACAGGCAGGGGGCTGTTTCTGAGCAGAGCATGTGGGTGGCATAATCATTCAACTCCCCCATCATCCATATGTATGGAGGAAGTGGATGTCTATCTAGGAGAGGAGAACTAAAAACGCTGTATCTGTGAACTGCTCTAACACAGGGGGCGAGGGCCTTGGGTGGCGTGGAGTGGCCATAGCTTAATGTAACTCTGGGGAGGAGAGGCACCTTCACATTTCCCTTAGCCACTGAGAAACTACTGCTAGAGGAGCCATAGTAGTGTATGCCTCAGTCATTGTGGCTGATTGGTCAACCACCCTCATCCCACAGCAACATCACACAGCCTTCAGAAAAAAAACAGAAACCAGCAAGGAACCCTTCCCTCCAGGTAAAGGGCCGATCAGATAGCTGCTGTTCTCTTAGTGGGATGATACTAATAAGGTCAAATACCTTGCAAAAAGTAAATTCCAGAAGCTGGTATTTATTAGGAAGTTGTAGACAAGACAGATGAGACATCACTCTTGTTGATTGGAGGTTTAGAGTCAATTAGTTTTTATTTATTAAAAATAACATTTTTGTATCCTAAGCGGATGGGTAGAACAAATCAGTTATAGTATTTACCTTCCTCTAGCATCAGTCCGTCAATTTTTCTATTCAATTACTGTAGAAATCTGACTAGAATAGTAGCTTTCAAATATTTATGAACTTGAACTTAAAATAAGAAATATATCTTACATTGTGGAACAGAAAACATACACATACATGTAAAATGGAAATGAAAACTTCACAAAACAATACTTTCCTTGATCACATGCAGTGTGCTTTAATAGCTTCTTTTATTTAAAAAAGATGTTTTTGTTTAATAGATTGGAACCTGCAGTTAGAAGATCACTGGCTTAGATTAGTCCATCAAAGAGAAACTAAAACTGGCTGGCTATGCTTTGACTGAAAGAATGAACATGTACCGGTTCCATGGAATCACCCCGTTTGCAAAGTGTTCATATACATCTTTATAATATACCATTTTAAAATTATTTGGAACAATTCTAAATTATTATAAGCATAATAAAATTAATATTTCCTCTTTTAAACATCTAATATCTAGTCCCTTTCTACCTTCCTACATATATCCCATTCATGTATTTCTTCAAATTTCACTAACTCTTGTTCTATGATAATGTCTTAGGCTTCTTCAATGCCTTGTTTTATCTATGTATTTTGTCTATGTATCTAGACTTGATCTCATTCAAAAAAGTTAGTTGCTCAGATAAAATTCCTTTTCTTTTAATAGACTTCCTTTTTTAGCGCAGTTTTAGGATGACAGCAAAATTGAGAGGAAGGTAAAGAAGTTCTCATACACACCCTGTCCTAACACATGCTTAGCCTTCCCCTTATCAAACTTTCCTCACCAGATGGCACATTTGTTACAACTGGTGAACCTACATTGACACGTCAGTATCATCCAAAGTCCATAGTTTACATTAGAGTTTACTCTTGGTGCTGTACATTCTATAAATTGGGGCAGATCTATAATGTCATGTATCTAGAATCATACAGAGTAGTTTCATTTCCCTAATGACCCTCTGTTCTTTGCCTACTCATCCCTTGCTCCCCAGTAACTGCTGGCAATCTCCATAGTTTTACCTTTTCTAGAATATCATATAGCTGGAATCATATAGTATGTAGCCTTGTCTTTCACTTAGTAATATGTGCTTAATATTCCTCCATGTTTTTTCATGACTTGATAGCTCATTTATTTTTTAGTACTGAATAATATCCCACGTACTGCAGTTTATTTATCCATTCACCTACTGAAGAGCATCATAGTTGCTTCAAAGTTTCGGCAGTTATGAAAAAAGTTGCTATAAATGTCTGTGTGCAGGTTTTTGTGTGGACATGTTTTCAACTCCTTTGCATAAACACGAAGGAATATAATTGCTGGACCATACGGTAAAAGCATGTTTAGTTTTGTAAGAAACCACCAAACTGTCTTCCAAAATGGCTGTACCAATTTGCATTCCCATCAGCAATGAATAATAATACCCCTTGCTTCATCTCCTTGACAGCAATTGGTGTTGTCAGTGCTCAAGATTTTCTCTGTTCTAATATGTTTATCTCGTTTTAATTTGCATTTCCTTGATGGCATATGATGTGGAGCATCTTTTCAGATACGTATTTGCCATCTATCTACCTTCTTTGGTGAGGTGTCTATTAAGGTCTTTGGCCCGTTTTAAAATTTATTTGTTGTTTGTTTTCTTATTGTTGAGCTTTAAGGATTCTTTGTGTATTTTGGATAACATTGTTTTACTAGATATGTTTTTTGCAAATATTTCCTCCCAGTCTGTGGTTTGTCTTTTTCTTTTCTTTTTAAAGGGCTTTTTAAAATAATTATTTATTTTGACTACGTTGGGTCTTTGTTGCTGCGTGCGGGCTTTCTCTAGTTGCAGAGGGCGGGGGCTACTCTTCGTTGCGGTGCATGGGCTTCTCATTGCGGTGGCTTCTCTTGTTGTGGAGCACGGGCTCTAGGCGCGCGCGCTTCAGTAGTTGTGGCACCCGGACCAGGGCTCGAACCCATGTTCTCTACATTGGCAGGTGGATTCTTAACCACTGCACCACCAGGGAAGTCCTCTTTTAATTTTCTTGACATTTTTGCAGAGCAGAAAGTTATAATTTGAATGAAGTCCAGCTTATTGATTCTTCCTTTCATGGATCATGATAAATCATTGCGAAGTTCATGGTCATTTAGATTTTTTCCTGTTATCTTCTAGGAGTTTTACACTTTTGCATTTTACATTTAAGTCTATGATCCATTTTTAGTTAATTTTTTGTGAAGGGTCTAAGGTCTGTGTCTAGATTCACTTTTTTGCATGTGGATTTCTAGTTGTTGCAACACCATTAGTTGAAAACTCTGCTCCATTGTGTTGCCTTTGTTCCTTTGTCAAGGAGCACAGAACCACTATATGTGGTTCTATTCCTAGGATCTCTATTCTGTTCTGCTGATCTATCTGCCTTTTCTTTTGCCAATACCACCCTGTCTTGATTACTGTAGGGTTACAGTAAGTCTTAAATGGGTATTGTCAGTCCTCTGATTTTGCTCTCCTTCGGCATTGTATTAGCTATTCTGGTTTTTACCTCTTCATATAAACTTTAAAATCAGTTTGTCAGTATTCAAAAAATAATATGCTAGGATTTTTATTAGGAATGCAGTGAATCTATAGATCAAGTTGGGAAGAACTGATATCTTGGTAATATTGTCTTTCTAGCCATGAACACAAAGTGTATTTCTGTTTTTTAGTCCTATGAATTTGTTCATCAGAGTTTTATAGTTTTCCTCATGTAGACCTTGTACTTATTTTGTTAGATTTATACCTACATATTTCATTTTGGAGGTACTAATGTAAATGGTATTGTATTTTTAATTTCAAATTTTGCTTGTCCATTGCTGGTATATAGGAAATTAATTGCCTTTTGCATATTAACTATTTGTCTTGCAAACTTGCTATAATCACTTATTAGTTCCAGGAGGTTTTTTTGGTCATTTCTTTCCAATTTTTCACAGAGATGATCATGTCATCTGCAACAAAGACAGTTTAATTTCTTATTTCCTAATCTGTATACATTTTCTTTTATTTCTTTCTCTCCTCTCCTCCCCTCTCCTTTTCTTGTCATATTGCGTTAGCCAGGATATTCAGTAAAATGTTAAAAAGCAGCAGTGACAGCTCGGTTTTGTTCCTGATCTTTGTGGGAAAGCTTCGAGTTTTCAACCATTAACTATAATGTTAGCTATTGGGCTTTTTTGTAGATCTTCTTTTTCAAGTTGAGGATGTTTTCTTCTATTCCTAGTTTATTGAGGGTTTTAAAAATCATGAATGGATGTTGAATTTTGTCAAATGCTTTGTCTGCATCTATTGATATTTGATTCTTTTTCTTTGACTTATTGATATAATAGACTACATTAATTGATTTTCCAGTGTTGAATCAGGCCTACATACCTGGAATAAATTCCACTTGGTCATGATGTATACATTTTTTTATATATTGTTGCACCCAATTTGCTAATATTTTGTTGAGGACTTTTGCTTATGTTAGTCTGTAGTTTTCCTTTTCTTGTAATCTCTGTCTGCTTTTGGTATTAGGGTAATGCTGACTTCATAGCATGAGTTAAGAAGTATTCCCTTCTTGTCTATTGATATTTTCTGAAGGAGACTGTATTGATAAGACTTATTCCTTAAATGTTTGGTAGAATTCACCAGTGAACCCATCCGGGCCTGGTGCTATCTGTTTTGGAATATTATTAATGATTGATTTAATTCCTTTAATAGACATAGGTCTATTCAGATTGTCTGTTTCTTCTTGTGTGAGTTTGTCAGATTGTGTCTTTCAAGAAAGTGATCCATTTCTTCTGGGTTATCAAATTTGTGGGTACAGAGTTGTTCATAGAATTTTTAAATTTATCCTTTTAAGGTCCATGGGATCTGTAGTGAAGTCCCCTTTTTCACTTCTGATATTAATAACTTGTGTCCTTTTTCTTTTTTTCTTAGTTAGCACAGCTAGAAGCTTGTCAGTATTATTGATCTTTTCAAAAAACCATTTTTTGGCGTAATTAAATCTCTCGATTTCCTACTTTCAATTTTATTGATTTCTGCTCTAATTTTTATTATTTCCTTTCTTATGCTTACTTTGGAAATTTGCTCTTTTTTCCTAAGTTAGAAGCTTATGATTGATTTTAGATCTTTCTTTTTTTCTAACATATGCATTCAATACTGTGATATTTTTCCCTCTATGCACTGCTTTTGCTGCATCACACAAAATTTGATGTTGTGTTATCATTTTCATTTAGTTCAAGATAATTTTTAATTTCTTTTCAAATTTTTCTGACTCAAGTGCTATTTAGAAGTGTGTTCTTAATATCTAGGTATTTGGGAATTTTCCTGCTATATTTCTGTTATTATTTTCTAGTTCAATTCCATTGTGGTTTGAGAAAAGACATTGTATAACTCCTGTAATTTTACATTTGTTAAGGTTTATTTTATCACACAGAAAGTGGCCTATCTTGGTGAATATTTCATGTGATCTTGAGAAGAATGTGGGTCCTGCTGTTGTTCAATGAAACAGTTTATAGGTGTCCATTATATTCATTGATAAATGGTGTTGCTGAGTTCAACTACGTTCTTACTGATTTTCTACCTTCTGGACATATTCATTTCTAATAGAGGAATGCTGAAGTCTCCAACTATAATAGTGGATTTATGTGTTTCTCCTTGCAGTTATATCAGGTTTTGTTTCATATGTTTCGAAGCTCTGTTGTTAAATGTGTACATGTTAAGGATTGTAAAGGCTTCTTGAGAATTGGACCCTTTAGCATTATGTAATGACCTTTTTCATCCCTGAAAACTTTTTGATAATTGTTAGCATGATATATCATTCATTTACTGATTTTGTTTGTTTGTTTGTTTTTACGGTACGTGGGCCTCTCACTGTTGTGGCCTCTCCCATTGTGGAGCACAGGCTCTGGACATGCAGGCCCAGCAGCCATGGCTCATGGGCCCAGCCGCTCCGTGGCATGTGGGATCTTCCCGGACCGGGGCACGAACCCATGTCCCCTGCATCGGCAGGCGGTCTCTCAACCACTGTGCCACCAGGGAAGCCCCATTCATTTACTTTTAATATATATGTATCTTTGTATTTAAACTGTGTTTTTTGTAGACAGCATATGGTAGAGTCATGTTCTTTGATCCACTCTGGTAATCTTTGTCTTAAAATTTGTGCATTTATATAGTTAACACTCAACGTGGTTACTGTCATAATTGAATTAATATCTACCATATTGGTTACTTGTTATTTTTTCTGTTTTTGTCTTTTACTCTTTTTCTGCCTTTTACTAAACATTTATTTGATTCCATTTTCTGTCCTTTCTTAGTATGTCAGCTGGTACTTCTTTTTATAATTTTTTTTTTTTTATTGCTCACTCTAGAGTTTGCTGTTTACATTTACAACTAATCTAAGTCCACCTCAAATTATGCTATACTACTCATGGGTAATGCAAGTACCTTATAATAACAAAATAATCCTAATTCCTCCCTCCCATCTCTGGTATCATTTCTATCATTTATTTCACTTATTTATGAGCATACATATGAGTGTACGTGCATCCAAACACACATACAAACCTATATGCATACCTAATCAAATACATTGTTGCTATTATTATTTTGAAGAAACTATTATCTACTAGATCAATTCAGAATAAGAAAAAATTTTAATTTTACTTTATTTCTCCAGTGCTCTTCATTTCTTTATTTAGATCCAAGTGTCTGATCTATATCATACTGTTTTCACCTAAAGAACTTCTTTTACAGTTTCTTACAAGACATGTCTACTGGCAATACATCTTCTCAGTTTTTGTTTGTCTGAGAAATTCTGTATGTTTCCTTAACTTTAAAAAAATTAATGTATAGTTTATTTACAATATTAGTTTCAGGTGTATAGCATAGTAATTCAGCATTTTTGAAGATTATACCCCATTTACAGTTATTATAAAATAATTGCTACATTTTCCTGTACTGCACAATATATCCTTGTAGCTAATTTATTTTATGTATAGTAGTTTGTATCTCTTAATCCCGTACCTCTATTTGACCCTCCTTAATTCCTCTCCCCACTAGTAACCACTAATTTTATTCTCTAAATCTGTGAGACTGTTTCTGATTTGTAATATTCATTCTTTGTTTAATTCTTTAGATTCCACATATAAGTGATAACATATAATATTTGCTTTTCTTGTCTGACTTATTTCACTAAGCATAATACCCTGTAGGTTCATCCACATTGTTGAAAATGGCAGCATTTCACTTTTTTATGGATAAGTAATCCTTAATTGTGTAGGTACACCATATATTCTTTATCCATTCATCTGCTGGTTGACACTTAGATTGCTTCCATATCTTGGTTATTGTAAGTAATGCTGCTATGAACATTGAGGTGCATGTATCTTTTCGAATTAGTGTTTTCATTTTCTTTAGATATATATTCAGGAGTAGAATTGCTGGGTTATATGACAGTTCTATTTTTTGATTTTGAGGAACCTCCATGCTGTTTTCCATAGTGGCTGCATCAATTTATATTCCCACCAGCAGAGTACTAGGGTTTCCTTTTCTCTATATCCTCACCAACATTTGTTGTTTAGTCTTTTTGGTGACTCTGACTGGTATGAAGTGATAACTCATTGTGGTTTTGATTTCCTTTCGCTGGTGATTAGTGATGTTGAGCATCTTTTCATGTGCCTGTTGGCCATCTGTATGTCTTCACTGGAAAAATGTCTATTCCCATCTTCTGCTGAATTTTTAATTGGGCTGTTTGTTTTTTTGATATTGAGTCATATGAGTTATTTCTGTATTTTGGATATTAATCCTCTGTCAGTCATATCATTTGCAAATATTTTCTCCCATTCAGTAGGTTGTCTTTTCACTTTGTCGATGGTTCCCTTTGCTATGCAAAACTTTTAAGATTAATTAGATCACATTTGTTTGTTTTTGCTTTTGTATTCTTTCCCTTAGGAAACAAAGCCAAAAAAAAATTGCTATGATTTACATTAAAGAGTGTTGTGCTGGGCTTCCCTGGTGATGCAGTGGTTAAGAATCTGCTTGCCAGTGCAGGGGACACGGGTTTGAGCTCTGGTCCGGGAAGATCCCACATACTGTGGAGCAATTAAGCCCATGCACCACAACTACTGAGCCTGTGCTTTAGAGCCTGCAAATCACAACTACTGAAGCCCGTGCGCCTAGAGCCCATGTTCCACAACAAGAGAAGCCATGGCAATGAGAAGCCCACACACCACAATGAAGAGTAGCTCACTGCAACTAAAGAAAGCGACACACAGCAGTGAGGACCCAACGCAGCCAAAAACAAATTAATTAATTAATTTTTTTTAAAAAAAGAGTGTTCTGCTTATGTTCTAAGAGTTTTATGGTTTCTGGTCTTACATTTAGGTATTTAATCCATTTTGAGTTTATTTTTGTATATAGTGTGAAAAAAATGTTCTACTTTCATTCTTTTACATGTAGCTGTCTAGTGTTCCCAGCATCATTTACTGAGCAGACCATCTTTGTCCATTGTATATTCTTGCCTTCTTTGTTGTAGATTAATTGACCATAAGTGTATGGATTTATTTCTGGGCTCTCTATTTGGTTCCATTGATCTACATGTCTGTTTTTATGCCAGAACCATGCTCTTTTGATTATTGTAGCTTTGTAGTATAGTCTGAATAAAGGTAGAATAATAACTTCAGCTTTTTTATTTTATCTCAAGATTTCTTAGGCAATTCAGGGTCTCTTGGGGTTCCATATAAATTTTAGGATTATTTGTTCTAGTTCTGTGAACAATATCATGGGTATTTTGAAAGGGATTGCATTAAATCTGTTGATTGCTTTTGGTAGTATGGACATTTTAGCAATACTAATTCTCCAATCCACAGACAAGGGATATCTTTCCATTTTTTTGTATTGTCTTTGATTTCCTTCCTCAATATTTTATAGTTCTCGGTGTCTAGGTCTTTCATCTCCTTGGTTAAGTTTATTCCTAGGTATTTCATTCTTTTTCATGTGATTTTAAGTGGGGTTGTTTTCTTGCTTTCTATTTCTGATAGTTTATTATTAGTGTATAGAAGAGCAACAGTTTTCTGTATATTAATCTTGTATCTTACAACATTACTGAATTCATTTATTAGTTCTGATAGTTTTTCGGTGGAGACTTAAAGGTTTTCTATATAAAGTATCATGTCATCTGCAAATAGGGACAGTTTGACTTCTTTACTTCCAGTTGGATGACATTTTTCCTCTGATTGCTGTGGCTAGGTCTTCCAATACTATGTTAAATATAAGTGGAAAGAGTGGCATCCTTGCCTTGTTCCTGATTTTAGAGGAAAAGCACTCAGCTTTTTCTCCATTTAGTGTTATGTTGACTGTGGGTTTGTCATAAATGGCCTTTATTATGTTGAGATATGTTCCCTCTAGAACAACTTTTTAAAAAATTTTATTTATTATTCATTTGTCTGCATTGGGTCTCAGCTGCGGCGTGCGGGCTCTTCGTTGCGGTGCATGGGCTTAGTTGCCCTGCAGCCTGTGGGATCTTAGTTCCCTGACCAGGGATCGAACCCATGTCCCCTGCATTGGAAGGCAGATTCTTAACCACTGGACCACCAGGGAAGTCCCTAGAACAACTTTGATGAGAATTTTTATCATGAATAGATGTTGAATTTTGTCAAATGCTTTTTCTGTGTCTATTGAGGTGATCATGTGATTTTTATCCTTCCTTTTGTTAATGTAGTGTATTACAGTGATTGATTTTCATGTGTTGAACTATCCTTGGCTCCCTATAATAAGCCCCACCTGATCATGGTGTATTTTATACATTGTTGAATTTGGTTTACTAATATTTTGTTGAGGATTTTGGCATCTATATTCATCAGAGATATTGGCTGGTAGTTTTTTTTAATTTATTTTTTATCATAGTATTTGGTTTTGATATCAATGTAATGGTGGCCTCATAGAATAAATTTGGGAGTATTCCCGCCTCTTCATTTTTTTTGGAACAGTTTTAGAAGGATAGGTATTAGCTCTTCTTTATGTTTGGTAGAATTTCCCTGTGAAGCCTTCCAGTTCTGGACTTCTGTTTGCTGGATTTTTTTTTATTACAAATTCAATTTTACTCCTAGAGATTGGTCTGTTCAGATTATTTATTTCTTCCTGATTCAGTCTTGGCAGTTTGTATGTTTCTAGAAATTTGTCCATTTCTTCGAGGTTGTCCAATTTGTTGGCATATGACTGGTCATAGTATTCTCTTATGCTTTTTTATATGTCTGTGATATAGGCTGTTATTTCTCCTCTTTCATTTCTTATTTTGTTTATTTGGGTCCTCTCTATTTTTTTCTTGATGAGCCTTGCTAAAGGCTTGATCAATTTTGTTTATATTTTCAGGAAACCAGTTCTTGGTTTTATTTATGTTTCTGTTATGTTTTTGGTCTCTATCTTATTTTCCTCTCTGATCCTTATTATTTCCATCCTTCTGCTGACATTTGGCTTTGTTACTCTTTTTCTAATTTCTTTAGATGGTAGGTTAGGTTGTTTATTTTATAATTTTCTTGTTTCTTGAGGTAGGTCTGTACTGGTATAAATTTCTCTCTTACAACTGCTCTTGCTGAGTTCCAAAGATTTTGGTAAGTTTTGTTTTTAATTTCATTTGTCTCAAGGTATTTTCTGTTTCCTCTTTGATTTCTTCATTGACCCATTGTTTTTTTTTAGTAACATGTTTAGTCTCCACACGTTTATGTTTTTCCCATTTTTCTTTCTGTAGTTGATTTCTAGTTTCATATGATTGTTGTCAGAAAACATGCTTGATATAATTTCTATCCTCTTAAATTTGTTGAAACTTGTTTTGTGACGTAGCGTGTGGTCTGTCCTGGAGAATGGTTCATGTGCACTTGAAAAGACTGTGTATTATGCTGTTTTGGGATGGAATGTCCTGTCGATATCTATTAAGTTCAACTGGTCTATCATGTCATTTAATTCCACTGTTGCTTTATTGGTTTTCTGTCTTGATGATCTCTCCATTAATGTAGTTAAAGTCCACTACTACTATTGTATTATTGCCAATTTCTCCCTTTATGTATATTAATATTTGCTTTATATATTTAGGTTCTCCTATATTACCTGCATATATATTAAAAATGTGATATCTTCTTCTTTTATTGATCCCTTTATCATTATATAATTCCCTTCTTTGTTTTTGTTATGGACTTTGATTTAAAGTCCATTTTGTCTGATATTAGTATTGCTACCCCCACATGCTTGTCATTTCCATTTGCAAGAAATATCTTTTTTCATCCCCTCACTTTAAGTCTGTGTGTGTCTTTAGCATTGAAGCTAGTCTCTTGTATTCAGCATACAGATGGGTCTTATTTTTTTATACAGTCAGCAACCTGTGTCTTTTGATTGGAATATTTAGTCTACTTACATTTAAAGTAATTATTGATAGATATGTACTTATTGCCATTTTGTTACTTATTTTCCAGTTGTTTGTGTATCTCTGTTTTTTCTTTTTCTTTCAGTTTCTTACCTTGTGGTTTGATGATTTGGGGAGGGGTATGCTTGGATTCCTTTCTCTCTCATTTTTGTGAGTAGGTTTTTGATTTGTGGTTACTATGGGGTTTGTAAGTGTTGACTTATAAATATGTCTACTTCTTTTAAACAGGTAGTCTTTTAAGTTCAAACACATTCTAAAACATCTACATTTTTAGTCCCCTCCCTCACCTTTTGTGTTTTTAATGTCATATTTTACATCTTCATGTTTGTCTCTTTACTGATTACTGTCGTTGTAGTTGATTTTACCTTTTTTTTTTTTTTTTTTTTTGTCTTTTAAGCTTCGTACTAGCTTATTTAACTGGCTGATCCTCAGCTTTTACTATATTTTTGCCTTTACTAGTGGAATTTTTCCTTTCCTATAGATTCTTCTTGTTGTAGCCTTTTATTTTCCATGTACATAAGACCCTTTAATGTTTTTTTTAGAGTAGGTTTAGTGTTGATGAACTCTTAGTTTTTGCTCGTCTGAGAAGTTCTTTATCTCTCCTTGAATTGTAAATGATAATCTTTTTGGGTAGAATGTCCTAGATTGCAGGCTTTTCCCTTTGAGCACTTTAAATATATCATGCCACTGCCTCTGGCCTGCAAAGTTTCTGCAGAAAAATCAGCTGATAGCTCCATGGGGGTTCCTTTGTAACTGACACTTTGTTTTCTCTTGCTACCTTTAGAATCCTCTCTTTATCTTTAACTTTTGCCATTTTAATTATCTCCGTTCTTCCTTTACCTGGATATCTGTTTCCTTCTTCAGGTTTGGGGATTTTTCAGCTATAATTAAATCAAATACATTTTCCACAGCTTTCTCCCTCTCTTTTCCTTCTGGTATCCCTATGAGGTGAATGTTGGTGCACATGATGTTGTTTCAGATGTCCCTTAAACTGTTCACATTTCTAATATTTGTTTTTCTTTTTGCTGTCCTAATGCTGTAATTTTCATTGTTCTATCTTCCAGATCACTTATGCATTCTTCTTTTACCCCTAGTCTGCTGTTAATTCCTTCTAGTGTGCTTTTCATTTCAGTTATTGTGTCCTTCAGTTCTGACTGGCTCTTTTTTATATTTTCTGTTTCCTTGTTATAATTCTCACTGTGTTTTTCTACTCTTTTCACTGATTCAGTTTGCATTCTTATTACTAATTCTTTGAACTCTTTATCTGGTAAATTATTTCTGTTTCATTAGATTTTTTTTCAGAGGTTTTCTCTTGTTCATTTGAAACAAATTCTGTCTTTTCTTATTTTGCTTAACTTTCTCTTTTTCTTTGAAATTACATGAAATGATTACCTATTCTGGTCTTGTGTGGGTGTCCTTGAAGGGGTGTCCTTGTGTGGGGGGATCCCTATGTAGTATGTGTGTACCCAGTGTCTTTTGTGGGAGAGCTGAATTGAAGTGAGCATGAGCCATGTCTTCCCCCAGTGTTTGATGGCAGCTATCATCATGGTAGGCAGTGGGGTTGGAGGTGGAGGGGCTAGAGCTAGAGGCTGGTGTGAGCTGGGGCTTTTCCTCTGCTCAGTGACCAACATTACTGTATTGATTTAGGATCTGGTCCCACACGGCTGGAGCAGAGGTCCTGATGTTTGGGTCCTAGATGGCTCCATTCCCTCCAAGTGTGTGCTCTCCACTCTCCCAGCCCTGGCACCTTCAACCCATAGGGGAGTAGTGTTGGAGCAAGAAGAGCTGGATGGGTGCTCAGCATGGGTCAGGGCCTGGACTGGATTGGTCCTGGTCCCAGTCAGAGTTCCAAACCTCTCCCAGTGTGTTGCCTCCAGAAGTGCCAGCAGTGGCTGCCCTTGCCCCATTCAGATTCTGTTCTGGGTCTGAGCTGGCTCCATCCATATGCACTGTGCACTCTCCTCAGTTGGTGCAGCCCTTACCCTAGTGTGGAGCTGTGACATGGAGCAAAAGGGGTGGAGTGGGTGTGTGTTTCAAGCTGGGGCGCACACATGGGTGGTCATGGATTAGGCTCTGACAAAACCCCAGCAGGTTAAGCTCTGTTAAAATAGTTTCTCCTGAGGGTAGACCATGTTAAGGAGAATAGAATGCTCTGGTGTATTTCAGGTTAAATCCTTTATTCTCCCCCTGCTGGAAGCATGAGGAGAATTTTTTTCTCTGATATCCATTGATGCTATGAGAACCTGGTAGAGCTCCAGGAGGTAAAAATTCACAAAAGTATGGGCACATTTCCCCCACCCACCAATGACTTGGTCTCCTTGGAGGTTTTATTTCTCAAACTTGTTCACACTGAGACTCCAGCGATTCATTAGTTATGGTTCAGATTTTCCTATCTCAGTACTGGCTCTCATGGAGGATGCTGCTCATGGGTTTGTGCTCCAGTAAATTGTGATCCTTTGTGTTTGCCTGTCAGTCTCTCCAATTTGGGGGGCAGTGGTTTTACCTGTGCTCTCACTTCTCTTACAGCTCTAAGAAATGTTGACTTTTCAGTTTATTCAGCTTTTTATACGTACTAGGTAAAAAATTAAGGAGTGTTGTTAGGAAGGAGTGGTGCCTTCCAAGCTTCTTACATGTAGGACTGGATATTGGAACACTACAGTTTCTTTTAAAATATGTTTTTCTGTTTTTTCCCATGTTAATTTTTACGAAGTTTTGCAAAAATAGAACGTTTGGTTTCAATGTGTCATTGGTGCATTTGGATATTTTTGCAAATAGTGCTATTTTGTTTCTCTACAAAATTCTGCTGACGTATTTTCCAGCCTTCCCTCAGTAGCCACATGTTGAGAATCCTCACTAAAACCTCCCTGCTTATAGTTTTAGACATTTCACAAAACCCAAACATGAACATTAAAACTTATCAAGAGTTATTCATCATTTAAGCCTCTCACACCAAACAGATATTTCTCTTCCTCTGAATTGTCATTCATATAATTCATTTGGTGACTGCTACTTTGTTACTGTTCATAAATATTTATTTAATGTTTGTCACTTAACATTGTGTATGCCAATGGTACTATTTCAAGTATATTTTAAAATTATCACTAGAAGAATTGGTTTAATACCATTTAATATAGCATTTTGAGGAATTTTAAAAAATGATTACATTTTATTTTCAACTTATTTGTGTCTATTTTAAAATAAATTTATAATTTTAAATCTTTAAATTTATTCATTTTTATTTTTAATTTTATTTCTTGTAATTAGTTAAAATTTATAATAAATGCTTAATATTTAAGTTGTTCACTTTTAACAATGTGTACACCACCCAAAACAAGAAATAGAACATTTACTTCCCACAGAAAGTTCCCTTGTGTTCCTTTCCAGTCAAATGTTTTTCTTCCCAAAGGCAACCACTTTCTGATTTCTGTGTTAAGAACTATAAGAAGTCTGTGATTTTACTCTTCTTGAAACTTAATAAGTTGTCCTGCCATTTTCACAGATTCTGGCAGAAGACATGAGTTATAATATTAGTGAAACAGTTTTGGATTCTAAGCAAAGAAGCTATGAAAAATGATTATAGCCATTAAAGCAAGGTCAAGGATGTAACCTCATAAGAGATAGTGAACCAGTAATAGAAGTCTTCAATGAAATATCATGGATAGGATGTCTTTGTACCCATCCCCAAACTCATTTGTTGAAATCCTAACCCCTCAATGTGATGGTGTTAGGAGGTTGGGCCTTCAGGAGGTAATTGGGTCATGAGGGTGGAGTCCTCATGAATGAGATTAGTGCCCTTATAAGAAGAGACTAAAGAGCTTGCTCAGGCTCTCTGCTTTCTGCCATGTGAGCATGCCAGTCAGCAGACTGCAACCCACAAGAAGGCCATCACTAGAACTCAACCATGCTGGCACCCTGATCTCAGACCTTAAGCCTACTGACTGAGACAGACTGGCTTCATGTTTACCAAATGACTTCTAAGATTCTAGGTTTCATTCTTTGATTCTGATTCTTATTTTGAACTACATTAACTTAAAAGGCAAGAGTCCAATCTGGCATATTACAAAATTAGAAAGACATATATGAGATGACCTATATTATGGTCTTATATGGAAAGTTTTTCCATTTTACACATTAATATAAATGTGGTCTATAAGTGCCTAAGGTTGACAACCCATAATGAGACCTAAGCTGAGGTGATTGTCATCTTAGAAGAACCAGTACAGCTTGAGGTTAGAGTGATTCAACTGAGTGAATCTGTAATCGTGCTTAGTAAAAAGGCATCTATCTCTTTCTTGACAATTGGTTTTGCAATAAATTTTCTCCAAGTTTGGATGATTTTCTTTCAACCGTGTTTTTAAAAAAGTAAATGTGATGTACGGAATGATAAGTTACAAAGCCAAGGATAAGTCTATTTCTGGAAAGTGAGCATAGTTCTTGAATAAAAATGCTTTAAGACAGAGTGAAAGACCTAGCCTTCAATTATTGGTTTAATTCAACTCTTAGCACAGTTTTGACAGTTGAGGCAAATGTTCTGTGTCTTTCTTATTAAGCTCAAGTCCTTTTTTTGTTTGTTTGGTAATTGTTGATCAGCATAAAAGGTACTAAAAACTGAGAGATTAGAAGATGGATAATTTTTACACTAAAAATAGAGAAAATTGGGTAGGAAGAGGGGATCTGGGCAGCCCTAAAGCAATGGAGAGATGAATAGGCCACATTTGTAGTGGCTAGGTTTGTGCAGCTTATTAAGAGATTATTTAAAAATTATACTATTTTTAATATAATTTACCATCTTCATGAATGTAATCACTTTCCTCCCCCTACTGAAATTTTTTCAGGAAACCAATCATGTTTCAAGTCAATTCCTGTCAGTTTGATACTTTTTTATCACAGAGAGACTACAGAGTGCCCAAATTTGAGCGAGGAGAGCTATGCACACATATTTGTATTTATTTATTCATTTATGTATTTTATTTTTCTGTAGTTTTTTTTTTTTTTGGGGGGGGGGGTACGCGGGCCTCTCACTGTTGTGGCCTCTCCTGTTGCGGAGCACAGGCGCCAGACACGGAGGCTCCAGACACGCAGGCTCAGCGGCCACGGCTCACGGACCCAGCCGCTCCACGGCATGTGGGATCTTCCCAGACCGGGGCACGAACCCATGTCCCCTGCATCAGCAGGCGGACTCTCAACCACTGCACCACCAGGGAAGCCCTTTTCTGTAGTTTAATGATCAATTTTTCTATTTTCATAGTACAAAACGGGTTTCTACCACCTTGATGGAGAATGTCAATTGTCCTTTAAGCTAAGAGTGGTCAGATGACACAGCCCTGACCAGTGATTCATAAGTGGAAGTCAGTGTGTGGGTCTTGCAGGAAGATTTTTAAAGGGATCTGATTTAACTGGTTTGTTCAAATGAAATTATAATTAGAGAAATAATTTTACCATCAGAAATTAATTACCAAAGGCCAGAAGGCTCTTCATAAGAAAACAATCAGCATTTTAAATGAAAATCTAACAACTTGGAAAGAAACAGAAAAGAGCCTGGGGGACAGGGGGGAATATCAAGTAATGGCACTGCCTAAGGCAGAGGATAGTCCATCAGACTTGAGAAAGTTCATGGCAAGAAGTTTCTCCACTCAGAAATTCTTTTGGATGAAGATTAATTTTGCTTTTCAAAGCTTATTCCATTATTAATTTTAGTGTGCTGTATACTGGCTTTTCCTACCAAGGTTGGAATTGGCATAGTCCATTTCTTTTCAGAATGTATCAGGAGGGTGTCTCCTACCCCTCTAAAAGTTGTAGCTACAGCAACAATTATATTCCAGTCTGAGACTCTGTCGAATAAACTTATTTCCCTTTTCAGTATTGTCGAAATAGCTGAGTCCTAGTTCTAGTGTTTGATTTATTCATTCCTCTTTTCAGTTTGTGTGGTCACTTGTGTTTGGAGGATTTTAGCCTCCTTATTCACAAAAGAGGTGATTCAATTAAGCAAAAGTTAAAAATCAATGCAATACCTTTGTGTGACAGTGATAGAATTCGGAGTTTTTCACCTGGCGGCCTGAGCAGCTTTGACAGAGCCAGTTCTGCTCTGATAGCAGCTCTGCACTAAGGGGATGGACTCCCTGTGCTGCCACTTGGTGCCTCGGGGCCAGCCACCTGCATCTTGAGTTGTAGTCTGTGAGGAGATACTGGGGGGAACAAACAAGTCATTTCGTTTATCTAATCTGTTGATGCTAAAAGAGAACTGCTGCATCTTCCAGTCAGTACCCAAGCTGTAATTTAGGATGAAATCAAGAGCTTTTTTTACCCCTATTTGCCAGCAAACGAAGACATTACCTAATAATTGCCAAGTAACAATCAATCCCAAAACATAACGGCTTGAAAGAGCAACTCTTCATTTAGCACACCTATCTCCAGATTAGCAGTTTGGGCTCTGCTCAGCTGGGTGGTTTTTCTGGGCTAATCGTGTGTGAATGATATGCTGCTGGGTTGATTGTGGGCTGGTTGGTCCAGGGTTGCCTGAGCTGAGATAGCTCCTCTCTTCACGTGAGATTCTCTCATCTCTCATCTCTGGCCTTGTATGCATGGTGGTGGCGGACTTCTGAAAGACAGTGTTACACGCAGGGCCTCTTGAGATCTAGGGGTGGAAATGGCATACTGTCACTCCTACCACACCAGCCTAGATCCAGAGAAGAAGAAAAAGCTTCCACCTTTTGAGGGGAGGAGCTGAAAATCACATTGAAAAGGGCGTAGATACAGAAAGGAGTGAAGATTTTGTGTCACTTTTGCAAACTACCCCACTTGCCATTGGCCAAGAAGATTGTTTGCAGGTCAACACTGGAAAAACTGGTCTTGGTTGAAGGCAGAGACTTAGCTGATACCACATTCAGGTAGGAGATTACTTACGTGGTGTGGGCTGGTCATAGAGAAGTGCCTATGCATTTATTTCTGCTTTGTCAACAGATTTTACCTTTAAATCACATATTGTTTTGTTGTTGCTGTTTTATTGACAGAAACTCAGGAATATCTTTAAAATGTGGCAGCATGCAACTCTTTGCTTCAATCAGTATTTAATAAGAATTTCCTTGAAAAAAGGAAAAAACACAAGAGAGATACCTAGACAATCAAGATTTTTTTACTAGATTAGCTTCTTCATGTTGAAAATCTGTCAAGTCTATGATTTGTTCAGATAGTACTTGTTTTTGGTATAATAATGAAATTGTTGCTTTAGTCTACTGAATTCTCCTCTATTATTATTTTGTTCAAGCAGGATACTGGTCTGAATTGAATCATGAAATGAATGTATTGAACGAGATCAACAACAAAAGTGTTCTGGGTGTCATCTAAATTTTCATTTCAATTTTGTTTGTTCAGTTCTTTGTAGAGTTATTATTTTGATAAGAATGTAGTGTTTTTCAGTATTTAATAAGAATTTCCTTGAAAAAAGGAAAAAACACAAGAGAGATACCTAGACAATCAAGATTTTTTTACTAGATTAGCTTCTTCATGTTGAAAATCTGTCAAGTCTATGATTTGTTCAGATAGTACTTGTTTTTGGTATAATAATGAAATTGTTGCTTTAGTCTACTGAATTCTCCTCTATTATTATTTTGTTCAAGCAGGATACTGGTCTGAATTGAATCATGAAATGAATGTATTGAACGAGATCAACAACAAAAGTGTTCTGGGTGTCATCTAAATTTTCATTTCAATTTTGTTTGTTCAGTTCTTTGTAGAGTTATTATTTTGATAAGAATGTAGTGTTTTTCATTAGGTATTAGCTCATAGAGGAAGACAGCAAAGCTGAGTTAAGTTTGCATAGTTTAATAAAGGAATCATCAGCATCGATAAAAGCAGTGGGCACTACATAGATCTCCCAGTTCTGTTCCTTTACAATGCAGTATTTGTTAACTGTTCTCCACATGTTGCTATGAGGCCCAAGGGTTATTCTTTAGCCTGAAAACATTTGAGCATGACTAAAGCAGGTAAAGTAGTAAGCCAAGCAGATATCAGGGGAAGAAAGTCCCAGCAGCTGGAAAGATAGATTTAGGCAGGTTCTTTGTGTTCTCTAGGAACAACAAGCTGATCACTGAAGCTGGAGAAAATTAAGTTGGGGAAAAAAAGAGGAGATTAAGTCAAAGAGGCAAAGTGGAGGCAGCTCATATAGGTGCTGTAATCCGTTTGACTTTTACTCTGAGTTATGGAAAGACAATTCTAGGATTTTGAGCAGAATCCTGGAGTGATTTTTTTTTGAAGTTTAGTTGATTTACAGTGTTATGTTAATTTCTGCTGTACAGCAGAATGATTCAGTTATACATAGCCATATATTCTTTTTTATATTCTTTTACATTGTGGTTTATCACAAGATACTAAATATAGTTCCATGTGCTGTACAGTAGGACTTTGTTGTTTATTCATTCTATATATGTTTTTGTTTATAAAAGGATCACTTTTGCATGCTTTGTCAGAATAAAATATATGTGTTGGGGAGTGGTAGTGGATAGACCACCATATAATGGAAGCTGGGGGACACATTAAGAAGTGTGCTCTTTTCTCCTAAATCCATTCCCTGTCCTTCCTTTGATCAGATCTGTAGATTTCCCGGGCTCCTTTGCTAAAAGGTTTCAAACTGAATTTGATTAAGAATAAACACTGTCATGAAGTTAAAGACAGGATGAAGGGAGAACCAAGCTCCCTCTCTCTGTTTACTTTGGGTTGTACCTCTAGTGGCTGCTGCACATGGTCCATGGCTAGTCCTTGCTGGACAGACCAGTCTGGTTGCCACTTCAGTTGGGTGATCTTGGCTCTTGGGTTCCAGTAACACTGCCTCTAGGGTTAGGGTAACAGCTGCTTATAGTAACTAATGTCCAGATTATTTTAACTCTTCTATTTGTTCTTTCAGATATTCGAACATTTTTGTAACTAATTGGTTTCTATTAATTCCCCCAAAGTAGGTTCTGTTATTCCACTGGACCTTGACTAATAGAGAGGGCTATTAAAATAGTCTAGACTAAAGATGATGGTGGCTTGGAAAAGGATGGTAGCAATGGAAGTGATGAGAAGTCATCAGATCCAAGATACATTTTGTAAGTTGATCCAACAAGATTTCTGATGGGTTCTATGAGTTTTATGAGACAAACAAGGAGTCAAAAGTTACTCTGGTGTTTTGCCTGAGAAATTAAAAATAGTATTTCCATTAAGATAAGAAAGATGTAGGTAAAGTAAGTGTACAGAGGATGAAATCAGGAATTCAGTTTTGGATATGCTATGTTTGAGATGTCTATTACATACCTCATTGGAGATGTCAAATTTTCCCTTGTGTGTGTATATATATACACACATATGCATATGCATCTGGTGTTCAGAAGAGGGGACCAAACTGGAGATATAAATTTGGAAATCAACAGCTTTTATGGTTATCTATGCAGTTATGAGACTAGAGGAGACCATCCAGAAAATGAGCATATATAAAAAAGAGACTATGAAAGTGAATGAGAGCTCCCTTTACCACACCTTCAATTATTTAAAATCTTATAAATTAGTGCCCTCCAATACAACTTCATACAATGATGGAAATGTTTTATATCTGTACTATATGATATAGAGCTGCATTAGTTTTATATTTCTGCCATAACAAATTATCTCACACTCGGTGGCTTAAACGATACAAATTTAATATCTTGCAGTTTCATAGGTCAGTAGTCCAACATGGTCTCACCAGGCTAAACTTAAGATGTTGGCAGAGTTACATTCCTTTCTAGAGGCTCTAATGGAGAATCCACCTGTTCTGGCTTCTAGAGACCACCTGCATCTCTTGACTCAGTGCCTCTCTACAACTTTAAAGGCAGGAAGGCTTGTTGAGTACGTCTCACATCTCATTACTCTGATCTTTTCTTCTGCCTCCTACTTCTACTTTTAAGGACCCTGTGATTACAGTAGGCCCACCTGGATAATCCAGGCTAGTATCCCTATCTCAGCGTCTTTAACCTTATTCACATCGCAAAGCCCCTTTTGCCTTGTAAGGTAACATATTTACAGGTTCTGGGGATTAGGGTGTGGACATAACTTTGGGGGGTGATTATGAATCACCCAGTGATTCGAGCAGTGTGGCCACTATCCCTAATGGTGATTGGGCATTTGAAATACGACTAGTGCAGCTGAGAACAGGATATTTTTAACTGTATTTAATTTTAGTTAATTTAAATACCTGAATGTGGATAGTGGCTGCCTTATTGGATAGCACAGATCTAGAGAAATAGGAGAATGAATAGAATAGGGAAATGTATTGTGATCACAGATCAGCATTAACATCCACATATGGTTCATAGTCATGAATTTTAAGTAAAACTTTAGCATGGTTGCGAGTATTTCTACAGCCATTGTTTAGTAGTGATGGCAACCGTACACTTGGCTTGAGGAAACATTATCAGAAAACTAGCTACACACCAAGGAAGAGGAAAATTTTGGATTCAAGAAGCAGTGATGAGCAAGGAGCCAGAAAAATGGTCGCCTAACTAAATAATTATTGAGGCTGCCATTCCAAATGTAATACAATCCTTAAAAGAGGATCACATAAACTTATATAAACAGTTACTTAACTAAATAATTATAATAATTTATCAGAATTCAAATGATTAATTCTTGACATTGATGGAAAAAATGGATTGAAATATTTTGCTTCAAATTTAAGGATAACTAATCGAATAGTAGAAATAAGACATAGAATATGCAATTCATTTGGGAGGAAGAAGGAACAAAGTTAGATTAAATACAAAAAAATTTTTTTAAATGACAGTCAAAAACATGAACAATAGAAAATATAACACAAGATGGCAGCAAAACGTTTAAACATATTGATTAAATTCCCCATCAAAGACAAAACATAATTAGCTGTTTTTAAGAGCCACATTTAAATGACACACAATGATAAAAATTGAGTGGAGAAATCAGAAGCTAGACAATAGACAGAAAGAGATGTCAGCAGATGTGGGAGCCATTCTTCCCAGTAGAGTTTTGAATTCACAACGCCTTTGGGACTCAAAACAGCCCAAATACAAATTTAATTTAAAGTGGTCCCCAATTCGTAGTTCCCCAAGATGGCAGAAGCAAATACAAATCCATTTTTTTGAGATGGGGGACAGTGTGCCTGGCTGCTACCTGCCCATGAGTCTTCTAAAATAAAGCTAAAAAATTCACATGCCTTTCTATGCACAGAGATTGCTTTTCTTTTCCTTTCAAGAAAGAAAATACTTTGAGAAACAAATATACATAAAGACAGTAGAGCCCTGTGCCAGTGCCAATATTAATTAAATTAGTTTTCCCTTTCTAATGAAAAACAAAAAAATGACCCCCAGACGTTTGCAAAAAATTAATAGCACAAAAGAGAAACACAACCAGATTATAACTTGGTCTCTAAAAGAAACCTATAAAAGGTCTCTAAAAGACTGGATAATTTTGAGGAAATGTTGCTAAAATATATGATTTTTTAATAACACAAATAAAGATAATAAAAAATGCTAGGAAAAAAATAAAGCTGCACAAAGAATGGTCATCATATTAAGCAGAGTGTAAAATGTGGCCTGATTTTGACTTGTCAAAGGAATATAAGAATAAAAAATCCATCTGAGCTTGATGTTTTTAGAGTCTCAGGGGTCGTGGCATTAGACCTATTGAGAAGGAAAGGTAAATTCTAGTACACTACCTGGCTCAGGAGTGAACAGAGACATAATAATGAAATTATAGTTTGTTGAATTTGAATGTTTTGGTTACATTTTTGACTAAGCACAGATAAATTAAGTGTAATGTTATTGTCCTTTGAAATTATAATAATGAAGGTATCCACATGAAAGTTTGAGATGAGAAGAAAATTAAATGGTAGGATCAATAATGTCTTATTACACAGAGGGTAGTTCAGATCCTTGTCTAAAGTTATTATCATAAGAAAGATTGGCTTAGGAATATTATTTAAAATTACTAAGGTAACCATACAGAGGAGTTAAAAATGACAAAGGCAAGAAGAGACTAATGTGAGCAAATCCTGATCTTTCAAAGAGAGGAAACAGCAGATAATGTCTAAAATTGTTAATCCAAAAAACAGATATTATTTTATTCAGAGTTAAGGAGATAACCACCAGAATAGCATAAAATAGAAGTAGAAAAGGTAATTACCTCTGAGCAATGTAATTATGGATGTTATTATGTTTTATACTATCAAAATCTGCTTTTAACAAAGAGGAGATATGAAGAGAACAACTTTTTATTTGAAGTTTGTATCCTCAGAGAATGTCAAGAAATTAATGTATCCAAAAAAGAATAATAGCTACTATTTTAAAAAAGTTTTCTTGAAAGTTAAAAGTGTCATAGCTTCCTAAAAAAATTTTTTCAGGTTTGATTTTCTCTTCAATCTAAGAGTTATTTGAGAAGAGTGTTTTTTTCAGATTAGGTAGGTTTATTTTATTACTTTTTCTATCTTTTCTCCATTAAACTAGAGTTTTATTGTGCTCAGACAATGTAATGCATTGAAATTCTACTTTTGAGAATTTTTAGAGATTTTCTTTGTAGCTGAGAGATTTTTATAACTATTCATGAGATTTTTATAAAAAAGTAAATTATTTTTTTTGTCAGGTATAAAGGTTTCTGAAACTTAGCTCTATTATAATACTGTATAATACTGAAATACTGTATTATTTCAAGATGCATATAATTATTTCTGAGAGTGGTATGTTAAATCCTTGAGCCTTGTAGCTTCATCTATTTCTCCCTCAAAATTTTTATATTTCAAAGGCATGTTGTTTGCAAAACAAAGACCCATAACAATTTCCTATTTAATAAAAATAAAATATCTATTTCAGTCATCAACAATTTTTGTCCATTTTTAAAGACTATTATTTTTAGCAGTTTTAGGTTCACAGCAAAATTGAGAAGAAAGTGCAGCACTCCCATATACCCCCTGCCCCGCCAAAACACATAGCTTCCTCTTATCAGCATCCCCCCCCCGCCAAAGAGGTACATTTGTTACAATTGATGAACCTGTGTTGACACATCAGAATCATCCTAAGGCCATGGTTTACGTCTAGGTTCACTCTTGGTGTTGTACATTCTATGGGTTTGAACAAATGTATAATGACATATATACATCATTATGGTATTTTATAGAGTATTTTCACTTCCCCCAAAATCCTTTGTGCTCTGCCTATTCATCCCTCCTTCTCCCCAACCTCTGGCAAGCCCTGATGATTTTACAGACTCCACAGTTTTACCTTTTCTAGAATGCCGTGTAGTTAGAATTCAAAATATGTAGGCTTTTCAGATTGGCTTCTTTCACTTAGTAATATGCATTTAAGATGTCTCTTCATGGCTAGATAGATCATTTCTTTTTAGTGCCAAATAGTATTCCATTGTCTGGATGTACCACAGTTTATCAACTGAAGGATAGTTTGATTGCTTCCAAGTGTTGGCAATTATGAATAAAGCTGTGGTAAACATCCATGTGCAGGTTTTTGTGTGGACATAAGTTTTCAACTCCTTTGAGTAAATACCAAGGAACAGGATTGCTGGATCACATGTTAAGAGTATGTTTAGTTTTATAAGAAATGGTCAAAGTGTCTTCCAAAGTGTCTGTATTATTTTGAATTCCCACCAGGAATGAATGAGAATTCCTATTGCTCCACAGCCTTGTCAGCATTTGGTGCTGTCAGTGTTCCAGATCCAGATTTTGGCCATTCTAATAGGTGTGTAGTGGTATCTTGTCTTAATTTGCATTTCTTTGATGATATATGATGTGGAGCATCTTTTCAGATGCTTATTTGTCATCTGTATATCTTTTTTGGTGAAGTGTCTGTTAAGGTCTTCAGCCTGTATTTTAATCAGGTTGTTTCCTTATTGTTGACTTCTGAGTGTACTTTGTATATTTTGGATTTCAGCCCTTTATCAGATATGTCTTTTGCAAATATTTTCTCCCAATCTGTGGCTTGTCTTCTCATTCTCTTGACATTATCTTTCACAGAGCAAAAGTTTTACATTTTAATCAAGTCCAGTGTATCAATCATTTCTTTCATGGAGCATGCCTTTGGTGTTATATCTAAATGCCATTACCATACCCCAAATAATTGAGGTTTCCTCCTATATTATCTTTTAGAAGTTTTAGAGTTTTATGTTTTACATTTTAGGTTCGTGATCCATTTTAGGTTAATTTTTATAAAGCATGTAAGGTCTCTGTCTAGATTTGTTATTTATCATGTAGATGTCCAGTTGTTGCCATTAATGTTTTCACTTGGCATTTTTTTGTTGTTGGGTATAAATGATGTCAATTATACATTCTTTGATTTTATTACCTATAGCTAGCTATATTTTCCTAATCTTCTATAATTGTTTTAAAATAAAAGGAGGAAGCAGAAGCACTTACAGAATAGTGGAGCAAAACCCTCCAAAACCAGTCCTTCACAAAAGCAGCAGAGACACTAGCCGAAATTCTCAAAACTAACTGTTTTAGAACTCTGGGAACTGACCAAAAGCTTTCAACAATCAGAAGAAATTTTAGTTTAGAAAAATCACTGAATCTTGGTAAAAACTGTGAGCCTTACGGTGTTTTAGATGCCTCATTCCCATTCCCTTCTAACCAGCTCTGTGTCAGTTGTTTTTGTTGTTTTTGTTTTTTTTTGCGGTACGCGGGCCACTCACGGTTGTGGCGTCTCCCGCTGCGGAGCACAGGCTCCGGACGCGCAGGCTGAGCGGCCATGGCTCACGGGCCCAGCCGCTCCGCGGCACGTGGGATCTTCCTGAACCAGGGCACGAACCCGTGTCCCCTGCATCGGCAGGCGGACTTTCAGCCACTGCGCCACCAGGGAAGCCCATGTGTGTCACTTTTAAAAAGCAACAGATTCGGGCTTCGTGCCCCGGTCCGGGAAGATCCCACATGCCGCGGAGCGGCTGGGCCCGTGAGCCATGGCCGCTGAGCCTGCGCGTCCGGAGCCTGTGCTCCGCAACGGGAGAGGCCACAACCTTGAGAGGCCTGCGTACCGCAAAAAAAAAAAAAAAAAAAAAGGAGCAGATTCAAAACTGCAGCCATGGTAGCTGTGAAAACCACCAGTATAGAAGTAGAGGGGGAAAAATAGGCTTGGAACTCCCCCTGAATTCCATCCCATTTTATTGTCATCATTTGACCTTTATGGAAGATACCTGAAAAGCTCCACTCTCAAGGCTCTTTCTTTTTTTTAATTAAATGCTAAATCTCTAATCTCCAGCTAATTCAGTAAGCTTTACTGACATAATGTACTTGGTGACTTTGACTGAAGTAGCTGGAAGTGAAAGTCCTCCTAGAACTCTGTTTTAGTCACGTATCCTTCACTTGAATAAGAACCTTATGCAGTCTTGAACATCATTTCTTTTTCATATCTTCTCCCTCTCCTCTGTTTTTTATTTTTTTTATTGAAGCATAGTTGATTTACAATGTGTATATATATATATGCTTCTTTCTTATATTCTTTTCCATTATGGTTTATCTCAGGATATTGAATATAGTTCCCTGTGCTATACAGTAGGATCTTGTTGTTTATCCATTCTATATGTAATAGTTTGCATCTAGGGCTTATCTTTATTTGGCCTGATTTAGAATTTGCTCTGTAAGAGTAGTCATATCCCCAGGGTATGTGTCTAAAATAATCACTGACAGTTGTTTAAAAATCATACCTTCCTGAAGTAGAAATACCACTTGGGGCTAATAAAAAGCTGACACAGAGATGTAGAACGAAAGCTGGGGAACAAGAGGACTTTAGAGGGCTTTGTAAAGCTCCTTGTATTCCTGGGAATCTAGAAAGCCACAGGCAGGTGCAGCGTTGTGAGCTTGCCTAGCAAACACCTGAGAAGGCCCAAGTCTCTCACCTACGGCTGACTTTGAGTCTCTACAACAGGAATTGAAGGTGAAGAGAGAGTTATAAATTGTCTGCTGGAGTGTTGAAGATGTGCCCAAACGTAAACACAGATGCCCTTGCCAAGGCTGGAAAACGTATTGGTCTAAGACATTTAAGGAAATCTCAGTATAATCATTAGCTGATGACTAAACTAACTGAACAGAGACTTAAGTGGCTACGCATAGCAGAGAACACAGATTAACTGACTTAGTTCAGGAAAGTCACAAACGAGCAAAAGGAAAGTCATAAACTAAAAGAAAAAACGACCACAAAGAGCAATAGCAAAAAATCCTGGAGCGTGGAAGAAGTCTGATTTCTATCTGGTTTCCAGATTTGCCACAATATGTTATTTTTGCAAGTTTTATTTCTCAATAAAAAATTGAAACACACAAAAATGTAGACGTGTGCCTCATACCTAGGGTGGAAAACTATCAACAGAAACTGCCCTTGAGAAAGGCTAGACATTGGACTTAAAAATATTTTACTTAAGAACTAAAATAACATATATGAGAAACTTACTAGGGGGACTCAATAAAAGATTTGTAGTGGCAGAAGAAAGAATAGGTGAAATTTAATATAGATCTGTTGTGATTATTCAGTGTAAGGAGCAGAAAGAAAAAATGAAAAAGATGAGTAGAGACCAAGGGACCTGTGGGACACCTTCAGGTGTAACAACATACACAAAGTGGGAGTTCCAACAGGAGAGGAATGAGAGAAAGAGACAGAAGAACTTATAAAATAAATTAGTAGAAAATAATTTTAATAAAAATACCAAAAATTAGTATTAATAGTTGTGAAGTGACAAAATATAAAATAAATATACAAAACCCAATAGTTTTCATATACACAAGTCATTACCAGCCAGATAGTATACTGAGAAAGAAAATGTATAATTCATGATAGTACCTAGTGGGAGAAAAATCTATGAATAAATAAGAGCCTGGAACAAAATATTTGCAGCCTATATAGTAGATTAAGTGTTAATAAACGTGCCATAGAAATAAGCATGCAAGAGAAATATTACTTATAAATCAATAAGATGAAGACATACAATACAGTAGAAAAATCGCAAAGTACACAAACAAAATTTAGCAGATAATTTAAAGTGAAAAATAAACCACTTTAAAAGTGTGAAAAAGGATCAGCTTTGTGAATAAACAGAGAAATACAAATTACACCAGATCCCATTCTGTGTATAACTGTGCTGTTCAATATGGTAGACACTAGCCACATGCAGCTATTTAAATTTAAAATAATTTAAATAAAATTTAAGATTTGATTCCTTAATTGTGCTAGCCAAATTTCAAGTAATAAAGAGCTACATATAGCTAGGGGCTACTGTATTAAATAGCACAAATATAGGACATAATTCCATAATTGCAGAAAATTCTATTGGGAAGAGCTGGCCTGTGAGATTTAAAATGAGGTGGTGGGAAAGGGACCCTGGTTTACTACTGGTGAGAGTATAAATGTGTCTGGTCTTTTTGGAAAGAAATGTGGTAATATCTATCAAAGTTAAAAATGCATTAAGTACATTAAGTTTTAGGAAACTGTATGATAATCATATTTTTACATATATATAAAATATAGTGGGAGGATACTCATACCATCATGTTTGTAATAGCAAGTAATTGGAAATACCCCAAATATGATTAATAAAATTTTAATTTATATAACCTATTAGGTGAAGAAAACAAGTCACAAAACAATATAAATTATATAATAAATCTGTGTGTGTGTGCATGTAGGTGCCTGTCTGTATAAGATCTGTAGGTGTTTATAACTTGAAAGAAATTGGTTTTTAAGGATACACAGTAAACTTGTATAACGATATGAAGGTCAACCTTAAATGGAGTTAAAGTTTGAAAGAGACTATTGCGTTTTGCTCTTTTTCTGAGGTGTTAGAGTTTTATTCCTTTTATGATTAAAAAAAATGGGGAGGGTTGTTAAAGAAGCAAGGTAGTGGTGGAAACAATGTCCTAATTTTTTTTCCCACCATTGTAGAGATTTCACTCATATCAGGAAAATAGTGTTTGGTAAACATTGCCACGTATGCTAAGACATTATGAGTGTCATGCATCCTTTTGTCCTAAAACACTGTTGCATTTAGATGTGGAATTCTCAATAATAAATAATTGCACATACTTGAGAAAAAACATAAAAGAATGCTTTCATATTTTCTAATGCAGTTCTACACACAGTGAATTCAAATAGAATTCAATCAGTGGCTTGATTGTAGCTATACCAAAACAGCCACAGAATGAGCTACTACGCAGTTCTTCGTCTCTAACTGCTGTGTCGTGCTGTTAGCTTTAAGTGTGATTCATCTGTTGAGGGCTCAGGGATATCCACTTATGCAGAGCTATGCTAGTACACAACCGAAAGAATGGAAGAGAAAGAAAGAATGGAAGAGAAATTTGAGTAATTGTTTTTGTAGAAGTAAGGAATATACATAAATTATTCTAGCTGGATTTTTAAGTCAACTAATGGAAAAAGAGATTTCATTTTAACATCAGAGCTTACAGTTAAGGCATTAAAACATATGTCTGGTTCTTTAATATGTGCAAATGATTTCTGGTGGGAAAACATTTACATCTTGTACCTCGTCATCACTTGCATGTTAATTTTAATAATTTTAGTATGTTTCCGATGAGTCACACCTAACATTTGTTAAGACATTTATTTTACTATATACATCATACTTTTATATTTCTTAATTAAATTCCCCCTTGATATTCTTAGGAAAATACTATCTGTATATTTTTAACACCATTATGTTGATGGTAAATACTTACATTGAATAAAACAGTAAAATAATAGAATGTATTTCTGAGACATCCTTCTCTTAAGCCTTTTTAATATTTCTCTCCCCATTTTCATTTACTGCTTCCCCCGCATACACACCCTTAACTCAGGTGTGCTCTTGCGTTAAGGTTCCCATCACCATGGCCCGTGAAGAACAGCCCTTCCTTACTGTGGCTTAACGCTTCTTCCGACAAAATTATCATGTGTCTTCTAACCACAGGATGTTAGTTTCAGCAGGTTTTCTGCTGGAAAGCAGTGTAAAACATTGGTGGTAACAACAACAAAAAAAATCCTTTTCTGAGATGCTTATATCTAGAGGTAACCCATATGAACAAGAACAATAGCAAAGTTACAGAAAGAGAACCCAAAGATGTAGCGCCTTTTGAGAGGGAGATCACTGGGGTCTTTAAGACATACTACACAAAAGCCCTTCTTGGCCCTGAATGATGTTTTAAATTAAGTATTAAAATTAATATATCCAACTTGTTTTATTTGTAAATGTTGAATTTTTCCCATTCATCATATTCCAACCAAAGAAGAGATGGATATGTTACTAGCTACAGCATTATTTTTGTCCTATAGACCGTAAGACTTGGTGCACATGACCTATCAAAGGCATTTCTGCCAAAGAGCAGCAACAGAAAATTGACACCAGAAATCCTAAGCTCTGGTTACTTATTTAAGCCTGAGTCCAGGATTTCAAAGTTATTTGCCAAAAGATGCTTTCTTAAAGTACAACATGAAGGGACTTTATGAAATTCTCCAATAGTACAGAGAATCACTAAGACTGTTCAGGAAAAAACAGTCGTGTCTATAAAGGCTGTAGATACAAATACAGCAGCCCCAGAGTTAGAACAATAAAGAATACTTAGATGTCAAGGAGCCCTCTTCAAATATACACTTGGATTTGTGTTATAAACCCGACCTTCAACTGGGACCCTGAGCATGTTTTGTGGCTTCCGTCAGTTACTAGATATGTGTTACCCAGGTCACTTAACTAACTACATTGGGCTTCCTTACATCATTTATGGAATGACTCTTTATACCATTTGTGAAATGATGGGGAATGAATAATTGCATTTCTAAAGTCTCCCCCAGCTCTGCCACTGTATCAATTGAGGTTCTCCTCCCTCCCTCTAGAGACTTTTTAAAATTAAACTTTTTGTTTTGAGATAATTGTGGATTCACACACAGTTGTAAGGGGTAACACAGAGAGATCCCATGTACTCTTTACCCAGTTTCCTCCAAAGGTAACATCTTGTAAAAATATAGTACAATATTACAACCAGGATACTTACACTGATTCAATTAAAATACAGTACAGCTCACTATAGCTTTGATTCCTTAATATTTATCAGGTAAAGGGATTACAATCAGTGAGAGCTTACTGTATGGTGTGTTTTACATGCTTTCTTTTATTTAATTCTAAGTATAGACCACTTTAGATTAGGCCCAGCTGAAAGTGGAAGAGTCAGGTTCAAGGTCTAGCTGACATCACAGCCCTCATTCTTTCTACTACAACATGCTGCCCCTGAAAAAAATCTCCAAGATCTTGTCATTGCTTTACGTGACATCAAACTGCACCACACATATAACTGGGAATAAATGGGCATCTCTTTCCATCAGGAAAACTTTGCTTCTGCAGCTTTGCTGAGCCTCAGATCTAGGAAGATGTAAAACGTGCCCAGGTCTAGGTCACCCAGCCCATCAGCCGTTTAGTCAGGATTAAATCTGCAGTGTCTGTCTTCTGGATGGCCTCCTTTCTTTTTCACCTTTTGTACCATAGCCTCATTCTCTGAATGATAAATGATAGCAGAGTGCAGCAGAGAAAGAGGCAAGGACATTGTGGAAGAAGTCATTTGTATGTTCCAAAGGAAGAAAAGTAATTTTACAATAAAATCTGCTCAGACGAGTTATTTATGTTAAAAAAAAACCACACACTATATTACAAAATTATAAATGCAAAACTGAAAACCATGCTATTTGGACAGCCTTCTATGATCACCCTTCCAATCTTCTGAGGTGTCAAACACCAAAGTCTTTCTGAGCTGCTAGGGACTCAGCCCCTTACCAGTACGATATTGGAGTAACAATTAATTTACACAATGAATATGCATTGAACATCTACTGAGTGTCAGAATTAGAATACTGGGGACAAAAACAGCCCCTAATGCCTTTGTAAGGGGGGCACAGAATTTTAATGAATAGTTCTACAAATAGATATATTCCATATGCATTATGGAGGGAATCCATAAGGCATTATGATAATGCATAAAAGGGCAAATTAATCTGAGAGTTCAGAGAAAACTGTTTAAGGAATTAACATTTAATATGGGAACTGAAGGTCGAAAGGATAGCTTTTCCTGCTCAGAAAGAGGCCTTGTGGCCCAGGTGCTGGTTTCATCTGAATGTTGCCCATTCAGTTACCAGTCAATCCTGCTGTCCACTGCGTCCTTAACTGGGGTTATCAGCTGTAACACTTACACGTGTTCTGTCCTTGTGGCCTGAGCTTCTGCACCACATGGTGGCTGGATTTCAAGGATGAGGAATGAGGGAGGAGTTAACGCATGATAAATCCATTGGTAAATCTGTCCCTTAGAGATCAATATGATTGATATTTGACACATAGTTAAACAAGCAAATGGACATTAAAACATCTAAAATTACATATGTGATAAATATTCCTGTTTTTACTAAATAAAAAGTCTGGAATTAAAATTTAGGTTTTGTATCTGTAATACCAAAATAGACTTGCAACTTTTTACGACTCAGCTAAAAGGGTTAGGATAGCAGCTGAACTGGGCCCTATCTTATAGGTTTGAACTATAGCAGTTAATTGTCCTCCACTTTCTGCTCCTGCGAACAAAAAATTATTTGCTTTCTAAAGGAGTTAGCTCCATTCACATTAACCCACGTTCACGTCTTTCTCATTGATGACCTCTGTCTTGCCACTTATTCCTGGGTGAGCAAACCTAATATTACGACTGCAACAAATAACTGCAGCTGTCCTAACAGAGAGATTCTCAAAGGAAAAAGGGGAATAAGCAGAGAGAAAGGAGAAACAGAAAAACGTTGTTAGTGGTCGAGTGCGTGGGCTCTAAAGTTAACCACCTGAGTTTGAAATCAAGTTCTACAATTTATCAGTTGGGTGACTTGTTAACTTCTTTGTACCCTGGTTTCCTTTCTGTGACATAAGGTTTTAAAAATAGAACCAAAAAAATCAAGTTGTTTAAGTATAAAGTAAGATAAAGTTTATAAAACACAGCCTAGTGCTTGGCATATTTTAAGCCCTCAGGAAATGTGAGCTCTTAGGCCATAATTATTTTTATTAATAAGGAAAATGGTACCAGTGAGGGTGAGCACATGGGGATCTAGGCTGATGTGGGTGTTACCGTATGGATACTGTCCAGCCTCTAGTCTTCCAGTGCAATAGGCATCAGGTAGCCCTGGGAGAGTAGCTTAGTTTCATTGGGAGATAGCATAAGTGCATGCGACACGGGCCTCTCTGTGTGCCTGGACCTCTCATACTCCCCCAAGAATTTGATTGGGTGAGTTCCATTATCATGCACGATGGCCCCTGCATTTTCACCTAGACATAGTTACTTTAACTCTGTGTCTAAGCAGTTGAGGTTTTTTGCTCTTATCTCACGGGCTCAATATAGAATCGCTTGTGCTTAAAAGGGAAAAGTGGGCCTGGCAGACTTCTAAAGTTTGATAAATTCTCTCTGGAGATAGGCATGTTTGGGGAAAAAGAACACACAGCTGAGTTCCTATCCACCCCAGAGAGATGAGGACTCCCTCCCTCCGATGCCCTTGTCAGTCACTGGCTGTTTATAAAGGGCCCTACTCTCTCGTGTAGCCGCTTCTGCTCAGCTTTCCATCCTGGTGACCGTTAAGTCCCAAGCTGACTGTATTCGTCAGGGCTTTGCAAAGGAACAGAAGCAATAGGATATATAGAGATAATATCAGAGGAGATTTACTGAGGAAATTTGGCTCATGTGTTTAGGGAGGCCAAAAAGTTCCACACTCTGTCACCCATAAGCTAGAGGACCAGGAGAGCCAATAGTATAATTCAGGCTGAGCCCAAAGACCTGAGAACCAGGGAACCCAGTGGTGTAATCCCCTGTCCCAGGCCAGAGTCCTGAGAGCCAGGGGACCATTGGTGTAAGTCCCAGAGTCTGAAGGCCTGAGAAACAGGAGCTCCAGAGTCTGAGGGCAGGAAAAGATGGATGTCCACCTCCAAAAGGGAGAGCAAGAATTCACCTTTCCTTTGCCGTGTTTTATTCCATTTGGGCCCTCAAAGGACTGGATGATGCCAGCCCACTTTGGTGAGGGTGGATCTTCTTTACTCAATCTATTGATTCAAATGCTAATCTCTTCTGGAAATACACACATTGTTTCACACCCAGAAATAGTGTTTTACCAGCTGTCTGGGCATCCCTTAGGTCAGTCAAGATGACACCTAAAATCACCTATCGTGTTGACCAAATGCCTCTCATTCACTATCATGCTTTTATCTTTGGGACCCAAGGTCAACCTGTCCTATGTCCTTATTTTTTTCACCTGTCACCCAAACATAGACTCCTGGGATTAAATAGTGTTTTGACTTATGTTAATACTACTTTAAGTTTCTGTTTCCTGACCCCATCCTCTCTCTCTTCTATTTTCCCTACATTCTTTCCCTAAATCTACCACTCCGTTAGCAGTGAACTTCAGAGATCCTAAAACTCTTCACAAAATATTTTGTGCACTTTGGAGTTACATGAAATATTGTTTTCCCTATAAGACCTTGATTAACCTTTTCTTCTTCCAAGCAAATCTACATATTCTCTCTCTTCTTATCTCTCAGAGTTGAGAGGCAGCATCTGAACATCTATGCACTCCACTGTCACTTTTAGACTCTTCGTCCTCTGCCTTCTTATAAAAATTACATGCTCTTTCATGGTTCATGCCAATCACCTACATGATCTCCACCTCTCTTAGGACTAAAAAGCAACCCAGAAGCTGTTTTTAAACATGGTGTTTAATTCTTTTCTGTAGCTAACATGGTCTAGCTCCAAAACCCGTGGGATTTATGCTGTGAAGTTCCTACTGGGGCTTTCCAAAAATTCCACACAACATGGTTTTTTTCCACCTAAAATTGTGGTTCACATTTTTAAGTCTGAAACTGTGAAGGATCTGACATGTTATTCTACTTATAAGTTAGCCGGCCTTTCTTCATCTATTTATCTATCTACCATCTATCTCTCTCCTAAGAGAAACTGCAGACTTCTGTATGAGAGAACAGACAGTTTACCCACAGAGCATCTTAGCTGTGCCCTAACTCCCCCTGGGGCAACACAGTGAGGGCCAAGGATCACTTCTGCATGCAGAGGTTGTACTATAGAATATGAACACTGAAATTAGGACAACTAGAACTTATAGGGCAGCTGACACATCTGCCTTCCTCCTCTCCAGAAAGAGACTTTTGCTCTGGAATATAAACACATTTTCTCCAGGGAGGAGAAGAAAAAGTCTCTAGCTTTTTTTTTTCTTTTTAAACATCATTATTGGAGTATAATTTACAATGGTGTGTTAGTTACTGCTGTATAACAAAGTGAATCAGCTATACACATACATATATCCCCATATCTCCTCCCTCTTGCGTCTCCCTCCCACCCTCCCTATCCCACCCCTCTAGGTGGTCACAAAGCACCGAGCTGATCTCCCTGTTCTATGCAGCTGCTTCCCACTAGCTATCTATTTTAAAATTGGTAGTGTATATATGTCCATGCCACTCTCTCACTTCATCCCAGCTTACCCTTCGCCCTCCCTGTGTCCTCAAGTCCATTCTCTACATCTGTGTCTTTATTCCTGTCCTTCCCCTAGGTTCTTCAGAACCATTTTCTCTTTTTACATTCCATATATATGCGTTAGCATACAGTATTTGCTTTTCTCTTTCTGACTTACTTCACTCTGTATGACAGACTCTAGGTCCATCCACCTCAGTACAAATAACTCAATTTCGTTTCTTTTTATGGCTGAGTAATATTCCATTGTATATATGTGCCACATCTTCTTTATCCATTCACCTGTCGATGGACACTTAGGTTGCTTCCATGTCCTGGCTATTGTAAATAGTGCTGGAATGAACACTGTGGTGCATGTCTCTTTTTGAATTATGGTTTTCTCAGGGTATATGCCCAGTAGTGGGATTGCTGGGTCATATGGTAGTTCTATTTTTAGGTTTTTAAGGAACCTCCTTACTGTTCTCCATAGTGGCTGTATCAATTTACATTCCTACCAAGAGTATAAGAGGGCTCCCTTTTCTCCACACCCTCTCCAGCATTTATTGTTTGCAGATTTTTTGATGATGGCCATTCTGACTGGTGTGAGGTGATACATCCTTGCAGTTTTGATTTGCATTTCTCTAATGATTAGTGATGTTGAGCATCCTTTCATGTGTTGGTTGAAAATCTGTATATCTTTGAAGAAATGTCTATTTAGTCTTCTGCCCATATTTGGATTAGGTTGTTTGTTTTTTTGATATTGACCTGCATGAGCTGCTTGTATATGTTCAAGATTAATCCTTTGTCAGTTGCTTCATTTGCAAATATTTTCTCCCATTCTGAGGGTTGTCTTTTACATGGTTTCCTTTGCTGTGCAAAAGCTTTTAAGTTTCATTAGGTCCCATTTGTTTGTCTTTGTTTTTATTTCCATTTCTCTAGGGGGAAGGTCAGAAAGGATCTTGCTGTGATTTATGTCATAAAGAGTTCTGCCTATGTTTTCCTCTAAGAGATTTATAGTGTCTGGCCTTACATTTAAGTCTTTAATCCATTTTGAGTTGATTTTTGTGTATGGTGTTAGGGAGTGTTCTAATTTCATTCTTTTACATGTAACTGTCCAGTTTTCCCAGCACCACTTATTGAAGAGGCTGTCTTTTCTCCATTGTATATTCATGCCTCCTTTATCAAAGATAAGATGACCATATGTGCATGGGTTTATCTCTGGGTGCTCTATGCTGTTCCATTGATCTGTATTTCTGTTTTTGTGCCAGTACCATACTGTCTTGATTACTGTAGCTTTATAGTATAGTATAGTCGCAAGTCTGGGAGACTGATTCCTCCAGCTCCATTTTGCTTTCTCAAGATTCCTTTGGCTATTCGGGGTCTTTTGTGTTTCCATACAAATTGTGAAAATTTTTGTTCTTCTTCTGTGAAAAATGCCATTGGTAGTTTGATAGGGATTGCATTGAATCTGTAGATTGCTTTGGGTAATATAGTCATTTTCACAATGTTGATTCTTCCAATCAAAGAACATGGTATATCTCTCCAACTTCCCTCTTATAACTGCTTTTGCTGCATCCCATAGATTTTGGGTCATCGAGTTTACATTATCATTTGTTTCTAGGTATTTTTTGGTTTCCTTTTTGATTTCCTCAGTGATCTCTTGGTTATTTACTAGTGTATTGTTTAGCCTCCATGTGTTTGTAAATTTTTACAGTTTGTATTCCTGTAATTGATATCTAGTCTCATAGCTTTGTGGTCAGAAAAGATACTTGATATGATCTCAATTTTCTTAAATTTACCAAGGCTTGATTTGTGACCCAAGATATGATCTATCCTGGAGAATATTCCATGAGCACTTGAGAAGAAAGTGTATTCTGTTGTTTTTGGATGGGATGTCCTATAAATATCAATTAAGTCCATTTTGTCTGATGTGTCATTTAAAGCTTGTGTTTCCTTATCTATTTTCATTTTGGATGATCTGTCCCTTGGTGAAAGTGAGGTGTTAAAGTCCCCTACTATGATTGTGTTACTGTCGATTTCCCCTTTTATGGCTGTTACCATTTGCCTTATGTATTGAGGTACTACTATGTTGGGTGCATAAATATTTACAATTGTTACATCTTCTTCTTGGATTGATCCCTTGATCATTATGTAGTGTCCTTCCTTGTCTCTCGTAATATTCTTTATTTTAAAGTCTATTTTGTCTCACATGAGAATTGCTATTCCAGCTTTCTTTTGATTTCCTTTTGCATGGAATATCTTTTTCATCGCCTCACTTTCAGTGTGTATATGTCCCTAGGTCTGAAGTGGTTCTCTTGTAGACAGCATATATATGGGTCTTGGTTTTATATCCAATCAGCCAGTCTGTACCTTTGTGTTGGAGCATTTAATCACATTTAGGGTAATTATTGATATGTATATACCTATTACCATTTTCTTAATTGTTTTGGGGGTGTTATTGTAGGTCTTTTCCTTCGTTTATGTTTTCTGCCTAGAGAAGTTCCTTTAGCATTTGTTGTAAAGCTGGTTTGGTGGTGCTGAATTCTCAGCTTTTGCTTGTCTGTAAAGGTTTTAATTTCTCCATTGAATCTTAATGAGATCTTTGCTGGGTAGAGTAATCTTGACTGTAAGTTTTTCCCTTTCATCACTTTAAATATCTCCTGCCACACCCTTCTGGCCTGCAGAGTTTCTGCTGAGAAATCAGCTGTTAACTTTATGGCGATTCCCTTGTATGTTACTTGTTTCTTTTCCCTTGCTGATTTTAATACTTTTTCTTTGTATTTAATTGTTGATTGCTTAATTAATATGTGTCTTGACGTGTTTTTCCTTGAATTTATTCTGTATGAGATTCTCTGTGCTTCCTGCACTTACTATTTCTTTCCCATATTAGGGAAGTTTTCAAGTATAGTCTCTTGAAATACTTGCTCAGACCCTTTCTTTTTCTCTTCTTCTTCTGGGACCCATAAAATTCGAATGCTGGTGTTTAATGTTGTCCCAGATGTCTGAGACTGTCCTCAATTCTTTTCATTCTTTTTTCTTTATTCTGCTCTGCAGTAGTTATTTCCACTATTTTATCTTCCCAGTCACTTATCCATTCTTCTGCCTGAGTTATTCTGCTATTGATTCCTTCTGGAGAATTTTTAATTTCACTTACTGTGTTTTTCATCATTGTTTGTTTGCTCTTTACTTCTTCTAGGTCCTTGTTAAATGTTTCTTGTATTTTCTCCATTCTGTTTGCAAGATTTTGGATATCTTTACTATCATTACTCTGAATTCTATTTCACGTAGACTGCCTATTTCCTCTTCATTTGTTTGGTCTTGTGGGTTCTTACTTTGCTCCTCCATCTGCTGTGTATTTCTCTGTCTTCTCATTTTACTTATCTTACTGCGTTTGAGGTCTCCTTTTCGCAGGCTGCATGTTCGTCGTTCCCGTTGTGTTTGGCGTCTGCCACCAGTGGGTAAGGTTGGTTCAGTGGGCTGTGTAGGCTTCCTGGTGCCTATGTTCTGGTGGATGAGGCTGGATCTTGTCTTTCTGGTGGGCAGGACCACGTCTGGTGGTGTGTTTTGGGGTGTCTGTGAACTTATGTTGATTTTAGGCAGCCTCTCTGCTAATGGTGGGGTTGTGTTCCTGGCTTGCTAGTTTTTTGGCATAGGTTATCCAGCACTGTAGCTTTCTGTTCATTGAGTGGAGCTGGGTCTTAGTGTTGAGGTGGAGATCTCTGGGACAGCTTTTGCCGTTTGATATTACATGGGACTGGGAGGTCTCTGGTGAACCAATTTCCTGATCTCGGCTCACCCACCTAAGAGGCTCAGGCCTGACACCTGGCTGGAACACCAAAGCCCTGGCAGCCACATGGCTCAGAAGAGAGAAAAAGAAAAAGAAAAAAGAAAAAGAAAATAAAAAAGTTATTAAAAGAAAAAATTTAAAAATATATTATAAAAAAGAAAGAAAGAAGAGAGCAATCAAACCAATAAACAAATCCACCAATGATAATAAACTCTAAATACTAACCTAAGATAAACTTAAAAACCGAAAGCAAACCCCAAGTCTACAGTTGCTCCCCATGTCCACTGCCTTAATTTTGGGTTGATTCGTTGTCTATTCAGGTATTCCACAGATGCAGGGCACATCAAGTTGATGGTGGAGATTTAATCCGCTGCTCCTGAGGCTGCTGGGAGAGATTTCCCTTTCTCTTCTTTGTTCGCACAGCTGCCGGGGTTCAGCTTTGGTTCTGGCCCCACCTCTGCGTGTAGGTCACCCTCTGGCATCTGTTCTTCACCCAGACAAGACGGGGTTAAAGCAGCAGCTGATTAGGTGGCTCTGGCTCACTCAGGCCAGGTGGAGGGAGGGGTACAGGATGTGGGGCGAGCCTGCGGCGGCAGAGGCCAGTGTGACGTTGCACCAGCCTGAGGTGCGCCGTGTGTTCTCCCGGGGCATTTGTCCCTGGATCACGGGGCCCTGGCAGTGTCGGGCTGCACAGGCTCCCGGGAGGGGGGTATGGAGAGTGACCTGTGCTCGCACACAAGCTTCTTGGTGGCGGCAGCAGCAGCCTTAGCATCTCATGCCCGTCTCTGGGGTCCGCGCTGTTAGCCGCGGCTCGCGCCCGTCTCTGGAGCTTGTTTAGACGGTGCTCTGAGTCCCCTCTCCTCGCACACCCCGCAACGATGGGCTCTTGATGTTTAGACAGTTACAGACTTTTCCCCGGACTCCCTCCCGGCTAGCCGTGGTGCACTAGCCCCCTTCAGGCTGTGTTCACACAGCCAACCCCAGTCCACTCCCTGGGATCCGACCTCCGAAGCCCGAGCCTCAGCTCCCAGCCCCCGCCCGCCCCGGCGGGGGAGCAGACAAGCCTCTCGGGCTGGTGAGTGCCGGTCGGCACCGATCCTCCGTGCGGGAACCTGTCCGCTTTGCCCTCCGCACCCCTGTTGTTGCGCTCTCCTCCATGGCTCCAAAGCTTTCCCCCTCCGCCACCCGCAGTCTCCGCCCGTGAAGGGGCTTCCAGTGTGTGGAAACCTTTCCTCCTTCACGACTCCCTCCCACTGGTGCAGGTCCCGTCCCTATTCTTTTGTTTCTGTTTTTTCTTTTTCCCTACCCAGGTATGTGGGGACTTTCTTGCCTTTTGAGAGGTCTGAGGTCTTCTGCCAGCATTCGGTAGGTGTTCTGTAGGAGTTGTTCCACGTGTAGATGTATTTCTGATGTATCTGTGGGGAGGAAGGTGATCTCCGCGTCTTACTCCTCCACCAACTTGAAGGTGCCCCCAAGTCTCTGGCTTTTATCCACCACTTTGGCATATAAACAAATGGCCTCAGGGGAGATCTGTATTTAAGACTGCTATTCAATCACTCTTCATTCAGAAAGCCAGGACCACCCAGAAATGTGAGAACAAGAGTAGTTTCACAAGACTCTGGCCCAAGTGGTAGAACTGCTTTCATAGCCACGTTTTCCTGCCCTGGATCCCACTCACATCTGTCAGTCTTTCATGACATCTACTACAGGTCAGAGCATTATTGTTACCAATGGAATATTCTGCCACAGACCCAAAGATGCTTTCTTCTTAGCTTTCTACACTCCTAAGTCCTCTTAGGTGTGAGATGCAGTAATTTTGCAGGGGACATCCCAGCATAGCTTGGATCATTGGGCCCCTCAAAACTTTACCAATATAGTGGGCCCTGATTCTTCATAGGTTTTATTTCCTACCCTCTGTAGTTCATATGCATTTAATCAAAACCTCTAACATATTTGCAACTGCTTGCTCATTTGGTCCTGTTAACGTGACGTTGCCCGTAAAGCATACTAATGTGGTGTTCTGTAAATGTTCAGATGGTCCGGATCTCTTCTAAATATATTATGATAGATGGCAGGAGAGTTAATGCAGCCCTGAAGCAAGACCATAAAAGTATACTGCTGTCTGTTCCAAATAAATGACTGCAACTTTTTTTTTTCACCTTCCTTCTTAATAGAAATAGGAATGAAAACAGTTTGTTAGATCTATGGCCACCCACCATGTATCTGAGCCCATGTTAAATATCCACATTCTGCACGGCAAACAGAATTTGTTAGTGAATTAATTTGGGATATAGTGGGGACTCTCACCCCTGCATTTTCTGAGACGTTGATATCTGCCATTCCCTCCAAGATGCAATACTGTTTTTGATTTACTAACTTGGCCAGTGGGGGTGGGTTGGGATGGTGACAGTGTCAAGTGTTTCCATGTGGCCTTTCCCACTACAATCTACTAATTGGGAGAAGGAACTGTCAACTGAAAAAAAAAAAAACAAAACAAAACACACAACCTAAAAGTTGAGAATTATGTTTTATTTGGTGGATTTTCTGAAGACTGAAGCCCGAAAGATGGCCTCCCGGATAGCTCTGAGGGACTGCTCCAAAGAGGTAAAAGAAGAGCCAGGATATATAGGAGCTTCTGCAACGAAAACCAGGGAGTCAGAATATCAAAAGGTTAATGTTAATTAAAGAAAACCAGACATCTCAAGTTAATGAATTTAGTGCTTTTCTGAGTATGGGAAGATGCTCGAGTCTGGGTTCATTGAAATCATTCCTTTGATGTGCACCTCAGCTATCTAGGGCCAGCATCCTGCGTTTCTCTTCTTGGGTCCCCTCAGGGTGCATAGCTGGGTGTGGCTGTAGTGTCTGCTGGCTTGATGGCTGCAACATCCTTTGTTTCCTGATGTGGCAGGTGACATTTCTCATCCACAGAACTTCCGTTGGAGTCTAAGAACAACCGAGTATATCCATACCTATGATATTATTCAGGGCCAGGTCCCAGAGAAATGACCATTGGGTGATTCTGGGGACCCAGGGAACTCCCTGTGAGCCAAACTGGGACAATATTGTATTTATTATGTTTCACGTTCCCGAGCATCAAGTTAGCTCAGACCCAGTGTCTAATCTTCTTGGAAATATTTCCATACTCCCTTCCTCTTAGTATATGGTTACTTGAGTAAATGGCTGGAAGTCTCTTTGAGGAAAGACTGTGGGGACCATTTGTCTACATGCTGCCCACTTGCATGGTTTTGCAGGACCCTTCCTCCTGAGCACTTCAGTCAATATGTTTCAGATCTGCAAAATGGCTCAGGTCTAGAGACTGGGCAAGAATTTGAAATATTTTATTGGCAGGTGCCCTCAGCTTTCTTTCTTAAATTCTTATGATTATATGGATTGAGTAATACCCTTTTGGTTACCCTCCTAGGTTGCTTTCAGGGAAGCTATGTTTTTTTTCACCATTTCCATGGTGCCCTGTGGTTCAGGTCCCTGTCTGCCACTCCAGCCTTGCAGCTCACTGAGTTCATTGTAACAGCCCTGGCTTTGAGTTCATTGTAACTTCTGACAGCTAAGTGCCATTACCTAGCCTCTATTATTTTGGAATTCTGTCATTCCTAATTCTATTATTGAACCCACTTGTAATAGAATCTCCTTCTGTTTTCCCTTACTTACAGAGGAAAAGTCATCACTGAGTGTCTCAATGACGCTGGTGCCCCTCTCACTGGAGCATAATTTATCACTTTCGTAGAAGTATCCTCCAACTCCACCCACAGAACATGCTCAGCTGGTAGAGTTTCTAACTTTATGTCCATATCCATCTAGATGCCTACTTCCACTATCTGCAGTTATTCCATTTCTATTTCACTTACTGTGGGCCAGTGTTCTCTCCAAACTTCTGAGTGTCATCCAAATGAGAATTAGAACCATCTAATTAGCATATTAAGAATTAGCATATTAGCACCATCTTCTAGGGTCCTCTCCAGATTATTAGATTTTGTATGATGGGAGAATACTCATGTCAATAGACTCTCCATTAGCCATCCTTCTGTACCATCCACTCGGCCCCCCAACTTCACAGTCTAGCACTCTCAGGATCCAGTTCTTTATATCATTTCCAGGCTCCTGCTGGTACCTGTAGGCTAAATCATGCAGTTTTTCAAGATATAGTCCATTTCCTCTCTTCCAGGCCCAGCGCTACACTGGCCATACTCTGATGCAGCTGATGCTACTACTTGGTCTGGTGGCTAGGAAATGATGTGGGGCTAGATTCTTATGGTGGGGCAGGGGTACAATCTAGAGGCTGCTGCATTGTCTTCAAGCAAGAGAAAACTGGGAACTTTTGATTCCTCCTCTAACAGGGAGGTGTGGAAACTTCCTGTAGATCCAGAGGTTTCAAGGGGATCTGAAGCTTCAATAATATCTACCCACATGGCCCCACCCCATGACTCAGAGTCTTACTGCTCTCCCGCTGGACCCTTCACTTGATGTAGTTGAGACTTCAGCCTTCTTTAGAGACAAGCTACTAGCCCAGATCCTCTGTTTTATCTGTTCTAGGTTGTAAAAGATAAGAGTTACTTTATATGTGGCCTAAGAGGACCTCTGACTGTCACATTTTGCTTTTGGTTTGTGAAATTACCCTCAGTCTTTCAGTGTCCTTCTCCATGTATCAGTTACACTCACCAAGAGCCATCTGATTCCATTGTCCTTATAATTAGTGCTTCTACTGAACCTTCCAAAAGCCTCATGTGTTGAACCAGCCAGTACTGTTCCCTTTTCTGGTGTTTCATCCATTTCATCTGGAGAAAGTATAATAATGACCAATTGCATCAAACTTCATTCTGTTTCCTTGTTTGATACCTTTCTTTTCCACTAAGCAAAATTCAAACTGAGTTGTAAGCCCCTACTTCAGTGTTGGGCACAACATAATTATTAAGTGTGTAAATATTAGATTTCTTTTAGGGTCTGTGTGATGATTTTCACTAATTCCAATAATTTATTCCTTTTTAATATAGTGCACATAGAACCAGGCTAATTTTAATAGTTTCTATGTTGGAATTGGATTCTGTCTATTGGAAATAGATTGCAGCTAAGCCAGTGGTTATCATTGATCGAAAATCTGCCTGGTCAGGCCAATGTGATGGGTTAGGGTCTGATCAAGATGGCTCCAGGCCATAGCTTTTGCTCAAGCTTATCAGAAGTAGACATTAGGATTCTAGACAGAGCCTCTCTGCGTGTAATGAAATAAGTTTCAGTTGTATTTCAAGGTTAAAATTAGAATCAACTGTGTCAATATTAGTTTCATCAACCATATTACTTACATGGAGAAGTCATCACCTTTATGCGCGCACACACACACACACCCACCCAGAGTTTCCTGTTAAAATTTTAAAATTGAATTATGACTCACAATGGACACCAGCAAAATTCTGGTAATGTTGCCTTAACCTGTGGAACATAATGGAATCAGTCTTCATAGCCTCCTTTGTCTGTACTCACAGAGACATCTGCCTCTCCTTCCCAGTGTAATTTCTTTCAAGGCGGAATGGCATGCTCTCACAGCAGGGATGCCATTCTAGCTAGTTTTTGTCCTTGAGGTTGAAGGGCAAGGTCTCCAAGTTTAATTGATTTCTTTCTTCCAAAGAAAGAAAGGACAAGAAATATGGAGGCTAGTGGAAAACCCCTGGTGTTTGCACGGATGTCATTTGCCAGTGTGCAAAACAGCACGGCTTTCATCTCCTCACCAACATCCATGCTTGGTTCCTGTCATCTGTGCACTGCTGGTATCTGGCCCTGAATCTAACACACCACTGAATGTACAAAGGAATCTGCTGTTGTTGTTTTTTGGGCATTACTGTTGCTGCTTGAGCCCCACTGATGTTGCTCCAGCTCAGCAGTCAGCTGCTCAGACAATGAGAGCCTGTCTCTTCATCTTGCAATTTCCTGTTTCCCACTCTCCACTCCCATGATCCAACAAAAGGAATTCATTAAAGGAGTTAAGTGTTTGGTTATTATCAGAGGAGGGAAAACAAATTGAGCTATTTTTGACCACAGAGGTCTTTCACAACAGCCACTGAAGTCACCTCTTTCCTCACTTATAGTAATCATAAACAATCAGCCATGGTTTCTAGCGGTCACTGCATTATGCCAGCATAGAATGGGCAGAAGAAACCAAGTACAAATTATGGAATTATTTGAAGAACTCATTGTTTTCTTTTGTTCTTTGCTTATTTATGTGCCACTTGTATCATCACTGAATTTCTTGGTAAGTTCTGAATATAAAGGCAAGTAAGGCTGACATATGACTATTAATTTTCCTGGAGAGCAAATAAAAAACCTCTTTACTAACTCCAATAGCAGTCAGTGAGAGTAAACATCTTTAAAAGTAGGCAGAGCCTCTAATATCTTGTAATGTATGAAAGAAAACCCTAGCTTATTTCTAAAAGGAAACACCCCATGTATTCTTGATATATACATTATTGAGAAAAGTTAGGTTATTCTTTTATCATACCACTACGTTTTCAATTTTCTATAAAATTTAATAGAGTTAACTTATTACGTTTCACGTGCAAAGAACAAACAGGAAAAAAGAAACATTAAAGCCTACTGAGCTTTTTGGTTATTCAAGTATATGTGTGTGTGTGTGTGTGTGTGTGTATTTTATATATATATATATATATATATATATATATATATATATATATAAAATATGTATATATATGCAATATATATATTCTATATATATATATTTTTTAACATCTTTATTGGAGTATAATTGCTTTACAATGGTGTGTTAGTTCCTGCTTTATAACAAAGTGAATCAGTTATACATATACATATGTTCCCATATCTCTTGCCTCTTGTGTCTCCCTCCCTCCCACCCTCCCAATCCCACCCCTGTAGGTGGTCACAAACCACCTAGCTGATCTCCCTGTGCTATGCGGCTACTTCCCACTAGCTATCTATTTTACATTTGGTAGTGTATATAAGTCCATGCCACTCTCTCATTTTGTCACAGCTTACCCTTCCCCCTCCCCGTATCCTCAAGTCCATGCTCTAGTAGGTCTGTGTCTTTATTCCCTTCTTACCCCTAGGTTCTTCATGACCTTTTTTTTTTTTTTTTCTTAGATTCCATATATATGTGTTAGCATACGGTATTTGTTTTTCCTCTTTCTGACTTACTTCACTCTGTATGACAGACTCTAGGTCCATCCACTTCACTACAATAACTCAATTTTGTTTCTTTTTATGGCTGAGTAATATTCTATTGTATATATATGCCACATCTTCTTTATCCATTCATCTGTTGATGGACACTTAGGTGGCTTCCCTGTCCTGGCTATTGTAAATACAGCAGTAATGAACATTGTGGTACATGACTCTTTTTGAATTATGTATTTTTCAGGGTATATGCCCAGTAGTGGGATTGCTGGGTCGTACTATTTGTAGTTTTTTAAGGAAACTCCATACTGTTCTCCATAGTGGCTGCATCAATTTACATTCCCACCAGCAGTGCAAGATTGTTCCTTTTTCTCCACACCCTCTCCAGCATTTATTGTTTCTAGATTTTTTGATGATGGCCATTCTGACTGGTGTGAGATGATATCTCATTGTAGTTTTCATTTGCATTTCTCTAATGATTAATGATGTTGAGCATCCTTTCATGTGTTTGTTGGCAGTCTGTATATCTTCTTTAGAGAAATATCTATTTGGATCTTCTGCCCATTTTTGGATTGGGTTGTTTTTTTAATATTGAGCTGCATGAGCTGCTTGTAAATTTGGAGATTAATCCTTTGTCAGTTGCTTCATTTGCAAATATTTTCTCCCATCCTTAGGGTTGTCTTTTGGTCTTGTTTATAGTGTCCTTTATTGTGCAAAAACTTTGAAGTTTCATTAGGTCCCATTTGTTTATTTTTGTTTTTATTTCCATTTCTCGAGGAGGTGGGTCAAAAAGGATCTTGCTGTGATTTATGTCATAGAGTGTTCTGCCAATGTTTTCCTCTATGAGTTTGATAGTTTCTGGCCTTACATTTAGGTCTTTAATCCATTTTGAGTTTATTTTTGTATATGGTGTTAGGGAGTGTTCTAATTTCATACTTTTACAGGTATCTGTCCTTTTTTCCCAGCACCACTTATTGAAGAGGCTGTCTTTTCTCCATTGTATATTCTTGCCTCCTTTATCAAAGATAAGGTGACCATATGTGTGTGAGTTCATCTCTGGGCTTTCTATAGTGTTCCATTGATGTATATTTCTGTTTCTGTGCCAGTACCGTACTGTCTTGATTACTGTAGCTTTGGAGCATAGTCTGAAGTCAGGGAGCCTGATTCCTCCAGCTCCATTTTCCTTTCTCAAGAGTGCTTTGGCTATTCGGGGTCTTTTGTGTTTCCATACAAATTGTGAAAGTTTTTGTTGTAGTTCTGTGAAAAATGCCAGTGGCAGTTTGATATGGATTGCATTGAATCTGTAGATTGCTTTGGGTAGTAGAGTCATTTTCACAATGTTGATTCTTCCAATCCAACAACATGTTATATCTCTCCATCTGTTTGTGTCATCTTTAATTTCTTTCATCAGTGTCTTATAGTTTTCTGCATACAGGTCTTTTGTCTCCGTAGGTAGGTTTATTCCTAGATATTTTATTCTTTTTGTTGCAATAGTAAATGGGAGTGTTTTCTTAATTTCACTTTCAGATTTTTCATCATTAGTGTATAGGAATGCAAGAGATTTCTGTGCATTACTTTTGTATCCTGCTACTTTACCAAATTCATTGAATAGCTCTAGTAGTTTTCTGGTAGCATCTTTAGGTTTCTCTATGTATAGTATCATGTCATCTGCAAACAGTGACAGCTTTACTTCTTCTCTTCTGATTTGGATTCCTTTTATTTCTTTTTCTTCTATGATTGCTGTGGCTAAAACTTCCAAAACTATGTTGAATAATAGTGGTAGAAGTGGGCAACCTTGTCTTGTTCCTGATCTTAGCGGTAATGCTTTCTCTTTTTCACCATTGAGGATGATGTGGCTGGGGGTTTGTCATCTATGGCTTTTATTATGTTGAGGAGAGTTCCCTCTATGGCTACTTTCTGGAGGGTTTTTATCATAAACGGATGTTGAATTTTGTCAAAAGTTTTCTCTGTATCTATTGAGTTGATCATATGGATTTTCTCCTTCAATTTTTTAATATGGTGTATAACGCTGATTAATTTGTGTATATTGAAGAATCCCTGCATTCCTTGGATAAACCCCACTTGATCATAGTGTATGATCCTTTTAATGTGCTGTTGGATTCTGTTTGCTAGTATTTTGTTGAGGATTTTTGTATCTGTGTTCATCAGTGATATTGGCCTGTAGTTTTCTTTCTTTGTGACATCTTTGTCTGGTTTTGGTATCAGAGTGATGGTGGCCTCGTAGAATGAGTTTGGGAGTGTCCCCTGCTCTGCTGTATTTTGGAAGAGTTTAAGAAGGATAGGTGTAAGCTCCTCTCTAAATGTTTGATAGAATTCGCCTGTGAAGCCATCTGGTCCTGGACTTTTGTTTGTTGGAAGATTTTTAATCACAGGTTCAATTTCAGTGCTTATGATTGGTCTGTTCATATTTTCTATTTCTTCCTGGTTCAGTCTCAGCAGGTGGTGCATTTCTAAGAATTTGTCCATTTCTTCCAGGTTGTCCATTTTATTGGCATAGAGTTGCTTGTTGTAATCTCTCATGATCTTTTGTATTTCTGCAGTGTCAGTTGTTACTTTTCCTTTTTAATTTCTAGTTCTATTGATTTGAGTCTTCTCCCTTTGTTTCTTGATGAGTCTGGCTAATGGTTTATCAATTTTGTTTATCTTCTCAAATAACCAGCTTTTAGTTTTATTGAACTTTGCTATCGTTTCCTTCTTTTCTTTTTCATTTATTTCTGATCTGATCTTTAAGATTTATTTCCTTCTGCTAACTTTGGGGTTTTTTTTTTGTTCTTCTTTCTCTGTTTGCTTTAGGTGTAAGGTTAGGTTGTTTGTTTGAGATGTTTCTTGTTTCTTGAGGTAGGATTGTATTGCTATAAACTTCCCTCTTAGAACTGCTTTTGCTGCATCCCATAGGTTTTGGGTCATCGTGTTTTCATTGTCATTTGTTTCTAGATATTTTTTGATTTCCTCGTTGATTTCTTCAGTGATCCCTTGGTTATTAAGTAGTGTGTTGTTTAACCTCCTTGTGTTTGTATGTCTTACAGACTTTTTCCTGTAATTGATATATAGTGTCATAGTGTTGTGGTCAGAAAAGATACTTGATATGATTTCAATTTTCTTAAATTTACCAAAGCTTGATTTGTAACCCAAGATATGATCTATCCTGGAGAATGTTCCATGAGCACTTGAGAAGAATGTGTATTCTGTTGTTTGTGGATGGAATGTCCTATAAATATCAATTAAGTTCATCTTGTTTAATGTATCATTTAAAGCATGTGTTTCCTTATTTATTTTCATTTTGGATGATCTGTCCATTGGTGAAAGTGAGGTGTTAAAGTACCCTACTATGATTGTGTTACTGTCAATTTCCCCTTCATGGCTGTTAGTATTTGCCTTATGTATTGAGGTGCTCCTATGTTGGGTGCATAAATATTTACAATTGTTACATCTTCCTCTTGGATTGATCCCTTGATCATTATGTAGTGTCCTTCTTTATCTCTTGTAATAGTCTTTGTTTTAAAGTCTCTTTTGTCTGATATGAGAATTGCTACTCCAGCCTTCTTTTGATTTCCATTTGCATGGAATATCTTTTTCCATCCCCTCACTTTCTGTCTGTATGTGTCCCTAGGTCAAAAGTGGGTCTCCTGTAGACAGCGTATATACGGGTCTTGTTTTTGAATCCATTCAGCCAATCGGTGTCTTTTGGTTGGAGCACTTAATCCATTTACATTTAAGTTAATTATCGATATGTATGTTCCTATTCCAATTTTCTTAATTTTTTTGGGTTTATTAATGTAGGTCTTTTCCTTCTTTTGTGTATCCTGCCTAGAGAAGTTCCTTTAGCATTTGATGTAAAGCTGTTTGGTGGTGCTGAATTCTCTTAGCTTTTGCTTGTCTGTAAAGGTTTTAATTTCTCTGTCAAATCTGAATGAGATACTTTCTGGGTAGAGTAATCTTGGTTGTAGGTTTTTCTCCTTCATCACTTTAAATATGTCCTGCCACTCCTTTCTGGCTTGCAGAGTTTCTGCTTAAAGATCAGCTGTTAACCTTATGGAGATTCCCTTATGTGTTACTTGTTTTTCCCTTGCTGCTTTTAATATTTTTTCTTTGTAATTAAGTTTTGATAGTTTGATTAATATGTGTCTTGGTGTGTTTCTCCTTATCTTGTATGGGACTCTCTGTGCCTCCTGGACTTGATTAACTATTTCCTTTCCATATTAGGGAAGTTTTCAACTATAATCTCGTCAAATATTTTCTCAGTCCCTTTCTTTTTTCTTCTTCTTCTGGGACTCCTATAATTCGAATGTTGGTGCATTTAATGTTGTCCCAGAGGTGTTTGAGACTGTCCTGAATTCTTTTCATTCTTTTTCTTTACTGTGCTCTGCAGTAGTTATTTTCACTATTTTGTCTTCCAGATCACTTACCCATTCTTCTGCCTCAGTTATTCTCCTATAGATGCCTTCTAGAGGAGTTTGAATTGCATTTATTGTTCATCACTCTTCATTTGTTAGGTCTGGTGGGGTTTTTGTTACCTTGCTCCTTCATCTGCTGTGTGTTTTTCTGTCTTCTCATTTTGCTTAACTTACTGTGTTTGGGGTCTCCTGTTCGCAGGCTGCAGGTTCGTAGTTCCTATTGTTTTTGGTGTCTGTCCGCAGTGGCTAAGGTTGGTTCAGTGGGTTGTGTAGGCTTCCTGGTGGAGGGGACTAGTGCCTGTGTTCTGGTGGATGAGGCTGGATCTTGTCTTTCTGGTGGGCAGGTCCACGTCTGGTGGTGTGTTTTGGGTTGTCTGTGGACTTATTATGATTTTAGGCAGCCTCTTTGCTAATGGGTGGGGTTGTGTTCCTGTCTTGCTAGTTTTTTGGCATAGGGTGTCCAGCACTGTAGCTTGCTGGTCGTTGAGCAGAGCTGGGTGTTGGTGTTGAGATGGAGATCTCTGGGAGGTTTTCACCATTCGATATTACGTGGAGCTGGGACGTCTCTTGTGGACCAGTGTCCTGAACTTGGCTCTCCCACCTCAGAGGCACAGCCCTGATGCCTGGCTGGAGCACCAAGAGCCTTTCATCCATATGGCTCAGAATAAAAGGGAGGAAAAAAAGAAAGAAAGAAGAAGATAAAATAAAATAAAATGAAATAAAATAAAGTTATTAAAATAAAAAATAATTTTTAAGAAAAAAATTTTTAAGTAAAAAAAAAACAATAACAGAACCCTAGGACACATGGTAAAAGCAAAGCTATTCAGACAGAATCACAGACAGAAGCATCACATACACACTCACAAAAAGAGAAAAAGGGAAAATATATATATATCGTTGTTCCCAAAGTCCACCTCCTCAATTTGGGATGATTCGTTGTCTATTCAGGTATTCCACAGACGCAGGTATATCAAGTTGATGGTGGAGATTTAATCCGCTGCTCCTGAGGCTGCTGGGAGAGATTTCCCTTTCTCTTCTTTGTTCGCACAGCTCCCAGGGGCTCAGCTTTGGATTTGGCCCCGCCTCTGCGTGTAGGTCGCGGGAGGGCGTCTGTTCTTCGCTCAGACAGGATGAGGTTAAAGGAGCAGCTGATTCAGGGGCTCTGGCTCACTCAGGCCTGGGGGAGGGAGGGGTATGGATGCGGGGCGAGCCTGCGGCGGCAGAGGCCGGCGTGACGTTGCACCAGCCTGAGGCGTGCTGTGCGTTCTCCCGGGGAAGTTGTCCCTGGATCCTGGGACCCTGGCAGTGGCGGGCTGCACAGGCTCCCCGGAAGGGAGGTGTGAATAGTGACCTGTGCTCGCACACAGGCTTCTTGGTGGCGGCAGCAGCAGCCTTAGCGTCTCATGCCCGTCTCTGGGGTCTGCGCTGATAGGCGCGGCTCGCGCCCGTCTCTGGAGCTCCTTTAAGCTCGCTCTGAATCCCCTCTCCTCACGCACCAGGAAACAATGGTATCTTGCCTCTTCGGCAGTTCCAGACTTTTTCCCGGACTCTCTCCCGGCTAGGTGTGGCACACTAGCCCCTTCAGGCCGTGTTCACACCGTCAACCCCAGTCCTCTCCCTGGGTTCCAAGCCTCAGCTGCCATCCCCCTCCTTCCCTGGCGGGTGAGCAGGCAAGCCTCTCGGGCTAGTGCGTGCCGGTCGGCACCGATCCTCTGTGCGGGAATCTCCCCGCTTTGCCCTCCACACCCCTGTTGCTGTGCTCTCCTCCGCGGCTCTGAAGCTCCCCCCTTCCGCCACCCGCAGTCTCCGCCCGCCAAGGGGCTTCCTAGTGTGTAGAAACCTTTCCTCCTTTCAGCTCCCTCCCACTGGTGCAGGTCCCGTCCCTATTCTTTTGTCTCTGTTTTTCCTTTTTTCTTTTGCCCTACCCAGGTACGTGGGGAGTGTCTTGCCTTTGGGGAGGTCTGAGGTCTTCTGCCAGCGTTCAGTAGGTGTTCTGTAGGAGTTGTTCCACGTGTAGATGTATTTCTGGTGTATCTATGGGGAGGAAAGTGATCTCCGCATCTTACTCTTCCACCATGTTGAAGCTCCTGTCCCTTGTCGAGGTTTTGTTTGTTTTTTTGTTTTTGGGTTTGGGTTTTTTTCTTCTCTTTTTATAATATTCATCATAGTAGAATAAGGAATTACATTTAAGCTCAAATGTGTGTATTTATTTGGATAATATTTATATCATTTTAGTTATCATTTAATTATGTCATTTTAATTCTATTACACCTTACTCTTAAAAATTTTTTTTATAACATTGAAGACAAGCAATGAAGAAATACTATGTGTAATAAAGAGTAATTTAATTAGAGTTCATTTAATCTTTATAACCAAATGTAGTAAATACCATTATTTCTAATTTACATCTAATTTTCAGAGATACAAACCTATTTCCTAGGATTACATAGCTAGCATGTGGTTGAGCTGTAACTTAAACCCAGGGATTCTGATTTTAAAATAGTATGTTTTTATTTTTAAAATAATTTCAAAATAACTGGTGGAACAAGTTTTGGGGATGAGGTTGTTGAAATAAATTAAAATTTGCCTTTAGAGAAGCATATTCCTGTGGTTAAAGGCACAATAAGTATTGATTTAGTTGGTACAATAGACAGGGATATGTTTCTTCTTAATACTTTTGTGTCTAACTCTTACCTTTGTTTTTTCTTGCTTATATTCCCTGTCCTAGGATCTAGATCCATGGCATGTCATATAGAAAAACACTCTCATAATTTTTAACGCATTACACGTACACACATACACACATACAATTTTATATCTTTTCTAAAGTATATCCATTACTTAACCTCAAATGTGAAAGGCCTTATGTAGCTGGCCTAGTTTGGAATCTTGTCTCTTGTATATTTGCTGAGTTCACACCTGCTGCTTCTCCATCTGCTACAATTTTAGATCAGTATAGAACCTTCTTGAAATACGTGGAAAATGTCAAACATACTCCCAAAAAAGTACTGTCTTTTTTAAAGCTGATGGTGTCCTGAGATGACTGAGGTTTTTCTTTTCCTAAGATTAGCACTCCCCTCTTTTGTTTTCAATGATTTAGAGTTTAAAGGATTAAGAATTATTTAAATGATTATTTAAAGGATCAAGACAACTTGGTCATGGTTTAAAGAACAGAGAAATATCATTTTGAAAATAAACATCATTCTACTTGATAGTAGGCACTTGAAAGGTTATCTATGCTATCAGTTTCTTACTTGAGTTATATAACAAGTTTTAGTCATGATTTCATATTTGTCAATTGTACAAATGGGTTTCTTTCCATCTCAGTCTTAATACATCCAGTACAAGATACTTGATACTTAGAAATAACATCTAATAGCTTGAGTCATTCATTCAGATATTTACTCTGAGCAAGTTTCTGCCTGGACCTGTACTATGAAAGTTTAAAAATGTGTTCAGTAAGGAACTTGATGAAATTATATTTGTGTGGGTATACTGGGTCATTCTTAAATACTAAGTTCCTATTGTTTGTGCTTAAAATTCAGACATTGAATTTTGTGTTTATTTTCTTGTACACTTATATGTAAATTTATTATACTTAAATTACTTTAAAATTATATATTTTTCCCCACAAGCAATAAAGAAGTTGTTAGGCGTAATAATGGATATAGTGGTTTGGAGGAAGGAGATAGTGAATCCTAAGTCGGTTGTATAGGAGAATTGTCAAGGTTTCGAAGCATTATTATGTTTCCAGGGTACGTTTGACGTTTTAGTGTTAATAACTTTTATCCTTTCTAGACACATATACTAGAATATTGTCATGAGCTAGGGTGGATTTCACGTGGAATAGTTTTTGCAGCAATAAAGTATTATTGGTTGAAAGTTTATTTTAATTCTAGCCAAAACGGCAAGTGCATGCAATCTTGGGTGTTTGCTCATTTATAAAATGAAGGCACTGGACCATTATAAAGTGATTTTCTGATCCTCAGCCAATCCTCGGCTGTCAGGCAGGGGTTTTTATTTGTTGGTCGGTTTGTTTGTTTACCACTGGGAAGGTCTGATTGGGGAGGAAAGGTGGGATCAGTCTTCTCCGAGAGCTGTCGGCACTAATTTGTTTGCTAGACTCTGATATACAGAACTGCTGAGATTGGTTAGTCTTCCTACATCTGTGTTAGATCCTAAATCTTGACTTGGTCTCACTCCTAATTTTTTTGTACCTTTTAACAATCTAGACTCTCTTGAACTGTTCTCTCTTTGCTACCACTTGGGGAATTTCACTATAGCAATTCCATTCCCAACTTCTGTCTGAACTTAACAGAATGAAGGCATCCACCGAAAAGAAAACTAACTAGATAACCACAGGCAACATAAATTCAGTCAAGAGTCCACCTAGGAATTTGAACTTTTTCAAATGTGTGCTTTGAGGATTTTCAGAAAGCACAATGCCAATCAATCAGATTCCTGGAATTCGTATGTTAGGAGGCTTTGATTTTTTCCCCCGAAAGAAACAAAACAAAGAGTGAACTTCTGCAAAGTGAGTATTGCATCTCAGAGATTGTGAGGTCCAAATACATGAAAAAAATACATTTTTCATATTTTCGTCTTACCTCAGCCTAAGATATGTATTTTATTTAAATAAACTTTAAATTTTTCAAAGTATCAAGATCATGTAAGAACTTGGCTTATTGTTTTGCCAAACACTTCTGAGTCAAGGCTGACATTTTAGGCTACTGAGTTGACATGATGATAAGGCATTTTAAGTAGAGCTTATTTTTATTCTCTTCAGAACTCCAGCCTTTTGATCTGTAGCCTGACCTTGGTCCTGCCAATTCACAGAAGGCTCCAGAATCTCGCTAAAGAACCCCTCCCTGGCTTTGGGTTGTAGTAGTGCTGCTGTCAGAATTCCCTGACGCTGCCTGGACGGACCATTAGTGTGTTATCATTTATTGGATAGTTCTTTCCCTATTACCTATATATCTAGACTTCTTCCCAGCATTTACTTCTTCCCACAGATGTGTGCATTTCAAAATGTTTTTTCTCCCAATATGTTCCGTACTACAAAGCATCTGAGCCTTCTATACCTGACTGTTGTGAGGTGCCTTCACAATTTGTATCGATCCCTCCACCGGGCCTCTCCCTTAAGGAAAAGTAATGTTTTTAATTCTGCCACTGCGTAGGCATCACTTGAGGCTTTTCCTCACTGCTCTAGAAACCTAGAAATTCTAAAAATTAAAACATCCATCTCTGTCTATTCTGGTCGTAATGTGGGCCTGCATTAAAGAGGGAGTCAGTGTAATTTGCCCAGTCACCCATCCTTAGGAGAGCCTGGGGCCTTGACTATTTCTTCCTCAGGAAAGAACTTGATTATGAATGTCTTTGACTGTGGGTGGTAATGATTTGGAAGGGTTCTATTTGACTGTGTTACGTTTTTAAAAGAGTTGTTTGGTCATACATTTCTACTAGACATAAAATAGAAAAAAAATGGCTCTTCTGCCCCTCTGCAAAATTATAATAATAAAAATAATCACAAGTAACAACAATAACAAAATATCTTCTTCCTGCAGGCACTGAAAGTTATACAGCCTGCGTGTTTCACGTTCAGATTTTGGCTACAAAGAAACTTAAATCTAAATGTAGGGTTTAAATGTATTGTTCCACACCATATTCTCAGTAGGCTTATTTCTCCACTCTCTATAAGTGATGTCTCACTTTTTAAAAAATTTCAGCTTTAGTTTACAGTCCAGAGTGATTTTTTTACTTTGTTCATTGTTATTGTGAGGTCTGAATATTTTGGATGTAGGTTAGATATGAACAAAAAATGCATTCAGAAATCAGAAACATTTTATAGATATTAACTGTTAAAGAGTAAAGCATCGACAACTTCATATTGAATGCATTCCACAGTTAAATATGCAAGATTGCAAGACTGGTCTATCTTAAGCTGATGATAGGTGTGTGTGGGAGCAGGGATGGAGAGGTTTATCCCTAAAGAAACTGCTCCAGGAATTCAAGTCAGTTGCAAACTGTCAATATGAATTGTCATCTATAAAAAGGTGACTATTATGTGGAAATTGTTATTCCAGAAAGAATTGCTTTGAGTAAACTGTCCCTGGGCATCCAGGAATTGTTGGCATGAAAACAATGACTAAAAACTATGTCTAATGACCTGGAACTAGGTATGATAGTGCAAAACCAAGAGTGTAGCGTTTGAATGTCTGTTCTCACCATGGACAGTACAAAGCAGCTAGATCAAAACTCCTTAATATTGATTTGCAGAGCTGTTCTTAGACATGACTGACACGGCTTTGAGTTGTACTAGAATCTTTCTCAGAATGACACCAAGTGTCCAACAATATTTCATCTCCAAACATTGCTCTGATAATCAGAACTCAGCATCAGTTATTAACAATATATAATACACAAATGCTTTAAATCATATTTTTTTTTGGTTTCGATGACATTAAGAAAATTGTGGAAAAGGTTTTTACCTTAGCTTCGTACTATGACTCATCATTCTCAGGCAAATGGCCTAGCTAAAACCTTGGTACAAGCTGCTGGGGGTGCCCACGGCTGATTGCTGGGGAAGCATGCCAAGGAGACTTGCCAGATCTGTCATCATTCAACATGGCAGTCCATCTTCAACAGCAGGAGTCTGTCCTGCTGAACTACAAATGCTTGGCAGCCTCTCAAGACTTGCCCTGATCATTTCTATAGAGATCTGGGTGATGCCTTATATGACAAAAAAATATGTTCTAGATGCTCATCTGTCTGGATTTGGTCCTTGGTTATTTTTACCCCAAGAGTTGATCATTGTTATAAAATGTAGTATTGAACAATAATTTTCTGCCACTCTAACTTTGTTCCCTAGGCTGTTTCAGACAGTCCAGTGGGTAAAAGGACAAGTGTGCTTTGTCCGACTGATTGACTTTCCGAGTATGCTGCAGAGGATGATCTGACAGCACAGAACCCTGGCAGGCATCTTAGCAGCTCACTTGCTTTTTTTCAGCAGTGGTCCTAGGGACTTGCTAAAGACAAAGAGGAAAGAAACAATGTTTTTCCATTGTGACTGTTGGTATTGCTGTTACCTCTCTTAGAATGCAGACATTTTCATGTAAAATATTGCCTCCTTTTAGGTAAAAAATGAGAGTTACCAAGTGAGAGGAGTATGGGGGAAGATAATGGGAAATGAATGAGATTTGGGAAATAGATGGAAATTCAAGTGGCTGTTTTTCTCCTTTGTGGTTGATAATAATCTGTTTTAGACTAGTGAGATATATATATATATATATATATATACACACACACACACACACACACACACACACACACACACACACACACACACGTCTTTTTTTCTAGTGACCAGAACCAAAAGTAGTGAACATATGAATATATCATATAAATATAAATATCAAACACATCTCACTTGGATGTGAAGATGTATGACTTGATGAGTATAGCTGGGTCTAAAGATAGATGTGTCCCATAAATACAGTGTTTGCATTTGGTATATATTTATCTCGTAGTAAGTAACTTTCTTTGATGCTAGGTGATATTCTGTGAATATTCATACTGTATTAAACCATTAACACCCTCCCATAGCTATTAGTAAACAGTCTCTGCTCAAGTCTCCAGAGTGGCTCTACCATTATCCTAATCTTGATTACTGTTTTATTTATGTATGATTTATTTATTTAGATATAATTGACATATAGCGTTATGTTAGTTTCAGGTGTACAACATAAAGATTGATATTTGTATATGTTGTGAAATGATCAGTGTTTAGTAAACATTCATTACCACAGTGTTTCTTCTTGTGATGAGAACTTTTAAGATCTTTTAACAACTTTCAAATATACTATTATTAACTGTAGTCACCATGCTGTACATTATATTCCCATGACTTAGTTTATTTTATAACTGGAAGGAAGTTTGTACATTTTGACTTCCTTCACCCATTCCACACCGCGCCCCCCGCCCCCCCCCCCAACTCACCGCCTCTGGAAACCACCTATTTATTCTCTATGAGTTCCATTTTGGGGGTTATTTTTTAGATTCCACACATAAGTGAGATCAAACAGTATTTGTCTGACATATTTCACTTAGCATAATACCCTCAAGTTCTATTCATGTTGTCACAGATGGAAAGATTTCCTTCTTTTTATGGCTGAATGGGATGCCATTGTACATACAGTTGACCTTTGAACAATGCAGGAGTTAGGGTGTGCCCATCCTCTGCACAGTCAAGATTTTTATGCAATTTATCAAACCCCCCATATCCTCGATTCCGTATCTGTGGATTCAACCAACTGTGGATCATGTAGTACTGTAGTATTTACTATTGGAAAAAAACCACATATAAGTGGATTCCCACAGTTCATACCCATGTTGTTCAAGGGTCAACTGTATATACCAAATTTCCTTTATCCATTCATCTATTGATGGACACTTAGGTTGCTTCCATATCTGTGCTATTGTAAATGACTCTGCTATGAATGTGAAGATGCACCTATCTTTTTTTTTTCCTTTTGTCTGCAGTGCCACAGCTTGAGGGATCTTAGTTCCCTGACCAGGGATCGAACCCGTGCCCCCTGCAGTGGAAGCGTGGAGTCTTAACCACTGGACCACCAGGTAAGTCCTGCATCTATCTTTTTGAGTTAGTGTTTTTGTTTTCTTTGGGTAAATACCCAGAAGTGAGATTGCTGGATCATATGTCAGTTCTATTTTTAATTTTTTGAGGAAACTCCATACTGTTTTCCATAATGGCTATACCAATTTACATTCCCACCAACAGTGCACAAGGGTTCCCTTTTCTCCATATCCTTGCCAACACTTATTTTCTCTTGTCTTTTTGATAATAGCCATTCCAACAAGTGTGAGGTGATATCTCCTTGTAGTTTTGATGTGCATTTCCCTGATGATTAGTGATATTGAACACCTTTTCATGTACATGTTGGCCAGCTGTACGTCTTTTTTGGAAAAATGCCTGTTTGGATTTCCTGCCAATTTTTCAATTGAATTATTTGCTATTGAGCTGTATGAGTCTGTATATATTTTGGATATTAACCTCTTATCAGATATATGATTTGCAAATGTTTTCTCCAATTCAGTAGATTGCTTTTTCATTTAGTTGATGGTTTCCTTTGCTGTGCAGAAGCTTTTTAGTTTGATGTGATCCCACTTGTTTATTTTTGCTTTTATTACCTTTGCTGTCAAATCCAAGATACAATTGCCAAGACTGATGTCAAGGCCTTACTGCTTATGTTTTTTTCTAGGAGTTTTATGGTTTCAGGTCTCACATTCAAGTCTTTCATCCATTTTCAGTTAGTTTTGGTGTATGGTGTAAGATGGTGGTCTAGTTTCATTCTTCTGCATATGGCTGTCCAGTTTTCCCAACACCATTAATAGAAGAGACTGTCCTTTCCCCATTGTATATTCTTGGCTTCTTTGTTGTAAATTAACTGACCCTATATGCATAGACTTATTTCTGGGCCCTCTATTCTGTTCCATTGATCTGTCTTTCTGTTTTTCTGCCAGTACCATACTGTTCTGACTACCATAGTTTTGTAATATAGCTTAAAATCAGGGGGTATGGTGCCTCCAGTTTTGCTCTTCTTTTTTAAGATTGCATTGGCTATTATAACTTTTATATTAGGATATATAAATGAATATATCTACACATTTAAAATATTTATTTCTTATTTATCTTTAAAAATATAGTGTTCTCTACTACTACTACTATCACCACTACCACCACCACTTGTACTAATACTACTAATAGCATCACTGATTCATTGATCACTTACCATAGGCAAGTCATAGTCTTAAGCATTCTACTTATATTAACTCATTTAATCCACACAACACTGCTATGAGGTACTATTATTGTCATCTGCATTTTTACAGACAAGGAAACAGAAACACCAAGAGATTAAGTAACTTGTTCAAAGTAACACAGGTAGTAAATGACATAAGTGGGAGTCAAACCTACATAGTCTACTTTTAGAATCCAGGATCCTCACTACTACTCCTGCCAACCTAGTTAAGCAAGCACCCCTGATTATTTTTGGAAAAGAATGTTGTATTCTTTTCTAATATAAACACATAGACTTGCTACTATATTTGTTTAGATTTGACTTCACTGGAGCCCAGTTTAGCTTTGACATTTACAGATGGGCTAGCTTTCATCTCACTTCAAGATACAAAGCAACCTGGTATTTAGTCTACCTGCAAAACGCAGTTAGGAAGCCCTAGAGGAACCTAATTAAAATGCAGCACATTTCCAAGGCACTGTATCTTGCTGTGTTGCCATAGAAACAGTGGGAATTTCTGGTCACTGACCTTTAAGGGAATCAGAGAATACATTTTCATAAGGTTCATAAGAAGACCTAGCTCAGTGTATTAACCATAGTTGTAGGATCAACTTTGGAAATCCCCTATGCAATCCTTCCTGACTTTAGAAGTATATTATATCAGCAAAACCTACTAGAGGCTCAAACTGGACTTTTTGAAGGAATGCTTTTTAACAGCTTCCAATATACCATCTGTACCACTGGTTTTAAAATAATCAAAGATAGTGTTGTAGCAGCAAAGAAACATTAAAGAAAATCTTAGATAATTATACAGGAGATACTGGAACTAGAATAATATTTAGAAATAGTTTTGGTGTTATAGCTATTCTATTGCATTTGGATTCCTGAAATCTAGGTTTACTCAAAGGATAAAACAGAGCATTACTATATCAAAAAATACACCTAGAAAATCAAGGCTTAATATAATTTAAAAATATAAATTATTAATTCATGTACTTTCCAGTTTATTCATTTATAAATTCAGCCATTACATTAATAAATATGTATAATTGAACAGTTTTATTTATACTTTATGTATATGTATTTTTGCCATTTGACAGAAGCTAAGTACCCATGATGCAACAGGAAGATGAAAAAGCCTGCCTTACTGTAGACTACTGTTATTATGTTGATATTTTTATCTTCTACTGAAAATAAATAACTTAGTTCTAGCGACAGGATGTGCATAGTTTAGTTAAAAGGAAGGATCAATCAGGTTAGTCAGGAGCTGGCTAATTTCTCCTAGAATTAGAAATAAATCTCCGTATACATGAATATGACTTATTCTAGACATAGATGCCTGAAGAAGGCTAGAAATATACTAATAATTATATCTAGAAAAGCAAGGCTACCATCACATTCTCTAGACTTCTGGGGGGTTACTGACATAGTTGTATGTCCTCACTCTGAGAGATGATGTGACCTAGGGGCTGAGAGCACAGACTCTGGCCCCATATTGATCGAACTTCTGTTTTGGCCACTTCTTAGCTCTGTGGCTATGAGAACATTACTTAGCCTGCAGGTGCCTCTGTTTGCTCATATAATAAACTGAGGATAGTACTGGAACTTAGTGCTGTTTTGAGACTTAAACAAGTTACTATTGATAAATCACTTACATCTATATTTGACACATAGTAATAAAAAAAAGTATCTCCAATTTAAATTCCAGGGACAGAGAAAACAGGGAGGTACCAGCCCTGTTGTGCTCCTGCCCAAGACAGAAACAACACAGTAGGATGAACTCATCCCACATAGAAAGAGTGTGCTGTCAGTGTGGTGGACGGAGGAGTCTGTCAAGTTTTCAGTCAGAACATTGCGTTTTTCTTCCTCAGTGTGGATGTGGAAAGCATTATCCCTGAGAACTAATGGTTGTCCTGAAGCATGTGTATGTGTCTGTGTGTGCTGATCCAATAGTTAGCCACTGGATGAGCCAGAAGGTTGGGGAATATAGCTCATACTGGTGGGAGATTTTGAAAAGATCTGACTTGGAATGCCAAACCATACATTAGACTGTTGTGCTGCCAACTGTGGCCAAAGCCCATCCTGACCTGTTTTGCTAAAGCCCCATGGAGCGTATGAGGCTGAATAACTCAGACTTGGGGGGATGATGTCTGCAAAATAAGCCTGGGAGCAGACTAACCCTCAGGCCACTTGTCAGGTAGATGTCTCAGCAGTGGCTGTGAGACAAGAATCCTGAAAAGGCTTACGTGCCTTGCACAAATTTTGTTTAAGTGCTTGGTTCAAGACAACCGCTACTGGTGTCTATCTTCCCATGGTATTTTCTATGCACACATTGGTACTCGAAGGCTCCTTGTACAGAAAGGCTGTAATTTTCCATGTGATTTCCTCATGAATGTATCTAATGAAGCAAGAGACTTACCGCTTCTCTCCAGTTTAAGACTACATACACAGCAGCTTAACACTCTGCAGTCTCTTTCCAGTTAGGCAAAGACTAAGTTTCTGTGGTGATCATGCAGAGAGTCATTATATCCATTCTGCCTTCCCTCCTTGCCAGTGCCTAATATACATCAAATTACTCATGATTACATCTGAGCTGCCTAGCACTTCTAGAATAGTTTCTTAAAATTATACTTTCTGTTGGGGACTTTTTAAAGTGGCTATGCCATTTGTCTCCTGAATAATTAAAAAGATTTTAAAAAATTATTGATTTGTATAGGTCTTTTGACATTCAAGTTTATTGTCAGTGCCTATGGGGAATTAACAGATTTTCCCTAAGTAGAAAAACCTTTCCTAAAGAAATATCCTAGAATTCATATGTTTACCAGAATTTAAAGGGGTCCAAGAGATTTTTATAAATCTAGAGACATTAAGGCGATTCTCTGGTAGATCCCAGAGATGTTGCAAGGTACTTCCTGGAAGGAAAAGATTTGATTTAAAAAAAGAAAATCCTGGGTTAAAGTTAACCAGGTTCTCTCAGAGCCTTTAATGTGCTAATGTTAATGTGCCTTACGATTACCTAAAGAGGATGTAGTCAATATCATTTCTTACACTTCCGTATTCTGTGGAACCCACTTTTTTGTTTTATTTATTGATTTACTGAAGTACAGTTGATTTACAGTGTTGTTAATTTCTGCTGTACAGCAAAGTGATTCAGTTATACATATATATATACATTCTTTTTCATATTCTTTTCCACTGTGGTTTATCACAGGATATTGAATATAGATAGCTCCCTGTGCTATACAGTAGGCCCTTGTTGTTTATCCATTCTGTATATACTAGACTGCATCTGCTAACCCCAAATTCCCACTCCATCCCTCCCCACTCCCCCGCCTCCCCCTCGGCAACCACAGGTCTGTTATCTATGTCTGTGAGTCTGTTTCTGTTTCGTAGTTAGTTTCATTTGTGTCATATTTTAGATTACATAACATGATATCATATGTCTTTCTGACTTACTTCAGTTAGTATGATAATCGCTAGGTCCCTCCTTGTCGCTGCAGATGGCATTACTTCACTCTTTTTTATGGCTTATTGGGTTGGCCAAAAAGTTCATTTGTGAAAAACCCACACAAACATTTTGGCCAGCCCAGTATATATGTACCACATCTTCTTTATCCATTCATCTGTCGATGGACATTTAGGTTGCTTCCAAGTCTTGGCTATTGTGAACAGTTGCTATGAACACAGGGGTGCATATATATCTTTTTGAAGTATAGCTTTGTCTGGATATATGCCCAGGAGTGGGATTGCTGGATCATATGGTAATTCTATTTTTAGTTTTCTGAGGAACCTCCATACAGTTTTCCATAGTGGCTGCACCAACTTACATTTCCACCAACAGTGTAGGAGGGGAACCCACTTTTTTAGTAGGGTCTCTTAAGGTACTAGTGCACATCAGAACACATTTTGGGCAGTGCTGCTTCAGGGAATTCCCACAGTAAAAGGTTAATGTTTCATCTCATCTTTTTAAACTGCTCTAAAATCTATCCTCCTTCAAATGGCCATTAAGAACTTCAAGTTAATCGGGTCAGCTCTCATTGCATGTTGTTTATAAGCATGGTTTTATTATTCAGGTGAGATGGGATAAAAATAAGATTTTTGTAATGAGAACATTTTATTTTAATTTTCACCATTTATATACAAACACAAGATAAAACACATCACAAAACTAACATTTTATAGTTAATATTTATAGGTGCATAGTTTCATGCTCACGTATTTAAGTATTATATGTATTAAATTTCACAATACATCAATATATTTAGAATCATTAAAAGACACCTGAAAATCTTATAATATATTATAGTAGATCACTCACAATTTTTCAACATCAGCAACAAAAACTTGGTGGCGATTTAGAAATAAGTGGCAGTCACTTGGGTGTGTTTAATTTAATTTAACACTTCAGATCTGAAGCCACAGTATCCACAGCACACAGAGACCCTGCTATCATATATTAGGTGGGAGGGAAGCACCGAGATGCTGAGTCGGGGCAGGTTCAGATGCGCCAATCGCTGCTGATGGAAGACTTCAAGACACACTGAAAACGCTGAGAAAATGTCATGACTGGGCACGTTGGAACTGAGCACTGGTACAGGGTGGTACATCTGTCAGCAGATCTCAGGAAACTGGGAGCAAAGATATTTCCTAGGCTTCAGGTTCGTAATCCTGATACCCTTCCTAATGACAGGAAAATCGGAAAGACAACACGAAGTTTTAGTATACGTGACCAGTGATCAGGGCTTTAGGGCAACAATGAGATGGGACATGGCTTGCCACTTTGAATAAAGGTTATAGTCTTAACAGTTCTGGAACTATTCTGCTACATCCAGTATCATTTTCTTCTTTTTAATAGTTTTGTCTTCCTGTCAAATATAAAGGTGAATTATTATTCTTGTGATCAGCGTTAGGGTGTCTGAACTCTACTTCCACATGCGCCATTTAATAATCATATGACCTCGTCCTGTAGGACACAGTAGCCGGTCTATCTTAGCTGGCTCTCATTTTCTTCAACTGAAGTGTTAGTTTCTTTCTAAGAAATCACCTGATTTGGTTCTACAACATTTAAAGGCAAGTCACATTTTCTCTCCTTTTACTTTCCCAGTTGGGAATATCATCTTCATCTGTGGCTTCAATTATTACTACTTCAAAGCTCCTTCTCTCTCCCTAGAACTTGGATAACATAGACAGTAAAAATATTGATGGTCTTAACCAAAGGGGCCAGATTAGTCCTCCTAAAAAACTCCTCTAATAATAGCAGAATCCTGCTTAAAAACATATTTCCAATAACTCAAGCTGCTTTCTGAATGAAGGACAAACTTAGATGGCCAGGCTTTTACAGTACTTTACAATTTGTCTTTGCCCCATCTCTGCATCCTTCATCTGTCACTCTTCTCAAACCTTGAACCACATTTAATTACTCACTGTGCCTCAGACATATCCACATGCACTCTCAGACATGTATGCCTCGGAGTTTTCCTTGTGTTAGAATGTCCTCCCTTCATTTTGGCCTATCATACCTCCCACCCCTTCCCACGCAGATCACTACGACCTCTGCTATAAAACTTCTCCCGACTGATCTAAAGAAATCTTGTAAAATGTTAACCTTTTCTGTGCATCGTGTATATTTTTGCCCCTGTGATGCCTGGTGCATAAAAGGCAGTCAATAATGTTTGTGAGGAGTATCATGAGGAATAAATGAAGGGATGCACTTGTATTTGTTTTTCAGACCTACTAGAGTGTAAACTCCTTGCATCCGGGTACTAGCAGTTACTCTTCCTGTATTTCTGTAGTGTTTATTAGCATTGTGCCATGTATAAAAAGACCCCCAAATATTGGTAAAATTAATTAGGCAAATAATTTAAACTCAGTTTCTGCAAATGGAATGATTATCAGTATGCCTTGTAATAATGCCATGAAGAAGAAGAATAACCTAACTGCAACACACTTTAACTCAGTTTTTAGTGGTGGTGTCTGGTTTCAATATCAGGGTAATATTGTTCCCACAGAATTGGTTAGGGCGTGCTCCCTCTTCTGTTTTTCTGGATGATAAGTTAATTGGCATTAATTGTAATTAGTGGTATTTTTTTCTTTTTTAAATGTTTGGTAAAATTCACCAGTGAAGCCATCTGGTCCTGGAATTCTCTCCTTGGCTGGGTTTTTTAATAATTCATTCTTTTTTAATTAGACATGTATTCAGATTTTCTATTTCTTCCTGAGTCAGTTTCATTCATCTAAAAGTATTTTCTAGTTTCTCTTGTGATACCTTTTCTAGTAAAGAAACTTACTTTCAAATTAAAGTATGCTGTTTAAAATGTTAGACTGATCCATTGCAAACTATGCATTTATCATATTTCTACTAATTTTTTTGAGTAACTTTTACTATGCAAACATCTCACTAGAAATGGATGGCAAATAATAATTACTACTTTTGGCATTTAGTTGATTTCTCTAACTTTCCATTTTGGCATTTGTTTTAGAAGGTAAAGTGTCTAGTAAAATAATTCTTCAATGTAGGGGCCAGCAATCTCTTTCTGTAAAAGGCCAGGCTGTAAATATTTTAGGTTGTGTGGGCCACATACTGTCTCTATCAGTGCTGTTGCCTTTTTTTTTTTTAACTCTTTACAAACTTAAAAGCCATTCACAGCTTGAAAGCTGTTCACACAATACATGTCCTGGATTTGGCTAACTTGTGCATCTAGAGAGTAAGTCATTCTCTTTAAGGACAAACATAAGGGAAATCTGACAGTGACAGATTTGGGTTACTGATTATTGGACCCAACTTGAACTCTTAAACTTTATTTTTGGAGTTTCACGTGTATAAACTCTTACCTCAGAAGGCATTTCATAAGCCTCATTGTCAGGATCCACAGGTGTATCTTCCAGAATTCCTTCCTGGGAGGCTCCTTCACTCTAATATTTAAATGAAAAGCATTCAAAGACTTTGAGGAGGTACCATTATTCACTTCTAAAAATCACAACCATATTTTGAAAAAAATCTTATATACAGTATGGAAGGGATGTAATAAAAATGGCACTCCTTAGTGTCACTGCTAGCATTCTAAACTATACAGTGCCTTTGGTAAAACATTGAGGCAACAGGTGTTATTAACACTAAAAATGTACAATTTTTTGGCCAAGTAATGCACCATTCGGGAAACAGTCCAAAGCTAGAGAACAAAGGTGTTTCTCACAGGATCAATGACAGCAGTAAAAATTGTTAACCTAAATGCTCAATGGATGGTGAAGAATTAGGAAAATTATCATTCAACAATTCAATAGATTATTAAAACATTACTATGACATAAAAATTATATAAAAAATAAGAACCTCTTTAGGATACAATGTTTAGCAGTATATAAATGTTGTTGTATATATTATGGATACAGCCTAGGTAGAATTCAGATACAAAGGTGAAACAGATTGGAGGAAGGCACAACAAAATATGAAAAGTACTTTTTGTTGGGTAGGTATGCATGTTATTTTTACCTTTTTGTAAGTTTTTAACTTATATATAACCATTTATAATGTAAAAGCATACATATTTTATACTTTATTTCTAATAACGGCAAAGAAACAAATTTAAAAAACAAATTTCAAGACTGAAACCATACATATTTGGCAGAAGAAAACGCAACTATTTGGTCAGTTTTCCAATTATCTCTCCTTAGGATACCACAAGTTCAACCGGTTGTGGTCATGGTTTTATTAGTGTTCTTCATTAAATACCTTTTGTTGCTTTGCATTTATTCCAGAAAAGGAATTGTAAAAAGAGGTGACTGAAAATTAAAAGAGCAGGGAGGCACTGTGAGCCTATATGAACTTGCTCCAAGATATCAAATAGTCCCTCAGTCAATGTGGCTTCTGTTTAAAACTATGCCTGATGTAAATAACATCTCCCCATGTCTTCATCTTGAAAATACAGGTAGGGAAAGGGATAAGGAAATGGATGACGGTGAGAAAACGTCAAACGAAAGCTCATTCTTACATGAGCTGGGCAGAGGAGCTTATAGGTCATCCACCTCTGCCTGACTCCTGTTTTATAAATTTTAAAAGTCCAAGTTAATTATAAATTAAATAAGATATAAACCATCCCCCAAATACCTGACTTCTAAACATGGAGTAAAGGTACTGTTTTCAGTGTTTCACCTCTTGGTTCATGTCAAGGACATAGGTTCTGCTGATTGGTGGTTAGACACCAGGGCTGTAATATCACAAGACTTGAGTTCAGATCCTAGCGTCTACGGATTCTAGATCTTTTGTGATGCTGAACAAGTTTCTTAAGCTTTCTCTAAGCATCACATAGCCTTAGTGATAAAATGGGGCAGCAATAACTTTTTTAAATTGGGAGGAGCCAATGACATCATTTCCTCTCATTAGTATTTAGATAACTTTTAGTGATAGTCAGGTATGAGGAAAATAAGGTAAATTTCCTGTTTCTTTGCATTTTAAGCTTTTAGGGATTTATTTTTCTAACCTAATTTGTTAAAAGATTTTGATATAGACTGGACAAGTAAATAGGTAGAACTGACTTGCTTTCTATCACAAATGAGGTGCTAAGACTGGTGAATGTTACTGGATATGTGTGTGTATGTGTATTTGGGTGTGTCTGTTGCATTCTTCAAAGGTCATCCAAGTAATGGTCAATGTTGCTGGTGAATTCTTTGGCTAGATTGATCATGTATTGGGATCAAGTAAAATCCATCCCTGTTAATTTTAAATAATGACTTACTTAGGTTGCAAGTACATAATAACTGCTATTTTAAAAAGTATACGTATTTCTGAGCATGTATTTACCTAATCTTTAAAACCATACTCCAGATATCTACAGTTTATAAAGTAAAATATGTATCACTTGTGGGTAAGGATTTGAGAAGCCACAGAGGAAATGCTAATATAATATGTAAAAAGAAGTCAAATAAGTGATGAGACAGAAAGTCAGCTACAGAAGTAAAGACACATAAATAAATGGGAAAGAGAGGAATCAAGTGAAATATAAATACCAGGATGGTCAATAAGTATCAACATGTCACAAGAAGACGCCTATACTTTCAGGCATCTTTACTCACTAAAGGAATAAATATGTGTTGCTTTCACAAGTTTGCTAGAATTTATGTGTTGTTCTCTGGTGAATGAGATTACTGATTTCATTAAGATACAAATACATTAATATTCATAAACTATCATTAAGGTTTTAACTGTATTATATGAAGTGGAAATAGCTCACAGACCTCCCATGAGGCAGGCTATCCTTAGCCACATCTTGCCAAGGAAATTTGGCTTCAGAGGTTTAGTCATTTGCTCAAACTAGCAGAGGTGACTCCAGACCCTGTGCCCTTAACCACTATCCGGAGCTTCTTCTCCAGAAGAATTTTGGCATTCAAAATGTTTTCTTTAACTAGCTATAGATTTCAGAAACTGAGAAATAGGACATTCTCTCACGTCCCTGACTATGCCTTGCCTATTCCTTTAAGACCCAGTTAAGAGTCTATTCCTGCTAAACAAAATTATCTTATAATTTGGTTGCTGAAACCCATCAAAGAAGTTTATTCAGAAGCACTGTATGCTCTGTGGGGCCATTATACCTTTCATACTATAAAAGTTTACCCAGAAGGAAAAAAACAAGAAGTATTAGTTAAAGCACAAGTGAGAACTGCCTTTGTTTATCAAAACATTGATGAATTCTCTAGTGTGTAGAAAGAAACCACCCCAAGGGCATGGCTAGAGAAACTAGTGAGGATTAAGGAAATGGTGGGGATGAAGTTGCAGAATAAAAGAAAATTACTCAAAATCCTTTAAGAACAGGGGAGTATGATATTCAATTTCCTATTTTTCTATCCAGTCTTGTGCTGCAATGTAATTTCACCATCCTACCATATCCTTCACACATAGCCTGTTGGCCCTAAATATTCACTAAAGTGCTACCCAGTGGTCAGAATAGGATGCTGCAGTATGAGGAAAGCACAGCATAGGTAAGGAGATGGATTTTATATATATAATGGAAGCAAGAAATTAGAACCAGAATCGACCAGGAAAAAATGCAATCACAGGAAAACCATCAAACATGTATCTTGCCTTTCCTGTACAAACTGTACCTTAGCACGTCATTGGATGCAATCAGCAAATTTTGGACTGTGGGAAATGATACAGGACAAATAACTACTTCAACAAGTAAACTGCAAGAAAAACAAAAGTTTGGGGAAACATATAGATTAAAGTGGACTTCAGAGAGCATTCGAAAATTACAACTTAAGAACCTTATTTCACTCTTATTGGGAATCCTGTTTTGAGAAAAGAGAAACAAATATGAGATGGGGGAATTTAAACACTGACTGGATATTTAATTAAAGAGTTCCTGTTTACTTTTAAAATGTGATATTACATTTGGGTTTTACTTAAAGAAAGTCCATAAACTAAAAAATAATAATCACATGTTTTCAGATCAAGTAAGATATCTAGGCATTGCTTGGAAATTATCCAGGTTTGGGTTGGGAGAAATGAATAGGTTGTAGAAGAAACAGGAGTCTATGTGGTGGTGATTGGTTGCATTTGAAGGGGAGAAAATGTGGCAGGTAGATTAATTTGAACTGAAGGCAGTCGAGGCCCAGCAGACTCAGGAAGAGCTTTTTACATCCTCCATAACTGCCTAAAAGAACGTAGATTAGAGGCCTGTACCAGAAAGAGAGCTTTCACCAGAGAGAACTTTTTGTTTACCTGAAAGCGTCATCTCTATGGCAGGGAAAACATCTGATTACCAAAGACCTGCTCATCTCACCTTCCTGTGAGTTGCCCTCCTCCCCTCGGAAGCTTGGGCCCCTATCCCGTTCTTCAGCTCAGGGTAGCATATAAACCTCAATTGCCCGACTGCCTTTGAGTTCCGTATCTTTGTGGGGCTCTCAAACGTATGAAATTAATTTGTTTTTCTCCTGTTAATCTGTCGTATGTCAGTTTAGTTACGAGACCAACCAAAGAGCGTAGAGGGAATGAAGGGAAAATCTGTCCTCCCCAGTAGTTTGGTGCCGAATGTGGGGCTCTCCTTTGGCTGGACGTTGCTTGTTCTGGGGTTGCTGCAGCTGAGAGATCCTGGAAGCTCTGGTAGAAGGTAAGAATTCTTACCACATCAGTCTCCTGGATCTCTGCCTGCAGGATCTGGTGGAAGCAAGAGTGGGGAGAATCCTTCTCCTTTTTCTAGATTTAGATTAGCAGGAGACACTATTTGTGTGAGTCAGTTCCTTTGGTATAGTGACTCTGGTAAAGATTTGTTATGAGTATTCTTGCTTTCTATTGATTCCTTTCCTCCTAGGTCATTGTTTTCTTTTGTCTTTTGTGTTGTTTGTCATAAGGAGGAAAATCATAGGGTTGAATACAGGCATAGGTCCTATAAGCTTGTTGTTTGAGCTGGGCTTACAGACTGGTGAGTTCATGATTCTCATGAGACTGGCATCTCTTTAGACAAGCTTTGCTGTGGTTCCCCTATGTTAAAGACGACAACAACAACAGAGGAGATGAAGGATTCTTTTTGTCTTGTTCAGCCCCATCTGCCTGTTTTAACTTCCCTTTCCTGTTAAGATCTGCAGAAAGCACTCTGTCCAGATCCCCAGGCCCAGGGTATAAAGATTCCTTGTGTAAATCATGAAAGCCAGGAGGTGAATTTAGCAGAATCACTTGCGATGGGTGGTAGGGCTGGCTTCGCTGCCCCTTACAACTCCTTGTACTTTTCCATCTACTTTTCTGATTACAAGACCCTGTAATCAGGTTCTGCCAGCTTCAGGCTTTCCTATGCAATGTCCCTCGCAAATGTTTTCTGGACCCCCAATGCAAGAATTCACGTCTGTGGATGGTGGTAGTTCTGTTAAATTACAAAACCCTTTTACCTCTACTTTCAGTTCCTACCAAATTTAGGGAGGAGTTAAAAAGATTAATGTACATTCACAATCCCACTTACAGCTGCCAAGGTGTGTTTTTCCCCTCCATAAAAATTATTTTGGATTATATATAATAAAGTTATGTTGTAGTTAACAGACAACACAGACAGCTCCTGGCGGCGGTGGGGTGGAGGGGAACTCTCACAGAAGAAGCAGAGGACCCAGGCCCTCCTGTAAATAATCAGGAAATGGATCAGTTTGAGGCCAATATTCAGGGGCCAATAGAAGCAGCAGTAGAGGTTTTTTCCTCCTGAAGTGAACTGGTCCAAGACTGAATTGTACATTCAGGAAAAGGAAAACATTTGAAGGCCTTCGTTAAAGACTTTATCCAGACTTTTAAAAGGCATACTGTGTTAAACCCTGAAGCTTCGTCTTCTTTGGAAATCTCCCTGATATAAGGAAGCAAATTAAAGATAATGTAGTTGGATGGGTGGGCCAGCCCCTTGACAGTGTTCAGGCTGCAACCCAATCTTTGAGGAATTAAAATCAACTGTCCTTATCTTGCAAACCTTTGCAAAACCAGAAATGCAGCTCTAGAAACAATTCAAAACACACCTATCTTTACCATCCCCCAAACCTCCCCAATTCATCTCAGAATGCTTGCACATATTGTAAAAACTCAGGACATTGGGACAGAAGTGTTCTAAAAAGAAGGAAAATAGTAATTACCCTAGACTTCTGATAATTATAGAGAAACATATTCCAAAACTCCTTGGAGACAATTCACATTCTTTCTTTGTCCCTTGAAGATGTAAATCTTCCATGTCTTTGAAATGTACACACCCCAAGGATATAACTAATAACACAGCCCACCATCCTCTGAGACTGAAGTAAACAAAAGGGGGTGGGGGGTGGGGGGAAAGGCTTTTTAAAATAAAACACAAACTGCTATAAAATTTCCCTTGCGGAAAATTTAATCCACGGCTTCCATAAGGTTACTTATTTCGGACAAATGAAAGCCCTTGCCACAAAAATTAGTAAAATGCTTTAGCCATTTGAGTGGTAACCTTCACTTGTTCCATCTTCCAGAGACACAATTTGGATTCAACTGTTATTTACGAGCTAATGAGTTGTACTGTTCTACCTGATTCTTGGCTAAAATTTAGGGTCCCTGTTGGTATCTGTGTGTTTATATATGTCTATGGATGTATGTTATGTATATCTGATATATTTCTACCTCTGGATGGTATTGCCAAAATTAGTTTGCCCAAAAAAAAAAAAAAAAAAAATTAACTGACTTTGTTTAACTGGCTTAAAGAAAAACAGGCACTTATCAATTTAAATATTTTTTAAACACTCTGAAGTATAATAGACACTAACCCCAATGCTTTTCAAGTTCATGTGGTCTGGGACAATCTTTGGTAAATAAAAGCTAGTTTAAGTTTGTTGGTTTAATTAAAATCGGCATGTCTTTAGAGTTTTCAGCATTAAATATAATTTATTCGACCTAGGTTTCCTAAAAGTCAAATAAGCTCATGTGTCTCTGTTACAGAATTTGTCAGAAAGAAAAATAACCTAAGATGATGGCTAGCTGCTTTAACGTCTCATGACATTTTATGAGTAATCTAAATATGATTGTTAAGAACAAGTGAATGAAATAATTTTAGGGGAGATAAAAATTTTAAGTGAACTTTTCAAAAATAATTATGGTTTTATGATATGTCTACTTAAATAGTTTTCTAAATCTCTTTGGTAATTTAGAGTTTTGCTGTGTTAAGTTAAAGGATGGAAATTCATTGAGGTCATTTCCAAATAAGATAAAATACAGAACATAGGTTTATCCACTTTTGGCTTCTTATTACAGAGAAACTAAAGATATTTAGATCTGTCAGTAAAATGTCTTGTGTCACATTAAAAAAAAATTGTACTATAAGAAAGCATATACTTCTAGAAATGATGAAATGTACTCTTAAATTTGCCAGTCTGTGGAATGATAGTGTGACAGTTCACAATTGCTTACTTAGTTTTCCCTAGATATTAAAGTTTCCAAGAGTTAAGAATTCTAATTAATATACATAATTGAAACTACTAGAAAGAAAAAACAACTCTGTATGCAAGGGAATAAGATGTGTTTTTGGCTAAGAAAAGGTATGAGGTATGGAGATATGTTTTTATTAAGAGAAAAAGACTAATTTTGTCCTAAAATAAAGTAATTCTTTCAGAATGAGAAAGCAGAAAATAAAAGACAAACTAAGTGGATATACAAAGCTGTATATGTATACAAAGCTGTATATGTATACAAAGCTGTATATGTATACAAAGCTGGGCAGAGAGGGAGGGAGGGAGGATAGGAAAAGAGAATTTTGCCTTGTGTAGTCAAACTGGCTAAAATTGAATGCATTTATTATAAATATTTAAAAAATAAGCTTTAATAACAATAGTTTACTTATATTTGTGTAAAACTGAAACTTAATTTTCTTTCATCTGCAAGAACAAGATTTTCTTAGACTAGTCTGCTCTTCATAAGATTGTGAGAGGTTAAAGATTCTGTATTTTATCAAAATAATGTATTGTGCTTCATGTTCTCTTTATCAAGTCTTTGATTACTTAAGAAAACAGTCTTCTCTATTAGAAGAACTCATTTTTTTTAACAATTATGTAACTTTCTATATCTGCCTGCAAAGTATTTTGTTGTCACTTTGGTTAAATGGATTGACTAAATATTGTACCACAATGACCTATGATCCTATTTGAATCCCCCAAATCAAATTCTAAATGAAATCTTTTTGTCCTTGAAATAATTGGGATTTTCAAGAGGGTCCCTGGAACATCTCAAAAGATTGGTTCTCTCACCTTATATTTAAAAAAAAAGAGAGAGATGTTAAACTAGTTAAGTTTATTTGATGTTAAATTACATGGCAAGTATTGTCAGGCAAGAAGTAATACTAACCCTTCTTTATGTTGTATTTCTATGGATGTATGTCATTAATATGTATTCCAGAAATTGTATAAAATTCCTAAAAATGATATGTATTGTTTTCAGTCACAATTCCGGTTATTATTTTAAGATGTTGTATGTCGGGCTTCCCTGGTGGTGCAGCGGTTGAGAGTCCGCCTGCCGATGCAGGGGACGCGGGTTCGTGCCCCGGTCTGGGAAGATCCCACATGCCGCGGAGCGGCTGGGCCCGTGAGCCATGGCCGCTGAGCCTCTGCGTCCGGAGCCTGTGCTCCGCAATGGGAGAGGCCACAACAGTGAGAGGCCCGCATACCACAAAAAAAAAAAAAAAAAAAAAGATGATGTATGTCACAAAAATAATCAAATTTCCTTATCAACTGCATTATAATGAACTCTCATCAAATCTTTAACTGTGACTTTTCTTTTGTCATTTACAGACAGTTACTCTTTTACTCTGATGCTCTGGAAAAGGTTGCTTGCAAAAGTGCTTCACCTTCAAGAAACTCCTGGAGAGGAATCTAACAAGTACAGGTTTTTGATAACTTTCTGATCATACCACTAAACTGGGTAAGAATTTGCATTAATCTAATGGAGAGACTGACGGCTTCATAAAACTGCTAACGAAAGATCAATATCAGTAAGAATTAATTACATGGGAGTGAATGACTGATGAGGATGAGAACAACTTTTATGACTTTTTGTTTGAAGTATTCTTGGTTCCTTGGTTTTGTTTTTCTAGATTTAAGGAAACCTTTTCTTTCTTTCTTAAGCTATTAGCAAGTTGGTAAATATACCTTTGTGAACAAAGATACAACAATTACTCTTTCTCACTATCTGATCCCTCCAGAATTTGGAGACTCTTAGTGAGTATTCTTATTTTCATGGCATTACAAGTATTTGCATAAGTTCAGTAGGAATCTGTCCTCATAACATGACACAATTGGAAACATTGGTTATACACCAAGGCTTTGACTGGAATGTCATATTTGAGAATGTGCATAGAGTCAGATATGACCAGACAGGTTTAAGGAACTAAGGTTGACTTTATGGAGCCCATAATGCCCCTTGAAAAACCAGCCTCGTACTTTCCTTACAGGGTTCCTGGAAGCCGTATCAGATGAGTAAGGAAAGTCACTTCCTGGCAGGTGCAGGAACCTCAAGGTATCTTGGGGACCTCCAGAGGAGAAGACTTACCCCGAATATATCGGTACTGCAGGCAAAGTCTGATGGTAAGTCCCTGGCTTGGCTGCCTAGCCTCCAGAGGCATTTAAAAGTTAAATCTGAGATTCCTTATGAAAGGTTCCAACAAAGCAGATTTAAAAGAGCCTATATGGTCAGCCACTATTCTTGTTGCACTTACGTAAATAATAAGGCCAAGTTTGTTGAAACTAGACTTAATTTGCAGAGACATTAGTCTTACCATGGTTATCTTTGGTAGAAATGAAGCTAACTGTAGAGAGAAACATCATGTCTCCTTAATATACCTTTGTGGATATCATATTCTAGTGCTGTTAACTGTCTTTGAGGTTTTGTTTTCTACCTGTAAACTGGACTGGGTCCTGAATTCTTCTAGTTTCCTGCAATATTTGGCTAAAACTCACCAAGCTAATAGTTCCAACTTTTACCCACTTCTTGACTTGGAATCACTATGAACAAAAACTGCTCTCCTCCTGAATCTCTGCAAACTAAATGTGAACAACTTGATATAAACTTCCCAGAAATCATCACAGCAGCTCATGTATAGACAGTCTTTATGCCTGTTGCTGTGTGGGCCCCTCAGAAAGTTTACCTGAACACCCAATGCCATCAGAAATATTCAAACTGCAAAAGATGTTTTGGCCCTGACAGCTAGAAATCTTCTTAACTGGCTGCCCTTAGGACTCAAACTGGGTTTACAGTCTGCTCCAAACATTAACCTTTGTTTTTCTTTTGCTTCCACAGAAATGCTTTTGTATTGCATATCTAATTGCTTGCACAATATAGGCCTAACTGTGGGAGCCCAATTGCATCACTGCCTTCTGAAATGAGACAACTCTTTAACGGAATGGACCTATTCTCAGGACTCAAGACACTGGTTCAGTGAGAGGAGCAATCTACCAGCTCAGCTTCTGGACTGTGAAACTTCTTGGAGAGGTTTTAAAGGTGGGACTGACGAGGAGCAGAATGTGCCACCCCAAAATGTGCTACTTTGGCAGGTAGATTATTTTAAGCTGAAAGCAATTAAGGCCCAGCAGTCTCAGAAGAGCTTTCTGCCCCTGCCCTTAACTGCCTAAAACAATTTAGACAGGGAGGGGAGGAGACAAGATGTGGACTAGAAGAACTTGAGCTCACCCCCTCTCACAAAAACAGCAAAATCACAACTAACTGCTCAACAACCAACCATCAACAAAGAAGACTGGAAACTACCAAAAAAAGATAGTCTACATCGAAAGATAAAGAAGAAGCCACAACAAGATGGTAGGAGCTTTCGTGATATAATCAAATCTCATACCTGCCAGTTGGGTGACCCACAAACTGGAAAATAACTATATCACAGAGGTTCTCCCACTGGAGTGAAGGTTCTCAGCCCCATGTCAGGCTCCCCATTCTGAGGGTCTGGAATCGGGAGGAGGAGCCCCCAGAGCATTTTGCTTTGAAGGCCAGAATGGCTTGAGTGCAGGAGCTCCACAGAACTGGGGGAAACAGAGACTCCACTCTTGGAGGGTGCACACAAGGTTTCACGTGCACTGGGACCCAGGGCGAAGCAGTGACTCCACAGGAGCCTGGGCCAGGCCTACCTGCGAGTCCTGGATACTCTCCTGGGGAGATGGGGGTCAACTGTGGCTCACTGTGGGTGCAGGGACACTGGTGGTGGAGGCCCCAGAGAATGATCATTGGCGTGAGCTCTCCTGGAGGTCACCATTTTGGCACCGAGACCCAGCCCCACTCAACAGTCTGCAGGCTCCACTGCTGGGACACCTCAGGCCAAACAACTAATAGGGTGGGAACACAGCCCCACCCATCAGCACACAGGCTGCCTAAAGTCATCCTGAGCCACAGCCACTTCCAACACACCACTTGACCCAGCCCTGCCCACCTGAGGGGCAAGACCCAATTCCACCCACCAGTGAGTAGGCACCAGAAGCAAGAGGAACTATGATCCTGCAGCCTAGAGAATGGAGACCACAAACACAGAAAGGTAGACAAAATGAGATGGTAGAGAAATATGCTCCAGACAAAGGAACAAGTTAAAACTAAGTGAAGTGGAGATAGGCAATCTACCTGAAAAAGAATTCAGAGTAGTAATAGTGAAGATGATCCAAGACCTTGGAAAAAGAATGGAGTCACAGACCAAGAAAATACAGGAAATGTTTAACACATTATTGACGACTGGGGGATTTTTACAGAAACTAATGCCTGTGGCTGTAATACATCTCTGGTCAAAAATGTGTTGACAAAGAGCTAGAAGATTTAAAGAACAAACAGAGATGAACAATATGATAACTGAAATGAAATGAAAAATACACTAGAAGATATCAACAGCAGAATAAATGAGGCAGAAGGACAAACAAGTGAGCTGGAAGAGATTGGTGGAAATCACTGCCATATGGTGCTGGCATGAAAACAGAAATATACATCAATGGAACAGGATAGAAAGCCCAGAAATAAACCCATGCACCTATGGTCAATTAATCTACAACAAAGGAGGCAAGAATATACAATGGAGAAAAGACAGTCTCTTCAGTAAGTGGTGCTGGGAAAACTGAACAGCAATATGTAAAAGAATGAAATTAGAACATTCTCTAACACCATACACAAAATAAACTCAAAATGGACTAAAGACTGAAATATAAGACCGGATAGTATAAAACTCATAGAGGAAAACATACGCAGAACACTCTTTGACATAAATCACAGCAATATCTTTTTGAATCCACCTCCTACAGTAATGAAAATAAAAACAAAAATGAACAAATGGGACCTAATTAAACTTAAAAGCTTTTGCACAGCATAAACAAAACGAAAAGATCAACCACAGAATGGGAGAAAATATTTGCAAATGAAGCGACTGACAAGGGATTAATCTCCAAAATATACAAACAGCTCATGCAGCTCAATATCAAAAAAAACCCAAAAAACCAAACAACCCAATCGAAAAATGGGCAGAAGGCCTAAACAGACATTTCTCCAAAGAAGACATACATATGGCCAATAGGCACATGAAAAGATGCTCAACAGAGCCAGTTATTAGAGAAATGCAAATCAAAACTACAGTGAGGTATCACCTCACGCTAGTCAGAATGGCCATCATCAAAAAGTATACAAATAATAAATGCTGGAGAGGATGTGCAGAAAAGGGAACCCTCCTACACTGTTGCTGGGAATGTAAGTTGGTACAGCCACTATGGAAAACAGTATGGAGGTTCCTCAGAAAACTAAAAATAGAATGACCATATGATCCAGCAATCCCACTCCTGGGTATATATCCAGACAAAACTATAATTGAAAAAGATACATGCACCCCTATCTATGTTCATAGCAGCACTACTTACAATAGCCAGGACATGAAACCAACCAAAACGTCCATCGACAGATGAATGGATAAAGAAGATGCGGTACTTATATACAATGGAATACTGCTCAGCCATAAAAAGAGAATGAAGTAATGCCATTTGCAGCAACGTGGATGCAACTAGAGATGATCATACTAAGTGACGTAAGTCAGAAAAAGAAAGACAAATACCACATGATATCACTGATATGTGGAATCTAAAATATGGCACAAATGAACCTATCTACAAAACAGAAACAGATTCACAGACATAGAGAACAGACTTGTAAGTGCCAAGGCAGGGTGGGGGAGGGATGGACTGGGAGATTGGGGTTAGTAGATGCAAAGTATTTCATATAGAATGGATAAACAACAAGGTCCTATTGTATAGCACAGGGAATTATATTCAATATCCTGGGATAAACCATAATGGTAAAGAATATAAAATAGAATGTATGTAACTGAGTCACTTTGCTGTACAGCAGAGATTAACACAACATAGTAAATTAACCATGCTTCAATTAAGAAAATAATAAATTAAAAAGTAATTTAAAAATACAATCCCATTTTAATTAAATGATACTTTTAAAGAAACCAGTCTTATATAGAAATATGTATTTAGAAGCTATTCATGCTCTACTTTGGATAATCTGTTAGCGTATTACTCATTTTCTTGCCTTTTGCTCTTCTAACTCTTTCCTTAGTCTTGGCAATCCCTTCAGAAAGAAAGAGGGAGAGAGAGGAAGATAAAGTGAACAGATGAAATGAGAAAAAGTTTGACTGTTTTTTTTTTTTTTTGCGGTACGCGGGCCTCTCACTGCTGTGGCCTCTCCCATTGCGGGGCACAGGCTCCGGACGCACAGGCCCAGCGGCCATGGCTCACGGGCCCAGCCACTCCGCAGCACGTGGGATCCTCCCGGACCGGGGCACAAACCCGCGTCCCCTGCATCGGCAGGCGGACTCTCAGCCACTGCGCCACCAGGGAAGCCCAAGTTTGACTGTTTTTAATAAAAGATTTGGGATTGGGGAAGAGAGTAAAGCTAATACATTAAATCTATTTTAGCATTATTTTTGGATGTTCTTTATCAGTATCCTTAAATCTAGTTTAAAATACATTCAGCCATAAATTATAAAATAGTCTATTAATTGGTCTATAAATCAGAAATCAGTGTGAAATCATTTTTTAGAAGAAATTTTCACTATATAGCAAAGAAATAGTATTCTAGCTGAAATCTTCACCCTTGGTAAGCATAACAAGTAGCTCAGTGACTGCCATATTTATGAAAGTGGCATATAATTAGCTGACTCACTTAATAAGACTTCACAGCAGAGCAAAAAAAGCTTTTCTCATGTTACTTAGATACAGACCTACTTGCAAATACTAATACACAGTAGGAGGTCTGGGAATAAAGTATTTTCAGTTTCCATGTTCAAAGATTAATCCTCCATTAATAAAATAATATTATATATGTCTAAATATATATTTATATTTGCTGATTATTTAAGTTTGCATGGATAGAATTCTTGAAGATCAGCCCCTTGGCTAGTGCTTGAATAAGATATCATCAAAGTGAAAGTAGGTCAGCCTGAGGAAGAGCTACTCTTCTGTTGCCAGTTCTTTCATCTTTGCAAATGCATTGATATTTGGAGGCAAGTCTTTAAAACTAGCAACTGGGGGAGGAATCAGTGGGGAGTGCAGGTTTTGACAAAGAGAGAGAGAGCGAGTCTGCTTTCATATCTTAGTGAACCTAGGGAAAGCTGAAAGGCTCCTGGGAAGGAGGAAATTCCTGTGAAGAGCATAGTGAACCAGCCTTCGGTGTCCGCTTTCAAAAACAAGTGGGAAACTGGTCTTAATACCTGACTGGGAGAAAATACTTCAGGCAAAACAAACTGCTCATACACGAAAAGGTGGACAGGACCCATAGGGCTCTGAAGCAGAGAGAGAAGGCAAGAGCGCCAAGACTGGTGCATGTGAAACGCAGAAAAGAAGCTTGAAGAATGAGCAAAGATCTGCCTTCTTCATCTAAGAGAGCAAAGATTAGGAAAAGCTGTAAGAAAGGCAGAGCAGGAACACAGTACGCTCATGCACAGGTGGTAACCTGAGGTTCCAGGAGTCTCCATGCTACTGGGAACAGATGCCAGTCCAGTGTGAAGGGCTTTCAAGATCTGGAAGGAAAACTCTTCCGGAGGATCTCAGCCTTCAAGTTGGAATATCTTTGTTTAGCATCTAAGATGGGATGCAGAGGGAACAATGCCCAATAGACCACAGTAGTCAATTTCAATAGGTGTTGCAGTTACTCTACCCTATCATTTCTACCATTAAGTTCATTTCACATTAGTTGTGGTTGTTTCTTTTGGTTACTTAGAAAAGCTTTCCTCTATCCTTGTCTCAACAAATCTGAGATAAAACGGACATTTACTTAGAGGACTATCAAGAAATATCATGGGCTGAGTATATCCTCAGAAGATCATTCAAATGAAGTATTGTTAAATGCTTAACTTTCCATCTTACTCTCACATGGAATAACAATAATAGGTAAGGTTTATTTAGTGTGTACTCTGTATTTGTACTGTTCCAAGAGTTTCAAATGCATTATTTCATTTTAAAAACCAACTAGAGGAGGAGCTCCAAGATGGCGGAAGAGTAAGACGCGGAGATCACCTTCCTCCCCACAGATACACCAGAAGTACACCTACACGTGGAACAACTCCTACAGAACACTTACTGAACGCTGGCAGAAGACCTCAGACCTCCCAAAAGGCAAGAAACTCCCCACGTACCTGGGTAGGGCAAAAGAAAAAAGAAAAAACAGAGACAAAAGAATAGGGACGGGGCCTGCACCAGTGGGAGGGAGCTGTGAAGGAGGAAAGGTTTCCACACGCTAGGAAGCCCCTTCACGGGCAGAGACGGCGGGTGGCAGAGGTGGAAAGCTTCGGCGCCACGGAGGAGAGCACAGCAACAGGGGTGCGGAGGGCAAAGCAGAGAGATGCCCACAAAGAGGATCGGTGCCGACCGGCACTCACCAGCCCGAGAGGCTTGTCTGCTCACCCGCCGGGGCGGGCGGGCGGGGCTGGGAGCTGAGGCTCGGGCTTTGGTTGGATCCCAGCACGGACCCCAGAGACGGGCATGAGACGCTAAGGCTGCTGCTGCTGCCACCAAGAAGCCTGTGTGCGAGCACAGGTCACTGTCCACACCCCCCTTCCGGGAGCCTGTGCAGCCCGCCACTGCCAGGGTCCCGGGATTCAGGGACAACTTCTATGGGAGAACGCATGGCGCGCCTCAGGCTCGTGCAACGTCATGCCGGCCTCTGCCGCCGCAGGCCCGCCCCGCATCCGTATCACTCCCTCCCTGCGGCCTGAGTGAGCCAGAGCCCCTGAATCAGCGGCTCCTTTAACCCCGTCCTGTCTGAGCAAAGAACAGACGCCCTCCCGCGACCTACACGCAGAGGCAGGGCCAAATCCAAAGCTGAGCCCCGGGAGCTGTGCGAACAAAGAAGAGAAAGGGAAATCTCTCCCAGCAGCCTCAGGAGCAGCGGATTAAATCCCCACAGTCAACTTGATGTACCCTGCATGTGTGGAATACCTGAATGGACAACGAATCATCCCAAATTGAGGAGGTGGACTGTGGGAGCAAAGATATATATATATTTTTCCCCTTTTTCTCTTTTTGTGTGTGTATGTGTTGCTTCTCTGTGTGATTTTGTCTGAATAGCTTTGCTTTTACCATTTGTCCTAGGGTTCTGTCCGTCCATTTTGTATTATCTTTTACTATAAAAATTGTTTTCTTAATAATTATTTTTTATTTTAATAACTTTATTTTATTTCATTTTATCCTCCTTCTTTCTTTCTATTTTTCCTCACTTTTATTCTGAGCCGTGTGGATGAAAGGCTCTTGGTGCTCCAGCCAGGCATCAGGGCTGTGCCTCTGAGGTGGGAGAGCCAACTTCAGGACACTGGTCCACAAGAGACGTCACAGCTCCACGTAATATCAAACAGCGAAAATCTCCCAGAGATCCCCATCTCAATGCCAAGAATCAACTTCACTCAACAGCCAGCAACCTACAGGGCTGGACACCCTATGCCAAACAACTAGCAAGACAAGAACACAGCGCCCTCCATTAGCAGAGAGGCTGCCTAAAATCATAATAAGGCCGCAGACACCCCAAAACACACCAGCAGACGTGGACCTGCCCACCAGAAAGACAAGATCCAGCCTCATTCCCCAGAACACAGACACTAGTCCCCTCCACCAGGAAGCCTACACAACCCACTGAACCAACCTTAGCCACTGGGGACAGACACCAAAAACAATGGGAACTACGAACCTGCAGCCTGCAAACAGGAGACCCCAAACACAGTAAGTTAAGCAAATGAGAAGACAGAGACACACAGCAGATGAAGGAGCAAGGTAAAAAAAAAAACCCACCAGACCAAACAAATGAAGAGGAAATAGGCAGTCTACCTGAAAAAGAATTCAGAATAATTGAAGTAAGGTTGATCCAAAATCTTGGAAATAGAATAGAGAAAATAACAAGAAACGTTTAACAAGGACCTAGAAGAACGAAAGAGGAAACAAACAGTGATGAACAACACAATAAATGAAATTAAAAATTCTCTAGATGGGATCAATAGCAGAATAACTGAGGCAGAAGAAAGGATAAGTGACCCAGAAGATAAAATAGTGGAAATAACTACTGCAGAGCACAATAAAAGAAGAATGAAAAGATTTCAGGACAGTCTCACAGACTTCTTGGACAACATTAAATGCACCAACATTCAAATTATAGGGGTCCCAGAAGAAGAAGAGAAAAGGAAAGGAACTGAGAAAATATTTGAAGAGATTATAGTTGAAAACTTCCCTAATATGGGAAAGGAAACAGTTAAGTTCAGGAAGCACAGAGAGTCCCATACAGGATAAAGCCAAGGAGAAACATGCCAAGACACATATTAATCAAACTATCAAAAATTAGTTACAAAGAAAAAATATTAAAAGCAGCAAAGGAAAAACAATAAAAACACACAACGGAATCCCCATAAGGTGAACTGCTGATCTCGCAGCAGAAACTCTGCAAGCCAGCGGCGAGTGGCAGGACATATTCAAAGTGATGAAGAAGAAAAACCTACAACGAACATTACCCTACCCAGCAAGTATCTCATTCAGATTTGATGGAGAAATTTAAAACTTTGCAGACAAGCAAGGCTAAGAGAATTCAGCACCACCAAACCAGCTTTACAACAAATGCTAAAGGAACTTCTCTAGGCAGGAAACACAAGAGAAGGAAAAGACCTACAATAACAAACCCAGAACAATTAAGAAAATGGGAATAGGAACATACATATTGATAATTACCTTAAACGTAAATGGATTAAATGTTCCAACCAAAAGACACAGACTGGCTGAATGGATACAAAAACAAGACCCGTATATATACTGTCTACAAGAGACCCACTTCAGACCTAGGGACACATACAGACTGAAAGTGAGGGGATGGAAAAAGATATTCCATGCAGATGGAACTCAAAATAAAGCTGGAGTAGCAATTCTCATATCAGACAAAATAGATTTTAAAATAAAGACTATTACAAGAGACAAAGAAGGACACTACATAATGATCAAGTGATTGATCCAAGAAAAAGATATAACAATTGTAAATATTTATGCACCCAACATAGGAGCACCTCAATACGTAAGGCAAATGGTAACAGCCATAAAAGGGGAAATCGACAGTAACACAATCATAGTAGGGGACTTTAACACCCCACTTTCACCAATGGACAGATCATCCAAAATGAAAATAAATAAGGAAACACAAGCTTTAAATGACACATTAAACAAGAGGGACTTAACTGATATTTATAGGACATTCCATCCACAAACAACAGAATACACATTCTTCTCAAGTGCTCATGGAACATTCTCCAGGATAGATCATACCCTGGGTAACAAATAAAGCCTTGGTAAATTTTAAGAAAATTGAAATCGTATCAAGTATCTTTTCCAACCACAACAGTATGAGACTAGATATCAATTACAGGAAAATATCTCTAAGAAATACAAACACATGGAGTCTAAACAACACATTACTTAATAACCAAGAGATCACTGAAGAAATCAAATAGGAAATCAAAACATACCTAGAAACAAATGACAATGAAAACACGATGACCCAAAACCTATGGGATGCAGCAAAAGCAGTTCCAAGAGGGAAGTTTATATCAATACAATCCTATCTTAAGAAACAAGAAATGTCTCACATATACAACCTAACCTTACACCTAAAGCAAACAGAGAAAGAAGAACAAAAAACCCCCAAAGTTAGAAGAAGGAAAGAAATCATAAAGATCAGATCAGAAATAAATGAAAAAAATGAAGCAAATGATAGCAAAGTTCAATAAAACTAAAAGCTGGTTCTTTGAGAAGATAAACAAAATTGATAAACCATTAGCCAGACTCATCAAGAAACAAAGGGAGAAGACTCAAATCAATAGAAATGAAAAAGGAGAAGTAACCACTGACACCGCAGAAATACAAAGGATCATGAGAGATTACTAGAAACAACTCTACGCCAATAAAATGGACAACCTGGAAAAAATGGACAAATTCTTAGAAATGCACAACCTGCCGAGACTGAACCAGGAAGAAATAGAAAACATGAACAGACCAATCACAAGCACTGAAACTGAAACTGTGATTAAAAATCTTCCAACCAAAAAAACCCCAGGACCAGATGGCTTCACAGGCGAATTCTATCAAACAGTTAAAGAGGAGCTAACACCTATCCTTCTCAAACTCTTCCAAAATATAGCAGAGGGAGGAACACTCACAAACTCATTCCACGAGGCCACCATCACTCAGATACCAAAACCAGACAAAGATGTCACGAAGAAAGAAAACTACAGGCCAGTATCACTGATGAACATAGATGCACAAATCCTCAACAAAATACTAGCAAACAGAATCCAACAGCACATTAAAAGGATCATACACCATGATCAAGTGGGGTTTATCCCAGGAATGCAAGGATTCTTCAATATACACAAATCAATCAGTGTGATAAACCATATTAACAAATAGAAGGAGATAAACCATATGATCATCTCAAAAGATGCAGTAAAAGCTTTCAACAAAATTCAACACCCATTTATGATAAAACCCCTCCAGAAAGCAGGCATAGAGGGAACTTACCTCAACATAATAAAGGCCATATATGACAAACCCACAGCCAACATCGTTCTCAATGGTGAAAAACTGAAACCATTACCACTAAGATCAGGAACAAGACAAGGATGTGCACTCTCCCCACTATTATTCAACATAGTTTTGGAAGTTTTAGCCACAGCAATCAGAGAAGAAAAAGAAATAAAAGGAATCCAAATCGGAAAAGAAGAAAGTTGTCACTGTTTTCAGATGACATGAGGCTATACATAGAGAATCCTAAGGATGCTACCAGAAAACTAGTAGAGCTAATCAATGAATTTGATAAAATAGCAGGATACAAAATTAATGCACAGAAATCTCTAACAATCCTATACACTAATGATGTAAAATCTGAAAGTGAAATTAAGAAAACACTCCCGTTTACCATTGCAACAAAAAGAATAAAATATCTAGGAATTAACCTACCTAAGGAGACAAAAGACCTGTATGCAGAAAACTATAAGACACTGATGAAAGAAATTAAATATGATACAAATAGATGGAGAGATATACCATGTTCTTGGATTGGAAGAAATCAACATTGTGAAAATGACTCTACTACCCAAAGCAATCTACAGATTCAATGCAATCGCAGTCAAACTACCAATGGCATTTTTCACAGAACTAGAACAAAAAATTTCACAATTTGTATGGAAATGCAAAAGACCCCGAATAGCCAAAGCAATCTTGAGAAAGAAAAACGGAGCTGAAGGAATCAAGCTTCCTGACTTCAGACTATATTTCAAAGGTACAGTAATCAAGACATTATGGTACGGGCACAAAACCAGAAATATAGATCAATGGAACAGGACAGAAAGCCCAGAGATAAACCCATGCACATATGGTCACCTTATCTTTGATAAAGGAGGCAAGAACATACAGTGGAGAAAAGACAGCCTCTGCAATAAGTGGTGCTGGGAAAACTGGACAGGTACATTTAGAAGTATGAAATTAGAACACTCCCTAACACCATATACAAAAATAAACTCAAAATGGATTAAAGACCTAAATGTAAGGCCAGACACTATCAAACTCTTAGAGGAAAACATTGGCAGAACACTGTATGACATAAGTCACAGCAAGATCCTTTTTGACCCACCTCCTAGAGAAATGGAAATAAAAACAAAAATAAACAAATAGGACCTAATGAAACTTAAAAGCTTTTGCACAGCAAAGGAAACCATAAACAAGATGAAAAGACAACCCTCAGAATGGGAGGAAATATTTGCAAATGAAGCAACTTACAAAGGATTAATCTCCAAAATTTACAAGCAGCCCATGCAGCTCAGTATCAAAAAAAACAACCCAATCCAAAAATGGGCAGAAGACCTAAATAGACATTTCTCTAAAGAAGATATATAGATTGCCTACAGACACATGAAAGAATGCTCAACATCATTAATGATTAGAGAAATGCAAATCAAAACTACAATGAGATATCATCTCACACCTTTCAGAATGGCCATCATCAAAAAATCTACAAACAGTAAGTGCTGGAGAGGGTGTGGAGAAAAGAAAACCCTCTTGCACTGTTGGTGGGAATGTAAATGGATACAGCCACTATGGAGAACAGTATGGAAGTTCCTTAAAAAACTAAAAATAGAAGTACCATACAACCCAGCAATCCCACTACTGGGCATATACCCTGAGAAAACCATAGTTCAGAAAGAGTCATGTACCACAGTGTTCATTGCAGCTCTATTTGCAATAGGCAGGGCATGGAAGCAACCTAAGTGTCCATCGACAGGTGAATGGATAATGGATAAAGAAGATGTGGCACATATACACAATGGAATATTACTCAGCCATAAAAAGAAACGAAATTGAGTTATTTGTAGTGAGGTGGATGGACCTACAGTCTGTCATACAGAGTGAAGTAAGTCAGAAAGAGAACGACTAATACCGTATGCTAACACATATATATGGAATCTAAGAAAGAAAAAAAAACGGTCATGAAGAACCTAGGGCAAGACAGGAATAAAGACACAGACCTACTAGAGAATGGACTTGAGGATATGGGGAGGGGAAAGGTAAGCTGTGACAAAGTGAGAGAGAGGCATGGACATATATACACTATGAAATGTGAAATAGATAGCTAGAGGGAAGCCGCCGCATAGCACAGGGAGATCAGCTCGGTGCTTTGTGACCGCCTGGAGGGGTGGGACAGGGAGGGTGGGAGGGAGGGAGACGCAAGAGGGAGGAGATACAGGAACATATGTTTATGTGTAACTGATTCACTTTGTTTTAAAGCAGAAACTAACACACCATTGTAAAGCAATTATACTCCAATAAAGATGTTTAAAAAAACAAACAAACAACTACAGTTATTTACTTTTTCAATGAATGAACAGACAGGTCCGTCTAGCTCCAAAGCCCGAACTCCTAGCTACAATGCAATATTATTTATCGAATTTCTTGACAAAAACTTCATACTAAAACATTAAGTTGAGCTGCTTACAGAAGATAAAATTCAGTTTCAAAAAATTAACTCTCAATAGGCAATGTAAAATATGTTATGAGTAAATATTGAGCTATCTCTATTATTATTTAAATGTTTGTCACCATTTTATCAGAAAAAAGTTAGAGGCTGAAAGAATTATTGATATATATGTGTGTGGTATATTTACAAGAGCAAAAATCAGAATATCATTTTAACCACATGGTTATTAAATCTGCAAACACTAAACTGATTAACTTTTTGTTACAGGGTAAAATAGCTTATTATGAATTCAATGCATAACATTTTTCAGGTTTAGACCTTTCCATTAGAGTGGTTCTTACAGAATATAATGAAAAAATTGTCAGAAATAAATTGTTCATTTTTTCCCCTAAATATATGGCACAGAAATTACAGTTTTCACAGTGCTTTGAAACATCATCACTTGAGTTTCTTTCTTCACTCCTTTTGACCAGTCAGTGAAACTTTTGCCTGGGGCACAGGCCTACTCTTCCTAGCTTTACACTGGAAATGGTCATCTCTCCCAATCCCCAGCAATAGAATTTATCATTCTCATAATAAAAAGTAATGATCCAGGGACTTCCCTGGTGGCGCAGTGGTTAAGAATCCCCCTGCCAATGCAGGGGACACAGGCTCAAGCGCTGGTCCGGGAAGATCCCACATGCCACGGAGCAACTAAGCCCATGTGCCACGACTACTGCGCCTGCGTGCCACAACTACTGAAGCCTGCGTGCCTAGAGCCCATGCTCCACAACAAGAGAAGCCACCGCAACGAGAAGACCGTGCACCGCAACGAAGAGTAGTCCCTGCTCACTGCAACTAGAGAGAGCCCGCGAGCAGCAGTGAAGACCCGATGCAGCCAAAAATAAATAAATATATATTTTTTAAAAAAGGTAATGATCCAGTAAGTCTCTGGGCAGGTGTTACACTTAGTTATGATGTATTATTGACCCCGCATTATTCCACAGAGAATTTGGAGAGGAATAAAAGATTATTTCCTTATCACAACAAATGAATAGCCTTTGCTTTGTCTAACATTGTCTTTTTTCTACCTTTAATTAAACACTAAATGTTTATTTGTGTTCTTTTAATTACTTTTAAAGCATCCATTATTTCTGGATTACATTATTGAACTCTCAGTAAATCAATACAGACCTCTGTATTTATTTTTTTTTAACCATTCTCGCTTCTTTAATTTGGCCCATTTATATCTCCCTTTGGGTTTTTTGTTGTTTTTTTTTTTTTTTGAGTAGAACTCCTGATTTTTACGTCAGAGGGAGAAAAAACAAAGAACACACAGGATATTCTGTATTTAAGATGCTGCAATTGTCTCAATGGTCTCAAGGAGTAGGTGGGGTGGGTACATGCTTGTGTGTGAATGTTTGTATGAGTGTGTGTGTTGGAAAACTGTATACTGAGGATAATTCCTAATTCTAGTTCTGCTGAGAAACTGAAACTGGTTGCACAATCACTGTAAACACCTTGTACAATAGTCCCTTTCCTCTAACAACTTATGTACTATTTGTAGTTTGGAAGCACAGAAGAAAATACGCCTTAAAGAACATGGGATTTGGTGGCAGACTGAACTAGTGGCAGATGATATCCATGAGAGATTTTGAGCAATTTAGATGTCTCAACTGGAATATGGTGATTATAAAACATTTCTCAGAGTGTTGTACTAAATGAGGTGATAAACATAACTTAGCCTATAATGACCACAGCACACAGTCATAGTACCAGATACTTACTGAGCATCTACTAGGCTGCTAAACCGTCTTAAGTACTTTATCTAAATAGCCTAATAAATGCACATCATATATTGTCTCAATACATATTACCTGTTGTTTCTGTTAGACTTTCATCTTCTTGCTAATTATTTTTTTAATGCTTTTCTTGGAAAAGACTGAAACAAAAAACTCTTAAGAATGACTGCTTTTCCCTTATCTGACTGGCCACCTTTGGCTCCTCAATGAACTGCAGTGTTTTGCTTTGCTCAAACTGGTGCACAGGCTCTCCTCTTTGTTCCCTTTCTCTCAGCTGCCTAAAAACACAGCCGAAAACTTTTGTACCAAATGATAGATGGGCCTGTTACACCCTGAGTGCATCCTTGTGATTTTAGGTAAGAGGCAAATGCTACAGAACTATCAGTGCAAACGCTACAAGTACAATGTTCTAATTGTGTTTAAATGAAGACTTTTAAGCAGAAGCAGTGTTATGTTTAGACCGTATGAAGGGTGAGAAATATTCACAGAACCAGTACGTGAAGATAAATATACTTTTCCTGATACTTATAATGTTGGTAAAGAAACACCTCTTATCCTTGCAATAACTAGCTTCTCATAATTGAAGCAGAACAAGTTATATATTAAAATCCCTGACTTTTCCTTTGTAGACTCTTGGGTCAACCTCACAAAAGGGTCAGTACTGTACCTGTGAAACTTAGACTGCTAGATCAGTCAATTAGAACCTCGCCATAAAAAATAAAACACAGGGAAAATATAGAGAACTGAGATCTTAGAAGTGGCAAATACCAATACTGTAACATTACTACAGATTTTCCTTGACGGACAACGGGGTTACAACCCAATAAACCCTACGTAAGTTGACAACCTCCTATATTGAAAATGCATTTAATACAACTAGCCTACCCAACATCACAACTTAGCCTAGCCTACCTTAAATGTGTTCAGGACACTTACATTAGCCTACAGTGGGGCAAAATAATCTAACACAAAGCCTATTTTATAATATGGTATTAAATCCCATGTAGTGCATGGAACGCTGTCATGAAAGTGAAAAACAGAATGGGTGTACGGCTATCAAATGGTTGTATGTTGGTTGTTTACCCTCCTAATCGCATGGCTGACTGAGAGCTGTGCTAGCTGCCACCGCCCAGCATCATGAGAGAGTATCGTACTGCGTATTGCTGGCCTTGGCAAAGATCAAAATTCAAAATACGGTTTCTACTGAATGCATGTCACTTTCACACCATCATATAGTCAAAAAATCCTAAGTTGAACCATCATAAGTCAGGGACTGTGATATACTGTCATAAATACAATCACTGGTAGCACTGTGACTTGCTTCCAAAAATGTGCAATATATTTGCGTTTAAAGGGCTATAAGATTTTGGAAGGCAAATTTAGAATTAAGTTGTTCTGTATTAAGAACTGACCTTAAAATGATGATTTCTGTCATACTGTTTATCCATGAGCACCTCCAAATTTTGATTAAAAACTGTGATACAGAAAAATGTTTCTCTACAGCCTAATTCAGAGATAGAGATTCTATGTTTCGTGTTATATTACCAAATATGCAATCATATTGCCAATATTAACCTCAACTAATCAAAAGAAAGTAATTAGCAGTATAAATCCAATAAACATAATTACGTATAGTACTTATATCAAGAATCATAGAATGTACAATGCTATATAAATGCTAGATAAATAAAAAAAGATACATAAAAGTTAGTAAAACACAAGGTAGTAAATGTGATAAAAGGGCATAAGGAAAGTTAAAGTAAAATGTTCAGAATGGGGTATGATGACTTCTGGCTAGAGGAAACATCATTTGAACTGGGTCTGAATATTCCTGTTAGACTGGGAACTTCAGGGAGAGGACACATCATGGACAAAACAGAGTGGCAGGGAAGTGAATCTGTCTGGCTGGAGAATAGGGTATGGAGATAGAGGAGTATCCTCATAGCCATTTAGTAAAGGTTTGAACATTCAAGAACTGTTCTGTGTATCACACAGAAAAGTTATACGGTACATATTCTGTTTGAAAAAGAATGTTCTGCAAACGATGTACAGAACAGTTTGGAAGGAAGGGAAGCAGAGATGGATGGGTCACGTAGGGGATTAGTCATAGCAGTAATCCAGAAAGAGGTAATGAGATGACTAGAGGAATGGGATTGGAAATGGAGCAAAGGGATTGGTGTTGAGAGCTACTGTAGAAGCTGAATGGACAGAATTCAGCAACTGTTATTTATGACTGTGACAACTCAGATTTTATCCTACTTGCAAGCTAACAAGTTAGCCTGCCACAGCTTTAGGGATGCTGGCCAAGGACACAAGAGTCTTGGGTCAGAGACAAATGACTTTATTCCTCATCATAAAAGCAGGAGCCAGAGTATGATCATTTTCTTCACCAGATTCCCCAAGCCCTAATTCCCACAGAGAGGTTCAGGTAAATGCCTACACAGCCAGTGGGTTGCATTATAGAAGAAGAATCCACGGCTTAGGCAACCGGAATCTTTTATAATCGCCAGTTAACATGTCTTTCCTTTGCCCCAGAAAGAGACACTATCTCTAACCAAGGCTGTAAGCACATCCGCCCTTTGTTTTAGAGAGAGAAACTATTTCTCTCCTCCAAGCTGTTCACTATACAAAAATCCTTGAAACGTGGCCTCAAACACAAGGCAGTTGGTGCCTTGCTTGCAGAATGTGCAGAAATGTGAGATACTTGTTCTCTCAGCACTGCTTGGATGTGGGCAAATGACATAGGACATGGGATAAAAACAACGAGGTTTTGAGTTTGACTAGGAAAATGGGGACTGTTATTATAGCAATACAGTAAAAGAGGAGGAAGTAGATTTTAAGGGCCAAGTCATTTTTTGCTATGTTGAGTCTGAGGTGCTTCTGTAAATATATGTTGAAAATGTGATACTAGAGTTAAGACTTCAGAAACATAGAGATATGTTTTGAATATTTACTCCATAGAGGTATTTGAGGAAGTTGTCAGGGCTCACAAAACTAAGAAACAGAGGCAATTGAAGGAAGACAAGCTGGCATCACATGAAGAACCTTCTGAGTTAGGAGGCATGGCAGGAAAGAGAGGGAAAAAGCTAAGGCAAAGTAAGAGATGGAATATGAAAAACAGCAACAATGTTTCAGTAGCTAAATGGAACAGGCCTTTTACTAATGGATTGGTACTACTGCTAGCAGTTTCAAGCAATGAAAAAAGGGAATGAGGAAGAAAACCATATTACATGCACTTTCAGTATTAAGCATTTTTTGCTTGGGGGAATGCATGTATGTTTATTAAATGTTTGTTTAAGTTTGTTGAATAGTCCAGAAAAAGATGGAGGAAAAAGTCAAATTTCAGGGGATAAAGAAATAAGCAAGACCACTGGAGGCCATGACAGCAGACAAAATTTTGTGAGGCTATGAGTAGGGCAAGTTGTTGGGACATTTAATTTTGAGAGCAACAGGATCTGAGATGAGTAGGGTTTTTGATTTTTGTTTGCTATTCTAAAGAAATGAAGAGGCTTATTAATGATTTCAACGCGAGCAGAATTTCACAGTACAAGGCAGAGAGGGGTTGGTTCACACAATAAGATCTCAAAAGACAGAGAAAGGGACGGAGTCAACAACACGGGTGATGTTTACTTTGGGAGAGGCAGGACACATTAACATGCAGAGACCTTTCTAGATGGAGACAAGAGAACTCAAAGGAGCTTGCAGCAAGGAGTCCCTATTTTCTAGGTAAGATAGTAATGAGATCACACAGATGAAATGTTTAGGGGTGGAAAAGACAGGGGAGGGAACTTATATTTATTAACTAATCTTGTAATCAGTCATCCCATTTTATTGATGATAAACATGAATGTCAGAGATTACATTTTTGCCTAAAGTCATGAAAAGATGATTAATAGTCAAGCAGGGTTCAAAACCTTATCAATCTTATGCTAAAGCTAAGTTTTTAATTGTTGTGGTCTTTAGGGAAGTGGACCACAGTGGACTCTGAAAAATAAAATATCAATTAGAAAGAAAGAAAACGACTGCTGAGCAGCTGGGAGTGCCAAGTGGAATCTGGGTGTCATCACTTGTTAGTTGAATCAACCAGCCCAATATCCTGATTTTCTTTAGCCTAAATTTTGAGGTTTTCACATGGGCTGAGTTCATTGTGAACTGTTTTACAGCAATAATGTAAGAGGCCTCAACAGATAAAGAAGTGAAAAACCACCGCTGCCTCGGAGGGTTCTACTGCCAGTTTCTCCTCTAGGCTGACCTTCTGGGCCTTAGAGCTAGTTTGTCAACAAAGAATCTGCCTGGCCCAGATGATTTTACATTAACTAAAAGCCAAACCTAAAACACATAAATAATAGCATACGTGTCTACAAAACCACCTTCCAGTCAACCAAATTTCTAAATCATACGATAAAAATTTTAAAATAATTCCAAGTATTTGGAAACAAGAAAAAAGTCACTTTGACATACAATCGACCTATATAAAGGAGACTGTGCCTAGTGCATTTTTAAATGAAATTCAAACTTGAAGTTTGATTTTTAAGATAAAAACAATTCAATATAAATCTATATGTAATTATTCTGAATGAATATTATATATGTTTTAACCTTCTAAACAAAGTTCTGTTGTTTTGGTTACCTTCATTTTAGATTCCTCTTAATTTTGTTTAATTTTGGTATCTCTGAATTTTAAGTCTAGGGAACTATTCCATCTTCTTTCACCCTAAGCTTTCTAAGTGCTGGCATTCTTTTATTCTGTGTGGCTTTCCTATTTCCATTTTTTACATCTCAAACCATAATTTGGTGTGGAGTACCCATGAATCCCATCTCTGTGGAAACCAAGAGCTAGGCAGCAGAAAGGTGATTTTATAAGAAAGTCCACTAGAGCAGAAGAGCCAGTGTACACAATTTACTTTCCTAGCAGACTCAGCACCTTACCCTGGAAAAGAACGTCTGCCTCTGTTGAATTTTACTAGGCAAATGGAATATTTGAAGGCCGTTGGATATTTCAAACTAAACAAAACAAAAGCCAGGTGGTAGAACTGTGTTGGTGTTCTCACGTGCTTATGCCCAGAAAGTAGCAGGCTGGAGCTTCCCTATGACTAATCGGTATCACAGTGCAATTCCTGCCCAGAACTGACAATCCAGTCATTTTAAACCTTTTCATCATCATCACAGTGTAATTACTATGAAGTATAAAATAACTACTTTTTATAAGAAACTTAAAAAAATCTCTGTGTAAACAGATAAAAGTGGTTCCTGCCCATCATCCCCTGTCCCCCAGTACCGGGGACTTAGGCACATCAAAGGAATTCATGGAGCTCCTTGGAGCAGGTGTGAAAACCGCAATGATCAACTACATCAATGTTTCCCTCAAAAGAGAGATACCAACATTTTACTTCAGGAAAAAAGCAGCCTGATATAATAGAATATCACTAGTTAAGAAACTTCTTGAAGCCACTTTCAAGGTGCTGCTTCTAAGTTATTGTAATTTGACAGATTATCTAATCTACATGTCACCTGCATACCTGTAAAATGAGACTTTCAAAACACACATACCCACCAGTTACACACAGGTGTTCTAAAACAAGTGTTCCCCGAGTATCTAAATGTTAAAGCTTAGATCTTCAATTTTACCTTCTTCACGGACAAGCACAATATGTATTGAATGGATTAATAAATTAACGAACAAGATTGACATGTGTTAATCTGAATCACATTCAGAACAGAAATCATTTCCATAAATATTTAAAGATGAACCTGCACATCCATTACCCTGAAACCTCTCTAACTGATAGCCCAATTTCACTCTTAGTAGCTATTCAGCCTTAGGTGTTAAAGCACACCTCTCTCCTCCGGTCTTCTCTTTAAATTTCACAGCTACTTCTGGCAGGAAGGACAACTGCCTTGGTGAGTGTGAATACATACCACCGTGGAGTGCAAGGCACCTGAGAAAAGAGGATGCCAAGATAGGGAAAAAGACAGGGAGCTGGAAATATAACATCTATGCATTTGTCTGCTTATAATCTAATCTATGTCAGTCATTTTAAAAAGAATATAAGGTGTTTAGAAAGTCAGTGTTGCCTCTGGCTCTACTTCATGCTGTGGCCACTTAATACGAAGCAGTGTCCTTACCTGGTATCACAAAGGACAATTTAGAATCGAGAGCTCAATCTCTAAGGATGGTTTATGCACTCTATCTTGAGGCACACCAAGGAGAGAGTTTATCATTTTCAGAAAACACTACCATTATTCAAGTTAGAAAGACGGCTGATGGGAAATTTATTTTTTTTAAGATTTAGAAAGATCATGAAGGCAAGCTGGCTTTAACAAAAAATATTTTTATGCATTTCCTGACTGACTGAATTTATAAAGTCCAGAAACTCAGCTGATAGCTTAAGCTTTTTATTTTTTTTTTAATTACAAGGGGGGAAACCTGAATATTATTTGGACTATCAGTTGTGAAATTAAGCAAAAGGGAAGTTTTGCTAATGGGTGATTTTAATATTCATGAATGTGATGGCTCAGCGTTTTCTCCAATGTTTCCGCCAGCAAGACCACTAATTAATGATCATCTTTACGAACGGAACATATCATTCAGACTATTTTTTTTCTTTGCCACGAGTTAATACTTCTTATTTTGAATATGTTTCATTATTCCACTCCACTTTTCTCTGTTTATTTCTACCTGAAAATTTCTTGATTTTCTTTTCATGCAGTCCTCTTATTCTCACTATAGGATTTTTAAAAGCCTGGTTTACTATATTGAAAGTCAGCAATGTTTTGATTTGATCCATCTAACATTAGGCTGAATTTGTGAAGCTTAGACATCAACATGAAAGAAAAGATTTTTTTAAAAATAAAATGCCTTTCGTGCCCCGGTCCGGGAAGATCCCACATGCCGCGGAGCGGCTGGGCCCGTGAGCCATGGCCGCTGAGCCTGCGCGTCCGGAGCCTGTGCTCCGCAACGGGAGGGGCCACAGCAGTGAGAGGCCCGCGTACCGCAAAAAAATAAATAAATAAATAAATAAAATGCCTGAATCAAAATGAGAGGTCAAATTTTTACAGGGTGTTTCGCGTCTTGATAACCTTCCTGCTGTAATTATCTGAAGGCCTTCGCTAGATAATCATGAAGGGACTCTTGCAATTGTCCCTTTTCTCTACATAGATCACCACGTTAATTAAGACAGGATCATTGGAGACACGTTGCTGTTCTGCATCTTTAAGTATTTTTAGCTCTTCATCATCAAAAGAAAACAATTCATTAAGAAACAGGTTGCTTCTCAGCCAAATTTTCTGATATACAGATATTCTCAAAAAGGTCCCTGGAATGGGCGTTAATCTTATTTCTGCACTTTTTTTTTTAAAGAAGGTCATTATGAATTTTACACATATTTTTTAACCTGTAATGTACTTTTCTGATTTGATTTCAATTGAGCTAGTAAAGAAATAGGAATCAGGTGCTTGCTGCAATCAGGATGCCAAAGTTATACTTACAATATATCACAGCTTAGGTAGACAAGAAGAAAACTGATAATTGATTAGCCCCAGAGCAATTCAGATTTCCCTACAGGGGCCTTCCCCACTGAAGGCAGTGATAGGAGATCCTGGCTCCTGGCTGTAGGGATAGGAACCAGAGTACATCCAGTCCTAACCTTTGGAGGATATCATTACATTGTGCTGCATTAAAATAAAAATACAAACAAAAGTAAGCAAACTGAGTGATAAGAGCTGCTTCATTTTCCTTCATTTCCTTAATTATTTTTTTCTAAGGCCAGCTCACATGCCCACTAGAAGAGAATGGATCAGAGAGAAGTAACCTAAAAGTCTTCTTCTAAGCACCCTTAGATCCCAGAACAGTGCATTGCACCTAGTACTTGCTTTGTAAATTTTCATCGAATGACTGTACCTCACCTATGAATTCTTCCATGATATCCTCTGTCAGAGCTAATCTCTCTCCTGGGTGCTCCCCTAAACACCTTCCCCATAGAGGTAGTTGAGCAGAAGCTGCCCATTTCGAAACTACTGGTGTAGGCTGGTGTCCTCTACTGGGTTGTAAGTTCCCAAGGGCAGGGATGACATCATACTCATCTTTTTCTTCTACAGTTCTTTGCCCAGTGCCTAGCAAATAATACCAAGTAAAAATTTTTTTAAAAAATGAATAAATTAATGTATATAAAACACCAGTGGAGGGCTTCCCTGGTGGCACAGTGGTTGAGAGTCCACCTGCCGATGCAGGGGACGCAGGTTCGTGCCCCGGTCCGGGAAGATCCCACGTGCCGCGGAGCGGCTGGGCCCGTGAGCCATGGCCACTGAGCCTGTGCGTCCGGAGCCTGTGCTCCACAACTGGAGAGGCCCGCGTACCACAGAAAAAAACAAAAACAAAAAACACCAGTGGAGAAAACAGAAAGTCAGAGTTACTAAAAAATTAACTCAATTTAGTTATTTTAAAATAGGAATCCCTCAGTGATTTATATAGCAGAAATTAGGATTCAGATCCAAGTAAGAAGAGATACTATCACCCCATAAAGATATCACAATTTGTTGTATAATATGTTAAAAATATATTGTGTGATATTACGTTTTTACACAATTTTCAAAACTTATTTACCTTTTATGTATAGTTAGTTATAGAACATTAACACCAATATGCATGGGTAACACCTGAGGTCCTCATTATAAATGCAGAGTCCCAGGCTTCTGCATACACATTGACTGGTAAGTCTCCTTTTTTTGAGAAAAGGACCTTTTATCTGGGGGGAAAAAAAGATAATCAGCTTTTCTGAGAGAACGCACTTCCAGAAAAGCCCTGATCCTTGTGGCTCTATCACCCAAGTCACTCTTTAGCCCTTACTCCCTTGCAAAAGAAGCTCCCGAAACTCATTACACATGGTGCATTTTCTACTCCTGGTGTTATCTACGGGACTCCTACAGCAGCTTAGGAATCTGGATAAAGAAAGAAAGTACCAATCTTAAAGTACTTAATAATAAAAAGAGCAGCCTTTCAGAATTACAAAAAACGAATGGGTATACACAATGTTTTAATTGAAAGTGTCTTGACAATAGAATGAAATTGTAGGCTAGATATTAATAGTATATAATATATATATATATTTTTAAATTTACCACTTGTTAGATCCTTACTGGGGGCTTTACCATAACTGTAGGAGGTAGGTGCTAGGATGAGGTCCACTCTACAGACATAACTAGTTTACCCCACTTCTCTCAACTTCTAGGAAATGGAACCAGGAAGCTTGGCTGCAGAAGATATACTCTGAACTACCAGGCCACATCGCCTCTCAGAACAAGCCTGGGTGTATGTGGGTGTGTGTTTAGGCATATATGCATACCTGGGAGCTATTTGTGTCAAAACTGTCTACTACTGTTTACCTTAATGGTTGGAATTTAGGCAAATGGGACAATATTTATACCTTGAATACCGTTAAAATTTTAGCAGAATTCGTTAACAGTTTTATCCCTGTGTATCTCAGCAGTACATTTAAAATATAACAGTTAGATGGGAACTTTTATAACTGTGTGATTCAAACACAAGTACAAGAAATATTGAAGAAAAAAACAAACTTTCTCCAATTACCATCTACTCCTAAGTCTCTCCTTCCCTCTGGATTTGATGTTAAATCGTGCCACATTTCTCAGAAACTATCTTATAACTGACTTCTAAGAAAGGGTTTAGAAAAAGAAAAAAAAAAGTTTGAGTACAATGCAAGCCTCTATTATAATACTGTTTCATTCTCCTATTATCTCTCATTAGAGCATACCACCTGCTCTAAAATTAGTTAATGGTTTCTCGGCATATTTAGTTCTGTTAATACACAAATACACAAATGCATCTGTAAATATACACACACAAGCACACATACATACACATATATATATATCATAGACTAGAATGCTTTCTTGGAGGGGTTTTGGGGCCTATGTGATGTCTGTTATTTAAATTTTCATAGTGCTTGCACACATGAGAAAAGTAAAAACTTGGGAATAAAGAAAGGAGATGTTTTAATAATCATTGGTGAGCCTGTTAAAAATAACATTTAAATGTCCTTTAAATGATTATTAAAACATCTAAAAGAAAACATCTCAGTTAGACTGTGATTAACTATTTGATTTGAGCCCAAATACCTTGGAGTTGTAAATTAAGTTTTGTCCAGTAGAATACGTAATCCCAAGGGTTACAGCTTTTTGGCCAGTAAAATATTAACTGGTTTTGTATCTATTAGCCAATTCATTTCAGAATTCCTTTGACTCACTGTTTCTATAACCTTTATTCCTCAAATTCTCCTTTGAACCAGATTAGTGGTTCCAATATTAATTAGCCAGCTGAACAAAACCTTTGACATGCATTCATTTTATTTTTGTGTGAAACATATTTTTTACTTTTTTGAAAACTATAACACACTATAGAAAGACCAATTGCTAAGTTTACTTGAAGCAATGTTGAATCGTCTTTTTCCCCTTTAATTGTAACATTCTGTATTATTTCAGATTATTTAAAAACTCAGAAAATATTTGGGGCTCATATTTATAGTCTTCCTAAGTAGTATAATCTGTTACCTAAATTAGGTAAGTAAACTTCCTTGAACATTTTCATCCTTTAAAGGTAAATACATTGAAAAAAAGAGCTATGTTCCAAATCTCTAAGCCACACTCAATATACTGACTCCTTACTTAGAAACTCAGCAAGAATAGGTGGATTTTTTTAAAAACATACATCCCACAGGGTGTTGCTGTAAATTATTTTTATAAATTATATTGTCTCTTTCATTTCCTTTTTTATTTGGAACGTATTACATACTCTAGTGGTTTCAGAGAAAGCATGTAGCTCATTCCAAGCATCTTTTCTGGAAAGTACAGGTGTGACAAAGTATGGACAAGAACAATGGCTACCCAACCAATCAAGTGGCCTCCGAAGGACAAAAACCAGAGGATCTAAAGCCATGAAGGAGTCTGACCACTGAGGAAGCCCTAGGGAAGTGGCTCCACTTCCTCTTTCAAAAGCTTTTCATATGGAACATCCATCTGCTCTCCTACAGAGATGAGGGAACCCCCTAGACAACTACTCGTCCTCTCCTCCACATTCCCCAGTTTACATACACACCCAAGGAGATTAATTAACACGTATTCCAGGAAGAAACACAGACACTAGCATCCGATATTGGAATAGTCCTTGGTGAATAAGTATAAAACTTATGGAGGGAGAGGGAGATATTTTGAGAGAGGAAACAAGCATTGGACTTTATTGCTTAAAGTCAAAAGAAACTGGTATTTGTGGTAAAAGTATGAACAAAACATACTTTTTTTGAAAAACAGAAATATGAACAAAACAATGAAATTTTGTACTAAGTATCTACTGTTTTCGTGGCAATGGCCTGTCACTTTAAAAGGCTTACATAAAATGAACAATTGGATCTAGAACATCTACTACTATAGCATGCTCTGAAGATCTGACAACCTTCAACAAATGGCTGGCTGTGATCCTACAGGCAGACACATAACTATAGATGCACAAGTAGAATGGTATTCCTTTTAAGTAAAATATAAATCATTTTATATAATATAGTTATAAACATACAGTTTGTTTTTTCAAAACAAAATACAGTCAGATTTAAAATATCTCTACTCTGAGACGAACACTTGACAATTTAAATTCAAGAGTCCTTGTTTTTTGCAGGAAACTATGAAAGCAAATGCCTTTGAGAACTTGGCTGTTATCTGAGCCGTTTCAATAATCAAATTCCACATTCACTTTTGAGTGATGACTTTGGAAGCTGTCAGGACATACCAGTTATAATTTTTCTATTTATAGAGTTACTTTCTTCAAAGAAACAAAGTGTTTTATGTACGTACCTAGCAATTTCTTTCCGGGAAGGTAAACTCAATGGGTATTGAGATGTTTCCCACTTGTTAACTTGCATCCATGCAATAAATCCCATGTTTAGCAATGTTCCCCAATAAAGCTTAATATTATAAACTCATGCATATCCAAATTTCCATTAGAAGATTTTTACATTGTGAAAATGGATATATAGCATTTTGTGGCCAAAAGCATCACACAGTTCCACTGTTGTTGTTGTTTCTTTTTTGTTTCTTTCTTGCACAATTTTGGTCATAAATCATAGATGACATAAATAGGGCAACCTTAATTCCCTTTGCATAAAATTTCAATGCCTTTGCATAGCTTATACAGAAATCCAAACATTTTCACTATAAGATCTGAAATATCTACAGCCTCCATCTCCTTCCGCTCTCATATTCCCTATATTCTAGGTACTCTGGCCATTTCACGCCATTAAAACCACCAGATTCTCCCATCCTCAGGGCCTTCACATGTCAGCTTGTTCTGCCCTATACCTCTGTCTCACATTCTAAACACCCCATCCCCAAACATTCTCTCATCACATGGTTTACCCCTTCTTGCCTTTCTGATCTCAATTTAAATGTGACCTTCCTATATAAACTTTCCATAAACTGAACTGACTGAATGCAAATGGTTAATGGGTTTCCATTCTTATTACGCATTCTCTGTGCATCTATTTTATAATGCTTTGGGGAAAAAAATGAGAAGGAGGTGGTCTCAGGAGAACAGAAGTACTGATGTAAAGGTGCAAAAGGGGAAACAGTATCTGTTCCGCCACCTGGCTCTAGGGATCTTAAGGAGGGGAAGAGAGGGAGAAAACTGCAGCAAATGCTGGAGGTGCCCGTTTGATTGACTGAGTAACTGAAGTACTCAGGGCACAAGAGGCAAGGTCACTGGCAAGGGTATCAGTGGCATGATTCCTCCCTTAGTAACTCAAGGGCAGCAGATTCCAAAAAGGAAAGGAAAGCAGATGAAAGTGGGCAGACTTGTTCGTGAGCACATGTGAGATAACCTTGGAGACTGCGATAAATCACTGGGAGACTGCGGGGAGGTTCAGGCCCTGCAGATGGAACTCTGCAATGGAGAGGAATATCGTTTATCCTCAGGCTGTTCAGATCCAAAGACACTTCGGTCAAGTAAATGACCCCTGGGACGCTAACAGTCAGCGATTATCTACAGTTACAGATCTGTCTCTATACTAAACCAGATAACAGCATCCGGGAATTATCAAAAGCCACAAATCAATCCCAGCGTCTTATCATGAATCACACAGTGCTTTTCCCTTTCCTCATGGCTACTTAACAGATACTGGCAAGCTGTCAAATAAACAAACAGAAGTGAGGATAAATGATGCTCCCCAAATGTAAGGTGAGGCATCAGTCAGACTTGGTATGGTCAGGGAATTTAGTCTGGTTTTTAGCCAGCTTTATTTTAGCACAGCCATACATCTAGCTGTAATTAGTCTCTAACTTCAATGACTCAATACATTTAAGCATTTCACTTGACTCTCAACCGTGAAAAACTGCAGCTGATTTGACACTAGTAATGTGCTCTGACTCGCCTGCATATGATGCTGTCAGTACAACATGTGCTTTCAGTATCTGTCTTCTTCTTGTGATACTGATGGACTTTCACGAACCATCTTATATCTCTCCTAGTTTCCTCTGGCCTAATAGGATGCATTTGAGGGGCCAGTGAACATGGTAGAGCTTGTGGCCACTGGTTAGATTTCTCCCTCAATATGAAACAAATTAGCTTCTACAGACACTCAACAGAGCATGGGAATAATTTTTATTATTTTTAAAATAAATTTACCCACTTGAAACATCACCCCAGTCAATGAAGACACTGTATCTTCTATAACTGATAGTAAAGATTATTTTTAGCTGAGATATGACAAGCAAATTGCTGTTTTAATCACTAGGATTACCATTTAAAATAGATAGTAAGCATTTACTTTTTAATCTGGAAACAAATTAAAGCAAATAGTATTTCATATCTAAATCACATTTAACATGTTTTAAAATGGATAGTAATTCTTTTTTAAACTTTAAAAATGTATTTGATATGTGTGGGTGTTCCTGCACCTGAGCAAGATTTTCATTTCTCCAGGGATTTTTATTGACCCACAGAATCATAATAACAGGGCTGTGTAAAATTTCATCAAGTGCTAATTTAACATCTAAGTTTTAATTAATTGATTTGTAAAGGAGACAACAATGAGATTCAAAGGAAGAGGCATCATCTGTGGACAGCTCCATTTCCAGATTCCAAGAAAACTATTAAAACATTTACAGCACTGAGAGTGAATCAGATGGGGTATGTACTCGTCTGTGTGGCCATATTGCATAGCGGGTGGGGGGGTGTCAGGGTAATAAAGTTCAGTCATCCATTTAGTCTCCAGTTGGAGCTCAGGCAACTGTAATTTGTACTTATGATGATAAATTTCCGAAAACAATGCAGTATTTGTAGACCATGTTAAAAATTATTCAGTGGAACTAGAAAATTTCCTATTTTGAAAATAAAAATGCTCAAATATACAAATGCAAGAGAAACTGGAAGATTTAAAATGCTCATTTTAAATAGAATTATGATAAAATTTTGATAGAAAATAGCTCAGCATATATTTGCTAATATTATATACTATTTTCATTTCATCAGTTCTACTAAGGCAAATACATGATTTTTTGTATCCAAAAAAAAAAAAAAACCCTATAGGAAGTATACTCTGACCACAGGGTAAAATTTTTTATGATTATTAGCATGGGGAAAGTGTAAACAGGTAGATACTTTTCATAATTTTAAATTATTAAATATATTTAATAGAAAGGAAATCTTATATTACAAATAACTTGAAATCTTAAATATATATGTGACCTCAAAACATACAATGTTACTTTGTCCTGAAAATAACAGCTTTAAAAGAATTTAGGCTTAAATATTCTCCTAAATGCTTTGTCAGACTTAAACTATAGTCCCTCAGAACTCTTGACAAAAGGGAATAGAAAGAAGCAAAGATTTTATAGAGCTCAGAGAAAGTTGAAAGATGGCCTGTTATCTATTCCTTACATTTTTAAAGAGTAAACGGTAGACAGTTTTCCAGAGAGCCTGCAAAATTGCTAAAATTAAATGTTTGGACCTAAATGTGGAATGCAGAATTAGCTACCCTATTTTTAATTTGGCATTTTCAAAGGCAAATTGAAAGGAAATATATATATTTTAAAGTACTCAACTGTAAAATGGATATTATAGGAGACCTAGACTTATAAGAATAATATGTTTTTAAAGCTCGAGATGTCACACAATATAAGTATATTTACAAATAACGATTTTTTTTTCCTTTTAAGTGTAAGTGTCTAAAGTTTTCAGTACTCTCCCCATTTTTGACCTGTGATATCTTGACATTCAGCAAATGGGTAAGCAAAAAATTAAGTGGAATTGGAAAGAACCATTAAATAATCAATATCTGATAATTCAGTGAGATAAGAATTTTATGCATTATCTGGGCTTATAAACTAGGTCCTTTTTATATATATTTGTTCTTATTCTAGTCATTCTCCAATAATTTTTAGGCACTAATTACAAAAGATGGCCAGAAATGGAAATTCTGTGTATATAATACAGTCAGGTCGTCATTCAATAAAATCAGGTCTATATACCAGAAAAGACCTTTACCTTGAGGCTAAGGCAATCTGGACTGGACAAATATATTTCTTGTTGGAACCATTTCCGTCTATAGTCCTTAAACATTTCACACACATTTACTCTGGGGGTTTGGTTTATTACTTCTCTTCACTCCCAGTCTCTTAAGCACTGGTATCACACTTGCAGAAACACCTCTAGATAAGACATTATTGACGGAATGAGAAAGAATAAAATATAGATGTTTATTTCAGAGATGTTGAAATGGTTTATAAAAACTCTCTATGAGGAATACATGCATAATGTAATCTATCAGGAAAGAGCAATGCTATCTTTAAATAAAAACAGTATGTGTGTGTTCTGAAAGGTTGGACTTCACTGCTCTGTGTCACTTTCTTAAGGTATGCTTGAATCAAAACTGACAGCTTTTGCTTGAAATAGGCTTTAAAACAATGTCTGTTTTTTTTGTTTTGTTTTGTTTTGTGGTGCGTGGGCGTACTGCGCCACCAGGGAAGCCCAAAACAATGTCTGTTTTAATGCAATGAATTCCGACATGAAATCTGTTGGAGCTGGGCAGGATACCTGCTACAAGTCAAAATGTTTATGGCAGGGAAGAAAGACCTGAAATTTAGGCATTTAGGGGGTTGCTATTATGATAGTTATTCTAAACAGTTGAGTTCAAAATTGCATTTGTCAATTCTATTATCAAATATTATAAAACATGAGGTAAAAATAAATGTTAGGTAATTTAAAAGACTACAATAAAACTTATTTCAGAAAACTGCTAGTTTCCTAATATATGCACAGTTTTCAGTGTCTTTGGAACTGCAAACTCTGCCAGTGTGATGAGCAGATGATGAGCAGGTGGCTGTGTGGTATCATCAAGTACACAGTCAGAAATCAAAGTCTTCCTTTTTACTTTATAAGCTGTCTGGGAAGAAGCTGTGTGTGTGTGTGTGTGTGTGTGTGTGTGTGTGTGTGTGTGTGTGTGTGTGTGTGTGTGTGTGTGTGTGTGTGTGTGTGTGTGTGTGTGTGTAATGGGGAGCAGGGGGAGATTAACTTGTAAGCCATTATCTGATGCAAAAACAGACATTTACTAAGTCATCTGTGAGGAGACGGTTCAGTAAGAGCTGAGCATTCATATAAGTCTTCAGGGACCCAGATTCTCTCAAGTGTGACAGAATACTCATCCTAACTGCAAGCGCTCCTATTTTAAAAGATTACATTTGGCAAATGGCTCTGGTGTTTTGAGTTCTGCTCAGTGACAGGTTTGTTTTCAATCTGTTAACATTATCTAATGACAATAAAAAATGACCTTCAATTAAAACCCCTTTAAAATTTTCTATGTGAGTCCCCCCCGTGGATGTTCTTTTTAAGAATGATCTCTAAAACACTTAAGATGATTATAGAAAATCTCGGAAGCCATAGAAAATAACCATTGTTCAATGCTGGTCTGTGCACCATTAGGAACATGAGAGGACAAAAATTTATCCCAGAAAAAGGATACTATCGGGCTTCCCTGGTGGCGCAGTGGTTGAGAGTCCGCCTGCCGATGAGGGGGACACGGGTTCGTGCCCCAGTCCGGGAAGATCCCACATGCCGCGGAGCGGCTGGGCCCGTGAGCCATGCCCGCTGAGCCTGCGCGTCCGGAGCCTGTGCTCCGCAGCGGGAGAGGCCACAGCGGTGAGAGGCCCGCGTACCGCAAAAAAAAAAAAAAAAAAAAAAAAAAAAAATCCAACTGGATTCAGTATAAGTGAGCAATGCATAAAACAGACTTGTGGTTTAAAACAGTGATGCTCAAGGTGCATAGTCTAAAGTCTTCACTCAATTAATTCCGTTACCTAATCTGACATTTAATCTTTTTATAATACAGTGTGTGAAAAAAATCCCTACTATAGGATTCTAGACATACATTACATATTTCTCTAACTGTGCTTGTATAATCACAAAACAAGTGGGCAAACCCCTTACTGGGCTATATCAGCATCTCTGCCTACACGTCCACACTGATTTTGTGAATTTTGGAGTAATTTATATGGGAATGGCTCCCCCATGTAGGGCCCTTGGAAATAAGTAGTGCTGAATTAACTGAGAGACACTTTTCATAATCTCATGTAATAAGAAAATCTAACCAATAATCCTTCTTTTGAGGCATTCATACATAAATGTTTATAGAAAAAAAGTTATGTTGTTTACTTTGGCATTCCTTTTATGAGAAGAAAAAAAAAGCCAAAGGTTATATCTACAGAGAGGGAACAGTCTAAATCATAGACACATTTATTCATATGTTTCCAGACCTGTGACTGAACTCATCTTAAGTAATGCTTTCACTTATAATCTAGCCCCTCTCTTCTATAATAGGATTGTTTTATACAATTATACTATCATCATTTCCATTATTTATAGTTACACACATCTTCCACCTAATTTACCCTTTTAATCCTATTTATTTGCTAATATTTTGGTATATTTATTATCTTTATATATAAATACAATCTACCAGCATTAGGCAGGAAATATTTAAGAGACCCCAAACTTTTTTATGCCAAGAAAGATAGTGGTTGGCCAAGAACCACAAGCTTTTTGAACTTAACTTTGATCTGTGCCAGCTGCAGGTTTGGAAGAGGGCTGTCTGAAGTGAAGAGAGGGCAAATGAATGGGTCAGTCGAATGTCCAGTGGGTTATTCTTTCTTGTGGCACTTGACCTAGGATTGTTGCCTTTCCTCATAAAACCATAATGATAGACAAACACCATGAACCTGGGTAGGCACAGCTTTCACTATCCTGAAAGACTAGTTGATATGTGTTATATGAATAGAGAACTACAAGTGTTATCTGAACAGTATGGCCACAGTGGATAGAAATGGAGAGCAGACCGGATGTGTGTCTAGATACGGCTTGGAGCCAAAGGACGGCTATTAGAGGCACTCCTAAAATGGCGTCTACTATTTGGGAACTGGGTCGAGAGAGCCTGTAATTACATATCTACTCCGTCTACACAGCACTCATTCATCAGACAGCTCTTCCAAGAAAAGAGAGGACAGTGCATAAAATTTCATTTCTTTCTCAACCCCAGAGTACATAAAACTTGGCATGAGATATTTTCCAGCTAAAAACACAGTCATAAGTTCTAGCATCAGCTTTAATGTCTCCCACAGCCATTTTCTGTAACAATAAAGGGATGAAGCCATTTGCACTTCATGCATATTTGTTACATCTTATTCTGTTTTTCATTTAGATAAATAGGCCTTTACACCCTAGGTACTATAGGAAATCCCAAAGCTCAGAAAATCACTAATGAGAATGGAAGGAATTAACCATCACGAAAGCTGAAGTACGCAGCTGCTGTGCAACACCGCTCAGAGTTCACGTGACAGTGTCATCAGTGGAGCAGCTATTCAATCAGCTTTACTGGAACTTGAGTCTCACATCCTAAATCTGAAATGTCTCTTTTTAACAAAGATGGTAACTTTATGCCTTGCAAAACAAAAAACAAGAAAAACCCTCAAACATTTTTCTAAAATGAATCAACCCTTTGTCTTTTCTCAGACATTTTCTCTTCATCTTCTTAGGATCTTTGATAATATTTAAAGGATAAGCTACGTAACAGTGTAAACTCTAGGCTAAGTACAATGCCTTATACTTTGCAGGCACTCCAATATTTTTTCAGTAAGTGAATAAGTGAAGTTTGAATAGGAAATTGTACTGTAAATTGTAAACTGAATTTAAAATGGGTTGAGAGTTAATCTCTAAATTAACTGAATTACATAGGGTAAGCTCACTGATAAATTTCCACTACTAAATTTCACATTATTTATTAAGGAAAGGTGGTGTTGGAGAGTTATAGAGTTGATGGGTGGATTATCTATAGATTCTAATATACCCAGAGAACATGAGTTTTCCTAACATGTAACTTTTAAAATATAAATTCCAGAACATTTAAAGCTGTAACACTTTTGATTAGTCTTTTAAGAAACTTCAGATCAACTTCAATATTTGCTTTCCATAAGGAAAAGCCTATTAATATGTACAACATAACAAAATTTATAAATCATATGTACTACTGCAAGAAATCTGTAAGAGTGAAATTATGATTATAAAAACCAGCAGACCCAAACAAATGAATACATCTTTCAATAAAGCTTATAGGTACCAAAGGACATTCAGCTTCAAAAACCCCACCTGTGGAAAATAGAATGGAAAATGATAAAAGGACCAAAGCTGTAACTGGTAACAGAATTGCTGCCTAACAACAAACTAATTTATTTTAATAGCTATGCTGGAACCAGTAAGTTGTGTTTTTTAACCTTAGCTAAAGAATATTTATATGTACCTTGCTATGCAGAACTATCCTATACAAGATCATACCCTTGAAGAAAAAGGAACTGGGGAGATATGAAAGTTCTCATTTTCTAATCCCAGCAGATATTATTTCACTGATATTCCAGGTATGTATAAATTCACATAGAGCATAAATATTCCTTGTAGATCAGTTTTACTGATGATCAAATTGCACAAATCATTTTAGGGCAATGTGGTACCTAGAGATATTGTACTGTTAATTGGCATCATTAAGTAACATGTTGAAATGATGGTGAGTCTAAATGTACTAGCTGAAGGTTTGATTGGATACTGATACATCACAGACTTGATCTCTAAAGAGATGGAATTCGTATCTTAATAGGTTTTATCCTTACGTTATCTGTCACAAATTTGGAACCCATTTCTTTTCATTTGCAATTTATATTGGAAAATTAAACTATTATTTTAATAATTAACAGATGAGTTTGAAATTCAATGCTCCCCATGGTGGCCTCTTATCTTTTGGGCTTCTTATTGATTATTTTTAGGGATAAGTATTCTGTGGAAACCAAATGCTATGATTGCCCTAATTTTTAAATCCCCAATTTCTAATTTGCATTTTGGCAAAAGAGGCCCAAAACCCAAGAATAGTCTTTTTGATCTGTCCTTCCCTTCTCCAAGATCCTGCAAGACCTGGGGCTGCATTCTTCCTCTCACTGAGGGTTTACCCTTTACCATCACCTTTTATTCTTCCATCACTCTCTTCAATCATCCTGTAGCCAATTCTTTCCAGGGCATTCTCTAACCTCTATTTTATAGCTATACCTCTCTATCTATCAGAACATTTTAAATATGGATATAAAGTTAATAGTCTTCCTATTCTTTAGGAGGAGGAGTCAAGATGGTGGTGTGGGAAGACACGGAGTTAGCGTCTCTCCACAACTAGGGCGCCTGCCAGCAGCTGGTGGGGGACTCTGACCCCCAAGGAAATGGGAGGAACCCCACAGTGAACTGTAGGATGTAGGGGGACCAAGGTGGGAGGAGAAGTGAGGGCCAGACAAGATCGGCGCCTCTGGGACTGGGGAGATCAGGAGAGGCAGGTGGGAGGGGCCCTATGGGAGGGGCAGGAGAGGAATGAGGGCGATTGCCCAGTCCACTCAGGCCCAGGGAGTCTGCTGAGCTCCCAGGCCGATCCCCTGCCCTCCAAGCCCCCTCCAGGTTGTGTGGGTCCTGGGGGCATAGGAAGGTGGCCAACGGGAGATCAGGAGAGGCAGGCAGGAGGGGCCCTCCGGGAGGAGTTGGTGAGCAGAGGGTGATTGCCGTGCCCGCTAGAGCCCAGGAAGCCTGCTGGGCTCCCAGGTGAGGTCCCCTGCCCTCTGAGACCAGGGCTGGGGGGCATGCTTGGGCCCCTTCTGTTCCTTGAGCCTAAGTCCCACCCCCCATGGCCCCCAGGGCCTTTTCCAACCCTGTGGGTCCTCAGCATTGGCCCCGCCCACTGCCCAAACCTCACCCTTGCTTGGCCCCGCCCTCCATAGCCAAGGCCTTCCAGCACCCCCTCCTTTTTTTTTTCTTTTCCCTCCTCCTTTTTTTACTATTGTGGTACTGATGTACCTTCCGCTTGTTGATTCATCTATATTTTTATTTTTACATTCTTTCTAACATATCTGTTAGTTTCCTAGTCTAATTTTAGTTTTTACTTTGTTATTGTTCTTTTTTTTTCTTGCCACCCTACTCAGCTTGTGGGATCTTGGTGGGCGAGCCTGGGGTTGGGCGGAGGCTCCTGCGGTGGGAGCTCTGAGTCCAAACGACAGGACTAACAGAGAACCTCAGACCCCAGGGAATACTCATTGGAGTGAAGTCTCACAGAGTTCCTCATCTCAGCACCAAGACCCAGCTCTACCCAACAGCCTACAAACTCGAGTGTTGGAAGCCTCAGGCCAAACAACCAGTAAGACAGGAACACAATCCCAGTCATTAAAAAAAAAAAAATGAGATGGGAAAAAAATATGTCACAGACGAAAGAGCAAGGTAAAAACCTATAAGACCAAATGAAGAGGAAACAGGCAGTCTACCTGAAAAATGAATTCAGAGTAATGATAGTATACATGATCCAGAACCTCAGAAATAGAATGGAAGCAGGGACTGAGAAAATACAAGAAATGTTTAACAAAGATCTAGAAGAACTAAAGAACAGACAGACATGAACAACACAATAACTGAAATGAAAAATACACTAGAAGGAATCAATAACAGAATAATGGGGGCAGAAGAATGGATAAGTGACCTGGAAGACAAAATGGTGGAAATAACTGCCAAGGAGCAGAATAAAGAAAAAAAGAATGAAAAGAATTGAGGACAATCTCAAGACCTTCTGGGACAACACTAAACACACCAACATTCGAATTATAGGAGTCCCAGAAGAAGAAGAGAAAAAGAAAGGGTCTGAGAAAATATTTGAAGAGATTATAGTGGAAAACTTCCCTAACATGGGAAAGGAAATAGTCACCCAAGTCTAGGAAGCACAGAGAGTCCCACACAGGATAAAGCCAAGGAAAAACACACCAAGACATATTAATCAAACTAACAAAAACTAAATTGAAACAAAAAATATTAAAAGCAGTAAGAGAAAAACAGTAACATACAAAGGAGTCCCCATAATATTATCAGCTGATTTTTCAGTGGAAATTCTGCAGACCAGAAGGGAGTGGCAGGATATATTTAAAGTGATGAAAGAGAAAAACCTACAACCAAGATTACTCTACCCAGCAAGGATCTCATTCAGATTTGATGGAGAAATTAGAACTTTTACAGACAAGAAAAAGCTAAGAGAATTCAGCACCACCAAATCAGCTTTACAACAAGTGCTAAAGGAACTTCTCTAGGCAGGAAGCACAATAGATGGAAAAGACACACAAAAACAAACCCCAAACAATTAAGAAAATGGTGATAGGTACACAAATATCAATAATAACTTTGAATGTAAGTGGATTAAATGCTCCAACCAAAAGACACAGACTGGCTGAATGGATACAAAAACAAGACCCATATATATGCTGTCTACAAGAGACCCACTTCAGACCTAGGGACACATACAGACTGAAAGGGAAAGGATGTAAAAAGATATTCCATGCAAATGGAAATCAAAAGAAAGCTGAAATAGCAATACTCATATCAGATAAAATAGACTTTAAAAGAAAGACTGTTACAAGAGATAAGGAAGGACACTACATAATGATCAAAGGATCAATCCAAGAAGAAGATATAACAATTATAAATGTTTATGCACCCAACATAGGAGCACCTCAATATGTAAGGCAAATGCTAACAACCATGAAAGGAGAAATCAACAGTAACATAATAATAGTAGGGGAATTTAACACCCCACTTACACCAACGGACAGATCATCCAAACAGAAACTAAATAAGGAAACACAGGCTTTAAATGACACAATAGACCAGATAGGTCTAATTGATATTTATAGAACATTCCACCCAAAAGGGGAAGAATACACTTTCTTCTCAAGTGCACATGCAACATTCTCCAGGATAGATCACATTCTGGGTCACAAATCAAGCCTTGGAAAATTTAAGAAAACTGAAATCGTATCAAGCATTTTTTCTGACCACAGCACTATGAGACTGGAAATGAATTACAGGAAAAAAATTGTAAAAAAACACAATTACATGGAGGCTAAACAATGTGCTACTAAAAAACCAAGAGCTCACTGAAGAAATCAAAGAAGAAATAAAAAAATACATAGAAACAAATGACAGCGAAAACATGATGAATCAAAACCTATGGGATGCAGCAAAAGCAGTTCTAAGAGGGAAGTTTATAGAAACAAGAAACATCTCAAATAAACAATCTAACTACACTTAAAACAACTAAAGAAGAACAAAGAAAACCCAAAGTCAGTAGAAGGAAAGAAATCATAAATATCAGAGCAGAAATAAATGAAATAGAAACAAAGAACACAACAACAAAGATCAATAAAACTAAAAGCTAGTTCTTTTAAGAAGCTAAACAAAATTAGTAAACCCTTAGCCAGACTCATCAAGAAAAAACTGGAGAGGACACAAATCAATAAAATTAGAAATGAAAAAGGAGAAATCACAACTGACACTGCAGAAATACAAAGGATTATAAGAGACTACTACAAACAACTATATGCCAATAAAATGGACAACCACGAAGGAATGTATAAATTCTTGGAAAGGTATAATTTTCCAAGACAGAACCAGGAAGAATTAGAAAATATAAACAGACCTATCACAAGTAATGAAATTGAAACTGCAATTAAAATCTTCCAACAAACAAAAGTCCAGGACCAGATGGCTTCACAGGCGAATTCTATCAAACATTTAGAGAAGAGCTAACACCGATCCTTCTCAAACTCTTCCAAAAAACTGCAGAGGGAGAAACACTCCCAAATTCATTCTAAGAAGCCACCATCACCCTGATACCAAAACCAGACAAAGACATCACAAGAAAAGAAAATTATAGAACAATGTCACTGATGAACATAGATGCAAAAATCCTGAACAAAATACTAGCAAATGGAATCCAACAGCACACTGAAAGGATCATACACCATGATCAAGTGGGATTTATCCCAGGAATGCAAGGATTCTTCAGTATATGCGAATCAATCAATGTGATAAACCACATTAACAAATTAAGGAATAAAAACCGTATGATCATCTCAATAGATGCAGAAAAAGCTTTTGACAAAATTCAACACCCATTTATGATAAAAACTCTCCAGAAAATGGGCATAGAGGGAATCTACCTCAACATAATAAACGCCATATGTGACAAACCCACAGCAAGCATCATAGTCAACGGTTAAAAACTGAAAGCATTCCCACTAGGATCAGGAACAAGACAAGGATGTCCACTCTTGCCACTCTTATTCAACATAGTTTTGGAAGTCCTAGCCACAGCAATCAGAGAAGAAATAAAAGGAATACAAATTGGGGAAGAAGAAGAAAAATTGTCACTATTTGCTGATGACATGATACTGTACATAGAAAACCCTAAAGATGCCACCAGAAAAGTACTAGAACTAACCAGTGAATTTGGTAAGGTTGCAGGATACAAAATTAATGCACAGAAGTCTCTGGCATTCCTATACACCAACAACAAAAAGTCAGAAAGAGAAATTAAGGAAACAATCCCATTTACCACCGCAATAAAAAGAATAAAATACCCAGGAATAAACCTACCTAAGGAGGCAAAAGACTTGTACTCAGAAAACTATAAAACACTGATGAAAGAAGTCAAAGGTGACATAAACAGATGGAGAAATATACCATGTACATGGATTGGAAGAATCAATATTGTGAAAATGACTATACTACCCAAAGCAATCTACAGATTCAATGCAATCCCTATCAAACTACCAATGGCATTCTTCATGGAATTAGAACAAAAAATCTTACAATTTGTATGGAAACACAAAAGACCCCGAATAGCCAAAGCAATCTTGAGAAAGAAAAATGGAGTTGGAGGAATCAGGTTCCCCAACTTCAAAATATACCACACTAAGCTACAGTAATCAAGACAGTATGGTACTGGCACTAAAACAGAAATATAGATCAATGGTACAGGACAGAATGCCCAGAGACAAACCCACGCACGTATGGGCACCTAATTTATGATAAAGGAGGCAAGAACATACAATGGAGAAAAGACAGCCTCTTCAATAAGTTGTGTTGGGAAAACTGGACAGCTACATGTAAAAGGTGAAATTAGAACAGTACCTAACACCATACACAAAAATAAACTCAGAATGGATCAAAGACTTAAACGTAAGACCAGACACTATAAAACCTTTAGAGGAAAACATAGGAAAAACACTCTTTGACATAAACCACAGCAAGACTTTTTTTGACTCACCTCCTAGAGTAACAGAAATAAAAACAAAAATAAACAAATGGGAGTTAATTAAACTTAAAATCTTTTGCACAGCAAAGGAAACCATAAACAAGACGAAAAGACAACCCTCAGAATGGGAGAAAATATTTGCAAATGAAACAACAAACAAAGGATTAATCTCCAAAATATACAAACAGTTCATGGAGTTCAATATCAAAAAAACAAACAATCCAGTTAAAAAATGGGTGGAAGACCTAAATAGACATTTTACCAAGGAAGACATACAGATGGCCAAGAGGCACATGAAAAGATGCTCAGCATCACTAATCATTTGAGAAATGCAAATCAGAACTACAATGAGGTATCACCTCACACTGGTCAGAATGGCCATTATCAAAAAAGCTAGGAACACTAAATGCTGGAAAGGGTGTGGTGAAAAGGGAACCCTCCTACACTGTTGGTGGGAATGTAAATTGATACAAGCACTGTGGAAAACAGTATGGAGGTTCCTTAAAAAACTAAAAATAGAACTACCATATGACCCAGCAATCCCACTACTGGGCACATACCCTGAGAAAACCATAATTCAAAAAGAGACATGCACCACAATATTCATTGCAGCACTATTTATAATAGCGAGAACATAAAACCAACCTAAATGTCCATCGACAGATGAATGGATAAAGAAGATGTGGCACATATATACAATGGAATATTACTCAGCCATGAAAAGAAACGAAATTGAGTTATTTGTACTGAGGTGGATGGACCTAGAGTCTATCATACAGAGTGAAGTAAGTCAGAAAGAGAAAAACAAATACCGTATGCTAATGCATATATGTGGAATCTAAAAAACCGGTACTGATGAACCTAGTTGCAGGGCAGGAATAAAGAGGTAGGCATAGAGATTGGACTTGATGACATGGGGCGGGAGGGCAAAGCTGGGGCGAAGTGAGAGTAGCATGGACACATATACACTACCGAATGTAAAATTGTTGGCTGGTGGGAAGCAGCTGCATGGCACAGGGAGATCAGCTTGGTGCTTTGTGACCCCCTAGAGGGGTGGGCTAGGGAGGGTGGGAGGGAGGCTCAAGAGGGAGGGGATATGGGGACATGTACATGCATATGGCTGATTCACTTTGTTGTGCAACAGAAACTAACACAGTATTGTGAAGCAATTATACTCCAATAAAGGCCTATTAAAAGAAATAATCTTCCCTTAACAGTAATAACCACCACTGACTTTGCAGTTGTTACCCTAAACACTTATTTGACACTTACGAAGTGTACTATGCCACTCTTTATTTAAATCCTATGAAGCAGGGGTAATTTTTATCCTCATCCCACCCATGAAGAAACTGAGGCACATAAAGATTAAGACACCTTGCCCCAAATCTCATAGTTGGCAAAGGGTCTGACTGTAAAAATGAAGCTTTCAACCACTGTATTACAAGACTTCCTGTGTCTCCCTATAAACCTTTCATTGCGTGGTCTTTACATTTGGGATCTTCAGCTTTAAATTTATTCATCACGTACTCATGACACATGACGTCCTCAATGGCATTGGAAGTCAATAGCAAAAAATGAGTCTGCAGAAGAAAATAAAGCTAGGCCTAGAGTATCTGTGTTAACTGACTGTGTTAACAAGAGGTCTGAACTTTATTTTGCCTGGGGTGGGAAGTCACTGAGGGGTTCTAGCTAGGGATGTGCAGTATCGCACTGTGGAGAACTCGCCACGGGAGAGGTGAGCAGACCCTGAACTATGTTAATGTTGATAAGCTTGGGAGGACAGACAGGATCAGAAAACACTTGGAAAGTGACATTTTCTAGGCACCTGTGACTGACTGGATGGAGGATGAGGGAGCTGTTGGCTGCCACATCCTAAACACTGAGGACTGTCATGGCCACAGCATCAGAAAAGTGGTTTGCTTCTGGTCCTGTTGTCAGTCCCACGCTCAGCCTAGACTCACCACCCTCCTCCCCCCATTGGCTGCTTCCCCATGCAACTGAGCTCCAATTTCTCAGTCACCCAATGGATCTGGGTCGTAGAAACGGGAAAGAACATGACTAAGCCTGAGGCTGCTGGGCTGTGAGTGATCAGGTAGTTCGGCTGTATGTTTGCTTATGTATTGGTGAATATCTCAGTCATTGACAGATCTGTTCCAAATAATGTTCTTTACAACAAAAATCTGGTCAAAAACAGGATTTAAATGGTTCCTTATATCTACAAGTAAAACTCTTCTTTGCATCAAAGCAGTGTTCAGAATACCATGGATGCTGACCCAATTCCGGTAATTATCATAGTCATGCTTCTGTAACTTAAGGGAATCCATAAATTAAACACACACACAAATACTATATAATTAAAATCATGTGACTTGCAAGACACCTGCCTAGTTGCAAAAGAAAATAGGTGTCACAACTCATTTACCTCTGTTACTTCAGCAGAAAAGCTGATCTTAAAATGCATTTTTCCTAGCTCTACTTATGCAATCCTGTGACAAGCCATGCTTCATACCAGGCAGGTTAGCCCCTGTTAGAGGAAGTCCAGAGTCACAGAAGCTAATGCTCAACTAGCTCAAGAAAGTATCGGGAGATCGGGTGAGAAGCAAAATGAACTAACTCAGGATGCAAAACAATAATATGAAAAACAACAACAAAAAAGTTAGGTACATAAGTATATTTGTCTATGTGCACATACAGAAAAATTTCTGGAATGGTACATGCAAAACTTATAGTAGTAGTTTTAAGAAAATAAAATACGTATTTTGGATGAAAATATAATTTGTTTTAAAAAATGGTTTACTGCATATGTTTATGGCTTGGGGAGTAGGGGGAACAGAAGAGAACAATATAAGAAAAGGCAGATCAAGCCAGGGGCAAGCACAGAGACCAGCACAGAGTAGGTAGCTCGTGAATAGCTTGGGAATGAAAGTCAGGGTAGCAGCAGTTAGGGCTTTTATGCAGGTGACACACAAGTTGACTTGGCAACATGTTGCATCTAAGTCATGGCTTTGACTCAGGTGCTGACTTAGAATATTCTCGGGAAGCACAGGCCTATATAATATAAACCTGCTACACACAGAATTCCCTGGACTTAGTATCCCTCCAAATCACAAGAATTTAGACTGCTTAGAGGGGAAAACTGCTTTCACTTAGCTAGGCACCTGGGCTGGATCAGGTGACTCTCAAAGCTGGGGCTGGAGGGTGTCTACATCCTTCAAGAAATTCTTTGCAGCCAGATAAAGGACTCTACCTCTTCCCCATCAATGCATCTTTATCTCAGCGTGGAGGCAAGAAGCCTGCCATCTAGGGTTCTAAAGACTCGAGGTATGCTTCTCCCATTTGAAGCTAGAGTGAAACAGTCATGTCCTAAAAACGTCTGCCAAGATGCTTGGCGGATGACTTGCCCAAGATGGCCGAGTTGGTAAATGGGAAAGCAGGACTCTAACACCAGTAATGCAACCCGGAGACCCTTGTCTTAACACTTGTACTATATGCCTCCCAAGAAATCAGGGCAAATTAAAAGTACACCATGTCCGATTAATTTGAAATAGGCAGAAGAAATCTTAGGGGAAAAAAATCTGATATTCAACAGAAACATTAAGTATAAAACAGAGTTTGTTTAAACACAGTGGTCTTTTTATGAACTTGGCATGAAAAAATTTAGGTGTGCTTTGGTTATCATTTTTCCTAATCTGTGACTGAGTGGCCTTTGTTCACTGAAATACTTCACATGCTTTCTCCCTCTGTTGTAGGTGTGTTTATTTCGATTCAGATACCACAGGCCTACAGGTATCTACAAATGGTTTCATTTTGTTGTTGCATTTCACCATTGTGAAAAAGCACAGGAAACAGGTGTATCTGTAACCATGCCCTTCCATATCTATAAATAAGACCTTGTTATATAATGCGAAGAGATGAAACAATGCCATACTGGTTAATCTATAAACTAAGATAAAACCACCATTTGAAAATAAAGCTAAGTAAGTAGATACATGGGTAACACTAAGTTTATGACTTGCCTTTTAATGTTCGCATTGCAAATAAATTTGGGAGCTAATGTTTGGATTGCAAATAAATCTAGGAGCTAATGGTTAAAAGCATGAGCTTTGAGCTGGACATGTTGCGAATTCTAAATACTAGGTCTTTGATCAAAGGCAAGTTATTTTTAACTTCTCGAAACGCCTACATCCTAGGTTATTGTGAAGATTAAATGGAATAATACATGTAAAGGACATAATCCAGTGCCTGGTACATATTGAATGCTCAATATGTCAGCGATAATAATGATTTGCTAACAAGTCATAGTAAACTCAGTAGTTTAAAATACTGTATTCCTTTGGTTCAATGACCCACAATTGTCCATATTTTTTTGGCTTCTGCTATTGAGATACATTTTTTAAATTAGTGTGTATATTCCCCTCTCTGTCCATCTCCTCAAATTCTTACAGTAATACTGTTAAGTCCATAGTATACGTTATTATTAGGTGTCAGATTCAAGAACATATAGAATTAGTATTACGCTGTATGTTTGGTTCAATGGCAGAAATCTAAGGGCAGTTAACCAAGACATAAAGAGAGATTCTTGGTCGCTTTGAAGATTTACGCTTCAAAGCTGCTATGTATTTTATTACATCACCTCCAACGAAAGTAATTCTGTTCCTTGTACATATTCTTATTCAACTCTTCAGCAAACATCTGCCTTGTTACCAGCATAGCACAAAGTGTGGGAGATTCTGGGAAGAATAAGATGCTATCCCTGACCTTCAGGATCTCGAAGTCCAGTAGGGGTAACACACACACGAAGACAGTCTTACAACATAGTTGTTTTCTTTAGCAATAGATGGGGATCCAAGGAATGAAATTATTTGGAGGAGTGAGGGATTTCCTTGAGGAATTCTCGCTACATGTTTGAGTATAATTAAAGTGTCTAGCCACTGGCAGATGACAAATTTATGATTTTGGAAGTCATGTGATCTCCTTGGTCTTAAAAGATATTGAGGGTCTTTCTCACGCAAATATGGTGACACTGTTAATCCTTAAATTAAAGGGATATTGCTCCCAATCACAAATTCCCTGCCTCCTAGCATCTCTCTGAGCCTCAGATTAATGTGTGGAGGGAAGGACCTGCCGATCTAAGAGTATCAGTGTCAGAGAAGCAGATAGACGAGCATAGACCAAGAGGCACAATCTTTAGATAGCTGTTGCCCATGTGGGTAAGAATCTTGACATTTGAAGTGTTCACTGAACTAAATTTCTTGCTGGATATTCCTCCCACAAAACCTGAGCAATAGAAAAATGAGTGTGGACCTATGTTTGAAAGTGATGAGAATTTACTGTAATTCATTTAATTCTTTGTAGATAACCTCTTTTAAGTTATCATTGCTTCTGGAGGTTTATATGCTCACAACTGATTAAGCAAGAACAGATTTGAAAATACAGAACAAAAAAAATTGTTCTAACTTCAGAAATAGATTCTTCTCCTCTATGAACAATTGGCATTCTGTTTCTATTTCATCTTAGGCTGAAATTGCATTTTTGTCACCTGATTTCACATGCATTTTAATGCTTGCTGAAATATTTAAACAAAAATATTGGGTAGTGAAATTGAGAAAGAAATAAAGTAAACAAATAGCTGGCTACAAAAATGACCTTATAAGTCTCTCAGTCTATTGAAAATATACCAGATATTTACATGGAGAAGAACTGCTTAATAAAGTTACTTAAATTTAAAATAAAAATGCATAGCTGTGAATGTATAGCTATAAACTGGTAAAAAAGGTTTAGATATGCTTAACCCTTTTCTTGTTCTACTTATATATATGTATATAATACACATATATTATGTATATATTATATGGTTCTCTATCTCCAAATCTGCTCTTGCTTAATCAATTGTAAACATCTTGAATCTATGCTCAGAAGCATAGAAACTTATCTTCAAGATTCAAGATTCATGTTTATCTGGGTGGAGTTACACAGTTGCCTTGGTAACAGCTACTTTCATCAAACTGAGAGTTAATAATGGAAAATTTTAAAAATGCAGATGCCAAAGTAGAGCAGTGTAGGGAAAAAAATGTTCTAAGTCACTTTTTTCTGTATCTATTTTACATTACAAAATTTGTTATTACTTTTAGAAATTTTTGAATGTTGAAAATATGTACATACCTAAAGTCCTTATTATTGAAATAATCAACTTAAAATTATGAAATGTAAAAACAAAAAACAGAATGGTATATGACCAAAAAGGCAAAGGACCCTTACTGTGAAAAACAAGAGGGGTCACGTATAATCGTGATAGTGCTTCTTGCTTCCTATGACTGGTGAACAGAATTCTATACCCAGAACCAGAACAGTTCCGGTATTTGGTCTAGAATCATTTTGAAGGGTGAGCCTGGAGCTGCGATACTAAGCACAGACAATTTGGCATTTGGCTCCAAAAATATGCTCAGAATTTGTTATTTCTTTCCTCAGCAACAGGCTCTCAGCCCAATAATTTTTAACCAAATCTCAGAGCCCAGTTTTGCTTCGACTACTGAGATCCTATTTCAAGTTGCTGTCAAGATATGGGGGAAAGTGAAATATCAATACCAACGCTTGTGAGATCCCGAGACTAAATCCATACAATCCCTGTTTCTGCATTAAAAAATAAAAAAGATATTGAGGGAAGAAAGTGGGATATTATTGAGCCACTTAATCGGTTTCCTCCAACTTAAAGTCCAAACGGGTCCGTTTTTTTGGTTTCTTTGTTTTTAAATCTAGACTTGGTAGAAGCATAGACATTTTAAACAAAATATTAAAACTTCTACTATAGTGAATCACTTAAAATCTAAATCTTGGACTTTGCTTAGACTGAGTCTTCAATTCAGTTTTTACAAAAAGTAAAATTTGACTTTTATTTCTAAAAGGGGCAGGAGAAAGGAGTAAAAACACTTTGTCTCTTTCTTGCTTTTAATACTGATATTCAGTTCTTTTGACACTATGTAAAAATTCTGTTTTTTCTTTCCAAATGATAGTAGAATGAAGCATTTTCCTTTAATGTATAATTGATAAAATTTAGAGTTACAACGTATCTTCTACCTCCTGGTGTAACTGTGTAGCTGAATTTCTTTAAGCTTTTTTTTCCCCCTCCAAATATGAAACTGTTCCACATCTTAGCTATGTCTTAAATTAGAAGTCAATATCTAGTACCAACTTTAATTTAATCTCTCCTAAAATTTTAAATATAATAAATATGGTTTGATGTTCCAAACATGTCATGTTTGCTGGCCTATAACAGTTGTATTGAGTTTTCATTGAATAAAATATATATTCCCCTTAAAATTTTTTGTTTTTATAATCATATCTCATAACCCACCTCTGAATCCATGAACATGTGTATAGGTAGATAACACAAAGATCCATTAGAAAGACTTTCGGTGTGGTGTGCTCTTTCTGTTTCTTTTTCAATAGCATTAACTTACATTTCAAATTATTATAGTTCATTCTGTTTTTCACAATTCATCAAATAATACTTTATGAAATGAAAAGAGATCATCACACAGTTCACAGAACTACATTTTAAAAGTAATAATGAATTTTAAATTCCTATTTTGGCAACAAAACTCATAAGCTTTTCTAAATTCTTTTAGTATTATGCCTACTTAATTTTCCTTTATGATTTCTAATTATATAGTTTCCTATTGCTGCTGTAACAAAATACCAGAAATGTAGTGGCTAAAACAATAGAAATGTGTATCTTACAGTTCTGCAGGTCAGAAGTCTGAAATGGGTCTCACCGGGTTAATATGAAGGTGTCAGCAGGGCTGCACTTCTTTGTAGAAGTTCTAGAGTAGAAAACATTTCCCATGTGTTCCAGCTTCCTGCATCTACCCACATTCCTTGGCATATGCCTCTTTTGGCGTATGGCTTTTCTTGGAAAGCCAGCAATGGCTGTTCGAGTCTTTCTCAAGCATCATCACTCTAACACTGACTCTTCTGCATCCCTCTCTCATTTTATAAGAACCCCTGTGATTACATTGGCCACACCTGGATAATCCTGGTACCCTCCCCATCGCTGGGTCAGCTGATTAGCAAACTTAATTCCATCTGCAACCTTATTTCCCTGTGAATAATACATTCACAGGTTCCAGGGGTTAGGATGTGGACCTCTTTAGGGGGTGGGAAACCGTGAAGACGGAGCATTAGTCTGCCTACAATATTAATATATCATTCTTAAAAGAAAGATAAAGTCTGTTTTGTAAATAATACTTTTTCTCAGTATTATGTCTTCCCTTCACTCAGAAATTTAGTTAGAAATTAAGATTAATAAATATTAATTAAATAGTAAAAAGTACCAGTACTAGCAGGAAGACATACAAACTGATCCTAATATTTTAATAATATTAAGTAATGGCACTTGTATTGCATCTGACACTAATTTACTACGGTTCTTACCTATCAGTAGATGATTTATATCTGGTTATCTTTTCTTAACTCCAGGTCTTTCCCACAAACACAGAAAAGAGTCTACTACGACACAAATTAAAAAGTCATCGTCTCACCATTTCTCTGTATTCTTTCTCTTCAACAGCCTCCATGACTGGAACTATTGCACTATAGTAGATCTAAAACCCACTGGGCCACCTTCTTTTGGAATTCTTTCCTTGTTTTAAATTAGTATAGACTATAAATTTATATTTTATCATATCTTCAAGTGACTAATATTCTACCTGAAGTGGTCAGGGATTCATTTATCCCCCAAATTACAAAAGTGCTCCAAGATTTCACCGAGGACTAAGCACTGGAGATAGAAGTCTGCCTGTTTTTCTCTCTCACGCATTCTGCTAAAACAAACACACACACATACACACACCAGGTTCTGCTAAGTATCATTTCTTTGGTTACAAATCATCCCCAATCCTAAATCACCTGTGTCCACACCAATCTTTTTTTTTTTTTAACATCTTTATTGGAGAATAATTTCTTTACAATGTTGTGTTAGTTCCTGCTAAAGTAAATCAGCTATATGTATACATATATCCCCATATCCCCTCCCTCTTGCGTCTCCCTCCCACACTCCCTATCCCACCCCTCTAGGTGGTCACAAAGCACTGAGCTGATCTCCCTGTGCTATGTGGCTGCTTCCCACTAGCTATCTATTTTACATTTGGTAGTGTATATATGTCCATGCCACTCTCTCACTTCGTCCCAGCTTACCTTTCCCCCTCCCCGTGTTCTCAAGTCCATTCTCTACGTCTGCATCTTTATTCCTGTCCTGCCCTTAGGTTCCTCAGAACCTTTTTTTTTTTCTTAGATTCCATATATATGTGTTAGCATACGGTATTTGTTTTTCTCTTCCTGACTTACTTCACTCTGTATGACAGACTCTAGGTCTATCCACCTCACTACAAATAACTCAGTTTCGTTTCTTTTTATGGCTGAGTAATATTCCATTGTATATATGTGCCACATCTTCTTTATCCATTCATCTGTTGATGGACACTTAGGTTGTTTCCCTGTCCTGGCTATTGTAAATAGTGCTGCAATGAGCATTGTGGTACATGTCTCTTTTCAAATTATGGTTTTCTCAAGGTATATGCCCAGTAGTGGGATTGCTGGGTCATATGGTAGTTCTATTTTTAGTTTTTAAGGACCCTCCATACTGTTCTCCATAGTGGCTGTATCTATTTACATTCCTACCAACAGTGCAAGAGGATTCCCTTTTCTCCACACCCTCAAGTGGCAGGACATATTTAAAGTGATGAAAGGGAAAAACCTACAACCAAGATTACTCTACCCAGCAAGGATCTCATTCAGATTCAACGGAGAAATTGAAAACTTTACAGACAAGCAAAAGTTAAGAGAATTCAGCACCACCAAACCAGCTTTACAACAAATGCTAAGGGAACGTCTCTAGGCAGGAAACACAACAGAAGGAAAAGACCTACAAAAACAAACCCGAAACAACTGAGAAAATGGTAATAGGAACATACATATCAATAATCACCTTAAATGTAAATGGATTAAATGCTCCAACCAAAAGACATAGACTGGCTGAATAGATACAAAAACAAAACCTGTATATATGCTGTCCACACCAATCTTCTTATTTGCCTACCAGTCCCTTGTCAAATTACTTCCTTCAATAGTACCTCCATTTACGATGTCCTGCTTTCCTGATGCATAGTAACAGATGAGATGTTGAGACACAGGAGAGAAAGGTCATTACTCTCATCTGCCTGGAGAGCAAACAACCAGCAAATTGTCCCCCATTTAAGGGAAGCTGGCTTCACCTCAACATATTGTCCAGATATTTCAAAATTACAACATATCGTGTTCAGTTATTTTGCTTTCAACCATTATAGAAAAGATCAACTTTTAGACTGAGGCAATAAAAGCTGAGAAATTTTTACTGGGATGGCCTTCGTGTTTGAGAGCTGACTGCTGCTTCAACAGTACTTCACCCGTAACTGTTCCTCTGTATTCATTTAGGGAAGTTTGATTCTGAAACACATAAACAGCTGTGTTTCTCCTGAGCTACGAGCACATTTATAGGCGGATGAATCATAGATTTTTCTCGACTTTGATGGCATTTTCTTCTTCATGCACTACATACTGGCCCTGAAGACTGCACGTTTTAAAATGTTCAGAATTACTTGGATCACTGATTTCTGATTGTAGAAAAGTAAATAGTAAAACACATAACAACACTAATTTGAAAGAGAAACATTTTCCAACTAGCAAAATATGAGTATAGATGTAAAGATCGTGGACAAAAGTCACAAAGCGCACTGCCGGCAAAGAACTGAACCGGGTCTCCCCCGCCCAAAGGAGTCTGCTTAGTGCTTTAAAAAAATGTTTGTTCCTAATATTTATCCTTGTTTACACACTTCCAAATATATAAAGGTTTATTTGTTTCATCTAAGAGACAAGTGGGAGGGACACCCAGAATTTTTTGATATAAGTATTTAAAAAGTTTATCCACGCTCAGATGGAGGGGTAAGTAAAAAAAAAAAAAAAAGGAAAAAAAAGAAAAAAGGAGAATAAGAAATAAACAATAAACTACTTTTTTTTCCCCTCTCCTTTCATATCAAGTCTGTTAAATCCTCTTGATTGTATATCATAAGCATCATGCATTGGTTTAAGATGACATGTTTCTCATACCTGCCTCATTATTCATCAGAATGGTCTTCTTGACTTTAGTTTTTGCTGCCTGTGAGTCAGACCTCAGTATTGGTGAGAAGGCACCACTAAAACACAAATCATAAGACCCTTCAGGGGCTTCTCGTCACCTGTGGGATAAAGTTAACTCTCTCTAACCGGATATCTAGGCCCCAGCATTCTTATCTCAAGTCCGGCCTCTCTTCCACATGCCTCCTCTTTCTAACTGACTCAGAGTCAGTAAAGGCACAACACAGCTTACCTTTTCTTGAATCTAATTTGTGCTCTTTGCCGCCCATGCTTTTGTGCATGTTAATCCATTGGTCCAGCATGCCTTCACTAACCTGTATACAAGGGGAACCACGGTTCAGCACAAAAGGAACATCAGAAGTGCCACGCCTTAGTCGCTTGCCGATTCCTCTGATGTCAGCCAGTGCCGGATGCACAATTTCTTAAGGGCTTCGATTCACTTTGTGCCAGCACCTTGCCTTAAGTATGCTGTGCCTTCTCGCCTCTGCCTAGGGGTTTCTCCAGTGCCAAAGTTAAGATGGGACCCCTGCAGAACTGCACAGCTAATACCCTAAGGGCAGCTCTCAAACAATGGGACACAGGACCTGATGGATAAATGTTTCTTCCTCTTTTTCTTCAGGCAGGTAATTCAGGGAAGCTGTCTCCGTGGTTCTTGAGAGGCCGCCGAGACTAAAAGGCCCCATTGCATCCAACAGCACACCTTTACACTGGCTTTGTTCTCCTGACCTGCCACACTCTTCCCTTTTCCTTGGGATCACCGCCCAAATCAACTACCTGCACTCTGCACTGTATATTGGACTCTGCTTTGGAAGAACCTGACAAAGCTAAGAGAAGGCCCAGAACACAACCTGCTTCCATGCTCCCAGTCTCTGAACCTACTTCTATTATGGAACTTATCATAGAAATTTCTTTAAGTGTGAGGTTTCTCTCATTCGTCTTCGAATCTCTAGTGTTAATCCAGTCCCTGACAAACTACAAATGTTCAGGAAATGACGACTAAACAATGAACTCATAATTCTTACTCATGGACTTTTTGTTAAACTGCAAACTTTAGGAAACAGATACAGACCTGTAAAACACACCTGTACGTGTTATAGCACCTAGTACTGACAACTCAAAAATATTTATGAAACGAAGGAAAATGAAGGAAGCTGACTCACCAAAAGAAGAGACATGGCCAAAGTCTGGAAAAAAGATAGATTGCCCCAGTGTAACTTCTGATAAGTTGTAAGAGAGAAAGAAAAGCAAGACAGGTACCTTTTCTCAGTCTTCACATCTAGAGGTATTAATTGCGAAGGGAAAAAAGTGTGGTCTGAAGAAACAAGGGACTAAAGCAAGTGTGTCTTTCGTCTCTCTCAGAGTCAGCCTTGCTGCAAAGCAGTCCCAAGACAGCCCTGCCTGGACAAATCACTAGCACTCTGACCATTTATATTTTTATTCTTCAAGATCCACGGCTATAAATATCTAGTGCTTCCCAAGTTGTCTTCTTTGTCTTTTAAAGTTTCAGGAAAACATTACAGGAGAGCACGCATACTGATGATTTGCTGGGTCACGCATAGTCCAGGGTCCCTTTGACCCTCTGGTTGCGCAGCCAGAGTGAACTGTTACTTGGGGTCTCCCTATAGGATATTCACTAATCCACCTATGAAAGTTCATGAGATTTGTAATAATCAACCCAGAGTCTTCTGACCATTCCTTTGTCGGCATTCTGAAGGTTTGAAAATGAATTCTATATTTGTGTGATTGCACATAAAATACTATAAAACTTTTTACTTGAAGGTAAAATTCATGCATATTCTTACTACTATTTTAGCAATAGCCTTAAACTAATGTTGTTTATTCAGATGTAAATATAGATTCCAGTACAGTGGTCAGAGCGCACAGAAGTATGCCTTATCAAGGTCTGGAGAAAAGATCACTAGCAGTGGTACAAAAATGTGTAATTATGTGGATAGCATCATTGTAAACACATAAAAGACAAAGTTGAAGTATTTTTATAATCACATCACATTTCAAATGACCTGAAATATTTTATATAATAAATATTTCAAAATTATAATTACTTAATTCCAAAACTATTTATTATAACATTTCTATTTTTTATGGAAAAAATAATTTGATACAGTTGTAAATTTTTCAGGTTAGGGAAACAATTTATTTGCTTGAAGTATTTATGAAGATAAATGGTAATGGTAAAAATTTATTAAAACATAAGGTAAAAGTTCTACCCACACTTAGACACACGACTAGAGAAAAAAGTCAATAAAACTGTTCATCTAGAGTTCTGGGGATAAGTAGAATTCACTCGTTTTACTGGCCTAGGATTGTAGTGGGGTTTAGAGGCAATGGAACTGGCTGGACTACTCTTTTGTCAAATCAGGTATATGAAAAAGGTCGTGAAGATTTGTATTTTTTTACAGTCCGTGGCTGAGATGGTAAGTTGCAAGCATTTTACTTTGTCCAAAAGCAAGTATTAGGCCTGATTAGCTCAACTACTCAAATTTTCATTCACTCCTAATGACACTCAGTCATTCTTCACATCTCTCGTTCTCTCTCTCTCACCCTTCTCACACCCAAATTGTTAACTTTTTTCTCTATTCTCACATTTGTAATCTGGTTCAGACCTTCAGTGATCTCTCACCTATACTTGTGCTTACATTTCTTAGTTGGAATTCCCATCTCTAGTCTCTTATTTCAGTACGTGCCATCAGAGCTTTGGTTCTGAAATTGAATTTGATTTCACCACACCTCTGTTGAAAAATTGTCAATGCGTCCATATTCCTACTGGCTAGAGTTCAAATTCACATCTCACAAAGAGTCACTCACCACGTGGCCCAAGCCACTTCCCAGCTTCACCTCTGGGTATCCCCTCTTGGGCTCTCAGCAAGCCGTTGAGGATACAAAAGTGAACGCAATAGCCATTGCTCTCAATGAGCTCATAGTCTGACTGGGGAGATGAATAAGCAGATCACTGTAAAACAGTCTGGCAAGCGCAAGGTCAGGAGTGTGCACGTGGGGGCAAAGAGAAGGGGTATATAATAAGCCAGACTAGGAGGAGGAGAGGTTCAGGAGGACTTCCTGGAGGAGGCAATGCCTGCGGGAAGTTTGAAGTGCAGGGAAGAGTTGTTAAGAGAAGGGGAAAGAAGGCAAAGGAAAGCAGCACATGGCACCAAGGTAGGAAGAGCCTGGTTAGACGCAGTCTGGTGCTGCTAATGTTCAATAACCCTTCTGTGAAGCTTTTTACGATCTTCTCGTTCAGAGTTCAAATCCTGACTCTCAGTGTTCTCGCATCACTTTATACTTACTTCCATTATTGTACTCTCACATTTATTCTACTACTTTGAGATGCCATGACACCACTCATCGTTTCTCAAACCCCTAGTGTGAACTGCACAAGTGTTTTGTGCATGTAGAGGTTGCATAAGATTGGGTGGTTCAGTGGGTCTGGAAATTTAAAACCTTCTATTGTGGACTCATAGAGATAAAAGTCCCTGTTATTAAGAAGCACATGTTCAAAAACTATCCTCATAATTATATTAAATCTTGAAAATGATGTTTAAAAATCAGAGGCTAAAAGATTAAAATCAGAAAACATATTCCCAAGAACTAGATATTTGGGGTCTCAAACTATTGTGAGATTAGCTATAATCAAAAACAAATGACCCCTCACCATTTCTCTGAAACTCCTGTAATTCCTGGACCCACTGATTTCCCATGAGGTTTACCTACCTCTCAGTCTCCAAAACCAGCCTGACTTAAGGCTCTAGACAATTAAGCAGCTTCAAATGCCTACCTACGGTATTTCTATTGATATATTGGATCTCTCCCCTTTTTCTCTGTCCATAATAGGTCCTTAATTAACTCCTCTTTGTTGGAGTCAGACCTGGGAGACATTAGACACCAAGTCACCTTCCTATGAGGCTCATCATGGAAGTACCTGGGAACTGATCACTGGGCATCTACCTTTTTATCTAAGTCTCCTGGAATAATTATCTGTTTACAAGCTAATGGTAGCCACCTGGCTCACAGAATCCTCTCCTTGCTATCTGTGCCCCATAATACACATAAAACCCCTGTATGGCATACAAGGTTCTGTCCCGAGAGGGTGTTTTTAAGCCTACACTCCAGAGACGTAGTTCCCCTGCCTGAGATGCCTCCATTTGTACACCTAGGATCCTGCCTTGAATTCTGCTTCTCAATGCCAAGCACCTGTGCTCCCTTATTAGGCCGGGTCCATGCCACGTTCCTGTGGAAACAGAAACCCACTCCTTAATGACCATCCAGGATGTACTATCATGGCCCTCCCTCCCTGCTGCACAGATGTTTACTGGTATGTGCGTGTGTGGTTTTCACTGGTTTCCTGAGGAAGACCTTTCATGGATCTCATCCACGTGCTTTGCCACCTTTTGGTGAACGCTAAGTGCAGAGTTCTGATGCCACTGAGTTTTCTGACCAATGCTATACATCTTAGACAATGGTTCTTTTTGCTGCCTATCATGAGATGTACATCCCTCGTTCAAACCTGAACACAAAGATAACAAATGTCAAAGATGACAAAAATTCTAAAGAGTTTTTAGGAAACATCTGAATGTACAGAATAGTCTGTGGTCAAACCTCAAAACCAATAACAAATATTTCACACATTATTTATAATGGGGACCTTAAGAAACACTACATCAGCTTATCATTTTGGAAAAGTCCATCAATTAGTATCATGCAGATTATTTTTCAAAAGTCTTTCTAAATCCATTTCATAAAATAGGAAAAATACTTTTTAAAAATTATCAATATTATGCATGGGCCATTGTTAGCAAAATTTTTTTATCTTAAAAGGAGCAATTTTTTAATTATTTGACTGCCAGTTAGAATATGTAAATAGTCACTCCAAAATCTTGAGATTTCAGATGAATCTATTATGGCCTTCAAATTATCATTCCTACCTCTAACTTTTCTCTCCAAAGCATTCTGTGTGTTGCCATCAGATTCATTATTTGAAAGCTTCAATTTCATCATGTTACTTCTCTCGTTAAAATTTTTCAAGGATCTGATCAAACTTCCCTGTTGTATGTAGTTCCCAGACAAAAAAATCCTTCACTGTAATTATTTATTTTTCTCCAAAATTATTGTTCATAACACTCACATATTTATTTTATTTACGAATGCACTGATTTTATTATTTATTAAATAATTAAAATATTAGTCATATTAAGGGATTTTAAAAAATTCATTCATTCATTCATCTCCCCTTATCAATTAGACTATAAAGCCTTAAGGGCAGTTGAGTAGAGGCCCAAATGATGGCTCAATTCAATTATACTTCTTTATATAGAAAACCTCACATATAGGGACTCCCATATGTACTTACATAGCATACAAAATCAACAGCCAATCAGCTGATTGCTTCATCAACTGGCTATAGTTTGTAACAAGGCTTGCATTAACAATGTCTTGTAGGAAAAGTGTGAAGTATGTTTCACTATCCTGTAAAAATGCAACTGGAAGTCGTGTGGTTTCCAAGTTTATACTCTGTTTATAAAGTCAAAGCCTTTATTGACTCATAGCTTCACACCAGGTATCATTCTTCGACACAAGGGGAGAGCATCTCCAAGCCGGACTAGTTGCACTGCCACACAAACTGTGGTCACAAGAGAGGTAGATATCGCAGTACCGTTCAACATTACTCACAGAAAAAGCAAATTATATGTCCCAGTGAGTACAGAAACCTGATTAGAGCTCACACTTCATGTTAAACAAGAGGCCCTCTTCTTATATTCTCAGTTAAATGGCTCTACAGTAAGACAATAGTGCAGTATTGTACCTAATGACAGTGGCACCCCACTTTCCTTCACTTTAGGATTATACACTGGCTTTAGATATTTTTAGAAAATCCTTCACGCTTTGTTTCTAAACAAGCACATAAATGGAAAACATTTCCTAATATTTATTTTATAAACTTAATTCTCAAAGGAGAGATTGCCAAATACCTGACTTCTGCTATTTTTCTTCCAGATACATGTCTTTTATAAACACTTAAAACTCGTCAACTTAAGTAGCAAAAATGTCATCTGGCTCCTCTCTCAATCTCAGAAGGGAGTATTTCATTCGGAATTCATCATTAAAAATAATGATGTGGAAGGTGTTACTTTTACAGTTTTCTTGTCTTTAAACATGGTGAAATTATTTTAGTAATGTGAGAACGAGTACAATCTAGAAAAGAGAAAACTCTTTAGATTTGAGAACAGATGGTTAATAATCGCGACAGCAAAGAAAATAACCAAGGTTAATGACCTACATGCTGAACTTCTTTTAATTTTTACAAGCCATTACCAACTGAAAATCTCTGGTTTTAGCTGAACCAACACTTACAAGCCTTTTTTAAAAATTTCTTTAAACCTTTAGAACGGTACTCTTGCCACTGGTCTCTCTGGAGCGACAGCAGGAACCCGTGTGGCTAGTCCTTTGCGAATACAAGGTGCACCCACATGGACTTGGTGGTTTCTGAATGCTTGGGAGACAGGTAATGTCATGCTAACACCTTAACTACAAATTCTTCTAGAACTATTTTATTTCTTATCATCCCAAGCCTACTTCTAATTGCCCTTGGACTAACTGCCCCCTCCATCACTGGTTAAATCATGATTTATCTGCTAACTAAGGTTACTCTAACGTTCTATCATAAAATGTTGGAAGAATCAGGTAAGACAAAAAATTATGCTTATGCCAGTTATCAACAGAATGTTAAAGAAAGATTTTTAAGAATGAGAATGGTAGTTCCAGGCTCCAGCTGTTTGATATACTTCACCAGGGAACAGGAATGACACACAGGTTGGGTCTGCAATGAAATTTCAAGGTCAGACTTCTACTCTGCTATTTAAATTGTTTTACAAAGGTGACTGGAGAAAATACACATTTCTTCCGAATCATGAAACACATACTTTGGGTGGATCAGACACTCTTCCTTGAGCCTGGTGATCTCATATCATTACCTGTAACTATTGTTCTTATGGTCAAGTGAATGGGCCGTTGGCAATCAAGCCCAACGAATTCTGCTTTCAGACCCAGTTTTAGCATCTAAAAGTGTGGCTTCTGAATGGCAGAAAAGATATCTTATATTTTCTAGCGTCTCCATTTAGGTATAGTGAAGGTTACATTGTGGGAAATACTTTTCATCATTTTTCATTTAACAAAGGGGATGAAAAATAATTTAAACATTTCATTATCTCTAGCTTCTATATCTGCCTTTACCAAAATTTTAAAATATTTCTTTGGAAGAAGAACAAATATTTGCATTCAATCTTAAAAGTCTAACATGTAAATAGATGCTTAGGAAAACATATTCTTAACTGTGCGTTTATAAACTGTATGAAGATACCTTTATTTAATAACAGGTCTTTTTCCAGGATAAATGTCTTAAGACAGCTATTTTTTCCTTTTTTTAACATTGATTTTCAGTATGGGGTGGGGAATAATAAAATCTACTTATTATTTATATGAGGCATATATTTTTCAATGTCTGTATTTGAAACACTTTAAATTATAAATTTGACATAGACAGTATTATAGATTATGGTCTATGATTTACAGTAATCTTTGGGTCATTTTTCTGAGTTACTTTCATAAGTGAAGAAACAAAGTTACCAAGAGAATAATCTATGGTACAGAAATAACTTTGAACAGTAAGAAACCTGAAGTACAACAAAGAGGCCAGGGTCTGGGCTAGACAAGATAAAAGGAAATACACTAAAAAAGGAAGAAAAAGAAAAGAGTATACGCTATGGCTCTCCCCAGATTCCTCCATGACAGAATGAGAGAAACTACACCTAAGGGCAACTCAATAGCAGTCAGTAATTATCAGCTGAAGGAATGGATGGATAGGTGGACAGATGGATGGATGGATGGATGGATGCTTGTGTCTGATGACCCTTGGCCATCTTGCACAAGCAGTCCAAACCTCTCTGACAAATTCCATGTGACGTGCTTCTTTCACTTGTGAGTAAAATGGACATAAGCACAGGCATTAGGAGAACATGGGACTGCAACACTCAGATTGCTATAATAAGGGGAAGGGAAAAAAACTTGAAAGTTCTTGTTGAAGAAAAATTTTGTACACTTGATAATGGATAACATTTCTAATAATCAACAGAGAAACCCTGCCTTGGAGAGAAATGTTTATACTGGATGTTGTCACTATCAATCATCTTGCAGCAAAAGGAGAGAGGATGATAATCATTTTTTTTTAAGTTCTTTGTGAAATGGGTTGGAAATGGGGGACAGAGGAATTGTATCTCCACTGCTTAAAAATGTGAAACATCAAGGAAAGGATGTCTACAGCAGAAAGGGTCTTTATTACTTTCAAAACAAAGGAGCCTTAGTAATAAGACTATAGCATTAGGGAAAGCAATACTTATTCTAGTGCCCATCCTACTACCTGCGAGTTTTATGACCTTGGCCAAGTCACTTGATTACTCTGGGTCTAAAAATGAATCTGAAGATGAGGGCCTGTGGTGGACCATTCCAATGCTAAGACTGAAGATTCTGCATTCACTGTTACATTTGAAAACTTCCCTGGCATTTCTGAAGCTTCCCAAGGCTCTCAGGAATTTAGTATATGTTTATAAGATATTCATGGTAGTATTTTCTAAACATAACACTACCACGTGTGTAAAGAGATGTCTTCATTAAAATTTCTCTTCAGTTGTTCCTTCCCAAAGTAGTGGAAGCTGAACAAATCTTAGAAACTCATTTAGAATTCATGATCATTCTAATTGACTAAATTTAAGATTCCAACAGTCTTCCTTTTAGAATAACAATATATTTTATTTTAAATATCTGAAGAGCAATTTAGTCATTTTCATCCATATGCATAAATTCACCTTAAAGTAACTCTTTTTTAGAAATATGGAATGGCACTATTAACAATATTTATCAAGCAATGTTTCTTCTAAGAGTGAGGGAAGAGAATGTGGAAGTCTAGCAACATAAGAGAGACTGATCCCACACATCATGTCAAACAGATTTGGGAGATGGGGTAGTAACACTTTATTAGTAAAGAAACAATCTGTTCTTTAGAGCCAGAACATTGAATTCTCTGGTTTCCTCCTTCTAGTCCCACTATGCCTCTGGCATCATATAACTGCTGCCAATCAACGGCATCCAGAAGGTGGGATAAGATACCAAATTACCCTTTCAGCAATATTCCAGAGATTCTCAGATGGCTCTTTCCTTTCCCCACTTTAAAACAGTATCACACGAGCTAGGTTTATTTTGAAATGTCCGTGAAAAACAAGTCAGATTTTTCCTGAAATTGGGCCCCCTTGGAGTTAAATGTTTTTGAAGATGCTTCATATAAGTCCATTTGTTCATTTTATTATTTTTAATCTTGTGCATAAATCTGTCCTCCAAAAAGAGCTTGAAAATTTCACCATGTTCTGACATTACTGGAGAAATATATCCTATTTATTGAAAGACAGAGGTCAATATATTTATTCATTAATTTTAAGAAATGTTAGAGGAAAAGTAATATAACCTGAAAGTGATACTAAAGGTCTCTCAATGAAGTTGAGCATTTTATCAAAAACTAACGATAATAATAAAAAATATATAGTGTTTTACCACTTGTAAACTGCATATGTTTTCATTTGTTTCTCACAACCACTGTGCTAGATAGATAATATTATCCTCTTATAACAGAAAATTTATGGAGGATAGTGTTTTATCACTCGTAAAGTGCATATGTTTTCATTTGATTCCCGCAACTACTGTTCTAGGTAGATAATATTATCCTCTGATAACACAGAAAATTTACAGAGGGTAAATGGTATGAATTAAGTCAGAGAGCTCTCAAAATAAGTGATGATTATAATTCCTAAATTATTTCTATAGGATCAGCTATTTCCTTTGATATCAAAAGATATATTCAGTTACATGACTTTGTAAAATTCTTCTAATTTTTTTTTTTTTTTTGCGGTACGCAGGCCTCTCACTGTTGTGGCCTCTCCCGTTGCGGAGCACAGGCTCTGGACGCACAGGCCCAGCGGCCACAGCTCACGGGCCTAGCCGCTCCGCGGCATGTGGGATCTTCCCGGACCGGGGCACGAACTCCTGTCCCCTGCATCGGCAGAGGCACTCCCAACCACTGCGCCACCAGGGAAGCCCTCTTCTAATTCTTTAGTGACCTTGTATGTGTTTGTTCAGGAAACTACTGCAAAAACAAGAAGGTGAATACATTAAAAATAAGAAGTATTGGGCTTCCCTAGTGGCGCAGTGGTTGAAAGTCCGCCTGCCGATGCAGGGGACACGGGTTCATGCCCCGGTCTGGAAAGATTCTTTTAAGTTAAAAGAAAGGGGAGGGTAAATAGATTATAGCACAGCCATAAAACAGTAGGTTGCTATGCTGCCACACGTACCAAATGCTAGATAATACATTTCATATTAAATATATTTTCAAGGTAGAGAAGAAATGTACCTCAACATAATAAAGTTTATATATGACAGGCCAACAGCTAACGTCATAATTGTGAAAACCTGAGGCTTTCCCACTAAGGTCAGGAAAAAGACAAGTATGCCCACTCTCATCATTTCTAATCAACACAGTATAGAAATTCTAGCCAGAGCAGTTAGGCAAGGAAAAGAAATAAAAGGCATTCAAATTGGAAAGAAGATAAATTGCCTCCATTTGCAAACGATATGATCTTATATATAGAAAACTCTAAAGACCACAAAAAAACTGTTAAAACTAATAAACAATTCGGTAAACTTGCAGTTTACAAAATCAACATGCAAAATCAGTTGTGTTTATAGACACTAACAACAACTATCCAAAAAATAAATTAAGAAAACTAACCCATTTACAATAGCATCAAAAAGAATAAAATACTTAGGAATAAATTTAATCAAGGAGGTGAAAGATGTGCCCACTGAAAATTTCAAGACATTGATGAAAAAAATTGAAGACAAATAAATGAAAGATATCCTGTGTTCATGGATTGAGAGAATTAATACGGTCAAGTGCTCCCCAAAGCAATCTACAGATTCAATGTAATCCCCATTAAAATTCCAGTGGCATTTTTCACAGAAATAGAAATAGAAAAATAATCCTAAATTTCCTATGAAATCACAAAAGGCCCTGAATAGCCAAAGCAATCGTAAGAAAGAACAAAGTTGGAAGCATCACACTTCCAGATTTCAAACTGTATTACAAAACTATAGTAATTAAAACAGTATGCCACTGGAATTAAAAACAGACACATAGATTACTGGAACAGAATAAAGAGTCCAGAAATAAACCACCTCATATATGACCAAGTAATTTTTCACAGAGACCCCCAAGAACACACAATGGGGAAAGGATAGTCTCTTCAATAAATGGTGTTGGGAAAACTGGATATCCACATTCAAAGTAATGAAACTCGACTCCTATACTACTCCAAAAAAAAAGAAAAAAACACACAAACAATATATGCTCTCCCTGCCCACCTATATGTGTGTGTGTGTGTGTGTGTGTGTTTCTGGCATGGTGGTACATTAACCTAAATTGTCCAATATGTACATCCCCCAAACAAAAAGATTCTTCTACACTGACACAATACAACTCAAAAGCAGGAAGTCAACAGTGATACAACACTACCATGAAGGCAGAGTACACTGAAATTATTATATATTTATTCTTTGCTCAAGTACTTGTTCAGTGTGACAAATATTATGATCACTCTGGCTGCATGTTTCACCCACCATCTCTGCACCCCTCCATCCCCTCTCCCACTTCTTTGGCTTCTGGGCACACCGCAGTTAACCCCTGCAGGGCTATCCCTTCCCACAGCCTTGCTCAGACATCCAGCACCCATGTTAACATGTCCCCATACCAAGAGGGAAGGGAAATGAGGGAAGGAAAGGAAAATGAGAAGAGCAAGGGAAGATGATGAATTAATTAATTTTTAATTAAAGCTACATGAAAGGAAATGTTAGCAAGTGACATTTTTGAAAGTTAGTCGTAAAAATATCCCCCAGAGACTACCTAATGTGGACATGTATATTTCTTTCAAAATTCTATCTGAATTGAAAAGAAGAGCTGAAAGGACTGAGAAACCGGAATTGGCTGCCTGGACTTATAATTCTCTTTGATGACCAGCATCTTTTTACTACCTCTCTAAATAGCAGGATTAAGCACACAAAGATGAATGCTTCACTCAGATTGAAATATAAATCTTTCTTCTTTTGTTCCCTTAACTGTAAAGTATCTTCCTGAGCTTGAGACAGTCTAAAGGTAGCATGAGGACACTGAACATTTTTTTCAATTGTCCAGTAGCATAACTCAGATGACCAACAAGATCCTAATTATGTGGGCCTAATGTTTTCACCTTTTCATATCCTCTATCACAAACCAAAACACTGCTTACTTATAAAATATACGTGTAAGCCTGGTGGTGCATGATTGTTTGGTCGAAGCAAAGCTTTTCTCTGAAATCTAGCTACAGAAGAAAAGAGGTTTATAGGAGGTGTATAGCACACATTCAGAAACATTTTGCCTCATAAATGTTTTGGTAAATGCTTCACTTCTATGTAGGAGGTATGAGATTCATGCTAAAAATACACTCTCTTCTTTGATTATTCACAATAGATGTCAAAAATTCTCACAAAGACAGGGCTGACAGGGCAGTATCTTGTTTAAGATGCAATAATCATTTAGATTTTATACACAATTTCAACATTTATCCATTATGTTGAATAATCTTATAAAAATCTCCTGATTAATGTACTACATACAAAATGTTATCAAGTACTTTGATAAATTAACAAAAAATACAAGTTTTCTTCAGTATCTGTAATACTACTACCAAACTGGGCTGAAAAGAACCAATACATGTGAGGATAAATAAGAAAACAAATTATGACTTAACAATTATAACAGGAAGAGAACATTGTTACCTAGGGCACTGTCTCCTCAATTATGAATGTGTTTCCTCCAAAAATGTGTTTGTAAGTCATGTGCTGGAATGAAGACTGTATTTCCAACACAGGAATTAAATGAAGGGGATTTTTTAGTTCCCAAGGCAAATCCAAAACAGTCTCTCTTATTTATCATGTCATGAGACTACAACACTGTATTATTGGTACTACTATCTAACCAATAAACCCAAAAGTTCATTCTCAAGACCCAGGTTTCTCTACTAGCTCTAGTTGTCCTAGTTGTCCGAGTTCTCAGTAGTAAGTTTTTCTAGGTCTCAAGAGGAAGATGAGAAGTCCCAAGGTTCTAGGCAGGAGGGGGGTTCCAGGGTAAAAGGAAAGATGCTTCAGATAGGGACTGAGTCTTTATGAGGAACCATGGGCAGTACCTGTGGTCTGGTTCTTGGTAGGTAGTGTGAATGCTACCTAAATCTCTGTGTGCTAGGTCTTTAGCAGCAATTGGCAGGTAAAGGACCACATCTTTGATGACAAGTGAAGGTCAAAGAAAAGTGAGAACTACAGGCAATGAATAAGGACAATGGAAGGGTGGAAGGATAATTCTAGCAGTAGCTTATGTGGGTAACTGAATCCCAGCCTCGGGAGAATCACCTCTGCCATGAATATACATACATACACAGACACACAGACACACACACACACACAGACACACAGACACACACACACACACACGCACACAAACAGCAGGTATCAATTCAATACCCTAAATGGAACACTGCAAGCTAGTTCAAAATACTAGTTACTATTCAATATTTTTATCTGCCCTAATTCAGTATTTTATGCTATGCTCTCTGTCATTAGTGACAATGATTTGTACTCTATGTACTTAAGTGATGCTTTGGTGTATAATGCCTATTAAAGATTCTGTGCTAGGTAATATTTGTGGTCTTGTCTCACCTTTCTCAGGGGACTCACTGACAAAATTGAAACAGCTCAGCATGTCATATGGAAAAATCTCTTAGAAAATGAAGGTCAAAGATTAAGTACGATAGTCATTGAATTAATTTGTTTTTCTTAAGAGGAGTTACTCCACAGGTCAACACTAATGTCACTGACAGATATGTTTCTCATCTTGTTCTCCGGGTGTGAGGAGACCAAGTTGTTGATTTCCTTCAGTGGCAGTTTTCGTGTCTCAGAAGAATATATTCATAAATTCTGCACAGCTGTGATTTAGTAGCGTGACAAACACGAAGAATGTGTTTCCTTTTCCACAAAGACAACAAAGTACCAATCTCCTCCCTTCATCACCCTCCCCCATCATAAACACTTACCCTGGTGAAGGGTTTTTTACCCCAACCATTTGCAAAGGTAATGATATACTGCTGCCTTAAAATCATGCTGATGAACATTTTCAAGCTTTGTGTAAATATACCTACTGCCGAACTGTTGGCTTCTATGTTATATGGCAATGGTTCCTACAGGTAAAATTGTCTTACAAACAAGTAATTTTGACCTGACTACCCTCAAACATAAATATTGAGCCCTCCAAATTGCTTTTATTTATAAAAATTAAAAGGGCTCAAAAATGAAAAGGGCCTTCCAGCTTCAGGAAAAAAATCTTTCACTTGTACTAATACATCACAAAAATTTCTCACCTTTGGATGGTTTGTATTGTGGACACATTTTGAAGAGAAACAGACATATAGAATCTAACTGTTATCTGTGTTTATTTGTAGAATGCTTATTTTTTAATATTTTGTTTTTTATTTTTATTCTTTTATTTTTAAAATTTTATTTATTTATTTTATTTTTGACTGCACTGGGTCTTAGTTGCAGCACATGGGATCTTTGTTGTGGCATGTGGGATCTTTTGTTGTGGCACGCATACTTCTCTCTAGTTGTGACCTGTGGGTTTTTTTCTCCCTCTAGTTGTGGCGCACGGGCTCCAGAGGATGTAGGCTCTGTAGTTTGTGGCACACAGGCTCTCTAGTTGAGGTGTGTGGGCTCAGTAGTTGTGGCGTGCGGGCTTAGTTGCCCCGCGGCATGTGGGATCTTGGTTCCCCAACCAAGTTTCCCCAATCCCCAGGGATTGAACCCGTGTCCCCTGCATTGGAAGGAGGACTCTTTACCATTGGACCACCAGGGAAGTCCCTATATTTAATGTTTTTTAAATGAGTGTTTCTGATCTCATACTTGTACTGGGGTGGCCAAAAAGTTCATTCAGGTTTTTCTGTTAAGATGTTACGGAAAAATCCAAATGAACTTTTTGGCCAACCCAAATAATATAACAGCAAATTTCCACTGTGGAGACAAGGAAAAGTTATACAATTTTACAGCTGGAAAGATCCTCAGAGATCCTGTAACACACATCCTCATTTTTACAAATGGAAACAGGGTATGTGAGTCTGAGTGACCTGCTTAAGCCATAAGCTAGTGGTATAACTGACTTATTAGGCCTATCTCGTTCAATTTCTCCCTGGCGAAATCTAGTGATGCAGTTCCTTCACAGCAGCCCAGCATCTGGCCAGAGAGTCATTCTGTGGACACTCCCTGATATTAACACCACCTCCTTGGTTTATTTCTGGTATAGTTATTTATTCCCATTGCTAATTCCCTGGTCATGACCCTGTCACTTGTATATAAAGTGTGTCAACCTTTTCTCTTGATATTTCCATCATCTCTTTATTCTTATACACAGAGTAGTCAGAGTCTAATCTATCATTTAGCTTGCATTTTCCTCTTAAAAGCCTACCATACATCTCATATGGCCTTTTAAATTAGATTTAACCCAATAAGACATTCAGTTTTCCTTAATTTGATAGCTGTTATCTACTGTTATATCCTGTTATAACTTCTATTTCAGCAAGGAAATCTTCTTATACCTCCTTAGGTGTATACCATTTATTTTAGTGCCTAAATTTTGATTATAATGATAATATTATAGCATCTATTACTTATGTCAAACACTGTTCTTAGTGCTTTGAATCCATTCACTTCTTTAGCATTTACAATAATACCATAGATATTATTTGTCACATTTACATTTTATTGTTCTATAATGTAAGTATTTTGTTAGCGTTTTACTCTATTGTGGCTGTAATGAATTATCACACATTCAGTGGCTTAAAACCACACGTATTTATTAGCTCAGAGTTCTGTATAAATCTGACAGGCGTCTCACTGGGTTAAAACCAAGGTGTTGGCAGGGATGTGCTGATTTCTGGAGGCTCTAGGGGAGAATCTGCTTCTTTTTGCCTCTTCTAGTTTCTTAAGGCCATTCTTTGTTATCATGACACAGTATCCCCTATATTATACTATTTTTCATTTACTGTTTGCCTAACCTCTGTGAAAACATCAGTTCCTTGATGGCAGGACTTTTTATTTGTTCTGTTTGTAGCTGTATTCTAGTGCCTTAAAACAATGTCTGATACATAATGGGCACACAGTCTACATTTTGAATGAGCCAAAAGTTTTGTTCTGTCACTTAATAGCTATGTTATCTGGGGGAATACAGACTTTTAAAGCCTAATTTTCTCGTATGTAAACTGGGGGTACTAACACCAAGATGTTGTTTTGAGGATTCACTGAGGTTACGTTTGCAGATTCCTGAAGCATAGAGCCTGGCATATAGTATGAACAAATAGTATTATTATTATTAAGCATAACAGCATTCTGTTTCGTTGTCTTCAGAGCACCTACACCTATCCAAATTACCTTGTTTATTTCTTTACTCACTTATTAATTGTCCCATGAAAGCAGAATCTTATATGCTTTGCCTCTGTACCTCTAGTACCCAGAGTAGGAACTGGTACAAAGTAGGAGTTGAAGAATGTTGAATTAATGCTACTTGTGTAGGTAAAGAACCTTAGGGGCCTTTTATTCTACCACTTAAAGCGGTGCCCACTATTATGCTGACTCTGTTGTGTGTCCACACGGACTCAGTTTCAGAACCTAAAATGCGACGTAGAGTGGTGGTTGAGTTGATGGCGGGGATGGGAGAAGCTCTGAATTCTCCCTATTGTAAAAGTTCTTCATGTTTTATGTGTTACTTAACCCTAGTAGAACCTGATGGAAGCCATGAACACTTCCCTCAAATTTCACATCCCTACCACAGCACAGTATTTTGCATAAATGTCCAGAGGACCACTCAGGCCCTAAAGACTCTCCACTGATCAAACAGATGTTCACAAGTCTCAGATAAAGAACCTTAAAACAGGCTCTTACCTACAGGTTAGAGTGTGTTACTAATACGATACAGTATGTTGATGTAGCAGGAATAGGCTATGGTGACAGAAAGCAGGCAGCAAGTTATTATTAGAGTCCAGGTGAGATATTCTGCAGACCTGAATTGACACTGTCATGGTGGAGTTAGAGAAAAGACTTAAGCCAAGTCAAGTCAGTGGTCTGAGTGTGCTGGAGAGTGAGGGAGAAAAAAATCGTCCCTGACTCCAACATTGCTATCTTCCGCAGATCCGTATTTTGTATATTTTTTACTTAAAATGAAAACAGTTTAACAATATTAGCTATGAGAAGAACCTGTGAATAAAGAAATAAAAGTTCAGGAGCATTTTAATGAACTCTTCCTCTATTTACTTCCCACATAATAAGCTTAAAGCTATTTTAGTTCTCATCACATTACAATCCAGGCCTCATTCACCACATGATTATTATTTGGGGATTCTTTGATCTATAAACAGTGGACTTGATAACTGTTTAAAAAGTCCATAGGACTTCCCTGATGGCACAGTGGTTAAGAATCCACCTGCCAGTGCAGGGGACATGGGTTCGAGCCCTGGTCCAGGAAGATCCCACATGCCGCAGAGCAGCCAAGCCCGTGCGCCACAACTACTGAGCCCGTGAGCCACAACTACTGAAGCCCACGCACCTAGAGCCCGTGCTCCGCAACAAGAGAAGCCACTGCAATGAGAAGCCCACACACCGCAATGAAGAGTAGCCCCCGCTCGCTGCAACTAGAGAAAGCCAGTGTGCGGCAAGGAAGACCCAACACAGCCAAACATAAATAAATAAAATAAATTAATGTTTTTTAAAAAGTCCATAATACATGGTCCCATGGAACTGCTTCAAGTACCACTGCAATATAGTATTATACCTCGAAATATCACCAAGTCATGCAATGAACATAGTATTCCTACTTCCATTGTCAGGGTGTCAGGAAGGACCCTGAGCTACTTGACCATCAGATAGAGGAAAAATCAGCTGTTTCATTTCACAGGACATAGCCACTACTGCTTACAGGTCCGGGTAAGTCTTTTTCAATTTGGATGGGGGACTGACACTTAAAATTGCTTCTAATATATATTGGCGGGATAGACTAACATTTTTTAAATTTCTCTTCTTTAATATTACAAGAGAAAATAACTCCTCACCACAGGCAAAAAAGTCCAATTTGGAAGCCTTCAATGAAACTAATTTACATTAAGATAGAAAAATCTAGCTTGATATCTGCCCCTATTAAAAGTGGTGAGATTCAAGTAACTCATGAGCCTCATTCATCAAAATATCACTTCATGGAAAGATACTGAAGCTCTTAATTTTTTTCTCTTACTTTTCACCTAATGGAAAAATATTTAGGATGATTATTGAAAGGAAAATTTTAGAAAGAAACACAGACATATTTGTCTGTACAGACATATTTTTCATTAATCTTAGTTAAATACGCAGCAGTGAAACTACTGGTCATGAATTGTGTGTTCAACTTTATAGGAAACTGCTAACTGCTTTTCTAACGTTACTACAGCATTTTACAATCTCATCAGAAGTATGTTAAAATTCTAGTTGTTCCACATCTTTGACAACCTTGGTAATAACGGTTTTTCTCATTCTAGCTATTACAGTGGATATGTAGTGGTATCTCACTGTGGCTTTATCTTACATCTCTCTATTGACCAATGAAGGTGAGCATTATATGTCTTATTTTGCCCATTAAAAAATTTTTTTCATATTGAGTTGGAAGAGTCATTTAAATGTTCTTCATACAAGTGTTTTACCAAGACACACTCGGTAATTTTCCATTGTTTACCTACAAGTTTTATCTGAAATATTAACTTTAGCTTTATTGATAGAGAAGAAGCTAAGATTTTTAAAGGACCGAGATACCAATAGCAATACCTAACATTTTTTGAGAGCTTACTATGCCCCATTTATATTCTAAGTGCTTAATCTCATTGAATCCTCATAGCAACACTCTGGAATTTATTATTATTATCACTTTTCAGATGAAGAACCAGAAGTACAGCATGTACGTAACTTTGCACCAGAGGGCGGCACAGGCTTCCTGGCTCTATATCCAGCACTCTGCACTGTATCACTCCTTATGGAAGAAGACCTATTTTTACTGAGCCATTTAGAGATTCCACAATGTTTCATCAAAGTGTTAACATTTAGGTTAAAAACAATAAGAGTTGGGACACAAACTCAAACACCCCAGGGATTTGAACTATTAGAAGAATAATGAACACTTAATACATGCAACCAAACTGTGCAACATGCAGCACACAACCCGAACTGTTCCTGTAAATCTCAGTGCCATAAAGAGGTAATCAGAAGACAAGGATATATTTGAATACTATGTATTCATTTTAAGGAAAATCTTTACTGAGACCGCAAATTAAAAGGAATATGAAGATGTATAAAGACGTTCAGAATTCTGCTCATGAAAAAATTTCTTAAGTATTCAGATAACTGGGGTCCTCTCCTGTAGCCTTACAAGTTAGTCCAAAGATGAAAACCTGTAACTAACCTGCACTCTCATATTACCATTGTTAAACACATCCACATAAGGAATAAGGTTAAAAATAATGTACCATCAAGAAATATTAATATCTTATCTAATCATCACATTACTCGCAGTACACACTACTCATGTGCTTTATTGTCTAGGGCAGCACTGTCCAATATAATTACCATGTTGGGTCATATATGTAATTTAAAATTTTCTAATTGCCACCTTAATATGTAAAAAAAAAAAAGATGAATTTTATATTTTGTTTAACATACCGTTCAAAATATTACAGTTTTGACCTGTAATCTACATAAAAATTCTTGAGAAATTTTACGGGTTTCTTTCCATACTAAGTCTTTGAAATCAAGCGTGCATTTTACACCTGCATCTCAATTCAGGCTGACTACATTTCAAGTGCTTAATAGCAACACGAGTTTAACATCTACCGTATTGGACAGTGCAGGGGTAGAAATCAACAGGAAACATTGAGTAAGTCCCTATCATATGCAAAAAACAACTGTATTAGCTACTAAGGAAACCAAGAGGAAAAAAATCACAGGGCACCACTAAAGTAATTACAAGGAAGTGGAAAAAAAGATTTTGTACTGAAAAGATAATTGACGCAATGCAGCCACCTCTGAGAAGTTCAGTAGAAGTAGTAGACAGCAGGTTCTGTATGAATTTATGGCAGGGGTTTTTGAGATCCTGGGCAAACGTGTGTCTTAAACATGTGAGATTTAAGAAGGGGTTTTAGGTATAGAAGATACACACATACACAGAAGTAGGAAAAGCCTGATATATCTGGTGACAGTGGATGAGCCATCATTAGAGACTTCATAAGCCAGATATTGAACTTGGTGGGTGTTCAAAGGTTAGCCAGCTCTTAAGCATATGAATAAACAAATGAAGAAAGATGTAGCATTGTAACAAAAAAATGTAAACACTAAAATATCAGTCTAATGACATAAACGTTGGCTTCTAATGAATGAGGAGCCAGTTAAATGTGTTTCAATGGGGTATGATGTGTGAGGTGGGACATACGGCAGCTAAAACTTTACTGGGAGGAAAAGGAAAGCCACAGGTTGATGAGCGGAGAGCCTGGTGCACTGATGTAGGCATAAGCTGATGAGAGTCTTATCCGAACCACAATGGAGGAGATGGGAGAAATAATGGAAAAGATAAGGATCCCGGAATCATTTTATGGCTAAATGTGGGAAAGAGGGTATTATGAATACACCAAAGGTTTATATTGTAGGTCAAAGGGAAAATACTTGTGTCAATGGTGATAAATCAATGGAGGGATTTCTTGTTTGCAGTAAAGATTAAGTTCAACTTTAGAGTTGATGAAATCAAAGTGATAGTGTGATATCTAAGTAAATATGTTCAGTGGACAAAAGACATATGAGAGTGTATATTAGGAAAGAGATCCTGCTAGAAACATGCAAAAAAACAGTCATGAGAATATCTGACATTGCTGAGAGAGAAAGCAAAACTCAGAAGACAGTGAGTCAGGAATCTATTTAACATTAAAATAAAGGCCTACATTGTGAAAATGTGAGAAACAGTTTTTGTAGAGAATGTTCTAGGGGATAAACTAGAGAAGAAAAAAATGAACCAAATATCAGCTAGGTAGAAAGGCCATGCATACTGGTGTGTGCAAACATACAGTTGCATAAATGTCAACTTTACTATCTTATGTGGCTATATTACTACGTACACGATAGCCTTTAACAGTACATAAATGAAAGCAATCGAGGATTGCCTGTGTAGTCATGAAATCCTTTGTTCTATTATATTCTTGTCCATGTTTTGTATAACATGACTGCCTGTAATCTGAGTATTGTGTGTGTTCTTTATTAATAAATCCTTGTATAAATCTCACAAGGATTTTTCTAAAGACAAACCTAGCCTGCCAAATATTATACACTCCAGGTTGAATTTTAATAAATTCCATAAAACGTTACCAAACATAGTTTTGAGACTTCTATATTTTCAGTGTTATTTCTTCCCATGTCTTCCATTTTTATCGGTTTCTTTTGTGGATATACTGGTTTCTTCCTTTTACCCTTCAGAAACTCTCTCCACCCTACTCTTATTCTGTGGTGATAATGATGTGATACATTATTATGACTAAAGTCCAGAGTTTACCTTAGGGCTTACTCTTTGTCTTGTATAGTTCTGTGAGTTCTAATAAATATATAATGCCATGTATCCATCATTACAGTATCATTAAAAATAGTTTCACTTCCCTGAACATCCTCTGTTCTCTACCTATTCACTCATGCCTCTGTCCTTACCCCAACCTCTGGCAACCACTGGTCTTTTTACTGTTCTATACTTTTTTCTTTCCCAGAATGTCATATGGTTGGAATCACATAGTATGTAGGCTTTTCAAACTGGCCTATTTCACTTAGAAATATGCATTTAAGGTTCGTCCATGTGTTTTGTGGCTTGATAGCTCATTTCTTTTTCTCACAGCATAATCTTTCATTGTCTGAATGTATCAAAGTTTATCCATTTACCTACTGAAGGATGTCTTAGTTTTCCCCAAATTTTGGGACTTATCTGTAAGGCTTCTAGAAACATCTATGTGCAGGATTTTGTGGGAATATATTTTCAACTCCATTGGGTAAATGTCAAGGATAAAACTGCTGGATCACATGAGAAGAGTATGTTTAGTTTTGTAAGAAACAGCCCAACTGTCTTCCAAAGTGACTGCACCACTTTGCATTCCCACCAGCAACAATTGGTAGTTCCTGTTGCTTCACATCCTTCCCAGTACTAGGCACTGTCAATGTTTTGGATTTTAGTCATTCTAATAGGTGTGTAGTGGGCTTTACAGTTTGATAGCTATTTTGTGGATAGGCAAATGGCCAAGGAAAGATCAGGGTACCAAAGGTTCTGCTCTTCTATGATGGTGATGAGGAAAGGTATTGAAATTATAAAAAGGCTGTATGCTAAATATAAAGAAGTTTCTAACAGTTAAACTGTTTAGCTAAGGAGTGGTTTATATCCTATGGATATAAACCCTTCCCTGTGCATTCTTGCATTGGTATCAGTGTTTCATTTGGTGAAGATTTAAGCACTAATGGCTGTCAGCACCTGCTAACTGTTAGCAAGTTTGAGTAGCAGGACACTTTTCCTGGTACATACGAATACACAGATGAGAATCATGTGATACAAGATGTGAAACTCTCCTGGGACATGCAACGATCTCTATGATGTAGTGGGGCAAGCACTGAGCTTTGCATCACTGAGTTTTGGTTTGTTCCATCTGAGCCACTCACTAATCATGTAACCCTGGTTCACTTGATTTCCTCAAGCCTCAAAAATGAATCTGTAAAATGGAAAATACATTCTTTTTTTCTACCCATCTAACTGTGAAGCTCTTGTAACAAGAACAACCAGCACTTAATAACTGTGCTGTATGTCTGACACTAGGCGAACAGCTGGAGAATCACAAAGCGCCACGTATAAGATAAGGTCATATCAGTGATGGTCTTTAAAGAGTTCACCGTGTGGCAGGGAAGCTCACAACTAAGTACCGCACGGTATGATCAGTGCTGTAGTTGTGGTACTACACATGTCCTCTGGAGCACTAAGGAAGAACGGGAGAGAGCTATAAATATGCAACTCTCTTGTGCCAGGTTCTGGGCCCACATTTACCCCAGGTGGTCACCACATCTCTGAGATGTGAATTTTATTATTCTCATTTCATGCAAATGATGTGACTGAATAACAAAGCACTTTGTTTATGGTTACACAGCTAATGACTGTAGTGTAATTCCATTCTTCATGGAGAAGTGGAGAAGGCTACATCATATATCCTGAACTGCAGTGGCCATTTCTAAAACTCAGAATTCTAGAACTCAAACCATACCACATACCATAGATTACTCTGTTGACAGTAGGAGAATGTGGGAACTCTTTACATGGCGATCCTTAAGGGCAAGATGCCTATTTACTCAAGAATTAGTTTTAGAGATTGGCCCTGTGCTCATACTGCTGTTTTACATTTTTCTCCTATCAACCAAAAAAAGAAAAGGAAAATAAGAAAACTACACAGAACAACCACCTCATTCTATTTGCGACCTTCATTACCGATCAAGAGTGAATAGAATATCAAGATAAATTTGTTGCAGATTTAGTATCCTCCCTGTCTCATTTTCATGGTTGCCCAGAAGCTAGGAGGCTTGGAATGATTCCAGCCTGACAAGGAGAAAACGACAAGGAACTCAGTGTCTAGAGTCTAAAATAGATCTGGGAAAACTATTCCTTTAGCGTTACTGAGATTTGTCAGAATAACTGTTACACAGAGATGGATGTTCTTTTTTCCTAAGATGTAAGAACATTTCTTGTTCATTCTTATATCCTAAAAGTTACCATAGCATATGGCACTGCACAGAAATTCATTAAATATTAGTTGACTATTAGATGTGAAAAGAGGTAGTAATATAAATAGGACCTCATATAATTTGCATGGGCTCTTTAAGTTCTATATTTGCCTATAAGGTTGTTTTTTAAAGAGTTTTGCTGTTACAGTCATTACTGGTTGCTATCTAGGGAATCACCTTCAACCTTCATTGAAAATACAGTGTTTAAAAAGAATGAAAACTGAGAATGCAAATTGCGTTTAACATAGATCACATGAAGGATCTGAAATGAGCAGATAAAAAATGGCAAGTTTTAATATCTAGACAATAACTGGTTCTGAAAAGAAGAACTGACTGTACCAACTAGTGAGAAGTGTGCCTGAATAAAACCAGACAATGGTATTCTCAGAAACAATGCACCTTAGAAAAGTTATATCAGCCAAGTACACTATAACAGTATCATGCCGACTTTCCTCCCAGTGAGATGTAGAGAAAACAACGTATCTCTAACAGGAAAAACTCCAATGTTATATTAACTGGGGACTGCATTTTAAATATTTTAAAACAGATTCCCTAAAGTAACAAATACAACTCTAAAAAAATAACTAATAAACCTTCTATCGATAACCTGAAAAGGAACACATAGAAAACACATTAAGAAAGAAATATTTAGAATTGAGAGAGAAGCTCATAGGTACTAACATTAAAAGCAAGTTGCAGGAGGGAGGTTCAAGAGGGAGGGGATATACGTACACATATGGCTGATTCACTTCGCTGTACAGCAGAAACTAACACACCATTGTAAAGAAACTATATCCCAATAAAAAAAAGCAAGCTGTAAAGCAATTTGAACAACAAATAATATAGACATATAATTAAAGTAAAAGGGAAGAAGTCATGAAAAACAGTACATGAATAAACATTTTCAAAAGCACATTTTACTAAATTTTAAAAATTCATTATTAAAAAAAAGGAATTAACCATGAGGGCAGCAAAAACCATCTCTTTCTATGTGTTTGGCTGATTTGGGTTCAAAGCTTGGGTAGAGATCAACTAAATGAACATCTTGGACTGAAATAATTCCACAAAAAATACAATGAATAAATCAAACAAAACTTGGCACACTGATTCACATCACCGATTCCCCAAAATTTTTGATGTGGCAGAAAGTATGAGTTCCAAACAAATATCCAAATTTATCTGGGCATAAAAAATGTACACATGATCGCCATCACTGTGGTTGCCATGACCTCTACCTTTGTGAGGCTGTATGGACAGGGGCACAATGGTCTGCTCTCGGGCTCCTCAAATTTGACTCTGTCAATTAGAAGGGGTCTGAGCACAGGAAGTGAAAGGGGCTGTGGTCCTCAAGTCATCTTGCTCACACAATTTTCCCTGGCATCTAAGTCTGAGACATATATTTTGGATTAAGAAAGAGAAAATATATGCCAATTCTGCTTTGGCTGTGAAGCTAGTGGCCCTTACACATAATTTTCCTATGGGTAGGATATCTATTGATTCCCTCCTACAAAGGAGGAATTGCTAAACTAAAATGGTTTCAGCCAGATCAGACATTACAAGAGGCAGAGTTTATCTGTGATTTTCAATGAATCTTATTTACTGTAAAGAAAATCTATCACACCCAAAGATACACCCTGAAATTAGAATATTCTGGATAAACCAGTATAACCTAGAGAGAAAATAAGTTACAAAGCCTTTCTCTTGAATCTTGATCAAAATTCAGAGATGACTACTCCACATCACAAAAGCTATCCAGTTCTTTTTTCTTTTTTAACGTTTTTATTGGAGTATAATTGTTTTACAATGGTGTGTTAGTTTCTGCTTTATAACAAAGTGAATCAGTTATACATATACATATATCCCCATATCTCTTCCCTCTTGCGACTCCCTCCCTATCCCACCCCTCCAGGTGGTCACAAAGCACCGAGCTGATCTCCCTGTGCTATGCAGCCGCTTCCCACTAGCTATCTATTTTACGTTTGGTAGTGTATATATGTCCATGACTCTCTCTCACTTTCTCACAGCTTACCCTTCCCCCTCCACGTGTCCTCAAGTCCATTCTCTAGTAGGTCTGCGCCTTTATTCCCGTCTTGCCCCTATGTTCTTCATGACCAATTTTTTTTAGATTCCATATATATGTGTTAGCATATGGTATTTGTTTTTCTCTTTCTGACTTACTTCACTCTGTATGACAGACTCTAGGTCTACCCACCTCATTACAAATAACTCAATTTCATTCCCTTTCATGGCTGAGTAATATTCCATTATATATATGTACCACATCTTCTTTATCCATTCACCTGTCGATGGACACTTAGGTTGCTTCCATGTCCTGCCTATTGCAAATAGAGCTGCAATGAACACTGTGGTACATGACTCTTTCTGAATTATGGTTTTCTCAGGTTATATGTCCAGTAGTGGGATTGCTGGGTCGTATGGTAGTTCTATTTTTAGTTTTTTAAGGAACCTTCATACTGTTCTCCATAGTGGTTGTATCAATTTACATTCCCACCAACAGTGTAGGAGGGTTCCCTTCTCTCCACACCCTGTCCAGCATTTATTGTTTCTAAATTTTGTGATGATGGCCATTCTGACCGGTGTGAGGCGATATCACACTGTAGTTTTGATTTGCACTTCTCTAATGATTAATGGTGTTGAGCATTCTTTCATGTGTTTGTTGGCAATCTGTATGTCTTCTTTGGAGAAATGTCTATTTAGGTCTTCTGCCCATTTTTGGATTGGGTTGTTTGTTTTTTGCTTATTGAGCTGCATGAGCTGCTTGTAAATTTTGGAGATTAATCCTTTGTCAGTTGCTTCATTTGCAAATATTTTCTCCCATTCTGAGGGTTGTCTTTTCAACTTGTTTATGGTTTCCTTTGCTGTGTAAAAGCTTTTAAGTTTAGCTATCTAGTTCTTAATGTTTTTCTCTGCTTAGTGAAATCTGTATTGCTGAAGTATTCCAGAAGAAATAAGTAAAGAAGTCTGTTGTCTCAGCCACTACCGCTCAGAGTTCCACACGGCTGATGAATCCAGGCAGTGATAAATGACACCCTGTTCCTCAGTGTGCAGCCTTTCCCTCCCTCTCATCGTCTTGCGACTGAACACTGTTAGATTTCCATACAGAGGAAAGACATTTCAGAGCTGTCATCCTTGCATAAAAGGCAAAAGCAGGGGGGAAGTTCCTTTTTCAATCTTCCTAAACATTTCATTTTATTATTTATATATCAATTACCATGTGAAAGCCCTGAATGTGTGTTTGGATATAAAACATGGAAAGTTGTTTTGGAAGGCATTACTTTCAAAGGAAAACATATAGCGAAAAGTCAGAAGCAAAGGATCATCGCAAAGGATCACCCCTTTTCAAGAGCAATGGGAAACTTCCTGCCTGTTGGTCTAAACCTTCTTTCTGGCATCTTATGCTCACCAACTGCTTAATATTGGATGCCTGTGGTTCTGCCCATCTGTTCAACAGTCGTTCTAATTTATGTGGTTTACTAAGAAAATGTTTATTGCAAAATGAATAATGTATAGTGATAAGCAGTTTTGAAATCTCCAGGATTTACCTTTTAAGTGAAACAGTTGCTTTGTTCTTGAGAAAGTTAATTTCATGTCTCCATGTACCATCAACTAGAGTGGTTATAAAAGTATGGAAAAGCCAAAACTTTTGTGATAAGTATGAAGGATACAAGTCATTTCATTAGAAGAGGCTCATATTCTATAATATACCAAATTAATAATATGCACCCAAATTACATGGAAATCTGAAGGAGAGAATATCTGCCATTTCACACATTCTTTTTTCTTTAAACATCTTTATTGGAGTATAATTGCTTTACAATGGTATGTTAGTTTCTGCTTTATAACAAAGTGAATCAGTTATACATATACATAAGTTCCTATATCTCCTCCCTCTTGCGTCTCCCTCCCTCCTATCCTCCCTATCCCACCCCTCTAGGTGGTCACAAAGCACTGAGCTGACCTCCCTGTGCTATGCGGCTGCTTCCCACTAGCTATCTATTTTACGTTTGGTAGTGTATATATGTCCATGCCACTCTCTCACTTTGTCCCAGCTTACCCTTCCCCCTCCCCGTGTCCTCAAGTCCATTCTCTAGTAGGTCTGCATCTTTATTCCTGTCTTGCCCCTAGGTTCTTCATGACCATTTTTTTTTTGTTTTTTAGATTCCTTATATATGTGTTAGCATACAGTATCTGTCTTTCTCTTTCTGACTTACTGCAGTCTGTATGACAGACTCTAGGTCCATCCACCTCACTACAAATAACTCAATTTTGTTTCTTTTTATGGCTGAGTAACATTCCATTGTATATATGTACCACTTCTTCTTTATCCATTCATCTGTCAGTAGACACTTAGTTTGCTTCCATGCCCTGGCTATTGTAAATAGAGCTGCAATGAACATTGTGGTACATGACTCTTTTTGAATTATGGTTTTCTCAGGGTATGTGCCCAGTCGTGGGATTGCTGGGTCATACAGTAGTTCTATTTTTAGTTTTTTAAGGAACTTCCATACTGTTCTCCATAGTGGCTGTATCAGTTTACATTCCCACCAACAATGCAAGAGGGTTCCTTTTTCTCCACACCCTCTCATTTCACACATTCTTACAGTTTGTCTTTTTAAAACTAGGATCAGAAATTCTGGGTAGTTGTTTTCTTTTAAAGCAAACTGTAGCATTTGTATTTGCTTTTAGAAGAAGGAAACAGTCCACATTTAAATGAATAAAACTCATTTTACGTACACTTCGTGAGTATTGGAAATGTGCTTGACAGGTCTGGAGAACAGCAAGAAGCCCAGTGTAGCCGGAGGGCAGTGTACAAGGGGTAAAGGGACAGGAAATGAAACTTAATGAAAACCAGACAACATGGGGCCTGTACCCACAGGAAGGATGTGGATTCAGTCTATGTTTAACGGGGGGCCACTGGGTGATTAAGAACAGGGGAGGGATGATTTGGTTTGTTTCAAAAGAATTACTGTGGTGAAGAACAGACTATCTAGGTTGTGTGAGTGGAATTAGGGAGATCAGTTAAGAGGCGAGGGAAGGAATGTAGGTGAGAAATGATGAGGGCCTGACCAAGGGTGCTGGCAGTGGAAAAGGGAGACATGGGGAGATCAGGCATATATTCTGAAATACAGGTAAACTGATTAGCGAAAGACCTGGATGGAGGATGTGAAAGGAAAAGAATCAAGGTTTTGGCCCGATCAACCAAATATGTACGCTATATCTGCAAACGCTAAGAGGACTAAGTGAGGTGAAAATAGTGTGCCTTTCAGTAGTCAGGGAAAGTTTCTGGAGTTCTGAAGGCCTGAGCTGGGCTTTTTAGCCTGGACAAAATTCAGACAGGAGGCATACAGCCCTCTTAAGGCAGAATTAAAAGTTACATATTCTGTTAAGTAACTGGAAGGTATTTTGAAGACACTTGTCTGCCTTGCCTGAAGAGTTTCCTTGAGTAATTGTGAAACATATGGTTGAAAAGAAAGGAAGGCTGGATAAAGAAGGGCCGTGAATAACAGGATTAGACCTTGGGGCTTCATTCTATGGGTAACGGACAGCCACTGGCTAACCCGGCTAGTAACTTTCAAATTTCCAGTATACTGTATTAAAGGAAGTACTGCCAAAAGCCATTTCATGTATTCCAAAGACAGAGATTTATGGGGATGCATTTATAAAATGGTTGAATTCTGAGAAGATCAGGAAGATTTCTAAAGAAAACGCTACCATAAATCGCATTTTACACACATACAATCCACACCCACATTCTCTCTCTCTCTCACACACACACACACACACACACACACACACACACACTCTCTGAACCACCCGTCATAACATGAGCACCTCCCACCCCATAAGTCTTTGCAGTTTCTTTTTATAAAGGAATCAATTAGTTTCAAATAAGGAAAAGGAATATGTAAAGGAGGAAAGAAATTTCATTCTTTCTATAAAGAATGAAAACACAAATATTTGTTAGATATAAGAAATCTACTTTTTTTCTCAAACAGTTTCAGGATATTTATCACCTAAAAAATAGGCACTTTGTTGAATTTTTTCCCCCCTTAAAGCCTTAATATTTTTTCTTATAGTTGCCTATATTTTTTAAGTGTGAAAAACTAATTTCTATTTGCAACTGAATACTACTTCCAAATACATACATTAATGGTTCAATCCTCGTTACATTTCAATAAACCTTAGGTCTAAAAATATACATTTATTTCAAAATGTGAGCCTAGGCATTTGGAATGATCAGATCTGCTAGTTCCTATTAACCAAAGGCAGTACCTATTAAAGAGATGATACCTGAGGTTACAGAGAGTCTAAAGAATGTAAGGACCTCCCGGTCCAGGGACAAGGCCTTTGTTCCTATGTAACACTGTGGACGGAGTTATCTAATTCCAACAGAAATAAACCTACTATAGTAAAAAGTCTATCAAAAAAGCGACACTTTTACAACTTCCTAGACATTATGAGACAGGTTAACGAAAACACTGAAAGGTTATTTGTAAACTTGGGGATTTGGGCATGCTGTGGATAAACCCTATTGAGATGAGAAAGGCCAAGTTTTTAGGACGCATGAATGGAAGAGGATAACAGCTTTCTCAGAGCCCAAAATATTTATAATCAGATTTTGTTATAATATTTGGCAAAGTCAGATTGTGAGTAAGGCCCTAAATGATCAGATATACTTGCCAAAAATGAGAGAACAAAGAAATGATTCGATTCACTTGGACAGAACACCCCATTACTCCTCGAAAATCTTTGTTAAAATTTATCTTGAAATTTGGATGTGGAAAGCAATATTATTAGATAGCAAAATAGAATTGCTGAGATAGTATGTTAATTTGGTTTGATAATTGTGATCAAGAGGAATAAATGGAAGAAGTGTATTAAACCAGATATTTTGAGAAATAATAAGAGACTGTGAGTGCTATGATACCTCACTCAGAGACAGCCTTCCTTCAAACTTGAAGGGAAGAGAAGGAGGTTGGGGAAGAAATCTTCAAGCAGGGTCCACAATATTAATACATTAATAGACTCCTACATATACTCATCACGATGAACAGCTGGATGTCAATGCCTAGAGCATAAGAAATTGGTCTTATACATCTCTATATTTCTGATGATGCCTGGCACAGGAGTTTACACATAGCATAATTCTAATAAATATAAATCAGATGGATGAATAAATAGACAGGTGAAGGATGGACAGCACATACCACAACTGTATTTTCAATATCTATGAAGCTAAGATGATTTTTTTAAATCAGTAGAACAAATGTAAGCAGGAACTAGGGCACCAGGAAAGAAATTAGTCTCTTTAAGGTCTCAGTATGGTTAAAGCAGAAGAATGCTTAGTGACATAAATGTTGAATAGTGTGGAATATTACAAACACCATTTATTATGCTTTTGTTATGAATTCCATACATACTTATTAAAGGAAATTGAAGGAAGTGTAAGTAAGCAAAGGGAAACAATAAAATGACTGTAATCCGTGACCCAGAAATAGTCACTCAGTTGCAGTATTTCCTCAAGGAGGGCTTTTGGAGGGTACGATGCCTGGGGAGCATTACTAGTATTTAACAAGTAAGGCCCAGGGCTGGGAAACATCCCACAGTGAATGAGAGAGTTCCCCAAAGCAAAGAATTACCCAGCTGGAAATGCAAAGAGTGCTTCACTGAGAAAAACTGAGCGCCGGGTGCATTCACCTCAGATCTTTGTACACACGTATAACACACACGGTTGTTTTTGATAAAAACAGGTTATACTATACAAACTGTTCATGTTGTTTTATTATATGTTCTTTCCACTGAATGCAGCAAGAGTTTCCTTCCTTTCCATCAATTATTCTTTTACACCAACATTTTGATGACGGCTCAGAGTAACCACCGTATAGATCAACCATAATGTATTTAACTAAGTCCCTATTGTCAAACTTCTAGTATCTTTTTTTTTTTTTTTTTTTTTTTTTTTTGCGGTATGCGGGCCTCTCACTGCTGTGGCCTCTCCCGTTGCGGAGCACAGGCTCCGGACGTGCAGGCTCAGCCGCCATGGCTCATGGGCCCAGCTGCTCCACAGCATGTGGGATCTTCCCGGACTGGGGCACGAACCCGTGTCCCCTGCATCGGCAGGCGGACTCCCAACCACTGCGCCACCAGGGAAGCCCTCTAGTATTTTTTTTAAATTTAATATTATAATCAATGATGAGGTGAGCATCCTTATATTTAAGTTTATGATCATTTAAATTCTTTGAAATGAAATTGTTGATTTAAAGAATATGCATAATTTCAATGCTTTTAATAGAGATTTCCAACATGTCCTCAAGAACGATTTGTATCAATTTTTCACCAGCCGTATTGCTGGAAGGACATTTCCAACATAAAGTTGCTGAAAATGTAACACCAACTGAACCCCAGCTAACAGCTGGTCCCCTCCCTATCCCACATCCAAGTAGAAGGTGCAGGGACTCATAGCTGAGACAGTGAAACTAAATCATTAAAGTTTAAATACCAGACCCTTTCTTCTTATTCCATCAGTAAAGTATAAAAAGAAAAAAGAGATTTTCAGGGGAGCAGATTTGAAGTGGAGCATTACAGTTTGTCCTTTCCCGTGAACCCTCCTCTGTGGAGGCACTCCTCGCGAGGTTGGGGATGTCTGTGAGCAAGGAGACTGGTGTCTTGTTCCCTGGCGGGATGCGGCCTGAGGAACAGGGCCTGCTGAGCTTTCCCAGTGCCGGCAGAGTGTGAGGCAACAACTACAGAGACCTGGTGGCTGACATACAACACTGGCAAGTTCAGACTCAATCTCCATCACCCCTGCATACCCTGACTTCTAAGAGTTAAGGCTGGTGTGGGAAGGATTCCTAGGTTTCCCATGGGTCCAAATCAGGCCTTGGAAAGAAGTGTTGGCAGGCTCTGGCCAGCCAAAACGTGGAGACAATGACATGGTTGTCCCAGACGCCCGAGGTGAGCAGGGGACCAGCCAGGCACATTGAGGCCACATCAGACAGTCACCCAGGACATCAGTGGCTGTGTGGAATGAAAACCAAAACCCATCAAGAGCAAGGATATTCCTGCCCCTATCCCTCGTCCTTTCGCCCTTTGCAGACCTACCATCCCATTTTAAGTGAACTTGGGGAGAGGGAACTTTGAGCTCATGTTAAGCTCTGGCAACAAATCAATCCTGAATTTGATTGAATATTTATACAATGAGTCTGTTTCATACTAAAAATAACTAAAATAAGATTAAATACAAGTCCTTAAACAGTAAACTAGGCCTTAGCGCTTATCATGAAGGTGCCAAAGTCAGATGAGCGTGGGGTCGGTCCTCCTCTGGAACTGCTCCCATTCTAGAAAATTAGCTTGAGGAGAACCTCTCTGGCCTTTTCCCTTTGAAGGACTTCCTGGCCTTTGAGGAAAAGGGAAAAGGGCCAAGAAGATGCCTCGGCCAATCTTCACAGTTGCAAACTACTTAGACCTGCCCCCATCTGGGAGCTTTGTCAGGATTTGGTACAAAAGCTTCATATGAATAGAGTCCTCTCTTTGGCCTTGTCCCAAGGGGTCTTATAGAAAATGGGTATAAAAGAAGAGGATTTGGATATGGGGTGCTGAGTCCTGGTCATCTCTCTAAATACCTCTAACCCAGAACCAAGAAACAAGGCATATTAAGAAGAGGAGGAAAAGAGTGAGTGGGGACAGCGTCAGTTAGCCTGGGGCGTCTCAAACCTGTGTTCCACAGAATACCGAGAACTGCTCTCCAAGGGTTTTGCGTCCAAAAAGCAATAGGAAAGACAGCAACTATAACCCTAACACAACATATTAGGGCTCTAGATTTTCTTTAGTTTAAAAGAGATTTTTAGCTTTGTTTCCTCCAGTGTTTCCCAAAATTGTTTCTTTCTAATTATAACATGTATGTAATAATCCGTGGAACCATACTGGGGAAATCGAACACAAAATAATAGTAGTATGACTTTATGTTATTTAATAGACTGTTCAGTGAATGTTTTTTCCCTTTTTTGTGTTTACAATTTCCTTGTTAAATATCATCGAAATATAAACAACTATAGAAGAGACCTTCTATAATCATATATCTAACACAACTTAGAGAAAACGTAGGTTCCTCTTAGCAAAATGTTATAACTACAATGCACTGCAGTTGGTTGTTTATCTTTTGTCTGCCATACCTCATTTCATTCACACTCCGACTCTGTGCAGTGACGGGCCAGTTACAGATGAGTAGGTTCGGTTTAGAAAGGTTAAATGAGTAGCCAGAAGTCTGGCAATGCGAAATTGAACAAACTGGCCTAAAATTCAAGCCATTAAACAAAGACTCAAAACATTTTGAACTCATTTAATCCAACACTGTTATTTCACAGAGGAGAAAATCCATGCTCAGAAGGGTAAAATGGCGTCATCCAAAGAGACAAGACCAACTCCATGTTCCCTGACGTAAAGCACATGCCCTCTGCGCTAAGCCATGCTTCTCCTATAGCTGACCAAATCCAATCGTGTGGGTAAACCAGGAACCCAGTACAAAGATAGAGGCCAGCTGGCTGTCATGGTAGATGAAACAACAGATGGAGAGCAGCTTTAGTCAGAACACTCGTGATCTGCGTCGAACACAAATGTTCCCTTCCCTTTGCAGGAAAAATACCATGGAAGAAGGACTGCTACTATCAGCAGTTATTAGTATTTCGTGGAGATTATTATTTTTAAAGGTGCCTATTTTACATACGTTGCAATGTTAGAAATTAAAGGTGAAGTATTTTTAATGACATCATATGCTTTGCGTGATAATTATATTAAGCCACAAATTCAGGGACATAAGTAGGAAGGATGTGCCTCGTCCATTTCTGCTACAGATACTATATAATACACTATCCACTGAGTAAAACCTGGGGCCTTAAGGCAAAGCTGTATGTACCAGAAAACCCGTGTGGCAAGAAACAGTACAGTGTATAATGAAAGGGCAATTTTCTGCTTTTTTGAGGATCCCCAACAATCAAATAGGATAAAATGTGTATACGTGCTCATTGGAGATGATTTGCTAATATGGCTTCTCAGACTTACATCATCCCCTTGTAAGCATAGACAGTTAAATTCTACGTGATTTTCATAAATTATAAATTCACATTATTCTTCACAATCCCCAAAGCTGCAACTGAATTCATTCTTATGATTGGAGCTCCAAATACATTCATCATACTATGTAGTTGTGAAGAACACACAAGAAAAATAAGATAGCTTCCACCTCTAATCAGGAAGATAAAATATATATTTCTATTTTTTTTTTGTTCATTCGATTGTTTATTTACTCAACGAACATAATTTCTGTCTCAGTGTTCTTTTTATTAATGTACACTATAGCTTTAGTAAGAATTAAATAATACTTTCCTTAATACATCTGTTTAGTGACACCAGAATTACCTGGTAAAGGGGAATATTTAAATTGTAAGATATACAAATGTTTGGTAAAGTTTTAATGAAGTTTTTTAATAAAAGACTTACCTCATATTTGAGTTGACAAACTACTCATTTCCCCTCACAGAAGAACAATTAGATAAGATGAATCGCCCAACTCTAGTTCCCATAACTACGTATTTGCATGCAAATCGGCATCTCATCTATCTTATTTCTGTTCCTCTAAAATTCAAGTAAACATATTTTGTTCTAGATTTGTGTATATTTTGAATATTTTGAGAACCTAGGACCTCTTCTTCTATTGTCTCTTGATAAAGCAAACACCACCATCAAACATCTCCCTGAAAATTAGAAAACTAAAAGCCTTTCTTTCAAGGGACAAAAAAATCAAATTATTCTTACTTTTTAGGAACACACAAGTTGATCATCATTGAAGTGTGGAATAAGATTACTGTATATCATAATAAATAAACACACCTTATTTCTTTTATTCCTGCCACTTAAAATTATTGTTACTAATGTTGTTTTCCATTGAATTACAAGGTGGAAATATGGCTCAGATGGTAATAGAGCTTTTAAGAAAACACCTAAATTTGAAATCATCTGACACATAATAGTATCTGATTAATGAAACACTATCAAAAATATCATGTCATCTTTGCATGTGAAGGGACGGCAGCAATACACGTTAGCCACAAGCACAATGACAATGAGTTCATAAAAGTATGGGTATTGCTCTCACACTGCATTCAGCAAAATTGCAATCCATGTTAAGCATTTATGAACCAATCGCACAAATATGATTTAAAGCCATTTGTTGGTGTGCCCTGGAGCAGTTCTATCATACCCTTCTTATAATATATTTCTCTAACAAACAAAACTATCATCACAATTGGTTTTCTGAAGACTGAAATTGGATCTGTACTCACGTATGTACTGCAGGGTTGTAATGCTTACACATTATTGTTTTATGACAATTTTAAAATTTATTGTTTATTGTTGTATTACACAATGCTTACACTGGTCCTAGGATTCAGGTGGAAGTGTTTTATATTTTAGCTGTGTCTAAACAGCTAAAATATGTAGTTCTTATCTCTGTGTGCGGTAATTTCACAGTCTACTGACAAAAACAAAATTCAAAGATAATATTTACTGAGAGGAAAAGTCTCTCTCATGACTAACAAAAAGCACTCTTTTCCCTATAATGGATATATACTTGTTACAAATATATGCTCTCAAAGACCAGAGATGCTCGTTCTTCCCAGGGGTAAATACATCGGTCGTCTGCCTGGATTGCACATTTCCTGAAGGCAGGAGCCATCCACGTGTTATCCGCCTTTGTATTCCCCATGGTGCCCAGCTGGGCATCAGCACATACAAAGTACCCATTAAATGACTGAATGCTATTGAATTTTAATGAAAATTTAACCGTAGGCCTATGTCCCTTACAATCTTATATATAATTATAGGGTGCTTTCCTACTTACAACCTTACAAGATTAAGGGTCATTAAGAATCGTGATTCATCCATCCTGAACCCAGTGAAGTACTATTAAATACACAGAAATCCCATCCTAATGGACGAGTTTCTTAGTGGAGACAGTTTACGTAACACTAGTAGACTTTCACACGAGTATAGAATATTGACTTTTACACACCACATTGCAAACTATTACTGATCATATTCATTTTGAAACAAATCAATTAGGTCAATTAGTTTTTTTCTTTATTTACCACATTATGCTTTCATCTAAGATTACAGTGATATTAGCCATATACACTGCTTCCACCACAAACACAAATCAGGCAGAGCATTGTGCCTCAGAAGTTTTAGTTTAGGTTTAAATACAACTAACAGTCATGTTGGTTATGTTCTAAGGTCAAGCACAAGGTAAGACTCAAACTTCTAATTATTTGAGAAAATACATTGTATCAATCATTAATAAATATCAAAGGAAAAAGTTTACTGTAAATTAAAATACTTCACTAACGTTGACATCTCGTATTACCTTCTTATAAACAATATTAAGATCACGTCTGTGATATGCGTATGCTTCTTCAAAGAAATCTGAAAGGTTGTGACCTTTGGCTTATTTGTGAAATCAGCATCAAAGGAGCTAGCTGATGCCAACATTCATCATCTGATTAATCATTTAGTTAGAAGGTCCGTAACACTCAAGTGTTTAGAAATAAATTTGGATCAAGCTAAACACAACAGCTCTGGTAAGTCAAAGGAAATAAGGACACTTAAATGTTATAGATCACAGTGTCAAATCTGAACTTTTTCATTTCTGCTTTGTTTTAGTCACCTAGCACACATTTGGTGAGCTGTCCTCTTACAAATTAAGGCGGGATTACAGATTATGCGTGCTTCTATACATTTGACATCAGTATTTTCTGGGTAACTGTGCTGGGGATATTAAAAATTGTTTATAATATGATCTAATTTTTCCAAAATGGCACTGATTAGGAACTTTATTATGATTCTGCAGAAAAAAATAAACAGATGAAACCTGAATATTTCAAGTAACTGAGGCCATAAATATTTCAAGCTTATTTCTTCCATAAAACCTATTCATCTCCATGTAGATAGGGCAGTGCCTAAACGGGATGTGATAATGAAGTTGACTGCTGTACTCTTTGTCAGGCAGTGGCTTTATAGCTTATTCAGAGCTCTCACTCTCTACATGTGCAGAAAATTACAAAAATATAAACCTCAGGGACACCAAGGATCCAACCGTTCTAGGGCATTCCAGATAGCATTAAAGAGATGCTCATGTATTCAGTAAGGATTTATTTGAGCAGCAAACACATGCAGAGCACTACTGAGGGGCTGGAATGGAGCAAACACCGTAGTGAACCGCTATATATTGTAAACACAGACGCACTACATAATAACTCTTACTCAAGTGCCTTTCTTTTATAATATTCTTGGTACAAGAAGATCATTTGTTCTCAATAGAAGTGGGAAACATAAATTTTATTTCTATAACATCACTGTTTGTTTGAACTTAAAACTTGAATACCTCTGCCAATGCATTTGTAGCTCGTTTCTATTGTACTAATCAGGTGAATGAGCTTCAGGAAATAAATTGTATGGCTGGTAACCTCTTGTGTGTACATAGGTAAAAACAGAGATGTATTATTCTGATGTATTAAATAAAGAAGCTAGTAATACGTCTTAAAATTCGGGACATCCTATTTGTCCTTTAATCTAGTATCTTATAACTAGGAATTATTACTAAGGGTGGCTTCACTCATATGATCAAATTCACAAAAACACTTAGGTGTCTGTGGTCATACCTCTCATCAGAAAGAGATGAGTACACCAGAACAAGCATTCCCGAAGAGATGAATTTAGCAAACAGAAAGAGAAAAATGAAAATGAGCACTAGACCTCTTGGTTTAAGAAAAACACAAGAAATCACAAAAGGCAGGAAAGAAAGAAAAGAGAAAGGAAAGGGAGGGAGGAAGGAAGGAAGGGAAAGAGGAAGAAAGGAAGGAAGGAAGGAAGGAAGGAAGGAAGGAAGGAAGGAAGGAAGGAAGAAAGAAAGAAAGAAAGAAAGAAAGAAAGAAAGAAAGAAAGAAAGAAAGAAAGAAAAAGAAAGAAAGAAAGAAAGAAAAAGAAAGGAAGGAAAGAAGGGAGGGAGGGAGGGAGGGAGGGAGGGAGGGAGGAAGGAAGGAAGATTTGTCCCCTCATCAATCTGGGAATAATGGGCCAAATACCCTCAAAGGGCATACGGGCTGAACACCAATGCAGCCAGTCCTTGTGCAGTGTTCCTGATATTCAAAGGGAGAAACCAATGACCAAGAGAACAGCACAGCCACGAATCCACTTCAACAAGCTAACACCTAGTAGCCCTGCTTATCACATTCCTCTTCCACCAAGCCGTGTGAAATGCATCACTGAATCTCGTTCATATTACTTCCTGTGTAGCCCTTGAATTAATCCATTTCTTTCTTTTTCCCTCACCAACACCTTGGTATTCACAGTCATCTCCTCTTTCTATCATAGCCCACTAACTGGTCCCTGGTTTCCTCTCTTTCCTCTTTTTAATCTGTTTCCCACCCTACAGGCAGAGACATCATTTCCACTGGCAAATTTATAACCTGACCTCCAGATTAAGTGTTTAAAATGCTTTAATAGGTTCCTTTATTTTTAGAACAAAGAACAATGTCTTTATCATGGCCAACTGTGACGTGGCCCGGCTACATCCTTAGTTTCTCTGGTCTCAGCTGTCCTCTTTGATTTGCCATGCTCCCCTCCTACCACGTTAGATTTCCTCTTGCTGATGCTTTTGCCTGGAATGCTTTTCCTCTAACTCTCACTTCTGAAAATTGCTAGTCATGTTTTGGATCTCAGTTCAAACATCACTTCCCCAGGGAAGCCTTTGTATTGCCTCCCCCTCCCCCTTACCCTGCAGTAGCTGGGTCAGGTCTCTAGTTAGATATTCTTGGCATTAGGTACTCCATTGCATTTATCACAGTTTATAACTACACACTTATTGTGTGGTGATTAGATGATTACTACTGATATCTGTCACTAGACTATAAGCACAATGAACAGAAAAACTGTATGGTTTTCTTATCATTTTAACCTCAATATCTAACAAAGTTTCTGGCACACAGTAAGCAAGTATTATTTCTTCAATGAATAATGAGTGTCAAAATGGGGGTCATTAACAAGCGGTTAAAGCAACAATAAAGTGCTTACTGCCATTCACCAGCATCACTTTGATAAGAGTTTGAAGGATTAAATTATTTCAAATTGCATAACGAACAAATTCAACAATTTTGTTTAAATTCGGGAATTTTGGGCATCCCGTAGATGTGGCCAAAATGAAAGTTTAGTAGCATCTTCCCTGAATTACTACAGAAACTCAGAACTTTATTGCTAAATTGGGATTTAACAATTTTCTCGTATATCCCTCATTATACAAGAAAGAGTCTCAGGAGATCTTCAAAAGGTCATTTAGCCTGTTCGTGACAGAGCAGGGATGAAAATCAGCCATTTAAACTCCCAGTTCAATTTTTTTTGGCTACAACTATGCTGTAATTTCTAGGTTTATGGCTTCATTTTCATATTAGAAATTTGTACGACCCTACCAGTACCCGTAAGAGAAATATCTCCAAATGGTTAATTTTGTCACATCATTTAGGTTTCTGCTTTAAAAAACATTAAAACGAAGAGCAATATTTTTAGAAAGGTAAAAAGCAAGCCCAATTTTGTAAGAAATGAAATTTTCATGCCTTATTTGCAATTCACGTTGTACGCCTCGCCTTAAGTGAGGTGAGATGCAGGGTGAGGGTGAGATGCAGACGGTACATGCTTCCCTGGTTTCTTAATATTCTGAAGTAAAGAATTTTCCCAGTTAAACCTGGTTGTCCAAATTTCATTTACGAAAAACCAAAAGCAAGGTAAATTTTGAGGAAGGGGTTGGAGAAATGACCTTAGTAGATGGAAGAGCTCTGCTGGTACCCAGGCTATTACAATTGGCTATGTGACCTTGGACTGCTTACTTCCCCCCTCTGTAAATGTCCTCGTCTGTACAATCAGGAAACTGATCTAAATCATGGGCTCTGTCTGTTGATGGGCTTCCATGATCCCACTAAGCCCCTTGGTGTGTGTATGTGAGTGTACATTTTTCTGGGAAGAGGGTCCATAGTTTCTATGATGTTGGCAAGGATCTGGGACACAAAACACATTAACTGCGTTTGTGCTAAAATCTGAGGGTCCCTCTGAACTTTGGAAATGGAATAAAGCTATACATAGAATTATAATTTCAGAGGGAAATAGGAATTAGTATAATTATTAGCATGAGTAATAAGATAGCTTGAAAAGCATAGTCTGTACAGAGGAATACTACTATCATCAACCATACATTCAAGTATTAGCTGAAGACCTTCACTGGAAGCCCAGTCCAGATTTTCCAGAAGTAGCATCCATTGTTCCAGACAATGTAACTACATGGGATAAAATCTCAATATGTCACAGGTTTTCAGTCCTTCCTTTTTATTGATGTTTTAATGATCCATCAAGATAGGCCTGCTACATAGGATTACATGGAGCAAACAGAGTAGTCTGTCAGCAAATAAAGATACTTTCTTATAGTTTTCACGATATCTATTCCAAAACATTTTGATGATAACTTTTGGATGGTTGAAGAGCCATGGTTGCTATACTACACACATATTTACTAAAGACACAGAAATAAAAGTCACTTTCTTATCACTGATTTCCTTCCTTCTTTCCCTTCTTAATGTAATAACTATTCCTTAATTGTCTCCTATGTGTCAGGGCACTCTTCTAGACACTTGTGAAGTATCAGTGAACAAACTAATATCTTCTGCTTTCGTGGTGCTTACATTTCAGAATGGGAGAAATAAAATAAACGATATGCATAAAAATAAGTTAGCTATTATTTTTAAAGGTGATAAATGCTTTGGCCAAAAAAAAAAATAAAAGAAAGAAAGAGTAGAGAAATTAGGAATACCAGAGATGAGGAGAATGGTTCCAATTTTAAATAGGTCAGAGAGGGCCTCACTGAGAAGGTGTTGATTAATAAAGACCTGAGGAGATGAGGGAGTGAGGCAAATGTATAATCTTGGGGAAGAGCTTTCCAGACAGTGGGAAGAGTCAAGGCAAGGGTATGCTTGATGTGTTCAAGGAATAGCAAGGAGGCACTATGGCAGGGAAAAAGCAAAACTCATTCTGCTCCTAATCATGTTACTGACAACGGTTTAATCTCCAAAACATACAAACAGCTCATACAACTCAACGACAAAAAACAAACAACCCAATCAAAAAATGGGCAGAAGACCTTAATAGTCATTTCTCCAAAGAAGATCTATGGCCAGCAGGCACATGAAAAGATGCTCTACATCACTAATTATTAGAGAAATGCCAATCAAAACTATAATGAGGTATCACCTCACACAAGCCAGAATGGCCATCATTAAAAAGTCTACAAATAACAAATGCTGGAGAGGGTGTGGAGAAAAGGGAACCCTCCTGAACTGTTGGTGGGAATGTAAGTTGGTGCAGCCACTATGGAAAACAGTGTGGAGGTTCCTCAGAAAACTAAAAATAGAATGACCATATGATCCAGCTATCCCACTCCTGGGCATATATTCAGACAAAATTATAATTCAAAAATATTACATGCACCCCTATGTTCGTAACAGCACTCTTCACCATAGCCAAAACATGGAAACAACCTAAACGTCCATCGACAGATGAATGGATAAAGAAGACGTGGTACCTATATACAATGGAATACTACTCTGTCATAAAGAATGAAATAATGCCATTTGCAGCAACATGGATGTAACTAGAGATTATCATACTAAGTGATGTAAGTCAGAAAGAGAAAGACAAATACCATATGATATCACTTATATGTGGAATCTAAAATATTGCACGAATGAACCCATCTACAAAACAGAAACAGACTCACAGACATAGAGAACTGACTTGTGGTTGCCAAGGGGGAGGGGGCAGGGAGAGGGATGCACTAGGAGTCTGGGGTTGGTAAGTGAAAACTATCGCATTAAGAATGGATAAACAACAAGGTCCTACTCTATAGCACAGGGAACTATATCCAATCTGTTGGGATAAACCATAATGGAGAAGAGGATTAGAAAGGAATGTATTTATGGATATAACTGAGTCACTTTGCTGTACAGCAGAGATTGCCACAGCATTGTAAATCAACTGCACTTCAGTTAAAAAAAGAATCATTCTGCTGCTGCGGTCAGGAAATTGGTAAAATTTCATCTTCCAGTTGACACTTCATTTTCTATTGCTTACTCGTTTAAAATGAATAATCTTTTATTCATTGAATAATCTTCCTAGAGTCTCATATTTGTCAAGAAAGGCAAAGTCAGAATTCTGAGAACTGAAAAACCACCCCAAAACAATGATCTCTGGTTGGTAACGTAGTTTAAGTCTCTCAGTTTCCACAGACGTATATTTGGCAATGAACTGTTATGCAATAAGCAAATCTGCCCTTTAATAAGAGATGATGTCACTATAAAGAAATCAAGTAAAAGATCTTCATTTTTGAACATTTAGAGATTGGGCACAAAGCATTTGCTATATTCCAACAAAGAGAAATTCCAAGATTCATAGCTAACATAAAAGCACCCATTCTTTCTGAATGTCACTGTTCTTTTGGGCATTTGTTAAACTGTCCATTTCATTAACTTTTTTCCGGAAAATAAAACAGTCATGATTATTGTACAATTTTCATGGCATTTATCTGGGTGAATACCTCCAAAAGGAATACACATATAAAGGTAGTACTTTTTTATGAGGGAAGGTCAGTCAGCCCTCCCACAAGTAAGCATCTTATTCCTGCCTAGCGCCTTGCCCTGAAAACTCACCGTGATCCACAAGCTTACGTATAAAACAAAAAAATGTACACAGCCATACCTTGCCCAGCTGATCCTTTTTGCCAAAGCCAGTGGCAGCTGCAATGCTCCCTGCTCCTTCCACTGTCTTCTGTGCCACTGCAGTCACCCCTGTCACCACTGCCCCTCCAACATTTGTCACTTGCTCTTTGGTCTTCTCAGCCACTGGAATAAATCCAGAATGACAGATTAAGGGATGATGGACCGATCGCCACTTAAAATAATTTCATTTCCACTAGACAGCAACTTCTAAAGGCCTATGTGTGCACACGTAGATAACTAAAGAGTAAGAACAAATAAAAGCTACCAAGATTTCTAAGTGAGTGTGGCTTAGCCAAACATATCAATAGAATCTTTGCTAAGATAGTCTGTTGTAATCATGCAGATGTTAAGAGGTGTTTCAAGCTTAATGATCACAAATTTAGAACCCTAAGCAATTTCAGTTGGGTTTACTTTTTATTAAGGAAAGTTTACAGCAAGCAATGCTTACAGGGGCAGTTGTATCAAACTTAGCATGAAATTTATTTCAATTTCAATGCCAATTCTTTGATCTCACTCAGGATGTTTGTTTCATCACACCTTCTGAGTCACAGAACACATATGTGCTCTCACATGTTACCATCAGAAATAAACAATAGAGTAAGGGAAGATTATGAAGGAACTTTGATCCTTTTATGAAACATCAGATAGTTGAAACAGAAGGGGTTTTAGTGATGAGACTGATTTTCAACCATTTTAATGGGAACAAAAGAGCTAGACATAAAGTATGAAAATGAAATGGTTTGTTGAGCACACTTACAATTTCTTTTCATTAAAAAATATAATATGGTGATTCAGTAGGTTTTTAAAAGTAAGTTAAAATTTTAAGAGGGTATAAACAGTTCGGGATTAGACTTAGAAGAGATTTAATCTCACATCAAAACTTCTCTAAGACTATATCTGATATAACTGTTAATCTTTCTATATTACCTCCATACAAATATCAAATAAAGGAAGTTGCAATTAAAAAGTTTGTTTCAATTAAATGAAGAGTTTTATGTGAAAGAGGTAAAAGATGAGATTCTGCACTGTTAACAATTTCAAGGTCAATAGAGAAACAAAACAACCCTTCACCTAAACTTTGTAACATTTGTACTCATAAAGCCTTGGTCTTGCATTCTTACCTATATCTATGTAACGTTTGCCTTCTTTTCTGAGGAATCCGATGAGTTGCACTATGTTAGCTGTTAAGTGTTATGTGCTAGTCACATGATTATTGTACAGATTTCATGTCACAAGTTGGGAGAGGCCAGTGATTAAACAGTAATCGTGTGGACAAAACAACTGGGTTTTGAAAACACTATGTAGGTCAAGGAAGCTGAAGAGGCTGTAAGGACAAAGACCCTCACTCCTCAGTCCAGGCAATGTGGGGAAGCAGATGTGACCCTAGAGTCTAAAACCAGGAAGAGTTCACAACAGGTGATATGGTTGATGCCTGCTAACTAGTCATGGCTATTCTCAATGCAAAGTTCAGTTTAAATGCCGGTGAAAAGCTGTACTGGAAATCTCATGTTTTTAAACATTTACAGAATGTTGATGCTTTAAAAATAGTGAATGATGGGCACTAAGTTTTCATTTTTTTCTTTTCTAAGAACATGAATAGAAAATTTTACTTGAAAATGAACATTTCTTGTTACAAAATCTCAAAGACAAATATAAATTTTGATCTTTTTACAGATTCATTTTTCTGCCAGCCACAAAAGTTTATTTTTATAATTCGAGATTTACATACATATACACTTGTTTAATGCACATAAACTGCACAGTAAAATGCACTTTGTACTTCATTATAATTTTATTAGATTTTATCACTGTAAGAGTAAGTAAATTAGTAACATTACAAAATGGCAGAGTTTACATACAGCAAAGATACACACATTTTAAAAGATTTCTGTAGGACTTGATTTATCTAGTGGCTTATTCACTGACCTCGAACTCCTTTGTTAAAACCTCAAATGTCAACCTCCATGTTAAAAACCTCTCCTCCCAACAAATGTCCTTGTTCCTCCTCCTGTGGTCCCATAAAATTTTAGGTGTATCTTTACTACTGAACTGTTGTTTTGCACCATAATTGTTCCTTGCCCAGTATGCCTCTCCATCTCCAGCATGCACATATGTGCGTGCATGTACACACACACACACACACACACACACACACACACACGAACCCCAAAACCCATGTTTACATTTTGTCATTCTGGAGAAAACTCAAAAATTCTGACTTTGTCAACAGTTATCCTTGCAGGACATCTCCACAGCCTCCATTAGATGGTAGTATTAGTTGTATTCTTTAATTTTTACCACAGGCTCTGAACCTTGAAACGTGGTTATCTGCTTTCTCAACCACATGGATTCTCCTTCAACTATTAAAATGGAAAGCTGTTACTCTACATAAGCTCCCTTCATACACCACAGTCTACAACCGTCTGATATCCATTTCTTATAAAAATCATGCTTCAGGGCTTCCCTGGTGGCGCAGTGGTTGAGAGTCCGCCTGCCAATGCCGGGGACACGGGTTCATGCCCCGGTCCGGGAAGATCCCACATGCCGCGGAGCGGCTGGGGCGTGAGCCATGGTCGCTGAGCCTGCGCGTCCGGAGCCTGTGCTCCGCAACAGGAGAGGCCACAACAGTGAGAGGCCCGTGTACCGCAAAAAAAAAAAAAAAAAATCATGCTTCATAACATCCCATTTACAGAAGGTCCCTAGAGGGCAGTTTATATATACCTTGGATTGGAACAGAGCAAACATAAGCTGAATACTTGTTTTTTTTATGTGATGATTAACTTAATTTTTTTTAACATCTTTATTGGAGTATAATTGCTTTACAATGGTGTGTTAGTTTCTGCTGTATAACAAAGTGAATCAGCTATACATATACATATATCACCATACCTCCTCCCTCGTGTGTCTCCCTCCCACCCTCCCAATCCCACACCTCTAGGTGGTCACAAAGCACAGAGCTGATCTCCCTGCGCTATGCAGCTGCTTCCCACTAGCTAGCTATTTTACATTTGCTAGTGTATATATGTCAATGCTACTCTCTCACTTCGTCCTAGCTACCCTTCTTGCTCCCCGTGTCCTCAAGTCCATTCTTGAGGTCAGCATCTTTATTTCTGTCCTGGCCCTAGGTTCTTCAGAACCATTTATTCTTTTTAGATTCCATATATATGTGTTAGCATACAGTATTTGTTTTTCTCTTTCTGACTTACTTCACCCTGTATGACAGACTCTAGGTCCATCCACCTCACTACAAATAACTCAATTTTGTTTATGTTATGGATGAGTAATATTCCATTGTATATATGTGCCACATCTTCTTTATCCATTCATCTGTCAATGGACACTTAGGTTACTTCCATGTCCTGGCTATTTTAAATAGTGCTGTAATGAAAAATGTGGTACATGACTCTTTTTGAATTATGGTTTTCTCAGGGTATATGCCCAGTAGTGGGATTGCTGGGTCGCATGGTAGTTCTATTTTCAGTTTTTTAAGGAACCTCCATACTGTTCTCCATAGTGGCTGTATCAGTTTACATTCCCACCAACAGAGCAAGAGGGTTCCCTCTTCTCCACACCCTCTCCAGCATTTATTGTTTGTAGATTTTCTGATGATGCCCATTCTAAAAGGTGTGAGGTGATACCTCATTGTAGTTTTGATTTGCATTTCTCTAATGATTAGTGACGTTGACTATCCTTTCATGTGTTTGTTGGCAATCTGTATTATCTTCTTTGGAGAAATGTCTATTTAGGTCTTCTGCCCATTTTTGGATTGGGTTGTTTTTTTTGATATTGAGCTGCATGAGCTGCTTGTATATTTTGGAGATTAATCCTTTGTCAGTTGCTTCATTTGCAAATATTTTCTCCCATTATGAGGGTTGTCTTTTTGTCTTGTTTATGGTTTCCTTTCCAGTGCAAAAGCTTTTAAGTTTCATTAGGTCCCATTTTAATTTCTGTGTTATTTTCATTTCTCTAGGAGGTGGGTCACAAAGGATCTTGCTGTGATTTATGTCATAGAGTGTTCTGCCTATGTTTTCCCCTAAGAATTTTATAGTGTCTGGCCTTACATTTATGTCTTTAATCCATTTTGAGTTTATTTTTGTGTATGGTGTTAGGGAGTGTTGTAATTTACTTCTTTTACATGTAGCTGTCCAGTTTTCCCAGCACCACTTATTGAAGAGGCTGTATTTTCTCTATTATATATTCTTGCCTCTGTTATCAAGCATAAGGTGACCATATGTGCGTGGGTTATCTCTGGGTTTTCTATCTTGTTCCATTGATCTATATTTCTTTTTTTGTGCCAGTACCATAGTGTCTTGATTACTGTAGCTTTGTAGTATAGTCAGAAGTCCAGGAGCCTGATTCTTCCAGCTCCGTTTTTCCTACTCAAGACTGTTTTGGCTATTTGGGGTCTTTTGTGTTTCCATACAAATTGTGAAATTTTTTGTTCTAGTTCTGTGAAAAATGCCATTGGTGGTCTGAAAGGGATTGCATTGAATCTGTAGATTGCTTTGGGTAGTATAGTCATTTTAACAATGTTGATTCTTCCAATCCAAGAACATGGTATATGTCTCCATCTGTTTGAATCATTAATTTTTTTCATCAGTGTCTTAAGAGTTTTCTACATACAGGTCTTTTGTCTCCTTAGGTAGGTTTAATCCTAGGTATGTTGTTCTTTTTGTTGCAATGGTAAATGGGAGTGTTTCCTTAATAACTCTTTCAGATTATTCATCGTTAGTATATAGGATGCAAGAGATTTCTGTGCATTAATTTTGTTTCCTGCTACTTTACCAAATTCATTGATTAGCTCTAGTAGTTTTCTGGTGGCATCTTTAGGATTCTCTATGTATAGTATCATGTCATTTGCAAACAGTGACAGTTTTACTTCTTCTTTTCCAATTTGGATATTTCTTTTTCATCTCTGATTGCTGTGGCTAAACCTTCCAAAACTATGTTGAATGACAGTGGTGAGAGTGAGCAACCTTGTCTTGTTCCCAATCTTAGTGGAAACAGTTTCACTTTTTCACCATTGAGAACAATGGTGGCTGTGGGTTTGTCATATATGCCCTTTATTATGTTGAGGTAAGTTCCCTCTATGCCTACTTTCTGGAAAGTTTTTAATCATAAATGGGTGTTGACTTTTGTCAAAAGCTTTTTCTTTATCTATTGAAGTTATCATATGATTTTTATCCTTCAATTTGTTAATATGGTGTATCACATTGATTGATTTGCGTACATTGAAGAATCCTTGCATTCCTGGGATAAACCCCACTTGATCATGGCATATGATCCTTCTAATGTGCTGTCAGATTCTGTTTGCTAGTATTTTGTTGAGGATTTTTGCATCTGTATTCATCAGTGATATTGGATGTAGTTTTCTTTTTTTTTGATATCTCTGTCTGGTTTTGGTATCAGGGTGATGGTGGCCTCGTAGAATCAGTTTGGCAGTGTTCCTCCGTCTGCTATATTTTGGAAGAGTTTGAGATGGATAGATGTTAGCTTTTCTCTAAATGTTTGATAGAATTCGCCTGTGAAACCATCTGGTCGTGGGCTTTTGTTTGTTGGGAGATTTTTAATCACAGTCTCCGTTTCATTACTTGTGATTAATCTGTTTATATTTTCTATTTCTTCCTGGTTCAGTCTCAGAAGGTTGTGCTTTTCCAAGAATTTGTCCATTTCTTCCAGGTTGTCCATTTTATTAGCAGATAGTTGCTTGTAGTAATCTCTCATGATCCTTTGTGTTTCTGCAGTGTCAGTTGTTACTTCTCTTTTTTCATTTCTAATTCTACTGATTTGAGTTTTCTCCCATTTTTTCTTTATGAGTCTGTCTAATGGTTTATTAATTTTGTTGATCTTCTTAAAGAACCAGCTTTTAGTTTTACTGATCTTTGCTACTGTTTCCTTCATATCTTTTTCATTTATTTCTGATCTGATCTTTATGATTTCTTTCCTTCTGCTAACTTTGGGGTTTTTTTGGTTCTTTTTTCTCTAATTGCTTTAGGTGTAAGGTTAGGTTGTTTAATTGAGATGTTTCTTGTTTCTTGAGGTAGGACTGTATTGCTATAAACTTCCCTCTCAGAACTGCTTCTGCTGCAACCCATAGGTTTCGGGTCATTGTGTTTTCATTGTCATTTGTTTCTAGGTATTTTTTGATTTCCTCTTTAATTTCTTCAGTGGTCTCTTGGTTATTTATAGCATATTGTTTAGCCTCCATGTGTTTGTATTTTTTACAGTTTTTTTTCCTGTAAGGTATATCTAGTCTCATAGCATTGTGGTCAGAAAAGATACTTGATACGATTTCAATTTTCTTAAATTTACCAAGGCTTGATTTGTGACCCAAGATATGATATATCCTGGAGAATGTTCCATGAGTGCTTGAGAAGAAACTGTATTCTGCTGTTTTTGGATGGAATGTCCTATAAATATCAATTAAGTCCATCTTGTTTAATGTGTCATTTAAAGCTTGTGTTTCCTTATTTCTTTTCATTTTGATCTGTCCATTGGTGAGAGTGGGGTGTTCAAGTCCCCTACTATGATTGTGTTACTGTCGATTTCCCCTTTTATGGCTGTTAGCATTTGCCTTATGTATTGAGGTGCTCCTATGTTGGGTGCATAAATATTTACAACTGTTATATCTTCTTCTTGGATTGATCCCTTGATCATTATGTAGTGTCCTTCTTGGTCTCTTGTAATAGTCTTTATTTTAAAGTCTATTTTGTCTGATATGAGAATTGCTCCTCCAGCTTTCTTTTTATTTTGCATGGAATATCTTTTTCCATCCCCTCACTTTCAGTCTGTGTGTCCCTAGGTCTAAAGTGGGTCTCTTGTAGACAGCATGTGTGCGGGTCTTGTTTTTGTATCCATTCAGCCAGTGTATGAGTTTTTGTTGGAGCATTTAATCCATTTACATGTAAGGTAGTTTTCAATATGTATGTTCCTATTACCATTTTCTTATCGTTTTGGGTTTGTTATTTTAGATCTTTTCCTTGTCTTGTGTTTCCTGCCTAGAGAAGTTCCTTTAGCATTTGTTGTAAAGCTGGTTTGGTGGTGCTGAATTCTCTTAGCTTTTCCTTGTCTGTAAAATTTTAATTTCTCCGTTGAATCTGAATGAGATCCTTGCTGGGTAATCTTGGTTGTAGGTTTTTCCCTTTCATCACTTAAATATGTTCTGCCACTCCCTTCTGGCTTGCAGAGTTTCTGCTGAAAGATCAGCTGTTAACCTTATGGGGAGTCCCTTGTATGTTATTTGTTCCTTTTACTTTGCTGCTTTTAATATTTTTTCTTTGTGTTTAATTTTTGATAGTTTGATTAATATGTGTCTTGGCGTGTTTCTCCTTGGATTTATCCTATATGGGACTCTGCACTTCCTTGACTTGATTGACTATTTGCTTTCCTATATTAGGGAAGTTTTCATCTATAATATCTTCAAATATTTTCTAAGTCCCTTTCTTTTTCTTTCCTTCTTCTGGGACCCCTGTAGTTCGAATGTTGTTGTGTTTAATGTTGTCCCAGAGGTCTCTGAGACTGTCTTCAATTCTTTTCATTCTTTTTTCTTTATTCTGCTCTGCGGTAGTTATTTCTACTATTTTATCCTCCACGTCACTCATCTGTTCTTCTGCTACATTTATTCTGCTATTGATTCTTTGTGGAGAATATTTTATTTCATTTATTGTGTTTTTCATCATTGTTTGGTCTTTAGTTCATCTAGGTCCTCGTTAAAACATTTCTTGTATTTTCTCCATTCTATTTCCAAGATTTTGGATCATCTTTACTATCATTACTCTGAATTCTTTTTCAGGTAGACTGCCTATTACCCCTGCATTTGTTTGGTCTGGTGGGTTTTTACTTTGCTCCTTCATCTGCTGTGTATTTCTCTGTCTTCTCATTTTGCTTAACTTACTGTGTTTGGAGTCTCCTTTTCACAGCCTGCAGGTTCATAGTTCCCATTGTTTTTGGTGTCTGCCCCCAGTGGGTAAGATTGGTTCAGTGGCTTATGTAGGCTTCCTGGTGGAGGGGACTGGTGCCTGTGTTCTGGTGGGTTAGGCTGGATCTTGTCTTTCTGGTGGGTAGGACCGCGTCTGATGGTGTGTTTTGGAGTGTCTGTGAACTTACTATGATTTTAGGCAGCCTCTCTGCTAATGGGTGGGGCTGTGTTCCTGTCTTGCTAGTTGTTTTGCATGGGGTGTCCAGCACTGGAGCTTGCTGGTCAGTGAATGGAGCTGGGTCTAAGCACTGAGATGGAGATCTCTGGGAGAGCTCTCACCAACTGATATTATGTGGGGCCAGGACGTCTCTGGTAGACCAATGTCCTGAACTTGGCTCTCCCACCTCCGAGGCTCAGGCCTGACACACCAGGCCGGAGCACCAAGACCCTGTCAGCCACATGGCTCAGAAGAAAAGGGAGGAGAAAAAAGAAAGAAAGAAAAAACATAAAATAAAATAAAATGAAGTTATTAAAATAAAATATAAAATAATATTAAAATTTTTAAAAAAATAAAAAAAAGAGAGCAACCATACCAATAAACAAATCCACCAATGATAACAAGCGCTAAAAACTATACTAAGATAAACATAAAAATCAAAAACTAGTCTTTAGCATACAGCAAACCCCAAGTCTACATTTGCTCCCAAAGTCCACAGCCTCGATTTTGGGAATCCTAACCACAAGGCCACCAGGGAACTCCCCGTTTTAATTTTATACCCTAATTTTTTATCAAAAAATGTATAAAATAGTCATGTAAATACTTTTCCTCACTAGCTGCAAAAATGTAGCTCAAGATAGATCCACTATAAAGTGATAGTAAGTAACACCTAGATAATATATACTATTTGCCTTCAGTATTCTATATATTTATATATATTCATTCACTGAATTCTTTTACAGATGAGGAAACTGAATCACATAGAGGTTATGAATCTTGCAGAAAAATCACACAGCTAGTAAGGGATAAGCAGAAATTCGAACTAAAGTGGTCTTGCTCCAGTGTTTATGGCCTTAACCACAATACAGTATTAATAGTCCTGTTTGGGGCTTCCCAGGTGGCGCAGTGGTTGAGAGTCCGCCTGCCGATGCAGGGAACATGGGTTCATGCCCCGGTCCGGGAAGATCCCACGTGTCGCGGAGCGGCTGGGCCCGTGAGCCATGGCCGCTGAGCCTGCGCGTCCGGAGCCTGTGCTCCGCAACGGGAGAGGCCACAGCAGTGAGAGGCCCGCATACCACACACACACAAAAAAAAACCCAATATTCCCGTTTGATTTTCCCAATTTCTATTTTATAATTTATCAATAGGATTATGTTATTTTTCTGAAGGCTTGTTATGTTTACTGTTTTCTGATGATATGAATTACATTTCTGATTATATCTCGTTTTACCACACCTGTCAGAAAGCTTGGAGTACGTACAAAATGAAACTCAATCACAGCAAGTCTGCGGGCTTTTAAGGTTGTTAAATTGTGATTTTTCCCTTGATTTTTCTGTTTCTATCATTATCTTCCTCCTCTTCCTCATTATCACCACCATAATTTTCATAATTTTTTACTATTCATTTACTGTAATCTTCTTACAGACTTATTCAAAATCTTGGTGAAATTAGGCCAAAAAGAGACAATAAGTAATTTACTGATCATCCCAAGGGTGTTTCCTAAAATGTCTTCTGAATCATCAAGGAAATGTTATAATTCATATATTGTAGTGTCAGAATATTTCATTATACACTACAGAAAATTTTAATTCATTCCTTGAAAATGGCAATCCTTATGTGATATTTATGCTATTGGTTTGCCAAGAACACTAAGTTGGTCTGAATACTCAAATCTACACTACTTTAAACAATTAAACTGGTTAATTCAGTCATCATTCTTGACAGTTACACACATTGTGCTTTATTTATCTACAACAAATACTTAAACTATTTAAAAATATTTAATAAAGAATCAAGATTTTTAAAAAGGATTAAAAAAAAAAGAATCAAGATTAAACAAAGCTGATGTTCCCTAGAATGCTCCTCTATGGGCAGAGTGGTTATTTACATTTACATTCTGAATGATCAGTGCTAGGGCTATACTGCTTACTAGATATTTTCAATATCATCCCTGGATATAAGCTCCACAAAGCTTACCTGTTGTCACACCATGCACCACTCCTTCCTTAGTTTTGGATCCTATAAAAACAAACAAATTGAAACCATAAGTCTCAAAGTCGCCTTTACTGCTAATGAGCTACTTTGAAATACATCTAATGGAAAAACAGTATCTCAATCTTCAGAAGCCCATGTGTTAAGATATCCTCAGGGGGGGAAAAATATCTAAAACAAAGAAATCCAGCAATCACTACAACAAATAGAAGAAAGCAAAGCTAACAGGATACTTTCCAATTATGATTTTAGCGCAGAGTGATGACTTTTCAACCCCCTGTGTCCCACTTCCCACATCAACTTATAGAGGGGGAAAAAGTGTTGAGATAACACTGGGGCTGGGTGGGTAGGTGATTTTGCATTCAGAATTGCAGAAGTTCTACCAAAGTACAATACAAAAGAGATTAGGTAACCCATGAAACATAAACAGATGGGGGAGCAAGAGAAAGAATTCACATTTGTTGAACACCTATTATGTAAAAGGTATTTTACATCTCATCTCATTTAAACTTTGTAATACCCATTTCATATCATGCCCATTTTATTCCATATGAAGCAATTACAAATTAAAGTTAAATGATTTGCCTAAAGTCACATAGGTAATAACTGGCTACAACCACATTCAAATTAAGGGCTCTATGACCCTAAGTCCATATTTTCTATGAAGCCAGGCAAACCTTTAGAAGGAATGCAGTAATTTACCATTCAAGTATGACTAATGCCAGCTTCAAGAAGTGGCAAGACAGGAATTTTCCCCAATTCTTGACCATTACTAAGCTTTTACACAAGTAACTTATTAATATGTGTCATTAAAACTAAGTTTGTGAACAATTTTATTCATAAGCCCTTTAATGTTGGATTTTTTAGTGTAATTGATACCAGCTTTTTCATAAAATGTTTTTGAATAACAACAAAATGAAGATTCATTTGAAAACTACCCTATAAGTCAAATAAAGTAGTTCTTACTGAGTATACTAGAAATAACTGTAAACACATTTTACAACAGGAAAAAAGTGTAAGAGAGCCTCAGTTCCTTATCAAATAAAAATCCTTACCAACAAAATTAATATATAAGATTAATTAAATAATCTCTAAGAAGCTGGTTCTTAAACTGGAGAGTGCAGCAGAATCAATTAAGTGGAAGCAAGGTTTAAAAATGTTGACTACTGAGTCAGAGTTTCAATATTCAGTAAATATCAGGTACAGATATTTGCATTTTTAATAATCCTCATGATCTAATGCAGGTAATACATGAATCAAATCTGAGAAACACTGGTCTGAGGCAGTTTCTAGTTCCAAATTTATTTAGAAGTACATATCAATGATATAAATAATATGATGATCAACAAGGTGATTTAAATAAATATACATGATCATATTGAAATTTTTCATTGAATTTTTTAATAAAAATATATAAATAAGGCATTAAGTATAACTTGCATGCATTATATTTAAACTTACACTGTACAAAACAGTCCAACTAAGTTTCTACATTTAATAAAGCAATTTAAGTATCTTTAAGAACTTCCAATTTGAATGTATTTAAGGACCTCTAATAAATATAGAGCATAAAATGAAATACAGCCTTGTAGTTAAGAAAGTGAGCTCTGGATTCTGATTTTCTGGATTTAAATCTTCACTTCACTACATAATAAACAAATACACATCACACAATCAACATGAAGATCAAAGCAAATAATACATGCACAGGTCTTAAAACAGTGTTTAGTACATAGTACTTAGTAAGTGATCATTGTTATTATTTTTCTTATATAATATTTGTAAAGAGATTTTCAGTTTAAAACAGGACAAATCACCATATCATAAACTCATATAAATGAAATTGTGCAGTTGTTAAATATGTTAAAGGTTACAGATAGTATTTTACATATATGCAATATGAAGTGTGTGTGTGTGTGTGTGTGTGTGTGTGTATTTTTCAGGCAATGATCACTTTGCATAGTATTATGGAATCACAAAATGACTGCACACAAGCTGAGGTGAAGCTATAGAAAGTGATCTTAATAATCAATGAGGAAAATTCTGATGAATCAGTGATAAAAATGACTTGTTCCATGACCTTTAAAATTTTCTGTCAAAACATTAAAAATTCTTCTAGTCATTTAAAAATGTACAGGGAAATTAAAAACTAAGAAAAGTAATACTTATTTTGTGTACTGTAATTTAAAACATTGACAAGTGTTTTATTTCTTTGTAAAAAACTTATGAGTGGTTTAAACAGTGCTTGTCTTCTCCCCATTGTATAACTTTCAATATTAAGCTGAGCATCTTTTCTAGGTCTTAGAAAGTTGTAATACTCCTTCATAAGTTTGGGTCAGTTTCCAAAATCTTAGCTTTTGTATTTTTAATGTCATGATATATCTCTGATGGTTTCTTTCATGTGAGGTGTTTATATAGCACCACTTCCTCTGGGACAGCTTCAGCCTACTCATCACAAACACGTTTTCCATTTATGTTGATATCTTCACCTTCGACAAGTTCCTCTGGCTGCATATCCAGAGTCTCCTGAATGGCAGCAGTATCCACATTCTCACAGTCAGCTATTCCTTCTATAAACACATTTACGTCTGATTCAAATTTTACTTTCAGCATTTTTCATTTCATTTCTTTGCTGACATTCACTTCTTTGGTCAATTTTCTCTTTCAATTATGCATCTTTGTAAAATATCATCTGTGTTTATCATTGGGAGGCAAGGAGGTAACTTAACTATGGGCTTTGCTGTCTGTACAAACTGAATAACAGATCATAGAGCCACTGCCTGTTACAGCGGACTGATCACAAATAAACTTTGAAAGAAGTCATGTGATTTGGCCATGGATCATAAATAATGAGTTTCTGTCACTTATGTAGTGATTGTGGGCTAAAGAGCTAGGAGCAAAGTTTATACTTTATGTAATAACTCACAGTTTATGCATTGCGGTGATAGAAATTTGAACTGTACAGTTAGGGACTGGTTTTATTCAACTGACTGTGGTAACTGAAGTTCATGTATACTGGAACTATGCGATTGTATTTAGGAGAACAGTTCTTATCACTACCCACCTGCCACTCCTTGAACCCCTTATTTCAAAAAATGACTAGTAAAAAAATGTTTAACAGTTGGCCTGTGGTCTTTCCTCTCTATCTCAGTTATAACTGATAATTTGGTCTTTGGCTAAATCATGGAATGTATCCTGAATTAAGATATGTGAAAGTCTTGATGAGGTTGCTTAAACCAATGAACTTTTTTTGCTGTCATAATTGTTCATTAGTGTATGTTATTGATGATTAACCTTTAATTGATGAATAATCTGTAATTGAAAAGATATAGCTACCAAATAGGTGTCAAGTGGCTATGTGACTAGTAACATGGATGGATAGATGGATGGATAGATAGATAGATAGATAGATAGGTAGGTAGATCTCATAATAGATATAGCTGAACGGACACTAGATCTGATGGCTTCCCTGAGCTGAGGTGGCCCACACCCATTCCCCTCTTGTCTGTCAGGACTTCACAAAGCTACAGAGCGGAGAAGGTCAGAAGTCATGCCTAATCTTTGCAAGGACTCAGTTATGCTATTTTGCATGTTATGTTGACGATCTGAATACGGTGGAGGTGAAGCATATTGTGACTTGGGAGTTTGATATCAATCCACAGTCTTGACAACTGCTACTTACTGAGCAAAATGTCACTGGAAGGGTTTTGAAGATTTACCTTGCCTTTACTGTTACAATACTTGACATTCTATAAAAAGAACTACTTTTTTTTTTGCTTTTGAATTTGACTCTCAATTTATAATTTCTAAGCTATTTGATTGAGAAATTTTTTGTCCATTAAATTGAAGTAGGTTGATTGAAAATTTATGTACAAAGATATCACAAAAGGAGAAAAAAAAATCACAAAAATAACACTGATTCTTTTTTTTTTTTTTTCTTTTTTGCAGTACGTGGGCCTCTCACTGTTGTGGCCTCTCCCGTTGCGGAGCACAGGCTCAGCGGCCATGGCTCACGGGCCCAGCTGCTCCACAGCATGTGGGATCTTCCCAGACCAGGGCACGAACCCGTGTCCCCTGCATTGGCAGGCAGACTCTCAACCACTGCGCCACCAGGGAAGCCCCAACACTGATTCTTATGGTGATTCTTCAATTAGTTAAAAGATAGTTGTCAAAAGCATAATATTGTAAAGGAATGAGGTTACTTTTTTCATGAGGCTTAGGAAAAACGTGTGCCAAACTTCTTCAGCCATAAGTGAAATTAGAAAAATTTCCTTAGGCATTTCTAATCTTTCAAGCTAGTTACTGATAATAGTTCTTGTAATGAAGGATGAAATGATAGAAAGAAAATATATTGACAAAGTAATTATTCTGTTAGTTTACTTGACAGTAATAACCATGGCTCCTATATATAAAAGTGTGTTTTAGAAAAATTCTCAATGAAATATTAACAAATCAAACCTAACAATGTATAAAAAGAATTATATACCACAGTCAAATGGGATGTATCATAGGTATGAAAGGCTGGTTCAGCATTTGAAAGTCAATTAAGTAATTCATCACATCAGCAGGCTCAAAAAGACAAATGACATGATCACATTAATAGATGCAGAAAGAGCATTTGACAAAATCCAACACTTATCTGTGATAAAAAAAAAAAAAACTCCAGTCAACTAGAAATAGTGGGGAACTTTCTCAACTTGATAAAGAATCTCTACCAAAAAAGCTATAGCTAACATCATATTTCATGGTGAGACACTAGAAGCTTTCCTACTAAGACCAAGAACAAAGCAAGAATATCCCCTTTCACCACTTCTTTCAACATCGTACAGGAAGCCCTAGCTAATGCAATAAAACAAGGAAATATAAGGTATCAGACTGGGAAAGAAGAAATAAAACTGTCAAGAATCAACAAAAAAAATCTCCTGGAGCTAATAAGTTACTACAGAGAGGTTGCAGGATACAAGGTTAAAAAGTCAATCACCTTCCTATCTACCAGTAATGAACAAGTAGAATTTGAAATTAAAAACACAATACCATCGAACATTAGCACCAAAAAAAATGCAACGCCTGCATATAAACTTAACAGAATATATACAAGATCTATATGAGAAAAACTACAAGGCTCTGATACCAAAATCAAAGAACTATATAAATGGAGAGCTAGCTATTCCATGTTCATGGATAAAAGATACAATATTATCAAGATGTCAGCTCTTCCCAACTTGATTTATAGTTCAATGTAATCTTAATCAAAATCCCAGCAAGTTATTTTGTGAATGTTGACAAACTGATTCTAAAGTTTGTGTGGAGAGGCAAAAGGCCAAAAATAGCCAAAATGGTAATGAACAAAATTTGAGGACTGACACTAGCAAACTTCAAGACCTACTATAAAGCTGCAGTAATCAAGGCAATGTGATATTGGTAAAAGAATAAACAAATAGATCAAGGGAACAGAAAAGAGAGCCCAGAAATACACCGACATAAATATAATCAGTGGAGTTTTGACAAAGGAAAAAAGGCAATAAAATGGAGCAAAGACAGTCTTTTTTTTTTTTTTTTTTTTTTTTTTTTGTGGTACGCAGGCCTCTCACAGTTGTGGCCCCTCCCGTTGTGGAGCACAGGCTCCGGACGCGCAGGCTCAGCGGCCATGGCTCCCGAGCCCAGCTGCTCCACGGCACGTGGGATCTTCCCAGACCGGGGCATGAACCCGTGTCCCCTGCATCGGCAGGCAGACTCTCAACCACTGCGCCACCAGGGAAGCCCGCAAAGACAGTCTTTTAAACAAACGGTGCTAGAACAACTGGACATCTACATGCAAAAAATAATTTTATACACCAACTTTACACCCTTCACAAACAAAAAACCCAGTGTATATCAGAGCCTTAAATGTAAAATGTGAAACTATAAAACTCCTAGAAGATCACATAGGAAAAAATCTACATAACCTTGAGTATGGCAATGACATTTTAGCTATAACACCAAAGACACGCTTCATGAAATAAATCATTAATAAGCCGGAACTCATTTAAATTAAAAACTTCTGTGAAAGACAATGTCAAGAGAATGAGAAAACAATCTACAGACAGGAAAATATTCATGAAAGATATATCTGAAAAAGAACTGTTATCCAAAATAGACAAAGAACTCTTAAAAATCAACAAGAAAGCAAATAACCTGACTAAAAAATGGGCCAAAGATCTTAACAGACACCTCATCAAACAAGATGTGCAGATGGCAGAGAAACATTTGAAAAGATGCTCCACATCCTATGTCATCAGGGAAATGCAGATTAAAATAACAATGAAATGCCACTACACATGTATTAGCATGGCCAAAATGCAGAACACTGACAACATCAAATATTGCTCTACTTAGAGCAACAGGAACTGTCATTAATTGCTGGTGGGAATGCAAAATGGTGCGGCCCCTGCAGAAGACAGTTTGATGGTTCCTTTAAAAACTAAACATATTTTTACCATATGACCCAGAAACTGTGCTCCTTGGTATTTACCCAAAGGACCTGAAAACTTATGTCCACACAAAAACCTGCACAGCAGATTTATTCATAAGAGCCAAAACTTGGAAGCAACCAGGTGTAGCCATTAAAAGACATGGAAGAACTTTAAATGCATACTATTAAGTGAAAGAAGCCAATCTGAACAAACTACATGTGATTCCAATGATATGACATTTTGGAAAAGGTAAAACTATGGAAAGAAAAAGATCAGTGGTGGGCTGGGGGACACTGAAAATATTCTATAAGATATTATAATGATGAATACATATCATGATACATTTGTCCAAACTCACAGAATATATTATACCAAGAGCAAACCCGAATGGAAACTATGGACTTCGGATGATTATGATGTGTCATTATAGGTCCATCAGCTGTAACAAATGTACCATCTAGTGAAGGATGTTGGTAATGGGAGGGGCTATGAATGTATGGGGGGAGGGGGTACGTGGGAAACCTCTGTACCTTCTTCTCAATTTCTCTGTTAACTTAAAAACTGCTATAAAAAATAAAGTCTTTAATTTTTTAAAAGTATGTATTATTATTTGTATGTTCTGCTTTATTATGACATTCTCACAAAAACTCTGCAAGGTAGTTGCATTTATCCAAATCATATTTTTACATATGAGGAAAGTGATGCTCAGATATGTTAAGTTGCTTCCCCAGTATCCTAGAGGTAATAAGTGGTGTAGCCTGGAGTGGAATTTAAGTTTGACGCCAAATCTATGCTTCTTTCTCCTTTATCAGGAGTCAGCAAACTACAGCCTGTGAGCCAAATAAGCTCCCCAGCTGTTTTAGTCAGTAACGTTTTATTGGAACATAGCCACCCTAATTATCGTCTACGGCTGCTTTCACACTGTAAGAGCAAAGTTGAGCAGATGAAACATATATCACAGCCTAAAATATTCACTATCTACCCCTTTACAGAAAAAGCTTGCCAACACCTGAACTATATTACTGTGTCTTCACATGGTCACTCTTCATCCTGAATCCTGTATTTGTATTCAACTTTTAATTGACTTTAAAACATAACTGATAGTTTATAGAATGCACCTTGTTTTAAATACCAAAATAAACACTGAAGATGATTTTTAAAAAACACGTGTCACATAAACAAATTAAAACTTCATATAATAATCTCAGAACAAATAACAGAATTAATCTCTAAAAAGTAAAATAATTTTATTTGCCCAAACTCATAGTTGACAATGAAAACAAATACAACGCTTTCCAGATGATAATCCTGCTTATTACCTGGAAAACTGCAATGTATTAATTTAATATTCAGTATTTTCTGGGTTCCTTACAAACTAATGAAGTGGATATTATCATACTAAAAAAATCTTTAAAGTTAGTAAGTTATAAAGTAACTGAAATCAAAGAATAGTTGCAAGCATGCACTTGCACAACTTGGAAAACTGAGGACAAATATAAAGGTATTGATTATCTGCATGTCACTGATTCAGTATCCCAAATTCCATCTGAAAAGATATAATCGCACTTCACAAAAAAAACTTGAAGTTAACTCATCAATTTTTTCCCTCTTGTAACATCTTTTAATCCAATGAAAATATGTTTTGAAGTAAAGAGTAATTTAACTAGAGATTTGTGGTAAGATTAAGCCAACATAAAGAGTCTATGAACAGTGAGAAAAAAATATGAGAAGGATTCATAAAAATCATTCCAAGTATAACTTTTCTCCAGCCCATCGATGTTGGAGAGACGGTGTAGCTTTCTTTCACCCCACAGACACAGGCAGAGTATTCTAAATACGCGCATCCTCCACTTTATTGCTCATCCTTCGGCTACTGTTGCTACAACTGCCACCAGAGAATGTGGAAGAGCTCAGAGGAGAAAGAGGAGAGGCAGAATGGGCAGTGGGTAAGTGTATGCGTGTGTGTGCGCACGTGTCTATCCCTATGCATGAGTGTGTGCCTACTTCTTCCCCAAAGAGTTTGAGGTGATTTGTAAAATAACACCCAACCTAACACAGTTCAAGAGAGTCAGGGTCTGTAAGAATACTCCAAGGTGGGAATTTATAAACAAGTAGAAATAATAAGCATCAATCTCATCATTTATTGTGTGTACCGCTTGATACACAAATGAAATATACAAATGTCTCAGAGATATCAGCAGCCTTCAACAACTTTCCTGAGCTTAGTCCCCGGCTTACCAAGTGGTAGCAAGAAGTAACTCCACCAAAGACTTTTTTGTCCTTTCCTTTCTAGGGCCACAGAAGGTCTGTCTTTACATATCTCAAGGTCATATCAAAGTCTTATTTTTAAATTAGAATACACTGAAATTAGCATATATTATACATGATGATAAAAGAAATCAAAAGCCCATGGACGAGTCTGATTCTTAAAATAGTCTCGATTATTTTTTAATACTGAGTTTTAAAAACTGTCCTCGGAGCTATAGTTACTTATGCATAGAAACATTCATTTAAAAAAAGAAACCAAGTCCTAAGTATTATTGCAAAACTAAATGATCTGGAAAAACAAAATAGCCCCACTTTTTACTATAGCCCAAACACACACACATTTACCTACCTACACATACCTCTGATTCAGTCCATCATTTTGACAAGTGAAGACGCAAAACTGAATCAAGCGGGAAACACCAGCATTTAAAACATCAGTCAGGGCTTCCCTGGTGGCGCAGTGGTTGAGAATCTGCCTGCTAATGCAGGGGACACGGGTTCGAGCCCTGGTCTGGGAGGATCCCACATGCCGCGGAGCAACTGGGCCCGTGAGCCACAACTACTGAGCCTGCGCGTCTGGAGCCTGTGCTCCGCAACGAGAGGCCGCAGATAGTGAGAGGCCCGCGCACCGCGATGAAGAGTGGCCCCCGCTTGCCACAACTAGAGAAAGCCCTCGCACAGAAACGAAGACCCAACACAGCAAAAATAAATTAAATAAATAAAACATCAGTCATCCTAACGCATCAGTCATAAATAAATAACGAAGTGACACTTGGGTCTTACCTACCTACGTAGAGAACACCCTCTTTTGTCTTTTCCGCTGCTTCTGCTACACCCTGCTTGGTTTTTTCAGCAGCGGCCACGACTCCCTCCTTGGCCTTTGAAAGTCCTTTCATGAATACATCCATGGCTAATGAATTCCTTTACACCGCACTGGAGAACACAAAATACACTTTGAGAACTTCTGGGTAAAGCAAAACGAAATTAGAACCACCCAAGGTAAAAACCACTGAAAGATCAGTAGACTCCCCAAAAGTGTGGGATTCTTTTAAGTGTACCTCCATTTCCACCATCGGACAAAGCAGCCTTTTTTTTTTTTTTTTTTTTTTTAGCTTTTGCATTAAAAATTTAGCATCTCCCATCCATCTTGGCTGGTAAAAGTCCAGCCGCCTAAACATGGATTAGGATGAATCATCTCAGCTGTTCTTACAGCCCTTCCGAAGTGGAATTACATGAAAAGATGGACCCCTCTTTTAACTTCCCAGGGTCCAAACGGTAACAGCAGAACTTAGAAGTGCGTTTAGAAGACAGGTTACAGGAAAAGTAAAGGGAGCTGGGGGCACGGGGTCAGGGACACTCTTAAAATAAATCCCCGAAGGCGGCTAACAGGTCAAACGTGACGAGGGCAAGGGAGGGAACTACTCACTCTGGGTGTGGCTGAACCTCAGCGCCCCAGCACTCGCCCTGATCCAGCCCACCACGCACCCTGCCCTCGGCCATCTACCCTGCGCAAGCAGGCGCGCGTGCACACCCGCGGGCAGTCTCGGGATGCGCGCCAGCTCCCTGAGGGGGCGTTCTCCGCGCGCCGATCCCGCCAGCCACCCGGCGCCCGCACCTGTTAACCCCTTACCACCTGCTGGCTTGCCCGCTTTGCTCTTCCGTTTAATGATTTGCCAAGCATAGCTCGTTTACTTAACAAGGGAGAACGGGCTGCGGGATTTAAGGAAAGCGGAAAATAAAAGTTGAATACTCATACTCCACCGAGCATCCTCGCCTTTCCCAAAGAAACAGCTTACCCCTGAGAAGCCGGACCTCTCAGCCTTTGAGGACAAGACGCGGGGAGTACCGGAAGCAGAAGGAAAGCCAGGTGGATTTACTTTCCGCAAGCTCACCATTAGGTATAAGAACCCACCTCCGGGAGAGACTCGACTACGGCGGGTCCTCACTGCAGCACCAACCCCGCCTCCCGGGCGTTCGCAATGACTCTTCTCCCACCAGGTTTTCTCCATGATTTCCCAAGCTGCCTGTTTAGATCCACAGGTACTTACCTGATTCCCTCGACTCCTCAGAACTCGGATTCTTCCCCCACCCGCACTTTTAAAAAATGTAAAACAATTCCCAAATATTATTTAAGTGGGAGGAGAGAGGATGAAGAGCGCACAGGAAGGGTGGAGGTGGCACCAGAAGAGGGATGGTCCCCAGAGGAGGCGGCTGTCAGCATAACCTTGCGAGGAGAGGCTGGGGGCGTGGGACGCCAACCCGCGAACCCGGCGTCGAATTGCCACTCCCCGTCCCCCGCACGGGAGGATTCGAGAGAAGAAGACAGAAGGTCTCAAGGGAAGGCAGGGAAAAGAGCGCCAAGGACGCGCAAGGCGGGGCTCGGTCCCCGGGTCAGCTCGAAGGCCGGCACACACCTCACCCCGCGTGGCCGCGCGCGCTCGCTCGCCCCCTCTCCTTCTCCTCCTCCCGGTCCTTCCGTCCCCTCCTCTTCCTCGTCCTTTTCTCCTCCGCTCACCGCCCCCGCAGCTGATTTGTCAGCTCCTCTCCCCGCCCCTCTCCCGGCGCTCGCCGCTTTCCCCGCCGCGTGCTCTTCACTCCTTTTCTCGGCTGGGGATGGGGCGTGGAGGAAGGCTGGCCCTCCAGCTCCGGCAGCCCGCCAGGTCCTGGGAGACGGGAAGGTGGGGGTGTTCTGGGGCTCACTTCAAGTCACGGGGGCTCTTGCGGAGATTCGGAGCGGTTAGGCTTGGACTGATGTCTCTCCCTCTTTCCCACCCCCCCCTTCCCAGTCTCCGCCTTTCCCTCTGGTTCCTCACGGGGACCCCCACGTCAGAACCGGCCTGGGGAAGTGGAAGTCTGGGCGATCGACCACCAAAGATAGAGCCAGTCTCTCGGGGAGCTGCTGAAGGAGACAGGCAGCGTAGGAAGGGTGCTCCCATCGGCACTGCCAAGAGCATGTTTCCCTCGGATCGCTGAAATTTGATTAATGGTCGTAGGACACAACGTTAACGATGCTTTTGTTTAAAGAGCCTCCAGATGTACGTTTGCTCTTAACCTCTCATGAGCCCGAAATGGGCTCGCGGGTGGAGAGAAGACGAGTAAAGAAGAGTTACAGGTTGAAGAGGCAAGAGGAGGCTCGTCAAATCCTCTTCCCACCCCCACTCTCACCATTTTCTTTTCCACCAACCAGCGGCTGCCAGACGCTGATTTTCCCATCAGTGGAACGAGGAAGGAATAGTCTCCCCAGCCGTCGAAACCAAGCGGCTGTAAGGCTTTTCGTTCTCAGAGTGGAATTTACTTTCCAGATTCAAGGGCCTGGCTGGAAGAGACAAATCCAGCGTGACTGAGTCTCCTGACCCAGCAGATCCAATTTCTTCCGCCCCTTCTGCAAAGGGAGATTCTACACACCACTCACCTTTCCGACTTCTGATTCCCGTTGTCCTTGGTGCTGACACGCTACCGCATCCCACACACAGACACACAGGCAGACACTCGCACGGGTTTCAAGACAATTTTTGCATTGCTTAATTGGAAGGAGCTGGAGGGAAAACAGGTGTTCTGGATCACACCGGAATGGAGACCCAAGAGCCTCCCCGTAACAGATCTGCCTCTGCTTTCTTTGCCTGGAATGGGAGGATGCTTTTAGAACTGGAAGGGGAAAAGAAGTCTTTGCTGTATGTTTTTTTTTTTGTTTGTGTTGTGTTTATTTTTTGTAGGAAAAAAAAAAAAGCTTTCTCTGATCCTTGCACTCACATTCTGAAATGGGAGTAAAAAGGAATTTAAATCTACAAAACAGCCATTTGAAACCAAAAGAGACTGGGAGCAAGTATATTTGTTGCTTAAACAACTCCTTGCACTATCGGTGGGCGCATTTGAAAAGTAGCCTTTCCAAAACGCTTATATTTTGTTTCCTTGGGATCAGAGAAAGTAGGTTAAACTTGGGAGTTGGATTGCTTTCTGGCTTTGAGAGCTTGAACAAGTTATGTCCTCCTTCTTCTGTTCAGTTTTCTCTTGTGAAGGGAGATGAACCAAAATGATCCCTCTTTTTTCAACTTTTTATTATGGGAAATGTTCAAACATATACAAAAGTAGAGAGAATAAAGAACTCTCAGTGGAATATCACCCAACTTCCACTATTTTCCAATGCACAATTCATCTATATTCTCATCCACTCCCCATTTTTACCACTACTCCCTTCCCCCATTTTTCTTTACTAAATCCCCCAAATTGCATATATCTTTTCATCTGTAAGCAATTAAGCATGCATCCATAAAATATAAGAACTATTTTTAAATAAACACAATAATGTTTCGATGGCCTTTTATAAAATATAAGTAAAGTTTACATGCGGTGGTATGCTCATCTCTTTATAGTGTTCCTTTACATCAGTTTTGAAAAATATATGCATTAGTGTTATCCTCACCATTTTGAAGAAATAAAACATTTTCATCCCCCAGAAAGTTCCCTCACGCCCCTTTTAGTTGTACATATTGTAGAATTTCATAAAAATAAGGCCATACATTATGAACATTTTTTTTTGTATGTCTCTGGCTCCTTTCACTCAGCCGAATACAATACCTGTGAAGTTCATTCATGTTGTTGCATGAATCAAGTTTCGTTTTATTGCTTCCGAATGTTTCTTTTTATTACTGCCAATAATAAATGTTTTCCATTGTGACCCATCACAACTAGTTATTTAATATAAATATTTGATGAATATTTAATATTCAATTATATGACATATTTATAGGTTAACAGGGGCCTCCTTGAGAAGTCAAAGGGGTGAGTAAAGTGACGGATATTTTAGGCCCCGTGCAGACCAATGAGAGATTTTCAAGCGGTTGTTAACATTTTTGTGCTTCTTGTAGGTATGATTCCACACCTTTATATGGTACATTATGCTTGGCAAAGGACTAATGTATGATCATTTAATCATAACAAGTGGGTAAGTTAAGTTTTATTATGTATCTTTTGTAGACAGAGAATCTGAAGCTCAAAGAATTTTGGTAAAAGGCAGAAATTGCATAGCTCTTAAGTGGCAAAGCTGAGATAGTCCAGCAGGAACTGTTCCAAAAGGCACAATTTTCTCCTGAACTGGCAGTAATCTCTGGAACCTTGCAGATTGGGCACGGCATAGGGTGGGAGGTAAAAAGTGGGACCCAGTTCTGTTAGAAATAGCATTTGAATTTGGAGGTGACAATGGAAATCAAGGAGAACTTATGTTCTAAAACATTGCATTCATATTTGAAATGTTGCCATTTCTATATTGGTAATTATAGGGGAAGATGATTCCATCACCCACAAAAAAGAAAAAATTATAAAATAATTTTTGGTCATTTAAAATTTTAAGTCTATATTTTACTCCTTTTTTTCTTACCTTTCAAAACTCTTCACATTAGCATTATTATTTTTTAACATCTTTCTTAGAGTATAATTGCTTTACAATGGTGTGTTAGTTTCTGCTTTAAAACAAAGTGAATCAGTTATACATTTACATATGTCCCCGTATCTCTTCCCTCTTGCGTACTCCTCTTTTCATCCCTTAAAGTGCCTTGAACAAGTAAGCATTCAATAAACTTTTAATTACTAGTGATATTAATAGTGACATTTCTTATATTCTACCTGTATTCTCTTAGCCCAGCATTCCTAAGGAGGCAGAACTACTCAAGGACAAAGAAGGGAACCGAAAGTTAATAGATTTTTTTTTCCTTTTCATCATTAGGTGACAACATAGCCTTGAGAAAATTTGTAACTGTTTGAATATAACTTTAAAATTTAAACTACAGAAAAAACAAATTAACTCATTGAATGGCCTGTACCTCATAAGGAATATGGAAGGATAACCTCTTGGGGGGCATTACTGATGTGCGTATTTTGTTAATGACTACACTCATGTTTGTTTTTCTCTTTGACAAATGAAATCTAAATATTCTGCTACTTCTTAATAGGATAGTTTTATCTGAGTTTCATAGAGTAATTTAACTAAAGATCAACAGTCTATGAAATGCATGATTAACCTAGGCTCTCTTTATCTTCCCCATAGAACAACTGATGTTTTAGGTGTGCCACGTGCTAAGCTTGAGCTGCAAGGTGGAACGACATGAAAAATAAGGAAGCTTCCCGTGACCGTATACTAAAGGAAGGATAAGAATTGATTTGTGTTTAAGGAAGGAAAGTACAGTCTTTACTGTCTTTGGATGACATTCCCTGTTTGCTGTGAAGCACAAGGAGCAATGTAATGTGGGTTCTTGGGCCTCTTGTTTCCCACTCTCTGTCTGCACCTTCCTCTCATCTTCAGTAGATGTGGGAAAACAGGAGGCAGTGAGATCTTGGTAGGCTTCTCCTGTCATTTCATGGTGGGCACAGAAGGGAAAGCCTAATGCATACAGTTGGGATGGCATTGTGTGTGATTTGGGAAAGGGGTTGCACTTGAGACAGGGTTACTCCAAAGAAATATGAAAAACAATAAAGAAGACATATAGGGTTCAGAGAAGATTATTTAATTTGACCCCATGGACAACTTCATGTTGTTTCTACGATACCCTGTGCAGCAAAAAATAAGGGACATTTATTCCAGCACGATGTATCTATCATACTTATTAATACTGTAGTGTATCCTCAATAATGTTGAATGACCATAATTTGTAACCACAAGAGAGTGCCGTGTGAAAGGTGTAAAATTCAACTGGGCATCATTTTAAATATCCTTGTGGCTTTTGGTGCTAAGAATATTAAGACATGCAAGATTCTATGGTTAAAGCCTTTAAAGCTAGGTAGGAAAGATGTTTAAATATTGGGGGATCCAAAAGTTCAAATAGATGGCCAACAGGCACATGAACAAATGCTCAACATCACTAATTATTAGAGAAATGCAAATCAAAACCACAATGAGGTACCATCTCACACTGGTCAGAATGGCCATCATCAAAAAGTGTATAAATAATAAATGCTGGAGAGAGTGTGGAGAAAAGGGAACCCTCCTGCCCTGTTGGTGGGAATGTAAATTGGTGCAGCCACTATGGAAAACAGTATGGAGGTTCCTTTAAAAACTAAAAATAGAGTTGCCATATGATCCAGCAATTCCAGTTTTGGGCGCATGTCCAGAAAAGACGAAAACACTAATTTGAAAAGATACACACACCCCAGTGTTCATAGCAGCAATATTTACAATAGCCAAGGCGTGGAAGCAGCCCGAATGTCCATCGGCATAGACATACAGTGGAATACTACTCAGTCATAAAAATGAATGAAATAATGCCATTTGCAGCAACATGGATGGACGTAGAGAGTATCATACTAAGTAAGTCAGACAAAGATAAATATCATATAATATCACTTATATGTGGACTCTAAAACAGTGATGCAAATCAACTTATTTATGAAACAAATAGACTCGCAGACATAGAAAATGAACTTATGGTTATCAAAGGGGAAAGGCAGAGGGAGGGATAAATTGGGAACTTGAGATTAACATATACACACTACTATATATAAAATAGATTTTAAAAAACAAGGATCTACTGTATAGCACAGGGAACTGTATTCAATATCATGTAATAATCTATAATGGAAAAGGAATCCGAAAAAGAATATATATTTTTTTGGGCTTCCCTGGTGGCGCAGTGGTTGAGAGTCTGCCTGCCGATGCAGGGGACACGGGTTCGTGCCCCGGTCCGGGAAGATCCCACATGCCGCGGAGCGGCTGGGCCCGTGAGCCATGGCCGCTGAGCCCGCGCGTCCGGAGCCTGCGCTCCGCAACGGAAGAGGTCGCAACAGTGAGGCCCGCAAAGCGCAAAAAAAAAAAAAAAAAAAAAGAATATATATATTCTGAATCACTTTGCTGTAGACCTGAAACATTGTAAATCAACTATACTTCAATTTAAAAATTTTTTAAACTAAAAATGAAACCAACAAAAAATTCAAATAACTTTAATATTTGAAGGGCAAGCATATTTATGAACTCAAGAAGTGAGTAAGCATGGTAGACTTCAGAAAGTAGAGGAACTGGGTACAGGTTAAATGCAGGGACTGATCTAGGCTCTACTACTTGGTCGCAGGACTGAGAGCAAGTACCCCAATTCTCTAACCTCTAATTGTCGTATCTGTAAAATGGGGATGACATCTCTTGTGATTGCTGTAAGGAATAAATAATATGCTTTTTAGGAAAGAACCAAGCACAGTGGAATTTCTCAATACAAGTAGCAATTATTGTTATCTAGCCTCTGTATTTTAGGGTGCCCTAGGAAACACTTTTTTCCTTGCAGTAGTTTTCAACATTACTACCAGCCCTCCCCAACCTCCCTTCCCACCACAACACGCCCGAGGTATCTGATGCCTCCCCATCAATAACTTTGCCTTACTATGGCAAGGAAAACATTTCCAACCAGGGATGGAAGTTGTGGGGAGATGAGAGTGTGGGGAGTCTAGAGACATTGATAGAGGTCATTAGCAGAACATCTGCCAATATCTCTTTTCTCTCCTTAAAGTGTAGATTACAGTAACAACATCACTCATGGCAATTTGCTTCAGGAGCCTGCAAAAATAGAGAAATAGAAATATATCACTGTCTTTATTGATAGTTTTACATTCTTGGAACCTGGTTTCTTTAAAGGGGTGGTGGCAGAGTTCTGTTTGAATTATGTTAATTTTCTAAGAGAGAAAAATAAAATGATTCAACAAATGGTGTTCCAAGTTTGCCAGACTCATCGTGACAGCAACCCTGAAGGCTTCAGAATGAATATCCAGTTCAGAGATAAACTCAGCCTCTCATGTTCCAGCTGAGTGAAGAAAATGGACAGACTGATGGGACAGTGACAGATAGACTTATACTTTTCAATAGCATCTGTGTGCAGAAAGGCACAAAATAAATGGATGAAGAAACATTTCAGGAAAATTTATAATGTTTTCGTATGATGTGTTAAACCGACGTTTTTGGGTTTTTTTTTTTTTTTTTTTTTTTTGCGGTACGCGGGCCTCTCACTGTTGTGGCCTCTCCCGTTTGCGGAGCACAGGCTCCGGACGCGCAGGCTCAGCGGCCATGGCTCACGGGCCCAGCCGCTCCGCAGCATGTGGGATCCTCCCGGACCGGGGCACGAACCCGCGTGCCCTGCATCGGCAGGCGGACTGTCAACCACTGCGCCACCAGGGAAGCCCTAAACAAGTTTTAATGCCTTCATAAACAGAGAAATCATAACAAATTAGCAAAAGGACTATGTTTCTTATAATACCATAATTATCAAGGCATCTGATGTACCTTCCTCTGTAGATAATTTAACAGTATGAAGTGACATTTAAGAAATTTTCTTCAACACTATATAAAAAGCACATCACTAATGTTTTGAAAGCTAGTTATCCCACCTAAAATTGGAAATTTATATTATTAAGAAAGACAAGAAAATAAGAAATTATTTCTTAATGGTTACTTGATAAGTACGTTAACATCAAAACATATCCATGTAAATAAACACACAGTTGTAATATCATTTTGCCTAAATATATTACACTGTATCATGTATTTAATCATCTATTTTTAATTTATTTTTATTAATATAACGAGTTTTTTTCTGTTATCTTCACAAAAGTAGGACAAGAACTTATCTATATATTCAGTCTAATAATTTTTTCATATATAAAGTATTATGAATGAGTTCCTTTTAAATCAACTTCTCTGTGGTAAACAATGATTGTTCGTTAAGTCACAGATTCTTTTCTGAGCCTACTTCCATTTAAATTCCCCTTAACTTTCCTCCTTAAAATATTGGACTAAATGCTTTCTGTTTCTTTTTTAGATCAGGATAAGAAGAACCTCCAAGTAATCAGATTACCACAAAAAAGGATTTTTTAAATAGTACTGGCTATTAAACTTATGAAAATGATTAAAAAACAAAGTTGTGTATTTTTATTTTACATTACCAAAATTTAAAGTGCAGAAATAGACTGCCTAAATATGTAAATGTCCAATTTCTACAGGAAATCTAGATGTTTCATAGATATGTCTTCAAATACATGCCTAAGAAAGAAAAAAATAATATTCAGACATCTTCACATAATGTAGTCATCAAAAAGGAAAAACTGATTTATATTAAAAAATCTAACTGATATTACTCAATTGTGTGCGGCTGATTTTCAAGTAAGGAAATAGCATATACTTACAAGATCATCAAGATGTAGACAAAAAAATATAATACACATACACACATATACACATAATGCAGATGTTATATACAGTAAAGAAAGAATAGTAGTCAAGTTATTTGCCAGGTGCTTTCAATATAAAAGGGACCTCTGTTTACATAACTGTTTACAAACTAGGACATTACATAAACTGTAATGTCTTAGTTTATCTCTGTATGAGAGTCTTTAGCAACAATCAATTGAGAATTCAATCTTCTTGATCATCTTGGATTATGGTCTTAACCTGCAGGAAACATTTAAATAATTAAAAAACACTCTCAAGATATGTTAAAAATCAATGGATTGCCATGACAGGACAGACTGAAATGATAGTCTATAAATATAATTCTCCTTTATTTTTTGTTGTTACATGAAAAGTATATGCTCATTAAAGTACACAAATGCATATAAGAAAAAGGAAAAAAATAAAATATCAGTATGTCCAGCAACATGAGATAACCTGTTGACTCTCCTATTAAAAATTACCTTTTATGGGCTTCCCCGGTGGCGCAGTGGTTGAGAGTCCGCCTGCCGATGCAGGGGATACGGGTTCGTGCCCCGGTCCGGAAAGATCCCACATGCCGCGGAGCGGCTGGGCCCGTGAGCCATGGCCGCTAAGCCTGCGCGTCCGGAGCCTGTGGTCCGCCACGGGAGAGGCCACAACAGTGAGAGGCCCGCGTACTGTAAAAAAAAAAAAAAATTACCTTTTATAAAAAAATTTTAAAATATATATATATATATCAAAAACCATTCAATATGTCCGTACCTTTGACTGCAATTCACTGCTAGAAATACATCCTTAGAAAAAAAAGAAGTCATATTCTCAAAGAAATGTATTTTATGCTGTTTTATACAGCTGTATGAACGTTCCTGCATTTTACACAAAAAGATTTACCAATGCCATTTTCCAAGTTAAATTTCTGATGAGGTAGTTATCTAAGGTCACTTACTCTTTATGTGATATGTAACACAACTAGTGAACGATGAACCGTGTTGTCTCCATATTCTTTCTTCTTAAGCAGCACACAATGCAGCCCCAAATGCTTGCGGTTGACCTTTTTCTCCGCTTGCTCTTTGCTCTTGAAAAGATAAGGGTTATCTGTACCAACCTCACAACTTGGTGAAAATGGATTGAAATAATGTATATAAATAATTATTTTGATGGTATGTGAAAGAACTGATTCTACTTAACTTATAAAGCATATTCTAGGGGAAAAAAAAACAGGCTAATCAATCATTTTACTGCTCTTCTCCTGAGACAAATGCTGCATACGGTGAAATAATGCTTGCAGAAGTGAGAGATAGATTTTAGTTCTGGACATAGAAGAGCTACTAACTTTAGGAAAAAGACAATGAGGTTATAAAAACTTTTCCAGTTAAGCAGAAAAACACCAAGACAAAGGTCAAGCAACAATTTTTTTTTTTTTACTTAGAAGCAAAGGAGAATTAGCCCAAGAGTATCTTGTATATATTACTAATTTCTCAAAATAATTTATTTAAAACCATTCAATTTTATTGTCTGTAAAATTAAAACTTTAAGAAGTGATGGGCATCAAGAAGTGAAGCTGAAGGAGGTAGAGTCAGCCATTCACAACATATACATAGTACATGCTGTTGTATTTTAAACTAGATATCTAAGGAAGTTTGAAAATTTGAAACAAGTTAGAAGAGCCAAAAGTTGTCAGAGATGAAAATATTTAAAGACATTAAAAATTATTTTGTCCAAGACAATTCTCTTCCCTTCCCTATCATTAAAGTCAGCTCTGTTAGAATAGCTTCCCCCAAAATCTATCAAATTGCATCAGTACTGCCAGCTGCATCTTGGGAGCCATCAATTGAAACAGCTGAACAGCTTTCAACGTTGTTTGTATATATACAATATCTAGTTAATAATCATATATATATGTCTGTAATTTAAAGAGTTGTTTAACATTAAGTGTATTTGAAATACACTGTTTTTCTTCAGGAAATTTAAAATCTTGACTGAGAATATTGCCAGTGGTGAGGGTCCCCTATCTTTATTACAAAGCTATGGGATGCATGTTGCAATGGTACACAGAGACTTATCTGAAGATGCGCAGAGTTTCTCAGGCATCTTTTATTATCATGGCCTAAAAACGACCTAGCAGAGTGGCAGAGGAGAGCAGTAGCGAAGCAAGGCAAGTGCTTCTCTCCATTGTGGAAAGGGTCAGAATCTGAGAGACTGCTCTCCAAGGAGAAACATCTAGATAAAGTCACTTTTCCCTATCAGAGAGGAGCATGCCCTTTAACTCCTACCCAAACAAGAGGACACTGCAGAATATGTATTCTATTGATTCCTGCTTATAGTAACTAATTAATAACATCCATGGAATTATTTTTTACATGATTTTTTTTCTATTAAAGCATTGGCTTTTTGGCCTGGATGATGTATACCCTCATGATTACTATAATCCTACTTCTCAAGATTTCTTCCACATCGTTCCTCTCCCCAGGAAAAAATGAATTTAACACCTTTCTGAGTAGAGCTTAATTGCGTAGAAAGACTGTTATACCTTTTAGAGTGCTAATTAGAGATGGTAATAATATGACAGGTCTCATCTAAAATCCTTTCGAATTATTCTATCAGTGCTAGAATGGTGTTGAACTTCTGCACGCTTGCCAGATATGAAAATTTACTTTTTCTATGGATTTAGGGAAGGCATCATGAAGAAATTTCCCATATGTGAACTGTGTATTCTGATTGACATATTGAGACCTTTGATGAAAGTAAAGAGCAATACAGAAATCTCTCTCTGAATACATAGAGGAGAGAATGCAGAAGCTTTACATAATTAGGCAGCCTGTCATTTAGTCAGGATTTTTCTTTCCCTCTTTTCACCCTAACCTTTCTCTCTTTCAGTTTTATCTCTTTATTTCTCATGACTTTCTCTTTCTAAAATACTGGTCTTCATTTACCAAGGCACTAAAAACTAGTAGAATTAATATCCCAAGTGTTATGGGCTGAATCATGTCCCTCCCAAACTTGTATGTTGAAGTCATAACCTCCAGCACTTCAGAATATGACTGTAGTTGGAAACAGCATCTCGAAAGAGGTAACTAAGGTTAAATGAGGTCATTGAAGTGGGCTTGATCCAATATAACTGGTGGCCTTGTTAGAAGATGAGGTTAGGATACAAACACACACAGAGGGAATACAATGTGAGGACACCGGAGGAAGACAGCCAGCTATAAGCCAAGGGGAGAGACCTTAGCTGGAACCAACCCTTCTGACACATCGATCTCAGACTTCTAGCCCCAGGAAAATGAGAAATAAATTTCTGTTATTTAAGCCACCCACTCTGTGGCACTTTGTTACGGTAGCTCTAGATAGCATACTTCAGAATGCTAGTCATATTTTCAAATAAAACTACGTAGCTACACAATGAGCCTTGTCATCATACTTTTCCCAGGAAATCTGAAGTTTGTAGAAACTATGAGACTGGCCCAAGATTAACCAACCAGTATCACCCCAGTGGATGATGTGGAGGCTGTAATTTTCCTACACATACTAATCCCTTCGTCTACTCTCTCATAATTAAATATGCCAGGGAATAAAATACATAGAATTAGCACCAGCGCATCTCCTCCTTCATAAGTACTTGTGTTGTATTTTACAGGCTTCAGAGGGTGGAGAACAAAATCTGGGGGTAAAGAACAAACACTGGCACTATGAATATTTTAAAATAAATATGCAAAATAAAAATATTTTAAAATAAATATTTTAAAATAAACCAAAACTAATGTTTCAAAGCTTGAATTGAAGGCTCTAAAACCGTTCTATCCAATATCACATGACATCATTTCAGCTCTCATTCTTAAAAAAGGTGTGGTGGACAGGTTAACCTAAAAATCATTGGTGTTTAGGACTGAGAATTTGAAGAACTGAATTATAATCAGGTTATAAAGAATGTATTGTCTGATTTCACCAGCCTTATTATAACCAGCTGGAAGGTCAAAAGCATCCATTAGCTCTTAAACTTTCTAGCCTGTAGGACTTTCATTTCCAAACTGTCCAGACAATTCAATAGAAGGTGTGCATGTTCACTGCTAAACAGGATGATGAGAGCATCATTTATATTCTGAGGCATTCATCTTTTACATGTATTTTTCTGGGCTTTGAAGTTCTGATTGTGGACCTATGTGTTACTAAATATTCAGTTCATACAATGGCTATTTATTGAACAAATGAGACCCACTCTTTCATTTATCTTTGGCGCCTGGCATATGTGTCCAGGGGGAAGATCCAGGAGGTCCCCAAGCACTTCTTCACCCCTTGATTTCCAGTTTACAGGATTCAGTCTCTCCTTGGATTCCGATGTTTCCTTTTGCAGGAAACTGGCCACTTACCCAAGGGAATCCTGCCAGGGACCAGGGTTCTGCTTTGATTTTGACAGTACTTATCTTGAAAACCTGGCAATTTGCTCCAGAAGCTTCCTAAAGGCAGACTGCTGCATTTGTGAGATGACTTAAATGCTATTTTAATTTTGATCCAAAATATTATTCAAAAAATTATCAGGGAAATGCAAATAAAAACAACAATGAGATAACACCTCACACATGTCAGTATGGCTATCATCAAAAAGTTTACAAACGCGGGCTTCCCTGGTGGCGCAGTGGTTGAGAGTCCGCCTGCCGATGCAGGGGACGCGAGTTTGTGCCCCGGTCCGGGAAGATCCCGCACGCGGCTGGGCCCGTGAGCCATGGCCGATGAGCCTGCGCGTCCGGAACCTGTGCTCCGCAACCGGAGGGGCCACAACAGTGAGAGGCCCGCGTACCGCAAAAAAAAAAAAAAAAAAAAAAGTTTACAAATGCTGGAGAAGATGTGGACAAAAGGGAACCCTTGTACACTGTTGGTGGGAATGCCAATTGGTGCAGCCACTATGGAAAACAGTATGGAGGGTCCTCAAAAAACTAAAAATAGAACTGCCATATGAGCCAGCAATTCCAATCCTGGGTATATGTGGAAAAAAATAAAAACACTAATTTGAAAGTATGCCTGCACCCCAATGGTCACAGCAGCACTATTTGCAAAAGCCAAAATATGGAAGCAACCCGTGTCCATCAACAGACAAATAAATAAGATGTGGTGTGTGTGTGTGTGTGTGTGTGTGTGTGTGTGTGTGTGTGTGTGTGTGTATATATATATATATATCAGAATATTACTCAGTCACAAAAAAATAGTGAAATACTGTCATTAGCAGCAACATGGATGGGCCTAGAGAATATTATGCTTAGTGAAATAAGTCAGACAAAGAAAGACAAATACTGTATGATATCACTTACATGTAGAATCTAATAACACGAATGTATATGCAAAAGAGAAACAGGCTCACAGATATAGAAAACAACCTAGTGGTTACCAAAGGGGGAACAAATTAGGGGTATGGGATTAAGATATACAAACGACTATGTACAAAATAGATAAGCAACAAGGATATATTGTAAAGCAGAGGTAATTATACCTATTATCTTCTAATAATTTTAATGGACTATAATCTATAGAGTCCATTGAATCACTGTGCTGTGCACCTGAAATTAATATAATATTGTAAATCAATTATACTTCAATAAAAATATTGTATCATTCTAGTTTGGCTATTTAAAATTTTCATTAGAATAAGATTGGTTCAGGCATTTAATTCTTTCCCTTTTCTTATCCAGTTTTCTACTTTACTCTTTTTTATTATTCTTACTCTCCTATTAATAAAACAAACTTATCCAGATGATAAAATTGTTTCTTTTTATCGGGTAAAGAAACATCAGAATAGTAAAGAACAACTTTGAAGCACTCACTCATCTTTCTTCATTCTTTTTACCTGGATGTTGGATTGTTTATTTCGCAGACTCAGTTCTGTAGCTGTCAATCCTGACAAAAACACTTTTCAAAGACAGAATTATTGGAAACGCTGAAAAGAAAATGAAAATGTGACAGCTGCCATCCAGTAGGGTGTAGATCCATGTATTCCTTGGGGAAAATTAGAATATTCTTGGTTACTGTGTTAATTTTATACTATATTTCTCAAGTTTCCTGTCTTTCCAACTGTGATAGAATGTGCTTTGTGTTCCGCTATGTATATTCAGTGACAAAATTGTGATTCAAGTGAAACTTTAAAATAAATTCAGCCTCATAGGCGCTAAAAAGAGACACCAGGAACAGAGACGATTACAGAAGCAGGAAAAATGTTGGCAACATGAAGGGCTAGTTTCTTTACATACTAAAATCATATATTTATGTGCCTAATCAAATCACTATCACATTTTCCAGCACTGGATGCAGTCAATAGAGGAGCTTGATTTCAACACCGTGCAGATTCAGGATACAGGACTCTGCTGTATGAATAAATACCAAAGCAAAGTATTTGTGCAGATGACGATAATAAGAATAATTAATAACAATAGTTTATAATAAATTACTCATCATTTTACAGAGTCTTCAAAGAAGATATATCTTATTAATGAATATTTGTAGAGTTTTGATAAAAAGTAATAATTTATCAGAACTAATGCCCACTTTAGCACTACCTCCTCATATTTGGGTAATCAATTGAACAGATGATGATAATTCAACAGTTCTCTGATTGTATTTAAATCAAGATATTTAACATTGAATTGAAAATTATACAACACTGTTTTCCATGAATACCAGACACTGAATTCTTTGTTGATGGAGTATTACAAACAAAGCACACATTAATACCTGGGTAACTAAATTTGCTGGAAAAAAGTGATGATAAGAAAGATTTTGCTAAACTTATGAAGTGTCACTCTGCCAGTTACAGAGCTACTGCTGTTAAGTCCAAGTTTATGTTTCCTTTCTTTTTTCTCTGGTACTGGGGCTAGGATCCACAGATCATGGTCCCTTGCCTGATGACTTTCTGCTTGGATTCTGCCAAATGGGGACCTTACAGGCAGAGTAGATGCAAGGGAGAAGAGATCTGACCCTTCTTACTTGATGCTGTCGTCAGCGTCACCCAACTCCAGCCATCTTCGTTCATTCCAGCAGCAGCAATCGGTCCTCATCTCTAGCTTTGTTCTTAATTTCCAGAACCAATCTCATTGCTCCCCTCTGGGTTTCCAGGACCAGGAGGGCAGCACCCTCTCCTCAGATGTCTGAGGCCCTACAATGAGGGACTCTTCTGGGCTTCTGACTTTCCAGCACCAGCCACTAGGCAGTGCTTCCTCCCGATGGGTTTGATTTCCTCATGGGTCTGATTGCAGCTCTGAGCTCCTGTGATGCCAGCACAAGCCTGGCGGCACCATCTCCTCAGAAGCGTGAATGCCACCTCGACAGGAGGCCTGCTTTCAGATTTTAGGTTCCCGTAACTCCAAACTTGGGCCTTTGTGGCCCCAGTCTCGGGAGCGATACCTGCTTCTTGCACTCAGCAATCTTTGTGCTATCCTATTATGTCCTTTTTCAGTCCTTCAATACAATTTAACCAATTCTTATATTAAATATCCTCTGTTGAAAACTGACTATTGTTCCCATTTTCCTGACTAAAACTTTATCGATCTACTGAGTGATTTAGGTAAAACAAAGTTAAGATTATTCTGATCTAGTGAAAATAAAATTATAGAAGAGTTTACAAAAAGTTTATCTTAGGAACATAAAAAACAGATGGAATAAACAAAGTTTTTAGGTTATTGGTCTTATCTGATACCTAAAATAATTAATATTAGACATATTAATTAATCAAATGCACAATAATATTTTAGTATTTTTAAATGTTATTTTTGTAGTTCTTTCAATGAGGCAAGAAAAAGCCATCTTTAGTCTCTGCCTCAGTAACTGATTTAAAAATTTGAATTAGGAGGATATGAACAAAAAAGTTTAATTCTTTTAGAACTGCTCAGTGGAAATTCTGCTTAAACATATTGATGTATAGAATTCTGTTTTACTATTCCTGCACAAAAGTCTGAAAACTAACGCTCTCGCTATCTAGTATAGCACAGTCAATGCACAAGGATAATTTGACTGAAAACGTGTTTTCTCCAAATCACAGATTAAAAAAAAAACTTGAGATAGTTTCCCGCCTTTCCCTATCTGGATGTAAAACAAACACAATGTACAGATTAAGAACTCACCACCTCTCATAGGGAAAAAGAGAAGGGATAGTATTTCTTGAACACTCATTGACCGCAGGCAATATTCTCATTGCTTCATTATAGCATTTAACCCTCACATTAAATTTTGAGGTATGAATCATTAGTCCCTTTCTTTCTTTTACTTGGAACATGAGGAAACTGAGTCCTTAGAGGGCTTCAAGTATCAGTCCCGGGTCTGAAGCAGATCTCCTGCCTCCAATCCCAGTGCTTTTTCTATGAATGCATTTCTAGCCTGGTTGGTACTTAGCACGGTTATGACATGAAACTGTGAGTCCAATTTGTAGTTGCCAACATGAGTCACTTCTCTATTACATAACGTTTTCAGAATGCACCAAGTTATCACACTGTTATCCCAGGGGCATTTCCCATCTCCCTCCCACTACCTCCCTTTTCTCCCCTCTTGCTTCTCCTCTTTATTCATTTCTCAAATGCTTGTTTTTAAGATCTGTGAAAAGCTCAAGAGTTGCTTTCCTGCTAATGTATAGTCATTTTTTTAAATCATGTAACATATAGCTTTGAAATATATCTGTAGATCTGTAAGTGTATGTGGACATATAAATATACACGCATGTATATAAGTACATGTGTTTACGGTGATGAGTAGGAATTCATAACAACTGTCATAATTTCCTCAGCTATATTCATTTCCTAAATGGCTGGTCTCACAGTAGATCCATTTGCTTTTTTAACTGGCATACAGTCTAAATTAAAGTACATGATTACATTAAGAATACCAAATTAAATCCTCATTTGTGTTTGACATTTCATTTAGTATCAATCTTTGAGAAAAATTTTAACTCATACTCTTTTCAGAAACAGTCAAGTATATTAATACATAGGTCTAATGTTTCTTTGAACTGACTTTAGTAATTTAATAGAGCCCTTGCTCGAATGTTTCAGTTGTATCACGTATTTGTTGTTGTCCTTCTGTAAGACAACAAATTACTTTTTATTGTTTATTGACAAAACACTTGAACTTTTAAAATTCTTGAGCTGCATCCTCAGTTCTTTATTTTAAAAACATTGTAGTGTTTTTCATCTGATTTCACATTTTAACTTTCAGAACTAGCAGGTGTTAAAAATCTCAAAGTGGCAAGAGGAGATCTGACATGCATTAACACTCAGTGTTGACTTCAGATATGGACAACTCCCACCGGACAAAGTGCCAGACAGTTTTCATCCAGGGAATATGCTGGATTCAGAGGAACCAGCAGTCAACATACTGAATTCATAATGCTAGATTTCAAGCTAGACCTTAAGTGATCAAAATGAAAAACGGCCCCTTCCAGCAACTTTCTCAAGTCAACACAGAATGTGTTGGAGGAATAAGGAATATTCCTTATTTATAAGGAATAACATATAACATATAAGGAATAATTTATAAGGAATAACATTTCAAGTGGTTAAAGTCGGATTTTTTTCCCCAGAGTAATAACTCCATATAAGACTACTGGCTCAAGACCTTTCACGATGGCGTCATCACCAGGATAAGCAAGTATTTCTTCTCTTATCTACAAACACCTTCTTCCCCAAGCCTCATATCTAACTGACATTGACTATCCAGTAGGTTATGCTCTTAGGTTAGGAGCAGTCCAGACCAGTTTATCAACCAACCTTAAAAATGTACACACTATTGGAAAGCTTTATGCTTTAGGTAGCATAAATATGCACATGTTTAGAAGAGCTAAACTGTTGTTACTCGGGTAAATTTCAATAAATATCATTACCAACGGTAGCTGCCAGAAAATCCTTACAGGACCTAAAATGATATTTATAAATTTATGCATTGCAGAAAAGTGATACAATATAGCAAGAACGGTAAAGTAAGTATATTCATCAGAGCCAAAGACTGTCTTCCAATAAGGGGTCCACAAAGGTCAAGTGCAGGCTCCCACCGTCGTCCCCTCTGTAAGGGCTGTCTACTGCCTCTCTTGGATTAGGGACAACCTACATGGGCACAGAATTCCTCTGAACCAGGGAGTGTAATATGGAATCTAGGTCAGGTTTCTCATACTTTGCTGGTCATGTAGGTATATTCTTGTTATGTAACCACTTCAGGGGTCTCACGGAGACTAGGTGGAAATCATTGAACTCATAGTTCTTAACGAACAATACTGACAAGCTGATACAAACCCCCTGAAACTTATCTCACCCTCATGGTTACAGAACAATACTACTCATCACCACATTTCATGCCTTGACTAGGCTTCAGAGACATGCAGGTAGATCTCCTACCCTAGCCCACCCACGAAGGCCAGTTCCAGGGTCACTGGAATTAGCTATTATGGGGCAGAGTGTTCATAAAAAATGTGTGAAGCTTGGTGATGTTCATGCCCCCTGTTTGTTTATACTCACTGGTTCAGAGGGGGAAGGAGAGGAGCTCACACCTGACCTCTCTGGACCCCTTGTTAGGAGACAGTCTCTGGCTCAGATGCTGTACTTCTTCTAACGTTGTTGCTATACTGCACCACTTTCCTGAAATAAAACATAACTTTTTAAACATTATCCTTTTGGGTCCCCTAAATTTTCTTTAGCAGTGAAATCCTGTCTAACCTGGAGTTCCCAAGTTATTGGGAAACATACAAACATACAATGAACTTCCTTAAACCTACACCTGAGCCGAAATCCTTCATTAGTCTGAAGTTCCTTTTCTTCTTGTCTGAACGCCGCCTGGCCATTTCCTTTCTATGCACGCCTCCCAGCACATACTTTTCTTTGTCCACAACCTCCTCCCATGAACCACTTTATGCCGCTTTCTAGTGATTGGCCTTGTGTAATTGGATTAGGAGTGGATTCATGGCATCTGTCCAGGTAGTCAGCATTTTTCTTCAGGGAATTTTAGAGACAGAAGGACAAATGGTTAGTCAGTTGTCCTTGGGGAACTAAACTGGAAGGTCAGTCTGGTTTTCCTGTTGAGGTAGCCATGATTAGCCATGGCCAAGCAGATTGAGTGAGCCAAGAAGCCCACTTACAGAGAGAGAAGAGAAGAATCAAAGGGCAAGTCATTTGGCCACACAGAGGGAATGAGAGTGACAGAGCATCACTGCCCAGTGACCTTCCCAAATTCATGGACCTGTTTATGCTTCCCAGAACCAAGTTATACAATATTATCCTGCACACCTAAATTCCACTTTACATAGGGTAGCCAGAATGGATTATTAAAAGAATATTCTTAGCATAAACACCATAATCTCCTTAATGAATTCCTACTCATTCTTGAAAACCCAACTCCGACTTGCCTTTTGCTGGGAATCTTATTCTGATTTGCATAATTTCTTTCCTCTTGTTTTCCCTATTTTTAATTACCGCCTCCTCAGTATTATTCTTTATAGATGGTATATGCTTATACTTTTCATATATAATTATATAGAACATAGCATTTTAGAATTATTTCTTTAACAGGTTATTGACTGTGACTTTCCCGTATTCCCAGAATTTTGTCAAAGACCCCAAACTGAAGAATAAACCGTGCCAGCACCCACATTCTAAAGAGTTTCACCAACAACTCGGGTTAGACACTTTTCTCCAGAATTTACTTAAAGCAGAACTATTTCTTTTAATTCTGTATCATGGAGATAAGGAGAGATCTGGACAGCTAAGTTGGAACTTGCTCCAAGAAAAGATGTCCAGAACAAGAGGCTGTGTCTATTGCCCTTGTTGGATGGTTGCTGAGCTATAGGATCTACAGATTTACCTGGTGTGGCCAAGAAAATTGACTTCTGACGTGGATCCATTTACGTTAAGAGGGGGATGTAGACATGGTGACTGGAGCCATGGTTACAGTTTCTGATTTAGACATTTCTGAAGGTGGAAACCACATGTCACCTGAAGTCCTTGGAGGGACAGTGGTGGTGTGTGCCTGAGAAGACTTGGATAAGCATCTCTCCATCACAGTTCCCTGCAGCAGCCCCGGAGCAAGTGAGATCATACTCCGTACTTCCTATGCAACCAGTGATGGAGCACAGAGGTTGCAGGAGGGCGCTATAGGGCTCCTGGGAGAGTCACTAATGAGGCACGTGGAGCAGGGCTATCACGTGAGGGACGACACCTCTCCTCCATCAGGAAAAGAGACCAGGAATAAGTGACACTGCCCACAAATGCTACGCAGAGAGCCAAGTCTTGGCAAAGGCTACAAATAACTGATAGAATCCGAAGAAAACAAATGGGCCTGGGACGTGCACACACCACGTACAGGAAACCAGTGCCTAAATTCATCTCTGCGTACTCCAAAGGACAGGGAGGGAGGGTATCTCCAGAGACACCATCCTCCCTCTTCTCACTACAGGTCTTTGGATCTACAGGTCTGGCCTAATGTGGGGGAAGAGGAAGTTTGAAGTGGTTATGCTACTGAAGCTTTAACGTCTCCTGGACTAAATTTAATAACTGAAATGTGTCAGAAAGTTATCATTTCTACCCAGAGTCTGTTCAGGTATCGGAAAGAGAAAATGGGCACATGATGGTTAAAGGCAATAAAGAATAGCTTTAGGGCTTCACATTTATATTCAATCAAGGCTCCATCAAGTGGCTACCTTGGTTGACAAGTTTGTCTTGCCCTCTGGAGCCATGAGTCCTTGAAGGGAGCTTGGCTTATCCAGGTCGGTATTCGCAGTTCCTTGCCCAGGACTCAAAACCTAGAAGAACTAACTCCAATAAACGTGGGTTGTAACTGAATAAACGTTTACACATTACGCCAAGGTTTTGTCAAAGGCACTATTGAACTCAGCTGTGTATATCTTAATATATTTCTTATGCTTTTCAGTCCTTACACTCCAAGGCCGGCTTATAGCATTTTTAACTGTTGATAATCCTCTACACTTCGAAATCTCCAGCCCTAAGTTTCTACAACGTGGTACTTTTATGATTATTTTCCTACTTTTCTTCTTGGTCTTCTTTACAGACTCCTCTTTCTCTGTGTATTTATTACTCCTCTAAAATTTATTTCTCACCCTGATGTCCTCATTTTGTTGAATGGCAGCATACACCAATCACTAAATTCTTCAAAATAAAAACCTGTAACTTACTGATGATCTTTCTTCACCCTTCATATCCAGTTAGTAAGTCCTTCAAATCTACCTCCTTAATATTTTGTCCATCATCGATCTCCTCCTACTTTCCAGAGTGGAGTCTAAATGTACACCCTGTTTCACCTTTGTAGATCTCTGGAATAATTTTTGCCGCCCAAGACAAGTACCTCCCTCCTTCAATATGGCCGCCACACTGCCACCAGGCTGCTCTTTCTGAATTTCCATAATTCTCATGCCCTTCCCTCAACTCACAGACATCATAGACTGACCATCGTTTATAGGGACTAGCCAATAATCCTCTCTGGGCTTGGCCTCTGGGTACCTGTTTAGCCTCCTCAATGGCTCCTCTTATGTCCTTCTCTGGTTCTACTGAATAGTTATTCCTTTCCGAGTGTGCATATTTCATACCTCCATGCCCTGACCCTAGATAGCCTCTCCCAAATTGTCCCTCAGAGAAACAATGGCTCATCTTCCAGGATTCCGTTCAAGAGTCCTTTCTTTCATAAAGCCATTATTTTCTCTCCATTCCCTCATGTTTGATCACTTCCTCTTTTGTGCCCTTACTGTACCTTGAATCTAATTACAGCGTCTTCTTGTAACACTTGTGCCCTTATTTGGTTACGTGTCTGTTTTTTCAGTTTCTCTGGCTCCAAGCATTACCAGGGCATTGCTCAACTAGTACATATTAAGTGGTCAATAACAGTTTGGTGAAAGAGTAAATCTGCATGTTAAAAAGAAGGTCAAAAACCATTTGGCTATACCCAGTAATCCGAGGATGATACACGTAGACTGTCACTAATGCAAAGCTTTAATTTTAAATAGAACTATTCAAAATTTGATAATCATCATTAAATGCCTATTCACTGCCAAACATGGTATTGAATATTAGAGGTACAAAAATGTTTAAGACACAATCCATGATTTTGATGTACTCAGATTTTACAACACACAAATCAGGCTGTGAGATCAAGCTTGTCTCTCCTAATAGAAGGACCCATATTGTGAGTGAAGACTTTGTATATACAAAATATAGAATTCAAACAAATAATGAAAGCAATGAAAAGGGTAATTACATAATTTACTATTCAACCCAGATACTTGTTAAGAGCAAAAGGAAACACTACAAATAACTGCACTAGCACAACAGATGTAAAACTGGACTGTCTACATTGGGACAAACATTTGAGATGTATGTCTGTCCTAATGATAGGGAGAATGATAAAGAGTTCAAACAAGGGAGAAATGTAGTCAATGTAATCTGATTCATTTTGCTTAAAGACCACACTCTGATGTTATCCTGTAGATGTTTAGAGAGGATGAAACCTACATTCAGGGAAATCAGTTAGGAAGTTGTTATAATTGTCTAGAAAGAAATTATGAGAACTAAAGAGAAGGCACTGGCAGTGGGAATATAAAGGGAGAAAATAGATTTAAGAAACATAGGAGATACCATGGATATGATTTAAAGATACCTTGGATCTGAGAACTGAAGGAGAGGGAGAAATCAAATGACTTTCTGATCTTTGTGTTGGAAGTATGAAATGTTGTTAAGGAACTCTAATAAGAAGATGGCTCCAAGATATATTGGGTAATGCTTTAAGTTAATGAACTTTTTATTTAAAAGAAAGTATATGAGACAAATCTATTTTGCTATTGAAAATGTGATCTGGACTCATTTGAACAAAGCATGCTATTTATAATAGTTATACAACATATAAATTTATTGTCTCTCGAAACATATTTAGCAGTTTAAAACTAGATGCAAATTTTATCTTAAACTACTCCTAAAAGCCTTTCCTGATCTGTGAAACCGGCCTTAGCATTCACAGGTCACTGTGTATACTATTCTGTTACAATACGTATGCCTATTGGGGTATACGCACTTCCAATGCAGGGAACACACCCTGTTATTCTTTCTTCCCAGTGCTTTGTCAAATGCGCAGAGGCATTAGGCATGCAGTAACTATTTGTAACTTGAAGTAAGCAAGGTGTAGACAATTTTATAGAAAGTGGCTTTTCAAAGTTTTAAGTTAGAATGCTGGTTTCACTGTGTGTCTGTTATTTGCCATGTACTGGTTTGGAGCAAAGACCTGCTTACAATCTAAGGTCAGAGGCAGTTCATTTAGAATTATATAATATAAGGTAGAGGTAATTAATTTTAAAAGAAATAAAGCAGAAGAATGGATTGGAGAGTTCCTGGAGGGAGGGGAGTGGCCATTTTTGATGGAGTGGTCAGAGAAAGACTCCTGAGAAGTGATAACTAAACAGCGAACCGACAGAAGAGACAGAGTGAAGATGTAAAAATATGAATACCGATCTAGGCAGAAGGAATAGTGTGAACACCGCTAAGACGGAGCATCTTCCATTCCTTACAGAGACTTTGTCTTTGGCACTTGGAGCTTCTCTGGGTTCTCCGGCAGCAGCGGGGGCCCCAGCTGTTTGGATGGGAAGGAGAAGAGGACTGTGTTGGTGAGTATATTTGGAGGGACGTAAAGCAGAGCAGGCTAAGGGCTCTGGGGAAAAGAGCTCTATGAGGACCGAAAGGAGACTAGGGGTCCATAGGGAAGGAGAGGGGGTGAGACGAGAGATATATAGGTAGAAAACAGGCTGATTCTGGGTATAAATTAGGGTTCAGGGATGAGCATTTCCCTAAACATTGAATACAATAGAGAAAATACCTAGTGAAAAAAAAATTACAACTTTATTTTTAACCATATAGTTAGATCTTATTTCTATAAGCAGAAATATTTAAAGATAAAGAAACTGTCGATATCAGATTTCCTCTTCTCCCTACATGATGCTAAGTAAAGTGTTCTGGTTGATTTTCCTCTGAATATACTAAATCAGTGGCTTTCAGTCAGCCTGGGCTGAGGCCCAAGAATGTGCATTTCTAGCTCCTTCCCCAGGTGATGCTGACACCGCTGGCCCAGGAAGGATACTTAGAAAACCACTGAACTAAGCTGGTTGAAACATCCAAGGCGCTGATGTCAAGGAAACACAAGTTAAAGTAAATGACAATTTTACTATTTTAATTTAAGTTTCTTTTAGCACCTAGACTATGAAAATTCGTTTTTCTTTATATTAATCCTGTGGATATGTTAAGTTATAAACATATAAGTTATACTATATAAACATACTAAGTTATAAACATAAATAATATAAGTTATAAACATACTATTGCACCACTCAAATAAAAGTAGAGATTGCTATCACCAATGGTAAGCGTTGACTGATATTCTATTATGGCTCACGCAGTGACCTTAGTGCTTTAAATTAATTAACCTCATTCAATCCTCTGAACTGTATTGGGTACGAATAATGATATTCACTTTGCAGATAAGGCAACAGAATCACAAAGCCATAGGTTAGGGCGAAGGACCCTGGTTGGGCTGATCTAGAGTCTTGTTCTTTTCCACACACTCTTGTTTTGCTTTAGGCAATGAAGCCAACAACATATTCACACAGGGGTCATGGACATAACCTGGAGCTACTGCTCCTCTCGTTCTAGCACGAATGTTCCCTGCTTTGAAATATCAGGGGTTTTTGGCAGTATCACAGTGTAACAGCACGTTGTTAATGCAATAAAAAGCATACGGGGGGTGGGGGGGAAGCAAACGGAGCTGCTGTGCATATTTATATATTTAAACCACACTGGGTATTTTACTCTTATGGTCCACAATTTGTTCCGTAGACAATAATAGAGGCTCATTTAAATGCATGTTTATAGGGTCTGTGGAAAGATCCCAAATGGGGAAGCAGGAGCTATACCTCAGGAATGCATGACAATGCTTTAAATTCCAGTTTGAATGCTAACCTCCTCTCACGAGTCAGGGGAGATCTGTGGTTGAAATCAATCTTAAAACAGAGGTTATTTAAAGCAGAGAAGAAGTAAGATTGAGCTTTTTCCAGGTGCTTTTTAATTAGGAAGCTTTTCATATGCATCACTCTCTGTTGGCATAGGAAGTGAATGTGTACAACTGAGGTATCTGAACCTTCAAACGGGTAGCAAGGGAGCTAAAAATTATGATTTAAGTGAGTCAGTTTCATAAGCATTACTTATAAGATGATCAGAAGAGAACAAGGATTGGAGAGTGGGGAGGGTGAACGAAACATTCTTCATTACATACATATTGCTTTGAGATTCACTTCCAATTACTGGGACCAAGGTATTAGCAGGTGAGAGGAGAAGTACATGAACTTTTAAAATTTCATTTTGGTGGCTGAAGGAAAAGGCAGCTCTTTCTATTATTAGGGTCAAACAGTTTTCCCACATTTCTTGCATTCCCATAAGGAGAGATGTTTCCTAAATTCTGAATTCCTTCCCTAAAACTTACTCTGCCCCAGGAGAGATGGGGTAATTTAAACAATGGTAAAACTGGGAAAGATACCTTATTAGGCTTGGTTCAACCTCTTCCTATTACCACTTTGGGGAAAGATATTATTTTTTAATTTCTTCATGATAGAACTCTGTATGTACCCTTAACCCTGCTGCCCTTTGGAGTACCTTCCTCAAAATTCTCTAAATCCTTCTCCCTCCAGTGTTGGGATCTGTCAACAGAGCTTTCCAGAAGGGACACTCACAGCCTAGAAAAGGATTCCTATTGATCAGTCCCTTCTCCCTACTCTCCAACCCTCTAGTCCTCTTCCATGTGGAGTTGACCAGATGCCCCGAAGAATCCCGAGGCTCATGTTTATAGCTTTGTTCTGGGACCCTATGGTCAGGACAGACCCAGGAGAGCACCATGGCATCACTTTGAGAAGCATTTCTTTAGTGAGATTGTGCCCAATTGCACTGTCAGAATCTATCTCACTAATACGCCTTATTTTGGTGACCCACTCATGTTGGACATAGGACCAGTTCAAGGCTCTGGGCTAGCCACCAGCTATGGCTGGCTCCAGGGTCTTGAGCCATATGTCTGAGCTCTTGCAAGCCCTCTCACCTGTCCACGTTTCCTTCAGGGTGCCACCTCTGGTCTACAGCACTAGGAGAGACCGAAGTGCTGAAAGGCGTCCTCTGCCCTGTGTGCCCTCCAGCCACTGTGCTACTCACTTGGCAGGCTCCGTGTCACCAGTCAGACATACCTCCAGACTCCTGGGTAGCTGCACCTATCTCCTCTGAGGGCTTCCAAGACATCTGCTCTACATCACCCATGGGTCCTGTCTTGCTTCTCCTCAATGTGGTGAGGTCATGTTCTCACGAATGGTCTTAAGCCGAGTGGCGGTGGAAGGCACTTTTGGCACAAATATGGCTGCTATTCTTGCTCTGTCCCTGGCCCTTCCCCAATCCTCCCTCTGGTGGTGGTGTGTTAAGAGGCAGGGTGAAGTCAACATTGAAGGAGATCACACTCTGCAAGTTTAGTGGTTATATCCTAAAGAGTCCAAGAGGAGACACGACCGGAAGATGTGTTGTTCTAAGTTCACAACATAAAATTCCAAACAGTAAATTTAACTGTTTACTGTTAAGGGGGAAAGCAACTGTGGTTGACATTTCCCTGCATATCCAAAGACTTGCAGGAGTGGTCCTCATCAACAAAACACAGGAACAACCTTTGAATGTCTTTGGAAGCTAGTATTCACAGGCAGCATCACGAGTAATTCTGTAAGGAGCACTAAATAAATTAGGGAACTGTAAAGGCAAGCCTCTTGCATCTTGAAACTTAATAGGGCATGTAGTAATAGTGTAAAAAAGTTTAAAAGAAAGTGAGGAGATCATTTGTTGCTGTATGGTTTAGGGAAAAATTCACAACAGAGATTCTTCAGATCAATCTTTATGGATAATTGTAAAGAAAATGATAGAGAAAGGGTAGGCATTTTAAATGAAGGGAAAAGAGGTGTGTAGACCAGATTTAGAAAATTCACAGTCCATTTGGACTAAACTAGACCAAATTTGGACAATACCAAAAAATATATATAATGTTAGATGGCCAATTCCGCCACTGCTTTTGCAAGTGCAGGAATTTGGTCTTAATTCTCTGTGAATAAAAGTGTTTAGGGATTTCCCTGGTGGTCCAGCAGTTAGGACTCCATGCTTCCAATGCACGTTCCAATGCAGGGGAAGCGGGTTGGATCCATGGTGGGGAACTGAGATCCCACATGCCCCGCGGTATGGCCAAAAAAAAAAGTGTTTAGTCTATAGCCTAGAGTAAAGTATGCTTTTGATTTGTTGAACTGAGTAGAAGCAGGATTCAGTGTTGGGCCTTAAAATCCTTGAATATGTTTGTATGTATGTTGCAGGGTGTGTATGTTTCAGGGAAGGTCCAGAGATATGGACATGCACTAGAAAACGCTGATGGTCTGCGTGGAATTAGTTGTACGAGCAACAGAAGGTAGGGACTATGCAGAAGCCCATGCTGGACAGTTCAGATCAAGAGCAAGCTGAACTGGAGGGTTCCATGGAGAGGAGTGGCCCAACACAAACAACAAACCCATATGTGCGCTGCAAAAATCATACGTTAATCTGAATTCGTTTTTCTCTTGGGCATCTGGGGGAACGGTGGTAGCTTCAATTGTGAAAAAGAAGGTAGGAAAATACTTGGGCTATAAGGAAAGCTGAAATAGTTTTTCTTTTTTTCAACATTTTAATGAATCCTTGGATTAAATATTTCCTTCCACACTTGCCTTTTGAAGCTGTAGATCACCACTTGTGAAGGTAGGGTGTGCTTTCTCTAAGACAGCCTGGAGCCGGTGCAAAGAGGAGGTGGGACCTTATCGTTTCCTGACACATAGTTGAGTCCTTGATATCTCAGTGTTCCTGCTATTTAGTTTGAATGCTGAGTGTAACCATATCTAAGCTGGGAGGTGATATACTCTGACTTGAGGTAGAGTTGATAAGGCTGAATGTAAATGACTAAAAGCAAGTCACATTCAAACTATTTTCCCTGTCTTTCTGTATCTAATATCCTTAATATATGAACCATAACACCAATAAAACTCTGAATAAGTGTTTCTAGTATATTTAAGACTAGACATTTTTAAAAACCTTTTTGTTTTGAAATATGAAATTTACAAAACAGTTGTAAAGTACTGAGAGTTCCTGTGTATCTGTCACTCAGTTTTCCCTAGAGTTAACATTTTATATAACCATGGTGCATTTATCAAAAAACTAAATATTCAAAATTTTGTTTTGAAATCTGAAAGTTTCATCTGTAGTCAAAAGTTTAAAACTTGCCTTATCTTTCACAACTTTATACCCATTTATCCATATATACATCTTATTCATGCATATGTCATAAACAAAATGTTTTTCTGAATATATGGACTGTAACATTTTGTGGACTATAAAAACATAACCTTAATCTGTAGGTTATTTTTTTTACTTTTTTTTGACTGCACCTCAGGGTTTGTGGGATCTTCCCCGACCAGGGATTGAACCCAGGCCACCACAGTGTAAGCCCAGAATCCTAACCACTATGCCACCAGGGAAGTTCTGTAGGTTACTTTAAATACCTAGTGAACTTGCACTTGGTCATGTTCTCTTTGAGTTGGCTCACACCTAGTAAAATGACTTATTCTGTTACTGAATTACCAATGAAAATTATAAGTAGTTCAACCAATACATTCAAATTTAAATTTCTCCCATTTAGACCTTTAAATTTTATTTCAAATTACTAATTGCGAAAATATGATGAAAATTTCATTTAATCAAATAAATTACAGAGCTGCTAAAAATTTGTCAAATTAGTCAAAACTGTGATTTTGGCCAACTGAGAAACAAATATTCCTTTATACTCTGGCTATTAAGCAAACCCTACAGCAATTTTTCAAAATACATGCTTAGAACTGCATCATTTATGCTGTGAAAATAATGCACATATTTCAACGATTCCAGGTACCATAACAATAAAGTATACTGCCTTTCCCCATTTTCCAGTTTCATTCAAACTCATTTGGATTTGATTGCCACAACCAATAATGAGAAAGACAATTAGTACAGCATTTGTACTTCCACTCTGGTTTTCTGACATTGGTTACATAGTTTTCTGTGTTGAGAAATGCTCTGGGATAATGTCCAGGCAGAGTGGAGAAAGGTACATTTTCTATAATCTCTTGCAGTTAGGTGTGATATAAGCTTAAGTTCTGGCCAAATAAATGTTAGCATAAGTGCCACATGACAGCTTCTGGAACAATCCATAAAAGACAGCTGGTGCACACCTTTTGGCTTCCTTTTCTTCCTTATATACTTCTGCGTATAATTCCTGAAACACAGATATGGTGCTGTGTTTTTTTATCGCTTTGTGTTTTGATGCTCACTTCCATTTTGGACCCTGAGGACATGGGCTATATACTAGAGACGGCAGAGCCGTGGATTAGATGTAGTTCTGTCTCTGAGAACTTTCTGGAATAGAGTTGCCATCCCAGCACTTGACTGTCTCTGAATTTCTCCACAGGAGAGAAATTACTCCCATCTTATTTAAGCCATTGTTATTGACATTTTGCATTTTTCTATTGTTTGCCGTTGAAGGGAATCCTAATGTGACACATCTGTATGAAGAGTGGAAATAGGAAAGTAGCACTAGATACCTATATTTTTCAAGAAAGATTGATCTTTCTTCATTCACGTATGTACTTATCTGTCACCTGTAAACACTTGGGTTTGCTACTTCTGCTACTGCTCTTATTCTCTGGGTGGATTCTAGATGGTTAATAGAATGCCAGCAGCTGTGTCAGCGCTGTCACCCCTGCCCTTACCTGAGTCATCCTCAGCTCCCAATCTACCTTAGACACTACTGAGTTTTCTCTTGGTTTGTTGGTTCATTTGCTTGTTTGTTTTTGAAAACATCATGATATCCCAGTATAATAACATCCTAGAGTTCTGCACAACCAAGAATGGGGAGTGATTTACTTAAAGCTTTTTGTTTTTCATTTCTGGGAAAATAGATAAATTTAGTTAACTCTTATTACTCTTGTTTTTTCTTTGTTTGTTTGTTTTTGCGGCACGCAGGCCTCTCACTGTTGTGGCCTCCACCGTTGCAGAGCACAGGCTCGGGACGCGCAGGCTCAGCGGCCATGGCTCACGGGCCCAGCCGCTCTGCGGCATGTGGGATCTTCCCGGACCGGGGCACGAACCTGTGTCCCCTGCATCGGCAGGCAGACTCTCAACCACTGCGCCACCAGGGAAGCCCAACTCTTAATACTCTTGATGTGATTAAATCAGCAGAGCAAATTTACACTGTTTATAGTACAGTCAAAATACTTGAACAAACCATTTATACAAATGCAGTAGAGAAGGGAAAATAGAGAATATATAAACGGCAGTGGAGGTCTCTTCTAAGCTACACGTGCAGCAATATTCTGATATAGAAAAGAGAAAATAGAAAAAGTACATTGAAGGGGATTAAAACAGTTTAGTTATATTCGAAATCTATTCTGTCAAGCATAATAAGAATTTGAAAAGAATGAGGTAAGAAACATGGAAAAGGATAAATTATTAACACTTTGCTAAGTGATGAGAACAGAGCCATATGATAATCCACTGTTCAGTGATAAAGAAAATAGAAAGGAAAAGCGTGTTTTTAAGGAAAAAGGATATAAACAAGTGGGATGACTATAATCATTCAAGAGAATATTTGACGCTAAATTTCCAGAATGTTCTAAGAAGAACACCTGGCACAACAGCATGGCATATCACTGGGAATACTGAAAGTGAGATGTAACAGAACACATGAACAGTTAAGCACCTCAAATTGGCAACGCTACCTCCAGCGCTACCTGAAGCTCCAGGATGGACTAAAAGAGGGGAGCCAACGGGATGAAGTTGCTGACTCTAAACTCTTCTACTAAAGAACTAGTGTTCTTGGCGAAATTCTATGGTAAATGAATCTGTTCTTCCTACACCAAACTGGACTGTCTCTGTTCTGTGAGAACAAACTTTTTTTTTTTTTTCCATCTTTCTTCCTTGTCCTCAACTCTTTCCACATATTCTACCCTAGACTATAGTTATTGAGGAAAAAAAAAAAAGGGGATTTGGCAAATTTTATATTTTATTTTACCTTTTAAAATCTCTGTGACTGCCTTGGGCTTCCCAGTGGCTACTTAGTCCTACGGTTCTTCAGTGCAGCCTTTTCCCTCACAAGCCATCCTAATCCCTACTGATGCTCGGAGGAGATTATCCTGGTTTAACAGTGGAGCATTCCAGTGCTATTAGTGTCATCAATTAGATTATGACTTTGACTTCATTTGTTTTGATGCTAATGCCTCTAAAATTTGAGCAATCATCTTTTCAACTGCTGTCAGTCATTAATGCTGAAAGAACAGTATTTTGTTCAAGATATTGCAGACATTTTTCTTCAAGACTTATTGTCAGTAAAACTGCATTTCCTGAATTAAAGCTAATTGTGTTTCTGAGGCTAAGACAGTCATTATGAGTTTAAAAAAAAAAGAGTAAAAACAAGAAAAAATAGAAAAAAATGGTAGTGAATACAGAATTTGATACTGCCATCTGTTATTTAAAAACAAAATTTCATGTGCCTTAAACCTACAATTTCTTTCTCTAATTTTCAAGAAAAAATAGTATAGGATCAATTTAGCTTATGTTGTCAATCCATTAAAAAGAGAAAAATATGGTGCTTTATTCACACTATATTTCTGAACTTGGATCCAAGTGCATGCGCCATTTCTTTTATACTGTATAACATGTCATAGCTTTGAAACTGCTATAAATATAAATATTATGTAAGTATCTATTTAAAAGTTAACAACTATTTAAAAAGATACTTAGTTCAATGAAAATGAACTAAAAATGAAAAGCAAAATAGCAGATATAGGAGATACTAAGGATTGTTTCAAAAGATAATAAACCTTAATTTGTATACAAATGTTAAAGATGAGAATGACTTTTTGTTCTGAACAATGAAGGTAATTATGAATGATCATGTAACTATGGCAATACATAAATACATATTTTAGACTTGGAAGAATAAAATTCAGTATTTTAAAATATTCAACTTGTTTAGCAATGTGAGTTATATAATTTCCTTCTTGTTTAATAAAATATCAGAAATTTTCAAATACTCTATGTAATTAATATTATAGAAGCAGATAAAACTTAAAGAATGACTTTATTCATTCACTAAAAATATTTATTTGTAGATTCTTATACAAAATAATTTTTATAAGAATATATAAATATATTTTAATTATTTGGATGATACAGGAAAAATATTTTTATGTGATTATCTGTTTAATTGGTGTAGTTTTTGTTTTTATGTTGCCAGAAGATATTAAGTACTAATAATAGCGAAATCAACTTACTAAATGAATGTTGGTATTGCAGAGGAAAAAGAAAATTCAAATTATACATGATTGTTGTCTGTGATTATTTATTACTAAAAAATCCTGAGTTTATTTCAGTATGTTAAAAAATAAAACAGGGGCTTCCCTGGTGGCGCAGTGGTTGAGAGTCCGCCTGCCGACACAGGGGACACAGGTTCGTGCCCCGGTCCAGAAAGATCCCACATGCCGCGGAGTGGTTGGGCCTGAGAGCCATGGCCGCTGAGCCTGCACGTCCGGAGCCTGTGCTCCGCAACGGGAGAGGCCACAACAGTGAGAGGCCCATGTACCGGAAAAAAAAAAAAAAGGAGATCCAGGAAAGTTCTGAACAATTTGGGTTTGTGATGTTACAAAACTATCCATAGTTTGAGCAACATTTCAAATTATTTATGCTGTTGTTTATAGAGGTGGTTTAACATTCCATAGTAAGTAATTTCAACTTGGCTTAAGTCAGAGTCTTTACTAATGTTATTACATGGAAATTGTGGTGGAATTGTAAAACTACTTTTTAGAATTAAATTCTTACCTATAGTTATTCTAAAAGCAGAAATGGTAAAAAATAGAAAAATCCCATTTATTTTTTCCAGAATGAACAAACATGTTCATCTCCTTGACACTACTGATAGCTCACATAAGGAAAGATTTCATGAAGATTATTTTCTTCTCTTATGTTTAGCTGTATATGACATTCATTGGTAATAATCTCACAGTAATGAATTAATTTTAGAGTATTTTGAATATAACCTGACAAATCAGTATACGAATCCAAATGTTTAAACAAGTCCTCAGTCTTACATGTCCTAAGCAGATATAGACCCCAAAGGAAGATGAATTAGCAAATTTCTGATTTCATCCAAGATGGAGTAACAGGGATTGGCTTTATCCTCTTGTCGATACAACTAAAAAAATTCGAAAAAATATGGAACAATGGCTTTCTGGACATTGGATATCAGGCAACAGTGATCAGTGATACATTTGAGAAACAAATGAAGTGAGCCCTATGGTTGCCTGAGATTACTACCTGGAGAAAGGGTCCAGGCCATGGCATAGGGAGCAGAGGGTTCTCTTTGAGTTACGTGAATGAAATTGGGAGACTGGAGAAGCAAAGGCAGTGAGAGTTTGCAGGGCAGAGTACTGGAGAGAGAGACCTGCACAAACAGAAAACACCAGGGTCCTGTGGAGGGTCATCCTCGAGTGCTCAGTTGAGTACTACTGAACATATACATCTGAGGAAGCAATCTGAGGCCAGGGAGAAAACCATGCAGAAGAGTTAGAGGAAACAAACTCCTAAGAACACATAGGGCCAGGAATAGTGTGTGTTCCTAATACACAGAGTGTATACACACTACTTCACACTAGTAGTGTAACACACACACTACTTCACGAGGCATCAGAGTATAAGGAATGGTCTTGCCTCAGCAGTCAAGAAAAATTAGCCCTTAACTAAGTGCTTTTCTGGTTCTGCCTCACAAATATAAGAAGCAAGAACTGAAACAGACGCACTGTTTCCAAGTAACTTGATTGTATCCCAGAACAACTCAAGAATATTTAAAGGAATTCAACAAGGAAAAATTTACAATGTCTGACATACTATTGAGATTTACGAGGAATGCAAAGACAAAAAACAATTCATGTGATGAGAAAAATAAATCCATTAAAATGATTCTGAAATGACACAGAAGATGTAGTAGACAAAGATATTGAACACCTTTAACTGTATTCCATATGATTAATAAGCTAGAGTTAAGATTAACATGATAAGTATAGACTAGACATAGAATATATAAAAAAGACACAAGGTGAACAATATCTAAGATGGAAAATACACTGGATGGGATTAATGGCAGATTAAACATTGCAGAAGAAAAGATGAGTCAACTTGAAGACATAGTACTCGAAATGATCCATAATGAAAGAGTGAAAAGCAAGTGAAAAAAAATTTAACAAAGCATCAGTGAACTGTGGGATGATTTCAAGTGGTCACATATATGTGTAACTGAAATCTTTAAAGGTAGAGGAAGAAAAAATACATATATATATAGATGTATTTGAAGAAATAATGGTCATTTTCCCCAAAATTTGATGAAAACTTTAAACCCACAGATCCAAGAACTGCAAGCACAGGAAACATGAAAAATACATCAGTGCGTATCATCAAATTGCTTACAACTAGTAATAAAGAAAAATTTTAAAAGCAGCCAGAGAACACAGATAGCTTCATATAGGAGAACACAGATAAAGATGTCAATAGATCTTTTTTTTGTCAGAAACAATGCAAAATGCAAGCTAGAAGACTTTGGAGTAACATCTTTATAGTACTAAAAGAAAAAACTATTAACCGAGAATTCTTCACCCAGCCAAAATATCTCTCAGATGGAATCTTGTGCTGTGAAAAGTTGTCTGAGATATTTTTGAACCAGGAGAATGGTTCTGTGCTTCTTGGCCTGTCTGGGATGAACCACATTTGCAACACTGCCCTTCTTCCTTTAATACCTTCTCCCATTCTCCAAATTCTTGTCTGGTAAACATTGGCAAAAATATAACAATTGCTGTGTTTCTACTCTTCTATCTTTCAGAATCTGCCCTATTAACTTAGTCAGCAATACTGGAACTATGGAGGGTGGCTTCATAGAGTTTACATTCTTTTTTTAATTGAAGTATAGTTGATTTACAATGTGTTAGTTTCAGGTGTACAGCAAAGTGATTCAGATATATATATTCTTTTTCAGATTCTTTTCCCTTATAGGTTATCATAAAACACTGAGTATAGTTCCCTGTGCTATACAATAGGTCCTTGTTGGTTATCTATTTTATATATAGTAGCATGTATATGTTAATCCCATACTCCTCATTTGTCCCTACCCACCTCTTTCCCCTTTGGTAACCATAGTTTTGCTTTCTATGTCTGTGGGTCTATTTCTTTTTTGTAAATAAATTCATTTGTATCATTTTTTTTTTTAGATTCCACATATAAGCAATATCATATGATATTTGTCTTTCTCTGTCTGGCTTACTTCACTCAGTATAATAATCTCTAGGTCCATCCATATTGCTGCAAATGACATTATTTCATTCTTTTTTATGGCTGAGTAAGAGTTTACATTCTTGTTGGGAGGGGGTCAACAACATACAAAATTATAAGTATATTGTATAGTATATGAGATGATAAAAATAGAGAAACAAAAACTATTAGGGCAGGGGAGGTGGGTGTTGCTATTTTAAATTAAATAATCAGATTTAATGTATTACATGGTGACTATAATCAATAACACTACTGTATCATTGAAATTTGCTGAGAGTAGAATTTAAAAGTTTTCACACACATAAAAGGTAAGTCTACGAGGTGATGGATGTGCTAACTTGATGGGGGAATCCTTTTGCAGAGAATAATTATATCAAATCATCAAGGTGTTCACTTTAAATATCTTACAATTTTATGTGTCAATTATACCTCAAATTAAAAATCACAAAAATAGATAAGTAAAATTGAATAATCAGTGAATGCCTCAATGGTAGGACAAATAAGGAAGACCTGAAGGAGTAAGGAAGCAAGCTACGTGGTTACCTGGGGAAAAGTGTTCCTAGCAGAAGAAATAGCCTGTGCACAGTGCTGAGGTAAGAGCATCCAAGGAGGCCAGTGTGGTGCCCACAGGGAGGAGAGTTGTGGTCAGATGTGGTCAGGACTTAGCTGTATGGCCTCATCCACCATTCTATAAAGGCAATCAAGTGGTTCAGACAGTGACACAAATCCCTGTAGTGGAATTCTTTGGTCTAAATCACCTTCTGCACGAGAAGTAGAGTAAATAAGCAAAACAAATGGCAATTTAAAAACTATCAGCATTTCTTTTTTACGCATTTCTAAGCAATTTTTCATTGCTTTTGCATTCAGTCCTCCTTTAAAAAATATATTTAGGAAAAAAGAAAATAATAAAATAAACTCCCACATGCCCTATACCCAAATGAAAGTATCAAGATTGTGACAAAATTCTGGTCATTATTCTTTTCTCCTTTATTGAAATATATTAAAGCAATTCCAGATCTAGTCATTGCATCCCTCTACTTTACTCAGTATCTCTAAAAATAAAGCCATACTCATAAGTACCTACAAAACCATTATCACATGTAACTATATCAGATTATTCCTGTTTATCGGATACCCAGCCCATAGCCAAATTTCTCTGATTTTTCAAAATGGGTTTTGCAATTGGCTTCTTTACACCAATACCCAAACTCAGTGGTACTTCTTTAATAGAAATGACCATTTTACTGTTCATATAGTTTTTCCTTGAATCTACTTATTTTAAAGTATTTTAATCTTCTTAAGCACTAAATCAGAGAATTGGGCAGTTAATTATAATCATAAGCATCTTACATTCTGCATCATCTGTAACTTTAAGTGAGGAGGCTCAAAACTAATGCACTGGTATTATTTTTGTTATTGTTACTACGAAGGCAACTAATTCGTTATACTGTCACCTAAATCTCATATCTGCTGTGTTATTATTTTTTTTAAATCATAGAGTGCTTAGCTTACACACGTAAAGCTTAGATACATTTAAATGTTACATGAAATAGCTAGAGAAAAGAAAATGGAAAAGGCAGACCGGGTGATAACAGCATAGAAAATGAAAATGATCCCAGCAGGAATAAATGGGGGCTCAGGGTTCTTTCAAATAAGCATTTATTCCACATATTACAATTAGAAATGGTAGGTTTTAGTTCCAGTATTATTGTGACACATTTACAAAGCAGCATTTGACTTAGGTCACACGAAGACTTAGCAATAAAATCTGTCGGGATTTGTACAAAGCCTTCCCTTTTTCCTTCAAATATTTCCTGAAAGGTTACACATGTGTTTTTATAAAAATTAAACATTTCCATCCCTTTCTGGCTCAAAGTCAATGATAGTATTTTCTCTTTATGTATGTGTTGTTTTACCTTTCTCTATTAAACACTCTTCAAGAGCAAACCAGTTGGTGTAGAGAATGTTCAAAATTATTTGATGCTGATGACCCCATTTTTCAAATACCAGAAAAATATGATTTTGTGTCATTTTCCATTGCACATTACTGAACTTGAACTCAACCTTAATCATTTCTTCCTCCTTTTCCCACAATCATATGCTGACTGATGGTAAATTTATCCATGTCATTCAAGTTTGAGGGAGAGGGGATTTGAAAATTCTAAGATATTCAAGTCACCATATAAATTTTTCATAATATAAATTGATCTCTGACTGACATTGAATATTATAACATCAATTTCCTGCAACTAGAATTGTTTGTCCACCTTCGCAGGTACGCTTTGACTGTAAAATATTGTACAGTCCTCCACTTTTACAGATAAACTTGATACGTATGTTCCACATCAATTAATTTTTGGTGGTCTGATATGTTTTTTTCTTTCCTATGATCCAGTGTAGTCCCTGGATTCTTTTCTATCAAAATTTCTATGAATTATTTAATAGAGAAAAATACTTGCTTTCAACTAACTTATGACTTTAATTTAAAAAATGAGTCATTGTGTTCACTCAAGGATGTATCTCTCACATGGATGGTTTATTTCTCCCCCCTAGGCTGGAGATTTGGCTTAGAAATATACAAAGATAGAGATAAAATAGATATTATTATTGATAATAACTTTATCTAATATTTATTGAACATTTTCTAGATGGAAAGACTTTTCTAAGTCCTAGGTTATTTCATTTATTCTTCACCACAATCTTATGAAGCAGGTACTCCCGGGATCTCTACTTTACAGATGAGGCAACTGAGGATGCCAAAGTGAGATTAACTTGGATGCCAGATACTTTGCTTATACTGCTCCTGAAGACACAGACACCTCTATCTTTCAAGAAATTCAATGACTTAAATGAATAAAAAAATCTTCATTATATTCAATTCCAAGTTGAAATGTATATCTATCTGCGTGCTAACAGAATCATAGAATATCAAAGAGTGTCATACTGGGAGCTGAATATACAGTGATACAAACAGACAAAGTTTTTGCTCTCAGGGAGCTTGTATTTCAATGGGTGGACAACCTGGCAATAAACAGGTATATCCTATAATGTCAGAAAGTGATAGAGCAGTAAAAAATAAAAGCAGTAAATACATTTATATATGTCGTTTGCATATGCAATGAATGTGTCATTTAAGGATGACCAGTTTTTTGAGCACTTGCATTACATTTTGATAATTTTCTACACTGAGTTTTGACCTTTCCCAAAATGGAAAATAGAAAACTTACTTTCTCAGCTACGTTTCATCTAGGATGCAGGCAATATCTTGGATTCTGTAAAACAGATTCACCAACGTAAGATTTCAATATGGAATTGAACACCTTGAAGATATTTGTTTCATTCAGGACACTGAGTTTCTTGATAGACGTAGTAGTACACAGTCCAGGAGAACAGTACTGACCATTTCTGGTATTTATTTCCAAAAAATATTGATGTAAATGGGACCCCAGCATCATTGGTATGAGCTGCAGTGTTGGTATAATGTGTGTTACTTAATATCTTATAACATTTATTTCTTCTTAAACTGCCTATAGTGAATTCTACTGTTTGCAACAAGGAACTATGGCTGATACACAGGGATAAATGTAATAGATTAGTCTTAAAAGGACCCTTAGAAAAGTTGATATATGTCAGAAAAGACATAAATGTAAGAGAGAAAAGCACACAGAGATGAAAACAGGAGAAACAGTAAGTAAAAGTCCTGAAATAGGATTAACTTGATGTGTTTTTGTAGCAGGAAGAATATCAATATGGCCGAGAGAAGTAAGCCAGATGGAGAATTATAGGCCATGAGATCGGGCAGACAGTCATGAGGAGCCTTGACGATTATGACAAAGCATTTGGACTTTATAGTGAATGTAATAAGAAGTCAGTGTGTAGTTTTGAAAAGCAGTTTTATAATACGACTTACGTTTCAAATCTCCACTCTGACTGCTGTGCAGTACTTATAATAGAGAAGCCAGAGTAGAAGTGAGAAACACAGAGGTCTAGGAGAGGGAAGACTGTGACTTGGATACTAAGCTGGAAATAGTGGAGGTCATAGGAATAGGTTAGACTCTACAAATATGTTGAAAATAGAGGTATCACTTTTGTTTGTATATTGGATGTGCATCGTGAGAGAAAGCAATTGGGTGAATTATGGTTATTTACTGCGAGTGAAACAGCTAGAGATGTTTTGTTTTGTTAACATGGGGATAGAGAAATGAAAAGTTCAGTTTTGAAATTACCCATTAGACATCTAAATGAGGATTTCAAGTAGGCAATTTTCTATGGCTGTGGGGAGTTCAGAGGGAAAATACTGAATTAGAGACATAAATGTCAGAGTCAACTGGACATAGGTGATATTAAAATTTTTTGGATAGGAGATGACGTCTAAGTACTAAATGGGGAGAGGGAATGCAAGGGGACCATGTACTGTACTAAGCTAGGGGATGCTCTAACTTTAGATGTTGGGAGCGTAGGAGGAGTAAGAAACAGACTGGGAAAGAGTGGCCAATGAGATGAGATGAAAATTCAGGACAGTCTTATTTCCCACGTTCCAAGTGAAGCAAGCATTTCTAGAAAGATCGTGGCACCAACATGTGAAATGCTGCTGATCACTGGAATAAGAGGAAGCCTGAGAAGGGACCATTAGTATTTGGCCAAAAGAGGTCACCAAGAAGCCAGGTCAAGGCAAGCTTGAGAATATCTGATTCAACTGAAATGAGAAGCAATAAAAATCTTCCTCTTGGTAGGGGTGTGGGAAGACCAGGGGATAAAGAAGTGGACATGTGGAGGAGAGTCCACTGGTTTTCTGAACAAAAGAACAGAGAATTGGGTTATTTTGAAAGCACAAAGTTTAGGAAGGATTTTCCTTCCTTTCTTCCTTTCTTATTTTCTTCTTTGCCATGTTTACATCGACAGAGACATCTATTAACGAAGAAATATATGATTTTGCCAACTTCAGAAATTTTTATTTTATTTATTTTACCTACCATTACCCAATGGCTCACTGAAACACAAATCAAATGGTAAATATATTGAAAGTAATTTACCAAATCTTACCAAATTACTCAGGTTGTTAAAAATGGTTTTAGAGTAGACAAACAATTTTAAAGGGCTGAATGTTACTTGAAAGAAATATTTCATTTCATTTTATCAAAATAATGTTTTGCTTTATATCCTAAAAGGCTACAGAATAAAGCATGGCCATAAATATTTCAGTTAAGAATATCTAAACTTTATTGCTAAAATAACACAGTATTTAGAAAATAATGTAGAAAAAAACAAAAGCCAAGAGAAAACCAGGAAATTGTGATATTCCCAAATTAATAATAAAGCAGTCTTCAAAGGCTTTTACTTTGGCCCTACTAGATAAATTTGGGAATATGCTAAGCGCTATAGGAGACACTCAGAAGTATGAGGCATGGTTCTACACATCAGACAACATACAGATAGAGTTGGGAAGATAAGGAGTATGAATAAGAAGATAATATTGCAAAGCAGTAAATAAGTGGGCAGTGTAGACAGTAAGTGCCACAAAGTTCAGGACAAAAACAACAAACAACAACAACAACAAAACAACTATGAGCTAGAATCACTGGTTAAGTCTTCTGTAAGGGTAGTAAATGAAAAGCATGTGTAGCATCTGGAAAGGCAAATAAAATGGGAAAGAACATTCCCAGAAAAGAGAAGAAAAGTTTAGAGTAATTTGTTAAGAAGTTAATTAAAAATATTCTCCTTGACTCCTATTGTGTTATATGTTTAAGAGCAGGAATACCAAAATAATGAAAAAAAAAAGAAAAGAAAAACAAACAAACAAACAAAAACAAGGGCTTCCCTGGTGGCGCAGTGGTTGAGAGTCCGCCTGCTGATGCAGGGGATGCAGGTTCGTGCCCCGGTCCGGGAAGATCCCACATGCCGCGGAGCGGCTGGGCCCGTAAGCCATGGCCGCTGAGCCTGCGCCTCCAGAGCCTGTGCTCTGCAACGGGAGAGGCCCGCGTACCGCAAAAACAAAAAACAAAAAACAAAAAATAATGATGCTCACACCCAATAGAGTGACTATAATAAAAAAGACAGAAAATTACAGGTGTTGTTGAGGACGTGGAGAAAATGGAACCCTCCACACATTGCTGGTGGGAATGTAAAATATTGTAATCACTTTGAAAAAACACCTAGTATCTACTTAATGCACTGTGGTCTCCTAAATGAGAAGGAAATCCAAAAGGGAGGGGATATATGTATATGTATGGCTGTTTCATTTTGCTGTGCAGTAGAAGCTAACACAACATTGTAAAGCAACAATACTCCAATAAAAATTAATTTTAAAAAATCTAACAGTTACTCAAAAACATAGAGTTGCTTTATCACCCAGCAATTCTACTCTTAGGTGAATTGAGACAGATGTCTACACAAACTTATACACATATGTTCATAGCAGCATTATTTACTGTAGCCAAAAAAGAGAGATAACCCAAACCTCCATCAACTGATGAATGGATAAACAAAATGTAGTATATATACACAAGTAAATATTATTCAGCCTAAGAAAAGAATGAAGTACTGGTACATGCTACAGCAGGAGTGAACCTCGAAAACATTATGCTAAGTGAAAGAAGCCAAAGGTCACATATTGTATGAGTCCATTTATAGGAAATATACAGAACAGGCAAATCCACAGTGACAAAAAGTAGATTAGTTTTTGCTAGGGGTTCAGGGAAGAATGGGGACTTACTGCTAACAGGCTGGGGTTTCTTTATGGGATGATGAAAATGTTCTGGAAATAGATAACGGTGGTGGTTGTACAACCTTGTGACTATACTAAAACCCACTGAACTGTAGACTTCAGAAGTGTGAATTTGATAGCATGTGGATTATATCTTAATTTCTTAAGTGGGAGACATTACAAAGTCATAAAAAAAGATGAAGACATTCTGCATGTCTTTGTGTGTTTGGGAGTCACATAGGAGCAGAAGTTGATGCAGAAGATGGGGAGATACTGAATAGACTAGGCTGACTAAGGAGGAGACGTAAATAAAGTTGGTAAGGTGGGCTATGCCAATCAATACCAAGAATTAGAAAAGACTGAAAGATCCACGTCAACTTAGTACAGGTATGATATGTGAAGAAAGCATTATTATGTGCACCCCGTTTAAGAGGTGAGGAAACTGAGACAGAAGTATCTGAGTAGTTTGCCTAAGATACAGCAAATAAGTGATAGGCAGTTGACCTCAGATTTGACTGATTCCACACTCAACACCCATGACTATTCTTTCTTCCCTTGAATAATGGCATTTTATCTTGATGACATTTCTGATATAAATAACTTTTAGAGTACCAAATTTTATTTTTTTTCCCATTACAAGATGAAAAATTAAATTTGAGTTATATTTTCTTAGTACACTAGTTTCTTAGGAGCCAGCTGATTTTCACCAAGTGCAGAGAGACATGTCAAGTTTTTAGCATGATTTATTCTTTTTGAAGCTGAATAATTCTAATAGAGGATTGTATGGAACACTCCATTTTTCTTAGACTTTACCAAATATATCTAAGAAGGTATGAAATTATATCTATAATAGAGACACAAGCAAAGAGGGAAATTGGGGCACTGGGAAGAGGATGCATATTTTTATAGTCCTAGTCAAGGTCATTTAAACCAAAGCATAATATTTGATGTTTTTTTCTGTCTTCAACCATAAATTGTTAAGGTGCCATTCAAGAAAGTCTCATTATTATTTTTGCTTTCTTTTGTTCTTTTATCTTTTAGTCATAATCATAGTGAAAACTTGCCTTAAAAATAGTAACTTTTCCATAATTACTTATTTATTGATTGAGTCAACCTTCAAAATTATTTTCAAAGACAGTCTACAATGTTTGAAGCTCTGTGTCAGTTACTATGTTAGTTAGCATTTGAGTTGGATGCCCATCACTGGAAATTCTCATTAACTGTGAATTAAACTGGATAGAAGTTTACTTCTCTGTCTTACTCAGGAAGTCTGGATATGGTCAACCTAGCATTGGAACGATAATCATGATGTCCGGGACCCAGGTGTGTCCATCCTAAAGTTTTGCCCTGCATGAATTTTGATTTCTCATTATTTTCATGATAACAGGTGATTGTCAGATCTCCAGATAGTCCATCCAGCAGGAAGGAGGGAGAGGTAAAGAAAGATGCAAGTGCATTTCTTTCCTTTAAGATATTTTCTGGCAGTTAGGCACACAATTTCTGCTTACAACACACGGAACTTAGCCGCATGGCCGTGACTGACTGCAGGGAAAATGAGGATGTGTAGCCTTCATTCGGGGTGATACAGCTAAAAATAAGGTGTTCTATTACTATGGAAAAGAGGGAAATAAATATTTGCAGATGTTGCAGTTCAAGTTCCCTGGGAAGCATAATCTGAGATGAAGATTATTTCCGAGGGAGTTTATTAGAGAGTGTTCCTGGGATCAACACTTTACGGAAGGTTGGGGAAGGGAATGGCTGTGGATAGAGGGAGAAGCTGAGCTGCTCTTCAGTCCCAACCAAGACTTAAGCCAATCCCACTCAGAGTTGTCCATAGTTGGAGTGAGGGGGAGTGGTCGGTCTTCATATGTCAATTTTGGTCATTCACTGCAGGCTGTTGCTGGGAAGTATGATATTGGGCAAGACAGTTCTCTTCAGCTGAGAACATTCCCAAAGAAGACTGACAGTTGAGGGCTGTCTTCCAGCAGCTGGGAGAAAATTCTCCATTCCTGAAAAGGGGCCTGGGTGGTACATCACAGCATCTACCATAGCAGACTGCTAGCAGTATCTGCGCTATGGAGGATAAAATAGGAAATACAAAACACATTTTGCCCTGGACAAATGAGGACCTTACCTTCCAGTTACACTCCACAGAACTCTAACATAAGGTTGGAAGGATTAAGTGTTTAAAGAGAAATACAAATGAAGAGGGATGGGTTTTCAGAGGGTAATTTTAATCCACTCATTTACAATTCTTATTAAGCACCTACTATATGTTAGATACCATGCTAGGCAATATGATAAAACAAATGAAGGTGACGTGTGTTCCTTTGCCATCGTGGAATTTAGTGACTCATTTGGGAGAATGACTGAAGACAAGTGAATAAGTGAAATAACAGCTAATTGTGACATGTGGTAGAAAGGAAATAAACAGTAAATAAATGACTAATTGTGAAATATATATTGAAGGAGATGCTCATAGGAAAGAGGGAACTACATAAGCTGAGAATTAATTTTGAGAAGGAAGCAGCCTCTGGAAGAACAGGAAGACAGAATTCTAAGCAAGGGGTCTAAAAAAAAGTTCAGTGACAAAGTGACAAGTTTGAGAACTAAGAGAGCACCTGCTTGACTGGGACACAGTAGCAAAGAAGAGAGTGGTGTGAGATGAGATTGGAGTGGTAAGAAGATCATTCAGTGCCTGAGAATCTGGGTGATATTCTAGGCACAGTGGAAGACGATGATTTAACACCCATGAAAGCATACATGATATGATTAACACTGTACATAAGTTACCTCTGGCTACAGTAGAGAAAGTGATATTTAGGGATTAAAAAGATTTCAGAAAACTTGACATTACTTTTGAGAACTGCTTTCAACAATTATTTAATAAACACATAAATACGCCACACTCTAGAGATACAGTGATGAGATAAAAAGACAAAATCTCTTGCCTCATGAAGTTTAATTCTCCATAAAGAGATTCTCCTTTCTATCTCTATCACTCTCTCTATGCACAAACACGAATTTATAATAATGAATGGATGAAAAGTAATCTCTGAATAACTCCCATAGCTCTTCATTTATTTATTTTTGCTTTTTTAAAAATGTCATTCTTTTACCTTGTATTAGAGTTATTTGGGATACAAACACACACTCACTATCTTTATATATACTAAATTATGTTTATATCCTACATGCTGTATGTGTATATTATGTATATATGTGTATATATTATGTATATGCGGTATAGATATTATATATAGTATATATATACTACATAGATGTTATTTATAATATGCTTATGTTAAATTATGCATTAATATAGAGTTTTCATGTTTTTTTAAATATTTGAGTAAAAATATTTTTACTAGGATAATTTATAGTGTAATCTTAATTTTGTCATGTCCAATACCGTATATCAAACCCACAGGATATTCTCTGTTGAAATCACAAACTTGTGTTATGTTTTTATAAAAATAATTTCATATTTTTATTTTAATAAATTATTATTTATTTATTTATGCATTCTTTGGCCATGCCACATGGCATGTGGGATCTTAGGTCCCTGGCCAGTCCCCCCTGCAGTGGAAGTTTGGAGTCAACCACTGGACCACCAGGGAAGCTCCAACAATTATTATTTTAAATATCTTCATCTTTTTCAATTTTATGTGAAAATACATGTCTAATCAAGAATAATTTCTTATTTTAAAATATAAGTTCAAGTCAAATGTTAGTGTCAAGGCAAAAATATTTTCCTTTACCTAGGACTAATTATTATTTAATTCATTCTATTTGTGACAGACACCTATAAAGCAATTCAGAAGTTTTCTAGATTGACTCTAAATAGGATAGGTTAGTGGAATGTAGAGCTAAATGCAGGGCTCTTTTAGATGTTGTATTTTCATAAAATCTGTGAATGAATTTTGGATTATTTCACATGAGAGATTTATGATACTTTGTTATGGTTCTACCTATTTCATAGTAGTCGGGTAGCTATTGGAATGCTTACATCACTAAAGAAAAAAGAACACGATTTGTTTTCTTTTCAAAAGGTATAAACAATTTTTGGACATGAAGCATGCAAATACTTGAACTATAAATGGAATTTAAATTTAAAAAAGAACACTGTTCTAGTTGTTTTTTTTGTTTTGTTTATTGCTAAATAGACTTTTTGTGTGTGTGTCTCAAAAGCAGAACATTGAAAACTCACTGGAATTTAGGTACACTTCCATCCATATGCCTTTAAACTTTCAAAAGTGTTTTAGACAGAGACCTACATGTGCTATAATCTGTAGACTTTTTCAACAGTAAAGCTCTTGGTTGGTGAAGCTCTCAGCTGATCAGAGAGAGAAAAATCTTCAAGGGATCAAAATATATATGGGAATGAACTCAAACTTATGTCAAAGCTTCGAGCTACAGAAGGGAACTACACATTATTTACTGATCAGCAATCATGTGCACGATTGGGCCTGAGAAATTCAAAAGACAACAAAGCACAGGGCCCTTCCCACAAGCTTGCAGAGGAAAATCTATTTACTCAACAGAAGAAATGCTACAAATGCTGAAACAGAGGCAGAAGCTAAGTGTAAAGATTTTCAGGTGACTGAAACTTCTCCACACTCTAGAAAAATTCTGTCAGAGATGCAGACTCCCAAGAACTCATTTTCCATCCACTCTCTGGAGCTGCGTGAGAAACTATAGAATGCCTTAGCAAAGAATTAAAGCAGATTTTATCAGTGAGGTGTGGCTGACTGCGAAATGCTCTCAGTAATGCAACCCAGGTCTGCAGTAATGGTGCTAACAAAAAGCTAGCGCAGGTTACCCTGGCTTCCACCATTTTTTCCTCTTGTTTCCAAATCTGGTAGAATTAAGTCTAAATCTTAATAAATAGATTTATACATTATGTCTGTTTTCAATATTGGCTTAAATATTATTAACAAAATATAATGCCATCAAGATTTTGGAGAAAACTCTCTTAGCCTTGCATTAGTAAGAACACTTCCATCGCAGTGGCTAAACCTCCAGGTTGGATAACACTTTTTAGTAAGAGCCTTTGGCTCACATCAACGCTGAAAGGACAGGAGGCAGGCTGGGGGTCAGTGCCCTCAGGCACCTTAGTTGCTCCCTCTCTGGGCTTCTGTTGCTAGGCGCTCACAGAAAGAATAATGGCAGGGCTATTGTAAGGGTGTTTTTCCCCTTGCCCTGCTTAAGCTGCTGTTTCTCTGGTTCTGAAAATAAGTGACTATTTGGAAGCAGCCTACAAAGAGGCCAACAGAGGTTTCCACATGCTTCCATCTAGTTTATATCCCCGGGCAAAGAATTTTAAGGTAAGAGCTACCAAGGATTTTTTCTCAATTAACATTCTGCTTGAAAGAATTTTTTTTAAACAGAAGTTTGCTACTGTTGCCGCTAATGAGATTACAGGTCTATTTTAAGTATTAATAGTGTTAGTATTTGTGGAACATATAATAAATTTATTTTTTAAAGCATTAATTTTCCTTTAAAATATGTGGCATTTATCATAATCCAGTAGGAGCTTGTGTAGAGAAAAACTTTTTGGCAGAACTTAGCAATATATATGAAAACAGCCTGAAAAAAAGCATTTATGTTGAAAAGTGTTATCATGTTATTATTGCTTATGGCACAATTATTTAGCTATTTCTTTAACTGATAGACTAAATCAACTCCTAAATCAAAAGACTTTGTACTGTGAAACTGTTAATCTTTCGGACAATGGAATGTTGCGGCTTTAATTTTACAGATATTTTGATTGCTCTGGATATAGAAACCTTGGAGAAGGGCGTTTGGTGCATTTGCAAATTTGACTGCTTTCTTTTGTTTTGAAACCAAGCTCTGTGTTAACTATTTAAACCAGTTCTCTAATATAACAGAAATTGACCTCTGTGTGTCGACAAAAACTAAGACTCTAACTTAATACATGAGATCAGGGTAACCTGGAAAGAGGGCAAAGCCTCAGAGTTAAAGGACCTGGGTTCAAATGGCGGTTCTGTCACTTTTCAGCTGCCATGCCTTGGGCGGTTACTTGACTTCTTGGTAAAATAGGGATTATGAGTCACATATCAGGGGTTGTGAGAGAAATAAAACAATACAGTTTATGTGCCACTTAAGATAATGCTTGGCACAGAGTCAGTGCGTACTAAGCTAACAATTATTATAATTATCAGAAGTTAAATCAGCGTTAATCTTTCTATTGGCAAAAGAAGGAAAAACAAAATTTATGTGTCCGACAAAAATTTATAAAACAGATGAACCACACAGAAGGCTTTCTGGTGCTCTGAGTAAGAATAATCCTTCCTTGAAGATCAAAGGAATTCACGAATAGGTGGGTCGAAGCTCTTACTTTGTCAAGAGTAGAGAGAATATAATGGAAATTAAGCATAGGGTTGATAAAATATAGCTCTGGTTTCTTGACATAGTAACATCCCACTTTGACCAGTATATTACTTTACATTGTATAAAAAGTCTCATGTGCACTGACCCATGTAATCATCGGAAGGAGAATACAGATGAGATAACTGAAGCTTAGCAGGATCGAGGGACATGTCTAAGATCATACCAGCAGTCCATGACAGAGCAAGGATGAGAAAGAAGGTCTCAGGTTCAAACCAGAGATAATTTGCCATGCTGCCTTCTTTCTACACTGCACTGCCTATGGTTCTAAAAGAAATAGTTAAAGAATCTGGAGAGAAGGGGTCCATGAAAATATGAGAAAAACTATGTGCTTTGTTAGGGTAGATGTTTTTGGAAGAGAGGATTATCTACTGGGATTTAGGAGCAGAAGTACTGATAAACTTAAGGGAAAGTCATTTCTTGACTGCTTCAGTGCAAATCCAGAGAGTCCCTTTGCCTATAGTCATAGGAATGTAGATTTATTTTTGATGTATTTGTGGGGAGGAAGGTGATCTCCACGTCTTACTCCTCCGCCATCTTGAATCACATTTCTGTAGAATGACCATAATTCTTTAATTCCTCTAAGATGGGAGGATATTATTGGCTTTTCATTTTTCTATTTTAAGTGAGTTTTGTCACAGTAAAAAACAACAACAACAAAAAAAAACTGTTGGATTGCTAGTCAGCTACTTATTTTATATATATATATAAAATAAATGACATATATATATATATATATCATGGTTAGTTAGTTGGAAACAGCACTTAAAATTTTTTCCAGTTTAATAAAATTAGAACAAATCTTCTAAGCTCTAAATTTTACTAAGATGGTTGTAAGAGGATGTGTATGAAGACAAAATTAGGTATAGAAGGATTACTGACTCCATTTTACAAACCCTGGATTTTAGTCCTGATTCTAACAGCAAAATTTTCTCAGTGTCCTACTGTATTTTTTCTTTCATGTTCTAGGCATACTAAATTTTTGGTAAATATCAATTCAGTTGAAGTTGACTTTTACCCTGAAGATCATCTCTGCTCTACAGATGAATGTAAATATTAGATTTGTTGTATTTGATAAAGGAAAGATTGTACACTTAATATAAGAAAGTTCAACACACTGCTAAGAAGGGGCAAATGTTCTTGATTTCAAGCTTATTAAATTCTTTTTCTTGCACTTAAAAAAATTAATGTGTAAATTACATACACTTAAATTCACAGCTCTTAAGTGATTTGACAATTGTGCATAATCATTACTCACAACCCAAAGCAAAATGTAAAATATTTACATCATCTAAGAAAGATCTTTCATGTCCTTTTCCAATAAATCCTCCTACCCCCAGAAAAAACTACTGTTTGATTTCTACCACCATAAATTAGTGCTTCCTATTCTTGGATATCATATAGATAGAACTGTGTTCTCTACTATATTTTCTATCTCAGATCTCTCATTCAACATATTGATTTTGAGATTCATCCATGTTACTGCACATATCAGTACTTCATTCCTTTTTTGTTGCATAGTAATGTTCCACTGTATGAACATTCCAGTCTTCATTTATATCTTCTTCTCTTGATGGACATTTGGGTTGTTTCCAGTTTGGGGCTACTGATATGAATAAGGCTGCTCTGAATACTCTTGTAAAGATCTTTTTGTTTTTATTTCTCTCGGGTAAATATCTCAATGTAAAATTCCTCTATCAAGGGTGAGATATATATTTAAACTTTATAATTGTCTCACAGTTCTCCAAAATGGTAGTACCATTTCACACTTCTACTGGAAATATGTGAGAGTTCTGATTGCTTTACCCCCTTCCAACATTGGGTGTTGTCTTTTTAAATTTCAGTTCTTCTCATGGTAGAATGGTATCTCATTATAGTCTTGTTTTGCTTCGCTCTGATAACAAAAAATGCTGGGTACCTTTGCATGTGTATATTAGCTATTTGTGTATCTTTTTTGTTATGCGTCTGTTCCAGGCTTTTGCCAACTTATTAATTGGATTATTTGTCTTTTTATTATTTACTTACAGGAATTCATTTTACATTCTGGATAGCTAATTTGTTCAAATATCTGAATTTCTACCATTTTTCTCCATTTTTCTCCCATTTTTTTTGCCATGGGGTCATGATATAATAGCCTTTTACATAGTGTTCTTATTTAGTTATTTTTGTCTTCGTGTCTGTGAAGGACATTAGTCTGTGCTTTTGTTTTTATTGAAGTATTTGGTTTTGTAATATTTTGTACTAGTGTTTTTCTGACCTCATGAATTGAGTTGGAATATATTACTTCATTTTTTTAAAGAGCTCATGAAGACATGATATTTCTTCTTTAAATGTTTGATAGAACCTACTAGTGAAACCATCTGGGCCTGGAGTTTTCTTTATTGGAAAGTTTATTATGAATGGAGATTTTTAGATTTTTTTAATGATTCTATCAATTTTGGTAAGTTTTTTAAAAAAATAATATATCTTTTTCATTTAAATTGTCAAACATATTGGCATGTGGGTCTTCTGGAGAAAAATCCTTTTAGGTTTTGCCTAATGTAGGTATCTTTATTTCTCCTTTCCTTTTATGGATATTTTTACTAGATAGATATAAAATTCTAAATTAACTGGTTTTTTTCCTTTGAGTACTTTAAAGATGTCATTCCACTGTCTTCTCTCATTCATTGTATTTAATGAAAAGTCAACCATAATTGCTGTACCCTTTATGTAATTGTGACTTTTTAGAAAAATTATTGAGTGCTTTCAAAATGTTCTTTGGTATTTCAGGATTTTACCTACAGTATGTCCAGGCACAATTTCCTTCTCAGGGTTTTCTGAACTTCTTTAGTGTTTGGGTTAATGTGTTTCACCTATTTTGGAAAATTCTTATCTATTATCTTTTAAAATTTTATCTTTTTTCCTAATCGCTTTCTTTTCTTTTCTTTTCTTTATTCCTATTATATCTATGTTATACCATACGAAAACGTTCCACAGATCTCAGGCACTGTTCCTTTCGTCTACACCTTTATCTCTTTTGTGTTTCAATTTCGACAATTTATTTTTGACTTGTCTTCAAATTAGCCAGTTGTCTTCTCTGATATTTCCACAGTGCTATTAAGCTTACCAAATTAATTCTTTATTTCTGATATCATATTTTTTGTTTCTAGCATTTCCATTTTCTTTATAGTTTTTGTCTCTGCTCAAATTCCCTTTCAGACATGCTTCCCTCATTCTAGCAAAGTTAGGTTAAATTCTCTGTCAATACATCTAATATCTGAGCCTTCTCTGGATTTTTTTCTACTGATGTTTTCTTTCTTGACTACGGGTCACATTTTCTCGTGTCTTCATTTGTCTCATAATTTTTGAGAGGCATTATGTGTGAAAGAACTGTAGTAAATAATATTTACCTCAGAGAAGGGCATACCTTTTCTCCTGTCAGGCCTCTAGCATGGAGGCTGATTCACACCAATTTGTAGTGAGCTCGGTTTCATCTAAACCAAGTTGTTGCATCTTTTATTAGTTTTAACTCACTATAGTTTTTAAGTACTTGGAGGGTGTGATCAGTATTTTCCTTTCAACTAAGCTTAAGATCTGAGCAGAAACAAAGCTCCAGAGAGTTCTTTATTCTTTGCAATACAGAAAAAAGCTCTCTGAACTTTGTGTGTTATAAGACCTAAAATTAAGGTTTACTATCATATGCTGCCTTGACATGTGAAACCCCGAGGGCTTCATATGGCCTAACCACAAGTTCCCTTCCCCACTCTGCTCCAGCGGATAAGGTCCCCTGGCCAAATAATTCTTATCAAGGGGACCAGACACAGTTCCTGCTTGTCCCTGAGTAGTGGATTTCAGTTCTCTGCCAGCCTGTAGAATTACTCAAACAAGCCAATTGCATCCGCCAGTGAGAGCCGGGGGGGCAACCTATACTCTTAATATTACACAGCCTGCCTCTCACAGCTCCTGGCTGTTTGCTCTGTTCTCAAGTGCAACCCCTGTGTCGCTCTGCATGGTGTGTGGTATCTTCCTTCCCACCTCTGTGAGTATACATTCATCCAGTATCGGGTGTCATGTGTTCAGCCACCCCCATAACCTTAGGGTGGGAATTCCTTCCTCACCAGTGAAGAGGAGATGATTAAAACACTGTGGGAGATCTCCTACTTTACAGTAAAAAATCTATTTTTTTCATCTCTGATGAGTTATCTTTCTTCCCCAGAACCACCTCCTGGATTTCTACACTATGGAGGATATTTCTCCGACTTTTTGCCTTATCACCTACCTTTGGGGGACCATCGAAGTGTGCTCAGTGAAGACCTGGCATGCCTCAAAGTTATTTTTTTTCTATTCTCTTGCCCTTTACCCAGCCTACAGAGGGTTATGGCAGTGACTTAGTGGAGACTAAGTTCTCCTCTGTTAGCCTTCTCTTGTCACTACCCCAGGGAAGGGATGGGGGCTGAGGCTCCTTGTACAAACCTTGTGAGTGTGGAAGCCTGAGCTCTCCATTCAGGCTCTGCAGGCAGGGACGGGGCAGCACCACAGTTCTTTCTGTGGTATTTTGTGCTAGTAGAGCAGTTATCGTCTAATAAGATTTCTGTCTTTCTAGGTTGACCGCTTTCTGGTCCTTTGGCTTTTCTTGGGTTTTTTTTAATTGTTCATGCCATTGGTGTTTCTAGTTTGCCAAATTCTCCAGTACTCAGTCTGGGAGGTATGAGGCAAAAAGAAAATCCAGAGAACCCAATGCTGTGTTGTTCCTTGGGTCTCCTAGCCAATCTGCCTTCTTTTCTTCACCTCAGAGTCTTATGTTTGTTTTACATATAGTGTCCAGGATTTTTAGATGTACTCAGCAGGAGGAATAGGGAAAAGTATGTCTATTCCATAGGTCCAGAAGCAGAAGTCACTAATGATAATCACTCAATGACCAGACATAACCTTCATGAAGGTAAAGAAAATGTTATTTCTAAAATGTGCAAAAGAAATTAGGCTTAAAGACTTTTTAAATTAACTTTTTCAAGTGTATTGCTCTACTTAAATTGGAAATATAAAATAAGCAATAGTATAGTTTTGCATCCTACCAATATAAACATTTGCTTATGAAGGATATTTGGTCATCTTTTATCAATTTGTTCTTAATGTTCCTAACTATAGCGTTAAAATTTTTATGTTAGTACAAAATATGTTGTGTTTTTTCCTGACAAACTAATACATTTCTCTCATTTAATATTAAGAATTATATGACTCATTATACTTCCATATTCCCTTTTCTACCAGCCTACTTAGACCTAAATTTTACTCTTAATTTCAGTTTGTTGCACACCTGAGATTTTTCTGGCGTAACTACTTTGTTACTACCCTTTCTTATACAGCTCTTAGACTTTGCTCTCCAGTCCTCTTGTGTCTGCAATGGTTTCAAAATAAACTGTTTCAAATATACTTTGAAAACAGATGAGGTAGAAAAAATGGGCTTTCTGAGTTTTACTTAGGAAGGACTTGCAAGAGGTAATCTGATTGAAAGGGTATTCTAGGAGACCTTTTGAAGCTGTATTCATAAAGGGAGTACTTGTGTTTATTTAAATTGCTTTCTTTTTTTTCTTTTGTGCGGCTATGAGTTGGGGAAATAGATCCTCCTCTCTAACCCCTGACAGGTGCTACTACAGATATATAGAACTACATTCATAGTTTTATCCATTCATGTGTTTGATAAATATTTATTGAATGCCTACCAAACACTGTTCTAGCTGCCGGGGATGTAGCAGTCTTATACTGTCCTGGAAGTTCCAATCTAGCAAATGAAAGGAGCATATTATCTGTGCTGTCAAGGATAAGGCAATGTCATCACTTACAATACTGCACAGGAATTGAAAAAGGCACCCAACCAAAGAGAATAAAAAGTAAAGATTAGACTAAAAGCAAACTTATAAACACAACACTTCCTCTCTAATTCCATAAATTTGAACAAATAGAAATCACAATGTTATTAGCATTATCTCACTATATGTTTTAGCTGTGAAATAAAAGCTAAATATTGAGTTAAAAACAATAGAGAAAATGAATTTAAGATAATTTGAAAATTATTTTCTCTAGATTTTTGTAAACTTAGATGTTTACTGTTTCTTTTGGGGGCATATTTTCAGATGGTGGAAAGAACCAGAATTGGACATACATATCTATCGATTACCAGTGTGTTACCCTAGGAAGTTACTTAACTTCTTTAAGCCTGATTTTTCCTCAGTAAAATGAGAGTTGGATACTTACTTGGCATGATTAGGAGAATTAACTAATATGCCAAATTTAACTTATTTAGCACATTGCTGAGCTCATCAAAATCACATGTAAATCTGTTTCAGTCCTTCCCCCAGCCCTATTACCGTATGGTTATAACTCCCTTGGGTCCACATATAAATGTAACATGTTTTTAATACTTTCAACCAACATAAAATCAAAAAAGCTTAGAGCACTGTTTTCTGCAATTATCTTCTGACAGTGACAATTTATGGAGAAGGGGTGTAGTGAAGTATTATTTTAAAAGTTTCATACTATTTTAAGAAAATAATCATTTCTCATGTAAGAAAGAAAGAAGCTGCTAAGAAGTCCTAATAATCTAGTGGAAGTTATTCCTTACTCCCAATATTTTACAAAGGATAATAACTCTTGCAGCCATAAAAATGGCTTTAAATAATACGTGGCACCATCTACAAACCAGGAAATCCTTAATCTAAGATTCTCTTTTAACTCATTTGTATTTTTGTTTCAACTTCATAACATTTTTGTTTTTTCTTATGATTAGAAGACTAAAATAATAATGTATAATAAATTAAATAATAATACATTAGAGGGCTTCCCTGGTGGCGCAGTGGTTAAGAATCCACCTGCCAATGCAGGGGACACAGGTTCGAGCCCTGGTCCAGGAAGATCCCACATGCCGTGGAGCAACTAAGCCCATGCGCCACAACTGCTGAGCCTGCGCTCTAGAGCCCACGAGCCACAACTACCGAGCCCGTACACCACAACTGTTGAAGCCTGAGCAACTAGAGCCCGTGCTCTGCAACAAGAGAAGCCACTGCAATCAGAAGCCCGCGCACCACAACAAAAGAGTAGCCCCTGCTCGCCACAACTAGAGAAAGCCCGTGCTCAGCAACAAAGACCCAAAGCAGCCAAAAATAAATAAATTTATTTTTAAAAATAATAATAATACATAAGAAAAAGAAAACTGAAATAAACCCATTATACCATCACCTAGAGAGAACCACTTTTGCAATACGTATTCAATCTTTTGTTTATGGTACAATGAAAAATGACATAAAAACCTCCTGATAGCACATAATATAATGAGTTTCATAGTTTCTTTCTTATAAATTACTCAATGGAAAAAAAAGGCAATAGGGTAAAACATAATTTAATATAAAAAATTTAGCAGGCACAGGGATGTAGCAGAATGATGGGGTCCAGATATACAAAAATCTGATGATATAGTTTAATCCAAGGATAGTATTTAGAGTAGTTAGAAAAATGATTGAGTATTCTTTAGGTAATAATCCCAGGAATATTATTTTTTAACTGTTATTTGATAAGTATTAATGAGCCTCAGAAAGCAGTTTCTCTGACAGTTTCTGAAGTACAGACATAAATTACGTCTCCAGTTAAGGGACGATCCATACATCTAAAACCATCAGATGAGCTGGGGACTCTGGGGAGTTACAGCACAGGATGGCTTAGTGAATAGATAATGAGATACAGAACCTTTAGGCTTTTGATTGCAAGGTCACTTGTAGGCTAGGATAAGAGTAACCAAGATCATTATTGGTCAATACCTTACGGGAGGAGGAATGAATTGCTTAGCTCAGTTCAGTTTTTATTACCATTTGAGAGCCATTTGTTATCACTTATAGATCCAATGAGTGACCCTTTACCACTCAAGTTCACTTGTCCTAAACAGGATCAAGATGTTGTTTTTCAAATCATAGAAGCAAAAAAATCTACACGTGTCATTTTTCTGGTTGTTTCTTAAACTTTCAAGATGGTTTCTTCATCGACTTTCACTAAATCTAGGAAAATGGATTTAAAATTGTACACTAAATAGAAATACTTTACTTGGATTTTTCTAACTATTATTCTGCTCTAAGCCAAAGATAGTTGCTTGTGTCTTTTCCAGATTAAGAAGCTGTAATGTCTTTTTCTTAGTACTGAAAACCATGTTTGTGTGAAAATTATGCAGTTTCATCACTCTTTTTAGTTACTAGTTGCTGCCTGGATTGTCTGTGCTGGACTTTTCTGCTCTTTTACTAACGCAAAGTTTGTGGGATTGTTCTGTGATATAGCCGAGAAACAGATGTTTGTACTCCATGCCAAAGTCAACTGGGGTTGCTGCTGACTACTGTGTATTGTTTAAATAACCTCATACTATATACTCTCTAATATGTCGACAATATGCTTGTATAAGAGAATGGCAAAGAGTAAGGGGAGAAAGGAGTATTAACACCAAAAAGTTAGTAGTTCAGAGGAAAACTAGGTCTTGTTTCAAACCCCGGTGTCCTGTATCCAGGATTAGAGACAAGAGTATATATCTACAATAATATATAACCAAATAGTCACAAGGTTTCCAGTTTTCCAGTTCTGAAAGAAAACATTCCATGACTGAATATTTAACAAGAACCTAATGCCACACATAGAAGTTGACAGAAAGATTAATTCCACAGAGATCTAGCCTTCAGATAATGTATATAGGCCACGAGCAAATTGAGAGCCAAGAATATTCTTGCTTTATAATCTCAGCACCTAAGCGAGTACCTTACTAAAGCTGACTGAGGGTTTGGGTAATTACCACATGAATGAAGGAAGGAAGAAAGGAATGTATATGGATGGATGAACTGTTCTAGCTTGTTAATTGTATGTCTGAAAAGTTTGCTACGGAATATTTTACAGATGAGAGACCTTAATGGAAGTCTGAGAATCAGACATTTGTTGGAGTAGTGAAATCATAAATCCCATGAAGCATCTCTACTGGGAAAACAACCACAGAAAAGCCTTTGATCAATTTAGTTCTCTCTTTTCTGCAGCTGTTATATTTTGCACTACAGAAGAAGTACAAAAACGGATCCCAGTTTATTTTCATGTGACTCCACTTTTTCTTCATCCCTTCCTTAGTGGTAAAATACTCATCACCCCCCAACCACTAGAAGATAAGAATTAGAAAATAGAGGAAGTAATTTTCTGATTATTCATTCCATTAATTGGTTCTAATAGAAATTTGGAGAGCATAATTTAAAGTGATTTTCTTGTATACTCACATAATTCAATAATTTATGCTTTTCTTTTTTATTATCATCATTGAGATTAACTTCAAATAATGCTACAGCTGAAGTGTATATATAAAAATAAGGATGTATATATATATTTCACAATTCAGCCTGTGATGTGTGAAAGAGCAGAGACATTGCAGATGAGTTTTTGTTTACACGTGTACATGCGTGTATGTCCTTGAACAAAATGTGGCTCTCTGGATGGGGCACAGTGGAAAGGAAGCACCACAAAACTTTTTCTCAAGTTCCTTGTATAGTAGAAAAAAAAACGTTAAACTCCTTGATTCAGCCCATCCAAACAAAATTCCATTATCAACGTGAAATTTCTCTTCAAAATCAGCAACACATGAAATATGAGTGAACCTAGGAAAGGAAAGTTACTTCATGTTTCTCTCATGGGTTTTCCTGATAATAATTGCCTGTGTTTTTCCATTTACCCTTAGCCTCGTCAGACACCCTTCACTGCTTCCATAGATCATCCTCCCAGAGGTCACAGATCCCACAGAACCTACAGAAACAGGAAATCAAACTTCCTGAGTCCACTGCAAAACACAGAAACCTGTTTCCTCTACACATCTCAAATTGGCAAAGCTCTGTCTTAGCAGATTCAGTGTGGAAGCAGCCATCGAAGAGGCTAGAAGGACTTTGTCCCCCTCCCGATTTCACACGAGCTTTCTAGCTTCAAACTACTGAAATGAAAGGAGCAAGGCTATTCATCCTCCTTTCTAGTTTATGGAGTGGGGGGATTGGGCGTAACAACACTACACATACTTGGACTACACCCGAGGATGAGAACTCCTGGAACTCCCAGACCTCTGCTCCGGCTCCTCTAAGCAAAATACAAAGTCTTCAGGTGCTGCCAACCACCCAGATCACATCGGTGGAGATGGCCACAGCTCCCGAGGCAAGCACTTCCGAGGAGAGTCTTCTGAAATCGACATTGCTTCCCTCAGAGACAAGTGCATCTCCCGAGCGTGTGAGAAACCAAACTCTCACACCCACAGGGAAGACAGAAGTGGTACTGAAGTTACAAACTCTTGCCCTCCCGACCAAATCGAGCATCAGGTTCAGTCCTAAAGCAGAGTCAGTGGTCCTTTCCAACTCCACCCTGAAATTTCTTCAGAGCTTTGCCAGAAGGTCGAATGAACAAGCCATTTCTCTAAACTCGGTTAGAGGCGTTGGAAATCGGTCCCCACGGGAAACGTACCTCAGCAGAGGTGACAGCCCTGGAAGCCAAAGAACCAGCTACCAAAAATCAAGCTTTGAAACAACTAGAGGAAAGTAAGAAACATTCTTTTTTTTTCTTTCTAACTATAAGGTTTATAAGATTGCAAGCTAACAGTTGTCTCACTTCCAGAAAAGGATTTCATGTCCAAGATGAAACCAGATCATATTTCAGTTAGGTGAGGTAATTAAGTGTTACCTTATCTAAAAGGGAAAAGATGAACAAACAAAACACAGCAATTTATTGTAATTGAAGTGGTCGAAGTTACTAATAGAGGTGCTTTAACTGGGGATAGTCGGTAACAAACAGTGTAACCTCACAGTGACTGTTAGTTAATTCAGATCAAGGGTATGTTGGTTGTGCTCAGAACTACAGACACAACATGAAAGAAAAAATGTCATTACAGTTAAGGTGTGAACAGATTTAAAAACTGAAACAGACTGCGCTGTGGAAAGCTCAAACTAAGCAGAGCTAGGTTGGAATCCTGGCTCCAGTACTGTCTAGATCCTTGACTTGAGCGAGTCAATTGATGTCCCTGAATCTCAGTTTCTTCATTTGTAAAAGACAGATATGGTATAAGGAGTACAGATAAAAATACCAACTTTGCAGGGTTATCATGCAAGATTCAAATTAATGAGATGTGCTTAGACAGACGCTTCTCACAGAATAGGTACTCAACAAGTCATCTTTTACTAGGACCATTATACTGAATTATGCCATCATTATGAATGGGTTGACTAGAAAGGCCAATTTTTCAAATTGATTTTGATTTAAAGTGAGAGAAAATTCAATTTGAATTGTTGAAGCAAAATAATAAGACAAAGCTTACAGAAGTATCATTAAAGAAGTCTTTCAAAAGGACCAAAAAACAGAAACAAAACCCTGGAAAATGCACGTCAATGTCCTATTCATTTAATGTTCAAAGTTAAACACCTGACTATATAAAATAATTCAAGTTAATAATAGCAACTAACACCTGCTATGAAAGGCATTGTGTTAACACTGTCGTTGATATAAACATGAGACACTGGGAAGTATATAAGCCAATAGATTTGTATTTATGTATTCTTTATTATTCAAATCCATTTTTCACTGTATTTCAAAGGTTATGGCATTTTTTAAAACATGAAAGTAAATTTGATTTTATAAAAACTTATTAACATGGTGGAATTTGGAACATGCCAATTTACTGTAAAAACAAATGTTACAGATTACAAAGTGTTCAACTTAGGATAGACAGACTGTCTAAAACAGACATTTTAACAGATATAAATTAAACTTTCTCATGTTTAGGAACAACAGAATGTGGTCTATTAAGTAAAAAATGTAATTTATTGAGAGTCTTTTCTGAGTCATGTATAATATCATTTCTATTAATCATATTTTGTTAGACTATGATTTAATTTTTTAAACCAATTATATAGAAATCTTAGGCACTCATAGGAAATGATTTGAACCTTTTAGAGATGTTATTATAAAGAGATTTTTCAATAGACTAGTAAATATAACCAAAAGAAGGGAACAGTTGAAAGTAAAATACCAATTAAATTTTACATAGCATATAGAAAGTGGCATATGGTTGTTTCATAATTAGAACTAGTAATTGATAATTTGATGAATACTAGTTTTTAAATAAATGCTAGTTGCTTTATCCAAAGACCTCACCGTCAAAGCTTATGAACCCGTACTTATTTGATGACTGTTTATACATTGCTGGTCTCGGGGGAAACAGAATTTTTCAAATAAAAATAATTCCTGCTCCCAAGGAATGTGTTATATAAAAAGCAAGCACCAACATATCTCAGATTTTTAAAAATTCATTATATGTTAGGAGGAAACAAGATATTAAAGGTGTAACTTGCTGAGCCAAACTCCATCCCATGCATTTTCCAATGAAAAGAATCTTAAATTATTTCTAGAGAAAAGAACTAACTGTACTTAGAGATTCTACATCCTGAGGTCCTAGAGAGCTAAGGTTCTCTTTGGTAATACTTTTCTTTTCTTTTATAAATTTATTTCTTTATTTATTTTTGGCGGCATTGGGTTTTCATTGCTGCATGTGGGCTTTCTCTAGTTGCGGCGAGCGGGGGCTACTCTTCGTTGCGGTGTGCGGGCTTCTCATTGCGGTGGCTTCTCTTGTTGCGGAGCACGGGCTCTAGGCACGCGGGCTTCAGTAGTTGTGTCACGTGGGCTCAGTAGTTGTGGCTCGCAGGCTGTAGAGCGCAGGCTCAGTAGTTGTGGCGCACAGGCTTAGCTGCTCCATGGCATGTGGGATCTTCCCAGACCAGGGCTCGAACCCGTGTCCCCTGCATTGGCAGGCAGATTCCTAACCACTGCGCCACCAGGGAAGTCCCGGTAATACTTTTCATTAAGTATTCATTCATTAGGTAATACTTCATTAAGTCCCAGACTTCTTACTCATTAGCCATGCAATTGATAATGGTATTAGAGAAAACTTAGGTCCATCTATTATGGCCACAGTGCTGATGCAAATAAGCCTTGGTAAGGTCAAAAGAGGTCTTTCATATTTTCGTTTGATTAGCAAATAATGATAATAGCAAACACTTTATGGCATTTTTCCTAGTACTGTACTATTCTGAGTGTGTGTGTGTGTATGTGTATATATATGTATACACACACACACACTCACATATTTTCAATCCTTTAATCATAACCATAATTCCATGAAGAAGATTCTGTTACTATTTCATTATAGAGAGGTTAAGAAAATTAACTAGGGTCACTTAGCTAGTAAATCCCAGGACAAAAATTCAAACCCAGGCTGGCTGGCTTCAGAGACGTAGCTCTCAATCCGTACATTATACTCCTTCAGCAAATACAGTCTATTATCCCAACTGGGAAAATACGAGTGGCCAGTTTATTTCCCCACTTCTCAGGCTTCAGAGGCTATTCTTTGCCTCCAGAATAAATTCCAGATTTCATTCCCAGTCGGTCATACAACGCCATCCTTGACCTGGCTCCTGCCTACTTCCCCAGCCTCACCTTCTGTGACTTTCTGGCCATGAAAATTTGTAGTTTTCTAGTCCGCAATATGCTGTTTGTTAAACCTACCTTTGTTCCCTGTTTGTCCCTCTGGCTAGCATGGTCTTCTTTTCCCATCACCTACTTCTTTTACACCTGATAATAATACCTCCAGGAAGCTTTCTCACGCTCAGTTATGTGGCCCCTCTAACTGTTCATATAGCTCTCTTTGAATTCTTCTATCACCGCACTTACAATGTTATAATTACAGTGAACTTGTGATCTCCTTGAGTTTAGGGACATATTTCCAGTGCTAGTAAGGTGTTTGGTTTACAATAAGTACACAGTATTTAACAAACTGAATGTAAAGTTTATGGATCTATATGTGAATATATAGATGAATCCTTCCCAAAGAAATATTTCTGTATAATAAAACCTTGTTGACTTGGGATAAACTCATCTTAGGTTTGGGGTTCTTTTTCCTTACTATTTTTGGAATTTTATAGTGGTTCTAAGTAAAAGGAATACTTCTGTCAATAGAATTTTTCTGGCATATTTTTGTCTCATCTTGTACTTTCCCTTATCTTACCACCACAGGAACTCCTGGCTACACCAGAGCTGTGGTTTCCTGTCTGGAACAGTGGGTGTTGGTCAGTGACCAAGCACTTTGAAACAGGCAGGATAAAAAGAAGAAATTGGGATTAATGCATTTAGGTATTGAACCAGTATTTGCTGAGGACCTAATATGTCCCCAGCATTGTGCTTGTGCTGAGGGTAAAACAGTGAAGACAAACTCCCACCTGTTCTGTCCTCACGGAATCTGCAGTCCAGTGGGAAAAGGGCATGGGGAGGAAAAACAGTATATCACAAATGCTGATGTTGAATCAAAATGGTGATGAACAAACATTCTGAACGAAGTTTATGAGAGAACATAACAGGATGAGTGGTCTACCTGGAGGCTATGAGCTTTCCCTGAGAGGATAGTAGGTGAAACGAGATATTGGCGTTAACTGCCTACCTAACTTCTCTCACAATCCCAACCCCTGCACACACGTACTTGAATCTTCATCTCAGTGAACGGCTAGTTCCATAACTAGAAACCTTGGCTATACCCTTTATACTTTTTCTCTCCCGGCCTTTATATAATCAATCAAGAAGTCTTCTTGGTGTTCCCTCCAATATCCCCCAAATCTGCCAGCTTCTCTCCACCTTCACCACACCATGTTATTCTTAGCCACCATTATCTACTTAGTCTCTTAACTTGTCCATGTTTCCACTCTTGCCTCCACACAAGTGTGAGATCTTTCAAACTTTTTTTTTATTGAATACATTGGACATAGAACATTGTATACATTTAAGGTATTTAAACTTTAATTCAGGTTAATGCGTTTCATTGGATGTAAGACTTCATCTATTGTGATGGGATTTTATGTACTAATCAGAAAGTATGACATTATTTAAAGTTTTCAGATTTATCTTATTTTATATCACTTTTGCCTCCTTGAAATGAAGATATAAATGAAACTGGTTAAGACATTTCTAAGGCAATGACAAAAACTACTGTCTGACTAGTAGTGACTAAAATATATCATTGATTTCAAAATATATTCCTGATTTCAGAGATGTTTTAAAACCTGTGAAATTTAGTATTTTGCTCACATGCCCAAAATCACTTAGTAGCTTTCCAATACATTTAGAATAAAATCCTAAATCCTCACCATGCACACAGGGTCCTGCTTGACATGACCCCTGCCTAGCTTTATGATCTCATTTTCTACCATGCTCCAAGCTCACTCCTCTCAATCTCGTCCAGCCACACTGCCCTTCCTCCTGGTTACTGACCATGCCAAGTTAATACATATCTCAAGGAAACTCCTGTTTGCTCTTGAGAGAATGCTCTTCCCTCAGCATTTAGACAAAAGACTCCTTTTCTTATGCAATTTGAGCTTTAATGGCCCTCCCTCAAGTAGACCTTCTCTGACCACCCAATGGAAAGTTGCCATCCTTATCTTATCACCCTTACTGTTTCTTCAGAGCATTTATTTGAAATTATTGGGTCTATTTCTGCAGACAGTTGTGTATTTTATATTTTTCCACAAAATACATTCTGTGAAAATAGGACCCTTGACCTTCTTACTTATTATTATTCTATTCACTGCCAACAATAGTGCCATGCACATAGAGAGAGCTCCACAAAACTCTGTGGAATGACTGATTATTGGGTGGATTTGGAGTTCACAGCGGAGATAAACACTAGAAATATAAGTCTGGGAAATATGAGAACTATAGAAATACGGGTGCTCAATTGAGGAGTTTTTCTTTCTTTCTTCAACGAAAGGGAGGAGGGAGAGAGGGCAGAAATCAGAGCTCTTCCAGAGAGTTTCCCACTTACTTGTTTGTCATTGTATTTGATTTTGCATTTGGAATGGCCATAAATGTGGTAAAATGTTAATGAAAGGGCCAGAAGGGAAGTTGAATATGAAACAAGATGAATCCTATGTTTGCTGAGTTTATTGACTTTATTTATTTTAGAATTTCACTTGTTTATTCCTTCTATAAGCTATGTAACTTGCTTTATGTACAAATAGGTGGCTCAAGTTAAATGAATTCTGATTTCTAATATGTCTAACATGATAAACTCTATAAGTCTTTTATTAAACCACTTGTAAATAGAAAATTTAAATTTTAAAATTTAATGGTTTAAAATTACAAAAACTAACCATTAAATTAATTCTGCTGCCTATCGTAATATGCAATTTTCTGCTTAATTCTGTAAATTATGAGGTTTTACATGTGAAAAATCTGGTCAATTAAATTCAGATGCCACCTTAGTCCATTCAGGCTGTTATAACAAAATGAGCGACTGGGTTCCTTATAAACAACAGAAATTTATTTCTCACAGTTCCGGAAGCTGGAAACCCAGGAACAGGTTACCAGCATGGCCTTTTTCAGATTCCCGACTTCTCATTGTACTCCTACATTGTGGAAGGCATGAGGGATCTCTTTAGGGCCACTTTTATAAGGGCACTAATCCCTTATACCTAACCACCTCCCCAAATCCCCATCTCTCAATAGTATCATAATGGGAATTTGGATGTCAACAAATGAATTTTGGGGGGACACAAACATTCAGTCTTTATCATTTATAGTTTGCAAAGTTCTTATCAGTGGCCTAGTAGCATCCAAGGGGATTATTCTCACATGCTGTTAAATTCTAAAAAGAAACACACCATTATATTAAAGAGTATTTTTTATGTCCTTGAGAAATTAAATGTATCTACTACATTACTGCCAGTGAAAATACTAAAGTATATTCAGTATCTCAGCTTTTTTCTCATTAATCATTTCCTTTTTTATTTCTTTGATATTTCTACTCACTAAATTGCTGCTGAATATACACACACATATTGTATGATACATGCCAGAATTTATACCGTCTAGGTGATTAAACAAGAAATGTTTGTACACCTTCTGTTTCTTTAAATACCAAAATATTAATTTAAAAATGTGTTATTTCGGGAAATGCTAAAACAGTCAGTTTACAGGAACAACTGGTTTAAGTATAGAATTAAGCATCACAGCACCTATTAGCTTGCCTTTCCCGAGGCTCTGTGGTCTGCACACTGGGAAAGTCTGACACCTACTGGAATAGAATTTACAATGTCCCTGAATACGCTGAAGTAACAGGATGGGGAAAAGAAACAAAAAAATAAAGTTAGGTAAAATAAAACAAATTTGTGAAAAAAGTTTAATTAAGGTACCTTTAAGAATTGTTTCTTAGGTATAATATATGTATTTTTATATCTAAATCAGTGTACCTCTTAAAAATGTACTGTCATTGGCTTTAAAACTTTGAAAATAGGTTGGATCCAAAAAGCAAACTCCATGCACATCCTGAGAGGGGGACACACTCAGCTCATTCTCCTAAAATTTTACACTGAGAAATTATTAGTAGTATTATTATTGTATGTACACAACGATTTGTGACTCTGAGGTACTATATGGCATATATCATTAAAAACTCAATTACATACTACACTGTGCCCACCATGGAAGGCAAATCAGTGCCTGACCAAAGATTTTCATTGCAAAAGTTGGTATATAAAAGGGGTTTCATCTTAAAACCTAAATGAACCAGAAGATTAAAGTATCAGAAATTCCCCATAATCTGAGCTTTTCATGATTGCCTCTCAAGATTTGTTTCAAATATTTACATGATTCTTTTTTAAAACTAATACTTCTATCCCAGTTTATATATTATATAGACTTTTGAAAAAGGATGGACTATATAAAGGTATTTACACTAAAATAAAATGAACCACAATATTTTTTTAATTTGAAAATAGTAATTTTCTTAAGGCGATTCGTATCAAGATGGACTTATCTTTTGGACTAATAGCCAAAACTAAATATAAAAAGTCTAATGCTTTATTTGTGTGTGATTTACATATTAAGAATCTTTTTACTAAATCTAAATGCTTACTTCCAATTTCTGTTAATATTTCTTTCACACTGGGTATATTTCCTTTCTCATTTATGACTGATGAACTACCTGTAAATCCTGGTCTCTCATAATAATTAATAATTTCATCTTTTCTTTTTAGTTTGAAAAAAATAGATTCCTATAAAAATTCCATAACATTTAGGAAGTATTTTTGTTCATAACTACTTAAGACTATAAAGACATTTAGAATATATTTCTTCTGAGAGCTAAGCCTCATCATATGAATTGAACATCACCAATAATAGTCTTCTGTCATGGTTTTCTGGAACTTATTATTGACCTGATATACATAAGCAATTATGGTTAAGATGAATTTATCAGGTCATTACAGAAACAAGAAAGGAGCAACCTCTACTTGTGTACGGGGCCAAAAACAAAATGGGAGATATATACATACATATATATAGCTATATAGGTATCTATTCCCTTCATAAAAAATCCTACTGAGCTCTCTGAATCATCTAGGCATTACCAGCAGCAGCAAGTGTTTTACATATATTAAGTCATTTAATCTCACAACAATCCTGTGAGGTAGGTAGGTAATACTATTAAATTTATTGTATCGATGAGGAAGCCACATTGAACAAACAAGCTAATGGCTAATAAGTTGTTTCATTTTCTCTTGTTCCTCATTGAATCCCTAAGTTCATCTCAATAACGGGATGACAGGAAACAAAGTCAAAATGTCCTTAAATACATCATCTCCCCAAGCAGAAAATCTTCTCCAACTTCCAAGAGAAAAGTACATATCATTGGCTAGTTTATGGAGGGGATTTTGCTGGTTCACCTTGATTTCTAGTGAATAGCCTCAGGACTTGGTATTTTCATGCTATGGTGTCAATTCAAATCACAGGTTATGAATATAAATGTTTAAACACTGTCTTCTACGAACAGGATGACAAGCAATTTATTAATCTGTGTTCTAAGGACTAGTATAAATAAATAACATTAATTCTTAGATTGATGTCTTCTATTTCTTAAGGAAAATACTTGTCATGGTTATTATTTAAATGAATCCTTTGTTGCTTCAGTCCACTCTCAATTCAGGATAAGAATGGATATGTTTGGACTGGGGTTTGGTCAGGGTACACTTCAAGTGGCAAATGACCAATTAATGAAATCTTTGTTTTTAATTTAGTGTTTTCACGGCTCCTTGGAAGACCGGATTTCTAAAATGTTTCAACCAAAAGTACAGTGATTGTTTACTTACAATGCTTTTCTTAGTTCATTATCCACAAGACTTCAAGTTGTCTCTGTCAAAATAGAATCCTTTTCTCCCTTTCGTAAGTTCTGCAAGCCAGGCTCACGTTCATAAATAACAAAAGATGTCTGCTTTTTCTTCAAACAAACATTTTACCTATTAACTTGGAAAATCCAAAGGATCAATACAAGCTTTTTTCAGTACATGTTGCCGCACAAAAGCAACCATTAAAGAGAATCCCAAATGCAATCTGCTGTTTGGAGTGTTAGGACCCCACGGAAAGCTCAATACTTCAAAGAAACCGCTCTCCGTCGGCCATAATCACTCTGGAAAGGTACAAAGGATCTCTAGATTTAAGCAAAATACTTGTCTGGGATCATTACATTTGCTTTTATACTGGCCTGTCACCATTTCACCATGCTGAATTTTCTGTTTTTAAACTTATATTTTCAGATTATTTCGTTTTAAATTTATATTTGCATTTTTAGCATCTCTTGATGAGCTTATTTCATCGGTGGCATAAACCTAATTACAAGTCACACCAGGGGCTCTGGCCGTGGCTTGTTCTTCCAATTTACACTGGATCAAAGATTGCTGGGCCCCTGGCAATCTGCTTTTCTGCCTACTCAACTATTTTAGTCATGAAATGGTTTCACTATTTAGGGTTTTAAACAATCTCTGCAGGTGACACTGATTTATTCTCACCAACAATATGTTTCTGTTTGTCTATCTGTCTTTCTAACAACCATCTCTTTTCTTTTTTTTTCAGTATCCAGGGTATGCAGGGACGGTGGTATTTTTTTCCTGCCTCGCCCTGTGCCCTCCATAGTCATTCAGCCAGTGCTCACGTGACAGACAATGTGTGCTTCTGATGAAGTTAGACGTTCTCTGTAATTAGGATAATCAGTGGATTTGCAGGAGAAATCTATTTTTAAAATATCCCTTTATCATGGTGTCTTTATTAATTTTAAAATTTTTATTTCCTGTTTTTGCCGTACTTAGTTTCACATTATTTTGCCAAGTATCACCATGCTTGAACAAAATGTACCAACGTGTCTTTTCATGCCTTTATGGAGCTGAATTTTCAAACTTCTCATTCAAGAGAACCTTGCACAATAAGCTGTACAGTGCTCAATTGATCTGCCTTAGACAGACGAATGGCTGAGTCCGCTTTATTTGTAGAGGAACATGTGGTCCAAAGAGGCCTAAATATTCCAAAGCAGATGTTTACTAACTTTAGTGACTCTACTCTGGGGAAAAATGTGTTCCTTCTTTGTTTTTTAACATTTAGGTTGACTTTTGCGTTATTTTAATTATAATAATTATTATTTTAAGCAGCATAGAGCTCGTATGTTTTACTGATTTAGTGGTGCACATCTCATATTAATTTGAACTCGTGGCGATTTGATTTTACAGTCATGTGGCATTTCCTTTAGTACTAGATTTTGTAAATCATTTCTGCCTCTACCCTCGATAAAAAACCTCAGAAAACAAATGAGAGGGAAGAATATAAATTTAACATAACAAGGTACATATTCACAATAGGGAAAAAATGACAGAAACGGAAAAGTAAAGAGAAAAAAATCATGCTATAATCCAATCATTCAATCTATAGTTATTAAGAACTTTCTACAGTTTAGTATAGGATGTTTTATAATAAAATAACTGGTATTACAACCAGAAATGAGGCTGATTCTTGTTTTCCTAAACAGTATCTATATGATTTTGGATGGCTTCTACCAGAATGTCATCTAAAAATAGGTATTTTAATAAAGGCTGTTTTTGTCTGATCATGGCATTTTTGTGGCAAATGGCCTACTTTGATGCTCTTAAAGTTTCTCAGCTTCACTGGAGTGTGGTCAATTCATATTCCTCTACTATCTTATATGTTGAAGACAGTAAGCATACATGGATGGATATAAACAAAGGTTTTTAGAAACGGGCTTGAGAAAGTTATGGCTACAATATGGTCTAATTGATAAGACATGTGGATCAGAACAGCAATTCAGCTAAATCTTTCTGTAAGGCAGGATTTATTTGTTATTCTTAATCATATCATTTAAAATTGTGCTATATTTGATACAAAATAGATGTATTATAATACCTAATTTTACCATATGTATCCCTCACAGTGTATCATTCACTTTTATTTTTAGCTTTATGTAAGAAAAAAGCATTGTATGGTATTATTTCTGTAACTTGCTTGTAGCACACAAGTTTATTCTAAGTTATATTTGGGTTATTGAATAGTACAGTTCATTTGTTTAACTGGTGAATATTACCTATGTGTAAATATTTCAATGTATTTCTCCATTCTATGGTAAATGGACATTTAAACTACTTTTAGGTTTTGATAGTTACGAATAATGCTTGCTACTATAAATACTCAGATAACATGATTCCTGGAACACATGTGCAAGAGTTTCTCTAAAGTATATATCTAGAAGTGTAACTGCTGGGTCAGTATACGCATGTTCATCATTACATGATATTAACACATTGTTTTTCAAAGTGGTTTTACCATATATTTCTACGAACAGTATATATGAGATTCCAGTTCTCTATATCCTCTGAACACGTGAGATTGTCAAATTCTCAAAATTTGCTTATTTGGCGACATACACCAAGAGCCTGGAAAGGCTTTCCTAGCCTTCATGAATTGGGCCTGGTGTCAACCAGCAGCTTTACCAGAAACTCGAGGTCTGTGTGATGCAGCAATGTTGGCTGCACCTGGAAAACCCTTGAGTTCACAGGAGATGAAGGAAGGCACATCTGGGGACTCCAAGCCCACTTCTTCCTTTATAGGAGGCACCTTGGCACACTAGAGGCTTGCCCCCTCAAAGGCTTTCCCCCTTAGTGCTAGTTCTGAGGGGTTAGCCAGCCCCTCTGAGAATGGAGGTTTGGAGAGAGAGAGCACGTGTGTGAGCACGAGACTCCTAGGTCACAGCTCGGTCAATATCCCAGATTTCAAACGCAAGAGCTGAGAACAGTCTATGGGTTGCAAATCTCTAGAAAAGGACCTTCCCTCACTCCCCTCAAAAAGCGGAGGGAGGGGCTTCCCTGGTGGCGCAGTGGTTGAGAGTCTGCCTGCTGATGCAGAAGACACGGGTTCGTGCCCCGGTCCGGGAGGATCCCACATGCCGCGGAGTGGCTGGGCCCCTGAGCCATGGCCGCTGAGCCTGCGCGCCCGGAGCCTGTGCTCCGCAACGGGAGAGGCCACAACAGTGAGAGGCCCGCGTACAGCAAAAAAAAAAAAAAAAAAAAAAAAAGCAGAAGGAAATCAAACAGCCTCAAGAGGCGTGAGAGAGAAAGCAAGAACCTGAGTGTTTAAGAACCCATTCCATCTCCTAGTTCGGTTTCTGGAAAGAAGCAAGCCAATATAGCAGGGACTATCTACAACTTGGCTATAAGAATTCCCTAAGAAGCCACTGAGGACCAAGTCTCCAAGACGACTGACTAGCTTGGACCTGAGGATTCACTTAGGGAACCCTGGAAAGCTTTCCATTGGAGATGGTTGTCAGAACTGTAGCCTACACGCATGCTTCCCAGCTGTTCCAAGACTGTTGCCAGTTTGGTCAGAGGATCCTAGTATTTCTCCCCCATGGGCTGAGGTGGACTTGCCTACCGCAGAGGAGCCTAGGAAAGTCCAGCCTCTGTTTCGCTCGCCACCCTGAAAAACGTACCCAATAGGGAGGCGGGTGGAAGAGGTGACTGTATCCCCTTGAAGAAAGTGAAGTGGGGAGTCTGCCCGAGACTCAGAGCTGAATTCGACAGAGGATATAGGCTGAAATAATCAAGGCCTCACTTCCTTCTGAGCATGCCGGGGTTTAATCTTCATGGGAGAAGATCAAAACATTGTACCTCCCCAGCAGAGATCACAGACGAGCTAATCTAGACGTCTGGGCAATTTCCAGGTAGAATGCATTTAGGCCTCCACGTAGCCCATGGTATTTAGCACCACCAAGGTTTGCTCCTCCTGGAAAAGTTTCCTTTTAACATACATATTTACACACTTAAAAGCAGTTCAATGCCTGCTAGCTTGGCTCATACCAAAGAGGGTTAAAACTCTCACTGAGGAAAAACCCAAATGTGTCCAATTATATAAAGGCCTCTTCCCTTGCAAGAAACAGGGAGACAGCTGGTTTCCTCCCATTTTTCCTCTTTTGCAAAAGAAGTCTTAATTGTAAGTTCGTGTTGTAATTCGAAGACCCATTCTCAGGCCATTTTCCCCCTGACTCTAGCCGATGTTGGAGCTAGGCAGTGTTACAAAAGAAAGTCATTTTCTTCTTTTTCGTAACTCCAGTATACCACATACAGTAGGAAGTCATACAGAATTAAGAACGTAATACGTTACCATTTATAGAATAAAAGCACGTCGCTAAAAGAGCCACATTATCAGAAAAGACAGGTACAAACTTACTGATACGAGTTCTATATCCAGTTGATTCTTACATATTATCTCCATTAGAAAACATTATCTCCATCTTCAAAATACTTCAGCCCTCTCCAGCCACTCTCAGATGTGTTTAACACGTAAGAGAATTCTTAGTGAGATTGCTGAAAATAGCTCTTATCAAGTTTTGTTTGTGTTTTGGAAGATTTTTTTGCTTTGCTTTACAGTCGGCTAAATGTAGGCCAAGTCTGACCACCATATTTATAATTTAAACTGCAAGTAATTATACACAATTCCTCTTTGTCCTGTTACTGCCTTAACAATCTCAACCTTCCTTAAATCCCTATTTGTCTAATAACATTGTCCCACCTGTTTTGTTTCTTTCGTCTCTGCCTTTCATTAACTCACTCTACAGACACAGGTGTGCTTTTTATTCCATGCTGGCCACCAATTTGGAAATAGACGATTTTTCTCTTAGCTCCCATTTCACTAATTTTACTTCTTATATTTCCTATTTATTTTTACTGTGCTTACTCCTTAGACTGACTGGTACGATCACATGTCTCTTCTTTTCCCTTCCTGTTAAATTAGCAGGTATATCGTTGACATACCCCATTTTGGAAGGGCTTTTTCTCAGGATGACCAGAGCAAAATGACACCAAGGAGGCGTCTTGGGTGGAAATTCCTCTAACCCAGGCACAGAACATGTTCTGCCGTGCAGAGTTCTCCTGATTTACAGTCCCTCATTTCTCCTTTACCCTCTCACACAACATGGTAATGGGGGCAGGTTCCACTAAGGACACACACCCGTATCTATACCTCCAGGCGATCCTATTAGGCATGGGTGAAAAACCAACCCCTGCGTAAAGGCAGGATTTCTAGTCAGGGAGCAGTATCTTACCGCCTGATTCAGAGGACCCCCACTAATATCAGGCTTAATATGTTGCTACAGCCATCCGCCAGCCAACCCCTCTTAACCAATCCTAACAAAAGAGACATAGACAAACATGGACAAAGAAATCCAAAGTCTTAGGACTCCATCCTTTGAGTACCTCAGCAGCTGTAACCTTTTATACTGTCTCCCTCCCTTCTCACAATCCTGAGAAGGTTATTAGACAACTTTACGTGCTGGCACGTTTTAACAATGTTACTCACCCAAAAGACGTCTGATCCAGGTGCGGTTCCTTCTCCCAAAAGTGAAAGGAGCACCAAGGAGCCTGGAGAGCAGCAGCGGGAAGCAGCAACGTGACAGCTGACCCTCTAGACAAGTTTGGTCTGGGTGGCCGCCCAGGGTGGGTGACGAGGGCCTGCACTCTGCCAGGGGCTGTGGTGCCTTTGGCAGGTAGTCATGAGTCATCCCTTTGTGGTGACCAACACTGCTACCGAGCAAGGGCTCCTTGCCCAATGTGCACAGAAGCCAATACCAAGGCACCGGCTTTGGAGAAAATAAAAGCTCTACTGCGAGATCGACCGGCAAGGAAACAGGAAGCAAGGCTCTCGCATCTGTCTTCGCCATCCAGGGCTCGCGGTGAAGTTTAGGGGGACTTGGAAGCTCATTGGCTAGGCTTGAATTAGTCCATATAAGCTCCCACTGTTGCCGGGAGCCAGGTTTTCCTTGTCGAAGAACTTCTCATTTCATAAAAGCCTCAACATGTCTATTCTTTGAGTTCCATAGACTGAAGATTCTCGGCTCTGGGGTTATACTGCACACGTGGGTTCCTGTCTTGCACATGCCCAGGGCTATCTGTAAAATAACTCAAGGTTTGATTAATCAACATCCTCTTTAAGGATGCAAAACCAGTTTAAGCTGCTCAATGTTTTACATGCTGTTAAATTTAACAAGAACAATGTTATTTTTCCTATTATAAACAGTATCTCTCTTAAATTTGTTGTTAGCACATCAAACTATAACTGATCTTAACTGTATGGCTAAACTTTTGTATTAATTATAAAACATTTTATATTGATCTTCACTAAATTGATGAACTCATTCATTATAATCATTTACATATAGACTCCTTTATATTTTCTTTCTTCATAATCATATCACCTGCTGCTAATAAGTTATTTTTTTCCTCATTTTAGATCCTTATATCATTTATTTATTTATTTATTTTCATCTTACTGCACATTGTTCAATGGAAGTAACAGATCTACATCTGAGTCACTACCTCAGTCTAATATTGATATCTGCATAAGGGCAATTTTGGATTTTGACTTAGCTTATAGCTAAACAATAGAGGTTCTGGTTTTAGCTCTGATTTATTCTTAATTTACTTTTATCTTACAGCGTTTTTTTTTTTAATATCTTTACCGGAGTATAACTGCTTTACAGTGGTGTGTTAGTTTCTGCTCTACAACAAAGTGAATCAGCTATACACATCCACACGTTCCCACATCTCTTCCCTCTTGCGTCTCCCTCCCTCCCACTCTCCCTATCCCACCCCTCTAGGTGGTCACAAACCACCGAGCTGATCTCCCTGTGCTATGCGGCTGCTTCCCACTAGCTATCTATTTTACGTTTGGTAGTGTATATATGTCCATGCCACTCTCTCACTTTGTCACACCTTACCCTTCCTCCTCCCCATATCCTCAAGTCCATTCTCTAGTAGGTTTGTGTCTTTATTCCCATCTTACCCCTAGATTCTTCATCACCTTTTTTTTTTCCTTAGGTTCCATATATATGTGTTAGCATATGGTATTTGTTTTTCTCCTTCTGACTTACTTCACTCTGTGTGACAGACTGTAGGTCCATCCACCTCGCTACAAATAACTCAATTTCATTTCTTTTTATGGCTGAGTAATACTCTATTGTATATATGTGCCACATCTGCTTTATCCATTCATCTGTTGATGGACACTTAGGTTGCTTCCATGCCCTGGCTATTGTAAATAGAGCTGCAATGAACATTTTGGTACATGACTCTTTTTAAATTATGGTTTTCTCAGGGTATATGCCCAGTAGTGGGATTGCTGGGTCGTATGGTAGTTCTACTTTTAGTTTTTTAAGGAACCTCCATACTGTTCTCCATAGTGGCTGTACCAATTCACATTCCCACCAACAGTGCAAGACGGCCTCCTTTTCTCCACACCCTCTCCAGCATTTATAGTTTCTAGATTTTGTGATGATGGCCATACTGACCAGTGTGAGATGGTATCTCATTGTAGTTTCGATTTGCATTTCTCTAATGATTAATGATGTTGAGCATCCTTTCATGTGTTTGTTGGCAATCTGCATATCTTCTTCGGAGAAATGTCTATTTAGGTCTTCTGCCCATTTTTGGATTGGGTTGTTTGTTTTTTTTGTTATTGAGCTGCTTGTAAACTTTGGAAATTAATCCTTTGTCAGTTGCTTCATTTGCAAATATTTTCTCCCATTCTAAGGATTGTCTTTTGGTCTTGTTTATGGTTTCCTTTGCTGTGCAAAAGCTATTAAGTTTCATTAGGTCCCATTTGTTTATTTTTGTTTTTATTTCCATTTCTCTAGGAGGTGGGTCAAAAAGGATCTTGCTGTGATTCATGTCATAGAGTGTTCTGCCAATGTTTTCCTATAAGGGTTTGATAGTGTCTGGCCTTACATTTAGGTCTTTAATCCATTTTGAGTTTATTTTTGTGTATGGTTAGGGAGTGTTCTAATTTCATACTTTTACATGTACCTGTCCAGTTTTCCCAGCACCACTTATTGAAGAGGCTGTCTTTTCTCCATTGTATATTCTTGCCTCCTTTATCAAAGAAAAGGTGACCATATGTGCATGGGTTTATCTCTGGGCTTTCTATCCTGTTCCATTGATCTATATTTCTGTTTTTGTGCCAGTACCATACTGTCTTGATTACTATAGCTTTGTATTATAGTCTGCAGTCAGGGAGCCTGATTCCTCCAGCTCCATTTTTCATTCTCCAGATTGCTTTGGCTATTCGGGGTCTTTTGTGTTTCTATACAAATTGTGAAATTTTTTGTTCTACTTCTGTGCAAAATGCCAGTGGTAGTTTGATACAGATGGCATTGAATCTGTAGATTGCTTTGGGTAGTAGAGTCATTTTCACAATGTTGATTCTTCCAATCCAAGAATATGGTATATCTCTCCATCAATTTGTATCATCTTTAATTTCTTTCATCAGTGTCTTATAATTTTCTGCATACAGGTTTTGTCTCCTTAGGTAGGTTTATTCCTAGATATTTTACTCTTTTTGTTGCAGTGGTAAATGGGAGTGTTTTCTTAATTTCACTTTCAGATTTTTCATCATTAGTGTATAGGAATGCCAGAGATTTCTGTGCATTAATTTTGTATCCTGCTACTTTACCAAATTCATTGATTAGCTCTAGTAGTTTTCTGGTAGCATCTTTAGGATTCTCTATGTAGAGTATCATGTCATCTGCAAACAGTGACAGCTTTATTTCATCTTTTCCGATTTGGATTCCTTTTATTTCTTTTTCTTCGCTGATTGCTGTGGCTAAAACTTCCAAAACTATGTTGAGTAAGAGTGGTGAGAGTGGGCAACTTTGTCTTTTCATGATCTTAGTGGAAACTGTTTCAGTTTTTCACCATTGAGGTTTATGTTGGCTGTGGGTTTGTCATATATGTCCTTTATTATGTTGAGGAAAGTTCCCTCTATGCCTACTTTCTGCAGGGTTTTTATCATAAATGGGTGTTGAATTTTGTCGGAAGCTTTCTCTGCATCTATTGAGATGATCATATGGTTTTTCTCCTTCAATTTGTTAACATGGTGTATCACGTTGATTGATTTGCATATACTGAAGAATCCTTGCATTCCTGGAATAAACCCCACTTGATCATGGTGTATGATCCTTTTAATGTGCTGTTGGATTCTGTTTGCTAGTATTTTGTTGAGGATTTGTGCATCTATGTTCATCAGTGATATTGGCCTGTAGTTTTCTTTCTTTGTGACATCTTTGTCTGGTTTTAGTATCAGGGTGATGGTGGCCTCGTAGAATGAGTTTGGGAGTGTTCCTCACTCTGCTATATTTCGGAAGAGTTTGAGAAGAATAGCTGTTAGCTCTTCTCTAAATGTTTGATAGAATTCGCCTGTGAAGCCATCTGGTCCTGGGCTTTTGTTTGTTGGAAGATTTTTAATCACAGTTTCAATTTCAGTGCTTGTGATTGGTCTGTTCATATTTTCTATTTCGTCCTGGTTCAGTCTTGGCAGGTTGTGCATTTCTAAGAATTTGTCCACTTCTTCCAGGTTGTCCATTTTATTGGCATAGAGTTGCTTGTAGTAATCTCTCATGATCCTTCGTATTTCTGCAGTGTCAGTTGTTACTTCTCCTTTTTCATTTCTAATTCTATTGATTTGAGTCTTCTCCCCTGTTTTCTTGATGAGTCTAGCTAATGGTTTATTAATTTTGTTTATCTTCTCAAAGAACCAACTTTTAGTTTTATTGAACTTTTCTATCGTTTCCTTCATTTCTTTTTCATTTATTTCTGATCTGATCTTTATGATTTCATTCCTTCTGCTAACTTTGGGGTTCTTTTGTTCTTCTTTCTCTAATTGCTTTAGGTGCAAGTTTAGGTTCTTTATTTGAGATGTTTCCTGTTTCTTAAGGTAGGATTGTATTGCTATAAACTTCCCTCTTAGAATGGCTTTTGCTGCACCCCATAGGTTTTGGGTTGTCATGTCTCCATTGTCATTTGTTTCTAGGTAGTTTTTGATTTCCTCTTTGATTTCTTCAGTGATCACTTCGTTATTAAGTAGTGTATTGTTTAGCCTCCATGTGTTTGTCTTTTTTACAGATCTTTTCCTGTAATTGATATCTAGTCTCGTAGCGCTGTGGTCGGAAAAGATACCTGATACAATTTCAATTTTCTTAAATTTACCAAGGCTTGATTTGTGACCCAAGATATGATCTATCCTGGAGAATGTTCCATGAGCACTTGAGAAAAATGAGTATTCTGTTGTTTTGGGATGCCATGTCCTATAAATATCAATTATGTCCATCTTGTTTAATGTATCATTTAAAGTTTGTGTTTCCTTATTTATTTTCATTTTGGATGATCTGTCCATTGGTGAAAGTGGAGTGTTAAAGTCCCCTACTATGTTTGTGTTACTGTCAATTTCCCTTTTTACGGCTGTTAGTATTTGCCTTATGTACTGAGGTGCTCCTATGTTGGGTGCATAAATTTTTACAATTGTTATATCTTCTTCTTGGATCGATCCCTTGATCATTATGTAGTGTCCTTCCTTGTCTCTTGTAATAGTCTTTATTTTAAAGTCTATTTCGTCTCACATGAGAATTGCTACTCCAGCTTTCTTTTCATTTCCATTTGCATGGAATATATTTTTCCATCCTCTCACTTTCAGTCTGTATGTGTCCCTAGGTCTGAAGTGAGTCTCTTGTAGACAGCATATATACGGGTCTTGTTTTTGTATCAATTCAGCCAGTCTGTGTCTTTTGGTGGGAGCATTCAATCCATTTACATTTAAGGTAATTATCGATATGTATGTTCCTATTTCCATTTTCTTAATTGTTCTGGGTTTGTTATTGTAGATCTTCTCCTTCTCTTGTTTTTCTTGCCTAGAGAAGTTCCTTTAGCATTTGTTGTAAATCTGGTTTGGTGGTGCTGAACTGTCTCAGCTTTTGCTTGTCTGTAAAGGTTTTCATTTCTCCATCAAATCTGAATGAGATCCTTGCTGGGTAGAGTAATCTTGGTTGTAGGTTTTTCTCCTTCATCACTTTAAATATGTCCTGCCAGTCCCTTCTGGCTTGCAGAGTTTCTGCTGAAAGATCAGCTGTTAACCTTATGGGGATTCCCTTGTGTGTTATTTGTTGGTTTTCCCTTGCTGCTTTTAATGTTTTCTTTGTATTTAATTTTTGATAGTTTGATTAATATGTGTTTTGGCATGTTTCTCCTTGGATTTATCTTGTATGGGACTCTCTGTGCTTCCCAGACTTGATTAACTATTTCCTTTCCAATATTAGGGAAGTTTTCAACTATAATCTCTTCAAATATTTTTTCAGTCTCCTTCTTTTACTCTTCTTCTGGGACCCCTATAATTCGAATGTTGGTGCATTTAATGTTGTCCCAGAGGTCTCTGAGACTGTCCTCAGTTCTTTTCATCCTTTTTTTAAATTCTGTTCTGCAGTAGTTATTTCCACTATTTTATTTTCCAGGTCACTTATACGTTCTTCTGCCTCAGTTATTCTGCTATTGGTCCCTTCTAGAGTATTTTTAACTTCATTTATTGTGTTGTTCATCATTGCTTGTTTCCTCTTTAGTTCTTCTAGGTCCTTGTTAAATGTTTCTTGCATTTTCTCTATTCTATTTCCAAGATTTTGGATCATCTTTACTATCATTATTCTGAATTTCTTTTCAGGTAGACTGCCTATTTCCTCTTCATTTGTTAGGTCTGGTGGGTTTTTACCTTGCTCCTTCAACTGCTGTGTTTTTCTGTCTTCTCATTTTGCTTATCTTACTGTGTTTGGGGTCTCCTTTTCACAGGCTGCTAGCCATGGAGCACTAGCCCCCCTCAGGCTATGTTCACGCCGCCAACCCCAGTCCTCTCCCTGCGTTCCAACCGAAGCCCGAGCCTCAACTCCCAGCCCCGCCCGCCCCGGCGGGTGAGCAGACAAGCCTCTCGGGCTGGTGAGTGCCGGTCGGCCCCGATCCTCTGTGCAGGAATCTCTCCGCTTTGCCCTCTGCTCCCCGGTGGCTGCACTCTCCTCCGCGGCCCCGAAGCTTCCCCCCTCTGCCACCTGCAGTCTCTGCCCACGAAGGGGCTCCTAGTGTGTGGAAACCTTTCCTCCTTCATGGCTCCCTCCCACTGGTGCAGGTCCCATCCCTATCCTTTTGTCTCTGTTTATTCTTTTTTCTTTTGCCGTACCCAGGTATGTGGGGGATTCCTTGACTTTTGGGAGGTCTGAGGTCTTCTGCCAGCGTTCAGTAGGTGTTCTATAGGAGCAGTTCCACGTGTAGATGTACTTCTGATGTATCTGTGGGGAGGAAGGTGATATCCGCATCTTACTCTTCCGCCATTTTCTCAAATCTCCCCTTACAGTGCTTCTTTACTGTCCATCAGTACAGTAATGAAGTAACATGTTTTCTGTCATTTCTAGATATTTTAAAGCCAGATATCAAGTTTTCAATGTATCTGATACACAGTACTGACAGTATAGGTCTATGCAAATAACTTTGATGAAAAGAATTCTTTCTGACAATTTTTTTCTAACAAAAATGATCTCTTCCTTAGGAACTGGTGTGCTTATGTACATACCAGATTATCTCCAACAGTGATACTGGACAACCAAGTCACTTACGTTCCAGCTGGCAGAGGGCCCTGTGGCTGGACCAGTGGATCCTGTCCTCAGAGGTATGTAATATTTTTTTAAAATACCTACTTCTTGTACCATAATCATGTGTGGCCTGGAATATATAGAGAAAGTTAATCATCCCAGGTACACGTAAGTATAGGAGGGTCAGGGTAGGGTCATCACATTAAACTGGAAGTATGATCTTAAATAAGTTAAAATGCAGAAACTAATTATACTTGCCTCATGTGGGTGTTTTTAGAATATGTGAGATAAATGGAGTAATATGTTTAGCCTAGTACCTGGTACTCTGTGAGTCTTCAGTGAATGTTAACTCATGTGTCTTTCTATTTTTACTATTACTATTACTTTTATTCTATGACCTGACCAACAATCCTGTCCTTTAATTCCATTAAATTCATACACAGTTTTAAAGGGCTATTGATAATTTCCCTTTCATACTAGGCCAAAGAGAAGTCCATAACTTTGCAAGCCACTAATTGCTATTATGCATGGTAAAGCAGCTAAGTAGGGCCTTTCTTCTTGTGTCTATTGTAATGACTTATTTAGGGGTTTTTGTTTTAATTATGTAATTGTCCTAAAATGTGGGGCTGAGTAATTGATAAATTCTCTGAATTCATACAGTCACAGTAGCTCAGCTGGGGGTGTTTCAGGAATGCCTGCAATAAAAACTAAAATTGTCATTCAGGCCATGATGGCTAATGTTATACAAATAGTCATACAAATAACTCAGGCAGTGAATCTGACATGTTGGCAAGCTGGAACAGTGTGCAATAAGGATACATAAAATCAAGGTGTTTCGTAGTCCCTAAAGAAATAGCTAGGGCTCATGGTCCAGAGAGCTAAGCATATCTTAGGGATTTGGGAGAGCTGAGCTCCAGTTCTGTTTCTGGCATTTACTCCCTTTGTGACAATTTCCTAGTCAACCTGAGATACAAAGAATGTACTGTTAATTCTTTAGTAATGAAACTATTACCACAGTAACCCCCATCATACTGCCCTTCTGAGTTCAAGGTGAGCTTTTTTCTCTCTTTAAACAAACTAGGAATAGGTATCTTTATTCTCATTTCTTATCTTTCTCTGCATTTGAATGGTTCTCTGCATTCACTCACTATTTCAGTGCATATGCACTGTTTGTCACTTTTTCTTTCTGTCTGAGCCACATACACCAGCAATCCAGTTTGCCAAAGCAGGAACATTGAGTCCAATAATAATGCAGCTAACTGCTTGAGTTCGCCCTAATAAACTCTAAAGAATCCTTTCCAAGCTACCTTACTTCCTGTTTAGCACTAGCTGTTGGACTAGATATGATATTTCACTGAACAGAGTTATTGGCTGAGTATAATTTACCGAAATAAACACAGATGAATGATTAGCCTGCTTTCAGAGATGGAAGGAGTCTTACAGCTCATTTTAAAATTGAGGAATAATTTCACACATAATTAATTGCCCATCAGGTTATAGCAGAAACTAAAACCCAGTCTGTTATAATACATAATCCATGAGAGTGACTACTGTGGTCGCCCCATAGTCATACGTAACAAACTCTAGATAATGACAGGAGAGGCTAAGCCATGCAGAGTGGATTAAAATCCTAGCTCGATAACTTTTAGATGTGGGACTTGCAGCAAGTATTCCATCTCTCTGTTCCTCAGGTTCCTCATCAGCACGTCAAGATAATAATAATACTTTCCTCATAGAACTAATATGAGGACTAAACAAGATAATACATACCCATTTCACAGAACCATTTGATAGATATTAGCTAAATGTTGAAGTCATGAGGATAAGGCTAATATGGCCAAATTGGATTTATGATTTACATTTACATACATAATGCCTGCAAATTTAGGGCCATTGACTACTTATATTGATTGTTAATTTGAAATGTTACAGTTTCTTTATTTCCCTTTCATGGTTTCTTCTCAAAAACAACATTTTCTCATGTTAGATCCTCTTCCCTTCCTCACCTCCCTCTCAGAGAAATACTAGATGAGAGGAATAATAGATGGTACAATTTAAAAACTTGAGATATGAGAAAGTACAGGTTGAAGTCACAGTGGAATATCTAATTTGTTTTGAGTTATTTGATATTGATCTGGAGGAAAACACATCCTTTTAACTATAATGATTTAAGAAATAAGAACTAAAAAAAATATTCCCATAAACTATTTAAAAATTAGAATTACAATAAGTTTTAACATTGGTTTAGTGAAAAGCATTACCAAGGGAAAAGTTATAGAGTCTTTAGAAAACATAATGATAGGTATAAATTTAAAATACCAAAAAGTATAAACCTTAATGCTTTTTGTAATGTACTTAAGGAAATCTAAGTTTGACAATAATATTGATGGTGAAGATTATTATAATAAGAACAGATAACACTTACTGAATGCTTTTCTTTAAAAAATATTTACTTATTTATTTGGTTGCATGGGGTCTTAGTTGCGGCAGGTGGGCTCCTTAGTTGTGGCATGTGGGCTCCTTAGTTGTGGCATGCAAACTCTTAACTGTAGCATGCATGTGGGATCTGCTGACCAGGGATCGAAACTGTGCCCCCTGCATTGGGAATGTAGAGTCTTATCCACTGCACCACCAGGGAAGTCCCTGAATGTTTATTATATTCCAGGTATCATCCCAAGCACTTTTATTCCAATTGATAATTTAATGTGAGACAAATAATCTGTTTTCCCCCAACTGCTCTCCTCTCTAGATCTCAGAAGATATCAAATCCTGTGTACAGGATGCAACATAAAATTGTTACCTCATTAGAATGGAAGTGCTGTCCTGGATTCAGTGGACCAAAATGTCAGTTAGAAGGTATATTCTAATCTTAATTTCATAATAACAATGAGAAGCATAAAACTTCTAAAGAATAAGCAACTGATTCCAGTGAAGAAAAGAGTTGCAATTTATCTTTTGAACAAAGTTAATTAACATGTAGCCAAACTATCAAGACTGTTACTTTCTTCGAGCTTCCTAATTTAGTAGCTGTGATATCTCATAAGCTGTCCTTTAACTTCTCTCATCATTTTTATGTTGGTTTCACAGGATGAATAATTGGAGACCTGACTACATACCTTACTGTTTCTTAGCTATATGGCATAGACACATGCCTTGTTAAAATATCAGAAATCCTAATTGTATATGTTTAAATAAACTGTCATTAGAAGTGACCTTATGTAAAAATAAGATTACCCTCTAGTTTTGTTCCAGTTCAGTTATTTGAAATAATATCGTCTATAAATGAAATTCAGTTGTAAAGAATATACCAATATGACATGAATAATCCTGTTTTTTAAAAAATCTCCTAATGGAGCCATTTTTCCAACAGATTTTAAGGATTTTCTGGTGGCAAAAGGCTGATCAAGTACATGGTAACCTGCTGTGGCCTAGCATCCATGTGGCTGTTATTTTGCTTTGGGCTTTAAACAGGTTCCCTGTGAAACATAAGATATGGCCTCTGTATACATATTTTAAATGAATGAATATTACAAGGAAGGCTATTAGCGGTAGTGGGGAATTCAATCAGCCGTGTAAGAGACTGTGATTAAAAATTAATGTAAGTGTGGAGAAACCATTATGATTCACATTTTACAAAAAGAAAGTTGTAATATAAAAGCTCTAGAAAACCTGCAGTTTAGTTAAGGATATTATATATGGTTCTTCTAGCCCATTCGTTGAGAATCTATACGCAAATTTCACTGTAACGCTATTTATTCTGGATATGGCCTTAATTTCAAAGATGTTATAAAAATTTAATACATTTCCAGAGTACAGCATGAATATGTACTTCATTTATAACCAGGTAAAATAAAGTTTTAAACAAAGTATCATCTATACCGAAAATATTTGCAAACAAGATACTTTACCATATTGTAAAAAAGAAAAACTCCAAATATGATCCTGCTTTCAAAGGATTTCTAATTTCCGTGAGGTGCACAGATATACTCACAGCGGTAAAACCTATTTGTTTATAGTCTGTGTATGTCAGACAGTTAAGAGTATTTAGAATTATATTTCTAAAGTCTAAGATTAATTTTTATATTTCTCTCCTTATGAAAAAGGATTTTAATTCCATGATCATTTCTTAAATATTCAGTGTTTGTTCACAATACACCCTTCTAGAAATTTCGAATGTCGTTCCACACCCTATCGTACATAAGAGATAGGAAGCAAAGTCTGTATGTCAAAGAATGTCATGGTGTCCAGCTGATGAGGACTGTGTTGTTTCATGCTTCTTCCTTTTATACCTGCTAATCGATTATTGATCACTATGATGGACTGTATATGCCTAGGAGGGAAAAACATAGAATTCCATCATTATAAATACACACACAAGAGACAAGACGAGTTGACAGTTTTGAATACCTGCTACGTACTATTTTTCCCTTTTTTAGAAAAGTATTATATGAAATATTTAAATGGAATTCAAACAGTTTAGCTTTGATTGCTTACTAACACCTCATGTTCTAATGGATGCAACCTGTGGATATCTTTAATACTGGATTCACAAATCGTGATCTTGAATCCCCATTAACAAAAATGTCCCAGAACAGTTCTATGACTCTCTGTCACAATACTGTAACTAGAATTACTCATAATTCAGGTATGTGCTGATTAAGCTGCTGTGGGAAGGACTTCTTTCTATTGAAATCTATGGTAGGAATAATTTTCTGATGGCAGATATGCCCATTGTGTCATTTTGTCATACAATCAACTCTAATACAACTGTGATTCCAAAAGAACCGACTGTTGCTCCCTACGGCATCCTGACCATCCTCATCTTCCCTTTTATTGAAGTACATAAAAGCTGTTGAATTCTTTATTACTGCAGTTGATGCACTGGTAGTATCAAGAACTACTGAGTCCCTTTGTCCCTTGAGCCATTCTTCATTATCTCATCTATCCTTGGAGCAGGGGGTGGGGAGGTGCACATATTTTCCTTCTGATTCCTACCCAATTATGTGCCAAGGTCCCCCTCCCCTTTTCATCACACTTTATGTATGTGCCAACAGTCTTTTATTCTTATGTGGCAGAGAAAATTGTCAGGTTTCCTTTGACGGCACTCTCCACACTGTCTCATATGACAAGCAGCTCCAAATATGGCAAGAATAATCAGTGTGACTGATCTGTTCTTTAAAGCTCTTCAGAGCCCTCAAGGGTTTGGAAAACCTGGTTATGTAGCTACCGTGATAATTACTTCAGTGCTAGTCCTTTACAACAAGAGGAAATTATTTTATTCACAGAAAATTTGTAAACTATTACATGAATTTCACAACCCCCTGTTTCCCCAACAAGTTTCCTCCCCACAAAAAAATTCATTTCATAATAGAAAAAGTAACCATTTTAATTTAAATTGCAGTAGGGAGGTCTTTTTAAATATACAAAAAAATCAGTAGATCAGGAATAAAATGGAACTGCTGGCAACTGTACTCTTGTTTATTTCTCCTCCTTCACTTTCTACCCTCTCTGTTTCTTTTTCTGTCTCTCTCTCTCTCCATAGACCCATCCCCGACCTGTTCGGAAAGGATGTTGTGATCCAAAATTCTGGTCCAAAGAATTTGAAAAAGAACAGATCCATGTACATGTATAAATGAATCACTTTGCTGTACACCTGACACTAACACAACATTGTTAATCACCTATGCTCCAATATAAAATAAAGAGTTAAAAAAGAATCCATGGGGCAATTATTCCGTCATCTTATTCTCCAATATGCTGTTTATAATATTACTAACCCTCCACAGATGCTCTTTTTGCTGCAACTCAGATAATCAAAATTCTGATAATAAGTTCTAGATCAGTTTATTAAAAATATTAGTCATACTGTCAAGAAGAAACTAAGTTTTAAGAAGTCTAAGTGAATAGAGTTTTGCTGGGAGAAAAAGGAGCATTAAGTCCAACGGCAAAGTAACACTTTTTATATATTTTACATTTGTTATATCTTTTTGAGGGTCAACGAGTTTGTCTCAGAAAGGGAGCTAGATTTGTGATATGATATGCGAGAAAGTTTTTTGAAATGTCAGTAACAACATACTTTTTAAGCCAATTTTATAAAAATTGCAATAATTTGCTTTTCCAGTAGATGTCTCTAAAATGTTCTCAAGTAGTACAAGGAAATTGTGGCTTTGCTCTAATGACACAAAGTACAGGAATTTAAGTTCAAATAATGTTAGATCAGAGAGGAGGAAAAAAAAAAACTTCTTTGCAAATCTGTTTTTAAAAAATCTACTCAGCATATGGTATTTGTTTTTCTCTTTCTGACTTACTTCACTCTGTATCACAGACTCTCGGTCCATCCACCTCACTACAAATAACTCAATTTCGTTTCTTTTTATGGCTGAGTAATATTCCATTGTATACATGTGCCACATGGGAAGCATCCGCATAGTACAGGGGGATCAGCTCAGTGCTCTGTGACCACCTAGAGGGGTGGGATAGGGAGGGAGGGAGGGAGATGCAAGAGGGAAGGGATATGGGGATATAGGTCTATGTATAGCTGATTCACTTTGTTATACAGCAGAAACTAACACAACATTGTAAAGCGATTATACTCCAATAAAGATGTTAAAAAATAAAAAAACAAAGTCCAGTCAGCTTTAATCAGATCCTCTATGTAGGGAAAAGATATTTCATAAAATTGTGCTTTATAAAATCTATCACAGTTATTATGAATGTTAAAAAATGCAATTATGCAGTAATTGGAATAAACTAACCCTGCCATATGTTATGAATATATAAAAATATTTCATTTCACAAGTGTGCACTAATTCAATAAATTATGTAAGAGCTATTGTAACTAACATTATAAATATGGGGCTTCTCTAGTAAGATTATTTTAAATATTACTCCAATTACTACGCCATAAAAATTATAATATTTAAAACAGAAAAAACCCTGTATTTCTTATATTTTTGCATAACTGGTTCTCCTCGGTGGTGATTAATGCTTTCCTCTTTGAAAAAGAACATTACCTCCTGTAAGCATCTTTGCTCAATAAAATTATGATACATTTAGTCAAAAAACACCAGGGACCTTTGTTGCATAAAACTGCATTCTACTGTTTAACTACTAAATCTCGGTAAATCTTTACATATGTACTGAACATCGTCATGCAAGCATTCAGTTGATATCAAAGAATCAGCTGGAAACCCGTCTTGTCAAGCCACACAGGAAAGTTTCTGTTTCTAAGGCAGAGAGAGCAAGCTTCCTCATTACTGAGTTGCCATTAATGACTTCCGCGATATGCCTCAAAGGCCTGGAAGGAAACAAAAAAAAACCTCACAAATAATACCTGTCTAATTAAAAAGAAAGAAAGAAAGAAAAAGCACCTAATAAGAAAACGGTTGCTCTTGACACTTGCTGACCTTGCTTCTCTAAGTCCTTGATCCACCAAGATCAGAGTTTCTAGTGCAAGGGAAAAAGAGTAATTGTACTGGGAGAAGAGAAAAAAGAAATCCAATTTTTAAAATATATTGAATTTTTTTTTAAATGAGAAGTACATAAAGATCTCTGGAAATTATCTGACTTAAACAAATGCCCTTCTGTCTCAGCTCCAATATCGTAGAAAGGATCGAAAAAGAAGAGACAGAAATTTGGGCCCTGTGGAACAAAGTAAAGGTCTGTGCTTAAGTGCAAGATAAGATACATTGCCTGGAAAACCTAGAATCGTGGCAGTCCTGTGGCAGAGAATACGTGGGGAAGACAGAAAGATTGCTAAATGAAAAAAATAAAAGAGCATCGATCAACCAGGAATTTTATCACAGGAGAGTAACTGACTCCGCTGTCAGAGATCCTATCAGTGCTTCTCCACCAGCTAAATACTGAGAAATAAATTGGGATGAATGCAAGTATTGAACTCCAGTCAACAAACAGAGCTAAGAAAAGATAACAAACTATTGAATTTGCTAAACAGGTATTGCAGGTTTTCACAGACCCCATCCAATGAATTCCAGAGAAAAGAGGTTCATATGACAATTGGATCTCAAAGATCTTTGTGTGATGCTTAATAGTTGTTTCTTTTACAATTAGGAGTATAATTTCCTCACCTATTTCCTCCTACAACAATTAATTTAAAAATAACTATAGCTAAGAGCAAATGGAAAGTTTTATGCACACACACACATAATCACATTAGTTTTTGTAATTCAATATTGAAAGGATTTGTCCAATTACATTTTCTTTCAAATCAGTCTCTTTAAAACTTTACAAAAATATGGAGAAATTTTCATTTTTATTTCATAGATATTCTGTTTCCACATACTGAGGAGTGAATCACCAAAAATGAGTGTGCAAGAAAACTGAAGACTTCCACTCAATACTTCTATGTGTTAATCTTTATCCCTTTCAGTTATTTCTTTTTTTTCTTCCTGAAAGCTTTATTTAATTTCTCTTCTCCTACTTGTCACTGGTTTAAAATTTTTTTCTTCTCTTTTTAGTTTTTATTTCTAATTTGCTGATTTTCTCTGGTATGTCACTTTCTATCCTCTCATTTGCAGTGCAATAGGATTTTTCCAGATTGCATGAATAAAACTTATTTGAAATTCTTTTGACCCTAAGGTCAATAGAAAATTACTCTTGAATTCTTTTGGTTTGCCTCCTTTCTGTTCTTGACCCTCTCCCTCTAACCTAGGTTTGTTTTCACTTCTTGCACATTCAGGATCTTGCCTGGGCTGAGTGGCAAAGCGAGAACTACGACTTGATGAATTACCCCCCCTCAAATAGGAATGGAGCACACGTAAAATACCCCCTACTTCCTCTTGTGTGAGTGTGAGTGTGTGTGTGTGTGCGCGTGATTCCCTGCTTTGCCAGTACTTTTCAAATGGAGAATATTCAATGAGATGCAACGTAATAATCTCTACATTAACTATGCAAGATGTAATACTTTGTAAAGAGATGAAGAGACCCAATTTCATTAGAATATGATAATGCAATATAAAATAATGCCTTATGATTTATAATAAAGCTTTAGCGTAGGATTCTGAGCCCCTGGAAATAAACCCTGTGTAAAATGCTGTCGTGATTTTTATTGAGGTGACTCCACCTTAGTCAGGATCGTGACTCTGCCTCAACCAATCTGCCTCTTGATTATGAGGATGGGGTAAGAATGGGCAGGGGTCATATTCAAACATTTGACAACTGACTCAGTATCAATTAATATATACATTAATATAAAAATCAAAAATTAAGAATGCATTACTTTTTATTTTCTTAAGTTAATGCATATGTTATCTATATTATAAACTATATACCAAGTAATATAAGCCATAACACAAATCACTCATCGTGTATCATTCAAATAATTTCTAAACAGCTTATTAATTTCTACAAATTATTGGTGTGCTCTTTCTTTTGACATGAATGACACCAGCTAAATGATGTCAGAGAGATGATTTAATACAGGTCCATCTCCTTTAGAGATTTCTCCATCAGATTTAGAGCCATTAGGTGACAGGAAATCTCAGTATGTTTATAATTTCTTTTAACATCAATGATATTGCCATCCTGCTGAATTATCTACTGGCCACTACTGAGTTAACAGTGATTGCATTCCTTTTTTTTCAGTCCTTGAATAGTGTGTGCATTTTTAAATATTCAGTATATTTATTATTAACTAAATCATAAAAATTCTTGTAGGAATGTCCTATTTAATTAATTCATAGAGCTTTGCAAACATCATTTGGTCAAATTTAGGGCATCATAAATCAAGGAACTTAAACATTTATTATGCTTTTGAGTTTTGTCATAAAAATTTCATTTTCATATGATTTATTAGAAAATCTATGTTTTCTCATGTAGTTTATCCCTTATGAATTTTTGTGTCAAATAGTATGTATGAACATTTTTCATATGTAAAATATCTTTTATCAGTTTTCAAGTTATCTCCAGTTTAAAAAGGGGAATATTTTTTTCCCTTATAAAGTTAAAAAAGGATTGACATTTCTATTAGACTGTCATTTCTGAAAACCAATTCTCTTTTTTCTTTTTGTAAAAAGCTTGTTTTCCAAATGCTAAACGTAAAACTGATTTGAAATGATATTCTTATATCAGAATTATTTTGTCAGGTAACTTCCATAATATTTTTCTTTTCTGAAATGATCTACTATTTCAATTATATGATAATGTTAAAAGTTCTAATTTTTTCTAAATATTTTTATTTTATTGATTTTTATTAACATACTTGATAAAGTGTTTTTGAAGTTTTTTATTTCAAAAGCTTTGCTTAACTTGAAAATTTTTATTATTACAAAAGCTTATTTCATGAGACTAATTTCATAAAGTTCTTTAATATTTTTCTCTTGATCACAAATGAATTTTAACAGAAATTGAATGTCATTATGAGGACAAATAAGTCTAGTAATTTTTATTTTACTTTTTTCATATAGGCTTGTATTGTAATTTTATTTAGATCAGTATTGAGGGTTTACTTTTTTTATTAATCAATTAATTAATTTATTTTTGGCTGTGTTGGGTCTTCGTTGCTGCGCGCAGTCTTTCTCTAGTTGCGGCGAGTGGGGGCTACTCTTTGTTGCAGTGCGTGGGCTTCTCATTGCGTTGGCTTCTCTCGTTTGGAGCACGGGCTCTAGGGCATGTGGGCTTCAGTAGTTGTGGCTCGTGGGCCTTAGAGCTCAGGCTCAGTAGTTGTGGTTCACGGGCTTAGTTGCTCTGCAGCATGTGGGATCTTCCCGGACCAGGGCTTGAACCCGTGTCCCCTGCATTGGCAGGCGGATTCTTAACCACTATGCCACCAGGGAAGCCCAATTTTTATTTTAAATGATACAAATTCATATCATTATTTGAAATCAACATTTATATATTAAGTAAAAATAGCCCACTAATTTTTATTGAAAATCAAGCTGATTTTATTTCAAAAGTACTAATTACATTTTAAATTGAATTGATTTTTGATATTGATATTTTTGACTTTGATATTTTATATATCAAAAGATGTCCCAGACTAACTGATTTCTGCATGGTATATTAGATAATCCAGGACTAGTTTCATTATTGAAAACATTTGTTTTTTTCTCAGATTCAAAAAATTCCAACTCATGATATCTAAAAGAAATACTTTGAAAATTTAAACTTTTGTCTCTTCCAGTGTTTTCAATAATTGATTATAAATTCTTTAATAATATTTAGCAAAAATTATGTGCTGAGGACAATTAGTGCTAGCAAGTAAACTAAAGTAAGTACCAAACAATTTGGAAATTCTAACCACTACATAAATCACATATAATGATAAACTGATGATTCTGCCAAAACACAGAATGTTTCATAAACTCTATGTAGTGCGTGAAACGGGCCCAACAAACTGCTAGTTCTGAAAAACGGTTCTCGGATGTTATTATAATAGGAATTCCATACATTTATCATGTATCCTACAAGATATATCTTTATTCTTTATCGTGCATCCACAATTAACTTGGAATAAGTTAATATTTTGATTTTTATAATTAATTGTATCAGTTATTACACTTTATATATTTGCCAATAGGTATGGCTGTATTTCAGTATTTTAATAATTGCTAGGTCACACCGGTGCATACTGACTAAATACAGTTTTGGAGTTGGGGTATGTGGAATGTTACCAGGTGGGAGTCAGGAGCTATAGCCTAGGCTTTGAGTGGAAAGGCCCTTTTATTTCTGAGACATTCTACAATTGTAAGTGGACTCTGGGTTTGATCTCTGGGGAGGTGGCTCAGACACTTCACATGCATCCATGCTTAGGAGTCCCTCTTCAGGGATCCTGTGTCCTAACAACAGAGAGAATAATATCATCTATACTAGGGAGTCACGAACAGTGACCATCACCCTGCACGTCCACCACGCTTCACTGACTCCTTGTAAAGGCCCGCTTCTCTATGGAATGGTAGGAGATTAAAGGTTTTTATTCACTAGAGTTTTAATAAATCAAGTCTTTAACATATGCTCTTGTTATCAACAAGCACTTACGGCTGTTGAAAAATCTCTGAAGATCAATTTCTGGATTGCAATTTTTAACTTAAACATCTGGTATTTTCTACCTTACACCATTGCATTTACTTATTAGAATTAGAAAATTTTGAAATTTGTTCTAAATTAGTGCTTTTTAACCAGGGTCATACATCGAAATCACCTGCAGAGTTTAAAAAACTCTGTACACACATGCTCAGTTCCCCAAAACAGTTACTGAATCATAATCTTCAGATGGGTGGGAGGAGGATGGAGAGCACATTAACACTTAGTGTTTCAAAGTTAACAGATGCTTCTGATTTCCACCCATGATGAAAAATCACTATTCTAAAGAAACGTAAAATAAAAAACAAAGCAAAAACATAATATGCATTAAAAGTTAATAATAGAAAAAGAAATTTGAAGAGCAACCTTGTTTGTATGTCACAAAACAATATGGTCTTTGTTTTACCATAATTACACATCGCTTCCTAACAAAGTCTTCTGCCTACCAAGTCGTGGTATGCATTTCAATACACCAGCCCTTTTTGTTTTCCTATGATCTAGCTCAGAAAGGTAAGCAGTAAAAAATGAAAAGACCCATTTGTTCATTCTGTTAAACCCACCTGTTCCTTTTGCTGTAATACTGACAAGTCTGTATCCTGAACACTCTTCCACTGCTAAGAGAAACAGGGAAGGTAGCGAGGTGGGAAGTTGCTAAGGAAGATGTATCTTGATGCTCTACTCCAGTGGTTCTCAAACTTTAGTGTGCATTGGAATCAGGGGGAGAGCTTGTTAAACCACACATTGCTGCCTCACTCCAGAGTTTCTTCAATTAGCAGGTCTGGGATGGGGCCCAGAAGTTGTATTTTTTAAAGTTCCCGGGTGATGCTGACACTGCTGATTCAGAGAGCCTGGTTTGAGAATCATTGCTTTACTCTCTGGTAACCCTCCTGGGTAGATAGATTTTAGCTGCCAGTAAAATGCTTTATTACATCATCTAAGAAGGAACCTTGATTTTAAAAACCATACAATTATTTAGCAGATATATTTGTATGAATTCATTTGAATTGGGGCTCTAAGAACTTTATTACTAGGATCTAGCAGAAGTTTAATACTTTTCACCACCTACTGCAGCCCTCAAATGCATACACTTTTCCCCAAGCTACAGATTGTTTTCTTCCACCAAATAAATCAACAGTTATGCAGGACCATCTATTATGCAGTGGAGAAAAAGAAGAAGCAAAATCAAAGCAAAAACCTTGGACATGAATGGAGAGTCATTCATTTAGCTCAATGCCCCGAAGAAAGCAATGCAAAATTCAATCTAGCAATAGAGACTAACTCAAATTAGGGGCAAATAAATTTTCTATGGAGTAGAGATGCTTTAGTAGTATTGTCCCAGCCACACATGCCTTAGGGAGCATAATTAACACGTGCCAGAGGTGCAGTTTCATTGGTACATGATTTCACACGGGAAGAAGCAGTCAGACACCAAACGCTTGTTTTCTCATGTCTGATATGCAGACTTCCATGAATAAATTTGTTCATTAGAAGTCTGCAAATTACAGACATACACTACTTGATGTATTCAATATGTTTAATAAATCTTCCCTCTAAACTGTTTTCCCCAATGAAAACTTATATTGCCATTTAAAATATTACTTGATTCATGGGAAATGAGAAGCAATTCTTTAAGAGAGTAAATTTGCTTTACAAGAATTTCTATTCTTCTGAAATTTCACTGATTTTACAGATAGAACCCCTCGAGACATGCCCTATAATGGTTTACTTTTACATGCAGTCCTTAGGTTTTGAGCCTATGCATTTCTTAAAAATCTGGGAACAACCCATTTAAGTGGCACTACTACGCAGGTATTCTTTTAGTAAAGAACCTGTAGCTCTCCCTTACTTCCAAGTGGCCACCAGTTGGAAACTGCATTGTTAAACAAGCCATCTCTGTGACAGTCCACTTAGAAAGCTGCTCTAGCTTTTAACACAGCTGATTTTAAGGTTCCTCTCGATCATGCCGGCAGTTTACGTACCCCGGTTTACACGGCTTCCCCAAACTACCACCCATTTTCACCTAAATGGAAACCTTAATAATTTTATTTTTTCCAAACAGAACTAGAGTCTTGCACTTCCCACACCAATGTGGGAGCACATCACCCTGTGGATGGGGGCGGAGCCTCTTATTCTGCAGTCATCGCTGACCGTCAAGCTTCAGTACACGGGAAAATGCACAGCAGCCATATTGCTGCTCAGGACTGGAAAAAAATGAGGCGGTTCCAGTGCTTAACTCTCTCTCTTCTCTTTTTGCTTCCCTCTAGCCCAGGAACAACAGCAGCTGATACACAGCAACCAGGCTGAGAGTCACGCCGCAGGTGGCAGAGGGACGCCCGAGCAGCAGCAGCAAGACTGTGGTGACCCAGGTCACAGACTGTAATTACTGTCATCCCTAAACCCAATCACTGTCAACACTATTTATGATGACTTCCAAACAAGACATCACTTGCCTGTCAAACGTTGGATGGTGACATTAACATACCTCTCGATCCTTTTCTATTTGCATGTTGGGAGAAACTATGGGTGAGCTGCAGGTTCCCAGCCTGAAGGGAACATGTGTAATTACTGGAGCTCTGTGTGCAGACACAGAAGGAGAATAAAAATGCTGTCATACTAGGTTGTAAGGAAATCACAGGTTTCCAAAATTAAATCAAACTTTTGTCCTGCAAAGAGTACAATCATGGAAGAACCTTGACATGGATGGGTGGACTGGATCATTTTAAGGGAGCTAAGAAGGCTCCCTTCCCTTGGTTGACAAGAGATCACTGAGGGGTATTGCTCACCGAGTAGGGCAAAGAATGTGGCTCAGAATCAACGAGGACCTCGTGTTGATCTAAAGTTGGCATGTTACATATTTTCTCATCTTTCTAATCATAAGTATTTTACCATTCCTTTTAGACTTAACCTCATCTCTTAGAAACATAAAGTTGGTTACTGCTAAAAACATCTCACTATGTTTGGCATATATCTAGTCATACAGAATAAGGCACTCAAATTGAGAAATCTGATTTAAGGGGATCTCTCTAAGAATGCAGGTGAATATAGCTTAGGATCTGTACTCAAATTTTTTTAAGGGATTGAAATTCAGTATTTTCACAAGATACCGTAAAATCCTCCTTGAATTATTGAAATGCATGTGTAATGGCATGGAAAGTATCATTGCTTTATAAAGTGATTCTAACCAAATTCTGAATCTCTCTATCTCTCTAAAGAATACCTCAGTAAAGAATAAAATTCTCAGAATATATATACAAACTACATACATACATGTAGTATATATACATATGTGTGTGTGTATATCTGTGGTTACATCTATTTAATGCTGGAGCATTGGACTTGAAAGCAGAAGATAAAGCATTAGCTCTGTAACCTCAAGCAAGGTATTTCAGTTTTCTGACCCTCAATTTCCTCATCTATTGAAAGTTTAACAACAACTCTTTCAGGTTAGCAAAAGAGAGACTGAAAATTCTAGACAAAGTTAAAACATTTTAGAAATCTAAGATATTAGAATGCTTTTTACAAATTTCTACCCCTAAATATTAGTATAAAATTCAGGATGCCATTTGCTAAGTGCATATAATCTGTATTTTCAAATATGAAGTGCAAACATGGCTTATTTGAATGACCTTTCAATCTATCATGAAATTTGAGTGGTTTTTAAATATGTATGTTTAAACGTTTCCCATTTTCTCTTCTTCTATATGCAGCAGTGACACAAAAAATGACTGACCAGATGAACTACCAGGCAATGAAACTGACCCTTCTGCAGAAGAAGATTGACAATATTTCTTTGGCCGTGAGTGATATAAAGAACACATACTCCTCACTGGAAGGGAAAATCAGTGAAGATAAAGGCAGGGAATTTCAATCTTTTCTAAAAGGTAAAAGTAAAATAAATTATTCATTCAGTTGAGACAAACAGCAAATGACTCATTTATCTTTTCTCACATCATTTTGGGATTTTTGCTTTAGATTGGGTGATAGAGAAGTCTAAGATTTTTTTTGAATAAGATACTTTTAAATCCCTCAATTTCTGAAATAAGTTGAAGCATCTAAATATTGTTTACTAATATAGTCAACTTTTTGTCTGAATATTTCATCTGACTTATTGACATTATGTACCTAGTTACAGTCTAACTTGTATTCCTTTATAGTTAAAATGAGCCGTACTTAATCTGCTCCAATTGTGGTTCGCAGCTCAAGATAAAGGTGAGGTTAAGGGATGATTGTCAGGGACAGCTAGATCCATGGTTATCTCAATGTTGATGAAGATATTGAGGATAAACCTAAAGTGCATTATTATCCCAGAAAGTATCTCGCTCATGGAATATAATCAATAAAATATATTCTAAAACACATCAGGTTGTTATTCATAGAAATGTGAGTCAGGTTTGCCTGAATTTTGTGCTCTTAAAAATAGCAGGCTGTGTTCCTTTCTGGAGGATCTACAGGAAGATCCATTTCCTGCTAATTTGAGTTGTCAGAATTCATTTTCTTGCGGTTGTAGGACTGAGATTCCATTTTCTTGATGACTGTAAGCTGGCTTTTTCCCAGCTTCTGGAGGCCACTGCATTTCTTGGCTTGTGGCCTTGTTGAGCCCTCATGGCAGCTCTCAGGCCCACTCCTCTGCCTTCTCCTTCCTCTGTAAGGACTCATATGATTACATTGGACCCATCTGGATAATCTGGGATAATCTCCTCATTTCAAGGTTCTCAACCTTAATCACATATGTCCAGGCCCTTGTGTCATGGAAGGTAACATATTCACAGGTTAAGGGCATAAGGGTGTGAACATCTTAGGTGGGGCAGCATTTTTCTGCCTACCAGAGAGACGTATGCTGAATATATAGTGAGAAATTGCCATGGTAGTGTTCTGTACGATACAGTGGGGCCCCTTGATAGTTTCAATAAATCCAGTCTTAGACTTCAGGGAAGGTTTCTGCAAAGAAAAACCATCTCAACTGATAAGGGATCACTGATAATTCGGAAGAGGTTTCAGGTAGCGCACAGATATTCCAGACAAGTATTTTGGTTACTAGGCGCATCTCAATTCACTGGGCTTATTGTTTGTTCCCAAGTTTCCGGATTATCGGTCCCTTTCACTTTGTTTTGTGCATAAAACATACTCACTGTACACCCCATTTCTATCACTCACAAGTTATTTTTTCTCTATTTTATGTGGTTCACATGTAAAAGAAATAAAAAGGTGATTTCCATATCCTTTACCAGTACAGAGCCATCATGATTTTTTTTAATCATGTAAATTATTGGTGCTATTAACCAACTGAAAGACTCTGTCCTACGTTTCTGGCATGCTCCCTATGGCTAAAACTTACCCATGGCAAGCATGAGAGAGGAATATATTTTCCCTGAAGTGAGCATGAGAAAGAAGTGAAATAGGAACAGTACATAATTGACTATAACCACAGTAATGAAATTTGTCTAGCAAAATTTGGTTATCATAGCCTGAGTGAATTAGGCCTGTCAACAGCTATATGTGAACCTACTAACAAAAATTCCGACCCAGACATGGGAAACAATACACACTCACAGCAACAACAACAGTATTCCCTCTTCAACAGGACACGTTAATCATTTACTGAGCACAATCAATTATGAGAACCAGATGGCTTGCAGTTAATGAATGTTTATACAGGAAACAAAAACTAAATTCACCCCCAAGGCACTGTGTTTTCCTGAAACCACCACCCCTTCTCTCCCTTACTCTACATCCAAGTTGAGAAGCAGTGCTTCATCTGCTAGTAGCCAGAGAAACTGTTCAAAATCAAATGCCCCAACACCTTAAGAAGTATCTGAATTTTATGAATAGGCCATGCATTCACAACCACAGAAGTGACATGCCCAGGTGTCTGATAATCAAATATGTCTGTTGTTACCAAATACAATATCAAATCGTTTAGGAAGTAGAAGCACTTGAGTCACATGAAACAGAATCAAATAGAGTTAAAATGATGTGCCCACTCATACACTGACATAAAGCACTTCGATGTATCTTTGCAAAATCAGATTCTTGCACAGTTGTTTCTTTAGTAACAAATTATAGAAATATTATCTGAAAAGCTTGTTTTCCTGAAACGAGCTTTTAAGCTAATAATCTGTTTGATTCCTTTTCAGACACTGCTGTGATTTTTACCCTGTGCCCAATGTAGTTTTCCACTGAAGGTTTTTTTTTTTTTCTCCTTTTTTACTTCCGTTAAATACATCGGTAAATCAGCAGTTGCATTCTGTTACCACGATCGTTATGTTGGGAGAGGAGGAAAGGGGAAAAAAGGCAAATGCTTTCTTAGAAGCCAAAAAAGAAAAAATGATACCCCTCCCCTTAAAAAAAATGATCAGAAGAAAAAAATGAAGAGCTGGGAAATAAAAACTAAGATTCCCTAAGCCCAACAGAGCTCAAAGGAAAGCAGAAGAGCTAATAGAAAGTAGAAGGAAGGCAGCAGGTAGGCCCAGAAGCTAAGGCCAATCCTGTTCCTAAGGGGGGCAGGGGGGGGAGAAGAAGCCTGGAGAAATGGTTTCCCAGCCCCAAGGCAATGAAACATCTTCGCTACTGCTCCATGGGGAAAACTACACAGAGAAAGAGCTTCATTTCTAAGAAACTTAAGGGAGCCCGCGTAGTTCTTCCACTTGTAAGGATGCACTGGCTGCTTTGGGGGGCTAGTGGGTACTGGGAAAAGGAGGGGAAAATGTGTACGTGTTTCAGGGCCACGGGAACTAAGGCTGTCCCTGGTAAAGAAAGGGAATTTAGGTGTAAGTGGAAGAACCTAAGCTGGGTCCTTCAGAATCTCAGCTTCATGGATTTCTCAGCTTCTCTGGGACAGGAGGCAGCCTGCAAGCCAGAAGGGCAGAAAGGTTCCAATCCTAGGTCACTATGGCCTCTCCTATCTTATTTCCTCCAATTTCCTCAAAACCCTGGGCTAGAACAAGAAGGGATTTAGAGTTCTCTCTTGCCTTGATGGCCTCCCAAAGACATCTTAAAATACCTGATGAGGGATGTGAAGAGAGACTAGAGATTTAGAAAGGACCAACATCCTCTGGTGATGTGAGATAGTTGTGAGGGACCCTCAGTGCCAGTCGTTCCCTGTCCACAGGAACAGGTGTTATGGTACTAGGGGGCCACAAGTAGGCCTCTGTGGTACTACCCTCCTAGTGGTATGCGGATTAAACCACTGGTTGCATGGGGGATGGGTTTGAGGGGTAAGCATGGAGGGACCAAACCAAAGATACTAACAAAGGAGAAAAGAAATAGGGCCTGATGGGAGGTGGGGGGCAGAACAGACTGTACAGTGGGAATAAAGATCATACCTATTTACAGGGAAGTAGAAAAGACATGGTAATAGGTGGATCAAATTGAATGGGAACCCAGAAAACTCTTCCATCTTGCTGACTCCTTTTCACTCCCCTACAATGGCCTGTGCTATCCTGAGACTGCTCTCCAGCTGCTCAGTTAATTCCTCAGGAAAGATTAAACCTACACCCAAGAGTTAGGCTGACCAGAACATAGGTGAAGTAAGAATCAGAGTTGGAGGAAGCTAGCAATGGAGATTGGGCTTGAGTAGCTGCCACCGGTACTGTTCTCTACAGCCCCTCCCCAAACCTCATATACACCTCGGATTCCACTTAATTAAAAAGTTAAGAGGGCAGGTAAATCAATCAAAACCCCCATAAAACAGTATCACAACTGAACTACCATCAATTAAAGTACAAACTGCAGGGGGGATATAGTGTCTGGGGCTGAGGCCATCTGAGCGCCAGAGAGAAAAAAATGCATATGTGTAAGTCAGAGGCTGGTCCCTCCCTTTAGATCACAGTAGAGCCAAAGATGCACGCAGCCAGTGAGGATGCTTTGGAGGACTCTGGGGTCCAGAATCTCCCCCACTATGGGGGAGAAGCTACCTAAGAGGCTGGGTGAGGGGACAGTAAGCCTTGGAAGAGCTCCTGAGCCACAGATGACACTGCATCTCCACCTCTGCCCAGTTAGCTAACAACAAGACTCCAACCTGGTGCCTGAGAGCTTGCCTTCCCATTCTCGCCTCTACGTAGAAACACCCTCCACAAGGCCAACTCAGTGTTTCCAAATATGAGAACTCCAGCCACATAAAAACAAAAAGGAAATATTTCCTTACTCCCCTCTGCTCTGAGGCTTACTTTCCCCCAGGGCCCCTAATGTGACTGAACTGCAAACCTCCTTCCTCAGTTCCTGGGTTCACTACCTTCTCCATCCTGGGGAGGGGAAGAAAAAGAGGATCAAGAACAGAGACTGACCGAAAGCAGAAGGGGAAGGGGAAGGAGACCAAAAAAGAGTTTTCTGAAAAAATGGGGAGGAGGAGGAAAGATAAGTAGGTCACTGTCTTGCACCTATAATACAAAGTGAAGGAAGTTTGATTTGGAAGGTAAGTCCTGGGGGATCTGCCCCCCAAGCCCCAGAGTAGGGGTAGGAGGCCAGTGGCAAGAGCTGCCTGGTGTCGTTGCTGAAGCGTTACAAAGTGCCGTGACGGAGCTGTCAAGGGGCAGCCCTTGGGAGCCAGGGCCCAGTGTGCTGTTACCGTAGGGGCTGTGTGCTGAGCGGTGGGGACGGAGGTTAGTTCTGAGCTCTCGCGCTAGCTCCATCCTTGTTTGCCGCTAGCCACCCCTCAGTTGCTACAACACTGGCTCTTGTTCTGCTGGGACTGCTCATGGAGATCCACACCCTGGCTTCGGCCTGCTGCACCCCCCAGACCCTGGGGTTCACTCTTCGGCAACCTCTTAGCTATCGCCAGGAAGAGATGGTTCAGGTTCACAGCTGTCTTGGCTGAAGTCCATAAACAGTAAGCTGTTGTCATCTGCCTACGCCTGGGCCTCTTCGTACTCTGCCGTGCGCTTGCTGGCCAGGTCAGCTGTGTTCCCCACCAGGGCAATAACGATGCTAGGACTGGCCTGTCGCGGTAGTTCCTTTATCCATGTCTTTGCTCGGGCGAAGGTTTCCTGATTAGTAACGTCATAAACCACAGCTGCAGCTTGGGCACCTCTGTAGTACATGGGGGCCGAGCTATGGTATTGCTCCTGCCCAGCTGTGTCCCAGATCTCAAACTTGACTGTTGTGTCCTCTAGACAAACCGACTGGGTGAGGAAGGCCGCTCTGGTGATGCTCTCCTGGTACTTGTGGAACCGCCCTTTGACAAAACGTCATACCAGGCTAGACTTCCCCACTGCAGACTCACCCAGCGGGACCAATTTGAACTGACATATTTTGCTGGCCTGGGGCTGCCCACTGGGCCTGGCTGTGCTTTTGCTAGTCATGGCTAGATTATAAGAGTGGGAAAGGGTGGAGGGAGGGGGATGCCACAAAGCAGCAGATGGGGGACGGGGGAGGGGGAGGGGGAGGGGGGGGGAGGGGGAGGGGAGGGGGAGGGGGAGGGGAGGGGGAGGGGGAGGGGAGGGGGAGGGGGAGGGGGAGGGGAGGGGAGGGGAGGGGAGGGGAGGGGGAGGGGAGGGGGGAGGGGGGAGGGGAGGGGACGTCCAGGCTTCAACAGTCCTGGGCCTCCATCTCCCCCCCGTAGGGCCCAAGCCCGTGTCAAACAGACAAACAGCTGCAGCTCAGCCAAACCCTCTTGCCTCTCCTCCTCCCCTCCCTGGGGCGGGGCCCCCGGCCTCCACTGAAGTTTTAAAGCATGAGAGTACCTTCTAATTTTTACTTTGATTGTTTACTTTTTTCCCTAGTTAATTTGATCAAGATTCTGTACTGAATTTTACCTATTACAGTGTTTTCGCCTATTTTCATTCTTTTTCTGACTTTCAGATCATGTAGTTTTTCCCTTGCTGTAGTTAAAATCTGTTGTTATTGTCCACAATTAATTAATTAATTTAATTACGCTTAAGTTTTATTTTACCTTGTCAATCTTGAAAAACATTTTAAGCCAGAATTATGAGGTTATAAATCCTAGGGAAGTCTGATTCCTAACCTTAATTATTTTATTGTGTTTCAATCTAGCTGTTTTCATCATGAGAATTAAAGACAATTTTAACCCACAGGAAATGACTAAATGATCCTGTAGAAAGTGCAATAAAAATAACTTTGCTATTAAGTAGTTAATTAAGCAGTTAATAGCACTTTAAGTAGTATTAAGTAGTTAATAGCACTTACACTTAGTGAAGCTAATATATTCTATTTTAAGCATAAGAAATCTAATTTTCCAAATTTCATTTTTTGTGTAGCATCTAGAATGTACTCAACAAAGATTTGTTGTATAAATGAGTGACATGTCAAATGCTAAGTAAAATTTAGAAAATAAAAATACTTTAAAACTTTTCTTGGTATGATTATTCATGTTAGTAAATGCAAAAGTTAGGACTGTTTCAGTATAATTTATCTTAATTGCAGCTATATAATCTTTTCTAAGCCTTTCCTTAGTACTTTGGTGCTGTGTGTCACTGATAACTATTTCATACTTCATGTGCTTTTATTATTTTTTTCTATTACATACAAGTTGATTTTCACTTACTTATAGTTTCTAGACTTTTAAGTTTATATCAGTTTCCACTAGGTTTAGAAATGTAAAATAAATTTTTGTACTCTGGAAATCCTAGACCCTAAAGATCAATTAAAAACATGCATCTTTAAGGTCTAGGATTTCCAAGGAAATATTTATCCATTCACAGCTTTGTCTTTGTACCACATTAATTAGTATCAAGACCCTCAAGCAATATATCATTCTATTTGGTATAATTGCTCTTTCACAATATGTTTTATGGAGGTCTCTCAAGCAACTTAAATACTTTTTAAAACTTGCTTACAAAATGGAGACACGTAGAGACTATGTATTTTTATCCTATAATCATCTTTCTTGAATAGACTTCATAGTAGCCATAACTTACTTCACAATTCTCCATTGTACAGACCTTCCTGATTAAAATGCTTTGTATTATGTTGCCTGTATCTTACCTTATAGATATCAACTACATGTTTGAATGAACATATCTTCCATTTATATCTGTTTCATTGCCATGTACTATAAATATGCCTCAAGCATGTTTTATTTTTCCCATTTTCTGTTTTTGTATGTAACAGGTTTGTTTCTATGTTTTTACATGTTTGAATATTTATTTCCTGTTCTAAGTAGTTCTGAATAGTTCAAGACCCTTTTTTTCTTTTTCCTTTTTTTTCCTAATGCTACGTTTATAACTATCCATAATTCTGGCTCGTGATCAGTCTATTCTTTCTAAAGGGGAGATAACTAGTATGTGCTTCATTAGTGGCAAGTTTCCTCTCCTCTTTTTGTTAAGAATTAATGTCATGATATTGTAAATCAACTGTATTTCAATAGAAATATTTTAAAAAAGAATTATCAAACTAAAAATAAATAAAATCACCTAAAAAATTAATGTCGGGCTTCCCTGGTGGCGCAGTGGTTGAGAGTCCGCCTGCCGATGCAGGGGACACGGGTTCGTGCCCTGGTCTGGGAAGATCCCACATGCCGCGGAGCGGCTGGGCCTGTGAGCCATGACCGCTGACCCTGCGCGTCCAGAGCTTGTGCTCCGCAACGGGAGAGGCCACAACAGTGAGAGGCCCGCGTACCGCAAAAAAAAAAAAAAAAAAAAAATTAATGTCATATTATGAGAGTCAACGTGTATCTTAAATTTCTGTCATTTGACTTAGTTTTGTGATCCTCAAACCTCTCATTATTTTTATTTTATTGTTATTATGAACTATTGTTGAATCTTGTGATTATTACTTCATATTGTTCCTCCTCTGGGAACCTCATTAAATTTCGTCTCTGCAGTCAATATATTAAATTTTTTTTTTTCTTGCGGTACGCGGGCCTCTCACTGTTGTGGCCTCTCCCGTTGCGGAGCACAGGCTCCGGACACACAGGTTCAGCGTCCATGGCCCACGGGCCCAGCCGCTCCGTGGCATGTGGGATCTTCCCGGACCGGGGCACAAACTCATGTCCCCTGCATCGGCAGGCGGACTCTCAACCACTGCGCCACCAGGGAAGCCCAATATATTAAATTTTATAAGCTCGAAACACAAGTTCTGAAACCTAATTACAGTTGACCCTTGATCGACATATGTTTGAACCTCCTGGGTCCACTTACATAAGCAGACTTTTTTCAATGGTAAATACTACACTGCTACACAATCCACAGTCGGTTGGTTGAATCTAAGGATGTGGAACTGTGGATTCAGAGGAATCTTGGATATAACGGAGGGCCAGCTATACATTATATGTGGAGTTTTAGCTGTGCAGAGGGTCGGCACTCCATTCCCTGCATTGTCCAAGGGTCAACTGTACTAGAAACCTAATAAACAGTCATGAGCTAACATCAGGTATTATTTACTAAGGCAGAAAGCCCCAAACCATTCATTTTTATGCAAGACTAAGGCTAGAATCATTGCATACAAGGGTGTATTAACTGAAGTCGGTAGTAGTTCCTTTATGCCTTTGTCCAGAGAACCTTAGTTCTATGATTCTAGCGTGTTCCCGGAAACTGATTTTTTTCCCTCAGACTTATCAGTTAAGAGGGTGACCACCTTATATGAACTCTAGTAATTTTTTTAAAATTTCATAAGTAAATGTAGTCAAGAGATATTTTCATTATTTCATGTCATTAATGTTTAGTCTCAAACTTTTATCTTTTTAGAGCTATCTAAAGTTTACATTATTAAAATCATGTATCATTTATTGTTGTTTATTATTTCTTTCTCCAGGTCTAAAATCCAAAAGCATTAATGATCTGGTGAAAGATATAGTAAGAGAACAATTTAAAATTTTTCAAAATGACATGCAGGAGACCATAGTGCAGCTCTTCAAGACTGTATCAACTCTCTCAGAGGACCTTGAAAACACCAGACAGATAATTCGACAAGTGAATGAAACCGTGGTTTCAGTAGCAGTCCAGCAAAAGTCTGTTTTAATGCAAGAAAATAGGCCCACTTCGACTGATATACTGGATCTAAAAAATCGCATTGTGAATGTAAGACAAGAAATGACTTTTACATGTGAGAAGCCTATTAAAGAACTAGAAGCAAAGCAGACTCATTTAGAAGGTGCTCTAGAACAGGAGCGCTCAAGGAGCATTCTGTATCATGAATCCCTCAACAAGACCCTTTCTAAAATGAAGGACATGCAGGAGCATCTTCTATCAACTGAACAAGTATCAAATCAGAAGAGCGTTCCAGCCGCTGGATCAGTTAGCAATAACGCCACTGAATACATGTCTACTCTACATGAGACTGTAAAGAAGCAGGGTTTGATGCTGCTGCGTATGATCGATGATTTGCACACCCAAGATAGCAAGATTAACAATCTCACCCTTGCTTTGGAGATGGAGAAAGAATCTGTCAGGGAGGAATGTGAACACATGTTATCCAAATGCAGAGATGATTTTAAATTTCAAATTAAGGACACAGAAGAGAATTTACAAGTTTTAAACCAAACATTGGTTGAGGTTCTCTTTCCAATGGACAATAAGATGGATAAAATGAATGAGCAACTAAATGATCTGACTTACGATATGGAGATTCTTCAACCCTTGCTCGAGCAGGGGGCATCCTTTAGAGAGACAATGACATATGAGCAACCAAAGGAAGTAGTAGCTACAAAGAAAAAAGTGGAAAATCTGATGACTGCTGTTAGCAGTCTAAATTTGCTTATCAAAGAACTTACAAAAAGATACAACTTACTTAGAAATGAAGTACAGAGTCGTGGGGATTCCTTAGACAGACGTATCAATGAACATGCCTTAGAAATGGAAGATGGTCTAAATAAGACAATAACTATTATAAATAATGCCATTGACTTCATTCAAGATAACTACATGCTAAAAGAGACTTTAGATACAACGAAGTATGATCCTGAGGTCCATCACAAATGTACCCAAAATATGGAGACCATTTTGACATTCATTTCTCAGTTCCAACGTTTGAATGATTCTATTGAGATTTTGGTCAATGACAATCAGAGATATAACTTTGTTCTGCAAGTTGCCAAGGCCCTTGCATATATTCCTAAAGATGAAAAACTAAGTCTGTCCAACTTTCAAAAGATTTCTCAAATGGTCAATGAAACCAGTTCCCAAGTGATAAAATACCAGCAAATTGTGAGTCATTTGGAGGAAAAAATACTCTCAGCCACAAACATTTCCAAAAATTTTGAAACTCGGTTGCAAGGCATTGAGTCTAAAGTGACCAAGACGCTCATACCTTATTATGTTTCACTAAAAAAAGGCTTTGTGGCTACAAATGAGAGAGACCAGGCTCTACAACTGCAGGTACTAAATTCCAGATTTAAAGCACTGGAAGCAAAATCCATTCATCTTTCCATTAATTTCTCTTTACTTAACAAGACTCTCTATGAAGCTTTAACAATATGTCATGATGCTTCTACAAGTATATCAGAACTGAATGCTACCATACCCAAGATAAAAGGTTCCATACCAGATACTCAGCTTCTTCAGAAAGGTCTGACAGAATTTGTGGAATCAGTGATTGAAATAAAAACTCAAATTGCCCTATCTAATTTAACTCGGTATATAAATCAATCATTGTCTGGTAGTCTTGCAAACATTGTCAAGTCACAGAAGCAAATAAAACCATTGCTGAAGAAACCCAATACACTTAAGAAACCAACAGTGAATCTGACCACTGTCCTGATGGGCCGGACCCAAAGAAACACAGACAACATTCTACTTCCTGGTAAGCTATTGTTAAAAATTAACTTTTAATCTCTTTTCCTATTTAAGTGGTATTTAGTAGGTCTGTATGGTTTAGCAAGACCATAAGATATAAAGAGCACTTACTTAAACTTGAGTAAATAGCTAAGAAATTCAAAGATCCCTGATATATTATTTGAAGCTGATTTTATCCTATATAAAGCAGGCATCAATACAAAACAACTGTTTATAGTGTAAATATTTTTCTACATATTTCTTAACTTTTTTTCTGACAAGACCCCTATAAAACAATCAAGTTTGCCCTTGTAGAACATTTTTCTTTACATGTGTAATTAAAGGAAGCTATTAGACAATGAGCTCCCTGATGAGTAAGACCAGATTGTATCCTATTCGTTTTGGTGTTACCTGGCAAAGTGTCAGTATGCAACAGGAACTCAGTATCTGTTGAATGACTGTCTGGCTGAGTGAAGGTACAGTGAGCAGGTATTTAGTTTGGGCAGATCACAGAAGGCCTTGAATGACAAGCTAAGTATCTTAGTCCCTTTGGGCTGCTTTAACAAAATGCCACGGACTGGGTAGCTTAGAAACAACAGAAATTTATTTCTCGACGTTTTAGAGACTGGAAAGTCCAAAATCAGGGCCCTCTTTCTGGTTCACTTGGTTCCAGTAATTGCATGCTGTTTCCTCACATGGCAGAAGGGGTGAGGGAGCTCTGGGAACACTAATCCCATTCATGAGGGCTCCATCCTTATCTCCTAAGCACCTCCAAAGGCCCCACCTCCTAATATCAGCAACTGTGGAAGTTACGATATGAACATATAAATTTTGGGGAGATACATTCAAGGCATGTAGACATGATTTTGTAAAGAACGGTCTTTGAAAATTTCAAGCAGAGCATTGGGTATGGTGAGAACTGTGTCTCAGAAGCACGAAGCTAGGAGTAGTGTGTAGCATGACTACAAAGAAGAAATCAGAGATACCAGTTAGGACACTATTGGCAAGATCAGTGAAAGCCAGATCTTAGGAAGAGGTAGTTGCATCAGAGGAGATGGGTATGAATAGTGTCATGAAAGTAACATCAACAGAAACAGAAATATTGTGGGAAAATTAATGGTCTAAGGAACAACAAATCATGATTCCGGTCCTAGTTATTTCCGTATGTTTCTGTGTAGCCTTGAGTAATTCCCCTCTCTGGGTCTCGGCTTCTTCCTTTTATGAGATGGGATTGCAGTAGGTATTTTCCTGAGCTCATTAGTAGAAATATGTTGCAGACTGGATTGCTGTAAAACAACATGAGCTTTTCACAGCCTGAATACACAGCACTTGGGGAGGGGAGAGATCTAGAATATTCTGCGGTTTTGCATTTGGGAAATGATAGGGTAGAAGTACCATTGACAGATGTTGTAAACACCAGAGAAGCAAAAATTTGGGAAGAAAGAGGAATTTAGCGTAGTGCATATAAACTACTTAATAGTCTCTCTGTATGAAAGAAGTGTTTTATTAAGATGTCTGGCATATGAGTAATATTAAATAATCTTTCCACAATGAAAAGAATAGCTACGGACTCTTATTAAAAGAAATACAGTGAACCTCTCATATGAGTCTGCTGTTAAAATATACACTCATTTGGATGAATTTTATTGCTTTTTCATTACAAAAGGGTAATTATTATCCTAGCTTAACATGACCCTTCATGTTTAATCTCTGAATGTTCAGAGAATATGAAAAATCACAGAATAATACAAAGTTGAGTTGTCTCTTGACTATTTAAGCTATTGTATTTATTTATGACTCCTTCCAAATTAATCTGACCCAGGAGGACTAATCTTACCATGTGGGATCACAGAACAAATTATTTAGGCTTACATGTTTCCAAGAGAAAAGTAGTATTTCAGTACAAGATGTTCTTACAATAATCATTTTAGGAAAAATATTGAGTTGCTCTTTCTCCAAACTACTTTAATCCTTGGTTCTCTTGTGGACACTGCAAATGAGTTTCAGTTAAACTCTGCAGGATATGTGATCATACACCAGGCAAACTGGGTCATTCTTTTTTCCTTAAACCAAAAAATACCCGTATCTCTACAGTAAGTATAAATTTAAATAGCTTCAAAATTAATTGAGTTAAGAGACTCAGTAGAACATAAGAACTAATAAACTTTCAGAGTATAAAGAATGCATGTTAGGAGCTTATAAAAATTGCATTGAGACATTTATATCAAGTTGACTCAATATTGGGCTTAATGGGCTAATAATTAACTTAGTACTGATTCTCTTTTTAATGATGCCTTGATATAATTGTTTCTTGTTCCTTTATTTACTGTAAGTAGAATTTTTCTAGGCCTCAAGTTAATAATTAATTAAAAGTTCTTTATTTTATCTTTGTAAAGATAACCCATAATGATGTCAGGGCAATAAAGGTAAATTGGCCTAATTTCATGTGTGGGGCAGATATTCACTGTACCGCAGGATCAGCAACCAAAATGTGTGAGGCCCTTTCAAGTGGATGCGTAGATATGCGTGCTCATTAAGCCGGCTCTGCTTCTGTGGGTCATAAAACTGATGGTATTCATTCAACAGCTGAGCAGGTAAAGTCTACGCAAGATAATGAAACCAGTGGACTCAGGCTAATTTCTCCTCTAAGAATAAACCAATTGCAAAATAAACTACTTCCTTGGATACCAACTGTGAGACACACTGACATACTAGTTAAATTTGGCTGTGTTTCCTTTGACCTTTGCTATGATACTGTAAATACTGTCTAGCCACATTACTCCCCTACCTAACACCAGAAGGTAATTTATCACGATTTTACAAATCTCACAATAATATTATTCAGATTATAGCCACTATCATTTGCAGAATAAATGCAGTTTGTAGAAAGAAAAACCACAGAAACATAGTTTTTAAAATTTAATTTTTTTTGCTTTTTTTAAATTGAAGTATAGTCGATTTATAATATAGTGTTAGTTTCAGGTGTACAGCACAGTGATGCAGTTATATGGTTATACATATATGTTCTTTTTAAGATTCTTTTCCCTTCTGGTTATTACAAAATGTTGAGTAGAGTTCCCTGTGCTATATAGTAGGTCCTTGTTTTTTGTCTGGATTTTTTGTTTGTTTTTTTAAGATGTTGGGGGTAGGAGTTTATTAATTTATTTAGTTATTTTTGCTGTGTTGGGTCTTCGTTTCTGTGCGAGGGCTTTCTCTAGTTGTGGCAAGCGGGGGCCACTCTTCATCGCGGTGCGCGGGCCTCTCACTATCGTGGCCTCTCTTGTTGCAGAGCACAGGCTTCAGACACGCAGGCTCAGTAGTTGTGGCTCACGGGCCCAGTTGCTCCACGGCATGTGGGATCCTCCCAGACCAGGGCTCGAACCTGTGTCCCCTGCATTAGTGGGCAGATTCTCAACCACTGCGCCACCAGGGAAGCCCTGTTTGTCTGTTTTATATAGAGTAGTGTGTATATGTTAATCCCAACCTCCTCATTTATCCCTCCTCCCTCCCCCTTTCCCCTTTGGTAACCATAAGTTTGTTTTCTATGTCTGTAACTCTCTTTCTGTTTAATCTTAATTTTAATAACTGATAACCTCCTTTGAAGCCTAATAATAGTAATACTATAATGATGTAATATTAGACACCATGTATTAACACTTACTACATCCCAGGCACTGTACAAATTATACTACATATGTTCTTTCATTTAATATCTATGAGGTAGCTATCATTATTCTTATTTTGAAGGTAAGTAAACTAACCCTCAGAGAGATGAACTAAGGTATCCTGCCTAAGGTCATGCAACTAGTAAGTGATGGAGCCTGACTCCTGGTCTGTTGGACTCAGGGCTCCGCTCAACTACTGTACTGAAGTAGATTGTGAAGTCTATTCACCTGCCTTTCTCTTCCTTCTGCTTGTGTTTGACGAATCATATCTATCTCAGAGTCTGGTCATATCTGAATATTCCATAGATATTCCCAGGGAGTTTGCTTTCTTGAGGACCCAAATATTACCACTTGTTTCTGCGTTGACCAGAAGGAAGTGAAAGGGCTACTTTTCAGTTTAGCTTTTCTGTGTTAATGGCCAATGGGCAGTTGTCATTGAAAGCTGGCATCAGTTGTTCACCATATCTTCTCTGAGCTGATGCAGTGGGAGGTAACATTCAGAGTTCTCTTCCATATCACTTTCTTCTGAGCCATTCCCACATCCAGTTATGCTAATTATGATTCCTCTCAGGCCAATTCTGATAGATAAACTGTTCTGGTTGAATCCCTAAATATTTGATTTGTTTCTAAACAAAAGTCCAGTAGACACCAAGAGGATTTTATTTCCTCTTTGAAGATTTGTTTGTGGAGCAATTGGCAGATTTGTCCCCGCAGAGCAGGTCGGGCTGCTTGCCTTGCAAGAGGAGCTGAATCCTGAATTGAATTGTTGTTAACAATGTCAGCAGCATGGCTGACGATGCGCCTTCTGCTCGTGAGACCATTGACTTTTTATTTTAACCGTTCCTCCAGTATTTACCAAGTATATTTAACTCTCCTTAATAAACCTTTTATTCATCACTGTCACTTTAACTACTCTTCTTAAGAAAGACTACGTTCTGTAACAGATTTGGCAGTATACCAAATACAACTTTTTAAATTATCATTTCTGTGAATATAAGCAATTTAAAAGAAAAAATAAGAACCTAGTGAATATTTTACTGTCTTACATCACTTTAAAACCATTTCTAAATTTTGTGACACAGCACAGAGGCAGTTGTGATGACTAAGAAGCACTGAACTTGGAATCAGGAAAACAAAGTTTAAGTCCTGCCTAGCAATGTGTTTATTTGTAAAAGTCATTTATTTTTCTAAAACTTACTTTCCTCATTTATAAAATTAGAATAACATATCTACCTTACAAAGTTTGAGAATCAAGGAAATCAACTTTCATACAGTGTATTATTGAGGTAGTTAGGACTATATGATACAATTTTCTCAGCTATATTCGATGTTTATATTTTATTTTCTCTAAAATTTTCACTTAATATTTGATAGGTAATTATTTCCATGTAGCAACATAATTTAAATGCTCATCGTATTCCATTGTTCCATCTTTAATTTACGTCACTGTGTTTTAAACTCAGCATATGTTGATAAATGAGCTTATGCTTACACATAATAAATCAAAAAGAACAGGATTAAAAATATAAAGGCTTAAATGTATAAAAATGCATGGGTACTGACAAGCACTAAAAAATATCCACAAAAGTGTTAACAAGAGTTTTTTCCAAGGTATTTCAACTCTTTATATGCTTTTCCATATCATAAAAAATAAACATTCTCACATATACCTCAGGATAAGTTGACTTCTATACAAAATATTGAATACAAGTTAATTAAATTTTGAAGGATAGCTACTTGAATTGAGTTTACGATGTGTTCTGTAAGGTATCCAAAATGACACACAAGCTTGCTATGCTAGAAGCATTCATGGGACTCAGCATTTAGTTATACACACAGCTAAGGATTACTATAGTGAAATAATAGATGAGAGGATCAGCAAGGGGGAAAGACCCAGGTGGAGTCTGGAGAAATCCATGCATAGGCTTTCTTATGCTCTCTCCCTCCCATGAGGGGGTGTACTTCTATATGTTCTGTTTTCCAGTCACCAAAAAATGCAGTCACATGCGTGCAATTTTTCTGCCCAGAGAAGACCGTCAGATATTAAGCTCTCAAGGGTTTTATTGGGGCTCACACTGCTATAACAATGTACCATAGATAAAGTGGCTTATAGTCAAGAGAAATTCACTTCTCACAGTTTTGAGATCAGGCCGGCATGGTCAGGTTCTGATGAGAGCCCTCTTCTGGATTGCAGACTGTCAACTTCTTGTTTTATTCTCACATGGCAGAAAGGGAAGGAGTGAGAGAGTTCTCTGGGGTCCCTTTTAAAAGGGCACTAATCCTATTCGTGAAGGCACCACCCTAAATACCTAAATGACCTAAATACCTCCCACAGGCCCCACCTCCTAGTACCATCACCAGGGGAGTTAGGAATTCCACCTATGAGTTTTTGGAGGACACAAACACTCACTCCATAATAGGGCTGGTCACATAGGTACCCTCTGTTGAGCACATACCAAAACTCCATACTCTAAAAGGAAAGTAGACGTTCAGCATAAACCATATAGCTTGTCTGAAGAGTCAGGGCACTGCAAAAGACACTTTTTAAATAGTTAGAGAATAGAGACAAGCCAAGTTCCCAGGCATAGATCAAGGGAAAATCCTTGCAAGTCAGCCTTTCTAAAGGCAGCAGTCTCAGGCCTGTTATATTGACTCTTTTCTGCTCATGATATTAAAGATATTCTTTGTGTCAGAGTTGGTTAGCAAACCTGTCTTCTGGGGACAGCCTCCCCAGTTTGTGTCAATAAAACGTATCAGTATTGAAAAGAATATTAAATGAACTTGTTTTTGTTCATTGTTCCCTGGGAGAAGAAAAGACTCCCCTAGTTTTCCAGAGGATGCCCCTTTGTATGGAAGGATGACAGTTGAAGAGAGGATGCTGACAAAATTAACAATCCTTTCCTGCTTCATGTCTTGCAATAAAGTGACCATGGTACCTAAGGTGAACAGTCAGAAACTCATGCACTTGACACTCACATCTGAACCAAAATTTACGACACATGGTCTGACAATAAAAAGGAAATGGGACAGGATACCAGGTTCCATTTACATAGTCACTGCATATGCTGGGATTCATTTTCTAACAAGAATCACAGGAGCTATTTCTCAACAACAGACTGTTTCTTTGACACCAAAGTTTTGACACCAAATTTGATTATTAACTGGTCTGTAATTAAATACACTGAATAGATGTCTTTCCACCAGTCCCTGACAACACTATAAGTTCAAAATTGCACATGATAGTATTATTTTGTGCTGTATTGATTATCAAACATGAAAAAGAATGTGCTGGGAGTATTAAATCACAGATTGTGACCATGTGGCACAGCAGTCTGAGTGGACATGATACTCGCATCTTGACAAAAAAATTGCAGCATAAAAAAATAGCTCTGCCATATATTAACTGCGTACGAAATTTGAAAAACATACCCTAAAAGTTGTAATTGCCAGTTTTACTATACACAGCCTCAAAGTGGATCTGAATGGAAATAATAAGTATTTTATTATAAATTTAATTTGAATTATTCAAAGCTGTTTATTTTGAATATCATTGTTTTAGGGGAAAATATCACATGGCACTTTGTTGATACTATGGATTAATGAAAACTCAAGTCTCTTCACCTCTCGAACAAATTACCAGAAAAATTATTACACAGTGTTTGGACAGCTAAAGAAATCAGTGAAAGAAAGTTATTGTGTGTCAATGTGCCAGAGTCATATAGGAATTAAAATACACATCTAACTTTTACAAAAAAGGAAATCAATTTTTATAGTTAATCAACAGTCCTTTAAGAACTCTTTTCCAGGCTTCATAATCCTAAGCAAGCGTTAAATTTTAAATTTTTCATGGATATTTAGATTCGAGAGGCATCAGCACAAATATTGTGCCAATAAAATTAGGTATTGTTATAGATGCTTTGGATACATCATAACATTTTAAAAAATTCTATCTTCTTGGAGTTTACGCTCTAGCAAGGATAGAGAAAAAAAACATAAGTAAAAATGTAAATTACATAGTATGTTAAAAGGTGATAAATATTATGCATAAAAGAAAAAGCAGAGAAAGGTAGAGAAGCAGAGTTTTGTGGGATGTGCTGAGTGTGTTGGGAGCCAAGTGCAGTATTATTAAATAAGATGGTGGGATAGGCTTCAACTGTGGGAAAAATAGTGAATTCTGCAGGCAACTGGGGATATAATGGAAACTTTGTTATTTTGTTGTAACAAAAGTTGACAGTGGAAGATGTACCTATAGAGTAATGTGATATTTGGTTGTTATGTTTTAAGTTTTAAAATTTTTTCCATGTGCTTTTGAACACTATGCTGTTATAAAGCTGTTTTGAATGTGAAAGAAAAGAAACATGCCACAGCCTATACTAAGCACTAAATGAATGTTATAGGAGTTCATTATCATAAGAGTTTCGTGTCTTATTGAGAACTGAATGTTTGGACAAATCTCATGGAAGAGGTAGCTTTGGGCTGAGCATTTATTCAATCAACCATTTACACACTGTGTTGAGTATAATATGTTTAAATTCATCCTATTGTTAACAATTAAACATTTTTGAGCAGGAGTATGACATCACCTCGTATGTGCATTATTACGATTTATTTTGCATTCTTCCACAGATCAGTCAGAAAATTATTACAGCAGCCCTGGCTTGAATAGATGAAGACTTCAAATAGTGATAGAGAAAGGAACAAAATGGAAACTAGGAATGTTAGTTAAAAGTGAATATATATTCAGTAGAAAACAGCTAATTGAAAATACAAACTCTTAGAATAAAGAATAACACCAAAGTTTAAATAAAGCATCAATGATGGGAAGTTGGTCAATTCCATTAATGGAAATAGGAAGGTTAAGGAGGAAGTACAGTTGTACACAGGAAGAGAAGTTTATTCTGTGATACATGAGTTTAAAGATCTCTTATCCCTATAGAAATGTCCAGAAGTCATTTACAAATGTAGGTCTGGAACCAAAAGAGCGTTTGTAGATAAAAAGTGGAAATTATTGCACAGAAGTGATATCTGAGGGCAAAGAAGTGAATCAGGTAGCTAAAGAAAAAGAAAAGAACTGAAGACAGAAACATGGAGATTTCCTTTATTTGAAGAGAGCACGGGGGTTGGGGGAGGAGTAATCAGAACCAGGAAAGTGCGTGATTCTCTGAACTCAAAGTCTTTAAGAAAAAGAAAAAGACAAGAAGACATAGTGAGGTAGGAGACCTGTGCAAACAAAATAATAGAAGTAAAAATATTGGGGAGAGGTTTGATTTTTATGGTATAATTTACATAGAATTCAAGTCACTGTTTTTGATGTGCAGTCTATGAATTCTGACAGATGTGTAGTCATGCAATCACCACAACAATGAAGATGAAGTACAGTTCTATCACCCCCCCAAAATTCTCTTATGTAACTTTGTAGTCAAACCCTACCTCCACTCCCAGCCACTGGCAACCAGTGATCTGTTTTCTTCCCTTACATTTTCAAAGTGTATTAAATCATACACTGTGTGTAAGCTTTTGAGTCTGGCTTCTTTCACTTAGTGTAATATGTTTGAGATCCATCCATGTTGTTGCATGTATTCCTCTTCATTACCCAGTAGTAGTCCATTGTGTATGGCTGTACTACAGTTTGTTTACCCATTTAGTAGTTGAAGGATATGTTGGCTGTTTTCAGTTTGAGGTGATTCTGAATGAAGCTGCTATAAACATTCACATAAAGGCTTTTGTGTACACATATGTTTTCATTTCTCTTGAGCTAATATGTACCAGTAGCATAGCTTGGTTGTAAGATAAGTACAGTTTTAACTTTATAAGGACAGGCCAATCACTTGCTATTTCCATGAGTAATGTATGAGAATTCTAATTGCTCCACAACCTTGTCAGCACTTGGCACTGTCAATGTTGTTTATTTTACCATTTTAATAAGTGTATTACTGTATCTAATTGTGATTTTATTTAGCATTTTCCTAATGACTAACGTTGTTGAGCATATTTCAATATATTTGCCATTTTTAATACTTCTTTTGATGGAAGATTATGAGAAAAAGGCAAAACAGATGATAATATCAAATAAAAAACATTAAATTTTCTGGGTCATGGCTTAAGATAAAGGAAAATAGTTTAATGACAAGGGTTATAATAAATCATCTGGGACACGGCTACTTCATTTGGTAAAGATTGCTGATATGATTAAATGAGCTTTAAATTATATTTGAAAGGTTGAGAAAATAGATCCCAGAAACAATATCAAGAACAACAGATGCGATTTAAAAAGAAGAACAAAAATTAAAACTGACAATTGAAGGAAAAGTAGTAAAGATGGTTGGAAACAATATTGCCATCTGTCTATACACCAATGAACAGGATATGAGTGATTAGAGCAATGAATTTGAAAACGTAATATAAACAACTGTTCACATTTCTAGAAGTTGTTGAAAAGGGACATATGAAGTATTTTTAGAGCAATGGAAGGATAAGTATTATTTGATAGGTATAATTTTGATAAATGATGCAACAGAATAGCATTGAAAATTAATGTGTCCATCGGTATGAGGGTGAAAACATGTTAGAGAGCATTGGCATCAGGATGAAAGATAAAGAAAAGTTCTAATGTTGTGTGGATAGAGTATCTAGAGCAGATACTGGTGGATTTGTATAATGTTTTCCTGTGTATGACAAAACTCACCCAGAGGCAGTGATAGGTCTCCTCACTAACCTGTTTCAAACTCCATTTCTGCCCTAAGCAGAGATCAGAGTTATCTGCTCTCTACAACGTTACTGTTTAAATGAAGAAAATACTGATGCTAAAATAGAACTAAGCTTTACAAATTTAAAAATAATTTAAATAAGTAATTAAGAAAAGTAAAACATTATGTTATGTAAAACATATTACATATGACATGTTAGGGGTACTATAAATAAAAATAGAAGACATCAACATAAAGTGGCCTTTCATTTTATTCATTGAATACCTATTGAATAAGTGCTGAATGAGCGCCAAGAAAGGTTGAGTGGACAGAGTGGTAAATTCAACACAATCCCTCTTCTCACGGAGTTCAGACATTAAGCAAGTAATTAAAATAAAGAATGGTAAATACTGGCAAAGACAGTGCATTGAAAATGTAAGGAGCTCTTCAGTCAGTTCAAATTTAACATGAATATTTATGAAATATGGAAGTAGGATTAATAGAAAAGTGTAACGTGAGCACATATTAGGGCACAGAAAGCAAAGATCAGAACAAATTGAGACTTATGAAACGTTCCAAGACAGTGGTAGAAGAATTTTAGTCATGTTCAGAGCAGGGAAATGAATATTAAAAGATTAGTTATGCTCTTTGCACAAGACAGTAGAATGTTGAGTTGGCAGAACTTAACTAATTGTACGATCACCAACAAAGAAAATAAATGGACTGGAAGGAGTTTAAGAGGTTATGGAAGCCCAAGGTAGAAGTTGTGGAAAGTCTGCTTGAAATAATTCTATGTCCCTAGAAAAACATGCCAGTGACATCATAGCATCGAACTCTGCATGATGTTTTAGAACATGTGATGAAGGGATAAGAGTATTAGATTAAGGATGAGGTCATCTACTCCATCTTCCATTGATTTGTTTATTCATCTTTAAAAAGACAATTTAGCACTTCTATATGTCAGGCACTGTGCTAGTCAATAGTGACACAAAGTTTAAGAAATGGAGGACCTCAGCCCTCACCTCACAAAAGCCCACACTCATTGGAAGTAAGGACAAGTGAGCAATTACAGTAGGGTATGATAAATTCAACAGAACTTCAGAGCATCAGACAACAAAGAAGAGAATTCATACAATTAATTCTATCAAAAGGGATGAGGAAAGACGTCAAAAAGAAAATGATGCTTTATTGGAGTCTGATTTTTTACTGTTAATTCAAGAAGAAATTGCCTATTGAGCACAAATATGTACAGGAACTTATTATAAAGGGAGCTAACCATTTTTAAAGTATTGTAGTAATAAAGTAAAAAAATATGAGTCAGATGATATACAAAAGTAGATTTGTAGCTGGTTGCATAATGAAATACAAATAGTTTCAATGGACAAATCAGTGCCAACCAATCTTTGGTTGTATGTTATAAGGCTCTCTACTTGACACTATCCATTAAATATTTTTCTCAAAATAGGAATATAGTCAATATTTTATCATAACTTTAAATGGAGTAAGTTTGTTAAAATATTGCATCATTATATTGTACACCTGAAACTAATAACATAACACTGTAAATCAACTACACTTCAAAAAAATTTTTTTAATTCTAATTATACAGGCAGGCAGTTTGGTCACATTTTATATGAATTAGAATTATTAAATATGAGGTAGAATTATTTAAAATATTTATAGATCTCACTCTTGAGACAAATGTTAAAACAAATAACCCTAACTTTAAAAATCATCAGTGACCATGATTTGAAATGAGTGAATTGTAAACTGTTTACACTATTTCCACAAGGTGGAGCCACAGTGGTAACTGTGGCCAGTAATGTATTCTTCCAACCTTTCCTCTCCACGTAATTATGAATTATGTTTATAACCATATTCACAATTTGAGGCTTCCTAAATAACTGAAATTATTCTATACCTAATAAGTGAACTGAAACTTGCCGTCTTCAGCAAATCAAACATATTGGGGATTTACCCCACTCTTTTACTGCTGTCTAATATTCCTTGATGAAAAGATACTATAAATTCATTTAATAAGTCCCTCATCAATGGTCATGTAGGTGTCCTACAATTTTTCACTAGTGCAAGTAATATCATAAAGAACTTTCTTGAATAATTATCTTTGTATACGTATGCAAGGGTATCTGGAATATATATTCTGGCCAGGAGAAATTTCTGACTCCAAAGCAAAAGAACCTTTTTAATTCTGTCAAATATGGTCAAATTGTCCTCCTATTCGAAGGTTCCAACAATATAAGCTCTAACCAACATGGTATGAGAATGCCCATTTTCCTTCATATTGCATGATTATTTAGTTTTTAAATGTTGCCACCTGATAAAATGTTGTTGGTGGTAATTTGTTATTCCTTAATTAGTAGTGAGGTTGAATAAGTTTTGAAAATTTTAATGAGCTTTTGTAGTTTTGGTTCAATGATTTGCCAGTTCATATTATTTGCCCACTTTTCACTATTTTTACAGGTTTACATACTTTTTCTTTTGGATTAGTCAGAAGTTTTCATTTGCTATAATTAGGCATTACATTGTTGTAGCTGTTAAAAAAAAATAGTTTCTCTTAATCTGGCACTTTGAAATTCAATAATGGGTGGTTTTCATTGCAAATGAGTTTTAATTCTTAGGTGGTCAAATGTCAGGATTTTTCTTATGGCCTCTGGGTTTTGTTTATTTTGTTTGTGTTGAAAGAGCTTTCCAAAATTTTAAAGCTCAACAAAGATATTCCTTTTATTTGATTGTAATGCAATCATATATGTTTTTTTCACATTTAGTATTTTTACACACATGGAATTTATATTTTTATGGATATCCAATTAGCTCAGCACCATTTATTGAATAGACTTTTTTTTCTCCCATGATTTGAAATATTACTTTTGTCATGTACTGGTTCCAAATATACATGATTGTGTGTCCAGATAGTCTATCTGTTCTACAGTTGACCAAAATCTTAATATTTACCACACATAAATGCAGTGAATCACAGAATTAGTCCCACTTCCACAAAGCAGGAAAGGGCTTCAGAAGAAGCCGCTCAGGTAGTTCAGAGATTTGCATGAAGTCCCATGATTACATTGGTGGGTGTCCTGGGCCTGGGAATGCATTTTCCTTAATTCTAATTCTGCTGCAAACTATGATTTGAGATCAAAAGGAAAACAGGTCACTTTTACCCTCTTTCATCTTGATTCTTTTTCAGTAACAGAGGAGTATTCAGACTGTAGTAGATCCCCATGCCAGAACGGGGGCACATGTATAAATGGAAGAACTAGCGTTATCTGTGCTTGCCGACATCCTTTTACTGGTGACAACTGTACCGTCAAGGTGGTGGAAGAAAATGCTTTAGCTCCAGGTAAGAAAGTACATGCATCCTTGGATTTGCTCAAGGTCATAAAAACATTTTTTGAACTGTTTACGAATGAATGTTTAGACCTGCTTAATCTGGACTCACTTGAGGATTAATTCCTTTTACTTCTCAAATTAAGTGAATAACGTACATGATTTTGTCAGGTAAACTCATTGATATACACAAGTTGAAATTGTCAATATTGGTATAATAGAGGCAGTTTAGTGAAAATCCCCCCCCCACTTATTTTTTTCCTAGTGCATCTTAAAAGAAAATACATATATATATATGTCGAACTAGTATAAACTTTTTCTCCTCAAACAAGTTGTTAAAGAATACATCTTTGATTCATATCAGATCTGATCCTTTAAATGAAGCCATAACAAGTGAATAGCAGTATGTCTTCTATGAAGGTCAAATTCATAGTGTCATTTTGACTGGCTAAGGGCTGTTAGAACATGCTCAGATGTATTGAGTAGAACAAGATGCCTTTTTGCCCATTTACTTTCGTAAGTATTGGTTGCTATAGATTTACTTCCAGAGCGTACCATTTCTGATTTTTATACAAGAAAATGTGTGCAGGGCTTAAAATATATTCTCTTTAAAATGACAGCAAAAAAATATGTTGCAGATCAGGCTGTTCTTAATAGTGCGCTGCATAATAAAGAGTACATTTTTTAGTCTGTTTTTAAATCTCAGCCTTTGTAAGTACATTTGGCATTAATTACATAGAAGATTGCTTTTGTCTACTTCTCGATAGTGCATACAATTTCATTGGGTTTCTGTTTTAGCCTCTAGAAACTGTTTGACAAGGTGCTGGAAAAATTGTTTCTGCATCATATCAGCTTTAATTCCTGCAAGAGGCTTTAAAACATTCTGACACACCATAATAATCAGAGTGCTTTGAATTCCTTCATCTCTGGAGAGATCAAAGCAACATGCAAATTAATCTCTGAGGCATTTCTATGAGGAAGGTATTGAGTGTTACTACCACCATTCTATCCTGATCTAAACGGAGAAACAGTCTCAGAGAGGCTAAGCAATTTCGGGTAGTTCAGGCAAGAAAAGGGGCAAACACCCAGACACATATGCCCTTGTTAAGTCTGATGAATGACCTTTTTTCTTCTACTAACGCTTTTTGTAACCGACATAAAATGATAAAGATATAAACAGAACAAGATCAAAACATGAAAATTAACTCTTTCCATTTTTTTCCGCTAACAGATTTTTCAAAAGGATCTTACAGATATGCACCGATGGTGGCATTTTTTGCATCTCATACATATGGAATGACTACACCTGGTCCTATCTTATTTAATAACTTGGATGTCAACTATGGAGCCTCATATACTCCAAGAACTGGAAAATTCAGAATCCCCTATCTTGGGGTGTATGTTTTTAAGTATACCATTGAGTCATTTAGTGCTCATATCTCTGGATTTTTAGTGGTTGATGGAGTAGACAAGCTTGCATTTGAGTCTGAAAGTATTAACGGTGAGATATGCTGTGATAGGGTTTTGACTGGGGATGCCTTATTAGAATTAAATTATGGGCAGGAAGTGTGGTTGCACCTTGTAAAAGGAACAATTCCAGCCAAATTTCCCCCTGCTACTACATTTAGTGGTTACTTATTATACCGTACATAAATTAGTGTGAAAGACAGACTGTCACCTTTACTGAGAAGCAGCCAGTGTTTTTATTTATCTTTGCATGCACATTTGCTCTGTTTTTGGTTTTTCCACATGAATGAAAACCAACTTCTTTTTAAAATCTGAGTAAGGCTGCAAGTTTGTTTATTTCATAAAATCATTTGAATATCTTTTGGACAACCTGTATATGGAGTTCTTGCTCCTAAGGAGATTTAGAGGCATGGAAAACAAAGTGCATTTGTTAGCATAACCATTCCTATTTTTGTCTTTTCATGTTAAGGCATTTCAGTGTAAAAGAAATATTATAAAATGACAATCACTCAATATTGCCAGTCACAGTAGTCTTTCCAATAGAACATTTAACTTTGTTATTCTCTGTGTACATAAATATATAACGTATGTTTCTTAAATTCACAAATTCAAATAAAGTACTCAAAGACCAAGAAGTTTCTTTTAACTTTGATTTTTATTCTTTCCTGTTGAGCTGATTAATTTTACATATTAAAATTTTCATTTGTAATGAGAATTTTTAAAGCTGAATTAGAAACTTAAAATATGCTTAACTATTGTTCCCTTCCTAAACTATATTCAATATCCTGTGATCAACCGTAATGAAAAATTTGACAAAAGAATATATATATGTATTACTGAATCACTTTGTTGTACTCCAGAAACTAACACAACATTGTAAATCAACTATACTTCAATAAAATTTAAAAAAAACTATTGTTCCCTTCCTATAATTAGAGAATAAAGTAGTACTTGACACATTTGAACACTTACACCCAAGTCTAAAAATACAGAAGTGGACATTTTACCTGCCTCCATCATACAATATCTACAGGGGAAAAAAATAACACTTTTCTCTAATGAGTATCCTGTGGTAACACATGCAGACCTGCCTTATTCTTATAACAGGTGCATATATGCCATGGTGATACTACAATTTATGGATTTATGGGATGCTCCCTCTGCTTTGGTTTTCTTCTAAGCAACTTATACTGATGCCTTACAAAAGCTTTTATAAGGTGGGTATTATTATCATCATTTTTATGGTTGAACAGCGATTGACTAAGGAATGGACCAAGCTTCACAAGTAGGAAGGACTGAGGCAGTATTTAGAATCAGCCATTCTTCTCCAGCACTCACATCCATCCTTTCTGTATGTTACCTCCTAAGATGTACCATAATTGATTTAATAATCTCTTATGAAGGCCATCTGCATTATCTCCAATGTTTCATTATAACAATGTTATTGTAGTGAACACCCTTAAACATATATTCCCTATGTATTTAACAAGATAGTTTTGAACAAGAGATTCCTATAAGTTATCCTAAAAATAATAAGTAAGAAGTTTTTGGTATGGCAAACGTTTTTCATGAATCAATTACTCTAATGCTTACTATAATCCTATGTATAACATACTAACCGTGTGAGATATGTATCATGTATTATTCTCCTTATACTTATGAGGAACAGAAGCAGGAAGAAGGTAATTTTCCCAATAGTTCAGCAAATTGTGAGAATTTCAGGAACAAAGGATAAGCATATATTTTTATTTTCTAACGTACTATCAAGGTGCCCTTGAAAAGATTTGTACCACTCCATAGGCCCAGTTTGCTCATGTTTAAAGAGTACTCATTACCCCCAACACATACTCATCAAAACTCACAATTTTTAAAAATATTGCCAATCTCGGAAGTGAAAATATTATCTCCTCATGGCAGAAACTTAAAAATTTTTCAAATTTGCTGAAACTTGAAAGTGTATGTTCGGACAAAGAGTTGTACACAAATGTTCAGTGTAACTTTATTTATAATAGCCAAAAACTAGGTTCCACCCACACGTCCAGCAATAGATGAATAGTTAAGCAAACTCTGGCATACCCATGCAGCAGAGGACTGCCAATCAATAAAAAGGAATGAACACACTACAACACATATCACAGATAATCTGTAGAAGATTTCAAACTGCAGCCTAATGAACCTGGAATAACCCTGCAGGTAAGTGTGAAGTGACTATTGCCCATCAGAATGTCTCATGTTGAGCCAACATAGCTGTGCCTTCACAGCTGAGCCTCACTCAGGACACTGGGGAAGAGTGTGAGCCAGATGCGGACAAGTAAAGGCCGAATGATTGACAATTTCTATTCTGTGTAAATGTGTCATTTTCAAAAATATTGGGAAAGTTTTGATAATTTCTTTAGTCCCTGCCTGAAATTACATCACAATCTACAAGAGAGGCAGGTGGGAGGGGCCCTCCAGGACCTGAGGAGTGGGAGAGGAGCAGAGGATGTTTGCCCCACCCACTCGAGCCCGGGAAACCTGATGAGCGCCCAGGCTGGTCCCCCACCCTCTGAGACCAGAGGCAGGAGACCCGCCTGGGCCCCTTCTGTTCTGTTGAGCCTAAGCTCCACACTCCACACCCGCCAGGGCCTTTTCCAGCTCCGTGGGTGCTAAGTATAGGCCCTGCCCACCACCCAAACCCCACCCCTTCTTAGGCCTCACCCTCCACAGCAAGGCCTTCCCCCCCATTTTTTTCTTCTCCTTTTTTACTATTGTGGTTTTGTTTCACCTTCCAGTTGTTGTTTCATCTATATTTTTATTTTTATATTCTTTCTAACATAACTGTTAGTTTCCTAGTCTAATTTTATTTTTTACTGTTCTCCTTTTTTTTTTTTTTTGTCACCCCGTATGGCTTGCAGGATCTTGGTTCATGAGCCAGGGGTCAGGCTGAAGCTGCTGTGGTGGGAGCTTCAAGTCCGAACCACTGGACTAACAGAGAACCTCAGACTCCAGGAAATATTCATCGGAGTGAGGCCTCCTGGAGGTCCTCATCTTGGCAAAAAGACCCAGGTCTACCCAACAGCCTAGAAACTCCACTGTTGGAATCCTCAGGCCAAACACTCAGAAGGACAGGAACGCAATCCCACTCATCCAAAGAAAAAAAGAGAGAGACAGCAAGAGAATATGTCACAGATGAAGGAGCAAGGTAAAAACCTACAGGACCAAATAAATGAAGAGGAAATAAGCAACCCACTTGAAAAAGAATTCAGAGTAATGATAGTAAAGATGATCCAGAATCTCGGAAAAAGAATGGAGGCACAGACTGAGAAAATACAAGAAATGTTTAACAAAGACCTAGAAGAACTAAAGAACAAACAAACAGAGATGAACAACACAACAACTGAAATGAAAAATACACTAGAAGGAATCAATAACAGGATATCTGAGGCAGAAGAACAAATAAGTGAGCTGGAAGACAAAATGGTGGAAATAACTGACAAGGAGCAGAATAAAGGAAAAATAAAGAAAAGAATCAAAGACAATCTCAGAGACCTCTGAGACAACACTAAGTGAACTAACATTCGAATTATAGGGGTCCCAGAAGAGGAAGAGAAAAAGAAAGGTCCTGAGAAAGTATTTGAAGAGATTATAGGGGAAAACTTCCCTAACATGGGAAAGGAAATAGTCACCCAAGTCCAGGAAGCACAGAGAGTCCCATATAGGATAAACCCTAGGAGAAACATACCAAGACACATATTAATCAAACTAACAAAAATTAAATTCAAAGAAAAATTATTAAAAGCAGCAAGGGAAAAACAAAAAATAACATACAAATGGATCCCCATAAGGTTATCAGCTGATTTTTCAGCAGAAACTCTGCAGGCCAGAAGGGAGTGGCAGGATATATTTAAAGTCATGAAAGAGAAAAACCTACAACCAAGATCACTGTACCAAGCAAGGATCTCATACAGATTCAATGGAGAAATCAAAAGCTTTTCAGACAAGCAAAAGATAAGAGAATTCAGCACCACCAAACCAGCTTTACAACAAATGCTAAGGGAACTTCTCTAGGCAGGAAACACAAGAGAAGGAAGAGACCCACAAAAACAAACCCAAAACAATTAAGAAAATGGTAATAGGAACATACATATCGATAATAACTTTGAATGTAAATGGATTAAAGGCCTCAACCAAAAGATACAGACTGGCTGAATGGATACAAAAACAAGACCCATATATATGCTGTCTACAAGAGACCCACTTCAGACCTAGGGATGTATAGAGACTGAAAGTGAGGGGATGGAAAAAGATATTCCATGCAAATGGAAACCAAAAGAAAGCTGGAGTAGCAATACTCATATCAGACAAAATAGACTTTAAAATAAAGACTATTACAAGAGACAAATAAGGACACTACATAATGATCAAGGGATTGATCCATGAAGAAGATATAACAATTATAAATGTTTATGCACCCAACACAGGAGCACCTCAGTACATAAGGCAAATGCTAACAACCATGAAAGCGGAAATGGACAGTAACACAATCAGAGTAGGCGACGTTAACACCCCACTTACACCAATGGACAGATCATCCAAACAGAAAATAAATAAGGAAACACAAGCTTTAAATGACACCACAGACCAGCTAGATTTAATAGATATTTATAGAACGTTCCATCTGAAAGTGGCAGAATACACTTTCTTCTCAAGTGCACATGGAAATTCTCCAGGATAGATCACATCTTGGGTCACAAATCAAGCCTCGGAAAATTTAAGAAAATTGAAATAGCATCTTTTCTGACCACAATGCTATGAGATTGGAAATCAATTACAGGGAAAAAAAACTGTAAAAAACACAAATACATGGAGGCTAAACAGTGCACTACTACATAACCAAGAGATCACTGAAGAAATCAAAAAAGAAAGTTAAAAATACATAGAAAGAAATGACAATGAAAACACGACGACCCAAAACCTGTGGGATGCAGCAAAAGCAGTTCTAAGAGGGAAGTTTATAGCACTTCAATCTCACCTCAAGAAACGAGAAAAATCTCAAATAAACAATCTAACCCTACACCTAAAGCAACTAAGAAGAACAGAGAAAACCCAAAGTCAGTAGAAGGAAAGAAATCATAAAGATCAGAGCAGAAATAAATGAAATAGAAATGAATAAAATAATAGCAAAGACCAATAAAACTAAAATCTCGTTCTTTGAGAAGATAAACAAAACTGATAAACCCTTAGCCAGACTCATCAACAAAAAAAGGGAGAAGATGCAAATCAATAAAATTAGAAATGAAAAAGGAGAAATCACAACTGACACTGCAAAAATACAAGAGATTATAAGAGACTACTACAAACAACTATATGCCAATAAAATGGACAACCACGAAGAAATGAACAAATTCTTGGAAAGGTACAATTTTCTAAGACTGAACCAGGAGGAATTAGAAAATATAAGCAGATCTATCACAAGTAATGAAATTGAAACTGTAACTAAAAATCTTCCAACACACAAAAGTCCAGGACCAGATGGCTTCACAGGTGAATTCTATCAAATATTTAGAGAAGAGCTAACACTGATCCTTCTCAAACTTTTCCAAAAAATTGCAGAGGGAGGAACACTCCCAAATTCATTCTACAAAACCACCATCACCCTGATACCAAAACCAGAAAAAGATATCACAAAAAAAGAAAATTATAGACCAACATCACTGATTAACATACATGCAAAAATCCTGAAAAAAATACTAGCAAACAGAATCCAACAACATATTAAAAGGATCTCACCATGATCAAGTGAGATTTATCCTAGGGATGCGAGGATTCTTCAATATAAGCAAATCAGTGTGAAACACCATATTAACAAATTAAGGAATAAAAACCATATGATCATCTCAATAGATACAGAAAAAGCTTTTGACTAAATTCAATACCCACTTATGATAAAAACTCTCCAGGAATTGGGCATAGAGGGAACTTACCTCAACATAATAAAGGCCATGTATGACAAACATCATACTCAGTGGTGAAAAACTGAAAGCATTTCCATTAACATCGGGAACAAGACAACAATGTCCACTCTCACCACTGCTATTCAACATAGTTTTGGAAGTCCTAGCCATGGCAATCAGAGAAGAAAAAGAAAGGAATACAAATCGGAAAGGAAGAAGTAAAACTGTCACTGTTTGCAGATGACATGATACTATACATAGAAAATCCTAAAGATGCCACCAGAAAACTACTAGAACTAATCAATGAATTTGGTAAAGTAACAGGATACAAAATTAATGCACAGAAATCTCTTGCATTCCTATACACTAATGATGAAAAATCTGAAAGTGAAATTAAGAAAACACTCCCATTTACCATTGCAATGAAAAGAATAAAATACCTAGGAATAAACCTACTTAAGGAGACAAAAGACCTGTATACAGAAAACTATAAAACACTGATGAAAGAAATTAAAGACTATACAAACAGATGGAGAGATATACCATGTTCTTGGATTGGAAGAATCAACATTGTGAAAATGACTATATTACCCAAAGCAAACTACAGATTCAATGCAATCCCTATCAAAGTTCCAATGGCATTTTTCACAGAACTAGAACAAAAAATTTCACAATTTGTATGGAAACACAAAAGACCCCGAATAGCCAAAGTAATCTTGAGAAAGAAAAATGGAGCTGGAGGAATCAGGCTCCCTGACTTCAGACCATACTACAAAGCTACAGTAATCAAGACAGTAAGGTACTGGCACGAAAACAGAAATATAGCTCAATGGAACAGGATAGAAGCCCACAGATAAACCCACGCACATATGGTCACCTTATCTTGGATAAAGGAGGCAAGGATATACAGTGGGGAAAAGACAGCCTCTTCAATAAGTGGTGCTGGGAAAACTGGACAGCTACATGTAAAAGAATGAAATTAGAACCCTCCCTAACCCCATACACAGAAATAAACTCAAAATGGATTAAAAACCTACATATAAGGCCAGACACTATCAAACTCTTAGAGGAAAACATAAATAGAAAGCTCTATGACATAAATCACAGCAAGATCTTTTTTGACCCACCTCCTAGAGAAATGGAAATAAAAACAAAAATAAGGAAATGGGACCTAATGAAACTTAACAGCTTTTGCACAACAAAGGAAACCATAAACAAGATGAAAAGACAGCCCTCAGAATGGGAGAAAATATTTGCAAATGAAGCAACTGACAAAGGATTAACCTCCAAAATATACAAGCAGCTCATGCAGTTCAATATCAAAAAACAAATAACCCAATCCAAAACTGGGCAGGAGACCTAAATAGACATTTCTCCAAAGAAGATATACAGATTGCCAACAAACATATGAAAGGATGCTCAACCTCACTAATCATTAGAGAAACGCAAATTAAAACCACAATGAGGTATCACCTCACACCGTTCAGAATGGCCATAATCAAAAAATCTACAAACAATAATTGGTGGAGAGGATATGGAGAAAAGGGAACCCTCTTGCACAGTTGTTGGGAATGTAAATTGATACAGCCATTATGGAGAACAGTATGGAGGTTTCTTATAAAACTAAAAATAGAATTACCATATGACCCAGAAATCCTACTACTGGGCCTATACCCTGAGAAAACCATAATTCAAAAAGAGACATGTACCACAATGTTTACTGCAGCACTATTTACAATAGCCAGGACATGGAAGCAACCTAAGTGTCCATTGACAGATGAATGGATAAAGAAGATATGGCACATATATACAATGGAATATTACTCAGCCATAAAAAGAGATGAAATTGAGTTATTTTTAGTGAGGTGGGTGGATGGAAATAGAGTCTGTCATACAGAGTGAAGTAAGTCAGAAAGAGAAAAAGAAATACCATATGCTAACGCATATACCTGGAATCTAAAAACAAAAAAAAAATGGTACTGATGAACCTAGTGGAGAGCAGGAATAAAGACCTCAACATAGAGAATGGACTTGAGGACACGGTTGTGGAGGGGGAAGCTGGGGTGAAGCGAGAGAGTGGCACGGACATATATACACTACCAAATGTAAAACAGATAGCTAGTGGGAAGCAGCTGCATAGCACAGGGAGATCAGTTCGGTGCTTTGTGACCACCTAGAGGGGTGGGATAGGGAGGGTGGGAGGGAGGCTCAAGAGGGAGGGGATATGGGGATATATGTATGCATATAGCTGATTCACTTTGTTGTACAACAGAAACTAACACAGTATTGTTAGCAATTATACTCCAATAAAGATCTATTAAAAAATAAATTAAAAATAATTTTTTTTAATTTCTTCAAGTACTCCTAGATTAAACAGAATCTTTGTCTTCCAAATATACTTCAACAGATACCAGTGATTTCAATGTCCTGCCTTTTCTGTAATATTAGCAAGAACAGAAGGAAGTAAATCATTTGACAATATTTTTATTGCCCTGCACGATTTAATTTTTGATTTTGTATTTAGATAATTTAGAACATTTAGCACTAAATGATGCTTCGGTGTTTGGAGTTTTAATTACTAATATTATTCTTTATTTTCATACGTATTTGTAAAAATACACAGTTAAATGACAAGTTGCCACCCATAGCCAAAAAGCATTCCAGCCACTTCTAAGTTGCTGTGACCTTGTCTCGGTATCTTTTAAAAAGCCACCCAATAAAATGTAGGACAGCTATGTAATATATTTCTAATCATCATGATCAAACTTTCCATGTATAAAAAATATAACACTGGGATTTTCTTGATTTTTCCTATGGAGACAGCAGACTTTAATGGATATTATTTCCTAGATTGAATTCCAGAGCTCTACTCTCTCACCAGACCTTCTTGCCCAGCAAACTCCCAAAGTATACTAACACTCTAATTACTGATGACAATTTCATACCCATTCATTCATCAGTTATTTAATAAACACCTACTTTGTGACAGGCAGGATAAATCATATATTAAATAATGTAAAAATAAGTATCAAGTAAATCAGCACAGATAGATACTGCATTTTAAATACATTATTCAGAGTCATGCTGCGATTTACTCCACCAAATCGTGAGTAGTTCCATAAGGATAGGAAATGTATCTTTAATAACCAATCCCTCTTTTTTCTGCACCTCTGACTGAACTTCCATTACTTGCTTTTGGATCACTCTAAGAATTAAGAAACTTCGTATTCGAAGCCAAGTGTGCCTACATTGCTCTTTCTTACTGTCTCTTACCAAATTTCTCATTTTGGTAGAAGGGGCTAATATCATTTGGGCATTAAGAGGCTAAAAATAAGCCATATTGATTTTCGGCTGACTGGTTTAATGCTCTTAAAGGGGATTTTTTGAAGTTGTTTATCTGTTTCAAAATATAAATTTACTGAATTGAATGAATTTCTAATTTGTAGAAGTTCAGTTATATAGAAACATTTTATATATAATACATATATTTATATTACATATACATTCAGTTATGTTATATATATATAACTTAAGGTTTTCACTTACCTAATATATATCTAATATAAATATTTTTCTAATATATATAAATTATGTATATTATACATATAAAACTTAAGATTTTTATCATGTACTTTTTATCCAAGTCTAAAGAAAATGGGTATACAACTTGGTACTTTAAAAAAAAATTGCTATGGTTTATTACTGTCAACTTTTTCACATTAGAAACTAGCTGAGTAATAATCTTTGTCTTCAAAAGCAATTTTTGATGCAATAAAATTCTCCTTATTCAAAATAGTTTGCCTATCCTCTATCCTTGCAAGCATGTGTGGGATGCATTAGAGCAGAAATGATAGCCCGCCCTTCCTAGATTGTACATTTAGTCAGGCTGATCCTCCCTGTAAGAGGCAGAGATGTCTGCTGCCCCAGCGGTTTCAAACCCAGGGTTTCATCAATGAGCAGAGGAGTGTTATAAAGCACCTTCCCCTGGGAGCTTTTATCACAGCTCGGTGAGAATCTTCAATGAGCTGTACTGCGTTTGTGCTTGGAGAAAAACAACAGCAAAGTAGTGTCCATTTCTCTGGGCTGGCATCGTGACTAAACAATCCCGAACTCTGGAAGAAGTCCAAATTTAGGACTTTTTTAGTACTTTTATTCGTGGGTTTCTTCATGAAATATCAAAGCCCAGACTTTGGTCTGGTACCAAGTGTCGTTTGTAGTAATATTTAGTATTACGTAGTAATATTTAGAACATTTAAAAATGTTATTCCCATATTTTAAAAAAATATTAGTCCATAGCAGATCCTGGTGGCAACATGATTTTCTGTTGGATTCAAATAAATACTTACATCCAAGCCCATTGAAGACTACAGTTAAAATGCCACAAGACTGCAGCCTAGGAGTTAGTGTTTTTTTCAATGTATTTAAATCTACATCCAAATATTTGTATTCAAACACTTGAATTCCCCATATCTTTTAGATTCAAACAAAAACTGTATCAAGTCCACTCAGATTAAGAATGAAAATACTACATGACACAACCCGAGGGGTGAGTGTTCTTATAAATACTACTCTACTTGGCTTACTTTAGCCACTAGTGAAGAATTTGACTAGATCCTTCTTACCAGGAAACAGGCAGTTACAGATAGTTTCTAAAATTACAGATAGTTTCAAAAATTTTTTTGTAACTTACTTCCATTGATCTTTGCTGTCACCATCATCACCACCAATGCATTTAATTGTACATAATGTGTATAAAGAGGACTGCATATCTATTTCTTCATCTATATGAAATTTGTGAATTAAGGATGACAATAATTTGCCAGAAAACATGTGTAGAAAAAAATACACTTATTTGTACCACCTAGCCATTTCCAAAAATCATTTGAGGTGGCTAGATGAATAATATATGATAGCAAAAATATTAAACTTTAACAAAGATAGTTGCTACTTACACATCCAATATATGTCAAGAACATGTGCTTTTCTTAGCCTAATTTCTTAGATATACTCACATGTACTACTTTTCAAGATTTGTCACAGAGTAATCTTGTGCTTAACACAGAATACTCTACAGAGATGCTTCCCGCAATCTGAAACCCTCTTTCAATCCCCTACTGCATCTGATTCCCTATCCCACCATCGTAGAATTAATGTTTAACGAACATGTTTAGATCTCTAATCCTGCTGAGGAGGCAGCTAAATAGTGTGGAAATTATTCTGTAGATTTAAAAGACTCTCCAGAGATTACATGTCTTTTTAATGCTACTTTCATTGCCCTTTCTGAAGCTTGTCATTAAGTTTTTGAATCATGATTCTATTTCATAAACACTAATTCTCATTCCTTTAAATGGTTGGCAAACTGACAGGTCATACGTGGGTTTTAGCCTTTCACAGAGTTCCATATTAACAGCAAACTGTGAACTCCACCCCACTCAACGAATGGAAGCAATAAACAAAGACCATCACTGAATGTCTGTATAATTTTGGCTTCTCTCATCCCATGTGGTATACTCAAAGTACAGCATATTTGAGAAAGCAACCACAACATCATCATTACCAACAATGACCACCAACATCCCTAAAGGCATTCTTGGGTATCACAAAGGAACCTATCTTTTCATATTTCAGAAATACATTGTAAATATTACTAGAGCAGTACCAGTACCTGAAAACTGATTCTGTAGTGTATTCTGAAAAATGGGCAGACTAAGATGCCTATAAAGCATCTTACAATAGAATTCCACGAGGTCGGGTACCATTTGCCCATCAATAAAGTTCTTGGCACTGCAGCTAGTGGAAGATCACTGAGATCAGTAAATACACAGAACATGCTGTAAACCGAAAAGAATTAAATGTCTTAAATTTATTAATTAAATTTTACTAAAAGAAAATTTTCTAGTAAAATTCATTTTACTTACTTTAATGGAACAAAAATAATTTGAATATTCAAATTTGTGATCACCAACCCCAAAACTAGTCCTGATTTTCTTTTTTTTTTTTTTGATTGATGTAGAGATTTAAAATGTGACATCTATATTTGGCTAATGTTGTTACCTTTGTTAGAGGTTTTAGCCCTGTGATGAAGGCATCGAATTTTCTCATTCTGGGCTGTAACAAACAGCTACTTATTTGCCCTAGATACATCCTTAATACACTGATGCAGTTTTGCCAGCAAGTTATGTCTTCTTCACACCAATGGAAAAATTATCTTGGCAAGTAACCTTGTGAGGAAACTATTTGCAAGAAGGCAAAATAGCTACCACCTCAGGGAGAACGACTACTTTCACTAGTAAGTAATTATGCAGAATTTGAATTGCCGTTCTCTTTTTGAAGTACACATCACACCAACTTACTAACCTCCCTTGTATCACTACACACACAGACCTACTAGAGCATGGACTTGAGGATATGGGGAGGGGGAAAGGTAAGCTGTGACAAAGTGAGAGAGTGGCATGGACATATATACACTACCAAATATAAAATAGATAGCTAGTGGGAAGCAGCCGCATAGCACAGGGAGATCAGCTCGGTGCTTTGTGACCGCCTGGAGGGGTGGGATAGGGAGGGTGGGAGGGAGGGAGACGCAACAGGGAAGAGAAATGGGGACATATGTATATGTATAACTGATTCACTTTGTTATAAAGCAGACACTAACACACCATTGTAAAGCCCCAATAACGATGTTAAAAAAAAAAAGTTATAACATCATTTTTTCCCCTACAACTGTAAAATCAAAAGCAACACAAACTACAAAGAGAAAGCTCCTAAATATTTTCTTTCCCTCTTGCTTCTGACAGAAAATGTATGGAGACAAGAGAAAGAAGAAAGATCACAACAGAAATAAGGGGGCTTCCCTGGTGGCGCAGTGGTTGGGAGTCCGCCTGCCGATGCAGGGGACACGGGTTCGTGCCCCGGTCCGGGAAGATCCCACGTGCCGCGGAGCGGCTGGGCCCGTGAGCCATGGCCGCCGAGCCTGCGCGTCTGGAACCTGTGCTCCGCAACGGGAGAGGCCACGACAGTGAGAGGCCCGCGTAACAACGAAATACGGAGGAGGAAAACGAAGATGAGTAGAAGGGGGAGGCTGCCCATAAGAGGAGGAGAGTGCTAAGAGGGAACAGAAGAAAACACTAGAGACAAACTGGTTACTGTTGAGAGACAGAGTATGGTCAGACACAGGGTGAGAGCGTGGAGGAGTGAAAACCATCTGAGATGTAAGGTACTGGTACCATTTCATCAACTTACCTCTAAGCCCAGACGACATCGTTACCCAGCAAGGACTCGCCGCCTCTCACACACAGAAGCAAAGACTTTGGCACTGGCTTTTGAGAAAATAGAGCGCTTTCTTCTGAGGTCCACCAGCAAGGAGACAGGAAACAGGGCTCAAATCTGTCTTCCTGCTCTAGGCTTCAGGGTGAAATTCAAGGGGTTTGGGAAATTTCAAACTTGGAAGCTGACTGGCTAGTCTCAAAGCAGTCCATAAAAACTACTCGTGCTGCTGGAAGCCAGAATTTCCTTACTGAAGGAAGTTTTGATTGCTAAAGGGCTCTGGTGGCAACACTTCTATTCTTTGAGTTCCATAGACTGAAGATCCTTCACTCTGGGGTTATCCAGGAGACATGGGTTCTCATCTTGCACATGCCCAGTGCTGTCTATGTAAAATAACTCAAGGTTTGATTAATCAACAGCCTATTCAAGGAGGCAAAACCAGTTTAAGCGGATCAGTGCTTTACCAGCTGTTTCAGTTTGATTAATCAACAACCTATTTAAGAAGACAAACTGGTTTAAGCTGGTCACTGTTTTACGCAGTGTCTCAAAGTGTTTTCTCTAGCAGAGAAAGTCTACAATGCCTATTGTTACTGTCTCTCCTCACTCCAGCTGCCTTTTTGAAAACCTGTAACTTTGTCTTGAAAAAATTTTGACATTGTCCTTTGGGCTGTGTGGAATACTATTCTCTGAGTAATGTAACAGTAGCTTCACAAATTGGGAAGCAAAGGGGAAAGTATTACTCCCTCATTCCAAAAATTCTTTATGATTGTTTTCTCATATTTTGGTTCTTGAAACTTGGTAATGTGTCTAAGAAGAGAAGAAGTTAGCATTCCCACAGATTTTCATTTAGTGGATTTTAAGATTGTTTCCTGGTATAACATGATTATTAGTGTGTTTATTCAGCATTCTCCCTGAAGTCCTGTGAGGCAGGTCTGCACATTAAAACAAACGGCATGAATGGGTAACGTGGGCACATTTTCAACAAATGAAGCTTATGCTCCAGTAATGCTAAGAATTGCCAAGCATCTAAACTGGCATTGCTGCTGAATAAATGTAGGAAGTTAGCAAATATAAACTTTCTATATGTTTTCTGAGATCTAAAAGCGAAGAAAATGCTATCGAATTTTTAAAAATTTAGAGTTAGTGGCTTTAAAATGAATCTGCATTTAATTCAGATTGCTCTTAATATAAAGTATAATATGTTCTATATAAATATTGATCATAGAGCTTCCCTGGTGGCGCAGTGGTTGAGAGTCCGCCTGCCGATGCAGGGGACACAGGTTCGTGCCCCAGTCCGGGAAGATCCCATGTGCCGCGGAGCGGCTGGGCCCGTGAGCCATGGCCGCTGAGCCTGTGCGTCCGGAGCCTGCGCTCCGCAACGGGAGAGGCCATAACAGTGAGAGGCCCGCGTACCGCAAAAAAAAAAAAAAAAAAAAAAAAATATATATATATAGATAGATAGATAGATAGATAGTTAGATCATAAAATGATGTCATAATATGCATCTCTCCCCCAAATTTCTCTCTTTTTTCTTAAAAGATAAAGAAATTTCCACCTAAAGTAACATTTCATTGATTTCAGCCTGCATGTCTTTTGGAAAAGGAAAGAATTTGATAATCAAATGCATTATATAAATAATTAACTGTAGGGGTGGAGTTTGGGAGAGGAAGTTCTTTATAAAATCTCAGAACAGGTATCAGAAGCACATAATTCTGATTTTCCCTCCCTGAAATATAACATCATCCGGGATTAAAATGACAATTTTTTCAGAATAAATGGAAAGACATTCTGGAAGGTATATTATTTTATTTTCCAACCCTTTTGTTGGAAAAGGCAAAGAAATAAGGGCGACTCTATACCTTTTTTTGCCCACTTTAAATCTTACTTTGACCTCTAGATTCACCCTTCCTGTGTTTCTCCGCAACTCCCCACATTTCCTCAGGAGCCTCTCAAACTGCTGTCATTTACCCAGCAACCAAGACGGTTCCAGGTGCAGACGAATGGCCTTTGCAAGACCTGAGAACCAGCCAAGACCTAATTGCCTCTCCCCAGGTCCCATTGGCAGGAGCTTTCATTCATTTCTCCCCCTACAACCACTCCTTTTCTAGGAAAGCAAGCCTCCAGGCAGGACATCACCTTCTCATTACGCAGCAGCTTGGCGAGCTGCAGGAACGTCTGAGCCTTAGTCTGAGAATGTCTGGCCTTGCGAGTGAAAGGAAGAGCTTTGGTCTTGAACTTTCACGATTCTGCTTCTCCTTTGGCAGGTCCCTTCTATTTCCCTTTCCTTTTGCCCTCGCCCTCCGCCTCTTCCTCTCCTCTTCTTTCTTTTCTTCCTCTTCTTTTGGTTTTCTAACTGCCTGTGTTTTCTCTATTTACCCCTGTTGGCCTCTTCTTTCACTTTCATGATCTCTTTGGCTCTCTCCTTTGTCCTGCTTTTTCCTCCCCACTCTCCATTTCTTACACACATTTCCATAAACCATCATTTAAAGAATGTACAGATTATAAAGTCCTGCTGTCCCTTTTTTCCCTATTTTATTTTTTGCCCCATATTTTCTAAGGTCCAAGAATAATTCAAAACAAAACACTCTCCAGGAAATTCTATATTTTCAGTGAAATTTATTTTATTGTGTAATAGACCTGAGGGAAGCCTAATTGTATTTTCTTTTTTGCAAGTATTACTACTAATGTGTTGTTCAATAGGATTCTGTAACTGTCTAAATGAATTAAACTGCCATCTGGGTCGTATATTTCAAAGAAATAATTTAACATTGTTATTTACAAATTGCATCCGGTTTAAGCATAAATTTTACTTATTTAGGTGAAATATTTATCTTATGCAGAGAAATACTCTACTTATTTAGGTGAACTATTTGTCATGTGCAAAAAAATATATGGAATGAATGACCAAAAAAAAAAGGACTGTATATGGCCACCTTTATAATCAAGTAATATGAAAATAATACACAACTAAATAACACGATTTGTAATAGATGAGGCAATCCTTGGGGTAAATTAGCCACTGAACAAAAAATCTCCCAGTCAAAAGATTTTCTTCCTAAGTATCAGAAGCCTTTTGAATGTACAGAGCTCACATTATTGAAAATCAGTACAGTTCAATCGATGAAGATTAAGCATGATGAATGCTTGATTGTCTCAGATGAGATCACACGTGCTGACAGAACATCTGTTACAGCCTTCCTGTTATTTTATTGCAAATTTACAACCTATTGCAACTAAAATAACATGATTAAAATTATAGACATTTTGAATAAAGGATAATTTATAGACCTCTCTAAATAATCAAACTTATTGCTCAAATAACCAAAATTTTAAAAAAGAAAAGATTTCTGAAACCCTATACGTGTTGCTTTTCATTACAAAGAAACACTGGTATTTGGTATCTACATTCAGGCATAGCTACTACAGGGGGGAAAAGAAAAAGGAATCCCAGAATCAGAAATCTTCAATGTTCACTTATTTGTTATATTTATTAAAGTTATTTCACAGACAGTTAATCTTGGTTTTTCCTGTTTGCAATACCCACAGGACTAACCCAATGGTCAACATACAGTAGACATTTATTTAGTATTTGTTTACTGAACACTTGACTTGAATAAAAATGTCTGAGTAAAGTGTTCATAAGGTCATGTTTTAGGTAAGTACAAATGTTTCATGTTGTCTAAGAAAGTAACTAAAATTACTTCTTCAAACAGAAAGATGCCATAAAGATTTGCATAATTTTTACAGGTGTGTGAAATAGTAAGTGTAATATTTAATGTTTATAAAAACAATCTCCCTTATATAATTGGAGTTCCCTGTAACCTGTCTGTTCTGTGTAACAATTAAACCTATGGAACTGGGTCGCCTCCCAATAAAAGGCTATAAAAACCATTTGTAAACCACAGCTTGACTATTTGCATATTGCTAACTAAAAGTTCCAATTTCATTATTTATTTACCTTAAATCAAATTTTCTGACTAGAATTAATGATATATTTAGGAGCCAAGATGGTCAGGGGTTTCTTTAACAAGGCTTGAAATCAGTTGTCAGTTGGTCAAACACAGAGGTCACACCTATTTTATGGGAGAGGCATTCTATTGGGGGGCCGATCTTATGGGCATGGATTACTGAGTTCAAACTCCAGTTATGAGCACTGGACTCTTTTGTGCCTCATTTTCTTTATCTGTAAATAGACATAAAAATAGTTCCTATTTATTATTAAGATTTGTATACAGATTAAATATGATGGTTCATGTAAAATGTTAAATGCAATGATTAACACCTAGTAAGTACTCAATAAATGATGAGCTTAGCACTGTGATGCTGGAAAGAAGATTGTGAAGGGTGAAGGGGAAGGCACAGAAAAGGGGAGGAGACAAATAGCAAGCTCGCAACTACTGTTGGATTCAACTTTTAACAAAGAAATAAAAAGCAATTATTAGTACAGTAAGAAAGCTTATGAAAACGGATAAGACAAAATATACCCTGTTACCAGAAGAAACTTGCATAGTCATCATGTAACAGACTGAAAAACTGAAAGAAAAATAAGTACAAAGAAACCCTTGCACACTGGATAGTGTACTTCTGAATTGAAATGTATCCTTAGCCTGTGGTGATACATCAGTGTTTGGGGGAAACATAGAAAATGAGGGCATATGAAGAAGAAAATGCAACAGGAAATTATTTGTTCAACTTCAAACGCTATATTAATTCTTCACGTTTCTTTAGGTCATAGTGACACAAACCTCACAGGGGAGTAAAAAAGTTTTATCTACAAAAGGATATGAAAAAAAACATTGCCGAAATGAAAAAGGATTTCTCATATAGGTACATTTTTTTTAATTGAGATATAATTGACATATAACATTATATTAGTTTCAGAAGTAGAAATAAGTTGCTAAATAAAGTTTTAGCCTGATTATTTGGCTTTTTCTTTTTTGTGTGTGTGTGGCTGTGTTGGGTCTTCGTTGCTGCACGCGGGCTTTCTCTAGTTGGTGGTGAGCGGGGCTACTCTTCGTTGTGGTGCACGGGCTTCTCATTGTGGTGGCTTCTCTGGTTGCGGAGCACGGGCTTTAGGCGCACGGGCTTCAGTAGTTGTGGTGCGTGCGGGCTCAGTAGTTGTGGCTCGTGGGCTCTAGAGCACAAGCTCAGTAGTTGTGGCGCACGGGCTTAGTTGCTCCGCGGCATGTGGGATCTTCTCGGACCAGGGCTTGAACCCGTGCTCCCTGCATTGGCAGGCTGATTCTTAACCACTGCGCCACCAGGGAAGCCCTATTTGGCTTTTTAAAATCAGTTTTACCATAGTATTTATATCTTCTTTAGGTATTATATTAACCATAGTGTCAAGATAACAGATTACATAGAATGTATAGAAGTTAAAACTATTGAACTTCACAAACTGTTCTAATATATCAAAATTGCATGAAAGTTAAGAAAATCATTTTATATTGCTAAGAATTGTTTGGTTCAGTAGTGGTAAAATGCTTCCCTAAAATTTCTTGATTTATCTAAAGTAAGAATTTTTAAAAGTTGGATTAAAAATGTTTTCCCCTGCTCTAGCACACTAGAAAAGACCCGAAAGAAAAAGCAGAGCAGGAGCAATTAAATAAAAGATTTTTAAGGAGGTAGAATGCATAATATTCACAAGTAAGATTGCTTAGCTCAAAACCTGACTCTGCCACTTACTGGCTGTGTGCCCTTAGGTTAGTTACTTAATCTCTCTGAGCCTCAGTTTCATCTTCTGTAAAATGAGTGGTAATAATATTTACCTCATAGGGTTGGTGCAGGGATTAAATTAATAGACATACAGCATTTAGAATATTAGCTGGCATATAAGCAGTACTCTTGAAATATCCACTATTAGCATTTCTGGAGTTTCACTTAAAGGTGATGGCAAAAAATAAATGAAATAATCTTAAAGTTAAAAAAATGATAAAAACTTTTTGGACATCAGTACAGTGTTGCTCAGAGTTGTACACTCCAATTTATTATCTAACAAAATATTTGTTTCTAATCTCAGAGATATCACTTTAAACAAAGATTTTGAGATTCCCAGAAAATCTCACTTGAAACAAATACAAGGAAAAAACTACAGGAAGTATTTTATTAAGAATATCTTGAGTAAGCTAATGTAGAACAGAAACATTCAGATAGTACTAAAATGATTTCCACTTATCTCTGTTGCCCACCTGAAGCTTTTCCAGTATTTAGTCTATGGTACAGGTAAGTCACAGATTTCAAACTTAATCCACTTGGATTCCTGCATGCTTGATTTAATTATGTTTCACTCAAACGGAAGGTCAGAAAATATCTAATTAGCTATTTTACAAAGTGGTTAAATCCACTGTGATGTTGTGATGTAATAGAAATAGATATTTGGTTTTTACCCACAGTTCCTGGCATAGAGCTTCTAAAGCCCTCATAATTTCTTGAATGATAAGGCTGAGTAGATTGTCTTTTGTAATTCATAAGTCCCTTTCAAGTACACCTGAGTATATGTTAATGACATGACTGGTGGCTGGAACCCCTAGATAGCTTTTGGATAAGGTTCTGGTTGCCAGAGGGACCAACCATATGATTGGAGGCCTGAACCTTTCAGTCCCATTCGCTGGACCTCCAGGGATGGGAGAGGGGCTGGGGACTGATCTAATCACCATAAGCCAGTGATTTAATCGATCATGCCTAGATAACAGAACCTCCGTAAAAACCTTGAACAAGGGGATTCGGACAGCTTCTGGGTTGATCAATGCATCCTTGAGTGCCAGGAGGATGGTGTACCCCAAACTTCATGGAAACAGAAGCTCCTGCACTTGGGACCCTTCCAGTGCCTCCATCTGGCTCCTCATTTGCGTCCTTTAGAGTATCCTTTACAATAAACTGGTAATAATAAGTAGAGTTTTTTCCTGAATTCTGTGAGCCATTATAGTAAATTATTAAAACTGAGGAGGTGGTTGTGGAAACCCCCAGTTTGTAGCCAAGTCAGACAAGAGTGTGGGTGACCTGGGGACCTACTACATGTGATTGGCATCTAAAGGTGGAGGGCAGTCATGTGGGACTGATCCCTTAAGCTGTGGGTCTGGGTAGATAGTGGCAGAATTGGTGTAGGAGCTGAGCTGGTGTCCACAGAGAACTGGAGAATTGCTTGGTGTGGAAAATCCACACATTTGGTGCCAGAAGTGTTCCATGGAGGTAAAAACAGATCATAGTAGTAGACTCCTGTAAAGAACAAAGGAGGGCTTCCCTGGTGGTGCAGTGGTTAAGAATCCACCTGCCAATGCAGGGAGCACAGGTTCAATCCCTGGTCCGGGAAGATGCCACATGCCGCGGAACAACTAAGTCTGTGTGCCACAACTACTGAAGCCCTGCGAGCCTAGAGCCTGTGCTCTGCAACAGGAGAAGCCACTGCAATGAGAAGCCCGTGGGCACCGCAACAAAGAGCAGCCCCTGCTCACCAAAACTAGAGAAAGCCCGCGTGCAGCAATGAAGACCCAATGCAGCCAAAAATAAATAAATAAACAAATAAATAAATTTAGAAAAAAAAGAACAAAGGAATATTGATAAAAGAATAAGCATATTAAAACAGTCGAACACACCTTGACAATGAATGCAGTTAGATAGAGTAAAATGGGAATAGAACTAGGTTGAGACTGACTCTGTTGTCTAGTGACTGATTCAGATTAGTGATTTGGCAAAGAGAGAAAAGAGCAACAAGGTGAGAATGGACAACACATTCACAGAAGATACGGTTTCTTTTGTCATATACATATACATCTGAAAAGTTGAAATACTGAAAAAAAAATACTGGGAGAAAATAATTTTGCACTCTAGATTTCCCATCTATTTTTGAAATGCACATGTATTATTAACTCCTAGGAAATCAGTCATTCTGTGTTTGGGGGAAAAGTTGGGTACTTAAAATGAGAGCATAGACAGAAGAAGATGTAATAGATTACTTTCTGAAATTCAGAATTCTCTTATCTTTATGCTGTTGTATAAAGCAAGTAAATACCTTGTTCCATTTAAAGTAATAACATCAACATGAACTATAACATGTATTTATAGATTTAAAATATCTTTATTCACAAAGCACCGAGCTGATCTCCCTGTGCTATGCGGCTGCTTCCCACTAGCTATCGGTTTTACATTTGGTAGTGTATATATGCACATGCCACTCTCTCACTTTGTCCCAGCTTACCCTCCCCATTCCTCGTGTCCTCGAGTCCATTCTCTAGTAGGTCTGCATTTTTATTCTCATCCTGCCAATTATACTCCAATAAAGATGTTAAAAAAAAGATTATAAACACAGGAAAAAAAATAATAAACTATCTTTGTTATATATCTCAGATTTGGAGAAAAATCACAATTTTTTGTTTCATTATATGGTATTTGTTCCCTTTACTATATCAAAATGTTGGGGAAAAATTCAACTTAACATCAAATATGGGAGAGAAGGATCAAATAACTTGCTAGGTGTAGCAATATGACTCTCAGGCCAGGAACGCAGGGTCAAATCCATTTCCCTTTCTCCTAGAACTGGTTCTGCCCAAGCTAAACCTAACTTCTGAACTCATGATCCTATACAAGGTACACAACACTCTGGGAAATGTAATTCAGTCCCTCTTCTCAATCCCCATGCCCCCATCTTCTGCCCTATTATGCCTGTTTCTCTTTTGGAGAGCAGTTGCCCAAGCAGGGTCCTTTCTAAATCACTGGGAATAAAAATTTCTTCAGTTAATTTGGTCTCATTATTTGATTTGTCATGAATTAAGAGACAATACAAAGAGATGATGCACAGTCAGAGGGTGTCAAGCTTTTTGAAATTATTCCAAAAAATTCCATTTATATATTATACTAAGCTACCATAGCTCTTAAGCCATACAATGGACTGCACAGTTAATTCTTTGGAAAAAAAGAAAAATAATGCACCAGCATATATTTGCTTTTCCATTGAGGATAACATAACTGCTTCATATAGAAAAAAATCACTAAAAAGAAGGAGTTCTCTTGTTGATTTTTTAAATTTATTAAATTAGTTTTACAGTTAAAAATCCTCAAAATATTGAAAAACTGAAGGAGAATAAGATGATAACTGTCCCATTATATTTCATAGTCTTTGACCTTCCAGAAACCCTGATGCTATCAGATGTAAGCTTTCCACTTATCTGCAGATTTCTTTTCTCTGGGAGGAAACAAATCAGTAATTACGTGCACCAGTTAGATCCAGTTACAATAACAGTAGAAATTGAAAGAGTAGAGTATTTCATGGAGGGTGGCCTGGGGATTATCCTCCCTCTAGATACTTATTGGACAAGGGGTTAACCACATAATAAGAAGCCCATTCTCTTTTAAGCCACATAGATTGTTCCCAATATTGAGGTAAAATACATTTCCCTGTCATTTTCACAAGTTAGTTTAGTTCTGCCATGCACAGTCATATAGAAAATAATTTCTGCATTCTTGCTGTGGCTTGTTAATATCTCTTTTACAATGTCATACCCAGAAGGGAATGCTGGGCTTCAAGGACCAGTTCAAACACCATGTGGTAGGATGCTCAGAAGCTATGCCTAACAGGAATCATCAGGGGTGTGGCAGGTTTTTGACACTGAGATTGCTAATGTCCACTCCTTAGCACTTCCAGTTTTCCTGGGAGTGTCACTCAAGGATCATGTGACCTAGGACGGTAGGCATCTTGTTCCACTATTGTAGCAGCTGAGACCTAAAAGGAGTCCAGAGCCATTTCACCTTAAGATATTCTACAAAAGAAAATGGAACACTAAACTTACTCATGTAAAACTTTTAGCAACTGTAATCAAACTCTATTAATTATGTGGTTATAAACATAATTAATATGTAGTCATAAACATAATTAATATAAAATGTATTGTTATGGGCTGAATCGAGTCGCCCTCCAAATTCATATGTTGAAATCATAATCCTCAGCACGTCAGAATGTAATTGTATGTGGAGATAAGGTCTTTAAGAAGTGATTAAGTTAAAATGGGGTCTTGAGGGTGGGTCTTAATTCACGGACGGGTGTCCTCATAATAAGAGAAGCACCTGCACTGAGGAAAGACCATGTGAGGACACAGCAAGAAGAGGCCATGTGCAAACCCATGGGAGAGGCCTCAGAAGGAACCAAACCTGTGAACATCTTGACCTTAGACTTCATGCCTCCTGATGAAATAAATTTCCATTACTTAAGCCACTTAGTCTGTGGAATTTTGTTATGGCAGCCCTAGGAAACTATACGTGTATGTTATATATAATTATTTATATAATTATTATACAATCATATACATGTATTTTTGATTATATACATAAATAGATACATTAATATATAACAATTAACATAAATTGACATATAACATTAATATTTATATATTTAGTTATAGATAATTAAAAGAGTTTGATAACATTAAATCTATGTCTATATCATCTATATCTTATCTATAAATGTTCCAGTGGGGTGAATTCCCTTAGAAGAAACAATATTAAGGTCAGTATAACTTATTTATGTCAGTAATAAATTTTTATTAGTTTTCATCTACCCTGGAAAACACTAACTGTGAATTGAAAAAACAACAGCTTGTAGGGGACATATAATTTACTTTGCTACCAAGGAATTTGCCTTTTCTAGCCAAGAGCATTTTCAAGAGTGCTGACAACACACTTACACAATTGCCTCCAACCTAACAAACTTAATGAGAAATTTCTATCTGTGTTTTGATCTTCCCACAGCATGGTGGCTGCCTCTCTCAGAAGAATGTACCAATCATTCGCTCACGTATGCTGATAACAGCATGCTGTCAACCTCCACATTGTTGGACAGGTCTATTGTGTTTGAATCCTTAATCATGGGTCCTCACATTCTCATAGAGCATACGTTTTTCCTTAAATAAAGCTTATTCTTTGCTCATGCAGTACATACGGTACCTTATTGTTAATATTGCCAAGCATTTTCCCATTCGTTTTAAAGCTATCGTTAAGACCCATGGGATTTAATTCTTGAGAAAAAGTGGCTCCAGAACTGTTGAATCTAATTTATATTTTCCTTCCAAGACTATCATCTGAAGTACAGTTTCAGCTGACATTGTTACGTTGATAATATGTGAGTTTATTTTTCATCTCTCAAAGAGCAATTGAAAAATTGATTAAGTACCTGAGTGTCATTTGTAAAGTAAAATTGTGAGAATCATTCCATCACCTGAATGGTGCTTTATAATTCTCACTTTCATAGGAATTGTATTTACTCCATAGTTATAGGGATATTTTGATTCATATATTTTAGTGACAGCAGGAAACTTCACTGGATTCTACTACACTGCAGGTTTCAAATATTTTGGTACTCTACTTCTCTAAAATTTTACGTAAGTGGTATCTTAAAATGACATTATAAGGCATCTTATATACAATAACCATTTAAAACTCAAAATTAGCCTACCAGTAAAATATTATTATCCCGATTTTACATAAGCAGTTACTGAGAGACTCAGAAATGTTAGACTATTCACTAATCTGAACCGGATGTCAGAGGAAAGATATGAACCATGTCTGACTCCAAAATCCACTCTCTTGCCTACTATGCTACACGGATACATAACTCTCACTAAAATAATTGTGAATCAGTTCTATTTGGGTTCTGCATTGTAAGATTTTTATTTTCAGGTTGATGTTATTTAATAAACCAGGGTGTTGAAAACCCTTATTTAAAATTATACAACTGGCTGATCAGGTGATTAAAATCAAGCATGAAAAATGGTTGGATAAGCCTGATCACAATAGAAAAAATCTGATATTTTGTTATTAAAATTAATGATTGGAGGGCGTTCCCAAGACAGCACAGCAGAAAGATCCTGAGTTCACCTCCTCTCACAAGCACACCAAAATGATGACTATTTACAGAAAAACTATCAGCGAAAAAGACAAGAACATACCAGAAAAGATCTTCTCCAGTAAGGGTATAAAGAAGGGACCACAAGGAGATGAGGAGAGGCTGAGTCACGGTATCGTCAGGACCCACAGCCCCGGGTGGGTGGCCTACGAATGGGAGAATGATTACAGTTGCAGAGGTTCTCCTCAAGCAGCAAGGCGTTTGAGCCCCATATCAGGCTCCCCAGTGAGGGAGTTCTGCCCCAGGAAGATAGGCCCCGCCCAGTGTTCGGCTTTGAGGGCCACCTGGCTTACTTGCGGGAGACGTAGAGGGCTGTGGGAAACAGAGACTCCACTCTAAAGAGCATCACAAAATCTCACGTGCTCCAGGACCCTGGGCAGCAGAGGTCTTTTTTTTTTTTTTTTTTTTTTTTTTTTTGCGGTACGCGGGCCTCTCACTGCTGCGGCCTCTCCCGCTGCGGAGCACAGGCTCCGGACGCGCAGGCTCAGCGGCCACGGCTCACGGGCCCAGCCGCTCCGCGGCATGTGGGATCTTCCCGGACCGGGGCACGAACCCGTGTCCCCTGCATCGGCAGGCGGACTCTCAACCACTGCGCCACCAGGGAAGCCCTAGCAGAGGTCATTTGATAGGAGCCTGGGTCAGGCCCACCTGCTGATCTTGGAGAGTCTCCCGGGGAGGCAGGAAGCGAGCGGAGCTCACCCTTGGGATGTAGACCCTGGCGGCAGCCGCTTGGGGAGCTCCTTCTACCACAGTACTGGTGTTGGCAAGCGACGGTTTGGAATCCTCCCTCCAGCCTATTAGCCTCAGGCCAAGCAACTAACTGAGCAGGGCCACAGCCCCACGCAACAGCACACAGGCTTCTCAGAAAACCCCTGAGCCCACAGCCTGCCCAGGACGCCATGCTGCCTACCAGAGGGTGCAGCCTGGGACCCAGCTCTGCCCGCCAGTGGGCAGGCACCAGCTCCAGAATCCCCTGGGGCCTGATGCCACTAGCAAGCCTGCTCTAGACTCGGGGACCAGACACACCAACCAGAGGGCAGATGCCAGCCCCAGGACAACCACAGCTCCACAGCCTGTGCTGGCAGGACCCCGCCTACCCACCAGCAGGCCAGCACCAGCCTTTGGACCGGATGAGCCCCGGTCCCACCCACCAAAGGTCCACACAAGCTTCAGGACACCCCAGATCCGGCAGCAAGCTGTGGCAGGAACTGGCCGTACCAACCAGTGGTCCGACACCAGGTTTGGGAACCCTGGATCCTGCAACCAGACCCCAGGATGCAGCTCTGCCCGCCAGTGAGCAGCATTAGCTCTGGGCCCCCTGGGCTTTACAGCCCGCCACCTGGTGACCCGGACCCTACAACCAGGCAGGGTCTGGGACGGCGGCCAGCCACACCTGCTAGACCACCCACAGTAGTCAGCCCACCAGAACAGAAGGACCCAGGCAGCCCACATTCTTGCAAACAAAATCATAAAACGAGAAGCAGAACATGGTGTTCGTTAGGCTCAGCTTTCAGACAAGGTATGGTGGGGCTGAACACGTTAAGAAATGGAAAAGTTTCTTCGACAGATATTTACAAATGAGGTTTCCAAATAGCATTAGAACTGACCCAATTATTTTGAAGATATGCTGATATTATCTCTTCATCCCTCCCTGTGGCAATTTTGAGTGACTGTCAAATAAGCAATTTGAATTGAGTATTTTCCTCTTGTACTATACGGTTTTTTCACCTAATAGGAATGATGTGACACTTGGAAAAGTCTGCAGTGATAACTGACAACAGCAGTTTTACCATTTCAGCACCGTCTGTGGTATGATTTAATCATCCAAGACATTGTTTTTAACTTTTTTTTTCTCCCTTTGGCTAGGAAACCTTATGTGTGGAACAAATATACAAATAAAATGGAAAAGAGTGTACTGCAGTGATTGTAAAAAAAAAATGGTTCGGAAGCATGAAAACCCTGCTAACGTTCCCTGCTCCTTCAACAGGAGGGATCTTGGCCACACAAGGTTTATTTCTATCTCTCCTGGTGTGAGGGGAAATAATGTTTCATTATCTGAATGGTTAATATATTGACACACTGATCAACACCACTGTTTTCAAACATTGTTTCTTCAAAAGAAGAAAAAAAAAATTGTCATTCAAAAAAAAAAGTTGGAACAAGTCTAACCAAAAAAAAAAAAAAAGAGAGAGAATAAAATTTTCCAGAACCCTCAGGAAAATTGCCCACACATCCCAGTTAAGAAACACTAATTGGAGTCACCACATCCTTAATCTAACAAAACATTCTAAAGTATGAATTAGCACCACAAATGAGAAGCTTCATCTGTACAACTGTTAAAAATAATTTTTCGGTTTATCATCCAAATAAAACCACAAATTCATGATTTCTTTTCAAATCTTTGATCTCCAGTCTCTGTAATTCATGAATCTCTAGTTTGCCTATACAACACCAGAAAAAAAGAGTCCTTCTGCTTCTAATTCAATGTGAGGTTTCCGCAGCAAGGGGCTGGCATCTGGCTTCAGTCCTGTTATTAGGTAAGTCTGTGTAGGTCACTTCAACTCTGCATCTTTTCCCTCATGAACAAGGAGAGTTACACTCAATGTTCTTTGAGGACTTGTTGTCGGCCAAGTGATGCCCCTCTCCCCTGAACATAAACCCTGGAATGTGTAAAAGTTAGCTAATATGTATGGCAGATGTGCTTAAGGTAATGATCCTGAGATTTGGAGATTATCTCAGATTATCTGGTGAGCCCCACATGTAATCACAGCATCTTTATAAGAAGGAGGCAGAGGGATAGTTGGTACAGAAGAGGACGAGGCAATGTGATCATGGATTGACACAGCCACAAGCCAAGGAATGCCCGGGTCATAAAAAGCTGGAGGAAGGGAGGAACAGATCCTTCCCTAAAGCCTCCGGAGGGAGCACGTGTCAGCAGGTGTCTGCTGACACCTTATTTTGGCCCAAGAAACTGATTTTAGAGTCCTGATCTCCAGAACTGTGACAATAAATTTCTGTTGTTTAAAGCAACCATGGTTTTTTGTTTGTTTGTTTTGTTTTGTTTTGTTTTTTTGCGGTACGCGGGCCTCTCACTGCTGCGGCCTCTCCCGCTGCGGAGCACAGGCTCCGGACGCGCAGGCTCAGCGGCCATGGCTCACGAGCCCAGCCGCTCTGCGGCATGTGGGATCTTCCCGGACCGGGGCACGAACCCGTGTCCCCTGCATCGGCAGGCAGACTCTCAACCACTGAGCCACCAGGGAAGCCCCGCAACCATGTTTTTGATAATTTGTTACAGCAGCCCTATGAAACTAACACAGGATCTTTCCAGTTTTAAAATCGTATGATTAACAAAAACATATCGAAGATGTGAGAGTCAATAGGCATTCAAAATAGCTTGCTTTTACGAACTAAAATTCTAAAGTACTACTTGGGTGTTAAGAGCTCTGGGTTTCTTGATGTCTATGAATCTGGTGGAGAGACTGGCTCTGATTTTATTTTGTTTTTTTTACACTTACTTGAATGCTTTTTACTTGAAAAATAAAACTAGCCATTTGTTACTAGTCTGGAGCTGATCTAATGTCTAACTTATGAGGCTTACACTACAATCTCCTATGATATAGGATTTTCCTGACCTTTGTTATTGCCTATCCTGCAACTCATCCTGTGGCCTACTCAACCTTTCCCATTTACTGAGGGACCAGTCAGTTGTTTGGATATCCAATTCATTCAACAAATATTTCTTAGGAAATAACCCTTTCTGTTTTAATTCTTCACTCAGCTCTCACTCTTCAACAGCTCTGATTGCTGCCTCCACCATTCTGGTAAAGCTATTTTTTTTCAAGGTCACTAATATCCTCCATATTGCCAAACACAAGAGACACATACCTGTTCTCTTCTTACCTTCCCCCCAGCAGTATTGAACATAGTTGATTTCCTTTCTCAATCATGAAACAATTTCCTCTTTGACTTCTACATCACCGTGCTCTCCTGCCCATCTCTGACGGCTCCCTGACGTATGTCTGAACTCCAGATTCACAAATCCATCTGCGAGATTCACGGCTCCTCTTCAGTACCTAAAGGCATCTGAAATTTAAATTGTGCAGAAAAGACTCTACTTTCCTACTTGCATGCTCCCCTTCCCATCTGTTCTTTCTCTGGCATTCCCTGCCTTAGTAAATGCTGCCGTCATCTCCCAGCTTGCTCCAACCAGAAACCTGTTATCACTAATACTTCCTTTTCCTTTAAACACCATGTTAGATCTATCACCTAATTTTGTACATTATGACAAATATGTTTTCTATTAAATCATGCCTCTCCGTTTCCATGGCTACCATTGTTTCTTGTCTGGACTACCTCCTTCCAATCTTGCCTGTGTCCAACCCATTCTCCATTAGGCAGCCAGGCTGATCTTTAGACAAGTTTACTTGCTTGCTTAAACATCCTAATTTCCTCTAGATATAATTTTATAAGTGAAATCCATGCCTAATCTAGCCCCTTCCTGTTTCTCCAAACTCATCTCAAACACTTCATCACATGCGCAATGAACACTTACGAATTTCTTCAGTTTCTCTAAATGTCAAGTTTTCTAACTGACATTTCTTTCTACATAGAACATTCCTCCAACCCCACCTCCAGCTACTCCTATGTATGACTTTTTTCAGGGGTTTTGTTTTTGGGTTTTTTTTTTTTTTTTTTTGGCTTTGTGGCCTGTAAGATCTTAATTCTCCGACCAGAGATTGAACCTGTGCCCCCTGCAGTGGAAGTGCGGAGTCCTAACCACTGGACGGCCAGGGAATTCCCACCACGTATGACTTTTTATTCTAACTTCAGCTTACGTTTTACCTCTTTAGAGACATTGTCCCTGACCACCCAATACAGAAGGAAAGAAATAAAGGAAGAGAGAAAGAAAGAAAGAGAAAGAGAGAAAGAGAGAAAGAAAGAGAGAAAGAGAGAAAGAAAGAAAGAAAGAAAGAAAGAAAGAAAGGATGGAAGAAAAGAAAGAAAGAAGGAAAGAAAGAAGGAAAAGAAGGAAGGAAGGAAGAAAGGAAGAAAGAAAGAAACCTCCCCAGTTATTCTCTATCAGGTACCCTGTTTGCTATTGTTCCATTATTTTATTTATTTAGTTATTATTTGCCTGTTTCCCTTACTGGACTGTAAGTCCCATGACTGACAGGGGTGAGACCTCATTAGTCCCTGTAAATGTTTTGTTTTTACTGTGTTTTCTTTTCACTGTTATTAAAATTTTATGTGTACAGAAGTTTTTTTAAAAATTTTTATTGGATTATAGTTGATTTACAATGTTGTGTTAGTTTCAGCTGTACAACAAAATGAATCAGTTATACCTATACATATATCCACTCTTTTTTTTTTTTAGATTCTTTTCCCATATAGGTCATTACAGAGTATTGACCTATGCTGTGCTATACAGCAGGTTCTTATTAGTTATCTATTTTATATATAGTAAAGTGTATACGTCAATCCCAATCTCCCGATTTACTCCTCCCCTCCACTTTATCCCCCCACCGTAACCATAAGTTTGTTTTCTGCATCTGTGGCTCTACCTCTGTTTTGTAAATAAGTTCATTTGTATCCTTTTTCTTAGATTCCACATATAAGCGATATCATATGATATTCGTCTTTTTGTGTGTGACTTACTTCACTCAATATGACAATCTCTAGGTCCATCCATGTTGTTGCAAATGGCATTATTTCATTCCTTTTTTTATGTCTGAGGAATATTCCATTGTATATATGTGCCACATCTTCTTTATCCATTCCTCTGTTGATGGACATTTAGGTTGCTTCCATGTCCTGGCTATTGTAATAGTGCTGCAATGAACATTGGGGTGCATGAATCTTTTCGAGTTATGGTTTTCTCCGGGTATATGCAGAAGTTTTAAAAAGAAATAAATGCCTAAGTTTGGTAACAAAGCAATCCCGTGGACGCTTTCCCCACATTTCTCCTTTTCATAGGCAATGATGTTCATCACTTTTAACTGTTTATGTGGTATTTAACTCCATGGTTTTCATCAACATGTTGGTATTCCTACTTCTTGATATTTCAGTTTTAGGAATCATTTGATCAGTTGCTACTGTGGAAGATGAGTCCCACAAGTACACAACCATCCCATTACTAATCCTCCCAATATAGCTATGTCATTTGGTTGATTAGATTAATATTTTTGTTTACATTACAATGATTATGCAAATGCTAGTAACAGATGAGTTTTCTCTGGAGTTAATTATCTTCTTTGTTTGCTTAGCTTTCTCTATGCTCATCACTAATTCAATCCCAAACCTTTTGCCAAATGTTTAAATCTTCTCCTAAATGATCAGATTTATGTCATTCTATCAATTTCATTTTTTGACTCCAATCTAGTCTCATTGCCCCCTTGGCCTGGTGCACAGCTGTCTTCCAGAGACGCTTTGTACTCTCATTGTGGGGATTCCTTTCATGTCTTTCCAAACAGAATCTATTCAGTGTTTTCCTCTTTCTTGTTTCAGTCCTTTGTGTGAATGCATCATCTTCTCTGGCTTTCACAGAAAGAGTACAAGGGACATAATTCGTTGCTACCCCACATGACTAAAATATCTTTATTCTATCCCCATCCTTGATTGAGTGTGGTTTGATCTCGAATTCTCAATTTAAAACAACTTTCCTTCAGCCATCTGAGCATGTTGTCCGTGATCTTTCAATGTGATCATGGAGAAATTCAAAGTTGTTTTGACCCTTCACCCTTTATTAGTGTCCCTCCATTTTTTTTTTTTATTTCCTCTCTGAAAGCTTATAGAAGTTTCTCTTTGTCCAGAGTGTTCTGAATATTCACTATGTGTCTAGGTATGGATCTATTTGTATCCATTAATTCGGGCACTCCATGAAAAAGAAGGGAAGGATAAAAGTAGCTGAAATGGCAAAACTGAGGTAATTTCTCTTGGAGTTCATTTTTCAGATAAGGTAAGGTCTCCTGCCAAGGCCCACAAGAATTGTTTGGAAAATTATTCAAGTCTATTGTGGAAAATGGCAATGAGTTCTTATTAGGCAAGTTTATTCTTATCTCAAAATAAGAAAATGGGCCTCTTTGGACCTTGAGGATAGCTGAAGGCCCAAAAGTTTGAGAACTTGTTGCCAGTTTGAGAATTCACACACAGCTTGCAAGTATTTCCACATTTCATAGTCATGTGCTAGACATCTATGCAGGACTTGTAAAGCAGGTGATCAAAAATCAACTTTGTGCACTTAGCCAATACTTCTTCCTATGCCATTCCCTCTTTGAATTCTAGAAGTCTGAAGTTGAATGAACAGGAGAGAAAGAGTTTCTTGGAGGAAAGCTAGTGAACTACTGCAGCATTTTCTCCTCCCTTTCCCTGTTCTCCCAGCAGAAGAAAGGGTCAGGTTATTGGCCTTTTAACATGAGCAAATCGAGTGGGTAGTCAGGAGGACTACTCAGAGAGTTTGACTTGTACTGCCTAGAGTTTCGGGGAGGTACTACGTCAGTGTCATTCACATCTGGAAAAGTTTTAAAATGAGATATTAGAGATGACTAGCTTTTCTGATCTTAAAGTAGATAGAGGTGGCTATTGGAAACAAAAACTATATCTGCAGGTCTGTAGGGGGGCTCAGGATTAATGCTTTCCCTGAGCCAGAGTCACCTTGAAGGGACCTTCCCCAAGAGGGTGACTGCCTGACACAAGGGACCGTAGGAGTAAAAGGATAGATGTGGGGAGGGGATGCAACAAGAACTCAGCCAGGTATATATCACTCGTGTAAAAAAAAAAGAGTACATTGTGCAAGTCCTCACAGAAATAACCAAGAGTGAAAATCAGCTTCGAACAAAGGCCAACCATAAAAAGCTTCAAAACCAGATTGTGTCAGTACTGGTAAATATCAACAGATTCCCGATCCGTATGGATTATAATCCAGTACCGTAGTTGTGGATATTGCTGCTTAAATAGGTCCAGATACGACCATTAGGAGCTCCTTCAGGTTGGCTCTTATGTCCTTTCAATCTGACCCCAGCGTTTTTTCTTTTTTGTGCATGGGTTTGGGCATTCTGGCACCATGAGATGCTCTAGGCTTCTCTTGCATTTTTCTCAGCACAGCCCTGGAATCAGCTTCTCCAAGGAATTCTGGGTTCTTTTATTGGAGAATGTGTTCAAAACCAAGATCTAGATGCTGTGTGTGCTCTTTGACAAAGAGCTACTCACTGCTTCCAGACCCTCTCAGTGTTTGAGCTAGGAAATATATGCATGTACCCTGAAACGTTACTCACATACATACACTTAAGTTTTTTATCTATCTATCTATTTGTAAATAACTATTTGTAATTAGTTCCGCTGATTCCTATCTAATGCAGTACCACAGGGTGCATTCCAGCATTCCCCTTTTGCTTAACCTCTTTCTCAGACAGTAAAAAAAAAGTATCTAGACCCTTTAAAGGGCTTTCCCCTAGTACTCAGAACATTATTTGCATGGATTACAAGCCCTGTATGATCAGTCCTGCTCACTCTACTTACTGTTATATATGCGACTCTGAGCTCATTGGCCTCATTTCCTTGATTTGAAAGCCCCTGTTCTATTATGAATCTAGTTATTTGCTCTAGAGATGCCCTCCCTGTGTTTTTTGTCTTGCTGGCTCAACTCAAGTCACCTCCTCTAAGAAGGAGACCTTCCCTGACCATGACCAGCAGTGGCACTCTCCCTATACCTCTATCATATCATCCTGGTGACCCTTTTTACCGCACTCAACAGTAACTGAAACTTTCTTTTATTCTGGTTCACTCGTTTATATTCTCTCTCCTCAACTGGAATGTGTTGTGACAGAAGGGACCCATTCCTGTTTTCCTGACGGCTACCTCACCAGAGCATAGACTAGCTCCTGGCACGTGATAGAGATTTAATAAATATTTAGAGAACTGCTCATAGAATGACTGACAGTCAGCAATGGGAGTTTGTTCTATCAGGATTGGACACAATGAGTCTGCTACAGTATCAACTTATGCAATTATGACCGTTCAGTATCTCCTGTATGGGAAAAGAAAGGTGGAACTACACTGATCTAGGGTTGTCATTTTGCCAAACGGACACAACAAAAAGATAATAGGATAAGGCTGTTCTTGGACATTGGCAAGAAAGTAGTTGGGTAGCAGGAGAGGAGGGTGCATAGCGTGGAGGATGATATGGGTATGAACTTTCCAGAATTATTAGTCAAAGTAGTATATGCTGCTGGTGGTGGTGAGAGGGAAAAGAGCGAGGAGGCAAAGGGCTTAGACCTATCCAAAATTACATATTCTGTATTGAATAATTTTATTTCAGGTGGGCAGCAAATAATGTCATTTGTAATTTCCTGGCCTCTACCAAGTTTTGGAAAGAGTAGCAGTCTCTGATGCTTGCAGAAGATAGATGTCTTGGGACTCCATAGGAATAAACATTGGTCAGCTTTTGAATTCCTGATTAGTACATAGTTGTCTTGATAGGACACCTAAGGCATTATCATGCAAGCAGCTACGATAAACTCAATTTTTGTCTTCCTCCAGCCCCTAAGGAGATGCATCTCGCTAGAATGAATTCTTCCTGGTGGCTGTCATTAGATCAATGAATGCAGTCCCTGCCTTCTCCTGCTATAATGAACTATGTGTTGTTTGGTCATTCCCCAAGAATAAGTTTTAAAATCATCTGTGCTTAGATGAAGATATAGCTGGCAGATGATTTTCAAGGTTAATAATAAAAAATTAGAAAGGGGGACCAATAACATGTGATCCGTGACCTAGTCCGATGGGAATAAGCAAAAAACCAAAATGAACAAACAAACAACAACGAAAACCTTTAAAAACCCAAACTGTACAGAATGTCCAGAACCTAATAGAAAGAATGGAATGAGACATAGGTTGTTTTCTCTTCTGAACTTCATGATCTCTTTCAGGCTACTGAAGTACAATTTACTTCACTAGAAGTAATTTACTAACTGTATTCTGGAGGAATCCCTGAATCCATGTATCACTGAAAATGAGCAATTTGTTCCTTTCTTGTAGTAACAGGCTCAACAAATTATATAGAAATAGGGGAACAAGAAATGTCATTAAATATACTGAATTGGTTGAAGTAGCAGTTTTCAAACTGTGTTCCAAGGTCAGAGGCCACTTGATGAAGGGTAAAGCAGGGGCAGCTTCAAGTAGCTCAGCTCCATGTTTATCTGTTTTCTATATTGAGCTCCTGCATGAGATTAAATTTAAAAACAGGATTCTGCTCTAAAATGAATTAGAAAATCATTGGTCTTCTAAGGATAGAGAAAAGGAACATTTTAAAAATATACACACAACTATTTTCAAATATACTATATATATATATCAAAAACATAATATTTTAAACTTCTGTAGCTATCATTTAAAAACATTCTCATATATTTGACTTAGTAATTTTGAAATAAAAAGGAAGTAAGAAAGAGAAAAAGAGAGGGAGGGAGCGAGGAAAACAAATGTTGGGCTGGATTCCAATTCCAACTTATTCATCTTTTAAGCAAACGTTCTTTGACAATTCCCCTTAAAGTCTAAGACTACATGAAAATAGATTTTAAATAGACATGTAATTATTTGTTTTTATCCACAAACCTAATAAAACATTGCTTAAAAAAAAAGAAAATTTCCCCAGAAGGATGAACCAAGTGATACTAAAATATAACTAGAATATACTAGGCACTCTATGAATATTTGTTAAATAAATAAATGATGAATAAACCTTCAGGAGAAGATGTAAAACTACAATTTCATCTATTCATTCAAATGCAAGGTGATTATTAAACTTTTGTGGAAATATACATTTCCTCACATTGTCAGGAAAAATTTTATCTTTCTTTGGATCTCCAAAAAGACTTGATTCTCTCTCTCTTTTTTAAATTAAGGTGAAATTCACAAAACATAAACTTAACCAGTTTAAAGTGATCGATTCAGTAGCATGTAGTACATTTACAATGTTGTGTGACTCCAATCTGTACCCCATTTCAAAACATTTTCATCACCTCAAAGAAAACCCCCATGCCCATTAAGAAATCGCTCCCCATTTCCTGCTCTCCTCAGTCCCTGGCAACCAGCACTTTGCTTTCTGACTGCATGGATTTATCTATTTTGAATATTTCATATAAATGGAATCATGCAAAAATGTGACTTTTTCCATCTGATGTATTTCTCTTAACATAATATTTTCAAGGTTCATCCATGTTGTAGCATATTCAGTACTTTATTCCTTTTTATTACTAAAAATATTCCATTGTTTGTATACACCACATCGCATGTATCCATTCATCTGTTGATGACATTTGGACCGTCTCCACCTTTAGCTATTGTAAATAGTGCTGCTATGCACATTCATTTACAAGTGTTTCCTTGGGTACCTGTTTTCAGTTTTCCAGAGCATATACCTAGGAATGTTGCTGGGTCATATGGTAATTTTATTTTTAATTTTTGGGGGATCTGCCAAACTGTTTATCACAGTGGTTGTACCATTTTACATTCCCCCAGCAAAATATGAGTGTTCCAATTTCTCCATATCCTCGCCAGCTCCTGTTATTTTTCATCTGGTTGTCTTTTAATCAAACATTTTTGTGATTAAATATAATAATTGGTTTAATAGAATAAATTATTCAAAAAAGGATTTTCTTTTTCACATAATTCCTTTGCTATTTTTCCAAAATTGAATTTCTTGCTCCTCTTTATTCAACATATATAAAAGAATAGTTTCTGACTTTATTAAGGCCCAGATGTAGAATACCATACCGTTATACTGTAGGGACCTAGGCAACATTCCTCGTGATTTTTATCACTTCCCACTCCATTCTCATCCTCTACTCAATGGCTTTGCTGTAGAGTATCTAGGTCCGTTCCAGTGAACATGGGGAGAGACTAGGGAACAGAAACACAAAGATGAGAATTAGAAAATATTTTTTAAAAATCACAGTTTGAACAGCTATATCCACACTATATGCTGTTTCACATATGTACACCGAATTATTTCATAGCACAAGAAAATGTAGTCTCAGAACAATGAAACATGAATGTTTTGGTCCATCTTTTGACACTTTACCATTATTTTATGTGATTTCACTGGTAATTTTGCTTTTTGTTCATGTAATCTTATTTTTCTGCTCCACGGCTACTTTATCATCTATAATCAGCTGTTTAGGTGACAGTAATGTGGCCACATATCAGTTTAATACATTTCTGCTCAAGCAGTGATCAGTCACACACCACCTGCCAAGCATTGTAACCGATCGCCAAGTAGACGATTTTGACAGGCTGTTCCCAGGAGATTCCTGCGTTGCAGTTTGTAACAGGCGGTTGCCCAGCAGGATCACAGTCTAGGAATGTAAACCCAAAAGCAAGGATGAAAAAAGAGAGAAATAAAGCATGAAAGTGGCTAAGCACAGAATAAAACCTTTAAAAGTTAGAAGTGTTGAAAGATTTTAAAACCGTGAGCACAGGAGAGAAACATTATAAAGAGTATGGCCTCAGAATTAAAAAAGAGATGTTAAAAATACTGTACCACATTATGAACAATGAAAATCAAATATGGCAAACAGAAATTCAGAAAATGACAAGGGGGAAAACACATAGCATTTGGCAGTTTTTGCCAAACAGGTTGGAAGGATAGAGGATATAAAGCCTAACGTAGCAGAAATAAGCAAGGAAACACAAGTAAAGGAATAATTCCTAGGGGCTGTAGTCCACTGATAGAACACACTTTCCCTGTATGAAGCAGAGGGTTTCAGTCTCATCGTCACCTGCTCGTGTGCACTTACGGGAGCTAAATCAATATTTATTGGTTCTGTAAGAAACAAAGACACGTTTTACATATGTTTTACATATGTAAAACATAAAGAAAAAAATGGTTTTTTCTTCTTCTAACCTGTGGAAACATATTAATTTGTGTGTGTTGATATTTCCTAAAGGTGTCCTTCCTCTGAGACAGAATAATGTGCCTTTACTGTATGATGTACTTATCAGGAAATAACACCAAGTAAACCACATAAATATAACCAAAGGAAAGCTTGCTTCTTTCAAGACTCCTGTTAAGAGTTGTAAGCTGGACTTCAGAAGTGGGATGAGGGTCCCCAACAGTTTGCTCCCAAGTGACTCAGAGTAATGTGGCAGGTGGGAGGACCACAGACACATTCTGCTTCCTCCTGTCACGCTGAACAGCTTGGAGAACCTACAAGCAAAGAAACCAGGGCTGTCGCCTTGAATCCTGTTCAAGAGGAAGACAAAGCGCCTTTGTGCTTGCTTCTGCCCAAGGGAGAGTCTTGTGGGCACAGGATCTGTTACAGAAAACCTGCCTAGAAGGAAAGCATATTTGAGACCGGACTCTGGGTAACTGGAGAGTCAAGCTTTTGTGTGATGCTGGGACCTACAGGGGACAGCCCTGATTTGATTTGTACATGTCTGCTCTCTCTAAACTGAGCAGTGACATCTTCTTTTGGTGAAGACACCGAAGTTGGCTTTGTGGTAGAAAATGATTTTAGTGTTACACTTGCTAACTAATTTTTATGAGTTGCAGAACAGAACAAGATAAAGTCACAAAGCCCGAAAGTCCATGGACATAGAAGAAAATGACCAAATAGTTCTCTGAAGAGTGGATGGAAAAATATTGGGTAGTTGTACTAAAGTGGAGGTGGTGGCGAACACATAAGAATCAAAAGAAGTTTGAGTAAGAAGCGTCAAGGAACTATTAAAAATACCTCTTTGGAGAAGAGACTATTATAACAATTTAAAAGAGTACATCCTCTAATGCTAGAAATTCCACCTTTAATTATTTAGAATTTAAATATAATCTTGTATTTACATACCACATGGGTTCATTCTTTAACAGCCAGTTTACATAAAACCTACCCAAGATGATTCACAACAAATTTATCTAACAAATACAGAGACACAGCGTGATTAGCTCTTCACACTGAATACATTTTTTTCCATTATAGCCATTAATAGATACGTTAAAAATAAGGTATTTCTGACATCTATAAGTTTAAGGTATAACAGAAATAAGCATAGACAGATCTGATTCAGAAATCTTTAGGTAAATGATGCTGCTTGCCTGGTCAGCCCACATGTACAAATATGGGGGCTGTTTTTGCGGTTACAACTATGAGTTTGGCACGTGAGTTCAGATATCTCTCTCAAGGTCAACACAATCATGTCGATAATCATTGATGAAATATTATGGGTTTGGAATTGGATAATGGAATGAACAGGTTATAATTTACTAACCAGAGCAGATGTTGTATAACAAATTCAAATAATATGCAGATATAATTACCATGACATTCTTGCTAATCACCACTACCTTCTTACTTAGTCATTGAAAACACCTTAGCCCAACATACTAATGGTTCTATGAGGATCCTTTTGTCCTTTCTCCTTCTGTTTCCTCATTTTGTGATAATTTATATTCTACATAGGATTTTGGAAATAATATAATATCTGTACCATAGAATTTTGCTGAAACATGTCAGTCAGATTGAGCATTTCCTTTTTATCAGAATTAATGAGACAGTTTCAAAACTTCTCAGCAATTGAGAAAACATGGGCCTTTAGCCAGACCAACCTGGGTTTGAATCTTAGTTCTATAGCCTCAGTCAAGTGACATAACCTCTCTAACCCTTGGGCTCCTCCATGCAAAATGAGACTATCTACCATCCAAGGTTGTGTTAGGATCAGGACACCTTGCCCAAGGCCTGGTGAGTACTTGGGTACTTGTACTTGTACCCACTTCCAAGAATGGGTACTTGGAAAATGGCAGATTTTTGTTTGCTTTTTATCCCTCCAATTGTTCTAGGTTCAATCTTAAAATTGCAATGATTTTCTTCCCCAAACAGATTTTACTCATCCAATTTTCGTTGCTCTAGTCCTTTAATAAATTGTTGACACAAATATCCATGCAAGAAAAGACATTCTGGCAGTAAGGTTCTATCAGGTGTGTACTAACATATTTAGCGTGTCTTCACTATCTCAAAGGGAAATGAGTTCAAAAAGTGGTTCTTTCGCTAAATTCTGAATTATAATTTCATTATTTATTTTAAAACTACTATATATGTTTTCACATGTATCAAATCCATGGAATTTTATCACCCCTTAAAAACTACTGATTCACAGAGCTCCTATTTGCACATATGCTCTGTCAGCCCATTTATGAATCTCAAACTTACACCTTAACCTCCACTAAAATTACGTAATTCATGCAGGACACATGCATGAAGTAAATTTCATTAAAGACTTTCACGGGAGTGAGGGAGCTGAGAGAGGCTGACACTGAGGCAACAGCAACAACTTCCAATCAGATATTGACAACTATGTTCTTTAAAATCCTTTTGGCTCCCATGCCACTTGGGGTTTCTCATTGGCACTTTGTTCCACTTAAACGAACTCACTCAGTCCTTCTCATTCCCACCTCATTTTCTCTGCTCTTTCCCCCTGGGCGCCCCCCCCCCCCCCCACCTAATTCAGTCTCTCAAATTGTTTTCTAAAGGAGACCTTTCATGTCGCACATCAGAGTATTATCTAAAGACCTTAGTTGGCAATAGTCATTAAATTCCCTCAGGAAATGTTGGCCTAACTCTCTTTGCTAAAAGGCACATTTGAACCAGTTTGGTCTTGTAGTGGACACTATGGTGTGGCACAAAGATCCCCCATCAGGAAGGAAAGACTTCTCCCCTAGCCGTTGGTAGTGTTGTCTCTGTGAGTCCCGGAATTGGCTCAGGTGAAGACAGTCTCCTTGACCAAGGGCAGCCCAGAGCTAATGATTGGTCTGTGTATGAAGCCCTTGGCCCCTTGTAACCGAGCAGGACCCTATGAGGCCTTCCCAGAATAGATCCCCACCCGTGTCCTCTGCCTGCCTTTTGTCTGTAGAAAAGCTGTGGTCAAAGAATACATTTAATCAGAGAAGTGAGAAAATGGAGGAAAAAAGGAAAAGAGTCAAGCAAGACAAAATAATAATACTTTAGCCATGAAACAAAGTCAAGGACCTTTAGTTCTTCCTCAGGACTATAGATAATATTCTGAGCCATGTCCTTTGAGCTGTTCTGCAGATACTGAAACCCCCATCAGGCGGGAGAAGTGAACTGTATGTGAACTGCCCGCAAGCAAGTAGACCCCAGACTGGTTGGAACCAGAAGGTTGATGATGCTGACTCCCGATTACCTCACCACCAACCAATCAGAAGAGTGTCCACGAACTGACCACGCCCTGCTCCTTGAACACTGTAAGACTCTTCACTACGCCCTCCAGGGCAGGACACACATTCTTTGAGGGCATTAGCCCGCTGTGGCCCCCTTTGCCTGGCAAAGGCAATAAAGCTATTTCTTTCTACTTCACCCCAAGGTTTGTCTCCAAGATTTAAGCCAGCACCAGTGAACAGAGACCGAATTTTGGCAACACCCACATTTAAACTCAGGACTGATGATGGGTCATCTCAGCCCCTGTGCTCCCTATGGGACCAGCTGACTGACTGAGCTGAAGACTTGGATGTGGCTATGTTGCCGCTCAATCTTTTCCTCTGCTCAGTCCTGCTTTCCTCTCTTTTCTTTCCACAGTCGTCAATCTAGAGTTCACTCTCTAATAAACCTTACGGAAAAAAATTGGATCTCAGAGTCTGCTTCCCAGCCAATCCAACCTGCAAAAGTCCCTTGCTAGTTAAGAATATGAAATGAGTAAGATAAAAATGCTTGAGACAGATGGAGAAAATAAACCTGTGGAGAGACCCAAAAATTTGTTTCGGAAAATAGAAGTGTGAAGGGGAATAATCCAATTTCAACATTTAAGAATGAAAAATCCAGTTGTAACATCTTGGCGGTATCAGCCTGGTGTTAAGAGAGCAAGTAGCAATTGATGGAGATAAAATAGTAAGAAAGGAAATGATCCAAAGAGAAAAGTTTCATTACATAACAGGAATGTTTCTCTGCAGCAGTTCAGAGTGGCGTAGTGGCACAGTAGGGTTTAAATTATCTGTGTGCTTCCCGTAGCTTTGAAGCACACAATGCTGTACTTCCGTGAGACACAATGTTTGGCTTATTGGTTACGAGCCCAAAGATTCTTACTTCGCACCTAAATATAGAAGCAGAAGATAAATGCCTGATTATGAAAACTAGGAACATTTTAACAACCTATTTGAAAAATGATTCCCCAGAGACATTGACTGTGAAAACCACTGAAAGATATTTCCTTGGTTTTGGTCACGGTAGGTTCACATCTGGCATTTGGTCAATCACTCATTAAATATTCATTAGCATTATTTATGCAATTTCAATGCTCTTCTACCCTTTTAACGGGAGAAACCTGAAGAAAAGGGCTCTTCAAAGGACGTCGGGTTCTTTCTCACTGATCTGCAGATTGCTTATCCAATTTAAATAAATTTGTTTTTCTCATTTCCCTGTACCTTAAGCCTGAAGTAGCAACAGTTAATTAAACACAAAGAAAAGATCTTTCCTTCTCAGCATGGAATTTTTTCCAAATAAAGTTATCCAGTTAGTTTTTATAAATGTAGAGAAGAAATCACTACATCACTGAGCATTTTCTGAGTCTGCATTTTCAACTTTTTTAAATATATAGAATAATTTTAAAATAACATAACTCTAAAACTGAAGCGTTTTATCCACAGAAAGCTGTGGATTATGTGCATATGTCTAGCAATAGCCGAAACGTGCTACACGCAGGTGGCCCCTTAACGTTCCAAGAGTTTAAAAACCAGTTAGCGACAATGCAGGGATCTGGAAATATTATGGAATAGTAACATCCTCACGAAATCATAAAATTCTTTTTCCAATACATAGTTGAGCCTCTGCTGTGTGTCAAGCGTGGCGGACAAAGGGTTTCAGAAGCAAACATGACCTCCTGCCCACTCAGCAGGAGCTCACCTTCTAGTGAGGAGACTAATGAAAAGTTAGCAATTATAACACAGGGAGAAAAGTACTGCAGTGGACCTAGCACAAAGAGTAGAGAGAGGGAGGGTCTAATTCATCCTGAGGAACGGGGCACGACCAAGAAACACTTGCTCATGGAGCCTAGAAGAACAAGTTAGTCATACACAGGTGTGGAGTGAAAAGAGGGAATAAGACAAGGATAAGAAGAAGGAAGAGCCTGTTCAAAACTGAGAATGATGTGTGTGTGTGGGGGGGGGGTTCAGGGCAGCAGCTCAGGCTGAATATACATCCAGTGAGAAATCAGCGAAGGGTCTTGAATGCTCTGTGAAGAATTTTAACTTTATCCTGAAGTCCATGGGGACCCAGCGAAAGATATTCCAGATATTCTAAGTATCTAACTCAGGAAAGATAAAAGCAGCCAGGGCTTTAAAAGGTGGATGGAGGTTAATCTGTTCCACGCTCATGGCCCTGGGGCAGGGTAGGGGATTGTACTGCTAATTCTTTCCAGGGGTCTTAGCTTTACCCAACAGGATACTCCTTGGACAGCCTATACCAGAGCTCCTTACACAAGAATCGCCTAAATATCTGCTTTAATTGGTCCAAGGAGGTCTCTGGGTATGGGGTGTTTTTATTGTTGTTGTTGTTTAGCCCTTTAGGTGATTCCAAAGGGCAGTAAAGGTTGGAGTTGCTAACTTTCCCTAAATCATGGAAGGAAGTGAATAAAAATATGAAGTTGTGAGGTTTCTAAAGAATGGAAGACAATCGAACTATAATGTTCAGCTATTTGAAGTTTGCATATCCCCCAGAGTCTAATGCCTAGTAAGTGCTTAACAGGGGTTGTGATAAATGAACACATTTAAAGAGAAGGTTTATAAGCTAAAGTAGAAGAATTAGATAAAGTCAGTGTTGAGGGCTATCATTCCCCCAGGATACTCTGTGAATACTGTTCCTCAAACATCCTCTGAAGTTTTATACATTTCTGCCTTTGACATCTAGAATAAACACTCCCAAACTATTCACATGGGAACATCTTATCCTTGCTTCAAGGCTGTTTTGCTGGGTCTTTCCCAAAGCCACTTTCACATCCAGGAAAGGAGAGATCGTTGCCTTTGCTAGGCTCCTGCAGGAGTGCTATTACTTTGATAAAGCACTAACCACTGCTGTCCTTGCTGGACTGTGCACTCTAGGAAGACTAACTCACCTGGAATCCCCTCTGCAGCGCCTAGTAGCAAACGTTTGTTGAATAGCTTTGAGTATGTAAAGGAGAAAAAGAAAGTTGCAGATTATATATGCAAAGATGCATAATGGGAAAGGTGGGTGAGCAGAGAGCAAAAGGGATGAAAGTCATTCTGAGACCTATTTTCCCAAACTGAGAGATTACACAGAGAGTTGGGAGAAAAAGAACTATGATTGTTAGTCAATATCACAATGTTGACAGGGAGGGAAATCATCATGCATTTCTATCTGTGGTGGACTTGGGCTGTTGCTGAATTGAGTGGAAAAGGATAGAAGTTTCCTCAATCCCAGTTTTCAATTGCATCAAGCAACTGAAGTATGGGAGTGAACAGGTCCTCAGGGAAATTCTCAAAACTATTTGTGATCTAAATAATAAACAATTAACTTGGTGAAACTCAGAATGGTTTAACTATAATCTACCATTTTGTGACTTCTACAAAGTAAGAAGCTTTTCTATCTTCCTTCCTTCCTTCCTTCTTTCTTTTCTTTTCTTTTCGACTTGAGATTTGGGGGAGCACAGGCAAGGCAAAACCCCAAAATCTTGTGCCACTTTGGATAGGAAAAACAAAAACAAACAAAAGCAAAACTAAAACCACTATGTGTGGTATACTGTTACCTCCCTGTTCCTGAAAGCGTATGTTCAGACTCAGTCTCTAATCACACCTGTGGTAACAGGGCCCCTATGTCCCCTCCACACCTGTGGGCATGAATAATTCACATAGGCTTGTATTGGGCATTTTGCCTTTGATTTTCTTTGTAATTTATTTCTGAAATTACATTTAGCAAATCAAATCTATACTTTTCCTTAATGTATGTTGTGGTTATGTTGGGAAAGAAGTAAGAATACTCCATCCTCTTTTAGATAGCAGTATCTCTACCATTTGAAGATTATTTTTTATTTTGTAAATAATACAAAATCTATACCCTAGGCTGTTTGTAATGTGCTAGATATTAATATGCCTCTGGGTTATTATAATATTTGCTAAAAATGGAAGACATATAGATTAGATGTTTGAGATTCAAAATATACAAACATAATATGTAGGACATAATCAAACTTAAGTCTTCAGATTTTATTTTCTACCACAGAAAATCACTATAAAAGACTTCCTTATTAAGGATTAAGTAAAACTGGATAAAGGGCCGGCTTCTTATTTTGTCCCTCTTTCCTGCTGATCTGATTTAAACGAAGTTCAGATGTCAAAGCCACTGTTGAGATAAAATAAGGAGTTTGATTTGATCCTGCCATCGATATACTGTGCAACCATGGAGCAGGCCTTTAACCTTTATGAAATTCGCATTCACTAAGTCAAAAAGGACTTTGTTCTGAGGTTAATAAGATTGTGTCTGTAGCGTATTTTAAGCGCTCTTATTTTCAGAATGATAAGCAAACCTGAGGTTTTATTATCATTATTATCATTGGCTTCAAAGGGAATTTGGCTTTCATAGCTCAGTGGGGTGAAAAAAGATAAGAAGCTGGCTACTGGTGTTCAAATAAACATCAGGGTTAAAAATTCAAGGAGAAAGTGAAGAGACAGAGGGAGAAAAACCTCATTTCACTGATACATCAGTGATGAGAGTCAGCTTGAGCAAGATTGAATCCTAAATAAACTAACAACAGGGCAAAACATACATATCTCATCTCCTCTCCTCTCTCTCTCTCTCTCTCTCTCTCTCTCTCACACACACACACACACACACACACACACACGCACGCACTGGCTCATGTGTAATATATTATTCATGCTCCCATGTTAAATTCAAAAGGTAGTAAAATTAAACGTATTCCTGACTGCTTTTCTTAATGCATGTGTTCATGGCATTTCCCTCATGCTTAATGTTGCATATATTAATGAAAAATATAGCAGACCACTTCTGTTAGATTAGCCCACAACAATTTGGTCCTAAGAAGTAATACCTGTAATCTCTCAGTTTGAGATGGATGATAATTTTGAAAAGAAAACCTTAACCTTCTAGGGCTGTTGGTTCTCCCATGGTAGTGAAATCAAAAGTGACACATTTTTAAAATGGTTTAATATTTGCATTTTTTTTTTAGCTCAACTGAGAGCTAAAAGAAAAATCTGCCTCATATACCTAATACTGCTCATTGAAATGTAAATCACAGTAAATGACACATGTAGAAATAAATGGATAAACAGCAGAAAAGATAAAAATGTATTACCTCTATGCAGCCATTCGTCTTCTGAGAGCCTGAGTGAAGCTTAAGTCAGATACAATTAAATGGACTGAAGCTTTAACAGTGACTTTTGAACTGCTTGAATTAACAAAGTCAATCCTCATACATTAAGCTATCAGTGATCTACGATACAATTAAGTTCCATGATCAAAAAGTGCTACAGTGCATGCAGTGTCACTTGTGCTATTTCTAACACTGAATTTTAAGTACTGCTGGCTAACTCTTCCTGCAGGGTTGTGTAAAACTCCATCTGGCACACTAGACACTAACACTATGATACAGGGTTTCTTTTCCGTTCTTCAATTTAGGCTGACATCTGGTGGTCTAGGGAAACGACAAGTAATGCTTCTGAATGTCAGCCAATTCACAAATGTGGCGTTTTTCAGTTTTCCCTTTGTCTTTCTGAAGTGCTTGAAATTGCGACCAAACCAGTTAATTACATGGAAATTCACATAGAATAACTATTTAAACGGCAGGACAATAAGGGTGAAGAAAGTGACTGTCGTGTGATGAATTATATACACGTAAGTACACCGAACTCTGTAGTGACGAAAAAGCATCAATAGAAAGCACCATATATCGGCCAATTAGACCCACTCAGAAAGGGTACTATTTAATGGCACCCCACCGGGGATCATAATGGGGATGCGGTACGGGTAAGATTTCCTTCTTTCTCTTGTCAGGATAGTTGGAGGGAGGGAAACGAACAGAATGAGGGGGAGGGGTAGAAGAAGCTACCGTGTATAGTCAGAAATGGATGTTTAAACAGGCATAAGGTAGTGTTCAAAAGCATTTATCTTTTATTTTTTCTTTGGGAGGAAGGGGCACTTCCTGCAGTTTGTGGGCATCCAGATGGTAAAACACAGTGGGCCAGAAGCAAGAGCAATTCAATTCTCCCTATGCCGAGGATTAAAAAAAAACATATACGCAATTAACTTACTGTCGTGTATTCCAGTAATTAGCAGGTCATGGAGGAATAGAACGGTCACTGTCGGCCCTATGACGTGCATACCAGTTAAGAAAAATAAAAAAGCACCCTGATTTTTCTTGCTTTCAACACGTAGCTATATCATTTGTAGTGTTCTGACCACGAGGAGACTTAATAAATGGGCATTTTTGTGTTCAGATCTGGTTACTCTTTTTCTGTGTGTGTGTCTCTCTTACAGTGATTCTAATACAGGAAATAAATGTAATGCCGGATTGACTTTGTTCTATCTCCATATTTATAAAAGGTTCTAGATTGACAGAATTACGGGCAAAGCTCCCTCTTATGAAAAACAACCACACAATAAAACAAAACAAACAGACAAAAAAAGACTTTAACCTTGTCCAAGAAAGACCATTGTGAGTATTTGCTTTGCTCTGTTTCCACTTACCCTTGTGACTCTGAAAAGGTTATTGGAAGGAGCGCCAATTACGCTGGTGTTTTGAAATATGGCCAGTTCCTCTAGGAAGTACCACAAGCTGCCAATGCCCAATTTCAGAAAGGTCACTGAGAAGTTCAAATGAAATTGCTTTGAGTTTAGTTTACTATAAAACTCACCTGACCTGAAATGAGTAAGCAAAAGGTGAAGTGTTTGCATCTGCTCTCACTGGTCCTTTCTTCCCTTTAAGAGTGAAGTTTAGTTCTAATCAGTAGCCGTAAGTTCTCTCAAGAAAGGAGGATTTTATTTTCTTTTAATAAGCTTTAAACTATTATATAAACTTTTAAAGAGGGGAAAGAATGAATACATGTCTGTAAAGAAAAGTCTACAAGAAGTTATCAACTGGAAGAGCAGTGCTGTTCAGTAGACTTCATGTGACTATTACATTTATGAAGGGCTGTGGCAGAGGAAAATCTACTGTGAGTTTAGGAGTGCTCAGAGAGTCTTTGTATCTCTCACAGATATCTTACATTGACTGCTAGTAAAAGTGATCTCAAAGCTAGACATTGGCTTTTATATTTTTGGCTTTGGGTTTTGTGGCCTCCTTGAATGTGAATACTTTCCCCCCAAATCACTTTTTGAAATATAAGTCTTATTTTTTACCAGTCTAATTTCCTCTAGAAAAAAAAATTTTTTTCACAAATGTAATTTCCATTTCTTCTAGTTACTCCAGTCTAGGTATAAACATGGTGTCATGTTCAGACTAAGTAAAACTATTTCTTTGAAAACATAGTATTTTATGTTCTTCAAAGACTTTTTCACATACTAGGCAGAGTCCCAAGAAGTGGCTCATGTGTACCCTTGGATAAGCCGTCTATTCTGAGACCTCCATTCTGAGTAACCCATAGGAAACCTCTTCATCGCCTCTACCAGCACCACTCCTCACTGCCACCCACTATCACCTCTATCACCACTGCTTCCGGCTGAGGTTGACCTGGGTGATGCCAACAAAACCCACAAATGCCGGCACTAGGTCACAAGATGAGAGCACTTCTGCTGTTGTCCACTGAAGATGGTGTGGCTTTGGCATTGGAGCACAGTGGCAAATCCTCTTCTAATTTCAGATTTAGGCTTCCTTCCTTCCTTCCTTCCTTTATCAAGGAAAGTATTGCTCAGCTAATATGTTTAGATGCTAAGCTATTTACAGAGAATGGAAATATAGTTACCATGTAACTTTGTAATATGATCCCAAGCTTTTAAAAATACAGAGCGTGCTCAGAAGGAAGCAGCGTTCTATAAAATATTGAGGACGAGAGCCAAGGATTTATCTTTCCGTTCCTAGTGGAGTAGAGCTAGATGAATTTTAGATAAACAGATTCCTTAATTGGTGCTATTTCTGTTGGGTGATGCTCTGGTAATCCTATTTTAGAATCTATTTCTTAGAACTACACAGACCCATTTTTGAAACTTATAAACAAATGATAGCATAATAAAATAAATACTGGGCAAAATGTAAAGATCAAATAATATACTGTTATGTTTATGTATATGAATTATTTTAGTGTCCCTCTTATTTTTTTCAAAACTTATATGAAGCATGATTTACAGACGTTGCCAGGAAGGGAAAGGAGAGAGGGAATCATTGAATCAATAATCACTGAATACTTTGTTTTTCACATAGTCCTCAAATTCTCATGAGATTGTGGGAAGGGGAGGACAAAAGTAACTATGTTTTTTTTCGATACAACTCTTAATGAAATGGCTTCATTGCTTGTCTCCTATAAGATATAGAAGTCATAAAAAGGGAACTAGAAATGTGGAATATGTTTTTAAAAGTAGATTTATTGTATGTTGCAAGTTCGGTTTTATGTAAAAATACAGAGACTATGTTTATATATTAAAGAGCATCTATAATACATACATTCATTAATGTTTGAATGCCATTATTTTCAAATGACAATCATTTCATTTTTTAATGAAACTTGACCCTTTAACAAATGAAATTCAGTTTAATATTAGTTCATAGGTATTAGGGGTTCATTCCGGAAATGTAGAGCACTTTCTGTAACTCTAGCAGTTGGACCCATTATATGCTTCTAGGTTCAAGATACAGGAACCCTGGTTTTGGACCAGGGCTACAGTGCCAGTGTGTCTGGATGTGTACACACAAGGTGGCTCATCTTAGCAAGCAGGTTCGTTTCCAGATGGTTAGCTTGAGTAGACAGTGAGATTAGATGAGTCTTGTCAGGAAGCCAAGAATTCCTGAGATGGTCCAAGATTTGTGTTCCAGAAAGCAGTACCTGGATGAAGGAAGCTGTCATGGCTGCTGACATTTCCTTGGTACAGAGGGAGCCAAGTAGCTCTTCTTTGTTGAGAGGCTGGGTTTTTGCTGTTATTGTTTTTTTTTTTTTTTACCTGCATAGTCACAGCAAGGATTAAAATGGTTAACATTTGTTTCTCTCCTTTGGGAGCCAGTGATTTTCCTGCCCAGCTGTCTGTACTTCCAGAAGCCATTATGCATGAGGTTGCAGAAGCCAAGTAGCAGTTTCCTTGATTCATTCCTGAAAACTTTTCCTTCCCTCATCTTTCGTTCCGAGGTGTCCACATGGCCTCACTATGGGAGCCAGAACCCAGACAATGAGTCAGCCAAGGGCTGATTGTTTCCTAAATGTACTGGTTGAATAGTAGTGATTAAGCCTGCCTTAAACATATCTGGCACAGTTTGAAAGACATTACTTTCCCTTCTCGCATATGTAACCTGGAATTTCCATCATTTGAATCATCATTTGATTGAAGGTATTATCACTGTAAAAACCAAATTATGCACCAATCACTATGCTATACATTGGAGATAAAAGATGACCAAGAAATTGTCTAACCATTACTATGTAATGAGATAATGTTCAGTAGAAACACAGGAAGGAAGAATATGCCTAGGAGGGGCTTCCCTGGTGGTGCAGTGGTTAAGAATCCGCCTGCCAATGCAGAGGACACAGGTTCAATCCCTGGTCCGGGAAGATCCCACATGCCGCGAAGCAACTAAGCCCATGTGCCACAACTACTGAGCCTACACTCTAGAGCCCGCGAGCCACAACTACTGAAGCCCGCGTGCCTAGAGCCCGTGCTCCGCAACAAGAGAAGCCACCGCAATGAGAAGCCCGCGCACCGCAACGAAGAGCAGCCCCCGCCCGCCGCAGCTAGAGAAAGCCCACAGGCAGCAACGCAGACCAAACACAGCTAAAAATAAATAAGTAAATTTATTAAAAAAAGAATCTGCTTAGGCAAGAGAAGGGAGTCGGTGAAACTAAGACAAGGAATGAGTGCATTTAGCAGGTAGAGAGAAAAGCATGATGTTTCAGGGAAAAAAATAAATAGCACAACCTGTGAAAGTAATAGGAAATGAGAAAGTTAATAGTGTGATCAAATTTCCAACAACGTGGAAGGTAAACTTTAATGCTGAGGGCTGAGAAAGCAGTTAGGACATAGATGTAAAGAGCCGATTGAGATGGAGAAGAAGGGCCTGAAGTGAGAGGCATTCAGGAAGGGATATACCTATGTTTAGGGGTGGGGACCTCCTTTGGAAGAACATCCATGAACATAGTATAAGGGACATATGCACTGGATCAGTTACATATCAAATTGCAGAAGTCGAAGGAATATAGCACCTGGACAGGTAAGTTCAAGGGGCAAGATAAGAATCTAGGACTTGCTCAAGGAAGAGAAGGGACCCCTGACTTGGGCCTGTAGGAACAGAGCAGTAAGGGCATCAAATTCACAGCAGTGTGCAAAGAAATTCAAGTGTGCAGAGCATCTTCTTCCCAACTGCTCAATTACATTGCAATACTAACAATTTCTCAAATACTAGCAGCTAACATTGCCATTAGTTAATTTCTGATTATGAACTACGTTAGCCCATGATTCACCGTATATTGTGGCCCTTTTGCCACAATTTGAGACAATGAAAGTAATTCTTTACCATTTTGTTTCCAAAATTGAGTATCTAACATGGTACTGGTGGTTTATAAAGATAGCATCAATATTCTTAAAGAATTTTTCCATGAGAATTTAACCAATGAATAATTTTAAGTATTATTTTCTACTGAAATTACACAGATAAATTATTGATGAGAACACAAAATGCACATAAAACATAGGACTTAGAATTAACTTAAGGTGAGAGGTCAATTCTCAAGGTTACATGTTTATTTCTCTCTGCTGCAGAGAACAATTCAGTGAAATATTTCAAATAATTTCCATTAAGATATTTTCCAAATAACATTAATTTTCTAGCCGAAAGTGAAAATATTTAAGTATATTCATGGCTAATCAAAAGAGTAAAAACTGGTAAGTAATGTGTTACTCATCAGTAAGTATTTTGCCTTACTCCAGTACCTCTAATGGGACTAAGCAAATAATGTCCCATCATCTTTCTCACAGTCAAAAGCATTCACAGTGGCACTGGTAGGCAGAGAGAAAAGATGACCGTTGGATTGAAGTTGGAATTGGTTGGGGCATTGGTGGTGAAAGCTTTCTCTCTTTAATGCAGTGAGGTTATCTCAGCCCACAAAATCCCACTATTTGAACTTTTGTTTAGTTTTAAAAAAGAATATTTTTCTCTTACTATGATACTTGATTTCCATTTCAGCAATGCTATCACACTGTAACATAGTAGCCGTTACTGACAGTATTTGAACATAATGAGATTGAATGCTTCTTTTCATTCCCCAAAACCATGCTTCCAGTTCAAGACCTCATTAATTCTTGTCTTATTTACTATAATAACCTCCTGACTGGTCTCTTTGCCTTTAATCTATCCTGACTTGAATCCATCATTCTGTCTGCTTAATCTTCCTTCAACACCATTCTTCTCTTGCTTGTCTCTTTATCAAAAACTTCAATACCTCTCAACTCTGCATTTCAAAAAATATTTTAAATTCTTTAGATCAACTCTTTGCAGCATTTTGGGTTCCGGCTCCAAGTAATCTGTTAATCTGCTGAAAACCATAGACCCTCTCCCAATAAAACTGCAATTATCTTTACATTTACACGACAGCTCCGTAAAATGTCCAGCTAATTCACAAGACTCTGAAACACCTATGAATAAAAACCCTTGTCTTTCATTTATTTAACAAATGTTAGTAGACTTTACTACACGTCAGTCACTGTTCTAGGTATTGAGGATAATGTAGTAAACCTTTATGTAAAATTCCTATCCTTATTTGGCTATATTCTGGTGTGGGGAGGTAGACAATAAAGAAGATAAATAAGTAAAATATATAGTATGTGATACAGTGATGAGTGTTAAGGAGAAAATAAAAATCAGAGAAGTGGGAGAAATCAGAGACATCCTGAAGGGCAGTTGAGAAATTAAATAGGTCAACCAGGGAAGGTCTTCTTGAGAAAGTGGTTATTAAGCAAAAACCTGAAGGAAGTGAGTGAGTTAACCGTAAATCTATTTGGGAAAAGTATCCAGGCATTGGAATTAGTAAGTGCAAAGGCCCTGAGGTGAGCATGTTTGGCAAGTTTAAAGACCAAAAAGAAGACCATCAGAGCTATAGTGGAGAGAACGAGGAGATGAGTAATTAGAAATGGAGTCAGAGAGTAACATTATATGTAGGGCCTTATAAGTCATAGTAAGTACTCTAAGGACTGTGGTGTTTGAGTGGGATGTCAGTCTTCAAGGTATGTTCAAATTTCTCCACAGCTGGTTTTAGCCAACTTTTTGTCTCAACTGTGACTGCTCTCCAAACCATATAATTTTATTTAATCCTCACAACGTAAAATTTAACCACTTGCATCTATACACATACATACATACACATATGCACACATAAATACACACATATGCACATATACATGTAGTTTTAAGTGTGTATGTAGACAGGTATGCAAAAATATTTTCCTGTCTTTCATAATTAGTAATTAACTCATGCAAACTAAAATTTCAAAATTAACACAGAGTCAAAATGATACTTGATCTTTATGGCCTATAAATCACACACAAGTTTAAGAAAATAGTATTTATCACACTGTTACCAAGGCAGAAAAAAATCATATCAGATAGTTCATGTTATAGTAACTGCTGAAGACTTATTCAAAACATTAAGTTTTAGCAATTAATCCAACCACATAGTGTTTTAAGGCCATTAAATAAAGATTCAGACTTCTTGGAGTATGTATTTATCATCTATTATGTTCCAGGGATCTTGCTATGGACTGGAGATACAATGATACATCAATTAAATGATTTTGCTGCTAATAAACTACTTAAAAATGTAGTGACCTAAAAACAGCAAACTTTTATTCTTTCTCTTGAGCCACAAGATCCCCTGGGCAATTCTTCTGGTCTGAATCAGTTTGGGTGATCTCTGTGGTCAGGTAGTGTCTTAGCTGGGGCTGTTTGGTCTAGGATGACCACCAGAAGTGTGCTTGGGCTTGGGGGCTATAGCAGAGGTAACTCAGCTCAGTTGTATGTGATCACTCATCCTCCAGGAGACTAGAGTGGACTTCTTTTCGGGAGACAATCACAGTGATCGCAGGACCAGCAAAAAGGGAAACCCCACAGTGCAAGTGCTTTTCAAGCTTTTCTGCTTACGTCATATTTGCTATTGCATTGGCCAAAGCAAGTCATATGGCCAAGCCTGGAGTCAGTGTGGGAGGTGACAAGTGGAGGCCATTACTGCAATAGAGTACCATAAACAGAGCATTGCTGAAGGTGACAATTACAGTAGATGCTCTCTCTTACAGTAGTAACAACAAGACATTTAATATTGCAACATTCATGAGTGACATTTTGAAGAAAAGCCAAAATGCAACTCAAACTTTGTAAGACAGCTTTTTTTTTTTCCTAAAGAAAGTTATTCTTCAGGGAAAGAGGTTACTAAGAATAGCTTCTATTTGTTAACTACATTTTCTAATTTAACATTTACAGAAAATCTGCCAGGTAGCAAGTATTATTCCTTCTGCATAGACAGTAATTCGAGGGTCTCAGGGGTTAAGTTACTTGTCCAAAGTTACTTAGCATGTTTTGAAATCAGGATTTAAGCTGAGGACCTACTGAATATAAAGTCTATGCTCTTTTCTCTCTCTTCCTCTGTAATAGAAAGAACATGGGCTAGGAATCGAGAAAAAAGATGCATTCTTGGCTAGACATACTTTCCTCATGTACACAGCATTTTACCTCCTGAGTTCTCTTGACTGCATCCTCTGCTTTCCACCTTGCCCTCTGTCACCCTAACCCAAGCTGAAAGCCTTTGCCTGGATTATTACAGTGACTAATCCCAGAGGAACTTTTTCAAAATTTATATCTGCTCATGTTCCACTTCCTAAAATCTTTTAATGGTCTCTCTCTCCCCCTCCCTTTCTCTCTCTATCTCTACCTCAGTTACATCACAAGACTGCCAGGTTTGGCCCCTAACTTCCTTTCTAAACTTCATGCTCCAGACACAAGCCTTCCTTCAGCAATCAATAAATCAGTCAATTCAACCAGTAAGTATTTTTTGAATGACTACTGTGTATCTGTCTGTGGTATTTGGTATACACCAGAAAAATTTGGTATACGGCAGACAAATATTGTTGCCCTCAACAGAGCCTATGTTCTAGCTGAAGTCAGTTAATACACAATAAATATTTACATATAAATAAATTATAAACTATGTGGAAAAGTGATCTCTTACGGGGAGAAGAAAAAAGAGTAATCACGCCACATAAAGCAGTACTGGAGGATAGAGTGGAGCAGATTATAGTGTTATGGAAAGTACGGTGGTCAGGAGAGACTTCATTGAGAGCGTCCCCCTGATGTATGTTAAGGAGCTGTCTGAGGAGATATGGCATGCACGAGGGCTAGAGCGTTAAGGGTTGAGGAAACAAGCTCAGCCTTCTCAGAGGATGGCAGGGAGGACAGTGTAACTGATACTGAGTGGGGAAGGGGACACTGGAGAAATGTCTAAGAGGTAATGGGGGCTTTGTAGACCACCCACCATGGGGCCTTTCTACTTACAAGGTTCTCTCCCTTATTTGGTTAATTCCTACTCATAATTCAGCCCTTAGCTCAAGTTTACTTCTGCTAGAAGAACTTCTTGATCAAGTCAAGTAAGGCACCCTATTGTAGGTTCTCACAGCACTATGGATTTCTCTTGTATTGTTTATCACAGGTGTGCTTTATATTTTTGACATGATTGTTTTGTAGTATTTGTACATTCTCTGAGGCTGTAAGCTCCATGAGGGCTAGGACTATTTCTGCCTGTGCCTGCCACAAACTCCACAGCACATATCACAGTGTCAAAAATCCAATAGATGCGCACGAAATTGTGTTGAGATAATCAGTAAATGAAGTAAATATTAAGCACTTGCTATGGAGTGACACAGCAGAGTAAACCTGAACAAGTCACATCCATGAGCCAGGCTTCCACTTCTTCCATGTGAAATGGGAAGTTGGACTGAGCTATCTCCAAGATCACATAAGGATATACAGTTTGGTGATTCTGTGAGAAAGATTTAATAGATTGCCTTCTAATATAGTAAAGAGTTAGTAGTTGTTCTAATGCTTTTACAAAGAGATATTATCTTAAGTAAACTTTGTTATGGGCCGAGTTGTGAACCTTCCAAAATGTATACGTTGACTTCCTAAAACTCAATACCTCAGAATGTGAGTGTATGTGGAGATAGAGCCTTAACGAGTTAATTAAGGTAAAGTCAGGTAACCTGGGTGAACCCAAATACCATATGACTGGTGTCCTAAGAAAAGGATTTGAGGACACAGACAATACAGGGATGACCACGTGAAGACACAGCGAGAAGATTGCTATGTACAAGCTGTGTTTTTTAGGTTTCCCCTACATCTTTTCTCTCTTCTTCTGGTAAAAGCAGCCAAAATTCATTTCAGGGAACTGGCACAACTCCACTGTGTACGGTCTTGCTAAGACTTTAACTCAAGCCAAAGTTTGGGCACTTAACCCAAACAGGCGAACCAGACTCTGTCTTTGTTTGTAGAATATCTCCAGCCATTTAAATATTGAGAGGAAAATCTCAAGAACAGACAGGAAAAAGTAATTTGTAATCTAGACACTGTGGGCCAAAGTAAACAGTAGTGGTGATGTCATGGATGGAATGTTCATGTCTGCCGTGCCCCGCCCCCCGCAATTTATATATTGAAACCTAGTCTCCAGTGTGATGGAGTGGGTCTTTTGGGAAGTGATTAGGTCATGAGGATGGAGCCCTCAGGAATGGGATTAGTTCCTTTATAAAAGAGACCACAGAGATCTCCCTTACCCCTTTCACCATGTGAGGACACGGTGAGAAGATGGCCACGTAGGAACCAGGAAGAAAGTCCTCACCAAACACTGAGTCTGCTGGCACCCTGATCTTAGACTTCCCAGCCTCCGGAACAGTGAGAAGAAAATGTTTGTTGTTGTAGCCACCCAATCTATGGTAATTGTATGTTAGTAACTCAAACAGACTAAGATAGGCAGGTTAATTATAATTTTATAGTTCATTATATACATGATTAGAGTATTATGGCTGAGAGTGTACTAAAATATGAAGTTCATTTTGTTTCTTCTCAGGGGAGTGAAGATTTTCCTGAATTGCCTGGAAATAGAGCTTCAAATTAAGAGCCTAAAGTTTGGGAGCACCCACGTACTGTGCCACTCCTGTGAGACAGTTACCTCATCCAGAGCCCATCCTCTCACGCACAGCTCTATACGTGTGAGTAGAGAAATGCTCAGCTGTTAGGGAATGGGGTGGATGTACGGACAAAGACAGACCAGGTGGAGAGTGTGATCAAGTTGCTGTCTGGAAACTGTCAATGAAGTATGGTAAGGAACAGGAACAAATCGGAGGTTCTTGAAACAATTAGTGCTGTTGATCAAAATCTACAGAACTTTGGTTCTAAAGTTTTCCAATCCCTCCAGGATTTATCTACCAAGGAAAATTATATTGTAAAAATAGATTGCCTAAATACACAAGGCTGTGGGTTTTTCCCATTATGTATGGTTGCTTGCTAAAATTAATTTAATTTTTAAAAACTAAAAATCACTTCTGACTATAGACACTTACCTTTCTTGAACATTCTAATTTATTTCTAAAGAAAAACGAAACTCACTAGCATGAATATTATGATAACTAACTACTCTGCACCATTGAATTTCATAGAAAACCAAAATAACCTAGACAACGAAAAAAAAAAAAAAGGAATAAAACCCAGAATCCTTAATCTTAATAAAGCATGCAACTGCCTATAATATTCCGACATGGATGGCCAGCTGTGGTTCCCCAGAGCACTTCTTGGATATTTGAAATGAGGTTAAAAAGCAGTCTCATTTTCTTCACACAGCAAACTGGAAAAGGCCCTCTAAAACTAGCTACTAGCAACATCTCTTTCTGAAAGTATACTACTACAGAGCATGCCCCACATCCAAATCCCTCCTAAAGAAATGCCTGTGCCAAGAGGAAGTCTAGCTATATTAGAAATTTCACCTCTGTATATACTATTAAGTGGAAGATGCACATTCCCACACAGCAGCCATTACTTCCCTTTACCTCAGTGTTACTTAGATTTCACCACAGTTTACGGTTCATTGCAAATGGAGTAGATAGCCTGCAAGTGTGGAGATCTGTTCCTGCCTCAGTGAGGCACCCTTTGTTGTTAATAGGTTTTACACATTGTTTCAGATTTGGCTTTCAGCCTTTCCAACATCTTCATACAGAATGTGAATACCAGTGGTAATATCCATAATTTTCCTTTTTTGCCATCTAACACTAAGCTGTCACCCCTTGAGTTCCATTCCCTTTATTGGGTACACAGCTTGACCCTATTTTGTTATATTCATCAGAACTTAGCCCCCATCTGCATAGTTCTTTTTCTGATCCAACTGTGTCATAACCCTTGTTGTATTTCCTCTGTCTCAAGACACTTTACATCTTGCAGTATTACCCTTCCATCTGGCAAATGGTCTTTTATCATTTTTTACTAATCAAGAAAGGCATGCTCCTTTGTTCAGGAGATTTTGTTTACTATATGTATATTTTCCACATATATTAAAATCATTGCCTGTCTCCTCAACATTACTTTTGGGTAGATAATATTTTTTGAGGAAATAGAAACCTGAAACCTGAATAAACTTGTTGTCTGTTAAAGATGTTAGGCCACTAAGAAATAAACCCACTGATGAACATCCGTGTTACTGTGCTCCACTCGGATTCATTGACTACTAGTATGGCTACATAGGAAACTCAGTACTTCTATAAATAGAAGCCATTACTCTCTTAGAAAGTCTTAACTACTGTTCAAAAATTAACCACAGGTATACCTAACAAGGATAAATATCCAACATCATTAAGAAAATATGAAAGTGAAGTGAAAATTTAAAAAAATAATTAAAATATAAGATTGTCAATTTCTATTGAGTATCCAGACTGCTAGATACTAAACATTAACTTATGGCGTTTTTTTCCTTCCTAAAAGAGGTGGAGAGAATGCTTTGGAATTAAGTTCCCTATTCCTCAGTCCTATCATTCTAGCCACAGTAATGCAACACAGCTTGCTACTTTATTAGGGGCAATGTAAGTGACTTAGACTTGGATTCTACTTCTCTGTCATTTGTTAACTTTCAACTATAATCATATCATTTAACTTTCCCATTCCCCATTTCTTCATATTCCAAAGGAAAGGACTGTAGTATTTGATATCCCAGTTATACAACTCTGTGATGCCATAACTACCACACGTTTCTCGTCTCCTATTTCTTACCCCTTAACCCTAATTCTCTAAAATTCCCCAGTTTCTTTCTAACATTAGTTTTGTGACTATTCTTCAAATTTATATAATTTTTAATTAAAAATAATGTATTATTGTATGTGCCCTCAGGAAATCCACTTTCAGTAGGTATACCAGCCAGTAGAGCATAGTTCCTAAAAAGCTAATGATAGGGAATGATCACCTAATTGACCTGTTTATTTTATATATTTAGAAAATGAGGGTCAAATAGATTAAGTAACTGATTAAAGTTCTTAACTATTTGGTAGCAGCATAGGAATAGATTCCCATTTATATGTTTTTTGCTATACATTTCCCTCCTTTCTGAATTCCCTCCAATCTGTTAATACTGTTGGGTTGGGGTTTTTTTAAGAAAAAATTTTATGCTGTACTCTCAGACTAATGCTTCATGGTCAACTTGTTATGAACTATATGATCATAAGCCATTTTTCTCTGCCAGATTTATGGGGTATTTTTGTTTTCCCTCCTAATGCACAGCTCCACAGTTGTCTTTATTGAACTACATCCTGTATGTGATTATTTCTTTATTAAACTATGGTTTCTTGCAATCTTTGTGACCTTACTTAATCTTCTGGGCCTCAGTTTTCTCAGTAGCAAAATAAGGGACTTTGAGTGAATTAACTCCTGAGGCACCTTTTACTTCCAAAGCACCGTTTTCCAAACTGGGACTGAATCTATGCCACTTTCAGATTTTAAAAATATGTTCTGTATTTTATCATCCAGACACTTGATGAGAAGTGTCCCAAAATCAACCCTTCCAAGACACCATTTGTCACATTCTCCTGAAGTTGACATTAATGCATTGATCACATCCCTATTATTCATTTATATTTTCTCTAAGTGTTTTCAGTTCAGGGGACATTTGTCTGTCGATGTTTTACAAAATTCCTGGGGCAGATTAATTTTATTTTCTGTATCTTTATATATTTTTTAAAAGTTTTGCTTTTTCAAATTGATGAGCTTATACGGATTTATTTCCAAGACTTTAAAAAGACGGAAATGTCAAATCAGTTCAACTCAGTTTAAAAGATCAATATTCTATTGATTCCAGGGATACCAAATTTATCTAGTTTTAAGATTGAGAGACAAATGGACTGTAGCTATTGTCAGAGGCTTACAAAGCTTAAATTCATCTTGTAAAGTAATTTAGCTTTACTTTGTCTCCTAGAACTTTGATGGAATTAACCAAATTAGATGTGCAAGCTTCATTATTTTTAAACAAATTAATACAAAATTTTGAACAGTAAAAAAATAACATTGTTATTTCCCAATAACTTCATTTAGCGTTTGCTATAAACTGCAATACCAAACTTGCCTGCAGTTCTTTCAAGACATTTACTGAATTAATTCAAATCTGTTTTGCTCCGTCTGTAAAATGACTGAATATAATGTGCTGTTCTGCTTCCAGGATTTCATTTCTGTCTCTAGAAAGAGACTCTGATCTTAACTTTGCCAGCAGAGGGCACATACACATATCCTTCTTTGTTTCTTCTAATCTACAAAAAGGAAATTTTTAAGAAGCCTCATTTGAGGTTCTATAACATATCACCTTATTGGAACTGAGTCTAACTGAAAAAAAGAAAACAACACAAACAACACACTAAGATTTTCTTTGAAAAGTCTAATGCCTGAATGAAAACCAAGAGACACTGGAATACTACTGCCACTGAACCAGAACATCAGTTTAATATATCTATTTTTGCGCTGCGAAATTTCGGGGGGATTTTACTGCTCATTTTGTTTTGGTCATATTTTGATCTGGCCTTTCTGCTTTTAGTATTCAATTCCGGACTTAGAATTAACAAAGAAGCGGGCAACTAATATTTATTTACGTGTTCATTTATTTGTAGAATTAGCAAAAATTCAAACAACCAATCATCTATGTTGTAGCCTAAAGTTGCTATAATAAACACATATGCAGACTATCGAATTTAATTGGACAGTTATTTAAATGTTTCTGAGAGAAGGAGCGATAAAAATCAGTCTGTCGACCATGTTGGTTAATGGCTTAACAACAGTCGTGAACATTTAAATCTTCTGGCTGCTTACAACGAACGGATAGAATGGTAGCATTTTTTACACTGTCAGCTATGTGAGCACAGTGGAGCATCTGTAATTTCAACATTATGCATATGCATCATGTAATTATATAATTGCAGATATGTTGTGCCTGCACACATCGAAAGGTTATGCTTTTAAAATGGAAAAGTAATGTAGAAAAGCAGAAGTCAGAGGCTCATGTGCTGATATCTATCTCCAGCAGCATAAATTTTAAGGATTTTGTATAAGCCACTGTACAGCCTGACTTGCACCAAAACCAATCCAAGAACTCACAAATGGATGTTCAAATGTTATATCGACTTTTAAAAAATTCTAATGCATTAGGTCAAGATGCTAACTAGTCTTTACAGGTTAGTCTAAACTTTAGTATATGTGGAAGAAGAGCCACTGTGATTGTTTTTATTGAGATGTATAAATCAGGGCACTTTGGACTTCCTTTAAAAAATAAGTTATCTGAAACTTAAACACAGAAAAATATTAATAATAATGTAAGAGTTCAGTTCAAAGCTTAGATTCTGCTATTTTTAAGTTTTTCTAGCAAAAGATAATCAAAAGTGAAGACACAGACCTACTAGAGAATGGACTTGAGGATATGGGGAGGGGGAAGGGTGAGCTGTGACAAAGCGAGAGAGTGGCATGGACATATATACACTACCAAACAGTAAGGTAGATAGCTAGTGGGAAGCAGCCACATAGCACAGGGAGATCAGCTCGGTGCTTTGTGACCGCCTGGAGGGGTGGGATAGGGAGGGTGGGAGGGAGGGAGACGCAAAAGGGAAGAGATATGGGAACATATGTATATGTATAACTGATTCACTTTGTTATAAAGCAGAAACTAACACACCATTGTAAAGCAATTATACCCCAATAAAGATGTTAAAAAATAATAATAATTTTAAAAAATGGGGGAAAAAAAGTTATTGTCCTAGGAGGAGAGACACGGTTCCAGACAAAAGAAGCAAAAACACCCTGAGAATATGAGACTATTTCCATTCATAGGAGGGCTTTTTCCAAATAAAGTCTTTCCTGATTGGGAACCCCAATAACTCCCTCCATAAAGAGTTATTTTTTCCAAGTAAAGTCTTTTCCAATAGAGCCCAATTCCAATTGCAACCCCAATTGTAAGGTCACTGAGATTACTATTAATGATACCAAACATTTCGTCAGGTCCAAAAATCTTAAGCCATGTTTTAAAATTTACATATTTATATATAGCTTTAGTTAACATCTACATATATAATTATAAGTAATAATGCTTAATTATGATCTTTAAAAAGACCTACTGCTTGTAGCCCATAATATTTTAATGTCTCTCTCTCTCTCTGTCTCTCTTTGATAAAATAGAGACTCTACAGTCTTAAAAAATTGAATCTGTCTAACATCCATGAACTGGAATGCTGAGGAGAAAAGAGAGACATAAATTGTAAGAACACAGAATAATCAGGAAGGTTAAGTGCCTCACAAAGAAATAGACTGTACACACTGTGAGTACATAAGTCATGTATGGTTTCCTTCCTAGCTGACAAACATCAGGCTCAAAACAATGCTTTTCCGGTAACATTACTTGTTTTTTCTCTCTCCATCCTCATCTGTCTACCTTTTCTGTCTTTCTTTCTCCTTTTGCTCAACTGGATTACAGAATCATAATTTGCTTAATTTATAGCTAATACCTTAGGTATATATCATTTTACTTTAAAATCTGGCCAGTATCATGGAAAATTAATACGCTATTACTATGGCATGCATGGAGCAACGAGGCCTTAAGGAGGAGGTATCGGACCAGGACTCAGTGCTCCTAATTTTTTGTAATTTACACTATGGAACTGGACCAACCTATCATCTTTCTTTAAGTCTCAGTTTACTTTACTTCCTGAAACAAAAGAACAGAACAAAAGCAAAATCTGTTTCAAATTTCTACGGCTTGCTTAAATTGTTAGTGTAACATAAATTATTTAAAATTTGTACTGCTCTGGCTCATACAGACGTTTTCAAATGTGCAGCAATTGACTTCTCCTTTAGCAATAAGGTAGTGGGCAAAAACAAGAAACTTGTGGTGGTTCCTTAAGGTGTGAACCTACTGGGGTTTTCCATGATATGATTTATCCTGAAATAGAGAAAGAGAACTAGAACATAAACATTGTTACTACACCAGTTAAATGAATGCATTTATCATTCTAACCAATAAATTTATTTTTAAATTATTATTATTCATATTTTATTTTTAACCTCTTAGTTTGTGTGAACCAACAACCCGAAGTGGATAAGTCAATTAATACCTTCACCTGAAAGAGCTAAAAAAAGAATACTTTCTTTAGTTACCTGGGTAGCTTTTTGTTAATCATATTATTTTGAGGTATTACTCACTTTGGAAGTGGGTGAATACTATGGATATATATTTATTTCTGTCCTATCTCAAATCTGCCTTGATGCAAACTAAACCTTTTATATGGAAGTGGGTATTTGGTTGCTTTTATGGTAATTATTTTGTGTTAATGATTAAACAGTACAATACATATGTTATAATTACAATGTGATAAAATCCTTACAAGAGCTAACATGAATAAATGAGATCAGTTTAATACTTTCCTTCCTAAACAATGGTCAAATGAGAAAAATATGGGTGAGAATGGGCTTGTGGTAACTACATAAATAAATACTGAATTCCAGAGTACTTTGCATACACATGGAAGTGCTGTATCCCTTGGCAAGAAATTTTTTTTAATCAATTTATTAGAGTTAAAGAAATGGAGCTGGGTGAAGGCAGAGAAAGCATCTTGGAGGTCCCCAGCTATAGGTGAACTTTCTGCTGGCCACCAGAAGGTTGCAGGTTCGTGGAGGTCTGCTATTTAAAAGATGGAGAGTATATATACCTTGAGGTTGACAGAAGGGCATTGTTAGTAGCGATGATGGGAGGGATGATGGGAGGTGTGATGATAGGACCTAATTAGGTGGTTGCTAGCGTGTTGGAAACAAAAGGAAGATCATATCTATTCAGAAGCTACAATGTGCTAATACCAAACTAAATGCTTAGTCAATATAACCACCACTGCATGTGGTAAGTGCTTATACCTCAGAGAAGCAGTTAATTATCTCTCTTCAATTTACCAGTCTCTGCTTGAAACCCAACTTTAGCCATATATTTAATGCCATAGTTGAGGAAGATGTACGTTTTTTTCCTCTGTATGAAACAGAAACAACCTATTTCTTCCCCAGAGAGTGACATTTAATCACCCCTGTGTTACTAGGCTTATGACTGGGATTATGATTATTATTCTCATTTGCCTTGGAGGCTTTGTGCTTTCAAAGCCTTTATAGCAAATCACATACCCACGGAGAAAGGTCCACTGATCACCAGTTCCCCAGCACCCTTTATCAAGTGGGCCCTGAAGAAACTTCTTCATATTTCCTAGCACATGGTTTTAAGTGGTTTTTATTCTATACAGAGTAGATGCAGGCCACACACAAAAACATTTCAATTTCTAATTGTATATCTGAGTCAACTTTATAAATTTGATATCTAAAAATAACACTTTGGTCAAGATTAGTGCTTAATTTTAATAACCTCTTGATTTTTTTATGCTTTAAAAACAGATGGAAATTACTTAAAGAGGATGAATAATATTGTCTGATGTCCAAAAATGTATGTATACTTTCTTTTAAGGAAATCCAAGGGCTTTATAGGCAATAAAAATGTCAATATTCTAAGGTCTCTATTTACTGGATCACTGTTGAAAGACTAACGTATCAAATAAAACACAGAGGAAAATGCATTATATAATTTTGTCAGTAAAATTTTTTTCTTGGGTACATCTCAATGTCTTTTTAGTTTTTTTTTAATATAACAATTCAATTAATATTTATTTTAGCACCTACAAGCCACTGTACTAGTGGATTTAGGCATTTGGGAATAAAAATATCTCAGTAGTAAGCCCTTCCTCTGCCAAACATTGCACTGTTTTACTCATTTTTCCTCAGAGAACTGCACAAAATAAGTATTACTATTATCTCTGTTCATTGATGGGAAAATTGAGATACAGAGAGGGTTAACTAATTTACCCAAAGTCACACAGCTTATAAATGATGTATCCTGTATTTGGACATAAGTAGTGTAACTCCAGAGCTTTACTCTTTTTACTTTTGAAAATGAATCTATTCTCTCCCCTTATCTATCTAAACTGAGTTTTTCCTATTTCTGCTTTTTAAAAGAAGATGTAGAATTGTAATAAACCAAAACCAAAACCAAACAAAACAAACACAAAACCTGAAATGTATTCACTGCTAGTATAATTTAATTATTTGCTATGCTTTCTTTGGTAATTCATTTAAAAAGTCATTTACTTGTTCTAAAAACAACACACACACACACACACACACACACACATTCCATGTTATTTGGGTAATGTAATACACAGCAAACATCTACAGTCAGCTGCATTAATTTGTGGTGCCCAATGTGAAATGAAAATATGGAGCTCCTTGTTCAAAAATTAAGAATTTTGAGATGGAGACAGATAAGTATTAAACCAAATGAGACTGCATAGGTCACATGCTCATGATGCTGGCTCTGGCAAGAAACTAGCATTGCTCACTGAAGACCTTCTATTGTCAGAGTAACCTGTGAGCCAAAGAGATTCCTGGGAGACACAAAAGGCCATGAGAGTAGATAAAACGTTGGTTGTATTAGCTTGTCTTTCTATCAGTGAAAATCTCCTTGAATACAGTGTGTAGGACATATGGCCACAGAGAGTTTTTCTGTTAAAAATTTTTACGAAGGAGATGCGAATATTTAACTGAGAGTTGAGTATGTTCCAAAGAGATTCATTTCTTTTCCTTTTTTTTTTTTTGCATGTGCATGTCCAGCTACTCCAACATCACTTGTTAAAGACTATCTTTTATCCATTGTATTGCCTTTCTCCTTGGTCATAAATCAATTGACTAAATTTCTGTAGCTTGGTTCCTTATTCTGTTCCATTGATCTATTTGTCTATTCTTTCACCAAGACCACACTAAACTAACTTTACAGTAAGTGCTGAATACTGTAGTTTTATAGTAAGTCTTGAAGTGTGGTAGTGTCAGTGCTCCAAATTTGTTCTTCTCCTTAAATATTATGTGGTTATTTGGGGTCTTTTTCCTTCCCATATAAACTATAGAATCAGTTATTCAATATCCACAAAATAATTTGCTGGGATTTTGATTGGAATTGTATTGAACCTATAGATCAATTTGTTAAGACTGGACATCTTAACAATATTGAGTTTTCCTATCCATGAATATGGAATATCTCTCCTATTATTTTGCCCTTGTTTGATTTCTTTCATCAGAGTTTTGTAGTTTTCCTCATGTAGATCTTGTACATATATTGTTAGATTTATACCTAAGTATATCGTTTGTTTGATCCTAATGTCAATGATATTGCATTTTTAATCTCAAATTCCACATGTTTATTGCTGGCATATAGAAAAATGATTGACTTTTAACCTTGTATACTGCAACCTTGTTATAGTCACTTATTAGTTCCAGGAGTATTTTTTACCTGTTCTTTTAAATTTTCTACATAGATGACCATCATCTGTGAAGAAAGATAGTTTTATTCTTCTTTCTCAATCTCTATACTTTTTATTTCCTTTTCTTGTCTTATTGCACTAACTAGGAGTTCAAGTATGATGTTAAAGAGCAGTGGTGAGAGGGGATATACTTGCCTTTTCCTGATCTTAGTGGGAAATCTTCAAGTTACTCACTATAAGTATAATGTGAGTTGCAGGGTTTTTGCAAATATTCTTCATCAAGTTGAGAAAGTTCTCCTCTATTTCTAGTTTACTGAGAGCTTTTATCATGAATGGATAAGTGCTTTCTGCATCTGTTGATATAATCATATGATTATTCTTCTTTAGCTTGTTGATGTGATAGGTTACATTTATTGATTTTGAATGTTGAACCGGCCTTGCACACCTGGGATAAATCTTACTTGCTTTGGGCCTACACTTCTTCTTATACATTGTTGGATTCAACTGGCTAATATTCTGTAGAGGATTTTTACATCTATGTTCATGAAAGATATTGATCTGTGTTTTTCTTTTCTTGCAATGTCTTTGTCTGATTTTGAGGTAGGAAAAATTCTCTCTCTTCCATCTTCTGAAAGAGACTGTAGAGAATTGGTATAATTTCTTCCTTAAATATGTGGTAGAGTTCACCAGTGAACCCATCTGGGTCTGGTGCCTTCTGTCTTAGAAAGTTATTAATTGTTGATTTAATTTATTTAATAAATAGAGGCCTATTAACATTGTCTATTTCTTCTTGTCTGAGTTTTGACAGATTGTGTCTTTCAAGAAGTTGGTCCATTTCATCTAGGTTATCAATTTGTGGGCATAGAGTTGTTCATAGTGTCACTTTATTATCCTTTTAATGTCCATGGGCTCTGTAGTGGCATTCTCTCTTTCATTCCTGGTATTAGTAATGTGTGTCCTCTTTCTTTTTTGCTTAGCACAGCTAGAGGCTTATTGATCTTATTGCTCTTTTCAAAGAACTACCTTTTGTTTGTTTGTTTTTTGACTCACAGACCTGTCCCATCTGAGCCTCCAATGATTCTTCAATTACAATAGGTTTTCCTTCCCCAGCATTGGTTTCTGCAAAGGTATTTACTTGTGTATTTCTGCTCCAATAAGTTGTGCCTTTTGTATCCAGCCCATCTGTCTCTCCAGTTTGGGGGGCAGTGGTTTGCCCTGGGACCTCACTTCTCTGACAGATCCAAGAAGAGATGTTGATTTGTCTGTTTGTTCAGCTTTTTACTTGCTGTTAGGACACAGTGACAACCTCCAAGCTCCTTACATGTAAAAATGAAAGCCAGGGTCTAAAAGTAGTTTAGCAGGATTTAGCACAAAGCAGGATTATTATGACGAAAACTTATAATAAAAGAAGTCTGAAAAAATTTTAAACCATATGTATCATTGCCACTCTAATTCCAAAGTCTTGAGGTTTCATCTTCCATTGAATGTCATTTGCATTTTCTAATTTGCTCTTATCAGGTTTATCCTGTCAATCAATAGGTATACTATAAGCCAACATGATAGTCTAAAATGTTACCTCCCTCACGTGATTTACTTAGACTGGTTTTCTTTAACCAAATGATTAATCAAATATACAATTCTAATTGATTCTAGAGCATATCAGTTAAAATAATTTTCAATATTTTTTATTAAAAGGCTACATGACTATAATTTCTAAGGCTTTTTCCCCAACAATGTAACAAACATTTTTATTTCATGCCCAGATTCCAGTTAAATGTGCAAAAGAGCAAGGAATAATTTTTATATATATATGTGCATATATATATATATATATACACATATATATATAAATTTAAATCCTTAGAAGAACAAAATTAATAAGTATTTATCAGGATATGTCTCTGAATTAAACACAATAAACAATTATTACATGATAAATTTATATTCAACTTAAAAAATAAAACTTTATGAATTACATAAAATAAAATTTAGGCAATCGAAGTAACCCATACACAGGGTGTGTTACACTGTTTCCTTTTCCCTTAACCTCCATTCAGTGAGCCAGGAAAAAAGTGCTTGCAAGAGACAGAAAACGTAAGGACATTTTGTCTTGTTTTATCAAAAAGAAAACCAGACTCTTTGCTGCTTTCATTCATATATAGTTTTGGACATGAATGCATACAGCCAATAAAGCAGCAGTGTTTTCTTTTTCTATCTTTATTTATTATTAAATACTTAGTCTTCATTGAAAGACACTCTTTTGTGTTAAGAGGGTTAGGTCAAGTGGGTTTAGGAATTTTCAGTAATAGTTTTCAGCACCACAGAGTTCTTTGAAGGGAAGGAATGCACGTGACTGATAGTGCAAGCATGAAACACATAAAGAAGAGAATGTGTCATCACCGTCATGAAAAACCGCTTTGAATGGCAGTGATGAGTCTATAAAATACGAGCAAAGCAGACAGAGCTCCTACTCTCTAGTAACATAGCAGTAAATAACAGAGGTTGTGCCTTAGAAACATCCCTGATGCATGATCTGGAAATCTTAACACAAATTCAAGTATGTCTGATAGCTCTTAACGGTTCATGTGAAATAATGAGAAAGCTGTAATTTCATTATCCTGGGAAAATCCTGTTTAAGTTAAGTAGAACACTGTGTTCTGCTTTATCTTTTACTCAATCACTTTTACCTTCTGGAAGGTAGGGGGAGGCTAGGATGGCAAAAGAGAGATAAAAATACATGGGCCTAATTGTCCACATCTCGTTGGTCCTTCAGTATGTTCACGATAACGCATTTATTTCTTTGTCTCTGGCTTCATATGCACCCACAGAAGTTCTTTGTCTTCCTGGTAACCCTAACTGGGGACTCTTCAAAAACAATTTCCATCTTAACATCCATCCAACTGAACGAAGCCTCTGCTGAGAAGTGTGCAAACAGAAAAGTTTACCTAAGAACATTTCTCTGTATGTGAAAGGAGAAACACAGTTTGTAAAGGAAAAGCTGAAAACCCCTTATTTCTTGATAGAAGGAAGTTTTATATGAGGTATATTAAGGCAGAAATTTCGACGTACTTGGAATAATTTAGAAAATTACTGCATGGAACGGATTCATGTTGAGTTGAATACGGAAGAAAGCAAATAAAAATGGACCAAAAATATTGTTTGTTTTGGAAAAGGCAAAGAAGAAATATAAAATATTGCAGACAAATATAAATTAAAATCAAGTTTTCAACATATTCAGATTTATCATTTTAAGTAAGAAAAAAATGAAAATATTGGTAATAGAAGGATAGAAAGACAGATAAATAGATATATAGATAGGCGGGCGGATAGGCATACATGTAGCATGGTCAGTCATAGCCAAATGTTCTGCAGTGAAAAAAGGAGAACAATCTAGAGGTTTCCTACTGATGACCCATACATACATCTATACTAGTTTCCAAGAAGAAAAGTAATTATTAGTTTGTAATACTTACAAAGTGACAATACTAAGAGTATAACCACCTTACTTGAATTAAAGACTCTGCCTTTCTCTTTGATTTGAAACAATGGATAAATTACTAAGACTTTTTGCCATATGGTTTCTCCATTGTGAAAGTTGATAATGTTGACTTTCTCACAGAGACTGTGAAAAGTACTGAGATAATAATGTGATTCTAAGGTTGAGACAGATGTCCAAAAAAAATGCCCCATTACTTACCATAATGAGAAGAAAAATGCTTGTGCTATAAAGCAAAATCACCTTTGTTCAACTAAATGCAAGACAACTGACCTATCATCTAAAAATTTTCCCCCATTTCATACAAAGGTGCGATTTTATTTTGAAGAGGAATTTCCTGTATAATACATTTTCTTAAAAGATAAAGTAAATTAGAACCAAAGCACATGCAAAGCTATTTAATGGCTAATAACCACAAATCTTCAGCTAAACATTCCTTATCACAAAAGACATTATTGCCTTGTTGTAATCTCACCTGTGCCTGATTGCTCTAACACTGCTTAATACACTGCTGCCAATGGTTATTGACAAGTAAATTATCACAGTGTCATCATTTTCTTTTGAATAAATAAACAAATGATAAAACAGCTAACTCTTACTTGCCTGGCACATAGCAAACACTCTCAAAATGATGGCTATTATACTTGCAAGACACTGTTCTGAGTCATCCATTAAATTCTAAGAATGATTTACATACACTCTTATTGAAGTTTTCAATAACCCTATATGGGAAACGGTTTATTATTACCATTTTACAGATGAGTAAACTAAGACATAGAGAGGTTAAATAATTGACAAATGTGTTGGTCAAGGTTCTCCAGGGAAACAGAACCAATAGGAAAGATAAACATATGGAGATCTATTATGAGGAACTGGCCCACACAATAATGGAAGCCGAGAAGTCTCAAGGTCTGTTGTCTACAAGCTGGAGACCTAGGAGAGGTGGTGATGAAATTTAGTCCAAGTCCAATGGCCTGAGAACCAGGGAAGCCAATGGTATAAGTTCCAGTCCAAGGGCAAAAGAAGATGAGAGGAGATGTTACAGCGCATGCAGTGAAGCAGAAAAACAAGGGGCAAATTCCTCCTTTCTTCACTTTTTGTTCCATTCAGGCCCTCAAAAGATTGGGTGACGCCCACCCACACTGGGGAGCGCAATTTACTGAGTCTGCGGATTCACATGCTAATCTCATCCAAAAACACCCTCACAGACACACCCAGAAATAATGTTTAACCTGAGTACCCCATGGCCCATCAAGTTGACACATAAAATCAGTCATCACAACCAAAGTCCCCTAAGTAACTGGCTCTACAGAGTCTGGACTCTTAACCGTCATGCTCAGCTGTCATTGCCATATACAACATGCAGTTTGATGCAGAATTAATGAAATCTGTTAAATTCTAAGATTTAGCAAGTGTTGAATACGTAAGTTTAGAAACACATTTATAATACATAGACTACGTAATATTTTCCGACATATCAGACTCAGTTTGATATCATTAAATTTTATTAAAATGTTATTAAATATTTTATTAAATATTCACTAACTGCAAACTAAAAAGGTCTTTAAATCTGTAAGAGAATTACAATCCACTAAGTGTTTAAGAACATTTGAATAACATTTTAAGGAAAAACAACTTCCATAATTGGATTAAAATACTAGCAGCAAGATCATTTTTTACAAACCTCTTTTGGATAGATTTCTATGTGGAACACATTTGAGACATATGACTGTAGAGTTTGATGTCCACCCCCAAACTGTCCTCTTGTAGGCATTCCCTTCTTTAGGACCCTAGGACTCTGGGGAATGAACAGTTTGAGAACCTAATCTTAGACTAAACTAATCATTTTAGGATTTATAAATATTACCTCGAACGTGAAAAATTGTAAATCTATTTTACAGAAAAAGCAGGTAGCAATTCTATAGCCATATAAGAATATACAAAAATATTTGCCTCAAAATTGCAAGTATCATTTTGTTCTTCTGAGAAAATGATTTTGAATTGCCTCCGTCACTAACCACTTTATGTTATTCTGGTCGGTTTTCACATACTGTAATGTCTCAATTTTTATGTAGTGGTTTTATTATATTTTCTCTTTTGCCCATATTTTTTTCTTTTCTTTGTTAGCATTGGTAAAATAAGAACAGTGTACCCAAATCATAATTCCTGAACACAGTTATCTGACTGGCTAGGAAAAAAAATATGTTTAAGTGTTGAATTAACTCATCTTCCCTTGCCTAGCAGCCTGGCTGGAGTGGGTCACCTCTGGCCCCAAAGCCACTCCACAAATGCATATTGAGTATCTGCTCCGAACCAGGAAATGGATCTGTCAAGCCAATGCCTTATGATCTGTTTTTAGCGAGTTTTAGACTGGGATAGAAATTCTAGGCTTTACAGCTACTTCAGGGAGTTAGATAAAGATAAGTTAGCAAGGGGTGGGCCTACATGTAATGAAGATATGAGGGAACAGAGAGAAATTCCTGAATTGGGTTGTAAGTGGTGAATATGGGTGGACAAAATGTCTATAGATGGGGGAAATGGAACAGAAGGAGTGGCACCAGGCATATTAGTTATACAATTAAAATATGAAGGTCACGCCAATTATATTACATCTATTAAGTCACTACTAAGTGCCCTGTTTTCTAGTAGACACTATGAGATATCAAGTGCATACAATTTTGTTTGTGAAATGGTTTCCTTGGATACATGTAGTCCTGACAACTGATTTGAATTTAAATTCATGAACACCATCTAACCATATTTCCTAAATAAATTCACTTTCCCAATCTCTATCCAGTTATTAGGTTCTTTATAATCAAGTGCTTATGGAAACTGTAGCCCAAATTTCTGGATGGCAACCTAATTATAGGAAACAGCCTAGCCTTGTAGTCAGACAATGTGGTCTTAACTTGGCTTCCTCATTTCTTAGCTCTGTGACCTCAAGTAAGTAAAATAACCTTCATCTCAAAAAAACTACAGCTAATAATAGGCACCCCACCTGGTTGCTATTAGAATGAACAGGAAGGCACACAGAGTGAGCCCAAAAAGTGTCAGAGAAAGAAAGCCTCCAGTACAGGACACAGTGTTCAAGAATTCTACTGACTTGGTAAAAATCAATAAAGCCTACCTAAATATTTCAACATGGAATTCAAGGTGTACTGAAGGAGATTTTATATATTTTGAAATGTATATTTTCTCGGAGCAGAGGCCCCAGAAATAAAAGATGTGAGAAAAATCCAGAGGAAGATGCAGGGCAGTGAGAGAGCAGTCAGTTTTCTATTTTGGGATCAGCAAGAGATGGGCATTAATAGTCTCTCGCACATTGTGTTTTTGCTGAAGAAATACTTAGCATAAAAATTGTCTGGATTAAGGCAGATATAGGGCTTCCCTTAGGTTGCTCTCGGCAGAACTGTTTTGAGCGGACTTGGAGGCCCCAAATTCTAAGGAGATTAAGCCAGTGGAAATTGGCCTGATAGGACCCTGGTTATCTCTTTGTATCCAGTATGACAAGCCTTATTCACAGTAAAGCAATTGCTGATGACATTTATTTTTTCCAGTTTTACTTTCAATTGATTTAAGTGACAAAGTGATAATCATGGGCGTGAGCTGAGAGATCTTCACATCCAGGAAGAAAAATGCAAAAGCTTAGCCACAGCTGATGTTCGGTTTGGGGATTTAGGGAAAATCTGTGACACATTCCTTCTGAGGATGACTTCCATCCCAAGGCAGCCAGTAGCTGTGTGACTGCATTTGAATGCTAACACCTGTAACTTTTAGAAAGGGTCTTAACACCAGCTCTTCCTGGTATAGAAACTATTTGAAATCAAGAGAACTCACATTTTCCTCACCTTTCTAAGTCTTGCATCAGGGGGACGGTGGGGGGTGGGGAAGGGAATTGTTTACTCTTTACCACCTGCTTTTGCTTCTGCTCAGAGGCCTGACTGCCTCCCTTCTTCCTAATAAACAGAGGGGGCTTGTATTGACTAATTCATTTTCAAAGAGACTTAAAAAGGCCTTAAGCAATCAGTTCTCACGTAGGGTCCAACCCGAGTCTCTCACTTACTCTTTTGCCTGAGAAGAACCGGAAAGCAATATTCACATAAAACATATTCACTCAGGAAGTAGACAGTGGTATTGCTTTATTTACTGACATTTACCATGTTAGCAGGATTCTTGAATACTATGTCCCATACTGGTTGCTTTTTATTACTTTCCTTCTTCCCCATTTCCCTTCTATGTTTCAACATTCGAAATTTTATAATGGTTAAGGTGTATTTACTTTTATATATGTTGTCTTAAAGGCTTTGGAGAAAAGCTAATTCAAAATCTCACTAAAAAATTAAAATGCTTACCAAGGTAGCCATAGAGGCAAAGGAATAACTTCCTCAAATATTATTGTTTCTTTTGACTGATGTTTTCCTTTCAATGATAATGACATTTTTGACAGTCAAGGTCATTTATGGTATGCACCGAATAGAAAAGTCCATACTGTTAAATTTTATTTCTCTTTGATGTAAAATGTATTATGTGAGGAAAACAATATTATTATTACTGTAAATAATAACCAACATTTGCATAATCCTGTATAGTTTTAAATGTGCTGGCACATGAATCACCTCATTAAATGAGACAAATGAGGAAATTCACAGTTAATAATTTCAATTCCTGAATGAGATAGTTTAATTTTCCCTTCCCGTTACCAGACTTGAGGAGCATGTCTATTAAGTTCATGTTCATTATCTGTGAGGATTCCAAATGCAGCTGGATTGGAGTACTGAAGTGAAGAAGAGTGACGTACTGTCAAGTTGTGTGATTAGAAAACAAAATGATTTTGGCAACAATATAAGTCATGAGAAATTACAGGGTGGTGATAGATACACTGAAGCAAGAAGCCAGAAAAAAACAAGTAAACTTTATAAAGCAAGTGAAAAGCATTACAGCATTAGAATAATAAACTAAGATATTAATACCCTTTTAGAACTTGCTTGATATGAGAACATATACACAGATAGATAAGAAGATTTGATTGGAGCTGCTTATGGAAAGATACACAATGGAAGAAATCACTCAACCAATATCAGCTAAAATTAATTTGATGTTTTTGCAATATAAAGCCTGTAGTTATATACCTTCCCCCTAATTCTCTAATTTGAAATATTTTTCACCGTACAATTGAAAAATATTTATATTATTCCAACACCAATAACTGAAGGATAAATCCCTCTGTAACTGGAAAACATGACACCCTCCTTGAATCCTTCTATGCCATCCTCATACACCAACCCTCCAAACTCCCAACCCTAATTATCAAAGAATATAAGATGGAGATCTTGGAATTCTTTAGATAAATTCTTAGAATATGCAAAAGTCTGCTGAGTTTAAGGGTAGGAACCAAAGAACACTGAGTATGTAAGAAAATTAAGGACTTATTGTTACTATTTGGTTTGGTTTGGTTTTGGGGGAGGGGGACCTCTGAGTGAGGTAGAGAAGAAAGGGAAGGAACACTGAAGAAAAGAGGAGGGAAAAAACAGAAAATGAGTCTGGAAAAGAGAAAGATGAAAGGAGAACCAGAACAACAGCAAAAGAGTCAACAAGAAAGCCAAACAGAATGGTGGGAAGCTAAGGCATGAGTTCTGGAAATATCTATAGTGATTTTAAAAAATGATGTTTAATATTCAGCTTAGTTTGCATTGCAATAGTGTACAATTTCAAGCCCCAAATCTTTCATGATGTTATGCACAGAAAGTCTTCCTGTGAGCGTAACTGTGGTGTAAGTGTGTGTGTGTTTGAGTGTGTAAAGTGGAAAAAAAGGAAGAGTTAGAAATGGATAGTTGCGTGTATTATAAATGATGAATTTAGAATATTAGTAAAATAGGAAGAAGAGCAAACAAATAATTGAAAAAATAATGAAGTTAAACATTATATAATTTAATGCTTTCTTGGTGCTGGCCCCCTATGGAAAAAGCCAGCATTAAATGTTGGGTTTCGATTCATAAGGGAAAACCAGATACCGTCATAGCATAACACCGCCCATTAAACACTAGTTAGATTGGCTGATAAGTCAGTCTTTTAATATTTAGAATGCTCAAGAACCTCACCAGAATGTCTCTGCCTCCCTAGTGACCAGGGGTTGTGCCTTTGTATGTGGCGTGTATATCTGTTTTAGGCTGAGGCAGGTGGGTCTGGATAAGCTCTCACGGCTACCTTTGCACCAAACTTCACTTTCAATGATTTAGTTCAGTGTCCTCATTCATCCAGACATGCAATCTAACTCTTTCCTTCCATATTCTTAAATACTGTGGAACACTAATAAAAAGTGGAAAATTCTATCTGGATACTCCTTCAATTCTAATTAGAACTGCATTTTGACTGGAAGGTCTGAAAAAGCCAAATAGGTCGTTCTTCAATGACAGGATATGTTCCACTTTGATAGCTTGAAGTAGAGGGAGAATAAAGAGAAGTTACCAAGATGAAAGCTAATTTGTTTATCTATAATTCCAACCTCACTCATAGTCAAATATTTTTTTATTCTTGCCTTCCTGAACTGCCACTAGATTTCCATCCAGAAGAAATATTATGTACCTGTTATAACATTTTTGTTCCATGCGTGCATCTGGGAATAATTACCTTTGAATTACCTTGATTCTAGATTTCAAAACAAACAAACTAACACCCATGGGTTTTCTCTTGACTAATATTTAGTTCTAATTGTATTCTGTATTGAGTAGCTAGTTTGAAAATAAGAGGATTTATTCCTGGCTCTGAAATGACTTCCAGACTTTGGGGGAATGCTAAAGAAACTGATTTAAAGCTGAACTTTGAGGTTTGAATCCCAAAGTCATACAGCTTCCAGGAAAGGGTCCTAAATCCGTACAGTAGAGGTGGACAGTTCAGGAGTCTACTAGCCTGGAAATGGTGGGAATCTGTGGAGTCAGGGAGTTGACTAGTAAATTAGGAAGCTGTTGCTACAGTTTCTGACTTCAAAATATATCACTATTACTATAAAGTGTATGAATAAAATTGATGCTTCCTGGTTAGTTCCTCTTCATAGATGTCCTTCTTCTGATTCCAGGTCAAGAGGATCTAGCTATTGGTGGAAATTAAATCACACAGAGAAACTTCAAGGAGTCTGGTAAGTGTGGCCTTTACTTCCCAGCCTCTGCACACTTGAAAGTGGAAGGAATGTGTTTCTGAGTGAGCCAATTCATGGTACCAGCCACATATTCTTCTTGCCTGTGGCCTCAGGAGTTTAGTAGAGTAATATTTTCCATTAATTAAAATATTTAGAATAACCAGTACTTGTGAATAAAATATGGGAATAAAATATGAAAATCCTTACTAATATTAGGGAAGAATGGCATGTAAACTTGAATAACATATCTTCTTTGGAGAAATGTCTATTTAGGTCTTCTGCCCATTTTTGGATTGGGTTGTTTGTTTTTTTGTTATTGAGCTGCATGAGCTGCTTATAAATTTTGGAGATCAATCCTTTGTCAGTTGCTTCATTTGCAAATATTTTCTCCCATTCTGAGGGTTGTCTTTTGGTCTTGTTTATGGTTTCCTTGGCTGTGCAAAAGCTTTGAAGTTTCATTAGGTCCCATTTGTTTATTTTTGTTTTAATTTCCATTTCTCTAGGAGGTGGGTCAAAAAGGATCTTGCTGTGATTTATGTCATAGAGTGCTCTGCCTATGTTTTCCTCTAAGAGTTTGATAGTTTCTGGCCTTACATTTAGATCTTTAATACATTTTGAGCTTATTTTTGTGTATGGTGTTAGGGAGTGATCTAATCTCATACTTCTAAATGTACCTGTCCAGTTTTCCCAGCAACACATGAAAGAATGCTCAACATCATTAATCATTAGAGAAATGCAAATCAAAACTACAATGAGATATCATCTCACACCAGTCAGAATGGCCATCATCAAAAAACCTAGAAAGAATAAATGCTGGAGAGGGTGTGGAGAAAAGGGAACCCTCTTGCACTGCTGGTAGGAATGTGAATTGGTGCAGCCACTATGGAGAACAGTATGGAGGTTCCTTAAAAAACTACAAATAGAACTACCATATGACCCAGGAATCCCACTACTGGGCATATACCCTGAGAAAACCATAATTCAAAAAGAGTCATGTACCAAAATATTCATTGCAGCTCTATTTACAATAGCCTGGAGATGGAAGCAACCTAAGTGTCCATCATCAGATGAATGGATAAAGAAGATGTGGCACATATATACAATGGATTATTACTCAGCTATTAAAAGAAATGAAATTGATCTGTTTGTAATGAGGTGGATAGACCTAGAGTCTGTCATACAGAGTGAAGTAAGTCAGAAAGAGAAAGACAAATACCATATGCTAACACATATATATGGAATTTAAGAAAAAAAAATGTCATGGAGAACCTAGGGGTAAGACAGGAGTAAAGACACAGACCTACTAGAGAATGGACTTGAGGATATGGGGAGGGGGAAGGGTGAGCTGTGACAAAGCGAGAGACAGGCATGGACATATATACACTACCAAACGTAAAACAGATAGCTAGTGGGAAGCAGCCGCATAGCACAGGGAGATCAGCTCGGTGCTTTGTGACCACCTAGAGGGGTGGGATAGGGAGGGTGGGAGGGAGGGAGACATAAGAGGGAAGAGATATGGGAACATATGTTATGTATAACTGATTCACTTTGTTATAAAGCAGAAACTAACACACCATTGTAAAGCAATTATACTCCAATAAAGATGTAAAAAAAAAAAAACTTGAATAACATAGATTTATGGTTCTCAGTTAGTGTTCTACACCCTTTACAGGGACATTTGGAAATGTGTGGAAACATTGTTGGTTATCACAATGACTGGGGAATGCTATGGGCATTTGATGGACAAGGACCAAAGCAATACACTGGACTTTAATAAAATTTGACACAATGAGGAATTATCCTACCTTAAATGCCAATAGCCTCCCTCTTCAGAAATATTGTCATAACTAATCTCCAAATAATTTCAGTGGCCTACTTCATCATCAGAAATATTTGCTAATTTGAGTTTTTTCTGCTCTCTTATGGAAGGGTACATACCCAGATGAATATTTCCTACGTATGGAAATAGGTTTATAAAAAGGAGCATGAATAAAATAGGTTAATATTTTATGAACAAAAGAAATCATTTGATTTTAGTAAATAGTGGTTCTCAAAGGATGTTCTTTTAACCAGCAGCATTAGCATCACCTGGGCACTTATTATAGAAATGAAAATCTCTGGGCCCTGAGCTACTGAATCAGAAACTCTGGGATTGGGGCCCAGCAATCTGTGTATTAACAAGCCCTCTAGGTAATTTTTATATACTTTAAACTTTGACAGCTGCTGGAATGAAAGCATCAAGGAGTGAACGCTGTAATAGTTTGGTGTATTTAGAGAAGCTTAGTTTTCATCTGCGATGAGTGTGTCAAAAGGAAAGAAACATTTTATAATAAATTGGCCTGCATTGGGGATATCTTTAGCCCCTCTAACAGCAATTCCTCTTAGGCATAATATCCAAGAATACATGGAGAAGGATAGATTTAAAACACGACCCACCCTAGGGAATTACGCCAGAGAAACCCCAAAATGAGGTGTATTAGTTTTCTATGGATGCTATAAAAAATAACCACAAACTTAAGTTCACACCTTAATTATCTCACAGTTTCTGTAGATCAAAAGACTCACATGGGTCTTACTAGGCTAAAATCAAGAAGTTCACCAGGATTGCATTTCTTACTGGAGGCTCTGCAGAGGACTTTATGTCCCAGCTCATTCATGTTGTTGGCCAGATTCAGTTCCTTGAGGTTGCAGGACTGAGATCTCCGTTACCTGTCAGCAACAACCTTTGCTCCTAGAGGCCTCTATCTAGTTCACGCAAACAGCCACCTATATCAAATCCTTCTCACACTTGAAATCTCTGACTTTACCTGTTGCTGTTCCTGTTCTGCCTTTCTTTTCCACTGTATCTATCTGACTCCAGCCAGAGAATGTTTGCTGCTTTTAAGGGATCATGTGGCTAGAGTGGGTCCATCTGGATAATCTAGGTTACTCTCCTTATTTTAAGGTCCATAGCCTCAATTGCATCTGAAAAGTCCTTTTTTTTTTTTTTTTTCTATGTAACATAATGTATTCACAGGTTCCAGGGATTAAGACAGGGACATCTTTGGAGAACCATGATTCAGCCTGCCCTGTGGGGAATTAATTCATTCATGCCTTCAGCTACAGCATTAACCGTGCCAGGCTCTGCAGTGTAAAAAAAAAAAAAGAATGCTATAGTTCTCTATTTCAAGGATTTTACAGTCTAGACTGTGTAGAATCAGATGAGGGAATCAGAGAGAGAAATCTTATTAATGATACAATTCACCTGAAATAGTGATTCCTAGATAGACTATAATCCTTATGTTAATAAAGATTAAATAATGAGTCTCAGGTAGCAGAATTTCAATTGCAAGTATTTCCATTTAGAAAATCTATCCGCTTATCATGGTCCCAGTTAGGGGACTTGGTACCATCTCAGTCTCCAGATCCAGGAGACAGCGACTCAGTCATTAAACCTAAATAGAGTTCCAGTCCCTCAAAGGGACTGAGGCATCATGAGTGAAAGTAGTGAAAACTTAGAAATAGAGACCAAGGTGGAAACATAGTGGTAGAACTCAACCATATAGTAGTAAAAAGGAAGAGGACACTGGGATTTGGGGGAACTATGCACATACAGAGGAATTTCCGGGTGTTGCGTCTGACTGGTACTAAAGAGACTTAAGGAAACAAGTTAGGAGAACAGCAGTCGTTACTGGGTGGGTTTAGGAGCAACATAAGCTTGTGTGCCAACACCTGCCCCAGGGTTCTGAAGCAGAAAAGGACTGATCCTGGAGATTGTGTCAGGCGGCCATGAACTCACAGAACTTGATCATCTTTTACTGCATTCTATGTGGATTGGGCAATTCTCTGTCAAACTGGAAGCTTTTCTCTGTATTTTAAATAAAAGGTGTAAAGATGGGTAAAACAAGATGCCAGGTGGTAATGGCAGCTGAGGACTTAAGGTTTGGAACATGAAAGATGTTTTTGGAAACAGATTCATGTCACATGGGTCAATAGTACTTTGCTGAATTCAGCTTTTTAAGACAATTGTGGGCTTGAATATATTATTTTCCATCTTTCTTTCCTTCCTTCCTTTCCATTTAATATGGATTGTATTAGTATCTTTTACAATAATCCATTAGGGAGAAAATTATGAGGAGAGTTGGGAATCTTCAAGTGTTTTTCATTTTTAGTGACTAGAATAGAGGGTGATATTAGTATATGCCAAGCCCAGATACCTTACTTTTTGCCCTGCTCAGCACATTTTGCTTCCTAAGTAGAGGACATCCATTTCTCCCCCAGAAATGGGGCATTTTGTATGAAAACAAAGAAAAATTAAATGATTTCCAAAAGATCATATTTTTTTAGTGAGAAAATAACAGCTAGAATATCACTATACAATTCCTACTCCCCCAATCTTTTTCTCTCATTAAAATGGAAAAGAAGAGGAAAGAGATTTATCGTATTTATATAGACAAATCTTTCCTACTGATGTAAAATGAGAGAAAGGAGAGAGCCAAAGCAGGTCTTTTGGGAGAGCCTCTGATTCAGGAAATAGCACCCCGGAAGCTTCCGAGAAGTAAAGATAAAAGAGAGGAGTTGATAGGGGAGAAAAAATAGTTATGAGCCTGGGAAGGAATTGCCTTTGAGAATTTTTAAGAGTCACATTTCTAAGAGTTTTGAGACTTTTCTAATGAATGAGCTTGACTTTTAAATAGCCATTGGCAGGGCTTCCCTGGTGACGCAGTGGTTGAGAATCTGCCTGCTAATGCAGGGGACACGGGTTCGAGCCCTGGTCTGGGAACATCCCACATGCCGCAGAGCAACTAGGCCCGTGAGCCACAACTACTGAGCCTGCGCGTCTGGAGCCTGTGCTCCACAACAAGAGAGGCCGTGATAGTGAGAGGCCCGCACACCGCGATGAAGAGTGGCCCCCGCTTGTCACAACTAGAGAAAGCCCTCGCACAGAAACGAAGACCCAACACAGCAAAAATAAATAAATTAATTAATAAACTCCTACCCCCCAAGATCCAAAAAAAAAAAAAAAAAAATAGCCATTGGCATGTACGTACGTTGATTATTGCTTCTATTTCAATTTTGTATTCCAAATCCCACCAGAGAAGCAGTCTATTGCTTATAACAATCTAACCTGATGCAGGTAACAGAAAGTCAATCCTCAAGAGGGCATTACCCAACCCTGGAGCTGAGGCTCCAGTTTCCGTTGGCCTTTGGGGATCAAATCTCATTTCCAATTGTGTCCTAGTTGCCGTGCATTATGCAAGACTAAGTGATATCTGGCAGTTCTGATGCTATATTTAATTGTATGTGTTCACACTATGGTTTTCTTGCCAATTGGATTCTGAATATTTATGACATTATTCAGGGGGCACAAGATCATGGATATTGAGGACAGAGGTTTATGCCTGGATTTTTGGCTCACTCCAGATGTGACCCTCCATAAGTTAGTCACCCTTCTCTTGATTCAGCAAGAACTGCAACCTATGTTGGCTTGTGGCAAAGCTAACCGCAGGTGGTTTCCACATGAGATGTAGGTTCTGTATAATTTGTTGTATTTTCCTGTGAATCTTATGTGAATTAGCTTTTACCTCATAAATCACAGAGAAGAGAAATTTCTAAAGATTGTTATAAAGCACTTGTGTTAAAAAGTGTGTATTGCTATGGAAATGATAATAACTATTGGAATAGAGATTAATTGAGGGACTAAAAATAGCTCACTCCAGGCAAAATTGAGCATGTTCTTTTAATTGTGCTAGTATTATACAGAAAAAATAAGCAAAGATTTTAAGATGATATGTTTTATTCAACAGCCTCGCTGACATAATTCTCTTGGGTCTTCTCATTTGAGATTGCCTCTGCTAATTGCCTTAACATTTTCCAACAAGTATGTTACAGAGCCAAGAATGCCCAGTGTCCAAATCACTGATGCTTGGGGCGGGTGGGCCACAGTTGCATGAGACATAAAAATCACAGCTGGAATGCTGTTCTTCTTTGTCTAATTCTTAATATTTTATCTTAAAATACAGTGCTCAATTCTGGAAATATGACCATACTTATTCTTTAGGAAAACTGTCCAATATTCCTAATTTTTCTACACTTTTAAATGAAACCCTGAAAACTTTTATAGTTTTGCTAATCCTGACAATTATTATTTCTTCGACAACATAATTATGAGAATTCCACCTTTCTTTTAAATTTGTTTAATTCGCTTAGTTGATTTCCAGTCATATAAAGTCTACCATTTTATTTTATTTTTTTAATTTTCTTTTTTTTTTCTTTTTCTTTTTCTTTTTGGCTGTGTCGGGTTTTAGTTGCAGCACACGGGGTCTTCGTTGAGGCATGTGGGATATTTTGTTGCGGTGCGGGCTCTTCATTGTGGTGCACAGGCTTCTCTCTAGTTGTGGCATGTGGGTTTTCTCTCCCTAGTTGTGTTGCACAGGCTGCAGGGCATGTGGTCTCTGTAGTTTATGGCACGTGGGCTCTCTTGTTGAGGCATGCAAGTTCAGTAGTTGTGGTGCTGAGGCATGTGGGATCTTAGTTCCCTGACAAGGGATCGAACCCATGTCCCCTGCATTGGAAGGTGGATTCTTTACCACTGGACCACCAGGGAAGTCCCAAGTCTACCATTTTATAAACCAGAATATAATAATGTTGGAAAGTAAAGCTATAGGTTACCACATATACTCCCTAATATAGCAAAGCCATATCTGAACAGAATTTATTCTGAATCTGAAGAAAAGCAAAACATGGGTCAAACATAAAGACAAACACAATAAAACAGTGTATAGCTTTGCTAGTTTTTGATTTACAAGAAAATTACACATAGAAACACTAAATTAATTCTTATTTTATTAAATAATAATATGATAGGGCTTCCCTGGTGGCACAGTGGTTGGGAGTCCACCTGCCGATGCAGGGGACGCGGGTTCGTGCCCCGGTCCGGGAGGATCCCACGTGCCGTGGAGCGGCTGGGCCCGCGAGCCATGGCCGCTGAGCCTGCGCGTCCGGAGCCTGTGCTCTGCAACAGGAGAGGCCACAGCAGTGAGGGGCCCGCGTACCGCAAACAAACAAACAAAAAATAAATAAATAATAATATGATATACAATAATTTTACCAAATACACTTGATCAGATACCTATTCAGAATTCTATTTTCTAAGGAATTAAAGCAAAGAATCCAAAGAGACAAGTTGATTTTATTTAACTTTCAGACAAAGAAAATTATTTGATTTATGGGAAAGTTCTTTTTCTTGGCATTTGCCTGTTTTCTTCTTTATTACCACTTGATTGCTTTTCTTCCATGGGCTATTTCTCACTGCCCTATTTTTCCTACTTCTTTAACAAGAAAAGACTCCTGGAAAGCATAATTAACATCTTCAAGTGGATATAAGAGTCTTAGCTTCCTACTAGATAATATAGGGATTCTAGTTCCAAAATTCTATTTTAAAAATGTTGTTATATTTATTTCCACTCAATTTGAAGGCTGGGGTAGAAAGGCCTTAAGATTTTGTTAAAGAGCGTTGCTGCTAGTAATCCCTGGAGTAGATAGATAATTCATTTAGAAATATCGTCTTAAAAAATTAAAAAAACAACTTTAGTTATTTTAAAATACTAATGAGTGCTCTTTACATGGTAGAGCTGATACAAGTTTGTGAATTTCCTATTTACTAAATCTCACTATCTTTTCTATCAGGCATGAAACACATATATATGTAGCACCACCTGCCATTACACTGTTATTGATGAGAGGTATCAATTGCTTGCAAATAGAATCATTCTTCATTATAAGCAGCAGAGATCCATCCCTCAATCCCTCCCTCTCTTCCTCTTAAATGATATGTGTCTTTTCCTTAACCAATTTCCTTGGAATATATCATTATTATGGGATGGATGTTTATGCCTTCCAAAATTTAATGTTGAAGCCCCAGTGTGGTGGTATTTGGAGATGGGGTCTTCGGGAGGTAATTAGGGTTGGATGAGGTCATGATGGTGTGGCACCCATGATGGGATTAGTGCCCTTATGAGAAGAGACACCAGAGAGCTTGTTTTCTCTCTCTCTCTCTCTCTCTCTCTCCCTCATTCTCTCTTTCTCTCTTGCCCTCACACCCCACCCCCGCCTTGTGAGGACACAGGGAGAAGACAGCAGTCTGCTAGCCAGGAAGAGAGCTCTCACCAGAACTCGACCATGCTGGCACCCTGATCTCGCACTTCCAGCCTCAGAACTGTGAGAAATAAATGTTTGTTGTTAATAAGCCACCCAGTCAGTCTATGGTATTTTGTTGTAGCAGCCCAAAAGGACTAAGACAGAGCCCAAGCTAACCCAATCATAGTATTCATTTTTTCATCCAAATAGGTTTAACAAGGACATATTCAATCTAAGCAGCTTTCTTGACCATGCCTCCTCCGCTAAAGGCATGTTTACAACCATAATTCAATGACTTAGTGCTTTCATTCTTCTGTGTATTTACTTAGCATTAATGTTTTAGCAGGAGAAAATGGTGCCTTGCAAATACTGCAAATGTTTTAGTACTACAACACTCAATAAGATGCAGACTCCTGCACATGTGTTTGGAAAGGTGGAAAAGACTAAATTTCTAAAGAGGTGGGTGATAAATTCTAAAACTGAAAATTTGTTTATTTCTAGACAATAAAATATATTATGTAAAATTATGTTTTTTAAAACTGTGCCTGTATTCTTCTCACTAGTATTATAAAACTGTTCATTGCATTGCAAATTGACTACAGTATTCATTACAAAGTGAAATAAGAAATAGAAACAATGAAAAGAACGTTTCCTAATAAGGATAATTTATTTTCGTCTAGAGAATTTATTATACTTCATGCATTGCTATTCTTGAGTTGAGCAGCATTTACCTCCCCATAGCTGAGACAAGCTTACAATTTTTTAATCAGAGAAAACTAGCAATTTTACTATTTTAACTAGATTATAATATATAGTCTTGCTGTTTTTGCCACAAAGCCCTGGCTGCTGAACTGTGATATCTGTCATTGGCATGATCATGTAGTGGGGCAAAAAATAAGAATGTTCTTGTATATATGCAAATCTATATGCATCTTTTAGAACATTCCAATAAATCTCATGTTATTATCCATGAGAAATTTAACTAGGCTAATTGACTACATGGAGCAAATTAGTGTAAACCTCGTTTATTTAATATAGTCATGAGAAATTGAAAATGTCTTTTTTAATTATCCAACTTAGAAAGGCCACAAAAGTCTTACTAGGGAATTTTTAATGTGACATATAACTGGTTGATATATTAATTAAAATTAAGTCTGTATATTATATACATGCATATTATATATACATACATATTAAAATAAAATGTTGGCTAATAGCAAATGCTATGAAAAATAAATATCAGCTTATTAATTACAATCCAAGTTAAATCATTTAATTCTAAAGCTATATATATGTTTGGTCTATTGAATTTTATGTTTCAATAAAAGTGTTTTCATAGAAAACCTTTTATGAAGTCTATGTCTGAATATAAGAATTTCTCAATAATCTGATCATGGGAAATAAAATACTTTTCCTCTGTTAATATTATTGTCTAATAATGTCATGATATAATAAATACAGAAATAAAATAATCATTATTGTTTTGGCCTTAATAGTAAAATTACAGTAAAATTTTTACTAATTTACACTAGTGAAAGAGAAAGAACAGTGCGTTGATGGAATTCAGAATCATAAAAAAATAGTTTAAAGAATTATGGTTTTATTATGTTCATATAGATATCAAAAGTAGGTTAACAAAGTGATATCAAATGTCCTGAGAAACAGTAACTTAATAGATAAAGGGGAATGATTTATGCAGTTTCTCATTTATCATGACTTATTATTAATAACATCTTTAGATTTTATTCTCTTAAACAGTTTAGACATGCTCCTTGCAAACACTATTACCAAGGCTTAATTTTTTTTTAAAGCTAGCTGTATTGCCAGGGGTTAGAAAAAAGCTCTGGGAAAAGAAAAATAGACTCTTTGCATTCCACCCTCAAAACCAGCTCCTTCTGACAGCATAAAAGAGAACATATTATTCCTGCTTCCCTAGGAATAAAATAAATTTTCTGGTAACTGAAATCAGGAGCTTACAAGACATATACTTGATACAGGCAAAAGCTATAATTCAGGCAATGTGTACAATTTCTAGTCAAGTTCTAGGAAAGTTATTGTGGCTAATCTAAATGTTGCCTAGAATATACAAATGACATCTGACTTACTTATGAAATACATTTTTTAATCTTTCTTTAGAAATTTGAGATTGACACAAGGAAGTCTATTACCACTGCCTATTACCTATCTTCTCCCTAGGACTTGGGTGAGAGATGAATTCACTCAATCACTATTTTAAGAAAGATTAAATGAAAGCTTACTTTGTGCCAGGCACTGAGCGAGGTGCTGAGTATACAGTTCAAAACAGATAACAGTCTTCATCCTCATGGTCCATAGAGTTAAATGAAAGAGCTACATACTAAACAATTTGTAATACAAATAAATAATTACAATTGCCATAATGCTATGAAGGAAAAAATAAAGATGTTATAATTGAAATGCTTCACCTGGATCCCAAACAGAGGAATCTGCAAGGATTTGGCCATGTTTTTCTATCCAGGAATGATCAAGATAGAGAAATCTTAAACCCAAAGACATCATTAAATTAGTCATTAGAGAGTACACTTGTTCTAAAGCACAAATAATTTCTTAGGCTTTACCTGTGGCTTAAGTGAAATGAATCTTAGTATCCTCTCTCTCTCTTTTTTCTGTTTATATTCACAAAACCATATTTTGATTACCAACTTAGAATTCCTGGTACTAACTTTACCCTGGGAAGGAAATGCTCTGGACAACACACACAAATATTTTAGTCACTGGAAAAATTTTTCTACATTAGAATGTAATATGTGAGTGCAAGAAATTGTTTTTCTTTCCCCCAGCTTTATTGAGATATGATTGACATATATCATATACAAGTTTAAGGTATACAACGTGATGATTTGATACACGTGTATATTGTGGAATAATTATTACAATAAGGTTAGTTAACGCTTCCATCACCTCACATACTTACCATTTTTTATAGTGAGAACATTTAAGATCTACTCTCTTAGCAACTTTCAAGTATGTAGTGCAGTATGGTTAACCAGAGTCCCCAAGCTGTACATGAGGTCCCCACAATCTATTCGTCTTAGAACTAGAAGTTTGTACCCTTTGACCAACACCTTCCCATTCTACACACCTCCCACCCTCAGCTCCTGTTTCTATTTCTATGTATTTGGGGTTTTTAGATTCCACATATAAGTGAGATCATATAGTATTTTTCTTTCTCTGCCTGACTTTTTTCACTTAGTATAATGCCCTCAAGTTCCATTCATTTTGTCATAAAAAGCAGAATTTTCTTCATTTTTATGGTTGAATAAAATTCCACTGCATATATATACCACATCTTTTTCATCCATCATCTGTTGATGGTCATTTAAGTTGCTTCCATATCTTGGCTATTGTGAATAATGTTACAGTGAACATGGGGGTGCAGATATCTTTTCAAGATAGTGGTTTTATGTCCTTCAGACATATACCCAGAACTGGGATTGCTGGATCCTATCATAATTTTATTTTTAATTAAAAAAAATTTTTTTGAGGAAATGTCATACTGTTTTCAGAAGGAGTCAGCCTATGCTAGAGTGCTCCAGGGCTGGGCTCTGTGGTGAAGTTGGGTGCCCACTTCACTCTCCTCCCACCAGGAGGATGTCTGTTTCTGTACTGGCCTGTCTGGGCTTGGGGAAGCTATGGGGGGGTTAACCTATCTTTCCTACCCTCATCAATGAATCTTTCCTTATTTCTATGCTTCACTTAGGTGCTGTAATCCCTCACCTATATTTGTAGCTCTTGGGAAGGTATTTTCATGCACAGAAAGTTGTTCAAATTGGTGTCGTTTGCTCTGTTTTTCACATGAAGTTTGGATGTGGCAGTGGCTGATGCCTTTTCCCTATATCTGTTATTTTTCCGTTTCTCTTTCATAAGGAGGGAACTATACTGAGTAACCCTGCCAGCCTTTCTCTACCCTCACATTAGCTCTTTCCCTGGGAGAAGTAGTAAGTTAATTTGATAGGAGTTTGGAATGAGAAACTGGGCATGTTGTTCATCTCCTTTGACTACCCTCTACCTTTCCCAAGGAATCATCCATTGACTTCACTTCTGCCTATCTAATTCGTCATAAAAAGCTAATCATTTCTATATTAGTGATAGTTTAAATCTAACTTCTCAAGAAAATAAACTGGAAATTTGTCATGAGGTGCCTTCCCATATGATAAAGAGTATATTTACATTAATTTTTAAATTATTCATCAAAAAGCAAACAAAAGTATTTTTAAAACACTTGAGGTTAGCATAGAGCTCTTAGGGATCTATAAACCTGAGTGAGTAATGAGATCCTCAATAGTAAGTAATACTAAGAAAATAAATAATTTATTGTAAAAATGAGGGTTTTTCTTTTTACAGACTTTTTGGCATTATGTTAAACTTAGACAGATGTATCTTGATTAAAAGGGCAATTCTATTAATTTTTAAACACTTTGATTTATGCCAGAGAGCACTCTGCCTATGTTTTCCTCTAGGAGTTTTATAGTATCAGGTCTTACATTTAGGCCTTTAATCCATTTTGAGTTTATTTTTGTGTAGGGTGTTAGAGAATGTTCTAAATTCATTCTTTTACGCGTAGCTGTCCAGTTTTCTCAGCACCACATACTGATGAGACTGTCTTTTTCCATGGTATAGTCTTGCTTCCTTTGTCATAGATTAACTCAGCGGTCCCCAACATTTTTGGCACAAGGGACCAGTTTCGTGGAAGATAGTTTTTCCATGGACCGGGGTGGAGTGGGGTGACAGTTCAGGCGGTGATGCGAACGATGGGGGGCCCCAGATGAAGCTTCGCTCACTGGCCTGTTGCTCACCTCCTGCTGTGTGGCCCGGTTCCTAACAGGCCGAGGCACCGTAAGTGCATGGGTTGATTTCTGAGCTTTCTATTCTGTTCCATTGATCTATACGTCTGCTTTTGTGCCATTACCATACTGTTTATTACTCACCCATAAAAAAGAATGAAATGATGCTGTTTGCAGCAACATGGATGGACCCTAGAGATTATCATGCTGAGTGAAGTATGTCAAAGACAAATATCATATAATATCACTTACATGTGGAATCTAAAAAAAGATACAGGGCTTTCCTGGTGGTGCAGTGGTTGAGAGTCCGCCTGCTGATGCAGGGGACACGGGTTTGTGCCACGGTCTGGGAAGATCCCACATGCCGCGGAGCGGCTGGGCCCATGAGCCATGGCCGCTGAGCCTGCGCGTCCGGAGCCTGGGCTCCGCAACAGGAGAGGCCACAACAGTGAAAGGCCCGTGTACCGCAAAATAAATAAATAAATAAAATAAATAAAAAGATACAAATCTAAAAAAAAAGATACAAATGAACTTATTTACAGACTCACAGACATAGAAAAACTTGTCGTTACCAAAGGGGAGGGAGGTAGGGATAAATTAGGAGTCTGGGATTAACAGATACACACTAATATATATAAAATAGATAAAAAACAAGGACCTACTGTATAGCACAGGGAACTCTACTCAATATGTTGTAATAACCTATAATGGAAAATAATCTGAAAAAAGTATATATTGGATTGGCCAAAAAGTTCGTTCGGGTTTTTCGTAAGGTGTTAGAGGGAGAGATATCTGAATCACTTTCCTGTGCACCTGAAACTAACACAACATTGTAAATCAACTATACTTCAATAAAATTTTTTTTAAATTTAAAACACTTAACATCTTCACATTTTGTTAAATGCAAATTTATACATATTGAACTAGCCAAGCTATTGACCATAGGTGAAGCTAGACTTTGAAAAGGAAGCTAGAGGTGAATACTTGTGATACTTGTTTGTTTTGCTATTTAGAAACAGAGAGACCTCCTTTTTAACATTTTCTGTTGTGTCTGTCATGTATATTCACTGAGCCATAATATTTATCTCACCCACACCCTCATAATTTGTCTCCAAATATTACATACCATATTTAACTTGTGAACTTTTGCCTTCACTTGGCCTAGTCCTATAAAACTACGTGGACTCTTAAATTGTTATAATAGGCTGTTAGAGGACTAGAGACCACTGTCCTGGATACCAATCAACTGCCATTGCTTCCATGGAAGTAGGGATACTCTTGCCATATTACATATTCCTTGGGAGAAAAAAATAGTCAACCTTCGTCTTGAACAATTTTCCACAAATATTATTTGTACTTAGCTTGTTGGTTTTATGTTCACCTTTGAAAAATGACAAAAATTTAAAAACTATGAAAGAGGGTGCTTATTAAGGAACAAATTACTATCACATGATTTTCTTTTTGAAAAAATTTATCAAGTGAACAATATTTTTAAATAAAACAGCAAAAGAAAAAACTCTATTTTACACTTGATCTTAGCCAAAAGGCCGAGAAGCGATAAAAAACTCTATTTTAAACCACACAAAAAAAAAAAAAACCCTGCTTTGTATGAACCATCTGGGTAAACAATAGCTGGAACAATAGCAGAGAAATGAAAGCAGTAACTTTGTTCCATTTTACCTTCTTATTCTATTCTTTGAAGTCAGTATTTTAATTGACTGCCTGAGTTGGCAACATCCAAGCTCCCAGTCAGAGCTGGTACTCTCAGACGCCTTCACAAATTTGTGGAGTGGTGCTGTGTTCAACCTTTTAAATGATGGTAAGAATTGAACACATCTATTCCAGCTTCCTGTTTCGTAAAGAGGACAAACTGTTTGTTGTGACCCGCACTGGGAAGGGGAGACTCACTTGCTTAAAAATATCTCCTTCAGGAGTAGACAAGTGAAATTCCCAGATTCCTAAAAGTAGAGAGTAAGGATTCATTAACAGTTCTCTGAAATTTCGTTTGTTATTGTTTTATTGTTGTTGTTTAAGAGCCATTTGTTAAAACAGAGAGGCCTTTTGGAAAATAAAATACCTTAACCTTCTATCATCCTGTGGGTGTTTACATGATTATAATGCTGAATCCAATTAACGAATCTTTAAGCTCCTACAAACATGATACAAGCAGGTTGACTATGTGAAGGGGAAAATACTTGGAAGAAAGATATCGGATTAGTTTCTGTAAACTGGGGAGTCAATCTAGTTACAATCCTGCTCTCCACTTTCTAGGCTCCTTATAGGATTGCATGTCCTGTGGCCCTCATAGTTGGGTGAATCATATGACTAGTTCTGGCCAAGGAATGTGAATGGAAATAGTGTGTGCCAATTTTATGGCAGAGCATAGAGGGTTCTCTGTCGTCCTCTTTCCTGTTAACCTGATCACACAATGTTCTAGAAGGTGTCTACGCTGGCTGCTCTGGAGCTCACAGACAATTCTCAAAGGACATGTACCTTGAGAGAAAAATAAACCTTTTGTTTTCAGTCACTGTGATTTGAATTTATTATGCAGCATAACAAAGTGGAACCTGATCAATATATAACCATACTTCAATAATTTTTTAGGACCCGACTCTTCTTGAAGATGTGAATGATTAGTCAAACTATATGTACTTTGTCCCATATGGAAATACAGAATGGTGAGGCCACTTTATATCTGTGTATCCTTTAACAATTTAAAAAATCATTTTCACATATATTATCTTACTTATTTTGTAAAATAGTCCTCTTAGAAAACATGAGGAATTATTATTATTATCACCACTGTGAATAAATTGAAGTTAAAAATAGTTGAATAATTTGCTATTCAGCCACAGAGCCAAGACTTAAATACTCAGATACATTATAATTTGTTGTTCCTCTCCTTCCAGCACTTTCTTTTTCCAAAATCATCAAAAGCATTGTGAATACCCAAAGGGTCTAAGTCATATGCAGTCAGAAATTTAACAGAACAGATCCTATCATGCGAAGTTATATAAACTAAAAAAGAAATGTCCTCCATTAGGATGAAGTCCATGACCACTGAAGACCTTAATTACAGAGCCAGGATCCTTACATGTAGTAAAGATACATAGTCATTGATTTTGTGCAAGAGGGAACTAGTACCAAATAACACATATTATGAATAACCTCTTTATTTAAAAACTATGGGAAATAACTACTGCAGAGCAGAATAAAGAAAAAAGAATGAAAAGAACTGAGGACAGTCTCAGAGACCTCTGGGACAACATTAAACACACCAACATTCGAATTGTAGGGGTTCCAGAAGAAGAAGAGAAAAAGAAAGGGACTGAGAAAATATTTGAAGAGATTATAGTTGAAAATTTCCCTAATACAGGAAAGGAAATAGTTAATAACGTCCAGGAAGCACAGAGAGTCCCATATAAGATAAATCCAAGGAGAAATATTCCAAGACACATATTAATAAAACTGTCAAAAATTAAATATAAAGAAAGCATATTAAAAGCAACAAGGGAAAAACAACAAATAACACACAAGGGAACCCCCATAAGGTTAACAGCTGATCTTTCGGCAGAAACTCTGCAAGCCAGAAGGGACTGGCAGGACATATTTAAAGTGATGAAGGAGAAAAACCTACAACCAAGATTACTCTACCCAGCAAGGATCTCATTCAGATTTGATGGAGAAATTAAAACCTTTACAGACAAGCAAAAGCTGAGACAGTTCAGCACCACCAAATCAGATTTACAACAAATGCTAAAGGAACTTCTCTAGGAAAGAAACACAAGAGAAAGAAAAGGCCTACAATAACGAACCCAAAACAATTTAGAAAATGGGAATAGGAACATACATATCGATAATTACCTTAAATATAAATGGACTAAATGCTCCCACCAAAAGACACAGATTGGCTGAATGGATACAAAAACAAGACCCGTATATATGCTGTCTACAAGAGACTCACTTCAGACCTAGGGACACATATAGACTGAAAGTGAGAGGATGGAAAAATATATTCCATGCAAATGGAAATGAAAAGAAAGCTGGAGTAGCAATTCTCATATCAGACAAAATAGACTTTAAAATAAAGACTATTAGAAGAGACAAAGAAGGACACTACATAATGATCAAGGGATCGATCCAAGAAGAAGATATAACAATTGTAAATATTTATGCACCCAACATAGGAGTACCTCAATACATATGGCAAATGCTAACAGCCATAAAAGGGGAAAATGACAGTAACACAATCATAGTAGGGGACTTTAACACCCCACTTTCACCAATGGACAGATCATCCAAAATGAAAATAAATAAGGAAACACAAGCTTTAAATGATACATTAAACAAGATGGACTTAACTGATATTTATAGGACACTCCATCCAAAAACAACAGAATACACATTTTTCTCAAGTGCTGATGGAACATTCTCCAGGATAGATCATATCTTGGGTCACAAATCAAGCCTTGGTAAATTTAAGAAAATTGAACTTGTATCAAGTATCTTTTCAGACCACAACGCTATGAGACTAGATATCAATTACAGGAAAAGATCTGTAAAAAATACAAACACATGGAGGCTAAACAATACACTACTTAATAACGAAGTGATCACTGAAGAAATCAAAGAGGAAATCAAAAAATATCTAGAAACAAATGACAATGGAGACACGATGACCCAAAACCTGTGGGATGCAGCAAAAGAAGTTCTAAGAGGGAAGTTTATAGCAATACAAGCCCATCTTGAGAAACAGGAAACATCTCGAATAAACAACCTAACCTTGCACTTAAAGCAATTAGAGAAAGAAGAACAAAAAACCCCCAAAGTTAGCAGAAGGAAAGAAATCATAAAAATCAGATCAGAAATAAATGGAAAAGAAATGAAGGAAACGATAGCAAAGATCAATAAAACTAAAAGCTGCTTCTTTGAGAAGATAAACAAAATTGATAAACCATTAGCCAGACTCATCAAGAGAAAAAGGGAGAAGACTCAAATCAATAGAATTAGAAATGAAAAAGGAGAAGTAACAACTGACACTGCAGAAATACAAAAGATCATGAGAGATTACTACAAGCAACTCTGTGCCAATAAAATGGACAACCTGGAAGAAATGGACAAATTCTTAGAAATGAACAACCTGCCAAGACTGAATCAGGAAGAAATAGAAAATATGAACAGACCAATCACAAGCACTGAAATTGAAACTGTGATTTAAAATCTTCCAACAAACAAAAGCCCAGAACCAGATGGCTTCACAGGTGAATTCTACCAAACATTTAGAGAAAAGCTAATACCTATCCTTCTCAAACTCTTCCAAAATATAGCAGAGGGAGGAACACTCCCAAATTCATTCTACGAGGCCACCATCACCTTGATACCAAAACCAGACAAGGATGTCACAAAGAAAGAAAACTACAGGCCAATATCACTGATGAACATAGATGCACAAATCCTCAACAAAATACTAGCAAACAGAATCCAACAGCACATTAAAAGGATCATACACCATGATCAAGTGGGGTTTATTCCAGGAATGCAAGGATTCTTCAATACACGCAAATCAATCAATGTGATAAACCATATTAACAAACTGAAGGAGAAAAACCATATGATCATCTCAATAGATGCAGAGAAAACTTTTGACAAAATTCAACACCCATTTATGATAAAAACCCTGCAGAAAGTAGGCATAGAGGGAAATTTCCTCAACATAATAAAGGCTATATATGACAAACCCACAGCCAACATCATCCTCAATGGTGAAAATTGAAAGCATTTCCACTAAGATCAGGAACAAGACAATGTTGCCCACTCTCACCACTCTTATTCAACATAGTTTTGGAAGTTTTAGCCACAGCAATCATAGAAGAAAAAGAAATAAAAGGAATCCAAATCGGAAAAGAAGAAGTAAAGCTGTCACTGTTTGCAGATGACATGATACTATACATAGAAAATCCTAAAGATGCTACCAGAAAACTACTAGAGCTATTCAATGAATTTGGTAAAGTTGCAGGATGCAAAATTAATGCACAGAAATCTCTGGCATTCCTATACACTAATGATGAAAAATCTGAAAGTGAAATGAAGAAAACACTCCCATTTACCATTGCAACAAAAAGAATAAAATACCTAGGAATAAACCTACCTAAGGAGACAAAAGACCTGTATGCAGAAAATTATAAGACACTGATGAAAGAAATTAAAGATGATACAAATAGATGGAGAGATATACCATGTTCTTGGATTGGAAGAATCAACATTGTGAAAATGACTCTACTACCCAAAGCAATCTACAGATTCAATGCAATCCCTATCAAACTACCACTGGCATTTTTCACAGAACTAGAACAAAAACTTTCACAATTTGTATGGAAACACAAAAGACCCCGAATAGCAAAAGCAATCTTGAGAACGAAAAACGGAGCTGGAGGAATCAGGCTCCCTGACTTCAGACTATACTACAAGGCTACAGTAATGAAGACAGTATGGTACTGGCACAAAAACAGAAATATAGATCAATGGAACAGGATAGAAAGCCCAGAGATAAACCCACACACATATAGTCACCTTATCTTTGATAAAGGAGGCAGGAATGTACAGTGGAGAAAGGACAGCCTCTTCAATAAGTGGTGCTGTGAAAACTGTACAGGTACATGTAAAAGTATGAGATTAGATCACTCCCTAACACCATACACAAAAATAAGCTCAAAATGGATTAAAGACCTAAATGTAAGGCCAGACACTATCAAACTCTTAGAGGAAAACATAGGCAGAACACTCTATGACATAAATCACAGCAAGATCCTTTTTGACCCACCTCCTAGAGAAATGGAAATTAAAACAAAAATAAACAAATGGGACCTAATGAAACTTCAAAGCTTTTGCACAGCCAAGGAAACCATAAACAAGACCAAAAGACAACCCTCAGAATGGGAGAAAATATTTGCAAATGAAGCAACTGACAAAGGATTAATCTCCAAAATTTTTAAGTGGCTCATGCAGCTCAATAACAAAAAAACAAACAACCCAATCCAAAAATGGGCAGAAGACCTAAATAGACATTTCTCCAAAGAAGATATACAGACTGCCAACGAACACATGAAAGAATGCTCAACATCATTAATCATTAGAGAAATGCAAATCAAAACTACAAGAGATATCATCTCACACCAGTCAGAATGGCCATCATCAAAAAATCTAGAAACAATAAATGCTGGAGAGGGTGTGGAGAAAAGGGAACACTCTTGCACTGCTTTTGAGAATGTGAATTGATACAGCCACTATGGAGAACGGTATGGAGGTTCCTTAAAAAACTACAAATAGAACTACCATACGACCCAGCAATCCCACTACTGGGCATATACCCTGAGAAAACCATAATTCAAAAAGAGTCAGGTACCAAAATGTTCATTGCAGCTGTATTTACAATAGCCCAGAGATGGAAGCAACCTAAGTGCCCATCATCAGATGAATGGATAAAGAAGATGTGGCACATATATACAATGGAATATTAGCCATAAAAAGAAACGAAATTGTGCTATTTGTAATGAGGTGGATAGACCTAGAGTCTGTCATACAGAGTGAAGTAAGTCAGAAAGAGAAAGACAAATACCGTATGCTAACACATATATATGGAATTTAAGAAAAAAAAAATGTCATGAAGAGCCTAGGGGAAAGACAGGAATAAAGACACAGACCTACTAGAGAACGGACTTGAGGATATGGGGAGGGGGAAGGGTGAGCTGTGACAAAGCGAGAGAGTGGTATGGACATATATACACTACCAAACGTAAGGTAGATAGCTAGTGGGAAGCAGCCGCATAGCACAGGGAGATCAGCTTGGTGCTTTGTGACAGCCTGGAGGGGTGGCATAGGGAGGGTGCGAGGGAGGGAGACGCAAGAGGGAAGAGATATGGGAACATATGTATATGTATAACTGATTCACTTTGTTATAAAGCAGAAACTAACACACCATTGTAAAGCAATTATACCCCAATAAAGATGTTAAAAAAATAAATTAATTAAATAAAAAATGTGGAAAAACCACCAAGAATGTTGGCTCTACAGTCCCCCCACAAAGTAGCATTATATGTTTTCTTGAAATTAGGAGTATGGAAATCATGCAGTAAAACTGAAGAAGCTAGTTTTATCCTTTTTATTGGGGGCCACTGAAACAAGTCATATTCACAGAAATTCTCTGCATTTCTGTGAATCCTAAGAGAATTCTTGAAAAATAGTAAATAATTACTGATTAGAATGGGGGTGGGATAAGGGAGTAGTAAGAGGAATAACAAAAGTACCATTTAAGTATTTATTTTTAAGAATAAAAGAGACAAAACCACAAATAATAATGAATCCTGTGCGTTCCTTAACATCTAGCATGCTATCAAAATTGTATGAATTTTGCCTAAATGGATGCTTAAGACTTGGTGTTCATAGGAAATGCTTCTGAGATTTGAAGAAAAATCTGTCTTTTGTCTTAAGAGGGACCCTTAAATGTTTATAGAAATACCGTGGCACTTCTGCAGGCGAACCTGTCTCTATCTTTGCATCTAGCCAGGTGTGAATCACAAAGCCTGCACATGCGATTTCCATCACAATGGGAATAAGGAATAAATGAGGTCATTAAATGTAAACTGTCTTAAATGAAACACTTTAACATTCTTCTCTTCAAAGACATAGTTTTTGTTACTAACCAAGCTTATTTTTTTAAATTGGCAATTCTATGGAATATCTCAATTTGAATATCAATTTAAGATTCAAGATAAAGTGGTATCTCATTTACCATGTTTTTATAGTGAATCTGAACTATGCACATGGACCATTTAAATATTTGTGTTTTCTCACAAAATTTAGAGTGTAGGCTTGCACACAAAAATAGTCACTTAAGGGCTTTCCTGGTGGCGCAGTGGTTGAGAGTCCGCCTGCCGATGCAGGGGACACGGGTTCGTGCCCCGGTCCGGGAAGATCCCACATGCCGCGGAGCGGCTGGGCCCGTGAGCCATGGCCACTGAGCCTGCGCGTCCGGAGCCTGTGCTCCGCAACGGGAGGGGCCACAACAGTGAGAGAGAGGCCCGCGTACCGCAAAAAAAAAAAAAAAAAAAAAAAAGTCACTTAAAAGTCCCTTCAATTTAATTGTTCCATGCCATCAATTACCTGTGTATATATGTATACAGAATAAGAAGCTTTTCCATCTGAAGGGATTAAGAAACATTTTATTAATACTAGAAATCTATATTCCAGATGTAGAGTACCTGCACCTGTGCCTGCACCCGTTTCTTAAGGATCAGAAAAGGAACAGCAGATACTTTCAGGTGTCAGGGGGTAAAGAATAGGATTTTCCCTACCTGGGCAGGAACAGGCTGTAAGAATAGCTTGTCAATTAGTCAATTGATAATGACTAATTGATATTGACTATCAATTGATATTGACTATCAAGTCAATAGCTTGATATTAGTCAATTCCCAGCTATTAAGGTCTCCAGTATAGTTGATTAATTAGATTTTTTTAAGTCAGGCAATTTACACCTGTGATATCATACAACTCTTGAGGCTGATGGACCTGAAATCCTTAGGATGCTAAGAGATCCTCCAGGGTAGGAGCAGGAGGGGGAGAGAACAATTCCATGATCTGGTGCAGTCACACTTTTTTATAATACGTATGGTTTATGTAAATGTTCCATTAACCGGAATGAGTTCTGGAGTACAAGTATCAATAAGGGCTGGAGGCATATGGCAGTGATTGTAAAAGACATTTCTGAAAGCTCTGCTCTGGTTAAAGTTTCAGCCAGCCTGCGTAGAGATTTTATTATATCCTGTGAAAACAACTGGTGGACACTACTGAGAATAGAGTGTATCTGAGTACTAGCCTATAGGCCATACAAGTATCTTTAAAGAACTGAACTTAAGTACATCAATGTCCTAATAGGAAATATAGTTTACTTCACATAGTAAGTGTCAATAGTTGAGAAGGAGATCGTAGAGGAGGCTGTGGCCTGGGACCCATAATGAGTGTGAGTGAGAACACTAAGTAAAGAGAAAGCGTCTTTACAGGTTAAAAAAAAATCTGCTCGATTCAAGTATTGCAAATACCCTAATTCATTTTAATGTAATAGTTCTAAGATAGTTGTTTTCATTGTTTACCAATGGATTGGGGAATGCTAAAGAAAATTTTAAAATCTGAGCAAATATTTTAGAAGTTATCCAAACAACTCAGAGATTGAATTTAAATGGGAACCAGTTTCTCGAACTTCTAATTTATATTTCTTCCCAGGAAGTGATAACACCTTAAGTACAATAATGAACTAAATGGAGTCTTAGTTTTTCTTCTTCTCACAATATATGTGGGTTTTCTCCTTGTTTGACAAAGTCGTTAGAAGCAATAAAAAAAGTCAACCTCCAAAACTTCACTGTGGCCATCACTGGCAAAGCTACCATAAACTTTCTCTTAATAAAAATCAATTGTTCAATTTTCCATTTCAGTGAACAAGAACACTCACCCAGAAAATGAAATTTATGTATAACCTATCGATCTAGATGGAAGGCATCTTGGTCATGAGGGAAGCAAAGAGCTCTGGATAGGGAATATGAAAATCTGAGTTTCAGTTTTTCTGTCTCTTACACTATAACTAGGACATTGCAGAAATGTAGGATCAAAGTTCCTTGTCCATAATGTTAGAACTAAGTTATTTTCTAATTTCATGAACTATGAAGTTCTATGAACTATGAATGCCATGAGGGTGTTCTAGAGGTACCTGATGTAAACTTACTCAGCAGAATTAAGGTCCCTAAGGTTCTAAAACCTTTCGTTTGACTCATTTGGCAAATATCACTTGGACTGAGGGAAAATAACTATTAGTTGGAGGCTTCCGGACCCTTCCTTAGCATTCCCATCACTCATTCACTATACATAAGTCTACATCAATACCTAAATCTATGGGAGATGATGCTAAGAAATGCTGTTAGTGTAAATTTATTCACTGATTGATTTAATCAAACATTCAACAAGTATTTACTGAGTAATAATTACTTTTAAGGCACCATTTTAGAGAGACTGTATACAAGAAGAAATTCTGTGCTGTCACAGAGCTTATGTTATATTAAATGCTAGTGTACTTCATAGCAAGGATGGTTAGATCCAGGTATCAGGAGTCTGATCTGGAAAGAGACCCCATTCCAGACATTACTGCCAAAGAAAAAGGCCATGGCCTTGACAAGGCATGGTGGAAGGCATAGCTGCTGAGATTCACCAACAATCAAAACGGGACTGTAGGGCTTCCCTGGTAGCGCAGTGGTTGAGAGTCCGCCTGCTGATGCAGGGGACGTGGGTTCGTGCCCCGGTCCGGGAAGATCCCACATGCCGCGGAGCGGCTGGGCCCATGAGCCATGGCCACTGAGCCTGCGCGTCTGGAGCCTGTGCTCCGCAAAGGGAGAGGCCACAACAGTGAGAAGCCCGCATACCGCAAAAAAATAAAAAAACTGGACTGTAAGTTTTCAATATATATGTTCCCTGATATGTCAGTATTAATTATGTTTATTATGAATAATTATATCTGAGAAAAGTAATTGGAATATCATTAAGCCCAGAATATTTATGTTTCAGGTCTCAAAGAAAATTTTTGATTATTTAAAAACTTATCTTTAATTGTGAGCATACAAACCCATAAATATACAATATTTATACCAGCTAGTTTTTGGCAAGAATTCTACGCCTTTTTTTGTTCCTTTGTTTTTTCTACTCTCTCTAGCCCCAATTTTTAGCATCCTCTCCTCCTTTTCTGAGACTCTAGTTCCTCGAATACCCAGTTCCAGAGGAAAAGTTCTCATGAATACATTCACAATAGATGTCAGGGGATTGGCTAAAATACATCTAAAGGTGAATGTGAATTTTAAGAAGCAAACGGAGGAAGGCAATGCATAACATAACAAATATCTTGTTAATAGTAGATTCTCAGGCATCCAATGAGAAGTTGTTTCAGGGAGAATGAATATATAGAGGAGTCCCTAATTTGCTTATGAATGACATCCATTGTTCCTCCATAGTTGTTTAATTCATTACACAAACACTTATTGAACATGCTTCATGTAACAGGTATCTGGTCTACTGGTGGAGACACACATGCACACACACACACAATTCCTATTCTTATGGACCTCACTCAGACTGAAAGCAGCAACTGCTTTGGTCTGCCAATACCTTCTCTCCATCATTTACCGGCATGAATTAACCCTAGGATAAGCCAATCACAATTGTTTACATTATAGTCAGTCATTTTCATTTGTCTGATGAGGGGTAGAGGAGGCAATGCACCAATGATTTCCTTTATGAGGACTTTTAGAATGTATTTGAAGCTAGATTACTTCATACTAGTGTCTACAAGAAGATAGACAAACTCCAGCTGGTGTGACCTCCACAACTGTCCTGGATCCAATCTATACTGAGGATTACTTGATTTTCTCTTCTCTTTATTCTTGGAATAATAACCAGCATCTTATCAATACTTTCCTTTTTTGCTTTCAGTTGAAGAACTTGAAGTTTTACAGAGTGTACATAGAACTAAGATGCTAATCAAATCATTATGAATATTGTAATGTATGCCATGGAAGAAAAATGACGCGGAGTTATGGGCCCTTGTAAACAGGGATAAAATAGTTTGGAAGTTTAATAGGAGGTATCCTTAAGAAAAGGACATTAAATGTGTGTTACATTCCAGGTAGGTGAAGAAATGGGTCTAAAATTGCCTATTCTTAACTAATTAATTTAGAATTTGAACGTAGCTCTGTTAACATAGTTTCAGTGCCATTTTCTTGAAACAAATCATGGAAACTTTAGGTCTCCGAAATCCGGTTTCCTAGCAATTTAGTATCTTCTGGAGTTTTGATGACTGACAGGGTGAGGGGAAGTGAAGCATATTATATGATACCACTTAAGTTCACCCTGCTATAGATGTAACTCTCCTCCCCGGGAAATAATACAGAGTCTAGATCAGGAGAAGAAAAACACAAAGCTCTTTTTGTCTATCTATTAGCAACTGGTTCCATCTTAGGGTTGCCTCACAGAATTCTTGTAATCTAGTAGACGTGAGTTCAGAGGCCACTTTGCCTGAGAAGGAAGTACTAAGTCAGCAATTCTTATTTGTTGGTGGGAGGACAAGAAATGGCCCATGCAAAGTGTGGGGAGTAATTTTGGTAATGTGTACTCTGCTATCTTCCCCTGGCAATAATCCTTCCCAGTGCAGACAGTCAAAAAATAAAGCTATAATTTGGATCTAAAAGTTTGGAGAATGTGAGACAGTTATAATCCTCTAGAACACTTGTTGCTTCTGGATAAACCCTTTTTCTCATGAGAAAGAATGAAATCAGTTGGAGCCTTCTCTCTTTATTATATTATCACATCTTTGAAAAACATCTTGAGATCAGGAAAATGTTGAGAACAGCGAATGGAAATAAAGAACCAGAATTTATGGCTAGAGCCATAAAAGTACTGTTTTTTCTTTTAAGACAGCAAACTTTTTGTTGATGTTTAGATACACTGATCAGTTTGCATTATAACCAGTGTATTCATAATTACCAAGAACTACTATCTATCCAGCACTGACTTTTGTCAGAAAACATTAGCTTCATTTAATCCTAATAACAATTCTATGAAGCAACGATTTTTACCACTATCACCAGTTTTAGAATGAAGAAATGGACAGTTTAAATAGCCTGGCAAAGGTCACAGAGTTAAAAAGTACTGGAGGTATGATTAAAAATTTCTATCAGATGCCAAAGCCCATGCTTCTCCCACAGTACTAACCTGACGTCTAGGGGTTGAGTGTGATTTTTAACATCATACATATGTGTTTATTTATTCCTACATTTATACTGACATTTGCGAATTTTATAAAATAACCTTCAACTCATATCGCAATTAGGATAACAGGGGTTACGGTGAGACACTCCCAACATGTATAAAGAAGATTGCCCACAGAAGAGTTCACATCATCAAATCCAAATAAAACTGCTATGATTAGCTATCTGCATTAGAAAATCAAAATGCTGTCCATCAGCTGTGTGCTAATGTTAAGACCACAGGAGATCTGAGAATCACTTCAGAGACAGTACTTTTTGTATCTGTCATCGACCACATGCAGATGCAACTGGTTGAACCTACTTGGAAAAAGACTGTGGGAAGAGAAAAGAGGTGCTGAGCCATGAAAGCATGAGAAGAGGAAAGTCTCAGAAGTAAACACTGGCGGAGTATCTCCTCCCTGCTGTGGAGGGAATGAATATTTGCTAAGCAGGATCAAGGAGGAAGGTGTCCTTTGCAAGAGCATCCCTCTAGTAGGTGAAAGAACTCAGGCTACCTTAGCTAAACGTCACTTAAGATAAACTGACTTTTGTTCTGATGACAATCTCGTTACTGTGATTGGCCAATTTAAGTATTCTGGTCAAATGAATGGTTGTAAAGTAATGTATTGATATTCTGGTTTATGTACAGCTTCTGTGTGCTGGTTAATATGAGTCTATTTCTACAAATGAGAGAAAATGAGAAGTTCTCTCTTGTTCTGCAGATTAAACCCTGACTATAGTGAATCAAACTGGTAAAGGCCAATTTCTGGGAACTTTCTGAACAAGCAGACACTTATGTCCATGTTACCCTCTTTCATCTTATTTTTCACATTTTTTAAGACTTTTACAATTCCTATATGTATTTTTTTATTGGAGTATAGTTGATTTACAATGTTGTGTTAGTTTCAGGTGTACAGCAAAGTGATTCAGTTATACATATACGTATATTCATTCTTTTCCCATATAGGTTATTACAGAATATTGAGTAGAGTTCCCTGTCCTGTATAGTAGGTCCTTGTTGGTTATCTATTTTATACATATTAGTGTGCATAGGTTAATCCCAAACTCCTAATTTATTCCCCCCGCCATATTTCCCCTTTGGTAACGATGAGTTTGTTTTTGAAATCTGTGAGTCTGTTTCTGTTTCATAAATAAGTTCATTTATATCATTTTTTAAAATATTAGATTCCACTTATGAGTGATATCATATATTTGTCTTTGTCTGACTTACTTCACTTCATATAATCTCTATGTCCATCCATGTTGCTGCAAATGGCATTATTTCATTCATTTTTCTGTCTGAGGAATATTCCATTGTATATATGTACCACATCTTCTTTAACCATTCCTCTGTTGATGGACATTTAGGTTGCTTCCATGTCCTGGCTATTGTAAATAGTGCTGCAATGAACAATGGGATGCATGTCTCTTTTTGAGTTATGGTTTTCTCAGGATATATGACCAGGAGTGGGATTGCTGGGCCGTATGGTAGTTCTATTTTTAGTTTTTTAAGGAAGCTCCATACTGTTCTCCATAGTTGTATCAATTTACATTCCCACCAACAGTGTAGGAGGGTTCCCTTTTCTCCACACCCTCTGCAGCATTTATTGTTTGTAGACTTTCTGATGATGCCCATTCTGACCTCATTGTACTTTTAAATTACATTTCTCTGATAATTAGTAATGTTGAGCATCCTTTCATGTGCTTTTTGGCTATATCCGTATGTCTTCTTTGGAGAAATGTCTATTCAGATCTTCTGCCCATTTTTTGATTGGGTTTTTTTTGACATAGAGCTGCATGAGCCGTTTGTATATTTTGGAGATTAATCCCTTGTTGGTCACTTTGTTTGCAAATATTTTCTCCCATCCTTGTCTTTCTGTTTTGTTTATGGTTTCCTTTGCTGTGCAAAAGCATCTAAGTTTAATTAGGTCCCATTTGTTTATTTTTGTTTTTATTTTCATTACTCTAGGAGGTGGATTGAAAAAGATACTGCTGTGATTTATGTCAAAGAGTGTTCTGCCTACATTTTCCTCTGAGAGTTTTATAGTGTTCGGCCTTACATGTAGGTCTTTGATCCTTTTTGAGTTGATTTTTGTGTATGGTATTAGAGAATTTTCTAATCTCATTCTTTTACATGTAGCTGTTACAATTCCTGTATGTATTAGTAACTATATCATGGGTACCAAAAACCATTTAGTAGAAGTTGCCTGTTAACGTATTTGGGGTACTTCACTGTGGCCTAAATCATCTATTCTAAGGGATTTTCTCCTGTCCTCTAATCTCACCCACCCAAGGTATGTACTGACGAAGAAAACAAGAGTTTTGCAAAAATTTTGGTTTATACGTATGTATATATTTCTAACTAAGATGTGTGTATAGGGTGATGCAGAACCGAAAAAGGATTCCATGAAGTTATGATTTTCAAACTTATTTTAGAATTCTGTTAGAATGAATGACTATACCCCTTTAACATGATATAGTAAAGAAAATAATTTTGATAATCATTATCTTTGAATGATATAAAAACTCTAGGTATTGAGGAGAAGCAGGATTCTGCTTATCCCACTTGTGCTTCTCCGCGCTGGCACTTACGCTTCTTTATTACACTAGCAATCTCCGCAGAGGAAGCTAATCAAAGGCTATGCAAACTGAAACCTATGGGATGGAGACTGAGACCAGAGGTCTCCTTTGAGGGCTTCCTAATGTGTTGTATCTTTAGTCTTGTTACTTGGTTGCCTCCTCCTGCCGGCCTCCACCCCTTCCTTACGCCATCACTCCCCTCACTCATAAGAACCACAGATGGAAAAAGGCATGGCTCACTGATGTCCGGCAGTCATTAGCTCATGTATGCCACATTCAAAGGGACCCTTAGTTCTATCCTGCTAACAATGTGTTGGGTTTAGAAACTGGGGCTGGTGGTAGCCTACTGCTTCCTCTCCCATTCCCCGTAACCTTATTCTCTATTTCTTGCTCACTGTTCAGTCGGGCAATTCAACATAAATGTCACTGTATTTTCTACAGGTGCAGAATACGTTATGCTATTCCACAAGAAATTAGCCCCACTATCCATTGGTAGCTATTTACTGTTACTGAAGAGAAAAATAATACACGCACATATACACATGCAAAAATGCACCCTTATGGAAGCTCTGAGGGAAATAAAATAAAAAGAGTAAGAGAGATGAGAGTAGTTCTAGAAGTGGCACTTGATAAAGAAACAGAAGTGTCAGCTCTACGAAGTAAAATACTCAATAGGGAGGAAGATGGCTTATTTCAGAATTCTTACAGCCATGGAATCCTCATTTAGCTTGGTGGCTTGCTGATCGGTAAAGAAAATGACTGGAAATGTACTTGAGTTTGACTAAACAGATTGCCTGAGATCTGGAAGTCAAGATGTTTCTTGCCTGGTATCACATCACAATGTCTCCTATACCTCCTTTGCCTGGCTAGAAGCAACTGTAATCAGTAATTCTATATTGAAAAGCAAACACCATTTGGCAAATTACAACTATCATTCAAACCAAAGGTGTCTACAAAATACTTATCAAAAGAAAAATAGGTTTTGCATTTTCCTATTTAGCATCAACAATCACTAGAACACATTAAAGAACATTTGTATCTCAAAACATTTCTACCTTTTTTAAAGTTTAGGTACGTTTTATGATTTGTCATCAGTCTGATTTTTTTTTCACATTTATGTCACAGTGTCTGACATCTCTTGCAAGAAACCAAGAGACAAATGAGGACTAAAAAAATGAGGGATTATATCTACAACTTAGATGTATTTTAACTCTCAGGTGGCTCTGTACCTGCAAAAACAAAACAAACGAACAAAAAAACACCCTGGATTTATAACATAGTTTAAAAAATTTAGATTTATTGTTTCATTTTAGTCTCATGAAAGTACTAACTTTTATTGTTTCTTTGTGCAAATGAAAAAGCTAGGCAGGGAAATAAAGTGGCCTGTTCATTGCCACAGGGCTACTCAGTGGATGAGTGGACACAGCCCGAGAGGAAATTCAAATTCTTTTCTGTGTACCCAAGTCCTTTTTGTCTCCCCTTCTCTTCCATGAATATAGAAAACCTGCAATCTGGTAGCTGATCATAAAAGAGAAGGAGATAAGTTAATATAAGACGTTTTCTCAGCAAATAGAGAAGTGTGCTTACATCACTAAAGATGAAGCTTTTCATAAAGAATGAAAGGTTTAAGTCTCTTAATTCCATCTGGAGGTTCAGATTAATTATCCTTTTCAGTCAAGGTCACTGACAGTGTAAAGAATTTCCAGGTCCCCTAGAGCCAAGTGTTATCTTTCTCATACAGCAACCATGGATGCTTAAGTAAATCAATACATGGCAATTAGCAGGTAATTGGCATGATTTTTAAGTAGAAATAAGATATGATGATCCTGCTGTAGTCCACATCTGGCCAGCCATGGGTGAACAACTGCTGCTATCTTGCTGTTGTAATAAAAAGATCCATTTCAGCAGAGAGAGAAAAAGGGTTATCAAAAAATAGAAAAAAAAATCAGGATACACAATTTTCAAATTTCGCTGCTTTTAAAAACTTATGTGACTCAATTTTATATATTTTTTGAATAGCATGCCTCTAGAGAAGAGTGATTTCTGTAATGTTGTATCTTTTTATTTTAATAGACTTATTTTGTGGAGCAGTTTTAAGTTTACAGAAAAATTAAGGAGCAAGCAGAGAGTTCCAACACACACACACACACACACACACACACACACACACACAGGTTCCCTATTATTAATATATTGATACCTTGCATTAGTGTGGTACATTTGTTACAAAAATACTGAGACACTCTTCTTAAAGTCCACAGTTTACATTAGGGTTCACTCTTTGTGTTGTACAGTTCGATAGGTTTTGAGAAATGTATGACGCCATGTATCGTCTGTGTATCAAAGAGAATACTTTCACTGACCCCAAATTCCCATGTGCTCTACCCCGAACCTCTAGATAAGATTCTGTTATATTGTATTGTTATGCAGGAAACTTAATGTGATCGTATTTTGACCTTAAAATTCTATTTTATAGGTATCACAGGATTGATTTAGGAGCTAGAATGGTGTGATTTCTTAGAATATCTTTGATATTCTTTCATGAATGTACATCATTTCCATAAATTGTTGTGAGTACTACTGTCACAAAGTAAGATTTTAAAACCTCGTCCTTAACTCAAAGAATTTGCAATTTAGTTCAAATTAATAAATGAATGGATGGAAAGTTAAATAATACAAAGCCTCAGATGGCAGGCTAGAAAGCAGTAGGATTAGTGCTGAATGAGTGACACTGATAAAACTGGGGAGGGTTCAATGGAGCAATGGCACACAGGGTCATGAGGTTAAGAGAAAGCCTTAGTGGATTAGGAGGGACTTGAAGAGGAGAGGGATATGGACAGTTTAACAGAAAGGAGGACATTCAAGGCAGGTGAAAGAGCTTGGTCAAGACTGGATGGCGCGTGATTTGTATGTCGTGCATCTAGGCTGCTCTCGGAGCACAGGAAGGTTGTGAGGCTGCATTTGGTCCCATCCCATCTACCAAACACCTTTGCTCACATTCCTCACCGAGAACGTACCAATTTCCTGGTGGCACTGCAGAAGCATCCCCTCTGCTCCTAAGACTGACTGTTTTTGCCTTCTCAGCTCTCCTTACTTCAACCCTAGAAAATCCCTTCCTAGTATAGACAAAGCCTTTATCACTTCATAATACTATGTGCAGGAATTCCAATATGGCCTTAAGCTTTCCGGGAAAATAGCTAAAAGGGAAGTAGATGTCTCTCTCTTTTTTTCTTTTCCTAGTCTGCTTCAGATGCCCTCTAAGGCAAAGAAGTACAGGGATCTCCATGTTTGGGGTGGTTTAGGGCAAAAGGAAGAAAGGGGAAATATAGGGAGGAAAAAAACCCCACGAAACTTAGGTTAATATCTCAAAAATCCCATCTTACTACAGAAATGACCAGACTCAAATACTATCCCAAATTTGTTTCACAATTAATTTCAGAACCAGAAATGTCTGACGTAACTAAGATACATCTGGTTCCCATCTCCTAGAAATGTTGAAAGTAATTTCTAATGACAAGGAACAAAGGACTGAGGAATGAATGACTCATATTAATAGACTTCAAAAATGAGGCAGCATAAGAGGCAACAGGACAGGTTTAACAAGGGGGCCCCGGGACAGGAAGTTAGCTTCAGAGAGATTTGGCCAGTAAGACTTTCTGTCTAGGGAAACAGATTGGATTTCCGATCTGTCTGGATTTCCCCAACAGGGAAGTCTTGGGCCATTAGTGCAAGAAGCAAGTCGTTAAGTTAGGGAAGTAAATTATATTAGGATAAAATAAGTATCCTAGGTTGATGTGAGCAATTTGTAACATGTAAGCCTTTAAGAACTTGAAAAGACAGTAAAAAGTCTGTGTTGTGATCAAGGACACAAGCTCTGCCCCTTGATAAAGATATTTCCTGCTTTATATAATTGAAACAAGGTAAAAGAGTCCCAGAGGCAGGCATTCATGATGCCAGGGCAGACAACTCAGATGTGCCAGGCGCGAAGTAGGGATAGATGAGCAGAGATTAGACGCAGGCTAATTAAAAGGAAACTATTTATCTACTCACAGCACTTCTGACACCAAATGTGTGGGTTTTCCACATCAAACAATTTTCCAGTTCTTTGTGAACACCGACTGGGTGTCCCACAAGTTAATTCATTCTGACACTACCTCAACTTAGCGCAGGTGTCTCATGTTAAGGGCTCAGTCCCACAAGATTCCCCCCATTTCAGACAACGATTGCAAGTTGTAGGTTCCCAGATTATCCACACTCTGTCCAACTTGGCTACAAACTGGGTGTTCTCAAGACCCCCTCCTCAGGGTTGATAATTTGCTCCCTGAATGACTCATACAACTCAGGGAAACATTTACTTATGTTTACTGGCTTGTTATTAAGGATCCTACAAAAATACAGATGAACAGGCAGATGAAGAGGTACATAGGGCAAGGTCTGGGATGGTGCTGAGTGCCGAGTTTTTGACCCATGGAGTTGGAATGCAAAATCCTTCTGGTACATGGATGTAAGCTCTCCAAACCCTGTCATTTAGGGATATGCAGACGTTATCATGTAAGTGTGATGGATGATTAACTCAACTTCCATCTCCTCTTCCCTTCCCCAAGGAGGGGGTAAGGGTGAGGCTAAAATTTCCAAACTTCTAATTATGGCTTGGTCTTTCTGGTGCCCAGCCTTCATCTAGAGGCCCACCAAGTATCTCCTCATTAGAACAAACGTTTCTCCATCATCCAGGAAATTCCAAGGGATTTAGGAGCCCTGTATCAGGATTCAAATTGGGGCCCATGACCAAGTATTAAAACAAAGATGCTCCTACCACCCCTATCACTCAGGAAATTATAAGGGTTTTAGGAACGCTGTGCCAGGAATAAGGGACAGAGATTGAATATATATTTCTCATTATGTCACACTACTATGTTTGTATTGTGTTTGTCTGAGTCAGAAAGGAAATGCTCGTGGCTTTTTAGTTTCACTTACACTCAGAAATGTAGTCTTCAATATCTATCACACTGTCTGTTCCTAGCACACTGTGTGAAACACAGTGGCCATTTAGTAAATATCTGGTAAATAAATCCAGGATTTTTTTTTTTTAATGTTGAGCCTTCTTTTAATTTATTTATTTTTACTTTTGGCTGTGTTGGGTCTTCGTTTCTGTGCGAGGGCTTTCTCTAGTTGTGGCGAGCGGGGGCCACTCTTCATCTCGGTGCGCGGGCCTCTCACTGTCGTGGCCTCTCCCGTTGCGGAGCACAGGCTCCAGACGCACAGGCTCAGTAGTTGTGGCTCACGGGCCCAGCCGCTCCACGGCACGTGGGATCCTCCCAGACCAGGGCTCGAACCCGTGTCCCCTGCGTTAGCAGGCAGACTCTCAACCACTGCGCCACCAGGGAAGCCCTAAATCCAGGATTTTAATGTGGATATACTAATGGAGGAGTCCCAGTTCACTGATAGCTTTGTTTTTTAGTAGATTAAAACAAGCTACATTTATTATCTCACAGTTCCTGTGGGTCAGAGTCTGGGTACTGTTTAGCGAGCTCCCCTGCTATGGGTCTCATCAGGTGACAAATAGTGTGTGAGTGGGCTGCATTCTTTTCAGGAATGCAGGGTCCACTTCCAAGCTGTTCCAAGTGGCTGCTGGCAGAAGTCAATTCAGCTGCTGGCAGTTACCGGACTGAGGCCCTTGTTTTCTTGCTTTTTTCAGGGGGGGACCCCTCTCATCTGCTAGAGGCTGCATGCAGTAGCTTCCACAACATGGCAGCTTGAGTCTTCAAGGCTGTCAGGATAACCTCTCTTTAAGGCTTTCAATTGATTAAGCCATGCCCGCCTAGAATAATCTCCCTTTTGACTAACTCCAAATTAACTAATTTGGGGACCTTCCTTACACCTGCAAAGTCCATTCACCTTTGCCATATCCTCATCATGGAATTTTAGAATTCAGCCTGCATCAAGGGAAAATTGTCCAAAGTTCCCCTCTGATGTCAGCTTGTAGAAAATATTATAATATTATTGTCATTTCTAATATTTTAGCTAAATTGAGATATCACAAATTTGTAAATTTTAATCACATGACCAGGTATCATAAAATCATTGAAATATTAGAGAATAAATAGAAAAATACATTAGTCCAATTCCTTCTATCTACAAATACAATTTGTTCTCCATTACCCCCAATTTTTTTTGGAAATATAAGCATTCAGTATTAAATGGAATTATTTAAACGTGCTTGAAACTAGAGATTAACTGAGTTTTATTGACATTATCACAGAAACTCAAAATCAGGTCCACCAAACAATTTCACTCACATCACAACCCCTTTTTTCAGATCTGAAGAGAACATGATGAATGTAGCATCATTTGGGTCACAGACACTCAGCTATTTTTCTGCAGATACTACTTGAATGAACATTTTGATATGTGAAAATGCAAGGTTAGCTCTTTTCTTGATTTCATTTTACTTCTGTTGAAGTGTTCAGTTATTAGACAGAGTATATTTCCTGGAAATACTTTTAAACCAGTCTTTAAGGTGAGGTACCTTTTCTGTGGTGTAGGATAGGTGATTTATATTCGTTTTAACACTGTCACTTTAAATTTTTTTGTGCTCAACCTGTAAAGAATGAACTTTCAGAAAATAAAAGTATGTCAGTGGGGAAACTCAGAGTGATTGTTCTCTGCTGGAAGGATTAAATAAATGTAGAGTTTCAAGCAGGTTTAGGCAGTGAACTGTAAAAGACTAAGAGAATGTGAGGGTAAAATAATCTATCTTCTATCACCAACTGATCGTGTTGCCAGTGCCACACTCTGGAAGTAGCAATGAGGTTACGTCTTCTTTTCTCTGCCTCTCCAGCAGCTGAGAGTTGGAGCCCTTTCTACCAACACCTCCTGACAAATCAGGGCACTGCTCACTGTTAGTAACAGGATAAGGCACGTAACCTAAGAGCCTGGCCACCCCCTGTTAGCTCTTTCCACGTGAAGTTTCCTTATAACTTGTAATACCTGCCTCACAGGTTTGTTGCTGAGAGTCTGACAAGAGAATATTTACAGAAGTGTTTTGTAAACAATAGTCAGTGTAAATGTCAGTTATGTATAATGTAGCCCAGGAAGTACACAGACATATATATATGTTTGTGTGTATGTATATATATATATGCATATTACACATATATATGCATATACACACACTGTAAGAATATAAATCAATTCCTTCTCTTCACAGCAAAATCATTTTTAAAAACTCTTGTCTGATAATTCTGTGAACTTGTATAGTGTCTTTCCTCTTGTGTACTCTGAAAGGGTTTTATAGTGAAATAAAATAAAACTTAAAGTCTGTAACACTCCAGAAACTTAACTAAGGTCTTTCATAGGTTAATGCCTCATTTATTTCTCAAAACAACCATATGACATAGGTATTATTATTTTAATTAACGAAGGAGAAAAGTAAATGCCAGAGGCTTTCATTAAATTTTTAATAATTGTATTCTTGATTCAGACATAAGAGGAGAAACACCACATAAGGATCCACACCTTTGGATTTATGGTAATTAAAACCACGAGCTGACGGCTGAGATATGCATAAGAATTTATTTGATAAATAGGTGTTATTTTCCTCACCAGTAGATGAGGAAATTGAAGGAGTTTTAATAATTGTCCAATTTGAAGATTCGATCAGATAGGCTTGAGCTAAAATTTGTGGTACTTATATTTACTTCTTTATTCAATATATTTCTAGAGGATCTTCTAAGACAGAAGTTCTGAGCAAAATTGCCATAGCCACTGCTATCATGGAGTTTGCAGCTGAAGGGGAGAAACAGAAACTAATCTAGTAATCAAACAAGAAAATGTAACTGACTTACCATACAAGTCTCAGCAAAATGTCTCCCTAGAGAACCCCATCCCATCTCCACTAATGGTGTGGCCTCCTCCCTTCACCACCACCCTGTTAGACTGTCCTCGCAGCACTTGTTTGTCTGTTGACTTGGGTTTTTGTTTATTTATTGCATGTATCCCACTAGAATAGAAGCTCTTGAGAGCAGGGATCTTATCTAATTGACTGTTGTTCCCCAGCGCCTGGAATCATGCCTGCCTGTCCTATAATTTAATTATTCATTAAATGTTTGTTGAAAGAAGAGAGGAAAGAAGAAGGGCTCCTGAGGGGAAGTACAGAGTGCTGTGAGGATGTATTTTATTTACCTGATAGGAGAAATCAGAGATATTTGAGGAAGTCACACTTGAATTGCAACTCTGATGAATGAGGTCCTAAAGGAATGGACAGAGAGAGAGAGAGTATATATGCGTGTGTGTGTGTGTGTGTGTGTGTGTGTGTAGAGAGAGGGCAGCAGGGAGTTTTACAAAGAGCAGGGAGTGTGTGCAAAGGCCTGTGGTCCAAAAGAACATGTCAAATAAAGAAGGGAAAGGAGGCCAAGGGCAATTTACGTGCACAGTGTGGCAGAAGTAGGTTGGGCCAGGGCCTTGTAACAATTTTGACTTTATCTGGAGAGCAATGAGGGGCAACTGAAATATTTGAACCAGGAAAGAAGTGTAATGATGTTTGCATTTTCAGCAAGATCATTTTTTTGATATGGAGAGAAGAGAGGAGAGTGACAGAGCGGCTGCAGAGATCCAGGTTTAGAGTCTCTGAAATAGTCTAGAAATGAGGCCAGAGATGTTGGATGACCTTTGATGATGGCGATGAGAAAAGTGGTTGAACTCATGAGCTCTTTACAAGAGAAAACTATTCAGAATCTGTGATAGAGGGGAAACACAGGGCAGAGGGGCTGGCGGTGGCGGGGAGCCCTAACAGGTCTCTGGCCTGTGCAGTAAAATGGATGGTGATGCTGTCTTTGACAGTGAGCGCGGCAGAGGAGGGGGAACGGGTGGCGTGGATCTCTGCCTCTTCTTTGTATGCGGGTATCTCCTCGGTCTTGAAAGGTTTGGTTAGGGCAGAGCCACGAGCCTTCACTTCAGTCTGCTCTGCACAGGAACTATCATATTGCTTACTTTCAATAATGATTTTTTGAACTAGAAAAGCCTACATCCATATGACTACAAATCTTGAACTAATTTCTGAAAATGTTTATGTTATTAAATCCATTCTTCATAGATGTCAAGTTCCAGATCGTGTTTTTAACTATACTAACTATACTAATCCTGAAGACAAAAATGACATACACCCTTACGAGAAATTTTCTTCTCATTTTAGACTCAAGAATAGTATCTTGAAAAATATAAGTAGCTCTTTTCATTTTAACACATCTATCTGAACATTCCCAAGAGTTTCAAAGAATGAAGGGGGAAAACTGGAAATGGGTAAACATTGGAATAAGAACAACCAGCACCTAAACTGTGAAAGTAGAATAGGATCTCATTATATAATATAAGAAGAATTACAAAGCCCACGGCACAAAGGAGGTCTGTGTCTTTTCTTTTGATGTTCCTGTGTAGTGAAACTGCAATTAGTGGTAATAGGAGTTGCATGTGCAGCTCAAAGGGGCTTGATGCAAGATTGCAGCAGGGTACAAAATGGTACAAGCAGAATCCCGTTTTCATTACCAACATATAATTTCATTGTCTCCTTTAGATAGCATAATTCTTCTGTGATCAGAAGTCCCCCAACCCATTACATCACAAATGGATTATAAATGCATTATAAGTTCATCCAAGCTGATAAAAAATCAAAGGCAGCAAATTGATTTGAAGGGAAGGAAGGATTTAGAAAATGGTGGTCAAGTTGTATACGAAATGTTGCCTACTCCCCTGCTCTTATGGTTTCAAGTAATACATGCTTATGCTTAAAGACAAATACTCTGATCTGATATAGAAGCATCTTTTTTTTTTTAGGTTCTGGTTTTAATATGCTAGGTTTTTCTAAAGCAATGGCAATCCCCTAAATTTTATAATCTGGCATTCCTTCCTTCCTTCCTATAATAGGTTCTGTAGCATTTTCCTAGAATTGACCTGCTTTCAACACTCTTGCTTAGCTCTGTGTAGAACTTGCATACATGTTAACATGCATTACAAACATCTAGAGAAGCATAACCATTTAAATCGATATAAATATCATATGTGTATATAATAGATGTGTAAATATGTAACTAAACCAGATGGTTCTCTACACTGAGAATTTATTTATATACACATAATAGCACAGTACACAAATAAAGCTTTTTAGTTATAAGCAAATTTGTTAAGCATATCATAGTATTCGTGCTATTTCTCTTCCTTAAAAAGTATAAAAGTATGTAACCATTTAATCTTTTAAGTTAAAAGTCCTCCATTTATTCAAGCAGTTTCTATTCTCCTCTGCATTTTAATGCCAATCTTTCTGTCACAGAATAAAATAATAAATGTATTTTCACCCTATAAAAGATTTGTGTGTTCATTATGTAATACACAATAAACTTTAATTCATGTTAATAATTCTGCTAAGAATATCATGGTGAAAATGGGCGTAAACTTGAACATTGCATCTCCTTTATTACTCTCTAATTTACTAAGTTACTTGTTTAAATATATGAAGTGGTGTCACAGATATACTTTCATTACAATTTAAAAGTAAGGCAAAACAGTCCCTTTATTCTGCCTATTTCCAATCTGAACTTAAAAGTCCTTATTTTCTGGGTAATCAGGGGAAAACTTGTTCAATTGGTTTTAAATTTAATTTGAGTAAAAATCTAATCTCTTTATGCAATGTTTACTCTCTTTAAATAAAAATTCGCAGACCTTCAGTCACTCTGCTGACATCCTCTCTTCTAAGACAGCATCGGTTTAAAGGAAAGGTGGTGCTCAGACCTACCGAGGTTTCTGGGATCTACTCCGCTCTGCCCCTGTTTACCTGGTGCCTATGTAACCTGTTGAACTCTACCAGTGATCATGACAGGCTCCCATCCTCTTTTCAGTCTTTGTTCTCAAACAGGAACCAACTAAAATCCTTACCTTACCTTTTTGCTGGCCAGGGGTGTAGAAAGAGGAGATCCTGGGCTTCCCTGGTTGCGCAGTGGTTGAGAGTCCGCCTGCCGATGCAGGGCACACGGGTTCGTGCCCCGGTCTGGGAGGATCCCACATGCCGCGGAGCTGCTGGGCCCGTGAGCCATGGCCGTTGAGCCTGTGCGTCCGGAGCCTGTGCTCTGCAATGGGAGAGGCCGCAGCGGTGAGAGGCCCGCATACCGCAAAGAAAAAAAAAAAAAAAGAAAGAAAGAGGAGAGCCTGAAGGTAGAAGCTGTCTGAGAACCAAGAGGTGTAATAAATGGAAACTGTCAACTTTCCACTACCGAATGCACAAAGCCACCTACATCTGCACCTGACTCTTATCTCTTGTTACACTGCAGTGTCCATTAGAATCACCTGGAGGGCTTATTAAATCCTAGATTTCTGGGTTCCACCACAGAGTTTCCGATTCAGTAGGTCTTGGATAGGTCCTGCTAATTTGCAGAGCTAATATTCCCAAGTGTTGCTAATGCTTCTGGTCTAGGGCCCTCACTATGAGAACCACCGCAATGAGGAAGTTTAACTCTGTATTTCTTCTCTGATTTCTTCTCAGAAATCTTGCTTCATCAGTCCTTCCTTCTATTTCTCTATTTTTCAATCTCTTACCTTCTGGGGAATCCTTTGAATCAGCACACAGCCATTGTCTACGCTGTGTATCTTACAAAATACAAAACAAAATGCACACATAACTACAAATAGCTTTCTTGGACCCAAGATGCCTCTCTGGCTACCATATGGTCTCCACAAAGCCACAGTTCTTGGAGGAGTTTTCCACTCATGCTGTAGCTCTTCACTACCTTTTGCTTTTTACTAGCTTTGTACAATCTGGGTTCTGCTTTGGCTACTTCTACTATTACACCGTAACGGCTGATCTGGCGAATCTAAGTACATTTTATACTTTTATGGCACTTTTCAGTTATTCTTAGGTAGGACCAAATTTTAAAAGAAATGAACATTTCAGAGAATTCTCTCATTTGTAGAATGACGTCCCAACTTGCTCTGCCGCTTACAAGTTGGGTAATTATATGTAAATGCTTTGCGTTTTGAGGCTCGGTATCCACCCATGGTAACTAGAGTTAATGATGTGTCTTGCTAGATTATTTCGAGGTTAGAGCTATCACACATATAATGCCTAGAATGGTGCTTGGAATGTGAGCATAACTAATAATAACAATAGAAATAATAATCTAATTTTGACAGAACACAGAAAAATCAGATTTTGAGTTTGTGCTTTGTCACTGACTATCAGAATGCACGAGGATGACAGCACCGATTTTTTTCAGGGGAGTGTTTATTATATGTCAATTCTATTGAATCCAAGGAATGCTTTACTATGAATTAAGCAGATCACTTGTTTTTTTTTTTTTGTTTGTTTGTTTTTTTTCGTGGTACGCGGGCCTCTCACTGCTGTGGCCTCTGCTGTTGCGGAGCACAGGCTCCGGACGCGCAGGCTCAGCGGCCATGGCTCATGGGCCCAGCCACTCCGCGGCATGTGGGATCTTCCCGGACCGGGGCACGAACCCGTGTCCCCTGCATCGGCAGGCAGACTCTCAACCACTGCGCCACCAGGGAAGCCCTGCAGATCACTTGTTGAGAAGGTACCTCATCATCTAACATCCTGTAGACAGGCCATGATGGCTGTTGAACCACTAGAACTGAAGAACTGTCTTATTAACCAAGAGTTATCCAAAGGGATCCTCTGGGTGCTAAACATATTCCTCCCTATAACTGCCTTGTAACCACACTGTGTCTTCTCATGATCGAAGTCAACTAGCCTTTGTGGAATTGATGGGCCTGACAGAATCAGCTCATCTTTACCAGAACCCAGCAACTCACCAGGGACTGTTTTTTCAGAAGCTCAACTCTTCTCCTCTGAGATGGCTCCAGAGCCACAGGGGGCCACAATACGTATCCTATCGGGCTTGTCATAAACCACACGCATCATCTTTTCTCACCCCAGATGCCTACAATATCATAGCATCTACAGACCGTGTGTCCTAAGCAGTAGTGGTCCCTTCACTCCAGCCTGGGTCTGGGCTGAACTCCTGTCCCGTTCTGTGCTCTAATCACAACTGGCAGCTTTTCATGTCATCCAGTGTAGGGGCCAGAGTAATATTCCCGGCTGTGGCATATTCTGCCTCCAGAACTGAAAGAGGCTTGCCAGGTATTGTGCTTCCTTCTTTGTAGTGGAAGATGTGAGGGACAATAATTTTTTTTTTTCTTTTCTTTGAAGTGGTTGGCCCAGCGTTCCTCAGACAACAGGACTTTTAGAAATTTCGGAGGTGCAGCCGACCCCTGAAACCTTGCTTACCTCTCACCCTCTGGAGCACATCTGTCTCCTAAAGCCTGCAACATAGCTGTCATTTCTTGTTTATTTGGTTCTATTAGCATGATGTTATCAGTATACTGCGCCAACAGGATGTTCTTCAGAATGTGCAGCCAGTCCAGATCTCTTTGACAGAGGGAGAAAGTGTTAGCATAACCCTGGGGCAAGACTGCAAATGTATACTATTGTCACTTCCAAGTGAATGATAATTGTTTCTGTTCCTCTTTCTGAAAAGGGTAAAAAAAGGAACACATTTTCCAGATCAAAGGCTTTATACCGTGGACCTGAGGCTGTGTTTATCTGTGCTGGCAAAGATAGCACATCTAGCATAGCAACTGCAATGAGGGCTACTGCTTGACTGAGTTTGACTGTTGGCCTCCAGGAAACAACTCGCTTTTGTAGGCGCCAGACTTGTGATTTGAATGGAGATACGTTGGGATCACTAGCCCTGCCTTCTTTAGGGCCAGTAATCTCTGCCATCTCTCATGCAATGTGATACTGGTTTTGGTTTACGGTCTTGGCTGGGAGAGCCGTTTCAGAGGCCCCACTCAGCTTTCCACACCACTACGGGACTCAGGCAAGGAAAATAGTATAGAGGCCGTGCCGATTACCAAATATATCCATTTCAAGTGTAATATTGAGAAATGGGGGCATTACTGGGTGGGCTCATGAGTGAGTAGACAATTGTGGGCTAGACCTGGGCCACGACTCCATTTAATACCTGGCCCTATATGCCCCTTCTTCAACAGGGGGGGTCGTCAGGACACTTTAGTTCCCCAGCGTTCAATGTCAACAAGGATCTTATGCCAATGACCTAGAAATGTTTAGGTGTTCTCTTTTCCTCAATGAATAGATGAAGATTAGCATGTTAGAAGTTTAGAAGGGAGTGCTACGGAAGGGCAGATAATAAAGCAAGATTGAACAGAGGGAGAAGTTGGGCTGCAGTGCAGTTTCAGCAAAGGCCTCAGCTGATCATACATGGAGCTCTGAAGGTTGCCCTTTCAAGTTGTCCCACATTACGGCGAGGAGACAGGCCTTTCTACTCCCCCTTCAATAGTTCATTGGATTGGAGGCTTTCCTCAGGAATGGGGTTTGACCTTGGACAAGGTAGCTCTCCAGGTGAAGGTAATTTCCTGAGAGGGCTGAGAACTGAGAATTGTCAGCACACAATACTCCCATCAACTGAGGAAAAATTTCGGCTCTAAAGGTGGATCTGAATATCACAATACCCCCTGAATCTTCCATTATCCAACCCTGGGGAAATGTTCATTCTAGAATTATACCAATAGGTGCTCAAAATCATAAATAGAGAATAAATTTAAAGTCACCTTCAAAACATTGTCTCTAAAGAGTTTTGCTACCTTTGGGATTTTGTTCTTCTAATATGATGTTTGGGTTTTTTTGTTTGTTTTTGTTTTGTTTTGTTTTTGGCCACACTACATGGCTCATGGGATCTTAGTTCCCCGACCAGGGATTGAACCTGGACCGTCAGCTGTGAGAGTGCAGAGCCCTAACCACTGGACTGCCAGGGAATTCCCAATTATGTTTTATTTTATTTTTTACTTTTTAAGATTGTGGTAAACTATGCATAACATAAAACTTACCCTCTTAAATATTTTCTAAGTGTATGATTTAGTGGCATTAAGTACATTCACAATGTTGTATAACAATTACCACTATCCATTTCCAGAACTTTTTCATCATCCCAAAGAGAACTTTTGTGCCCATTAAATAATAACTCCGTTCCTTCTCTCCAAGCCCCTGACAACCACCAATCTACTCTCTGTCTCTATGAATTTGCATATTCTAGGTACCACATATAAGTGGAATCATACAATATTTGTTCTTTTGTGTCTGGCTTATTTCACTTAGCACAATGTTTTTAAGGTTCTTCTACCTTGTAGCATGTGTCAGAATTTCATTCTGTTTTAAGGCTGAAGATATTCCATTATGTATATATTATATATATGCAATATTCCTTTACATATATATATACATATACACACACATGTATGTTAGACTTTGCTTATCTATTCATCTGTTGATGAACATTTGGTTTCCACAATTTGACCATTCTGAATGATGCTGCTATGAACAATAGTGTACAAATGTCTGCTTGAGTCCCTGTTTTTAATTTTCTTGGGTATATAGCCAGGCATGGAGTTACTGAACTAAATAGCTATATTTTAAACGATAGCAATACATATTTGTTTTATTCAAAATGTTCACTATTGAAAGAATATAGTTCTTATTGTAGACAAAATTATATTCATTTAATAAATTTGCTTTTATTTATTGAATATATGCCAATTTGCTGACTACCTTATATGTATTATATCTTAGATAATTGCTGGCAGATAATAAGTACAAATTAAATGGTATGATTGATATTTACTACTATTATTATCTCACTGACTACTTATAGTAACATCTGAAGAAAGAGTATAAATATTTTTATGCTAAATGTATTAAATGGAATAACGGGCTTGGACAGGTTAATAGCTTGCCTAAGGTCACACAGATCCATGGTAGCAGAGCCAGGCTGCCTCCAGAAGTCTTTGCCGCAAAGACTATGCTCTGAACTATTATCCTTACTTATACTTAGAGAACTGTTAGATCTTTCGCCTTATATTTAAAGACCTCATACTTACTTTAAAAATGTATTTACTTTAAAGTGTGGAATTCCCTAAGGGGAATTTCGTGGTTTTGTTTGCTTTTGCTACAGCATATTCATATATCTGATAAAAATATCAGTAAATAATTATCAAGTAAATTATTTTAGTATAAGCAGTTTGATAGTCATAACGGTACTTTTTTTCCTATTTGTCCTCTAATTCCAAGAGAGATGGAATATAGGACTAGCCTAAGATGTGTATAATTTTTCATTTTCATGTATCTGAGAACTGGAAGCAAATCAATTTTCTTCCTGAGATTTTTTCAGTTAATAGACTTTGTAACATTTTAGAGTTTTTAGGCCATTTGTCAGACATATTATTTTATTTGGAGCAAGTAGAAAGTTATTTGAAAATACTTCATTGGGACTTCCCTGGTGGCCCAGTGGTTAAGAATCCGCCTGCCAATGCAGGGGACATGGGTTCGAGCCCTGGTCCGGGACGATCCCACATGCCACGGAGCAACTAAGCCCGTGCACCACAACTACTGAGCCCACGTGACACAGCTACTGAAGCCCGCATGCCTAGAGCCTGTATTCCACAACAATAGAAGCCACTTCAATGAGAAGCCCGCGCAATGAAGAGTAGCCCCCGCTCGTCGCAACTAGAGAAAGCCTGTGCACAGCAAAAAAGACCCAATGCAGCCAAAAATAAATAAGTAAAGAAATAAATTTATATTAAAAAAAGAAAATACTTCATTATCTTCTTTTTCAGAAACACAAAGCATATCTATCAGATAGTTAATTCTGTTTACACACCAGCAATTTGTTTTAAATCAAAATAAATAGAAAAATAATTTAACTTTGCTTTTACCATAATTATTTAAAACTCATTTGCCTATCATTATTTTAGGAGAAAAAATTTATCACATAATTAATAAAATGTATAGTTATTTGTTCCCTAGTTTGCTAATAGATTTACGGGCAAGCAACCATGCACAAAAAGCCAGTTTAACAAGACAATCTTTAAAAAAAAAAAGTGTCTCTACACAAAAATATAGCTAAAAACTATATTAAGAAAAATGTGCAAAATGGTAGTAACATATCTATTCTATTGGTTTTTACATTTTGTAAGAGATATTGTATAAAGTGGCATAGATATCTGTCTGAATAAATCAAGTTAAATCAATGGAAAAAGTTTCAAGGGCAATTTGCTTTCATATTGTATTGAATTTAGGGTACAATCTTCGGTCAGCATGCTGCTTTTTGCTATCAGCTTGTTCCTTAATGAAATTTTCTTATCACATTATTTATTCCTTTTTTTTTTTTTTTTTTTTTTGCGGTACATGGGCCTCTCTCTGCTGTGGCCTCTCCCGTTGCGGAGCACAGGCTCCGGACGCGCAGGCTCAGCGGCCATGGCTCACGGGCCCAGCCGCTCCGCGGCACGTGGGATCTTCCCGGACCGGGGCACAAACCCGCGTCCCCTGCATCGACAGGCGGACTCTCAACCACTGCGCCACCAGGGAAGCCCCTCTTATTTTAAAACGATTATATCTCTACCTGACTGTGGTTTGGCTGTATGAAAACTGGAATAAGAAAGGTAACATATAGCTGAGATTTTTAAAGAATTTATCAGATGCTTCAAACTATAGGTAACATATATCATGATAATTTAATGGCATTATTAAGTGTATACAACCCAAATTTAAACACTTAGCATCTAATCACAGCTTCACTTGAAATTGATAAGCAAATTTCGTTAACATGTCAATACTTCTCACTCTTCGATTATTTAGACCAGTATTTTCTAAAATAAATTTGTCAAGCTTTGTCTCTTGAAATGTTTGGTCAAAAAAGTTTTTTGGGGGGGGACTTCCCTCGTGGCGCAGTGGTTAAGAATCCGCCTGCCAATGCAGGGCACACGGATTTGAGCCCTGGTCCGGGAAGATCCAACATGCCACGGAGCAACTAAGCCCGTGAGCCACAACTACTGAGCCCGCGTGCTGCAACTACTGAAGCCCGTGCACCTACAGCTCGTGCTCTGCAACAAGAGAAGCCACCGCAATGAGAAGCCCGTGCACCACAACGAAGAGTAGCCCCCGCTAGCTGCAACTAGAGAAAGCCTGTGCGCAGAAACGAGGACACAACACAGCCACGAATAAAAATAAATAAATTTATATAAAAAAAAAAGTTTGGGGAATTCCCCACAATTACCTCTTTTCAGCGAATGACTGCACACATTAGTCTACAGATCACTCTATGCAGTCCTGCAGTAAGTAAATTCAATTAATGTACTAATTCAAAAAATCCAAAACCCTGATTTAGAAATTACATATATATGTGGGAGACTCTTAACCTCTGTGGAGTTCAACCTGGCAAATAACAGTAAAATAGAAAGCAAAAAAAAAATGTCTTTGGATTTCATATTGGTATATATAAATATTTGCTTAAATATATTGTCACCTGCACTAAGCTTTAGTATGAGGAGTATTAAGTCACTAGCAAGATTTCATTCAGTTGACAGGATTTCTAAATTAACTCCTTTAATTGTTATATGTCAAGCATATTAAACAAATGAAGTACCTGGTGCTGAAAAAATTAGTTACAGGTCATAAAGTTCAGGATTAACTATATTGAATAATTCAGAAACAATGAACTTTTTGAACTAAGATGAGAACTTAAGAAATTTTGCTATATTATATAAATTGAAGTGTCTACATTTTTATATTCTTAGCAGAAAACAGGTAAATTTAAACTGTAATATTTTATAAAATTAGATAACTGATTTAGTGTCTAATATTTATTTTTAAAATGAATTTGGTTTATTCATAAATCTATTAGCATTTTGGGAAGAGACTTTATAAGAAAAAAAAGAATTACATGAAATAATGTCATGGTTAGAGGAAAGAATAATTTGATCATAACATTGATCAGGCAATGTTTTCTACAGAAAAGAGAAGATGCACTGAACATCATTTAGATAGTTTTCTGTGTGCTTTTCATATAAAAAGTATATATCAGAAGAACCTCCTTTTTATTTAAAAAGTAAGAAATGTTTGCATTAGATATATGAACATCTAAGATCTGATATAATTTTTTTATGTACCTGGAATCCAATGAATAGCAAGAAAGCACACTACCTTCTCCTTTAGCTTAATGCCTAAATTCTAAACTTCATTTGTAAGATGCCCTGTATCTCTCAGTTCTATTAGAAAAAATAAAGCTCACCTTGTTACCTAACAGTATTTTTGAGTATCCACTTAATGTCCATGCCAGTGATGGAGTGCTACAGATGCTTGAGCACACTTCCTCACTACATCTTAAGTAGTCTGAGTTATTCAAAAAGGTCATTGGGGACCTTTATGGGAGGTCTAATAACAACTGGCATGGAATCTGAACAAACTGATAAGAAAGAAGAAGGCAGATGGAGAACAAAGTATCAGCTTTATTACTGTATTTATTACTTTACTACTATGTTGGAGAATGTACTTAGCGTAAGAGCTGAATGAGATCCCTAACTAAACTTCAAACTTAAACAGACCTAAGCACCTAATTCTGGATAAGACTTAGGGGTTAGAAGTACTGAGGAGAATTTGTGCTACATGCAGGCATCTGGCTCCCAGAGGAAAAAAAGAGATGAGCTAATTTAAGCATACTTAATTTTGTTTTCTTAAATTGACCAGTTAGGTGATTCACACTCTTTCCTTTGGGGCAGAATGAATTCAGCTCCCTCAATGTGCAAATAAACACGAGGAGTTTGGATGATGTGTTCTCCCTTAACAGTGTTATCTGAATGATATTTGAGGAGGCAAATGTGATGTCACTGAACATACATCAACTCTTAAATGAAGAGATGTTGGTAAGAGTTTGGTTCTACCATTCAGATGCTGTTTTACCTTGAAGATGTCAAAACTACCCAATCTCCAGGTTTCTCATTTGTAAATTAATAATAATAATAATGTCTAACTTTGTTAAAATAACAATGTTATTTTAAGGGTTAAAACAAATAATGCATGTGAAAATGCATGAAAAATACAGTATCATTATTATATTATGAGGTGGTATAGGTCAGTCAAGAGTTATTGAGCACCTTACTAAGCATTGGAGATGTAAAGATGAAGAAGATAGTCTCTGACCTTGGGTCTCATGTAAGAATAAAAAATTAAACAGATCATTTCAGGGAAAGGGCAGTAATAAGAAATGGTCTGAGTGCTTATGGGTGCACTGAAGTCTCATTCATTAAGAACTCATGGGAATATTTAAGTCAGTTACAAATTTTGATAATCACATGAATCCATTGAAGAAACAACAGCTAAGCTTTATGTACACAGCTTTCTTTCTATACTTACTTTGCTCTCTAACCGACATTTTTATGAACATAAATGATACGAATCTAAACGTTGAACTACTGAGGTCTTGTCATGTGGTGGTAACATTGGATTTATCAACATCAGGTTGTATATTGTGAAAAACTAGGGAGCATGTCACAAGATCAGAATGCTTATGGGTCAGGACTGACATCTAAGATGAAAGCCAAAGCTAAGAGATTCTTCCCATTATAGTAAGAGCTGTGAAATTTCAAAAGGAAGAACCTGTGCAGTAGACTAGGGTCAAAACCAAATAGGGACTAAAAATCCCAGGAAAACACACAGGAACTATAGACTTGCACAGAAGAAGATTAATTCCTTGAACTAATTTCAACTCATCTCACTTTCTAAAATGAAAGCTATCTTAGACAGGCAGCTGAAAATACTAGATGAAAGTACTGTTAGCCTACTTCTTTCAAATTTCTCCCATTTTAAAAGTGTGATAAAATATACATAACATAAAATTTACCATTTTAACAGTTTAAAATGTACAACTTAGTAACATTAAGTACATTACAGTGTTGTACAACCATCACCACTATCCATTTTCATAACTTTTTTGTCATCCCAAATAGAAACACTGTAGCCATCAAACAATAACTCCTCATTCTTCCCTCCCCCCAGCCTATGCTGCCATGAACATTGATGTACAAATATCTGTTGAGTCCACGATTTTCATTTTTGGGGGTATACACTCAGAAGTGGAATTGCTGATTTATATGGCAACTTTATTGTTTAATTGTTGGAGAAACCACAATACTATTTTCCATAATGGTTACACCATTTTGCATTCCCACCTGCAATGCATGAGGTTACAATTTCCCTATATCCTCACCAAGACTTATTATTTTCTGTTTTTTGTTTGCTTGTTTTTTAATTATAGCCATCCTAATGGGTGTGAACTAGTATCTCATTGTGATTTTTTTTTTTTTTTTCTATATGCGGGCCTCTCACTGTTGTGGCCTCTCCCATTGCGGAGCACAGGCTCCGGACGCGCAGGCCCAGCGGCCATGGCTCACGGGCCCAGCCGCTCTGCGGCATGTGGGATCTTCCCGGACCGGGGCACGAACCCGTGTCTCCTGCATCGGCAGGTGGACTCTCAACCACTGCGCCACCAGGGAAGCCCTCATTGTGGTTTTGATTTGCATTCCCCTAACGATTAACACTGGTAAGCATCTTTTCATGTACCTATTGGTCATTTGTGTATCTTCTCTGGAGAAATGTCTATTCAAATCCTTTGCTTATTTTTGAATTGGGTTGTTTGCTTTTTGTTGTGAGTTGTAGGTGTTCTTTTTATAGTCTTCACATTAATCTTTTATCAGATATATGATTGGCAAATATTTTCTCTCATTCTGTGGGTCGTCTTGTCATCCTCTTGATAGTGTTCTTTGGTGTACAGATGTTTTAAATTTGATGAAGTCCAATTTAGCAATTCTTTCTTCTGTTGCCTGTGCCTTTGGTATCATATCCAAGAAATCATTGCCAGCCTACTTTTTAAAGTAAGAAAACAATAAATAAAAACTGGAACAATGCTCAATTAGCTTTTGCAGTGTTATTTATTATTTATTTTAATTTTTACTTTATTACTGTGTTATCCCAAATTTAAAAATGAACTCTTTCCACTCATTGTAAACTTGAAAAAATAATTTTATGACATTCATGAAATGCTATAATGACTGGTTTGTTTGTAGTGATACATGAAAAAGACTGATTTTATTACCAATGGGGAAAATTGGCAAAGATCTTGTCTTTATTTTCAAATCTCAGTGTAATTTACAGGTTAATTGTGCATTACACAATATATTTAGATTGGAGGAGTTGCTCTCTCTATATTGCTATTGATCTAAATCCACATGAAGAAAAAAGGCATTAATTTGAGGGCAAAGAGGTGCCAGAAATGATTTATACATTTTTATGGAGTGTGAGGAAATGGACATCACTCTCAGGTAGTTTTTATGAATACTAAGGATAAAATTCTGAAGGAACTAGGTTACAAAACAATCATTTCACAGAAGCAAATATTGACGTAAAACCAATATGTCTTGTTCTTCAGTGAATGGTAGAGATGAATCATGGAGATTATTCAATATCATTGCTTTGAGCAAGATGGTCTAACCAAAGCTATCTTCCAAGGATATTACAGCTCCTTTTGTGCTCTAAAAGTACTCTAAATTCCTGAAGCAAGAATCTGAAATAAGTTGGACTCACCCTCATAAACAGAATGCAAAAGTCACCTGTCTGTTACAGATGAATGACCTTCATATTTACATACCCAAATGTATCTGCTTAGAAGGACATATGAATAGTGTTAAACTGTCCTTGTTTGCCAGAATTTGTATTAAGAAGGCTAGAAGCCACCAAGAGAAAAACAAATTCAGTTCAAATAGGAGATGCAGAAGAAGAATATAGACACATATGTTCTTATCAGAAAATTAGAGCAAGGGCTTCCCTAGTGGCGCAGTGGTTGAGAGTCCGCCTGCCAATGCAGGCGACACGGGTTCGTGCCCTGGTCCGGGAAGATCCCACATACCGCAGAGCGGCTGGGCCCGTGAGTCATGGCCGCTGAGCCTGTGCGTCCTGAGCCTATGCTCCGCAACGGGAGAGGCCACAACAGTGAGAGGCCCGCGTACCGCAAAAAAAAAAAAAAAAAAAAAAAGCACAAGGATTAATGTTTCAATATGAAAGAAAATTTTGGCTGTTGCTATTAGTCATCATAATAAAGATAAATATCTGACAACAGTAGACAGGTAATGATTTGAACGGTGGGATTTGGATGGCAGAGGAAGCAGATGCACTTTTTATATATTTTTTAAAAGAATCAATTTCAGTTTTCATACATAGTTTGATAGCACATAAGAAAATGTTTTGTGGTGTCCCCTCTTTGATCCCTGAGGTTATGTGAGCTCAGTAAAAAATTAGATTAAAACCAAATATGTAAAAATCTTTATTATTTCTTCCTGCAACCTTACTTAGAATTGCTCCCTAGATGAAGAGCAAACCATTTCCTTCAACATTTTATTTCTCCAGAAATATTACTCTCATTCTTCCAATTAAGAGGATCCCATAAGGTCAACCCATTCTAGCCTATTGTCGCCTTCCTCAGATACATCCAAGAATTCACTAATGTAATAAGTAGGATTTTTCTAAAAACACCAACTACCTGGTATATTTCTCCTACAGGGTTTACAATTAAGAGAAATTTTTTTCCAGGCACCTTGGCATGGTTATGGGTTTTATTTTATTCACAGTGACATCTCCTCCTGGTCATAATCTGAATTGCAGCAGGGCAGAGCAGGAGATGGAGATATAAGAGGATGGTGATTATTCATAATTGCTATGTTAAGAAACAGAATAAAGAAAGACTTTTTCCAGTACTCAAAAAATGACACTTTCTTAACTGAAACTGATTTTATATTTTGAAGTTTTTTCCTCTCTATAAATATGATTTTCTGGCGGCTCATCAAATTTCAGCTTCTATAATATGTCTGAAATTCAGGTGGATTCTAGAGTACTAGCTTTAGACTCTCTCTCTCTCTCTCTCTAAAAAAGGGAAACAAATAGGTATAAAGGAAGTACAATAAAATGATAGTTTAAATAAAAACATTAATATGTAAGGAGAGAAATGAATATTCACCGTGACATATATTTATATAAAATATATAAAATATTATATATTTATATATGATGCAAAAACATAAAAGTCATTGTCATACACCACACTAAAAACTACTTCAGTGTAGTTGAGTACAACGCCTACACATATTGTTCCATTCTCCTGATCTGTGTTATCTCTGGGTCTGGAAAATAGCACCTTTGTATGTGCTTTATATCAACTTTATATGTGACCCAAGCAATATACAGATCATCTAGGGGGTCTGAGCTAAACTAAGTGGTTTAGCAAAGTGTTGGATCAAATTACTTCAACATTGCCATTATCTGAAGGAGCAGGACAAGGGTTAACCTACTGCACTGATGACTAATATTCAGCTGTGCCAGCATCACATAACTCTGCACAGTAATGTTAAAGGTCCTCCTGACTCAAAGGCATATTTGTTCTGAAAGGGTTTGCATTTATTTGGTCAAGGGTGGAAAGTTTGGTTGTTGACCAGGTTGAGGTCACAGGGTAAGATTAGCTATTTGTAAGGAATGCACATCTTGTTTTCATTATGAAGAAGGTATTAAAAAAAACTTTAAAAAGGCATGAAGACCTGAAAACAAATGACTAGCTTGACTCTAACCCTTGCTACCAACATATTTTCCCTTATCAATTCATTTTCAAAACAAAACAAAATCTTTGGACTGTTCTAGCAAGTCCATCATGCTTTGCTCAATTACAATCTTTTTGTTTTTAACCTCTGGCCAAAGGGGTGCTTGGGCCGGAGAGAAGTTAAATCTTTCTTTGCAGACTCTTTGGAAGTCATCAGCTTGGTTTGTCGGCTGCCAGTTCGTGGTCTTTTATCTAACGATGTGGTGATCACAGCTGATTTTCATGTCACACCTGAAATCTACGATAAGCTGGAAAATCATTTTGTGTCTTGGGAAATGGATTAAATTTAAAAAGGCATTCATCATTGCTTTGACATTGACTTACATTTTAGTGTTTAGCATGATATATTATTTGTCAGTTAAAAACAAAAATTAACAATGCTGGTGCTCTTTTTGTAAAGTTCTTGGTGCATATTATACTCTATGAAGTAGTTTTAAAGATAGATATTTCACTATTAATGGTTTTAACCCTCTGGTGGTCCATATTGAAAATCTGTTTCAAAAAGAAAATGTTCATCTATTACACAGAGGCACTTTTTAGGATTAACACTATTAAAAAGAAAAGTGTTTTCTTTGGCTGTGAATAAAATAGGAATATTTTATTCCTATTTGCCTCGCAAAAGATAGTCTCTTGGAAATTTTAGTTTTAGTATTTAAATTTCATGTACAAAAGAAATTTCCTTTATATATCAAATATGTATGTCAGTTTTTGAAGGTATGTTTAAATATAGAAATAAAAGTGCCATCAGAAAACACAATAAAAAAACTAAAATGTGTCTGCTATCAAGTATTCATTTTTTCATTAGTTCAACAATTTTTTAAAATGTCTATCAAATTCCAGACACTGTGCTAGGTCTGGAATTTTTACTTTTTTTTTTTTTTTTTTTTTGCGGTATGTGGGCCTCTCACTGCTGTGGCCTCTCCCGTTGCGGAGCACAGGCTCCGGACGCGCAGGCTCAGCGGCCATGGCTCACGGGCCCAGCCGCTCCGCGGCATGTGGGATCTTCCCGGACCGGGGCACGAACCCGTGTCCCCTGCATCGGCAGGTGGACTCTCAACCACTGCGCCACCAGGGAAGCCCCTGGAATTTTTAACAGTGGGAAAACAAAACAAAACAAAACCTTGAGGTCCCTTCCCTCACGATGAGATAACAATAAGAAAAATAAGTAAAATATATAGCATGTTAGTGATAAAGGGTAAGAAAGAGAGGCAAGAGGATAAGGAAAGTGCCTGTGTACAGGGCAGGGTCTCAGGGGTTGATGATGATACAAACAGGGTGTAAGAAAATCTTCACTGGAAAGATGGCATTTAATAAAGACCTGATGGAGGTGAGGATGCCAGACACATGATTTCTAGAGGAGGAGCCTCCCTGATGGAGGGACAAATGCCCTGAGGCAGGACTGCGCCAGCATGGCATCAGCATGGTAGAGCAGAGTAAGCTAAGAGGATAGAAGGAGATAAAAGGTCGATGAGGTCAGAGAAGTGAGAGGGGCCAGATATGGCAGACCTTATTCTTCATTAGGAAACCATTGCAGGGTTGTGAGCAGAGGAGTGATATTACTTGACCTACATTTTGACATGATTGCTTTGTTGTAAATAAACTGCCAAAGACAGAGAAGGGAAATCAGAAAGGAGGTTATTGTAAAAATCAATAATATATTTTTAGAAGATAACATTTACACACATAAAATTAATAGAAAATAATGCAAAGGAGGATATAATCATGCTGCCACATGATCACCCTTTTAGTTATCTTTAATGAATTGCCCAGCACCACCAAAGTTGTTTCACACTTTTCTTTCCCTAAGACTGAAACTTCTATTGTGTAACAAACAAAAACTTGCCTCCAGCTTTATGAAAAATGTTCATTCATTCTTTCAATAAAAATTTATTGTGCATCTAATATGTGCCAGGCATAAAGATAGTCACTAGAGATATAAAGATGAATAACAAATAGCCTTTTTTCAAAATTCTCACAGTCTCATGAGCAAAACAGAAATATTAAAAGATGTATGTAGTAATACAATTTAGAAACACAATGCCAGAGATATGTCCAGGGCATTATTGAAACACAAAGTATATACAGAGTAAGGACATGTATTTTAACCTAGGCAATCAGGAAAAGTTTCTAAGTATTGTTCTGAGTAGATTTTACTCTCTCAAAACTCTGGTCCTAACACCCTAATACACAGGAAAGCTATACACCTAGGAAATAGCTTTTAGAGATTTAAAAGAATTGAGTTTTCTCTTAGATATCCAGGATTCATTTAAAATGTTTCAGACAAACAACTTCAAAAAGTTTACTTATTGTATACTCAATTTCATTTGTTTCCTCTTGCCCTCATGTCATTAGTATCACCTGTAAAAACGGAAAGTTTGCATCAAAGTCTGTGAATTTCTGACCATCAATTCCTTTCTGGAAATTATCCAAATTTGTCTTTATAATGATAGTTTGCTGCTCCCTGAAGATGAGATGGTCACAACTGATTTTTACATCACTCATGAAAATCTATGAGAGACTACAAAATCATGCAGTGTACTGGGGGAAAAGAAATGACATTTTCAATAACAATCATTAATAGAAGGTGAAATTGGTTCACCGAAAAGAAGAAACACAGGACTAACAGGTTCTTCTGTGTCTCCACCTATCAGAAACTTGTCATAGACTTAGTGAGTTTGATTTCAGCAAGGTGCTAGATGGATACCCCATGTGAATCTGGTTTGGAAGTTGTATCGAAATGTGTTAATAGATAACTTCAACTTGGAGGGCTATGGTCTTAGTTCTATGGCACAAATTTTTGATTTTGGCTTTATTTGGCTTTTTCACTCTTATACCAATAATATTGAAAGGACCCATTTCAAAGTACCTGCTAAACACACCAAGTGATCAGTAGCACACAAAGATATGAAAATTTTATCAAATTATAGATGATACAAAACTGGGATTAAGTCTTATCTAAATTAAAATACCTATGGTCAAAGTAATCTGGGGACTTCCCTGGTGGCACAGTGGTTAAGAATCCGCCTGCCAATGCAGGGGACACAGGTTTGAGCCCTGGCCCAGGAAGATCCCACATGCCGTGGAGCAACTAAGCCCATGCACTACAACTACTGAGCCTGTGCTCCAGAGCTCGTGAGCCACAACTACTGAGTCTGTGTGCCACAACTACTGAAGCCCACGTGCCTAGAGCCCGTGCTCCACAACAAGAGAAGCCACGCAATGAGAAGCCCGTGCACCACAACAAAGAGTAGTCCCCGCTCACCACAGCTAGAGAAAGCCCGCGCGCAGCAACGAAGACCCAATACAGCCAAAAATTTTAAATAAGTAAATAAATAAAATTTTAAAAATGTAATCTGAATAGTTTGGAATGATGGCACAAATTCTGTAGAAATAAGTTATAAACCTACATTAAAAATCAATGGAATAAAAAAAGATAATAGAATTTCTAGGCTGAAACAGCTACCTTTTCCTCATTTACTCTTCCCATTTTCTCATAGAAATTCTTCAAAAAACACCCAAGAAGAAACAACATTGTAACAGCATTGGTAACTAGGTATGCTAATTAAGTTGTACCTAACAGGGATAGGTATTAATTTGGCCAGAGAAGAATTCCAGGCACTCTTTGATGAACCTCTATCTCAGGAACACACAGACGTCAACATAGGTATCCATTTAACCCATATTTACTGAACACTCACTATGTTCTGAGAACAAGCCAAACTCTAGAATTGGAAAGGTGAGAAAGCACAGTTCCTGCTCTCAAGGAGCTTACTGTGTAATGAGAAGGATAAAAAACGGTAACCAGCAAATGTCAAGAGATGTTTAAGGGTAGTACGTTGGATGCAGCTTAGAAGGGACATCTAACCAAGCTTGGAAGAGTCAGAGGGATGCTTTTGGATGTGTTATGTGATGATCTGAAACAAAATTGGGAGCTAGGTAGAAGGCGGTAGAAGGTTGAGTGAGCAGCATGTGCAAAGGCTTGGAAGTCAGAGAAGGACGATAAGTAGTTGGTGGAATTATCAGTTGGTAGAATGAGGGTAAAGGGTACAAAATTCTGGGAGAGTGATGAACAATGAAGCTATAGTAATAATCAGAGGCCAATGGTAAAGGTCTTCTATGCCACCCTGAGAAGTTTGGACTTTAGACTATTTTTATGGGAAGTATTTATATGGTTTTAATCATGGAATGATATGATTAGATTTGCATTTTATAAAACGAAATTAGCTACAGATTGGAAGATGGATTGGAATGGGGGCAGGCTGCTGTGAGAGACTAGTTAGGGGAGTGTGGCAGAAATTTGTGCTAGCTGTGATGGTGGCCTGGATGAAGGTAATTGCTATCGGAATTGAAAGCAACAAATGCATTAAAGAGAGATTAAATAGAAATTACAATATTCAGAGAGAATAAGTTAAAAGAGAATAACTACCTCTTGTTAATCAGTTAAGTAGAGAATATCAGGAAGAAGGATTCATTAGAATAATATCAGGGATTTTGAGCTGGACAAATACGTAGACTATATCAACCTTTTAAATCAGGAGAAGTATATTTGGAGAATGCAGGAGCAATGTTCCGTTGTCATTTACTTGCCCAAATGTTTGAAATTTTGGAATAAAGCAATTGACCTTATTCCCTGCAACATTCTTTTTAAAGTGGTGCTGGGAAAACTGGACAGTTACATGTAAAAGAATGAAATTATAGAACATTCTCTAACACCACATACAAAAATAAACTCAAAATGGATTAAAGACCTAAACGTAAGATCGAATGCTGTAAAACTCCTAGAGGAAAACATAGGTAGAACACCCTTTTATATGAGTCGCAGCAATATTTTTTTGGATCTGTCTCCTAGAGTAATGGAAATAAAAGCAAAAATAAACAAATGGGACCTAATGAAACTTAAAGGCTTTTGCACAGCAAAGGAAACTATAAACAAAACAAAAAGACAACTTATGGACTGGGAGAAAATATTTACAAATGATGCTCCTGAAAAGGGCTTAATTTCCAAAATATACAGTTCATACAGCTTAATATCAAACAAGCAAACAACCCAATCAAAAGATGGACAGAAGACCTAAATAGACATTTCTTTAAAGAAGACATACAGATGGGCAATAGGCACATGAAAAGATGCTCAACATCACTAATTATTAGAGAAATGCAAGTCAAAACTACAGTGAGGTACCACCTCACACCAGTCAGAGTGGCCACCATCAAAAAGCCCACAAATAATAAATGCGGGAGAGGGTGTGGAGAAAAGGAACCCTCCTACACTGCTGGAGGGAATGTAAATTGGTACAGCCACTGTATAGAGGTTCCTTAAAAAACTAAAAATAGAGTTACCATATGATCAAGGATCCCATTCCTGGTCATATATCCAGAGAAAACTCTAATTCAAAAAGATATGTGCACCCCAATGTTCATAGCATGACTCTTTACAATAGCCAAGACATGAAAACAACCTAAATGTCCATTGACAGATAAATGGATAAAGAAGATGGGGTATATAAATAAAATGGAATATTTCTCAGCCATAAAAAAGAATAAAATTAAAATTTGTGCAGCAACACAAATGGACCTAGAGATTATCATATTAAGTGAAGTAAGTGTGACAGAGAAAGACAAATATCATACGATATTACTTCTATGTGAAATCTAAAAAAATGAACTTATTTACAAAACATAAACAGACTCACAGATATAGAAAACAAACTTGTGGTTACCAAAGGGGACAGCAGGAGTCAGGGAGAGAGATAAATTAGGAGTTAGGGATTAACATATACACACAAGTATATATAAAATAGATAAACAAGGACCTACTGTACAGCACAGGGAGCTATATTCAATATTTTATAATAATCTATAATTGAAAAGAATCTGAAAAAGAATAGAGATAGATACATATATGTATGACTGAATCACCCTGCTGTACACCTGAAACTAACACAACATTGTAAATTAACTATACTTCAATTTTAAAAAATGGTTATTAAAAAGAATAGCTTTAGTGAATAGATACGATTCTTCACAAATCTAGGTTACATTTTTAACCAGAGGTGATAACTCAGAGTTCTCAATAGAAGGAAGGTTAGGTTAGGGCATAATGTGGGACTAACAAGAACCAGGAAGAGTGGGGTTAACATTAAAGCTAGCCTGGGACTTTCTACCATGAAACCCATCAGTGCACAATAGTGGAGGGGGTGTTATACCTTCTAGGGACTGTTAGGTTAGAAGATCTCTAGAAAATAACTAGCTGCAAATTTTCCTGCTCCTTCGAACAGGATCCCTAGTTTGCAGTGTCCTCAGCTCAGGTGAATGTTTTAGTTAATTTAATTTTACTTTTTTTTAGGGTAGCTCCTGTTCCCTTACAATTTAGTATTTAGTATACTTTTTAGTATTTACGTTTATACACCACTTAGGAAAAAGTAAGAGGAAATACAAAGGAAGTTAAAAGTAACAAAGTAGAGGGGTTTCCCTGGTGGCGCAGTGGTTGAAAGTCCGCCTGCCAATGCAGGGGACACGGGTTCGTGCCCCGATTCAAGAAGATCCCACATGCCGCGGAGCGGCTGGACCCGTGAGCCATGGCCGCTGAGCCTGCACGTCTGGAGCCTGTGCTCCGCAACGAGAGGCCCGCGTACCGCAAAAAAAAAAAAAAAAAAAGAAGTACCAAAGTGGGGAAACTGTGATGTTTTACAGAAACTTATAAAACTAAATGTTTTGATTGTAATTAAGAGAGAGAGAGAGACAGACAGAGATCCAAGGAGACAAAGAAAGATAATGTGATAGTCAGTGGGCCTGGCAGTGAGAGATGGGCTGGAAGAGAGATAAGGGAACTGATTGAGATCTGAAAAGCACTTTGAAAAGCACTTTTATCTGCTTTGAATTCTCTAATTTTTCCATTCAAAGTGCACAGCAGTACAGTTTCGCAAAATTTGTCGAGTTTGGCAAACGTTCCAAATAAGGATAGTCAGATACGGTATTCAAGGTCACTTTACCCGTACTTTATGCTGACTGCTGAAATTAGGTGGAATACTGATAATAGAAGAAGAGCAGCTTTCAGGATTGACTGAGGCTCTACAATTATCATTCTTTCTAACAAAAACCCTTGTTTCCTGATTTTCAGATCAGTGAAAAAGAGGTTATTTTTAAGTTTATCCTTTGTTGATTTAAAGGAAAACTATGACACTGAATGGAAAAGCAAGTCTCCTTTGTCTTTTTTAAAATGTATATTTAGATAAATACACATTTATCTAAATTTATAAATATACATTTATCCCTATGTAATATTTATGCCATGCATACATCTTTCATAAATTAAAACACTAAAGAATCAAAAGAGCTTCATGATATGTTTACCATTAACACTTATTAAACTAGAAAAAAACCCAACTAGAAACAGTATTTTTGCTCCAGGGTTAATAATTTCTTTACAATAAACACTTGGTTGCTAACTGTGTATTACTTATGTAATTAGCCTAATGAAATTTCTGGCCTTTGCATTTTTATACAACTTCACTACAGCATGATTGAATGAGAAATATTGTCCATTGACAATGCTATGAACCAACCTCAGTTTCACTTCAGATGTTTTCCTTTTCACCTCTCTTTAACTCACTAAACTTTAATGTTACTTGAGCCCCGTCCCAATTTAGCAGAAGGCTACATCTTCTGAATTTGAATCTTGCTTCCATAGATTTCTTAACCTTCTTAATAGCTCTTATACCTGGCTGCTGTGAAGATTTAATGGAATAACATATGCTAGCTCTTTTTTCTCAATCAAGTATCCTGTTTTAACTAAAACATATACTCCACCTATTGTTTCTCAATTTTTAGCCCTACTATGCTCTGTGAAGCCTCTGTCTGGGAAAAGCAGGCAAAAAACCCTAGAAGAAATGGTTGCTTTCCTTTGGAGTGCTTATGCTAGATTATAAATTCTGTAAAGCAAATTTTAAGTGACATAAAACAGAGAAAAGCACTTAACATATATATTTAGAAAGAAATGCAGAAATAGATATTTATGGCAACTATTAATATTGCCATCCTTATAAATAGCTGCAATTATCTTCTGCTAAAGGCAGAAAGTGAGTCAAATACAAATGATCAGCTTCTTCTCCACACACACACACACACACACACATATACACACATAGTGAGCTGTCTACATGCCTTCTAGGAACCAAACAAGATGTTGTTGATTGTTAAACAGGTCCTATTTAAGTTCATCCTGAGTCACTAGCACAAATGCAAAAAGAGTTTTGGAAACTTGATATTAAAGTGAACTTGCTGCTTTTTAAAACTATGCACACATTTATACCAGACTGGAAAAGGATGAACTGACGTCATGTATGTATTGCCATAATAATAATAACAACCACTAAAAATTCCACTTGAACTCTCAGTGATACAATTTATTCCGGCATAATTCAGCATTCGTCATTTATTGCAGTAGCCACAAATTCAGTCTATGTTTTCATCATGAAAATCTCTTCTTTAAGCCCTTATATTTTAAAATGTATTTTAATATTTTAGCTTTAATTGTGATGGAATTTCAACTAAATACTATGATGGTTAATTACAAATTCTTTCTGAAGACAGCTGTTTACTTCTCTGCAATTTATAGCCTTTTAAACCTACTCAAATCAGCTTTGAAATATATAATTATGAAGCTTAAAAGTAATTTGCAATAATCATATTTCTAAGATAATCTTGTATTTTAGATATGAATGTAGTAACATTCAAACTACATCACTAATATTATTTGGAATGAATTTCAAAATACTACATTGCTCGTTCGCTTTTTTACTTTAATATTGTCGTCATACAGATCACACAAAGGAGTTTTTCCCCTGGAGGCCAGCCTTTAAATTCAACAGCTAGTAGTATTAAAAGGCTATTGGGGGTTGGGAGGGGGGCTGAATATGTAGAGAGAATATAGGACTGAACAGAAGCTCAGGCGGAGAAAAACACCTCCTGTGTGTAACAAATAAATAGTACAAGATTTCATTTGTACCTCAAGACAATCCACTAAGACTTATATTAAATAGACAATGAAGGACTTTAACTGTAATGCTATGGAATTCACTGTGGCTGTTTTAATATTCTATATGTATTGTGTTAGTATGGGTGAAATAGCTGTCATTTAAGATAGGGAGCTTTAAGCAACATATAGTGATATGTGAAAAAAGAATTATATTTCTTCTATTGGCTTCAAATACAATCTAAAGACTTTATCTACGATAAGCAGATTTTTAAACAAAGATTTATGAAAATGAAAGCGTATATAGGGAGCATTTTCTTTCAGATCCCTTTTCAGTGTTTCAAATTAGCTTTTATTTCCCAGTCATTTCTATGATATTTACATTCAGGTAGCTGAATCAGCAAAGAGGTTATTAGAACAGACTAGTAATGGAAATGATTTGTTCAGAGACCCCTCGCAGTAAAAGCCTCAGTACAGTGGTGCAATGCTAAATGATTTGCATGCTGGTGGGGCGAGGGTGCTACAATTCTGTGTTCTTCATTTCCCCCATTTCCTACTTCTGCTACTGCAGATGGAAGTAGATCCACTGAAACTCATGACTGAGATAGAGAATTATTCGTTTTCACATAAACTCTCTAAGTCTCTATGGACCAATATTTTTTAGCCTTTATAAAAACCCTAGAATAATCCCCTCCCTGCCTCTGACATATAAATTGTGTTGAATTTTTAATTTTGCTAATGATGTCCTAGAATATGGTGGGCAAATTCTGGGATATTGGAAATATCTTGGATTAAAAGAATTTGTTTTTGTTTTAACATCAAGAATAAATATGTCAATTAAATAGAAAGTAGTCAATGAACCAGAAAAGGGAAGACATATGGAAGTGTAAAATAAAATGTTTAAGCATTATTATTCTTCCCCTAGACCACTAAGCTCCAAACACATTGGCTTGGTTTCTGTTCCTCCTACATACAAATATAGCAGACTTGTTTCCACCTTAGGGTCTCTGAACTAGTTGTAGCTGGTCCCTCCTCGTCACTCAGACCACAATTTAAATATACTTTCAAAGACAGTCCTCTCCTGACACACCCAAACCAAAGAAGTCACCCAACCATACACTGAGCATCACTTTCCTCTCTTGTACTCATAGCATTGATTATTCCATGAAATTATCTTATGTATTTGTTTATTCATTTGTTATCTTTCTGCTTTCCTGCCCTACCCCATTCTTCTACTGACTGGAATGTAAACTCTAGGAAAGCAAGAATCCTACCTTCCGTGTGTACTCTTTTATCTCCAGTCCGGTCTTAGAATAGTGATTGACAAATCCTAGGTGTTCAATAAATATTTGTTGGATACTTGGAAACGTTACTTCTTCTTCTTCTTTTTTTTTTTTTTTGCGGTACGCGGGCCTCTCACTGTTGTGGCCTCTCCCGTTGCGGAGCACAGGCTCCGGATGCGCAGGCTCAGCGGCCATGGCTCACGGGCCCAGCCGCTGCGGCATGTGGGATCTTCCCGGACCGGGGCACGAACCCGTGTCCCCTGCATCGGCAGGCGGACTCTCAACCACTGCGCCACCAGGGAAGCCCGGAAACATTATTTCTTAACAGATGTTATGTTTAGAAACTAAAGCTAGCTATATTGTGGCAAATTCCAAAAAATGTAATTTGTGTTTTTCAACACTTGTTTCTACTAGAGAGGGTAATTTGGAGTTATTCTGACATGTATTTAGTTGCACAATACATTAGAGAAATTTATATATTCACTGATTTAACAATTTAGCTTTGGTGCACATTAATAACAATAGATATCATATACTGAATACTTGTTTAGGTACTGTGCTAAACATTGCCATGCCCTCTTATTTAATTTCTTCAGAAACCCAATGACAGTAAACACTATAACTACTGTCATTTTATATCCATGGAAACTGAGGACTAATGAGGTTAAGTAACTCACCCAAAGTTGCTCTGCTGATAAAAAGTGAAGCAAGGATTTGATGCCAGTTCTGTGGAACCTGCAATGTAGTGAACTTAATCACTGCATTTTATGGCCTCTTCTTGGATATTATGTCTATGTATGTTTCCCTTTTTTTACACAGTAGGGACATATTTTTAGTTTTTCATAAAATATGCCCTCTGTTTAAGCAACAGGGTACATGACTTCCCCCCACTTTTTAGTTTTGGTTATTGTTTTGTTTTGTTGAAGTACAGATGTGCACTATCTAATCATAATTTTTCTCTTTTAACCAAGGCTGAAGTAGTCTGTGAATACAGAAGAATGTGAAAGGAAATAATTCAAATGGTGGCTCTATTTCCATGATGGCATTAGAATGCTGCCTAATCAGCATATATTCCCTGAAAAACTCTGTCTAGTATATCATATTATCGTGTGGGAAACTGGTCCAAGAAGTTGGAGGCAGGCTTTCAGATGTGGAAATAATGTACTCATCAACAGGCAGCTTAATTCTTACAAATAGAATTACATGCTTAACTCAGGAAAGGAATTAATAAGGGTGGATTGATTTCATTTGTGGTTGATTTTACTTGTGCTTGATTTTACTGCAAAATATATTCATTATGGTTAAGATATTTGAAGAAGTAGCGCAATAGCCACCGTGTGAGTAAGGCCTCAGCTGAAGGTAGTCATTATGATGATAATAAAGAAGAGAAAGAAATAGGAGTGTGAGGAATAGTAACAAGGAGAAAGAAGGGGAGCAGGAGGAAGAGAAGAGAGTAAGTTATTGAAAGTATAGAAAACAAAGGAAAATATTTTATTTATATTTAAAAACATTTTCTAAACATATTTTTTAAATCAAGGAATCCTTTCCTCTGAAAAGTATTATCTAGAGGTATTTGTATACTGCTATATATTCTGCAAAAAATTCAAATACCTGCAGTTACCTGAGTTACATACCTACAATACCTTAAAAATGTTAAGTTAAGGGAAAAAAAAACACCTTTAGTGAGAGCTGTCTCACAAACTGTTAAATGTACTAATATGATTCTATAGGTTTCATAGGGTGCTAAATGGAGCAACATTTAGGGACATAACTTCTTGTAGACTGTTGAGGCATAACTTGTTATTGCTCTGGAGATGTAAAACCACCCTCATTTTTAATTTATTTTTGTTAATGAACATTTTTTTAATGTGGTAGTACATTTTACATGCTTCAGCACTTATGCTTCCCTTTAAAAAATATTTTTCAAGAAGCAGTTAATCGTCTAGGCTCTACTTCTCCTAGGAGAACGCTGAACATTAACACAGTGAACACAGATGTGCCTTCATTAGAAGAAAAATACCACACTGAACAGATAACATAGGAATCAGTCTCATGCCCTGAATTGGAAGAGCAGGTGAGTCACGTTACTACAAATAATACATTAATAAATGTCCAGATACATTAATGTCCAGATAAATAGCATTAATCTGGACATTATAATTATAAAAAGTGCTTTTTTTGTAGGTAACCTAATGATATAGCTGTATGATCAGATTTTATCAAGTTGTATTTCTAAAAGACCTAAGTTAATGCATAATCCTTAAAAATGTAGATATGAATCACATTTAAGCAGATGCTCACTGTTTATAGTCAATGCTCATATATGTTTAAATATAAAGGATATAGACCCTTAGAGATTTTATAACTTGACATCTAAATATCAAAAAGTTCAAACACCTATCTTTCTTTAGATGGATTTTTCAAGAAGAAATTTCCCAAGTGTGTGCTTCCTTTGAGCAGTCAATAACACCCTGACCTATTTTGAGGCTGTTGTTTTATGCAGGTTATGGACAAAAATAGAACTGCCTAAAAAAATGTGTGACATTAAAATATTGAGTGAAATATGTACAGTAGCATAACTACTTGAGTTCTGGAAGAATCATGATTCAATTTAAACTTGCTGATTGTCCGCTTCTAATTGGTATCTCCCCTAAGTAGTAGCCCCAGGGTGTGGACCAAACATATAATTTAACTTTTCCAACATACACTGCTTCTGCAAGACAGTACATTATCTTCTTTATTTAGGCATTTTACTTGAACATACGATTTCAAAACCAAAAAATTAGTGTTTTGATGTCAACTAAATACAAAAGTAAATAAGTTAGAAATTGACTAGAAAATTATGTGTTTTCTTTCACCTGTCAAGTCTCAAGATTAAAAAGAAATGATAGAACTGTAAGTTTTTATTTTTATGGTTCTCAGGAAAGGAATATATATATATATCCACTGTGTTATTTCCATGAGCAGAGACTCTGAAATGTATAGGTGGCATAAATATTTTCCATAACGTCCATATGAATCTGGGAAAGCATTTAAGACTTCTGAGTGCTCAATCTTATTTTAAATTAGTAATAAAAATAAAAGATAAAATGTGTAAAGATAGTTTCATACATTTAATGTTTATTAAAATAATACCCCCAAATGAAAGGTTATTTGAATACTAGAAAATTAGCAAATATTTATTAAAGAATGGAATAATTATTTTGCCACCATTTGCCTAACAAAGTTTATATAGTTAAGCAAGATATATTTTTTTAGAACTCAGGCCAGATGTTAACATTTGATAGGAATCCTTCCCTGAAAATCCACCCTTTAAATTTGGATTATTTATACCTATGTTATATAATACAAAACCTCCTATTTTGCACCTACTGTAGCCCTTTCACACAGTTCTGTAATTGTTTATTTATTTATTTGTCTTTCCTAATATATTCTCAGCTCTTTGGACTATAACTTTTATTTCTCTCTATCCATGGTTTAGTACTCTGCTTAGCATATTGCCAATGTTTAATTAAAGTTTGTGAATATTTCATTATTCACCTTTGTATTAGCTGCTGGCACATAGTAGGCACTCAATAAACATTTGTGGACTGAATGAATAAATGAACGAATGCCATCTGCTTTTAGAATTACTGTGAAGACACATTTCTCAATTACCCCATGCCTCATAAATACTGAGATTAATTAGAAAACATCCCATACAAAATCTTTTAAAAGTTTTTATAAAATGACAAGTATCTGTTTTTGTTTTTCAGAATAGTGAGTGAAGGTAGTGTTGAAACCCTCTCTGTCTCCTGTTTTACTTCTTGTATGTGTTTCTATCATGCTTTTATTCTATGACTTATTCTTCATTTAACAAATATTTATTAAGGGTCACTATAAACAATGTACCTCTCTAGGTACAGGGGGAAGGGGGGCATGGGGAGTGGGGAAACAGAAACACCCCTGTCCTCATTATCTTTTATTTTAGTGGGGAAAACAGACAATAAGCAAAAATAAGTACATACAATATGCATTGTTTTAGAGGTAAATGCTAAGGAAAAATAAAGCTGGCAAGGGGGCTCAGAAATGGATGTGAGCATGTGTGTGGAGTGGAGTAACTATTTTAGATGCAATGGTAGAGAAGGCTTCAATGAAGTGACATTTGAGCAAAGTCCGAAAGAAAGTAAGGAAGTTCTCCTGCATGAATCCAGGAAGGGAATCCACAGAGAGAAGTGCAACAGCAAATAGTGGTGGTGGTACGGGGTCATGGTGAGGGAGATTATGACATGCAGGGCCTATAGGCCATTTTAACAACTTTTACTCTCTGTGAGATGGGATGCCATTGTAGGATTTTGAGCAGAACAGTGGCGTGATCTGACTTAGATTTTAACATGCCAGTTCTGCCCACTGTTTTGAGAATATGAGGGACAAAGGTAAGGTAGAGATCAGAAGGCTATCACAGGGCTTCCCTGGTGGCGCAGTGGTTGAGAATCCACCTGCCAATGCAGGGGACATGGGTTCGAGCCCTGGTCTGGGAAGATCCCACATACCACGGAGCAACTAGGCCTGTGAGCCACAACTACTGAGCCGGCGCGTCTGGAGCTTGTGCTCTGCAACAAGAGAGGCCGCGAAAGTGAGAGGCCCGCGCACCGCGATGAAGAGTGGCCCCCACTTGCCACAACTAGAGAAAGCCCTCGCACAGAAACAAAGACCCAACACAGCCAAAAATAAATAAATTAATTAATTAAAAAAAAAAAGAAGAAGGCTATCACAGTTACCTAGGTGAAAGATGATGGTGCCTTAAACTGGGTTACACAGTGAAAGTTTTGAGAAGTGGTTGGAATACTCTATATAATGTGAACATAAAGTCAGCAGGATTTGCTGACATGTTAGATGCGCATTGTAAGAGAAAAAGAGAAACTAGGAATGACCTGAAGGTCTTCAACACAAACAATTGCAAGAATAGAAGTTGCCATTGACCATGATGGGGAAGACTGCATACAGAACAGGTTTTCCGAAGAATTCAGAGGCTTTGTATATTTTTAAGCTTGAGATGCTTCTATAAACGAGCAGAGATGTCAAGTTGAAAGTCAGACATGGGTTAGGAGTTCAGGGCTAGAGATACAAACGTGGATGTCATAAGCATTCAGATGGTACTAAAACTCTGAGCCTAAGTGAGATCACCAAAGAAATGAGTATAAAAAGAAAACAAAAGTTTAAGTCTTGTGTCTTGGAACATTCCAAATGCAGAGGTCATCGAAGTGAGTTGAATAAAAACAGGGGACTGTGGCGTCCCAGAAGCCAAATGGAAGAAATGCTTCAAATGGAAGGAAATGACTAAAATTATCATGTTAATTTAAGATTTAGTCACTTTGACTCTTCTCTTTCCTGAACTTCTACATCTAGTCCTCAGTACTCCTTTGGTTGTTTTCTACAAAATATATTCATGTAAGTGTGAGTCCCAACAGAAAGGCAGAACCAATATGAGTGATATGGGATAAGGAATTTATTATAGGGATCAGACCTTATGCAACTGTGGGAGTTGGGCAGAAGTCTATGGAAGTCTGTTGCCACTGCTCTAATGGTGGACTTAAAGTCGCTGAGAAATGGCAGTTGGGAAGAAAAGCTGTGTGGACTGGTGGTCAGCTGGGACAGACTGGAATCCTCGGGATAAACTGGATTTCCAAAAGACAATCTCTACCTGCATCAGCTAAGACAAACTGTATAAAGTGTACCCCTAAAAGACCATCTCTGCCTACATCTGTCTCTTGCTACCTCCAGTTTCAACATTACAAGGGATATGCAGATAGCGATATGCAGAAAGAACCTTTACAGTGGACCTCCCATGAACTGGTACCACACACTCTGAGAGGGTAAAGGAGATCTGGCAGGAGTTGAGGGAGCTGCAGATGCAGCTGACGCCCCAAACTAAACAAGGTGAGCTAGCAGATCAAGGAGCATGAGCTAAAAGACCACCTGGTTCCCTACACCGTTCTTTAGCACATAACATAGCTGCTGCCTCATTTCTCCCTTCCAAATCTCATGAAGACTTCTCTTTTGGCCAACCTTAGTGCAGAACCGTATCAGGAAGGGAATTCTGGGAAATACAATTCCAGTTTTAGCTACATCAACACAGTACAAAGTCACTCCAATTCAAAACTACCAAAGTAAAATGAGGACTGAGAATTAACTATTGTAAGCATTTGCTGTAATATGTCTCCTGTTGGACTGTTATTTCCTTGAAAGCAAGGAGTAACTGCTTTTATACCCTTTTTGTTCCACAGTACCTTGTATTCTAATTATTCGTTTCTATGACTATCTCAATTGCAAGAATTTCCCCTCAATTTTGGTATCCCTAATATTTAGTTTGTTCAACGTCTGCAATACAAATCTGCTGAATGACTAAAATCCCTTCACATTTACTTTCCTGTGATCCTAAGTAAAGATGTTTTATAGATACTAAAGAACACAAGATTGGTGAGAAATCAGCACGCTAAATCTAGATTTTCAAATTACTCTCATGTGTCCCGTTAGTGAAATGCCCCTTCGGTATGCCTAAACTGACTCTCGGCCTGTCACTTTTATCTTGGTTTTCTAGAAAAAAAATCAATATGTCACTTGTTGACGCATGACTACATAAATGATTGTAATGTATTTATGTAGGAATTCTCTCCATTCAGGACTACTTGTGGAGTTATTTCATGACGAGTTTTGCTTTTCTCTCCTCTTTTATTTTTATCCTTTCAGATTATTGTTCAGTATTTACTTCCTACGATTCAACCTTGTACCATAAACATCTGAGGACCAAAATCTCATGTTATATTTCAGAGATGTGACATTCTATTGGCTGGAACTTCCACCCGTAAACATGCTACAGTATACGGAGAAAACATTATAAGGAGAAAACTAATTAACTAATAAATATTTATTAATGAGTCCAAAAGGTAAATATGGTGATACAAAGTACTTTATCTCATTCCCAACATCAGTTAAAGCTCTTGGGGACAGCTGAGTTTATTCTGAGGTTTCTTGTATCTTCCACAGTCTTGACCTTTGCTATGGTCTGAACATTTGTGTCCTCCCAAAATTCACATGTTGAAGTCCTAATGCCCAATGTAATAGTACTAGGAGCTGGGGTTTTGGAGGTGCTTAGGTCATGAGGGTCCACCCTCATGAATGAAATTAGTGTTCCTATAAAGGAGACTCCACAGAAATCCCTTGCTGCTTCCATCATGGGAGGATACAGTTAGAAGGCACTAATTATGAATCAGGAAGAGACCTCTCTCCAGAACATGACTATACTGGTTCCTTGATCTTGGACTTCCCAGTCTCCAGAACTATGAGCAATAAATTCCTGTTGTTTATAAGCCACCTAGTCTATTGTATTTTATTACAACAGCTGAACCGACTAAGACAGCCTGCTGTGGTGTTGCATCAGAGCTCACCACACTGCTTCATGTGACTGAATAGTACTTGGTTGAGTGGCTACAGTGAAGCCTGCAACCTTCATTTTTAAAGTCAAGTCAGAAGAAAGATAACATACGAAAGATTGAGAATGGTATGGAGGAAAACAAAGGCTCCTGAAGGAATAATGAACAATAAGGCTTCACCATGACATATAATTTTCAGGAAATGATAAAGAGAATAAAACGTCAGTCATATGCACCACCCCTTGTGTCACTTTATTTTGCTTCTACTGGGCCCTGATATGATAAGCAAATAAAGTCATGGGCCCACCATTGGCTTATAGTCCAGTGGGAGTGTTTTCTCTGGTCGGCAGAAGAAGTTAAAGATTTGAAGCATGAGGATATAAGCTGCTGTTGCTGGCTTGAAGATGGAGGGAGGCACACGTAAAAGAAAAAGAGATCTCAGCTGTATAAGTGCAAGAAACTGAATTCTGTCAACAACCAGAAAGAGCTGGGAAGCTGATTTGTGCCGCAGAGCCCCTAGATGAGAACTCAGTCTGGCTAACACCTTGATTTCAGACTTGTGATAATAAGCAGAGAACTAGCCACACCTTGCCAGAATTTTGGCCTGCGAAACTGTGATCTAATAAATTGCTACTTATTTGAAGCCACTATGTTTGCAGTCATTTGGTATGCAGCAATCAAAATCAATACAGCTTGTTTCTGCTCCACACGGCTGGCTGGAGTAGATAGATACGGAGCTGGAGATCTATTACCAAAATGGCTCACTTACATGGCTGGCAAATTGGTGCTGGTTTTATGTGGAGTCTGTCAGATGGTGCTGAGGGTTATAAGGCATCAGTTCCTCTCCATGTGGGCCTTGCCACAGTTTGCATGGCTTCTGTACAGCAGGTGATCAGCTTCTATGAGCAACAGTCCCTGGGAACAAGGATAAAGTAAATGGCAATTTTATGACCTAGGCTAGGAAATTACATAACATCGCTTGCACCATATTCTAGGGCTGGCAGTCACAAAAGTCCGCTCGGGTTTAAGAGGAAGGGACATAATCCTTAACACTCCATCACAACGGTTTCAATGTCGTACTGTAAGAAGTACATAAAAATGAGATGGAATATTTTGTATTTGAAACATATAATTACATACTGATTTAATGACTCACTCCTATCTCAATACCCATTTTGTTTGTTAAAAATGTTAACATTTGAAGGAAACTTGTAAGTGATAACAGTACAAAGAAAAGCATCATTGCACCAAAGGTAAGTCAGGGATGTGAATGTGTTTGGATATATAAGTCCCATAATGACAAATGTCAAGAACACATGCTAACTTTAAATTTCTAGAAACTATTCAAGATGTTATGGAGAGTGAAAATAAAAACTAAGATCTATTTAAGTGCTAATGTGTTATTTTAAGTTGAAACTATGTTGTTAACTTGATTTATGCTACCACTGATTTCTTGAGCACTTGTTCAATATATAGCAATATGTAGCATTAACCATAGTTACATCTCCTACGTTGCATATTTTGGTTTGTATTTTATGTAAATGCTATGAAACTAGGAAAACTATTATATAATATTTAGGCAACTTTTTCATTACAGAATTAAGCACTCATTTAGGTTTATTTTTTCCCAGAAAGTGAATAAAATTCAATGTATTTTTATATACAGAATATAATGCTGAGTAAATATAAAGCAATAATATTGGTCCTTAGCAGATCTAGACTGAATAGAAATACATGAATTACTCCTCTTCATCTTCTACATTTGGATGATTAAAAAATAATTGAATCTCATTACTGTGTGAACAAGACATAAGGAAACCACAATTAAATTTATGATAGCACATGCATTCATTACTTAAGTTAAAATTATGGTCAACAGTGTATAGATTTGGCAAAATAAACATTATTTCCACTTTGTGTAACTTCCTAAGGGTAGAATTTCACAACATAAGAGAAGCTTTATATAAGTGACAAAGGCTAGGAAATGCACTTTTCACATTTTAATTACAATTCACATGTCTGTATCTCCTGCTGTGATGTTTTGTTAAAAAGACATCTCATTTGTGAAACTGCCAGTACAGAAATTGACAGATGTCAAGACCAGTTTCCAACCTGCTTAAGTAACGGTTTAATATGGTTTAGATTATTTTATTAGCATTGTCTATTTTTACTATATATCTAAATAGTAAAGAGTACTATTACAATTTTGTTATAGTTCTTCTATTGTTGTAATTAGGTCTATTTATATGATTTATTGTTACAGTTTCAGATTTTATCAGTATACTATTTTTAGAGATGATTTAACTGATGATCTCTCTAAAAAATGTGTTAAGTTCTATTTATTTTAATGAAATGCCTACAAATGCATAGATGCCTAGGGACAATCATGATAGAAGAACTCACATGTCCAGTGAAAAAAATCACTTTGATAGATGTAACTCATAGACATCAACAAATGAACCATTAACTGGGTTAAATATTTTTTAAAAAATATTGCAGTCAGAACAAAACAAGTATTCAAACATGAAAATTACCTCATATGAAGAGGAGAAACCCTGAGATCATTTTCCGTAAGACCTCACTGATCACATCTGGAAATAGAAACAAAGATAAGGAAATTATATACACGGAAAAGTTTCTACTGGTGAATCTGCTTATAAAGACTCCTTTGGTTTTATGTTGATAAACTTTATTTTAAATACAGTTTATCTCCCTTAAGTAATAGGGAGACATAAATTCAGAGAACATCAGTGTTGACATTAGTTCTCCCCTCCTTCTGCCACCTCAACTCTTTTCAGCCCTCCTAACTGGATATGCTCCTCTGGAAATTAAGGATTTCCTCAGTTGCTGGGTAAGCGACGCCTCTCCACATCCTCTGCTTTCCACCCCTTCAGCCCATGGGCTTAGAATTAGATGGATTTGTAAACCTGGGATATGGTAGCCCAGTGACAAGGACAGTGACATGCTTTCACCTTAAGAGTCTTGCTACCACATCTGCTCCATGGGACGAATCCTTGGTGTCTGTGTAGTTCCCAGATCAAAGACAGCTCATGCAGTGAGTATTTTGACCCAGTCATCTGGGCTTAGCTTCTGGAGAGGATTCCTCTCTGAAATCCTGGGCAGTTGACCTGCTTGCCCTTTTAGTTTCCTCCACAGAGCAAGGGCAATGATGGATCCTGCTGTTCTGTCACCGGGCAGAATTTCTGCTGCAAAAGGACAATTTACCAAGTGTAGGAGTCATTACCAGATTTCTGAAAAATAATTCTGTCTTAATTTTTTTCTGCTAGTGCTCTGTCTACCTGACAGGTTGCCCCAGTTAAGAGAGTTTTTCACCTCTCTTTTCTCCTCTCTCCTGTCCCTCACTTTCTTACCTGTCCTTGATCTTGAATCCAGTGCAAATTTCAGCCTCAATCTCCATTCGAGGCTCCTGTTGCTATAAGGTACCCATAATGCCACCTTAATTTTACAACAGTTGTCACAAAAAAATATTTTACCTTTAAGTAATATGGAAAAAATCCAAAATGTTAATACCATATTCAAAAAAATTTTTTTTTCATTTCTTTTATACTATTAGGATAAAGCAAAGGGGAGAAGTGGTCTTCATTTAACTTTCTTCATATTGACTGGATAATCATGATAGAGTATGAAGTAAATCAAGGGATGATAAAACAACTAGGACAGAAAAAATGCAACTTAAAATTTTTTTTCTGATACTTCATCTACAAACATTGTTTTGCAAATGTTTTAAAGTCAATTCATTTTCTAAAACATCTTATGACTTTTATTATGATAGTAGTAGGGGTTGGAATGAAAAATTATCTCCCTTATTTCCCTAGGCACTCATTTTACTTTTTAGGTACCACTACTGAAAATTTCTAATTTGGCTCATCACTTCAGTGGGAATTCAGTGCACATAAGGGGCACATATGTAATTGGCAACCTAATTTTTCTGCTTTCATCAAATGGTACAATGCCAAATCTTCATTGAAGTTGCCAATTAAACGCACTTGGAACCAAACAGCAGCAAGCGTAAGAGATGAAAATGAACAAACTGGAAAGAGTCATTAACTTTCTGTTTTCCTATCACAACACAAATTGTATCAGGAAAATGTAGCAAAGTGGGAAATTCTACTTGAAACGTTAAGCAATCTTAAAAGAGAATAATTCATTTACTTAACTTCTGAAATGTTGTTCATTATAATTTATAAATGGGGTTTCTGGTACAGATTTGTTTTCAACCAAAAATATGAAATAGTTAAAATGAATCAACTTTTCAGAAGTGTATTTTAGGTTATATATTCTCATATGGCTTATTGGTCCAGTGTGTATGAATTCTGGCCTTTATTTGGCAAGCAAAATTGTTATAAAATTAAGGAAGGAATGTTGGCTTTACTTAATACCTTAATGAATAAAGGCAATTGACAGATTTTCATGGTTCTCACTAATTACGAATGCAATTGAGTGTGAAAATTACAATCAGTTGTGGTTACCAAAAGTGCCCTTGAAATATCTGGTCCAATGTATAATTCTGAACTGTGTAATATAGAGTCATTATTAAATTACCATTATTGGTGACAATTAAATAGAGAACTGGGACAATAAAAACACCAAAAACTTGCCAATATGATTGAGCATCCTCCTTAAAGGTGAAAAACTTTTTTCTTAAATGCCTATTTATAGCTCTTAAATAAACTACATATTTATTTGCTAGGTTCAAAGTTCAGATCAGGAATATGTCTTCTAACAAAATTTCATTTTGCAGTGATAGCAGGATTCCTTTAGTAAGGACTTCAGGGAAGAGTTTCCTGACTTTTTTCATCTATAAATCCAAGTAGTAAGGGCTTTTTAAATCCTTACCTAACCCTAAAATGGTGGACAGTTTTGTAAACCGTTCTTGCATTAGAAAAAAGAGGGAAGTAGAAGGAAAATGCTGAGGGGTTGTAGATCAGCTTACTCCATAATTATTGAAAGCTATAAAGAAACTGTTAAGACTCTCAACTAAGCCAGGTGGTCTGAACGGGAGGGAGTATGGACAGTAGTGTAAGGCAGACTTCGGTTGAATTCCAGGTGCACCACTTAATTTGTTCTTTGCATTTTTTTTTTTTTTTTTACCGGTATACGGGCCTCTCACTGTTGTGGCCTCTCCCATTGCGGAGCACAGGCTCCGGACGCGCAGGCTCAACAGCCATGGCCCACGGACCCGGCCGCTCAACGGCATGTGGGATCCTCCCGGACCGGGGCGCGAACCCACGTCCCCTGCATCGGCAGGCGGACTCCCAACCACTGCGCCACCAGGGAAGCCCTGCACCACTTAATTTGTACGAGACCTAATGTTAACTACCTATCCTCCCCAAACCTGACTTTCCTGATCTACAAAATTGAAGAAATGGTAATAGCTTTTTCACAGGGCCTACACACATTGAATCTCAACATTCTTTGTTAGTATATCCATTTAACAATGCTTGATCAAGGGAGCTATCATGTCCTGTATTTTTATGTTATTGATATATTTGTCCACTGGTCCCAACTTTGCTGCCCTTTTTTGATTATATACTTAAGCCACTTTTAATGGATTCTAAACTCTTTGTATGAGACATGGAAGAATTAGGGCAAAAGAAAATTGACGGTAAAGGTAAAATATATGGAGAACATATTATGAGCTGACATACACCAAAAACCTGAGGACATAGCAGTGGATATAGCTACTAATAAAGAGAGAAGATACAATAACTGAGTTGTCAGCCCTAGCCTCCTAGATGTTCTTAATTTCCTTTTGTCACGTTTATGAAAAAAAAGTTTTCCACAGCTGTCACCCCAAAGCAGGGTTGTCCCCATACCAAAATCCACATCGACCCCTAATACTCATTCAAAAAGTACACCTTGCCTTTACACTCAATATATTTACATTTCAGAAGTCAGACTATGACCAGATTATTTAGAACGCACACACACATACACACACACACACACAAACTTGAAAGAAGCATAGATTGCTTGATTCCTGGAAGCTGTTTGCCAATACGGTAGTGCATCAGATCACAAAGTCCCTACAATCTGGGCAGGAGGCTAGTTAGAGGGTAAGGGAGGTAATGTCAGGTGCCCAAACTTAGCACTGGGGATGTATTTTCTATCTAGAAATGGTCCTACAAGCCACCAAAATTGGTTAAAAAATGTTTCCAACACACACACACAGAGTTAAATGCACTCCATCTGCTTTATTGCCTGATAAAGACATAAATATACAGGAGTGGAGATAAAGAAGGGGATGAATGGGAGAGTTCAGGACCCAGGGCAAATCTAAACGGAAATGAGGCAGTGCAATAGGAGGAAGGACCAAGGGAAAATAAACTAGGTAAGCAACAGCACCGTGCATCAGAAGTCTTCTCCACCACTAAACTGGCAAAATATCTCTAGAGGGCCATCAGTCAAATGATGTCAAAATGGTAACTGGTTCTGTTTGTAATCCCTGTGTTGTTGAGGACCTTATGTGCAGGAACACAAGTTCCACTCCAGGCCACATTCCCAATGCTTCCATTATCCTACAGAAGAACTGAGTGCTGTAAATATTTGTTGGGAGGTGTCATCTGTTAAGAGAAAGGAAGCCAGGTTTCTTGCTGCCTTTGAGGTAAGAGATGTGTCAGGATGTGAATAGCCTGGGTGAGAAGGAAAAGAGGAGGACGCCTCACAGTTTTCTCCCTGAGAGGTGGAAGAGAAAGAAAATAGCATCGGTGGTTTGGAGAGAAAAGATACAGTGCATTTTCAGCATTACCGGGGCCCCTTCGCAGAGCTTCAGATTCTCCCTAACACTTTTGACCTGCCAATGCACTTGGACTCGACGCACTCCTGAGGATGGGCTGAGTGCAAAGCCAAGTCAGCACGACAGGATGCGGCTTCCCCTAAAATGAAAACTCAGCAACGGGCCAGCAGTGGGCGTGCGCGCGTTAAATGCAAGAGTATGCGTGCGTGGCAACCCGCGGCCTCAGTTGGCCGGGTGCCGTCCTCGGAGCCATCCACGCCCCGCCCCAGTTAACCCCTCCCTCCGCCCCAGTTTAACTCCTCCCCCGCTCCGCTCCTATAAAAGCTGCGCTCGCCGCCGCCCTCCTTACAGTCAGGGAGCGCGGCCTAGCCGGGAGGTGGCTCCGTTGTCCCCCACTCAGTCGCACTCCGCGCACTCACACACTTGGAAGCGCCTCCCCACGTCCCTCCCCTGCCCTCCTCTTGCTCCGCTCTTCCCTCTCTCACCACGAACAGTCGCCGACCGACTGCCAATCCGCCTCTCGCTCTCTCCCTCTCTCCACAACATGACTGCCTGGGAAGCGGTGGCTCAGGCAGAGCAGCAGGAGGATTATTAAATAACGCAGCTCGACTCTGTTCAACTGGGAGTGGAGAGAAGGAGCCCAACGGCCAAGGCAGGGAGGGAGGGCAGAGGAGGGGGGCCAGGAAGGATAACCCCCGTGCTCCGAAGACAGAAATCCCCGCGTGCCCGGGAGAAGCCTAACAAGCGCCGCGGAGCCCTCCAGGTAGTAACGCCCCCGGTGCCCCCGCGCCCGGAGGGTCGCGCTTCGCGTCGCCGCGACACTGGCGCTGGCCTCAGGCGGACGCGGGAGGACCGCCCGGCGGCTGGCCGAGCTGTGACCGGGCCGCCCCGGAGCAGCCCGCGCGCAGGCCAGGGGCGCCGGCCGTGGGCCCGGCGTGCGCGGCGCGGAGACCTGGCCTCGCGGGCGGGGAGGGAGGGAGGCGGACGGGCTCGCTTCTCCGCCGGCGCGCGACTCCCCGCGTGCTGCGTGGCCTTTTCCTCCGCGCTCTTGAGCGCTCGGCTCCCCGCGGCCGCGGCCGCCACTCCGGGGCGATGCGGAGCGCGGCCGGCCGAGAAGGCAAGAGTTGGCGCAGGCTGGTGGCCGCTCCCCTCCCTCGCCGCTCGCTTCCCGCAGGTAGGGGCGGCCGGGCAGCGCTGACGCCGGGGGCTGCGGGCGCCCGGGCGGGGGCGGGGGCGTGGGAGGGGGAAGAGGAAGGAGGGGGCGGGGAGCCGCAGTGCCCGAGCCTGGACGTCCTCTCTCCTCCACCCGCTCGTTCTCCGGCGCTGGCTTCCTGGGTTGGGGGTCAGACGCTCCCCAGCGGCGGCAGGAACAGCAGCGACTTAGCGTGAACAAATTGCTTTGTGGTGGCGTGTCAAGGGCTCCAGAGAGGGGTGTCTGTGTGTGTGTGTGTGTGTGCGTTCGCGCTCCTGACTAATCAAAGCGTTGGTTCCCCGGGAAAGGAAATCAGTCCCGATCTGAAACCGCAGGTGTCCCCTTGCTCCGCCTCCCGCCACCTTTTGGCATGTGTCCCAGGACTCGTACAAGCAGTGCTATCAGGGGCAGGTGTGCGAGATGGGGTGACGGAGGGATTTGTGAATGGTGCTGCCCTGCGCGTGGAGGCTGAGCCTTGCTGATGTAGAGGACGAGGTATCCAGAGTGAGAAGAAAGGCTATTTATGGCAGAGTTGTGAAATTTCTGCGGGTTTCCTTCCGTGGTTCCTGAGCTTCTCTCTCGCCCTCTCTCCTCCTCTCTCTCTCTCTGTTCCTCTCTCCCATGTCTCCCCTTTTCTTTCTCAGAATTAGAAGCAATTCTGCTTTCCATTTCCCCTCCCCGTCGTGGGGCATTGAATATGAGGTGAAGGAAGTCAGAAAATCACTTGTCATTTTACAGGTAGAAAAAAATGCTTCTTAGAAGTTACCTATCTCTTGCCCTTTAATGTTTGTATGTACTTATTCTACACTCCTCCTACCTCTTCAGGCCACCAATAACAACACCTACAGGTAGAAAGTACCTACTTTGTTTCAACAGCTTTCATTTCTAATATCTTTACAGTTGGATACCTTCCCAGTGATATGTAACGCATATCCTCCATTTCTACCCCTAAGAAAGGCTATTAAAAATAATGCGCACACATTTTACCATAAAGGTGGTTTTATTGAAAGCCTTGGGGAAGAAAGAGAAGCAGACACCTAGTGAGTTTATATCGATTATTACTGATGAGAATTACAACTAGCTATTAAGAAAAGACCTAAAATACTATTAATCTAGTCTACAACATAATTAATTTGTTTCGGTTTCTTTTTGCTTTATGACAGGCAAAAATTCCAAAGACATGACTTGAAGCTTGGAAATGCCTTAGGACAGTGTCTGCCAACTATGCTTTAGCAACTTTATGTTTGTTCTTAGAAGTAGCAACCTGTGTTTTCATGGAACCGATGACGGGGTTGTGACGGAGATAGTAGGACAGTGTCCTTATTATTTTAAATTGGGATGTCTTTAAGCACCTGCCAAGTACAGTGTTTTTAAAGCATTGAAATTCCATATTGCAACCGCCGGTTCAGTAATTTCATGGAGAAGAAAGAGAAGTAGACTGACCAACTTATTGTCAGAGTGATTTGTCTTCATTTGGTATTAATTAAGGAGCTCCTTATTTTGATCAAAACATGCCAACTGTTGTTTTTTTCCAGTGCAAAAGTAGCTTTCCTTTAACAGTCCTGTTTATTTGGAAGACAAAGCAGTGTTAAGGATTTGTTATTTTGATTTGGTTAGATTCATGTTGGTTTAAAATACATTTTTAGCATTGGAGCATGTGCAGTTTTTATATATCACATTAAAACTTGAACTGAGCGCCGCACTCTGAGGGCTGTTACCTTCACTTTCCTGAATCACTGGAATGTAGAAGTAATGGGGAATTTTAAAATGTGCTTGATGAATTATATTATTGCAGTCATTAAAAGTCACATTTATGAATACTTCTTTGACACCATTAGAGAATCAGCAACTGTTTATTATCTTAATAATGAATTTTTTACTGTAGAATGTTAATTTATATCAAACTTGTGAAGTAGAAAATGAAAAAATATTACATTTTATAGATATTGAACTCCTTATTGCATTTTATCACATAGTGTTCATAATAAAGGGCCTGTCATGTGCAAGATACTATCTAGGTACATAGGACTTCCTTGCTTCCTGCCCTTCAGGAGCTTACTCTCCAGTTGGGGCAAATCTGATGCGCATGGTTGAACAAAGTTAGCAAACCTTGACAATAAGAGGTTGCATGTCTAATGAAGACTGCAGGAGTTCAGAGCATGACAATAACATTTCATACTGGATTTTGTCTGAAAAGACTTCCGGCGTAGGTAAGACTTGCTTGGTTTTGATCTTAAAGGATAAATAGGATTAGTGGCTTGTGGATGAGAATATAAGGTATAAGATGTAAGTCTCCTGGAATTGTAGAAAAGAACATAAGATTTAAGACAGATAAGTTTGTTTTGAAATAGATTTTGATATTGCAAAGTGGTTGAATTTGTTGTGCAAAGTGCAGGTGAGTCTGTTTTTGATGAACAACATTCTGTATGCTGCATTCTTGGAATTGTCAATATTTCTGTACCTAAGAAGACAAATTTTTGATTTTATCTTGGCTTTTAATGAAAAATGTGCTTTATATGCATTTATAAAGAATAATTACTCTAAATATTTAAATATACCACATCACACTAAAGTATTGCATTTCGTATTAATAACAAGGTGGCATGTACATGAAGTGAGGTGTTTGAGTTACATCCTTAGCCAATTCTCCTTAGATTTGCTCTAAAGGAAAGAGTATGAGGTATGTAAAAGAACGACTGTATTCATAGTGAGCAGTCATTGAATGCTTAATATTTTATTCATATAAAATGTGTAACTCATTAATATACTTTCTATAATATTTTTATTTTAAAGTTATTAGAATGCATCTGCATAATAGTTAATCTATCTTTACATTATTTTCCATGAATATATAGCTATGATATAGGGCCTATGGGGAACAATTTTAGAATTGTAGTGACAGTTTTAAAGATGTTTTAATTGTCTTCTAGTAAATAGATTGTATTACTAATAAGAGCATGCTCTGTCTCTGAGCATTTTGAACTTAGTTATTTGCTTTTTGTATATATATTTGTTTATATATACATATATATATATATATGTATATATAAAAGTAAACACAAAACTGTTTAAAATGCATTTCCCCATTTTAAGACCACAAGGGGAAAGATCTGAATTGACATTGAGCCTGTCTATTCAATATGACACCTGAGAAGTATGTTATGGTGACAATAAGGAAATAGTACAAATATTAGATATCACTTTCAATAAATAACAGAGTAGAATTACTTTCAGATTAGTTGAATTAAAAGATTTGCATATATATTTTGTCAACAGTGAATAGATAGGAGTTATTACAGAAGTGAAAATCCTATTAAATCACCTATTTCATATTCATGCAGGAATGGGATGATTTCCAATGTAGTCAAAGTACAGACCAGTGTATCTGTTAATTGGTCTCTTTTGAGTTTGGTTTTGGACTATATGTCACAGGTGTATCACTTTGATAATCTCTCCTACTATATGACTGACAGCTTCTGTGTGATTTCCTTACTGGATAGTGACAAAATCTATTTGCTTTATATTGAGGACGTATGCTTCTATCAGGAATATTATCTTCACTATGCGAGAGTGTCAGTTAACAATAAAACATGAAGTCTGCGGTGGGAGAAGCAGTGACAAAAGATGAGATTGATGAAAGACACTAACGAAAGAAACATACTTCAATATATAGCTTAAACTAACTATAAAACTGTAAAGCTGACCAATCTAAGCTGCAGTTGATACAGTACCAGCATATTGCTATCAGTTCTCACTTTAAAATGACTGTATTTCATTTTAAGCTGTTTTCATATGTGGGCTAAACAAAATGGCAAAAAAAAAAAAAGTGGTGGTTGAAAATGTTTACTAGGATCTGTGGTATTACAATAAAAAAAAATCATTTCTGCTTAGGTCTTTGACAGATAAAGTTTGTTGTTTGGCCAAATTCCTGGCCCTATATTTAGATTAACTTAAAATGTACTTTTTTGTTTTGTGTTATTTACACTGTACTAACAATTTTGAAATTTTAATTAAACTTATTAAAATATTTGAACACTGTAACTGTGTTCTGATCTTAAATAAAATCTAAACGTCATTTATAAGGAAACATTTTTGTTACCTAATGGCAAATTCTTAACCTAGGGCAGTAGTTCTCAAAATGCGGTTCCGTGAGCGGTAGCACCAGTGAACTCGTTAAAATGCAATTCCACTGGATGATTGAACCAGAAACTCTGCGCTGGGGTCCCCGACATGATTCTCACACACTCTAAAGTTTGAGAACCACTGACCTCGAATATCTTATAGTGAAACTTGAAGACTGTGTTTTCTACCTATTTTGTATCTAAATACTTTCCTCAACTGGTAGAGATAACTAAGCTTTAACTATTTAGACCTAGAAAATATTACATTCTCCATCAGAAGAATTACATCTTAATTAAAAACAAAAACAAAAACGACTTTCTAATTCCTGTGCACATGTTTGTTGTTGATTGGGGAAGCAATACATAAGTGTGGAATTTAACTGGACAGTAATGACCTCAGACTGACCTTATTGGTAGTCATTTATAAGGCAAAAAATATGCACAGTGTACAAAGGTTGACCATTTTTTGTTTAGTTTTGTTGACTCATGTGATATTTTTCGTCTTGGCATTTATAATCATCTTCTCTGGGTAAGACTACAGTTATTTTAGCTGCTCAACAATAGCTTCACCAGTGTGGAATGTTCTCTCAGATGTTCTTACTACTAAAATAAATTTTAGACCACATCTGTACATCCTTCAAGATTAAAGATAATGTGTTCAAATCCTGTGTCTCTCTTAGTATCCTTGTCCCTCACTTCATCCTCCCTCCCCCCTCCACTCCCCCAACCCCTGCCTTTCAGATATGAGCTCAATCATCCCTTCTCTAAGGAAACCTTCCTTGGCCTCCTTTGCTACATTAGTTGCCCTATTATATATTGTTTTAGTTCCATGTTCTTCTACCTTGTGGTACTCATTGCAGTTTAATTTTATGTGTATTTGTGTGATTGGTTCAGAATCATCAGGATTTAACGGTGGCCAGCACATAAATAAATATCGGTTGAATAACTGTCTGCCTTCGTTCTAAGGGTATTTTATGTTTTTCCAAAGACTGACACTTTAAAAAGTATTTTAAAATAAAGGGAGTCCTAGAATATATGTAAACACGGGCGTTGTTTTCCTTTATATTTTGCAAATTATGAGATGTTTATTAACAACAGCAGCAATGGCTGTAATGTGCTGAACATGTCTTCCATGTTAAGCACTTTATATATGTTATGCCATGCAATTCTCTTAACATTATAAAGTTTTGTGTGTATTTTAGAGATGAGGAAACTGACACTCTGTTCTGTGCTCTGCCAAAGCTACTGACACCAAACATTGATTTTTTTTTTTTTTACAATGATGAAGAAATTACGAAACCAGTGGACAGAAAACGTGAAGGAGTGTATTTTCTTCTTATTCCTGATTTGACTAAGGGCCCAGCAATATCTGTGCAGTATTCACCGTGTTGCCACTATCTTCAGCAGTGCTGTTGTTGCTTTTTAGGTGATTGGAAGAAGTGATGGAGGACTTGTAAGGGTGATGCTCCCGTCTTCTTATTGTTCTTTTCAGTACTGATATTTTTTACCCTCAGTGCCACTCAATCACAATTCTTTTACCCCAGCTGGTCAGAATCTCCCAACTTATTAGTGGAAATTTAAGATGTAACCAAGTATAATTTTAAGAATGAGTGCTGGGCTTCCCTGGTGGCGCAGTGGTTGAGAGTCCCCCTGCCGATGCAGGGGACACGGGTTCCTGCCCCGGTCCGGGAAGATCCCACATGCCGCGGAGCGGCTGGGCCCGTGAGCCATGGCCGCTGAGCCTGCGCGTCCGGAGCCTGTGCTCCGCAGCGGGAGAGGCCACAACAGTGAGAGGCCCGCGTACCGCGCCCCCCCCACAAAAAAAGAATGAGTGCCTTTATGCAGAGAATATTAAGGTATTAGATATTCTTCATATTTGGAGATATGCAGCTTATCTTCTGGAAAAGATCACACAAAGCTTTGAGAACCTTGCTCAAGCAAAGTTGACCTTAGGTGCAGTCTGTTAATTCAACTGTCTCCCATGAGAAAAAAAAAATTACATGATCACATCAGTTTAGTTTCTTTTGGCTTTTAATCTTCAACTTATTTATTGAAATGTGGGTTTAGTCAATGTTCAAATGTTTGAAGCAAAGGGCATATTTAAAAATATTTAAGTATTCTAATTCTGTAGAAGTCCATGGACAGTTAAATTTGGTTATTCTGAAGCCCTCTGCTAGACTAACGGACAAAGTTATCTAGTTCATAATGTGTTTAAATCAGTCAATAACATGAATAAAAGTAGATGCCTGATATCAAAAGGAAAAGAATCGGTGTTTCCCTGGGTGTGTCTCTTAGGTGAGAGGTTTTGTAGATTTTGTCAGAACCTGTTCTCTGTTGCTGGAATCGTTTAATCATTAACTGGAACCTTAGCCATGCCCCTGATTTAGGACCAATCCTTCTGTGTAGAGGAAGATTGACTGACTTCTCGCCCAACATGTTGGGACTTAACATCAAGCCACCCTTGCTGTCCAGCTCTAATGTTATAATGTGTTTACAGTAATGCCTCTAATAACCGAAACTGATTTCTCACCTAATGTTTTCTCCTGCCTCTTGATAACTTACTCGATATCACCATTTCTCATAGCATTTGAGCAAGGCCTTTCTTTTCTTCTGACAGAGCCTTCTTTATTTCTTTAAGGACTTGGATCATGCTTCTAAACCACCGCACTTCCTGCGCCCTTTTCATCTGCCAGCAGATTCCCCCCCGGCTGCCCTAGTAATTACTTTCCTGGCTGTCATTTCCAGCTCTTAGAGGTGTGCTTCATTTCCAGGGCCCACTCTTGGCCCTCCATGATGCCAGACACTTACGGCATATTGCCCCACCCCCAGATACACAGGTTGGTTGGACTTTCTGGAAGTACTTTCAGCTGGGGTTGTAAAGTGCTTTTCAGACTACAGGGCAAGTCTAGTTCCAGGTTCTGACCATCACCAGACTGCCTCATTTTGCTACATGTTATCTTCCCTTATCTGGCTGTGTCCCACTATAGAGCTACCTCATTCATCATCATTGACAGCAGACATTTTGTAAATGCTTATTATGAATGAGTCAGTCTGTTTCAAGAAGAGTGTACCTCCTATGGTTCCTGTGGCTCCTTAACAGCTTAATCCACGTGAACGGAATACAGATTCTTCCATGTCTGGTTTGATTCTTTAGTGTTTGCCTGTTTCTCTTATTCTAAGTCACTTGTTTATTTCAAGATGATCTGGCTCTTCTCCATTCTCTTGTGTAACCTTATTTGAATATGACATGTTTGGAAAGTCAAACAGCTGAAGAAACATACTTCAGACTGTGTGATGCCTTCTCTGATTTTCCCCATTTGTTAATGAAACCTAGAGGTATTCCTTTGTTCAGGACGTGTTTGTTAAGCCAGGTGTACTACCTTAGTTCAACTTTTCTGGGAGTCTTAGTGATACACCTTCCTCATCAACCAAATTCAGACTGGCATGTCTTATTTCTTATGTACCTGTTCACTGCAATGAACTCTTTCCTGCAAAGTTAAATACTGTGATTCTGTTAGTGAGTTGTTATTGTTGTATATTTGGCTTTTTTGTTTGGTTTTGGCAGTAGCAGCAAATGATATATCACAAACCTATGTAAGGTTTACAAATAAAATCAAAACATGTGTAAAAACATGACAGAAATAAATGCAGATGTAGGCTTTGACATTCTAGGCAATTCTTCCTCAAGTATTTTTGTTTGATTGTTTTTTGTTATTTATAGGTATACAGATTACCAGAACATTAAGTCATTAAGCCAGAATATATGGAATGTGTTTAGTGAGTACTCTTTTCTAAGATACAGTATTCTTTAGGACATCCAGGAAAAGCTTGAAAGGGAAAAGACATCAGATGAGAAGGTTAAGAAAAGGAAAAACATACCTCTAAACCATACCTCTAAATAAAACTCAAATTCAGTATTAGAAATGCAGACTAAGAGTAACTTATTTCAGGTAAAGTTTCAAAATATCTTATTGATAACAAAACCAATGGGTCTGTACACCAGGATTCCTAAACTTTCAAAGGAATGTTACCTACTGGGCAGATAGCTCAAGAATAGTTATTTGACTTTGTTTTCAATTTTTAATACTATATTCATGTGCAAACAGACCCAAGAAAACTAAACGTATTCACTAATAAGTGAGTTACTTAAAAGTTAGAGTGTACCTCTTATAGCAGTAATTTTAAACATAAAGTATAGATTACTAAACAGGGCCATCAAAAAATCATTACAGATTTGTACACAGCAAACGTATAAACTTATAGCAACATTATGGTTAAAATTAACTTTGAGGGATAGTTCCTGCAGTGTACCTCAAGACGTAAATATGGTGGTATTGGGAGATATCTTCTTCAACAACACCAGTCAACCTTTTGAAAGAATCAAGGGCCCTGCAGTGGGAGGGTCTAAGTTGATCAGAGGGAGAGTATAATATGAAGCATTCCAGGGGGAAATCGTGACGGTGCCAGGTCCAAGTGCTGCTCAAAAGACTGAAGGGATAAAGACAGTATAGCATTAACTATCTAGTGAAGAGTAGGAAGGAATTGCCTCCCGGGATATTTCTGAGGAGCATCAGGTTCACTGGATGATGACACACAAAATGTAGCCCCAGAAGTCTAACGCAGGAAATGATTCGATGATGTATCTTAAAAGCCAAAGAGTTTTAATTTGAATATAGGATAGATTGGTGAATTTGAAGTTCTGGAGATCCTCCAGCCCCCCTTCCAATCTGCTAGACCTCAGTCTCTCCAGTCACCTTTGAGGCAAGGGAGCTATCCAGGGTACTAGACTCTTGCCAAAATCCTCTCTTGCAAAACTGTGCAAAATACTTTGTTGTTTTTGTTTCTGCTGATCATAGAGCCTGACATTGCAGATGCTGCATCATTCACTTGGAATGACTAACCTTCCATCATTTGGTTTATTCCAGTGGGTCCTTCAAGGCTCAATTCAAATGTAAAATTCAAGGATGCTTACCTCAACCCTATGTAAGAAGCCTATTCTGAGTGTCAGTAGCAGCCTGTGTATATATCATTATCAAATCTCCCTTTAAAGTATCATAATTCACTGCTTGTTTGTGCTTCATGCCCACTGGATTGTGAACTTAATGAGGGCAGGTGTTCTGTGCTTTATTCTCTTTTTCAAACAGCTCATCTAACTGTGATGTGAAGATGCTCAGTAATTGATAAATGAATGAATACTGCTTAAGAGTGAGTTGAATATTGTACATCTTGTGTGAACTGTTCCCAGTGCTAACCACATCTAGGCTCACTTTGAATACTGCCCTCCATGGCTTTTTCATGGACTGAAAATGTGTGCTTAACTTGGAACCAAGTAACCTAAAATGGCCAAAAGTCTTGAAAAAATGAAAGGAATGGAGGAACTATGGCATACATACCATGGGCGTTAGGGGACAGCAAGATTTAAGTAAAGTAGCATAGGCTGATATGGAGATTGGGGGCCAAAGGGCTGTCTGGTTTGTCATGTCCTCAAACAAGCATCCTGAACATTCACTCCATATTCATTTTCTAAGGCTTCTGGAACTTGCGATCACACATATCATTGCTCTGAATGTTCAGTGTGGCAATAAGTGATAATGTCATCATAGAAAAACTTTTGTTTACATGGAAGTCATCCTGTCACTGGTGTGGTATTGACTTACTGATCACTTTTACATGATGTAGGTAAATTGTGTACCTGTCTATATCTTCTCTTATTGGGACAGTGCAAGAATAGTTTAGGTACCACAGTTTTCCTTTTGGTCAGAAATTCCCTGTATTTCAAGTGCATGAACCATAGAAAATGGTTGTGGGGCCTTTTCCTGGGGGATATTTTCACTTTATAATTCTGCTTTTCACATTTTTGAAGTATAACTACTATCTATCCTGTACATCATGCTGTTTCTCTTTCCTGTTTTGATTTTTTTCTTGTACCTATTGCCAGCAGGAATGTTTCAATTATGAAACATAAAAAGAAAAGCTATATATTTTAGTGATTTTTACCCCTTGGCAAAGCTAGTTATATAACTCAGAGAAAAATATGGAGTCAGAATAACTTAGATGTAGAAGAAGGAATTTTAAAAAGTGCTAAAAAATGAATAAAGCAAAAGTTTTCTAAAACCATCTTAAATAAACTCAGTTTGGAAAACTAATAATTTTTTTACTAAGTATTTAGAATTATGCCAAATAATATCATCATTAATTTTAGAGATTAAAAATTGCTAGTCATTTTCTTTTTATAAAATTTTAAAATTTTATTTATTTTTTTATACAGCAGGTTCTTATAAGTTATCCATTTTATACATATTAGTGTATATATGTCAATCCCAATCTCCCAATTCCTGGTCATTTTCTAATAATACTAGAGATGAAACACTCCTATAAAAACTATGGTTCGGTTGCAGCTATTTGCCTACTCACTATTATTATTTACCTTCAGCGCTCACTGAAAAGTGCTTATGGACAAGAGTGCCAGATCCTGCTGTTCTTCAGCATATCGGACCAGGTCAAGAAACTGAAGCACAGAGAAGTTAAGTAACTTGACCAATATAGAAATCTATTAAATGAAGAACCAGGATTCAAACCAGAGGGCAGACAGCAGAAGTAAGAAGAACTACAGCCTTGCAGCCTGTGGAACAAAAACCACATTCACAGAAAGATAGACAAGATGAAAAGGTATAAGGCTATGTACCAGATGAAGGAACAAGATAAAACCCCAGAGAAACAACTAAATGAAATGGAGATAGGCAGTCTTCCAGAAAAAGAATTCAGAGTAATGATAGTGAAGATGATCCAGGACCTAGGAAAAATGGAGGCAAAGATCGAGAAGATGAAAGAAATGTTTAAGAAAGACCTAGAAGAATTAAAGAACAAACAAACAGAGATGAACAATACAGTAACTGAAATGAAAACTAAACTAGAAGGAGTCAATAGCAGAATAACTGAGGCAGAAGAATGGATAAGTGACCTGGACGACAGAATGGTGGAATTCAGTGCTGCGGAACAGAATAAAGAAAAAAGAATGAAAAGAAATGAAGACAGCCTAAGAGACCTCTGGGACAACATTAAACACAACAACATTCGCATTATAGGGGTTCCAGAAGGAGGAGAGAGAGAGAAAGGACCCGAGAAAATATTTGAAGACGTTATAGTCTAAAACTTCCCTAACATTGGAAAGGAAATAGCCACCCAAATCCAGGAAGCGCAGAGAGTCCCGTACAGGATAAACCCAAGAAGAAACACACCGAGACACATAGTAATCAAATTGGCAAAAATTAAAGACAAAGAAAAATTATTGAAAGCAGCAAGGGAAAAATGACAAATAACATGCAAAGGAACTCCCATAAGGCTAACAGCTGATTTCTCAGCAGAAACTCTACAAGCCAGAAGGGAGAGGCATGATATACTTAAAGTGATGAAAGGGAAGAACCTACAACCAAGATTACTCTACCCGGCAAGGATCTCCTTCAGATTCGATGGAGAAATCAAACGCTTTATAGACAAGCAAAAGCTAAGAGAATTCAGCACCACCAAACCAGTTCTGCAACAAATGATAAAGGAACTTCTCTAAGTGGGAAACACAAGAGAAGAAAAGGACCTACAAAAACAAACCCAAGACAATTAAGAAAATGGTCATAGGAACATACATATTGATAATTACCTTAAATGTGAGTGGATTAAATGCTCCAACCAAAAGACACAGGATCGCTGAATGGATACAAAAGCAAGACCCATATATATGCTGTCTACAAGAGACCCACTTCAGACGTAGGGACATATACAGACTGAAAGTGAGGGGATGGAAAAAGATATTCCATGCAAATGGATATCAGAAGAAAGCTGGAGTAGCAATACTCATATCAGATAAAATAGACTTTAAAATAAAGAATGTTACAAGAGACAAGGAAGGACACTACGTAATGATCAAGGGATCAATCCAAGAAGAAGATATAACAATTATAAATATACATGCACCCAACATAGTAGCACCTCAATATATAAGGCAACTGCTAACAGCTATAAAAGAGGAAATCGACAGTAACACAACAGTAGTGGGGGACTTTAACACCTCACTTACACCAATGGACAGATCATCCAAACAGAAAATTAATAAGGAAACAAAAGCTTTAAATGACAAAATAGGCCAGATAGATTTAATTGATATTTATAGGACATTCCATCCAAAAACAGCAGCTTACACTTTCTTACAAGTGTGCACAGAACATTCTCCAGGATAGATCACATCTTGGGTCACAGATCAAGCCTCAGTACATTTAAGAAAATTGAAATCATATCAAGTATCTTTTCTGACCACAATGCTATGAGATTAGAAATCAATTACAGGGAAAGAAACACAAACACATGGAGGCTAAACAATACGTTACTAAATAACCAAGAGATCACTGAAGAAATCAAAGAGGAAATGAAAAAATATCCAGAGACAAATGATAATGAAAACAAAATGATCCAAAACCTATGGGATGCAGCAAAAGCAGTTTTAAGAGGGAAGTTTATAGCTATACAAGCTGACCCCAGGAAGCCAGAAAAATCTCAAATAAACAATCTAACCTTACACCTAAAGGAATTAGAGAAAGAAGAACAAACAAAACCCAGAGTTAGCAGAAGGAAAGAAATCATAAAGATCAGAGCAGAAATAAATGAAATAGAAACAAAGAAAACAATAGCAAAGATCAATAAAACTAAAAGCTGGTTTTTGAGAAGATAAACAAAGTTGATAAACCATTAGCCAGACTCACCAAGAAAAAGAGGGAGAGGACTCAAATCAATAATATTAGAAATGAAAAAGGAGAAGTTACAACAGACACGGCAGAAATACAAAGCATCCTAAGAGACTACTACAAGCAACTCTGTGCCAATAAAATGGACAACCTGGAAGAAATGGACAAATTCTTAGAAAGGTGTAACCTTCCAAGACTGAACCAGGAAGAAATAGAAAACATGAACAGACCAATCACAAGTAATGAAATTGAAACCGTGTTTAAAAATCTTCCAACAAACAAAAGTGCAGGACCAGATGCCTTCACAGGTGAATTCTATCAAACATTTAGAGAAGAGTTAACACCCATCCTTCTCAAACTCTTCCAAAAAATTGCAGAGGAAGGAACACTCCAAAACTCATTCTATGAGGCCACCATCACCCTGATACCAAAACCAGACAAAGATACTACAAAAACAAAAATGACAGGCCAATATCACTGATGAATTTAGATGCAAAAATCCTCAACAAAATGCTAGCAAACAGAATCCAACAGCACATTAAAAGGATCATACACCTGATCAAGTGGGGTTTATCCCAGGGATGCAAGGATTCTTCAGTATACACAAATCAATCAATGTGATACACCATATTAACAAATTGAAGGATAAAAACCATCTGGTCATCTCAATAGATGCAGAAAAAGCTTTTTACAAAATTCCACACAATTTTTATTTTATGATAAAAACTCTCCAGAAAGTGGGCATAGAGGGAACCTACCTCAACATAATAAAGGCCATATATGACAAACACACAGTAAATATCATTCTCAATGGTGAAAAACTGAAAGCATTTCCTCTAAGATCAGGAGCAAGACAAGGATGTCCACTCTCACCACTGTTATTCAACATAGTTTTGGAAGTCCTAGCCATGGCAATCAGAGAAAAAGAAATAAAAGGAATACAAGTTGGAAAAGAAGAAGTAAAGCTGTCACTGTTTGCAGATGACATGATACTATACATAGAGAATCCTAAAAATGCCAGCAGAAAACTACTAGAGCTAAACAATGAATTTGATAAAGTTGCAAGATACAAAGTTAATGCACAGAAATCTCTTGCGTTCCTATACACTAAAGATGAAAAATCTGAAAGAGAAATTAAGGAAACACTCCTTAAAAAGAATAAAATACCCAGGAATAAACCTACTTAAGGAGGCAAAAGACCTGTATGCAGAAAACTGTAAGACACTGATGAAAGAAATTAAACATGATACCAACAGATGGTGAGATATACCATGTTCTTGAGTTGGAAGAATCAATATTTTGAAAATGACCATGCTACCCAAAGCAATCTACAGATTTAATGCAATCCATATGAAATTACCAATGGCCTTTTTACAGAATTAGAACAAAAAATCTTAAAATTTGTATGGAGACACAAAAGACCCCGAATAGCCAAAGCAGTCTTGAGGGAAAAAAATGGAACTGGAGGAATCAGACTCCCTGACTTCAGACTATACTATAAAGCTACAGTAATGAAGACAATATGGTACTGGCACAAAAACAGAAAGATAGATCAACGGAACAGGGCAGAAAGCCCAGAAATAAACCCATGCACCTGTGGTCAACTAATTTCTGGTGACAAAGGAGGCAAGGATATACAATGGAGAAAGGACAGTCTCTTCAGTAAGTGGTGCTGGGAAAACTGGACAGCTACATGTAAAAGAATGAAATTAGAATACTCCCTAACACCATACACAAAAATAAACTCAAAATGGATTAGAGACCTAAATGTATGACTGGGCATTATAAAACTCTCAGAGGAAAACATAGGAAGAACACTCTTTGACATAAATCACAGCAAGAAATTTTTTGATCCACCTCCTACAGTAATGGAAATAAAAACAAAAATAAACAAATGGGACCCAATGAAACTTCAAAGCTTTTGCACAGCAAAGGAAACAGTAAACAAGACGAAAAGACAACCCTCAGAATGGGAAAAAAAAATTTGCAAATGAATCATCGGACAAAGGATTAATCTCCAAAATATATCAACAGCTCATGTAGCTCAATATTAAAAAAACAAACAACCCAATACAAAAATGGGCAGAAGACCTAAATAGACATTTTTCCAAAGAAGACATACAGATGGCCAAGAGGCACATGAAAAGCTGCTCAACATCATTAATTATTGGAGGAATGCAAATCAAAACTACAGTGAGGTATCACCTCACGCCAGTTAGAATGGGCATCATCAGAAAATCTACAAACAAGAAATGCTGGAGAGGGTGTGGAGAAAAGGGGACTCTGTTGCACTGTTGGAAGGAATGTACATTGATACAGCCACTATGGAGAACAGTATGGAGGTTCCTTAAAACACTAAAAATAGAACTACCATATGACCCATCAATCCCACTACTGGGCATATACCTTGAGAAAACCATAATTCAAAAAGACACTGCACCCCAATGTTCACTGCAGCATTATTTACAATAGCCAGGTCATATGGAAGCAACCTAAATGCCCATCGACAGACAAATGGATAAAGAAGATGTGGTACATATATACAATGGAATATTACTCAGCCATATAAAGGAACAAACTTGGGTCAGTTGTAGAGGCGTGGATGGATCTAGAGACTGTCACACAGAGTGAAGTAAGTCAGAAAGAGAAAAATATCGTATATTAACGCATATATGTGGAACCTAGAAAATGGAACCGATGAACCAGTTTGCAGCACAGAAGTTGAGACACAGAAGTAGAGATAAAACGAATGGACACCAATGGGGGAAAGTGGCGGGGGTTGGGTGTGGTGGTGTGATGAATTGGGTGATTGGGATTGACCATGTATACAGTGATGTATATAAAATGGATGACTAATACGAAAAAAAAAATACTATGGTTTAATCCATCTAAAAGTAAAGTTGCCTTAAAACTGTCTCAAGAGTACATATGATGTATGCTTACAATTTTGGTGTTTTATAATGTAGCTGTTAGGAGAAAAAGGTGAATTTTAGGCACCATGTGGATCGTTTGCGTGGTGTAAGCGTAGCCCTAGGACTCCTCAGCTCTCAGTCAGACCTAGGACTCCTTAGGGACCAAAAGTGATGGTTGCCTCTGATTTAGACTATGGCCGTGAAAAGATGGGGGCCTGCTATGATTACATTCTTCTTTTCTTCTTCAACATAATAAAGTAATGCAATTTACACCCCCGACCAAAACCGGTTTAAGTGCTTGTACCAATATCAGTGAATTAAAATTTTTTTGACATTGTTTGACATTAAGTCAAAACTTGGATCAATCTTTGTTAAATATGTATATGTACAGACATACACATGTATATAGCAATGTGGTTTTTTATAATGGGATTTGTCTTATAAAATTTTTTCCTAATAATGCAGGCGTTTTTTAGTTTTTTTTTTTTTTGTGAGGGGAACACGTGCATCAGTTAGTGCTCTTTAGAAAAACAGAGCCAACTGTGTATATATCCATATCACCTGTCTACAAGAAGATTCATTTTAAGGAATTAGTTTGTGTGATTCTGGTGACTGGCAAATCTGAAATCTGTAGGGCCAGCCAGCAGGCTGGAAAATCAGGCAGGATTTCTGTGTTACAGTTTGAGGCAGCATTCCTTCATCTCCAGGAAATTTCAGTTTTTGCTTTTAGGCCTTCAACTGATTCAGTGAGATCCACCCACATTATTGAAGGTGATCTGCTTTACTTAATGTCAAATGATTATAGACATTAATCATGTTTACAAAATACTTTTCACAGCAACATCTAGGTTAGTGTCTGACCAAACATTTGGGCACCATAGCTAAGCCAAAATTTCACATACCATTTAACCATCACAGAGGGTGACGGATAATATGGTAACAAGCCCTTTCTAGTTTACATGATAAGTTTGTGCATACATTGTTTTCTTTTGGCCAGATATACTTTAGCATTGGTCATTTATTCATATTTGTAGGCATAGATCGTCATTCTTCTGTTCCTTATACGTTTTGTAATCATTTATTAAGCATGCACTTTGTACAAGAGACCAATACTAGGCCACTGAATAACTTCAAAAAGTGAACGACAGAGGCTATGTCTTCTAAGTGTTTTAATTCTAGTGGAAGAGCCATAAGTATAATAGATGACTGTATGATAAGTAAATCCGCAGAGTAGAAATGTGTGTTTTTCAGTCATGTCAATTAAATGTCATTTCCCTCATGAGCAATCAAAGAATAATTCACGGCAATGGTTAATGTGCCAAGTTACTACGCTTATTAATTTAAGGATGACTCATATGTAAAATTGAATTATGAAAGTATGGTTGCCCACTGCAGGTCAACTTCATTTAGACAGTGTTGGCCATGTATGCTTTCAGTTTAGCACATTAAAGGATTTGTATTCAGCTTATGCAAAGGTGATTCAGTATATACTCAAACAGGTCTGACAAGTGGGCTGTCATGTTTTATTGATAATCTTGTACTTTATATAGCATAGAGTGATAAATATTTTCCTTACAGCCTCCAAATGGTTGTTTTCTCATAGCACTTTCTCCTTCCCAAACTACATTTTATTTCTCTTTTATTATTCAATGAATGTGAACTTCTCTGCCTGGCTTTTGAAGCCCTCTGTAAACTCGCCACACTTTACTAATCCAAACATAGATCTTCCACTTTGTTAAGGTCATGTAACTTAGAACACTCTCACATATGCAGCATATGCATTTAATCCTTTCTGTTTATGCAAATCTCAGCTGTCATTACAGGCCTGGCTCCATGAACCTTCCATGACAACTCTAACCCGCCTAGGGAGTTTCCTTTGCTGCACTCTGAGTTGCAAGCAATACCTAGTTGGCACCAGACAATTAAGTACAGTCTGTTCTGCTGTAATGCATTTTTCTGTAATGTGAATTAGCTCCTACAGGATTGATGAATAGGGGAATTACGTTAGTAAAATGTGGAATTTGGTTCATGTGTGATTTCTCCCCAGCATAATATTCAGCTTTACCAGGTAATTACAGCTGCACGCAAAGTATACTAATACAGGCAAATGCAAAATACAATAGAGGAATACCCTATTCACCTAACTGCTTTCACCTTTTTTTTTTTTTTTTTTTTTGCAGTATGTGGGCCTCTCACTGTTGTGGCCTCTCCCATTGCGGAGCACAGGCTCCGGTCGCGCAGGCTCAGCGGCCATGGCTCACGGGCCCAGCTGCTCCGCGGCATGTGGGATCTTCCCGGACCAGGGCACGAACCCACGTCCCCTGCATCGGCAGGCGGACTCCCAACCACTGCGCCACCAGGGAAGCCCTACTTTCACCTTTTTTATAAAATAGGAAAAAGTTTATGTATTTCCTGTATTATTTCTTTTTATAATTAGAGATTTTACATGTCTTTTTAGGCATACGGTGTTTTTATAAAAATTGTTTTGGTTTTGTTTAGAACTTTGTGTTATAAATACATAGATTTTTGAGTGTTTCTGCAAAGCCCTAATTTTGGGGTATAAGCTCTGTTGTATTTATTGTCCAGTTTTTCAGAATGAAAGGACATATATGTTGCAATAGCAGGAATTGAGAAAATTTACTTCAAATCACTCAATATTTATGGAGCATCCACTCTGTGCCACACACTAGTGTTGATGTTGGATGTATGAAAAATGAGCAAGGCTTACTTTTGAGTACCTAGGAGACTAAGCCAAATTCCTGTATGATGGTGGTTCTTTTGCTTACTTAGCTCAGTGGACTAGGACGAAGAGAGAATATAAGAAGTAACTGTGACATTTGTGTGTGTTCCTCATACTGCCTGGAGTGCTCTCTCATTCATGCTTTCTTTAGCGAGTTTCTTCCCAAGCTTCATCTCTCAATTCAAACATCTTTTCTTTATACTATTTTAATCTCACATGGCATGAGGTACCTTTCTTTGATAGCACTCAAGGTAGCTGTTATTTTCAATTCTTTGTGCTATTATTTAGATAATATTTTTCTTAGACTGCTCCTGAGAACAGAGATCATGTTTATTTATTCCCATTGTTGTAGTCTCATTTTCTGGCAAGTAGGTAAACAGACACGAACACAACAGGTATTAATATAATAAATGTAATACATATTATATATAGATATGTATAGCAGGTATTCATTCACTAATTTTTTATTTGTGTGAATGGCTTTCTTTATTTTTTAACTACTGAACTTTAAATATTCTTCCTGGAATGAATAATTTTTTCTATCCATGTCACTTTTGTATCACCACATTTCCTGGTAGTGTATGAATTTGTTGAAATTTTTGTCTTATATTTTTATTTTATACATTTTAATTAAATATATTATAGAAAGAAAAATATTTTAGGCCTCAGAATTTCTTATGTTTATATTTTCTAGAAATTGCAAAATGTTTTAAAAAACACACAGAGCTTGGAGAAGCTTAGAGAAGTATAGAACAGTATTTTTATTATTTATTTTTTTACTTAGTATTTGAGTGAGAAGGATGACTTGAACAAGGCCCTTAAAGTAAAAATCTAAAAGAAGTAATTGACAATTTTGGAGGAAAATATTGATATTTTTAATGAAAGTTAAGAATATCTGAACATCATAGGGCACCATAAGTTAACAGACAAATCACAGAGAAGAAAATATTTACAAGGAATATAACTGGTTAAGTACCCAGAATATGTAAGAAAGGCACCAACCCAACAGTAGTATGTTCAGCTATCCAATAGAAAAAAAAAAGAGTAAAAGATATATAGTGGCAGGTTCTTCACATTAGACTTTTTCTCATGTTTAAATTTAACAAATGAAAAGAATAATGATCTTTTTTTTTTTGCGGTACGTGGGCCTCTCACTGTTGTGGCCTCTCCCGTTGCGGAGCACAGGCTCCGGACGCGCAGGCTCAGCGGCCATGGCTCACGGGCCCCGCTGCTCCGCGGCATGTGGGATCTTTCCAGACCGGGGCACGAACCCGTGTGCCCTGCATCGGCAGGCGGACTCTCAACCACTGCGTCACCAGGGAAGCCCCAAGAATATGATCTTTACATCATCTTTTTCCTCCGAAAATCATCTGTCCTACAGTACTTATTACTTCTGATTTTGTCTGGAAAAACAGTTACCATCATGTTGTAAGTTTGGTCCACCAGCTTTTACTTGGTTCAAGGAATAGAGCACAAAAAAGCTGTGAGTTAAATAATAAAAGACAGGTGGGGATTGGAAGATTAATTTACTATTGATAATTCTGTTAACTTTCAACTGTTATTGGCGTTGGCTAAGGTAAATCAGTGTACCTTTAATATTAGCCAATTTTGATGTGACCAGAGAATGTTCATAAAATACCTTAATAGTTGATGATTATTTATCCAAATGATGATATATCTATTAGAAGAGCATGCTTCTGAAAATATTACACTAGAAGATGATCAGTTTTCCTTAACTTGAAGATGTGGCACTGCTTTGGCCAGTCTCTGACTTTTGCTGAATCAGCATCAATGCTGCTATTAATCTCTGAAAAAACACACAGATAACTTCCCTTTTAAGACACTATGATATCCTTAAAAAAGTATTTTTAATATAGGATTAACCATTCATTTTCATGATCTTAATAGTTTATGAAGTTAAACCATAGTGGTTCTTTTGATTGTCTTCAGGCTACTACTTGTATTTTGGTTTGTTTATTTATTTACTGGTTTAGTGATTTATTTACTATTTATTTACTTTTAGAACTTTGTTTACAAACTTATAAACTTAACAGTTATTGAGTATCTTTTATGTGCAAGACTCAGTGCTAAGTGCTCAACTTCATGCTCTCATTTTATTCTTAAGACAAATCAATAAGATAGGTTGTTTTCAATTTCCATTTTGGGTTGTAAAAATTGAGGCATAGAAAAATCAGACAGTTTGTCAGTGACTGCATAGCTTGTGTGTGATGGATAACTTATTTCATCTCATCTATGTAGCTGCTTATTATATCAAATAAAGTATTCCATTATAAAAAATTCTTTTACAAACCAGAGGTTATTTCCGGCTTATTAAAATATGCACCTAGTACCCATAGATGTACAAATAATGTTGGCAATGATCAAGCACCTAAGAGGCTAATATAAATTATTCTGAAAAAATAACTTTATTAAATATATGCCTCAAAATCACTAGTATTTGATGAAATCAGTGTACTGGAAGCAAGAGGCCTAAAGTCCTAAAAAAATCTACATGACAAAATTATTTCAGGTTTGAAAATGAAATGAATACATCAATACACATAAATACTTAGAGTAGTTTTCACATTTATATAGAAAAACAGAAAGGCTGTGCCATTGGGTATACTAATGTGACTTCATTAAAAGAAAAATAGTACTGCATATGATTGTGAACTTATGTAGGTTAGAATGTGAGTTATTTTGAGCAAGATAAGTTATTAGAAGAGATTGTTTCAAGAGTGAATTTTAGTAACAACTTTTAAAGTTACAGGCACCTTTTGGGAGTTGAGGAAATTAAATAGGTCCTTTTTTCCCCCCAAATAAGCATGTGTGCATAAACAAAAAAAATAGTGTTTGTAAATTCTAGTAGTTTGTAGATTGCCCAGAGTGTCCATGGATTTACTTTGAAAAACTCAGTACTAGTCTCTTGAAAATATTCAATCAGAAAATAATAATAATTTTGTAAAAATCATTTGCATTGTTAGTATACTTGGGTCGACAATGTAGTAAAAAAAAAAAAAAGCACATAGGAATGCATATTCTATAGAAAATGTAGATTTTATGGTGCAGGGTTGGTACAGATTTGCTCCTGACATTGGAGCAAGGGACATTTTGATCAGAGAGAATCAGAGGAAGGGATCTATCTGCCTGCAGTAACAAGCACAACCACAGCATTCCTCAGGAGAAGTTTTAGTCTGTAAACTGCTTTCCCAAACTCTATCTCATTTGAGCCTCACTGGACAGTTATTTTGATTTCCTATGACCTCACTGTTAATTCATGCTTCTGGCTTTAGCTAAACTATTCTTTCCTCTATTACCTTCCCTTGTGCTCTCAAGCTGAACCTCTAACCCGAACTCATCTGTACATCTGCTTTCAATAGGGTGTAGGAATACTGTATTTCGATTTCCGGAGTCATTTTTCTGGATGCTTTGTTTTACAAGTAGGTCACATCCTTAATAAAAGATGTGAGTAGTAAAATATATTTTAGAATGTAAAAGGTATTTTGATTTTGGAAAAACTTTGGTTCTTGTGGCATCTATTTCAGAAATCCAGTAATATTTTTTAAATTTTATGTATGTATGTATGTATGTATGTTTGGCTGCATTGGGTCATCATTGCTGTGTGTGGGTTTTTCTCTAGTTGCGACGAGCGGGGGCTGTTCTTCCTTGCGGTGCATGGGCTTCACGCTGCAGTGGCTTCTTGGGGAGCATGGGCTCTAGATGCGCAGGCTTCAGTAGCTGTGGCATGTAGGCTCAGTAGTTGTGGCTCGCGGGCTCTAGAGCACAGACTCAGTAGCTGTGGTGCATGGGCTTAGTTGCTCCGCGGCATGTGGAATCTTCCTGGACCAGGGCTCGAACCCGTGTCCCCTGCATTGGCAGGCAGATTCTTTTTTTTTTTCTTTTTGCGATACGCGGGCCTCTCACTGTTGTGGCCTCCCCTGTTGCGGAGCACAGGCTCTGGACGCGGAGGCTCAGCGGCCATGGCTCATGGGCTTAGCCGCTCCGCGGCATGTGGGATCCTCCCAGACCGGGTCATGAACCCACGTCCCCTGCATCGGCAGGCGGACTCTCAACCACTGAGCCACCAGGGAGGCCCGGCAGGCAGATTCTTAACCACCGTGCCACCAGGGAAGTCCAGAAATCCAGTAATATTTATAACAGCAGGTAATAGGCAATACTGATATCATTTTTAGGATTTATCAGCCACTGGTATGTATGTTACGCATGTTAACTCATTTAGTCCTCACGGTAACCTAATGGACCGGTGGTAATTTGCTTGTTTTACAGATGAGGATTTTGAGGCTTAGAGATGTTAAGTAAATAACCCAAGTTCACACAGAAAGTAGTAGAGCAGGAGCCAATCTATGAGGTAGGGCCCAGAATCCATGCTCTTAAACTCTTCACTATATAGACGTGGAGACTAACTATAGTTTTCTTCATAAACATTTGCATATTTCGTTCTAGTGAGGAGAAGCCTTTTGGTAGCCCTTTAAAAAATAGTGGAAGTCTGACATTGGTGAAATTGTCTACTTCTTTTTCATTGCTAATTAAAGAATATAGTTGACTCCAGTACATATTGGAGATGGTGCTATTAACCCAGCATCAACTGGGAAATAAGTTAGAGTAGCTGGACTAGTAGATTTCAAGGCAAACAGTGAATGATTCTTAAAAAAATGTGTTCACCTTTGGGAGAAGGAAGTAACTGATTTTAGAAATAAACTTATGAATAACTTTGTCCTCTGTACAACAGTTTTAGAGAAAAGTGTTCATAGTGATCAAACCATGAAATTTTAGATACTTTTTTAAAATCAGAACTACGCTTGTTCTTAGCTGAAAATTTTATTATTACAAACCTGTTGATCTTGAAGTTATTTAGAACTTTGCTTAAAATATTTAGGGACACAGGAAAAATAGAAACATCCAATAAAGGGGAAAATATTTTTCATATTCAAGTTGTCTTTATTATTCTTAAAATCAAACACTTTATGGTTTATTTAATTTTTAAAAATTTTTAAAATTTTTAATTGTTTTTAAATTTTTCTTTTTTATTTTATTTTTAACATTTTTATTGAAGTATAATTTGCTTTACAGTGATGTGTTAGTTTCTAGTTTATAACAGTGAATCAGTTATACATATACATATATCCCCATATCTCTTCCCTCTTGCGTCTCCTTCCCTCCCACCCTCCCTATCCCACCCACATCTTATGTTTTTCAGTGTAAAATAATTAGAAACTTTATAGATAGGATAATATCATAAAGTCTGAAATCATCCGTGTTTATGCTGACTTTCTGAGCCATGTTCAATTTTTCAGAGGAATAAAAATCAGTATTAATTAGTCTGTGTTTTAAATTTGTTTTCCTGTTCTTTTTGAATAGGTTTCCCATAGTAATGTCAGTCGGAAATGTGGGGAAAATGTGGGGTTTCACACATTTCTAATAAGTTATTGCCTGGTCATTGGTGGGGACAAGTTTTCAATCCTGCGTCTTGCCACTTTAAATGAAAGAGATGCATGATTTGTTACCACTTATATATGTGTAGAAACTCACCTTTTTCAAAAAAAAGATCATTACTAGTTGTGAAGTGTTCTGAACATAAAAACATTTATTTGTACTTGTACCTCATGCATCTTCATCACCCCTGTCAGTGTCCTGAATATAACCAGCAGTATGTTGTTAAAACCAGTTCTGACCACCATGATCTTTTCACGTATAGGACATTGTAATTATTAAAAAGAAAGACCGATATCTTACTAAGTAAGCCATGTTTTACTCAATCTAAATACCTTTATAGAAAACACATGTGACGTAGTGTGTAGGTTTAGTGTTTATACATATGGCTTTAATAACTTGTCTATTTAAGGATCTATATAATTATTCAGTGAACGAATATATATATACACATATATATACAATATTTCTCATCATTTTAGCATTATTGTTTTGTGGTTGGAGTTTATTTAAAGTACAGTCATTAAAGTCTTATCGAATGGATTATCTTTTTTCTCTCCCTCATAAAAATAAAGCATTTGATTCAATAAAAGCTTCCACAACCATGCTCTGGGTTGACAAAGACTTGCTTGGTTGATTAGCATGAATGAGAATATGAAAGATTTAAAGCAAAGCTGTCAAAGCAATTAGAACTAAAGTCCTCCTATCACTGAATAATGAAAACGGTGCCTGGAACACTTACAAATGTATCTAAGAAAATTGTTACTTATGCAAAATGAAATGATAGTGAAAAAAAGAAATGGAATAATAAAAGCCAAAAGAGGTAAAATTGGACAGGTAGCATTTTAATATATTGTTACTGCTGTATTTTAGAATTATTAAAAAGCATGATACAGGGTTTCTGCAAAAAGGTATATTTATAATTAGGAATTGCTTGTTTAGATGCAATAAGTTCGATATCTAATTGTTAAAAAATGTTTAATTTTAACACGATTCTATAGGATTTATACAATCTACCATTTGGAGTTTTTTTCTTACAGCTTAACATTTAAATCAGTCATTTAAAATGGAATACATATATTCAAGCTACAAAAGACATTATTAGGAATTTAATATTTAGTATATACTTTTCTCAATGCTTTCCAATTTTAATAATCTAGAATACATTAATAGAGTTTCAGGATATTTCGTGTGGTTAAGAAGAGTCATGGTGCAAAGAATACAATTGGAGAGAATACTTAGATAATCATTTTATATTTTATTAAAACAATTGCTCCTAGGAGATAATTACATAAATTGATTTTTTTCCATTTGTTCAGCTTTTCAATATTAAACAGTTAGTTATCCTATTTTTGCAATGTGTAAGGCATTGTGAAAAATACCGAGATGAATTAGACATGGGTCTGGCACAGATTGGCTTGTGTTCTAAGGAAGGTAGTTATGACAAATATACTATACCTTAGTGCATTAAATCGATTGAATGTAAATGCCATTAAAGTGCATATAAAAAGTGATGGGATTTTAAAGGAGAGATTATGTTCATCTCTAGATTGTATTTGAATTTGATCATGAAGTATGTGTATATGTATCAATTATAAAGTGTTTTTGCCTCCAAGTAAGTAATCAAAGTATCTTAACACAGGGAATTTGTTGTTCAAATACAGTCCATTCACAACTTCTGCTTTCTTTCTCTCTGAGGTTGGGTATCAGCTCTGCTCTTTTCCTTGACTTGTAGGAGTATGGCAAGAGCAAATTCTGAGACTCACAACTGTGCATAACAATCTCTAGACGAAGAAATACTGCCCTAGTACTTCAAGGAAGCACTCTAAGATCTGCCTTGATTGGAGTGCCTAGGATACATGTTTACTCTTAACCTATGGCCTGGATGAAGGAATGTGCATATTGGCATAAGTGAACCAAGGCTCATCCGTGGAGTTGGAAATGAGGTTTGATTTTCCCTGAGTATTCATTTGTGTGGGGAGAGTTTTGGACATACTGCACTGAAAATCCATGTGCTACTGGAGAATGGATTATGAGTAGGCAGCCTGCAGTGTCCACTGAAGTGTGATTTAGATACCCAAACATCAGAAAGGACATTTGGGCAGAGTAGATTATGTGAACGTGTGCCAGACAGAAAAGATCACGAATGTGCCGAGAGCACTGATTATTTCAATTCCGCTGGGTAGAGTATGCCTGAAGGGAAGTTGTAGGAAATAACAGCAAAAGGGTAAATTGAGATCAGGTGGTAGAATACCTTGAATGCTGGGCAGTGGAATTTGGAATTTATTCTGAAGATCATGGGAAGCACTCAGCATTTTGAGCAGTAGATCAATTAGCTCAGAGTTGCTATTAGGTTTTAATTTTGCCAGTGCCTGGTTTTAAAGAAAAGGTATTGCAAGTGAATCGTAGTTCTTTCCTTTAGCACTTGGTTAACTGTTGATGTCATATTGTGACATGGGGGAGAAGACATGGGGAAGTTTGTTAATGTCTAGCTTAGGTGTCTAGGAAGATGCTTGTTTATTTACTAGAAAGAGCACAGTAGGGAAAAATCTGAAGGGGGAATTGATAAGGAGTCAATATTTGGATGCATTGAATAACCTACTCATGGAGCCATTGAATGATAGAATCCTTAGAGTTCAGTTTTTCAAAGCTTTTTATTTTACACAGAATGTAGTGACTTTGTTCACATTGCTTTACATTTCAGCTAGTTTTCACATCCAGTTCTCTTGACTGTAAGCTCCGTATTCTGTTCGTTTTAACATAGCTGCCTCCATGTTTGATATACCGATTGAAATGTTTTGCCAGAATAATAAATATTGCTTAACATTTATTGAGAATCACTTTATTTCAGGAATTGCGTCAAGCCATTTTTACTTTTATTAATTATACTTACATGATAAGTGTGATAATTAAAATCTTAGTATCTAATGTTACTGAATACTTATAACATGATCTTTCACTGTGTCAAGCAATTTGCATGTATTGTGTACTATGTATTAATGTATTATATTCTACCCTCTGGTAGGTAGAATTGTTATTCTCATTTTACAGATTGGAAAATTTCAAGTTTATGTAACATGCCTAAGATCACACAACCTGAAGGACAGAGCAGTATTTGAATCCATAGAATTCTTGCACTCAAACCAGTGCACATGGGCACCTTCAAAGTGAATCCTTAAAATGGTATTATAGATGGAGGAGAGAAGGTATACTGGAGAGAGTTGCACTTGGAAGTTAGGAATTTGAGACTAAAAATTCATCTAGAGGTCAGGCCTAACAGGGCTGATGATGTAGATATCACAGTAATGTACACTAAGATGGAAATTGAAGCTGTGAACTTGGGTTGTATATATAAAGGAGAGATTAGAGAAGGAGAAGGGGGTTGGAGTCAGAATTGGGGAGATAGAATAATATTGAGCAACTAAAAAGTTCAGAGAACCATCAAGAGAGTTCAACGATAACAAATGCAATGGAGATGAGATGTTTTGAAACAAAGAAGTTGGGCAGATTCTCCAGTGCTACAAGAAAAGCCTGTTAGGATTGATGACTAGGAGGTCATTGGAGGCCTCTTGGGACACTAGTTTTTATCAAGTGACAGTTACAGAAAGCAGTGGAAATAGGGTGAATGAATGAGTGCAATGCCTATTTATAGTTTGGAGAGAGATTCCATTGGAGAGGGAAATCTTGAAGAATCACAAGGGAGATAAGATAGGTAATGAAGCTTGATATGGAGGCTATGGGAAGAAATAGATGGAAAACACTAGCGGAAAAAATAGTTCTACAAAGGCAGACTAGAAAAAAAAGGGATCGATGGAGACTTAGAAAACAAATTATGAAGTAAAGTGAAATTGGTAACAATCTCATTGATGGTCTCAGTGCTCAGTATAGTATGTGACTAAACCATCACTGTACTTTGCTGTGATGTTTTTACCAAACGTCACATATACCACAATTAATAAATTCCCTAGAAACAAAGACTTAAAATTCAAATCCTGCTGTGAAAGAGATAAGCTACCAAAAATATAAATCATGCAAAATAAAACTGCCTGCCTATGCAGATACTTAATCAAAATGTACAACTTGTAATGTCATATCCTAAGTGAATGTAAAGAGGAAAGTGAATTTACTCTGTCAACTTGTGAAGTCTTCAAGTTTCCTCTTGTCCGTTTGCTCATCCTATGTTCTTTTCCTTCTGGCTGAAGACTTTTGCTTGAGTTCTTGCAGGTAGACAGTATCCACCTTCTCTTTTCACCCTTCCTTCATGCAAAATAAGAGCAGATTTCATAGTCAGTTTATAATAATAGTTAATATTTATTTAGCACTTACTGTGTCCCAGGCACTGTTCTAGTGGCTTAGACATAATAAATCATTTATTTCTCCAACCAGCTCTGAGTTAGATTTTATTTTTATACAGATGTTCTCAGCATTTACATACTTGTTGTCAGATTAGCTGGTTGCATTTTACTATAATTAATTCAAACACAATCACTATAATAATCACTTTTAAACTGTATGTAAAAATGAGAAATTAAAGGACTTCTTTTGTAAAATTGATTTTTTTAAGCAAGTAGAGAAATGTTGCATTGGATAGAAAGACTATCAATATCAGGTCTACTCTTCAGGTTCAGAAGGTAAAAAACAAACAAAGAGCTGCAGTATCTTGGAATGTGGAGTGTAGTGAAGTGGGAAAGACATACGTTGGTGAAGTTGTAGATGTAGAAGGTGTAAGCCATGTTTTCTCAGGCTGACCCGTTTTTTGACTTGGGAAGCTCAACCTTACCTATTTCCTCCCTGAGTGCAAAACAGAAGGGCTTTCCTTTAGTAACTTGCTTTCCCTTTTTTTCTGTTCTCATATTGAAAGATTGATATTTTACGTATTTACATATTTTATGCATTCTGGCATAATAAATTCTCATGTTCCATTAATACTTAATGATTGTAATAGCATAATCTATAAATATATGAATATATATTTCTCTTATCACTTCTACATCTGATAATGACATTTTGGACAAATAAGTATTTAATTAAAATGAGTTCTTAATGCTTGTATTTCTCCTTTTGTTTGTAAAAGTTAAACAGTGCATTGTATATTTCAGTTGGAAAAATCTTCTAAAACTTATCCTTTATTTAAGTGAGAGTGCCAGTACCCTAAACAGTATTCTAGTAGTCTGAAAAAAAAGCTAAGACATCAAAACCCTAACAGTGGTAGGAAGTGACTTGAGCAGTGACAGGAAGAGAGTCCAATGAGTCATAAATAAACTAAATTAATTCAGAAGCAGCAGGGTGCTGCAAAGATGTGGTTGCTACCTTTTGATCTGTGACAAGAAACAATTCCTTTTGTTCTTCTGTGGTATATAAGGATAGCCTCATGTGATTTTTGTCTATTGAATTTATAATATTCAGTATTTGAATATGAAAGTAAGAAGAACTATGTTCTTAAAAAATGGTGGATTAGAGTTATGTCAGGAACAGTGGCTTAGATAAGCGTGTTAATATTTCAGGTCACTAGATCACCACTTAAATGAATCTAAAACAGTTTATGTCTTTGCCCAGGGAGTAAGAAACTAAGGAAATTATTCAGATATGTCACAATTCAAGATTATTTTTATTCATGTGTTTGGATTTATTATATTTTTATGTATTTCGAGAGAAGCATATGATTATTTTCAATTTTTGTGCCTTTTAGGGATGGCTGTGTACTCACATCCAAATAAAATCATCTTTAAATTTGTGCTTTCTCATACATCATTAATGAAGTATTTTGTGACATATTTAGTTTATGATGCCAAATTTAGTCGTGTTGTTAAAGACAGGTAAATGTGATAAATTAGTTTTTAATGTACTAAATAGAGATAATAAAATATTTCTTAATAATTATATTTGGCAGTTGAGTGAATAGCTTTTGTAGAAAGAGAACAACATTCTTATTTGACTCAGAATGTATTCATTTTAACTTCCTAGGCTTTAGATTTGGTTTACTTTGTGCATCTGTCTGCTATAATTATTCTTTCTGTACTGATGAAAATATGGGGGAAATTATATTTTTACTTTTGATCAAAGAATTTAATAGTTCCTTCTATCAGTGCATAGAGAAATAAAGAGGACTTCAACTTTTAGTTTATAAATCTCCAGTTTTTCTACATATTATTGATAATTCATACTGATTAAATATTTGCTTTCTATCTAAAACTTTTCTAGATACCTTACATGTATTATCTAGTTTAATTCACAACGTGACAAGAAGTATTTTCTATTATTATTCCTATTTTACAATGAGATATCTGAGAGAGAGGAAGTTTAAGTCACTTTACTGAGCTCACCCAGATGATAAGGGAAGGCGGCCTAGATTATTGTAAATTCTTCAACTTTACTTATCCCAAATTTGCCACCCAAAGAAGGTTAGTACCATTAAGTTAATGGTCATTTGAGAACCTCATCATATCACCTGACTTTTTGGATTTGTAAGTAATAAAGTGGGAATGAAAATAGGGGGTGAAAGTATATTCAGTATGAATGCTTCCTTTATCGGCCTTGACATTCTGGAAAGGAGAGCATTTCTTTTGAAATTTTTGAAAATGTCTAGCCATTTCTGCTGAACATACCCTTTGGCAAGGGATTGAATTTGGATGCACTTTATTTCACTTTCAGAGCTGCATATGTGCTGCTGTCATGGTTATGTTTGTCAGGGGCTGACAAACACTTTTAAGATGTCACACGTCAACAAGAGGCTATCGGCACTTGTGATTGCTTCCTGAATTACTACCCTCTATTAACCTAATGGTTCTCAAACTTTGCTTAGTAGCATTTCAGAAGCTACATGAAGGTATTCCTTAACACGAATTGAATTAGGACGATTTTTTAAAAATCACTTAGGAAAATAATAGCTATAATTTCCTAAATTCTTAAGGTTTAAAATATTTTTCTTCAAATTTTGGCTTCTACTATTGCTTGTCTATGGCAGAAATTATCCTTGCAGTTACATGACTATTTTGATACAAAAAATTTATATTCAGTTATTTAAGGTATAGTGACAATCAAAATATTCGAGGAATAGTTGTAATTTTTTATCTTCAATGGTTGTGGGCTAAAGAAGAATTCATACTTGGGTTGCTGGGCTAATAAGGTCTTCTTTTTGGTTATCAGGATAATGGTTAGGGGTCTAAAGTAGCAGAGATGGTAGATTGAGTTACATAAGAAAGAACACACAGTTTACTGGGTGTTTTTAGATTATAGATAGTAATCTATAATCTAAAATAATAAGTTCAGAAATAGAGGAGGAAAATTAGAGGTAGTCTAGAATTCTTACAGAAATAGAAGGAGAAGAAATTGTGAAGAAGCTACTGTATGTTAAATGCAACTTTGTCTAAAGAGGTTTTTTTGTTGTTGTTGATAGTTTACTGTTTGTTGTATAGAAATCTAAATTCTCTCACTAGCTCATTCCCTTATCCCATTCTCCACAATTACCTTTTGCTGCTTCTTGACAATTGGTAAAACTTGCATTCGTTTTGGATTTTTTTTTGAGTCTTTTAGACTTGGATTGGCGTTTTATGAATATGCTAGCATACAGAGATAAACCATAAGGCACAATGATGAGGGTCAGAATAGTATTTGATGTGGTTTTTACCAAAACCACAAAGACATATAGGTGTTTCACAGCTTGAACACTTTGAAAACCAGCAATTACATCTTTCGTCCCCTGGATTCTAATCCTCAGCTCCAAGGCTGCATCCATGATCTACTTGGTACTGTTTGTGAGTATCTAGAATCCTGACCTTAGTGTAATGCTCATGTCTTGTCATTGGTAGAATATTCTCTGATGCCAGCTGTGCCAAAGATTGTTTCACTAAACCCAACCACCAGTGGTATACCTACACTTGGAAGTCAGTAAGGGACTATTTGTTTAAAACGTGCCTAAAGCTCTTCTAAATGCTATAAGAATAGGAAAAAAAAAAAAATGACTTACGTTCCTAAGAATTTTAATCTCCTTGTTGGTTTGGTTATGGTTATGCCCGAAATGTTTAGTTTGGGAAATGTGGTGTGAATTGGAATTCCTGGAACTACACTAGTATTATCCTATTAAGGACCCACTCCTTTGAGGATGGCTTAGAATTAAACTATCTTGGAAAGGAGAAGAAACTCCTGATAACTCTGTAATCAGATGTACAACAATAAATGAGAACTCTGACTTCATTGAGGCAAAGTTTATTGAAGGAGACAGATATGTAAACAGATTATAATTGCATATTTCTATCATAATGGTATACAAATGTGGTAAATGCTAAAATAGGGGCAGCACAAGACATTAATAATCGGAGAGTTGTTTTAACCTTAAAGGGCTGGTTGACATAGGGAGCAAATCTGAATTGGGTTGAAAATTTTGTAGTGAAGACTGAGGCAAGGTGAGTTCAAGGAATAGAAGTATAATTGAGAGGATAAAATAGAACGAGTGAAACCAGAGGATCATTAGTTCAATATTAAAATTTCTAGGGAAAGCCAGGTTAAAGCTGGAGATGTTGATTTCCAGAATTTAAGAATGAAGATTCAAGATATGAGTTCACAAGTATAACCCATATTACAAATAACAGGAAAATTAAAGTAGCTACATATAGGAAAAATAAGTATGTGATCCTAGATTATAGAATAGTACACCATATACTTAGAACCTTGACATAGCAGTTTTTGGAACTAGGGCCCTTAGGAGGTATTTTCTTTAAATCATTGAAAGTTTATAGCATTTTTTTAAATCACAGAATATTTCTTAGATTTTAACTCTCTAGCTACTGTCAGTCTAGGTGAAATGCATATATAAGTTTAAAGAATATATTTCAATTAAGCCTTCCTTTTTTGATTTCTAAAATAATTTTACAATAATAATCAGATGCAGTAAAAACAGATTTAAGGCAAAAGGACCTAATTGCATTAGTGTAGTCAAATTACAGGTATTTTTCTTGTAAATGTTAAAAGAATTCTAAAGCCTTTAAAACTTATTTAAAGGATCATCTTATACAAGTTGATTTAAATAGTGTATAATTAACCTATATAGTTGGTTTAATTAATTTACCAGTGTTTAATCAATTTAGGATGATGATATTCTTAGACTGAGGCCATATAATTTTTTAGGTAGGATTTTTTTTTGTTTTAGTTTTTAATTCCTGAGACAGTTGCTGGTTGGAAGCATCAATTTAGTGGAATTCTTAGACTTTAATGAAACATAACCTTATGTTGTCTTCTTATATATATTTATTATAATAGATAGTCATATAAATGATTTCACCTTGCATTATGAAACCAGGTAAAATAAAGTTAATCAATAAATTTTGGAGTCTCCATATTTCTCTGTATACTTGCAAATTCAAAGAATTGCAAAGATGCTAGATAATAAAGCATTAACAAAGTTAATCATTTAAAGTATTTATGTTTTATTCTAAGTATGTAATTACTTCCTAAATATATTTTTCAACCACAATCATTAGAAATGTATTGATTTTGAAGATATTATCACAGAGGTAAGAATACATGGTGAATTCAAGATATTTACAAGAATTTTGGCAATAAGCGTGTAAATTTGCATTTTATCAGTGGCTATCCACACAATGATGAGTAGTCATTTATACAAAAAGATAATGAGAAAGACAGTTTGGGATAAGTTTAATTGAGATACGAGAAAAATAATTTACTCTCCGAAAGGAAAAGGGTATCATCTGAAAAACCATGGAGTTGCTATAAACCATCATGTTGCTGAAATGCATTAATTTATAGGTCTCTCTACACCACAGCAGAAGATTTAATGTGAAGCATGAGAGCAGCCTCTTTCATTCTCAGTACATACTTAACATTTCTTCCTTCCTCATTAGTTAACCTTTGTCTGTGTTTCCTTACTTGTTGGTTTCTGTGGGTATGAATCACTGCGTTCCTCTATGTATTTATCTAGTGTTTCTTTCATGTTTTATTCTTAGTTCTTAGCATAAACCCTTTTATTTAATTTTCCAGGCTGAATTTTCTATGACAATCCACTTGTGCTGGGCTCTCCTCTCCTTTCCTCTTCTCTCTTACCCTCCGTCTTCTCTCTGTCCCGATGATGTTTTTATCTCCCCTAGTCTCCAATCTGGTTCAGCTCCAACATTCTCTTTGACTCTCATTCACTTCCAGGTTCCTTTAAAGTTCCCAGATTTCCTCACAGTCCCAGCATCTTGGTTTCTGCCTAGTCACCTGCCCATCTCACTCTACTGAAATGTGTCTATTTCCAGTCAAAAGTGTCCAGAACTTTTCCCCTGGGAGACAGGTGGTGTATCTACAAAAAATTGACCTTATGCTAATGTTTCTATCTCAAAAATTAGATTTCTATAGAAACGGTACTTGGGCATCCAAACAGATTTAATACCTTCTGTTGTATTATGAATAAGGTTTATATTATTTTTGTCGTTGTTGTTTTTCCCCTACAGAGTAACTTATTGATATGTAGTCATGACTATGTGAAAAGAACCTTGAAATATCTCTCTGTTCTCTAACCCTAGACATGCCTGACTTAATAGCTAACATTCTTTTACCATCTGCCTGGCACTAAACTCAGCAATTTTAAAATGTTTTTAAAATATTTAGATAAAGAAATCCCCCAGTTTCTTCTGAGTGTTTACTCAAACTAAAATCTCAAAAATATTGTTATTAAAAAGTTCCTTTTAAAACCTAACCTAAATGCCCATTGTGCCAATCTGTCCTCATGAAAACAGAATATTCCTAACTTAAAGTAATGAGTTACTGCTGTTAAACACTCACTCAGCCTTCTGTTGCCTGCAGTACATTCTTTTCTTAAAAACCTTTTTGTTCATACCCTTATTAATTTGGGTTTCTGTTGGTAATCTGCCAGTGTAACTTCTAAATAATAAAGATGTTTTAAGTTAAAAACACTTCAGAAGTGTTTCTTCACTTAGATACACATTCCACCTGTAAGTCCCTTGAAGTTGTTTTAATTATTATAGTGTGTGGGGATTAGTATATTGTAAGGAGATTACTAGACTTCATTACTTAGCACAGTGAGAGAGGGTACACCATGAGAATACAGAGCAATAAATGTTTGAGTTGTACAATTAGAAGAGTTCTGGATAAACATGTGTTCCAGCACGCTCTTTAAAACATAACTAATTTTTAGAGTACTACTTCATATATACTATTTGCTGTAAGGGATAGAGAATACAGAAAAAATGCAAGACATGATTTCCATTCTCAAGAATTCTATATTCATTTCAAAGAAGGGATGTGTTCATGTTTGTATACACATTCTAGAGACTTATCAACAGCATTATTTTAATAATAAAGGCAGAGAAACTGAGGATCCAGTTTCTGGAAATCAAATGGTTACCAAAGGTTATACAGGTAGGAAGTGACAGAGATGAAATTCAAATTTGTCTGGGTGAACACGTTACGCTCTTTCTTCGTGTTAAATCAACTGGATAAAAAAAGAGATGATCACATGTGAAATAATATTGAATCCTTATGTGATCATGACTTCAACTGTTAGTATAGTCTCTAGTTGCTCTAGGAGAACTCAGGGAGTGTTAAAGTAAACTGGAAAGGCTTCCTTTCATGGAAGAGATGAGAATTGAGTTGTATTTTGAAGTGGAGTAGGATAAACATACACAGGAAGAAAGATGAAATAGGAGGAGTTGGTTCAGAGGCAAGCTATTTGTGTAGTTCAAATGTAGAAACTAATAAGTAGAATTTTTCAGCTTATAATAGAAAGGCTCTTTTAACAATAGCTGAGAAATAAGGTTGGAAGGACATAATTATAGTAGCTACATTGATCATGTACTAGTTATGGGTACAGTTAAATACTTTAAATATACTAATTCATTTAACCTGAAGAAAAACTACTATGTCAGAGGGTTACTGTAATTAATTCCAGTTTATGGATAAGAAAATGGTTGTGCAGAGAGGGGCTCTCAGGGGTCTGGGATAACATCCTCCTTCCAGGTCAGCCTCTGTCCAATGGCCATTGTTCAGGGTCTCAAACACAGAAGCCCACTGCAGGGGCCAGTGTCACTATGGAAGAGCACAGGCCCCACGTAAAGGGATTGTTCTAAGGCAATTGTGGACACATAGGAAGGCCTGGACAGGCACCTGATTTTTTTTTCTTTTTATTCAAGTCAGAAACAACATACCTACATGATTAAACTATTTCCATTGGCAGAGCGGCTGATAGGTTTGTTTAATATCTAAAGTTACTCTGTAATCCTGAGTAAGGGGGCACAAAGAGGTGGGTATAGAAACATCTCCTAATAAGTGCTCTGAGATGCCTAGAAGGCCAGAATACTCATAGCATAAGGAATACAAAGATATAAGAATCATCTGCATGTGGTAGAAGTTTACAACTAGTTTAAAGCATAAACCATACCAGAAGTCCATAATTAAGAATATAAACAAATGCCATTTGATGAATCAGATTTGCCCTCCAACTTGAAACAGCAAAAAGCAGACAAAATATATGCAACACCTGTTTTCAAGACACTGGACATCAGCCACCAAAGAAAAATGGACCATAAAAGTTTGAGAACAAATTAGGTGAGCCTTAAAATGTCCTCAGTCTTAGTGCCTTGAGAGTTTCCAAGTCTTGATGCATGGAGGGGAAACTCAGGGGGAGTCCAGTGAATTTTCTGTAATGAAGAGACAGAGTTGAGTGTCTGGGAAGACAGCAACGGCTAGAGATTGCAGGACATGGTATTGAATCCCTCAGGTATTCAGCTAAGAACTAAGTAGCAAATGTTTTTGACGAAACTACCTGAGGCCAGTAAAAGAACTAAAAAAGATAGAGGTAACAGTTCCTGATACTCACACAGGTCTAGAAATAGTACCTGTTCCCAATAGCCACATGCCTATTAGAATGACTACAATTAAAAGCCTGACATAACAAGTGTTACTGAGAATGTGGAACAACTGGAATCCTCAGGCACCGCTGGTAGGAGTCTAAATTGATACCACCGTTTTGGAATGCAGTTTGTTAGATTCTTAACAAGTCAAGGGCTTCCCTGGTGGCGCACTGGTTGAGAGTCCGCCTGCCGATGCAGGGGACGCGGGTTCGTGCCCCGGTCCGGGAAGATCCCACGTGCCGCGGAGCGGCTGGGTCCGTGAGCCGTGGCCGCTGCGCCTGCGCGTCCGGAGCCTGTGCTCTGCAACGGGAGAGGCCACAACAGTGACAGGCCCACGTACCGCAAAAAAAAAAAAAAAAAAAAAAAAAATATTAAACACATTTCTACTTACGACCTTTCTGTATTTCCATACATAAGTATTTACCCAAGAGAGATGGAAGCATATATTTATAAAGAGTTGTACATAAACATTCATAACAGTTTTAATTGAAAGAGCAGAAGCTGGGAACACAGTGAATGGCCATCAACAAGTAAATGGATAAACAAATTTTGGTGTACCCTCACAGTGGACGGTTACTAAGCAATACAAGGAATTGGGCCATTGATAACATGCTACAGTGTATCAGTGTGAATGGATATCACAATAATTGCACTGAGTGGAAAGAGCCAGATTAAAAATGTGTATAGTATATTATGTAATTTGTATAAAAATCTAGAAAATGAAAACAGTGCATAGTGATAAACATAAGATCATCACTTCCCTGGGGAAAGGGTGAGGTGTGCACTGGCCAGGAAGGATGGGAAGGAGAGATTATATAAAGGATGAGGCAACTTTTAGAAGTGATAGATATGTTCATTGTCTTGATTGTGGTGATGGTTTCATAAGTGCATACACATGCCAAAACTTACCAATTACTACAACTTAAATATGTGCAGATTACTGTGTCAGTTATCTCTCCAAAAGCTAAAAAAAAAGGTTATAAGCAAATGATATTTGGCAAATGAAGGATAGACACAGTAGGTGCAATAGTTATGTAGAAGAGTGTGTGAGAGAAATAGAGAATATAAATCACCTTCAACTAAGAAAAGCTATACAAAGGAGGTGAGGTATGTGTTAGGACTAAAAATTAAACATTTTGGTAGGTAGATGAAAGATGAATGGGGATGTGTTCAATATAAATAGTGTCATCAAAGTGGAAAAAATCATGGAATTTTCATAGGTTGAATAGGCTGTGATCTCAACTAGAGTGATCCCAACTGGCAATAGAGGTGGACAAAGTGGGGAAATGGGTTGGAACTTTTGAATGATAGAAAAAGGAGTTTTTATCAAAATGGATAAGCCCTCTCCGGGAAGGAGCTTGTTGCCAGAAAAGCAAAGGGCACCAAACCAAGTCTGCAGAAGAACTGAAGTTAAGTAAATTCAGGAAAAAAAATAGTTATAAAGATTTTTTAAAGGAGTGTACATAGAGGAGCATGCAGTCATCACAATATTAAAGAGGCCATTTAGTAAAAGAGCTTCAGAAACAAGGATACATTTTTTGAAACATTGGAAGAGAAGTTCTAGAGAAGAGGAGGAATGAAAGGTCCATGGCTTTCGCAATGAGAAGATGTTAGTTTCTTAAATAAACACAATGAATGGGTCTCTACTAGAAACTGTGTTGAACATATCCCATTATCCAACAGGTCTTATATCACAGAGAAAAACTGCCCTGTTGAGCTTGGTGATTTCTGTGAGGGGAATTTGTGGAGGGCAAATTGAGCCTGATACTTTTCCCATAAAATGTTGGCTTACTTTTGGACCTACTGTGGGTATCTAGAAACTCCGAGGACTCCTAGAACCATTCCAACTATTGTTAACATTGTGATCCAAAATTGTTTTGGCATCGCAGAATGAGGACTGTCTTGGAGACCTTAAAATTAGGAGGGACACAGATTTCCTCTTTTGGGTTTCAGTGGGAACCAGGCAATCCTGAAGAGTATAATAAATAAAATGTAGTTTAGGACACTGTGTTGTTCTCTGGGTACAAATGAGTTAGGTTGCTGCTGTATGTCACCTTCTTATGTCATAATAGAACAACCTGCTGTTGATAAATGAGTAAGCATTACATTAGGAGCAAAATGTGAGCAGAGATTGCAAAGTTGTATTGGTACATGAAGCAAGGATACAGAGCTGAAGTGACAGGCTTAACCAGCAGTACCTTAAAAGTGCTTGCTGGCAACACTTACCACGGTCTTTTCAGATAAACTGTGCATCCAGCACACATGGAGAATGACAAGATCGTGACTATCACCTCTGAGTATGAATCATGTTAGATATATGCTCAGCTATCAAAGATCAGTTCATTTAAAAATAAGCCATATTTTCCTGTAGTTGCAGGGCAAGAGAAGAGAAAATAGTTTATAAAGGGAATGAAGATGTTGATCTCTGACAGCCGATCTTTTCAGTCTAAGGGAAAACATTAGCCATAGCAGCAGTGGCAACAAACTTAACAATTTCCCTTTTTATTTGAAAGGTTCCTTGGACATTTAAAGCGCTTTTACCATAGGATGAATGAACTAGGCTTTTGGTTTCATCTCCACATCTCTAATCAAGAGTGGGTGGCCTCTGTTTGAGGAGTCAGATCATCATTTCAGATGTTGAGAATACTGTTGATGAAGTATTAGACTTAGAGACTTTTCTATGAATATGTTATAGGTATTACCAAAGTAGTCAGCGAGACTCATTCACTCTTATTTCTATCATATCTCTTCACACAAACCTCCTCAAAACATCACCTGTCTTCACCCCTGAAAAAAATCACTCTGATGTTGAGGGCTAAATCCATCCCTGGATTTGTAAGCCTAGAATCAAGGGAGCTGTTATTGCTTTTTTTTTTTTTTTAAACAAGACTAGCTCTTTTTGCACATTTTTCATTATAAACTGTGCTGAAAGCATAAGGTTTTGCACATCAACTCATAAAATATGTTATATTTCAAGAATGAACAGTTCTGGTTATTCTGGCCATGCTCTATTTACATGATCAGAGCAGGTATGGCAAGTGAACTGATTGTGTAGATGGAAATCTGGAGGACTAAATTTTTTGGAATGCATTATTTTATGTTGAAAGTAAATTTTTTGTGTGTTTGAATCTAAAATGCAGCAATTTAGTATAATTGACTGAATTTAGACACAAACAGGAAAGTATTCCTAGGATTTCTGCAGAATTGGCATTTCAGAATTTTTTTGCTTTAAAATAAAGGTTATTGAAATTACAGTAAAAATATAAAAAAATACAGTAACTAGCAGGACAATTAGACAGCTTTCATAAATGGAAACAATTTGTCTCTAACAGAAAGTATTTTTTTTCTATTTCTGCTACCCCCTCCTGTTTTTTAGGTCCGTGTTCTAATTAGGAACTTTATGTTGGCTTTTTTGAAAGATCAAATATTTGATGTTAATTTTTGTTTGAAGTAGTGAAGGCTTTGCTAGAAAACTGTGAGCTCAAAATGTGGTATTTATTATAGTATTATGTGTCCTTACTGAGGAAAATTGAACGTAAATAAGTGTTAATGAGTGTCCTGTGTGTCCTATAAAGAATAATTCATTCCCACTCAGTAAATGAGAAAAGCCAGAGATGCACTATGATAAACAGTACCAAATGTACATGCTGGACTTATGACAACAGTAGTGTAGGCACAATAATAAATCCTTGAAAGACTATTGTAATCCTTCTAAGACTTATGGAATGATCATTTTGATCCTAGGGAGAGAAGTTTGGGGTGATTAAATTATGTGCATAATTTTTAAGAGGGTTTATATTTTTCTAATGAAATTCTTTATGATCTGTTCTCCAAATGTGAGCTTATTTTGCTATATGGATAAATAGTAGTCTTTGAAACTGGCTAAATAAGCACTGAATGCTCAGGGCTGTTTTTTCTCATCATTTATACTGATGGAGAAACTTTCACACACTAGCACACACACAAACACGCACACACACTGACATCCTCAGGGAGATTTTTTTTTTTTAGTTTCCTGTAGATTCTGAAGTCTTTCTAGTGATGCTGGTGTAAGCAGTTATTCCTGTTAGTTTTACACAGCTATTGCTTTGTGTTATAAGAAAATATTGGACCTGCTATATAAAAATAAATAAGTAAAATAAAATTCAAATTAAAAAAAAAAGAAAATATTGAGGGGTTGGCCAAAAAATTTGTTTGGGTTTTCCATGTGATGTTATGGAAAAACCCAAATGAACTTTTCGGCCAACCCACTAGTACTCTGGAACACTGTAGGAACAATCAGACCAAGTGATCAATTTTCTTTTCTTGAAGAAAATATTTGAGTGAAAGCCTTTGACATGGTATGTTTAGAGGAAAAAGTAAAGAAAATAGATATAACCCAGAGATAAGCTAAGAGTAACATCTGGAGTAAATAGATAATTTGACAAGAATGAAAGTTATCTACCTGCATGTCCCCAACCTGTACAAGATATTTTCTGAGGTATAACCAAAAGTATTTTAACTGTTTTCCTATGAGCAGTTCTAATCATGGATGTCCAGTAACTTCCTCTGAATTGTTCTTACATAGTCTAATTGCTGTTTTTTTTTTTTTTTTTTTTTTTTTTTTTTTTGCGGTACGTGGGCCTCTCACTGCTGTGGCCTCTCCCGTTGCGGAGCACAGTCTCCGGACGCACAGGCTCAGCGGCCATGGCTCACGGGCCCAGCCGCTCTGCGGCATGCGGGATCTTCCCAGACCGGGGCACGAACCCGTGTCCCCTGCATCGGCAGGCGGACTCTCAACCACTGCGCCACCAGGGAAGCCCCTAATTGCTGTTTTTATAAGAAATTATTTCCTAATGTTTAACCTAGCTTTCCTTTATCCACTTTAACTCCATTATTTCTAGCTGGTGTAATCACAAACACACTAACAAGCCTTTCATGGTTTTGTTTCTCCACAAATCTGAAACCTTCATTGTTTTGTATCTTTGTCATTTTTTAGAAGGCATATCTAAAATAAATATGCAAAATACTATCCTATCAAGTTAGAAAAGTTGAAGCACCTCTAATGTATGATTTAAAGAAAAGAGAGAGGAAAAATGTTAAATTAGGCTGAATTTCCTTATGACTACTAAACATTTTTCCCATGAATGTATTTGGTTTTCTAAAACAGGAAAGTCATTGGAGATATACTAATATTATATTCTGTTTTTGGTTTTGTTACATTTAGTGGAGAAAACTGAAGATAGTTTTAGACATTTTACAAGTCTTTTAATTGTGTTGGCTTTAAACTTGGAACAAACTTTCAGAGTTTATATTTTTTATAGCTGGAACAAAGTTTTTTAAATACATAAGACAACTCTAAAAATTAAGAGTAAAGAGATAATTTATCTCCCTCCTAAAACTCTTCCCTCTGTGTCCTCACTATTAGGAGTGAGCCACCTTCTTAAAAATCCTGTTTTGAATCTCTGTGTTAGTACATTCTCTCTTTCAGTCACCTACCCTCTCACCATCTCACAGTCTGAGCCACCAGCATCATTCCCATTAAGGGTTGAGAAACTTAGAAAAGAAATATATAGGTATTCAGTAAGCATTCATGGATTTGATAACAAATAACACTTAACAGTGAACACCATCATATAAATGAAAAGTGGCTGTGACTGCAGGTGGAGAGCTAGATTACATGGGTTTGAATAGTTATTCTACCATTGCACAAGCTAACGACTTTTGTGCAAGTTACTTTAACCTCTGTGCCTCAATGTGTTGTCTACAAGTTGAGTATAACAGTAATCTCTACTTCATGTGTTGTTGTGAGGATCAAATGAATTAATATTTACAAAAGAACTTAGAAAATTTCCTGGCACAGAGTAAGCACTTACTCATAATTATCTAGTGGTGGTAGTAATAGTAATTCATAGACAATGTGATTTATTTTTTCACCAAGCGAAAAAATATGGGCAATGTGATATACAAAAGTGAGTGAAATTTTGATCCATGCTGCAGCATGGATGAAAGTTAAACACACTCTTCTAAAGGCAATAAGCCAGACACAAAAGCCATCAATATCTCTTTCCCTATCTTCTTCCATCTTTGCTTTCTCTATCTTTCTGCAACCCATCTCAAGGGAAAAATGGAAGGAAAAGGGTATGGAGAATATTTAAGAAAGAAGCAGGAGAAAGAAGGAAGAGAAAAAGCAAAATAGTGAGGCAGAGGAAGAGGTGCAGGAGAGGGGGTTCATCTGCCTTTTCTGTGGCTTCAAATAACTCTTCAGTTTTATTTCCCTTGATTGAAACTTCAAAAGGCAAATTTTGACTAAAAAAATTAAATTTCCCAGTAATTTTAGTCCTCACCAATATATGAATTGGAAGACTCTGTGATAGCTTCCAGATTTACTGACAAAAGAAAGATTCTGGACTGGTACAGAAGACAGAACTGGTGGTCAGCTGACTGCCTTTATCTGTCCTTCTCTACTTCTCCCAGTCTTCTGAAAGAAAGGCACATTCCATAAAGGAAGTCATTTGGTGAACATCTAAGAGTTGGATTGAGAAAGATTGGGGGTTGAAATCACAGGATTTGGGATAAAATAAGGGGTCATGTGACAGTAACTGGTTATTTGTTTATAGAGTCTCTGTGCACAGAATATCTTAAACAAATCAGTTAATTTGCCTAGAGGAAAAGAAGGATGATGATGGTTAGGCATTTTGGAGATAAAAGATTTCCTATATTAACGTTAGAAAAAAATCCTAAAGCTGACTTTAGTTATGTACCACAAATAAATTGTTTTGTTTCATATTTTTTCTTTGAATTTGAGGTGCAGTTGAGTTGTTTTTGCCTGATTATTATTAAATTTGACTTCTTGTACTTTAGAAAATAAGGGTTATGGTTTTAAAACATTAAGAATATGTTTGCCTTTAACTTGATTCACTTTACTTGACCTAAAAGAAATAGAAATCAGATTATCTATGATTATGATGAATAGGATTTTCTAGGAAGTGAAATTGGTTCAGTCAGAGCAATTATTGTTTTTCATTGTTGTTAGCCCAGAAGAGGTAGAGCCAGTCTTTCTGCTATTCTTTACAGACGCCTCTCAGGTATTATAGTCAATTTTCCTTACCCAGAGGTGAAGGAGGCATTTCAGGATAAATTGTTAAACTATCAGAGGGTTACATGTGGATAACGATGAGAGTCTTTGGTAAAAATCACAATGTCTGAAGCAAATTTTTCAGGAAAGGAATTGACAAAGCTTTTCTTATTTAAGCAATTGCATATGATCGAGTATCATTGGATAATTTTTAGTGAAACTTGTTTTCCTCCATTTTGTAAAGGAGGATTTGAGGAAACAGTATAAGCTCGGAGGAAAGATGGACTTAAAAAAAAATGTTTAAGACCTTATTATTATTATTATTATTTTTTGCGGTACGTAGGCCTCTCACTGTTGTGGCCTCTCCCGTTGCGGAGCATAGGCTCCGGACACGCAGGCTCAGCGGCCATGGCTCACGGGCCCAGCCGCTCCGCGGCATGTGGGATCTTCCCGGACCGGGGCACGAACACATGTCCCCTGCATCGGCAGGCGGACTCTCAACCACTGCGCCACCAGGGAAGCCCAAGACCTTATTTTTTTAAGAGCAGATTTAGGTTTACAATAAAATTGAGAGGAAGATACAGAGATTTCCCATATGCTGTCTGCCCCCCGCCACATGTATAGCTTCTCCATTATCAACATAACTCACCAAATTGTACATTTTTTATCAAGGATGAACTTATATTGACATCAGTCATAATCACCCAGAGTCTGTACTTTACCTAAGAGGTCACTCTTGGTGTTTGCATATTCAGTGGGTTTAGGCAAATGTGTAGTGACATATATCTATCAGCATAATATCATACAGAGTATTTTCACCACCCTAAAAATCCTATGTGCTCTGCTTATCAATCACCCCTGCCTGGCAACCACTGATCTTTTTATTGTCTTAATAGTTTTGCCTTTCCCAGAATGTCATAAAGTTGGAATCTTACAGTATACAGCCTTCTCAGATTGGCATCTTTCACTTAAGAATAGAAAGATTGACTTTTGAAAAAGTAAATATACACCTGACACTTTGATGAAATATACACTTAATACCCTGTCCTGAAAGAAAATTACATTCATCACTGACATGAATGGAAGAACATGTTCAAAAATGGGTTTAATAAGAGAAAGTATTAACTTTTTTTCTACTGATGTTTACTTTTTAAAAACTATATTTGATTTTAAATAAATTATTGCTGAAATGAAGGTAATCCATTTATAGTTAAACAGAAAAAAAAGAACTTTATTTTTAAATACTCCTCTCCCCTTTCTCCAAATTTTATGTCCTCAGTTTTCTTAGTTGGTATAATAGTAAAAGGAAAACATAAAACAGGAGTTTCCTATACATTATCATTCTGAAATAGGGAACTTCTGAAAAATTATTGGTGGATCTCAAGGAAAAGTTTGAATTATGACATGTAAGATGATGCTGAATCAAATATTCAGAATTCTTTATAAGCAAAATTACAAATTAGACGGTTTGTCTTAATTTTCCTTGTTAGATTTGCTTTCCAATTGTATATTTCCTTTGGCCCTGTGACCTCCAACACACACACACACACACACACACAGAGGCACACACACGTGCACACACACACACGATCTACCCTGTGTCCTGTCTCAACCATATAGCCATCTATTAGTATCCCTACTATCCCATTAGTAGGGATAATAACTAATGTCTTACTATGGGTGTAAACTGATAATGGTTTGGGTACTGTCAAAGAAAAGCCAGAGCTGGAACAGTAGTTAAATTGGTAAAAAACAGATTCTATTCAGATCTGTTGCAATAGGGGGAAGGAGATGGCAGTGTAGAACTAGGCTCCATTCTGAATACTGCAAGGAAAAGTGGGGACTTACAGCCAAGGAGTGGAGTGGTCGTCAGTGGGTGGAAAATTGCTAAGAGGAAACATCAGGGGCTAGGGGATCTGGCTAAACTGTTAAAATAGGATTCTTGCTGATCAGGCCAGAATGATCAGACATCACCGGTGAGGGGGATGGTAGAAGATGAGGAACTGCATTAGATATTGAGGGTGATCAGATACCAAGGGTGGGGATTCCGATTTAGCAGAAATCTTGATGAAACTGGATTTTATAAGGAAGTGTGCAGATGGACCTATGAGAAGATTCAGGAGTCTGACTAAAGTTGGCTTAAGCAAAGAATCTTTGTCAGTACAAAGTCTATGATGATTTCTTTGCATTTCATAGAAGGAGAAGTGTGGAGAAATTGGAAAGTGAGAATGGAATGATAATCCCATAGTGCAGTTAACTCTGGGTGAAAACCTTTCAAAATCACTTGATTTGGCAAGATTCCTTGCCAAGGGGGTCAGTGCTGTTCTCCCACTACATGTGTATGGGCACGTGCACACACACACACACACACACACACACACACACACCGCACAGAGGCACATGATAGTGGAATGAATAATGAATTATGAACTTCTGAAAAGGTATTCATCCAGCTGAACAACTGTTCTGACTTGAGCATTTTCACTACTAGATTTTTTTAACCCTCAAAGGTAGCCTTTGCCAAGCTTTAAATGTTTCATGAGGGCAACTCTAGAAATTATTGTAAATTAAGTTCTCTTCTGTTGTCACAGTGGGGCAATGTCAAGAACCAATTCATTTTACTGCAAATCATATATTTGAAGGATGTTTTCACAAACACTTGAATAAAACTTCCTCTTCAGGGTAGTCGTTTATTAATTTGAGAAACTGTATTTAGATTGTGTCTGTATGATACCAAGTTGCCAGGTAAAGATGGACAAATCATTAAATAATGCTAGAAAATTGTAAAATTGTATGTGTTATTTGTACTCCCTCTAGAAAAAGAGCACAGTATTTTTTATAGTTTTCTTTTTAGATGTTGGAGGTAGGAGTTTATTAATTAATTTATTTATTTTTGCTGTATTGGGTCTTAGTGTCTGTGCGAGGGCTTTCTCTAGTTGCGGCGAGCGGGGGCCACTCTTCATCGCGGTGCGCGGGCCTCTCGCTATCGCGGCCTCTCTTGTTGTGGAGCACAGGCTCCAGAAGCGCAGGCTCAGTAGTTGTGGCTCACGGGCCTAGTTGCTCCGTGGCATATGGGATCCTCCCACACCAGGGCTCGAACCCGTGTCCCCTGCATTAGCAGGCAGATTCTCAACCACTGCACCACCAGGGAAGCCCAGAACACAGTATTTTGAGGGGCATTATAACACACATCTGAGTGGAAATATGTCCCCAGTGGCTTCTTTGTGCCTGAAATATCCAGCACTAGTCTAGAAATGGCATATAGGAGTGGAAATTCTGTTAAATCTCTTGAAACCAGTAAGACATTTAGCCATGCCTATAAAGTAACATGTTTGTACATATTTGATTATTATATTAGTTGATTGTCACATTAGAAGGTAGAAAACAGAGCACTGAGGGAATAAGACAGGGGACGTGAGGCTTTCATTTGAAGCAAAACACAGTACTGGCCAGTCCTAAAGCATATTGATCTATGTTAGGAACCCCTGTTGGGAGTTGGCCAGGAACAGATTTCCAAGTAATATCAAAATGATTTGTGGAGATGGTTCAAGATCTAACTTTGACTTCTTAAATTATTTTTTTTAGAGAGTAAGTACTCGTTATACCCAGATGTATATTTATTTAAAGATAATGTTGAAGTGTGGGGATTAGAGGAACTTGACAATAGAACCTTCTGACAAATAATATTCTGAAGAGACAGTGGGATAGACTGAAGACTTAGTATTTTGTTGAAGCTTTTTATTAATTGAGTAAAAGTGAAAGATTTCTATGCTTTTAACATCTAGCTCTAATGAATGGCTAGAAAAGTCAAAACTGTAAAATTGTTCTGAACCCAAGCAGGTAAAATTCTTGCTTTGCCTGCCAAAGGTTTGACATACCTGATTCAGTTTTTGGACTCCTAGAATGAGAAGTGTGAACAGTGAAAAGGAATCACAGTGTGGTGATCTGTCTTTTCTGTGCAGTTGGGTGGCGCAGTGTGAAGGCAGAGAGGGAGGGGAGGAAGCAGGAATGAGCAATGGAAACGAGACTTTCGCCGCTTAAAAGAATGATGTGCTTTCCAGTCTAGACTGAAATAATACTTTAGTTACTGTTGTAGTTCTGGATTTTTCACATAGTTTGGAACAGAAGAAACAGCAGTTCTTATTTCTGTGCCACAAATTCCTTATTCTCTAGGCTGTGACGTAAATTTGAAGTTACTTGGCCTAGGGAGTAGGAGTAAGGATAATCCACATCAGTTTGTAAACTGACCTGAGGACACTGCTCACCTGAGTGTCACTCACTGTTAGATCTCCAGCGCCAGTCAAGGTGTGGAACAAGGCTGGCGGTCCAGCAGTACTGAGTGAAGCACTGCCCTGAGGTATGCCTCCACACCGTCACAGTTTGTTCAGATTAGGAGTCTCCAACCCTTTGTGAGGAGAAACTGCCTTTTTTATTTCTATGAAACCTTGATTTAAACATGCATTCACTCAACACATGCTTTATGAGGACCTGCTCTGTATTTTATTGAGATATGATTGACATATTGTGTAGGTTTAATATGTACAGTGTGTTGATTTGATACATTTATGTATTGCAGTATGATTACCACCTTAGCAGTTAATACCTCTGTGGTGTCACATATCTGTTATTTTTTTGTGTGTGGTGAGAACCATTAAGATTTAGTTTCTTAGCAGCTTTGAAGTATATAATACAGTATTGTTGACTATATTCACTATGCTGTGCATTAGATCTTTAGAACTTATGTATTAGCTGCAAGTTTGTACCCGTAAACATCATCTGCCCAATTTCCCCACTCCGCAGCCCCTGGTAATCACCAGTCTACTCTTGGTTTTTATGAGTTCAGCATTTTTAGATTGTACACATAAGTGATATCATACACTGTTTTTTCCTCTGACTTATCTCACTTAGCGTAATACTCTCAAGTTTCATCCATGTTGTTGCAAATGGCAGGATTTCCTTCTTTCTCATGACTGATAATATGCCGTTGCGTGTGTGTGTGTGTGTGTGTGTGTGTGTGTATTTTCTTTATCCATTCATTCCTTATCAGATGCTTAGATTGTTTCCATATCTTGGCTATTGTGAATAATGCTGTTATGAACATGGCTATGCAGAGATCTCTTCCAGATACTGATTTCAATTCCTTCAGATATATACCCAGGAGTGGGGTTACTGGATCATATGGTAGATTAATTTTTAATTTTTTAGGAATCTCCCTACTGTTTTCCATAATGGCTGTACCATTCTACGGTCCCAACAACAATGTACAAGGGCTCCCTTTTCTCCACATCTTTGCCAGCATTTGTGTCTCTTGTCTTTTTGGTAATAGCCCTCCTAACAGGTGTGAGGTGATAGCTCATTGTGGTTTTCATTTGCATTCCCGAGATGATTAGTGATATTGAACACTTTTTCATATTACCTATTGGCCAATTGCATGTCTTCTTTGGAAGAGTGTCTATTCAGGTCCTTTGCCCATTTTTAACTGGAAAATTAGCTTTTTTGCTGTTGAGTTGTATGAGTCCTTTATATATTTTGGATATTAACCCCTTATCAGATATACGGTTTGTGAATATTTTCTCGCATACTGTAGGTTGCCTTTTCAATTTATTGATTGTTCGTTGTATAGAAGCTCTTTAATTTAATGCAGTCCAACTTGCTTATTTCAGTTTTTGTTGCCTGTGCTTTTGATACTTATCCAAGAAATTATTGCCAAGTCCAGTGTCAGGGATCTTTTTCGCTATGTAGTCTTCTAGAAGTTTTACAGATTCTGTTCTTTCATTTAAGCTTTTGATCCACTTCAGGTTATTTTTTGTGAGTGGTATAAAATAGGGGCCTAATTTTATTTTTTTGCATGTAGATATCCAGTTTTCCCAACACCATTTATTGAAGAGAGTCTCTTTTCCCCATTGTGTGCTTTTGGCAGTCTTGTCAAAAATTAGTTTACCATACATGTATGGGTTTATGTCTGGACTGTATTCTGTTCCACTAGTCTATGTACCTGTTTTTATGCCAGTACCATAGTATTTTGATCACTATAGCTTTGTAATATAGCTTGAAATTAGGTAGCGTGATGCCTCTAGTTTTGTTCATCTTTCTCAGGATTGCTTTGGCTATTCACAGTCTTTGGTGGTTCTAAACAAATTTTAGGATAGTGTTTTCTATTTCTGTGAAAAATGCCATTGGGATTGTGATTGTGATTGCATTGAATCTGTAGATCTCTTTGGGTAGCATTATGGATATTTTCACACTATTAGTTCTTCCAATTTAAGAACATGGGACATTTTCCCATTTATTTGTGTCTTCTTTAATCTATTTCATAAATGTCTTACAGTTTTCATTTTCCAGGTATTTTTCCTCCTTTGTTATATTTAACCCTAAGTATCTTATTGATTTAGATGCTGTTGCAAATGGGATTGCTTTCTTAATTTCTCTGTCAGATAATTTTGTTGTTAGTGTTTAGAAATGCAACTGATTTCTATATATTGATTTTGTATACTGCAACTTTACTGAATTCATTTATTAGGTTTGACATCTTTTAGTGGCATCTTTAGAGTTTACTGTATATAAGATCCTGTCACCTGCAAACGGCAATAATTTTACTTCTTCCTTTCCGATACGGATGCCTTTTATTAATTTTTCTTACCTAATTGCTCTGGGTAGGACTTCCAATACTATGTTAAATAGAAGTGGCAAGAGAGGACATCCCTGTCTTATTCCTAAACTTAGAGGAAAGGATCTTAAATTTACCACTGAGTTTGATGTTAGCTGTGGACTTTTCCTATATGGCGTTTTTTATGCTGAGGAACGTTCCTTTTGTACCCAATTTGTTGAGCTTTTTTATCATGAAAGGATTTTTTAAAAAATAATTAATTTTGTTATTTATTTTGGCTGCACCAGGTCTTAGTTGCAGCATGTGGACTCTTAGTTGCTGCATGCATGTGGGATCTAGTTCCCCGAACAGGGATGGAACCTGGGCCCCCTGCATTAGGAGCGCGGAGTCTTACCCATTGAACCACCCAGGAAGTCCTGAAAGGATGTTTTTTATCAGATTCTTTTCCCACATCTGTGGAGATGACCATATGATTTTTATTTTTCATTCTGTTAATGTGGTGTATCATATTTACTGATTTGAATATGTTGAACTATCCTTGCATCTGTGGAGTAAATCCCACTTGATCATGCTGAATGATCCTCTTATGTATTAAATGATTTTTTTTTTCTGGCAACTTGCTGTGATATAGATAAAATTTATGATAGCTACTGAAGGTAAAACAGTGAACATGGTCTCATCGTATCTCCCTTAGATGATTGCTGGAAAGGCAAAAATCATTTTTAAATGTTGATTTTGATAGGTAGAAAAAGAAGTCAGATGTACAACGTGGGAACACGATGAACAGAGGAGTAAGTTTGCCTTGTCATTAGGGAAAGCATCTCAGAGGACAGGACACTTGAGACCTAAAGAAAATGGGGGAGCTGATTACAAAGTACTAAGGGGGAGGTGCTGACCAAAAGAGACTGCTGTTTGTATTCCCTTCCACTCTGAGGTACTCTGTAAAGCTGGAGAGGGAAGATGTTAAATAATGTCCCTCAGTCATGAAGCAAAGTTTTAGTTTTGTTCAATGGACTGGACTATACATACATGTAATATATAATCTCCTAGTTTAAAATGTCTAAAATAAAGTGATTTTTTGGTAATTGAATGTGTACTTAAAGTAGTGTGCTTTATACAGTTTCAAGGACGTGAGGCATTATTATTGAGGAAGGCATTCTGTTTTCACAGAGGATCACTGCATGCTTCCTTGTGGAGACAAGCCTAACACAGACCACATGGTGCTTTTGCTATAGCAGATGCTCAGTGTGTTTGCTGAGTTGAATTGCAGCTCATGTTGTGCCATGTTAGGTTTCTCACAATTAGACTTTTTCATACGGAGTTGCAAAATTACCCATTTCCAAGGAATATATGCATTCAACAGCTCTTAACAGTCTCACATGTCTAAGAGTAGAACAGACCAATGCTTCTCGGATCCTGTTCACCAAAAAAGAATTTGCTTAGGACACTGTCTTTAGGCAAATATTATTTCTACTTTAGAGACGAAGAAACTGAAAGGTTAAGGAACTTGCTCAAAGTCCAACAGCACATTGCATTTTTTATATCGTGTTTCTATCATAAAGAGAAAATTCTTACTGTCTTCCTCAAGGGATATGTGTCAGATAGTTATATTCCTGTGGGGTAAGTTTAAATCGTTTCTACACGTCTTCCAGGAAGTCAGTGGCACAGCTGTATATAAAACCTAAGGTGTTTGACCCTGGGTGACTTTGAACTCTGCTCTTAGAATCAAAAGTAAACATTGTGACTCATTTTAGTATAAATCAGTGTCTTTCTGAAGCCTCAGAGCGGGAGAAGATGTCAGAGATCATAAAGCATGAATTAGAAACCACCGATGAGTAAACTGCTCCTAGTCTTGAGAACAGTTTAAGTATTTATTATTTAACAATATAAAAATTACACATATACATATAAACTATCATTAGTAAATCCACGTTTTGAATGTTCTTGGAAACCTTAATAGAAGCGTGGTTTCTTTAGGGGTGTCTCCTCTATTCTAAGAATCTCTAATTCGTCTTCGTGTTAGGATATAGGCAAAACTGCCAAGGTTACTTTTTTGTTTTTTATTTTTGCCTTTTACCCTCCTCTCATTCTCTGTTGCTTTGTATCCTCAAAGCACAACTTTTCAGCCTGAGATTTCCTCATTTTCCTCCTCTTGGTGCACCAGAAGCCTCTTTTGTGTGGTAACCTAGATAAAGTCTACAAGCTGAGCACCTACTCTTTCTTTGTATCTCTTTCTGCATCCTTTTTTCCCTCTCTTCTTTGCTCTGATAATCTGATAAGTTAACATTCCTTACGGTTTTAATGACTACTAATAGATTAATGCATTTGAATGACTGTTAATGGCTTAATCTGCTCTACCGCCTGGGTAAAATATTTGCATTTTAAAAGGGCTTTTTAGAATCATAACCTTATTTAAAGAGATGACTCAGTGTGAGAATCTAAAACCTGTTGACAAGTCAGTAGGGAGAAGTACCATTTTAGATTTTTTTTTATATTTTAATATCTCTGAGAACAAGGATACATTCTCAAAATTGGTGCGATAATAAAACACTCTCATAGTATAATTGGAAGCATTCTTTTTTCATTCTTAGTGATGCATAAAATAACAGTGTGTCTTAAAATCAATGACATCTTAGATTTGATGAAATATGGTAGCTATATTTTGCCGCCCTTCAAACTATGCCTTGTGGTCTGTGGTAACTACCTTCCTTTTTACACTTCACTCTCACACACAAACTCACTTCTGCATAAACTAAACACACATAAATAAACATGTATCCCAGCACCACTGGACTATGGACGTTCCCTAATTGGCTGCTGTGGAAGCGTCAATTAAAATGGGTTTTTTGGTGTGTTTTATGGGCCATATGAAAGAAGCTTCATAAACTTGGTTTAAGAACATTTATAAGACATTTGCACTGGAAATTATATTTTACTTATAACATTTATTTGCTATTTAAAAATGTCTTTTATAATACTTCGATTCCTTTTATTCTGTCTCCCTTTGCTTTGAGAGAGAAGTGATAAATATGAGTAAATAAATACCACAGATGAATGTAGTGTCTTAAAGGACTGGCTATCCCTTGAAAGCTGAAAAGGCTTTGTATCTGTAATTACTGATCATGTGATACACAATTTCAAATAAAAGAGTTAGTGTCATTCTTTCTTTTTGGAAGACATTAGAGACCATTGCAGAATAGAAAGCAAGCTCATCAACAGAAAAAACATCAGTCAGAAAATTGGCTAAAATTCAGCTCTTTGTGCTCTTGAGCCTGAAAGCTGTAGCTGAAAGAAAGCCCTCCAGTTTTCTACCATGCAAATCCATTGCCTCCTTTTAGATTGGTTGACTCTTTTGAAGCAGTTAAGTAGTAGCATTTCTTGGCAAGAATACCATTTGTTTAAAAAATTCTTTGCAAATTCTGTTTATCCATTGTTTCTGTCTCCCACTGTACTCCTGTTGCCCTCCCTGTACCACCAGCTTCACAAACCCACTTGGGTTATGAGGTGTGGACACTTACATATATTCCTTTAGGATATCTTTTAATTTTATTTCCTTTTAAGTTTAAAATTGGGTTAGTGGAGTTAAGGACTTTTAAAAAATGCAATACCAGTCGTATTTTCACTAGTGACAATGAGTATATATTTTTTCAGTATTCTTTTTGAGTGAACAGGGTTTTTATCATCATACTCTTATATTTAGAAGTATTCCAAAGGTTTGAAAGTAGGATTGGATTTGGAAGGGCCACTGTGATGCATGTATTTTGTAGGCTGCAGAATATATGGTGAAATTTGAAAATATCCAGATCTGTTATTTTCATTGAATTCTCAGTATGTATGGCACTTTGTAAAATTATAAACACTCTGGTAACTGTGACATGTTATTATTAAATCATTAGCTCCTTCTTAATATCTCAGCCTGGATTAGTGTTTTTCACATTAACAATTTTCAAAGAGAAGTGACCTGAGTAAGTGAGAAATAGGACAGGAAACTGTTACTGTCAGAACCTGATGCAGTGCTGATAAGTAATGACAAGAGAAGGTTGCTACAAGCAAATAAACAGGGTTTGAGGGTATGGACTCAGAAAACAGATTTCACCTTCTTTATATTTTTGCCTAGGGTTAGCCCAAGGGCTTTGGAAATGAATGGCTGGCCTGTGGCTGACAGCAGTGTTGCAAAAATTAACATCATTTTAACATACAAATCTGTACCTTTTGAAATCTTTGACTGCATTTTCAAGTGAAACTAAATCCTTTAGCTGCCATGCTGTCACAATAAGGAAGGAGGTGTGTATTTAGAAGGTACCCACGAAAGCCTGTCAGACCAAGGATCTGTGAAATGTGGTTTTGTCAAGAAAGGCACCTGTGAGTCTATTACAAGTACAATACAATGTGATCTATAATGAATCTCCATCCCTAGAGAGCTCTTAAAATAGAAGAGGTAGCCAAGTCTTTGGATGGTTTGAGCATTAAACTGCCTAACGGAAAGGATCTCCTCAGATGACCTCCCAATGCCCCTTTTAACTTTGTAATTCTAAGTCTAAGATAGTTGGCTTATGAAGTGCACTGAGCATATAAATGTGTGCAGGTATGTTTAGTGTATGTATATGTGTGTATATATGTGTGTATTAAAAACATGTCTACCATAGTAACATTATCTATGTTTAATATTTTTATGCTTTTTTCTTACTCTGTTACTCTGTGCAGAATTTATTCTCTCTCCCCCTCCATCCTTTCTTTTCTCTGTCCATATATTTGCTTTATATGCAAAAATATATTACTTTTGCAGTTGGATGGCAAACATATGTGGTTCCTGAAGGTTTAGTTTCTTCATTGAATGATTTTATCCCCGATATTTTCCTAAAGGAGAGCTATGTGTGTCTGTTTAATTTTAAGTATTATTGGCAGAGGATGAAAGGAATATATGAGTTTTGTTGTTTACTAGGAGAAAGAAACATATAACATACAGTTTAGTGTGGTGACACTTGATATTTATATTTACCACTAGAGAAGGAGCATGTGAGGTAGAGTCAACATCTACTTTTACTTTGTTATTGTCTGTGGAACCATAAAGGGTCTTCTGGAATAGTCTTTCTGATAGAGGCATAAGATGCAGAGAATGAAACATTTATGATTGTGATTTGGCTTTAATGTTTAATAACTATAGTTGGTCAAAAAGCTGAAGAACAAAAAATGCCATGTGACTTGGCAAGCACGTATAGAACAATGAATAAAACCACCCAGCTCTGGGTCAGATACTTACTACAGAGAGGACTCCTCCTGAAAAGTAAATATGAGCATTCCTATCCATGTTTGCATTCATGGCGAAAAACAATTATGCTCCATTATAATTCCTATGACAGTCATTGTGGGGAAAGTTCAAAGCCACCTCTGTAGCTGTGTCTTGATAATGAGATTATCTGTCCACAAAGAGCTGGTCATGGTCAGAAGACAGAGATTTCATCAAAATGCAGAAAATTGCTTATAAATCTTTGCTACTTTTACTTATGCTGAAGGAAAAAGCATTTTATTTCTTAGCTCTCTAATATTCCTCCTCACATTTTAACATCACAGTAGCTATTCATAGGGTGTGTGTGTGTGTGTGTGTGTGTGTGTGAGAACAAATTCTAAAGGACAGGCAATTTCTTGTCCAGTTGCTCACAGATAACACCGATAGTATCTCACTTAGCCCAAACCCTATTTTGGTCTGCATTTGCTGCTTTTGCCAAACTGCCATCTGGTTACTGTGTATCCCTCGTCAGCTCTCTTATGTGATTAGGAAAGAACACTTCTTTGGGCAAGGTGCTAGGTGCAGCTGTTAATAGGAACCAAGGATCTCTTCCTGGTACTTGGAACACAATGATTATCATTAGCAACAACTTGAAAATAGAAAATTTGAAACTCTACTCATATAATACATAAAAATTTGTGTTTATATAGCTAATACAAATTGAAAAAGAACACCAAGGTGTATGTTCTGTTTTTAAAAAAATCAAGAGAATCTAATGAGAATCGAATGTTATGTTTAAAAATATTTAAGGAACATTGCTTTGCCTCTAATTGCTGGTTTCTCTTTGGACTAACTTGATTGAGCAATTATTTATGTTCATAATTTATTAAGTTGTTGTAGGGTTTATAGAAAAATTGGAGGACATGGCTGGGCAAGCCCTCCCAATGCAGGGCTCTCTAGAAAACTGTTGCCAGATGCTGCTTAGAGTAGGTTAGATAAGGCCTCTTTCTCACTGTGTCTGTGCCTGTTTTATATAAAACTGCATTGTTATAATCTGAGCATGAGTGAGTATAAAATTGGCGAGAAGCCTATCCACCAGAATGAGATAGGTGGTCAGAAAGAGGTTATTTGCTTCCCAAGTTGGCCTGGACTGCATGGCCCTTTGTTGGCCAGGATCATTTAATCCATGACACGAGAGTAAAGTAGAAGTTACTAAGAGGAAGTGGAGAGACTGGAGAGAGAGGCAGTTGTTTTACCACACTTGCAGGGTGTGTAAAGGACACGGAGAAGGATGAGAGCGCTAGTCTTTAACTGGCCTTTCACCCACAGTGACTCCATCCACTTACGAAAAGCATCCCAGCAATGTCAGAGGTTCTGGATCGTCAGCTATCTCCTGTCTGGGGAAGGAACTGATAAAGAGTTAGGGAGAGGGACTGATAGTATTTCCTCCAACAGTGTATTCTAGTGAAGAGTGGAAATTCCATCAATTTTACAAAGTGGAAACATGAGGACAGAAGGATTCATCACAATAACTCTTCCTGCCTTTAAGAAATTTACTGTCTTTTTGGGTGAATCCAGACAAATTAAAACAATAATAAATAGTACTTTCCAGTGTGGACTAAGGAGCTAAATTGTGACCTTTAGAAGGTGGGTATTTTCTACTATACATTAAAAACATTGCATTGAGTTAGAGTGTATGTAAGGGAATTGTCCCTCTAATCTGTATTTACCAAAACCAACAGAAAAAAGGACTCCACGCTAGTTATAAAGGTATAAAAATAACAGAATGGAGAGAAAATGAAATAAAATAAGAGCACATCTTACTAAGTTATTCAGTAAACATTCATTCAGTTTTTATTCTGAGAAGTGGTATTGAAATAGAGGTTGGGAATTTCAGCTTTGTAGCCATGAAGTCCTGGGTTTGAATTCCACAGTTTTCACACAGTAATTGTATAACCTTGGAAAAAATAACTAACATCACTAAGACTATTTTCTTATATGACAAATGGGGATAATAATATGCTTAACTATTAAGATGGTTGTGAAGAAAATATGCAAGTCACCTAGTGCATGGTTCCTGGCCCGTAACAGTTAATAATGAAGATGATTTATATTGCCAGTAGTGGATGAAACACAATAGGTGAAAATGAAATCTCTCTTTTGAGTAGGAGGTGGTTTGCTAGGGTATGAACTTAGTAAAAACTTTTTGGAAGTGTCATGTTTCTAGAGGATTAGGTCAGAATAGAAAGCAATAGAAATAATTTAATAAAGTATACTACTACTATTTTCCCTCATGCCATGAAAGTATGTAGACATCTATAAAATGGAAACAAGAACAAAAACATTTTTTCTTTATGGAGAACAGTTTGTGCACCACAAATAACTAAATCTTAAAACAAATTTTATCAGGATGCCTGTTATCACTTCAGCATACAAATGACACTCCATTGAGAATCTCAGGAGCAGTTCATATGTACTGAGGGCAGTGGCATATCATTATTTTCTAATGTCCATGGTTTTTTTTTGGTAAAAAAGTGAAATCTTATCTTCTTAAGGTGGATGTGTAAGGAACCATGGATGTGTAATTCTGAATAATAAGACTAATACTCAGAGTCATATGCGAGACCCAGTCTCCTATAGCCACCCTGAAGGCAGGGCCAGGTCTGTTTTGTCCACAGACAAGCCTCAAGTGTATAACATGTTTCTAGCACGTCGTTGGTGTTCAATAAACTATAGATTTGCTAAGCGAGTGAGAAATCTGTGGTCATACTTTATATATTGTACTACCTAGAGGGCCATTGCTAATGTGGTAGTAAGGACATTGAGTTTGGAATTTAAGAGTTAAGTATGAAAACAAGAGATTTAGGGGATCTTGGAGACATTTTTCTGCTCAAGAAGTTATTTTGTAGGTTAAGATAATAGAGACAAAATCATTTGCGGAGCTGTAAAGTTGCAGTACCTATTCTTGAAAGTAATTACTTCATTTGATCACCTAATTACATAGTTTTATCTACTGCATAGTTCTTTAATCTCATCTGTACCTGTGCTCCCTTGAGTGCTCTCCGAGAAAGCCACTTACCATTATTTATTTTTTGCTCAATAGCACTAATATTCCAGTTACTCTTTTTTTAAAATTAATTAATTAATTAATTTTTGACAGTGTTGGGTCTTCGTTTATGTGCAAGGGCTTTCTCTAGTTGCGGCAAGTGGGGGCCACTCTTCATGGCGGTGCGCGGGCCTCTCACTATTGCGGCCTCTCTTGTTGCGGAGCACAGGCTCCAGATGCGCAGGCTTAGTAGTTGTGGATCACGGGCTTCGTTGCTCCGCGGCATGTGGGATCTTCCCAGACCAGGGCTCGAACCCGTGTCCCCTGCATTGGCAAGCTGATTCTCAACGACTGCGCCACCAGGGAAGCCCCTCCAGTTACTTTTAAATAGAGGTGATTAAAAGCTTAGAGCACTTTTACCTGCAGGAAGACATTTATTCATTTTTAAATTGTACCTCATCTGATAAAAAGGATAAAAAACAAGAAAAAGAATAGATGAGGACAATGTCCATTGGTGTGTTCAATATATTCTGTTTGGTGTCTAGAACAAAGAAGCTAAAGTTAAAAATATGCAATAGAAAATTTGAAATCAGAGACTTTGATTTCATTTTCTATATAACATATTAGGTGCTCATGATGGGCATTTTAAATATTTATGTATTTAAATATTTATACTGTATCAACTGTAGATTTAGTAAACATTATGTCTTTCATTCAGTTAAAATTCATTAAGTTTTTATGGAATGTGTTGGTGTATTAATTTGGGTTCTTTTTGTACGTCCAGTGGATCAGTCATCACAATAGGATGTCTTAGGAAGACTTCCTCGCTTTTATTCTAGGACAGTGACATTATGGTTAGAAGATCAGAGTTTGGAATAACTAACCTTGATCAGAATTCCAGACCACTTTCTTATCAGTAACTTAATTTTCTGCAATTTATTTAACCTAAGCCTCAATATTCTCATCTATAAAGTGGGCATACTATTGTCCATACCACACTACTGTTATGAAGATTAAATAAAATTATGATTTGAAGGACAGTTGGTAAAGTATCCAGCATATAAATCATGCTCAATAGCTGGCAACTCTTGTCATTTATGTACTGGTTAGTTTGAACTTTATTAGTGTTAGTTATCTATATAAATAAATCAATTATGTATACTGAATCTTATTATACTTCAAATAATGAGAGGTTGAGACTTAATGGTATTTTGAATGTCCCCCAGCTTTAAAGCATATGAGTCTTTAAAGTCTGAATTGTGCTAAATAACTTGTGCGATGTGCATACAAAGTAGGCTATGTAAATATGGAATTTATTGAACTGTAGAATATTTGACCTCATTTTTCACTCTTTATTGACACTATTACTTTGTGATTGGTTAATCCCTGTGAATAGCTAGGAGGCCGAAGTTTAATAGATTGTTTAAATAAAAGCACATTTTGTTTTTCAAAAACTGGACCAATAAAGCCATGGACACTCTGAACTTACTAGCTAAACCAAGAGCAGAGCAGAACACTTACATAGCATAAAAGGAAGTAATTCTCAGTCTTAGTATAATCTTAGTAAGTTGGTTACCCTTCTGAAAAAAAATCTAGAAATAGTATTTTGGAAGTGTACTAAGTTCTCCTGCGAGTTTCAGGAACATAGGAAATGTTCTCACATAAAATACAAGAAAGGTTGAAATGAAAACTCTGTTTGTATTGCCTGTGTAACTGCCTTAAAATAATCAATGATCTATCCCAAATCAAGTCGCTTTTAGCCAGCTTTTAGGTATATAATTTTTAAATTAATTTATAAGCATGCCTATCACCATTTAATAAAAGAGAATCTTTAAAAATTAAGTAATCTTAGCCCACTGTTTTATGTGTTTAATAGTTGAAGCAATAGTATATAAGGTATTTGAGTATTTCAAGTAACTAACTTTTTTCAGAGGCAACAGTGAAATATGACTTGCTGTAACTACAGGATTGATACTGTGTCACAACAGAAATAGAAACAGATTTTTTAAAGATTTCTATACCATGATGAAATGTTTTATGACACTTGCTGTTGGAAATCGAGACCTAATGTTGGGTCTAACATGAAATTTTAGTCCACTTCATCTTGGTGAATTTCAACTCCAGAAGGATTCAGCTTTTGCAAAAAACTTCAGTTCACCATCTACAGTCAGCAGTAAAAGAGATGTTTACTGACCTTTAAATTTCAAAGAACTATTTCAAATCAATCATATAAGAGACCTTTTGTTGGTAATGGACAAACCCATCAGTCTAAAAAGAGCACCTTCTTTGAAGAATCAATAGATTCTCTTCAGAAATATCTATTCATAAGGCTTTGTATGAACAAGATAGTTTTGCTAGCTTAAAAGCCTTTGAAACCTTTTAGATTATTATAATTTTTCCATATTTTGTCACTATCTTTAGGTTATCTTTAATTTGGTTACAACTTTAAACTCATTTTTTCAACAGATTTATCTTTTACTTATGAAAAAGCAAGTTGTCAGTCTTTTTTACTAATCTTCTCTACTTGTAAGTTTTTTTTTTTTTTAATAAATTTATTTATTTTGGCTGCGTTGGGTCTTCGATGCTGTGTGCGGGCTTTCTCTAGTTGTGGTGAGCGGGGGCCACTCTTGGTTGCGGTGCACGGGCTTCTCTTGTTGCAGAGCACAGGCTCTAGGTGCATGGGCTTCAGTAGTTGTGGCTCGCAGGCCCTAGAGGGCAGGCTTAGCAGTTGTGGTGCAAGGGCTTAGTTGCTCCACGGCATGTGGGATCTTCCAGGACCAGGGCCCGAACCCCTGTCCCCTGCATTGGCAGGTGGATTCTTAACCACTGCGCCACCAGGGAAGTCCCTCTACTTGTAAGTTTTGCAAGAGAGTCTGATACACAGAAATTCAGAAATTGTCTTGATCTTTTGTAAGGAATCCATTGTTGTATCTGCTGAAGTCAGCAGTCTTCAGGTTTACAAATATTGATTTTGAAGTAGGTTTGTAATTTTGATGTTTTCTTTTTCTGAGATTTCTAAACTAAAAATACTTAAAAATAACATTTTAACATAGAAAATGTAATCAAAATATTATGAGCCAAATCCATAAATATTTTAACATTTTATTAGTGTGAAGAGAAGAATTGATCTACAGGTTTTATTGGACTTCCACTTGTTATATCCCTTTTCTTCAAATATAGAACATCTAAAGGCTATGGTAACGTTTGCTAAAAATCCTATTTAATTATTTAATTATCCCTTTTATTTTTCCCCAGAGTATTATCTAAACTTGCTTTAATAAAGGTACTTTATAATTGCCACCATGGTTAATAATTTAGTTGAAATGAAACCATTTTTCTATGTAGTAGAAAAAATTATTTTATAATTAAAAATTTATGCAAGCCCAACTATACTGTAACTAACTTTTTCAGCCCTCTCCTTTTACTCTTTTCTCAAGGAAAGTAAAACTGATTGCACACAAATATATATATGAGGGAGACTTTGGATAATCAGTGCTTAATTCATCCAGTTTAATATTTCTCTTAAATACTTAAGTAATTTGAAATATACTAACATAATAGTCAAAGCGTTGGTTTCCAAGAATCTTAACCACCAGTATTTATTCTTTGTCAAGCATAAAGATTGAGTTGGTATAATATACTACAATTTGTCTAGGTTGGACTATCTCTGACTCCTGTGTAAATAAAAAGTCCCTTTATATTTTTCCATATCCATGTTGTTTTACTTTTACAAAGTGTTAGAATTAATTGTTCACTTGTTTTTTTAAAGCAGTGATAGTTTTGGAGCACCACACTTTGTGAATTTGTGTGTGTGTATTAGTCAACAGAGCAGGCCACTCATATAATGTTGCTACAGTTTCTTCTTTATCATATACTGGGATATAATCCCTTTGAGTTTTATTTTTAGGAAATAAGAGCAATAGAAATGGAAATTTCTCAGAACCATGGGGTCATCAAGTCCTAGCACTTGTGAAAGTTGTGAGCTTGGGTTTCAATTGATTTGGGTTTTTTTTCCACATTTGTGTATAGTAATAATGATAGTTACCTTATGTTGAAAACCTTAATGTGTCAGTCTCCCTACCTGAATTATTTCTAATGCTTACAAATCTTGCTATTTGCTTCTCACAGAAAAGCAATCCTGGATTCATTTAAGTAATATTGCATAGCAAGTGGAAGAGTTAGGGTTCAGATTCATGGTGTTTGACTCCATCACAGTATTTTTCCCATTATATTATTAACTCTGCCCCTCTACTCCCACCTTGACACACACACACACACACACACACACACACACACACACACACACACACACACACACACACACACACACACACTTCCTTTCTGACTGCTGGTAGCCTGATTCCTAGCTCTCTAATCCCCTCCAAGGTAAAGCCATGATGCCATAATGTGTCATTTCCTTCCCACAGTCCATGCCCCAGGACCATCCCACACCTAAAATACTTTCTCAAAGTAAACAGAACCTTCCTATCCCAGATTTAATTCCTTCTGACACTGCTTCTTAAATTATATTGAGGATTATATAATTGATAATGGCTTACTGTATTATTTTTCATACTGTACCACTGATTTCAAAGGAACCTTTAATACTTTAACCAAGAATAATAACTGGACATACAAATATCTTGATACTTCTTTTAAAATTTCAGGATTCTTTCAGCAACTGGAAAGTCATAGGACAAGCAGAGAAGCCCACTTTGCTTATGACAAGGGCCATTCTAGAGCATTCAGTGCTTATTGCTACAAAGTTATGGTAGCTCCTTAGGAACATATTGATAAGTGTATTAACAAAAAGTAACTTGAATTGGGAAGTTTTTAAAATTTATTTATTTATTTTATTTTATTTATTTTTGGCTGTGTTGGGCCTTCGTTGCTGCGCACTGTCTTTCTCTAGTGGCGAGCAGGGGCTACTCTTCATTGCGGTGCATGGGCTTCTCATTGTGGTGGCTTCTCTTGTTGCGGAGCACAGGCTCCAGGCACGTGGGCTTCAGTAGTTGTGGCACTTGGGCTCAGTAGTTGAGGCTTGCAGGCTCTAGAGCGCAGGCTCAGTAGTTGCAGCGCATGAGCTTAGTTGCTCCGTGGTATGTGGGATCTTCCTGGACCAGGGCTCGAACCAGTGTCCCCTGCATTGACAGGCAGATTCTTAACTACTGCACTACCAGGGAAGCCCTGGAAGTTTCTTTTTAACGTGGTATTATATTACCAAGAGACTGTATGAAGTGTATTACTAATCTAACATCATTAAATGCAGTTAATTTTTGTTGTTTGTGGATTATTATTTTACTATTTATGCAGTCCCTACTATGTGCCATGTATGATGGTGGTTTCTATAACTATAGAGATGAATGGGAAATGCTTTTTGTCCTTAAGAATGTCACAGTCTGTGAGGAAAATCAACAGCAATTTTTATTTAACATTTATGGTGCAATATATTTACTTCCCAAAGGAGTACTTCCAAGGGTTTCAAAAGAAGACTGTATAACTCCCTTCACACCCTGTCTGGGAATGTTATGAAGGAGATTGGACAGAAATCCCTCAATTTGTCCCAATATGGACATACTGAGTGCATGATACATACGCTGATGGAGTTGCAGGAACAGTTTTGGCTCTGCCATCCCCTTACTATTATTAATGTATATATACAATTTAAACTCTAATTTCAGAACCTGTTTACTAATAAAAAGAAACAGTTCAATGTCTATTTGATGTACTAAAGCATATTTATTTGTATTCAAATTAAGCTTTTCTACGTTCCCTATAGATTGTAGACACCTGCTACAAAGAAGCATGATGCAGCAATAAGGACAATAAATTAGTGGAAGTTATTACATAATTAGCACTGAATATTATCTAATTGAATAAAATGGGTGGCATACACCAAAGTTGTTGTATCAAGTATAGTGCAAACCACATGTGTATTTTAAGTTTTCTAGTAGCCATATTTTAAAAAGTAAAAAGAAACAGGTAAAATTATTATATTTATTTAACCTAATATATCTAAAATATTATCATTTCAACATATAATTGGTATAAAAATTTATGAGACATTTTATTTTTCTTTTTACTAAATCTTTGAAATCGATGTGTTTTACACTTACATGTCAATTTGAACTAGCCACATTTAAAGTGCCAGTATGTGGCTGGTGGCTACTGTACTGGAAATTGCTGGACAAGTTTAGCATTACAGATGTTCAAAGAAAGTTTAGATCAAACAAGAGTAGAGGTGTATAGAATATGTAGAACTTATTCTGAGTCCTAAAAGTTGAGCAGAATTTATGTAGATGGAAGGAAGGAATATCTAACAATAAGGAGTAATGCTAGGTTTTAAAACATAACTTAGTGAAAATGATCGTCATAGTTCCAGCTGTTGAGCACATTACCAGTTTACAATATACTTCATGTTACTATTAAGGAAGGTCACTATACAAATTAAGGAATATGAGAATATGTTATTCTTACTATATTTTAAAGAACAGTGGACAAAGCTTTTCCACAGGGGTATTCAGCTAAGTATTAATCTTTTAAGATACTATATGTAAATAGAGTTTTTTGGTTTAAGTGTCAGCAACTAAAAAACCCTGCTTGGTGATTCACAGTGAATCCTGGCATACTAAGTTTTCTTGAATGTCTTGTAGAGAAACCGTTTTGATTTTGCTTAATCCAGTCGTCCCAAAGTTGCTGAACTAAGGGGTCTTATTGTGAAACATATAACTTGGGAGCGCTGCTCTAATATATTTTCTATTTTAGAAAGTCTGTGTAAGTCTGTGTATGAAGAGTGTTTTATCACTACTTCTAGTATTTAGGAATACTTTAATTATGTCTTTCTAATTACATAGCAATCTGTCACATTTTGTTAGATGATGACATACATTCGTTTATTCACTGGAATTACTACCTATCTTCTCATCTATGGAAATGTATTTTTCGTGAACCACAGCTGCTTATGTGATTTCTAATGACTCATGTAAATTGATAAATGATAGGCACAGTACTTTGTACCTCATTAAATATTCTGCAGTTAAAAGGCCCAGGAATATTTGCAATCTGTGTTTGATTATCCACTGATTTTTAACAGATTTTCAAAAAATTACAAGGGACTCTAAGTTTTTCATTAGTTTTTTATTTTTTAAATTTATAGTTACTTAACATTGCCAAGGACTTGCCTGAGGTTTGTCTTCAGAAAAAACTATGATTTCTATAGATATTCTTTTGTCCTGATAGAAGATAAAATTTGCCACATTACTTTGTTATAAACAAGTAAATACTTAAAGCAAAGTACTTGTTGTTTTTTCTTATGTATTGTTTTGTTATGTATGTTTTGCCATGTATTGACGATATATGAAAATATTTGCCTGGTAACAGTTTCAGGTCTTCTTAGTTTTGTCCTTCCAGAAGATGCCCAGAGGCCTACTTGTGATAAGAAATGGTGCCCATTACAGTGACCATGTGGATAGTCTTCTCTTCCTTATTGCTACCTTTCCCTGTATAAAGATGCTGTAAAGGACAGTCCGCTGAAACAGATAGCTATGTGGATACAGAAAGCAATAGATGCTAAGTGTTCTGGTCTTGGGAACTCAAGTGAGGGGCCCCCAGAGCCAAACCTAGCACAAAGGAGTATACTTACCCTTGGAGCACCCTCCTTGGAAGTACTGGCATAGACAGGGATCTGGGCACACAAAACCAAGATTTAGCAATGAGCAGCAAAGTGGGAAGGATGATGGCAGGAGCAGGACCCACAGCATCCAGCTCTAAAGTAAAGGAAGAGAGACGGCAGCATAACCACACCAGTCTTGTTTGCATGAAGTGGAAGTCTGACTGTCCCCCCCTTCGAACTGCATGTGTCCTGATTACCAGAGGGGTCCACGATGCAACCCCCCCTCTCCCCCCCCCACACAAACCTTTAGTTTTATAATACTGGCTTTCCTATTGATCTAATCAGTGGGATCCTAAGACAGTTCTAATTTTACTTAAGAATAATAGAATGTATAATACAATAGCATACTTGCAGTGTGTGTATTACACTTTAAATTTCAGTTTTCCTTTACTTTGGGCCAGATGAAATCCTTAGAATTTCCTCTCCAAACTAAATTTCTCTGAATGATTAGGCTTGTTGTGTTTGTCTATTGTTGTTGTTTTAAAATTTTTGGTATAGTCTTGTTTTAATCACTTTAAGAATTAATCTTTGTCAATGATCATCAAAGGCCTTACCACATTTAATTTAATTTACCCCCCAAAGATTGAGTAAAACCATCTCATTCTATGCTGGCTTTTATTTCTTTTGTTGTTGTTGCTGTCATTCTTCAAAATCAGTTTGTCTTGGTATTAAAATTGCTGTAGCTTTTCTCTGTCAGTATCTTGCTGTTTCTCTATGCTCTAATCTAAACATTAGTAAAAAATTAGACTTCCTGCTTACTACTAACCAGGGGAATCCCTTCTTTGCCCTTCCATGCTCTGTTTGCACTCTGTTTTCAATAGCCCAAGAAACAGCTCTGTGGGTGAAAGGTCTTTTGTTAAAAAGAAGGAAATTGAACAGCCATTTCCCTCTTTCCTTCTTTGACATGCACCTGCAAACAAGTGGTCTATGCTTCAGTCTTTTTAAAAAAATGCATCAATTATTGTTTCAGAGAACTTACCTTTGAAAAATTTACACAAATGTAATGAAAAATTAATGCTTTAAAGTGTGCATTCAGTATGTTGTTTCTTAAAATTGAATTGTAAGATTTAAACAGTTGTCTTCATCTGCATTGCTTATAGCTAATTTCTGTGTGTAGTTTCAGGTATTCTGCTATAATTTCTAATACAATTAAATGACACATATATGACAAAACCCTAAATGATTGTTTGACTTTGTTAGGCAGTGGTTTCGAGAAGTGTAGGATATTTAAAATTATTATTTAAAACATTTCATTATTTATATTAAGTTTAGTTAATGGTCAGAAGGTAAAGGATGTAAAATTAATAAAATAGTTTTTGTAGAGCTCAGATGCCTATAAATTAAATTTAGCAGAGAAATGATACTCAAATCCCATGGACACTGTGAAAATAAACCATTCGGTTTCATATAAACAATATTTAAATAAGCCTTCCAGAATCTTTCATGATTTTCTTAAATAATGAGAAATATATATGCATGTATTAACAATGGCATATTTTATTTTCCAAATTTTCTTCTTATAAATTGAGTGGCTAAAAAAATAATTATTTAAAAAAATAATTATTTAAAGAATATATTCTAGAACTGAAATATTTTACTTTAACTTTTAATCCTGTCATTGCTATCAAAATAATTCTATCTTTCACAGTCATGCTTTTGCTATATGACTTAATTAGCATTATGGTAATCATATTGTCTTATGGGAAAGGTGTATTTTTAAATTTAGATTGTGTATATTCACACACATTCAACATTTTACATTTCCCTTAAATGGTCCACTAAGTGTTAAAAAAAAAAAAAAGTCCGGTTTCATAGACATTTCATTTTGTATAACATTATAACAACGACTAGTAATTTATAGCTTTTCTGTGCATGATTGAAATAAAAATGAACTTCTTGAAGAATTCTTTTAAGCTGTTCCTAGAAAGAATAAAAGCATTTGAAATCTCCATGTGCTGTAAGATCAGCACATCTTCAATTCTGCTTTAAGTTCTGCAAGCCTAGAAATTTGTGGGTTACTCAAATCCCTTCTTTTTTTTTTTTTTTTTTTTTTTTTTGCGGTACGCGGGCCTCTCACTGTTGTGGCCTCTTCCGTTGCGGAGCACAGGCTCCGGATGCGCAGGCTCCGCGGCCATGGCTCACGGGCCCAGCCGCTCCGCGGCATGTGGGATCCTCCCGGACCGGGGCACAAACCCGTGTCGCCTGCGCGCCACCAGGGAAGCCCCCTTCTGTCTTTTTAACCTTTTGTTAAGTGATGTCTCTATTGTTGATGACTCTTGGTTCAGCCAAGCTATGGTTAGTCCTGCACCATGCCTACATCATTCCCAGCAATTCAAGGGAAGGAGAATGATTACATAACCGGTATACTTACATTCAAAGTGAGTTAAGAATGGGGATTTAGGGGTGTTGCTCAAAGAGCTACTGTTTGACCATGGCATATTCATATGAAACTCTTGTGTTTTACTGGATACAAGAAAGTCACTAAGTCTAGCCCAGATTCAAGAATAGGGCAAGTTGACTCTGCCTCCAAATGGAGACAGTGGCAAAATCACATTGAAGAAGAGATGGTGGGATGGGAGTATTCTTACAGCCATCTTTGGAAAATGTAATCAGCCACAATAGGTTACCCTAAGAAACTTTAGTTTCAGTCTGTAGGTGATTGAGAGTTACCGAATAACATTATTTAAGGATAATAATATGATTAAAAACATGTTTTATTAAGTTTACTGATAAATTGTTGAGCGAAATAAGATGATCAAGAAAGTTCATTGTGTTTTGTTTTTTCTTTTCCTTAGATTGTTCACTAGTCTTTTGAGCATGTTTATAGGCAGAATGGAAAGAAGTAAAAAATAAAAAAATATCAAATAATCTTAGAGGTGAGAGGGAACACAGAGTACTTCTTTAATGAGACAGAGTCCTTCCAGTAATTTATCTAACTTAGCTTGGTGGAATGCCAAGTTTGAATGCAGGCATCAACCAGATGTCAGCCCTTTGGCTATCTGAATACAATTCTCATCAAATACTTGCTTTCATTAAGTAGAAAAATTTCAAGATGTATCATCAAATCGGGCACCTTCTTCTAGAAACTCTTTGATATGTCTATGAAACTTTAATCAAAGCATCTTGTGTATAGTCCAGAGATTTTTAAGTTACCATAAGTTATTGTCATTTTGAATTCCTAAATGCTCACTGTAAAAAGCACAAGTTTTGAAGATTACTCAAAAGCAGCTGTATGTGCTTGGATTGTCAGACATGTCAATATACAGATTAGTTGTGTTTACTTAAGTATGTGATGGAAACTGATCATTTGAGTGTCTAATACTTATAGCATTTTGATTGGAAATATTTTTGTGACTACTGAATATTAAAAAGTTGATAATTTCATTTTAAGGCGATTTAGATTTTCTGTTTTGTTTATATCATGTTTGCTTCTTTTATGCTGTTTCACTCAAAAAGAGTAGAGACTTTCTCATAGAGGTAAATGCATTTGGAGGATTGTTTTTTATTTTTTTTAAGTTTTCTAGGAACACAGAAACAAAGTAGAAATGATTTCAACCCTGAATAAACTATGTTAAATATTTAATCATATTAGAAAGTTGTTTACCAACAATATTTCATGTCTGACTTAACTGAAAATTAATATTGGAGAGCTTTGAATTCTTAACTTCTAAAGAGTGTTAACATATAGTACGTGTGACAGTGACAAGTGCTGAGGAGAAAAGTAAAGTAGGATGAGGGGACATAGGAGTGCAATAGTGGTTGCATTTTCATGTAAGATATTCAGGGAAGGTCTTTCTGAAAAGGTAACATTTGGGTGGCAAATTTGTGGGAAGAATATTTCAGGCAAAGAGAACATCAAGTGCAAGTCTTCCTGGCAGGAGAGTGCGTGGCTTGCTGGAGATGAGTGAAGAGGAAAGTGTGTCCGTAGCAGGGAGGCCCCATAAGAGATGAGGCCCAATATGTGTATGGGGGGAGTTAGGTTATGAAAGACCTATGGAAGGACTTTGGCTTTTATTCTCTGTGATATAGGAAAGGTAATGAGTGTTTTTTTAAAAAAAAAGGTGTGAGAAAGTCAGCTTTGTATTTAACAGGTGCACTCTGGCTTTGGTGTTGGAAGTACCTTGGTAGCAGGGTAATCAGGAGAATGCAGATGGTAGCTTTGATGAGGGTGGTAGTGGTGGCAGTAGAATCATATTGAATTGCTAGAGAAGTAATGTGAGGTGTGAGAGAAAGGGACCTTGTGGATGATTGGTTTGTAGGCTGGACTGCCAAGGGGGAATTGCCAGTTACCAACCTGAAGAGGTTTATGAGATGAATAGGTATTTGGGCAAGGCCAGGTGTTTACTCTGACACATGTTAAGACCGAGATGTCTATTAGACATCCAGGTTGAAATATCGAGTAGGCTATAGAATACGTCAATCTGGGTTTCAGAGGCTAGGTTCAGGCTGGAAATACAGATTTGGGAGTTACACAGTGTAAAACTGACGCTTAAAGTGCGGAACTAGGTGAGATCACCTGGGGAAGAGGTGTGCTTAAGAAAGAGGAGAGGTTCAAAAGCTGTGGAGATTGTGGAGGTGATGAGGAAGAACTAGCAAGTACATCTGGAAGGAGAATCCGAGGAGCGAGCAGAGCAACCAGGACTGTGTGGTACCAGAAGCCAGCTAACGACAGGAGTCCGCCAGCAAGGGATTAGTCCACTCGGGCGGATGCCTGCTGATAGGTCTCAAATAAGGTGAAAACTGAATTTAACAGAGGTCTTAGCAGTATAGAGATTATTGGTTGCCTTGACCAAAACTGCTTAACTGAAATGGTGGTGATTTAAAAAACTGATTGATGTTTAAGAGAATATAAGAGATGTAGAACTGGAGACAGCAAGTATGAGCAACTCTTTTGAGTAGTTTTGCTATAAAAGAGAGAAGAAAAATAGGACAGTAGCTAGACAGAGGGAGGAATGAAGGGGTTTTTGTTTGCTTCTAAGAGTGAATACATTATGCTTTCAGGGGGTAATTTGATGGAATAATACAGAAGAGAAGATGAAGTTAAAAGCGGAGTTAAAAAAGCACAATGTTTTCTGGAGTGAGGCCACTGAGTAGCTGAGAGGGGATGGAACTCAGTGCAAATGTGGAAGAATTGGCCTTGGATAAGCACATGAAGTCTTTATCCTTAGTCATGGGAGGGAAGGCAGTCTGCATGGGCACAGGGGCCAGTGGGTTGGAGATGTGAGGCTGGAAGTCTGGGGAGGGTCTTTTCGCAAGCTTCTGTTTTTAGTGATAGACAAATCTCAGAGTGAGGATGTAGGAGAAGATATTGGAGGTTTGAAAGGAGAGGAAAAGTTAATGAGTAGATCATCTAGGTGAGTTGGAGAGGGACGGACTGGTAGGATTCCTGGAGAGCACTTAGGGACACATTGGAGGTTAAACCCTGTGAGTCTAAAATATAGTCAGTTAGCACAGTGATCCATGATTATTTGTTCACAAAAATGAATGCACTGTGCATTTCTCGTCTCTTTTAACAGAATCTAGCCTCGTAGTTGCTGGGTCATTACAAGGCAATGGAATACCGATTTATTTCCTAAGAAGAGCATTGTATTGGAAGATCCAGCCTAGTCAGTGGATTTGATATAAGTAGCGAAGATACTATATGAGTTTTTACTAATTCAGTCTTGGGTGAAGCACACGCTGATATTTGAACTATCTGATAGACTTTTGAGATAATGGACTTTAGAAATAATCTTCAGAGCATTTTCCTTATTTTTTAAATGAAGAAACTGAGATCTAGAGAAGTTAAAGGAATCCCCTATCTTCTACTGAGAATCTTACATTACTTTGAGAGAATTTTCAAAATTGTTGTAAGTGTGCTTTACCAAGATTTACATTTAATTTTATTCCTTCTAGTAGCATTTGGTTTTTCAATTTGTGTTTGATTGTACAGTTATGTAAATTCCTTTTGACAGCTTTATTATGAGGGGGAGAAAGATGAGTAAGAACTCCAGTTTAAAAAGCTCGTTAATTTTAAAGAAGTGTGTCATGAATGAATGTTCTGAGTGCTATATTTTTCTTTTTACATTATTCTGGATGAATAGAATTCTATCAAAAGAAATAGGTTATTTAAAGTGATTAGATAGAAGTTATACAAAAATTCTTTGAAGCATGTGTACTGTTCCCAAGAAATAGGTTAAAGGCAATACTCAGCTAGTGAAGCATTATCATTAACAATACAAGATTACATTGTAGCCCTTCTTTACAAAGCTAGCTATAAAAAATGTTTTCTTTTAAAAGGACTTTCAAAGTGTCTTTCACTTGGGTGAGCATTTAGTAAATCACAGTCCTCTCACCAATGTATATATTTCTTAAGCATACTGACTGGGAAAAGGATGTTCTTGATCTACTTGTTTATAAGAAATATAACCAGTCACATTCTACTGTTAGCATATTAGCAAGTTTAATGATGGGTGAGTAAGCCATCATGTACACATTTCAAAATAAGCTGACTTTCCTGAAGTTCAGAAAAAACACAGTTGATCTCAGTTTAAAAATAGACAGCAGTACTTTTGCATGCCCACTTAAAAAAATCAATGTTCTGTCTACTGGATAGCAATTATACGTTTTGGAAGTATGTTTATATAATAAACACATTAGGCTTTCCTAACAACTGAATGTAAAGATAGGATTTAGGTTAGGGAAGATGGTTAGGGAGGCCTGAAACTCTTTTCTCCCCTGTGGTCTATTTGACAGAGAAAATAGAAACAGGACACTATTGATCATGCGGGGATCAAAGTAGCTACTTTAAAAATGGGCTAGGCATGTCCCAGTAGTTTCTCAGATACAGAGCTTTCTGGCACAGGTGCAGTGGAAAACATGGCTTTTTAAAAAAATGGCTTCTTTTTTAATGAAACAAATTCAAAAGATACACAGTCAGGCTTAAGTTGTGCAGTGCACAAGCATGGAGGCTAAGCTGAAAGTCTGTAGCTCCTGCCCTGGATCTAACCTTTGAGCCCCCCCGCCATCCCCACCCCATGGGAGCACTGTCCAGGTACTTCTACGACATGGAAACATGAAGCAGGCCAGAGGGCAGGAGCAGGATGGGAGCCTGCCAGGGTCAGCATGCTGCAGGGTCAGAGGACAGAGGCTATACGATGAGCATCAGTGTGTGTGTGTGTGTGTGTGTGTGTGTGTGTGTGTGTGTGTGTGTGTGTTCTGTATTCATGTGGATAATGAATTACACGCACCCACGTGTGAAAAATTCTGATGGATAAAATTCGTGACTGTTTATCCCTGAAGAGAGACGAATAAGTTGGTAGAAAGGAACAGAACTTTTTCTATAACAGACCCTTGCTACTCAAATGTGAGGTGGTACTTCGATCAGCAGAAGTAGCATCACCTGGAAGCTTGTTAGAAATGCAGAATCTCAGGCTCCATCCCTGACCTACTGAGTCAGAGTGTGCTTTTTAAAAAATATCCCTCTCCACTACCAGGTGACTGGTTTGAGCATTGCATTTCAGAAGCACTTCTCTAGATGCCAAATGTGTTGTTATAAATTCCTTCTTCAGTGAACTAAGGCATAATGTAGGGAAAGAGTAGAAGGAGTTCTCATTGCAGTTGGAGTTTATACTCTTCAGTTATCAAGTGTCTAGTGTTTTTGAAATAGCCTAAGTGATTCCAGGGAAAGGAAGTGTTTTGAGCTCATTCAACCACAAAACTGAAAGAGTTACAGCATCGTATTTTTAAGGTATACATATTAGAGTTCCATCTATCATTTGTAAAGGAAACTTCTATGCCTAAATTTTAAAAAATGTTTTAAAAATAAGAGATAAAATACTAAACTTATTACAAGGAGATCTGGCTTTAATCACCTAGTCATGTGCAACTAGCTACATAATAAGGGCAGGTGATAACCTCACAGGGTCTTGATTTCCTCAGGAGTAGTTTGCTATTCATGGGCTGGAAATGGGGTTGGAACTCCAGAAGGCATAGAGTGTGCACATTAAAGTAAGGGCGATAAGAAAACCTGAAACTTTTGAATAAATTAAAATTGAGTATTGTGCCTGGAATGTAGGGTGGCTGTGAAGGTCTTTGTATAGTGTTAGTGTTGGGGAAGAGGGGGTTTTATCGGTGAGATATGAGGTTGGTGATCAAGGCATTTTGTACCCTCTGAAAGGGTTTGAAATTTAGCCCAAGGCCAAAAGAAGTTTGGAAGGGTTTAGGAAAAGGAGGGAAGTTGGCATTTTAGAAGGCTAATACTGGCTTTAATGCAAAACAATGAGAGTCAACAAGACCATAGCCAAAGAAGTTAGGTAAAACCTATTTGAATAATGTAGGCCAGAATGATGGTAACATGAATTACAGATGTAGAATTAGGGAAGCGGAGAAATGAGCTGTTTAGGAGGAAAAATCTATAAGATGCACTGACTGATGGGAAGGAGGAAACGTCATGGCTAATTCCTGTTTTGAGCCTTAAAAACATGATTGGAAATACAGAAGGGGTAGGTTTGGAAGGAACTGATTGATTCTGTTTTTATCAAGTTATTTTTTAAGACTGAACATCCAGTTATAAATTTCTTGTTAACAGATATTCGTTCCTTAAATAGTTAACTATCTTGAGATAATCATACTTTCTATATCATTTATTCTCATTCTAATTATTATATACATGTATGTGCCTTCAAATCTACATCCTCAGTCTAGGTCAGTCACCCGAAGTACAGCCCCAAATATACTCGTGAGGTTAAATTTATTTTCAATAAAAATTGTGCTTTGCTGTTCATTGGAAATATAAGATTTTTCAGATCTTGCTACTTATATATGGCATATGAAATGTTATTCAGTTTTAGATATTGAGAAACATAATCATTTTGGGGCAAGGATTGTGATGGGACTTTAGTGTCACTTTTGTACCTAAAATCACCACCTTAGAAATACTCCATGCTCAAATAAATAGTTATTGAATTAAACATTGAAAATCTAAGTTGTCAAATTGCTTCTATAAATAAGGAATGAGCAAATGGGTCTACTGGAAATCAGCATAATGATGAATAAATAAGGAAAATGTTATTAAATATTTCTATGGTACTATTATTTCTTTATCTCGAGATTACTAAAACCAGGTAATTCAAAACATTTGATTCCATCACTTCAGCTCTTATGTAAAAGAAATAAAATTTTAATAATGAAAAACTGACCTTCTCTGATGCTTGTTTACCCATGGTCTTCTCCTCCCTTTTTTGACTTTGTCAGCTGTGTCATTTTCCCCCGCACATGAATATCTGTTTACATTTTTTCTTAATTTATTTTTGATTTTGAAAAATATAGATAACTATTAAGTATATGTAAAGTGCCATGTTTTTTCAGTGACTTCAGCTAAAATCTTTGAAAGATTTTAATAAAAAGGATTTCTGACAACATAACAAAACAGAAATCAGGTTTGATAGACTTCAGCATATGTGAAGTATGTATCCTGTCTGTCTGAGAAAAAATTTAAGCATCCAGCACCTTTTCTGTATCCATCTTAACTAGCCAATCTTGTGTATTTACAACAGCAATGACATTGATGGATCACTTTAATTTACCTGGTGACCGACAGTTTGCCGGGACTATCTGTAAGAAGCAGCTAGAGCTGGTCCTGATCATTACAGATACGTGTATTGTTTCAGAAAAGTGTACCTGATCAGAAGCAGTTTAGATGTACCATTGTACCACAGATATAAAAATACATATTTTAGTATCCTGCTGATTTTTATTTTTCTCTTGTTCATTTCTTTTTTATGGAAAATTCAATGCCTGTACAAATCTATGCTAATTTAGTTATTTGATAAAATTAATTGTGATGCAGTTTGGCCTTTTAAAGTATGGAGGATAGTTTTTAAATTAAATTTGTATAATCGGGATTGATTTTTAGAAAACAGTATTATTTTTATGCCATTTTATGTACTTTAAAGTAAGAAACATTATTTTGAAAATAGCAAGTTGTGGTGTCAATTTTTCACTTAAATAGTTTAAACTTAGGTAAGGACTAGAAAATAGAATATATGACTTGCAAAGTATTATAGAATTTTAGTGAAGATACATGTAATAGAGGATAAGAAATGATAATCTTGGGAACACCAAGGAGGGAGAATTTAATTATTACACATATAATATGCAGAAGTCATTCTTGATGCTTAGCATGTATGGAATTTATATCTTTTTAAAATGTATTCAGAGCTAACATTATATTTAAGTGGACTAGATATCTTGTCTATATGATTATGTGGTGCTATAATAGAATTTTTAAAATTCAGCATATTTATAGAGCACCTATCATATGCCAAGATGTACACCAGACGTTTTCATATGTAAGCAGTGCACTAGACATCGTATTTTAACACAGGATGGGATCTACTGTCCTCCAAATGCCTTCTATTATCTCTTTTTGATCCCTGAAATTCTACTGATCAGACCTCAAAACTTAAACCTTTATCAGAAATATATATGTGTATGTGTATACACACACATATATGTATATGTGTGTGTTTTTAAATTAACTTCCTGAGAGGAGTTATTTCTTAAGTCTTCATAAATTCCTACCATACGGTCTGGTGTGAATGGTTATTGCCTCCTCTGTAAATAGGCTTTGACAGAGGAAGTAGAAATGATTTTAGAGGCCTTGACTATTTGAACTGAGCTGGTAGAGGAGCAAAAATTAGAGCCGAATGATAAAGAACCCTGTTTATTTGTTTTTCTTACATTACGTATCAAAAAGGACTTGTCCTGGCTACTTTTTACTGTGGTTAATTGAATAAAGCATAGCTTATATATTAGAAAAATCAAATCCATACCAAAACCCTAAGTTATTTTTTGTTTTGGGTTTTTTTTTTCTGTGTAATAGTGTAAGGATGACTCATGTGTTTTCACTTTATAACAGTAATACAAGCACACAAAAACATCACAGAGTGAATTGCTCATTCTAGTTTAACAAAGTACGTGGATGCATGGGAATAATTTCTGGGGTAGGGATATCTATGAGAATAGCCTGAATCAACAGAGAAAGTTGTGACGGCTTCATGAAACCCCTAACTGAGCGAAGTCCAGTTTTTGCCAGCAGTTTTGTGTGCTTTCCCATTTTCTGCCATAACTCTCTCTGTCAAGGTGGAAACTGGATATATCTTTGTAGAAAGAAAGGTAGCACCTCATTTACCTACTTAGGAAATGTGTGTGTTCAGTAGGTTTCTGGTACCTCTTAAATATTTACAAGGCACATTCTAAGCATTGACTATGAAATCTCAATAATGACTTTTCCTGTCAAGGAAATCTCCCTTCCTAATTTTGTGAACAGTCTCTCCAGAGATTCTCTTTCAGCCCAGGAAAGCTTGAACATTCATTACCTTGTTTTATTATTTAAGTCTGTAGGCATAGGACTGGGATAGATGATAGTGCTAAGTAGTATATAAAATTATATTTGAAACAATATAATTTTAGTTTATTTTAGCAAGTGAATTGGTGCACTATGTTGTCATCCTACTCTGACTTCTACTTGTTAGAGACCTTCCCACCAGATGGGCCAATATCAAACTTAGGTAATAGAAGCCAGGCTGCAAAAGCAGGGCCTCAGGCAGAATATAAACCATATCCATAATAGATAAGGTGCCTGTAAAAAGTACTGTCCAAACTGGAACACTTTGAGAGTAGAGGGCACTGTTAATAATAGGGCTGGAACAACATGTATAAACTGGGAGTATCTCAAGGGAACTGGGACATATGGTTACCCCAATGATAGAATTAATATAATTATTGAGACTAGATGAGTGAGGCTACATTTTATTAAGAGCTGGTGGTCAGAAAAGATGCTTGACCCGATTTCAATTTTCTGAGGCTTGATTGTGACCCAAGATGTGATCTGTCCTGGAGAATGTTCCACGTGCACTTGAGAAGAAAGTGTATGCTGCTGCTTTTGGGTGGAATGTCCTATAAATATCAATTAAATCTATCTGGTCTGTTGTGTCATTTAACACTTCTATGTTTCCTTATTTATTTTCCATTTGGGATATCTGTCTATTGATGGAAGTGGGGTGTTAAAGTCCCCTACTATTATTGTGTTACTGTCGATTTCCCCCTTCATGATTGTTAGCATTTGCCTTATGTATTGAGGTGCTCCTATGTTGGGTGCATAAATATTTATAATTGTTATATCTTCTTTTCTGACCAGAACGCTGTGAGATTAGAAATCAGTTACAGGAAAAAAACTGTAAAAAACACAAATACATGGAGGCTAAACAGTGTGCTACTAAATAACCAAGAGATCACTGAAGAAATCAAAGAAGAAATAAAAAAATACATAGAAACAAATGACAATGAAAACACTACAACCCAAAACCTATGGGACGTAGGTAGTTCCTAGGAGAGAAGCTTATAACAATTCAATCTCACCTCAAGAATCAAGAAAAATCTCAATCTACCTTACACCTAAAGCAATTAGAGAAAAAAGAACAAACAAAACTCAAAGTCAGTAGAAGGAAAGAAATCATACAAGATCAGAGCAGAAAAAAGTGAAATAAAAATGAAGAAAACAGTACAAAAGGTCAATAAAACTAAAAGTTGATTCTTTGAGAAGATAAACAAAATTGATAAACCTTGAGCCAGAATCATTAAGAAAAAAAGTGAGAGTTCAGAAATCAATAAAATTAGAAATGAAAAAGGAGAAATCACAACTGACACTGCAGAAATACAAAGGATTATAAGAGGCTACTACAAACAACTATATGCCAATAAAATGGACAACCACGAAGAAATGGACAAATTTTGGAAAGGTATGGTTTTCCAAGACTGACCCAGGAAGAATTAGAAAATATGAACAGACCCATCACAAGTAATGAAATTGCAACTGTAATTAAAAATCTTCCAAAAAACAAAAGTCCAGGATCAGATGGCCTCACAGGCAAATTCTATCAAACATTTAAAGAAGAGCTAACACCTGTCCTTTTCAAACTTGTCCAAAAATTGCAGAGGGAGGGACACTCCCAAATTCATTCTACGAGGCCACCATCACCCTGATACCAAAACCAGCCAAAGATGTCACAAAGAAAGAAAACAACAGGCCAATATCACTGATGAACACAGATGCAAAAATCCTCAACAAAATACTAGCAAACAGAATCCAACAAAACATTAAAAGGATCATACACCATGATCAGGTGGGATTTATCCCAGGAATGCAAGGATTCTTCAATATACAAAAATCAATCAGTGTGATGCACCATATTGGTAAATTAAGGAATATAAACCCTATGATTATCTCAATAGATGCAGAAAAAGCTTTTGACAAAATTCAGCACCGATTTATGATAAAAACTCTCCAGAAAATGGGCACAGAGGGAATCTACCTCAACATAATAAAGACCATATATGAGAAGCCCACAGCAAACATCATTCTCAGTGGTGAAAAACTGAAAGTAGTTCCATTAACATCGGGAACAAGACAATGATGTCCACTCTTGCCACTCTTATTCAACATAGTTTTGGAAGTCCTAGCCACATCAATCAGAGAAGAAAAAGAAATACAAATGGAAAAGAAGAAGTAAAACTGTCACAGTTTGCAGATGACATGATACTCTACATAGAAAATCTGGAAGATGCCACCAGAATACTACTAGAACTAATGAATGAATTTGGTAAGGTTGCAGAATACAAAATTAATGCACAGAAATCTCTTGCATTCTTATACATTAACAACGAAAAATCAGAAATTAAGGAAACAATCCTATTTACCATCACAATAAAAAGAGTAAAATACCCAGGAATAAACCTACTGAAGAAGGCAAAAGACTTGTATTCAGAAAACTATAAAACACTGATGAAAGAAATCAAAGGTGACATTAACAGATGGAGAAATATGCCATGTTCTTGGATTGGAAGAATCAATATTGTGAAAACGACTGTATTTCCCAAAGCAATCTACAGATTCAATGCAATCCCTATCAAACTACCAATGACATTCTTCACAGAATTAGAACCAAAAACTTTACAATTTGTATGGAAACACAAAAGATCCTGAATAGACAAAGCAATCTTGAGAAAGAAAAATGGAGCTGGAGGAATCAGGCTCCCCAAATTCAAACTATACTACAAAGCTACAGTAATCAAGACAGTAGGATACTGGCACAAAAACAGAAATATAGATCAATGAAATATAGTTCAACAGGATAGAAAGCCAGAGATAAAACCCACACACATATTGTCAGCTGATTTATGACAAAGGAGGCGAGAACATACAATGGAGAAAAGGCAGCCTCTTCAATAAGTGGTGCTGGGAAAACTGGACAGCTGCATGTAAGAGAATGAAATTAGAACACACCCTAACACCATACATAAAAACAAACTCAAAATGGATTAAAGACCTAAATGTAAGACCAGACATTATAAAACTCTTAGAGGAAAACATAGAAAAAAATACTCTTTGACATAAAGCACAGCAATATTGTTTTTGACCCACCTCCTAGGGAAAACAAAAGTAAACAAATGGGGCCTAATTAAACTTCAAAGCCTTTGCACAGGATAGGAAACCATAAAAAATATGAAAAGACAACCCTCAGAATGGGAGAAATTTTTGCAAATGAAGCAACGGACAAAGGATTAATCTCCAAAATATACAAACAGCTCATGTTTTCAAAAACCAAACAGCCCAATCCAAAAGTGGGTGGAAGACCTAAATAGACATTTCTCCAAAGAAGATATACAGATTGCCAACAAACACATGAAAAAATGTTCAACATCACGAATCATTAGAGAAATGCAAATCAAAACCACAATGAAGTATCTGTCATCTCACACCGGTCAGAATGTCCATCATCAAAAAAATCTACAAACAATAAATGCTGGAGAGGGTGTGGAGAAAAGGGAACCCTTTTGCACTGTTGGTGGGAATGTAAATTGATACATCCACTATGGAGAACAGTATGGAGAGTCCTTAAAAAACTAAAAATAGAACTACCATATGACCCAGCAATCCCACTACTGGGCATATACCCTGAGAAAACCATAATTCAAAAGGACACATGTACCCCAGTGTTCATTGCAGCTGTGTTTACAATAGCCAGGATATGGAAACAACCTAAATGTACAACGACAGATGGATGGATAAAGAAGATGTGGGATATATGTACAGTGGAATATTAGCCATAAAAAGGATCAGAATTGGGTCATTTGTAGAGATGTGGATGAACCTAGAGTCTGTCATACGGAGTGAAGTCAGGCAGAAACAGAAAAACAAATACTGTATATTAACACACATATGTGCAATGTAGAAAAATGGTACAGATGAACCTACTTGCAGGGCAGGAATAGAAAGGCAGATGTAGAGAACGGAGTTGTGGACATGGTGGGGAAGAGGAGGGGGGTACGAATTGGGAAATTAGTTTGACATAAATACACTACCATGTGTAGAAGAGATAGCTAGTGGGAACCTGCTGTATAGCACAGGGAGTTCAGCTCGGTGCTCTGTGACGACCCAGATAGGGGGCATGGGGAGGGGTGGGGGGGAGGTCCAAGAGGGAGGGGATATAGGTATACATATAGCTGATTCACTTCATTGTACAACAGAAACTAACACAACATTGTAAAGCAATTATACTCCAATAAAAAAAAAAGTTGGTGGTCATGTGAATGGCTAGGCAACCCTGGTCTAAAGGCACAGGGTCAGGCAGACATGTCCCATATTTGGACACGGATATATTTAAGTGGGATCTTCCTAGGACTGTCTTTTACTAAGAGAGTGTCTTGGTTCTGGTTAGCATATTAAAAAGAGAGGCATGTATAAAAGATTTGGAATTTAAAGTATACTTTCATCCACTCCAGTGTTTTGTGCTCCAGTAATTAATTTTCCTTCTCTTTCACCTCATAATTCATGCCACCACATTTAAACGTTCCTTATTGTTGGTAGTAGGAATTATACGCTTAGTTTGGAGGATGATCTTTTTAATAGCATTCCTTCTGTTCTTAATGGCAAGTTTGGACTTGGCTGGATTTAGCAATTGCTTTGAAAATTTGGTTTAGCATATTGTTTCCAAATGAAAATATGGGAATTAGAACAAGACAACAGATCATACAACTAGCACATGCTATTTTATATTGGTATTTAAATTTCAAAGTGCTTTTTTGTCCCTTTGTCACTACAGCACTTTAAAAATATTTAATGTGATTTTCCTTACACCTTTTTATATTTCATATTTATGTCTTTCATAGTTACATGGCTATCTTTCATACTTATATAATTTCATATCAGGACTCTTACAAAAACATGCTCTCTGTGTTTTTTATTTTTTTGAAATTTTTATTGAGCTAATTTGAGATTCATATGCAGTTGTCACATACAGAGATTCCATGAGCCCTTTGCTCAGTTTCCCTCAATGCTAAATTTTGCAAAGTTAATAACATACAATATTGCATCCAAAATATTTTCATTGATAACACTCTACCAACCTTATTCAGATTTTACCAGTTTTGCACGTGCTTATTTGTGTCTGTGTGTGTGTTTAGTTCTACACAATTTTCCTACATATGTAGGTCGGTCAAGGTATTGAACAGTTCCATCACCACAAGGGTTCCTCCTGTTGCCCTTATATAACCAGGCCCACCTCCGTTCTATCCCACCCACCCTATTCCTAACCCCAGGCAACCAACTGATATGTTCTCCATTTTAAAAATTTTATTTCAGAAATGTTATATTCATGGAATAACATAGTATGTAACCTTTTTTGGATTGATTTTCTCTATGTTTAAAACAATATGTATCTTTTCGCTATATACTTTTGGTCATAAGAATGTAAGAATGTGACAAAAGACAGTATTTAACAGTGTTTATTAGAGATTCAGGATAATGTATATTATCCTGAAAATATATTTCACTATATTTTAACATATATGGAAATAATTACTCTTCATTATTTGTATTAATGGAGGGAGCTGAGAGCCAATTAAGTGGTTAAGAGTACTACAGAATAAAAAAGTATGTGTCTGTGGGTCACAAAAATACTGATTGCATTGGTTTTTAACATGAGAGATTCATGTGAACATTGATCTCTGGAGTGTAATATGGACAGGGTATTCTCAGGGGTGTCACAAGTAGGGAGAAAAAGGTGGATTTAGGGTCAGAACACTTAGTAATTTACAGTATCTTGAATATGTTTTATGACGTTGAAGGACCCATACTGGAGGGAGTGTGTTAAATATGGACACTATTAATCTAGTGATTTTTAGTAACATGATTTTACATCTAGAAGAAGCCATATAACTAAAAAAATTCTGTTTGGCATTGAATATGAACTAGGTAGTGGATGTTTGCTCAGTCATAGGCCCCAAATTACAGAATGGCTTTTGTGTCCTTTCTCAACTTATGTGCTTACGAGAAAGTAAATAAAATGATTCTTCCTTGGCTATTATCAAAAAGTTGATACAACAAGTGTTGGCAAGGATGTGGAGAAAAGGGAAGTCTTGTGCACTGCTGGAGGGAATTAAATTGGTACAGCCACTATAGAAAACAGTATGGAGGTTCCTCAAAAACAATTAAAGATAGAAGTATGATATGATTCAGCAGTCTCACTTCTGTGTATGTATCTGAAAGAAATAGAATCACTATCTTGAAGAGTCTCACTTCTGAGTATGTATCTGAAGGAAATAGAATCACTATCTTGAGGTATCTGCACCCCTTTGTTCATTACAGCATTATTCACAATAGCCAAGATATGGAAACAACCTAAGTATCCATCAACAGATGAATGGATAAAGAAGACAATGGATGAATATCACTCAGCCACAAAAAAATAAGGAAATACTGCCATTTGTGATAGCATGGATGGACCTTGAGGGCATTATGCTAAGTGAAATAAGTCAGACAAAGACAAATACTGTATGGTCTCACTTATATGTGAAGTCTAAAAAAAGCCAAACTCATAAAAACAGGTTGGTGGTTGCCTGGGCCTTGGGGTTGGAAACACACGGAGATGTTGCTCGAAGGGTGCAAACTTCCCAGTTATAAGATGGAAAAGTTCTGAGGATCTAATGTACGGCATGATGATTGTACCTAACAGTACTGTATTATACACTTCAAAGTTGCTAAGAGAGTAAATGTTAAATGTTTCATCAAAAAATAGTTAATTATCTGCGATGATGGAGGTGTTAACTAACCTTATTGTGGTAATCATTTCACAGTATACACATGTATCAAATCATCACGTTACGCGCTCTAAACTTACATGATGATGTATGTCAATTTTATCTTAATAAAGCTGGAAAAAAGAGGGGGAAAACCAACAACAAGACACCCCACCAAAATCCAAAATTAATATTCTTGACAATAAGATCTTGATGACTTCATAAACTTAGATAATGTCTTGTTTAAGAATTCTCGGTGATTAGTTAGGTAAAACATGTTCAGTAAATGTGTGTTGAATAACTGCAGTTTATTAGATTGGAAAGTTGTTCTCTGTAAATCTGTATCATGCTAGTACTTTTTAAAATTAATTTATTTATTATTTTTGGCTGTGTTGGGTCTCTGTTTCTGTGTGAGGGCTTTCTCTAGTTGCGGCGAGCAGGGGCCACTCTTCATCGCAGTGCGCAGGCCTCTCTATCGCGGCCTCTTTTGTTGCGGAGCACCGGCTCCAGACGCGCAGGCTCAGTAGTTGTGGCTCACGGGCCTAGTTGCTCCGTGGCATGTGGGATCTTCCCAGACCAGGGCTCGAACCCGTGTCCCCTGCATTGGCAGGCAGATTCTCAACCACTGCGCCACCAGGGAAGCCCCATGCTAGTACTTTTAAAAAATCAATCATTAATTAATTAATTAGTAAAGAGGTAGGGTGGAATTTCTTGGTAGCAACATAGTTCAAATCTTACTGATCAGGGATTTTATATTTAGCTGTGTACTAACCAGCTAATCATTGTGAGTTGAGTTAAACCTCCAGCATTCACCAGAAGACAGAGAAAAGGCAGGCTCTTGCTATAAGGGGATCTTCAGGGTTTGCATTTTTGTTCACTTTTTTTCATTGTTTTTTTCTATTTGCATTGTTTTGTGGGATGCCAGTATCAGCTCACAAATATTTGAGGTGATTTTAAAGAAACTGTTTTAAAGCATTGGCTGTAATGGATTGTTCAGGGTGCTGCACTGTTCAATGAAAATAGGCTTAAATTGAAAATCCCTGGCACCATTGAAAGTGGTCTTTGTGGCAGGAAGTCTCTTATATAGTCTTATCATCATCTGTGTTTTATCATTTGCTATTCTAGTACCTGACTTGTATACGTAAGAAGCCCTCAGTGGTTCAGTGTCAAGCTCTCCAAACTCCCTCATACATAACTTCCAAATTGTAAGACGAGCCCAAGGTGCTCTGACAAAATTTGGTTCATGTCATCCTGCTTCTCCCCTTCTAATAACTCACCTTTCTTGAGTCCAGAGTGGCCTTCAGGTACCTCTCTTGAAGTTGAAAAGGAAAACTAACAGAATTTTTATAAAAACAAAAAACCTCCCAAAAAACCCAAACTACAAACCCCCAGTCATGAGTAGGATAAATTCCCTTAGATCCATTACCTCATTTGATTTTCATGTCAACCCCAAAAGGTTGATATTATATTCTCAATTTGACAGTTGAGAAAATGAGGTTTTTATAAAAGCTATGGAACTAGACCAGAGTCATAACAGCTAGCAATGCTGGAACTGGTCCTTGGTTTTATTTCATTAAAACTCTAAAGTTACACTGCTAAGTTATTAATGAATTAGGTTGCCACAGGGAAATAATTTCTCTTTCCTTCATTTTCTTTGGTGTAGAACCTGTTTGCTCTGTTTGGGCCGTCACTTCTTTTTGCTGTATATCTTTTTTCCTCATTTTTGTGTCTTCTCATTCCCTGAAGATTGATGCTTCAGATATACTGGGTTTATAACAGCTTTGCCTCAGTGGTGGATAAAGTTAGCCATAAACACTTTGCTGCTCCTCTCATCAAGAGGTGGAATCTATTTCTTCCCATCTTTAGTCTAGGCAATACCTGTGTGACCTGCTTTGACCAATACAGTGTGGCTTAAGTAATACTATGCCAGTTATGGGCTTAACCTTCTAGAGCCCTGCCAGCTACCACATTCACTCTCTTGGACCCCTGAGCCACCAGGAAATGTGGTTGGCTACCTTACCAGAGAGCCTGTCAGGAGAGGGAGAGAGAGAGAGAGAGAGAGGGAGAGAGAGAGAGAGAGAGAGAATCATTGAAGTCATCTTGGATTTCAGCCCCATATGTGCCCCCAGAAGACTGCTTCTCCATCAGTGACCTAAGTGAGACTAGTCAAAAAACCCAGCCAGCCGAGCCTAGCTCAGATTGTAGAATCATAAGCAAATAAATGCTTACTTTTTTTACGCTATTAAGTTTTGGGATATTTTGTTAAATAGAAGTAGATGCCAGAAATACTCACTGACTTACAAATTTATTTTGTCCTTCAGAGACTGAAGATGAGTATTATTTTCTGTCATCTTTATTCTCATACCAAGATACTGAGACCTCAGCCAAGGTGAGGTTCTAGTTCCTCTAGAAAAGGGAATTCAGAGAAATTTAATGGATTTGGAGTGTTAAAACTGGACAAATGAAAATTCAAGTGGGATAAGAACATCATTTTCAACTATCTGAAGGCTGGGTTGGTAAGAGGAATATAGTTGCTTTTGAGAATTCAAGGCATGGAAAGATAAAAAATGATCAGAAGCCACATATGAATAGCGAAACTCTCCTCACATTTAAATTAAACATGGAATTGTCCTATGTAGTGGACTGTCACAAGTGGCAGGGGCACCTGATGAAGATAATATGCTCTCCATTGCTGGAGAGTCAGAGTGCTTTAACTTACCACCATGCTCAGACGTGTGGCAGTCGTGGAGTCATGCTACTTGACCTTCTTTCAAGAAACTACTTATTTTTCAGCTGTGAGGAGTATAATTAGCTGACAGGTATAGCTGCAGAACCTTTAGAATCCTTTGTAGCATTCGAGCTGAGACAGTGCTCTTCAGGTCGTCTTCCAGCCATTGACAGAGCCTGGCTGTTTCTGCCAGTGCAGGCCTCTCCTGTACCCTGTCTTTGCTCTGCAGCTCTCCGTTATTAGGTTGGTCAAGACTTCCTGAGATCTGCACTGCATTTCTTATACTGTTCTCCTTGATTCTTCTTCTTACCATCTTACCGTGTAGGATCTGCTTTGTGGTCTGAGAAGGCTTCCCATGCATTATCCTTTTCTCTTCCTCGTTATCATTCATAGGTGTTACTCTTCAATAAACATCTTTATTCCTAACTTCTGGCTCAGCATCTGCTTCTGTTAGGATTCGAGCAAGATGTGATGGACAAAACTTAAACTGAGAGATGGATCAGTTTAGAAAAAAATTCAAGGTCTTTTCTAACTCAGCAATCCTGTAACATTATGCTGTTGCATCTAATTGCTCCCAGGTGGAGCTGGATAATCATTTTATAGCAATTCTAAGAAGTAAGGCAAGAGATACCTTTTGGGGTAGAGAAGGCACCTGTCTAAATCACAAACTATATTTTGGGAAATATTTTCTTCAAAATTGCAAAGGTGCATTTGCATTTGGTCTTCAAATATAATTCATTTGCTAATATTTGTAACAATCTGCAGTGATTTAAATCTATTAAACAGCACAAAAAGATGGAAATACATCGGTATCTAGTAAAAGATGTCTATGCAACACATGTTTTCTGGACAGATATCAGCAACATTGAAGATGATTAAAGAAAGCAGTATAGAAAAAGTGTCAATTCTGGTGGTATTTATTATAATTCGGAAAATACTCTTCCATTGCATCCAGATCTTACATAATTAGCACATAACAAAGTAACAATAATAATCAGCTTTGAAATATGGACCCTATTAAATTATGCATCTCTTGAATATATGTGGAATTCCAGAAGAAATTAAAATGTACTGAAATTATCTTATTAATCTTGAGTAGGAATGAAGTTCCTTAACGTTTTTTAATGTTGTGCTTATGTCAAATGAATGTAAAACAAATGCTTACACTGAAGGTTTGAAATTAAAAAAATCAGAAGATATGATTATTAGGCCAGCCTGTGTTTCCCAGACCTCCTCTGTTTAGACAGGCAGCCAGAATGTAACATGCCTTTGTGGTCATGCGCATTCCAGCTTCTCTCATGTTCTTTTGAGATAAATTCTGGAATCCCTGGGTATATCATGTGATATTTAGTAATCAGACATTGCTCTCATGGCACATGGAGTTTTTGATTTGCCTTCTATTTTTTAAAGCCACCTTTATTGAGCCTCTATCATCTGCCAGATAGTACCCCAAGTTCTTCAAGTAAATTACCCCATTAATATCACAACAGTCATATTAGATATGGGATATTATTGTTTCCATTTTGCACTCAAGAAATCTGAGCGTTAGGTTAAATAATATGACCCATGTCACTGTGGTGCATAAACATGGCGGTGCCTGGGGTTTAACTTAGCTATGGCTGGCTGCAAGGTCTGTGCTGTCATAACTGTTGTGTTACCTCGACATTTCTATTCTCCTACTTGCTTTTCTGTTCTGTCAGTCACTGAGAGTCAAAAGTGCCACTAGTCAGCATGGAAGAGACGGCTGCTGCTGCTCTGCTGCCGTTGAGACACAGGCTGTGGATGCCCAAGGTGCAGGGAGCTGACGTGCAGGTGGCTGAAGGAACTCTCCTTGTTGCCAAACGTGCTGTTATCACTGACTGCGCTGCTGCTGTCATTAGTGCTGCTGCCAACACTGCCAGTCCTGCTGACGCCTTGAGCTCTTGGGGTCTCAGGGTGATTCTGTAGACAAGCAGCTGCTTGTAGATTTCACTTGCTCATTACCTGTAGATCCTTTGCCGTAGGACTCAGGCTTACGTCCACAGAGCCTGGGATGGAAGACGATGGGAGGTATGTTTTATCTTCCCCAACATCTGGGGCAACTGGCCTTGAACCAAACACATGTACTTCGGTTCTCTTTTCTCTTCTTCCTTAGAGATTTCTTTTCCTCAGAGGCTCTTTCTTCTTTCACGCAATGCCCCAGCAGCCCTGGAAACATGAGCGTAGACACTTGAACCTTAGAATGAACATAATTTAGTCTTAATGTGGAAGCCCCACTACATTGGATATTTCAGTTTGAAAAATATAAAGAGCCCTTATATTTTATAATCATGAACATATACTAAGCTGTGCAGGAATTGAATCATGCTAATTATTAAAGAATTGCTATAAACAACTTTGATCTCTAGCAAGGGTGGTTTCAGTTTGATTTACATTATTTGTAAGAAAAAATAATTACTAGAGCTTAAAAAGTCAAATCTTTTCTTTGAAGCTCGATCAATATTCATACAATTCATATCAGAAGGCTTCCAGGGACAAGGTGATTTTGTTGGCAGGGTGATTCTTTTTTACTTTTGCTTCCAACCCTAACTCAAAAGGAGGGCAGCGTTGTCTCAAAGCTGGAAAATAAGGAAATAGCATGAAAATTTACAAACCTCTACTCGTTAAAAACATAAAAAATAAGGACTTTTTAACTGAGGGAGAAGAATGTCACATTGCTGAATTCTTTACCATCTTAACTGAAAGCAAAAACCTGTTTGAAGTTTTTAATTGAGAAAAGCATATGGGGGAAAAGAGCTCTTAGTTCTATGCCGGAAGTGTTTCTTTTTCTTTTCTTTTATTGCTTACATCTAGTCTAGAAAGAAAAAAAACAGTTGTGTCAGGATCCTGGTCAGGATCCTCTTCTTAAGGACTGTTTTTTTCCCTTAGGGATAAAGCAGTCAATTTTCTTGTTTGAGTACAGTGAAAGTTTATATTTCCATTCTACCTGCCATAATAATTGAGAGTTTTATGTTTTTTCTTCGTTTTATCAAGATACGATTAGAGTATCATTGACTTACAACACTATGTTAGTTTCTATTACACAGCATAGTGCTTTGATATTTCTATACATTTCACAATGATCACCACTATAAGTCTAGTTACCATCTGTCACCCTACAGAGATATAGCATTATTATTAACTATATTCCGCACAGTGTACATTTCGCAAGATGACTCATTTATTTTGCAACCAGAAGTTTGTACCTCTTAATCTCCTTCACCTGTTTCACCTGCTTTATGTTTTATTAATTAAGAAAAGGGGGATTGGTAAATAATAACTTAAACACATACATTTCTGACAGGGTGAGCTTCTTGATTTGTCAGATGTATGGATTTATAGAATGAATTTGCATTCAGTACTTTTATTTCCAGTAAATTGCATGAGGAATTTAGTTTATTTAACGAATGTAAATATGTGAATTTTGAATGTATTTATATATTTAAAGTTATCCTAATACACGTTAGGATGTTTTTTACGTGTGTAATGTACATTTTTTCTTCTTAATTGAATTTTAAAAATTTTAAAATTGGAGTGAAAGAAAAATGTTAGTATATGAAAAATAACCTAATAATGTTATTGTGTTTAAACATCATACAGAGATACATGTTTTGTTATTTTCTGAGATACATGCCAGAGTATATTGTAAAGAACTCTATCTCTGGATAAAATAAAATTCCAGAAGCAGTACAGAGAAAAATAAAATATAGTTGCCTTGTATTTCTGATCCTCCTTATTTTTTAGTTTTTAGTGGGAATTTATGCCTCTTCCATAAAGGTGCTAATGTTCTAATGTAGTTAAAATTGTAGAGGAAGAGCTCTTAAAAGTTTGTAGGATGACAAATGACATTTATAAATATTAGTGTTTATTAGTATTTAATATCCTTTCTGTTATCTGCACTTAATGTTTCCATTTCATTTCAACAGTATGTGTAAGAAATGGCTGATCCTTTGCTAGTTAGTTTTATTCTGCCTTATGCTATAACCTGTTTAGGCAGATAAGGTTTGCAAGTAGTTGAATTCAGAGTTCATATTGGAGTAGACTGGTGGGAATATTTCTCAATAGTTTTTCAAGGAAATACTAACTACTTTATCCTATATATTGAAATTATTTTTATCTTTATTATATACAACCATAGAAAACTTGAGTTCATAAATTCTTAGAAAATTAAAACAGCAAAACAATGATTTGGAAAACAATCAATTAAAACCATAAATGGTTTAGGGAATCCCTGGAAATGGAAATGCTACCGAATGCTACTACAGAGTGGATTTTTTTAATGTCTGAATTCAGTAACCTGTGAAGGGAGAACTTTTAAATTGAAAATAATGACAGCACCTTAATTATGGTGATTTTATTGAAAGCCTGCTACTGTAATAATAAGGTGCATTTTAGGTTTCCAGAGCCATGGCAGCTGTCAAAAACCAACAATTTTTCCCTGAGAATAGGTTTGGTGTAATGTTTTTCAAGGACAAGTTGTTCAGCTATTGTCTCAGTGAGCACAGCTAGTTAATATTCAACAGTTTTCTTAATCAAAATTGTATGTCCTGCTCCCCAGAGTGTTTGTTAAAGTGATTGTATGTTTATCAGAGCCTTCAACAGCAGAAACAGAATATTCCTAGACGAGGTGCTGGTAATGAGAACCTATATTTTCCTGGGGTGCTGATAAGAAATAGAAAATGCTGTCAAAATACATTGTTTGTAAAAAAAAATTACTATAGCTCAAAAAGTCAAACCTTTCTTTGAAGCCCTTGTACTTTCTATTACTTCAATTGTTTACCTAGGATAATGGGGCAGCAGGTGTATGGTGATATCCTACTATAAACTCCAGGAATTTCATGCCAGTGACCAAATAGTCTGGGGAGCTATTAATCATTGCTTCTGTTGGGTGGCTGATTAAGGTTCTTCACAACACGTTTCCTTTAGATTACAGAAAGTTCTTAATGAAGTAAAGCTTGGGGGGCATTAGAGAGCTCAATCCGGCATTCTGCAAATGGTGGGGAAGGCAAGCGTTGCCAAAAGTAAAATAATGCAACAGCTAACGTTTTCCATGAGATACAGTGTCTAAGATGCCGGTTTTGTTACTGCTTTTGTTTTTACCTCAAGTTATTTTATATTGCCAGGTGCTACTGAGCTGGAAGCAGAGCTATCCTGTTGGGTATGACTTTTCTTTCCAAGGGTAGTACCTACCACTTAGACACACACGCGTGCACGTGCGCACACACCTCTTTCTCCTCCTCTCTTTCTCTCCCCTCCTTGAAATAATCAAGGATACATTGTTTGAAAAATACAGTCCCTGTAAAACTAAGAAGAACATTTTGTATTTTATTTGTTTTGTCTCCAGTTGAATTCTATGAGAAATGAAGTCTTCTGCAAACAGTTCATTTTAATTAGTATGTTGGTAGATTCTCCTGTAGAATCATAACGTTCACTAATAAAAAGTTTTCAGCCATTGTTTCACATAATAAAACGTGTACTTTGAACATTAATTAGGAAACAATGCACCTAAAACCCATCGGAGTTAATCTTTGTAAAATTTTATTTTTGGGGGGGCTTCCCTGGTGGCGCAGTGGTTGAGAGTCTCCCTGCTGATGCAGGGGACACGGGTTCGTGCCCCGGTCTGGGAAGATCCCACATGCCGCGGAGTGGCTGGGCCCGTGAGCCATGGCCGCTGAACCTGCACGTCCGGAGCCTGTGCTCCACAACGGGAGAGGCCACAACAGTGAGAGGCCCGTGTACCGCAAAAAAAAAAAATAATTTTTTTGAAGGTTACAGCCAGGGATATTGATCACTTCAGTGATACTGAGATACTGAGATAAGATACTAAGATAAGTGTGTATTGATCTTTGATATAGAAAGATGGGCACATTAATGTAAAAATTGATTGTTGCTATGTATTTGAAACTTAAGCCACATTATTTGCTGATATTCAAAAATAACTCATTTACTTGGTATTGTTATGTGTAGTTAATTTCTAACTACTTTTTAGATAAATTGATCATTTCATATTTTAATTTATTTTAATTTGTAGCTTATAATTGTTTCAAAATGTGAATCACAGATTGATTTGATACGAGTTTTTGGTAGAATTGTGGATCGGTCAGTCCAACCAGGAGATGGAAACCATAGGAGGTTAAACAAGAGTTTAATATAAAAAATATAAAATATTATTAAATTGTGACAACAGAGTAACTGTGAGATATAGGGAAACTTATGCAATACCCAGGGGCCAAGGGAGTGTACCAAGGAAGGACAAACTTGGAAGAGGTTCGGATCTTTGGAGAAAAGGTATAATTCATCCCATTGGATAGCAGAGAAGTTCATGGGTTTGGTCACACATCTGGAGGTGGTCTCCAGTTGCTGAATAACGTGGCAGCAGAGAGAACAGGAGGAACCCTGGCAGTCAAACCAGAGATGGCGTGTCAGAGGGCGTGGGCCCCCTCCAGATTGCTCGTTGGGTAGAGTCCTCACTGCAAAGGAACTGAGGACCTGTAGTGGGACCATCAGGAGTTCAGACAGGTAGCACCCAGGCCTACTCAGACAATTGTGGCACTGGCGCGGGTTGTAAGATTGGCAAGGAGTCATGCATTCTGGGCTCCATGTGTGGCTGGGGTAGAGCTCCACTGAATGTGTTCACAGTCACATCCAGACCACCCCACCACCAGCAGAAACCTCGGGAGAGCCCCTTCTTTCTCTTGTATCCCTCCAGCTTTCTCTATCAGGAAAGGTCAACAGCGTGCTTATTATAAAGAAGAAATGCTTAAAGGAATTCCACTTATGATCACAGAGGATATATCTATTGAAGGGTGCAGTCAGAGCTGGAGGGCAGTTAATTCATAACTGGCATACATTGCCTCTCGTTTAGATGTAGTTGTAGTTAATGTTGTAACAAAACCGATAATTCAGTTACGAGTGTCATGTTCTCTACAGGTGCCCTAGTTTTAGCCCCTTGTACTTGTCTATCCTGATTAGTTGCATTATCCATGTTTTCAGTAGCTGAGAGCTTAAGACTGTGCTTAGTTTTCACTGTATCTTGTTCACACACCATGCATAGCTCTCTGAAGTGGGATAGGAGCCTCTCTACATATGCCACTGTATGTATTCCCAAATTCTTTAGATTAAGTGTTTGAGCAACCTCAGTGGGAAAGACTCATGGAATATCAATAAACTCTATTCTATTTTGAGCTATTTAGATCTCTTTTATAAGCAAGTGAGGAAACTATTTACCCCTACAGTCTGAACTAGAAATAGCACGCAGTTCATTTGGCAAAGCTAAGGAGCGATACTGATTTTGAGGCACTGAGGAACATGCAAGTGCATAGATGAGTTTTTTACTAGGTATTTTTTTCTCTGCTGTTAGTACAACTATTATTGTAGTTAAGGTGAGAAAAATTTATTATTAGTGACTGCTTCCTGGTGTTCTATAGATGCTATTATTTACATTTATATTCATATACTGTTGTAATCATATATCAATGAGCTGTCACCTATGTGTATGTAAGAGAGAGGTATACAGGTATCCATGTGTCAAGGTGTTTAAAAAGATGTATACCAATTAATAATTCTTTCATAAAACTGGTTTATTGTGAACCACAGTAACAGCTGTGTGCTAAATCGCTCACAATATTTATGTCTGTTATTGCTTTAACATAGGAATTAACACTGGCAAGCAAATTTTTTTCTAGCACCCAGGACATAGAACAGTTTTATTATAAGTGGTTTATTCTTTCTTAGGTTAAAGAAAAAAAAACGTCTTTGATGGAAATACTGTAATTGCTTGACAATTTGTTTTGTATTTATAATCTTTCCTCAGGGTGGGTGCTTTTTCTACCCCCTTTAGGTGAAAGAAGGAAGGAGGGAGTATTTTATCATACATGTTAAAAAATTTCCAACATGAATAAATCCAACAGATAAATTGCTTGCAATTACATTTTTAAAAGAGTGTTTCAGGAACATAAGCATTGAAAAGCTAATACTTAGTACAAATGGTTCATTTGTCGTGTGGAAAATAGGCAATGCTATAAAAGCCATTATGATCCACCCTTATAAAATGAGTAATGGAATAATTATAGGAAAAGAAATATGCTTTGCTGTGAAAGCATTTTCTGAAATCTTGTAACATTAAGGTAAAATCTACTAACCCTGAATTCAGTACGTGATAATAAGGTCTATGAATTCATCTCCATCTACTATGAATATAACAAAGTATTACATGTTGAAGTGGACATAGGAGCAATATAAGATACTACTCCCAATTTTAAGGAGCTTGAAGTCTCCAGCTTTTAAACTGTAGATATTTTGTTTGTTTCTGCCACAGTACCAAGAAACGTACGAAATAATTGAGTCAAAAATACCTAACTCATTTAAACAAAAAAGAGTGAAGAAAGAATTAAATGATGAAAAAGAACGTGGGGCTAATAAATGGTAGGTTATCAATTAACAGACATTCACAAAATGCATCATTTCCATGGCTCTGTGAACGTGAAGCTTGAAAACAATAAGTTTATTTTTCCTTTGGTTATAAAGGGTAACATGTAATTATACCATTTATTGAGTGTACTCTAAGTAGAAGACGGATATGCGCAGAATTGATTGTCTTTACCGATTTTTCCTCTAAGATCCACATTATTTGGGACCTCTTAGTTTTAAACGGAAGTTCAGACACAACAGGAGATTTGCACATGGTCACACAGCCAAAAGTATGAACAGAGATGCCAATTCTGGTTTGCACATCCCCAAAGCCAGGCCCATTCCACTACACAGTTTGGCTTCTAAAAGTTAAAAATAATTAAAGCATTTACTTCTTTAGATGTTAAGGAATTGATAATTTTAATAACTTCCATGTTGAATTTAAAGACTGAAAATTCAGCTGGGAATTTCTATTCGATTTATAGTCACTCAGCTTTTACTTCTGTTCCCTCTAAAGTAGTTGAAAACTAAAATGTGCTATGAGTGAGCAAAGTGAATATAAATTTTGAAACTCATTTCTTTCCTAAATCTGGGAACCTTCCTTCTTCTATTGAGGCCTTCACTGGGACTTTTGTGTTTCCCTCATGGCTTGCGTAACAATTTTGTGTTGATTTCATCTTTGTGGCTTATTTCTAGATTCTTATTTCTCTAACGTGACTTCTTAAATATTACAGGAATGAAAATAATCATCATAATAGTGAATTTTCACATTTCCCTTTCATTTTCTATCATCCCATTATACCAATAAATATATTGAGTATTTTCAGGTTTATTTCTTACCTCTTCAATTAGAAAGTAAGCTACTTAAAGGTTGTGTCACCATTTTCTCTTAATGAGGGAGGCTGTACACAGAGGTTACTTATATAATAAATATTATAGATTAAACATCTGATTATTCTGAGTAGGGGGAGTATTATGAAATCAGGTTTGGGTAATTCTAACAAGATGTTTGATAGACTTGGTTTCTGAACTTCTTGACAAGATTAGTCCATTATGATAATATGCATATTTTGCAAGTTTGGAATAAGAAATATTGCATTCTCTTTAGTAAGAGCCCTGACAAATGGTCCAACGTTAGAAAAATTCATCAAATTTTTTACAGTGAGGTGGTGTGATATCATCGGGAAGAGGTTAAGTGCTTTGCCGGAAGGATCCAGAAACAAGTCTAAGCTCTAAAAATTCCTTAGAAATATGCATCATGGCTGAGTGAATAGAGAACGAGCTTTAGAGTTACATGACCTGGGTTTGAATTCCAGCTCTATCATTAGCTATATGAATTTAGCCAAGTTAAGTAATCTCAGTAAACCATGTTTCTTAATCTACGAAATAAAACTAATAGCATCTCACTATAATGTTTTTGTGAGGATTAACTAGAATAATAAATGAAAAGTATCTGGAACAAAGAAGTTGCTGAACAAATGCAGCTACTTTCAGTTTTAAATATCAAAGTTTATTTGATGCAGATTATTTGATGTACTGAAGATGATTAATTTTCTGAATATTGTGGGGAGAAAATCAAAGAGATTTTAACTATCACAGAAAGCCTACTTGTTCCCCAGTATGGCTATTAAAAACTGTGATTAGCATTTTAAAAACATTTTAAATTCTGTTTTTAAGGTAAACATGTACAGTGACTTTTAGTTCTTGGGAAAATTTAGTCTGATGTTGTTTTGGGCTCTTAGGTTAATTAGTCTCTTCCTTTGAAAGAGTTAAGCTGCTGGTGACTGACCTTTTCTCTAAGCTAATGGGTGTGTTAGGATCTTTAATCTGCTTCCTTTTAGTTTCCTTCTCATAAGTCACAGAGTTCAGGAATAAGACATTCTTTGGTGAGTTGTGTTTATTACATGCTCGTATAACAGCCCATTGTTATTTAAGAATTAACTGTAGAGTTTTTATTCCTATGTATTATAAAAATCAGAACAATTGTGCAAAAATGAGTATTATACATCAAGGTAATGTTTGCGTTACATTTTCAAGTGAGTGTATTGATCTATATGTGAAGAATTTTTAGTTGAAATAGTATAGTGATTTTGACCCTCTTACTGAGTTCCTTCAGGCCAACTTCATACATTCTCTCTTCCTTCTGGTGTTTGTAAAATGGTCAATTGCAATGATTATGTTCAGCTTTGAAGTGCTAGGCCTATCGATCTAATAAAAATGTCCCAGAACACATTGTGAGATATTTTTAACCAGAAGGACTCTAGTAACCTAGAGAAATTGGACAGAACAAGTAACTTAAGTTTTTTTTTCTCAGGGAATAAATATAGACGGAAATTATAGAGAAGATGATTAAGACTGATCTCTAAATATTCAGTCATCCTAAAATAGTTATCCCTCTCACAGAAGGGAGCATTATTATTTACTAGGATTACAAACCAATTGATCACCTGACATCTTGTGGCTGATTGTGGGTTGGTGAGGGAATGAAAAAAGCCTTTATGAAGCATTGGCATTTTCACAGTTGCATTTCACAGATAACAGTTTTGATTTTCAGCACTTTTTGTGCTTAAAAATAATGTGTGTTTGTTCGTGTGTGTATCTTAACTTTGAACATGAGAAAATTAAACCTCAGACAAGTCAAATATTTTTCAAGGTCACATAGTTTAAAATTGACAAATGGAATTTCAACCCAGTTTAGTCTGATTTCAAATTCTCATCTTTGCTGCCATGTGCCTTTGTTTCTGAACTTCATTGTAATTTTAAGTGCCTTGCTGACTGAATTACAAATGAATATGTTTGTCTTGTTCTCAATAAAAATTTATTCATTTCTGTAATGTTGAGTGTCTGCTGGTGCTTAGTATTTTAGTCACTAGGGATACAGTAGTGAACAAGATGGACACAGCCCTTGCTTTCAGGAAGATTATTTTCTAGTTGGGAAGGACACCAATAATCAGTTCGGAAAAAAAGCAATAAAAATATCAGGTATCAGAAGTTCAGTGGTAGAAAATTAAAATGTGGTAATGTGGCTGAGAGTGACTGAGCAGCATCTTTGGATTGGTTAGTCAGGGAAGGTCTCCTAAGGATGTGATATTTAAAACAGGTTTTATTGGCCAAAAAGAGTCAGTCACATGACAACTGAGACTGGGGGAGGAGGTTGTTAATCAGGGCAAAGAACCTAAGTGTTCCTGATAGAAATAGTAGAGTGGTGGTGTTGAGGTTGGAAGGCAGGCCTGGGTCAGGTCACGTAAGGGTATACAATTTATGTGCAACTAGAAGCAACCATATGGAATTAATTAGAAAATGGACATGAAGGGAACTCTTGTAGGTCTGTGGAGTGTGATTGTGGAGGCAAGAATGGAAACAGAGATCCCAGAGAAGAGTTGTGTGCTATTGCCAAACTAGGGGTAAAGCTGCTGAAATGGATTAGATGTGGATGGTGAGTAAAAAGAGGGATCCTGTTGGAAGCATTAATATTGTTAAAATGACCATAGTACCCAAAGCAATCTACAGATTTAATGTGATCCCATCAAATTACCCATGACATTTTTCACAGGACTAGAACAAATAATCCTAAAATTGATATGGAACCATAAAAAACCCAGAATTGCGAAAGCAATCCTGAGGAAAACTGGAGGCATGACCCTCCCAGATTTCAGACAGTAGTACAAAGCTACAGTAATGAGAACAGCATGATACTGTCACAAAAAACAGACATGGATCAATGGAACAGAATAGAGAGCCCAGAAATAAACCCACACACCTACGGTCAATTAATATTTGACAAAGGAGGCAAGAATATACAATGGAGAAAAGACAGTCTCTTCAGCAAGTAGTGTTGGGAAAGCTGGACAACTGCATGTAACTCAGTGAAGCTAGAAAATTACCTCATACCATACACAAAAATAAACTCAAAATGGCTTAAAGACTTAAATATAAGACATGACACCATAAAACTCCTAGAAGAGAACATAGGTGAAACATTCTCTGACATAAGTCTTGGCAGTGTTTTCTTAGGTTAGTCTCCCAAGGCGATAGAAATAAAAGCAAAAATAAACAAATGGGACCTAATCAAACTTACAAGCTTTTGCACAGCGAAGGAAACCGTAAACAAAATGAAAAGACAATCTACAGAATGGGAGACAATAATTTGCAAACTATGCAACCTTCAAGGGCTTAATTTCCAAAGTATACAGGTAGCTCATACAACTCAATAACAGAAAAACAACCAAGTCAAAAAATGGGCAGAAGACCTAAATAGACATTTCACCAAAGAAAACATACAGATGGCCAATTGGCACATGAAAAGATGTTCAACACCACTAATTATTAGAGAAATGCAAATCAAAACTACAATGAGGTATCACCTCACACTGGTCAGAATGGCCATCATCAAAAAAATCTACAAACAATAAATGCTGGAGAGGGTGCTGAGAAAAGGGAACCCTCTTACACGGTTGGTTGGAATGGAAATTGATACAGTCACTGTGGAGCACAGTATGGAGGTTCCTTAAAAGACTGAAAATAAAGTTACCATATGATCCAGCAATCCCATTCCTGGACATATATCTAGAGAAAACTTTAATTCGAAAAGATACATGCACCCCGATGTTCATCGCAGCATATTACAAAAACCAAGATGTGGAAGCAACCTAAATGTCCATGGACAGATGAATGAATAAAGAAGGTGTGGTACACACACACACACACACACACACACACACACACACACACACTGGACTATTACTCAGCCATAAAAAATAATGAAAATGCCATTTGAAGCAACATGGATGGACCTAGAGATTATCATACTAAGGAAAGTAAGTCAGAGAAAGACAAATATCATAGGATATCACTTATATGTAGAATCTAAAGTATACAAATGAACTTATTTACAAAACAAACAGACCCACAGACATAGAAAACACACTTATGGTAACCAAAGGGGAAAGGGGGTGGGGGAGGGATACATTTGGAGTTTGAGATTAGAAGATTCAAAATACAGTATATAAAATAAACAGCAGAGACCTACTGTATAGCACAGGGAACTATATTCAATATCCTGTAATAAACCATAATGGAAAAGAATATGAAAAAGAATATACATATATATGTATAACTGAATCACTTTGCTGTACACCAGGAACTAACACAACATTGTAAATTAACTATACTTCAATAAAAAGAAAGAGGAATCCTGGATAACCCCATTGACTTTTTTTAGTATTTTGGTGGATGATGGTGCAGTTTATTGAGAAGGGAGAACAGATTGGATGGTTGGAGTGAGAAAGTCACGGTTTATTAGGGTCAAATTAAGTTTAAATATTAGTTTGAACCATGTGAAATTACTGGTATTCAATTTTTGACTGTCAAAAGTGATAATTTCTTATAGTTCAACCTAATACTTAATAGACATTCTTGCAGAGATTTAAAATAGGCCACTGCACATATAAGTCTGAAGTACTAGAGGCAATCTGGGATGAATACATAGATTTGAGAGTCATCACTATGGGAACAGATGAGGTTAAAAAAAAAAAAGGAGTATGTAGATATAGCAAAGAACAGGGTCCAGGATGATCCAGAGTGGAAGCAATATGAATTGTATGGGTTGGCAAGATGTGGGAAGTTACTAATTAGGTCCTTTGCCTGTTTGTGATTATCTGACCCTCATTTACTTGTGCGTATTTTTGTTGGTATCTGAATGTGAAACCTAACCTCTATTTGCTTACACATTTTGCATCCTATTGGTTAAGTGAGCCTTGGGCTATTTTGAAGTGTTTTGTATTTTATTTTATTTATTTTATATTTTATTTTTTAAAATAAGATTTATGTGTCATACAGTGGAGTCTGGGGGATAAACAGATGGTGGAGATGATAAATAGAACTTTCATAGCCAAAATGGCTCTTTTCTTGCTTTATTTTTTTGCCAAGAATGTAGCTTTCCCACCTGTGTCAACATGCATGTGCACACACACACACACACACTCAAATCATCAAAAACATGAATTTAGGATTCAGTGTAACTTCTGATTTTTTCCTACCAAATATACAGTATATTTGGGGGCATTTAAAAAAGTATCTATGCATCATTAATCAGAAACTAAATCAGGTTAGAAACTAAAAGAATATACTGGATATAGAAAACACTTTTACGAGCCAGTAGTTTGGGTTTACATATAAATGTTTTAACTGCATATTACCAGAGTTATCAAAATTGATATGTGCCTCAGCAAACAATGGGCAAGAAAGTGCTATCAAATTTTGATCTATTACAGAGTTAAGGAAAGGTAAAGGAACTAGTTATAGTTGTTGATACATACTGGTTACTATCTGAATAATAATTCACAATAATCTCAGGAAATTATAGATAGAAAATATAGCCTAGCAAAAGTATTGAAGAAAAACTTGCTGTGAAAAATGGAGTGCTCTGAATACTAAACTAACACTTTTCACACCATCAGATTTTATTTTAAAGTATAATTTTGCAAAGAATTAAACAGATTATTTGTTGTAAAAATGGGATTCCAATCTGAAAAATAACTAAAAAAAGGTAATTTAAAGTTTGTATTACTACTTCTCCAGATTTATGGTGAATTTTGAAAACATCTGTTTTTATCCCAAGAGAGAATGGAAGTGACCATCATAGCAAATATAAATCTAGACTAGATAAACATATAAAATTAGAAATATATAATAAACATATTACATATTTATAGGGAGATATTGGGGATACTAAATGGATTGTACAGTTTTAATATGTAGTATCTATGAAATATATATATGAAAAAAATATATATAGACTGTCTTTTCCCCTTTCATTTTGAAACCATCTGGTTCCTATTTATATTTTGCTTGTTTTAAAGGAAAGCATAATTGATCTGATTTTTAGAATGAAGCAGTTTCTCATCATGTATTAGAGGATGTCATTTACTATAAAATTTCCAACACTGCCAACATATTTTTTTGGTCAAAAAATGTAACAGAAAACAAAATTAAAAAAATTATTTTCGTTGTTTACATTTCCAAAATGAAGTACTGGCGGGGTGTATATTAGGTCATAACATAGTCTGAACAAATGGGCAATCATATTTAATGGTTTTATTGATGATTAGGTTTATAGGTCTCACAGTTCTTCTGTATGTAAGTGTTGAAAGTGAAAAATATGCAAATAAACAACCTAACCTTACACCTGAAGGAACTAGAGAAAGAACAAGCAAAACCCAAAGTTAGTAGGAGGAAAGAAATCATAAAGATCAGAGCAGAAATAAATAGAGATGAAGAAAACAATAGAAAAGATCAATGAAACTAAAAGGTGGCCCTTTGAGAAGATAATCAAAATTGATAAACTTTTAGCCAGACTCATCAGGAAAAAGAGAGAGAGGGATCAAATCAATAAAATCAGAAACAAAAAAGGAGACATTACAATGGACATCACAGAAATCAAAGGATCATAAAAGACTACTAGAAACAACTATATGCCAAAAAATGGACAATCTAGCAGAAATGGACAAATGCTTAGAAGGGTACAATCTCCCAAGACTGAACCAGGAAGAAACAGAAAATATGAACTGATCAATCACAAGTACTGAAATTGAAACTGATTTAAAAACTTCCAACAAACAAAAGTCCAGGACCAGATGGCTTCACAGGTGAATTCCATCAAACATTTAGGGAAGAGTTAATACCTATCCTTCTCAAACTATTCCAAAAAATCTCAGAGGAAGGAACACTCACATACTCATTCTGTGAGGCCTCCATCACCCTGATACCAAAACCAGACAAAGATACCACAAAAAAAGAAAACTATAGGCCAATATCACTGATGAACATAGATGCAAAAATCCTCAAGAAAATACTAGCAAACCACATCCAACAATACATCAGAAGGATCATACACCATGATCAAGTGGGATTTATTTCAGGGATGCAAGGATTTTTCAATATCTGCGAAGCAATCAGTGTGATACGCCACATCAACAAACTGAAGAATAAAAACCATGTGATCATTTCAATAGATGTAGAAAAAGCTTCTGACAAAATTCAACATCCTTTTATAATAAAAAATCTCCAGAAAGTGGGCATAGAGGGAACATACCTCAACACAGTAAAGGCCATATATGACAAACCCACAGCAAAAATCATTCTCAATGGTGAAAAGCTCAAAGCACTTGCTCTAAGATCAGGAACAAGACAAGGATGTCCACTCTTGCCACTTTTATTCAACATAGTTTTGGAAGTCCTAGCCATGGCAGAGAAGAAAAAGAAATAGAAGGAATCCAGATGGAAAAGAAGAAGTAAAACTCACTGTTTGCAGATGACATGGTACTATACATAGAAAATCCTAAAGATGCTACGAGAAAACTACTAGAGCTCAACAATGAATTTGGTAAAGTTGCAGGATACAAAATTAATACACAGAAATCTGTTGCATTTCTATATACTAATGAAAGACCAGAAAGAGAAATTAAAGAAACAATCCCATTTATCATTGCATCAAAAAGAGTAAAATACCTAAGAATAAACCTACCTAAGGAGACAAACGACCTGTACTCCGAAAACTATAAGACACTGATGAAGGAAACAGAAGAAGACACACAAACAGATGGAAAGATATACCATGTTCTTGGATTGGAAGAATCAGTATTGTCAAAATGACTATACTACCCAAGGCAATCTACAGATTCAATGCAATCCCTATCAAATTACCTATGGCATTTTTCACAGGACTAGAACAAAAAATCTTAAAATTTGTGTGGAAACACAAAAGACCCCAAATAGCCAAGCAATCTTGAGAAAGAAAAATGGCGCGGGAGAAATAAGGCTCCCTGACTACAGACTATACTATAAAGTTACAGTAATCAAAACAGTATGGGGTACTGGCAGAAAAACAGAAATATAGATCAATGGAACAGGATAAAATCCCAGAAATAAGCCCACACATTTACGGTCAATCTATGACAAAGGAGGCAAGAATATACAGTGGAGAAAAGACAGTCTTCAATAAATGGTGCTGGGAAAACTGGACAGCTACATGTAAAAAAGGGGAAATTAGAACATTGTTTAACACCATACACAGAAATAAACTCAAAATGGATTAAAGACCTAAATGTAAGACCAGAAATGTTTTTCTTCTCTCAAATTCTTAGAGGAAAATATAGGCAGAACACTCTTTGACATAATCACAGCAATATCTTTTTGGATCCATCTCCTAGAGTAAGGGAAACAAAAATAAAACAAACATAAATAAAACAAAAGTAAACAAATGGGACCTAATCAAACTCAAAAGCTTTTTCACAGCGAAGGAAACCATAAACAAACTGAAAAGACAGCCCACAGAATGGGAAAAAATATTTGCAAATGATGTGACTGACAAGGAATTAAGCTACAAAATTTACAAACAACTCATGCAGCTCAGCATCAAAACAAACAAACAACCCAATCAAAGAATAGGCAGAAGACCTAAATAGACATTTCTCCAAAGAAGACATACAGATGGCCAAGAGGCACATGAAAAGATGCTCAACATCATTAACTATTAGAGAAATGCAAATCAAAACTACAATGAGATATCATCTCACACCAGTCAGAATGGCCATCATCAAAAAGTTTATGAACAATAAATGCTGGCGAGGGAGTGGAGAAAAGGGAACTCTCCTACAGTCTTGGTGGGAATGCAAATTGGTGCAGCCACTGTGGAGAACAGTATGGAGGTTCCTTAGGAAACAGAATAGAGCTACCATATGATCCAGCAATGCCACTCCTGGGCATATTCTAGAGAAAACCATGGTTCAAAAGGGTACATGTACCCCAGTCTGCATTGCAGTGCTGTTTACAATAGCCAAGACATGCAAGCGACTAAATGTCCATCGACAGAAGAATGGGTAGAGAAGATGTGGTACATATATAGAATGAAATATTACCCAGCCATTAAAAAGAATGAAATAATGCCATTTGCAGCAACATGGATGGACCTGGAGACTATCATACTAAGTGAAGTAAGTCAGACAGAGAAAGACAAGTATATGATATTGCTTGTATGGGGAAGGGAAACAGTATGATGCAAAGTTATTTACAAAACAGAAACAGACTCACAGACTTAGAGAATAAACTTATGGTTACCAGGGGGAAAGGGTGAGGAGGAGGGACAGATTGGCAGTTTGGGATTGACCTGTACACACTGCTATATTTAAAAATAGATAGCCAACAAGGACCTACTGTATAGCACAGGGAACTCTGCTCAATACTCTGTAATAACCTAAATGGAAAAAGAATTTGTAAAAGAATAGATACATACATGTAAATAAAATAAAATAAAATAGCAGTATAACTGATAAAAAAAGAAAGTGAAAAATATGGTAAATTGATGAATGGACTTTAGAAACAGTTACATGTAACACTGGTAGAAGGACTTTGTCTCTTGCATAACATTATTTTCCTAGGGCCTGATACATAATAGATTCTTAGTAAATACATATGGAATGACTGAATGTGTTGTTACAGAGCTGAGCTTAAACAAACAGTTATTGGTGCTAACATCACAAAATGGATTCTTCATGTCACTTGACTGTTCTTTCATTCCTGCTTCCTAATTGGGTTTTGCTTTTCTGGTCCTGCACTACAGATTTTATTTCAGAATCATGACACAATTGGTAATTTACTGATCAGTAAGCAGAGAACTTAAAAACCTCAGGCACTTAACACTAATTTTCTGCTCAGGTCCCTACTTAACTCTCGCATATGTTGACATTAAATACCCATTGACTCTCAGGTCCCACTCTGCTGGATCTTGTCTTGTACCTGGATCTGCCTGAGGTTAGATTCAGATGAACTCTTTCTTTACCATTGTCTGACTTACTTGTAGAAATTTTAAATTCCTAGTTACTTTTCTTGAGCTCCTGACTGTGGTAATACATGTCTAGGTTACTATTTTAGGAAAATGAAAGCATCATTCTGTGGAAAAGACATAGTGTACTTCTTTCTAATTTCTCATAATAGTATAGTCTGTATTTACAGCCTATATAACCCATCACATAACCTATCAGGGAAACTGGAGAGGTAGAGGAAAGGTTAGTGGGAGAGGTTGATCTTTATAACAATTGAATCTTCCTACTTGTCATGTTCAATAAGGAAAGCATACCACTATTCCGTGTGTGTGTGTGTCTGTGTCTGTGTGTCTCTTTATTCCTTAGGATTTTCTATATGCAAGATCATGTCATCTGCAAATAGAGATTTAGTTCTTCCTTTCCAATCTGGATGCCTTTTTTCCCTATTTGTCCTGTCTAGAACCTCCAGTACAATGTTGAATAGACATGGTGAGAATGGGCATCCCTATTTTTTCCGAAGTTCAGAGAGAAGGCATTTAGACTTTAACCACTAAGTATGATGATAACCATGAATTTTTCATACGTGTCCTTTATCAGATTGAGGCTTTCCTCGTATTCTTAGTTTGTTGAGAATTTTTACCATGGAAGTATGTTGGAATTTATCACATGCTTTTGGTGCATCTATGAGATAATTATGTGGTTTTTGTTCTTAATTCTGTTGATATTGTGTATTACAATGATTGATGTTTTGATTTTAAACCAACCTTGCATTCCTTGAAGTCCATTTGTCATGGTGTGTGACCTTTTTATTATGTTTTCTAGGATTTTATGGAGGATGTTGTGTCTAAATTCATAATAAATATTGGTCTTTAGTGTTCTTTCCCATGCGCTTGCCTGGTTTTGGTATTGGTTAATATTGGCCTCATAGAATAATTTGGGAAGCATTTCCTATTTTTTGGAAGTTAGGAAATAATTTGTATTAATTCTTTTATAAATATTTAGTAAAATTCACCAGTGAAACCATCTTGCTGTGGTCTTTTCTTTCTGGGAAGATTTAAAATGTCTAATTAATGATCTTTATGGTATGTCTGGTTAGATTTTCTGTTTACCCTTAAGTCAGTTTTGGTAGTTTGCATCTCTTGAGAATCTGTCCATTTCATCTGAGTTATGTAATTTGTTGGCATATAGTGGCTCATGGTATTCCTTATAATTATTTTTACTTTTATAAGTTGGTATTGATTTTCTCTCTTTGATTTTTTATTTTAATAATTTGAGTCTTCCCTCTTTTTTCTTGGTCAATCTTGCTGAAGTTTTGTTAATTTTTTTCAATTTTGTTGATTTTCTGCATTATTTTTCTATTTTTTATTTCAGTAGCTAGCACATTAATCTTTATTATTTTCTTTATTATGCATGTGTTAGATTTCATGTGTCTTTTCTTGCCATTGTCCTTAGGTGAAATGTGATGCTATTCATTTGAAATATTTTTTCAATTGTAATGTGTTTATAGCTATAAACATCCGTCAATGCATTGCTTATGCTGCATCTTATAATTTGCTTATTCTTCATTTATCTCAAAGCATTTTCTAATTTCCCTTTTGATTTCTTTTTTACTTTTTGACCCATTGATTATTTAGGAATGTAGTATTTATTCTACATATTTGTGAATTTTCCAAATTACCTTTTGCTATTAATTTCTAACTACATTTCTTTGTGGTTGGGGAACCTGCTTTGTATTACTTTACTTGTTCAATTATTCAACGACTCTCTTTATCTTTAGTAATTTTTGTTGTTTCACAGTGTATTTTGTCTGATATTAATATAACCCTTTTTGCTTTGTTGCATTGCTGTTAGTATGGTGTATTTTTACTTTTATCTTGTCTGTATCTTGTTTGTCTACCATAAATAGCATATTTTGGATGCTGTTGTTATTTTTATCCAGTGTAACAATCAATCTCTTTTTGATTGGATTGTTTAATTTATACATTAAATATCTAATCTTATTGTTAATTTGGTTGGATTTATGTCTGCCATTTAATTTTATGTTTTATACACACATTAATATATAATAGTTATTTTCTTAGTGGTTGTGTTAGGGCTTATAGTATACATCATAGTTTATTAGAATCAACCTCAGATTTATACTAATATAATTCTAGTGAGAGTTCTAGAGATGTTAATCCTATAAAGCTCTGTATTTACTTCCCCTTTTGTGATATTATTTTACATGGATATATACACAGAGAGAGAGAGGGGGATAGATACAGAGACACAAGAGAGTCTATGCTACAAACCAGAAAATGTCGTGTTACAATTATTAGCTTAGATACTATTATGTCTTCTAAGAAAGCTGAGAGAATAAAGCAGAGTAAGTATATATTTGTAGTGTTTCTTATGTTAATCTTTTCATGTACCACTTCTGCTTCTCTTCATTTCTTCCTAGACTCACTCTACCACCTGGTGTCATTTCTTACTCCAACACAGCTTTGCTCCCCCTTACTTGCGTTGTGCTCTTATAAATGTCTTACATTCCTACAAGTTATATGCCCAACAATATAATTATATACATATTGTTTCATACAATTGCTAACAGTTAAGAAAAGAAAGGAGAGGATGCAATTATATAGCCTTTTATAGTTTTCTAATTACCTTTACTGACATGCTTTGTTTTTTGGTATGGGTTTAAATTACTTTTGGTTGCCACGTGCTTTCAGCCTTAAGAACTTCCTTTCACGTTTCTTGAAAGGTGGATGTGCTAGCAATGAATCCTCTCAATGTTTGTGGGTTTGAGAATGTCTTTGTCTTCATTTTTGAAAGATTATTTTCTGAATATGAGATTCTTAACTGACTTTTTTTTCCTTTTAGCGCTTTGAAGAATCTCACTGCTTTATGTTCTCCATTGTTTTTGATGAAACTCCAGGTGTTGTTCTTATTGGGGTTCCCTTGTATGTGACAAATTATTTTCCTCTTGTTGCTTTCAAGATTTTCCCGTGCTTGTTGTTGTTTGCTTGTTTATTTGTTTAGTGATTTTGCCTGACTATTTTAATAAAGTCCATCTCCCTCATAGTGTGTAGCCTCTGATGTAATTCTTCAGAGGCACAGTCTTGGGAATGTTCACAGTCACCTTGACCTGTTCAAGAGGTGGCAGTGGCTTTAGTCAGTCTCTTTTTGGCCGTCTCTTACTCTGCTTTCCCTGTTAAATTTTTAGCTGGTCTGTTTCTATTGGTATCAATCCCAGCTGTTAGTCTCTACTAATTGCTAGCTGATTGCTCTAATAGTTTTCAACAATGCCTAGGGGCATAGATTGCTCTACAGTCTAATCCAATTAAATTTGGGCCACTTTGCAGATGTGTTCCTTGAGACTAGACTTTGAGACTTACTCCTACCCTAGGAGTGCTCTCTTCAGCTGCATTTTTCCCTGGTTCTCTCTATTAAAACTTCTAGCTTTTCTACTGTTATCCTTTTTGCTCTCATAGAGCTACCCGTCTCCTCTTGTGTCTCACTGTAAAATCCTCATTCTTTTCAATAGTATCCTTACACTTGCACTTCCCATGCTCTGACCCAAATAAAGTCAGCCCCCTTCAGAAGGCCTGTGGGATATTCAGTTTACGGCTTGCCTCTCCTTCTAGGAAGAACCCCTGAATAAGTGCTCTAGAAGTCAGGATGGGGTAGTGGCCCACTTCTCTTGGCATGACATCTTTGCTCTAATGAGTTTGGTACTTGGTGAGTCTGGTAGCTCTTGTTCTTGTCTTGATCTTGAATCTACACCTAGGAACTTGCTTATACAGGGTGATCAGGGCCGAGAATAATCATCCAGTTGCACCTAGGGTAGTCTTCCACCCTGTGAGTGGGATCTGCGTGAAGGGAGCCCAGGACATTTGGGTGTTTTCGCTTTGGCAACACAGAGCTGGGCAGAATGAGGAATGCTGGGGACCTGCTCTTCCTGGGGAGAAGCCATAGCCCTAGACAGGATCTGAGAGGAGAGTGAGCCATGTGTTCTTGGCTGCACGTGCTTGTAATAGACCTTCCATCAGGCTGAGCTGGCTGGGAGGGAGTGGGTTGTGGCCCAGATGCCACAGACTCTCACTGTTTTTATTGAGATTTGTTAGATTTTGTTGAATAAATGTTTCTCATGTTGCATATCCTTAGGACAATTTCCTGATTTTTTAAGTGGTTGCTTTACTTGATTTTCACCGTATGATTCTTTCACTGGGGAGAGGGTCCATGGAGCTTACACCCGCATTCTGGAAGTGTACTGTCAGGTCAGTTTTTATCCTTTTTCGTATTGTATGCTCTCTACAGATGATCGTTGTGAAGTTGAAATATTCAAGTTGATGAGACTTTGGCTGGGTGTGAAAAACCCAGGACTTTCACAGAGATTCAATATACATTATGTATTCTTTGGATTTACAAAACACTTTATTTTAGGGAGCTGAAGTGTTTATTGTTGCTTGATGATGATTACCAAAGGTGTGTGAGAAGCGAAAATCTGATCTAAATTTTGGGAAGTTCTGATTAACCTAGCCCAACTCTTTTCTATGAAAAACAAAGTTGGATACGCTAATCTGTATAATGGTTTTTTTTGTTTTGTTTTTTTGAAAGGATCAGTATCCACAGGAGTCTAACATGAACATATTTAACTGAATGTTACTTGGTGCCCTTATGAAGTCCTGAAATGTAGCTTATAGATAAGATGTGAAGGTCTATATGCATACTATGTTTCAAGCAAAGCAAATGCATAAAAATGGAATTAGAATAGATGCATTTATGAAAAAGTTATTAATTTTTAAAATAAGGAATCCCCAGAGTTCCTTCAGTAGATTCCTCCTATAGTGTTCTTAACATTTACTTTCATTTACAAAAATTTGTATATGTTTATAAAAAAGTATATGTTGATACATATATTCCTTTTCATGAACATATTTTTCCTACCTGTACTTTTTCTGCCTCTACTAGTAAGTGCCCTCCTTTTCAGTGAAATGATAAGAGTTTTTCAAAGCATACATCAAGAAAAATCTACTCTAGTGCTTTTCATCAAAAAATAACAATACTTTAATAAACACTATCTCCCACTCCTCATTAAAATACCACCAGAATTCCAATTACTAATTTACAAAGAAGATTATAATGATTACATAGACAGGACTATTTGAATCAGCATGATCATCATATATTTTTCTCATTAGAGAGATCTACATGGGAAGCAAAATCATAATTAGAAGGTTGCTTGGTGACCATGGAATCTGAACAATAGTTAATGTTTGATAATTGGAATTATTCATAGTACCAAGCCATTTTTGCCTATCTTTTTGCATCTATATCCTCTCTGCTCTACTGTCAATAAATTTGAATCAATTTGTAGTAATATAGGCTATAAAAAATTAGGGCATCTCAAACATAAGGATAGTAATGCTAAATATTTAGTGTACAAATCAACAATGATAAATGCAAAATTTTGACATTTACAAAAATATTTTGCAACCTTAGCATTTGGATGTTCTAACAATTTCAGATGTTTATTCCTAGAATAAGCTTTCAGAATCTGATTACAGATGTGCAGCCTTTAAATGCATTATACTAACTACACTGAAATTTTAACTGTTGGCTATCACCCAAAGAAGTGTAAAAGTTGCCTATCACCCAGCTGAAGCAAGAGAAGTCTTCAGAAAATAGATAGCTAATAGCCAATGTACAAGTATGATATCTAACATTTGCTTTCTGTGTTTCAGATACTGTTCATTTCAAATGTGTAATGTTGTCCAATAGGTAGGAACTCATTCATTTTATAGAAGAAGAAACTGAAACTCTGCATGTTTATGTAACTTATCTAAGTTTTATAGCTAGTTAAATGATGGGACTGTGGTAATTACCTCAGCAGCCTAACTCCAGATTTCTCACTCTTATTCTGCCACAGAAATAATACATAAAATTATGTAAATGTTTTTCTTCATCTTTTATAGTTTATCCCTAGTTTTCATGGATTTGAAAATTATGTTTATCGACACTGTTCCAGTTCCAACTGGAGTTCTTTCTGTTCTTTTAACTTAGCTCTTAAAAGCACTGGAGGAGGCCATTCCTAAAGTCATAGAAATTTCCAGCAGTCTTCGTGATCTGACCCATTCTATAATTGCAAAAATACATAAGGGACAAGATAGTTAAGATGCAGAAGGCTAAAAGAACGAGATCCAAAGCATGGTGTGCCAGGTATTATTCTAATGCCTTACGCATGTTACCTCATTTAACCCATGGTAAAATTCTCTGGGGTGGGCATTACTGCCTCCAGTTTTACAGATAAAGAAACTTACAGTAAGAGAGGCTATGCTTTGGCTACATTAAAAATGTGCATTTGGCTACATAGTTTACAAGTATTTGAACTGAATTGTGCCCATTTGTCCCAAAGTTATTGCTGTTTCCAGTAGTCCCAGTCACATCCTAAAATGTTTACTGAATGCTTGGCATTGCAGGCTCTTTGAATAAGCTGTTGTCAGAGTGCTTTTCTGGAGGTAGTTATTATTAACTCTATATTAAGGATGAGAAACTAAGATCCAGTAAGATGAGTCATAAGAAATAAATTTATGTAGCTCACCTTGAGATTGCTGTGGTGGATTAGTATACAGTACAAACAAAAAGTGGATCAGTAATAGTTTTATTTATTTATTGTTGTAGAAAATAGTGGTGGTATTAATAGTGGGTATAGAACTTACTTGAAAATTAACATGATTTTAGCAAATGAAGGACAGGGACCCTGTATGGTTTTCTTTTAATTTTTAAAACATGACACATAACGGCCACTCAGTCAATGTTTATTAAGAAGCAAACAGAATATATTTGGTGTATTTAAAACTCAAATGAACAAAGCAGAGATTTATGTTGGTTATGGTGGTGGAAAAGGGAGATTCATTCTGGGCTGGATAACAGAGTTTCTGTTAGTCTGGGTGCTTAGAAAAATAAAACGAATAGTATAGATAGGTAATTAAATAAATAAATCTAAAGAGATTATAGATAAACGTGGAGGCCTATACCCATACTACACTTTAAGCAAATCGAATATATAAACACTGAATTTAGGATAGATACAGCTATGAAAATTTTATTTTATAAAAAAAAATCTTTTTAGAATGTCCAGCCTTTTTCTTTTCTTTATTTTTTTATTGAAGTATAGTCAATTTACAATATTATATTAGTTTCAGGTGCACAACATAGTGACTCAATATTTTTATAGATTATACTCCATTTAAAGTTATTACAAAATAATGGCTATATTTCCCTGTGGTGTACAATATATCTTTGTTGCTTATTTATTTTATACATAGTAGTTTGTGTCTCTTAATGCCATACCCTTGTGTGGTACCTCCTCACTTTCCTCTCCCCAGTGGTAACTAACCACTACTTGCTTCTCTGTATATGTGAGTCTGTTTCTGTTTTGTTATATACATTCGTTTTATATTTTAGATTCCACATGCAAGTGATAACATAGAGTATTTGTCTTTCTCTGTCTGACTTATTTCACTAAGCATAGTACTCTCTAGGTCCATCCACATTGCTGCAAATGGCAGAATTCTGTTTTTATATTGCTGAGTAATATTCCTTTGTATATATATACCATGTCTTCCTTTTGTTTGTTCTTTTTGCTTCATAGATAGTTTCCTTTGCTTTGCAAAGACTTAAGTTTTATTAGGTCCCATTTGTTTTATTTCTTTTGCCAGATCCAAAAAAATATTTTTACAATTTATGTCAAAGACTGTTCTGCCTATGTTCTCTTCTGGGAATTTTATAGTTTCAGGTCTTACATTTAGGTATTTAATCCATTTTGAGCTTATTTCTTTGTATATGATGTGCAGAAATGTTCTTACCTCATTCTTTTACATGTAGCTGTACAGTATTTTCACCATCATTTATTGAAGAGACTGTCTTTTCTTTATATATTCTTGCCTCGTTGTAGATTAATTAACCATAACTGCATGAATTTATTTCTGGACTCTATTCTGTTCCAATGATGCTGTTTGGATTACTGTAGTTTTGTAGTTTAGTCTGAAGTCAGGGAGCATGATACCTCCTCCTTTGTTCTTTATTTTATTATTTTTTTAACATCTTTATTGCAGTATAATTGCTTTACAATGGTGTGTTAGTTTCTGCTTTATAACAAAGTGAATCAGTTATACATATACATATGTTCCCATATCTCTTCCCTCTTGCGTCTCCCTCCCTCCCACCCTCCCTATCCCACCCCTCTAGGTGGTCACAAACCACTGAGCTGATCTCCCTGTGCTATGTGGCTGCTTCCAACTATCTATTTTACGTTTGGTAGTGTATATATGTCCATGCCACTCTCTCACTTTGTCACAGTTTACCGTTCCCCCCACCCATATCCTCAGGTCCATTCTCTAGTAGGTCTGTGTCTTTATTCCCATCTTACCCCTAGGTTCTTCATGACCTTTTTTTTTTTTTTCTTAGATTCCACATATATGTGTTAGCATATGGTATTTGTTTTTCTCTTTCTGACTTACTTCACTCTGTATGACAGACTCTAGGTCCATCCACCTCACTACAAATAACTCAATTTCGTTTCTTTTTATGGCTGAGTAATATTCCATTGTATATATGTGCCACATCTTCTTTATCCATTCATTCGATGATGGACACTTAGGTTGCTTCCATGTCCTGGCTATTCTCAAGATTGCTTTGGCAATTCAGGGTCTTTTGTGGTTCCATACGAATTTTAGGATTATATGTCCTAGTTCTGTGATAAATGTCATGGATATTTTGATAGGGATTTCATCAAATCTGTAGATTGCTCTGGGTAGTATGACCATTTTAACAATATTAATTCTTCCAATCCAAGAGCAGGGGATGTCTTTCCATTTCTTTGTACCCTTTTCAAATTCCTTTATCAATGTTTTATAGTTTTCAGAGTATAGGTCTTTCACTTCCTTAGTTAAGTTTATTCCTAGGTATTTTATTCCTTTTGGTGGAATTGTTTCCTTAATTTCTCTTTCTGATAGTTCTTAATTAGTGAATAGAAAAGCAAGAGATTTCTGTATATTAATCTTGTACCCTGCAACTTTACTGAATTCATTTATTCTAATCATTTTTTGGTGGTAACTTTAGGATTTTCTATATATAGTATTATGTTATCTGCAGATAGTGACAGTTTTACTTCTTGCCTACCAATTTGGATGACTTTTATTTCTTTGTCTGATTGCTGTAGCTAGGACTTTCAGTACTACGTTAAATAGAAGTGGAGAGAATGGACATCTTTGTCTTATTCCTGATTAAAAACTGTATCACTGTTGAGTATAGTGTTAGCTGTGGCTTTGTCATAAATAGCATTTATTATGTTGAGATTTGTTCCCTCTTACCAACTTTGATGACAATTAATTTTTTTATCATGAATGGATGTTGAATTTTGTCAGATGCCTTTTTGGTGTCTATTAAGATGATTGTGTAATTTTTATCCTTTCTTTTGTTAATATGATGTATCACATTGCTGGGTTTGCAAATATTGAACCATTCTTGCAACCCTGGAATAAGTCCCAGTTATTATGATGTATGATTCTTACTATGTGTGAATATTTTATTAATTTTAAAATAAGGAATGCCAAAAGCCTTCAATAGATATATAATATATACTTATATCTATATCTGTATAAGAAGATTTACTATAAGGAATTGACTCATGGAGTTATGGAGGCAGAGGGAATCCCAAGATCTGAAGTTGGCAAGCTAGACACCCAGGAGAGTCAATGGTGTAAGTTCCAGTTTGAGTCTAAGTCCAAAGGCAGGAGAAGACTGATATCCCTACTGAAGACAGTGAGGCAGAGAGGGAGCAAATTCTCCCTTACTCAGCCTTTTGCTCTGTTCAGGCCTTCACCAGATTTGACGAGGTCCACCAAATATCTGAGCAGCTTGTGGCCCAGTGAAGTTGACACATAAGATTGATCATTATACTGCTTAATTTTCTGCTAACTACAGTTATTTGAAGGGAGATGATCTTGACATTAAGGCTTCAGATTGATGGTAAGAGGATACAGAGTTTGTAACCAGTAAATGTATTATAGTATTTATAGAATAATGACTCAAACACTTCAGTCTGTATTTGATGGCCACTGAAATGATGTCACAAAAAATAATTATTAGTAAATGATTTACTCACTTAAAAATTTATCAAAGTGAAATACTTATAAAAAAAGAATTTAAAGAAATTTTGAAAAGTGTGATTTAAAATATTTAAAACATTTAAAAAATTAATTTAAAACATTTAAAAAATTAAACGTTTCTCTTTGATATTTACATTCCTCAGAGATAAACAGTTATAATGGTTTGATAGATTTCTTTCTAGCCTTTTTTATATAGAAATAAAATTAAGCCTATATACTATGTTAGTTTGGGTCCCCCAAGAAGCAGATATCAGAATGAAACTAGATGTGCAAGAGGTTTAATGGAGGAAACACCTGTGAAAAATAAAGGGGAGGGAGCAGAAGTAGTCTTGGAGAGCCTTCAGACCACAATGAAGATCTGACATCTGTGTAAGAAGAGAGGGGAGGGAGAATTGGGTAGGAAGAACCTCAGATAGCAGAATCATTTGAAAAAGTCTCAGCCAGTCCAGTGGGTATTCCTCAAGCAAAAGTTGCCCCAAATAGGAATGTCATGCTTGATAAGAATGACCTGATTCTAGGAGCCCCTTTGTGTTCAGTCATTGACTGGGAGCAGACTGGGGAAGTGTGGCCTCAAAATGAATACTATGATGGATCTCAAAGTACAGCAACTGGAGGCTGTCAATCATGTATGCTCCCCACAGCTGATTTTCCTGAAGGAAGGTCTGAGTGGAACACCTGTGTGGTTGCCCCACATACACATACCATGTTTTACTCAGTGGGATTGTAGTGTATACTTATGCAGTACGTTGTTGTTGGTTTTTTTTTTTTTTGCGACACGCGGGCCTCTCACTGTCGTGGCCTCTCCCGCTGCGGAGCACAGGCTCCGGATGCGCAGGCTCAGCGGCCATGGCTCACGGGCCCAGCCGCTCTGCGGCATGGGGGGTCTTCCCAGACCGGGGCACGAACCCGTGTCCCCTGCATCGGCAGGCGGACTCTCAACCACTGCGCCACCAGGGAAGCCCGCAGTACGTTTTTGGCACTTGAAAGTTTGTCATGAAATAGTTTCATAATCTTTCTCGATGCTTAAAATGTCAGTTGTGTGTCTCTAGCACAATTTAGCCGATCCAATATCTAAATTATTTAATTGAGAAATACTTCATATCTATACAAACTGGTATGGTATTATAATATTTGATCCTTGATTAATGGGTGCCTTTTAAATCATAGTATAATAGAATAGCTACATATTTTGTCTTAAACATTCTCAGACATATAATACACTGAATATGCTTCTCAAACTTAAGAGAAAGCCTGACGTGCCCAGGCTAATGTATAATGGTTAGACATGACTTTATTCCCTGAAATAGGTGTTGGTGGATTTTTAAAGAACAATCTACTGTCATGTTATTACTATGTGGTTTTTATATAGGTTTAGTTTAATAGGATATAAATTATTGGTGTGGTGCCTTTTTTAGCTAGATAGAGATTTTCGTTTTATCTTTCCACACTTTTAACATATTTAAGATATTGTATGAATAAGTCTATCTCTTGATACACTATGTGAAAGAGTAGAATCATTCTTTAGAATTATTGGAGCAATAGGAAATTTCTGGTGATTATTGAGAGCTTCTGAGGAGATTTGCATATCAAAGGCCTTTGTTGAAAGAAATTTTTATAATTTTAGTGTAACTTGAGCGGATAAGATGAACTTTTAGGAATTTCCAAACTATAGATTAGTGATTTCTTTGTTTCTGTATGAATTTCTTGCCTCTGGAATAAGCTTATTTGGACCATTCATTGTAATGAAAGTATTTCATCATGTGAACCATACCCTAACATTTTAAGGAAATGTTTTTAGGGAAATAAAATTGATGTAGATAGATTAAAAACAATAGAATGAATTATATAAATATATTTGGAAAGCAGATTCATATTTTGACTAATAAATACAAGTTATATTTTATAACAGATAAGGCCAAAATCTTTTTGTTTTTTCAATTTATCTTTTTTTCTGTTTTACATTTTTAAAAGCAGATGGGTCATAGTACATCAGAAAAATATCTTCATTTCTCACAAATTGGATGATGGAATAAAACTAATTACAATGTTAAGCTTGGGAACTTTTTGGTTTTAATGTTTATCTGATGTAATTTCAAATTGTTGTCAGAGATCCTGGGGTAACATTAAACTGAACTCAGATGTTAAGGGCTCACTTCTGTCTCTTCAGAATCCTCCTTTCACCCTGTTTTGAATGGTTTTTATGACTTTTTAAGATAGTACAGTTTTCTTGGGTTATAGAAATTTTTGAGATCACTCTTGAGAGATTACAGAAAACGTCTTTTAATGTTAACCCTGAAATTATAGAAGCATATGAAGAAAGGAGTTGATGTTCCTAGGTGGGAACTCAAATGTCTCTAAACAAACAAAATGAATTATTAATCTGTGGGCAAGAAAATGCTTGTCGCTCATAATTGTTTACCCTTTGGACATGTACTTCTAATGAAAACATTAGAGATCATTTTAAATGATTTTCCATTTCATTTATTCATCTTTTAAACAAATATTTTTTAATGCATACTGTATTTTGGGCATTGTTCTGGGTGCTAGGGTACAGTAGAGAGCAAGACAGATGAAGTCACTGCCCACGTGGAACCCATACTCCTATCTGGAGAGGCAGCCAGTAGGCAAGTAAGCAAATAGGTTAGGAAGGAGGTTTGAGAGGTGAATGAGTGCAGTGAAGTAGGCATGTGGGGACTGGCTGGAGATGTGCTTAAGCAGGGTGATGAGGTAGAAGAACTAAACAATTGGATATAGAGACTGATCTGGATGTCTCAATGAGAAGGTGGAATTTGAAATAAGATCTGAATAACAAGAAGGAGCCAGCCATACACAAATGAGGGAGCAGGGGTTTCCTGGGTTGGCAAGAGTAAATGGCCCTAAGGCGCTCATATCTTTCTATGGTCAATAAAGAGAAAAAAAGGCTAATGTGGCTAAGACAGAGCTAGCAAGGAGGATAACCTACTGTAAGATCAAAGAGGTAGGACTTTGGCAAAAAGACGTAATTTATTTGGATTTAAATCTAAGTATAATGGTGAGTCTTTCAAAAACTTTAAGTGAGGGGATGATAAAGATATTTTTAAATAAATAAGAAAAAGTTGTCTTCAATATTCAGAAATGTTTGTGTGTGGAGGGACAGTGGCAGAAGCAGGGAGTCAGTTATAGACATTTTTGTTGTCTTGGCAAGTGATGATAGTTACTAAATCGGAGTTTGGCCATAGTTGTGAGTATAGTTTCACAGAAAAATGAGGTGTTTTAACACTATATGTGGTTTTTCTTGTAAATTCACTAAAATGTATCTCTTTAAGGAAACATTTAATCTTATAACATTTAATCTTATAACTGGTTCTGGTTGACTCAGAAAAAAAAATTAAAAGCCAGCTAAGAGAAATACATCCAAAATGGAGAGCCAAAATTCATGGTGAATATTTAGGATGAAAAAGAAACATTTAGGAATTTGTCTGAAAAAAATGAAATATAAATTTATTTTAGTTGATGATTGCAATGATGGCTTCAATACAAGGAATAGGTAAAGAATGATCGTGTTAATTTGGGGAAGCAGTTTTGCAGACATAAAGATATAATAGGAACATGCAACAGCTTTCAGTTCACACTGACTTTTTGACCACCGTAATAAAGAGGATCTTTTATTAAAAAAATACTTTAGGGCTTCATCAGTTTCTTCAAGGACATCATCTGTGATATTCAAAGAATGATTTTTTGTTGTACAAAAAGAAATCTCTAGCTATTCTTTTCAATTTTTCCTTCTTCTATAAGTCTCTGTCTTACAGTTCTAATTTGTCAATGGCTTTGTGTGTGTTTTGAGTGGTTTTCTCCCTCACTTTAATGAATTTAGTGGAATTCTACAATTTTTGCATGCTCTGCACTTTCACTTTGGAATTTATTGCATTTTGTTTGCATTGCATTTTTGGTTGTTTACAATAAAAGCCTAATTCCTGAAAACATTGACATGATTTCTGGGGATCATTATGGTATTAACTGAGATGGGAAATTTAGTTGACTACTAATTTTATACAAGATTAGTTTATTACAGAATATGTTCATATTAGGGTCATTGTGTCACCTCATACAACATCAACTAACAGGATTAGAACTAACAAGAACATCCTTAATATTGTGATACTTTCCTGTTTACTGGAATGCTGTATGTAGTTTTTTGGGTATGTTTCTAAACTTTCTTTTTCTCCATCTGGTGTTAGTTAACAAATCTGCCCTATTCAATGTATACATAGCTGTCTAGCACACTTTATTTCTTCTGTCAGAGTTTGGGTGGTGGTCGGGATGGCTGAGTTCACTGGAACATTTCTAGATAATCAGACATTTGTATCTATCTGAGCACTTAATATTCCGCTCAAGAATATTAAGGTTATCTTGATCATTATTAACTGAAGGTTTTTGTATTTTCATCCTCTGAGTTGGTATATTAATTCTGAATTTATTCCTTTACAAAAGAGGTCCCCTTAATAAATTCCAAATTATATTTTCTCACTAAACATAACCTATTTTCCTTTTCTGATATCCTTGTTTATCCACCTTATTTTAAATTAAGGATATAATTTCCCCTCCACCTCTATAGACAGTAAGAATACTTGCTGTAAATATAGCATCTAATAAAGAATATTCCTGTATTTCAGATAGCTTATGTTTTATAATCTTTAACTTTGTGAACAGATAGACCTTTATGGGTTTATGATGAGGAGAAAGGGATTTGTAATCTCTTATTTGACCATTTAAAATTCTTAAAGTAATTATACCAAAATTAGTATTATTGTTATATAGTCATTATACCTGTACATACTGCCAGGGCAATATAATGTAATTAATTTTATCTTTCAAACTTTATCTTTTTGAATGGATTTCAAGATGGATATTTATATTAAAAAGCTGCATTGAAGAAAGGTTAACATTTAAATAAAATAATACTTATGTTGTATATACAGATATATACATTTATTTGTATATATGCATATCAAAATTAGAGACAATCATGATTAATCAAGTATTTAAAAACCAACCTGGTGAATTTGTGGTAAATGTTTAAGTTTCACCAGCACAAAATTAGGATTGGTTAATAATAATTTTTTCTTGAATATAATGACATAGAAATTAAAATGTGTTATTAGTCGATTACATCAAATAATTTTAAAGACATGTCTGTCCATATTGCTTTATTTAAAAAAAAATGCCAGTGAAAGAAGGTATCAGAAATTAAAATCAAATATTCTATATTCTACTTTGAGGTTAAGTTCAGGGTTAATTCAGAATCAAATGTATCTTTCTGAGCATAGCGAGGAGAGGCCATTTCATACTTAATGCTGAATCTAGCTGTTTTACTCTATGAAATATTAATTACATGATCTTCAGGATAAGAATCTCTTTTATAGTACTTCTATAAGAGAAATAATTTTGTCATCATTGTATTTCATTTTCTTGATTGAATAGATATGTAGAATAAAATGCACTGCCGTGTTCTGACAAGATGAGGCTTTGATTAAATACTTCTGTTGCAATCTTACAGTATTTTTAGCCTTTCAAATACAGGTCTAGTTCTGCTGTAAGCCTTCAGATATTTGGAAGCAATGTACTTAACTTCACTGGCTGTTCAGCAGCCCTAGATATTAGGACCCTGATCTTTTAACATTCAGCTTTAAATTATTTCACTTATGAACTTAGCTAAATATTTAAAACTACAATCACCTGATACAACACAGCTCTAATAAACATAGCAATTATTATCATAATGAAACTGAAAAGGGCCATCATCATTCATCTTAAAATTACCATATTTCACATTATATGATTCAGTATAAAAGTACTGAAACAGATTTTTTTAAAAAAGTGTAAAATCAATCCTCCCTCTCTTCCCCTTCCCTTCCTCCCTTCTTTTCTTCCCCCTTTCTTTCCTTCACCATTGTCATTAAAGAACTTAATATAATATTATTAATTGTCATTAGAGAACTAAAATTGACTCCTGTGTGGTTTAGAAAAATAATGAAATTATTTCCTCTATATTGTTCATAAATCATTGTTGATTTCAGGTATGTATAATTTCATCTATATGTTCAAAAAACAGATTTTTAAATCGGGGTTCTTAATCTGATCAAACATTTTCCTTTTCAGATTTTATTTTATAGTAGTGAATTTTATGCTAACTCACAAAAATCAATTTATGTTGTTAATTTAACACAGCAACATCAATTGTCATATTTCATTATCTCACAAATATACATTGCCTCTTTGTTGAAAAACACATTCTGAAGTCAAGCTCAAAACATGAGGGAAATTCTTTCTATCCTATAATCCAGCTTAGTAGAAGTAGTAATACCCTCTTTTGCACTAAGTCAGAGCAACAGAAATACTCCCAGGGACAAGCAGTAGTATACATCGAAGGGAAGAAGGGAAGGAGGCATCTGTACGTTTTCTCAGATTGTTGGGTCTCACGAACTGTGCTGTGATGGGAGTAGAGAAGATGGCCTATGGGTAAAAAAGTCCTCCCTCCATTTTTAAGAGTAATGCAAATTAAAAACATTTGTAGGTATATGGATACTACTCATATATGTTTTTGAAACATGGAATCCAATTAATCCAACACTTCCACATCATTTTGTGTCCAAACTCCCCACCGTCCCTACCTCCTACCGACTTTGAATGAGAAAGATTTTGTCTTGGAGTAGAGCTTTACCCAAACTTCAAAAAAGAACATTGGGGAGGGCCCACGAGACCTCTCTTCCATTTCGTAGATTCATGTCATCGGGTATGGAAGTCATGGTGGCAAACAATGAAAAACTACTAGGGATTTGGAGAGTACTGGACTTCAAAAAAAGTTCGTTAAAAACACACTGAACAATCTTTTACATACTATGTATAATACTTTGTATTACTTAGTCATTATGTTTGCTTGAACACATGTTATTACATTTGTGTTGCTGTTGAGGAAACTAAGAAATGAAAAAGTAAAGTGGTGGGGGAAGGGAGGGATGAATAGGCAGAGCACAGAGGATTTTTAGGGCAGTGAAAATACATTGTATGATACCATAATGATATATATGTGTCATTGTAAATTTGTCCAAACCCATAGAATTATAGAGTACATTAAAGAGTTTGGGGCAAAACTGTGATCGGCCATCACTGGTCTTTACAACATCTTGAACCTAAGACCATAGCTTTAATAATTATATAATATTCTAGCCCACAATTTAGGATATTCCAACATTTTTATTGATTTTTTGCATTTGTTTCCTCAGTCTTTGACGTTGTAGCAGAAAATGTCTATAAGTGTTTTCAAACTCAAATTACACTGAGAAATTCTCTTTCATGAATTCAAAACTAAGGAAAAGGAAGAGAAAAGAGTAAGAGAGCTGTTATTGAAAAAGGGAGCTGATAAGATCTAGGTCAAGGAAGTGAAAATTTGATGTCTTTGGCTGGTGGTTGGCAAGTCATGTGTTCAGTCACTTTAGTGACCCTAGGGGTATTTTTGTAAGAGTAAGCTTACACCTGCGAGAGCCCAGATTATGGTGGAAGATCCACAGCCCATAGGCTGTCAGTTTTCCCTCCATTGGCCCCGTCACATGTTATATTCTACTATGGCGCTTTTTCCTACTGAGCTTGGGTAGACCTCACAACTATTTTCAGTACTTCACTCCAAGTAGGCCCACTGATTAAGTTGTGCTTGAGGTGAAACGTAGCTCCCATTTTGGGTGTGGTATGGTCTAGTCATTATTGGGATGTGTTAAACTCAGGTGAATATAAAGAGAAAGGCGTGTATATTCTGCTGGTTGCTTGTATTCTGAATTATTCTGGGATAAAAATAAGTAGACTGTGTGCACATAGTTTTGTCAGTGTGGTGTTGAAATTGGAGAAAAATATAAGAATGTGAATCATATGTGAATCTGCTATGAAAAACTAAAGTATGGAAGCTAAGGGCTTCTAATATTCATCATATACTGGAAGAAGTGGCCACATAGCAGTGATTCAGAATGAAAAACAAAAAGTTTCCTAGGAAGATACTGAAATCCTCAAGAAGAATAGAGTAGAAATTGAATCAAAGAACTAGCACACTGCCTTGGGTGTTTCCATGATGAAGACAAATCTTGAGTTAGATTTTTTTTCCTGCTTTTTTCTGTACTGTTTCCCAATATTTTTTTTCATTATGTGGAAGTAGCTGGGACATATCAGGACACACCAACTAAGAGAAATGGTTCCCCATTCAACTATCTAATATGTGGATAGCCATACCTAAACTACCTATCTACTTCTTCTGATGATTAGTGTAATCCATAGGTTGAAATATGATAAAAGTGTTTTTAGAAACACCGTCCAGATGGGACTTGCTCTCTGAAGTAGCTGTGGCTTATATTCATGTGTGCTGAGAGTGAAAATTGTATAATGTTTTTAAATTTCGGTATGTGACTTGTGAATGCTAGTCATATTAAGAGTTTATTGTGAAATTAATCTTTGGCATTTTCTCTGCCAAGGTAATCTAAGCAAAGAATCTAAAATTCTCATACTAGATAAGGAGGATAATAGTCAAGGGACTGTTTTTGCAAGTAAATTTGTATCAGAGAGGGGCATAAATACTCTTCAGAATCTCATGTTAATAAAATATGAAGTAAAAAGGTATTTGCTAAACAAGATGAAGAAAGACAATTTCCAAGGAATTGGTAAAAAGGAGATGATAAACCCACCAATCTTATTAAAGTAATTTTTTCATATTTCAAGAATCTGAGAACTGAAGAGTAAAGCCACTATTCCAAATATAGTGGACAGATTATGATGATGAATGTTTTGGTGTCCAGAAAATATTTCCCTGAACAAGTAATGAGGTCATATCACACCCTATCTCTCCCTCCCTCCCTCTCTCTTCTTTCCTACCTTTCCTTCCTTCCTCTCTCTCTCCTGTACCTTCTTTTCTTTTCCTTTCTTTTTTATTCACAAGGACTAATTGAACCCAACACTAAGCAATGCCACAGCTCTGGATAGAAGAGGGAGGAAAGGGAATGAGAGAACTGTGTTGTTTTTTATTATGTAACTACCGGACCCACCCTCCCCCCCAATAAGTGGACCTCTGTTTTTGGGAGTTGAGGTCTGTGGACTCACACAAGATAATGTAGAAATCTAGAGGCTCTAAATCATATCTAAGCTAAGCCCTCGTTTACATGTGCACATAAAATTTTCCAAATATCTTCTGTCCTTCAATGAGAGTTACCAGAGTTTTTCCTTGCCAAGTTAGAAAATTAGAATCAGAAAGACAGACCCTTCTGACATGTGAGAATGTCTTTAACCTATTAATCTAAGTATTTTATCACAGTGGTTGAAGAACCATTGGAACACTTACAGTAGAGATAAAGCCTTAGAGTCATGTTTCAGCATAGATTATTATCTTAGCAGTTCCATTCTTGTTGCTTTGCAAATCACATGATCGCATTACACAGCCCAGTTTTTGTTCAAAATTAATTTGAAATTAAATAGGCCAAAAACATTTGAAATCATGCTTATATTTACATACATCTGTACTATTTTCATGTTGAAAAATATTTTAAATACAATGGTGTCATTTTGTTTACTCAACAAATCTAGCTATATAGTAGTATAGATGTTAAGAATTACCTGCATATTTTATCTATACTTTTGACTTTTGCTGATTTGGGTTAAATAGTTTCCTCCGTCTGCTTCCCTAGCCCAGGTATTTTCATTTATCTCTTAATGAGAAAATAGAGGAAAAACCATAATCATGGCTAGTAAAGCAGTTCATGGGAATGAATCACTTACATTCTCAAGTCTATTTTTATCTGAGTTAGCCTTTTTCATTACTGTGTTGGAGAGTCTGAAAACTATGAATAGTAACTGGCCCATTCAAAACATATGTATAGATACATAAGTGTACAATTACTTCACAAGCCTGAACTTTTAAACTTGAACATAAGCAGAATTGTGTAACTGAGACAGCCTTAGTTTACTCACTGAAAAAATCCAACTTGAGTCACCATGGGGATACCCATGATTGATGTGCCTGTTTGGCGGCATTTCACTGTCACACATTTTGATAGGATGAAAACACTATATTTCCTAAACCGAATTTTAAAAAAGCACTAAGGTTGACTGGGCAAAGCATTCTGTTTTCAGTAGTAATGGGCTCAGATACCAGTATGTGAAGTGCAATTTATGTCTGCAATTTTGGGGAACTAAGAACCATATGGTATCTTGGTTTTATATTTCCTGAATCAGCTTAATTGCATCTGCATACCAATTAGACTTGAATAAATATGTTTGAGTACTTTTTAATTGTTGATATTTAGTTATAAAGCTTTTACTCCAGTTTCACCAAAAACATTTCTAACTGTACCTGGGGTATATATTGCTTATCATTTTATATTAATGTATATCATCATACTCCATATTATTTCTTTTTATGCTTAATAAGAGCACTGTTTTGTGTGTCTGTTTTTCTTAGTGGTTATTAATGTAAAAATAGTATACAAAATAGCCAGTCATTCTGTGAACTAGGTTAAATTATATATAAATACATGTATACATATGTTGTATATGTATTTTTATTGTTGCTAATAGTTCATTTCTATAATGCAACCTAGAAAATTAATGGCTTTTAACTTGTCAGTGTTTTTAAAGCATTTTGAATGTTAAGTAAATATAAGTACAGATACAGAACTGAAACTTGAGATTTATACTCATTGAAATAACTGACGTTTCAGATGCTCATCTCAGTTTACTCAAATTACCATATCAGCAGAGCTCTGTTACAAATTCCTAAATATTGTTGTTCAATAAACCTATATACCCTGTTCTCATTACGTTACTGTGGAGGCTGTGCTCTTTATACTTCTTGCAGATAACTATTTAAAGGAGTTGTGTAATTCATGGAGGAGACCTTAGGGGTCACTGTATTTCACAAGGGTCAGATTAAGGCCCATTACTCCATTCAGTTCACTCTTAGATCCTACTGACGCTGATAAAGAGTTTTCTATCTAGAAAAAAAGGGGTAGGAGTGCTGAGTGATCAGAGTTATCAAAGCCTTTGGTATAAGGTAGTAAAATGGTTGTCATACAGCATTCTATAGGGTTGCTTTCTCCAGCTTTGAAAATAAATGTCTTTGCTGTATCTGGGTATTTATTTCCCATATACTTCTTCCCTGCAGTCTACTGTACGTAACAGTTATCTAGTGATAACATGTTATTCTACTGACGTTATCATTCAAGTGAACTTCCTAGTGAATCATCTTTCTCATAGAAATCCTAATACTTCATGGAATTTTGTGATTTAAAAGTATCACACCATTGGTGTGACTTTAAAGTCAGATTCCATAGCAGTGTTTTGAGAGATTATGTTACTTATATACTACTAAGTATCTCTATTAAATGGAATTTGTAATATTCGGTTTAAATCCATTTTATTTTTGATTTATTCTTTCTTATATTTTGTAATTTCATTGTTTATAATAGGAAATGAAGCAGGCTTTATGATTTCAGTTAAATTGATAAATAAATTTCAATAAAGCCGAGGAATGATTACTTTGGGTCATTAAAATAATTTATAGAATTCTTACAAATTCCTTGATAAATGCTTTCTTTATAAGCATTTTTCCCGTGATAACAGTTAACATAAAGAGAGGTAGTTAGCTTCTAATTAAAAAGCATATTATTTCTCAGGTAGAGTGAAATTTTGAAGCTTTATTTAATTTAAATTCAGTGAGCATTTATTATAAATATATTCCTTCTATCTTAGGGCTGTGTTGCCTCAGAGAAAAACTCATATTCATAACATTCAAAGATACCTGCACTCTAGTCCCAAACTTTATCTCATTCTGAACTCACCACTTTGCACCTTATATTTAGTCATTAAACTAGTACAGTACACAATACCCAAATCCTATATGGACATAAAGAGTGTTTTGTTTGTTGATCAGTTTCTTTTTCCAGTGTCTGTCAAAGTGTGGTCTAGGGGGCTTCCCTGGTGGCGCAGTGGTTGAGAGTCCGCCTGCCGATGTAGGGGACACGAGTTCGTGCCCTGGTCTGGGAGGATCCCACATGCCGCGGAGCGGCTGGGCCCGTGAGCCATGGCCGCTGAGCCTGCGCGTCCGGAGCCTGTGCTCTGCAATGGGAGAGGCCACAGCAGTGAGAGGCCCGCGTACCGCAAAAAAAAAAAAAAAAAAAAAAAGTGTGGTCTAGGATCAGCAGCGTCAGCAGCATCTGGGAACTTACTAAAAGTGCAAACACTACTGTATCAGGTCTACTATTTCTGAAACCACGGGGTTGAGACCCAATAATATGTGTGTTTAAAAGCCTTCCAGGTGATTCTCATGAATACTACAATTTAAGACTAACATTTAAAAATGCAGATGAATTAGAGTTAAATGCAAAAATGAACTCAAACATTTGAAGAAATAATAGGCAAACTTTCACCTTCTACTAGAAAAGAGAAAACGTTTCAAAGTGTAGAACACTGAAAAATAATGAAAGATGTGAATGTTTCAGATTGTGTAAAAACAAAGCATTCAAAATGTTAAAATATCAAAAATGAAATAGGAAACTATTTAAATATGTTAAAGAGCTATATTCTTAATATATAAAGAGAGTTAACAAATCAATAAGGAATAAGAGAAAACTCCTAAAGAAAAAGAATAAAGACAGTTTCTGGGACTTCCCTGGTGGCACAGTGGTTAAGAATCCGCCTGCCAATGCAGGGGACGTGGGTTCAAGCCCTGGTCTGGGAAGATCCCACATGCCACAGAGCAACTAAGCTTGTGTGTCACAACTACTGAGCCTGCGCGCTAGAGCCCGCGAGCCACAACTACTGAAGCTTGTGTGCCTAGAACCCATGCTCTGCAACAAGAGAAGCCACCGCAATGAGAAGCCCGTGCACGGCAATGAAGAGTAGACCCCGCTCGCCGCAACTAGGGAAAGCCTGCGCGCAGCAACGAAGACCCAATGCAGCCAAAAATAAATTAAAAAAAAAAGTTTCCTTCTTTGTATAACTCTATACTGTGCTTTAAAAAATAACTCTATTTTAATTAATAAAAAATATGAGATTTTACATCTATATTCTTAGTGTGCTTTAGTTCATCACCATGTGAAAAGGGAATACAATTTTAATAATGTGCACACTATGATAAAAAGCATCTAAATTTTCCAGGGATCATGTTTGAAAAGGGGGAAAATTTTTTTAAATTATTGGAACCAAGAGAAAATTTGCATTTATTTTATGGTTAGTAGAAAGAATGCTTTCTTATGCATTAGAAATCATGTTTCTAGTCCTTGTTGTAATGTTCCCTAGCAAGTAGTTATCTCATGTTAGCTTCCAGGTTCTTCCTTGGTTAGCTTAGATTTGTGGTGTTCAATCTTTAGCATGCATCAATGCATCAGAATCATCTGGGGGTATTGGAAATTGTTTATATTGTGGGATGAGACACCCACAGGTTCTCATTAAGCATTTCTGTGGATGTGGCCCCCAAATTTGAATTTCTAATGATTTTCCAGGTGATGCTGATGCTGCTGGACTGGGAATTATACTTTGAGAACCACTGGCTTTAATGATCCTCAGTTAGGCCCAGGGCTTTATAGCTTTTGTATCCCATGGCCTAATGACAAGTAGATAAAGAGAGAGAGAAAGGAGAAGAGCATCCTCAGCGTGCAGCCTGGAACAGACTTTTTTTTAAATTGAAGTATAGTTGCTGTACAATAAGTTATAGGCATACAATATAGTGATTCACAATTTTTAAAGTTTATATTCCCTTTATAGTTTTATAAAATATGGACTATATTCCCCATGTTGTACAGTGTATCCTTGTAGCTTATTTTATACCTAAGAGTTGGTACCTCTTACTCCTCTGCCCTTATGTTGCCCCTCCCCACTTCCATCTCCCCATTGGTAGCCACTGCTTTGTTCTCCATATCTGTGAGTCTGCTTTTTTTTGTTATATTCACTAGTGTGTTGTATTTTTTAGATTCCACATATACGTGACATCATACAGTATTTGTCTTTCTCTGTCTAATTTATTTCACTTAGCATAATGCCCTCCAAGTCCATCCATGTTTCTGCAAATGGCAAAATTTCGTTCTTTTTTATGGTCAGTAGTATTCTATTGTATGTATATACCACATCTTCTTTATCCATTCATCTATTGATGGACGCTTAGGTTGCTTCCATATCTTGGCGATTGTAAATAATGCTGTTATGAACATTGGGGTACATGTATTTTTTTGAATTAGTGTTTTTGTTTATTATAAAGTCATGTGGTAGTTTTACTTTTTTGAGAAACCTCCATACTGGTTTCCACAGTGGCTGCACCAATTTACATTCCTACTGACAGTGTACGAGGGTTCCCTTTTCTACACATCCTCGCCAACATTTGTTATTTGTGTTCATTTTGATGATAGCTATTCTGACAGGTGTGAGGTGATAGCTCATTGTGGTTTTGATTTGCATTTGCCTGATGATTAGTAATGTTGAACATCCCTTCAATGAATGTTTGTTGGATAAATGAACTCCTCAGGTGCTTCCCTGGTGGCGCAGTGGTTGAGAGTCCGCCTGCCAATGCAGGGGGCCCTGGTCCGAGAAGATCCCACATGCTGCGGAGAGGCTGGGCCCATGAGCCATGACCGTTGAGCCTGCGCGTCCAGAGCCTGTGCTCCGCAATGGTCGAGAGGCCACAACAGTGAGAGGCCCACGTAATGCAAAAAAAAAAAAAAAAAAAATGAACTCCTCAATCCCTGAAATTTCAAAAACATTATGAAGACTGTTTGGTCTCAAATATTCATGCCTTTGTTTGCTTCTTTATTAATAGTCTGGTTCTCCAGTGTATCATTTTCTTTTCTTCTCAGAACTGTAATTTTATTTACAGTCAGTGCCACAGTATCATTAACATTTGGCCTCTCTTTCTTTTTTTATAAGTTTAATTAATTATATTATAAACATTTTAAGGGCAGGAGCAAGCAAGTTTACATGTATTTTGCATTCTCCTTTATGCCTAGTACCTATCCCCCACTTTGTAGGAGATTTTAATATAAAGTATGCTGAATCATTTACTTGTAAACAGATTTATATTCTTTGGAAATGTCCTGTCTCTGTGTCAGTACTCTTCACCAAGTTGCCCGCTTTCTTTGCTTGATGTTTAAAACTGCTACTGCTCTTACTTTATGTGGCCTCAAGTGAATTAATCATTGCAGAGTGGGAGAGAGACATCTTGAGGACAAATAAACGTAGTGCGATTAGACACTTGTGCCTCTGGTGGCTTCAGCCATAGTGTGTTGCTATGGTTATTTACTAAATGATACTCTAATAACCTGAAACAGTTTCTAGGCTTCAGAACAGCTTCATTTCTTACCAAGAAGAGATTTACACGTAGGACTTTGGTCCAGGTGCACTGATAATAGAAGCTGTACAGCCTTCGGACTGAAATCCAGTACATCACATGGGGTTCTTCCATTAATAAAAATTCCAAAAACTGGCAAGCCCATAACAGGGGTATTGAATGCGATCAAATTATTATTTAGGAATAAAATGGATTAGTTACCTTTATAATAGTTTAATATAAAATTGCTTTTTTAAACAAATGATTAAGACTACCTAAATGTTTAACCTTAAGTAATTTATGCTAACTCCCCTTAAGAAATACCCACCATCTAAACATTTATGAAGAGTTGATAATATGTGAGAAATTGCTTAGAAAATATAGCATTATATATACACTTTATCTCAATGATGTAAAAATTACCAAAGAAAGTAGATCTTCCTCAAGGCTTTGTATTACTTACTGTGTTAACTGAGACTCTTGAGAGTTAAGTAAGACAGAATTGTATAGAGTGAGAATGCAGTTCCCATATGTATATGTTTCAGTTAACATAGTGCCATGTGAAGTGAAGATTCCCTGCATTTAAAAGTATACTAGAGGCTTCCCTGGTGGTGCAGTGGTTGAGAGTCTGCCTGCCGATGCAGGGGACGCGGGTTCATGCCCCAGTCCAGGAGGATCCCACGTGCCACGGAGCGGCTGGGCCCATGAGCCATGGCCACTGAGCCTGTGCATCTGGAGCCTGTGCTCTGCAATGGGAGAGGCCACAACAGTGAGAGTCCCGCATACTGCAAAAAAAAAAGAAAAAAAATACTAACAGGATAGCCTCATCCAACAGAGGACAGACAGCAGAAGCAAGAAGCAACAGAGGGCAGACTGCAGCCTGTGAAAGAAAGCCACATTCACAGAAAGATAGACAAAATGAAAAGGCAGAGGACCATGCACCAGATGAAGGAACAAGATAAAACCCCAGAAAAACAACTAAATGAAGTGGAGATGGGAAACCTACCAGAAACAGAATTCAGAGTAATGATAGAGAGGGTGATCCAGGATCCCTGAAAAAGAATGGAGGCAAAGATCGAGAAGATGCAATAAATGTTTAGGAAAGACCGAGAAGAATGAAAGAACAAACACATAGAAGAATTAAAAAACAAACAGAGATGAACAATACAATAACTGAAATGAAAATACACTAGAAAGAATCATTAGCAGAATAACTGAGGCAGAAGAATGGATAAGTGACTTGGAAGATAAAATAGTGGAAATAACTACCGCAGAACAGAATAAAGAAAAAAGAATGAAAAGAATTGAGGACAGTCTCAGAGACCTCTGGGGCAACATTAAATGCACCAACATTCGAATTATAGGGGTCCCAGAAGAAGAAGAGAATAAAAAGGGACTGAGAAAATATTTGAAGAGATTATAGTCAAAAAATTCCCTAACATGGGAAAGGAAATAGCCACCTAAGTCCAGAGAGCACAGAGAGTCCGAGGCAGGATAAACCCAAGGAGAAACATGCCAAGACACATAGTAATCAAATTGACAAAAATTAAAGACAAAAATTATTGAAAGCAACAAGGGAGAAATGACAAATAATATACATGGGAACTCCCATAAGGTTCAAATAATATACATGGGAACTCCCATAGGTTAACAGCTGATTTCTCAGCAGAAACTCTACAAGCCAGAAGGGCGTGGCACAATATATTTAAAGTGACGAAAGGGAAGAACCAACAACCAAGATTACTGTACCTGGCAAGGATTTCATTCTGATTTGACAGATAAATCAGAAGCTTTACAGACAAGCAAAAGCTAAGAGAATTCAGCACCACCAAACCAGCTCTACAACAAATGCTAAAGGAACTTCTCTAAGTGGAAAACACAAGAGAAGAAAAGGACCTACAAAAACAAACCCAAAACAATTAAGAAAATGGTAGTAGGAACATACATATTGATAATTACCTTAAACATGAATGGATTAAATGCTCCAGCCAAAAGACACAGGCTTGCTGAATGGATACAAAAACAAGACCCATATATGTGCTGTCTACAAGAGACCCACTTCAGACCTAGGGACACATACAGACCGAAAGTGAGGGGATGGAAAAAGATATTCCATGCAAATGGAAATCAAAAGAAAGCTGAAGTAGCAATTCTTATATCAGACAAATTAGACTTTAAAGTAAAGAATATTACAAGAGACAAAGAAGGACACTACATAATGCTCAAGGGGTCAATCCAAGAAGAAGATATAACAATTATAAATATATATGTACCCAACATATAGGAGCACCATAGGAGCACCTCAATACATATGGCAACTGCTAACAGCTATAAAAGAGGAAATTGACAGTTACACAATAATACTGGGGGACTTTAACACCTCACTTACACCAATGGACAGATCATCCAGACAGAAAATTAATAAGGAAACACGAGCTTTAAATGACACAATAGACCAGATAGATTTAATTGATATTTATAGGACATTCCATCCAAAAACAGCAGATTACACTTTCTTAAGTGCACACGGAACATTCTCCAGGATAGATCACATATTGGGTCACAAATCAAGTCTTGGTAAATTGAAGAAAATTTAAATCATATCAATCATCTTATCTGACCACAATGCTATGAGATTAGAAATCAGTTACAGGGAAAAAAATGTAAAACAAACACATGGCGGCTAAACAATATGTTACTAAATAACCAAGAGATCACTGAAGAAATCAAAGAGGAAATCAAAGATCACCTAGAGAAAAATGACAATGAAAACACGATGATCGAAAACCTATGGGATGCAGTAAACGCAGTTCTAAGAGGGAAGTTTATAGCTATACAATCCTACCTCAAGAAACAAAAAAATCTTAAACAATCTAACCTTACACCTAAAGCAACTAGAGAAAGAAGAACAAACAAAACACACAGTTAGTAGAGGGAAAGAAATCGTAAAGATCAGAGCAGAAATAAATGAAATAGAAACAAAAAAACTGTAGCAAAGATCAATAAAGCTAAAAGCTGGTTCTTTGAGAAGATAAGCAAAATTGATAAACCTTTAGCCAGAATCATCAAGAAAAAGAGGGAGAGGACTCAAATCAATAAAATTAGAAATGAAAACGGAAAAGTTACAGCGGACACTGCAGAAATACAAAGCCTCCTAACAGACTACTACAAGCAACTCTATGCCAATAAAATGGACAACCTAGAAGTTATGGGCAAATTCGTAGAAAGGTGTAACCTTCCAAGACTGAACCAGGAAGAAACACAAAATATGAACTGATCAATCACTAAAAATGAAATTGAAACTGTGATTTAAAATTTTCCAACAAAGTCCAGGACCAGATGGCTTCACACGTGAATTCTATCAAACATTTAGAGAAGAGCTACCACCCATCTTTCTCAAACTCTTCCAAAAAATTGCATGGGAAGGAACACTCCCAAACTCATTCCACGAGGCCACCATCACCCTGACACCAAAACCAGAGATACTATAAAAAAAGAAAGTTATAGACCAATATCACTGATGAATATAGATGCAAAAATCCTCAACTAAATACTAGCAAACAGAATCCAACAACACATTAAAAGGATCATATACCATGATCAAGTGGGATTTATCCCAGGGATGCAAGGATTCTTCAGTATACACAAATCAATCAATGTGATACACCATTGTAACAAATTGACGAATACAAACCATATGATCATCTCAATAGATGCAGGAAAAGCTTTTGACAAAGTTCAACACCCATTATGATGAAAACTCTCCAGAAAGTGGGCATAGAGGGAACCTGCCACAACATAATAAAGGTCAGGCCATATATGATAAACCTCAGCAAACATCATTCTCAATGGTGAAACACTGAAAGCATTTCCTCTAAGACCAGGAACAAGACATGGATGTCCACTCTCACCACTCTTTTTCAACATATTTTTGGAAGTACTAGGCACGGCAGTCAGCAAAGAAAAAGAAATAAAAGGAATCCCAGTTGGAAAAGAAGAAGTAAAACTGTCACTGTGTGCAGATGACATGATGATATACATAGAAAATCCTAAAGATGCCACTAGAAAACTACTAGAGCTAATCAATGAATTTGGTAAAGTTGCAGGATACAAAATTAATGCACTGAAATCTCTTGCATTCCAATACACTAACAACAAAAGATCAGAAAGGGAAATTAAGGAAACAATCCCATTCACCATTGCAAGAAAAGAGTAAAATACCTAGGAATAAACCTACCTGAGGAGGTTAAGACCTGTACTCAGAAAACTAGAAGACACTGGTGAAAGAAATCAAAGATGACACAAACAGGTGGAGAGATATACAATGTTCTTGGATTGGAAGAATCAATATTGTGAAAATGACTGTAGTACCCAAAGCAATTACAGATTCAGTGCAATCCCTATCAAATTACCAATGGCATTTTTTACAGAACTAGAACAAAAGATCTTAAAATTTGTATGGAGACACAAAAGACCCCGAGTAGCCAAAGCAGTCTTGAGAGAAAATAATGGAGCTGAAGGAATCAGACTCCCTGACTTCAGACTATACTGCAAAGCTACAGTAATCAAGTCAATATGGTACTGGCACAAAAACACAAATATAGATCAATGGAACAGGAAAGAAAGCCCAGAGATAAACTCATGCATCTGTGGTCAACTAATCTATGACAAAGGAGGCAAGGATATACAATGGAGAAAAGACAGTGTCTTCAGTAAGTGGTGCTGGGAAAACTGGACAGCTACATGTAAAAGAATGAAATTAGAACACTCTCTAACACCATACACAAAAATAAACTCAAAGTGAATTAGAGGCCTAAATGTAAGACTGGACACTATAAAATTCTTAGAGGAAAACATAGGAAGAACACTCTTTGACGTAAATCACAGCAAGATCCTTTTTGGCCCACCTCCTAGAATAATGGAAATAAAAACAAAAATAAACAAATGACACCTAATGAAACTTCAAAGCTTTTGCACAGCAATGGAAACCATAAACAAGAGGAAAAGACAACCCTCAGAATAGGAGAAAATATTTGCAAACGAATCACCAGACAAAACATTAATCTCTAAAATATATCAACAGCTCATGCAGCTCAATATTAAAAAAACAAACAACTGAATCAAAAAATGGGCAGAAGACCTAAATAGACATTTCTCCAAAGAAGACATACAGATGGCCAAGAGGCACATGAAAAGCTGCTCAACATCACTAATTATTAGATAAATGCAAATCAAAACTACAGTGAGGTATCAACTCACCAGTTAGAATGGGCATCATCAGAAAATACAAACAAGAAATGCTGGAGAGGGTGTGGAGAAAAGGGAACCCTCCTGTACTGTTGGTGGGAATGTAAATTGATATAGCCAGTATGGAGAACTGTTTGGAAGTTCCTTAAAAAACTAAAAATAGAATTACCATATGATCCAGCAATCCCACTACTGGGCATATACCCCGAGAAAACCTTAATTCAAAAAGACACATGCACCCCAATGCTCATTGCAGCACTATTTACAATAGCCAGGTCATGGAAACAGCCTAAATGTCCATTGACAGATGAATGGATAAAGAAGATGTGGTACATATATACAATGGAATATTACTCAGCCATAAAAGGAACGAAATTGAGTCATTTGTAGAGACGTGGATGGACCTAGGGACTGTCATCCAGAGTGAAATAAGTCAGAAAGAGAAAAACAAATATAAATGCATATGTGTGGATTCTAGAAAAATGGTGCAGATGAACCGGTTTTGCAAGGCAGCAATAGAGATATAGATGTAGAGAACAAATGTAACTTTTCCCCAAGGGGGGAAAGTGTTGGGGGGGCGTGGTGGTGATGGGATGAATTGGGAGATTGGGATTGACATACATACACTAATATGTATAAAATAGATAACTAATAAGAAGCTGCTGTATAAAAAATTTTAAAAACTTAAAAGAAGAAAAAATACACTGAGCACCATGGATGGGATTGGATGCTCTTCAGTTTTTATATTTTCCTGTATTCTCCATATTTCCTAATTTTCTAACTTTGTGATCAGAAATGAATTTATATTTAAAGGCTATATTGTTGGAACACTTTATTTTCAATTTGAAAAAGACATATTACTTATGAGACAATATTTCATCATAATTTAAGACTTTGGGTATCTGTTTTCCATTTATCTATTCCATATTGACTTTACTATTATGATGGTCATTTTGAGTAATACTTCTTTCCCCAGTTAGAACAAACAACAAACAAATTAACAACAATATAAAAAAAAAAGTAGAAGACAAAAACCCTAGGTATCTTCTTTGATTCCTCTCTTTCTCTCACCCCTCCCATCCCATCCATCAGCAGTTCTTGGTGCTCCCATCAAGATAACCAAGTCTGTTACCTTGTTTATTTGTACTATGACTATCCAAGCCAGGCCACCGTCATCTCTCCCTTGACTATTGCAGTAATTTTCTAACTGGCTGGCTACTCCTACAACCCACCCTCCACCAAGAGGGTATCTCTTTTAGCTCGCTGATGGGCTTGCCCTAGCAGTTGGAATCACATCGAAGCATATTACCATGGTCTGTGAGGCCTTATGGGATCTGGCACTCTACCTTCCTGACCGGCCTCATCTCATACTCTCATTCCCTTGCAAACTCAGACTTGCCCTGGGGAGTTTGTCCTTGATGGTGCCTCTGCTGGAAATGCTCTCTCACTCATCTTCATTCATCTCAAATATCTTCACCTCCACACTTTCCCCTTCAGTTTTTATCATTTTACTGTGATCCCGCAATTATTTTTTATGTAATATATATGACTATCCAAGATCTATCTTGTTCATTTGATTTCTTGATTATATTCTGCCTACCTCAGTGCAATAGTTGCTCCATCAAAAAAAGACCTATTGTCCCTTATTCTCTTTTGCATCCTCTGTACCTAGAAGACAGTGTGGCTCCCATTTTTGAATTATTTGCATAGAAGAATCCACTGAGCACTTTGTGTATGCTAGAGCAGTGGTATTCAGACTGTAGTATAATAACCCAGGGTCTCACAATCTTCTCCTGGCCTCCATGTACAGCATATATTTAAGAGAATTAATTTCTCGACCCTCACTTTCCAGTTGTGATTTTTCATATAATTTCCTTGCTTGAGAAGCTTCTGATGTTTGCCAGTTCATCTTCCTTACTTTGCCTTTCACAGTCTCCCACTCTCTAAAAAAGAATAAAAAGGCAAGCTTCTCATCTCTTCTGAATCTTTATAGGATGCATTGTCTAGTTTTTAAAAATCTCCGGGGTATCGGTCGAAGTTTTAATTCTTCAGGGAGTCCCGTGAGCACTTCCTACAGAAATGTTGCAGGGGATGACGTCTTATTTCACAGAAGAGGAGTATTCCAAGTCACCCTCCTCCTTCCTCCCTCCACCTGCCCTCCTCCTTTTTCTATTAGATTCCAGAAATGAGTAAGGGAGAATATTTACTTGAGCGTTAACAGGTTTATTTGATGATTTAAACCTTTGCTTCTGAAGAAGAATCTTCATTGGCTGGTTGGTGTGACAATGAGGATTGCTTTTTCCAATTAGATTATAGTGAAATAATACATTTACATCTCTTTTCCTTAAACCAAATGAGCTAAATATGCTGCTTGATAGTATTAATGAAAATATGTTTAAAGCACATACAGCATATAGAGCTTGCCAGAAAAATACGTCCTTTGCCATATTTAAACTAATGGGAAAATTGTTAGTGTTTAAAGTGTGCTAAGGATTATATAGATTTTCAATTTAATAGAACAAGTTTGAAATTATCGTGTGAAATAATGTGATCAACATAAAATTATTCAAGATAATCTCAGCATAAAATGCACTTGAATAGAAGAAAAATAAAAAGAGAGTTTGTCTTTCACATAGAATGTTCAGATTTATTATCTCTATCTTTCTTCAGTTTCAGGCTAGCAGTACAGTTCTTTTTCCTAAGGGTTGGTGGAGGGTTATGATCCTATTCTAGTTAGATATACTCTCATCCACATACACGCTATCTTTTTTTTAATTAAAATTTCTTTCTCCCTCCTTCCTTCCTTCCTTCCTTCCTTCCTTCCTTCCTTCCTTCCTTCCTTCCTTCTTTCTTCCTGTGTTGGGTCTTCGTTGCTGCGTGCGGGCTTTCTCTAGTTGTGGCGAGCAGGGGCTGCTCTTCATTGTGGTGCGTGAGCTTCTCATTGTGGTGGCTTCTTTTGTTGCTGAGCATGGGCTCTAGGGTGCATGGGCTTCAGTAGTTGTGGCACACAGGCTCAGCAGTTGTGGCACATGGGCTTAGTTGCTCCGTGGCGTGTGGAATCTTCCTGGACCAGGGATCGAACCTGTGTCCTCTGCATTGGCAGGTGGATTCTTAACCACTGCACCACCAGGGAAGTCCTGATACATGCTGTCTTAACTTGTAGCTCACGTAGAAGCAAAGAAGCCTTATTAAGAGAAAATTCTAGAAAGAGTATTGCTTCAATAGATTTCCCATTCAAGGCATCACATTCTTGAGATGGATAGGTTTCTATTTCAAATTCTTGAAATAGAAAAGTTGGATTCACTTTATATAATTTTGTAGTAATACAAATCGCTAACATTTTTTGTGTGCTTCCTCTCTGTTGGACACAGGTCTAAGCACTTAATGCACATTAGCTCTTTTCATCCTCATAATAGTTAATTCTGTTATGGCAGGTGCTGTTTATTTCTTCATTTCACACATAGTGACACTGAGGCTAAGAGGGAGATTAAGTAGTTTTTTCAAAATTAATGAGTGTAAAGCGAAATTGAGTTATTTGTAGTGAGGTGGATGGACCTAGGGACTGTCATACAGAGTGAGTGAAGTAAGTCAGAAAGAGAAAAGCAAATACCATATGCTAACACATATATATGGAATCTAAAAAAAAAAAAAACGATGGTTCTGAAGAACATAGGGACAGGACAGGGATAAAGATGCAGACGTAGAGAGTGGACTTGAGGACACGGGGAGGGGGAAGGGTAAGCTGGGATGAAGTGAGGACATATACACACTACCAAATGTAAAATAGGTATCTGGTGGGAAGCAGCCGCATAGCACAGGGAGATCAGCTCGGTGCTTTGTGACCACTTAGAGGGGTAGGATAGGGAGGGTGGGAGGGAGATGCAAGAGGGAGGAGATATGGGGATATATGTATATGTATAGCTGATTCACTTTGTTATACAGCAGAAACTAACACATCATTGTAAAGCAATTATACTCCAATAAAGATGCTAAAAACAAGCAAACATAAAAACAAAATTAGTGTAGAAACCAGAATCCAAACCAGAAATGTGGATTCTGAAATTTAACCTATATATTTTACAGGACAAAACCAGAACGAGATTTTAAGATGTTGAGAAGGAAGCCAAAAGAAATATTTTGAGACAGCTCTGACCCTCATTCTGTAATCCATTATATTATTATTTATTTATATTGTATACCCTATGCTATATACATGACATGGCATCCAAATACTGTTATGTGGTTTCTCCATAAGCAAAGCAAGCAGGGGCCCCTTTAGGTTCTTACTTCAGTTTCTGGGGAACCTTCTGCTTGTTGTATGACATTCTTTCTTTATTCTTTTTAATCTTGGATGGCTTCTCCTTTCTTTGAATATTTTATTATGAATCACAAAATGTTCTTAGATCCTACTTACGCCCTTGTTTAATATTCAGTCTTGGACATGCAACTGTTGGCCTAGGAGAGTCTGTAGGATGACACAACCATTTCTTTCTCTCCTGCCTCCCTCCCCGCCCCCATCTCTCTTTTGCTTGTGAACTCAACACTGTACGTTCTTTGCTAATGGATGCATTCTTTCTGCAGAATTAATATTCCTGTGACCAGTTGTTTAACTTAAGAGTCATTTAAAACTCCTCTTGATACCTGGCAGTGGCTCTGTCATTGGAATACTGATTTGGAATACTAAGCCTCTCCCAGTTACACACTGTTAGTGCAGCAATAGCATTAAGAATAGTGTCATTTAATATCTTATAATACGAGGCAGAAAGATAGGAATTCACAATTTGTCTTCAGCATCATAAATACATGATTCAAATCTCAGCTTTACCTCTCAGACCCCACGTTTATCTGATAAGAATAATTATAGTTACCTAACAAAGTTGTTAGGATTAAAATGAAATAACGTATGCACTCACTAAATGTGAGGTCACCTCTTCCAGTGATATGTGACTAAATTTTTTAAAAAACCACATAAGGGAAACAAAAAATCTTTTATGTTAATGTAGCTTCTTGAAAAGAAAACTTATTTTAAAGTTATACAAAAATGGTAACAATATTATATAGATGTATCAGATGCTTATAGAGCCAGAATCTTTTTGTTTGTTTTAAATAAGGACATGTCTCTGGCAATGACAGAGTCTCTACTTTTGTTTGGATTAGTTAATTCCATTATCAGGAACACTGAGCTCTATAAATGTTAGTGCAGCTATTTGTCTTTGAATGAGGTACTTAACCAATCTGGATTTCAGTTTCTTCATCCTCAAAGAGAAGTACGTCTTCCAAATGTCAAATGCTATTCAGTAGTTATTCACCAAAGCAGAACTCACAATTTCCAAGATGCAAAATCTCCATGTAGTGGCGACTCAAGTCAGGCACATCGCCTTTGCTACCAGCTACTACAGCTAGAAGCCTTCTGGCATAAGCATAGGTCCTTCTCTCCTGGGTTCGTTTTTACTAATTGTTCTATCGAATTTAACAGTATGACTCAGTATACATTCAGTATCAGTTAGTCATTCCTTATGGCGGTCTTTGATGTGGGACCATAGTCTCACAAGACAACTTAGTAAATTTATTAACAAAGTTTAAGTTTTATTTTTTTTTAAGAAAGAAACGGGCTTAATTTATTATGTCCCTTTTGTTGTAATATATGTTATATAATTCCTCCTAAAATAAATAAAATTTTAAGTTAACAACTTAGGGAATAAAACATGCTTTAATACATTTAATAAAATCTTTTAATTATATTTTACGGATCTAGAGTAAATCTATTAATTGTTTTAATATTAGGCTTTTCTACCAATTTAAAATTTATCTCAACATAATGTGAAATAATTTCAATCTGATACTATATTATATCTGAGGATTTTATTACTAAAATATCATATGAAATAAAAGCCATGCCTCTTTTCCCCCGAGATTCTAAAATCTATACCCCTGTTCTAATTCATGAATTACAAAAACCAGAATTTTAAATAATGAAAGTTTGAAAATATGTATATGATTTAGTCAAGTTCAGTGATTACATAGGCAAATACAAGGTAAGTGGAAGAAACTTACTATCATATTTGTAATTTTATCATGTAACAAACAGACTGCATTCCCAGATGTACTTTTGCTCTCTTTTTTATAAAATACACTATATCTGTTTGTTTATAATGGGACATTATTTTTATCTTCCTATTTATGGGACAATACTGAATCTAGTTTGTTATTAACTTTGAACTAGAAAAAATGATATTCAGAATGACATTTTATTGTCAGGTGTGTGTATGTATCCTGCATTTCACAGATTTTGTGCATGTATTTTAATGGATTAGAGAGCCTCACAAAATTCATCTATTCAGTCCTCTAGTTTTATGAATGGGGAAGCAGTTCAAGAGAAATTAGATCCACAGATATATTGTGAAACAATGTCATTGCTGAATGTGACCATTATATGTTGAGTTCAGAAACAACACTTAAAAAAAGGACAAATCTAAGATTCTGTTTTAAAAATGATTCTGACAGAATTTGTACTTCAAGCCAACGTATAACTGAATGGAAATTGGTATATTCTTTAATACGCTACCATTTGTATCATAAAGAATACAACTGCAACAGTATTTATGACAAAAGCGAGGCAGTAATGATTTGCAGATATACTCATTTCTTTTTTTCCCCCTTACCAGACCAATACTGACTTTCAATTTATTCATTTAATATTTATATTTGAACTGGACCATACATTGAAATGTTCAATTCTGTATTACTCCATATGCTGATTTGTATTGTCAAGTGTCTGTATTACTGATATTTTGTACACAGACCCAGACATACACATATTTATGAATGTTGAGTGTATTAACTTTTAAATTTAATCTCCTAATATATATTCTAATTTGTATTTCAAAAATTCTTTTCCTTCAGTTTTTGTATTATCCTACATTGATACATAATTTTCATTATTCATATTTGTGTCTGTGACCATGAGCTGCTCTGTGCAATATTGTAAGAAAAATTTTTAAATTAAGTGATAGATATTTACAACATATAACAGGAACAAGATATGCTACCAGCTTCATACACCTTTTGCACTAATTTTTTCCCTACAAAGCAACATATGATCTACTATTATTTCAAAAACAATGAAAAACTATTGGCAAATAAATAATAAATTTGAATTGATATATATGAATGTGAATTTCCTTTAACAGATGCCTTATTAATGTAGTCCATATAAAAGTTAAAAACTAAAAAACTCTTATTTTTGCTAGAAAAAAAGATTTAATTTGAAAGTGCATTTGGAGACTTTAAGACTTTAATTTTTCATTTACATAAAAGTCTTTGTGATATTTTTAATTAACTGCCCAATAAATCTTAAATTGGTTTTGAAAGTTACAAGAAAAAAAATTGACTATTGCTAAAAAGGAAGATCTTCTGCACCCTCTGCTGGTATGTTTGCACAACTACAGGTTATTTATTTTAAACTTGGTCATTTTCTTTTTAGTAAAAAAATAAAATTTGAGGCAAATCCAGTGATTTTAGTATTTAGAAAACAAATAAACTGTTATAAATGAAGCATTCCTTTGAACTAATAACCGACTTGTTTGGTTCGTTTACTAGCCTTTGAAAGAATTATATAATGGCATCAATTTATTGTTAATGAGTAAAAGTCATAATGTCACATGCTTCCAAATCATATAATTCCAGTTTATTAGCCAACTATATAATCTGTGGTGGTTTAATGTTTGTATTATGGAAATACTAAAACATTAAAAAGATTGTGAAAAGCCTAGAACAAATTATTTGTGTCTGAACTATATATGGTAAAGGAATAGTGAATTTTTTTTAAAGGATGGAAGTAGCTTTCAATAGTGAAATGAAATAGAATTTGAGTTTTTACAAAAGTAAATTTCAATTTATAAACATACATTTTGGACTGATGGTCACATAAAACATGAATTTTAGTGTTAAGAATGTAGGTTCATGAAAAATACAAAGTCTTTATATTAATGTAAGGATTCTTGGCACTTCTGTAAGTCTTATTTATTTAAATACTTCGTGTTACAATTTAAAAGATTTGAAGAGTTTATTAAAACACTCAATTGATTTTTGTATTTTGTCATATTTGGTCAGATTATTTTTATAAAAATAATTTCCCACATTCTCATTCTCTTTCAGAGGCAGCTACTTTATTTTTGTATACCCTTCAAATTACTTTTAACACATTTACATGCCTATTATTATGTAATTTTGATAGGCCATATGTTTTTATACTATTTTAATTTGAATTTTGTAAGTTTTAATTATAAAAGTGATTCATGAATTTATTTTCATTGTTGAAACTTCATATTATTTGTTACATTGGTGCCCCCATTGATGACAACCCCCAGTACAAAAGCCCTCTTCAAGGATAATTCCTGTTCACACTTTGAAGTACATCCTTCCAGATTTTTTCCTATGCATTTACACACATATGTATCTGTAGAATATTTATTATTTAAAAAGTTTCATAATACATTTGTAATTTACATAAATTATATATAACATATCAGTTAGGTACTTGATTTTATTAATTAAATGCCTTGGAAATTTTTTTGTCAGATATCTTTTACCCTATATGTTTAGTTCTTGTCTGTTATGCTGTGGAATAGATAATACCATATTTTACTTTTTCAAGTCTCCTGTTAATGGACATTTATATTATTTTTAATTTCAACTGTTATAAACCTGCCTTGAATGTCTCTATATATGTTTCTCATGTTTCTGTGTGCAGATATGTGAGTATTATTCTAAGGTAAATGCTGAGAAGTGAAATTACTTACTTTGATATTTTGATACATAATTTTCTACAATGATCTTAACAATTTGGACTCCTTCATAAGTGTCTATAGGTACTCCTTCATTCATTCAAACTTGATATTATTTAATATTAAAATGTTATGGGTGAAAAATAGTATCTGTGGTTTTCTTGATTAATAATGGAGTTAAATATCTGTTCATATGTTGATTAGTGATTTGTGTTTCTTCCATGAAATTCTTGTCTATATTCTTTGTTACCTTTTTTCCTATGTGTTGTCTGTTTCTTACTGGCTTGTAGGAGCTCTTTCTATATTCTCTAATTACTAATGGGTTTCAATATGCTTTTATATATTCACTGGTAATTTGTATATCTTCTGGGATTTGCATGTTCATATTTTTTGCCCATTTATTTTTCTGTTTGAATTGTCTTATTCTTACTGATTTATAAGAATTCTTTGTATATTCCAGATATCAATCCTTTGCCAGTTTTATATGTTTCAAATATTTTTCCCATTCCTTAGAGAAATCTACAAATAGTTGACTGGCATGGAATACAGAGAACCTGCCACTGTCTCGAGGTATCAATAAGTGTTCCAGATCCCATGGGATTCATCTGAAGCTCGATGTCATTTTCAGCCACATCCCTGATTAGCTTTACCCCTGTTCTATCATGCCTTCTTTCCTTACCTTCTCTTGAGAGTAATTCTCTAATAAATTGCTTGAATAAGGATTCCTTGCTAAAACATAAACAAGACGAAAAGACAACCCTCAGAATGGAAGAAAATATTTGCAAATGAAGCAACTGACAAAGGATTAATCTCCAAAATTTAGAAGCAGCTCATGCAGCTCAATATAAAAAAAACACACAACCCAGTCCAAAAATGGGCAGAAGACCTAAACAGACATTTCTCCAAAGAAGATATACAGATTGCCAACAAACACATGAGAGGATGCTCAACATCACTAATCATTAGAGAAATGCAAATCAAAACTACAATGAGGTATCACCTCACACCAGTCAGAATGACCATCATTAAAAAAAAATCTACAAACGATAAATGCTGGAGAGGGTGTAGAGAAAAGGGAACCCTCTTGTTGGTGGGAATGTAAATTGATACAGCCACTGTGGAGAACAGTATGGAGGTTCCTTAAAAAACTAAAACTAGAACTACCATACAACCTAGCAATCCCACTACTGGCCATATACCCTGAGAAAACCATAATTCAAAAAGAGTCATGTATCACAATGTTCATTGCAGCTCTATTTACAATAGCCAGGACACGGAAGCAATCTAAGTGTCCATTGACAGATGAATGGATAAAGAAGACATGCACATAATATACAATGCAATACTACTCAGCCATAAAACAAAACGAAATTGAGTTATTTGTAGTGAGGTGGATGGACCTAGAGTCTGTCATACAGAGTGAAGTAAGTCAGAAAGAGAAAAACAAATACCGTATGCTAACACATATATATATGGAATCTAAAAGAAAAAAAAAAGTGGTTCTGAAGAACCTAGGGGCAGGACGGGAATAAAGGCGCAGATGTAGAGAATGGACTTGAGGACATGGGGAGGGGAAGGGTAAGCTGGGACAAAGTGAGAGTGGCATGGACATATATACACTACCAAATGTAAAATAGATAGCTAGTGGGAAGCAGCCGCATAGCACAGGGAGATCAGCTCAGTGCTTTGTGACCACCTAGAGGGGTGGGATAGGGAGGGTGGGAGGGAGGGAGACGCAAGAGCGAAGAGATATGGGGATATATGTATATGTATAGCTGATTCGCTTTGTTATAAAGCAGAAACTAACACACCATTGTAAAGCAATTATACTCCAATAAAGATGTTTAAAAAAAAAAAGAATTCCTTGCTTAGGCTCTGCTTCTAAGAAACCTAACCTACAACATTGCAAGGAATTTTTTTTCCAAAATAATATTTTAAGACCAAACCAAATTCTCCAATGTAAGAAGTAATAAAATTTTCTTTATTAACAAACATATATACTTTTGGATGTGTGCTATCCTCTCTAAAGTTGCATACTTGTTATGACATTTTCGTTGTTCAACAAATTTATCAAATTCACTCTTTTGAGAATCATGTTCAGGGTCTGACACAGTCTTTGCATATTCATAATATTTTAGTTATTTGCTTCTTTAAGTCTGGATTATTTTGTTGAAAGTAAAAAAAATAATACTGAATAAGTGAACTTAATATTTAATAAAAAATTGAAATGAATATATGCGTATTAATATATGTGTATTAATTAGCATATTAATTCCAAGCCCCAAGCCCATTGACATATGGGTACTCTGGCCTCTAACCTTCCTTTTTGTCCTATTCAAGATTGACTGGAAATGACAGTATTATTTGTCTACTAGTAGACAGAATTAGAACTTCAGCGGAGAGAAGTTGGGGGAGGTTATAAGCTAACTAAAGTGTACTTGGCTGTGAAATAGTACAAGTATGGTTAATTTTTCTTGATAATTTATAGTTATTAAACATTTGTCATGTTCTAAGTGCTTGTTCTAAGTGCTTTTTGGTTTTACTTATTAGATCATCACAAAATCTTTAAGGTAGTTGCAACTATTATCCTCATGAAGGCTCAGGGAGTTAAATAACTTTTTAAGCCACTCTAAAGTCACACAGCTCTTAGGTGTGATGCTGAATTCAAATCGAGATATTTTTGCATGAGAGTCTTCTTTCTTAACAGTTATGCATTCATTGTGTATAAATGCCAGAACATAAACTATAACGTTAATTATAAATGTAGTCTCATTATTTACTTAAGCCTGGGTCACATGTAGATATGACTTTTAGACTTTTTTCTTCTTTCACTACTAACTTCTGTCTAATTTCTGGTCAAAATCCATTCTTCTCTCTATGTTTCTCTTCTCCCTCTGTTGTCTCTTCTGGTCAATGAAGAACTGAGATTATATCTGGCTGGGTTTCAAGATTACATGTCTTTCTAAATATGTATTATGGTCCCTGTCCTTCTATTAATTCAGACAAGGAATGCATCTTCTTCCCTAATTCCTGCTAGAATAATCTCTTTGAAATATATTCCCCTTCCCTATTGTAACTGTTCCCATTATCATGCAATTTAGCACCATGCACTCTCTTTCTCTTTTTACCTAGGAGATTTATTGATTTACGGATCCAGTAAGGGATAATCTATCTCCGCTTACATGCAATTTTTAGGGTCAAATCATTTTGATATAAGCAAGCATTTCTGATATACGCAGTTATTTGTATTATTTTCTTCTTTATAGTTGGAAATAACTTACTGTACTCAGTGTGGCTAAATTATATGCAAATTTAATAAATTGTTAATTAAACATATCCAATCAATTATGTGATTTCTAACTCTTGCTATCTTTGGCTGACAGTCTCATTCTCTTCCCTGTGACCGATCAATAACCCACTTGGTCCTGATCAGTCATCCTTTTAATGTATCTCATATTGTCCTCACTAACCCTGCTGGTTGAAGTGGCCCTTGTCCATGTGTGTCAGTGATTTATCGTTAAAAATGCCTCTATTAGTTCCATATTTATTTAAATGAAAACAATAAAACATTTTAGAAATACATTTAAAGATAAATTACATCATAGTTAAAGTAAAATTAGGAGTATGGGATTAACAGATACACACTACTGTATATAAAATAGATAAGCAACAAGGATTTACTGTAAAACATGGGGAATGATATTCAATATCTTGTAATAGCCTATAATGGAAAACAATCTAAAAAAATATATAAATATAACTGAATTACTTTGTGGTACACCTGAAACTAACACAGTATTGCAAATCAACTATACTTCAATTTTATAAAAAAGATTATTGAGATGTAAATTGCATGAACTTTGTAATAGAAAGAATCTGAGCTGGAGGGCTTTCCAGCTAAGTCATAACACCTATCAGGACTCATTTAAATCTTCATCAAAATGACATAATTAGATAAGATTGACTTGGAAGCTTATTCAGGCTATTATCTATTTAATTTTGGTGAAAATTCATCAGTGTCCTTTGATATGTTTTCACATGATTTGTTTTCTGCCATTGCTTTCTTAATGTTGAAAGTTGTTACCTAGAGACTATTTGGTTTCTGTGAATTTTTTTTTTCCATTTTCACAATGTATCATTGATTTTCTTTTAAGTGTGGTCATTTAGGCTCTACCTGATTATTTTCTGATATCTTTTCTCAGAGAGAATAGAACAGACTGTATTTAACTTATGCAACATTCCCCACAAACACTTCAAATATTGGTCATTGTTTTTAAATTCCAATAAAAATGTATACTTTAGAGATGTTTATCATAAGGGGTTAGAATACTGACCCCAATTTATACACCTCCACCTCCCCTCAAAATTTTTGATGATTTTTTAAACAGTGATTGGGGCAGATTTTGAAAAGTAGCTCATTTTCATAATCACTCTATGTGCTGTAACATCGTGCACCACTTGCTTGAATGCATTTCATTAAAAAAGGAGGAAAGTGCAAATTTACTCTATACCAAGCAGTGTTAAGTTTCTTTGTGATGTTGTACCTTCCATCCTTAAAGAAAATCACTATAAAATAATTATTATCTGTGTTGTCATTCATGCTACTGGTAAGTGGCAGAGCTTGGATTTGAAACCAAAATTTTTTTTATGCTGATTGCATGTCTGTGTAAAGGGTACTTTGTGTAGGCTTGTTTTTGCAATAATATACCACTAATTTTGGGAGAGGGACAAAGGATACTCACTGCTATCTCAGATATGGGACATCAGGTCCCTCCATCATCTTTGGCTCATAGTGAAAAAATATGAGCGCTGTCCAAATCTAGGAAAACAGAAAAATGACAGGAAAGAAAAAGATTAAGGGGGTTTTGTTTTGTTTCTCTTACCTGCACAGATAGACATACCTGTTTTTGCATATGGTAATCAGTTTCCAAGATAATAGCTGTGAAATCCTTCAAGGTTATTTTATGTCTTGGTTAATGCCTTTGGAATTATGGAAAAAAAAGTATATTTTTTTTCAGTATATCTTACTTCTTTAAGGTATTTTACTTTTACTCTAATATTAAATAGGTAACAAATTAATGATCCATAAAACCCCTTGAACTAGAATTTACATCTTTCTCAACCATGCCAATTAAGAAATTCAGTGTTGATTTGATGATATATTGTTATTCAACTTGTTAATAACATTGTCTTCAAATGTTAGCAAATTGTAGATATTGATTGTACAGTTTGAAAAACTTTTAGTTAACTCATGACTCTAAAAGTTGTAATTCAACATAATTAACCTCAAAATTGTAACATTTCATTTTTGGTAGTGAGACAGAAAATATGTTTGTGTTTGAAATACTGTTGTGTTCAAGTGAAAACTTCATTTTATGAAGTCCATTGACTCTATAAGTATTAATTGTGTATTAGGCACCTGGGGTCTCAAAGCAAAGCAAAAGTGGCCTTTTCCATTAACAGGCTTAAGGTAGGGACTTCCCTGGTAGTGCAGTGGTTAAGAATCCACCTGCCAATGCAGGGGACACGGGTTCGATCCCTGATCCGGGAAGATTCCACATGCCGCAGAGCAGCTAAGCCTGTGCGCCACAACTACTGAAGCCCACGCGCCTAGAGCCCATGCTCCACAACAAGAGAAGCCACCGCAATGAGAAGCCCGCACACTGCAACGAAGGGTAGCCCCCACTCGCCACAACTAGAGAAAGCCCGCATGCAGCAACGAAGACCCAATGAAACCAAAAATAAAATTAATTAAAAAAAAAGAAGCTTAAGGTAAAATAGTAAAGTCAGATAGATAAACAGATGTTTACCATGTAAGGTAATACTTGAGAATGCATAAAGGAGGAGTGCTAAGTCCAAAATGGAAGAGAGTAGGAAGGGGGATCAGAGATGGCATTCTGGAAGGGACCATCTGTAGAAATAGGAATTTTACCATATCACAGTTACTGGAAGGACATTCCAAGCAGATGGTTCTACATCTGCTAATGCCTTGATGGTGAAAGCGAACAGAAAGTGGCAAGTAGTAATCAATGCAATTGGAGAATGAAATATGAGACATAGATTTTAAAGTCTTTATAAAGAATATGGATAATTCCAACCTGTAGATATTTTGTCTCTCTCATTTAGCTGGAATAAGAACTTCATTTAAAAGACTATCTGCGGATAAAGTGAAACAAAAGCTTTTTATCTCCAATAGATTTTATATCTATTCCATGTCATCCCATTCAATGTATAAATATCTCTGTGTATCTATGATGTTTTTACTTAAGACAGATATATTAGTAGCACATATGTATTGTAAACGGAAGTCTGGTTGTTTTCATTAAGAATTTTATTGTAATTCTTTTTTCTGAAAATTTTTCATTAGTTAAATCCTTTGAATACTTGCCTAAGAGACATGGGATTTATTCACTCTTTTATTTTTGATTGCTGATACAAATGTAAGAAATACTAAAAAAAGGTCAAGAAATATTTCAGTATACATAAATTCTGAAGATATTTCAAAAATAGTGGTAAATATCTTGACATGAATACATTGAAGGCCATAGGTTCACCACCAGCTGCAAATCATTGTGGTTGATAATGCTCTTATTAGAGCAAAATTATTCACTGGGCATTGAATGGAAATAAATCTTGCCTATAAATAAAATCACAGCTGAGAATGATGTTAATTAAAGCATTATTAAGAGTGAAAGTGTAAACAAAATTGTATTATTTTTTGTATCCATTTCAGAACATCTAAGCTGGGAGGAAAGTGAGATAGTTTTAATTTAGAAAAGACTTCACAAACTAAAATGTCTTTGTATTTTAAGCTTTCTTCAGCTAAAGCCTTGCAAGGATGCTTAAATGTTTTAGAAGTGGTTCACACATAGTTTGATTTAAATTCAAATTCAGTGAGTGCAATTAAAGATCATCCAATAAAAATCATGAAAGGCAAATTGATTTTATATCATTTAGAACAAAATATCAAATATTTAAAAATGCGTATGTGAAAGAGAAAATATTTTCCGTTTTTGTCATACACTTCCTCAAGGACATGAAAGTATTTTACTTGATCAATCTAATACTTTATCTGCAAGAATGATAAAATGGAGGGCCTGTCATTTTATGTAGTATTTATTATTGTTAGATAGCTTTGGTTGCAATAAATAACAGAAAGAAACAGCATGATTCAAGTTGACAAAGCAGGGGTGTGCACGTTACAGTTAAGAAATTAAGTGAAATTTAGAAACAAAGCAAAACAATACAAAATAGGAAACAAATCATGGCACATTATAAAAACCAGTGAAAAACAGCAGTCACCATAAGAGAAAGATCTACCATACAACTAGTAATTTCTGAAGTGGAAACGTACCTGGGCCTTCGGCAGCCTAAGCTCTTGGCTTTTCACTCTAGTGAAAGCAGTATATACCGTGCTGATTATGAACTGACCCTGTGGTTAGATAATGCTTCGTTTCTTAGTCCTGCTTTGGCACTTATCAGCTGAGTGACGTAGGCAACTTACCTTTCTGCTGTAAAGTGACCATAGTAATATCTACTTCTATAGTTACAAGCATTAAAAGAGATAACCTGTTTCAAGTACATGGTGCATCACAATTAATGAACTGCAGCTGCCACCTTCTCCTCGTCCTTCTTCTTTGTCTTCATCATCAATACCCTGCCATTAATATGGTTCATAAATTTTCTTTGCTTCTGCTTTTCTCTGCATGTAGTCTCCACTTGTCTTAGCATTACCAGTTGAATTAGCTTTCATTTGTCTTTTCTTCAACTCATGGCTGTGGTTTCCTCATAACTTTATCTTGTATATAACTCTACTCTAGATCCTTTATGATGTAGTTTACTTTCCTCTTCCAGTGGTCTAATTATCTCTAAACTTACTAAATCATAATCGAAGGGGAAGTATCTGTTCCAGTTGGTTTTTTCTTTGAGTAGAGATTCTAGGGTCAGGTCATACCTTCGTCCGGTCTGTGGCTCTGTTAAGCTCAGGTCAATTACTTGTTGAGCCCCATGGTACATCTGGTGCTGGCCACCAGAGGCAGTGGTGGGGCATTTTACCCAGAGAGCATTGATGGTGGCTGTCATATGCCTACTAAATCTAAATAAATAAACATAAAAAGTTAAGATTAAGCAATTTACCAAATTGTAGAACTGGTGTGAGTAGTAAGGCTGAGTCTTGAATAGCAATCTCGTGTCTCCCAATACAAATTTAGACTTCAGATATTCTTGGTCATTGTGAAGTTGTGGCACCATTATAAAATTTCTATACAAATGATTGGATATTTTGCTACATAGAAATTCAGAAAATTCTTTGTCAGAATTTTACTATTATTTTAGTATAACAAATTCTGTGTCATGAATGAAAAACCAGTATTATGTTTCAAAATGTCTTATTTATAATTGACTTCTATTAACTTGTTCTATTTGTCTTTTCTCAGGTTGCTAAGTTGGCTATCGCAGTGCAAGCCTTGGAGTCCCAATGGGGGACTCCAGATCAAGACGATCTACTCTGGTCTCCCGGTTGCCGATATTCAGAAGGAGTATTAGCAGAAAACATGATTCTCTTCCTTCTTCACCCTCCTCCAGTAATACAGTCGGTGTCCACAGTTCGTCTCCTTCCAGCACTAACTCAAGCTCAGGTAGCACAGGTAAACGCAGGAGCCTCTTCCGTACTCCTTCCATTAGCTTCCATCATAAGAAGGGGAGTGAACCTAAGCAAGAACCTACCAACCAGAACCTTAGTATTTCAAATGGTGCTCAACCTGGTCACAGCAGTATGCAAAAACCGAGTTCGGAAGAACATACTAAAACCAGGGGAAGACATTCTGTTGGTTTTAGCAGTTCACGAAATAAGAAGATAACAAGATCTTTGACAGAGGATTTTGAAAGAGAAAACGAGCACTCGACTAATAAGAATGTCTTTATAAATTGCCTGAGTTCTGGCAAAAGTGAGGGGGATGATTCTGGATTCACAGAAGAACAAACTCGCCGTTCTGTTAAGCAGTCAACAAAGAAGCTTCTTACTAAATCTTTTTCATCTCACTATAAATTTTCTAAGCCAGTTCCACAGAGCCAATCCATTTCATTGGTACAACAATCTGAATTCTCACTGGAAATTGCACAGTACCAAGAGAGGGAACCTGTATTACTAAGAGGTTCTCCATCTTGTTCTGTGGGTGTAACAGAACGGGCGGGAAGCTCGTTACCATCTCCACTGCTTTCTGCTGATTTTACTACAGCTCAGACACCTTCAGAGTTCTTAGCCTTGACTGAAGATTCTGTGTCTGAAGCAGATGCATTTCCTAAAAGTGGAAGCATGGCATCCCACTGTGACAACTTTGGCCACAGTGATTCTACCTCTCAGATTTCTCCCAATCCTGCTGCTGCTACAAAGACAACAGACCTTATGGGAACTGTTCCCTGTGCAGTTATGTCTCCTGGGAAATACAGGTTAGAAGGTCGGTGTAGCACTGAATCTAAATCCTTACCAGAAACCTCTGCTGCTAATCAGAAGGAAGTGTTACTGCAAATCACTGAACTACCTGCTATGAATGCGAGTGACTCAGAGATTCATCTATCAGCAGATACAAGAAGAGGAGAACATATGGTGATACAAAATGGTGAAACAATGTTGGCAACAAGCTCCCCAAGGAAACTTGGATTTTATGAGCAACATAAAGCAATAGCTGAACGTGTTAAAGGGATCCATCCTATTTCAGATTCAAGGATAATACCCTCTTCCGGTGATCATTATATTTTAAACAAAACATCATATGGATATGATGCAAATCCTGCCAAAGGTATGATGATTTTCTCTGTATAATAAATGATATGAATTATAATTTTCATTATAATTTCTTTAATTTTCTTATTCTATCTCATGGAAACTACATTTTTCTTAGTTTTCACTCTTTAATCTTCTGTCCTATTTATAATTTGTCTTAAATCATTTCTCTGCTTAAACTTACTTCATTCGTATCATGCTGAAAATGTAATTCATCCATGTTACTTATTTTTCTTAGTTGTGTAATTCAGATTCTGACCCTCAGAAGAAAGTGGAAGGAAATTAATTTTATTTGAAATGTGGCTTTATCTAAGATAAGGGCCATCTTTTTTTATAGTTCATGATAGAGTATTGGTATTTCTTAGTTAAAGAATAGATATAGCCCAGACACAATCATTGTAAAAGAAATTCGTATAATTAAAATTCTTTTTCCTATTTTAACAAAGTTGTTATTATTAAATAGGATCCATGTTCTGGCACAGAAAGAGGGAGGGAAGGTTGATTTACTCCAGTCTGTTATTCAACAGAAAACATGGTTTTTCAATATAAAATTCAGTTCAAGAGAATTGTTGAATATATAATACCTACTGGCTGTGTTTGACATTTTTATTCTTTTTTTTCTGTACTGTGATTCCTACTACCACTGCTGCCGCTTTTGCTACTACTACTAACACTAATAGTTGTCCCAACAATATGTCCATTTACTGTTCTGTGCCCTTTGGATACATTAATTTTTTGAATCTGGAAGTGATTGAAATCGCTACTATTATTCTAACTCATGCTACAGGCAAGATGATTGGAGCACAGATAGGTTAAGTAATGTGTCCAAAGTCACAAAGTTCATAAGTAATTGTTTAGGATACAATCCCTATGAGGTAGGCACTAGTATGTTCCTCATTTTATACATGAGAAAACTGAGACCAAGGGATTATACAGCTGGTAAGTAGTACAGCCAAATTACAACTATCTCAGTCCAAAGATCAGGCTCTTCATGACTAGGTTGTAGTACATGTCATGACCCAGGCTCTTTCCAAAACATTAAGAATAATACTGAAATATTAACTAAAATTTGTAATCCATGAAATTGTATATTATATAATGTCAAGAATCATAAGTTTATCTGACTTACCTAACTAGTCTCTCCATGAATATAGCAGTTTTACAGTTTTAAATGCATGACTTAATTTTCCAACTGTCTTCATATTTTTTCACATTTGATACAAAATCACTTTTACACATCTGCCTACTTTTTTCATTTTTTTATCTTGGTAGCCTTGCTTGTATTTTGGGATTTAGTTATACCTGCTTAATTCTTTAACTGTAGTATAATTATAAGAATGATAATGATGATGATACTATGTGCCCAAAGATGTGCTAAGCAATTTGCATGCACTGTTTTATTTAGTACTAACCAAAGATTTATGTGGAAGTTATTAATGAGTAAGGTCTAGGATTAAGTTAAATAACTTCATGAAATCACATTGTTAGCAAACGGTGGACCTCAGATTAGAATGTAGGCAGTTTTTTAGAAAATTGCACCCAAAAAGGTAAAAGTTTAATTATTTTGATTATATCTAATTCTTATTTAGAAATGGTGACTTGCCTCAATGTCAAACTGAATAGAGTAAATATTTATCTCTTTGGAAACTAGGGAATGACCAACAATTATTTTGCTGATTATTAATCTGTTGACTGAGATCCTAATAGCAAGCCATTTAACACATTAATTTCACTGAATTTGACACCATGATGCCTGTTCCTGGACATTAGGTGATAATTCATAGTATCTACAACTTGTAAAATAGAAAGAGACAGGCAAATAAGCTGGTAATGTCAAAAAGGAAAAGTTGGTTGCATACTGTTCTTCATTTCCATCAATAGGAGATATTCATCTGCTATTCATAAAGATCTTATAATTTAGAAGTTTCAAGATTTTAAAGCCATTTAGACAAATGTATTCTATGTAAGAAAGAGTTGCCAAATTCCATAATACTAAGTTTATTCTGTATTTATTGTGAAATACGTTTAAGCTAGTATTTAATATGCATCTGAATGTGCTGGGTGTACATTCATTTCAGAATTATTAATGGAATGTTGACCTCTCTGGCAACTTAACTTTAACTCATTGACTTAAAAAGTTACTGAAAAAACTGCCATATGTTGGCTTAATAGGTTCTAGCCAAGAGTCTTTAAACTCATAGATGAGCCCAAACAGAACAGTTTAATTCATTCATTCATTCAACAAATATTGTTTTGGTACTGTTTTAGGCACTAAGGGTATATCAGTGAACAAAACGAATAAATTCCTTTCTTCATGAAGCTTACCTTCCACTGGGAATACTCAGACAATTAATATACAAATAAATAAATGTCAGGTGGTAATAACTGCTGAGGATGAGTTTAAAGCAGAAAAGAGGATTAGGAAGTGGGGGGTGTGATTGTAGTTTGCATTTTTTTAACTTTATTCAAGTATAATTGGCAAATTAAATTGTATATTTAAAGTGAACAAAGTGATGATTTGGTATATGTTACATTGTGAAAGAATTTCCCCCCCCCCCATCAAGTTAGTTAATATATCCATCACATCACATATTTACCTTTTTGGTTTTTGTTTTTGAGAAATTTAAGTTCAACTATAGTCACCTTGTTATACATTAGATCCTCAGATCTTATTTATCTTATAACTGAAAGTTTGTACCCTTTTACCAAGGCAACCGCTTTTCTACTCTCTGTTTCTATGAGTTGAGCTTTCTAAAAAAGATTCCACATGTAAGTGATACCATGCAGTATTGGTCTTTCTCTGTCTGGCTTATTTCACTTAGCATATCTTCAAGATTCATCCATGTTGTCACAAATGACAGGATTTCCTTCTTTTTTAAGGCTGAATAATATTCCATTGTATGTAGATACTGCATTTTCTTTATCCATTCCTTTCTTCTCATACTTAGGACGTTTCCAGACCTCTGCTATTGTGAATAATGCTGCTGTGAACATGGGAGTACAGATATGTCTTTGAGATAGTGATTTTGCTGCCTTTGGGTATATTACCGGAAGTAAGATTGCTGGATCATATAGTAGCTCTATTTTTAATTTCTTGAAGAACCTCCATAGTGTTTTCCATAGTGGCTGCACCAGTTTACATTCTCACCAACAGTTCCCAAGGGTTCCCTTTTTTCCATATGCTCAAAAACATGTGTTGTCTTTTGACTTTTTGATAATGGCCATCCTAAAGAAGGTGAGGTGATATCTCATTGTGGTTTTGATTTGCATTTCCCAGATGATTAGGGATGTTGAGCTCCTTTTCATGTACCTATTGGCCATTTGTATGTCTTATTTGGAAAAATGTTTACTTAGGGCCTTTGCCCATTTTAATTTTTTTTTTCTTGCTATTGAGTTGTATGAATTTTGTGTATATTTTGGATATTAACCCCTTATAGGATATATGATTTGCAAATATTTTCTCCCATCCAATTGGTCCAATTGGTTGTTTTTTCTTTCTTTCTTTTTTATCTTTATTTTTTTTGTTTTCTGTGCAGAAGCTTTTTAGTTTGAAGTAGTCCTACTTGTTTATTTTTGCTTTTATTTCTTTTGCTCTTGACATCAAATCCAAAAAATCATTATCAAGATGAATGTCAAAGAGCTTTACCCATGTTTACTTCTAGGAGGTTTACAGTTTTTGGTCTTAACTTTCAAGTCATTAATCAATTTTAGTTGATTTTGGTGTGTGGTATAAGATACTTTCATCTTTTCGCATGTGACTGTCCATTGAAGAGACTATCTTTACCCCATTATATATTCTTGGGTTCTTTGTCAAAAATTAATTGCCATATTTGCATGGGTTTATTTCTTGGCTGTCTCTTCTATTCCATTGATCTATGTGTCTGTTTTTACACCAGTACCATACTGTTTTGATTACTGTAGCTTTGTAATATAGTTTAAAATCAGGAAGTGTAATGCCTCCATCTTTGTTCTTCTTTATCAAGATTACTTTGGCTATTTGGGGTCTTCTTTGTTTCTGTACAAATTTTAGGATTTTTTTTTCTATTTCTGTGAAAAATGTCAGTGTAATTTTGATAGGAATTGCATTGAATCTGTAGATCCCTTTGGGTAATATGAACATTTTAACAAGATTAATCTTTCCAATTCATGAACATGGAATATCTCTTTATTTTTATTTTCTTCATTTTCTTTTGGGTAGTATGAACATTTTAACAATATTAATCTTTCCGTTTCATGAACATGGAATATCTCTTTATTTTTATTTTCTTCATTTTCTTTCATCAATGTCTTTTATAGTTTTCAGTGTATATATTTTTTGCTTCCTGGATTAAACTTATTCCTAGGTATTTTATTCTTTTTGATGCAACTGTAGATGGGATTGTATTCTTAATTTCTCTTTCTTTCTTTTATTTTTTTAATTTAATTTTATTTTATTTTTATACAGCAGGTTCTTATTAATCATCAGTTTTATACACATCAGTGTATACATGTCAATCCCAATCGCCCAATTCATCACACCACCATCCCTACCCCCCCACACACAGCTTTTCCCCCTTGGTGTCCATATGTTTGTTCTCTACACCTGTGTCTCAACTTCTGCCCTGCAAACCGGTTCATCTGTACCATTTCTCTAGGTTCCACATACATGCGTTAATATACGATATTTGTTTTTCTCTTTCTGACTTACTTCACTCTGTATGACAGTCTCTAGGTGCATCCACGTCTCTACAAATGACCCAATTTAGTTCCTTTTTATGGCTGAGTAATATTCTGTTGTATATATGTACCACATCTTCTTTATCCATTCATCTGTTGATGGGCATTTAGGTTGCTTCATGACCTGGCTATTGTAAATAGTGCTGCAATGAACATTGGGGTGCATGTGTCTTTTTGAATTATGGTTTTCTCTGGGCATATGCCCAGCAGTGGGATTGCTGGATCATATGGTAATTCTATTTTTAGTTTTTCAAGAAAACTCCATACTGTTCTCCATAGTGGCTGTATCAATTTACATTCCCACTGACAGTGCAACAGGGTTCCCTTTTCTCCACACCCTCTCCAGCATTTCTTGTTTGTAGATTCTCTGATGATACCCATTCTAACTGGTGTGAGGTGACATCTCATTGTAATTTTGATTTGCATTTCTCTAATAATTAGTGGTGTTGAGCAGCATTTCATGTGCTTCTTGGCCATCTGTATGTCTTCTTTGGAGAAATGTCTATTTAGGTCTTCTGCCCATTTTTTGATTGGGTTGTTTGTTTCTTTAATATAGAGCTGCATGAGCTGTTTATATGTTTTGGAGATTAATCCTTTGTCCATTGATTCATTTGCAAATATTTTCTCTCATTCTGAGGGTTGTCTTTTCGTCTTGTTTATGGTTTCCTTTGCTGTGCAAAAGCTTTGAAGTTTCATTAGGTCCCATTTGTTTATTTTTGTTTTTATTTCCATTACTGTAGGCGGTGGATCAAAAAAGATCTTGCTGCGATTTATGTCAAAGACTGTTCTTACTATGTTTTCCTCTAAGAGTTTTACAGTATCTAGTCTTACATTTAGGTCTCTAATCCATTTTGAGTTTATTTTTGTGTATGGTGTTAGAGAGTGTTCTAATTTCATTCTTTTACATGTAGCTGTCCAGTTTTCCCAGCACCACTTATTGAAGAGACTGTCTTTTATCCATTGTATATCCTTGCCTCCTTTGTCATAGATTATTTGACTATAGATGCATGGGTTTATCTCTGGGCTTTCGATCTTGTTCCCTTGATCTATGTTTCTGTTTTTATGCCACTACCATATTGTCTTGATTACTGTAGCTTTGTAGTATGGTCCGAGGTCAGGGAGTCTGATTCCTCCAGCTCTGTTTTTTTCCCTCAAGCCTGCTTTGGCTATTCGGGGTCTTTTCTGTCTCCATACAAATTTTAAGATTTTTTTGTTATAGTTCCGTAAAAAATGCCAATGGTAATTTGATAGGGATTGCATTGAATGTGTAGATTGCTTTGGGTAGTGTAGTCATTTTGACAGTATTGATTCTTCCAATGCAAGAACATGGTATATCTCTCCATCGGTTGGTATCATCTTTGATTTCTTTCATCAGTGTCTTATAGTTTTCTGCATACAGGTCTTTTTTCTCCCCAGGTAGGTTTATTCCTAGATATATTATTCTTTTTGTTGCAATGGTAAATGGGAGTGATTCCTTAATTTGTCTTTCAGATTTTTCATCATTAGTCTATAGGAATGGAAGAGATTTCTGTGCATTAATTTTGTATCCTGCAACTTTACCAAAATCATTGATTAGTTCTAGTAGTTTTCTGCTGGCATTTTTAGGATTCTCTATGTATAGTGTCATGTCATCTGCAAACAGTGACAGTTTTACTTCTTCTTTTCCAATTTGGATTCCTTTTATTTCTTTTTCTTCTCTGATTGCCATGGCTAGGATTTCCAAAACTATGTTGAATAATAGTGGTGAGAGTGGACATCCTTTTCTTGTTCCTGATCTTAGAGGAAATGCTTTCAGTTTTGCACCATTGAGAATGTTGTTTGCTGTGGGTTTGTCATATATGGCCTTCATTATGTTGAGGTAGGTTCCCTCTATGCCCACTTTCTGGAGAGTTTTTATCATAAATGTGTGTTGAATTTTGTCAAAAGCTTTTTCTGCATTGATTGAGATAATCATATGGTTTTTATTCAGTTTGTTAATATGGTGTATCACATTGATTGATTTGCATATATTGAAGAATCCTTGCATCCCTGGGGTAAATCCCACTTGATCGTGGTGTATGATCCTTTTAATGTGTTGTTGGATTCTGTTTGCTAGTATTTTGTTGAGGATTTTTGCATCTATATTCATCAGTGATATCGGTCTCTAATTTTCTTTTTTTATTGTATCTTTGTCTGGTTTTGGTATTAGGGTGATGGTGGCTTCATAGAATGAGTTTTGGAATCTTCCTTCCTCTGCAATTTTTTGGAAGAGTTTGAGATGGATGGGTGTTAGCTCTTCTCTAAATGTTTGATAGAATTCACGTGTGAAGCCATCTGGTCCTGGACTTTTGTTTGTTGGAAGGTTTTTAATGACAGTTTCAATTTCACCACTTGTGATTGGTCTGTTCATATTTTCTATTTCTTCCTGGTTCAGTCTTGGAAAGTTACACCTTTCTAAGAATTTGTCCATTTCTTCCAGGTTGTGCACTTTATTGGCATAGAGTTGCTTGTAGTAGTCTGTTAGGAGGCTTTGTATTTCTGTGGTTTCTATTGTAACTTCTCCTTTCTCATTTCTAATTTTATTGATTTGAGTCCTCTCCTTCCTTTTCTTGGTGAGTCTAGGTAATGGTTTATCAATTCTGTTTATCTTCTCAAAGAACCAGGTTTTAGTTTTACTGAACTTTGCTATTGTTTTCTTTGTTTCTATTTCATTTATTTCTGCTCTGATCTTTATGATTTCATTCCTTCTGCTCTCTTTGCGTTTTGTTTTTTCTTCTTTCTCTAGTTCCTTTAGGTGTAAGGTAAGGTTTTTATTTGAGATTTTTCTTGTTTTTTGAGGTAGGCTTGTATAGCTATAAACTTCCCTCTTAGAACTGCTTTTGCTGCATCCCATAGGTTTTGGATTGTTGTGTTTTCATTGTCATTTGTCTTTAGGTATTTTTTGATTTTCTCTTTGATTTCTTCAGTAATCTCTTGGTTACTCAGTAACGTATTGTTTAGCCTCCATGTGTTTGTGTTTTTTACGTTTTTTTCCCTGTATTTGATCTCTGATCTCAGTGTTGTGGTCAGAAAAGATGCTTGATATGATTTCAATTGTCTTAAATTTACTGAGGCTTGATTTGTGACCCAAGATGTGATCTGTCCTGGAGAATGTTCCATGTGCACTTGAAAAGGAAGTGTAATCTGCTGTTTTGGGATGGAATGTCCTATAAATATCGATTAAATCTATCTGGTCTATTGTGTCATTTAAAACTTCTGTTTCCTTATTTATTTTCATTTATTTTCATTTTGGATGATTGGTATAAGTGAGGTGTTAAAGTCCCCCACTGTGATTGTGTTACTGTTGATTTCCTCTTTTATAAGTATTAGCAGTTGCCTTATGTATTGAGGTGCTCCTGTGTTGGGTGCATATATATTTATAATCGTTATATCTTCTTCTTGGATTCATCCCTTGATTATTATGTAGTGTCCTTCCTTGTCTCTTGTAACATTCTTTATTTTAAAGTTTCTTTTATCTGATATGAATATTGCTACTCCAGCTTTCTTTTGATTTCCATTTACATGGAATATCTTTTTCCATCCTCTCACTTTCAGTCTGTATGTGTCCCTAGGTCTGAAGTGGGTCTCTTGTAGACAGCATATATATGGGTCTTGCTTTTGTATCCATTCAGCAAGCCTGTGTCTTTTGGTGGGAGCATTTAATCCATTTACATTTAAGGTAATTATCGATATATATGTTCCTATGACCATTTTCTTAATTGTTTTGGGTTTGTTTTTGTAGGTCCTTTTCTTCTCTTGTGTTTCCCACTGAGAGAAGTTCCTTTAGCATTTGTTGTAGAGCTGGTTTGGTGGTACTGAATTCTCTTAGCTTTTGCTTGTCTGTAAAACTCTTGATTTCTCCATCGAATCTGAATGCGATCCTTGCCGGGTAGAGTAATCTTGGTTGTAGGTTCTTCCCTTTCATCACTTTAAGTATATCATGCCACTCCCTTCTGGCTTGTAGAGTTTCTGCTGAGAAATCAGCTGTTAACCTTGTCTTGTCTTTCTGTGAATGTGTGTGTGAATTCTGTGTCTTGTCTTTCTGTGAATGTGGTTTTCATTCCACTGGCTGCAGGATTGTAGTTCTCCTTGCTTCTGCTGTCTGCCCTCTGGTGGATCTTCACAAATTTTTGAAAAGGTGTTTGGGAATTCCCTGTCAGTCCAGTGGTTAGGACTCCACGCTTCCACTGCAGGGGGCACAGGTTCGATCCCTGGTCAGGAAACTAAGATCCCGCATGCCTCGAGGTGCAGCCTAGCCAGCCTCACAAATGCATAAGCCAATTTCTTGCAATAAATCTTCTTAATATAGGTCTCCTACTGATTCTCTTTCTCTGACTGACAGATTTTTGTACTGGAGGTGGTTCTAGAGGAAGAAAATCTTAAGGATGAGTTTCTTAATTTCTCTTTCTCATAGTTCTTTGTTTTTAGTTTCCATTTTTAAGTACAGTGAATGGGGTATTACTCAAAGTAACATATTAACAAAAATTAGGGAGTAAGTCATACAGCTATTTGGGAGGAGTATATCAGTGCAAAGGGTATTGGGTAAAGATTCTGGGGCTGGAGTATGCCTGCAATATTGTAGAAACAGCAAGAAGTCCAATATGCCATAAGCAGAGTGAACAAGGTGCTGGTGGGCAGTAGAAGATGAGGTTAGAGAGATGAAGAGGTGAGCAATGGGAAGCCCCCTGTGTGGGGGTCCGGAGTAGGGTCCTATCATGTGGAACCTGGTAGCCCGCTGGAAACACATCAGCTTTAGGATTAGAGAAGCGATCATGATCAATCTCACTTATGTTTTAAGTGTATCATTCTGGTTACCTTGTAGAAAATAGATTGTGTATTGGTTGGGGAGAGGCAGGTGGGAGTAGGCAGGGGCAGGAGGCTATTAGGAAGTATTGCAGTAACCAAGGCAAGCCCTGATGGACTTTGTGCCAGAAGTTAGTGCGGGAGGTGGTGAGAAGTGATCACATTCTGTATACAGTTGAAGGTAATGAGGACAGGATTTGCTTATATGATTTATGTGAGGTATGAGGAAGCCAAGGATGACTAGAAAGTTTTAGAGGCTTCAAAGTGATTACATAGTTAAGTAAAGTACCACTACTAATTCAAAAAGTTTTCTGTGATTGAGACTTGTTGAATGACACTAAGAGTTTTCCATTTACTTTCAGTGGAACATTTATAAAAACTACATTTAAGCATTTATATTAATTTTTATTTATTTATTTTTTAAATAGTTCTTGCCAGTAGCCTCAGTCCATACCGTGAAGGAAGATTTATAGAGAGGCGACTGCGATCCTCATCAGAAGGAACTGCAGGGAGTAGCAGGATGATTTTGAAACCAAAAGATGGAAATGTAGAAGAAGTTAATAGTCTAAGAAAGCAAAGAGCAGGTTCATCATCTTCAAAAATGAACAGCATGGTAAGTATATACATATACCTGCATATAATAAAATAATCCCATATATTACTGGCAAGTTCATGCTCCTTGCAAATTGAAGCATTAGTTTCAGGTGTGCAGCAAGGTGATTCAGTAAATATACTCTCTCAGATTCTTTTCCATTATAGATTATTACAAGATATTGAATATAGTTCCCTGTGCTGTACAGTAGGTCCTTGTTGCTTATCTGATTTAGATATAGTAGTGTGTACACATTAATCCCAAATGCCTAACTTATCTTCTCCCCATCCCCTTTGGTAACCATAAGTTTGTTTTCTATGTCTGTGAGTTTATTTCTGTCCTGTAGATAAGTTCATTTGTATCATTTATTTAGATTCCACATATAAGTGATACCATATATATGATATTTGTTTTTCTCTATCTGACTTGCTTCACTTAATATGATAATCTCTAGATCCATCCATTTTGCTGCAAATGGCATTATTTCATTCGTTTTTTTATGGCTGAGTAATATCCCATTTTGTGTAATGTATGTGTGTATATATACACATGTGTATATATGTATATGTATGTGTATATATATGTATATATATACATCTTTTTTATTCACTCATCTGTCGATGTATATTTAGGTTGCTTCCATGTCTTGGCTATTTTAAATTGTGCTGCTATGAACATTGGGGTGCATGTATCTTTTTGAATTAGAGTTTTCTCTGGATATATGCCCAGGAGTCAGATGGCTGGATCATGTGGTAATTCTGTTTGCAGTTTTCTGAGGAACCTCCATACTGTTTCCCATAGTGGCTGCACTGACTTACATTCCCACTAACAGTGTAGGAGGGTTCCCTTTTCTCCATACCCTCTCCAGCATTTGTTATTTGTAGACTTTTTGATGCTGGCCATTCTGACTGGTGTGAGGTGATACCTCATTGTGGTTTTGATTTGCATTTCTCTAGTAATTAGTAATATTGAGCATCTTTTCATGTGCCTGTTGGCCATCTGTATATCTTCTTTGGAGAAATACCTATTTAGGTCTTCTGCCCATTTTTTGATTGGGTTTTTTTTTAATATTAAGCTGTATGAGCTGTTTGTATATTTTGGAAATTAATCCCTTGTCGATATTATCATATGCAAATATTTTCTCCCAGTCCGTAGGTTGTCTTTTTGTTTTGTTTATGGTTTCCTTTGCTGTGCAAAAGCTTTTAAGTTTAATTAGGTCCCATTTGTTTAGTTTTGCTTTTATTTCCATTGTTCTAGGAGACAGATCCAAAAAAATATTGCTGCGATTTATGTCAAAGAGCATTCTGCCTGTGTTTTCCCCTAGGAGCTTTACAGTATCTGGTGTTAAATTTAGGTCTTTAATCCATTTTGAGTTTATTTTTGTATATGGTGTTAGAGGATGTTTTAATTTTATTCTTTTATATGTAGCTGTCTCGTTTTCCCAGCATCACTTATTGAAGAGACTTTCTTTTGAAGGAAAAATTGGTTTGCATAGTTGATATCACAAGTCAGAGAGGTTAAGTCTTCACTTGAGATGCTCATGGGTCACAACACATAGAAGCACACCAGGATAGCAACCCTTAAAACCTGTCTTTCTTGCTTGCATGGAAGGTTTGACATTCTCCATCCTAGAGCAAGACCCTGGGATATACAGTCTAAGAAAAATGTTGATCATGAAGACAACCTCTGACAACATCATTTCACACCATTTCTCCATCTTTAGCCACCTAAAAAATGTCCTGTTGTCAACCACACATATGCCAGTACCACCCTTAGACCCCTTAGTGCAGGGGTCCCCAACCCCCGGGCCATGGACCGGTACCTGTCTGTGGCCTGTTAGGAACTGGGCCGTACAGCAGGAGGTGAGTGACGGGCCAGCGAGCGAAGCTTCGTCTGTATTTACAGCCGCTCCCCATCGCTTGCGTTAGCACCTGAACCATCACCCTGCACCCCGGTGCATGGAGTAATTGTCTTCCATGAAACTGGTCCTGGTGCCGAAAAGGTTGGGGACTGCTGCTTTAGTGGATCCTATTCTTCCTATCTTTCTACAGTTCCCACTTCACATAGGGTGAGGATCCTTGAGGGTCAAGGTGATATGCCCATGCAAAGCTTTAACACATTCCAGGTGACCGAGATTCCAGATTCCTGGTTCAAATTGTGGAGGCCTGCAGGTGAGGGTGGAAATGGGGTGTGTAGAGGAGGGTGGGGTCTGAGCTTGCACTTGTGAGCTGGGGTGTCTTAGAGGTAACTTGTATTAGCTCCCTCACAGTGTAGGATACAGCCAGGGTGGGGAAAGATGTGAGTGGACTGCAGCCCGGGAGGTCCGTGAGGCCTCAGGCCTCACAAATATTGGGGTGGGCTTGCCTTCTGGATTCCATTTGCTCCCTTTCTCACGTGTCCTTTTTCAGCAGTGTCTTTGATTTTCTAGTGTTTAACACTGCTTCTTTAAAAGGATCTATCCACCTACCTACTTATATGTGAAAAATGCTCGAAACTAAATCACTTATATCTATATATCTTAGACAGTTATGTTTCAAATGAAAACATTAGGTCATCTAGTTCTGACAATTGCAATGAGAAGAAGCCTTAAGTTACTGAGGCAACATTGAGTGAAAGCAAAACCATTGTGTTTGAAGTTAGAGGTTCTAGCCATTAGGTCAGGCTTGGCCAGATTTTAATCTTGGACAAATCATCTACAGAACAACAAACGATAATGGGTTTCTTGCTTCTTTTATGCTAAAAAATGACTGTGTATCTGTGTATTTATATTTGCATATATAGAAAGATATTACATTATATTATATTTCGTCTTTCTGTTCTTTGCATTGAAAATATTATTGCTGCAATTGATTTTTTTTGTCTGAATACAAGAACATGTTAAAATAGATTTCCAATTGATACAACATTAAAAGTTATGGCTAATGAATTATTATGAAACATCTATTTTCACCAAATTTCTATTATTCCTTTTTAAAGACGTATTTATATTAATAAGTGTGCCCTGTTTATTACTTTTGCCCGAAGTTGGGCCTTTTACTTATTCTTTTTATATCTCGTGTTTTTCATACTACGTTTATATAATTTTCATCATAACATCACAAAATCATTATTCTTCTCCTCAGATACACTTTCAAGATTTAAAATTTTAAATGTCAAGTATAAAAATGTGATTTTGTTAATTTATTTGAGGTTTTTTATAAATTTTCAAAAAGTATACCTGCAGTGATATAGATCGTCCACTAGATGGCATGATTACACCATTGCCATGGTAGGGGAAACGCTATGGCGATTAGACGGAAACTTGGTTAAGCTATTGTACATGTTCACTGGATTCACAGGTAAAACTTGTTGAAATAAATACTGACACCCTTGAATTTCCACACGAAATGTATAGAAATTACTTTATGACTTTCTTCCTTAGGACTTTGCAACTAATATCTCGATCTTTAATTAATTTATAGTGTAATAGTTAATCTAACATGCATACAATGTATTATTTAGCTCTTAGCAATATAAGGAAGAAATGCTAGGATTTTTAGGTAATTTTAGCTATATGTGAAGCAAGTGACGTGTGTTTAGGAAATGATAGCTTTATGTGTGAGAAGATGCACACATTTTCTATATTCCTCTTCCAAAATAATTCAGGTGAATATGTGGGTTTAAGAATGCATCCATGGTTCAGTTATTCTTTTCTTTTAGAGCAGTAGTAGTAACATGTATTTTTAATACTTATTTGAACCAAGGGACTACTCTTAATGCTTCTCATATATTATCACATTCAGTCCTCACAATATTATGAATCAAGTGATTCTTTTACTGATCACGTTTTGCAAAAGAGTAAAATAAGGCACTAAGAAGATAAGCAACTTGCCCGCAAACACAGATAGTAAGTGGCAGAAATAGGATTTAGATTTGGATACTCACTGTCTAGCTTTAAATCCTACATGCTTTGGGGGGAATGTAATAGATTTAAAATTAATTTTTCATTTTTCTTGCATTATTTCTGTATAATGAAGTTAACACATTTAAGGCAATCTATGCTTGCTCTAAGTCTAGACTACAACCCTCTGTAAGGGATACAAAAAATAAACAAAATGTAGTACTTATTCTGGATTTAAAATGTGGTAATATGTCTTGATATGCTGATGAATGGTATCAATGTCTTTACTGAGAGATAGCTCATCCAAAAAGGAACTTTGTCACAAAAGAAGATATTTATACTTAGAAGGAACTAGAGTATTTCATATAGGTCATGAGGATTTAATTCTACCAATGGTGTATGGCTCTGTTTATTAAGATGCAGAGGGTTCCTGTGAATGACCAAAAATATTCCCTAATAGGTGAGATAGACCACAATTCTAGTGTTTTTGTACACTTTGGGGATATTTCAGTATAAAAGGGAAAGGGCAGGATGTATTAACTCTTTGAACACCAGTGGCTCAGAATAAATTGGACTTTGCTTAAATTTATTACAAGAGATCAATATATATGTAACAATTTGATGAGCATTCAAATTTATTATATATCTTCAAACTGCTTTAAATAAAGACTTCCCTTAATTTTCCTCTGAGTAACTTTCTTGATACTTTCCTTAGGATGGTCCAAACATTTAAAAACAACTTTTCTAGAAGTAGGCTCTTTCTTTCCAGGAACTTTCCCTCCAGATTATGATGTATAAGTGATTAAATGTAAGGATTTGTCTTGGTTTCTCCAGCAGCTTCACACAGTGAAGTCTAACTCTAAATATTTATGAGATCACCCCGCTCTAAAAAAAGTATTAATTGAGGATAGATTTGTATGTGTTAAACAATATATACCACCTGGTATCACTAGAGGAAGGAAAGTGCCTGAGTGTATGAGGAAGGATGAGCCAGGCTACATAAGAGCAAACAACCTCCAAATTTTAATGACTTTATAATATAGATTTATTTCTCGCTCCGGCTATGTGTTCATTGCAGAAGGTGCTGGAGTTCCATTCAGTATCTCCTCCTTCTGTATCCAGGCTGTTGAAGCAGCAGCTGTTGCAAAACACTGCCTTTCACTGTGGTAAAAGATCTCTGGAGACTGTACCCCAGTAATAAATGCTTTACCTGTGAGAGACTCACTTCATTTCCCGCTGAGCAAATCTAATCACCAGGCCCAAACTTGCCACAAAAGGGGCCAGAGAATAGTCTCTTGCATGTGTCTGGATGTTGTAGACCCAGATATGTATCATGGGCACTGATGACTATGATATTCCCTAATAGTTTATTGTATCTCAGTTCTTTTAATTAACTGAGATTTCCTGCTTACCTCCTCCCTCCCTGTTGTCTTCAGGCATTTGATGGGCATAAAGTCATTTGATTTGATGCCTCACACTGAGCTGGTCATTGTGTTTCAGAAAGAGGAAAACATCTTTGACATTGAAGGATTCATTTTAACCACAAGTTTTTTCCTTTGAGACGTGCTCTCTTCCTGACTTAAAGGCCTTGAGATGTATATCTAAATTAACTTTACTTGACTCCCGGTTTGGGAATATTACTATATTTGGAAATACTTGTTTTTATTACATTAAAAAGCTGGCTTGGAAAATTGTGTTAGCTTTAGCTTACTCAGCAAATGCATCCACAAAGTTCCCCGGAACTATCTGTGCTGAGCGATTCTGACAATTCACTTATGGCCACTTTTACTCTGACAGCTTAATTCCTCTCATTTGTGGTTTGGCATCCTGTTGCCTTTGTGTAGAAACTGTGAATAGCGCAGTAAAAACATGAACTGTAGGACTTCTTCGCTAGAAGAACAGACCAGATTTATATTTGAGAAAAAAAACAGTTACTTGCATATCAGCAGCGTCTCATGTTGTTAATTCTTTGATATGTTGAAATCTAGAATTTAAATATTATTGACAATAATTGATTGACTAATTAAGCCCTATGCTAAATAGACAAGCACATAACTATGCATCCACTTCTCTTCTGGGGCCTACTGTTGTCTCCTGTGTTAGCGTTTTCTTCATTCATTCGTCCATTCATCAATTCATTCACAATTTCTTTCAATAAATATTTATTTAGAACCTACTTTGAAGATGCAAAGATGAAAGAGAAAGCCCTTTAGAATTTTAGAGTTCCAGACTGGGAGATATTAACCTAATCTTACCAATACACCAGATTTAAGCATTTTGACCACCTTAAAATTCAGAATGGGTGGGGCATGCTTGATTTGGATTGTGACCATTGATATCAAAAGTAAAAACGGATTAGAAAAGGGCGCATGGGGCTTCCCTGGTGGCGAAGTGGTTGAGAGTCCGCCTGCCGATGCAGGGGATGCGGGTTTGTGCTCCGGTCCGGGAGGATCCCACATGCCGCGGAGCGGCTGGGCCCGTGAGCCATGGCCACTGAGCCTGCGCGTCCGGAGCCTGTGCTCCCCAGCGGGAGAGGCCACAGCAGTGAGAGGCCCGCGTACCGCAAAAAAAAAAAAAAAAAAAAAAAAAGGAACATGAACTCCTGTATCCCTAATTTACATATACTTTATCTCACATGCTCAATTGACACTATTAATTATAATATAACTCCCTAGCGTTTTTGGCTAATTTCTAACATTGAGGACGATGCTAGTGCCGAGCAGGAACTCTGGGAGGCACTGCGGCAGGAAAGAAGAAAGTACAAAATTAATGTTTAAAGAATCACCTTCAAAACATCCCACCTCTACCATCCACTAGGCAAAAGAGTTCTCCTGGGCTTGTTTGGTATATGCACTTTCACACTTTCATTTTGTGGCATGAAAGTTGTTCAAGCTCAAAATTAAGAGCAAGTGAAAGATGATGATTATAAGATGTGATTCAAGAATTTTCTCCTCTGAATCCTGAAATCTTTTTTTTTTTTTTTTTTTGCGGTACGCGGGCCTCTTACTGTTGTGGGCGCTCCGGTTGCGGAGCACAGGCTCCGGACGCACAGGCTCAGCGGCCATGGCTCACGGGCCCAGCCGCTCCGCGGCATGTGGGATCTTCCCAGACCGGGGCACGAACCCATATCCCCTGCATCGACAGGCGGACTCTCAACCACTGCGCCACCGGGGAAGCCCTGAATCCTGAAATCTTAAATAAGACTTTCAAATACGTAAAAATGTTAGTGGCTTTTTGAGGGTTACATCAGCTTTTGATGTAACATTGTGAATGGAATTAAAGCTAATATCATCGCATGCTACAAGGACATTTAATGAGAAAAGGAAGTCATTAATATATTTAAGAAAATGGGGGCATACAAATCATTCTCCTTAATCCTTATGTATTTTAAGAAGGAAAATCACAAGTATCACTCCTTAGACATGCAATTACATTTGTTGATAAGTAGTATATTAATTTTAGATTAATAACCCTAACCATAATGCCTTTATTGATTTTTCTAGTTACTAATGATAGTTTTCCTATCAATGTTCTTCTAATTGTATCGTGTGTATGGCACGCGCCACTTAGTTATTTGAATATGCTTCATTTATTAGATTTCATTCAGTCTTTTAAATGGAAGAACTTTTGTATATATTAGCATTTCGTATAGCACTTAGTAAAGTGCCTGGTGCACAATAAATATGGGTGAATTAAAGGTAAAATTGCTGATTAGGTTGTGATGTATGTTGATATAGATATGAATTAAGGCATTTAGAACAATCATTATGTGTGGTGTCCTTATGCACATTTTTGACATTTTAACTTATTATACAAATGTACAGATGTTTCTATGATGCATTGTTTGATAAAACTGGTTTTTGATGCCAAGTACTTGATCAAGGCAATACCACCTTTGATATTGTTCTAGTAGAAGCATCATTCATTTTAGGATAATTGACCTTACAGAATGGTTTCCAGGATCATATCAGTACAATACTTATGGACTGGCCATACAAAGAAGACAAGAGTAGTCAATTGTTTGTGATATTATTGGAGAACCCATTAAAAAAATGTAAGTTCTGAGTCAAATATGTCTATAAGGTGATATTTAAAAATCCCCTGTGTATTTTATCTACCCCAACTCCATTTCTTATCAACTTATAGATTCAGAATTGCCTTTAAAAAAGAAGAATTTGATAAAATATTCCATTCATTGTTTTTCATTCTAGCTTTTGGGATGAGTCATTTTTGTTTAGAAGCTGTCACAATTTGTATATTTGGTGCACAATGCTATGAATAGCTTATTCAGAGAGTTAACTCACTTCATCTTAAATGACTTTAAAAAAAGTTGTAAGTAAATAAGTGCAGTATCCTAGATATTACCATTTCTCTTCATACAGTTCGCATGAAAATGTCCATAGCACCTAATTTTTCCTTCTGTGATTACATTATTAAAATTTACTATAAATGTCTTAGTTTGTTCAGGCTGCTATAACAAAATATTACAGACTGGATAGCTTATAAATGACAGAAATTTATTTCTCACAGTTCTGGGGGATGGGAAGTCCAAGATCAAGGTGGCAGCATGGTTCCTGATTTGTAGCCAGCACCTTCTTGCTGTGTCCTACCTGGTGGAAGGGGTTAGGGATCTCTCTGGAGCTTTTTTTATGCAGGCACTAATCCCATTCATGAGGGGTCCACCCTCATGACCTAAGCACCTCCCAAAGGCCCCCCCTTCTAATACCATCATCTTTGGGGATTAGAATTTCAACATGGATTTAGGGGGAATACAAGCATTCAGGCCATAGCAATAAGCAATCACATTGTAACGATAGCAATGCTAGAATATATTAAAAGCTTCATTAAGAACAGTACATATTTCTATTTATTATTATTTATCAAGGAAATAATTAAGATGGACAATAGTAGAAGAAAATTAAAGATTTTTTCTCTAACCACACTATATCTAGGGTACCTGTTAGACATTTTATACCCCTCTGAAATTAAGGAATTGGAAAATTAAGGTTGTTTACCTTTTATTCTTGGGATTAGAATGCAAAGATGACAGTTTTATTTTTAATTGGTTCAGTTCATCTCAATTTTCTGTAAGATGCAAACTATTTTATGCCTTGTTTAGGTAACCCCATGAGCTGACACAGCTTTCATAGTGTGAGAAAGAATATTTATTGATTCAGGATCCATGGCAAATCTCTGACCAGCTGAACACTGCACAGTCTGTAACATAGAATTGACCTCGAGTAAAATAACTATCTTTCCTGAGGGAATAGTCTTTGGAATTTGAAGTTTTTAAATTATTCTAGTTACACAATAAAGAAAAAATGATTCTTCCTAGGGTTATTCTATTATTTTGAAATTTAAATACAGCATATTAAATTAATTTTAGTAAATTGAAAAAGCCAAATAAAATTTGACTTCCAAGGTCAAGAAGTATATTATTGTAGTAGAATTATGTCTAATATTTTACATTACAGTCAGTTTATAGAAAAGATATAAATATTTTAATATATTAATATTATTTTTCAAATAATTTAACAATCAAGACAGACATTTATAATAATCTTACAAACCATCATATTTACAATTCAGGATAAGAAAGTGTGATTTACAAATGAATCATACATATACATTTCACACCTTTCCTATGTGATGATGTTTTTGTTTAGTCATTCCTAATTTAGAGTAGCTGTCATTTTATCACTTTTATAATTTAATTCAGTGATCATTTCACTCTGGTGTTAAAAGTTTGGTCTGGATTTCCTCCTTTGTTTATATCTTCTATTGCTCTAAGCTTGTTACGTTCAACTGGAAACAACCCAAGTACCTTTGTTTTGTTCCATCTCTTAGGCTCTTTATTGTATGCGTTTGTAATTTCCTTACAGAATTATGATTTTAATGCTTGGCCAGTTGTCTTCAGCACTACCCGATGATTAGTGTATGTGTCAGTGAGAAACACAAAGAATTTTTTTTGTCAGAGAAACTCAACATGAATCAGAGCTTTTATCAGTTGTCAAGAGGCGCAGGTGAAGCAGGGAGAGATCTGGAATACCGTCCCGTTTCCCAGCTCCTTTCTGCATGTGGTGGGCACTGGCCCAGATTGTTGGATAAAGTTTGCATTGTTAAATGTATATAGTCACCTCATTGACACAGAAAGATCCAATCAATATGAAACATCTCATTGTTTTTCTTTTTAATTATAGTCACCATGCTGTACACTACATCCTCAGAACTTATTTATCTTATAACTACAAGTTTTCCCCTTTGACTTCATGAAACATCTCTACTTTATACTCCAATAGTTAGATAGCATACACAGACATTTTTCAGGGAGTCATATCCCATAAATCTCTAAGTTCCAGCTTTATTTTTCATAAGCGGTCTCACTTAAACTCCCCTATAGTAAAAACCATTTAGTTTTATGGTTTGTTTGTTTGCTAATTCGGTCAGTCATTACTGTGTTTACAAGGAGATCTTTCCAGGAAGCAAACTCCCTGTAACTCTATCTCAGAGAAAATGGATCACAGGCCAATTGCTTATCTCAGGCACCAAGTGTAAGCTTTAAACACTCTCCTCCCACTATCCCGTTCTTGCCACCCACTCTGGGTCTTTTTCCCATCAGTCCCCCATTTCCTCTGATCTTAGAGAGATATGTGTCCCTGCATTCTTTCAAAGCAGTTGTTTCTACTCGTCTTCCTGATTTCAACTCCTTACCTCCTTAAGAACAGTCATCATCAGTACATCTCTTATGTTTGCTTCTCTGGTTTCTTCTCCATCTCTTCACCGCTGTCAGTTTACAACACTGCCAAGTTTCCCAGCCTGAAGGAAATAAAAATTAAACATTTTCTATATCCTGCTTGCTCCTGAAGTTTTCCTCCCTGTCCCTCTTTTCCACTACAAGGCAAACTTTTCTAAAAGAATAGCCTTCTCTTGCCAAATGCATTTCCTCACTGCCCACACAGTCCTCACTTTCATGTTTTATTAGCTCTTGTAATGTATAGTTTCTCAACATGGACACTATTGACATTTTGTCCTGGATAGTTCTTTGTTGGGAGGTGGGAGAGGGCTGTCTTGTGCACTGTGGGGTGTTTAATGGCATCCCTGACCCCTATCCATAAAATGCCAGTAGAACCCTCAAGTTGTGAAAACTGGACATATCTCCAGATGTTGAAAAATATGCCTTGGTAGGCAGAAACCACCGCAATGGAGAGCTTTTCTAAAGTCATTAGTGACTTTGCCAGTTTTCATATTCTTTTTTTTCCAATCTTCATCTTTCTCGACTTCTCTTCAGTATTTCACACTGTTGAGGACTCTATATACTTATCACTTCTCCTTTTGCAGGGTTAACTCTCCTTTGGTTCTTCTCCTTTTCTCCTTTCAGACTCCTTTGCAAGCTGCTTTTTCATACTCTAAACAGCTATTCCTAGGCATTTGGTTCTTGACCCCCCCCTTTTTTTTTTTAAACCTGTTCTATCTGAAAACTTAAGATGTAGGTAAAATGACATGTGGATTCCAAATGGAAAGGCTAGGAATCTCTAATATATCAGAAATCTGACAAAGCCAATATGCACTGAAAAGCACAATGTATTAGATTTATGGCAATAGAATAAGAGCTCGTGAAAAAAAAGCTATTTGCATAAGGAAAGTAGTTGAAAATCCAAGGACTGAAACTTTGGAGTGGAACTGGAAAAATATGCAGAGAATTGACTTTCACCCTCATAGTTCATGGCTTCTCTCCCTTTTTCCCCCCATCTATGTTACTATCCTATTTCAGTTTTTATACACTTGTATTTTAGCCTCCTTTTAAGGTACTCCAGGGATTCTCAATCCTTCCCTTCTGTTTCTAAAGTCATATTGGAGAAGTAGCAATTATTGATATATCACTTAAACTAGGACCTCCCTATTAGAGCCTGTGTAATATGTTGCAGTAATTAAGTCTACCCTCACTACTATCGCCCACAATTATGCTTTTTTTGGTTTTGTTTTGTTTTCAAATTGACAGCAGCTTAAGTTGAGCAAAAGACAGATAGTGGCAAAAGTTGTTTGCATTGTGCAAGCAGTGTATATTTGACCTTCCAGGACGCTTGGCAACTACCAGAGAGCCACACATAGCCCACTTCTGTCTCACTCTCTTGCTGTTTCTGGTTTGTCTCCTCTGGAGCTTCCTGTGGATTGTGCCTCAGGCTGGCTGTGAACCAAGGGGAACTTGTGGTGTGCAGTGTGTGTGCTCAAAGGGGAGGGTGCAGTTTTCAGCATGATTTCAGAAGGGAAGAAAATCTATAAAATACCTTTAGTTCCCCAAATCATAAGAAAAGTAATAATTTAATAAAAATGTAGTAAATTAATAAATTCTTAAACAACTTTATAATATTTTCATGCTTTTTCACACTTCTTTTTTTCCCAAATGCCTTTAGTGCCTTCTAATATTTAATATCTTATAAGAATATGCTTTTTTATTTTCTCTTTGTAAAACTTGTCTGGAATAAAATCATATTGCTTAAGAACCAAAGGCAAACTATTTCTCCTAACACAGAAACATGATCAAAATAGACAAATTTTCAAAATAGGAGTTCTTCTTGTGTCCGTCAAGCATGACTTTAATTTCTTAAATAAGCAATGGTGTGATAAAAGGAGCAAGCAGTTGTTAAGAGGACACCAAATTCCAGTCTCATTTTTTTCTCCTAATAATACTACCTACCTTATAGAGTTGTTGTAAGGATCAAATACTATATTTTATGTGAAAAGGCTTTATAAATTTTCAAGTGCTATATTGATGAAAATGACACGTATTTATTAATAACATGGATTAAAGCCAGAAACTGAAATTAAATAATATTACCTTTTCCAGTAGCCATTTAGAAAGGAAAACATTTTAAGAGCCAAACTCACCTTTAAAGTATATCTCATGACAAGAAGTTGAGTTGGCTCCTTTAAGCCACAACAAAAATAATCCTTAAAATATTCAAGTTATTTATATGTTAGTGCTTTATAAGGGTAATCTGCTATTTACCTAAATTCTCATTTGTGTATTTTCCAGAAACTCATACATTTTTCAAAATCAATCTATATTGCGTAGGAAAAAACTGTTTGAGAAGTACACAAGATTTGCATATGTTACCATGTTTATGTTACCCTTTAATTAGAAAGTTTACTCGACCTAGTTATTTCCTGATTATGAAATTAGGAAAAAAGCATCTGCCCTAAGACAGGTGCCTTGGCTTTTTACAAAGAAATTTAATTTGCATTCTCTGTTTTCTTAAATAAAAAGTTTAAACATTGTGAACATTTATGTGAACACTCACATAATAACTTGATAAATTACTTATTTAAAAGTATCTTCTGTTAAATCTTAAGTTAATTTTATCCAAAATAATAATAGGCAATGACTTCAAAAACAAAAAATAAAGTTGAAGAAAATAGTGAATTATAGAGTACCTTATTTATTTTACTTTAAAAATAAATTTTGAACTATAGTGTAATTACTAGTAGTACTAGTCTGTCCTGAGATAACTGAAGATCCCTAAACATTTGTGAGAGAAAGTTTTATGACACACTCAAGTTTTTGCTTTTGTCTCTCTTCTTTCTTCATTCTGTTGGAAGAATACATCTACCAGTAGGATATTCAGCTTGAATATTTGAACTACATGAATTTTAATGAGGAGGGGAGTAACCAGCTGTCACATAGTTCATATGATGTATTAGGTGCTGGTTGGGATGAGACAGTATATCTCAGCATGCTGTTGCCTTCAGTAGATTTATGTTCCAAAGAAATGTGGATACATTAATACAAATAGCGATTTCAGATGAAAAGATCAGCCACCTAGCTATGGTTCATGAATCACAGTGATTCTCTCTCTTTTATTTTTTAATAATAATGATAATAAAAGTATACGGAAACTATCACTGAGTCGAGTGGGTGCCAGGGTACACTGATCCTAAAGATTTAACCTGACCCAGCAGTCTACTGGAAGCTGCTATAGCTGAGAAAAAAGAACTAATCAGAGATGCTGGGCTTACATTTAGAATAAGAGAAAGGAACTATTAATGCGTGCTCTTTTCCAATAGCATTCATCTCTCTAGGAAATCCTGCAGGACAAAAGAGAGTTGGAACACTATTAAGTTTTATAAAGTGATACTATAGTTCCTTGAAGGGAACTTACTGTTATGCAGCTGGAAGCCTGTAAGGTCTGTTGACTAAAGAAGTTCAAAGATAGCTACTGTTGTTCAGGATATAGTTTTGTTTTGTAGTTTTTGATTCAGCGCAGTGGGGTTGAACATAAAAGAAGCTAACATCTTGAGCTTTTCGTGAGTCTCTCCTTGTTGTTATAAGTAGACCATTAGGTAACTTGAAGGAAATCAGAACTGTTGACCCATACAAATGATTTTTACAGAAATTGCTTTTGCTCTATTAAAACAACATAAAGTGATTTTCTGATTTTTGACACTATGACTTTGCTAAAAATTCCTATATTCATTTAAAAATAAGAATCATCTTGCCATAAAAAAGCAAATTATTCTGGTTCAATAAGCAAACGTATTTTACTAAAGCAGTGGATAAAAGCTTCATTAAAAAGTACTTTTTTTTTTTTTTTCCACTGAAATAGGATCACATTAAGAAAACCACAGTAGAATTGCTAAGGGTAAAGCAGCAGCCCAAATTGAAGAAAAATTCAAAAGACGATTCTATTATATGGCCTTTATGGGAAAGCAAAGTGAATTTTCAGTTGAACCCAGTGCTAGCTATGTGCCCTGGGTAAGTGTTCCACACTGTTTGAAGGGGATGGTGACCAAGAAGAGGAGATCTCTTTACTTGTGGCAGCTGAGCTATATGATATTAAAAAAAGAAAGTCTAGGTTTCCTGTGAGGGTCATTGAATTCTTACATTCTAAAAAGACAGATTCCTTACAAGGACCACTAACTAGAATAGGCAGGAAATTACTGGTTCTGGAATGACTATTCCATGTCTAAATAATGTATCGAATAGTAAGCAGCCTATTAACAACTCAGAAAAATAGAAATGAGAGGGTATACAGTGACCCTCATATTCACAGGTTCCAGATTCAACCAACTGTGGATCGAAAATATTTTTTAAAATTCCAGAATATTCCAAAGAGCAAGACTTGAATTTGCTTGGCACTGGCCATTATTTATATAGTATTTACATTGTATTAGATATTATACATAATCTAGAGATGATTTAAAGTATACGGGAGGATCTGGGTAGGTTATATGCAAATACTATGCTATTTTATTTAAGGGACTTGAGCATCTGTGAATTTAGGTGTCCAAGGAGGGGTGCTCCTGGAACCAATCCCCTGCAGATACCAAAGGAGGACTACAGCTAGCTTTTAATTATTGGCAAGGCAGCACCAAGATTTAAGTAAGATGAATCCAAATTATTTCTTTAGTGAAGAACGTTGTGGACTATATATCTTGAGCGGAAACTGGGTTAGGCATTGCATATTTAAAGAAATGTAAAACAATTTTTGTTTTTGTTTTACTTTTTAAGGTTTTATCATATCTTTGTTCAGATAACCTCTTTCCACAAACTGCCGTATCCACAAAACAGAACTTGTAGGAAGTAGAACTCAGACGAGTAGAATGAGCTCTTTTCCTCTGTCTTTTCTTCTTTCTACCCCTTTTTGTCTACCTCTCCTTAGCTTCAACTACCTTCTCAAAAATAAAAATAAAATATGACTCAAAATAACATTTCGTTGGGTATCAGATTCAAGAGAGCAGATAATCTAGGTATTGCTTCTTTTACTATTCCCTCATGTGAATCTTGTACTTTAAAAAAAAAAGAGGTAACCAAATTTACCTTGGGACTCTACAACACCAGCATCACCTTGGTTATAACAAGCCACTTTAATTTTACTAAATACATTTTACTTTTATTTTATAATAATTTCCTATTTATAGGAAAGTTAGAAGAATTGTACCCAAAACTGCCTTATATCCTTTACAGTTTCATCAGTCATTAAGCTTTACCACATTTTTTCCTCTCTTTCCTCTTCTCTGTAACACATAGACACATACATCATTTATATTATTTTCCTGAAGCATGTGAGAGTTATTTTACACATCATTTCCCTTTATTCCTAAATACTTCAGCATGTATTTTCTAAGAACAAGGATATTCCCTTACATCACAGATGAAGTATCAAAATCAGGAAATTTAACCTTGACACATTGTCTTGTTTAACATAAATCCATATTCAGTTTTTCCTAATTGTTTCATTTTTTAAAAAAATCCAGGCTCCAGTCCAGAGTCATGTGTTATGTTTAGCTCTCAGGTATCTCTAGCCTCTCTTAATCTGGGACAGTTCCTCACCATTCTTTATTGCACATGCTGTTACCACTCATGACAGTTATTTTGTAGAATGTTCTCCAATTCATATTTCTCTGGTATTTCACTATTAGGTTCAGCTTATGCAATTTTTGGAAGAAAAACTACATGTGTGATATTTGTGTTCTTAGTGGATCACATCAGGAAGTATATGATGTCAGTTTGTATCATTACTGGTGATGTTACACTTGATCCCTTGGTAAAGGTGGCGTTTACTAGGTTACACCACTGTAAAGTTGTTATAATTCCCCTTGTTAATTAATAAGTAATCTCTGGAAAAATATCTGAAGCTATGTAAATATTGTTTTCCACCATTTTTTACCCAGAAGTTTTAGTGTCCATTGATTCCTCCCCAAATTATTTTTTTCTATGTTACTTAGTACTGATTTTATAGCTCTGTCATCTCTTCCGTAATGAATATCTGGTCTTGAATAGGCTAACACTGGGTGATAAACTGGGTGCAAGAGGGCTCCCTTATAGCAAGTACTGTATGTGTCTGACTAGAGCTTCCAGCTCTGGGACTGGAAATGTTTTACTGAATACTTTTATACTCTACATTGGTATTATGAATTTCAGGTTATCTACCTATCCCCTAATAATTTCAAGAGGAACTAATTGACCATGAATGGTTTACTGTTAAACCCTATACTGAAATATATGTTAAATTTTATTTTGGGTTGAGTTACTCTTTTGAAGGAAAGAAAGAAAGAAAAAAAGAAAGAAAGAAAAAGAAATTTATGTATCCATATTATTGCATTCATTTATTCAATTAATGTTTATTAATTATCATTTAAGTACTAGATTGTGTTAAGCCCTGGATATTCAGTAAAAACCTCAAAAGGGTCTAGGCTGCTAGAGGTCTTAGGATGTAGCAAAAGAAAACAGAGAAGTAAAGAAACGTGTAATTATGTTATACATGCTTTTAAGGCACTATTAGCAGGTTAGTAGAGTAGTGGCACAAAAGAGAGTGATAACAAAAGGTTTCATAGAGTAGGTAGTGTCTTCAAATAAGAGTAGTTGCTGTAAAAGTATAATGTTTTTTTAACATCTTTATTGGAGTATAATTGCTTCACAGTGGTGTGCTAGTTTCTGCTTTACAACAAAGTGAATTGGCTATACATATATCCCCATATCTCCTCCCTCTTGCATCTCCCTCCCACCCTCCCTATCCCACCCCTCTAGGTGGTCACAAAGCACCGAGCTGACCTCACTGTGCTATGCGGCTGCTTCCCACTAGCTATCTGTTTTACATTTTGTGGTGTATATAAGTCCATGCGACTCTCTCACTTCGTCCCAGCTTACCCTTCCCCCTCCCCGTGTCCTCACATCCATTCTCTATGTCTGCGTGCTGAAAAAGATAATTTTTTTTTTTTTTTTTTTGCGGGACGCGGGCCTCTCTCACTGCCGTGGCCTCTCCCATTGCGGAGCACAGGCTCCGGACGCGCAGGCTCAGCGGCCATGGCTCACGGGCCCAGCCGCTCTGCGGCATGTGGGGGACCGGGGCACAAACCCGCGTCCCCTGCATCAGCAGGCGGACTCTCAACCACTGCGCCACCAGGGAAGACCAAAAGATAATTTTTAAAAGTTGAAAATATGACTTAGATACATGTCAAAGATTTATTTAAAGTAATTAATAGGGGAACCAATAAAAATAAAAGCTTGTTCACAGAGTATTTGAGGAACATGTTATTAAGAAGTTTAATAAAGAAGTATTAGAATAAGACTGTTAGTTTGATTATAAAACTGCATAATGTCTTCCAGTACAATAAACCGTAAAATTTGGGATGATCTTTGCTACTGGACTGAAAACATTTGTATCTCTATTGGATACAAATCTACAAGTTAACACATAACTTCACAGAGTCTGAACTCTTAATTAATAGCCAATAAGAAAATCAAAAGCAGGGCAATCTCCTCAAGAATTAAATAATCTGTCAGTTTGACACTGGAAAGATGTACAGTCATCCTCTCAGCCTTATCCTAATATTTGGATATTTATTTTCTTAACATTGTTCTCTTTGATCTCTTAACTATATCTTCCAAAGATTATTTTATCATTGTTATATATTACTATATTATAAATATAACTGTATGTCTGTTACATATATTCATATCTTTGTAAGATTATTATTGATCTCAGCAAAAAGGCTGATATTATTTTCTATTATGGACTACTTATTTACTTTTGTGTTAATTAATATTAATTAATTGCGTGTGCCTCCTTGAGCATAATGTATTGAGTAATTACTATCTGGAAATGCCATTAAGAAACATAGGAATAGATTTCTTAAAAGGTCTTTAGGGCTTCCCTGGTGGCGCAGTGGTTAAGGATCCACCTGCCAATGCAGGGGACACGGGTTCGAGCCCTGGTCCGGGAAGATCCCACATGCCGCGGAGCAGCTAAGCCTATGTGCTACAACTACTGAGCCTGCGCTCTGGAGCCCGTGTGCCACAACTACTGAGCCCATGTGCCACAACTACTGAAGCCTGTGTGCCTAGAGCCCGTGCTCCACAACAAGAGAAGCCACCGCAATGAGGAGCCTGTGCAACGCAAAGAAGAGTAGCCCCAGCTCCCGCAAGCAAAGCCCGCGCGCAGCAACGAAGACCCAACACAGCCAAAAATAAAATAAATAGAATTTAAAAAAAAATACTTAAAAGCTCTTCAATCCTGAGACTGGGACACTAAGCCTGCCTTTCCATGAAATTTGACTTGTAGTACCAATAAATTTGGTGCATTTTTTTCTTATAAGGTCTCTAAAATTTGGTAAAGTCTCTGTTTCCAGGAAGTAACTAAATTTAAGAGTATATAGTTCTTTCCAAGAGACTCTGAGACTGTATTTCTTGAGAACGCTATTTCTGGTTTGTGCATACTAGGTGTCTAAGAATTGTTTTCCTTTTCAATGCGCACAAAAATTTAAATAATTTGAGCTCCCAAATAGTCAGAAGACAGATTTACAACAATAACAAAATAATAAATCAGATTCTCTGTTGTCTCTCATCTGATCGAGATGAGATCCTTATTATCAACCCAACAGAGATCATCAAATCATCAGACCATTAAATTAGATACCCTACAGACAGCGAATTATTGGCATGTAAAATCATACTCATAGACATACATATTTTTGGCTACGTGGTTAAGGCTGGCTTCGGTCTACTGCTCCCTAGTCCACCCCTGGCTGTGGAAAGAAACACAGCTGAAGCCATAGGGTGCTTTCTTAACTACACAGATGTAACTGGCTTAGTGGTTTGAGACCAGAAACAGACTCAATCTTGAGGCTTCATTGTGGAAAGGAACACAGCCCTAACCAGGAGTTTGACAAGAAACAGAATAACAGAATTTGTCAGAAGCTAAAACAAGCAAATTCGTGCAAAACCAGAAGAAAGAAAAAGCATAGAAAAGCAGAAAGTCAACAAAAGTAAAATGTTATTGCCACTTGGAAGTCACTTTGGGACCCAAGAAAGGACATGCCTGGACTTAAATAGACTGTGAAGTGACTTCTCCAGCAATGTAGTTTAATTGGCTCTGGCCCATTAATCCACTTGGGTATCTCAGTGGGTCCTCCAAAACTGTCAAGGTATAATTTTCAAAAGCTTAAAATATGACTTTATACAAATATAGATTGGACAAGAATCAGCGATTTACTCAGTCCATTAAGAGAGTGTACATAATGGTAAATTGGTTCGGAGAGCATTTGAGGAACTAGGTATTTATAGCAATTTAATAAAAGGATGTTAGAATGATATTGTAAAATGAATACAAAACCAGTTAATTGTCCTACCGGGGAGTCATCCATTACCAGACAAAAGCATGTATATCTCAATTGGATACAAATCTACAAGTAACCATGTAACCTCACTGAGTCAGAACCCTTGATTAGTAGTAAATAGCAAAATCAAACAATGGTATAATCTACAGAATTCAGTAACTCTTGTGAGAGCATTTTAAATAATGCTTCATTATGTAGTCATCTTCCTGGCCCTGTTTCTTAGTTTTGGATAATGGTTCTTAACACATCTGTTGCCCCATGGTGAACTCAAGAGAACAGCAGTTTAGATCTGGAGCAATTCATGAGTAATTGCATTAATGCCTGAAGCTTTCCTGTAAGGCAGAAGTGTTGGAAAAGAACTGAGATCATACAGTGGATACGGAAGGAAGATAGGGAACAGCTAGGTCAGGGAGAGTCAAGAATTAAGATAATAAGAATTTTGTAGGAATTCGGGAACCATTGATGGTTGTAAGCAAGATAGTGGCGTAAAAATATATGCTTTTTAGAATTATTGTTCACCTAATTTTAAATAACTTAAATGAATTCAGTAGGTAGCTATAGGTTATAATGATAAATACCTTACATGGAAAAATGGCAGTGTTTTTTTAAATTTTTGTGTGAAAACAAAATAGCATATTGCTTTTTCTTGACATTTGAGGTAAACTTTTTATATTCCTATTTGTTTGAGACACTGCTGCTAAATTAAAACTATTCTTTCAGCACTTAGTCAAAGTTTCATTTTATTTATTCAATTATGTATTACATTTTACTTTTGTTTCTTTCTAAAAATTGTGAAATTGTGTAGTTAAAAACTTTGCCATTAGTGAATAATTACTGAATAATTACTAACCTATCAATTAAACCTCTTGTGGAACATAGCAGTAAAGAGAAGAACTTTAGGAGAAGAACACTGATTTATAACTATTTGGGCTATTTTTCCTTACTCGACAATTTGTTTACCTTTCTTACATTAGTATATAATTATACTTAGCTACAAAGTATCATAATTTATTAGCTACTGAAGTCACACAGCCTAATTTATGAACATCCCATTTTTCTAGCCAAGCCATTTTCTCTGTAATCACTAACCAAACTTTCAACCTGTAAGATGTCCATATAACCTTGTACTCAGGATAGTGTGAAAGGTGACACAAGATAATAGGAGTTTATAGAAACAGAAAATCTTAATTATGTGCAGTGGTGGTTGTAAGTGTAGGGATTGATACTCCAACTGCATTGTGATTAGCAGTGTTTTTGTTTTTTGTTTTGTTTTCTGAGTGTTCATTCTGGAATCAGATACTTTCTTCAAAGTGCATCTTTTTACTAAATGTGGTAGACATGAAGGAACAAGGGGATAAAGATGCAATCTATCTGAGCTGATTACAAGATTCTCTTCTAATCAAGGTGACGTCTTACGATTAAGAAAGAAAAATTAACTGTCACATAAGCTTTTTAATTGGTAGTAAGGGAAGTGCCGTACTTATTTTCTAAACTGCTTTTTCTAAAACAGTTCAGGGAGCTAACTTAGACACCAGTCTAATTAATTCATGATGGGTAGATTAGAAACGAGAAATATAAGCAACCATGTCTGTAAAGAAGGAAGAAACAGTGATTTACATGTAAGCTTGCAGGTCATAATTATGTTTTAATATTATTAGCAGATATTCAGATCATTTTTTTCCTGATGCCTAAAAACATAGGCTTTTTATGACTATTTCACCTATAATTTTCATAAACATTTCATAACATTTTTCCTCTTTTTTAACCCTCATCAAAGCAGATATTGGGCTGGCCAAAAAGTTCGTTCAGTAAATGAGATACGTTCAATAAAGTTCTTGGCAAAAATGAAAAAAATGTCTTTTATTTTTACTTAAAACTGAACAAACTTTTTGGCCAACCCAGTAGTCAATAAATTAGTTCATATTTAAGGATAGGGAAATTGTCAAGTTATATTTATTGGGAGTTTATTATGTATCATGGATTACATAATCACTTTTCATGTGAGAAATATTATGTTGTGTTTACAATTCTTTCTACGAAAAATTCTCATTAAAGAGCTCTTTGCACTTTTATTAAATGGCTGGAGTCATTAAAATTTTCTCCTATTGAACTGAATCCTGCCTTCCTTTAGCTTATATCTAGTTCTCTGATGCAACACATACTTCTAGTCCTTCAGATATTTAAAGTGTCGTGAAAAACTTTTATGGCATTTTTAAAAAATAAGGAGGCTTAAAACCTGCATATTCTTTCAATATTCAGAAGCCTCACCATTTTCTCTATTGCATTTACAGTTTTTCTTAGGAAAAAAACCTTTTAAAACAAGTACTGTCCGTTCACAAGTAGCATAAATCACATATAATCTGCACAGAGTAGAGAATGATAATTTATTTTTTTTGGATGTTAGACCCTGAAATTTCTTGAAGTTGAAAAGTTACTTTATTATTTCCTATTTTGACTCAACCATGGAAATTTTCACAGAATGATTACTTTGTCTATTAGCTTGATTAATTTAACTGACAAGGGACCAAAGAGACAGTAGAATTATTTATTTTAGTTGTATAGATTTGGTTAAAGATTTCTCTTTAAGATAACAGATGTGTAGAATGATATTTCAGATTCTAAACCTAGGATTCTGCATGGGTCATAAGAAAATATAAAATGAATAAAAACACTTGTGACCAAATTGAGCTAACAAATTCTGTGCTTTCATTCATAGAATATTGTTTAATCTCAACCAGTTTTCATATCTGTTCTTAGGGTTAATTTGAAATATTGGTTTTAAGTAAAAATAGGAACAGCCGGTTAAGACTTCAAAAAATTTTTTAAAAATTTTCTGATTGCCCTTATCATCATGCAAGAAGAATTTATAACACCCTGATCCCTATCCTTGAGGACATGTGTCTGAGATTTATGTTTCTGAGTCGAGGTATTGAGTAGAGAAGTTTACTTTTGCTCATATTGTCATGAAAGTAGTCATTTCTGATGATGATGTGTGCATGTGTGCACTTTGCTAATGTAAATCTAATATGTGAAAACACACATTTACAAAACTGAACTTGGAAGCTCTTATTTTTTGCATAAGATTTATTTTAAATACCTTCAGTAAAAAATCCCTCTTTTGCATTCATCAGCAGCAAGAACTCATATTTATTAAGGACCATCTATAGGGTGGCTTCAAGTCTAGAATCAAACGTGAACACATAATAGAGGGTTTCTTGATATAATGTTATAAAATACAAGACATAAGAGTCATACAAGTCATACTTGGCCCAGAAAATGAGATGAAAAGAAAATAGAACTTGGAATCAGAAAATCTGGATATAGCAAGGTACTTAACTCTCTTGTATTTTCACAACTCTGAGCTGAAAAACCTATGTTTTCAATGCCTATTTCACATAGTAGTTGTGAAAATTAAATGGGGTTTAAATTAAAATACGTGTATTTGTCAATCAAACTGATAGCAGCCAAGTTAAGTTTCTGTTGTGTATATATGTGAGAGGGGGACCTTTTTAGTGAGGTCTGATTTCAAGATCTCAAATCCCGCTTCAAATCACCATCCTTAGCAGAGTTTCAGCCATGGCAGCTAGCAGCCTTGAGCAGCAAGGGGCCTCCTAGAAGCCAAGCCAGCAGCCAGATTTGTGAGCAATGTTTTTACAATGTGGAAATAAAATCACTCCCCTGGTTGTTCAGGGTTTTAAACTGAAAGACAAGAGGTTCAAATAATAAAGACAAGGGGGCCTTGAAACCTCTTTTACTGGAAGACCATCTACCTGGAAAATGTCGTGATCCTTCATTTCCATCTAGTGTTGAGATAATATTGTCTGGCCTTCACAAAAAAACCCATCTCTATGACTAACTTTGCTTATATCAGAATCAGTAAGGCCTGAACTTCTGTCCTCTAACTATTTCAGTGTACCAGTGGTTCCTTCACGGATTATGCCTGGGAGGGGTGGAGGATGAAGAAAGCAAGGTAGGGCAGAAGAATAAATTGCACTGATCTGTAGCAGTGACCTTTCAAGCTTAGAAGGCCCTTTATATTTGTCCCAAATTGAGACAAGGGAAGCATTCTCTATACTTTCGCATTGACCAGTAGATGCAGGCTGCCATGAGAAGATATTGTGACCCACCTTGGGCGAAGTAGCAAGGGCTGAGAGCTGAGGCCAGGTCCTGGAAAGGGGTTCAGTTGAGAGCTGTTCGTTGCCAAAACACAGCAACTGGGGGAATGCATGTGTCAGTCCCAGATGTGGGGCTCTAGGGAGTATACCACTTTAGCCGTCATGATACCTAATTTAATCTTCTCAGGAAGCCCATTATCCTTATCCACATTTTGCAAATGAGGTAACTGAGGTACAGAGATTAAGAGCCAAAAAATGTGCTAATATAGTGGTTTTTAATATTTTTTTCAGGACCCCTTGACATTCTTAAAAAGTATTGAGGACCTGAAAGGGCTTCTGTTTATGTGGGTTATATCAATTATTTTTTACCATACTAGTAATTGAAACAGACATTCGAAAATATCATTTTCAGATAACAGTAATGAACTGTTTATATGTTAAATAAAACAATTTTATGAAAAATAACTATTTCCTAAACTGAAAAAAAATTAAGGAAGACAGTGGCATGGCTTTACGTTTTTTTTTTTGTTTGTTTTTTTGCGGTACGCGGGCCTCTCACTGCTGTGGCCTCTCCTGTGTGGAGCACAAGCTCCGGACGTGCAGGCTCAGCAGCCATGGCTCACAGGCTCAGCGGCCATGGATCACGGGCCCAGCCGCTCCGCGGCACGTGGGATCCTCCTGGACCGGGGCATGAACCTGTGTCCCCTGCGTTGGCAGGCGGACTGTCAACCACTGCGCCACCAGGGAAGCCCATGGCTTTACATTTTTGCAAATCTGTTTATTACCTGGCTTAATAGGGGACAGCTGGGCTCTCAATCTATTTCTGCTTTCAGTCTATTGCAATATGTTGTTCTGTAAGAATATTAGGCCTCACACAAATATGTAGTTGGAAAAGGATAGTTCCTTACTTAAAGTTTAGTTGGTTGTGGGATCTGAAACCATTTCAGTGAACTTTTCATACTCTGAAATAAATGATGCTGCCAATCTTCATATTATACTCTTGTGAAGCTCTTCTCTCATTGTTCTTCAAACACGTCACACTCAGTTCCAGTTCTTGGACTTGGTGCATCTTGTTATCCTCTATTAGTATCTCATGCTTTCTTCTTTACTTACCCCATTCTAGTTACTACTAAATGTCTAATTCAGGTCCTTCCCTTGTGAAACCCTCTTTTAATATTCCAGACTTTACTGATTTAAACCTCTGTTTTGATTTTCTGTAACTCTGTTGGTTTATACGATCGCTTTCATTCATTCGATTCCTATGCAGTTTGGTAATAATATTGCTCACATTTTTTACATAGGAGGAAACTGAAGCACAGAAACAGTAAGTAGCATTTAGTAACTTGCCCAAAGTCATAAAACTAGTAAATTTAGGCATAGGTCCAGAAAATCTGACTCTACAGTCTCTCCCTTTAATCCTTACTTTAAAGGAAGAGGAAGTGAATGCTCTTGATTTAGAGATTGAATTTTTGGTAGTTGATCTTTTTCTACCTGACACTACGAGCATTAGAAAGTACTGATTATTCATTGACATTATATATCTTGATTAGCTGATTAACCATTAGTTAGTATTCTTCAGGTATTTCAAATATTAAAACTTTTAAATTTACTCTGAATAGGATACCCTTCTCATGATAATCCATTATAAGGAAATTGTCCTTTAAGTTTTAGCAACTAGCTGTGCCATCTTACTTTGTAATTACCATCTTACAGCCTTTACAGAACTTTGTTCCTTTTCCTCAGTACACTTATCCCAGTTTATGATTATACATTTGTTAGTGTTATAAATTGATTAACATCATTCTTCCAACAGTACACTATGGACTTCATGATAATAGTAATGGTTTCATTTGATGATCATTATTGTAGTCTCAGGAAGGACATAGTGCCTGGCAGTTATGGATACTCAGTAAACATTTATGGACTGAATATCATAACCTTAATGCAGAGAACATTGGTATAACAGAAGGTAGCTTGTGTTACCATTGCTACCTGATTTATATCAGTAGCAATTGCCTGATTTAAATGACATATTCTCAGTATTTCTCAGGATTTTAGTATATTTATTCTCAGTATTTTTTTTTTTTTTTTGAGTAAATGAAAGTATGGAGCCAGAAAGTAGCCCTTAAGTTGAGCCAATTAAACTCAACCAATATTCCTCAAATGAATCATGCTTAGGGACTATGCTGGGGATAAAACAATGATCAAGCCCCAAGTCTTCACAGGATAATCAGGATGAAATATTTTTATTTCCTTTCAAAAGATAGCACACTTTTGTGTTTTGCTTGTTTTTCCTGTTTAAGGTGTAACAATGAAAATAGCTGGAAAGTTGTTGTTTAAAACAAGAGACGAATATAATGTCAATGAACAAAGAAAGCATGAAATACATATTAAATGAATGAAGGAAAGAAGAAATGGAGAATTGAGGAGATAAAGATTTACCAAGTCACTGTAACCTTTTGTTATTTTATACTTTCTCCTCAATGACAAAAAAAATCTATCTACTTCTACTGTTTCCTCTCTAACACTTCAGATGTTTTCATGCCACTAAGAACTTGCTAAAACAGACATATTCTAAATCATTGAATTACATATTAATTTCTCTGTTGGCCACATATGAGGAGAATTACTAGTGGTACAAGGACTTTTTTATATTAAAATATATATCCTAATGCATGATTTTAAGGCTCCAAATGTATTTGTTTATTCTAAAGCATTGATTTACATTCGTCCTCAATCACTCAGAGCAAGTGGATTTTGACTCCTTTGTTTTCTCCTAGTAAATTTTCTATGTACTGAAAGAGACTTCTGTTAAAAAAAAGTCCTCAAAGAAAGCTGCAGTATTACTCAAATTGTTTCTGTCAAATTGAATTTTATTTGTGAATTTGTGGTAGCTTAAAACATTTAGAAATCAGACATTTTGGCATAGTTTATGGGTTCAGAAAAATATATAATTACAGCAGTTATAAAGCAATGGTAAAAATTAAAAGTTGAATCAGCTCTGGTGCATATTGCATAATCTGTAATTTTGGACTCTCAGTAATTCAGTTAATTTAACATGCCAACTTTTCTGTGTTTTACAACCTGGCAATTTCAAGCAATTTAATAGGTTTCCCCTTTTTTACTTCTAATTTCCCATAACATTCATGGAAGTCTTGGAAATACTAATATCATTCAGAGTATACCTTCCATTAATTTGAAATTTCATTGTTAATTGTAGTTATTCATCCATTTCAGAGAGTTATCAACAATACAGCCTAGTGACATTTCTCAAAACGAACATTCAGTTCATCTTGGAATTAGGCAACAAGCTGGAACATTAAAAATCTAACCAAATTATTGGATATGTTTAATAACAATGAAGTTTTGGACAAATTTGCAATATATTTTAATACACATTTTAGCATATGACTTGAAAAATGCTCGAGACTTGAATATCAGTAATGGGTTTTCATTGTAAAGAGAGTTACAGTATAATGCAGGATAAATCATGCATGTTTCCAAATAGAATATGATTTTGAGAACTGTTGTTGTTATTATAAGATTGATAATTTATGTTTTTTCTGAAAATCACTACATTTAAAAGATCAGCTGAAATATCTGTTTTCTCACATATAAATTTTTAACACAACATCTTTACCCCTGCATTTTGAAGTGAATTCAGTGAAGCTATTATTTGATAAAATGTTTAGCTCTGTGATCTTATAAGGGTTTCATTTGCCTCTTCCTGGATGAAAAATATCTCTTGTTTGTACTTTAAACTTAACTGGACAAGTTTTAGAAAATATATAAATCAGATTATGATACCTAATAGGTAACATAGCAAGTGAATTTCTGACTTTATGGAGTCTATAAATGTACAAGAAGCAATTTCTAGTATAATATTCTTCTGATAAAATTATTATGAGAACTAAAAATTAATTTTTACATTATCCCCAAGGACCTTAGATATTATACTTGTTATTATATTTGTTTTAACTAGTTCAGATAAGTCAAATAAGGTAGCCAATCTTCTATAATATTAACTTTGCCAATTCATTTACATTTATACTGCATTGTATTTTATGGTCAATGGATAAAGAAGCTTTAACCTGTTAGCATGACTGTTAGGCTGTTTAGACATGGATTTCAGTTTCTTTTTTCCTAGGCTGAACCTGACTTATTATTACACTAAATAAGGTTAATAAATACTCTTTTCTTTGGGGATAATGTAGTTGGCCTGAATCTGCTTTAATCATGGAGATTACGTGAGAGTGAGAAATAATAGATTTAAAAGAAACTTAAAATATATTGGAGTATATTTTATTATGGAATACTTATAAACAAATAAAACAATAAAAACTTCTATACCAATTAATAGGTATAATTTTAAAACCTAAGGATTTGGTAGAATAATAATTAGCTGACACTGATCTGTTCTTCTCAGGGTCACATCCTCTTGAAGTACTAAAAATCTGGTTCATCTTTAGTTCCAGAAGGAATTATTGGACACCCTCTAGCAAAATAAGAAGAGCAAATTGTCTTATTTTAAAGGCAGACATTGTATAAGCCCTGAATTTAAGATGAGAGGTGAAAGGGGGAGGTATACAAAGGAAATATGTGTATTTTCCAGTTTCTTTACACCAAGAAAGATAACTTTGAGCTGGGAATGGGTGAGAACAATCTAACTGATGTGGGAATCTAATACTTTTGTGGAAACAGAATGAATTGATACCATGGTGTATATGAGGCCTCCAAACTTGTTCTATTTTTATTATCACCTGACTAGTAATTTCACATGTTACTCATCATCTTGCTCTCCATTTCTCACCCTAAGTCTTTCAAACATTGACTACAGCCACTTGACCGCCCCCTCCATTTTCAGAAGGAAATCTTGCCTACCTTTCTTTCTCCAGAGAAAATGGAGATTATGGGAGTTGAACTCAGTATGTCATACGACTTTTTATATATAAATCTGTATATAGTTGCATTCAGCATCATTATTCTTTCATCCCAGTCTTGAAAGAAAATATATTTGTCAAGAATCTTGTTTACAACGGAAAGAAACATAGTACTGAATATACCACTGCCACTCTATTTCTCATTTTCTCTTCGTAGCCAATACCCTGAAATCTTTCACTTTCTTGCCACCTAGTCAGTTTTCAACAGATTCCAGCACTTTATAGGCGCTGCTCCCACTAAGGATGCCATAGTTTTTTAATCGTCACTATCAGTGGACTTTATCATCCTTCTCTTCTCTGTAATTTAATATTGTTGATTGTTTTCTTATTCTTAAAACACATTTTTTGACTTCCAGATCATTTATTCTTTTTTCTTTTCCTATTCTCTTGCTCATTTCTTCTCAATTTCTTTTGCTAATGCCTTTTCCTTAAGTTTGAATGTTCCCTATATCTTTGTTCTGGGCATTTATCTTCTTATTCAAAGCATTTTTTCTGAATGATTTAGTCCATTTAACTCTTAGTTGATGACAATAAAATCTTTATTTTCAGGTAAACCTCTTCAACTGGATGACCCAGAGGCATGTCATCTTTGATATATTCAAAATGGATCATCCTCATTATCTTACAAACTTTTTTTCTTCTCCTATTTTCTTGAGGCCCTTATCAGCTCACTTGTCAAAGTCATTTCCCATACCCTTTTAAATATCAAGATGTATTAATACAGCTTCTTACTTGGCACTTCAAACTGTCATCTGTCCATTTTCACTACCATTGCATGAATTCAGGTAAGGCAGTAGGTAATTACTACCTATTATTTGCCATAAGTGCATTAGCCTTCAAACTGGACTCAATACTTGATTTTTGATCTGCTATAACATATTCTCACAGTAGTCTCATATATATGAAAATTGTACCCAGCCAAATTATTTGAATCTCAGTTAATTTCACTTTGCTTTGCATTCACTTATCCTTCTGCCTAAAATATTCTTGACATAAAAACAATTTGTCTATCTCATATCATATTTCAAGATTTAACTTATGGGACTTCTCCCAAAGTACTGTGTTCTGTACATATTCTTTTTTATAGTTCTGATGCTTATTTGCATTTATTTGTATAATGTTCATCTTTTTTCTTTTTTTACTGGCTTCTCAGTACAGCATAAATATAGACACTTTTATTTTTTAATCTGCCCTCATGCCAACTGTAATAACTTTGCTTAATAAACATTCAATAAACATTTGAATGAATATTCTCAAAGATATAACCAAATAAGAACAAATAACTTCAAAAGAGACTTATGTGTGTTAGATATGCTGATTTATTTTTGCAGAATTTATATTCAATGAAATCCCTTTCTCATTGTCTATATAAAATATTCAATATTTATAAATTCAATTTTCTTATAATATTCATTTGAAAAACTGCAGTCAGACAGTCTGTGATTCCCACCTCTAATAGTTCATCTGCCAAAGATGCAGAGAAAAAAAAAACAGAAGAAAAAATAAAAACGTTCTTTCTAAACAAACGAAGTCTTTGGCATTATCAGATGGTTTATTGTCAGAATCAAATATGGTTTAACCAGTGATAGTTACATTTAAAAGATTGTGTCTATGTATAATCTGACATTTAAGAAGAACAGTTAACAGAAATAGATGTGTGGGAATGTTATGGCAGAACCACAGAGGTTGAAGTTATTGATTGCTATGTTACTGACAAAGTATTTGAATGGAAGAAGCAAAAAGGGGTCAAGTTGTCTCTTAAACTGTATGGATGCTATAGGTATTTCTTTTTGAAGTTTTAATATTTTGCAATTGAAAAATTTTAAGAAAAATCTATCAGTTTGTTGTGGTGAAAGCTAAGCAAAGAATACCTTTAAAGAAAACTTGGACGCTGATGCTAATCCTTCCTAATGTGATACTTTATAACACAGATTTTAAGTTCTGTTTTAGTTATTCTCAGGATGAGAAAATGAGAAAATTTCATGTCTGTTTGAAAATATGCAGTATGAAATTCTTAAATAAATAGTTTCTAGTTCAGAAGGTACAATTAATTCTGCTTGAGAGAGTAACTGTCATTCATGTAATAAAGGAACAAATAGATAATCAAAATCATTTACTGAACTTATGCTAGAAGCACTGAGAGTCCAACCATGACCAAGAAACATGGCCCTTATTTTTAAACCCACTAGCCTTATTTCTCTCTTGGATTAATGTAGAATAGTTTACCATAGGATCTCTCCATATTTCTCTGATCATTTTCCAAACCTTATTTCAGAGTAATCACTATAAAAATGCAGATTTTATCATATCATCTCCCTGGTTAAACCATTTCAGAAGTTAACCATTGTTTTTGGAATAAAGAACAAGAACATTTTTTTTTCTTTTTCTCTGTAGGCTATGGTGGTCTTGTACTACCTGTCTTTGCTGCCTCATTACATACTATACTCCCCTTTTCTTCCTGTTGTCTAAACACTCTTTCCTTTCTTAATTTCTTTGAATATCCTAATTTCTTCTGCCATAGGATCTTTGCACATTCTGCTTTCTCTGTTTAAATGCTCTTAAATTAAGTTAAAAAACAATGCAAATAACAAACACTGCTTAGACCACTGGTGTTATATAAAGAATCCTTGCAAAGTTTATAGAAGTGCTATGCCTTAACAAAGAAATTTTAGGCATAAATATAAATAACCAGAATGTGATTGTTAAAGTATATTAAAAACCTTATAAATAATCCTAAAATTTAATTCATATTTTATACAGTTTAATCAGTTTTCTATTTCTTATCACCATGTAGATGTCTCCTTTTTATACACAATGATAGTTATAAATATTTATTTTGTTTTGAGGTATTCTATATAATTATGTGGTATATTAATAAGTTAGGCTAAGCGTCAGTAAAAGGTTACACTCAACATAATTCCGCTTAAGATCAAGATTTAATTTGAATACTAAACTTGAAAGCTTTTTAACTTTGAATGCTTGCCATTATCAAGTAATGTTTCATTTTTCATTTGTCTGAATTTAAAAAGAGCTTTGAAGTGCTTAATGAAATTTTATTTGAAATCGTCAATATGGTCATGATTTAGTGTTACTGAAAAATGTATGTGAGTGTGTACCTGTGTTTATGCCATACCTCAGAAATAATGTACTATGATATACTTGCATGCGTATAAGTACAAGTTACATTAGACAACACTGTTCTCTGACCTGGTAATGAAAATACTTACAAAGAGCTGTTGCAATTTTCATATTTATTACTTATGCCATGCATCTTATTAATAAAATGTAATACTGTAAGTGATCAGCAACTAAAAAACAATCACTTAAATTCTTCCGAATAGCCTTTAATTCAGACTATAGTAGACAATATAATTACTTTAAAATGGAGAAACAGTAAAAATTATGACTTGTAATGTAGATAAGACTTTATAGGGATGTTTATGTGCCTTAAAACAGGCTGGTTTTTCTCTAGTTATTTGAAAGAAAATATTTTTCTTCCCAGAATACTGTAGCTCTGATTTTTGAAAGATCTTTGTTTTAAGTTAAAAGGAAGGTTTATTTTTGTTTACATGTTTATCACTTATCTTTTTGTTTGCTTAGTTTTTCTACCCATGATTAAATACATATGGAAGGCTTAAAAAGGATAATTGGAATAAGCAAAAACATTAATATTAAGTACACATTTGTCTAGGACATTTTCCTTGTTTATCAGCCTACAAACTTAAGAAAAACCAATTTCATTTTGGGAGACTGATTACTATATAATTTTAACACTAATCAGTGATAAGTATTAGCATCTTTTAAAAAAAGTCTTCTTGGGTAGATTAGAGTGAGCCTTTTAGTGTCTCTTATGGTGACATTAGAATTATTGCATTAGTTTCCTAGCTGATCTCTTTGTTCAAGGTGTTTTTTCCCCATAAATTATTGTGCATATCTCTCAGAGATGAGTCTTTCTAAACTACTTTATTCATCATAACTCTCAACTACATTTTTTTCTATATGGAATATGACTTTATACATATATTTTTTTAACATCTTTATTCGAGTATAATTGCTTTACAATGGTGTGTTAGTTTCTGCTTTATAACAAAGTGAATCAGTTATACATATACATATATCCCCATATCTCTTCCCTCTTGCATCTCCCTCCCTCCCATTCTCCCTATCCCACCCCTCTAGGTGGTCACAAAGCACGGAGCTGATCTCCCTGTGCTATGCCGCTGCTTCCCACTAGCTATCTATTTTACGTTTGGTAGTGTATATGTGTCCATGCCACTCTCTCACTTTGTCCCAGCTTACCCTTCCCCCTCCCCGTGTCCTCAAGTCCATTCTCTAGTAGGTCTGCATCTTTATTCCCATCTTGCCCCTAGATTCTTCTGACCATTTTTCTTTTTTTTTTTTAGATTCCATATATATGTGTTAGCATATAGTATTTGTTTTTCTCTTTCTGACTTCACTCCGTATGACAGTCTCTAGGTCCATCCACCTCACTACAAATAACTCAGTTTCATTCCTTTTTATGGCTGAGTAATATTCCATTGTATATATGTGCCCACATAGTCTTTATCCATTCATCCGTCAATGGACACTTAGGTTGCTTCTGTGTCCTAGCTATTGTAAATAGAGCTACAATGAGCATTGTGGTATGACTCTTTTTGAATTATGGTTTTCTCTGGGTATATGCCCAGTAGTGGGATTGCTGGGTCGTATGGTAGTTCTATTTTTAGTTTTTTAAGGAACCTCCATACTGTTCTCCATAGTGGCTGTATCAATTTACATTCCCACCAACAGTGCAAGAGGGATCCCTTTTCTCCACACCCTCTCCAGCATTTATTGTTTGTAGATTTTTTGATCATGGCCATTCTGACCGGTGTGAGGTGATATCTCATTGTACTTTTGATTTGCATTTCTCTAATGATTAATGATGTTGAGCATTCTTTCATGTGTTTGTTGGCAATCTGTATATCTTCTTTGGAGAAATGTCTATTTAGGTCTTCTGCCCAATTTTGGATTGGGTTGTTTGTTTTTTTGATATTGAGCGGCATGTGTTGCTTGTATGTTTTGGAGATTAAACCTTTGTCAGTTACTTCATTTGCAAATATTTTCTCCCATTCTGAGGGTTGTCTTTTCGTCTTGTTTGTGGTTTCCTTTGCTGTGCAAAAGCTTTTAAGTTTCGTTAGGTCCCATTTGTTTATTTTTGTTTTTATTTCCATTACTCTACGAGGTGGGTCAAAAAAGATCTTGCAGTGATTTATGTCATAGACTGTTCTGCCTATGTTTTCCTCTAAGAGTTTGATGGTGTCTGGCCTTATATTTAGGTCTATAATCCATCTTAAGTTTATTTTTATGTATGGTGTTAGCAAGTGTTCTGATTTCATTCTTTTATATGTAGCTGTCTAGTTTTCCCAGCACCACTTATTGAAGATACTGTCTTTTCTCCACTGTATATTCTTGCGTCCTTTATCAAAGATAAGGTGACCATATGTGCGTGGGTTTATCTCTGGGCTTTCTGTCCTCTTCCGTTGATCTATATTTCTGTTTTTGTGCCAGTACCATACTGTCTTGACTACTGTAGTTTTGTATTATAGTCTGAAGTCAGGGAGCCTGCTTCCTCCAGCTCCATTTTTCTTTCTCAAGATCACTTTGGCTATTTGGGGTCTTTTGTGTTTTTATACAAATTGTGAAATTTTTTGTTCTAGTTCTGTGAAAAATGCCAATGGTAGTGTGATAGGGATTGCATTGAATCTGTAGATTGCTTTGGGTAGTAGAGTCATATTCACAATGTTGATTCTTTCAATCCAAGAGCATGGTATATCTCTCCATCTGTTTGTATCATCTTTAATTTCTTTCATCAGTGTCTTATAGTTTTCTGCATACAGGTCTTTTGTCTCCTTAGGTAGGTTTATTCCTAGATATTTTATTCTTTTTGTTGCAATGGTAAATGGGAGTGTTTTCTTAATTTCACTTTCAGATTTTTCATCATAAGTGTATAGGAATGCAAGAGATTTCTGTGCATTAATTTTGTATCATGCTACTTTACCAAATTCATTGATTAGCTCTAGTAGTTCTCTGGTAGCATCTTTAGGATTCTCTATGTATAGTATCATGTCATCTGCAAACTGTGACAGCTTTACTTCTTCTTTTCCAATTTGGATTCCTTTTATTTCTTTTTTTTCTCTGATTGCTGTGGCTAAAACTTCCAAAACTATGTTGAATAATAGTGGTGAGAGTGGGCAACCTTGTCTTGTTCCTGATCTTAGTGGAAATGGTTTCCGTTTTTCACCATTGAGGACGATGTTGGGTGTGGGTTTGTCATATGTAGGCTTTATTATGTTCAGGAAGGTTCCCTCTATGCCTACTTTCTTGAGGGTTTTTATCATAAATGGGCATTGAATTTTGTCAAAAGCTTTCTCTGCATCCATTGAGATGATCATTTGGTTTTTCTGCTTCAATTTGTTAATATGGTGTATCACGTTGATTGATTTGCATATATTGAAGAATCCTTGCATTCCTGGGATAAACCCCACTTGATCATAGTGTATAATCCTTTCATTGTGTTGTTGGATTCTGTTTGCTAGTATTTTGTTGAGGATTTTTGCATCTATGTTCATCAGTGATATTGGCCTATAGTTTTCTTTGTTTGCGACATCTATGTCTGGTTTTAGTATCAGGGTGATGTTGGTCTTGTAGAATGAGTTTGGGAGTGTTCTTCCCTCTGCTATATTTCGGAAGAGTTTGAGAAGGATAGTTATTAGCTCTTCTCTAAATGTTTGATAGAATTCGCCTGTGAAGCCATTTGGTCCTGGGCTTTTGTTTGTTGGAAGATTTTTAATCACAGTTTCAATTTCAGTGCTTGTGATTGGTCTGTACATATTTTCTGTTTCTTCCTGGTTCAGTCTCAGAAGTTGTGCATTTCTAAGAATTTGTCCATTTCTTCCAGGTTGTCCATTTTATTGGCATAGAGTTGATGGTAGTAATCTCTCATGATCCTTTGTATTTCTGTGGTGTCAGTTGTTACTTCTCCTTTTTCATTTCTAACTCTATTGATTTGAGTCTTCTCCCTTTTTTTCTTGATGGGTCTGGCTAATGGTTTACCAATTTTACCTTCTGAAAGAACCAGCTTTTAGTTTTATTGATCTTTGCTATTGTTTCCTTCATTTCTTTTTCATTTATTTCTGATCTGATTTTTATGATTTCTTTCCTTCTGCTAACTTTGGGTTTTTTTGTTCTTCTTTCTCTAATTGCTTTAGGTATATATATATTTTTTATATCTCTTTTTTTTTCTGTTAATCTCTGAGTTTATAGAAAGCAGAAACCATTTTTCATTTACCTGTATGGCCAATACTATATTTGAAGTTTTTAGTAAATATGAGGTCGAGACTTTCAAAATATAAGTTCCAGTTTTAATAAAATAATGGTTTCCCTCTAACGTAAACTTGAGGACAAGCTGTGAAGAATTCCCTCTATGTGTCTAAGAGTCAGAAAGCCAGTCTCTGTGAATTGGGGACTAGAGAAGGTAAAATTTAAATTATGCAAGAGAATTGTCTTTCCAGCTTTAGATTATCATTTATCTAGTAGGCATAAATTTATTCTTTTAAACCACATAGTATACTTTCATTTTTTTATTCAGCAGATATTAATATATGCAAAGCACCAAAGTAGATATTTGGCAAAGTAAATATAAAATATAGAAAGTCTATTTTTTAGATTTCTAGTCATATAATCTTAGCAGTCAAAAGATATAAATAATGAAATAGCTGGTAGTTACACAGAAGCGTGTGTAATTGCTTAAGAAATAGAATGGAAACTATTGATATGATTCTAGAGTCCACCTTCCCAGCTTGTTTCCTGGTGCTGGCCTCTAATTTTACTGAAATACCTTTCGTTTTTCAGCCTGCTGTCCTCTTATTTATATATGCCAATTACTTCTTATATGCTTTTTCTTCCTCTGTAATACTTTCTTTAAAATTCTTTACTCTTATCTGTCTGGTAATCTGACTTTCTTCTTTTCAAATCATTTCTCTATGCTTTCTGAAAGACTCCTTCTAGCACACATTGTGTGAACCTCTAATAGTGTTTAACTCTATTAACTGTAACAGTGGTTATAGCTATAACAATAACTAATGTTCATTGAGCTCTCACTGTGTTCTGGTCCTATGCTGTTCAAGCATCATTATGTATAACCATAAAAACCATTATGAGGCACATCCTTCATCCACATGAGGCAAATGAGGTTTAGTGAGGTTAAGTAATTTGTTCAAGTTCCCATAGATGGTAAAGATTCAAAACCATAAAGTGTCTCAGTCCAAAACCCATAATCATAAACACTACTCCATATTGTCTTCAAAGACAGCACAAACAATAAACAGTTCTTTTTTATTTTTGTTTTTTCCTTAATGAAAATCTTCTTGGATTTTTGTTTTTAGCCATGCCACACAGCTTGTATGATCTTATTTCCCGGACTAGGGATTGAACCCACACCCTCAGCAGTGAAAGCATGGAGTTCTAACCATTGGACGGCCAGGGAATTCTCAACAGTTCTACTTTCTTATTGTACTTTTAACCCCCCAAAGATAGAAACTATGTCATTTCACGTTTTAAAAGTGCCTCATTCAGGGCCTGCCGCATAGTAGATGATCATCAGTACTGAATTGTGATTAAATAAGTAAATGTATCAAATAATACACAGTAGAGGGATCACTACAGGGTGTACTAAAGAAAGTCTTATAGAGAAGATGAGAGTAAACTGAGCACTGAAATATATACATGGACCAAAGAGAGATTAACCCTGTAGATTATCTGGGAGGGTAACAAGAGAATCATGGGCAAATTCTTAAGAGTTATGGCAATCCTCAGGGAAAAGTTGAAAAGATTTCCCATTACCATGAGAAACAGGCAATGTTTTATTTATATATATATATATATATATATATATATATATATATACACACACACACACACACATATATAATATATAATGATATAATCTTGTTCATGACTATTATTTAACATTGTTCTGAAGATATGTGCCAATGTAATTCGATAAGGTAAAGGAATATTTGAAACGGAGAGGTAAAATTATCATTATTTACCAATGAAATAATTGTTTACATATAACTGAAGACAGTTATTTGAAAACAATAGCAACAAAATTGAATTGAATTAATATGGCAATTTAAATATTAATATACAGAAATAATTTAATTGCCCTCTTATATTTCAATAAATACTATTTGGAAGATATAATGGAAGTAAATACCACATTGAAAATAGCACCAAAAATAATACAGTACTTCAGCTGTACATGAAATATACAAGATAATGTAAAGAAAATTTGATTTTTGTGGTACACAAAAGAAATCTTGAAAAAATGGAATAATAGACCATAACCCTGGTCAAGAAGAATCAGTTTCATAAAGATGTTAAATTTCTCCAAGTTAATCTATAAATTGATTTCATTTCAATAATATTAATCTTTTTTAAAAGAATTATAACATGATTTGTAGCACTTAGGAGATGATGCACAAGGAAGAAAAGACAGGAAACTTTTGGAAAAGAAGAATAATAAGGTACTAGTCTTATCAGATATTAAAACATGTAAAACTACAGTAATTAAAGGGATGCTATTCTAACAAATATTGAAATATATTGTAAAGCCACAGAAATTAAGGTTTGGTACCGGTGCATGTACAGTCACTCAGATGAATGAACAAAATGAAAATCAAGTAGCAGATCCAAATATGCAGAAAAATTCAATATGTAATAAAGGTAGCATTTGTAATCAGTGGGCAAAGGTACATTATCTAGTAAATAATTTGGGATGTCCTGTAATCATCTAGAAAAAAAGAAAGTTGCATCTCTCCTTTATCATGTTCTATACCAAAATCAATTCCACAGAGAAGGCAAAACATGATGCCATAGAAGAGCTGTAATAAAACGTATAAAATTTCTAAAAATATCTCAAGATAGAAAAGATCTTTCTAATTATATCACATACTTGAAGAAATAAGGTGTAATAAATATTAAGACATACAAATAGAACGATCTCCACTTGTAATAATAACATTAGCAAACAAACTTCCGGAAAATACTGATCAAACTGAAAAAAAAAAAGTTTTTCAGTGTGTATGTTTAACTACCATCTGTGGGGAAAAAAAGAGAAGAAAAATATATGTATTACTGGATGAAAACAAAAGAAAAGAAGTAGCAGTTGTTGACTCTGGGGCAAGAATAGGAATGAAATACACTTTTCTCTATATATCTGTATATATATCTTTTTGCATATTCTAAGTTGGGCACTATGTCTATATTTTATCTTTGCATAAGAAATTATGCATACAAGCTACTTAGTTGTAATACATAAAAATGTTAGTGTGTATTTTGTGACAAATCTGTAGATGAAAATGAAATCATTTGGCTTTCTTTTATACTTTCTGCTTTTTTGTCTTTTTCCATGGAAAGATCCTATTTACTTTATTTTTAAATAATAGTTTCAAAATAATAGTTTATGAACAGCGACTCGTATTTCCAAATGTGGTTTCTCATTTTAAAAATATGGAGGTGATAACAAGCAGCACAATTTAGTAAAAGGAACGTTGAATCACTCCTCTTCATCTGTAAAATGGGGTAATAATATATGCCTTGAGGATTAAGGAAAAGAGTGTTGTTAAGGTATTTAGTAAAGTATAAATTTTGAACATCTGTATGTTTCTTTAATCATTTTAAATTTCTGTGTAGGTTAGCACTCCCGCAGAGCCATTTTTGATACTTAGCTAACACCATCTGTGATTGCTTCACACTTACTGATAGCCTCCAATATGCAGGCCTATTCTAGGAACTGATGAAATATTAACCGTCATCAAATGTCTTGGGAAGTGATACCAGTAGAGGGTGTTGTGGAACTAAAGAAGAGGGACATAGAGGAGTATGCGCCTCATTTAGCCACGGGGAGTCAGGAGACACTTCACTGAGGAGTGGACAGCTTAGGCTGTATCTTAAAACTGGAGTATAACTTAAAGAAAATAAGGAATTAGATTTGCATGAATTTGAGATTTCAAGTAGCACAGCTTGTAGTTGGAGTGAAGCAGGCATACAGAAATGTCGTGAGAATTGCGGATTGAAAATTGTGGGACCACAAGCACTGTATCTCATGCTAAAGATACTGAGTTTAAATTCTGAAAGACTTTTTAAAAATAACTACATTGTCAGATTGGAATGTTCAAAGTCACTCAGAGAAACTGTCAGTTTAGACAAGATGGAGTGGATCTATTTCTTTCTGCTCCTCTCTTGCAAGTACAACTGTAAACTCTGGAAATTAATGCCCGAAGTAAGAAGAGGAAAATTCTGAAAGGGGGTAAGAAGGAGGAAAATTGGTTTGATATCCTAGAACTGGAGGAATGGCACAGCGAAGTTGCATCTTACACTTTCTCACCCAACAGCAAGACGTTATTCAGACCCAAATTTTCCTTGACCCCCACCTAGCAACAGAAAGCAAGCCAGGTAGATGTATGTCTCCTTTGGATTGAACAAGAATCCCTAGGAAAACACATGGCATGCTCTGTACCACTGCAGGGGAAGCACTTTCCTTCTCTGCAGCATCTGAGACTTCCCCCTCCAATGGATGGATACAGGGTGGCCAGGTGGCCCCCACCAGGGGGATCCCACCACATCACCTAGTCCACCCCTTGTACCCTCTTTGTCTATGCAGGCTTGAGACTCCCTTACCCCATAAGGAAATATCATGTCACAGGCAAGAGAAAATCCATCAAAACAGTTGTTCTTTTGACCTTGAGACCTCTTGTCCCCACCCAAACACATCATGGATGCCTAGAGAGACATGTAGCAGAGACCCTGTCACAACCAGCACACACCCTGAGTAGTGCTTGCTTTCCCACCCTGGCAGGGAGATTCTGCCACAGCAAGTGCTTGGCTCAGAAATCATCTTCCTGACTGCAGCCCTGAGATCTTCCACCACCAAGAAACACCCGGTGACTGGGCCTGGGAAACATCTTTTGCCTTTGCAGGCACTACCAGCAAGGACAGGAACACCAAACAAACCACAAAGACCAAAATAACACTGCAAATGCTCTTAAAATTAAACTGTCATTGAGACCACAGCCTCAAAATGTAAACAAAGATCTGTGCACTAAACAAAACCTAGAGAAGGTGACTTCCTTCTCAAGTGAAAGATTTATACAGATTGCGGGGTTTGTTTGTTTGTTTTTAGCATAGTAAACAAAATACCCAAGATACCGTCATAAATCACCCATTGTATCAAGAACCAGGAAAATCACAATTTAAATGAGAAAAGACAATCAACGGATGCCAACATGAATAAGATGTTGGAATTATCTGACCAGGATTTTGAAACAGCTGTCATGAAAATGCTAGAATAGTGTGTTGCAAATTGTCTTAGAATGGAAATTGTAGAAATGGAAAATACAATACCAGAAATTTGTGGGGAAAACAAAAAAACTTGGATATGTTCAACAGTAGAGTGGAGATAGCAGAGGATAGAATTAGTCAGCTAGAGAGCAGACCAATAAAATTTACTTAATCTGAAAAGCGGAGATAAAATAGACTTCAAAAAAAAAGAAAGAAAATTAATAACCATGGATACCTGTAGGACAATAACAGAAGATCCAACATTCATATCTTTGGAATTCCAGAGGGAAAGGAGAAAAAGTAGAGCTGAAAGAATATTCAAAAAGGTAATGGCTAGAAACTTTTTAAATTTGGGACAGACAGAAATCTACACATCTGAGAAGCTGGGAGAACCCCAAACAGAATAAACTGAAAGACACTATAAACTCTTGAAAGCAGCCAGAAAAAAATTATGCACTATTTATAGGGGAACACCTATTAGAATGACAGCAAACTTCTCATCTGAAATCATTGAGGCCAGATGGAAGTATCAAGGCACATTTCAAGAGCCAATAGAAAAAAAAAGGTCAGCTGCAATTTCTGCATCTGGTGAAACAACTTCAGGAATGAAGGGGAAATAAAAATATTCTCAGATGAAGGAAAAACGAAAGGAATATGTCACTAACAGACCTACAGTTAAAGGTTTGTTAAGTGAACATCTTCAAATAGAAAGGAAAGGGTTAAAGAGAGAATCTTGGAGCATCAGGAAGGAAGAAAGAACAACAGAAAGAGCAGAGATATGGGTATATATAATAGACTATCCTTTTCTTCATGAGCTTTACAAGTTACATTTAATAACCAAGACAGAAATTTTTACACCGTCTAATTCTTAAGACAATTCTATTTAAAGGGAGGAAGGTAAAGTGTCCTAAATGGAATTGAGATTTCCACATTTCACTTGAAGCAGTGAAACATTAATACCAATAGCTGGTTTTAAGTCACATGTGTATATTGTAACACCTTGAGCGACCACTATAGAAATTATACAAAAAGATATATTCAAAAACACTGTAAGATGTAATCATAAAAAATGTTGGTTACCACAGAGAAACAAAAAATGAGAAACAGAGGAACAAGAAACAAAAGAAACAAAACAAATAATGAGATGGCAGATTTAAACCCCAACATATCAATAATTATCTTAAACATAAGTGGTCTAAATACATCAATTAAATGATAACAGTTGACAGAATGGATAACAAAACATGACCCAAGTACATGCTCTCTATAAGACACTCACTTCAAACATAATGGCATAGGTTGGTTGAAAGGAAAAACATGAATAAAGATATACTATGCAAACATTAATATAAAAAATTAGGAGTGACTCTATTAATATCTCATAAAACTTACTCCAGAACAAAGAAAATTAGCACAGAAAAAGAGGAACATCACATATCATAAAAGAATTAATCTGCCCAGAAGACTTAATCCTAAACAGTAGATCCTTGATATACATGAGGCAAAACTGGTATAGCAGAAAGAAGAAATAGGAAAACCCATAATTATATTTTGAAACTCCAGCATCACTCTTATTAGCAACTGATAGAACTGCAACACAGAAAATCAGCAAGGTTGTAGATCTGAAAAACACAATCAACCAACAGGTTTTATTTACTATTTATAGAGCACTCTACCCTACAATACCAGAATACTTCTTTTTCCCCTCAAGTGCTATGGAACAATCACCAAAATAACCAAATTTTGGATCATAAAACAAACCTGAACAAATCTAAATCTAAATATCCTGGTTGTGATATTGTAATATAGTCTGAAAAAATGTTACCACTGGAGGAAATTGTTTAATTTACATGGAGTTGGTATAGTTAGAGAAAAATATCTCACCCAATTAGGAAGAAAACTGTGCTTGAAATGCATCAAAATGAAAGTGATTTTGATTTTTTTAATTAATATCTCTATATTCAAAATTCAATACAAAGCTGCAGTAATGAAGACAGTGTGGTGTTGTCAGAATAATAGACAACTAGATTAATGGGACAGAATAGAGATCCCAGAAATAGACCCACATAAAAATACCCTATTGATCTTTAACAAAGAAACAAAGACAGTACAATGGAGAAAGAGATAATCTTTTCAACAAATGGTGCCGGAGCAACTGGACATACACATACAAAAAGTAAATCTAGACACAGATCTTACCCCCTTACAAAAATTAACTCAAAATGGATCACACACCCAAATGTAAAACACAAATATAAAACTCCTCGAATATGTATATTTTGAAAATGGGCAAAACCCTGAGCAGATACTGTAACAAATAAAAGTATACAAATGGCAAGTAAGCATATGAAAATATGTTCAACATCATCTTCATCATCAGGGAAATGCAAATTAAAACATCAATGAAATATCATTACACATCTATTAGAATGGCCAAAATTCAGAACACTGACAACACTAAATGCCAATGAGAATGTGGAGCAACAGGAACTGTCATTCATTGCTGGTGTGAATACAAAATGGTACAGCCACTTAGGGAGACAGTTTGGCAGTTTCTTACAAAACTAAACATCCTGCTACCATAAGGTCTATGCTCCTAGGAAATGAAAGCACATTCACATAGAAACTTGTGCATCGATGTTTATGGTAGCTTTATTCATAAGTGCCAAAACTTGGAAGCAACCAAGATGTCCTTCAGTAGGTGAATGATAAACTGTGGTACATTCAGGCAATGGAATATTATTCAGTACTAAAAAGAAATGAGCTACCAAGCCATGAAAAGACATGGAGAAAACTTAAATGCATGTCACCACCTGAAAGAAGCCAATCTGAAAAGGCTATATACTATATAATTCCAAATATGTGACATTCTAGAAAAGGCGAAACTATGGAGATAGTAAAAAGATCAGCGGTCGCCAGGAGGGATTAATAGGGCAAAGACGATCTTTAGAGCAGTAAAATTACTCTGTGTGTTACTATAATGATGGATACATGTTATTATACATTTGTCCAAATCCTAGACTGTAGAATGTACAACACCAATAATAAATCCTCATGTAAACTATAGACTTTAGGTGATAATGATGTGTCCATGTAGGTTTATCAGTTACAGTAAGTATACTGCCTTTGGAGGGTTTGTCAGTTACAGTAAGTATACTGCCTTTGGAGGGTTTTAGTAAGTATACTGCCTTTGGAGGGTTTGTCAGTTACAGTAAGTAAGTATACGGCCTTTGGAGAGCTGTTGTTAACTGGGGAGACTGTGCGTGTATAGCAGTTGAGGATATAAGGGGAAACCTCTGTTATCTTCCTTTAGTTTTGCTGTGAATCTAAAACTGCTCTAAAAAATAAAGTCAAAAAAATGCAATGCAATGGCAATAAAAATACCAATAGATTATTAAAGAGTTAGTATGTTAAAAGTCTCAGCTCTTTATTTGCATATTTGAGGTTTGACATTTTTATTGTATTGAAAATATAACTCAACAAATGTGAAAATTATGAACCTATAATTAAGATAAAAAGGATAGATGGGGATAGAAAATTAGCAATAATAAATATTTAATGAAGAAATCATTAAGTATTTATTTAATGAGTCTCAAATTATAGCTTTTAACTGAGAGAAATTTTCAGCTTTATAACGTTGAAATTAATAACAGAAGACGATAATCTAGTACATATTTTGGATGTATCAAGGAAGTTAAATCAGAAATTTAGTACAAAGTTAAATATGACAGGTAGAATTCCTTTTCAATTATTCACTGAAAGATAATATTTTGGATATATCTTGGTACAGTCTATTGATTATAATGTTTACAAAAATGAATTTTATTAGAGGAATTTTCATGGAGCCAACCTTCTTTAGTGATTTTCTTTCAAGTGATTCTTGATTTCTGAATGATGTTAAACATAGGACAACTTTTATATCTTCAAATTTATATCCAATTAAAAGTATTAATGCCTCTTGTTTGACAGTTCTTGTGCTGGGCGTTGTCACCGTTTTTCCCATCCCTTTAAATACTATAACAACCAAGTAATATGTGCCCCCAGAATTTTCCAAATAAAATTTAGATAACTTTAGGTTTTCTTTCTAGCAGGAAGATTCTGTGTCTATTAGAAATTTCACCGTATTGCAAATGTTGGCTTTTCTCAGTTTCTTTATTCTTTCCAGTTCGTATCGTTGTTGTTGCTTAACCAGAAACAGATTTATCTCTAAATTCAAAGCCTTTTTTTTCCCCTCCGCACCCTATATTACTCTCCCTGGTTCCACTATTTCATTCTTTCTAGGCAATCTCATTAACTCTGCTAAAAGAAGGAGAACCTCAAATAGTTTATTTTTCTAAGATCACACACCCAGTTAAGGGAGACTGAAGATTTCTGGACAAGAACCAATTCTCTATCTACTATATTCAGCTGTGTCTATAAAAAGAAATACTCTTTTAAAAGAACACATATGCCTATAAATTCTTTCCTTGGGACAATGGAACGCATCATTCCCATTTACTAAATAGATGCATTTCCTAAAAGGAACAGGCTAACAAACTAGAGAAAGAAAGATCATCCAGGTGATGGTTTAATTTAAATTATTTAATCCACATTGTTATATTGCTGGCACAGATTTTTATTTACTTGTGACATGTAATTCATAATAATTATTTTGCTTAGTTCTCATAATCCTGCATTATCTGTAATGAACTATGAGTTATTTCCCCTATTTTCAGATGAGGAAAGGCAGGTTTCAGTGAGCATAAATAACCTGTTGAATTTCTCACACACTCTACTAAGTGCTGAAACTGAGATGGGGAGGTATGTGTTAAGGCTGTAGAGTCTGTTTTCTTTCCACTACTCTGTGGCCATGTGGTAGAGAATATGCACAAATATTCTTTTTACACTGTGATTATATATTTTGCAACATTATTGAAAGAGAAATCACCTTGGTTCTTGTCATCTGTTCAGATGCTGATTTAATGTCACTTGTGGTGGAATTTACTAACTTCTGCACTTGCTGAACCAATTCGATAGAAAATGTTTCCAAGGACCTTATGGGTGCCAAAGGGCTTTTGTGAATTATTGTAAATAAAAGTTACCCATTGCTAGGATGCAAAGATTACTTTCATGTTAGAAATAGTCAAATGTGAATTGGCTTATTTGGGGGGCATTGGTGACAAGCCCACCGTCTTAACTGGCTACTTACAAATCATTATATTTTGAAGTTTTAACTATATTATTTGATTTATTTTACATCATATGTCTTTATCAAGAGTACATAATTCATAAGAACATTTCTGTATTTATTCTGACAAATTACTCTGTTTCCTTCAATAAAATGAACAGTTTGTACAACTTAAAGTATATAGAAGGTAACATATGCATCTATTCTGTATTTGGAATTTTTTAGTGTTTGTGTAGCTATACTATTTTATAACTTCTAGCATTTTAAGACTGACAACATTTTTTCTATCCCACAACTTATATGTAGGGTTGAATTTTCCTTTTAAGAATGAATTATTTATTCATTCACTAATTATTAATATTAAGAACTAATTGTACTTAATGTAATTGCAATGTTTGCAGTTATTTTAAATTGAGAAATATTAAGATACTGTATTTATAAAATTTTCTGAAATGGATAACTATGAGTTTTATATGAAAAATTAATCTAATCTCTATAGTTTATAGTGTAGTGATTAAGAGCTAGTGTTTGGGAATCAGACTGCCATGGCGTAAACATTTATTAGCTATGTGATTTTGGAACGTCAAGTTTAAATGTCTAAGCCTGAGTTTCTTTAGCTTCAAAATCAAGATGATAATACCAACCTCATAGATTTGAAGCAAGGACTGAATGAGATAATCAATTTACAACCTACAGGCAAGACAATAAACTTTACTTATTGTTTTTAATTTGTCTTTTTTTTTAAACATCTTTATTGGAGTATAATTGCCTTACATTGTTGTGTTAGTTTATGCTGTATAACAAAATGAATCAGCTATACGTATATTTATATCCCCATATTCCCTCCCTCTTGTGTCTCCCTGCCACCTTCTAGGTGGTCACAAAGCACCAACTGATCTCCCTGTGCTCTACTATCTTTGCTTTTTTTGTATTTGAGTATAATTAATTCATCTATTTATCCAGTACAGATATCCTATACACCCATGCATTAAGTACATTTTATTCATTTCTGTAATAATTTCTGGTAATATTTTAGAAGAGAAACTAGTATTTAATCTGCCAGACAAGCTAAATAAATCTACGGTATTAGCACTGTAACTTTCAGAGGTTTTCTATATTACAAGGTTTTGAAATTTCAGGGAATTTAAGGCAGACATAAAGTGAGCTTAGCTTAATAAGTTCATATAGAAATAGACCTGCAGAAAACATTCTGATCAATCAATTCTATTTGGAAGATTCAAGGAGGTTATACAATTACTTTCTAAGGGCCTAGTAAAAGTGGTGAGGTCTACCTTTTTTAAATCAATAGTGAATGATTAGAGAACTTATGGTTTTTTTTGCCTTTTTATCATCCAAATTTTATTCAATTGCAGGATAAATTTATTCAGTTGCAGAATATCAGTGCTATATTGAAAACAAATACGTAAGATATTACTTAATAACACCTCTGAGATAATTTTTTTAAATTATTTTATGTATTCTTATTATATGGTACCCCATATCAGGTATAGGCCACCTATCAAAGGAACTTGGCTTCAGTATTTTGTACTGTTAGTCTTACTGTGGTCCACTTGATGGCAGTATCATACTTGGTAAAGTCACATATCGGGTGATTTTTATACTTGGTTTCCTGTGTAGGAATAGTGTAAAGTAAGACTTTCTGTTAAAACATAAATTATAAGAAACTTATTTTCTGCTAATACCTAAGTGGTATAATTCAGAAGTGTTTTGTGAAGGAACCAAACTGGAACACAGTAAAACTGTTGCATGTCAGAGAAGAGGTACTCCTGAGAAAACAAGAAATTGAGGTTTTCCAGGATTTAAAACTCATGGCTCTGAAAGATGTTTAGATTTCATCATTTTTTTTTTTTTTAGGAAAATGGACAACTGAAATAAATTAGGATACAAAATAAGAAATTAATTACCTAATAAATGTATAAAACATGTATTTTTTTTAAAACATGTATTTTTAATTAAAAAATTTTTTCTTCCAGATTTATTGAGTTGTAATCGACATACAGTACTGTAAGTTTAAGGTATACAGCAGAGTGATTTGATTTACATACAGCATAAAATGATTACCCAGTAAATTTAGAGAACATCCATAATCTCATATAGATACAAAATAAAAGAAAAGGAAAAAAATATGTTTTCCTTTTAATGACAACTCTTAGGATTTACTGCCTTAACAAATTTCATCTATAATGTACTGCAGTGTTTGAAAAGATACATACACCCCAATATTCATAGCAGCACAATTTACAATAGTCAAAACATGGAAGCAACCAACCCACGTCCCCATCAACAGACAATTGGATTAAGAAGATGTAGTACATATACGTAGTGAAATATTGTTCAGCCATAAAAAGGAATGAAATACTGTCATTTACAGCAACGTGGATGGACCTAGAGAATATTATGCTGAGTGAAGTAAGTCAGAGAAAGACAAATACTGTATAATATCACTTATATATGGAATCTAAAAAATAATACAAATGAATGTATATGCAAAACAGTAACAGACACAGATACAGAAAACAAACTTGTGGTTACCAAGGGGGAGAGGAAAGGGGGGAGCAATAAAGTAGAGGTATGGGATTAACAGATACAAACTACTATATGTAAAATAGATAGACAACAAGGATATACTGTATAGCATAGAGAGAATTATACCCATTATCTTATAATACCTATAATGAAATATAATTTGCAAAAATACTGAATTGCTATACTGTACACCTGAAACTAACACAATACTGTAAATCAACTATACTTGAATTTTTTTTAAAAAAAAGCAGTGTTAATTATAGTAATCATATTGAACATTATATCCCTAGTATTTATTTATCTTATAAGTGGAAGTCTGTACCTTTTGACCATCTCCATCATCATACAAAGATATTACATTATTATTGAGTATATTCTCCATACTGTACTGTGATTCACTTATTTTGTAACTGCAAGTTGCACGTCTTCAGCTTTCATCATTCTTAATAGTATTTTCACTTACAGAAAAAGGTAACCAGGGACTGCATTAAAAAAAGAGTGCTCATTTATTGATTAGGAGGTCAAGTAACAAGTTTAAGATTTGAGGAATCATGGTGTGTGTCACAAAAAGAATTGATCACTAATGGCAGGATACATGTTTTTGCTTTTGTCTGACTGATATGATTTAACAGATCAGTTCCTTCACTAGCAATGAAGAGTAAAATGGCATTTCCTGCTTCTCAACTTTTAAAGCTTTATTGAAAGTGAGTCTTGAATAGTGATACTTAAAATATTTTGATCAGAAAGAGAAAAATTTACCCTGTCCTTAGCATTAAAAAGTGTTACTCCAACAATTAAATCAACCTTCTATAAAGTACTTCAAAAAATACAAATGGAGTCTTTGGGAATCATCTGATTTAAAAACCTATCAGTAGAACCTTGGTGAGATATCTCAGTTCTTAGCTAAAGCTTAATTGTTAGAAAAGAAAACCCCCCAAATTTTCTTATAAAATGATAACATTTTGACAAAAGATGTTTGAAAATAAATATAAATAATACAATATGTCAGATAGTCACTTCAATATGGAAATTTTGTTTGTTTTCTGAATATTCTGTTTACTTTTACACATTTACATTATCTCAGCTTGAGTTTTAGTTTTAAAATAAAATGTTTTAGTTTAGATAAAGCCCAGGGAAATCTACTCAATACTCTGTAATGACCTTTATGGGAAAAGAATCTAAAAGAGTGGATATATGTCTATGTATAACCGATTCACTTTGCTATACACCTGAAACTAACACAACATTGTAAGTCAACTATGCTCCAGTAAAAGTTAAAAAAAAAAAAAAGGCAAAAAACGTTGCAAACAAAACAACAACAGAAAAAACAAAAGTATGTATTCTGTGTAGTCAAAGTACTTCTGTCTTGGGTTGGGTCACCCTCCACCACAAATAACTAGCTGTAAAACTTTGGCCAGATTATTTAACCACACTTTTCTCACCTGAAATTTTAAATTATTGATGTTATTTAATACATGGAAAGTTCTTATATAGACAGTACCTGATACAAAATAGTTTTAATAAATGTTAGTTATTTTATCTTTTCTAATAATAATTTGAAAATAAGGTATTCAGTACTTCAGAAATATTTGTGGACTAGTACATTTAAAAATATATCTTAAATTTTTGCAGGAAAAAAATTGATATTTTATGTTGATCTTCATTGCCTAATTCATCATATTTACAATATATGAATTGTATTATTAAACTAAAGGATACTTGATGTTTTAGGCAGAAAATTACATTGGAAGAGATAAATTTGAAGGTTTTATAACAGTGAAAATAAAATTTTAGAAGAACTTCTATAATTTCAGCTAATGAGTTGAAAACATGACAGGCATTATTCTCAACTATTGGTTGGGATGCAGGTATAAGTACTTAATAAAAAATGATAATCAACAAATATTTATTGATTACTTCAAAGGCACTTAGGTCATCATAGCAGATGCCAGGAATTATAAAAGATCACTTCATCTATTAGATACTCAAAAAAAGTTGGAGATATTTCTCTAAAATTCATGAGAAGAGTGTTAAGTAAAATGTGATGACAGTAATTTGGTATCACATGACATCATGTGTTTGATTGCCCAATGAGCATTTAAGGCAAGATGCATTATTAATTGAGAGAGAAGCAACATGCCTGAATACTGCTGAAAAGGATTAATGGAAGATACTATATTTTAATTGAGCCTTGAATGGTGAGGTTTGAATTGCAGTAACAGAAAGAAGACCATCCAGGTAGAGGAAATGATGTGAATAGTCATTAGTTCACATTACTCAAAAGGGAGAATAATGCTCATAAAACAATTTTGAATAAAAATGTGTGAAAATGCTTTAAAAATTGTAAACCACTATAAAAACTAGTTATCATTGTATACATCATTAAATTCCATTGAAGATATTTATTTCTTTGCTAGAGCTAGTAGTTTATATTTATTGAGCACATAACCTGTAGAGAACTTGGGACTATGCTGGTTTGTAGCTTATGATCAGTCTTCAACTAACGTTTTGTGATAGATAAATTGTGCACTTAGATAATCAAAAAGCATATACATGTGAGGCATATGTTTGTCCTATAAAGCGGCAATCTTGGAAATGTAGAGGGCTCATCGTTCTTCTCTGGTCTTTTGTCTGGTGAGGCCCAGGAGTCTTTTCAGCAGAAAGGGGCTCTTCATGGTTGTGTTTCTGTCAGTAACCACCCATCCCTACCTGATAATGGTCAATATAATGCATATAAATTACCATACAAGAAAAATTGTATTCCTTCAGATATAAATTATGTGCATTTTCAATGTAGTACTCAATACTAAAAGTTGATTAATTTTATTTACAGTATTCTACTTTTATCATAGTATTTTCATTTACTCTGAGAACATAAACGAGAAAAAGAATGATTTTTACTATGTTAATTTATATAACTCTATGTATCAGTACATCCATAGTTCAAATCTCAACACAGTTAGAATCTAAGTTTCTTAAAATAAATCAAATGCAGTTTTCCTACAACATGAAAATCTATGCTTTTTATTCCCAAAGACAGGCACTCTTCAGACATACACAACTTTCTCTAAAGTGGTAGGGAAATATATTATCATAGTAGTTAAAAAGTAAACTATTAAAATTTTGGTTTTAAATTCTGGCTTTGGCATTTTGGGACATATGACACAATTCAGACTCTACGTAATGCTCTACATTATCTAGCTGAAATAAATTTACAACATTTTTTTCTATTTGTCCTCTTTGTCTGTTTCTCTAGGAACTTTGAATTAACTCCAAATAGGAAAAGACAGCTTATGCCTCAAGGTAAATTTAGAATAAACTCTTAATCAGTATTATGATAGGCCTGGAGGCTGTTGGGAAATACTTCATGGATCTTTTCTGTTTCTTCTGAGCAGAGACACTGTCTGCCTCTGATTTCAGGTTACCTTTTCAAGGATATCTGTAGAGTGAACATTCTGTCTTAGAAGATATATTTAGTGTCTCTCTCCTGAACAAAAAGCAGATTTGTTTACTCCCCAGTGTAATAATGTTTCCCTCTGAGGCAAACTTTAGGCAGGCTTACTTTCCACTTTAAAAGATTCAAGGTTGCTAAGCTCAGTTTTCCTCTCTTGTTGTACACCCCTACTGCATGTGCAGGCATCATCTGGCCATCTGTGTGTCACCCTGTGAGAATTAGGACTCAGAACTCATGCACATGTTGACACTTCTAACAACTATTGTCATGAATAATAAAGGACTTTGTTTCTGACGCAGGGATCTTGTGTCTTACGTCAGCATTCATGAAACTAAATTTTGGTCAGGTAATACCAGCACATATAGTAAAGTGTTAGATCCCTCACAGTTTTTGACAGGGATTAGGGGAATGGAGGGAGTTTTAGTGAAAAACTACTCAGTGTGCCAAAATGGCACACAAAAGGTGTGTAACATAAACTCATCCAGTTAAAATTATATCCACAATTTAAGAAAACATTTAATGTTTTTCAAACATCACCAAAAATGTATAAATGATGCTGGTAAAATGTTTTATAAGCAGTTAGTACATAGATTGCTTGATTTAGAGAGACCAAAGTCTATGAGTTACTGAAAATGATCACATATTGATCACATAAAATATCACATATCTAGTTCTTTTTTTTTTAATTGGAGTATAATTGCTTTACAATGGTGTGTTAGTTTCTGCTTTATAACAGAGTGAATCAGCTATACATATACATATATCCCCATATCTCTTCCCTCTTGCGTCTCCCTCCCTCCCACCCTCCCTATCCCACCCCTCTAGGTGGTCACAAAACACCGAGCTGATCTCCCTGTGCTATGCGGTTGCTTCCCACTAGCTATCAGTTTTACATCTGGTAGTGTATATATGTCCATGCCACTCTTTCACTTTGTCCCAGCTTACCCTTCCCCCTCCCTGTGTCCTCAAGTCCATTCTCTAGTAGGTCTGTGTCTTTATTCCTGTCTTGCTCCTAGGTTCTTCATGACCTTTTTTTTTTTTTTTTTTTTTAGATTCTGTATATATGTGTTAGCATACGGTATTTATTTTTCTCTTTCTGACTTACTTCACTCTGTATGACAGACTCTAGGTCCATCCACCTCACTACAGATAACTCAATTCCATTTCTTTTTATGGCTGAGTAATATTCCATTGTATATATGTGCCACATAGTCTTTATCCATTCATCTGTCGATAGACACTTAGGTTGCTTCCATGTCCTGGCAGTGAACATTGTGGTACATGACTCTTTTTGAATTACGGTCTTCTCAGGGTATATGCCCAGTAGTGGGATTGCTGGGTCGTATGGTAGTTCTATTTTTAGTTTTTTAAGGAACGTCCATACTGTTCTCCATAGTGGCTGTATCAATTTACATTCCCAGCAACAGTGCAGGAGGGTTCCCTTTTCTCCACACCCTCTCCAGTATTTATTGTTTGTAGATATTTTTCTGATGGCCATTCTGACTGGTGTGAGATGATATCTCATTGTAGTTTTGATTTGCATTTCTCTAATGATTGATGATATTGAGCATTTCTTTCATGTGTTTGTTGGCAAGTCTTCTGCCCATTTTTGGATTGGGTTGTTTTTTTGATATTGAGCTGCATGAGCTGCTTATAAATTTTGGAGATTAATACTTTGTCAGTTGCTTTGTTTGCAAATATTTTCTCCCATTCTGAGGGATGTCTTTTTGTCTTCTTTATGGTTTCCTTGGCTGTGCAAAAGCTTTTAAGTTTCATTAGGTCCCATTATTTTATTTTTTATTTCCATTTCTCTAGGAGATGGGTCAAAAAGGATCTTGCTGTGATTTATGTCATAGAGTGTTCTGCCTATGTTTTTCTCTAAGAGTTTGATAGTGTCTGGCCTTACATTTAGGTATTTAATCCATTTTGAGTTTATTTTTGTGGATGGTGTTAGGGAATGTTCTAATTTCATTCTTTTACATGTAGCTGTCCAGTTTTCCCAGCACCACTTATTGAAGAGGCTGTCTTTTCTCCATTTTATATTCTTGCCTCCTTTATCAAAGATAAGGTGACCATATGTTCATGGGTTTATCTCTGGGCTTTCTATCCTGTTCCATTGATGTGTATTTCTGTTTTTGTGCCACTACCATACTGTCTTGATTACTGTAGCTTTGTAGTATAGTCTGAAGTCAAGGAGCCTGATTCCTCCAGCTCTGTTTTTCTTTCTCAAGATTGCTTTGGCTATTCAGGGTCTTTTGTGTTTCCATACAAATTGTGAACTTTTTTGTTCTAGTTCTGTGAAGAATGCCAGTGGTAGTTTGATAGGGATCGCATTGAATCTGTAGATTGCTTTGGGTAGTAGAGTCATTTTCATAATGTTCATTCTTCCAATCCAAGAACATGGTATATCTCTCCATCCATTTGTATCATCTTTAATTTCTTTCATCAGTATCTTATAGTTTTCTGCATACAGGTCTTTTGTCTCCTTAGGTAGGTTTATTCCTAGGTATTTTATTCTTTTTGCTGCAGTGGTAAATGAGAGTGTTTCCTTAAATTCTCTTTCAGATTTTTCATCATTAGTGTGTAGGAAGGCCAGAGATTTCTGTGCATTAATTTTACATCCTGCTACTTTACCAAATTCATTGATTAGCTCTAGTAGTTTTCTGGTAGCATCTTTAGAATTCTCTATGTATAGTATCATGTCATCTGCAAACAGTGACAGCTTTACTTCTTTTCCGATTTGGATTCCTTTTATTTCTTTCACATATCTACTTCTTAAATCTCTTTTTTTCAGAATATTAGAATGGGACTAAGTTAGGTAGAAAAGAGTTCCTACTATGTGCTTTCTAACAGTTTCCTTCTGTTGTCACTGGCTTCTCCACTTTTCCTGCACTGACTCGGTAAGGAGGTCACCACAGTCACAGACATCCCTCTGTTTTTAGTCCTCTGCTTGTCTCTGACTTACCAGGGGCTTTTCATGAAGTAGCAAGGCATCGCTCTATGGGCTGCAGTCTGATTACAATGAACCAGGCTTTCTTCTTTAGCAATAAATATAATGTGACATCAACAGGTGTATACAGGGAATACCTTCTAATTTGTGTGAGTAAATTAATTTTGTCGATCGGTAGATTTGTAGATTTACCCTAGGAAAATTGCAAATTAAGTAAATACACATTATCATTTGAAGGGAATGTGGATCTCAAATATTTATTTAGCACTTAATATTGCACTAACTATTGCTTTCAAGTGTTAATTCCCTTTTTCACATAATAATTCTATTATCCTTGTTTTTCATGTGAGACAGCAGAGGCACTAAGATGATAAATAACTTGCCTCAATAGTAGCCCAGGTAATATATGACAAAGCTGGGACTCAATATGTGTGAAGGAACATAAAGTTGAAATGGCCTCAGTCCTTGTTTTCCAGTTTAGATTGACAAATTTTAGATTACTTCTCTCCTGCCAATTTCTAATAAGCGTTTGTTTTAGTGCTTGGTAATCATTTGATTTTGTTATTTCTCTAAATAAACTTACTGTTTATTGAAATATCTTTTATTTGTCTGTTAAATTGTGTGTGTGGGGTTTTTTTTTTCCTTTTCATTTTTGTATTGCGAATCCTGAAGGAATACTAATAGACTTTTTGGCTCATAACAGTTGCTCCATAAATGCTTGTTGATCCATACCACTGTGGTCCCTAAAGTATAGCAGATCTTTTAGGGGATTTTTCTTTTGTTTTACGTTTCCTGACTTTTAGTGTACTCTTGCGTTTGAGAATCTTATTCCAAAAAATCACTGCTTACCCAAATACAACTTGACCTGCTAGCTGTGATTTGGTAAATATAGACTTGAAAATCTACGAAAAACAATAAAGAGTGAAATTATTTTATTATTAATATGTAACCTATAATTTGAAACTTAAATTACTTTATAATTTTATTATTCTTATTTAATTGTCTCTAGTTTGTTTTCCCAACTACCATTGCAGTAGAGCTTTTCTGTAGTGGTCTAATGTCGCTAGCTAGACTGTGGAAGAATTCTCTTTCAAAAACATGTTTATTCTACAAAGAGATAGGATAATAATTTTTTAAAGCAAAATCATTTTGTTGGTCATGTCATATTTAAACTGTTGTGATATCTCTTGAAAAAACTGCTTAAGGATTCACTTTGGTTTGTTACTTTTTCAAAAGTAGCATTTGATGCTTTAAAGTTTTCTCCTTGTAACCTTTCTTTCCATGTTGGAAAGCCAGTGAAGGAACAAAAGTAGGAAATGATCTTGCTTCAAATGATCTTGCTTCAGTAAATTCTTTTTCTCTTGTAACATGGTAGGAAAAAGAGCTTTATACCCAAACTAAAAGTAATTTATGTATGACACCTACATTTTTACTTTTTAATAGACAATAAAATTGACTCCTGGGGATGGAAGGATGATGTGGAGAGTAGAAAATGTGAACCTTTTTGAATTATCTGCCTCTCTTCTCCAATGCAGGTCATCCTATATCTCCCTCTACTCACGTTTTTCACACAAACCCTAATCTTATTTATTGAACTTTAAAAATTGAGCTTTACCGTCTTTAGTGAGAGAAATTTGAAAATTCTATGAATTACCAGATAAAATGAAAGGTTGAGAATCACTAAAATAGATGGTGTTCTGGTATTAGAAGATAGAAGAAAATTACAGTTTAAAAATCTTGATACTTGATTTGTAAGTTGGTGAAAATATAAGCTATGGAGTAACTTTTGAAGCCAAGTCTTTACTAAAAATCAGCTAGACATTATACAGAGCTTAGTAGTTTTGTATTAGTAGTTTTGTATTTTAAAAGCATTAGTAGTTTTGTATTTTAAATAACATTTTAAAAATCCAGCTAATTTTACTTTAAATTTCATTTTTTATTACTAACGACTCAGCCCTAACTCATGATGTGGGAAGTATTAATATTTTATGCCTACCAGATTGGTTGCTGTATAGAAAATGGTCAATGTGAAGATTATTGGGTATAAAGATTATTGGGTATTATTGGGTATAAAGCTCTTTTTCCTACCATGTTACAAGAGAAAAAGAAAGACTTTATGAACCCAATTTACTGAAGCAAGATCATTTCCTACTTTTGTTCCTTCCCTTGCTTTCCAACATGGAAAGAAAGGTTACAAGGAGAAAGTCAAGTTATTGGCTAAAAATGAGAATATCTCCAACTTGGAATTTACACTGAGAAGAAAAAAAAGAATCTTAAAGGTCAAAATGAAATTTTGAAAATATCAAAAAAAGTTTAAAAAATTAAAAGAAAAGATTAAGGTATTTACACATACATACATCTTAAAATATTCGCACAGGTCTTGCTCCATGAGTTCTCTTTTTTTTTAATCATGGGACATAGAGCAAAGAATCACAGAAGTGTTAAAATAGGTTTTAAGAAGGGTGGGAATTGGAAAGCAGACTAGAGGAGAAAGAGGGGAAATAAAATAAGATAATTGGTAAAGAAAAGGTTGGTGTTAAAATGATGGTGAAACTGGGACACAATTAAAAATAATTTGAATGCAAACTATCAGCATATAGATTGCTTTTCCCTCTACTCCCCAAAGTTTAGGTTAGTTATGTCTAAATTTTCTTAGAAAAGCAGAACAGGGGAAAGACTTCTCTGAAGACTCCTGCTCATCAGAGACAACCCTCAGTCTGCAGATCACATGTGAAGCCAGTCGCCTGGCTCTGACAAAGGCGTATGTATGGGAGTGTGTGTGTGTCCTATATATATATGTGTGCGTGTATATAGATATGTATGCATATATAGGTATAGGTATGTGTGTATATATTTTTTCTCATATTTTTTCCCATTTATGTCTTAATTTCTACTTGAATTAGTCTGTGCAGACTTCAGAGATCATAGTTTAAAGAATTTGTGATTGTTTTTAATTGTTTAAATACATATTTAAATATTCCTACAATGTTCATGGGCCTTGGTATCATCAATTATACTTGTGAGATTATCTTTGCATTAGTTCTCCTTTTAGTGTATTAATATGAAATTAAAAGTATGTAGAATAATAGTTTCTTACATTCTGCAGCATTTTTATCTCATTTTTTTCTTAGTAGTCTTGGCCAAAAATTAAATTGCAAAGACAAAAATCATAAAGCTCAATGTTTCTATAAAGATATAATCAAGAAAGGATTTAAATCTTAGTTACCAGTAAAGCTGTTCAGTATTCATAACCATAGTAAGAGTAAGATTTTAAATAATGGTAATATAATATCTATCATGATATTATATTCATGGTGTTATTATTATATATCATTAACCATTTCTTTTATAAATTGCAATTCTGTTTCCATATAAAAAAGAATACTTTCTATTCAGGATCCTTTGTAACAACTAAAGATAAAGATGTCAGTATTTTAATCACTTTGGGATCAATATAATTGTGTATGTTAAGCAATGCATTTAAGGTAAGAATTTAATTACTTAGGTTTTTATTATGCCTAGATCAAAGTAAATATCAATGACACAATCTGGGCTTATTTATAAGTTTCATATGTAACAATTTAACTAGCTGAATCAAAAGTGGATATTCTTAGAAACCAACCACATATAGACAACTAGGAGTCTTCTGTGGTAAGAAAACTGAATGAAGAGAGATCACAGAATTCCCTTACTACACAATTCAATGAAAGGAATAGATGTCATCAAAATCAAAACAAACAAAACATTCTCTTAACTAATGTTCATACAATACCATGTCTTTAAAATGAAGTTCTTCCAGAAGGGAAAACAATTATTATGGAAAGGAATGAAAATTCATGTACACTGTTTTGGAACAATTATATAATATTGATAGAATTGTCAGTATTAAAAAAAAGAACAAGATATAAAAGTACATGAGAAAATGGTAGTTATCTACTACTACTAAATCAAAAAGATGGAGGAAAGGAACAAAGAATGGAATAAACAAACAGCCAAAGTACATTCTGGAAGAATGATGACTATTTCATCCTGGAAAACAAGAACAACAGCAACAACAATAAACAGAAAAAAATTCACAGAAGCACCATGCATTTTAGTGCAGTGAATAAACACACAGTCTTCATAAGCCAGACTGATGGGGTTGACTGCCAGATCCAGTGTCATTTTTGGCGAGTAATTTAATGGGTAGGTTTTTTTCATTTTGTCATATCTAATATGAGGCTAACACTAGCATTTTCCTCCAGGATTTTTTGTAGGAAAATTAAACATTATTACATGAAGAACAGTATCTGGCAGATCATCAGTGCTTATTAAGTTTTAACTAATCGTATTTTGTCCCTAGAAAAGCCTAAGGAAAAAAGAACTGAAAGAGAAATGCAAAGGAGAAATTAATTTTAAAATAAGGAATCAAAGATTAAAAAAAAACAACCCAGAATTTGTGGAGTTAAGAATATAAAATGAGGAAAAAACCCACGAGACCTTTGCAGCATTAATTTTTTAAACATAACAATGAATATGAAAATTATGTCTGAAAACTGAGTTGATGGTAGAGAGGAAAGTTTCCAGAGACCAGTCCAATTGAAGGCAGAGGGATATATCAGTAACTAAAATTAAAACACTTAGAAAAGACAAACTCAATATACAGCAGCATTTGAAATGAGCAAGATGGGGTCCATGAAGTAAAGGAATGAATGCATTCAAACAGAAAAAAAAGTCCTCAGATATTTGCTAACATAGAAAATTACTGAAATAAAGGAAAAATAATAGTTTGGATTAAAAGTGTTACACAGTATTTCAGGAAATTTGATACAAAATGATTAACAGAGATTGCCTATAAAATTTCTGAAATTCAAGAATAAAGAAAGAATTCTACAAGTTTTCAGGCATTAATCTCAAGTCTTTTTCAAAGGGGAAGCGTTTATAATGGTTCTCAGACTTCTACAAGAGTCTTATAGAATGCCATAAGATAATGAAATAATACATAGAAAGTTCTGAGGAACAAAAAGTATAATCTGAGAGTTTACAGACAAATAAGTTGTCATTCAAATAGAGGCAATCGAAGTGCTCAGACAAGTAGAAGCTAAGATAACACCCATGATCACTTTGAGAAAAAACAAAACAAATGAAATCCTATCAACCAGGATATAAGTGAATAAGGTTTTGTTTTTTAAAAAAGAATGGATTAGATTAAAAATATATGTGTGACAGTGCCCATGCACGTGTGCCTCTGTGTGTTAAAGCTAATCCATTCTTTTATTGTGTTTATTTTTTAAGCAAATCTTATCCCCCCACATCTTGGTTGATAGGATTTTATTTGTCAGAAGGAAATACAGAAGGTAGATATTATAAGCCTGGACAATGTACCAACAATAAGAGTAATAATAATGATAAATATAAACTCAAAATTATGAGATAGAGCGGAGAATCCAAAAGGAATATAAATGTAGTTTTCGGTAGACAGACGCAAGCTCGCTCCTCCTTGTGAGAGCATGAGAATCACAACTAACTCCTGAACAATCATCGACAGGAAGGCACTGGTACTCACCAAAAAAGATACCCCACATCCAAATACAAAGGAGAAGACACAGTGAGATGGTAGGAGGGGTGCAATCACGATAAAATCAAATCCCATAACCTCTGGGTAGGTGACTAACAAACTGGATAATAATTATACCACAGAAGTCCACCCACTGGAGTGAAGGTTCTGAGTCCCATGCCAGGCTTCCCAACCTGGGGGTCCAAGAGGAATCTCAGAGAATTGGACTTTGAAGGCCAGCAGGATTTGATTGCTGGACTTCCATAGGACTGGGGGAAACAGGGACTCCACTTTTGGAGGGCACACACAAAGTCTTGTGTGCACCAGGACCCAAGGGGAAGGAGCAGTGACCCTATAGGAGACTAAACGAGACCTACCTGCTAGTGTTGGAGGGTCTCCTGCAGCAGTGGGGGGCAGCTGTGGCTCACCATGTGGACAAGGACACTGGCAGCAGCAGTTCTGTGAAGTACTCATTGGCATGAGCCCTCCATTAGCCCTACCAAAGAGCCTGTAGGCTCCAGTGCTGGGGACAAACAATCAGCAGGGAGGGAACACAACCCCACCCATCAGCAGACAGGCGGATTAAAGTTTTACTGAGCTCTGCCCACCAGAGCAACACCTACCTCTACCCACCACCAGTCCCTCCCATCAGGAAGCTTGCACAAAGTCTTTTTTTTTTTTTTTTTTTTTTTGCTGTACGCAGGCCTCTCACTGTTGTGTCCTCTTCCGTTATGGAGCACAGGCTCCAGACGCGCAGGCTCAGCGGCCATGGCTCATGGGCCCAGCCGCTCCGCAGCATGTGGGATCTTCCCGGACCGGGGCACGAACCCATGTCCCCTGAATCGGCAGGCAGACTCTGAACCACTGCGCCACCAGGGAAGCCCTTGCACAAGTCTTTTAGTAGCCTCATCCACCAGAGGGCAAACAGCAGAAGCAAGAAGAGCTACAGTCCTGCAGCCTGCAGAATGAAAACAACAATCACAGAAAGACAGACAAAGTGAAAAGGCTGAGGATTATGTCCCAGATGAAGGAATAAGATAAAATCCCAGAAAAACAACTAAATGAAGTGGAGATAGGCAACCTTCCAGAAAAAGAGTTCAGAATAATGATAGTGAAGATGATCCAGGACCTCAGAAAAAGAATGGAGACAAAGATTGAGAAGATGAAATGTTTAACAAAGAACTAAATGAAAAATACACTAGAAGGAATCAATATCAGAATAACTGAGGCAGAAAACAGATAAGTGACCTGGAAGACAGAATGGTGGAATTCACTGCTGCGGAACAGAATAAAGAAAAAAGAATGAGAAGAAATGAAGACAGCCTAAGAGACCTCTGGGACAACATTAAATGCACCAACATTCACATTATAGGGGTCCCAGAAGGAGAAGAGAGAGAGAAAGGACGTAAGAAAATATTTGAAGAGATTATAGTTAAAAAACTTCCTAACATGGAAAAGGAAATAATCACCCAAGTCCAGGAAGCACAGAGTCCCAGGCAGGATAAACTCAAGGAGAAACACGCCGAGACACATAGTAATCAAATTGATAAAAATTAAAGACAAAGAAAAATTATTTAAAGCAACGAGGGAAAAAGGACAAATAACGTACAAGGGAACTCCCATAAGGTTAAAAGCTGATCTCTCAAGAGAAACTCTGTGAGCCAGAAAGGAGTGGCATGATATATTTAAAGTGATGAAAAGGAAGAACCTACAACCAAGAATACTCTGTCCAGCAAGTCTCTCATTCAGATTTGCCGGAGAAATCAAAAGCATTACAGACAAGCAAAAGCTAAGAGAATTCAGCACCACCAGACCAGCTTTGCAACAAATGCTAAAGGACCTCCTCTGGTTGAGAAAGAGACTAGCAACTTAAAATAACCTTGTACATATATAGACTGCCATATCAAAACCTCATGGGAACAGCAAACCCCAATATTACAATAGATACACACACAAAGAAGAAAAAGCAACCCAAACACAACACTAAAGATGGTCATCAAACCACAAGAGAAGAGAACAAAAGAGGAAAGAAAGAAAAGGACCTGCAAAAACAAGCCCAAAACAATTAAGAAAATGGCAACAGGAACACACATATCGATAATTACCTTAAATTTAAATGGATTAAATGCACCAACCAAAAGACACAGACTGGCTGAATGGATACGAAAACAAAGACCCATATATATGCTGTTTACAGGAGTCCCACCTCAGACCTAGGGACACATAGAGACTGAAAGTGAGGGTATGGAAAAAGGTATTCCATGCAGATGGAAATCAAAAGAAAGCTGGAGTAGCAATACTCATATCAGATATAATAGACTTAAAAATAAAAACTGTTATAAGAGTCAAAGAAGGACAACACTACACAACAATCAAGGGATCAATCCAAGAAGATACAACAATAGTAAACATATATGCACCCAGCATAGGAGAACCTCAATATATAAGGCAAATACTAATAGTCATTAAGGGAGAAATCAACAGTAAACAATAATAGCGGGGTACTTCAACACCCCACTTTTGTCAGTGGACAGATCATCCAGACAGAAAATCAATAAGGAAACACAGGCCTTAAATGACACTTTATACCAGATGGACTTAATGGATATTTATAGAGCACTACATCCAAAAGGAGAAGACTACACATTCTTCTCAAGTACACACGGAACATTCTGCATGATTGACCACATCCTGGGCCACAAGTAAGCCTCAGTAGATTTAAGAAAATTGAAATCATATCAAGCATCTTTTCCTACCACAATGCTATGAGAATAGAAATAAACTACAAGAAAAAAAACTATAAAAAGTGCAAACATGTGAAGGATCAACAATTTGCTACTAAACAACCAATGTATCATTGAAGAAATCAAAGAGGAAATCAAAAAATACCTAGAGACAAATGAAAATGAAAGTAAAACGATCCAAAACTTATGGTATACAGCAAAAGAAGTTCTAAGAGGAAAGTTTATAGCAATACAATCTCACCTCAGGAAACAAGAAATATCTCAAATAAACAACTTAACCTTACACCTAAAGCAATGAGAGAAAGAAGAATAAACAAAACAGAAAGTTAGAGGAAGGAAAGAAGTCATAAAGATCAGAGCAGAAATAAATGAAATAGAGACAAAGAAGATACTAGCAAAGATCAATGAAACTAAAAGCTGGTTCTTTGAAAAGATAAACAAAATTGATAAACCTTAGCCAGACTTCTTAAGAATAAAAGGGAGAGGACTCAAATCACTAAAATTAGAAACGAAAAAGAAGATACAGTTGACACCACAGAAATAAGCATATCCTCTAAGATTTGGAAAAAGACAGGATGCCCACTGTCAACCCACTTTTATTCAACATAGTTTTGGAAGTCCTAGTTATGGCAATCAGAGAAGAAGAAGAAATAGGAATACAAATTGGAAAAGAAGTTAAAGTGTCACTGTTTGCAAATAACATGATACTATACATAGAAAGTCTTAGATGACTTGTGACTTCTGCTGAGAAGGGGGGGAGTGCAGCTCAGGGGGGTAAGATCTTGTCACTTTGAGGAGCCTCAGCAGTCATTCAGTCCTTGATTCTGACATTGCAGCCGGAGCTAGAGGAAGGAGAATGGAGAATGAAGATGACCATTTTCTTTGCAAGCGTTGATTCTGTCTGAGACTCCAGATCTGAGATGCGGCTAATAATAGTTCCTACTTCACAGAGTCAATTTGAGAATTGACTTAAGAAATCCACGTAAAATAGCACAATTGGCACTTGCATAACACAACACAGAGTAATGGAAGTAACTCTGGGTTAAATCCCATTATAGTGAGAAGAGAGAAGGCTCTGGAGACAAACTATCTAGGTTTGAGACCCAGCTCTGCCACTTCCTGGCTGTGTTGACTTGGGACCAGGGAACTCGCTACCTCAGGTTGGGACAGGTAACTTATGAGAATCTTCTCCCAGTTCTTAGAGCTGTGTGGATGGCAGGGTCTTGGTACTCCACCTGGGTGTCAGGCCTGAGCATCTGAGGTGGGGGGGCCGATTTCAGGGCATTAGTCCACCAGAGACCTCCAAGCTCCACGTAATATCAAACGGTGAAACTTCTCCCAGGAATCTCAATCTCAATGCTAACATCCAGCTCCACTCAGTGACCAGCAAGCTACAGTGCTGGGTACCCCATGCCAAACCACTAGCAGGACAGAAACACAACCGCACCTATTAGCAGAGAGGCTGTCAAAAATCATAATAAGGTCACAGACACCCCAAAATATACCACCAGCCATGGTCCTGCCCACCAGAAAGACAAGATCCAGCCTCATCCACCAGAACACAGGCACCAGTCCCCTCCACCAGGAAGCCTACACAACCCAATGAACCAAGCTTACTCACTGGGAGCAGACACCAAAAACAACGGGAACTACGATCCTGCAGCCTGTGAAAAGGAGACCCCAAACACAGTAAGTTAAGCAAAATGAGAAGACAGAGAAATATGTCACAGATGAAGGAGCAAGGTAAAAACCTACCAGAGCAAACAAATGAAGAGGAAATAGGCAGTCTACCTGAAAACTAATTCAGAGTAATGATAGTAAAGATGATCCAAGATCTTAGATTAGAGAAAATACAAGAAACGTTTAACAAGGAACTAGAAGAACTAAAGAGCAAACAAACAATGATGAACAACACAATAAATGAGATTAAAAATTCTCTGGAAGGAATCAATAGCAGAATAACCAAGGCAGAAAAACGGATAAGTGATCTGGAAGATAAAATAGTGGAAATAACTAGCACAGAGCAGAATAAAGAAAAAAGAATGAAAAGAATTGAGGACAGTCTCAGGGACCTCTGGGACAACATTACATGCACCAACATTCAAATTATAGGGGTCGCAGAAGAAGAGAAAAAAAAGGGACTGAGAAAATATTTGAAGAGATTATAGTTGAAAAATACCCTAATATGGAAAGGAAATAGTCAATCAAGTCCAGGAAGCCCAGAGAGTCCCATACAGGATAAAACCAAGGAGAAACACACCAAGACACATATTAATCAAACTCTCAAAAATTAAATACAAAGAAAAAATATTAAAAGAAGCAAGGGAAAAGCAACAAGTAACATACAATGGAATCCCCATAAGGATAACAGCTGATCTTTCAGCAGAAACTCTGCAAGCCAGAAGGGAATGGCAGGACGTATTTAAAGTGATGAAAGGGAAAAACCTACAACCAAGATTACTCTGCCCAGCAAGGATCTCATTCAGATTCAATGGAGAAATTAAACCTTTACAGACAAGCAAAAGCTAAGAGAATTCAGCACAACCAAACCAGCTTTACAGCAAATGCTAAAGAATCTTTTGTAGGCAGGAAACACAAGAGAAGGAAAAGCCTTACAATAACAAATCCAAAACAATTAAGAAAATGGTAATAGGAGTATACATATCGATAACTACATTAAATGTAAATGGAGTCAATGCTCCAACCAAAAGACATAGACTGGCTGGTTGGATACAAAAACAAGACCCATGTATATGCTGTCTACAAGAGACTCACTTCATACCTAGGGGCACATACAGACTGAAAGTGACAGGATGGAAAAAGATATTCCATGCAAATGGAAATCAGAAGAAAGCTGGAGTAGCAATTCTCATTATCAGACAAAACAGACTTTAAAATAAAGACTATTACAAGAGACAAAGAAGGACACTACATAGTGATCAAGGGATCAATCCAAGAAGAAGGTATAACAATTGTAAATATTTATGCACCCAACATAGCAGCACCTCAATACATAAGGCAAACGCTAACAGCCATTAAAGGAGAAATCAACAGTAACAAAATAATAGTAGGGGACTTGAACACCACACTTTCACCAATGGACAGATCATCCAAAGTGAAAATAAATAAGGAAATAGAAGGTTTAAATGATACATTAAATGAGATGGACTTAATTGATACTTATAGAACATTGCATCCAGAAACAACAGAATACACTTTCTTCTCAAGTGCTTATGGAACATTCTCCAGGATAGGCCATATCTTGGGTCAAAAATCAAGCATTGGTAAATTTGAAATCATATGAAGTATATTTTCTGACCACAACACTATGAGACTAGATATCAATTACAGGAAAAACATCTGTAAAAAATACAAACACATGGAGGCTAAACAGTATGCTACTAAATAACCAAGAGATCACTGAGGAAATCAAAAAATACCTAGAAACAAATAACAATGAAACCATGATGACCCAAAACCTATGGGATGCAGCGAAAGCAGTTCTAAGAGGGAAGATTATACCAATACAATCCTACCTCAAGAAACAAGAAACATCTCAACTAAACAACCTAACCTTACACCTAAAGCAATTAGAGGAAAAAGAACAAAGAAACCCCAAAGTTAGCAGAAGGAAATAAATTGTAAAGGCCAGATCAGAAATAAATGAAAAAGACATGAAGGAAACAGTAGCAAAGATCAATAAAACTAAAACCTGGTTGTTTGAAAAGATAAACAAAATTGATAAACCATTAGCCAGAGTCATCAAGAAAAAAAGGGAGAAGACTCAGATCAATGGAATTATAAATGAAAAAGGAGAAGTAACGACCGACACTGCAGAATTACAAAGGCTCATGAGAGATTACTACAAGGAACTATCTGCCAATAAAGTGGACAACCTGGAAAAATGGACAAATTCTTAGAATATCACAACTTCTGAGACTGAACCAGGAAGAAATAGAAAATATAAACAGACCAATCACAAGCACTGAAATTGAAAATGTGATTTACAATGTTCCAACAAACAAAAGCCCAGGACCAGACAACTTCACAGGCAAATTCTATCAGACATTTAGAGAAGAGCTAACTATCACCTATCCTCAAACTCTTCCAAAATATAGCAGAGGGAGGAACACTCCCAAATTCATTCTACAAGGCCACCATCACCCTGAAACCAAAGCTAAAGACTCACAAAAACAGAAAACTACAGGCCCATATCACTGATGAACATAGATGCAAAAATCCCCAACAAAATACTAACAAACAGAATCCAACAGTACATTAAAAGGGTCATACACCATGATCAAGTGGGGTTTATCCCAGGAATGCAAGGACACTTCAATATACACAAATCAATCAATGTGATAAACCATATTAAAAAATTGAAGAGGAAAAACCATATAATCATCTCAGTAGATGCAGAAAAAGCTTTTGACAAAATTCAACACCCATTTATGATAAAAACCCTCCAGAAAATAGGCATAGATGGAACTTGCCTCAACATAATAAAGGCCATATATATGACAAACACACAGCCAACATCGTTCTCAATGGTGAGAAGTGAAACCATTTCCACTAAGATGAGGAACAAGACAAGGTTGCCCACTCTCACCACTATTATTCAACATAGTTTTGGAAGTTTTAGCTGCAGCAATCAGAGAAGAAAAAGAAATAAAAGGAATCCAAATTGAAAAAGAAGTAAAACTGTCACTGTTTGTGGATGACATGATACTATACATAGAGAATCCTAAAGATGCTACCAGAAAACTACTAGAGCTAATCAATGAATTTGGTAAAGTAGCAGGAGACAAAACTAATGCACAGAAATCTCTTGCATTCCTATACACTAATGACGAAAAATCTGTAAGAGAAATTAAAGGAGACACTCCCATTTACCACTGCAACAAAAAGAGTAAAATACCTAGGAATAAACTGACCTAAGGAGACAAAAGACCTGTATGCAGAAAACTATAAGACAGTGATGAAAGAAATTAAAGATAATACAAACAGATGGAGAGATATACCATGTTCTTGGATTGTAAGAACCAACATTGTGAGAATGACTCTACTACCCAATGCAATCTACAGATTCAATGCAATCCCTATCAAACCAGCAATGGCACTTTTCACTAGAACAAAAAATTTCACAATTTGTATGTTAACACAAAAGACCCCGAATAGCCAAAGCAATCTTGAGAAAGAAAAATGGAGCTGGAGGAATCAGGCTCCCAGATTTCAGACTATACTACAAAGCTACAGTAATCAAAACAGTATGGTACTGACACCAAAACAAATATAGATCAGTGGAACAGGATAGAAAGTCCAGAGATAAACCCATGCACATATGGTCACCTTATTTTTGATAAAGAATGCAAGAATATACAGTGGAGAAAAGACAGCCTCTCAATAAGTGTTGCTGGGAAAACTGGACAGCTACATGTAGAAGAATGAAATTAGACCACTCCCTAACACCATATACAAAAATAAACTCAAAATGGATTAGAGACCTAAATGTAAGGTCAGACACTCTAAAACTCTTAGAGAAAAACATTGGAAAAACACTCTTTTACATAAATCACAGCAAGATCTTTTTTGACCCACCTCCTAGAGTAATGGAAATAAAAACAAAAATAAACAAATGGGACCTAATGAAACTTAAAAGCTTTTGCACAGCAAAGGAAACCATAAACAAGACAAAAGGACAACCCTTAAAATGGGAGAAAATATTTGCAAGCAAAGCAACTGACAAAGTATTAATCTCCAAAATACATAAGCAGCTTGTGCAGTTCAATATCAAAAAAACAAACAACCCAATCCAAAAATGGACAGAAGTCCTAAATAGACATTTCTCCAAAGAAGATGTACAGATTGTCAACAAACACATGAAAGAATGCTCAACATCACTAATTATTAGAGAAATGCAAATCAAAACTACAATGAGGTATCATCTCACACCTGTCAGAATGGCCATCATCAAAAAAATCTACAAACAGTAAATGCTGGGGAGGGTGTGGAGAAAAGGGAACACTCTTACACTGTTGTAGGGAATGTAAATTGATACAGCCCGTATGGAGAACAGTTCCTTAAGAAACTAAAAATGGAACTACCATATGACCCAGCAATCCCACTACTGGGCATATACCCTGAGAAAACCATAATTCAAATTGCAGCTCTGTTTCTGTCATTGTAGCCAGGACATGGAAGCAACCTAAAGGTCCATCGACAGATGAATGCATTGGAAGATGTGGCACATATATACAATGTAATATTACTCAGCCATAAAAAGAAACAAAATTGAGTTATTTGTAGTGAGGTGGACAGATCTAGAGACTCATACAGAGTGAAGTAAGTCAGAAAGAGAAAAGCAAATACCATATGCTAACACATATATATGGAATCTAAAAAAAGAAAGCTGGTTCTGAAGAACCTATTGCAGGACAGGAATAAAGACACAGACATAGGGAATGGAGTTGAGGACACGGGGAGGGGTTAGGGCAAGCCTGGATGAAGTGAGAGGGTGGCATGGACTTATATACACTACCAAATGTAAAACAGAAAGTTAGTGGGAAGCAGCTGCATAGCACAGGGAGATCAGCTCCATGCTTTTTTTTTACCTAGAGAGTTGGGATAAGGAGGGTGGGAGAGAGATGCAAGATGGAAGAGATATGGGGATAGATGTATATATATAGTTGATTCACTTTGTTATACAGCAGAAACTAACACACCACTGTAAAGCAATTATATGCTAATAAAGATGTTAAGAAATAAAAATTATAAAAAATAAAAGAAAGAATATATAAGATACACACAAAAAAGGAAAATCTTAAAGATCTTACCAGAAAACTTCTAGAGCTCTTCAATGAATTTTGTAAAGTTGCAGGCTACAAAACTAATATACAGAAATCTGTTGCATTTCTGTACACTATCAATGAAAGATCAGAAAGGGAAATTCAAGAAACAGTACCATTTCCTATTGCATCAAAAGGAATGAAATACCTAGGAATAAACCTACCTAAGGAGACAAAAGACCTGTACTCTGAAAATTGTTAGACACTGATGAAAGAAACAGAAGACTACACAAACAGATGGAAAGATATACCATGTTCTTGGATTGGAAGAATAAATATTATCAAAATGACGGTACTACCCAAAGCAATCTACAGATTCAGTGCAATCCCTATGTAATTACCAATGGCATTTTTCACAGAGCTAGAACAAAAAAATCTTAAAATTTGTGTGGAGACACAGAAGACCCCAAATAGCCAAAACAATTTTGAGAAAGAAAAATTGAGCTGGAGGAATCAGGCTCCCTGACTTCAGACTATACTACAGATTTATAGTCATCAAAACAGTATGGTACTGGCACAAAAGTAGAACTATAGATCAGTGGAACAGGACAGAAAGCTCAGAAATAAACCATTGCACCTGTGGTCAATTAATTGATGACAAAGGAGGCAAGACTATACAATGGTGGAAAGACAGTCTCTTCAACAAATGGTGCTGGGAAAACTGGACATCTACACATGAAAAAGATTAAATTAGAGCATTCTTTCACACCGTACACAAAAATAAGCTCAAAATGGATTAAAGACCTAAATGTGAGACTGGACACTGTAAAACTCCTAGAGGAAAACAGAGGCAGAACACTCTCTGACATAAATCACAGCAATATCTTTTCCAGTCTGTCTCCCAGAGTAATGGGATTAAAAATAAACAAATGGGACCTAATTAAATTCAAAAGCTTTTGCACAACAAAGAAACCATAAACAAAACAAAAAGACAACCCACAGATTGGGAGAAAATATTTGCAAATGATGTGACCGACAGGGGTTAGTCTCCTAAGTTTACAAACAGCTTACATGGCTTAATATCATCAGAAAAAACAACCCAGTCAAAAAATGGGCAGAAGACCTTAGTAAAAAGTGTTTCCAAGGAAGACATATGGATGGCCAAGAGGCACATGAAAAGATGTTCAACATCGCTAATGATTAGAGAAATGCAAATCAAGCTATAGTGGGATATCACCTCACACCAGTCAAAATGGCTATCATCAAAATATCCACACACAATAAGTGCTGTAGAGGGTGTGGAGAGAAGGGAACCCTCCAACACTGTTGGTGGGAATGTAAGTTAGTAGAGCCCCTATGGAGACAGTATGGAAGTTCCTTAAAAAACTAAAAATAGAGCTATCATATGACCCTTCAATCCCACTCCTGGGCATACATCTAGAGAAAAACATGGTCCGAAAGGATACACACACCCCAATATTCATTTCAGCACTGTTTACTGTAGCCAAGACATGGAGGCAATCTAAATGTCCATTGACAGAGGAATGGATAAAGAAGATGCGGTACGTATATACAGTGGAATATTACTCAGCCATAAAAAAGAATGAAATAATGCCATTTGCAGCAACATGGATGGACCTAAAGATTGCCATACTGAGTGAAGTAAGTCAGACAGAGAAAGAAATATCATGATATCACTTATATGTGGAATCTAAAAAGAAATGATACAGATGAACGTATTTACAAAACAGAAATGGACTCACAGACTTAGAGAATGATCTTATGGTTACCAGCGGGGGAAAGGTGGAGGGAAAGGATAGGGAGTTTGGGATTGACATGTACCCACTGCTATATTTAAAAAGGATAACCAACAAGAACCTACTGTATAGCACAGGAAAGTCTTCTCAATGTTATGTGGCAGCCTGGATGGGAGGGAAGTCTGGGGCCAAATGGACACATGTATATGTATGGCTGAGTTGCTTTGCTGTGTACCTGAAACTATCACAACATTGTCAATCAACTATACTCCAATAGAAAATAAAAAGTTAAAATAAATAAATAAACTTTTTTTTTATCTTGCATTAGTTAGAATTCTTTACATACTACTTAAATTTGATAAAATTTCAAAAATAACAGTATGAATTATATGTGTCTAAAGACCAGAAAAAAACTAAAAAGTTATACATTATCAAAATTTGTTATATGCTTCTATTATGCCAGTATCATATTGTTTTGATTACTATAGCTTTGTTATATAGTTTGAAATCAGTAAGTGTGATACCTCCAGTTTTGTGCTTTCTTAAGATTGCTTACCTATTCAGAGTCTTTTGTGGTTGTCTATGAATTTTAGGATTAATGTCATTGGAACTTTGATAGAGGTTGTATTGAATCTGTTGATCTTAGTATGGGCATTTTAACAGTATTATTTCTTCCAATCCATAAACACAGGATATATTTTCATTTATTTGTGTCCACATCAGTTTCTTTCATTAATGTCATGTAGGTTTTGGTTCAGAGATCTTTCACCTCCTTGGTCAAATTTATTTCTAAGTATTTTATTGTTTTGATGCTATTATAAATGGGATTATCTTCTTTCTTCTTTCAAATGGTTTGTTGTTAGTGTATAAAAATGCAAGTGAGTTTTTATATCTGCAACTTTACTGAATTTGTTTATTGGCTTAACAGTTTTTTGGTAGAGTCCTTAGGCCTTTCTATATATAAGATCATGTCATCTGCAAACAGTTTTCCTTCTTTCTTTCTGATTTGGATGCCTTGTATTTCTTTTTCTTGTGTAATTGCTCAGACTAGGACTTCCAGTTCTATGTTGAATAGAAGTGGTGATAATGGCCACTCTTGTTCACGATCTTAAAGGAAAAACTTTCAGCTCTTCATTGTTGCATATTATGTTAGCTATGGGCTTGTAATATATGGCTTTTATTATGTTGAGTTACATTCTTTAGTCACATGACATTTTAAGGGAGAAAAGTGAGGATCCAGTGAGGTAACCTTATTGTTGTTTGACTTGGGAGTCTTTTAATTGTGCTCTACAATCCCCTCACCTAAATAAAGTATTGAATTTAAAAAATACTGTCCATAATTTTCTCTTCTATGCCAAAAAATGTAAAGACGATGATGACTACAGTTAATAATACTGTATTATATACTTGAAATTTTCTGAGTAGATCTTAAGGGTTCTCATCACACACACAAAAATAAGGGTAACATTGTGAAGTGAGGTTTATGTTAATTAGCTTGATAGTGGTTATCATTTGACATTATACATATATCAAAATATCATGTTGTATGTCTTAAATATGTACAATTTTAATGTTTAATTATACCTCAGTAAAGCTGGAACATAACAGAAATAAAGATTTAAGAAATTATATTTCACTGAACAAGAAGCTTTGAAGGACTTTTCTACATATAAGGGATAGTACTATTTTTACAGTGGTAGGTAGAAAATACCAATTAGAAGCAAAACTCTAAAGTTGTTAAAGTCTGTCTCCAATCTTTTAGCCTTGCCTTTCTGATAACTGATAACATGGAAAGTCTTATCTTTCCCCTTGCCTATAACAGGGAACTCTGAGTCTCTTATTCTGTAATTTAAGGTGCTTTATGCTTATAAAAGAGTTATTTGTGGGGGGGGGAATGAAATATTCTTATGATATATATCTTATTGGCTATCATCCACTTTGCCTTCAGATGTTATTTCAAAGACATCACTTTGAAACTATAAATAAGTGATAGATGAATTTAATCCATAATGTTTATTAGAATGAATTATTTTACTGCATAACCATAAATTTTCCACCTAACACCTTGGTGATAAATTTGAGTAATTTGTGCATTCATTATTCAGGTGAAGAAAAAGAGTTGTTTTAGAATATGGGGATTTCAGGTAAGGCTAGACTCCTGAGTGTCTTTGAAAGCACTCAGTCTGGTAGCATAGGAGAGCAGAGCAGAACCATTAAAATGTTACATAAAGTAATGGTTGGGCAAATCATATATTTTAGAATTTTTCTGTGACTGTAGTAAATACCCCATATATTACAGAAAAATGTGTGTGTGTGTGTGTGTGTGTGTGTAAATTCATTACTATTAAGAAATTTTTGCTTTTTATTTCTTTAAGATATTGGTAAGAGAGATATATTGTCTTCATCTTTTTAGTAGCACTTTTAAACTTAATATGACTATACTGTTTTGAAAACTTGAGGATACTCTGGTATAGTGAAAACTTTTCTAGTTTTTTTTTAATGCAAGTTGAAAAAACATAACAGAATCATCTTTACTTGTTAATTTTTTAAACTTAATCTTAGGAGTTGTACCTAACAGAATTACTTATAAAGCCTAATCAAAGAAACAGGAAACATTTGTGTTCTTGTTTTTTGTTTATTTTTCCAAAAAAAAGTAATTTAAATTGTCTGAAGAGAAACATGTTGGTCAATATTGGTGCCACCTGGCATAGACATCTGCTACCACATTGACCTCCAGGTTGTCTTGGCTGCTCTGCCTGGCATGCCAGCTGCCTACATCTTTCTTCACCACTCCAAGTTGGTCTTTCCACATCTGACGTTTCTATAAAGAGATCAGGGGAACGCTGCTTGGGAGAGCTCCGGAGACGGGCGCGAGCCGCGGCTAAGAGTGCGGAGCCCAGAGACGGACATGGGACGCTAAGGCCGCTGCTGCCGCCGCCAGGAGGCCTGTGTGCGAGCGCAGGTCACTAGCCACACGCCCTTCCGGGGATCCTGTGCAGCCCGCCGCTGCCGGGGTCCCGGGATCCGGGGACGGCTCCCCCGGGAGAGCGCACGGCGCGCCTCAGGCTGCAGCGTCACGCCGGCCTCTGCCGCTGCAGGCCCGCCCTGCACTCCGTGACCCTCCCTACCCCCCGGCCTGGGTGAGCCAGAGCCTCCGAATCAGCGGCTCCTTTAACCCCGTCCTGTCTGAGCAAAGAACAGACGCCCTCCGGCGACCTACACGCACAGGCGGGGCCAAATCCAAAGCTGAGCCCCTGGGAGCTGTGAGAACAAAGAAGAGAAAGGGAAATCTCTTCCAGCAGCCTCAGAAGCAGCGGATTAAAGCTCCACAATCAACTTGATATACCCTGCATCTGTGGAATACCTGAATAGACAACGAATCATCCCAAATTAAGGAGCCCTGTGGATGAAAGGCTCTTGGTGCTGCAGCCAGGACTCAGTGCTGTGCCTCTGAGGTGGGAGAGCCAACTTCAGGACACTGGTCCACAAGAGGCCTCCCAGCTGCACATAATATCAAACAGCAAAAATCTCCGAGAGATCTCCATCTCAACGCCAGCACCCAGCTTCACTCAACGACCAGCAAGCTACAGTGCTGGACATCCTATGCCAAACAACTAGCAAGACAGGAACACAACCCCACCCATTAGCAGAGAGGCTGCCCAAAATCATAATAAGTCTACAGACACCCCAAAACACACCACCAGACGTGGACCTGCCCACCAGAAAGACAAGATCCAGCCTCATACACCAGAACACAGGCACTAGTACCCTCCACCAGGAAGCCTACACAACCCACTGAACCAACCTTAGCCACTGGGGACAGACTCAAAAAACAACAGGAACTACGAACCTTCAGCCTGCAAAAAAAAAAAAAAAGGAGACCCCAAACACAGTAAGATAAGCAAAATGAAAAGACAGAAAAACACACAGCAGATGAAGGAGCAAGATAAAAACCCACCAGACCTAACAAATGAAGAGGAAATAGGCAGTCTACCTGAAAAAGAATTCAGAATAATGATAGTAAGGTTGATCCGAAATCTTGGAGATAGAATGGACAATAGAATGGACAAATTGCAAGAATCAGTTAACAAGGACCTAGAAGAACTAAAGATGAAACAAGCAACGATGAACAACACAATAAATGAAATTAAAAGTACTCTAGATGGGATCAATAGCAGAATAACTGAGGCAGAACGGATAAGTGACCTGGAAGATAAAATAGTGGAAATAACTACTGCAGAGCAGAATAAAGAAAAAAGAATGAAAAGAACTGAGGACAGTCTCAGAGACCTCTGGGACAACATTAAACGCACCAACATTCGAATTATAGGGGTTCCAGAAGAAGAAGAGAAAAAGAAAGGGACTGAGAAAATATTTGAAGAGATTATAGTTGAAAACTTCCCTAATATGGGAAAGGAAATAGTTAATCAAGTCCAGAAAGCACAGAGAGTCCCATACAGGATAAATCCAAGGAGAAATACGCCAAGACACATATTAATCAAACTGTCAAAAATTAAATACAAAGAAAACATATTAAAAGCAGCAAGGGAAAAACAACAAATAACACACAAGGGAATCCCCATAAGGTTAACAGCTGATCTTTCAGCAGAAACTCTGCAAGCCAGAAGGGAGTGGCAGGACATATTGAAAGTGTTGAAGGAGAAAAACCTGCAACCAAGATTACTCTACCCAGCAAGGATCTCATTCAGATTTGATGGAGAAATTAAAACCTTTACAGACAAGCAAAAGCTGAGAGAGTTCAGCACCACCAAACCAGCTCTACAACAACTGCTAAAGGAACTTCTCTAGGCAAGAAACACAAAAGAAGGAAAGGACCTACAATAACAAACCCAAAACAATGAAGAAAATGGGAATAGGAACACAAATATCGATAATTACCTTAAATGTAAATGGACTAAATGCTCCCACCAAAAGACACAGATTGGCTGAATGGATACAAAAACAAGACCCATATATTTGCTGTCTACAAGAGACCCACTTCAGACCTAGAGACACATACAGACTGAAAGTAAGGGGATGGAAAAAGGTATTTCATGCAAGTGGAAACCAAAAGAAAGCTGGAGTAGCAATTCTCATATCAGACAAAATAGACTTTAAAACAAAGACTATTAGAAGAGACAAAGAAGGACACTACATAATGATCAAGGGATCAATCCAAGAGGAAGATATAACAATTGTAAATATTTATGCACCCAACATAGGTGCACCTCAATACATAAGGCAAATACTGACAACCATAAAAGGGGAAATCGACAGTAACACATTCATAGTAGGGGACTTTAACACCCCACTTTCACCAATGGACAGATCATCCAAAATGAAAATAAATAAGGAAACACAAGCTTTAAATGATACATTAAACGAGATGGAGTTAATTGATATTTATAGGACATTCCATCCAAAAACAACAGAATACACATTTTTCTCAAGTGCTCATGGAACATTCTCCAGGATAGATCATATCTTGGGTCACAAATCAAGCCTTGGTAAATTTAAGAAAATTGAAATTTTATCAAGTATCTTTTCTGACCACAACGCCATGAGACTAGATATCAATTACAGGAAAAGATCTGTAAAAAATACAAACACATGGAGGCTAAACAATACACTACTTAATAATGAAGATATCACTGAAGAAATCAAAGAGGAAATCAAAAAATACCTAGAAACAAATGACAATGGAGACACAATGACCCAAAACCTGTGGGATGCAGCAAAAGCAGTTCTAAGGGGGAAGTTCATAGCAATACAAGCCCACCTTAAGAAGCAGGAAGCATCTTGAATAAACAACCTAACCTTGCACCTCAAGCAATTAGAGAAAGAAGAACAAAAAAACCCCAAAGCTAGCAGAAGGAAAGAAATCATAAAAATCAGATCAGAAATAAATGAAAAAGAAATGAAGGAAACAATAGCAAAGATCAATAAAACTAAAAGCTGGTTCTTTGAGAAGATAAACAAAATAGATAAACCACTAGCCAGACTCATCAAGAAAAAAAGGGAGAAGACCCAAATCAATAGAATTAGAAATGAAAAAGGAGAGGTAACAACTGACACTGCAGAAATAAAAGAGATCATGAGAGATTACTACAAGCAACTCTATGCCAATAAAATGGACAATCTGGAAGAAATGGACAAATTCTTAGAGAGGCACAACCTGCCAAGACTGAATCAGGAAGAAATAGAAAATATGAACAGACCAATCACAAGCACTGAAATTGAAACTGTGATTAAAAATCTTCCAACAAAGAAAAGCCCAGGACCAGATGGCTTCACAGGCGAATTCTATCAAACATTTAGAGAAGAGCTAACACCTATCCTTCTCAAACTCTTCCAAAATATAGCAGAGGGAGGAACACTCCCAAACTCCTTCTACGAGGCCACCATCACCTTGATACCAAAACCAGACAAGGATGTCACAAAGAAAGAAAACTACAGGCCAATATCACTGATGAACATAGATGCAAAAATCCTCAACAAAATACTAGCAAACAAAATCCAACAGCACATTAAAAAGATCATACACCATGATCAAGTGGGGTTTATTCCAGGAATGCAAGGATTCTTCAATATACGCAAATCTATCAATGTGATAAACCATATTAACAAACTGAAGGAGAAAAACCATATGATCATCTCAATAGATGCAGAGAAAGCTTTTGACAAAATTCAACACCCATTTAGGATAAAAACCCTGCAGAAAGTAGGCATAGAGGGAACTTTCCTCAACATAATAAAGGCCATATATGACAAGCCCACAGCAAACATCATCCTCAATGGTGAAAAACTGAAAGCATTTCCACTAAGATCAGGAACAAGACAAGGTTGCCCACTCTCACCACTCTTATTCAACATAGTTTTGGAAGTTTTAGCCACAGCAATCAGAGAAGAAAAGGAAATAAAAGGAACCCAAATCGGAAAAGAAGAAGTAAAGCTGTCACTGTTTGCAGATGACATGATCCTATACATAGAGAACCCTAAAGATGCTACCAGAAAACTACTAGAGCTAATCAATGAATTTGGTAAAGTGGCAGGATACAAAATTAATGCACAGAAATCTCTGGCATTCCTATATACTAATGATGAAAAATCTGAAAGTGAAATCAAGAAAACACTCCCATTTACCATTGCAACAAAAAGAATAAAATATCTAGGAATAAACCTACCTAAGGAGACAAAAGATCTGTATGCAGAAAATTATAAGACACTGATGAAAGAAATTAAAGATGATACAAATAGATGGAGAGATATACCATGTTCTTGGATTGGAAGAATCAACATTGTGAAAATGACTCTACTACCGAAAGCAATCTATAGATTCAATGCAATCCCTATCAAACTACCACTGGCATTTTTCACAGAACTAGAACAAAAAATTTTGCAATTTGTATGGAAACACAAAAGACCCCGAATAGCCAAAGCAATCTTGAGAACGAAAGAAGGAACTGGAGGAATCAGGCTCCCAGACTTCAGACTATACTACAAAGCTACAGTTATCAAGACGGTATGGTACTGGCACAAAAACAGAAAGATAGATCAATGGAACAGGATAGAAAGCCCAGAGATAAACCCACGCACATATGGTCACCTTATCTTTGACAAAGGAGGCAGAAATGTACAGTGGAGAAAGGACAACCTATTCAATAAGTGGTGCTGGGAAAACTGGACAGCTACATGTAAAAGTATGAAATTAGATCACTCCCTAACACCGTACACAAAAATAAGCTCAAAATGGATTAAAGACCTAAATGTAAGGCCAGAAACTATCAAACTCTTAGAGGAAAACATAGGCAGAACACTCTATGACATAAATCACAGCAAGGTCCTTTTTGACCCACCTCCTAGAGAAATGGAAATAAAAACAAGAGTAAACAAATGGGACCTAATGAAACTTAAAAGCTTTTGTGCAGCAGAGGAAACCATAAAGAAGACCAAAAGACAACCCTCAGAATGGGAGAAAATATTTGCAAATGAAGCAACTGACAAAGGATTGATCTCCAAAATTTATAAGCAGCTCATGCAGCTTAATAACAAAAAAACAAACAACCCAATCCAAAAATGGGCAGAAGACCTAAATAGACATTTCTCCAAAGAAGATATACAGAGTGCCAACAAACACATGAAAGAATGCTCAACATCACTAATCATGAGAGAAATGCAAATCAAAACTACAATGAGATATCATCTCACACCAGTCAGAATGGCCATCATCAAAAAATCTAGAAACAATAAATGCTGGAGAGGGTGTGGAGAAAAGGGAACCCTCTTACACTGTTGGTGGGAATGTAAATTGATACAGCCACTGTGGAGAACAGTATGGAGGTTCCTTAAAAAGCTACAAATAGAACTACCATATGACCCAGCAATCCCACTACTGGGCATATACCCTGAGAAAACCATAATTCAAAAAGAGTCATGTACCAAAATGTTCATTGCAGCTCTATTTACAATAGCCCAGAGATGGAAACAACCTAAGTGTCCATCATCGGATGAATGGATAAAGAAGATGTGGCACATATATACAATGGAATATTACTCAGCCATAAAAAGAGACGAAATTGAGCTATTTGTAATGAGGTGGATAGACCTAGAGTCTGTCATACAGAGTGAAGTAAGTCAGAAAGAGAGAGACAAATACCGTATGCTAACACATATATATGGAATTTAAAAAAAAAAAAAAGTCATGAAAAACCTAGGGGTGAAACAGGAATAAAGACACAGACTTACTAGAGAATGGACTTGAGGCTATGGGGAGGGGGAAGGGTAAACGGTGACAAAGCGATAAAGAGTCATGTGCATATATACACTACCAAACGTAAGGTAGATAGCTAGTGGGAAGCAGCCGCATAGCACAGGGAGATCAGCTCGGTGCTTTGTGACCGCCTGGAGGGGTGGGATAGGGAGGGTGGGAGGGAGGGAGACGCAAGCGGGAAGAGATATGGGAATATATGTATATATATAACTGATTCATTTTGTTGTGAAGCTGAAACTAACATACCATTGTAAAGCAATTATACTCCAATAAAGATGTTAAAAAAAAAATTGATTAAAAAATCTTTTGTACACCAAAAAAAAAAAAAAAAAAAAGAGATCAATCTTCCCATACAGATAAGAGTGTTTCTGAATTAAGGGTATAGGAAAAGGAGGGTAGCTTTTTAGAACTTCTAAAACTAAATTTCAAAGCCCATAAAAAGTATGTTGATTTTCCCTTATTTCTAGAAAATTAGAAATAGTGTGTGGTTTTCACATTGCACAATTAAAGCCTCAGAGGGTATGGTGATCTTGAATAACAAATAAATGATTTCCCATATTTCATATGCTTTTGGTCATCTACATTTATTAGCTTTCAGAGTAAAATTGAACATTATTCAAAATTTAGTATGTTTTATATGTCTTCTGTGGGAAATTTGCTTATAAAAATCAGAGTCTGCATTTTCTTTTCTAGCTTATTAGACACATTCTTTTAAGAAAGCCCATTTTAGGGTTTCCCTGGTGGCACAGTGGTTGAGAGTACGCCTGCCGATGCAGGGGACACGGGTTCATGCCCCAGTCTGGGAAGATCCCACATGCCGCAGAGCGGCTGGGCCTGTGAGGCATGGCCGCTGAGCCTGCACGTCCAGAGCCTGTGCTCCGCAACGGGAGAGGCCACAACAGTGAGAGGCCCGTGTACCACCAAAAAAGAAAAAGAAGAAAACCCATTTTAGATGATCCTTTTCAAAGGATAAAAGCTTTTCAAATTTTTTCCTTTTATGACAATCAAAAGCTTTACATATATACAATGGAATATTACTCAGCCATAAAAAGGAATGAAATTGGCTCATTTGTAGAGATGTGGATGGACCTAGAGAGTGTCATACAGATTGAAGTAAGTCAGAAAGAGAAAAACAAATATTGTATAATAACACATACATGTGGAATCTAGAAAAATCGTATAGATGATCTTATTTGCAAAGCAGAAGTAGAGACACAGACATAGAGAACAAATGTATGGATGCCAAGGGAGAAAGGGGTGGGGTGGGAGGAATTGGGAGACTGGGATTGACACATATACGTTATTGATACTATGTATAAAATAGACAAATGATGGGAGCATACTGTATAGCACAGGAAACTACCTAATGCACCGTGGTAACCTAAATGGGAGGAAGTCCAAAAGGGAGGGGATATCTGTATGTGTATGGCTGATTAATTTTGTTCTGCAGTGTGGAGGCTAACGCAACATTGTAATGCAACCATACCCCGATAAAAATTTTTAAAATAAAGCTTTACCTTATTTATATAGCATTTTAATCATGGTTGCAAGTGATTCTGCAAATAAAAAGCTCCTGGTTTTTTAATTGTTATTTTTATTGTATATTTTATTTTCCCTTTGAAGCATGTGAAATTATAAGAGGTGGAATATTTAATTTTAACCATGAATTATTCAGAACTGTTTCTCAAAATTAACATTAGTTTAAATGGCTTAACATTTTCCTTTAGTGAGTTTTAGATTTTCTAATGCAGCTTGTAAAGCAACTTTTTTTAGCTGGTACGAAGCTCGATGAATTAGCAGCTACAAGCTATTGCAGGAAATAAACCCAGACCTTTCCTATAAATAACTGTCAAATCATATAAAGTACAGCTGCATATAGTTTTATAGGCTGTGTGATCATCTTCTCTACTTTTTGGGGAGATGGTGGGAGAAAATGAACCCAATTATTCTCCTTAAAATATCCCTGCTCCAAGAAATTCATTATCCTTCCAGAAAGTAATCCCTGTATTGTCTTTTTTTTAAATCACAAAATTTAAAGTATAGAGGTAATGTGTCCTTCAGGAATTAACCTTTTGGTTCTATATTTCTTAATTATACTAGCATCCATAATTTAATATATAAATAAATAATAAATATGTTTATAAATAATTGCTATGGCTTAACATAACACATGATTTGTACACATTTTATTTTAAATTTAAATAGTGAAATAACTTCATTATTCAAAATATGACTGGGCATTTATACACATTGAAAACAAATAATAGGACGTAATTAGCCAAAAAAGAAAACAGTTAAGAGGTTAATATAAAAACATTATAGCAACAAAAAAATACTGTTGTTTTTATTATCATTATTATGATTGGGAATAATTTGAAGTTACAAGAGGCCTTAGAGATCATCTAGTTCAACCTATTTTTATTACGGATGAACAGACCTAGTTAAGTTAATAGTACCAGGAACTGAAACCAGTGTTAGGATTAGGGTCATATCACAGATGAAATAATACCAAGAATTTTCTTGCTGGTAATTATTTGATGAGAACCGTGTAAAAAACCATCCTTAGATGATTGCATGTATCAATTTACTGTAAACTAGTGTGGATGACCTAGAAAAGAATGAACATGACTGGAATTAATTTAGAACACTGATGAATAAACTGTTCACCCTAAAGCATACATCTGAAAGAGCAAACACAAAAATAAGTTCAAAAAATCAGTCTAAGGATGCTTTCACATATGAACCATACACATGGGTCTCTGAAAGCGGACATCTTGTTCAACTACTAGTCAATAATCAATTTTGAACTCTTTTAATATGCTTGTACTTTTCAATTGCCATATACTTTCTTGGGTTACAGAGGACTAGAGGACCTGGTTTCTGCCGTTATGGAGCTCAGAGTCTTCTTGTGATTAAAGGGTACTTAAATCTAAAAATAAATAAATAAAAATTTATAAAACAAAAAATAAAATAAAATCACACAACCTAGGGCTTGTATGACCACATAATTCTATGGTCTAGTCTAGGAATTTGTTTAGTAAAAGTTGAAAATAGTGTAATGGTGTTTGAATGCAGCAATAAGAAACGTTTTCAAATTTGAATAGCAGTGAAATGGTAATGAGAAGAACGCAATATTGTGAGAAGGGTGACATGAGTGGGATACAGAGGGGGAAGTATCTCGGTGCTATTGGAGCGTTGTATGGTGTGATCTGTAGGTCATTTTTAAAAGCTATTTTGAGTTTATATTGTATAGGTTTCTGAATATTGTATCGATAGTCATAATCAATTCTTCATTTTATTAAAAAGTATTACAGTTGTTGAATTGAGAAATGATATGATGAATCTGATGTTTAAAATACATTATCTGGTGACAGTATGTGGAGCTGACTAAAGAAATAAGAGAATATTTCCTGTCTCTATGAATTTGGCTACTCTAAATACCATATGAGTGCAGACATACAACCATATAGTATTTGTCTTTTTTGTGACTGGCTATTTCACTTAGCATAATATCTTCAAGGTTCATCAGTGTGTGTGTGTGTCAGAATTTTCTTCCTTTTTAAGGCAGAATAATATTCTGTTGTGTGTATAGACCACATTTCGTTTATCCATTCATCTGTTGATGGACATTGAGTTGTTTCCACCTTTTGGCTATTGTGAATAATGGTAAGAGCATTGGCTAGGGAGAGGGAGAGATCGGGAGGTGTTTAATGGGTACAGAGTTGCAGTTTTTGCAAGATGAAGAGTTCTGGAGATACAACAGTGCGGATGTACTTAATACCACTAAACTGTACACTCAGAATGAGTTGTCACCTCATGCACATTAGAGTGGCTGTTGTCAAAAAAGCAAGAAATAGCAGTGCTGGCGGGGGTGTGGAGAAAAGGGAGCCCTTATGCACTGTTAGTGGGAATGTAAATGGCAGCCACTGTGGAAGACAGTGTGGAGATTCCTCAAATAATTAAGAACTACCAAATGACCCAACTATTTCACTTCTAGGTATTTATCCAAAGAGTATGAAAACACTAATTCAAAAAGATATGCACCCCTGTATTCATTGCAGCAGCATTTACAGTAGCCAAGGTATGGAAATAGTCTGAGTGCCCATTGATGAATGAATGGATAAAGATGCGGTATATACACCATAGACTTCAGCCATAATAAGATGAAATCTTGCCATTTGCGACAATGTGAATGCACCTTGAAGGTATTATGCTCAGTGAAATGTCAGGTGGAGAAAGACAAATACTGGATGCTCACTCATATGTGGAATATGAAAAATAAACAAAAACATAGATACAGAGATCAGAGTAGTAGTTACCATAGGGGAAGGGGAGTTGGGGAGGGCGAAGTGGGAAAAGGGGTCAACTGCATGGTGACAGATGGAAACTAAACTTTTGGTGGTGAGCACTCTGTAGTATATACAGAAGTTGAAATATAATGTACACATGAAACTATATAATGTTATAAACCAATGTTACCTAATTAAAATGCTTAATATGGTAAATTTTATGTTATATATTTTTATACCAATTAAAAACTTTAAAAACATATAAATACATTTTTAAAAATAATCAAACACAAAAAGAAATGAAAGGATAAAGGAGATAAAAACTATTCATTATCCACGTCATGAGATGGTAAGGGTCCGAACTTCATTAAGCCACACTACTATTCATGCATCCATCCATCTAATCTGTTGAGAACCTACTGATTTTTATGTAGTGTGCTGGATCAAACAGGACTCACTGGTGTAGTGTGTGTGTGTGTTTATGGGTGGTGTGTAATAAAGGGAGAACAGACATATAAGGTGAAGATTATCATATATTGCTCTAAGTGATATGATAGAGTTATGTTTAGCCATAAAGACGTACAAATCTGCATCATTCGGAAGGATTTTCTAGAAATGATGCTTGATGGACAAAAAATTATCATGGTTGACAGAAATACTGAAAGCAGCAGGAATAGTATGTACAAAATATAGTACTGGAAAGTATTGTACGTTTGCAGAACTGTGGTACAGTGTGGTTAGAATAAAGTGCATATTCACTGAAATAGTAAGTCATTAGAAAACAGGTGTATTCCTTAAAAGCATAATTAACCAATATGTTGCTGTGCACTCTGTTCTATCAGAAATACAACTCTGTTATTTTTCTTTTTAATTAGGTCATTTATTTTGTGCTTAATGGCTTTAAGAAATCTTATCAGATCTGTTATGTTTAAAAGTGTGAAATAATGGCACAAATGAAGCATATTTTATTGAGAACATTCATTCCTGCACTTTGATGGGAGATAATTCTCCATGGGTCTCTAATGTTTTTCCGTGTCTTGTGAGCAAAGTCACTTTCTTTGTTACAGACTGTCTTTTCAAGGATATTTGTATAGGAAACAACCTTACATGATATAGTGTCTCCCTTTGGAGTTAAGGGCAGACATGTTTGCTACCCACTGCAAAATATTCAAGTTTTTAAGTTCTGCTCCTGTAATGCAACCCACCACATGTGCAGAGGTCACCTGGCCCCTTTTTCATTTCCCTGTGGAGACTCAGGCTCAGAACTGGCATAAGGAAATGCTGATATCCTGGACATGGTTATAGCTGTGAGTAATGAAGTCCTTTGTCCTTGACAAAGTCCTGTGGCTTCTGTGAACATCCATGAAACCATGGCAGGCTGACTTGTTAGCCTGTAAATAATGTAAAATCTTAGACCCTTCATAAGTTTTGAAAATTTGGGCTATAAGGATGAGAAGCTGACAAAGGTTTTATTTTACGAAGTGGATGAATGAGGGTTGATTAAGAGAATTTGAGGGAAGTCTACAGGAATTGGTAGCAAACACGTTGGCCAAATTATATGGCAAACCAGGCACTAACTGGTCCTCTACCTCATTGCCTTTTTATAAGGAGGAATCAGAAAGGTGGTTGCAGGTGGAGTACTGGGAAGTCGGCATAACGAGACCTTCCTGAGCAGTGCTGGGGCTGTCACGCACTCTCCTCTCTACGGGGAGGGGAAGTGGGTTTCCGAGCCAAGCTAGTTGTCAGTCTGAAGTTTGACCCATTAAAGCAACTAGAACTGAGACTTCTTGTGGATGGACAGACTTCCATCCCCTCGGAGAAAACAGTTACAGAGTCTTGCACATACATTGAAGGTGAGGGTAGGGGAATTAATGACTGCTGTAGGCAGAAGCCAGGTAAATGATTACAACTTTGCCTGGTTTACTTGGGAGATAAAGGCCTGGACATGTAGTGTTTATTAAGGAGGGATGGCAACGCTTGATTGTTTTATGACTCCTGCCCTTGCTGACTGAAAGAAAACCACACAACAGAGGAGTCGTGAGTTTAAGTTTTATTCAGGGACTTACTGAGGACTATAGCCCTGGGAGACAGCCTCTCAGGAGCTTTGAGGAAACTGCTCCGAAGAAGTAGTGGAGAAGCCAGCTTATATATGATTTTGGCTAGGGAATACACACAGTCAAGCATACATCTAGATAAAAGATTACTGCTAGTCACAAAGAACAGATATCTCAAGTAAATGATTTTAGTGCTTTTCTGTGTATGGGAAGATGCAAGAATCTGGGTTCATAAAAATTCTTCCTGAGATATACATCTAACTATCTAAGGGGCCTGCTTGTCCAAAGCACAGAGTGGCTTATCCTGTAATCGTCTTAATTTCCTCTCAAAGCGCACTGGTGGTCAGCTGCTGCAGTGGGTGACAACTTACTCCTTGTAGAACTGGGTGGTTCTTTTTTGGTTATGCCCTCTTGCAGTCTACTACCCTTAGATATATTCAGTAAAAGGCTCTGAGTGTTTTTATAGTGGGTTCTAGAGACTTTAAGGGTGCTTTGACTCTCTTAGAGAGATTTCTGAGATAGACTCCCATAGTAAACCATAGGTGAAGCATTGACCACAATTCAGGTTCATACTGCCATGGATTAGATTTATAATACTAATGAAGCTGACCCGCTGCAGAATGAGACACTGACCCCAAAAGTTCTAGATAAATTCTTGCATTTAGTCCTGCTACCCAAGATAATTCCCCTAGCCTTTCTGATGAAACCAGGTGAGAACTTAAGAGCTGTTTTGATAATGGGGCGCAAACACTAATGGATTCATGTGGACTCAAAATATTTTGCTGCTAATGGGAGTCAAGCCCAAGTCAGCCAAAAGAGGCAGATCTGTGGCCCTTGCAGGAAAGTGATGTGACCGTGACTGTCAAAGGGTCCTTAAGTGTGAACTAGGTGGTTTCAGTCATGGTGATTCTGCCACTTGACATTGGGTTTTGGAAATTCAGTTGATTCACAAGCCACTGCTACATCACTAAAAACTGAAAGTAAGCCAGAGGGCTGGCTTAGTGGTATGGAGCCTAGCCCCAACCTAAGTAGTTTTAAAGAGAAGGATGATATCGGATGAGACCAGAGTCTCCTTGTTCCCTAGGGGTAAAAAGACCATACTGAGCCATCTGAGTATGCTGAGGAGCTTTAAGGAGGGAAGGGACTGCGACTTTTATGGTTCTATTGGGTGTAGATGTACACATCACTTTCCTTCTCAGGGCCATATGGAGAAGGGGCACCAAAGTTCAACTGGCTAATGTGATCTTTTGGGTAAGGCCCTTTGGGAAAATTCAGTGGTCTGTTTTTATTATTGTCACATCTGAATATATAGGAGAAAATTGATTTCTTCTACGCACGTACTTTCCTGTCCCGTAAGTGGCAGGGAAAAGTCTCCCAGTAGGAGTAGCTCATGTAGAGAAGTGCTCATCCCTTTGGGGTCCTACAACCTAATTACTCTGAGCTAAAATTTCTGTAACTGATGGTTTTGCCAGTTAGAGGATCTGGCAAAGGGAGGCAGCCTCCATGTGACATGTGCTCCTTGGGGTTTTAGACATGTTGCCTCCTAATAGGGTTGTCAGGCACTCCTTTTAAAACACAGATATTAGATTGGTACTCAGCTCTCGTTAAAATTCAATGTCTGATCCATGAAGCCTGTGTGATTCTTTGGAAGTGCCTCCAAACAAGGACTATATTCAATTATTTGAACTTTATTGGGTACCCAAGGCTTGCCAGTGACCTGGGAGGCCACATTGGAGGCACTGTCAACCTGTGCCCCTCATTTGGGGAGGATTTATGATTGTTAAAAATACTTTCGTTCCAGGGGCACCATATGTGGCCCTGGTACTATACTTTTTGTATAGATGCCAGGAATGAACTTGCCTTCCTTCTGAAAACACGTGCATTATAGGGGTGGTCATGATTGACTGTCAAGTACTTAAGGAGACACCACCAGTGGATCATGTAGCCCTCAGATGACTGCAGAGGTTGCTTCAAAATTAGGTTTGTTGGTGTTACTGGGGCGGGGGTTTTATAGAGGAATAGGTGACTCGTTATTAATGTTTACTTCGTCTGCAGTTATCCCTACAATGAGGATAAATTCAAAAAAGGAGTAAAAACTTTTCTCTGCCTTCAGCTGCTGTGATCAGTGACATGACTTTTGCTCTTGAAGGCTTTCAGTTCAGCCTCAACTCACTGACTGGGGTAGTTATGGGTGACAGATTTGCCCTAGACTTTCTCCTTGCCTGCCAGAGCTGAGTCTGGGCAGTCTTTAATACTTTCTGCTGTAACTGGGTTAATGTCTTGGGTCAAGTGGAAATGTCAATACAGAAAGTCACCTGGCTTTTAAGGCCGTCCCTGATCAGTTGTAGGATTTTTTCAGCTGTCTGGGTCTAAGACCCTGGGGGATATGATTGAGTTCAGTTCTGCAAGTCAGCCTCATACTGCTCAGGGTCTTGTTATTAGTAGCCTTAATTAAATGCTCTGTGGGATAAATTGGATGGTTTTGGTCCCAGCCTCTGTCAGTCAGATTAATCAGAGCAGCCAACAGGATGTTGTAGTGATGGGAAAATTCTCCAAAAGTTAAGGCCGTAAAGAGAATAGCTGGAGATTGTTAAGACACAGTACTCTCCACGAGTCTCTCATCCTTCCGTACCTCTTGCAAGCAGAGGCTCTCACTGTCTTTGTACCACAGTATCTTTTTAAGAATGTTTAATAGTGGATAAACTTGGAAGGTAAGTGTCTTATTTCAAAGCAAATAACAGGTAGGCTTATTGCCCATTATCAGACATTTGCATTTTTCTTGCACCTCCCAAATGGGGTTTGTCTCCTGTAATACAACCCAATGCATGTACACATATCACCTTGCTCTCTTTGTGTTACCTTGTGGGTATTGGCACTTACGAAATCATCACACCCACAAAACATGCTGACACTGTAGCTGTTGCTGTTGGTGGGAGCAATAAAGTTCTTTGTGTCTAACCCTATGTTATGTCTTCTAGCAAATGAAACTGTGGTGGCAGATAGGATAAAATCTTAGATGCTTCACACACACGTCTTCATAGACATATTATGTTTGCAGTTATAAAATAATAATGTGTTGTGGGAGCTAATTTTCAGAGAGGGGAGTATATCCCATCAACATTTATGACTAGGTAGTAAAATCTCATTTTCACTGACATTTAGCTACATGAAATGCTTTGCTATCCAAAATCTGAGCATGTGCCAAACTATTAGTCAACACTGTACAGCACTGGTATAATTAGGTAAGAATGCTAGATAAATTGTTTGTAATCTGGGTAGCAGAATCCTAAATCATTTTAATGGAAAATGGATTATATCAGCAGCATATGAATACAAAAGAGCTGTGGTCTCCAAGGAAATTATCAGGAGCACATCAAAAGCTGTTAATTTATTGAAAAAATAACATCTGAGAGATGGAATTAAACTAAATAACCAGAAAATATGTAAGAAGTAAAAATTGCTAAAGTTTTAATAATGAAATATATTAGTTTCATTATTAAGCACACAAATTTACTGTGAATGTTGTGTTCTAAGGTAATGTTGTGTTCTAAGGTAATGTTGTGTTCTAAGGTAATGTTGTGTTTCTAAGGAAACCCAATGTAACTCAGTGTAACATTTCCTAATAGATTGATAGTAACTGAGATGAGTGTTTTTACAGGAATTAACAAAATATAACTGGAAATAGACAATAATTATGGAAATTAACTGCGGATCGAAAATTTCCATAGAAACTATTTGTAATTGAAGTTTTTTTTAATTCTAATTTTTTTTCATGAAAATAAGGTAAATAATAGAAATAGTATCATTTTTCTGTCACTTTTTTTCTTCCATCTCTAATTTCTCCTTCCCATTTAGCTCTTATTTCTTTCCTATCAAATTATATTATGTGTTCATTTATTCTTCAGTCATTTGGCAAGTATTAATTGAACAATTATTTTTCTGTTCAGGTATTTATAGCATTGCTTAGAATTTCATAATTTCAGATTTCTAGAAAATCTAGGTCTGCTGGCTCTAACAGAACTAAAATGCATACCTGACTTGGTAGCTAGAATTAATAATAAGTAATATTTGCAAAATATTGTACAATTTTCTTTCAGAATTTTATCCTAGCAACAAGTGTGAGCAAGACTGATTGTTTCCATTTGACAGAGAAAGGACATAAGTCCTTAGGATGAAGTGATCCAAAGCTAGGTTGCAGAGTCAGAATTAGAATTTTACCAAGAAAACTGTGTTCTCTCTCACTCTGCTCTACATACAGTTGGCAGGTGATAGAGTGGATTAAAAGGTCTAATTGCAATATGAAATTAATCTTTGTATTCTTAATGGCTTTTGAAAATTACAGTTTAAGAATGGATCTGGGGCTTCCCTGGTGGCGCAGTGGTTGAGAGTCCGCCTGCCAATGCAGGGGACGCGGGTTAGTGCCCCGGTCCGGGAAGATCCCACGTGCCGCGGAGCGGCTGGGCCCGTGAGCCATGGCTGCTGAGCCTGCGCGTCCAGAGCCTGTGCTCCGCAACGGGAGAGGCCACAACAGTGAGAGGCCCGCATACTTCAAAAAAAAAAAAAAAAAAAAAGGATCTGACTAAAACAGCACTGAGGACATACGTTCATTTAATTCTCAACTCTGTGATATCCCAAATATGCCTAAGATAATATATCTTGATTTTGCAGCTTAGAATTGCAGAGTAAATTAAGAAATATTTTAGTGTGGAAAATTTGGATCTGCTTTCAGACATAGTTGTCTAATTTACTGTGATTACCAAAATAGTGCATCATCGTTTACAGAACACATTTGATTGTATTGCAATAGAGACATTGATTCTTGAGCTAATGAATTGATATTCCTACAAGGAATGTAAGTCTCTATAAGGGAAGAAATAAATCCTATAATTTAAATATATAGTAACTTGATTCTTGCCGCATGTCTCAGTGTTTATTGACATCATTTAAAATATGCAAAGTAAAAGTTGAGTTCATAAGATTTAAAACACAGTATATAATACCCTTAAGGAAGGGGTACACAAAGTATTTTGCTAATATGAGACACAATACTGCCAATGATAAAAAGAAATTAATAGAGACCTGCCAAAATACAGGAACACAAGACTGTTTAAAGTCTGTTATAGAGGAACAATTATTAGGAAATTACAGAACTTAAAGACAAAATTATAAGAATAGGGAGTATATAAAATAAGAGTAAAAAGAAAAAGAATGAGAATTTATTAGCTAGGATAGACTGGGCTATGAGGTGCTAAGAAATAAACCATGAAGAATCTTAATGGCTCAAACACAACACAAATTTATTTCTTACACAAAATTCATTGTGGATCTGGCAACTCTCCAGGGCAGCTCTCCTTCATGTTATGACTAAGAGACTCTCTCTATTTTGTACTCCTGTCATCATAATGTATGGATTTCTGGGTTATCTGGAAAGAAGGAGATAGTGTTGGAGGTTTATATAGGATGGTTATAAGGTCAAAATCTGGTCTCATGGCTCTAACATAACTTTAGGGGAGTCTGTGATATGAAGGTTAATGAGAAAATTTCTATGAGAAAAAGTTGAAGATCTGGGGTTATGAAACAGAAAGAATCTTTTCTCCAAGTCAGATAACCTTGTGAGGCACACTCTGAGGAACTTGTCATGGCTCTTGGGTATCAGCGATTGAAATGCTTTCCCACATGATTAATGGTAATGTAGAAGATAGAACAATTTGAATATAGGGAAAGGGAAAAAAGTAGTGGATCACTGAGGAGCCATTTGCTTGACACAGTGAGGAGGACTGGTGTGATAGAGTTAAGATGGTGTGATTAAAACCTTTGAAATAAAGAAGTGACAATTTAAGTTTCTACAGAAATTGGGATATATTTGGCATGGTATAAGACTGAGAGATATTCTCAGAACTATAATAAAAGTACTGGTAGTTCTGGCAAGTATTCTGAATGTTTCAGAAAGCAGTTAACAAAAAAGAAATGATATTTCTTAGGGCAAACAAATGATGCAGCTTAAGTGAGAAAATGATAATTAGGGCAGAAGGGAATGACCAGGTAGGACTTCATTTTAACATCTTGAATAACTTGGGGTTATTCATTCTAAGATATAAAAGATTTTTAATTTCATTATTCTCCAAGACTGAGTATGAGTCTTTTAGAAACAATGGTACCATTTTATAGGAAAATGATGAAAACAACAGCTTCATAAAAATTCAAAGGCTGATTTCATGTTTACTTTACATTGTATATCGGTGTGTGTTTTTATAAAATGCAAACAAATTAAGATGTAACTGCACCAAGAGTTTTTTTGTTTTTTAATATTTTTACCCCAGAGTATATCACAGTATACATGGAAGTAATAATGGTCATTTTATTTTACAAATGTAATGATGTTGTTGTTATGAAGAAAAAAAAAAAGAAGGGGAAAATTTACTTAGTGAATGCATTTTAGAGTAATAGTTGTAAAAATAAATCTGAATTTGTAATCATAATAGTGAAAGGAAAATGAGTTGCCAGAGGAAACAAAGGTTTATAGTAATATTGTAAAGCAATTATAATTTCATTAAAAATTAATTTGTTTAATTGACGTTTCTCTAAACTTATTTTTCTTTAATCCTTATCATTATTTATATACCTCTAGCCATTATAATATAAATTACATTAACTTATACATTAATTAAGTTGAATTGATTGGTTTATATCCATGGATTTTGAATACTGCATTAGATTTCTGTTGATTGTAAAGCACTTTATTTACTTGGAATTTCTTTATAGTCCAGCTATATGCAGTACAAACTGATATGTGAATGGCTGAGCAGGATAAAATATTCCAATTTTGTCTTTAATTTTGCAAGTGATTTAGGTAAAATAAAAAGATTTTTCTAAATTTTGTATTGATCTAACCAGAGAGATAAATTCATTTGAAAACCTTTATATCCAAAAGATAAGTTAGCAAACATGCCAAACTGAAGAAATGAGCTGATTCTTTTCTGGCTTGACTCTCATCCACCTACAAATATTTTTCTGATTTACACCCTAGTGATATTTTCTTGTTCTCTATATTTTAGGTGAAATTAATATTGACATGTATTTGATATTTATGAATATATTTATTTTGTGACTATATGTTTTTATTATAGAGTATTTGTCAATATTGTGTTTTTTAAACTAATTTTTCAGAGACTAGGAAATGGGACTATATAGCTTTATAGATCACTGTAGGTATTTAAGCACTAAAGAAATTTGGTGACAAAACACTTCTAACTGGTTATGATCTTATATTAATATTGCTGAAATGTTTGTCTTTCTTTCTCTCAGATCACGTAACACTGCTTTTATTTTAGTTGTTAAAATATAATTTTTTTTACTGTATTACATAAAAACATAAACTTAATCTTTCAAATAGTTAGGAGGTTCTAATTTTATAAGGAGAAAAAGGTACTCTACAATTGCTTGTGGTGTGCCACGTCTGCCTGTGCTGTTGTATTTCTCTGTCCCTTAATGCAAAGTCCATTAATATGAAAATAATTCAGTAAGCGGAATTATACTGCTTCCCAAAATAGTTCCAATGTGATACTCTTAACAAATGAAATATAAAAAGTATTTAAATAACTATGGCTTTCTCCTCAATAAGTCAGAACATGCACTATTTTGTGTACTATACTGTTGTATTCAACAAGTTCAAAATTCAAGACAGTTTGTTACTTGCATTGTACCTAACATACTGAAAATTCTCAATAAGTAATTATTGATTGAGTTAAATTATTGATATGCTCAGGACTGTGCCAAGTACTGTAGGAACGGCAAAGGGAGAATAATTGCACCATATTTACTTTCAAAATGATGTAAATAAGAGAACTATTACAAACCACGTGGGAAGAAATTAATGTTAACCACATGAAGATGAGGAAGTCTTCCTAAAGGGAATGGAATGTTAGTTGGACCTTGATGGAAGTATAAATAAAAGAAATTTGGTTCAACTTGCAACTGCGTAAAAGAAAGAAAATATCAAGGAAAATTTGAAAAGTTAAGACTTTTTTTTAACATTATCAAAGAGCATACATAGTGAAGGATCATTTGTATGTGAAAAGAATTCCAGATAGGGAAAGTAGATTATCAGGAATTATTTGCTTTCATTTTACAGAAAAGTGAATCATGGCCTAAAGAATTTAGTTTACTTGTTTGAGATTCCATAGAATATAGCAAAAATGGGAGCACACCTGTTTGAGAAGTTTTAAGGAAACTCGTCTAGAGCTCGTTTTCAAAACTATACACACTCATTTATGATCAAACATCTAGTAAAATGCTAGTAACCTTAAAAAAAAATAGGTCTTGGAGGCTTCCCTGGTGGCGCAGTGGTTGAGAGTCCGCCTGCCGATGCAGGGGACACGGGTTTGTGCCCCAATCCGGGAAGATCCCACATGCTGTGGAGCGGCTGGGCCCTTGAGCCATGCCCGCTGAGCCTGCACGTCCGGAGCCTGTGCTCCGCAACGGGAGAGGCCACAGCAGGGAGAGGCCCAAGTACTGCAAAAAAAAAAAAAAAAAAAGGTCTTGATATTTAAGGATTTCCTTCAATATCTCTAGAATCTGGCACGTGCGTGCATGCGTGCACACACGTCATGTGAAGGGAAGCTTTATGGAGAAACTTTTTTTTTTTTTTTTTGCGGTATGCGGGCCTCTCACTGTTCTTCAGGTAAATATATGTTTAAATCTTAGATCTTAGTTCTGCCACTTTTTGTGTCATGGTCAAGTTATTTAATTTTTCTCACCCTCGGGTTTTTCATCTGTAAAACAATGCTTGCCTTTCTGGCTGTTAGGATCCATTAGAAATTTTTTTTTTTTTTTTTTTTTTTACAGTGAATTCTCAGCAGAGTGGTTAGGATGATTTTCCTAAAATGTGTATTTAAGCATGTCACTTTCCAGTGATTTCTAAATTCCTTTCCTGCCTCAAAGTTATAATCAAATGATCTAGACCCCATACCTCTAACCTCTTGTACCATGCACCTCACCTCTATGCTCCAACCATTCCAGCCTTCTCTCTGCCCACTCACATATCAGTCTCACATCCATTGTAGATGATTTGCCTATATTTTGTCCTTTGTTGAGAATATTTTTTCCTTCCAGTTTTCATATAGCGGCTTATAATTCATTCCTCAGCCCTTATGACACCTTTAGAAAGGCCTTCCCTGCCCTTCTCATGTAGAGTAGCTGCCTCCTACAACCAGTAAATATTATGTTGATATTTTTAAAAATACCGTATATAATTAGCTGAAATTACCTTGGTTTTTTTTTTTTTTTTTTTTTTTTTTTTTTTTTTTTTTTTGCGGTATGCGGGCCTCTCACCGCTGTGGCCTCTCCCGTTGCGGAGCACAGGCTCCGGACGCGCTGGCTCAGCGGCCATGGCTCACGGGCCCAGCCACTCCGCGGCAAGTGGGATCTTCCCGGACTGGGGCACAAACCCGTGTCCCCTGCATCGGCAGGCGGACTCTCAACCACTGCGCCACCAGGGAAGCCCTCATTTGTATATTTATTGTCTAGATCGGAAACTTCTCTCTTTCGGTCATTATTCTTAATTTAGTACTTTCCCTGCAGTTGGTAAGCCGTCAATAAATATTGTTGAATAAGGGAATAAATTACTTTTTGTTACCAGAATTAGAGCCCAATATGGAAAATTGAGGGAAAAGGTATAGAAAATATCCAATAAATCTTTAACATAGGCAATATATACACCATTTCAGTATGTATGATCTTAGTCAATTCCTTGTTTATGTATTATTAAAAAATAAACATTGATTAAAAAAAACACAACTCACGATACTTTCCGCCTGTAGATATTGCTCTGGAATCTAACATAATAATTTGAAACCAAATTAGATCATGAGCCATGCGTCGTCTATATAAACAGTATATGTGTAGTGAACTGCTCTTTGCCCAAAACGAGGTCTGACCTTTGCCCTCAGGTTCTGAGAGATAATTTATGTCATACCTGATAGGAGTATCTTTGTTTAGAGTCCAGGGGTGACCACACTGGATCTTAGAGTGGAGCTGGACACATCAGAAAATATCAGGGTGGGGCAGCCCACATCAGAAAAAGAAGCATATGATTTACAGTAAAAGCTTCAGGTCATTTATTGTCAGACGAGGCTGAGAGCAACCATGTAGGCAATGAATCAGTCAATCGATCATACCTATGTAATGAAGTCGAGTAAAAATCTCTGGACACTAAAGCTTCAATGGGCTTGCCTTGTTGGCAGTACTCTGCTTGTGTTGTCACATGTCAGTGCTGGGAGAGTAATACATCATGTGTACAAGGGAAGCTTTGCATTTGGAACCCTCCCAGACTCTGTCTTCCTTTGGCTGATTTTTGACCTGTACCCTTTACCTGTGGTAAATTATAATGATGAGTAGAGCTTTCAGTGAGTTCTGTGAGTCCTTCCAGTGAATGATTGTACTTGAGGGTGTTTTTGTGAACACTCCAAACTTGCTATTGGCGTCAGAAGTCAGGGAAGTTTGGAGGACTGTTCCCTTAGACTTTGCAGTTTGGCTAACTCTGGGTATATACCATTAGAGGAAAGAAGCTCATAATTGTCTTATAGATTTGAAGATTTTAGATATGAATGGAATTACAGAGAATAGCTGTTCTAATATTTTATTTCATGGAAGGGTATCAGGGAGGTTATGATTTGCTTCAGTTCACAGACTTGGTTTGGTGGCTGGGTTAGGGTTAGAAATCAGATTTATCAGTCCCAATCTTTTGAATTTCCCACTATGCTATATTATTTAACACAAGGTTGGCATGATAAGTATCACTGGATATATTTGATACCTATTTTAGAAATAAAATTGTGACAATTTTTAAATTTTATATCAGTAAAACATTCATCAATTTCATAATATCTGATATACAAATATAAAGCTAGAATAAAACTTAAGGCTTAATTATATGAGATCTATCTGTGCCTAAAAATACGCATTTTTCACTAGAGTAGCTATCCTGATCTGAATGGTATTTATGGTACACTTTCTGGTCACTGGTTTAACAAGCTTACATATTAGGTTTTCTTTGGCAAATTCCAATTCATTGTATATTGGCTAGAATAGTGATGGAAGATTCATAAAATTCTCAGAGCCATATACAGTAATAATGGTGAAAAGTAAGCACTTCCACTGAGGCTAAAATGACAGCTTTAACAACAACAAAAAAAGCACACCTCGGCAATCTTAGACAACTAAACTGGTGTAGAGGTAGCAATTAAGTTCTTAAACATTCCCTCTGTACTACACATGAATACTTTTTCTGGATAACAAATTTTCCCCAAAACATCTGATAGTTTTAAAAAATTGATGTTCTAAAAAGGACAGTATTTTTTGTCATCAAAAGAGTTTGGCAATAAGACATCTCATTCCCAGATAATTGAGATATTATTATAATATCGTAAGTAAGATATTATTAGGTAAATGAGATATTATTTTCCATATACTATAATGATACAGCACAGCACTAGAGATTCTGAAAACACAAGAACTCTGCTCATACGTAGCACCGAGTCTTATGGGGGTCTTATGTTCTGTGAAAACCAGCATATATTGTACATAAAGGGAGTTTTTAAGGGAAAGGCTTTTAAACTTTCCTATTATCAAAAAACATTTTTTTAGCACCTGTTATAGGTAATGTTGTAAAAAAAAAAAGCCTGTGATATAATAAAGTATAAGTATGTTACTTTGTGTTTGCTCTTTAGGTATTTGGGGCAAGTGGACAGACTCAGTGCAATGAAAGAAATGCAAATGGCATTTCCAGGAAACAATCAATAAATATGTTTGTTTTTAATAATAAGTTTTCAGGAAGCAATTTGGTAGAGATAGATACAGATCAGATTGTTGGGTTTTGAATGACAATAGAGTTAGTGTTTGTTCTTAGACATACACCATTGTCATCTTTTCATGTGTTAGGCAATGAGGGAATATATACAAATTATTGACTACTTCAATGAGAGTAATCTCAGAGTAGTATGTAGAAAGAATTATAAGTGAAAGTTGAAGAATTGGAATGGTTCTTGGCAAAAAGTTGACAGGTACACCAATAAGAATATAATGAAGTACGCTTCTTAACTGTGGAATGCTCAGTTCCCCTGGTACACAAAGAAGGATGAAGGGTAGAAATAATGATCTCACTCTTATATATATATATATATATATATATATATATATTTAACATCTTTATTGGAGTATAATTGCTTTACAATACTGTGTTAGTTTCTGCTTTATAACAAAGTGAATCAGCTATCCATATTATATCCCCATATCTCTTCCCTGTTGCATCTCCCTCCCACCCTCCCTATCCCACAAAAATACTAGAATTCCAAATATTTTAATTGTGATAGCACTCTTTTCCACATTACCATTTTCAGCTCAAGCCAGTTACACACAATGTAATTGTGGTATTTTATTGAATGGATCTTGCTTTCATTGGACTTGAGTGCTATATAATAATTATTTATTTGTGTTGCTTTATTGACAGTGACACAAACTGATGTAGTCAAGTGCAGAATCAAAGAGACGGCATCTGTAATGTTGGTTGTCTTTTGTCATGAAAGTAGAATCCCAAGAGACATTATTTTTTCTCCATATGTTAAATGATGAGAAGAAAAACATGCATTTTTAAACTAATAATCATTATACATTTTAATTTTGAATCATGGAGTTTGCTAATTATATATTTATACTCCCTAGTTTTCTATTTTTATAACTTAATAATAAAAAATACTTTTAATTTATTCCCTTAAATAGATTACAATGAAAATGTTCAGAGTTTACTTTAAAATTTTGTATGAATTCAGATATAGATTTAAAATCCACATAAAATCTATGGACATATGAATCCATATAAATGTTAACTTTTCCTAAAAAGTTGAAATATTATAACATGATTTTTAAGTTTTAGTATTTTAGTATTGTACTATTTGAATAACATAAAATCATTTACCTTTTATTAGTGTAAAGAGTAGAGTTAGCAGCTCCGGGCATAGCTTTAGGAATCTCATTTTGCTATTTTTTTTACATTTAAATATGAAAAAATATGCATAATCAAAACAAAATATGCATTGTGTATGTGTTTGGACTTGTTATGGGAAGCCTTATGAGTAAGGACTGAAAGAATGAAGACAAATTTTTGAAAATATGTATTAAAAGTGTATTTTGATGTATGCAGATCCATAAGGTTAATCAGTACTTAGCAAAGAGCAAGCTGTGTCTGGAAATACTTTGTGTCTACCATGTCGAAGGGTGAAGGTAACTCTATTGTAGTGATTTTATATGCTTTATTTATCCAGTCAGGAAATCAAAACCAAATAACTCCTCAGAGCAGTAATTACGAAGTATTGTCATTTTAATTTCTCTTTCCAAAAAATAGCAGTGAAATCATATCATTAAAAGTATATGCATGTATTGGTGTATTATCCTCTTTCCCACTGCATATACGGGTGTGAACAACTCAACTTTTATCAAAATGTATGTACCCAGCCTATTCAGATGTCTGCTTTGGATGATTTCTGTACCTTGTCCCTTTATGTCTCTCATTTTTTACAATTCATATAATTATCTTTCTGGGATAATACGAATTATTTAAAGATGTATACCAAGTTACTTGACTTTATCTTTTTTTACCAATTAAAAAAAGCCATTGTAATTAATTGTAAAGCCAGTCTCAGAATGTATTTTAGACAGGAAAGTTTTACTGAGGGTCCTCTACAGTAGCTACATCATATGTTTTCAATAATAAAATGACATTTTCTTTTTAGTCAATCTGTGGAAACTCCTATGATTAGATTAGTAGAGAATGAAGCACATATCCTAGCAGCACCTGATCATAATGGAGAATGACTAGAAAATTTAAACTGGATTAACTATCTCTTATTAACTTGAATAATTCTCTCTTCACTTTTAGACTAAATAATGATCAGAGCAGTTCTGCTGTGTCATTAAAAATTACATAAACAAGTATTGAGGTCTAGAGCCTCTCATATCTTGCCTTTTAGATATTTTAAGGCTACTTGGGAAGTGCTTTGACTAAAATATAACAGCATAGAAATGCAATTAGTAACATCTTTATAATACCACAATTAGCGAATGTTTTAATAATTCAGTAATTTCCTTTGATGGAATTATTTCTTCTATAAGCAACACTTCCTATGTAGTAACATGTCCCAGCTTCGTATATTTTTCACAGGATCATAATGATTATATTTATTGCAATAAAAAGACAAGGCTAAAGGGTTATGGGGTGGTTACATATTAATAGAGTGATCAGAGCTTGTCTTTTCAACTCTGTAGCTTCAGAAGTTCAACTTTATTCTTTCAGCCAGTAGCAGCCAAATTCTGGAGAACTAATTCACAGTAATGAAACACAAGAGACTGATTTATAAATAATGGTACCTACTTTATTTATAAAAGAGATTGGTATTTCTTTACTAGAATACAGTTATCTTTAAGTTCTATGAGTAAAGAAAACATGCCTGTTAGGTTCATTGTTAAATCCCCAGAGTTTAGAAAATTGATCTTTGAATTAATTCATTAATAACTACTTAGTTTACTCTTAATGGCTTAAAGTCATTTGGGAGATTTCATGACTAATTAGTATTCTTGATAGATTTTTAAATGTCTGCTTAGGGAATACTTAGTAATAATTGTGCTTCATTTAATATCCAATTTATTAATATTATGAATTAGTAAAAAATTAGTATTTCCTTACAATTAAATAATCAACTCTTCTCATAATACCCACATAAATCTTACATAAAAATAAATTAGAATATGTATTAAATTAAATTTTCCATGGCCTTTAAGCATTGGTTTAGATATTATATAATAAAATTCTTCTCGGTGTTTCATTACAACACCAAGCCTAACATATCAATTTATCTTAAATGTTTTAGCCACTTTTAAAGAAGAAAATTATGCATTTTACAATGATTCAAGAGCAAATCAATATGCTTACCCTAAAACTGGTTACAAATGTGCTCACGCTAGGAATTTACATTTCCTTTTACCATTTGCCTTCGTTCTCTTTGCTAATGTGAAACTTTTCATCTTTCACTGGGGTTTCAGAAATACTTGAGTCTATTTTTGCACTTCCCTAGGACTTACTTATTATACTAGACTTAAAAGAAAAAGAAAGTCTTCTCTTAAATTTGCACTTTCCGGGTTGTTGACTAGATAATTTTTTGTGTAGTCATTGGAATTTGCTATACATTCAGAGACGATTCAGACTCAAGAACTTTACATTCTGTGTCCTTATGCCTTTATTTATTTTTTAAATTCAAGCCCAGCTTTTAATTTTGTGCAGTATTGGTGCTCCCTCCCCAAATTATTTGCTTTTAAAGTTTCAACTGCAGTTGTTATATAAACAGTTTTCCTGTTATTATGATATATATGCCTGGTATATTAATGTTATTAGAAACCCATGGACTTTCATTATTCTATCTTTATTATACAGAGCTACCTAGGTTTTTATCTACCAGAGGATGAGAGACTATTGTTAGTTATCACTTCTAGATATTCCATTAATTTATCAAATGTCTGAAGCACACAGTTGTGCCCTTTTAGATACAGGTATAACTATTAGTATTAATTAAGTGCTGGACTCCTTTTCCACTTGGTGGTTATGTGTGACCATTATTGCTGATCAGTCCTTTCTATCCCTGGTACAGAACTACTTTTGATGCTACTACTTTACTTACAAGTCTTTCCTTGCACAGATCAAAAAAAGTGCATGTCTTCATATTATAAACATACATAAGATTAGAAAAAATACCCGTATGTTTAGCTATTTATTAAAAACAATAGACTTTGAAGATGTTCTAGCCTGTTTGTGTTTTTTGTGTGTATATCATTAATGCCTCTTTATATCCTTCACATTAACTTTTCTGTTTGAGTAACTCTTAGTTTTTGACAGACTCAGATTGTTTCATTTAGCCATAATGATTATTGTTTGTTTGTTTGTGTGTGTTTGTGTTTTTTATTTGCGGTACGCGGGCCTCTCGCTGTTGTGGCCTCTCCCGTTGCGGAGCACAGGCTCCGGACGCGCAGGCCTCAGCGGCCATGGCTCACGGGCCCAGTCGCTCCGCGGCATGTGGGATCTTCCCGGACCGGGGCACCAACCCGTGTCCCCTGCATCGGCAGGCGGAACTCTCAACCACTGTCACCAGGGAAGCCCTGTTTGTTTGTTTTGATGCTCATAATGTCAGAAATTAGCCAGGGAGAAGCCATTTAGGTTGCATTCTTAGCCTTTCAAAACTTCCTCCAACTTCTTTTTAGACAAATCTTGTTTTGTGGCAACAAAAGAATGTTCCAGAAATAGTCTGTAGTTTTTCTTTCCTTCTTTTTTTCCCTAATAATTAAGGAGCCCTGGTTGTTTTTTGTTGGTGGGTACTGTGTAATGAGTTTATGGACTTCCCCTAAGTGCTGGCTGAGGGCAAAAGCACTGTTGCTGCTATTGGTCTTTTTTAAGGAGAGATCTGGAAAAGATGTTTCTTTTAGGTCTGTGAGTTCACACTGACTTTTCTTCTGTAACATCACGTTGGCGCATCTACTCTCTTTTTTGTATGATGTTTCACCAACTTCAAAGACTCCACTCCATTAATAAGAAAGTTGCTTTGTAAGCAAGATATCAAAGCAAGGCCATTTAGGATAAGTATATTGAAGAACACCTCCTCTAGACCAGTGGTCGATGGGCTCCTGCTAGACTGAATGTCAAGGGTCACCTGCAAAATGAGAAAATCAAAACAATGTAATGAATTTTCCAGATTTAATGTGTTCACTTCGTTGGTGTTACTTTCTTCAATTAAATGTTTGGGATAATGGTGACAGAGTTTTTAAGTATTTCCTTGTTACAAAAATAAAATCTTTTTAAACTTTATTTTCAAACTGAGGATGGATATATTAACTGTCAAAATTCAAAAGAGGGTTGAACAATCCAACCTTGAAAAGATCATGTATGCTGCTGGACCTCAGGAACTGCTGGAATCAGGAACCAGAAGGTCTACTACTATGACACTTGTCATTTTTCCAGTAGACTTACTCTGGTCTTAACCATGCAATGAAATCCAAGGCCCCTGTGATGTGCATATTGCAATATCTATCACCAAACAGAAATTTTTCTCATTTTTCTGAGAGGGCTGTGATCAGCGAGTTTGGTTAAAACGCTCATCTTGGACCATCCACCAAGGACAGGAAGTCTGGCTCGTGTAAGAACCTGGTATCTTCTTCTATAGCTAGGTGGATTGAGTGGGGTGATTCCAAATGAAAGGGAGAAACGCTATGCAAAACGTAGAAGCTTACATTGAGGAAGATGTCCTTACTTGGCATAATTACAAAAACATATGCCAGGCACTCATTTACTTCCTTTGTTCCGATCTTCATTGCTTTCTAAGTGGTGTTCGTTGTGTAAGTTTGCTGGGGCTGCCATAACAAAATACCACAAACTGGATGGCTTAAACAGCAGAAATTTATTTTCTTGTGGTTCTAGAGGCTGGAAGTCTAAGATCAAAGTGTAGGCAAGTTTAGTTTCTCCTGAAGCCTCTTTCCTTGGCTTGCAGATGGCTGCCTTCTTCCTATGTCCTCCCACGGTTGTCCCTCTGTCTGCATTGTCTGTTCTAATATCCTCTTCTTATAAGGACACCAGTCATATTAGATTAGGGCCCACACTTGTGAGTTGATTTAACTGTAACTTCTTCTTTAAGGATACTCTCTTCAAAAATAATCACCTTCCAAGGTACTGGGGGTTAAGACTTCAGTTTATGAATTTTGGATGAAAACAGTTAAGACCATAATATTGGTCAATGAAATTCAAAACACAAGTATAAAATTGTTTAGGCTAATTTGGAGCTGTATCAATGACTACACTTTCACCATTAAACAATTTTTTTTACCAACGTATTCTTTTTTTTTTTGTTTTTGTTTTTTTGCGGTACGCGGGCCTCTCACTGTTGTGGCCTCTCCCGTTGCGGAGCACAGGCTCCGGACGCGCAGGCTCAGCGGCCATGGCTCACGGGCCCAGCCGCTCCGCGGCATGTGGGATCTTCCCGGAACGGGGCACGAACCCGTGTCCCCAGCATCGGCAGGCGGACTCTCAACCACTGCGCCACCAGGGAAGCCCCCAACGTATTCTTGACTACCTAACTAAAATTCTCTTATTTGGATACTGCTTAATAAACCCTAATAATATTAGTATCCTTATAACATCTCCCTTTTCTAAACTCTTAATTTTCCACAATCAACTTCAGTTATATTTCTTTTGTTGTCTCAATATTCTGTTTTGAATTTTTGAGAATGGCAGCCTATCTTTTGTTGCCTATATTTATAACATCTTTTTATTGCTATATACATAAGCAACTTATTCTCACTGGTTATCCCTGCCACATTATATCATAGAACTTCCAAGAAACAGTTGATTTTGTTTATAGTTTAAATTATTAGATCCCTTGTAATTAATACAGATACAATGTAATACAATGCAATCCATTATAGTAATCGTTCCCTATAATTTTCATTGACAGATAAAAAGCACTTATATTTGGCAATATTTATCACCTTTGAAACTACTGTGCTCTATTCACAGATAACATGTGTTTCTAAAGTTTAATAATGTTTAATTCTATTTTTTACAGTGAGAGTGGTTTATTTAAAAGTTGCAGTATCCTTACTTTCAATCCCAGGAACTAAGGTGTCCATTTGACAACATCATTAGGCTTTCTGTAATGAATATTTACTTCTTTAGATATAAATTATGGTAACATTCAAATCAGTGGACAAAGTAATCTGAAATGTTGTGGTATCATTTAACATTTAGGTTGTTTTTCTTGATGTTCTATTTTTTGTACTTTTGTTATTTCCATCCTAGTTTCTAAGAGTAAATTCTTGCTTTCTTAACATATTCACTACCAATCTATATACAGATATGCAAATCAGGACTGTATTCCTCCTTCAAGAATTTCTACCTCTGCACATCACTGTTTTCCCTCAAGATTTCTCAATATACTCTTCTAGTTTACTGTGCTATTTGCCCTCTTGAGAAAAAATGAAAGGGTAACATGATCTAGCTCTGATATTTATGACTTTATGAAAATCAATAAATTTTAATCTAATTGATATTTATTTCTCCCATTCATTCCTCCTAATCTAAAGCAAATGATTGGGAAACAGTAACTGGATTTCCCCTCCCTTCCAAGCATAGTTTAAATTATATTTCAGGGTTGGCACTGTATACAAAGTTTGAGAAACAATTCATTAAATGTGTCAGAAGACTGTTACACAAATTGGAAAGATAAATATTAGAAAAAGAATCTAAAGTTTTAGTTCACAGACTTCTGTACATTTGAAAAACCTCTTTGTGCATTTTTAATGGGAGTTAAAATTTTTATAATTATTGAAATTTTTATTGGGCTGATAATTTTAAAGCTCATAAAATAAACAATTTCTGGGGTTCAGTTACAGCATTTCCTTTGTAATTTTGAGTACTTTTTCGCTTCATGGCATCTACATGTGGATATTTCCTGAGGTTCTCAGAGTTTTGGTTTCTGACTATTGATTTTGCTTTTTCTTCAGGATGTTTTGAATAATTTGGGATCTTGTGAACTGGATGAAGATGATCTAATGCTTGATTTGGAATTTTTAGAGGAACAGAATCTTCATCCTTCAGGTAAATATTGAATAAATGCACAATATCATACAACTCTGGTCCAAGTCATTTAGCTTTCGTTGATAAGCTAAATATTGTTTAGGCTGCATTCAGTCTTTTCAATCCCCAGTTTCTGTATTCTGTGTGCAAGGCACATGCTAGGTACCCTGGACACATTATTCTGGTGATCTTACAATCTATTATGAAAATATAAATTTGATTGGAAGATAATTATTAAATAAGAAAAAATTATAAAACAAAAGTTCTTTCAAAGAGGGAAATTCTAAAGAAACAGTTAATGATAAAGTTAATATTTTCTTTTCTGGCAGGGGGGAGACAACAATTATAATCCTATTTTTCATTTATTTTATATAACCAAATGAAAGTTTGGTGGACCAAGTTTACTCTTTCAAATCTTAGCCACCTCAGTTAATAACTATGGTGGTTAATGTTAATATTTTCTTTTCTGGCAGGGGGGAGACAACAATTATAATCCCATTTTTCATTTATTTTATATAACCAAATGAAAGTTTGGTGGACCAAGTTTACTCTTTCAAATCTTAGCCACCTCAGTAATAACTATGGTGGTTAATGTTAATGTGATAAGGTTGACCTCAAAATTAGTAATTACCAATAGCAACCACAAGTACACACTCATAAACACATACACACACACACACACACACACACACACACACAGGGTTATAGTGTGAGATAAATAAGTTCTTGCTGAATGAATGAAGAAGGGAGCCCACTATATTTGTAATAGTTTAAATTTGTATTAAGGCATAAAGTTTAATATCTTCAAATACCAAAATTATTCCTTTTGTAGGACATAGGAATTAATTGTTCACTCAAATTTAGATATTTGACTAGAAAGGCAAGTGTTTATTTATTTATTTTTTACTACTAATAATACCTTGAACTTAGTCATTTTCAAGTTAAAGTAGAAGTAACATTAAAGCTTTAAAATCTTGAGTCATACTGCATACATTTAAGAAAACCAACCTCTTGGAATTTATTATCCATGTTTTTAACTTTTAGGAATTAGACATAATCTCTGAGGTTGTTTCCAGCTGTAATATTTTATGATGAATTTTTGTTCATGCAGTATTTTTATATTATAAATAAAGTCATAGTAACAATTGTCAAAAGAAGGAAATAACAATGTATGTATTTTTTTACACTCTTATTTTAGGCTAATATCAAAAAGGAGCTAAATAAAAATTTTTTCTGCTTAAATGTATATTTAGGATAACCATTTCTTGAGACAGTCTTCCTGCAGTTGATTTGACAGATATTCTTTTAAAAATGTAGATTTTTCTCACTTTTATGCAGGTACCTTATACAGTTTCATCATTCATGTGTATTTATATTGAAAGAGTCACACATGGTGACAATGTATACATTTTGGTGGGAAATATGTCAGTATCTAGCAAAACTATACATACATTTATCTTTAGATCCAGCTATCCAACATCTAGTAATTTAATCCTAACACACTGGAAATATACAAATTAATATATGCAAATAATGATTTATTGCAAAATACTTGCAAAAACAAGTATATTGGAAAACCTCAAATGTCCTTCAATAGGACATTGGTTGAATATACAATGGTACACTAAGCAGTCATTAAAAGGAATAATGATGGTGTCGATATGTGCTATAGCATGATTGTAAAGGTGAAGAACTTTGCATTGATGAATTAGGCAGGCAGTACCTAAAGTCACTGATCACTAACTTCACTACAAGTGTAACAACTAGACATTTTGTCCCTCTTAATGCAATGACTAGAGAAGTACACAGCAATACCACTCCTGCCCACAAGTACTTAAATCTATTAGTCTCTTGATTAAATAATGATTTTACAGGAAATATTGGGGTGAGGAGAGAGGGAATGTTAAATGGAATGATGGGATTGCCAGCAAGCAAACATAGGTATGGGGCATTCTACAGGGTAAATGGTCTGGTTTCTTCAACAAATAAATGGCATGTTAAAAAGGGGAGGGGTATTGTAGATTAAAAGAGCAAATGCCATGTGACATCTTTGTGTCAAAACATAAAAACACTATGCAAATATATTTCAGAGTTTATCAGAGAAGTTTGAGTAGTGATGGAATTATTATCACAGAATTATTTTTATTTTGTTGGGTGCTAAATATTTTTCTTTGGTTTTGTCTTTGAGGAAAACTCTTCATAGAGACGCATGTGGTTGAAATAATATGGTATCTGAGATTTGCTTTACCAACAGTATGGAGGAGGGAATAGATGAAACAATGTTGGTAAATTATTGAAAATTATCAAAGCTCGGAAATAGGTGCTTGGGGTGAAACTTTCATTGATGAGTTGTAATGTTTTCTCTATTTTAGGTATTTTTAAAGATTTTCACAATAAAAATAAAACCAAGTAATAAGTAAGCAGAATTATAGACAACATAGACATCTCAGCTGTGTTTGTTAGGCAACCATGATAAAGAGCAAAGAATGCCTTAAAAATATAAAAGAGTTAGCTCAATTTATTTGCTTGGGAACAAAAATGAACATTTGTAAACTTTAATTTCTCTTTTATAAAATAATGAGTGCAATGAACTTTATTAGTTTATTTTAAAAAATTATATAACAAATATGATGAATCTCCTGAATCTGCCTCAAGGTGTAGATAACTTGGTTGAAACCAGAACTAGGGCACCTTATGAATCAACTGAGTTAACCAAATTGTTCATAAGATAAATGATGTTACTTTGCATATCTGAAGTACAGTTATAGTAAGTGAGATAGTCCTTAAAGTGACTTGGGTTTGTTTAATGTTACTTAATAAAATGAAAACCTGTTTCACTTTGGATGCCACATTATGAGGTTTGAAAAAAGCCACAAATATCTGTTTATGTACATTAGCTCAGAAATAAGAATTTTTGGTTGAATTGGTTTTATACAATTTGTTTTTTTTTAAGCAACATAATTAAAGGTCTTATCAGAATATAAGAAGCTTATTATTGATAAATGATACTGGTAAAAAGCTCATTAATACTAAACATTCTAAAATACTGGTTTAAATAAAAGTCATTTTCAAAAGTCTGAACACTAAAATAATGGTACCGTTTAATTCTACTACTTATGTTACTGTGGACATCTTTTAATGTTCTTCTTATTTGATTCTTGCTATCTGTATTTTCATCTAAAAATGAATTATAAGTTTTCAGTTAGATTTTCAAAAGTTGACCAGTGCAGTGAACAATATGAATAATGTTTCATGAATCCTTTTAATATGTAAATATATCTATGGAGTCCTAAATTAGCACACTTCCTTCCTAAAAAAGAGGTAGTATGAATAAATAGTAGTATAAATAAAATATCTGTTTTAAAGTGCAGTAAGTGGATATTATCATTTTTTTTTTTTTTAATGAAAGCAAGAAAGGACAATTTCAATGAGAAAAAGGTGTATGAATTCAAAATGAGTTCCCGAAAGGAGACTTGCCTTAAGGAGAAAAAATAAAAGCAACTATTCTGAATAACTTACTCTGATCTTGGCATTATCTAATATTATCTTTTAAATTCTAATATAAAAGCTAAGATTTTAGATTAAAAAGCCTGTGGATAAGCCTTCCAGATGTCTTTTATTATGTTTTCTTCAATTAATGTTTAAATTACTTTTCTGGAAATTTTTTTATGTTCAGTTAATATGCATCATGTTTAAACATAGGATTATCAATTTGTTTAATACCAGATATTCCATTTCCCCTGTAGTAAATTATTATATTTACTGTTTTTCTGTTTAATGCATCATTTATAATGCACATATGACCAGTTATTTTTTAATTAAAAAATATGAGATGCTATCAGTTATAACTTGATAAATTAAAAAGTATATTAGTGACCTTCCCACTTTTTATCTTTCTTTACTGTCTTATTCATGTTGATATGGTGGTGTTTTTGCCACAGATGGAGTCATGCAAGATACTAGCAGTGATGTTGGTTAGATATACCTCAACAGCCTTTTGAAAAATAAAAGTACTAACAAGATTTACTAGCATTTAGTATCTCTAAGACTCAAACAGGTGCCCTGAAAATTTTATTTACCCTGAAATGCATGTTATGAACTACATAATCTGTCAAAGGAAAAATACCAGAAATATATTTTTGCCTAGTTTTCTTTATGTAGTTTTACATTTTTGTGATTAGGATTTTTTTCTATTAATTTAAGCATCTTACAAAATAATCATTCAAGAAAATAAGGTAATGATTAAAGAAGGATATGAAAAATAAAATGAAGCCACAGATAAGTTTGGCACACAAAATGTATACCAGTATTACCTCAGAGACCCAAACATGTTACTTGGAGTATACTACTAGCATATGTGAAGAAAGAAACAGAACCAATTGCATGATTAAAAATATATACCATCGGGCTTCCCTGGTGGCGCAGTGGTTGAGAGCCCGCCTGCCGATGCAGGGGACACGGGTTCATGTCCCAGTCCGGGAAGATCCCACATGCTGCGGAGTGGCTAGGCCTGTGAGCCATGGCCGCTGAACCTGCGCGTCCGGAGCCTGTGCTCCGCAACGGGAGAGGCCACAGCAGTGAGAGGCCCGCGTACCGCAAAAAAAAAAAAAAAAAAAAATATATATATATATATATATATATACCATCAATCATTCAGTCAATCAGTCAATGCCCTTTTTTAAATAAAGGAATTCTTGTTACTAAGAACTGAAAGATACTTTGCTCACATGTCTTTATAAGGTATAAATTATTTGATATCAATAGTTTCCTCAGCAACTGGTAGCATTATGTTACCAGTTCAGCAGAAGAAATTCTAAATGGTAACACATCAGTGTAGCAAAAGCTAGGAGCTTTATGAGGAGCTTGCTTAATCCCAAAATAAAATCTAGTTCCTTGTCCATAGTTCATATTCCTCAGCTAATTTTTTTTTTTTTTTTTTTTTTGCGGTACGCGGGCCTCTCACTGCTGTGGCCTCTCCCACGCGGAGCACAGGTTCCGGACGCGCAGGCTCAGCGGCCATGGCTCACGGGCCCAGCCTCTCTGCGGCATGTGGGATCTTCCCGGACCGGGGCATGAACCCGTGTCCCCTGCATCGGCAGGCGGACTCTCAACCACTGCGCCACCAGGGAAGCCCTGGATTACCCCATTTAATCCTAACAACAATTCTCTAGAAATTATTACTATTCTTGCTTTGATTATGAAGGAATGGAGATCCAGAGAGTGTTATTATTGGTCCAGGACTGCAGAGATAATAAGTGGCAGAAGTAGGGTTTAAATTATACCATGGTGACTTGGTGCCTACCTAATGTTTTCACAGAGCTCTCAATGACCTTTAGTTGCTAGAAAAAGCAGTTATAACAAAACTGAAAAATGTTCCTTTGTAATACAGTGTTTGAGTAACACTATAGTGAGGACAAAATTGGGACAAAAGTCATTTCCTGGGTTTCACCCCCTGGTGCTGTTGCTCTTTTCTGCCTTGAAAGGCTTAGAGTACCTGTTATCTGCTTGGTAGCCATTAGATGGCAATCGTGTTCTGATAATAATGATAGTGACCCTGTCATACATTTGTATTCAGCTTTACAGTTTACAAGGGACTTGAAATATGTTATCTCATCAGATTATCACGATAACACTCTGAGACAGGTGTTAATATATCCCAACTACAGTAGAGGAAGCAAATACTCTATGGTTAAAAACTTACTGAAGTTCGTATAGCCAATATTAACCCGGATCTTAACATTAAATGACGGTTTTTTCACTATCTTTCTGGATCTTGCGGCTTCTGATTTTACATAGTACAAATCTAATATATTTGTTTATATATTTTCCAAGCCCACTGAAAATCATAGTTACATCTTAGAAAAGGGGAAAGGGTTGCTTTAAGCAGACATGCTGAATGTGGTGAAAAATAAATACCTAGCAAAAAAGCAAGAGGAAAAGGCAAAAAAGCTTTGAAAAGTAGGCAAAGTCATAAAGCAGAATAGTATAGGGTCATTAAATGTAAGAACAGACATCGCCATCTGCATCAGCAGGTCATGAGGCATTACTGTATTGCAGTATATTATTCCATTACATTTAAAAATTATTGTAGCCTTGAATCATTGAGAAAAAATTATAGTCTGCATACTCTGATAAGATGGTAAGCTATAAAATTCACTTAGGAAATATATCTATCTGAACTGTTTTTATTTAACTCTTTAATATGTTAAGAGGAAACAGTTTCTTAGTTCTTCATAAATTTTATCCAGAAAGTATCATTTCCTAAGGATTCTAGATTGCAAAATTGGAGTATATTTTATTAAAATACTTTTTATATAATTTTTATATTTCTCCCCATATTCCTTCCCCCAAATTCTTGCAAATGACTGAATAAACAAAAGGAGAGCTGTGAGAAGGTTTACTAATTATCATTCTTGAAAATTCAGTAATTTATTTATGGCCTACTGGTAGGGTATTAGGGATCATGATATTACTTAAACTCAGGACTGTACAATTGGCTGTAACATCTATTTTCAGGATAGATCAAAATTTTAATGGTTTTTGTTTATTTCTTGGTTTTGGCAGATAAATTTATTGATTGACCAATAATTCATTAATTTGATACTTCGCTTTCAATTCCATTTTTTTAAATTTCAAACTTACCGGTTTTCAATATGATGTTCACCTGGGTGCATTGTTTTCGGTGTTTGGTTCATGATATTAAATGGCATCTTTAAATGACAGAAGAAAGGCCCTAACTGAAAGAGAATTTCAGATATTATGAAGTGGAGCCTCTCCTGCTTCTGCTCTCCATGAATATTCAGAGTTTTAATGGCTTTGGTCAATATCACACAATAGTTTGTAGTAGAATGTACTTCAAGAGAATTGCTTCAGCTACAAAGAAGGCTTTTAGATGAAACCATTTTTAAGGTCTAATAACTATAGCTGAAAAATGTTTACACATTCTGACCTAATTTAATATTAAATGACAATTTTAATGAAGTCATAGAATTTACTTGTGACCTGCTACTGTAGCATTTCATACTGTTATAAACTCTCTTCTGTGCAAAAGGGCAGTCAAAGGCCTAAGATCATTAGAGGATACAGTCAAAGGAAAAGATTTCTTTCATTCAGCATAGTTTTTCTGGAGCAATTAGAAAGAAAATATGTGTCTCAATATAGAATTTCATGGCCTTGTACAATTACGTGGTGACATCTCCACACAATTGCTTGAATAACGCCAGCAACATCAGCTGTCACAATCGAAGCGAACAAGTAATTAAGAAAATTAATGCTGGTCTTTCTCCTGAAGAAGTGGGATATTTATGTTTTTAAAATTGTTCACCAACAAGAAAAATAACCACTGACATGAAACATAATTTTCTACAGTGCCTGAGGCAGAAAAGATAGAAATAATAATGAACATTCGCACTATTACAACGAATTAAGTTGTAATTGTATACACCACAATTACAGAGTCCCTTTTCCTTGGATTATAAAATTTTAATAGCATCATTTTATCAGGCGTCACCATAGCATCTAGCATCTTGACCCTTTTATTTATGTTCTGCTTCTGCATCTTATTAACCAAAACTTCCAAAAGTTGACAGTGGAATTGGGGGTCTCATTCTTATGAGGACCACTTTTTTTTCTCTAACCATACACCTTAGTATGCTAGGATAACCTACACTTGTCTGAATAATTAGTAAAGAAAACAATTAGAAAAGACCACAACTTGTCTGAATAATTAGTAGATTTGAGTGAGCCATGATATTTGTGTCAAATGCTGATTCCCCAACCTTTTGATAAGAAACTGCTCAGTTTATTGCTTACCGAAGTGAGGGCGAAACGCCACCTCTGATGAACGCTGGTTGTCTTTCGGAGGGGAAAGAACAAGTTAGGATTTATAGAGATTTTGAATTTGGTTTAAAGCAGATATTTCAGTTTGAAGGTTTGACTGGGATTGGGATTAGATAAATAGTTTCAGAATGTAAGATTTGTGGAAGCTACAAGGCAAGGATTTTAAAGTGAAAGGATGATTCTTAGTGCATAAACTGTTGATGCTTTCTACTGAAAAATTGGTAGGTCTTTTGGGAAAGCCCTGTAATGAACAGTGAAGCTATTTGAAATAGTTAAGTTATTCCAATAAAGACAGTAAAATAGTAAAATGATGTTCACATACACAGTCACCTATTTGGGAGTTGGTAGTTTTAGGTGTTAATCCCCACTGAGGGAGACAGAGGGATAGACCATTTTTAGGTGGAGGCATCATGCATCCAGATTTTCACTATTGTTTGAGGTGTCATCATCACATATCAAGTCATTGTCTCATCATCCATACATCATGTTAGATTCTGAAGATGACATATCTGAACTCTGCAACATAAATAGTAAAATAAGGTTTCTGATCAGGATTTGTTATCCACTCTCAGCCAGCAGTCGAGTGCCCAGATTAAATAGGAGACGAGACCCCATCCCCATTCTGAAGAGCCTACAGAACCCGATATGGGGTTGTTAACGAAACTACTTTAATTTTCTGATATCTTTATTTTTAGTCAGGATACTTTGGGTAAGAGGACAAAAGCGTCTCCAGCCTCGGCTGCAAATGGATATTCTGAATAAGGATTAGTTAGAAGAAATCTCTCCTGGACTGAACTATTTTAAAATTTTGTCTCAAGTACAGTCTGCTCTCAACATCCTAAAAATGATAGGACATATAAAAATATTATCTGAATGATAGGTTAAACCAGCTTGTCATTGCAAATATGTCCACATTTGAAGATGATTAAGACAACTGAAAAGTTTTTTTATTGTCTCCTTGTGAGATTTTGTCTTCTAATTGAACATTACTCATATGCACTGAAAGATCAGGACTTTTTGGATATCTTGGCACCAATAGTAATCTGGATCTGCTCCCTCATTAGAGTATTCATAGATCAGACAATTATTAAAATACATATTATTGGGGGGTAATAATGGTAAAAAATATTCTGAGGAAAATGGAAATAAAGGTTATCACTAATTTTACCAGGTGGTTCTTCTTAATAACATATTTTAATGATTTAAAGAGTCACATTTTACTATCTCTGATATTGATGTATTTATAATGAAGATTTTTTAAAAATTCTATTAATTTTTTGGCCACACTGTTTGGCATGTAGGACCTTAGTTCCCTGACCAGGGGTCGAAACCGTGCCCCCTGCATGGGGAGTGCAGAGTCTTAACCACTGGACTGCCAGGGAAGTCCAGTATAATGAAGATATTTTAGCATCGTGTCCTAGATGGACAGCGGTTTTATTTTTCCTTTAAATTGTTACATAAAATGTGTCTTGCAATTAATGGTGTCTTAGATCCAAAAAAATATATCTCTTTAGATTAGTGGTCCCCAAACTTTTTGGCACCAGGGACCAGTTTCGTGGAAGGCAGTTTTTCCATGGGGGGTCGGGTGATGGTTCAGACGGTAATGTGAGCGATGGTGAGCGGCAGATGAAGCTTCGCTCACTCGCCCACCACTCACCTCCTGCTGTGTGGCCCGGTTCCTAACAGGCCGTGGACCGGTACCAGTCCGTGTCCCAGGGGTTGGGTACCCCTTCTTTAGATAATAGGAATTTGAGAGAGCCGTAGGGGTGAAGTGTTAACCTGTATATCTTTGACTTCATATTGCCTACATTTAAAGAATCCAGAATACTCCCCAATTCTGATTGGACACCCTTAAAGAGTCATATTTGCTTTTACATTGTTTTATTATTTTGAAAAGTAAAACATTTATCATCTTCAGTATGGTACTAACTGCAGTACTCATAATTCTGTACTTGTGTACGTGGGACATATACCATATTATTGTTTTGTGCTTATCCATGCATTTATATGTTCGTATTTTTTCCTAGTCCTACCTACTATGATCTTCATTATCCTTACATATAAAAAAAACTACCCTTTAGAGAAGAGATTTCTGTTACTAAGAATTACATTTTTATCTCATATTCTACATTTTTATCACTCTGTGAAAATAAGAGAGGTCAACTTCAACCATCACTTAGAGATACTGACTCCAGAGTCTCTACCTCCAGTTTAAGCCTCTTTCACGTACAGATATATGTATATAACAGTCTGCTAACAATTTTACTCGATGTCAGTAATATGCTTTGTATTTATTTTTATTTTTATTCATTTATTTGGCTGTGCTGGGTCTTAGTTGCGGCACACGGGATCTTCAATTGCGGCATGCCTGGATCTTCAGTTGTAGCATGCAGGATCTTTATTTCCAGCATGCGAACTCAGTTGTGGCATGTGGGGTCTAGTTCCCTAATCAGGGATCAAACCCAGGCCCCCTGCATTGGGAGTGCAGAGTCTTAGCCACTGGACCACCAGGGAAGTCCCAGTAGTATGCTTTAGATTTAATAGATTCAAGATTAACCTTATTCTTCCTGCCTCTTACTTTGTTCTTCTCTATTTATTTAATCTCTTGGTGAATGTCACCAACATTATGCAGACAAAAAATTGAAGCCAGACGTCACTAGGTTTAATTGATTCTGCTTTTCAGCTATTCTTGATTCTACACCCTTCTCTCCACAATTCCTGTTTCAGTCTTTATTTGGGCCAGGATCATTTTCCTCTAATTCTATGTGACCCGGTTGGTTTTTGAGGCCCTTTCTCTGGCCCAAATGTACATTAGTGCCATCTTTGTTTTTTCTTTTTCCTCAGTGCCAACCTTGATGCAGAACTCAGGTCCTCTTTCAATTTCCCATCTCTTACCCCACTGCACAAAAAAAATTCTATCAAATAAACACTTTCATGATTAATGTTGACTTTATTTCAGAACTTGGAGTCAAGGTGGAGTAATCATCTAGTTCCAGTGAGAGAGAAGGTAGACAGTGTATTCAGGAGTTTCATTTTGCTCTCTCTCTGGACTTTTCTCCGTTTCTTTCCTACAGCCACATTTTTCTCCAAATTCTGGCCCATTTGTCCTTTTTCCTTCTTTAATTCATGCAAAGCAGATCTACAGGCTACTCTCAGGGCTAGGTGTCAGCTGGCTCATAGGCCCAAAGGCAGAGGCTCCACCTCTAAAATGGTTTAGCAGAGCATTTTCCTATCAAAGGTAGGGCTCTCCCAACTAGATTATGCTGCTACATCTTGTCTCTATCTCCTTACATGCTTGCCTCCTGTTTTAAGTTTGACCTCCTCTAATCCATTCTCCATATTGCCCACAAGGTATGCTAGCATGCCAACCTGATATTGGTCACTGACGTATCTTTAAAATTTTCAGTATTCCCCATTGCTTTCATTATAAATTCCAGTTTCATTAGTGTGGCTTACAAAATTCCCAAACTTCAATACTCACCACTTTTTCTACATAGCAAGATTGACTTCAAGCAAATAATTATTGAAGGTGTACTATCAGCCCTAAGATTATGGTAGCAGACACGGGCCATGTAGCATATGGCCTAATGGAAAATTCTATTTTTAAATGATTGTTAAGGAAGAAAACAGCAGTATGCAGTGGAAGGATATAGCCATCTTGGCAAGAAAAGACTTCCTGAGGAGGTGATATTTAAGCTTTTACATGAAGGATAAGTGGGTGTTCAGTGAGGTGGTGGGGGAAATGGCTTAGCAAATTGGAATTCTTAGAGGAAAGTGTGACACGTTGAGGAACATCAAGGAAGCCCAGCGTGCTTTGGCAGAGTAGGGAGTAAATGGCGCTAGCTGAGTGACTTGAATGAACCGTGTTCCTTCTCGCCTGTATGATGTTTGAAGTGCTGTCTTCTGATCCTGAAACGTTCTTTCCTTTCTTATTAATTATCCATGTTCAACTGCTAAAATAAAGTCTGAAACCACTGATCTGTTTGAATGAAATTAGAACACTCTCTAACATCATACACAAAGTAATAAAATGGATTAAAGACCTAAATTTAAGGCCAGACACTATCAAACTCTTAGAGGAAGACATAGGCAGAACACTCTATGACATAAATCACAGCAAGATCCTTTTTGATCCACTTCCTAGAGTAATGGAAATGAAAACAAAAATAAACAAGTGGGGCAAAATGAAACGTAAAAGCTTGTGCACAGCAAAGGAAACTATAAACAAGACGAAAAGAGAACCCTCGGAATGGGAGAAAATATTTGCAAATGAAGCAACTGACAAAGGATTAATCTCCAAAATATACAAGCAGCTCATGCAGCTCAATATCTAAAAAACAAACAACCCAATCCAAAAATGGGCAGAAGACCTAAATAGACATTTCTCCAAAGAAGATACACAGACTGCCAACAAACACATGAAAAGATGCTCAACATCATTAGTCATTAGAGAAATGCAAGTCAAAACCACATGAGGTATCACTTCACACGGGTCAGAAAGGACATCATCACAAAATCTGCAAGCAGTAAATGCTGGCAAGGGTGGGGAGAAAAGGGAGCCCTCTTGCACTGCTGGTGGGAATGTAAATTGGTACAGCCACTATGGAGAACAGTATGCAGGTTCCTTAAAAAAAATAGAACTACCGTATGACCCAGCAATCCCACTACTGGGCATATACCCTGAGAAAACCATAATTCAAAGAGTCATGTACCACAGTGTTCACTGCAGCTCTATTTACAATAGCCAGGACATAGAAGCAACCTAAGTGTCCATCTATAGATGAATGGATAAAGAAGATGTGGCTCCTATATACAATGGAATATTACTCAGCCATAAAAAGGAACAAAATTATTTGTAATGAGGTGGATGGACCTAGAGTCCATCATACAGAGTGAAATAAGTCAGAAAGAGAAGAACAAATACTGTATCCTAACGCACATATATGGAATCTAAAAAAACAGTACTGATGAACCTAGTGGCAGGATAGGAATAAAGACGCAGCCATAGAGAATGGACTTGAGGACACAGTCGGGGAAGGGGAAGCTGGGACAAAGTGAGAGAGTGGCATTGACATATATACACTACCAAACATAAAATCGACGGCTAGTGGAAAGCCGCTGCATAGCACAGGGAAATCAGCTTGATGCTTTGTGACGAGCTAGAGGGGTGGGATAGGGAGGGTGGGAGGGAGGCTCAAGAAGGAGCGGATATGGGAACATATGTATATGTATAACTGATTCACTTTGTTGTACAGCAGAAACTAAAAACATTGTAAAGCAATTATACTCCAATAAAGATATTAAAAAAAAGTCAGTATGTGCACAGGAGAAAATAAAGGTGATACTAGGCAATGATGTTAAGGGCTAAATAAATACATTATTGATATGTTCAGGGGAAAGAGATATTTCTGTGGGCTGCATTAGGAAGCATGGCTTCAGGAGAGGTTGTACTTACACTTATTTAAAGTGCAGTAAAGTCTCAGGTGGGAAAGAATTCTATGAGTAGGAATTAATAATAAAGAAAAGATTAAAGAAGTAAATATTTAATTTGTCTGAACTTCAAAAGCAAAGATTAGGAATTATTTATGCAATTTTTAATCCTATTACTATTTTTCTTTTTTCTCATGTGTTTTTAAATAGTTGAAAACAAAATAGAGCTTTGTTTTTTACTTTTGCTATAAAATAAAATACTAAACGTGTTAAGTATTGGAACAAAAGGATGACTTGTTAATTTCAAATATATGAGTCTGATGATATATATCAATAAAAATCGTTATAAAATGTTAACCAGCGGGACTTCCCTGGTGGTCCAGTGGTTATGACTCTGTGCTTTCAATGTAGGGGGCGTAGGTTTGATCCCTGGTCAGGGAACTAAGCTCCCACATGCCGTACGGCATGGCCAAAAAGTTTTTAAAATATATATATTAACCAGGAATTATAGTTCTACGAATTGGTACTTGGCAATATGCCTTTCTGAATAACTCTGTGCTTCTCTGACTAGCAGAATTGCTTTTAAGTTGTTCTGAACAATCTTCTCAATGCAAATGTCTAAAAGAATTCTAGATTATTCTTTTTAAGAATATTTTTAAATGTGTTTCTGTGGGATAAGGAAGTAATATATCTACAGAAAGTAAAAATATACTTCAAAGGCAAATATTTAAAAGTCAGTAATTATCAAAGGCAGCGTTCTTTCTAACCAGATAGCAGACAGTTTGTAAATGTTAAGGTTCATTTTTTTTTTTTTTTTTTTTTTTTTTTTGCGGTACGCGAACCCCTCACTGTTGTGGCCTCTCGCGTTGAGGAGCACAGGTTCCAGATGCGCAGGCTCAGCGGCCATGGCTCACGGGCCCAGCCGCTCCACAGCATGTGGGATCTTCCCGGACAGGGGCATGAACACGTGTCCCCTGCATCGGCAGGCGGACTCTCAACCACTGTGCCACCAGGGAAGCCCCTAAGGGTCATTTTTGTGTGTCGAGTAGCCAAAGCTGTATTCATATTTTTTACGGTAGTGGTAACTAATACAGATACTTTTCCTAGTTCAGTTGCTTATTTCTTTGAGGATTTTTTCTCTTAACATAGAGAAAAACATTTCTCTATCATATCATTTTAGAAAAAGATGGGAACTTAGATATGTTCTAATCCAGCAATCTTTGTATACGAGGAAATTTAAATCCATGTGTAAAGTGACTTAGTCAGCATCATCTAACTTGCAAAAATAAGGAATATAGAATGGAAGGCTTTGGATTAACCTTTTGCATATATATTCTAATAACATTAATGAATATTATAAATTACAATATGCTAAATATTTGTTAAGCAACTATGAGTGTAGATAAGGTACTCTAAGACCCTATTATGGCATCCTGTAAAAATTTGTGATTGACTTTATCCAATAGATATAGTCCAAAGCTATAGTGATTATTTTCATGAAACATGACTGAACACCTGGTGGAAAGAAGACCACACTTTAAACAAAAATTTAAGCAGGGGTATTTTTTTTATCAACTATATGATCTTGAGTGTATATACACATGATAAAATGTAGATCTGAAATTCCAAGTGTATTTTAAATTTGACTTTAACTGTATTCAGTAATACACATTTGTATGTGTTAATTTTGAGCTTAGAGGCACGATGAGATTTTTGTTGTTCTAGAATAAAGCAAACTATACTCTTAATGATTAGAATATAGTGTTAATCAGCCCCATTTTGCAATCTATGTTTTATTATAGTCACCAGGAACAGAAACTCATTTCCCTAAGAGGCATACCTGTGGTTTTGTTATATTAGCCAGATTTTTAGCACTGACAGATCCTCCTTGATCCAGTTTGCAGATATGATGCCCATAGGTTCTAAATCAAACAAGTGTTATGCTAATCTCACTTTAATTTTTCCTTTCGATCTTTATATTTTCAGTACTCCTCAGGAGATGAATATATTTGCTAAGAATACAAAAGCTTTATCCTATTATGCAGAGTTGTTTTGTTAAGCAGAATTTCACAGTCGAATCTGTCCTTTTTATTTTTCTCCTCCTGTTGATGCACTACCATCTTTCTCTGACTATATCTTTCTTTCTCCAACAACAAAAAAGGAAATGCTTTCATACATTTATTGGGTAACAGAATTATATAGAAAAATATATATTTATTTTTATATAGTAAAATATTAAGTAAATAATATGAAAATCAGAATGTCAAAGTGATGTCTTAAATGAAACTCATTGATGAAGGTGAACCAAGTTTGCCGCTGAAGAATGTGTTCTCCTAGGCAAAATACTTTATGACACGTGTCTCACGTGTATTTACTTTAGGAGGTGCTTCTTGTTTTCCTTGTCTGTCTATAAATACATAGATGGTTTTACCTTAGGTCTCTGAATTTATTCTCACACATTTGGTCATTTATTAGTAATAAGTATAGCCTCTGATGCCTGCATAGGGATGCCACTCATCCTATGATAGATACTGTTTAGCTTAGAATTTGCAAAATTAGACAGATGCTAGATATGATTTAAATCTTTCTCTTAATACCAAAGCTGTCAGGAAACCACCTATGTCATGAAAATTCGAGAATTAATAACAAAAAGTGTACATTTAAATTTCTGTGCTTATGGAAGAATAAAAAATAAAACTGTTGTAAATATCTTTTAGGGACATTTACATAGAAGTGAATCTGTGTGTGACTAAAACAAATCAAATTGAACTCTTTTGTTTTTGTTGTCAGTGTTTTATTTTGTGCATTATAAATAAGTAGAGTTCAATGAATAGCTTTTTAAAACATGCTCATAGGCTGTAGTAAAGAAAGTCATATACCCTGTTCGCATAGGCATGCTCTGTGGTTTTGTTAGAACAGAAGTAGTTGAGTGAGTGTGTGTGTGTGTGTATGTGTGCACATGTCATGTAAATCTTGGGAGAGAGGGGAGAGAGGGAAGGGAAGGGATGGCAGGAGAGGGACGAGAGAGATATCAGAGAGAATTAAGCATTGAATAAATGGATGCATGAATTCATTATAAAAATATGGCAAAAAAGGTTTAGCTCATAAAAATATTATCCTTATAAAAAGATTAAGATACAATCCAATGATCCATAATAATGTTTGATTGAAAATTCCTGAGAGTAATTATAGATCATGAGGCATTTCAAATGTATTAGATGAAGAAATAAATCATCTATAACTATGTACGCTCCTCTTTAACCAGACCATATTTGTTACAAAGCAAATTTCATTTATACAGAGATTTGCTGGAGTATTAACTATTTTGTCAAAGTGCTTTTGGATGAAGAAACATAATGTACTCATTTTCATTTTCTCGATTGCTTTAGAGAAATAAAAGTCACGTTGAAATATATAGTAAGTAGAATAAAATAAATCAACCTACAGGATTAAGTTGAGAGCAAATTCTTATTTTCTTTTATAGGAGGTAAATATCTTTGTTTATTAGAAATTGTCATTTGCTCCAAATAAGTTATATAGATACTTTACCTTAAAGGAGGGGAGCATAATTTCCCACGTCTGAAGTATGGGCTGCACATAATGACTTCTTTCCAAGGAGTGTAGTATGGTAGGGGTGAAAAAAATAATAATACTGTTACAGTGGAGAAATCTGTACAGTTGATATGTGTATGATGTCATAAAAGTAGCTTTACCTCCATAATCTTCCATCTAAAACCCATAACCTCAGTTTAATCATGAGGAAAGTATCAGAAAAATTTTAATGGAGGAGGATTCTATAATATACCAGTATTTCTCAATATTGGTAAAGTCATGAGAAACAAGGAAAGTCTGAGAAACTGTCACAGCCAAGAGAAGCTTAAGGAGATAAATTATATTTGTGGACCCAATTTCAGTGTGTGTGTGTGTGTGTGTGTGTGTGTGTGTGTGTGTGTGTGTAGACTTTTCCACACCAACAAGCAATTCTCAAATACCAGCAAGAGTGTCTGAAAATTCAACGCAACTCTGACACTGTCTAGCCAGAGATAGGATCAGATTCCACAGGTAAATAGCTCAGTCCCATAAGTCCACCTTACATTTTAGAAGCCAATCACAAACCCAGGTCACCTGTACTTTTGACCAAAAGGCTACAAAGGGAGGTTCCAAGGACTCTCTCAACTCAGGATGCCAGTTGCAAGTCCAGGTTATCTGTACTTCTGACAAACTGACTATAAATCACAGGTTCCCATGATCCCCTGCTTGGGTTGGATTGATTTCCTAGAACAGCTCATAGAAACACATTTACTCCCTAGATTACCAATATGCTACAAAGGATATTGAAGGATATGAATCAACAGCCAGACATCGAGATGCATAGGGTGAAGTTCCAAACAAAGTATCTTCTGTCCTCATGGAGTTTTGGGGCCCAGCATGGTGGCACATAGAAGTGTTCTGGTTTCCCAACCTGGACACTCTCTGAACCCTGTCTTTTGGGGTTTTTATAGAGGCTTCATTACATAGGAATGATTGATTAAGTCATTAGCTATTGGCTATTGATTCAACCTCCAACCCCTCTGCCCTCCCCAGAGATAAGGGGGATGGTATTGAAAGTTTCAACCCTCTAATCACAAGGTTGATTCCTTTGGTTACCAGGCCTATCAGGTGATTTAGGGGCATTCCAAAGTCACCTTATTAACATAACAAAAGACAGCTTGGTCACCCTCTTCACTTAAGAAATTCCCAGGGTTTTAGGACCTCTGTGCCAGAAATGGGGACAAAGACCAAATATATATTTCTTATTATAAATCATAATATCACAGGAGACGTGAGAACTAAATGTAATGTGGTATCGTAGAACAGAAAAAGAACGTTCGGTAAAAACTAAGGAAATCTGAAATAAACTTTATCCTTTAGTTGATAATGTTAGTCCATTAATTGCAACAGATATACTATACTATTATAAAAATTAATAATAGGGTAAATTGGGGGATATAGAGCACCTCTTTGTACTGTTTGTTTGTAAATTGAAAACTGTTCTAAAAATAAAGTATATTAATAAAAAGAAAACAATACTGCTTTATTTGTTTAGTGTTCCCTTTCAGAGGAATTAGGCTCAAAAGTAAAATATTGATGAAAAAAGACATGCCCACATTACCGTTGTAGAAGTTCTTAACGTTATTGTAAGGACACAGTATCATTGGTTTATATGAAGAGCTGTTTTAATGACACAGGTCTGTTGACAATCCATTAGAAGACAGGCGTTTGAATTAGTAAACTGCACACATAAAATGTGAGAAGTTTCCCATGTAATCTTTATAATCATATATAATGTGAGACTTAAGGGATTAAGGGTATATGTCTTTACATTTCAGGAAAATATGCAACTATTATAGCTCATTTATTTTATTCCCAAGAGTTATAAAACAGTATTTGTGAAGAGGGTTTGAATTAAAACATGGGATTTGGAAAATATTGTCAGAAAACTGTGTAAATTGTGTCAAACCGCTCTTGGTGGCTTGATGTTAGAGAAAAGAATTACTGTATTTTAAATGATATAAGCAAATAAAACCTTTATTTTTCCAATAGTACAAAACAGCAGTATATCTATCATGTTAATAGAGATTATATGGCTTGTCAAAATTTAAGCAACAAGATTATCCTTATATTTGGCAAATGTGTGATTTGAATGGCTTGTGTTTTAGTTTTCAATTTTTAACTTTTTAGTTGGAATATAGGTAGTCAGAGTAAATACACTTCATCAATTAAGAATTATTGTTTTATATTTCAGTTCATTTGACAGAAATTACGTGCTTAGCAGAGATCTCTCCTGTCTCATTATAATTCTGTGTACAATAGGAGAGCGAATCAATCATTAATGGAAACCAAACAACATGCTGTGAAAACATAAAGAAGAAATAATCTGTTCTAATGTCCAGGGATGGGAACTATCAGGGAAATCTCCAGTCTTTATGGACCAAGTCTTGAGAACCAAATGGGAGATCCATGAGAAAGGAAGACATATGCGGTGGATGCAATACATGCCTTCCAAACAGTCCAAGTCCTGGATACATTTCAGGAAAAATTTAAATACTGGTAGTAGTTGTCATTTAATTATACTTTTTATCTGGTACACTTTCAAAGAGAGTTTCAGTTGGCATTTTTTTCTTTGTGTAAATTAATGGGATTGCAGTTAACGATTTGGAGTCACTTTATTCATTAAATGAATTTCTGATAAATTGTGAAAATGAATATTTACATATCAAGTTACATCTAACATTTGAATTTCTATTTCAGATGTGTTTTCACTAGGGAAAAACATGATCTCAACCATACAAAAAGATGAAAAATGTGAAAAGGAGGTAAAAATCATTTGCAACAATGTCAAAATTTATTTTCAAGGAGATTTCTGCTTTTGTGAGTTCAGAGTCTGTATGCATTTAAATCTCCAGTACAAACTCTGAGTGAAATTCATCAAAAATGAAATCAATCCACATTATCTTAGTACTCTTAAAAGCATGTGTAAATTAAAATATATCACATAGCTAATTCCAATTTTATTGACAGTTCATACTGCCTCACAGGGATTTGAATGTTTAAATATTTTAGCAGCCACACTGGTTAGTGTTTCAGGAATGTCACTGCCTTAGAGGTATAGTAAAATTCACCAGCTGTGAAAGTCATACAGCAAACGTTTTTTCCTTTTTTTTTTTTTTTTTTTGCGGTACACGGGCCTCTCACTGTTGTGGCCTCTCCCGTTGCGGAGCACAGGCTCCGGACACGCAGGCTCAGCGGCCATGGCTCACGGGCCTAGCCGCTCCGCGGCATGTGGGATCTTCCCGGACCGGGGCACGAACCCGTGTCCCCTGCATCGGCAGGCGGACTCTCAACCACTGCGCCACCAGGAAAGCCCAGCAAACGTTTTTTCAAGATTTATTTTTCTTACAATAAAGTATGTTGTTCCTATGTTTATGTATTTACATCCTACCTTTTTCCCCTCGACAGATTTAATTAACCCTATAATAAATGTGTGTGTGTGTGTGTGTGTGTGTAATTACTGATGGATGAATAACAGGGTGATCTTTTGTACCTGACATGTTGGTTTTAGAGAACCTCATTAGGAAAACTTTTGCAGTATTGCCTGAGCTGATGAAGGATTGGAAGATATTTTTAATACTTCTGTGATAATGAAAATAAGTTTCACCAATAGCAGAAGTCCAAGTTAGCGTTATAAAATATTAGAATTAGAAATAATATTTTTCATGCTTTATTACATGCATAAATCTAAATTTATGCTAAGTAAAAGTGTTTAAGGAGAAGATGATCTCTTTTGCAGAAGAAAAAGTCAAGAAAATTTGAGAGCAGATTATAAATAGAACTAATAGAATAGAACTCATGGAATTTGTTTTACCTTTAAGGAATTATGTTTATGGACATTTTTACATATCTCTGTAATGCTGGCTTAAGGAAAGGAGGATTTCCTAAATGCTCACATTTTAATAGTTTAAATTTCCTAGGAGGCAGCTATGGGTGTAAAAAAATGTGAAATTAAGGGAAAGAACCTCTGGAGCTGATTTTTCTCAGGTTAAACACCAAATTTTTAAAAAGGTAAAACTGATGGCTTGTTTTTAATTTCACAGAAGGCTTAGTTTACAGAGAGGAATGACTTATGTTTCTTTTTAGAGATTTACTTAGCCCAAAGGAAGTAATGATCTTCTAGAATGTACATGCTTTATTATCTAAATTCACTCAAATATCTAACTTTACTCTCCAGCGAAACAAATTTATAAATAGAGGAAGAAATGTAAAACATCATAAGAATCTAAGAAATGTCTAAATGAATAGCTATAACTAGTGAGAGCACGAGAGTCATGGGCAAAGCACTCTGGGCTTAAAAACAGCAAGAGAGCAAGTCTAAACTGCAACTATCATGTAAGTGTCCTCTACATTGATGTTAGTGTGTCATTTGATATAATTTATAAAAACAAACAAATAAACAATAACACACCAAAACCCTTCCTTTTAGGAGTCTTTCAAATTAATTTGGTTGTGTGTTCATATAGACAAGGACCACAAATTAAGGATCGTGACAAGAAAACACTGTCACTACAACACAGAAAAAGACATCTACTCCTAACAGTTCAGTTTGGGAAGAAAAGTAAGAAAAAAAGGAAAAAGTAAAAAGATTAATTTACTTGAAATTTCAGCTATTAGTGAAATTAAAGTTATATTGTACTGATTAACTCTGTAAAAGAATTAGTATGGTTAGAAAGAATGCATAAAATAAAGCCACACAATTCATCTTTGGAATGCATTCTGTAAATCTCTAGGAAAACTCCACCAGTGCCTGACTTTGATAGGAGTAGTACACTGGAGAGTATTAGTGTGGGGAAAGCCTCCCGTTACTGATAACTTGGGAAATAATAAAGTAATGAAATCCCATGTCTGTTTCCTACTCACTGTTTTTTACAGTGTTTAAAGTTTTTAAATCCCATCAATCTAGTGGTAATTACATGGAGATGAAAATTTAGAAATCCTTCTTTCCGTACTGAGAGAGTGCGTACCCGGTAGTGGTTTGGCACTCATAGCCTCACTAGGATATAAAATTTCGAAGTCTTTGGAATGTACTGTGGCTGCATTAGGAGCTACAGCAACTATTAAAACCCAACAGAATAGAAAAGTTCAAAAGATAACATTTGACTTTAGTTTTAAAGGATAAGGAGGAATTTGTCAGACTGGAAAAGACAGGAAGCACCACCTACAAGACAGGAGAATGGTTTGGGTAAAAAGGAGCAGAAACATGAAAGAGCGGAGGATGTTTGGGGTGCAGCACGTAGTCTGGAGTGATGTGAAAGGAGGATGGAAGATGAGCCTGTGAAACTAGTGGCACATGATTTGAGGGGGCGTGTATTTCAGACTAGGGAATTTAGGCTTTATGTTGTCAGCATTTGAGATTTGGTTAAGATTTTGCTACATAGAGGAATACTGTGATGAAAGTATGGTTTGAAGGAGTTTATACAATTTTAGCGGCCCACTAGCTTTTCTTATTCATTGAATCCTTGTCTCAACTCCTGCCTCTTTCCATTATTCTCCTTATTTTCTTGTTAGACGCCGATGTGGTTAGTGTTGGCCTCTGTGTGCACAGTCGTCTCATGTCAGCATCCTGATCTTTCTCATTCTTTCCTCTTCTTCATTTTCATTATTCTTTTAATGTAATCAAATGCAATTTTTGACCTTTGAATCAAATATGAAAACCGCATTAAAAATCTTTAAACAAGCAAATAGTACTACAGCTCACTTAATTTCACTAACTGAGGTTTCATTATTGTAAGGAGGCAAGGAAGATAGTAATTTTACATTTGTGAAGAACAGGAAGAAACCCAAATTTACTATTTCTATCAGACAATTTCCTGCTGACTTTTTTTTTTTCTTTATGGTACGCGGGCCTCTCACTGTTGTAGCTTCTTCCGCTGCGGAGCACAGGCTCCGGACGCGCAGGCTCAGCGGCCATGGCTCATGGGCCCAGCCTCTCCGCGGCATGTGGGATCTTCCCGGACCGGGGCACGAACCCGTGTCCCCTGCATCGGCAGGCGGACTCTCAACCACTGCGCCACCAGGGAAGCCCCCTGCTGACTTTTTTAAGCTTCTGTTTATTTAATAATAATAACTGAAGATTTAAAAATATGTCTCAGTATCTAATATTGCTATTGGGCCATTCAGTTCTAAATTAGTTTACTTCTTAGAAAAGTGAAAATATAAGATATAGTAACCAGAAATCACGTTTCTACGAAATAAGCTTTATTTCTGGAGGGATCACATCTCTTAAAATTAGATCCTGCGATTATTGTTTATTGAGGTAGACACTAACCAAATTAACACCAATATAGTGCTCATTCTGTTGACAAATTGTGTGGAATCTTTATCTTTTGGATAAAAACGTAATGGAAAAATAGGATTGCAGTATTCTCTAACTTACCACTAGGCCAATAAAAATGATTCCTTTGGCTTGCAAATAAGTCTGAATCTTTGTAAGAGGGTGGGAAACATTAAGTGATGGCAAATTAACAGTATTTTATTTGTGCTGATTTATGTGTACTATTAATATGGAGATATTTTAAGTTGTTAAGTGGTTTTCACCTAAGCTGTGTAATATATGGCTGCCTCAGATAATGACACTTAAAATTTCAGTCAACATTAAATTTTACTCCTGGGCAGTGAATGATAGAGACTCATATATATATATATAGAGAGAGAGAGAGAGACTCATATATATATATATATATATATATATATTATATATATATATATATGTATATATACAAAATACAGCAGGTTCTTATTAGTCATCCATTTTATACACATCAATGTATACATGTCAATGCCAATCGCCCAATGCATACCACCACCACCACCACCCCCCTGCTACTTTCCCCCCTTGGTGTCCATACGTTTGTTCTCTACATCTGTGCCTCTACTTCTGCCCTGCAAACTGGTTCAACTGTACCATTTTTCTAGGTTGCACATATACGCATTAATATACGATATTTGTTTTTCGCTTTCTGACTTCACTCTGTATGACAGTCTATAGATCAATCCACGTCTCAACAAATGACCCAATTTCGTTCCTTTTTATGGCTGAGTAATATTCCATATATATGGAATATTCCAGTAATATTCCATATGTACCTATGTACCACATCTTCTTTATCCATTCGTTTGTCGATGGGCATTTAGGTTGCCTTCATGACCTGGCTATTGTAAATAGTGCTGCAGTGAACATTGGGGTGCATGTGTCTTTTTGAATTATGGTTTTCTCTGGGTATATGCCCATTAGTGGGATTGCTGGATCATATGGTAATTCTATTTTTAGTTTTTTAAGGAAACTCCATACTGTTCTCCATAGACACTGTATCAATTTACATTCCCACCAACAGTGCAAGAGGGTTCCCTTTTCTCCACACCCTCTCCAGCATTTGTTGTTTGTAGATTTTCTGATGAGGCCCATTCTAACTGGTGTGAGGTGATACCTCATTGTAGTTTTGTTTGATTTGCATTTCTCTAATAATTAGTGATGTTGAGCAGCTTTTCATGTGCCTCTTGGCCATCTGTATGTCTTCTTTGGAGAAATGTCTGTTTAGGTCTTCTACCCATTTTTGGACTGGGTTGTTTTTTTTTTAATATTGAGCTGCATGACCTGTTTATATATTTTGGAGATTAATCTTTTGTCTGTTGATTTGTTTGCAAATATTTTCTCCCATTCTGAAGGTTGTCTTCATCTTGTTTATGGTTTCCTTTGCTGTGCAAAAGCTTTTAAGTTTCATTAGGTCCCATTTGTTTATTTTTGTTTTTATTTCCGTTACTCTAGGAGGTGGATCAAAAAAGATCTTGCTGCGATTTATGTCAAAGACTGTTCTTACTATGTTTTCCTCTAAGAGTTTTACAGTATCTGGTCTTACATTTAGGTCTCTAATCCATTTTGAGTTTATTTTTGTGTATGGTGTTAGGGAGTGTTCTAATTTCATTCTTTTACATGTAACTGTCCAGTTTTCCCAGCACCACTTATTGAAGAGACTATTTTTTATTGATTGTATATCCTTGCCTCCTTTGTCATAGATTATTTGACTATAGATGCATGGGTTTATCTCTGGGCTTTCGATCTTGTTCCATTGATCTATGTTTCTGTTTTTGTGCCACTACCATATTGTCTTGATTACTGTAGCTTTGTAGTATGGTCCGAAGTCACAGAGTCTGATTCCTCCAGCTCCGTTTTTTTCCCTCAAGACTGCTTTGGCTATTCGGGGTCTTTTCTGTCTCCATACCAATTTTAAGTTTTTTTTTTTTTCTAGTTCTGTAAAAAATGCCATTGGTAATTTAATAGGGATTGCATTGAATTTGTAGACTGCTTTGGGTAGTATAGTCATTTTCACAATATTGATTCTTCCAATGCAAGAACATGGTATATCTCTCCATCTGTTGGTATCGTCTTTAATTTCTTTCATCAGTGTCTTATAGTTTTCTGCATACAGTCTTTTGTCTCCCTAGGTAGGTTTATTCCTAGGTATTTTATTCTTTTCGTTGCAATGGTAAATGGGAGTGTTTCCTTAATTTCTCTTTCAGATTTTTCCTCATTAATGTATAGGCATTCAAGAGACTTCTGTGCATTAATTTTGTATCTTGCAACTTTACCAAATTCATTGATTAGCTCTAGTAGTTTTCTGGTGGCATTTTTAGGATTCTCTATGTATAGTGTCATGTCATCTGCAAACAGTGACAGTTTTACTTCTTCTTTTCCAATTTGTATTCCTTTTTCTTCTCTGATTGCCATGGCTAGGACTTCCAAAACTATGTTGAATAATACTGTTGAGAGTGGATATCCTTGTCTTATTCCTGATCTTAGAGGAAATGCTTTCAGTTTTTCTCCATTGAGAATGAATTTTGCTGTGGGTTTGTCATATATGGCTTTTATTATGTTGAAGTAGGTTCCCTCTATGCCCACTTTCTGGTGAGTTTTTATCATAAATGGGTGTTGAATTTTGTCAGAAGCTTTTTCTGCATCGATTGAGATGATCATATGGTTTTTATTCTTCAATTTGTTAATATGGTGTATCACATTGATTGATTTGCATATATTGAAGAATCCTTGCATCCCAGGGATAAACCCCACTTGATCATGGTGTGTGATCCTTTTAATGTGTTGTTGGATTCTGTTTGCTAGTATTTTGTTGAGGATTTTTGCATCTATATTCATCAGTGATATTGGTCTGTAATTTTCTTTTTTTGTAGTATCTTTGTCTGGTTTTGGTATTAGGGTGATGGTGGCCTCATAGAATGAGTTTGGGAGTGTTCCTTCCTCCTCAGTTTTTTGGAAGAGTTTGAGAAGGGTGGGTGTTAGCTCTTCTCTAAATGTTTGTTAGAATGCACCTGTGAAGCCATCTGATTCTGGACTTCTGTTTGTTGGGAGATTTTTATTCACAGTTTCAATTGCTTTCCTTGTGGTTAGTCTGTTCATATTTTCTGTTTCTTCCTGGTTCAGTCTTGGAAGGTTATACCTTTCTAAGAATTTGTCCATTTCTTCCAGGTTGTCCATTTTATTGGCATAGAGTTGCTTGTAGTAGTCTGTTAGGAGGCTTTGTATTTCTGCGTGTCTGCTGTAACTTCTCCTTTTTCATTTCTAATTTTATTGATTTGAGTCTTCTCCTTTTTTTTGTTGGTGAGTCTAGCTAATGGTTTATCAATTTTGTTTATCTTCTCAAAGAACCAGCTTTTAGTTTTATTGATCTTTGCTATTGTTTTCTTTGTTTCTATTTCATTTATTTCTGCTCTAATCTTTATGATTTCTTTCCTTCTGCTAACTTTGGGTTTTGTTTGTTCTTCTTTCTCTAGTTTCTTTAGGTGTAACATTAGATTGTTTATTTGAGATTTTTCTTGTTTTTTGAGGTACGCTTGTATAGCTATAAACTTCCCTCTTAGAACTGCTTTTGCTGCATCCCATAGGTTTTGGATCGTCGTGTTTTCATTGTCATTTGTCTCTAGGTATTTTTTGATTTCCTCTTTGATTTCTTTAGTGATCTCTTGGTTATTCAGTAACTTATTGTTTAGCCTCCATATGTTTGAGTTTTTTACGTTTTTTTTCCTGTAATTGATTTGTAATCTCACAGTGTTGTGGTCAGAAAAGATGCTTGATATGATTTCAGTTTTTTAATTTTACTGGGGCTTGATTGGTGACCCAAGATGTGATCTATCCTGGAGAATGTTCCATGTGCACTTGAGAAGAAAGTGTAATCTGCAATTTTTGGATGGAATGTCCTATAAATATCAATTAAATCTATTTGGTCTGTTTTGTCATTTAAAGCTTCTGTTTCCTTATTTATTTTCATTTTGGATTATCTGTCCATTGGTGTAAGTGAGGTGTTAAAGTCCCCCACTATGATTGTGTTACTGTTGATTTCCTCTTTTATAGCTGTTAGCAGCTGCCTTATGTATTGGGGTGCTCCTATGTTGGGTGCATATATATTTATAATCATTATATCTTCTTCTTGGATTATCTCTTGATCATTATGTAGTGTCCTTCCTTGTCTCTTGTAACATTCTTTATTTTAAAGTCTATTTTATCTGATATGAGTATTGCTACTCCAGCTTTCTTTTGATTTCCATTTGCATGGAATATCTTTCCATCCCCTCACTTTCAATCTGTATGTGTCCCTAGGTCTGAAGTGGGTCTCTTTTAGACAGCATATATATGGGTCTTATTTTTGTATACATTCAGCAAGCCTGTGTCTTTTGGTTGGAGCATTTAATCCATTCACGTTTAAGGTAATTATCAATATGTATGTTCCTATGACCATTTTTTTTTATTGTTTTGGGTTTGTTTTTGTAGGTCCTTTTCTTGTCTTGTGTTTCCCACTGTAGGGCTGGTTTGGTCGTGCTGAATTCTCTTAGCATTTGCTTGTCTGTAAAGCTTTTGATTTCTCCATCGAATCTGAATGAGATCCTTGCTGGGTAGAATAATCTTGGTTGTAGCTTCCTCCTTTTCTTTAAGTATATCATGCCACTCCCTTCTGGTTTGTAGAGTTTCTGCTGAGAAATCAGCTATTATCCTTATAGGAGTTCCCTTGTATGTTATTTGTCATTTTTCCCTTGCTGCTTTCAGTAATTTTTCTTTGTCTTTAATTTTTGCCAATTTGATTACTATGTGTCTCAGCATGTTTCTCCTTGGGTTTATCCTGTATGGGACTCTCTGCGCTTCCTGGACTTGGGTGGCTATTTCCTTTCCCATGTTAGGGAAGTTTTCGACTATAATCTCTTCAAATATTTTCTCTGGTCCTTTCTCTCTTCTCCTTCTGGGACCCCTATAATGTGAATGTTGGTGTGTTTAATATTGTCCCAGAGGTCTCTTAGGCTGTCTTCATTTCTTTTCCTTCTTTTTCCTTTATTCTGTTCCGCAGCAGTGAATTCCACCATTCTGTCTTCCAGGTCACTTATCCATTCTTCTGCCTCAGTTATTCTGCTATTGATTCTTTCTAGTGTAGTTTTCATTTCAGTTATTGTATTGTTCATGTCTGTTTGTTTGTTCTTTAATTCTTCTAGGTCTTTGTATAGCATTTCTTTCATCTTCTCAGTCTTTGCCTCCATTCTTTTTCCGAGGTCATGGATCATGTTCACTATCATTATTCTGAACTCTTTTTCTGGAAGGTTGCCTATCTCCACTTCATTTAGTTGTTTTTCTGGGGTTTTATCTTGTTCCTTCATCTGGTACATAGCCCTCTGCCTTTTCATCTCGTGTGTCTGTTAATGCGGCTTTTGTTCCAGAGGCTTCAGGATTGTCGTTCTTCTTGCTTCTGCTGTCTCTAGACTCATTATATATTGAAAATATTCCTTGTGATGCCTGCTTTAAAAGAGCATAGATGTGTAGATCTTTATGGATCTATACATATTAGGTAAGCTGTTCAGTTGTTTATAAAGTGTAAAACTAGTTAAATAAGAGGGCCATTTTAATTTTTGTTAACTTTTTCAATTTAGTGCTTTGTTTAATTTAAATAGATTATAAAATTCCCAATTTAAGTCAAAATACAGAAAATTCAATATTCATAATATCAGATTAATAGAAAATTATATTTTCACTAATACATAAAATATACTTGACAGATCAAAACTGAATTCCGACAAGGCTCATAACCAAAAAATGTGTAGCAATACTTAAAAACAGGATTGTTTTCTTACTTTTGTATGTTAGCACAATCAGTTATATTATGGGAGATGCCATGCCTTGATTAATGGCATTATTGATCATGAATAAATGAAAGTGTCCTTTTCTAGAACTTAATTTGGGTTCCCTTTTAAGAAAGTCTAACAGACAAAATTCCAAATAATATACTGATACTTAGAAGTCTGTTGGTATGAATCTTCAGCAGAAAACTGAGTATGGTATGGCTTAAGCTAGAAAATACAATTATACTCAGCTTAACAGTTATGTGAACATTGTGAATTCAGGGCACATTTTGAACACCATTTGTATTTCAGAACTAAAAACTGAGCTGAGAATAAGAACTTACAGCTAGAAGGGAATTAAAAATCATCTAGGGCTTCCCTGGTGGCGCAGTGGTTGAGAGTCCACCTGCCGATGCAGGGGACATGGGTTCGTGCCCCGGTCCGGGAAGATCCCACATGCCGCGGAGCGGCTGGGCCCGTGAGCCATGGCCACTGAGCCTGCACGTCCGGAGCCTGTGCTCTGCGACAGGAGAGGCCGCGACAGTGAGAGGCCCGCACACTGCAAAAAAAAAAAAAAAAAAAAAAATCATCTAATTTTTAGTCTTCAGTGCATTAGATTTTAAAAATTGAGACCTAAAGTCACATAAATAGCTAAAATCAGATCTATTTATTGGCATCAAATTTCCTGACTATAAGTCTAGTGTGTTTATACCATAAAAAACAGATTCACCTGACACAGTGCCATACATATATAAAGTTAAATAGTAAATACATATTATATAAAATTTTGCATATGTACATATTATACATTAGCAATATACATACTAGCATATATAATATTATATTAGCCTTTATAATCAAGGAAAATGTTACATTATAGGATGAAAAGCCTCAAAATTAGAAACAGGAAAAGAAGTTCTGATTTTTATTTTTTGTCCGATTTGGAGATGTAATTTATATTCAACACACACATATCTATGTGAAGATGTATATATATTTATATGTGTATTTATATAGAAATATATATAATGAATAATATAATTATGTATATACTTATATATATTTTTTCATCCCTTGGTTGATAATCATAGTTCATCATCATGGACAGAGCTAGCACAACGAGATAGGAACACATAGATTGGAAGCAGAAAACTTAATTTAAATTTTCCCTTTTACCTACTAGATGGCTGTCTTTGGAAAATTGGTTAATATCCCTGAATCTGTTTTGTTTTCCTTTCTGTAAAATGAGGATAATGAAACCATATTTGCTGGTTTTAGAAAAGGTTAGAAATAATGCATATGATACAGTCAGCAGAGTCATTTCGTGTTGTTCTATTTGTACTGTGACCCACATCAGCACAGTGAGACCAGTGGACTCTTTGTTTATGTTTCAATGTCATATATCTAATGTACTCACAGCATTTAAATCTGAAACATATATTTCTGATTACTTGGGTACCTGATATCCAGAAGTGGAATTATTATTTTAGTATACATGAAATGATCCTTGGGAATTGAATAGCTAGTTATGATTTCATATCTATAAGTCTTTATTCTTCTTGGCTAATTGTGATCTGAATTTTTATCAACAATAGATAAAAACATGGACTTTGCAATCAGAAAGACTTGGTTTAAAGCCCTGAATTAGCTACTTCACAGCTTTATGGGCATTTTATTTACATCTCCTCATTTCTGTAAAAACAAATAAATAAATAATACTTTCCTGAAAAAGTTATTGTGAGGGTTAAATGAACTAGCTAGCACATTTAAAAAGCTTATCACAATGCTTGCTATAGAAAACTCAATAAATGTTAACTACTGTATTATTATAGTTATTATCATTATTACTAATTCAGTGACAGTTTTCATCTTTCTTAAGAAATCAAACCTACTGCTTTAGTATGTTAGCTTGTTTTCCCTTAGTGGAGGGGGAATGGTTAGAGAAGTTTGAAGGACTAGAAGGGGTAGCAATAAAATTGATAAATCTATGTGAAACTGATGCTTGATGCAGGAGACAAGTGCATTTCAGAGGTACCTGATGATGCTGAAAAAAAAAAGAAATAAAACTTAATTTTGCACAATTTAAAAGTATTAAAGTTATGGGTAATGGGATAGATAACAGTGCTTTTAGAAAAAGATATATAACCAGCGATCTGTTGGTATTAACATGGGGAGAAAATGAATGGAATCACTTATTTTAAGAGTTATCACATTTCAATTAGTTAGGATCCTTTCAAAGTCTGATCTACCCATTATTTTATAGCTTATTTTGTTCTTATGTTATAAAATAAGCATATATTATTGGTTGGTCTATTTCTATAATTCTATACAAGACTACAAACTTATAAATGACATTGTTAAGGTAATTCACCAAAAGAACTGATTAATAGCTATAATAGAACAAAAATTAAAGAGACAATTTAGGAAAATAAAAGGAAGGGCTAATTCATGTTCCTGGATAACATACTTTTTAAAAAGAATTTTCATTTATTTTTGGCTGTGTTGGGTCTTCATTGCTGCATGGAGGCTTTCTTTAGTTGTGGTGATCAGGGGCTACTCTTCATTGCAGTGCACGGATTTCTCATTGCGGTGGCTTCTCTTGTTACAGAGCACAGGCTCTAGGCGTGCGGGCTTCAGTAGTTGCAGCACACAGGCTCCGTAGTTGTGGCACGTGGGCCCTAGAGCATGCGGGCTTCAGTAGTGTGGCGCGTGGGCTTAGTAGTTGTGGTGCACAGGCTTAGTTGCTCATGGCATGTGGGATCTTCCTGGACCAGGATTGAACCCATGTCCCCTGCATTGGCAGGCAGATCCTTAACCACTGCACCACTAGGGAAGTCCTGGATAACATACTTTTAAAACTAATTCATTTTAATGGCAAAGTCATAAAGTCTAACCTAAAAATGAACAAAGATAATAATAAATAGATGCACATAAATTTACTGAAGGAAAACAAGATATCTCATGGTAAATCAACATCCTTGACATTAATCAAGATTGATGTCATTAAATAAAACAGTTATAGGTTCCTACTCTATTTATCTTTTATCTATCTTTCTATCATTTATCTATCCATCTATCTATCATTTATCTACTGTCAAAGAACAGGATGATTGCACTCTGGTCCTAAGTCATTGTGAAAATTATATTCTTATTTAACACAATACAGATAATGAAATAATGAATTGATCAATATGAGCATGTTTGAACTATGAAAAAAATAAAAGACCTGAATGGTAAAACATTATGCAGTTCTAATTTCATTCCTATATAATTTTAGTTATCAACATTGTAATAGAACTTAAAAAACAATATACTTTAAAAGACTATTTTTTAATAAATGAAAAATAGTGTCATATTCTTTTACTCATTTGCAAAAGGCTATACTTCTAATATATCTCTCCCCTGATACTTATAGTTGGAGTGGAGTGAGACATCAGTTGATTTTGAGTTTTATTCTGCTCTGTTCCAATGCTTTTTCAAAATGTCCCCTTAGAGATATTCCTTCTGTATTTCCTAATTCTGGCTTAAGGCCCCCTGAAAAAACATGCAGGGAGAGGTCGGATAACTTTGGCTTCTGAATACTGTCTAAAGACAAAGAGTCTATCACTAGAGTCTTCACTGGACTTATCCTTTCTTTGCTTGCTGAACTGGATTTGAGTGCTATCTGTGTTCAGAGGAATGATTTTGAGGAGAGTCTCCAAAAGATCTTGTTCCACAGCACAGATTTTCTAAATCTCTTTCTTTTTTTCTTTTTCTGTGCAACTTGGGATGTTTTATATCACCCTCAAGATCTTTTCTGTTTGTTACTCTCATTCTTCTTTTTTCTGAGATAGTATTTATTAGATATGGTGGACCTAGGAGTAGTTGACTGATTATATGTTCTTAGAACTATTTTAAATTTCTCCCAGAATATCTTTCTCTTCTGTCTAGGCTTTGAAAAGTCTTAAATATTTACTGTGAGGTCATACTGAGACCAGGGTATAAAATTAAGTCCCTTAAAACAGGGACTTGCTCTATTCTTAGGGAGATTTAGCTTTAGAAGATAATTTAGCTTTGAGGATTTTCTTCTGACTAGAGAAAAAGAGTAGTAGGTCAGAAGAGAAAACAGCAAGAGGTAACTAAGGAGCATGGCAGTTAGTTGAGTTCAAATTATCATATGAAGGTTCTAAAAGAGACAGTTTAAAGGATTTTACCTTAGTCAAGGAATCCTTTAAGAAGGTAATTTTGGAATCTGAGTTTCTTTTAGAGACCTCCTCAAACCAAGAAAAATCCACACAATTGAATATTTGGGATTCTGTTCCCTTTTTGCTTTAAGGCCCTGTTCATATGAGCAATTTTATCCATATTGAAAATTCCCCAAATTTTCCTATATTATCATCTTAATCAGCTTGAACTGCCATAACAAACTGCTCCAGATTGGGTGGTTTAAATAACAAAAATTTTTTTTCCACATAGTTCTGAAGGCTAGAATTCCAAAATCAAGGTGCCAGCATATTCAGTTTCTGGTGAGAGCTTTAATTTCTGGCTTGTAGATGACAGCCTTCTCATAGTTTCTATATATTGTGGAGAGAAAAAAGGAGCAAGCTCTCTGGTGTTTCTTCCTTTGAGTGCACTAATCCCATCATGAGGGCCCCATCCTCTGGATTGCATCTAAACTTAATTATCTCCTAAAGGCACCATCTTCAAACACCATCACATCAGGGGTTTGGGCTTCAATATATAAATCTGGTGGCAGGGGGACACAATTTGGTCCATAGGAATTATCTGTGTTGAAATTATTTCATTTAGAAAGATAGCACTTGAATTAGACATTGTGAAAACTGATTTAAGAGACAAACATGTGAGAGGTTAGCAATGGTTGGTCCAGGTGCTTTTGTGCCTTGCGTCTGTACCATGGAACAAAATAGTTGGCTGTGTCTAATTTCTAATGGGTGAGTGAGTGGAGATGAGATATATCTGGAACTAAACTGTCATGGACAAAGCAAGACAAGGCTGAGGATAGTTCTCATGTTTCTGTGGTAGGTGCTGCAAAGCAAAGTCTATCTTATATAGCTGTTGATTAAACAAGATATTTTATTTGTTAGTTCTTTGGGCTGGCTCTAGTGTCACTCTTGTTGAACTTATGTCTGTCCTCTTTCCTATGTATTAACTTCTATATACCCACCAAAGAAAAAGATGAGAACAGTCAGAAAGATCAGCAATATTTTTAGTAACAACACAAATTTCCACCAAGTTTGAATTTTTAAGTCTGATCAGAAAGTCAAAAGATCCTAAAAGCCCAGATCAATCTCTGACACAATTTAGTACTATGGCCAGAGAGAGCATTCTTCATACTTTAATAATGTCTAACTGCCATTTGTTCTTTTCCAACATGACAAAGAGAGGAGAAGATAAGTGAGGGTGAAGCTAGAGTGTAGCCATTTGAAACACTGACCCTAGGCTACCTCTATAAGAATTTTACAAAGCTGGCATTTTTCTCATAGCTATTTTAGTTTTTTGCCAACTTGTCAAAAAAGTCACATCTTTCAAATTCCTTTAACATCTTTATCATCCATTATTTAATAGGACACTAATCTTGGCTTGTGTTTGCTAATATTTGTACTTCCCACAGTAAATGACAAAGGTGCCATTACTGTGATGACATATTCTATGATGGCAGATTGGATTAGTATCATTAATGACATTTTTCTGATACTAATATACCCATGTTTTATTTTATGTTGTTGCAAATATAGCATTGATAATCTGAGAATAAGTAAATTAGTATATATATACATGAATTTGAATATTAAAAACTCCTATTTTATATACAAATAAATTATTCACGGATCTGTACAAATTATTTCTCACGTCAAAGGAGGATTGGAGTACTAAGCAGTCATACTAAAGAACTTGTCAAAGACTGGTGCTTTCTCTGGGCAGAGGTCAGTAGCCTTTCAGAAACAGTGTTCCAGTGAATGTCTAAATGAAAGTTTGTGATTGAAGTAATAATCTAAAGGTCTCGTGGACCAGTAATCTTCAGTTCACACTGGAATATAAATTGAATTATGCTATGTCTTATTTAAATGTACATAATTTCAGGACACTGCAGTGATATAAAGTATATATATGATTTCCATCCATCCAGGAAGGTTAATGGGGCTTGAGGAAAGGGAGTGTTGTAACAAAGAAAATTCCTCAGAATTAAGAGATTTGTTGGAAAAGTTAGATGCTTTCAGGTAATTAACCTTTTAGGGAGATACCTAGAGGAAATTAAGAGAGGTTTGATATTGCTGTTGTGGTTCCCTCTTCCTCCTTTTTAAACTGCATGGTGCTCTTATGGGAATATTGGCCTGTTACAGTTATTTGTTATATTTGGTTGAATGCACGGAACGTTGCTGTATTTCTTCACTTATTTGGTTATGTGTTTCTAGAGCCTTTTCTTGTACTCATTGGATTAGCAGTATATATTTTTCAAGATTAGCTCCTGTGGAAATTTACCCTTTGTTTATGAATTTAGAACTTTGGTCCCACAGGATGAAATACCAACCACTTGGCTTGATATCTGTGGCTCAGCATAACGCAGCCCCAGTGTATTGACAGTTTTGACCTACGCAGTTACACTTCCCGATTTTCACCAGCTCAACCACAGATTGTAGCTATGCTAATTTCCTCAAAGGCCATCCTTATTCTGGCTTCTATATTTTTACTGAAATTGGACTGTCTACCTCCTTTTCATCTAACCAGATCATACTCAAATTAGTTGCCGATGTCACTTTCTCTTCTAAATAGAAATTTAGGTAAAGAATGAACAGATTTCTAAATATTAGGTAATTGCTTCATATGAAGCAGAATAGAAGGTGGCAAAGGGAAGATGAGTTTTTTTGGCAATTCAAAATCTGTTTTAATGATAGTAAGGGGTGAGCAGCCCAAAACCATTAGCTGCAATATATTTAACTTCTTTGTGTTATTTAAATCATGTATTCAAACTGTATACCTTACACACTTCTTTCTGATTGGTAATTCATATGTAAAATTCTGAAGAGTGTGTTTATTTTAGGAGATAATTGAATAATTTATATAACTTCGTAAGAGTGAGGATGGACATTATGCAGATTATATTACTCCTCATACTTTTGCAAAGTGAAACCCATTAAATAACCGTCAGTACTGCAGAACTAAAGACTAATCAATTATGTCTCATAACCTGGGAGAGATTCTTCATATATCTAATATAATTGCTTCAACAAACATTAATAATTCATTTGATGCTTGTTCTTTTATTCTGATCAGCCAAAACGGTATTGCCAAAGAGGAGCAGAGAAGGGAGGGGGAGGGAGGCCGAAGAGAGGAGGAGAAGAAGGTGGAGATGGGGCAGAGAGGGGAAGAGGGAGGAGGAGAGAGGGAGACTTGGCATCTGATCGCATTGACTGTTCGGTTTGCAGTAGAAAGATATATATAAGGAATAAATAGAAAGATTCCGTTGTTACAAAAAGTTTTATTTATTCAATAACTACTCATTAGTTGATATTCAATCTAGTTCAAAAATTAGAGGCCGGGGCTTCCCTGGTGGCGCAGTGGTTGAGAGTCCGCCTGCCGATGCAGGGTACACGGGTTCGTGCCCCGGTCCGGGAAGATCCCACATGCCGCGGAGCGGCTGGGCCCGTGAGCGATGGCCGCTGAGCCTGCGCGTCCGGAGCCTGTGCTCCGCAACGGGAGAGGTCACAACAGTGAGAGGCCCGCATACCGCAAAAAAAAAAAAAAAAAAAAAAAAAAAAATTAGAGGCCGGAAGATATGAGAGAAAATTTACTGAGATCTTTCTGAGGAAAAAAAAAAAAAGAAAAATTACCTAAAATAGTTTCTCTTACTACAACCTGACTAGTCCGACCACTACCTTTCTGATGGTGTTGAAATCAAATAGCAATAATTCCCTGAAGGGCTAGGGATTTTTTTTTTTCTGCTTTGTTCATTATTATAACTTCAGAGCCTAGAATGTGGCTGGCCCAAATATGGACTTAAGTATTTTTTGAATAAATTGTCTTGTTTATTCAAGTAAAGTACATGGGATAAACATATAAAGTACTAGCTATTCAGTAACTCTTTTAATTTGTATTAGATTATAAATTCCATGCTGATCAAAAACTAAAACTTGGATTGCTGCCTTGATTCATATTGTATTGTGTGCGATAATCATCAGTGTTAGAAACAAGGAAATAAACACCTAACTAACAAAGTTCCCAAGATGGAACAACTTTGATTGGGCTGATAGGAGAAGAAATATGAAGTGATTGTAAGCACTGACACACAGGACAATTAGAATTTTTTTGTGTAATAGCAACACCTATAGGAAAATTATATTCCACATAGTTTTATTCACATATAGTTAAGTAGAATATTTCCTTTTCCATAAGTTTTTAAATATTTCCTTTAAAAGATTATAGTTTAATTTTTTAGTGGTTCTATTCTTGCTTCCTTGACAAATCCCTGTAGAATATGTTTAACAATGTACAGTGTTGACATACTTAACTAGAAAGAATGGTAGTAAAATGCATTTTGGTTTAACTTTCTGTCCTCTAAGGAAATTAACTGTTGCGTATGTGGAATGCTTTTTAAATGCTTTTATATGCTACTATATCAAGCACCTTTTTCCCCCCTCCCTTAAAAAAATTTTCTTCTGTGTTCTAGAGCTTAGAATATCAGATTACAGACATTTTAAGTTAAGCATTATTTAATTGATATATGCCTTGTCATTCACATTTTCCCAGAATGGATAACAACTATGATTTCATCTTATGCCTGGAAAATTCACAAAGAATTATTTAGACTGGTAGAGCAGATACTTATTTGTCTGTACTTCCGATAGTGAAATTGCTCCAAGGATAGCTCCAAGGCTCTTTCGAAATTTGAAATGAGAGACATAACTGGGAAATTCAGCACATTTACCAGACTTTTTTTTCCTCTAAGTGAATTGAATATATATGTAAATATATATATTGCTGTTAATATTTTTTGTTTCCATAGCATTGAGTCATAGACAAGTGCTGAATGAGAATTTTAACTATCAGTTAGTCCCTTGTAATTTTCACTTATAAATTTTAAGCACACTAACATGTGGACAAGTTTTTGTGGCACTTATGTCAAGAATTTTTTCTGTATCACTGAGGTAACACTTTTAATGAAAACCTGTCCAGGGGCATGAAAATCTATTTTTCATTAGTTATGTAAGTGCTCTTTATGAATGTATTGTTTATTGCTGTGTAACAAATTTTTCTAAATCTTAATGGCTTAAAACACCAAACATCATTCATATTTCATGATTTTGGGGGGTCAGGAATTCAGACAGGGTGCAGCAGGAAGATTTTTCCTCTGCTGTGTGACGTTCAAGGCCTCAACCAAAATAAATGCCCTTTCACTCACATGCAGTGATCAGTGATGCCTGTTGACTGTGGGCCAGAACATCCATGTGGACTTAGATTCCTTTCAACATGGCAGCTGGGTCCCAGCCGCCAGTGTCCCAAGAGAGAGCCAAACAGAAGACACAGTGCCGTCTGTGACCTAGCCTTGAAAGTCACAGGGCATCACTTCCACCATATTCCTTTAGTCAAAGCAGTCACAAAGGTTCAAAGGGAAGGAACTGAAACCCCACCACTCAAGTAGAATGTCAAAAACTAGCAGGATGGGATATATATTAATGTGGCCATCTTTAGAAAAGACATCCTGCCATAATGTGTTTTAACAGTCCTGCAAAGTTGAACATGGAAAGTTTAATGAACAATGTAACTTCTACTTGAATTAATCAGAAGCAGTAAACCACAGATAATGATGTCATTGTAGTATTACATGTGGAATCTGTGACATTGATGACAGACTTCACAGACCTCTAGTGCTACTATTGTCCCTGTATATAGCCTTCTGTGGAAGCCTGGAGAATACATAATCTAGGGTTTTATACTCTAAATGATGGCAGTACAGATGAAGGAGTGCTGATAATTTTTTTAATACCTAAGTTATCAGAAAGCAGTAATAGTTGTTGATGACTTTATTCTTTCCAGTACTCTCTGTATTATATATGTGTATAAATGTATGTATGTGTATAAAATGTATATGTGTGTAATATGTGTATTATATAAAATATATATGCATATGTGTTCATACACACAAACTCCGTACAGTATATTTTTAAATAAACTAACAATCTAGATCACACTTGGAAGAAGGCAGCCAGAATGACAAAGTAATAACTTCTCAAAATTAGAATTGTTGAAGCGTCAGCTGAATGGCCTGAATGGACATGTCAGAGAATTTGGAATGGAAGAGGATAGTAGTAGGAGTAATATAGATCCAGTCATTAGGTGAGATTTCAGACTGAATATCCTTTTATTGATTTATGGTTTATTTAATTATTAATATTAGTACAAGTAGTTCTCGAGTCCTATTCCTAAAATGGCCATTGTATTAGTTTAGTAGTGCTGCTATAACCGAGCACCACAGACTGGGTGGCTTAACAGAAATTTATTTTCTCACAGTTCTTGAAGTTAGAATTTTGGGTTTGAGGTGTCTATAGGTTTGTTTTTTTTCTGAAGCCTCTCTCCTTGGCTTTTAGATGGCTGTGTTCTCTGTCTACACTTGATCATCCCTCTGTGTGAGCCTGAGTCCTAATCTCTTCTTCTTATAAGGACACAAGTCATATTGGATTAGGGCCCACCCTGATGACTTCATTTTAACTTAAGTACATCTTTAAAGACCCTTTCTCCAAATACAGTTACATTCTGAGGTACTGGGGATTAGGACCTCCAATAGGAATTTGGGGGGTGGGACACTGTTTAACCTATAACATCCATGAGATGATATTTTTCTGTTTATTAAAATAAAATTACACTATACATAAATTTCTTACTCTGCAGTCAGGAGAGAAGAGGGAGTCAGCAGGAGTTTATAAATCCTTGTTCATGATCAACATTCAAGAAAGTCACTGGCTATTTCCACTTGCATTTGATGTGTCAAGGATGCATTTTTGCCTGCCCCAAACATATTAGTGCTTGAGTTATAATAATAAAATAGGTAACCTTACAAACTGAATTCACAATTTTACATTGTTCTGTTTTTGTCTATCACTCATGAGGTTTCCATTTTATTCCAAAAAATATTTGCACAATGTAAAGATTTGTGAAAATAGCTATTCAAAAGCTGAGGCAAGAAATAAATTAAGATTAGATTGGTTAAAAACATGAAATTTCAAGGAACAAAATTTTACAGTAAATCTGATAACTGTCCAAGCGTGTTACAAGATGAATGGTTACTATTGTACACCACAATAGAAGTATCGGAATTTACTGGATAATGTGAGATAAGCCTGACTAAATTTAATGTTGCTTTTTACATTTTATAGTTTTGTCCAAAGTTTCCAGGATATAGTTATTTTCATGTGTATTTCTATATATATGTTTTTTGTAATCAGTTTTTACTTCAGGATATTAACAATTTCTATGCAATTCTTTCAGATCTTTAAAAATATCCCAAGATGATATTATCCTTACACAATATGGTTGTACAAGATATTGTTTAAATTTCAGTTATTATTTAAGTTACCTCTAAGTTAATTTGAAAGTCTTTTCCTCTGGCTTTTGCCAATTCTTTTCTCTCATCGATCCATGCTTTCACTCTATTTTCCTTTCTGTAGTATACCGAGAATTGTGTTTCATTTTAATAAAGGAGCAAGTAAATATAAACTGTGATTATGTGTTTGAAATAGAAGTTTAAAATTTCTGAATACTCTGTAGCCTTAATTTTTTCCCTCCTTTCCATGGCACTGCTGCTTCCAGTGACTGCAAGTCCTCACCATTTCTCACTTCGTTTATTTCAGTAGCATTGTCAGTGGTCTCACCCTATCTTGTTCCTGTACTTAGATATTGCCCAGGCTATTTATTTATTTATTTATTTTATTTTTTACTTCTTTGGCGGTAGGCGGGCCTCTCACTGTTGCGGAGCACAGGCTCCGGACGCGCAGGCTCAGCGGCCATGGCTCATGGGCCCAGCCGCTCCGCGGCATGTGGGATCTTCCCGGACCGGGGCACGAACCCGTGTCCCCTGCATTGGCAGGCGGACTCTCAACCACTGTGCCACCAGGGAAGCCCTGCCCAGGCTATTTAAAGCTGATCATGTTGAAATGATTGGTAGCACATCTTCATTAACTTCAGAATCAGATATTAATAATATTTTAGAGATGCTTATAAGGTCCTTAAGGTATTGGCAATAATCTACATCTCTGTTTGGCAACTTCCTGCTCTCGTCTGTGTGGCCCCTGCCACATTGAATTATTTGAATTTTTCAAGATATATAACATTTTCTCATATCTCATTGCTTTTTAGCACTTTTCTCTGTGCTTGGCTAGCATCTTTTCTTTTCCCTAATGCCTCACTTCATTTTTCTTTATCTCTCATTCACTGGACAAATATTTATTGAGGGCTTCTTTGTATTATATATCCATAATATATAAGTTATATGTAAGTAAGAACTAAGTAACAAGGAGTGAACAAGATAGCAGCAATACTACTATTACAATCCTGCTGATTACTTTACCTGGCTGGCTTCTATGTTAGCACTTCCTATATGGTATTATTTTCCGACTACACTACGTTACACTTTGGCAAATACTTTGTCTTTTATCTTTATCAGTCCAGTACCTATTACAATGCATAGACATGGTATAGCTCAGTGAATGCCACTAATGTAATGAATATGTGGACCTGCTTTTGCGGAATGTGTGTTTATTCATGGTCATGATACAATGACTTGCATTTTATCTGCTTATTTTTAATTTCTCTTTCAATTCTGGACTATTATTATTTCATCAGAAGAGCCTTTTATAAGCACTGTGTTAAGGACGTTAATTCAAAGAAAATATTTAGAGGTTCACCAAAAATCGAATGTAATACCAAAATGCCTTTGTTGACTGGTGTATTTCTCAACCAGAGAAACAGAACCGGTAGACTGGCTTATGTGATTGTGGGGACTGGCTGGGCAAAAGCAAAACCTGGGGCTTCCCTGGTGGTGCAGTGGTTGAGAGTCCGCCTGCCGATGCAGGGGACGCAGGTTCGTGCCCCGGTCCGGGAAGATCCCACATGCCGCGGAGCGGCTGGGTCTGTGAGCCATGGCTGCTGAGCCTGCGCGTCCGGAGCCTGTGCTCCGCAACGGGAGATGCCACCTCAATGAGAGGCCCGCGTACCGCAAAAAACAAAAAGCAAAACCTGGAGAGCACACCATCAGGAAGGGCAGGTTGGAATTTTTGACATGGGCAGAATTTTAAACTTCATCAAGAAGCCTCAATTGTTCTTAAGGCTTTTCAACTGCCATTTGAATAAGGCCTACCCAGATTATCTACCATAGTCTCCCTTACTTAAATTCAACTGTAATGGACTGTAATCATATCTACAAAACATTTTCACAGCAGATCTAGAGTAGTGTTTGATTGAATAACTGGAGTCTGATGTATCAAAAAAATCAAAAGTCATCAGTTATAAGTAATAATATATGGTAACATTTTAAAACTTCTTTACCATTTCTCTAGCATTATCCTCAGCACTTCACAGGCATTAATTCATTTCATCCTCAGAGCAACCTAAGAAGATACTATTATTCATATTTTACTGTTAAGAAAAAACTACAGAGAGGTAAATTTGATTTGAGAATCTATTCCATTAGAAGATATGTATTCCACAAAAGCATGTATTTTTGTCATTTAAATTCATTCATGTACCTCAAGGCCCTGTAACATGCTGGGCAAGAAAAATCAACAGCAACTGATTACAAATAATTTTGAAAAAATAAATTTTTCTAAATTATATGTCTTTCTTTATCATAGATAAATGTATCTAATGATGGGTTTCACCTTGACACTTGACACTCATCCTGCAGTGGAGCAGTAGTAAAACAATTGTTGTCGGTCATTTTGAAGGGCAGAGTTTGGAGCCTAGAGCATTTGTATGTTGAGTCAAAATTATGTTCTGAGGCAAATTGCCTAATGATTATACAGTTTTCTTAGGATAAAGAATTCAGATGTAAGAATATTATTGAATAGAAACATGATTGAAAATGGTCAACTATTAACTTTACTCTATTTCAGAACACTTGATGAATTTTTTTTAAATGAGAATCAACATGAAGTATGGTCAGTATCATGGGGACTAGAGGCAAATTGATTGAATTCTGGTTTTGCTCCTCCCTAGCTGTGTGATCTTGAACAGTGTACAAATGGGGATAATAATAGTACTTACTGTATAGAATTTTTCTGAGGGGTAAAGACCATACTCCAAGCATAAATTCACAGTTAATACACAGAACTAAGCCTACCACGTGATGTTCTTATTTTTTAATTTTTTAAAATTTATTTTATTTATTTATTTTTTGCTGTGTTGGGTCTTTGTTGCTGTGCGAGGGCTTTCTCTAGTTGAGGCGAGTAGGGGCTGCTCTTCGTTGCGGTGCACGGGCTTCTCATTGCAGTGGCTTCTTTTGTTGCGGAGCATGGGCTCTAGGCGTGCGGACTTCCGTAGCTGTGGCACGTGGGCTCGGTAGTTGTGGCTCGCGGGCTCTAGAGCACAGGCTCAGTAGTTGTGATGCATGGGCTTAGTTGCTCTGCGGCATGTGGGATCTTCCCAGACCAGGGCTAGAACCCATGTCCCCTGCATTGGCAGACGGATTCTTAACCTCTGCGCCACCGGGGAAGTCCCACATAATGTTCTTTAAGCATTCGTTAAACAAATGTTAGCCTTTTGGTGAGTTAAGCTTTACCTGGTGGGTTGTTATGTGGTAAATACATGGATCCTGGATATTTGGAAAAAAATAGAAGAGTGAACACTTCCAAGTCATAAAGGAAATTCTTTTCTTTTAAGCTTACAGTGTGCTCATTGATAGTAAACTATTCTGTTGAGTTAAGAGTCGGGACTTCAAATGTATAATACTTACAAATGATACTTATAAGTTAACTGTGCTCTAGGAACCTTCAGTAATTTCAGTGTTTTAATTTTGCATGAAAGAGAAACATGCCTCTCCTAATATATCTTTGGCATTTTTGAAAACATTTATTAAAATATATTGCTTTTTGGTGCTTTAAAATTGATTTTATAAATTAAAAGACCAAATGAAGATAGAAGTTCAGTAATTAAATGAAATAGTTTTGATATATAAAACTGGAGAGAAAGAGCAACCTAAAGTTTCAATGTTCAGGTTTTACATCTCAGTTTATTATGAGTGTGAGAGAAACATTTTGTAATATTGGAGAGTCATTTCATGTAATAGCATATTCTTTGTGGTATAATAAAAGGTTACATGGCAAAGTCAGACTACTCAGTGTTAAACCTAGAAATGATTTCTACTCTGTCCCAAGCTTTACAGATTTTGGACTTAGGGATCCAGTAGGTTTGATCATTTTTAGTGTTCATATACTCTACCTAGAAATAAGTGACAGCAGTGCTTAGAATAAAAACTTAGGATAAGTAATTCTTGTGACTCTCAAGCATTTTCCTTCATTTTAAAACCCTACTTGTATAATCTCAGAGTCAATGGTCAGTTTATCATGTTGGAATCATTCTTTTCATAGTAACTTACGGTTGCTGACAACTGACTTCCTCTGGATGTAGTCCTACGTGCAATTCTACGTGCAACCTTCTCAGAATGCCCCGATTAGTGACCCCAATCTTGGCAAAAAGGCTCTATCTGTCTAGAAAGAAATGGGGACTTTAATTTTTCAGTCAGCTGTCCTCTGACATTCCTAGTATTAGAAGCCTGTGATGGAATTGTCTGCACTTCATGAAGTACGTTTACAACAACAGTTCTTTTCACAGAAGAGCAAATTTAGCATATAAATTTGTAGGTTAGTGCCTCAAATTATTATTTGCATCTTTGGTTGGAAGCAATAGTGGAAAATGTATTGATTTTTTTCAACTCATGGATGCTGGAAACCTACTTGAATATGCAGTGCCTTGACACTGGCTCATGCTTTTTAAGTTACATTATGAAATAATTATCTGCTGTTTCTTTTTAAAATTTAGAAGTTAATAAACTTTTCATACATTTTTAAAGCTAACTTTATAAGTACAATTAAATAATGTGAGTAATTAAAAGTTGGGAGTTCCTGTTTGTTTCATTTTCTGCTTTCGCCTAAAGCCAATTTTTCCCATCATAAGAGTTAAATCTTATGAATGGTGAACCGTTTATACTTGATGTAATTTGGAAAGTCATCCTTGGATGACTTGGATGACAGAAGTCATCCTTGCCTCAGGCCAGGGTTCCTACAATTTTCACAGTCCCTAAGCATGCCACCATGATTCAATCCCAAATCAAAGCCCCTGATTGTATGGTAATAGATGGATTTGAGGGAAATCTATGAAATAAGTATTGTCCTTTTAATAGTTTTAGAATGATCAACTAGTCTAGTCATTTACAATGTCTTCTGAAAAAGTGATCTTTTGTGGGGGGAGAAGGAGGAAGGAGGAGAAAATATTCAGAAAATGAGATTAAATTTAATCTGGCTAAATTAGAAAAATAGTTTTCCTGAAGGAGTTTCAAGAAGTTATACTGTTTTGAGGCCAAAATCAGTATTTCACACATCTGTTCATCTACTCTGTTCTCATGACTATTTTAACGCATGTTTTATTATTCCTGTTTATAAAAGTAAGAAAAGGTCACTATAGGAAATTTGGAAAACACTAAAGACTATAAAGAAGAAAATGAAATCACCTGCTGTTGAATAACCCAAACTTTAACTCCTGTAGTAATTTTTATATGTTTACCTTTAAAATGGTATAGTATATAAGCAATTTTTCTCAATTATGAGAAAAATTGGCCTTATTTCATAAAGTTCAACATGATTAGCAAACCATATTAACTTACCTTACTCCAATACTTTTTGTAAAAATTTGTCTACTTAATCCTACAAATGTGAAAAAACATGAGCAATACTATTCCATAAAAATTGTGTATTGTTTTCTTCTTGTATCTCTAACATGGTTAAAAATGTACTCATTGGGGCTTCCCTGGTGGTGCAGTGGTTGAGAATCTGCCTGCCAATGCAGGGGACACGGGTTCGAGCCCTGGTCTGGGAAGATCCTGCATGCCACGGAGCAACTAGGCCCGTGAGCCACAACTACTGAGCCTGCGCGTTTGGAGCCTGTGCTCCGCAACGAGAGGCCACAACAGTGAGAGGCCCGCGCACCGCGGTGTAGAGCAGCCCCCGCTTGCCACAGCTAGAGAAAGCCCTCGCAGAGAAACGAAGACCCAACACAGCCAAAATTAAATAAATAAATAAATAAATTTATTTTTTTTAAAAATGTACTCATTGCCTTATTAGCGAAATTGTAAGGTAGAGACTTATGTTGGCTAACAATTATGACTCGCATTTTACTTTCATTGATCTTAGAGTGTAATTTCCTTTCAGAGTCTAGCAATAATTCAGTATTTGTATCAGAAATATTTAAATTTCTCCCTGCTTAAATAGAAATTTGTAAGGCGTTTTATCAGGGAGATTAAATAAATATCATTTTGATATATAGACTGTCTTCTTTCTCACTGACATCCATATCCTTTTGTAAAATGCTCTAGGGCAACAAAAGTTTATGATCTTTTCCTAAAAAGCAGATGTTTAAAATCCACTAACTTTGGAGGTCTTTTTCAACTTGAAATTTCCTTTTAATCTGTATCATAAAGGTTTCTTTTAATGGCAAATACAGTGTTTTCCCCTTTAGTTAGTAATATTCCTATGATTCTTCAAAAGTAATCTGTGCATTCATGGCATGGTAAAATATGATAATATTCAACAACTCCTATGATAACCAGATTACTCTACAGAGTAGTTCACGTCATGGCCACTGTGATATAAGGTTATGATTTACTTTTTAAATGTGGACCATGGTTTGGAAGAACAACTTCTGATATATCAGAATATAGTGATCATGTGAATACCCATTACTCTTTTGACCCTCAGAAATCCTTTCTCTTCTCAGTGACATATTGCTAAGGTTTCTTTCATTTCTTTTTTTCTTTCTGCCTCAGGAAGGACAGCCTAGGCATATTCTTTGTTTTGAAAAATCTGTACTTCCCTTTTATTATACCATTCACTTCTTTTGAAGTTATAAATTCTCTATTACTTATTTGCCTAACTTACATTTATTACACTAATTCTTATATTTTGTGATAAATACAATTTAAAGATATTAAAACTTGAGTGTGATTTAATTTCAGCTTAATATAAAAACTCATTTACACGGAGCTCCCAACCATCCACCTTTAGACAGGTCCATTAATTGTCACTTTCATCATGTAAAAATTAAAGGGGCTTACTTTCTAATTGACTTAGTCATTGATTTTTTTTAACTGCAGTACCTTTGGATTCAATGTCAATTGTTTCAACTTCTGCATCATAAAAATTAAGTATTAATACTCATATTACCTTAAGTAAACAAATGATCCCTATTTTTGAAAAAAAATATTGTTTACTTAGAGCATTTTCCCTGTTCATTCTCTCTTTTCCTTTAAAAAAAAAAAAAACGACTTAGCTCTATTTTCCCTCATAGAGATCTAGGTAAATGTTTTCATCTGGTCAGAAGTTTTTTGCCCTAATATTTGAGAAATATCTCTAGAAGAAATTAAAACTTCATTAAAACCTGGGGCAAGGGAGGACATTTCTTTCTTGTCCACAGGAGAATCCTACCATTAAGCATATTTCTTGGAACATACCAGTTAGTTCACTCAGTATTTATTGAATAAGTGAACACTGTCCCTGAGAAATGAATCAGTAATTCTTAGTCTGTTTCATCATTAGCAGTGTTTAAGGCAACAGTGGAAATTTAAAATATAATAGAGTTTTCTTCTCCCAGCTATGAAGGATTTGTTTGTTTTAGACTCAAAGCTCATGCCAAGAATAAGTAGAGAAAATTGAATTTTAAAAAAATCTGTTTGATGGCATTGGAGAGATGATGAGGAACCCACTGCTCCACCTCTTTGACACATACTGCGCAGTAATCTTTGCCTCTTGAGTGACGCAAGATTGTTTTAAATTCAGCTCTGCTTTTAGTGGTCATCCTTTTTGTCTGAGACTCTCATGCTAAGCAGATTAATAATTCAGCAGATACTTTTAGGGGAAAATGGAAGAACGTTGGGATCATTTCTTACACCTCTTTCTCTTTGAGATCATGGGCCCACACTTCTCAGTGACTTGCATGGTCCTATTGTATTTTTTGTACTGTCTTTCACTAACATGTGCTGTCATCTTGAGTATTTGCCTCTTTCTAGATAGTTGTCCCAGTCATGGTTCTTGAAATGAGTACTTAGATCAGTGATTATTTGTAGTTCATTTATAATCAATTCAAACATCACTTCCAGTACTATCAGTTTTTATTTCTTTGCTGCACTTTCATTTCTTTTGGCAAATTCCTTCATTAGATTATCCACTTTTTAAAAATGTCACGTGGGTTTAACACTGGGAGAGGAGGAAGCAATGCAGCTATACACTTTGATGTCCTTGCTAAAACTGAGTACAGATGCATAGTGACAAATCCTTGACAGACTTTGAAAGAAGCAATGTGTGTGTCACTGGTCATGATGAACATCTCTTATTTGTGTAGTGATTTGTGGAGATTGTGTGTAATTAGTGCACTTCTTATTCTTCAATGAAAAGCTTTTTTTAAATGAAGGATTATAAAGTGTGGGCAACACCTTTTCCACTGTGTGGCTTAAAAAAAAGAAAGCAAAAGGTGCCTAAGGTCATACAGCTAGTGAGTGGAAAGACAGAATAGAAAATGAAAACTAAAGATAATTTAATGGCAATTAATGTTTTAGTTGAATTATCTTTCATTTGACTGAAAATAAAGAAGAGAAAAAGAGAGAACAGTCAAGAAATAATTGTGACGTTTACAATTATTATTTCTAATAAAACAGTTTGCCGGGAGGATTCATACCACTCTGTGGTCTCATGTGCTGCTGTAGTTCTCACTCCTATGGACCCAACAATAGAGATGAAGAAAAGAGAAGAACTAAAATTTCCTGAGCCTTCGAAACAGTAAGTTGTTCATTTGATTTTTCAGAGTTTTGTAAAACTTACTAGTTAGATAACTGATCAGAATTTGATCACTCAAAAATTGTGCTTTATAATGAATGTATTAATATTAGTATATTGAGAGAACAGAAATAAATTTTGCACATTTTAAAAAATCAACTTATCCTAATAATGCCTCAATGAATAACTTCTGTCTTCTGATGTAGTGTGTTTGAACTATATGCCTTTCACGTTTCATTTTGTTACTTCATCTCAGTGATGTGAGTAAGAAGACTGAAGCACTTCATTTCCTTAACACTGTGATTATGGATGTACTGTTCTTGGATTCCTTATTTTATAGTTGTAGTCTTTAATGGTCTAAAATATGATCACTTTTAAATATAAATTTCTTAGCCTTAAGTTGGTTTGTACTTTATAAGGAATGAAAGTTATTTTTAACTTTATACTATTTAATGTTTCCATATTTTTTCCATTTAAACAGATCAAGCTTCATTTAAATTTAAATTTGATCTTATATTGAATAAATAATAGATTTTTTTTTCTTATAATGGCCAAATAATTAAATTCATAATAGCAAATGTAAGGTACATAGACTTAAAATATCAAATAAGCTAGGATTATTTCTAGTTATGTATTAAGTAAATTAAAAGGGAAAACCTACTGATGATTTTCCAGTCAAAATAGTGTCATGCTTGCTTTAAGGTCTTGGGTAGGAGACTAGGAGATGTATGGTGTTGCCAAGGATTGCTGGCTTCAGTAAGAGTTACCTTGTAGTACCTACTATTTTCCCCCATTAGATTAACTGTATCATACTTGTTTCTTGATGTCTTTCTACTGGATAAGCTGCTAAGACTGAGTTTCCTGGAGCATGATAGTGTCTGATACTCTTTGTGAAAATCAATAAGAAAATCCCTTAATGTTACATTCGGTAATGTCAAAGTCAAATAGAGCAATGTGTATATTTGATGGCATGAAGATAGTATTAATATTCTCATCATAGAGGAAAGAAATACTAACCAATTCAGAAAGTAATGATTGTAATTCAGTTTTAATACAAGCTAAAAGTGAAAACAATTCAACTGCTCTTAATATAGTCTAATTTTTTGGTTCCAAAAGCCTTTTTTGTCTACTAGGAAGAAAATTACTTCTCATATGTGCCAATTGAATTATATTAGAAAACTCAAATGCATTTTTTGCAATGTATGTATGTTTATATTTGTAAATTGGATCTTAAATTCTCTTAATTATCTTTCAGTGACTGTATTCAAAACCGGCAAATAGTATTATTTGTTTACATAAAATGTCTTTTTTCCAGTCTTAGATACTTCATAAATATTTCTTCTTTGTTCTGAGGTATAGATTGAAGCAGACAGCATTTGTTACCTGGCTGTTCTTCTTCCTGTTACCGTACATTCACTCTGATACTCCTCTGTATTCTCTGAATCTAATTTCTCATTTAAACACTCTCCCTCAATAGGATCATTCATTCATTTCTATAGGTTTTGCTATTGTTTTTGTTTTTCTGAGTCAGAGAGATCTTGGTTAAAATCTTAACTTTTCTACATATTAGGTGGAAATTGGAGACATTTTACTTAAACTCTTTGTCTTTTTTTTTTCTACATCTGTCAGAAAAAATGGGGTGATATCACCATCTTTACAGGGTCATTGTTAGTGTTATGTGAAGTGATATTGTTAAAGGACCGGAAATCTAAAAATCCATAAAAGTGTTAGTTATGTTGCCCCTTCCATAGCTTCAACTACCAACATTACTGCTGATTTACAGATATATATTCTTCTCCTGAAGGCTCTTCTTAATGCAAGTCTAATATATAAAGTTCTTGACCGGGATTGTCTAACTAGGTGTCCTACCAGAATCGTTTACTAAGTATGTTTAAACCAAATTAATGACCCTTCTAGCCCCCTCAAGCTTTTCATTCCTTCTGATTTCCATATTTATGTAAAGCGACCATTATTTTTCTTTTCTTAAAATCTTGATATGTTTTTTCCTCACATCTCACATTCAATTAGTTATTGATTACTTGATTAACGTCTCTGTTATATTTTTCTTACCATTTGAGCTGATCAGGAAGGTATACACTTCTTATATTTTAAAACTTTTTCTAACATGTATATTCAATGAGATCTTAATAAAGCCATTGAAATAGTGGTCATCTATCAAATGGAGATTACATATGCCCTCCATACCTCACACTGCTGTTTTGAGAATTAAATGATTATGACTATATGGCAAGAACACAATTCAGATGTAGTGATTAATTCAAAACTCTTGTTTGCCAATGAGAGAAGCCCTGATGTAAATTGATTTCAGAAAAATCAAGGGTGATGGTTGTTATTGGCTCATGTAATTGAAAGTATAGAGGTAGAAATTTCCTCAAGTATGGTGGAGTCTGGTACTCAGACAATGTCAAGGAGGGTCATTTTCTCCATCTGCATCTCTTTGCTCCGCTTTCTGGTCTGTAGTTTCCATTTTCAGAGAGGTTCCTCTGGTGACATTACTGCCTTCAGCAGGTACTGAGATGGGTTTTTATCTTTTCAGCAAATCCAGTGGAAAGAAATGGTTTCTCGTTCCCTTTAATCAAAACAAAAAGAGTCCCATATTTGAGTGTCATTGGCTTTGACCAGCTTAGCTTGTTTGACATGACTATGCTGAAGCAATCACTGTATCTAGGATATTTGATGATTGATTGGCTAGAACCAGGTTACTTGACAAACTCTGGAGCAGAGGGTGGAGATGAGAGGGAAAAGGTGAGTCCACACTCGAAATATGGGTGATGTTGGAAAAAGAAGGCAGGTATGATGCTTGGAAGTCAAAACAATGGATACTCAATATAGGTAGTAATATTAGCACCGTTAGTTTTAAAAGTCAGAATTCTTTATTATGTTGAAACTATGGACTTTGAAATACTACATTAAAATACAATCATGTGTATCTTCATTTCTTGTTTTAAATGACTTCTCACCTATTTAATTTTATTTCATATTATTTGATCCAGCTGTGCTATTGAGAGGCAGTATTACTTGATGGTTAGGAATTCAGGCCTTGGGCTAGTTTTTGATGCTTTCTTAACCATAGTTTGTTTCTTTTTAATGTGGGAGTTACTTTATCTATCTTACAGTGCAATGCCTAAAACAAAATATGAAGGCAAGAATATAAAATTTTTGTAATTTTTTACAACATATATATTAGGTAAATAAATGTCACATTTTTATAGTTGGAGTTACTAAAGCCCTATGTAGTATTCGTTTTGTGTATTTTGGATTTCTCATTAGGAAAATTAATAACCCACCAATATAATACTAAGATATTAGAATGCTATATGTTGAGACATTGTCTTTGGATACTTAATATTCCCTTTAAATTCAGGATAGAATTATTTCTTTAAGTAAATTTTTATCTCAGATTTTACACACTTCACGTGATGAATTCGTAAACAATTGAGTCTTTGAAACACAGGACTCACAGAGTCCATGTAGTTTAGAACTCATCAAATCTCTTGCTAGGAGGAACTACAATAATCTTAGTATATGGGCTTTAGAATACATAAGATTGTACATACAAAAGAATATGTAAGATAATGTATTTTGATGCTGTTGTAATTAGGTGTAAAGAGGTAAAACATGCACTTAAAAAGGTAAATCACAGTATAAAAGCAACAGATGCTTTTTCTCCAATGTAAGGAGTAGATTTTCGCCAAGCATATGATTGTTTAAAGTTAAGTCAGGTTTATTGATGTATGAGTATAAATTTATGAAAGTAAACCCAGAATATTGGTCTTAAATATACCATTGTATTGGTATATCATTTTAGAGTTTAAGAAACATTTTATGACTGAAATACTTATAGTATCTTACCAACTTTTAGTCATATTCTGGTGATTAATAAATATTCTATATTCGACAATTTATTTTTAAATATTCTTATGTATTTATCAATTTTAGATATATTTATTGTAATAAGAAGAAAATAGCAATTATGAATTCCTATTAGGGATGAAGTATAAATTTTTCAGCATAGCAAGTGACAGGGAGGAAATACCTCAATCTTTTAGAAGGAAAGCTGCATTCTGAGCATTACAGTGGGAGAGAGTCAGAGCTTGTCTCTCATTTTCATATCTAAAGTTCCCCTTAATTCAGAAAACGAAGGTGTGGATTTTACTTTACTTTTCAGTCTAGTCTAACAGGTAGCTCAGAATACCATGGAAAGGATAAATCTGCTGGAAAAATAGAAAAAATCCCTGTGATCCAATAAAATTACACAATTTCCAAATATTTGACCATAAGCATAGAATGTTGTGATCAAAGCTTTGAGTATGAAACTTTATAAATTAAAAAAAATCCTAATTTTAAAAATGTATGTCCATATATCCAGTCACACTTAGCATGTTACTCAAACCTAAACATTTCTCAAATCACAGATGTGAGCAAATGAGCACCTCATGAAATGTACATACAATTCAAAATTTGAAGAGAATGAAAGAATACTGCTTCCACGCTTGGTTATGGATTTTATTTTGTGCTTTTTGTAGAAATATGTTTTTGAAATGCATACACTCTGTTTGTACGTACCATGGCTCTATATCTGAAATGAAGGGATTTTATGGACAATTATAAATTTGGAAATATAGAGGTGAAAGGGAAAGAGAAATTATTCTGTTACTTCTTTTTTTTTTTTTTTTTTTTTTTTGCGGTACGCAGGCCTCTCACTGTTGTGGCCTCTCCCATTGCGGAGCACAGGCTCCGGACGCGCAGGCTCAGCAGCCATGGCTCACGGGCCCAGCCGCTCCGCGGCATGTGGGATCTTCCCGGACCGGGGCACGAACCCGTGTCCCCTGCATCAGCAGGCGGACTCTCAACCACTGCGCCACAAGGGAAGCCCTATTCTGTTACTTCTTTGTCCATTTCTGTGTTTTTATTATATAGAGAGATCTAAACTTCCTGATAATGTGATCTATTGTTTCATTTTATGGAAATGAAGCATCACCTAAACATTTTGTCATTCAGTCCAAGTTTCATTCCTCCATGTAGTGATTCATGTGGTTGACCTGAGGAAGGTTCATGGAGCTGCTTCTGAAAGGTGATGGATGCTATCGTTTAGTTTAGAATGTCTTATTTTTAAAGAATGGCTAAAACTAACCTATTTTAGTCTTAGGGAATGCTTAAGAATATAAGTTTAAAGTTCTATCAGCTCTTTTTATTTAGTTTTATAATAAATGAATAATGTATGTATATTAAAATTGGAAAAGTTTAAGTACTCTCTAATGTCAGCTATAAAGTTGTTACACAAACTCTAGTTGTACTGGACACATCAAATGATTCTATTATCAGCTAGTTTCCAACTCTCCTTTACAAATTTCAGGAGAACATATTCATTTATCCTTTTAAATAGACATGTATTCATTAGTTCAATCCATAAACAATAGATAGTTCTTGAGTATTTGCTTTGTTCTTGGCACTGTGCTCAGGGCTGGGCATTTTGAGTTGAAAAGCAGGTGCTGTCTCTCATGAAACTTAGAGTGTAGTCAAGTCAAGACACACATTGATTGATAAATGGCAACAATGCAAGATTGTGGAAGTGACAATGGCTATACTCTAGAGGTATATGTATATCATGTTATAAGGGCTTATAGTAAGGGGCTTTAACATGGCCAAGAGAATCAGGGAAAACTTCCCTGAGGAAGTGACACTTGAGCTAAGATATGGAGGATATTAGTTAACTAAGTGAAAATGCAAAGGAGGAACTTAGCAGCAGAGAGAAGGGCTTGTCGAAATATCCTGTGATGGCTGGGAGCACGGAGAAATGAAAGCTGGTGGGAGTAAAAGGGAGCCAAAAACATGTTTTTAATCAGGGCCCAGGTAACAAAATCAGATTTCTCTTTAGAAAACTTTGTCCTGGTTCCTTATAAAGAGCAAATTGGGTTTGGTGGGGGCATTGGTATGATGGAGCTGGCTTGGGAGAACCAAATTGTTACCATTTCTTTCCAACTCCAGGTTCAGTGATCTCATGTTGGAGACTTTCACTCAGCCGTGGTGAGCATATTTACACCACAGTAATTGGCAAATGCTATAAATCAGGGCTTTTCCCTCTCCCAGAGTACTCGTTGTTAACTATTTACCAGCACACCCTAAATGGGGGACAGGTTGAGTGTCTACAGTGAGATCATTTAGGTGATTGCTGACAGTAGCTTGGACTAGGGTGCTGCCATTGGAGATGATGAAATGTGAAAAGTGAACTCAATCAATATATTTTTCAGAACCTAGGCAAATTATAGTTATTAAACTAAAACTTATAATACCAAGCCCTTACCAAGGATAAAGAAGAAACTACTCACTGTAATTATGATAAGATAATATATTATTGTGATAATCCTAGCATGTTATTTTGAATTAGTAATAATTTAGCCAAGGGGGAGTTCTGATATTCTTCTAATTTATATTGGGTATTATCAATGGAATTATGTAAGTGGGAAACATACGAAAATGCGTTTTGCACAAAATTCCTTCTTGAATTGTTACCATTGAGTCTCACTGAAAATGCATATAAATGTAGGTAAATTTCATGTAGGACCTTACGTAAATGCTTATGATTCTTAACAATAAATTTCCTCCTATATTTGATCTGTATCCTTTATTTACCATCAATGACTTGGTGTCTTAAAACTCTCCCATTTAAAAAAAAAAAGTCAGAAACTGAGACATGACATAAATGGAATCACATAGTTTGTGTCCTCTTGTGCCAGGCATCTTTCACTCAGCATGTTTTTGAGATTTATCCATATTGTTGCATGTGCCATGGTCCATACCTGTTTATTAGTGAGCAGTGTTTCATCACATGGATGTGTCAGAGTTTGGTTAGTAGTTCAGTCCTGTCCTCTTTGATCTTGCCTTGCAAACTCACTGAATCACAGAACCACAGGGCCTCTGGGTGTGGAAGAAGTGTCTTAACCAACTTAATCCCACCCCACCCTTACACTACTTACTGATTTTCAGTGATTGGTACACTGCCCATGAAACAGTTGCCCAACCCCTGCTCACATACCTCCAGTGACCTGCCCTTGGAGGGCAGCTTCTTCTGTCCTTGTCCAGCCTTGCCTGTTGGGAAACTCCTCTTCATTTTCAGCTTATATCTACCTCCCTAGGTCATCCCCACAGAGGTCCTGGTTCTTGTCCTGGGTCTAGTCATGGACGGTTAGCTCCTTTTTCCCCCACAGAAGCCATAGGGATCCAGGAGGCACAACTACCACCCAACAGTGTGCTGGCAAATGTTTAACTTATAGCTCTAGGTTAGTTATTTTTGTTGCTGTATAATATTCCATTATATAAATGTATCAAAATGTGTTTATCCAATTTCCTGTGAATGGATGTGTACATGGCTTGCAATATTTACTTTACAGACAGCTCTGCTATGAACATTCATGGGCTCCTGCAGCTGGAAATGGATGGCAGAGTTGTAAGGCACGTACCTTTCTCACTTCAGCAGACAGTACTAAACCATTCTCCAGGGGTCCTCATCGTCCACACCTTTGTCCACACTTAGCCTCGTAAAGTTTCACACTTTCGCCAACCTTATGGGTGTAAACCAGCATCTCATTGCGGTTTTGACTTACATTGACTTCTCTCTAGTGATCTTGAGCATCTTTGCAAGTGCCTATCAGACATTTGTGTTTCCTGTTCCAGAAATTGCCTATCTGTATCTCTTGTCCATTTCTTTACTGGGGGATTTGTCTTTCTTTCATATTTACTTGGAGAAGTTCTTTGTATATTCAGATTTCCACACTTGAATCGCTATGTGCATTGCAGATCTCTTTTCCAGTTGGTGGGATGTTTTTTTAATAAGTTGTGACTTCTGATAAACATAATTTTCATTTAAAAAGGAAACTGGGGCATAAACATGGTAAATATCAGGACACTATTATGAATATGAAACAGCCCTCTTCCCATGCAGGTTTTCAAAAGAAACGATACCTGTTTTGTGATTTTGATCAATTCAACAGTAGAGAGGGCTGTCAGAGGAGATAAATGGAGAGATTTCTGTGGAGAGAGCTGTGGCCTAAATTTGAGTCTCCTCCACAGCTTTAGGAGAAGTTGGAGTTGAAAGGAGTAACTTTCTTACCCCAAGTCTAGTGAAGGGTCTTCAAGAGACTCATTCAGAGTTTCAAATGTGTTTTCTGCAATTGGAAACACAAAAGACAGATGCTGATTTATGCCTGAGAAAACTGAAGCAGAACACAAACTAGACTCTGACATCCGCCCAGAAAATCTGGAGAGTGAAGATGGGTTCGCCAACCGTGAAAGCAGTAGCATCTTGAACTCTCAGAGCTGGTCAGGGAGACCACAAAGTTTTTTGTAAACTATTTGGAGGGACAAGAAAACCCAGGAGACAGAGGCGAAGGATACCCATCCCCTCTCAATAAGAGAACTGCAGGAGAGTGGCCCAGAAAGAGACCTCTGAAGAGACCACTTTTGTGCCCATTACTAGGCCCTAGAGCCAAGCACAGTTTCCTTAAAACTCTTCTACCAACTAAGAACCTCTCCCCTCTACCTTTCATCCTGGTGGCAGGAGTACATTCACTGTGAGGCTCTTATAAGAGGATCCTTCTGTGTTTCATAGTACCTATTCACCTTATTGGAAAATGTTGCATCAGTCACTGGTTTATTAAATTAAAAAAAAAAAGACTCAAGAAAGTTGATTGTTTTCATACTTCATGTGTTACTCAAGAACCAGTGGATTTTAATACCAAATAAATAAAAATCCCCAGAGAACCTGCTTCCCTTGATTGAGTGTTGTTATTTTTTTTTCTGCTCCTTAGTGAATCATAATATCTGGTCCCTTGTGCAGGACAATCAAAAAATCCTATTGTAACATACGCATCTGATCTGAAAATCCTTCTTTGTACAGTGAACATACAAATGCTATTTTTCAGATGATTTGGGACAGCCTGATGACTGAAGTGTTTCAGTTCATCAGTGCAGCACAGTGCCATTGTACTCTTTATAGTGTAATATAAATACAGTTTATCAGATCGCTAAAAAAGACTGCAGGTGCATCACCATTGTAGTGAAAGTAGCTCTTATGCACAGATTAAAAGGATGATGCCAACTTTCAACTGCCCCTGCTAACTTCATCCCATGGAAAAATTATGTTTTCAGATAAATGAACTATTTCAATTAAATTTATTCTGTAATGTAGATAATAACATAAAATTATTTAATAATACTGTAAACAAAGACTATATTACCCAATATCAGTTTCCTGGTTTTCCCCTCAGGGGAGCTAGACTAGTACAAAAAAATCAAAAGCTTTGAAATCTAACATATCTCTACTTAACAGCAAGATGATGTAGGGCAAGTTATTAATTTTATTGAAATTAAATATCCCCGTTGATAAAATAAGGACAACAGTATTTGCTTTGTAAGGTTGTTTTAAGTATTCTATAAGTATTCAATATATAAATGGAAAACGGGTAGAATAATTCTGGGCACAAATAAGGAAAACAATAAAAAATAACTTGATATCTCTTGGAGGAAGAAGTTGGTCATGAAGATGGGAGAGGAGGTCTATAAAAAAAAAAACCTGATGCTCTATGGAATTTATGGTTTTAGATATTTCCTTAAGATTACCGATTCATAACATGTGGTTGCTTAATTTTTAAAAGGAGAGTTTTTTCTTCTACTAGACTTGAGTCTCTTTTACAACAAAATCTTTTTTTTAATCTTCTCTAATACTTAGGATAATAATAACTAGTAGGTACTCAAAAATACTGGAGAAATGTTTGCTTTTATTTATTTTTGAGGTAAAATAAATTATCTTTAATTTAGAAAGTAGAACCTTCTATTCTATCAAATTGAAAATAAAGTTAGGTTTGATTAATGCATAGCCACAGTTAATCTTCCAGTATTAACATAGTAAATATTTGAGTAATTGATGTTTGAAGATGCCACGTAGAATTCAAACAGTAATTTTATCATACAGATTTATAAGAAAGATCTGTGAACTAAGAGTTTTTAAACCTGACTCACATGTCTGGGACAAGGCAAGACTGTTTGTATTTCTAAACCATAGTTCTCTGTGAAACAAACACTGGCAGCACAAACTTCAAAGAGACATTCTAAGGAGTGAAAAGTCTAGGAAAGCATCTTATAAAACGTGGTGAAAGAGCCTACTTTGCTTTGCTTTTTAGAGGAATCTACAATAAACATTTATGAATGTTCTCAAATCTCTGAATTAAAGGATCTGCACAATTGCTGGAAAAAATCAAGACTCTTTTAGACTAATTCACTGCCATGCACTCCTATAATATTTGAACACCTCCATTATGGTACTTATTAGACAAAAATATAATTGCCTGTATTCTGTGCTCTCACCAGACACTGAAGACAGTTATTTTTTGTTTGTTTTTTAATCTCCTGTGCTTAGCACAAAATTTTATACATTGCAGGCACTGGAATATTTTTTGTTGAATTTATAAATACATTGTTTAAAATAATATATTGGTGTATTCAATAGCACTTACATAGTTCATACTGAGTGTCATGCACTATTCTAAGCTTTACAAATATTAAGTCATTTAATCCTCCCAACAATGTTGTGTGTTATTATTATCCCCAGGTTACACCTGAGGAAACCAAGGCACATGTAGATTAAGTAATTTGTCCAAGATGACCCTTTTAAAAAAGAATAAATTATACCTTCTTTTCAGTTACTTTAATTACTAAATGTACAATTTGACACACTAGACAGTCATTCTTGTTTTTCATATTCAGTTCTTTTTATAGATTTTTACAACCTAAAAAATATGGATGCCGTTATAAACCAATAATGCAAAAGATGATTAGCACTTGCAAATCAACAGAATAAATAAAAGAATTTAAGTAACAAAGTTCTTTACTGTTGATTATCACAGTCAATCAGTGCCTCTTCATTTATGCATATATTTCTCCTCAAATGAACCAGGAAGAAAAGAAAACTTTTTTTAATGCTTCTGTCCTACTTAGTGTCTTTCATTTTATTAGCTACTTGTTAACACCCTTCTGTTGTTATTTTCTCTTTTTTATGTTTCTTCAGAATATAGCTTTTTTTTTTAAAGTCTTTATAGTATTGCTTCTGTTGTTTATGTTCTGGTTTTTTGGTCACAAGGCATGTGGGATCTTAGCTCCCCCACCAGGGATGGAACCCATACCCCCTGCATTGGGAGGAGAAGTCTTAACCACTGGACTGCTAGGGAAGTCCCTGGAATATAACTTTAATTAAGTTCATATCAATCCACTTAAAGTTATATATTTTGTCAAGGAATAAAAAGGTATATATCAATTTAGAGAAATAATATAAGGTGGGGGAAAAAAAGGTGTTCTCTCCAACCAACATATCCATTTAAAATGTCACATGCTTTCAGAGATATCATAATACAGTGCATCAATATAAAGTATTGGTAAAAGAACTTACATATTTACTTTTTAAAGAAAATAGTTATTTAATGACTTTTACAGAATTAAGTAAGCTTAGTATTTTCTCTGTAACTTGAGACCAGAAATAACGTCATGTTCATGATTCTGTGTGGACCCAAAAGGCATAGTGAAGATGTACAAGGAAGATATATACAAAGATAGATTATGGTATAAGAATGGATTTTATAACAGTCAATGAATGTAGCAGGCTTCTTGTCATTGAAATTTTTATATGACTATTTTTTTGTATGAATGATGTAGGTGGATTTAGGCCAAAGAGGTAACAGGACCCAGTGATCTTTAAAATCTCTTCCAATCTAGAGAATCTGTTCCAAATAAGATCAATTGCATTATTTTGTTATTATTATTGTTATCTAAGTCAACATATTATATATTTCTTTGATTTAAAAATGTTATATTTAGCTTAAGACAATTAAGCTATAACATGGTCAATTACAACAAGATTCTGATTTTCTTTTTAACAAAACTAAATTATAAGGGAAGATTTTTAAAGGGTGCTATGTTTTTATATCAATTATTTTTCTTTGTATTTTCTATGTGTTTAGTTATTCCATGCCAGTTATTGTTTTACCATAAGGCTATATTTGTTCCCCACCCCCCCATTTTTATCTCCTCTTTAAAATGAAGAATTTAAAACAAATATTTTGTTAAGTTATATAATCTCTTACTCTGACATTCTTAGTTGCTATTTTAACATTTCTATGTGCTATGTAATTTCAGAAATTTGACACGCCACACAGTAAGAATTAAATATTGGTGAAAGTACAATAATTTTCTATTTTTAAACATTTTTGTCATTTAAAACCTATTCTATTATGTTTACATCAATCTATAAACTCCAGTATCTTCTGAACTGAAACCAGTCACATTCCAGGTGAAAATTTAAACATTTTTCCCCCTTAGTAAATACATCATGTTTCAGGATATTCTTATTTTCTTGTCCCATCCTATCACAAGCTGATTGACTGAATAATCATCTAAATTAAATGTGTAAATGCCAAAAGTCTATATTAGACCAAGGAGATTCACAGAATTATATGTCTATATAATTTTTTCTACTAAGTGTATTATTTCTATTGCATTATAAATAACTACGAAAATAATCCCATACTTGACCATCCACTCAGAATTGGATAATATAGTAAAGCTAAAGAAGTAATCTCTCTTTTTTTCTATTTTCTATTTTGAAATTAATGCATTTCAAGAGAAAATGCTCTTTTGTTTAAACAAATAAAACAAAATTATTGCATTATATTGAACTGTACATACATGCTTTATCCTTTAATTGGACTAAGACAAATTAGAAAGCATTTTTAAAATGAATGAAAGTTTACTTTCAGAAAATTGATATTGTCAAAGATATAATGGGAAGAAGGTGGCTGACAGCTATTTTATGATTTAAATTTAATGTAGTTTCTATATATTTCACATCATTAATTACCTGGCAGTTTAAAATTTTTACATGGTAAATGGCTACCATTTAAATTTAAAACTGATTACTTGAGTAAGGTTTATGGTTATAAGATTAATGTGCCACAAAGAAATATTATCTACTCATCTTAGAAAGAAAAAAATAACTTGTTAAATCTACTGTACTATTATCCCAATTATTGATCAGATTTTCTCCCATACCTGTAGTTGACCTGGACGGGAAAAGAAATTATTAGAAGCTACTTAAAGCTCCCTGAGAGAAACTGGAAATGATTTATTTCACCCACCACCATGATGAGATTGGGATTATTATAACAGAATATTACAACATCTGTTATAGTTTTTATCTTCTTAACAAGGCTGACAAAGCTTTAAATGTTCTTTGATGACCAGGAGGCCCTGGAGAGTAATCTGTAGCTACTTCAGTGCACTATACAGAGTGAACTGAGAGCAAAGCGGAAGTTAAAAAGCAAACTGAATGCATTGCCAAGTGTATTGAACACACTGCTCTCTAACCAATCATCTTCAGAAACTTGGTTGAGTTGAAGAATCAATTTATAAAGGTTGGTCTGTGTTGCACCAGTAAAGACAATGTTTGGTTCAAGTTTTTCTGATTCTCTATTCCATTATTAAAACTGTGGATAATCTCCAATGCCGGGAGAAATTACTTAAGTTTCAAGAGGGCAGATGCTTATGTGTATTTCCTATTAATCAGTACTCACTTAGATTATGAATGACAGATACTCAACTCAAAAAAGATCTTAAGGACAAAAACAAAAAAATTGCAGACTCATAGAAATTAAAATATAAATTTCTTCAGGGAACTTATTTTATATTTTTCTGCTGTACATATTTTATATATCTATGATCATTTTGTGCCAGTAGGAAGAATGCACTTTTCAAAATAGTTGTGTGTATACTTTGTAAATTTGATATTCATTTGGCCAAATGTAACTCATTGTTTCAATTTCAAGGTTCAGAGATATTACAGGGCTTGTTAAATTCATAGATATTAAGCATCGATCCTTCCTCCTGTTCCAAAATAAAAATATCACCAAATATTTCAATAAAAATTTCATATTAAAATGACATTATAATTATATATATAATGATGGTATTTTAAATTTATAAATGTTATTGTGCAGTATCTTACAGATTAGTATTTCCACTTCTCATGTGTAGCACTGTTACCTTATTTAAAAAAATAATTCAAAACCAACCAATAAGACATATAAGTTAATCTGAAAGCAGAAATTTAAAAAAAGTATAAAATGTTACTTCTAAGACATGTAAATTGACAGAATGATAACAAATGAAAACTAACTATTCATGTGAAACCAAATAATCATGTTTATATTTACTAGGTCAAAAAATAGTAGAATAAGTTTAATATCATTTCATTGTCTTTCAAATAAAACCTCATGGAAATTATAAGTAAAAGTTGACTGCATATGTGCTGTTGGCTGCACTGCTTACACACTCATCTGTTATTTTCTTAAAGAGAGCAACTAACTTTTTTGTCTTCAACTGTCCTACTTAGATTATTCCCAGAAGGTCTTCTCATTAAAAAAAAAAAAAAAAAAGTCACTTTAGGTGGATCATAGATGCCCTTTTCTCAGAATTTCAGTGTACAGCAGTCATTCTCTTTTTGTAAATAATATTTCTTTCTATTACATACTTGTTTAAGTCTGTATCACAATAATTTTTTTATTTGATGAATGCAGGGAAACTTTCTCTTATTCACCATTGCACTGGAGGGCCTTAGCACAGCACCAGATTCATAGTAGGGGCTATAAGCATGTTTGGAATAAATGGTTGAAACAATGAATATTAATCTAGTGTTATATGGATTTTAGTAGAGGGGTCAACGCAGGTTAGTAGAAAGGCTTCTCATAAGACGTGGTATTTTAACTGTCTTAAATGTTCAAAAGAATTTTCCACATAGAAAAAGTGGAGAAAGACCTTCAGAGATAGCATGTTCCCTGTCCCTGAACCACTGTTTGTAAGGAAATTTATTGTGAGTGGTTAGAATACATGGCCATAGTCCAACATTTATAAGTAAGGAAATTCACATATATCTAAAGATAGTATGTGTAAGAAAAAGGCCTCTAAATGTGGATCCAGTAAATATGTAGACAAAATTTTATAAGAAGGAGTGAGAAAAGATGTTAAGTGGCTAAAAACTGAGACAACATGAAAATAATTTGTTTACCTTATATTTTACAACATTTAGGTTGTAATAACTTTTGGAAAGGTATAATATTTTAAACAAAATAGAATGATAGCTCTTAAGATATGACATCCTTCACTTTAATTGTATATAATTATGTTAAGAGGATCATTTTCACATGAATATACCAAGATTTCATTCCCCAAAGCCTTTTAAAATCGTCAATTAATGTAAAAATCATCTTTCAAGCACCTTGTATTGATGATGGAGATAGGAATGGGGAGAGAGTATTTGAGGGAGGATTAATTTTATAAGTAGTCAGTTCATTTGTGAATATTTTATTGTATGGCAAGTTTTACTTCTCTATACAGAATCATGAATTTGGGGACTTGGATAAAATACTAGGATAATGAGAATTCCTTGTACTTTATTGAGTTTTGGAATTAATAATTAATGATGTGGGTAGTTAATTTTCCAAATCCACGATTAAGCTTTCACTGTTAACTAAAACCATTCTTCAACTTTTATGTCTCTCAAAGAGGATTCTCTCTTGATTCATGTTTCAGAGTATTATACAGGGTCATTAACACCAGTGTACTGAGAGACAATGAATAGAAAATATTTCCACATAGAGAAATGGAATATGATCTCAAGTGTTAAAAATGAATTCTAGTATCTTATATCTTAATCTTATAAGTGAAAATCTTATTTTAAACTTCAGGTGAGAACTAGTATGTTATGTTACGATTTACACTTTTTAAAACAGATTTAGGAACTAACAGGGCAGTGGTGAAAAGCTCAGTCTTGGGAGTCAACATTCGTAAAATATCAATTGAGGTTTCCCTAATCTTGGGTGAAGTGGGAAATTATTCAGTTTAGACTTTACTTCTAAATTCTTGTTCTGTCTTTTCAAAGTTTGCTGACCTTGAGCAGGCTATGTAATCTCTCTGAATCTCAGGAATTTATACATTTGGAAATTTATACTCAATTTATAGAATCATTAGAAGGATTTTTATAAAGGCTGCAAAAAATGCTCAGTCAACAGTAGTTAAAACTTTTATTGAAGACGACTTGCTTTTCTCAACTAACAGTTAAAATAGAATTCTGCCATTTAATTAACTCCCTACACCTTAAAACTCATGGTCCCAACTCTAGCATACTTTCAAAACAGTTCTTGCCATAGATGAGAAATGGGTCTCCTGGGTTTTATAGTCACTGGTTCAAAATAATATTCTTTCCCAGCTCTTTTTATGGCTGTGTTGCTGCCTGTATCCCTTGCCTTGGTTTCTGACCCTGATTCTCCTTGTTGGGCACCTGATTTCTATAGTTTCTCTTCATTCCCATTTGTCTTTCTTTTTAGATGCTCTCATAATTTCTAGTTCCTGGTCTTAATCTGGTTTCAGCATTAACCTGTCTATAAATTTGTTTACTAAATATTAAAATGGCTTAATTCTTCTCTATTCCTACAATCTTGGGCCAGTGGCTCCCTGAAATAACTGTATGTCTAAACACTAATGTGGCATATCAGCTCCTTCTGCAATTTTAGATATTGTATTCTGTGTTGGGTAAGTCACTTACATTTTTGAGCCCTTGTCACCTCTTGTTCAAATGGTTAATATCCAATAATCATTGGATATTAGATAATAGTGGTTGTTATAATTAAAGTTGCTATAATTAGATAATAGTGCTTTAAAAATTATAAGAAGCAATTTAAATGCTTACTGTTGCTATGAATTTGACTTAAGCTGACATGACCACTGTTATTGGCCACCTTGGTGCTGATCTCCCAAATTGGTTAGCTTATTAAGACTTGCGATTTTGCCTACTTACTTTAGAAATGGACTTTTATCCACCTCCTAGTTAGTTACAGCTTAGCTGCGTTGTCACCTACTTTACTTCATCCTTATGGGCAACTGAATGTCTGAAATAACAGATGGCAATGTATTTCATGCCAGCAAATATATAAATCACTTCTGCAAATATATAATATCCTGTTGTAGAATTAATTCTATTGGAGCTAAAGGATTCCTGCTAATTTTTATATGGATACTTAAAAAGATAAACAAATAGCATGTAGTTATAAGAGTAACACAAATGAACAATTGTTTATGCATTGTTTTCATTTATTTTTAATGAAAGTTTTAACTGTAAGGCAGAGATTATCATTTTATGATAGAGAGGTTGAGGAACCAAACATTAAATAAAAGGCCCACAGTTACTCAGTTTGGGATTCTACGTTGTAAACAGACATTTCCATAATTATTAGGCCCCTGCAACAGTGGAATAGAATGAGGAAGTAGCAAATCAAACCCCTTTGCATTGAGTGCTGAGAGACAGTCCGACATTAAAATTAATTAAGGTCAATTCACATTTTTATTTTCATCAGGAAAGGAATTCATTCAATACTGTCTTTTGGAAAAATGTTTTAATGTGGTTATCTGCCCAAAGTTTAAATATAAACAGAAACCTCTCAAAGAATCAATGGGACCTATTTCATAATGTAATTTTAGCAAAACTGCTGGAACATAATTTAGGTAACTTAGGTCCAGAGTGACTCAATGAAAGCATGATAGATTCTACTTGAAGACAGAACAATTAAAGAAGCTTGATAGAATGGCCTCAGTTCCTATGGTGATAGTTATAGAACTATTGAAAGATAGTTTGAAAGGCATCAAAGAATCATGGTGTTCTTTTCAGAAAATGATCTGTGACAGATTTATTAAAAAGTAGAAAATAGAAAAATCCTACTTGAAATTAGTTTGCTCAATAATATTTGTATTGAGGAGTTGGAGTTTACAGCAAATGCCTTCAATATGAAATGTTGACCTACAGTTTCAATAAATTATCAATAGATTTCCTACATTTCACTATTTATAAAAGGTGAGTATATTCTATTTCCTAGAATTGATTTGTACTCATAAACTGAGGTATGACTGATTTTCATTTTTCCAAATTTTTTGAGGTCCTCTGGTTAATATTTTTTTGCTTCTAACTATGTATGATAGCAGGTGAAAGTAATAATAACCATTATTTTATCCTTCAAACTTATCCAAGGGAGGGGACACTGATGAAAATGCATACAAACAAAAATAAATAATTACATGCTTATCTGTCTGTTTAGTGATATTTAGAAAAATGTGATTAAGGGAATATAAGCAAATGCTCAAGAATACAGGACCCATTTAACTCATGATAAAATTTCTTTCCTTTGAGAATATTACTGCCTTTGGTCACATTTCCAGCCGTTCAGTTTATCACACCAACATTTTCTACCAGCCTGGTATAATTAAGTCCTGAAATCTACTGTGATCCTTCCAATTCAGGACACACAGGCATCCCTCCCCAGATTCCAAAACTAAAGAAAAACACTCTCTAGGTAGTATAACTATTGAGGCAACATTCAAATGTTAAAAACTCTCTTGCATCTGAGGACTTAACTTACATAACTTGCATCAATTTGGCAGACTAAAATTACACCACCACACAATTCAGTTCAATCCAATTATAATTACTTTTCATTGGTTAACTTTTGAGTGATATATTTGTCATTTTAGTCAAACGCCACTGAGTTTAATCAACCATGATTAAGTCAACCAATATTTTCCTTGAAATAGATTAAAACTACAGAAATCCAAAGAAAAGTCATCAAGTACATAGGAGGGAAGCAAGACCAGTATGAATTATTATTTATTTATAATGCTTTCTAAGGCAACAACATCAAAATGCTAAAAATAATATAGCAGGGCTTCCCTGGTGGCGCAGTGGTTGGGAGTCCGCCTGCCGGTGCAGGGGACGCGGGTTTGTGCCCCGGTCTGGGAGGATCCTACATGCCGCGGAGCGGCTGGGCCCATGAGCCGTGGCCGCTGAGCCTGCGTGTCCGGAGCCTGTGCTCCGCGGAGGGCCGCGTACTGAAAAAAAAAAAAAAAAGTAATATTGCAAAGTTATTTTTTAATAACTGAAAAATGTTCAGTAATACCAGCAGTTCTTATTTTGCATGGTAATATGTTAACTAAAACCGTGCAAAAGTGAGGCCATGGTTATGATATGTATGAGTGTCAGTTAACATGGTACCATGCAAAGAGAAGGCTGTTTTTTACTGTGAGATAATTCCTATATTCTACTGTGAAGACAAAGTGAGCAAGAACTATCAGTTTACATTGGGTACATGACGAGGCATTTTTTTCTTATTACATCCTCCTCATAATTAAGAAGGAACACACATTACCCATATACTCTAAACACAGAAGTTTTTGTATTGGAATCTTAAATAATCTGCTTTTACAAACTATTTCAGGGAACTTTCGTTAACATTTTTGTGGCAATTGATTGTTTAATCAATTAAGATTAAAGAGACTTAATGCTTAATTTAAAATGTAGGTTTTTTTTTAACTTTGCTGTATTCCACAACAGATTACAAGTTGCACCACACCAATATATGAAATGTTATAAAAATTTAGAAATAGAATAGCGAAAATAAGTATAAAACCAGAGAAAAACACAAATTGCTTTTTTAATTAGGTTTTTTTGTACTAATGTTGCAGAACAAACAACTACACATCTCAGAGCTCGTTGGTCTTGGGCTCAGCTGTGGTTCTGCTTTCCTTTCTGAAATAAGCTAAAGGGGCTTAACTTGGCTTTGGCTAAAGGGTTGGATTTAGGTCTGGTATACCTGTCTCCTCATTCTGGCATCAGCCGCTACTCAGGGCATGTTCTTGTCATGGTGGAGTGGAGTGCAGGAGTACAAGAGGGTGAATTGGAATCATGAAATGTCTCTTAAAGGATACATTAAAAACTAGCATTCTGGCACTTTTGCCCACAATCCACTGGTTACAGTTGTCTCATGGATAAGTTCAAACTCAATGGAATCAGAAAATATACTCTATTAATAGGGAAGTTACAGCGAGAAAGGGGAGGGAAGGAAAAGGGATAGTATTTGTTTTTCACAGATACAAAGATACTATCTAACACATACCTTCCATGAGTTTTAATATATATGCTTATAATTGAGCCTTAACGTGTACTTTGATTGTATTAATAGACAGTTTTTAAAAAGCCAAAACACCATTATTTACAATAATCTGGTTGTATTCAGAATATTAACAATTTTGATAAGGTTTAGGTTGAGAACATATGCATAAATCCTGATACATAATGTAGGTTTGAAGTAGAAGGTATGAAGCCTACTGCTTTCATTTCAAATCAATGACTTGGTGTGACTTTTCCATCAACAATTGTATTATTTCAGTGTAGACAGGTGCAATAAATTTTAGATGATAAAAATTCCAAGTCTTGTCTATTCTGTCACAAAAGATGAATTTTTCCATAAAATGATGATATCAAGCCTCATATTCTTAATATCTTCATATTTGCATCACAAAAAGAATTACATTTAAAAATCTTTATATGCATTTTAAATATTTACAAGTCTTATTTTGTTTTATGGGTCACATGTAATAATAGTATCACTTAAGGTCTTTAAACAGAGGCAGAAATCAAGACAAAGATTAAAATTTGGCATCTTTTTTTCCTAAAATGTTATTTAAATTTTTTTTTACATTTTCACATTTATTTAACTCTAATGACAAGTGTTCAAGTCTTTCTGCAAGTGATGAGTCAATGATTATATAACTATTTAAGCCTTAATTAATTATTAGTAAATTTTTTATCAATACGTAAGTCCTATGTTTCTAAAAATAAAGTTAGCTATGAAATATACATGTTAGTGTCAGATTTTAAGGGGTTCTTGCCCTATGGCTGAATCCATGCCCTGGTTCCACAAAGTTAATTTGATATTGTGTTTTGAGTGCTTACCATGTGCAAGGCGGAGGTACTAACTGTATGTCTGCCAAATTCCCTAGGAAAAAAGCACCTGCTTTTTACTCAAGAACTACCAGGAAATTTATTTCATGTCTCTAAACATGAAATGTTGTCCTCCCTATTATTTAACTTATCCCATTTACTGCTTTTTAAAATTTCTTTGATTACTTAGCAAAAACTGTTGCATGTGTGATGAAATTTGGGACATCCAGTTAATAGTGCTTGAATCAAACTCTTCATTTCCCTTCACAGGCTTTATCTCTTGTTTTTGAACATGGCTCTGCATTCATGTTGATATATGCAAATTACACAATGGTCTTGCCTTTTGTTTTTTTCATTCCATGTATTTACCTAAGCTTGTATAATGTCTTGATAACCAGTGCTGACCATGCTGAAGTTGTTCCAGTTCTCTTTCTAACAAATTAATCAAAATGGTATCATAAACCCAGCAGCAGAAGAATTTTTGTCAGATCTTAATGGCAAGAAATTGCATTAATAAAACTGTGACTTTTCATGTCCCATTATACCTTGCAGTTTTAGGGCACTCTCCAAAAGGAATATTTAGACTATATTGCTGTGACAGAGCCCTCAGTTGTACTTCCTTTGGGGTTAATTCAAAACGCAGCTAAGAACAGGTTTTATTTCATGGAAAAACAGAAACATGGAGTAGCCAAATCCGTCATTTGTACGAACAATTAGATTTGAAATTGCAGTGTCACAAAGTCCAAAAGAAAAAACAAAGAAGAGAAATTTAAAAGTACTGCATGTAGCATTTCTTTCCTATTAATGTTTTTTTCTATTCCGTTCATCATCCTGGCCATTTTTCAACATGTAATCACCAAAGTTCCTGGTGTTTAAAGGCCACATTAATCCTCCCTCTCTTTTTTCATACTGGAAAACATCTCTATGAACTCATCATGCAGTAGAGATTAATTCGGAAATTTCTGATCTCTTGAGGCCCCACATAGTTGGTGTGTGTTTGATTCATCCCCATGTTCTATAATGGGCATGTATGTGTGATTTGTATAATGAGAGAGAAAATAAATTAGAGTGAAAGGAGGAGTTCATGTACTTTTTCCATGTCATTTGTTTCAAATGATTTTGATGTCACTTTACCTGCATATAGTGTTAGAGCGTACAGAAATGTAGATTTGAAAGAAGAGCGACTAACAAACCAAACAAAGCAAGCAAAAAAATAGATTAGTAGATAAATGTTTTGATGATAAAATGTGTAGAAGTATTTTGGAGAGAATATGTTATATGGCTTCTAAAATCAGAATAATCATAGGAAATTCATTGCAGCCCTACATTGTTTCAGAGTTTTGTGAATTTATAAGTAAAATATGTATAGTGACAATGACTGAGAAACAAAGGAAAAGAATATCAAATTCTTCCTAAAAGCAAACAAAAATGAAAATCATGTCAGTGGTAGAATTTGGCAAATGTAAAGAAAATATATGTCTAACTATATGGTGATTATTTCATAATACGTATAAATATTGAATCATTCTGTTATATACCTGAAACTAATATAGTGTTATATGTCAATTATATCTCAATTAAAAAAAATAGAGTAAACACATATATAACTTTATGAAGGGTTTCCACTCTTTTTTTCAATTTTAATTGGTAAAATAGTTTCTCTTCTTAGAGCCCAATACAAAAAGAAAACAGAAGTCAAATATTGAGGAGGAATTTATTCCCTTGTACCCTTCCTGACCTTCATTAAAAGTTCATTTTATTCTTAATGATGATGATAAGTGCATTTGATATTCATAGGAATTTCACTTGGAAAAGATAAAAGATTTCATAATAATATTATAAAATGTTGGCTAAGTAGCTGGTTATTGCATACTTAAATTTCTGGTCTTTAAAATGACATAAAAATCCTAGATCCTGGTAATTAATGATATTAATATCTGTTGGTATAAAATGAGACCAGGCTAATACAGGGGTCATAAACACTGTCATATTTAGAGGATTATGTTTTAGCAAGTAAATTGTGTCCTTTGACTTAAAAATAATTGCTTCTCATTTGTCTCCACTCTTTTCTTTTTGCTTTGGGCTGTTGGTAACACCAGGTTGCCCTTTAGATGCATTTTAATACTTTCTATGACAGTTAAGCTACTATTCTCTATGCTCACAATGGGGGAAAACGTTAATGGAAATATTGCTTTAAATATGACTTTGGAAGATGCAAATATTTGAGAAATGTAAGATATATACCTACTTGGCATATGTTTCTAAGCTTTGGTGTGCTATTGTTTGGGAAAACATTGAAAATCTATTTTTAAAAATAGCCTAGCAGATGGAAGAAATGCAATTAAGAATACTTTTTTCTAAAAATATTTTTGGCCCTTTCAAATGGTATCTGAGTAGCCTATAATTATATTTTTATCTATACTTACAAAGTAAGGCCTCCCTAATTTACCCAAACTTAATTTTTAAAAAAATCTCAAGTTAAATAGCTTTATAAAAATAAACTTCAATTTACCAAATTTATTAACTTTCAGTTGACTAATATAATTATTGATAGTAGCTAATGAAAGAAGAACCATGTGTTTATCTTACAGAAAATTTCTTAGGTTTGATTGAACAATCTCAGGCACAAGAATCTACCGTACATGTTAAACAGAATATATCACAACATATAAAAGTGTAAAACAAATATGACATTTTAAAAGATGAAGATGAATAATTTTAGAGTTTTTAAAAGTATATGTTCTCTAGGTAGCACAGCACTTCACTTGTAGGATGAGCTAAATAAATATTCTGTTAAAGTTATTTGAATTATTTGGTCCTCAGAAGATGTATGCAATAATAGTCCTCATCAATTTTTATTCTTAAACCCTGTACAGTATTAGCTAATGAAATTTTTTTAAAAAGAAGAAAATAATTCTCATCCTAAAATTTTCTTTCTAGAGTGTAATTTTTAAATTAAAATGTCATTGCCTATAGGAAGTAAAACCTATATATAGCTTGCCAAGTTTAAAATTTTATTACTTTATACAATTAATTGTCTTCCATTTTTGTGTGAATACACTAAAATTTTAGTACACATTTAGAATTACATAAAAAATTTTGTGCTCAGACATTGCAGAGTATGTATTTAAAGGCCTGTTCGATATGAAATTAGTGTTGTGAAAGCAACAATGTTCATTCTTTTTTTCCTAGCTGCTTTATCCTGGAGCTTTGGATATAAAGGGAAAAAACCCTCATATTATTCTTGAAAGTATATCAAGATTTTCACGTGTCTGTTTTCTAAATTCTATCAATTCTCAATTCAATGTATATTAAAATGATGCAATAATATAATTTCTCTGTTTTACTATGAGAGGATTTTTTTTGGTCTTCTAATCATATTCAAATAATATTTGCTCCTATTAATGCAATGTATTGAAGTTTTATGTTGAAGGAAGCCTCTCATAATCTGATACATTCTTGAAACAGCCATGGATCTCTGCGTGGATAACTAGAAAAAAATGTGAAGATTATTTTTGTAAGTTTCAGATTGGTACTGATGCCATAATCTAATAAGTCTCTGGTTTTCTGTGTATTAAGTGTTATATTATTACCTATGGTGTTCTACTGTATATCATAATATATTTCAGAGTACATTCTAGTTTCAAACAAACCTTGCTTAATTTATAGCTGTCCTTTCTTATACTCATTTTTTAATTTTATTCATACAGCCAATCGAGTTGCTGTTCTTGCTTTTTTTAATTTGAATTGAATTGAATTTATTTATTTATACAGCAGGTTCTTACTAGTTATCTATTTTATACATATTAGTGTATACATGTCAATCCCAATCTCCCAATTCATCTGACCACCACCACGTTGCCCCGCTTTCCCCCCTTGGCGTCCATATGTTTGTTCTCTACATCTGTGTCTCTATTTCTGCCTTGCAACCGGTTCATCTGTACCGTTTTTCTAGATTGCATATATATGCGTTAATATACAATATTTGTTTCTCTCCTTCTGACTTACTTAACTCTGTATGACAGTCTCTAGGTCCATCCACGTCTCTACAAATGACCCAATTTCATTCCTTTTTATGGCTGAGTAATATTCCATTGTATATATGTATCACATCTGCTTTATCCATTTGTCTGTCAATGGGCATTTAGATTGCTTCCATGACCTGGCTATTGTAAATAGTGCTACAATGAACACTGGGGTGCATATGTCTTTTTGAATTATGGTTTTCTCTGGTTATATGCCCAGTAGTGGGATTGCTGGGTCGTATGGTAATGCTATTATTAGTTTTTTAAGGAACCTCCGTACTGTTCTCCGTAGTAGCTGTATCAATTTACATTCCCACCAACAGTGCAAGAGGGTTCCCTTTTCTCCACACCCTCTCCAGCATTTGTTGTTTGTAGCTTCTCTGATGATGCCTATTCTAACCGGTGTGAGGGGATACCTCATTGTAGTTTTGATTTGCATTTCTCTAATAATTAGTGATGTTGAGCAGCTTTTCATGTGCCTCTTGGCCATCTGTATGTCTTCTTTGGAGAAGTGTCTATTTAGGTCTTCTGCCCATTTTTTCTTTGGGTTGTTTGTATTTTTAATATTGAGCCGCATGAGCTGTTTATATATTTAGGAGATTAATCTTTTGTCCGATGATTCATTTGCAAATATTTTCTCCCATTCTGAGGGTTGTCTTTTCATCTTGTTTATAGTTTCTTTTGCTGTGCAGAAGCTTTTAAGTTTCATTAGGTCCCATTTGTTTATTTTTGTTTTTATTTCCATTACTTTAGGAGGTGTGTCCAAAAACATCTTGCTATGATTTATGTCAAAGAGTGTTCTTCCTATGTTTTCCTCTAAGAGTTTTATAGTGTCCTCTCTTATATTTAGGTCTTTAATCCATTTTGAGTTTATTTTTGTGTATGGTGTCAGGGAGTGTTCTAATTTCATTCTTTTACATGTAGCTGTCCAGTTTTCCCAGCACCACTTATTGAAGAGACTGTCTTTTCTCCATTGTATATCCTTGCCTCCTTTGTCATAGGCTAGTTGACCATAGGTGTGTTGGTTGATCTCTGGGTTTTCTATCCTGTTCCATTGATCTATATTTCTGTTTTTGTGCCAGTACCATATTGTCTTGATGACTGTAGGTTTTTAGTATAGTCTGAAGTCAGGGAGTCTGATACCTCCACGTGCGTTTTTTTCCCTCAAGACTGCTTTGGCTATTTGGGGTCTTTTGTGTCTCCATAAAAATTTTAAGATTTTTTTGTTCTAATTCTGTAAAAAATACCATTGGTAATTTGATAGGGATTGCATTGAATCTTCGGATTGCTTTGGATAGTATAGTTATTTTCACAATATTGATTCTTCCAATCCAAGAACATGGTATATTTCTTCATCTGTTTGTGTCATCTGTGATTTCTCTCATCAGTGTCTTATAGTTTTCTGAGTACAGGTCTTTTGCCTCCTTAGGTAGGTTTATTCCTAGGTAATTTATTCTTTTTGTTGCAATGGTGAATGGGATTGTTTCCTTAATTTCTCTTTCTGATCTTTTGTTGTTAGTGTATAGGAATGCAAGAGACTTCTGTGCATTAATTTTGTATCCTGCAACTTTACCAAATTCATTGATTAGCTCTGGTAGTTTTCTGGTGGCATCTTTAGGATTCTCTATGTATAGTATCATGTCATCTGCAAACAGTGACAGTTTTACTTCTTCTTTTCCACTTTGTATTCCTTTCATTTATCTTTCTTCTCTGACTGCCGTGGCTAGGACTTCCATAACCATGTCAAATAATAGCAGCAAGAGTGGCGAGGACTTCCAAAACTATGCTGAATAATAGTGACGAGAGTGGTTATCCTTGTCTCATTCCTGATCTTCGAGGAAATGCTTTCAGTTTATTCATTAACTTTTAAAATTTCTATTCTTCATCTATTGCAAAATTATATCATTTATATCAGAGTGTCCCTTGACCACTATTATCATTATCTATCTCACTTGCTTCAATTCTTTACTTAGGATTTCTCAATGTAATTGCTAATGATTGAGCCCAGTGGTCATTTTGTATAGTTTATATGTAGAGATATTTATACATAGAGGTTATCTGTATGTATATGTGTGTATATATGGATGATAGATCTTAAATATAGGGGTAGAAAAAGGACAAAAATATAAATGCATTCTGAAGTTTTTACAATGTAGTATGGTCCATTTAAACTCTACAACAGTCATCTGATATTGACTATAATGATAAACTAAGATACAATGATGGTAACCAATATTTGCTGATTTTTTTTTTTTTTTTTTGCACTAAGCACAATGGCAGGCATGTTTTAAATCCTCCCAATAATACTGCAAGGGTAGATGCTGTTGTCATACTAGGGCATGATGAAGTGTATTGGAATTTTCACAAACTATTAAAGTTCTCTGAGCCTCAGTTCTTTAAAATGGTGACAGAGAGGTTTGTGCATATGCTAGACCCTCAAAAATTACTTGTTGAGGGACTCCAATTAGTTGTTCCTTAGCCTTTCTTAACCCGCTGGGTAGGATTGCTTTCCTTCTCTGCTTCCACAGCACTTTGATCTTATGTCTATAATAGCACTTAAACTTGTCTTGTAATTCCACTTCCATGTCTCTTTTAGGAACAAAGGGCTGTTTTATTCAACTTCCACCTCTGTGCCTTGCTCAGATCTAGCATGTACAGTTGCTTAGTAAATGTTTGTAGAATTAGTGTATGAGTACATAAAGCAAAATTCTAAACTTTCTAGTCTTCTTTATTAGTCTATAGGTCATCTGTACATAGAAAGAGATTATTCCTAAAAAGGTAGCATCAATCTAAAGCAATCCAGTGATCATCAGAAAATGTCATTTATCAGACTATTCTTTTAGTTAGTTGTTTTATGGTTACAAGAAAGAGAGTTTAGGAAATATTCTTTTATGTCATAAACGAAATTCCAGTGAAAGAATATAAGTAAAATAAAAACTACTTATATTTTTCTTATTTGTGTTTTTAGAGCTTCATGAAGCACCCTTGTGCTTGGCTTACATTTCATCCCACAAATTCTTATTCATGTAAATTAAATAGTTCTCAATATTTAAATATGAACTTTGAAAAATAACAATCATTGTTAAATTCCCTTTATATTTGTATTCTATATTTCACTCAAGATGCCTCTTGTTTTGGACATTGGATATTTTGGGGAGCTTGTTACCAATAATTTGGTTCTGTTCCTAACAGGTAGATGGATAGGTTTTGTTGATACTCTCCTTTTCCAATTCTCTGGTCTCTTAAATGAAATCTTTAAGTAGTTATTTCATGATTTTACTGCCTATATTTTATGCACAATTTTGACATTTAACAAGGAAAATTGAAGAATTAAATGAAGCGTGAAGGAATGTGGATTTGTACATGGAAATAAAATATAAGCATGAAAGAATACACTGGTTTTGTTCTTTACAGTGATTGCTGTTTGCTATAACAGTAGTGATTATCTCTTCCCTGTATCCCAAGGCAATAAAAGCAAAATGGCTCAGAATGAAGATGAAAAAAAAAAGACATATTGTAAGTTGTATCATTATTCTTTACCTCCTTCCCTTAAAAATGAAAAAAGAAAAGAATAAAAGACATAAATGAGAGAAAAAGGCAAATTATCAAGAATGATAGACGACTTTATACTGTCCAAACATTATTTGAAGAAAAATCTTCATCTATACAATTTCAAACTGTGATTGTTAATCTCTGAGATTTTTAGTTTACTTAAATTGCTACATATTTCTATTTCCCTAACATAGAAAAGGAAGAAGATAAAAGGCATATTTTTTTGTATATCTATTACCATCTTTTCCTAGTCAAAGGATGACTGTTCCCCCACCTGGCCACATCTCTTTGGAGCCTCTCACTATAAAAGCCAGGAACTAATGTAAAGGCTAATTTTCGATAATTAGTTAGGATTATCTTTGTTTACACAGAAAACCTACTTTTAAAATATAACTTCCCTTTTCTAAAACAATCATTTGACAAATCATTGAGAAAAAAGATAGCCAATTTTATTTTACATAGATATAAGGTAACATTCTTTAATATAAACATAAAAAGAACCCTGAAAACAGTGAAATAAATGTAATGGACAGTATAATGTGTCTACGTAGAAACAAATTAGGGTTTACATGTTAATTCATGTGTTAATTTGGTTTCACTTTGTATTATTGATGTTTAATAAATTAATTGACTATTAAATTTTGGATTAGGTGACTAGGAAAAGAATTTTTAGGATTTATGGAAAATTTATAGTGGAGGAAACTGAAATTTCTTCTCAGAAAAACAGTTGTGCTGGGAAATAGAAGGAACAAGCCATGAGTAGAAGAATGTATCCAAATTAGTTCCACTAAGGTATCAGATGTAAAGGAGACAATTTTGTACTTTCATAACTGGTAGCTAGCTGATTTTAATTAATATTCTTGTATGTTTAAAACATAGACCTGATTTTAACATAATTAACACTTAGGCTCATTGACTACAGAAATAACTTTATCTTAGCAATTGATTGTCTTCTGTCAAATACTATAATTTCTAAGTATATGATTTCTTAAAATTTACTAAACAATCTTATTAAAATAATATTAGCATATATTTAATGTATTGCTTTTTTAAAAAGTTTACATTTTAAAATATTTTGTTATGTATACGTTGTATATACGTGCATGGTGTATGTATATATACATATATGTGTGTATACATATATATGTATTTAATAACTTCAAAGGATTAAACCTCTGCTAGGAATCCCAGTTGTAGAAGAGTTTGGGAGTTCTAACTTTTTCCATTGCATGTTTGCATGTATGTATGTGTGTGAGTGTATCAGTGCATACATGTGTTTGAAAAGACATGTAATAGTGATTCAATTCTGTCACAGCATAAAGCAGCTAATTATTTCCTCTGACATCGAAACAAAAGGCTAGTCTTTACTCCACAATGTCTTTCTGGAAGATTTAGATATATAAAAGGCAGAGATTCTTCTTTTAATTAATAATATTCCAGGAGAACTTAAGTCTTTACAACACCTGGGTAGGGGAACAAATATAAAATAATAACAAGAGTAGTGCATTATTATACAGCCTTTAAAACGAACTGTATGAAGTTTGCCAAGTCCTTCACCAATTATAAGTCAGATGTAAGAGAGCTCTGATGAGTAAAACCAGGGATTTAATTATCGTTTTCCCTAATTACAACTGCAAGCTTTTTTTATTGTCATAACTATGTGTAACTTGATTTGCCTCAAGCCAAGCACCATCTTTAACCTGAAAGAGTAAACCTTTGATTAAGAACAATTTTAGAAATTAAAATTTTTCATTTGCCTTTTCCTGGATACTGATTTCTTAATGATTGTACTTCAGCATTATTACCACGATTACTTCCTGATTGTTTTTCTCATTTATTAGTTCTAGTTCTATCCTAAATTATAGCAGGATGCTGGCTGGAGATATAATGGTACCTTTATTACTGTTATGGTACCTTTATTACTGATACCTGGGTGGGCTAACCTAACATTGATTATCATACTTGAATATTTAAAATATTTGCTTTATAGAATTAAGTATTAATGTTATGACTCTTAATATGTACATTGAGTAGAGAAACAATTTTGTCTTAGCAATTTTCTTGCCATCTCAAAATGATCACTAAATTTTTATGGGACATAGAGATTAAATCTGTATCTAAAGGCAATTAATGTAATGTCAGATTTTCATGGTTTATTAATCTCACAGTATGCTAGAATTTAAACATTTCTCCTTTAGATGTGCTCATTCATATTGGAACACAATATGTGAAGTTGAAGGAGTTTTTAAAGGACATATGCAGGCAAAAATAAATGAAAGGGAATAAATATATCCTACAATACACAGCAAAATATTTCATTACCAATAATGTCATAATTTTTTTACAACTTACTCTGTTCTTTAGGTATTTATTGCTTACTCTGTTCTTTAGGTATTTATTGCTATTTAGCTTTCATTGAAATGAGATTGAGATCAATAAATTATTAAATGGTCTCTAAATAGCCAAAATATATGAAAGTATTTTGTATTATAGGATACCTTTTAAAATCAATTTATTTAAACTAAGAAAAAAATAGTTTACCCATTTCTCCCACTCCACACCCCACCTTTGACAACCACTGATCTATTTTCTGTATCTGTGAGCTTTTTTTTTTTTTTAGATTCCACATATGAGGGATAATATTTGTCTTTTGCTGTCTGACTTTGTTTCACTTAACATAATGCTTTTGTGGTCCATCATGTTTTCACACATGACAAGATTTCATTCTTTTTCATGGCTGAATGAGATTCCATGGTATGCATGTGTGTGTATATATAAGTATATATACACCATATTTTATGTATGTATATAACCATATTTTCATATTGATTCAACCACTGATGGACACTTAGGTTGTTTTCATATCTTGGCTATTGTGAATAATTCTGCAGTGAATATGGGAGTGCATATATCTTTTCAGGTTAGTGTTTTCATTTTCTTTGGATAAATACCCAGAAGTGGAATTGCTAGATCATATGGTAGCTCTATTTTTAATTTTTTGAGGAATCTACATACTGTTCTCCGTAGTGGCTGTACCAATTTACTTTCCTACCAGTAGTGCATGAGTGTTCCCTTTTTCTACATCCTCACCATTCTAGCAGGTGTGAGGTGATATCTCATTGTGGTTTTGATTTGCATTTCACTGATGATTAATGATGTTGAGCATCTTTTCATATATTTGTTGGACATTTGTAGGTCTTCTTTGAAAAAATGCCTATTCAGATCTTCAGCCCACTTTTTAAATCAGATTGTTTGTTTTTTTGCTATTGAGTTGTATAATAGTATATATTTTGGATATTAGCCTTTTATCAGATATAAAATTTGCAAATATTTTCTTCCATTCAGTAGGTTGCCTTTTCATTTTATTGATGGTTTCCTTTGCTGTTAAGAAGGTTTTTAGTTTGATGTAGTCTTACTCATTTATTTTTGCTTTTATTGCTTTTGTTTTTGGTGTCAGATTTTCAAAATCTGTCACCAAGGCCTATGTCAAGGAGCTTACAGCCTGTGTTTTCTTCTAGGAATTTTATGGTTTCAGGTCTTTTATTTAAGTCTTTAATCAATTTTAAGTTAATTTTTGTGTACAGTGTAAGATAGTGGTCCAGTTTCATTCTTTTGCATGTGCTGTCCTATTTTCCCAACACTGTTTATTGAGGAGATTGTCCTTTCCACATAGTATATTCTTGGCTCCTTTGTTGTAAATTAATTGACTGTATATGTGTGGGTTTATTTCTGGAATCTTTATTCTGTTTTATTGATCTATGTATCTGTTTTAATGCCAATACCCTACTGTAATAATTACTATAGCTTTGTAATATAGTTTGAAATCAGGGAGTGTGATGTGAAGTGGGCTTTTTAAACGAACTTTTTGATATTTAATAATTGACATTACTCTTTTCCAAGTTACCCTCACATAAACTAATGTAGAGTACCAACTAAATATTAATTTTTATTTATTTTGTATTTTTTTTCAATTTTTGAACATACATTTCACCTGCTATAATCACACATGAGACAGAATAATAAGAAATTATAACAAGGCAAGTCCTAGAGTTCACTGTTGTCTTTTCCAGTTTTCCCATGCACTCTTTCTATTGTCATCACATGTTTTCATATGCCCTCTTTTGGTCCTTGGAGCATACCTATTCCAACAATGAGGAAAAGATGATTTGGGGAAATATAGAAAAATGAAAAGCCTGAGCTATATTGTCATCCTGAGCTACCTTAATCCCCTGGTCTCTGACAATATATCATAGCTGGGGTAAAAATGGAAGTTGTTGCAGTATCTCTAAGAATTCACAGAGCCAGCAAGACAAGAGCTGAGCTACAGTGAACAAGAAGAGCCCCTGGGCCCTGTGGTGCTGAGGGAGAGGAGACAATGAGTCACGGTCACCTTAGCAGCAGGGTGCTGGTCCAGACCAGCAGTGGCCAGATGAACAAGGGGAATTGATGCAGGCATTGGAGGCCTGGAACCACTGAGGTTTGTGGATCAAATCCTAAAGCTATTCAGTATGAAGAGGTCAAAGAGATGAGGACAGAAAAGCAAAGAGACTGGGAAGGAATAGCCGATGAGGGAGAAGAAAAACCAGGTGTTCTAGAAATGAAGCAGGAAAGTATTTCTAACATGAGAGAGTATAGGCATACCTCAGAGATACTGCAGTTTCAGTTCCAGACCATCTAATAAAGCAAATATTGCAATAAAGTGATCGCACAATTTTTCTGGTTTTCCAGTGCATATGTTTACACTATAGTCTATTGCATGCAATTGCATTATGCCTAAAAAAAAAAGTACATACCTTAAAGATACTTTATTACTGAAAAATGCTAACCATCATTTGACAATGTAGGTAGGGTTGCCACAAACTTTTAATTTGTAAAAAATGCAGTATCTGGGAAGCGCAATAAAGTAAAACACAATAAAATGAGGTCTGCCTATAGTCACCTGTGTCAGATGTTGCTGAGAGGTAGAGTAAGATGAAGATGGGAGTCATTAGTAACTTTAACAAGAGCAATGTCAATAATGTGGTGAAGATTGATGTGCTGTTATAGAATGGGCTCAGAGAGAATGGACCAAGAGGAATTGGAGTTTGTGAGTGTAAGAAAGTCTTTCAACCAGTTTTCTTGTAAAGCAGAGTAGAAAAATAGGGCAGTAGATTGAGGGAGAATTGGGGTAAATGGATCTTTTTAAAAATGGGAGGTTATAGTAGCCTGTTCAGATGCTGCTGCAAGTAATAAAATGAAAGGAGAAAATGGGGGGAGAGAAAGAAAATACTTACTTAGAGAATTCTTTGAATAGGTTAATGGGAAGGGAATCTGGTTCACTGATAGAGGGGATGGTCTAACATGAAAGAGCCCACAGTTTATCCTTAGGACAAAGAGGAAAACAAATAAATGGGAACATATGCTCATAGTGTAAATATTTGTGGAAGGTTTTTTTGCTGCTGTTTGCTTATTTTATTTTCTCAGTGAATAGGAAACAAGATCATCATCTGAGAGTGAGGATGAGCTAGGAAGTATTGAAGGTTTGAGAAGAAAGAAGAAATAAATGTAGTGATCTAGGATAGGGTCTGCAAACTGAGAGTATATAAACTTCCCAGTGGTTATGTAGTCACAGATCATTTTTAAAAATTCACTTTCAATATCCTCTTTCTTACAGTGTTCTTCCCTAAAAGTGATCTGCCTAAGAGAGGAGCTGCTATATAGGCTCTTCTTTCTCATCTTCCCTTTCATTGCCTCCACTGCATATCTCCCACCTCTTCTGGATCCACTGCCGTGCATCACCGCTGGGTGACTAAAAACAGAAAGAAAAATTTTAAATATCATCATTTGAGTTTTAAAAGTGAATGACTCTAACATCTAAATAACAATCTCTTTTGCAAATCAAATGGCTTCCAAATTATTTGGTTTTATAAAAATTGAAGAAGGACCTAATCAATTTAACAACTGTTAGATAATTAGTAATTGCATCTGGTGATATATCATTATGTAATTTTTGGCAGTCTTAGCTCAGTAAACTGACAGACATTCCTATAACAAATCTCTTTCCATTCCCGTCTACTTATTTATTTTTATATCTCTAAGAGGGTAATGAGGAACAGAAATTACATTGAATTCAGGCTAATTTTAGCAATAATATCAATATATTGATACACATACTAATCAGAAAAACAAAATCAGAAAAAAAACCCTAAAAATGCCTTTATATTTTATACTGTGATATAGTCCAATAAAATGATACATTTATACTTGATAATTACTAATCAAGATTTAGAATATATTTATCTATTTTGATTAAATGTAAACTATTAATTATAATAAGTCAGTGTAGCAGAAGTAATTAAATATTAGTGGTGACAAAAATATTTTGCATACATAAAACATGTTTTGTTTCAGACAAATAACATATGTATTGTTTATCAGAAATTATATCATTTGCAACTATTTTAATTTTGATAAAGGTATAAAATTTCATCATTGAAAATGGTAGGGGTCTAGGATTTTTCAAAACTATTTTAGAAGGGTCACAAGCAAAACAGTTTGTGGATAACTGGCAGAGTGCCTGCCCTAGAGAAATAAAGTTGCCAGGCAAAACAAAAAAACTCATTTTTGATTAGAGAGCAGGAATGTGAAGGAAGGTCACTCAGCATGAGTCCATGTTTTTCTCCCGTTACGTTCAGTTGTACAGATGCCAGCATGCAGTAGAAATAGCACTGTATTTTACCAGGGTTGTTTGGCCAAAGGATTGAGGATATGTGCAAAAAAAAAAATGATTTGGTGATGAACCATGGTATTTATGCAGCGTAAAAAGGGCAGGTGAGGAAGACTGAAAAAGCTGATTTTGTCAATGGTTGGTCATTCGCCTCAGGGTGGAAAAATTATTGCAACCTGGGTGCTGACAGATAATGAGTATTTGAAGTTTGGAAAGGCTGAAATTGCAATATTGGATGAATTGCAGTTATTATTAAAGACAAGGTCCAGGTTTAACTGATTTTATATTCTTTTGTCTTTTTCTTCCCACTAGAACTCAAGATCTATTAGAGGCAGAGATTTGTTTTTAATCTGCTCTCCCCAACCTGCTATACTCCTAGTGTCTATAACATTACCTGATAGATTGAGAAGCTGAACAGTAAATCTTCGTTGAATAGATGAATGAAAAGTGCATGACAACAGGAAAGAATGACTGAGATCAGGTAGATGAAAAGATCATCCGATTTTAGTTAGGTATAAAATTTGTTGAAAGTCTCATGTGTTTAGATTAAATAGGAAATCACACCATTGATATAATGAACCCATGTCTCCGAAGCAGTTATATATAAAATTGCTTGAAGGGCAGCAGTGTGTGGACTGTTTGGCTATGACATCATCCAGTTGGTAGAAATGAAATAATTCCTAATCCTTCTCATTCAAAGAAAAGTTGAAAAAGATTGTTGGTGGTGATGAAGATTAGTATAGGAATATAAGTATTCGAAAAATTGGTTAATGTTAGGGTTTGAGCGCATATATCATATTGAAAATTCTGTAACTGATCATGTAATGAAAAGTGCTACTGGTATAAGTATTATGGAGAAACAGTCTAATTTAAAACTAAGTGATGATTTCAGGGTTCGGATAGTTATTCAGTGTCAGCTTGAAATAATTATTTCTTGACCCAAGTAGATGAATATTGTTTTTGAGAATTAGGCTGGTGATGAAGGCATATGTAATGATAATTTAGATTGTTTTTCTAGATATCAGAGGTGGTTACTATGATTGATAAAATTAGCATGAATAGTGATATTAATATAGAAGAGGTGAATAGATTGATCACTTTTTTTTGGAGTTGAACAAACTTTTTTGTTTCCTCAGACCAATGGATTACTTCCTTTAAAAGTTTGAAAAAAAAAAAAAAAACATGGATTCAAGAATCAGAGAGGCATAGGAGAGAATTTGAATAAATCAGGAAACAAAACCTTAAAAAAGGGCTTCCCTGGTGGCGCAATGGTTGAGAGTCCGCCTGCCGATGCAGGGGACACGGGTTCGTGGCCCGGTCCGGGAAGATCCCACGTGCCGTGGAGCGGCTGGGCCCGTGAGCCATGGTCGCTGAGCCTGCACGTCCGGAGCCTGTGCTCCGCAACGGGAGAGGCCACAACAGTGAGAGGCCCGCATACGGCAAAAAAAAAAAAAAAAAAAAAAAAAAAAGTATTCTAAGATACTATAAAAATAGGACCTTTTTTGGACTGTGTGGACAGGCCCTTTCTGAAGAAACGATATTTAAACTGAGACTTGAATTGTGTTGTGGAGCCAGCCAGGTGATTAGTGAAGGAAGAATTTTAGGTAAAAGAAACAGTATATGAGAAGGCCAGGATTCCTGGAACTAAGAGAGTACCCTCATTTTGTGTGTCACTCGAAACAGATGACACACTAAAACTTAGGATATTTCAGTGGGGGTTTATTTAAAGAGACTAACTGCAAAGGTATAGACTGGATACAGGGGTCACTTAAGGAATGATGCAAGAACTTGGGGTGAACAGTAGTAGAGCTATTATTACCTCAAGACCAAAAGGGGGAAACAAAGGTTGCTGGAACTAGGAGGGAGAGGATCGTGCAGGGCAGAGCTCCTTATGAGATCAGTGACCTGCAGTCAAGGGACACAGCCAGCTTGAGCAAATCCAAAGGGAGGGAGCCTGGAAGTAAATTCGTGATCACACTTCACCTCCTGCCCTCCAGTCTCCAGCAGGGCTGGCTCTCCATTGCCTGCACACTATCAAAGGAAAGGGCATAGGAACCCACTGATTAGTCCATTCAGTTCAGCCTTCCAAGGCAGAGAGTACAGTGAAAAAGGTGGAGAGAGGTTTTGGATATTCATTAGACTTTTTGGCAGCTAAATGTTCATGCCATGTATTTAGGTCATGTTATAGAATATGTATTTTATTTTAGGCAAAATGGGGAACCTTTGAAATGGGGAGCTCTTGCTTTGAAATGGTAAGCAGATTATTGTTAAAGGTTCTAGAACCAATCTCCAATGTTGGGGGGTGGTGCAGATTTTTACACACCAACTGGCAAGTCTTTGACACTGCCTGAGTATCCTATGATTCAACTCGGTTCTGACACTGTGTACCCAGAGGGAGCATCAGATTGCACAGGTTAAGGGCTGAGTCCTACAAGACTGTCACCACCACCCCCAGCTTCAGATGCCTGTCCCAAGTCTAGGTTGTCACCTGTGCTTCTGACCAACCAGCTATAGATCAGAGGTTCCAATGACCCCTTGCTTGGGTTTAATTAATTTGCTAGAGTGGCTCACAGAACTCAGAGAAACATTTTACCTACTAGACTACCAGTTTATTATAAATGGATATAACTCAAGAACAGCCAGATGGAATTGATGCTTAGGGCAAGATATGGGGAAAAGGCATGGAGCGTCCATGCCCTCTCTGAATGCACCACTGTCCGCAAATCTCCACAGGCTCACCAACCCAAGGAACTCTTCAAACCCAGTCTTTTTGGGTTTTTATGAAGGCTTTATTACGTAGGCATACTTGATTAAATCATTTGCAATTGTTGACTGGACTCAATCTCAGTCCTTCTTCCGCACCCAGTAGGGTGAAGGGACTGAAAGTTCCAAAACTCTTAATCTCAGGGTTGGTTCCACTGGCAACCAGCCCCCATCATTAGGTAACCTAGGGACTCCCCCGCCCCACCGAAGTCACCTCATTAGCATAAAAAAAGACACCTTTGTTGCTGTCACCACTTAGGAAATTCCAAGGGTTTTAGGAGCTCTGTGACAGAAAAGGGGACAAAGACCAGATGTATATTTCTTATTATAAATCACAGTGTCACAGTTGTGATCAGAATTGCATTTGAAAATAAAATCTCTCTGGCTGTTAAAGTGGCCTGTTAGAGGACTACAGGTGGGAGAACTTGCCCCAAGGCAGCAGTGGGGGATTTAAGCGGCAAGAGCAGAAAGGAGGTGAGTGAAACAAAGTTACTTGTTAATCCATGTTTGGTGGCTCTAGTTAGTGTGGTTGCCCGAGCTTTTTCCAAGGTATTATTAGTAGGACTTGGTAATAGTTTGGATGAATAGTTTGAACTAAAATGTCACACTGACACTTTCATGTATTGTGTATCAGACTTGTGTAACTGGGTAGCTATGTGCCATGAACTGCAGCAGGAAAAATTCTTTTATCAACAGAATCACATAGGGATATTAACCAAAATTTTAATTTCAGACATGAAACATTCAAGCGAAAGTGTCACAAGTTGAATATACAAGTTTAAATCAATCTGGTCAAGATGCATACATTTGGGACTTACAGCTGTGATATGATGCTATCATTTAAAAAATGAGTGTATAGAGGGACCAGAGCTCTGGAGACAGAACTAAGCCCTGTAAAACTTGGATGTTTAGAGGGGCCGTGTTAGGTCTTAGAGAGGGAGCCAGCAAAGGAATCCATATGTTAGCACTAAGCTAACACTTTTATGGAAGTTATCCCACCTAGATTATAATAATTTTATGAATCAGGTATATTATGAATGAGATTCTGAGAATCAGATTAATCAACTTGGCTATAAGGTAGCTTTGGTTTTTGCCTCACTCCAAAACTAATGCTTTTTCCATGACACCAGGCAGTCTATCATAAATGATAAATGCTTGTTAAAGTGAAGTCAGCATTTTTCTTAGAACAGTGATAGACTTAAGGAAAAATATGAATGAGGGAAGTAGTTTTAAGCACCTCTTAATTTATATATCACCTTGTGATATATAAACTAAATCATAAGTTACTAACCTTCTTGTTTTCCATGATGATATGGTTTTCCATCTTTTAAATGGGATTAACTCATGCAGCTAAAACATACTTTAAGATAGATTTTGCCATAGAGTTGCCACAAATTTGGTTTTACTATCTAATGGGTAGAAAATTAATTTAGTCCCTAAGCTAGATTTATGAAGAATTTTGGTACATATTTCCAACAACTCATTCCTAATACCTGAGCATGTAATGTATTAATAGAGACTAGAGAACAGGTGTTTGAAATGTACAGTTGAAAACAAGCATTGACATTTAAACCTCATCACATAAAAATATGAAACCCATTATTTTCTATTATGATATTAACAATAGAGCTTTAAACATCTTTGGTAATGACTGAAGTTTCATATTTAGTCCATTAATCACAAGATAACTGTCATGAACTCAAATAAGTATCCATAATGATCAGTAAGTGCTTCCATTGAGACATCCATATATACTTGGGAGGAGGAAGTACCTTTCAATTTGTAATAACACAGTGACTGTAATAACTCCTGAGTAGAAAACACTGATGAACATGTGGCTTTGTCTTCATTTGAGGTGTTAGGATAGAAACTCATCTTTTTCTTTTTTTAATTTATTTTATTGAAGTGTAGTTGATTTACCATGTTGTGTTAATTTCTACTGTACAGCAAAGTGATTCAGTTATATATATACATATATATATATATACACATTCTTTATCATATTCTTTTCTATTATGGTTTATCACAGGATATTGAACATAGTTCCCTGTACTATATAGTAGGACCTTGTTGTTTATCCATTCTTGTTTATCCATTCTATATATAATTGCTTGCATCTGCTAATCCCGAACTCCCACTCCATCCCTCCCCCCATCCCCTCCCCATTGGCAACCATAAGTCTGTTCTCTATGTCTGTGAGTCTATTCCTGTTTCATAAATAAGTTCATTTGCATAATTTTTTAAGATTCCACATGTAAGTGATATCATATGATATTTGTCTTTGTCTGACTTACTTCGCTTTGTATGATAATCTCTAAGTCCATCCATGTTGCTGCAAATGGCATTATTGCATTCTTTTTTAAGGCTGAGTACTATTCCATTGCATATATGTGCTACATCTTCTTTATCCATTCATCTGTCAATGGACATTTAGATTGTGTCCATATCTTGGATATTGTTAATAATGCTGCAGTGAACATCGGGGTGCATGCATCTTTTCCAATTATGGTTTTTCCTGGATATTTGCCCAGGAGTGGGATTGTAGGATCGTATGGCAACTCTATTTTCATTTTTTTGAGGAAGCTGTTCTCAAAAAATACTGTTCTCCATAGTGGCTGCACCAATTTACATTTCTACCCACAGTGTAGAAGGGTTCCCTTTTCTCCACACACTCCCTAGCATTTGTTATTTATAGACTTTTCAATGATGGCCATTCTGACTGGGAAACTCATCTTAATCTTAAACTTTTCATAGTTTGTAGCATTCCTAGATATTACATTTTTGCTATGTGAAAATCATTTATACATTTTAACATTATATTTACATTGTAAACTTATAGAGGCTAAAAATTTATATTAGGGTGTATAAATAGGATGCACTTCTATTTGCCATTAAATGGTATTAGGTCAAACACATTTACATAGCAGACAATATTTGAGCTGCAAAAGAAATTTGTTTCCATTGAATACCACATCTTTGTACAAAATGAGGATGATCAGTAGAATTATTTTTTGAAATATTTGCTTGGAGGCATGTATAGAATTTATACTTTAAATTTGTGGTAAAAGCATTTTTATCTATTCATTTTAAAATTTATAGTAGTTTTTTTCTTGGATTGAAGTTACGCATTGGAGATAGCTTCTACAGTCTCTATTCATTCATTCTACCTTCTATATGCCAGCTAATCTTCTAGCTCTTGATAATCTAGTTTAAAAAAAAAAGAAAAAACAGACAAAATCTTCACTTTCATGAAGCTTACAGCAAATCAAGGATGGTAAATAAAAGAAGTAAATAAGTACATTTTGAAGTTGCTGTTATTGTTCTAATGTAATTATAGCGCTTATTCAGGAAAACGTATAAGATGGTATAGTTGCTTAACAATAGGTTATGTTAAGCAGTCTAACAATTCAGAATTTAGAAATCGATCATGTTGACACAAGTTGAAACTTGACATGTATAATGTATAATCCGCAAAACAGTTATTACAGAGGAAAGAATAAGAACAGTGAGATGTTTCCAAAGTGGGGCCAGTTAATTAATGGGATACTTTCAAAGGGATGTTAATACATTATAGTCTGAAATCTGTAAAGAATTACAGATTCTATCATTTATAGAATTTATAATTCTATAAAGAATTATTTATTTCTAAATAAAGTTGACTTTACCAAATAACATGAGAAAAATAATCTAACTCCTCTAAGCGGTAATTGTGATGCTTAATGTTATTAGTTTTGGTTTTGCCAGAATCAGATTTAAAATACTGGTTTTGGTAGTCAGATGCTATTGATAGCGCTTTTACCAAACCATAACAGACCTTGAGGAGATGCTTTGGGACCAAAAGATAATTCACATTTCATTAATGTTTAGTTATCTCAGAACATCTCTGTTCTACCAATGACAGATGGATCCAGAAAAAATGAAAACATCTTAAGTCTTATGCTATTTAAAAACTAGATTTTCTTTGAAGTGAAAACCGTACATTGATTTGTTTAAAAATGTGTGGTACAGTGGTTGTGGCATGAACTTTGAAATATCATACCCTCTTGGATATGAATTTGTGTACCAGCATTTATTAGTGGTGCATTTTTCTCTTATGTAAGACAAGATATTAATACTGCTTGTGTCATAGGTTAAGTTGAAGAAAAAGGATCATTTTTCATATAGAATTTATGTAAATGAATTAGTTTCAGATTATATTATATAAGTAGCATGGTATCCTGTGTCACCTAAAAGGGCCTGTGGATATTAATGTCATCAGAGCCTTAGTCAGTTGGTTCTCAGTTGGTGTTTCTGACATTTTGATTACGCATTACATTCCAGCTTCTTGTTCACTTCCTTCCTGAACTCCAGCATCCTTCAGGACCATGTCTTGTTTATGGTGGAATTTCTAACTTTCAGTATATTTCCTTATAATCATTGACATTTAAGAAATCTGAAAAGCACTCTAGAAATTAATTCTTTTCACTTAGTAGACTTAACCTAGGTTAAAAATAAAAGTTCAACTTGCTCTCTGATTCTCTTTGCTTTTAGTTGAAGAGAATTATTTTATTCCCCTATAGTTCCCAATCTATTGCTATCAGTATCTAACTTACACCTATACTACTAACAGACTTTAAAACCTCCTTAATAAAAAAAATCTATGATCTAATAAACTAGTAACAAAAAAGGAAAGAGTGACAAAAGGACCAATTGTGAAGAATATGGTTATGATAATGCTTGTGTTTTCTAGTTAAAGCAGTGTAAATCATTGGTCATTAAGAGTTTACAAAACAAGCATAGTGAAAAAGGGAATTTGGCACAATTCATGTGTTGGAAGAGTACAGATTTACCTGAATTTTCGCCCTTGTGGTTGACCACCTGCAAGCTTTTTACCTTCAAGAACAGGGTAAGCCCTCTGAAACGTAACTGTCTGCTAGCTAGCACAGTGTATGAATGGCTTATTGCAGCAAGAGAAATGAAATGGTAATTGTAAAACTAAATTGTGGTCATGAAAAGCAAGTAGATGGAAACTCTTTCCTCTCTGCAGGTTAGAGATAGAAGCACTGCTGGATTCATTTTTTTAGACTGAGCAGTCTTTTCTTTCTTTCAATATAGTGAAAAAAAGGAACCCATAGACTTATTTTCTTTATATTCTCTTTTGCAAATATTATTTTTCTTTTCACAGATTAGTTTTGGGCCTTTCTGAAAGAAGGACTCATTAATTTAAGCCTAAGAGAATCTTGGCCAATATAGCATTTGAAATGGAAATCACTTCCTATTTCTTAAAATTTTCTCCTATTCAGAATGTCAGGCCGAGCTGATTGGCTACTCCTTTTCAGTCTTCTTCATTGACCCCCTTTTGCCATTTTATTCCTTAAATGTTAATTATCTATTCTTTGTCTTCTCTCTAAACACTTATTTGTCCACTCTCTAAACACTCTTCCTGGGTTACCTAATCAATTATTTTGGTTTAAATGCTCTCTAGTGAAAGTCTGGTTCCATTTTCTGTCATTGAGCTTCAGAGCCTTATTTACAGTTTCCTATATGTTCCAACCTGAATTAATTTCTGCTCACTTCTGTACTGTTCCTCTTTCTTCTGTATTCCCAACTATAGTAATGTCATCATCGTACCGATCTACCAAGCTAAAAAATCTCGATGTAATACAGGTCTCCTTCTTAATTCCCACACCTTAGCCTGTAAAGCTATTGCTACCAAATCTTATAAGTTCTAGTATAGAATTTCTCTTTTAATCAGAGCTTTCATATACTGCAACTTTCGGTCATACATTAATCATTTTTCTCCCATATTATAGAACAATCCCATAATCGAGCTCCCTGCCACTTTCCTCAACTAGTACAGATGATGAGTTTGCTATCAGGTATCTACTGAAATCCAGTTTGGCTCTGTTATTCTTCTGCTAAACTGTCTCCAATGGCTCTACTGACCATAGTCTCAAGTCTAAACCTAAACCCCATTGCACTTCTCAGGCTAAACCTGAACTTTCTCTCTGCCCTCATTTGTGACCCTTCCTTACCAGGGATGCCATATCCTGTGTTCCTGTATAGTAATTTTTCCTCATTTTCTGAGCCTGCCATCTCAGGGGCTTTGCCCATGCTTTTCCAGAAGGAAATGTGTTTACTTCTTAAATGCCTGGTAAACTCCTATACATTCTCCAAGACCCAGCATAAATATCACCGCTTCTGTGAAGACTTTCCTCACATTTCTCTTGTCTTTTATGCTCTATTACAGAATGTTACACATAACATTTGTATTTATTATTAATGTTCTCTTACAAGAAAATAGTGTTTCTGATGATAGGAATATGTTTTTATATTCCCTATACATAATATAATGCCTGTTTTAAGGTAGGCATCACTTAAGTAAGAATTGAATGATTGTGTTCTATTGTTGCCTTAAAATAAGCCTCTTAGTTGGAGTGGTTTACAACCTCTGTGATGTTATTGGCTGCCTATTTTAACGTATTCCAATTTTAAATCCTATAATCATTTAGCCCTTACCTTTAGCTTTATTCCTGCTCCAGGCTCTAAAGCCAACCTGTCATTATTAGATTAGGAACCTTATAAAGAACTCTAGGTTAACAATATATTGGTTTGGGGTTGAGAGTGGCAGAATCTAATTATTATTTACTACTGTTACAAGCTAAGTAGTTTATTAAATATTTTAAGTGCTTACCCAATAATTCTTACAGTAGTACTATGAAATAACCAATATGCTCATTTTACTACTTAAGAAAATGAGAAATTGAGTAATTGGTTCAAGTTTATATACTAGCAGCTGACAGAGCTGGGAATCACACTCATTATCAGTTTGATAACAAAGGTACCAACATTATAGACAGTTCAGCACCAATTTAAAATTATTTCTGGTCCTATTGTGACTCAATACGTGATCGAATTAATGTGGCTCTTGCTTTTTTTCTGGTCACCAGCTTTTACTCTATTTTTGGTAATCCTCTTAGAATTTATTAGTTGGTAAATAAAGGATGGCATTTCTACATCTTCTGTTACATGTAATAAGTATAACTACATATATACAGTGATTATTTATAGAAGTGTCTTAATTTAACAGAAATAGCATAGAATTTGAGAATGTATTTATTGCCTTTATCATTCCTGGTAATATTTAGAGGTAAAATAGAAAGACTATCCAAATTCTGCGATTTGGAAACTTTAAGTTCCAGACCTGGTTTTACCGCTACTAGCAGTTTAACCTTGGCTCAGTTTCTTCATCTGGAAAGATGATTTTTGTGATTCTCCAAATCCTAAATTATAATAGATCTGGAAAGTCTGAAGCCTTTCCAAAAGTTTGTAGAAGAATCAGGAAGAAAGGAATATCTGACAAATCACAATAGGATGCCAACAATAATCATTATAGCCATCATGATGAAATTGATGCTGTATACAGTATTAAGCTAAAGATTCCAATATGTGAATAGCATGGCTTGTGTTCAAGAAGCTGAAAACCTAGGTGGAGAGATAGGACTAATTTTTAAGATACACCTAATAATTTGTAATATTGTATGTAATGTTCTGAGATAAGAGCTCAGTAGGACCAGGTGAAAAAAGAACCATTTATTTATGAGAGTAGGGGAAGAACATTTTAGGCTGGGTCAGAAAGGGAAGAAATTCTGGGAGTAAGTAAACCAGTTTTTATCCTTTTGCCTGAATTTCTTAAAGATAGGACAATTTTTTTTATATATATATAAAGTAAAGATACCTTAGGAACTTGATTAGGATTAAGCTTCATAGAGGGAAACAACATATCTTTAAACTGATAAGGAAAACTTCAGGCCTATTTTCCAGGGAGATAGGGCTTAAGTATCACCACAGCAGGCTGCCACATTAGTGTTCAGTGGTTAGCCAAGGGGAAAACAGCTGGAGCAGAGCCAGTGGAAAAACAGTGGGATGGACCTTCCCAAACACAAGCACCTTGTTTGTAATTCTTGCATTCTCTGGTGTGAAGTTTAAATTTTTCACTGCTACAAAAATCAAACAAATGAAATTCAGCTTTCTTTTTTGTCCTCATATACTCTTGTTCCAATAACTCTTTTAATTCTCTAATTTTGTCACTCTTTTTCTTTTCTTTTCAATTAAACAAAGATAACTAAAAATGTTAGAGTATCTAGTTGTGACAGAAAAGAGAGTTGAAAGCAAGAAAATATATATGAAATTTAATCTCACTATATAAGATTATGCAAATGAATGAAAGAGTCTACAATAAAAACATTCCTATTTGAAATGCTAGACAGTTAATAGTAAAATACTGTTTTTAAGATTTAGATTTCTTTCTTATTCTTGAACACTATATATGTGTATTTAATTTGCAAATATTTTATACCCAGATAAGAAGATCAAAATATTTAACATTAATTATCAAGATCAAAATTAATCTTCTTCCAGAAACAAAGTTTATCATTAAACACACTAGGTCTATTAATTTAAATTCTCTTTAGGGAGAGGAAAAGCCAAAATAATTGTGTGTGTATTATTTCAAAAACCAAAGGTGAAAGAAATAGTTTCCTTTAACAAAATATATATGAGCTCCTCTTGTATAAAGTTTATGTAAGATAGGAAGAAATCATTTTTATTCAAAATTAAGCAAATTGCATCACAGGCAAAAAAGGAAAAAAAAAAACTAGTTTCAAAGTTAAATTTAAAGATACAGTTAAAAATTAATAAATGGGGCTTCCCTGGTGGCGCAGTGGTTGAGAGTCCACCTGCCGATGCGGGGAACACGGGTTTGTGCCCCGGTCCGGGAAGATCCCACATGCCGCAGAGCGGCTGGGCCCATGAGCCATGGCCACTGAGCCTGTGCTCCGCAACGGGAGAGGCCACAACAGTGAGAGGCCCGCGTACCACAAAAAAAAAAAAAAAAAAAAAAAAAAAAAATTAATAAATGATATAGTTTTTGCTGTTTTCTAATGGTTCAAAATATTGACTTCCTAGTATCTTTCCTAATGAAATAGTGATCAAATTCTGAAAATATTTTTCTTGAAAATAAAATAGTTAAATGCCTTGGGGAATATTTTCATATACAAATCCTGTCTTTTTAAAAAGTTGATCTTTGTAAATTTAGATTTTTTTTTAAAGGCCCTCAAAGCTCTTAGAAGAAAACAGTTGATTTTAGGAATTATATGGACTATTATCAGTATTGCCTTATGTTCATCATAACTTAAACCAAAAGGAAAAGAAAAATGCTTTCAAAGTATAATTTTATGGTGTTTCTGACCTTCACTACAGTGAGTGTTATTGTACTTTTTTCTTGCAGTAAGCTAAAATTTGTCTTCATTTCAAATTTTACATGCCTACCATTTTTGATGTTTTGTATACTCTGTATACTACCGAACAATATTTACTTTTCATTTTCATGGCACCTATATTATTACATAGCAAGATGTAATTAGATATACAGTTAACCCTTGAAGAATGCAGGGGTTAGTGGCGCTGAGCCCTTCGCAGTAACATAGTTTGCATAAATTACTGAATTAATTTTTTTGGCTGTTGTATTTCAGTAAATTTATAATATTGTTTAAGTAGAAATAAATATATTTGTATGTATAATAGTTTTTACAGCTTTCCATAAAATATACAAGTCTTCAAGGAACACATACTATTCTCCATTTGTTTCTTTATCACTATATTAAATCTCTTTGCTGATAGCATAAGGGAAGTTATAATGATTTAAAGAGTGAATCTTTATTAGTATTTGACAGAGAAGGAAAATGATAACATACAAACAGTAATTTATAACAAAATTTAACTTGAAAGTGACAGTCGCTCAGTATTTGATTTATACATTTATTCTAGGCAGTAGAAGTCTATTCTAGACTTCCACGGTCCTTTGGGTCTCCATTTAAGCTGGCTGTTGAGATATGAAAATATAACTTTTGGGTGTACAGTCACTATAGAAATGCAGATGAGGAAATACTTATATGACGGTTTTTTTTCCTTCTGCCCTCACTTGCTTTAAAGGTAGTCCATGATTTTTGGTGTTGATTTATTAAATTGTCATTTGACTTTTTTATATTCAGTAATTGACACCAAGTTTTTCTTTTGCTGCTTTACATCCTACCCCCCAAAAAATGTCTATACAACCAAAAATCTAAATAAAACACAAACAAATACAATTCAGATACCCAACTAGTAAAGAGAATTCTTGATATTTTTGTTGCCGTGCCTTGGTGGAGTCAGTTTGATTTAGAACTTTGTCTTTAGCAGGGCAGTTTTGGAAATTTGATTTTTTCTAATTACTCATGGATATTTCTGGGTTAGAATTAATTTACTTCAACCAAATATAAGAGAACTTATAACATCACTTCATTTATGTTCAGTAACTTTAGCTGAAACGATGCTATTTAGTTCTGCTGTATTCTATTCACTGTAAGAATAAATTTGTCTGTCAGGCATACCAATATGTTCTATTTGTGCAATGTTTTGTTTTTTTTTTCCAGTTACCTGAGAAAAGTAAATTTCCTTGAAATTTCATCTATGCATCCAAATGTTGTGAAATGGAACTCATTCATTCTAAATGGAGTATAGGAAAATTTGGAAGGCATATTAGGTCACTTCGTCTGTTTTTACTTATATGCAGTTGTTTTTTTATGTTATATTTCCCATTGCTTTATTAACTGACTAGTGAAAAGAGACTTTTACATATCCTTTGAGGAAGTACTTCAGGAAGTAAGAGAAATGTTGAGTTTAAAGCTGTTTTTGAGAGTAAAATTAAATTTATCTTTTTCGAAAGTTAAATGATTACATCTAGTTATTCTCAGAGTTTATTACCCCAATACTTTCCATTTTACTCTGCCCATAATCTAAATTTTTGAATGCAACTGGACTACTTCTCCTTTTCGATATACTTTTGCAATATTTTAAAATGTCAGGCCTACATTTCTTATAATATATTTTTTAATATTTAGATGGAGTTTTTCTTACAGTCAGTAATAGAAACTGGTATTTGTATCATGCCTAATCTCATATTGGCTAATGGCTGAGAAAAGAGTTTTGAAGTCTTTTCGTGCTGTACTGTTTTTCTCATCATAATGGTTTGTATACTGGACTGTTAAACATTGTAGACAGATTTCTGCTATTTGATTCTAAAACATGTGTTAAATTATTGTTGTTGATTAAATTAATATTTAGTGAGCACCTCATATAAGTCCCTCTCAGGCACGATGAGAAAACAGAATAATACATGTAATCCTCTTTCTTTTAACTATTTTAGTCTAATAACTACCAGATCTTAGATTGTAGTACATGCATCTAACATTTTTGTGTTTTGAGGGCAATTTGACGTTGTACTCACTATGTTCAAATGTATTAGTTACCCGCTTTTGATGTTCCCTAAAAATGGCTAATCCTCCCTTGTTATTTCTCTAGCAGTTTAATGATTTAATTAAGAATAGTATACAGAAACCAGCTGTTTTTACGGACAAGAAAATGAATATACTGTTCATTTTTTGCTATTAGCCAGTTATCAACATTTAGCAAAATATGGATGCTATTGAATATGTCCAATTTTCTGAAAATGATAACATAAATATGCATTACTTTTCAGCTCTTCTATTAAGAGTTCTGGTACAATATTATTCCATGTTAGGTGTGTTTTATGTTATTGAGCTTTTTGAAAACTCAGTATAAATAAAATAGATAGTTCTTTAGATGTAGGCAAAATACTACAAATTACCATATGATGATCCACTTTTAGGGAATTTTGCTCTATCAAAGGAAGAAAAAAGATATTTTCTCTCAAGCCATTCAAGACTTTACATCTGCAGGGAGACCTCAGCAGGCATATTTAGAGTATATATACAGCTAAATATATACAGCTAAAGCTAGAACCTTCTGCATATATACAGCTAAAGCTAGAACCTCCTACATATAATTATATAATGATAAATATATCTCTATATCTATACACACACACACACACACATGCATACACAATGGGGAAATACAGAACAGAATTTAATCAAGTCATCTAATTATAGTCTTTTCTATAATACTGCTAAAAAGATTAACCACTTATTAGTTTTCATAGACTATTGGTGTCAATGAAATTGTTCCCAAATATATGCTCCTATCAGAAGAAAAATTAAAATATTATTGAAAGCAAATATGTTACTTATATCAGACAAGTGATTGTCCTCAAAATAGGTGTATATAATTAACCTTAATTAGTAATTGGCTGACGCTCAGTCCCAGTTTAGTCCCTGTTTGTTTATTAGCCACATAACATCTGTGAATTAGTTTTATGTGAGTTGAAATCTTTTCAGAAACAAATGTAGTCTTTCTTTTGTTTTTGTTTTTTTTGTTCGTTTGTTTTGTTTTGTTTTTCTTTTTTTCCCAAGAATCTGTAGTAGAAAATGAAGAACAAAGATCTATAAAGGAAATGACATTTCTAAATACTCTTTTATCCCTGCATGAACACATTCATTGTTAGTTTGTTAAATTGCCTTGCCTTATAAAGACTTTAAAAATCTCAAAAATGGATATTTACTTCCTTAGAGATTTCTTCATTGAGTTTAATAAAATCCTCAGTGGATTATATATTATGCAGGTTTCCTTTTTTTTTTTTTAACTTCTCTACTTTTGAAATTACAAGCTGTCACTCACCACGTGTCTTTTTATTAGTTTATATGGCTCTGAGCCTGATTGTTTATATTACAAGTCCATTCAACAAACTATTAAGCTTTTTAATTGGTAAGTATAGGGGAAATACTTTCATTGCACCTTTAAATGTGAATTATTTAAAGGATAATTAGATGCTTGAATCATATTTAGAGTCAAAAGAGTCAGGATACACTTACTGATTTGGACCTGAGAATGAGTTACTTAAAATAGAGAGCAACTTTGTACCCAAATATATGATATTGGTACATAGTCACTGAAGATTCTAAGACTCTCTCCACACATATACAAACCTATATTTTTCCAGTTGAGTCTTTCACAAGTCAACTTAGTTTTCGTATTAGATTTCACTCAAATAGGACTGTATGAGGACTCTGTCAGCGTGCCCAGTATGGTCCATGCTTTCAACAGTTTATGTCATTTGAATCGGAATGCATTGAAGTCACCATTAAATCAAAAGGGTCTTTACAGTAAGGCAATATAAAACTAACTTTTTAGAATCTACTTTTAAAAGAATACCTATATTTTTATAAGAATAAATAAAACATATTCTTATGAGACCTTTGTTAGGCAAACCTTATAATTAAGTATAGGTAATAGTGCAGATGAAAGAACATGTGATAATTTTATAAATCAAAAGTCTGCTGCTTATTTATCTTATGTGACTACTCAACCCCTTCAGTTAATCTCTGGTCTTCCTAAAATTCTTCAAAGCAAAACTCTTTGAGAACATGCACGCTTTCCATTTTCTCACACCATTTATTCCCTACCTATTTGATTCTCATACCTCTACATCCAGCAGGCACATTTCAGTCTTTCTTTTTCATAGACTTGGCATAATTTGAAGCAGTTACTCACATCTGCCCTCCGAAACACCTTTTCTTTGGCTTCTGTAATTCCATATTTTTCTCTTTCTCCTGTTCTCTCTTTAACCACTTTTTCTCAATCTACTTTTGTACTCAGTTTCTACCCTGCTAGCCTCTTCTACTTAGTAATTAACTAAAAGCTGGTTCTTTGAAAAGGTAAACAAAATCGGTAAACCTTTAGCCAGACTCATCAAGAAAAACAGGGAGGGCTCCCCTGGTGGCGCAGTGGTTGAGATCCGCCTGCCGATGCAGGGGACCCGGGTTCGTGCCCCGGTCCGGGAAGATCCCACATGCCGCAGAGCGGCTGGGCTTGTGAGCCGTGGCCGCTGAGCCTGCGCGTCCGGAGCCTGTGCTCCGCAACGGGAGAGGCCACAGCAGTGGGAGGCCCGCGTACGGCAAAAAAAAAAAAAAAAAAAGAAAAACAGGGAGAGGGCCCAAATCAGTAAAATTAGAAATGAAAAAGAAGTTACAGCCAACACCATAGAAATACAAGGGATCATGAGAGACTACTGTGAACAGCTCTATGCCAGTAAAATGGACAACCTGAAAGAAACTGCCAAATTCTTAGAAAGGTAAAATCTCTCACGACTGAACCAGGAAGAAATAGAAAATATGAACAGACCAATTACCAGTGATGAAATTGAATCAGTACTTTAAAAACTTGCAACAGAAAAGTCTGGGATCAGATGGCTTATATGTGGAATCTAAAAAATACAGCAAAGTAGTGAATATAACAAAAAAGTAGCAGACTCACAGATACAGAGAACAAACTAGTGGCTACCAGTGGACAGTGGGAAGTGGGGGGAGCAATATAGGGGTAAGGGATTAAGAGGTGCACATTATTAGGTATAAAATAAGCTATAAGGATGTATTGTACAGCACGGGAATATAACCGACATTTTATAGTATAACTATAAATGGAGTGTAACCTTTATAAAATGTGAATCACTATATTGTCTACCTATAACTTATATAATATTGTATACCAACTATACTTCAATTAAAAAAAAAAGTTGGACCTTCTTATGGTTGTCCTCTAGTCCAGAGAAGGCAAAATTTTCTCTAAAGGGCCAAATAGTAATTATTTTGCTTTGCAGATGTATGGTTTCTCTGTACTTTGACGAATATATCGGTTCTGCCACAACTATTCAACTTTGCCCTTATGGCAAGAAAGCAGCCACACACAACACATGAATGAGTGAGACTGTGTTTCTAGCTACGTTATTCTGCTTCTTACTTTCTTTTTCTTAAAGTAACTTTATATGAGATTCTACCAAAATTCTCTCCTACTTCTCCTAGTTAAAGGAAATTAGTTTTATAGAGGGAAGATTTGGCTAGGATGACTTTTTTTTTTTTTTTTTTTTTTTTTTGGTATGCGGGCCTCTCACTGTTGTGGCCTCTCCCGTTGCGGAGCACAGGCTCCGGACGCTCAGGCTCAGCGGCCATGGCTCACGGGCCCAGCCGCTCCGCGGCATGTGGGATCTTCCCGGACCGGGGCACGAACCCGCGTCCCCTGCATCGGCAGGCGGACTCTCAACCACTGCGCCACCAGGGAAGCCCTAGGATGACTTTTTAACTTCATAACTCTAGACCTCCCAATTCTGTTATTTTCACAAAATGATCAAAAAAATTGATCTGTACTTTTGATCATCTGCTTCCTCTATACTCTCCCCAAGTGTCTATCTTTACCTTTTCCTACCTTTGTCCATGTTGTTTCTGTTCAGGTTAATTTAGATTAATACTCCCAGGAGTTCCTTTTCAGTGTAAGACTTTGTCCTGGAAAGGAGCTTAGTATTTTTAGTTTTGAGATTTAATATGATCCAGACTACTCCACTGCATTTCTGACTTTACTATGGTCTCCTTGTATTCACCCACAAATTTAAGCCTGCAATATTTTCTCCCTGATTGAGTTGCGGTTCTCTAGTTGGCTGGCTGTGCTTACCAGAGTTCTCTGTTAATGAGTTGAACTCTCAGGGCCATGAGGAGAATAAATGCCTTACTCCTGCTTCCTCTTTACATTTACTGATACCATGCAGATTTTGTAGCTGTCAATGACTTTACTAATTGGCATTTCAGAGTTCATAGTATATAACTGGAATTTGTAATAGATATCCAGGATTTTGGGTTTTGCTATCCTGTTTTTAATGGGAGAATTCAGGAAGATTCAAAACTGTTCCATTTCCGTGTTCTCCAGTAATCCCCCCACAGAAGTCTTTTGATATACTTATTTTTCAAATCAGAGAAGGTAATGTTGTTATTGTATTTTAGGGTTAGCTGCTCATCTGAGGCATATAATTTTCTTTTGTGTCTAGGTCAGATTAACTCTACAGCAATCAGACCTTTCTTTAGGCATTTCTACATGTTGTGTCACTCTAAAAGATACCAATTTTAAAAATATAGAATTTGGGCTTCCCTGGTGGCGCAGTGGTTGGGAGTCCGCCTGCCGATGCAGGGGACACGAGTTCGTGCCCCGGTCCGGGAAGATCCCACATGCCGCGGAGCGGCTGGGCCCGTGAGCCACGGCCGCTGAGCCTGCGCGTCCGGAGCCTGTGCTCCGCAACGGGAGAGGCCACAACAATGAGAGGCCCGCGTACCGCTAAAAAAAAAAAGTGTATATATATATATATATATATATATATATATATATATATAAAATTTATAAAAGCATCTGTCATTATTTCTATGGCATATTTTTGTCATATTTAATGCCAGCTGAAATATTTATTTCACACATGCCTAGATTTATTCTCATCGACAGTGTCTGTATTAAGTGTTCTCTAATGCTTTGCTACTGAAAATGTCGTCCGAGGGCCAGCAGGATCCACATCACTTGGGAGCTAGAAATGGAGAATCTGGGTTCTACTGAATCAGAATCTGCATTTTAACAAGATCCCCAAGTTGTTCTTATATCAATACCTCATAAATTTGGGGAAGTTCTTCTCTCATATTATTAGGTTCATCAAGTATGGGAAGAAAATAAATAATGTTAACTACCAAATTCTAAACAATTTATTAAGGGATAATTTTTTAAAATATATGATGTAATAATACTTGAACAGCTAAGTATATTATATGAACTTTTATTTAGCAATTTTAAAACCCTGTGTAATATTTTCCATGTAGTTCAATTTTTTGGTAGAGTTTTGATAATAGGTATGGGTGTTAGAGATCATTTTATGTAACTTTAATGGTAGCAAAGCTCATTTGTTTTCATGAGAGTTTAAAAACACAAACTATTGATTATGAATAGTTTATGAACTATTATTATGAACAAAGAGACCTACTATATAAGATTATACAGTGCTCAACCAAGGGGGTAGATGTAGTCCCGCCCCACTTAAATCTACACTGGCTCATACCTAGAATATAAGTAGCATAAAGGCAGGGATCCCTTTTTTCTTTATACATTAATGTATGGAACACTATCAGATAAATAGTATAACTTCCATAAATATCATTGAAAGCTTACTCTCTATGCATATGAAGGTCCTCAGATAGCATTATAGGATGGTACAGAAAGGCAGCACACATTTTCAAAAATAAATCAATGGGAAAAATACTTGGAGTAATTTATATGTTTAATATTCAGACACTTTGCTTTCACTTGAGAATTTACTCTGTAAGCATCCTATTAGGTAGCCTTAATCACATCTTCACAGATGAAGAGATGGAAGCTCCAGTTAAATGTCTTGACTGTAAAATGCCTAGATTATAATGTAATATAGTATAATATAATATAATAATATAATATAATATAGAACTATTTTATGTTGATACTAATATTCCATTTTTGAAGAAGTGCTTTGGATTTCTCACCTTAGAGTAGTGAGGTTTGATAATTAGGAGTATCTGTGCCTATTTGCACCGTAGCTGACAGGGTTAAGTGTATACCCTATAGATGAGAAAAACATACTCATGGCTCATTCCATCTTCATGGCTTGGCCTTTAATATCATCATCTTTCTTCTGATTACTATCCTCTGGAGGCAACCAAGGATTCGAATGTGTGGCAGTTGTTTGACTTCAATGTGTGTCTGTGGTCTCTAGCTTGACCTTGATTAATCTAGAAGGAGGAGAAAGCGGTGACTTAATTGAAAGTATACTGACCTGATAATTGAAGATGAGCGTTTAATTACCCTGATAATTGAAGATCTGGGCTAATTCCCAGTTCTGTTACTGATGCTATTTTAAATTTAGTCTTCTCATTTAATTCTCTCACCACTGTTTTCTTTTTTATAGAATAAGGAAAATTCTAGCTACCTTATATGGCTATTACTATCATTAAATTTGTGTCAGCTTTATTTGTAGTGTACTCTTTAAGTAGGGCTGATGAGAGCAGAATTCCCCAAGTTCCTGTATGTTGAAAACTACTTTTCCCTATCCTTGATATTTGTTGAGTTTTCTTGTTTGTCTGTTGCCTTGCTTTGTATAATAGTTTTGAAAAGCCTGGTGTTAATTAATTATTTTGCCTTTGTAAATTATTTGCCACTTTTCCTTGGAGGCTTTGATGATTTTTATTTTTGTTTTTGAAATTATTCTGGGTCAATTTTCCCAGGTGAGCCCTTTTAATGTGTAGATTCAGGTCTTTTTCTTTCTCTGGAAAGTTTTCTTGGTTTATAGTGTTAATTGTTATTTCTGTTCCATTGTTTTGTTTTTCTTCTATTAAATTAATATGTGTTATTCAAATATTAATAATCCTTTGCCTATCTTTCATTACCTACTCTCTGACTCTTTCACTTTTTTTGTCATTTTCATTCTTTTGGTTATTTTGCTGCCTTTCTTCAATGAACCTTCGTCAGTTTTCATTTGACTTTTTCTTGCCTTGGGCATCTTGTAATGTATTCTCCATTTTAGAGATAATTTTGTGTTTTTCTTTTGTTTCTTTCCTGAGATCGGTCAACTTTTTTTTTCTTCATTCATCTATTTCTCCCATTGGTGTTTAGATTTTGAATTTCTGATTAAAGGTGTTTTTTATATCATCAGATTCTTGTTTGAGTGTATTTAATTCTGCATTGTGTATTACCAGTTTTCTTCTGCTTTGTAGTTGCTTTGTGTGAGGGAGTTCTCTTCCATTGATATGTGTGGAATTTTGTTTCATAATTTTCTTCAATAGTTTTGTAAGGACTTCTCTTTCCTCTTCTTTACCTTTATGCTATGCGGCTTTTATATAGCATTCCTAATTTAGTAATTCCCTCTTCTCTCAGTATAGCAAATCTAAGTACTTTATAGGACTTTGTTTTGGTGGGGAGGGGTTGTGAATTCTCCAATTTCATCTTTCACTTTTTGTCTTTCAGGACCCTAATAAATTTTCTCTATTTTTCTTTCCTTCATTATTGAATTGCCAAAAGGTGCTTTTTGTCTTTTTTCTCTGCCATAAGTTATGCTTTTCAAAGAGTTTTCTTTAAATTGCATGTATCTCTTTAAATCATGTCTTTTAAATTATGCCTGTCCTTTAAAAGGCATCTGACCTTTTAAACTGTGCTCACTTTGATATCCCTTCCCTGTTGTACTGGCTCTGATCTGCACATTTTCCCATCATTTTCAGATACAGGGTGAATTTTATCTTTCAAGTGATTGCTGCAAATCACTCTCTCCTTTGTCTCCCCCCAATTTTTTCAGCCTGCATTTGCTTGCGTATGAGCAGGAATGGGGCTGCAGCATGAGAGATGACTTTGCAGTTTTGCCATTCTCTGTCTTCAAGTTATGCTTGAAGAATTTACATAGAATTTAATTTCCCTTCTGATTTTTTTATGTAGAATTTAATTTTTTTTCTCATTTTTCCTTATTTATAGGGGATGTTGTGGTAGATAAGTGCCTATATTGTCACCATAGTCCTCAGCTTCCCTAGAAGTCTTTTAAAAAGTTTTAAGTCTTGTAAAACTAGAGTTATATTGTTTTAGTCCTTGACAGCTTTGATTTGCCTTTGCTCAGATTTATTTCTTTCATAAACTTTAGCTTGAGAGCATTATGTATTGTTTTGCAACATGATATACTGTATTTTGTAACAGTCAACCGTTGGCTCATTTTAAATCATGTTTTAGCCTTCTCATGAACCAAGATTCATCCACTGATGGATTATTCCCTTGTTCTCTAATTGAAATATTTGAAATATTTATCTTACAAAGTCTCCAGAGTGTATTGGTAGAGTAGTTAATTTTCCTTCAGAAATAATGAAATAATATCATAATAATTATAATGTGAGGACCTTGTGCAATGAGTCATTCAGGTATAAAATATTTTTAATTTTTTAACTTTTCCATTTTTGCATTATGTCAAGTACTTGACTTTTGATACTTTTGTGTTAATCAAATGGAACGAAAATTTCTTTGCACAAAGTTGCTAAATATTTTTTATTTGTATGGATATTTCTGCCAATGACAAAATGCAGCATAATTTCAGTAATAACTTTTTAAAAATTAATTGCATATACCTAAGTAATTTCAGAAAAGCATAAACTTTGGCTATTTTCTTTGGATATTGATACCCGATAAGTTTGTAGAAATTCTTTAAAATTAAATAATGTAAATAATTAGTAAGCCAGATTTGCTAGGGAGTGCAAACTTTGATTTAATATATATTGATAACTTCACAGATAGTTTAAATAGATGAAATTTGAATTCTCAGAAACTTCCTAAATACTTGGAGGATACAAAAGTTAAATATTATAAAAGGGAAATTTGAAAAATAAGTTAAAGGATGATCATACTGGGCTTCCCTGGTGGCACAGTGGTTAAGAATCCGCCTGCCAATGCAGGGGACCCGGGTTCGAGCCCTGGTCCGGGAAGATGCCCACATGCTGTGGAGCAACTAAGCCCATGCTCCACAGCTACTGAGCCTGCGCTCTAGAGCCTGAAAGCCACAACTACTGAGCCTGTGCACCACAACTACTGAAGCCCATGCGCCTAGAGCCCGTGCTCCTCAACAAGAGAAGCCACAGCAATGAGAAGCCCGCACACTGCAACGAAGAATAGCCCCTGCTCGCCACACCTAGAGAAAGCCCGTGCACAGCAACGAAGACCCAATGCAGCCAAAAATAAATGATAATAAATAAAATAAATGTTAAAAAATATTTTTAAAAAAGGATGATCATATGTAATATTTATAGGAATGTGAGATTAAGTAATTGGAAGAAAAATACTGTGATTTTTTTTTTTTTCAGGGAATGAGTAATGGCTAGAAGAATTGAAATAGAATATTGACTGGCATTTGAGATTTTGTTTGAATCAAAGCCTCAGAAATAATAGATTATATTTAGATTCTGGTTTTTGATTATCCAGTGCCATTATTTAATTTTGGTTTAGTTGTGAATCATCCTTGGAATATGTGATCTCAAGAAAACACACACTATGTTGGATACATAAATTGATTTAAAATGTCAAATTCTTTCTTCCATCCTAGAATCTTCTTTTTCCTATCTTCATTTTTACCATCTGGTCCCATCACTGCTCGTCTTTAAGAGTCTCTCTTCTTGGATAGCAGTATCCACTCTTGCCTAGCTCTCCACACTACAGCCAGGGTGATCTTTATGGAATGAAAAGCAGTGTACAATATGGTCATACCACTTTTTTCTCATCACCATCCCTCCACCTATCCATTTAAGACACATCAGTATCCTCAAATTGCTCACTTTATAGAGATCAGTACCCTTAGTCTGTCTTGCCAGGCTCCCCTTGGTCTTTGCTCTGCCTTCACGCTAGCCAGATTTTGTAGCATTGTCACTCTCATAATATGCACTGCAGTCACATCAGTTTTCTTTCATTTCCCCAAATGTGCCATGCTCCTTCTGTCCACAAGGCTCTTTCACACGTCTTTGTTGTCTAAAAGAACCCACCCTTTCTCTTGTATGTGCATGGGGAGCGTGGCTCTTAACTCCCCTTCACTCAAATCTATAACATGTTTATCGTCTACTGGCTGCCTCCTCAGGGTGCCAGAAGTTCTGTACTAGTGAACTCACAGATCAGATCAGATCCTCTGTGAACTCAGTTTGGTTTGAGAAAACTCATCCACATTTTCATTAACCTCTAATTGTAACTTACCCTTTCCTTCAAGTATAAATTTAGATGAATTATAGCAGTATTCACAGTGCCTCTGTCACAAATATGCATAACATATATTTTTATATCACATTAGACTTGTGGAAGATATTTCATAGTATCATTTAAGCTCATCATTATGTTAAATTACAGTAACTAATAGATCTGCTACTAGATCTTATTATTTAATTTGTTACTAAAGAAACATATTACTACATCGCAAATTTGTTTTTAATATTTTAGATGCAATTTTGTAATATAATGATTTCTTTTTTAATTCTATGTATTTAAATACATAATTTTATGTATGTGTTTAAATACGTAATTCTAAAAAAGGGTTCATAGGCTGTTCGAAACTAACAAAAAGGTAACAGGGCACAAAAATATTTAAGGACCCCTTCCCTAGAATATAACCCTCAGGAAGGCAGAGGTTCACTGATTTAGCCTAAACATCTAAAACATTCTCTAGAACACAGTAGGCTCTTGATACATATGTACTAAATGAAGGAATGACAATTCAACTCAGATTTTCGTAGCAACAACTTCTGTTACTTCTTGACATGGGAATATACCCAGTCATAAACTCTTAAAGGACCAGGTACTGCTCATCTTTAGCTCTTGCTGCAATTTCTAGTTAACATTTTTTTTTTTTTTTACTATAATTCAGCTGTCATCCTCACTAGAATACATACTCTAAGTGGGTAGAGACAATATATCCACTGCATGAATTTCCTTCACACCACACAGAGCCTGGCAAATAAATGTTTGTTGAATGGACTATATATTATATTGAAACACAAATAAGTGAGACCTACTTCCTGTCCCAAAGTTTTGTAGAGACTATGAGAGCTGTAAAATAATTATAAGCACAGAGCAATAACCCCACTGGCCAAATAAATAAATAAAACCCACAAGAAGTTACAAACAACATTATATGAATTAAAGTTAGTGGTATAGAGGTCAATGTGGTTTATGTAAGTAATGCTAATTTACCTGTATTTTGAAGAAGAGAAAGAATTTCCGAGGCATTTATAGATAGATGCTTGTATTCTAGGAGAAGAGAACAGCCAAAGCGTGGAAATGGCAAGAAGCAGGGCAATTTCAGACATTGACCAGAGGTTATGTGTAAGGATGGAGTGAATTAGTCTATGCAGGTAGATTTTGATAAGGTTCGGAATAAACCTGGATGCTAAGATAAGGTTATGGGTTTAGTTAATTTGGTCGGCATTGCTGCTCCACTGATAGTTTTTGAAAAGTAAAATATTCAGAGCTAAGCATTGGGAAGATCCAACTTAACATAGAAAAATAATACTGTGACATATGTTTTTTGATAAGTATAAAACATGTTTTACAGATTCATAAGATTTCTTAATGTAATAACCAATTTTCATATTTATCTATTTTTATAGATAAAGCCTTTTTTTGTTGTTGTTGCTCATACTGACTGGATAATGGGATTAATGCTCAACTTATCTCCAAAGAAAAGTCGGCATGCCTATTCAATAGCATTATTTCAAAGGCCGTAATACACAACAGCAGAGCCTCTGCTTACAAATTATTTCATTCTTATGCAGTTAAAATCTTGATGACATGGGAGAAGATTCCCATGGTGAAAAGACCAAAGAAGGCCATTTCCATAGGCTTTAATTAGGCTCTTGTTTTTCATTCACTCTCCTCAGGGGAATGCACTGGCCTTATTGCAGACCCTCAAAATTAAGGAAATCAAGAACATTCAGATATTCCTTAAAATCCTCTGCAAAGTGATGAATAAATAAGAATGTGATGTGACAGTATAATTATATTAGCATCAGTATTTTCTCACTCCAAATATTACTATTTGGTTATAATCCTCTTTATTTCCCACCAAAAATGTTTTTAAATGGTATACTTATATTAATTACTAGATCAAGCTGTATGTGTAGGTGAGATTACACAACAGATGACATTTCGGAGCTTTCAGAGTTCATGGGCTTTCAGACAGACCTGGGTTGCAACACCCACTCTACTTCTTCCCAACTCTCTGTTTTTTTGCTATACGCGAGCCCAGCCGCTCAGCGGCATGTGGGATCTTCCCAGACCGGAGCACGAACCCGTGTCCCCTGCATCGGCAGGCGGACTCTCAACCACTGCACCACCAGGGAAGCCCCGTCCTTCCCAACTCTTGAACTTCAGGCAAATTGCCTATCACAAGCCTTAGTTTCCATAACATCAAACAGAATCAACAATCATTGGGATTGCTGTAAGAATTACACTGCATAACACAGTGGTTGACATTTTAGTTAGCAATCAATAAACATTTGTTGTTTCGTGATTAAAATGTGATCATCCATGATAGAGATCAAAACTATGAAATACTCTTTCCTCAGTTTTCTAAAATTCTGCACTTCAATTTTTCACCAAGCTCACTACTTGAAATGCCACCATTTATTGATGCATTGCGTTAGAAAAATCTCTTTGCCACTGTAACCATGAGTCATAGATACTGGCCATTCACTCCTTTCATCATGTTATGAAACTGTGGTCAGGGAAGTGAAGAGGGAAATGGAGAGGATGAAAAGAAATTAATTTGAAGAAAAGCACTTTAAAATTGTTGAGTGTCAGAGCAAAACACCAGAGAACAGTGTGAGTAAAACAAAGAAGTTGAATAAAATCTGAGAATGAAAGTTAGTGAAGCAAAGCCCTCTCTCTACTATTTACTAAAATTATAACTTTGGTCAAGTCAGTTTTCTTCTTCTTAGAGTCTCTTCTCTGCCATTCTCATAGGATACTGAGAGACTATGGAGAGCACGAGCTGAAGATTCAGTTTGCTTAGTTCCAAATCCTATTGCAAGCCCTGTAAATTATCTCATCTGGAGCAAATTACTTAACACTGTGAACATAAATTTATCAATCTGTAAAATGAGTTAGAAGTGCCTAACTCAAAAGGATTGTATATATTTGGTTTAAATTCTATGATATTATACAAATACAAAGTTTTTTCAAAACTAGTCCTGCCCTTTACTGTGATAGGTACAAATAGATGTCTTTATGTTACCCTAGTACCACAAATCCTTTTCCTGGAAATGGCCTATTATATATGCAACAACAATGTTATTTATCTAATATGCTTATTCTGCATATTTTCATCTGATATCATTTATTGAAAGGAAATTTGAGAGAGCAGTTCTCCTGGGTTCCCTTACCCTGCTGCTCTCCACCCAGGTGCCCCTTCCCAATAATGTCTCTTTCTTTGTTAGAAAAAAAAAAGAAAAAAGAAATTTGAGAAGCAGATATTTCTCAATTTACTTTTTGGTTTTGTATAATTTTTTGAGGTTGCCTACAAATAATAAGGAAACAGTGCTTCATTAGTGATATTCTCCTACAACTCAGTAACTCACTAGCTATATTTTGCAACCATTTGCTTGAAACATTGATTTATGATGAAAGAACTGTCCAGAGAGAAACCCAGATTAAAAAGCACAAAATTTCAGAAAGCCCTTTTGATGTAGAGTTTGAGTTAACTGTTCAAATTGAAAGAAAAAGAAGCAGTCATCAAAATGACCAAGGGTTATACAGCTTCAGATTTCTCTTTGTTACCTAATAACACTATTTAAGATGCACTGTCAGGTCCCATTAGATTCACTGATACATTCTGTAGTTTAGATGAAAACGGAGTTTTCACTCTGCAGGGGAAAAGTGAGAAGTGTACTTATTCTAGTCAGGCTCAGAGATGTTATTCTTTTTCTGCTGTTGCTATGGGATAACAATTTCATCAGTAATAAGAAACCTATCAAGCTAAGCTGCATGTACCATAATAAAGCTGTTTGGATGCAAATAAGTCTCAGTCACCTAGAGTTCTCAGTTGTGACAAACTGTGGGAACAAACTCCATGAGTCAAATGAGAACTGAATTGCAAGTGTATATGCTAGTAAAAGGAAGGGGAAAGCTTACATAGTTTAGTATGCTCAGTGGTTCTTTGCATAACCATAAAGACTGTTAAAACATTTACTGAAAAGAATAGTATAAATGTTGTTGCTAATATTTTTAAAAAGTCAGTTTTCAGTATCACAGAAATCTTAATTGAGTTTTTCTTAAAAAGGTATTATGAGGCAGGTGAGCCTATGTTATACTTGGGATAGTAAATTTTTCTAGCATGTGTAAACAAAACCCTGAAAATAGCTGTTTAAACAAATCTTTGTGTTTGGCGTTGGGGTTGGTCTGAAGAGGAGAAAAAGGAATTTACTAAAATTGTTTACTGTTTTTTAAAAATTATACTTTTACATTACACATATTCACATTTACTTTAAAATTCTTAGTTTTAAGAATTTGATTCATGGAAACATTGGCATTTGGGGCCTTTATGTTTACCTAACTGACATTTGCTGGTAATACCCGTCTGTCAACCTAAAGAATTAGAGACTGAATAGATATCATACTAGGAGTTCAAATGCAGTTGCCCATGTTTCATATTATTGTGTCATTTGTTCACATTTCCGTCAGTGATTGTTGAATAGAAATTATAACATCTATAAATGGACCTTCCATGGAGCTGAAAGAATAGATACCAACCTAAAACACACTGAGTTACTATAAAAATCTTAGCCATGTGTATCTGAGTTTTCACTTGTCACTGCTAGGTGCAATCTGAGAATAGGTCTTACCTGTATAGGAAGAGATTGTAAATATGTAGATGGGCACTAGTGCCTGAATTTGTGAAGCAGTCATGCTGTGCTAGATTGTAGTCATAAATGTTTCTAGATGGAAATTAGATTTAGAAAATTTAGCAACCAATGCAAATAAGCATTTCAACAACTTATGGTCAGTTGTTTTTTGTTTTTTAATTAAGTCTGAAGAGAGTGCATATGAATGTAACACAGTAAATAGGTGCTGTCACCTTAAATTACCAGTCACCCCATGACAGAGTCAGTGGGAAGAGTGCTATAGACCTTTACAGCACAAAATGAGTTCGCTTATCAGGCATGAAGTGAAATGTTTCTGTGTCTCACAAGAATGTCTGATAATACGCTTTAACTCCACCTGTAGGACTCTTCACTGCATTTTAAAGATAGTATCTCATGTAACTGAAACCATTTCCAACCCAGCCACTATCACTCTTAGAATGGATTTTTTAGTTCACAAATCTTTCTGAAGATGGGTGATGAATAATTGGTTAGATGTGGTTAGGACTAGTGTTAAACCATCAAGTTGGAAAGTATGAAAGGGTCTGAGATTTCGCCCTGAACTCTAATGAGTTAGCCTGTCACAATTTCATAGATATTGGCAGAAAGTTATGAGGCCTACAGGTCAGAGACAAAAGAATTTATTACTTACAGTAAAGCATCATCCGGAGTAACATGGCAGTTTTGTTCCCTGAGCCCCAGTTCCCACAGGTCGACATGATGAGAGCCAGGTAATGCCTGCACATGTGGCGAGGGTATACTCCAGAAGCAGAACCCTGAGATTAGTAGATTTTTTTCTCTTAAAGAAGCTTTTAGCAAACCTGCCCATACTCTGTCCTGGAGAAAACATTATCTTTACTAACCTGTTCAAAGTTAGGTTATCCACAAGACCATCCTCACTTCTGACATCTGATATGAGTCTGGACATCACCAAGACCACCTTCAGTTTTGATAATTCACTGTACGAGTTCACAGAACCCACTCAAAGCTATTACACTCGAGGTTATGATTTATTACAATGAATATGGTTTGTCCTCTCCCAGTGAAGTTATGGACAGAGCTGTTTTCCCAGAAACTCTGTATGGCGTTATGGACAGAGGGTTGCCGAAACAGGAAGGCACACCAAGTTTTGGTATCCAGAGTTTTTACTGGGGCTCTGTTACTTAAGCATAATTGACTGCACACATGGAACGTCTTTGTTTCCAGCCCCTCCAGAGGGCAAGTTTACACTCTGCGACCCAGGGTTCCTGTCCCAAATCACATCTGGTGTGGCCAGCTCCCACCAAAATTCCTACTGTTAGACTAGCTAGTGTGACCAGAGGATTCCAGACATACAAAAACACTTCTATCGAGCATGATATTCCAAGAGTTTAGAGACCTTCGCAGAAGCCAAGGGCAAAATTAAATTAGGCAAGCTTAAATTCCTTACTACATACCCGAGAAAGTAAGAAAATCTCACCTGGGGGAGGAAGTTATCTTCATCTCCATCTCTCCAGGGCTTTCTGCTTCTACAGGTATTTCTGACAAACTAGTCCTGGAGCAAAATAGCTATTAATGCCTAGATATGTAGATTCATATAGAATAGTCTGCCAGCAACTAGGTAGGTATTGCTTTGCATTTGATAAAACTTATCTTTTCAGATTCTCATTCCCCAATTCCTCAACCTTCAGGTAGACTAGGACCCTTCTTTCACAGTTATACTCATTAGATCTGCAGAAAGTGGTCAACCTACTTCTTTAACATCTATGGTTGGTAATAGAAAAAATCTTTCCACATTGGGAGGGCTTCTTACATTCCATAAACATAGACATATAGCTTGAGCAATCTTTGGGAAGTTTTCAGTGGGAGGAGAAATCACAGATTACCTCGAGGTCATAGCAGTAGGTTTCTTCATTAGATGGCATTATCAAAATTTGTTTCTGCATTTTTCCTAAAACAATGTCATTCCTCAATGGATATAGAATTAACAAAACCTACCCATGATTTGGAATTTAAGGAGCTAATTTCATGTGTTCCTGAAAATGCTATCCCGTTTTTTGATAGTGACAGCCTCCCTTCTGCCCCCATCATCCCCAGGAGAGGACAGGTACTCCTCTTTGCCTTCAAACACCACCACCTGTCAACCACTACCCCCTATTCCTATTAATACACTTACATTTTAAGCAATGACTTTTGTTCCACAAAATTAACTTTCCCTTAAGTACTCCCACTGATCTAAAAGGGAAAATCATCCGATGCTCCTTTCTGTGTATTTGGCTCAAGCAAGAATTCCTTTCCTTGATATCCCATAGTAAAGGTTGGAATATTTAAAAATATTTTTCTAAATGCTATGGCAGCTTTTCCAAACTATTTGCTCTAAAGCATGACTCCCTTAAAAAAAGAATTTCACTGTCAAATACATTTGGAAAGTGCTGTAAACAGTATTTTCCTCTAGTGAAATTCAAAATACACATTATGCATAAAAGGCTGTAACAAAATCCTGCAGCAAAATCTAGACAGGAGAATAACAATAGGTAAATAAATACAGAGTACAGCATGCAAATAACATGTTGCCTTATAAGATACGGTTTGCCCCCTATGGCATCAGATTTGAGTTTCAAGAGCTGCCTTTCATGGGAAAATGCTCTATCATAGCCTCAGTGCCCAAGAGCATTGGCTGAACTAGTTGACACCTTAAGAGCTAGACCTAAGAAAGTGATGCTCATTGAAAGAGGTTATTTCCCTTCCTGCTTACCTAATACTTTCCCTCTAAGTTCTTGTTCTTCTTGATAGATTCTGGTATGACTGGGGCTGTTAGGGAAGAGTAAGTCCATCCTCAGGCTGTGGCTTTGTTCTCTGAATCCAACAGGATGCCAAATTCAGTGTAACATAATGCCTCTAAAATTCTTACATAAAATGCAGTAACTAGAGCAGGGATGATGTGGTAGAGACATCAGTGATTTCACTGATTTTTCTTAGCTATAGCTTCTTTATAACTCAGCGATAAGGGGATTTTTCTGCCTGGAATAATGGCTGGATCAATTGTTTCTTTTCTAGATAGTCTTTAGTATTCTAATGTTATATGTATAAAATAACTAATGTGGAAGCAAGATACTTTAGTGGAAAATAATTTCAATTCCTTATTTTCTACAAAATATGTTGTATAGTTTTGGTTGAAAAGTGAATGACTTTAAAATATGTATATATAGGGCTTCCCTGGTGGCGCAGTGGTTGAGAGTCCGGCTGCCGATGCAGGGGACACGGGTTCGTGCCCCGGTCCGGGAAGATCCCACATGCTGCGAAGCAGCTGGGCCCGTGAGCCATGGCCACTGAGCCTGCGCGTCCGGAGCCTGTGCTCCGCAACGGGAGAGGCCACAACAGTGAGAGGCCCGTGTACCGCAAAAAAAAAAAAATGTATATATTTCCTATAAAAGATTTTTTTTTTAGTGACAACAGTACTTTTCAATATTTTGTTCTTTCTTTGAAAGCCTGGTATCCCCCAACTACAAAAATCATCCATTTGAGGAAATTGAAATTCCTGAGAAAACTTAGATGGTGTATTTGTAAATATACCATGTTATGTCAACTTATAGTCATTCTTGTTCAGGTTTACCTTATTTTTTTATTCATTTTTTAAGCTAATTTTTACTCTTTATTGGCTGGAGCACATTGGATTTAATTTTCAAAGTCTCTCTAAAGCCTAATTTATAATCCATTGTTTCATTTATATATATTGCCTACTTAAGGCTGTTAAAATTTATTTGAGCATGAGTTTTAATGGATTTTCAGGAAGAATTATTAAAACATTTGATTTACATTTCATACTTGAAAGGTAGAAAGATAAAATGTACATTTGTAGATAAATTCATATAAGTTTTAGAGAAATTAATTTTATGGTATTTAAGGCTTATTGGGGTGACATTTTGTCTATTCCTATTGTTAAGCAATGCCAATAGAGGTCTACAATGTGATATCATTTTATTAGCAAAAGATGCAGGACAATTGTATATTTTATAAAGTTTATTTAATTGTTTTATCTTGAAAGTGTTCCTATTAAGAATGTTTAACTTTATATTTTAGAATAAAATGCTTATTTCTTCACAATTTGTACCCAGGAAAATAGCACTGTTATTTGCCATTGCCAAAGAAAAAGGTGTGGCATGAACATGTACATACCTCTTTACTTTCATTTTTATATTGACGTTTTGTTTTTGGTCTCATAGTCTAATTTCTTCTACCTGAACTGTATTCTAGACTAACCAAACTCAAACACATATCGTTCATGAAAAATAGGAAAAAATGAAAATATACTTGGTGTCTTACACTTTCAAAAAACTTTAGAACTTGGAATTCTGGATTAGAGAAAGCATTCAGAAAATAAGGACATTCCAAGGAAAATATTCCAGCTCTTCTCTAAGATACACCTCTGCTACACATTATCAGATATACTTTCACTGATCTTAATTTAGAGAATGATTTCAAATTAAAGATGACTTGCTAGACGTAAGACAATTTGGTTCTAAATTTTATGTGGCTTTACAAATTGACTTTAATTCAGAGGAAAATGATTTATGAAAGGTCCACTCTATGCCGTTTGATTTATAACAGTGGTAAAATGTGCCTCACTGGTATGCTGTTAGACAGCTCTGTTTGTTAAGTTGTTCTTTGTTAAATATATCTTCAAATAAATACAGTAAGGCCATTTCCTAGAAAACTCATAATTTATATTTTAGCTAAAATTGAGCTCAAATGAACTAAAGAATGAGGCTCAAGTTGGCATTTAGTATACAGTCCCACATCTCTGGAAAGAGGGAAAAGACAAGGGCAATCACTCTAGGGTGCAATTTGCATTACCGGCTAGAAAGCATCTCATGATGGTCATAAAGAGAACTTTTAAGAAGGCTAAGTCTGCATCTCTCATGGGACAAACCCTGCACGTGACTCTCATGCAGCTAAAGAAAAAGTAAGGTGGGTTGTACTATTAGCAGTCACACACTCCACTCCTGAGCTCGGGCTCAGCAGTCTACCCCAATCAGCACTTCACAATGTCCCTTACCGGTGCACCACTCCTTCTTCAGCCCCAAGTTTAACCTTTCAGTTCCTACCTGTCTGTCACAGGTGAGCCTATAAGACATAGTGCAGACATATAACTTTCCCACCTAGTACAAACGCACAGAGGTGTTATTTTCACTAACAATTTCAAAGGACAGAAAGAAAGGGGAGCTTGGCACCTGCTAGGAGGCCCTGGGACTGATGATTCTGGGAGTGGCTAGCAAGCAGGAATGCCAAACATTGTAAAGGGATTCCAGAAGTTCTGAGAGTTGAGGTCCTTGGATTTTAGGGTAACAACCTAATGAGACTTATCCTCTAATGAATAACGGGAACTGGGAAACTCCCGTTATTTGTGTCATGATAAACTGAATAGATAAAAAGGTATGGTTGTAGTAACATTTTGTAAACAATTTTAACATCATTTAAAGGTAAGTATTGTTATTGTCTTCCTCAATAAGTGCTCACCCTGCGGTGTTTCCAAACTTCAATATGCAAAAGAATCATTGGAAGAGAAGGGGGAGCAAGAATCTTCAATATGCAGGTTCCCGAGCCTTGTTCAATTGAATTGGTCTGATCTATGAACCAAGAATTTGTTTGCCAAATAAAGACCAACTCTGGATCCAATTCCAGCAGCCTTTGTAGCACACTTTATGAAGCATGACCCCCATCAACATCTGTTGTTTATATAGGCGTTGCACACCCATAAAATGTGGGCATTGTTTACAGGTCACACACTGGTGTTGTCTTCACTGCATTCTTTTCTGTAATGCTTCATTCAGTAAATATGAGCTGGTCAGTTACTTAGCAAGACATGGTGTCTACCCATGAATTACCTGTAACTTAATATACTATTTCATTCTTTAAATGTTTACTAGATGTCTATACTACAGAAAAGCATACAATGCAACTTCTCATCCCACAAACTTTGTCAATAAAGAAATGATCATAATAAAACATAGAAATAAGTGCCATAAAAGAAGTCAAGAAACAAGTTTTTTTTCCAGAAGGAGACTGCTTTCAGCTCAGGGTAGATGTGACAGTGGGGTATTTCAGGAAATAATTTGTGGTACTGTTGAAACTTGAGTTAGGCCATGAAACGCAGTTAGAATTTGATCCACCTGGGCTAGGAGAGAAAGCCCTGGCAGATGATGGGGAGGCTTAAGGTGTGCACAGAGGACCCGGTATTGGATGTGTATATACAACAGCTTTGGATACTGCATAGGACAACTACATAGCAATATGATTGAAAAGATAAGTAAGAGATCAGGGAAGAGACCCTAGCTAAAAGACCCCTTTGAATTCTAAGTGGAGAGTATAATCTTTGTATAGTTAAGAAAATGCCACTAAGGTTTAGGGGTGGGAGAGATATTTCAGGATGATGTTCCAGGCAAGTGTATAATGGATTGCAAAGGAAGAGATTGGTGTTTAGGAGACTGTTGAGACTAGGTGAGAGGTAAAAGTACCTGAGTTTAAATAAAGAAACGAGGAAAAATAATGTGAGGAAGATTTATGCAGGTAGGTAGGTTCAGTAAGTCTTGGTAACTTCTGTACATGGGGGAGAGGGAGGATTAAAAGCCATTCCCAGAATTTCAAAGCTAAGTGACTAAGAGTAAGGATGACACTAACAAAAATAAAACTGACTGCATCATTGTTACCAGACTGAACTTGGGTCCACTCGCCTGCACACAGTAAAGCCAGTCTACGGACAATCAGTTGTAGTGAAGGAAAGTACAGCACTTATTGCAGGCACCAAGCAAGGAGTCTAGGCAATGAATGCTCAAAAGACCCAAATTCCACGATGGGTTTCAGGAAAGGGGTTTTAAAGGCAAGGTGAGGGAGAGAGTGGCAGTTGCATGATCAGCTCGTGCACAATTCTCTGATTGGTTGATCATGAGGAGACAGGGGTTAACATCATCAGGCCTCAAGGTTCAGCTAGTCTGGGTGCTACATGCTCGTGGTCATCATTCAGTTAACTTCTTCCATCTGGTGGGGATTTTAGTATTTGCAAAACAACTCAGAAATGTGCATTAGACAGTGTTATCTGTGTCCTTCAGGGAGGAACTAAGGATTCATAGTGATTATTAACATCTTTCTGGTTGCAAGTGGTATCCACATATTGTTATATAAAACACATATGACAAGCTAGTTTGTCAGATTTTAAAAACATTCCTTATATTTTGTGCCTTTGGGGAAAAGACTAGTTAAGTATGAGACTATAAGCATTCATGGAGTACATTTTCCCTTGAAAATTTAGAAAAAGGCAACCAAGAGTAAGCTGACATTTTAGTATTGCAGAGGTTATCTTTTTTATTTTTTCTTTCCTCCTTTTCTTTTTCTTTCTTTCTTATTTATTATTTTTTTTTAAGACAGTTGGGGATTCCTCAGCATATTAGTTTCCTAGAGCTGCTGCACCAAAGTACTACAAAGTGAACGACTTGAAACAACAGAAATGTATTCTTACACAGTTCTGGAGACTGAAAGTCCAGAAACAAGATGGCAGCAGAGTTGGTTTCTTCTGAAGGCTCTACAGAGGAATCTACTTCATGCCTCTCTTAGCTTCTGATGATGGCTAGCAATCCTTGGCTTCCTTGACTTTTAGATATATCACTCCAGTCTCAACCGCTGTCTTCACATGTCATTTTCCTTGTGTCTTTGTGCCTTCACCTGGCCATCTTCTTATAAGGACACCAGTCATATTGGGTTAGGGTCCCACTCTTCTCCAATATGACCTTATCTTGACTAAGTATATTTGCAATGACTTTTATTTCTCACTAAGGTCGTATTCTGGGATTCTAGGGGTTAGGACATCAACGAATCTCTTGGGGGAAATACAAATCAACCTATAACAGTAGTATCTGTATTAGGGTTATCAAGAGAAAGAGAACCAGTAGGAAATACAGATAGATATATAGGTAGGTAGATAGATAGATAGATAGATAGATTTTAAGGATTTGGCTCACACAAAATTGGGGGCTGCAAATCCAAAATCCATAGTATAGGCTGGCAGGCTGAAAACTCAAGCAGGATTTCTCTCATAATCGTGAGACGGAATTCCTTCTTCACTGGCAAACCTCAATTTTTGCTCCTTAGGATGAGACCCACTCCAATTACCAAGAGTAATTTCCTTTAGTTAAAGTCAACTGATTGTAAATATTAATCACATCTACAAAATACCGTCACAGTAACATCTAGACTCCTATTTGACCAAACAACTGGGCACCAGTTAACACTTAGCCCAGCCAAGTTGACACATAAAATTAACCATCACACTCAGCCCAAAGGAGATAATGAAAATAATGGAATAAAAAGAAGGGAGAATATGTGTAGTTAAAAAGCTCTTTGGGCAGAAGGATTTGCTGGTTTTACATTTGGATATTTTAATAACGCCCTTCAAATTATTGGCTAATATTTAGGTGAGCTTCTCTAAATATGAAATATATGGTATTATCATCATTCTGGATATTTCTACTTTTGAGTCTATTTTATCAGCACATATAATATTGTTTTCCTGATCATCATCATAACTCAGACCATCTCTCTTTCCTATATTTTACCTAGAATTGTACTTCTAAGAAGTGTATGTGGTGTTTCAATATATTTTACATTATTTTAATTACTAATTAAGTAATATTTTATAATTAGAATATAATATATAATAGGTATGTAATATATAAATATATGTTTGATAAATATACATAAACATATACTATTTAAAAGCCCAGGATTTTAATCACCTGCTATATTTTTTAATTCCAGAAATGAAGTTTTTGATAAAAACATGTGATGATAGAATGCATATTTAATCTCCCTATTGTTCTTAGAGCAAAGTCCAAATCTCTTAACATGTCTTTTAAGAGCAAGGAAGATCTGGTTTCTGCTTTCTATTCAAGCATTGTTTTTTTGTTTTTGTTTTTGTTTTTTTGCGGTACACGGGCCTCTCACTGTTGTGGCCTCTCCCGTTGCGGAGCACAGGCTCCGGACGCGCAGGCTCAGCGGCCATGGCTCACGGGCCCAGCTGCTCCGCGGCATGTGGGATCTTCCCGGACCGGGGCACGAACCCGTGTGCTCTGCATCGGCAGGCGGACTCTCCCAACCACTGCACCACCAGGGAAGCCCCAATATAGTCTTTTGAAACATTTTTATATCTAGAATTTCAGATACTTGATTGCACCATTTTCTTCCAAATTATTATTTGTCTCCTGCCTTTAACTTTTTCTCTATCCACTGCTGTTATGGTTCATCAATTTCTTCTTATTCCTTTCACTTCTGACCTGCTCCCTTACTAAATTCCATCTGAAATTCAATTTAGCCACCATTTGTCAGTGATTTCCCAGCCATTCTATTAACATGTAGAATTACATCTTTGTTATAAATCCTGATCTGAACTTCAAATGTACTCACAGTGCTACACAAGACTTTTTTTATCTAACCATTTTCCTCTCTTTTCCCTTAAAGAATAATATGAATACTTTCTCTCCTCAAATTCTGTACTTGCCATTTCCCTTCTCTTTCTTAATCCTTGTGTGTTTAGAAATTTTTTTTTGGTTCTAGTTTCTCATTTAATGAATAGTTTAGCAGGATATGTAATTATTATGTTTCTGGAGAGAAGAAGAATTGTCCAGTCTCCTGTCTGAAAGTGGGCAGGATGATTTGGCTCTCTTGCTTGGGGTAACCCTTTCCTGCAGGACTTTAGGTTTAAAACTTCCTCCACTGTGCCGTCAGTTCCCATTCCTGTTTTTGCTTTTCATTTTCCATTCTTCATCTTCTATTGTTTCCTCTCTTTCTTTTTATCCTTGTAGGCTAACACCTTTTTGATTACTCTATACAATTGTTTTAGTGAGGTTTTGGGAGAGACAAGTGATAAATGCATTTAGTCAATCAACCATGTTTAATAGAAAGGGCCTAGTTTTAAAAATTATACTCTATCATAATGCCGCCCAAATATTATAGGATGGATTTGAATAAGTTATTGAGAAAATGATAATACCTTATATTGACACCCTAATCTGTGTCTTTTACTTTGATAGAACCCTTTTTTTTTTCTTTCTTTTTTTGGCTGCATTGGGTCTTCGTTGCTGCATGTGGGCTTTCTCTAGTTGTGGCGAGCAGGGGCTGCTCTTCATTGCGGTGCGCAGCCTTCTCATTGCGGTGGCTTCTTGTTGCGGAGCACAGGCTCTAGGCTCCTGGGCTTCAGTAGCTGTGACGTGTGGGCTCAGTAGTTGTGGCTCGCGGGCTCTAGAGCGCAGGCTCAGTAGTTGTGGCGCATGGGCTTAGTTGCTCCGCAGCATGTGGGATCTTCCCAGATCAGAGACCCAACCCATGTCCCCTGCATTGGCCAGGCAGATTCTTAACCACTGTGCCACCAGGGAAGTCCCTATAGAACTCTTTATACATCATTTCATCTAACTTTCCCAATGAAACCTGAAGTGACATTATTTTCATTTAGAAGATATAACATGAGTTAGACTTGTTACTTTTTACAAATGGCATAATCTGAAACTAAATACTCTCTTATAGCTTGTGAATAAAAGAAAAAAAATTACTTTGAAGACTTATAAGAATGAAGAGTTAATATATGTAGATTATAGTGTTAGTTTTCTATTGCTTTCATAATAAATTACCACAAACTTAGTGTTTAAAACAATACAAATTTATTATAGGTCAGAATTCCAACATGGGTCTCATTTAGCTAAAATCAAGCTGTCAGCAGGGCTGCTTTCTTTTCCAGGGGCTCTGGGGAAAAATCCATTCCTTGCCTATTTCCGTATCTAGAAACCACCAACTTTTTTTGACTCATGATGTCCCGACCTCCATCTTCAAAGCCAGAAAAGGCAGGTTGAGTCCTTGCCGTGTCATCTCAGACTGGCCCTATCTTTTGCCTCTTCTCCCATACTTAAGAACTCATGTGATTATATTGGATCTACTTGGATAATTTAGGATAATGTCGCATGTCAAGGTCAGTTGATTACCAACTTTAACTGCATCTGCAACTTTAATTCCCTTTTGCCAGGTAACATATTTGCAAGTTCCAGGTATTAGGATAGGAGCATCTTTAGGAGGTCATTGTTCTTCCTAACACAAGTCACTAAGAAAATTCCTGACATAGACTATTAATAAATGGACTCTATTACTATTTATTCAACAAAATATTTATTACATTCTAATCCCACATGTATTATTTATATTTCCATTAATTATCTAATTCATAGGAACCCTGGAGGTTGGTGAGGCACGTATTACTCATAGGAACCCTGGAGGTTGGTGAGGCAGGTATTACTTTCAAATATTTCTTCTGGCTTAAAATATTGGTACTAGTGATATGGCAATGGAAACCATAATCTTATCTTTATACTTTGAGTGCTTGTAAAAGTTATAAATATTGTGTTATCTATGACTGTTCACTTGCTAAATGGAAAGCTAATTGTCTAAAGTTTTTTTTTTAATCAAGAAAATAAATAACATCTCTACTACTTAAAATGGTTTATAGTTTTAAAATATAAAACTAAAGAAAACATGCTAATACTTATTTTCAATGTTAGGTCACAGAGAAGACTAAATTTTATACATGCAGAACTACAAGTGTACTGTTGTTAAAATTATCTTGTTTTAATAATAAAACTGAGATACGCAAATAATATTTTCAAGGGCTTTGTTTGCTTGTGTTTAATGCAGGCCTAGCAGGTCTGCTAATATTTTTGCAATGAGCATGGTCATTTAGAGCAATTCGGAGGAAACAACTCTACTAAGTGTTTTCTGATCTAACATTTTTTTTCCTATGGGAGCAATTATTCTACAAAACGACAAAGTGACAAGGGCAAAAACCTAGCTACCAACAGCATAAAATTACTTCTTTATTTCAGAGTTTAAATTCTCGATCTAATTAATAGCCTGAAATTGCATGACAAGCTTTTCCATTTAGACAATTAACATATTAATCTATTTCATGTGGTATCCATCTGCTCATATATAATTTTTCAGAAAGACTATCCATACCTCCTTGCACTCCTGTCCCATAGCTATTTTCAAAAGCAATATATAATTACTAGATGATATAAAATACTAATATACATCACCTGGGGGCAGTTATTGGCTTTCAGAAAAGAAAAATTACAGGCAACTCTTTTTGCAAATCTCTAAAACTCAGATATTGAGGGATAATATTAGAGTAATTCATTTTCCAATTCAGGTCATCCCATAATGGAACTTTTTGTGTAATATGGCAAATCGAGCCTTTTGCGGGGAAGGGTGGGTAATTTCATTCATAGGGAAGGAGGAGTTTCAAAAAAAGATGAGTAAAGTCCTACATAGTTCTATAAACTGAATTATCACACAGGTCTTCTCTCTTCTTCCCTTTGTCAGTCTACAGCAAAAATGAGTAAGGGAAAATAAAAGTGAAGAAAAAGGTCACAGCAGTATTAAAAAAAATAATCATTTTTATATAGCAAATAAAATCAGGTTTGTTTGTGCCTCAGTTAGAGTTCCCATTTATTGGAATGCAGGGGAGGCTGTTAAAGTATTTTTCAAAATAAAATATTAAAAAATAAAATTATACACACACAATTTTGCCACTGAATATTGTAAATAATATCACCTGTGTAGTTAATGGATTATTTTTGAAGCTGCTTCTCCTGCTTACTATATGACCTCAGGAAAAGTATTTACTCTTTCTGTACCTTGGTTTCCTCATGTGTAAAATGTGAAGTGTTGTCAACCAGAGAAACTCACCTAAGCCTTGGTGTGCAGAGTTGTTATTGAAGATAAAACATATACTTAAGTATGCAGCACCTGTGTGACTGACCTCAGCTATTCAGATTCCACCGCCCCCCAGCAAAAAACAAGCATTCACTGTAAATTGCATCATTAGTTTAAATATCTGATCAGACGGGTACTGCAGCCCAAGGCCTCTGGCATATAAAAACACTCTTATCAGGCAGAATATTATAAGGACTCAGAACTCATTTCCCAGGAGCTGGCCAAGGGCCAGTCCTGAAGATATGCCTTTTTTTGGGAATGTACAAGGTTTGAACAACACAGACCTGCTGAATTAACACTTTACTTCACAAGGCCCCTGAATAAACACTCTCAACTCTTTATATTACAGGTTATATCAAAAATAGTCAACAGCAAAGGCACAGATATTTGCTACAAACTATTTAAATTTCTGTTACTACATATAACATATTTTAGCCTCTATTAGTAAAAACTGTCCAATTGTATTTATTTTGCTTGAAAATGCATTTGCTTTTTAAAAAGAAATTAAGATTTAAAACAAAATATCTTGCTGAACAGAATCCTTGCGGGAAAGTGAATTCTGATTAATTATGTACTTTATTTACAAAGAATTAAACAGAAAGACCTTTTCATTTATACTTCTTCATTAGAAATAATTCTCAAATATTTTAGAATTATTTTATAACCTGCAGAAATCTGCTTTAATATCTTATAAAATAAATTGCATAATATTTTCATCTAAAAACATTAATTCAAACAGCTGCAAAATATGAAAAGTGGGTTAATAAATATGTAGTAGCATAAATAATTTAATCTGTAATGCTATATTACATATTTATAGTGCCTCAAATTACTCCCATCAGCTATCATTAGAATATATGGATGAATCAGCATCAATCTACAAAAAAGGTGGTTAAAGAAAAAATTTAAACACTTTAGTTATTAGCACATGTAAAAAATAAATGGAAATATAAGATACTAATGAAAGAAATCAAAGACGACACAAACAGAGAGATATACCATGTTCTTGGATTGGAAAAATCAATGTTGTGAAAATAACTATACTACCCAAAGCAATCTACAGATTCAATGCAATCCCTATCAGATCGCCAATGGCATTTTTCAGAAAATTAGAACACAAAAGTTTTATAATTTGTATGGAAACACAAAACACCCTGAATATTCAAAGCAATCTTAAGAAAGAAAAATGGAGTTGGAGAAAACAGGCTCCCTGACTTCAGACTATGCTACAAAGCTACAGCAATCAAGACAGTATGGTACTGGCATAAAAACAGAAATATAGATCAATGGAACAGGATAGAAAGCCCAGAGATCAACCCACGCACCTATGGTCAACTAATCTATGTCAAAGGAGGCAAGGATATACAATGGAGAAAAGACAGCCTCTTCAATAAGTGATGCTGGGAAAACTGGACAGCTACATGTAAAAGAATGAAATTAGAACACTCCCTAACACCATACACAAAAATAAACTCAAAATGGATTAGACACCTAAATGTAAGACCAGACACTATAAAACTCTTAGAGGAAAACACAGGAAGAACACTCTTTGACATAAATCACAGCAAGATCTTTCTTGACCCACCTCCTACAGTAATGAAAAGAAAAAACAAATGGGACCTAATCAAATTTAAAAGCTTTTGCACGGCAAAAAAACCATAAACGAGATGAAAAGACAACCCTCAGAATGGGAGAAAATATTTGCAAATGAAGCAACTGACAAGGGATTAATCTCCAAAATATACAAACATCTTATGCAGCTTAATGTCAAAAAGCAAACAACCCAGTCAAACAATGGGCAGAAGGGCTTCCCTGGTGGCACAGTGGTTGAGAATCTGCCTGCTAATTCAGGGGACAGGGGTTTGAGCCCTGGTCTGGGAGGATCCCACATGCCGTGGAGCAACTAGGCCCATGAGCCACAACTACTGAGCCTGCGCGTCTGGATCCTGTGCTCCGCAACAAGAGAGGCCGCGATAGTGAGAGGCCCGTGCACCGCAATGAAGAGTGGCCCCCACTTGCCACAACTAGAGAAAGCCCTCGCACAGAAACGAAGACCCAACACAGCAAAAATAAATAAATTAATAAATAAAACTCCTACCCCCAACATCTAAAAAAAAAAAAAATGGGCAGAAGACCTAAATAGACATTTCTGCAAAGAAGATCTGCACTTGGCCAAGAGGCATATGAAAAGATGCTCAACATCACTAATCATTAGAGAAATGCAAATCAAAACCACAGTGAGATATCATCTCATACCGGTCAGAATGGCCATCATCAAAAAATCTACAAACAATAAATGCTGGAGAGGGTGTGGAGAAAAGGGAACCTTCTTGCACTGTTGGTGGGAATGTAAATTGGTACAGCCCCTATGGAGAACAGTATGGAGGTTCCTTAAAGAACTAAAAAGAACTACCATATGACCCAGTAATCCCACTACTGTGCATATACCATGAGAAAACCATAATCCAGAAAGACACATGCACCCCAATGTTCATTGCAGCACTATTTACAATAGCCAGGAGATGGAAGCAACCTAAATGTCCATCAACAGATGAATGGGTAAAAACGATGTGGTACATATATACAAGGGAATATTATTCAGCCATAAAAATGAATGAAATTGGGTCATTTGTAGAGACACGGATGGACCTAGAGGCTCTCCTACAGAGTGAAGTAACTCAGAAAGAGAAAAACAAATACCGTATATTAACACGTATATGTGGAATCTAGAAAAATGGTACAGATGAACCTATTTGCAAAGCAGAAATACAGACACAGATATGGAGAACAAACGTATAGACACCAAGGGGAGAATAGGGGGTGGGATGAATTGGGAAATTGGGATTGACATATATAACTACTATGCATAAAATAGATAACTAATGAGAACCTGCTGTATAGCACAGGGAGCTCTACTCAGTGCTCTGTGGTGATCTAAATGGGAAGGAAATCCAGAAAAGAGGGGATATGTGTATATATATAACTGAGTCACTTTGCTGTACAGCAGAAGCTGACACAACACTGTAAAGGAACTATACCCCAATTTTAAAAAAAAATTGTAATCTTTTATTCAAGGAAAAAAAAAAACTTTTTAGAAGGCCAATTCAACTGTTCATTTTTGTTAAGAGCATTCAATAGAAAAATAGAATGATGAGGTAATCACTGTGAGACAGTAAGGAAAGCAGACCTGGTCCAGATCTGTTTGGTTAGGGTCTACTTGATGCAAGGTTCATACCTTGTTAAGAAGGAAAAATATATTGTGTGTGCATGTGTATGAGAGAGAGGGAGATACATATGTTGTGTGTTTATATATAATTAGTACCTAACATTTTGTCAAGAATTATTTTGGGAGAAATTCCTTTAGTGGAAATAACTGAGGTTTTGATAACAGAAAATAGGGGTCCCAAGTTAACCCCCTGCTCTCTGTGTGACCTTGTTCAAAATATTTACCTCCTTTTTTACCAAAGTATTTTACACCTCACTTTCTTCATCTGTAATTTGAGTTGAGTTTAGGTAAGAAAGTTCAGTTTAGGTAGAGGAAGGTATGCCCTGGCATGTAGCTAAGCTGTGTTCAATACCAGAATTTTGAAATGCCTTGACATGTTTGCCTTGCCTGACATATGTGCAGCACGGGCTTGCCAAAAGTACATTTGCATGGGAACTAATTGATCCTCCGCAAGAGAACTCCTTGTATATCTAGACAGAGTTAGGCAAAAAAGAAGCTTCCTATTACTTCAGAGTCTTGGTGTTTGCGAGGAAATTAGTGATTCTTTGTGCAGTTTTGGTAGAAGTAGCAGAGATTCATGTGTATTGCGGTACTTTGGCAGTATCTGACAGCGTGGGTATTACCAAATGGGGAATGGTTGATCAATTTCATGACCTGAGTAGTTTTCTTTTTTTTTCCTTCATATATAAAGAAAATATGTGCTTCTTAATGTGCTTCTTAAAGCACAAGGGTTGGTAAAATATGTTTCATGGGAATAAAACTACTACTCCACAAGGTTAATCTATCTGACCTATTTATATATTTATATACATCCCAATAGCATATTAATTACAATTGAACTTCTGATTATTAGTATTAATGATAAAAAACTGTCATGTATTTAGGGTCTGCTATATGTCAGACACTATGCTAAATACTTTATCTCATTTAACTTTCACAAAAACATGATGAGATTTATTTTCTCTTACTATCCCATTAAAAAAAAAAAATCCTAATTGAGTGATGTCTATTTAGATGTTCCAATACATCTTAAATTTACCCAGAAGATGTGTTGGCAAAGAATAGTTTTTAACACAGTTCTACTCCACTTTGCTAATTTTCAAAAAAATTGAAATACTTGACCCTCATATAAATACAAATGAACAAAGTCATTGGTTTTATTCAACTAATTAATAAATGAGATAATTATAAGGTGCTAACACTGGTTTAAAGGAGAATTTGCAAAACTGAGGTTTATATAGTAAATCAATCAAGGAATACTGAAATAAATTTCCTAATAGATGCAAAATAATATCTTACAGGGCAATAATGTATAACATTTGAGGTTATTTTTTTCTCTCAGACAGAAAATAATCACTTCTGTAAAGGACAATATTCATTTAGATTATTATGGACAGGAATGATTTACATTGCTTTTAGACAAGATCATTTTGCACTGCTAACAGTTTTGCACAAATTAACTTCACAATTTTTTTATGTGTAAATTTCATGGAACGAGGAACCATTCCTGAAACCTTTTCAGGAACTTTATTGACATTGCTAGTACAATGCTGTGGTAGGCAGAATGATGGCCCCTCCAGAAATACCTACACTCTGATTCCCATAACTATGTAACTATGTTACCATACATGGCAAGAGGGACTTTGCAGGTGTGATTAAGTTAAGGATCCTGAGATGGGAAGATTATCCCGAATCACCTCGTTTGGTTCAGTGCAATCACAAGGGCTCTCAAAAATGAAATTGAGAGACAAAAGAAGAATCAGTGTCAGAATGCAGTAACGTGAGGAGAACTCAACACTCCATTTCTGGCTTTGAAAAAAGATAGGAGGCCATGAGCCAAGGAATGCAGGCAACTTCCAGAAGCTGGAAAAGGCAAGGAGGGGGATTCTCTCCTGTAACCACAAGATAGGAACACAGCCTTGCCAACATTTTGATTTTAGCCCAGTGAGACCCATGTCAGACTTCTGATCTACTGTAAAATGATGTGTTTACATAATTTTAAGCCACTAAGTTTGTGGTAATTTGTTAACAGTTAACCTAGGAAACTAGTACAAATACCTAACAAAGTATATACACAATAAGCATCTGTTGAATGGATAAATTACTTAATGGTTGAATAAATGTAACTTGTTCAAGACATGTAGTTAATATGGGGTGGGTCCTGGGTCAAGCCTTTCATGTCTGTCCCTACAACCCTTGCTCTTACCCGCTAAGTTCCTCTTTTCTTATGCAGTCACAATAGTATCCTTCAAATTATTTCCTGAGACTTTTTTTTCCTGGAGAATAGTCTATAAAAATATGTAGAAAACCATAGATTCTCAAGAATTCATTCTAATAAGCAAATGGCCTGTAGTCAATATTACTGTTTATTTTTTATAAAATTGTTTTAAATGATTAATATTTAGAATTTTTGTATTTATAGGTTTTCTTTTTAGTATTGCAAAGGGAAACGTGATGATGCTGAAATTTACACTATTGCTATATCACATTGCCTCTATTTCCATAAATATATTTAATATATATTTTTTGAAAAATATCTTTAGAGAAGACTCTAAAGCTGAGAACTTAAGTGCCTAGTTATTGAGGACCCATTCTAATAATCTTCTACTTTAAAAAGAAATTTTTTTCAATTTGACATCCTTCAATGTGGGACAACATAGCAAAGATTTTAAGGAAAAATGTAAAACTAATACATGTTTTCACTGTTGCCTTGCAATGAAACTGTGCTTTAAAATTTTACACCCAAATATAGCAGATGTTTTAAAATATCAAATTTTTAAATTAATGAGTAGTTAAAAAAATAAACTGTCTCTTCTTTGCACCACATAAGACTTTGAAGATTTAAATTGTTTTAGAGTGTATTTGTTAATACTCATTAACTAAATAGCAAATGACAACATAGTATGATTGGCAAAACATCATTAGAAATTTTTATAAAAAAGAAAAATTATAAATATTTGGATTTTCAAATTTATTACTGCTTAAGTCTGTGAACTCCAATTCTAGAAATCTCAAGGCAGGAAATCATGAAATTTACTGAAGGTCATGACCTTGCCAGATTGCACTGGATTGTTAAGAGCTAATTTATAGCACCACAATCACATTTATTTTTCTTTCTCTTCCCCTAAGATCTGAGTTCTTTAAAAGAAAGATGTATACTTTATTCCTAGTTCTCTGGCAGATACATAGTACATATTAAATAAATATGTGTGATATAGATTATATAGTACATAAAAAGGGAACTCTACTTCTTTTGTTTGTAGTAATTTTTTAGTAATCATTCTGAATAAATTAAATCAATTGGATATTTAGACCCTCACTTTTGCATATAGTCTAGCTCATAAAAGATGAAGATCAAGAAAGGATAAGCGTGTGTGATAACACTAACACAATTTATTCTTAATTATACCATATAATTTTTATATGTTTGTATAGATATATGTAGATATAAAGAAAATAATTATAAAGGATAAAATAATGCCTTTCTGATTTATACTGGTAGTCGAACTCAGAATGAGATGCTGGAGTCAACTGAACACACTGTATGACTCTAAATAAATGAGAAATGACTGGTCTGCAAATAAGCAGAGTCTATGTCATGGTTTTGTAATACTGTGGAAATGGAATATAGTCCCTACCCATGAAGTAGATTATAATCAGTAAGGATTGGTGCGATAAGGCAAATATACCAGTAACTAAAATACAAGGAAAGTGTGCTAAAGAACAGTGAACATACAGAGATACGAGAGTCAAAGGAAAAAATTGTTAAGTTGGGTAGAATAGAAAAACATTTATTAAAATTAGAATGGGAGTCAGAGTGGGAGTTAAGCCTGAAGGATTTATCGAGTAAGGATGATGGGGCTAGGGAGAAAAATCCTAGTATAGTACTCACCTCCAGAAAAAGACTTAGTTTTCTGCTTTAATGTAAATTTCAAGGCCAGAAATTAGCTCAAATTTTTCTCCGCACCACTTCAAATATATTTCTCTCTATTTTGCATGCTTCTTTTCCACATTTTCTTTGCTTCTAACTCTAAAATAAACCATCTTTACTGCTGAGAATAACCTGTCCTATTCGGAGCTTATCTATTTCTACCTTCTCTATTATCTTTCTTCCCATTTACCTTCCTTATCATTTTCATCTTTAGTTTTTACTATTTTTTTTTTAATCTTTGGTTTAGACTCAACACCCTGAAATCATATTACCAGTTTTTCTCTAGTAACTGAATTTTTCCATTCCAAGTGATCTTGATTCACCTCTGACAGCGGCTCTCTAACCACTGCCTAAATGTCAGGCTCTTTTTGGCTCTTATTTGGACTGGTACAATGGCCTCCTGGTATCCTTCCCTTAAATATCTGTTCCCTTTTATGCATTTAGATTAGTCATCTTGGAATACATCTCCATTCATATTGCTACCGAAGCACAGAATTCAGATAGCTTCCAAAGAATTAACATTTCACTGTGCCATAATTTTTTATAATCGATTTTTCTCAGACCGATCAATAATCAGTCTTCAAGGTTTAGAATAAAATGCTCTTGTTCAATTCTTCTTCTGTAGCTACAGACAAAAACAAATGTGATTGCCCTCTTCTAAACTCCTGAAAGTAACTGCCTTGAATCACTGTAATTCCTATTAGCCCAAACTTCCACTAGCATTTTAAAGTTATCCTCTTATCTTGTAATATCTAAAGGGCAAAGATTACAAGATTTATATATATTCACACTACTAAAATAGCACTTTACACATTATAGGTACTCAATAAACATTAATTCAAGGGTTTAGTTTGTCTTAACTTAAATGTCTTTGGGATTCCGACATTTGGTGAAGAGTTTCTTTACTATATTTTCTGTTAAATGTTGAAAACAAAAAGACAATGTATGTATTGCTGTCATCAAAAGTTGTAACTGTTTTTGTATTTTTTTTCTTTTTTAATCTATAGGTTTATTAGGTTGAAAAAGAGTTCCACGTACCAAGGACATGTTAGTGATAGTAAGGTATTGTTTAAACTATAAGAAATATTTTATTTGAAAGACATGGATTTTAGTAGTTTACAAAAATCTAAAGAAAAAAACAGAACCAATATAGCAGAAACTGGACATTTTTTTAAATTCTAAAAATGTTCAAATATATCACATTATGATGATTAAAGTATTGATCTATTCTTACATTAATTAAAATATTGCTATTTCATGAGTTCATGATATAAAGCCCTGGCATGTTCCTCCCATTCATCAAATATCAAAGAATGACAAGCTGTACAGATATATAATTACTCAACGTTCTTTATTTTTACAAAATGTTGGGTAGCCTATTTGAGAGCATTCTAAAAAATATTATCACACACTATTTAAAATAGAAAATTCCTGTCAAAATAAGTGAAATATGGCTGACAGAGTAGATTTCTGCTATGTTTTAGATATGTTATTATTTTTCTTATTTTGAAATACCTCAGATTATTAGAATGGCCCCATTATGAATTAGCCAGATGGCATTGTGTTACCTATTGAAACTTCACTCTATGAAGAAAGCATTGAATTTGAACTCACATATTGTTTCCCCCTAATTGCAGGCTTGGAAGTTTGATTATATTATAGGCCTTAAAGGGGGTGTTAGACTTTGGGTCAGTAGTATCTATTCATTTTTTTTGGTGTATTTCTGTTCATTTAATAGATGAAAAAAATGTTTATAGTGATACAGAGAGAAATAGTTACAGGTACATATGTCTGTGTGTGTGGAGGCAGGGGTAGGTGCAAGAGTGTGTGAAATACCCCACAGAAATTATATTCAACTTTGTTACCTCACTTCCTTGTTATGAATGAAGTGTCTATTCTGAGGATATATAAACTTCTTTGTTACTTTAACCTTAATATTTAGAGTCCTGGTAACAATAGGCCGTTCAGCTCTTATACAGAAAGCACTTCCTTCTTTGTAACTGCTAACTGATGATTAATTATCTAATGCCTATAGTTCCGATTACTTTGTATTTTTATTTAGTGTTCCATTTTCTTTTCATCTATTGAATTAAAGTATGAAAACTTAAAGCTCACAGATGATATCGTATAATTCTTGTATCCTCTGAAATTCCTAAGAGAGCACTCTGCACATATGAGGCTGTACGGTACAGCTGACAAAGCACGTGGTTTCAAGTTCAGAAGACTGGGCTCAAATTCTGGTTTTACATGTTAACTGAATGCATTTGGGAAAAATCTCACTCTTGTTGACTCCAGTTACCTCTTCTATAATATTAGGCTGTGGGGATAAGGTTTCTCGATATTAAGTGAGAACATTTGTACGAAACAGCTTTATAAATTATGCATAGTTTTAATGTATGTTGTAGAATTCTTTGTTAGATAAAATTTCCATATTAAATGAAGAATATAATTTAAAATATATAGAGAGTTATTAATGATTGCAAAAAGCTGCTGTCTCAATAAAGCTTACTCTGGATTTATTTTATCATATCAGAACACAGGAAAACTAAATATGTTACAACTCATTTAGTTGTTCCAACTTAAAAAACAAATAGAAAAACACACAAAACCCTGTGATTCTAATGTCATCAGTTAAATAAATCATAGAGGCCCTTTTAATTCTATCAAAATCACTAACTCTTTTGTGTTTCATATACTATGGTGCTTTCTCCCTGGATGTTATAATAATATTATCTTTCTTCATTCCTGAACTCTGCTTAGATGCTTCTCCTCCGTGATCCCATAACAACATAGCTACTTCCTATCATAGTGTGTATTATGTTCACGTTGTTCTATACTTGACTGTTTAGTCCACATGACCAAAAGCTATGTGAGAGAAGGAATCATGCCTGTCTTGTTCACTAATGAATCCAAATGATTGTCTCAATGTTTAGCACAGACTTAGTAAATATTTTTCGAATACGTGAATGCAGATTTATAGCCTAATTTAATACAAACAGGCTTATTTTTAAATGGCTGTATTTCAGAGGAATAAAAATCTTTACAATCCAAATTTAAATAGTCTTTTGAACTTATTCTTTGGAGACGTGTCTATTGACATTTACTAGACAAATTTGCTAAGATTCCTCTTTCTGAAGAAAAGGAAAAAAAAAAAGAACACCTCTTTCATTGACTTTTTAACTGATAAGAAAAGGGTCTACATGGCTTCAATGATGTGATGATCATGACTCTAAATCCCTCTGCTGGCTTTCGCTCCATGTGTTGGCTCAGGTTCTCAGGTAGACTCTCTTCACACAACTTTTCTTAGGACCAAACGTTACTTCTTTCCACTCATACTCTCATTGGAAACTTGGCCCCCTCTTCCATGGTACATATATAGATACGTATGGAAGGATTTAACTGCCTGTTTGATTCTAGTGCCTATCCTTTGGCCAATTACTACAACAAAGGTATGGCTAGGGTAATGTTATTAGACATCCTCATCACATTCTACTAGGACAGTAGACAGTCTCAAAGGACTAAATACACTGGGGAGGGAGGGAAGACATGCAAGACAGGTAAAAAAGCATTTCCCCACTCCATCGTGTTTCGTCAGTTTTGCCTTTACATAGCAAAGGAATAGAAGTACTTCCACTGAAGTTTTCATCTAAACCATCTACCCTTGTTAAACAATATGTAGGGTCTTGCCAGCAGAACATGGAATTGGGAACATTTTCATTTAAGAAATCTGCCTAAAAATAATGAAAATGTTAAGCAAAATATTAAGAGAGTCTGAAAAAAGTTCAGCATTGCCATTTTACATTTATCTCACTTTTGAAACCTTGTTTTGATTATCCAAATAAAAATTCTAACGAAGAGTAATTTGATTTTGTTTATGTTATAATATTTGGTAGAAACATATAACAGAATGAGTCAAAATAATGGTGCTTAATATTGAAAACCTGCTATCCCACAGGATAAAACGCCTTTTATGTCCAAAGGTTAAAAGTACAGAAGACAAATGCCACAGTTAAAACTTTTTTTTAGATATGTACTAATTCAACCACAACAGCTCTGTTATTAGCTGCCTTGAAAACAAGAGAAATTATTTTCTCAGGGCAGCATTTAGAATTTAGATAACCTCAAGTTTCTTGGTTATGTTCTATCATATATTCTTTATTTTAATATTATAAAAAATGTGTTTTATGCCTTAACTGATGCTCTTAAGTTCTGATGATTAATTATTTAATTTTATCTATCTATGCCAAAATATTTTTAGTTACTTAGAGAATTCATCGCAGGACACATGTATTAAACATCTTATCCATAATGTGATTCTACAATTATACGTTCTTAAGATATACCTAACCTCATCCACTAGTTCTGATCATATAATTTTTAATATAATAGAATTTAGTTCATAGAAGTTTCAGAAGTATAGAATGTCCTGGTTGGAATTTGCCAGGTGTCAGATGAAATTAACACCTATAGTGCTTTTTAAGGAAAGCAAAGAAAATATTGTCACCTCAAGCAGTCATTTTAACAGCTAAGTTTTTTATATTGAAAATAAACTGGAAGCCAGGAACATTTGATATTTGAAAATGATGGTAGACACTTGAAATATTTGTACATTAATAGTTAAATCAACGCAGGCGAGACTGAATGCATTTATAAAATTATTATTCTAAGTACTAGGGGGGAATTCAAGATTAACTTTATGATGTATTTTAAATCTTTTAAATTAATTAGTCTTAGGAAGTTTGTGGTTTTAGTTTGGGCTTGTCAGACATAATTGAATTAATTTCACCAAGGAATAAAATAAGCATAAACATATGTTGGCTTTAAAAACGTGAACATGATTGTGAAATCAAGTCCTTTCTTGATTCTGATCTTAATTAGTAGTTTAAAATATTATAAAGTGAGAGGCCATTATACTACAGTGTTTAGTATTAATGTACATTTTTTGTGCACCTCAACCAGACCTCGGTGTTTTCTCTTTGAATTGAAACATTAATTTTTCAAAAATTAAGGAATAATAAGGAACCCGATATTATTACTTCTTCAGACTATTGGGCAGTGCACTGACTGACTCCTGGGACTCCATTACCAGGGGTTCTGATTCAGTATGTGGAGGTCTGAGTATTTGCATTTCTAATGTACTCTCAGGTGATGCTGATGCTAGTAGTCTGTAGAGCAAGCACCCTTTGAATAGCACTTAGTTAGACCCAAATTGGAAAACAAAAATTATTTCCCATTTTTAAAATCAAGTTACAAGAATTAAAAGAAAGCAAGTTAACATATGCACACTATAAGTAAAATCAAATTTAGAAATTAAAATTTAAGAAGTTAAAAGTAAATTAAAATATATTTGTACGTTTATATTAATTATACATAGTAGGGAATAGTTTTTCTTTATTCAATTGAGAAAGTTATTAAATGATTTTCAATGTTATTCATATCTAATTTTCATTATGGTGAATTAAATGTAGATGCTATATATACTGATTTAAAGTATAAGCAAGCAACAACTGTGATATAATTTTTAAAAATTTAGTGTTTAAACTTCTCTCTATATTCACAATATGTGGCTATAAAACACATTCTGATCATGAGTCTACTTGATTTTTCCTAGGAGAAATTAAAATGTCCATTCAATAAACTAGCTTAGGTATCGAGTTTAGTGCTTCCTAGTGACAGTCAGGTACAATCAATATGAAGAAATAAGAGAAGGACTCAGTGCTCCTGTTATTGATAAGTGAAAGAACATATCCCTATAAAAAATAGTTGCTAAACCAGGTGTTTTTCATTACAAATAAAGAGAGACTTGAAAGCATAAATAATTTGTATGCCATATTAGATAAAGTCTGTCATAAGATCATTTTAAGGAAAGTAACTATTTTCAAAAAGACCATGATTTTAACAAATGTGAAAGATATTGAAGTAAGAGTATTTGTGATAAATAATAGACTGAAATATTGAAAAATGGGCCTCAAATATTATCAAAAAAAATAAAAGGCAATGGAAAGGATAAATAATTTTCTACAGGGCATTTTTTAAAAATAGAGGTATAGTTGATTTACAATATTGTGTTAATTTCTGCTGTACAGCAGAGTGATTCAGTTATACATATATACACATTGTTTTAAAAATTCTTTTCCATTATGGTTTATCACAGAATTTTGAATATAGTTCCCTGTGCTATACAGTAGGACTTTGTTGTTTATCCATTCTATATATAGTGGCTTGCATTTGCTAACCCCAATCTCTTAATCCATCCCTCCCCCACTCCTCCCCCCTTGGCAACTATAAGTCTGTTTTCTATGTCTGTGAGTCTATTTCTGTTTCATAGATAGGTTCATTTGTGTCATATTGTAGATTTCACATATAAGTGATACATTATGGTATTTGTCTTTCTCTTTCTGACTTACTTCAGTCAGTATGATAACCTCTAGGTCCATCCATGTTTCTGCAAATGGCATGATTTCATTCTTTTTTATGGCTGAGTAATATTCCATTGCATATATGTACCACATCTTCTTTACCCATTCATCTGTTGGTGGACATTTAGACTGTTTCCATGTCTTAGCTATTGTGAATAGTGCTGCTATGAACATAGAGGTGTCTGCATCTTTTCGAGTTAACATTTTATCTGGATATATGCGCAGGATTATATGGCAACTCTATTTTTAGTTTCTTGAGGAACCTCCATACTGTTTTCCATAGTGGCTGCACTAAATTAAATTCCCACCAACATTGTAGGAGGTTCCTTTTTCTCTATACCCTCTCTAGCATTTGTTATTTGTAGACTTTTTAATGATGGAATAAACAACCTAACCAGCACCTAAAAGAATAAGAAAAAGAACAAACAAAACCTAAAGTCAGCAGAAGGAAGGAAATAAAGATCAGAGAGAAAATAGAGATTCAAAAAAACAATAGAAAAAAAAAGTCAGTAAACCCAAGAGCTGCTTCTTTGAAAGTGTAAACAAAACTGATAAACATCTGGGCAGGCTCACCAAGAAGAAAAGAGAGAGGACCCAAATAAACAAAATAAGAAATGGAAAAGGAGCAATAACAACTGATACCACAGAAATACAAAAAAAAAAATTTTTAATTAAAAATCCCATAAGAAAATACTGTGAACAATTATATGCCAACAAATTCGACAACCTAGAAGAAATGGACAAGTTTCTAGAAACGTACAGCCCACCAAAATTAAATCAAGAAGAAACATATAATTTGAGCAGACCAATCACTAGAAGTGAGATAGAATCTGTAATAAACAAAACAAAACAAACAAACAACAAAAGAAAAACTTCTACAAACGAAAGTCCAGGACCAAATGGCTTCACAGGTGAATTCTACCAAACGCACAAAAAACTTGTACCGATCCGTCTCAAACTCTTCTAAAAGACTGACGAGGAGGGAATACTCCCAAAGACATTCTACAGGGAATTTAACAACTTATAGTTAAAATTTTTTCAGTGTTTTTATGACTTATTTTCAATAATTCTCATTCACGTGACTACTTGGTACTGATCTGAAAGTTCAGTCTCTTAGGTTACCAATTTCAAACACAGGAGGTTTACAAAATGCAATGTCTATTTCTGTAAAAATGTAAATTCTATCTTCTGATTGGTTTGCTTAAGGAAAAAACCCATGGATTTTTGTAAAGTTGAAATCAAGATTCACAGCCCTTTAAATAAGCTGTAAAAATAAAGTAACCTGCAGTAGGAAAATCAAAGATGAACTGAAAAAATCAAATGCTTTTCTGTTCTGTTTGATTCATGCTTCATTGATCATTCTAAACTTAATTGAATGGTATTATGACTTCTCAACTGAACTTGTGTTATACTGTAATTACATTCACTATGTATTTTGTCTTACTGATAGCTATATGTTAGTTTTTATTTATTCAGTTTTATTAAGTTATAACTAGCATATAATAAGCTGCATGTATTTAAAATATCCAGTTTGTTAAGTTTTGAAACAGGTACACACCCATGAAACTATTACCATGATCAAGATAATGAATGTAACCATCACCCCTCAGAATTTTCTTTGCCCCTTTGTAATACCTCCTTCCAGCTCGTTCTCCTGCAGTCCCAGGCAACAATTAATATGCCTTCTATTATACATTTTATACGTTAGTTTGTGTTTCCTAGAATTTTGTATAGACAGAAACATAGTATGTACTTTTTGTTGTCTGGCTTCTTTGACTCAACATAATTATTTTGACATTCATCTGTGCTATAGTGTATGTCAATAGTCCATTCATTTTAATTGTTGAGTAGTATTCCATTGTTTAGATAAATACTAAGACTGGAATCATATAGTAAGGTCGGGTTTAAATATTTAAGAAACTGTCAAACAGTTGACAAATGGTAGTTGCACCATTTTACATTTCCACCAGCAGTATATGTTTTCCTAGCTAACATTTGATATAGTCAGGTTTTAATTTTAGCGTCTCTAATCAGTGTGTATTTCTTTGTGGTTTTAATTTTGCATTTTCCCTCTGTTGAACATCTTTTTCTGAGCTTATTTGTCATTTGTATATCTTCTTCAGTGGAGTGTTTATTTAAATATTTTTCCCATTTTCAAATTAAATTTTTATTGAGATGTTAGAGTTTTTTATGTATTCTGTATACATGTCATTTATCAGATATATGCTTTGCAAATGTTTTCTACAGGATGGTGGATTAGCTTTTCATCCTCTGGACTGTGTCTTTTGAAGGGAAGTTTTTAATTTTTATAAAGTCCAATTAATCAGTGTTTTTTTTGGATTGAGATAGAGATTTTGTTGTAGCATCTAAGAAATATTTCCCTAGCCCAATGCCACCAAGGTTTTCTCTTTGAACTTTTATAGTTTTAAGCCTTACAGTTACATCTGTGAATACCTTTTAGATTAATTTTTGTATCCATCATGAGCTGTGGTATGAATTCCATTTTTATTGTATATGGATATCTGATTGTTCCACAGCCATCTGTTTAAAAGACTTTTATTCAATGAATTACCTTTGTCAAAATTTAGTTGTTTTTATATTTGTGGATCTATTTATGGACTCAGGCAAATAAATCTATGGAACAGAATACTAACTTTATGCCAGTAACACAGTATCATGATTACTGTAACTTAATAATAGATCTTGAAAAGAAGTAGCATTTGTCTTTCAAATATGTGACTTCTTTTCAATGTCATTTTAACTACTTGATAGTCTTTAAATTCCTTTTGAATTTTACAATCAGTTGGCCAATATCTACCAAAAACCCAGCTGGGATTTTGATTGAGATTAAATTTAATTATAGATGAATTTGGTAAGAATTGTTATTTTTGCAATATCAAGTCTTCTATCTATGAACATAGTTTATTTAGGTCTTCTCTATCTAAGCAATGTTTTGTAGTTTTCAGTGTGCAGGTCTTGCATATTTTTGTCAGATTTATCCCTGTTTCTTATTTTTGATGCTATTGTAAATGGCATTATTTTATTTCATGCTCTGGTTGTATATAGAACATTATCAATTTTTATACATTGATTTTATATTCTGCAACATCGCTAAACTGACTCATTAATTCTAGTAATTTCAGATTTTCTAACCCACAATTATGCTGTATGTAAATAAAGGACAATTTTACTTCTTCCTTTCCAATCAGTCTCTATGCCTTTTATGTTTTATTCTTGCCTTATTGCATAACCCAGAAATATCAGTATAATAATGAACAATAGTGTTAAAAGCAGACACCTCTGTTTGTTCCTAACATTTGGGGAAAAGCATTCAGTCTTTCACCATTAAGTATGATGTTAGCTGTATAGTTTTTCTAGATACCCTTCATCAGGTTGTGAAGTTCTTATATACTCTTGGTTTGCTGCGAGTTTTTGTCAGGAATGGTTGTTGGAATATGACAAATGCATTTTCTGCCTGCCTTCTCTGTCTTTCTGTCTCTGCCTTTCTCTATCTCTCTGTCTGTCTTCCAACTCTCCCACCCGTGGCTAAAGGTTTATCAATTTTATTAATCCTCTCAAAGAACCAACTTTTGGTTGCATTTGCTTTCTCTACTTGTTGTCTTCTACCTATTAACATTTATTTGTATTCTCATCTACACTGTTTCTTTTCTTTTACTTACATAGGGCTTCATTTGCTCTTCTTTTTCCTGTACTACAGGGTGTAAGCTGGATGTGTTTATTTGGGAACTTTTTCTTTTTTTTTCTCTTAAATTTAAGTGTTCAGTGCTCTAAATTTCCGCTGAAGTATTACTTTTACAATGTCCAACAAATTTTTATATGTTGTACTTTTATTTTCATTTGGTTAAAAATACATTCTAATTTCTTTTTTGATTTCTTATTAGGCTCATGGGTTATTGTAAATTGTGTTATTTATTTTCTCAACATTTCAGGACTTTCTGTTATCAATTTCTGTTTGAATTCATTTTGGTCAGAGAACATACTTTGTATGACTTGAATTCCTTTACATTTACTAATTTTTGTTTTATATGAATACGGTCTCTCTTGGTAAATGTTTTATGTGAATTTGTGTATTGTGCTGTTATTGGATGAAGCAGTCTATGAATTTCACGTGGGTCAAGTTGGTTGATTGTATTGTTCCGGTCTTCTACATTCTTATTGAATTTATGTCTACTTTTCCTATTAGTACTGAGACATGGGTATTGAAATCTCTGATGAAAATTATGGATTTTCCTTCTGTCAGTTTTTGCTTTGTGTATTTTAAAGTTCTGTCATTAGGTGCAAAAACATTTAGGATTTTTCTATCCTCTTGAACTAATGACTCTGTTAGAAAACAAAATTCAACTAAGTAAATTTTAAAGACCTTATTGGCTTTATTCAACAATTCATGAATTGAGCAGCATCCCATCTAGCAGACAGAAAGGAACTCCAAGGACCTACACAAAATGAAAGACTTCTAGGCAGAAGGTAGCAGAAACAAGGAAGCTGTATTAACAAAAAGTCCATTGGTTGTGGCGAGCTCACTTTCCTTCAGGGAATGGCAGGGATCAGTCAGGCAGATTACCTCACCAGTTGATGACCAGGTGATTCCTGATTGACTGGTTTAAAACTCCATTTCTGGGGCTTCCCTGGTGGTGCAGTAGTTAGGAGTCCACCTGCCAATGCAGGGGACATGGGTTTGAGCCCTAGTCCGGGAAGATCCCACATGCCGTGGAGCAACTAAGCCCATGCACCACAACTACTGAGCCTGCGCTCTAGAGCCCACGAGCCACAACTACTGAGCCTGTGTGCCGCAACTACTGATCCCGCGCACCTCGAGCCCATGCTCCACAACAAGAGAAGCCACTGCAGTGAGAAGCATGCGCACCGCAATGAAGAGTAGCCCCGACTCGCTGCAACTAGAGAAAGCCCACGCACAGCAACAAAGACCCAACACAGCCAAAAATAGATAAATAAATACATTTTAAAGATAAATAAATAAATAAAATTCCATTTCTGGGAGAAGCCAAATCTATAATTAAGATAATCTATAATCTATAATTAAGTTAAGCCAAATCTATAATCTGTAAGTCAAAGTTTGGTGATGTGGAGCTTAGCATAAGTGACTCCATTTGGACCTGTTGTCTTTAACACACCTTATCAACAGGAATAACCTTTTTTATACATGGCAGTAGTATTTGCCCTGAAATGTTTTTGGCTAGTATTAATACAATCTCTTCTTCTTTCTTTTGACTAGTGGTTGCATGGTATATATTCTTCCATCATTTTATTTCTAATCTATTTATGCCTTTATATTTGAAGTTGGTTTTTTGTAGGCACTATATAGTTTGGTCTTGCAGCTTGATCCGTTTTGACAATATTTGCCTTTACTTGGGCTATCTCAGCTGCCCAATTTCCATCTTAGTGTATCAATCTTATTAATTTCAATCATGCATTGTATTCCGTTATGTTCACAAGTAGCCAAGGAGTTTCAAAGCAGCAGGCAACTGCTGGGGCATCTTGCCATATTTCATGAATTTGGTCGATAAGGAAGCAGTGAGACCAAGTGAATTTAGACAGTTCACTACTCATGGCACTGCAAACAGCACGATATTCGTACTTGCACTGGTTCCTCTGTGCCTGTCTGCTTTCCCCCCACTCCACCCCACCCCCTCACCAAGTTCCATGGAGGCAATAAGGAAAGAATCCAAGTAAATACTATGTACATAGAGTTTTTTGTCACAGAGGGGAATATGTCTAATCTCACAAGGGAACTGCTAACAAGCTTTCCCCACAGGAAAATATCATCTTTATTACCCTGGTCAAGAATCAAATGTGCCCTTTCTCCTGGAGGAAGGTACTTGCTTTGTGGCTCTGGAATGCCTCTGGGGAGGAAGAGAGACTCTAGTTTTATTACCCTGGAATGTAAGCAAATCTGTTCCCGGCCCTGGAGCAGCTTTGCAAACATTCTTTCATGAAGCTGTCAGTACCCTTTGTTCAGAGGTTATGCAGAAAGGCAGACTCAGTGGGAATTAATCTCCCAAAGTACCAGTCAGAGTTCTGCAGAAAAAATAGAAGCCACTTTAAGTATTTTGAACAAGAAGTGATTTAATACAAAAAATTAGAGACTTATATAATGCTTAGAAGGGCGGGACAGCAAAAGTTAGAGAGGCGCCAAACTCACTATCAAGATATCTGGAAGTGCAGACCCAGCAGGTGAGCTGAGGGCTCAGATCTGTGCTACCTATGGTGTAAAAGTGTTTAATTCTCAGGAGGATGCCTGAAGGCTGTTGGCAAAACTCCACGTCTTCAGCCTGCTCTCTGCCAATGCCCTTGTGCCTGTCCTCAGCAGCACCAGAGAATAATGGCTTATCTTACTCTTTCACATCCCAAATCTCATTCAAGTGATTTTTATTGGCACAATCTGCCGACACTCTGGGAATTGGGGAATGATCGCTACTGGTCTCTTCCCTGTATTTTAGGAAAGAGTGTAGACAAAGGAGGATGATGCTGAATCGGTAGCAAATAATTCGTCAAAGTCTTTATTAATGTAAATTATAATAGTTTTTTTCTTTACAAACAATACTTTAGTGAATAACTTGGTACATCTCCCTTTTGGCACATGTGAAAGAATTTCCAGCGGATTGATTCCTAGAAATGGAATGGCTCACAGTGTGTGCCTATCTTGCCCTTTGATAGATGGTACCAATTTATTTTCCTAAAGCACTCAACTTTCCAGGGAGTAACCACAGGAGAATGGAGAGAGGGAAAGCCTATTTGCACATGATTTAAGAACAGAAATTGGTACTCGGGTCTCTCCTTCCTGGACACTTAGTGCCTTTGGGTGATGAGTCTGTGAGGCAGTGGGAGAGAAGAGAGTGTGGTGGCTCTTTGATACTTTAAGACCTAATATCTGACATCAATCCCTTCACTATTCAGTAGGAAAGGAGAAATAAAGGATTGAATGTCTTCTCTGATAGGCATCATACCAGCAGGTTTTACAGGGATTTTCCAATTTAATTGTCAGTATCATTCTATGAACTGGTATATTATCCTCACCATCCTCCCTGATGCGCTCTTGAGTCTTAGCTGCCAAGTAACTTGTTGAAGATCGTACATTTAATAAATGGTAGGGATGATTCAAAAATGGCTGTGAAAGATTATAGAACCTATGTTCTTTTTTGTGTACGTCACAGACATCTTCCTTCCTGATAAATATCCTTGAGCCTCCTATTATTCTTTTAGGACTGTTTTACGCTCTTCAAGGCTGCCCGTGTATATTGGAAAGAGCTCAGACTCCGGAGGTACAAATATTTGAATTTAAGTTAAAGTTTGAGTCCCATCTCCACCAATGGCTATCTGTGTGATTTTTGAGCAATTCAATTAAGCTCTCTGAATTTTAGTTCCAACATCTCTAAAACATATAAAAATATATACCTGGCAAGGTCGTTGTGAGAATTTGAGATGATAGATACAACTTTCTTAGCACATTGTTACTACATTAATTGTGTGTACCTGTGATCATGGAGCAGGAAGGTAAAACACTTAGAGGTCAGGACTAGCACGTATTGAACTGTGAAACTGGATGCAAAAGTTTGTGGGCTTCCCTGGTGGCGCGGTGGTTGAGAGTCCGCCTGCCGATGCAGGGGACACGGGTTCGTGCCCCGGTCCGGGAAGATCCCACATGCCGCGGAGCGGCTGGGCCCGTGAGCCATGGCCGCTGAGCCTGCGCATCCGGAGCCTGTGCTCCGCAACGGGAGAGGCCACAGCGGTGGGAGGCCAGCATACCGCAAAAAAAAAAAAAAACAAAACAAACAAACAAAAAAATAGTTTGCATGCTGCTGTCAATTGTGTACAATGCCATATATGTGGACTACTAAAGTTGATATTTCTGAGTCTTCAAAGTCATGTATTAAATCTGATGCATCTGTGTCTTCACAAATCAAAACAAGCTGATACGAGAAAGGGAAAAATGTTTGCAAATCGAAAATATAGACTAGGGTAGGATGTGTAGACAAGACTACAAATCCAGTCTAAAATATAATTAACTTACTTCTATTATTCCTCCTTAAGGAAAATTCACTGGTAGCACTGTATCAGTATGCCTTTTTTCTGTCTTGCCCTAATGCAGATGAGATGGGAAACCAGGAACAGCCTGAACATCTTGGTGTTGTGCTAGTGATATTTTTATTAGAATCAAATGTATATCCTTGAGTGCTTGCTGAAAATGTAAATGCACTTGAAAATTTTTCTAGACTTATTACTGCCAGTGTGTTTAAACTGACCAAAAATTTTGATGCAAAATTTGTGTATTCTTTTTAAAACTATCACGATGGTAAAAATATTTAATTTGGTCACCACAATATATCTTCGCAGTATATTTCTAGTTTTGTAGCACGTAAACTTATTTGAATGTAACTGTAGTTAACATATGCTAAATTTAATAGTTGAATTGCATTGATACCTTTTTCTTTGATAATTTTCTTGATCCTGAGGAGTCTTATAAACGGATACTATGTTTTTTATTTTATAATGTGTGGACACCCATTTGCTCATAATTTCTTTTTCCTCAAAAATTTGTCTCTGAAGCAAAGTTAGTGTAATTTTTGGGTGAATATGCAATGCTTTTAAGATTTTTAAATATAGAAATGATAAATATATACACTTGGAGTCTGTTATCAATAAGTTATGCCTTTATCTCTTCTTTGCCAGAGGTAATTTTTCTACCAGTTGTTATTATACTTGCATTGAATAGAGTTTGTATCACTTTTTCACTGTGTGATTATGAACACACTATTTTTCTAATATGTCTATAAATATTTTAGTTACTTTTATTCTTAAAGTACTATGCATCATTTCATAGAAAATTAACAGCATGGATATGTACCAAAAAGTAGATTTAAAAAAATCCTAATTTGGGGCTTCCCTGGTGGCGCAGTGATTGAGAGTTCGCCTGCCGATGCAGGGGACACGGGTTCGTGCCCTGGTCCGGGAGGATCCCACATGCCGCGGAGCGGCTGGGCCCTTGAGCCATGGCTGCTGAGCCTGCGTGTCCGGAGCCTGTGCTCCGCAACGGGAGAGGCCACAGCGGTGGGAGGCCCGCGTACTGAAAAAAAAAAAAAAAAAAAAAAATTCCTAATTTAATGGTTCATTTCCCAAAATTATTATGTCTCTCAGAGGTAATAATGTTCACTGGTGTATGTACTGTTCTGCTGTGAAATAACACTGGGGCACCTCAAGCCGTGAGGGTTAATGTGACAGACAGATAAACTGGGTCATAATGCATAAATATTAGTGCTTGCATGCACACTTATACTATATTCAGGCTGAGCTTTTGCATTTACACACCAAATAGTCATCTTTCCAAAAAATATTGTTATAGATAAATTTTGGCCTGAAGATACTTTCATGGCTTTTCTATTTATATGTTTTCGCTGAAATGAAGGATTCCAGTAAGTCATAATAATTATTGCTAATGGAGGGGAACAGGGTAGGATTAATTCCAATCTTGCAGGGAGGGAAGATTTTATATATGCTTGAAGTTATGCGTTTAGTTATGGCTGCCTCTGATGTTCTGAAATGTATTGCATTTTAACCAAAAGTTTAGAGTATCTAACATTAGTTATTGACTAAAAAGCAATGAAAATAATTGGCTGTTTTGGACATTCATGAGTATTTTGATTTGTACCTCAGTATTTAATGGAATAAACTTTATCTGGATGATAAGATTTGGTTGCCCTTTAACGTGACAAATAGAACAAGTTCTAAGGAAGGAGGGTATGTTAGTTTGTTAGGGCTGCTGTAACAAACTTCTACAAAGTGGGTCACTTAAACAACAGCAATTTATTGTCTTGCACTTCTGGAGGCTAGAAGTCTGAGATCAGGGTGACGACAGGCTGGTTCCTTTGGCGACTGGGAGGAAGATTCTGTGCCTGCGTCTCCTCTAGATTCTGATGAGTTGCTGGCATCTTTGGCCTTCCTTGGCTTGTAGAAGCATCACCTTGATCTCTACCTACATCTTCACATGGCATTTGTGTGATATTTGTGTCCAAATTTACCCTTTTCATAATAATGACAATTATATTAGAGTAGGGGCTCACCCTACTCCATATGACTTCATCTTAACATCTGCAGCCAATTGCCAAATAAGGGCATATTCTGAAGTACTGGGGATTATTGCTTCAGTATAAACTTTGGGGAGACAAGACTCAACCCATAATGGAGAGTATTAAACACATATAATCCCCTTCTTAAACATGGATCTTGAAATTCAACCTACCTCTGAACTAAATTTCAGTTCAAAACATTACAGAATTTGAAGGAAAGACTGTGCTTAAGATCTTTAAACTTCATGTCTGAAAATAACACTTAAGTATACTGAAGACAAAGTGAATGTTAAAGCTCACTCCAAAGCTATTTTTAGTAATTTTGACTCCCCACTTTTCTTAAGAGTTTTTAAAGCTTTTAAAGATGTTTATTTTCAACATTGCTTTCAGCAAATTGACATGTTAGGGATTTTGGTAAACAAAAAAAAATAAGGACAAGATTAGATAAATGCAGAAAAAGGCCCTAATCAGGGGCAGTAGAGTTTCATGTGCATGAACCAGTGATAACTAGTATTTGAGAAAAAAACACAAAACTAACCACAGTTAGGTGGTTGTTTGATTTGTCGATGGGCATTTAGGTTGCTTCCATTACCTGGCTATTGTAAAGAGTGCTGCAGTGAACATTGGGGTGCATGTGTCTTTTTGAATTATGTTTTTTTCTGGGTATATGACCAGTAGTGAGATTGCTGGTCGTATGATAATTCTATTTCTAGTTTTTTAAGGAACCTCCATACTGTTCTCCATAGTGGCTGTATCAATTTACATTCCCACCACCTGTGCAAGAGGGCTCCCTTTTCTCCACACCTTCTCCAGCATTTGTTGTTTGTAGATTTTCTGATGATGCCCATTCTAACTGGTGTGAGGTGATACCTCGTTGTAGTTCTGATTTGCATTTCTCTAATAATTAGTGATGTTGAGCAGATTTTCATGTGCCTCTTGGCCATCTGTATGTATTCTTTGGAGAAATGTCTATTTAGGTCTTCTGCCCATTTTTGTATTGGGTTGTTTGTTTTCTTAATATTGAGCTGCATGAGCTGTTTATATATTTTGGAGATTAATCCTTTGTCTGTTGATTCGTTTGCAAATACTTTCTCCCATCCTGAGGGTTGTATTTTCGTCTTCTTTATGGTTTCCTTTGCTATGCAAAAGCTTTGAAGTTTCATTAGGTCCCATTTTTAAATTTTTGTTTTTATTTCCGTTACTCTAGGAGGTGGATCAAAAAAGATCTTGCTGTGATTTATGTCAAAGAGTGTTCTTCCTATGTTTTCCTCTAAGAATTTTATAGTGCCCGGTCTTACATTTATTAGGTCTCTAATCCTTTTTGAGTTTATTTTTGTGTATGGTGTTAAGGAGTGTTCTAATTTCATTCTTTTACATGTAGCTGTCCAGTTTTCCCAGCATCACTTATTGAAGAGGCTGTCTTTTCTTCATTGTATATCCGTGCCTCCTTTGTCATAGATTAGTTGACCATAGGTGCGTGTGTTTATCTCTGGGCTTTCTATCCTGTTCCATTGATCTATATTTGTGTTTTTGTTCCAGTACCATATTGTCTTGATTACTGTAGGTTTGTAGTATAGTCTGAAGTCAGGGAATCTGATTCCTCCAGCTGCGTTTTTTCCCTCAAGACTGCTTTGGCTATTCGGGGTCTTTTGTGTCTCCATACAAATTTTAAGATGTTTTGTTCTAATTCTGTAAAAAAATGCCATTGGTGATTTGATGGGGATTGCATTGAATCTGTAGATTGCTTTGGGTAGTCATTTTCACAATATTGATTCTTCCAATTCAAGAACATAGTATATCTCTCCATCTGTTGGTATCATCTTTAATTTCTTTCATCAGTGTCTTATAGTTTTCTGCATACAGGTCTTTTGTTCCTAGGTAGGTTTATTCCTAGGTATTTTGTTCTTTTTGTTACAATGGTAAATGGAAGTGTTTCCTTAATTTCTCTTTCAGATTTTTCATCATTAATGTATAGGAATGCAAGAGATTTCTGTGCATTAATTTTGTATCCTGCAACTTTACCAAATTCATTGATTAGTTCTAGTAGTTTTCTGGTGGCATCTTTAGGATTCTCTATGTATAGTAACATGTCATCTGCAAACAGTGACCGTTTTATTCTTCTTTTCCAATCTGTATTCCTTTTATTTCTTTTTCTTCTTTGATTGCTGTGGCTAGGACTTCCAAAACTATGTTGAATAATAGTGGTGAGAGTGGACATTCTTGTCTTCTTCCTAATCTTAGAGGAAATGCTTTCAGTTTTTCACCATTGAGATTGATGTTTGCTGTGGGTTTGTCGTACATGGCCTTTATTATGTTGCAGTAGGTTCCCTCTATGCCCACTTTCTGGAGAGTTTTTATCATAAATGTGTGTTGAATATTGTCAAAAGCTTTTTCTGCATTTATTGAGATGATCATACGGTTTTTATTCTTCAATTTGTTAATTTGGTGTATCACATTGATTGATTTGCATATATTGAAGAATCCTTGCATCTCTGGGATAAATCCCACTTGATCATGGTGTATGATCCTTTTAATGTGTTGTTGGATTCTGTTTGCTAGTATTTTGTTGAGGATTTTTGCATCTATATTCATCAGTGATATTGGTCTGTTATTTTCTTTTTTTGTAGTATCTTTGTCTTGTTTTGGTATCAGGGTGATGGTGACCTCATAGAATGAGTGTGGGAGTGTTCCTTCCTCTGCAATTTTTTGGAAGAGTTTGAGAAAGATGGGTGTTAGTTCTTCTCTAAATGTTTATTAGAATTCACCTGGGATGCCATGTGGTCCTGGACTTTTATTTGTTGGGAGAGTTTCAATTTCATTACTTGTGATTGTTCTGTTCATATTTTCTGGTTCAGTCTTGGAAGGTTATCCCTTTCTAAGAATTTGTCCATTTCTTCCAGGTTGTCCATTTTATTGGCATAGAGTTGCTTGTAGTAGTCTCTTAGGATGCTTGGTATTTCTGCCATGTCTGTTGTAACTTCTCCTTTTTCATTTCTAATTTTATTGATTTGTGTCCTCTCCCTGTTTTTCTTGATGAGTCTGGCTAATGGTTTATCAATTTTGTTTATCTTCTCAAAGAACCAGCTTTTAGTTTTATTGATCTTTGCTATTGTTTTCTTTGTTTCTATTTCATTTATTTCTGCTCTGATCTTTATGATTTCTTTCCTTCTACTGACTTTGGGTTTTGTTTGTTCTTCTTTCTCTGATTTCTTTAGGTGTAAGGTTAGATTGTTTATTTGAGATTTTTCTTGTTTCTTGAGGCAGGCTTGTATAGCTATAAACTTCCCTCTTAGAACTGCTTTTGCTGTATCCCATAGGTTTTGGATTGTAGTGTTTTCGTTGTCATTTGTCCTTAGGTATTTTTTGATTTCCTCTTTGATTTCTTCAGTGATCTCTTGGTTATTTAGTAACGTATTGTTTAGCCTCCATGTGTTCGTGTTTTTTACGTTTTTTTCTCTGTAATGCATTTCTAATCCCATATCGTTGTTGTCAGAAAAGATGCTTGATATGATTTCAGTTTTCTTAAATTTACTGAGACTTGATTTGTGACCCAAGATGTGCTCTATCCTGAAGAGTGTTCTGTGTGCACTCTCCAAGAAAGTGTAATCTGCAGTTTTTGGATGGAATGTCCTATAAATATCAATTAAATCTATCTGGTCTATTGTGTCATTTAAAGCTTCTGTTTCCTTATTAATTTTTTGTTTGGATAATCTGTCCATTGGTGTAAGTGAGGTGTTAAAGTCCCCCACTATTATTATGTTACTGTCAATTTCCTCTTTTAGAGCTGTTAGCAGTTGCCTTATATATTGAGGTGCTCCTATGTTGGGTGCATATATATTTATAATTGTTATATCTTCTTCTTGGATTGATCCCTTGATCATTACACAGTGTCCTTCCTTGTCTCTTGTAACATTCTTTATTTTAAAGCCTATTTTATCTCATATGAGTATTGCTACTGCAGCTTTCTTTTGATTTCCATTTGCATGGAATATCTTTTTCCATCCCCTCACTTTCAATCTGTATGTGTCCCTAGGTCTGAAGTGGGTCTCTTGTAGACAGCATATATGTGGGTCTTGTTTTTGTATCCATTCAGCTAGCCTGTGTCTTTTGGTTGGAGCATTTAATCCATTCATGTTTAAGGTAATTATCGAAATGTATGTTCCTATGACCATTTTCTTAATTGTTTTGAGTTTGTTTTTGTAGGTTCTTTTTTTCTTTGGTGTTTCCCACTTAGAGAAGTTCCTTTAGCATTTGTTGTAGAGCTGGTTTGGCGGTGCTCAGTTCTCTTAGCTTTTGCTTGTCTGCAAATCTTTTGATTTCTCCATCGAATCTGAATGAGATCCTTGACAGGTAGAGTAATCTTGGTTGTAGGTTCTCCTCTTTCATCACATTAAGTATGTCATGCCACTGCCTTCTGGCTGGTGGAGTTTCTGGTGAGAAATCAGCTGTTAACCTTATGGGAGTTCCCTTGTATGTTATTTGTCATTTTTCCCTTGCTGCTTTCAGTAATTTTTCTTTGTGTTTAATTTTTGCAAATTTGAATACTATGTGTCTCAGCATGTTTCTCCTTGGGTTTATCCTGTATGGGTCTCTCTGTGCTTCCTGGAGTTGGGTGGCTGTTTCCTTTCCCACGTTAGGGAAGTTTTCGACTATAATCTCTTCAGATATTTTCTCCGGTCCTTTCTCTCTCTCTTCTCCTTCTGGGATCCCTGTAATGCAAATGTTGGTGTGTTTAATATTGTCCCAGAGGTCTCTTGGGCTGTCTTCATTTCTTTTCATTCGTTTTTCTTTATTCTGTTCTGCAGCAGTGAATTCCACCATTCTGTCTTCCAGGTCACTTATCCGTTCTTCTGCCTCAGTTATTCTGCTATTGATTCCTTATAGTGTAGTTTTCATTTAAGTTATTGTATTGTTCATCTCTGTTTGTTTGTTCTTTAATTCTTGTAGATCTTTGTTAAACATTTTTTGCATCTTCTGGATCTTTGCCTCCATTCTTTTTCCGAGGTCCTGGATCATCTTCACTATCATTATTCTGAATTCTTTTTCTGGAAGATTGCCTATCTCCATTTCATTTAGGTTTTTTTTCTGGGGTTTTATCTTTTTCTTCATCTGTTACGTAGCCCTCTGCCTTTTCATCTTGTCTGTCTTTCTGTGAATGTCGTTTTTGTTCCACAGTCTTCGGGATTGTAGTTCTTCTTGCTTCTGCTGTCTTCCCTCTGGTGGATGAGGCTATTTCAGAGGCTTGTGGAGGTTTCCTGGTGGGAGGGACTGGTGGTGGGTAGAGCTGGCTGTTGCTCTTGTGGGCAGAGCTCAGTAAAACTTTAATCCTGCTAGCCTTCAAAGTCTGATTCTCTAGGAATTCCTCCTCCTGTTGCCAGACCCCCACGTTGGGAAGCCTGACATGTGGCTCAGAACTTTCACTCCAATGGGTGGACTTCTGTGGTATAAATGTTCTCCAGTTTGTGAGTCACCCACGCAGCAGTTATGGGATTTGATTTTATTGTGATAGCATTCCTCCTACCATCTCATTGTGGCTTCTCCTTTGTCTTTGCATGTGAGGTATCTTTTTTGGTGAGTTCCAGTGTCTTCCTATTAATGATGGTTCAGCAGTTAGTTGTGATTCCGGTGTTCTCAAAAGAGGGAGCGAGAGCATGTCCTTCTACTCCGCCATCTTGAACCAATCTCCTCGACCTTTCTGACTCTGTGCTTTTTCTCTTCCAGTCATCTCCTCCCTCTGCCCTCCTCCAACCTTGAGCTCGTAGGGTGTGATTTATTTGACCCTGTCAACTTTTTTTTAATGGGTGGTTATTATTTTTAATTTGGTAGGTGTTATTCTAGGCAATTGAATTCTAGGCAATTGATCAATGAAAGGAAAAGACAAATGACCCTCCAATCGTGGAGCTTATGTTTAGAGAAACGATGAAAGCCATAAACACTGAATGTAATAAGTAATCTCAAGTTTACCTTGCATAAAATGTAAGTTATAATTGAACCTAGCTGGTAGGTTTGTTGTAGGATTGAATAATTTAACATATGTAATCCTTTTGGCAAAGTGTATGTCACATAAAAAACACTCTTATAATGTTATAAATGATGAAAATGTCAATGATGATAAATGCTGGACATAATCCGTAAATCTTACCACTTCTCTGTTTGAGAAATAATGTGAGGGACCTCATTGTCGTAGAATGAATGCCACCCCAGGACATCAACTGTGATAAGTACTAAAATGAGAGCAAAAAGCAAGATGTGATGGGCATTCAAAACAATAAATGGTTTTTACATACATACATGTGTGCATATCTGTACACACACATCAGTCAACCTAAATATTTTTGTCAGATTCAAAAACATTTGTTATAAATAAAATACATTTCTCTTTACCACTGGAATTTCTTGCCAGTCTGAATAGCTATTGATATTTATTCAACACTTGAAACATTTGTTAGGTTAGCAAAAAGGTAAATATCTTTTGATATTTAGCATCTATATCTCATTCTTTGAAATTATCTGACGAAAGTCATCGATGACCCTTTCTCCTGACCTTTTTTAATGACCCATTAATTCCCCCTGCAAATTTGAATATTGTGAAGAAATGTGAATAAATGTGAAGAAATAAGCCTTGTAGTTCTTATTTTTAATTGCTTAGTAAATGCCACTTTTCCTTTCTCGCATTTCCCTTCAAATGGCTGAAGGATGAAGTGGAACGTGTCCTAATTTCCCGTTTGCTGCCATTCAAGTTCAGTGGTGAATATGATTGGATTCAACTTGTTTGCATATTCAAATATAGAATGATTAAGACACCACGTACATATCTGTCTTTTAATTTTAAGCATATTACTCACTTGCTCTGTAAATTTAAAGTCGTAACGTTTGACCAGATCTGAAGGTTTACTTTTTTTTTTTCTGTAAAAGCACTCTGATTCTGAATGTTTCAGCATTACTCCATCATTGTTTTTGGATACTTATGTTTTTATCTTTAATCATTTGTAGTAGCATCATATTCCTTACAACTGAAACTGAAAATGTTGCTTTGATTTTCATAACTTTTCCTTTTGACACATGATTTCGATTAACTAATACATATAATGTGAAAAAAATATAAAGACTCCTGTATTCCCTTTCAAGAAGAGAAGACAATCTGTATCTCTCTTTTTCTCATTTGTACTTCTTAAGTCTCAGACACATTTAATGTCAAAGGAAAAGCAAGTGTTTCAGTGTTTTATATTCATTTCATAAACTAAAAATTTTGGAGATTGAATTTATACTTTTACTGTAGATTCTATAATTGTGCCAGTAAGGAAATGGGTAAAATATTTTGTAAAAAGTAGCTTACAATTTTAGTTTTCTTCATTTTAAAAGAGCAAATAAATCTGAGTGAAACATAGTTTGGTTAAACAAAACTGAGATTATTTATACAGTTAAGCTCTAAATTGCTCTTTTGGGTCTTACGTGTTTTGAATGTTGAAGTCATGTAACTTACTGAAATGTTCCAGGTCAAAGCTTTTAGTTTTTTTACTCACTTTCTTGTGAGATAGCTATTTATTTGTAAATATAAGGATTCCAAGGGTGTTAAACTCTTCCACAGGTATGTAGAAGTACATATAGATTATTAAATGAGATATTTATTATAAATCACATAGTACAGGGTCTGGCACACAGTAGGAATTAAAGAACTATTAGTTGTTACATTATTTTATTTATAAAGAAAAGTTCTTGATGTTTTAATACGTAATACAGACATGTTATTTCCCAAAAGTATATACCTCAAAAATAAATTACATACTTGCATATGTAATTTATATACAAATATATATGTATAGTTTATATGTATAATATATATACTATATATAAATATATATGAAATTGAAATTGATTTTAAAAGCTTTTAAAAACATTTTCCTTATAAATGGACAACACTCCTGATTTCAGACCTTTTACTTTCTCATTCATCCTTTCACTTCAGTTATCCATTGGTAGGTTTTTATTTCAATTAAATCATTTTTCAATTGGAAATTTTTGAGAAAAACATTAAATTAACCTAAAGACTGTGTAGTTTATTATATAGACCTAAGATTTTGTTGGGAATGGAGTAAATTTGTCCTTTGGGCTCCTTTTAGTAATCAGCCAAATGAGCCATAGCCTGATAAAGTTAAAACATTAGAAATAAAAGGTGTTTGTAGCTCCCTGATAGTCAGTTAAACTGCAGTAATGACCCCAATGTATTTTATGAAATTAAACGCATGGATACACTGTAAAATATATTCTCAGAATAATTGGGTATTTACTTAACTTGCATCCTGATGTAATATTGTTTTAGAAACTCTTGAAGAACAGTTTACATATATTATCTGGAACAGTGCTGTCCAATAGAACTTTCTGTGCTATGGGAAATGTTCTCTGTGTTTCAAATAGCCACATGTGGCTGAGTAACTAGATTTTTAATTTTATTTAATTTTCATTAATTTAAATTTAAATAGTCACATGGGTTTAGAGGCTATGTTATTGAACAAAACAGATTTAAAGTAGTAATCTTTTCTTCTATATATTTCCACCAATATTGTAATCATTGAATTATGTGCACTATCACTGTATTATCTATGTCATGTACTTATTCACAAAAATACATTTTTAAGAATATTTACAGTACTAGAAAAAAAGCAATAGTCATATCATGATTGTTGAACTTAACATTTGGAATCAGTTATTTCTCAAAACATTAGATCACAACTTGAGCCAAATTGTAATTTTTTATATTATATGTCAATTTTCATTAAGCAAAATAGCGTTTTTTATATATGTCTGTCACACATTACAGACTGGATATTTACTCTGAGATCTAGATATATTTGTTGAAATGATTTTCAGATATTAAGAGTAAAGTCGAGGGCAGTTACTACAAATAGGACACAGGCACTCAACAAATAATTGGTAAATGGATAAATAGGCCCAGATAGAAAAAAACATTAAAAATGTTTTATTGGCTATATTAACCTTTTTCTTAAGGCATTAGAGAACATGCAATGAAACCTCAATTTTCAACCCAGGCAAGTGGTATTATAGCACTGTGGTATGTTACACAAATACTGATATCTTATTAAACTCATTATGGCCCTTTCCTCACAGGTGTGTTATGACTTTTTTTATTTATTGGCAGAAAGACACATCTTTACTTTGGAAAAAATATATATAATTTCTTTCATTTTATGTGGAAGATAGAAAAACATCATTTACTAGTTACTGTTACTAGTATAAAGAATCAGATTAGAATGATAATTTGCTGTCACATATCTGTGTATAGAAAGTACCCATCTATGGAGATAGTAATACTTATAATTGTCTACAAAAAGCCCTTCTATCTACACAAATACGTACATTTATAACTTGTTTTATGATTCTAGATGTATTGTCTCCCATAAATATTCATTATATTTTTGCTATAAGTATACAAAATGAAGAATTAGAAAATAATTCTTCAACAGAAATAAAATAGAGTAGCCCTTTCAGTAATTTTTGAAAAAAGGAATGCTGTTTCATTTCTAAAACAGAAGGTGCTATTAAGAAAATTCGTATCACTAGAATGTCAATGACATAACTATGTTTCAAATATGGTATTTTTTGTCTAAAGTATTTAGATCAACAGTCACAGTGTCGGTGGGTAAGATGTTTGGACAAGTCTCACAAGGCTACAGTCATGACGTTGGCCAGCTTGGGTCTCAACGTGAGGCTCATCTTCCAAGCTCAGCTGGTCGTTGGCAGAATCGAGTTCCTTGGATCAGTAGAGTTCACGGTGGCTTTGACTTCAAGGCCAGTAGGAACACACTTCTAAGATGCTTGATCTTCTTTTAAAGGCTCCTATGATGAGGTCAGGACAATCGGGATAGGCTTCTTTTATTATTGACTGAAAGACAACTTATTATCAACCTAATCACATGCCAATCCCATCATATTTACAGGTTCCACCCACACTCAGGGAGGAGGAGTATATATAGAACATGAACATCAGTGGGTGGAATCTTAGAGGCCACCTTAGAGTTCTACCTAGTATCATAACAGATGAATATGTTATCCATAAAATATACATTATCAATAGACACTGGTAATAAAAATGAGATACATATGTAATTAAAAACTACACAAATGTATTTTCATTAAACTCCTAATATATATAGTATTATTATCTAGAAAATAATGTTTCCACTATATAACCTTTCTAATTTCCTTTTCTCTTTATTTCACTTGATTCTTGTTTTTCCTGCTTCTATAGAAGGGTTTTTAACAATGGCCTTCTATGTAGTCTGTTCCTCAGAAATTTCAATCTGTTTTATAATAAAGAATTTGCTTACCTTTCATGACATTTTCAAAGTTATATTTACATTTACAAATCTCCCAAATGAACAAAAGGAAAAAAATAATTATAGCCCATGAAATAATTCTCACATGCCGATCAAGCAAATAAGAAAATTATTTTTCTGTGTCACTATTAATCTCATTAATCATTAAGTAATTGAAGACATAGAATTTTAACAAAATTAAATTTTAACAGTGTGAGGTTCAGTTACTCAGACAGTACTTCTAAGCCTTTTACAGTTTTGATAACAACCATATGTAAGACTGGAGAAAGTAAAAGAAACTGAGTATATACTGATTGACAGTCAGTTTCTTAGGGATTTTATAAAAGCGAGACATTTGAGGAATACTTTTTAAATAACACAAATAATTAATTTTAACTCTCATAACTTTTTATCTTGAGAAAAAGACTTACAGAAAAATTGCAAAAATGAGTACTTGTGATCACATATGTCACCCAGATTTCCTTAATGTTAACATTTTATATACCATAGTAAAATGATCAAAATTAATACATTAATATTCATTCAATATATTAATTATACTGTAGAGTCTATTTGGATTTCCTCTGCTTTTTTCACTAATGTCCTTTTTCTGTTATAAGGTCTAAGCCACGGTCCCACACACATGGAGCTGCGTTATCCTCCTGTCTCCTCCATTCTGTGCCAGTTCCAGAGTTTTTCCCTGACTTCACGGAGGGAGGACTGGTCATGTATTTTGTAGATCATTCCTTAATTTGAAGTTGTCTGGTATGTTTTTTATCATTAGATTTAGGTTATTAATTTTCGGCAGGAGTACCACACAAGCAACATAATCTAATTTCAACCATGATGCTGATATGTCTCTTACAGATGATGTTAACATTTATCACTTGGCTAAGATGTTGCCCATCAGGTTTCTCCACGGTCAAGTTACTGTTGTGCCCTTTTTAAATATTATATATCCTGGGGGAGATATTTTTAAGACTGTGCAAATATCCTGTTTCTCCTCAAACTTTTACCCACGGATGGATCTTGCCTCCAACAATTATTATTGTTTTATTGGTGAGTTTCTATTTCCTCACTGGAAATTGGGAATATTGGAATTATGTTTTAAGGGAGAGCTGTCCCTCTTCCCCCATTTATACATTTACACAATTATTTTTATTATTATGACCTCATGGTTATTTATTTTTTTGGGATATAATCATCCAATACTGCTGTTATTTATTTTGTTCCTCAAATTATTCCATCTTTGGCTATTGGGAGTTGTTTTAGGGAAGCTTCTGTATCTTTTTGACATAATATCATCCTTTTTTGAGCACTTCTTTTTTTCTCTAGCACCACAAGATGCTACAGGCTCATCTTGTATTTTTCACTCCCTAGCCTAGAATCAACCACTTCTACAAGGAGCCCATTTCTTTAATATGAAAATGGTTTTAGAAACCAAGATCTAGGTGCTAGGTGTACTTATTACTTTTTGTTTATCATTGCTTCTAGGTGCCTCTTTGGACAGAGCTAGAACATATATGATTATATTAACCCATTTACACTCCTCATTCAGAGATAAATAACAGTTTAGTCCCTTGTTACCCAGAGTGTCTGTGGTCTATGGATCAACAGCGTTGATATCACCTGAGGGTTTGTTAGAAACCCAGAATGCCCACCACACAACCTAATGCATCAGAATCTCCATTTAACAAGGTTGAAAAGCCCTGATTTAGACAAGAAGGTTTCTCTTATTCTCCTCAGTTAAAAATCATTTGAAGAGCTTGTTAAAACTTTTACCAAGCCCCTTCCCAGGAAATTCTTTTTCAATGGGTTTTGATATTCATGTGTTTAACTAATACTTAAGGTGATTTTTATTGTCAAGTAAGTTTAGAAATCACTGATCTACAGGTTTATCCCTGGTAGATGCAAAAATGGGAATGTCTTTAATACTTGAAATGGTGCTATCCTCAACATCAACCAGGTTATTTATTTCCCTACTGATTCTTAAATTTACATTTGTAAAGCACTTCATATATTTCAAAGTGTTTTTGTATCAGTTCGTTTGAAAAATTATCTTTCCCAAATAACCATCATCACTCTAAGCCTTCCTTCATATCACCTCCAAAGTTATATTCCTAAAAGAAAGATGAGACCATCTGACTTCTCTCTCCAGAAACATCAAAAGTGTTTCATTAGGTCTGAAACCAATTGTCTGGTATATACGGCCTTCCGTGATTTCACTCCAGTATTAACTTTCTAGCCATATCTCTCTATACGTATACACTCACCCTGTGATTTTATTCATTTTGTTCTCTCTGAATGGTATTCCTTCCCCATTTCACCCCATTTGTTCTTAGAGCATTCCATTAAGGTCCAATACCTGCCTCAAATGCTATTGCTTCCAAGATAGGATCCTGAATTCCTGTAGTTATCTGTAATAACTGCATCTAGGTATGTGCACTGCACTTAGCCATAATAGAGGTGTGTGTGATCAATTTTCTTTATTTTGCCTTATATTTATACATACGTATGTGTTCTGACTCCACCCCGTACTAGATAAGGAGAACACTGAGGATAGAAATGAGGTCATAATGGGATCATGGTTCCGTCTCTAGGCATTAATAAAGGTTAAATTGTTTCACTCTTCTCTTTACTATAGTTGATAGTGATTGGTAAATATATATGTGTTATAAGTGAGCTGGGATAACTATGACATGTTGTCAAAAACAATCATATGCCAATTATCTTTAAATAGATGTGAGATTTTCTAGTCTGTCAGATGATGACTATTCTAGCACTGCTATGTCCCAAATAAATAAATAAATAAATATTAAATAAGTGAATAAATAAATAATAAAATTAAAAAGAAAGAAAAGGGGGAAAAAACAGTTTGTATAGTTTTCCTTATGATGGAACGAGGAGAACTCTGGAAGAAGAAATAAAACATTCTATTTAAAGACATCATCCCAAACCTCAAATTGCAATGAGAACAGTTGACACAACTATTTTAGAAGGAAAACTGTAGAGCATTTTTTTCAGTATATGATATCCGATGCCTTACAACATTTTTATATTACACTTTAGGATACTTATTAGATATCAGACGTCTCTATCTTTACTTACCTAGCTAACTAATTAACTAGCTGTCTTAGAGAGGTTTTGTATAAGTGAACACTCAGAAAACATTTATAAATAAGAGTAGATGAGACTCCTGCATCTAGATAAATGCAAACTAATAGGATATGTGCTTTAGTAACCACTGGCATACTAGAGACATTGGTCTTAAAATATTCAACTCATGTTTTAAAATATTTTATTTCTCACTTGAATCACATAGCATTCATATTGACTAGTGTGATTTTGACTGGAAGACATATTACCTAGAGAAGAAAAAGTCATATTTATTCGTAAAGAATATCAATTGAAATATGTGATTTCAAGAAACAGTACTCACAAAAGATCCCAAGGAACTAGCTATTCTCTCTGAGTCAAAAATTCTGGTGTTTTTCTGATGTCATGCCTCATTTTCTCATCTTAAACATTTTCAAAGAACATTTGCGAAAAACCGTAAAGAACTAGTTTATAGCCATTGCTTACACATATCATACATGTATGGATAAATTAATAAATTTAATGTGATGTAAATATTTTAAATGTTTTGTTTTCTAGGACGGACAGTGTCCTGTTGTCAGTGAGGCTATTGATCTACTTGAGTTTCTAGAACAGAAGTTTTATGCTGGTTATTTTACCACTTAAATAATTTGCTTCTAAAAATGTGAAAATACCTAAAAGTCAAACCAATAATTACTCCAAACAATACAAAAATAAATTTTATCTCTCCGTATTATTGTGAGCATGATAATTGTTGACCAGAAAAACAAAGGTTCCCACTTACAATATGCAGGCAAATCATATCAGTTGAACAAATAAAGCTAGGACGTATGGGACAGATGGCAGACTGAATCGTATTTGAGTGAATTATGGTATAAGAAAAAAAATCAAATATCAAAACAATGTCATCAGTTAATTTTTACTAAACAACAAAAAGTCAGTTAATAATGACAAAATTATAGGAAAAATGAAGATACGTCACCTTTGTTTAATGATTGGACTCTTTTGGTGACTAATGTCATTAAGTCTCTCTCTTGTGATATGAGGGAGCTAAGATGTAAATTCAGGAGATCTTTTTTAGTACATGAACCAGAGGTGGAAGGCACAGAGCTTTATCCCTCTGATGCCTTAACATCCCTATAAGATCAGTGGGATTTAATCAAATCTCAGTTGGTTATGCAGAGAGAAAAAAGTGATCCCAGGAGTAGAAGATATTCATTCACCAATGCCTAGTCTGCCTAAAATGTAAGTTCAGTTGGCATATTTCATTTGTGTGTGTGTCCATTTCTAAACAAAGCCTCACAGGGATTTTTTTTTTTTTTTTTTTTTTTTTTTTTTTTTTTGCGGTACGCGGGCCTCTCACTGTTGTGGCCTCTCCCGTTGTGGAGCACAGGCTCCAGACGCGCAGGCCCAGCGGCCACGGCTCACGGGACTAGCGGCTCCGCGGCATGTGGGATCCTCCCGGACCGGGGCACAAATCCGTGTCCCCTGCATCGGCAGGCGGACTCTCAACCACTGCGCCACCAGGGAAGCCCGGGATATTTTTATAATACCATTTCATATGAAGAAAACTATTATTTCTTAACGTAATTCCTTTTTTTCTTTTCTCTCATGTGATAATTAGTACATAGGCCAATAACAATCTATTCAATAAAAGTGCAACTTTAAATTACTGAGGTCATTTATAAATAAAAGCGTTAAATCTTAAAACAACATTAAAACAGAAAATGAAAAATCTTGACCCACATGAAATTTTTGCTTCTCTGAAGGTAAAATTTTAGTCTCAAGGTAAAATATTAGTTTATAGAGAAATTTTTAGAGGGGATATAAAATAAAAGTGGAATATCAAATAGAATATTTTTTTAAAAGGATAGAAAGCATATCCTAAATTTCCCATTGATAATTTAGTAGGGCTAGGTAATCACAGAAAGTAGCCATCTATTTTTACTTTTTTTTTTTTTTTTTTTTTGCGGTACGCGGGCCTCTCACTGTTGTGGCCTCTCCCGTTGCGGAGCACAGGCTCCGGACGCGCAGGCTCAGCGGCCATGGCTCACGGGCCCAGCCGCTCCGCGGCATGTGGGATCTTCCCGGACCGGCGCACGAACCCGTGTCCCCTGCATCGGCAGGCGGACTCTCAACCACTGCGCCACCAGGGAAGCCCCTATTTTTACCTTTTTTTTTAAATTTATTTATTTATTTTTTTTTTATTTTTACCTTTTTGATGAACAAAGTGAGAAGCTGAAGTAAAGTCAATTTATTGGAGTTACCAGTGAAAAGAAGCTTAAGGCATTATAACCTAAGACGTACAAGATTTAGAATGCATGCAACGCCATTTTAAAGCAGGGTAATTCCACATTAAAACAAAGGTCATATAATTTTCTAGTGCTGACCTCCAGCCACTTTATTTGGTCAGAAAACACGAGTCTTAGAATAACTTTGTTTTTCATTCTAAAGGCAGGAGAAATTGGTAGACAGAATATATGGCTCCCTATTTAGTATGATTTGAGAAACCAAAAGCCACAAAACATCTGTTTTGAGCAGAAAACATGCCCTGAATTTTTGTGTCAGAAGTCATTCCTTCTGGATAAGAAGTAATCTATTAAAATAAAAATGTTGTCCCAGTCCCTTATCAACTTCCAGCAGGCTAGCTGAATTAATTACCTAAAAGGGGTCAGGGCGGTGAGGGCCAGGCCACAGCATCAGTGTGTTTTGACAGGGAAGTTACAAAAAGTGATGACCTCTGGCTTAGAAAGTGCACAATGAAATACAACGTCCCAATAATGAATTCTGAATATCCAGGGAGCAATAATACTCTAAAACAGACCTGGAGAAGATCATAGAAATGGACATGACAGGAATACACCAAAGGGTGTGAGAGCATTGGAAAAAAACTATGTTACATTTTACACTTTAGTCTTGGGCCTGTCAAATGTAAAACATAAGGTGCTTTGATACAAGCCCCGGAAACCGAATTTTGCTCACTTCATTAAAAAAAAAAAATTATTTTAAGGATATGCACCAGCTTACAGAAACAAAGGGAAAGCCAAACACCAAACAGGCCTCAAGAAGAGCAGACACATGGTAATATCAGGGAACTAAGAGAGCGGGATCAGTTACACAATTTGCAAGGCCCAGTGAAAAATAAAAAGTACAAGGCTCCTTGTTTAAAAATTGAGACTTTCCAGTTAGTAATAGCAGAACATTAAACCAAATGTAGGACCTTCTAAGAACCAGATCCTGTGTGACTGTTGAAGGTGCAAGCCTGTGCATTTGGCTCTGGGTTTCAGGAATGAATGGGTAATCTCTTCAAGGCTCCACCATTAGAATAAGTTGGCTACTGTGGTTTTCTGTCCCTGTGCTGTGTTGCTCAAGATTCATATTTCTGGAAACCACCAGAGGTTGTTTGTAGGCCAAATTATGTGACCACACAAAAGAAGAGATAAGAGGACCTTGTTTAGCAATCCCATCAAGATTGCATGCAATCATGGGGGAGAGGAGGGACTTTCTCAAAAGAAAATGAAGGCATTTTTTAGCAAAGAAAGGGGAAGAATTTGTTTATTGTGCAGAAAAAAAACAACATACGTTCACATAAGAAGAAAAAAGAGTCCATTCTAACACTACTATGACCAACTTCTAAGAAGTTGCCTCTAAGAATATTAATAGTTTATTTTATAACAGTGCTCCAGTAACGCCTCCTTCGGATCAGAGGCACTCGACTTTAAATATCCCCAAATTGTTCACTGCAGTGATTCTAGGAAACTTTTTTAAAAAACAAAATTGTTTTCAGGTAAATTTCCCAATATAAATTATTATAGTATAATATCCTACTCTTCTATGAAACTATTGAAGAATAAGATAAAAAATGTTTTAGATGAAAAAGAGATAGAAAGATCATAGAAAGTACCCTGAAGTAATATTAGCTTATATTTTCCAATCAATACGTATTTATGACCTTTAGAGTCTGGCTTAGTGAGCCCATTGACTTTTTGCCAAGCAGCTGTCTCTGGAGGGAGCAAACGGATTAGGACACAGACTCTGGAGCCAAAATTGTTGAATTTAAAGCCCAGTTTTGCTATTTGCATCCTGTTCAGTCTCTGCATCTTAGATTCCTCCTCTGTAGATTAGTAATACCATAATTGACTATTAAAATATCTTAAAAGGTGACAATTTAGAACACAATTCAGACTGCTCATTAAAGAAAACATTTTTTTTTTTCAGGCATTGCAAAGTAGGTATAGGGGCTTCCCTGGCAGTCCAGTGTTTATGACTCTGCGCTCCCAAAGTAGGGGGCACGGGTTCCATCCCTGGTCTGGGAACTAAGATCCTGCATGCCCCACGGCGTGGCCAAAAAAAAAGAAGAAAAAAAAAAGTAGATATAAAGCAACTTAATACAGTCATTTTGGGAAGACTTGTTTTAGGAATGGAACTTCATTTCTTTCTGAGGAATTTTTTTTTCCTGTTATACTTCCTTAAATGGGTAGTTGTCTCTGGAGAGGAAAGAGCAAAATGGAGGTTTTCTTTTATCAGCTCTTCTTTGGTTGTGAAAAAAAAAAAGGGCTGGGTATTTTCTTTTTCATCCTTGTCTCTGTTTCAAAGACAACTGAACATTGATACCAATCTGTGTTTCTGCTGCTTGTGTGAAAGAGAAACCATCGTATGCCACCAGCACCCACCGTTATCTGGTTTTAAATGTCGAGTACACTTAAGCATAGGAAGAAAGAAACTGAGATAACATTCAAAGAGGAATATATTGGAGACAGAGTCCAACAATCTAAGTGTGTCTTCCAGACAGGAGTTAGGAAAAGATTCATCAACAGAAACCTAAAACATTTTGCAGCTTCTGACTTATCTAACCTTCTGATTTATAGCCACATATCATGTTTATATTACTGTTTGTCTATGTTTGTGCTATACTGATGAATAATGGAAAGGTAATTCAGCTACTTTAAACTGAAGCATTTAAATCAGTTCAGCTATGACACTCTGTCTTTATGTCAGTCCTTTCAAGGTCTAGCCTCAGATTCTCTTACTGGCCTCAAGGATTTTTTGTTTGTTCCTTGCAACAGATATTTATACCTTGACAGTTCTATGATGTATAATTATGTATAAATGGTGCTATATGCTTTTCATTTACACAAATAATCTGGCCTGCTATTTGTACCAAGTACGGTGGTTCTCCATTTCAGAGAGAAAAGATTGACACCTTTTTCTTTCTTGTCCATTCATGGTTAAGTTTGCTATTGTTTACAAAAAAACTACATTTTTAGAATCAGCACCATTTGATGGTTCTACATGTTGATAGTGTGCTTTTACTGTCATAATGTTTATTATTATAATGTTTAACATAGAAATTTGAATTAAATTCAGCACCTGTTTTGAGACAGTTTTTTAATAAGCCATCTAAACATCTTCCAAGAAAACTATTTACTATAAGATTTCACAAATCTTATTTCTTAGGACATGAATAGGTATTACGGGTGCTCAATAGATAATTATTGAAAGAATGGACAAATGAATGAATGTTTAAGGAATACAGTTGTAAAGTTAGCTGGATTCTTTACTAGGATTATTCAGCTATTATTATGCTGAATATAAGTTTTTTAAAACATATTTGATCATTAATATTTTGCTAAAAATAAAAAGCAATTATACTTTTTAGCCCCCAAATCTATACCTGTGTTTTATGTCACATGCGGGCAATCTCTAATAGGACTGCGTTTGCAGGACAGCTGTGTTCTAGTTACTGTGCACTGCAGCTGCAATTCAAACTGACCATCAAGAGGCTGGACTGTGACCTTGTATTCCACTAATCCAAACTGTATATAATATCATAATTGACTGTTCAGTATCTTAAAAGGTGATATAATTTAGGATATAATTACAACTGGTAATTGGAGAAAACAATACTTACTTATTGATATCCAGTTAATCTTCAGGTACTTTCTAATTTTTCTTAATCTTACTTTAGGCACAAAGTTGTAACTCAAAATAAGTGGGATACTACACATTGTCTTCTATATTATTAAAAATGAGGTTTTCTCATTCAAACAATTGTACCTCCACTATAACTTTATATTACATAAAATAGTTCTCCCCAAGAACAAGAATCTTCCTTCTTAGGAGGACCTAAATTTAAACCCAGAAGCTATGAAAATTCAGTTACACTTTCTTCTCGTGCAACTACAGTTGACCCTTGAACAACACGGCTCTGAACCGTGCTAGTCTGTTATACATGGATTTTTTTTTTTCAGTAAATATATAGTTGGCCCTGCATATCCGTGGGTTTCATATATGCAGATTCAATCAACCCAGGATCCCAAATAATACATGATCCAGTGTTGATTGAATCCTGGGATATGGAGCTCATGGAGTTGGAGAGCCGACTGTGGAATTTGAGCATACATGGATTTTGATATACATCCTTTGTCCTGGAACCAATCTCCTGCAGATACTGAGGGACAGTGGTACTTGATATCTATATTCATACTCCACATGAGTTTCTATCATTTCATCATTGTTATTTCTGTCATTGTTGTTGTTTTAATTCTACTTGTTTTAGTTCTACTTCTTTCTGTATCTACCCATAACGTACTGACTACCTTAAATAGTTTTGCCTAGGTAAAGCTGCAAAGATAAATCTGGAAAGTGATCCATGGGAAATTGCAATATGTAAACCCGTTATTTAGGATTCATAAGGTAGAATTCTTAGCACACGTGTTTAGTGTATGTGAAATTGCCATATATTAACTTATTCAACAGCGACTTGGACATATAAGGCTCAAGGAAGGAGAGTGTCACCTTATTCGGTGTTACTGGACCAAAAGGAAGAGACAGCTAGTGCAGCCTGAGGTAGCCGGAAGGGTTGGAGAGGATTTCCTGGGAGAGACGGTGCACTAACCCAGGCTTAAAGGATAAGTATAAATGAGCCACATTATGTCAAAACTCACATATATCCTGGGGAAAATCATATCCAGTGAGTGTGATAAGATACATCTAACCTGTTCTGCTATTACACTACGTGTTTTGTTTGTCTTACTAAGGCGAGTGGCACAGTGGGCTGGAGATACACCCCTGGAATTCATGTATTTAAAAGTAAGCCCAGGGGCTTCCCTGGTGGCGCAGTGGTTGAGAGTCCGCCTGCTGATGCAGGGGACGTGGGTTCGTGCCCCGGTCTGGGAGGATCCCACATTGCCGCGGAGTGGCTGGGCCCGTGAGTCATGGGCGCTGAGCCTGCGCGTCTGGAGCCTGTGCTCCACAATGGGAGAGGTCACAGCAGTGAGAGGCCCGCGCGTAACGCAAAAAAAAAAAAAAAAGTAAGCCCAGGTGCTTTTTGTGTATGTAGGAGTGAGTTTGACAAGATATTTAGAAATTCTTGATTTTGGGTAATACGGAAAATTTCACTTTTCTAGTTGAAATTGAATGTAGACCATCACAGTGCCTTTTGTTACCTCAAGAATGGAATCTGGGAAATTTGGTTGATAAGTGTGATGGAGGTTTTACTAATCTTTCTCAAACTGATAAAGTTTTGTGGTTCTAAAAATGTACTCAAAGTCAAAATCTCCAATTCTTTTAGCTTTGAAAAGCATTGGAGTTTTACAGTTTCCTTGCCGCTACGTATTATGCCAGTAATTTTAGGTATTGCCTTTATGTCAAGTTACAGCACAAGAATTGATTTTCTGTTTGGAAACACTACTTCCTATATTATACTTTCATGGCTAATACTTATTACACTTAGTTTGCCAGATCTTGAATATTTTAAAAAGGTGAAGGGCATAGAAAAGTCTTTTAAAACTATGTAATTGACTGTAGGTTGTATTAACTTTTAGCATATCTTCAGTGGTATGTATTATATCAGAATTTTTATTGTAATAGACCCTAGCTGCAATATTTGTAAAAAATTGCATTTTGTAAAGGTTACTTAGATACCTAGAGGCAAATTGAAGACATTCTATAGTTTTGTTGTGTTTTTTAAGAATGTTCTGATGTAATACAAATTATTGTAAGCAAATATCAGTTACATATTTTTTTTATAAATTTTCTTATAAATTATATCTAAAAACCCATTGTGTGCTCTCCTTAAATGGTCATAAGAGGAGACTTTTACATACAAATTCTTAAAATGATGACATTAACTTCTAAATATCTTATGCGATAATGAAATAGGATGGGTTTTATAGTGATAGTTTGGTTCTGAAAGATTAATCAAATTCCCTCCATGATATGGATGTGAAGCAAGACCTTGGTACTTTTCTGACTTATTCTCCTGATATTGAAGGGAAAAGGGCAGGCAGTAAGTAGTATTGGGAAAAAATTATTTTCTAAAATATAATTTACATCTCTAAAAATGATGATTCTCATTTTACTGATTGTATTACCCTACAAATATGAAACTCTTATAGCTGAAAAAAATTCGTTTAAAAAAAAGAAAGAAGTTTCATAGTAAGGCAAGTCATATTAGAGCTTGAATTTGTGACTTTAAAAAAAAAAGATGGGATTCCCTGGTGGCGCAGTGGTTGAGAGTCCGCCTGCCAATGCAGGGGACGCGGGTTCGTGCCCCGGTCTAGGAAGATCCCACATGCTGCAGAGCGGCTGGGCCCGTGAGCCATGGCCACTGAGCCTGTGTGTCCCGAGCCTGTGCTCCGCAAGATTATTTTTTCAAAGCAAATATAAAATAATAAATTGTGTATTTCTTTCACTAAAAAAATCTTAAATTAATTATAATATGTAAATTATATAAATTATAATATATAAAGTACACCAAATAGGTAACTATAAAATATATATCTTAGATAACTATAGAAGATGCCAAGTGTCTAAAATATATTTATAGAATTCCGTCACCAATCAAGACATTAACTATAAAATAATATAGTAAAACTCTTTCCCATTTTTAGATGATTTTCATGTTTATAAATGCATTTGAAAGTAAATTTAATAACAGTTTACTACAGTGGAATTGAACTATTTTAAAAAGCTCTTTGGTATCATAGTGAGATAGTTATTTCTCAGAGATCAGATTTTGTTTGACTTTAATATGTTTTCCTTGTATAGTTCAAAATTTTCCAAATGAAATCACTTCCATGGAGTGGTGGATGAGAGGGTGGGAAAATTTTCCTGACCCCCAGAATAGAGAAGTGTAAAATAAGGAAAATGTTGAAGATAGGAGTCTGCAAACATATCAGAGAATTGATGTTGTTTACATGATGAATTGCCTGGAAGACTAGGAAGAGAAGAAGGAACTTAAGGTTTTTAAAAAATATTTGATTGATTATCTGTTAGACACAGGAAGACCAGCCAGTTTATGAGGTTTTCTAAATTGAGAATCACTTCTGTAATATCAGGGAACAATAAATTAAAATTTAATCTCTATCTATATAAAATATTTTTGATAATTCTGTGCCCTCAACTTTCTGACAGCTTGAGTGCTCTGGCAAAGAAAAATGATTACACTATTAATTCAATCATAGCATAATTAAAACTTACAATATCTACAATTAAATGAGTAATTGCAAAGTGAAAAATGTATACATGTGCACAGACAGATTTTGTTGTATATCTTTGTATGTGGGAACATGGGAGTTTTTAAACAATAATTTGAGTCACTCTTTGCTGAACTTTATTGTACTACGTTCATCTCTATATTTATCAATTCTAATTCTTTTTCTTACAGAAATGATCTTTAAACTGGATCTTAAATGACATGTGAAAACAAAAGTAGAGAATGGCAGGGAGAAACATGGATGACATTAATGGCATGGAGAAAAGTTGCTAAACAAAGGCAATAAACTCAGTCATTTCTTTTTATGATTAAACAACTACTTTCAAAGTTTGTATGAGTAGATTTACATTCATAGTATATCTGCATTCTTGAAAATTTTGGAGAAGGAAATTCTAACTGTTGTAGGGAATAGGAGTCCTTACTATTTAATCTTATTCCCTAAGATCGTAACCTAATATTTTACTACTGTAGCTTCAGTGAAAATAACATAGATAAATACAAGTATATTTAAAATTTTAACCCTATTAAAAGATGATGCAAAAAAAAAAAAAGATGATGCAGTATGAAGAAAAGAGCACTGGACTAGAAGTCAGGAGACTGGAATTCTACACCTTCTAGCTGTGTGACACTTAGAAAATTAATTTAGGTTTGAGCTCCTTATATATTAAATAGGAATGTTAAACTAGATCTATAATGCTTTCTGTAGCACTAAATTTGATTGTTCTTTTGATATGAGATGCAAAGGAGATTTCCTTGAAGAAGTGATGTATTTTAAGGCAAGATCTGGAAGGTGGGTAAGCGACACTTTTTCATGCAGATAGAAGAACATATGTAAAGTTCCTGAGGCAGGTTGGAGCTTGGCACGTTTCAGGGCCTGAATGAAGAGCAGTGTGATTGGAACTTAAAAAACAAGGAGGTAGTTGTTAGCCGATGAAGTGTGGTGAGGCAGACAGTTGCTAGATTATGGAGAACCTTGTTGGTTGTGTTAAGGTATTTGGATTTTATCTTACCTTTCCCCATATCTTGCCTTTCTTATACCCATCACTTAAGCTACTAGTGAAATCCTCCTCATATGTAAATTCATATGTAAATGTAAAATATCAACACGTTCTTATAACCACTGTCCTCCTGTGGAAGGATGGATGCTGGTTTCATCCCTTCCAGAAATACAGCTAAATATCCAATTATAATACAATTTGAGATACAAGTATTTTCCTAAGATGACACTTTCAGTTACACCATATATTTTGAAAGAAAACATAAGAAACATGCATGGTTTATTCATCAACCAAGCCTTTTTGTAGTTAGTTCCCTAAACATTTTTTTGTTAGATTCTGGGATGCCAGTTCATGAATATAGATTTATACCTTCATGCCTGTCTTAGAATTATTCAAAGCTAAGATTTAATTTACCATAAATAATCTGGGCCTTTTTGAAATGAGGTTTAAATAACATTAAGTTTCCCAAAGTATGGTTTTTAAAAACACAATATTATTTTCTTCAAATCTACTTATGGAGCTTTGGAAGGCAGTTATATACATATGCTTATTTATTATGCTGTACAAATGGAGATTACTTTTACTTTTCATTCCTTGGAAATCTAGTTCAGAAATCATAGGCACATTTTAAAGTGTAAATCATTGCGATCCCTAATGACCACAGATATTTGCTCTCATGAAAGGTGTCAGTACACTAAATAAGGAGTAGCTCCTATGACAGGTAGGAGCGTCAATCTTTTGCAACTGACATTTTCTTGTATTTTGTTAGTAATTTGGGCCATTATGTTGGGAAGTTTTCAAATGATTGAAGAATACATATGGGTGGGAAGAAAATATCTCAGTATCCAAATGATAGTTCTAGTTATAACCAAATGATTAAAAAATAAGGAAAATACTTTTATTTTCTCTTCCTGGTAAGGAAAAATTCTTTAATCACTGTATAGTTTATGTCAAGATATATATTTTCCCATTAAACTTATCTGTCATACTAAAAATAGAATTGCAGCAGAACTTTTGAACTAGCTTGGTAGAAAATTTCTTTCACACAAAGGATCCCAGTGACAAAAGTACAGAGTCAATTCACCATAGTAGTTTGAGTCAAACGTTTTAAATACCAGTTGAAACTCTCCAGTTTCTCAAGTTGAAACTTTCAAGAATATAGTTAATGTAACATTTATGAATTTTGCTGTTAATTTTACACAAAAGCTTTATTATCTAAAACGTACAGACTAAGAAAGGCCCATAAGTCTCAATTTGACTCTCTAAATGTTACTAAATTTTCAATTATAAAGACTTGGTTGGTATTTATAATCAACAAGGCAAGTGAAAATATTACTGAGCAATTCTAGCAAAGATTCATGGAGATGATACAGAGAGGGTGAAGTGTATATGGATGTGCTCAGTGGAGATTACATTGTCTTTGTTTTTTGTTTGCAGTAGTTATGGTGATTAATGAACCACTGTATCGGGCTTCAGTATCTTACCCTTTGTGTGTGTGTGTGAAGTGAACGGACTATCTGTTTTGATATAAAGCACATTTCTTCAGTTTTCTGGACAATAATAATTCAGAGTGTTGGCAGACAGAGAGCTATATATCCTGAAGTACATGAATTGCATCATCTCATGAGCCCTCCTAATGCAGGAACAGGAGAGCACCTGAACCTTGCTCTACCCTCCCGGCCTTATTATGGGTTGTCTGTGCCAGGGGAAACTATGACTTCATATTAGAGACTTTTCTCCTTTTCTCATCAATTACAGGGATGGATTTTTTTAGGTGTATTTGCCCAGAGACACATGGGTATTTTGGGCCCAATCATAGTCTATTGTTAAACACATTAGTATTCAAAATATTTAATAATTGTAATTCCCCAGGCACCAATCAATCAGAAATACAATGACCATAAATATAGACTAGGATACCTGTGCTGGCCTGTGCAGCTGAGTAGCAGACCTGATTAACAGCCCATTTTACTAACTGACTCAACCTAATGAAGAATGGTTTTGATTATTGTGGTGTTGCAGCCCACTATTTTTCATGTAGAAATAAATGGATTTGTTTTCCATATGGGAAAGAATATTAGCTGTTATTTTTTGGTATCAATTATTAAGCAGTTAATGTTCATGGTGAGCCTCTTGAGGTCAGTGACAGAGTCCTATTAATCTCTGCAACACCAGCCGCTGTTGCTCTGCTGGACACAATGTGGATGTTTTCCATAACTGTGACATAATGCCATCGTTCTCTTTCTTGTTGGAATTAAGGATAGATCCAAACTTTTGAAGTGTAAAACAAATGGCTAATTTTATCTTCTAAGTACATTTCTGCATATGGTCCATTCGTAACTGTCTGAAACAGCAGTGATCCTTAGTTGTGTAAATGCTAAACTGGAATCCTTAGAATCTCAGTAATTTCCTGAAATTAGTTGCAGAACTTCACACTGGTGTGGTTTGTGAAAGCTTTTTCAGTCTTTACTGATGTTTAGATACATAATAGGACAAATAGGTTCAAAGAAACAGCAATCTAATTAAAAGGAATTATAAAATTGTTAGTTTATTTTATTGTACGAGTGCTGGGAAATTTGGAACCGTGGGTGGCAGCCCTGCATTACATAAAAATTCACCTTCCAGAAAAATGTCTGTGTACAAATGAGAGTTGTATGCATAGATTATTACAAAGAATTGCTCATTCACGCATTACTGTATTTGTTTGTTCAACTTCAATTATACAGTTATTTACTGAGTCAGCTTAATATGTGCCAGACACCAGGCAAGTTCACAACTTAAACCTGATAAATCTTTGAAAATTCTATTATAACTAAAATACTGTTACTTGTGCTGTGAATTTTAATTTTTATATTTTATTTTCTTATTGGTCTTCGACACTAAAATATAAACCTTTAAGAATGATCGTATAGCTCACTACAAGTTGTATATAATTAAAATGAATCAGTCATATCTAATAAAATATATTTATTTTTAAAATTTTTTATTTTATATTGGAGTATAGGTGATTAACAATGTCGTGATAGTTTCAGGTGTACAGCAAAGTGATTCAGTTATACATATACATGCATCTATTCTTTTTCAAATTCTTTTCCCATTTAGGTTGCAGCATAATATTGAGCAGAGTTCCCTGTACTGTACAGTAGGTTATTGTTGGTTGTCTATTTTAAATATAGCAGTGTGTACATGTCAGTCCCAAACTCCCTAACTATCCCTTCCCCTGTGGTAACCAGAGGTCTCTAAGTCTGTGAATCTGTTTCTGTTTTGTAAATAAGTTTAATTGTATCATTTCTTTTTAGATTTTGCATATAAGCAATATCATACAATATTTGTCTTTCTCTGTCTGACTTCACTCAGTATGACAATCTCTAGGTCCATCTATATTGCTGCAAATGGCATTATTTCATTCTTTCTAAATGGCTGGGTAATATTCCATTGTATATATGTACCACATCTTCTTTATCCATTCATCTGTCGATGGACATTTAGGTTGCTTCCATGTCTTGGCTATGGTAAACAGTGCTGCAGTGAACATTGGGGTGCATGTTTTTTTATGGATATATGCCCAGGAGTGGGATTGCAGGATCATATGGTAGCTCTATTTTTAGTTTTTTATAGGAAACTCCGTACTGTTCTCCATAGTGGCTGTATCAATTTACATTCCCACCAACAGTGCAAGAGGATTCCCTTCTCTCCACACCCTCTCCAGAATTTATTGTTTGTAGATTTTTTGATGATGGCCATTCTGACCGGTGTAAGGTGATATCTCATTGTAGTTTTGATTTGCATTTCTCTAATAAGTAGTGATGTTGAACATCTTTTCATGTGCCTCTTGGCCATCTGTATGTCCTCTTTGGAGAAACGTCTATTTAGGTCTTCTGCCCATTTTTTGACTGGGTTGTTTGTTTTGATGATATTAAGCCACATGAAAATATATTTTAAAAATAAAAATATAAATGATGCTTTGTGTAATTATAGGTATGTTTTATTTTTTTCAATTATTGTTTTTGTTCATTTGCTTGCTTGTTTATGAGATGCAGAATCTTGTGACTAAGAGCTCGAGTGCACTGCTTGCGTTCAAATCTCTGCTCTGTTGCTTGTTTGCTGTATTGCCATCAGCATGTACCTTAACTTCTTTGAGATTCAAATCCCTCAACTGTGAAATGGGGATTTTAATACCTCAAAGAGTTGTATGAGTATTAAGTGGTTTAGCATATATGAAGTCCTTACAGGACTACCTGAGATACATTAATTATTATTGTATATATATGCATGTTAAATGGCTGGTAGGAAAAAAAAATCTTATCCTGCTTATGTACTTAGGTTGGTTCATCTCAGGTCAACTTCTTAATAGCTATTTTAATTTGAGAAAAATTACTTTTCTGGGCCTATTTTCTCATGTGTAAAATGAAGATACTCATTATAGCTACCTCTTGGTTTTGTTCAAGGTTTGGATAAATTAACACACATGAAGTGGTTAGCACAGTGCTTGGCCCACAGTCAATCCTCAAAAAATGTTAGCTATGACTATTTATTTATTATTTCATTGTAAATGTAAAGTGGGGATAGTAATTAATATGATCACTTCAAATAACAATTGTGATCTTGAATATACCCATGAAGACAAGTCAACAATTGTGTGATCCAAAAATGTGTTTCTTTGCTAATTATCCGATACTTTATAAATTGTTATACTATTTGTGAATAATCAGATTTGGATAAAATTAACCAAGGACGTATTTTTTTATTTGCGTCTTTGCCTGACCTTGGTGGCTGGCTCCAAGGCAACTCTGTTTTTCCTCAATTTAGGTTGCCAAGTGACCTTGTCATATACTTCAGTAAATAATATACATAAAAGCTATTGAAATTGAGCATAAGTTTCATAAATATCCTGAGCTATGTTATAGTATTGCCATTATTGTATAGGCCCATTAGTTTTGGGGTTTTTTTTGCGGTACGCGGGCCTCTCACTGTTGTGGCCTCTCCCATTGTGGAGCACAGGCTCCGGACGCGCAGGCTCGGCGGCCATGGCTCACGGGCCCAGCCGCTCCGCGGCATGTGGGATCCTCCCGGACCGGGGCATGAACCCGTGTCCCCTGCCTCGGCAGGCGGACTCTAAACCACTGCGCCACCAGGGAAGCCCCTTTATTTTTATTTATTTATTTATTTATTTTAGGCCCATTAGTTTTAATGAATGGAAACAAATTTAGAAAAACTCATTAAAAATGACTATTTTCATAGGCTGCTCTTTTCATACTATTTTTATATCTGCCTCATAGGCATATTTGGAAAGTTGTTAATCTTAATATCTTTTCTTTATATATACCTTCAATATAAGCGTGTTAATTTCAAAATGCAGTACTTAAAAATAATTGTTTCTATCAAGTAATCAATAAAATATTTTCCACACATTACTATGCTAAAAATTTAATGATTATTTGATAAGCATGCTAATTACATATGAAGTTATGCATCTCGCAGTTATTTCACTATTTTCACATAAAATCCTATGCATACTAGTCTTTCTTAATCCACAAAATGGTTGAATCCACAATTGATTAATTTAGTAATTTAAAATAATAATTACCAAAATTTTTTATCCCAAGTTTTGGTTTCTTAATCTTTTCTTTCCAGTTAATTTTTAAGCATATTTTCAGAAAATCTCTATATGAAATTTCTCTTTCAGTGATTACTTTTGAATTTCAACATTTTTAAAAGAGTTAAATAAGTGTAAACCCATTGTTATCAGGTATAAATTAAATTCCAGTTGGGGGAAAAAATCACATTCTAAAATAGTGATTGTCATTGAACCTTATTACCACTATATATAAAATTGACAAATAACTTCATAATTTTGACAGAAAGTTTCAGAATTTCCAAAGACTAATGTGAAGAAATAATGAGAGTCACAAGGAAGTTTTTTCTAGCTCACTACTGACATTGATCAGCTTGGAAAATACTGCTCTGAATATACTACCTAGTAATTTTTGTTCATTTTTTTCTTGTTAGGAACCTTTCCCTGAAATTAACAAAAGAGATTGATCAGGAAGCCAGGTGTCCCCATATCAGGGGAACGCCCAGCAGTCCATCTGCAGATTGGCCCCTGCCAGGTGTGGAAGAAAATGGAGGCATGGATTCTCTGCCATTCAGACTGATGCTACAGGACTGCACAGCCGTCAAGACATTATTATTAAAGATGAAAAGAGTTCTACAAGAGGTAATGGTTTGCTCTAAGATTAATGTTTTCAGTGCTGGTAGATAGTGAAGTCTGTAGACCTGGTTAATCCCTGCTTCTATCAATAGTTAACTGTATAACACTGGGCAGGGGTCAGATATCCTCGTGGAACTTAGCCTTTCTCATATGTCAAATAAAGGGTTTGTGGTTCTGTTTATAAGGTACTCTTCCCCAAAATTCTAAGATTCTGTGAAGGAATTAAAAAAGAATAAATTGATACCAAGTCTGGGAAAAGTCAGATAAAGAGAAATGGGCATCAGCTGTTATGTTTTTAAAAAGCTATTGAGAGACCTATTAACTGGACTTCATTTTAATGATATTGAGACTTTATATGATACCATAAAAGTAGTTTATTTAGTCATTTTTGTTCCAATAACAATTAATCTAGTAAAATTTCATCTGAATGTTTGATTGATTTTGCCCATTGACTCCAGGTGCCCTCTTTCAGTCTATGCTCAGTTAGATGATGAGCTAGTCAGGAAAATACGCAGTAGAGTCTTTCATCTTTATGTCCAAGAATCAGCCATTCTTTAGGATTCAAGTATGTTATGGTTTTATTTTTATAATTGCAACAGTTATTTTCTTTGGAGGATTTCTGTAAAAAGTGTAAACAATATTATTTCAAAGATGTAAAATGAGGGGACCAGAATTTTAAATGACTTTCCTCTAGTGGGTGTGAATTCGGAACAACAGCCTCAGATTTCTGACTCTCAATTCAGTGACATTTTATCATGTCCTATTATCGTTTAACTGATTTCTCATTATTGATAAGGGATGTTCATAAATAGTGTGAGAACAGAAAAATACAACTATTTAATATGAGTAGTATTATGACTCACTTACAATGATGACCACTGATATTTCCTTTTCTAACACTGATAAAAACAATAATAACAACACTAGTGGCTACCACTAGAGGCCAGAAATGAATCAGGGAGAGAGAAGGGAATTTAAGAGAAGTGATTGTCATAGCCTATTAGGGGCATCCAGTCATGTATTCCTGTCAGCTATTAAAGTAATAACTGGAAGGGATCTCTGCATCCCAAACCAGTTTATATCTCTGGGGTGGTCTTTGTGTCTATGCAGTGGTGTGTAGGAGTGGTGTGCTTATACTTGATCATTGTTAGAATTTCAGGAATTTTATGAGCTGACAGTTAAGCACAGGCATTAAAAAAATTAAATTATATACACTTACAATGAAACAAATCATATTTTTAAAAGGGTAATCAGTACTGAAATCTCTACATTTCCTACTAACTTTACTATATTTTACTATTAATTACACTTGTGAGCTTATTTACATCTATTGGATCTATATGTAGAAATACTATATAATAGCTAATGTGCATTCATTTATGTCACTTTGTTAGCGTGAAATCAGCCACACAGGAATATTATGCCACAGAAATTGGCAAACAAAGCAAGGTAGGGCTTTTTAATTTTGGAGAGCTGTTGTTAAATATTTACCAGTACACCGCTATATGTATGACTATGTGGTTTCTATATTGACAACATAAGTGTTTCTGTCTGCACCAGTCCAGGCTTCCTGACCTTTTGCTTGACATGTAGTTTGAACCTCTCTGAACAACGCAAACTTAATAATAGCTGTTATATTAAAAGATATTAATCTCAAAGTCTGTAACAGTCAAGTATTCAGTTTTCTACCTCTCTCTTTGGTCTGGATTTTAATTTAAAAAAATCAAAAAAGTAAAAGGAAGTAGGAAAAACTGACAGGAAGAGTCAAGGGGCTTTCTTATGTACTTAATTTTATAATTTAAAAATATGCAGTGATATTCACTATAAAGTCAATATTCAGAATATACTGAGATTGTTTTTATATTTCTATCTGTTTTTCTTCATTAAAGAGTATTTGAAGAAACTGAAGAGAATTGACTTTTAAAGCTAATGTAAAATGAACAATAATTACATCTATTTGTTAAGCCCATTCAGAGATCGGGGGTCTTACTCTTTATGGTCAGCAAGAAAAGCAATATTATTATATGATTAGCATTAACATCTCTTCTAGAAAAATGATATTCATAATAGGTGCCTTTAAAGAAAATATTCTCTAAGCTATGAGTTTTTAAATGGCAATTCAGATTTCATTGCTGAATTTAATTCCAGCTATTCATTTTAGATTAATAATACCTTTTTTAACATAGACAAATAGAGTTTATTTCTATTAACTTATTTTTATGATGCTAGTAGTCCACCTGTGTATACAAATAATTTTTTTTAATAGATCTTTATTGGAGTATAATTGCTTCACAATACTCTGTTAGTTTCTGTTGTACACCAAAGTGAATCAGCCATATGCATACACATGTCCCCACATCCCCTCCCTCTTGAGCCTCCCTCCCACCCTCCCTATACCCCTCTAGGTCATCACAAAGCACCGAGCTGATCTCCCTGTTCTATGCTGCTGCTTCCCACTACAGATAATTTTTAACTGTAGAATATCCCAATTATTTTATTTTTAAGATGAAAAAAGTCATTAATGAGTTTAGTGTATCACACTGGAAACCACTCCTATTTGAGATTTTTCCTAATGCTACTCTGTTGCCATCTTAGATTTTAATTCTTAGATAGGTCAAGTGTGAATAATCTGAGTGGAAGCTCACACTGCCAATTTTATCCCCCTTCTTTGGAGATCATTTGCTATGACAACCGCAAATATCCATTCCTTTATTTAAAAAAAAAAAAAAAAGGCTGGCTTTGGGCCCTAAGAAATTCTTTTGTCACTTTATTTTTTCATATTAGTGATTTTTAATAAAAGTGACTACAGCAAGGGAGAACTATATAAATTTTTCTTCCTTTTTTGTTAACTTTTTCACATAACTCCATTACCTGTAAAAGAAGAAAATATTTAATACAATATCTATAGAAATAGTTTTTGTTTTGATGTTTCCTTTCAGTTTGCGCTGTTCTCTTTTTGTTATTCTCTTATTATAGAATTTGTTTGTACTGTTCGGTAACTGACCAAGAAGACTACTGGGAAGGGATTTTAGATGCAGTACATAGTTTCTAGTAAGATAACAGCTAATAAGAATGTTTATCCAAGATTGTTTGCAATGCCCCTCCACCCAACATGCTTGCCTTTTTTTTTTTTTTTTTTGTGGCACGCGGGCCTCTCACTGCTGTGGCCTCTCCCACCGCGGAGCACAGGCTCTGGACACGCAGGCCCAGCAGCCATGGCCCACGGGCCCAGCCGCTCCGCGGCACGTGGGATCCTCCCGGACCAGGGCATGAACCCGCGTCCCCTGCATCGGCAGGCAGACTCCCAACCACTGTGCCACCAAGGAAGCCCATGCTTGCCTTTTTAATTTATGTTTAACAAATGGTCCTAGCAAATTTCCTAAATCATATAAGACATTTTTTTTAAAGTTAGATAAATGTTAAACAAATTTAAAAAATGTTGACATGATCAGGGGAATCTAACAATAAAATTACATTAGTGAAAATCAGAGAACTATTTGTTCGAGAATCAATATAATTTACAAGCTCAGGTAGTTGACATAAACATTTGGGTTTGCCATTGAATAAAGAGCTCTTACCCATTTTTCTTTTTTTCTCAACAATCTAGCAGTTCAAACTAATTTTATTATCTCTAAAAAATAATAATGGGAAACTTTCAAGGATAATTTTAAACATAAACTTATTTCTTTTATTTTTAAATATAATACATAAATATATGACAAAATTTGGAGTGTTTTGAACTTCACCGTAAATCATTGTATGGTGGGCATTCCTTAAAGATTTTTTTCTTTTAGCACATTTTGGTGAAATGATTCCAAAATCTATAACAACGTTCTTATAAACTAACATTTTCCTATCAGCAAATCTCAAAAGCAAATGAAAAGCCTGTAGAATAGGAACTCCATCAATGGATAATTACAGAAGGAAAAAGCAACAGTGGAGAGTCATGAAGTAAGGAAATTCACCAAAAACAAGCAATTACCCATGTAAATCTAGATAACAATATAATAATTAGACTGCTCTTTATATTTATCTTTTGAAAATAATAAAATTCCAAGTTTCTGCTACCTACTTTGTTTATTTGCTTGTTTTTGCTTCCATAAAAATTAGTTTAAGATAAAAATTGGAAAAAGATACACCACAAAAACTGCAAATGCAAGAAAACTAGAGTGGCTCTACCCATGTCAGGTAGATATAAAGATAAGATATATCACCAGAATCAAAGAGCTGCATTTCATAATGATAATACAACATTATAAAGCATTTATACTCCAATAAAGATGTGAAAAAAATTATATACACACACACACACACACACACACACAAAAAAGAGTCAGTTCATCAGGAAGACATAACAGTCATACCTGTGGATGACCTATGTATGTAACTTGTAAATATATGTTGCAAAATCTGACAGAACTAAATGAAGAGGTAGGTACTTCACAATCATAGTTGAAGATTTTAACTCTCTTCTCTCAATAACTGATAAAACAACTAAAAATCAGGAAAGCTTCAGAAAATTTGAAAACCGTATTAGAGTAATTAGAGTATTAGAGTAATATCAAGAAGCAAGGGAAAACATTGCTTTAAGAAAGCCAACTTGAGGAATGATGCTGAGAAGTAAATATGATAAGAAAAGAAAAGATAAACAGTCAGTGGATTTGTCAATCTACTGATTAATTCCAAAAGCATATTTCCCAGGCTTTAGAAATTTCAATATGTAAAACAATCTATACAAAGTATTAATTTATAAAGCTAAAGCCTAAAATAGAAATGGTAACTCTTTCCAGCTTGTTCTCAGTTATTAAATTATTGGTTTATTTCTTTGTAAGTCATTGGTCTATGAATTTGAAGGATGTGAAAATGAATGCCCTGAACAAATTTTTTAAAATATGTTTTAAGGTAAGACATGTCTTAGTTTTGGAAGGATATTATAAATTTTATTAGGTTAATTAATAATGATGACCAAACGTTCATCTTACATGAGTACCCTCCATACTGAGGTATTATTTTTTTCTTTAAAGAGTATTACTTATATTACCTAAAGTTGTAATTTATACTGCAGAGGCAATCTAATATAGTGATCACAATATACTAGTCTGTACTAGGACAGACTGCTCAAATTTGAGTATCAAATCTCAGTAGGTACATATGACTTTGAGCGAAGTGCTAATCTCTCCATGAGAATCTGGTCTCTCTCAGAAGCAGAATTACTACGTTAAGTGCATGTTCAAAACTACTAGATAATATCAAAGTTTTTCCAAAGTGCTTGTACCAAATTACTCTCCCTCCGGGTATATTCATGTAATAGAATGCTTTATGTTCATGTATCATCATGTCCCACAAAGAGTGTTTTCAACACAAAAACCAAGTCACAGATAAATTCATACAGAATATAGAGTTTAAAAATATGCAAAGCTAAATAATTATTAAATATTATTAAAGAATATACATTTTGAAAAGTATGGGGATGTTAAACATGGTAGTCAGGGTAAGATTACATGTGTAGAGGTAGTGGTTGAGGAGGAGTGGACATGTGCAATTAAGGCAGATATTTATTTTATATTCATGGTATATTTTCTTATGTGTTTCTGTCAAAATCATTGCATATACATAATATTTTCTTATATATGTTTAACGTTGCCTTAAAAAACTCAGTCTTCCCAAATTGTGTGTCCTCTGAGTGGCTCCCTCTACACCAACTCCATCCCCTACAATGCTATTTTCCTCTGTATTTCTCTTCCCTTTGCCATCAGTGTATCATTTGGTATTTAAACAATGATGTCAAACTAAAAACGGAGTGGGATCAGTGAGAGAAAGGGTATAACAATCAGGCAGAGAATTCTTTCCCGGTATAAGTACTTACATAATCCGCCAGTCATGTGTATTATTTTATTACTTATTAAAAACAAACTACAGCCCTGTATTAACAATAACCGCCACCCTCATTGTACCTGAATGATGTGGTTATTTGTGTTATAATCATATTCAATAATTAATCAAATAACCACTAATGTGGTTCTGCTATGCATGTTTGACTTTTAATTTTCTTCTTGCATCCAGCATTAATGTCTCAGCTGTAATACAACTCACATACTATTGTGTGATTTGATGGGCTAAATCTCACATCAAGAATTTCAGGCTGCAACATAGCAGATATACAGCAGATGGCACTCTGCAGGATCTCTAGGGGATGCTTAGTGGGTTCAGTGCTTCTGGTGGGGGAAGGAAAGGAGAGAGCAGAAAGCCATTTAAGCAAATGATGCTGTGGAAAGCCTGCAATTGTGTTCCTCTGAGACACACTTTTACAGAAATTGTGTTTTATTCAGGTTTGAAAATCAGAAACAAAGGCATATTTAACTACAGTGAAAATGCCTATTTTTAATCACCGAGTATATAAAAGATGGTGTTACAAATTCAGACAGCATAATGCAGTTGCTTAGGAGTAATATAAACTGTAAAGTGTTCACATGTTTACAGATTAGCAAAAGCGTTTTAACATCTAGTGACTCATTTAGATGCAGGACAGTTATTCCTTAACTATTTCATTTTAACCTTGATGAAAATGAAACCTTGAGAAAACTAGTATTGACTTTTAATATAAATTTACTAATAGGAATACAGATGTTTACTATTTCAAGTATTGTAGTTTAAATAGATTATTTTCTGTTATTGTTTTTTAAAGTGAAATAAGCTCTGTATAGTGGGCTAGCTATTAATAAAATCAAAGTAACTCATATTTATGACAAATACATGTGACGACAAATAGATACATCTGTCTTGTTCTCTTGGTTAGATGAGCTTCTGTAAGTAAGAGGAGATGAGGAGTTTAAAACGAATAATGAATTATTATGAAAAATTTTATTCACTTACCTCAAAAATAGACAAATATTGTTTTGTTATCCATGGCCTTCATTAGGGGTCAGCAAAGTCTTTCTGTAAAGTCCTGGCCATATAGACTGTATTGCAACAACTCAATTAAGTAGTAGTAAGAAAGCAGATATATGATGTAAACAAATGAGCATAGCTAGAGTCCCATAAAACTTTATTTACAAAAACAGGCAGTGGACCAGATTTGGTTCTTGTTCTGGGCCTGTCATCCCATACTACTTAAGAGAGAGGTATCACGATACTACTTCAAGTATCATGAGGACGCACTGTGTAGTTAAGAGCATTAGTTTAAGGAACCAGAATATACAGTCTATATCCCATCTCTTTACTTACTAGCTCAGTGATCCTAGGCAAGTTAAACCCTACAGATAATAATATTAACATATCACTTAAGTTTGTTGAGAATATTAAATATGTTTTAAATGCATGGAACAGTGTTGGACACATATCAAACGCTCAACTTGAGTTAGTTATTATTTTATTATCACAAAGTCTGAGGACCACTAGTGAAATAAAATGATCATGGATCTAACATTAGGCAAAACCTGAATTCAAATCTTACTTAGATCTACAATTCAGCGATGTTATTTTATTCTATTTTATTCAGTTTCTTTGATAAGCATTAGGTTTCCACATATAGAATAAGAGGATAAAAATTCTTATAAAGTTTATTGTGAAAATTAGATTTAAATTGTATCTGGCAGGTCTAAAGTTCTAAATAAATATTAGTTCTCTTCTCTTACCCCACTTTTAAAAAATGTATGCTAACATTACTTCTCAGCTTGTTGCCCAGATTGAGATTTGATTCCAACTTCATAGCACTTCCATGATTCTTATTTCCTTTAGAACTGGCCCTTGATTTTGGTGTTCCTATTTCTTGCATGTTCCAGAGCTATAGTCTGGCCCTTAAGCCCCAGGTTTGTGGCAGAGATTATTTCACTGGTTCACAGAATTTCTAAATACTGCTAAACCTCTGATCAAACTGCATAGTGTAGTAAATTTTGTATAGATATCAGTGAATAAATAATATATCCAGATATAGTGCCTATCTTTAGATTTTAAAATCTTTCCAAAATTTTGTTTTTAAGAAATATTCATAAGTGTTTGCTGAAATAAAGTCTGTTTTAAAATCATTTTCTTGCAAGGGAGTCTATTTTATAGAAGTGATTTTCTTAGCTTCTGTTTGCAGCTAAGATATGATTTTTAATTTTTTAAAAAATTTTATTTATTTATTTATTATTTTTGGCTGTGTTGGGTCTTCGCTTCTGTGAGAGGGCTTTCTCTAGTTGCAGCAAGCGGGGGCCACTCTTCATCGCGGTGCGCGGGCCTCTCGCTATCGCGGCCTCTCTTGTTGTGGAGCACAGGCTCCAGACGTGCAGGCTCAGTAGTTGTGGCTCACGGGCCTAGTTGCTCCGCGGCATGTAGGATCTTCCCAGACCAGGGCTCAAACCCGTGTCCCCTGCATTGGCAGGCAGATTCTCAACCACTGTGCCACAAGGGAAGCCCTAAGATATGATTTTAATTCATCTCTATCTTCCCCCAAACAATTCCGCTTTCACTTAAGGCGGCACTTTGTCTAGATTTAAACTTATGATATAAAATATTATTTTAATAATGTAATCTAGGATGAAATTTAATATAATCCACAGTTACCTTAGTTATATTATGCTATTTATTTCTTATTTAGGGCTTTGCAAAAAGCGCGTAGTCAGCATATTGCTTTGTTTCATGTAACTCTTGGAACATCTACCACGGTTTGGACACATAGTTAAATTTAAAGTGTGGTCTAATTCAGTATCTGCTGAAAGCTCTGTGTCCCAATATGCCTCTATTGCTTATGAAACCTAACGCTATTCTGAATATTAAGGCCCATTTTCTGATATGACTATGCTTCCTCGTTTACTACACATTCTTGAAAAAAATTATTTTATTTAAGGACTTGGCAGATGCTATGTCAAATTTAACTGCCACTGGAGAGATAATTGCAACCTATAAATATTCTTGAATTGTTTCTTCCAGACATTTCTCTTTACTTAGTTGACATCCAAGACTATCTATCCTACTGGCAAACTGTTTAGTACCTACCAAAGCTGCATTTTTTTCTCTCAAGAAACCTTCAGAAAAGGGAACCATTTTTTTGGTAATGAATAGTGGGCAGAAAAGCACTTAATATTGTGGATACATGTAACTCTGTGGACCACAGACCGAGAAACTGCTGGCATTGATTTGGGGAGCAAAAATCCTGCAGATACCATCTACATCTCTGTCCATACAGCAAATATAAGAATTCATCGTTGAAAGATAGTCACAGGATGTACTAATTCAAGTGTGGATTTGAGAATATTGCGATATTAGAGAACAGAAAAGGTACCAGGATGCCAGCTGTGTGTGTGCCCACACGTGTGTGCATGTGCGCAGGTGTGTAGGTGTGTTGGGGGTTGTTGAGTATAATGTATTTGTATGTGTTGTGGTTGAGAGGCAGGGTTGGAAAGTGTCTTAAAAATATGTCCAAAAAGCTAATGCCCTAACTGTGTAGTTGTCGTCTATTTGCTTCTTCCCTGGCAAATTAGATTTGGCCCTATTGGAAGATCCTGAAAACCTTGCAAAAAATAACAGGATGCTCATAAAAGACACATGAGGGCATATGTCTGCTCTCATGGGGCACAGTCTTACTTCTGAGTAATTTCTTGGTATCCTATTATCATCTCTTACTGGCTGTCTTCACTAGAATCACTTGAATAGATTACCTTTTAACGACCCACCTCTCCCTGTCTTTTATATTAGCCTTCAGACGTTTCATATATTTTTACTACCTTCAGGGAATTCTTGGTTTGTTTGACCAGACAGAGCGGGAGTGACCTGGGCTCCACTTTAAATCTCATGAAGTATCTCCTCACGCAGGACTTAACAATTTCCCAGTCCTTTCCTCCTCCCCACCTGCCACACACATCCTTTTCATTGTAAATCACAGCCCAAGAGAAATGGTGTTTTTCCATCAGTGCTTCAGATATTCACAGTCTCTCAGCTCATCATGCAGCCCTCCATCAAATTGAAATCCTGGTCATGGGATAATAAGCATTTAGCTTTAAAGAAGATGTGGCACATATATACAATGGAATATTACTCAGCCATAAAAAGAAACGAAATTGAGTTATTTGTAGTGAGGTGGATGGACCTAGAATCTGTCATACAGAGTGAAGTAAGTCAGAGAGAGAAAAACAAATACCGTATGCTAACACATACATATGGAATCTAAAAAAAAAAAAAAAAAAGGTCATGAAGAACCTAGGGGCAAGACGGGAATAAAGATGCAGACCTACTAGAGAATGGACTTGAGGATATGGGGAGGGGGAAGGGTAAGCTGGGACGAAGTGAGGGAGTGGCATGGACATATATACACTACCAAACGTAAAATAGATAGCTAGTGGGAAGCAGCTGCATAGCACAGGGAGATCAGCTCGGTGCTTTGTGACCACCTAGGGGGGTGGGATAGGGAGGGTGAGAGGGAGACACAAGAGGGAGGAGATATGGAGATATATGTGTATGTATAGCTGATTCACTTTGTTATACAGCAGCAACTAACACACCACTGTAAAGCAATTATACTCCAGTAAAGATGTTAAAAAAAAACAAAAGGAAATCCTCACTTATCTTATTGTAATGAGAATTCTCTTCCTTAACACCATCATTCCTGTAGCTGTTCTTGGTAGTTTAACAACTATTCTCCTGATTATAAACTTACGTGAGGCTTTTACACTATGTAGAACGTGAGTCAAGTTGCCTGCCTGCCACAAGCTCCACAGAACGTTTTTCTGTAAGATTACTGAGGGTGAGACATGGACAGGAGCCGGAACTCTACTCCTGTTTGTGTTTGAGGAGTAACTCTACTAATTCTGTAGTTTTTTTTTTTTTTTCTCTGATAGTTACATGCGACTGTATTTATTATTTTTAACAGGATTTTGTAGACATCAGTGATATTGATCAGTTTAGCAAGTGTTACCATGTTGAACTTCTTAGAAATGCTCTTTATACTCTGCCCTGAATATTAAAACAAACCATCGGAACACAAACTATCATGGTTTTTTTTCCAAAAGTGTGCTGTGTATTTGTAAGGTAAATAATGTGAATGAAATGCAGTGAATACTCAGTAATGATAAATCATTATGAAAAATGGGATCCATTTGTGACAATTTTAAAAATAGTATTGATATTCCCAAATGTATACAAAATATTTCTTTAAAGTAGCACTGATTGTAGGATGGGGCATAGGAAAAGAAAAAGGAAAATTCAGATATAGTTTATTTTACACTTCATTAGGACAAGTTCAAATGGACCTTGTCATTTCTCCTAAGAGTTTAGGAAGTGAAGGAAGTTCAAGATAGTAAGAAATCTGGATGAATAAAGAAACTTATCAATCAGTGAGTAATAACCACTGTTATTTGGCTTGTGATAGGTGATACTTTATTTTATTTTTTTTTATTTGTTTTTTTTTGGCCTCACCACGCAGCATGTGGGATCTTAGTTCCCAGACCAGGGATCGAACCCGCACCCCTTGCATTAGAAGTGCAGAGTCTTAACCACTGGACTGCCAGGGAAGCACAAATAGGTGATATTTTAGTAAAAAAGAAATAATCATGCCTGCGTTTAAAATTTAAATGGGAAAACACAATGGGAAAACACTTTCAAAATAAGGTATTTTTATGATAATTTAATTGCGCCTCCATTTCTTAAGGGCATTTATTTTTTTAATGACTCACTGCTTTTTTAAGTTCAATAGATTTTTTTAAGCAAATAGATTATTATGTGGCATTTTATTTTATAGGCCCTTTAATTCAATTTATACATAGACTCACAGTCTTCTGTTCAGTTTTTCCCACAAATATTCACTGAATAACAGTCTCTGAAGCTGCAAAAAGAAATAATGAAAGCAAGGATAGAGGGAAAGAGGGAAGACAGTACTTGCCCTCAAGAGAGAGGTATGCAAGGTTCTTGTGTTTACAAAATAAAATCATCTTAGACCCTGGAGTTTCTATGGGTGTCACGCACAGTTCAAGAGACAGATCCCCAGAATTTATATATTGAAGCTGTAATCCTCAGTGTAACTCAATTTGGAGATAGGGGCTTTAGTCATTACAATTATATGAGGTCAAAAAGATGGGGCCCTCGTCCAATATGACTGGTGTCCTTATAGTAAAAAAAAAAAAAAAAAAAGGTACCAGGAATGCACCCACACAGAGGGAATTTGGCCTTGGACAGGCACAGAGAGAAGACCATGTGAACAAACAAAGATGGTCACTTGTAAGCCATGTAGAGAGGCCTCAGAAGAAACCTGATTTCCCAACACCTTAATGTTGGACTTCTGGCCTCTAGAACTTTGAGAAAATTAATTTCTGTTATTTAAACCACCCAGTCTGGGGTATTTTGTTATGGCAGCTCTGGAAAACTAATATACCAGCCAAGCTCCCAGATAGACCAAAGCAAGCCCAAAGTAGATTTTTGCACAGGGAACCTGGGACTTTGTTGTACTATTCCAGGGGACCACCAAGAGAGTGACGTAGTCTTACAGTATTAATGAAAAACAGAAACTAGCTGCTTGTTCTTACACATTCATCTGTGCATGTGGCAGAAAGGCTCAACAGCTTCGTGCTCACATTAAGAAAGGGGCAATGCTCCCTGAATGGTTTCACTCTTAAATGGCCAAGAGGTTAAGTTAATTTTATGCTAATTTCTTTGTGCAGAAGTGTGTCTGAAAGTAGCAGTCCTGACTAGAAACTAATTTGTTGTCAATATGCAGGATTTACGAGAGGAAAGGTTATTGAGGGGGATGAAGATCAGTTTAGACTGATCCGGGTTTGAGGTAATGAGTGTGGAGTGGAACAGCGTCAATAGGTATCTAGGAAAAGAGAGGAGACTGAAAGCTGTAGGTGAAGTGAAGAGATTAATGACGGATTTTTGTATAGGGATAGAGGAGAAAACATATGAAAGATTGTTTTGATATTATAAACCTGGGGAGTGGAAAGAATGGCACTGCTCAACTTGAAAGAGGAAATTCAAACTTCTAGTTCTGGAGACAAAATCATGAGCTTGATCTGATTTATGTTAGATTTGAAGTAGTGGTGTCTTATCCAAATCGCTCATTCACCTGACTTCTGAACAAGTCATCAATACAGAGAGGCTAGGATAAAAGGCCATGCCTAAAGTTACACATTTGTTAATTTATTTGCTTAGATGTGCTTAAATGTTGATGTGATTCATTATCCTTCTGTGATTTTTGAAGTGAGCAAGTTTGGGGAAAGTTAAGAGAGAAAAGAAGAAGCAAGTGGGTCTGAAGAGAACAGAGGGAAGGTATGCAAAGAAGCAGTTATAAAATAATTAGCATATATATAGTGCTTACAGGGTACCAGGCATTATTGTTAAGCCATTTACAAATTATCCCATTTTACCTTCCTAACAGCCCTATGATAACGGTGTTCTTACTATCATCTCTGTTTCATAGGTAAGGAAGTTGAGATTCACAGTGGTTAGGCATTTTAAGTCAGGATTTTAAATAGCCAGGGCCCTGTGAGCTTCAGAGCACATACTCTTAGCCTCTCCAACATAATGTATAGATTTGGTGAAAATAGAGCGTAAAAAGAGTGGGGGGAAGAGGGAGAATATTCTTAAACAAAAAAGGCAAGATTGTCGTAGTCGAATTTTCTGTAGAAGTAAAGAGAATAAAGTTTGTTGGATTAAATTAAAAATGAAGTCCTTGATTTAAAAAAAGGACATGTTAAGATAGTGACAGGATAGGTGGGATTCCAGACTTCTAAATATTTTGGATGAAAATTAGGATGAGAAAGGAAGATTATGAATGGAAATAGTCATTCTTTAAAAAACAGTTTTTTTTAAATGAAGAAAGGGGAGATAATTGGTGAGTGGAAGAAAGCGCCACTCTCTGGTGCACTCTCTTCAGTTGCTCATATCTCTCTTAAATATAGCCGTTGCTCTGCATCTGCGGGTTCAGCATATAAGGATTCAACCAAAGACAACTGAAAATATTCGGGGAAAATTTCCTGAAAGTTCCAAAAAGCAAAACTTGAATCTCCCATGTGCTGGCAGTGATTTACATATATTTACATTGCATTAGGTATTACAAGTAATCTAGAGATTATTTAAAGTATACAGGATGATGTGCATAAGTTTTGTGCAAATACTACCTCATTTTATATATGAGAATTGAGCATTCAAGGACTTTGGTACCTGCAGTGGATCCTTCACACTCAACATGTACGGAAATAGCGCTTCTTAGTATTAATGTTCCCTTTCCCCAAATATCTACATGTTTTTTTCACCACCATTTTCTTAAATGCCAAAGCTTAAACCTGGGCTCCCACTTTGACACAGCTTTCTTCTCAGCCAGTGTGTCACTAAATCTCTAAAACCATTCTTTTCTCCCCCATCATTTACTCTCTGTATTTGTTACTTTCTGCAATCAATTCTTTAGTCAAAAATTTCATTGCCTTAAGTGTACAAAATAGTACAGTAGTCTCATAACCAAGAAACAGCATTGAGAAGTGTCTAAGAGCAGAAGCTATTAAGTTGCACAGACTTTGGGTAGAATCTCATCTCTCACATTTGCATACTAGTGCCTTTGGGGAAGTTATTTAATGTCTCCAAATTTGTTTCCTCTTGTGTAGAATGAAGAATTAAATAATAATAAGTGAGAATACTAATACTTGTTGCATAGTAAAAAAACAAATGAACAAACGAGAGAGAGAGAATAACTATTATGTTTCTCCTTTCTCTTCCCTAATCCTTTCTTATGTTTCATCATGCTATTTTTCTTCAAAACATTCCAGCAACCCATTATTTTATAAAGTCCAACGCCTCACCCTTTATTAAGAGATCTTCATAATTTGGTTATCTAGCTTTATCTCCCAGTTAACGTCTCTGCTCTGCTCTGGTCAGTGTGCCTTTTTTATTCTTCTCTAGATATGCCATGTTGCTTTCTTACTGCAAACTTCTGCACATTTTATTCCCTAAGGCTTGGCCTGCCCTTCTCCACCAACTTTGCCTGTGCAAATTCTTAACCTTAAATTTCACCGCTTTAACAAGCCTTACTTGATGTTCTTATTGGCTCTTACATGCATTTAATCATCCACATCCTTTCACTACGTTAGTTATGAAGATCAGTGTAGGTGTTTCCAGCTAAAGACCACATCTTTGTCTCCTTTGTATTTCCCAGAGCACCTAGCACAACAGTGGGTAGGTGGGGATGACTAAATATTCTTCAGTGTAAGAAGAGAGCATATGGATATTACCAAGAGAAAGGAGATAATTTTATTTTCTGAATAAATGTCTTAAATTTATTTTTTTAAATTTTAACTGAAGTAATGCCACAGGTGTGTATTGAGTACTTGTTGATTCTTATAAACTTGATTCTTGATTTCTGGATTTTACAAAATAAAGGATGCCAGATTCATTCTTTCTGAATTTGTCATTAATATTTGTATTGATACATAAATGCGCATAGATAAAATATTAAAATATTTAATTTGTATAATTATTTTAAATATTATTAAACCAGCAGCAAAACCAACACTCATATAAACAATTTGCTACTTGACCTAAATGTGTTGTCCTTAATGACAAGCCCACGTTAATTCAGCTTGGAAGACAGACATAGTGTTTGCTTCTGGGGCAGAGGACAAATTCACTTTTTGGCAAAAGCAGAAGACATACTGTCTTCCTCTAGGCCAAAGTTTGGGCAGCTTTGCTAGCAGCACCTTTAAAAGATTGTAATTTCCTAAGCTTGGGCTCCTTCAGTTGTGATGCAGTGTATGTGCCATATCCACCTGGGATGCTCTGCATAGCCTCAGTGGGATTTGGGGGGACAGGGACTCAAGGGGAGTGATGAAAACATTAAACTCATGCTGCCTGATGTATCCTGAGTAGTAAAGTCCCTGTGTCTCTGACCCAGAAGTCTCAAGTTTTCTGCTAGTATCCATGAAACTGTGGCATGCTAATTTATAGTTATTGAGTACAATCTCAGAACTTTCATGGTCTTTTCAAAGTTCATGTGCAAAATATTCTTCCTTTAGAAATAATTTATAAGTGGATTTAAAAATCATAAATGTATAGGTAAAATTACTTCCTAAATAAAATAAATCTAATGCATTAAATTCAAAATATTTTGAAGTATAATTTTCATATTTCAGAATGACAAAGTGTGCAGTAAAATAATGCAAAAAAATAAATATAAAATAAAATAATGCAGCCACATGTTCCTACTAGAATCAAGACTTCCTAGTTTTGTGGTATCCTTTATAAGAATGTTTTCATGTGATTGTAGAACTAGTACTGAAGAGCACACCTATCAAACTCATTAATATTTTTTCACTGAAAATATGGGGTGTTACTTTTGAGGTAGAGAAATAGGAATACATTTGCATGCATCACAAGTCTTTCAACTGCCATATATTTCTTACCAGGCAAACTACTTCTCTTTATAAAATAGATCTCTTTGGAAATAAAAGTTCATGTTTCTAAAACAATTAATCTTGCTTTGAATTTTCAATTATCAGAACTTGGCAGGTGTTTTGCAGCTTGTTTTTATTTTTAAAGATAATAGATTATTCACTTTTAAAAGCAAGTTGCATGGTCATGAATAGAGAATAAAATTTTTATAAAAAGTGTTTTTATATGTTTGTATATATTTTTATATGTTTTGTATGTTTAAAAAAGCCTGGGCATATGAAGAAGTCTGCACATCAAGCTGTTATCACAGTTTACCTAAGGAACAGGGAGGTAGAAGAAAATAGTTGACTTTTCCTTTGCATATCTGTACATTGACATTGTTTTCTCCTGCAATGTGAATTTATTGTTTTTTATCCTGGAAAGGCAAACTAATAAAGTATTTTTAATAAAATAAACATAAGTATTAAAGAAACAAAAAATGAATAAAATTAAAATAGGCAGCCCTGTCAGAGTAAATTATTTACATCAGTATTTTAGCACAACAGGATATCAATTTATAAACCTGAATAAAAATTTGAAATACTTAATTTTTTTACCTGTGTTTTAGGATTTCCTACTAAATTTAGTCACCATAGTACCTATTTTGTATTTCATATAACTTAGGGCATCTTGATGCTCTACTTTGCACAAATAAATTTTTCCTTATTTTAAAACCTATAGAGTGGCAAGTTTTACAGTTATTTGAAAATATGTAATTTATCAAAAATATATTAGTCAATTTGAACCATGAAAGATTATGGGATCCCTTAACTTTTGTTTTTGTTATGGGATAAAATTAAAATCAGATTATGTTAATGCATTGGGATATTTCATTTAACAGTATTTAATTATTCTCCAAGGGGTAATATTGAGTAGTTTATCTAATGGAATATAGTGGAATATGATGGAATAGCTAACATATGCTTTATAATTTTCCCAAAGCTCTATTATAAAAAGGGAATCCTTATTATTCATTTACTTGAAATATTTGAATTCTTATATTATTTTTATATTTTATATCTCATTTTGTATGTTATATTTTAGCTTTATTTTTTGGTTATATTAGAATGTTCTTATATACAAAAGATATTTTTTAATATTTAGGAATTAGGTATATGTTTTTAATGAGCACATTTGTATTTTTCCATTCTGACTATGCATTGCTTGTTTCTAGCTACCGACATACTTCGTTTTATTGCACTTTGCTTTATTGCACTTCACAGATAGTGTGTTTTTTACAAATTGAAGATTTGTGGCAGTCCGGCATCAAGCAAGTCTATCTGCACCATTTTTCCAACAGCATTTGCTCACTGGCTTTCTCATTGTCACATCTTGGTAATTCTCACAGTATTTCAAACTTTTTCATTATTATTATATTTGTTATGGTGATCTGTGATCAATGATCTTTGATGTTACTACTACGACTCACTGAAGGCTCAGGTGATGGTTAGCATTTTTTTTTTTTTTTTTTTTTTTTTTTTTTGCTTTATGCGGGCCTCTCACTGTTGTGGCCTCTCCCGTTGCGGAGCACGGGCTCCGGACGCGCAGGCTTAGCAGCCATGGCTCATGGGCCCAGCCGCTCCGCGGCATGTGGGATCTTCCCAGACCGGGGCACGAACCCGTGTCCCCTGCATTGGCAGGCGGACTCTCAACCACTGCGCCACCAGGGAAGCCCGATGGTTAGCATTTTTTAGCAATAAAGTTTTTTGTGTTTTTTTTTTTTTTTGCAGTACGTGGGCCTCTCACTGTTGTGTCCTCTCCCGTTGCGGAGCACAGGCTCCAGACGCGCAGGCTCAGTGGCCATGGCTCACGGGCCTTGCCGCTCCACGGCATGTGGGATCTTCCCAGACCCGGGCACGAACCCGTGTCCCCTGCATTGGCAGGCGGACTCTCAACCACTGTGCCACCAGGGAAGCCCTGCAATAAAGTATTTTTAAATTAAGCTATGTACATTGGTGTTTTTTAGACATAATATAGTTGCACACTCAATTAACTACAGTATAGTATAAACATAACTTTTATATGTACCCGTGCTGAGAAACCAAAAAATTTGTGTCACTCACTTTATTGCGTTATTTGTCTTATTGAGCTGGTCTGGAACCAGACCCGCAATATCTCTGAGGTATGTCTGTATGCGTTGCTGCATTTCTAAAAATGCATTTATATGCAATTGCATAACATTATAAATTTTAAAAATCTGTGCACGTATCTTTTCTTTAATAGAAGACAAAATTTTTTCCATCATTTATTCATTCATTCAAATGCCATTTATTTAGCCTTATTACATGCCTAATCCTGTCTCAGTTCTTCGAGATATATTAGTCACATCATTTGTAGGTGAAGGAGTCACATCCAACATAAACGTCTTTGGGAATCTATTGCCACACAAAACTAGGAAGTATAAGATTGAGTATGGTGCCCTTGCCAGAAAAAGAGATTTAGAAGGGATGCTGGACTGGCCAGATCATAGATTTTCACTGGATAGGTGGGAGTGGAGAGGAAGAAGATAAATAAAATTGAGATTGATTCTTATCTTCAGAAATTTCAATTAATTTTAGTAGATAGAGAAAGCACAGTCGTTTATAAAAAAATCTTATCAAGTAATAAGTTTATGTATTTAAATTTGGATTATTCTAACAACTGTTTATATTTTAAAAGGAGTTAGATTTCATATATTCTATTCTGTGCCTATAGATGACATTAATATCACTATAGAAAAAAAGTGTGTTTGAACTCTTACCTGGTGATATGTGACAGTGTAACTACATGAATTTTAGTTTTGTGTTTCTCATGTCAGATATAGCAGGTTCAATAAAAGTACAATGAGTCTCTGTTTATATTAGTTATGGATAGTTAATCATAATAAAGTTTTCTAATAGGGTCCTTATATCTGCTGCTCTTTAACTAAAGAATCCTGGTTTGATGAGGTGAAAGATGCATTTTATGAACAAAATTCTATAGCACATTTTGTGGGGTGCTTTATGGCATGACATTAGCAGTCTAGGGTTTTCATGGCTTTTGATAGCTATTTGATGTTGAAAGAGAGCTTTGGAAAATTTTCATTCTCTTTTCTTTCACATTAAAATAAAAACATTCTATTCTTTAACCTTTGTTTTTCTTGTCCATCCTATAAGGACAAGACAGTTCTTTCTCTAATATTTGGAGTGCATTTGTGAAACTCTGAGGATGAGTATGATCAGATCTAGAAAATTTTAATCCGAACCGGTCTGGCTTAGACCTCTCTGAGAAAACCCACTGTGTTCTCAGATTGGTCCTAACAACGTAGGCTGTTTCTTTATAGTTTTCAATTTCACGGATCCTGGTTTGGGCAGTATTAAGAATATCTTTAAAACTTTGAGAGTTGCCAAAATATAGTTTGAATAAACATGTAGGTAGGCATTTATTCGGAATTTAAATGACAAATAGAAAGATAGGTCCAAACAGAGGCATTCTTAATTTTATATTATCTGACAACCTTAACCACCTTTTTAAACGCTATCCCTTAAATCCATGAAAATCAAGGGCATGAAAATCACTATGCACATGACAAAATATTTTAAGAGATTATGTGAAGTTATTCTCAGCCTTTTTCTTTTACTAACATCTTGCCTGCTCAAGTCTAGAAAAACCTGCCTGAATTTCTTCTATTTTCCATTACCCTCAAATTGTTTTGACCACCTTTTTACTTCATCTATTGCTGTCGATAGAGAAAAAAATATTCAGTTGTTTGACATGTTGATATTCAAAATCTTTATTTTTAAGGGTTTTGTAAATTGTTGTTGTTCAACAAAATAGATTTTTAAAAATCTCCTTAGAATGGTAAATGCCCCCAATAAAAGATCTTTGTGTCTCTGATGACTTATTTCCTTGCTTATCCTATAACTTTCTAAGAGAAGTGTGTTTAAACCTTCAACTATGAATTGTTTTATTTCTCCTTTTTGTTCTATTAGTTTTTGTTTTATATATTATATTTATATAATATATATATATATTTATTATAATATATTAATTTTATCTCAAACTGTGTTGTCTACTTAGTCTAATATTAATATTGCTGTACTAGTTTCTGTTGGTTACTATTTGCCTTGTGTGTATCTTCAATCTTTTATTTTTAATATTTCTCTATTCTTACGTTTTACATGTTGTTCTAATAGATATAATATAGTTGGCTTTTTCCCCTTAAATGACAGATTTTAAAATCCTTATCTTTTAACTGTAGACTGTATTTTGTTTGCCTTTATTATAGCTACTGCAATATTTAAATTGAAATGTATGTTCTTAATATTTGTTTTTCTATTTGTCCCACTTGTTCTGTGTTCCCTTTTGTATCCCTTTGGGTTAATTATTTTTAAAATTATTCCATTTCCTCTTTTATTATTTTGTTAGTTATACAGTATTTAAAATCTTTCTTCTTTGGAGTTATGCTAGAGATTATAACATATGTCTTTGACCTCAAAAAACATAATTTAAATAAATATGTAATTTTCTGTGTAATGTTAGGACCTTAAAACACTTATACTTTAATTACTTGTATTTCTCAGTCAAATCTTTAGTTTATTTTAATTCTACAGATACATACCAATAATATATTATCATGCCTTCAATATTTGATAAGATTTACCCAAATATTTACTCTTTTCTTTGAACTTTATACATTCCTACATCTCGGTGTTTCTATCTGAGATTATTGTTCTAATGCCTGAAGAACTTTCTTCTTACTATTTGTTTTAGTATGAGTATACTATTGATGAATTTCTTCTGTCTCTGTCTCTCATTCTTTTTTACCTAAAATATCCATTTCAATTTTATTTTAAGCATATTTTAATAGATATAGAATTCTATGATTATAGTTATTTTTATTTTTAGCACTTTTATTTTCTGGCTTCCATTCTACTGGCATTTTTATTATTGCTTTTTGGAAGCTAATATGTCTTTCTCTGGCTGGTTTTAACTTTTCTTTGGCTTTTGGTAGTTTGATGTACCTTTGTATAGAATTTTCTTTTTCTGTTTTTCCTTCTTGTGGTTCATATCTGTGGTTAGATTTGAAACCATCTGATCCAATATCTCTTCAAAATTGCTTCTGCCCATCTTCTCTCTTATTTACTTCTAAGATTCCAATTACTTATATGCTGACGTTTCACCATATACCATATGTTTTATCCTTATTGCCTGTTTTTCCATTGTTTATCTTCATGTTTCATTATGAATATTTTCATCTCACCCATATTTCACTTCACTAATCCTCTCTTTAGCTGTATTGAATCCACTGTTAGCACATCTAATACTAAATTCAATGACTATCTTTCAGTCTATTTGATTTTGTATCATAATTTTTAATTCTCTGCTGAAATTTTCCATCTTGCCGTGTAATTTCTTAAACATATTAGTTACAATCAGGTTAAAGTCCATGTGTTTTAATTCTATATCTGGACCTCCTTTGGTTTTGTTTGTATATCTGGCTCTTTCCTTGTTATTTATTTGATTCTCTCTCCTGATAGACCTGTTAATGGTTAATTAAGTGGAGTAATTTGAGGCTGTAGATTTTATTAACTTCCTGCAGAAAGGGTTTACTTTTTTAGGTAGTTAAAATATAGGCATTTCATCTCAATACAATCATGGATTAGAGTGATTCCAAGAGGAATGTCAGTCATTGGGAATCTAGTGGGATTACCGATGGAAGGAAAGCCAGAAGTTTCTCAAAGGCCTCTTTTCCATGAAATATTTGAATTCCAATATTGCCCTCTTAACCCGGTGTCACTGCTGATAGCTCTTCATAAGATCTCTCATTCTCAGCCACTGCTTTCTGCTCATCTTCTCAGGTTTTGCTTTCAAATTTGCAAATGACTTTTAAAGGGCAAACTCTATGTTTCCCTGTACTCTCCACTACCACCACACTCAATACTTCTGACATCAGATGTCTAGGCATCTTCCCAGATAAAACAATTCTCCAATTCTCTACAGACACCAACTGAGTGTTCTACGATTCAATTCAATTCTGACACTATCTACCAGGAGTTAGCATCAGATTTCACAGGTTAAGGGCTCAGTTCCACAAGTCTGCCCCCATTTCAGACACCAGTATCAAGTCCAGGTTGTCACCTCTGCTTCTGACCAACCAGCTATAAATTATAGGTTCCCAGAGCCCCCTCTTTTCGTTTGATAATTTGCTAGAACAGCTCACAGAACTCAGGGAAACAGTTTGCTTACTATATTACAGCTTTGTTGTAAAAGAGTACAACTCAGGAACAGCCAGATGAAAGAAATACGTAGGGCAAGGTGTTAGGGGAGGAGCATGGAACTTACACGCCATTTCTCCAGGTATACACCAACCCAGAAGCTCTCCAAATGCCTTTGGCTAGGATTTTTTTTTTTTTTTTGCGGTACACAAGAAATGCCTCTCACTGTTGTGGCCTCTACCGTTGCAGAGCACAAGCTCCGGACACGCAGGCTCAGAAACCATGGCTCACGGGCCCAGCCGCTCCGCGGCATGTGGGATCTTCCCGGACCGGGTCACTAACCCGTGTCCCCTGCATCAGCAGGCTGACTGTCAACCACTGTGCCACCAGGGAAGCCCCTGGCAGATTGATTAAATTGTTGGGCATTGGTGATTAATTTCCAGCCCCTCTCCCTCCCTGGAGTTTGGGGAATGGGGCTGAAGCTTTCCATCTTCTAATCACATGGTTGGATCCACTGGCAACAAGCCCTCTTCCTGAGGTTACCCAGGAACGTCCACCCCCCAGTCGTCTCTTTAACATACAAAGACACTTATTAATTGGGAGATACGTAGGGTTTTAAGAGCTGTGTGCCAGAAAACCAGAGCTGAAACAAAATGTATATAAAAATGCCACAGACTCAAAGGATAAATGTGACACCAAATATCACATTTATTTCTCTGGCTTCTGTTTTTTCTGGAATTTTGACTTTTCAGGTTTTTGACCAATCAGGGCCTTGTGAGGTCTTTAAACAGATTTGTTTGGGGGTCAGAGTTTTCTAGTTTTTCTTAGTCTAATTTCATTGGTCTAATCCAGGAGTTAGAGAACTATGGTCTGTGTGCCAAATATATCTTGCCACCTGTATTTATAAATAAAATTTTATTGGAACCAGCCAAAACTATTTGGTTACATTAACTAATGTTTTATTTAAATTTATAGAATTTATGATAAAATAAATTAATGTTTGGTCTATCTAACCTCTTTCTAAAATAGATTTTAAATACATTTTAAGTTAGAGTCACAAAGTTTGAGCCCAAGTGGAAATGGTGGATGCACTGTACAAATGGACCTCCACCCAATCCCACCTCATATATGATGTAGACTTTTAACAGATTTTGCAATCTCAGAGATGCCTCCAATCTTTCATATGCAAAATAGTGTAGTAATAATTGTTTTAAGGTGAGTAAATAATATGAATGTGTATAAGACACTTGACAGTTGGTGCTCAAAAAAGGTACTGGGTATTATTTTTGCTACTTTCTTGGAATAAATAAATATAGTGCTTCTCATGGTGATTAAAATAAAGGAAGCAATATTCATTTTATTTCTAAATTCTGACATACTGTATCTCTTAAAATCATTCATATTATTTAAACAGACTGATAAGCACTTTCATTACTGTGTAACTGCCTTCCCCTAACTCCAAACAAACTTACCTAGAGAATCCCATATAATGAAGTTTGTTCATTCGTCTTTTTTCTTGTTCCTTTTAAATTATTATGTGGTTTTTAAAGCTGCTTTAGCACATAGACTAGGTAGCAGTCATAAAGGTAGTCATAAAGGTAGTCAGTTATACCTTTTTTCTGTTAATTACAAGAATCCCACTTTAAACACAGTTTTGCAGAAGATCTTCATTTTTTTTTTTTTTCCCTTCTGTGTTTCAAGAGCGTGTAGCTGCTTTTCTGCAACTCCCAGGGGAGAATTAGCAAGTGTATATGTGTGTAGTTACTAGTAGAAGGTAGTGGAAGAATAGAAGACGGCAATGGAAGTCTCAGTGGAAGCTCAACCAGAAGAAAAGAGGGTTGAAGCACAATATGCAATGAAAAGGACTTAACTGTAGCAGGAGAAGATATGTGTTAGCCATAAAGGAGAACCTCCCAGTGCTGAGTGATAGTTATTGGACTCTGGCACAGGTTAGAGAGGTTATGGGATGACTCCAAAATTCCTAAAATGTCAGAATCTCTTACGTGGGATCATTTTTGATTGGTCTCCCCAAAAATTATGAAAATGCAGAGATTTAATACACATGGTTTTTGTACTTTTAAAAAACGTACAGGATCTACTCTCTCAGAAACCAAGGATCCAAGGCTGCCTCTTAAATCATATTTTCTTTCTTTAACAGTTATTATTATTTAGAAATACTCAGGCACCAAAATTATGTTGTAGTATCTTAAAGGATAGAATATTTATTTCATAAATTGAGATTTCTAACTGGCAGTAGCTTATGATGCTTTTGTTCTTATGATAGAGGAATTAGGATAATCATTTTGGTTAGATTTTCTGATTTGGGGCAGGAAGATAAAATAGATATCCTGTGCCTTTTCACCTGCAATACTTTGTTAGTACATTCGTATATTACCATCTGAAACCTAGAGGAAAGAAATAATAATAATTTGTCTTGGTGTGCAGTTGGCAATTTTCTATACATTTATTTCATTAATTTTCTAATGAAGGAGGTAACATTAACTTCACTTCATAGATGAGAAAACTGAGGTCGAATCAGGTTCACTACTTTAGTCGAGTACTCCGTGAATAAGTAGTGAAACCTGGATTAGAGCACGTGCCCGCTCAGTTCCACAGCCAAAATATTTCCACTCTACCATGTATTCTGGCTACACATAAAAACCACTGGCAGAACTTTCAAAATATCGATGATTGGGATGTTCAGAACCAGTGAGAATCACTAAAATATACTATTCTTCAAAATTTTTGAAATATTTATTTAAAAATATTTCAAACATGCATAAGTCAAATCTAAAACATAAGATTGTCAATTATGTTATTCTCTGTAACAACACTTTGTTGGCGGCAGATGTTTAGCTATTAGTTATATCTGTGTGACCAAGACAAAATAATAATGTGTTATTATTGTGACTTATATATCCAGTTGCCAAGGATGACTGTTTTCAATTCTAGACACAAAATTTTAAATATTTTTTCTAGTTGTTTGAAAGCAAAACTAATGCCTAAGAACATAAGTTACCTGTGTACTACTACCGTTTTAAAGATAGGAATTGATTTTCAATTCAGGGATAATTATTTTAAAAAAAGAAAAAAAAACTCAGTTTACAAGGGATTCTATGCACATAACTACTGTGAGACATTCATTTTTGAGATTAGTTTTTAAGAATCAAAGGATTAACTTAAAAATAACAGTGTTATGAATACAATAAAAATATAAAATGAATACAGTGTTCTCTATGTACTTCATTATTTACTAATGAAATAACATCATAATTTCTCATTTCATTACAAATTTCTAGATGGCCATTAATTCAAAATGGGACTCAATGTAATGATATAATTTTGTGATTAGTGTGTCTCCTTTAAACTTTCAATCATAAATTATATTTTAATTTGGGAATGTATTCACACAGCATAAATTCAGACTATATACATATGGGAAGCTTTTATTTTATTTTTTTGCTAAAAGCATTAAAGCAATTTTGTTAAGTTAATAGAATTTATTAGCACCATATTTTTTATACCTTTATATACTAATGTGTGGTTTACATTAATAAGTATAATAACAATAAAATAACTCTGAATTTATACACTTGGGTGATGGATGTGTGTCTATTTACAAAGCTGCCTAAAAAACTGAAATATTAATTACATTTTTGGCATAAAGTAATATGCTTTTACTGAATTTTAGTGTCATGGCAAGGGGGATGTTGCCAAGAGTATTACATTAAAAATGAGTCTTGACAAATTCATGTCCATGTTCAGTGAATTTATTTTTCCATTTCTCTTGTCTTTTTATTAAATTATTACCCAATTCAGTTTTATTGAATGCCTACTAAGTTCAAGTACTATGTTAGGTGGTAGGATATAGTATGGTTACAATCAGTAGTATGGCTACTGCCAGGATAGTAGGGAAGAGAAACATTAAACAAATACTTATGTGTCATGTATGTGGTGTGTTTTCTGGGCTTTGGGATACATAACTGTAATCCAGGGGGCGCGGGAGGGGTTCTGAGGACAAACATGCTGAGACATGAGGGGTGAGAGCAGAGTATTTCTGACTGAGGAAAATACCATTCTAAAGGCTCTGAGGCAAGGTGTTTAGAAGGCAGTGGTATATCGGCTTCCTGTTGCTGCTGTAACAAATTACCACAAACTCAGCAGCTTAAAATAACGCAAATTTATTATCTCACAGTCTTGCAGCTCAGAAATCTGGGGCAGAGATTTTGTCTGGTTTCTCTGATCTAGGCCTCACAAGGCAAAAATCAAGGTGTCAACAGCCTGGGCTCTTATCTGTAGGTTCTGAGGCTAAGGAGGAAGGATGGAGGGAATTGGTTTCTGAGCTCGTTCAGGTTGGTGGCAGAATTCATTTCTTTATGGTTGTAGGGCTGAAGTTTCCATTCCCTCGTTGGCTGTCAGCTGAGAACTTCTCTCAGCAAGTTAATGCCTCCTGCCTTCCTTGCCATGTTGCTCCCTCCAGTAGAGCATGGAGCTTTTTACAGTCGCATCTGACTTCCCTTTCTGCAGTGTGTCCTCTGAGTCTCCTTTTCTACCTTCATCTGGGGGAAAGCTCTGCTCTTCAGAACCCACGTGGTTACATTGGGCCTATGCGAGTAGTTCAGGATAATCTCTATATCTTAAAGTCAGCTAATTACAGGCATACCTCATTTTATTGTACTTCACAATATTGTTTTTTTACAAATTGCATGTTTGTGGCAACCCTGCATCCAGCAAGTCTATCAGCATCATATTTCCAACAGCATTTGCACATTTCATGTCTCTGTGTCACATTTCGGTAATTCTCAAAATGTTTCAGACTTTTTCATTACTATTATACTTGTTATCTGTGATCAGTGATCTTTGATGTTACTACTACAGCTCACTGAAGGCTCAGATCGTGGTTAGCATTTTTAGCAATAAAGTTTTTTTAAATTAAAGTATGTATGTTGTTTTTTTGGACATAATGCTATTGCACACTTACTAGACTATAGTATAGTGTAAACATAACTTTTATATGCACTGAGAAACCAAAAAAAATTGTGTGACTTGGTTTTTTGCAATATTTGCTTTATTGAGGTGGTGTGGAACCACTCTCACAATATTTCTGAGGTATGGCTGTAATAATTTTAATTACATTGGCCAAGTCTCTTTTGCCAGGTGTTATAACATATTCAGGCTTGACACCATGGGCATAGATCATGAGGCCAACATTCTGCCTACCACAGTACGGGAATTTCATTGCAGTTGAGGAAGTCAAGGAGCGTAGAGGCTAAGTCGTTGTTTGGATCATATATTTGGACAAAGAAGTCGGCCAAATAATGACAGGGTTATAGTGGAGAGAAAAACTGATGTCAAACGCAAACGCCTCCAGTAAATGAAGGGCAGTTACCTGGAGGTTGGCAGTTAACAGACACAGGGCTGGGTAGAGGGTGGCCTGAGCCTCACAGACAGGAAGGAGTATTGCAGACTCCGGAGAGGTGATCTTCGGGAAGCCTCATTGGAGTGCCCCATCAAGTGCTGAAGAAAGAGGTACCTCCAACTGAGAGAACTCAGGGGAATCCAAGTACATGAGAGAGGGCCAGGTTTCAGACAGGTCAGACATTAAACTGAAGGTTCTCACAAACAGTTTATGAGGTTGAGGAGTTTATTTACAATGCAATAGGCTTTCCAGGGCTAAAGCAGAAAACTGGGGACAGAGGGGAGCAATCAGGGGAATGGATCAAGGGAGAATATAAATTGCATCACGGCGATGGGAACACTGGCAAAAGATGACAGAAAGTAGGGTCGAAGGCAAAGTAAATGAGTTGACTACAGATTTGCCAAGAAAATTTAAAACATATATAATAATCCCTAGGAAGCGGTTAGTTTCTTTTAGTAGATATCAAGTGATCTGCAGAGGAAGTCCAGGAACTGAGACCTGCATGGTCTTCAGTGGTGGGTGGTAGAGTTGATACCAAGCACTTTCGGGGCTTGGAGGTCTAGAGTGTGTGTGGTCCAAGTCAGCCATGTGTTTCCCTCATTATTTGTTATGTCTTATGAGAGGCAGTACATCCTAATGGTTAGGAACACAAACTGTGGCACTGGGGTGTGTGAGGTCCAGTCTTGGCCTCGTAACTGTGAACAAATTACTTCATCTCTGTGCCTCAGGTTCTTCAGCTGCAAAGTGGAAATGATGACAGTAGTGACCATTTCATTGGGTAGTTGTGCAGATTAAATAAGTACATGGCTATGATAAGTATTTATAACTTTTAGCTGTTATTATTTAGTGGTCACTTCTATAATTTTTACCTGCTTATATAAAATCTAAATATTATAGAACATGCAAGAAAAGTAAACCATTTTTCAGACTGAAAATCTATGCTAAACTTAATCATTTTGTGTTTGTCATATTGATTCAATTGTGCTGCCCAAGAAATACAGCATTAACCTCAGAGAGGTATATATTATTGCTTGTGTGTTCTGTCAGAGCTGCATCAACACAGTTGATGGGAAAATAGGTTCAGTTTAAGTGATTTTGGTAGATCTAAAGATGTCAATGTGAGTAAAGTAAACTTGCCTGATGGATTATTTTTTCTTTAATAAAAAGAGACGTGATCTTCTAGAAGTAATACTCTTGAGAAATATATTTGTCATTAAAAACAAAGGGAGTCAAATGATTTTCTAGGTATAGTAGTCACAATAAATATTTACTTGTCACCTATAGGGAGGCAGAAGAAATATACTGTCACTTCCGTTATTGGAAAACTGTCCATCTTTTTTCTAGCTGTCGCATCCAAGCACCCTCCCATGGGGAATTACCCTTGTACAACTCAATTTACTGCAGAGTAAAAAGTTTTTAAGATAAGGAACCATCTCCTAAAATGCTAGCCTGTTGCCATTTAGGATTGCCATATAGTTCAAACTATGCAATTGACAATTTGAAGCCTTCTAAATGTTCATTTGTATGCTATGTGAGTTGAACATGTTGTAGAATTCATTCTAATTTATTATTTTACAAAGAGAATATTCTAAATGCATTAGAGTATTAGATGCTGAATCTGATAAAAGGAAAGAATGATTTCAGAAGGATATTAAAAAATATCATTTACAGGGGATGTGAGATGAAATGTGCTTTCAAATATATCTTGATTAAAATAGTTAATTTCAGTAGATTGAAAAGCTTTCAAAGAATATTGATATCAGATATTAATCAATTGTTCGGTAATTGTGACTTTGGCGATTGTTTTTTAGATCAACTTTTTTTATTCATAACTATAAAATTAATACTATCACTTCAGCATATTTTGTTTGGACTGCTGGTTATTTTTCTTAAAACTTATGTACAATGCACTTAGTTAAGCATTTTATAAGATGTAAAATTTATTCAATTTAGTTCCTGCCTTAGGGTACTAATGCAACTAAGGAAGGGAATCATGTACACACCTAACTATTGTGTAAGATACAGTATAAGGACCACAGGGAAATGCAAAGCAGAAGAGATTATAAGAAGGGAGAGATTACCAGAAGTTTAACAATCAAAACTTTATTTTGCAGATAGACAATGTAAATATTAAGTGGAAAAACCAGGTACAGAATATACAATATAATCACAATATAGTAAATTCTAATAAGGCATATTTTTATGAATACACATATACAAATAGAAAATATTGGAGGGAAATGTCTTAAAACATAGTGAGTTATGCTATTAGGCATTCCCTTCTAATACTTTTTTGACAATGTGTTCTCAAGTTAAGCAGATGAGGGAAGTGAGAGAGGGCAGGGAAGTCACTAAGTAAGAATGTGATGTCCTCTGGAGTCTAGATTCAGCCTGATCTCGTGGCAACTGGAGGAGGCTTTGTTCTTTTGTTCTATGACTTTTACCATAGTTGGTCCCATCTTGAGGCAAAGGGACTGGCCTTTGCCAGTACCTGCATGTATTAGTTATTGACTTTGAAGAAGAGGACTGGTAATCTCCTAGGTGAAGCAGCTGCCTGTAGGCAAAGGGAAATTCTCCAAAGAAACCAGCTGTGAACCTTTAGCAGGCAACACTCATAGCAACTGGACCTAATAAGAGAGGTACAGACAGGCGCCAAAAGTGTTCTGTATACTTTATTGAGCTATCAAGAGTATAGCCATATTTAATTTCACACACACACACACACACACACACACACACACACACACACACACACTGATCAATCATTAAATAGTCATTGAATATTAACCACTCAAAATGAACAGTGAACTATTAGAGGCTACACACACACACACACACACACACACACACACATACACATACATATAATCTCCTTTATCCAAGAAGATGTAAATATCTCTGGGGGCAACAGTCAAGTGTATCAATATTTATGTGTAATGGATTATATGCTAAAATAACATTCTACATTCAACTATTATAGGACAGAGAAGGCTCAACTATTGCTAGCTGCTGCATATATATTTTTTAAGTGCATGCAGCAAAAAAAAATAGATATGATTTTTTAAATTAAAATTTTAAGCCTCACTCCTCTGAAAAATTAAACTGTGTGGAATATCTTACATCTATGGGATGCTGTATAAACTGTGTATGCCCAAATACCTTCGCCTGTGATATGACATGTGTGGTAACATCTTATTTATCCAGTTGCCACTTATGTCCAAACTTTAACTAAAATATGCTATGGATCATTAGTGTTTGAAAACAACATCCCTAGAGTCACAATAAAGGGAACAAAATGTTGTGCTGGCTGAGGCAATACACCCTACTATTGGGAAGATACAATTAAAAACAAAATCTCTTCCAACCCCAGAAATCCTCAAAGGTAGCAGAGAAAGAAACTACTTTTATGATTGAATAAGCGTTAAACCAGAGTGTGATGGGCATCACGGGCACCCATTACATGACTGCAAAGACAGAAAACTCACCCTTTTACATCGCCAAGCAGATACAACCCCTTACATACATGTTCTCAACATAAACAATAACTAGTCCTCAAGTAAAGAGAACTTGACAGCACCATTTGTCACACACAGTTCATCCCAAATTTACCTGGTAATTGGGGTGGCCATCTGTGTTAATTGATTAGCTTTATCGGGGGAGAAACAGCCTTCTCATATCTTTTGAGAATAGAGAGTTTTGCAGCTTGATGCCAGGTGCCCAAAATGTTGAGCAACCTCCCTCCCATAGGAACTGGGAAATAGGGGCTCTAGCTCCCTTGATGATGTCCCTGGGTCTAAAAGCTAACAAAAGGCCCATCTGGCTTTCAAAAGGATGCATACATTTCAAAGACAGGAAACGTACTTCCAAGTTTTCTAAAGTAAATGCTCTAAGAAAATGGAGGGGAAGGAAATATCTTCTATTATTTTTGACAGGGAGAAGTAAACCTCTTATTTTAATTTTTATTTAATTTTATAGCACTCGTGTTGGAACTCCTTAGGCCCCAGGGGAATCATTTACTCCTACTTTTGACATAGTTACAAAGTTTCAAATCCCACAGCAGCTTATCTTTTATCTAGGATGCAGGCTTCTTGTTAGAGGCAAACGTGCCGACTACAGCATGATGAAGGGACAGCAGTCAAATCTGACAGTGAATGAAGAGAGAATACTTATAAAAGGTGGGGAAGGATGAAAAGGAAGAAAGGAGGAAGGGCGGAGTAGGAAGAAGGAAGCAGTCAGGAGCCTTTTCTAGTAGGAAACACAGTCTTGCTACCATGGGAACCCCTAAGGGCATCGTTTTATTACCTCACAAAATTATAAATGACCTTTTAGAATATATCTTTATGATCACTAAATTGTTTAACACTTTCAATCCACAGTCAGTCTCCAGGCTGCTTTGAAGTCACATTCCTGATATCATGAAAGATGCCACTTGATCATGTCTCCTTCAGATTTCTCTCCTTTTCTCACAGCCTATAAGGAAGTATGCACATTTTCTGTAAGCAAGTGGTTGTTTTTTTTATAAGTATATTGGGGTTGTGTACAAATTATTGTGCATGTGGGTAAATCACCCCCAGAAAGCTTCAGGGAACCCTGACCCAGGATGAAAGCAAAGAGCAATTGCTTTAATGCAAGTATAAACAAAATGTTTTTTTGTTTTTTTACATCTTTATTGGAGTATAATTGCTTTACAATGGTGTGTTAGTTTCTGCTTTATAACAAAGTGAATCAGTCATACATAAACATATGTTCCCATATCTCTTCCCTCTTGAGTCTCCCTGCCTCCCACCCTCCCTATCCCCCCCTCTAGGTGGTCACAAAGCACCGAGCTGACCTCCCTGTGCTATGTGGCTGCTTCCCACTAGCTATCTATTTTACGTTTGGTAGTGTATATATGTACATGCCACTCTCTCACTTTGTCACAGCTTACCCTTCCCCCTCCCCATATCCTCAAGTCCATTCTTTAGTAGGTCTGTGTCTTTATACCCGTCTTACCCCTAGGTTCCTCATGACCTTTTTTTTTTTTTTTTTTTTAGATTCTATATATATGTGTTAGCATACAGTATTTGTCTTTCTCTTTCTCACTTACTTCACTTCACTCTGTATGACAGACTCCAGGTCCATCCACCTCATTACAAATAGCTCAATTTCGTTTCTTTTTATGGCTGAGTAATATTCCATTGTATATATGTGCCACATCTTCTTTATCCATTCATCCGACGATGGACACTTAGGTTGTTTCCATCTCCGGGCTATTGTAAATAGAGCTGCAATGAACATTTTGGTACATGACTCTTTTTGAATTATGGTTTTCTCAGGGTATATGCCCAGTAGTGGGATTGCTGGGTCATATGGTAGTTCTATTTGTAGTTTTTTAAGGAACCTCCATACTGTTCTCCACAGTGGCTGTAACAAATCACATTCCCACTAGCAGTGCAAGAGTGTTCCCTTTTCTCCACACCCTCTCCAGCATTTATTGTTTCTAGATTTTTTAATGATGGCCATTCTGACTGGTGTGAGATGATATCTCATTGTAGTTTTGATTTGCATTTCTCGAATGATTAATGATGTTGAGCATTTTTTCATGTGTTTGTTGGCAGTCTGTATATCTTCTTTGGAGAAATGTCTATTTAGGTCTTCTGCCCATTTTTGGATTGGGTTGTTTTTTCTTTGTTATTGAGCTGCATGAGCTGCTTCTAAATTTTGGACATTAATCCTTTGTCAATTGCTTCATTGCAAATATTTTCTCCCATTCTGAGGGTTGTCTTTTGGTCTTGTTTAGGGTTTCCTGTGCAGTGCAACAGCTTTGAAGTTTCACTGGTCCCATTTGTTTATTTTTTTCTTTCCATTTCTCTAGGAGGTGGGTCAAAAAGGATCTTGCTGTGAGTTATGTCACAGAGTGTTCTGCGTATGTTTTCCTCTAAGAGTTTGATAGTGTCTGGCCTTACATTTAGGTCTTTAATCAGTTTTGAGTTTATTTTTGTGTATGGAGTTAGGGAGTGTTCTAATTTCATTCTTTTACATGTACCTGTCCAGTTTTCCCAGCACCACTTATTGAAGAGGCTGTCCTTTCTCCACTGTACATTGCTGCCTCCTTTATCAAAGATAAGGTGACCATATGTGCGTGGGTTTATCTCTGGGCTTTCTATCCTGTTCCATTGATCTATATTTCTGTTTTTGTGCCAGTACCATACTGTCTTCATTACTGTAGCTTTGTAGTATAGTCTGAAGTCAGGGAGCCTGATTCCTCCAGCTCCATTTTTCGTTCTCAAGATTGCTTTGGCTCTTCGGGGTCTTTTGTGTTTCCATACAAATTGTGAAATTTTTTGTTCTAGTTCTGTGAAAAATGCCAGTGGTAGTTTGATAGGGATTGCATTGAATCTGTAGATTGCTTTGGGTAGTATAGTCATTTTCACAATGTTGATTCTTCCAATCCAAGAACATGGTATATCTCTCCATCTATTTGTATCATCTTTCTGTGTGTGTGTGTGTGTGTGTGTGTGTGTGTGTGTGTGTGTGTGTGTGTGTGTGTTACGCAGGCTTTTCACTGTTGCGGCCTCTCCCGTTGCGGACCACAGGCTCCGGACACACAGGCCCAGTGGCCATGGCTCATGGGCCCAGCCACTCCGTGGCACGTCGGATCCTCCCTGACCGGGGCACGAACCCGTGTCCCCTGCATCGGCAGGTGGACTCTTAACCACTGTGCCACCAGGGAAGACCCTATTTGTATCCTCTTTAATTTCTTTCATCAGTGTATTATAATTTTCTGCATACAGGTCTATTGTCTCCTTAGGTAGGTTTATTCCTAGATATTTTATTCTTTTTGTTGCAAATGGTAAATGGGAGTGTTTTCTTGATTTCACTTTCAGATTTCTCATCATTAGTGTATAGGAATGCCAGAGATTTCTGTGCATGAATTTTGTATCCTGCTATTTTACCAAATTCATTGATTAGCTCTAGTAGTTTTCTGGTAGCATCTTTAGGGTTCTCTATGTGTATAGTATCATGTCATCTGCAAACAGTGACAGCTTTATGTCTTCTTTTCCAACTTGGATTCCTTTTATTTCCTTTTCTTCTCTGATTGCTGTGGCTAGAACTTCCAAAACTATGTTGAATAAGAGTGGTGAGGGTGGACAACCTTGTCTTTTCCTGATCTTAGTGGAAATGCTTTCAGTTTTTCACTATTGAGGACGATGTTGGCTGTGGGTTTGTCATATATGGCCTTTATTATGTTGAGGAAAGTTCCCTCTATGCTTACTTTCTGGAGGGTTTTTATCCTAAATGGGTGTTGAATTTTGTCGAAAGCTTTCTCTGCATCTATTGAGATGATCATATGGTTTTTCTCCTTCAATTTGTTAATATGGTATATCACATTGATAGATTTGCCTATATTGAAGAGTCCTTGCAGTCCTGGAATAAACTCCACTTGATCATGGTGTATCATCTTTTTAATGTGCTGTTGGATTCTGTTTGCTAGTATTTTGTTGAGGATTTTTTGCATCTATGTTCATCAGTGATATTGGCCTGTAGTTTTCTTTCTTTGTGACATCCTTGTCTGGTTTTGGTATCAGGGTGATGATGGCCTCGTAGAATGGGTTTGTGAGTGCTCCTCCCTCTGCTATATTTTGGAAGAGTTTGAGAAGGACAGGTGTTAGCTCTTCTCTAAATGTTTGAAAGAATTCACCTATGAAGCCTTCTGGTCCTGGGCTTTTGTTTCTTGGAAGATTTTTAATCACAGTTTCAATTTCAGTGCTTGTGATTGGTCTGTTCATATTTTCTATTTCTTCCTGATTCAGTCTTGGCAGGTTGTGCATTTCTAAGAATTTGTCCATTTCTTCCAGGTTGTCCATTTTATTGGCATAGAGTTGCTTGTAGTAACCTCTCATAATCTTTTGTATTTCTGCAGTGTCATTTGTTACTTCTCCTTTTTCATTTCTAATTCTATTGATTTGAGTTTTCTCCCTTTTTTTCTTGATGAGTATGGCTAATGGTTTATCAATTTTGGTTATCTTCTCAAAGAACCAGCTTTTAGTTTTATTGATCTTTGCTATCGTTTCCTGCATTTCTTTTTCATTTATTTCTGATCTGATTTTTATGATTTCTTTCCTTCTGCTAACTTTGGGTTTTTTTTGTTCTTCTTTCTCTAATTGCTTTAGGTGCATGGTTAGGTTGTTTATTAGAGATGTGTCCTGTTTCTTAAGGTAGGATTGTATTGCTATAAACTTCTCTCTTAGAACTACTTTTGCTGCATCCGATAGGTTTTGGGTCATCGTGTCTCCATTGTCATTTGTTTCTAGGTATTTTTTGATTTCCTCTTTGATTTCTTCAGTGATCACTTCATTATTAAGTAGTGTATTGTTTAGCCTCCACGTGTTTGTGTTTTTTACAGATCCTTTCCTGTAATTGATATCTAGTCTCATAGCATTGTGGTCGGAAAAGATACTTATACAATTTCAATTTTCTTAAGTTTACCAAGGCTTGATTTGTGACCCAAGATATGATCTATCCTGGAGAATGTTCCATGAGCACTTGAGAAAAATATGTATTCTGTTGGTTTTGGATGGAATGTCCTGTAAATATCAATTAAGTCCATCTTGTCTAATGTATCATTTAAAGCTTGTGTTTCCTTATTTATTTTCATTTTGGATGATCTGTCCATGGGTGAAAGTGGGGTGTTAAAGTCCCCTACTAAGAATGTGTTACTGTCGATTTCCCCTTTTATGGCTGTTAGTATTTGCCTTATGTATTGAGCTGCTCCTACGTTGGGTGCATAAATATTTACAATTGTTATATCTTCTTCTTGGATCAATCCCTTCATCATTATGTAGTGTCCTTCTTTGTCTCTTGTAATAGTCTTTATTTTAAAGTCTATTTTGTCTGATATGAGAATTGCTACTCCAGCTTTCTTTTGGTTTCCCTTTGCATGGAATATCTTTTTCCATCCCCTCACGTTCAGTTTGTATGTGTCTCTAGGTCTGTAGTGGGTCTCTTGTAGATAGCATATATATGGGTCTTGTTTTTGTATCCGTTCAGCCAGTCTATGTCTTTTGGTGGGAGCATTTAATCCATTTACATTTAAGGTAATTATCGATATGTATGTTCCTATTCCCATTTTCTTAATTGTTTTGGTTTTGTTATTGTAGGTCTTTTCCTTCTCTTGTGTTTCTTGGCTAGAGAAGATCCTTTAGCATTTGTTGTAAAGCTGGTTTGGTGGTGCTGAACTCTCTCAGCTTTTGCTTGTCTGTAAAGGTTTTAATTTCTCCATCAAATCTGAATGAGATCCTTGCTGGGTAGAGTAATCTTGGTTGTAGGTTTTTCTCCTTCATCACTTTAAATATGTCCTGCCAGTCCCTTCTGGCTTGCCGAGTTTCTGCTGAAAGATAAGCTGTTAACCTTATGGGGATTCCCTTGTGTGTTATTTGTTGTTTTTCCCTTGCTGCTTTTAATATGTTTTCTTTGTATTTAATATTTGACAGTTTGATTAATATGTGTCTTGGCATGTTTCTCCTTGGATTTATCCTGTATGGGACTCTCTGTGCTTCCTGGACTTGATTAACTATTTCCTTTCTTATATTAGGGAAGTTTTCAGCTATAATCTCTTCAAATATTTTCTCAGTCCCTTTCTTTTTCTCTTCTTCTTCTGGAACCCCTATAATTCGAATGTTGGTGCGTTTAATGTTGTGCCAGAGGTCTCTGAGAGTGTCCTCAGTTCTTTTCATTCTTTTTTCTTTATTCTGCTCTGCAGTAGTTATTTCTGCTACTTTATCTTCCAGGTCACTTATCCGTTCTTCTGCCTCTTTTTTTCTGCTATTGATCCCTTCTAGAGTATTTTTAATTTCATTTATTTTGTTGTTCATCACTGCTTGTTTCATCTTTAGTTCTTCTAGGTCCTTGTTAAATGTTTCTTGCATTTTCTCTATTCTATTTACAAGATTTTGGATCATCTTTACTATCATTACTCTCAATACTTTTTCAGGTAGACTGCTTATTTCCCCTTCATTTTTTACGTCTGGTAGGTTTTTATCTTGCTCCTTCATCTGCTGTGTGTTTTTCTGTCTTCTCATTTTGCTTATCTTACTGTGTTTGGGGTCTCCTTTTTGCAGGCTGCAGGTTCGTAGTTCCTGTTGTTTTTGGTGTCTGTCCCCAGTGGCTAAAGTTGGTTCAGTGGGTTGTGTAGGCTTCCTGGTGGAGGGGACAAGTGCCTGTGTTCTGGTGGATGGGGCTGGATCTTGTCTTTCTGGTGGGCAGGTCCATGTCTGGTGGTGTGTTTTGGGGTGTCTGTGGACTTATTATGATTTTAGGCTGCCTCTCTGCTAATGGGTGGGGTTGTGTTCCTGTCTTGTTAGTTGTTTGGCATAGGGTGTCCAACACTGTAGCTTGCTGGTCGTTGAGTGAAGCTGGGTGTTGGTGTTGAGATGGAGATCTGTGGGAGATTTTCACCGTTTGATATTATGTGGAGCTGGGAGGTCTCTTGTGGAGCAGTGTCCTGAAGTTGGCTCTCCCACCTCAGAGGCACAGCACTGACTCCTGGCTGCAGCACCAAAAGCCTTTCAGCTACATGGAGAAAAAGAAAGAGAGAGAGAGAGAGAGAGAGAGAGAGAGAGAGAGAGAGAGAGAGAGAGAGAGAGAGAGAGAGAGGGAGGGAGGGAGGGGGGGAGGGGGGAGGGAGGGAGGAAGGGGATAAAAGAAAAGAAAATAAAGTAAGGTAAAATTAAAAAAAAATTTTTTAAGTAAAAGAACAAAACAAAAGAGACAGATAGAACCCTAGGACAAATGGTGTAAGCAAAGCTATACAGACAAAATCTCACACAGAAGTATACACATACATACTCACAAAAAGAGGAAAAGAGGAAAAAATAATAAATCTTGGTCTCAAAGTCCACCTTCTCAATTTGGGATGATTCCTTGTCTATTCAGGTATTCCACAGATGCAGGTACATCAGGTTGATTGTGGAGCTTTAATCCGCTGCTTCTGAGGCTGCTGGGAGAGATTTCCATTTCTCTTCTTTGTTTGCACAGCTCCCAGGGGCTCAGCTTTGGATTTGGCCCTGCCTCTGCATGTAGGTCACGGGAGGGCGTCTGTTCTTCGCTCAGACAGGACGGGGTTAAGGGAGCCGCTGATTCGGGGGCTCTGGCTCACTCAGGCCAGGGGGGGAGGGAGGGGCACGGCGTGCGGGGCGGGCCTGCGGCGGCAGAGGCCGGCGTGACGTTGCACCAGCGTGAGGCGCGCCGTGCGTTCTCCCGGAGGAGTTGACCCTGGATCCCGTGACCCTGGCCGTGGCGGGCTGCACAGGCTCCCCGGAAGGGGGGTGTGGACAGTGACCTGTGCTCGCACACAGGCTTCTTGGTGGCGGCAGCAGCAGCCTTAGCGTCTCATGCCCGTCTCTGGGGTCCGCGCTGTTAGCCGCGGCTCGCGCCCGTCTCTGGAGCTCCTTTAAGCAGCACTCTTAATCCCCTCTCCTCGCGCACCAGGAAACAAAGAGGTAAGAAAAAGTCTCTTGCCTCTTCGGCAGGTCCAGACTTTTTGCCGGACTCCCTCCCGGCTAGCCGTGGTGCACTAGCCCCCTGCAGGCTCTGTTCACGCCGCCAACCCCAGTCCTCTCCCTGCGCTCCGACAGAAGCCCGAGCCTCAGCTCCCAGCCCTGCCCGCCCCGGCGGGTGAGCAGACAAGCCTCACGGGCTGGTGAGTGCTGGTCGGCACCGATCCTCTGTGCGGGAATCTCTCCACTTTGCCCTCCGCACCCCTGTTGCTGTGCTCTCCTCCGTGGCTCCGAAGCTTCTCCCTCCGCCACCCGCAGTCTCCGCCCACGAAGGGGCTTCTAGTGTGTGCAGACCTTTCCTCCTTCACGGCCTCCTCCCATGGTGCAGATCCCGTCCCTATCCTTTTGTCTCTGTTTTTTCTTTTTTCTTTTGCCCTACCCAGGTTCGTAGGGAATTTCTTGCCTTTTGGGAGGTCTGAGGTCTTCTGCCAGCGTTCAGTAGGTGTTCTGTAGGAGTTGTTCCATGTGTAGATGTATTTCTGGTGTATCTGTGGGGAGAAAGGTGATCTCTGCGTCTTACGCTTCCGCCATCTTCCCCCTCTCCCCTCAACAAAATGTTTTTGTCTTACATTATTATGGCTATTTTTCAGTGAGCAGTTTAGTAAGTGTAGCATATGCTTAACAAATATCGATTCACAGTCTCTGAAATCAGACTCCCTGGGTCCAAATCCAAGCTCTCCCATGTGTGTAACCTTGAGCAAATTATTTCAACCTCTCCTATCACAGTTTTCTCATTTTAAAATGTGAATATTCATAGTGTTTACCTCATAGGATTGCGATGAGGATTCAGTGAGTTTTCAGAGCGAGAGAGGGATTGTCAAAACAAATCAACAAATATAAACTAGTATATATAAACTATTATATACAAGTCTTACTTCAACCTGGAGACAAGCTGTGCTTTTATTTAAGGAAGAAAAAAAAAGAGAGGTGATACTTCTTAGAAGAATTTCTAACCAAAATGCATGTTTTTTATCATATGTGGAGAGTGTGCTCTCTAAAGATGAGAGAAAAATTATGTATGTTATCATATATTCGGTAAATGCTTATTGTATAGCTAATTGTAGCTGAGTTTATTTTTTGATTCACAAAACATTAGTTTGAAATCATATTGGTGTTTATTTAGTTTAATTATGTTGGACTCAGTTTTATGATTTCAAGTGTTAGTATATATCTTATGGTCAGGCCAATTTTTTTTGGCCTTTGCTGACATATATTTTGATGTTAATGATTTATTTAAAGACTTTTGTGTTAATACTCATAATCGATTCATTGTAATATGTATGTTTATATTTATATCCTACTTGGTAGCACACGTTTATTTGTGGACTAAATTAAGAAGTGAGAGTTGCACAAACTTCACAGAACTCAGGAAAATAGTAAATTTTAGAAGTGTTTTTGGTGTTGCACTCTTGGGAAATAAAGGAAAGGGAAGAAATGTCAAAATGTTTACAGTTTTCAAGTTTTGCCTTAAGAAAGCAAAAGTAATCCTCTACTTGTCCACTACTGCTGACGCTAGACTGAATGAAAATAAATTATTAATTTCTTACATTTTTAAATTGCACTGAACTACCAGTGCTAAAAACTGTTGAGCAACTGTGAAGCAGGCTTTCCCCTATCTCTTTGATATCCCAACATAGGTGCAAGTTAGCCCGTAAGAATTACATCCTTACTCTGACTTGGCAAACTTGGGGTAGGTAAATCCTCTTGGAGATTACATGTGTGTATATGCGTATGTATAATCATTAATATTCTTCCATATTATATATACACACACACACAAACACACACACACACGTAGAAATGCTTCCTAGAATGGGTTTAGAAACAAATCTACTTTACACTTTAAATTCTAATAATTCTATTTATATTGGTTTCACCATAACTTGTGCCTATGCTAAAAAGGACAGACATTAGACTTAAAAATGTATCATCAGCTTAATAAGATCCTTTTCAGATCTTGAAAAAAATACTTTTTCTGTGTAGAATAACAGGTGCTTTTGACCAGATACAGTATATACATGAATTGGTGAATGACTTTTTCTTTCTTCTATTTTTTCTTCTTCCTTCTATTTTTTTTTCTTCTTCTTAATATTATAGAGAATTATTTCTCCAGGGGATCCGTATTAGTCAGGATAGGCTAGGGGACGTGACAGTAACAGATTATCACAGAATTTCAGTGTTTTAAAGTAACAAAAGTTTACTTCTTGCTTTTGCCACATGTCAGTTTTGTAGCCAGAGCTTTGTTCCATAAAGTCATTCAGGGTCCCAGACTTTTGAAGGCACCATGTATCCTCCAGCTGCTTCTTGATCACCAGAGCAATGAAAGGAAATACATGGTGGAGTCATGCCTGTTGTGAGCTTTACCCCAGAAGAGGCACACTTTATTTCAGTTTATCTCCAGCCAGAACTAGTCCCAGTGCCCCATCTAACTAACAGAAATGGCTAGTGGCAGAAAAAGTGGTTATTGGTGAGCATAGTAATGTCTACTGACAGCTAAGGGCTCATTTTGCCTTGGATATATGTAACAGTTTATATAAATTCTCAGAACTTGGTGACTACATAGATGTTACTGTACACATCCTGTTTTATTCATTACTGAATAGCTTTAAATTTGGAATTAATTTTCATTATTAAAATTTGTAAATAATTTCTTTTCAATAATATGGCACTAAGTTATAATCTTTCTCAGGTTATTTTTGAACATCTAATTACAGCAAGTGACTGCATTGCCTAATGGCAATCATATTACTTTTAGTTAATCCATATTTTCCACACTTTTCTGTACATCATAGTCTAGTTGATACATAGCAAAAACATGGTTTGGCTTTCAGTAATCTGAGTCATTTACAGTTGAAATTTTAAAAATCTGACCAGTTGCTAAATAATCTCATTGTGAAAACACTTTTGGGGGAAAATAACAATTTTTGCAATGGTAATGATTTTAAAATAGACAAACTCTAATTAAATTGCTTTGAAACCAATATTTTTTATTCACCAAATATATGAATTTAAATATGTTTTCTGCTGCAATGATTAATTATGCTTTTACATTTAAATTATTAAAAAGAAAATAACGTATCCATTTGAATCAAGAGAAAAGTGACATATTCCTAAAATAGGGAATTTGGGGGTTTGCTAAAATTAATAAAAATATAATTTCTCAGGTAATAAGTTAATGACAGATTCTATGTTTGATAATAGTTTGAAATTGTCTTGCGAGATGTGTTTCTTTGACTGAAAGAACGAGTGGAACAAAATAATTGCTATCTTCTTTCAGTCTTTTCCGCTAACATATTTCTAAGCCTTCAGCATTTAATAGCAGTTATACAAAAGATGCTTTCCCAAATCGTCAAACCTGTCATGTTTTGTTTTGTTTGTACTCTAGAGAATGCTCTGAGTTTGATTGATTCAGTGATTATGTTTTGAATGCACAGCTTCATATTATCTTCTAAAATTTAAAACAGAGTCCTATAACTGTCAAAATTAGAAAAGTGGTGATCATAGTTACAATTTTATGTAACAAAGGACTGTGTCTATGTTGTTTCACTTTATTTTGGGATGTAATCATTTTCTTCAAGAAACTGTGTTGTGTCTGGGAAAGAAGGTTTGAAACATGTTTCCTCAAACTCTTTGAGCTTTCATTTCCTTGTTTCCCAAATCAGATTATTATAACTCTCTCTTTTGAGGATCAAATGGTATAACTAGAGTAGTGCCTGACATGCTATACCCACTTAAAAAAATAACACATTCTGTTATTTTTGTCCATACTGTTTAAGCTTGTGTTTGTTCAAGTTTATAAATTCTTCGAGCTAGAAGAAATTTTTAAAGTCCTGTGATTTCTTTACAGTTTATATTTTAGATTATATTTCTTCATTATTTTAGGCAGATGTGTGTTTCCTGGTTTAGAATTTTAGAGTCAAGGAAAAACAGAAAATAATAAAATGGGCCGGGCTAGAGTTATTCATTAATATTTTTACTTTTATAGGGAGTGATGGGTAGTTATGGTTGCTTTTAAAATTTGGAAACAATTCCATCCACTGATAATCTACTGTATAGTGTAGAATGTTTTGATCTGCAAGTCACAGAAGATCGCAGCTCGAACAAAATCCACAGATGGTAGTCTGTGGTAGGATCAGCTCCAGGCACAGAACAATTAGTCTTGTCATCCAGTGCCCAGGTACTTTCCAGCATTCTATTGTGTCTCTGGTAACAGCATCAAATTCAGGCTAGTAACAAGATGGCAGCAGCATTTCCAGGCCACACGTCCAGACACAGCCACATCCTAATGGGAAGAAATCTGTGATTCTCTGTTTCATTCTTGAGATTGAAGAAACTTTCCCCCAGAGACTCCAGTAGATTTATCAGAATTATCCCTTTCTTACAAAGAATACTAGAAAGCAGAACATAATTATCACTCATTTAGGAATGTAATGGATTTTAGGGTGTCGATCAAAGATACCACTGTAGGCCACATTTTTAGCTACCCAGCATACAAACACACATTCTTCCCATGACCGTGCTTATCTGAAATATATTTATACCATCTCCAAAATGAGACAATATAAAGACTCAGAGAGTTCCTCAGGCAAATTCAAGTTCAGGGTCTCTGTGTTAAGTTTAGACCTTTCCATCAAGTTGGAATGTAACTATTTATAGTCCAGTGAAAGTTTTTCACTCACTGCCTGAGGCCAGGGACTTCGGATGATGGAGAATAGAAAAGACTGCTACCATAAAAACTACTTCGACAAAAAGGGGAATACAAAACACAGTGGTATTCCTGGAAAATAATAATGAATAGTGGTTATTCTCAGTTTTGGTAGTTGACTAAATTCCGTGTTTTGCCAATATGACAGCTCCTTGTTGGGGGATGCGGGGGTGGTGACTGTGTTGGTGGCACATGTCCTTGTTCATATCTACCATGGACACTTGGGGGATGGGCACACGGAAGAATGCCTTACCCTGGGACTGCACAGTTTTAACAACTCCCTTCCTGTTGAGTGGGTTTGGTGAGCTGAAAATTGGTCTAATTATAGGAATGCACTCTTGGTGAGGCTTAGAGTCACTTTGGTAATGCAATTTCCTTAATAATGTTGGATTCTAACTCATTTTCATTCAGTTGCATAGCCTGGTAACCTAGCCAGAGAGCTGGCGCAGTAAGTTATTTTCCCTGGGAAATCCAGTCCCAGCCGTATACGTTAGTCTCATCCATCCTCTCCCTCAAACCCCAGATCATCATTCTTTAATGGCCTCTGTCATGAGGAAAATTAGAAGAATAGCCCAATGTGGGAATGCACACATATAACTTGTCCTATCCATCTACATTTTAAAGATGAGGCTGTCCCCTAACTGCTGTACGATTCTAACTGCCCCACTGAGCTTATCCACATCAAAGTTTCCTTCTCCGTGGTGCATAAGACTGTATCTCACCTGACTAGACTGACTTAAATCAGGATCATAGACCTCTAACCACACGATCATGGCTCTTTCTGGAAGGTCCTCTCGAACTTCCACACGGTAATTAGGGGGAGTAAACTGGGGTGGGTTGTCATTAACATCCTCTAATGATACCTTCAGAAGCACCGTGGAAAGCAGCTGGGGTTCTTCTCTGGCTTGATCCCTGGCTTCAATCTTTACGTAATGCACCTGCTGTTCTTTACGATCCAAGGGGTTCACGATTTTAACCACTCCAGTTGTGCTGTCAATTGAAAATTTATCTGTGTCTGTAAGAATAGAGTACGTCACATGTCCCTTTGGCCCCAGATCTTTAACTGGAGGTGTTTGCTGGAAATCTGGAACTATAGGATTTCCTTTTGCTCTGATCAAATCTGCTCAGTCTCCATTCTCACTGTCTCTGTGTGCATTACCTACAGCTTGGAGTAGAAAGTGTGGCTTTTCCAACCCCCCAAAATTCCACATTATTAACTCTAAATCAGTTAACATTATAGCCCAGACATGAACAGCCTCTTTAAGCAGAATTGTATTTTATTCCTTCTCTGCTTTCTAATACATCAACTTTAGCCCAAGCATAACTCTTTCTTGAAGGACTGAACTGAGAGAATTAGCGAGACTTTGCCAAAACATCAGTGTTCTGAAAATTTCCTTTCAGTTTGCAAAATGAGTAACCATTTAGCCAAACGCTTCCAAACCACACAAGAAGGGTCAGTAACCATGAAGCTTTGAAGAAAGGAGTGGATCGTCCTCTCCCTTGCTTTATCTCCTCTTTTCCAAGAGGTCAACATTTTAGTGTCTGTTACTTGTGACAACTCACTTCTGGTGACAGATTTGGTATCAGGATGCCTCTGGCAGCAAGGAACTGAAAGTATCAGTTAAAGAAAAGAACTTATGCACACAACTGGAGTGAGGTTCCTATGTGCCTTATAACAGGGTTTGACTCTACTGTAATTTTCTTGGCCATTGTGTCTCCGGGGCTAGTAGCAAAATAGCTTCAGCTCTTTCAGACAAGATACTGACAAGACTAGAAGAGAAAGCAATCATTTCTTCCCAGGTCTTAGACCTGAGTAGATTTTTCACAGAAGCGCTTCAAAATTCTTCTCCTAATGTCTAATGTAAAATTCTTGAGAACGTGTATTTCATAATCTACAGGTCGCCACCAATGAGAAGTGATTACTTCATGCTGCAAGGAAATATCTTTCTGGGAATCTGGAAAGCAAGGGACAGAAATATTTTTTAGGGCCTCCTGGGCTCTCACTCTGATCTAGTTCCCAGACCATCCCCAGCCTCACTCATCTTTGTTAAGATGGCCTTGTTGATGCTGAGTTTTGTTCAGAAACCAAAAAAGCTTGAGCATCATAAACATTTCTTTACACATAAGAGCATAGATCGTTAGTGTACATTTTTCTGAGATGGTACTGTAACCCCAAATATAAAAGGGCAGAGGTATAGTAAACATGAGTCTGTGTTCTCAACTCTGTCCAGAGACTACTTGCAGGCCATGTGTTAAGGATATGTGTCCTCTTTAGGGAACCAAAGGCCAGAGACCATCACTCAGGACATACATATCTGCTCCCACTCTCAGTAGCCTTTCATAGCCTATATCTTCTGTATCCTTTGCTAAATAATTCTCATTCTTTTTTTTTTTAACATCTTTATTGGAGTATAATTGCTTTCAATGGTGTGTTAGTTTCTGCTTTATAACAAAGTGAATCAGTTATACATATACATATGTCCCCATATCTCTTCCCTCTTGCGTCTCCCTCCCTCCCACCTTCCCCATCCCACCCCTCTAGGTGGTCACAAAGCACCGAGCTGATCTCCCTGTGCTATGCGGCTGCTTCCCACTAGCTATCTATTTTACGTTTGGTAGAGTAAGTGTGTGTGTGTGCATGCATGCATGTGTGTATGGTCTCTTACAAATCCACAAACCACGAAAAACACTGTACACTAAACGTCTGTGAAACAATTTAATAATATATACTATCTAATGTTACAAGTAGCCTTTAAAAAAGTTTTCTACCTAGAAAACTTAGATGATTGTCACAGTATTATACACTTGTCATACCATTAAAAAGAAGTACCCTAATAAACATATACTAAATTAAAATTTTTAAATAAGTTTTAGCCTCTCAGAAGAGGTTACTGCCTACTAAATTTTCCAGGTAAATAACCTTGTGAATCTCCATGCTACTTAATGTTTAATGGTGGCATTTATATGTCTCCTGTGAACCTGTTCAACATTTGAATTATCATACACTGAGACAAAGAAATCATATGACAAACCTATTTAACTGATGCATCTATGGAACTTTTAAACACATTGAATGAATTATCTGCTTTGGGCATTCAAATATTTATAAAATTACCATTTGATAGATCAGTTGTGCTTTCAGATTCTGAGGAACCTCAAGACAAATAAATATGCAATGTTATTTGTTTACTCAAATATGTGTCTGAAAATATTTTCGTATTGCCATGCAAGAGAGCTACTAAAATTATGTTAGAAGATAGCTAGCTTACATGTATCTGGGCTAAGAAAAATAAAGAAAACCTGAGTAATAGTGTTTGAGTTAAAACAATCTTAGTCACGCCACGTGTACTCTGGTAAGTTCACACATTTGCCTAACCATTTAGAGATGGCAGCTCTTCTTAAAGTGTGCTTACTTTTCTTTTCAAGGTTGTGTGATATTTTGATCTTTGGAAATGCTGAATATATAGGAGTTCAAACTTGAAGACATTTTCTCTCTCAATCTCTTAGTATTCAGATTAATGCAGGGAACACTGAATTCGATCGGGAGAAGGGGAAGCAAGATCCATGCCCTCTGGAGATGACTGAACAAATTACTTGGCAATCTGGATGGGCACGGGCATTCAATAAGTCAGAGTTTAAGTCCTGAAAGTAAACAATGATAGGTCAAACTGCTGGAAGCTCTCCATATGGAAAAAAACAATCTTTTACTTTACCCAACATATTTGGCTATGATGTGTTATTTGGTAGTTAAAAAAGAGAAGATCAGTTTTTAAATTGTTTATTAACATAGGTAAAATTGAACTATGATTCCTAACATTTAATTTAAATATTATCCACTACACACTACCTGTTTTATGCCAAGGACTGGCTTTGGTGCTGGGACCTCAAAAATAATTAATCATGCTACCCAGATTCAAGGAGTGCAATAGGTCGGACACTCCAATAAGTAGACCCTGAGCTTAAGGTTCAGGTATTAGTGATTAATATCAAGGAAGTGCTCCCAGGAGAAAGCAGTCAGGGAGTGGAGAAAACAGGAACCAGAGTCAAAAAATCCAGGAAATGGAGAAATTTCAGTTGACTTTCAAGACTCAGACTGATCCTGTGGGAAGCTCTGGATGTTAAATTACACCTCAGGGTTTGTCCTGCCTGCAGACAAAGGAATAGGGCTCTTATACTCCTGTTGGCCAGGACAGGAGGCAGTGGGGTTATGAGCATGTGGTAGTGGTGAAAGCTCCCAGGTACATCCAGCAGGTCCTATAGGAGACGAGACTCCAGTGCTCTGAGCAGCCCTCTGAAGGATGCAGACATAAACCTTTAAAAGCATAGCATGCTTGGCAGGCAGGTGCAGAGCTGGCCCAAGTGATGGAAAACAATATGTGTGTGACACTAGCAGTGATTACTACCAGAAGCTCATGTTCTCAGAGAGGTTCTAAGCCTTAAAAATATTAGTGTGATAAATATAATAATATATTGACATTCAAAGCAAGTACATACTCGGGGAAAAAGATGAACTCTCTGGGTGGTACAGGTGGGGGTTAAGGAATGCTTGAGTAGAAAGGTGAAGAGAACAGCTAAATGCTCATCTGCTTGCCCCTATAAGCTAAGTGTTAAAAGTGTGAGTCTGGTTTGATTGTCAATGCTTCTTTATGGGAAAATTAATAATATTTCACTCACCCCTTAGAGGAAGATGTCTTTAATCAGTTTATTGTGTGTCCTCTTCTCAAATCCCAGTTGTCCCACTGAATGAACTAATTATGTTCCTTTAAAACCTATTAAAAATACCCTCTTAGAGAAACCTGTTGTCCTTTATGTCAGATGTCCCTAGAGTTCTGTAAGTTCAGTTTGGTTTTTCTGCTTCTGGGCTAATTTCCTCTTCTTTTTTCCAAATACCTTTTTTCTACCCTGTCAGTGAGACCATATTCTTTCCTCATGCATGAGCTGCACTCCCTTGAACATTTCATCCTCCTCCTGCATCCAGAAACCAACTCATTGCCTCCTTAGCTTTCTTCTGACTCTCTCTAAGCTAAAAAAGAAAAGCAGTTTAATTCCTTGCAATCATCATTTAGGGTTGGAATTCCAAGTTCCTGACAAAATGCTAACACATAGACAGTGATCTCAGAATACAAAGTTACATGCTTTCATCTGGAGCTTCCTGTTTTCTATTTCAAGGAGTCTTCAGGCAAACTCTGAAGTCAGACATAAAATCCCAGTTCTGTTGGTTACTTGAGTAACTTTTGACAATATACTTAACCTCTCAAAGTCTCGATTACTGCATCTAGAACATAGAAGTAATAATCTTCCATATCTCATATGATTGCCTTGAGTGTTAATTATGTGCTCAGTGCAGTGCCTGAAATACAGTAGATCCTTAGTAGATAGCAGCTTTTAATGATATACCATAGAAGCCTTACTTCTAGACTATCAGTTCTCTTAATAAATTTACTATTAAATCTTTATTGTATAATTTATATATGCCTACATTAAACTCCTAAGTTTTGCTCCAAGATATGACTCTCAGTCTTTTATAGGTACATATGCCTCCTCCACTGTAAATAATCTTGGTTATCTTATTTCTAAATCCATCACAGTTAGACCAGTATTTCACAGATCGTGTTCCAAAGAACTCTTATATTAAGTGAGATGTTAACTGGTGTTCTGGGAGAATACAGCACAAAATAACTTAATAAAAGCATTTTTTTAAATTTAGTGATTAATTATCCTTTTACAATTTATTTTCAAATATATATGAAAAATACCAAACACATTTATAGAGCTCTTGTGATCACAAAAAATCTCATTTAAGAAAATATTTTTCATTTGCAATTTCCATCATGAAGTTGAAAGCTAAATTACATGGAACATTAAACAATTATGATTTGTTTTTTCTTTGATTCATAGCTTTGCTAACCACCTGTCCAATAGCTTGTCTGATGTTATGTGCCTTAACGTATAATTTTATATGTCTTTGTTATGTTACTAAATGTTTTTTTAAAATATGATAATCGAATGCTGATCATCTGTAACCTCAAGTACATTTTGAGCACCTGCTGTAATCCTAGTGCACATTTTATTTCATGACTTCCTCATTGTGTTCTATTTATGCCTTACAGTATGAAAAATGTTACATGGTCAAATAAGTTTTGAAAACCCTCGATTAAAAGTAACAAATTAGGAGGGGGATTTGCTAGAGGCATAATGATGGCAGTAACGTGAAGGGACACTGACAGAATGGCAGTAATTCAAGCTGCAGTCCCAGGATAACAAAGCATAGGAGAGTAATCAATGCTTATAATGATATTCCTAATCATAAATTAGAATGAACTGTGGTTCAGTGTACTCAAATTAATAAGGAAGGGGGGCTTTCCTGGTGGCGCAGTGGTTGGGAGTCCGCCTGCCGATGCAGGGGACACGGGTTCATGCCCCGGTCCGGGAAGATCCCACATGCCGCGGAGCGGCTGGGCCCGTGAGCCATGGCCGCTAGGCCTGCGCGTCCGGAGCCTGTGCTCCGCAGCGGGAGAGGCCACAGCGGTGAGAGGCCTGCGTACCACACACACAAAAAAATTAATAAGGCAGGGGTATATGTAATCTATTTTACAGTAATGTCTATTTAACATACAATTTTTTAAAGAAATTTTGAAATTGAAATGAGAACTTCAGTTATACTGAAAAATGTAAAATACTTCATTCCATAATGATGTTGGTTAAATAACTTGTTAATTTTGAAATATGAATTCTACTTTATGAATGACCATTACTTATTAACTATTTCAGTTAGCTAGCATAATAAGGGTGGTGCAGTGCCTTGAACACATTGCATTAGCCAAGCTAGGCTCTGCAATAGGTGTGTCCAGTCTTTAGCACTGTTAATCATAATTAAAAAATTAGTTTATTTTAGCCCTTTATCACACAACAACATACAGCAGTATCATATACAACATTATCAAATTAAGCTTAAAATTAAATGATGTGTTTGATCATTTCTCATTCAAATGTAATAGATGACCTATTGACTCTCAAAGTTATTTCTACTTTTCTTATTTTAAATGCATATTCTGTATTCTTTCTAAATATGTCTCTTTATTTGTGGAAGGAAATTAAAGAAACTTAATACTATCCTAGAAAGGTGGGCACAGTTTTATAATGTCAGACTCAGGGTTAAAGGTCAGTAGAGTGGGACTTCTAGGGATGAGGTTAATGATGAGGTTGTGTTCATTGAATATTATTCTACTTCACAGTGGCCTGAGTCTTCAAATTCTCTCTTAAAAGAGAGCTAACATTTGTTAGTGACTAAATGCCAGGTACTGATCTAAGCTTAGAGCTTTATGTGTATAAACATATTTAATCTTCACAAGAATCTCATGAGAGAAAAACTATAAGAACAAATATTAAGATACTATCTCGATTTTAGAGATGTGAAAAATGTTTTACAGTTATGGTTTAAAATAATTTCTTACCCCAAATTCATATGTTCCCATTTACTCTTTCCCTGCTACGAATTAAAGTTGGATTTTCTAGATTGTGAAGAAAGGGAAGTAATTGTTAACTCAATGTATATTTCGTTCAGGAAGATGGGATCTGTCAAGAGAAAACTTCATTGATGTCATAAGAAGTTTGTGAACTAATGATAAAATCAGGGATGGGGGTGGATACACTTGATGACTTGGAAAGGTATCTTATTGATAGTTAACTGTTCAGTTGACTATCAGGTGTAAGGCTTGGTTTTTGTCATATTTTGCAACTAGCTTTTGTGTAACCTCTGGAAAACTCTCCAGGTTTCAGTTTCTTATAAAATAAGGTATGAGTCTAAATTATTTCTAAGTTGTCTAATTTTTGTGATACTCCAAAGGTATGCTACCAGAGATTCACCAAAGCCAATTCATTCCCTAAGTGTCTAATACATGTCTTGTACAATAGTAACTAATATGAGAGGGAAGGAAGGAAGGGAGGGAGGGAGGGAGGAAAAAAGGAAGAAAGGGGGAGGGGAGGGGAGGGGAGGGAGGAAGGGAAATTCCTATCTTTCAGTTCGTAATTTAGTTGTCAGAAAAAAGGCACACACATGTTAAAAATTCTGTAAACAATCCTTTTATCCTTTTATGACAATGAAAGTGTCATAGCAATTTAGAAATTAATGTTTGCGCTAATAGTCTTAACCAGGACACATGAACTGAAGGAGAGTGATGACTATTGTGGTAGGTAAAGAACACTGGACTAGGAGTCAGAAAATTTCATACAAATCCCAATTTTTGCAAAATCGTTCTTATTGAGTGGAAATCATAATAATTATTGAGCATCTATCATGAATTAGGTATTTCAATAACTACTTTGTATATGTTAATAATCCTCAGTTTTATTGAACCAAAGTTGGAGCCTTCAAAAAAAATTTTTTTTAACATCTTTATTGGGGTATAATTGCTTTACAGTGGTGTGTTAGTTTCTGCTTTATAACAAAGTGAATCAGTCATACATAAACATATGTTCCCATATGTCTTCCTTCTTGCGTCTCCCTCCCTCCCACCCTCCGTATCCCACCGCTCCAGGCTGTCACAAAGCACCAAGCCAATATCCCTGTGCCATGCGGCTGCTTCCCACTAGCTATCTACCTTACTACGTTTGTTAGTGTGTATATGTCCATGGCTCTCTCTCGCCCTGTCAGAGCTCACCCTTCCCCCTCCCCATAACCTCAAGTCCGTTATCTAGGAGGTCTGCGTCTTTATTCCTGCCTTACCCCTAGGTTCTTCATGACATTTTTTTTTCTTAAATTCCACATATATGTGTTAGCATACGGTATTTGTCTTTTTCTTTCTGACTTACTTCACTCTGTATGACAGACTCTAGGTCTATCCACCTCATTACAAATAGCTCAATTTCGTTTCTTTTTATGGCTGAGTAATATTCCATTGTATATATGTGCCACATCTTCTTTATCCATTCATCCGATGATGGGCACTTAGGTTGTTTCCATCTCTGGGCTATTGTAAATAGAGCTGCAATGAACATTTTGGTACATGATTCTTTTTGAATTTTGGTTTTCTCAGGGTATATGCCCAGTAGTGGGATTGCTGGGTCATATGGTAGTTCTATTTGTCGTTTTTAAGGAACCTCCATACTGTTCTCCATAGTGGCTGAACCAGTTCACATTCCCACCAGCAGTGCAAGAGTGTTCCCTTTTCTCCACACCCTCTCCAGCATTTATTGTTTCTAGATTTTTTGATGATGGCCATTCTGACTGGTGTGAGATGATATCTCATTGTAGTTTTGATTTGCATTTCTCTAATGATTAATGATGTTGAGCATTCTTTCATGTGTTTGTTGGCAGTCTGTATATCTTCTTTGGAGAAATGTCTATTTAGGTCTTCTGCCCATTTTTGGATTGGGTTGTTTTTTTTTTTTGTTATTGAGCTGCATGAGCTGCTTGTAAATTTTGGAGATTAATCCTTTGTCAGTTGCTTCATTTGCAAATATTTTCTCCCATTCTGAGGGTTGTCTTTTGGTCTTGTTTATGGTTTCCTTTGCTGTGCAAAAGCTTTGAAGTTTCATTAGGTCCCATTTGTTTATTTTTGTTTTTATTTTCATTACTCTAGGAGGTGGGTCAAAAAGGATCTTGCTGTGATTTATGTCATAGAGTGTTCTGCCTATGTTTTCCTCTAAGAGTTTGATAGTTTCTGGCCTTACATTTAGGTCTTTAATCCATTTTGAGCTTATTTTTGTGTACGGTGTTAGGGAGTGATCTAATCTCATACTTTTACATGTACCTGTCCAGTTTTCCCAGCACCACTGATTGAAGAGGCTGTCCTTTCTCCACTGTAAATTCCTGCCACCTTTATCAAAGATAAGGTGTCCATATGTGCGTGGGTTTATCTCTGGGCTTTCTATACTGTTCCATTGATCTATCTTTCTGTTTTTGTGCGAGTACCATACCGTCTTGATAACTGTAGCTTTGTAGTATAGTCTGAAGTCAGGGAGCCTGATTCCTCCAGTTCCTTCTTTCGTTCTCAAGATTGCTTTGGCTATTCGGGGTCTTTTGTGTTTCCATACAAATTGTGAAATTTTTTGTTCTAGTTCTGTGAAAAATGCCAGTGGTAGTTTGATAGGGATTGCATTGAATCTATAGATTGCTTTGGGTAGTAGAGTCATTTTCACAATGTTGATTCTTCCAATCCAAGAACATGGTATATCTCTCCATCTCTTTGTATCATCTTTAATTTCTTTCATCAGTGTCTTATAATTTTCTGCATACAGGTCTTTTGTCTCCTTAGGTAGGTTTATTCCTAGATATTTTATTCTTTTTGTTGCAATGGTAAATGGGAGTGTTTTCTTGATTTCACTTTCAGATTTTTCATCATTAGTATATAGGAATGCCAGAGATTTCTGTGCATTAATTTTGTATCCTGCCACTTTACCAAATTCATTGATTATCTCTAGTAGTTTTCTGGGAGCATCTTTAGGGTTCTCTATGTATAGGATCATGTCATCTGCAAACAGTGACAGCTTTACTTCTTCTTTTCCGATTTGGATTCCTTTTATTTCCTTTTCTTCTCTGATTGCTGTGGCTAAAACTTCCAAAACTATGTTGAATAAGAGTGGTGAGAGTGGGCAACCTTGTCTTGTTCCTGATCTTAGTGGAAATGCTTTCAGTTTTTCACCATTGAGGATGATGTTGGCTGTGGGCTTGTCATATATGGCCTTTATTATGTTGAGGAAAGTTCCCTCTATGCCTACTTTCTGCAGGGTTTTTATCCTAAATGGGTGTTGAATTTTGTCAAAAGCTTTCTCTGCATCTATTGAGATGATCATATGGTTTTTCTCCTTCAATTTGTTGATATGGTTTATCACATTGATAGATTTGCGTATATTGAAGAGTCCTTGCAGTCCTGGAATAAACCCCACTTGATCATGATGTATGATCCTTTTAATGTGCTGTTGGATTCTGTTTGCTAGTATTTTGTTGAGGATTTTTGCATCTATGTTCATCAGTGATATTGGCCTGTAGTTTTCTTTCTTTGTGACATCCTTGTCTGGTTTTGCTATCAAGGTGATGGTGGCCTCGTAGAAGGAGTTTGGGAGTGTTCCTCCCTCTGCTGTATTTTGGAAGAGTTTGAGAAGGATAGGTGTTAGCTCTTCACTAAATGTTTGATAGAATTCGCCTGTGAAGCCATCTGGTCCTGGGCTTTTCTTTGTTGGAAGGTTTTTAATCACAGTTTCAATTTCAGTGTTTGTGATTGGTCTGTTCATATTTTCTATTTCTTCCTGATTCAGTCTTGGCAGGTTGTGCATTTCTAAGAATTTGTCCATTTCTTCCAGGTTGTCCATTTTATTGGCATAGAGTTGCTTGTAGTAATCTCTCATGATCTCTTTTATCTCTGCAGTGTCAGTTGTTACCTCTCCTTTTTCATTTCTAATTCTATTGATTTGAGTCTTCTCCCTTTTTTTCTTGATGAGTCTGGCTAGTGGTTTATCTATTTTGTTTATCTTCTCAAAGAACCAGCTTTTAGTTTTATTGATCTTTGCTATTGTTTCCTTCTTTTCTTTTTCATTTATTTCTGATCTGATTTTTATGATTTCTTTCCTTCTGCTAGCTTTGGGGTTTTTTTGTTCTTCTTTCTCTAATTGCTTGAGGTGCAAGGTTAGGTTGTTTATTCGAGATGTTTCCTGCTTCTTAAGGTGGGCTTGTATTGCTATAAACTTCCCCCTTAGAACTGCTTTTGCTGCATCCCATAGGTTTTGGGTCGTTGTGTCTCCATTGTCATTTGTTTCTAGGTATTTTTTTATATCCTCTTTGATTTCTTCAGTGATCACTTCATTATTAAGTAGTGTATTGTTTAGCCTCCATGTGTTTGTATTTTTTACAGATCTTTTCCTGTAATTGATATCTAGTCTCATGGCTTTGTGGTCAGAAAAGATACTTGATACAATTTCAATTTTCTTAAATTTACCAAGGCTTGATTTGTGACCCAAGATATGATCTATCCTGGAGAATGTTCCATGAGCACTTGAGAAAAATGTGTATTCTGTTGTTTTTGGATGGAGTGTCCTATAAATATCAATTAAGTGCATGCTGTTTAATGTATCATTTAAAGCTTGTGTTTCCTTATTTATTTTCATTTTGGATGATCTGTCCATGGGTGAAAGTGGGGTGTTTAAGTCCCCTACTATGAATGTGTTACTGTCGATTTCCCCTTTTATGGCTGTTAGTATTTGCCTTATGTATTGAGGTGCTCCTATGTTGGGTGCATAAATATTTACAATTGTTATATCTTCTTCTTGGATCGATCCCTTGATGATTATGTAGTGTCCTTCTTTCTCTCTTTTAATAGTCCTTATTTTAAAGTCTATTTTGTCTGATATGAGAATTGCTACTCCAGCTTTCTTTTGGTTTCCCTTTGCATGGAATATCTTTTTCCATCCCCTTACTTTCAGTCTGTATGTGTCTCTAGGTCTGAAGTGGGTCTCTTGTAGACAGCATATATATGGGTCTTGTTTTTGTATCCATTCAGCTAATCTTTGTCTTTTGGTGGGAGCATTTAGTCCATTTACATTTAAGGTAATTATCGATATGTATGTTCCTATTCCCATTTTCTAAATTGTTTTGGGTTCGTTATTATAGGTCTTTTCCTTCCCTTGTGTTTCTTGGCTAGAGAAGATCCTTTAGCATTTGTTGTAAAGCTGGTTTGGTGGTGCTGAACTCTCTCAGCTTTTGCTTGTCTGTAAAGGTTTTAATTTCTCCATCAAATCTGAATGAGATCCTTGCTGGGTAGAGTAGTCTTGGCTGCAGGTTTTTCTCCTTCATCACTTTCAGTATGTCCTGCCACTCCCTTCTGGCTTGTAGGGTTTCTGCTGAGAGATCAGCTGTTAACCTTATGGGGATTCCCTTATGTGTTATTTGTTGTTTTTCCTTTGCTGCTTTTAATATGCTTTCTTTGTATTTAATTTTTGACAGTTTGATTAATATGTGTCTTGGAGTATTTCTCCATGTATTTATCCTGTATGGGACTCTCTGTGCTTCCTGGACTTGATTAACTATTTCCTTTCCCATATTAGGGAAGTTTTCAACTATAATCTCTTCAAATATTTTCTCAGTCCCTTTCTTTTTCTCTTCTTCTTCTGGAACCCCTATAATTCGAATGTTGGTGCGTTTAATGTTGTCCCAGAGGTCTCTGAGACTGTCCTCAGTTCTTTTCATTCTTTTTTCTTTATTCTGCTCTGAAGCAGTTATTTCCACTATTTTATCTTCCAGGTCACTTATCTGTTCTTCTGCCTCAGTTATTCTGCTATTGATCCCATCTAGAGTACTTTTAATTTCATTTATTGTGTTGTTCATCGTTGCTTGTTTCATCTTTATTTCTTCTAGGTCCTTGTTAACTGTTTCTTGCATTTTGTCCTTTCTATTTCCAAGATTTCGGATCATCCTTACTATCATTATTCTGAATTCTTTTTCAGGTAGACTGGCTATTTCCTCTTCATTTGTTAGGTCTGGTGGGTTTTTATCTTGCTCCTTCATCTGCTGTGTGTTTCTCTGTCTTCTCATTTTGCTTATCTTACTGTGTTTGGGGTCTCCTTTTTGCAGGCTGCAGGTTTGTAGTTCCCGCTGTTTTTGATGTCTGTCTCCAGTGGCTAAGGTTGGTTCAGTGGGTTGTGTAGGCTTCCTGGTGGAGGGGACTAGTGCCTGTGTTGTGGTGGATGAGGCTGGATCTTGTCTCTCTAGTGGGCAGGTTCACGTCTGGTGGTGTGTTTTGGGGTGTCTGTAGCCTCTCTGCTAATGGGTGGGGTTGTGTTCCTGTTTTGCTAGTTGTTTGGCATAGATTGTCCAGCACTGTGGCTTGCTGGTCGTTGAGTGAAGCTGGGTGCTAGTGTTAAGATGGAGGTCTCTGGGAGATTTTCGCCGTTTGATATTATGTGGAGCTGGGAGGTCTCTTGTGGACCAGTGTCCTGAAGTTGGCTCTCCCACCTCAGAGGCACAGCCCTGACTCCTGGCTGGAGCACCAAGAGCCTTTCATCCACACGGCTCAGAATAAAAGGGAGAAAAAGTAGAGAGAATTAGAAGTATGAGGAAAGAAAAAAGGAAAGGAGGGAAGGAAGGAAGGAAGAAAGAAAGAAAGAAGCAAAGAAGGAAAGAAGGCAAGAAGGAAAGAAAGGAGGGAGGGAGGGAAGAAGGAAGGAAGGAGGGAAAGAAGGAAAAAAGAAAGAAAGAAGATACAGTAAAAATAAAATAAAGTATAATAAAGTTATTGAATTAAAAAATTCTTATTTAGAGAAAAAAAAAGGGACGGAAAGAACCTTAGGACAAATGTTGGAAGCAAAGCTATACAGACAAAGTCTTACACAGAAGCATACACATACACCCTCACTAAAAGAGGTAAAGGGGGAAAAATCATAAATCTTGCTGTCAGAGACCACCTCCTCAATTTCGGATGATTCGTTGTCTAAAGGAGGGAAGGAAGGAAGGAAAGAAAAAAAGAACGAAGGTAAAGTATAATAACGTTATTAAAATTAAAATTATTATTAAGAAAAAAATTTTAAAAAAAACCATGGACGGATAGAACACTAGGACAAATGGTGGAAGCAAGACTATACAGACAAGATCTCACACAGAAGCATACACATACACCTTCACACAAAGAGGAATAGGGAAAAAAAAATCATAGATCTTTCTCCTAAAGTCCACTTCCTTAATTTGGGATGATTGGTTGTCTATTCAGGTGTTCCACAGATGCAGGGTATATCAGGTTGATTGTGGAGCTTTAATCCGCTGCTTCTGATGCTGCTGGGAGAGATTTCCCTTTCTCTTCTTTGTTTTCACAGCTCACAGGGGCTCAGCTTTGGATTTGGCCCCGCCTCTGCGTGTAGGTCGCTGGAGGGCGTCTGTTTTTTGCTCAGACAGGACGGGGTTAAAGGAGCCGCTGATTCGGGGGCTCTGGCGCACTCAGGCCGGCGGGGAGGGATGGGCACTGCGTGCGGGGCGGGCCTGCGGTGGCAAAGTCTGGCGTGACTTTGCACCAGCCTGAGGCCCGCCGTGCGTTCTCCCGGGGAAGTTGTCCCTGGATCCCGGGAACCTGGCCGTGGCGGGCTGCACAGGCTCCGCGGAAGGGGGGTGTGGAGAGTGACCTGTGCTCGCACACAGGCCCCTTGGTGGCGGCAGCAGCAGCCTTAGCGTCTCCCGCCCTTCTCTGTGGTCCGTGCTTTTAGCCGCGGCTCGCGCCCGTCTCTGGAGTTCCTTTAAGCAGCGCTCTTAAACCCCTCTCCTCACGCACCAGGAAACAGAGAGGTAAGAAAAAGTCTCTTGCCTCTTCGGCAGGTGCAGAATTTTCCCCAGACTCCCTCCCGGGTAGCACCAACCCCTTCAGGCTATGTTCAAGCCGCCAACCCCAGTCCTCTCCCTGCGCTCCGTCTGAAACCGAAACCGAAACCCGAGCCTCAGAGCCTCAGCTCCCAGCCCCGCCCGCCCCGGCGGGTGAGCAGACAAGCCTCTCGGGCTGGTGAGTGCCGGTCGGCCCTGATCCTCTGTGCGGGAATCTCGCCGCTTTGTCCTCCGCACCCGTTGCTGCGCTCTCCTCCGCGGCTTCGAAGCTCCCCCCTCCGCCTCCCGCAGTCTCCGCCCGCGAAGGGGCTTCCTAGTGTGTGGAAACTTTTCCTCCGCACAGCTCCCTCCCACTGGTGCAGGTCGCATCCCTATTCTTTTGTCTCTGTTTTTTCTTTTTTTTTTTTCTTTTGCCCTACCCAGATACGTGGGGAGTTTCTTGCCTTTTGGGAGGTCTGAGGTCTTCTGCCAGCGTTTAGTAGGTGTTCTGTAGGAGTTGTTCCACGTGTAGATGTATTTCTGGTGTATCTGTGGGGAGGAAGGTGATCTCCGCGTCTTACTCTTCCGCCATCTTCGAGGCCCCCCCTGAGCCTTCAAAATTTAGTGATTAAAAGCACAACATTTCTTTTTCTGGTAGAAAAACTTCTGTTTGTGTGTTACGAGCTTTTTCATGAGTCCTTATATTCAGGAAGTTGCAGAAATTGAGTGAGCAGTCATTTCATTTGGCTGGGCAGTAATTTACTTAGCCTGCAGTATGATAGCAACTTTCCCTGCTTAATTGAGAGAAAAGGTTAATAGAGAGTAGGAAAGAAAATTTCAGTATAGTTCTTAAGTGTTCATCATACCAGCTTTTAGTGCCAGTGGAAGGTTTTGTTCCATAGACAAACCTAATGGTTCAAAATGTTCTGTTCTTTGGGGGCATGGAAAATGGCTTTATGTTTGTTTGGTTTGTTTTCTGAAGAAAATTTCCAGAGCTGGGATTAACTCAAAATCTTTTTTGAATCTTACAAAGAGTAAGGGCGCTTATTAAATGTGGCAACCTCTGCCAGATACTCCCTTCAGTATAAAAAGCTCCGTTAAGCCAGGGTATTGGGCACTTTCTCACTGCATGATATGTACGTGTGTGTATGTGTGTGTGTTTCTGTGTGAGTTTAATTTATGAAACCAATTTCAACACTGCATTCTTTAAAAGCTACAATCCTAGATTTTATAGAGAAGAAAAGATGTTTGGAAATCATTTACTACACTACCAAATCTGAATGCCAGTGAGCTACAATTTACCAATATACTGTATTCTTCACTAAAGTTGCCTTCTTTTGTTTTCAGAGGGCATGTAAGGAGAAGGCCAGAACGGGCAAGAATGTTTTTTTGCCTTTTTTTTTCTTTTTTGCTAATCCAGAATTCTTTGATCTCTGTATATTTTGCAACCAATAGGAAACTGAAAGATGTATAATTGAAAAATAAATTAAAATGTTAAATTTGAGGACACAGTGTTTTGAATAAAAGCCTCAGATAATGTGAACTTGATAAGTTCATCTATTATAAATAAAGATGTAGCATAAATGAGAAATTTCGTGTCTTGTGAGGCTGAAGAAGTTTTAAAATGCATCTAATACAATGAAATATTATAAGGAATTAATTTATAAACCAAATCATTGATCTGTAGAAATTTGGTGATAACATCTCACTTCTTTTGCACATTTTCAAAGATAATATATTGTGTGAGAGCCCTAGAACTCAAAGCTGAAATGGATCTTAAAATGCTCTTTATTATTTTACTCTTTGAGTAGATATTATTTCTTGAAGTATCATAGAATGTTAGATCCAGAAAGGAGTAAGGGATGGAACTAAACATTTACGTAAGAGGGAAGTGTAAAGGCAAAGCAGTTGTGATTGTCTAGGTTCATGTGAGATTTGTCTGTACTCACATGACATTAAGTAGCTCATTTAGGTGAATCTCAACAGTTTATGAACTTGCAGAGGAAAAATAAATACTCTTCACATTAGTACATTTTGTTTTACTTACTAATATTATTAAACCAAATATTTATATCTTGATACACAGGTGGTGACATTTATAATTTTTCAAGAAGTTTTCTTTATATTACTGTATAAAATTTTCACATTACTTTATTGAGTGCAAGCCCTGTTGGTGTTAAATCAGTGTAGTCAGATTAAAATTACTTAGAACAGTAATTGGACAAAAGATATAGGTAGGGACTTCCCTGGTGGTATAGTAGTTAAGAATCCGCCTGCCAGTGCAGGGGACATGGGTTCGAGGCCTGGTCCGGGAAGATCCCACATACCACGGAGCAACTAAGCCCGTGCACCACAACTACTGAGCCTGCACTCTAGAGTCTGCGAGCCACAACTACTGGGAGCCCGTGTGCCACAACTACTGAATCCCACGCGCCTAGAGCCCATGCTCCGCAACAAGAGAAGCCACCGCAATGAGAAGCCTGCGCACCGCAAGGAAGACTAGTCCCTGCTCACCACAACTAGGAAAAGCCCGCACCCAGCAACGAAAACCCAACGCAGCCAGAAAATAAAGAAAGAAATTTATAAAAAAAAAAAAAAAAGAAAGAAAAAGAGTGAAAGAAAGCAGAACATTAAAAAAAAAAAAACTCATTGATTCCTTTCCCCAAATATAAAACTTATATCCAACTATCAATTTTAATTTATAGGCAGTGACCATTAGAGTTGGATTAGCATCATGCTGATTTTTTTAATTTTGTTTTAATTGAAAATAAAGTATGCGTCTAATCAGGGTGAATAATGTCCACAGAAATGTGCACCTGTGCTTTGTGGCTGAATTTATTTACATTTACATTAACTGATTAGCTCCTGCCAACCAGTTCCACATTCAACAATTATTCATAAAAATGCCTCATTGTTTTTGTTGTATATTTATCCCATTGGATAAGATGGACATGCTGGGTATTTAACTATAGTTAAAGTTAATTGAGAAACTGCTAATTTTTTTAAAGCTATAAACAGAAAGCTACTTAAGTCTTATTAAGCAGAACTTACAAAACAGGAGCTTTCAAAAGCAGTTTACATACCTGGTTTTGTTTTTAACCTAATTATCTACATTTATAGAGATAAACCATGTAATAAACTATATAATAAATCCTAATTGAATAATTCTGGTAGTTTCTGTGATATAAGGATGAAGATCACATGAGCCTGTCCTGAAGTTGGCTCACAGTTTTAGCAGACAGGCACATAAACTGTTTCAATATAGCATGATAATAGCTAAAGCCTAGCACTTATTTAGCACTTTACGTGTGCCTGCTCTGTTTTTAGTAGTTTTATCTCATTTACTCTTCCCAACAGCCCTTAAGAGTGGGTTCTATTACCATCTCCATTTTACAAAAGAGAAAAATGCTGCCCAGAAAGGATGAGTAACTTGCGTAAGGTAACAGTTAATAACTTCTGTGCTGAAGTTGAAACCAAGCAGCCTCAGTCTCACTCAAGAAGCGAAGGTGTACATCAGCTATTGTTGCAGCAGAGATGATGCTGAATTACAGCTCAGGAAATGCGTTCAAATGTGCTAGGTGAGAGCTGCACAGTGATGGAAAAGGAAATGTTTAGGGTGTAGAGTCAGGGACTGGAACAGTTAAAGAGCTTTCTGGGAGAACAGAAGAGATTTAGTGAGGGCAAGGAGCTATGAGACCAGTGGATGTATGCAGGAACTATAGCAGGTTCTTAACTACCACAGCAGAGTCTTCAGAACATCTGAGAAAGAACCCTTGGATACATGTTCAATATACAGTTTCCCAGACCATGTCCTAGAATCTCCGCAGTGAGGCCAAAATGAGCATCTTAATAGAGCACGTCAGGGGATTAACTGCTCTGTATCAGAATTTTCAAGATTCTCTGCCAAACTGTAAAGTTGAAGTTGAGAAGTGTCTGGAAATGAAGCCAGTGAGGTAGATAAGGACCAGATCATAGGCCTTTTAAATTGTCCACTTTCTGATTAGATTATTTCACAAAAATAATAAACAATATTTCAAAATAAGTTTAACATAGGTTAAAAACACAGGTTAAAAGCGGTTCAACAACAAAAAATGAAACAAAATTTGCTCTTTCATATCCTTACTTCACTTATCCTCTAAAGCACTCCATAATAAAGTACTGAATCTTACCTGTTCTTTTATTGAGACACTACATTCCATACCCCTACCCCCAAGGAGCCCATTTATTTGCTTCTTGAACAAATATTTAGGAAACCTTTCAAAAGATATGACCAAGTTCAGCATTCATTGATCTCTTCATTCATTTAATCTAATGATTCTCAATATTGGTGGCAAACAAGGATGACCTGAGCAGCTTTTTATAAATGTATAAAAGGAGAAAATTTATATATATATATATATATATATATATAAATTTATTTTTTCTGGTATCTGCTATGTGAAAACCTTTTTCCCCTTTACTCTGAGGAATATATGTGTAAGATAAGTATACTACCCACAGGGACCTTGAAATCTAGACAGGAAATAAGATATATATCTCCCAAAATATAATGTTAGAATATTATAAGAGCCCCAAAGAGGTGCAGAGAGTGTGCTATAAGAGTTCAGAGGGGGCTTCCCTGGTGGCGCAGTGGTTGAGAGTCCGCCTGCCAATGCAGGGGACACGGGTTCGTGCCCCGGTCAGGGAAGATCCCACATGCCGCGGAGCGGCTGGGCGCGTGAGCCATGGCCGCTGAGCCTGCGCGTCCGGAGCCTGTGTTCCACAACGGGAGAGGCCACAACAGTGAGGGCCCACGTACCGCAAAAAAAAAAAAAAAAAAGTTCAGAGAATTGCAATATTGCTTACTGTTGAAGGCATTAGAGAAGCTTTCTTGGAGGAGTGGGCATTTAAGCTTAGTTGTAAATGAGAACGAGATTTTGATAATAGGGTTACTGGAGAAGGGCATTTCCAAATGTTTAGGTGGAGAGATCATAATGACTGAAAGCAAGTTAAGTGTCAGGATGGGTGAGAATTAGGGTTAAAAAGGATTGTTGGAAAAAAGTTGTCTTGGGAGTTGGACTCAGGTAAGTAAAGGTGAGGGAATTAAAACGGCAGGTGGTTCTCATTTTGAGGGGTGCCTGAATCCCAGTCTAAAGAGTATGGAATTCATTCATGGCCTAACTGAAATGTTGAAATCTTTCAGCAAAGAAGAGGCATGAAGAGCCGTTTCAGAAAGATTAATCTGATGTTAGGGTGTGGGAAGAATTGGCTAGGGGAGAGACTGAGTTAGGGGGATCTCTTAAAATACAATAGTACAGACAAGGATTATAATATTTTAAATCAGGTTTATGAAAACATGGAAAATGATAGTTTGCAAAACAAGCCCTATTCAGAAGTTGGCCTTCCCCATGTATGTTGTGATTGTTTACTTCTAGAAAGTGAAGAAATTAAAAAAAAAAAATTAAAGCTTCATCTGGTCCCCGTCAATGTCTTGTATAACGAATTGTATTGCAGTATATGTCTGCATGTTGAAAGCGTCCAGTTCTGTGCAGGTCAGTGGTTAACAATCAGCTCTCCAAAGAAAAATGCCTTAATTTGTAACATTTTCCAATTTCTGTGGTGTAAAATAATCCTTCCCTGTGGCCAATTTCAAATTATCAATGTGAATGAACTGTCATGTAAATGAACATGAATTTGGGAAGTGTTGGGAGGCAAAGTTCTCCTCTACCAATTTAGGACTGACTGATTTGGGCCCCTCTAATTAACTGATAATGGACAGATTAACAGGAGGAGTTTATTATGCAGATGGAGCTACTCAGTAGTGAGTCACTGAATAGCCAGACAGACGTAAAGGCTTCTATACCAACACAACACAAAAGGGCGCCCGGTTTAGGGCTTCAGTGGGAAAGTAGGGAAGGTTCTGTGGGGCTTTTTGATGCTAATGGACAGCTGGATTCACTTTTCTGGTGCTGAGGGTCAGTCTTTTCCTAAATAGGAAACTCCCTAGGAGAAGGATCAATGGAAGCTGTATTTTCCGGAGGCTCCGCTTAGGTTAGGGTAATGTTTCTTTCTGTGACTACCGACTGTTCAGAAGTTTTCAGTTTAAGATATTTTTATACCACGTTGGTGGGCTGTTAATACTTTTAGGAAGGGATGAAAATAATTCTAGGGAGCCCTGGTGAGGTGACTCTTGCACACCGTCACATGTATCCCACCTCGAAATTGTCTTTTTAGTGTGGTGAATTAAATTATTTTAAAAGAAACTAAAGAACAAAAATGAAAACCCAAAGTTTCCCTTAACAGTTGTGATCTGTGCATAGTAGTGGAGTTGACACCTTCAGTGATCAGGATTTAGCTATTAGGAACGGACAGATTTGGGTGAACACTACAAGGTTTCTTGATAATTTGAGGGAGTTTAGAAAATGAGGTGTGGAAAAAGAGGTAAACTGCATGTGACCCTCATAAAGATTACAGTATATAATACAGCAGAAATTTGCTAAACAAAGTTTTTTTCGTAGAAAATCCTTTGGTCATGGAAATTATCCATCTCTGAGTTATGTCTTAAAGGGTCAGATGTCCTTATGTCTATGAGTTCATGTAATTTACTTGTTCAGAAGGTGTTTATTGAGCATCTATTATGTGCCAGATGACAAGAATCTTAATGTTCATTAAATAATGCCTGTGGAACTGGCCAGTTGGCTGCCACTGTGGTGTGAGAAAAAAAAAAAAAAAAGAAATTTGCTAAACAAAATTGACAATGGGTATAAAGTTGAAGTAAATATTTTGTGTTTATTCTGCTCACTCCCTTTTTTTGGTTTTCCTTTGTTATAAATTGGTTAAGTTGGGTCTATGTGTATTGGCTACAGGAAGATGTTAAACTTCTTGTCTTCTTTGAGACATATGATGAAAGAATAATTTACGTGAAGTCATTTTGGTTTCCAGGTAGCATAAGCTGTGTGGTGGTGATTTTCATGATCACACCCTAACGTTAAGGGGTGGAGAGAAGAAGTAGGTGTCCTTGTTCCTCCTCAGTTTCCTGACCAGCATCTTTCCTGCCTCCCTAATAACTCTTGGTTCAAAGCTTGAAGTTCATCAGACTATTCTACTTGTTACCCCTCTTTATTGTAGTCTTTGTTTGACCCCCATCATATTCTTCCCCCTATTCTTTAAAAAGAATGTGGATCCTTATTCATTTTTATGATTTCCAATATTGCTCTTGAAATAGTTCTTATTTATCCAAATTGTTGCCTCACCTTAGCATCTCAGCTTCTTGTGATTTCCGATGGCCTTGGCCTGCAGTGGCTTGAAGCAAGATTTCGGTTCCCAGCCAGAGATTTGAGGTCGGGCAGTGGCAGTGAGAGCGCTGAATCCTAGCCAACAGACTACCAGGGACCAGTGGACAGTGACAAGGCCCTGGCCCATCAGCTGTGTAGAAATGAATTTTCTAATAGAGACAGAAAGTAGTGAAGCAAGTAAAGTGTTTATTAGGAGGAAAAAAGAGTACAGTACATGTGTGGATAGACACACAGGCGGGCTCAGAGGGAGAGTCGCGCCCTCGTGGTAGTTTCAATCACTTTTATGGGGCATTTCTTCCGGGTTTCCTTTGGCCAATCATCTTACTTTGCCTGGTTGTGAGTCTGTATTTGGTATATCTCAGGGTCCTCCCATGTGTGCGTGTACATCTCTTAGCCAAGATGGATTCTAGCGAAGAGGCCCATGGGAGGTTGACATCACTTACTATGGGGGGGCTCCCCCTCCCTCTTTGAACCTCCAAGGAGCCTTTCTGCACATGTGTAGTCGGGGAGGTCTCCTTGAGTTCGAGAATGTGTAATATGAGGTCTTTCATCTCTTATCTGGGCAGGGCCCAGCCTCCTCCATCATCCTGCTTTTATGGAGTTTCTGTCGACAGGGGAGAAACTGTTCCGCCTGGGGCCCATCTATCTCCTCCCTCACTTGAACTCCTGATTTTTTCATAACTTGTTCTTCATCCTATCTCAGGCAGTGTATACAAGTGCTTACCTGACATCTCCACTCCCATGTCCAACTGGAATTTCAAACTTAACTTGAACAAACCGAACTATTGAATTTTTTTTTTCCACTTCAAATGTGTTACTTCTGCAGTCATTCCTCTCCCAGTAAATTCCTACTTAATCCTTCTGTTTGTTTAGGCACAACCTTAGAAGTCATCCCTGTCTCCTCTGTTTCTCTCCTAGCCCATAACCAAACCATCAGGAAATTCTGTCCTTCTACCATCAAAATATATATACTCTTCAACCAGTTTTCACCACCTGTACTGATGAAACCTTGTCCAAACCACCATCAGCTCTCAACATATTACAATCACCTTCTAAGTGGTCTTTCTGCTTCCATGCTTGCCTTTCTGAATTTCTTTTAACCTGGCATTGCCACATTTTATTCACCACAAGTGAGTTACCAAATCCAGCACACACTTGAGGGGAGAGAATGACACAACGGTGCAAATTTAGGAAAGCAGGGATCTTTGGAGGCCATTCTAGAAGCCAACTACATTAGCCAATATATCAAGTTTTAAGTGCTAGCCCTGGCAGGCAGAATTTAAAGCTAGAAGCTTACTAGCACTCTATAGCAGACACAGAATTCAGCTGTCTTTCAGTTTAAAAGCTGCCAACATTCTCCTACCTACAGAACACTTAAAAAGTCCAAGAATGGAAAGGCAATCTTTTCTTCCAGTTCAATACTATACCAGCCAAATCTGCTCATGAAAAGCTGCTCTGTGTAGTTCAAAGTCAGCCAGCAGCAACTTGCAACCCCTAAGGCCCTGGCATCTGTGTTTTGACCGAGACGACTCACGGCCATTGTCTTTCTGATGTTCTTGGGACCCAGAGGCTTTGCTGAGGTCTGTTCATCCCACACACCATCACTTAATACTCACAACAATGTAAAAGGACTCCTTGCCCTTGGGAAAAGTCTCCATAAGCTGCAGACACACTTCCAGGTTAAAATTCTTAGGATTTGAGGCTTAAAGCTCTTACTTGGACCTTAGCAGTAAAAAGCCTACCGCAGAGCTGTTGAACAGAACACGTGTTCTCTGCATGTGATCCAGCTAGCAAAAAAAAGGAATGAGCTCAGCCAATCACACCGAGTTCATCCATCCCAAATTTACCAGCAAGAAAATTTACCGATTCTTTGCTAGGCAGAGAAACTGAGAGTGTAACACTAGTAAAGCTCCTTCTACATGAAAGGAAACACCAGGAATGAGGAATAAGTGTTCCCTGCAAACTTAATTTCCAAATATTTCATTTGCTTTATAACTTCATTTTCTTTAAATGTAGAAAATTAAACATGGTCACATATCTTTGACTTTATGATTTATTTATGTTTATGTTTAGAAAAGCCCTGCCCATTCTATAATTGATAGATAATACCTATATTTTCTTCAAGTTCTTATGCATTTTCTTTATATTTAGCACTTTAATACATTTAAAGTTTATTTGAATGAAATTTAAGGATGTATTTTTCCCCCTAACACTTAACCAATTAGTAAATCACAGCCTATTAAATAACCTGGTATATTTCTCTATGCCTATTGAAGTTACAATAAATTTAGAACTCAAACTTCTCAACTAGGAGTAAAAATCAGTACATTAGCCTTGGGGGAAAATTTGATAATATATGTGAAATTAGCCAATTATGTGCATATTAACTGAGACTTTATAATTCTATAAATTTATTGAAAGAAATAGTCACAGATCTGTTTTATGATTCTCATCACAGCATTAATTGTAAAGAAAAAAATGAAAATGCAAAAATTATGACAAATGAATAAAGTTATACGATGGTATTTTCACTCATCATAAAGTACATTGAAGAAAAATGTTTGATGCGAGAAAAATCCTGAGAATGTAGTTTGGGGCAAAATTTAGAATAGATAATATACGTTAATTCCAGTCAATTACATATCACAGAAAAAGACTGAAAAAATGTGTGTACATATTTAATCAGTGATTGTCTTAGGTAGTTGGATTTTTATTTGTTTATTTGCTTCCCTATCTACTTACTTATGAATCCTTTTTCTAGTTTGTACTTTTCACACTTGCTTATCTCCTCTAACGAATTTAAGATAACTGGAGGCAAGGACCTTTTCTTAAACATACATCGCAAAATATAGTTTGTGATAGATTCTCAATACTGCTTGTTAAATGTTGTAAATGAAATAAGACCATAATTTCAGTTTGTGGCAGCAGCAGAACATACCAAGAATGTTCAAGAAAATAAGCAGATAGAGGGATAATGGAGATTCAAGTCATAAAGAGGTCTAGCAACAGCTGGTTTGGATTCAGCCTTAGAGATTAGGGATCAGGGACAGAATCTCCTTCCTTTGGAGAAACAGTAGGTGAAAGCAGGAACTCAGCCTTACGATATCTGTACAGTAACTTGGGGAAATTATATAGGAGCTTCGAGATTCAAATATGCACTTCCAGAATCGGGCTATATGAGTTGAAGCTGCAATTTCCTAAAATTGAAGCAAACCAAAGCAAAATAAAATTAATAAGCTAGTCATTGTTGAGGTAACTAATGCCACCATCAACAAAAATGGGCTGGTTTAAAAAAATATATTGTTGATCAGATTAGCTATTTCTATCTTAAATTATGTTGCAGTGTGTCTGGCATGAAGTCGTTGTGCTTTCGGTAGTTGATTTTTCAATTATTTTAAATGAATAAGAGGATATGAATTTTGTCACTATGGTGAAGCTCTAGCACTGCTCAAAGGATAAAGTGCTTGGATTGTAAATGATTTGTGTTTCTTTGTACATATACCATAGCTTGATATAAAGCATACTCTGAGAGAATCTAATTACTACTTTTTTCTAACTTTATACTGAACAACGAATCTTCCAGTCCGTAATGTGGTTTCTGAATGGTTCTCTTCACCAAGAGGAAAGAACTCAAATAGGTGGCCACCCTGAGTTCTTACGTCAAGTTTAGTTTTCATTATTAGTTAATATGTTGGCCAATATCTGATTAAGTACAGTCTCTTATTCATTTAGTTATTCTGAATCATCCCCACAAAACCTGCCTGCCCCTATTTGAGTTGATATAATTTAATTTCTGAAATTTCCAAACTAAGTACCAAGTCCTAATTTCTCCTGTGGGAATGAGCTAGTTTATATCTCTGCTATAGCCTAGTAATTTAGGTTACTTTGGGTTTTGGTCACAACCTTGATTTAGCTTTGGTTTAGTGACAAAACAATGATGTAATGAGATTAGTAATTGGGATTGATCACATCAGAGTAGGACTAAGAGCAAAGCTAACTCCACACTGAGCCAGGCATTTATTGGGATATTGTTTCTCTCAGCTGTCTTTGATATTGATATCAGGCAGGAAGAGATTTTGAAAATTAAGAAGGTGAACTTCAACCAGAGCTTTTGTTTACCTTATGCATCTGTACTAAAGGCCTTTTTTTTTTTTTTTTGCGGTACGCGGGCCTCTCACTGTTGCGGCCTCTCCCGTTGCGGAGCACAGGCTCCGGACACGCAGGCTCAGCGGCCATGGCTCACGGGCCCAGCTGCTCCGCGGCATGGGGGATCTTCCCGGACAGGGGCACGAACCCGCGTTCCCTGCATCGGCAGGCGGACTCTCAACCACTGCGCCACCAGGGAAGCCCCTGATTTTTTTTTTTTTTAATAAGCTTAACTTTATTTGTTTTTTCTCAGCAATAACTTCTAGTAATTCTGACATCAATGTTGATAAAGTACTAGGTTGGTAGTCAGAGTTGGTACCAGGATACTTGAGACTGAGGATTTCACTGAGGTCATTTATCTGCTATTTCCAGCCTCTTGATAAGTTGCCCCTAATTATTCATAGATTTTTTATGAGCCATCTCATTGGAGCCAAGAAAAGGTCTATTCAGCTCCCTGCCATTGTTTTCCTCTTCTCTCGTGTCATTTTCATTTAAATTTAATACTTATTCTTCACCAACATTGTGTGGCAGCTCTTTATTTTTTTATCTTTTATTTTTTGCGGTATGTGGGCCTCTCACTGTTGTGGCCTCTCCCATTGCGGAGCACAGGCTCCGGACGCGCAGGCTCAGCGGCCATGGCTCACGGGCCCAGCCGCTCTGCGGCATGTGGGATCTTCCCAGACCCGGGCACGAACCCGCACCCCCTGCATCGGCAGGCGGACTCTCAAACACTGCGCCACCAGGGAAGACCCGTGTGGCAGCTCTTAGTATGCCAAAGTGGCATGGTGTTGGCAAAACCTCTCTATGTGCTTAAATTTCTATTCCATTGAGAAATTTAAGAAAGAGGGAAATAATCCTATCTTGTTTCTTAGAATTTTATTTTAAAAAGCTCGTTTTATTTCCACTTGTGCCCTCGTTTTCCTCAGAGTCAAAGATGAGTCAACAGTAGGAGATGATAGATACACTGCTCTTCTTGGCATTACTATTCTCCTTCGCACTTAAAGCTTATATCTCTCCTTCTGCCATCCATCTGTCCAGGAAGTTCCATAATCACCCACTCTGAGGAGAGTCTTGTATATTAATTTTAAATTGTCAATACTTTAGCAAAGACTTTCTCCCCTTCCACAATACACCCACAAACAGTTAATATTTCAGTGTTTAGGTGTGTTGTAATTAAAGTATCATTAAGGCACTAGTAACCGTTAGATTCCCATCTAAGATATGAGATTGGCTAAAGTGTCTGAGGTTACTTGATAAAATACAAACTAATCTCTGTGAAAATCTTTGTACTAGAATGTGTACAGTACAAATATTAAGGTTACTTAATGCTCATTAAACACCAAGTAATTGCAAAAATATTTTCAAAGAATAGAATCCTAACTCTGTTGTGGTTTTGGCCATCATATGTTGATCTGAAAGGATGGTAGAAGAAAACATACATGAAAATCTTTGTGAACTTGAAGTAGGACAAGATTTCTTAGGAAAAACACCAGAAAAGTATAAACTATAAAAAACAAACAAAATGGCAAATAAGATAGAAAGCATTGGTCCTTTTGTAGACACTGTTAAGAAAATGAAGAGGCAAGCCCAAACTGGGTGAAAATAATTATAATAAATATATAATAATAAATATATATGACAAAGGATTTATAGTCAAACAACCCAGTGAAAGAGAAGAATAGGCAAAATATTTGAACAGACGTTTCACAAAACAAGATATACTTACTAATGGTCAGTAGTAGTTATACATGTGAGTACATTCATCAAATCTCATCTGGCTATATATTTTGAAAAGTTGCATTTTAGTGTAGGTATGTTGATTTAAAGAAATAAAGTTGATTTAAAGAAAAAGAGGTTGGAGATGAGGGAAGAGTTTGCAAATTTAGGGAAATTATATTCTAAAAACAACAACAAAGTGAGTAGTATCTTCAAAACTAATGAGTAGAAAGAATTCTGAAGAGCAGTATGCATGAGAGGAGGGTGATATGCACGAGAATATCTCTGATATGCTCAAAGGAAATACTTGGCTAGATTTTATTATTGAACTTAAAGATCTTACTTAATGTTAAGCTCAATTTGGAAGAAAATAAAAGAGAACTTAGCATACTTGGGATAGAAATAGAAAGGGGGAAAGTCTACTAATTTGTATAAAATAACATTTTACGTGAAGGAACAATGCTAGGTTCATGTTTATTTAATCACCTAATGTTGGAATGAAGCACACATTTGTTGGACTTAGAACCAGAAAACCAAGTTTTAGCACACTCAGACAATAAGAATTAGGATCGTGTTTTTTTATAGCCTGTCAAGAATGTCTCGTGCCGTCTCTAAAGGGTCAGAAAACCCAAATGTGTCATATGAGCATTAAGGAGATTCCTTCTGTTGGGATGATTTGCTTCTTTTGAAGAATAGCTTTTCCATATTACCATGGGATTTGCTTTCACGTTATTGTGAAAGGACCATTTCCAAAGTCTCTAAAATATATTAGAAGCAAATGAAGGCATAATTATAAAAAAATAATTTATGAAGAAAGTTATGAAAGAACACACACTGTTGGCTCTTATAAACTTCAAGTGCAACTTGAGAGTACTTTGTTAGTTTGTATTTAGATATACACTTGCATTGGTATTGCTGCCATTGAACGAAAGGGTAAATGATTTAAAATGTGAAGTATGGATAAGACTTATCTGAAGGATTTACTATAGTATTTTATCTAAAGGGTGAATAAATTGGAATGACACCTAAATGACAGATCACTGAAACACAAATGGGATAAAAAGCTGAAACTGAAGATTTTGTATCCTATTTTTTGCCATGTATTTCTCAACTTGATAATTAAATGCAGTTTATCAGATGTAACATAAGATTGATTTGCTTTTTTAAAACACTTTTCTCAAGATTTCCTAAGAGCAATGGAATTAAAATGTCACACTATAAGATAGATTTGAAAGTTAAAGTGAGAACAAAGTTTTCTCTAAGAATGATATTCAAATAATCAAGGTTACATGATGCAAATTTTAGAGTCTGCTCTCTATAGTGCTTAGAATGACACATTTATTTCTGGGAAGTTGTGGGAGACCTTAACCCTTAAAGAAGTTAACCATGAAGCTTTATTTTGGGCTCATCTTCTTATGGAAGTTAAAAAAACCTTCATCTGATCCAGGCTTTCAAATTTTTGTAACTGAATGTCATCTCTGTCTCCTGAATATGATTTTTAAGGGCATAATACTTTAATATGCTATGCAGAATGTCAGTATTTTAGGAAAATATCAGATAATTCAACTACATATGAACTGTGCTCTATCACTTGCTTAATTTCTCATGAAAAAGCTAATGATGAGAGGAACAGCTCAAGAGTCTTGTTTTTCTATTGCTCCAAAAATGTTTTACTCATTTCTTATGTTAAAATACTTCAGTAAATTGATTCCTAAGAAAACCTCTTTGTTTCCCCATTACATCATGTAATCAGATAGTGAAAGTCAGAAGTTCAGAATATTTCCTGATTTTGATCTAATAAATGGCCAAGAAGCTCTGAATATATTTAGAAATTAGTCAGTAAGTAACTCACCTCAGTTATCTGGTGCCTGTATTTTCCTGTTTCCTTTAGTAGATTATTGTTCAGTTTTTATCTAATTTCCTCCTTTAGACATTTTAACTCAATGTTCAGGCTTATGTCAATTTCTAAAGAAGGTACATGTTGTATAAAATATTATACTGAGTATCTTGGGTCCTATATTTATAGTTCATATCCATTGTTTCTGGAATAGACAGTCAGAAGTAATCCTACTTTAATGGATATTTAAAATGTGTCCACGTTATTGTGCACCTGAATCAAGTGAATTGAAAACAATATTTGAGTAGAAAGAGACACTAAGAATTTGTAGCAACTGCAGCATGTATTCTTTGAATGTATTCTTTTGTTAGAATTTGGCGGCCAAACTTGTCTACTTGTTCCCTTATCTCAATCAAGGTTAATTCATGTTTTTGCTTTAATCTTTACTGAAAGTTTTTCTGTATTTGTGTCCATGTACATTTGGAAATGGAACTGAAAAAATGTAGGTGTGTATTTTTTTTTCAATGTTTTGTTTGCTTATCTACTTAAATGGAAGAATTCCTCTGAGAGAATGAGTTGAGAGCATAGTAAAATAACTTCTGTTGCTGCCTATTATCAATATCTTTTTCTTGCTTTTAGAAAAAAATAATGACAAGCTTCTAACACGCATCTCTTTATATAGGCTAATCTCCTACTTAAGTTTTAATTGATTACATTTTTAAAGGACTAGAAGAACAGCATTAGCAACATTCTGATAATTCTCTTATATTTGTGTAAATCTTTTGTCCTTAAATTTTTATTTAGCTGAATATAATAAGAAAGTTTGTCAAGAGCTATGAATATGGGAATTTTTAGAATTTAATATTTCTTCATTTTGCAATTGTAAATTAATGGCAGATATGCTTTTCATCATGAATTAAAAACTGGGTACAATGACTCAAATCTCCATAAAAGGAAAATATGAATAACACATATTTGAAAATCAGCCTGAAAGACATTGAAATAGCACCATAGTGAACCATTATAGGTATAGTTTAATTATCAAAAAAAGGTAATATGTTAAGCAAATATAATACTAGATACCATCCTAACATAAAAGATGGTTATTATATTTAATGAAATACACTTGAAATGCAAATTGAGAAGTGATAATTTGATTAATTTCTTAATTATTTCTAAATAAGGAATGATTCATTATACAATAATAATTTGAATTTTTCTACATCCATTTTCACTTATATATTTGTTTTTTATTTTAACAAAAAGAGTTAGGTTCTAAACTAGGAATAATAAAAAATGACTACAAAAAAGTATCTCTCTAATTCAATTTTGTTTTTCTTGTAGAGTACAGATATGAGCCCAGCAAGTAGCACCACTTCACTTCCTGTTAGTCCTCTTACTGAAGAGCCATCGCCTTTCAAGGTAAAAAATAAATTGCAAACATTTTTAATAATTGTTTACAATACTTTTAGGATCTTTAAAAAATATTTATTTTACTATAGTAAAATAGGTAGTTCAGGCATAGATGGTGAGGTTAACTGCTTTAGTTCATAAGGATCTTGTTTCAGATGTTAAAATTTTGTTGTTGTTTTGTCTGTTGTCATTCTACTTACTAAATAAAGGTAGAGTTTGAATAGAAATTGATACTTTATATAACACATTGTTTGCCTTGCATGTAAGAGACAGTAATTTCATTGTAATAGTTTGATGTCACATGAATTATAGGTTTCAAATCTTGTATTTATATTAATTTAAGCAATAAGTTTGGAATGAATTATTCAGCACTCATTGAGTAGTTAAACTTTCATTAGCTGGTTGAATTTTCATTGATGACTCTAGGTCATAATTAATTAATTGTGTGTTCTTTACAAACTAATGGTAAAAATAAAAAATTAACACATGGAATCATTCCTCCAAACACTGCATTTTTAAAATATTTAAGTAAATACTCTAAGTATGATTAGCAGAATTCTTCAGTTTGGGAGTCTGTATACATTACAAATATGAAGTCATCTTCTTGTTTTGCTATTTAAGATTAGATGTTTCTCTTTAAGCCAAAGCTTGTAAATCAGCTATTTTATATGTGTACCAGAGATTTTTGGAGTTCTTTAGGATTATTGTAAATAAAGGGACTCCTTAAGATCATGGGAAAGAAAAAAAAAAAACTTGGAAAGTTGGGATGATACACTTATGTGCAATGGTTTCAGTTTAGTTTAAAGACAGGTGAACATATTTTGGGGGGTTATGATGATTTGTATTTTATCATAACTTTGTCATTGTTTTTCATATGAAGACAAAATCTTATTCAACTTCATATTGCTTACATCTAGTACAGTGACTGATGTGGATTTCCGTATACTCAATATTTGCTCTATTGTTAAAATGAAAATAATAGAAGGTTATAAATTCCATCGTGGGTCTTTAGTTTTCTAATTATAGGTGCTTTGTGGCTTAATGATAGACAATAATAACTGTTAAAGGCTCATTTATGTCAGAGAATTGTTAAATACTAAATAGAATTCTGATTATATCATTTATTGAGAAATATTTTATCATTCTACAACAAAAGGAGAAAATAATACTAATGTTTCAAAGTTTAGTATTCCTTAATATTCCATCTTATGGTAGATGGGACAAAATTTAAAGAAAAATCATATTTTTAAAAAGTTTTTAATTGAATTCTCACAGCATCACTAGAAACCATTTTCTCTTTTTAATATGCTGATAATGACTACCCTCCTTGAAAATTAATGTATTTTTAACAGAGTTAAAAGGAAACGTCAGATATATTCCAAAATCTGCTGACATAAAGCTAATATAAATATAATTATTTTAGTTAGTTTCTCTGACTTGTTCTGAGAGATCAATATTTTTCCCGTGTTAATGTGTAAATATGTAGTTAAAACTTCCAAGTGCTTATAATATGTAATATTGGCTTTTGCTAACCAATATAGTTATAGTACCTCTTAATTTACTTCTTCTGAGATAGGAATATTATTTATATTTTTTCAAAACAATTTTAACAGATATAGAAACATCCACTAGTATTTAGAAGTATCTAAAATTAAGGTTACAAATTATACAACTCCTGCATTTGCTTCTTTTATTTTTAGTTTATAAATTGTTGTCATATAAATGATTAATAGAATTCTTATTTATCCTTATATAAACACAAAATATACAGAAACTCTTTTGAGATGTACCTTAGCAGTATAGTACATTTTAATTGCAAAAAAATTTGTTGAAAACAAAAAAACACGGAAGACATTGAGTTTTCCGATAACGATACCCTGAAAAATCTTGCAATTTTAATTCATTTATGTCCGAAACTTTATTTAAATTTTTGATATTTGACCAACACGGTTAACTAGAAAAAAAATTGATTATCTTTTTTTTTTAACTCCCCAAGAATAAAATAAGATCAATCACCTTTGATACTTTAGTTGTATTTTCTAAGACAGTGATTTCAGCACCCAACTCTATAACCATCTGCCCTAATATTAGACAAGGAAGCCTTTTGAAAGATAAGCTTTGGTGGCCGGTTGAGAGACTTAATTATACCTTTTCTTCTGGGAAATAATTAGGTTAATAAAAGAAAGTATTCCATCCCTTTTCTTGGTCTATTTTGGAAGCACTCATATGACAGTTGGAGGAAGTTATCCTGTTTTGGCTCAAGTGTTTATCCAAGTAAATGCTTTCCTTTAAATGTTATCTTCAGAATGACATTCAGATTAAATTTATTTTAACCATACCATTTGACATAATGACAAATGGTATGTAATATATTTTTAAAATCCCTAATAATTACCTTCCCACTAATATCTCTACCTATATTATTGACTTGAATGTTAGATGAGAAATTGGCTATCAATAGGAATGTACCACAGTGGGATCTATTAAATTTAAGGTAGTAGAAAACTGGTAGTATCCTGGAGACTTACCCAAGGGGTCAAGAGAGGTATGTTAAGCTCTGGAGATACAAGAATCAAAGATGACAATTAAATTTTGTTTGGGACCAGATCCTTCTTTTCCATAATAAGACTGTTTTTTGGCACTACTAGTACTGGAGTACATACTTCAATTTAATTTTTAAACAAAACCAGATCAGCTCTTAAAAATAGCCCAAGCCCTGTATACTTACTCACGACTCTATTCCCTTACCGAACAGTTCACCTTGTGCTGAATTTCTTACCCTTACCATTTAAAACCCATTGCCATAGTGTTTTGTTTGGTTTAGTCTTTCAAAAATGAGGACAGTTCTCACAAAAATCCATCTAGTCTTCTCTTAATAAATTGCAAGATCTAGGAAACTGCCTTTCTTTCAGATAGAACTGACTGATCAGAGATAAGTAGGGTTTCTCCATCTGGACAGGGTACATGGATACCAGTTCACCACAGTCACCATTCCCTATTCACACCTGGCAGTGAAAGCATTTGAGTGAACCCCTTCATATAAAAAGATGTATAATTCACAATCCTCCACCTATATCACAGGTAATAAACGCACAGATTTCCCAGTCAGACTCTTGTTACTGAGAAGTTTCTAGGAGTCCAGGTTTTTATAATTATGCAGACTATTGTTATGGACATATATTTGGAAACAAAGGGCAAACACATAACTTCAATTTTTTAACAGAGTTTTCAGCATTCCATAAAATATATACATATGTGGTCTGACACATATGCCACTACATTATTATGGAAAGGCCAAGGGATAACTAATTTCACATGGGTGGAAACGATATTTTATTAAACAGCCATAATAGAATCATAATAGTGCAAGTTAATTGATCTAAGTGAGACTTTGATATAAGGAAAAAGGGAGTAGACTGCTTAACTGTTAATTAAAAGTTTTATGTTTTTCTGTAGAATAACCAAGTTGACATTGTTAATTTTGATGTGCCCATTCTACCCTATTCTACCTGTTCCCTCTGCCATTCTCCCTGATTTCCTTAATCTGCCTTGTCTCTTCCTTTGTGGCCTCAGTCAGATGTACCACACCAAAAATGCTTTGGGGCCATCAAATATTACTGTTCTTTAGTAGGATGACGCTTTTAATTTATTTGTGTATACACAGGTATTACAGCCTCCATCCATTCCTGGAACTAACATTCTTGAAGCTAAAGCTGGCTCATTGTTCCTGACCCCTCCATTAATAGTACACTTGATTATGGGCCATGTTCTTTTTGCCAACCACATTCATCACATATTTTTAAATTTATTTGTTCTTCAATGAAGCCTGATGGCTAGATCTTAATCCCTTTTCCTCCAGAAAGCATCTTTTTTGATTGCATAAGTTAGACACAGGTATTATCCTGCCTTATTCTTTATCCTTATCCTGTGATAAAGCCAACAGGAAAGAAACAAATTCAATTTGCCTTTTCTTTAGACATTGTTTCAAAAGTGCACCAAGACTGTTCTCCATGCACCAATCTTCAGTCAAAGTCTGAAAATAAAAATCACCCATTGCCTTCATGACCCCATTGACTGCTGCTTCTCTCTGTTAGTGGGTTCCTGGCATGTGTAAGGTGCTTGGGTATCCAGTGCCTAGAATGCACAGTGGAGCCACCCTCCCTGAAGTCCAGCCATCTTCCCCAGGAGCTGACACAGAGTGGTGCTGGGCTCTTTCCTGGGTCTCCTCTCCTATGGAATTCCAAGGTTCTCTGACTACTTTTCTTCATCTCCCTTATTTAAGCAAGGGACACAGAGGAAGAAATAGAGAAATACATGAAGGTCTCGAAAATTTTATCCTGCTAGCCAATGTGGGGATGTTATGATCCACTTGACCATAGAGCCTAAACTCAGGACTTAGTAACATGTAGTAACACACATAGTTTGCTCTCAATAATATAAAATAAATATTGAGTAGGGAAAAAAAACCCAGAAAATATACAGTTATCTACAGTCAACTATTTAGATGGACTATAAATTTTTTTCCTATAGTTTCTATAATGACCACTTATTTCTATTTTAAGAACAATATATTTTTTTAAGAAAGCAGAAAAGAGAGTTGGGAACATTAGAGGCAGTGTAGCCTAGTTAAGAGACTTCCTAGGATCAAATCCCAGTTCTGCCACTTTCTATTTTTATAACTGTGAGTCAGTTACTTTGTGTCTCAATTTCTCCATCTGTAAAATGGGAACAATAGCAATTGCTTCTTCATTGTGTTCTTATAAGGTTAAACAAGTTATTAAATAGAAAGTGCTTAGAATAGCACATAGCAAACAGTATATGTTTTAACCAATCTTTTTTTTACAGAGATATCCGTTAGTTTAAAGCAAGAAAGTTCTATATATTAGAAATAACATGAAACAGAAATATTTCCACTCAACTCCTTGTACTTCATTTCTAAATGTGAGAGTAGAAATATAAAGTCTTTACTTTGATGAAGAATAATGTTTAATATTCATTCCTAGAAGGCATGCTACTTATTTTATACCCTCGAGTATTCAGATGAGCTCATATATCAGTTTCCTCTCATGAAAAATGATTAATGGAAATGTTTATCAATTATGAGGGAGAAGAAGTTAATATAATGAATTTGTCTTAAGGGGAAACTGGTAAATATACATAAAACATTACTTGGAAAAAAGGAATACATAATAGTTTGTGTAACCATAGGATGTATGGTATCTTTTTATCAGGAACACGCCACAGTATATTTTTCTTTAATTCCCCAAACCTCCTCCTGTGCATTAACCTGGTAACTTTCTAAATACAATCTCCACTGAAGGAACATTATTTAATCACATTAGATTCTGGGAAAAACCTCATTGTGAACAAAGCACTATTGATATTTTACTCTTTATATAACATCAATATACTAAGTAGTGTCAGTTTATTTGGTCTAAAAACACCATAATGGAAAAGAACACATTTGGAGGCTCTGAGGGAGTGGAGTCAGATAGTGGTGTGACCTCATAACATCATCTGTTGCATATCCTGCCTTGGTTGAGATTTTTTTGTGTGTTTATTGTTGTTTTTCATTTACTGAATTTAATGGTCACTTTTTATTTTTGGAATTCACTTTTTGGTTGTCCCAGAAAGAGCCCAAAATGGTATATTCTGCATTTTTGGTTAGTTTTTGACTAGGCCATCCATTCATTCATCTGTTGATGACTCAATTTATAAAATACCTACCACGTGCTTGATAATGTTCTAGACACTGGTGCTTCAATGTAAACAACACAGACTGAATTCCTGCTTTCATGGTATTTGGGTTCTAGTGAGGAGTGATACACAGCAAAAGAATAAATATATAGCAAACCACTGGAGTGTTTTGGGAAAAAAGAATGACATAATCAGACTTTATTTCAAAACTGTTACTCTGATTTCCGTGTAGACGTAGGCAGCAAAAGGACATGGTAGAAGAAGGAAGGCAAAGCTCCTATAGGTAAGAGATGGCGTGGTAAATGTTGACAGGCTAATAAACACTGGTGGGATTTTAGATACATTTTGAGTGTGAGTCATCAGGATTTGTTAATAGATTGTATGTGGGATATCAACAAAGAGCAATATCAAAGATTATCCCTGATTCTAAGGTTCTCTATATTTTCCTATTTTTACCTCTTTTGCTATCTTTCTGATGTTGCAAATAAATAGGTATCATGATGTAGCAATTAACAGAGTCTTCTCTGTGCATGCACACCCTGGGGTCTCTTCCTCTTTTCATAAGGACACCAGTCGTAGTGGATTAGAGCCCTCACCCCCCATCCCACCACCACCGTGGCCTCATTTTAACATCTCTTTAAAGACCTTGTATCCAAATACGGTTACATTCTGAGGTCCTGGGGGTTGAAACTCCGACCTGCAAATTTTGAGGGGACAAAATTCAGCCCATAACAGACAGACTCAAGACTGCTATGTTAATTCTTTCCTGAACACAAGGCCAACCTTGACTCAAGGAAAGGAAAAATAAATTGCACCTCTTGATGGGGAATGACAAGGATTTGGAGCATTTTTAATCTACCATATAAATATGTGATATTCCTTTATTGATCCAGTTTTCAGTGCTATTAAATTCTCAGTGATGTGTGAGGGAGTTTGGATTTGAGGGAATGAAATAGGAAATGAGAGATTTCCTTAAATGTTTACACATATGCATCTGTGCACTTATTTGAGTATATTTTCCAATGCTATTTTAATTTCCATTAAATTTGGAAACTTCAGTTAAATGTCACCATATTTGAATTAACTTATAGTCCTTAAAACCTTGTGGTTGAGAATATCAAAGAATCATGGCTATAAAAATATTTTGCTAAAGCCTTGATTATAAACACTGAGAGGAAAATTGAAATAACAACTACCAAACAATACTTTCTATATTATGTCTATATAGTATTATTTTATGTTAACATTTTTCCTTCTGGTTTTGTCAAGATAAATTTTGAATAAACACTGTATCTATTATTTAACTTTTGCAGACAGCATCACTGATGTATTATGAATATTCACTGGAAAGAAAAATAATAATTGTATATCCTGATAAATCAAGTAAAATTATTTTAAAATAAATGAAAATTACTTTTACATAAATTAAAGCCAAAACAAATTTTAATTTTTCTTAAAAGGTATGCAGTATCTCTCAGACATAGCAGACCTCAAGGGGAAAAAAAATAATGGAAATAATAAGCAAATACTTTCATGTCGCTTGCTAGCTTTATATTGCTGTCAAATCTTTCTCACACACTATCCAAATGGTTTCAGTAAGGCATGTCCAAGATATAGAACTTGTCAACATTAATACATGCTAAAAATAATGGCATACACCCTCCCACCCCATCCACAGGTCACATATTCATTTTCTTCCTTAAATGTAAATCTCATTGAATTTCTTCATCTTTGCATAGGTTGCTGCCTTAGATTTCTCCTAACTTTTTTGAGTTCTCCATGTGGTAATGAGAGAAAACTTTCATGGTATAAAGCTTTATTTTAGCATACTTTCAGAGCATTGGGCCATACTCTGCTTACTGTGGCCACAAAGTCCCTTTGACATATTTAGTGGACAAGATTTACTCAGCATCTGTTAGAGATGACCTTGGAAAACCGAATTCAGGGATCCACTGTTTATATCATTGAGTTAAAAAGAGCTCCAGGGTTTCCCTGGTGGCGCAGTGGTTCGGAGTCCGCCTGCCGATGCAGGGGACACGGGTTCGTGCCCCGGTCTGGGAAGATCCCACATGCCGCGGAGCAGCTGGGCCCGTGAGCCATGGCCGCTGAGCCTGCGCGTCCGGAGCCTGTGCTCTGCAACAGGAGAGGCCACAACAGTGAGAGGCCCGCGTATGGCCAAAAAAAAAAAAAAAAAACGAAGAGCTCCAGAAAACTACAAGATACATAGATTTGGATGGTATTTCATAATTGGCAAAAGTGAGGATTTTCTAGGAAAAGCTTGAATTTAGAATACAGGTACAGAACATTGGAGGCAAGAATTCAGGTACACAATGTGAAAAGGTCTGGATTAGTTTGTACATAAAAGACAGGATATTGAATTACTGCTAGCAAAATTCTAAAGCCAATAAAAGCCTTGAAATTTGGGGAAATAAAAACAACTTTGTGTGTTTCTTGAAAGAAAATGAATTTTAAGAAACTGAGTCATTATGACCTCAACTTTAGTTTGGGGACCCACTTAAGAGTGGATTGGCGTCACTGAAATACATGTTCTGTCTGCCGACAAGATGCCAGGACAGTTTTATTTGGAAACAGTTGATGTCAGCAGTGTGCTCTGTTCCTCAATACCTGTTGCTCCCGAGTGTCTAGAAAACCTTGATGTGAGATAATAGCGGATGTGGCAGTCATTGCTGTGCACACCAATATTAACAAGATTTCTTTTAACATTTAATGAAGACGTCAGATATTGGAATTGGCTTGGGATTAACACTATATTTAAGATAATATCATTATTAATGATAATTTAAGCAGTTGATCTCATGTTTAGTCCATCCAGTGTTTATTTTTTATCTTAACATTACCATTTCGTACACATTCTGGATTGTATACACTTATTCTTTGTTGTTTTAAAACATAATCTCTTGCATCACTTCAGGATTTACCTTATAAGTGTGAAGTATACTGTAACACATTTTTTTTTAAATAAGAAATTAATAATCAAGGTAAAATTCCAAGGCTGTGATTCATTATTAACGTGACCATTTGAGATGGACCATGAATATGAGAAGCTGTCAGAGGTGGACTCAGCATGAGTTTAGTTTATCTGGCAATGACTCCCATCTGTTCTATCTTGGAATCATTTACTTAAATAACAAATGAATTTTGGAAGCTGAATCATATCAGCGGTAAAATAAAATGTGCGAGGAATTAAGTACAGTTAATTCTGCCATACATCAAATAATTTAGAAATGATTGTATTTACTTTGCTAACTACACAAGGTTAAAGAATATTAGACCTAAAGTGTTTTATTAAGACATCGGACATCCTTTGTTTTAATTATACTATATGGGGGTATTAAATGGCCATGCTGACAGATGCAATACAGTGAGTAAAACAAGCAAATATTCTGTTCTGAGGTTTTTTGTATCACAGATTTAACATTTCTTCAGTGCAGTTTTCAAAGCACACGTAAATAATTTGTCAGAGGTTCAAATACCTGTAGTAACTCTGTTGGGCAAAATTGGCATATGGATGACGCAAATTAAAAGTTGGATAGTCATTATGAATAATCAGAAAATTCTATTTACCCTTGTCTACAGTAAAAGATATTCTTAATAGTTTAGGGAAGTATATGAACATCACTTTATTTATTTTTGTTGTTGTTATTCACTTATTTTATTTTTAATTTATTTTTTATTAGAGTATAGTTGCTTTACAATGTTGTGTTAGTTTCTGCTGTACAACAAAGTGAACCAGTTATACATATATATTGAATACACATATCCCCTCTTTTTTAGATTTCCTTCCCATTTAGGTCACCACAGAGCATTGAGGGGAGTCCCCTGTGCTACACAGTAGGTTCTCATTAGTTATCTATTTTATACACAATAGTTATATTTGTCAATCCCAATGTCCCAATTCATCCCACCTTCCCTTTCCCCCTTGGTAACCATACATCTGTTCTCTATGTCTGTGACTCTATTTCTGCTTTGCAAACAAGTTCATCTGTATCATATTTCTAGATTCCACATATAAGCAATATTTTACGGTATTTGTTTTTCTCTTTCTGACTCACTTCACTCTGTATGACAGTCTCTAGGTCCATCCACATCTCTGCAAATTGCACAGTTTTGTCCCTTTTTATGGCTGAGTAATATTCCATTGTATACATGTGCCACATCTTCTTTATCCATTCATCTGCCGATGGGCATTTAGGTTGCTTCCATGTCCTGACTATTGTAAATAGTGCTGCAGTGAGCATTGGGGTGCATGCATCCTTTCAAATTATGGTTTTCTCCAGATGTATGCCCAGGAGTGGGATTGCTGGGTCATATGGTAGCTCTATTTTTAGTTATTTAAGGAATTTCTATACCGTTCTCCATAGTGGCTGTGTCAATTTACATTCCCACCAACAGTGCAAGAGGGTTCCCTTTTCTACACATCCTCTCCAGCATTTATTGTTTGTAGATTTTTTGATGATGGCTATTCTGACCGGTGTGAGGTGATACCTCATTGTAGTTTTGATTTGCATTTCTCTAATCATTAGTGATGTTGAGCATCTTTTCTTGTGTTTTACTTTAAAATGAATTCCAAAAGAGATCAGGAAGGGTGCAATGTGCTTTTGCAAATACTTAACTTTCTTCCTCTTGGATAGTGACTTATTTCTAGTGCAAGAAATTAGAAGGTAAACAATCGCCAGATGGATATTAGCCTCTAATCAGCAGCCTAATAGCAATAATTTTGAAGATAGATGTAATTTGAATATTCTGAGTAATTATTGATGTCAGATTTTCAGCTAAGGAAATTCTCTGTTTTCTTTTAAGCTTTTGCATTATATTATCAGCAGTCAGCTTCTGTCTGTACTGGGACTTGCCCTTTTTCTCAGGTAATCTCTTTTACTCTAGCAAATCTGATAAGAAACTCTTATCTCAGGAGATGTGACAAGTACTGAAAATGTTGGCTAAACCTGTTATATTAGAATCTTATTCATGTATTTCTTATTAAGAATAAAAATTCAAGCTCTTTTCTTCTTTCCCATATAACATCTGTGAAACAATTTATGTTCTTCCTCACCAAGGGAAAAGAAAATCCCTTCTTATATATAAATATATACAGGAATCTGTTTCAACAACCTTTATTCCTTACAGACTCCACACAGGCAAACTTCTTTTTCCATGTCTCCAAGCTTTTTCCTTCCTTCTGTCTCCTTGGAGACCAAAGTTGACCTAGTACAGAGAACCAGACCTATCACCTTCTGACTCACCCTCTCCCCAAAGGTACTGAAAAGCCTTGAGGAAATTCATACACCGAGTTAAAACTCTCAATGGAAAACAAAAATGTGATTCATTATAATCAAGTCAGAAAATAGACTTGTCCTTCATTGTCTATGTAATGCCAAACACCTGTGCTATCTTAGACTAGTCACTAGACTTAATGATGTGTGTGTTCATCCCAGTTGCTTATTTTGACCATAAAAAACAAGAAGAATAAAAATTCATTTAAAGCAGTTAGGCCCTGCTTAACAAGAAAGTCTTTGGCAGCAGTATTTGAGCTGGAAGTTTTGAAAAAGCTGGGCAGAATTGTCAAAGCATAATTAAGGGTAGAAGAATTAAGCTCACTTTTCTCCCTTAAGTGTCTTTGCCAGACAATAGAAGCTGGCAAGAGAGCCAAGTAGGAAAATGGAGCCATGCCAGCTGCTACACCATGTTAAAGAGAGATGGGTCATAGTTTCTGGTAATAATGCCTACATGAATAAAACTGACAGTGGTCTGTCCTCTTGTTAACATTAGCTGTTCCTCTCCTCTTTCTTGTTCTTTCCTGTGGGCCTTACTCACTTAGTGATAATAGTTCTACTATTATCATTTCTCACCATTTCTGTTATTTTCTTGAATGTAGTGAGACATTCAGAACAATCAACAAACATTTATTGAGTTCCTACTATGTGTAAGACCTTATGTAAAGGTACTGGGGCAGAAGTATTTTCTTCAGACTGTATAAAGCTACAGAATATCATAATGCTGGCTGTAGTTCCGCATGGCCCGGAAAAATGTCAAGTATTTCAAAAGTTCAGAGGTGCAGTTGAGGAAAGGGAAGTGTCGTGAGGCAAAGGAGAAGTAAGCGCCAAGGTCTCAAGCTAGACCACGAAGGTCTAGACATTATAAATACTCAGTTGCGTGTTGCCCACGTGGCAAGGAAGAATTTGTTGTGAAGGACTTCACATGCTTTATAGAGAACTTCGACTGCCTTCTACAAGCAGTGAGGTACAGGGAGCAAGCAGGAGTTGTGTCTTAGTCTGTTCAGGCTGATCTAAGAAAATATCATAAACTAGGAAGCATATAAACAACAGAAATGTATTGATTTCTCACAGTTCGGGAGACTAGGAGTCCAAGATCAAAGCACGGGCAGATTCAGTGTCTGGTGAGGGCCCACTTCCTAGACACCTTCTTTTTGTCTTTTCGTTGTAGCCCTCACATGGCAAAGGTAGCAAGGGAGCTTTCTGAGGCCTTTTTTATAAGGGCACTCATCCCATTCCTGAGGGCTCTGACCTCATGGTTTAATCCCCTCCCAAAGGCCCTATGTCCTAATATTATCACCTCGGCATGTTAAGGTTTCAACATATAAAGGTTGGGGGACACACATATTCATACCATAGCAAGTTGAGCAAATTTTAAGATGCAAAATGAAGAAAATTTTATAATTCTTCTTGAGCTCGATTTCCACAGAATGGGTTCTGAACTTCATTCGAAATTTGTCAATTCCTAGAAAATCAAACGGTACTAATAAAATACAAATGATAAGAAATAGGAAGGATTTTCATGTTATCCGCTGTTGTTGATTGCCTTCGTCTGTACATGCAGATGCAGATCTGTTCATCAAATAGGATGAAGATTGTCTATATCTATAGTAAAATAATAGTTTATAGGTAGTCTAGGCTTTCATAAATATACACTAAAATATATTTATATTTACCTAATTGTTATATCTTTAAAAGTTGTCATTAGTGTATTAGTTTTATTTTGTTCCTGTAACAATTTACCACAAACTTGATGTCTTTAAACAATTCTCATTTTAGTTTCATATAGTTCTGAAAGTCAGAGGTCAGAATTAGGTCTCCCTAGACTGGAATCAAAGTGTTGACAGAGCTGAGTTTTTTCTGGAACTCTGGGAGATAATCCATTTACTTACTTTTTTGAGCTACAAGAGTTTGCCTGCATTTCCTTGCCTCTTTCCATCTTTATAACAATGGCCTATTAAGCCTTTCTTATGATGCATCACTCTGATTCTGACTCTCTGTTTCTCCCTATGATATTTAAGGACCTTCATGATTTCACTAGGTCTACCAGATAACCCAGGAAAATCTCCCTATTTTAAAGTCAGGTGATTAGCTACCTTAATTTCACCTTCAGTCTTAATTCTCCTTTGCCATGGACATCATTGGAGGAAGAAAAGGGGCATTATTCTTCCTATCACAGTTAGTAATGACACATATGTAAGATGTGGGTCTTATTCCTGACACAGGAATCTTTGTTCATAATCGCCAAGCTGATTATTTAAATAATTAGAATGCACATTACTCTTCTTTTTCTGTCAATTGTTAATTGGTTATTATATTAATACAGAGTAAGGAATATCCACTGTGCTGAATTATAAAAGCTATTTCCTTTATCTTCAGTTTTCTGTCTGGCAAACTTCTAATCCTCACTTAATGTCCAATTAAATGCCACCCCCTCTGTGAAACTTCTTCCCCAAAGTCTCCACCATACTTTAATTTCACTTCTAATATAGAAGTATAAAATTATATTATAAATATATTTACAGTCTTCCCCAATAGATGCCAATTTTCATAAATACAGAAATATTTTATATTCTTTATATTCCCTATTTCAGTGTCTAGTATAGAACTAGTATATAATATACTAATAGTAGATGAAAGAATGAATTGTATGAATGAATGGTGAAAAAAGCTCACTTAAGGCCTCGTTTCTTTTCTAGTGTTTTATCATATTAAAATTGAAATACTCATTTTATTACATTAGCCATTGATAAGCTGATATATGTAACAGAGCCTATCAAGCTATACAAGTAGCCTGCCAAATTTTCTGTAGCTTATCCCTCTTCTTCTCTACAACTCTATAAACATAGCTGGACCAATCCTGGATAAAAATTATCTGTATGAGACTAACTTGGTGCTAGGGAATTCAGTATTTAATTGCTCTTGTTATTTGTCAGTACCTAATCTTGTGGTCTGAAAGTCTGGCTTCTGCTTTAGCAGGTATTTATGTGATAACCATTGCCTAAGAGATAACTGCATTCCTGCCAACAGCTGTTTGGATTTACAAATATTACCTTTCCTAAGATTACTCTATAGCCAAATGCTATATACATTTCAAGTTTCTCTAAATTGGAAATCCTGAAAGCTATCTACTTCTTTTGAGTATTAATCCTCAGTACACACGATTATTGTCTCATTTTACAGATAAGGAAATTGAAGCTTAGAGCAGTTAAGAACCTGACTAGAGGTCACAGTGCTGGTAAATGACTCAGCTGGAATTCCAACTCAGGTTTCTAAAATTCTAAAGACTGTAGGTTGAACTACTATGCTACAAAAAGTCTACAGTGTTTTTATTTTAATCATGATTCTGACTGATCATTGGTTTTATATAACTGAAGGGGATAAACACAAATAGAGGCAGAGATAGAAGAAGAGACAGAAGAAGAGAAAATAAGAGAAGTGAAGAGAGGAAAAGAAAAAGGGAATGAAAGAAAAGAAAAGAAAAGAAAGGAAAAAAAAAAGAAATAATAAACATCCCTCCATTCCTCAGGCTTGACATTTATTGAGATCATAATTCTACTAAGATTATGTATTTCTTTTACTAACAGACCTAATAAATTTAAGCCATCTTTGCAATCCTGGAATAAAAGCCACCTGGAATATTGGTCAGTTTTCATAGATCCAAAGAATATAATTTGCTTTAGCTAGTTGAAATGGAATTGATTTTATTATAGGATATTTGACAGTTTAAAGAATTTCTTGGAAGGTCATCAAACTGGGCTTGGATATGTAGGGACAAAATGCCAGGAGAGATTCCTGCCTGGAAGGGATAATCTATGCTGTCAGGTTGAGAGCAATAAGGGGAAAAAGGATGAGGATATGGGGTTTTCAGCATTTTTTTTAACATCTTTATTGGAGTATAATTGCTTGACATTGTTGTGTTAGTTGCTGCTGTATAACAAAGTGAATCAGCTATACATATACATATACCCCATATCCTCTCCCTTTTGCATCTCCCTCCCACCCTCCCTATTCCACCCTTCTAGGTGGTCACAAAGCACCAAGCTGATCTCCCTGTGCTATGTGGCTGCTTCCCACTAGCTATCTATTTTACATTTGGTAGTGTATATATGTCAATGTCACTCTCTCACTTTTTCACAGCTTACCCTTCCCCCTCCCCGTGTCCTCAAGTCCAGTCTCTACATCTGTGCTTTTATTCCTGTCCTGCCCTTAGGTTCTTCAGAACCTTTTTTTTTTTTAGATTCCATATATATGTGGTAGCATACAGTATTTGTTTTTCTCTTTCTGACTTACTTCACTCTGTATGACAGACTCTGGGTCCATCCACCTCACTACAAATAAATCAATTTTGTTTCTTTTTATGGCTGAGTAATATTCCATTGTATATATGTGCCACATCTTCTTTATCCATTCATCCGATGATGGGCACTTAGGTTGTTTCCATCTCCGGGCTATTGTAAATAGAGCTGCAATGAACATTTTGGTACATGACTCTTTTTGAATTCTGGTTTTCTCAGGGTATATGCCCAGTAGTGGGATTGCTGGGTTGTATGGTAGTTCTATTTTTAGTTTTTTAAGGAACCTCCATACTGTTCTCCATGGTGGCTGTATCAATTTACATTCCCACCAACAGTGCAAGAGGGTTCCCTTTTCTACACACCCTCTCAGGCATTTACTGTTTTTAGATATTTTGATGATGGCCATTCTGACCAGTGTGAGATGATATCTCATTGTACTTTTGATTTGCATTTCTCTAATGATTAGTGATGTTGAGCATCCTTTCATGTGTTTGTTGTCAATCTGTATATCTTCTTAAGAGAAATGTCTATTTAGATCTTCTGCCCATTTTTGGATTGGGTTGTTTGCTTTTTTGATATTGAACAGCAAGTGCTGCTTGTATATTTTGGAGATAAATCCTTTGTCAGTTACTTTGTTTGCAAATATTTTCTCCCATTCTGAGGGTTGTCTTTTCATCTTGTTTATAGTTTCCTTTGCTGTGCAAAAGCTTTTAAGTTTCATTAGGTCCATATTTGTTTATTTTTGTTTTTATTTCCATTTCTCTAGGTGGTGGGTCAAAAAAATCTGGCTGTGAGTTATGTCAGAGTGTTCTGCCTATGTTTTCCTCTAAGAGTTTGATAGTTTCTGGCCTTACATTTAGGTCTTTAATCCATTTTGAGTTTATTTTTGTGTATGGTGTTAGGGAGTGTTCTAATTTCATTCTTTTACATGTACCTGTCCAGTTTTTCCAGCACCACTTATTGAAGAAGCTGTCTTTTCTCCATTGTATATTCTTGCCTCCATTATCAAAGATAAGGTGACCATATGTGCGTGGGTTTATCTCTGGGCTTTCTATCCTGTTCCATTGATCTATCTTTCTGTTTTTGTGCCGGTACCATACTGTCTTGATTACTGTAGCTTTGTAGTATAGTCTGAAGTAAGGCAGCCTGATTCTTCCAGCTCCGTTTTTCTTTCTCAAGATTGCTTTGGCCATTCAGGGGTCTTTTGTTTTTCCATACAAATTGTGAAATTTTTTGTTCTAGTTCTGTGAAAAATGCCAGTGGTAGTTTGATAGGGATTGCACTGAATCTGCAGATTGCTTTGGGTAGTAGAGTCATTTTCACAATGTTGATTCTTCCAATCGAAGAACATGGTATATCTCTCCATCTTTTTCTATCATCTTTAATTTTTTTCATCAGTGTCTTATAGTTTTCTGTGTACAGGTCTTTTGTCTCCTTATGTAGGTTTATTCCTAGGTATTTTATTCTTTTTGTTGTAATGGTAAATGGGTGTGCTTCCTTAATTTCCCTTTCAGATTTTTCTCCATTAGTGTATAGAAATGCAAGAGATTTCTGTGCATTAATTTTGTATCCTGCTACTTTACCAACTTCATTTATTAGCTCTAGTAGTTTTCTGGTAACATCTTTAGGATTTTCTGTGTATAGTATCATGTCATCTGCAAACAGTGATAGTTCTACTTCTTCTTTTCCAATTTGCATTCCTTTTATTTCTTTTTCTCCTCTGATTGCCATGGCTAAAACTTCCAAAACTATGTTGAATAATAGTGGTGAGAGTGGGCAACCTTGTCTTATTCCTGATCTTAGAGGAAATGGTTTCAGTTTTTCACTTTTGAAAACGATATTGGCTGTGGGTTTGTCATATATGGCCTTTATTTTGTTGAGGTAAGTTCCCCCTTGGCCTACTTTTTGGAGAATTTTTGTTATAAATGGGTGTTGAATTTTGTCAAAAGCTTTTTCTGCATTTATTAAGATGATCATATAGTTTTTAATCCTTCAGTTTGTTAATATAGTGTATCACATTGATTTGCATATATTGAAGAATCCTTGCATTCCTGAGAAGAACCCCACTTGATCATGGTGTATGATCCTCTTAATGTGCTGATGGATTCTTTTTGCTAATATTTTGTTGAGGATTTTTTTCATCTATATTCATCAGTGATATTCGCCTGTAGTTTTCTTTTTTTGTAACATCTTTGTCTGGTTTTGGTATCATAGTGATGGTGGCCTCATAGAATGAGTTTGGGAGTGTTCCTCCCTCTGCTATATTTTGGAAGAGTTTGAGAAGGATAGCTGTTAGCTCTTCTCTAAATGTTTGATAGAATTCGCCTGTGAAGCCATATGGTCCTGGGCTTTTCTTTGTTGGAAGATTTTTAATTTCCTTTTCCATTATGGTGCTTGTGATTGGTCTGTTTATATTTTCTATTTCTTCCTGGTTCACTCGCGGAAGGTTGTGCTTTTCTAAGAAATTGTCCATTTCTTCCAGGTTGTCCATTTTATTGGCAAAGAGTTGCTTGTAGTAATCTCTCATGATCCTTTGTATTTCTGCAGTGTCAGTTGTTACTTCTCCTTTTTCATTTCTAATTCTGTTGATTTGAGTCTTCTCCATTTTTTTCTTGATGAGTCTGGCTAATGGTTTATCAATTTTGTTTATCTTCTCAAAGAACCAGCTTTTAGTTTTATTGACCTTTGCTATCATTTTCTTCATTTCTTTTTCATTTATTTCTGATCTGATATTTATGATTTCTTTCCTTTTGCTAACTTTGGGGTATTTTTGTTCTTCTTTCTCTAATTGCTTTAGGTGTAATGTTAGGTTGTTTGTTTGAGATTTTTCTTGTTTCTTGAAGTAGGCTTGTATAGCTATAAACTTCCCTCTTAGAACTGCTGTTGTTGCATAGGTTTTGGGTCATCATGATTTCATTGTCATTTGTTTCTAGGTATTTTTTATTTCGTCTTTGATTTCTTCAGTGATCTCTTGATTGTTTAATAGTGTATTGTTTAACCTCCCTGTGTTTGTATTTTTCACAGATTTTTTCCTGTCATTGATATCTAGTGTCATAGTGTTGTGGTTTGAAAGGACACCTGATACGATTTCAGATTTCTTAAATTAACCATGGCTTGATTTGTGACACAAGATATGGTTTATCCTGGAGAATGTTCCATGAGCAGTTGAGAGGAAAATGTATTCTGTTGTTTTTGGATGGAATGTCCTATAAATATCAATTAGGTCCATTTTCTTTAATGTATCACTTAAAGCTTGTATTTCCTTATTTATTTTCATTTTGGATGATCTATCCATTGGTGAAAGTCAGGTGTTAAAGTCCCCTACTATGATTTTGTTACTGTTGATTTCCCCTTTTATGGCTGTTAGCATTTGCCTTATGTATTGAGGTGTTCCTATGTTGGGTGCATAAATATTTACAATTGTTATATCTTCTTCTTGGATTGATCCCTTGATCATTACGTAATGTCTTTCTTTGTCTCTTGTAATAGTCTTTATTTTAAAGTCTATTTTGTCTGATATGAGAATTGCTCCTCCAGCTTTCTTTTGATTTCCATTTGCGTGGAATATCTTTTCCATCCCCTCACTTTCAGTCTGAATGTGTCTCTAGGTCTGAAGTGGGTCTCTTGTAGACAGCATATATATGGGTCTTGTTTTTGTATCCATTCAGCCAGTCTGTGTGTTTTGGTTGGAGTATTTAATCCATTTACATTTAAGGTGCTTATTGATATGTATGTTCCTATTACCATTTTCTTAATTGTTTTGGGTTTGTTTATGTAGGTCTTTTCCTTCTCTTGTGATTCCTGCCTAGAGAAGTTCCTTTAGCATTTGTTGTAGAGCGGTTTTGTGGTGCTGAATTTCCTTAGCTTTTGCTTGTCTGTAAAGTTTTTAATTTCTCTCACAAATCTGAATAAGATCCTTGCTGGCTAGAGTAATCTTGGTTGTAGGTTTTTCCTTTTCAGTACTTTATGTCCTGGCACTCCCTTCTGGCTTGCAGAATTTCTGCTAAAGGATCAGCGGTTATGGGAATTCCCTTGTATGTTATTTGTTGCTTTTCCCTTTCTGCTTTTAATATTTTTTCTTTGCATTTAATTTTTGATAGTTTGATTAATATGTGTCTTGGCATGTTTCTCCTTGGATTTATCCTGTATGGGACTCTCTGCGCTTCCTGGATTTGAATGACTATTTCCTTTCCCATATTAGGGAAGTTTTCAACTATAATCTCTTCAAATGTTTTCTCAGTTCCTTTCTTTTTCTCCTCTTCTTCTGGGACCCCTATAATTTGAATGTTGGTATGTTTAATGTTGTCCCAGAGGTCTCTGAGACTGTCCTCAGTTCTTTTCATCCTTTTTTCTTTATTCTGCTCTGCAGTAGTTATTTCCACTATTTTATCTTCCAGGTCACTTAGCCGTTCTTCAGCCTCAGTTATTCAGCTATTGATTCCTTCTAGAGAATTTTTAATTTCATTTATTGTGTTGTTCATCATTGTTTGCTCTTTAGTTCTTCTAGTTCCTTGTTAAACATTTCTTGTATATTCTCTAGTCTATTTCTAAGATTTTGGATCATCTTTACTATCATTACTCTGAATTATTTTTCAGGTAGACTGCCTATTTCCTCTTCATTTGTTTGTTCTGGTGGGTTTTTACCTTGCTCCTTCATCTGCGGTGTGTTTCTCTGTTTTCTCATTTTGCTTAATTTACTATGTTTGGAGTCTCCTTTTCACAGGCTGCAGGTTCCTAGTTCCCATTGTTTTTTGTGTCTGCCCTCATTGGGTAAGGTTGGTTCAGTGGGTTGTGTAGGCTTCCTGGTGGAGGGGACTGGTGCCTGTATTCTGGTGGATGAGGCTGGGTCTTGTCTTTCTGGTGGGCAGGTCCATGTCTGGTGGCGTGTTTTGGGGTGTCTGTGGACTTATTATGATTTTAGGCAGCCTCTCTGCTAATGGGTGGTGTTGTGTTCTGTCTTGCTAGTTGTTTGGCATGGGGCGTCCAGCACTGGAGCTTGCTGATCATTGAGTGGAGCTGGGTCTTAACCTTGAGACGGGGATCTCTGGGAGAGCTCTCGTCAATTGATATTACGTGGGGCTGGGAGGTCTCTGGTGTTCCAATGTCCTGAACTCGGCTCTCCCACCTCAGTGGCTCAGGCCTGACACCTGGGCAGAACACCAAGACCCTGTCAGCCGCATGGCTGGAGTGCCTTCAGAGTTGGAGAAGGTGGCCTGCAGTGGCTGTCCTTCGGCGCTGCACATTAGAATCACCTGCTTCTTCCATGTTTTGCCCCAAAAGCTGTGTTCCACAGAGAAAAACAGTAGCCTTGTAAATAGTCACAGCTCTGAGATGGCTATTTTTTTCCTTTGTGTTTAGTCGGGTTCCACTTGCTTACGGGGAGCTATGTGCAGAGGCCTGGCACCCAGCTCTTCCGACCAGATTTCGTAGTGCAGAATGGCTACTGCCAGCCCCTCAGCTCAGCCGGGCATGTGCAGAAGTGGGGCCAAGGACACTGGGTTTTCAGGATTTAATATGTAGATTTTTTTTTTTTGAAAGAATGAGAATTTGGGAATTGGTGGTCGGTGGTTGGTTTCAAGTATTTGTGGTTAGAGGGTATAAGGTTGTCTGAGAATAGTAAGACAAGGTGATGAAAATAATATTTATCTAGTCATCATAAATTTTTCTTTTCATTTTGAAATTCAATACATTATTTTATTTTTTCAAATCCTATTATTTTTACCTCCTGACCCCCTTCACCCATTTCTGCTACCCCTGGCCTCTGGCAACCATCAATCTGTTCTTTCATTGTTATGGTTTGCTTTTTTTTTTTTTTGATTCCACATACAAGAGAGATCTTATGGTATTTGTCTCTCTCTGTCTGACTTATTTCATTTAGCATAATGCCCTGGAGGTTCATCGATGTTGTCACAAATGGCAAGATTTCATTCTTTCCTATGGCTGAATAATACTGCTCTGTGTGTGTGTGTGTGTGTGTGTGTGTGTGTGTGTGTGTGTGTGTGTGTGTGTGTGTGTGCATGCATGTGTATATAAGTATAAAACACATTTTTTTATCCATATCCATCAGTGGACACATAGTTTGTTCCATATATTGGCTATTATAAATAGTGTTGCAATGAACATGGAGGTACATATATCTTTTTGAGTTAGTGTTTTCTTTTTTTTCTCTTTTTTTGATAAATACCCAAAAGTGGAATTGTTGGATCATATGGTCGGTCTATTTTTAATTTTTTGAGGATTCTTCATACTGCTCTCCACAGTGGCTGCACCAGCTTACTTTCCCACCAACAGTGCAAGAGGGCTCCCTTTTCTTCACATCCTCACCAACACTTGTTATTTCTTGCCTTTTTGATAATAGCCATTCTAACAGATGTGAAGTGATATCCCATTATTGTTTTGATTTGCATTTCCCTGATGATTAATGATGTTGAGCATCTTTTATGTACCTGTTGACCATCTGTATACCTTCTTTGGAAAAAATCCCTATTCATTTTAACTTAATCTACCTCTTTTCAATAAGTACTCCCTTCCCCACTTTTGCCTGATGTTTCTTTAATCTATATATATATATAAATATATAATATATACAGTAATATATATTATTTATATATATATACTTTTTTTTTCCTGAAGAGAATGAACTTCTATCTTCTGCTAGGGAAGGGATGAGAAGTTGCCTGGCTGCATGGAATATTGTCAACCAATCCTCTGGTTGTCAGCTCCATTTTTATTCCCACTTTCATAGGTACATAGCTTTGCTATGATCCCACAGTAAAAGTAGGGTTGTTTGGGGATTGGGGGTACACTACTGGCTCAGGTTTCAGGTATCATGTGTCTGTCTGCTTTCCAGTTTTCTTTTCCATCTGATGTCTACTCTCAAAGTGCTTAGATTTTACAATGGACTCTTTATCTTTAAATATACCTTTTTTTTCCTAATTTCTGTTTTTTAAAAAAGTATATATATACATTTATATAATGTAGAGTTTTAATATTTATTTTTAAAGAACTTTGAGGAATAAATCTTTTGTCTAATAGATTGTCTAATTCTGTGTCACCCTGGTTAAAACCAGGCTGAATACTCTAGACATGGTTATAAAATATAATAAACAATACACATTCAATTTTATATGCATATCAGTAAAGAGTAAGAGCCAATATCTACTTAGTTTGACAGGACCAAATATGGCAGTTAGCATTATGAATTTTGTCTTAACTTTTTTCTTCCCTTGTCACACAGACTATATTTATTAAGTGTTTAAGAATAAAGCCAGTTAAAGAATTTGGAATTGTCTCTTCTTTGAAATATGTCTTACTAAAGCAATTGTCTATTAGGAAAGCATCGAACTTCATGAATAATCATTTCTATATTATGGGAAATACGCTGGAAGTAACTTGTTTTAAGTCTACTTAATTTAGTGCATGGAAAGATTTGATAAAGCTTCAGTGAAGTTCTGCAAAAACTGGTGCATAAACTCAGACGTATGTATAGCAAGATTCATATGTTGTTCAAAATTGTCTCTAAGAAGTGAGTATAAAGTTCACAATAAAAAATGAGACAAATTTCCGTAAGTCACATGGTGTAATGTCACTATTTGCAGTCTTATAAGTTAGTTTTAAAGCTTTAGTCACAAATACAGAATGAGATTTATTAAAGTACAAAAAATTCTGTTCTTCAGTGTATTCATGTTGTATAATTAGGTTATTAGCTACATAATTTAATACATTTTTGTGTGGTAAAAACAGTTTAACTGTTAGCAGCTGCCTCTAAAATAGCTTTACACTTATTCAGATTTAAACTATCTAGTGACTTGAGTAAGTAATTATAATTTTGTTGTAACACTATGTAACATATGGTGTTTACATTCTTCTCAAGAGCTCCTTGAGGGGAGGAAAAAAATACAGAAGCATCAATATAAATAGTGATTTAGGGAACCAATATATACAAAGATTAATGGTAGCTAATAGGATATTAAATAGTTGTTAAAGTATTTGAATTTGTCTTATTGGATTATTGAGTTATGAGATTGTATTTTCAGTTATTTGCTAGGTGCTAGCATCTTTACATAACATATTCATTTTGAGTAATCTGCTTTCTAAATTGAGGTTTATGGGTCTTTTGTTTGTTTGTTTTTTGTTTTTGCGGTACGCGGGCCTCTCACTGTTGTGGCCTCTCCCGTTGCGGAGCACAGGCTCCGGACACGCAGGCTCAGCGGCCATGGCTCACGGGCCCAGCCTCTCCGCGGCATGTGGGATCTTCCCAGACCGGGGCACGAACCCGTGTCCCCTGCATTGGCAGGCGGACCCTCAACCACTGCGCCACCAGGGAAGCCCGAGGTTTAGGGTTTTTTAACTTTATCACAGAATTCATTTCAAGCAGTGTATCCCTCTTTCTGAATAACAAAGCATTATTTTATGTCTGTTTATATTTTAGACTTCAACATGTAAGAGGCAGATAACCAGTATTTTTTCAATTAAAAAGGATAGACATAACATTTCTTTTAAGATAATGTTAAAAGTTATAAACACAGTCAAAATTCTAGTATATTCAGGTTTGGTTTTAAAATAGACCGTATTCCAAATATTTGCTCAAAAGTTATCTGTTTTGAGTGTTGCTCCTGCTAAACCATAAAGACTCTTTAAAGCTATGGCTTATCTAAAAAATAACTATAGTACAAGCTTTAATTTCTTGAGCACTTCCAATGGGTTAAACAGGCTTTAAGGTGTTTTACATGTATTTTTCTCAGGAAAAGCTCCGTAAATTAGACTAGGCATCTTTAACCTTATTTTCTATATGAAGAAACTGAAACTAGAGTCTTTTTTAATATCCCCAGTATATCTCTAGTAAATGGCAGAGGCAGAATGATTTTAAAACCCATTGTTTAAAGTACTATGCTATGCTATAAATTGTACTAGACACAATTGTCTAATTCTGTGTCATCTGTATTAATTGAATGAAGACAGGGACTAGATCAGAGCACCTTTTATGACCACTCAAAGGATGTTTTGACTAGATAGATAATTCAGTATCACAGAGGAGCATATTAACATGATTGCTATTAACAAAACAATGATAATAAATACTTTAAAATAAATCTTATAGCATATAGTTCTTTTTCCTCTGCAGTTAACTCCTCTGTTTCTGTGGAATAATTCATCAGACAGTTTACCTTGGGATTTAAGAAACATACCGTCTTCTGAACTCACAGGAGAGGAGACTCTTTCCTCTCCAACCTTATCTAGATTCCTTCTAGGGGGTTAGATAAATGTGGGCCTAAAGTATTGTGTTAATCTACGTTTGGATCCGCATAGGTAATATTTACATTTTTAAAAAATATGATACTCTAATTTGTAGTGATTCATTTTTTTAAATATTAGGGGCAGTTTTTATCCTGGGAAGTGAAAGTTCTGAAACCTAATCGCAAGTGATATTAGCCAATTTGTAAATATTGTATAGTCCTGGATCCCAGTCCCCTCCCTGCAGTCTTTTCTCTTCTCTGGCTGCACTCATTCCCTGGTTGATTTCATACCATCTACGGCCTGATGCCTCACAACTATTTCAACTCTATCCCAGACTTACCTGAGTTTCAGACTCATATATATAAATGCCTACTCAGTAGCTCCACTAGTATATCTATTAGGAATCTCCAAATTGATAAAACCATTCAAAAGTTTTGATTCTTATGCCATTATACCCACCTCACCGTCCTCAATCTATTTCTCTCTGGGTCTACATATCTCCTTCACAATTTCAATAAATGATTTTGTTAACTCCTTCATTGTTCTGGCCAAAGTAAAATAAAAGAAAAAAATTTCATCTTTGACTCTATTCTTTCATTTCTTCTTACACCCATTCCATCCATCAGCAAGTGAGCTCTGCCTTGAATATATATGAGTATATTCCAAGTCTCTCCATTTCTTCCACTTATGCTACCATCATCCTCCTCATCATCTCTCACCCAGGGTGTGGCGTGGTTTCTTACTGGCCTTCCTGTTTCTACACTTGTCTCCTCTATAATCCATTTTTCACAAGGAGTCGGAGTTTTCTTTATAAAAGACAAGTTGTATTGTGTCATTCCCCTGCTTAAAACACTTGAAGTATCCCATCAAACACAAGGTTAAAGTGAAATTAGTTGCCAAGGGCTGTAGTGCTGTATCTTCTAGCCCATGGCAGCTTTTCCACTCTCATCTCTGATTTCTCTTGTATGTCTTTTCTTGCTTTGGCCATGCTGCCCTCTTGTTGTTTCTTACACATAGCAAATTCTCTCATTCCTCAGGACAGTTGTACTAACTTTTCTTTTGTCTCCATTCTTCATTCTCCAGATTATCATATGACTCATTCCATTTAAGAATCTGTGCTGTGTCACAGATATTTGCCTGTGTCACAGCTCATCAGAAAACCCTACTCCAACTACCCTGCCTGAAATAACTGTCGTATTCCAGCTCCTTTTCCTGATTTATTTTACTTCGTGACATTTATTATTTTTCACAGTACAAAAACCCTTGTCACCTGACATGAAATTATATGTATGTATTTAAAACTAGTTTTGCTCAGTAGAGTAGAAAGTCAGCATGGGCACAGACTTATTCACCATTGTGTTCCCAGCTCATACAACAGTGACTGGCACAGAATACCTTTTTTTTTTTTCTCGTGGTACGCGGACCTCTCACTGCTGTGGCCTCTCCCATTGCGGAGCACACAGGCTCCGGAGGCGCAGGCTCAGCGGCCATGGCTCACGGTCCCAGCTGCTCCACGGCATGTGGGATCTTCCCGGACTGGGGCACGAACCTGTGTCCCCTGCATTGGAAGGCGGACTCTCAACCACTGCGCCACCAGGGAAGCGCCCAGAATACCTATTTAATAAATATTTGTTAAATGAAAAAGCTATTATGTCATGTTGTGCTTTAACATGTTTCTATGTATATGCAGTACTCGTAGACCTAAGTGTATATGTGTGTGTGTGCATCTGATATACAGAGAGGTAAGAATTTATTATCATTGTTTATGTTAATAGAAATCATGATAATGTGCTCTCTTCTGATACTGAATTATCTAATCAAAGCATGTTTTGAATTATCACAAATTTAATCTGGTCCCTATTTTCATCCAGTTAATACAGGTGATGTAGAATTAGCCAGACAATTGTGTATAGTTGAGGTAAAACCTGTATTCCCCGCAAATAGAAAGAATTGGGTGTTTTAATTTGAAGTAACCCAATATGGTGAAGTTATTTAATACTCTGTCTTGTATATCCTTTTTTCCCTTAACTGCATCTAATCTTTTCCTGACTTGATAATCTTGGTAACATTTTTGGTACCTCATTTTAGTTAGAAATTGTGTTCAGCTGTAAATCAAAACAAAAACATAAAATAACAGTGACTGAAACCCTATTGTATTTATTCTTACACACAAAAAAGTCTGGAGGTAGCAGCCCAGAGCGGGTAGATAGGGCTGCTCTTGGAGGTTGTCTGGGACCCTGACTCCTGTTATTGTTCTGTCTTGCTTTGCGCATGTCCAACTTCTGTAATAAAGACCACTTTAGTCTAGTGGAGTTCTTGTTATTGGTTTTTTTTTTTTTTTTTTTTTTTTTGGAGTTCTTGTTTTAAAGCAACATTCCAAGTAGTAGTAGGGAGGAAATGAGGAAGGTGAAAAGTGACATACTTGTTAGTTGAACCGCTTCATGTGAGGAGCCACTCTGGAAATCCCACACAGTACTTCTGCTTATGTGTCATTGGCCAGACCTCACAGCAAAAAAGGCTGGAGAAATGTAATCTCTTGATCGGATACATTACTATCCCCAAAACACCAGGGATGTGTTACTAGGAAGAAGGGGGAGTGATTACTGATGGACAAATAACAGAATATTTTAAATACATCTCTGAGTTTCTCATGAAGTTTTTCTACTATTGTTACAGTTACTGGCATATGTTTATTTTCCCATATCTTCCTATACATTCCACAATCACATTATTGTGCTGTTTCTGTAATTAGCCACACTATTTAGGAGTGTATTTTACACAATAGTTAGTCAGTAAATACTTGTTACATTTCTATTCAAATGACAACCCATTAGCTTGATTTCATTAGCACCTTATTCTGGCAGATGCTAAAAAGCAGGAGAAGCCTTGTCTTCTTGTGTTGTCAGCACTTCTACAGATATTTTAAAAACAAGAAAAATGAACACAATCTGTTTTTACTGTATTCTCACATAAATGGCCAAATTGCCTACTTAAATTTGAAAGAAAACCCAACTGAGGTATCAACACACTTTGAAAGAGAGCTATTAGCAATGCAAACACTGTTAACTGAGATTTGTATTCAATAAAATAAACAAAAACTTGAACCTCCTAAAGTAAATTGTGAATAAAATGGCTATCAGTTATGGTAATGAAGTTAAACACAGGGGAAAAAAAATTCCAACCATACCTGCTCCCTTGGCTAAATTACATGCAGTGTGGAACTTACATTTCTAAAATATGTTTCCCATTTTACTCAGAATATGTTTTGATTTTACTTAAAAACCAAGCTTTTAAAATACATAAGAAGATATTTAATATGAAAATATTTAATAATTTAATTTCAAGTGCCAAATATCATCTTCATGTTTTATATAACTTGTAATGATTTCATTAATGTAACATTTGTCTCTATATCCAACTCCTCTACACAGAAATACAAGCAAGTTTTCAACATTTAAGGCATGATTCTTGAAGAATAACCTGCATCAAAATAATCAAGTTAAGTTTTTTAATTGAAGTTAGCTAGTAAGGTCTTTTTTAGTGTCTAAGTTTCTGAGCCGTCTGTAGATTTGTTTTATGACATTACATTATGTAATATGTTCAGTAATTCTTGATAGCTTTATGTCATGTGCTAAATAGCCTCTATTTTAAAGTTTGAGGTACTTATGATACACACACATGGATTTCCTTACAATTTTTTCTAAAAAATTGAAAAGTTTTGAAAATTAATTATGTTCCCAGTTCTCATATCAAAGTTTAAACTGCTAGAGTACCAGAACCATATATGTGTGTGTGTGTGTGTGTGTGTGGGGGTGTGTGGGTGTGTGTGTGTGTGTTACCAAACTCAGGTTCCGCTGATGGCTGCTAGAAAGCCAGTACTTGAAAGACGGTTGTTGGTTGGAAAGGAAAGGTTGCTTTATTCAGGAGGCCAGCAACCTGGGGAGAAGAGAGACGCATGTCCAAAAACCAATTCCCAAGATTCTGCTCGACCATGAAAGTTTTTAAAAGGAGAATCATTTGGACAGGCTGTCAGAGTCTTCTTGTTTTCCATTGTGTGCAGACTTTCTTCTCATTGGTTGGTGGTGAAGGAACAGGGACATATTCCAAGAATCTTGTGCTCAGCTTGAAGTCAACATCCTCCACCTGGGTGGGGGCCTTAGTTCCCCCGCAGAAGAACTCAAAGGTATTGTTATGTATATTCCTTGAGGAGGATCCAGGACCCTGCTTTATCTCTGCACTATTGTTTCTCGACTGCTTCTCCTTTGTTTCTAAGTTCCCTCCCTTCCCTGATTAGCAACTGTTTGAATCTGCTCTTTGGAACTCAGGAAGCTGAATAAGGCCTGTTTCCTACAAACAAGAAACAAGAAACAGGACATAGAAAGGCTTTGTACCAAACAGGGTCCTGCTTGGTTTCATATATATGTTTATGTCCTCTTTTAGATTTTCATTAAGTACTTATTGAATAAAAGTACTTCTTAAGTTTCATTAGGTACTTTCTGAAGCTATAGTAAAACTAGGTTAAAATGATAAAACGAGGAACACAGAGGACCCTGTATACATATGTTTTCCCACTGATATGAATATATTATTTAAACTCAAAATAAATTTATGAAGACTCATCAGATTTAAACCCAGATTAAAGCTAAGTAATTTGAGGGTAACCCTTTTTCTCTTCTCATCGTAAAAAAAATATTTTCCCTTTATAAAAATACTTATCATGTTTTGCTAGTATTTTGTCCCACTTTTAAAGTGGGATTGGGTAAAAAGAAATAAAGCCCTCGTTCTAGGTAGTGCTCCAGGGTCTTGGTCACTTGATCCATGGAACCAAGGGAGCAGAAAAGTGCCAGATTAAAAGTGCACAAAGAATTTGTTGCAGGAAAAAAAGTGGGGCACGAGAGGATGGTCATGTCCTAGGTCTCAGACAAGTCCCTGGGACAGCTGCCAAGTGTGGGCTCTTGGCTTTGCACAGGAAAGCATTCAAGAAGGAGCCATAGTAAAGTGAAAGAAGGTTTATTCAGGGAGATACACACTCCATAGACAAGAGTGCGGGCCGTCTCAGAAGGCAAGAGTTGCCAGGGCACAGAGTTGTCAGTTTTTATAGGGTTGGGTAACTTCATAGGCTAATGAGTGCGATGATTATTCCAACTATTTTGGGGAAGGGGTGTGGATTTCTAGGAATTGGGCCACGGCCCACTTCTTGACCTTTTATGGTCAGCCTTGGAACTGTCATGGTCCCTGTGGGTGTGTCATTTAGTGTGCTGATGTGTGACAGTGAGCGTATAATGAGGCTCAAGGTCTAGGGGAAGTCAACTTGTCTGCCATCTTGGACCTAGTTGGTTCTAACCAGTTCATTATCCTCAATGGCTATGTCATTCTTTTAAAGGTTGTGCCCTGCCCCTTTCTGTCTCAAATTCACGTCAAAGGAACTAATTGCAAGGGGACTCCAGCTACTCTAGGTACACAGGAAAGGGATTAGCTGTTGCACTTGTATTTCAGTTTTAACAGTGGTAAGCTAAGCCAGGGAGAGCATTAAGGAGGCCATGGAGTTTTCTCCTTGAAATTTTGATACTTCCTTCTATATTTAAATGTGGCATAAAACATAAAATAGTCAAAGCTCAAAGTGGGAAGCAGGACTACTAAACTATGATGGTCCCTGTTTCTTGTATCAAGAATCAGTCCCTTTTTCTCCCATCAAGAAAAAAAGAACTGAAGTATATTTTTATAGTAAAAAAAATAGAGCTGTAAAGTGAAAAAAATAGTGATTCTTATCTTTGATATGCTAATGGAAAAAATTGCTTAGTAATTTAAAACATATTAGTAACAGAATAAAAAAATGTAAAACATTTATATTAGGGAAAAAACAAAATGGCTATCATCTAATACACAAATATTTAAATGCATGGAGAAGTGATAAGTGATAATTTCTCAAAAAAGCATCCAGATAGATTGAGTTGCATACATACAATTTAGATAGCAGTTATAAAATCTACCATGCACCTCATACTTAATTTTACTATTTCTACAATAAAGTATTTATTGATGATACTGTGGGGGACAGCAACCATCCCTTTCCTTTATCTGTCTAAGCTCTTGACTAGAATCCCTGTAACAGACAGATTAAAGAGCGAAAAGCATACAAATATATTTAATCTAAGTTGTTCATGACACAGGAGCCTTCATGAGGAAGTGAAGACACAAGGCAACAGTTAAAACTGAGTGCGTTTGTGCTAGGTCTGATGAAGAGTGGACAGCTGTGGAAAGATATGATAGGACAAAGCGTATGAGGTGAGTGTAGTAAAATGGCGGAACTGTAGCAAGGCTTGTTTGTTCAGATTCCTCTCTGTGTCTCTTGTCTTCAGAGATAAAGAGGATGCTCTTTTCCCACAGGTAAAGGAAGGGCACCTCTCACAGGAGGGTTTTATGACCTCCTTCAAGGGAAGGTCAGAAAGTCCTTCCTGCACATGCCACTTCTCAGATTCTTCAACTTGAAATATTTAACGTGCCACTGTGCCATCTTTGGGGAGTAGTGTGTCCTGAACCCCTTCAATGCCAAACCAAACATGATTTTTAAGTATGTTTTCCAAATGCTCTCAGTGATTTTACGTCATTTGTTCAGGTCAACAGATATGCATTCAGCCTTCCTAACCAGAGTGTTGTGCCAGGCCCTGTAAAGCAGCCGTCCCCAGCCTTTTTGGCACCTGGGACCGGGGGTGGGGGGAGGGGGGATGGTTTGGGGATGATTCAAGCGCATTACATTTACCGCGCACTTTATTTCTATTATTATTACATTGTAATATATAATGAAATAATTCTACAGCTCGCCATAATGCAGAATCAGTGGGAGCCCTGAGCTTGTTTTCCTGTAACTAGATGGTCCCATCTGGGGGTGACGGGAGACAGTGACACCCGACGTGTTTTGCTTATGTCCAGTCTACTCTGTAGTCTCGTTTCGGTTGCCGTCACTGCAGAAAACCCTGCTTCACAAAGATGGGATGTTGGAAATGGAAGCAGGCTTCTTAGTGCTTTTGTGGCAATCTCAGGATATTCCACCTTGACTTTAATCCAGAACGTATGGAGATTTGAAATTGTCTCAAACATACCTTTAAGGCCACCGTCATTTGCAATCTCAAGCAGTTGATCGTCTTCCAGCACAGACAAAGTCGATTCACCTGGCTTATTCACAAATGGGTCGTGGATCCATTCCTTCCCAGTTTGGGGGTCTTTTGTGGTTGGGAAGTAATGCTCAAACTCCTTTGAAAGCTGAGATAGGTGACCATGCACCAGCTGGGAGAAAGAAGGCCCTGGCTCAGTCTCTTTCAAAATCTCTGCTAATGTCTGAAATATGTCAAAATTCCCAATGTTCACTCGTCACCCCCATAATTCTGGTTTGGCTTTGAATGTAGCCACTTTATCTATCGACTTGAATACAGTTGTCGTTCTTCCCAGAAGTGACAGATTGAGTTCGTTGAGCAGGTTGAATATATCACACAAGTAAGCAAGTTTTGCGACCCATTCTCTGTCACTGAAATGTGCTGCCAGTGGTGACTGTTTGCTAAAAGAAATCTCTGGAGCGGCTCTTGTAACTCAGAAACTCTGGCCAGTGATTCCCCTTTAGAAAGCCATCTCACTTCTGTGTATAAGAGAAGACGTGTGTGCTCTGGGTCCATCTCACAGAGCTGTGTAGACGTGAGTTAAGGGCATGTACTTTAATGTGGTTGATAATCTTAATCACATCCTGCAAAACGTTGTTAAGTTTAGGAGACATTTTTCGGCTAGCCAGCGTTTCTCTATGGATGACACAATGCATAGACTCACATTCAGAAGCGACCTCTTTGACCCGAGTAGTGAAACCAGAAAGCCATCCAGTCATGGCAGCCGCTGCGTCCGTGCCTATACCGACACAAAATGACCAATTAGGTTTTCCTGATATGAAATCATTCAAAGACTCGAATAGTTCTGCAGCTGTGGTGTTGGTTGGCAACAAAAATGCACATAACATATCCTTGTGCACATCCTCCTGAAAAACATATCGCACAAAAACAAGCATTGTTGCCTTGTTGTCAACATCGGTAGACTCGTCAACCTGGATTAATTCTAACAGTTATGCCTCAGTATCCTCTGCTATTTCATCAATTCGTCTAGTTACGGTGCTAGCCGAAAGAGGAACACGTGCCACCTTTTGAACTGCAGCCTCTCCTAAAAGTTCATGACATTGTCCTTAGCAGCAGGCAGAATCAACACTTTACCAACAGTAAAGGGCTTCTTAGCTTCAGCAATGCGATTAGCCACTAAGAATAATGCTCTCAGTGCAGAAACATTTGATGAAGTGGTGGCCTTCAATACTTGCTTCTGTTCTTCATGTTCACATTTTTTTCTTTTGAAAAACGCCAAAGGATTGTCTTTTAATGCAGGGTGCTTGGTCTCCATGTGGTGATGAAGCAGTTTTGAAGGTTTCACGGCTTTGTTGGATAGCCGGTCACCACACATTAAACAAAGCGGGCTTGGAGAATGTGAATCACTTGTTGCAATGAACCCGTAATTTAAGTGGGACTCTTGGTATTTTGTTTTAAATGCAGCTTTCTTTTTGTTGGCAGTCTTAGAGGCTTCTGCTGTCTCATCCTTGGGTCTTTCCCCCTTTCCAAAGAAGCTCGCCAGCGACATTTGTGTTTTGCTCGTTTTGGCTAGGGTTAGCCTGTGGGCTTACCAAAACTGTGACTGAGACAAGTGCACAGTGTGGGAAAGGAAGTGCTAAATAGAATAATGGGCGGGCCACGTTAAAGCCTGCCACCAGATGCAGCTGTGCGATTGAAGTACATCGACTCACTTGCCACTGTAAAGCCTGCCACCAGATGCAGCTTGTTTTCACTTGCCACTCACTGGTAGGGTTTTGATATGAGTCTGCAAGCAATTGATTTATTATGGTCTCTGTGCAGTCAAACCTCTCTGCTAATGATAATCTGTATTTGCAGCCACTCCCCAGCGCTAGCATCACTGCCTCAGCTCCATCTCAGATCATCAGGCATTAGATTCTCATAAGAAGCGTGCCACCTAGATCCGTCGTGTGTGCAGTTCACAGTAGGGTTCACACTCCTGTGAGAATCTAATGCCACCACTGATCTGACAGGAAGCGGAGCTCAGGTGGTAACGTGAGAGATGGGGAGTGGCTGGAAATACAGACGAAGCTTCGCTCACTGGCCTGCCACTTGCCTCCTGCTATGCGGCCCGGTTCCTAACAGGCCACCAACCGGTAGCGCTCCACGGCTGGGAGTTGGGGACCCCTGCTGTAAGGGATGCTAAAGTGAGGAAGATGCAGTGTGTTGAATAAGAAAATAATACAACAGTACTATAATAAGATGACTAAGATAGTGAACTGAGAGAAGTTCTCATGTCTCATGGTGATGGTTAGGCAGGATAAACTGGAGGGAGAAGCAACTTACTGACATTTGTGACTATGATATCTGAATTTTCCCCATTTCACCATGATCTTTTAGCACCATTCTACTGGCTCCCTCCAGTCCCTTTTCTCTTAAATCCTTTTTTGTCTCCTCTATTAGAACAACTTGTGCCTCCTTATAAGCTATCTGTATAACCAAAGCTTAGTCATCATTAAGTCAAAGATCCACTATTAAATTTTTTGAGTAATATTTTCAGACACCAGCACTTCCTCCCAAGTAGTAGACTGTATCTTTCTTTTGTGCTTTTCCTCCGCAAAAGCACAATTATAGTACCTATGCCAGTGCATTGGAGTAATTCCCTGTGTTTCTTCATTAGACTATTATTGATCTGATGGTTGGTGTGATGTCTTATTTATCTCAGAATTGGTTGTGCATAGTGCATTGTCTACAGTGCCTAACTAATAATAGACTTTCAATAAATCTCACTGAATAGGAAGGATAACTAGAAAATGGCATTCAGGTTTTTCAGGGTGTTGGAGAAATAGAAAAAAAAAAAAAAGAACAAAAACAAAAAACCTCAAGCTACTCCAGTAAAAGTGAGTTTATTTTATAAATAAAACAGGGAATTAAGGAGGAAAATAATAGCCTCAGGGGTAAAATAAGTGGAACCAGTGGTGTGCTGGTCAATGGTTAATAATCAGCTCTTTAAGGAGAAGCAGATCTGTAGCATTTGCCAGTTTCTATGGTGCCCTCGCTCCATCATGGCAAATGTCAAGCTACCAGGTCAAGTCACTGAAGTTGGAGCTGGGAAAAGATGAGCACAGTCAGCTCTTGCAAACTCGTGTAAGGTGACTCCAGCAAAGAACTCATGGCAAACTGGAAAATCATCCTCTTCTAGTAGTCACTGTGTTTCTCATGGTCTGATATGCAACAGTCACCCTATTAGTCGACCAAACTCTTTACTCCTTTTCTGTGCTGCTTTTCTTTCTCTGATTTTTCTCCTCCACTGTTGCCTAATTTCTCTCAATTTTCCTTTGTTTCTAGCCGGTAATTTCTGTTTAGGGTTGGCTTCTGTTGTCACATAATTGCCGTCATGTCAGGACTTCTGTTCACTGACGTTTCTATGCTTCTTTGATACCTAATATCTATTTGTCATACATACATTTGGGATGGCTGATATTCAAACAGCTGAGAGAAACTTTTATTGATTTGGCAAGTGACTGTCTAGTATAAAATGCTAAAGTTAGTGCCCTCATTAATATTCTCTCCTATGTTTCTGCCAAGGTCAGCTTGAGGGCCAAGCTGCACCTACCCCTGGCATCACAGAATCACCTGATATGATAAAATGAAACTTTTTAAATGAAGAACTTCTCAGAAACAGCTATAGGAATGGCAAGTTCTCTGATGTTTTACTCTGTACGGATAGCCTTTCTGTGAGGGGGGAGCATAGGGTAGACTGTATATTTTTCAAGGACAGAGAAGAGCAGGTGCCAGAATTTGTAAATTTCTATCATCCTAGTGTTTTCATATGTACAAAATACTGGTGATATAATCTGATTGCACAGAATCATTAGAATTTTCCTGTAAGCTTGATCTCACGGTCACAAATTGTGACTGCTTTTTCCTAAACGTCCAGATACTACCTTTAAATTTAAGGCAAGCAGAAAACCTGAATTCACAGATTTCTGAAACATCTTGGAAAAGTGAAACTATGAGCCATACATAAGCATTTTTAAAAATTAATTAAACTTTTTATTTTATATTGTAGTATAGTTGATTAACGATGTTGTGTTAGTTTCAGGTGTGTATAGCAAAGTGATTCAGTTATACATATACATGTATCTATTCTTTTTCAAATTCTTTTCCATTGAGGTTGTTACATAATATTGAGCAGCGTTCCCTGTGCTATACAGTAAGTCCTTGTTGGCTATCCATTTTAAATATAGCAGTGTGTACATGTCAGCATTTCTGAACATCTATATATCTTATATAAATATGTGTATATTCTAATTGTGTATGCATATATATACACAAATAATTAAATGTGTATATACATATAAATGACTTAAATGTGTATATATGTATGTATATATCTATTCAGAAATAGAATATATCTATATATTATCTTTAATATATATACAAATAAATAAATATATAAATAAAAATATATATATAAAATATATCTTTATACACAAAACAGATCTCTTTTCAACATTCTCCTCACCACCACCACACATATACCACGAGTGTATATTAGTAAAAAAGTGATGATGAATAGGTGAAGAACAACTTTATAGATTTCACAAAATTTACAAAATATAAGAAGTTTGAGTTAAATAAAGATACACTTAAATGGTTAAAATAGCTGTATTAAGTAGTTTTAATGGTTAAAACTACTTAATTGTCATAAAATGAATTTTTAAAGTTATGTTTTAATATTATAAAAGATCACAAAGTATAAATATTTTACTAAGAAACTTTATAAATATGCATTTGTTTAGTTTTATGTACCAAGTTAAAGTAATCCTTTGCATGGAAGCAACCTAAATGTCCATCAGTAGAAGAATGGGGGCTTCCCTGGTGGCGCAGTGGTTGAGAGTCCGCCTGCCAATGCAGGGGACACGGGTTCATGCCCCGGTCCGGGAAGATCCCACATGCCGTGGAGCGGCTGGGCCCGTGAGCCATGGCCACTGAGCCTGTGCTCTGGAGCCTGTGCTCCGCAACGGGAGAGGCCACAGCAGTGAGAGGCCCATGTACCGCAAAAAAAAAAAAAAAAATAGAAGAATGGATAAAGAAGATGTGGTACATATATACAATGGAATATTACTAAGCCATAATAAGGTACAAACTGTGCCATTTGCAGAGATGTGGATGGACCTAGAGACTGTCCTACAGAGTGAAGTAAGTCAGAAAGAGAAAAATATCGTATAATATCGGTTGTATGTGGAATCTAGAAAAATGGTACATATAAACTTATTTGCAAAGCAGAAATAGAGACACCGTTGTAGGGAACAAAAGCATGGATACCAAAGGGGGAAGGGAGGGGTGGGATGAATTGGGAGATTGGGATTGACATATTTACACTACTATGTATAAAATAGATAACTAATGAGAACCTACTGTATAGCACAGGGAACTCTACTCAATGCTCTGTAGTGACCTAAATGGGAAGGAAGTCCAAAAAAAAAGAGGGGATATGTGTATATGTATAGCTGATTCACTTTGCTGTACAGCAGAAACTAACACAACATTGTAAAGCAACTATACTCCAATAAAAATTAATAATAAAAAAAGAATAGCACATGAAGTTCAAAATCAGAAAAAATTGAATAAAAAATAAAGTAGTCCTTTAAGTAATAATTATTGGCTATTTAGAATAAGACACACAAGATATATAATGAATAAATGAGTAAATGAAGTAATACATGCCATTTTGGGTTGAAAGTGTCTATAATTTTTACCAGTAAATTATTTTAAAAATACACTCAAGTTAAGATGTTACATTCACTTACAATATGAATGCTGACTGTATATAATTTCACTCTTTTTTACACATTTGAATTAATGCTACTATTAATAAGATTTTACCATTAACATCTAGTAGGGGCAGATATGAGATATGAGATCATTTATATTTTCCTGTCACAAAAAAAGTGCACTCTTCTTCAGTAATATGAATTTTTATCTTGTCATTTTGGATCTTTTACAACATTTATTATCATAGTTAATAAAAGTAATAGATTGTCTATTAATATTTGAAAAATGGCACAAAGTAAACAATAATACTATTTCTAATTCATTTAATACAATGAACAAATATTTTGTCTGATTTATTGTTAACAAATTATTGATAATAGCCAACTAGTAAAAAAACTGAAATATAAATAGAACTAATCTGGGAAGCTGTTCAGCTGCCTTTGAGAAGCTTAAAGACCACCACTTGGTCTTTAAGTATAGACAGCATCACTGATAAAGCCGCATGTATGGAACACACCAAAAATACTGTTTATTTTTTTCTTAGGTGTCTCATGCCTACAGAGATATCACTTGTCACCTAATGATGGCAGTGCATGAGGTGTGGGCTGCATGGAGTGTAATGACAGGCCTCATTTAAACAGAAAGCAAAGCAGAGTATCAAGGCCATAATATTTTCTCTGTAAGAAGTGAAGTATTTATTAAAATAAAAGTGTAAAATTTTAAAAGTATTAATTATAATAATAACTTATAAAACTTAACCAATTAAGCTGTTTAAAAGAACAATGAAGAAAATTAATTTATGCCATGTTTGGAAACTATTTTTCTCAACAAGGAAATTAGTTGAAAATCCCTAGCCCATGATTTCCTAAAAAGTCACTTATAACTTGGATATTAGTAGCAATTCAGACTCTCTTTTCTGCTGGCCTGTGTCACTTCCAAATACTTTAATGATGACACTGTATTGTTAACCAATATGAATTTGTCACTGCCTACTAAACTGACCAATCATTTTGTAAATACAAAATAATTTTCTTTATTCTATGAAGTATCTCATTGTTCTCATTCTCCTTTGGTGCCCTATACTTCTTTCTTTTCTCAAATGAAATGTAGAGGAAAAAATCATGGCAACCCATTGTGTCTGCAACAATCTCTGTAAAATACTTCTGTCCAAGGTTCTTTCCAGTCAGGAACACAATTCTTAGCAAACAAGTCACTAACTCACTTAATTAACTCTCTCCTATGTTCTCAGAGGTGTTTCTACATCAAGCTTGAATTGGCTTATTATTTAACAAACTGTACAAGGCCTTTGGGAAACCTGTTTTTAACAAAAATGGGTTCTTAAATAGCCTTTGGTCTCCTTAAAGGATTCTGAATAACTGCATAAAATCCTAATACACTTATTAGCAGTGCATCCATATGCAGATATTAAACAGAGTGAGAGATAAATTTCTTTCCTGACTCCCGAAGGGACATCCTAATATTGTGTTTCTTTAAACATTGCTTGACCTATGAACACCTAATATACAGATATTTTACCCAAGGATCACTCCAGTACTTTGACAATTAAGAAATACACCTGAAGACTTGTTTAGGATTCTCTGTACTCTTCTTTGTTAGAATCTGGGATGCAGAGGTTTAAAGGAGAGCCTTGCCCTCTTTCCATTTTTCTTACTCAGACAACTTTTTTTTTTTTTTTTTTTTTTGCGGTACGCGGGCCTCTCACTGTTGTGGCCTCTCCCGTTGCGGAGCACAGGCTCCGGACGTGCAGGCTCAGCGGCCATGGCTCACGGGCACAGCCGCTCCGCAGCATGTGGGATCTTCCCGGACCGGGGCACGAACCCGTGTCCCCTGCGTTGGCAGGCGGACTCTCAACCACTGCGCCACCAGGGAAGCCCCATTCAGACAACTTTTAAAAATATATTTATTCTTTTCCAGTTACTCCACTGTAGTAAGGATTGCAAAGTCAATTGAGCCATGGTTTCTTTCCTCTAAGAAATTGCATTCTAGTGAGGAGTGGGGCAAGAAACAAACAAACTACAATTACAGGCAAGATTGTTAAGGGTTAACATAGATTTTTAAGTAAATACATCTAATTTTGACCAAGAGATTCCATATTTCCCAGAAAGCTAATATTTGAGCTGAATTTTTAATATTAAGTCAGATTGTGCTAGAATAGGGAAAGGCCATTCTGAGCAGAAGGAAAGGTGGTGGAAGCACGGAGGTGAGTACAGACTGTGTGAAGTCGTACAAGTAGTTCATGTGACTGTTCGCTGTATGGGTTCCTATAATGGGAGGCAGTTGAAGCCAAAAGAGCAGGCAGAATCACGGAAAACATTGGAGGAAGAAATGGGAATGCATATATTAAATTTCCATAAACTTACCTAGACAGAAACTTTTAGAACATAAATTGTTTGAAATTTGGAGACTTGCAATATGCCAAAAATCTAAACAAGAAACGCATCAATCTTAAACAGCCTACCCATGTGTGAACATAGCAGGTAAGTCTTTCTAATGCAGACGGATACTCTCTTTATGAAAATATAGTTGACTCTTGAACAACTCGGGGGTTAATCCAAGTATAATTTATGGTCGGCCCTCCACATCTGTGGAGTCAACCAACCTTGCGGATGGTGTAGTACTGTATTATTACTATTGAAAAACATCGCCTTATAAGTGGACCTGTACAGTTCAAACTCATGTTGTTCAAGGGGCAATTGAACACACAGTTTCCCCAATTCATGTAAAATGTTCTTTATGCAAAAGTTTTATTTATAAATCAGATTTTCAGGATTGTGTATATTAACCAACACCAGGTACAACTAAGTAGAGAGAAGTAAAATATCTTAACACTTAAACAGAAATTAATTGATTTTATTTGTATATATTACCTATTTGTAATAAATTGTATACAAAGAATTTGAAGTAAATCATAATCAAAAGGACCTTGTCCTTATGTGACAAATGCCATCTGGTATTAAAATTAAATTTTATACACATATGCACACATTAATGGAGTTTAATTTTTTTTTTCTGGAGTCTTCCTCTGTGTTCACAAATTCTGACAGTAACTCATATTTATTTTCTCTCCATTGATACAGAATTAGAGACAGTTAAAGATATTAAACATTTATGAGATCTAAGGACTGTTAAGTTTTGTGCACTAGAGCTCATATGAGATGTGTTCTATACTCTGTGGTTTAGGAGATCCAGAGCAATTCATCACTACTTTAACACTCAGTTCAGCTTAAGATGAATTACCTGTTGAATGTGATTGTACTACAGAGCGAGTTGAACGCCATTTATCTGACTAGAGAATGGTACCCAGCTACTTCACAGATGCTCTGTGCATCATTCAAATGTCAAATTATGTGTATGATAGTCATTATCTTAACATTCACAATATTTGCCTGGCAGAGCCTCCTGGAGTGATTCCATAAGAGGACAGTTAAAGAAATGTGCAGTGTAACAGATTCATTGTTCTGCTTTTCTGTGTTCCTATAGTTTTTGTTGTTGTTGTTGTTGTTTTAAGGTATAGTAAACTAATCTGAAAATAATTTAGCAATAGTGCAACTCTTCACAATTCTAGAAGAGGCAAAATGCAAAATATAGAACATTTTTTTGTAAAGTGAAGGCATCATAACATGATTGTATTTGAACTTTGGATTTGCCATTTCTTTGATGATTGAAATAATATTATAGGTTTAAACAGTTAGTTCTTCTGCTTTGAAAATTATCTGTGATCTTTTTTCCTCCCTAGAAATCAGTTGAGTTCCAGTTTGCTGATGCTAAACTAAACCAAATGGTTGTCCTAACAGTGAACTCAAAAGGCTACTTTTTTGTGAATATCTTTGTGTGTGTTATTAAGTAGATTGCTGAGAAAAATATAATTTTTCCAAAGTTATATATTAGATCTTCATATCTAGGCTGTCTTTCTTGGTCATTCTAACTTACTCTCTCTTGCTTGGACCACTTGCCCTCGGGAAGATCCCGTGATATGAGGCAGCCCTATAGACACACACATGTTAGTGAGCTTGGAAGAGGATGCTTTAGCTCGAGTTCATCTGTATTCAAGAAGACTGCAGCCCTGACTTATCTCTTGATTACAACCTCGAGAGACCTTCAGCCCGACACCCAGCTAAACCACACCCAGATTTCTAACTCACAGAAACTGAATGAGATAATAAATATTTGTTCTATTTAATTTTTTACACACGTACAGATGATTAATACCACACTCAATATATGTTTGGTACTACACATGTGAGTGGAAGGTCAAAAACTTGCAGTCACAAAAGGAAAAATTAGGGCATATAAGGATTACCATTTTTAGACTGGGTCATATGTCGTTTAGATTAATATTTCAGTAACATATATATCAAAGAATGAGTTATTAAACAAGATTTGCAATATGTTAACGTTATCCTCAAATGTTAGGAAAAAAGCCCAAAGCAAATTATCTTCCTTGTATTATCTGTTATTTATTTGTTATCCTTTGGTGTATACAGAGGTTACCGTCTACTGTACCAATCACCGTCTTCCTTTTTCTTCCTCTCATTTTCTCTTCTTCCACTGACCCCCTTATCCAAATCTCTCCCTGGCACTTCCTGTCTTACTGTTACTCAGTTGCTTCATTCTTGCCTTCTTTCTCATGAGCTGCTTTTTCTCTTTCACACATGTATACACTCACAAAAGCACAACCACATGCAAATGATGAAGAAACTGAGTTACCGACAAAGTCAAACTTTAGGAGTCAAATAAAATTTCTTGCTCAATAGTTTACTAAAAGTCTGAATGGAACAAGTCATTTGAACAATAATGCAAATGAAATCTATCACTTAAGTTAGGAAAACAGTAGTTTTGATGTTTTTCAAAGGAAAAAAAGTACTAGAGGCAAGAGATATTTTAAAAACTTATTTAGAACCTAATGACTATCCTGCACGTACAGAATATTGTTCTTTTGTGGGACTGCTTTTGCCGTCATACATATAGCTATGGACTTTTTAATGCATTATTTGTTATTTAGCCTTTTATATAGCTATAATCTTAAAGTGCTTATTACATGCTGCTAATATTTACATAAATTTTCCTAATTATCACCTGCTGGTTTTTGTCTTAATCAACTCAGGCTGCTGTAACTAAATACCATAGACTGGGTGGCTTAAACAACAGATGCTTATTCTCCCCGTTCTGGAGGCTGGGAAGGCCAAGATCAAGGTGCCAGCAAATTTGATTCCTTCAAAGGGCCCCTTCCTGGCATGCAGGTAGCCTCCTTCTTATTCTGTCCTCATATGACAGACAGAGAAAGAGAGAGAAAACTCTTAGTCTCTTTGCCTCTTTTTAGGAGTACACTAATTCCATTATGAGGCCCCACCCTCACGACCTCATCTAACTTACTTTGGTGGTTAGACTTAAGCATATGAATTGGGGGGAGTCATTCAGTCCGTAATAGTCTTATCTTTAGAATAAAATCTCTTTATTAGAAAAAAAATTTTCATATTTTATTTCTAATGGTATTTTTGTTTATTTATAAAACATATTATTCTAAAGCTATTAGTTTAATTTATTAAATTTATCACCCAAATATTCAAAGAAATAAAATATATTTTAACATTATTTGTTATATATAATAAATGTTATTTTTCACTAGTGATTTGTTAATCATCTGTTTTTCTTTAAATAACATTATTGAATAACCAGATTTTTTATGAAGAAATGGATGTCTTAAAGGAAAATGTATTTTCATTGACCCATTTATACCATCTTACAATTTTATACTTGAATTGGTAGAAATCAAAATCTATTCTTTGTACATCCTACTCTTTCTTTTCCTCCCAACTAGAGAGATAAAGTGCTAAAGGCCAGATAAAGTGATTGTATTTAGAAAATGTGAGGCGCTAAGAAGCAAAGAAGTGGAACAAAAGTGACATGTTTTGTAAAAAGTGAGGTAGTATTTTCAATGTAAACAACTTCCAAATCTGTTGTGTCGGGCCATAGCTCATGAGGTGGTTTGGTTAATTTAAGGGTTTTCAATTTTGTGCCAATTTCATAGGTTCCAGTACTGGAATGGGAATTTGGATTTCACTTGGAACCCCAGCAGATAATACTTGCTTTTCTTTCTACACACAGCTTTGTGTGATGTATCCTCTGGTTTCCTATTACTATTTCTACATTGCTGTGACTTAAATTGGTGTCATGGAGTGATTCTTAGGCATCATTACCGCTGGCAACTGGAAGGAGCTAAAACATATAATCAGTATAAATTTTGACTAGATAGTCCCCTGAGTTTTCAACTTTGTTTAAATCCCAGGTACTGTAAGACTAAGGCAAGAAATTACACAATTCTACTCATAAATTTTAGTTCTACAGTGATTTTTCACTCTGAGAACATTTAGCTTCAAAGCAAAAATGCTACTAATGTGGTGTAATCAAAGAAAAAGAAAGAATTTATGTAACAATTTTGAATTCTAAACATTCCATTATTTCTTAAAGATTTTCTTAGCATTGTTATTCAAAATATTATTTTAGGGGGGCAGTGAAGATTATCATTAGAGTTTTGTTTTCGAATCAGTATATTAGTTAATTAACTTTCAGTAGTTTCATAAAAATGTTGAGAGAAAACATGGCAAACTTTATATATCAATTACTTTTCACTATCAAAATTATGACCAGTTTTTGATAGGTGATGGGTGAAAGACTTACAAAATATGTGTTTATTTATTGATGACTGCTTTATATATGCTAATAGGCAAAAATTTCTCACAGAAAATGTCAGGTATAACTCACACTCACTACTGGAACAAAATACAGATATTTCAGTGTCATGTGAAAAACTGACTAGGAATTACAACTCTTTAATGGCAGATTAATCAATCACCAGACTGTTTTCATACTTGAAAATATTTTCATGCTTATGCTTAAGTTATTGTAGTTTTCCAACCTTTTGAGTTGTGGTGTAGCAGATAAAATGAAGCCTCAAATCATTCTCTAATCTCAAGAACATCCTGGCAGAATTACTGTGACTTGTCTATTAAATTGATTTCCTCTTAAAGAAAAGTAGGCTTTTCTTATTGTGTTAAATAAAAAATGATTTTATCTAGTGTCTTGCCTTGTGAAGACCTTTCTTTTTATGACACAAGAGGAAAAATGTTATCTTTCCTCTCAAGTTTTTATATCTTCTTTTACTCACTAATCAATAATCTGTATTGCAAACAAAATGAAGTATAACCCCAAAAGAGTAATTTTTTGAAATGAATACAAAATAGGCAAACATTTTAATACTACCGATTGCCTTTATTTTCATTTTAAGCATATGCATAGCTGAACTTTACAGTGCTTTCTGCCTTTAATAAAAGTAATTGATGGTTGACTTGTATGCTGAATCACTGTGTTGTAAGATAGGAAATCAGAATATTTACAATGTAATTTTGAAAGCTACTAATAAACCTTAGGCAAGCAACTTTCCTTAGGACACTAAAAATACTTGTGGGGTTTGGAACTGGGGTACTTTGTTGTGTCTCTTACTGTTAGTGATGATGGTTAGGTTTGTTTGTTGTTGTTTTAATAAGATTACTCAGGAACGGGACATGGTTAAATGCTTTTCCACCTTATTCCTAATATTTTTAAAGTTAGATTTTATTCAACCTAGGTGATATCTATATTGAATGGAAAAACAGTTGCTGGTATTTTCTGCATTTGTTATGTAATGATAGCTTATTGAACTGTTATGCTTTGTAATTAGAACATTTCCAGTGAAAACAAAATACATTAGAGGAGAAGCCAGAAATTGCAGTTCTCCACCTGAAATTACACTAGCATTATTTCTGTAACAGCAAAAGAGAAATTAGAACGTCTTGAGTTTATAGCTCACGTAATTAAAGGAATAATTCTAAATATTGAGAGAATGTACTCTTAAAGGTAAATGTTAGGGACTTCCCTGGTGGTCCAGTGGTTAAGACTCCACGCTTCCAATGCAGGGGGCCCGGGTTCAATCCCTGGTCAGGGAACTAGATCCCACATGCCGCAACTAAGAGCCCGCATGCTGCAACTAAAGATGCTGCATGCTGCAACTAGGACCTGACACAGCCAAGTAAACAAATAAATAAATAAAGTTGTTTTTTTTTTTAAAAAAAGGTAAACATTAGATTGGGTGGTCAGAAACTTCAACATGCTATCGATATATGTAAAAACTTAATAACATTCATCTCTTGATCAGTGACATGAGGACTATGCTTCTTAAACACTACTTAACAAGATATGGTAAAATAAAATTTGGTAAATTATGAACGATGTGACTGTCTTCAGAGTGAGAGAGTATAGGGGTACATAGTTTCTTCTTTATTTTCTAGTTAGTTCATGAGGTTTAACTTCTAATATTTATATGAGGCCAAAATCTTAAATATTAAATGATTCTAAGGTTAATTTGGACCTCAGGTAAAAAAAAGTATTAAGAACATTTTAAAAAGAAATATTTTTATTACTCAGAACTAACCAAAAGAGGCCAGTCAGTTCCAATGGAGTACATTCATAATTTTTCATTTACCTCTAATCTGAAATAATGCTTTATATTTGGATTTGTTCCTTCACATTGTGACTTCAGTTTTCTATCTGATCAAAGTTATAGGTGTATTATTCCTTGGCGTGGTAATGGTTAAAAACCATCATTTGAAGTATTACTTTGTTAGAAGATCTGGTTACTAATGTTTTCATGATAATGTATGAGTCATAGAAAAATTGCATTGAGATTTATTAGATGAACCTGAGATACTTAAACGTTTTGCCATAATTATGAATCTAATACCCTGTATGCCACAACAGTATTTTGAAGTACTATACTTTGCACTTTGCTTCACAAAAATAGCTGATCTGATATACTCCTTTTTGCTAAATGCTGTCATGTCCATCTTTTTACTACATTAACATTATAAGTGCTGTTAGCCATACTGCCTAATGAAAGGTACCTCATATCAAGTCTGATTACTGCTCTAATGTTTTCCAGGCGTGCTTGGTGATGAACTTGGCATATGAAACAATTTTCTACAGTAATAAAACTGATTAAAGTAGGCAGTCATCCACATACCACTTTCTAATGATTTATAACAAGCTCATTAATCTCACCCACTCCTATCCAAAAAGTTCATTGATAGGCTTGTATGTAAGAATAAAATTCTGAGCCTTAAAAATGGATAACTAGGCTTTGTGGATTTAAGCTAAAAAACTCACAAATCACTGATCAATGTTTTAAATGAAATGTATAGCTTCTAAACTCTGCCCAGATTACTTATTGACAAGATCATTTTCTATTTGAGTTCTCCTATAATGGATTTAACAAGGAAAAATGAGTCATTGTATGATAATGACTCTTCAGCACCTTGAAAACTAAAACTGAATGAACCCACTCCACATATCCTCCTAGAGATCATATAAGAATGATGAATTGAGTACTTGAGATCAAGTGATAAAAACACAGCCTGTTTTCACTCCAGAGAGTGCTAAAGTATCCTGCTCAATATGTCAAAACATAATAATAATTATTTTTTGTTAACTCTTTTCCAAAGATGCCTGATGAAACATCATAAGAATTATTATTCCATTCAGTTACAAATAGTTTGGCAATGTAGAACTATTGTTTTAGAGATAATTTTACTGTCAAAGAGATAAGGTTGTTAAATGTAGCACATGGTGAGACAATTTCTGAACTACAAATGTTAATAGTAAGAAAAGATATTTGATGGGGTTTATTCTATCTTCATTATAATTTAATGTTTTAAAAATGTAGCTCTTTCCATTCTTAAAACTCATTACTGCTATGACACACATATGTATTTCTCCCTTAAGAATTTAAACTAGAGCTTCCCTGGTGGCGCAGTGGTTGAGAGTCCGCCTGCCGATGCAGGGGACACGGGTTCGTTTCCCGGTCTGGGAAGATCCCACATGCTGCGGAGCGGCTAGGCCCACGAGGCATGGCCACTGAGCCTGCACTCCACAATGGGAGAAGCCACAGCAGTGAGAGGCCCGCGTACCTAAAAAAAAAAAAAAAAAAAAAAAGAATTTAAACTAGAAATAACATAGATTTCAAAATTAATACAGAAGGATTGTAACAGGTTAACTGAAAATAGGCACATTTTAATGTATGGTATTAACATATTCAAAATTGTTATTTACATTCATGAATTTTTAGCTAATATTTCATAGTTCTTTAGAAAATAAGAGGTTAGATATTCTGTGCAGAGTATTTTCGTTTGCAAACCAGAATTTAAAAGTCTGACAGCTTTGGTAGGTAGAAGGTTAGTAAACCTGAGTAAAATGTCTCTCAATCTGGGATCAGCTATAACTCTGGTGGCCAGTTGCTGTTTTATGTGAGGATGACTTGGTTCTGTACTGTGAACAGCAGTTAGGGGACAGGCGTTTGGTACAGGTTGCTTTATTATCTAGCTGTATGGTCTTGAGAAAGTAATTTACCCAGCATGTAATTCAATATTTTCAAGAGTAAAATGTGGGAGTTAGGCAAGAGCAGTATACTCCAAACTGGCAAAAGTGCTACTGATAGTAAGTTTGGTGTTTTAAGTAAATTTTTACTATGACAATCAAAAATACTGTATGAAGTAGAACGATTTCCCTTTTTTTTGTTTTTTGTTTTTAGGGCCTTTTATTCTAACAACACAGCTTTGATTTTGACTGATACACAATACAGGTTTAATAGAGGTGAGGCTAGGATCAGTGGGTTAAATACTTCATATTCTACTTACAAGAAGGGTTTAGATTTTTTTTAATGTTTATTTATTTATTTTCTTATCAGTCATCACTTTTATACATATCCGTGTATACATGTCAATCCCAATCTCCCAGTTTATCCCAACTCCCCCCCACACACACAGCTGCTTTCCCCCCTTGGTGTCCATACGTTTGTTCTCTACTTCTGTGTCTATTTCTGCCCTGCAAACTGGTTCATCTGTACCATTATCTAGGTTCCACATATATGCATTTATATTATACAATATTTGTTCTTCTCTTTCTGACTTACTTCACTCTGTATGACAGTCTCTGGATGCATCCACGTCTCTACAAATGACCCAATTTCGTTCCTTTTTATGGCTGAGTAATATTCTGTTGTATATATGTACCACCTCTTCTTTATCCATTCGTCTGTTGATGGGCATTTAGGTTGCTTCCATGTCCAGGCTATTGTAAATAGTGCTGCAATGAACATTGGTGTGCATGTGTCTTTTTGAATTATGGTTTTCTCTGGGTATATGCCCAGTAGTGGGATTGCTGGGTTGTATGGTAGTTCTATTTTTAGTTTTTTGAGGAACCTCCATACTGTTCTCCATGGTGGCTGTATCAATTTACATTCCCACCAACAGTGCAGGAGGGTTCCCTTTTCTCCACACCCTCTCCAGCATTTGTTTGTAGATTTTCTGATGATGCCCATTCTAACTGGTGTGAGGTGATACCTCATTGTAGTTTTGATTTGCATTTGTCTAATAATTAGTGATGTTGAGCAGCTTTTCATGTGCTTCTTGGCCATCTGTATGTCTTCTTTGGAGAAATGTCTATTTAGATCTTCTGCCCACTTATGGATTGGGTTGTTTGTTTTTTTAATATAGAGCTGCTTATATATTTTATTTATTTATTTATTTATTTATTTTCGGTACGCGGGACTCTCACTGTTGTGGCCTCTCCCATTGCGGAGCACAGGCTCTGGACGTGCAGGCTCAGCAGCCATGGCTCACGGGCCTAGCCGCTCTGCGGCATGTGGGATCTTCCCGGACTGGGGCACGAACCCATGTCCCTTGCATTGGCAGGCGGACTCTCAACCACTGCACCACCAGGGAAGCCCTATAATTTAGAGATTAATTCATTGTCTGATGATTCATTTGCAAATATTTTCTCCCATTCTGAGGGTTGTCTTTTCGTCTTGTTTATGGTTTCCTTTGCTGTGCAAAAGCTTTGAAGTTTCATTAGGTCCCATTTGTTTATTTTTGTTTTTATTTCCATTACTCTAGGACATGGATCAAAAAATATCTTGCTGTGATTTATGTCATAGAGTGTTCTGCCTATGTTTTCCTCTAAGAGTTTTATAGTGCCTGGTCTTACATTTAGGTCTCTAATCATTTTGAGTTTATTTTTGTGTATGGTGTTAGGGAGTGTTCTAAATTCATTCTTTTACATGTAGCTGTCCAGTTTTCCCAGCACAACTTATTGAAGAGACTGTCTTTTCTCCACTGTTTAACCTTGACTCCTTTGTCATAGATTAGTTGACCATATGTGTGTGGGTTTATCTTTGGGCTTTCTATCCTGTTCATTGATCTATATTTGTGTTTTTGTGCAGTACCATATTGTCTTGATTACTGTAGCTTTGTAGTGTAGTCTGAAGTCAGGGAGTCTGATTCCTCTAGCACCGTTTTTTTCCCTCAAGACTACTTTGGCTATTCAGGGTCTTTTGTGTCTCCATACAAGATTTAAGATTTTTTTGTTCTAGTTCTATAAAAAATGCCATTGATAATTTGATAGGGATTTCATTGAAACTGTAAATTGCTTTGGATAGTATGGTCATTTTGACAATATTGATTCTTCCAATCGAAAAACATGGTATATCTCTCCATCTGTTGGTATCATCTTTAATTTCTTTCATCAGTGTCTTATAGTTTTCTGCATACAGGTCTTTTGTTTCCCTAGTTAGGTATTCCTAGGTATTTAATCTTTTTGTTGCAATGGTAAATGGGAGTGTTTCCTTAATTTCACTTTCAGATTGTTCATCACTAATGTATAGGAATGCAAGAGACTTCTGTGCATTAATTTTGTATCCTGAAACTTTACCAAATTCATTGATTAGTTCTAGTAGTTTTCTGGTGGCATCTTTAGGATTCTCTATGTATAGTATCATGTTATCTGCAAACAGTGACAGCTTTACTTCTTCTTTTCCAATATGGATTCCTTTTATTTCTTTTTCTTCTCTGATTGCCGTGGCTAGTACTTCCAAAACTATGTTGAATAATAGTGGTGAGAGAGGACATCCTTGTCTTATTCCTGATCTTAGAGGAAATGCTTTCAGTTTCTCACCATTGAGAATGATGTTTGCTGTGGGTTTGTTATATATGGCCTTTATTATGTTGAAGTAGGTTCCCTCTATGCCCACTTTTTTGAGACTTTTTATCATAAATGTGTGTTGAATTTTGTCAAAAGCTTTTTCTGCATCTATTGAGATGATCATACGGTTTTTCTTCTTCAGTTTGTTAATATGGTGTATCACATTGATTGATTCCTATATATTGAAGAATCCTTGCATCTCTGGGATAAATTCCACTTTATCATGGTGTATGATCCTTTTAATGTGTTGTTGGATTCTGTTTGCTAGTATTTTGTTGAGGAGTTTTGCATCTATATTCATCAGTGCTATTGGTCTGTAATTTTCTTTTCTTGTACTATCTTTGTCTGGTTTTGGTATCAGGGTGATGGCGGCCTCATAGAATGAGTTTGGGAGTGTTCCTTCCTCTGCAATTTTTTGGAAGAGTTTGAGAAGGATGGTTGTTAGCTCTTTTCTGAATGTTTGATACAATTCACTGGTGAAGCCACCTGGTCCTGGACTTTTGTTTGTTGGAAGATTTTAATTACAGTTTCAATTTCATTACTTGTGATTGGTCTGTTCATATTTTCTATTTCTTCCTGGATCTCTCTTGGAAGGTTATACCTTTCTAAGAATTTGTCCATTTCTTCCAGGTTGTCCATTTTATTGGCATAGAGTTGCTTGTAGTAGTCTCTTAGGATGCTTGGTATTTCTGCCGTGTCTGTTGTAACTTCTCCTTTTTCCTTTCTAATTTTATTGATTTGAGTCCTCTCCCTCTTTTTCTTGATGAGTCTGGCTAATGGTTTATCAATATTGTTTATCTTCTCAAAGAACCAGCTTTTAGTTTTATTGATCTTTGCTATTGTTTTCTTTGTTTCTATTTCATTTATTTCTGCTCTGATCTTTATGATTGCTTTCCTTCTGCTAACTTTGGGTTTTGTTTTTTCTTCTTTCTAGTTCCTTTAGGTGTAACATTAGATTGTTTATTTGAGATTTTTCTTGTTTCTTTAGGTAGGCTTGTATAACTATAAACTTCCCTCTTAGAACTGCTTTTGCTGCATCCCATAGGTTTGGATCGTCATGTTTTCATTGTCATTTGTCTGTAGGTATTTTTTGATTTCCTCTTTGATTTCTTCAGTGATCTCTTGCTTATTTAGTAATGTATTGTTTAGCCTCCATGTGTTTGTAATTTATGTATACTTCATTTCTAATCTCATAGCGTTGTGGTCAGAAAAGATGCATGATATGATTTCAATTTTCTTAAATTTACTGAGACTTGATTTGTGACCCAAGATGTGATCTATCCTGGAGAATGTTCTGTGCGCTCTTGAGAAGAAAGTGTAATCTGCTGTTTTTGGATGGAATGTCCTATAAATATCAATTAAATCTATCTGGTCTATTGTGTCATTTAAAGCTTGTGTTTCCTTATTAATTTTCTGTTTGGATGATCTGTCCATTGGTGTAAGTGAGGTGTTAAAGTCCCCCACTGTTATTGCATTACTGTTGATTTCCTCTTTTATAGCTGTTAGCAGTTGCCTTATGTATTGAGGTGCTCCTGTGTTGGGTGCATATATATTTATAATTGTTATATCTTCTTGGATTGATCCCCTGATCATTCCGTAGTATCCTTCCTTGTGTCTTGTACCATTCTTTATTTTAAAGCCTATTTTATCTGATATGAGTATTGCTACTCCAGCTTTCTTTTGATATCCATTTGCATGGAATATCTTTTTCCATCCCCTCACTTTCAGTCTGTATGTGTCCCTAGGTCTGAAGTGGGTCTCTTGTAGGCAGCATATATATGGGTCTTGTTTTTGTATCCATTCAGCAAGGCTATGTCTTTTGGTTGGAGCATTTAATCCATTCACGTTTATGGTAATTATCGATATGTATGTTCCTATGACCATTTTCTTAATTGTTTTGGGTTTGTTTTTCCAGGTCCTTTTCTTCTCTTGTGTTTCCCACTTAGAGAAGTTCCTTTAGCATTTGTTGTAGAGCTGGTTTGGTGGTGCTGAATGCTCTTAGCTTTTGCTTGTCTGTAAAGCTTTTGATTTCTCCATCGAATCTGAATGAGATCCTTGCTGGATAGAGTAATCGTGGTTGTAGGTTCTTCCCTTTCATCACTTTAAGTATATCATGTCATTCCCTTCTGGCTTGTACAGTTTCTGCTGAGAAATCAGCTGTTAACCTTATGGGAGTTCCCTTGTATGTTATTTGTCATTTTTCCCATGCTGCTTTCAAAAATTTTTCTTTGTCTTTAATTTTTGCCAATTTGATTATTATGTGTCTCGGCGTATTTCTCCTTGGGTTTATCCTGTATGGGACTTGGTGCGCTTCCTGGACTTGGGTGGCTATTTCCTTTCCCATGTTAGGGAAGTTTTCGACTATAATCTCTTCAAATAATTTCTCGGGTCCTTTCTCTCTCTCCTCCCCTGGGACCCCTATAATGTGAATGTTGTTGCGTTTAATGTTGTCCCAGAGGTCTCTTAGACTGTCTTCATTTATTTTCATTCCGTTTCTTTATTTTGTTCCGCTGCAGTGAATTCCACTATTCTGTCTCCCAGGTCACTTATCTGTTCTTCTGCCTCAGTTATTCTGCTATTGATTCCTTCTAGTGTAATTTTCATTTCAGTTATTGTACTGTTTATCTCTGTTTGTTTTATAATTCTTCTAGATGTTTCTTAAACATTTCTTTCATCTTATTGATCTTTTCCTCCATACTTTTTCCGAGGTCCTGTATCATCTTCACAATCATTATTCTGAATTCTTTTTCTGGAAGATTGCCTATCTCCATTTTATTTAGTTGTTTTTCTGGGGTTTTATCTTGTTACTTCATCTGGTACATAGCCTTCTGCCTTTTCATCTTGTCTGTCTTTCTGTGAATGTGGTTTTTGTTCCACAGGCTGCAGGATTGTAGTTCTTTTTGCTTCTGTTCTCTGCCCTCTGGTAGATCAACAATTTCCCTTTTTAATTCCAGTTCAGTTCTTCTGAAATCAAGGTGGTACATTTTATAGCATCAAGGTGTTATAAGCCCTTAATATTTCTCTGACATTTTATTGGCATAGCTGAGGATCTCCGTGTAGTTTTTGAGACAGAGAAACATGCTGCTGAATAGAAGAATATTGCATGTAAGTCTCACTAAGAGAAGTAAATTTTTGGAAAGTTATCTCAAAGGTAATAGAAAATTAAATAAGAGCTTTAGGAAAATTTTCAGAGCTACAGCTGACCTTGTTGTGAACAGAAATCCCTGTTTGAAAAAGTCTTGGTCCAATTAGTAGGTCTAATTAATGGTACATATTAAGAGTTAACTATACATTGAATAAACTTCGGTGATGTGCTTTAATATTAATAGGAAACATGACATCATCATAACATCCAACATTTATGTAATGGTAAATATCTAATATTTATTGAGTGCTTGCAAGGCAGGCACCCCTTCTAAGTGATTTACATATATTAACACAAATTAGTCTTAGTCACTCATTTTAATGCCTACGGCAACCACATAAATTAAGCACTAATATTTCCCTCATATTTCATATGAGGAAACTGAAGTGCCAAGATACTAAGGAATTTGAGAAAGGTCAGATAGCTAGTAAATGACAAAATTTTTAATTCTGTAACTCTCTAATACATTTCTATTCCTTACTATTTCTGTACATTTCTATTCCTTACTATTCTCCATCCTGCCACCCCTAGTAAGCCTTAGTTAACTGAGTTTTCTCATTTCTCAACTGGAAGCTTGTTTCTTTCAACATTATGTACCCAGTGTCTGGCATAGGGTAGGCACTCAAAAAGTAATTTTTGAAAAAGAAAGAAAAGAATATATTAATTAATCAACAAATCTCTGTTACGAAAGACAACTTAAAAAATGCCTCTACACATAACCTGCTGGACTCTAAGACTTCACATCGAGCACTTTCTATTACCCCTCCCTCGCTTAGTTTTCTCCTGATAATTTGTCACCATTTCTGTTATTTATCTTGGATAATTTGAAACCAAAACAGTGTACTTTGGTGTCAAAATGTATAGGTTCAAATGAAAACTCCATTACTTATCTCTGTCCACTACTTAACTTGTGACATTAGAAGATTTATTTAAACCTCTCTGAGTTTCAGGGATTTTTAAATCTGTACAATATAGATACTAATATCTACCATATCTGTCCAGCAGAATTATTGTACTAACTAAATTAAGTGTGCTTAAAACAACTAGGAATGCTTGGCATATTATAAATGTTTTATGAAAGAGACAATATATCATCATACTGAAATATCTAGACATTGGAGCCAAAGAGACCTAATAGTGTTACAGGATAGTTCTGGTAGATTGAATGCATTATTAACACATTTAAAACATTGGTTTCTCAACACTTGATCACAAAACGTAAGTTCCTAATTCAGGGTTATTGTAAGGGTTAAATGAGATAATTTATCCAGAGTTACTGACGTACAATTAAAACAAAATAAATGTTAGCTGCTTCTTTTAGTAATAGCTCTTCTTTCCTCTAAATATTCCATACTCTTCTGGTTTAACATATTGGGGGGAAAAAGAAGACAATTCACTGCCTCGTGATTGAATACATTCATTAGACTTTTTTCATGTAGTTCTCTTTAAAATATAAACACTATTTTTGCCTGATAATGGTATAACTCAAATTATACTGTCTTGAACATTATGCTGCTTAAAGTTACTACTGTAGGAAGTAGAAAATTCAGGTCTAACAAAAGTTAATATGTTGAATCTGTATTTTACAGACACTGGCAATTGGAAGACTATGATAGGGAGAAGATTTATACTGTATCTATGTATTCATAAGTCCATAAATAGAAAGAAACACAATTTGAGATTTTGATAAATATATTGAGAAGATTAATTTGGAAGTAGGATGTGCATGAGTGCATGGATAGATGTATCTCTCATTGGATGATTGCAAGTAAACCTTGCTATAAAAGTATCCAAGAAGCAAAATTTATTGTATTCAAGTTCTCCATTAAATGCCAATACATTATTGGAAATGCATTCGTGTAGAAAACTAAACCAAACAAACACACAAACAAATTAGAAAACAAAATCTATCATTCCCAAAACCAGCACCCCAGAAATTACATATTTTTCCTATATTCTGTCTCATGTTTGGGGAGGGAACAATCTGCAATGAAGTCAGTGAACTTCATGTGGAATACCATGTTTAACCAGAGGGAACCTTGCATTCCTCAAGATTCCTGATCCCTTAGAGACAGGCTTAAAGGTTCTTAATTGACTTTTGAAAATTCTTTATTAAACCACATTGAATTGATTTGCAATTATGCATTTTAAAATTGTGTGCATTAATACCTTGATAAAAATGATTTCAGACAGTAGTTGAGCATTTTTCCAGAGGGCTTGGGACAAAATCTGTAATTCAGTTCCACTACTAGCAATTTAGGTAAAATACTGTTACCTATTTTCTCTAATATGATAATAGCCTCCTAATTGGTATCCTCACTTCCTCTCTTACTACTCTATCTCCTCCCCTTATTTCCCCAATCATTCTTCCAACTTTATATAAATATTACATCATATCCATACAAAACAAAAATCCTTGTCTTTAAACACCTTCATTCCCTTTGTCCTTAAGATAAAGTCTAAGAAGCCCAAGTGATAGGACTTATTGTACAGCATTGTCAAGTGCCATTCTGTCCCTTTGTGTTTTATACTTCGTCTGTACTAGATATCTTTTAATTCCTTGAATTTTCTGTGTTCTCTTTTACCTTAGTCCAGGCGTGTTTTGTTTTTCTTTTTTCCACAGCAAAATTATACTCATCCTTCAGATCGGAGCTTGAGCATTACTTCATCAAAAAAGACTAAATTGTCTTTCTCTAGAATCTAGTAATTCTCTTCCATAACATCATTGCACTTTAAAAATCTGTCCCTTGTGCTAAAGAGTATAACCATCCTTTTCCCAACGTGTTTGCTGCTGTATTCTCAGACCCTTGTCCAATGGCTCACATTTAGCATTCACTTGTTTCTATATACCTTACTCAGTGAAAGATTTTTAAATTAATAAGAGTTATGAGTGCAAGGTCACATGAGACTTTCCCTAAGGGTTTTGCATGCATTCTTACAATGTCAGATCCTACCTCATTGATCCCGTCCCCACGCAGACATTCTTCCTTGATGTGGAGCGCACCAGCTGAAAAATGTCTGATGCTCCCGTGAAGCTAGGGTTTGGTTGTGTGACCCAATCCTGGCCAGTGGACCATAGGGAAAAAAAATTGCATTGGATGAAAAAGATACCAGCGAGGAGAAACTGTCTTCCCTAATATTAAATCAAGTTGATTGAGAACATGCATTTTGGATCTGTGTTTGCCTTCCTACAACTATGAAGGGTCAAGGCTGAGAGCTAATGCCAACCCTTTGAGGATGAGTGAGAATAAAATAGAAAGTATTTGAGTCTTTGATGACGTTAGTATGCCACTGAATTAACTAAACCTGGAATCACCTATTTCTGGTCATCTTGTTGTATGAGGTAATACATATCTTTTTTGTTTAAGCCATTTATAAGTGGTAAATTTTTACTTACTGTCAAAAGCACCCTAAGATACAGATGCCCTCAGGACTTGGTCTTCCCTGAGTCCCTGTTATGTAGTTAGTGTAGAGTCACTATCATCTGTAGTCTAGGTTGTTAACTTCTCAGTGAAGACAAGTTTCTTCTCTAACCTTTCTGTTCTCCTTTTCCAAAAGGGAGGTAGGTTAGAATCCCCCAAAGTTAAGCCCAAACATTGGTGTCCTTTTGTTTCCCTTCTAATTGATCTGTAAGAATATTTCAGGTTCATGAATGATCCTCAAAATAATTCATGCAAAATGCTGAGATAAGAAAAAGTACAAATACAGTCACTTATCTGCCCTAGGGAAGTCTGAAAATTTTCCCAGACCAATGTCAAATGGAGACCAAGGGCTAAGGAGGCTCAGATTATCCATCATGACTTTATTCAAAAGTTGAAGATGAGAGGCAAATAGATGAAGGACCTTTTCCATCCAGTTAACTGTATGTGAAAGGAAAAGGGGTAGGCAAAGGACATTAGGTTTTTACATATTGTTGACATTCATTCAAACGATTCTCTCAAAATAATGATGAACTGTGGAGGCCCCGTGAACATGAGACATGGTTAGGAAGACCCTTGCCCAGGAATATTTCCTCTTTACTTTATTAACATACTTTGTAAAAGTAGCCTCAATTTGCTGGTGTCAACTTTTCTACATATGTGTGATATTCAAAAGATCGTGAACTCGTGGAATCCAGAACAGAAAGAATATTCCTCATGATACTTTATTCTCTATAGAACCAGACACTGAGCTCAACTCAGAAATTTCTCATTCATCAAACATGCAATGTGCAAAACTCCTTTCTAACATAAATATAACTGTGGGATCTTAGCTACCAGGGCTTCTCTGAGGCACTCTGCTCTCCTGTAAAATCTCAGTAATAACATAACTCATAGGGTTTCTGTAAAATCAAATCTAATGAAATGATGGACATAACGCCTATGGAACTGAGTGGGGAGTCTTCCCTTATTTCTCTAGAAGTTAAATTTAGAAGATTTTGTTTCTGATAAAATAGGCAATACAAAAATTAGTTAATGTTTTTCCTTTTCTTTTGTGGCTAAGATTACTAGGGTGTTTTGTACACTTTTTTTCTGCATTCTTCTAAAAATACCTTTATATGTAATATGCAATCTTGGCTTTAAATATTAGGGAAAATTAAAATTTCTGCATTTTTCTCAGTATTCTAATAGCTATTGTCAATACATATGAAATCATGTTTTTTGTTATTGCAATATGACAGTCTTTTATTATATTTTAGTTCTGTTGATAACTTTTGTGTTTTCCTTGATCAAGTCACTTATCTTTTCTATTTCTGTTTTTCATTTCAATTTACTTATGAAAGACAGGAATAATGATTGTGATGTAGCTTACAAAGAAGGTAAAATTATCTTGAAAAGAGTGGTGAAAACCCAAGCACTGTGTTAGATGCCTGATATGAGAGAGAGAGAGAGAGAAAGAAAGAGAGAAAGAAAAGAACATCTCTATTATAAAGTATTCTTCTATATGGTTTTGATACTGTGAAAGGCAGTAACATTATTTCCTGTTTCTGATAGTTCTTGAGTATTTGGGGATTCAGGAATGTCTGTAGATTTTACATATCTATATCTATCTAAGATTTATATACCCAGAGTCTTAATTATACAGCACATTCCCTGGCCTGCCCTCATTGAATTGTTACTTAGAATACCACCAGGAGGTAGCTACTAGCATCATTAATGGAATATATTATGGGCAAAATATATTCACCCAAGGAGTTTCTGGACTAATCTAAGGAAATAAAAATCAACTTTAACTTCAGATTTCTGCCTAATGTTTCTACTAAAGCACTAAAGTCACATAGGATAATAGATGACTAACCCCTCCATTCATTGAATTGGTATTTACTGAACTCCTCCTCTGTGAAAGTTACTGGACTACATTATTTGTGGTGTATAAAAATAAATATGGTTCCTATCCTCAAAGATCTTATATTTAACAGGTAAATTAAGCAATACAAATAACCTTATTAAGGTTTCCTTCCTTAGTGTTGAAACACAATCAGGGAGAACAGTTCCAAGACTAGTGAATTCTAACCAGATACAAAGGCCTGAGTTAAGTCAATGGCAGTGGGAATTGAAGAAAGGGAATGAATTAAAGGAATTTTGGAGGCAAAAAGAGGATTGTTTGTCCCTTGGTGATAGAATGTGAGAAAAGATGAGAAGTCAAGGCTGGGGACTTCCATTTAAGTTCCAACAGTTAAAGAGCTTGGACGTTGTCACTTGTGTTTTTACAACAAGAAAAATTTTGAACAAACTGAAAATCGACAGCTATTCCTGGGGCTATCAGAGATATAAAGCCACTGAGCAAACCACCACCCGAGGCAAATATAGAGAATCACAGCTGAAATCAGTTTACTTGGAACAGAGCCACTGATACCATAACCTGGTAAGAACACTTAACTGGTGTTAAGTGTGAATTGCTAAAAGCTGTGAGCAGACTAACTTGATAATAGGAAACTCCTGGAGGGCCATATTCTTCGGGGGGAACCCACACTTAACATGAGTTTTACCTCTAGGAATCCTACCAGGTTCTCACGGTGAAGTACCAAAGGGGGCAAAAAAATAAAAACAAACAAACAAACAAACTAAAAAAACTCTGTGTCTTTGGCAGAAAGATGGAAAAGTAACCATTTGAAGTATACCCAGAGCATTCTTCCTAACAAAGGGAGAGAAAAGACTTTACCAGACAGAGCCTTCTCTCTCCTAGGAGGAAGGGCACTTAACCAATTCCAGCCCTCTCTACCCTTCCTGTATCACCTTAGGGGGAGAAATAAAGCCAAGATAGACTTGTTAAAGTCACAACCAACCCAGAGACGGGTCCACTAAAAGACTGATATTTAATCATAAGGTTATAGAATGCTTTTCCTCCTCAACTTCTTATCACTGCCTCAGCGGGTTTCCAGTATAAATAATAGTGAGTCACAGCTGAAAGAGCTGCAAGACACAGACTCTATCTAAACTGCATTCTTCGAGTAAGCTGAGACAGCAGAGGAGACAAAAATAAGGACACTTGAGGAATTTTAAGCCTTTGGGAACTACAGCTACAGCAAATATTAAACACAGCCCACTTCTAGCAAGATTAACATAAAAACTCCCACTATTTACCTGTTATTATTACCCAGTATATTACCTTCAACTTTCAAAAAAGAAAAATTACAGTGCATGCTAAAATGCAGGAAAAAACAGTCTGAAGAAACAAAGCAAGCAGCAGAACCAGACTCATATATGTCACAGATTCTAAAGTTAGGCAGGGAATTTTAAATAGATATAATTAATAAGTTAAGGGCTCTATTTGAAAACAAACAACATGCAAGAACAGATGGGCAACATAAGCAGGAAGATGGAAACCCTTAAGAAATAATCAAAAGGAAATGCTAGAAATAAAAAGCATTGCAACATATATGAAGAATGCCTTTGATGGGCTCATCAGTAGATGAGGAAAGAATCAGTGAGCTTTAAAATATGTCAACTGAAACAAAGAGAAAAAATATGAAAACAAAATAACAATATCCAAGAACTCAGTTTCAAGAGTATAGCACGTGCATAACTGCAGTACCACAAGAAGAAAGAGAAAATGGAGAAGAAATGTTTTAACTAATAATGGCCAAGACCTTTTCAAAATTAATGACAGATGCCAAACTACAGATCCAGGAAGCTCAGAGAATTCCAAACTATATATATATATATAAAAAAAAAATCTACACCAAACATACCATGTCGAAACTGCAGAAAACCAAAGACAGAGAAAATCTTGAAAGGATACAGAGAAAAAAAAATACCTTACCTATAGAGGAAAAAGAATACAAGTTACAATGGACTGCACTTCAGAAACCATGCCAGCAAGGTAATGGAGTGAAATAGGTAAACTGCTGAAAGAAGTCAAGGATGAGTTGGGTTTCTTGATTAAGTTATAGAAGAGATGATGTTATTAACTGAGATCAGAAGTATAGAAGAAATAACATGTTGCTCTCCAGGGTTGAGATTTTTAGATTTGAAAGTTTGAGTCTGACATGCCTGGAAATATAACAAATGCATTTCTCCAGGATGCAGTTTGAGATCTGGTACAAGATTTCAGAAGATAGGAAGGTGAGTATTGATAATAAATACAGAAGTGTTAGTTATAGGTTGTTGCTAATACAATAAGTTGTTGAGGTGAAACATTTGAGATAGGAAATGGCTTCAGATAGAAACCCAGGAAAAATGAACTTTTAAAGAAAAAATTGAGAAGAAATAAAAGTATTAAAAAGTTTAAAACATATCCAAACTATATATAACAAGAGTAAATAACACTGTAGAAGTCCAGGAGGAAGAGAGATTTTAAAGAAGGGATTTTGTATTATCAAGTCTAAAGCATAGATCAGGCTGAGGACTGAAAAAGATGTTTCTACTTAACACTGATGAGGGCAATTTTAATTAAGTAATAGAGTGAAAACCAGCTTTCAGAGGCAGGAAGATTGAACAGTTATTAGTTATTTATTCATGGTAGCTCAATTGCAAATGAGGAGTGGATTCTATAAGTGTAGTTCTTCTTTCAAGAATCTCATTAATAAAAGGAGAGTCAGGAGTAGAAGTCAGGAATCAAAATGTTGTTGTTTGTTATGTTTGTTTTAGGAAAGGTAGAAACGTAATCAAGTTTAAAGACTGAGAGAACTAGTAGGGAAGGCTCAGCTCTTACTCTAATTTAGAGAGTTTTTCCTCTTATACCAGTATTTTAAATATTAGTGAACAAGTGTTTAACCTTGCCCCTACTGTTCATGACTTTATATACAACTAACTGAAAAATTCATGGAAAACCTATCTTTCCCCCCATCATCCTGGATAATGGAAAGCATTTGCCATGAGGACACTTTATGGCACATTGTGATTACAGCAGCAAAATTATACCAGTTATCATAATGCATATGCTTGTTTTATATATTCTGGTAATCATTCCTTTATTCAATTGATTTTCAATAACAGTGTATTCCAAAGAGTGAGGTTAGAAAGATGAAAAATGATGGGTCCAAACTCACACCTCCAATTGGATCTCATAAAACTGAAGGGATAAAATGGGGAGCAGAAGACTGTAAATCTTTGAAATGTTTCCTAGATGGTCTGGGTAAATTCTTCATTCCCCCCCGGTGGAAAACTACCTATCTAGTTTGTACCTATGTGCTTCAGTATTGGCTTCCTCCAATATATAGTTTCCTTTTCTTTTTATTATGTTATAATCCTGTGACTTGACTGGCTCTCTTCTTACGATGTTAGATGTTGCACAGCTGGGCAAAAATTAAGTAGCAATAGAGGTGCAGAAATCATATTTAAATTCATAGTCAAAGTGAACAGAAAGGTCTATTACTTTCAAAACTGTATAATATCATTAAAGTGCAAATCTCTCAATGTGACAAGTTTAGAATAAAGATCTCATAAATTACAATTACAATTTGTTCAAGCAAAGTAACTTGACAATTATTGACAGAACTAAGGTACCATTCACCTCTACAATACATTGCTTTCTCAGCAAACCCAAGTCCGATGCCATTTAAAACTGTATGTTAAAATTGTACACTTCCATAAATTGCCATTTATTTTCTTTATAATCTTAACATTTTAGTAGATTTATAATACCTTATTTTTGAACAGTTTTGTATACTTTCTTAAGCTTAATTATCAAAATGCTGTTGCTCTCCTCTGTGTAAAGGGTACTTAGTATCAGAAGATGCGCGTCTTTCCCTGCAGGTGTTTGTAATTTAGCCTATTTACTCTGCATTTTTTGGTGTCTAGTAAATAGTTACACAGTTTTAATTGTGTGGGATGTAGGTATTTATGTAAAACTGTTGCTGAACGTTACCATTTGCCTATTCACTAAAAAATAAATTGGTTTTGACTACTTAAGTTCTCTTCCTCCTTACCCTCTGATAGGGGAGTTCTTCTTTATCAGATACATTCTCAAGAGTTTTTCTGATGCCTAACCAGAAGGGAAGCTGGGCAGGTCACGTGGCTCCTCAACAAGGGCCTTAGGACATTTGCAGGAGCAGCTGAGGTGTATCAGAGAAACTGACAGAGGAGAAAAGAGTAGTAATAGTAAAAATTATTGTTGCAAACTATGTGTTCCAGTAATGCAGGTCAAGACATACAAAGATCTCTAGTTGTTGCAGGGTTTTTTTTTTTGGGGGGGGGAGCCTGGAATATTTTCTTTTGAACACAATATTATTCTGAGACTATGCCTTGTGTGCCACAGATTCAGTAGTTACATGATTGCTAAGTATATTTGAATAAATATTTTGGTTTTCATATATATTTTTTAGGATATAGCACCTTTAATATTGCAAGCACATTAATGAAAATTTAGAAATTAAAACATTTAAAATCACACAAAACTCCACAACTCTAACAAAATGTCGTATTTTGAATATTTTCAGATCTGTGATAAGTATATATTTCATATAGGATTCCATTTACAAAAAAAAGTGTATTTTTCATGTTACCATATAGACTTTGTAACCATCCTTTTTTTCTTTTCTTTTTTTTTTTTTTTTGTGGTATGCGGGCCTCTCACTGTTGTGGCCTCTCCCGCTGCGGAGCACAGGCTCCGGACGCGCAGGCTCAGTGGCCATGGCTCACGGGCCTAGCCGCTCCGCGGCATGTGGGATCCTCCCGGACCAGGGCACGAACCCACGTCCCCTGCATCAGCAGGTGGACTCTCAACCACTGCCACCAGGGAAGCCCGACTGCCAGTTGTTTTATCCAGGAAAAATGTGTTTATTCGAGATGAGCAAAGAATTACCACTCAGGGTCTGCAATAGTGGCAAGCCAAGTGCAAGTATCCCCCAGCAAGGAGAGAACTCTTTTAGAGAGGGAGAGGAGGAAGCTGGGGGGGGGGGGGGCTGTATTAAGCAGAGTCCATTTTTAATTGAAAAAAATACTGGGTGATCTGCCTCTTACATGTTGAAGTCTAAAATATAAACACAGACATAAAATAATGCTTTGTTATTCAGAAAGAGGGATCCACTGCTTGAAATGAATTCTGTGATAAAGTTAAAAAACCATAAACCTCGGGCTTCCCTGGTGGCGCAGTGGTTGAGCGTCCGCCTGCCGATGCAGGGGACACGGGTTCTGTGCCCCGGTCTGGGAGGATCCCACATGCCGCGGAGCGGCTGGGCCCATGAGCCATGGCGCTGAGCCTGCGCGTCTGGAGCCTGTGCTCCGCAACGGGAGAGGCCACAACAGTGAGAGGCCCGCGTACCGCAAAAAACAAACAAACAAACACCTTCCTGGTAAAAATGTTGTGAGTACCCACTGACGATGTATGCAAAGAATTTGGTATTATTTCCGAATTTCAACAAATTAGTTTTCTTATTAGTAATTGATTTATTCAGGATCGCACAGCTAAGTTGTGCCACAGCAAAGACTCAGATGCAAGTCTTCTCTGCCTCAACTGAGTGACATCAAGAGGTAACATGAAAAACAATGATAGATTTGTAAGTTTTGTTCTATATTAGATTATAGTTTTTAAGATAGTTTAGTGTCGCTTAATGATAATCTAAAACTTCCCAGTACTCTTTAATTTACAGAATCTTTGAGACAAAAATTTTGTTTTGTAATGGAAGTTAAATTATATAGTTGGTCTCAGTACACAGGCATTCAGTGCATAAGCAACCATTCCAAAGTATATCTGGTCCATAAGTTTAAAAAAGCTGCTTTTCCCAAATTCATGTCTTAAAGACTCCCGTTTAACAATGTATTGTACATATATTGAGTTTTTGAAGATAGCACTGTATATGCTGTTACTATCCATTAGTGCTCTAAAAAGGAACGAAGCATGACCTTTCCTACTTTCCTTAGTACCTGATACTGGTTTATATTCTGGAGCTGTGATCCGTAGCTTCAGCTAATGTTTGTTGCTTTTTCGCTGCTTAGTTTTCTGACCTCCCAGACTGCCTGAAACTACTGCTTAAATTGAATCACATTATCTGCGATTCCTGTACAGTACAACATACAGGCTCTCTGCTTTTTCTTCTCCCCAGAATTCTACAGTTATGCCAGAATTCTTGAAAAAGCATCCCTACACCATTACTTATTTCTGTATTCTTTATCATTGTCACAATTCACCCCATAAAATGGGATATTACCATTTTTGAGATCTGCTAATATTAGGGATGTCTGTCGAGTTTTACTGTCTTGAATAACATATACAACTAGAAAAGCTTTCCTCTCCCTTCATTATGCAAAAAATGTATATGTATTGCCAAACAGTACCCAGTATTATTCACACTGTCCTTCCCCTCTGTCTGAAGGTGGCATAAATGTCCAGGGCCCAAGAGCTGTCTCAGCAGGATGGCAAAAGTGTGCCCACTACCTACAGCCAGCTCCTGCTAGCACTATGTTTTATAAGATTTAAAGATTCTTTTGATGGTGGGACCTGACACACTAATGCTCAGATGAAAGACAGAACTCTTTGTTACTTACACCTCCAAATGAGAGAAGGCTGCCAGTCAGGGTCATGGAGGATATTGCCCCCTGGGGACCAAGCCACAGCAAATTGGGCAGTTTATAAATGACAAGCAGGATGGGATTAGCTAGGTTTCCAGCACTCCCTGAGGATTGGCCAATGTGAATAATGTCAAGAGCTCTGGGGTGCAGAGACTGTCTCTAGTCTCCTGGGACCTGGCCCGATGGGGTTGGTACCTAATGGCCCTGCAGTGTGAAGACCCAATAAAGGAAGTGTTTGGAGTATGGACTCAATCAGCTGTTGAAGAGAACTAACTGGCCTCTCACTAACCAAGGCCTTAAAACTAAGTCAACATAGCATTTAGAAACAAACAAACAAAACAAGTGTATTATGCACTGATGAATGGAGTATTTATAAATGGAATATTTCCTGCCATATCAATAAACAAAGGATGCCACAGTCACCAATGATTGCAGCCCGCCAATGTGAGCTGGTGAGCCCTGAGGAAACTCAGGGCTGAAAAGAATACCTGCCATCTAGCAGCCATCAGACTGTAGTCACTCCCTGTGGTGAGCCTTGAGGAAACTCAGGATGTGAAAATACAGGCTCCAGAGAGCTGAGGTGCATATCAAAGGAATGATTTCAGTGAGCCCAACTCTTGCATCTTCCCATACATAGAAAAGAGCTTAATTCCTTAACTTGAGATACCTGGTTTTCTTTATTTAACAGTAATCTTTTTCTTTTTTCTAACAGTAATCTTTTGATGTTCCCAATTACCTGCACTTTGTTGCAGAACTCCTATATAGGGTCTTCCCTGGTAGCACAGTGGTTAAGAATCTGCCTGCCAATGCAGGGGACATGGGTTTGCGCCGTGGTCCAGGAAGATCCCACATGCTGCGAAGCAACTAAGCCCGTGCGCCACAACTACTGAGCCTGCGTTCTAGAGCCCATGCTCCGCAACAAGAGAAGCCACCACAATGAGAAGCCCGCACACTGCAACGAAGAGTAGCCCCTGCTCGCCGCAACTAGAGAAAGCCTGCGTGCAGCTACGAAGACGCAATGCAGCCACAAATAAATAAAATATTTTTTTAAAAACCAAAAAAACAACTCCCGTGTATCCTGGCTCCTCCCCTCACCTCCTAGGAGCAGTTTCTCAGAGTTATCTGAAACGCTGTCTCCCGGGCTGCAGTCCTCATTTTGCCCCAAATAAAGCTAACTCACAACTCTCACGTTGTGCATATATATATATTTTTTAAGTCAACGGTACTTATAGGTGAGGAATGGGGTGTGTTTGATGTCTGATTACTTTTGTTCCTAGCAACTAAAGTTCATAGCTTTGTTCACACATAATTCTCTGAGTTTATTCAGGGTATTGAGAGATAAGATATCCCCTACTCCTTACATAAAACATGAAAAGCAAGTAAGCATGCCTTCATAACAGAAAGGAACTTTTAACAGGCTGTTTTTAGCCTTTTCATTTTTTTTTTCTTATATATTCTACATTGTGGGAAGGGTCACTTAAAACAATTGCTTACCTCATTTAAGAAATACACGTACAGGGCTTCCCTGGTGGCGCAGTGGTTGAGAGTCCGCCTGCCGATGCAGGGGACATAGGTTCATGCCCCGGTCCGGGAAGATCCCACCAGCTGCAGAGCGGCTGGGCCCGTGAGCCATGGCCGCTGAGCCTGCGCGTCCGGAGCCTGTGCTCCACAACAGGAGAGGCCATAACAGTGAGAGGCCCGCGTGCCGCAAAAAAAAAAAAAAAAAAAATTAGGAAATATAGAATTGAATTTTAGTCCTAGAATTAATTATACTTGACTGAGAAACAGGATGCTATAATTATTCAATTATATATTTTCATAAGTAATATGCATTTAAATAAGTACAAGGTTAAATTGCTTACATTAGCCTAAGGGTTAATGGAATAACCTTATTTTAAAAACCAAGATACTAAAATCCTGTTAATTCTACGCATCAATAGGATTTCTAACTCAATAGATCATCCTATCAAATATGTCCGAGAATTTTGCAAATATATTGAGCGAATATCGATTCATCTGAGAGTAGCCTTCATTTTAGTAAGTATTGTTGAAGGGTTTTCATCTTGTGTGTTAGACAGATACTTGTATGAATTTTGCCACATGTACATATAACAACTAAAAACAAAACTCTAGGTAACTATGATCCATTTGCAAAATCATTCATAGAGAAGGATTTTATAAATTTGCTTCTGATGACACACAATGAATACTTAATATGTTATTCCATAAATAAGTGCAAATGATATATTAGCACCCACCTGGTTTAAAGCTGTGAGATTAAAAACTTCTTGAAAAAGCTTCCCAGGGAAAAAAATCAGAGAATTTAGTAAAGTGAGCATGATTTTGGAAAGTCAAGTTTCTTTACAATTCCTATTAGCCACAATATAGGTAAATCTTCACTTTAAATGAATTCATTGACAAAATATTAATTAATATACAAAAGTATTGCTGCTAATTATTCAATAACAAACAGTTGGAGTAGATTCTGGCTGAGGCTCAGATTCCCTTTCAATAAAGGACTCACTGCCCAGCTGAAAGTCCTATGGTTAGCTGACTGTCTCCAGCTGAAGTCAAGCTCATCGCTTGTTAGTGTGAGACAATGAATAACATGACGGCAGCTGAGATCTAGTTCGTGAGTCAGCTCCCAGCCAATGGCTGAACAGGGAGTGGTACAAAAGCCTACCCACTTTCCCTCCGCACGGGATTCCTCTTCTAGGCAGTCTTGGTGCCGGAGTTCCTCGTTTTCGCTGGTAGAGGATTTGTCAGGTATGAATCATGGTCCATGTCCCTCTGCCCCATTCTGATTCTTCTTTTCTTTTCACATGGATTTATTCTTTCATAAACCTTTTGTACTTTTAACTCTACCTCTATATTTGTTTCCTAGAGAAAATATGACAATATTTTATTTTATGAAGGGAGTTAGTTTTTCTTAAGTGGGATATTAGGCAAGACTGGGAATATAAGCAGTAATACAGTAGAGTTTTGTCATCAGATAGTTTATAGTCTGGTGTTATCAACCTCCATGATAATGTCTGTGGGCCTCAAAGAAGTTAATTAGCACAAAGCCACAGAGAGGGTTCATGGTAGTACCAAGGATTTGACCTTAGATGTCTCTGATTCTAAGGGACATGATGATTTTCTTACGTACATTTTTTTTTTTTTTTTTTTTTTTTTTTGCGGTACGCGGGCCTCTCTCTGTTGTGGCCTCTCCCGTTGCGGAGCACAGGCTCCGGACACCCAGGCTCAGCGGCCATGGCTCACGGGCCCAGCCGTTCTGCGGCATGTGAGATCTTCCAAGACCGGGGCACGAACCCGTGTCCCCTGCATCGGCAGGCGGACTGTCAACCACTGCGCCACCAGGGAAGCCCTTACCTACATTTCAAGCCTGCAAACTTTTTCTTTGCATTATGGAGCAAGCTAAGCTTTTTTACCATTAACATTGTAACATGTAATATTTAGAATCTATGAAAATAAATATTGAAATGTTGGGTATAAACTCTACCCATGAAAGCCCATGATTTAGGGAAGAAACAGGAGTACTATGAAATAAAAGGAACAGAGATAATTAGTATATCCCAATCAGCTGGCTGTCAGCAAATGAAAGGAGATAGTAGTAAATTTGAATCAGGTGTTCTATATTGCTTAAAATAGAAACAAATTAACACCATGAGAACCAGAATAAAGAAATACTCTTGTTTATTCTAATCCATTAGCTGTTTTCTCCCTTGCCAGCTCAGGTAAGGTTAACAGATTCAGAAAAAGTGGGAATTCTCTTACGTATACTGTTTATCTGCTAAGTTATGGGAAGCAAACGTGGATTTAAACATCTTCTGTGTGGCAGTTACAATGCTTGGTGCTGGTAATATGCTAATGAAATAGTCTATCTGCTCAAGTGGGTTAGGGAAACTAGTCTAATGAGGGAAGGAAACAAGCAAACAACACTTGAAGTATTAGTACCATATGAAATGATGTATGATTTAGACGCTATGGAGCACAGCATCACCCTCAAGGGAAACATAACTCAGCTAACAAGGGAAGGCTCCCTGCTGGAATAAGGAATAATGCTTGAAGTGCCTCTTAGATCATGAGAAATTGTGGGAGATAGAGAGATGCAGTGTAACCCAGAGATGTGCATGTGTAAAACAAGGAGACATGAAACAACATTCTGCAGCTCGATTCTGTAGGAATGAGCCCTGGTTGTAAGAAAGTTGGAAATGAAAAACTGCCACTCCAGAAATATGCACGTAGTTGAGAATGAAAGGCACCATATGGTATGCTAAAGAGTTTTGACTTTTTTTTTCCCCTAAAGTGATTAGCTGTTACATTAAGAAATGATGTAATTAATTCCCAGTTAGGAAAATACCTCTGGTAGGTAGGGAAGGTGATAGACATAGAACCAGTTCAGAGACTTAACTGCAGTAAGTCAGATAAGAAGCAATGGATACATAGAGTAAGTCCATGAGGAGTAGAAAGGAGTGAGTTCAAGAAATACCAAGGAAACAGATCAAAGAATTGGGTACCAGATTGGGTTCAGAGTGAGTGTGAGCTGAGAGTATGGGATGCTTTTCTAGCTATTTTAGGAAATAAGATAATGAGAGAAATAACTAGAAATGATTTTTGAAGTAGGAAAAGATGTTGAGATGAAGTTTGAGTTGAATGTCCATGGGAAAACACTGAGTGTATGCTCAGGAAGTAGTTCTTTTTGTGGGTTGAAGCTTGGAAGATAAGTCCAGATTAAGCATTTGTTAGGTGAGAGTTTCCAGTGTAGAGTAATAGAGGTCATGGATGTGGATGTATTGTGTACATGGGGACTGTAGCTGAATGTTCATGCAGAGTGACAAGGTTAAATACCCAAAGACAGAGCTCTAGTGCAAGGGACAAATGTTACAGAGATATCATTAAAAATAAAGACTATAACGTGGCCATTCATTTGAGAATTAATATTTAATTGTAACAGGAATAAATGGTAGGTAAACTATCTCTTTTGAAGTATAATTTTTTTATTCCACTGGTTATGTATGCACAGGAATGGGAGGACAGAATTTAGGATGAATCCCTGATTTCTGTCTTAGACAACTAAATGAACAAAGAGAAAAGAAAAGGCTATCAGAAAAAATGTATGTGTATATATCATATATAGTATAGTATCTTTGGATACATTAGTTTGTTTTGCAACATACAGTATATTATGAAAAATATCAGACTGTAGAGGAAATTTCAGTTTTATTAGTCATATGCAATTATCTCCCACTGCATGAAGCTAACTTATCAAGAGCAAAGTGAAAGGTCTGAGTGTACTATGCCATCTCTTTGATGTTTTTATAGGATATAATGAAAGATGAATGCTCAATGCTGAAGCTGCAGCTGAAAGAGAAGGACGAACTCATTTCCCAACTTCAGGAAGAACTGGTAAGTGTGAACAATATTTGGCCCACGGGTGTATTTTCCTTGCAAGGTTATTTGCTATAAACCCTACAACTTATTTTATTAACACTAAAATTATTAGTGATTTATAAACTGTTAGTGATTCAATCTGATTATCAATTTTATAATCCTACAGTAATGAAGATTTGACAGTCTGAAAAAGAGAATGTTTTATAATATATATATATTGAACTTTACATAATTCCAGAAACAGATTACTGACCCAGGATTAGGCATTTCAGTTCTACCTATCAAAAATCGTGAAGGCTAAGGCCACACTTTATTTTGTAAAGTGCAAGATTTAATGCCATATTGCCATACCTAGAGACACAATCATGTAATATGAAGCAAAGTACTCAATAACTTTGCTAACAAAAGCAAATTTTACTTTTACATAAAGGTACCAAAAATGCATTAACCTAATGAGATGTTTTGTTAATACAGATATTATATAAATCCCAAATTATCTAAAAATTATACAAAAATATGAAATGTATAGTTCATGTTTTCAGGGTGTTTTTTAGATGTGACATCGTAAATGTATTAAATCATACTTTCATAACATGAAAACACATTTGGTAGGTAACAAGAATAGCACACATTTGATCTGGATAGAAATTAAAAAATGAGTTCTCCAAAACAAAAATGAGGAAGTAATGAGAAATTTAAAAAAATTAATCATTCTTAAGAATACCAATAAAATAAAGACATACTATACAATAAGAGGCCCTGACTCATTGTCAAGATCAAAAAACAAACCCTAGTCAATAACGTTCTCTATGATGATTTCATATTTGACTACATTAACAATGTATTATGTAATTATTAAATAAATGACAAAACAGATTTTATAGACCATCAAGCTTTTGAGAACTTTTCTGAAAACATTAGTGAGATAGCATACAAATTTAGAGTCTATTTTGTTGACTCTTGACAACTGACAACAGTTTTACTGAAACTTGACCTTTAGACTGTGTTTCATGACTGGGTTTGATGCTGATTATTGGTCCCATGAGCATATTATTGTCACTTTAGACACCCATTGACCCATATCTATTACTTAAGATAGTAATAGAATTACAGACAAAAGGAACATGTCTTACGTTACTGGGAATAACCTTTTATAAATAAGTAATTTATAATATGAAATTTATTACATAAAACATTACTACATATAACTGTATAGGTATGTATTATGTAATCAAGCTTTATCTTTGAGTTGACTAAAATCATATGTAGATATTTATGAATGGATGCCTAGAATTATTAGTTTTAACACAGCAGAAAATGTATTCACTTTGCCAGAAAATGCATATTTTGGATAATTAACTCAGAAAGAAGTGTTCATTTTTTCCCCCAACATTAGTTATGATCAGATTTAAAACTTAGCCTATACAAGAAATCAGACGTTCATTTGTTGAATGAAATGAGAAAGAAAATGATTACTTCCAGAGCCAATGTTACATAGCTATAATTAAGATAATTTAGTGCCCCTGAGTCCAAAAAAGTCCTCTGTTGGTTGATCTAGTAAAATGAGATGCAAGTGTTTTCTTTTGCTTGGTTTTTGTTTTTGTTTTAAACTTGAATTGCCCAAATTGACTTATTAGCTTCTAAAATTTCTAGGTAACAATCAAGGTAGCATTTTAATTTTGTGCTATGTAGTTTGCATAGTCATCTTAAATAGTTCAACAAAGGAGAGTGTTAACTTTTGGAAATAGTTTGTTTCATTAAAGAAAACTGTACCTAAAGAAAAAAGTGTATAGGTGATTTAGGAAGTTAAGGAAGAAGAAACATTGTTAAAAGAAAAAGTCATCATTAAAACTGGACTTGGAGCATGGACAAGGTGGCAATCACATAAAAGTAATATAAACCACTTAGATCCATTGAAAATTAGGTCCTAGTATTTCTGATTCTGATGATAAGTGACTTGTGACATTCTGACAAAGTAGACATTAAATTTAACATTTTCAAATTTAGATAGGTAAAGTTTAAATTTCAAAACATTTTAGGAACCAGTTTCCTGTACCCTGCTATAATCACAATCTGTAAGAATTTAGTTTAGTTTTATTATGGGTTTCTCATTTCTTAACCACTGCTGCTATCATAAGCAGTTTACCTACATATACACTATAAATCAAATTTAGATGTAATTATACCAATAAAGAATTTATATCCAACTTAGTAAAGTTATTTTAATATAATTTATTTAGCCTCACTTTGATATTTTCAGTTTAAAAAAGTTAGTGCGGTGTGGGGTTGGCGGCAAAAGAAGTTTTTATACCACTTAAAAATTTTTTTATTGAGGTAACATTGGTGTATAACATTTTATGTTTCACGTGGACAACGTTACATTTCTGCTTCTGTACAGACTGCAGCATCCTCCAGACCAAAAATTTGGTTTCCCTCTGTCACCATACAGTTGATCCCTTTATTCATTTTGCCCTTTCCCAGTGCTTCTTCCTCTCTTGTAACCAATACTCTGTATCTATGTATGTTTTTGTTTGGTTGTGTGTGTGTGTGCTTGTGTGTGTGTTTTAGTTTTTTGATATTGCACATATGAGTGAAATCGTACGGTATTTGTATTCTCCATCTGACTTTTTTTTTTTTTTTTTTTTTTTTTTGCGGTACGCGGGCCTCTCACTGTTGTGGCCTCTCCCGTTGCGGAGCACAGGCTCCGGACACGCAGGCTCAGTGGCCATGGCTCACGGGCCCAGCCGCTCCACGGCATGTGGGATCCTCCCGGACCGGGGCATGAGCCCATGTCCCCTGCATCGGCAGGTGGACTCCCAACCACTGCGCCACCAGGGAAGCCCTCCATCTGACTTTTTTTACTTAGCATAATACACTCTAAAGGTCCATCCATGTTATCATAAATGGCAAGATTTCATCTTTTTTTTTTTTTTTATGGCTGAGTGGTATTCCATTGTGTATAGATACCATATCTTCTCTACTCATTCATTCATTGATGGACACTTAGTTTGTTTCCATATCTTGGCTATTGTGAATAGTGCTGCAGTGAACAGAGGGGTAAATTTATCTTTTCGAATTAGCGTTTTCATATTCTTTGGATAAATACCCAGAAGTGGTGTTACCAAACCCAGGTTTGGCTGTTTGCCGCTCAAAAGCTGATAATCCAAGGGGCAAGGGTCGATAGAAAGGAAAGGTGCTTTAATCAGGAAAGCCTGCAATCTGGGGAGAAGGTGGACTACTTGTCCTGAGACCAACTCCAAATATTCTGCTCAGTCATGACAGTTTTTAAAGGGGAAAATGGGGGAAGGATCTCGGTGAATCGTTGAGGCAGAAGGTTGGATTCTGCATCATTCTCCCTTGCGTGCAGACTGTCTGACAGTCTTCAGATGTGTGATCTGCCTGCAGGATTGTGGCAGGTAGAGAGCTACTCATTTTTTAACTGCTTCATTTTTCATTTTATCCACGAAAAGAATCAACAGGCATAGTGTGCATGTAGGAGAGCATAAGTCAGGAGTTAGGTTAAATTGCCTACTGATCTCATTCCTATACTAAGGTTCTCTTAAAGTGAGAGGGGAACAGAAATGGGCAAACAGGAAAGGGGCAGAAGAGCTGCTTTCAGTGGGATAATTGGAGCATACGGTAGTTCTGTTAACTTTTTGTCGACTCTCCATGCTGTTTTCCATAGTGGCTGCACCCACTTTCATTTCCACCAACAGGTATGAGAATTCCCTTTTCTCCACATCCGGCCAACAATGTTGTTTCTTGCCTTTTTGATAATAACCATTCTAACAGGTGTGAGGTAATAACTCATTGTGGTTTTGATTTGCATTTCCCTAGTATTTGGTGATATTGAACATCTTTTTATGTGCCTATTTGGACATCTGTATATCTTTTTGGGAGAAATGTCTATTCAGCTTCTCTGCCCATTTTTAAAATGGGCTGTTTTATAATATTGAGTTGTATGCATTCTTTATATATTTTGGATATTAACCCCTTATCGGATATATGATTTGTAAAGATCTTCCCCCATTCAGCAGCTTGTGTTTCATTTTGACGATTTTCCTTTATTGTGCAGGAGATTTTTAGTTTGATGTAGTCCAATTTGCTTATTTATCCTCTTGTTTCTAGATGTGTCTCCTCAGGCAAGGGAAAGATATTGCTATGACTAATGTCAGTGTTTTGCTTATGTTTTCTCCTAGGATTTTTATGGTTTCAGGTCTTACATTCAAGTCTTTAATCCACTGTGAGTTGATTTTTGTGTGTGGTGTGAGATAGTGGTCTAGTTTTTTTTTGTACATGGCTGTTCACTTTTCCTAGTACAATTTGAAGAGACTATCCTTTCTCCATTGTATATTCTCTGCTCATCATAAATTGTGTCCATATACAGGTGGATTTATTTCTGGGCTCTCAATTCTGTTCCATTGATCTATGTATGTTTTTCTGCCAGCACCATGCTGTTTTGATTACTATGGTACTGCAGTAGTTTGAAATCAGGAAGTGTGATAACTCCTCAAGCTTTGTTCTTTATTCTCAGGATTGCTATGGCTGTTCGGGGTCTTCTTTGGTTCCATGTTAATTTTAGAATTTTTGTTTTATTTCTGTGAAATGTCTTGGGATTTTGATAGGGATCACATTGAATCTGTAGATTGCTTCAGATTGTAGGGATATTTTAACAATGTTAACTTTTCCAATTCATGAACACAGAATATTTTTACATTTGTGTCTTGAATTTCTTTTAACCTCTTTGGTTAAATTTATTCCTAGGTATATTCTTTTGTAATCTTACATGGGATTGTTAATTTCTTTCTGCTAGCTCATTGTTAGCACACACAAGTACAACAGATTTTTATGTTTTTGTACCCTACAATCTTATTGTACTTGTTTATTCCTAACTTTTTTTGCGGAGTCTTTAGGGTTTTCTGTATATAAAAATCATGTCACACACAAATAGTGACAGTTTCACTTCTTCCTTTCTAGTTTGGATGTGTTTTATTTATTTTTCTTGCCTAATCACTCTGGCTAGATTCAATAATATGTTGAATAAGAGTTAGAATAGGCATCCTTGGCTTATTGATTTTAGAAGGATAGCTTTCAGTTTTTCACTATTGACTGCAATGTTAGCTGTGGGTTTCTCATGTATGGCCTTGATTATGTTGAAGTATCTCTTCCTTCTATAACCACTTTATTGAAAGTTTTTTTTATCATAAATGTGTATTGAATTTTGTCAAATGCTTTTTCTGCATGTATTGAGATGATATGGCTTTTATCCTTTTGTTAATGTACTGTATCATATTAGGTTTTTTGGGTTTTTTTGGTTGTCTTTAGTGGATGTTAAACTACATTTCTGGAATAAATCCCACTTGATCATTGTGTGTAATCATTTTGATGTATTATTGTATTTGGTTTGCTAATAATTTGTTGAGGATTTTTACATCTATGTTCATTGGAGATATTGACCTGTAATTTTCTTTTTATGTGTCTGATTTTGATATCATTTGGTAAGATGAGTTAGCATGCATTCCTTTCTCTTCAATGTTTTGGAAGAGTTTGAGAAGGATGAGTATTAAATCTAAATCTTTGGTAGAATTCAGGTGTGAAGTTGTATAGTCCTGGGCTTTTGTTTTCTGGGAGGTTTCTGATTACAGTTTCAACTTGTGCACTGGTTGTATGATTTGAAGAATGTGTCCTTTTATTCTCGGTTGTCCTCTGTATTTCTGTGGTATCTGTTATCATTTCTCCTTTTCTGATTGGATTTATCAGGGCCTTGTTTTTTTCTCAGTGGATCTAGACTTGTAAATTTTGTTTTTCAAAGAACCAGCTCTTAGTCTGAATCTTTTGTATTGTCTTTTTAGGCTCTATTTCATTTATTTCCACTCTATTTCCTTCCTTCCTTCCACTGATTTGGGGCTTCATTTGTTCTTTTTCTAGTTCCTTTAGGTATAAGATTAGATTGTTTATTTGAGTTTTTTCCTGTTTCTTGAGGAAAGCCTGTCTTGCTATAAACTTCCCTCTTAGTACCACCTTTGCATCTCATAGATTTTGGCCTGTTGTTTTCATTTTCATTTGCCTTCAGGTATTTTTTTTTAATTTATCCTTTGATTTCTTCATTGACCCAATAGTTGTAGCATGTTGTTCAGTCTTCACTTATTTGTGACTTTCCCAGATTTCTTCTTGTAATTGATTTTTAGTTTCATAGCATTATGATTGGAAAAGATGCTTGATATGATTTCAGTATTCTAAATTTATTGACCTGTGTCTGAACATACGGTCTTTCCTTGAAGGTTCCACGTATAGTTGAAGAATGTGTATTCTGCTGCATTTGGATGGAACATTCTGTACAAATCTATCAAATCCAATTAGTCTAACATTTCATTTAAGGCTGTTGTTTCCTTGTTGACTGGATGATCTATCCATTCATGTGAGTGGGGTGTTTAAAGTCCCCTACTATTATTGTATTGCTGTAAATTTCTCTCTATAGGTCTGTTTAGAATTGTTTTATATATTTTGATGCTCACATGTTAAGTACATATATATATAAATAACTGTTACATCTTCTTGATGAATTATGTACTTTATGATTATGTACTGTCCATCTTTCTCTCATTACCCTTTTTGTCTTGAAGTCTGTTTTGTCTGAGTGTGGCTATACTTGCTTTCTTTTGGCTGCCATTTGCTTGGAGTATCATCTTTGATCCTTTCAGTTTGAGCCTATGTTTGTCTTTAGAGCTGAGATGTTGCCTGGAGGCAGCATATACTTGGATCTTGTTTTTTAATCTACCCAGACGCTCCCTTTTGATGAGTTCAGTTTATTTACATTTAGGGTGATTATTGATGAGGACTTAGTACTGCCATTTATCTTTTGTTTTCTGGTTACTCAATATCTCCATTGTTTCCCTTGTGTTTCTGTACGACATTTTAGTTTGATAGTTTTCTGTGATGTTTTTCTCCATTTTCTTTTGTTTCATGTCTCTGCTCTAGATTTATGTTTTGTAGTTACCAAGAGGTTTGTATAAAATGTCTCATAGATAGAACAGTCCTTTATTCTGCTAATAGCATCTTCATTTGCCTATGCAGGTTCCATTCTTTTCCTCTTCCCCTTTTCTGCTTTTGTTGTCTCAAATTATGCTTTTTTATGTTGTGAGTTTGTTACCAAGTTAAAGTAGCTGTTTTTTCCACCCTTTTAACATTTATGCTATAATAAAGTATTAAAAACCTATTCTGATAGAGTTGCAGTTTTCTGATTCTATCACCTTACTCAAAGTTGTGTGTGTTTTGTCATCTTGTTTGTGGTAGAAGAGCTCCTTTTGACAGTTGTTATAAGACAGGTTCACTGGTGAACTCCCTCAGCTTTTGTCTGGGAAGGTCTTTTAATTCTCTTTTGTATCTGAATGAAAAATTTTCTAGATAGAATGTTCTTGGCTGACAGTTTTTATCTTTCACTATTGAGTATGTCATTCCACTCCCTCCTAGCCTGTGGAGTTTCTGCTGAGAAGTCTGCTGATAACCTAATGTGGGTACCTTTGTAAGGAACCTTTTTTCCTTTATTCCCTGACTGCCTTTAAAATTCTTTGTCATTGACTTCTGACAGTTTTAATATAATGTCTTGGAAAAGGTCTTTTTTGCACTGAGGTAATTAGGTGATGTCTTAGCTTCATGGGCTTGTACATTCAGTTCCTTCACCACGTTTGGAAAGTCCTTAGCTATTACTTCTTTAAACTCTGATCTCTTCTTCTCCTTCTGGGATACCCATTATCCTAATATTTTCCCTTCCTAGTAGAGTCAGCACTTACAGAATTTGCTCATTTAAAAAAAACTTAATTCTTTCCTCTTCTACTTGTATCATTTCTAGATATCTATCTTCAAGCTTGTGACTACTCTCCTCCAGATGGCCTGTTCTATTTCCAGTACTTTCTAATGCATTCTTCATCTCAGTTATTGAATTCTTCTGCTCCAGACTTCATATGGTTATTTCTGAGTTTCAGTCTCTTTAGTAAAGTATTCCTTCTCTTCATTAATTTTCTTCCTGAGCTCATTGAACTGCCTTTCTGAGTTTTTTTCTTGTGGCTCATTGAGTTTCTTCCTGAAAGCTATTCTGAATTCAATCAATTAGATTACAGTATTCCATGCCTTTAAGTTTGGTTTCTGTAGAATTGTCACTTTGATTTTTGTTATACAGTGTTACTGTGGTTCTTCAAGGAGCTTGAGTTCTTACCATGCCAGCGCTTCTGTAGTAGCAGACACCTTTCTTTAGGTAAAGCTGGTTTTTGGGGTTTTTTTTAAAATTGATTCTAATGATTCAACAGGTTAGAAATTAGAGGCCTTTCCTATTTTTCAGTAAGCGGCACTAGAGCACAAGCTGCTTTGGTTTCTGTTACCCGAGCTGCCTCTGGTTATCTATGAGAATGGGTACTTACGCCTCCACCATGTTTGTCAGAAGTGTCACCCAGTGACCTCAGTATTATTTGCGTCTCTGCGGGCATTGCTACCTTGTTGTTGCGGTGCTACTGGTGCCAATATCTGGGGCACTGGGGTGGTGGGCTCTTCTGTTGAGTCTGAATCACAGGCTCTGATGCCTCGTGGGGAGGAGGTGAGTTGGGGGAAGAGCCCAGATCACATGGGTGCCTCTGTCATGTCTGGTATCGTCAGGCTCGGGGCTCTGCCACTGTGGACAGGGGGTTGGGAGGCCAGAGTCATGGGCACTTCTCTGGCTAAAGGGATGGGGTGCCAGCCTTGCTGCTACTGCCCAGTTACCTGTGGTGACTGGCGCCACTGGGGCCAGGAGGACGGAGTCTTGTCCCCTGTCTCCCCTACTGCTACCAGCTTCTCTGGGGCTGTGGGCTCAGGCACCATCTCCACTGTTCCCCGGGTCCCGCCACCTCTGTGTTCCAGACCACCCACCTTTAGGTGTACAGATGTGTGTAATTATCTGGCCTCCTGTTTTTGTTGGGCGGAGGTACGTTTTGAGCTATGGGTGTTTAACTGACTGTAGATTAAAGGGAAGAGACCAAAAAAAACTTGCTTCATGACAATGATGACGTTACTCCAAAAGAGATGTTTTTAAAGGCAAGATCTTTGGTTACTTTTTTGTCTTATAGAGCAGGGTTCCTCAACACCACTGTTGACATTTGGGTCAGATTGTGCTTTATAACTGGTCCTGTGCAATGTCAGATACTTAGCAGCATTCCTGACCTCTCCCCTCTAGATGTCAGTAGTACCCTCCAGGCAATGCCAAATGTCCCTGGAGGCAGATTTGCCCCAGTTGAAAACCATTGCTTTAGACGTATATTATACTACAGTCCCCAGTTAGATGTTGATGCAATATCATACAATTTATCTGTTGGAACTCAGTAAAAAGTTCTGCAGAAGGGCTGGATCTCTCTTTTACTATCACATAAATAGCTATTTGAATGCTCTTTTAGGCCACTAGTGCTGCCAAAACAAAATACCATAGACTGGGTAGCTTAAACAGAAATTTATTTTCTCACAGTCCTGGAAGCTAGAGGTCCAAGATCAGAGTGCCAGCATGGTTGGGTGCTGGTGAAAGCTCTTTTTGGCTTACGGATGGCTTCTAGCTGTGTGCTCTTGTGGTTTCTGCTGAGTGCATGTGCATGGAGATGGAGAGGGGGAAAGGGGATGTAAGTTTTGTTTCTTCTTATAAGGGCACTAATCCCATCATGAGGACCCAGCCCTCAGGACCTCGTCTAAGCTCGCACATCTCCCAAAGACCCCCATCTCCAAATACCATCGCATTGGGTGTTAGGGCTTCACCATATAAACTTGGGAGAGATGCCATTTAGTCCATAGCACATACTGTTCATGTTCATTTCTGTTTAATATTAGCAAGTAAAAATGTGGACAAAAGTCTATTATTTTTCAAGCATTAAATGTGCATTTCAAACCATCATTTTTTCTCTACTGTATGAGCTCAGAATTATTACCTTGGTTCTTTTTTTCTTGCTGGGTAGGTGGACTTTACAAAGCACAAATATACTTAAAAACTCAATTTTTATTTTAGATTATATATTGATATTTGAGCAAATTATCTACATTATTAACTGAATTTATAACAGTGTATTTTGTAGTCATACTTTCAGTTTATCCCTTTCTATTCTTTTTAAAAATAAAACATAGTGGTTTGCATCTTGGATGTTTGAAATTATTATACCTGAAATTTGTGTGTATCATTTACATCAGTGAGATTTACTGAGTTTTTTTTAAACAGATAATCATTTGTACATTTTAGGATGTCTAAGGGGATATAAATATTAGAATATCAGAGTGTTACAGGGTTGTATATTTGGTGGGGCAAGTAATTGGAGAAAACGAGGGATATAGTCTTTAGGCAAGAGTTTTTGGCATGATAAACAGGAAGGAACTAGTTCTTAAATGGGACATTTACTCTCAACTGCTTTGTAATAGAACAAAATCTCCTGCACTGCTATGAGGTAATGTGAAGGGCACTTGCTAGCCATATCTATGTGACATGGGCTATGTAAATAGTATTTTTTATTTTGTTAATTATACCTTGTATTGGTTTTACAAAATGTGTCCAAAAAAATTTGGAATAACTCAAACAACATTTGAAATTATCTCCTCAACTTTAAGACCTCTTTCCCATTAAATGAGATCTTTAAAATGATTTTACTTCCCTCCCTTAGAAACTTATATGACTTTTACTGAGCTTGTTGAGGACTTAATGATTTTAGTACTTTTAGCTGGTTTTCCCTTCAAACATTTTTTTTTCCTTTCAAAAGAATTATTTGTGACTTATATTTGTAAATACATAGTGACAATATTTTCTTAGATTTAAATTATGTATAGTATAAGATTTATTATTACAGATCACTGCTTCCACCCCTCTTGATCTTTCTCCATTTTATGGACTCTTCTGATTCTTTTATGGCTTGGTTAGAATCCTTTCCCAAGTATTAAGATGGGGTATTAAAGATGTAGTCTCTAAATCTTTGAATATCTCTTTACCTTGAAGGATGAAGGATACTGCTATAGATTGAATTGTGTCCCCCCAAATTCACATGTTGAAGTGCTACTCTCCTGTGTGACTGTGTTTGGAGTATGCTTTTAGGAGGTCATTAGGTTAAATGAAGTCATAAGGGTAAAGTCCTAATTCAGTAGCATCAGTGGCCTTGTGAGAAGAAAAGAGAGAAATCTCTTTCCATGCATGGGCGCTGAGGAGAGTCCATATGAGCACACAGCAAGAAGGCAGTCATCTACAAGCCAGGAAGAACTCTTGCTAAAACCTGACCATGCCGACACCTTGGTTTTTTGTTGTTCACGTGTCATTGTGTCATATAACATTTCTATTGCACATGAAGTGACCTGTCCTTCATGTTTTGCTTCCTAAGGTCTTTGTTCCTCTTAAGATCCACTGTTATTTTCTTTTGCTTACTTCTCAGTACTAGGGTAAAAGTTATGAAAAATGTAACCCTCAAACAGAGGCCCACTAGAACCTGCTTCTGCTGGCTGGTGACAAGAAACAAATTTGAAGGATATTGGACATAGTTTTTCTTCTGTGACACTCTCAGGTTTCCTCAGTTACAAATGGTAGAACACTGTTGGCCAGTCTGGGTGGCTGCTCTGCAGTTTTCCCAGCCAAAAATATTATGTAGATACTTCTAGAATAAGAAATCAGTAAAGTATCACCCTTCTGGCAAGGTTGGATATTTTCCATCAGTACTGTTCTCTCCAGAACCTTTTGATTTCTCATTCTTGCCCAGGCATATTAACTGCTAGTCTCATTGGCTCCAGTTAAGCCCAGAAGATAACAAAGTCTTGAGCCTGCTCTCTTCTCCCAACACCCATCAGAACCTGAATTCTTCCGCATGTGCCTCAGTGAGCTTTACTTTCCTGCCCCAGTCACTGCTTCACTTCGGGAGAAGTTAGTGTCAACTTGGGAGAAGATGGTGTCAGAAAACTGTGTTCAGGATACCATCTTCTCTTGAGACTTTCTTCATGCATCCTCTAAACAAACCCAAAATGGTAACTGTATTATGCAGTCTCCCCCTCCACAATTTACTTCTTAGCAAAAGTTCAGTGACAGCCACATTACATGAAGCCGCAAGGCATGTACCAGGTTTGGTCAACTTTATTTTGGGTTAGAAAATAAAAAAAATAGAGAAAAGGAGGAATTTCTTCAATTCCTCTGTCTGTAACCTTAACTTTCTTTAACTTGAAGAGGAAAGTGAGCCAATACAGTGATATTAAACGTCAGGATACAAGTATCTAGCCTCAGTGACTATGTAACTGGATGTAGCTATTCTTTTCTTCTTCTGGCCTCAACTTTTCAGTTGTCAACTAATACCATAATATTAAAAATAGAAACTGACTATTCACCAAAGGTGAATTTGGTAAATAATGTATTTATATAGCTTCCGTATATATTATAATGTATATTTACATGGCTGTATATTTATAAAATTAAGTGGTGGGAACTGTATATGGTATGAATATGATATAAAAATATAGGTGCAAAGAAAGTGTATAATTTCTTTAGGTAATGTGAGTCTTCAGTTTCTATTATGAAATTTGATAGAGCTTCATTTTAATAACAAATATATATTTTACAATCAGAAAAATCAGACATATCTGTTTGGAAAAGAAGAATTTGAATAGAGTTTAGTGGTTTTCAACCTGTAGTTTTTGTGGGTTGGAACGTCTTAGTCTGTTCAGGCTGCTATAACAAAATATCATAAACTAAGTGGCTTAAACAACAGATGCTTATTACAGTCCCAGTAGCTGGAAGTCCAAGGTCAAGGTGCTGTAGATTCCGTGGTGAGGGTTTCCTTCCTGCTTATGTCTTCACAAGCCTTTCCTTGGTGCATGCACAGAGAGCAAGAGAGGATATGGGTTGGGGAGGGCAGAGAGACCTTGTGACTCTTCCTCTTTTTGTAAAAAGCACTAATCCCATCATGAGGGACTCAAGTTTATGACCTAACCTAAGGCTAATAACTTCACAAAGCCTCCACCTTCAGGTACCATCACTGAGGGTTAGGACTTCAGCATATGAATTTGCGGGGACATATACGTTTAGTTTGTAAGAGGGAAACATGAGTATCAGTGAGGTCTTATGGAATTCAACTCTCCATCAGCCACTTAATGACAGCAGTTATAAATGTACTGTGTTTTTAGTATCGTAATTCTCTATCAGATTCTAGTTAACAAAATGTCACATCTGAGAATAAAAATCAACCAAACCCAATAACCCAGACAAGATGACTGCTAAGGGCTACGGTGAATTATTACATCAGGAAATGAAATGCAATGGTGTGACATACACTTCACTGAGAATTTTTCAACACATTGACTGGGCAGGATATTAATTGAAAGCATGGAAAAGAACTAACATTCAGAGTCAGAAAAGAGTTTTTCTTTTAAATATAATTAAATATTTGGATATGTGTGTAAGTATGTTATGTAGAATATATTGAACTTTTTAATATTAGAAGTACCTCTCCCACTAAGCTCAAAGATCTGGGGATTTCATAAATTGACATTTTAAGATATTTGATATATAGGTATAGGTTTAGACCAAAAATCTAAACATATGGCTAAAGTAGGAATACTTAATCAGAATCAATTATAATAGCAATTTAAAATAATTGCGTATTAACCTTAAGTTTAACTTCAAGTATATTATTTAATGATGCAGAGCAGAGAAATATTTTTCTCACTGAAGAGTAAGTTTGATTTTTTAAGCTGTTTAGTGAAGGTCACGTTGAAGAATACATTGTAATTTTATTGTTAGTATGAAACTGAGGAACACTAAATATTACCTTCGTGTGCCTAAAATAAATCAGAGATCATAAACATTGATGGTGAAGTGTACCCTTGTGTCTTGTGGGGACAGATTTTCTTAAATTATTAATCTTGTAAATGGTTTGAGAAACCTTATAAATGTTTTTTACACTATGGCTGAAAAGTGTGCCCCATATATCAGAAATTGAAGAAAGTCTATTTGGTATTTATGGATTGATTCAAAATACTTTTAAATGAGTTGAACCTACAAATAAAAATGTTAGTTGGCCCTAAGACTGAAGAGTGAATTTTAATTGTCCTAATTAGAATCAGTATACCATGCTACAGATTTTCTGTTTTGTTCTGCAAGTAATTTGGATGCCTATTACTCCATCAGATACTAAATGAAGTCATGTAATTAGAGAATTAAATTACCTGTAATTTATGATTCTAAATTTTTATAACTTACTATTTCAGACTCTTCTCTCAAAACTTTTATTCATTTTCTAACTGATTCAGAATAGAAAGCTGATTCAAAATAGAAGCATCTGATGTAACTTTTATACAGTATGTTTCTTTAAAACCATATACTTCTATTAAAAAGGCCAATTTAAATGGGTCATCCAAAAGCAAAAATTTTCTGGGCAGAAAGGTTTCAGCCTTATCTAAGAATATACTTCAATACTGTCCTCATTAAAACAACAAAAAGTAAAGTAAAACAAAACAAAAATACTTCCTACATTTGCCTTCATAATCTTCCTCTGTTTACCAACTTAGCTTTCACTGTCTTCTGATGAGTATTGACTGTTATCAGTTGCCTTAACTACAACATGTTTCTAGGCCAGTCAGTAAGGGAGTGCATTGAGTGTGGAATACTTAAAACAATAATAAAACTAAGTCATCTGTATTTACTATGGCCATAGGCCAACAATTCTAAGTGTCAGTAATAAGACTACTGTCTGAAAAGATATTATAGATCTGAATTCTAGTTTAGTAGCTCCAAATTATGATTGAGTTTTACATTTTACACAGTTTAAAATTTTTCAGTTATTACATTTCTATTACTCATCCTTTGATAAACATTGTATTTTTAAAAGAAAGTTAATTGGGAGAATTTTTAGTTACAGCGTTGAAACACATACCAAGATTAACAGTTCAGGATCACCCAAGCTTTAAGCTCAGTGTTTCTAACCCTTCTGGTACTACATATTCATGTATTCAACAATAAATTCAAAACAAGCAATGAGAGCATAGTTACTGTAAAGATGAAAGAATGGACCTTGAGTTACTTCAATTCTGACATTTGATGTAACCATTTGGTAGTTTTATTTAAGACTTAAATAGAATGAGAACTGTGAGGTATATATTTTGGGGGGGAAATACTTGTGAATTTTAGTTCATACATTAAATATTTTACTGAATTTTAATATCTGAACTTTTTAATTCTACACTTTATTTTTTTAATTGTACGTGTCATTTTAATGTTTTTAAAACTAATGCTAATAAGGTGCATCAGGGCATAATTTAGTAGTTACCTAAGTTGTATCTTTGCAGACTCTTATTAAACAATATTATGTTTCTTAAAACTTTTAAACATCATGTTTTCAATTCAATACAACAGAGTTTTAACTAGCTGCATTTTTTTATGGTCATTACTAATATTCACTTTATATCATGATCATTACATAAAGTTAAGTTTTACTTAGTGAAGAGGCTTTTAAAAATGTGTTCCAGGTATCCAGTATAGTAGTGCTGACCTAAAACAAATAGATTGCCAGTTTTTTATCCAGGAAAAATGTGTTTATTCGAGATCAGCAAAGAATTACCACTCAGGGTCTGCAATAGTGGCAAGCCAAGTGCAAGTATCCCCCAGCAAGGAGAGAACTCTTTTAGAGAGGGAGAGGAGGAAGCTGGCGGGGGGGTGGGGGTGGGGGGCTGTATTAAGCAAAGTCCATTGGAAGAACTGGGAGTTCATAGGCTGAATTGGTAGTCTCTCTCTGGCTGAGCTCTTCCCAGGAAAGAAGAGGAAGTCTTTCTGTTGGGTCCTGCTGTGGTTGTAGAGCCCCTCCTTCTTGCCTCCCAATTCTATTTCAGTTGAGGTTTCTGTTTATTTTTATAGTAGGTACACTCCTGAGTTTAACACTTCTTCCTCCTGCAAGGTAAAGAGTAACTCAAAAGCCAGATCACTTAAAAAGTTTTAAAAAGTGAGATCCCTTTTTATTACACCTTCTTTGTTCTAGTGGAAAGCAAATATTGAAAATTATGTTTTTACTTAGTATAAGTAAACATAAACAGTCATTTATCTCCAGTCTTTTAGAACTCCATTAACTTTATTTAAATGTAAGCCAAGCCCTCAGCTCATTCGTTAACATTTAAATACCAAAGTATGGGGCTTCATAAAGGCCCTTGTAGAAATGATGAATTTTGAAAAATGGAAGGCAATTGAAGAACTGAAAGTGTAGCATTATATATAATCAGTTTACTATGCCTAATGAAAAGGGGAACTAAAAATAAAAGACTAGGGCTTCCCTGGTGGTTAAGGGGTTAAGAATGTGCCTGCCAATGCAGCGGACACAGGTTTGATCCCTGGTCTAGGAAGATCCCACATGCTGCTGAGCCACTAAGCCCTGTCACAACTGTCACAACTGTCACAACTACTGAACCTGCGCTCTAGAGCCTGTGAACCACAACTACTGAGCCCATGTGCCACAACTACTGAAGCCCATGAACCTGGAGCCCATGCTCCACAACAAGAGAAGCCACTGCAATGATAAGCCTGCGCACCGCAACGAAGAGTAGCCCCCACTCGCCGCAACTAGGGAAAGCCCGTACGCAGCAGCAAAGACCCAATGAGGCCAAAAATAAATAAATTTATTTCTAAATTTTTTAAAAATTAAAATAAAAGACCAAGAAATACATATAGCTAAATAGCACTTTATCAAGACTCTGCAGAGAAGAGTAATTTTGATGAGGTTTAAAAACATATTTCAGAGCTCAAATTGAATAAAATTTTATGCTCTTAAACTTTAATAACAGAATAATTCCTACTTGATAAGAGAAACACTCTTTTTGCATGAAAATCTTATCCTGAATTCATCTTAAAAGTAATTCCCCACTTGCTCTACATTCTATTGTAATCTATGGTATAATTTCATGCCAGTAATTTTAAGATAGAATTTTATAGGCCCATGGATGATTTCCATAAGAACAGACAGCTGTAAGTACTTTTAAATCCTCTTTCTTGCTCATATTTAGGAAACATTAGGAACAGAAAAGAAATAGATTAGGTATACTTAAACATTATTAACATGTCAGGCCACTTTCCCTTTTTCAGGCGAATTAATTGCATATATTCCAGAAAAGGCTTATCTCAGCAGTAATTACTCTCCTCGTCAGGTCTGTGAGACAGATGTACAGTGTGAATATGACAATATCCTATGATACATAATGGGGATTATCCTCGAGTTCCTCACACACTGCAGCACCCTGATGAAGACCTGCCAAAAAAGATAGTCTTTAATATTCTACTGCACTTGCCTTGGCAATCTTACATATTTGTTTAAGTCTTTATCATGAAATGTTGTCATATTGTAGTTTGGTATGGATATGGGGAAATAATTGTGGTATAATTTAAATGCCAATATGAAGGTATTTTACCTTAAAGACATATGTAAGTTTTAAAAGAAACATGAAGCCATGTTATGGCCAAATTAAGCATGTAGCTGAAATTTATATGTAAAGTTGTTGGATATTTTTAGACTTTTATAATTTATTCTATAAGGGATGTTATACAACTCAGTCTTCTCTTCATTCTTTTATTCTTTTATTATACCAATTGCTTAAAGTAATTTACCATGTAAAATATGTAAGTAGTCAATGGGATATAGATAGCCAAAGACTTAGGGGGGAAAATATATAAATCATGCTCCCAAATTCCTGACGGAGTTAATAATACGCAAAATAATAGTGTGTCTGCCTGTATGTTGTATTTGTGTGTAAATACGTGTATATAAATGTAAATAAATTACATATGTAAAACATTTATGTAACATGTAATATTCTACTTCATGATAGTGTCTGTAAACATTTGAAAGCCAGTCTGAGCGAGCGTCTTTGCAGCAGGGGTTAAACAGATAAAGAAGTTGAGTGGTCTCTCTCAAGGAGCCAAGGTTCAAATAAGGGAGACAGGCATAAACAAATCATTTCAGTTAAAATAGCCATGATTGACTGAGGCCCTACTCTTTGACACACGCTCTGAACGCTTTAGGTTTATAAATAATAAAATTGAGAAGTACTGATCTCAGGTGGCCTCAGCCTGCAGTGGCTTGAAGCAGGATTTCAGTTCCCAGCCTGAGATTGAGTTCGGGCTGCTGCAGTGAGAGTGCTGAATCCTAGCCACCAGGCCAGTAGGGACCAGGGACCAGTGGCCAGTGACAAGGCTCTGGCCTGTCACCTGTGTAGCAGTGAATTTTCACATAGAGACGGAAAGTAGTGAAACAAGTGAAGTGTCTATTAGGAGGAAAAAGAGTATGTGTGGATAGACACACAGGTGGGCTCAGAGAGTTGCACCCTCATGGTCATCTGAATCACATTTATCGGGCATGTCTTCTGGGTTTCCTTTGGCCAATCATCTTGCTTTGCCTGGTTCTAAGTCCGTAATTGGCATATCTCAGGGTCCTCCACTGTGTGTGTGTGCATCTCTTAGTCAAGATGGATTCTAGTGAAGAGGCCTATGGGTAGTTGACATCACTTACTATGTGGCGGTGCCCCCTCCCTTTTTGACCTTCAAGGAGCCTTTCTGCACAAGTATCATCGGAAAGGTCTCCTTGATCTCAAGAATGAGAAATATGTGGTCTCCATCTTTTATCTGGGCAGGGCTTAGCTTCTTTTCTCACTCTTCATCTTGGAGTATCTCTCCACTGGGAAGAAACTCCAGCTGCTCAGCCTGGGGCCCATCTATTTCCTGCCTCAGTACCTGTTGTCACGTGCAGTTCATCTAGATTAAAACTGAACTTCAGAAGGATTAAGTCATTTGTTCAAGTCTGCATAATAAGTGATAGGATTTGAAGCAAAATCAGACTCCATAACCACTTTTTCCCCACTACATGTAATAGGTTTATGAATTACAAAACAGTGAGGTTAGTGCTATACAACAGGATACACAGTTTTCCTTTGCTACTTATCCATACCGCAATAAAAACAATAGCTCCGGTTTATTGGTTACTTAGTCTGGTAATAGCAGTCAGACTTGCGTCAGGGCACCAAGGGTGTGATACGAAACAGGCAGACTTAGAGCAGTTACCTATGGTACTTCTCACAGCCTTGGAGCATGTGAGAAGTATGGTGGCTTTCCTCAGAAAGGACAAGGGACATCACGGGCACATCATTTCTGTTACCATGTTCTTTTTCATGGATACTTCTTGCATCTGAGTAAGGACACTTAATGAAATCCATTTTTAAAATGTTCTTGTGAAACAGTATAAATGCAAACTAGGTGCTACAGTAAACAGTGATGATAAAACATAAGAAGAAAACAGAACTTATAAAATCATGTCAAGACTAAGAATCAAGAGAAACTATAGGGCTTCCCTGGTGGCGCAGTGGTTGAGAGTCCGCCTGCCGATGCAGGGGACACGAGTTCTTGCCCCGGTCCGGGAAGATCCCACATGGCGCGGAGCGGCTGGGCCCGTGAGCCATGGCCGCTGAGCCTGCGCGTCCGGAGCCTGTGCTCAGCAACAGGAGAGGCCACAACAGTGAGAGGCCCGCGTACCGAAAAAAAAAAAAAAAAAAAGATAGAAGCAAAAAGGAAAGGCCAAAGTCAAAATTGATTCTTACCTAAAATATTCTAGAAATCAAAGAAACGGGGAACAGCATTCAACGAAACAATGAAGCAATGTTCAAAAATTTAGGTAGTGCTAATGTAACCTGCTCCTCATTTTCAAAAGAAAACCATTTGAAATAATAGTTTGGCAGTTGTCAAACTAACTTTTTTTTTGCAATAAACGGTCTATAATGTGAACATTCAAACATATAATCTACATTTGTAAAAATACAAAAAAACTGAGGTATATGAAGCAATTAAGTGCCCATACCATGTGTCACTGTTCCACTAGGCAATTTGCTTATGTATCTCACCCTCAGGCATACTTTTTCTTCATACTCAAGGAAGTTGAGGCTTAAACATGTTAAATTGCTCAAAGTTACAGAAGTACACGATGTCATTTAAAGAATATATGTGTATGTAATTTAATTTGACTGTGTGCTGTGGAGAAGGTAAAGGTATTTCACTCTATGTTGCTTAGATCATTTCTCACCGTTTGCAGCACGCACAGATTGAAGTATCAGGTTGAAAGGAACAGAAAATAGAAACCAGGTAAAGTCAGCGGTTAGAGGGATTTCTCAATCACTGAAGTTCATGGAATTCGGTTGCTTTGGAATGAGAGCCCCTTAAAGTTCTTACAGTTTCCCAGATACAATTGCCAATTTTCCTTTAATAAAACTCTCAATTCCTAGTACATTTTCACAGCCCTTGGTTTATTCCACAGCCAGTGCAGATTAAGTTGACTGAGTGTTTAAAGGCCCCCAGGGTTTGAAGCTGCTGTACCTACCGTTTTTTTTCCTTTCAATTACATAACTTTTGTCAATTGTCCTTTCTCTGTGAGGAAACTTGTTTGGTAGCAACATTAAATTACTATTCTTTCTTTGTTTTAATTTATTTATTTTTGGCTGAGTTGGGTCTTTGTTGCTGCGCGGGCTTTCTTGAGTTGTGGCGAGCGGGGGCTACTCTTCATTGCGGTGCGCGGGCTTCTCATTGCAGTGGCTTCTCGTTGCGGAGCACGGGCTCTAGGCGTGCGGGCTTCAGTAGTTGCGGCTTGCAGGCTCTAGAGCGCAGGCTCAGTAGTTGTGGCTCGCAGGTTCTAGAGCACAGGCTCAGTACTTGTGGTGCACTGGCTTAGTTGCTCTGCGGCACGTGGGATCTTCCTAGACTAGGGCTTGAACCCATGTCCCCTGAATTGGCAGGCAGATTTTTAACCACTGCGCCACCAGGGAAGCCCTAAATTACTATTCTAAAAAGTGACTGAACTTTAATTAGAAAAAGCTGAGAAGTAAAACACATCTAACACCAATATAGTAGATGTCCAATCCATGTAAGCTTCTCTTCCCGTTGTCCTTTGTTTTAGTTTTATCCATTTACTCATCTTGTATTCCGTTTACTTTTCCCAACTACTCAGAATTGTCAGTTTTATCATTCTCGCTGAGTTGGAAACAGGGAAACTAAAGTTCAGCACAACTAACAAACCTTCCCATTAGCTAATGAGCCGCAGATGAGAGCCTGAAGGGTGCTTTAGGGCAGTGCAACCCTGCCTTTGCTTAAGACGGACTTCCTGCTGGATAAGCAAAGAGATGCCACATTTTGGAAGAGAGGGTGTTAGGATAGAATCAATTAAAAAGATATTTGTTTATTGACTTGCTTCCTAGCTATCTGAATTTTTAACTAAAAATAGGTACTATCCCTACTTTTCTCTCATTCTGTATTCTGAGATCTTGGACTGAATAGCTATCTTGTTTTTCATCTAAGAAGTCTATAACATCTGTATATTTTTCATAGAGGAAAGTATATTTTTTTCCTCTTCTGAACTCTGTCAAAATAGGCATATTTGTTTTAGCAAGAATAGCCAAGCTGCTAGACAGATGACACTATGACTTTTACAGTACTCAAGATTGGCTACATAATTTGAGTTATCTCCAATATGTTGCAAAAGGCAGGCACCTGGCAAGTTTAATGTCATCCATCTGATGTAATTGAACTTAAGGTTGGATGAGTAACAGTTTATTTCATCCTTAAAACATTATGGACACAAATGTCATTATATCAACAACAAATGCTGCTGTTTAAGTCTCACTATTTGCATATTGTAATGGAGGGTATTTTTGCATAAAGTAGTCTTAACTATTAAGTAAAACTTGACTATTTTTGATTGATGAAAGTTATCTAAGTGGCAGAAGAGAAGAAATATGCTACCCATTATTCCACTACCACAACACGATTCTTCTGGATATATTCAGGTATTTTTCCTCCCTTTTTTATATAGTGTAAACATTAATAACTAAATATTTTGTACTGATTTTTTAAAAATTATATATCAAATATATTCTGTGACTAATTATTTTCTTAAAATTCTCAAAAGTGACATTACTGGAGTAAAGGACAAGACATTCTTTTTCACAAGCTTTAGGTATTACTACTTAAATAGTTAAGTTTTTAAAAATTTAGTGGTATAAGTCCATATTTATTAATAATATTTTTTGCCAATTGTATATTAAAATAAATAAATGGGTCCTTTTCTGAAGCAAAATGAAATTTCAGTGACTGTTTTCTTTCCCATTGGAAATATATGCAAATGAATAGAAAATTGATTTTAGTTGCATATATTCAGTTAGACCAGAGATAGATACATATAAACATTTGATAATATAACCAAAACTATGAATTTTTCTGAGCTGTAGCAAATGGGCAAACTATATAAAAAAAATGAAGCTTCACTGTTTAATGTATTAAAGTGTCTAATTTTTAGAAAACTATGTAACTTAAGCATGTTAACTGTTTTGAGTTGACTGTTTTCCCCCTTTGAGTCTTCTCTTACTAAGTAGGCAGAAGAACGGTTACCAAAGTACATTATCTTAGAGATCCATAAATAATGTACTGCTTTCAGGAAACCTGTTATGTCTGTTATTAGGCAAGGGAACACTATTCCTTTTGTCAGTTCCAAAATATGTAAACACTTTCCGTATTCTTATTTTTCTCAGAAGTGTTTACTAAAAATTCACACCAAAGGATACTGACAAGACCAATCTTTCCCAGAACTTTACAAATTTATCTTTTGAGAACTAAAGAGTGTATTTGGAAAAAAAATTATTGAACAATCAAATTTGCAACTTACAGTAGTCTTCCGTAGATAATATGCTAAACTTTTTGACAAGAATACATTTCCTGTATTTAAATGCCAAACCTACTGATAAACTAAGTGCACTTTATCCTATTCCTACTCCATCTTTGAGGAGACAGGAAGATATGCACTTATTATAGCTTTAAAGACAACCAATCTTCCATTATTGAGTGCTTTTTCAATAACCTAAGGGGCTGACTTCTTTCTCTCACAAGGACAGTGTAAAGTAAGTAGACTCTGAAGTTACGGAGACAACTACGGGGCTTTTTTCTTAGCAATAAGAAAGACTTATGATAAGGGATTTGTGTCTCTATAAAGACATTTCATTTGCTCACTGCCACCCAGTCCGCAGTATTAAGAACCAGTGCATTGGGCTTCCCTGGTGGCGCAGTGGTTGGGAGTCCGCCTGCCGTTGCGGGGGACGCGGGTTCGTGCCCCGGTCCGGGGGGATCCCGCGTGCCGCGGAGCGGCTGGGCCCGTGAGCCGTGGCCGCTGAGCCTGCGCGTCCGGAGCCTGTGCTGCGCAACGGGAGAGGCCACGGCAGTGAGAGGCCCGCGTACCGCAAAAAAAAAAAAAAAGAACCAGTGCATGACCCATAAGCACTCAAATATTTATTTAATGAATAAATGAATGTTATTCTAAATAGGCAAAATATATTCCTAATTCCTTAAATGAAATAAGCTCTTCCGTGTGTTATATATACAACTCTAAATGAATTTTCCTGTATTTTCAGTTTAAAGGAAGTTCTTATAAGATTGCTCTCAGTTGACCCTCACAGAAGTCACAAACCTATTTCCCTTCCTAGTATTCACAAGGTGATTAGCTCTAAAGTGAATAATTTATTTCTTGGTAACAATCAACTTTAAATCATTAGGATTTCATGCATCATTCTCAAAGGGTAAGTTGAATATTAGTACCTCAGTAAGCTGAATGAATTATTGATACTAGACACCACAATGATGTTAGATGCTACTTGAATTTAATAGTTTAAATACAACCTTTCTTTTACCATTAAGTTTCCTTGACTAATTACAGTACAGAAGAAAAAAGTTAACTCTATTCTAGGAGTATTAAAGGATAGTTTTGAGGTGTTTGTTACTAATGCAAATTAAGAACTATATCTCTATCAAACATGTCATTTTCAACTGATTCTAATATTTACAAATACCTTTTTCATTTGTGCCTACTAACATTTTTTCTTAGAATTTTAATTTTACCTTTTCCCAAACTAGTGCAACCAATTACAGCTTCAGATTTAGACTTCTAAATGCAATGACGTTAGACATATTTTGCCACTGCATATTTAAGGCCACTTTTATGGTGTGAAATATTTATTTCCTGGGAGCCATGAGATCACCCTGCAGGGCTATAATCCCAATTCAGTGATATGGTTAGAATCACTGTGTTGATAGATAGGACTCGCCCCTGAGCATATTTTATTTAAATTGAGTTGAAAAATTTTATATTCCTTCTCGATACATCCTTGATAACATCTAATGCTCTGTCAGCAGTGCCTGGAACTCTCATCAAAGATGACAGCTTAGGAAAACTGGATTTTCCCAGAGAGAGATATCCAATGAGAATATAGTTTTAATTTTGTCAACTTGAAATAGATTATACCAAATTGTTTTAATTGTATGCAAGACATCTGGGAGAATTTTGCTGCAGTCTAGAGAATCATATGCCATTGTGAAATGTTTGCCTTATTACAGGCAACACAAGGTCTGGGGCATAGTGGTGTTATGTTTTCTAATTTTCTAGTGACTTCACTCTACTGAATTAAGCCTAGAATGCAACGATAGAGACTCTGCCGATATAAGCATTAATATCACATATACTTTCTTAAGCTTATAGCACCAAAAAACATCAGTTCATCAAACATGTATATGAACATATATTTAAATAGAGCAAGTTTAAATAAAGTGTGAGTGTACTTTTTATACAGCTTCCAACTACAGGTTCTGAAACAGCTGAAATCTAAACATGAGATAAGGCAAGGACCTGTGTCCTCCATATGTCTCTGATCTCGTTTGGGCTGCTAGAACACAATACCATAGACTGGGTGGCTTAAACAATAAGCATGTATTTCTCACAGTTCTGAAGGCTGGAAGTATGAGATCAGGGTGCCAGCATGGTTGGGTTCTGGTAAGGGCTTTCTTCCACGTTGCAACTATCAGTTTCTCAACGTATCCTCACATGGCAGGAAGAGAACAGCTAGCTCTCTGGTCCCTTACTATAAGGGCATTAATCCCATTCCTGAGAGCTCCATCCTCAAGACCTAATCACCTTGCAAAGACCCCACCTCCCAATACCATCACACTGGGGATTCAACTTCATATATGAGTTTTGGGGGAATAGAAGCATTCAATCTATAACAGATCTGTAGAATTATTACATGCTTACCAAACTTGCTGCAAGCTCATTGCTGCATCACATCTGTGGTCCCAAAAGTGGGACTACAAAGAGACATGATTTATTTCTAGAAGGCAGTTCCTAAGCCCTGGTCCACATATGTTTACATGGAAGGAGGAACAAGAGGAGAATCCCGCATCAACAGATCAAATTATCTCGAAAGAGACCCTGGGAAAGGCTGAGCTCCCTGTATTCCATTCTTTCACCCAATCTCACCAGTTAGATAGGACAGTTGTCTTCTGTTGTTGAAGCATAGGTTAGGAATAGAACAAAGACTGGAAATCCTTCTCCCATTCTTCATAAAGGGTAGAAGTTCATACTTAAAAACTAACAGGGGGCTTCCCTGGTGGCGCAGTGGTTGAGGGTCCGCCTGCCGATGCAGGGGACACGGGTTTGTGCCCCGGTCCGGGAAGATCCCACATGCTGCGGAGCGGCTGGGCCCGTGAGCCATGGCCGCTGAGCCTGCGCGTCCAGAGCCTGTGCTCCGCGACGGGAGAGACCACAACAGTGAGAGGCCCGCGTACCACAAAAAAAAAAAAAAAAAAAATAGGAACACTGAAGGAAAAGAAAATGTTTTTCTCCAAAGGGAAGTGTAAATAAAAGACTGATGCATAAATTGTCCCTTTATTCTTCTGTAGTCATTAGCTAATACTCTGGTCTTTAAATTAGTGGCTTGGATTGAAATTATAATAACATAATTATCTAATACAACATAATTGTAAAAATGTAATACAACATACATATGAAATGTTGTATAAAGTATCCTTTTAATCTCTGCTGTTTTAGTAACTTGAGATTTATTATTTTATTATAAGTCTGCCATTAAAATGAACATCATTTACTTAGTAGAAGAGAGGATCCTTTATTTTACTAGAGATTAAAAAAAGTCTCAATCAGTTCCACCAAATTCTAATATTAAATGTGTCTGGGTGGAGAAGAATGAGGAAAAAGGATGTATGTTAATTCAGAAATAGAAAGGAGACAAAATAACCATTTTCTATTAAAAAGAGGTTGACTCTCTGGCATTCATTTCACCATAGGAAATCTGCAATCTTCGTTTTAGAGAAATGAATTGGTAGTAGTACTGTGTATGAAGTGCTGTGTGCGCAGATCCTTGAAGAACTTTTCTACATTGTGATTAGCCTCAGATGTCTAGCCTGGAGTGTTTCACACTTTTTTAGCTTTGTGATTACATCCTCCCACTAGGTATCTGATGAACTGAAGTAGATAGCTCTGAATTTCAGCAAACTCAGGAGTAAGGTTTTATGAGTAGTATTAAAAAATAATTTAAAATGTCAATATTCAAAATGTTTCATACTTCATACACTTTATGTCTGCACTGACTACAGTGCCTGTGTATAAGGCTTAAAGCAGATCAGCAAAGGGACAATATGTAACAAAAAGAAGCATCCTCATCCCTGAAAGCTATAAAACCTCTCAATTTTGTTTTGTTTTTGTCTTTCAATGGGCATGACCTTGTCTGCCAGTCACTGAATTTCCATGGCCATTCTGGCACTTCTCATCAGAGAGTAAATTCTTTTTTCATTTGGCAGAATAGCATCTGAGTAATAAGAGGTTGAAAAAAAATGTTTTCTTAAAAAAAACTTTAAAAAATGACAGTAAGTACCATGCTACCATGTAATCATTAGGTAAGTTAGGCAGATTACCTGATTCCTTACAGCTCTTAAATACTTTGCCTATGACATGTCCCTATTGAGAGTTTTACCTGTATCTTAGATATACTGAGTCAGCACCTAGAGTCAGCTCTCACTAAATGTTTTTCCTCCACTTTGGAAAATAAGATCAGTGTCTATAAAACCTCTGTAGTAATGTAGAAACAAGAATGGCGCATGCCTCTTCAAAAGTAGCCTTTATTATCAAAATACTAGTTTGGGTCTTAGATGACTCATTCCTAAGATAAGAAATCAGGAATGTGTTTGGGGACAAGGATTGGAATAAACAATAAAAAAGTCAATGCTTGGGCTTCCCTGGTGGCGCAGTGGTTGAGAGTCCACCTGCCGATGCAGGGGACACGGGTTCGTGCCCCAGTCCGGGAAGATCCCACATGCTGGGCCCGTGAGCCGTGGCCGCTGAGCCTGCGCGTCCGGAGCCTGTGCTCTGCAACGGGAGAAGCCACGACAGTGAGAGGCCTGCGTACCGGTAAAAAAAAAACAAACAAAAAAAACAATGCTTAATGAAGAAGAAAATATTTCTGCTTATATTCCCTGACATAGTCTGGGTCAGGATGCATTTTGTATTAAAATTACTTATGATCTCAATTTCTTCCTTTGCCCAGGTTTCTGGCTACTCTCCAGAACTTTAAAAGCTGGATTGAATTTTAATACGTTATAAATTAAGTAGAAACTGTATTATTTCTATTTTGAGGTTTGTCCTAGTACTCTGGAAGCACGTCTGGCTTTCACTGGTCCTCAACAATAACCAAAATTCTTAAGTATAAAGAATGTGTTTTCTCTTGGCAGTTAGTTTCTGTGACTTGTCCAGTGAATGAGAATTTGGGCACGAGTCACAAACATGGACATCTTGTATTTAATCTACATGGCTGCTGCCCTTTTTGCATTGCTTCTTCCTGAAGGTTGGCCTATTTAATGTTTTTTTCCCCCACATTAAAAGACAATGCTTAGCATTAGTTTGTGCTCAGTAAACATTAATTACCCCACTAGCCTTTGTTGGATTATTTTGTTAGATAATATAGTTTATTTCTTCTCACCAACTTCATTTAAAACATCTTTAAACAAATTGTATTTTGAAAGCAAAATTACAATTTTTTCCTGTTTTTTTTTTAATAGTAATTAAATTAGCAATGACATTAAAACTCTTGGTATTTTTTTCTCTGCCAGGAACACCTTAGACAGGAAATGTGGGGTTTTTTGGTTTTGGTCCTTTTCGTATGCTCAGACTCTAATTCCTTGTTTGGGTTAGCTCTGTGGTACCATCTCTTTGCTTGTTGTGATTCAGCTGGTCTTCTCAGGGAGAAGGGGAATAAATGGGAAACTAGTAGCAACATGGAGGCAAATGATGACCCCGAGGATGAACCAATATCTGGATTGAACAGGAAGCCAGTCTGTTGTAGGTATGCATCAGAGTCTGACAGGGAAGGAGGAGGAACTTGGGGGTGCTAAATGGTTCTTGGCTTTGGTACAAAGAAGTCTGAGAAGTGATCTGAAGTGTCGGATCATCAAAGAGAACCATTAGGAAATGAATTGGAAAATAGCAAGAAATGGGCTCAACTTCAGGGTGAACAGCTCTTAAAGGAAAAAGATAGGCATGAGGGATACTGGCCACTGTTAGGGTAAGAGCGGGGGTTCTTAGGGAATTAGTGCCCAAAGGAAATGGGTCATCAGAGGATCCTCATTCTAGTTTACCTAAGACAGTGCCTAATCACAAAGTTGTCATTCCATCTTTATTAATCATCCCCTTTCCCATGTTATATCAAAAATATAACAGTTTTCTAGTAAATTATATGCTCACTTTATATAATATCCAAGAAATAAGGAAATTTCTACCTAATAGGCTATGAAATTCTGTCTTTGGGAGGGGGGGTGGAAAGAGATATCCTGAAGTAAGAGTAAGATTTTAGGTTAGGTGAACATCTGAAGACTATTTCTAGACTTTATAAGTTCAAGGGATGGCATCGCTTTAAAGTCAACATAGGTTAAAAATTGTGTGGGTCCTTTGGAGCTGTACTGGACAGTTTAAGGCCCAGTTCTCCACCATTTATTGTTTGTATGACCTTAGGCAAATGACATAACACCTCACTTCCTCAGTTATTTTATATGCGGTATTGAGGTAATAGTATCTATCAGTGGTGCACATTAAATAAGTCAGTGATAAAAAGTGTACTTGTGACAGTGTGGCTGTTAGTTGCCAAAGTAGGCCCCCTCTGGTTCCAGGAAATGTGCTACCTACAGATTTCCAGGTCTTCTTTGATCTGCTGGATTGAATTTGTCTTCAGGAGAAATTAGTAATAAACTAAGAGTCAGGCCTTTTATCAACAATGGCTAAGACTGTCTAAAGCACTCTTCAAATGTAAAGTGTTACATACTTATTTTTTGAGATTTTGATATCGTTTTGCTTTTACTACTTAAGAATAGATCAAATCTTAATTTTTAAGTATCTTAAGACTAATCTTTTTCTGTCTCAGCATCAAAATGTTTTCTAGAGGATTATATCTTTAATGATGTAATATAGAACTTTTTTATGTGTTATTATACCCAACATTTTCTTCATACTTATTTATCCTTTTTTTTCATCTTTTGCTGGTTTTTCCATATGCCTTTTGTTTACATGGCCAAACCACTTGGTACAAAGTCTTTTCAAATCTTCCAGATTTTCTTAACAGTATGAATCTATTTCAGGAGAATGCATGTTATTTTCCTCTCTCTAGGCATAGAATCTGTTTTACCAGTTTTTTCATTCTATAATTATTACTGTAATCCATCGGGAAAACTTAACTACCTGATGAGTCTAGTAACATTGCTTAGTCTCTTGAAGCTTAAAGGTAATAATATAAAATATATTCTTTTATGCGTTTGGTACTCTTGAGCCCTAGCCAAACCTTTCAAGATTTTTGTGAATTTTTCAAGCACTCTATGACCTCATATATTATTAGATATTAGATGTTCTCCAAGATATTGTTATAAATCATGTCATTATTCCAGTCTCCTTTCCAGTAATATATATAAATTGAGATACATGTAGCAACTGGATATTACTAAACTAACACTGTACTTCATACTTCTTAAATTACACTTCCTTAACCATGCGTGATAAAAAAAAATAATTTCTAAGCCCAGGGCATTGACTCATTTTACAGCAGCTATTGTCAGTAACAAATGTTGGTACCATTAAACACCATCTTCATTGTTAGAGCTACTTTCTCTTCTCTCTTCTTCCGTATCAGCCTCTTCATCCTTCCTTGAACACGGAGTATGTTCCTTCCTTCTGGTTATTTGCCGTAAGCTACCTTCTCAGACGTTCTTCCCCCAGTTCATGTGGTTACTACCTCTTATCCTTCAAAAATGTACTCAAATATTACTTTCTCAAATTCCCTTACTCTACCCTATTTAAAATTGCAACCTGGCCCCAGCATCATATGTCCTATTACCATTACTCTGCTCTCGCTCTAATACACAACATTATTTACTAACTTATATGTTTGTAGTTAATATCTGCCCACCCCAGCCAATATGTAAATGCTAGGAAGGAAAGATGCTTGTTTTATTTACCAGTGTATTCCTAGTTTCTAGGTAAGGGGTTAGCAAATGTTTTCCGTAAAGGGCCAGATAATAAATATTTTAGACTTTGTGGTCCATCTAGTGTCTCAAATAAACTGTGTCACTGTGGCCTGAGAGCAGCTATAAACAATATGTAAATGATGGTGTGGCTGTGTTCAGATAAGATGGTATTTATCAGAAGAGACTGTAGGCTGGATTTGGCTATACTTTGCTATTAATGTCTGGCACATACTAAGTTCTTAATAAATGTGGAGTAAATGAAACAAATATTGAAATTAAATGTATTTAAAATGTGAACATAAATTACTTGACAAATTTACCTCTTTCACCCTAAAATTTAGTCATTTCTTAATTAAAATATTTACTCTGGCCTTACTGCCCATCTTAAATTAACAGTTCCTCATTACATTAAAACTAAATATATTATATATGACAGTAACTGGGGTACAATAGAGTTATTAGAATTTTACTGAACAGTAAAAGGCTGTCCTGGACGGGAAGACAGAAAAACCCTGAGTTTGAGATTAGCATGAAGTATGTTGGTTAGTTTCTATTATGTTTGTTGTCTGGGAATTATTTCTTCAACATTTTAAGACACTGCTTTCCATACTGCGTGATGTTCTTTCTTACTTCAACTGTTAGAATAAGAGACTTTCCTATTTCTTGAGTTAGAAGTTGATCCAAAATGGTGGCAGTGGACTTGGAGCTGTTATTTCCTCACTCTGGAACGCATTTCTAAGCAGCAACACAAAATGTGACTCAGTTACCTGAAAGTGGAGAATTAGTTCACCATCTCATACGTAAATGTCTTTTGAAATTCATTGGATCACTTTGTTTCCGCTCACCTTTAGAAAACTTCTTTATGTACCAAGAAATTTAAAGGGGTTGTGTGCCCATCCTAAATAGGGGTATGTGTGTTTGTGGGTAGAAACCCTTCAGAATGAGAGTGAACTTATGTCATCTTAAAGAGAGGAAAGCATCAGTTACCACAATGGAAAGTGTGAAAATTTTAAGTATGTCATCCATCCTCACAGAATCTGTTTGCTGTCTTTGGAACTATTTCTTGTGGAAATCTGTTTTAACATTGTTGTTGGAACTTCCCTATCCGAGAAATTAATTTCGGCATTTAGATTATATCAAGATGCAGACTGAATGGTCGGTCAGTTACCTTTAGGAAAACATCCAGAATAATTGACCAAAGTGTGCACAGTTTAGAACTGCTAAAAGCTATTAGGTTTTAAGTTTTAGAATGGTAATGTATAAAATACTAAGTAAAATTGTCAGAAATAATTCTTTCTGATCAGACCTGGGATGAAGGAATTGATTATTTTCTATCATATCAACGAAAGAGGTACTTATTAACTCAGTCAGATGTGGTAGAGAGTCCCTTACACATGAATAATATTATATTAAATTACATAACTTGCGACAAAAATTCTTTTGGCCCAATTTTATTACATATACTTCAAAAAAATAAATATCCTGACATAATATGATTACTATGAGTTTTATTTTGGTTTAATTTTCTCTAATAAGGTATTTTTATTCCCTTTGAAACTTATTCCCACATTTGTAACACACAACTTTATTGATTACTCATAACTTACAGAGGTTTTATTTATTCATTAGTTTAATCATCAGTCATTCACCAAAATGTATTGAATGTTTACTTTGTCAGGGAATCAAAAGAGGAATAAGATATGATTCCTGTACTTAAACCATTGTAGTCTGTGGGAAATGTAAATATGTATTAGTAAATAAGGCATTTCAATTCAGTGAGGAATGCTGGGTCAGAGTGTGTATGGGCTGTATGGGCATGCGTCAGTGGAGCATCTAATATAGCCTGTGATAGCATCCCTTTGGTTCTGACAGGGGGACCTTATCACGTAGCATCTCAGAAGTCTCCCTCTATCTCTTGCCCTTCCTCCTCACTACAAGTTCTTTCCTTCATCATCTCAAAATATTTTTGTGTATCGCTTTTTCATTCTAGTGAGGTTTCGTGTATTAAATCCAAACTTTTAATATTAATTCCGTTTCTTATTTCTCATTTTTTTCTTGTTGAATGCTCTCCATCTTGTGTGTGTGTGGGGGGGGGGGGCGGTACGCGGGCCTCTCACTGTTGCAGCCTCTCCCGTTGCGGAGCACAGGCTCCGGGCACGCAGGCTCAGCGGCCGTGGCTCACGGGCCCAGCCGCTCCGCGGCATGTGGGATCTTCCCGGACTGGGGCACGAACCCGTGTCCCCTGCATCGGCAGGCGGACTCTCAACCACTGCGCCACCAGGGAAGCCCTCTCCATCTTTTATATTAGGAACTTTTTATAGCCCCATCCACTATAGAATAATAAACATTTGCTTCACCAGGCTCAATCTTTGTTACCAGTATTTTCCTTTAGCTTTCTTAGTTTGACATATTTTAAATATAAACTTAGTTGGACTTTGAAAAACAAAGAGAAAAGGGAAAACGTAGAAAGAATTCCATAAAAATATAAGAGTTATCATTCAAATCAAATAGGCACTGTGGGCACCCAATGTTTTCATGGGTCTTTTCGTAACTTTTTTCAGATTTTATTTTTATTTGTTGAATGTTTTTTAGTTTCTGCCATGGATATGCAGCTTCTGTTTTGATTTTTTAATTACTCAAAGATCTTGACTGATAAATACTATGTCAGTAAGGATATATATCCAACAGTATATTCATTTTTCAGACTTGGCATACGATAGGCATATCATAATTACGTAAGACGAGCACTTACCTTTCTGATTATAAGGAAGTTTTGTGGATTTTTTTAAAGCAGATTGTTCTTTATGCTTACTGCACTTGTAACTTCCCTTATATAGTCACGGGAATTAATAACTCATAACTATATATTTGGTAAGTATAAATAGTTGATCCTTGAACGCAGTGCTTTGGATTGTATGGGTACACTTATACGTAGCATTTTTTCAATAAATATACACTACAGTACTATAGGATCCATGGTTGGTTGAATCTGCAGATGGGGAGCTACAGATACGGAGGGCCAACTGTCAAGTTACACGCAGATTTTCAAACGCACAGGGTCTCAGCACTTCTAACCCCTATGTTATTCAAGGGTCACCTATACTATATGAGGTAGTAGAACTGATGACTCAAAAGGTGAATGTATAGCAACAGTGAGGCAAATATTCATCAATTCCAGAGCATTTGTTACTTATACAGAAATTATAGCTGAAATCTAAGGGCAGAAAATAACCCTAAGATATAGAGAGCAGGCAGGGAATTATTTAAAAATTATAAAAGGGTGGTATAAATACATGGAGATTTCCTTTCTCCACCAAGAAACACAGTGAATGAAGTTCCTTTTCTTCAAGCTTGACAATGTCTCAGAATTCTAAAATCTAAATTTCTCCTTTTCTATTCACCATCATATAGATGTCCAAGATTATTTAAAGTGACTTCAATTTACTTAAAACTCATTCTTGACACTCTGACTTAACTCCCAGCAGAAGACCTAATAATGGTCAATTAACAGACCATGATATTTTATGGTCCATATGCATGGCCTTTCCTCAATATGGTAAATACTTTTGGAAAACATCTCAGAGGAGCAGAGTCTGGAGTAAGCAGCAAAGCCAAAACTCAAAGGGATTCCATGAGGCATAATAATCCTCAAGATTCTGACCCACGCTGGAAACACAGAATCGGAATTCTAGGTTCTTACCAAGGATTAGCACTTTGACTTTTTTCGCCAATTATTTTGTTAATTGTATTTATGGAGCCTTGCCTGAATTAAACAGAAGTCTGTCCAGTCCTCTAAATGATCAGAATTTACCCTTGATCCAATTTAGCCTGTAAGAATCTATGCACTTGTACTACTGTTTTTTTTTTTGTTTAGTTTTGTTTTGTTTTTGACTACTTATGGAACTTTTTCCCTCTGATTTGACATTTACCATCATGCCATTCACTCGTTTACTCATTGAGTTAGGTTGCTTTTTAACTTTGGGGCACTGTCAATCTTAAACATGTTTCTTTTTAAATTTTGATCGCCCATTTAAACGTGCAGCCCACCTAGTAATTGTACATGACTATGTGGCATGCCTTTCTGCGCACTAATATTATTCTTCCCCTTTTGATTTGCGTAACTATCACTTCTTTCTCTAAAATTTTCAGAAATATATTTTATCCCTTAACATACATATAAACTTTGTCAAATTCTTTGAAACAATTCTTATCAGTCATGGTCCTGTCAATAGACAGAAATCACACAGTAATTTGAACAGAAGTTGATATAAAGAATTACTAATGGTATTAGCAGATTCAGGTAATGCAGCATTAGCTAGTATATAAAAACTCTGAAGAATGCAGAAATAGCAGCTATACAGGGCAACCACTATTCCTAAGACTGAGATAAAGCAAACACCTAAGAGTCCACCCACCCCCAGGTTGAGGTGGAGACCCTGTTGGAGAGAGCAGAGTTGGCTCACTGAATGGTAGAAAAGTCATTATGGTGCTGCACTGGCAGAATTTACTGGAAGTCTGCCCTCTGGTACTTGCAGGAGCTCTACCCTGTAGAGTGCCCGGAAATGCTGTTTGTTCACAGGGAGTGTCTTGTTGGAGGCACTGTTTTACAAGACAACCTGAGAAGGTTGCTGGGCACATTTCTGGCCACTGGGTGCTACAAGCTGTCATGCACTGGGGGTCCTGGGCAGTGGGGAAGCCATGGTGCTGGGGAAGCTGGGATGCTTCAGAAACTGCCTGAACTCCAGGAACCTGGTAGTGGAGAAGCTGCTCATATTACAGAAGCCTGTTGTAAGAGCCCATTGGAATCAGGAAGAAAAACACCTTTCCCTGCCATGTCACCCTAGCACCTTCTACTGATTAAGTTTAACATTGTGCTAGCTGCCTAAGGAAGAATATTTAATGTCCCAACACCATTATTGCACAACAGGCAATAAAGGGTAAATTTGAACCTGAGACAATTGACAACTTACACAAAATTCTATTATGAACAACAAAAAAAATTAGTTGTCTTTGCTTTAATTTAAGTATATGTGACTTGCAGAATAATCCACAAAGGCTTTATGTACCAAAGAACTGATCTTACTGCAGAGCAATTCATAGATAGGAAGGTTAAAGTTCCCTTTAGGTTCTGGCAAATGTAGTTATTTGCCCCAAGGCTAGTGATTTGAGAGAGACCCTAAGCTGCTTTTAAGATCAAACACCTGTCTTTGTGCAGACAGTCAGGATGGCTTAGGGCAGGAGCAAGAGATAATGCAACTAGATAGTATAAAATAAAACCCAAGATTTTATCATATATAGAATCAAAACAACAGCAACAGAAGAAAACAACAAACAAAACTGAGGTCCCTCTCCTGACTCTGTTCATATCCTACCACTTTACTGTCTGCTTCTCTATAAGGTTAACTTTTTTGATGTAGCAAAGAGTGAAAGTTTATGCTTAGAAAAGATGATTTTCCTATAACATAGTATGTCTCAGAGGTGTTTTTTTTCCCTAATATAGCCTTCATTTTCAAGAATTTGAAAATAACAAATCTTAGGGGAAAAAGAACTCAGTGAACCATAGCAGTACTGCTATAATTTGCTTTACTAATTAATAAGTGCAAGAATATCAGACAAGATATAATGTAAACAAAATGATAATTAAAAATCCAATTTAACATTTAAGAATGAAGTATTTCTGATCAATGTTATTGATCCATTTCATAGGGCTACCGTGAGTTTTCTCTATGCTTCTGTTTTAACCTTTATATCTGAAAAACACATTTTTAGTTATAGAGACCAATACCTATAAAGATCATACTTCCTTAAGATTTTATGTATTAAAATGAAAACAACTGGGAAGTGAACATCCTGGTTTAAACTAAGTGTTTGAAAGAACAAGCCTATTATGTGCTCTGGGTAGTTCTGTGGAATAATGCAAACTGTTTCTAATTTCTCGTATTTTACTTTACATTTCACAAACGTCCGTCTCTGCATTAGTATGACTTCTATGGTTGTTGAAATAAGACTAATTCAAATTGGCTTAGGGAAAATGCATTTGCTAATGAAATCCAAAGAAAGCTATAACAAGCCATGGCAAGGAAGAGGTGAAGCCCACTTATTCCACTTATACAAATCAGTAAACCCATCCATCTATGAGGTATTTTTTAGCTCTCGTAATCTGTACTGTCTTTCAAAAAGAGAGCCCAGAAAAGGGTACAGCAGAGCTCCTGACCTCACTGAATATTTGCTTTGGCTTAACGAATTCATAGTGAGGTCCTGAAATATTCTTCGCACTTCAAGGAGCTAGAGATGCAAAAATGAATGAGAATAGGAATCCAAATTCCTACAGAAATAGTAGCTGATGTCCAGATATGATGGTTAGAAAATACTTCATGAGTATGTTGGGATTTAATTAGGATATGAAGAGAGAGTAGTCTTTAGTTATGTGATTGGATGATTCACATTGGGCTAATGGTGTAAATTGACATACAGGTTCAGAAAGGATGTTAGGGAATTGGAAGTAAACAAGTTTGGCCAGAACACAAAGCCTGGATAAAGGCAGTGAGCTAGAAAGGTGCATCTTCCATGCTGGAGATAGGATACTAGACTTATTCAAAAGGAGTTGTTTCACTCAAATTCTAAAAGGGAGGCTTTCAAGTGGTAGTTGTTTTGTTATTACTCAGATTATGTCTTCTTAGCAATTATCCACTCTATGCATAAGGTCATTGTTTACATTGCTGTTTTATTTTAGGAAATTGTGTGCTACTTCCTGCCAGAGAATTACAATAAGATTTTTTAAAAGTCCGTTACACAGTGCTTCAGCCTACAACACAAGTGAGTTCTCTTGGTTGACATCTAGCCCAAGGACGCAGCTTGTTCTGTGGTTATGCCCTCTGTTCATCGGGGAGCTTCCTCTCCCTCACTCAGTTGTGCAGGTGAAGGCAGCCTCTTTACCCCTTTCTGCTGGCCAAAAAGGAACATTCAGATTTCTTATTTAAAAATTATTGATGTTCATTATGGGGTTGTTCCTGTTGTCTCTTGGATTCCTACTTTTGCTTTCTTTTTCTTGAGATCTCACAGCACCATGTTGCCTTTTACCACTGTTACTGCTCACTTTATCCTTAGTGAAGATGAGGGACAAAGCATAGTTACGGAAGCCCACTACTTATTGCCTGAATCAGTTTGTTTTTAATTTTAATTTTTGGAATAAGTATAGCTTCTGGCAGGAATGTAGAGCTGTTAAACATAAGTATTTACTCTAGCAAGAATTAAGGCCAAAGGTGAAGTCTGGAAACAAGTTTAGGTATTAAATCTTACCAAACTGGTTTCTACTATCAACATGTTTTTAGCACTTTTATGAGTTGCAATCATTATTCATAGAGTGTTTCAGTGATTTTTACTTAAAATTATTTTTCTGCCAGCTTCCTAATCCTAAAATACGTTAGAAAAATAATTGTTTTTTTTCCCTTGGAGATATGTGGTATTTATTAACTGATAAATATCTTTATGCTTCACTATCAAGTAGATGTCCATTCACTAACTCTAGATCTTGAAATGATAAGAAACAATTATCTGGGAACACTTTATACAATGGGAAAGGCAATGTTATTGGAGTCTTGCAAAATTTAACATTTATTAGCTGTGGTATTTTAAATGACGTGTGAATAATATACTCATTCATTCAACATTTTTTAGCAACTGGTTTATGTAGGAACTGTGTTAAGTAACAGCCAATGCAAAGAAAAGATAAAAGATAACTTTCAGTTATTAATACATGGAATAAATATTTATAAGTTGAAGTGGCTTTTCCACTTCAAAGTGGTATCTGCAAAGGGAAATAATGCATAAAAATCACATTTCTTACTTTGAACATATCTATAGTCACAGTAGCAAGAGAAAGTAATCTGATATCACTTTATAATTTAGAAATATGTTATTATGGCATTTAACCTATACAAGTACTCTAGAGAATTGATATATCTGTTACATTTTTCTTAGAGATGATTCTGCCCTATACATTTGCTTATCATCATTTCTTGCTATGGAAGGAAGGGAGAAAGGGAGAAAGAGAAGGAGGAAAAGCCATAAGAAACTGTCTTTATATCAGATTGTGAGTAAAAGCCATCCACATGCAGATTTTGAAAAATAACTGAAAGGTGAAAAGAAATTTTGGAGTGTGTTCATGGTTTTCACAAAGTTATAGGACCCACTTGACGTTTATGTCTCAAAAGAGAAAAGTAATAATGAAAAGTGAAGGTCTAATTTTCCTAGTTTAATATTTGAAGTAGCAGAAGTGACCAGTAACCAGGAAAAAAATCATATAGCAGAAAGAATATTGGACCAGATCTAGTCCCATCCATGACACACTGTTTTTGAACTCCACAGAATTCACTTAATTTCTCTTTTCCTAAAAATTCTCATGTGTAATTTCAGTCTCCTGGAAAAAGGTATGAAAATACAGTTCCAGTCATTTTAAAACAAATTTCACATTGAACAAAATGTTATAATAGATTCACTTACAAGTGCAAATTTTTAAAAAAGTATATTGAATGCCTATATTCATCCCTTTTTTTGTGGGGGAAAAATGCTCTTTCCTCTAATGTAACTTCATCACCCATAAAACAAATTTTAGGGATTTCTGATTCATGTAAATAATCAGAATTTGTGTTTAATGGTGTTCCTTGAGATACTTGTTTGTATGATTGTTTTCATGCTATTCAAAAAAATAATAATTGGGTAATTTTCATAAAATTTAAGCTTCAATTTTATTTTTCTCCCTGACATTATTGTTCATATAACTGTTCTTTGCAGTAGTTCTCAAATGATTTTTCTTTACCATATCAATGTGGTATAGATATTATTTAATCTAAAATTCAGCAATAGATTGAGTTAGGGTACCAATTCTAAACTTCTATTTGATATGCTGCCTTTTTAGAATCTGTACACACTTAAGACTTGTTATCAGATTAGAAAGTAACTGAAGTAACATTGGATATGTGTCCGTATTAAAATGAATGCATATTTTTAACAGATTTCATTTCGTATACACAGTTAAGCCCTCAAATAGGTAAAGACTTCATTAAGATAGTTGTGTTTTAAAATGTGATATATTTGTAATCAGCATTGAATTTGAATAATAAACACTACAATACGTTTGAGGCAAGAAAATGTGAAACTTTGCATCGAAATTAAGTCTTGTACTTTAAAGAATATTATCAAGAAAGTGAAAAGACAACCTGCTGAAAGAGGCAAAATAGTTAGAAATCACACATCTGATAAGGGACTTGAATCTGGAATATATAAGGAACTCTTACTATTCAGTGATAAGATAACCCAATGTTAAAATGGGCAAAGGTTTCTCAATAGAGGATATACAGACGTCCAATAAGTTTATGAAAACAATGTTCTACATCATTAGACATTAGGGAAATACAAATGAGAAGACTTGTCACCCACTAGAATGCTATAATAAAAAAAAGATGGATAATAACAAATATTGACAAGGAGCTAGAGAACTTAGAATCCTCATACATTGCTGGTGGGGATATAAAATGGTACAGCTGTTTGGAAACAGTTTGGCAGTTTCTCAAAGTTAAGTATATACTTACATGTGAGCCAGCAGTGTATTCCTAGGTTTATACCCAAGAGAATTGAAAATATATATCCACAAAAAATCTGTACATGATGTTCATAGCAACATTATTCATGATAACCAAGAGTGGAAATAACCCAGGTGTCCATCAACTAAATAGATGAATGTTACTCAGCCATAAAAAAGTTATCAAGTACTAATACATGCTACAGCGTGGATGAAACATGAAAACAGCTAAGTGAAAGGAGGCAGGCACAAAAGGCCAATATATTGTTATTACACTTATATAAAATATCCAGAATAAGCAAATACATACAGACAAATTAATTAGTAATTGCCAGAAGATGCGGGAATGAAGAATAACAGCTAGTGGGTCTGGAGTGTTTCTTCAGAGCAAATAAAAGGCTCTGGAATTACATAACTCCAGATGATGATATTTGTATAACTGATTTTCCTAAAACCCTCTGAATTATACACTTTGAAAAGGTGAATTTTATGGTATGTGAATAAAAATAAAACAGTTACAAAATAGGAATAATTATTTTTGAATTGGAATGCGTACCATTCAGGAAACAAACAGGATACAAATTTCGAAAATAATCCAGAGGGGTAAAATTTAAAAAGAAATTAGGCTAGATTTTTCAGAAGCAGAAAACTCAAAGATTTGCAATTTTTCAGATATATTATTGAATGCAGAGTTGTCTACTAATAATATGAGAAGTTAAAAAAAAGTTGAACTAAATGAGAAATCCAAATGCTAAGCACTGAGGGATGTAATGTGTATTTAAATTAGTCCCTCAAGGGTTTGTAACTTATGATTTTAATGAATAGATTTCAAAAGCAATAACACAATATTATCATGTTGACTGATTAATGTTCCAGTGTTGACATGCAGCTATAGAATTATTCTACTCATTTAAAACTGAGAAGTTACATTTTACAATAAACAATCTTAAGTGTATACTTAAGAGGATTTGCAATTATATTTTAAAAACACACTGATGGGGGCTTCCCTGGTGGCGCAGTGGCTGAGAGTCCGCCTGCCGATGCAAGGGACACGGGTTCGTGCCCCTGTCCAGGAAGATCCCACATGCCGCGGAGCGGCTGGGCCCGTGAGCCATGGCCGCTGAGCCTGCGCGTCCGGAGCGTGTGCTCCGCAACGGGAGAGGCCACAGCAGTAAGAGGCCTGCGTACCACAAAACAAAACAAAACAAAAAACAAAAACCACTGATGTAGTGGAATAGGTTGTTTAGTACTTAATTTTAATGAATTAGTATCTTTTGTTTGAAGTCAGAGAAGATACAAAAAATTAACCATTTAATTAATCAAGTGCCAGTAAGAAACATACGATGAAACATTTTTACAGTTATCACAATTGGATTAACTTCCAATTTACAATAATAATCATTTTACTTTGAATATTTTAAATTTCTAATGCACCTTGTGAAATACCATGTCTCATTTGACCCTCACAAAATATGTGAGAATAGGGCACATGGCTATCATTCCTCAATTTTTACCAATGAGGAAAGAGTGAGATTATAATAAGTCATCTAACTATGCAATCTTAGATTTAAAGCCATGGTGAAAACCACAGTTACAGTAGTGTTGATTGAGCAGTGGTGTTGGTGGGGTGCGAGAAGGGTGGGATGATGGGGGACTAATAGTCAAGAATAATGACTCGATTAAAAAATAGACGGGGAGCAGGTAGTTCAGAATCAGGGAAAAAAATTTAAATATAAATGACCTACTTAACAATTATTAGACACATTTCTGAGCGCATTGCCTTATTTCTGTGAAGTAGAATTTAGCTTTTAAGAGAGACTAAAGAGGTTCTCGGCGTAAAAATATGTACTATCAATTAGACTGTTACCATATGTACTTAAAAAGTGTCTGGGCTGCTGCTATGTCCCCAAGGCTAATAAATAATTATGTAAGTTAGAAACGACATACCATATGGTTCCTCTTCTCAAATGAAAGTCAGTTACTCTCTAATGAAACATTTCAGTCAAGCATGTTGGCTGTCGCCCCAATAAATCAGAACTCATTTCTTCTTGGGAATGACAACTGATCTAATGGTAGCCCTGATTTTTGATGCTCCCTCTCATACCTTACGTGATTCTAAATCTAATTCGACACTTCTAAGACAACAGAATATCACAGTACAGTGCTGTTAGCTAGTTCTACCAAGCATGAAACATCCCTTACTATCTCAGGATCATGTGATAGCACTTATACCTTACTGCAAGCATCGAGGCATTCCCCAATCTGATCCTATCTTCAAAGTGGAAATCAGACAACATTACATGAGGACATAAAAGCTGTTCTTCCACAACTAAAGTCGCAGGATAGAGATGAGCCTTAATTCTGTGTTATGCAGCTGGGCTCCAAGAAGGTATAATTAGTATTCATCATATCTATGTTCTCAATAAGTGGTTCTGGTTTGGAATGGAGGTCACTATTTGCCACATCAGTATCTCCTCTTTCCCTTTTATTATTAAACTGTAGATTTAGCAGACAGAAACCTGACATCTTATTTCCCAACCCTTATTACTGAAGTACAATATTTTTGCTTTTTAGGGATTACCTGGAAGTAAAACTTGCCCTTATTTAATTTACCCTAGAAATTATTTTAACTTTTTTTTTTCTTGTGAGGTGCAGATAGTGAGTTCCTGAAATGTTTAAGCATGTATTATTCACAGAAATCATTGTTTTCTCCTGCCTCACTGGTTCAATAGCTATTTTCTTTTTCAATCAAATTATACTTCGACATATCACATCTCATTAACTATTTATAAGACTAAATATGATCATGTATATTCCTCTTTTACATCCTTTTTCCTTCCCTTATCCCTCATTTATCTTTGCATTTCTTTTTTTCCAACCAAGTTCTTTACTTAGTCATTTTTAACAATTTAGTGTAATTGTAATTTTTGTTAAATATTAGCTACTGTAACCATCACAAATAATGCTATACATTTGAGGGTTGTAACATACCCAATCAGAAAAAAAGAAAGTGAAAAAGAAAGGAAGGGAGGAAGGGGATAAAAACTACTATATAAACTTTCATTTCCTGAAACTTGATATATATATATTTCGCTTACTCTGAGTAGCAGAATTGTAGCTCCATGTAACAATCCTTTGTAATTAAAGCACCAGTGAATGCCCTTTTGCACTTAGGTGACCAAGAGAATCTCATCTGGACCAGGTTTCTTCCTGTCTTGTTCACCTCTGTTTATCTCTGTCTAGTGAAATCTTCTCTCCCGCAGTGATCTATGTGGGGATATCACTTTCTTGTATCAGGGATCTTAGTCATCTTTTTCTACTTGTAAACTTGCTTCTAGTGCACCCCACTAATTTTCACAGGCTTGCTTCCTCCCATTTTTCCCACAGACTTGTTTGCTTACCGTATTTCCTCCTTTGCCTTGATTTCAGTGTTTGCTTAATGCCACCCTTCTGTTTGCTAACTGGAGTGTCCTGTACTTGTGTACTATATGCTCCTGTGATAAACAGATTCTTTTATTCTGTAATTTTTGTCAGAAAAAGAAAAATTTGATTTGGGTTCCAAGTGAAAACCGATCTATAGATGCAGTAACACTGAAAATCTGTGAGAGCAGTGGTATTTTTTTCCTGATCATTGGTGTTCCCAAAACCAAGGCACAGTATCTGTCCCAGTAAATGCTTGGGTCTAATCTGTGACAGGTCAGATGGGATACCTGTTCATGGCATGTCCAACACTCTTGTAGGCTACAAATATCACTGATATCATCACATAGACCATATTACAAAAAACTTGTAATTAATGACACATTTCTATGACCTAGGCTAGGTATTCTCAAAAAAATTTGGCTGTTAAATACTAAGAGATACGTTTTTCCGTATGCCACAAAACACTTTGAAGTTTTAAGACCCTAGGTTTTATTGTTTTATTTTTAATCTAAGCAACACTTTCTCATTTCGATGATTCCAATATATTCTTTCCTTTGTGAAGTCCTGTAAAATAGATGTTATTTTGTTGACATGGTAATCATAATACAGAAAAGTCAGTTGCCCAAGTTCATAGAAGTATACCAGCAGGAATAGGCTAGACTGTCTTGCTACTCACTCAGAAACCAAATGCCTTTGCTATAGTTACGATTAAAGATAGAGAATAAGGAAGATAGTATCAAAAATTCTCTTTAGAATTCTCTTTAAGGTTATTTCATTTCAGTTTGACATAGTTTTATTTAGTCAGAGCTGACGTTTGGAGTGGTGGAAAGATAATTTCACCTCCAGTTGAACATTGATTTATACTAATTACAGGTTAGGAAGTCATGTGACTGCAACAGCTGGACAAACATCATGCATCTAAGGAGATTTTAAAACGTGTACCTTCATACTCCGATGTGTCTGATATCTTTACGGGCAGTTTGCTGTCAGTGTCTGTCTAGTTAGCTAGTAGACATATGGTACATCAAAAGTAGAGTGATTCAACTTCTCTCTCTAGCTTCATACCCACCTCTTTTTATTATTTTTTTGCCTCTCTACACAGCTCTCATTTGAGTATGAAAGACACTGCAAGTCATACATTTAATGAAACTTCTAGAGGACAATTAAAAAAACATTAATGCAACTTTATCTTACTTTTCTTTATGTCCTCATCTTCCTTCCACACACACACTACCTTCTTATTTCCCCATTGTTAGCCCCTCCCTTGCCTTTGCTTCTTGCCAATGGCTAGTGATGCTACCCTTACGAAACTGCGGGTAATTGAGAATCATTTGCTAATGTGATTAATTAGCTTGGAGAAAATATTTGAGCATGTTATAAATGAGTTGGCAGTTGAAGCAAGGAAGCAAATTACAAAGGTAAAGAGGCATTAATCTTATTTTACAAAAGGTCTTTATGCTCCCTTTCCAGAATAGGGTGTCTGCATATGAAAGAAAATTAACATAAAAGAGCAATGAGGTTGTTTGTACAGGTAATAGCCAAAATCTGCACCCACAATTTGGAATCAAATCATTGATCCCCTCCCACCTTTTCAAATACCTTTTGTTTTTCTTCAGACAACCCATCAAATGTATACTTGTTGCCTAGAAAGTTGAATCTGCTACATAAGAAATTACCTGATAGGTGGAAAGGCTATAGACGTGCAGTTTCTTAAGATGCCATGTAGCTAATCAGAGTTTACATAGGATGAATACCATTCTCACTTCCTCGTTTTTTCTCACCTGGTACACTCAGTTAGCTGGGGTTCTTCCATTTACACACCATTCCACTTCCACTGAATTCTATTCAGTATAGTTTATCCCATCTACAATACTTTTGATGGCTTACTATTGCCAATATGTGAGACTTAACAGGCAATTCATAACCAAACCTCTGAATACCCCAGTAGTAGTATACCCCTAGCATAACAAGCCCACAATAAGGAACAAAGAAACTGAATTAAGCATACAGCTAATCATCTTTGAAATGTTTATAAATACTTCTTTTAATAAATTTATTAACTATGGATTTTATTACTGTAACGTTTAGGAATGTAAAAAGTTTGTATTCCAAATACCCAATCAAAATTAATTTTCTTAATTTTTGAAAACTAAAGTTTCTAAGTTTATGTTCGTATTTCATATTTTTTCATATGTCACTTTTAATTGCCCCATTTTTAAAATTTTTATATTTAAATAGACCTAATTTTCAGATATCTTTATTAATTTGATTTTTAAAAATTGGGTTATAGTTGCTTTACAATGTTGTTTCTGTTGTACAACAAAGTGAATCAGCTATATGTATACATATATCACCTCCCTCTTGGACCTCCTTCTCAGCCACCCCCCATCCCACCCATCTAGGTCACCACAGAGCAGCAAGCTGAGCTCTCTGCACTGTACAGCAGGTTCCCACTAAGCTACCTGTTTTACACATGGCAGTGCACATACGTCAATCCCAATCTCACAGTTCATCCCACCCAACCCCCCTGTGTTCACATGTCCATTCCCTATGTCTGAGTCTCTATTCCTGCCCTGAAAATAGGTTCATCTGTACCATTTTTCTAGATTCCACATATATGTGTTAATATATGGTATTTGTTTTTCTCTTTCTGACTGACTTCCCTCTGTATGACAGACTTTAGGTCCATCCATGTCTCTATAAATGACCCAGTTTCATTCCTTTTTATGGCTGAGTAATATTCCATTGTATTTGTTATTTTTATTCCACAGCCTCTTGTAACTCAAGGAGGCATTTTTGGCTGGATTAACACCAGCCTCCCAGATAGTGATGAAATAATTATTGGTCTTTATTGGAAGGTAAAGTGTGTGTGTTTGAGTTTTAATGAGTAAGTATAGACATGAAACTTCATATGGTAAATTAATAGCAAAGAATAGAAAGTTAGACTTAAGCAAATTTGTGAGATTTTCATGTCAGTGTGAGAGAGATGGTGGGTGAAGGTGCTTAACTGAGCATGTCACTCCATTTGGAAATGGCTAAATTTTAACAATGTATATATGTATGTGTGTGTGTGTGTGTGTGTGTATATATATATATATATATATATATATATATATATACACACACTTCCAAACAGACTCAGGAATACTGAGAATTTTCTTCAAGTAAAAGAATCAAGTTACTATTTTATATATCAGTTTCTGTGATTTCATGTTGTATTAATGGATTAAAAAGTTTGATCAGTATGATCCAGTTTCTATAAAACCTTAAGTGATTATTGCAGCCTTCATTGGTCTTTCTCTCCTGTAATTTAGCAACTAATTTTTTGGTTGTGTAGTATAGTATCATTATTGTATCATATGTTAATTTTTACCTCTTTAAATGGCACACCTCTGAAGTAAAGTATATATTCTTTTGTCTTTCCCACAGGGCTTAAATAAATCCTCTGCACATAATACTCATTCAATAATTTCTTCTTAATTCAAACTGTAAACAACAGCTCTTGATTATAAACTTCTTTGTAACTAGATCCTTACTGTAGCTCTTTTGTGTAATATAGTTAGTAAAGTCTAAAATTTTGACAAAAACTGAAACGAAGTATCTATTAAGTATTTGTTGTGATTTCCAAATTCTTTAACTGGGACTCAGATTTCCTTAAAAGCTCTTTCAGTTGGTGTTTCTGATTTTCATTTTTAGTGTTTAAATTCTTGTTAATACCAAATCAAAACCTTTAAAATGATATTTACCTTTAATATCCCATGCAGATCTCTACTGGCAAAAAACTAATATTCTGATGCCCCGATCATTTTTTAATAGACCTTGCATGATTTATTATTCCCTTTGATCAATAATGTTGAACATGCACAGACAATATTAGGTACTAAGGCTATCTAAATAAAACGAACATTACCTGCCAAAGTGTAGACATGTGAATACATGTTTTGGAAAAGAAAAAAATGGCAATGGAACTGTTATAGCAAACATTTGCCATCAAATAGCAAATGTTAAGGTAAAAATTGGAGCACCTTGACCTTCTTATACTGGATCTATTATTCTTTCAGCCCCTAATAGTGATAGATGTCATTCAGAGTTTCAGTGGGCTATTGCCATATCTCAGATTTATCAAGATGTATTATTTAATAATTGGCTTTATTTCAATTCTATTTTCAAAAATGTAAGAAAACAATTACAGTGCTATGCTACTAAGTACGTTAATAACTGAGTTTTCAAACTTCTTTAATTTGTTTTCAAGGTGAAAGAGAATGCTGGTATAGTGAAAAGTGAATGATTCCTTCACACTTGACTTTCCTTCTATCTTCAACTTAAAAGTTAACTATGTACCTAGTCAGAGGTATTGAATAATGTGTTTCCTTCTCCCTTAAGTTGCTGTTGAAGCATTTTTTCCTCTTACACTTGCACTTATCTCTAGACACAGCTTCAGGTAATATATTTAAAGTTACAAAAACATTTTCTTACAATATGATTACATAAATTCTTTATCTAGAAATACAGCTCATTCAAGGGTTTGTATTTGAAGTTTTTAAAATAAGCATATAAATCTAGTGGCTGTGTAGCAAACCTATAAAATTATTTTAAATGTTCCCTTTTTTCTTTATATTTATAAAAATATTTTCTGTGTCTCAAACTAGAAGATTTTCTTTCTATAAAGAAATCTCGCCATGGTATTTTGATTCTAGTCTTGTAGATTGAGGCATTTGGCCAGGTCATCAAATGATCTAGGTCTTAGCATCTGCTACCACCCTCAGAGAACTTGAGAAAGTCACTTCTTTAAGTACTTATTAATATCGTTATCTAAAAATGCCATAAAAATCAACAAATGCTTATAGCTGACTTTAGTTTCATCTGTTGATATTCTTTAAAGAAAATACCTTATCGTTTTTTTCCTTTGCTCATCATATTTAGGCACTTCGAATACCCAATACCCCCCTCCCCACCAAAAGCTATATGTGTGTTTGTGTTTGTGTGTGTGTGTGTGTGTGTGTGTGTGTGTGTGTGCGTGCGCGTGCATGTGCGTGTGTCTATATATATAGTGTTTTTCAAGATCTTGAGTTCTCTAATGATCTATGACATGGAGCAGCCTATATCAGCTGAGCCACTTGAACAATTGTGCTGTAAGGCTGTCAAACAAAAGGGGACTTGATAAATGATTATCCTTTTGTCTTGGTGGTTATTAAATGCCTTCACTTTCATACAACGAGAAACTTGATAAACAGAATTGAGCCTCATGGTTAATGACATTTCCAAATTCTAGGATGTCTGTAAATAATGGAGGAACTTCATTATAAACAATGGTGGATAAAACAAAGAACCTCTCTTCTGACACATGAGAATAAATTACATCACATCTCATCTCTGTTTAGAGAATGATGCAGAAGTCTGATCATTTATCCTCTAATATACATTTTTGGATAAATGATGGTGTTCTTTTAAAATCTGAAGTCCACATGGCTTAATATGGTAAAATACGTGACATTTTATAGGCATTTTGTAGTACGTCTTACATGTCACTGTTGTGCAGTTACATACAATATCAGTTATTCCCTAAGGTATTCTGTAGTTGTAGATCATAAACTTTTTGCTTAAACATCACAGCTGGTTGCTTTAATTTGATGCATTATACCACAAATGTTTCAACAGCTTGATTAAAATGAGCCATGCTGCAGATTCAGAAGAAGAGCGAAGGTCAATGCACATAAAGTCTAGTCATTTGCAAATTTTCTTTGGGCATATTAAAAAGCATCCTGTAGAATATAGTTTAATGGAATGTAACCAAACAAAATAAAATGGAGTAGACTATTGCAATAGTGTTTCACTTATGAAAAGCAATAGTATAAATTCTTAATCTCATGACAGTGTTTACAATAGCACATTTAAAAGCTCATGAATATTGTGCTTTGAGAGTGTTGTTTACTTCTTCTATTATGATAGCCTTGCCAGTGTCTTTTCAAACTTAAAGCATCATTAAATCTACAAAGGGAAGGCAATTAGTAGAAAAGAAAGACCAAAATCGCAGCCCTTATTCTCACCTTCTACCCAGGAAGCTTTCCCCTCTCCCCCGCCGCCCCCCCACTCAATTAAAAGACCAGAAAAACTGTCTCTTCACTCATTCTATTTGTACTCCAAAAGTCTTTAGCTAAGAGAATTGATATAATACTAATAAGATTATCATTCATTACAACAGAAACCCAATTGTAACTACAAAGGTGTTCTAGCTCACAGCAATTAGCCCTAAATATTCTTGTCAAAACAAGCAATTAATAAACTAAAATAATTCCATCACTTATGATCAGAAAATAAAGTCTCCCAAATTTTGTGTTGGCAACAAAATACACATAAAATTAGTGCAATAGGTTAATACTATGATATTTCAAGATTTTAAAAATTGTAGGGGCTTCCCTGGTGATGCAGTGGTTAAGAACCTGCCTGCCAATGCAGGGGACACAGGTTCAATCCCTGGTCCGGGAAGATCCCACATGCCGTGGAGCAGCTAAGCCTGCGAGCCACAGCTACTGAGCCAGTACACAACTATGGAAGCCTGCATGCTCTAGGGCCAGCATGCCACAACTACTGAGCCCGCATGCCACAACTACTGAGCCCGCATGCTGCAACTACTGAAGCCTGTGTGCCTAGAGCCCATGCTCTGTGACAAGAGAAGCCACTGCAATGAGAAGCCCGTGCACTGCAATGAAGAGTAGCCCCCACTCGCCACAACTAGAGAAAGCCCACACACAGCAATGAAGACCCAACACGGACAAGAATTTAAAAAAAAAATTTTTTAAACTGTTACTTTCTTATTAGTCATAAAATCATAGAATTTTCAAGCTGAATGAGAACCAAAAGGTATCTAAGAGAATTTGTTCTCAGCATCATCTATCTAATCATCATCTCTAGGTTCAGAAATATTAGTTGTCCCTAGTGTGTAACTCCCTTAGTATGACATTTGGAGCCCAGTCCAATCTCATCCATGTGTCACTAAACTATACTCCATTACACACTCTTTATCTAACCTGTGTGTGTGTATATGTCTTAGACGATATTTTGAATACCCTTCTTCCTTTGAACACAGTTCCATTACTATCTCTTCTAGAATTATCCTAAATTCTATCTATCAAAATGAACTCTTCCTTTATTGGTGTATCTACAGATGCCTCATGATATATAGATGAAGACCTTTCTCTGCTTAAAGTTACTGATTTAACCAGAGTTTGGAACTACAAGTTAGAAGTTGCTCAGTGCAACCTTCATTGTCTTAAGGAGGTCAGGACATGTTCTCTGCTCCTAATGTCTGGTCTTTTCCCAACTCTCCTCTGGACCAGTATTTCTGGAGTTGATTTCAGCGGTAGCAGTAATCTGCCTTACTTCACCTCATGTCACCTTGCCTGATACCTGGAAGAAAGTGTAATCAATTGAAAACAATATGACATTTATAATAGAGAAACCCAAGTCTTGTCATGGCTCCTAAGTTTACATTTACATTTTATTTTGGGGTTTGTCTTAACCCCATGCACTTAAATGCATATTAAGAGCTCTTTCAGGATATTACTCTTTCCTCTGTGGAGATGCGTATGTACTCTGGAGATGGATGTTATGGGTTTGAATCTCAGCTATGTCACTTAGTTCTGTGAACTTGAATAAGATAGTAAAGTCATCTGTACCTCAAATTTCTAATGTGAGAATTAGAATAATGCATAATAGTTGTGGGAATTAAGTAAATTAGTAATTGTGAAACATTTAGAGTACCATATAGGTTTCACTAGCATTGGCATTTTCTTAGACCTGAAAGCCATTTCATTTCCTTTCAGACATAACCCAAAATGATGCTTTCAAAAAAAGTATTCTTCTTCCGTATATCCTCAATGGCATTACCTCCACAGGTTTTGCTTTCTCTATAACACTTTTTTGTCATGATCATTCAGTGTGTTTGAGAATGTATCCTGTCACATAGTCACAGCCTAAAATCCTTCATTGACATAGCAGCGCAAATTCCTAGGTGTGAAGGCATCCCAGTTAGAGAATTAAAATATTTTCTCATATTTTCATTTTAATGGACTCTTCATTGTCCAAATTAAATGATTAGTGTGGGAACTTCAGGCCTCGAAAAGGTGATTGTCAAAGGAGTTCTAGCAGTGGGCAGCGGACTTCCAGATGACAGTGTGTTGCCCAACATTGAGATAAGGTCTGGTCTTACGTATGCAACAAAAGACACTAAATAACACAGCTGAAGCCTCTGTGAGCTGTTAGCCAAGAAGGCCGTTGGCAAGGGCTGCTGGTAAGAGACCTTGATTTTAACAGCCATGATTTGCTTCTGGTTACCATCTTCTTTAAAGGGTTCCAAGTTTATTCCCTTTTGTGTGGATTCAAATGTGTCTTCGGGAATAAATAGTACAAACATTTTAAAACAAGTAATGGCATATTTCCAGAGGACACAGAGGATGTCTTAATGGTTTTGTTTTTATTTAAAATTAGACATTTTATAATCTTATACTTTACTGTGACTCAGTATATTGTTTCTGCAATGATATAAACCTGTGAGGGAACAATTGTTTAATTTACTAAATTTCACTGTTTAATTTTTCAGTTAGAACTCTTGGTTCAAGCTAAGCTGGTTTTTGACATTTATCATTTAGTGGCGATTTCTAATTCCAAGAATGAATAAATGGTTTAACATTACTTTTGCAATCAAAAATAAAGCTTCTGTGAGAAATTCAAATAAGTAATTAAACCATTAATTACAAAACATTGAAACTATGAATTTACCTAATTAGAGTTACTATTACATGTATAATTTCTATCAATGTTTGTTCTAAAATCTTTATTCCAGAAACTATTATTTAATGATCTTTATTAGAGTCTTTACTACTTTTTTAAAATTGAAGTATAGTTGATTTACAATATTGTTAGTTTCAGATGTACAGCATAGTGATTCAGTATTTTTTCAGATTATTTTCCATTATAGGTTATTACAAGATAATTAGAAGATAATGGTATAATGCTCTATGCTTTACGGAAGTCCTTGTTGCTTATCTATTTTATATATAGTAGTTTGTAACTGTTAATCCCATACCCCTAATTTGTGCCTCCCCCTTTCCCTCTTCCCTTTGGTAATCACAAGTTTGATTTCTATATCTGTGAGTCTGTTTCTGTTTGTATATACATGCATTTGTATTTTTTTTTTTAGATTCCACATGTGATGTCATAGCTCCTGGCAGTTTTTCATTAATTTTTATGGCTGAGTAATATTCCATTGTGTATATGTATACCACACCTTCTTAATTCATTCATCTGTTGATGGACACTTGGGTTGCTTCCATGTCTTGGCTATTGTAAATAGTGTTCTGAGCACCGGGGTGTATGTATCTTTTCAAATTAGTGTTTTCATTTTTTCAGATATATACCTAGAAGTGGAATTGCTGGATCATATGGTAGTTCTATTTTTAGATTTTTTAAGGAACCTCCATACCGCTTTCCATAATGGCTGCACCAATTTTACATTTCCACCAAGAGTGTACGAGGGTTCCCTTTTCTCCACATCCTCAACAACATTTGTCATTTGTAGACTTTTTGATGACGGCCATTCTGACAGGTGTGAGGTGATACCTCATTGTGGGTTTGATTTGCATTACTCTAATTATTAGTGTTGAGCATTTTTTCATGTGCCTGTTAGCCATGTATATGTCTTCTTTGAAAAAATGTCTTTGTTTTAAAGTCTGGTTTTTTTTGATGAGTATTTCTATTCCCCACTTTCTCGTCATTTGTTTGCATCTGTTTCCATACCCTCAATTCCAGTCTGTGTGTGTCTTTCACCCTGAAGTGAGTCTCTTGTAGACAGCATATTGAAGGGTCTTTTTTTTTAAATCCAATCAGCCATTCTTTCCATCAGAGTATGTAGTTCATTAACATTTAGTGTAATAAAAGTTAGCTATGTACTTATTGTCATGTTATTCCACACTTTTCAGTCGTTTTTGTAGTTCGTTTTTGTTCATGTCTCTTTTTCCCCCATTGTAGTTTGATTTTCTTTTCTAGCATGCTTGGGTTCCTTTCTTTTGGGTTTTTGTGTATCTGTTGTAGATTTTTGACTTGTGCTTACCATGGGGTTCATATATGTTGACCCATAACTATATCTACTTTAAACTGATAGTCATTTAAGTTTACGTTCTGAAAGATCTACATTTTTTACTCCACTCCCCCACGTTTTGTGTTTTTGATGTCATATTTTACATCAACATGCTTATTGCTTTCCTGTTTGTTGAGGAACTAATTATAGTTCCTCTTGCCATTTTTTTTTAATCTAAATACATACTGGCTTATTTAAGTGATCTTCAATTTTTACTATACATGTGCCTTTCCTATTTGGATTTTCCCTTTTGTATAGATTCCCTCTTCTTTTCCATTTAGAGAAGACCCTCAACATTTCTTTTAGGGTAAGTTTAGTATTGCTGAATTTTTTTCAGTTTTGCTTATCTGAGAAATTCTTATCTCTCCTTCTACTCTAAATAATCTTTCTGGGTAGAGTACCCTAGGTTGCAGGTGTCTTTCCCTTTAGGACTTTGAATATATCATGTTACTCTCTTCTGACCTACAAAATTTCTGCAGAGAAATCAACTGATAGCCTTATAGGGGTTCCCTTGTATATGACTTTGTTCTTGCTGCTTTTGAAATCAGTTTTACCTTTAATTTTTGTCATTTTACTTATGGTATGTCTTAGTGTGGGTCTGTTTGGGTTCATCTTGTTTGGGACCCTCTGTGCTTCCTGTACTTTGGATATCTATTTCCTACTTCAGGTTTGGGAAGTTTTCAGTCATAATTTCTTCAAATATATTTTTGACCCACTTCTCTCTCTCTTCTTCTGGAACCCCTATAATGTGGATGTTGGCATATTTTATATCATCCCATAGATCTCCTATGTTACTTTCCTTTCTTTTTTTTTTATTTGTCTTTCTGTCTACTGTTCTGATTGGAAGATTTCCATTATTCTATCTTCAAGATCACTTATACATTCTTCTGTGTCACTTAGTCAGCTTTTCATTGCTTCTGTGGTGTTTTTGATCTCAGAAGTTAACTACCTTTTTTGATTAGGTGTTCTTTATCGTTTCTAATTCCTTTTTACCACGATCTATGTTTAGATCAATTCTCTTGCTTAATTCAGGCAGCACTTTTCTTACCAACTTTTTGAACTTGGTGTCTGGTAAGATTATCTCTGTTTCATTTATTAATTTTTTCAGGGTTTTTCTCTTGCTCTTTCAACTGGGAGTAGTTCCTCTGCCTTTTTATATTATTTAACTTTCTCTGTCTCTGTGAATTAAGGTGAAACAGTTATGCGTTGTAGGCTTGAAGGGGTGCTTTTATGTGGGAGTGTCCCTTTATAGACTGCATGTGTCCATTGTCTTTGGTGGGAGGGCTGGATTTGACGTGGACATTAGCTGTGACTTTCCTCACTAGCCACTATCACCTTGATAATGGGTGTGGCTGGTGTTGGAGGCACTAGAGACTGCACATGGTGTGAGATGGGACTTCCTCTCTGCTCAGTGGTAGTGGCCACCCTGTCACGGGTGGGGTCTTCTCCCAAGTTGTTGAAGTGGAAGCCCTGAGGGTTGGGCTTGAGCTGGCTCTGTTTCCTTTAAGGGTGTGATTTTGCTTTTTGCCATATTCTGGGCCCTTGCCCTAAAGGAGGGGAGTGCTGAAATAAGTGAGGCTCATGTTCTTACAGAGGTCTGATGCACTACCTATGTAAGCATCTGCGGTTCTGCTCAGACACAACCCAATATCGTGTCTTTTTCCCTGTTGTGGTCCTCCCAGATCTAGTGCAAGATTTGTCATGGAGTGGGTGACTTGGAGCATTTACTCATCTGGGACTGGGAGTCAGGGCTCAGGGTGTTCTGGTTGTGGGAACTGAAACATACACGCCGCCGTCAGAGGTCTGGGCTGCTTCTGTGGTGCGATTTGAGTAAGTGCCAGCAGTGGCCACCACTGCCCCACCTGGACCACACCCTAGGCCCCCGGGCCATCTGTGTCCATAGACGGAGGCTTTTTCCAGTACCTGTCTGCCCTAGATCCAGTGCCAAGCTGTGGTGTGGAGTGAGAGGGGCCAGGGTGTTTGCCCAGCTCAGACTGGGGTGTGTGGTGAGACAGAGTGGAGTCTAGGCTTCTCCGGCCTTTCTGTCTGTCCCAGTAGTTCTTCAAGCAGCCAAGGGTGCTTGTCTCCTTCACATAAGACCTCAGGACTGGGACGCCCAGTCTGTGGCTCGACCTGCTTACTCCCCAGGGCAAGTGTCTGCCTGTGTGGTCTTCCTTTCTTCTTGGTCCCTCCCAGACTCACAGGTCCCCACCGGATGCTTTTTTTCCCCTTTCTACCCGATTACATGGGAATCCTTTGCATTTATCTAATAATTAGCAATAAGTATCTTTTCATGTGCCTCTTAGCCATCTATATCGCTTCTTTAAAGAAATATCTATTTAGGTCTTCTGCCCACTTTTTGATTGGGTTGTTTGTTTTTTTAATATGGAACTATGTGAGCTGTTTACATATTTTGGAAATTAAGTCCTTGTTCGTTGCATTATATGCAAATATTTTCTCCCATTTCATAGGTTCTCTTTTCATTTTGTTTACGGTTTCCTGCACTGTGCTTATTTTTGCTTTTATTTCCATTACTGTAGGAGATGGATCAAAAAATATTTCTGTGATGTATGTCGAAGAGTGCTCTGCCTGTCTTCCTCTAGGAGTTTTATAGTATCTGGTCTTACATGTTGGCCTTTAATCCATTTTGAGTTTATTTTTGTATATGGTGTTAGAGAATGTTCTAATTTCATTTTTTTACATGTAGCTGTCCAGTTTTCCCACCACCACTTACTGAAGAGACTGTCTTTTCCCCATTATATATTCTTGCCTCTTTTGTCATAGTCAATTGACCATAAGTGCCTGGGTTTATTTCTGGGCTTTCTATCCTGCTCCATTGATCTATATGTCTGTTTTTATTCCAGCACCATAATCTTTTGATTACTGTAGCTTTGTAGTACAGTCTAAGGCCAGGGAGCATGATTTCTTCAGCTCCATTCTTTCTCAAGATTGTTTTGGCTATTTGGGGTCTTTTGTGTTTCCATACAGATTTTTAAAATTTTTGTTCCAGTTCTGTGAAAAATGTTACTGGTGATTTGATAGGGATTGCATTGAATCTGTAGATTGCCTTGGGCAGTATGGTCATTTTAACAATATTATTCCAATCCAAGTACATGGCATATCTTTTCCTCTGTGGCGTACTCAGTTTCTTTCATCAGTATCTTATACTTTTCGGAGTACAGGTCTTTTGGCTCCTCAGGTAGGTTTACTCCTAGGCATTATATTCTTTTTGGTGCTATGGTAAGTGGGATCGTTTCCTTAATTTCTTAGTTCATTGTTAGGGTATAGAAATGCAACAGATTTCTGTTTATTGACATTGTGTTCTGCAGTTTTACTGAATTCGTTGTTGAGTTCCAGTAGTTTTCTAGAGTGGTGTCTTTAGGATTTTCTTGTATAGGATCATGTCATCTGCAAACAGTAACAGTTTTACATCTTCCTTTCCAATCTGGATTCCTTTTGTTTTTCTTCCCTGATTGCTGTGGCTAGGGCTTCCAAAAATATGTTGAATAAAAGTGGCAAGAGTGGACATCTTTGTCTTGTTCCAGATCTCAGAGGGAATGCTTTCAGCTTTTCACATTTGAGTATGATTTGGCAGTGGGTTTGTCATATATGTCCTTTATTATGTTGAGGTATGTTCCCTTTATTCCCATTTTCTGGAGAGTTTTTATAAATGGGTGTTGAATTTTATCAAAAGCTTTTTCTGCATCTATTGAGGTGAGCATATCTTTTTATTCTTCAGTTTGTTAGTGTGGCATAACACATTGATTTGTGAATATTGAAAAATCCTTGCATCCCTGGGTAAATCCCACTTGGTCATGGTTTATGATCCTTTTAATATATTGTTAAAGTAACTTTACTATTAAAGTGAGTTTGCAGTAGTAAATCTTTAAACATTTAAATATTTCTTTTTTGCCCAAGTATGATTTCTTAATCTCTTAATTTCTTAATCTCTTAATTTCTTAAACAGAGGAAGCCTTTTAAAATTCTTGAAAATAAGAAAACATTGTGTTTCTCAACTTCTAAGGTTTAAATTTAAAACCTTAAAATGTATAATTTCAATACAAAATCCTACTCATTTAAATATCAATCTCAATCTTATTTCTATAATGCAGTGTTTATCATCTTAAAATACTTTCAAAGTATGAATACGCATACTTGGGTTAGGAGGAGAAAGAGAGAATGAGAATGAACTTAAAACTGGACTAAAAAGAAGTAACTTGTTTTTAATTTGGGAGAAAAAAAGAAAAACAGTGTATTTCGACATGACACCAAAACCTTTTGTCCTTATCATTATCCTCAATTAAAAAAAAATGACACCTAGAGTGGCCTTCACCTATATTTCTGTACCCTTCTTTCTATGCCACCCTCAAAATGCAACTCAACTGCTTGGGAAAAAGTAATCTAAATGTATTTTATTGTGGTATTTTTGAAATGGACAATTCCCAAATTGTATGCAATTGCTCTTGGCATAAAAAATAAGTACTACATTAAACTTCTTGAAATATATTAATTTCAAATATATTAATATATTAATTGGCTAAATCAGAAATTTAGCCAATAGTGCTACAATATAATTGGATAATTTTAATATTTAATGGTTTTCTTTCAAATATGAAGGTTGCATTTATTACATAATATTGCCTAGTTACATTATTGTCTTTCACAGTCATTTTTTTTTTTTCTGTAAGAGCCAAGCAAAATGTCCGAGTATGTCATATATAATCCCTCATCATGATAAGGAATTAATGTCATGGACACAAATCCACCAAAGGATGTGGACATATATGTCTTCTTGTGTAATGTGCTCATATCTACCTGTGTAACGTGCTCACACGTGAACACACAGTGCCATTCAGAAACCACAGACAAAGCATAAACTTGTGAATATAAAGATTGATATTTAGGAGAATATGGAAATTCTAGATACATTTAAATTGTTTCCTATATGTTTTATATTGGGCATTTTTATGTATTTAAAGAAAAATTATTTATAATAATAATATGATGACTGACCTTCCTATGTCACAGAACTTCTTTGAGAATTAAATGAGCTAATATCTGAAATGCTTTACAAACTAGAAATTTAGAAGAAATTGAAAAGGTTTATTTAAAGAATTAATGTTGAAAGAGCCAACCAGTGCTTTTGTAACTTGATCTCTATCTAATCATTAAAGAATGAATACTTGTTATTTTACTCATTTATGCTATGCCATAGAAAGCACTGAATTACTTTTTCTAATTCATTCTAAAATTCAAGCCTAATGTTAATACTGAAAATAACAAAGACAGTCCTCCTCTAGAAAATGAATAGAATACTCTGACCTAGGAATAGGATATGTGATTTCTCAGTAAAGTATTAGGAAATAAAGTCTAGCCATGAATTAAAAAGAGTAACACAAATAGTATACAGTGTTTATCAAGTGCTTACATAATCTCAGTTCTTATTTATAAAAACTCTGTATAGCAGTATCTTAGTTCCTATTATCATCCCAACTTAACTGATGAGAAAACTGAGGCCTTGAGACAGAATAATTTTCTCATCACACAGATGTATTAAGTGATAAAGTTAGAATCTTAAACCCTGAAATCTGACTCCTGAACTCATGGTCCTAGCATCATACTATCCTGTTTTTCTGACCATGTAAGGATAGTTCAATGTTTAATAAATTTATCAGTATAATTCTTGACAACAGTAAGTTATTGGAGATGACTATAAATTGTTTGTTTGTCAGTAGAGATATTATCAATGACAATGAACTTTTTATTAGAAAACTCCATAAAACTTTATTTCCAAAATAAGCGTGGTCACTGAAGACAGTACATTTAAATCAGTTCAGTTCTCACTAATATGGATTTGGACACCTACAGTAAACCAGGAATAGTGTACTTGGGTTGCATAAAGAGTTATAAGACAGGGGAAAAACAGGAATTCTGCCTACACTAAGAACAAAGGCTCCCTGAAGGATAAATAAAAGACAAGTGAAGAAAGTCTGAGGGTTTTTTCAGACAGAATGAATTGCAAATCTACGTTGTTCTAAAATAGCCAGCTATACATGGGGAACTAAAAATAAGTCAATGTTAATGGAAAGAAGTGTGAGGTGGAGAGTGGCAGAGATGAAGTTGAGAAAGAGGCAGGTGCCAGTTAGCAGAAAGCCTTCTGTCATCCTGTCATGCTGAAGTGTTTTAACTTCATGCTATGGAAACTATTTGAAGCCATTTCCTCTTTCAGGTGGGTTATATCTGAAGGCTATAGGGTGAAATTAAACACATAAAGAGATTGAAATAATGCAGAAAGTTGGCAAGAGCCTTAACAGGACAGTTGGAGAGTAGGAGATGCATTTAAGAATTGTTGAAGAGTTAAAATCATCAGAGATTGGTGACTACTTGGAGAGGGATATAAGGTGACCTCTAATATCTAAAGTGTCTGGGTGACATGTGAAGCCATTTCTGATACTCAGAAATGAAGAGGCAGAGCCAGTAAGAGACTGGAGGAGGCTGATGTGTTCATCATGTTTATTTTTAAGTGTCTAGGAGACCTCTAGGTAGCTATATCCAAATGCAGACAGACACAGATGACTGCAGCCCAGGGGAGAGGTCAGCACGATGGTCTTGGAAGTTGTACACCCACAGGTGGTACTGAAACAATGCAAAGAACATTAAAAAGGATTTTGCATGGCGAAGTGTTTGGCATATAGTAAGTTCTCCAAAGTTATTTACTGACAAATTAGGTAGAGAGGGAAGCCAATTGGACAGCCGTACAGAGGACTTCAACAGTACCTCTATTTCTATTAAAAACAAAAAAACTAAAGAAACAGGAAAACACTAAAATCTGACAAAGCTGCTTAGTGAGTTCATAAGTATATTCTAAATTTATGCTTGAAGTAGTTTCTGATCACTTTTACTAAAGAACAACTCGAAAATGTGAGCAGAGTAAGTGTGAACTACACTTTGTAAAAACTGAGCTTGAAAGATGAAGAGGGAGTGAGGGTGGACTCAAGAACAGGAGAATTTAAAAAAAAATAAGAGATTTCAGCATTTTATATATTGAATAAAAGGGCAGATAGAGAAGGACAGGTTTTGAAGCATAGTTTGAGATGTAGAGGATGTCTGAAAAATGTAGTTGTGAAATCAAAAATGAAAGAATTTATATCATCCTCTATACATCATCCTGTATGTTTGTCCTTCAGATTCCATTACAACAGAGCTAGAACTTTTATATTTTTCATATATGCCTTAGTGTACTAAAAGCATAAACTCATTTTGTCTAGTTCTGCATTATAATCAAGAACTAAGGGGATTAATATACTTCTTAGATGACATCATTCGAGAAATTACAGTGAGACAGTCACATCTTTTTCTCAGGAGAAATTAGTGACCATGAGACTTTCAAAAATTGCATGTATTTGTACTTTACTGCAACCATGTGATGATGCGTTAATCTCACTAATATAGTATCATCACCAAAACAAACTGGAAGAGAGCACCTGCTGAAAGAAATGAGAAGGAAGATGTGTTAGCCAGCATATAATTTTATATTTCTGAACATTGAGGGCTGTTGAAAATATAATTGAAGTTAAAGAAATGTCACAGGATGGTAAGAGTTAACTTATTTATAATTATTAATAAGATTGCCTTTGACCTGCCCTGTATAAAGCATCTATTGTGATTCTGTGAGTCAAAAATTCTTTTAGGATTTTGGACAGTTTAGTTGCAAGTACGTTGTATTTTTGCCAAATTCATCTCACATTTGGTGGTGGTTTTCATTTCTTAGAGAATATTAAATATTTTCCTGAGAAGCATTTTTAGCTCCAAGGGTACTGTTCAGTGTGTTGGAACAATAATGGAGTTGATGAAAAGATGACAGTGATAGGAGACTTGAGAAAAAATATGGTTAGTGGCAAATGATGGCATTACAACCACCTCCTGAGTGACAAAATGTCTCTTAATGAAATGCCACATTTATTGAATGCCTAAATCACATTATCAAGTGTCAGGGCAAATCAGCCAAATGAGAGAGAATTCAGCTGCCATTAATACTAATCCCATTACCACAAATCCCTGTTCCTTACCCTTTTCATCTTTAGTGTCTCTCCCTGATCCTTCTACTAATTTTCTTTTTCGCAATCCTATCACTGATACCTCTGTATCTTGGTATTAGTTCATCATCTTGGGCAAGCTGCCTTGAACTCCCTGACCCCCAACGGCTGCTCTCCATTGCTATTTTCCAATGACCTCTGCCCCTCTGTGTTAGCTGGGGTCTCATGTGTGAGCTGGACAGTCTTCCTAGTCAGTCAGTTAGTCTTGAAAGTGCTGGCTGCACTGGGATTCAAATTTCCAGTGTATGTGTTCTCTTCACCTTTTGAGAATATAAACTGGAGCTGTCCTAGGGAGAATTATGAGCCAGGCAGAAATAACCATGGTACCTCCCAGCTTGCAGATGTGGGCTCCTTTGTAATCCTCTTATCTCTTCCTGCATTGTCTCTTTTAATTCCATCTTTCAGGCATATGTTTTCCGATTCAACTTCAGTCTGACTTACCCTGGAAGAAATTCATCCTGTGTTCTCAAATACAGTAATGACTAGTCTAAGGAAGCCACCTCTCTCCCAGATGCCTGTCAGTTTTAGTGAAGAATTTTAAACATAATGGGGGAACACTTTTTATTTGGCAGATTTTTATATATTTCTGAAATGATAAAGACAGTTACGTATTGATGTTAATTTGTAAGATCTTAATCTCTAAATTATCTTTGAGATTGGTAATAATAATAAATATTATTATTATTATTTTTAGATGTTGGGGGTAGGAGTTTAGTAATTTATTTATTTTTGCTGTGTTGGGTCTTCGTTTCTGGGCGAGGGCTTTCTCTATTTGTGGCAAGCGGGGGCCAGTCTTCATCGCGTTGCACGGGCCTCTCACTATCGCGGCCTCTCTTGTTGCAGAGCACGGGCTCCAGACGTGCAGGCTCAGTAGTTGAGGCTCACGGGCCTAGTTGCTCCGCGGCATGTGGGATCCTCCCAGACCAGGGCTCGAACCCGTGTCCGCTGCATTAGCAGGCAGATTCTCAACCACTGCGCCACCAGGGAAGCCCAGTAATAATTATTAATTATTGGTAAGAATGGTAATAATAACATTGGAAGTTGATCATGTACCAGATTTTCTTATTTAATCTTCGGAACAATTCTATAATGCAACATATGATTGTCCTCATTTTACTGATCAAAAAGTTGAGATGAAAACAGGTTTAGGTCTTCCCTGGTGGCGCAGTGGTTGAGAGTCCGCCTGCCGATGCAGGGGACGCGGGTTTGTGCCCCCGTCCTGGAAGATCCCACATGCCGCGGAGCGGCTAGGCCCGTGAGCCATGGCCGCTGAGCCTGCGCGTCCGGAGCCTGTGCTCCGCAACTGGAGAGGCCACAACAGTGAGAGGCCCGTGTACCACAAAATAAATAAATAAAACAGGTTTATAAATTTCCCCAAAGTCACCTGACAAAGAATAGTGCTTCAGAGCTCTTGTTCTTATTTATAATGAATCTACCATTATAAACAGTAGTCCTTAAAACTACTATGTCTACTGAGTTGAAAAAAATCAGGGCTGTACTGAACTCATTGTAATGCCATGGGGTCAGAAACTTCTAAGCATTCTCTAGCTAAATTATTGCTTCTGCTTTTAGATATCCAACAAGTATCACCCACATTGAAAGTACTCAGAAGAAATGAGACTAATACAACTACCAAATGGAAACATTTAAATAAGGAGGTTAGAAAGAGGAGTTATATACATATAGATATAAATATCCCTGAATGATGAAGGGTATAAAACTTACAGAAGTGGTTACACAGTGTAGGATATAAAACTTAACAGAAGTGGTTACACAGTGTAGGACACAACACAGATGCTCCCAGATGGAGTTAGGACTTCCCAGATGCAGGCCACCAAGTGGTTGAGGATACTGCCATCATTGAATGATGATTCTACAAGGAGTAGAAACTTGCCTTTGTCATTCTTAAGAAGTGAAGTAAGTCAGAAAGAGAAAAGCAAATACTGTATGCTAACACGTATATATGGAATCTAAAAAAAAAAAAAAAATGGTTCTGAAGAACCTAGCAGCAGGACAGGAATAAAGATGCAGACGTAGAGAATGGACTTGAGGACATGGGGAGGGAGAAGGGTAAGCTGGGATGAAGTGAGAGAGTGGCACAGACTTATATATACTACCAAATGTAAAATAGCTAGTGGGAAGCAGCCACATATCACAGGGAGATTAGCTTGGTGCTTTGTGACCACCTAGAGGGGTGGGTTAGGGAGGGTGGGAGGGAGATGCAAGAGGGAGGAGATATGGGGATATATGTATATGTATAGCTGATTCACTTTGTTATAAAGCAGAAACTAACACACCATTGTAAAACAATTATACTCCAGTAAAGATGTTAAAATATATATATATATAAAAGCAAAAATAATAAATACTCAAAATTCAAAATAAATAAGAGCATGGAGAAAGAGACAGATAGAGACTGATAGACACACACAAAAGCAGACACAGAGACAGGCATAAAGAGAGAGAGAGACAGGGAGGGAGAGAAAGAGACGGGGAGGGGGACACAGAGACAGAAGGAGAGACACAGGGAGAGACACAGAGACAGACACACACACACAAAAGCAGAGAGACAGGCAAAGAGACAGAGACAGACAGATGGAGAGAGAGAGACAGACAGAGAGACAAAGACACACAGAGACATGGCAGGGTGGGGAGGGAGTGTGAGAGAGAGGGAGGGAGATTGTGCAAGAAGCTGTCCAAAATGACTCCACTGCCTTCTTGTAACTGCGTGAATTGAAGGTTAACTTCGTGGGCTTCTTTGCAGAGATTAAGCCAGTTTAAAGTTGGTTCTCACACCACTTCTCTCTATTCTGAAAAATTATAAATTTACATATTCAGGAACCTCTTAGAATATTCCAGATTTTTAGAGTAGCCAGAAGAGGTATCAAGTTTAATTTGGGAGTTGGGGGAGACATACCAACTAGGAATCAACAGTGACAGAGACTAACACAGCCCTTCAAGGGACATTTGGATTTTACAGCAATAAGAAAAGCAGAAATACAGTGTGGGTAGAGGAGAATTAGAAAGAGCCAATGTGAAAACCAAATGTGAAGGCAAATTAAGTAAGAGTAAATTGAGATCATATAGTTACAGGGCCTGGAGTATACATAATTATATTGATGATACTTAATATACAACCACCCTTATTTATAATTTATTGTCTTGAAAAGAATTTAATCCAGCTGTGTATTAAGCAATTACTGAATTACATTTGAATTCAAAAAGTTCAACTGTAATAGCAATGAAAAACTACCACCTATACATTACCTGTGATACATTTAAATATTAAAGAGGAAAACAATTTTACATCCCTAATTCATCACATTATTTTATTACTGATTTATTCTACCCTTTATACTTTTATATTAAGTGCCCTTGATTTAGATATACTTTGTAAGGGCAAGAATAGAAAGAGTAACAAATAAGAAGGCAATAAAAAGAAATTCAGAGCAACAATGCTATCGTTCTATTTTTTGAAAATATAATGGAGACTTAGCTCTGGCACAGAGCTTTGTTCTATGTTTTACCATTTGATGATCTCTGTTGCTTACCACAAGAATTGGGATCTGGCACTATTTTTAAATAAAGTAAAACTTTTGATGTTTATATTTTAACTAATTAAACTGGAAAAAATCACTTGTGAGTTTCAGGAATACTTCCACATTTCTATATTCTTTCTTTCAAAATTCAGTTCTTCAAAAATGAGCTTGAGAATCCCAAGTGGAAAAATTGCGAGTTTGAGATGAAAGTGTCCTAGAACAGATGTTCTCAATTTTCTATTCAGTACAGTACCTCTTCATTACTATAGCATTAGTAAATACTTATAACTCCACTTTGTGCAATTGTTTAATCCTCCTTTTCAGGATCAATAGTTATCAAAATTCGGATATATTTTCATTTGACTAGTAATTTTTTTACATGAAATATTAGAAATATTTCAAAAAAATCAAATTGTGATTAGTGTTACATAGCAGTGTTGCACATTTTAATAAGTAAATATATACATGTGTATATATTTGTGCAAATATAATCTTACACTTTTCTTGAAAAACCCAGTCCCCCCAGATTAGCTTTCCTTTATTTGAAATGAATAGTTCAGGGTGTAGATAGCATAAATAAAATATGAAAGTACATTAGCTCAAAAATGGACATGTAAACAACTTAAATTTATTAATGATGAACGAGAGTACATATTGCAATATGAAGAAACCCATTATAATAGTTTCCTTTTTGCTCAATAGCAAACTTTTAATTTTCTTAGAATTAAAAAAGTCAAAATTACCTCTGAGTATTCTATGGAGAAATAATGTTAAATAATCCACAAAAATAGGACTTCTAAAAAAAAGTTAGGTCATTAATGTAAAGCATTGTCAGTGAAAGTGACTTGATGTGAAGGAGTGGAGACCTGGATTCCATATTTTGTTTGCCACTTACTAGGTTTGTGACTCTGGGAAATGTATTTCACTTCTCTGGGCTTCAGATGCCTAACATCTTACTTGAAGAATTAGACTGTAAAGTCTTTTCCAGATAAACTGTAGCAGGTGCTGCCAGTGCTCTGCCCACATCCCTTTAGTTTCCTTTACTATATGTGTGTGTGCATGCACACAGGTGCCCAGGAGCTCCAGGTGAATGTTTGCTCTCAACAGCCACAACTGACTGTCTTTGTCTTTGTCATTGAGCTGTTGTTCTTAGCTTTGAGAACCTGAGGCCCACTTTGCTTGCAAAGCAAACCTCCCTTAACCAATGACTGATCTGTGTGGCAGGGACCACACCCCAGCTTCATATCACTAATTCCTTTGACCTTGGAGAGAGACAGTTTTGAGATGAGACTCCTCTTTCCAGCTCTTTTTTGTGAGATGGAGCCAGTCACCCTCTGAGATCTTGAAGCCGCTCTTTTGGATGCACTTCTTCCCTTCCCTTTCCACTTTCTCACTTGACTACTGTCTTTCCTGGGAGCATTTCCTAATAAATTGGTTTCAGATGAATTCTTGAGAGTCCATTTCTAGATATCCCGAGCAACAATAATCTTTTTTAAAAATTAAGATATGATTGACATATAACATTACAAACTATAATATTCTGATTCATTTTGTTTTGGTTTGGCATTGCTTTATGTCAGCTGTAATGCCTGGCATTACATAATGCTCATCATCTCAGAAAAATATTGCAAGAGCTACTGTACTACAACCTGTGCCTGAAACAAGTTAGTATAAATATTATATAAATACAAATATAGCAAGATAATATAGTTGCTTTACATAATAAACTATGATACATGCTTTTGATATTATCAATCATTATTTGGAAACTTGGGGGTGTCCTTGCCATCTGTGAACCACTAACACTCATATAAATCAGATATTTCCCAAGTAAATTTAAAAACTTAGCAAAGAATGTAATTTATTTTGAGAGTGAAATGGAAAAAGCAAAAATAAAATGCGGATAAAGAATCAGGTCTTTAATCCATTTTGAGTTTATTTTTGTGTATGGTGTTAGGGAGTGTTCTAATTTCATTCTTTTACATGTAGCTGTCTAGTTTTCCCAGCACCACTTATTGAAGAGGCTGTCTTTTCTACATTGTATATTCTTGCCTCCTTTGTCATAGATTAGGTGACCATATGTGTGTGGGCTTATCTCTGGGCTTTCTATCCTGTTCCATTGATTTGTATTTCTGTTTTTGTGCCAGTACCATACTGTCTTGATTACTGTAGTGTTGTAGTATGGTCTGAAGTCAGGGAGCCTGATTCCTCCAGCTCCATTTTTCTTTCTCAAGATTGCTTTGGCTATTTTGCTATTTGTTTTTTCATACAGATTGTAAAACTTTCTGTTCTAGTTCTGTGAAAAATGCCATTGGTAATTTGATAGGGATTGCATTGTAGATTGCTTTGGGTAGTATAGTCATTTTCACAATATTGATTCTTCCAGTCCAAGAACATGGTCTATCTCTCCATCTGTTTGTGTCGTCTTTGATTTCTTTCAACTAAAATAAGTAAAAACCAAGTGAGCTGGGCAATCTAACACATGCAATTAAAACTATAGAATTAAAATAGTATATTGAGATTTAGGCTTATTTTTACATAAAAATATATTAAATGATTAATCAAACATATATGTATATAATTCCAATGGCAAGTAAACTCAAAGATTGATTCTATTCTGTGTTTTCATTTACTTTTAAAGTCAGAGTAATATTTTAAAAATACTACTTATATAGTACTGATAATAATGTATAATTTTTCAAAGTTATTTATAGAGCTTTAAAAATATTGGTGTAGAAGCACATGCATTATTAAATGACAGAAGAAATTACCTTTGATAAAGACTAATTGTGGTTTTAATCAGATAAGTTTAATATAAAATCTTTTGCAGATTAAAAATATTTCTGAGAGAAAGGACTACTCTGCTATATGCCAATATATCAAAATATTTTTTTTCTCCTAACTGGCAAGTAAAATAAGAAAAATCAGCACAGTGGCTAAACTTGACATTTATTTTCTCTATTTCATAATCATTTTCCTTGAATTCAACCTGAAAATGAGGCTTTAGTCTGAGAAAAAATAGTTTAATATTAACAACACATTCACTCTTATTTTCCTTCTCAATGATTTCAAATACTGCGCTAAAGTTCCACAGTTTGGCATATATCATTTTGACTGATCCTTGAAGTACTTAAATGCCACCTGAAGATTTAATATCTCCAGGCAGCATTTAAGTACCATACTACACTGTACTACAAAATCTGTACTGCACTGCTCCACAGACTTAATTCTTTTAATGACAAAGTATCTTCTTTACCTTCTTCGTGTGATTCCAGGTAACTTGCTTTGTGAATGTGTATCACCTAGCAAACAAATGAAAAATGACTTGTTTTAATCTTATTAAATGCACTTAGATTTTAAATAAAACCATCTGAAAAAATATTATTGTCTTCATGTAATCTGAAGATGAGAACTAATACACAGGGTAGTTTCCATTGTAATTAGGCTAAAGTAAGTGTGACTGTCCCCTTATAATTTTACTGGCAGCAGAATTTTAATTATAAATTTCTCATCTTGCATTACTTGCTAGCTACCTCCTCTTTTCTTATTTATTTTATTTTCCTTTTTCTTTTTTTTTAACTTTGACGGAATCAGGGCTGTATTCAGAGCACCTGTAAAGTCACATAAAGCTGCAAAACAAAAGGAGGATTTTGTTTACTTGCTCTTCAGAAATTAAGATTGCTACTCCAGCTTTCTCTTGGTTTTATATTTATCAGCTCTAGGTTTGCTATATGTTTGTAATCCTTTCATTTTAATCTGTCTTTTTGTTTTCACATACAACATATTGTTGAATTTTATTTTCATTCAATTTGTGGGCCTTTGTCTTTTGTTTGATTATTAGTTCAATACACCTTCATTTGTTTTAAATTCTTTCTAACTAGGATTTAATTCAGCCATCTTGTTTCATGTTTTTCATTTCCTGTACTTTATGCACTCTTTTAAATGAAATTCCATAAAATTTTGTGGTGTTTAAAAGTTATATAGGCTGGTTTTATTATTTTTCTAAAGAAACATTTATGGAGTAACTTGTATTTCTTAAATGTGTCAATGACTATATTTTCCATCTTACAAAAGAAGCACATTAATACACCCCATGTCTGTTGTTTTGTCCACTTCCCATTGTATTACTAATGCCTGGAATATTATTTTTGGTAACACAGAGGAACTTTCTGTTTCTTCTCTCTCTCCTTCTCCCTCCCTTCCTTCCTTCCTTCCATGTATTACAATATATTTATTTAAAATTATTCAGTTTTCTATATTAATACTATACTTCAGAAAGCACTTATTTTGTCCAATTCATCGTTTATCTGTGAGGTATGGGCAACCTCAGGAGTCTAGTTTATTTGGTCTGGGATGGAATATTGACTGTTTGATCTTGGAGAAAGGCCATAGGCCAGACCATAGTCTAGGCTAGTTCAAGATGTGTAGATGTGGGGCTGGTAAGATATGGGGCATTCAGGCACCACCAACCAAAGTTAATACTTCATTTTGCAGCAACTCAACAAGAAACCAGTGTCAGGATTTCACCCCCAGTTCCTCAAGGAGTATAATATAGGGAGAAGGCAATTTTACAAGATCCTACTCCACAAACCCTGGGGGTTGGATTGGGAGTAGTAAAGGACTTAATGCCCACTTACTTTCACCTCATCTAATGATATTCTTGCCCACATAGATACCCATAGCAGTGGTTTGAGGGAAGGGGATAGGCAATGATTGTCCAAAGGTAAAGAAGTGGGGGAGGGTGGGGTGAAGAGAGATGAACAGAATTTAAATTGGCCTTCCATTGTTGCCTCTAGTTTTGTTCTGCCCTAAGCTGTAACTACCCACTCCTCACACAGAGAAGTATAAAATACTGCTGCTGCTGTTGTCAGATACTGGATTTTGTCTTTCCTTATTGTCCTCTCATCATCATGTTTAGAAGTGGTAACTAGCAACTCATGCAAGTTGTACATCTTGTTGAACACATGGATTTTTATGGGGGGGATGGTGAATTTGTGTATGCATTCAATATGCGTTGCTTATGTGAATCTTTCTAGTCAGTGGTTTACAATTTTTCCTATAATTCATTTTCCTCTTTTAAATTCACGTATTTTTTTATTTTGTTATTTTATGATTTTACATATATAGACTTCATAGCTAAACAATACTGTAGAGTTGCAAATCTGTTTATTTAACAATGAGAAAATCTCCATTTACAATGAGAGTAGATATTCTGAAATCTGACCTTATAAAATAGTCCTTTGAAAAGACACTTAAATGAAGTGTGAAAATGTCAAGCATTATCTAGTAAATCTTTGAAGTGTTCTCTTTATGTGCAATTTTTAAATGCATGGATAATTCACAAATGTAAAACTTAGAATAAATAACATATGGTGAGACTTCTGCAATCTCATCCAAAACTTTGTTCTTTTGTGAATACAATTGAATGCTGCTAAATATTACCTCTTTTATAGCCTAAGTAATCTCCACACGTTATTTTAGTGGATTAAACCCCCTTATCATCTTTTTCAAACTAAAGCAATATACCAAAGGAAAATTGGTCTGTTTGTTTCTACACACATTCTTGTTTACATGAAAACATCAGTATAAGTACGTGGCCTTATGTTAGAAGTGCCAAGGCAGCAAAGTCTTTAAGACAACTAATTACTTGTTTAAATTCCAGTTAATTTTATTGATTCCCTGAACCATCCCCCTCCAAGAAAGCAAGTTGCTTTGTTCTAAGAAACACTGGCTGTACTGTCCATTGGCTCCATTTCTCTCTGTGCCCCTTTTGCACCCTACCTCCCCTTTATTCCCTTCTTCCTTCTCAACCTGCTTTTCCTTTTCATTTTTGCCGTTTCTTCCACCATCTGTTTCCTTCTTTTTTTCTCATACTTTTCCCTCTTTCTTTCTCTTTTGTTATCAAGTAGTAGTGGTACCATTTCTCAAACAAGTACCAATGATGGTTGTATCCAATATTCATTCATTAAATACTTTCCATGCGTTGGACACTTGGGATTCTACTATGTTCTGAATGTTTTTTCCTCCCAAAATTCATATATTAAATCCTAATCCCCCAGGTGATAGTATTGGGTGGTGGGCCCTTTGGGAAGTGATAAGGTCCTGAGGGCAGAGCCCTCATAAATAGGATTAGTACCCTTATAAAAGAGACACCAGAGAGATCTCTTGCCCCTTCCATCATGTGAGGACCCTGGGGGAAAGCACCATCTGGTGAGGAAGCAGGCCCTCATCAGACACTAAATCTGCTGGCACCTTCATCTTAGACTCTGCAGCCTCTGGAACTATGAGAAATAAACTGCTGTTGTTTATAAGCCACCCTGTCTATGATATTTTGTTATAGCAGCTCCAACAAACTAAGACAGATTTGACAGAAATTGGCTTGCAATTCCCTTAAAATTATGCTGACAACTTTGAAATTAGATTAAAATGAATAGACTAAGGATTTTAGATTAATAAAGGTAGATTTTAAAACTCTAGAGTTTGGGCTCCCCTGGTGGCGCAGTGGTTGGGAGTACGCCTGCCGATGCAGGGGACGCAGGTTCGTGCCCCGGTCCGGGAAGATCCCACATGCCGCGGAGCGGCTGGGCCCGTGAGCCATGGCCGCTGAGCCTGCGCGTCCGGAGCCTGTTCTCCACAACGGGAGAAGCCACAACAGTGAGAGGCCCGCGTACCGCAAAAAAACAAAACAAAACAAAAAAACTCTAGAGTTGTGTATATATACTTGGAATAAAGTATATAGTCTATGTATACTTTGTTCCTATGTTGATTTAGGTGTTTTACTAAAAATGGAGCAAGTATACAATAGTGCAATTTTAAAGAGAATTGAAAATGAAATAACATTAAAATTGTCCATAAACTTCTTTCATGAATTGTTACTCTTTAAATATTCTGGCTGTATTCCTTCCTTTGCATTAGAACACCAACCAAAAATGTATGGTACTTCATAATAAACTCAGTAGATCTTGTCATATACAACAGGGACATTTAGAAGTACCTGAAAATTGTCTTTTTGGATTATTACATTCTGTATTAAATTGTTTTACAACAGATTAGTAACATTAGACTGACCTAAAGTAGGTTGATCTAAGAATAAATGGAAGTTGCAAAATTTGCTTTGCCCAGCATTTTCAAAAAGAATTAAAACATGTAAAATTTTTTGGACTATAATTTCCAGAATCAAATTGGAAATAGATTAAATTTCACTTTATAGATCAAAGAAAAAGTGAAATGTATAAAATCATTTATATTTTAAATCGCAAGAATCCTGGGCCAAGTGAAGAAAAAAGGTGAAGTGAACATACTTTTGGCTTTGGGTACAATATAATAAAAAACCAAAACACCTTAGAGAGCTTATAAAATTTCTTGAACAGAAAGTAATTTTTTTTTTTCCTGGAGTTTATAACGTCCTGGAGAATGGTAGACCAGACAAATAGCCAGAGGTCAGATTATGAAGAACCAAATGAATAATGCTAAAAAGTTTTAAAGTTATCTTCAATTTGCAAGACCCAGTGAGGCATGATCTGATTTTATTTTTAAAAGATCAGTGTGGCTGCAATATGGAGCATATATTAAGTGAAGCCAAACTGGAGGAGAGTGTACTATTAAAAGGTTATTGCAAGATTCTGGAGGAAAAAAAAAATCATGAGGGCCTGGAGTAAATACTGGCAGTTAATGGAGAAGAATAGACACATCTGAAGGTTATTTAGGAAGAGAATTTCTTGGACTTGTGATGGAAGAACTTGGGAAGCTAAGCATTCAGGATGACTCCTGGGGTTTTCATTGGGAGACTTTTTAGATAATCATACCTTTTTCTGGTTTAGGGAATCCAAAGAGAAAGAAACATTTTAGAAGATGACAGGTTTTGCTTAGAATATGGTGAGATTGTGATGCATGCGTCTTTTTAAGTAGACGTGCCTAGTAGGTGATTTGACGTATGGGATAGACATTGTTCAAAGAAGTTGCATAAGTTTTTACTAATGAAAGGAATGAAAAGGTTAGATGTGATATTACCTTTCATAATTTTGATTTGCTGTATCATAGCTTTTATTAATATTCAATTCCACTTCAGTTACATATATCTAATATGTATATATGTCTCATTAATAAGCAAATATTAACTTGAGATAACAATGTTCACTAATCTAGGCAGTATTTTTTTTAAATACAAATTCAATTCTGCAAACATTGTTAAAATACTATCATACATATTAATTTCTAGTGTCATTTTTACTGGTTATACCCTTTGGAATACAATTTAGCAATATGTAGCATGATCCATAAAGATATCCACACTATTTGATTAATTCTATTTCTACAATTTATCCTAAAAAATAATGCAAGATAAAAAAGAGATAGGTACAAAAATGTTCTGCATGCTTCTAAAATTAGTCTAAATATCCTCCAGTTTTAACAAATAATGAAATGTAAGTAAAATGTAATAATATGCCCATTAAAAATTTACATGAAAGAATGAAGAATGAAATTAAAAGAAGTTCCATTAGACCTTGAACCTTAGATTTTTCTTTTTACTCAGAAAATTGTTCACCAACTGGATTTCATTTCCTTTTTCATGGGACTAATTATACAACTTGATTTAAACGCCCCCCCAAAATATTTACATATCAAAATCATAAACTTATTTATTTTTCCAATATTGATAGTAAACTTGTAGAAAAGAATGGATGAATTACTGTAATTGTGGAACAATGTAACTGTATCCAACAATGTAAATATTAATAATAAACAAAACTTGAAAATGGAATGAGAAGGAGAGGCAAAGGAAGGATAGGCATACTAATGGATTCCTGATACCTTTTATGATATAGAACTACTAGATACTATCTAAATTTGACATGTCAAGAGATAGAGGTTTAGATGTACACTTAAAATATTAGTGATTGTTAGAAGAATTAATTAAAAACAATGTTGATCATATAGCCAATGAAAATTGAAAGGTTAAAGAGAAAATAGAGGATAATGAAAGTATGTTAATTTCTCATAATTTTCATTGAGGGGTCAGTGGTGTCTACGTGTGATGAATCAAGAAATAGAGGAAATTACATTTTAAATTATTGTTGGAACCTCAAGAATAAATTTAAGAGTTAAGATTGTTCAAATCTGTCAGCTGGACCAGGATGAGAGAAGAATATTTTCCCTTTTAATTTTATACACTTATATGCTTTGGGTGGGGACATTTGAAAATGGTACATTTATAATATATTGTCTAATTTTTTAAATAGTTGCTCTTAACACTATTTGACATTGAAATATTTGTTGTATATAAGAAAACATGAGTACAAAATAATAGTCACTATGATTGAAAATAGATAAAATAGATATGCATAGCAGCCAACATGCAAGTAATACATATACACAGAAAGTAATTATATATCTTTTATTATTAAGATTTCATTTGATTTCTTAATATTTAAATGAAAACTTTAAATATACATTTTTAAAAGAGTAAAACTGGACTTGAAGACTGCTACTTATGATCTTAACACTATTGAGTTTTTGGAAATAATTTCTTTGGGATTAGTTTTCTCTTTTCCTTGACTTTTGATTTTGGCTTTCTCTTTTCCTTGACTAGGTCTCTTTTGAGTATAAATATCAGAAAGACAATTTGGTCTACCTTAAACTAAAATGGGAATTTATTAAAGGACTACCAGGGTGACTCATGAAACCAAAGTGAAGAATGAGGCTGGGCCCCAGGAGCAATTGTAATTACATTTCAGATGATAGTATCTTTCATTCTCTACACTCATCTTTGCTGTTCTTTGATTTTCTTCTTCTGTCTTCTTTTTTTTTTTTTTCCACAGAACAACTTTTGTTATTTCTCCTGTCTGCACCACAATAAAGTTGACCACTGCTAGCTCTCAAACCTTTACTACTTTTGATCTAAGCAACACATGAAAGATTAACTCATTTTTCTTACTTCTTGTACCAAAATTGCTAGAGAAGGCAAATTGCCTTGCAAATCAGTGAACAATAACAGTGATGATATTGTGCTACTTGGTAGTTCTGGCAGTATCCATGTGAGGAGAGCAACAAGAAGTACTGGTTAGAAAAGATGGGTGTCTGCTACCATGTGCAAATTGAATGCATTCATGTAAAGATTCTTTGTGTCCTTTGCAGTTCCTAGTGCTATTTATAGCATTCAAGAACCTAACCCTCTCTTACAACTCGTATCACCCCACATACATGCTTGGATGTCTCAGTTGCCTCACTTTTTAGTGTGTTTAATGTGTCTGATTCACTCTTTCTCAATTCATCCTGCTTTGATCTTCCATTCAGTCCTTTTTCCAATGGAACCCACTTCTTCTGCAATGTTCCCCATATCGGAAATGCCACCACCATTCAACCTCCCAGTGTGCTCAGAATAGAAACTTGGGAGTCATTCTTGACTTTTCTCTTTCCTTAACCTACCTATACAATAAATTGCTAGCTTTCAAATCTAGCTCATATTTTGAGCCTGGAAAATATATAGGACACTATCCCTCTTGCCAAAACATTTCTTCTAGACTACTCTATTATATTCCAAATTCTCTTCTTCTCATATCTTCCCTACCATCCCCTTCCATTTTCTTCATATAGCAGCCAGACTAAGGTTGGCTAAATACGACTGAATCATACTTAAAACATTTCTGTGGTTTTCCACTGAACTTAACATAAAAGCCAGAGCGTAGTAGAGCCTACAGTCATCTGATGATGAAAAGCCTCTTGCTCATTAAGTTCTAGGCACACTGTACTTTTTTGGTTTCTCGGAAAGAAAAAAAAATGCATGTACTTCTCCCCGTCACACACACACTCCTTAAGCTTCTTCCAATCTCTTTCTGAAGCAGTCCCCTACTTACTGACTGGATGTGTCCTTGTCCTGCAGGTTTAACCCGAACTGCCATTTTTTCAGTAAGGTCCGCTATATCTTCACATGTTAAGTAAAGAGCATCCTTCATGTTATTCTCTCTAACAGTTCATTGCTTCCCTTTACATCACTTAGCAAAACCTGTAATTTTATACCTACTGGTATGTTTCCTTATTGAAGCCTGTCCTCCCTATGAACTATAAGCAGTGAACGAGCATGGATAACAATGTTTTTTACCACTCCCTCTGTAATGAGAAAATTGTGTTCAGTGCTCTGTACACACCACTCTTTTTCTGGCTTTCTCCTAATTTTACTTACTAAAGTAACATTGGTTTATAACATTATGTAAGTTTCACATGTACGATGATATAGTTTGACTTCTGTAAACACTATAATATGCTCACCACCAGAAGTTTGGTTTTCATCCGTCACCAGACAGTTGACCCCCTTTACCCATTTTGTCCTCCCCCACCCTTCTGATCTGGTAACCACTACTCTGTTCCCTGTGTCTACGTGTTTGTTTTTGATTGGTTTGATTTGTTGATTGGCTTATTTTTTATTGAAGTATATATATATATATATACATATATATATATATATATATTTATATATATTCTTTTTTTTTTTGGCGGTACGTGGGCCTCTCACTGTTGTGGCTTCTCCCATTGCGGAGCACAGGCTCCGGATGCGCAGGCTCAGCAGCCATGGCTCACGGTCCCAGCCGCTCCACGGCATGTGGGATCTTCCCGGACTGGGGCATGAACCCGTGTCCCCTGCATCGGCAGGCGGACTCTCAACGACTGCGCCACCAAGGAAGCCCTATATCTATTCTTTTTTATTCTTTTCCATTATAGGTTATTACAAGATATTGATTATAGTTCCCTACACTATATCGTAGGTCCTTGTTGTTTATCTGTTTTACATACAGTAGTTTGTATCTGTTAATCCCAAATTCGCAATTTATCCGTCCCCCCTCTTTTCCCTTTGGTAACTTAAGTTTGTCTTCTATGTCTATGAGTCTATTTCTGTTTTGGAAATAAGTTCTTTTGTATTCATTTTTTTAGACTTCTCATAAAAGTGATATTATGTGATATTTGTCTTTCTCTTTCTGACTTCAATTAGTATGATAATCTCTAGATCTATCCATGTTGCTGCAAATGGCATTATTTCATTCTTTTTTATGGCTGAGTAATGTTCCATTGTATTTATATGCGACATTTTCTTTATTCATCTGTTGATGGACATTTGGTTGCTTCCATGTCTTGGCTATTGTAAATAGTGCTGCAATGAAAATTTGGGGTGCATGTATATTTTTGAATTATGGTTTTCTCCGGATATATGCCCAGGAGTAGGATTGCTGAATCATATGGTAACTCTGTTCTTAGTTTTATGAGTAACCTCCATATTGTTCTCCATAGTGGCTGCACCTATTTACATTCCCACAAATGTAGGAGGGTTCCTTTTTCTCCACACCCTCTCCAGCATTTATTATTTGTAGATTTTTGATGATGGTGATTCTGACTGGTATGAGATGGTATCTCTCTGTAGTTTTGATTTGCATTTCTCTAATAATTAGCAATATTGAGTATCTTTTCATGTGCCTATTGGTCATCTCTATGTCTTCTTTGGAGAAATGTCTATTTAGGTCTTCTGCCCATTTTTTGATTGGGTTGTCTGTTTTTTTGATATGGAGCTGTATAAGCTGTATATTTTTAAATTCCTGGTTGGGCACATCAGTTGCAAGTATTTTATCCCATTCCATAGGTTGTCTTTTCATTTTGTTTGTGGTTTCCTTTGCTGTGCAAAAGCTTTAATTAGTTAGTAGAAGGAAAGATCATAAAGATCAGGGCAGAAATAAATGAAGAGTAGACTAAAAAAACAATAGAAAAGATCAATGTAACTTAAAGCTGGTTCTTTGAAAAGATAAACAAAATTGATAATGAGCCTTTAGCCAGACTCATCAAGAAAAAAAAGGGAGAGGGCCTAAATTAATAGTATGAGAAATGAAAAAGGAGAAGTTACAGTGGACACCACAGAAATACAGAGGGTCATAAGAGACTACAAACAACTCTATGCCAATAAAATGGACAACCTAGAAGAAATGGAAAAATTCTTAAGTACAATCTCCCAAGACTAAACCAGGTAGAAACAGAAGTATGAACAGACTAATTGCCAGTACTGAAATTGAATCAGTGATTTTAAAGCTCCCAACAAACAAAAGTTCAGGACCTGAATGGTTTCACAGGTGAATTCTATAAAAAATTCAGGGAAGACTTAACACCTGTCCTTCTGAAAATATTCTAAAATGTTGCAGAGGAAGGAACACTTCTGAACTCATTGTATGAGGCCACTATCACCCTGATACCAAAACCAAAGATATCACTAAAAAAGATTAGTTCAGTGTCACTGATGAACATAAATGCAAAAATCCTCACCAAAATACTAGCAAACTGAATCGAACAGCACATTAAAAGGATCATACACCATGATCAAGTAGGATTTATCCCAGGGAAGCAAGGATTTTTCAGTATTCGCAAGTCAATCAGTGTGATTCACCACGTTAACAAATTGAACATTAAAAACCATATGATCATCTCAATGATTCAGAAAAAGCTTTTGATTAAATTCATATCCATTTATGATAAAAACTCTCCATAATGTGGGCATAGAGGGAACATACCTCAATATAATAAAGGCATATATAATATATATGACAAATCCACAGCGAACATTATACTTAATGATGGAAAGCTGAAAGCATTCCCTCTGAGATCAGGAACAAGAGAAGAATACCCACTCTTGCCACTTTTATTCAACATTGCCTTGGCTAGAACTTCCAAAACTATCAGAGAAGAAAAAGAAATAAAAGGATTCCAAATTGGAAAGGAAGAAGTAAAACTGTTCTGCAGATGACATGATACTATACATAACAAATACTAAAGACACTACCAGAAAGCTACTAGACTTCATCAATGAATTCAGTAAAGTTGCAGGATACAAAATTAATATACAGAAATCTGTTGCATTTCTATATACTTACAGCAAAATATCAGAAAGAAAAATTAAGGAAACATTTCCATTTACCATCACATCAAAAAGAATAAAATACTTAGGAATACACCTACCTAAGGAGGCAAAAGACCTGTACTCTGAAAACTATAAGGTACTGATGAAAGAAACTGAAGATGACACAAACAGATGAAAAGATATAACATGTTATTGGATTGGAAGAATCAATACTGTCAAAATGACTATACTACCCAAGGCAATCTACAGATCTAATGCAATCCCTATCACATTACCAACGGTATTTTTCACAGAACTAGAAAAAAAATTTGTTTTAATTTGTTTGGAAAGACAAAAGGTCCCAAATAGCCAAAACAACCTTCAGAAAGAATAATGGAGCTGGAGGAATTGGGCTCCCTGATGTCAGACTGTACTACGAAGCTATAGTATTCAAAAGAGTATAGTACTGGCACAAAAAAGACAGAAAGATCAGTGGACCAGTATAGAAAGCCCAGAAGTAAACCCAGGCACTTACAGTTAATTAATCTATCACAAAAGAGGCAAGAATATAGAATGGAGAAAAGACAGTCTCTTCAATAAGTTGTGCTGGGAAAACTGGACCAGCTACATGTAAAAGAATGAAATTTAAATGTTCTCGAATACCATATACAAAAATCAACTCAAAATGCATTAAAGACCAGATACTGTAAAACTCTTAGAGAAGAACATAGGTGGAACACTCTTTGACATAAATTGCAGTAATATTTTTTTGGACCTGTCTCCTATTGTAATGGAAACATACTACTCTCAATAGAGCCCTCACCCCTTCCATCAGCTGTACAGCTAGCAAAGTGGTGTCTTACTCAGGAGCTGGGCTCTAAAATGGCTCATAGTGAACAATTAGCCAAAAATTTTTTAGAAATACTTTTATTTGTAAATATACAAAATGATACAATAGATATTAAAATTCATTTTTTGTATCTCTAATTATAGAGAAAAAGAATGAACTCAGTTTAATTTGTATAGTTAAATATGCTATAATTACTGATGGATGAACTAATAAATTATAGATATTCATTAAATATTTGTTCAGATCAATTAAAGCCCAGCTTTAAATGTCTTTGTGTACCGTTTCTGTTGACAAGATGAATAAACAGACATCCAAAGCAACTAAGCAGTTGGTGTAGTCACACATAATCCCTTCAGATTCTCTGTTTTAGTAGATTTTGCTGTTCACATATACATTTGTGGGATTATATTTTATTTTTACTTTTGCTTATGAGTGTGCTGAAGGCAATTTAAAGGACAACACATTTTATGGCATTCAGAATTTCTTGAGTTTGCCAGTAAAGTTTGATCTGTGTGTATCTGGTGAAGTTTGATTCATGACGTCTATTGTTTCTTAGCTGATTGTCAACCTGTAATGCTGTGCTGACTCTGCAAGTCCTTGGTGATCATTTTCTTGTCTCCCTTATGCTTGTCCTTCTGGAATGCTGTCATCAGCATATTGCTGTTAATGAATGACTACCTTGAGGAGTTTTGTGTCACTTCTCAGTTCATTATAAGAATTCTTATATACATTAAAATTAAAGCAATACCATAAAATAAAATGCTCAAAATCCCCTTTTTGAAGAAAAGTGACTCTTTTCTTCAAACCAGCAATCTGATTTTTAAACCATAATGATAAAATAGGCAGGGCATTATATCCTGACCTTCCTAAATAAAAATATCAAACCAGAAAAAGCTAGAGGAATCTTTGCCGTGCTTTCAAAGATGTCAATCTCAATATTGCAGGCAGTCAGGTTTCTTTTTTTGATAGCTTTTCTTTTAATAGGAAAAATTTTCAAGGTTGTATTAAGGTTCTATGGTTGTCGTATTGGTCAACACTATTAAAACTCTCCTAGAACTTCCCAGTAACTATATTAAAACTCCATTCTTACAAATTGATTCTGTGTGTGTGTGTGTGTGTGTGTGTGCGCGCGCGCACGCATGTGTGAGAGGGAGGCTTAAAAGGGGCAATAAACAACATCCTTCTTTTCCCTCCCAAATTCAGAATTAATTGCAAAATAGAAAATTCAGAGAGATTGAATGATAATATAATACAATCCAAATCTGGCTTGGAATGCAGCCGTGTAAGCATCCAGTACATTCTTATCTGAACTGAAGTGCCCCACTGGAGTTGCTGACCAAAATGGAAAATTGCAGACCTGTCCCACAGGGCCAGGATCTGTAAGCTTACGTCTGGACAAGCTGAGATTTCATCCGGTGGACAGGCCATGCCAGTAAGAAGGAGAGCTTGTTTGTCTATCCCAAGGTCATCTACCAGTTTATGAATGCAAAGAAGTGAGTGAGAGGTAGGGAAAAGAAACCAGAAGAGTGTTTCTATCCAAAGTGCCCTCATGCAGATGTGGGCGTGGGCAGTGTGGAGGGTCCCATGGCAATTAGAAAGTGGATGTTACAGACTGGGATGCCATTAATGAGCGAATGTTTGGGACTTGAAGTATCAAAAATATTCTTCTGGGACTGATTTCCTATAGAATACATTTCTACATTCATTATTTTTTCCTTAACTTACCATTATTGGAGGAATCACCTCATTAATTTCTCACGCACAATATAAAATTCAGGCAAGAGTAAGGATGGAGTACATCAGGTTTTCTTGGGAAAAAAAATCCCAATCTATTCACGAAAATATTTCTTACCTGATGTTGCAGCATCAAATCCTCAGACACATGTTTGATTTGTACCTATTCTTCTTTTTTTTTTTTTTTTTTTTGGCTACACTGCGTGGCACGCAGGATCTTAGCTCCCCAACCAGGACTCGAACCTGCACCTCCTGCAGGGGAAGCACAGTGTCTTAACCACTGGACCACCAGGGAAGTCCTGTACCTATTCTTTAATGTCCTCAGTTTTGTCTTTCTGCTTCCTTTCCTCTTACCCCATTTTTTTCTCTTAAGAAATTTATACAGCCTAGAAATACTAGAATAACCCCTTAGTTCATATATCATTTCCAATCTGTCCCCACTTAAATTTATATACCATGCAAATGCCAGAATTTTTACTGGACTTGTCATGTCACTAATATTAAATTTCCTATAGCAAGTGGTTCTGCGGTATGTCAAGCTCACCAGCTGGTCTCGAATGAATCCTCTCAAACCTCATGCCTCATCTCTCATTCACCTACTCCTTCATTTATTAAAAAAAAGTATTGAACACCTAGAATGTGCCGAAAACTACATTAGACAGTGTGATGTCAATATGGCTCTAAATAGACATGATCCTTGCTATGAGGAACTTACATGCTAATGCAGAAGACAGACCCAAAACAGGCAAACAGCCAAATAAAAGAAGTCATTGAAATGAAAATTTAGTATATATTAAAAAAGAAAAGAGATTAAAAGCATTACCTGGAGATGGGAGTCTACCTTAAATAGGATATCTCTAAGGCAGTAATAACACCTAATATAAAGAACATTCCAGGTGGAGGAAATAGCATGTTAAAAATTCAAGTGTGAAAAATCTTGGTTCACTCAAGCAACTGAAAGATGAGTATGAGTCACTTTTCAAGAAAACTGGTATGAGATGAAGTTAGAATAATAAATAAGGGCCAGGAGAGGCAGAAGCTGTACATCATGGTAAAGGTTTACTCTCTGTTATGTAGACCAGAACTGCTTGATAGAAATATAAAACATGCAACAAATGGTAATCATTTATATAATTTAATATTTCAAATACAGTTTGACTACTATGCTGTTACTTGTAGATAAGATGGAGTGGAGGAAGTATGGGTGAAGACAGGAATACCAATTAGGAGGCTATATTAGTCTCCTTTGGCTGCTGTAACAAAGTACCATAAATTGCCTGACTTAAAACAAAACAAACAAAAAAAAATGAACAGAACTTTATTCTCTTTCAGTTTGTCTTAATATCAAGGTGTCAGCAAGACGATGTTTCCTCCGAAAGCTCTAGGGAAGAATACTTCCTCATCTCTTCTAGCTTCTAGTGGTTGCTGGCAATCATTGTGTTTGCCTGGTTACAGATAGATCATTCTAATCTCTGCCCCTGTCTTCATGTGGCTTTCTCTCCTGTGTCCAAATGTCTCTCTTCTTATAAGGGCACCAGTCACATTGTATTTATTACCCATCTTAATCCAGTACAATCTCATTTTAATTTGATTACATCTTCAAAGATCCTATTTCCAAATAAGGTCACATTCACAAGTTCCAGGTAGACATGAATTTGGGGAGAATACTGTTCAACACAATACAGAGGCTAGAAGTGAAAGATAGTGGTGCCTTGTGCACACCTGGCACACATGTATGCTCTATTCCCTTGCTCATCCCCAGGTAGTGGCAGTAAATATAAAAGGAAGAAGTGACTGTGAAATAAAATTTTAATTAACAGGTATCTTGAATGTGAAGGGGCCAAGCCCAAACAATCTGGGTGGTATTTCTCAGTCACAGCTTCTCTCATGTCTTTTCTGATCCGTCACTAAATGCCTACTGTTTTAACAGAGGAAATTCATGCCCCTAGCTTCTAAAGGATCTACCTCTAAGGCATCTCCTTCAAATCCCTTTTTATATGTCTTTTAAAATTAGCTCCACCTTACTGAGAAGAGTATGAAATCAGAAGAAATTGATTAGTCTGTTAAAAGCACCAAAGAAATGAAACATATATTTGTTTAATCTACCATTACTTAAACTATGCCGGTATTTATATATAGTATAATGTGCTTTTTGAAAAAAAAAATCTGAAAACTGGAAGAGTATTGTTAGAATTGAAACAGAAAACATCATTCAGTTCTAGCTGAGGAAAAGAGTCTGTATGCTTTACATCTAGAATGTTGTGTGCAGTTAACTGGGTACAGTATCTCCACCAATTTCAATTGCCAAAGTTGTAGAAATTCTCAATTTACATTTTTGATCCATCTATTTTTCTTGTGACCTAAACTCTTCTTAAATCTAGGTATATGTTCAGTTTGTACAATCTTTTATGGGTAATGAGCTCCATACATTTAAAATATGCTGTGTCATGGTATGTCCTCTGATTTCTTTAAAAACATCACCTCCATTGCAGTTTGAAGTAGTGGGTTATGGAGATGTCAAGCAATTTCCAATGAGTCTGGTATCATACAATAGGATGAAAACAAATGTGTTATCCAGATGTTTCTTTTATTGCTTTACTGATATTTCCTCTGTTTGTCTTTATATTTTTGACCCATTTTTCAAATATTTAAACATGAAATAAACCCCTTAACTCTTTGCCCTTTTCTACAACTTTTTCAGACTTTTCCTGAGGTAGGGTAATCAAAAACCGGACGCATCTAGTAACAAGTCAGCTGCTAACATTTGTGAGACTCAGGGCAAGAACACAAAAGGGGAATCACAGCATGTAAATCTAAAGATTTAAGTTATAAATCAAGCTTTAAAAACTGTTCAATAAAATATGTTCTAGCCTTGGGTCTTTTTTTAAAGATTTTTTTTGATGTGGATGATTTTTAAAGTCTACTGAATTTGTTACAGTATTGCTTCTGCTTTATATTTTGGTTTTTTTGGCTGCGAGGCATGTAGGATCTTAGCTTCCCGACCAGGGATCGAAACCACACCTCCTGCATTGGAAGGTGAAGTCTTAACCACTGGACTGCCAGGGAAGTCCCCCTAGCCTTGTGTCTTGATCAATATACTTTGCTAATGACTTGGAAAGCTGTGATCAAATTATAGATTTTTTTGGACTCCTTAGCATTCTGTGCAGGAACTTGGCAATGTGGAGAACCTGGCCCTTTACTACCCTAGATTGTGCCCCTTAGAGCCTCATGAACACATATGTGATCAACCCAGCTGTCCCATGGCCCTATCTCGGGCGACCCTCAGGAGGAATGACCTGGGTCATATCTTAAACCAGGCAATGAATTCCAGGGTTTTGGAGTATGGTTAGAAGCGAAAATGTGGCTTTGATTGTGGCATTTCCCTTATCCCTAGAGAATCCTCTCCCCATGGTCAGAGACATGGTGAGTGGATGGCCAGAATGGGTCCTGTAATACAAATGTCTCTTACGTAAGTTGAAGCACAATAGTGGCCAGTGCAGCTGTTTAGTATACAGCTAATGCTATAACACTTTTAATTTAAATTCTAGTGTTTGTAGTTGAAACTGGGTAATGAGTGCATAGGGATTCTTTGTGTTACTGTCCATATGGTTTGTTATATGTTAGCAATTTTCCATAACAAAAAAGTGAGAAAATATTAATACATTTTAATATCTTCTTGACAGTTCCAAGAAATTTTATGTTCTATGTGAGGAGGTTTGATTTGCTTGGTCACTGTTGTACTTGTTTATAATTCTACTGATGTCTTTAGTGATATGCCCTCATTAATGGTAGGTGAAAATAATCAATGTGCTCTGTAAGGTTGCTTTTTCTTTCCTGAGTTCATCCTTGGACTGGCATCATTAAGAACTTCCAATAATTTTCCCTTTGTTTTTATTCTTTATATTTAAATAAGCTTATGTTATTGACACTGAAGTCCTTTATAAGATGATGCTCAAATTCTTTTTCATCCACCCAATATCTAGTTGAAACTTGACTCAGAACACTGAATTTTCTTGTGTTGAATTACACTGCTTTTAAATTTTAAAAGTTAACTCTCCTCCTCTTATAGAGCGTCAATCTTTCAATACTATTTTTCTTTCCATAAACTTAATCTTTAAATCCATGATTTAGAATCTAAATTTAGGATTATACTCTTTTAAGCAATCTTTGTATACTTTTTATATGTTTAAGGTATTCCTTTTCCTAATTTTAATCTACTCTTTGCAAGACTTTCTTTGGCAAACTTCGGATAATAACAACCTCAGGTATGTGTTCACATAGTGGTGCTGTATTTGAAATCCCACTCCTCAAGTGGGACTTGATCCCAGCCAAAACTCAGAGTGGGACTCGAACCCAAAGTCTGGGTCTTGAACCCACCTGCACCTCAGATTGGGATTTGAACCCATGATCCCTGACTTAGGAGGGGACTTGACCCACTGTCTTTTAATTGAAACTTCTCACCTGGTGTCAGGATTTACTGAAGCTCTAGTTCTTTTGTCTCACCCCAGAAAGAATTCAGTGTGAAGCAAAGAGTGAGTTTCTTAGCATAAGATGTTTGTGAGAGATGGAAGTGGGCTGGCAAGGGAGCACAACAGCCCTGAGAACAAAGGGGGCTACATTTTTACAATCAAAGGAAAAGTAGGTGGGGGAGAAGACTACTTTCTTCCTCATTCTTGGGCAGACATCAAGACTTAAACCCTTAGTTCTCCTTTGGTCTTATATGGTGTAACTGGGACTGTGGTGATGCTATTTAAATCATATGCATATTAGCAAAATGGAGATAACATATACTAAATATGGTAGTTAATCTCAGGTTTTGGTATAATGTCCCATTTCACCTAGTTTTCTTCTTTCCACTTTCACCTATGTTTATGTCTTGGCTACATGCAGAAATGCTACTCTTCAAGCACTATTAACTCTCTGACTTCATGTTACAAGATTCAGAACCCATATCTATTGTCTTGTGTTGACTATCAGGATTTGTGGTTTGAGTGTGTCTGGTGCTCGAATGCACCTGGTCTTCCTTCAAGGTAGTGTGGATTGTTGCTAGGTTATGGTATTCTTTTCTTGAGTGGTCATTAGCTTACAACAGTTTCCCAAACTCCCTTAAAATTCCCTTTCTGTCCTTAATCCCCTAGTAGGATTTCTAAACTGACTAATTATTCTACTCTATCCCTATCATAATCACTATTACATACATTTCCTATATCAACCTCTGTTAATTTTATTAATAAGAGTACATTTCTTTTTTTCCCTATGTTAGTTTATTTTTTTCTTAAATTTAATTTTTATTTTATATTGTATAGTTGATTTACAATGTTGTGTAAGTTTCAGGTGTACAGCAAAGTGATTCAGTTATACACATACATATACCCATTTTATTTCAGATTATTTTCCCATATAGGTTATTACAGAATATTGAGTAGAGTTCCCTGTGCTGTACAGTAGGTCCTTGTTGATTATCTATTTTATGTATAGTAGTGTATATATGTTAATCCCAACCTCCTAATTTATCCCTCCTCCCTACTTTTCCCCTTTGGTAACCGTAAAGTTTTTATTGAAGTCTGTGAGTCTGTTTCCGTTTTATAAAGAAGTTCATTTGTATCATTTGTTTTAGATTCCACATATAAGTGATATCATATGATATTTGTCTTTCTCTGTCTGACTTACTTCACTTAGTATGATAATCTCTAGGTCCACCCATGTTGCTTCATTCTTTTTATGGCTGAGTAATATTACAGTGTGTGTGTGGGTGTGTGTGTACCACGTCTTCTTTATCCATTTCTCAGTTGATGAACATTTAGGTTGCTTCCATGTCTTTGCTATTGTAAATAGTGCTGCAGTGAACATCATGGTGCATGGATATTTTCAAATTATGGTTTTCTCTGTATATGTGCCCAGGAGTGAGATTGCTGGATCATATGGTAGTTCTATTTTTAGTTTTTTTAAGGAACCCCTATACCATTCTCCATAGTGGTTGTATCAATTTACATTCCCACCAACAGTGTAGGAGGGTTTCCTTTTCTCCACACCCTCTCCAGCATTTACTGCTTATAGACTTTTTGATGGCCAATCTGACCAGTGTGAAGTGATTCCTCATTGTAGTTTTAATTTGCATTTCTCTAATAATTCGAGATGATGAGCATCTTTCTATGTGCTTTTAGGCCATCTCTATGTCTTCTTTGGAGAAATGCCTATTTAGATCTTCCACCCATTTTTTAATTGTTTGTTTATTTGATATTGAGGTGCATGTACTGTTTGTAAATTTTGGAGATTAATCCTTGTCAGTTGCATCATTTGCAAATATTTTCTCCCATTCTGTGGGTTGTTTTTATGTTTTGCTTATGGTTTCCTTTACTGTGCAAAAGCTTTTCAGTTTAATTAGGTCCCATTTGTTTATTTTTGTTTTTATTTTCATTAGGAGGTGAATCCAAAAAGATATTGCTGCAATTTATGTCAAAGCATGTCCTGCCTATGTTTTCCTTTAGAAGTTTTATAGTATCTTGTCTTACATTTAAGTCTTTAATCCATTTTGAGTTTATTTTTCTGTATGGTGTTAGAGAATGCTCTAATTTCATCCTTTTACATGCAGCTGTTCAGTTTTCCCAGCAACATTTATTGAAGAGACTGTCTTTTCTCTATTGTATATTCTTGCCTCCTTTGTCATAGATTAATTGACCACAGGTGTGTGAATTTATTTATGGGCTTTCTGTCCTGTTCCATTGAATGTATATTTCTGTTTTTGTGCTGGTACCATACTGTTTTGATTACTGTGTCTTGTAGTATAGTCTGAAGTCAGGGAGCCTGATTCCCCCAGCTCTGTTCTTCTTTCTTTCTATTGCTTTAGCTATTCAGGATCTTTTGTGTTTCCATGCAAATTTTAATATTTTTTTGTTCCAGTTATATGAAAAATGTCATTGGTAATTTGATAGGGATTGCACTGAATCTGTAGATTGCCTTGGGTAGTATAGTCATTTTGACAATATTGATTCTTCCAATCCAAGAACATGCTCTATCTTTCCATCTGTTTGTGTCATCTTCAGTTTTTGGAGTACAGGTTTTTTGCCTCCTTAGGTAGGTTTATTCCTAAGTATTTTATTCTTTTTGATGCGATGGTTAATGGGATTGTTTCCTTAATTTCTATTTCTGATCGTTCATTTTTAGTGTATAGAAATAAAACAGATTTCTGTGTATTAATTGTGTATCCTGCAACTTTACCAAATTCATTGATGAGCTCTAATAGTTTTCTGGTGGCATATTTGGGATTTTCTATGTATAGTATCATGTCATCTGCAAACAATGACAGCTTTACTTCTTCTTTTCCAGTTTGGATTCCTTTCATTTCTTTTTCTTCTCTGATTGCTGTGGCTAGGACTTCCAGAATTATGTTGAATAAAAGTGGTGAGAGTGGACATCCTTCTCTTTTTCCTGATCTCAGAGGGAATGCTTTCAGCTTTTCACCAATGAATATGATGTTAGCTGTGGGTTTGTCATATATTGCTTTTATTATGCTGAGCTTTATCCCCCCTATGCGCACTTTCTGGAGAGCTTTTTTTTTTTTTTTATCATAAATGGGTGTTGAATTTTATCAAAAGCTTTTTCTGGATCTATTGAGATGATCATATGTTTTGTCTACAGTTTGTTAATCTGATGTTTCACATTGATTGGTTTGCAGATATTGAAAAATCCTTGCATCCCTGGGATAAATCCCACTTGATCATGGTGCATGATCCTTCTAAAGTATTGTTGGATTTGGTTTGCTAGTATTTTGTTGATGATTTTTGCATTTGTGTTTATCAGTGATATTGGCGTGTGAAATTGTGTGCGCGTGTGTGGTATCTTTATCTGGTTTTGGTATCAGAGTGATGGTGGCCTCATAGAATGAGTTTGGGAGTGTTCCTTCCTTTGCAATTTTTGGAATAATTTGAGAAGGATAGGTGTTAGCTCTTCTCTAAATGTTTGATAGAATTTGCCTGTGAAGCCATTTGGTCCTGGACTTTTGTTTGTTGGGAGTTTTTAAATCACTGATTCAATTTCAGTACTGGCAACTGGTCTGTTCATATTTTCTTTTTCTTCCTGGTTCAATCTTGGAAAGTTGTACCTTTCTAATTTGTCCATTTTCTAGGTTGTGTATTTTATTGGCATAGAATTGCTTGTAGTAATCTCTTACGATCCTTTGTATTTCTGTGGTGTCTGTTTTAACTTCTCCTTTTTTCATTTCTAAGTTTATGGATTTGAGCCCTCAACCTTTTTTTCTTGATGAGACTGGCTAAAGGTTTATCAATTTTATTTATCTTTTCAAAGAACCATCTTTTAGTTACATTGATTTTTTTCTATTGTTTTCTTCATCTCTATTTCATTTATTTCTGCTCTGGTGTTTATAATTTCTTTCCTTATACTAACTTTGGATTTTGTTTGTTCTTCTTTCTCTAGTTGGTTTAGGTATAAGGTTAGGTTGTTTATTTGAGATTTTTCTTGTTTCCTGAGGTAAGAGTCTATTCATATAAACTTCCCTCTTAGAACTGCTTTTGCTTCATCCTATAGGTTTTGGATCTTCATGCTTTCTTTTTCATTTGTCTCTAGGTATTTTTTGATTACCTCCTGGATTTCTTCAGTGATCCATTGGTTGTTTACTAACATACTATTTAACCTCCACATGTTTTTGTTTTTTACAGTTTTTTTTCTGTAATTGATTTCTAATTTCATAGCACTGTGGTCAGAAAAGATGCTTGATATGATTTCAATTTTCTTAAATTTACCAAGTATTCTGCTGCTTTTGGATGGAAAATTCTATAAATATCAGTTAAGTCCATCTGGTCTAATCTGTCCTTTAAGTCCTGTGGTTTTTTTTATTCATTTTCTATTGGATAATCTATCCATTGATGTAAGTAGGGTGTTAAAATCCCCTACTATTATTGTGTTACTGTCAGTTTCTCCTTTTATCGCTATTAGCATTGCCTTATATATTGAGGTGCTCCTATGTTGGGTGCATACATATTTACAATTGTTATATCTTCTTCTTGGGTTGATCCTTGATCATTATGTAGTGTCCTTCCTTGTCTCTTTTTACTGTCTTTAAAGGTTTTTTTTGTCGTATATGAGTAATCTACTCCAGCTTTCTCTTGATTTCCATTTTCATGGAATACCCTTTTCCATCCCCTCACTTTCAGTCTGTATGTGTCTGTAGGTCTGAAGTGAGTCTCTTGTAGACAGCATATATACGGGTCTTTTGTATCCATTCAGCTAGTCTCTGTCTTTTGGTTGGAGCATTTAATTCATTTACATTTAAGGTAATTATTGATATGTATGTTTTTATTACCATTTTATTAATTGTTTTGGCTTTGTTTTTGTAGGTCTTTTTTCTTCCCTTCCTCTTTTGTCCTCTTGTGATTTGAAGACTATCTTTAGTGTTGTGTTCGGATTGCTTTTTCTTTTTTGTGTGTTTTTCTATTGTAGATTGTTGATTTGTGGTTCCCATGAGGTTTTGATAAAGCAGTCTGTATATATACACAAGATTGTTTTAAGTTTCTGGTCTCGTAATTTCAAATGCATTTTCAGTATCCTGTATTTTTACTCTCCTCACAGTTGCTGGTTTTGATATCATATTTCTTTGCGGATGATCTCCTACCTTTGTTGTATGTTTGCCTTTACTGGTGAGCTTTCCTATTTGTAATTTTCTTGTTTCTAGTTGTGGCCTTTTTTTTTCCAACTAGAGAATTTCCTTTAGTGATTGTTGTAAAGCTGGTTTGGTGGTGCTGATTCTCTTAGCTTTGGCTTGTCTGTAAAGTGTTTTGATTTCTCTGTCAAATCTGAACTAGAGCCTTGCTGGGTAGAGTATTCTTGGTTGTAGATTTTTCCTTTCATCCTTTTAAATACATTGTACCACTCCCTTCTGGCCTGCAAAGTTTCTGCTGAAAAATCAGCTGATAACCTTATGGGGATTCCCTTGTATGCTATTTTTTGCTTTTCTCTTGTTGCTTTTAATATTTTAGCCTTGTGTTTAATTTTTTTTAGTTTGATTAATATGTGTCTCAGCATGTTCCTCCTTGGGTTCATCCTGTATGGGACTCTCTGAGCTTTTTAGGCCTGATTGTATGTTTCCTTTCCCATATAGGGAAGTTTTTTCCTATTAATCTCTTCAAATATTTTCTCAGCTCCTTTCTCTCTTCCCCTTTAGGACCCTTATAATGTGAATGTTGGTGAGTTTAATATTGTCCCAGAGGTCTCATAGACTGCCCTCATTTCTTTTCATTCTTTTTTCTTTATTCTGTTCTGCAGAATAAAGCAGTGATTTCCATCAATCTGTCTTCCAGCTCACTTATTTGTTCTTCTGCCTCATTGCTACTATTGATTCCTTTTACTGTGTTCTTCATTTCAGTTATTGTATTGTTCATCTCTGTTTGTTCTTTAAATCTTCTAGCTCTTTGTTAAACATTTCATGTATCTTCTTAGACTGTGCCTCCAGTCTTTATCTGAAATCTTGGATTATCTTTACTATCATTACTCTGAATTCTTTTTCAGGAAGATTGCCTATCTCTACTTTACTTCATTGTTCTTCTGAGATTTTATCTTTTTCCTTCATCTGGAACGTATTTTTCTGCCATCTCGTTTTGTCAGACTTTCTCTGTTTGTGGCCTCCATTCCTCAGGCTGTAGGATTGTAGCTCCTCTCACTTCTGTTGTCTGCCCCCTGGTTGGTGAGGTTGGTCCAGGGGCTTGTGCTGGTTTCCTGTTGGGAGGAACTGTTGCCTGCCCAGTGGTGGGTGGAGCTGGATCTTATCCCTCTGGTGGGTACAGCTATGTCAAGGGGTATGTTTGAGGCAGCTTTGGGATCAGGACAAATTTAGGCAGCCTGCCTGCTGATGGGTGGAACTGTGTTCCCACCCTGTTGGTTGTTTGGCCTCAGGCATATCAGCACTGGAGCCTGCAGACTGTCAGGTGAGGCCAGGTCTCAGTTTCCAAAATGGTGACCTCCAGGAGAGTTCATGCCAATGAATATTCACTGGGGCCTCTGCCACCAGTGTCCTTGCCCTCATGGTGAGTGGCAGTCGACCTTCACCTCCTCAGGAGACCCTTCAAGCCCTGCATGTAGGTCTGGCCCAGGCTCCTATGGAGTCACTGCTTTGCCCTGGATCCCAGTGCACGTGAAACCTTGTGTGCACCCTCCAAGAGTGCATTTTCTGTTTCCCCCAGCCCTCTGGAGCTCCTGCTCTCAAGCCCCACTGGCCTTCAAAGTCAAATGCTCTGGGGGCTCCTCCTCCCAATGCCAGACCCCCAGGCTGGAGAGCCTGATGTGGGGCTTAGAATTCTCACTCCTGTGGGAGAACCTCTGCAATATAATTATTTGCCAGTTTGTGGGTTGCCCACCCAGGGGGTATAGGATTTGATTATATCACAAAAGCACCTCTGCCACTGTTAGATCGTGGCTTCTTCTTTGTCTTTGGATGTAGAATATCTATTTTGGTAGATTCATGTCTTTTTTGTTGATGGTTGTTCAGTAGTTAGTTGTGATTTTGGTGTTTGGGTGAGAGGAAGTGAGCTCAAGTCCCTCTACTCCACCATCTTGTCTGTACCCTCAAGGGTATGTTTCCTCTTGTCATAGATTATAAATCTAACTACTGCAAGTAGGCCTGTTCTGTTTATTAAAAAATTATCTGCTTTTCGTCTTGAATCTCACAAACTTCTTTATAGGTAATTAAAATAATTTAAAATAAACAAGTTATTTCTTAGGATTATTTAATATTTTCTTTTCAGCTTGTTTACTGCACTTCATTTGACATTCGTAGTTTTTTAAAAGCTCTAGGAAATGATAGATGTTCATATCTAAGGTAAATGACATAGATTAATAAAATGGTAGAGTTTAAAATATTTATAATTTTTTGTTAATATGGTATCTAATAATGCAAATAAATACAAATAAATTCTAAAATAAAAGTAAATTCCATTTCCCTTAAGCTCCTTAGTCACTTGAGGCTTTATTTTAAAAGCCAGTTTTACTGGCTTTGTGATTATTTTGTCTTTTTTTAAAAACCACATTTCCTCCTCCTCAGTCCTTCCTCAATGACATGTGCTTGCATGTGCACACATGAAAGTACAAAAATGTACATATATCAGTGAAATACACAGAAATGTACATATATCAGTGAAATACACATGATTGCCAGCTTTAGATGGTTTTATAGACATGTACACTTAAATGATTAAATGATTACAACAGCATGAACTTTAATTATTTGGAAATACATTTCCACACTTTATCAGACTCAAGAATGTAAAAGAGACTAGCTTTAGTTCTCTCAATCCCTTTTCTGCTCAGAAAATTTGACAATTGAAAATATACTTCCTTTTAAGTCTTAATCCTTATCAAGTGATACTTTGATGTGATATGACATTGTTATTATATTATTATATCTTTGATCAGGCATTTAATAGATATGTATGTATGATTAATGAAATTTAAATTTAAGAAATTAGGAACTAGCCTTTGTATATTGACAACATATATTGTAGAGGCAGTTTCTGTGACTGAACAGCACATAAAACACACACACACACGCACCAGAAATGATTCCAACAGCTTAAGCAGAAGGAACTTTTAGATTACTCTGCTTGAACTGATCCTATTGTTAAAGGATTTCATACCTTTCAACATTTAGTTTTTATTTCAGTTTGCTTTTTTACATCTTTCAATTTTATGTTATAACTCTATATTAACTTTATCATTTTATTCCTGACTCATGCTCCAAAACGCTTTGCTGGTTATAGTAATGGATATTTTATTGGATTGTAGTTCTTACAGGAAATAAACTGATAAATCTTAAGTGTACTTAAATTGTTTTCACAGTAAAGCAGAATTACTTAGTAGAATTCATAAGAGAGTATAGGCAGGATGAACACCATGAGCAGTTTTATTATCATACCAGCTGTATAGTAACTATGCATTTCGTATGTGTCCTTGCATATATGAAATGGGCGCAGCAGTACCACTTGTAAGCTTTTCCAGAGTCAGAATATCTTTATAGAAAGTACACCTGGGTTTGGAGACAGATAAAGTTTTCCAACTTGCCTGTTTCACTTAATAGCCTGTGTGACCTTTAGCAACTGATTTCAACTTCCTAAGTGCCAGTTTCCTGTGCTTTTGAAAAGGGACAAAAACAGACATAGTGCATTCTTGAGAGGATTCATATAAATTACTTGGTACAGTGCCTGCCATATAACTATATTCTGTTAATGGCATCTATTATTGTTAGTAATAGTTGTAGTGGTAAAGATTACAGAGGTAGAGGGAAATGTGAATATAAGTAACTACTCTTAGTAAGTTTGTAAACTATGCATGTTTTCTTTGGTTTATATGCACTCATTTATGGTAGCAGGCTTTTATTATACAGATGTTATATTACTCTTAATGTCAGATGAAATTATTTGGAAATTTAGAGAGAAAATCATTATATATTTTTTAATTCATATAGCAGTATTATGTAAAATTCACATCTTTGACATATTCAAAAGTCAGATTGGTCAGCAGTGTAAAAACAGCAAATATAAATAATGAAATTCCTCTTTTTCATCCCATTTGGTTACATTTTTCCACAGAATATGCTAGTTATTTTTCTTTTAGTTAATTCTAAGCACACATGTGTTACGAATCTGAATTAAGAAAAAAGGGTGTGTTTTGTTAAGAATTATTGATATTGTCAGTGCTTGGAAAGGAAAATTTAAGCATTTAGATATTTTGTTTGGGGTATAGAATTATTTATAAAGTGTATCTACCAAAAGTTGAGTTGTTTTAATATTCCTCTATCTGTCTGAGAGGGGTTAGACGAAGGTATTGCAGTGTTTGCTTACATACGAAAATACTGAAAGAAAGCCACTTAAATCACATGTATGTGTAAATTTATTGATGGTCCAGAAAAATAAAGTTTCATGTGCTTCAATTGTTCCTCTTTTCCAGGTTGCTTCCTTCTAATTTTGTCTTTTATACAAGGTGAAAAGAAGTATTTAAATAAGTTCTTTTGTAATTTAGTTAAAATATTCTTATGGCCTTTCACTGTAAAATAATACTTCAAAAATTAAGGTAACTCTGAAATCCTTTGATGTAGAATTCTATCCTTTGTGGCATGGACTTGATTTACCACTCTAGTCTCATTTCGCACTATTGTCCCTTTCATTGTCTTTCCTTAGGCAAGTTTGAACTAGTAGCTGTTTATACATATCTTTGTCAGGGTCTCTCTGACTTTGAAATATTTGCAAATGTCATTGCCTGAGAAAGACCCCTATCCCTTCCACTCCAAGTGGCTAATAATAATTCATGTTTCTCATCTTAGTTGGGACATCAGTAGCTTCTGCATTCTAGTTATTTAACTCTCCTATGTTTCCTCTCCAACACACACATATCTCCAGCTTCTCTATAGTACCTTTACCTTATATAATGAGTACTAATTGTTTTTGATTTCTCTGTCTTTCCACACTGGAAGTTTTGTTTTTTTTTTTATAAAAGAAACTATTTTTCCCCCCTCATGTCCCCTGTACCTTGAACAACACCCATAATGTGCATTTAATAAAAATTATAGATGAATTTAAGGTGTGCAAATACATTTGCATCAGAAAGGTGAAATGTCTATTTCTCTATACTGAAATAAATCAGTTTTAATCAAAATGTTTATTGTGTCAAATCAGTGTGGAAATGAAAATATAATGATGCTTTGTTTCTATTCCTCTATTATATATATAAATATATATATATAGGCAATTAGTATATATTCATTTCTTACATAAGAAATAAAAATTATCTGCAGTTCCATCATCTAGTAATAGTTATTTTTGTTGTATATTTTCTATTTTGTTATCTATAATACTCTTGTTATTATATATTAAATTTGTCGATCCATATATTTCCATCTGTCTTTCAGAAATTCAAAAGACTCATTAAGACTTATCTCCCAACAACTATATAGTCTTTATTTAACTCTGTTATAGAAATTATCATAAAGTTCCATAAATGTTCTTCCTACTAAATAAAATTAACTTACGCTGAATTACTTAATTCTTAATTCTGTGTACCTAAGTCAATTGGAAACATTTAATTTACTCTCCACATTTGAATATGGCATACAAGTGTATATATAATAAATAATTCAAATATGGTATATTTGTTGTGGAAATGCCTGCAAAAGGGAGTAGCAGTGAATTTTTCATTAGAAATGTCTGTGCTTTTTTCTTTTAAAACCTCTGAAGATAGCTATTCTTTATTTAGAGTGTATTTGTTTTGCTTTTATTAGGCTTTTGGTTAATGAAGCTTTTCGAGTTTTTCATTTATCTTGATTTAAATTTCCTTAGTCTTAAAACTCAGGCCAATGGACCAGAGTTTACCAGTCCTTTTCAACTCCTATCTTCAGAGTGGAAGCCCTTGAAAATAAAAAAATGTGGGGAAAGCATAATGGGAGTATTTGCTATCTATTCTTCCCCACTGTATGCATTAGAGTGTAGTTTCTGATTCATATACAAACATTTATATACCTACAGATTTATAACTTATTTTTCTAATACTTAGGACTCCAACCCATTTCAAAAATTTTTCTAAACAACCATTCACTGAGAGCAAATGTTATTTGTTCCTTTACCTGCTACTACCTTTTTGCTCTCTTCCCAGTTCCAAAAGAAGTCTAAATAAACACAACTTGTTATGTCTTGTTTTAAATTTATTTTGGAAAATGTGGCCACATTTTCACTTATCCTTTTCAAACAATTAAAACCTTCCCTTTTTACATGATATCTTCTTGAGTTATCTAATCTCCATTTTCATTTTTGTCTGAATAGCAGCACTAGAAGTTTTGTAATAGGGAAGTTAGAAGGTTGGGACATTAATAGTCCATAAAATATTTATTTTATATATTTCAGTGTCAAATTATGTTTACCTAAATTATGTATGTACTTTGATAAACAGCTTGGATAACTTGCATATATCAGGAAGAATTTAAAGCAAAGAGAGGGTGAACGGAGAGGGGAAGGGAGGGGTGGCAGAGGGGAGGAGAGGAAGAGAGGAAACAAGTTTTGGTAGTGAGGTTTGTGATGACCACTGTCTCTCCCTGGAAGAAGTTAAATGATGAGTTAAATCAGTTTTTATCATTAAAATATTATACAACTATTTTATTGACCAAGTAAGAGAAACAGATTCTCCTTTAAAGCAACATAAGGCAAAACCAGAATCTAGTGGAATCATGTGAACTTCTTGGGAAACTTAAGTTACTTAAACTTTGTAAACTGTATTGTTCTCCTTCAAAATGAGTGGTAATAGTAGTAAAACTCCCAAGATGAGATGTGATCATGTGAGTACAGCACTCCCAGCTGTGCCAGACACACAGTGAACACATTACAATAATTATGCTCACGATCTCCTTTTAAGTGATACATTTAGTAATAAGAGGACCCCAGCCAGAGGCCCAGTCACATTACTTAATCAGAATTAGTACATTTGCATTTGAATTATGAAATCCCAGACATCCTTCATGCATTATGTCCCTTAGTTATAACAGGATTGGAGTCATGTCAGTTCCCTTAAACAACAGACTTCTAAATGTGTAGATTCCAGAAGGAGACAATTAAGAAGCAAAAAAATAAAGATAAAAAAATATAAATATGCTAAATGGAATACACTGGATGGTATTATTTATTGAAATGTTTTGGATTTTAAATGTAAATGCTCTGAAAAGAGATCCGTAAAATCCTATCAATTTAATTTACCAAACCGAACAAAACACAACAGCTAACAAAAACAGTATAATCATTTGATCTTACATTTAAGCAAATCATGTCTCTAGCATTCAACCACGATCCTGACTCAGTGGTTCCTATACTAAAAGAAAAGATGCCAAAGATGGAGTCATTATGACCTGAAATTTAAAGCTCTAAATGTTTAAGCTGATAAGTAAAGCACCGCCAGAATGAAGTATGCACACAAAGAATCATTAATTGTACAGTAACCAAATTTGAATTAGTGGGGAATACTAGTGTAGAAGCACATGACTCACCAACAATGTGTTTTTGGTTTTGCTTTTTTTTTTTTTTTTTTTTTGCAGGACAAAGTTCAGCATTTACAGAAGGCTTTTGCTTCAAGAGTAGATAAATCCACACAAACTGAACTTCTAGGCTATGATGTAAGTAGCTATATAAAACCATTTTTATCTTTTTTATTGGTATTCAGACCTCCACAGCTTATTTACTTCTGCTGCTGCTGTGCCCATGCATTGATTTCATAGGATTTAGTGGTTCCCCATTCATCTTTTGCTCTTAAATAATCCCCAAATACCTTCTGGGACTGAAACAGATAATTACAGGCACCGACTAGCGTACCAGTGTCTTATTAATTTCTTTAAACCAACAGCTCTAATACAGTCTTTTGAATTAGTGAATTTGCAGACATGTGGAAGAGACATATTAGAATACTAGGACAATTTATTTTGAAGAGAGTACTAACTTATTAACTGTTTGATAAAGTTACTATGTTTGCAATCACTAAGGGCCAAGCATATCATTTTTACATTCTGGCACATAAAAGGAAACACAGCTTTGCAGAGAAATTTACAATACTATTTTAGCTCTTGGGCTTTGGTGCAGGTTGCAGAAAGTAATTTAACTGAAAGTTAGCATTTTGTTCTCAGTGTGAAATACTTGTTGAACTGTCAAAATAGGATTATAAAACATGTTTTAATACAAGATGGCTTCTAGTAACACTAAATGATTTTTGACAACTTTGATTCAAATACCTGTCTTAAATAAAGCAATGAAATTTTCACGTTGCCTAAGTTCATGACTTTAAATTTCCTTTTGATGGAAACATAAGGGAATTATCTTCTGTATCTTGTATCTAACGTTTGTGAGAAATCTCTTCTTTTTAAAAAAATGTATTATTTTTACCACTTTATTGACAAGTATTAGAAGAGAGAGAATTTTAAGTTTGATGAAGGGGTATAATGGTAAAATGTATGTCTATCTGCATGTCCTTGTGTTTATAACATAAATTTGATGTTACCATTGTGTTGCCTTTCAAAGTATATTAACATATTTAAAATAAAGCTGTCTCTATGAGGATATAAACCAAAGTTTTCAATTCCAGAAAAAATTGTTTTCAGATATTTATGTACATTATTTTTTAATTTAAAAAAACATGAAAAGCTATGCTTTTCTTTTGTGTTATTCTCTTACATTCATTTAATGTTTATTCTAGATACCTAAATATTCTAGATATCAATATTCTGACTATAATACTTCTTGAATACCAGTGCTATATGTTATTTAAATGATACTAATGTTTAATATTTTTTAATATAAATGGTTTTTATTAAGTTCAAATGGATTTTACCACAATAATTCAATAGAGGAGGTAGCTAAGTTGTAGCTACTAGCAATTTCCTATGCATTTTAATGCATATCTATGACCCATACTTCTCTTGTTTTTACAAAATTTCTTATATCAATGCTATTTAGTTCTCCAGACATGTAAATAAAAATTTTAAAAGCCATGATCATAGTTAATTCTTCATCATTCATAGCTTCTTTTCCTATCTGACAGTGAGAGCTTAATGTATTTTACTGGTTAAAGAGTAATAATTTTTTGGTAGTGAGTCCTTAAAGGATCACCTTGTACAAGTTTCTGATATGATTTGGGTAGTCATTAACATAGAATGATATGTTCTAAAGATTTCATACTTTATACTTCCTGGTGATATATTGTAGGACAATCATCAGAATCAGCAAATTAATTACCAAAAATATGCATCTAGAACCCTATGCCAGTAACCAGATGTAAGTGTTGTAATAGATTTTAGGGCAATTTGTATTGAAAAAACTGGGGAGGGAAATACTTTAAATAAACAAAATAGAAATAAGTAAAGCATTTTAAATGTGATAAATTGTGTGACTATTTGGAATATTATTCATCAATAGTGTAACTTTTTTCATGACTGAAATATATTTTCTATACTTTTCAATATCTATTTATAACTCAATTTTTACATTCTTATATTCAATAAGAATCATTATCCTTTGACTTTAACATTTTGCTCACATTTTCTCAGGAAATATAATTTGACATTTTAATTTTTCACAAATATATATATACCAACTGTACGCTATATTTATTTGTAATTTGCAATAGTATTTATCAGAAAAAATGAGAAATCTTGTAGAAATCATGCACATTATGGATGATTTTTTGGTCTATTTTTTTTCTAAAACTCAATATTCGCCACAAATTGTTCTTTACAGATCATTATGGATCATGTTTCAGTGATATGAATGTCAGTATATAAGGGACTACAAGTATCTATTAATATAATTTCCTTGGGAAGACAGCTGTTACTACAATTTTGCTTAAGAAAGGAAATAGAATCCCCAGAAGATACTAATTATAATGAAAACTATTAAAATAAATTTCCAAATATAGACTACAGTGAATAAGTTCAAAGGTTTGTACAATAAACAATTTCTAGCCTGTAACAGATTTATCAGGAGACTTGAAACTAATGTTAGAATACAGTCTGCTCTGATTTCTAATGCACATGGCAAGAATTATTTAAAAGTAAATTCAGGACTTCCCTGGTGGCACAGTGGTTGAGAGTCCACCTGCCGATGCAGGGGACACGGGTTCGTGCCCCGGTCTGGGAAGATCCCACATGCCGCGGAGCGGCTGGGCCCGTGAGCCATGGCCGCTGAGCCTGCGCGTCCGGAGCCTGTGCTCCGCAACGGGAGAGGCCACAACAGTGAGAGGCCCGCGTACTGCAAAAAAAAAAAAAAAAAAGTAAATTCAGAGTATCTCAGCAAGGGCCTGTAAACACAATAGTTCTTGTGATGAGGGAGATTGTTAAATAAATGATGAATGTGTCTTAAATAATCAATGCCAGTTTAACCTCTTTCACCCTCCTCTGTCTTCACAGGCTTAGTTTATTGAAAGATCAAAGAATAATTTCTTAGGTGTCACTTGAGTTATTAAAACTGGAGAGAATATGAATAGATTTGTCAGGTAGCAATGTTGCCAATTACAAGATTACATTAAGAGGTAGGCAAGATTCTTCTGATCACATCAGTTGTATAAGTAGATGCTTCAACAAAGCACATATGCTGCCTATAAATACTTTATAGTTTGAACTACTGCAAATAACATTTTGGTTAAAGTAACTGAGCATGAACAACCAAAATGCTATATTCTGGCAGTGAGAAAATTCAGATCGTTTTACTAATTTGACACGTTTATGGACAGTTTTTTAACTTCCTTTTGATGGTCTACAGAAGATTGTCATTTTAAATGTGGCTGATTGACTTTGGGTGTAAATTTTCCTTTCAATTAGTGCCTGAACTTGACTCAGAACTGTCACAGGATCTCTAGATTACTCTTAGAGGCAGAAGCACTAAAGTTTTAAGAAGATCTTCCTTTCATTAGTATGTGTTTTACACTTATATTTAAAAAGAAGTGTTTAGTTGAACTAGGAATGCTTTGTTCATATTTTCTTTAAGAGTTTTAAAGTTACCAGGTATTTCATCAAATACTAGTAATCACTGTTAGTCTAAATATCATTAATGGTTTTCATTTGACTATTTAAAATCAACCGAATTGTGACATCACACATTTTGTCTGTCATGTATGAGTGAAGCATAAATCAGTTTAGAAATGTATGCTCACAGCACTGTGTGTTCTCCAAATATTTTAACGCATTTTCCAAATGGTGGGATTTACTTTGTAAATGCAGTTTTCTACTTAAGTAGTTGCATTATGAATACACACTTTGAAAAACTCAAAACAATCACCTATGTATTCTCAATTTATGCTATTTTTCTTAGATTTAATTTTGGATCCCTCCCGGCACAGTTAGTAGTGTGCAGGGAGTTCTAACAAATATGAAATAGTTCATCATGTAAGGAATAAAAGTAATTAGTTTTTACTCTAATTGTTTTATTAGCTATTAGAGCAGGAGAATATTTTGTGTTATGCTAACACGTTATGTCAGCTTATGGGTTAAGCCCAATGCTAAGAATTGAATAACTATCAGTTAGGCTCCCTCATCCAGCTGCTAATAAACTGTAGTTTCTTAAACCTATTTTGGATCCATTCGTTGCTATCATCTTTCTTAAATTCAGTGCTTATCCTGATCAAATATCAGTGTGCCCTAGTGTTTAGTAGATGAGTACCTTTCCCCAATATGCTTCATTCTTTAATATTTACTTATCTCAGGTATTTCTGTTAATTTTTACAAGTTAAAAAAAATCAGATTTCAAAACTGAATGATATATTCTAGTTTTTCTTTTGAACTACAGTTTTTCATATTACATTAAGGGTAACTTTCATATAGGAACATTGATTAAAAACACTGGAAACATTGACTGCCACAGGTGCTTGTTAATATTTAATGGAGGAATCAGCTTATCTTTTGGTGAAATTCTAAGGGCATCACTTTTGAAGATTCATACATGCATCGTTCAACAAATATTACTAAGTGCTTACTGGAAACCAGGCCTTGTTCTGGGTACTTGAGATACATCCTTTAACCAAACAACAAATAATCCCGCAGGGAGCTTGCACTTTATTATACTTAAAGTAAAAAATATAATAAATAAGTAAAGTGTATGGTATGTTAGAAGCTACTAATGCAATGTAAAAGAGAAAAATAACACAGGGAAAAGATAATTGTGAATGTAGGGATGTGGTCAGGGCTATGATCCAAAAATTTTAAATAGAGTGACCTGGGCAGGTCTGAGGATGAGGTGTGAGATGTGAGACTTGAAGGAGGTGAGGTGAAAAATCACCTTTAGCCAGAAATCCTTTTGTGATGTGCTCCTTGCAACTCCTCAAAGACCCTCAGTCAGAACAAATTGCTGTTCTATTGGCTGCAGGCCTAGAATAAGAATAGTTTGCTTCATTTAGAGGCCCTGCAATATGAAAAAAAAAATGCATTCTGGACAATTAAACCCTAGAATCAGACCCAGTGCATCAAGAGACTCACATTAGGGGAGCCCAGACCACCTGAGGGAACAGCCTGCTCAGCCTCTTTCGATTATATTCACTTAGGGGCACTGAGAAGAAAACTGTCGAATCGGCTATACTATGTAAATTACATTTGCTTTTCTTTCTTTTTTTGCATGCATTCTCTCCAGCCTCTTCTCTGTGTACCACTCTTCTTCCAGCCCAGGCAGAGCTGAATCTATAAACTTTAAATGTATAGTTACACTTCATTGTATATCGGCACATCCCATTTATTAGAGGTGTGCTACTAACAGTGAACAAATAAAGAAAGCACTCAGTAATTACTTGGTGAAAATTAAATGACTAGATTAAGACTCTAATGATAATTTTTTTAATGATAATTTTATAATCATAAAATCAGTAACAAATCAGTATGCATTGTTTTACTTTATTCACAAAAATCATACAGAAGTACATTCTGCTATCCTACATTTTTATTCTATATTTCTTTGTTATATCTAACAAATATTTTGCAGTGACTACTTTGTGCCTTTTAGAAGACGTATTAAATGCAAGTCAGCATAGACAACCAGTGATTTTAAAACATGGGTGACAACGTGCAGTTGTCCTTAACAGTATTGCATTGAATGGTTCCTTTTAAAATTCTGAATCTTTATGTAGGAGCTAGATCATTCCTGGAATGTCTCCAGGTCTTTAATTCATTTCTGGCTACATAGAATTGGTGTTAGTGAACGGATAATTCTTTCCTTAAGTGAATTTGTGGTTGAAATTCTCATGGGGAAAATAGCAAGGCTTAGTGTTAACTATGAAAATTCTCATAATTGTAAAAATATTCATTAAAACAAAGCAAAAGAGCACACCCACAAATATTTTATATAGCTTAAATTATGTAGGGGAGGAAAAATAACTTTCCCTCTAACCTTCTTGGCTGAGGTCTGCCCACCACGGTAATAGAGACAGAATAACTGGAGAAAACAAACAGAAGTTTAGTAGCGTGTATACTTCCTGTATAAGTGGGACATACCCAGGAAAAGAGTAATTCCCTGATATGGCCCAGACCACCAACTTAAATACCACCTCCAGCTGAAGGCAAAGAAAATGGGGGTAGGGAGGGCAGTAATGGGAGGTTACCAGGAAAAACACAGTAAACAAGGGTATGGTTGTTGTGCAGATTTAAGTTGGTGCCCTCTTCATTGATAGCATTTTCTAGAGATTGGGTCATTCTCTTCCTGGTACCGAGAGAGAGACGCCCTTACAATTGGAGGTTTGTCTTAAAAAATGTGAATTCTTCTTACAAAGGGTAACTTCTCAGTTTTTTAGAGCTTCTCCTGCTGTTTCTTAAAAATAACCAGCTCAAGATAATCCATTTGCCAAAGAGGCATGTTTTGTGCTAGTATATTTTGCTCCCTTTCATCTACTAATAGTGATGATCATATTTGCTTAAAATTATGTTGACTCTGTGATAGCATTGATAGGAGAGAAGAAAAGTAGATATTTGTTGAAAAGAAAATTTCTCCCAACTCACTTCTACTTCCATCTCATAGATTGCCATTTCTATAGGAAACCTAACTTCAGAATTTCAAATATTTGCCTTAGAAAACTTTAGAAGTTATTTTAGTATTTTCCAGTGTGCTAAGTGGCATTGCATAATAGGGGGTCCCTTCTGAAGGAAGAAAACACAATGTATACGCTAAGGGCATCTCTCAATATCTGTTTATGATGTACTATGCAGTTGTAGCTAATCATAATTTGTATTAATTTAAGCTCTAAGACTTTCTTCAAGTACTTGTTCAATGTAAATCTTTGGAGATTTATATTATTCCTAGGGGAAAGCAATGGTTTCCTTTAATGTGGTCTACAATCAGGAAAATCTGTAAAAGGAAATTTATTCTTTAAATATATATATACACATGTATCTTTGCAATATAAATACAAAATATTTATATAGATAAATATATATATATACACCAAAACACATAGTCTCTCGATACATACAGAGAAACACCTGCATGATATAGGTATAAAAAATAATCTACTTTTATTTACTTATTATAGAAGGTAGGATTCGATGCAAATTTTTTTAAACTTTTGTATGTATATACTAAGAATTAACAAATTATACACTAATATGTTTTAAATGGCTATTTGAATTTTAATATGATTAAACTGGATTCATACAAATATTGGCTGAGTATATTTGTAATCCAATGATATTATACTTTGTATAAATTAATATTTAAATGTTTTTAAAGGTAATAGTCACAATGACTCCCTAAAAACATTACTTTTTCAATATGCAGAAATCATAAAACCATATATTCTAAATTGAAATGATAATGATGACAATTTTTTGCCTTAGCATAACGATGTGACAGTACTTTATTTTTTTCATTATACCAACTGATGGCTTTTCTATTTTGTCATGGTTGAGGCTTTGTTTAATCAGGCTATCAGATTTAGTTAATTAAATTACTTCATTTTTTCCCCCTTCAGTTTTCTTATGATATCTGCTGTTCTCTGACAATCTCCTGCTTGTAACTTGATTTCAGCAGCACAAAATAGGATAATATCTGTCAAGATCATTAGCACTCATAATGGTCTTTCTCTATCAAGAAGTTTCTCAACTACTTAACTCATACTTTGGAACTTGAGAATACTTGTATAGAGGAAGAAAAATTATTTTCCCTCTACCCTTATAATACAGAGTAACAAGACAAAAACATGTTTAGTAACATGTGTACATATGGTATAGATGGGAGATACACAGGAAAACTAGGTTAATGCCCGAAATGTCCCAAGCTACCTTCTTAAATACTATCTCCAGCTAAAGACAAAAGAAAGATGTTGGGCAGCAGGGAGGCAAATTATAGAGGTTATCAGAAAAAGTAGAATAAACCAGGGTATGGTTGTTTGGCATATTTAAGTTGGTGCCTTCGCCATTTATAAAAGTTTGTAGAGATTTAATCATCCTCTCTTCTGGGTATAGAGAGGGAGATACCCTTAAACGTAGAGATTTCCCTTATAAATGTTAATGTCTCTTACAAAAGGGTAACTTTTATTTAGTTTTCAGAGCTTCTCCTGTGTCTGCAATTACTTAGAAATAATCAGCTCAAGATGATCCTTATGCCAAAGAGACATATTTTAGGGTGTCAAATTCTGCTCCCCTTAAGTCCTGCCTTTAAAACTTCCCCAAGAAGTCCCACAGTTCAGGAGCTGAGTTGATAAGTTGATCCATTATTTCACTGAACCAGTGTCTTAGTCCTGAGAATAGGTCAGTCTAGTTAAACTGTTGTGTCTCATTTCAGAAGTGGTCTTGCAAACGGGCTTCCAAGGTTAGGTCTATACTGTGCTTGCAATCAGGTACTTAGTAAGAGGCATTTCTGTAGAGAAAGAAAGATAAAGAGTAATGATGAGAACAAACTATAACTCAGTATCTGAATCCAGGCACAAGATTTCTATATGTCAGGCTCAAAGCATCTTTTTCAGTTTGATTGTCTCTGATATTATCAGGTGTTTAGGTAAACTTGGAGTGTCCCACGTATCAACAAACATGGAAGATTGTCTATACATGAGCTGTTGTGGTGATTTCTCTGAAGTTTATATCAAGTTGTTCACATTCAGTTTGCAGAACTTTAGGAAAGGGCTTTTCTTTTCACCCATTCCAAGTTAGAAGGGTGGGAGAAAATTGGAAGTGAGTTTGAAGAGTTGTAGCAAGATATTTGAGGAAACTGAAAGTTTCCATTCCAGTTTGCAGGTAAAAAAAATAATAATAATAATAAAAAAATAATAGGACTAGTATCTAATATCCACAAAGTTATGCTACTAAAACATGTCCCTCTATAATCACTCTCATTTTTACCAAAGACGATCACAATAAGACTAAAACGTTTGCAAAATAGGTCTAGTCTCATTAAACTTGGCCTGATTATTTACATAAGTGCAGCAAGAATAGTGATTGTACAGGTTCTTTTTAAATCTGCTTTGCTAGAACTTTCATAAAGAATCACAGATTGAACCTTAAAAGCCTCAAGGCTAGGAAGCCAAGCCAAAATGTTGCCATCAGACTTTGCCTGCAAAACCTATATGTATGTATATCTCTTCTCAAGGTATAAAAATATCTCGAGGTTCCTGTACCTGCCAGAAAGTTGAACTTCCTTATTCACCTGGGAAGGTTGCTGGGAACCCTGTAAGCAAGGTACCAGGCTATTTTTCTAAGGGACATTATTGGCTTCATAAAATCAAACTTAGTTTCTTAAAGTTACGTGGTCATCTGATTCTAGGCACATTCTCAAATATGACATTTCAGTCAAAGCCTTGGCAATATAGCCAGTGTTTCCAGTTTTGTCCTGTTATAAGAACAGAATCTTATTGAATTTATGCAAATAAGTATAAAAATACTTACAGTTTCTGAATTATGGAGGGATCAGCTAGGGAGAAGAAGTAATTGTTTCATCTTTATTCACAAAGTCATACTTTGCCAAATTGCTTTAATTCATACTTAGGTCAAGAGAAAAGAAAAAGGTTTCCTTAAGTCTAGAAAAACAAAACATTAAAGAACCAGCAATGTTTCAAACAAAAAGTCATAAAGATTATATTCATCCTCATCACTTCATTCATTCCCATGTTATTAAATCTCACTCTTCATTAATCCAGTTCTTGGATTATTTCTGGTAATTCTTACCTAGTTGGGTTTCATGATCTTAAAGTTATCAGGAATTTGTATTCTAGAGTGCTTGTTAGAGTCCTTTTCATGAATTTCCTTGAAGATTAAGCACTTTGGCAAAAGCATGAAAGTGAAATAATAACTGTCTGTAAATGACAAATACTTAAAAATAGCTACTGTTAAAGATCGGATGAGAGTGCATAACAATGCAATTGACAAGGAAATTTGCTTATGTGTCTGACATACATTTTAAGATAATAAATAGAATTATTTTATTACCAGTATAGATCAGATTTTTAGGAATTTCATACCTCATACATTTGCTTAGCCAAAAACACATCTTACTTTCCTTGCAGTTGTTTCCCTTACTGTTTCTACTAGTTTTAATCACATTAATTAGAATTTTTAACCCTTATGAACTTTATAGTGAAAACTAAAAAGTAAGCAATTATAAACGGTATGTTACTACAGTTTTCTTTATATTGGCAAATTAATTATTAATACATTTTATAATTTAGGAAGCATGTGCTCCTTTTAATAGTAAAATCTTTCGACGTGGCACAAGAAATGTTTACTAACAAACCCAAATGTAATTAGTTCCTCTATAATAGGAAGCCAAAAGTAGATAAGCTTATGTTCAATAATTGATGTTTAATATTTTATCTTATTTGGAAATAATCTAGATATTTGATAAATTTCTGTCGCTTAACTCAGCAAAATTCTAAGGATTGAAGTTACCAAAAGGATTTGGGAAACTATTTAAATAGATGTACCATAATACATAATTATTGCTAAAACATTCACCTAAAAACTCTTATCCTTTTTAAATCACTTGTTCTCAACAATTATGTTTAAACTACTCATGAAAATTTTGTGAGATATTTGACAAAGTCAGCCATCATCCTGAACTATTTTTCTTGTTTACAAATTTTGTTAACAGAGGTAATATGAACTTTCTTTAACTAGTAAACCAAAGTAGAATGAGAGTTGGATGTCTGCATTATATTTAATGACACTGAAGACATGTCTATTTTAATTAAACCAACAAACTTCAACTAGCTTTATTTACTGGAGATCACCCAAGATTCTGTGTTTTTTTTTAATTGGATTAGTTTCTATGTTTCTGAGAGTTTTAGGAATACTTAATTTATAAAGCACTTATTTTAAGTCAATTAAATAGAGCTCTTTTACAGATTAATTTTAGCAATAACATCTGGAGGTAGAAAAATACCACACATCTACAACATACATATATAGACATGTGTAAACATACAGATACAAATATATATCTTATAGCTTTCATTTTAAAATTTTAGCTATGAGTCAGGTACAATATTAGTACCTGACTAGTTTATAACAGACTCACTAGTTTATAAGAGAACAGTTGGGTCCAAATTGTGTTTCTGGAAGTTTGTCCACTAAGATGGGTAAAGATTCTTTTTTCCTTTTTCCTACTAGTATTTGTGAAAGAAGAGACTTGGAATTATTCATTTGCCCATTTTCCAAATAACTCCTTTTTTCTCTTTTTGATGAGAAACATCTCCCTAAAGTTTACATTTCAAGGATTGGTTCTTAGGTCCTAGAGAAGAAGGGGTAGAAAATTTTTAAGATGGGGTAGAAAATTTACATTTCAAAAACACAGAAAGTATCCAAATTTTCTCCAAAATTGAGTTTTGGGGTATATTTGCATATTATCGGAGGCCGGGAATAATTACTATTTAAACTTTCCTTATTTTTCTTAGGTGCAGGATAGTACTGTTTCCAATGTCCTGATCTTTTGCAAGCATTTTGAGATGAATAGGGGACCTTTGGTGGTGTGGGTAAAAAGGATAGGTGGACTTTGAATTGTTTCTGGAGCTGCAACTCTGGTTTTGCAAAGATTTGAAAAACAAAGTTGTTTCTAATTCCTCAAAGAATTTGGTTGTAGCCTAAATGATATCAAGGGACTAACCTGCCCATTCAACTACATTTTTTTCAATTTGCTTCATATCAGGTAGAAGATTTCCAACTAAGATGGAAATCAAGATCTCTATATTCTGGAGCTTTAGGGTTTAATGCAGTATGCCTTTTAAAAATCTATATAAAGCATTCAACAAAGGCTTTACAATGCTCTCCTTTTTTTTTTCCTGAGTGTACAATTCAACCTTAGACCAATTAACCTTAAGTGGGAAAAAGCCTCTTCTATTGTTTCAGTCAGCACCTGAACATCAGCCTCCAGCTGATCCATTTCCTGATCATTTGTAGGAGGGCCTGGGAGAAATTCTGGTCATCTGTTTCTTCTGTGAGGGGGTTTTCCCAAGAGGCCATCTGGTTTATCTGATAAGTACAATACAATCATGGGTGGGAAGAACACCGTTTAGCTACCAATCAGGGTTCCAGTGAATGTGACTGTGGATGTCCACTGATCTTTCTAACTGTCCTCTAAATTTGATAGTATCTTCTGAAAGTTGTGGTTAATGAGGCTTTGTAACTTCATCTTGTCAAAGGGGTCTGTAAGGCAAGCCATTTCAATTCTTAGTGTCCTCTTTTCAATCTGGTCTGTCCATAGTACCAAAAAGACAGTTGTTAGAATGAGAGCTCTCTAAAAATTTTTCAAGTATAGAGGTTTTTCCAACTCAAAGGATTCATCATCTGGCCATTGACAAGTAGGATCTTATATATCTCAATAGCAACTCAAACCAATAAGGCTTTTTATGGCTTAACCATAGATGCAAGAGGCATCCCAAAAGAGTGTACAAAAGCTGCAGCCATCACAAGATCCTGAAAATCCACTCCCAAAGTTAGCCTAAGAAAGCAAAGACCCTCATTGTCACAAGTGGTAAGAATGGTATAGTGACAATGGTGTCTCCGGTTTTCCGTGAGAACGTGTGATGCATTCAGTTACATACCCGCTAATCTGTGACACCAGGCAGGTGCTACTAGAATGGGACTTTTCCAGCATTAAAGAGACAATGAAATTTGAGATGTCAAAGGCCCCCTATGGACCGGGACCCCTATGACAAACTCCCCTGGCAGCTGGTGGGGACGATGAGAATGCTGCTGTTGGGCTGTCCACTAGATGCATGCCGACACATGCATCTTCTGACTGGTGGATCCCAGGGAGAATATTCTCACTGGTTACAAGGCCAAGCTTTTAAGGCACAGAATAAAATAGAAGGAAAACCTCTCTAGGCTATGGTTCTCCTCCTTATAACAAATGACAGAAAAGACAGAGATAAAAGCAAACCATTACTATCTCTCTGGGAGGAAAGTGGATCAATATAAAGCAAGAGTACTCATAAAAAAAAATCTTTACCAAAGTTGCTATACCCACGAAACTAATTCACGCAGGTATTTTCTCCCTTTAATCTAAATTTGAAAAGGAAGGGACAAGAAATGCTTACCTTCCTTTCTGAACCAGGCACTATAGAGACAGATCCAGGAGATCTGCCTTTGGTAAGAATTATTACCCTTAGCCAGCTTCTGCCAGTTTTCCAGAATCCCATCTGCAGACTCCAGAGCAAGTATGGTGCCTCAGCAAGCCCCCCATCACGGGTCTCCAAACTGTGGTGGTAGAAAAATAATTTTCCCGCTCTCTGTCTAGGTTCTTGACTGAGTCTCCACTGTAATGAAACACATTAAGAGGAGAAAAACAAAAATGTAATACCACGTGTATCTCCTGTATACATTAACTCCCTGAAATGGCCAAGCCAACGCTTTAAATACCATCTCCAGCTAGAGGCAAAAGAAAGGTGTTGGGCAGTGGGGAAGCCAGTTATGGGAGGTTACCAGGAAAAACACAGTAAACAAGGGTAAGGTTGTTAGATTTAAGTCCGCACCTTCTCCACTGACAAGAGTTTCTAGAGATTTAGTCATCCTCCGCTGCCTGGTACAGAGAGGGAGACACTCTTACAAATGGAGATTGCCCTTGTAAACGTAAATATCTCTTACAAAGGGTAACTTTAGTCACTTTTCAGAGCTTCTCCTGTGTCTGCAGTTTCTTCAAAATAATTAACTCAGTGTAATTTTCATTCCAAAGAGACATATTTGGGGGTGGCCAGTTCTGTTTGCCTTCACTAGCTTTATATCGTCTGCCAATAAAAGAAGTAGTAATCATTTTAGGGAAAAAACATTAAAATATTAGATTATTAGTGTTTCAAAATAAAGATGTAAAGTGTTTTAATAACATAAGTAACTGTAGAGAGGTAAAGAAAAAAAACTTCCATAAATGTTTGGCTTCATACCAAATAGGCAAAGGAATTGGAATTTTCAGAATAATGTGTTACAGAAAGTTTCCTTAAAAAGAGCCACATGTAACATTAATGTCATGCTCTATAAAGTAAGAATATCAGAAAATTACACTCTTTTGTGATGCCACATTTTTAAGATGGTGGTTAGAATTTTACATGTATGTAGCTGAATTACTATAGAGAAAATTTGTACCAAAAAGAGTGTAATTAGCAATTCAGAGTGCTTAAATAGTCATAGTTCTTTACATATCAGAGTTACTTGAGATTTGTCATTACTTTATGAGCTTTGTGCTTATAAGTGGACTTACAGATTTGGATTTACTCCATCAAACTAGAGGAAAATTTGTCTAAGGGTTAGTCTAATACAGAGTAATTTTCACAAAGAAAAATACTCTAAACAGGTTCAGTATTCTCTTGAATTAGAAAAGTATAACCTAAAAATTTATGAATTGTTCTTTTTTTAGCCTAAGACTAGAATTAGAAATAATAGTGCTTTTCAAATTTTAAGATGATAAGATTATATATCATATTGCTCCAAAAATGCTACTTAAAAGTCTTCTTAATTTATGGGAAAGTTGCTACAAACTCTAATTTAGTCTGAAAGGATTAATTTTTCTTCTTTGAGGGAGCATCAGTAATGACTCACTATTGGGACTTTTGTCACTATCAGACAAAAATTACTTGGTGTGAGTGTATATATTACTTTCTACTCTTTTAAAAGTTTTTCCCTCCATTTTGATTTTTATTATGTTAAAATAAACATACAAACACTGAATCTATAGTATATCTATAAATATATTACATGTATATAAACATACATGTGTTTACATATTTTGGGCATTTAAAATGGATATTATTGTACTGTAATATTAATACATTTTTACTTCATAGTTTAAATGACTGAATATCATTCAATCATGTGACCTTTGAAACATTTTTTACTTTTCTCAAGAATTTTCCTTTTAAAGAATGGCATTGTCATATGCTATTACAATTTTGTATCAAGAGAAATTTTGAAAAATCTAACAAAATTGTACATGGTTTTATTCTCCATCTAGCAATACTATCTCTAGAAATTGACCCAGAACATACACATTCCTAGATACCAAATAGCATTTCTATAAGGTTTTCCGTTATGGGCATTATCTGTAATAGGTAAAGATGAAAACAACACAGAATTTCCACCAATAGGGGACTGTTTAGTACTAATGGCTCATTCACAAAATGGGGGCTGTAGAGCCCCCTCCCCCTGCAAAAAGAGGAAACCTTAATGTTCTGGAATGGAATAATCTCTAGACTATATTAATAAGTGAAACAATGAAGGTGTAAAGCCGTTACAATATCAATATCCCCAGAGTGGTTAATCATAAAAAAGTACCTATTTTTCAAATTACTGTTGTCTCTACAGACTAGTTACGGGGAACCATTTATTCTCATTAGTTGAGCTTTAATATTTCCTGGTAATTTCCCCTCCCCTGCTTCGTGTTATACTAGCTAAAAAGGACAGAGAAATATTGGGGCTTTTTGTCCTCACTACATGACAAGTATAGAGTATTATAAACTTTCATAGTAAGAGAAATGTTAGAATCGTATACTTTATGACATTTGTGTCTCTGAACATATTCAATCTATTATAGTATTCCCTTCATTTTTACTGACACTTCTTAAAATATTAAAAGGTGGATCTGTATTAGAGCTTTATTAAAAACACGAATGTCAGGAGTCATAAAATACACGGGAACACAGATTCTAGATTTCTGAAATTTATTTCCTCTGTCTTTTTACATTCATTCAACTAGCATTTGGGAAACAGGTAACCAAACACTGAGTATCTATTAAATGTTTGTTAGCCTTAATGATTCTGAAGGCTTTTTTAAAAAAAGAACGTGTTTGGTTGGCAAATATGTATGTGCTTCTGTGTACAACATACAAGTATAGCCCTGAGTTTCCTTTCATCTCAAGATATTATACTCTTTTTCATTTATACAGTCATTTTTTAAATAAAAGTAAAGAAAGGTATTTCAGGCACTGAGATTGTAGCAGTGAAATAGACAGGTTTTCTTTCTTCGTGAACCTCATATTATAGTGGATGAGGACAGAAAATCAATTAGACATGAAGAAATTGGTAAGAGAATTTCACACAGTGATGAGGGCCATGAGGTAGATAAGCAGAAAGATGAGATTAAGAGATGACGTCAGGTGAAGTAGGAATACTTGTGTCTAGAAAGGACTCATCATGGAAGACCTGAGAATGTTGTTTTTGAGCTGTAACCTGAGTGATGGGTCAGCTGTTCACAAAACTGGAACAAGCCTCTTAACAGGAAAAATCAGATTATGAAGAACAGTCACCTTCCAGTACTGCTTGCTGCTTTAGGACTGACTCACATTAGTTTTGGTCTTGGCTTCCTGCTTAAAGACTCTATACATTCTAATCTATATATCTAATCTATATATGCACCACAGATAAATCTAAAAGAAATAAACACAAACACACAGCTTACACTGTGTTGTATTTCTACTTTAAAACTCTCTCTTAATGGCTCACTAAGGCTTAAAGGATAAAATCCACATTCCTCAAACCAGCGTCATAGCTGCTAAAATTACATCCTTCCCTACTTATGCAATTTTAGCTCTAACTGTTCCCAAACATAAACCTTTTATTCCACTTAAGCTGCTCCAACACAAATTGCTGTTTCTTGTCTCCGTTGTTGTTCAGTGTTTTGGTTCGTCTGTTTTGTTTTTAACTGTTTTATTTAGAATGCTCCTCCCCTATAATGTGTCTCTCTCTTTAGGCCCAGCTCCACTCCCATTTGATTTGGCTACTCAAACTGGGAGTGATCTCTCTTTCTATAGAACAATTTCAGCAGTTACTGGTCCTACATAACCTATCCTGTAGTTGTCAGTACTAGATATTGTTATCAGTTCTATATATTGACATATATAGCTCCTATGTATTGACATAGAACTTACTGTCTTGTAGTATGGCTCATCTTTTCTATATTCATTTCTATCTCTCCAACCGAATTCTACATGCCTTGGAGGCAGCTGCCATATTCTATACTTCTTGGATCCTATATTTCTTTTTATGCACATTACCTGGACAAGGAGTTCCTTTTTTTAAAGGTGAAGTATTTTGAAATGTTTTAATTTCCTATCACATAAAACTGCAATAAAGTATAGAGATTTCAAAATAATAATAATTGCAACAGATTGAAAATTCTTTTGGAGCTTTACAAAAAGGAGATTTACAAAAAGGAGAGCCAGATGGACTTACCTATTAATCATTTAGTTTTTTGGAAATGAAGAATACATAAAAAGTTGAGGAAAACTCGTTTTTTTACTCCACTTACAAAACCAGAGAAATAAAATTTTGCTAATTGGTCTTCACTCTTCACCTTGCTTTTGGTAGTAAAGTATTTAATTGGAAGTTGGGAGCCTGGAAACATTACTAATATAAATATTTTTATTAAGTTTTAATAGCAATTTTTACTTAGAAAGTCATAAGTAGAATAGACTTATATTGGTATGTTGGTCTGTGTTTTTTTAATTTGCGTTTAAACATTTTACATCTTCATATTAAGTAAAATTTCCTTTCATTTTATTAATTTGATGTCATTCATTTGTTTATTTTTGTTTTCTTCTTTTCAAGGCCCTGTGGAATCCTACATGCACTGAAGTTTTATTTAAACCAGTACATATTTCAACCTAGGTTAAATCATTATTTGATAAGAAATGTATCACAAATCTGACATGCTAAATATGAAATCAGTTTTCTATTATTTCATGTGTTAGCTGTTTCTCGGAGTATGTAATACAGAAATCTTTCCATTCCAGATATTTCACACTTTTTGCATTTGTACACAATTGCATAAAATATTAATGGATGTAGATTAAGCTAACATATTCCTACCTTATTGTATTTTTAAAACAAAAATAGACTTATTTTTAAATTGTCTCTATATGCAGCTATTCTGAAGTGTAATATTCCACTTGGCAGGACATATTTTTTGTTCAACCTTCTCATCCATGTCATTTGTCTCTCTGGTTATAGTCTGTTTAATTTCACCACATATTCTATGCACATTAAGTTTCAAAACAGTGCTTCTGGTTTCCCCCATCCTAGTGTGACAGGTCTTACCGAAGAACTAAGTTACCTCTGTTTTTCCCTTGCATTGAGATCAAAAGATGAAAACAGTATGTCTTCAAACGCAATAAATCATGAAGAGTCTTATTCTAACTGTAGAAAGTAAAAAAACTTACTTCTATCTCTAAATAAGTGAAGAAAGTTTTTTGGCTATTGACCTCATATTGAGGGAAGTTTGTTGAATGTGTCATAAAAAAAACACCTGTCTCCTGGACTTGGCATCACTGCCTGATTTCTGTGTGTCCTTGTTTATTACCTTTCTGTAATAGCTCACTTTAATTATCAAGTGGCTGGGTAGCAACAAGGCACTCTTGAGTGTTGTAGTTTATTGCAAGGATAAGTGACAGAACCCAAAGGATGTCTCAGTGTTGTGGTGCAGGACAACAGAAGAGCCATAGAGCTAAGGAGAGGAAAGCAGGTTTTACTGAATTCCCTATATTTTTTAAACAGGAAATGAAATCATCATGGTTAATGATGGTAACATTTAGAAATATGCTATAAAATTTCTTAAATTATTTGAATTATTATGTAACATACAATATGCATGATCAAATGTTGGGTTTAAACCATGGTATTAAAATAAAACTGTAAATATATTTATTTACTTGAAAACATTGTATGTGTCCTTGTTGACTTTGCTGCTTAAAACATCCTTTTATGATTCAAGATACAAAAACATTTTTGTTTCTCTAACAGTTTTCTGGAGTTTATTCTTTTATTCTGTTCTTATCTCTTTCTATTTATTGTCTTATTTTAACATTTGAAACCCATAAATGTAGATAATGTAAGAAATTCTATTACCTGTAATAAAGCACTCCTCTGATAAAGATTTTTATCAGCTTGAATGGTCAATATCATTTTGAAGAAGAAGAAAGAATTCAATTAAAGATATTTTGACTAGGATGCAAGGGAAAAAAAAGAAATGTATTAGCAAGTAGATTAAGTCAATAAAGAAAGGTACTTCTTTCCTCAAAAGCAATGTAGCAAAAATTGTCAATACAGACAAAAAAGCCACCTAACCTGAAAAGCTACCATTTTATGATTGCTCTTTAACACCAGTACGACATTTCAGGCTGCTTCCTCAGAAACCCTTCTTTTTTTCTTTCATGTAATTTTTCTTTTTTAATGGGATTGTGCTGAATATACATCAGTGAACATGTTTCTAGGTTAATTTTACTTTCATGGTGAAATATATTCAGACTCTCCAGAAATGTTTATTATGTAGTTTGTCCATTTAACTATTAAAATGTTTTACATTTCTTCGATTACATTAAACGTGAATTAAAAATAGGGATTAATGGCATGGTTAGTTTTTAGAAAAATGTGCAAGAACCATTATAATTAGTGCACTGTATTCCAAGGTGTAACAAAACTGAGGTTGATGATTGTTTCTCAAAGAAGTAGCAAGAAGCATAAAAGTATATCTGACAGCTGCAAATAGTGCAGCATCAGTATTTATTGATGAAAGGAGCATTATGCTATACTATTATGCCTCCATATCTGTCTGAAATACCCTGACAATAATTAACTAAAAATAAGAGATGAACAAGCTTAATTATATTTATTTTCCAAATGAGTGAAGTGGAATTTGAAGAGGTTGAGTGACTTTCTCAAGTTCATGTAACTTTTCTAACAGACATTAAAGTTCTAGATTGTGCTGTAGGTGTTTCAGATCAAAAGTCAGGATTTTGTTTTGTTTTCCTGACTTCAGAATGCTGGTGGACTGCATGATTGCAAAATTCAATACAAATTATACATGGATTACATATGTGAATATATACACACTTGTATATTATACATGCATTATATATTATTAAAGGTTGGGTTTAATCTTAAATCTGCATTATACTCTAGGCTTAATGGTGATGATATAGATTTACTATGTGAATACCTGTCTAAGATGTATAATATATGAGCTAAGGAATTTATTTTATAATATTAAGAATTATTTTTTCAAATATAAAGACGTGCTTAGAAGGAAAACCAGGAACAGTTTTTTGCTAGGTGTTTTGACAGTTATTAACATATATTTTATTTATATCTTGAATCATTTTGAAAGTTTAATTTTTCATTCCCTGAAATGTATGCATGTTAAATGTTCTTATTTACAATATTTTAAAATATAAGTCACTTATTCTTGGTTAGATTTATGACATATACCTGTGTTTTAAATGATTTTTTAATGAAGACTCTAAAGTAAGTATATGTTACTATGCACATGTGATTTTTATTATGGCACACATAAAAACTTCCTTGCTAAAGTATTCAAAATTGCTATTTTTCATAGTTACCTAAATTTGATATTGTTTTAAATATTTGTTTATTTAGAAAACAAAATGTACGTTTCCATATTTAACTTGCTGCTAGAGGCAGGAAAGTCCAAATTTAACAACAGGATGCTTTTCATGATTTTGTGTTTTGTGCCCACATGTTCACACAGGACTCTCTAAATGCAGTTCTATCATATCTTAATTTCTTACATCTAATCACTCTTTCTAAAAGAAATCTTTGTCTTGGTGCTTTTTGGGGCAACAGTAATCGCCATTATGATATGCTGGCACGTTTAAAGAAAAAACTAATACTAATATATATTTTCAAACACATCAGTTTCATTTGATGTATGTACTTGACACAAGTCCACATGTCAGTGATAGATTGACATACATATCCTCCATTGAAAAGAACTGTTACTCTTGATATTAATAAGCATTAAGAACTGTTAGAATTTCCCATGCCTTCCAAGTGATGTCTGTTGGATATCTAAATTTGCATAATACATTTATACCATTAATTACAATGGAGTAGAGTAGGATAGGCTGTAAAATGGAGAAAAAATGAGAGGTTAGCACTTTTACTTTATTTTTTACTACAAACCAAACATCTTGAGTATATTCATTGGGTGTTCTTTTAACTCTATTTTGTGAAAGCTTCTCTCTTCTTCTCTTTGAATGCTGTATATTGATATACATGTAGGAGGTTGATGAACAGGAGGATGGAATGATAATAAAATATTTTCTGGTAAATGTTCCTAATACCTGAAAACTATTTGTTGCATCCTTAATTTATACACATCATGGTCAGATTGTATACACATACACATATATGAAATAAGGAAACCCTTATTTTAAATTATCTTCTTGCCAATTTCCTTTTTTAAAGAGGAGGAAATTTGATGAAATAGCATATGAGTATTCCTAGGAAAGAAAGGGAAAGAGCAATGACAAATATAAATGCAAAACAGATTCTGATGAAGAAAAACAACAAAGCAAGGGTAAAATGATTGTTGAATACTTCCCCTTAAGATTTAGTTTAGATTTTCTTTTAAGCTTCCAATTTAAAAAAATATATATAAGACTTAAAAGATGAAAGAAGTGTCCTCTCAGCTATAAAGTAGAAGAACCAGTAGCTTAAACTTTGATAAATAGTCTGGAAGCCTTGTGTATTAATACATGTTGAATATAATGACCAGGGAGAGTGAATAAATGTCATGCCTTTTTACTCAGGCTCTTCATGGAAGATTTCTTCTTCATAAAGTTGGCAAGATTCTTGACCTGGAAAGAGATTTATGTGTATCTTTTTTTCCACTAAGAATACCAGAGTAAACTTGAAATAACAAGTAACTTCGTTTGGCAGTAAATATGCTACATGGATTTTAATTTTCTCTGCATCATGGTTTATATATGTTTTAAGAAGTTACTGTGTTAATGTAGATTCAGGGTTTAATTTATATTACTAGTACAATTTTTATACAACTTTATGATTTTTTGGAGATCTTTATCATCATACTGCCATTTTGGTTGTAGCCACATGAATTTGAAGAATAGGATCCTGAAAATTAATGAGTAATCTCTGAAAACCTAACTTTTCTCTTTTAGTAACGCAAATACAACATAAGTAAAAAATTATATATGCATAAACCCATACTCTATATTGTTTTTCTAATGCTTTTTATCATAGTGTAACCTTTAGAAGCCCCCAAAAAATTTAAATTAGTTTGATTTTTAAAAGTGAAAAGCATCTTGTAGTAGAATGTGATGTATACATTGGAAATTTATTGCTAGTTTTTAATGAAAAAGAATATGCAATATCTGGTGAGCGAGCACAAAAGATCAGATGATCAAATAAGACTCACACAAATCATAGATCTTAGCCAATATCAAGCTTATACTAATCATTTCAAAGGTACTGGCCATCACGCTCCAGTGAAAGAGGAAAGAGGTCTGCCAGGTTGGGGACAGCTCTCCCAGTTCTTTTATCCCACTTTGGAATCCACTCTCTGATTCAAGCTAAGAGATCAGATTTCCAAGTGAGATTTTATGGGGTTACCTCACACAGCGGGAGAAATGTTTCATTGATGAAGTATCTTCATTTTATATCCCAACAATATGAATTCTTCAGGGAGCCATGTTCATAAAGATTCTAAGTTTATTTACTCAAATCAGTCCTTAACCAGGGGCATACTGTTACAATTTCCATTGATAAGGACCCTCCTTCCAGCAGCTATTACTAGTTTATTTTCCTGGAAATCTAGTTTTTATGTTGGCAAGGTTAGAAGAGGTTACCTCCCTTCTTTTACTTCCCCTGGAGAAGAGCCAGTTGCTTTAACTCCCCCTTCTCACCTGCTCCATTTCCACAGTTCATTCTGAAAGTGATATTATATTGGAGTGGAATGAAGCCCAGTGTCCTAGATTTTTCATTTCTCTTTAATTGAAAGGAGAAGACCTTATAGAAAGTTTATCTGACCAAAATTGCACTTGTTTTGGGTTTCTCTTCTTTGTTTTCAATGTTTCAAAACAGTTTGAGGCAAGAGTTAGGAGATTGCTTTTCCTGAAGGTTATGTTTCCCTTTGTTTTTCACTTAAGGCAAGCTTTCGTGAATTGCAGTTTTTGAAAGTCAAGAAATTTGTGATTCAATTGGGGGAAAAAATTAAAATTCCTTAAAATAAAGTTTTTGTTAATTGATGTATGCTGTAATATACCACATAAGAGACGGTCAGCTTATTTAAATTTATATGTCATATTTAAAGTTATAAATACTTGTTTTAGTCTTTGTTTCCATTTGCTATTTATACAGAATTACTCCTGTTGGGACGATAATCCATTCAACTAATTGGAATAGAGTAAATTCTCCATTTTCTTCTTTCAGTTATACTATATACCTCATTATGTATTTTATTGAATATAAAATGTCTAGTTTTAAGATATTTGGGATGTGGGTTTATTTATGTAAAATCTCTGTTGTTTTGTATTTTCATCCATTTGGTATATATAAAAAGTACACTAGAAAAATTCCCATAAGAGAAAACACATATAAGAAAAACTGAATCCAATATCTGCAGCCTGATTTATCTGTTCTGTTGCTGTTCCACAAACAGACTGTTTTGTTTCTACCAAGTCTTAGTGCCTTTACTCACATCGGTCCCCTAACCTATAGAGCTGTTTCTTTTCTCTCAACTTGTTCACATGAAGAGGAAACGGAGTTCCATATTCCCAGGATTCTCCAGGCATAATGAAATTCTACTCTAAATCATTCTGCCGTTTAATTATGGCTACCATTTTTTCATTTTGCTATGTGTCAAGTGCTGTTTTAAAGGCTTTACATGTTTTAAGTATTAATTCTTCACAAAAGCCTATGAGGGAACTACTGTTACGTGACACCATTTTGCAAGCAAGAAAGCTGAAATATAGAGAAGTTAAGAAATTTGCACCAAATTACATTACTAGAAAGTTAGTAGGCTGTGTTTAAGCATAGGCCCTCTGGATCTAGAGCCTGTACTTTTTTTAAATTTTTATTTTATTTTTTTTTTAACTTTTTAATTGAAGTATAGATGATTTACAATGTTACCTTAGTTTGAAGTGTAAACCATACCGACTCAGTGCTTTACAGAATAACTCCATTTAAAATTACTGCCAAATATTGGCTGTATTCCCTGTCCTGTACAATATATCCTTGTAGCTTACAAGCTATACGTAGTAGTTTGTAGCTTTTAATCCCTTACCCTTAGCTTGCACCTTCCCCTTCCCTCTCTCCACTGGTAACCACTAGTTTATTCTCTAAAACAATAAACCACTAGTTTATTTTTTTTTTTAAGATTCCACATGTAAGTGATATCATATGGTATTTGTCTTTCTCTGTCTGACTTATTTCAGTGACATACACCCTCCAGTTTCATCCATGTTGTTGCAAATGATAAAATTTCATTTTTATAGCTGAGTAATATTTCATTGTGTGTATATATATATATATGTATCACATATTCTTTATTGATTCATCTGCTGATGGACACTTAGGTTGCTTTCATATCTTGGCTATTGTAAATAACGCTTCTGTGAACTTTGGGGTGTATGCATCTTTTTGAATAGTGTTTTCATTTTCTTTGGATATATACCCAGGTGTGGAATTGCTGTAAAATATGGTAGTTCTATTTTTAGTTTCTTGAGGAACCTCTGTACATCCATGTTGGCTGCACTAATTTACATTCCCACCCACAGTGTACTAGGGTTCCCTTTTCTCCACATCTCACCAACATTTGTTGTTTGTGGGTTTTTTTGATGATGCCATTCTAGCTGGTATGAGGTGATAGCTCATTGTGGTTTTCATTTGCATTTCTCTGATGATTAGTAATGTTGAGCATTTTTCATTTTCATTGCCTACTGGTCATCTCTATGTCTTCTCTGTAAAAATGTCTATTCAGGTCTTCTGCCTATTTTTATGCAGTTTTGTTTGTTTTTTGGTATTAAGTTGTATGAGTAGCTTATGTATTTTTCGTATTAATCCCTTGTTGGTCATCATTTGCAAGTATTTTCTCCCATTCAGTAGATTATCTTTCTATTTTGTCCGTGGTTTCCTTTGCTATGCAAAACCTTTTTAAGTTTAATTAGGCCCATTTGTGGGTTTTTTGGGGGTTTTTTTTGTTTGTTTGGTTTTTTTTGGTATGCGGGCCTCTCACTGTTGTGGCCTCTCCCATTGCGGAGCACAGGCTCCGGATGCACAGGCTCAGCAACCATGGCTCACGGGCCCAGCCGCTCTGCGGCATGTGGGATCTTCCCGGACCGGGGCATGAACCCGTGTCCCATGCATTGGCAGGCAGACTCTCAACTGTGCCACCAGGGAAGCCCCATTTATGTATTTTTGCTTTTGTTTCCTTTACTTTAGGAGACAGATCCAAGAAGATATTGCTGTGATTTATATCAAAGAGTGTTCTGCCTGTTTTCTTTTAGGATTTTTATGATTTCTGGTTCATAGTTAGGTCTTTAATCCATTTTCAGTTTTTTTGTATATGGTATGAGAAAATGTTCTGATTTCGTTCTTTTACATGCAGCTGCCCAGTGTTCCCAGCATCACTTATTAGCAAGACTGTCTTTTCTCCATTGTGTACTTTTGCCTTCTTTGCTGTAGACTAATTGACTGTGGGTGTGTGGGTTTATATTTGGGCTCTGTATTCTGTTCCATGGATCTATATGTCTGTTTCTTTGCCAGTACTATACTGTTTTGATTTCTGTAACTCTGTAGTATAGTATGAAGTCCATGAACATGATGCCTCCAGCTTTGTTCTTTTTTGTCAAGATTGCTTTTGTAGTTTGGGGTTATTTGTGGTTTCATATAAATTTTAGTATTATTTGTTCTAGTCCTGTGAAAAATGTCATGAATATTTTGATAGAGATTGCACTAATTCTGTATCTTGCTTTGGGTAGTATGGCTGTTTTAATAATAATAATCCTTTAATTCATGAACATGGGATATATTTCCATTTCTTTGCTTCAGTTTCCTTCATCAGTGTTTTAAGATTTACAAAGTATAGGTCCTTCACCTCCTTGGTTAAGTTTATTCCTAGGTATTTTGTTCTTTTTGATGCAATTTTAAGCAGGATTGTTCTCTTGCCTTTTCTTTCTGATAGTTCATTATTAGTGTATAGAAAAGCAACAGATTTCTGTATATTAATCATATCCTGCAACTTTACTGAATTCATTTATTCTAATAGTTTTTCAGTGGAGACATTAGGGTTTTAGAAAACCCTAACGACATCATACAGTATGAGGCCATCTACAATTAGTGACAATTTTACTTCTTACCTTATAATTTGGTTGCCTCATTTATTTATTTATGTTTTTTCCTTGTCTGATTGCTGTGGCTGGGACTTTCAATATTATGTAAGTGAAAGTGGCAGGAGTGGGCATTTTTGTTTTGTTCCTGATTTTAAAGGAAAAGCTCTGCTTTTCCCCATTAAGTATGATGTTAGCTGTGGGTTTGTCATATATGGCTTTTTTTATGTTGAGATATGTTCTCTCTGTACCAACTTTGATAAGAGTTTTTATCATGAATACATGTTTAATGTTATCAATTTTTTATGCATCTATTGCAATGATCTTGTGATTTTTATTCTTCCTTTTTTAATGTAGTGTGTCACATTGATTGATTTTTGGATATTGAACTATCCTTGCATTCCTAGGGTAAATCCCACTTGATCATGGTGCATGATCCTTTTTATATATTGTTGAATTCAGTTTGCTAACAATTTTTTGAGGATTTTTGCATCTGTATGCATTAGAGATATTGGCCTATAATTTTTTTTTTTTTAATGTTTGTCTGGTTTTGGTATCGGTTTGTTGTCTGGGTAATGGTCTCATGGAATGAATTTGGGAGTATTCCCTTATCTTCAGTTTTTTGGAATAATTTGAGAAGGGTAGGTATTAGCTCTTGTTTATATGCTTGGTATAATTACCCTGTGAAGCCATTCAGTCCTGGACTTTTACTTGTTGGGAGTTTTTTGATTACTTATTTAATTTCACTACTAATGATTTATTTGTTCAGATTAGCTACTTCTTCCTGATTCAGTCTTGGAAGATTGTATGTTTCTAGAAATGTATCCATTTCTTCTAGATTCCATAAACAAAGATCAGTACTTTAAAATCTGATAAACTTGCTGTTTAAAGTACTGGTCTTTGTTTATTTTTTTTTTCAGAGCAATTATAATTATGAATAATCATACTAGTATTATAAACATAAGCAAATGAAAGGTACTGTAGTTCCTGGTGGAGAGAATAACGGCTAATGTTTATTAGGTGCTACTGTGTGCCAAGCAATATTCTAAATGCTTTATGTGTTGTCTCATGTAATCTTAAACAAAAACAAGATAGATTCTATTATTCTCATTTTACAGAGGAGGATATTAAGGCAGAGCAAGGTGATGTAAAATTCCCAAAGTGATATCATACGAGTGATGAGAGAGCTCTGTTATGAATCCAAGTGGTCTTGATTCCAGAATTCACCCCCTAATCACTTCACTATATGGTGCCCCCAATAGAATGCAATAACTGAATCCATGGTTATGCTGCAGAAACAATTCCAAATTTTAGTGACTTCAGTATCTTTTATTTGTTTCTTTATTGCTCATGTCTATTGCTGGCCAACAGACAGCTCTCTGCCCTCACTGTAAGACTCAGGTTGATGAAACAATCTTCATCTGTTATATTGCAGCCTGTGAGAGAAAGAGTGTCATAAATTGCACAATGGCTCCTTAAACTTCCACTCAGAAATGTCATATGACACTTCTCATGTTTCATTGGTCAAAATAAATTAAGTTGTATAGTCACAGCTAGTAAAATCCAAAGGGCAGGGAGGACAAATCAGTCATATGCCCAGAAGTGGGAAAACCATGATAAACTGGCACACAGCACCAATGACTACTATTACATCTTTCTACTTTTCTCTGAAATAAGCTGCTTTTAATTACAATGTGAAAATTACTATTTGGTAAGTATGCTGACATAAACATCATTTGATTCCATCATAGTTTTCAGAAAAACCTAATACAAAAATTTCTAATTCTGTAAGTGAATATCCCTCTGTCAAATGTTGTGTGTATATAATGCTGTCTCAATTTTTGACATGTGACATACATATATTACTTGTACCATATTCTTCAGATATATTTCAGTCATTTCACTAGATTTTGAAATATTTCTATTTTTAATAAAACATTTCTGTTTATAATCAACAATCTACTGAGTTGCCTAGCATTTGTTGATGTTACCACAGTAATATTCTAGCTTTTTTTAACTATTTTAAAATAAATGATCATACCCATATCTATAATGGAGAGATTTTTTCTGGGCTACTTGATTCTAAGTATCATTAGTGTACTTGTCAGAATAATTCATAGTGACAGTGCTATTCCACCAACGTTTTTTAGTGATTTACCTCCTTAAACCTTATCATTAAGCACATTTTTCCTCTGGAAGTATCTCTAGAGATTTTAAGTGACAAGTATAATATTTTAAATGTGTGAACAAAAATGACTTTCTTGTTCCCAAACAATATGCTATGCTTGATTCAGAAAGAGATAATTTGCATCAACTGAAGCAAATAGGTTTCCTTTAGTTTTTTCCCCTCTCATTTAATGTTAAAGCCTACCAAATTATCTCCTAAGTCATGTATTATATTTTCAACTTTTATGATGCAAACAACAATCACCTTCAATTCCCACAATACACAATATACATTTTTCTTTAATGAGAATATTATCTATTGAAACTTTAATTTGTAAACAAGTCAAGCTACATTGTTCTGCATGCCTTCTTTTTACTGTTTGAATATAAAGTGAAATCCTTGGTATTATTTCTTTCCAATCTATAATTAATTTGTTGATTCCAATATACTAATTGAATCAAGCTATTTGTATTGTAAGTAAAATAGGTCAACGTTCATTATATCAGTATGGTAGTTTGCATTACCAAAGCTATCATTTACTTTAGCTTTAGTCTAAATATAATAATAATATATATTTGTATATATATGAAATTAGTATATATATTTGCATGTATATATTTGTATAATATATATTTGTATATATATGAAATTCTCACTATTTTAGACTTATCTTTTCCGAATTCATATTCAGAATATAGAAAATAATTATTTAAGTTGAAAGAGCATTAATCAAAATGTTAGGAATATCTATTTTGTATTCTCAATATTTTATTCATATTTATACTTGTTTATATTTGTATCATACAAGATGAAAAGAAAATTTGTAAATACTGGAAGTATGATTGTTCTATGTATTCCTGTCACAGTTTTGAATTGTACCAATAGAATTTTTAAATATACAAATTATGGAAAGATATTAATCCCTTATGGAAAGATACTAATCCCTAATGTTTGTCAGTAATTAATTTTCTAAGTTTTAAAATATAGGTTGACATTCTTAAGCAATTTTTATGCATTAGAAATATCAAAAAAGCAGAAATAGAAAAATGAAAACCACCAAATCATTGAGTATTTAGTAAGAGGTTATTGTGCATGTAAGAGCAATTTGCAAACTGGGTGCCTTCAAAATCGAAGACTAATATAAAGCTTAGGGGCATGATGTAACAGGGTGACTTAAAAGTGAAAGTGAGGACGTTGCCTACTGTTTAAAATGATTGGTTATTACAATGGGTGCTTCTAGAAGGCAGGGGATTGGTTAAATTGATTATCTCATACCACTTTTAGGAAGATGACTTGTTTCTTTTATGATTGTTGGAGTCATTTACAGGAAATAACCCAAGTCAAGTTTTGATTACATTCATGAAATCAGCTAGATTTAGTTTGCTTATGTGACTTGAATGGTTTTGTCTGCTCAGGGAATTCTCAAGTCCGGTCTCCGTTTTGTATCTGATTTAATAATTCCCCACTTATGGCCATTATTTTAGTAGGCTAAGAGTATGACCAGGTAGTATGGCGTGACTCTTGGTTACCACTATTGATGCCAGAAAATCATTTATTTGTTGTTTCCACCAGTTGAGTCATCAGGAAGGAAGGTCATTAGTTGCAGTTAGCAACAATTGCATTATCATCATAGGCTTGGGTGGTAAGATCACTGAGCTCTTCAGGTTTTCTAATCCTGATGGATATCATTTGATATGGGAGTGGCTGCTGAAAGACACTTAAAATCTTTGAGAGAACACAACGCACTAGAGAGGTTAATATGTTGGATATAAGGAAAATAACAGACAAGGATTAAAAAATTCCCCAGAGTAGAGAGTCCCAGAAGCCAGGGTATAATCAACTAAATAACCTAAATGGGTTATAATCAGATTCAAGTTTTACCATTTGAAGTCAATCTATTTTTTTTTTAATAAATTTATTTTATTTATTTTTGGCTGCATTGGGTCTTTGTTAACTGCATGTGGACTTTCTCTAGTTGCTGCAAGTGGGGGCTACTCTTCATTGTGGTGCACGGGCTTCTCATTGCGATGGCTTCTCATTGTGGAGCATGGGCTCTAGGCACGCGGGCTTCAGTAGTTGTGGCACCTGGGCTCAGTAATTGTGGCGCACGGGCTTAGTTGCTCCGTGGCCTGTGGGATCTTCCTGAACCAGCGATCGAACCCGTGTCCCTTCTATTGGCAGACCACTTCTTAACCACTGCACCACCAGAGAAGTCCTACTTTTATTTATTTACTAAGGTACTTGCTGTATTAGCAATCACATATCCCTATGATTATTTAGGACAGGATGAACATGAGGAATTTTTTTTTAAATTGAAGTTTAATTTACATACAACATTATATTAGTTTCAGGTGTGAAAACATAATGATTTGACGTTTGTATACATTGTGAAGAGATCACCACAATACATCTAGTTACCATCTATCACCATACAAAGTTCCGAATTTTTTTTCTTGTGATGAGAACTTTTAAGACTTACTTTCTTAACAGCTTTCAAATTTGCAATACAATATCATTGATTGTAGTCAACATGATGTACCTTATGTCCCAATGACTTATTTATTTTATAACTAAAATTTGTATCCCTTGATCCCTTTCAACCATTTCTCCCACCCCCAACCACCCTCCCCTCTCACAACCATCAAACTATTGCCTTTATCTGTGAGTTTTGTTCCTTTGTTTTCTTTTTCAGATTCCACATACAAGTGAAATCATATGGTATCTGTCTTTAACTTATTTCACTTAGCATAATATCCTCAAGGTCCATCCATGTCTTCACAAATGGCAAGATTTAATTCTTTTTTATGGCTGACTAGTATTCCATTGTATCTATATAACACATCTTTCTTACTTATCCATCAGTGAATCCTTAGGTTGTTTCCATATCTTGGCTATTCTAAACAATGCTGCAGTGAACATAGGGGTCCATATATCCTTTCAAATTAATGTTTTTGTTTTCTTTGAATAAGTACCCAGAAGTGGAATTGCTGGATCATGTAGTAGTTTTATTTTTAATTTTGGGGGGAACCTCCATACTGTTTTCCATAGTGGCTGTACCAATTTACTTTCCCACCAACAGTGCATTAGGTTTCCCTTTAATCCACATCCTCAGCAACACTTGTTATATTTTGTCCTTTTCATAATAACCATTCTGACAGGTATGAGATGATATCACATTTTGTTTTGATTTGCATTACTCTGGTGATTAATGATGTTGAGCATCTTTTCATGTGTCTGTTGGCAATCTGTGTGGCATCTTTGGAAAAATGTCTGTTTGGATTCTCTGCCCATTTTGTAATCAGATTTGTTTGTTATTGAGTTGTATGAGTTCTTTTTATGTTTGGATATTAACCACTTATCAGGTACATGATTTTCAAATATCTTCTTTCATCAGGTAGGTTGCCTTTTTATTCTGTTGATGGTTTTGTTTGCTATGCAGAAGCTTTTCAGTTTGATGTAGTCCCATTTATTCATTTTTGCTTTTGTTTCCATTGTCTTTGGAGTCAGATTTTGTTTGAAATATCACCAGGAGTAGTGTCAAGAAGCTTACTGTCTATGTTTTCTCCTAGAAGTTTTATGATTTCTGGTTTTACATTCAAGTCTTTAATCCATTTTGAATTACGTTTGTGTATGGTTTAAGATAGTGGTCCAGTTTTATTATTTTGCATGTGGCTAGCCAGTTTTCCCTACACTATTTATTTATTTATTTTTAAAGTTTTAATTTTATTTATTTTTGGCTGCATTGGGTCTTGGTTGCACACAAGCTTCTCTTGTTGCAGAGCACAGGCTCTAGGTGCATGGGCTTCGGTAGTTGTGGCACATGGGCTTAGATACTCTGCAGCAAGTGGGATCTTCCCGGATCAGGGATCGAACCTGTGTCCCCTGCATTGGCTTGTGGATTCTTAACCACTACACCACCAGGGGAGTCCCAACCCCTACATCATTTATTTACAAGACTGTCCTTTCCTCATTGTATACACTTGTGTCTTTTGTTATAAATTAATTTACCATCCATGCTTAAGTATACTTCTCGGCTCTGTGTTCTATGTCACTGATCTGTGTCTGTTTTTATGCCAGTACCACACTGTTTTGATTATTATAGCTTTGTAATATGGTCTGAAATCAGGAAGAATGATGCCTCCAACTTCGTTCTTCATTATCGGATTGCTTTGGCTATTTGGGAATTTTGTGGTTCCATAGAAATTTTAGGTTTGTTTGTACTGCTTCTATGAAAAATGCCATTGGAATTTTGATAGGAATTCCTTTGAGTAATATGGACATTTTTCAGTATTCTTCCAATCAATGAGCATGGAATATCTCTCCATTTATGTGTATCCTCTTCAATTTCTTTCATTAATATCTTACAGTTTTCAAAGTGTAGATTTTTCACGTCATTGTTTACATTTATTCCTAAGTATGTTATTATTTTTGATGCAATTGTAAATGGGATTGTCTTCGTAATTTTTATTTCTGATAGTTTTTCGTTGGTACAGAAAAAATGCAAAGATTTTTGTATATTGATTTTTTTTCCCTGCAACTTTACAAAATTTGTTAGTTCTAACAGTTTTTTGGTGGAGTCTTTAGGGTTTTCTTTATATAAAAACATGTCTACAAACAGTGACAGTTTCACTTCTTCCTTTCCAATTCTGATGCCTATTTCTGTCCTTCCTAATGGGTCTGGCCATGATTTCCAATACTATGTTGAATAAAAGTGGTGGGAGTGGAATCCTTCTCTTTCATCTGAATTTAAGAGTTAAACATTTTTGTAGTAACCCATAAGGGAAAAGATCCTGAAAAAATAGATATATATGTATGTATAACTGAATCACTTTGCTGTACACCTGAAACTAACACAACATTGTTAATCAACTACACATCAATAAAATAAGGGATAAACTGAGGTTTTTTGCCATTGAGTATGATGTTACCTGTGAGCTTGTCCTATATGGCCTTTATTATGTTGAGGTGTGTCTCCTCTATAACCACTTTGTTGAGAGTTTTTATCAAAAATGTTTGTTGAATTTTGTCAAATGCTTTTTCTGCATCTATTGAGGTAATTCCATGATTTTTATTCTTCATTTTGTTAATGGGGTGTATCACATTGATTGATTTGAGGATGTTGAACCATCCTTGCATCTCTAGAATAAATCCCACTTGATTGTGGTGTATGATCCTTTGAGTATATTGTCAAATTTGATTTGCTAATTTTGTTGAGGATTTTCACATCTTTGTTATATTAGCTATGTATTGTGCTGTAATTTTCTTTTTGTGTTATGCCCTTGTCTAGTTTTGGTATCAAGATAATGCTGGCCTCATAAAATGAGTGTAGAAGTGTTTCTTCCTCTTCAAATATTTGAAATCATTTGAGAAGTGTGATTATTAACTCTTCTTTAAATGTTTTGTAGAATTCACCAGTGAAGCCATGTGGTCCTGGGCTTTTGTTTTGGGGGAGCTTTTTGGTTACTGACTCAATCTTCTTACTGGTAATCAGTCAGTTCACATTTTCTGTTCTTCCTGATTTAGTCTTGGGAGATGATAAGTTTCTAGGAATTTATCCATTTCTTCTAGGTTGTCCAATTTGTTGGCACATAATTTTATATAATAGTTTCTTATGATCTTTTCATTTCTTGGTTATCAGTGGTAATTTTTTCTCTTTAATTTCTGATTTAATTGATTTTAATGCACTCAGTGGTTCTAGCTAAAGTTTTGACAACTTTGTTTATCTTTTCAAAGAACGAGCTCTTAGTTTCATTGATCTTTTCTATTGTCATTTTAGTCTTCATTTTATTTATGTACACTTAGATCTTTATTTCTTCTACTAACTTTGGGCTTTGTTTTTCTTTTTATAGTTCCTTTAGATATAAATTTATATTGTTTATTTGAGATTTTTGTTGTTTCTTGAGGTAGATTTGTATCACTATAAACTTCCCTCTTAGAACTGCATTTGCTGCATTTCATAGACTTTGGTATGTTGTATTTCCACTTTCACTTGTCTCAAGGTTTTTTGTTTCTTTTCCTCCTTTGAGTTATTCATCAACCCATTGGTTTTTTAATTGCATGTTGTTCAATCTCCACATATTTGTGATTTTTCTAGTTTTCTACTCGTAATTAGCTTCTAGTTTCATATCATTGTGGTCAGTGAGACTTGTTTTGTGGCCTAGCATATTATCTATCCTGGAGAATGCTCTATGTGCACTTGAGAAAAATGTGTATTCCACTGCTTTTGGATGGAATGGTCTATATATGTCTACTAAATCCATCAGTTCTAATGTGCCATTTATGACCAGTGATGCTTTGTTTTTCTGTCTAGGCCATCTATCCATTGTCGTAAGTGGCATACTAAAGTCCCCTCCCGTTATTGCTGTCAGTTTTTCCCTTTGAGTCTTAATATTTGCTTTACATATTTAGGTGCTCCTATGTTGGGTTCATAAATAGTTTAAAATGTTACATCTTCCTTTGGATTGACCCCTTTATCATTATGTAATGTCCACTTTTGTCTTTTACTGCAGTCTGTTTTAAAGTCTATTTTGTCTGATATAAGTATAGCTAACCCAGCTTTCTTTTGGTTTTCATTTGTGTGAAACATCTTTTTCCGCTGTGTTGCTTTCAGTCTTTGTGTGTCCTTATATCTGATGTCATTCTCTTTTAGACAGCATAAAGATGGGTCTTGATATTGTATCCATTGAGCCACTCCATGTCATTTTTTTTGGAGAATTTAGTCTCTTTATATTTAAAGTAACTATTGATAGTATGTACTTACTGCCATTTTGTTAATTGTTTTCTAACTGTTTTGTCTTTTCTGTTCCTTCTGTTCTTTTCTGTTCCTTTCTTCTACTGCTTTCTTCCCTTGTGTTTTGATAACTTTCTCTAGTGTTATGCTTAAATTCATTTCTCATTATCTTTTTTGTATTTACTGCAGGTTTTAACTTTGTGGTTACCATGAGGCTTAGTCTGTTTTAAGTTAATAGCAAGTTACATTTGAATGCATTCTAAAACTCTGTTTTTACTTTGCCCCAACATTTTATGTTTTTAATGTCACATTTTATATCTTTTTGTGTATCCCTTAACTAATTTTTGTAATTTTAATTATTGTTACTAATTATGTCTTTTATTCTCTATAACTAGCTTTATAAATGATTAATCCACTTTCTTTACTATATATTTATTTTTCCCAGTGAGATTTTTACATTCATATGTTTTCTTACTAATTAATGCCCTTTCTTTTCAGCTTAAAGAAGTTGCTTTAACATTTCTCATAGGGCTGGTTTAGTGAGGATTAACTCTTTTAGCTTTTGCTTGTCTGGAAAACTTGTTATCTCCCCTTCAATTCAGAATGATAACTTTGCTGCGTAGAGTTATTCTTGCTTCAAAGTTTGTTGTTGTTGTTTCGTTTTGTTTTGTTTTTTCTTTGAGCACTTTGAATATATCACACCACTTCCTTTTGGCCTGGCATTGAACTCTTGAGCTGCCCACACAGCAATAGGCATGAAGGTTATCCATGTATAATCTGTGTGGCCATTTCTCTGAATTCTACTAGTTGATAACAAAGACTCAAAGCCAATTAATAAGATTAGAATCTGATAATGGATAAACTGTAGCTTTCTATTGAAACAGTATTTTCCATAGTCATCCCATGTTTATCAAAAATATTTACAGTAAAACTGATTCATTTTGTAAAATAAGTCTTGTCTTATTAAATTTGGATTTATTATTTACAGAAATGTAGTAAGAATATTAATTCTATGCATATATTCAAACATAACATTTCAGTCAAAGCTTTGGTAATATCCAAGGGGCTTTATTGGCTCCATAAAGTCAACCTTAGTTCTTTAAAATTGTCTGGTAATAAGGATTCTCAGATGAGATCTTTCAAGTATCTTTAGGCTATGAAGCCAGGCTCAGGACTTGTTTAAGTTTGTACTTAGAGTGAGAACAGATTATTTAACTTATGTAAATGCATACATTATCATGAAAAATAAAACTATTTAATGAGTGTGTCTTAATTCTGGAGGGATCAGGTAGGAAGAAAAAGGTAAATGTTTTAACTTTTGTTTACAAAACTACAAATTGCTGTAAGTTGTAAATAGCTTAAAAGAGAGGAGAAAAATGGGTTCTTTAAATCTGGAAAAGAAATCATTAAAGACCCAACATTGTTTTAAATGAAGTCATACAAATTATAATTATCAGTTCATTGTCTCCTGTAATTAAATTTTGTTTGGCTTCATCTTGGATGAGAAGCTTATGAATCAATCAATTTTCCATTAGAGTTTTAGAAATTCTTACCCAGTTCAGTATTATTATCTTAACATTATCAGAAACCTGTATTTTAGGGTACTTGTCAAGGTCTTTCCCATGAATCCCTTTGAAGATGTATTTTTACCTGTAGTTGATTGTAAATACCCATTATCACATCATACATCTCCACCAGGTACAGTGTTGAGTGATTATCTCTATCTGAGAGGTACAAAAAAGGCAGTGATACTTTCGTTTCACTGCAAAACAGATTGGGATAGAGGTGTGTATAAAGAATCACAGTTAGTTAATGCCAACTCTCTGACCCAGACTATATTCTAGGATCCCAGTTAAAATTATATTTTAATCAAAAGAGAAAGTAAAGTGAAAAGAAGAAAAAAAAACCCCGAAAGGTAATAGGCAGTCTTGATAACATTTTGAATGTTATATTATGGATTAATGCTTTAGAGAATGAATGAGTTTGAATTTCATTTTATCATATTTCCTCTGAGCTATCACCCTGAGGTCTTATAAATTTAATTTTTTTTCTCTGAGACTAACTAAACTTGATGGAGACTGAAATGTATTTTTATTATCAACTACATCTGCTGGTGAAAATCCAAATAAACAAAGAACAACACTGAATTATGGTGCTGCATTCTAATATCATCACCTACTAATCAAATATAGAAACTCTTAAAAAAGGAAAACATGTTGAATTAGCACAGCCTTAGCCATCTGGTTCAGAAAGGTAGGGTGGAAGTCATCTCTGCTTTCTGTACAGGCTTTTGTAGAACTGTGGATCCAGGAGGCATATTTATAGCCCTTTAACAAGCATACATGGTAATTAGAAACAGCAAGATTTCTGCCTGCATAGCTTGGTTATCTTGACTGTGGAGATAACCACTTTCAGCTGACCCCAGGGTACTCTTGAAAACAATGTGATTGCACTGTAGAGTCTCTATTTGTTTATCCTGCATGTAATTGAAACAGAGCTGACATGCTACTCTGGTGCTCCCCTGCCATACACTCTTAGTGAACCATATGTTACATTTCCAACTTTCACAGGTATGGTTTAGCATTGTTAATCACAAACAAGTGTGAGATTTCTCATTTCATTGTTTTTCATTCAACAATTGTTTAGTGGATGTCTCCTAGGTACTCGGGATAGGCACTTTTGTAAGCACTGTTAGAGGGAGTATATGACTTGAAATTTCAGGATTGATAGAGATTAACAGAATAAATTACAAATTTCATCTTACTAATAAGTTCCTGAGTGTGATTTCTCAGGAACATAGACATTATGAATCCTAATAGCTCACACTTCACATCAAAGTGTTGATGAACTAATGTCACATCTCTCAATGGTTCTGGATTTGTGTACTTAGTAAAGTATAGAAGAAAATGGCAGTGTACCCCTAACTCATAGCTGCTTTTCTTAGCACTCATGTCCAAGAAGAGCTAATAAAACTTACTTTTGAAAAAAGTACTCAGTAACTGAATAGTTTGTCTAGGAACTCCATTCAAAAGATGAATCTTTGGGACGAAAGGGAAGAAAATACTGTGAAGGACATAACCACCTTTTCAATAGAGAATGTTTTAAAAAGTAGAGGAAAAAATGTTCAGTTGTCTTCTTCCTTTTGGTAAAACGTTTCTTGAGAAAGAAGAGTACCGAAAGTGTGGGTAAAGTGTTCTTCTGTGCAAGTTCTCATGAAATCTGTTGGCAGCATATTCTGTAGAAGGTTCACAAGGTTTCTTAGAAGTCCAATATGATAAAAGAAGAAAGAAATATATTTTGTAAATAGTAATGAAGACATGCTATAGAAAGCCATATTTGATTAACTCTTGGCGTGTCCTTCAAAGGGAAATAGACTTTGATGTCTGGTTTCCTGTAGACACATTTGAAGACTTTCAGTGAGCATGGATAGTTGTGATTTTTATTCTCAGTGCTTCTAAATGCTGTATTCTGTTTTTTATTATTGCAAGTAGAAGATTTTCTAAGGAGGCAATATTGAGGTAATTATTACACATGAGCTCTAATATTTAGGCTAACATTTCCTGATCTAGGTATTTTTCTTTCAGCATCTTTGTTTTGAAAGATAAATAACTGGTTGACAGTTTTTGGTTTGACAGTTGGATTTCACCTGGTTGAAATGCATGAACATTTCTTCCAGTTAGTGACATTATTGATGGCTTTATCAAGCTAACACATGACGATGATTTGTCCCAGGAGTTGGTTTCATATTTAGAAATACACTGCATTGGAGGAGAAAGAGGCCCAGGGCCTGGAAGGTGCAGAGCTGTATCCACATTTCCCGTAGAACTTTGGAACATCTATCAACGGACATGTGACAATATACAAAGAACAAACAACAGTGTAGCGGCTTTCACAATGCAATACAAAGCTCAGATACAAATATGCATCCTAGTGTTTGGAAGCTGATACCTCTCTTACTGAAGGAAGAAATTTTAGTGAAAAAGAAGAAGTGTGATGTCAAAGAGACAAATCAGCAAGCAAAAAAAAAGTATAATGTGAACAAAAGACTTGGAAGACAAGTGCTCAGATGTAACCCACAAAATGAAATCAGCTGTTTGCGCAGTGTTGCTATGAATCTACACACATTTTAAATGTATTCAAATATTTTGTATTTTACAATAAAAAGTCTTTAATTTTGTTCATTTCTCATGTTTCATTATGTCCTTTTTAATGTACCTCTTTATTGTTCATTATTTTATCTTTTACGGTAAAATTGCCTTGCAGCCAACTAGTTACATGGCGAAAATGTTTGCAGCAAAGATGCTTGTGGCAAAGATGTCTATGAACCTGATACTTAAGATACTGAACATGAACTTTCCCAGTCATAGTAAGATAACTCTCTAGTATTCTCTGAATGTTAATTTTATATATATGCATACACAGCATACACAAACACACCTTTATTTTCTCATCTTACTATCATGAATAGGAACAAAACACTTGTCCATTTTTCATGGAATATTAAGAAAGAAAAACTAAACTTAAATCACATTGCAAGAAAATTTGCTGGTTAAGGAGCTGTTCATGGAGGCTTAAATCAATCAGAGATTATTAAAGGCATTTTCTTTTTGTTGATTCAGTAGCAAAGTATTTATTAAAAGGTAGCAAAGTATTTATTAAAAGGTGGCAAAGCAAATGCTTGAAAAGAAAATATTAAGTCTAATTGTAAGAGAGGAGAGCCAGAGGATGAAAATCTCTAGGTAACTTATGTTCATTCCTTTTTATTACCCTTCTTAAAGCAATGAAACGCAATCAGAAGCAATTTCCCATCCACCCCCTCACCCTCCCAGGGAGCATCTGGCAGTGTCTTGAGACTTTTTTGGTTATCACAGTTGGAGAATGTTACTGGCATCTAGTGGGTAGAGGACAGGGATGCTCCTTGATATCCTACAATGCACAAGACAACTACCGACAGCAAAGAATTATCTATCCCAACATGTGAATATAGCCAAGGCAGGAAACCTGCTTTAGATGTTAGCTGTGAACAATGATGAAATCTTTTTTGATAACTAAGATGTTTTATAGCACTTGTCAGGAAAATAACAAAGGGCCTTGTTTACTATCTCACAGTGTTACTTTCTGCCTGGGAAAGCATGGTAATGTCATACTCCTAGACACATTGTTTCTCTAGTTTCCTTCTTACAACTGATTCAGAACTGAGTGTGTTTTAGCTCAAGGTAGACTATCATGTTCTCTAAGGTTACCTCTGAAGAGTTCTGTTTTCAGCCTATCACCTTCCCATGACAATGTTTGAGTCAAGGTATCTAGGGAAATAAATTTTAATTATAGATTGCTTTTACATGTGCTTCTACCTGCCTCCATCAAGCTCCGGAAGATCATATACAAACTGTATCCTAGAAACACACTTGAGATCCACACAGACAGAAATCTAAAAATGCTTCTGAGTTTTAAACATTTTTTTCAAAACTCTAAATTTAGGGATGATAGGAAGAAATTATGTAGATCACTTCTTTCTTAAATATTTATTTACTTTTGGCTGCATTGGGTTTCTGTTGCGGCATGTGGGATCTTTCATTGCAGTGCATGGGCGCTTCCTTGTGGCATGTGGTCTTCTCTCTAGTTGTGGTGTGCGGGCCCAGTAGTTGCAGTGCACAGACTTAGTTGACCGTGGCATTTGGGATCTTAGTTCCCCAAACAGGGATCAAACCTGCGTCCCCTGCATTAGAAGGTGGATTCTTAACCATTCGACCACCAGGGAAGTCCCTATATAGATTATTTCTGCTTTAATATTTGTCTTCTATCTATCCTGTAATATAGTTTTGCATGTTATTTTTCTGTATAAATGACCTTCTTACATAATTTTTTTGAAATTGCCTATTGACATCCATATGTGTTACATTCATATATTTTATCATCTAATTAACTTTTGTTATAGTTACAAAACCAAAAATGGCTCTAGTATATTAGTGATAAACTTTTTATGTAAACCAGAAAGTTTAAAGTATTGGAAATTAAGTTGATCATCTTAGAAAAATCAAGGAAAATATTTTTTCTAATTTAATTTTAGGAAGTTGATTCTCAGTTAAAATAGTGTTTTTATTTTGTTTTGTTTTTATTGATTTTTTTATTTTAAAAAATAGAGATTTATAGAAATAAAAATGTTCTATAATATACAATAAAATTTTTCTTATTAGCAATAATCATTCAATATTTATTGATTAGTTACTATTGACATGGCATTGCATAAATTATCCACCCTAGAAATATTTTAGAATATATTAGTATTTAAATAATTGAAAGTTAAATAAGGTAAGGAGAGGAATAGACTTCATTTCACCTGCATCCATTTTGACACACATATGCTTATATACATACAAATATATATACTTTCATACATATATATGTTTAATAGTTACAGATAAATATTCCTTTATTTTTTCTTTTATGGATATGTGTTTGTGTTTACACTTAAGTATGTCTGTATTTTATAGATAAATTCATATTTTTATGTAGAGAATTGTGTATTGATTCACTTATTTTTGATCCTTTACCAAATAACTGGATCCATAGTATAGGTTTTAGTGAGTTACTTTTATCTGTAAACCTTCAAATAAAAAGCAGCAGACTTAAAAAAAAAAACTCTATCATCTTGTAAGTCCACATCAGTTTATTCAGTAATCTCCTGAGCAATGCACTAAAATAATGAAGCTCTGTAAAATTGTCATAACAGAAGAGGTTCTTATATTTTTCTTCAATTGTATTCCATGTTGCTTCTAAGCAAACAATGTATACCCTCTATTATGTTAGCCAGTTTGGTAAAAGTTTGTTGATTTTTATTGACAAATACTACCATTAAATCATTATTTTTGTTAACATTTTCCTTTAGAGATATATTTTGTAGACCACATTTGAAAGCTATACTTTCTATAATAATTTACTTATTTACTTATTTAGTATGTGACTACATGAAGCCAAATATCCTGTATTTCCAGCATGAAATATATTTTTCCTGCTTCAAAATGAGAGGATTCTAGAGAACTGATAATAATGCATCAATATTTATTCTTTCTCTCAAAGCCATATTTTATTACAATAAGGACATTTTTATAGTTAAAATTTTTATTGAATTTCAACAATAAATTAGCTACTTTTATCGTTAAATTTATTGTTTTTTTATTGTTTTTAATTTATACTTTAAAAACATTTTATTGCAGTATAGTTGATTTACAATGTTAGGTAGGTTTATTCCTATGTATTTTATTCTTTTTGTTACAGTGGTAAATGGGATTGTTTCCTTAATTTCTCTTTCTGATTTTTCATTGTTAGTGTGTAGGAAGCCAAGAGATTTCTGTGTATTAATTTTATATCCTGCAACTTTACCAGATTTATTGATAAGCTCTAGTAGTTTTCTGGTGGCTTCTTTAGGATTTTCTATGTATAATGTCATGTCATCTGCAAACAGTCACAGTTTTACTTCTTCTTTTCCAATGTGTATTCCTTTTGTTTCTTTTTCTTCTCTGATTGCAGTGGGTAGGACTTCCAAAACTATGTTGAATAGTCGTGGTGAGAGTGGACATCCTTGTTTTCTTTCTGATCTTAGAGGAAATGCTTTCAGTTTTTCACCATTGAGAATGATGTTGGCTGTGGGTTTGTCATATATGACCTTTATTATGTTGAGGTAGTTTCCCTCTATGCCCCCTTTGTGGAGAGTTTTTTTTTATCATAAATGGGTGTTGAATTTTGTCAAAAGCTTTCTCTGCATCTATTGAGATGATCATACGGTTTTTCTCCTTCAGTTTGTTAATGTGGTTGTCACATTGATTGATTTGTGTATATTGAAGAATCCTTGCATCCCTGGGATAAATCCCACTTGATCATGGTGTATGATCATTTTAATGTGTTGTCAGATTCAGTTTGCTAGTATTTTGTTGAGAATTTTTACCTCTATATTCATCAATAATATTGGCCTGTAATTTTCTTTTTTTGTGATATCTTTGTCTGGTTTTGGTATCAGAGTGGTGATGGCCTTGTAGAATGAGATTGGGGGTGTTCCTGCCTCTTCAATTTTTTGGAATAGTTTGAAAAGGATAGGTATTAAACTCTTCTCTAGATGTTTGACAGAATTCACCTGTAAAGCCATCTGGTCCTGGACTTTTGTTTTTTGGAAGGTTTTTAATCACAGTTTCAATTTCAGTACTTGCGATTGGTCTGTTCATATTTTCTGTTTCTTCCTGGTTCAGTCTTGGAAACTGTACCTTTCTAAGAATTGTCCATTTCTTCTAGGTTGTCCATTTTATTGGCATATAGTTGTTTTTTTTTTTTTTTTTTTGCAGTACGCGGGCCTCTCCCTGCTGTGGCCTCTCCCATAGCAGAGCACAGCCTCCGGACATGAAGGCCCAGTGGCCACGGCTCACGGGCCCAGCTGCTCCGCGGCATGTGGGATCTTCCCAGACCGGGGCACGAACCAGCATCCCCTGCATTGGCAGGCGGACTCTCAACCACTGTGGCATATAGTTTTTTGTAGTGTTCTCTTATCATCCTTTGTATTTCTGTGGTGTCTGTTGTAACTTCTCCTTTTTAATTTGTAATTTTATTGATTTGAATTCTCTCACTTTTTTATCTTGATGAGTCTGACTAAAGGTTTATCAATTTTGTTTATCTTCTCAGAGAACCAGGTTTTACTTTCATTGATCATTGCTATTGTTCTCTTTGTCTCTATTTCATTTGTTTCTGCTCTGATCTTTATGATTTCTTTCCTTCTGCTAACTTTGGGTTTTTTGGTCTTCTTTAGTTTCTTTAGTTGTAAAGTTAGGTTGTTTGTTTGGAAATTTCCTGTTTCTTGATGTAGGATTGTATTGCTGTAATCTTCCCTCTTAGAACTGCTTTTGCTGTATTCCATAGGTTTGGATCATTGTGTTTTCATTGTCATTTGTCTCTAGGTATTTTTTGATTTCCTCTTGGATTTTCTCAGTGATCCATTGGTTATTTAGTAACATATTGTTTAGCCTCCATGCGTTTTTGTTTTTTACAGGTTTTTTATTCCTGTAACTGATTTCTAATTTCATAGTGTTGTGGTTGGAAAAGATGCTTGATATGATTTCAGTTTTCTTAAGTTTACCGAGGCTTGATTTATGGCCCAAGATGTGATCTATCATGGAAAATGTTCCATGTGTACTTGAGGAGAAAGTGTATTCAGCTACTTTCAGATAGAATGTCCTTTAGATGTCTAATTAAGTCTATCTGGTCTAACGTGTGATTTAATGCTCGTGTTTCCTTATTAATTTTCTGTCTGGATGATCTGTCAGTTGGTGTAAGTGGGACATTAAAGACAATATTGTCTTACTGTCAATTTCCCCTTTTATGGCTGTTAGCATTTGCCTTATGTATTGAGGTGCTCCTATGTTGGGTGCATATATATTTGCAGTTGTTATATCTTCTTCTTGGTTTGATGCCTTTATCATTATGTAGTGTCCTTCCTTATGTCATAACAGTCTTTATTTTAAAGCCTATTTTATCTGATATGAGTATTGCTACTCCAGCTTTCTTTTGATTTCCATTTACATGGAATATCTTTTTCCAGTCCGTTAACTTTCAGTCTGTATATGTCCCTAGGTCTGAAGTGTGTCTCTTGTAGACAGCGTATATATGGGTCTTGTTTTTGTATCCATTCAGCCAGTCTATGTATTTTGGTTGGAGCATTTAATTCATTTACATTTAAGGTAATTATTGATATGCATGTTCCTATTGCCATTTTATTAATTGTTTTGGGTTTGTGTTTATAGGTCTTTTTTCTTCTCTTCCTCTTTTGTTCTCTTCTCTTCTGGTTTGATGATCATTTTTATTGTTGTGTTTGGGTTGCTTTTTCTTTTTTGTGTGTGTATCTACTGTAGTTTAGGGGTTTACTGTTCCCATGAGGTTTTGTTATAGCAGTCTGTATAGCTACAAGGTTGTTTTAAGTTGCTGGTATCTTTCCCACCTAGAGAAGTTCCTTTAGCATTTGTTGTAAAGATGATTTGGTGGTGCTGAGTTCTCTTAGCTTTTGCTTGTCTGTAAACTTTTGATTTCTCCATCAAATCTGAAAGAGAGCCTTGCTGGGTAGAGTATTCTTGGTTGTAGGTTTTTCTCTTTCATCTCTTGAAATGTATTGTTCCACTGCCTTCTGGCCATTCAGAGTTTCTGCTGAAAAATCAGCTGATAACCTTATGGGGATTCCCTTGTATGTTATTTGTGGCTTTTCCCTTGTTGCTTTTAATATTTTTTCTGTCTTTAACTTTTGTCAGTTTGATTAATATGTGTCTCAGCATGTTCCTACTTGGGTTCATCCTGTATGGGACTCTCTGCGCTTACTGGACTTGAATGAGTGTTTCCTTTCTCATGTTAGGGAAGTTTTCAGCTATAATATCTTCAAATATTTTCTCAGGCTCATTTACTCAATATTTCACTAGCCGTTTATCTTATGAAAAATGATTGGATCAGTACCTCACAAAAAGTTGAAAGAATTATTTTTTTATATAAAAATTTTTTTATTTATTTTTGGCTGTGATGGGTCTTCTTTGCTGTGCGTGGGCTTACTCTCATTGTGGCGAGTGGGGGCTACTCTTCGTTGTGGTGCATGGACTTCTCGTTGCAGTGGCTTCTTTTGTTGCAGAGCACGGGCTCTAGGTGTGCAGGCTTCAGTAGTTGTGGCACGCACGCTCAGGAGTTGTGGTGCACGGGCTTAGTTGCTCTGCAGCATGTGGGATCTTCCTGGACCAGGGCTCAAACGCGTGTCCCCTGCATTGCTAGGTGTATTCTTAATCACTGTGCCACCAGGGAAGTCCCAAAAGAATTCTTAATATAATTCTAATCCTGGATCTCTCAAAAAATTGATAATGTTAGCTTAATATTTTTCCTCTAAGTTCACACAAATAGTGCTTTCAGCTTCCACTTAGTGTGGGACTGAATGAAAATATGTACCAAGTGAAAAACAAATGTAATGCATAGGTGGTCTGCATCTCTTTGTGAATTATTCTTTGTAAATCCTAGTGAAGCAAGTTTCACCTACTGAAATGTGAAAAAATTTAAAATCTATTATCATAGCTTTGAAATTCATTCTTGTGTATAGATGACAAGCAGTTTATTTAAAAATGAAGATGACCACTAAGTGATAAAATGATTGATTTTCATCAAAACTCCTATTCTGTAGAGTTGACCAGTGACTGAAATAGCAATACCATGCAGAATAAACACTTCTCTGAAGACATATTTAGTATGAGTACCTAAAGTGAAGAGCTCAAAACACACACTCACACACACACTCACACACACACACACACACACACACAGAGAGAGAGAGAGAGAGAGAGAGAGAGAGAGAGAGAGAGATGGGAGTAGAGAGAGAGAAAAGGCTGAAAAGACCAATATTTTTCTGTATCAAGGTGTTTGTTTTGAGACTATGTGATTTATCTGCCCTTTTTACTTATGGCTACTAATTTTTTCCTATAATGAACACATGTTTTATGATAAGGAAGTGAGATTTATTTTTTAAATACATGAGGGAGACCACATTTGATAACATATAGAGCTAACAGCCAGAGGGGCTGATGCTCAAAACCCTCCAATGACTTCTAACCTCACTGTGGGTGCAACTTGAAGTCCTTACACAGCTTACGCCCACCCCATTCACTTCTCCAACCTCTTCAACTTCCCTCTCCACCCATAGGACTTTGCTGTCACTACACTGCCTTTGTTTCTTCTCTGTGCACGTATCTCCAGCCTCGGGGATTTTGCTCCTCTGATCCTTCTGCCTGGTATTATCTTCTGCCAGATACCATCATGCTCAGTGCCTCACCTCTTAGAGTCTTTCATGGCCTAAATAATATTGTAAATATTCTGCTCACATTCCCTGTTTCCCTTTCTTGCTTAGTTTTTCTCTTTAGCCCTTGTCACCATCTAACATGTTAATATTTTATGTATGTATTCCCTGTCTCCCTATTTGGGTACAAACTCAAGGAAGACAGGGATTTTAGTCTTTTTTTTTTTTTATTACTATACCTCTTCACTTAGTAGAGCAGCTGGTCACAAGCAGACACTCAGTAAGTATCCTATGAATGAAGAATGCCAGGGGCCTGCAAAGCACAAGGCAGCTGTCGCTTTTCAGGAGTGCCATGCTTATTTGGTTTTAATCCCGGATACAAGATATGGAAAATCACTCCCAAGAGACTGCAGCAGGCAAACATTAGCTCACAGAATAAGGCAAATTGACTGAAGGAAATTAAACCAACAAGCATAGAAATCCTGCAATTTCAGGTCACATTAAATCAAAGTCCCAACAGTAAACACTCCCTCGAAGTGCTTCTCAAACTTTTCATTTTGTGTCACCTATAGAAAATGATAATATTTGAATAGCATATTGGGGTAAATGGACAAAGTTGCTTGTGTCCAGAAGATACTGCCGCAAGATATTCCACTCCGACAGGTATCTCATTACCCTTATAATAATATCTAAAATCCTTAATCTGGTTTATAACCTTATGTGATCTGATGCTTGATTTTATTTTATTATTTTTGTATTTTTATTTTTATTGAAGTATAGTTGATTTACAATGATATGGTAATTTCTGCTGTATGGAAATTTCTCCAAAGAAGAAATACAAATGGCCAATAGGCACATGAAAAGATGCTCAACATTTCTAATTATTAGAGAAATGCAAATCAAAACTACAATGAGGTACCACATCACACCAGTCAGAAGGGCCATCATTAAAAACTCTACAAATAACCAGTGCTGAAGAGGGTGTGGAGAAAAGGGAACCCTCCTGTACTGTTGGTGGGTACGTAAATTGGTACAGCCACTCTGATTCCCGATTTTAAACTGACAGTGTCCCCGGGTGGAGAACCTTTGTGTCTCTTCAAATATTTAGGTAACATCCAGCCGAACAGATCATTGCATGTTGACATACAGAATGATCAAGAACTAGGACATCTGCTTTGGCTCCTGAAAATAATAAATTAATTTAAATTTGCACCTGCAAGGAACTTGAAAAAGTTATTTTCCCAGTTGGGGAAGAATAGAGAATAATGCCTTAGAGTTTGAAGAGGCACTTTGAGCTACTGGAGAGAGCTTCTAAATTAGCTAGGGGACATACAAATTCCAGTACCTAATTAAGAGCACCTGTTGGACACATTTGTAGAATCCTTTGGGGGCTATTTTTGAAAATGTGTTGATGGTGTACATCAAGTTTTATTTAATGTTTAAGGCTCGTGAATTTTCTCTGTATTAGAAATAATCCTTATTTTATGATTGCTCACAATCCAAATGTAAAGTACATGGGCAAAGCAGCTACACATTAAGGTAACTGTCGCTCTCTGCCACACCAGCTTGTTGTGATAAGATTTGTAAGTAACCAGTCCTCTGCTAGTTTCCCTATCTCCTTTCTAAATTCTCTAGGAACTGAAAAACAGCAACAACAACAAAAACCCAGCAGGGTAACATGGCTCAGCTCTTGTCCTCAAAGCGCTGTGGCTATTGGTTATATCCCATGTGGTTTTCCTATCTACCCCTTGGGTAAGGTCTGTCTAGGAACATTAGATGACATGTCTGTGATTGAGTTTATAGTAAACTTTTTTGTTTCCTTGCACTAGAGCTCTGGGGCAGGGCATGTGTTATGGGGGAAGGGATGCTTCACTGTAATTCAGCCAGGTGGCCGAGGCCTACTTGCCAACTTTAAAGGCAGGCCTCCATCCTTCTGTCCCTGTTTGTGTTTACATTATTAAAGTATAAGTTTCAAAAAGTTAAAAACATACTTCATACAACTATAAAATGAGTGTCTGTCAAAGATTTTATTCAATACAGTAATTAATTAGGTTATCAATGAGATGTTAAAATTGTTTCAAATTGCATTTGAGTAACTAGAAATTTATAGGCAATGAAGAATGTTAGAATAAGATTGCTGGGGTTTTCTGTTCATCAGACAGAAATTATTTGCATCTCTACTGTAAATTCTGTATGGTTACATCTGCTCCTACAGAATTATAAAATAGCCTCATCAATAGGAAAGTCAGTGCACCATGCACAGCACTGCACAGAAAGAACACCCAGTAATCTCTTAACTTGTTTCCAACATCTGTACCCTATTATATCTCTGAGGTCACGTCCTCAAACAGCTCCCTAAAATTGTTTTTGAAGAATGTGGGCTGTTAGATTTTTAGCTCCTTGTTTGGAATTGATTGTTAACGTTTGAAAACCTCTTTGTTATTGCTGTTATTGCTTATTTCTCGATAGTATGCCTTGAGTTAGTTCTTAACGCCTCACTATCTTAGGTGCTAGTCCTGACAATAACAAATACAAACCTCAGACCCAAATGGCCAACCCTGATGGCCTCAACGAGATATACAGTATGCGCTCAGAGAAATTCTGAGAAATACACTGCACCATCCGTCCTTACTTGAATGTTTTATTAGTGTTTTTATTAGGCATTTTATTCATCTTCTTGCTGCAGTAATAATGCATTCTAAACTTCGCCCAAACCCAATGGCAGCAAACACTCATTTCTTTGCTCATGGGACTATGGTTTGCCTATGGCTATGCTGGGTTCTACTGTGATTAACTGGGTTTGATTCCAGGCTGAGTCTCCACCTGCTTCCTCATTTTTCTAGAACTGGGGGCCATTCAGGGCATATACTACTTGTGCTAGATTGCCAAAGGGCAGAACCATATCAAGTTGCATGATTATTGCATCATGTTTCATAGGATCCCCTTAACCAAAGTGAGTTTCTGAGCAAAGCCCTCGTCCATCGAGCAGGAAGTATTCTCTGCCCACAGAGGGAGCAGGCGGAAACTTAATGTTAGATTAACAAAAATCCAAACTATCACAGACATGTATTTTAGGAATAAACCAATTCGTAGGTAATGTAGCTTAGCTAAGATAAGCACTCCCTGGGGTGAATTGCACACAAGGAATCTTTTAGAATTCTAGCTGGATATACAGAAGTTAATAGTAATGATATTTCTATTTCTTGAACACTTACTTCTGCTAAGTGCCAGGCCCTTGGTCAGATGTTAGGACCCATTTTCTCTGATACTAAAAATAAAGCACCAGGTAAATTTTTATAGATAAACAAACTGAGGCTCACAGAGGGTAAATTGTCCAGAGCTCACACCATTAGTAAGCGGCAGAGCTGACTTTTTCTTTTACTTATAACTTACTCATGTCAGGCATTGTACTAAATGTTTAGAGGTCTTGCACCGTTTAATTCTGAAAATAACCATAGTAAGTACCTCCACTTTTTAATGAGAAAACTACACTTAATAAGATTAACTTACATGCCAAAGATAAACCAGACACTCTTAGCTGGGACTTCAGTATATAATCCATGATCAGATGAGAGAATAGACCTCAAGTTCTTAATGAAGTTCTGCTTCTGAGCCTTTTCTTTTTTTCTCCTCTGATAGCAATCTACCTGTCATCCTCAGTCAATCCGTATCTTGACCTTAAATCACAGCACCTCTCTTCTTCTTGCCTGTGACCTCTGAGCTGTTTGCCTTAATTCTGCCTTTTGATGCAGACCCTTTGTACTCTGGATCTCCCATTTTGCTGTCTGCTTCAGACTAATAAGCCAGTTCAGTCTAGTGACCATACTGTTTGCTTCAGCATTAGGTTTGCCTGTGCTTCTCCCTGAATTGTGCTCCAGCATTACAGCTCAGCAAAAATGCCTAAATTCCATCCCTTGAAGATAAGAAAATAGATTCTCCTTGTAATAATTGGACACAATGCTATGAGTTAGAATGGAAAGATACCTGAATTTGTATTTTTCAGGGCATGTCTGTTCACACTGTTTTCATTAATCATTCTTTTTTAAAAAGGATTTCATGTAATGCTTTTATATACAAAACACTGAGAAGCACAGTTCAGGAATATAGAGATGAAAATTAGACATTACTCGGAAATGGATTCCGCCATTAAGAAAATTATACTCACTAGAGTAACTACATAGCAAAATAAAACACCCGGTTTCTAACCTTTGCATCCCTCCTTTCCCCACAGTAGCGACACTTGATCCCTCACCCACATTCTGGTATTTTGTCAGTCTCTATCCGTTGCCCCTATTCCTCTTCTACCCGGTCTGCATTGTTAGGCTCAGTGATACCTCCTACCTGAAAGCTTAATTGCAACTCGATCCTAAGCCAGTCTGGACTGAACTAGGAAACAGATTTGTCTGATCTGCACCCCTCTCAGCCTGTCCCCAGTCTAGATGAATTTAGTATTGTCTTCCTCCTTTCTGTTTTTCTGTGAACTCATGCCTCGCTGCCGACCAGCGGGCTCTCATTTTGTGTCAAAGCTTCAATTGCTTGCACCTCAGAGTTCTTATTGGAGTAATGGAACCACTGTATCTGGAGTCCTGACTCTCGATCCTTGTTACAAGAGCCGGAACTATGTTCCTATTCTTAACTATTAGACTAGACCGGGTCGAGGAGTTTCTATGAAGTTATGAAATAACTTCAGAACCTTAATGTAGCTAGGCACTGCTCTGAGTGCTTTACAAATACTACAGTGGAGGTAGTATTGTTGTCCCCATTTTGTAGGTGAGGTAACTAAGGGATAGAGAGGTGAAGTAACCCAGGCAGACTGGCTTGGTGTTCATGCACTTAACCACCATGCAACCTGCTTCTCAAGTTACACGTTCCACTTACAGCTGTGTTTTCATTGCCAGCCCCTCCAGCTCTAACATTGTCTGAAGTGCCTGTGTCCTCATAGGAAACAGAGCCAATGTTGACTTTGGGCCCTCCGTGTCATCTCTGTTGGCCATGGTGCATTGACAAGCTGAGTTTTCCCGTTAGTACCTACCTCTAGGCTCTACTTTATCCCATTCTTTTTGTTATATTTCTCAACCTCCCACGTTCAGTTGTTTACCTACCACCATTTTCTTCCTAGTCAGAGTTCACCTTCCCAGTAGCTGCATTCTGATCTTCCTCTGTCTATCCAGCTGCTGTCAAATGATTCTACCTAATTCCAGTATAGACCTTCTAGCTTGCCCCTTTCTCCTACTCATATATACATATTTAAACATACGTATCATGAGGTAACAACTGTCGATCAATGCAACAACCAAAAAAGATCAACTATTATGTCATTTGATCCATCTTTCAGCTTTTTACCTTATAAATGGGGGAAGTAGGTACGTCTATACCTATATTAGATGTGTTAATGAGTGTATATGTTTGAAACTTACAGGAAATGGAACCATGTGTCCAAAGCAAAAAAAACAAAAAACAACTGTTTCAAGTGAATATTTGAATATTAATAGAAGGTTTTATGCCTTAAGTACTGACAACTTAAGAATGGATTAGAGATCATTGACAGATTATACAAATTTGACTTCAAAACAGGATTTATTAAATTGTCCATTTATACTGTAAGTTAAAATGTTGACATTCATAAATATAAAAATCAAACGTATATGTGTTGAATTACTACTCAGCATAGTAAAAAGCATTGCAATTACAAAAGATTAGAATATACATAATAGGCTTTAGTATCAATATGATATACAGTTATCTTAGTTAATTTGATTGATCTGAAAGTTGACAATTGATGTCTGAAATTAATTAATTTAGATTGATCCTCTTCTCCATTTGCCTCATGGCACTAACAGGAAAAATAAGTAAGATCAGAAGAGTCAATACTCACAAAGATTAGATAATCTCATTTCAGGAAATAAAACGTTGTTTAAAGTCCTTATTCATTGAGCACCTTTTCTCTGCTAATGAGAATTCTCATTCAGTTCTCACAGCGTATGAGAAAAGTGTTGTCCCCATTTGAGAAGAAGCTGCGATTTAAGAGTGGTTCAATACTTTGTCCATGGTAACATGGCTGGTAAGTAGTGGAGCCAGGAATAAGCCCCAAGTTTTGTTAAATCACTGAGCATTCTGCAACATTTACATTCTCTCAGCCTCTCAATTATGATGCAATGTTTAAAAAAAACGGTCTTCTCCCATGATAAAAAATAGTGAGATATGTATGAGCGTGAGAAATGGAAGAGGGCAAAATTATTGATTTCTCCTTTGTTATAAAGCTGAAATGATGGCTTTTGCCAAATCATAGACAAAATCATGAGTAAAAACTTATTACTACTGTATTTAATGTACTATTTAAACACATGAAAGAATATTATTTTGATTGCATTGGCTTAATTTTTAATAGGAATATCTTTAATCTAAATTCAATTTGACAGTAAATTAAAGGAGTAGTTGAAATTCTGAATATTTATATTCTTGTTTAATTTGTTTCCCAGAATGTACCTCAGTGGGCCACATAACTAATATTTTTAACTGAATATAATAACCACATTACATCTGGGATAAATGTAGGGCTTGGTAACAGGCATTTGAAATATATAATGTTTAAGCAAGCAATGTATCAGAATGTACATATAGATGACAGAACATTAAGTAACAGCGAAAGACAAGATATCTTGGGGTCCTACCTTCCAATTTCTAGGTAGTATTACAGGCATGAAAGGATTGTTTTTCTACACTTAGTATAGCCAGAGTGTGCATGTTTTTAATATAAGGCTATTTTATAATTCATTTATTCACTTTTGGATAATGAAAAATTCCACTAGTCACTGAAGGCAGTCTATTAGCATTAGTGATAATACAGCCAGAGTAGCATGAAAGGAACAAATTATAACATGAATTTAGGTAATTACATTTTATTCTATTTTAGAGAAATAAAAATCATTTTAAAAATCTGAATGCTATTATTTTTTTAGTAAAATGATAGTCATACTGGATTTTAATATATTGTTAATTGATCAGATTTTTTATTTTAAATATATATATATATTTAATGAGTAATTATTATTGGACATTTGTAGTTTATTGAAAATCTCTTACCAATATATTTTCATATATTGGTCTGTATGAAGGCATTTGTGAAAACTAACGTTGGCTTTAAAATTATGAAATAAACTTGATCTGAAGATCTGTTGAGTAGCATCTTGAATCTCTGAGGATGCGATCTAATGCAACCCTGGAACTAGGTTTCCTAAGTACCAGGCTTTTCGGAGTCTGTGATTATGGAAATTGGTATAGATGATAGATAAATATATATAGACATAGATATAATTTTTTAGTATCTGTTATGGAAGGTATTGTGTCCCCCCAAAATTTGTATTTTGGAGTCCTAACCCCCAGTGCCTTAGAATGTGATATTTGGAGGTTGGGCCATTAAAGAGGTAATTAAGGGTAAATAAGTCACTTAATGAGGGTGGCCCCTCATCCCATATGACCAGTATCCTTATAAGAAGAGGGAGCGTTGCCAGGGGTGCTCATGCACAGAGAAAAGGCCATGAGAGGACACAGCCAGAAGGCAGCCATCTGCACACCAAGGAGAGAGGCCTCAGGGGAAACTAAACCAACTGACACCTTGATCTTGGACTTCTAGCCTCCAGCACTGTGAGAAAATAATTAGTGTCATTTAAGCAACCCAGTAGTATTTGGTTTTGGAGGCCTAGCAGACTAATACAGTATCTTACCATCTACTGAAAGATTCAAATAAAAATATTCTGTAGAACTTCAAAAGTTAGGAGTTATTTTCAAATATTTTTTCTCCTTCTCTTGTTCTTTAGATAGAGATCTAATTCTGCCATATATTAACTATGTGACCTTAAATATCTCATTTAACGTCCCTTGTATGGGGAACTTCATTTTAAAAAGTCAGAGGTTTATCTCTGAAATTGGTTCAGTTTGCTCTCAAGTTTTCCGTTTTTAGTATTGCAAATGTAATAAGTGTATAAAAGGCAACTAACCTGAGGAAAATACTTGCCACTGATTATGGCACAGAGTTAATATCTTAGTTTGTATTAAAAAGCAATATTCATTATTAAAAAAGGTACTGAGAATCAAAATAATAAATTGGAAAAGGTAATGAATGTATAACATAAGAAAAACAAATTTAAATATGACTGATGAAGAAACCAAGTGAAAAAATTCCTCAGTCATCGAAATGCAAATAAAACAAGGTTTCATTTTTCATATACAAAATTTGAAGGCTTCGAAATTACACTAATTTAGTTATAGAGCATATGACATATTTACTATTTACTATTGTATGAGTAATTAGCAATAATTTAAGTAATTGACAGAATCAAGATTAAGAAAATATTCAGGGCTTCCCTGGTGGCGCAGTGGTTGAGAGTCCGCCTGCCAATGAAGGGGACACGGGTTCGTTCCCCGGTCCAGGAAGATCCCACATGCCGCGGAGCGGCTGGGCCTGTGAGCCATGGCTGCTGAGCCTGTGCGTCCGGAGCCTGTGCTCTGCAACGGGAGAGGCTGCAATAGTGAGAGGCCCGCGTACCGCAAAAAAAAAAGATAAAAAAATATTCAGAGCCTTCAACCCAGTAATTCTTTCTGGAGATCTATCTTAAAATATGAACTAAAGTAGTACAAACACTTTAAGATTAATGATTGTAGCATTATTTATAATAGTAAAAACTAGAAAAACTCCAGCGATGCAGTAAGTGAATATTTAAATAAAGCATGTTATGGTAACTTTGAACATAAACAAGAATGAAGCAGAGGCACCAAGGAAAATATTGTTGGGGATACAGGCTTTTATGTTATCAGCAGTTGTAGGTGATAAAAATGTGGGTGACTGTTTTCTCCATAAACTTTTAAACATTTTCAAGTTTTCTATTAGTATTTCTTATTATGACATACACAATTAATTTCCTATCCCAAGCCATTTTCCATTTTTTTCTTACTAACAAAACTGTATTTTAGATAAGCATTATGCTCAGCTAGAAATATTAACTTAGCGTCCCTTGAGGATAATGATGCCATCAGATAGTTGTGCTTAATGAAATATAAGCAGAAGAGATTGAATGAGGCATCCAAGAAATTTATTTAAAATGGGCAGCCACCTTTTGTTCCCTCTCCTTCCCCTTTTCATGCCCAGAATGAAAATACACTGCTGGAGGTGAAACAACCGACTTGTGACCACAAGACCACAAATATGAAGCTAAAACCCCATGCCAAGGAAGGCTTAGCAGAAAGACAGAAAATATCTGTCTCTGATATCATTTTGGATACCGTTCCAGCCCTGAGCTATCTACCTCCAGACGTCTTAAGGGACAAAAATTTAATTCTTAATTTGTTTAAGCCATTGTTTACTTATGTTTTCTGATGCTTGCAGCTAAAAGCAATCCCTGACACATTTATATAGGTATTACATATATAAATATATATACTAATTATTGTGTATATTGTATATATTTAAATTGATGGGCTTGTAAGTTTCTATATAATTGCAAATATGCATTTGCAATTATATATGTATATATACATATATATGTGTGTGCATATATATACATAAATGAATAAGAGTAGACTGGACAGAGAAAGAACTACACACACACACACACACACACACACCTCTATGGACAGAGAAGGAACTACATACATGTACCTGTACATATATGTATGCATTTCTTTCCCTGTCCAGCATATATTTATTTGTATATATACAGGTGTGCATGCGTGTGTGTGTGTGTGTGTGTGTGTGTATAATTCTTTCTGTCTCTAGTGTACTCTTACTTGTGATTCAAGATTTAGCTCAAAGGTGTTCCCCCTGGGAAGTACCCTCATTCTGCTTTCTCATATCTTGAATGTTCCTTTCTTGTAATATGTATGAACTTATATTGTAATAATTTGTTTGTATATGTATCATCCCACTCCCTTTGATTATCATTTGAGGGGCATATATAGTTTCTCAATCATCATTGATATACATTTTAATGGATGATAGATAGGTAAAAAATTGTAATGATTCACTTACATATTTTCTTTTTTTAATTTTAATTTTATTGGCGTATACTTGATTTACAGTGTGTTTCAAGTGTACAGCAAAGTGGTTCAATTATACATATATTCATTCTTTTTTAGATTATTTTCTCATATAGCTTATCACAGAATATTGAGTGGAGTTCCCTGTTCTTTACAGTAGGTCCTTGTTGGTTATCTTATATATAGTAGTGTGTGGTGTTCATCCCAAGCTCCTGATTTATCCCTACCCCCTACATTTCCCCTTTGGTAACTATAAATTTGTTTTCGATATCTGTAAGTCTGTTTCTGTTTTGTAAATAAGTTCATTTGTATTGGTTTTTTAAAATTAGATTCCACATGTGAGTGATACCATATGATATCTGTCTTTCTCTGTCTGACTTCACTTAGTATGATCATCTCTAGGTCCATCCAACACTTAGACATTTTCATTTTGATTGTTACCTCTTTAACTAGATAGTGTTCTCAATTCCTTCCCAGTGACCCATGTGCTATTATGTACAAAACAGTTATTCAGTGATATCATTAATTAACTGGTAATATATGCAATACAACACATCTATTAGGGTTTCTGATATCTGCAGTTGGCACCTAAAACATGAAGCATTAGACCTGATGTTCAGTGTTCTAGCATCCAGATTCAAAGAATGAGAGGCTGTTTTCAAATATTTACATAGGTGGCCTTATTCAAGGAATGCACCAACGACGGTGTTGCAAGTGGCCTAGCACACAGGTTCTGAAACCACACTGTGTGGGTGTTGGCCTGAGCCCCACTAGTTACTAGCTCTGTAAATTCATGCAAGTCACTTAATCATTTATATCTTAGATTCCTCATTGGTAATAGAAGGATAATAATAGCATCTCTTTATATTCTTTTGGTGAGAATTTAAACACTTAAAACAATGTTAGGCATTTAGGAAGTTCTCGATAAATGCTATGTATTATAAATAACGGTTTGCAGTCCACTTGAATAATAGATCCCAATCTGCCATTTTAAAAGTACCTCTCAGGAGTTATCTTTCCAGAATGTCTATTATTTTCTTTTTTCATTGCTTCATTAAATCCTCAGCTAAATAATATATTTTATATTATAGTAATTTAGATTCAGGATATAATGCTGAATTTCCTAACATAGCTTCTCAATATGAAAATAATAAATAGTTATTTAGTATGAACAAAAATGAATCAGAATGAGGTTGAAATTATCTCCAAATTAGTTTTGTGATGAGGATCTATAGATTGTAATTCAATCTATTTCTTTGTCTCTATTAGGTTAGAGATGTTCCCTGCGGAAATGTGAAGTTTACATATTTTGTATGCATGATTTGTAAAGATGCCATTGTTGGGAGTTATGTGATAGTCTTTAGAAAGCTTGTGTGATAAATTTCAGTTCTTAAATGAATTTCCTTACAAAACACTGTTCTCTGAATTTAGTTTCCCCTTTTATCAGAAAACTTTCACTGTCACAAAACACGTATTTAAATATTATGAATATCAAAAACAAAGTCAGTTGTCTCTATGATTACATTATGAATCCATTTTTTAAAAATTGAATTATAGTTGATTTACAGTGTTGTGATAATTTCTGTTGTACAGCAAAGTGATTCAGTTATACATATATATACATTCTTTTTCACGTTTTTCATTATGGTTTATCACAGGATATTGAATATAGTTCCCTGTGCTAAACAGTAGGACCTTGTTTTTTATCCATTCTATATATAATAGTTTGCATCTGTGATTACATTAAACATTAAATAGAATCATAAATGTATTCTGGAAGAGAAAAAAACAAATAACTACTTTAAGTATCCTAAAATAAACGTAATTTTTTCCATATTCCTAAGTTGTACTTTCCAGTGTGAAATGACTAATTATAACTTGCTTTCTTAGTTATATATGTGTGTGTATTTAAACAGTTTGTGTGTATATATATGTGTGTATGCGTAAATATTTTAAATTTCCATTTTTGAAAGCACAGCCAATTGGACACCTGTACATTCACCAAAATTATGCTATTTGTTTATTTATTCAATTCATTCCTTAAAGCTTTATTGAGAGCTTAACATGTACTGAGCATTCTAGGTGCTAGGGAGGAGTAGAACAGGTAAAGTCCTATTCTCATGGAGATTATTTACTATAATATTTTACATTTTAAATGTAATGTGTTTATTTATTACTAAATAGCAGTTAAGAATAATGTTTCCAGTTTTGTACATATGGTGTATGGCATATTCCAGTAGCTCATTTATTTGTTCATTCTGCAAATACTTATTGGTTATCTAATATGAGCTAAGTACTTGTGATAGTTATTAAGGCTATTTACAAAGACACTTGAGATTACAGTTTTCTGCCCTCTCCCATGTTACTTGCTTTGGAAAATAAAATGTAAATGGGAGTCACGACTTCTGTTACTTTGAATAGATTTAAAGGTCAAAGTGATCCTGGACAATGTGGCAAATGGGGGCTCCATTTAGCCTGTGTGATTGAGTGACTGTGATGAACAGAACTCCATTCCAGATTCACATTGCCTTGTAGACTGAGGTAAAAGATACGTCCACTGTGTGAAGGCATGAAATGTTGGAATTGGTTTTGTTAATTAGGCATAACTTAACATATGCTGACTGATGTTGCACCATTCTAGGTGCTGAAGATCTGCCTATATAGAGCTTATGTGTTCAAGCAATGAAACTAAAAATTAAAAATAATAACGATAAATTGATACTTAATATTGTTACTGAGTCCAAGCTCATACTGCTCGCCATACAACAGGCCAATAAATTGAGAGATGAGTTTTGGGGGCAAGGAATATAGCAACTTTATTCAGAAAGCAGAAACCAAAAAGATGGTGGACTAGTGTCCCACAGAACCGTCTTGCCCAAGTTAGAATTCAGGCTTCTTTTATACTAAAAGGGGCAAGGGTGTAGTTGATTGTTGCCGACTTCTTGATGCCGGGATCCTTTATTTTTGCAGCTTTCCTCCGAGGTCTGGTCACAATGTTTCTATAAATCTCTAACAAGACAAATATTATTCTTTATAACTTTTTATCTCTATATGAATGGAAAAGCGTTATACCTTTACAGGTCAGAGCGTTGAGAATGTATTTGAGGCTTTAGGCAACATTCTTTTCTTTAGTGATTAACTTAGAGCAAAAGCAATAGAATACAAAGGTTAAAGTAAAGGAAACAGATCCAATATGGAGTCAGATTTGTTCTTCCCTATTACAATATGAAGACAGATAGTGAAAAGTGCTATTAAAATAATAAAGAATGGCAGTGGCTGCTATTTTAGATAGAATGTCAGGAAAGTCATTTCTGCAGAAATAACACTTGTTCAGAGCCCTGACTTAAAGAAGGACAAGAGCCCTCAGGGAATGCACTAACAACCATGTTGCAAAAGGCCCAGCACACAGGTTCTAAAAGCAAACTGTGTGGGTCCAGGCCATACCCACCAGTCACTAGCTCTCATGAATATCTGGAGAAACAATATTGAAATGTGGAGGCTCTGAGGAAAGAGAGGGCTAGAGGGCTCCATGTGCCCTAATGTGCCTGCAGGAGACTGAGCAAGAGGGAGACTTGTAGGAGGTAAACACTTAAAGGTTGTGTGAGTACACAGATCAAGTAAGGCCTAGTAGACCTTGGTAATAAATTAGAGAAGAAAGTTTTGAACACAGGAATCATAGGATATGACTTATGATTTTAAAAGATCACTTCGACTTCTTGGCAGAGAAACAGCTAGAGGGGCAAGACTGGCAGCAAAGAGAGACCCTTAGGACAGGCTGGTAGCACCATGTCGTTGTGGTATAGGAAATACGAAGTGTCAAAGCAAGAGCCTTTGGAGATTGAGCCAACAGGATTTGCTCTGACATTGTGGTTATGAGATGCAGGGAAGAAGAGAGCAGGGGATGTAAGAATAGATTAGGGAGAGAGCTCGGAAACATGTACTACAAGGAAAGTCAGGATGAGTGTCTGGGACAAAAAGAATGAGTGGTTAGCTCTTACTCTGGAATTCCACAGTAGATTTGACCTTGATCTATATTAAGGGGTTAATACACTATCACGGTTATTTCTTCCTTAAAAGGAGCATTCTCTTAAGATTCATGTAGTGCATACTCTTGGTATCCTGCCCGTATCCCCTTGTAAGTTACCATTTTTGTGCTTGTAGGTCCAACTCCCAGTCAGCCAGCACCTTTGCCGGAGGGCTGTACAGGTAGATGCAAAGTCCTAGGACATTATTTCTCTCTAGGGGAAGCCCTCAAACAATTACTTACAGAAGTTGGGTAAATAACCTAGCTCCCTAACTTCTTGGGCAGAATAACTCTGAGGTGTTCATTTCACACTGGCACCTCAAGCTTCGTGGTGGGATTAAGCTCCAATTGTCCAGTTTGGTAATAGGTTTGAAAATGCACACTATATATGTTTGTTTTATTCTTCCGTCTCACCTCTCTACTCCCTGATGGTATTTCCTAGTATTAGCTCCCCCAACAAATTATCTACAGGTCTTTCTTGACTGACAATGGGTTACATCCCTATAAACCCATTGTAAATTGAATGTATCGTAAGTCAAAAATGCATTAAATACACCAAATCTACCGAACATCATAGGTTAGCCTAGCCTACCTTAAACGTGCTCAGAACACTTACATTAGCCGACATATTGGCAAAATTATCTAACACACAGCCTATTTTATAATAAAGTATTGAATATCTCATGTAATGTATTGAATACTGTGCTGAAAGTAAAAAACAGGATGATTGTATGGCTACAGAACGGTTGTAAATGTATCGGTTGTTTACTTTCATGATTGTGTGGCTGACCGGGAGCCACGGCTCACTGTTGCTGCCCAGCATCACCACATATCACTAGGTCAGGAAAAGATCAAAATTCAAAAATGGAAGTATTGTTTTCTACTGAATGCACATTGCTTTCCCACCATTGTAAAGTCAAAAAATCGTAAATCAAACCTTTGTAAGTCAGGGACTGTCAGTACTCAAATCCTTTTCTCAGGATCTGCTTCTAGGGAAACCAAATTAAGACAGTTCGTACACAGATAAAAATTTCTTGAAGTTGAATATTTTCTAAAAACCTATGGTTTTACATAGTGAGAGTGAGTCAACATTTACTGATGGCTTATAGGTACCGTATTGCAAAGATTATCACATTTAATTCTCAAAGCATATTTATAGAGTACATAATAAATTTATATAGTGTATTTAGAAATAATGTACTTGGGTTGCTAGAAAAGGAAGTGACTATTTAAATATAAGATTCAAACATGATAAGCAGGGGCTCTTTTTTTCTGTTTTATTTACTGATGGATCTCAAACAAGAGTCCTTGTCATATATATGTGCTCAAAGAGTATTTGAAAGAACACTTAAACTAAAAATAGTTTACCTCAATCTGGGAAGGATGTTTTTGATGGGAAACCCAGACTCAAAAGGGTCCCTGCTTGAGCTATAAAGAAGAAAGGAGCTTTCAAGCAAGCCATAGAGATCAGCTGAAGCAATCACAGCAATCAGTGGACAGCACACATAAGGTCCCCGTAACTTGGTGGCTGTTATAAATATGTTTTAGAGATGCATTAACTAAGATTCAGAGAAGTAAAACAATTTATTCACAGTCCCAAAACTGATAAATTAAAGAGACTAGATTGGAACTCATATATCTGTCCCCCTTCACCTTCACTCATCTTTAGCTCCTCTTCAGAACTGGCCAAGGTTAGGCAGTTATGCTTTAGAGACTGGGTGTCAGTCCCTATTTTTTATTTTTCTTTTCCTATTTTTTTTAAAACAGAGACTTTATTTTTTAACAAATGTATTAGTCAGCTGGTGCTGTTACAGTAAAATATCATAAATTGGATGGCTAAGATAACACACACTTGTTTCTCATAGTTCTGGAGGTTAGGGAGAGCCTTCTTCCTGGTTTGCAGGCAGCAGACTTCTTACTGTATCTTTACATGATGGAGAGAGAGTTTGTCCTCCTTTCATAGGGGAACCAATTCCGTCATGGGAAGTCCACCCTCGTGACCTCATCTAAACCTAATTACTACCCAAAGGCCACACCTCCAAATACCATTACACTGGGGAGTAGGTCTTCAACCTATGAATTTATGGGAGAACACAAATGTGTTCAGTCTATAGCAATTAGCATAAATTTACAGTGTGGTTTCAATATTACTTCTCAGGTGTAACTGGGGATTTTAATAAAGGCTTCATCAGGAACCAACATGGGAAATACAGAATTCTAGAATAAATCCAATGGGGCAATGGGAGGGGGAAGGCTGACACTTGCTCTTCCATATTGTAACAAGTAAACAGTAACACATGAACAAAAAGTCTTGCAAAATATGAAAAATTATAACATACTTAAATAAAAGTGCCTGAAATAAACAAAGTGCCATCAGGAAAGAAGGTAAAATTCAACTAACAGGTGCTCCTGCAAAAGAGAAAAGAGAGATTTTTCCCTTTGACCCTAAGAGGTTGAAGAGAGCAAGAAAAAAAAAGTCTTCTCTAATAAGACTTCTAAAATAGGTTCCTGAGACTTGAGACCCTATGGCCAAAACAAAAACAAAGCAAAACAAAAAATGAACAGAGTCCTTAGAAACAGACCAATGGACCCACACTCACTTGCACCCTTAGGCTGAGAACACAATTCATAACTCAGAAGTGCATCTAAGTGCATCTCCTTAGGTTTTCTGTGACCTCAATCAATCGCCTTCTCTCCAGTCCCTCTCATTTACCAGCCAGCAGCATGACTTACGTTACACATATTCATTCTACTCCCGCCTCCAGCACAGGGACCCAAGCACATTCTTTCATGAATCATTATCATAACCTTTTAATAGTTGGGAGTATTTTAAAGTAAAAACAAGGAAGAAGTTGAGATTTTTAAATTCCTTTTCTGCCCTTGGGTAAAAGTTATCAGTTATTAAGTTATCAGATTTTTATAGAGGACATCTCATGTCATTTTTAAAAGATTATTTATGCAGCATTCTCTCTTTGTCTAAGAAACATGTTTCTATTACTCTCATTCCCAAAGTCTAACCTTACTTTTCTTCTCTTTACATACTAAGAAATTGTTTTTAATAACTCTACCTGTTATTTTGTGAAACTCACTGTAAATAATTTGAGTAGAGAGCTGGATATATAACCTCCAAAGTCTCTTCTATCCCTGAAATTCTCTGATCCTTTACCTAAATCTTTTTTGAACTCTTTCCAGAAGTGTTCATTATTAGAAATACCTGAAGAGTCCTGTCTTAACACTGTTTTCTGTTAATACAGAGCCTCAGGGACTCTAGTACAGCAAGGCTTTGGTGTATTCAAGCAAGACTAACAACCCCAAAGAATTTTTAATAGAAATATCACAAAACAAGCACTAAAGGGAAGGGAATAGGAGTTATGTATCTGGGCTGTTAGACATTCTTTTCTAACATACTTAGTTTTTACTATGTTAGTTAATACAATTTAACACCCAAGCATTTTTTTCTAGAGTATACTGAATCTTACTGTGTACTATTTTTTCTTCTGTGTCTCATCTATGGTACTGATCTACCTAGGGTACCACATAGTTTGGCACCTGATCACACACTGTTTATATGATTATTCAAATGCTTCTTTGGGAGATTACAAGTAATTAAATTCACTAAAGTACTGGTTTCTTTCTTTTTTATCAGCCCCAGTACTGAAGTAACCATTATTATATTTCTCAGTATAACCAACAGTCCTGGGCACAATGCCTTGTTCATAATACATTCCCTATTATTGGTTGAGTTAATGAATAAATGAATAAGTACTTGCTGAGTTGAACTAAAATTAAATGCATGCTGGAGAAGAATTACTGTTAGTAGGAATCATGGAAACTGTTTTTGTTGTCTAAGCTATTCACATGCCATGCATCCTTAGACATGAGAGAGTACTAGGTGCCCAGTACTGTTAAGTGCTTTACTTATATCATCTCACTTAATCCTCACAATAACCTTAAGGAAACAATTAGTCATAAGTCCTTCATTTGCAAAAATAGAAAAATCAAATCAAATTGGATTAAACAACAAGAGGTTACAGCATAAACAGTGTGGGCTCACGCGGGCAAGGATATGTCTCCTGGCTGTATATTATCTAGGCAGGTTCCTGGTAGTGTTAGGTTCTCCCTCTTGGTCGCCAGATTGTTGTAGTTACAGAGAAAACAACCTTATACCTTCAAAATATTGGAAATGCACAAAGCCTTCATTCTCAGAAGTCTCAGCAAATGTCTCTCCAGATGAGCTATGTATCTACCCATCCTGAACCAATAACTGTAACCAGTAGGGTAGAATATGCTGCTGGTTTAAGCTAATCAGGATATCCAGAAATGGAGTGGTATCAAATCACTTGGTATCATGTAGACTAAGAGGGGGAAATAAATTGATAGGTATATCACAGAATGTTCATTAAAGAATGTAGAAATAGACACTAGAATACAAAAAGAAAACCACGATATCCATTACCTCTGTTTTAAAGATAAGGAAACAAAGATGCAAAGGGTTTATGTCACTTTCCCAAGATCACACAGCTAATATTGGCAGAAATGCAACTCAAAATCAAGTCTGTCTCTAACACCAATATATTACACAACCTCCCTTAAGTATTTATTCACTGTCCTTAGATCTGCAGTTTGCCATCTCAAAAGTGCTTCTAAAATCTCCTGCCAATGAAAGACTATCAGTACTAGCAATGAATATACTTTCTTTTTATAATACAACTTTATCTGAATGACATCTCTTCATTTCTATTTAACTGATAAAATAATTTCATTCACTGCCTAATTTTTCTTCCCAAAGCTAATGTCCACCCACTTATATTTTAGAAACGTGCTGACTGAAGAAAAAAAATGTAAAGAAAAGAAAAAAGGAATTACGTTTCTAATCAACAGTGACAGGAAATTGGTAGGAGCCATATTTATGATAGCAAAAATATTAGAGCATTAACCAAAACATTCAGGGTAGGATTTATTTTTTATTCAATATTTGTTTTTATGAGTTCACAGTGATAGTTTAAGATTCAGTTTAAGACTAAGGAAATCAGTCAGCTTCTTCTGGGTGAATATAATTTTTGCATTCTGATACCCTATAACAGAAATAAACCATTCACTAGCAGTTTAGCTGAGCACATGACATGAATTGACTAGTACATGTAAAGAAAAAACCTCATAAAACTTACTCAGTTTCATTTCAGACATTTAAATGTATCTTAATATTTATAATTTGAGGAGTGTGTATTCAGGCCCTTTTCTCTAATAGAAGTTATATTTATTAAATCTGAAGGTGTTTCCTTTGTCCAATACTTTCTGCTAATTCCAAAGAGACTTTTTGAATCAAGTTTTGGTAACTCTTTGGAATCCTGCTTTCTCTTACCTTTTGCTGGAGGAAGATTGCCTCGCTGATGTTTCGTAACCACGATTAGATGGGCTAGTTTTAATCTTGCTGTTTTTCTAAACTTTATAGCTAATATTTATGAATATTTCTATTTTAAAGAAGAGTAAGTTCAAACAAATTAGTCTAAACACCTGAATGTCCTCAATTTTACAGTAGAATTTAAAACACTGATTATTCCTAAAATAAAAATGTTAAAAATAGATTGTAATTAGGAACCTGTATTTAAATTTTCATCTTCCTGGATCAGTTGGAGGGAGAATCCCTAAGTCAAGGAAGCCTGCAGAGCCAAGGAGAGCCCAGAGGAGGCAGTGGAGGTCATCAGACCTAGAGAGTGGAGTCTAGTTAGTCACCAAGCCACATGGACTAAAACACACCGTAAAATCTGAGGAACTGAGTTAACCAACCACCAGGTTTGGGTTGGTCTTGGATCAAAACTGACTGTAGGGGGACTAGCACTCTTTGATATGGGAAGTGTTATGGACTGAATGTTATATATTACCTCTATCAGACGGCTATTAACAAATACCTGAAATTATGGGAACAGCTTGGGAACTGAGTAAATGGGTGGAGCAGCTGGAGGAGTTTTGAGGTGCATGCTAGAAAGATCCTAGATTGTTGTGAGGGGACTGTTGATAGTGTGGAAGAAATATTAATAGTCAACCTGAGAAAGAAATAAAAAATTTTATTGTCAACCCGAGGATTATAACGCTTCAGATGGTCTTTCAGAAAGCTCTGAGCACTGTTCTGCCTGTTAGAAGTCAAAGCACTGTGAAATACATTTTTGAGACAAAGAGTTATACGTCAGATGACTTACTGACAGTTGACACCATTGTGTCAGACATTGTGTACAGACAAATCAAGTAGTGGATCATCACGACCCTGTGTAGGATTAAGAAGGAATGTTATCTCCTAAGGAAGTCTGGTTAATTCTGATGCACAGTGCACACTAAGGGGAGAGAGAAGGCCCAAATATGCAGAGGAAAAATTTATGTTTAAATAATTCTTTTCTTGCCATGAAATATGACTTATTTCATCAGTAGAAATAGGGATATTAAATGTGATTCTGGTGAAGGTTTGAAAAATAAAAAAGAGAGCTGGAGAGAAAGCTGTGTCTACGTAGAATACATAAATAATCACGAACAAAATGTTGACAGAAATATGGACATTAAAGGCCATTCTGGCGAGGCCTCAGACAGAAATGAGGAATATACTACTGGACAATGGAGAGAAGGTAATCCATGTTATAAAGTGTCAAGAAATGTCGCTGAATTGTGTTTTTATGTTTTGTGGAAGGTAAAGTGGTGAAGTTGGATATTTAGCTGAAGAGATTTCTAAGCAAGATGTTGAAGGTGCTGCCTGTGTTCTCTTAACTGCATATAGTAAAGTGTGAGAGGAGAGAGGTGAATTAAAGGAGGAATAGTGAAGGGAAAAAGGAACCAGAACTTAAAGATCTGAAAATTGCTCAGCTTCTCCTTGTTGCAAAAAATGAAAAAGCATGTTCTGAGAACACCAAAGTTCTGGCCGGACTATCACTTGATACAGAGATTATGGATTATACAAGTATAAACATTGCCAGTTTGAGCTGAAGGGGCAGGAGATGGACAAAATGGAAGAAGGCTGTCAGACTTCTTCAGTTTTACAGGATGGGACAGTAGAGCTCTTTGGATGTGAACACGCTTCATCCTTCAAGAGAAGGGACGAACAACCCCAAGGCAACTCAGCTATCTGCAGAACTGCCCTTTTTACCATGGGCCCGTGGGACAGGACTAGTTTCTACCAGTTTCAAAGGGCAGGGCATCTTCCATTTTGGGGTGCCAGTATGTCACCACCCAGTGTCTCAGGGGCAAGGCCAAAGCCCAGAGCCTAGTGGGTGGGCCACCCCACTGAACTGAAGAGACAGGGCCTTCCCCCAGAGCCATGGGGGTGATGCTGCCATTCCAGTAGGCTAGAGAGCTTAGCAAAGATGACTACTTTCAAGCCTCAGGATTTAATGCAGTTTGCCTTGTTAAGTTTAAACTTACTTGAGACCATCACCCAATCTCTCCCCGTTTTGAATGGGAGTGTCTCTCTCATGCTTGTCCCGCTATTGTATTTTGGAAGCACATAACTTGTCTGGTTTCATAGGTTCACAGCTGGAGAGGAATTTTGCCTCAACATGCTTCACCCATGTCTGATTTAGATGGGACTTTAGACTTTAGACTTAGAGTTGATGCTGGAATGAGTTAAGACTTTTGGAGCTGTTGGGATAGAACAAATATGTTACATGTGAGGACATGGATTTGGGGGAACCAGGAATAGAATGTCATGGACTGAATATATGTGTTCCTCCCAAATTCACATGTTAAAGCCCTAACCCCAAGTGTGACTATATTTGGAGTGAGAAAGTAATTAAGGTTAACTGAGGTCATAAAGGTGGGGCTCAGATCCAATAGGATTATCATCCTTATAAGAGGAGATAACAGAGTACTGTGCTCTCTCTCCTGTGCTCTCTCCCTCCCTCCCTCCTCCCCTCCCTCTCTCCTTCTCTGTCTTTCTCTCTACCATGTGAGGACACTGCAAGCCAGGATTTATTAGACTTCCTGAGTTCTCACCAGAACCCCACCATGCTGGTACATGATCTTGGACATTCAGCCTTCAGAACTGTGAGAAAATAAATTTCTGTTGTTTAAGTCACCCAATCTGTGGTATTTGTTTATAACAGCTGTGCCAATTAATACAGGAAGGGTGGCTAAATTTAAATTGCAACGGAAAAAATCACAAGTCATTGGTGTAATTTTATGTACAGTTTTGATAACATTACAAGATATTAGTCAAAGCCCCAGTGCCAAGACCACAAGTCAAACCTGTGGATCATAGATCATATAAAGCTGCATGTATTAAACTTGCTGAGTAAGGGATAATACCCATCTTTACAGAGGGAAAGTTAAGGAAAAGTCAGAGTTTGTGGGGTTACGTTTAGTCATAGGGTGCTTTCAGGACAGAGGTTGGCAAATGAGGTCTGGGCAAGGATTGGTCAGGATTTGTAAACTAGGATAGTTAGTGAGACTGTCTAGAGTGTTATATTTGGAACACATGAACCCATGCTCTCTATAGAGATAACAGTTAAATCAGTTTGTGGTGGTATCCAGGAAAAAAAAAGTTTATATAGTTATATATATACGTGTGTGTGTGTGTGTGTGTGTGTGTGTGTGTGTGACTGAGCTGGTGTTAAAACAATTTAAGCTTTAAATAGTTTGTCTGGCAGGACATGGTTTGTGCAGTTTACTGTGCTGCAAACAGGAGTAGAATTTTGTGGTTTCTCTTTCATCTCTTATCTAATACTCAGAATAGTGTCTTCCCGTCCCAATTTACTCTTTATCCGTAGCCCTTTCATAGCATTTAGGCTAGATCTTTTATTCTCTTGATTTAAATATTTTATAATTCACCTGAACGTCAAGCTAAGTCATTATATATTTTTCCTGTTTTATTGAGATGTAATTGACATATAACATTGTGTACCTTTAAGGTATTACAACATGTTGATTTGATAAACATATATTGCAAAATGATCACTACCATAGCTTTAGCCAATGCCTTCATCGTCTCACATAATTACCATTTTTTTGTGTGGTGGGGATATATAAGATCTACTGTCTTAGCATCTTTCAAGTTAAGAATACAGTATTATTAACTATAATCACCATGCTGTACATTAGATTGCCAGAACTTGTCTTGTAAGTGGAAATTTGTGCCCTTTGACCAACGTCTCCCTAGTTTTTCCACACCCTCGCCCTTGGGAACCACCATTCTACTCTGTTTCTGAGTTTTGCTCTTGAAGGTTATACAAATAAGTGATACCATATATTATTTTCTCTTTCTCTGACTTATTTCACTTAGCATAATGCCCTTAAAGTCCATTCATGTTGTTGCAAGTGGCAGGATTTCCTTCTTTCTCATGGTTGAATAATATTCCATTGTTAGGTGTATACCATATCTGTTTTATCCATTCATCCATCAGCTGTCACTTAGGTTGTTTCCATATGTTGGCTTTTGTGAGTAATGCTGCAATAAACATGAGAGTGCAGCTATCTCTTCAAGATTCTGTTTTCATTTCTTTGGATATATACCCGGAAGTGGGGTTGTGGTATCGTAAGGTAGTTCTATTTTTAATGTCTTAAGGAACCTCCGTACTGTTTTCCACAATTTATGTTCCCATCAATAGCACACAGTTTTCCTTTTCTCCACTTTCTTGCAAACACTTGTTATCTTGTCTTTTTGATGATAGCCATTCTAACAGGTGTGAGGTGATATCTCCTTGTGGTTTTGATTTGCATTTCCCTGATAATTAGTGATGTTGAACACCTTTTCACGTAGTTGTTGGCCATCTGTATGTCTTATTTAGAAAAATGTCTGTACACCAGTATATTCTTTATCACATTTGCCTAGTGACTATTTTATCTTGTTCTGTTCTTACGTTTTCCTACAGTTCTTAATTCTAAGAATTCTTTTTATCTGGTTAAAAATGTACAATAATATAATTTCTGAGTAAATCCTTCTGGGATGTAACTTCCCTCAATGCGTTGAGATTTTTGAGTATTGGCCAGTTTCTTAAATATATGCTTCTTATACCAAGGTACTAGTATTCAAGACTATTAAAATTGCTAGATAATTTGAGAGAAAAAGGCATTTAATTTTTATCCTTTTTTATTAAAGTTGTGTTTATTATAATGTAAAATTATTATTCTTTCTTTAGCACTAGACTTAACAATATGTTTGCTTGGATTACAGCAGCATGCTTTGTCCCATAGATCTCTGGGGGTGCAAATTCATTCTCTTTTACTATTAATTGTACTTTAGAGGAAAAGTTTGATAAGTACTGCTGTGGCAGAATCATTGTTATTAGAGTCTATTTAAATAAATTTTTTAAGGCTTTACTTTCTAATGTTTGAAATATTCATAGTTTTATGATTTTCACAGGTCAAGCCAATATTTTATTAGAAATTAGCGGAAAGAGAGTATCTGGCATAAAATTAGAACTAAACTCCACATTTTGTTCGGTTGGAATGAAGAAAAACAAACTTAAAAAAGTCCTTGTCTTGACATTTTCATTAGTTAGTATGACACAATATTGACATTTTTTCCCCTATCTTAACAGTTTAACGTGCTCATGAGACATATCTATCTGCAATTTCAGGAGGGAATTTTGATTATGTTAAAATAAACCAATTATTATTGGTGTTATTCACCATATTTTTATCTGAAAAAAAGAAAGTAATAAAGTGACATTTCTAAAATCATGTTACTGTGTTATCTGAGGGGTACCACTGATATTTCTACTTAATGTTTGTTTTAAGAAACGTAAACTATATTTATAATATATGACAGGTTTGATGAATAATTTGTTTCATTTTCATTGTTACAACTCTCAAATATATTCATTTGACCTTAACTAAAATTTTAAACTTTGGCAAACTTCGGAAATTAGAAGCCACTACAATAAATAAATAACAATGATATTGTCCTGATAGATTTGGAACATGTCAATAGCTTGTTTGTTTTGTTTTTCCTGAAAGCAAACTAATCAATAGCTGTGGCCAGAACAGCCCCTCTAAGTTAGAAAATGAAATATTGAACATTGGGATAAGCTATAGAATATATATTTTATACATTTATTAAGGCTTCCATTTAGTAATTTATGATGTCAGAACTCAAATGTTCTAAACAGTTTGCTAAGGTTTTAAAAACATTTTAGGTTGACTGTTTTGAGGCAGATCCTGAAATTCTGAGGATATGAAATCAAGACGTTTTTCTATTGTGGCAAGAGAGATTTTTACACCTGGTAACAGGGAAGAATCATGGAGTCTGTGTGTGTGTGCATTGTTTCCCAGTCTCCTCTTGAATATTTTAGCAAAAGTAAACATTAACCTCCTCATTATGGAAGAGCTTGAATACCTTGAAAATATCAATATGGATATTTGTGAATCTTTGTTTCCCAATTCTGTGTCCTTCATCTAAATGATGAAACACATCTGGGGTATACTGTTTTGAAGGAAAGTAAAAAAGATCTGTTCACCCCCACTCAAAATATGCTCCATCCATCTCTGCCCAAGCATCTGAAAAGATGGGGAAACTAAGCCATCTGAAAAAGTTGGTGAGAATTGTTTCATTTTGAATGGGTGAATTATTGCGGGGATTTCTAATCTAAAAGTAAAAGAAAGACTGACTTTAATGGAGAAGTATTTTCTTACACTAAGATGAGTGAAGTTCCTTTTGAGGTGAAGCAGGAAGAAGGACTAGGAATTTCAGATGCATAAGACTAAAACTAGAGATGTTTCCTTAACTTAAATTTATGGGAATTGTTTTCAGTCTCTGTGTTGGTGCTTCAGATGTTTGAAGTGTTAAAATGTCCCCAGGTAATTCTAATTGCTAGCTCTATTGAAAACCACTAACCTGGAAAAGTTGATCTTGTATTTTACAAGAGAGAGGAATAGAGATGAGATATGGAGATTGAGAAAGAAAAGAAAGGGAGAGAGAGGGAGAGATTGGTGGGAGGGGGGTGATCTGGAAATATATAAAGCATTTATATCAGAAATCTTATGGTTCTAGCACTTAGTTTTTGATTCCTCAGGACTTTAAGTGGCCTAGGATACCCATAAAATGTCTTGTCCTAGAGTTTTAGCCCTGGATGAGGTCAACATAAATGGCCTTTAAGAGATTGTGAGATAATATGAAATCATTATCTCAAAGAGATAACTGTGTTCCCATGCTCATTATAGCATTGTTCACAGTAGCCAAGGTATGGAAACAACCTAAGTGTTCATTAATGGATGAATGGATCAAGAATTTGTAGTGTATATATACACAATGGAATATTATTCAACATTAAGAGGGAAATCCTGACATTTATGACAACATGGATAAAACTGGAGGGCATTATGTGAAGTGAAATAAGCCAGACAGAGAAAGACAAATACTTCATGGTATCCCTTATATGTGGAATTTAAAAAAAAGTCAAACTCATAGAAACGGAAAGTAGAAAAGTGGTTGTCAGGAGTGTAGGAAATAGGGAGAGGTTGATAAAAGGTGCAGACTTTCAGTTATAAGATGAAAAAGGTCTGAAGATCCAATGTATAACAAGGTGACTCAGAGTTGATAACACTAATACTGTACAATTGAAATTTGCTAAAAGAGTAGAATTTAAGTGTTCTCACCAAAAATAAATACATACGTACATACATAAATAAATAAAAAAGATTGCGGGATATTATGAGATGGATCCTTAGTTGTCATATTTATCCCTGTTGCCTATTGAGTATGTTAATTATTACTTTTTAAAAATTAGTGGGAAAAATTGGGAGATTGGGATTGACATATATACACTAATATGTATATAATAGATAACTAATAAGAACCTGCTGTATTAAAAAAATGAAATAAATTTCAAAAATTAAAAAATTAAGCAACTCTCCACAATATAGTTCAATGATTGCAGGTTGAGAGTAGAGAATAGTATTTCTCAAGTTTCTGGGAAACAGCTGCAGTTACCTGATAAAGGAACACCACCCTGGCAAGGACCTGAACGATGTACCTTACAGGCCTCAATGATGTGAATTATACTCACAGTATCAAAATGTTTCACACAGTAACACATTCTTAAAATAGGTTATGCATAACCAAATACAGTATTTCAAGCTCCATTTGGCCATTGCAGGGAATAGAAACTTACCTTTCTTGACCTGGATATTGTATAGCTCTTAATGCTGCCAAAGATTTCATTAACATTTCTGGCTGCTTCAGACTATGTGATCATTTTGAGCTTGCAATGAATACTCCTTAGTCCTTGAGGAGTGTTTCTGGAAAGCATGTCCATGATGCTCCAACTTTAGAATCAGATGAAATTCTTCCTGAAGATTCAGATTCTTGGACCTAGATATGCTAAATCAGAATCTCTGAGGGTAGATCCTAAGAATATACAAGTACAGTATATCCCTTAGGTCTTTCTAGTACACCACGTTTGAGAATAAGTCTTATGTTCCAGTGGGAAAGTTAGAGGGACTCTTACCACCTACAAATATGTAAATTTGAGATAAACTTGGCTTTGATGGGGAACAACAAGAAAATTCATCAAAGGCAGACGTGTAGTTGAGTCTGAGACTAGATAGTGGAAGGGTTGGGGGTAAGAAAGAACAAAAGAAATAAAAGATTAAGAAGCTTTACGTAGAACCAGAAGAAGACTCCACTTTGGAAAACAAATATAAAGCAGTTATCATGTCATATAGAAGAGGAAAATAAAAAGTGATACTCAGAAAGTGATATTTAAAAGCAAGGAATTGTTTCAAAATAGTGACTCTGCACTGCAACTGTTTTGTGCTGCTATAGAAAAATCACAATTGAAGACCATTATTTTCAGTAATTCATGCAACCCAGTCTCATCTGGTTCCTAATGCTTTGCGAATTCTAATACAAATATTGGTTTCCATTCCCATAGTCCAGAGTTGCTATTTTAAATATTTTAATTCTAAATTTTCATGATTTACCTACATGCACTCTAGGTCAGTGCTTCATTTTTTTCTCCTATTTTATAATGTCACTTTTTTTTAATATACAGCAGGTTCTTATTAGTTATCTATTTTATATATATTAGTGTATATATGTCAATCTCAATCTCCCAATTCATCCCACCACCAACCCCCCCCCCCCCACTTTCCCCCCTCGGTGTCCATACGTTTGTTCTCTACATCTGTGTCTATATTTCTACCTGGCAAACCAGTTCATCTGTACCATTTTTCTAGATTCCACATATATGCGTTAATATAAGAGAGATTTGCTCTTTCTGTTTTGCTCTTTTTGACTTATTTCACTCTGTATGACAATCTCTAGATCTATCCATGTCTCTACAAATGACCCAATTTTGTTCCTTTCTATAGCTAATATTCCATTGTATACAGGTACCACATCTTCTTTATCCTTTCATCTGTTAATGGGCATTTAGATTGCTTCCATGACCTGGCTATTGTAAATAGTGCTGCAGTGAACATTGGGGTGCATGTGTCTTTTTGAATTGTAGTTTTCTCTCGGTATAAGCCCAGTAGTGGGATTGCTGGGTCATATGGTAGTTCTATTTTTAGTTTTTTAAGGAACCTCCGTACTGTTGTCCATAGTGGCTGTATCAATTTACATTCCCACCAACAGTGCAAGAGGTTTCCCTTTTCTGCACACCCTCTCCAGCATTTCTTGTTTGTAGATTTTTCTGATGATGCCCATTCTAACCAGTGTGAGGTAATGCCTCATTGTAGTTTTGATTTGCATTTCTCTAATGTTAGTAATGTGGAGCAGCTTTTCTTGTGCCTCTTGGCCATCTGTATGTCTTCTTTGGAGAAATGTCTATTTAGGTCTTCTGCCCATTTTTTGATTGGGTTGTTTGTTTTTTTTTAATATTGAGCTGCATGCTGTTTATGTATTTTGGAGATTAATCCTTTGTCCATTGATTTGGTTGCAAATATTTTCTCCCATTCTGAGTTTGTTATTTTGTCTTGTTTATAGTTTCTTTTGCTGTGAAAAAGCTTTTAAGTATAATTAGGTCCCATTTGTTTATTTTTGTTTTCATTTCCATTACTCTACAAGGTGGGTCAAAAAAGATTTTGCTGAGTTTTCTGTCAAAGAGTCTTCTTCCTATGTTTTCCTCTAAGAGCTTTAAAGTGTCCAGTCTTACATTTAAGTCTTTAATTCATTTTGAGTTTATTTTTGTGTATGGTGTTAGAGAGTGTTCTAACTTCATTCTTTTACATGTAGCTGTCCAGTTTTCCCAGCACCACTTATTGAAGAGGCTGTCTTTTCTCCATTGTGTATTCTTGCCTCCTTTGTCATAGATTAGTTGACCATAGGTGCGTGGGTTTATCTCTGTGTTTCTCTCCTGTTCCATTGCTCTATAATTCTATTTTTGTGCCAGTACCATATTGTCTTGATTACTGTAGCTTTGTAGTATAGTCTGAAGTCAGGGAGTCTTATTCCTCCAGCTCTGTTTTTTTCCCCCAAAATTGCTTTCACTATTTGGAGTCTTTTGTGTCTTCATACAGTTTTTAAGATTTTTTTGTTGTAGTTCTGTAAAAAATGCCATTGGTAATTTGATAGGGATTGCATTGAATCTGTAGATTGCTTGAGGTAGTATAGTCATTTACACAATATTGATTCTTCCAATCCAAGAACATGGTATATTTCCATCTGTTTGTGTCATCTTTGAATTCTTTCAGCAGTGTCTTATAGTTTTCTGAGTACAGGTCTTTTGCCTCCTTAGGTAGGTTTATTCCTAGGTATTTTATTCTTTTTGTTGCAGTGGTAAATGGGAGTGTTTTCTTGATTTCTCATTCTGATCTTTTGTTGTTAGTGTATAGGAATGGAAGAGATTTCTGTGTATTAATTTTGTATCCTGCAACTTTACCAAATGTACTGATTAGCTCTGGTAGTTTTATGGTGGCATCGTTAAGATTATCTAGGTATAGTATCATGTCATCTGCAAACAGTGACAGTTTTACTTCTTTTCCTATTTGGATTCCTTTTATTTCTTTTTCTTCTCTGATTTCCGTGGATAGGACTTCCAAAACTGTTGAATAATAGTGGTGAGAGTGGACATCCTTGACTTGTTCCTGATCATAGAGGAACTGCTTTCAGTTTTTCACCATTGAGAATGATGTTTGCTGTGGGTTTGTAGTATATGGCCTTTATTAAGTTGAGGTAGGTTCCCTCCGTGCCCACTTTATGAAGAGTTTTTCTCATAAATGGGTTTTGAATTTTGTCAGAAGCTTTTTCTGCATCTATTGAGATGATCATACGGTTTTTATTCTTCAATTTGTTAATATGGTGTATCACATTGATTTGCATATATTGAGAATCCTTGCATCTCTGGGATAAATCCCACTTGATCATGGTGTATGATCTTTTTAATGTGTTGTTTGATTCTGCTTGCTAGTATTTTGTTGAGGAGTTTTGCATCTATATTCATCAGTGCTATTGGTCTGTAATTTTCTTTTTTTGTACTATCTTTGTCTGGTTTTGGTATCAGGGTGATGGTGGCCTCATAGAATGAGTTTGGGAGTTTTCCTTCCTCTACAATTTTTTGGAAGAGTTGGAGAAAAATGGGTGTTAGCTCTTCTCTGAATGTTTGATACAATTCACTGGTGAAGCCATCTAATCCTGGACTTTTGTTTGTTGGAAGATTTTAATCACAGTTTCAATTTCATTACTTGTGATTGGTCTGTTCATATTTTCTGTTTCTTCCTGGATCTCTCTTGGAAGGTTATACCTTTCTAAGAATTTGTCCATTTCTTCCAGGTTGTCCATTTTATTGGCATAGAGTTGCTTGTAGTAGTCTCTCAGGATGCTTTGTATTTCTGCAGTGTCTGTTGTAAATTCTCCTTTTTCATTTCCAATTTTATTGATTTGAGTCCTCTCCCTCTTTTTCTTGATGAGTCTGGCTAATGGTTTATCAATTTTGTTTATCTTCTCAAAGAACCAGCTTTTAGTTTTATTGATCTTTGCTAGTTTTCTTTGTTTCTATTTCATTTATTTCTGCTCTGATCTTTATGATTGCTTTCCTTCTGCTAACTTTGAGTTTTGTTTGTTCTTCTTTCTCTAGTTCCTTTAGGTGTAACATTAGATTGTTTATTTGAGATTTTTCTTGTTTCTTGAGGTAGGCTTGTATAGCTATTAACTTTCCTCTTAGAACTGCTTTTGCTGCCCCCCCATAGGCTTGGATCATCATGTTTTCATTGTCATTTGTCTGTAGGTATTTTTTGAATTCCTCTTTGATTTCTTTAGTGACCTCTTGCTTATTTAGTAATGTATTGTTTAGCCTCCATGTGTTTGTAATTTATGTATTTTTTCCCTATACTTCATTTCTAATCTCATAGCGATGTGGTCAGAAAAGATGCATGATATGATTTCAATTTTCTTACATTTACTGAGGCTTGATTTGTGACCCAAGATGTGATCTATCCTGGAGAATGTTCTGTGCACTCTTGAGAAGAAAGTGTAATCTGCTGTTTTTGGATGGAATGTCCTATAAATATCAATTAAATCTATCTGGTCTATTGTGTCATTTAAAGCTTGTGTTTCCTTATTAATTTTCTGTTTGGATAATCTGTCCATTGGTGTAAGTGAGGTGTTAAAGTCCCCCACTGTTATTGCATTACTATCGATTTCCTCTTTTATAGCTGTTAGCAGTTGCCTTATGTATTGAGGTGCTCCTATGTTGGGCATATATATTTATAATTGTTATATCTTCTTCTTGGATTGATCCATTGATTATTATGTAGTGTCCTTCCTTGTCTCTTGTAACATTCTTTATTTTAAAGTTTCTTTTATCTGATATGAATATTGCTACTCCAGCTTTCTTTTGATTTCCATTTGCATGGAATATCTTTTTCCATCCTCTCACTTTCAGTCTGTATGTGTCCCTAGGTCTGAAGTGGGTCTCTTGTAGACAGCATATATATGGGTCTTGTTTTCGTATCCATTCAGCAAGCCTGTATCTTTTGGTTGGAGCATTTAATCCATTTACGTTTAAGGTAATTATCGATATGTATGTTCCTGTGACCATTTTCTTAATTGTTTTGGGTCTGTTTTTGTAGGTCCTTTTCTTCTCTTGTGTTTCCCACTTAGAGAAGTTCCTTTAGCATTTGTTGTAGAGCTGGTTTGGTGGTGCTGAATTCTCTTAGCTTTTGCTTGTCTGTAAAGCTTTTGATTTCTCCATCAAATCTGAATGGGATTCTTGCCTGGTATAGTAATCTTGGTTGTAGGTTCTTCCCTTTCATCACTTTAAATATATCATGCCACTCCCTTCTGGCTTGTAGTTTCTGCTGAGAAATCATCCATTAACTTTATTGGAGCTTCCTTGTATGTTATTTGTCATTTTTCCCTTGTTGCTTTTAATAATTTTTCTTTGTCTTTAATTTTTGCCAATTTGATTACTATGTGTCTTGGTGTGTTTCTCCTTGGGTTTATCCTGCCTGGGACTCTCTGTGCTTCCTGAACTTGGGTGGCTCTTTCCTTTCCCATGTTACAGAAGTTTTAGACTATAATGTCTTCAAATATTTTCTCAGGTCCTTTCTTTTTTCTCCTTCTGGCATCCCTATAATGTGAATGTTGTTGCATTTAATGTTGTCACAGAGGTCTCTTATTAGACTGTCTTCATTTTTTTCATTCTTTTTTCTTTATTTTGTCCCATGGCAGTGAATTCCACCACTCTGTTTTCCAGGTCATTTATCTGTTCTTCTGCCTCACTCATTCTGCTATTGAGTCCTTCTAGTGTATTTTTCATTTCAGTTATTGTATTGTTCCTCTCTGTTTGTTTGTTCTTTAATTCTTCTATGTGTTTGTTCTTTACTTCTTTTAGGTCTTTGTTAAACATTTCTTGCATCTTCTCGATCTTTGCCTCCATTCTTTTTTCGAGGTCTTGGATCATCTTTGCTATCATTATTCTGAATTCTTTTTCTGTAATGTTGCCTATCTCCAGGTCATTTAGTTGTTTTTCTGGGGTTTTATCTTGTTCCTTCATCTGGTACATAGTCCTCTGTCTTTTCATTTTGTCTATCTTTCTGTGAATGTGGTTTTCATTCTGCAGGCTGCAGGATTGTAATTCTTCTTTCTTCTTCTTAGCACTTCGTTTTTTAATTAAAATTTTTATTGAGGTCTAGTTGACATACTACATTGTATTATTTTCAAGTGTACAACATACTGAGTCATTATTTGTATATATTGTGAAATGGTCACCACACCAAATCTAGTTAGCTTTCATCACCACACATATTTACAGAATTCTTTTTGTGATGAGAACTTTTAAGATCTCTTTTAGAAACTTTCAATTATGCAATAATTGATAGTATTAGTAATTATAGTTGCCATGCTGTATATTACATCCCCAGGACTTATTTTATAACTGAAAGTTTGTACTTTTTGAATCCCTTTCCCCCACCCCCCAACCATGGCAACCACCAATCTGTTCCCTGTATCTATGAGCTTAGGGTTTTTGTTTGTTTAGATTCTACATATAAGTAGATCAGTGTTTCTTAAACCTTAGTGTGATTAGATAACAACAATTGAAGAATCTCAGGCTCCACACTCAGGGACTAAAGTTTTAGATGTTGTTTGGCAGGGTGGGGTGTGGGGCAGGAATTCACCTTCAGTCACTCAAGCGGTTTTGTGTGAAGTGATTTGTACGTAGATCATTCCTTTTGAGCCTTTCCTTTTTGTCTTTTCCAGGGTATTCCTCCTTTCAAGTTTTCCCCTTCTAATTGAATCTTCAACTTCTTTGCTACCTTGAATTCTTCTCCCAGTTTGAACAAATTTAAGATACTTACATTATAATATTTTTTCCCTTTAAACTTGTAGTAGCTTCTTAGAGCTGTAATAACAAATTATCCACAAACTTAGTTGCTTAAAACAACAGAAATTGATTGTGTCACATTTCTGGAACCTAAAAGTCTGAAATTAAGACATCAGCAAGCCATGCTCCTTCTCAAGCCTCTAGAGGAGGATGCTTCCTTGCCTCTTCCAGCTTCTCATAGCCCCACACGTCTCTTGGATTACAGCAGCATAACTCCAGTCTCTGTGTCAGTCTTCATATGGCTGTCATCCTTCTGCATGTATATACCTCGTCTCTCTGTGTGTATATGCCTCTGTCTTCACATGGTCTTCTTCTCCCTGTGTTTTTACTTTCGTCTTCTAAGAACACAAGTCATTTTGGACTAGGGCCAACTCTAATGTAGTATTACCTTGTTCTAACCTGATTACATCTACAAAGATTCTATTCCAAATAAAGTCACATGTACAGCTACCAGGAGTTAGGACTTGAACATGTCTTTTGGGGGACACAAGTCAATCCATGACAAAACTGTATGTTACAGCCTAGCTGATTCCCCATCTCTCTCCTTTCTTCCTCAGCTAAGATTCTGGAACAAATAGTCTACACTCAGTATTATCACTTCTTTGTCTCCTACTGAAATCTGACTTTGGACCTCACTAGCCTACTGAAGCTGTGCTCACTAGAGTAATTATTGAAATTTTAATTGAAAAATCTGAAGAGCACTTGTTTGTTCTTAACTTACTTGATATCCTTACTGTTCTCCAAAGTATTAAGCATTCTTTTCTTGAAGCTCCTCCTATTTGAATGAACCTAAGTCAATCGGGTTACATACAACTTTCAGTTTCATTTTGTTACATAAATATAGCCATGAAAGAAGTTATAATGGAAGCAAATCTTATATAAAATTATGCCACACATGCAGGTAATCTTAATTGAACTTTAGAAATAGTAGCACAGAAATAGTTCCTGAAAACTGTGCTGTTAACTGGGGGAACTTACTGTTCTTTGTCCTTTCAGTGCTCCAACCATCACTTTTCATGTAAGGATTTCACAAAGCAGACACACCAAAAGGCAGAATTCTATTATTTTACATAAGTTCATGTATCATATCACATTACCTATATAATAGTATTTAAAATTCAATTATAGACACCATTATAATGTAGCTGTCACCTTATATTCTTTCTACATCCAGGAATACTGTTCCTTTCCCTTCAGTGATCCTTTTTACTCATTGTATTAATTATCTACTGATGAGTAATGATATTACAACTGTCTTAGTGACATAAACAATATACATTTATTATCTCAGTTTTTATGGGTCAGGAGTTTTTGTGGGTCAGGTATACCTTAGCTGTGTCTTTTTCTTAGAGATTCACAAGGTTGTGATCTCATGTGAGGCTTGACTGGGGAAGGATCCACTTACAAACTCACTCAGATTACTGGCAGAACTCAACTCCTTTCAATTTTATGGGTGAGGTTCTCAATTCCTTGCTGGCTCTTAGCTGGAGGCCACCCTTAGCAGCTAGAGGTCATTTGTAATTCTTCAATACATGAAGTTCCCTAATGTGACCATTTGTTTCCTCAAAGCCAGTAAGAGAGAGCGACTCCAGCAAGATGAGTGTATAATCTTATGTAGTCACACAATCATATATAGACAATCACGTCCATTCCATCTATTGTTAAAAGCAAGTCACAGATCCTTCTCACACTCAAGGAGTGGGGCTCCCACACAGACATGAACACCAGATGGTGAGCATTATGGGAGCCACCTTATATGTCTTCTGTCCCCTGACATTTAGTCTTTTAACCCTAAATATTCTGCTTAAGTAACCTCCTTCATATATGACTATAGCTATACACTGTTGGTTCCAAAATCTATATCCCAGTAGAAATATCTCTCCAAAAACCTCAATCAATATAGTCAAGTCTCATGAGATATTGTTGTGTTAATGTAGACATTTCTATGTAGAAATCAACATCAGCGTTCTTCCTTTATCTCCAAATTGCTCCTCCCTCTTTTTGCCACCTTAGATGATGACACATTCTATGTCAAGTGCATGTGATCACAAACCTGAGACTGTAATTTAATAGTCTGGGGTAGAACCCAAATATCAGTATTTTAAAGAAGCTTTCCAAGTGATTCTAATTTGTAGCTGTGATTGATAACCTATGTATCTATAGCATTACTCTGCTTTGTCTGCTTCATAACATATATCAGAATCTGAAATTATTCTCCATTATTGCCTTATTCTTTTTCTGTCTCTCCCTTAGAATGTAAGCTCCTTGAAAAGTTGTTCACCATTATATCACCAATATCCGTATATAACAATTTTTGGCATATAGTAGGTATTCAGTAACTTACTTATTGAATCATTAAATGTTAAATACCATTTATTATAAGTCAGCATTATGCTAAGTGTTTTATGTATATTATTTTATTAATCCTCACAAAACTCTTATGACTCTTTTTAATTCTATTATTCTTTTATTGATTAGGTAAGTGTGGCAAAGTATTGATAATTTACCCAAGGTCACATGTGTAAAGTAGAACTAGGATTGAAACCACATGTGCATTACTCCAGAGCTTATGATTTTGACCAATATATTATACATATGCTTTCCAGCTATATTCATTTCTTGCTCAAATTGCTGTTCCTTTGAGTATGTTGTTTCTTTTGAAATAGCCTCTTCATTTGGTGATTTATTAATCCACTGTGGTAGGATTAGAAATCAAATCATCTATATCCTCCAGAATATAGTTTCTTCATTTTGTTCACCATCCTTACATATTCCATTTTTTGATGGATGGTTATTCTGAATGCAGTTATTACCAAACAATACATGCTGCCTGTTCTTCAGCAGTTTTCTAGACACAGAGCAGGAGCATACCATCTGACATTCTCCCCATTCTTCACTTTGATCCATAACTTTGATCCACAAATTTCTCTGCATTTTACAATAATGAATTCCCCAAACATCCCTTGAGTTAAGTGAATATTTATTATCTTCATTTTACAGATGCATAAAGTTAGGCATAGAGGAATTAAATACATTCTTCAAGGACAGACAATGAGTTGATTGGAAAATCAAGGTTAACATTGAAGATTCTGGATTCCTGCTACTAAAAGGAATGGATGGTGTCTTAAGTTGGTTTCACTATACATAGTTGAAAATGTTTATTGTAAGCTTTCTCAATATATCCTTCATTAGTTTTTGGACATTGTCCAGAAGAATTCACAGTAAATTGATATTTAGCCCTTAGATATGTATGAAGTTTTTTTCTGTTGGATTCTGTGGGAAATGCAGAAATGAAACTGAAGAAAGAATTTAGCCCATGGTAATTATATCTTCCTATAGAGATTCTGGTAATTATGTTTGGATATATTTTTACTGTATAATTTAAAGGTTTTTATTTTGTAATGTAGTTCTAATTTACCATATAGAAGTAAGCCAGTAATTAAGCTGAGATTACTTTCTACTCCCAGCCAACACTTAGAACATAATCAGAGTTATTATTACAAAATTGTTTAAAGTTATATTACTATTTATGAATATAAACCCAAACCAAAATACATTGCACAATAACATAATTAAGAAAGACTATATTATTTCACTGTGTTGCCATTCAGATAACCAAATTAAAACTATATATCCTCCATTTCACCAGCAGTATGTTGCTAGACTCATAAAAGATCCTTACTTGATTTGCAACCTCTTATATTTGGCTCTTAAACAAGATGATATATCTTTCTGGTTTTTTATTCTTACATTTTTTAATGTAAAATTTATGTAACAACATATGTATATAGTGCATAACCTCTGCATAATTTTTAATTTGTTCAGATATTGAGATTTTGTTGAATCAAAATTTAATGCATGGTCAAAATTATTGTGATTAAAATGATCTTTTAGCAAGCCCAAGAAATAAGATATAAATTAGAAAAGGAAATTAATTTAAAAAATGGAATTTAAGTTTAAATAGGATTTTATTTTCATCTGCATGTGTCACTTAAATCACTAGTAAGAACAGTGTAGATATTCCTTAAAAAACTAAAGATATAACTACCATATGACCCAGCAATCCCACTACTGGGCATATACCCTGAGAAAACCATAATTCAAGAAGTCACATGTACCCCAATGTTCATTGCAGTACTATTTACAATAGCCAGGACACGGGAGCAACCTAAATGTCCATTGACAGATGAATGGATAAAGATGTGGTAGATATATACAATGGAATATTACTCAACCATAAAAAGGAGTGAAATAGGGTCATTTGTAGAGATGTGCATAGACCTAGAGTCTGTCATACAGAGTAAAGTAAGTTAGAGAAAAACAAATATTGTATATTAATGCGTATATGTGGAATCTAGAAAAATGGTACAGATGAACCTATTTGCAGGGCAGGAATAGAGATGCAAATGTAGAGAATGGAAGTGTGGACACAGTGGGGGAAGGGGAGAGTGGGATGAATTAGGAGATTAGGTTTGACATATATACACTACCATGTATAAAATAGATAGCTAGTGGGAACCTGCTATATAGCACAGGGAGCTCAGCTTGATGCTCTGTGATGACCTAGATGGGTGGGATGGGTGGTGGGGAGGTCCAAGAGGGAGGAGATACATGTTATACATATAGCTGATTCACTTTATTGTACAGCAGAGACTAACACAACATTGTAAAGCAATTATACTCCAATAAAAAAAGAATATGCGCTAATTTAAGATTTCCTGGTAACATGATAAATCTGTTCTGCAGATGTGCATCTTAGAAAGTTAGGCATTAGACATAAATCTTTGTAATGCATAATGTTGTTAATCAGGGGCTTTTCAATTTTCTATCCCTCAAACTCCTTAAGAGAATTGGTTTCAACCATTTCAGGGTATATTAACAAATTTACTGGGATATGCAATTTAAACATGAACTTCCTAAGACAGCTGCTTCATTAATAGTTAGGTGAACAGATGATACTTCCATTTATTTCTTGTTTCTGAAAACTTTCCACTTATTTGCGTGTACCAGAGGACCTTGTCTTGAAGAACAAAATAAAAGCAGGTAGAATCAGTACAACTGGCAGTGTGACTATTTTGGATTCTAATTGAGTAGGCAAGGGAGAATTATGACTTTCATCAGTTAGACTAAAACTTCAATCATTCTACCAGTAGAAGTCCTCTTACTGATTTACCAAAGTTCTCACCACCAAACTTCCCACCAACTTTCCTCCCCTCCTCTACCATCCCCAATCATTGGCAAACACTAATATGTTCTCCATTCTAAAATTTTGTCATTTCAAAATGTTATATAAATGGAACCATACACTATGTAATCTTTTGAAATATTTTTTCACTCAGAATAATCCCATGAAGAAAAATCCAAATTGTATGTGTCAATAGTCTGTTCCTTTTTATGGCAAAGTAGTATTCTATGGTGTTTATTTACCACAGTTTCTTTAACCATTCACCCACTGGAGGATGTTTTGGCTGTCTCCAGTTTTTAAATATTATGAGTAAAACTTTTGTGAAATTTATGTACAGGTTTTTGTGTGAACTGATTTTATTTCTTTGGAATAAGTGTCCAAGAGTACAATCGCTAAGTTGTAGTAAGTATTAGTTTCCTTTTGATACTATAACAAATTACCATAAATTTAGTGACTTAAACAATATAAAATTTGTTATTTTACAGTTATGGACGTTAGAAATCTCACTGACCTACAATCAAAGTGACTGCAGGACTATGTTCCTTCTGGAAGCTCTGGAAAATAGTCTATTTCCCACTTTTCCAAATTCTAGAGGCTGTTTTCCTTGATCATGGCCCTTTCCTCCATCTTCAAAGCCAGCAGCATAACATCTTCAAATCTCTCTCTCCTACATCTGCTTCTCTGACTCTTACTGTTCATCTTCCCTCTTTCCCTTATAAGAACTTTTATGAACATATTAGGCTCATCTGGAAAATCCAACTTAATCTTTCCATCTCAAGATCCTTAATTTAATCACCTCTGCAAAGTCCCTTTGCCAAGTAAAGTGACATATTCACAGGTTTTGGAACTTAGGATGTGGATATATTCTATTGAAGGGAGAGCAAGTTGGCCTTGTCCTGCCTACCACATATGGTAAATGTATGTTTAATTTTATGAGAAACTGCCAAGCTTTTCCAGAGTGATGTTACTATTTGCATTCTTCATACCACCAGTATATGAATGATCCAGTTTCTCTGCATCTTCACCAGCATTGAGTATCGCCACTATTTTTTTATTTTATCTATTCTGATAAGTATATTGTGATATATCTCATTGTGGTTTTAATTTACATTTCCCTGATGGCTAATGTTGAACATCTTATCATGTGTTTATTTGCAGTTGGCATAACTTATTTGGTGAAATATCTGTTTATTTCTTTTGCCATTTCTAGCTGGATTATTTGGGGTTTTTTACAGTTGAATTTTGAGTCTTCTTTATATATTCTGGATAGTAGTTCTTAATCAGCTATGTAGTTTTCAAATCTTTTCTTCCAGTCTGTAGCTTGTCTTATCTCTTCACATGGTCTCTCACAGAGCAAAACTTGTTTATTCTTATGAGCCATAAATCTTCTAATTTAGTAAATTATTCTTGCTAATTCTTAACACTATTGAATTTTTTAGGAAGGCTATTAAAGGAATTACAAGGTAACTGACAAATCATATTTGTGAATAGCTACATTAAAATAAACAGGATCCCACGTGTTAGTTTATTCTTGGGTACTGTTAAGTATGCTGTGACAGCTAGATTTTTCTGTAGCTTTCATGACACATATTAGGGTTATCTTAATTTCTCTTTATTAAACCAAAACATAACACTTTGGTAAATTTCCTTATGATACATGAAGGAAAATTTTACTAATCAGTTGCTAGAATTGATCAGTTTACTGAAAATTATGGGCTACATATATACTTTTCTTAATTTTCTTCTTGTCTATTATATAATTATACTTATTTAAAAAAACAAGTAAATTGTGCTGCGAGAGCCTTTGGCAAAAAACAGCTTGTAGTAAAACATCATAAGACATATTTCTTTTTCTATAACAATATACCTGTGTATTCATTTATTTCCAAGTACATCCCAATGTTTTGCAATAAAGAAAATATATGCAGTAAAGTAAATAAAATAGAAATAATAAACAAAGCCTTTGGAAGTACCATGAGGTTAGTTAATATGATAAGATATCTTTTATGACTTTTAGCTTCCTGGAATTCATCACACACACACACACACACTCACTCACTCACTCACAAATATATGTGGGGAATGTATACATAAAGTTGCACTGTTCTTAGCTAAATGTGGAAAGTACTCTTGGTCCTGAAAAAAATCAAAGTTTTCCCTCTTGCTAAGCTGCTAAGGGAATTTCTCCCTTGGAAACTTTACAAAGGATACACTGAAAGAAAATAAGCAGTAGTTTTATAGTGAACAGAGAAATGATTTTTTCACTTGGCTGTTTCTTATAATGATGCCTGACGAAAGTTGAGGAAATAATATTAAACTATAGCTCTGAAAAGGCATTTCTGCTAATGTGGTCTTAGTATTCAGTTGAAAAGAATAGAATATGTTTAGTATAATTTCCCCAATTAAATATTTGTTTGTTAAGTATTAAGAATAAAAACTTGCTTTGATTTTCTACATAAACACTCAGTTCTCTTTTTTTTCCAGAATCACCCTTTTTCTTGATGCATATTAAAGATAAACGTTTTAAGATTTAAGTTGTATTGGTCTAAACATACCTGATTATTCTTATTAAGTGATTTTAGAGATCAAAATTATCTCACAATACAACTTCTACAAGTAATGTTAAAAATAAATAACATCCCTTAAAAAGAATGACATCAAGGATGAGATAAACTGGGTATAATTTTTAATAATTCCATTAAAGTAAGAAGTTATATGGATGGATTCTAATTTAGATAATTTCATTCTTGTCTTGAAATTGTTGAAGTCCTGACACTAAAATAATATGTGTTTTAGGATGTTTTCTTTGACACAGATCAAGAGGTTTTGGAAATTCTAGTATAATTCTTTTCAGTACAATAAATTCAATTTTGATTTAGTTTGCCATTTAACCCTATTGGCTCTGTTCTTATTCTGTCAATCTTGTGTATTTAATACTGCAGTCTTTTGAAGTATGAATGTGATCTCTATTATCACTCTAAAAAATTCTACAAACATGAATACTTTGAATGGTTAGTTGTTAAAAGGATCAAATCTAAGAAAAATTCAACATTAATTCTCAAGAGAAACCGAGTTGATTTTTCCTTAATTATAATGGTAGAGGGCAAATTCAGTTTAATCTAGAGGGGTGTGTTTGGATCCCACATTAACTTTTACCATTTAATGGACTAAAATGTATTCATTTGATACCAAGAATTCCATTTACTCAAATTATCCCTCCATTCCAGAATCAAAATCATACACACTGAATGAAAAGAACAGAAAGTAATTTTTAAATCAACAGTTGTTCCTGTGAACTTTCATCATCTCAAAAAAGGGATTTTTACACTAAATTGTGTCCAATATTTACTTTAAATCATCAGTAAAAATTATAAAATTATATATACTTTTTAACATACACTTTTTTAAAGGGATTCATGCTTTATTTTATACCGGTTAATCTAATTTGCAAATATATAAATGATTATTATATAATCCATAAAAATTTATTGTTAATTACTCTGAAAATAAACTATATTTTTATAAACAATGTTATTATTTTAAAGCTTAAGTCAGCATGTCATAAAGTTACATCCATAGATATAAATTTAGTGTTGCATAATATATTCTTTCTCTTCCACTCCCCCTCCTTTTTTTTGCGGGGAGGAGGCAAATTCTTACTTGTCTTCTGTGTCTCAGCCTTAAATTCTTCAGGGAGAACTTCCTGCTCTAGAACAGTTTTCCCTGCGATATAGCGCTCAATAATACCACCGCCTCTAATAGCACCCTGCACTACCATTATCATAGGACTTAAAATATTTTATTTTACTTAGATTTTTTTAAATTAACTTTTTATTGGAGTATAGTTGAGTTACAATTTTGGTTTTTTGCTGTACTGCAAATGAATCAGTTATACATATATATTTATCCACTCTTTTTTAGGTGCTTTTCCCATGTAGGTCATTACAGAGTACTGAGTAGAGTTCCTTGTGCTACACAGTAGGTTCTTATTAGTTATCTATTTTATATATGTAGTGTGTATTTGTCAATCTCAATCTCCCAATTTATTCCTCCCTCCCTTTCCCTTTGGTAACCATAAGTTTGTTTTCTGCATCTATGATTCTATTTCTGTTTTGTAGATAGGTTCATTTGTACCACTTTTTTTAGATTCCACATATAAGTGATATCTTATGATATTTGTCTTTCTCTGTCTGATTTATTACATCACTCAGTATGACACTCTCTAGGCCCATCCATGTTGCTGCAAATGGCATTATTTCGTTCTTTTTTAAATAGCTGAGTAATATTCCACTGTGTATATGTATTACATCTTCTTTATCCATTCCTCCATCAATGGACATTTAGGTTGCTTCCATGTCCTGGCTATTGTAAATAGTGCTGCAATGAATTTTGGAGTACATATATCTTTTCAAATTATGGTTTTCTCTGGATATTTGTCCAGGAGTGGGATTGCTGGATCATATGGATTCCTGGATCATATGGTAGCTCTGTATTTAGTTTTTTAAGGAACCTTCATACTGTTCTCCATAGTGGCTGTACCAGTTTACATTCTCACCAACAGTGTAGGAGGATTCCCTTTTCTCCACATCCTCTCCAACATTTACTGTTTGTAGATTTTATGATGATGGCCATTCTGACAGGTGTGAGGTGATACCTCATTGTAGTTTTGATTTGCATTTCTCTAATAATTACTGATGTTGAGCATATTTTCATGTGCCTCTTGGCCATCTGCATGTCTTCTTTGAAGAAATGTCTATTTAGATCTTCCACCCATTTTTTGATTGGGTTGGCTGTCTTTTTTGATATTGAGCTGCATGGACTGTTTGTGTATTTTGGAGATTAATCCCTTGTCAGTTGCTTCATTTGCAAATATTTTCTTCCATTCTGTGGGTTATCTTTTATTTTGTTGATGGTTTCCTTTGCTGTGCAAAAGCTTTTAAGTTTAATTAGGCCCGATTATTTATTTTGTTTTTATTTTCATTACTCTAGGAGGTGGATCAAAAAAGTGCTTACAGCGATTTATGTCAGAGAGTGTTCTGCCTTTCTTTTCCTCCAGGAGTTTTATAGTGTCTGGTCTTACATTTAGGCCTTTAATCTATCTTGAGTTTTTTTGTGTGTGTATGGTGTTAGAGAATGTTCTAATTTCATTCTTTTATGTGTAGCTGTCCAGTTTTCCCAGCACCATTTATTGAAGAGACTGTCTTTTCTCCATTGTATCTTCTTGCTTCCTTTGTCATAGATGAGGTGATCATAGGTGCATAGAGTTATTTCTGGACTTTCTATCCTGTTCCATTGATCTATATTTCTGCTTTGGTGGCAGTACCATACCATTTTGATTATTGTAGCTTTGTAGTATAGTCTGAAGTCAGGGAGCCTGATTCTTCCAGCTCCATTTTTCTTTCTTAAGACCGCTTTGGCTATTCAGGGTCTTTTCTGTTTGTTTTACTTAGATTTTTAATATCTGTTTTGCATTTATGATTTGAGCTCTGTGATGGCTGAGTTGCAGTACACCATCTCCTCCTCTGTAGCTCAGGTCTTAGATCCAGAGAATGGCACATAATGGATATGCAATAAATATTTGTTGAATACATTCATGAATAAAATGGTCAGTTTTTAGTAAGAATGATTATGATAATGGCATTGGTATATGGTAGAAAAATAAAAGAAACTTTTTAAGAAGGTTCCTTCAAAAGCACATCTATAATCCATTTCTTTTCTTATTCATTTTCCAGATATTTATTTTACTCCTAGATTTTCTTAAAACATTGCAGTAGCTAGTGGGCATATCAAGATGAATAAAAGCCAATCTCTAACTTAAGAGAATTAGCAGTCCATTATGGAGACAGACACCTGTCCAAATAACTATAGCACAGTCATAAATCCTGTAACAGAAACCTAAGGTTTGTGACGAGAGTCCCACCTCACAGAGAAGGTGGTATAAAACTGAACATAGACCTGAAATACTTGACTTCTGTTACTTTTTTCTCCTCAGTCTAAGTATAAAGAGAATGCCAAATATTCAGCTCCTGCCCATTATTCCTATGGGATAATGTGGGACAAATTTTTCAAATCTCTAAGGGATCTTTATTATTATTATTATTATTGATATCAAGTATGTTTAAACAGCAACAGTTACTATTCCTTCTCGTCTTCTTATGGCGACTCAAGTAATAACTAAAGAAAGAAAAGTGAATAATATTTTCTTGGGATACTGGTTTCTCAAATTTTAATCTCTTTAATCTCTTTCCTTTCAGCAACTTATACCTTTAAACATGGTCAAATACCATCCACGTTTCTCTTGGCACTGGTTACAGACACAATTATGAAGGTACTAACAAACTAGATAAATTTCTTATAATATCTTTAGAGTTACCATCAGTCATTACATATGTTGGTACTGGTGTCCTGCACAGCCCCAGAGAGATTTGCTTGTACATGTGCAGTGTATAACCAATTAATGGTAGGCAGTGGTCCCTGGCACCATGGAATGATCCTAAAATCCTAAAAATAATATAACCAGAATCGTATGTACTGGCCATTTTATTTTGGCCTAAATTTAGCCTCAATAACTGAAATTCTTAATCTACCTTCTTTTATTTCCTATTGATTTTATTTAAAACAAATGATTCTTCTGGAATACTTACATCTGATATTACTGAATTGGCTGATAACCAATGCTACTGATTGCTATGATATAGGGAACAGAGATTATGGGTCCTGCTGAGAATTTAATTGAGTAATAAATTTAGCTTGAACCATTGGAATTTTTAAAAAACTGCTAGTATTTAAGATCAAGGTTCTGAGTTTCACACTTTTTTGATCAGTTAGTTTTTATATTTATAGGACTATACTTTTAACCTCAGAAAATTATCTCAAAAATAGCACCATATTGACAACGGTTTAGTATAGGAGTGATTTAGTGCAGAATAGATCTGTTGTCCCTATCAGGTGAAAAACTTCTTTTTTTTTTTTTTACATCTTTATTGGAGTATAATTGCTTTACAATGGTGTGTTAGTTTCTGCTTTGTAACAAAGTGAATCAGTTATACATGTACGTGTGTTCCCATATCTCTTCCCTCTTGCGTCTCCCTTCCTCCCACCCTCTCTCTATCGAACCCCTCTAGGTGGTCACAAAGCACTGAGCTGATCTCCCTGTGCTATGCGGCTGCTTTCCACTAGCTATCTATTTTACATTTGGTAGTGTATATATGTCCATGCCTCTCTCTCGCTTTGTCACAGCTTACCTTTCCCCCTCCCCATATCCTCAAGTCCATTCTCTAGTAGGTCTGTGTCTTTATTCCTGTCTTACCCCTAGGTTCTTCATGACATTTATTTTTTCTTAAATTCCATATATGTGTCTTAGCATACGGTATTGTCTTTCTCTTTCTGACGTACTTCACTCTGTATGACAGACTCCAGGTCCATCCACCTCATTGCAAATAGCTCGATTTCATTTCTTTATATGGCTGAGTAATATTCCATTGTATATATGTGCCACATCTTCTTTATCCATTCATCCGATGATGGACACTTAGGTTGTTTCCATCTCCGGGCTATTGTAAATAGAGCGGCAATGAATATTTTGCTACATGACTCTTTTTGAATTATGGTTTTCTCAGGGTATATGCCCAGTAGTGGGATTGCTGTGTCATATCGTAGTTCTATTGGCAGTTTTTTAAGGAACCTGCATACTGTTCTCCATAGTGGCTGTACCAATTCACATTCCCACCAGCAGTGTAAGAGTGTTCCCTTTTCTCCACACCCTCTCCAGCATTTATTGTTTCTAGATATTTTGATGATGGCCATTCAGACTGGTGTGACATGATATCTCATGGTAGTTTTGATTTGCATTTCTCTAATGATTAGTGATGTTGAGCATTCTTTCATGTGTTTGTTGGCAGTCTGTATATCTTCTTTGGAGAAATGTCTATATAGGTCTTCTGCCCATTTTTGGATTGGGTTGTTTGTTTTTTTGTTATTGAGCTGCATAAATTGCTTATAAATTTTGGAGATTAATCCTTTGTCAGTTGCTTCATTTGCAAATATTTTCTCCCATTCTGAGAGTTGTGTTTTGGTCTTGTTTATGGCTTCCTTTGCTGTGCAAAAGATTTGAAGTTTCATTAGGTCCCATTTGTTGATTTTTGTTTTTATTTCCATTTCTCTAGGAGGTGGGTCAAAAAGGATCTTGCTGTGATTTATGTCAGAGTGTTCTGTCTATGTTTTCCTCTAAGAGTTTGATAGTTTCTGGCCTTAAATTTAGGTCTTTAATCCATTTTGAGCTTATTTTTGTGTATGATGTTAGAGAGCGATTTAATCTCATACTTTTACATTTACCTGCCCAGTCTTCCCAGCACCACTTATTGAAGGGGCTGTCCTTTCTCCACTGTACATTCCTGCCTACTTTATCAAAGATAAGGTGACCATATGTGCATGGATTTATCTCTGGGCTTTCTATCCTGTTCCATTGATCTATATTTCTGTTTTTGTGCCAGTACCATACTGTCTTGATTACTGTAGCTTTGTAGTATAGTCTGAAGTCAGGGACCCTGATTCTTCCAGCTCCATTTTTCGTTCTCAAGATTGCTTTGGCTATTCGGGGTCTTTTGTGTTTCCATACAAATTGTGAAATTTTTTGTTCTAGTTCTGTGAAAAATGCCAGTGGTAGTTTGATAGGGATTGCATTGAATCTGTAGATTGCTTTGGGTAGTAGAATCATTTTCACAGTGTTGATTCTTCCAACCCAAGAACATGGTATATCTCTCCATCTATTTGTATCATCTTTAATTTCTTTCATCAATGTCTTATAATTTTCTACATAGAGGTCTTCTGTCTCCTTAGCTAGGTTTATTCCTAGATATTTTATTCTTTATGTTACAATGGTAAATGGGAGTGTTTTCTTGATTTCACTTTCAGATTTTTCATTAGTGTATAGGAATGCCAGAGATTTCTGTGCATTAATTTTGTATCCTGCTACTTTACCAAATTCATTGATTAGCTCTAGTAGTTTTCTGGTAGCATCTTTAGGATTCTCTATGTATAGTATCATGTCATCAGCAAACAGTGGCAGCTTTACTTCTTCTTTTCTGATTTGGATACATTTTATTTCCTTTTCTGCTCTGATTGCTGTGGCTAAAACTTCCAAAACTATGTTGAATAAGAGTGGTGAGAGTGGACAACCTTGTTTTGTTCCTGATCTTAGGGGAAATGATTTCAGTTTTTCACCATTGAGGACAATTTTGGCTGTGGGTTTGTCATATATGACCTTTATTAGGTTGAGGAAAGTTCCCTCTATGCCTACTTTCTGGAGGGTTTTTATCATAAATGGGTGTTGAATTTTGTTGAAAGCTTTCTCTGCATCTATTGAGATGATCATATAGTTTTTCTCCTCAAGTTTGTTAATATGGTGTATCACGTTGATTGATTTGTGTATATTGAAGAATCCTAGCATTCCTGGAATAAACCCCACTTCATCATGGTGTATGATCCTTTTAATGTGCTGTTGGATTCTGTTTGCTAGTATTTTGTTGAGGATTTTTGCATCCATGTACGTCAGTGATATTGGTCTGTAGTTTTCTTTCTTTGTGACATCCTTGTCTGGTTTTGGTATCAGGGTAATGGTGGCCTCGTACAATGAGTCTGGGAGTGTTCCTTCCTCTGCTATATTTTGGAAGAGTTTGAGAAGGATAGGTGTTAGCTCTTCTCTAAATGTTCGATACAATTCGCCTGTGAAGCCGTCTGGTCCTGGGCTTTTGTTTGTTGGAAGATTTTTAATCACAGCTTCAATTTCAGTGCTTGTGATTGATCTGTTCATATTTTCTATTTCTTCCTGATTCAGTCTCAGCAGGTGGTGCATTTCTAAGAATTTGTCCATTTCTTCCAGGTTGTCCATTTTATTGGCATAGAGTTGCTTGTAGTAATCTCTCATGATCTTTTGTATTTCTGCAGTGTCAGTTGTTACTTCTCCTTTTTCATTTCTAATTCTATTGATTTGAGTCTTCTCCCTTTTTTTCTTGATGAGTCTGGCTAATGATTTATCAATTTTGTTTATCTTCTCAAAGAACCAGCTTTTAGTTTTATTGATCTTTGCTATTGTTTCCTTCATTTCTTTTTCATTTATTTCTGATCTGATTTTTATGATTTCTTTCCTTCTGCTAACTTTGGGGGTTTTTTGTTCTTCTTTCTCTAATTGCTTTAGGTTGAAGGTTAGGTTGTTTATTCGAGATGTATCCTGTTTCTTAAAGTAGGATTGTATTGCTATAAACTTCCCTCTTAGAACAGCTTTTGCTGCATCCCATAGGTTTTGGGTTGTCATGTCTCCATTGTCATATGTTCCTAGGTATTTTAAAATTTCCTCTTTGATTTCTTCAGTGATCATTTCGTTATTAAGTAGTGTATTGTTTAGCCTCCATGTGTTTGTATTTTTTACAGATCTTTTCCTGTAATTGATATCTAGTCTCATAGCTTTGTGGTCAGAAAAAATACTTGATACAATTTCAATTTTCTTAAATTTACCAAGACTTGATTTGTGAACCAAGATATAATCTATCCTGGAGAATGTTCCATGAGCACTTGAGAAAAATCTGTATTCTGTTGTTTTTGGATGGAATGTCCTATAAATATCAATTAAGTGCATGTTGTTTAATGTATCATTTAAAGCTTGTGTTTCCTTATTTATTTTCATTTTGGATGATCTGTCCATTGGTGAAAGTGGGGTGTTAAAGTCCCCTACTATGAATGTGTTACTGTCGATTTCCCCTTTATGGCTGTTAGTATTTTCCTTATGTATTGAGGTGCTCCTATGTTGGGAGCATAAATATTTACAATTGTTATATCTTCTTCTTGGATCGATCCCTTGATCATTATGTAGTGTCCTTCTTTGTCTCTTCTAATAGTCTTTATTTTAATGTCTATTTTGTCTGATATGAGAATCGCTACTCCAGCTTTCTTTTGGTTTCCATTTGCATGGAATATCTTTTTCCATCCCCTTACTTTCAGTCTGTATGTGTCTCTAAGTCTGAAGTGGGTCTCTTGTAGACAGCATATATATGGGTCTTGTTTTTGTATCCATTCAGCCAATCTGTGTCTTTTGGTGGGAGGATTTAGTCCATTTACATTTAAGGTAATTATCGATATGTATGCTCCTATTCCCATTTTCTTAATTGTTTTGGGTTCGTTATTGTAGGTCTTTTCCTTCTCTTGTGTTTCTTGCCTAGAGAAGTGCCTTTAGCATTTGTTGTAAAGCTGGTTTGGTGGTGCTGAACTCTCTCAGCTTTTGCTTGTCTGTAAAGGTTTTAATTTCTCCATCAAATCTGAATGAGATCCTTGCTGGGTAGAGTAATCTTGGTTGCAGGTTTTTCTCCTTCATCACTTTAAATATGTCCTGCCAGTCCCTTCTGGCTTGCAGAGTTTCTGCTGAAAGATTAGCTGTTAACCCTATGGGGATTCCCTTGTGTGTTATTTGTTGTTTTTCCCTTGCTGCTTTTAATATGTTTTCTTTGTATTTAATTTTTGACAGTTTGATTAATATGTGTCTTGGGGTATTTCTCCTTGGATTTATCCTATATGGGACTGTCTGTGCTTCCTGGACTTGATTAACTCTTTCCTTTCCCATATTAGGGAAGTTTTTAACTATAATCTCTTCAAATATTTTCTCAGTCCCTTTCTTTTTCTCTTCTTCTTCTGGAACCCCTATAATTCTAATGCTGGTGCATTTATTGTTTCCCAGAGGTCTCTGAGACTGTCTTCAGTTCTTTTCATTCTTTTTTCTTTTTTCTGCTCTGCAGTAGTTATTTCCACTATTTTATCTTCCAGGTCACTTATCCATTCTTCTGCCTCAGTTATTCTGCTATTGATCCCATCTAGAGTACTTTTAATTTCATTTATTGTGTTGTTCATCGTTGCTTGTTTCATCTTTAGTTTTTCTAGGTCCTTGTTAAATGTTTTTTGCATTTTGTCTATTCTATTTCCAAGATTTTGTGTCATCTTTACTATCATTATTCTGAATTCTTTTTCAGGTAGACTGCCTATTTCTTCTTCATTTGTTAGGTCTCGTGGGTTTTTATCTTCCTCCTTCATCTACTGTGTGTTTTTCTGTTTCTCATTTTGCTTATCTTACTGTTTTTGGGGTCTTCTTTTGGCAGCCTGCAGGTTCGTAGTTCCCATTGTTTTTGGTGTCTGTCCCCAGTGGCTAAGGTTGGTTCAGTGGGTTGTGTAGGCTTCTTGGTGGAGGGTACTAGTGCCTGTGTTCTGGTGGATGAGGGTGGATCTTGTCTTTCTGGTGGGCAGGTCCACGTCTGTTGGTGTGTTTTGGGGTGTCTGTGGACTTACTATGATTTTAGGCAGCCTCTCTGCTAATGGGTGGGGTTGTGTTCTTGTCTTGCTAGTTGTTTGGAATAGGGTGTCCCACAGTGTAGCTTGCTGGTCATTGAGTGAAGCTGGGTGTTTGTGTTGAGATGGAGATCTCTGGGAGATTTTCACTGTTCCATATTATGTGGAGCTGGGAGGTCTCTTGTGGACCAGTGTCCTGAAGTTGGCTCTCCCACCTCAGAGGCACAGCACTGACTCCTGGCTGCAGCACCAAGAGCCTTTCATCCACACGGCTCAGAATAAAAGGGAGAAAAAGTAGAAAGAAAGGAAGAAAGAAAGAAAGAAAAGAAAGAAGGGAGGGAGGAAAGAAAGAAAGAAAGAAAGAAAGAAAATAAAGTAAAATAAAGTAAGGTAAAATAAAATAGTTATTAAAATAAATAATTATTAAGAAAAAAAATTTTTTTAAGAAAAAACAGACGGATAGACCCCTAGGACAGATGGTGCAAGCAAAGCTATACAGACAAAATCTCACTCAGAAGCATACACATACACACTCACAAAAAGAGGAAAAGGGAAAAAAATAATAAATCTTCCTCTCAAGTCCACCTCCTCAATTTGGGATGTATCGTTGTCTATTCAGGTATTCCACAGATGCAGGTACATCACGTCGATTGTGGAGCTTTAATCCGCTGCTCCTGAGGCTGCTGGGAGAGATTTCCCTTTCTCTTCTTTGTTCGCACAGCTCCCAGGGCTCAGTTTTGGATTTGGCCCCACCTCTGCGTGTAGGTCGCCGGAGGGCGTCTGTTCTTCGCTCAGACAGGACGCGGTTAAAGGAGCCGCTGATTTGGGGGCTCTGGCTCACTCCGGCCGGAGGGAGGGAGGGGCACGGATGCGGGGTGAGCCTGCGGCCGCAGAGGCCGGTGTGATGTTGCACCAGGCTGAGGTGCGCCGTGCGTTCTCCCAGGGAAGTTGTCCCTGGATCCCGGGACCCTGGCAGTGGCGGGCTGAACAGGCTCCCCGGAAGCGGGGTGTGGATAGTGACCTGTGCTCGCACACAGGCTTCTTGGTGGCGGCAGCAGCAGCCTTAGCATCTCATGTCCGTCTCTGGGGTCCGTGCTTTTAGCCGCAGCTTGCGCCCATCTCTGGAGCTCCTTTAAGCAGCGCTCTTAATCCCCTCTCCTCGGACACCAGGAAACAAAGAGGGAAGAAAAAGTCTCTTGCCTCTTTGGCAGGTCCAGACTTTTCCCCGGACTCCCTCCCGGCCAGCCATGGTGCACTAACCCCCTGCAGGCTGTGTTCACACAGCCAACCCCAGTCCTCCCTGCGCTCCGACCGAAGCCCGAGCCTCAGCTCCCAGCCCCACCTGCCCTGGCGGGTGAGGAGACAAGCTTTTCCGGCTAGTGAGTGCAGGTCAGTCCTGATCCTTTGTGCAGGAATCTCTCCGCTTTGCCCCCCGCACTCCTGTTGCTGTGCTCTCTTCCGTGACCCTGAAGCTTTCCCCCTCTGCCAACTGCAGTCTCTGCCCACGAAGGGCTTCCTAGTGTGTGGAAACCTTTCTTCCTTCACAGCTCCCTCCCACTGGTGCAGGTCCTGTCCCTATTCTTTTGTCTCTGTTTATTCTTTTTTCTTTTGCCCTACCCAGGGACGTGGGGACTTTCTTGCCTTTTGGGAGGTCTGAGGTCTTCTGCCAGCGTTCAGTAGGTGTTCTGTAGGAGTTGTTCCACGTGTAGATGTATTTCTGATGCATTTGTGGGGAGGAAGATGATCTGCGCGTCTTACTCTTCCGCCATCTTCCCAGGTGAAAAATTTTTAAACCAAATTTTTTTGGGATAGTAGATCAGAAATATATAGATGATGGTATATTTGGAAGCCCATTAAAAATATGTAGTGGTAATATTTTGTTACTAAAAATTCAGGAGTATGTTAATAGATTATTTCCTTTTTGTATTCCTAATGATGCAAACATCTAATGTGTAGCTGGATTATCTTTTTTTTTGTCTGTTTAATGTACTTCCCAACTTAATGACAGTTGACATCTTTTCAGTTTCTTAAACTCCCCAGTAATAACAATGATGAACTCTATTTAATAATCGTTTCCTCTTTCTCTCCATAAAGATAGAAGGACAAGATGTTTGCATTGTATTTGCACATGTGATTCTCAGTCATATATACCAGGAATATTTTCTGATAGTCTGAGAAATATGAATTCTGAATATGATATTTTCAAAAATCAATCTAATTATATAATGTAATACTTATATACATTAATCTTTGTTTTTTATAAAGTTTACATAATATTAGTCTTGTGGACACAATTCTGTCATTTTGCAAAATTTCAAGTCATTTTGCAGCTTTAACGTGATGATGTTGAAACTCTGACTTTAAACTACTCTTTAAAAATAGCCTTTTATCAAAAGAGTAAAAATTAATAAGCAATAATGAGATCATTTTAACTTTCAAAATGAAATCAAGTGTGTATGCACAAAATTCTTTTGGTCGGTGTAATTGCTTCCTTAAGTTCTATGCACCTGTCAAATTAAAAATAATGTTGTATTAGACCAAAGAACCTTTTAAAAAGAGCATCTGAATGTTATTTCCTGTTTAACATTGAGCATCCAGGTTTACAGGTTTTAGACAAATAAAATCTTAATGAAAAAACTTTAGTAGGAGCTTTCAGACACTCAGAACCCCTACTTATGAAAGCTTCTCTAATATTCCTAGGTTTAATGTTTAAGCGCTGACTGATTGCTCATGAGTAAAAAGCTTTTGTCTTTGGTGTTAGCATTTCATGTATTTCTGAGTAATCTATTTATCCAGTAGTTAAGTATTATTTCTAAGTTCTTTACAACTTGATTCTGGTTGATGAAACAGGTCATGGAGGCACTATTTTGGTTCTTGGCCTCCAAGACTTTGGCCTCTTGTTCTGTATTAGCACAGGTGGGAATGAATGGGGACACATTCCTGTTGTCTTTCACCTACTAGGAGAGGGACTTTAAGAGAGAAGTATAAAGTGAATAGGGAGAGCATTGTCCTGGGTCCCTCTTTGTATATTCAGTCTGAACATTGTACATTCTGGGAGTGTCAGTGAGACTACATCAACCAGGGATTTATCTAAGTGAAATCTGCCATGTATTCTGTAATCTGACATTTGCTGTTTCCTAAGGCCAGCCCTAGCTTATTAAGTTTAATCCTATATATTAAAAAAAATGGATTTGAGGATATGGGGAGGGGGAAGGGTATGCTGTGACAAAGTGAGAGAGTGGCATGGACGTATATACACTACCAAACGTAAAATAGATAGCTAGTGGGAAGCAGATGCATAGCACAGGGAGATCAGCTCAGTGCTTTGTGACCACCTAGAGGGGTGGGATAGGGAGGGTGGAAGGGAGGGAGATGCAGGAGGGAAGAGATATGGGGACGTATGTATATGTATAACTGATTCACTTTGTTATACAGCAGAAACTAACACACCATTGTAAAGCAATTATACTCCAATAAAGATGTTTAAAAAAATAATAAAATAAATAAATGAACCCAGTTTCTTTAACTGGATAATCAATAAATCCTCAATTAATAAAAAAAATAAAAAATATATTCTGATCATACGTATATTTATGTAGCCATGAAGAAGCAGTTCTGTTCTATAGTTTCTTAAGGTTCTAGGTCACTAAGAATTGAGGAATTTGATAATATTTCATAGGAACATTTTAAAGAACTGTTATTATGATGATTTGATTCTAGATTTGGATGAGAAGGAGATGAAATAACTAGTTTCATTTATAAAGTCCCCAATACCTAAAATATGTATAGCCATCAAATTACTGTGTTTTTTCCTTGGGCAGTCTCATTTAAAAGCATGATTTTAGTTAAAAATTAATACTTCTCACAATTCTTTCATATTTCTCCTTAGCTCAGCCCTCTACCATATACTTCAGACTTGCTTTTCTCAATGCTCAGCATATCTTAAACTATACTCAAAGTCCCCAAAACAAACGTGTATTTTCTCTAGTATTCCCTTTCGCAATAAGCAGTACCAGTAAAGCCAGAAATCCATGGTCCTCTCACTTCTTCATTCACTACTTCAAATAATTTATTAAGTCCTGTTGAATTTATCTCTAAATATTTGGGTCATGTTCATCTCTCATTTTGGACTGCTGTTTTCCTAAATTATCTCTGTATCTTCAATCTCGATGCCATTCTTCAGCCTCTTTGACTGATAGTCATCTTACTAAAACATGTAGTTGATAAGATTATTTCCTAGTCTAAAATGTTTAATGACTTTCCATTACCCTTGGGGTAAATAAGAATCTCTTTCTATTACATGCTTATCAAGCCCTCCATAACCTGGCATCTGCCCACGTCTTTTGCTCCATTTCTTGACACACTTCTAGAGTGTGCTAAACTCTTTCTCTTCTTCTTTCTCTTTCTCTCTCTCTTTCTTTCTCCTTTTTTTAAAAAAAATTTTTAGTTCAGTACCACAGTGTTTCAGATATCTGTGTCTTTTCTTATACTGCCCCCTCTTCTGCCTGGTCCATTATCTCCTAAGCCCTATCTTTGCCTGGCTCAATCCTTACTTACCCTACAGTTGTAAATTTAAATGTTACGTCCTTCAAGAGACCTCCTTGATTTCTGAGGCAATGGTGATGCCCTGCTCCGTGTTCTTATAGCATCCTCTGTTTCCCCTATCTTATGGTCACTCTTATTATTGTGATAATGACTTATTTATTTGACTGTTTACTTAATTTTTCCTCCCACATTGCTCTGTGTGAGAGCACAGATCAAGTCCACCTACTTCATCTCCATCAGGTAGTATACTGTCTGACACAGCCTCTCAATAAATGGTTATTAGTGAATGAGTAGGATGCTCTGAGTTCAAATTTAATGTGATAGTGGATATTTTTATTTTTACTATTCAAAATTTCAGTTTATCTCTTAATGTGCTGTTTTAAAAAACTCCCTTTCAATATTTATTCTCATTTTTAGGACAAGGTCTTTACTTACGCCTCTATAAATAAATCTATGTATAAATTGATTTATAAAATATGTATTTTTGACTGAAGCTCTCATTTAAAATGCTCTGTATCGGCTACTTCAAATTTCAAACTTAATTTTTATGGGTTTTATGTAAAACTATTCAGAATTTATTTTTTTAACTATTTAGTTTTCCATTACAAAAGCCATAATGATACTTTATTGAGTCTAAAAGCACAAATAATTTTAGCTTACTTTTTAAGAGAATTCCTCATTAGAGTTTGCCATAGTGACTGTGACATTTGATTAATATCAAGAGCATAGAAAGGCAATATCATCAGCTTTGTGCTGATTTTTGAAAGTCCACATGATGATTTAAAGAACAAGTAAGGCAAACCTATGCCTCCAGTCATGTTTAATCTTGCACACACCCAGAATTTCTTCTCTTCATAAGCACATTTGCATCTCTTGCTTACCACCAGAGAGAGCGATCAATAATGATGAATAATAATATTATGTAACTGACTCAGAAGAGGCATATCACATGCACTTTAGAAGTGATTTACATGAAAATCCCCCTTGAAATGCCACAGGAGTCATTGATAAACGGGATCCTTAGAGCACAGTACATGACAGACTAGCTTTGGACAGCGTAATGGTTTTGCCCATAAGTAAATAAGTAAATCTTTGTCATCACATGTAGCTATTTCTTTAAGCTTCCTCTGCAATTATGGGCAACTGTGAATAGATATGGTGTGTTCACCTTATGGTCTCCGAAGAAGAAATAATTATATATAATTTCAAACTGATGATAGCTTACAAAAATAGAAATTGCTGCCAATTTTAATTGAAGAAAAGTTTACCAGAGCTACTGTTTATCAAGAACGAAAAATACAGTGTACCTGTAATCGCTCTGGGGAAAAAAAGGAATAAGAAAGTCAAGATTAAAACTTATTAGAAAAGATTTACTTTGAAAATAAATGCTTACTTAAGACAACATAACTTTATTTGGAGTTCAAATTTAAATTTGCATGTAAAAACGAGAAGTAATACAAGCTTGATATCATGGATGTTGCTATAGACCCACAGCACTTGAAAAGGTGTATGTACTTAATTCTTGAATGATAGGTAGCTTTTTGGTAACTATCCTCTAATTATTGATAAGTAACTTTAATAAACATTGTGTCACTCCTTAAAAGCATACACTTTGACAACTTTACAAGACCAAGAAAACACTAGGAAATCTGGAGTTTGTATATATAACCAAATATATTTGGTTTTAGATCATGTCTATTTCCCAATTTGCCATTATAAAGAAGTGTGAAAAGTACTTAATGTTTTCTTTGTTTCTGTTTTGTCTTATTTTTTTCCTATTTGGAAGCTAAGGCTCAAGGGCCTTGAGCCTTACATAAATGTGATCGATTATAAACTATATATAAACTATATCATGTGGAAAACATAAATCACTTGTGATTATAACTAACTTGAACTGCTTGCTGTATTTCTTTACATGTTTAAAAAAGTGAGGTATTTTAAAGTTAATGTCTTTAAGAAATGTTCTCACAGGGAACACCTTTCCATTAAAAGATTATGTCAGTAAGAAACACCTGACTTTTGAAATTAAATTCCTATATGAATAAGTGGAAGAATTGGCAAGATTTGCTTTTGAATTCATAAGGCAGTTTTTAAATTTCTCATCACATTTTACACAGGTCTCTAGATCTGCCTTTTTTCTTTTTCTCTTTTTCTTCCTTTCTCCCTCAGTGACTTCTAAGTCATTGTTACAAGAAATTATAGCACACACTATGCCAAGAGCCTGAAAAGTACTTTCTTTTCTTTTCCATTTTTAATATTTTTAATTGAAGTATAGTTGATTTACAGTGTTGTGTTAATTTCTGCTGTATAGCAAAGTGACTCACTTATAAGTATATATATATTTTAATATTCTCTTCCTTTATGGTTTATCACAGGGTATTGAATATAGTTCTCTGTGCTCTACAGTAGGACCTTGTTGTTTATCCATTCTCTATATAAAAGCTTACATCTGCTGACCCCAGCCTCCCACTCCATCCCTCCCCCAATGCCCCCCACCTTTGGCAACCACCAGTCTGTTCTCTATGTCTATTATTCTGTTTCTGTTTAATAGATAATTTCATTCGTGTCATACTTTAGATTCCACATATAAGTGATAGCATACGGTATTTGTCTTTCTCTTTCAGACTTCGCTTAGTAGATAATCTCTAGTTGGCATTATTTCATTCTTTTTATGACTGAGTAGTATTCCATTGTATATATGTACCACATCTTCTTTATCCATTCATCTGTTGATGGACATGTAGGTTGTTTCCATATCTTGGCTATTGTGAATAGTGCTAATATGAACACAGGGGTGCATGTATCTTTTGGAATTATAGTTTTCTCTAGATATGTGCCCGAGAGTGAAATTGCTGGATCATATGGTAATTCTATTTTTAATTCTGAAAACTTACTTTCCATGAGATAGTATATGTGATAAAAACCAAAAACTATTTCCACAGATTATTTTTATACAGATGATATTAGAAATAACAAACAGAAAAGTCTTAGGCTGATTATATAAATCATAAACATTTCAAACTGATCTTTAGACAATAACTGTAATGAAAATAATGTATTAATTTGCAATGATAAAGTGTACATTTGCAATCTAATTGTTCAGTGTACATATAAGCATTATTACTCTTCCTTTTTTATTCAGAAACACATTTTTGTGTCTTCTTTTTATCCTTTCCTCTCAGCTTAATGAAACTTAGGTTGAATGATTCAGTTACTCACACTCAGGTATTGACTATTTACTATGTTCCAGAAACTGTAAAAGACACAGGAACAAATGATTGATGTACAATAAGTCTCCTCTGAATCAGTACCCACAGATTCAACATTATGAGACTCCCCAAGTGGAGGGAGAAATGACAATATTCTGTAAGGTGAACTTCAAAGTTGACTGGGTTTTTAAAGAGCTAATGTGAGAGATTCATTTGGTTTCACTTACTATGAGTGAGCACAGACAAATACAGACAGAAATACAGCATATAGAGATAGGTATATTTCAAATGGTTAAATTTTTCTTCAGTATCTTATAATTGTGAGTACTCTCAAAACAATATATATTTGGTCATTTAAACCAGTGTTTCTTGAAGTGTGATCCACAAAAAAATTATTACTCATACAAAATACGTACAGAAAATTATATCATAAGTATTAACAAACTTTTATAGTAATGTTTGTTGAGCCTATAGAAAAAAAGGGGCTTCCATTTTGTATATATTTTTAAAAATTCTATTTCTAGAATTGATTTGTATTTTGTTTTCCAAAACATTGGTCTGTAACAGATTGAAAAGTTAAAAAAAAAATTCTTCACCATAGATCATCTAAGAAGCACTGATTTATTTAAGTTGTAAATAAGAACTCTAATGATAAATTAAAGTTTTGCCTTTTGATAATAAACTCCATAACATCTGTGAATATCAAAATCTTTTGTTTGTTAATCCCTGTCAAAATTTTCACAAACGGGGTTTCTTAATTCTTAATATTATTCAGTGGGATGAGATAATGAACCTTAATCACCCCTAGGAAGAAAATAAAAGAGGTTATTTACATTTAGAACATAATGCAAACTTACCAACACTTGAAAATAGTATTTATGAGGAATTCTCTTTTATCTAAATTACCACACAATCATATAAGAAAGCTCATGTTAAAAGAACAAACTTGTATTTTATTTCTCAGTGCAATATTTTACAAAGAAATCTGTCATATTTAACGTATATTTAAGGGTGAACAAAAAATTTTAAGATGAAATGATACTGTCTAGCTGTTACAGCTTTATTAAAATGCCTTTGCAGAAACATGTGCATTCTAAAGCTCTTATAGCCTCGATCAAATAGACACAAATATTTTTCAGAATGTTTGCCTTATATCATTTATATTTTCTATGGCATTCAACCTGGGAATTTAAAAAAAATAGAATGAATAATGGTTGAAGAAACAGTATTTTTCTAGCTGTCCCTCAGCAACTCTTATTGAACCTTCAACCTTTAAAGTTGCCTTCTTACTTCTGAGAGTCTTCAGGGAAAATCTCATATGTGCTTAGACATACATGTAGCATTTTCCATTTTTATTTCATCATGCTCAGTTTCTTCTCTGGCACTTTGAGATGACGTTAGGTGTTGAAGCTTCAGAAACCCTGGAAAGCCAGGAATTCTTGTTAAGGTGCATATCTGTTCCCTCTCGTGCCGCTGCCACTGTTTTCGCTGCCACTGTGACTGGTGCCGATAGGATGTCCTGTCCATACTGACTGAAGTCGTTCTGAGGCGAAGCCTGAGCCTCTCCGAAACTTCTGTCCTCTTCTGAGGACTAGCACAGTTGTACCAAGGATGGCAGGGTGTTTTGCAGATGTGATTGTTACAACAGAAACAGTCAGTACTCTGAGCTTTCTGTCATACCGTTGCTGCAGTTGACCCCAGACTCTATACTTTGCTCCTGGCAGCTCATTGTTTGTATTAAATCACTTCCTTCAGTTTTTAAGTTTACTCTGTGTAAGTGTGTGTTTGGTTTGGGTTTTGATTTTGATTGCTTGCCTGTTTATTTTTAATTCAGAGCTTTTGTCTTTCTAGAGCCAGCATGGGCTTATTGCAGATAGGGCTAGGAGAAGAGATATGAACAATCTGTATAATAAGCATAACAGGATCCTTTGCTGGAGCAATTTCAGTGCACCAAGCTTGGGGTTTGACTTTCAGTGGTCTACTGTTTACCCTCATTTGGCCCTGGAAAGCCAATATATTCTGCATCTTACGTTGTTCACAGGTTAGGGTAGAGGTGGTTTGTTACATGAGCAAGCATTTCTTAGAGCATCATTTGCTAAATGGAATATGTTCACGAGCCTTAGCCTTGCTTTATACTTCACCATATGTACATATAAGATTATAGTTTTTCATACTTTTTGCCATTGCTCTTTTTTTTTCTTCTATCTCCCTTTCATCTTCTTTCTATCCCACATGTCCATTGTTCAGGTTTCCTACTATGGTTTCTTCTTACTGAAGAATGATAAAGTAAGCTGAAATATTTGGCCTTAATGAATTAACAAAGGAACTAAAATTGAAAATCATGTTTTAAGTCATTTTTTAAAATTATCTTTACTGTTTGTCTAAGTGCCAGTGAATTTTCAACATTTCATGAAACTATTCTCTTGCTGTCCTGGTAATGTTCATCTCATAGCCCATCACTGTCCTAAACTCACTTTGAAATTAGAAATGCACTTTAATCATGATATATTCCAAATCCCTGAGAACTTTTTTCTTTGTAATAAGAAAATAAAATCTTTGGTTTTACATACACAGAATAGTAGCTTGAAGTGATTTGATTATTCTTCAATTAAACTCCACTATGTACCATTTTAGTACTTCTTCTGTAAGTACTTCCTGAGTTAATAGCTCAGTGAAAGGTTAAAGAGCTGTTAGCAGATTTAAACAATCGTGTTTAAAGGAAGAAACCATGTTTTTGCACCCCATTAACTGAAAGGTATTAATGAAAGATATGGCTTATTAGGCAATACGAATAAAAACTGGAAGCTTTCACTTTGCCATGGAGTGTCTGAGGTTAGCATGAAGCTTGTGAGCAAATTAAAGTTTTAAAGTAAATTTAAAATTTTATGTTACTCTTACAATTTCTAAAACAAGATTATGAATGAGAGATTATTTTCTCTTAGTGATATTTCTAGAGGTATTTAAACAAATGCTAGTAGTAACCACACATGTAAATCTGTGGTAAGATTAGAGGGGACTGCCAGATAAAATAGAGAATGCCCGCATTAAGTTTAACTTTCAGATAAACAATGAATACCTTTTTAGAATAAGTACGTCCCAAATATGCATGAGACAGTTATAAAACAAATTATTTATCTGAAACTCACATTTACTGGATGTCCTCTACTTTTATTTTTTTTGTGGTACGCGGGCCTCTCACTGTTGTGGCCTCTCCCGCTGCGGAGCACAGGCTCCGGACGCGCAGGCTCAGCGGCCATGGCTCACGGGCCCAGCCGCTCCGCGACATGTGGGATCTTCCTGGACCGGGGCACGAATCCGCGTCCCCTGCATTGGCAGGCAGACTCTCAACCACTGCGCCACCAGGGAAGCCCTGTCCTCTATTTTTATTTGCTAAATCCATAACCCTAAGCTAGAAACCAAAGAAGACAATCACAAAAGTGATGACTAGTGAATCTAGTTAAACAGCTTAGTTAATTCTTAATTTTCTTCATTAAGAAAATAGAAATTATCTCCAAGATATTATAATAGGCCATGTATACGAAGGAAAAAATGCATGTTTAACCATTTCTTGCTCTAGTTATCTGTAGGTCAGTAAGGAAAGTATATCTCTTTGAAAAGACTCATTTGTGGCTAACTGATGAAGTGAGATGTCTTTTCTGGGTGTAATACATGTAGTTTGAGGTACCTGTCCTACTCACAGCCACCTTCTTTACCTTGAGAGTGGAATAAACTTACTTGGAAATGTTATAGCATTTATAACTCTTCCCTTTTTACCCTCCAAACACACCATTCTCACTTTGCCACTGCTTGTTGTTCAAGGTACACATTAAATTTCAGTGGGAGCATATTGCTCTGTGAATTTCATACTTGGTTAATGTGAGCCAGAGCAAATTTTCTTTGAGGAGCAGAGCTTAGATTATGTTGAGTCCTGACAGGAGTGGTTAGCATATATGTCAAAACAACATATAAACCAGAATTGCGGCAAAGCAGAAACAGATGCATCATCATTGTGTCAATGAGAAATTCATTAGTTGATCTAAGAAAGAAATGGACAGTTTTCTGCGAGCCAAGTTTGAGGATTATAGCCCGGGAAGAGCATCTCAGAAAGCTTTGAGAACTGTTCTGCCGATTAGAAGTGAAGGCACAGTTATATAAGTTTTTTGTTTGTTTTACTTTTTGGCCACACCGCATGGCATGCAGGATCTTAGTTCCCTGACAAGGGATCGAACCCGTGCCCCCTGCAGTGGAAGTGTGGAGTCTTAACCACTGGACCCCCAGGGAAGTCCCAAGGTTTTTGAGACAGAGAAGTGTACATCAAATGACGCATTATTGACAGTTTACATGATCCAGATCTAAGCATTGTCATAGTAAGTCATGTGACCCATTACAAGACCAAGAAGGCACTCTGTCATTTAAGGAGTTGTCTTGTTGGTGCTGGGAAAATGTTGCTCTCTGTGGTTGAGCAGGTGTTCCTGCCAATGGGGAGGTTTGGTCAATGCATAACGCAGATACACAATGCATAGTGAGGGGAGAGGGGAGGCCAAAGGGCAGAGAAGAAATTTGTATGTTTAAATTTTTCTTGTCTTACCATAAAATACGAATTTTATTTCACAGTTGTCGCTTGAATATCTTTTACATAATTCTGCTGAATATATTCTAAGTTCTACTCATTCTGGTTAGAATATGAAGGAAAAAAGAAGGGTGGGTAAAGGAGGCTATTTTAGGTAACAGTTCAGATGGAGAACACTGTTGATTTGTTGGAGTGTATCCTATAACTGTAATTATAATAACTAACAGAAACATTCAACCTCCATGTTTATATAGCTACAATTTAATAATCATCTTATATCTTTGTAATTAAATAATTATTTGGTATGTTTATCAGGATGGAGTGCTTTTCTTCTCCACTAATCAGAAATAAAGTGTACTGGCTTTAGACTTCGTAGTCCTTAAGTTGGTTACAGCATGGATTTGATAATATGGAATTGTAAGTAGTATACACAAGTGTTGCCTTTGAAATGATGGAGTTTAAGGGGGAAAATATTGTGAGATCAGTACACTTTACTACTGGTGCAAAACTAACTCAGAGGACATATCATAATACCAGCACACCAGGCATTATTTGCTAACAAAAAACAGAGTATTTTTCTAATCTGCACACAATGATGTGTAATACTTACCAAGCATGCCGATAAATAACAATGCGAACAAAAGAGAGCATGAATATTAGCAGTACAATCTTATTGGGTCACATAATCCTCCGCTAATACACAAAAGTAATCTACTTGTTTCTCTGGTGCTTGTTAACAGTTTCCTGATTATTCATGCGTCCCCAAAAAATTAATGCTTGAAGCCCTAAACCTGGTGAATATAATGAGCATGGCTCCCCATGGATCTGAAAAAATTAGATTGTTGGTTTGAGACAGATGCAGCTATAACCAGAGGGAATGCTTTTGCATTCACATCACAATGTAGCAGAAACATCATTTAGAAGCTTTAATACATATTAATACTCTGTTCAAGACAATTATAAGCTCCAGCAAAGAAAAAATAAAGATCCATGAAAAGGATGAAGTTACTCAATACTAGAAGCTCCACTAAAGACAGTTACAGACATACGGTAATTCCACAATTAATTTTAGTACATGAGCTAGAATAAAGCCCTATGTAAATGCACTAGAAATACACTGAAAACAAGGTCAGAAAAAGGAGTACAGAGCAACACTCTTCACGGTGTAAAGCAAATGAAAGCACCATGAATTCACTAGTCATAGTTATCTTATTTCTTCATTAAATACATTCATATTTGTGCTCTCAGAAAGTAATTATTAGCTCAGAATTTTATTTTATCTATCCCACTAATTTTAGTAGAATATTTATCATATAGGTTTTTTTTTTTTTTAGCAAAAATAGGTATAAAAGTGCTGAAGATATTTGTTAAGGAAATCATATACCAAAGGTAAAACTTTGCTCCAAGAGACTCATAAACATTGTTTGAAAACAAGTAAATACTAGATATAGAGATAATTTACCCAGATACTTTGAGAAGCAAGGGGAAAGGGATCTCTATTTGTTGAGTACTTATGCAAGTACATGGTACTGTTGTGTTTTTAAGACCCTTATAGCAATCATCTAAATTATCATATCCATTTTAAAAACAGGTGTGTGGCCTTAAAGGGAATACATAACTTGTCCAAAGTCACAGAACTAATAATCATAAAAGGCAGGCTTAGAAACTCCCAAATACTACTTAATAGTTGTACAACTTACTTAAGATACTTAATCTCTGTGTGCCTGTTTCCTATTCTATAAGATAATAGTTGCCTATACAATGGGTTATTGTAATGAGTAAAGCAAGTAGTGAACATGGAGAACTTAGAACTGTAATAGCACATAGTAAATTCTATTTCTGTTTAAGTGTACAGTTCTCTAGCTCCATGTTTGTTTCACTGCACCATAGAAAAACTGGACTTTGAATTTACGTGGTTATCAATGTGCAAACATTTATAACACTAAAACAGTATTGCTTTATATAGATTTAATTCATTGCCTGCTGCAAGACTGACTGTATACCTGCATTTACTATTTCTTGGCTATTAACTTCATCAATTGAAAAATAATAAATACACAAATCATAAGTGGTGTATTACTATTGCTCCCTGATTTTTTGAACACTTAAATATAGGTCAGGAAGTCTGCTAAGCAGCATGCTAGAGAATACACAGAAAATGACAAATGAGTAATTGAGGTCTCTGAATTTTAAAAAAAGCCAGAAAGCTACATTATCAATATATGAAGAGAATCCAAAGAAATGGTTTCGAAATTAGTTGAAGAATTGAGATACCCACTGTGTCTAATTGAACATTTGGCAATAATGGAAATGCTCTATACCTACTCTCTCCAGTACAGGAGCCACAAACCATATATAGCTATTGTACACTGGAAATGTGGGTATTGTGACCGAGGGATGGTATTTTGTATCTTACTGTCTTTTAATTAATTTAAATTTAAATAACTACATGTGACTATTGGACAGCACAGCTCTAGACAGACAGCAAGGGAAAGCCAATGCCACTGCCACTTGGGGGTTGAGACAGCCATGGAAGCAGAATTCATGAGGCGGGTCCTTGGTCATTCATTTCTGTGGGAAGGAAGTGACCTGAACCTAAGAAGGAAAGGGGATTAGCAGATCGGGCAAATGAAAACCAAAGTAGGAAGAATTTGCAGAGATCTCAAACTAATAGTCCTTGGTCCACACTGGGTGTATGAAATAGTAGAAAATTTACATAAAAGCTTCAACTTCTAGCTTCTCTGAAAAAAAAATAGAAATATATGGAGCAAATTAATTAACCTCTCTGAGGCATATTTTCATTATTTGTGAAAAGTAAAAGATAGATGAAAAGACATTATTCCATCCCGAAAGTGTACCCTATGATTATACATTATTCTGTTAGACATTTCTGTTTTTATTCTATCTGTTTAGCGCAGTTGTCTATAGCAATTATCTCATAACTCCAAGGTCATACCTTCTGTCCTCAGAAAGTTCAGTTAGTTTCAGACTACTGACTAGCCAGCTATCACATAAATATTTCTTTGCTTATGGAGAAAAGTGTGTTTCTGCTAAGAAGTGTTAAGTGTTTCTGCCGAGAAAAGTAAAGGTGCAGACTTCTTTCACTGTGGTTCATTATTGCAATCTTCACACAAACACAGTAGTATGCAACGTAAATTGGACTATTACAGATGCCACTGCCTGGGTGAGCTTGACTTTTTCATAAAAAGTGTAATTAATTTTTCAAATAATTGATTACAACCCTAAGCTGTACAAAAAATTCTTCATCTGACACAGTGCCCTAGAACACTCTATTTGTCCTACATAGATGAGCACTTTATCCCTAAACAGTAGTCTCTATATACTGAGTCTACTGTAGTACCAGGAAGATATGTGTTTGACAATAAATATTTAGGTAGTAGATGTATTTTATTTTCAAACTCTTTATTCCTTCTGGTTATTGATTTATAACAAAGTCTTGCAAATGTGTATTCAGTAAGAGCTCCCTGGAATTTAGAAATAACGCCTGCAAAATGCATGATAAATGGCAAACCTCTTACATAAAAAATGCCTAAGTTTCATGTTGTTCAGTTTGACTTTATTTTTCTGTGAGGTTTTAAAAATCTAGAGCTGTCAAAGTCTTTTTGACCACTTCTCTGTTTTGGATAAGTTCAGCCCTATTTTTTTTTTTTTTTAAGATTGCTTGGTTTAGTGAGAATTAATTCTTCCTTTGAAGTTACATAAATCCTGTAAAGATTTAAAATACCACAGATTGTTTATAGCATTATTTTTAAATGATCACATTATAACACAGATACATTTTGGTAACGTATAATATCAAGTAAAGGAAATTAATCATGGAAACATAACAAATCTATGCTCTAAAAATTTCTCTGCTACCACAAATTCATTCTAGTGTCACATAGATCTTTCTTTCCTAACATTATTTAATCTTGATAAACGTTGCATTCTAAGTAGCACTGATTATTTCTGAACCATAAATATTACAGATGCTAAGTTATTCTGTCACCTCAGTCAGTTCTGACTTCAAACTCCTACATCTAGAGATCATATTTTGGAATAGTATTTTTCATAAAGTAATTGTCTAGCAAGAGAAACAAAGAAAATGTGCGCTACCTCTATGTAACTCCTTGTCTTGTTTTAGTACTAGAATTTCATTAATTCCCTAGTCTGTCTTTATATTATTTACCTGATATAAATTTCTTCAAAGAACTTTATCTTGTGAGTGAATATTTTAACATGGATACTCAAGTACTGATATCTTTGGTAGGTCAGACAATGCTAGAATAATGTCTGACCCGTCTATAATCTATAATTCCAGAATAAAGAATTTAAGGAAAATTGAGGCATCGTTTTTACTCTCAATAACACTCTAGGGGAGGCTAGGAAAACAAAATGAAGACTAAGAACAGTAGGAAAAATAAAATTAAGCACATTGTAGGCAGCACATAAGGCAGCACAAGCCATACACAAAAATACCAGAAAAAAAAAATTCATTTTGCTTTTGAAAAGCAAGAAAGGTTTTGAGGGCAAGTGCAATTCATGGCAGACTTTGAGTAGCAAGTAGGATTTTGATAGATAAGAAAGGGACATAGACCAAGAGGATAGGTTAGAGTTAACTTCTAGATGTTTTAAATAACAGCTGGATTTTATTGCAGGAAATTAGGAGATACTGAAGATTTTTAATTTACAGGGAAATGGATGATGTTTAATTGTTATTAAGAGCCTACTTCTCATACTTTATTATACAGCAGAATTACTTAAAGGCATTTTGAAACACAGATTACTTGACCTCACCCCAGTGTTTCTGATTCAGTAAACTTGAGTGGGGCCTGAGAATTTGCCTTTCTAACTAGTTCCCAGGTGATGCTCACACAGCGGGCTTGGAACCACTCTTGGTGAACCACTGATCAAGAGTAAAACTTTTCCCTCAGTGGTTCCCAGCCTCCCAGGTAAGGGAGTCATAATATTGCACTATATTTTTTATTAGCAGCTAACTTGCAATGCATATTGAAGCTCTCTGAGAGGTAAATCCTGGAACAAAATGCATGCAAATACACAAAATTAAAGCCTCCGTTAATTGAACGATAGTAACTAGAGTAAGGTGCTGGAAGCTATAATACTATTCTACCTGTATGAGTTAGGTTCCTGGGAGGAAACAGAATTCATGCAGATGGTTTAAATAAAGAGGGTTTAATGAAGAGATAGTTAGGGAAATATTGACACAATTGACGCAGCTGGAAGCCAGTGGCATCCCAGGTGCTAAGGGGAAAGTGGAAATAGTGTTATCAGAATCCATGGAGAGCTGGAGCCATGATGCAGAGGCTGGTCCCTAGAAAGCTTTGGAGTTTTCTTAGAGGGATGCAGCTATGGTCAGAGAAGTAGTGAAGCAGGAAAAGAGGTAGAAAGAAACACCCCAGCACCTCTCTCCCTTTGTACTCCAGTCTCCTGCTTGTGCCTTCTTTTGGCTGAAATTCAGCCTGAAGCCAGTATGTGAGGTACACCCAGGGGAAACAGCCAGCGTGACCAATATCCAAGGCACAGAGAAGTTCTCAGAAGACTGAGGATTATAAGTGAGGGAACTAGTTGTACTTTCTTCCCTTGTGTTAATTTTAAGCCCTACTCTCAGTTCTATTTTATGACTTTGCATTTGGGCAGCAACAGGCTGGGTATGAAGCAGCATAGAAATGAGATGAGCAGTCTAAATGCTAACTTACTAGGGACTGACAAGTGTTTTTAGAGTTGCTTCATCAATTGGGCAAAAGTTCAAATACTCCTACTACAGCAAAACTTTAATCAGAAGCTCTCGTAACTCAGAAATGCTGTTAAAAGCCTGTTATTTGCTCTGACTATAAGAAGATAAATGACTATCCAAGCTGCAGAGGGATGATTTGCTCTTTCTTTAAGGCCCTGAGCCTGTTGTATAAATACCAAGAAGGCAGTAAGAGCTTAGTTGTCCCACCATCAAAGAGGAAGTGCATTTTAGAGTTGGTTTAAAGACCTGAAGGTAGTTTGATGTGATAAATACCAGCACTATTTTATAATCCTCAGTCACAAATGAGAGTGGCTTTATTGTCTTAATTATTTTAGGATCCCTTCCTCTAGTCTCTCCAGAATTTCTGAAGCAAGAGCAGAGGCAGAATTCATTGCCTGGTGGTAGCAATAAGACAGTACTTGACATTCAAGACGCTAGAAGGATCTCAATTGTCTTTTCAGCCTTAAGTCCTTTGACTTTTCTAAATGCGTCTTAAGTATAAAGCAAAGTAAGTAAATCATTTTCCACCCAAAATGCCACATGTTTAACTCAGTCTACATTTTTGTTCATGCAATTTATTTTGCTAAAACCATCTTTTCTTATTCTATGTTTCCTTGTTAAAATATGTAAAGTTTCATCTCAAATATTTGTCTTTCCATGAATCCTTCCTTGATTCTTCCAGCAAGAAACTTGAATACTCAGAGCACAATATGTTACTTTTAAGCCACTTTTATCTTTCTTTATATTATAGTTAAAAATAACTAAACATTTTATACCCTCAATTTGAAGCACACTTTACCTTTTGTTGCTGTGATTTATAGAGAAATATTTGTACGAGGCTTTTGCGGGAAATATCTGAATAGCTGTGAGTTTCTGTAAGTTATTTAATTTAAGGTCATTTTATCTCTCTAGTCTCATCTGTAAAATGATTCCTATATAATTGACCTCAAAGTGTTATAATGAGGTTCAAATGAACAAATGATGATGAAAATTAGCAAATGGAAGAGTAGACTATAAATGTAGTTCAATTACATATTATTTTTAGTGTCTTTTATATGGTAGGAAACCAGAAAGTTTGTATTAAATTGAATGAAATTGGAAGTTCACAGAAAACTGTACTGGAGTTACACATCCTTAATTATCCTGAGTGTGTAAAGAAAGAGAGGGGAAAATATCTCAACATTTTCTTCATGATTACGAAGGCAGAGCAAAACATATACCCATGTACGTGCGTGTAAATATGTATGTGAGGCTTGTTTTGAAAAAGGTTTTAAAATATTTTATGAAGATGTATGAGAAGTATCAAGGTGTACCAACAGAACAGTAAGATGAAAGAGGTGAGGTACTGATGTCCAAAGTAAAATCAGGGGTGGAAAATAAGATAAAACCAGGATTCCTATTAGTATACTGCATATATATTGCATATATATTGCATATATATTCCTACTAGTACGCCATTAGAGCCTCATCCCTTGCTGAATTAGGCCAGGAGGTTAGTTCTAAACATTCTAAGACCTGAAATAAAGTTTTTTCTTAGATGTAGGAGCCTCTAAATCGTATGATGGTCAAACAGAAGGAGAAAAAAATGATGAATTGGTCAAGAGAAGCACAACTCTTTCTGGGGCTGAGTCCAAAGAAAGAATTCATCCTTTAGCCTCTTTAAGATTATATATCTTAATGTGGTGAACAGTGACATTCTTGGAGTAAATATCCAGAGCTGTTGGATATTTCCCTGCATCAAAGTGGAGGGCACGGGCTTCCCTGGTGGCGCAGTGGTTGAGAGTCCGCCTGCCGATGCAGGGGACCCGGGTTCGTGCCCCGGTCCGGGAAGATCCCACATGCCGCAGAGCGGCTGGGCCCGTGAGCCATGGCCGCTGAGCCTGTGCGTCCGGAGCCTGTGCTCCGCAACGGGAGAGGCCACAACAGTGAGAGGCCTGCGTACCGCCAAAAACAAAGAAACAAAAAAATGGAGGGCACCATGCCAAGACATAGTTCTCTGAGCCTACACCACAGGGGGTTATTAATATTGAGATATGTGGTTTCCTCAGTGTGACAGTCAAAAGACACACTTTCATATACCCAAGAAAAAGGAGCTGTGTGTTTTTCAGAAAATCCACCATAAACTTCGTTGCTCTAAACTGAGGTCTTGGTTACTACTGTCAGGTGGTTAATGGGATGGCACATATCCTTTTTCTGATCTAAGGCCATTTGATTTAACAGTTAGTCAAGTAGGGGCTACACTTGATAGGTTCTGACAGATGCCTAAATTAAAGGCCATTAAGTGGGAAGCTTGATCTCAGTACAGGTAAAGAAGGAATTCTGTAAGTATCTGGAAAAATGAACCTCAAACTTAACAGTTTTATCTCTGTTGTGTGAGATTGTTGGAAGGAGGGGACTATTGGGTGTTTTCTTTATTTACATATTTCATACTTTTAAAGATTCCTACAGAATAATATATTGCCTTAATATTAAAAAAATATTTCAGAACCCCACTGCAAATCAAAACTAAAAATAAAGTAGTAACTGATTCTGGGTTCTCTGCACAACCACGTTAATGTCTGATTGAAGGCTTCATGTTCTCAGCCGTAATGAGTGGTTCCCAACCTGTTGATCACAATTCACTGGTAGAATGCCATGAAATAGGTATTCAATGATAAATACGGTTTGGAAATGCAACCTTATGGCATCCTCTTGATAATTCACAATACGCGTGACTGTATTAAAAAATACCTTTGAAGTCTTGTATTAAAGAATCATTTTGGACTTGGTTTAACCTACAGGGGCTGGAAGTGGGCAGGACACCCCTTCTAAGGGGCACCTGAAAATATGTGTGTGTGAAACGGACGGATGTTTGGTTGTCACAAGATTGGATGGACATGACTGATATTTACTTAGCTGGGGCCAGGGATGCTAAAAATGCTCTAATATATAAGCCTATTTCATAAAACAAAGATGTCAAAGTGCTTAAAATACCAAACGTTCCCTCATTGAGAAATACTGTTTTTAACAAACTTATTTGACATGAAACAGTGTTTTGTAGCATTCTTATTGCATACTGTAGAATGGTGATTATCCTGAAATTTATATTTTAGTGTAAAGCCATAGATTCCAATGTACACTTCCCTTTCTTGACCTTCCACTTGGGTGTCTTCAAAATGCCTCAGAGTTAATGTGTCTAAAAAAAGAACCACATATTTCCACTCCCCACCTAAATGTCCACTTCCCCAAATCAGAATATTTGTTAGCTTGGTAAACAGAACTATCAGCCATTCATTTGTTCAAGACAGAAACCACGATCCTAAATTTTTGTTTATATCCCATAGCTTCTTTATTCCATTCTACCTGCAAAGTATATTTTGACTCCTTATTTCTAAAACCACAAAAGGTAAAAACCTGAAATTAGGTTATAATATAAAACATAAATAGTAAAACATTAAAAATAGAGATGTTTTCCTTTAAGGAGGAGGAAAACTTAGAATAGAAATGAAAAATAAGTTTGAAAAATGGAGCACCAAATTTAAAGACATAGAGAGTGAACTAAAGTTGGAGATTAAACAGTTGGCTGAAATACTTGAATAGTCAGCCAAGTCATAGTGTCTCTGCATCCTCTTTCCAACCCATTCCCCAACTCTTCCACCTCCGTCCTCAACTCCCTCCCTAACCCACCTCCCATGCATACTCCTTTGCTCAGAGCCAGGCTACTGGCTTCACCTGTGATCTGCAGATTTGGGGTTGTCCTGGTGAGCAGGAATCATCAGAGAAGTTTTTCCCTTGCTCTGTTCAGAAATTTCTAAGAAATGTCAGATGTAGCCCGAACAAACTAAGCTCTTGGGCCTAGAGGAGAAAGCCATCTATCTACTGATAGTTATTTTATTTATTTTTAATTGTGTTCCAATTTCACTATCATTTTAACACCAGTCTTAATCAGTTACTTTGTATTCCCACTTGTCCCTCTTCCTCCTGTCTGCTTTCCAATTTTCCTCTCTTTTTTTAAACATATTTTAACACTTCTGTGATTCTTTGCTGTATTTCTTATGAAAATGAAAGGAAAGAGGACTCATAGAGCAAGATTTGTGTGCATATTTTAAAATGTGTGTATTTGTAAATACCTCGATATTTTGTTTACTGTAAGTTATATTTGATGGAAATAAAAGTTACCATTTTCCCAACTTGAGATATAATTGACATATAACATTGTGCAGTTTTAAGGTGTGCAATGTGTTGATCTGATATATTCATATGTTGCAAAATAATCACCATAATAGTATGAGCTAACACTTCCATCCCATCACACAAACACCATTTCTTTTTGGTAGTGATAACATAAAAGATCTACTCTCTTAGCAACTTTCCAGTTTATAATACAGTATTATTAGCTATAATCACCATGCTCTACAAATTAGCTCCTCAGAACTTGTTCATCTTACACTGGAAGTTTGTACCTTTTAACCAATATCTCTCCATTTCCTCCACCTCCCAACCCCTGGTAACCATCACTTTACTTTTTCTCTGAGTTTGCTTTTTTAGATTCTACATGTAAGTGATATCATGTAGTATTTGTTAAAAGTTACTATTTTTAATTTAATAAATAATTACTGAATATCTGTGTTTAATGAAAAAATGGAAATTTTAGAATGTTATTTTTACAATGATTCATTTTTGTATAGTATCTATACATACATACAAACAGCCATATCTCTGGAGAATCAAAATATGAAAAAAATTGCTTTCTTAAACCCTCTGTAGACATATCACATTTACAATGAACATACATTACTTTTGTAATTAGGAAAATAAGCAAATATATTTCAATGCTTCAGTTCTATATATGGGGTCCTGACAACAATATCATACAGATAATATCAGTTGAAAGGTACTCTGCCCGTAGGAAGTTTTTCAACCAGGCTAAGAGATCCAGCTGCAAGTATTGACACACAGAGAATTTATTGCCTCTGTGTGCACAAGCAATACAGATTGTCCTTGTTTAAATGTCTGAAGTTTACTGCTAATATAATAAATTTTCATTACATTTCATTTACAGTAAAGAAATATATAGTAAAGAAATGAAACATTGCTCGTTTGAATCTTCTATAAATGAAAGATGGCATACTATTTCCTGCAGTACTTGTAAAGAATGTGTAATGAAAGGAGATGGTGTTTTAAGTGAGAGGTTCAAAACAGTAGCTAATGTTGCTTAGTCAAGAATACAAGCATGCAATTAGCAGAAGGTTAAAAAGTACAAAGCAAAGCAAACAAACAACAAAAAAAGCAACTCATGTGAATAGAGTAAAATACTTAAAAATATACTTATGATTCCACATGTAGTTGAAATAATTTATTTTTCTCGTTAAGCGGGATGAATAAAGAACAAATTATTGTAAACAGCAATTAATTGTAATGCAATAAAGGTGATCATGTATTCTTGACTTGATTTTCCAATCTAGGTATTTCTTTTAATCGTGGATTAACTATTGATTTGGCTAAAACATTGTTGGATTAGCAAACATAAGAGATCCGTCCTTGCGTATTTTCCCACTTTTTTGTTCGAGTTTGTTGTATAGATTCTATCTTATCTCTCTTTGTTAAAATAACACTGTGAAATGATAAACGTAGATGGCATGGGAGTAATGTTTCATAAGGGAGTAAAGGGAAAGATGGCATGTATGTATCTTTCTGTGGTCAGGAAGAGGATAGTGAGACCAAAACCAGTGTTGGCCAAAAGGCAGCTTGAAATGTTAAGTTGATCAGTGAACTGTAAACAGACAATTTAATTTTAGGAACACCTGTAGTTTTAAAAATGATAATTTCTTAGTTTCACATCAGAATCCTTTCCATATAGTTCAAGCACAGAATGGGATCCAGTTCTACAAAAAAATTTTACTAGTATATGACATTCTGTTTTTTCTTATTATGTGTTCTGGACATCGCGCCAATATCAGCACATTAAGCCTACCTCATTCTTTCTAATAGCTATGTAATGGTCCATTGTGTAGAAATGGTAAAATTATATCTTATTGTTCCATTATTTTTGGGAATTTAGGATATTTCCATCAGTTACTTTCTTAAAAAAATGGTACAAAAATGTACATTTATGTATATTTACATATGCACATACACACACATATATATCTATACATACTGTGTATATATATAAATGTGTACATATATAATGTGTATATATACACTTGATTAATTGTATCTGTAAAGAAAACTCTTAAACATAAAATTATAAACGTGTATTCATATGTACGTATAGTATGCATATTATGTATATATAATATATACATATAATATATAATATGCATAATTACATAATATGCATATTATATATATAATGTATGTTTATACACACCGTTGAGCAAGTATATCTATAAGGATAATTATTAAAAGTAGAATTACTATATTGCAAGGTATGCATGCTTTAAATTTTGGATATATTTACATAGTCAAATTACTTTGTATTCTTTGTTGTCATGCACACAAAAGCCTGCTTCACTCCCAGATTAAACAAAACAGAACAGAAATTTCCAGTTTTCTTTTAGTATTTTATGGCTTCAGCTTTCATGTTTGATTTTTGATGCAGGTTTAATTTACTGAGGAGAAAGGAATGAAGGGAATACAAATGTGCGGTGACAAAATCAAAGCGTAAATAGTTAAACACTACTTGCTCATGGTCCCGAGTCTACAGATACCTAGGACAATGGTAGACATAGACTGTGTGTGAGAATAAGAGCCCAAAACTCATATTTAAAATATAATAGCATTAATACTTGCCATGTTTTAAGCATTTCAATTAGTCATTTATTTTAGTCCTTTAATCAAAAGAGACTTTGTAAAAAAAGAAGAGACTTTGTCTTTGGAGAGTTATTAGTTTTTGAGGGATAGCTAATACACTAATAGTCAAAAAATAATGTCCAATGAAGAGTCAAATAGAACTAATGATTTGACTCACCAGAAAGAGCACCAGTACAGCACACTCTGGATTTAATCCAAAACTATCTCTAAAATATTAGCAGAGTCTAGAATCCAAAGAAGGAAAAGTCATCCTAAAGAACCAGGAAGGTAATAAATAGTTTGAAACAAAAGAAGTGTGATACAGGCTGGGTTGGGGTTCCTTAGAGATAGCGACCTGATAGGTTAATCAAGTAGAATGAAAAAGCACACTTTTTTCACACTGAAGACAAAACATACCATTCAGGGCAAACTGATATACCATGTTGGGAGATATAGAGGATTCGTAGAAAGGATTAACACTGGGAACCCAGGCTGGAGTCTGATCTGTGAGAGCTTTCACTGCTACTTTTGTGCTTTCTGGTGGGGAAACTCCTAAAGGTATTTGAGTAGGTGAGAGACATACTTTAAAAAAATATTATTTAGAGGAATTTCATTTGGTGTTAGAGTATCAGATGGACTAAGGGAGAGGGATCAAGAAAACAATGGAATTTGTTATGGAACTTTATTTTTCCATGACATAATTAATCCATGCTCTGGGTCCAAGGCTCTCATCTCTACCTTAGAAAGTTTTCATGTCTATCATTTGAATTTCATTTAAAGAGTTGCTTGATCCTTTGTGTTCTACATATTATTCATTTTGGTCAGAGACAACTCAGCAGCTTTAGAAATAGTAAATTATGTGAGAAATTCTTGTTCTATATTTCTTTATATTACTTGAAAACAAAAACTAGCATTGCCTGTGGGTTACATTGGAGAAAGAAACTCTGAAAAAGGTTTTCTTCATTACTGATACTTAGTGCAAACTCTAGAAGAGACGTGCATCATTTGGAGATAACTTAAAAGCAAAGAATCCCCATGACTTTGTGTAACAGATCCCCAGATATGGACAATGCCATCACTTGCAGTACTTGGGTTTGACATGACAGCTGCCAGGTGTTCCAGGCTTACTTGTTTTTAAAGTAAAAGGGGAAAAAATGTAAGTTCCTTCACAAATGAAGCAGAACAGAGCCTGCCAGCACAAAATACCTGGCTTACATATCCATAAAGTAAATTCCAGCTCTTTTAACTAAGGACTAAACAACTTGTTTCAGTACACATGGATTATTATGTTCCCAAACCCCTTTAGTTCTCAAAAATCACTCACATAAGCCTCTCAAATACATAAGGTATTTGAGAAGCATTGTAGATTCTTGCCAAGCTCCTGAGGATGAGCAGACATTTTTTGACTGATTGAAATCGTCCCGTCTGAGGTCCACTCCATAGTTGTTTGTTAGGTGGATCTAACCTGATGTTATTCTTTATTGGACGTATCTAAATTGTGAGCAGGGAGACAGAGGGCTGGTGGTCTAGTAAAATCCCTGATTTAAATATTTTTAAAATAAATTTCACAGTTTAGCTGCTAAAACAGTTGTTATTAATGTGAGATTAATGTGTAATTGAATATTACATAATTTAGAAAATAAAATTGCTTTTTGTTTGATATAACCCCAAGTGCTTAGAAAAAATTTGACAACCTTTTGTAGATCCATACATTTTAACAGCTGAGTCTCCCTTTTCAAAATAGAGATATTGCTTGCACATAAAAATTTTCAAAATCCCTTAAAAATATCACATCTATTTCATTTTTATTCATACAAAGTGTCAAATTGAAACTCCATTATTATGACAGTATTGTGCATCTCTATTGTGAAATCCTCCATAGTATACAAAATTAGAATGAGATTTTTTTGATAGATATATTTTCTTTAAAAAATCTGTTTCCATTATGCTCACATCTTTGGGGTATAATAAGAAGACACTTGTGGAGATATGACTAGTCTATCTACACTTCTTTGTTTATTTTTAACTACTCTTAGGACTAATTGTAGTCCTAAGTTAATTTTGTCACTCTTGAGTATTTAAATACTACAGACGCTAACTAAAATATAGCCTCTTAAAGGTATAAAATTTGATGTTCTGTGTATATGTTTTTCTATTTTTACAGATTTTTTACACTTTCTACTACTTTCTGAAATTAAGCTTTTACTTTTACTAATTACCAGACAGTAGATTTAAACATTTTAAGGTTTAATTATTTAATCAGAACTTTTTTTCTTTTCCTTTTAATTGATATCTTTTGAAACCATTTATTTTTTGCCTTTTCTTTTTTTACTCAGTAAGATTCAAATCTAAAACTCATGTTCCCGAGCTCATACAGGAAAAGGCTCATTCCTCATTCCCACTAAGTCCAATATGTTTGAGACACATCTCCTCCATTTTGTAGCTATGACACTGGGACATGTAGTTTTCAAAGTTATGTAGTACCAGAAGAGGCAGAGATACTATGTTTTTAAGGATAAAATTAGTTTCTATCACTTCTGTCCTAATCCTGTTGACCAGAACTCAGTCACATGGCCCCAACAAACTGCACAGGGTGCTGGGAAGTGTGGAAAAGCAGAAGCCTTAATTATCTTGGGGCCCAATCTTGAGCAGTATGAGTTGCAGTGAACTGATTTTTAGCTTTTAGTTTAATTTTTAAGTTCCAGTTTGATATTAAACAAGTCAATATTACTTCTACCTAGTTTCTAGGTCCCCCTTTTCAACACCTATTTATTTAATGATATATGTAAAAAGAAAAAAATAATTGAATGGGAAACACTGAAAAACAACACCCAGAATAACCAAGCCATATATCTTGACTGAGTTTGTTCAGTGTGGCACACACATACAATGGAATATTACTCAGCCATAAAAAGAAATGAAATTGAGTTATTTGTAGTGAGGTGGATGGACCTAGAGTCTGTCATACAGAGTGAAGTAAGTCAGAAAGAGAAAAACAAATACCATATGGTAACGCATATGTGTGGAATCTAAAAAAAAATGGTACTGATGAACCTAGTTGCAAGGCAGGAATAAAGACGTAGACAGAGAATGGACTTGAGGACATGGGGTGGGAGGGGCAAGCTGGGGCAAAGTGAGAGTAGCATCGACATATATACACTTACGAATGTAAAATAGCTAGTGGGAAGCAGCAGCATAGCAGAAGGCGATCAGCTCAGTGCTTTGCGATGACCTAGAGGGATGGGATAGGGAGGGTGGGAGGGAGGCTCAAGAGAGAGGGGATATGGGGACATGTGTATGCATGTGGCTGATTCGCTTTGTTGTGCAACAGAAACTAACACAGTATTGTGAAGCAATTATACTCCAACGAAGATCTAGTTAGAAAAAACCCAAAAAACAGTTACAAGCACAATTTGTATCAAATGGCCTGTACCCTTTCCCACTCATTTCTGACTTCGTACCAATCAGAGCCCATCTCTGCTCCTAATTCTTGGCTCTATTTTCTGCCTATGACCCCACTCCTTCTCCTCCATAATTAGTATTGACATTTAGACTTCAGATTCCCCTCTGTGAATTTAAATTTGTTTCACTACTGTGAGTGAGACTTCAACTTCGGATAGAAAATCACGGTCTAATTTTAATCCTGCAGAGGACATTTTTAGATATCTGTTGGTGTCCAGTGAAAGAGGTGTTTAGGCATCTATTGTTCAGGTAGCCTAAATTTATTTAAGCCATACATTAATATTACCCAGGAAGTAAGCTCAAATCCTTAGAAATCTTAAAGTATCTTAAGGTAATGCATATCAAGTGTTCTCTTTTCATCTGAATCAAACTTTTAGCAAGCAACATTTATGTGCTGATTTCCACTAATAAATAAACACTAAGCCCTCATTTTTCCCCTTTTAGGGTAAATTTATTACTTTACAAGCTCCTGTCTCAAAATATTCCTTATAAAGAAATTCTATTATGCTACACTAATGACCTGAAGAACTAAAGTATCAGAACTGAATCACTGCAATGCAAAATGTCTATTCTGGGTACATGAATAATAAGTTTTAATTTCATAAAACTTTATGAAATGTTTCTCTTAAAGATACAGGAAAAAGAAGCACTACTTCATTTGTAATTTAAGAAATATATTTCAATTCTATATTTATATCATAACTTGATGATTTTTAATAGTTAGAACATAGAATCAGATATCAGAAGCCTGGGGCATTGGCCTAGACTACGACTCATTTACTCTTTGACTATTCATAATAGTCGCCTCTCTGAACTTAAGTATCTGTCCTCCACTCTAAAATTAGTCTTTTAATCTCTGCTGTACCTACTTCAGGGTCTTCTTTTCACAATCAGGTGGGATAATTTATACACACATACGTGTGTCTGCTTGTTATGCTTCTATGTACACATACATATATATGTATATATAATTGAAAAAAAATACATTTACTAAACCATTGAACAACCTGCTACTGTTTCTTTATATAAATTAACTCCATTTAAAATAGTTCTGGGGCTTCCCTGGTGGCGCAGTGGTTGAGAGTCCGCCTGCCGATGCAGGGGACACGGGTTCGTGCCCTGGTCCGGGAAGATCCCATATGCCGCGGAGCGGCTGGGCCCGTGAGCCATGGCCGCTGAGCCTGCGCGTCCAGAGCCTGTGCTCCGCAATGGGAGAGGCCACAACAGTGAGAGGCCCGCGTACCGCAAAACAAACAAACAAACAAAACAAACAAAATAAAATAGTTCTTGCACTGAACTAATGTCTCTCACTGTCACAAACCCATTGATTAACAGTATAAATTTTGTACTTATGCAAATTAAGATTACAAAGACATATGCTTAACAAAGTTACTTTGCCAATCTAATTAGCTTTGCTTTCCTTAGACTAGTAGAGCAGTACATTCTTTGGAAAGAAGCCTGAAGAACTACTGTGGAAAGTTAAAATGAAAGATAAAGCAGCAGAAGCTGGACCAGATACCAGCAAAACTTGTAATTTATCTTCTAAATCTCTATGTATCCTTCTGAATTCCAGTTGGTTTCATAGCACAGATGACTGTTAGCCTTTTTTTTTTTTTTCCCTCAAAATTCTATGTCTCCTTTTTGGAACAGCTATCTCCTTGAAAACAAATAAATTTGAAATACCGCCTGCCATTTCATTCCTTTCTTATAATATTTTCAAACAGGAGGAAAAAGCACGAGCTTTTTCTTGACTGATGATATTCTAGCTCTCCCCTTTTTGAAATTTAATTCCAGGTAGGGGTATTTCTTTATAGGGTACATGTTGAGTGCTAGATTTATAAGAAAAAACAGAAAAATATCAAGATTTAGGGGTGTTATTTCACACATTTTTGTTTTGAGAATAGAAATGCTTGGAAAAAAAATTGAGACACAGAGGACAGACTGTAGGTTAATATTTATCATACGCAAAGAGCTCTTAACAAATGCCGAGAAGGAGACAGAGCACCCAATATAAATCATACCAAAAAACAAGTCAAAGGAAATACATTCAGTTAGAAAGTTAATATAAAAAGCTGTTCAAACTTACTAGTTGTCAGAATGTAACTTACATTTACAATGAGTTAACACTTTATATCCCTTAGACTTGCAAAAAAATTGAAAGACTTGTAATAGCAACTGCTGGCTGGGATGCAGGAAAAATGCTTATATTGCTGGTGGAAATGTGAATCCCCTGCTACCCCGTCTAGTTAATGAACACATTTATCACCTCACATAGTTATCTTTTTAAAGAACATTTAACATTTTGGTGAGAACAACCATTTTTAAAACATTCTGGTAACATCTGTTAAAATTAAAATATATGTACTCTTTGACCCAGCAGACTGCTTCTCAGAATCCATAATGCAGATCTGAAACCACCAGTGTTTGACTGTGTATGTACAGTTCTTTATTTGAAGCATTGTCATTAGTGGCAAGCTACTAAAACTGGGTTGATAGTCCATCAGTATGAGAATAGCTGGGTAAATGGTAGTGCATTCACACCATGGGATATAATGCAGCCTAGGAAGGAAGGAAGGAAGGAGGGAGGGACGGAGGGAGGGAGCGAAGAAGGAAGGAAGGAGGCGGTTTTCTGAGGAATCGACATTTTTCAATAAAAGGTTATATACACTTCCAAGGTAGTATTGCTTGATTCATTCCATGTCGTAACTAAGGGAATATTTTGATCTGTGCATTATGTGATACATGTTGCTCCATTTTGTGCGAATATTAAAAGATCAGTTTTTACAAATCTAAGACAAAGTAAAACAATTGTTCATAGTAGTAATATTTTACAGAGATGCTGTCTTCTAAATTAATATTACAGTTGGATAATCACATTTAAAAATCTACCTCAGGAAGGGCATCAGTTCATAGCAAAAGACCTGAAATTCTATTTTCTTCATACTTCATCTGAAACTATAATATAAGTTTCAAAAAGCTGTTTTCTGTGAGCAAATACAAGATAATTACTTGAAATAAGTTTTTGATATAATTGTTATAGAAGGCTAGTTTGGGTTTTCTTGTGTGAAAAAATAAAATTTTCTTTATATGATAGCAATTCTGAGAAATATATATATATTAAATAGAACAAAAATATCTTTAATTTAAAAAATTTTATATATAATCATTGTTATGAAATAAACATCTTGAAAGATTAACATGGCAGAATTGATTAAAAGAATAATTTTTTTTTTTACCATTCTCCACCCGAATTATTGGATTCTCTTTAGAGGCTGGGTATAAAGAATTTCAAGATAAAAATTATATACTGAAGAAAAATTACTGTCTCATAAAATGAGAGCTTAAGTTCCTCACATTTTCCTGTAAAACCATTCTGGTGATATAGAGGTATGTTTTATAGTGTAAAAAATACATAATGAATGCTAAAATAAAGGAGATAGATATAAACTAAAATCCAAAGAAGAAAAAAATTTTAGCATTTAATTTAATACTCAGAGTTGCCATTTATATTGAATGCTGCAATTAAAATTTCACACACAATTCTGACTCTTATAATTATAAACTATTTGGAAGTTATTTTCACGAAACATACTTTTCATGCTCCCAAAGCTAATTTTAAAGTCCTTTCTGTATTCTCTATGTACTTAAAATTTTTTAAATTATTTATTTTACTTTTTTATTGAAGTATAATTGCTTTACAATGTTGTGTTGGTTTCTGCTATACAATGAAGTGAATCAGCTATATGTATACCTATATCCCCTCCCTCTTGGACCTCCCTCCCCCCATCCCATCCATCTAGGTCATCACAGAGCACCCAGCTGAGTTCCCTGTGCTATACAACAGGTTCCCACTAGCTATCTATTTTACACACAGTAGTGTATTTATGTCAAACCTAATCTCCCAATTCATCCCACCCTCCCCTTCCCCATCATGTCTACAGTACATCCTCTACATCTGTGTTTCTATTCCTGCCCTGCAAATAGGTTCATCTGTACAATTTTTCTAGATTCCACATATATGCAATAATATACGATACCGGTCAGAATAGCCATCATCGAAAAATCTACAAATAATAAATACTGGAGAGGGTGTGGAGAAAAGGGAACCCTCTTGCACTGTTGGTGGGCATGTAACTTGATACAGCCACTGTGGAGAACAGTATGGAGGTTCCTTAAAAAACTAAAAATAGAACTACCATATGACCCAGCAATCCCAATACTGGGCATATACCCTGAGAAAACCATAATTCAAAAAGAGACATGCATCCCAATGTTCATTGCAGCACTATTTACAATAGCCAGGACATGGAAGCAACCTAAATGTCCATCAACAGATGAATGCATAAAGAAGATGTGGTACATATATACAATGGACTATTACTCAGCCATAAAAGGGAATGAAATTAGGTTGTTTGTAGAGATGTGGATGGACCTAGAGTATGTACTTCAAATTTTAATCAAGCACTCAATCAAATATTAGAATTTTATTTGTAATATGTGATTTTCTATTTCTAAAAACATTGAAAATAGCTTATAATAATGTCTTTTATAATCATATATGTTAAAGCTTATAAGTTAGAAATCAAGAAAGAGTAGATTTTTTTTCTACTCTGCCCAGCCCTCAGTGTCCAGGATAAGCAGACTACTTATCCAAAAGAAAGACATGTTTTCAAGTGATTTAATCCTAAATCATCTAATTATATGGATGATAAAGATAAAAACAATGAATAAATACAGTCATACCCTTGTCATTACACCATTGACAATGCACCAGTTTCTGAAAATAATTAACAGTCTCCCATCACCACTTACAGAACTTTCAGAACTTTAATCTTATATTTTATATCAACTTTAAAGATTAATCTTTAATCTTATGTACTTATATCAACTTTCATTTTACAAAAAGGAAAAAAAAAAGACTAAACAAATTGGTGAAATCATTTCTGCAAGGGTATGAGGTCTGGATATATAATGCTTAAATGTAGCTTGATTCAAATAGAGAAATAATAAGAGCCAAAGGAGTAAATAGAAAGCATATTCTGTGGGATATTTTCCTTCATATAGTTTCTCTCAGCCAAACTTTTAAAATGAGCTGGAAAGCAAATGAAGCAAGGTTAAGATCTTTAGTTACAGCCTTGCATACATATTTTGTGTCAACTTGGATACTTACACAAGCAAATGTTAGAAGGTAAGTACGTATTCTAACCACAGAGGAGGGTCGTGCGACCCACCTCTCTCTGTGCTAGGGTAATTCAAGGCTCAACTCTGAACAACAAGGTGACATCTTTCTTTCTAATATTAGCATGTCCTAAATTTTTAAAATGTAATTATTTATCTACATGACTAATACATGTAAGTTCCTTAGCTATTTCCCCCACGCCTCCAAAAAAATGAACATTTTAAGTACAGATCTGCTTTTATCATTGGATAAACCTAGAAAACGTCTTAGGCTCATGATAGTTGCTAGGAAATCCATACTTAGTCTTTAATGGTAACTTCCATAAAGCTTTATTTGATCATCTGTGTGTGACCTAGAAGTTGAAACAAGGTGGCTCCCCCTGCATACTTTGTTTCTTCTTGTTGACCACTTGAGAACCAGAAGTCATTTTCCTAGACACTTTGGTAGCAAGGATGCAGAAGATTCTAGAGAGAACATTTAAAGGAAAGGAACTTTTGTGCCATTTCACATAAATATATTTCTATATCCATCTATCCATTCATCTATCTGTCTGCCTATAGATAGAGGCAGATAGATAACTAAGATGATATTGGCAAGGACAGCTCTTCATATTTTCCCCTTTCCATATAAATAAATGATTAAAAAATCTTGATTTAATGTATTTATTTAAGTCAGTGTTAGAAGATATAATTTTGATTGCCAAGCCTTCAGTCCTCCTTTAAATGCATAAGAATACATCTTTACTATAATTGGTCATGATTTTTAAAAATCTGTGAAACTTAATAAGATGGAGATAGCTTGTTTACATATAAAACAAAGTATTTAAAAGTGTATTAAATTGGTGGTTGATCTCTGTAGGTGTTCTCCTCTGGCAAGGTTGCCTGGCATATATAAATCATTAAAAGAATGGAAAATAACCCAAGCTCAAATAGAATAAGCATGACTATTTAACAAAATAGTTTTTAAAGTAGTTTGAGAATAAATTCGGGAAAAAAGTGCCCTTGAAGAAACCACAGTCTTTTGGAAAAAGCTTTTCTGAAATGTGCATGTGACTAAGAATTGTGAAGTCTTATAAGTTATGATAGACTAAATTTCTCCACACACCCGCTGTTGCTACCAACGATAGGGCAGATTTCTCCAATTTAGCTTTGTTTGAATTAGAAACATGGAAGAGGAGTGAGAAGCAATTACAAAAGTTATCTTTCCAAACCTTGCTATCCCACTTTGAAATGAAAATTCATTGTAGCGATCATAGAATTTTGGCAAATGATGACAGGGAATGACATCACAAATCCAGATATTCCCCAAACCCAGGGATTTATGACTGGTCCTAGGATGAGGTCATGTTCATTTTTTCTTTCCTAAGACTAAGTCCTGGAGTTTTGATCCATTTACTTTTCTATTCATGGCTACCACCAACTACTTTTTAAGATGCGATCCTGTGTTAACAGATCTTGAGAGAATACAGTATTCCTAACTTTCCTCTGCTCTTTTTAAATCAAGTGTTTTTATTGCTAGTAACATCAAGAGAACAGAAAGGCGGCTAACATAATTGGGAAGTTACAAAATTATAACAACAACAACACTTGCAGCAATAGTTGTTTCTGGTCTTTGTGGAAAGGCAGATGAAGTTTGAAAGGCTAAAGACTCTTCTTTGTATTTGTCTTTATTAACGTTTGTGTTGATAACTCTTGAGTTGTACAGGCTTACTTACTCTCTGCATTGTGATCTCACAGAGTTACATCAACTTTAAGGGCAGATAGATTCAGGTTGAGAATGACTATCAGTATGAAAGTGAGTACAAAATAACCATCATTTTATTCAGTATCACCCGATCATCACCACTTATCTGTGTGAATTTATTCATTTCTAATTTTTATTTGGCTCTTCAGGGCTACCCTAGGTGGATAATTTAGTAGGTAAAATGAATGTCATACAGCCTACCTAAGTTTATCATTATCACCCATTAAATAAACGGCCAAGGTAGCATTCATGCGAAGTCTGTCTGACTGTAATATCCCCATCCCCTTCCTGCTTCATGTCAAATACCAGCTTCCTATAGTAAAATTCTCTGTCTTCACAAACGCAGGTGCTTTGTATTGTACTACTTTCGTTATACAGCTATTATGGTCTGGTGTTGACACAGGGATCTCTCATTTTCAGATGAGTTTTTAATTTTTTTTAATACATAACGATACTTGTTTTAGGTCTTCCAATCATGTGCTCTCATTCTTATTTACTCAAATATTACCTCTCACTCTTTTCCTCAGAAGTCTTGTCCTTCTAATATTATTCTCTTCTCTGTCCTGTTAGCTGTAGAAAGTACATTTTTCTCTATCCTTTCAGGAAGTCTCCTTTGTTCCAGGCCTTAGAAGCCCTAAGCTTAACATATTAGTTTATGAAACACGATTAAGTAAGTATGATTTTTTCTCATCTTGTAGATAAGAACACTGAAGCTTATAAAGTTTAAGAGACTTGCTCAGAGTGACATAGCTCTTAAGTGGAGAATCTGAGAATTGCACTAGGTCTGTGTTTAACCAGTATGCAATGTTGCCTTCCCCCAAATGAGGAATTTAGAAGGTTGATTTATCATAATTTGTATCCTGCTCTATAATAATTCCTACAGTCATTTTTCCTCCCAATACAGGATACCAAATCTATTCCCGATGCAAAAATAAGAAAAGCTTACTCGTCACAGAAAGTGATATGTGGTCTTTAAAAGAAAAATATCATGGAATTTGAAAGAATATTATATATTACTTTGGTAATATTTTAAGATTGCCAAAGCACCGCCCTTGGAAACACGTTTATTTTGTGTCATGTCGTAATTTGGTTTATATTCTCTCTATATTATTCATAGTTATTTCCTAAACCTCATCAGTTCTTGAATTTGCTTATACATAATTAAGAAAGTTTTTTTTGGAACCAAGTCACTTAGGGCAGAGTATATGTGTGTGTGAATGTGTGTGTAATGAAAGATTTGATTTGTATTCATTTATTAAGGTAATATGTAATATATATCTCTAAAATACCAATCCTAACTTTGAATACTGAATCTGTTCCTACTGTGATAATGATTTAATAATAATTCTTAGTAGTTTGAATAAAAAGCAGTTTGAGTACAATGTATGAACGATAAAATGGAAGTATATTCTTTGTTTTTAAAAGAAAAGCAGCGTAACAGGAATTCTATTAGCAAGATGGACAGAGCAGTAAACTCAGAATTCAATAACTAAAAAATGGCAACAAAAAACCAACCAAACAAGAATTTATAATTTCATTTGAGGCACATCAGTGATTGTTTCACTATATGTGACTGTTGTAGAAAAACTAACTCCACCTAGCGTGAGTCTATACTTGACAAGTTTTTCTTTTAGACATTTATAGAAGATATGACCAGTACTATAATAAAACATGTTTGTGTGCTTTAGGACAAGCATGGTTTTTCAAAAAGCCTCTATTACAGATCTCTAAAAAGCTCCTCATTAGTCTGAGTAGTGACAGGTTCACACAGACCTATCACTGCTGAAATGCCAACAAAAATAATACTTGCTTTTTTCTCTAGGATCAGTTTTCTTACCATAGTTCAGGCTGCTGAACTATCATTCAATCAGTCTTTTAGTTGTGGTCCTTTAGCAAACTCCTTTTTTTCCCCCATGGCTGGAATCAGTATTTGATTCAGGAGGATTTACTAACATGTTGGTGGCTCTGGTGATTTTCTCCTTTTATCAAATATCTTTAAAATTGCTCATAAACTTTTATAATAGTAATAGAAAATATTCAACCAGCTATTACCGTGCTGTTAAAACCAACATCCTTTCCTGCAATTTAGTTGAGGAGCATCAGGCATTACAAGTGTAGACAAGTAAAAGCCAAACAAAAAGTATTTATAAGGAAACATTGAGAATTATGAGCCTTAATAAACAAAAACAATTGGCTAGTCCTTTTTCAAAGCATAATTCTGTTCTTTACCTGTGGCCAAATTGGGATAATTTAATAAGCAATATAAATAGAATGCACCTTAAAAGTAGAAGAATGTATTTTCAAAGCTACAAAGATAAAATGCAAACTTGACATTAGAATTTATGTATCCATTGGAAATTCTCTGAAGCAAGTTCTTTTAAAATGTCATTGAATGTTCTTAACCTCTCCAGATTTTTCCACTACTGAGTTGTTCTACTTCATTTATTCTTGCCTCTCATATCACATCCAAGCTTACTGTTCTTCAGGGTGGTTAGTTGTTTTCTTCTCTCAAGTTTGCTTTTCTGTACCCAATCTCAATGCTAAACTCTGTGTCCTCATCCAGATACTTAACGTGTTTCCTAGTTTAACAATTTAAATGGTGTTGGTGATGGTGATGTATGCTACCAGCTGGTGCGTTTTAACAGGATAATGTTCACCTTTATTTACTGACCGTGTTTTTACATAATTTTTCATATGTTCTGCCTCAGGGACTTTGTCTTCCTCTTGTGAAGTAAATGTGAAATGTTTTGAAAGACAAAACTTTCATAAATGTCCAGTTATGTTGTTGGTAGTTGCCATTAAAAAAAGTTCTTTCCTGAATTCTTCTATGTAAAAAAAAAAAAAAAATTTAGCATCTTTTTACCATTTTAGCTTGTATAGGCATGAGTCTTAGTAAGAATAAACTTAAATCTGATTAGTATTTTTTGCTCATACTCCAAAATGATGACTTTAAAATATATTTTAGTTTATAGATTGCAATGCACAGTGACGAACATCATCTCATTAGGCATTCATTATAAGCCTCTAATATCTTTAGGACCCATATTATTAGTGAAAAAAATATTATAAGGTTAAATGACTTGGGCAAGGCTGTATCAGTTTGGATATTTTCAACCACGGATAACAAAAATCCAATTGAAACTCACATAAATAATAAAGAATATTATTATTCACGTAACAGAGAAGGCAAGTTTCGAGGCTGATTTAACACCGTGGCTCCAGCTCTAGAGCCACTTCTCTGGGATTTTTTTCACCTTCTCCATCATGTTTTTTGTGTCCTTAGGCTGGGAATGAAATAGCTAAAGGAGATACTGGTTTCAGATTTCTCTGAGGAAACGTCCAGCAAGGAGAGAGACTTTCCGTGGCTACTTTAAGAATAAATTCAAATTTCCCTGAAGCTATAGCAAGCTTCATTTTATCCTATGGCCCAAATTTGGTCTAATGCTCACTTCTGCTCTAATTCATGTTGACAGAGGTGTGTCATTCATTGATAAATCTCTTCTATTATTTCTCCTTCATGACAATTATTACAATTAAAATAGTAAACCAATATTTATGTGTGCAATTTACTGTTTAATTTCTCTCACCTGTGGTGGAACATGAGTGCCTCAGGGTAGGGTTTGTGTCTTTATTGTTTCTTACTGTAGCACAGCATGTCCAAGAACCTTGAACATAGCAGATAGTTGATAAATATTTGGTTATTAAGTTAATAAAAGATGAGGAAAGTTCTTGTAATTACTTTTGTGTGACGGTTAGTATTTTACTTAGGTGGAGTGGGGACAGGAGGCCATCAACTCTTCCTGGGATAAAATTTACTTTAGGAAATATTTAAGCTGTTATCCTTGTCATGCAGGCTCTTAGTACATTCCTTCTCTTTCTCCCTCTCTCTCTTTTATTCTCTCTCCCCCCCCCCACTTCTCCCGCCTCTCTCTTCCTCTCCTCTTTTTCTTTCTCCTCTCTCGTCTGTTTTCTTTAAGTTTTTAAAAATGTATTTATTTACTTTATTTTACTTAGTTTTGGCTGTGTTGGGTCTTTCTTGCTATGCGCGGGCTCTCTCTAGTTGCAGTGGGGGCTACTCTTCGTTGTGGTGCGCAGGCTTCTCATTGTGGTAGCTTCTCTTGTTGCAGAGCACAGGCTCTAGGCAAATGGACTTCAGTAGTTGTGGCTCGTGGGCTCAGTGGTTGTGGCACATGGGCTTAGTTGCTCCACAGCATGTGGGATCTTCCCGGAGCAGGGCTCGAACCCATGTTCCCTGCATTGGCAGGCGGATTCTTAACCACTGCGCCACGAGGGAAGCCCTCTGTCTAGTCTTTTACTGTCAATATAACAGATATAAATACACCATATTTACTCATTAACAAAATCAGGCTGCAAAAATGGTCTCATATCTCTTTCTCGAATTAACTGCAGTGAGCAGAAGTTCAATAACTCTGAGTTAAACTTTGCCTTCTCTATAATTATTCAGGTCTTCCAGCGTTGATAGCCCCAGATCATGATTTGCCTTGCTGATTTGGTTCATTGTACAGGCTCACTTTGTCCCTCCAGGATGGTGATACCCAACTTCAGAGCTCATCTCGGACAAAAGCTTCTCCGACTTTGTTTTCTAATATTGCAGCTCTTGGTACTAACCCACTTCAGTGCCTACACAGCCTTCTCTCTGGACTACATATAAGAACATCATATCTAAGCACTTTGCCCCTCTCATGAGCTGACACATATCTAAAGGTCAAGCAGATTATTATTGTCATCTTAGTTCTCAATACAAAGAATCCATATATAGCTGTTTGGTTCTAAGTTTGTTCATACAAGAGCAAACTGGACTCACAATTTAGAGACATTCTATCTTCGACAACTTTAAGATGATTCTTTTGTCATTTCTCTCACTAACGAAGAGAAAAAGATAATCACCAAGTATAATTTCTAGTAGGATTTCCCACACTACATGTTGGACTTTGTTTTTCTTTCTGGAAATGCACTGATTTATGTAGATTGGCCAGGGAAGCTTGAAGAGCAAAATCCCAGGAATAACCAAGGATTTCATTCGACCCAGTTTAGTACTCTATTAGACTGTACTGAGATATCAAGTAATATTCACATGTATATTATGAAAAACATGTTATTTTTGAAACGGAAAACTACAATCTGGCTATGACATGAATAGTTACATTCGAGTAAAATAGAAAACTATGAAGTTTTCTGTACCAAACCAAAACAGAGGAATAGGAAAATGCTAAAGTATTTTTCAAGAGAAATTGTGTTACAACATGCCTCTAAACCTACTCTGCCGAGTTCTCACTAGCCATGTGGACACAACGCAACACCACAAAGTCTGCATAGCTTCATCTGCAGATCTGAGAGAATAATAATATCTAACCTCTCAGGTAGAACACAGAATTAAATAAGATAAGGAATGTGATGTATTTAGCTTAATGCCTACCTCACTATAAATACTAAAGGTTATTACTGTTATTATTCTTCCCTAATACATATATTTAGAAATGAAAATGAAGAGATCCTTATGTGGTAATTATTAAACTTTTTACTTGAATTAGATGCTTTCTGGAGGCTTGCTGGTACATTAAAAAAAAAATCCAGAATTCATTTTCTTACTCTTGATCAGCTGCTATTTACCTTGATTCCCTTTCATTGCTCTGCTTCTTTCCTATTTTCCCCAAAGTGAATATACAGGCTTGCATGGAGAGATCAGAATTGAATGAACTACAACAGCTTCCTGATACTTTGCCCAGGTTTAAGCCAAAACCTAGAATTAGAAAGGAAGAAATCCTAACTAAATGTAAAAATGGTCAGCTGTATTTTACACAATTTAACTTATTTCATCTTCTCAGCATCCCTACAACAGTGGTAGGGAAGTTTTATTATCCCCTTTTACAATTCAGAATTAGTTCCTGATGAGGTTAAATGATTTCCCTAAGGTTTCATGTTTGGGAAGTAGCCAGATAGTAACTTGATTATAAAACTCAGTGCTGTTTTCTTTGTACTGCATTCTCTCTCTATTATCTTTCAAAACACAACTTAATCTTTTAAAAATACATTTTACTTATCTTTTCTTTCACTCTTCCATCTTTTAACTAGGCAAAGCCATGCTTAAACTATGCCATTGTTGTGAGCAAATAGGAATTGCTGATAGAAGAATGAAGTATTAGGAGATATAGAGGACAATTAATTTTTCTGTGTAACAGTTGGTTATTCATCTTTTGTAATAAGAGTATCCCAACAATTGGAAGAAGTTTGCCAAGAAAAGTAACAAGACAGTATTTAAATAGTTCCTTCCTGTTTCATGAGTTCCAAGAATATCTACATGTTGGTAATTCAACAGAAGGACTCACAGAACTCAGGCACAATTGTACTCATGGCTAAAGTTAATATTACAGTGAAAGGATTCACAACAGGATTAAAGGAAAAGATTGGACAGAGTCTGGAGGAATCCATCCAAAGAATTTGGAAAGTCTTTCCTCTTGGGGTGCCACAGGGAATGTTAAATACAGGAACGCACCTGCAGTTTCTGCCCAGGAAAGCCTGCTAGAAACTCAGTCCATGGGCTTCAGTGGGAGCTAATCATATAGGCACTCTCTGCCCCTGTGATCAGCCACAATGATAGAAATTCCAGATTCCCAGAAGGAAGGCAGAGTTCACCATAGGTCAGGCTGATACAGTGAATTCAGTACCTCAGTCAATCAAAAGAGCCTAACAGTGTAGGGAAGATCAAAAGCCAAGCTCCCCAAAATCAGCCCAGGACGAGCTCTGCAAGTAGGTTCTTCTAAAGAGTGATATTGGACTGCTGTGTTAACTCTGCCCTCTACACTTTATAGTGCCAATATGTGGGAGGACAGTAGAATACAGCAGGATTTTGAATCAAAATATATAATTATAATATGAGAAAGAACACCAAATAATGGCAGTAGTCTTCTGTTATCAGTAGAAGAATCCTAATAGTATAAGTCCATGTTTCCAATATTTTCTGCAGAATTTCATCCACTTTGTAAAGACAGCGCAAATCAGGATGCTTAACTATAACTCAGGAACACACATTTATTATGGTCTGTTTGCCTGTTCTGTACAGCACACACACAAAAAATAAAAACCAAGTACAGTGCTTTTGTAAACCTAAGTCCTTAGTGGTTGAGAGGGATGAACATGGATATTTAACATATAGAGTAAACCATGGTAAGTGATTTAATAAGTGTTCAAAAGATTAAGAAAGTGTAAGAAAAGGAAATATGAATTTTCTTTAAAAAGCTTTAAGAAAGCCCCGGGAGGTAGTGGCATTTAAGCTCTATCATCCTGAAAGGTTTCTATGGAAAAGAGAGTACAATGAGATTTTTGCTAGAGGGAGCAAACACAGAGCACCCTGAATGTGCAAGATACTAGGAGCATTCATACAAGATATGAGTACTTTGATGTACACTGTAGTGGGACACAATAATATACATTATTATACAGTTAACATAATAATAAAAGTTATAATCATACATTATACATTATTAATTAATGTTAATCATACATTAACATTAATTATCTCAATATTAAATATAAAGGAGGTCAGACAAGTGAACAGAGCCAAGGTTGCAAGGGTTTTTAATTCCATATCAAAGGGATTGGTTTCCTCAATTTCTGTCAGAAAAGTAGAGTTATTGGCTATTAAGAAGCAAATGATTTTCCACAATATCAGGAAATAATGTGATAGCATTTGCATTCATCTTTATCACTTAGGAAATTACAAAGTTTTTAACAGCTGTGTGCCAGGGAGAGAACCTTCAAGATGGTGGAGGACTAAGACATGGAGATCACCTTCCTCCCCACAAATACATCAAAAATACATCTAGGGCTTCCCTGATGGCGCAGTGGTTGAGAGTCCGCCTGCCGATGCAGGGGACATGGGTTCGTGCCCCAGTCCGGGAGTATCCCACATGCCGTGGAGCGGCTGGGCCCGTGATCCATGGCCGTTGGGCCTGTGCATCCGGAGCCTGTGCTCCGCAGCGGGAGAGGCCACAACAGTGAGAGGCCCATGTACCGCAAAAAAAAAAAAAAAAAAAAAATCTACATGTGGAACAACTCCTACAGAATGCCTTACTGAATGCTGGCAGAAAACCTCAGACTTCCCCAAAGGCAAGAAACTCCCCAGTACCTGGCTGTGTGGCTGCCAGGGTCTTGGTGCTCTAGCCGGGAGTCAGGCCTGAGCCTCTGATGTGGAAGAGCTGTGTTCAGGGCATTGGTCCACCAGAGACATCCTGGCCCCTTGTATTATCAATCAACGAGAGATCATCCAGAGATCTCCGTCTCAACGGTAAGACCCAGCTCCACTCAACGACCAAAAAACTTCAGTGCTGGACACCCCATGCCGAACAACTATCAAGACAGGAACACAACCCCACCCATTAGCGGAGAGGCTGCCTAAAATCATAGTAAGTTCACAGACACCCCAAAACACACCACCGGACACAGTCCTGCCCACCAGAAAACTAGATCCAGCCTCATCCACCAGAACACAGGCACCAGTCCCCTCCACCAGGAAGCCTACACAAGCCACTGAACCAACTTTACCCACTGGGGGCAGACACCAAAAACAACAGGAACTACGAACCTGCAGCCTGTGAAAAGGAGACCCCAAACACAATAAAGTAAGCAAAATGAGAAGACAGAGAAATACACAGCAGATGAAGGATAAAGGTAAAAACCCAAACAAATGAAGAGGAAATAGGCAATCTACCTGAAAAAGAATTTAGAGTAATGATACTAAAGATGATCCAAAATCTTGGAAATAGAATGCAGAAAATACAAGAAACATTTAACAAGGACCTAGAAGAACTAAAGACCAAACAAACAATGATGAACAACACAATAAATGAAATTTAAAATTCTCTAGAAGGAATCAATAGCAGAATAACTGAGGCAAAGAATGGCTAAGTGACCTGGAAAATAAGAGTGGAAATAACTACCGCAAAGCAGAATAAAGGAAAAAGAATGAAAAGAATTGAGGACAGTCTCTGAGACCACTGGGACAATATTAAATGCACCAACATTTGAATTATAGGGGTCCAGAAGGAGAAGAGAAAAAGGGACTGAGAAAATATTTGAAGAGATTATAGTTGAGAACGTCCCTATATGGGAGAGGAAATAATCAAATCCAGGAGGCACAGAGAGTCCCATACAGGACAAATCAAAGGAGAAATATGCCAAGACACATATTAATCAAGCTATCAAAAATTAAAGAAAAAATATTAAAAGCAACAAGGGAAGAGCAACAAATAACATACAAGGGAATCCCCATAAGGTTAACAGCTGATCTTTCAGCAGAAGCTCTGCAAGCCAGAAGGGACTGGCAGGACATACTTAAAGTGATGAAAGGGAACAACCTACAACCAAGATTACTCTACCCAGCAAGGATCTCATTCAGGTTCGACAGAGAAATTAAAACCCTTACAAACAAGCAAGGGTTAAGAGAATTCAGCACCACCAAACCAGCTTTACAACAAATGCTAAAGGAACTTCTCTAGGCAGGAAACACAAATGAAGGAAAAGACCTACAATAACAAACTCAAAACAATTAAGAAAATGGGAATGGGAACATACATATCAATAATTACCTTAAATGTAAATGGATTAAATGCTCCAACCAAAAGATATAGACTGCCTGAATGGATACAAAAACAAGACCCGTATATATGCTGTCTACAAGAGACCCACTTCAGACCTAGAGACACATACAGACTGAAAGTGACGGAATGGAAAAAGATATTCCATGCAAATGCAAATCAAAAGAAAGCTGGATTAGCAATTCTTATATCAGAAAAAATAGACTTTAAAATAAAGACTTACAAGAGACAAAGAAGCATAGTACATAATGATCAAGGGATCAATACAAGAAGAAGATATAACAATTGTAAATATTTATGCATCCAACATAGGAGCACCTCAATACATAAGGCAAGTGCTAACAACCATAAAAGGGGAAATCGACAGTAACACAATAATATTAAAGCACTTTAACACCCCACTTTCACCAATGGACAGATCATCCAAAACGAAAATAAATAAGGAAACCCAAGCTTTAAATGATATGTTAAACAAGATAGACTTAATTGATATTTATAGGACATTCAATTCAAACAACAGAATACACTTTCTTTTCAAGTGCTCATGGAACATTCTCCAGGATAGATCATATCTTGGGTCACAAATCAAGCCTTGGTAAATTTAAGAAAATTGAAATCGTATCAAGTATCTTTTCCGACCACAATGCTAGAAGACTTGATATCAATTACAGGAAAAAAATGTAAAATGTACAAACACATGGAGGCTAAACAATACACTACTAAATAACCAAGAGATCACTGAAGAAATCAAAGAGGAAATCAAAAAATACTTAGAAGCAAATGACAATGAAAACACAATGACCAAAAACCTATGGGATGCAGCAAAACACTTCTAAGAGGGAAGTTTATAGCAATACAATCCTACCTCAAGAAACAAGAAAAATCTCAACTAAACAGCCTAAACTTGCACCTAAATCAATTAGAGAAAGAAGAACAAAAAAACCCCTGAAGTTAGCAGAAGGAAATATATCATAAGGATCAGATCAGAAATAAATGGAAAAGAAATGAAGGAAACGATAGCAAAGATCAGTAAAACTAAAAGCTGGTTCTTTGAGAATTAAACAAAATTGATAAACCATTAGCTAGACTCATCAAGAAAAAAACGGAAGACTCAGTAGAATTAAAAATGAAAAAGGAGAAGTAACAACTAATACTGCAGAAATACAAAGGATCATGAGAGATTACTGCAAGCAACTATATGCCAATAAAATGGGCAATCTGGAAGAAATGGACAAATTCTTAGGAAAGCACAACCTTCTGAGACTGAACCAGGAAGAAATAGAAAATATAAACAGAAAAATCACAAGCACTGAAATTGAAACTGTGATTTAAAATCTTCCAACAACAAAAGCCCAGGACCAGATGGCTTCACAGGCAAGTTCTATCAAACATTTAGAGAAGAGCTAACACCTGTCCTTCTCAAACTCTTCCAAAATATAACGGAGAAACACTCCCAAACTGACTTTACGAAGCCACTATCACCCTGATACCAAAACCAGACAAAGATGTCACAAAAAAAGAAAACAACAGGCCAATAACACTGATGAACATAGATGCAAAAAACTTCAACTGAATGCTAGCAAACAGAATCCATCAGCACATTAAGAGGATCATACACCATGATCAAGTGGGGTTTATCTCAGGAATGCAAGGATTCTTCAGTATACGCAAATCAATCTATGCGGTAAACCATATTAATAAATTGAAGGGGAAAAACCATATGATCATCTCAATAGATGAAGAAAAAACTTTCGACAAAATTCAACATTCATTTATGGTAAAAACCATCCAGAAAGTAGGCATAGAGGGAACTTACCTCAACATAATAAAGGCCATATATGACAAACCCACAGCCAGCATCATTCTCAATGGTGAAAAACTGAAACCATTTCCTCTAAGATCAGGAACAAGACAAGGTTGCCCACTCTCACCACTCTTATTCAACATAGTTTTGGAAGTTTTAGCCACAGCAATCAGAGAAGAAAAAGAAATGAAAGGAATCCAAATTGGAAAAGAAGAAGTAAAACTGTCACTGCAGATGACATGATACTATACATAGAGAATCCTAAATATGCTACCAGAAAACTTCTAGAGCTAACCAATGAATTTGGTAAAGTAGAAGGATACAAAATTAATGTACAGAAATCTCTTGCATTCCTATACACTAATGATGAAAAATCTGGAAGAGAAATTAAGGGAACAGTCCCATTTGCCATTGCAACAAAAAGAATAAAATACCCAGGAATAAACCTACCTAAGGAGACAAAATACATCTATGCAGAAAACTATAAGACACTGGTGAAAGAAGTCAAAGATGATACACACAGATGGAGAGATATACCGTGTTCTTGGTTTGGAAGAATCAACATTGTGAAAATGACTATACTTCCCAAAGCAATTTACAGATTCAGTGCAATCCCTATCAAACTACCAATGGCATTTTTCACGGAACTAGAACAAAAAACTTCACAGTTTGTATGGAAACACAAAAGACCCTGAATAGCCAAAGCAATCTTGAGAAAGAAAAATGGAGCTGGAGGAATCAGGCTCCCTGACTTCAAAATGTACTATAAATCTACAGTAATCAAGACAGTATGGTACTGGTGCAAAAACAGAAATATAGATCAATGGAACAGGATAGAAAGCCCAGAGATAAACCCATACACATATGGTCACCTTATCTTTAATAAAGGAGGCAGGAATATGCAATGAAAAGAAGACAGCCTCTTCAGTAAGTGGTGCTGGGAAAACTGGACAGCTGCATGTAAAAGAATGAAATTAGAACATTCCCTAACACCATACACAACAATAAACTCAAAATGGATTAAAGACCTAAATGTAGGACCAGACACTATAAAACTGTTAGAGGAAAACATAGGCAGAACACTCTATGACATAAATCACAGCAAGATCCTTTTCACCCACTTCCTAGAGAAAGGGAAATAAAAACAAAAATAAACAAATGGGTCCTAATGAAACTTAAAAGCTTTTGCGCAGAAAAGGAAACCATAAATAAGACGAAAAGACAACCCTCAGAATGGGAGAAAATATTTGCAAACAAAACAGTGACAAAGGGGCTTCCCTGGTGGCGCAGTGGTTGAGAGTCCGCCTGCCGATGCAGGGGACACGGGTTCGTGCCCCGGTTCGGGAGGATCCCACATGCTGCGGAGCGGCTGGGCCCGTGAGCCATGGCCGCTGAGCCTGCGCGTCCGGAGCCTGTGCTCCACAACAGGAGAGGCCACAACAGTGAGAGGCCCACGTACCGCAAAAAAAAAAAAAAACAGTGACAAAGGATTAATCTCCAAAATATACAAGCAGCTCATGTAGCTCAATATCCAAAAAATAAACAACCCAATCAAAAAATGGGCAGAAGACCTAAATAGACATTTCTCCATAGAAGATATACAGATTGCCAATGAACACATGAAAGGATACTCAGCATCACTAATCATTAGAGAAATGCAAATCAAAAGTACAATGAGATATCAACTCACACCGGTCAGAATGGCCATCATCAAAAAATATACAAACAATAAATGCTGGAGAGGGTGTGGAGAAAAGGGATCCCCCTCTTGCACTGTTGGTGGGAATGTAGATTGATACAGCCACCATGGAGAACAGTAGTTCTATTTTAGTTTTTTAAGGAACTTCTATACAACCCAGCAATCCCAGTACTGGGCATATACCCTGAGAAAACTTTAATTCAAAAAAGAGTCATGTACCAAAATGTTCATTGCAGCTCTATTTACAATAGCCAGGACATGGAAGCAACATAAGTGTCCATCAACAGATGAATGGATAAAGAAGATGTGGCACATATATACATGGAATATTACTCAGCCATAAAAAGGAATCCAACTGAGTTATTTGTAGTGAGGTGGATGGACCTAGAGACTGTCATACAGAGTGAAGTAGGTTAGAAAGAGAAAAACAAATACTGTATGTTAACACATATATATGGAATCTAAAAAAAAAAAAAAAGGTTCTGAAAAACATAGGGGCAGGTCAGGAATAAAGATGCACATGTAGAGAATGGACTTAAGGACACTGGGAGAGGGAAGGGTAAGCTGGGATGAAGTGAGAGAGTGGCATTGACATATATACACTACCAAATGTAAAATAGATAGCTAGTGGGAAGCAGCCGCATGGCACAGGGAGATCAGCTTGGTGCTTTGTGACCACCTAGAGGAATGGGATGGCGGGGGGAGGGAGACGCAAGAGGGAGGGGATATGGGGATATATGTATACATATACCTGATACACTTTGTTGTACAGCAGAAACTAACACACCATTGTAAAGTAACTATACTCCAACAAAGATGTTTAAAAAAAAAAGCTGTGTGCCAAAAACTGTGAAGACCAAAATATATATATTTCTTATTATTAATCACAATATCACAACTTCTTTATTTTTTAATGTCCATATAAATCTGATTTTTGACTTCTTATGTATGCAATAAAGAACAATTTAAAAAGTTTAGGAAGACCTGATTGTTCTATTTTTAAGCAAATTTCTTGAGGAATTATACTACATTTAATGAAGATTTCAACTTCATTGAGCTTAGATTATTATCTGATATACAAAATGTGTGGCAATTGTAAATAATTTCTTACCCAGTTATACTGAAAGTTTTATATTCATCTTTTTAGACCTCATAGTTAAATATGGCTTCCTACATTAATGTGACTGAGTTAAAATGTTAAGGTTCAAAATGTAGAGATTTATTCTAAATATTAGGTGCTAAGTGTACTTACAGCTATAAAAACTAAAATATATAAAGTGTGTAATTACTGTATTAAACATTATTCATTTACTTTAAAATTATCTTTTATTTTATTTGTTTTGTAGTATTTTATATTTTCCCATCCAGTTTTTTTTGTTTCTTTGTTTCCCTTCAATTGGGACAAGATGTGCTTTGAATGGTATTAGAAATAATTCAGAAATAAGATGTAAGGAGACAACATTATTGAGGACATTATTCGTGTAAACTATTTTCTAAAATATCAAAGAGCCACCAAAATGGGTCACATTCTACAAATGATAGATTTGGGTTTTGGAACAAATGTTGCATACTTCCCTCCTTAAAAGTCATGCCACTCTGAGGAAGAACTAATTATCTTAAGGCTCTGAGTCAACTGTTGCCAAATGGTCTCCCAGTTAGTGACAGAAGAGAAATGAAGCACAGTGCAGTAAACCTTGGGCATTCACCTGGCCTCCTTTGCAGCCCAGATTGTTCCTATGGTGTCAGGTAACAATTAAAGAACCTGAAATTGAAGGTGACTCAGAAGAGGGCAAACTGAAAAGTATAACTTTCTCAACCAGGTCACACAGTAAAATAATAAACAGAACGTAGTGAGAGGATAAGAGGCTAGGAACATTTTAAAAAACAGAGGTCCATAGGTAATTATCTTTAGAGATATCTAGAGAAGTAGATATCTAGATACTGGCATCGTATATACTATGGTCACTAACTGTGTAATCTTGAGCAGGCATATTCCCTATATATAGGCTGGCCTCAGTTTCCTCACAAATATTAATAAAATAAGGAAAAAGGGCTAAATGATTTCTTAAGCTTTTTTTTTTCCCAGTGGTAACATTCCATAAATCTTTATGTAAATTACATATCCATAAAATAGTTCAAGGTAAGCACCAAAAGAAATATACCTTATCTCTCTTGGCCCAACGCATAGACTAGGACCTGGCACATAGTAGGCACTCAGAACAATATTTGTTGGGTGAATGAATAAGCCAGAAAATAAAAGTGAGGGGTCAGTGGGTTAAATGGCCATCAGCAGATGGATAGCATATGTGAGCACAAACATTGCTGCACTAAGACTTTGTTTCTCCTCTCTCTTTAAGGTAAACTGCACCCTTGGTGATGGTGGGGCAGGGTGGGTAGGAAGGGAGACCCTAAGGTGTTTCACAGTCTCTTACAGGTTTTCACATTCCTGATTGGAAAAGCTAAACACTGGTTTGAAGTCCTTAAGACTAAAAAATACCATTTCTGACCAGTTCTCTGTCATACAAATAACTCCAGACCTTCCCCTGGTCAGACTGCTATCTCATGCGGAACAGAGGCTAACACTTCCCTGGCTACACTTTCAAGCTGAATAAATTGGAGAACAGTATCATTAGAGTTAATACACAGTATTTAATTTCAGACTTCATCTTCCCAACTGGTACATCCTGGCTAATACTTGACAAATGTAGCCATAGAATTTATTTAATTAGCTTCTTTTAATATAATAAATCACTGGACTAGTTCAAATAGAAATATGATGATTGCAATTTATATATTTAAAGCATCACCTGACTTTTGAAAGTTGTTATTTTATCAGATTGAGAGTATAAAAATATATCCCAAATAGTTGTAACATTGTCTTCCTAATGTTTATAGATTTCTAAGCGAGATCCAATTTCCAGAAATTCATGATGAAAATGCAGTTAAATTAGAATAGATACTATAGGGAAATGGAAATTGTCATTTTATTTTCAGGTAGGTCTTTGGGTTTGAGAAGACATTCAATTACACTATGGAATGTTGATCTGTCAGGTGAAAATTTAAGCAATGGTGATTTTCTGACTTGCTGTCTGAGACTACACATTTATTTTTCTGGTCTGTTTAGCTGTTCCTAGAAATTAATAATGACAGAAATAAGCACATTTAATAAACTAAGATTTCCAACAATGGATGTTGACACAATCTGATTTATTTGTTTAATATTGAGTCTTCAGTAGAGTTGTTCAGACAGTTTAGAGTTGTACATTATGAATACTATGTTTAAAAGTGGAAACAAAATGGATATGCTGGAAACTATGCCAATTTACAAGGTAGTAATTATTAAAACTATAAATTAATACAGCAAAGTTTAAAAAATGCACTTATGCTGGCACTGGTTACTTGTTTAATATTTTGAAGAGCTCTTAGAACAGTTGAGGGAGATTTTTAAAGAAAAGCACTGAGACAGGCAGAGGCCACAATTATTGATAAAATTCTTGAGTTGAAACTGATTAGATAACAAAGCTCAAATATTAAAATTGAGAGATTTAAAACAATTTTCTAGAAGAACAGAAAATTTCAGTGTTTAAGAGCTAAAAGAGATATTTAGGACTAGTCCAATTTTCTAATTTTCCTGAAAAAGAAATGTGATCTCTGAGGTTTAAGTAATATCCCAAGGTCAGTGAGAAAAAGGAACAAGTGAATTTATTCAATTAATTTTTTTCTGAATGAATTGCAAGTGTTAGTGTCTATATGTTAATACCATATTTACAAAAAAAGAGTAAATGAACATTTTATTTATTTTTAAACATTTTTATTTTATGTTGGAGCATAGTTGATTAACAGTGTTGTGTTAGTTTCAGGTGTACAGCAAAGTGATTCAGTTATACATATATATGTATCTTTTTCAAATTATTTTGCCATTTAGGTTATTGCAGAATATTGAGCAGTGTTTCCTGTGCTATAGAATAGATCCTTGTTGGTTATTTATTTTTAAATATAGTAGTGGCAAGAAGGTAACCCTATAAACGTATGAAGATTGTGGGTGGAGATGATTACAAGAAGGTAATAGCTGGTATAAAATGTTGAAAGCAGTAAAGATTCAGATTTTCAGAAAATGCTGAGAGCAAATTTCAAATTTGTGATCATAAATTTAAACACAACACTCTGTTTTTCTCCAGCAACACATAGTTATTAGGTGCAGTTATACCTTATATAGATGATATCAGAGTTTAGCTTTGCTAGGGAAGTACAACAGAGGAAGAAAGGATCCAAAAAGTTGAAAGGTTTGTGTATCAGCCTGATGATAACCATGTTCCTTGGATGCTATGCTGAAAAAGACGGAAATTAGAGGGAAACTGAATGAGAAAGTGGTAGGCTCAAATGATTGAAGATCTTCATGAGTTCAAAGAATTTTTGGATGAAAAGTTTAGATTAATAGTGAAAAGCTCCCAAAAGCATTTGAGCATTTTTGTTGGTTGTTATAAATAGCAACTCTAAATGTCATCTGCAAGACATCATTAGCAATAAAGATTCAAAGAAAGCTTTGGGAAAGATAATGAGCTATCTTTGAAAATGTATCAGTTATGTGCTTTAGATAATTCTTGTGGAAGGGTGGCACGTAAAGTGGAAAACCTGTACCCATAATATTTAATTAGGTATCTTTGGGCAGATTCTTTTAACTATATGAATTAATGGTATTCATTATAAGGATGGTGGTCCTTTTAATCCCTCAAATCCAATGTATTCAAGAGTCCTTTAAACTTCTTTTGCTAAAATGCCTGACATTACCCAGATCTCTTTGTGTGTAAGTGTGGGTGAACAAATGTGTTAGCACCAGACTTGGGGGGAGGGGAGATGGGATAGTTCTTTTAGAAGGTTCCTTTTAAGAAATGGCATAGCTAAAGAGAGTGAAAGGGAAAGAAGAATAAGAAAAACTATTCATTAATACGATGGCAAGTTTAGAATATATAACATTTAAACATAACTCTACCTGAAATCTCAAACTCTCCTGAAAGAGAGAGTTTCCTCCTGAAAGATTGAGTTGAAGAAAGCTTTTTATGAGTTGCATCAGTGGTAAAGAAATAGCCTTTGTATGACTACTAGAGAATAAAAGGATGATGGATGATTTGGTTTCAAATTATTTTAATAGCTAAAATAATTATTTTCCCTATATAATCAAAACATGCACACAAATGTTCCTGTACCTAGAAACCTTGGGAATTAAGAGTCTTAAGGTGTTTCTAGAACATTTCTTTGCTTAGCTAAAACAAACAAATAATAAAAGATACAACCTATTCCTCTTAAAATGTATGAAAGCCACAGTACTCAAATTAATAGACATATTTAAAAGGCAAGTAATTAATAAGGAAACACTTAACTCATTTTGTTGCTTTTGAAAGACAAAAAATGCAAGTGGATATCCTATTACTAATTAACTCCTCATTGCTCGCTTGACTTTTTATTTCATTGGAGTATAGTTGATTTGCAATTTTGTGTTAGTTTCAGGTATACAACAAATTGATTCAGTTATACAAATATATATATTCATTCTTTTCAGATTCTTTCAGATACTTTGCCCATATAGGTTATTATACAATATTGAGTATAGTTCCCTGTGCTATACAGTAGGTCCTTGTTGGTTATCTATTTTATGTATAGTAGTGTGTGTATGTTATCCCAAGCTCCTAATTTATCCTTCCTCCCCACATTTCCCCTTTGGTAACTATAGGTTTGTTTTTGAAATCTGTGAGTCTATTTCTTTTTTGTAAATAAGTTCATTTGTATCATTTTTTAAAATTAGATTCCACATATGAGTGATATTATATAATATTTGTCTTTCTCTGACTTCATTTAGTGTAATAATCTCTAGGTCCATCCATGTTGCTGCAAATGGCATTATTTCGTTCTTTTTTATGGCTGAATAATATTCCATTGTATATATGTACCACATCTTCTTTATTCCTCTGTTGATGGACATTTATTGCTCGACTTTTTTTAAAAGTGCCTCAAAATATGCCCAGGCAAAAATTTGGTAACACAAGGATCAAAGGAAGTAGTTAAAAATATCTCCATTCAGATCTTATTCTGATACAAATAAGTTGAACTCTGTTATTACTCTCTGCACCCAAAATCTGATAGTGGAGGAAAAAATTATTTAAATATATTCTTGCCATGTAAATGGAAGCAGGAACCTAATGCACTATTTGCACTTATTCAACAAACATTTAAATACCTACTAAGCACTTACCATGCTCCAGGCACTGTTTGAACAATTGGGATAATTTAGAAAACATAGCAAAGATCTGAACCTTGTCTTTTTAGCCCTTAAATGCTAATGTGGGAAGATAGGTAATATACTATAATAATAAATGTATACAGTATATTAAAAGATTGTAAGTGTCCCTGGAAGTGAAGTAGGCAGTAGACTATAATATTAAATAGGGGGATAAAGTATACCTCACTGAGAAGGTAGGATGTAAGCAAAAACTTGAGAAACTGTGGGATTTGGACATGCAGATATCTAGAGAGAGTTCCCGCTGGGATGAGCACCTGGTCCAAAAGTCTATGTTAGAAGAATGTTTGACGTGGACAGGGACTATCAAGAGCACCAGATTCTGTAAAAGAGTGATGGGAGGGCTTCCCTGATGGCGCAGTGGTTGAGAGTCCACCTGCCGATGCAGGGGACGCGGGTTCATGCCTCGGTCCGGGAAGATCCCACATGCCGCGGAGCGGCTGCGCCCGTGAGCCGTGGCAGCTGAGCCTGCGCGTCCAGAGCCTGTGCTCCGCAACGGGAGGGGCCACAGCGGTGAAAGGCCCGCGTACCACAAAAAAAAAAAAAAAAAAAAAAGAGTGATGGGGGTGGATTTGGATTTAGAAAGAGGTAGAATCAGAAGTTATAGGCAGATAGATTGATAGATAAACATATTTTGTCTATTAGTCCTCTCTCTTGAACTACTTTAGTACATTCTCTCTTTTTATGTTCTGTAGTAAGAATATAAAAGACAGCTTACTAAACAGATTAATGATTCAATTAGCTTAGCCTAATCAAGGGATAAATTTTCAAATATTTCACGATGCCGCATCCCACACATTAGGTGCTAATCCTGTCCATATCTGTTTAAATTCACAGTTGGCCTGATGTTTACCACCACTAGGGGATTCTAAAGCAGTACACCTTTCATTGGCAATATTTGGGTTTACTTATTTTCTGAAACTATGTCTTTCACTTTCTATTTAAGAATTAGAATAAAAGATGGAGGTTGTCAGAAATAATATTACCTAAAAGCATAGTAGAAATTCTATGTTGTTGATTAGTCTCATATCGGAAATGAAAAGACACCTTCATCACAAATGACCACCCAGCTATGAACATCAGAAATACTGGGAATATTCTAGTTTCAGGGCAAATTTCATTGTATATAAGCTCATAAAAAATGAGAACCCAAGTCCCTGGAGCAGAAGAAATTTAACTTATGCAGTATACCAAGATGAGAACTTCTAGAAAACTGGAGGTATAGAGGTACTATACTTGTTTAATATTTAAGATAGCCTAGAGCAATGATAATCACAGACAAACTCTATGAAATGTTATTTGTGCCCACATAGTTACATTAATTTTCTTTTAATCTTTGTCTGTCCCAGGAGCTATTTCAGTTGAATTTTACATTTCTTTCCAAGAAATTAGGAACTCTGGAATCCAATCTCATTTACTTTAACTTTTTTCTCACAGTTATTTCCAAATCCTAAATGAATTCAAAACCAAGAATTTATCTTGCATTTACTTCTTCAATATGTAAAAACAACTTGGTTTAGGTGAACTTTAATATAATTCTGGGATTAGGTTTACTCAACTAATGGATTACTCACTCATTTATTAAACACATTGATCTAATTCATATTAGATATTCATCTCATACACACAAGACATAAAGTAATAGTTACTTTTTGAAGGTACTATGTGTAGTGGTTGCAAAAGGAGCTCTGTAATCAGATACTCTGGGTTCAATGATTAACTCCACCTCCTTCTAGCTGTGTCTCTTTGGGCAAGTTAATTAACCTCTCTGCCTCAATGACCCGATTCCCAAAATAGGAATTAGTAGTGATATCTGCAACATAATTGTGAGGAATTAAAAAATAAGTCATGTAAAGTGCTCAGCATAATGCCTGTCATCTAGTAAAAATTCAACAAATGTATACCATTTTTGTAATATGTATATGTGTACATTTAAAAGTATCCTGTGATATAGTTACAACATTATTTTACAAATATGGGATGATTTTCCATTTTTAAAATGTCAGAAGAATGGTGGAGTCCCTGAAAACAATGACATATCTTGGTTTTTAAAAAGGGAAATGAAGAGCAATTCAAAGTTTCCAGTGAATGGATTACAGATATTATGGTATAGAGCATCAAAGATGACTAGAATGACTAACTTCAAAACGAAAAACAGAGTTGGATAAGTTTTTACATTTGGCTCTTGTTTTTGTCTTTGGATGGATTTTAGCTCAAATCCTGATGAACTGTAGAATTTTCAAACAGGCGAATACAAATCTCTCTGTGACATAATTTCAGTATAAGAAAAAAAGTTTTTCCAATATAATGGCTAAAAAAGAGATGAGATTCAACAATGAATATTTAAACTATGTTCATTAACTTTAAAGGAAGACTGGAAATTATACATAAGAGTGAATTCTTGGAGTTTTTAAGTAGGTTCAGCAGCCTTGGGAAAGTTTCTGGGTATATGAGTCTATTCTGTAAACCTATAACTAGTCACACATCTCAATACTATCGCTTACAAAATCAATCCTAGATACAGCTAAGGTTAGAAATCCACATATACAACTAAAGATTTTTTTATCAGCAATATAACTGAAACTTGACACTGAATTTAAAGTCTGTGCAGCAAGCGGATAGATGAAAAAGTAGATATCCAAATTAAGAAAACCAGGATTTAGGAACCGAACAAGGTTGACAATAGGTTTATCAGGCTGTTTTCAAACTCATTGGGATTTCTTAACTTCTTGAATAGTTTCATCAGTCTCACCAAGAAGCCATACAACATACAAAAATGCATAGCAAGAACCTGTAAGAGAACCAGATTGCCTGTCTTAAAAATTAAAACATAGCACAGATATTAGATTTTAAAGCTAATCTGTACTGGGATCATCCAGTACAGCCCTCTATATCCTTCCACTCCCACATCATTTTCTTGATAGGTAGACCAAAACCCAGAGTTGAACATTGTTCTCATCTTCCAAGACTGTGCTTTTCTTCCCAAAATGATACCACTGTTTAAGAAGAAATGTAGTGGTAAGAAGCAGGAAGGCCAGAAGTGTTTAACAACATTCTTGCCATTCTTTTGGGGGCCATATACCAGAGCTGCAATAACATGAATTATCATAAGAATTGAATTAATGCAGGGAAGACACTTGGAGCAGTGCTTGACACACAGAGATCACCCCCGAAATACTAGTTATTTTTATAACTGGTAATAATTAGTCCTTGATTTGGGACCCAATGACTAGAGTTCAAGCCCCAAGTCTGCCACTTGTAAGTTAAGTTCCCTGCTGTGAGCCCCCTCATCTGTCAAATGAAGAGATTGAACTACATGTTATTTAAACTTCCTTCTAGTTCTTTCTTGTATCTCCAAAGCTGAGGCTAAATGTAAAAGCCATACAGTTATTTGAGGTCTTTTAAAAATTAATTTTGTTTTCTTCCAGTTAAATCATAACTACCTTCTACAGTTAAGAAAATTATCACAATGAAATCTCCAGAATGCTAGAAATGAAATATCTATTCTATCTGTTCATTCTATAGTGGTCCATATTGGGAAAATAAAGCAACCAAATCTAGGGGTACTGGATACTGTATTTCTCACTTTTTGTTTATAGGGAAGCAGGGAAAATCTTTATGACATGATAGCAATTTGGGAAGAATTTGTAATCATTACAAAGGAGATCTCCCCCCTATGTATACTTTAGACAGAGATGACCTCATACCCTAGCATAGTTACTGGGGGTGTTCACACAGGTGTCTGAATCCTGTTCTGCAAGAGAGATTTTGGTAGAAAATTAAATTTTATTCAGTTAATAGATTTTTCCCTTTAAGGCATACTAAACTATCTTAATTTAGCACATTGCAGAATATTTGCTTTGGGGTAATTTTTTCTTCCTACAATTTATAACATTTTGGTTAGGTTTCATGGGCTTAATTTTGATCAACACAAAGAGTTTATACTCTATAGTGACAATATATGTGTAACAAGGGAAATACATTTTCCTTAACTGTATTCCTTGGGTACTTTCAGATATGATTTTCTGAAAATATGATGAATAAATATTGCATTTGTGTTTAAGAGTAATGAAGTGGGTTTTTATACCAATTAAAATTTTATAAATCTTGTATTAATTTTAAGAGTCAACCAGTGTACAGATGTATCTATATGGATGTAAGTAATTTTACTGTTCCTTGTCTACTTCAAGTCTTTCTAAGAGTCAGATTGTCTCGGTGAATAGAATTAAACATTCATTTCTTTCTGAATTATTTCAATATATGCTTTAGTGGAGGTTACACAAAATTGGAAAATTCCAAGTACTTTTTAATTTTAAAATGAGAAAATTGTGTAGTATATGTGTAAGGGGCTGAAAAGGGGCTTTGTTTCCTTGAGATTAATATTTCTTTTGAAAAATTTCTGTCATAAATGTTATTGCTTGTTTAATTAGGATGGTAATACGATTTGATCTTTCCAAGTAAATTGACCGATTTACTATCAATAAGAGACAGTAAAACTCAAGATTGCTGTAGTTTTCCTAGCAGAAGCTGGAAGTTAAGTTGATATTTCACCCTTAACTGCTTTCCACACTCAAGCCACCTGAACTTTCAACTTGAAGGTTTAATGTTACTCTAGGATTTGTACTAATTCCTGCCATTGGTTAGGGCTTTATACCTCAAGAATTCTTAGTGAATCCTATTATACAGTAGACCATTTGACTTCTCCATTGAAACACCTTCTTGCCTGAAGCCCTTTTAGCATATGGAAATCCTCTTAGCTCATTATCCTCTGCCCATATGTGTCCCAAATTCTTGCCGTCAGATTCTCTGACTCAGTTCTTCAACCTCAAGATTGGTGTTTCAATAATTTGGTTCCTAAATTATGACCAAGTTTATAAAGTATATCATATCTATGCTGGCATGCTGACTGTCTAGCTCCTATTCCATCCACATAGGTATGTTTCTTCTTAAAGTTCTCCTCTTAATCACTGTGTTGCCTTGAAGAATCATCATGACTCAGGCATGAGTTGCATGTTATGATAAATTTGTGTTCATAAGTATGTAAGACATTAAAGATTTTGACTGGTATGAACTTAAAGAAACTTGACCAAGGAATGAATAAATGAACTTGGTATCTAGGCTCTTAATATATTGGTTTAAATTTTGCTTTTGTACTCACTAGCTCTGGTACTCAGACCACATAATTTAAATTTTGTAAGCTTCAACTTTCTCCTTTGAAAAAATAAGCTTAAAATATTTACCTTGAGTTCTGCTTCTATTCATGAAAGAATACTAGTTATAAGACTTACCCTCCTACTGTAATATTCAATAGTTAGAAGACTAGGCAAAACATATAAAACAACTCTCACACATTAAAGAACAGACAGGGAAGCGCTATAATACCTGTGAAAAGGAAAACAGAGAGAGTCTTGGCAATACCCAGATTTCTGCCTGGAGGCAGTTTTTGGACCATGGTACATGGAGGGACAGCCCAGTCAGAACTACAGGGTCTTTAAATTTTGTAGTTGAGGAGACAAAGATCTGAGTTTGGAGAGAACAAGGCAGCTTCGTTTGTAAGATTGATTACCAGAAAGGAGGGAAACATACAGAGAAGAACTCTAGAAATCTGCATAGGTGTTACTCTGAGAATTTTATTTCAATAACAGTCTTCACATATGGAGAGTGAAATTTGATAAGGCTAGGCAAAGAATAAGTGCTGGAAAAGAATAATTACAAGAGAACTTTAAGTAGAATTCCCAGAGCTTTCACAGGTCTGGGAGTCTTTTGAATTCCCATCAGCCAGAGTAGTGAACCCTCATTGAATACTTGGAATGTTCAGTAGAGAGCACAAAAGGGTCAAGCTTTAGTAATAGAGATAACTCGAAAGACTACTTCAGTCTCATCCTAAAAATGTTTTTAAAGCAAGCCTCAGAGGGGTTAGTCTGACCCATAAGTAACTTAACCATCTGCCAGAAACAATCCTAACTCCTTCTAAGGGAATAAACAAAATCTAGCACTACACAGAATAAAAATCACAATATCTGGCAATGAATGAAAACATTACTGGACATAAGAAAACATAGGAAAATGTGACTCGTAACCAGGAAATAATTCAGTCAATAAAAACAGACCTGGAAATGACAGATGATAGAATTAACAGACAAGAAGTTCAAAACACCATTACAAGTATAAATATGTCAAGGAGTTAAAGCAAAGCATGACAGTTTGCATCCTTCAAATGAAAGGCACAATATCAGGATATTTGCTCAAATTTATATTTAGGTGTGCTATATAAGTATAGTAATGATAATAAAAATTAGAATACGAAGAGGCGATAACAATTACTATTTGGGGATATGCTGTGTCTGACCCTTTGCTAAGTGCTATACACATATTATCTAATTTAATCTTCATAGCAACCACATGATATAGTTACTATATTTATTATTAGTTTTCAACTAAAAAAATGATGAGGTTGAGAAATGTTATGTAATTTGTTAGAGAGAACACAAAAGAAGGTTACAAACTGAAGATTTAAGCCCACATCTGTCTAAATTCGGAAGCACATCATTACAGTTTCCCAAATCCTAAAAGTTATGAGCATGAATGCCACTGTAGAATTTTTTAGCCTACACTGCCAGGTTTAAGAAATGTTCTAAGATTTTGTTTTATATCTTATTTCATGTGAAATTTAGGCTCTTCAAGATGTATCCTGTAAATGTAGATAATTTTCTAAACTCAGAAATCAGGCTGCCATTTATTTACAAGAATAACTGTTTGCCAGGTTGATTCTAGAGACTTTTCTAGAGCCAGTAGAGTAATAGTCTATTTTTTAAAGCAAAGTGGACTGAACGTATTGTTGCCAGGGGGAGACAGTGGCAGGGAGGGATAGACTGGGAGTTTGGGATCGACATGTACACCCTGCTATATTTAAAATAGACAACCAACAAGGACCTACGGTATAGCCCAGGGAACTCTGCTCAATATTCTGTAATAACCTAAATGGGAAAAAAATTTTAAAAAGAACGGATATATGCATATGAATAACTGAATCACTTTTGCTGTACACCCAAAACTAACGCAACATTGTTAATCAACTACACTCCAATATGAAATAAAAATTTAAAAAAAAAACAAAGTGGACTCAGTTAATATTTTTGTTCATATGTTTCCATCTAAACAATTCAAGAAATGTTTTATATAGGAGGTAAAAATTTAAAAACCACTTGAAAACCTTTTAAGCATTAACACTCTGGTTTCTCTTCAGATCTTAATAATCTTTTGCCTTTTTAAGCATAAATGCTGTCACCAAATGAAAAAAACTTTATCTTATGAATATTTTCCTTATATTACACTCTAAATCTGCAGCTTAATGTGACAACAAAAACCAGTTACAATCTTTTCTTAAATTCCAAAATATAAAGCTAGAAATACAATAAAGTCTAGTATATATGTCTTACAGGTCAATTTCTTACCCGATGTATCAAGATAATGTAGAGTATATACTTAAGGTTATGTGCTATTTAGATTTTCATCAGAAATAGAAAAGTACTTTAACTTAAGTCAAAATTATTCATAATAATGTGAAAAATTGTTAAGGTTTCTAAATCTCTGCCACGTAATTTAGAGGCAGATAAAAAAATTATGATAAAGATAAATCCCAATATTTATTTGTATTCTTTCCATTTTTCTTCTGATAGTGTTTCTAGGAAAAATAGAAAATAAGATGTAGGTTTAAGACTAAATTATGAGAATATGTAAATTCTCATATATGTCTGTCCTTGATATGTTATACGCCCCCGTTTTCAAAGACTGCTATCGAAGTAAGCATTTGCTTAAAGAACAGTCGAAACTCCTACTTTTTTTTTTTTTCTCGGTACGCGGGCCTCTCACTGTTGTGGCCTCTCCCATTGCGGAGTACAGGTTCCGGACGCGCAGGCTTAGCTGCCATGGCTCACGGGCCCAGCCGCTCTGCGGCATGTGGGATCCTCCTGGACCAGGGCACGAACTCGCGTCCCCTGCATCGGCAGGTGGACGCTCAACCACTGCGCCACCAGGGAAGCCCGAAACTCCTACTGTTGAAAGACTTCACAATTTGGTCAACTCTTGGACCTCATTTCCCCACTGCTCCTTTTTGCACAACTCACAGTATATGCCAACTAAACCACTTGCCTTTCCTAGACCTCTTAGTGCAGTGCTTCTCAAACTCTGACGTGCATGTTCATCACCTGGAAATTTTGTTAAAATACATATTCTTGCTCAGCTGGTCTTGGGTGGAGTCAGCATTAGAAGTGAGTTCCCAGGTGATGGTATGCTACAAGTCCAGTCACCATACATTGAGTAGTCAGGTGTTCAGACTGCTGCATGTTGTTCATCTTCTGCATTTCCTCTTCAGCCTTTACCACTGTTTAGATGTGATCCTCCTCTGTGGTCCTTTGTGTGTTTGCCCATTCAAAGGCTGAATGAGCCTCTTTCATCTTAGGCTCAGAGAAAATTTTGTATACCTGACATCATTCTCCTGAAGTTTTACCTTCACTTTTGTGTGTCTAGTCAATGATCTCCTAAACTTTGAGGACTATTTATTACTTATATCCCCAATATCTAGTATGGTGTCTGGCCCACGGTACATATACAACAAATATGTATTGTAAAGTAATTAAAGAACATGATAAGAGATAGAGGGAAAGAGAATAAAAGGTAACAAAAATGAAGGAAGGTAAAAAGGAAGAATTGGGTACTGTGAGATCACATTTTATTGCAATTTTCATATAGTTCCTTCCACATATAAAACTACTACAGTATGGAAAATAACAGGAATTGAAACTTTTATCATGTTTAGAGGGGGGCAAAATTTTTTTCCCATTATTTTGCTTTCTCAATAGCAGTATTTCCAGGGAAGATAGATAGATGGGCAGACAGACTCCTGTGCCACAAGCATATTTTGCAATAGGCCTGCTAAGAAAAAGATGAACTCTTTTACCATTTAATTATGCATAGTGTTTACTGGGGACTTAAGGTGAATCGCTCTCCTTTTAGTGTAGAAAGCAGTTATGATAATAGAAGATGAAGAAAGTCCTTTTCACGAGAAAAAATCCTGAATATTTCCTACGTAATCACCAATGCTGCAATTATTTTTACTTATGGTCCTGGGATTTAGCAAGAAGTGCATTGGTACCACCTTTGGAGACTTACTCAGATATAGATATTGTCATATGTGTGAGATATTCATGTACATTCAGATCTTCTTCGTTAAATGAATTCTTTTTCATGTGAAAAATCTTTGCACTAGCACTAATTATTAGTTACTTCTTCTTTGCCATCCATAATCTATTTTGATATATATATATATATATATATATATATATATATATATATATATCCTTTTTTTCTTTTTTTTTTTTTTCTTTCAGGGTTTGAACCTGAAAAGACCAGAGTCAGTACAAGGAGGGAGAGAGGTAAGAAAGTCTAAGGGAGAGGGAGGGGGAAGAAGAGAAAATGGTTACAGTGTTGCGGTGATTTTGTTGATGTTGACTGATGCTGAGGATGTTAATGACAACGGGGATGTGTTGAGAGGATTTATGATAACATACATCTCATTTACTCTGGCCAAACCACATTTTATACATATTTATGTAAATGTATTATTTGTGCTGCTCCTCTGAAACTGAAGAAAGTACCAGGTCTCTGGTTAGGCAAGTGTTGTTTCTGTTAAAATAGATTTTTATAGCAGTAGGGCCCTCTAGACAGGGCAGAAAAAACTTTTTTAAGCAAACGTTACATGCAATATTTAAAATGATTGATTGAGAAATTAGCATAATTCTAGCAACAGAAACATTTTATGTCATCTGGGATTCTTCACTCTCCTATCCAAGAAAATTGGCAAATGCTACTAGGCGTGTGTGCAATTTTAGATGGTATGAAGTTGCCCTGGTAAGACTACTGATTCTAAAACTTCCTTTAATTATTATCCCAGATGCTTTATAAGGAAGGGAAACTTTTAATAGTACCAAACATAATACCATATCGTTTATGTGATGCATATTATTTTCTAATTCTAATGTATAGGCTTAACTTCACCTTGATTAAAATTCTTTCCAGGCTAAATGTGTAAATGCTCTATTTTACTTTGTGACTCAGGTTGTTGGGTGTAGGGGGATGGTGGGATATTTAATTCAGTAAATCAATATTTTCTTGTTGCCCAAAAGGTAATTTTATTTTTGGTGAGATTTATATAATTTGGGGGCAAAAGTGAAGATACTTTGTCTTATAAAATGAGAAAATAAATGTAACCCTCCTCCCTATCTGTGGCTTCTCTTTCTGTAGAAACATTTTTCTTCTGTATTTAATACATGGTGTTTGCCCCTTCTTTCCTTGCTCTTTTAATTTTCAGTTGAGTGTTTTTAGTATTTGACATTTTAGTTCCTTGTAAACCTGTCATTTAGGGTCTTTCTGCTTATTTGCTATTTTCCATCCAGAAGAATCTATTCTTTTTGAAGGATGCATAACAGTAGGCTCACACTGGCAAAAGAGCTGGAGAACGTGAAATATAGATAGATTTATCTATATTTGAGATTTTTCATGATGTAGGAGAGCAAGGTAAAAAGGACGTGGTCATCAGTAAAGGCAGAGTGGGAAAAATTATGTACTGTGTAAGGAAGACCTCAGAGCCATTTACAGGTTTTGTGAGGGCAAATACTTTCTCTCAGATGGGACTAAAATGGATCTACTTAGAGACTTAACTCATCACCTTCTAAGTGAAAGTTCACACCCAAGCAGGACTGCCACAATTTATTTCTGCTGATTCAGTGCCTTTGAGGACATTCAATTTGGGTTGTATTACTCAGCTTCTCACCACTGTATCCTAGTCCAAGAGCAACTGTGTCTAAAGAGGGGAAACTTAAGTCCATGTACCCATGTGATGATGTTGCTAAATGGTAGCAAAAGTCATTTTTTAGATTAAGATTTTGTAGATTTTCATGTTATTTTTAAAAGCCTAATGACTGACCTTTATTGAAAAGAGTTGCTGTTAAATTTTATTGCTTAGTTTTTCATTTCCTCTTATTTTATTTTTATTACAAATGCACTTGTGGGTAAGGAACATGTCAATAATGTATATTAAATTAAAAAAAATTTTCTTGAAAGTATTTTATGGTTTGTGTGAAGGTCAAAATTTTAATGACCTACAATTTAACATATACATCTGTATAGAGGGGACAACCTTGATTTGGGCCTCCTCCCTGAGGTTAGTGGAATAATTGAGAAGGAGGTAAGATCATCCAGTTAATGATAGCCTGGTAGTGTCTTCACTTGAGACCCCCAATCCAGGAATAGAAAGTAAAAGTCAACTATTAAAATTCAAAACAACCACTTCATTTCCTGTCTGGAAATGAAGCTGGGTTACATGGGCATATTTCTATCCAGCCTAACACTCACTTTAGTTTTCCCCATGATTGTAAAGTCTAATACATTCTGTGGTAAGAAACTTCAGAGAAGTATCAGACAATTAGGTGAACTATGTTGTGGACACTTCTGTCAAGTCTCAGTGGTAAGTGATCTGTAAATGAGAGTGTAATTCCTTCTTAAGAGCTTCCTGATCTGATCTCTCTTGCTTATGAATTGTGACAGGTATCTTTCTGATTCCTATTTGCTGTGTTCTGTTACATGCATGTGTTACAAAGATGTATAATATACTTCTGATTATGTTAAATTGAAGTGTGTGGATTTGGAAAACTCTTACTCAAAGCATCCTCTTAGAATTTTTCATTCTAATGATATTGTGATTGATGAAGACTGAATGACAATGATTACTCTTAAAATGAATTAATTTGTCTTAGTTCAAATGACAGATGTTCCCAGTAGGTGTTGACGGATGTGACACTAGGGCCTCTTACCAAATATTTATAAGAAGGCTTAAGAAGCATCAATTAAAATGTCTATTTACCATTTGAGATCATGACAACAGTTAGAATATGCATGGAAAATCGAAGCAGGCATTAATATACTATTTAGCTAAGTGGTAAATATTATTAAAAGGCTCATTGCTAGACAGGAAGGCCAGATTTGAGCACTACATGCCATATAAAACATAAATTAAGAAGAAGTGATTAAGATATAAATTACCTTCCGGAAGGAAATAGAGATGAACAGCACCTAAATTGCTTGTATTGTTGTGAAATATTTGAAAATAGGTATTAATTGTATAAAAAACTTCAGTTACATTAATTTTTTGGTATATTTATTCTTTATTTTTATCGTATATTTATATATTTTTGGTATATTTACCATGCATGTAAATTGAGGGGGCTGATCATAATAGATAATAACAAGGTTGTTTAAAAAGGGAGATTAGTGGAATGCTGTGTGAAATGTGATTATATAACTGATATTCCTTTCTGATTGTAAGTGAACTTCCTGCCTCTAGTGGGATCTTATAACTCATAGAAAAACCTCAATGAAATTTCACTGGATATGACACATAGACAAATCATATTTCTTTTAAGGAATTTCTGTTCTCCTAAATACAGTGCTTTTACTGTTAAATGTGGATAAAATCAGGTTACTATCAGTTTTCTTAAAAGATTGTATAACTTTGTTATTTTAAATAGTATTATATTTTCCAAAGTACGGTTTTTGTTAACTTATTAAAGATTCATCTGTGTGTGCATGTGTGCCTGTGCATGTACGTATGCATGTGTTTGTACACACGGATTTTGAATGGCAAGTTGTCTTTATTTTCACCTTAGCTCAAAAATACTCGACCATCCATATTCTGGATATTTTATATCACAAGTCTAAATGCACATGATGTGGGACTTTATATCATGGATAAAGAAAACTATTATGGTTAGATATCTAAGTCAGGATCAAGCATTTAATTTCAGAAATTACACTTAATATGGCAAGCTAAGGTGAGAGACAGTGGTTATTGGAGCTTTTGGGTTATGGGTATTGTTGGAAGTTAACAGAGATTCCAGAACCACTGATGCAATGGAAATAAAGTGCAAGTGTGTAATGATCAGGAATCACTTTTACATAATTGGCAGAGATCAGATCTCCTCAAAGTGATGAACAAAGTAAGTAGAGATTATGTTACCATTCTTCAGCTGGAATTCTGAAGAAAGATTAATATCGGTACACTTGAACATTTTAAATAAACAGTTTTGTATTCTTGCAAGACAGATATTGAAAATGCTCCTTAAACATCTGAGAGAAAATAAACATTTCTGATGATTTCTAGAAGCATTCTTTAGAAATGTGCCCCCAAAACGTTAGAGATGTATTCCTCCCTTTACGAGAAAAATCCCCTGTTTTAGTGTGGAAATTTTTCACTTAATTGTGTTTGTGCCGATGATATTTCTAAAAATTCTAATTTTACCTGGGGGATTGCAAGGATAAATAAATAGATTCTGATAGACACATAGGAAGAAGTGGACGTTTCAGACCATTAAAATAACTGATTTTTGAATGTGTAATTCTCAAGAAAATCATGGGCATGCCTTACAATCTGCCTACTTTGTAGTCATCAGAATGCTTCACTAACTTTCTCTGTTGGACTACAGTATCCTCACTTTGCCAAAAAACATAAATGGGAAATTACAGATGATATGAATTTCTGATACTTAAAGAAACATAATTAATCAGAGATATTTGAAAAAGGTAGATTGAAAATAAAATGTTTAGCTCAATGCTATTTCCCCAAGCTGACTTTATATTTAAATGTATGAATCATTTAAAATAATAATTGGTGACTTGCTGTTTATGTAAAGTATCACTTGAGCATATAATATTCCTAAAGAAAGTGATTATTTTATTCAGATAAACAGTGGATTTTATGCCTTTGCTAGTACAGCTGGATAGACTTTGCATTGTTTATCCCTTGACAGATTACATGTTCCTACTTGAAGTTGAAAGTCATTTTAAAATTTGAGCACCAAAAGGGAGAAAACTCAAAGAATGTGATCAATGATATTCTGTATTTCAAAATAATTTGTCTCTACCTGGAATAGTAGCACAGGCATTATTACAAGTGGAACAAAATTAAAAATCACCATTGTTTTCTCTTTCCGTTTTTAAATTAATTAGAATTACTAGGCAGATTATTTTGGATCTAAGTTATTGCTTAAGTTAAGAAAACTTGCTACTATTTCTCCCACATCCAGCAGAGCACTGGAGAGAATTGTTTTCTAAAGAGAGTAAAGAAGAAAAATATGTGAGTTTTAAGAATAGAACTAAAATCGAAGAAGGTGTGTTGTTCTTGAAAATGAGTTAGCAAAAGTGTTGAAGTGCCATTGTTCTCTTAAAATCTAATGTTTTACATAATTTGAAATTATAGAAAATAACAATATTTCTTTTATAGCTTGGTGAAAATCTTCACCGAGAAACAAATCATGATTACCAGTTATCTTTAGTAATTTTTCTGCAAATTTACTTCCATTTGCATGAAGTCTTTATTGTTTAGCATTCAGAATAGACTGACTGTTTCCACTTCCATTCAAATTTAGCTATCCCATTCTTGGTTGATGTAGAGTTTTGTGGAATAAGAGATTCTTTTATAACCTCCGTGATGACACAATTTGGGGGAGAAATATATATTGGCTAATATTATATTCTTCTTTGAGATATAAAAGCTGAGGCAAAAATAACTCTTCTTTTATAACTAGAATTATTCAGTGGTTCAGTGGCTATAATTTGCCACTAAGATGTATCTGGTTTACAATTGGATTCTGAGATCAAGAGACCTTTTAAGGACTCAGTAAAAAATAAAATATCCTTATTTTTTTTTCCTTTCTCGGAATTGACAGGCAGTAAAGGAACTGAAAAAATCTTTGTGCTTATGAGCCAATATTTAATTGAAAGAATTACAATTTACAAGGCCATAATAATTATTCCTGTTTCAAAAAATGTTCTTAAAGGATAAAATGAATTAATAAGTGTAAAGCTCTTTGAACAGTGCCTGACACATAGGAAGCACGCAATAAATGACAACAATTTTTATTACTATTATTATTTTCCATACCATTTGCTCTTCCTTTCATCTTTCCTTCTGTCAGAGACAATTTGAGTGTCATGTTGTTGGGAGGTTTTACTGTTTACATGGACTGTCCTATAATCAGTGATATCTGAAGCCTAGTCTTAGATTTTACATTCTAAATTGGTTCTCAGATGACAAATTCCTGATAGGACAACAAACAAAATATACTTGGAATCTGTCATTGAATCTCAAAAATTCTTAATTCCATAGTTCATATTACAGATAAGGGAAAATTTTATTTACCTTTCACTTACAGCATTGTTTACAGAGAGCAGTGTCTAAGCACTACAGGTTTTATAAGCTATTTTTCACATCCTGTATTTTCTGGTGATCTTCAGATTGGATTTTGAAGATCTCTTCTGTGCTTGTATACCATTGAAATTCCAAGGAACTATCCAAAAGAAACCTGTTGGTTAAGCAAAACTAAGCTTATCAGCTCTTCATCAGTAAGAAAGAACACATTCTTAGTAGTATTTCAAATAAGAAAATCAAAATCCGTAAGAAGTGCACACTTTTCAATTTTTTAAATATTTCTTTTGGAAATGTTTGACTGATTATCTAGATTACAGATTCTTAGAGTATGTACATAGTGACAGAACAATTTTTCCTAAGAGAAGCAGGGCAGAAAAGAGGGAGGAAAGGAGAGAAGTGACAAGGAGCCAGCATTGGACAGACATGAAACCATCACTGTGGAAGGACAAAAGAAGCCTTAGATATAGGAAACCTATTACACACACACACACACAGAGCCACACAAAAGAGTATTTACAACAGGTTTAAACAATAAGTTGAACCCTAGTGAATTCCATCAAGCATCAGTCTAGCAATCATGGTCCCCAAAATGGACTCTGCAATTTCACATTGTACTCGATGGAATTATATCAGTTAGAGATATAGGAACATGAGTTAAAACATAAAGCAATCAGGAGTTCGACCTAGAGGGCCAAATAACTTGAAAAGACCACATGAAAACTTTGCTTCAGCAACCTCCTATCTTAAGAACTTGGCCTAAGACTTGATGAGGGAATTCAACTCTCTAACTCTGAGCAGAATGAAACTAATTGGAGTCAACAAAGGTAAGACTGAGGAAAAGCCTCACAAGGTTTTGAAAGAATACTCAGGTAAAGTTTGTCTAAAGGAAATCAGTCTAACAAAACCTAATTCCAAGCAGTCCAACCTCATGGGTTCCTGGAGTTAGAGCTCTTCTTACTGACTCACAATGGAAAGTCATGAAAACAGACAGTCACATTGTAAGTTACAGATCAAGTATTTTCATCTAGAATAAGAATTTTCAAAGTTGATTAGATTATCAAAGGATTACTAAAATCATTCTCATTCCTAGGAGGCAGAAACTCTGTATTTGGGAGGTTGACAAAAAGAACTTAAAGTTCAGACCCAGTGCAGGGTGTATCTCACTGTTGCTCTCCGAGAGACTCCTGAATGGAGACTTCAGCGGCCTCAGAGGAACATATTTCAAGTAGAGGAGCTTAAGTGAGATTGCACAGGGGTTTCGCTGGGACCTCCCTTGTATCTCCACAATTTTTGACTCTTTGTCTGACAAATGATCGCAAAGAGAAAAACTTTTCATCAAGCAAAACTGAGTTTGTTAGAACTACTGCAATAAAAAAAGAACACTACATTGACAAAATTTTAGTAGGTCTCTAAAATGGAGAGTTTAGGGGAGGATATTTAGAGAGTGTTAAGTTACAGGCAGGATGATTTAAAAGCAAGTCTTGTAATGTTAGGTAATAGGTAGAGATTAGGTAGGTTAGGCAGAGTTTATGAAACTCTAGCTTTACATTGATGTGCACAACAAGTGAAATGAATGGAGATTCTGACCTCAGAGTTCTGAAACGCAATGTATTTTCCTCATTTATGAGTCTTTTTTCAAAAATCTTTGTATATAATTAAGAATTTGTAATTTTAAAGTGGATTTTACAAAGAGATGAGGACTGAGAAGGGTTACTGTAGAAAGATTTTGACTTTCTAATCAATAAACATTTAGATACCCATTCTTATAAGGCACACATATTATTTTTAGAATCAGTTAAACCCTGGAGATGTTTTCAGCTGAAAAGGCAAAAACAAATTATGATTTTTATTTCTCTGCCTTATATTTTTATTTGAAAGTGTAGTGTTAAACTCATAGGGATCTTTTTTGGCATTGTTGTTTTTATTTGTGTATACAACCTATGATGCAGTTATTTTTTGCCCTTTACCTATGTCAATTAATATAAAAGGAAAATACTACTCCATATGGTTGAATTGATTCAGCCCGTTTTCATCAGAGAAGTATTTATTCATACATAAATGAGAAGATCTCTTATGATTCCTTTCTTAATTACAAATAAAAGCCAATAGCCACCTCAAAAATATACAGAAGATAAACATTTTTATTATTTTGATACTTATCCATTACTTAGCAAGAGAATTTCTTTTCTGTTTAGATTTATGTTTTCATATAGAACAAATAATCCCCATGTAAATATTCAATTATTGGCTTTGCTGACAAACCTATTAAAATCCTGTAAACGTACAATGGGAACTAACTACTTCTCTTCTCTGAAGAACTTTCCTGCCCTCCTATTCTCTGCTTAGAAATAGATCCCCAAATCTCCTTCCATTCGTCCATCATCCGTCCAGCTGAGGACAGTTATTTGACATATGTCTATTTTCTGTTTACTTCCCGTCCTCACATCCACTTTGAGACAGTTTTTGGGACATCGATGCTCAGTCAGCCCAGTGGAATAGCAACACTCCCGACTAGTTCCATTGCTGTCCTCCAGTTATATCACAGGACCCCGCAGTCCCTTGTCAGTGCTCACCACACTGTTACCTAATATGTAATCTAAAACTTAAATAAGATTACCAGTAGGTGGAAAAATATTGTATTTATTATTATAAATATTATACTGTTGAATTATTATATAAACAATTGTTTCAATTATATTAAAAATGTTAGGATTAGAGAATTTCAGACTCACACAACAGTTATGTTCAAAATAATAGCTATAAGTAAAGTTGCTATTGCATACTATATTAGTTTGCTAAGGCTGTCATTACAAAGTACCATAGACTGGGTAGCTTTAACAATAGAAATTTATTTTCTCACAGTTCTGGGTCTAGAAGCCAAGATCAACATGTCCATAGGTTTGGTTTCTTCTGAAGCTTTTCGCTTTGGCTGGTTTTCAAATAGCTGCCTTCTCGTTGTGTCCTCACATGGTCTATTCTTTGGGTGTTCATATCCCCAGTGTGTCTTTGTGTGCCCAGATTTCCTCTTATAAGGACACCAGTCAGTGTGTTTGGGGCCCACCCTAGTGGCCTCATTTTACCTTAATTATCTCTTTAAAGGCCCTATCTCCAAATACCATCACATTCTGAGGTATTGGGGGTTAGGACATCAACATCTGAATTTGGGGGAACACAATTTAGTCTATTAAAAACTCTAAAAGTAACACAACTGTACAAATCATTTCCCTCAAAATAGAAGCTTTCTCTTTGCCCTTTACCTATTTACTCAGGAGTGTCTTGTCTCTTCAATAACATTAAAATTTAGTTACGGGGCTTCCCTGGTGGCACAGTGGTTGAGAGTCCGCCTGCCGATGCAGGGGACACGGGTTCGTGCCCCGGTCCGGGAAGATCCCACATGCCGTGGAGCAGCTGGGCCCGTGAGCCATGGCCGCTGAGCCTGCGCATCCAGAGCCTGTGCTCCGCAATGGTAGAGGCCACAACAGTGAGAGGCCTGCGTACCGCAAAAAAAAAAAGAAAAAAAAAATTTAGTTACGTTTAAATTCCCAACAACACATATAAACAGTAAATAGAAGAATAAAATAACACATGTAAATAATTTATCTGAAATTCTAATATCCCAAATGCTCTGAAAACTGATATCCCCTCCTCAAAGGGAGGCTCAAGCTCATTTGGTGGCCCAAACCTGGCCTGAACTAATATGAACCCATTTATAGTCTTTCTTTTTCCCACTTAGCATGAACGTGTATATGTTTTACTACAGAAATATCAACGTGTTTGTACAGAGTGCTGCTCCAAACCCTGCTGGGAATATTCTAAAGATATGGCATATGCTCTGTATTACTATTTTAAAATCAGGGTAATTCCAAATTACCAGATATATTTGACCTGAAGAATTTTGGATAAGGCACTGTAGATCTTATATAGGATACATTTCACTCTAAAACCCTAAAAAAATAGCATCCTTTCTTTTCACAGTATAAAAAAAATTTGAATTACCCTTGGTAAGTGCTTTGCGTGTGCTTATTAGTTCTGTAAGCACTTTACATATAGTCACTCATCATAACAAACTTTTGAAATAGCCACTATTATCATTCTCATTTCAAAGAAGAAAAATCCAAACAAAAAATGGCTTAAATAACTTGCCCAAGTGTTATAAGTGGGTGAAGCCAGGATTGAAACCTAAGGAATATGACTCCAGAGTAAAAATTCAACACTACACTATGATTTATAAGAAGGGAAATTAATAGATTTACTACAACTGGATATTTTGACTCTTGGCATTCCTCATGAGAATTATCTAAACTTGCTAAACAATCATATTCTCTGTCTCCCCCCTCTCTCTCCTTGCCTACTTATTTGTTGCATATAGGTATTATCTCATCCAAGACCAAGACCACAACTACTCTTGTTTTCGTTAGGAACTATTTGACTACAAAGAATAGAAACCTAGTTAAAACTTATATTAAATTGTATAGTGTCGGGTACATCCATTTGCAGGGAATATATCTTGATCTTCTGGAAAATGGATGATAATCAGCTCCTTTTCTCTGTTTCTCTGTTCTCTAATTCTACATCATTCTTCTTTCTGTGTAAATTAGGTCGCTTCTCTACCTTTTTTTTTTTTCCTTAACCTATACTTTGTCCCTCATGACTACCACCAAATGATGGGCTCAGCTATCTACTGTGTAGCTGGACAGTCACTTCTAATTATAGACAGTGTGGTCTAATTTCCCCTAGCTCATCCACACGGTTCAATCAAATAGATATACTTTAGCAACAGGAACTAGGATTAGAAAAATGAATTTTTTCTTTTTTCTCTTTTCTTTCCTTTTATGATATTCAAATGATAAAAGCACCATTTAACTCATCTTTGGATTTTACCACTTGTACTGTGGTAGAAGAGTCTCATGATCTGAATGTTCTCTTTAAGATAATTGTGGTTAGGGAAGATATACTGGTAGTAACTCATGTGGAATGAATGTCGGGGTACCATTTTCATTTTCTTTTATTATTTTTAAATCAAGAGGGGATGAGTTAGGAAAATACAAAATTTACCTGAAACATGCAGTTTGTGCAGTTTTCCCAGGCTCAGACTTCTTAACCAGGTTCTGATCATCATCTCAAAGTTAGCTTCTCAATCACCCCTGTCTAAATCTATTACATCTTGGGGGGGCGATTAGCTTTCACTGATTAAAAATAACATATCCTATGAAGAAAGATAAATGTTGACAATATGGTAAATTAAAACAGTTCTCTATCCGGATTTATTTATCCAATGTATATCTAATCCATTGTATTTATTAAACCAAATCATTGCCGGTATGTGAATCCTGAACATTAGTGTGACCTGTACTTCTCTTCTGTGTACTAAAGGGAGTGGGATCAGACAATATTCCACATGGGAAAATTCACAGTACACTTGCTTGACCATTTCTGTATGGTTTAGGGGTAGACAAACACAAATAGGACCTAGAGGAATATCTTATAAAACAGTTGAGAGAAAATATAAGGGTTATTTGAATCTGTATTTATAAATACTCAAAAATGTTAAATTCAAAATGGGTAAGTTAATGATATTTAGCAATTTTAACTCATCCACCTATTTATAACTGATGCCATTGTCAAACCAGATCATGAGTATTGTCCTACACTTGGATATGTTAAAGTTAATTAAAATATAGATTTACTTAATATTCTAGAAGTCTGGAATTTTAGAAATTAAACACAGTTGTTGAAACATGTGGAATCAAAAACTGGAAAAATGGTTCTTTGTACCTTTCCTGCTTCCAGTTATAGCCTATCAAAGATGTGATGTTGCTTTCTCCTCTAACAAGTTACATTTGATAATATATTAGCTCTAGTTTACTTTCTGGAAGTAAAGGTCACAAAGAATATTGAGAGTAAGTAGTACCTAGTACAAAAATATCAAAAGTGTACAGAGGTCAGAAGCACCAGGGGAAACAAATGATCTTCCACTTTTGCCTTGAAAAAGATTTTACTCATCTTAGTGAGTAACTTTGGATGGATAAAAGAGGTGAAAGCCATCAGTTCCAGAATTGGCAACAGGAAAGTGAACATGAAAAGCATATTTAAGAAGCTAGCAAGTGAAAGTAATTCAAAAGAACAATAAGGTGCTGCCTGGAGAATCTAGTAACTTCAGTATTAATTTCTTGAGAATGGAGTAATTCATAGATGTTTTTGTGTAGCACTCAGACAATTTGAGGTCAAAGAAAACTGCAAATGATTTAGGTATTACTGGAGCCATTGACTTCAATGGGATCATAGAAAAATTTGTAAGAATTTTATATATGTTTTGTAGACGGAGACATCTGTGGTACAAAAATTGATTAAATTTTCCCTAAATAGGAAATGACTGCATAATAAGAGGCAGTGCGGCATAGTGGGATTTGTAGAGGGCATATATTTTGGAGCTTTTATTACCAGTTCTGCTCTTTGCTCAGCAACGTGATGTTGAGCAAGTTGCATAACCTATGTCACTGAGGTACATAATCTGTACCTCAATTTCTTCATTTAAAAATTTAAATCCATAGGTGTATTTAAATCCTTACCCCATAGGATTGTTATGAATAGAGAAAATGAGATCGTATATCAAAAATAGTGATCTCAATGTAAGGTACCAATAAAAATACCCCATATGGAAGTTTTAAATGCTATTACTGTTTATTGTTACTGTTACCTTGAATTAATAAAAGACAGTAGACATCCTAGTGTCTAGACAGTAGACAGTAGACATCTGAGTGTAAAGCCACTTACTCAGCCCCACATCTCAGATTGAATATTGCCTATTGAAGGAAAAATTCCCCAGGGATTCCTACTTGCAAAAATAGTACTTGATGCTTGGTTCTACTATGTTATTATGTTTGTCATATTGTATTGTGAGTCTTTTTGTTTGTCTCCACCATTCTATCACTTAGACTGAGTTCCTGGAGAACAGAGTCTTACTCTCTTTCCATCCATAAAACTTGGCATAGTTCCTAATATAAAGTAAGCACCCAACAAATGTTTGTTGTGTTAAATCTTGTTCCTTTTTAGAATCAGCAAGAGTTGGGTTTAGAACACCTATGCTAGTCTAGATCATTTGTTCCTTTTACCTTTCACATATTTAATTAATTAATATATTTTGGCTTCACTTATAATTAAATATTAAAGTTAATAAGCATATTTAATTTTTTCTCTTTAGCCTACTTAAAGAGATAGATGCTGGTCATGGTTGTTCACATTTTAGGTGAATTTGAGATATACAACTTTAAAATGGTGAGAAAAATATTTATAAATCTCCAATTGTGGGGATATTTTTAATATAGTTGAATTTTTAAAAATTTGTCAAGTTTCATAATTTCAAATCTGATGATCCAGGTGAATTTTTAACTTGTATGATGGGGCTAATTCAACTGTTTGAATTACCCATTATTCTTTGGCAGGATTAAATTATGCAAGGTTTTCAGGCACTCGTCATGTTCATCTCATAAAACTACCCTGAACTGTGATTCCCTTTTGGACAGATAAGGCTGAATCAGGTGCAGAGGGGATCAGCTGATTGCCCAAAGTTAATCAATGTATGTAAATTGAGTACAGAGATTTTGAAATGATATAGTTAAATGGTATTTAAACTAATCTGTGATAATTAAGGAAAGACGCTCTTTAGAATGACACATGAAGTGATATATGAATTTGAGGACCAAGAGACTGACCATTAGCATATAGAAAATATTAGGCATGGGGCGATAAAATTAATTGACAGACCAGGTTGTTTTGTTTTTTGTTTTTAGTATCTACAAACATGATAAGAGATGAAAAACTAAGAGAATTTGAATTTTAAAAATAAAATAGAGATTATGTATATTGTAGGAGGCCATAAATTGAATAGCTATTCTTTTCAACCCGACAACACTGAAAGTATAGAGTTAATATCCAAATTCGTAAAGTAGTCTATAATAAAAAACAAAACAAAAAACGAAAAACACTAAACCAACTGGGCTCTTATCCCAGAAAATCACTGAAGCAAGAAATACTTGTATCAGGAGAGAGGAAAAGGGAAAGAGAGAAAGAAGAAGACAATAAAACAAAAAATGGAAAGAAACCTAGCTGGCCAAATTTAATGAGAGAAGTGGAAAAGTTGTTCATTTTATAGACGGTCAAATGAAATTTCCCCTCCGACCTAGGAAGGACTACACTCAAAGCATAAAGCAGAGTTTTCAGTTATGAGAGGAAAATTCAAATACAACTTACTTCATGAAAACTGTGGGGAACTTTATAGCTTTGCTTTCATACCTTAAATTTAGCTTAAGTGTATTTTTTTTTACATCTTTATTGGAGTATAATTGCTTTACAATTGTGTGTTCGTTTCTGCTTTATAACAAAGTGAATCAGTTATACATATACATATGTTCCCATATCCCCTCCCTCTTGTGTCTCCCTCCCACCCTCCCTATCCCACCCCTCCAGTTGGTCACCAAGCACCGAGCTGATCTCCCTGTGCTATGCGGCTGCTTCCCACTAGCTGTCTATTTTACGTTTGGTAGTATATATATGTCCATGCCTTTCTCTTGCTTTGTCACAGCTTACCCTTCCCCCTCCCCATATCCTCAAGTCCATTCTCTAGTAGGTCTGTGTCTTTATTCCTGTCCTACCCCTAGGTTCTTCATGACATTTTTTTTTCTTAGATTCCATATATATATGTTAGCATATGGTATTTGTCTTTCTCTTTCTCACTTACTTCACTCTGTATGACAGACTCTAGGTCCATCCACCTCACTACAAATAACTCAATTTCATTTCTTTTTATGGCTGAGTAATATTCCATGGTATATATGTGCCACATCTTCTTTATCCATTCATCCAATGATGGACACTTAGGTTGTTTCCATCTCCTTGCTATTGTAAATAGAGCTGCAATGAACATTTTGTTACATGACTCTTTTTGAATTATGGTTTTCTCAGGGCATGCTGGGTCATATGGTAGTTCTATTTGTAGTTTTCTAAGGAACCTCCATACTGTTCTCCATAGTGGCTGTACCAATTCACATTCCCACCAGCAGTGCAAGAGTGTTCCCTTTTCTCCGCACCCTCTCCAGCATTTATTGTTTCTAGGTTTTTTGATGATGGCCATTCTGACTGGTGTGAGATGATATCTCATTGTAGTTTTGATTTGCATTTCTCTAATGATTAATGATGTTGAGTATTCTTTCATGTGTTTGTTGGTAATCTGTATATCTTCTCTGGAGAAATGTCTATTTAGGTCTTCTGCCCATTTTTGGATTGGGTTGTTTGTTTTTTTATTATTGAGCTGCATGAGCTGCTTGTAAATTTTGGAGATTAATCCTTTGTCAGTTGCTTCATTTGCAAATAGTTTATCCCATTAGTGTATTTTTAAAAGTTATGTTTTGGTTAGTTGAGATATTCCTATTACCAACCTATTTCCAAAGTCATTTTGTTGTCTATGTTTAGAACTTACTAAGGGACTGTTCTGAACAAATTAAGGGTGACTCCAGTTCTTATTTAGGGCTTACTAATTAAGTTATGGTGTCCCCTAAGGTCCTGACCCTGTCTCTTCGCCCTTCCTCTTTTGACACATTTTTTTCCTAGGTCATCTTATCCACCCTGGTGGCTGTAACGTTGGCTACCTGCTGATGTTCCTAAGTCTCCATCTCCATCCAGATCTCTTTCCAGACCTATGTCTATTCACTTATCAGACATTTCTATTAAATATTATTTAAATTTTAAAGATATGTAGATAGACAATTCGTAATCTTCATGTTCTTCCCTCCCCCAAACACCAATTTCTTTTCTGTTTTTTAAAATTTCTTTCAATGACATTACTTCTTAACAGTCCATTCCGGAAAACACAGAATCAACCTCATTTCTTCCTGCTCCTGTATGTTCCCACTCATCACAGTCATTACAGTCTCCACTCTACTTCAGATGTCTCAGTTACATTTCCTCCTGTCTATCCCTTTTCCACTGAATGAATTTGGATCTTCATTACCTCTGAAGGGAAAAATTAAAACCTTTTAATGGGTTCTCCAGCTTCTCTTCTTTCCCATCTCCAATCTACCCTCCACACTGTTGCCCGAGTATAATTATGAGCCTTCCTCACTAAAGGTGTTACTATCTTCCTGTCACACAAAGAGAAGGGCTAAACTCCTTAGCACATCAACCAAAACTTTAGCAAATAGGCCTTAACTTATTACCATTTTAGAAATCTCTAAATTTCGCCATTTCTCCTTCAGTTAAACTATAATGGGGGGATTTTATTTATTCTTTAAGACCCAGGCCAAATGGCATATCGTTTGGCAGAGTGAGTTGCCCATTCTGTAGCATATTTGTACTTTTTCTTACTGCTGTTGTAGACATAATTACATTTTTTATAGTAATTAGCTAACGTGTCTGGTGGGCTACAGCCAGAGCTTCTCTAGGGTAGGTATTGTGTTTTTTACATCTTTGCAATCCTCAAAACTTGATTTAAGAGCCTAGAACACAGGAGATGTTTAATAAACGTTTGCTGATGGAATGAATGCGTGACTTGGGAAGCTCTGTGAGTTTCTAGGGTGGCCTTCTTGAGGTTTGCAGGAATTACCACTAGATGTCACTAGCACATTTCCAATAGCAATATACCTGAGGCAGGGAGAACTAACCTTTACTGAGCACCTACTGTGTGCCAGGCCCTTTTTAGTAATTCTGTGAAGTAGGTATTATTATCAGAAACCTACCTTGGAAGCAGATGCTAGGAATGATTAATAGGTCATACAGCTAGTATGATGTAAAGGTAGGATTAAAATCTACAGGTGTCTGCTATCAAAACCTATGGTTTTCCACAGTGGCAGCCACATTCTGTTTCTTTTCTGATAATTGAGCCTCCAGCCTCCACATGATAAATACCATTTGCCACCTTTTCTAACAAATTAAATCTTTACTGACAAAATAAGCTGCTATTGGGTTAGGCACTCTTATTTAAGACCTTTCGAGTTAAAAGTCAGAGACTTGGCTTCTCTAATAAGCTTTTCCTGAATAGTTTGAAAACAGACTACCATTCAAAGAAAGCTTTTTAATTAAACGTGAGAATGTAAGTTTTGAACACGAGCAGTTAGATTTCTATATTATTACTAGTTTCTTTTTTTTTTTTTTCAATTACCATTAGAAAATGGAGGTCTACTGTTTATAAGGTGATAGATTTAGTAATTAGGGCTGAATACATGAATAAAATATAGTCCCTACCTTCAACGGCTTGTAAAACTATGATATCTCCTTGATGCAAAGTCAGGAACATCATGATATTTTTACTGTGGAGGGTATTTAATCTGAGACTCTGAAGTTTAAATAGCATTTAGAGATACTAATCCGTTTGATAATGTGACCATCTATTCTTGGACCTTAAATACTTAGAAGCACATACTTGAGCATGGTGAAAGTGCACTAGCTCCTGCCTACTCACTCAAGATGTCATGTTTTACTTTTAGACCCAACTCTGCCTATACAGAGTCCCAAGCAAGACCCAGAACTTGAGGAGATATACATTTGTAGAAGTTCCAATCAGAGAACGGTTATAAGAAAGTATGATGAGATGGTGCTTAGACTTGAATGCTTGACTTGCACTTGGATGGACCCAATCATCATATTTTCCAGCCCTGAGCACGTGGTGGCACCAAGGCAGTCAGCCATTATACAAATGAAAGAGAGATGAGAGAGAGGGAGGTGGCCCATGCCTCCCCATAAATTTTACAGCTTCTCTTTAGTTTAGTCAACTTCTGTATCGTATCAGACTCTCTAAACTTTCTGCCAAATTCAGTAGTCGTTGTTAATGTTTTTGCTTTTGCTATTGTTAATTATTTAAAGATGTTAAACCAACAACTAATTTTAAGTTGTACATTTATATACAACATGATAAAGTTCTCCACAGATTTTTTAAAGATAAGGAATTAATGCAGTCATGGAAACAGTTTATCTCCCTCACTTAATGTTTTATGTTGGTGAGCTTGAATTTTATGTGAAATTAAATTACGCGATTTGAAAGTTATCAATATAAAAGGATAATACATCTTCAGTTTATTCCAAAAATTAGAAGTAATGTCAAACCCCTATATTAAAAATGCATAAAGAAAAGCATAATGTCAAAGTTAAAGGACCAACTGAATAATAAATTGTGTTTATGTTATTTGTATAGAAAGATATCTCTTTAGAAAAGAAACAAAAATACCCATCAACCTTGATCAATATTTGCATTGAATTACGAGAGTTTTAAATTATGTGAGGTTATTAGCAACATGTTTCTCAAATAAAATGTGCCCAGTTGGTTCTCCTTTCTTATCAGAAAACAGCAACAGCTTATGGGGTTTTTTTTGTTGTTTTTGCGGTACATGGGCCTCTCCCTGCTGTGGGGTCTCCCGTTGTGGAGCACAGACTGCGGACGCGCAGGCTCAGCGGCCATGGCTCACGGGCCCAGCCGCCCCACGGCATGTGGGATCTTCCCGGACCGGGGCACGAACCCGCGTCCTCTGCATCGGCAGGCGGACTCTCAACCACTGCGCCACCAGGGAAGCCCAGGATATGTTTTTTAAAAACTGATACATCTAGAGAAATGCTCGGTGTATACACATCTTCCATCTTTTACTTTCTACTTTTGCCTGGCATAGTGTACATACTCAAAACATTTATTTATTGAGATGTTGAATCCATAAATAAACCAATGGTTGGGTTAATCAAGAAAGTTAGAGGAAGATTTGGTGGATCATTCAGTGGCTTCCTTCTCTTGCTCCCTTGCCATCCCTGCTATTTTGCACTGAAAACAAACAAAAAAAAATCACTGTGGAAGCTCTAGGAATCCCTAGTGTATAGATTGCACACACTGAGAGACAAGACAGCTTAGTGATGTGAATGACCTGGAGCAAATCCCACCTGTGTCACTTACTAGCTCTTGTAAAAACAATAGCAAAGCATTAGAAATTGTGCTTCAGCTTTCTTATCCTTAAAATGGGAGGTAATAACAATATCTACCTCATGGGGTTATTGTGAAGATTAAGTGAGCTTGAATATGCAAAGCCATTTGAACAATATATATCATTAATGTTTTAAAGGTGCTTATTGTTGTAGTTAAAGTGCAGAATCAGAAAGGTTAAGGACAAACTATCCAATAAATTTCCTGTTTTTTTTTTTTTCTCTCTCAAGTGATAAGCAAAACACAGAGGTCCTTTTTTTATTACAATTAGATTCACTGAGTCGGAAGCTTTGGAAGTTTAGTTTAGTTTTGTTTTTAATAATTCCAAGAGAAAAAATATGAGTTAAAAATGATTTTACCTAACCATAAATGAGAGATTAGTGATTTTAATAGTTTATTATATTTATAAAGCTATTTTAATATAGTCAAGTTTTTATGTTTCTTTGCTCTAAAGAAAAAATGAGTAAAAACTCTATTTGTGAGTCTGTCAATGAATCATACCTAAAGAAACCTTCTGCATTCAGGTCATGAGCCATAAAAAGGTACCACCTGATGGCAGAATGTTCTGATTGCTGGTAAAAAGCTAAACAAAAACAAGCAGCTTTTAGTGCTAAGCTGACAAACTGAAACAATAAAGTAGTACCGTGCATTCCCACAACATCCGTTTATTTATGTAAATCTTGGTTTCCTATAAATGAGCCTTGAGGCTTAGCAGGACTAGAAAACAGTTGGAGATTGTGAATACTGCCACTGAAGGTGAGTTTCCAGAGGTGGGTTCGAATCCTGACTTCACCTCTTAGCTGTTGAATTGACTTTAAGCAAGATAGTCAACTTATTCATGGCTCAGACTCCTTGCTTCGTACCTACCTCGGAGTTATTGTGAATTAAATAGCTTATTTTTATAAGGTTCTTAGAATAGTATCTAATGCAGAGTAAGTGCCGTATAGAGTGCTTATTAAGTAGATAGAAGTACTATATTGCATATTCATTTCAGTGGGGTTTATGAGACCAAAACTGTCTTTTAAAGATATATTAGTGGTTTCTCAGGTGTTTCATACAGGGTTACAAAGTCCAAGCTCTGAAAGGTACTTTGCTTTTGTAACTACATAATTTTATGTAGTGCTAATCAACCAACACCGTAAGGTGGAAAAATAATTACTAAGGTAGAAAAAAAATTACTAAGAGCATCGGTTTTTTGTGGTGTTAACCACACTTAAAAAATCCTGGCTTTGCTACTCATCACTTACATGGCCTTTGAAAAGTTATTTATTTTCTTAAAACCTATTTTCTTATTTTAGTTCAATAGTAAGAAAAGAAAAAATATTATATGTAATTTGTATCATACTTTACTTTCTAGCAAAATTCAATGGCTCCTTCTCTATCACCCAAGTGATTCAGAATTGCCATCTTTGATATATCAAAATACACACCCAAAATCTGTTATAAGTCATTTTATATTTATATGGTTCTAAATTTTATTGTATATTAGATAGCAAAACATTTACATTATGTATGTCCAACAAATATTTGATTTTCTTGTTGATATATCTGAGACTGAATATTTTCTTCCAATCATTAATACTATGCTAAGGAAAGATGCATGTAATTGTATGTATGGGTACTCCAAAGATAAAAGGAGAAATTTTAGAAAATTCTAATGAACATTATATCTGTTTTTCTTCTCCACTGTGGTTATCTGTTTATGGAAGAAGTAACAACTGTAGTTACAGAGATTAATCTTCAAGTTTCTTCTAGACTAGATAGATAACTTCATAGGAAGCTAAAAGACTGAATGGAAAATAAACTTTTATGGATAAACACCTTTTTATATTTCCCCAAAGAAAGCCGTCTGTTTATATGAACAAAGGCTTCATTCATAATTATACTCCAGTACTCTTTCTGTTTTGCATAATACCTAACTTGAAACTTTCTCGTTGATATAGGTGTTAGACTATGTCATTTTGAAGATGAGTATTATGATCAACTCTTTCCAACAGTTTTTTGTAGAAGAGGTTTTCTGTAGTGAAATTTAGACAAATTTTGAAACCTTGATAATATAGCCTCATTCCATTCACAGGCAGTCTAGGTAAGGAAAATATGCTCTAGGATTCTCAGTGAATGTGCCAGTCAGAGTTTAAAAGATAACTTAAATTTCCTCTTTAACAGAGTTGGGAAAAGTGAGTTCTTGAAGTTGCAATCTGCAGTTTTGATATTCATGTATAAAAGGGGGCAGATGTTCTTTTCTGCTAAATCATTCCCATAATACACTTTCCCTGTATTCAGAGATGAATATGCTTACTGTCAAGCCTTGGCAGAAGGTTTCAGGAAAACATTGATTAAACTCCATAGGTGAACAAAGGAGAGAAGAAGATTAGCCATTTAAAATGTAATGTTCTTTCAACCTTTTCTTAGACTCTCTCCTCTTACACATTTTCTTTGATTCATACTATTAAGCCTAAAATCAACTATCATTTTTAATGTATTTTCACACAATTTAATTTATATATATATATATATATATATATATATATATATATATATATATAATATATATGTGGTCAGTATCAAATCCCTGAGAACATTGCTAGGCCACCTTTTTAACATTAATCTTCACTCATATTTATAGAATTTGTATAGCTTCTAAATATATCTCAGAGGTGTTAAAAAGAGGATAAAAAATAGTTCATTAACAGATTCAAAATATGTTTTCTATAATCAAAATAAATGATTGGGTAAGTTTGTGAAATCAGTATTTCAAACCAGAGGTAACTCTAGATGCTGACTAACAAGTATTTTGTACAGGTTATATATGTATAAATAGAAAAAAATCAACAAATATATGAATATTTATTATTACACAGTAGATTAATAGAACTGTTTATAGAGGTACATGGATAAATAAAATAATTGGTATATGGTAGGTAAGTAGACAGATAAATAGCTGTATCTATACATAAGTTATAGTACGTAATTTATGTTTATAAATATGTGTGAGTATAGCATGTTTTTAAAAAAGAATACCTAGTTAGTAAATTATGAAGAAAATTAGGAGGATATATCAGGGGCTGGGAAGTTTAGAAAAATGGAGAATTTCAAACTTCATGGTGTTTTATAAACTGTCTAGTTTCACCTCCATAATTTCAAAATATACTGACTTGTGCAACTGAATTTACATGATGACTAAAATAGTTTAAGCTTGGTTTAGATATAACAGATATTACTTATAAGATATTCATCCAAATGGGGGGAGGTATTTACATTTTTAATAACAATTTACATGATAATTTGCATATAGTATTCAAGGATCAATGACTATACCAGTTTTAATCCTTTAATTCAGTATTTATTAAATTCTTGCTATTATCAAAGAACTCAGAGTTAAATAAATTTTTGAACATGATTCTTGACCACAACAAAGTACAGTTGGAACAAAATTTGTGTATTGTTTATGGAAGTAATTGCATGAGACATAGGCTTCAGAGAGAGAGAGTTTCACTATGTAATTGTATCAACATGGTAATGACAAAAACTGAAAGACAGTGAGGACAGAGTGAATATGAAGGATGATTTGACCCATCTTAGATACTAATTCAGTGTTACCTGAAAGGAAGAAACAAAGATGATTGCAAAGTTTTAAGTGTGATAGGGCTAATCATGTGACAAATAAAAGGAACTCAGAGGAAAGCTAAAATGTGGGTGATAGTTTAGTTTTAAACATTTTTAAAAGATAGAGTGAGTACTTGTGAAAATTCTCACTGTTTAGTTCATGAGAGGAATCTGTCAGAAGATAGAACAATTCTGGGAAGGCATCTTCAAACAGGAGATAGTTGAATCAAGGAGAGAAATTGAGATCTTCAGTGTATAAGAAAAATAACCAGATCAAAAATAACCAGGATACTTGACTGTATTTACATGTCCAGTATGATTGGTGGGGGGGGGGGGGGAACCTGAGATGGAGATAGAAAAATAATCAGAAACAAACAAAATAAAGTCAAGATGGTGTCAGTAATCAAGGGGAGGGTTTCAAGAGGAAAGAATGAAACCTCAGAAACATCTGTTCTCTTTTCTGTATTCTAAATAGATAAAAATCTCCCTCTCCCTCTCCCTCTCCCTCTCCCTCTCCCTCTCCCTCTCCCTCTCCCTCTCCCTCTCCCTCTCCCTCTCCCTCTTCCTCTCCCTCTCCCTCTCCCTCTCCCTCTCCCTCTCCCTCTCCCTCTCCCTCTCCCTCTCCCTCTCCCTCTCCCTCTCCCTCTCCCTCTCCTCCTACCCCCTACCCCCTACCCCCTACCCCTCTGCCTTCCCCTTCCCTCCACCCCAAGCCCACCCCCTGCCTCTCTCCTATTCTGATTTGGAAAAGGGTCATAAAAAATGGGTGTTTAAAGTGTTTTGATGTTTTAATTTGCATATTTAGGCTTTCTTAACTAAGTTCTGCATCTTTTGTCCTCAGGTGAGGACTTTAAATACTTCTCCCAGGGAGATGCAAGAGGGAGGAGATGTGGGGATATATGTATATGTATAGCTGATTCATTTTGTTATAAAGCAGAAACTAACACACCATTGTAAAGCAGTTATACTCCAATAAAGATGTTTAAATAAATAAATAAATAAATATTTGTCCCTCCTACTCCCCATTGGAGATTTATGTTATATTATCAAGCTCAGTGATACAAATGATCTCTTGTAACCTTTTTCCTCCTATTACCAATTTGATGATTAGATTCATGATGGTAAAATAATAATGAAAAATGACTTATTTCTGTTCCTAGTTCATATTCTTGAATATTAATTGTTCTACTAATATAGATCAAAAGATTTTTCAAAGCTCTGACACTTCCAACACAGTCTAGCATTAAGAATCTATCTGCTCCGTCAACCTGAAGAAGCTGTTAGCTAAGAGGAAATGCTCCATATTTTCTCCCTGTTATAGTAGAAGAATATGACTGTTAATTAGTTTTACCATTTTAAAGACAGGTGACACTATATATAAAGAAATTAAAAATATTTCACTTGGGCTCTGTGCTGTGTCTCCATCAACTGAACGAAAATATCTTTCCCAGGTTTTCAGAATATACATTATTAATTTTAGCATCTAATCATAAATAGGGATTTTGAGTGAAAATACACTTACTTTTTTAACTTTTAAATGATTTATACCAAAAAATATTGTTTAAAAATACAACCCTTTACTTTGAAAAGGAAAGTACTTTTCAAAAAATAATTCATGCTAGCAATACAATTGCTCTCAATCATTGAGAAAATTTTGGTTATAGTGTCTACTTATCACAGATACATTCCTTCTTTCCCAAAACAATCACTCAAGTTAGACATTTTAAAAAATTTATTTTAACGTTCTTTCTGGGCACAAGTAAGTTCCTTCAAAGAAGAAAAACTATATGCAGTTCATTTCTAGGTCACAAACCTTGCATCTAGAGGAGTTCAAAAAGTTAATGAATAACCAAACTTTTTTTTTCCATTTTGCACTTTAAAGGATAAAACAACCCACAAGTATTTTATTTTTTAAAATAGGATAGAACATAGACTTTTAGAATAGAATGTAGACTTATTACATATACTGCTTCTATATTTTACCTGCTAGAAGCAGCTGTATTTGAAATTTGAAATGTTCCCAAACTTACTTTTAGTTAAAACTAAAATACATGTACAATTGTTTTTGCTTAATATATATTTAAAGCTATATTAAAGAGAAAATATAGCTTTACTATATTTTACTCTTTACTTTTATTCCTAGCTTTTTATAATCTTGATGTATTCCTGTTTTTTTTTTTCTCACTCATTTAAATATGGATTATCCTTTCTACTCAAAACTATTGGAGAGCCTTATTTGGAAATTAAGACTACCCCCCTAAAATAATTTCTAGTGGATTTATTCTGACATCCACAAATAGTTAACTTCTAATTTCATCATATGTATAACTGATTCACTTTGCTGTACACCTGAAACTAACACAACATTGTAAATCAACTATACTCCAATAAAAATTTTTTTAAAAAGTCAACATACAGAAAAGAGATGATTCATTATATATGATACTTATCACTCCAGTCTATTTTACATGTGAAAGATCATTTTGGGCAGAAGATTCTAAATTATTTCAGAGAGAATGAAGAAGAAAATACTTGTGTGGTTTGTTTCTCCCAAAAAGTTACTTAAGAATTTTGAAATTATTTTTTAACATTTTATAAACGTATCCCACTTTGTTACTTGGGATGAAATTTGGATTCCGAGGAACTAATTCTATTTCAGGAATATGTGCATGTCTTTAAAAGTTAGTATAACAAATGGGGCCTGATTGGTTATGGTTTGGATAAAAAAGTCAATAGTAAATACTAATGAACCACTTGATACTATCACCAAGTCTTAACCTGAGTTCTATTAACTTTGCAGACTCGTAGATACGGAAGTAATTATTGACCAAACTTAAGATAGTTTACTGCTGACTCTCATTTGTTGAGTTTAATGATCAACATTTCCATGAAGGTATATAATTCGTTACTAATGTATAACATATTTCAGCAACTTGACAGTTTTTTTCTGACTTTTCCACATATTTTGGTGCCTCGGTAATGTACAACTTGAAAAACCGTATGCAAGTATCAAACATGTTTTCTATTAGTTAAACGTGAATCTCAAAAGATTCCTGTTTTTAAAATGATGCAAACAACCAAAACTAGGAGAAACTCTATCAAATATAATCTGAGGCAAGTGATAACCACAGCCCATCACTATAAATATGGATCTTATTTCTTTGGGAGAGTTTTTTGCTTTCTTATTCCAAAGAGATAACAGTACATTTAACTAATTACCAAGAAGGTCAAAGGCAAATAATATTTTTCTGTGTCCCTGCCCCTGACTTAGCATGTCAGGAAAGAGCATTTATATTAAAAAAAAAAAAAAAAAAAAAGATGAGAATCTGACCCAATATCCTTCCCTCCTGAAAGCACACAGTCACTAAATAGGCTGTAGGACAGCAAGTCTTACCTTGAAGGAAGGTGGTAGTGTTGATTGACATCTTAGAATGAACAATTTTAAGTTCTGCATCAAGGCTATTTCATTAGTTCAAATGACTTTATCTAAATCTGAGCAGAAAATTCATGGGACCTGGCCAAATTCTTATGCAGGTCAGATTTCTACTCTATTGAATAAATATTGGAAGAACAGTAGGATAAAATTATAGCTGGACATTTATTGTGCTACAGTCATGCTTGTTCAATGGTATCTTTTTATGAAAACCAAGTATATTTCATTTCAGCTCTTTTACTATATCTGTTCCAATGAACATACCCATGAATTTTATGAACAAATTGATTTTCCTTCAAAGAGCATAGTTTTCATTAAGTATTTCACATTTTGTCTCATTACTCACTTTGGAGTTTGATTAGTTAGATTCATTACAGCACTGCAACATAAAAACATTTTTCATTCAAGGAATTGCTTGTGATAAAAAATACAAAAGAATCAGTAAATTATTTATCAGAATACTTTAATTCTTCGTTGTAATCTAAATGCTTTTATAGGAATCAGAATTTTGACATGAGTATAGTCGTTTAGCTAATGTTGGAAGTTATTTAATATAAAATGAGATAATCACCTTTGTATTTAATTAAGTAATTATGACATTTAAATGTCCCATGTTATAACAGGGAGTTAGGAAACCTGGAGTCTGACATGAGGTCTGGCCCAGACTAGGCACCTACTGAATATTCCTTAATTTTGTAAATCCTGAGTTTGAGCAAGTTGCTTAATCTCTCCGTTTCCTTATAATTAAATTCATTGTGTGATACTCTTTCAGAATAACTATGCACTATCCCTGATTCTATTCCCTTACAGTTGCTTCTGTACTAGTTGAAGGGAGTTAAAATTCAGTTGTTTAATTTTGCCACTATAACAATTTATAAAAGGAGAGTACCTTAGAATTTGCTGTATGTAACTGAGACAGATTTATGTATCTATGAAATTACAGTCAGTGTTTTGGAGCTAGCATTGATACAGTGTCAACCTAATTTAATTAAACCCAGAACTAGTAGGCTGGCACTGCCTCAATATTTTCTGCTGTCCATTCTTTTGTTTATCTAATTATATACCATTATAAAGAGTTCATATTTACTGTGAGCAGAACACACTGGCACAGATTAAGTGCAGTAATAGAATTGCTTTGAATGATGACATCTATCTTTTCCATGACTCCTATGGATTTCATTGCTAGAATATGTTACTAAAATATAATATTTATCTTACTCTAAAGTAAAATCAATGCATCCCTTCCTGATGCACACACTGTATACTAATTGTTAATCTAGTTTTCCATTCTAAATGTTATTAAACTGTAGTAGAGTATTACTGCCTTAAATATTTTAGTTATAGTCATTAATCCTCTTCAGAAGGGAGATACATCCATGCAACTGAAAATAATATAAATATAACAGCATGAGAAATCCTGCATTGTTTATTTTAAAACTATGTCTGGCTTAAAAAATTAGAGATGCATATTTTTCCTTTGAGACTCATCTTACTGAACTGAGTACATAATTTCTCGTACCTGCATGCCTTTACACATGCAGCTGTCATCTCTGCTCAAGATACAGTTCGATGTCCTCTTCACCCCATTGACGTTTTCCATCTGGCGAGCTCTGAGGAGCCCTTGAAGACTTGACTCAAACAATCATCCCACTCAGACTGACCTAGCAGTTGCTCACCTGTGCTCCCACTCTAGGATATTCTTGCCTCAATTATGGTACATAGTACAATGTATAAATGTACCTGATTGACTCATTATCATTTCACAATTTGATAAACTCTTTGAATATAAGAACTATGTCTTATTATTTTTTAAATGTATTTCATTGAAGTATAGTTTATTTATGATGCTGTGTTAATTTCTGCTGCACAGCACAGCATTTCAGTTATACATATATATAGATTCTTTTTCATATGCTTTTCCATTATAATTTTCCACAGGATATTGAATATAGTCTCCTGTGCTATATAGCAGAACCTTGTTGTTTATTTGTTCTATACATAATAGTTTGCCTCTGCTAATCCCAAACTCCTAATCCACCCCCCACCCACCCCCTCTCCCCCTTGGCAACCACAAGTCTGTTCTCTTTGTCTGTGAGTTGTCTTATTTTTATATCTTAGCACCTAGAACAATCTCTGCCATAGAAGTAAACACTCATTTAATGTATATGAATGGATGAACAATTGAATCAACAAAGATTTTCATGTTTGGCTTGCTAAGTCTCAGTAACCAGAGTTGGGAGGAGTTGCATGAAGTTAAGCATCACGAACTGAGAGTCAAAGTCTTTTTCCTAGATGGATTTACATTTTATGATATCAAAGCTTGATCCACTTTAAAATTTTTTCTGACATATCTTGAACAAGAGAAAAGCCTTCTTTTATGCTTTAACCTAATTCTGTAATCCTTCTTTGAACTACCTTTCTATCTCTACATGCTACTTGTTTTTAAGGGAAAGCAAGGTTAATGTATTTTAAAAACTTCGTGGAAAGTAAGTCCTACGTAGGTTGCAAATGCAAATAGAAATATTGAATTTGAGCTAAATTCTCTCTATAAACTTATAATTTTATTTCTTTTATAGTTTAAAGCTATTACATGAGATTAAACCTGGCTTCTATTTCAATAAATATATCAAATTAGTACCTATTTTAAATGTACAATTTCTATTATACATTTAAATTAGTATAATTTTTAAAAATGCATTGTATCAGGAGTTACGAAATAATTACTACTTTTTTTTAAGTAGTATATAATATACTGTATTTTAACTTGTATATTATTTACATGAAACATTATGTGTAATAACGTATATCTGAGGACTAAACTCTCATTAAAACTAATTTATATATAGAAGCTTGCTTTGCAGTAAAATCTAATATTATTTCTACTAAAAAACATATCTCAGCAATTTTATTGTTATTAGTGTTATAAACATTGCATATCAATAGGTCCTATAATAAATAGTATAGTTTATGCAGCACACGTTCATGTGTGTAAAGCACGTTCATGTTTGTAAAGCAGATTAATTAAGAAGTATTTGCTTTACCAGAGGATTTTTTACTTTAGAATCTATTTCTTACCTGTCTTGCTTCCCTAGTGCCTTTACAAAATACTCAGATTTAAGAAAAATGCCTTACATAAAAATTTCAGAAATTCATTTTTTATGTCCCACAGATGTGTAGTTAGATGTATATAGCCCAGGGGATTCATCCAGAATGAATTTATTTTATAGTTTACAAATAAATATGAATAAGAAAAATGGTAGATATTTTGCATTTTAACCTAGAGAAATGAGAACTTCTGTACATCATTGTAAAATTTTAAAAACTACCTATATAGATTTTTTTTAAAAGTCTACTTAACCCAGGCAAGAGAATTAGCTCTTGTTAAAACTTATTTCAAATTCAGTGCCCCAATAAATCACAAGAGGCCTAATAAAAGTCTGAGTTTAAGCCCAGAATATATTAAGTGTATATTCTCCTTCTTAAAAATTTTTGCTTTCATGGACATTTTAGATAGTAAATTGACTGAAACTATATTCCAATATATAGGCACTTGATATCTATCCATTTATTTTGATAATAAGAGGAAAAAACCTAAAGATAAATCAGAGTGAGATCTATGAATAGTTTCTATCTAAAAGTAAATTTTCCATATATACTGTTTTAAAACAATTTTTTTCTAATAATAAAGGTAATGCAACTTCACTGTCATAAGTGTAAGAAATATGTATAAAAATGAATAAAATAAATCTATCTGAAAATTCAACATCCAAAGATACCTCTGTTAACACTCCAACAAGTAGGAGATTATTCGTACTTTCCATGTCTACTTACACAAGAAAATTTAGATGAAGAAACATACCATAACTCCAACACACTGTCCATCTTTCAGCATTTTTTCTTTTACATATTTTCCTATTTCTCTATTTTTCTATATGTGTATGTAGTATAGGCTCATATTTGTATTTTTATACTTTACAGTGATAAGAATTTCCAAACATTTGTCAGTTTCCACATTAGCAAAAATTTTTCTGTGGCTTAATACCATAAATTAACTTAAATAATCATAAAAGAAAAATAAGGGAAGGTTTCAAACATGAAATTATATGGCCCTAAAATAAGACAGAATTTGTCATTTTATTCATTAGGAGATAGTCATAATTTAGAATGATAAAGTACTTTTTTTTTTTGATAAAGTACTTTTAAATTTTCACATATTCATTTATAGAATAGACAAGATGAGAAGGAATATTTTATATGAATTTTCATAAAGGATGGCAGACAATTGAGATAAGAGCAACTATTCTGTCACAAATTTTGGATTATCAATTATGCTATGCCTGTTACCATGTAGCACTATGTACGTCACAGCAAAGTACTCAACACAATTATGGATGATAATAAAGTAAAAAGTAAATCTGAGATTGAAGATGTAGTACCTGTATGCGAAAACTTGAAGTAGACAAGATAGGTTTTTCAGGACATATTTTTGTTATCATTCAGGAGGAAAATAGAGTCACAAAAGCAAGAATGTCTAGGCAGAGGCCTATGACAAAGACCATTTATCCTGAGTTTGGAAACAGCTCTTTGTAATTGATTCAGTCCCTGCTCCTTCGTCATCCCCTGGAGAGCAACAAGCTGAACCATGTGTCATCTCATACAAAGTACAATCAGAGAGAGGTGGTTGCCAGAAAACTACTGTGCTTTCACCTTTGAATCTGCAAATAATCTACAAACCCTCATGCTTCCTCTCTGAAATTACCAAGGGGACCATATGGAAAAATAAGTTCATGCAATATGAGAGAGAATTGAGAGATCCTGAAAAAATATGAATTTAATCAGTTTTACTATTCAGGAGACTGTGCTCCTTCTGTTTCAAAACAGGTTCCTGTAACCATACTGTCCATGTGCCAAATAATCAGCCTCTCCTCGTTTGTCATTCTGCTGCAGGTGCATTTCCTCAGGAAGGCCATGAGCTTAAGTATTATCATTCACACAGAAATCAATTTCTTTTGACGGCAAAGCGTTGCAGGCACAAATTTGCATTTGTGGTGTGGTAATTTGAAAAAATTCTACAAATTGGAGATTTTGAATGCCCTTGCTACTTCTTTTCTATCTTTTATACATTTTGCTGCTGGAAAAAAAGAAAACTCTCAGTTCTTTTATGAAGTGTTATATAGTTGTATTTATTTTGTAAAATTATTTTGAAGTTAATAAAATATTTCCCAGCTCAGGGTCGTCTGTCTCCTGTGTAATGACCAAAAAAGATGTATTCACTGGTCATGGTTAATCAAAGAATTAGAAAAATGTATTTGGTTCAATCAAGCAAATAGTTCTTGCATACCTACTAGGTATAACGTATTGTTATAGATGCAATGGAATATTGATGTGCCTCAGATGTCAAAAATCATATTGCTTTTGGACACATATAAGGTCACATTAACATAAATGCTCAAATTCCCATTGTACTTACAATACTCCTGAGCCCTTAGACCTTTTGAAAAGTGCTCTGATAAAATATTTATGGCAGGCCCCAGAGAATCTGAAGTGTTGAGTTTAATCCTGTTAGTCCTGTGGTTGCTCTCCCACATGAAACCAAGGGCTTGTGCCATGTCTGTCATCCAGGCTCTGCTGTGAGGATGCTACTCGATGTCATCTTCCACTAAAATCTGCTTTGACCCAGTTTCACACGCTTCCTCCTCCATCAGTCCCTTCAGTCTGCCTATCTAACCCCTCCCTGCCAGGCCAACAAAAAAAACCAAATCCATGACATTCTTTTATAAACCTTAGCAGTTTCTTCATTTCGTGAGGCTCTTATATTCAATTGTATTTTCTCCTTCAACTTAAAAAAACAATTTGCACATTTTACAAAGATAAATAGATATAAACTTCAATAATTTATCAGGAACTTCCTGAATTTTCTTCAGGCTCAACCAAAGCCTCTCCCACTAAACAAAAAGAATTTCTACTCTAGTGGCCTAATTGGGGGGAGTTACAAGATGCAATCATGATGTGATTACTAAGCTAAAACATAAGTAACTTGTTTTGGAGATTTAAAAAAAAAATAAACAAGAAATGTTTGGTTCTAATTCTAAGGGTCAGATAAGGCTTGGCATTGGAGATAGCATTGAAATGAGCATGGAAGAATGAGTCATATTTTGAATTAATTTGGAGAGAGGAAAGTGGAGGGACAGGCATTGTTATACCCAGTTGCAATACAAAAGACACAGAAACATTTAGGTTGCTTCCATGTCCTGGCTATTGTAAATAGTGCTGCAGTGAACATTAGTGTCCATGTATCTCTTTGAATTATGGTTTTCTCTGGCTATATGTCCAGGAGTGGGATTGCTGGATCATATGGTAGCTCTAGTTTTACTTTTTCAAAGAACCTCCATACTGTTCTCCATAGTGGCTGTACAATTTACATTCCCACCAACAGTGTAGGAGGGTTCCTTTTTCTCTACACCCTCTCCAGCGTTTATTATTTGTAGACTTTTTGATGATGGCCATTCTGACCGGTGTGAGGTGGTAACTCATTATAGTTTTGATTTGCAGTTCTCTAATAATTAGTGATGTTGAGAATCTTTTCATGTGCTTTTTGGCCACCTCTCTGTCTTCTTTGGAGAAGGGAAAGGGCATATAACTCCAAATTTCTAAATGTTCTCTGGATAGCTGGCTAAGTGGAAAGTAATTGTGTAAAAACAGTTAGACTAGAGCTAGACTGTGATGATTTAAGATGCTTTGGATTCTACACCGAAAAACTAGGACATTTCTTAGTTCATGTAACAAGAAGGTGTAGAGATAAGGTGGGTTCAGGGATAGTGAACTGAATCATACAGTGAAAGCAGGCCTTCAACTCCACTTCTCTGCAGTTCTTTCCCCTCTTTATTTCTATATGGTTGAATTAATTTCAAGCATCACATTCGCAGTCAACAGTGTCCAAAGGTAGGGGCTAAAGCTTTTTTAATGTTTTTTATTAAGAATTTTGCCTTGAAATTTTACCCAGTAGACCCTTCCTCCTGTGTCAATGGCTAAAATCCTTCCATAAATCTGTTCAGAAAATGATCAGTGATATGGGAATGGAATTGCCAATTCCTAGATGAATTGATTCCCAGATTCCCCCAAAGAAGAGGTCACCTGATATGTGCACAAAATCAGGTTTGTGTTAGCTAGAAGGAAATTGGGGAAAGTATAGGTAACCAGCTAAGTCTGACTGAGAAATAACAGGATGAGAGCTGCATTTTAGAGAATAACTATGGAAATAGTTTGGGATAAGTTAGAGGGTGTACAAACAAGAAGAAAAGAAATCGTAAGAGGTTAATGCAATAATGGTGTAAGAGACAATGAAAATTTAAACTAAGGCATGGAACCAAAGTAAGAGTGAGCGGAGGGATAGCTAAGAGAAGATTTTCAAATGAAGCACAGACATCACCAATGGTCTCTTGGACATGAAGAGTGAGGGAAAAGATGGGTAACCCCAGGGTTGAAAACGGAAATTCAGCAATATCATTAACTGAGTTGATAAAGACAGGAGTAGAATAGGGGAAAATGGTTACAATGTGCACAATGATATGAGGATTATCACCTTGAGAAAATGATGAGTCCCTTCTCTTTCATCTACATTGAGAAACTTAACTAGAAACTGTATTGATTAGGAACTTTGAAATTCTAGACGTGAAGTTTTCCCTTAGAATTGAATTTATTCTTTATTTGTGTGTCATCTTTTTCCAGTACTTCTTTAAATTCATTTCAAGAAATGTCTTATTAATCTTTATTTTAATAAATGTTACTGACTATATAAACAGAGCCCTAAAATCATCTCAGGTATATAGTTTTAACATACATTTTTTGAATACTTGTTAAGAAAAATCAAGCAGCACAGTATAAAAAGGGGGTACTATAGCCATGTCCGTGATATTTACGTTCAGTTTCAATTGATTTTAAAAATTATCATATCCTATGTCAGCAGATTTGGAGAACATTTTTTTTTTTTTGGATAAAGAACAAAATCCAAATTGCTGAGTTCTGGCATAGAGCGCGGTGAGAAGCAGATCGCTGCCTTCCACCCCGGGGCAGGTGAACGCGGGGAGGGGGAGGGGTGCCCGGGACAGGCCACCGGGGACGTGGTGCCTCTGGGCGTCGGGCATGGCAGGGCGAGAAGCATGGCGGCCACTGGAACACCGTGGAGGGCCCTGAGAGCCTCGAGGGCCCGGGAAGGCGGGGCTATGTGGACACCAGCTCGGCCACCCTTAGGCCTTGGAGCCCGCGCGGATCCGGGACCTGAGGTGACGTCTCTGTCCCTGTTGGACGAGACCTCACGACGTCCGGGCAACGATGGACAAAGGCCTGAATGGGCCGGAAGGTGAGCGGAGCTCCGGTCGTTGACGGGTGGAACGGAATGGTAGCGGGTCATCAGGCACTTGGTCGTCGTTCTACCAAGACCTCGACATCGGAAGATAGAAATGGTAGAAAAACGTACCACATGCGGCCAATAGGAAGTGCCCGCCACCCTTTGGGAAGATTTACTGGCCGTTGATAGAAGGCCTGTGTATATAACGTGAAAAAGCTGCTCTCAACTTTCCCCCCAACCTTTCAAAAGAAAACTTTCGCCACATCTAGGCCTTCTAGATGTGAAGAGGTTGCCGCCCTATGATAGAGTCAGAAAGTCACATGTCTTCTAAATGCCCATCTGTTTAAAAAAAAAAAAAAAACCATAAAAAAGAAATGTCTTCTGGAAACGACTTTTCGAAATGGAGTTGTTTGACCACCTCTAGAAGCGACATCAGGAGCCACAGAGGTCCACCTTTGTTCAGTGGGTTAGAGGACAAGGGATGGGAGATGCTGAGGGGGGGAGAAAAGAAGGTTTTATGCCAGAATGGTCACACTTAGAAGACATTTGCATATTAGAACCATTGTTTCGTGTGTGCCTTGTACTCCTCACTGCTGTATATATAGTTGACAGTAAATACTTTTTTGAAATATCTAGGCTTTCTAGGTGTTTTGAAGTGCTGGATATATGTGCAAAGTAGGGGTAAGTAAAAACACATTGTGTAAATATCTTTTTGTTAAAATTCATATGAAATGTTTTGGGATGGGGGCGGGTTGGCCAAGCCACCTGTCTGAACAGTATGTGCTGAGTTCAAGGTCGGGGGAGGGTAAGGAAGTGCAAAGAGCTCTGTGCCAGTGTGTTTACAGTGAGGCAACATTAACCATTGTCTTTTTTATGTTCGTGCATTTTGTTTCACTTTGAAGTGTATATAGTGTATATAATGGACAAATGAGTCCTCATTTTGCAGCATCTAGTCTCCAGATGTTAAAGAGGTTGCCAGTATATGACAAAGTAGTTAGTAAAATTAGCACATTTTGTACACTTTGTGTTGAAATTCATAGGAAAGCTTGTTTTCTGTAAATGACTTTTGGATATGAATTTGTTCAGCCACCTCTAAGCATTACACATGCTTGAACTTGTCCACTGGATTGGTGGTGGAGAGAAGGAAGTGAGGGAGGGAATGGGTCAGGCCAAAATGGTCATATTTAGAAGATACCTCTCATTATAACCATTGTTACATGTGTGCAATTGCATTTAACAGTGCTGTGTACGTAGTGGACAAGTAAGTTCTTATATGAAATATCTAGTCTTTCTAGATGTTTAGAAGTGCTTGATGTATTTAAAAGTAGAAGCAGTAGAATAATGCTTCTTCTAAATAGCTTTTAAAAACTGATGGGAAATAACTGTCTTTGGAAATGGAATTGTTAAACCTCCTCTCTGAACAGTATACTCTGTGCTTGTTCATTGGGTAGAGGGAGGTGGGAGGGAAGATTGCAAAAGATGATTTGCTAGTGTGTACTAGAACATTTCAGCTTATCCATTGCTCTAAATGTTACATGCATTTTGTTTAACTTTATATATTATGTCTATACTGGACAAATGGGTCCCAATTTTATAATATCTAGTCTCTAGATATTAAAGAGGTCGCCAAAGTATGACAGAAGTAGAGTTAGTAAACTAACAAATTTTGTACACTTTGTGTTAAAATTCATTGAAAGGCCATCTTCTGAAAAGGACCTTTGGAAGTGAAATTGTAAATTGCATCTAGGTGACACGTGTGCCTGTACTTGCCCACTGTTGGATGGATGGCGGAAAGGAGGTACTGGGAGAAACGAAGGGTTTTAGACTAGAATGTTCCGTTCCTATGTAGAAGACACTTTCCGATATAACCATTGTTACATGTGTGTAGATTATTCAACACTACTGTGTATATACTGGACAAACTTAAGTCCTTATTTGAAACATCTAGTCTTTCTAGATGTTTAGAAGTGCGCAAAGTATGTTAAAAGTAGAGGTAGTGAAATAACATATTTTGTAGGTATACCCTTTTGTTAAAATTCATATGAAATATGGTCTTTTAGAAATGGAATGATCAAAATGATCAAACCCTCTTTCTGATCAGTACACATTATTTTATTTGTACTGGTTCAGGAAGAAAGAAGAAAGTGCAAAGGGCTTTATACCAAGACTAATCGTTGTCTGGTATGTCTCTGCCTTTTGTTTTTCTTCGCTGTGTACATAGTGTACATAAAGGACAAACGTCCAAATTTACAACATCTAGTCTTCCTAGATGTTAAAGAGGTTGCCAGTGTATGACAAAAATAGCCGATAAATACATTGTGTACACTTTGTGTTAAAATTCACAGGAAAGACTTCTGAAAACAACTGGAGGAAGTGAAATTGTTAAAATCCCCTCTAAGCATTACAGATGCTTATTAATCTTGTCCACTGGGTTGATAGAGATGAGAAGGGGAAGGGTTCTAGGCCACGGTGTTCCTGTTTAGGAGACGCTTTGCGATTATAGCCTTCGTGTACAGTTTATTCACTGCTACTACATGTATAGATAGTGGACAAACTTTAATCTGTATTTGAAACATCTCGTCTTTCTAGATGTGTAAAAGTGCACAACGTATGTTGCAAGTAGAGAGTTTAACACCTTTTAGGTTTTTTTTCTGTTAATTCATAGGAATGGTTGTATTTAGGGAGTGGAAATTGTTAAACTTGAGTTTTGGAGAGTGAGCTGACTGTTCACTGGGTGGTGGGGAGGGCAGCGGACAGGGAAGGAAGTGCAGAGAAGAGTTCTGTGCCCTTGAGTCTTTAGACAGCTCAGACTGTCTAACGATCATTTTATTTGTGCGTTTTAGTTTAAAAATATTGCTGTGTATTAAAGCATATGTAAGTCCTAATGCCCAAGGTATATTAAAAGTAGAGGTAGTAAAATAATCCCTTAATAAATGCCCTTTTGTTAGTTTTTAGGAAGGGGCTGTGTCTTCTGGGAGCGTCTAAGTTAATCCACCTCTAGAAGCTAGATGTAGTCCTGTACTTAGTCGCTGATATGCTGGAGGAGGGGTAAGAGGAAGGGTGAAGGGAAGGGCTCTTGGCTAATATCTCCATATCTAGAAGACAGTTTTAGATTATAACCATAGGTCTAAATGTGCATTTTTGTAAAGTACCAATGTTTATTATGGACAAGGTTCATTCATTATTTTGCAACATCTAGGCTTTTTAGGTGTCCTGAGGTGACAACGTATGATTAAAAAGTAGAGCTAGTGAATTAACCAGTTTGTAAATATCTTTGTTATAATTGATAAGAAAGCAGCATCTTGGACATGGAATTGTTAAACCAGCTTTGAGAAATGTACATCAGGACTTGTTCATTAGGTTGGCAGCAGGGGGGCAGAAGGAAGTATAAAAGGAAGGGGTGTATGTGGATGTGTTCATATTTTTACTTTGATGATAACCATTGATGTGTGTGCATCTCTTAGCTGTACTATAGGAATACACTGTTAAGTAATTCAGTGGAAACATACCTCCTTGCTAATACTTTAATAGTTTAGATCGGATAATGAATCCGCTTAAAAGCATTATACGTTTGTGTACTCTGTTGCTTTATGTCTCATTTTTAATTGAACATTATGGGGATGTAGTATTTTAATCATAACTCTGCCATTATCTTTATCTGGAGGCCTGTTGCCATTTTTGTCTTTCCTGGAATTTTTGTCTCCAAGAAAGGATTCCATTCTTTTTTCCTTTCAGATTGAGTTGGTGTTGGTATTCTTGGTTACCAAAATACTCATAGCTTTGGGACTTTGAAATGGTAAATATTCATGATGTGTGAAAAAGCATGATATATAACTGTATGATCTTAATTACATAAAAATGGATGCTTAGTTGTGTTTAAATACACAAACGAGACCTAGAAGGACACATCAAATGGTAAACTGCTTGTGATGATGGATGACTTTGTTTTTTGCTTCTTGTGTTCTTTGGTTTCCTATTATGCACAGGTTAACTTTTAAGCAATAAATGTTTATTTTAAAAGCCTTAAAAAAATCCAAATTGCTTATTTCTATTTGTTGTTTTAAATACATAAATTAATATTCACTGTTTCAATCTAGCCTTTATAACTGTAATTAACCAACACTCACAGTATACTCCTACTTGAATATTTGTAGACCTTCCAACTTATATCTGAATTTCATAATATTCCCCACTGTGACTAGATAATAAAGGAAATTGTTTTATACCTGAACAGGTTCTTGTCAGTCCTACAGATTTGTCATGGTGATCTGCTTTTTTGCTGTTCTTTGTAGTTTCTCCCTTTCTTGGTCTTCATGGTCATTTCTGTCTCTCTCTCGCTCTCTTTCTCGCTCTCATATAGCCTTTCATCTTTACATTGTAAAATATTTTGTATAATTAAAATATATGTACCTAAAATGCTATGACAAAATAAATTTTATATGTTTAACAGTCTCAATTAACTCATACCTCCCTGATCCTTTCAAAGGCTTACTTGGTATATGACTGAACAGCTGACAAAAAAAAGCCTTGTATATCACAAGAGAAGCAATTAACTGTTTTCCCACTGTGGGAAAGGAAATAGCTAATTGTCTTACATAAATTGCTAATATTAGTAATGACTAGTTAAAGATCTGAACATAAGGCAAAGTTTGGGAAATTAAATTGTTCTCGTTTATTTTTTATTAGACATACCGTTGCCATTAAAACATTTTATATACATCATTTTCTTTCCACAGCTCTATCTACAACTTTGATGCATCATGAATAGACATAAAATAGACATTCACGTACTGTATACACAAAAAGAATAAAAACACAATTTTTGTGGCTCTGTATATGTGCGTATGTATATTAGAGAAAACAAACATACAATTCTTTTGGATCTGAATATGTACACGTGCATTTTGTAGAAAGCAGTGCTTTAGAGACACTTATTTTTTGTTCTGAAAAGCAATGGAGTGAATAATGGAATAATATCATCTAATATGCCACCCATATTCACATTTTCTCAACTGTCCTCAAAATTCACAGCTATTTTTATTTTATTTTTTCAGCATAGGATCCAATTAAACTATTTTTATTCATAGCTATTTTTATTTTATTTTTTCATAGCTATTTTTATTTTATTTTTTCAGCATAGGATCCAATTAAGACTCATGCACTGTATTTAGTTTTCATGGTACTTTAATCTCCCTTCATCTGAATAGTCCTTCCCTCCTTTTTTGGTGTCTTTTGATATTAATATTTTTGAAGATTCCAACTATAATGTTGTATTGAACGCTTCTCAATCTGGCTTTGTCTGATAGTTTCCTCGTTGTTTGATTCAGGTTATTTGTGGCAAGAATATTGTATAGGCGATATGTATACAAGCAGCATATAATGTCCTTGTTTTTCATAGATACACACTGAATTATTTAAGCATCAAGTATCCAGGTATATGCAACTACTTGCAAATGGTTCAGCAAAAGAACAAAAAACGGTGTGTGTGTGTGTGTGTGTGTGTATCTGTCTATATCTATCTACAGAGAGCATGAGAAAAAGAATCAGATACAGAGCAAGGGACAAAACAAGTGGTAACAACTGGTGAATCTAGGTGAAGAGTTTACCAATCATCATTGAACTAATCTTTCAACTTTTAAAGATAGGTTTGAAACATTTGAAAATAAAACATTATTTATTTTTATTTTGAAATTGAAACATTTCAAAATAAAAAGCTGGAGAAACAATGAGTGGGACAGTGAAAGGCATTTGCTATAGAATTGATAAACTGAGGAGGAGCAGCCATTCAGCCACTTGCTGGCTCTGTGATTTTGGATAAATCATTGAAATATCTAAACTCATATATCTCAACTTCAAAATGAAGATGAAAATACTGAATTTATATGCCATTTCAAAGATTAAAAATGATAACAGACACCAAAGCGCTTCACACAGTACAACTGGATATAGAATACCAAACAACTGCAGATTCTTCTCAAACTGGAAGCCCAGTGCATTCTATTATCTTACAGAAAGACCTGGGAAATGAATAAGGAATATATTCATCATTTTAAAAAGTGATGGAAGTTTAAATTGGTTTGTTGTTCTATTAGAGAAATGAATTTTGTGTAGTTCAGATGACCTTGGTGACTAAATATAATGAAGTTCAAGGGTGACTAGTGTATAGCTTATTAATTTAGGAAGTCAGTAAAAAAAAAACCATACAAATATAAGATGAATAAGGATTCTTATAGTGTACAAAAGGTCATAGAGGGCATTAATATAAGAATGTGAACAATTCAGGGCTGAATCTAAATTAGGAGACTGACACGAGGATATTTAAAGCTAATGTTATAGCAGTAGAGAACTCCCTCTAACTTCAGATTGATTTCACAATTGCCCTGAAACTAGAATGGGGTCTGAAGAATCGATTCATTCATTCTGTGGGTAGATATTTATTGAGCACCTTTTTTTTTTTTCTTCTAAGCCCTCTGTTAGTGTTACAATATAAAAATGAATGACAAGAACATCCCTGCCATCAAGAGGTTCACAGTCAAGTGGAGCAGACATATATAGGCAGTTAAATTTATGTCTTCCCTTGGGGTAACTACTATATTTGGGTGCTCATTTCAAAGCAGCATCTAAACATTTCTTGGAGTATTGGGACAGTTTTGTGAAAGGAGTTACATTTGACATAGAACTTTTGGTTTAGAACAGATGATTTCACATGTAAAAGGGGGAAAAAGTAACTACTCCTGATCTTAAAATATAAGACATTTTAGAGACTTAAGACTCCTTTACCCTTAGATTGTATAAATTCTAGGTCAACAATTGATAAGAAAATATATACTGAAACAAGTTTTTTCTATGTAGACTTTAGATTTGCATTTCTTGGGGATAGAATTTTTGCTGCCTGATTTGGTTGGGGCTTTATCTATGTGTGAAACAAACTCACTAGCATATTGAAGCTAAACTCTAAATTTTCAAATAGTATTTAAAAGATGGAAGTGTCCTGGATGTTGTTATCCAAGTGAAAGCTTTTGCTGTCATTCTTCCTCTTTCTTATCTTCTATTCTTCTTTCTTTTCTTTAAAAGAAATATTAATTGGTTTTGTTCTCTTTTCTTCTTCTCTCTGATCTCTTTCCTCCTTTCTCTTTCCCTTTCCTTCCAGTCTTTAGAAGTAAGGTCTGATGAGCCAGGAACAAAGAGAATTCAGGGTTCAAGAGGCGTCATAATTATCGGTGGGTCTGAGGACTCATTGGGGTGGGGGATCAGGTAATAGAGTCAGACGCTGGTTACACAGGGAATGTGCAAGCAAATAATTATACTAATGATAATGGACATTGACTTCTCACTGTTAGAGAAGAGATTTACAAATATGGAAGTAGTGAAGGCAGATTGACATCTGTGGTGTTGGGTTGGACTCGGAGGCATTAACATGAACTTTCGATTTTTAATAGGAAAAAATATTGATGTAGATAGATGTCTGTATGTGTGTATGCTTATCTGTACACATATTTCCTAGCTTTGTCTTTTGAGAGGGCCAAGAAGCAATGACATGCAGAAGCAATGTTTTCACCAAGCACCCAGATCTTAAATATGCCTCTCTACTCCGAGACACCAGAGTTCTTGGAGTAATGATTGGTTACAGGGGTGGGGCAGTAAAAGTCCAGGATGAGTCGGCACACAACCCTATTTTACAAACCAGTACTCACAAGATGATGGGTTGTTGTCCAAAAAAAAAAAAAAAAAAAAAATTGAGGAGCTGGCCTAAGGAATCTTCACTAAGCAAATGTAGGACAATTTGAGCATCAAAATAAATACTGATAATAACAGATTATTACCTATGGGATAAAATAGAAACCCTTGAGTCCCTACTGACATAAAAAATAAATATTAATTAAACAAATGGGGAGAAGGGAAAGTTCTTCCTTACAATAGAATGCCAACTAATAAATGTAGATGAATGGTGAATTAGAAAATCAGATAACCAACATAACAATAATTGATTTAGATAAGAATTGTCGATGGGTGCTAACTAGACAGTGAAAATTTGGAGAATAGAATAATTTCAGAGTCTTGAAATAGCACCTCCCCAAATACTTATTAATTGCCAAGGGGAAAATGGTAACTTTGCAGTTGTGGTTGAAGCCATCATCTTAACTAAAGCATCACTGGTAATGGAACAATTGACATCATTTTTGTAATATACCTCATAAAATTCAGAATCTGAAACTAATCATAAAGAAATGTCAGATAAGCTAAAACTGAGAGGCATTCTATAAACGAACTGGTCATACTCTTAAAATGTATGAAGTTCACAAAAGTAAAGGTAAGATTTAGGAGCAGTTCCAGATCGAAGGGGACTAAAGGGATATGACCAAAAAATACAACATATATTCTTGGATTGGATCCTAGACCAGGAGGAAAAGATATCTGAAGAGGGAATTATTGGGACCATTGTCAAAATTTGAATGGGATTTGTGTGTTAAATGGTAGTCTAGATGGCGGTATTGTCTTCAGTGTTAATTTACTGACTTAGATGGTTGTACTCAGGTTTTATAGAGAGTATCCTTTTAACTTAGAAAAGTCACACTAAAATTTTTAGAGTTTATAGGGAATCCTATCTACAACTTATATTCGATTAAGTAAGAATGCAATAAAAATATTACACACACATATATACACAGGAGAGAGAGAGAGAGAGAGAAGCAGGAGAGAGTGGAAGGGAAGGAGGAAGAGAGGGAGGGGGAAAGGAGAAGCAAAAGTAGTAAGATATTCACAAGTAGGGGCCCTGGGTACTGGATGAAAGCAGTTATTTATGTTATTTTTCCTCTTGTTAGTAACCAACTATAGATTAATATCTCCTATGTTTGCTTATAAAAGCCTTCTCACCACCTTCATGGAGTTCTGATGTGTTCCAGATATTGAATTATAGGCAAGGAGATTCCTTTCCCTTTTAAAATTATTAATGAAATTTAACCGAGCTTTCTTTTTCCTTTATCTCTCTCTCTCTCTCTCATTTCTCCCTTCCTTCCTCCTCTTTTTCTCATTTTCTTTTCCTTCTCTTCTTACTTCCTTTCATTTTTCTTCTCATCTTCCTTTATTTTAAAATTTTTACTGTTACTATTTTAGGTCTTTTATGCCACTTTATCCCCTGTTTGACATGAATAGAAGTAATAGAGATACATTAAAAAAAATCAAATAAAATGCAAGGCTCTTTTCATTGCTAATTTCTAATTCCTTTTTTAAACGTGTGGGTACGTGTGTGTATTTGGGTATATTCTTATATGTTCACTATCTTCTGTGATTTGAGGAAATTGAGATTTTGTTCTTTTGAATGATTTCCTACAAGTTATTTATATTCTCCATATCTTTCTAAAATTTCAGAATATAACTAATGAAATCTGATTCTTTTTCAAAAAATAGTCTCATTTATTACACTGATGACAATGAACTTATAAAATATAGCCTGTTTTGATTGTGCACAGCAGTCATCAGTTCATTATAAATGAACAAGATTAGAAAAGTATAATATTGGAAATCACAAGTCCCAAATAGTTGATAATCCCTGTAGTAGTCATGAGTTCAGATTTCAAAGAGACCTCCAAAACTTCAAAGCCAAGAGCATTGGTATTTTATGTGTTCATTAAATTCTTTCCCATGTTAAATTACCAATTAATGGAAGTGGTACCCAGACAAACTCACCATGTCCATTCAGTAGCAGATATCTGATTAGGTCTCTTCCTCTTTCTCAACCAATTTACAAGGATCAGTTACAAAAAGTGTTTCACTACCTTGTTAAATAAGTTAAATTTAATTAAATTAAAATTGTCATAGTGGAGGGACAAGTATTTTTATCTTGTACTCTGAATCTATTCAAATATATTTTATTGTAAATTTATTCTGATTAGTTGTAAGATAGTTTGAAGCACTTTCTAGGATACAAATGTAAAATTTCATTTATGTTAAAATCCACATGTTAAATCCCAAGTGATCCTACTCCTTTTTAAAAAAAAAACCTTTTACTTTACTGTAAAGCAATACGATAAAGCAATAGTTTGGGTAAAGAAAGTAACTGGGAGAGGTAGTGGAAGGTAAAAGAATACTGTTAAAGAAGGGTCTTCGTAAGCCTCTTGCATATCTACCATTATGTGGAGATCTTAGGGAAATGGCCAGAAATGCAGATAAAACTGCTAGATTTGGGGATTTAACCACATAGGGAAAATGATCCAAGCACTATTTATTAATTGTCTATTTTGTGCTAAGCATCGTGCTATTTACTTTCCTCAGAACAGCTGTTTGAGAAGGATTTATTTCTTTAATTTGTAGAAGAAGCAAGTTGGAGTGAGAGACTTTGAGTGATGCTTCTAAATGCTCTGTCTGAGATTTGCATTTTTATTTTAACATATATTGAACAGAAGGAGAAAAAAGATAAGAGGTAGGAGAATCCAGGAAAGGGTATAAATGTATTCACTGTAAGGGGGATCTTAGGAGTGGAGTATTGGAGTCCTGAAGTGTTCTTGATTAATAAAAGCTATCTTTCAACACCACCAGCAAAATGCATTAAAAATATTGCAAATATCTGAGGCAACATTTAAGAGCAGAGTTGGTAAGTACAACCTAAAAAATCAAATTTAGGAAATTATGTTAAACTAGACAGTTACCTAATGTCTAATATGGATTTGTGGTAGGCAGGAAGAACAGTGATTAAAACTAAGGGCAACACAATTGATTTCCTAAAACCCTTTTATATAAATGTGCCAGCTACTACTTTTTAGCTTGTCCATTAAGACTAGTTTCCTTTACAGGTTCTTGTTTTGAAAAAGGAGAAAATTTCTTGTTCATGAGCAAAGTTATCTGAGGAGAAATTACATGTGCCCTGGGGATAAGTAAAATATTTCTTATGAATTTGTAAGATGAAATGATTCTTATTAAATAGGTCTTTGATGGATACACAGAAATAATGAAAAATTATGCTTTATTCCTAATAATTAGTTAGTGTATATGAAATAATTATTTTTAAATTTAGACATCAGGTTCTTTTTGCAAATTAGACAAATTGTTTTCTTCCTTTTGATGCTCTGAGACTCAACTGCATACAAATTGAAGGTTACAATAAACCCCTCCAACTCAGGATACCAATGGCAAGTCCAGGTTGTTACCTGTACTTGAGACTGGCTATAAATCAAAGGTTCCCACCTCCCTCTCCTTGGGTTCAATTAATTTGCTAGAAAAGCTCATGGAATTCAGGAAAACCTGTTTACTCACTAGATTACCAATTTATTACAAAGGATATTAAAGGGTATGAATCAACAGCCAGATGAAGAGATACATAGGGCGAAGTCCCAGCCTAAGGAACTTCTGTCCTTGTGGCTCTTGGGTCCTGGCATGGTGACATGTGGAAATGTTCTGGTTCTCCGATGTGGAAGCGCCTTGAACCCCTTCCTCTTGGACTTTTGTGGAGGCTTCATTATGTAGGCATTGTTGATTAACTCATTGGCCATTGGTGATTGATTCAAACTTAGCCCCTCTACCCTCCCTGGAAATCAGGGTCTGGGACTGAAAATTCCAACCCTCTATTCACAGTTGGTGCCCCTGGCAACCAGCCAGCCTTAGGTGCTTTGCAAATGCATCTTCGTTAATATAACTCCAGTTGTGGTGGGAAGGGCTTGTCATGAATAGCAAGACATCTCTTTCACATTTATGGCTCTGGAACTCTGAAGCATTTTCAGGAACCGAAGACAAGAGCCCAATATTATAACAAAAGATACTCCCATGGCTCTTATCACTCAGGAAATTCCAAGGGTTTTGGGAGCTGGAATTGTGGATGAAAACCAAATATATATGAGAAGTATATTTTGGTCATCTGAATATATATATATATATATATATATATATATGAATATATATATAAATATATTTCTTATAAGTCACAATATCCCACCCTTCATACTGTACTGTATGATATTTGAAAAATTGTATAGTGATGAGGAAAAGATAATACAGAAGCAGGAAATTAATAGATTAATTCATTTTGGAGTATTTGTTATAGCTTTATAAATAATATTCAAAATATTAAATACATTTGACCTAAAATATTAACTTAGTGGTATTATTTAATAATGGTCTTTTAGGACTGTGATAATAAAATTAGTTTTTAAGCTTTTATTTAGATTTTCAGATTCAGAATAATAATTTTTAGAAGCTATGTGTTGTGAGTTACCCTGTATTTTTGGTATTAGAATTATTTACATTCCCCTTGTCTGAGTCAATCTAAAAAATAAAATAATTTCTACCTTTTGGAATTCAAATAAGTATTAGTCTATCAGGCTTGATTAAGGAGTGGGTTTTGAACATTCTATATACGCTTCATCTTCCTCCAAGTGAAAATTAATTATTCAATTGAAGTGAAACCATCTGTGGTAATAAAAGTTAGAGACTGCAGACCGCATTTTTTTTTTTTTTTTCGGTACGCGGGCCTCTCACTGTTGTGGCCTCTCCCGTTGCGGAGCACACTCCGGACGTGCAGGCTCAGCGGCCATGGCTCACGGGCCCAGCCGCTCCGTGGCATGTAGGATCTTCCCGGCCCCGGGCACGAACCCGCGTCCCCTGAATCAGCAGGCGGACTCTCAGCCACTGCGCCACCAGGGAAGCCCAGACCGCATTTTTACATCGATTGCCTTTGGTGACTACAGTCCATTCCTACATGATGTTCTAATGTCGCCTGTTGTTGAGGACGCCATCTAGTTAAGTCCTGTGGCAACCCTGTGTTGAGCAAGTCTATTGGCACCATTTTTACAACAGCATTTGCTCACTTTGTGTCTTTGTGTCACATTTTGGTAATTCTCACGTTTCAAACTTTCCACCAGCAAAAAGATGATGACTTACCGAAGGCTCAGATGATGGTTAACATTTTTTATCAGTGAAGTATTTTAAATTAAGGCATGAATATTATTTTTTTAGACATAATGTATTGCACACTTAATAGACTACAATATAGTGTAAGCATAACTTCTATGTGCACTGAGAAACCAAAATATTTGTGTGACTAGCTTTATTGGGATATTCAATTTCTTGTGGCCTAGAACTGAAGCCACATTATCTCCATGGTATACCTGTATTACTCTTCTGTTTACTCTTTAATCTTTGATTTGCAAATCTTTGATTTGCCTTTAGTTTCAATGTTTTATTATAGTGGACTTTCACAAGGGAGGGTGCTAGGATCTGTTACTTGTCCTGCCGTCCCTCCTTTCTCTTCCAGGCAAACCTAATCTGTATGCCAACTACTTGCAAATGTTCATTTCCAGGTTAAATTTGTCTTCTGGAACGCTCATTGGGTAGCTCTTGTTACCTAAAAGCTAACTTGATAGACAATGAAATCTTGGCCTTTGCCCTTAAGCCTGGTCCTTTTATAGGTTGTTTTATATGCCATTCACTATTTACAGCAACCAAATCGGTTTCTAATTATGAAAAATTGGTTTTGTTTCTTACTTATTTAATATTTCTGTTTGTAAAGTTGTTCTTAGAAGAAAATAAAATAACCCTATACTTTAAAAATAACTTCTTAGTTTAAAGTTATTTATGTCTTTAACCCAGAGTGTCGAGTCTTTGAGAAGAAACATGGACCAATCTTAAAATTTTTAGTGTCAAAATGATGCTCTACCATATAATACCTGAATATTTACCTAAGAAATAATACCTGAATGTAGTTTTTGTCATTATACTTTTAAGATAATTTTGCTAATTTCAATTTAAATTTTTTAAATTAGTTTTACTGGATTTATAGATGTACTTAAGGGTAAAAAATAGCCCACATATCTGATTTCCTAATCTTAAAAACGTTATATAGGTATATATTTTTCCAAGTCATCATTACATAGATACAAAATTACAGATATAAAAAATCATCAATACTAACAAATACCTATATGCTGCTTGCTATGCTAGATACTCTTCCATTTACATATATTACTTCATTTAATCCTCACACAACCCCTTGAGGTAGGTAAAATCCCTAATCTGTAGATTAGGAAACTGGGACACATGGCTTAAATAACTTCCCCCCAGAAGTGGTAGGGCAAAATTGAAGCCCGGTAGTGAGACTCCAAATTCTCTGTATAAACTGCCTCTCACAGTAGGATTATGATGATGACCATTATTATTTCCATCATCTTTATTATTTCATATGTTCCTGGTAATTTAATTTCTTTACCACTTTTTCATATATTCTTTCACTGGGTCAAGGTCTCCCGTTCTTTATACCGCTAATTTTATTCTAGTACATTAGCTCCCATCTACTTTCATTCAGCAACCTGTATATCTTGACTAAATACTTCTTTAATACTTAGCTTTCCCATGTTGTTTCCTTTTATTTCATGTGAGACTATGTACTAGAAAATTTCTTATTAAATGTATTTATTCCTATCCCTGGACCGGGATATGCTGGTGCTCATAGAGCCTCTGTAGAGGATGATAGTGGAAGGTCATTTATTAGGAAATCAGGAATCATATTTGATCTAGAACAGTGTTCAGCAAAAGACAGCCAGTGGGGCAAATGTAGCTTCCTGCTTATTTTTGTATGGCTTGCAATTCAGAATACATTTTCTGTTTTTCAATGGTTGAAATAAATAAGTAAAATATTTTATAGCACACAAAATTATATAAAATTCAAATTTTAGCATCCATAAATAAAATGTAATGGAACACAGACCTGCCCATTTGTTTGTGCATTGCCTACTTTTACACTACAGTGACAGAGGTTGGGTAGTTGGGGAAAGCCCTGTGGCCCACACAGGCTAACATACGTACTCTGATTCTTCACAGATAAAGTTTGTCAACCCCCAGTCTAGAACCTTTCTGTTCTAATGTGTTCAGTCCTTCCTGACAAGAAGAGTTCAGTCTCTGCCAGATAGTGTTACCCAGTTCACCTGCCACCAGCTCAGACCTCATGCATTTTCAATCTTGCTCTAATTCTTGTATAACTTTGCCTTATGGAAAAATAAACTATTTTAGGTAGAATGATCCCATATTTATCTATCCTTGTTAATATCCTTAAGCAGTTAAAACTTTTATTGTTGTTGTTCAAAACTAGACTTGTTTTGTGGAACTGAAGTACTAGTAGTCATTTTTAAGAAAATATATAGAAAGAAAATGCGTAATACTATAAGTTAAAATTAATAAGTAATAAAACACTTTTGGTTTTCCTTTTCACAATTCCAGCAGCTTTATAAGGCATTTCTCGTTGTCTAATTATGTATTATTGTATTGTATTTATCAGTGTTATCATCTTTCTAATAGTGATTTTTATTTTCTTTTAGGATTTAAATACGTTACTTGGCATATAATGATAACAGATACTTTCTCTTTGTACTTTCTTTTTGTACTTTGATGTTCAATGTGCAGAAATCTTAAACTGTCTGAACATCAAATACAATTCAACAAGTGATAACATGCTTCATTTATATGTATATCTCCATCTATATGGTAATGTCACAGACAGCACTTAGGGAACCTACTACCACTTGGCTGGGTCTTGTCTTTCTAGCATTTGTAACTTTTATTGCAAATGAAATGTCAAACCTAATGGCCTAAATATGACACCCAATCTGAGATCCCTATCTCCCTGCCATAGGCATGTTCTTTACAGGTAGCATAATAAGCACTCAAACATCTTTTTGATTGTTCATGTTCCTTTTCAAAGTCTTCCTATATTTAGCAGAGAATAAGGCAAAGCAGATCTCCAAAAGTTATTAGACTGAAGCATTTTTCAGGAAATAGGAGGATCCTATTCTTCACTTAAACTTGAATTTGTACTAAGTCATAGAATAAGGTTAAAAGTAATATATTCCACTTCTCAGAAAGCCATATTTGGTAAAATGCCATGTTGATTCTGATATTTACATCTACTCAGCCTACTGTCTTTGTGAAACAAGAGAAGGATTGTATTAGATCAGATAAAATTACAGTGTTAGATTCAGGGGCACCAGTATTGAATGCTTCTCACTCAGCGCAGCAAAGGAGCAGTATTTTGTACTTTCAAACTATTTAAGTATCCATCCGTTAATATTAAGTATGATATTTGAAGTTTAAAATACGCTGAGTGCCATCTTATGCGCTCCCTTGTGTAAACATATTTTTACTCTATGAGGGTTACCCTTGTTGGCACAGAAGAGCCCTGCAAGGCAGAATTGTTTTGCAGTTCAGGAAGAGGAATGGTATTAGTTTTGGTCCCTTTTCAGAAAAGTCAGCAATCAGCTTTGCTCCAGAACTATTGTTGTCAAATTTATTCACTGTCTCCCAACTTTGTAAACTTTTTTCCCCTTTTATCCTTAGAGGAAATTCTGCTCTAATGTCATAGTATTATATACTATGTCATTTCTACTGTATGGCACGTAGAAAAACTTTGTGTCAGTTTACCAAAATTTTCCTGTGAAATATAATGGGAAAATCTTGGAATTTAGAAAATCTCTCTCTCTTTCTCACGCACATACACATGCACACACGTGCGCGTGCGCACACACACACACAATTTTTCAAGACTTTAGTTTTGCTAGGATCTCAGTAGTTGCCATTTGAATCTCGGAGTTGCACAATGACTCCTTTTATTCCTGGCTCGATGCTGTGATTCCCCACAAAGTAATAAATACCATTGAAACAATGGGAGAGTCACAAGACATGTGAGACCTAGGAGTTACTGGGAACAAAAACACATTGGTTTACTATTTCAAAAATATCTCCCCTTTAAACTTCTTGCCAGGACTGTAACTTCTAACTCTCATCATGACCCCCTCTTCCTCTCATTCCAGGCCTTCATGCAATTTAAGCTTCCTACAGTACAGCTCAGATCATGTTTCTCCCCTTCTCAGACTCTCAATGATTTCCCACTGCCTGTTAAATTAAGTACTTAGCTGAGTTTTAGCATTTGAGAGGTTACTAATATGCCCTGACTAGCTTTAAATTTGTCTTTCCTCTTATACATTCCCTGGGCTTCAGCAACCAGAACTTTCCCACTGATTAGAATGTGCCCTCTTAAAACTCTGCCTGTCTACCCATGACTGGCCTAAATTCACAATTTTATTAAGTCAATATGCTCAATTAAAAATGTCATATCTCAGCCTCTCTTGCAAGTAGTATTGAGCAGGTCTCACTGTTAGGATCAATGTTGGTTAAATACAAGTTGAAACGTCTTTAAAAATTAGGCAAATTCGATTGGCCTGTGCCTTTTTGACTTTGACATGTTCATCTACTTTCTGCATGAAATGTAGACATAAAGGTTGAAGCTGTAGGACCCACCTTGAAACTTGAAAAAGCTAAGAGGACCTAAAAGACCTGTACCCTGACATTCTTAGGACATTGTATTAGGCCTGAACGCCTACTTCTTGGCCTAAGGTTGCATCAGAGAAAACATACCCTTATTATTTGAAATACTCTGTTATTTGGATATTTTGTTACATCAAGGCAAACTCAATCCTTAAATGTTGTGGATATTTACAGGTGCCTGGTGGATCCTGCATTGTATACAAATCCAATAAAAAAGGGCAAGAAAAGTATATACCAAAAGATCCAAAAAGTGCAGAGACAAACACGTGTGAAAGAACTTGTACCTCCGCCTGGAAACATACAACTGTGATATTTGTTAGTGAAATGAGCAGAAGGGTGGGTAACACCCAAATAGAAAGAAGGAGATAACTCACATATCTCATACTTCGGGTGTGAATTTTTTTGTGTACAATAGCACCTGATTCAAGGCAGCTCTAGGTTTAAACCACTTTAACAGTTTATTTAGATTGATATTTTAGAGTTTATCATCCTGTTTTCTCCTTGCAAATAAAAACTCAAAACCATTTTTTCCTAATGAATTTTTAGTAAATAATCCCTGTAAAGAGTGTATACCCACACTGTTTCCCATAACTGATCTTCGTTGATGAGTTGGGGGAAATTCATAGTATTGAACTGTTCTGTGCTTGCACAATGCAAGCCTGGAACATACAACCTGCAAGCAATCCACCATGTTCTGGTCCGGGAAGCGAATGACCATTTTCTAAGGCAGCTGCCAGTTCCATATAGTTCACTGGGCATGATGAAGTTATATGATCTTTAACCAACTTCCTAGGCACAACCCAGCCTGGGCACACTGTGCCTGAGCAAGGAATGAGGACCTGCTGACCACATGGTCCTCCTGATTCACAAATGGTTTCGGAGAGCTGCCTACAAAATATGCACGTTGTAGTCTTTACAACAGTGTTGCAAATCTATCTAAATCTAGGACAAATTTTTTTTCCATAATAGACAGAATAGAAACATCTTTGCAAAGTAATCAGTATAATAGCTTATTATCACATCCCAAACAGGGCTCTGAAGATTATAACTAGAAAGAAACTCGGAAAAAGGACATATATTGTATTAAACACATTTCATTCCTAAATATTTGCCCCTTCATCCGATAGGAGAATATAGCTGGAAATTTAAACTACAGAATTATGCCTAGAGACCTAAAAGTCTAAGTTATTGTTTACACAAGTTCAACTAATTGCTTGATGTAAATAATTACTTAGCAGATAATATCAGTAGACATCTGCTTGCTTAATTGTAGAGAGGTTTCTCTTGAGTAGCCTAGCTTCATAAATTAATGCTGAAATTTGGCTGCGTCACAAAGTAAGCAAAACAAACATTGATTGTAGTCAGAAGCCACAGAAATATTGAAAGTCACAGAAATATTTCTGAAATAGACTTTTAACAAATTGTCAGCTTAACTTATTTTCCACCTACTCAATTTACGAACATACATAGTATCCTGGAATTTCCATTTTCAGAGTTTTGTCTCAACTATCATAGTACCCCTCAAATAATTTGATTTCCCTGAGCTCAATTTTTCATTTCCAGGAATATGACACTTCTCTGTACTGTTTTTTACCTAAATTATATATCTCATATAAAAGACTGGAATATCTAGGCCAAATTTAAATGCGATATTCACCTGACAATTTGATGTAATAAAATAATCTAATATATATAATTATTTTGTTAAGCTATGAATGATAAAACTGTCACCATGAAGAAGAATAATTTTGGATAGGACAAGTTTAATGCATTCTAATATTATTTATTTGTTATGTCGATCCATTTAAGGTTTTATGATGCTCTCCTTGAGAAATTCAAAGTTAACCTTTGCTACCTGATACATGTTTTTTCCTCTAAAGATATTCATTCTTCCTTACATTCAATAAAATAAAAATTTCTAGGTTCTGATGTATTTTACAAGGCAAGTTACATTTTTTAACCTCAGTTTTATAATGGTCCAATGATATAAATTGATATTTTTAAATGTTATATGAAATGCAGAAGCAGTATTAAAAATACCATGACCCTCACAATGTCGTATTATATATTATTAATAGCTTTGAGTTTAGAAACAGGAACTCTAGATTCTATTGTCTGATTTCACTGTTTAGTGACTTAAAAAGTCAAAATAATCCAGCATATTAGAAATACGTAAATATGCATATGTTTAAAAGGGAATTTTGCTAATCTATACAAATGGATAAAAACATATTAAACATTGATATTCAAAAATAGATATCAGTACTTTAAAAGTTTTTTTAAAAATATATTTATTTAACTCTGGCTTCAGAATACTTTTTGCATATTTTAATAACATTTTACTTAATATTTTTTCATATTCTAGTAATAAATTTGGGTTATTGAAGAAAACTAATTATTGAGTAAAAAAAGTGTATCTGACCTACATTTACCTTTTGGCCTTGCTCATCTGCAAAATGAAATGCTCGTGGAACAACCATATGTTTATTGTCTAGTGACTATATTTAAAGAGCTCTGCTAAGTAATTAGACATGAGGCTAAAATGAAGATTTTGATACATTTATTATTTGTGACTTTAAAGCGATTGAATGAATATTTGGCCAGATCACTTTGGTCTCCTAGGAAATAGAAATTAGTCAAGGAAAATCTCATAAATATAAAAGTGATAATGGGCTTTCAGAGGCATTCGCAGTCCTTGCTACACTCCAGGAAAAGACTCCAGTGTGTGTCACTGCTCTCTCCAGGGAGCCTGGAATAGAGCTGCTTTATGTCTCTGTTCCTGACTACAGGGCAGGTTATTTATTCTGCTTCAACTTCCTATTTTCCTTCTTCACTCAAAAGGACAAAAAGAGAAAGGATGAATGGGAGAAAATAATTTAACAGACAGCTAATCAGTAAGCAGCAATATGTTGTATTGTCATTTCTTCAAAAAACCTTAAATGAATTGAAATAAATTAGAGAAAAAAGTCAAGCTAAATGTATATTTGATTTTGTTAGTTGTTCAGTAGTCTTAAAATTGCAGAGTTTTTATTTATATATTTGAACAGAATTTATTTTCATAATTACACGTATTTATTGAAAATAAATTAGAAAATAAGAATAGGCAGGAAGAAATCACCTCTAGTGTCAAATATATCCTTAGATAACTGAAAGGCTTTTGATGTTTAAGAATTTGAAAGAGGTAAATACTAATGAGAATTCTGATCATTAAAGTCACATCACTTTGAAAAACAGTTGTAATTAAAGGGTTAAATCAACCAACTCCATAAATAATATATTCTAATTTGGGTGATACTCTCTCCTTTTCTTTTTGTTTTTTAAACATAGTCTAAAAATTTTGCTCTTCATACTTTAGGACATTTATCTTATATTATCATCATTATATTCATTTAGTATATACTTTTAATTCCTCAGTATGGTATTATTGATTTGTGATCCATATTTCTCTTATTGAAAGAAAATAATTATAACCCATTCCCAAGAATCAAGAGAGAGATTTTGATAAAAGAAAAATTTTGCCAAGCTACTATACTTTTATTTCCATAATTTAAACTAAAAAGTATGAGTGTTTTAAAATTATATCTTCCTATCTGTTTAAATGTTGTCATGCGACTCATAAAATCAGATCATCCAAATTAATTCATTTTGTGGTTCTTCAAGTTTTCACTTATTGCAAATATTTATTGAGCACCTCCTATAGGACGGGCCGCATGCTAGTTTTCTTATCTAACACGTGTGTCAGATGATTTTTACCTGTGTGTTATTTATTAATCATAGACTTTTAAATCTGGAGGGGATTTACAAAATTGTAGTGTAAATTAGATTTCTCATTTTGAATATTAAAAAAATAACAAAATAGCAATAAAGTTCCAGAGAATTTAAATGACTTCCCCAGGTGGTTGATAAACCAACTCTCTGAAATAAGATTAAATTATGAACATAGATGTTAAGAAATTTGGCTGTTACTATAAAATCAAACTAAAATGCATTAGAGTTGGCAAGGGAAGGAAAATTTTACTTATAGAGATTGTTTCTACTCAGGAGAATAGGTTTTTCCCTAATTTGTTCAAGGTTGCCATAATGGTTATCCTCAAAATTTCCCAATAGAATTATCTTAATATAGTTACACTAGTTTCAAAGAGTAAGAGATTAAAAAAATTTTTTTACCCAAGTTTAGGAAAGGAACAAATATAAATGATCCTTATAAAAATGCATAAATATAAAGAATACCCATCATAATTCCTCACCTGTAGCTATCAACTAGAGTTGGTTTTGCATAAAACCCATCACTTGGGAGAACTCTTTTTGTTTATAGTTTAAATAAATTGAATGAATTTAAAAAATAAATATGAAGTTGTACATAAAAAAGTCTACACAGGTCTGGAAATAAAATTAGGATTAGTTAAAGTTGCAAATAATATCAAGTAAGGATTAGGGGCAAAGTTTTCAAATGTTCATGTCTTTAAATTTTGCTCTATTGTTTTTAAATGTAACATTCCTTTATGATATCTTTTCAGTTGATTTTATAAAAATAATATATAATTTGTATTATTTCCCATTTTATCTCTGTGTTAGAATGAATGCTTAATTTCTTTCTGAAGAGAATGTTGCCCTGCCAAATGGACCTCTTACTGGAATTAAGTGTGAAACAAAGATTGCAAACAAGTAAATCCATCCCACCCTTGATCCGCAGTGAACTGGCTAACAGGCTAACAGAACCTCTTCCTCTCAGTAACCATAAACTTGAACTCACTGTTGCTCAAAGCCTTTTACAGATGTTTCCTGAGGGAACATGCTCAGTTCTTCCATTTCTTGACCCTATCTAAGAATCTGATAAAGGCTAATAGTGCTATCTAGCAGCTTCCTAGAGAAACACACACCTACAGCGTAATACCATGCTCCCCAATACACAACAATTGTCCAGAGGTTCATAGATTCCTCTGATGTACAAACCCCTACCCTGGTATTCTAAGCTCCTCTTGGATTAGGGCAGACCACCATACAGCTTGCACTGGACTGCATCTTACTAATGCTCTGTGAAATTCCTTTTATTGAATTATGTTCTGGTAAGAAGCTATCAACCTTTATTGAACTGCATTGTAACAAACAGCCCCATAAAATCCATCACAGTGTTTACTGTCAGGATGGTTTTAGAGGGTTGTTTATTACATTAAGCAGTAACTTTCTGTGAGGAGCCACAGAAGAATCTTCTCCATGGTGTTAACATCAGGAATGACTTAGGCAACTGGTTTGTTTTACCTAATGAACACTGCAGTTGATCCCTTTTCCCTTTTCTAGAAAGCTCTGTGACCCTACTTTAAGCCAGGCATAAGAACTTTAGAGGGTATGTTTTGTATGCTAATTTAATTCCTGACCCCATAGTATTTTCCTATTATTATTTTCACATTGCATCATTTTTAAATTTTAATTTATTTCTCGGTGCTGTATTTTGCTTTGGAAGCTGCCTTAACTCTGTTTTAGACATGGAGGGCTATGAATAAATAAAATATTCTGGGCTTATTTTTTTTTCTTTACTTTTTTTCTTTTTTTGGGGAGAGGAAGGGGGTCTGGAAAATTTTTATAGTTCTAATAATTCTCTCCATTAACAACACTTAGAAGTGAAGAGGATTAGGTCATATGCTTATGACCTACATATAAAATCCTGGGAAAAGAACTGTTAAAAAATAAAACAAAAAATAAATATAATATTATGTAAACATCACATAGGACTAATATAAAAATGTTAACCAACCAAATAATTCATCATTTTTGATATTAAAACTAGAGGAAATGGGCTTTGATTGCAGGAAGAAAACCATAAATTGCACATACAGACAGATTATTCACTTAATAAACATACTGAGTGCCACCGCAAAACAGAGCGCTGGACTGCATGAGCACAGGGGTAAATAAGACACCATCTCTGTCCTCAGCAGACTTATGTGACCAGGCAGTAATGCAGCATGGTATGTATAAGGAGGGCGAAGATAGCCTGTCTGGATTTGAAACCAGGGTCTGCAACATATTAGCTGTATAACACCTCTAAGCTTCTTTCTCATAGTTGTGAAGACAAATTACACCTGTGATGTGCTTAGGAGGCAGTTGTTATTTATCAAGTCCTAGACTACTGAAACTAAGAAGGAACACATCACTAGAAGCTGGAGGGAAGTGACACACACACACAAAAAAGACCAAAAAAAACCCCAAAACAATTCTGAAGTGCTACATGTATTAGAGAGACCATGGAACCTCAGAACTGGTGCAAAGAACTATTAGATTGGCCAGTTTGGTACCGGGCTGAAGAGTTTCCAAAGTGCTTTCACATACAGACTGTTCTATTTGTTTCTCACACAGTCCCATCTTCAGGAAGACAAAACTGAGCTTCAGGGAATCTTAGTACCTTTAATACTTCATATTGCATGGCGTTAGATCTTCTGGCTGGAAATGTAGTGCTTTTTATACTCCAGAAGGAGAGCTTAGAGAACATTTAGCAAGACATCTCACTTGAAAAGATTTGCTTATTATGTGGATCAGATCAACCTCAGATCGAAACACTGCCAGTGAAATATAATTCCATACCACAAAAGTCTCCTGAAACAGCCATTTTAGACAACTGAGGCAGATATTAGTATACTCCCCCTTAATACCTGTATGACTGCAAAAAAAAAAAAAAAAATGGGGGGCTTCCCTGGTGGCGCAGTGGTTGAGAATCTGCCTGCCAATGCAGGGGACACGGGTTTGGCCCCTGGTCTGGGAAGATCCCACATGCCGCAGAGCAGCTAGGCCCGTGAGCCACAACTACTGAGCCTGTGCATCTGGAGCCTGTGCTCCGCAATAAGAGAGGCTGTGACAGTGAGAGGCCCATGCACTGCGAAGAGCGGCCCCCACTGCCGCAACTAGAGAAAGCCCTCACTCAGAAACGAAGACCCAACACAGCCAAAAATAAATAAATAAATAAATAAATAAATTTATTAAAAAAAAAAGGAAAAGAAAACCCAAAACTCATCATTTGGCTCCTATAGAAGTGCTTTGTAAAGCTTGAGAAAGTTCTTGTTTTAATAGTACAATTATAGTGCTTACAAATATTTATTTTCTTCTCAGTTTCTAGAAAACATTGTCTATAACAGTACTATAACAGGTTTATTATTCGTAATAATTTTTCAGTGTTGAAGTAATGGTGTTTTGGTTTTCTTGGAAATTGTATCCTAATTATATTCTAAACTAATTGTCCAAAGCCTGGCACTACTTTGCTTATTTTATTTTGCTAAATATTCTGAAAGCTGAATGAAGATCTTGTTCAGAGGTCTTGGGGGCAAATACAATAAGGTTGACCTGTTCCAACTATTACATATTTATAGGAATAGCTAATGCTTAATAAATTGCTATTATCATGCTTTTTATAATTGCTGATAAATCTTTTTTAAAACCTTTTATTGTACCCTGTGCTTAAAGTAGCAGCAGGGACTTAGTCTCGTTTCTGGTATAGCTTAGACCATCACCTAACATTAAGTAGGTATTCTGTAAATATTCAATCAATATCACCTGAATGAATGATCTAATTATTCATTTGCCTAAAGTGTTCATGATTCAAGCATTATACTAAGAAAATGTAGACCCCACAAAATATTACCTGGGTTGTGTGCCTATCAGAAGAGTCATAATGTACCTATCGTCGTTAACATTGTGATAGACAGATTGAGCATACCTATCTATATATGCTCCAGAAAGGGAGATCTGTCACTCTTACTATGACAGAGACAACAAAACAAAACAAAATGTTAGGAATTACCAGAGTAATAGTAAGAGTAAAGAAGTTATAGATAGAACATCTAGGAATATAATCTGTAAGAATTTCAATTTTCTAGAAGTTATCTGAAAACCTCCCAAAATGTATACCTGATGATTTTAGATCTATTCATGGGGTCTGTAGAGTCACTTAATAGACTAAAAAAATAGACATTGATACAAAGTAGATAAATGTAGCTCCTAAAACTTGTCATAGCCTTAGTTTTATAGGTCATTACATTCTTGTCTTTATCAAGAAAAACAGTTTATAACTGTTTTCTATTCATCCTTTGATATAGGTAGAATCCAAGTTTTCCAAGAGGTATTGTGCCCTGGATTTAAAATCAGGTTTAGAGCACATAGATGTCTTATTTTGATGCCAATGTATTCATTCTTAATTAGGACAGGAGATGCTGAAAATTTATTTAGTGATAAAGTTAATACTTCTCTCCCTGTAGCATCTGGTCTCCAGTGGCCTGGAGTCATTGTCTAACCTGAATTTAAGAATAGTTGAGAAAATTGTTCTATATGACCTTGTTTGAATTATTGTCATTGATACAGTAAGTCTCTTTAATTCATCTGGAAATTGCCTGAATATCCTGGTGTCCTTGGACCAATATTTCTGTGAATCCAAATGAAGTATCTGAGAACCTCAGAGAAATACAATTTGATTAGTGCTGTTTTTTTTTAAATTTCAACTTATATTTGTTCCTTCCCAAAAGATTATATACACATATATACAAGCTTATGATTTACAGGCATATGGATTTTTAACAATGATGTAAAACATAAACTGAGCATTTATTATTTGAATTTTAAAGTTTTGATTAGTAATTTATTAACATTTGAATTTAAGTGAGTGATTTTACTTCTTTTTATCTTAAATTTTTAATATTATTAGAAGTATTTTAAATATTTAGAAATATCAGGTCCAGGATAACTGAATAATCTAGACTTTATGTGCAGTTATATTCTAGATACAAAACACCTGGAGATGTAAAAATTTGAAGTGATAAATGCAAAAATTTTATGTTCTAGATGGTTTGTTTTGAGAACAAGAAGATATCATTTAGAAAACTTTAACTATTTAACATCTGTTATATGTTGAAATTAACTACAAAGATTGAATTCATTTAAAATGAATGAAAAAAAATTGATGAACTTTCTTCTAGGCTTTAAGTTCCTTTTGGAAGCAGTTTCTTTTTCCCCATTCAGGGTTAAGTGACCAACTAATTCACCTAGTAACTGCTTTAAATCTCTATTCTCCTTGGCCTCTCATATCAATCACAGTCCTTTTCAGTGTCAACTATTAACTTTACCAACTGAAAGCTAAGGATATGTGACATAAATTATCTTAATTTTTGCTCCTATCATCTCACATTTTCTGTTATTATTCACTCACTCATTGAATCTCCTTTCCTCTGCTTCCCTTTATTTATCCTAGGATATTGTCTGGGAGTCCCCTTGTAACAGCAGAAGAATCTGGCACAAGTGTGGTCCTCTTCTGTCCTGCGGGCAGGTCGCTGAGTAGCCCACGCAGATATCTGCTGGGCATTGCAGTGCCTGTCTAGTCGTGTGGACAGCTCCTCAGCACCCACTGTTGAAATCTATGAATCTTGCCATAGCTTTGCTTTTCTAAGGTGCCTGCATTCCATTCCATGGTTTCCTTATCCTAAGCCTAGTCTTCTTCAGGCCCGTTGGTTTACGGAGGGCATCTGTTTCCTTCTCAAAGATCTCTTAGGGTAAACAGGAGGAGCAATCTCAGGGAAACTTCTCTAGTCATGTACAGTACTAGATGCATTTTACTGGGTTTTACTCTCTCCAATGATCAGGTTTCTTCTGAGAGTTTTAGTAACCTCAGAGACTCTAGCATCATCTAATCCCTACTCTGATCTCTTCCAAATCTCTGCAAGCTCCTTCGAACACCAGAGTGGCTTTTCCTCTTCTCATTTGGCAAGAACTTATCTTCTTATATATCATTTCCTTTATCCTTGGTATACTGTGTCTTATAGCAAAACTGCTATTGCAGACATGTAAGCCTTGCCCTTGATATGTAAAGGGAATTTTCTGAAGCCTTACTTTCAAGACTATGTCTTTTAAGGACTTGAAAAACAGATTCTAAATAGAAACTCAGAGCTAAGTAATGACCTCTCTGAAACTGGAATCACATATGCTCCTTACAGAGATGAGTATCAAGGAGTTAAAGGAGGGGGCGCTGTAAGCCAGTATGATTTACAGAGAGTAAAAAGTACATTTCTTTCATGGTCTCAAAGTATTACCCCTTTTCAATGTGTATTACTTTACTTATTTTTATCCTTAAAAAAGTCTGGGAATTGGATAAAACTCAGTTTGAATCCTAACTTCATTGGAGTCTTAGTTTCCTCTTCTGTAAAATGTAACAACAGTGCCCACCTGGTTGTTATCAGAACTAAATGAGTTAATTAGAATAATTTCTGAAAATAATAACATGCTTTATAACCTGTGCTATTAACATTACTATCAGAGTAGTATTTAATATGTAGTAATTAGCTGTTGTTTGATGATTACAGGTAAAACTACAGGTAAATCACAATCACCGTATTTAGCTTTCAGAAAGCTCTCTCCAGAAGTTAATTACTTTTCTCCAACTTTCCTTTCTTATGTCAAAGCCAACTCCCTTACCTCTGCTCTGAGTAACATGATTTCCTGCCTCCTAAACAGGCCTTTTGTCATTAAATATTTACTTCTGTATTCAGTTTCTCTAAATTGAATTGACTCTTTCTCCTCATGTTTATAAAGCCCTTCTGGTCTAAAAAATATATATATATATTGCTTCAAGCTTTCTTCTTTCTAGTACCAAATTTCTTGGATACATATTAGATATGTGTATTCTTGTGACTGCCCAGCCTTTGAACCTACTTACTAATATTGTAGAACTTCCTTACTTTATGATCTTAGTTAGGGATGGAGCATTTCTCACTAGAGTAGCTGAAAATGTCAGTTACTCACTTCTGTATCTTCCTTTACTGCTAGCATGGGGACACATGATCCAGGCTCCATTAACCTAGCATTCATTTTCCAAAGACATAGTCATAGCTAGTCACTTTCAAGACAGTTTCCACAGTTTCATGGAGACTGAGAGCATAGGACAGTAGTTAAAGTGGTATTAATGGTACCATCCTTCGTCCAGAGCTGGCTGACTTGACAGTGCAAACTTTACTCTCTGGTACTGAGATGTGATGGTAGCGTGTCTTTGCTGGATTCTGACTGTGATGTGCATGGCCCTGAACTTGGTTACCCAGCCTTTCTTTTAGTTCTGATAACTACTCAATATCATTTCAATAAATAACTTTTCTGCCTCACTCAGCCAGAGTTGGTTTCTGTTGCTTGCTACCAAGAACCCTGACTGTAATGAAAGAGTAGCCTACTTTCGCTGCTTCATCCCCTTTCCTTCTGTTCTGCCTTTAACTCACTGCCAACCAGATTTCGTCTGCACTGAAGCTGGTCTCTTCTAGGGCAAAGTGACCTAACTATTGCCAAATAAAAAAGCCTCATTTCTAATCCTGCAGAGATGCACCATACCACAGGACAACATTGATCTCCCTTTCCTGTGAAACATTATCTTCTTCTCCTGATTCTTTTCCTACCCTTGACTCCTGCCTTCCAGTATTATACCTTGTCTCCTTTCCATGGACTTGAGTTTTAATTGTGGCTGTGTTTTGTCATACTCCTATAATTTCTCCATAGGAGAAATTTTCTACCTCTACAACTTCAGTTTCTCTTTGAGACTTCCAACTTCAAATCACAAGCCACATTTTTTTGTTCGTGGGTTTTTTTTCCAAATTTTATTGGATGTCATACCCAATATCAAGCCCAGATTTCAAAATGTTTGCTGGATAATGTCTACACCATATGCACCTCAGACTCAATATGTCCTATATTTAACTTTTCCACCAAACCTCTTCCACATAGAAAATTCTCTATTTTAGTTAATGGCACGTTCTCAGTTACTGAGAGTTGGCAAATATTCCGTTTTCATTTCCTTTTTGCCCCTACTTCTCATTAGCAACACAACTTGTTTCTGTCCCTGAAATCTCTTACATCACTTTTTTTTTTGCCCACCCCCTTGACAGAACCTTGGTTTGGCTCTCATTATATTTTAATTGCCTTCTGTTGTCTTTGATTCTGTCTTCTTTGAATCTATTCCACATTTTTGGCAGCATTATCCTCCTAAAATACAGCTGTGATAATGTTTCTTTGCTAGTCCAAAAAAATCTGTTTTTTTACAAAACCGTGTCTAAATTATTCTTAAATTTCTAACAATTTAATAATGTCTACTGTGGACAGTGTCCTAGGTATATTGGTAACATTTATACTCATAAAAATGGACTTTCTAGCCCACTTTTAAAAAATTGAGTTGTAATTAACATACAATATTATATTAGTTTCAGGTGTACAACATACTGATTCAACACTTATTGCAGTGAAATGATCACTGCAGTAAGACCAGTTACCTTGGCTATTCGGGGTCTTTTGTATTTCCATATGAATTGTAAAATTTTTTGTTCTAATTCTGTGAAGAATGCCATTGGGAGTTTGATAGGGATTGCATTGAATCTGTAGGTTGCTCAAAACTACAATGAGATATCACCTCACACCGGTCAGAATGGCCATTATCAAAGAATCTAGAAACAATAAATGCTGGAAAGGGTGTGGTGAAAAGGGAACCCTCCTGTGCTTTGGTGGGAATGTAAATTGATACAACTACTGTGGAAAACAGTATGGAGGTTCCTTAAAAAACTAAAAATAGAACTACCATATGACCCAGCAATCCCACTCCTGGGCATATACCCTGAGAAAACCATAATTTAAAAAGAGACGTGTACCACAATGTCCATTGCAGCACTATTTAAAATAGCCAGGACATGGAACCAACCTAAATGTCCATCGATGGATGAATGGATAAAGATGTGTCATGTGTATACAATGGAATATTACTCAGCCATAAATAGAAATGAAATTGAGTTATTTGTAGTGAGGTGGCTAGACCTAGAGTCTGTCATACACATTGAGGTAAGTTAGAAAGAGAAAAACAAATACCATATACTAACACATATATATGGGATCTAAAAAAAAAAATAGTACTGATGAACCTAGTTGCAAGACAGAATAAAGATGTAGACATAGAGAATGGACTTGAGGACACGGGGTGGGAGGGGGAAGCTGGAGTGAAGTTCAAGTATCATCGACATATATATGCTACCAAATGTAAAATAGTTAGCTAGTGGGAAGAAGCCGCATAGCACAGGGAGATCAGCTCAGTGCTTTGCAATGACTTAGAGGGGTGGGATAGGGAGGATGGGAGGGGGGCTCAAGAGGGAGGGGATATCGGGGACATATGTATGCATATGGCTGATTCACTTTGGTGTACAACAGAAACTAACACAGTATTGTGAAGCAATTATACTCCAATAAAGATCTATTAAAAAAATAATAAGACCAGTTACCATCCGTCACCATACAGAGTTGCTATATTGTTGAGACTATACTCCCTGTGTGTACATTACATTGCTGTGACTTATTTATTTTATAGCTGAAAGTTTGTACCTCTTACTCCCCTTCACCTACTTTGTCTGTCCTTCTGAGCTCCATCAATCACCCCTATCCCTGCCCACAACCACCAGTTTGGTTTTTGTATCTGTGAGTCTACTTGTGTTCTGTTGTGTCCATTTGTTTGTTTGTTTAGATTCCATATATAAATCAAATCATATGGCATTTTTTTCTCTGATTTATTTCAATTAGCATAATACCCTCCAGGTTCCTCCATGTTGCCACAAATGGCAAGTTTTCATATTTTTATGGCTGAGTAATATTCCATTGTATACATACTACATTTTGTTTATCCATTCATCTATGGGTGGACACTTAGGTGGTTTCCATATCTCGGCTATTATAAATAGTGCTGTAATGATCATTGGGGTATATATATCTTTTTGAATTAGTGTTTTTGTTTTCTTTGGATAAATACCCAGAAGCAGAATTGCTGGATCATATAGTAGTTCTATTTTAAGTTTTCTGAGGAACCTCCATACTCTTTTCCATGATGACTGTACCAATTTACAATCCCACCAACCATAAACGAAGGTTCTCTTTTCTCTATATCCTCACCAACACTTGTTTTTTGTTTTTTGATAATAGCCATGATGACAGGTGTGAGGTGGTATTTCACTGTGGTTTCAATTTACATTTCCCTATTAGTGACGTTCAGCACCATTTCGTTTGCCTGCTGGCCAACTGTATATCATCTTTGGAAAAATGTCTATTCAGGTCATCTGCCCATTTTTTAATTGGGTTGTTTGTTTTTTGATATTGAGTTCCATGAGATTTTTATATATTTTAGATACCAGCCCTTATTGGATATATTGTTTGCAAAGTATCTTCTGCCATTCAGTAGGTTACCTTTTCATTTTGTTGGTGGTTTCCTTCACTGTACAAAAGTTTTATAGGTTAATATAGTCCCATTTATTTATTTTGGCTTTTGTTGCCCTTCCCTGAGGAGACATATCTGAAAAAATATAGCTAATACTGATGTCAGAGAGGTTACTGCCTATGTTTTCTTCTGGGAGTTTTATGATTTAAGGTCTTTTGTTGAAGTCTGTAATCCATGTATAATTAATTTTTTGTATATGGTGTAAAAAAGTGGTCCCAATTCCTTCTTTTGCATGTAGCTGTCCAGTTTTCCCAACACCATTTACTGAAGAGGCTGTCTTTTTCCCATGATATATTCTTGCCTCCTTATCCTAGATTAATTGATCAAGTGAGCATGGGTTTATTTCTGATTCTCTTATTCTATACCATCAATTTGTGTGTCTTTTTTTTTGCTATTACCATAATGTTTTAATTACTATAGCTTTGTAGTATGGTTTGAAATCAGGGGACCAGGAAATCTCTGGTTTTGTTCTTCTTTATCAAGATTATTCTGGCTATTCAGGGTCTTTTGTGGTTTCATACAAATTTTTAGGATTATTTGTTCTACTCCTGTGAAAAGTGCCATTGGTATTTGACCAGGATTGCATTGAATCAGTTGATTGCTTTGGGTTATATGAACATTTTAACAGTATTGATTCTTCCAGTTCATGAGCATGGTGTATCTTACCATTTATTTGTGTCATCTTCAATTTCTTTCACCAGTGTCTTACAGTTTTTAGATTACAGGTCTTTCACCTCCTTGGTTAAACTTATTCCTAGGTGTTTTATTCTTTTTGATGTAATTGTAAACGCATTGTTTTCTTCATTTCTCTTTCTGAGAGTTTATTATTAATGCATAGAAATCCAAGAGATTTCTGTATATTAATTTTGTATCCTGCAACTTTACTGAATTCATTTATTAGTTCTAATAGTTTTTGGTGGTGTCTTCAGGGTTTTCTATATACAGTATCATGTCATCTGCAAATAGTGACCATTTTACTTCCTTCTTTCCAATTTGGATGCCTTTTATTTCTTTTTCTTGCTTAATTGCTGTGGCTAGAACTTCCAATACTGTGTTGAATAAAAGTGGGGAAAGTGGACACCCTTGTCTTGTTCCTGGTCTTAGAGGAAAACTTTGCAGATTTTCACCATTGAGTATGATGTTAGGTGTGGGTTTGTCCCATATGGGCTTTATTATATTGAGTTATATTGTCTCTTTACCCACTTTATTGAAAGCTTTTTTTTTAACATAAATGGAGGCTGAATTTTGTCCAATGCTTTTTCTGCATCTATTGAGATGATCATATGATTTTTATCCTTCATTTTCTTCATGTGGTGTTATCACATTGATTGATTTTCAGATGTTAAACTATCCATCCTTCTATCCTTGGAATGAATCCCACATCATCATGGTGTATGATCCTTTTAATGTGTTGTCAAATTCAGTTTGCTAATATTGTGTTGAGGATTTTTGCTTCTATGTTCATCAGGGATATTGGTCTGTAATTTTCTTTTTGTGTGGTGTCCTTGTCTGGTTTGGTATCAGGGTAATGCTCACCTCATAAAGTGAGTTTGGAAGTGTTTCTTACTCTTAATTTTTTTTTTGCAGTAATTTGAGAAGGATAGGTACTAACTCTTCTTTAAATGTTTAGTAGAATTCACTTGTGAATCCATCTGGACCTTGACTTTTGTTTGGGGAGAGCTTTTTGATTATTGATTCAATTTCATTACTAGTATTTGATCTATTCAGATTTTTTATTTATTCCTGATTCATTCCTAGAAGACTGCATGTTTCTGGGAGTTTATCCATTTCTTCAAGATTGTCCAATTTACTGATGTATAATTGCTCACAGTAGTCTCTTATGATTCTTTGTATTCCTGTAGTATCAGTTGTAACTTTCCTCTTTTATTTCTGATTTTATTTATTTGGGCTCTCTCTATCCTTTTGTACTGAGGAGTTTGGCTAAAGGTTTATTAATTTTGTTTATCTCTACAAAGAACTGGCTCTTCATTTCATTGATGTTTTCTATTGGTCTTTTAGTCTCTGCTTTAGTTATTGCCACTGTGATCTTTGTTATTTTCTTTCTTCTACTAACTTTAAAATTTGCTTGTTCTTTTCTAGTTTCTTTAATGTACATTTAGATTGTTTATTTAAGATTTTTTGTTTGTTTTTTGAGGTAGTCCTGTATCACTGTGAACATCCCTCTTAGTACTGCTTTTGCTGCATTCCATAGATTTGGAACATTTCTGTTTTGATTTTCATTTGTATCAAGGTATTTTTAAAATTTGCTCTTTGATTTTTTTTTTTTTTTCTCAACTCACTGGTTGTTTAGTAGCATGTTGTTTATTCTTCACTTTTTCTTTTTTTTCAGTTTTCTTATTGTAGTTCATTTCTAGTTTTTTACCATTTTTGTTGGAAAAAATGCTTGATATGATTTAAGTCTTCTTAAATTTATTGAGACTTATTTTGTTGGCCTAACATGTGATCTACCCCAGAGAATGTTTCCTCTGTACTTAAAAGGAATGTGTATTCTGATGCTTTGGGATGGAATACTCTTTCTATATCTATTAAGTCCATGTGATCTAATGTGTTGTTTAAGGCCAGTGCTTCTTATTGATTTTTTTTCCTGTGGTTGATATATTCATTGATGTAAGTGGGGTGTTAAAGTCCCCTCCTATTACTGTATTGCTGTCTATTTCTCCCTTTATTTCTGTTAATATTTGCTTTATATATTTAGATTCTCCTATATTGGAGGTATATATATTTATAAATGTTACATTTTCTTGCTGGATTGACCCCTTTATCATTATGCAGTGTTGTTCCCTGTCTTTTGTTACAGTCTTTGTTTTAAAGTCTGTTTTGTTTTATATGAGCATTGCTACCCCAACTTTCTTTTCCTTTTCATTTGCATGGAATATCTTTTCCATTCCTTCACTCTCAGTCTGTGACTATGTGTATCTTTAGAGCTGAGGTGAATTTCATTTAGGCAGGGTATAGATGGTCTTTTTTTTTTTTTTAATCCATGCAGCACCTTGTGTCTTTTGATTGAAGCATTTAGTCCATTCACATTTAAAGTATTTATGGATAGGTATGTACTTATTGCCATTTTGTTAATTGTTTTCTGGTTGCTTTTGTAGTTCTTCTCTGATCCTGTTATCTTTTCTTTGTTTCTTCCCTTGTGGTTTGAAGTATTCCTTCAGTGTTATGTTTGGATTTCTTTTTCTTTATTTTTTGTGTATCCATTGGATGTTTTTGGTTTGTGATTACCATAAGATTCATATACATCGACCTGTATATAGAGCCATCTATTTTAAGCTGATAGATGCTTAAGTTGAAATGTATTCTAAAAACACTATGTTTTTACCCCCCCCCCCATACCCACACACACACATTTTATGTTTTTGGTATCATAGCTTACATATTTTGTATATCCCTTATCTATTTATTGCAGTAATAGTTGATTGTACTACTTTTGTCTTTTAACCTTAATACTAACTTTTTAAGTGGCTGATTCCCTGCCCTTACTACATATTTCCTTTACCAGTGAGATTTTTCTTTTCATATATCTTCTTAGTCCTAGCTGTGGCCTTTTCTTTACCACTTAAAGAAGGAAGAACCTTTTAGATTTCTTGTAAGGCCAGTTTAGTGGTAATGAACTCCTATAGTTTTTGCTTGTCTGAGAAACTCTTTATCTCTCCTTTAATTCCTTGCCCAATAAAGTATTCTAGGTTGTAAGGTTTTTCCTTTCAGCATTTTAATTATAACCTGCCACTCCCTTCTGGCCTGTGAAGTTTCTGTTTAAAAAATTAGCTGATAGTCAATGAAGTTCCCCTTATTTGTGATTAGTTGGTTTTCTCTTGCTACATTTAAGATTTTCTCTTTATTTTAAACTTTTGCCATTTTAATTATGTCTTGTGGCTCTCTCTGAGTTTTGTTTTTTTTTTTTAATATTTTATTTGGTTGCTCCAGGTCTTAGTTGCAGCAGGCAGGCTCCTTAGTTGTGGCATGCAAACTCTTAGTTGCAGCATGCATGTGGGATCTAGTTCCCTGACCAGGGATTGAACCCTGGGCACCCCTTGCACTGGGAGTGTGGAGTCTTATACATTGCACCACCAGGGAAGTCCCTCTGAGTTCATCTTGTTTGGGATTATCTGTACTTCCTGTACCTGGATATATTTTCCTGCCCCAGATTAGGGAGGTTTTCAGTCATTGTTTCTTCAAATACATTTTCTGTCCCTTTCCCTCTCTCTTGTCCATCTGATAACCCTGTAATATAAATGTTATTACACTTGATGTTGTCCCAGAGGTTCCTTAAACTTGTCATTTAAAGAAATTCTTTCTTTTTGCTGTTAGGATTATGTGATTTCTACTCTTCTATCATCCAGATTGCTTTCTGTTCTTCTGTGTTATCTAATCTGCTCTTCATTCCCCCTAGTGTATTTTTTAATTTCAGTTATTATATTGTTCAGTTCTGATTGGTTTTTTCTTATATTTTCTAAGTCTTTGTGGACCTTCTTACTGAAACCCGCCATTCTTCTCCCAAGTTTGGTGAGCATTCTTATGACTGTTTCTTTGAACACTTAATCAGGTAAGTTACTTATCTTCATTTCATTTGGGTTTTTTTCCTGTGCTTTTATTCTGTTTTTCATCTGGAACATATTCATCTCTCTCCTCATTTTGTTGGACTTTCATTTTTTGTTTCTGTGAATTAGGTGAAACAGCTACATCTCATGGTCTTGAAGGAGTGGCCTTGTATTGGAGTTTCCCTTATGTAGACAGCTTGCACCTGGTGGCTTTGGCAGACCAGCTGGCATGGGCATGGGCCAGCGGCAGTCCCTGGGGAGTGCTGTACCCAAGGGCACCTTGGCAGGGTGACGGGCTGGTGCAGGCCCTGCCAAGGGGCTGTTCTTGAGCCAAGGCCACCTTGGTGGTCTATGCCACCTCTTTTGGTCAAGCCTTTTTTTTTTCTGACTGAAATGTTATTTTCCTCATATCAAACTTTCATAGCCTTATACATCTCTAAAAGCTTAGTTGACTTCCTACCTTTTCTAGGAGACTTCCCCAAATTATACATGTAGGATTTATATTGCTTTTTCTTATAGTCTCATGGAATTTATTATCAATATTTGCATCTTTTTCCTAACATGGTACATCTTATCGTTATCTTTTCTATAATAACTAGACATAGCGTTTCTGTCAGTGTCATTTGGTTGTTTGAATATAAGTAAATTTTTATCCAGAGAAGCATATACAGTGACCCTTGAACAGCATGGGTGTTGGGGAACCAACTCACTGCACAGTTGAAAATTCACGTATAACTTTACAGTTGTCCCTCTGTATCTGTGATTCCACATCCCCAGAGTCAACCAACCTAGAACTGAATGGTACTACAGTACATATTTACTGAAAAAAATCTGCATATAAGCGAACCCATACAGTTCAAACCTGTGTTGCTCAGGGCTCAACTCTACCTCTTTTCTCTGTGTACGCTGTCTTTGCAAAGTAATTGAATCCATGGCAGACATCTCCCATAATGATCCAGTTCTGTGATCATTGCATTTTCCTTAAAATAATGGAAGTAGAACCCAGGTTCCATATCAGTTATTCATTGGAAATTAAAAATCAACTCTGTTTCTGTTCTTAATATTGTGAATATCATAAAGTCTGATAAGGAAAACCATCAAAAAAGAACTCCTTTCTCCAGTATAGAAAGAACCCTGACCTAGTTCTAGCTCTACACTGGTTTAACCTCAGATAAATTATTTAATCTCCCCAAGCCTAAATTTGTTTACAATACTAATGGGGCAGATGTAGTAGAATTACTGTAAATTTCCAAAAAGATAAGCAAAAGCACTATGAAAGCTGTAAAAATGTTATTTGTATATGAAGTGCTACACTTATTGTGGTTATTATTGTTCAGCGTTGCCACTGCAACCAATCAAATCTTGTTGATGTGCTGCCATCTAAGACCCTGTGTTGAACTCAGTGTCACTTACAGGATATCCTGACCCTTGTATGAGGAACAATGCCCTCTTACTTTTATATTTTCATTTTTACTTTAGAATTATCTTCCTGCTTGTTTAGTGTTTTGTTTTGTTTTGTTTTGGTTTGTTTTTTTTCCCCACACGCTCCTGGCCTGATTCCCCTTATGGTTGCTATGTTTTTGGTAGTAAGGTTTTTACAGTTGTGTTTTAGTCTGAGGCAATTCTTGACTTACTCAACAAGAACCCAAACTATGAATCCTATTCTGATTTTAAAAGAATGTTGATTCTAAATCAATTTAGCCAGTATATATATTAAAATGAACAATGTAAAACGTTCTAATATGGTATTATAGATGACAGCTCCTTATAAGAGTGAGGGGTAAGTCAAGCCAAAATATAATTGCTGTACAAAGAAGAATTTAGTAAATGCCTGTAAGATGTAAAAATAAAATTCTACAAGAATTCAGAATAGAAGGAGATCAGATCTGAGACAATAATAACAGTCATAAAAGTCTTTGTATAAAAGAGGTAACATTTGGGATGAATCTCAAAAATTGAGAAAAATTTTATTGATTGTCACAGGCATTCTTAGCACAGCAAGTCACATCACATAAATATGAAAAAGGAATATTTTCATCAACATTCATTAACAAAAGTATGTAGTAGAAAACACACACACATACACCCACACCTACGCAGATAATAGTTATCTGCACGTGGACTGGAATTTCACTGGAGTAATTTATGATGCATCTTATTATGAGTTTTCACCATATTCGTCAGAAATAAGGTCAAATATGCAATCCACATCCTTTGTAAAGACCGTGGCTTACTTGTACGCTTGGACTTCATTGGAGTCTTTACCATAGGAAAATCTCAAATTATTTTTGTTGCCTTGTAAAATAGCTCACATGCCCTAGCTACAAAAAATAATTAGGTTATCTGAGAACTTACCCTTGAATATCATTAAGTAATGGAAGAAATTTATACTGAAGCTGTTACATTTATTTCTTCATGTTCCTAACTATATAACTTAAAATATTTAAAATAAATTATTAGGTGTTGAAGTCTGTGTTTTTGAGCCCCAGTAAATAGTAGTTTCTGTGATTTTCACTAACATATCTATATTAAGGGAGTTATTAACACTCAACCCTGATACATGTTTCAGCCATTCAGAACACTGCAATGCCAATTAGTAAAAATAGAGATCAAAAATATTTGTTAAAATGTGTGTGGACAGGTGACTGTTGTTGGATGTGCTATGTCATAGCCAATATGGCCAATATTAAAATGTTTTTACATGTTTGGGATATCCCCTTGGGCTTCTCCAAGTATTGGTATTTCTACTTGCATAGAAGTCAAATACATAAAGTACCGGTATTTCAGCAGGCACACTGCTATTTTCGAGACCTGCTAGGGGTTTGCTAACTTTTTGGGAAATTTTGGGGTACAGTGTTACAAGTAACACTACAGATCTTCCTTACAGTCTACTGGAGAATATTAATATAACCCATGAGTAACAGATGGAAGAAGTTGATTTCATGAGAAGCTATATTTTAAAATCAGATGTCTTAGATTCTTATATCTACTGTGATTTACCCATGTGCTCTGCTGCCCAAGATTTTTGTAATGCATCCTTTTTAGTTATTTTCATTATTACTCACTAGTATAAAAACACTAATACTTTTATCTTCATACTTAATGTAAGAAAATATATTCAAAGATGTATCTCCTATCCATCTCTTAGATCTATCTACGTGGACTACTGGGAGCCATAGCCCACCCAGAGTCTTTAAACTCTGTTGATTTCCCACCATACTTGTTTACCACTCTACAGTTATTCACGACGTTTCTCTTACAATTCTGCAATGACTTCTTGTTCCTAAGACAGAGTTCCTATTCTTTAAATGGACCACCAAAAGTTCCAGTATTTCTCTTCTCCCTTGCTTCTTGCCCAACAAGGCCAATGCAGCTGCAGGACGAACCTATCTATTTTCTAAATTCCCTAAATTTGTTAATTTACTCAAAACAGAAGTACTCTTCTTGATTATAGTTAACTATGGAAGTAAGTAACTAAGATTATAATTAACTATTCAACATGGAAGAATGAAAAAACATGTTCAACTGCAAAACCTAAGGGTCAGAGATTAGATTTGTCTCTTAAAAAAAATCTTTTTATTAATACATTATTTGTTTTAAGAGTCTTCTTGAATATAATCATAAATATATTTTCCTAATGAACAGATCTCAAATCTTAGTATTTAAAGAATCATTTATATTGGGTTGGCCCCAGAGCCCTGCTTTTAAAGATATTTTTCCCTTTTTAAAATTAATTAATTAATTTTATTTTTGGCTGTGCTGGGTCTTTGTTGCTGCGTGCAGGCTTTCTCTAGTTGTGGCGAGAGGGGGCTACTCTTCATTGCAGTGTGCGGGCTTCTCATCGCGGTGGCTTCTTTTGTTGCGGAGCATGGGCTCTAGGTGCGCAGGCTTCAGTAGCTGTGGCATGTGGGCTCAGTAGTTGTTATCTCATGGGCTCTGTTTTAACTAGAGGAAATTAGAGAAGAGAGAAGCACCCTGTGCTATTGTAAAGAAACAGCACAGCCTTGGCGGCTGATGCCAGAATAAGGAGAGTCTTAAGTGGCTGAGTGAGGAATTGTGGGAATACAGACAGGGAGGACAGAGGCAGAGTTTGGAGGGTCGTGACAACCCACCTACTAATCCATCTAGGCGTTACTGTAATTTTTATTAATTACTATAAGAAACAAGATATTGGTAAATACATAAATTTGATGAATTGTTCCTGTGGTAAATTGTTGCTTTTAGTGAATTGCCCATTTTGTGAAGTGGCTTTCAGTGCCTTGAGCCATCTATTTTAAGGCAACCTCACCCTTCCCCTTATTATTCTAATCATACTCACTTTCTTTGGGCTGCTCCAGTTGCATTCCCTCTGCTTAGCAGCATTTCTAAATATTTCCTGTTGTCCAAAATCCACTTCTTACTATTCTTCAGAATAAACTCTGTTACCCTTCAGATACAGGCTTATAAGTCAGTTCTCTGGGATTCTTCCTTAGTTCCTATATCGATCACAGGTCCTAGTTCAGAAAAGAAATCTACTCTAACAATTCTACACACAAATGGATTTATTAGAGTAGTGCTAACTCTTGAAAATGAAGAATTGGCTGAAGTAGCAGGCTATAGGCTGATCCTTTAAGAACAGTCCTGAAACCATACCAAAGAACTGCACTGCCAAAGGAGCTGTGTCCTCTGTCAAGATCAAGAAGCTTCATTACCAGAAAGTTGCCACCAAAGCTCCTGACCCCAGAACCACACAACCCCTACCGTGATTCACATCAGCAAAACACCTGCCAGCTGTCCTTACTTTCTCCTTATGTAAATACATTTTGATTGGCAGGGCCTATCCTAGCTTCTGGGGAGACTTGGGAATAGAATTGGAAGCTTTCCATCCTCTGTTAGACAGGTAGGCATTCTGAAAGGGGGTTGAGAGAGTCAATTCAAAGAATTCCCTAAATTTGCCCTCTACTGGTTCCCAGCAACACGTGGCTCTTGAGCCCTTGAAATGTGACTAATGTACCTGAGGAACTGAATTCCTTACATTATTCAATTTTAATTTATTTAAATTTAAAAATTGAAGCAGTGCAGTGTATTTTTCTGTTAAACATAACTTTATTGTTTGGGGAAGACTGTTTCACTTCAGCCATTGCACTGAATAAGATATTGCTGCTTAATCCTAGTGTGTATTTATATATATATATTTTTAATTGTGGTTACCAGAAAATTTAGAATTAGATATGTGCCTTACCTTATATTTCCACTGGATGTTGCTACTGCAACCCCCTAGATAGGGCTAGTTCTCACTGTGTGTCCACGGAGTACCCCATATTTCCCTAATTTTGACATTCACATTTTTTATAATAATTGCTTCTGTATATGTCTTATCCCTTGGCTTGTAAAAGTAGTGGGAGGAAATACTGTCTCTTCTTGTCCCCATTATTTTCCCTAGCACAATGCCCACAAAAAATGAACAATAAAATTATACCAAATGAATGAGTGTGAATAGAATAGACATTAAGAAAAAGAGCTAGGGACCCATGAAGCTTAAGGTAAACCTTCTGTTAAGATTTTATTATTTTTTTAAATCACTGAAAGCCATTACTTTTAAATAAGTTGTTGAGATTAACCATTAATTTTCATAGTTGAAAATTAATTCATAAAGTATTAAGTCAAATTCCAAATGGCTGATAATTGAACATATATTTTCTTTATACATCATATTAATTTTTTTATTAGTTTTCTTTTTTAAAGGAGAGAGAGAGAGAAATGAAAAAGAGCTTTCTGGGATTTTTCATTAGAGATGCCACACCAGCACTGTAATTTAAAAAATAGATTCACATATAGATTCAACAATGTGGCATAACCCAATGCTACCCACAGAGTGTCTCAAGGAGTGTAAAATCATATTTTTCTGTTTCAATATGAGAGGAAATTTATAGTGTTAATTTTCATACAAGTGAGAGATTAAAACAGTTATTTTGACAGTGTCATAAAACAAAGAGGAAAAGTATTTAATAGGAAGGTATTTTTTTTAATGAGGAAGCCCTTTGGAAAATAATGTTTCAGAATTCTCATGCTTTAAAGGCAGTGGGGGAGGAGACTATTTCTTAGAACTTTAGGAGAGTAGTAATAGTGAAAGTAGAATCTATGCCATCATGTATATTATATAAACATAGAAATGCATGAGCCACAGGATGAAACATGAAGGTGGGAGTGTCAGATGTCATGGGATAAATATGGTACTAAAAGGAGTATCAATTTTTTTCAAAAAATTTTTTGAGGAAATTGGGGCACAAAAAATTTTTGTAAGAAGGTCTCATCAGAAAATAAGACCAAATTTAAAAGAATCTACTTTAAATGTATCAGTTTAAAGGAACTTTCAGTCTAAAGGAACTTCGGGAGTTTAAGCAAGAGAGTATTTATTAGCTGATGTAATGACAAAATATTTCTAATCATTGAATTGTCTTCTACATTCTAAAATAAACTGAAGAAACATTTTTAAAACTATGTTGCATTAAGTGATCCTAAGTTGATTTAGTAGTAGTAAGGATTTTATGTTCCAGCAAACAAAACATCAATGCTCCTAAAGGCAGAGTTACTTACTTCTTTGGGTCCGTACACATTTTTCTTCCTCAAGGATATGTTTTCAAAATGTTTTGACAATATGTATGATTAATCTACTTATTGTTTAATTTCTTGACATTCTTTATGTTCTGTGTCTTTTTTTTTTTTTTTGGTAATCTTAAATTTGCAAAAGAAATTATATTTTCACATTATTTTGTATTTAACTGAGGATGTTCCATATCACTGACTATTTAAAGTAACTAAATATTTCTTCAAGATTTTTTTGAAAGATCTTTTGGATGATATATTTTTATGAAGCTAATAAAACATTTCAGAAATGTCCATATGGAGTAAAAATAGATCAGTTAAACAGCAATGACATTGCATTTAGGGTGAGTCATTTATAAATGATAAATTAATTAATCAAATAATACAATGCTTTTTAGTAAGTGTACTGTGCAGTGGCAGGGATGGGAAAAATAATGTGTGATTTGGGTACATCTTCAAGGAGAGCACAATCTAGAAGCATCTCCCTTTCCATCCATAGCCATATCCATCTTTAAATGTCTCCCAAATCTAGGTGGCAGGAATAAGTAAAAACAGACTTGGAGGAGACCCATACCTTTGGACCCTTCAGCATTCTCATGAACTTGTAACTCAACAGAAGCATTAAAAGCTAGAGTTATATTTTTAAATTGTTGCTGAAAACTTTGTATCTTAATACCTAAAAACTGACCAGTTATAGAAAAGTTAAAATTTTTTATTTTGCAACCAGCATATAATCTATCATAAACAATTTTATTAGCCTGACATGAAACAAGTAGAGTGGATGATTTGTATCAATGTGGAACACAGGCAAGGAATAAACATTTCACAAAATCAAATGGCAATGAAAAGGTAGTCTGTGTAGAGAACATTAAATTCTCTTTAAGACAGATTTATATTATAGTTACATATGTACATTAATTTTACTCATAGGTATGTTTGATTATTTTAATTGTTAATATGCTGTTAATAAACAATAAGTTAAAGTATATTTCATAAGGTTGTATCAGTTATTAACCAACTACTATTGTGATATTTATAAGATCTAGTTTTAAAAAGACCCTCAGGTTTTTAAAAAGTATCCAGTTGGCCAAATGGAGCAGAAAAGTATTAACAAGAAAATTTATAAGCAGCATTTACTGAAAGTTTACTGTGCACCTGACACTGTGTTAAATACTTTATGTGAACCTGTCTTAATGAATCTTTACAACAGCCCAATGATATACCTACTTTTCAGCATCCTCATATATAATGCTGCTCCCTAAATAACTATTTCTGTTTGGACATGCCATGCATTGTAAGAATTACATTTATTTTTTTTCTAGGGAGCTGCTAACCAAATCACTGTTTGACAGTGATGTGGCAGGTTGGCTCAAGCCCGCATCTTGATCAAAGCAGAGTGAAAATGGATCTTCCACTTTATATGTAGAAATAACCTATAAGCTCAGCCTCTATGAATAAATGAATGAATGATTCCTATTACCACACTGAAGTATATAGGATCCAGGACTCAGTCACAAAACCTACAACTATTTCAGTTGTAGATGAGAGAGATGAATTAAATGAAATACCTGTTGCACATGGAAATACAAGCTGTCATCAATGTGAAGTTTTATACGAGTCTTAAACTCACATTTAAATTCATAGATTGTACTAGGGAGGCAAACCTTGCAATATCAGGCAAACTTCGATTTTTTTTTTTTTTTTTACACTGGAAAAAATATATCAGTTTTTCCTGTTAGTTGAACTATTGTTGTAAACTCCTGGCTGCTGATATCACAGGATTACAGATTTGACTATCTATGAATATTCTTAATGTATTGGTCAGTGACATATATGTGGGGAGGTGGCGGTATTCTTGAATGTGGTCGTAAGTGCTCTGCTGCAAAAATTTTACTCTTTCCTTCCCAAGTGACCTCAGTAGATGAAGTATTTTTTAAGATAAATTGCACTGTGGTTATCATATCGAAACAGCTTAAATATAAAAATAATAAGTGATCAGGTATGATATGATTATTAATAGGTTATTACAGTTTGTCAAATTGTGAATTCACAATTTTTTCCCTTGTGATGAGAACTCTTAGGATTTACCCTCAACAGCTTTCCTATGCTTCACACAGCAGTGGTAACTATAGGCCTCCTGTTGTAATTACATCCCTAGTAGTTATTTATCTTCACAATTCTTAATGAGGCATAATACCCTGCTAAGGTAGATGAAGTTGCTCTTCATAACTCATGTTTCAGATTGCCCACTTTACTTCTTTTGGTTCATCAGGGCTGAAATCCCATTATATACCAATCTCATCTTATTTTTAGCACGTTTTATCTCATAAGTGCCATGACTAGAAATATGCCCAACATAGATATCGATCTCTATTGGTGCCCTGCTTATATTAGCTAGGATGTTAGTTTGGCTGTTGTGACAGAGATCCAAAACAACTGTCAAAAAAAACACACACAAAAAAGACCAAAATGGTAGGAAGAGTCTGTCCTACAGAGTAATCTGACTCCATGTTTCTTTTATCTTGCTCCTCTATTGGGCTTAGGGATTACTTTCCTTTGCGTGGTTCAAGGTGACCCTGTGTCATACTCCCACAATATGGAAGCTGAACACAACACTTTGACTTGCCTCTTTTTATCCACATCTTAGAATCATGGTCACACCTAGCTGCGATGGAAGCTAGGAAGTGTAGTCTCTGCTCTGTGTGGTTATAAGCCTCTATGAAATACTATAGTTTCCATGATTCTGGGAGAGAAGTGGAATATGCATGATGCGAGACCACTAGTAGACTGCCGCAATGTCAAGTATGTTTCTCTATTGTCTAGAGAGGCAGGATAACATTTTTGTTGTCTATGTTGTTCAAGAAAATTTCAAAGGCATAATTTCTACAAAGGACCTTGAGCAGTAATGTTGAACTTCAAAAAATATAATCACTGACTATGGATTCAGGAATTAAAAGAAATTGAGACTATGTTTAAAATATACTTCCTTGGTTTTCCCCTTTCCCCTATGTAAGCTGTAAGGCACCTGAGGTCATTAGGGATCCACAGGAAACAAGTGAATATCACTGAAATAAAAGTCAAAGAAAACTGGGAGTTCATGCGAGAGAGAGAGAGATCCGTAGTTTTAATCTATCTATGGAGATACAATTTTCTTGGAAAGAATGTTGATAAAGAATAATGGTTTTGTCCCTAGTATTAGGATACTGTGTTAACAGTAGGTAATAGCTTCAATTATAAGTCTATAAAAGACATTGAAAATGAGGCACATCCACAAATCTTGCTGTATAATCTTGGAATGATTGAGGCTTAAGGATCCTTGAGTTGGACATTGCATGAGAAATTATTTTCAGTAATCAGTGGTTCTTACACTGGGACAACGTTGCTCCCCGAGTGACATCTGGCGATATCTGGAGACGCTTTTGGTTGCCACAATTGAGAGAGGGCAGCTGTACATCTAATGGGTAGAGAATGCAAGGGGGCCGCTTGATATCCAGAAATTTCCACAGTAGCCTCCACAGAAAAGAATTATCCATCTCAAAATGTCAGTAGTGCCTTTGTTGAGAAATCCTTGTCTAAATCATACAACAATGTGAACTTGCTCTCAGCATGGAAAAAAAAAAACAAAAACCTACATTCTTTGGTCACATGCAATCCATTGACCTGCTGTGTCTGTAGAGAGACTTCAAAATGTATTTGTTAGAAAGTGGTTGTTAAGAAAAGAATCCTGTTGGATTTGAAAAAGGGCGTGTGATTATCTGACAATTGCATTTTAAAGTAGTTACTTAGGTTTAACCATTTCAGTATTCGTGAATAATTACCAAGTACACTGGTTAGTTTTGAAATAAATCAGTGTCAACTTTTGATCCTGGTAATAGCTAGGATTGGGGCACAAAAAATTTTTGTAAGAAGGTCTCATCAGAAAATACTATAGCAGTATAAATGTGTATGCTTCTCTTTCAATTTGCTACACTTTGCTATAGCTACAGATTACTTTAATAAGGAGATAATTTTATCAAATAAAGTTTTTTATAAGTGTTTCTGAGACAAAGCCCCATTTGAAAAAAAATTTAATTGTATTGTAACTTATATTTATTCATTCAACAAATACACATTGATTGCCTAGTACTGTTCTTTCATTCCAGGTATTGGAGCTGTAGCAGTAAAATAACTGTCCTCATAGAGTTGGATAATAAGCACACACACTCATAAATATACACCCATACCCCTACATACATCTATATGTATATAAGACATACACATGGATAAAAGTATATCTGTGTGTGCATGAATATATGCATACGTGTGTGCTGTGTTAAAATATGTGTGTTTATATTCTGTGCTATGTTAAAAAAAATAGGATAAGTGGAAAACCCAGTGCTCATGTAGGAGAATAAAGACCTCTGTGACAAAATAATAACTGAGAAGATATAAACACACTGATCAAGTAGCAGATTTGATTGGTACTTGGTTATTCCTTTAAAGTCTATACCTTTTTGATCATAGTGATTACTGCCTGTTGAATCTAAAATGCACCAGATATGAGTTTAATAGTGATTAGTGATAAAAAATTACTGTCTAACTGTAGAAAATAATGTTTTGAGTAATAGAATTTGATAATTCTAAAGTAGGTAGAAAGCCTTATGAACATTTTATAATAATATATGATTAGTGCCTCTAGATGTCAAATTATTGGCTGGGATATAATTTTAATGACGATGATTAAATAACTAAAGATTTTAATAAGAAATAATATGGTTGTCAAGGCAAGCTTATTATTACTGCAATTTATAATGTGAGACAATCTAGTCATTTGTCCTTTATAAATGTAAAGCCTAGGATTGGTCTCTGTCCTCAAGAGGGCGACTTTAAGAAAAAGTACACTAAAGGATCTCGTAGAGCACAGTGTAGACACAGAGTGGAGAATTATCTCCACCTGGGGGAAGTGAGGAAAGACCTTTGAACTGACTTTTAAACTCATCAACAAGCTTGCGTAAATGGTGAATGAGATTGATTTAAACCACAGAAGACTATAAAACCTTTAACTTCAGCCTGCTTTGCTACAACAGTCCTGAGGGTCTCATTTAGATGTAGTATATCAGCAAATCCCTCCCCAGCAAACGTGTGTGTGTTCGTGTGCGTGTGCGTGTATATTACAGTCCTTTTAACTTTCTTTATATTTGAAACAGAATATAAAAATTTCAATTGGTAGATAAAGGATCTACTTTGGTTAATTTCTTGTAAATAAGTCCCTTAAATCTTCCTGCCAGATTCGAATATTTGCTTTATATGAGGATTTTCTACAAGTAAATTAACTGAAAAAAAAAAACAAAGCACTGTTATTTTAATCATTAACACATTCCCATAAATTAAGGCATCATGCTTTCTATAGAATGTGTTAATATCTTTCTTTCAATACATGAACATCATGAACAATACGCATTCTCCTAAAATGTACAGTATTGGTTGCTGGAAATATTTTTTTAATAAAAATTAGTATGGGGTGTTATTTTTGACATAAATCATAACTGAAGAAAAATACTGAAATTGCACTGTTATTAATATTTATTTTTGCAAATAAAGTAGAACATTTTTATGATCTTTACAAATGAAAGGCAGCATGTAAAGACTCTTCAGTAAGGACATAATGTCCTTATATTCCTTAATCTAGCATTTTTAATCTATTGTCTCCCACACAGATAAATCAAAACAATATTCTTTATTGTATGTAAAAATATTTTTAAATTCCCTGTGATTTACAAGACTACTTATTTTGAAATTGAATGTGCAGTTAAATATTTACTTATAGTAAAATTTGAAGGCACTCTTAAGTTATTGAGATATTCTGAATATACTTGAGATGATGTGGTAATTAAATTTTCCCTTTAATTTAAAATTAAAATCTTGAGCTGACAGTTTTGCTCATTAAAAAGCACTTGGGCCGATTACTGTCTATAGAATATACACACACATTGTTTCAGGAGGAAATACATGACCTCAATTATTATTAATATCACTTTATTTGATATATCTCAAGCCTCGTTAGGAACACTTAAAAGTATTATCTTCAATTAAAGACATTTCATGCCTCTTTAACCTGGGTTCAGTAAAAATTAAGTACATTATATATTAGTGATGTTGAAAACAACTAGTGGCAAGAATTCTTAGCATTTCCATGCAAACTGACAGTGGGAAATAGAGGGCAATCTAGTTTTACTCCTAAATTTTCACTGACATTTTTCTTATGCCAAAATCTGTACCTTGATTTGTAATTTCTCCCTCTCTCTGTCTCTCTCTCTGTCTGTCTCTCTCTCTCTGTCTCTGTCTCTCTCTCTGTCTCTCTCTCTCTCTCTCTTTCAATCAGTTCCTCTTAGGTTTTCTTTATTTCTCATTTTTGTCATTGCTAGGCTCTGGAGATATAACAAATATTTTTCGCAGGATTATTAGGCATTTTACTCCTTCATTCAACAAACAGTTATTGAGCACAGCTCTGTACCAGGCACTGGAAAAAGTACTGGGAATAGAGCAAAGAATGTGATAACATGAGCCCTAGCAGAAAAGACAGTCTTTAAATAAAGTTTAAAGCCAAAACTTACTCCTAGGACCTCAACTCATATAGGGATGTTTGTTTCTTTTCAAAAAATGTTTCTTGAATACAGCCACAACAGTACAGACAAGGCCTTGTTCCCTTGGAACTGAAGTTCTAATGGAAAAATAGTGTAGGGAGACAGGTGAACTGGAGACAAAGAGGGGTGACTTTGACAGATCAAGTGAGAGGCTCTCTAAAGAAGCTTAGCTCCTGTTTAAGTAATACGGCCATCGGCCACCGATACAGACGTGCCTATTTTATGGTACTGAGGAAGGAAAAATACCTCTCATTCTTTCAAATCCCTTTGATTGACCCCTTGTTTCAAAACAAGGAGCTCAAAACACAAACTAGTATGTCAATAAATTATCCTGCCAAAATAATATAGTTGCAAAATCATGAGACACTCAAATAAAATGCATACACCAAGAAATGACTTAGTTTAATTGTTTGTATACTAGGAGTCTTCTAAGCTAAACTAGTTTATACTCTGACCACATCACCTAACTGGCACTCTAAGAAGCAGAATGGGGGAAAATTCTAGTAGAGCAAGATGAGTTTTAAAAAGATTATCGGTACCAAGTTCACACCTTTGGGTCTAAATGATATGAAATGTATGAAGGAGTAAAGTGAAAAGGCAAGAATGTCACCTTTATGTAGTCATGGTCTCTTAGGAAGAGAGAGGAAAGGGAGAAAGGAGGCCAGGGGCTACTCCTGTACAAAGAGAGAGACTTCAGAAGTGGGGCAGGAGAATTTTGTCATAACAACTGTAATGAGGTTTTAGTAAATGTTAACTGATTGTTTTGGCATTAATTTGAGGACAAAGTGACCGTCTGAGAGAATGAAGTCATGTTTAAGTATATTATAAGGTTTTTGATGTATGTTAATCTTTCTGTTTCTGACAAATACTTCAGTGGAGTGCATAAATGAGGAAATGGAAATTTTCTAAACAAAATATTGGAATAAAAGAATATTAGAAAGAAAATGAAGGAAGACACACATAGAAATGATTTGGCAATATCTGTTCTGAGACAAATACGGTAGTTGAACTCATTAGCTCCATGAGGACGAAAATGAGGGTTAGGCTGTCCAAGGATAGACCATTTAGGTGCTTCCAGAATCTAAAGTCTAGTAACTTAGGTCAGCCAAGCAGGCCTGAGCAGACGCAGATATAATGGCAGAACAAAGAAAAACTAGCAGCTATAAATTAATAGAAAAATGAGATGGACGAACATAGGCACAAGACAGGGTTCAAAGATGCAAAACCTTTCATGGGCAGAGCCAGGGGCTGAGTTTCCATCTATCACTTATTTATTTAAACAGTGTATTGAAGAAGAACATATTTTGAACCAAACCTCTTCTAGGCACTGAGAATACAAACACTGAATAAAACAAAGAAAATCCTTGTTCTTATGGAGCTTACATTTCAGTTCAAGGGAACAGACAATAAATAAATTTGTAATATATAATGTAATATAATATAAATAATATGTGGAAGGGAAAAGTATAACAATTCAAATAAATCAGATTAAGCTAATGTAGAGTGATTGTGTTTGGGTGGGGTGGGAGTGGAGCTGAAAGGCATCTTGGGGAAATGTGTTCTAGGTACAAGTAGTAACAATTACAAAGATCTGAGGCAAGATTCTGCTCGGTGTGTTCAAAGAACAGCAAGAGGGCTTCCCTGGTGGCGCAGTGGTTGAGAGTCCGCCTGCCGATGCAGGGGACACGGGTTCGTGCCCCGGTCCGGGAGGATCCCACATGCCGCGGAGCGGCTGGGCCCGTGAGCCATGGCCGCTGAGCCTGCGCGTCCGGAGCCTGTGCTCCGCAATGGGAGAGGCCTCAGCGGTGAGAGGCCCGCGTACCGCAAAAAAAAAAAAAAAGAACAACAAGAAGCGCTTTGAGGCCAGAGTGAGAGGAAAAGTAAGTGATGATGTTGGAAGTTAGATATTGTCCAGAGTTTGGAGGACTCTGTAGGTCCAAGTAAGAGTGTTGTCTTTTATTCAAGTTGCTATCTGAAGTTCTTCCTCTTCATTCTTTCCTGAACATTTTAGTCCTAAAGCCATTATGTGGGACACAGTGAGGTAGGCATACACACCTGGGGGAGTAGGCGGTGGTGGATCAGTGCAGGTGTAGGAGCTTAAACAAGGTCAAGAGCGTGTCCTCATAGGTGTACTGAATAACATGAGGCATTAGAGTCCCACATGAGAGGGACTGCCATGTGGTGAGGAATCCAAAGTAATGAGGAGGGTTTCCATGTGGAACAATGGCCCAGTGTGGGATGTCAGAGCCTGAAGTTGTGCAGAGGTTGAAGGCAGGTTTGTTTCAAAGGTGAGGCTTGATAAAATGAGTAGGTATATTAAGGATAATGAGAATCAGATTTCTGTCTACTAGAATTAGGGATGTAGGTGTGAATGCATGCCCGCACGCGCACACACACACGCACACAGAGAGCGTGTGTGTATGTATCTGTGTATATACATAAAAATATCTACATACATATATTTTCTATTTCTATCCACTGAGAATGCCTGGGAGCAACAGGACCTCAACAGCAATGGTCACACCTAGCACCCACATATTAGCTTCTAAATACTATTCTCCACCAAAAGTAACCAGGACTCATTGGAGAAACGGTTGATTCTAGAGCTTAGTCAGAAAAAGTACAAAATAAATCCAGAATAATGTGCCAGAAAGCAAAGGAATGCTCAAAGGATAATGGTGACATATCAAAATGACACAGAAACTTCCTTGAAAGACCTGCCATTTGCCAAATATGGAGCAAATTAAGTACCGCGTAAATGGTATTTATTCATCATAACTCATTGAATAAATAGGAAACCATGAACCCATATAGCTATATATAAAAGGGATAAATTGAAATTTGATGAGGGATGGCTCATTTAAATAGTTTCAATGTATCTCCCCATAAAATACTTAATAAATGAAAAGAGAAAAGAGTAAATTTCCTTGAAGAAGCTAATCAAATAATCAAAGTTCACATCACTGGTAATGGGACAAATCAAAATTGTATGTTATGGGATAGGACACAGTGACCACACACTGTCACTTCTATAGTATTCCTCCCAAATAAGCATAATCTGAATACAAGAAAGAATAATTCAGTTCCAAATAAAGGGACATTTACAAAATAACTTTGAAACGTTCAATCGTGTTGAGGACATGAAAGTCAAGAAAAAATTGAGTACAGTAAACTGAAGGAGATAAGAGTCGTGACAAATGCAATACATTTTCCTGAACTGAATCTGTTTGCTATGAAGTACATTATTTAGACAATTGGTGACACTTGAATGAGGTCTGAGCATTAGTAATGTCAAGGTCAAATAAGTTCCTGAAATTGATGACTGTACTGAGGTTACATAGAAGAAGGCCCTTTTCTGTGTGGAAAATGTACACTAAGTCTTCAGGTATGATGGGGCATTAGGTTGGCAACTTATTCTAAAATGGTTTAGAAAAATGTTGTTCTTAGTATTGAACATTTTATATATATAACATCTTATTGGGCATTCTATATAAATTTAAGGTTGCTAAAATTTGAGTAAAATGGGGCAAATTGTGATGGGAAGCCATTGGCAATTTTGTCTAGGGGGTGAAATGATCTTCTTTATGTTTGAAAAGAAACATCATGGCTTCTGTGTAGACAAGATCCTTGGGATAAGGATGGAGAATGGGCAAGTGTCAAAAAAGAGAGACAAATTGAGATGCTGTTGCAATAATTCAGAGAAAGATGGTGGCAGGTTGAACTAGGGATATAAGGGAAGAGGTGATGAGCATCCATTGGATTTATTATATTTTGAAACGATATCCTACAAAACTTGCTGGATGTGGAGTATGTAGGAAAGACAAAAAGTGTAGGATGATTTCAAGATTAGACAAAGGTACTTAGACCCAGAGGCTTTGATTACTGCAGCTGCCTTTAATCTGTACATTTTCCTGTTTCACTACTACTGCTCCCATATCTTAAAGGTGCGATAATACTGCAACAATATTCTGAAAATAGTTTAAGTTATTGAGAAATAAAACAAGTCATGAGTTAGAGAACTGTGCCATTTTCAAAAGCCTCGACAAAGATATTACTGTTTATATTCCATCAACAAGAGTGTGCAAAGCAGTGTATCGTAGTGATTGGAGTTAAGTCCTATGCTACTAGAAAAAAAAAAAGGTTTTAGGTTCTAGCTCAGCCAACTATAATTTTGGACAATTTGCTTAAACTCTAGAAACTCAGTATCCTCATATGTAAAATGAGGGATAATAATATCTACTTTATAGAATTGTATAAGGTCTAATTGATAATGTAAAGCAGTTAGCATTGAGCTAAATATTATTGTTGTGTCACTAGTATTAGTAGTAATTGTAGGGGTAGAAGTAGCATTGTGTGATATCTCCAAAGACTTTTAATAGATTGTCTTTTTAGTTTGAAGTATTTATTAGTTTTAAAAAAATGTGTGAGATAAAAAGGTGGAAACATAGCAGTTGCTATCAAGCATTATCTTTGAAACTTCTGACAATGGTTAATTGCTTTTAAATATCTTAAATTATGCACATTTCCCATAGTTTGCTTATATTCAAAGGATGACAGAAATACTTTAAAGATTTAATAATACATTAGTCTAGGAAAATTGTCTTAAACTATATCACTGTTTCTAATATTTTAGATACACGCATTTGGTACAGTATTCACCCCAGACAGGTGAATGTTCTTGTTGCTTAGAATAGAACATACTTCCTTCGACGTCTTCCTTCCTAATCCAATTTTATATTCTCTATTTACTATGCCTAATCATTATGCTAAGGCTCTTTTGGAAAGAGTTGTTCATAATTGTAAAATTGAACTGCGCCCCATTAAGCTCTTGCCTAGCTGCTTTTGAGATCCTTGGTGGTTTGGAATGTGGGGATGCATCCACATTCTCTCTGTGTCAGTTCTTTTTATCTTTGCTCTCTAATGCTGTCCCTTCAGTGTTTCAGCTGTTAAGTAGTTCTAGCGTACGTCTGATATAATTTTCTAATGACTGATGCATTGTTATCACTACTTATTATATGTCAGCAGGAAATGCCACCTGTGTCTGAGAATTTGGGACCAATAGGATTGTATATTTTACCAAAGCAAGACAGCAAATGTAGAATTAAATAGAAGAAGGCATTGCAGTTCTGTCCATTAACTTCTGAGATTTAACTTTATACCAACTATAACTTTAAAAAGATAAGCAATGGAAATTACATCAGCTTTATAGTTAACCCACAAAGAGTTTAAAAATCTTTTTGACTGTTTTTAAAAATGGCAGTATTTCAACTTTTTATACGGATGTATGTACATTTATTTATGCACTATTTGTGGATGCCTACTTTGTGCCAAGCACTTGTTTGGATGCTGGGGAGAATGTAGATATAGTCTCACTCCCGTAGATTCTAGAGTCCACTTTACGGAAAACAGTTCTGCCGTATTAGGTGTCTCAGTGTCAAAGATACAAGTTTTTCTATTGTGACATATTAGAAAGAATTAGTGTTACATACAACCATATTAAAACTGGGTGAAATTCTTGCTACCTACATAACCTTTGTATATTACTTAACCATTGTGAGTTTCACGTATGACAAATATAAAATGAAGTATGCTGGAATCCCCTATAAAATGTACTCTGCGTTCTAGGCAGGCATCTAGACATACACAAGGCTTTTATGAAAAGTCCTGTGAATAAATTTGATCCAGAAACCAACCTGCACAATCAAGGTAGTGTGAAGCTTATAGGCTGGATTTACGGCTTGGGTTCACAGAACTCAATTTGACACCAAAGTCATTGCACAATGGGAGCATATCTGTCTTTAATTAAGTCAGGAATGCAAGTTTCTAAACCTGATATTGGACTTTACACTAATTCTGTTTGTTGCTGTCAGGTTGGTATATCATAGCATCCCTGCCCTCAGACCAACCACATTGTTACAGATTCTTCCATGGAGAAGCCCCGACGGTTTACCACTCTGTTGTCTCACATAGCGGCCTTCCTATTTCCATGGACATGCTGGAGAGGATTTGTCTGTTTGAGTTATAGACAAGGCCTTTCCAATATTTAGAGAACTAGATCTTGGATGTAGGTTTGCTGGGGATCTTTGGGGTTAGAAAAGAGAACATAAATTTTACTCTTGTGTCTTTGTCGTTATTTTTCTACTTATTTATTGTTCATCTTTCTCTACCAATTTTCTCTAGAACAGAAGCTTTTTTTCTTTCTTGTCCACATTGAAACCACTGTGATTAGGATGGTACCTGAAAGACCGCATACTCGCTATTTTATATGAATGAAAATGTCAGTCTCCGTTAAATGAAATGAAATTATCTGTTCTAAAAGTGATTGTTTTTAAAAGAAAACAAGAAATCGCTTCACCTACCACTTGCTATAAGAAGGATTTATTAGAATATATCACAAAAGAATTATTTAATTAATTTTAAAGTAAATTTCTGTTTTCATTTTAGTTAACTCCTCCCTTATTTAAGATTCCATTAACCAAGGCATTCAGTTAACTGGAACTTCATATATATAATATAATGGTAATTTAAATTCACAATGAAAGTACTGAGAAATCATAAGACCCTGAAATATTTTCCTCTACAGAAAATGAAAATTTATTTTATAAAGTTTTAGAGGATAAGGGAATTATTTAAATATCTTTCTTGATTATAAGTAATGCATTTATATATAAAGAGTCCTAAGTGTCCTTTAATTAGAATATTTAATTAGTCCATCCCATTTATTTTGATACAGTATACCATAGGAACTTATACTTGGTGAGCCTTGTTAAAAATTACTGAATTTATAAAATTATTGTTAAACACTAAAAAATAGGACCATTTTGAACTAAATAGTAACAACTGATTGTTTGAATTTCTCTTGAAAATCTCCACTGGCAGCAATAAAGGAAATGTGACCCTAAAGAAAATATTATACGTTAATTAAATATGTTAATTCTGGAGAGCCCCATAGAAATCTATGCAATTATTAAAATCATCAGATAAATAAAAAATCATAGGGGTTTTTATTGTGCTATGGATTTCTGAGATGGGAGAACTCTCCAAGAACTTGGAAACTACTTAATTTTTCCGCCACTAAACTTTTATGTCTTCATCTGCTCTGTTCCTCTCATTCCCTTTTACAACAAAATGATCTGTGTTCTGAATCCTAGCCTCTGTCTCCTCCTAAATAATCTGCATCTTGAATTAGCAACCTTCTCTTGATTCCTCAAATAATTCCTTGATTTTCTGCTCAAACATTTCAAATAAGATATCTACACCCAAGCTGCTCAGTTGGTATGATTCTTCAGTCCTACAGCTGGTCAAGAGGCCTGCAGGCCTGCCTCTGGCTATTGGCTCTTTGGTCACTTTATCCCAGAATGCACATAAATGTTATATATTTTCCCTGAGTAACATGATGTGATTTAGTCGGGAAACACAAATCTTTGCACGCTATCTTGACTCTATGACATCCTATTGTCGTTCCTTACGTTTCAGAGAGGTTTTACCTTAGCACTCCTCCCTGTGCACAGGACACATTCTTTCCTATGTTATTTTACCTTGTTGCTTTTTCATAGTACTCACTGTACATGTTAATTAAATATTGATGTGTTAATTTACTCATCTGTTTCACCAATGAATGAATGAATGAGGCAAATACACAATACAATATGCTTGTATCTCATCTCTTTTTTCATCCCCTTGTTATCATTCAGAATGCAAATAATATTATTATGAAAGAGAAGAAAAGAAGATAGAAATAGAGGAAGCCAGGGTTTAAGAGGAGTGACTAAAAGTTGATAAACTTTTTATAAAATCTTAATATATGAGAACTTACTGATACCTATCACTGTTATGCTTTGAAGGAATTTCATTGAGTTATTGGGTACGTCTGTTGTTTCTGTATATTTAGCATTGCTCCCCCTTGTTCTGAAGACAAACCATTCTCTCCCTTTGGGACACTACACTTTCCCCTCCAGATAAGAATGTGAGTTATATTGTCTCACCTCTATTACCATAAAGGACCAAGTCTGGCCCGTCAGGTTACCAAATACACCTGGGAATTGTGATTGATCCACAGCTTACAGATACATCAAACAGGGCGGTTAGAATACTTTTCTTAGTGATTGACATAGTATCAGCACTAAATACCTTGAAAACCTAAGGCTACTATGACCATTTTGCCAACTCAAAGAGAAGACCAGATTAAGAATTTAGCAAACATAGAGGGCAAAGACATGGAATGTGGAAGGGGAAAAGAGTTCCCATGACCTCCCTCCATCTCCAGGATCAGGTCAAGCCTAAGTACTCCTAGACTTTTCAGGCATATGAATCAAATCTTATTAGCTTCATATGATTTGAGTTGATGTAATACAATACAAAGTTTCTTAACTTTATTCCAATAATTGCTCAAAACACATCTCAAAATCCATTTTCAAATATAATTGTTATCAAATCCAGTACACATCCCACCTCACAGATGATCTTTACATTGGCCAATTTTCTTTGGGCAATTAAACATAAATTGTAAATGTTTAAACATTGGCTTTAAATAATGATATTTATTTTATCTAAGTTTTTGATGGAAGAGAGAGATACGAGTGAGCCGTGAGAACTTTCCATTAGCTACATCAGCTTAGGGCAAGAGACCTCTGTTGGTAACATGTTATTTTTATCAGGACCGCTGCTTCTAAAATAGTACAATTTTTTTTTTATAAAAATCTTGGAGAATATACATTTGTACCAACCTGGATCTGCTCATTTTAGTCACAAGCCTATGCTTGCTAGCATTAGTATCTGTCATTCGTATCTGTCTTACAGGAAGAAATTCCTATGGGTAAAAATTCATATGAAGAGCAATTCTCAGACTTTTGCTTGACCAGTGTTTTTTTCACTTTTTATTAATTTAATTTTTTAAACCAAAACGTGCTTCTTAACAAGTAAACTTACCCAAAAGTTCATATATAATTTCTTAATATAAATTATTATTCCCCTGAAGCCTGGAATTGTTCTGATTGAGGTGAGAGTGGGAGGGCCACAGTCTGGCCTTTTTGACCACTTCACTCCTGTGTCACTTTTGGTGGGAGGATGGGGCTTAATGAAGCTATTTGAAATCCACTGGGATTTAAAAAATACGGATCAAAGTGAAAGATGACAGGTAGATTAGGACCACACCCAGGTGGTATATTTTTATGATCATATCATTTGTTAGATACTGCCTTTTTAAATATTACAAATTGAGAAGCAAGTCTTTGTTCTATTTTGTTTTTCTAGTAACAGCTAGCTGCCTCTGGAAATGTATGCTAGTTCCTTGCCTGCTGGTCTGTTCGCTGAAAAGGTGGCAGATATGACAAGGAATTTATTTTGCCTGAGCGATCACACGGTTAATGGAATGTTAAAAGAGTTGATTCTTATGATTAGTTGATTAACGAGAGCAATTTGTTATGCTCTACCACGGAGCATAAATTTAGAAAATACTGTTTGTTAAAAGCAGGAATACAATGGAAGTTTGGAAGAGTTGCCTTATACGTCAAAACCGAGTGACTATTCAGAAACATCTAAAATAATAGAAGTGGATTAGAGGGAATTGACATATGAAATTTTCTTTTGGTAAGTAGTTCACTGGTCAGTAAGCAACTTACCAGTTCCACAACCGCAGCAGCTTCTCTGTCTTTTATATTTTTGGCCTACTTCGCATGACTCCACAAGCAGTTTCCCTAAAGGATGTGCTGGAAATAAAAAGACATTGAAGAAATTACATTTTAGGTAAGACTGTTCACTGCTGGGAGGCTAGAGGTCTGCTAGTGGCCCTGATCAATGACACAGGAGGTGCTAATCTGGCAGAAGCTTCATTATCTGATCCCCTTGACTCCATTCATCTGTTTAGTGCCTGATATACTTTAGATTTGTTTCTTCCACAGTCTACACCTCTCATTCTTTCTTAATGATCAGCACGTACAGTTATTAAGCACCTGAGTGCTGAGTGTCATAAATGCTAATTAGGGAAGCCTTCACTCCTCCATCATAAACCAAGTTCCCACATAAGCATAGGTCACTTTCTGGGCTCTCCGTTCTGTTTCATTGACCCCTCTGTCTATCCCTGCAGTAATACCAGAGTGTTTGAGTTATTATAAAACAGGTGAAATAAATGAATACAGACATGTGTCAACCTGAAAAACCTCAAAAAAGTTGCATAATGATTTATACAGCACAGGACCATTTAAGTAAATTTAATTTTATGCAAATAAATTTACATATTATTTATAAATGAATGCATATGTAATTAAAGCAATAGTTCTCAAGGTATGGTCCAAAATTCCTAAGGCCATTGAACTCCATTTAGTAGGTCTGAGAAATTCTTTTCCCATCTACATATCTGTGCCAGACCAGATTTTCTCTTTATAGTTCAGATGAAACCACATATCACAATAAATTTAATGTAGAAGCAGATATGAGAGTCCTGCTTTCTTCTATTTAGACAAACATAAAAATGCTTTCAAAAATATATTTAAAAAACCTATGCTTAGCACTATTTTCTTCTTTTGTAAAATTTAGTCATTTTTCATAAAAATGCTATTTATATAATATGCCATGGCCTTATTACTTTATTTAAAATAAATTAATAAGTACATTTTCTCAATTTTAATTTCTACAGATAAACATAAATAAACCACGTAAAGTAAAGCTCTTTGGGATCCTTAATAATTTTAAGTGAGTAAAGGGGTCCTATGAACAAAATGTTTGAGAACTGCTGAATTAAAGATATAGACAGGAAGGAAGGATACACACCAAATTTCTGATAATGATTTTTTTTTTTTAGAGAAAGGAGGGAATTACTGGTACTGGGGAGGAAAATAAAAGGGAAATTCAATTTTATCAGTTATGTTCTATTTCTTTATGAAAACATTGAAGAGGCAATGGCAAATACAAATATTTGCTATTCCAACTACTTTAGGGGGAGGGACAGCATTTGCAATATTATTTGCTTGACTTGACTGTTAAAATTTTCTTTTGTGTAATTGGTGTGAGGCATAGTTCTTTTACCTAACTTGTATGGTATATATATCCTTGTAAAACTTTATTTTGCTCAAACACTCTAAAAACAATCCACATGTTCCTGATTCACACATGTCTGGGAGGAGAGGGTCCAGGTGATCATAGCACTACAGTCAAAGGTAATCAATGATGATCTGTGCTCACAAGTCAACATGGACTCTTTCCTGCTTTCTTCTTTAGGACTACTCTGTTTTAAAATGAGAAACCACTAGCAATATTCAATATTAAAATAACATAAAATAATTTTCAAATAAGAATCACATTTCAGTTTCTGGTACAATACTCTCAAAATATTTGAACAAAGTTGATTTTTAGTGGCCTAGCAATAGTACATCAGTTTGAGTTAGATGATTTTTATCTAAGGTATTATCCATATCTCAGGCACAAAAGTAGTATCAGGAATCAAACTTATATGTGTTTTTCTTGTGTTTTGCCAGTGTCTTCATGAATGTATTTTTTTCTTCCCTGCATCAAAGAATACATTTATTGTCTTTTTCTTACTTGCTTTCATATTCATGTGCTGAATGTTCTTAACATTTTTTTTACATTACAGTTTACCGAGGACTTAGCAAGTTCATTTCACAAATCTAATCTCTATGGAAAAGCTGTTAGTTTATTCCTTTTTTTTTAAACATCTTGCAAGTTTATGTATTTATTTTTCACACACACACACACACACACACACACACAGACACTGTATTTTAGTTTTACAAGAGATAAATAAACTGACACCAAGCATTGTAAATGGATGGCCACAACAAAAGCAACAATGATTGCAATTACCAAGCACGAAACACACTCATACTATGTCATAATATTGACATTCAGTCCAATAATCCTCCACTGTAACAGCTCCTTTACTTTGCAGTGAAAATTGATTTGTATACTTTTTGCCTCTGAGTCCTTGTGGACTTTTTTTATTTTTTATTCAAACAAAGTCACAAAAATTATAATCATCCTCATCAGTTCACTCAGTGCCATGTAATTAATTTTTTTTATCTTGATCTTTTGTTAGCACTTTCATGAGTTCATCAGTTTTCCATTAGAGTTCTGAAAATGCTTATTCATTCAGTTCAGCAGTAGAGTCAGTTACCAGAAACCTGTACTTGTCAGAGTCTCTTCCATTAGTTCCTTGAAGATGAAACCCTTTTATAGGAACATTTTTGCAAAAGCATCAGAGTACATCCAGAACTGTCTGTAAATGACAAAAGACTTAAAAATGACCACGGTTAAAGATTTGATGAAAGTTCATAATAATGCAATTGACAAGGAAATTTAGTTATTTCTGAGATATACATTTTAAAGTAATTAACTACAATTATTACTTAAAACATTATACCAGAACATATAAGATTTTTAGAAATTTCATGTAATGTCTGAAACATTTATATTAACATATTTCCATACAAATAACCCAAAGAAAGTTTAGTATTAGTTGGGTTTTTTTTGTTTGTTTTTTTATACTGCAGGTTCTTATTAGTCATCAATTTTATACACATCAGTGTATACATGTCAATCCCAATCGCCCAATTCAGCACACGACCATCCCCACCCCACTGCGGTTTTCCCCCCTTGGTATGCATACGTTTGTTCTCTACATCTGTGTCTCAACTTCTGCCCTGCAAACCGGTTCATCTGTACCATTTTTCTAGGTTCCACATACATGCGTTAATATACGATATTTGTTTTTCTCTTTCTGGCTTACTTCACTCTGTATGACAGTCTCTAGGTCCATCCATGTCTCAACAAATGACTCAATTTCTTTCTTTTTTATGGCTGAGTAATATTCCAGTGTATATATGTACCACAGCTTCTTTGTGCATTTGTCTGTCGATGGGCATTTAGGTTGCTTCCACGACCTGGCTATTGTAAACAGTGCTGCAATGAACATTGGGGTGCATGTGTCTTTTTGAATTATGGTTTTCTCCGGGTATATGCCCAGTAGTGGGATTGCTGGATCATATGGTAATTCTATTTTTAGTTTTTTAAGGAACCTCCATACTGTTCTCCATAGTGGCTATATCAATTTACATTCCCACCAACAGTGCAAGGGGTTCCCTTTTCTCGACACCCACTCCAGCATTTGTTGTTTGTAGAATTTCTGATGATGCCCATTCTAACTGGCGTGAGGTGATACCTCACTGTAGTTTTGATTTGCATTTCGCTAATAATTAGTGATGTTGAGCAGCTTTTCATGTGCTTCTTGGCCATCTGTATGTCTTCTTTGGAGAAATGTCTATTTAGGTCTTCTGCCCATTTTTGGATTGGGTTGTTTGTTTCTTTAATATTGAGCTGCATGAGTTGTTTATATATTTTGGAGATTAATCCTTTGTCCACTGATTTGTTTGCGAATATTTCTCCCATTCTGAGGGTTGTCTTTTCGTCTTGTTTATGGTTTCCTTTTCTGTGCAAAAGCTTTGAAGTTTCATTAGGTCCCATTTGTTTATTTTTGTTCGTGAATGTATTTTTATGAAGCTTATGATACTGTCTCATTCTGAGGTTTTCCAGAGTTAGGAATCTGTCATATAATATCCGTTGTTTTGTATCATAGAGAAAAAACGTTCTAGCCAAGAGCATGGTAACATGGAGAGAGCCCAGGCTGGGGGTATGAAAACATAGGTTCTTTTCTCAGGTTTTCCCCTAATGAGAAGGCGTTGTTTGCCAAATCTCTTAAAATGGAAAAATCACAAAACCACTTTAGCTCATAGCACAAGGATTTTTTAGTAAACATCCAACAGAATGTCTCAGGGACTAATACAAACAGAAAATGAAGCAGGGTTCATGGAACCAGGAACTAGAATTGGAAATTTTAAAAATAGGAAGCTAGGTATATTATTCTTTCTAGAGATTGCTCTTTCTTTTGGCCTCTACATCTTTCTGTGCCTGATCCATTTTTCTCTCTAAGGACCATCTTCTCTTACTTGTTCAGATCATGAATCTTTTTGTTAACATATTGCTTTGGTATACATTTTACTCACTGTAGCCTTGACCAGATGTGTTTTATTCATTTAAGAATAACCTGAGGTCACTGGGATGGTTAGGTGGCTTCTGTTCTCACCATGAATCATCAACTTAGAAAACAGTCCATCACCAAAATCATTGGCATGCAATATAGATAACAATGGAGATGGTCATATTCCACTCTACACAGCTAAACTTAGTCAAAATTTCTTACTAGATACTGTAATTCTCTCTCCACAGTCCTCAACCATCTAATTCTGGGATTCTTTTTTTTCCCCCCTTCTGTCACCCAAACAGCTTCTAATATTCTCTCTATTGTTCAGATCTCAGCATGGCACAAATCTTCTATTTCCTTCATACCAGCATAACACACACACACCCATATAATAAAATTAGTATTGACCATGTATGTTCTTCAAACAATGTCACCTGAGGGTGGGGGTCAAAAGGCTGATCTTGTTTTAATTTGACAGTTATATTCACAGAAAATATGTGTCTGTGTAGTCATTTAATTCCAACTGTTGAAGAGGTAGTAATTTGGGATGAATTTAGGCTACGAATGAGTTTTCTCGCTAAAACAGGTGCTCAGTCTTGGGTCACTCAGTATATAAGGCACATAGGAGAAATTTAGTGCGGCTGAAAATTAACTGACATAGTCAGTACAGGTATACGTAGCTAAGTAAGGAAATTAACATCTCTAAGGGATTAAGCTACCCCTATGATTACTTAGAATCCTAAAATTCTGAGATAAAAATATATAAAGATATGGAATGACATGATGTTATTTTATGTTGTACCTTACATAATCTGTCAAGTTGATGTCAGCCTGTTAGTAATTACTTTAACAGTTCTTGTTTCTATTTTAAATTATTTTCCCATCATAACACAATCGATTTCTTCCAGCATCTCAGTAATCACAACATGTCAGTTCATTTTTATTATGTATAAGAAGTAAGCTTGTGCTATTTTAGTATCAATATAAAATGTCTTGAAGTAAATGTTTATGAGTTTCTCTGCTGAAAGCCGTCGTAGTGTTGAGGTGCAAGTTCTTTGTTTAGCTGAGCATGATCTGTAACTCAGAATTTCTTCTGTCTCCATTCCTAGAATACACAGACAGTATTGATCAAACCACACATACTTATTGAACAGATCTATAGTACTAACAGCTCAAAATAAAAGGTTATGTGCATTTTCTGAATACAGTTAATACTCCTGTATTATCAATGAAATTAAAAATCCCTAGGCTTGAATTGGTAAGTAAATCTCAATAATATGTTTATCAGGAAATGGAATTGTAATAACTTTATTTTTTCCATACTATTACAACATTCTCTTAGGTCAAATACCTGTAGTTTGAACTGATCTCTAAAGTAGTTACTGTTTTTTATGAGATATTTCAGTCATAAATTTAAAATTAAGGTTAAAAGATGTTCACGTTCACCACCAAGCATTGTGGGGATGAGCAAGTCATCCAGTCCTTGGAATCAATGTACATATGCTGTAATGCTAGAAACTGACTATTAATAAACAGCTAGACTACAGTGTGATAAGTACATGCTCAGAGAAACACAGTGTACTGCAGATCATGATTTATAAGAGCAAATTTGGAATAAAACATATTGCCAGTTAGGGGAATTGTCAAATAAATTATAAATGAATTACTGTAGTTTACTGTAACTATTCTGGATCCTTTAAATATGATGTCCTCTAATATGTGTACTGTGAAAAAGATGTACACAATAAAGCTGTTATGAAGAAAAGCAGGAAGAATGTATGAATTCTATATTGTCTCAGTTACACACGCATATATAAAAAGGAAGAGAGAGAAATTGTAGCGGGGGGAAAGCATAGATGCTATTGTGGGCTGGTTGTTTAGATCTTGTGAGTGGAGAAGCAAAGGCAGCAGAAAGAAGGCAGCATGTCATGAAGGAGAGCAGAGCAGAGAGGGGTGTAGCTCCAGATTGAAAGAAACTCTGAGTAATAGCAGCCCTGGTTCCAAATACCTGATTCCAGTTCCTCTCAAGTGCAGTAGTGTAATTACTACCCGTGAGTTTGGTAAAACCTCCTTGAATCTTTAATATGTTCCCATTTTACTTAAGTTACATTTATTTTCTATTACTTGTAGTCAGAAGAGTTTTAGCTAAGACAGGTGAACTTTTTCAATGAATAGATAAAGCGTAAAAGTCACTACTCCTCAGGATCTTATATGTTCCTTATATTCTACCATTTGATGCCCAACAAGAGCTTGCAGATGTGTTTGCTTAGTAATCTCAAACGACTCTCCTATCATAACAGTTATTACCTTTCAAATGTAGGGTGTATGTTTCTAAATTTTGCTTGAAACCCCAATTGCTACTTTTCAGTCTCTAAGAAGGCTGAATTTCTAGAGGGAGCTCCCTTGAATTGCAAAACATATTCCTGGAGTACCACTGTCTAATAGAACTTTCTATGATCATGTAAAGGTTCATTTTGTGCTGTCCAGTATGGTGGTCACCAGACATAGGTAACAATTGAGCACTTGAACTGTAGCTAGTGTGATTGGGGAACTGAATTTTTAACTTTTTAAAATTTTAATGACACTAGAAACAAATAACTACATGTGTCTAGTGGCTACTATATTAGACAGCACAGGCTTAGCATGTATATATAATCAGTGCTACACTGGTGTTAAAAATCACAACTGTCTCTCATTTGCTTATGCACATTGGATGTCTCCTGGTTTGTGAGATTTTAGCAGATACATCACAAATTGAATCTTTAAAATAATGTCATATATTCAAAAATATGGAAAACTTTAAAGAAATTTTGAGTAGGCTTCGTATCTCAAATAATATTAGTTCTACTAAAAAAAAGCAAAAGAAAAGGTAGGAAAAAAATCAAGCAAGCAGGAAAGAAAAAGCAAAAACATATCAAAGAGTAAGCAATAAATAATGAGTTTTTACTCCCTTCTAGGGAAATACTGTTTGTTTAGAAAATCAAATAATATAAATTTTGAAGATCTGTCTGACAAGTCCATTGTAGTTAATAAACCACTATTGTCAAACACAACTTATAAACATTTTTAGACAGTTATTTCTGATCTCAAGAGTTGGTGAAAAAGGACTTAGAATAAATAAACTTAGAATAAATAAAACAAAAATCATAGCATATGATAAGAGGAAATGATTAATTTTTTAAAACTAGTAAGTGCTGTAATAATTCCAAAGAGGGAAAAATATCACTCTGGCACAGGTGGCCTAAAAAATCATAAATGAAATTTAGGAAGGACCTAGATAACCGGCAAGGTGAAAAAGAGAGTTTTTAGAAGGGAAAACATAGTAGAGGATGGATAGTGAGATCTGTAGGGCTATACAGGTGCCAGTGGTGGAAAGGTTGGACAAGAAAGATTGCAGACACACACTGGATTAGTTCAGGAGCACTGAGGAGTTTATATTTCATTTCATAGACAATGTAAGTGTTAGAATTGATCAGTATACCTAGGGTTGACCATTTAACAGATGCAGACATGACTAGTATCTCTACTATGGGTTTCTTAAGAATTCTTTCTGCAACTCAGTCAGACTTATTTTGTTTTATAAGTAATAATAAAGTTGATCCTTTCAAAAATAAAATATTTATTGAGTATAAAAAATGAATGCTAAGCTGCTTCTTTTTATAGCTAAAGAAATGCTTTCCAAACAATTTTTGTATTTGGAAGGAAGTCTGCAATGCAGCTACTTCAGAAGTTGGTCAGAGTTTTGTTTTGTTTTGTTTCAAAGTTAGTGCTTTAACTGAGCTGTTCCTGAAAATAATTTTTGTGCCAAATGTGAGAGAAAAAGCAACAGAAACTTTATCTGGTTTGGAAACCAAATTAGCTAAAACGTTGTGAATTAACATTGCTTCAAATTCACTCACATTTATTACATACGGTGCTGCTTACATTTAATGAAATGGCAGTTTTGTGCAAAAGCATGCAGAAGTCCAACAAGAAGAGATAAAATATAATTGAAATACACTGTAGGAGGCAAAGAGATAAGGTCCATGTTTTAATATTCAGTCTTAAATAAGTCTGTAACTAAATAGCAAAAACCAAGAGGTTTTTCTGCATTCTTAAAGGTGTGCAATAGAACTTTGTGTGATAGTTGAGGTACTTTGTGCCCATCAGTAGCTACTAGTTATATGTGACTAGTGAATATTTAAAATGTGACTCCTGGGACTAACTGAATTTTTTATTTTATTTAACATTAATGTAAATTTAAATAGAGTAAGTTATGTAATTTTATTTATGTAGACAGCCAATTCATATCACATAGGCCAAATAGATCAATAATTAGGAAATCTGAAGGGCCAAGTTTAAGTCTTGAAATTAGTAGCATCATAGTATCTTCCCCTTTAAGTGTGTCTCATTTATGCTAAAATAATTTGGGAATTATGTATAGAGAAAACTTCCTTTCCAATCTCCTATCCCTTCCGCTCATTGTAACTTTTTTTTTTTAACAATAAATTAATTCCTTCAGACTGTGAAAAGACACTGTAAGGAGAAAGCAAATTTAACAATAGACTTGATGGTGACCCATAGGGACTAAGAATGAAAAATATGTGTGATAGATAATATTAGAAGTGGGGCTTCCCTGGTGGCGCAGTGGTTGAGAGTCCGCCTGCCGATGCAGGGGACACGGGTTCGTGCCCCGGTCCGGGAAGATCCCACATGCCGCGGAGCGGCTGGGCCCGTGAGCCATGGCTGCTGAGCCTGCGCATCCGGAGCCTGTGCTCCGCAGCGGGAGAGGCCACAGCGGTGAGAGGCCTGTGTACCGCAAAAAAAAAAAAAAAAAAAAAGTGGTAATATCAAGTATCTACAGAGTCGTCCATTGAATTCCTATTTAGGAACCAGTAGGTGGCTTCTTATGAAAATAATTTTTATGTGAAATCAGAATGTTTTAAAACACAAAAATTCTTGATTTTATTTGTAAAAATAACACTGTTTTTAGAAGTTCAAATCACAATGATAGAATTCATGAAACAAAATGGTATTGTGATAGGATTTTATTTTGAATAAGAAGATGTGAATATACATATATTTTGAAATCCAAGACTACACATTAAAATTCAGGTATATTCATGATGGATATATACCTACGTAATTTTTTTCTTTAAGAGTAAAAAAGAAAGGTAAAATATTCCTGGATGTCAAAGGGTAAATGAAATAACTCAGTTTTAAAAATATTTTCTGACATAGGTAACTTTTAAACTAAATACTGGCACAAAAATCCCTAATAGATGACAGCAGAGCTGTACCCTGTTTCTCTCTTCCATTGCCGTGTGTGTGTGTGTTGTGGCTATACCCTCATGTGAATGTTCTGAATCTCTTGTGTATTTGTGTGCAGGTTTTATAGTCAGAGTTTGTTTAAACCCTAATCCTGATTCTTTTAATCTGTGTGACATTGGGTAAATTGTGTTACATTGTATACTCAGGGAAGATTTTGGAATGAGATTGGTAAGAGCCTGAAATATAGGTCATTCTTTCGGTAGAATCTAAGTATCTAACCTTCTGAGCTCATATACTGGTACTGCAAGCACAGAACACAAGGGAAATAATGTATGGATTAGGGAAGTGGAGATAATTTGTAAATTGACCAAAAAAAATATGATCAGAACAAAATCCCTAAAATGAATAAAATAAAGGGAGAAAAGGGATAATAAGACAATGAGAGATACATTAAAGAAGTGATTAAGGAAAGATGTAAGGCAGAAAATGATGGAGACTCAGATGTCACAAAATTTATGGAGGGGTGTCTGTTGATATTTATTAAGTTTGAATTTCTGACATAGTGATTTGTATGACACAGCTATGTTAAGCCCTGGAATTTGCAAAAGAGAAAGAATCAAGAGTTCTGAAAATCTGAAACTAAGGAGAAGTTTGTGCCAGTCATTTAAATTAAAGGTTATCTTCTTAAACACAAAGAGGTCAGGATGCTACATGGCTTACTATTTGGGGTGGAGGGAGGAGTGATGTGAATGAATAGATCTAAGTACATCTGGGCTGGACTGTGGGGAAGCATGCTCCTTAACGGGATCATCAATGGTAAATCATTTTGTTGTGTAGACTAAGGGCATGGATGTTCTTTGAAGTAAGACTGTGCAAAGATGACTTCAGCCCTTCCTCTCTATGTGATTTTGAACTGAGTTCAATATATTTTTTGATTCCTCTTTTTCTTGGTGTGAGGTTGTTGGATAGATAAATCTCAGTACATTTGAACTCCACTTTGGAGCTTGCTATTTAAATACAACAACTCGTGTGGTCCAATGGTTTAGAACATTATATGCTCTAGATCAAGATTATTTCAGTTTGAATATTACTTCAACAGTTACTAGCCATACGACATTGAGCAAATATATCTCAGCCCCAGTTGTATGATCTGTAATATAGCCATAATAGATATAGTTAACACATGAAGTGGAGGATTAAATGAAATAATTCACATAAAGCTTTTAACAAAGTGCCTGACATATCTGCATACTCCAAAATTACTCCCTATAACTTTATAAATATAACTTATAGATTATATAGTTACCCATTACTTTATCTTTGTAAATATGAATGTCATTACATAAGGTACCTGGACCCATTAATGAACTGTTTCTTACAATTTATTTTTAGTTATCTAAATCATGTAATACATGAATGCTAGGTTTATATAGTAGCTCACAAACAATTTTTGTACCTTAAAGGAGCTGAAAATAGCTACAATTTAAAACAAAAGACAATATTTAATAAGAAATAAAGAAAACCAGCAAGTAAAGGAATCAGCAAGAAGAAATAGAATGAAAATGACACAGTGGTTTCTCTTAACCAGAGTCTACTTATTAACTCAGAGAAGAACTTAAGAGCTTTATTTTAAAGTTTGTTTCTCGATTTTAATAATATTTTGTTGCGTATGTGTATGAAGACAAAATTTCAGTTTTGCAACAGAAAGGTATTTCATAAAATATATAGTTAAATTACAGTTTCTCAAAATGGTGTCCATGAATTTTATTCTTTGCTTCTTTAAAAGATACCACATATTTATTCAATTATGAGAAAAAAATGTCAAAATGACTCCAACTCTATTTCAGATGGTTAGGAATTGTGCATTTTATAATGGGATCACTGTGAATAAGACAGGCTATGTACGAAAGCAAAGAGAAAAAAAGAAAAAGAGGATATGTAGATTCATCACTTACATGTTTTCTATTTTTAGCATATAAATTTCAGCCAGTCAGCATTTTCTTCTGGGCAGGCATTCCTGTGAATTTTTTTGCCAAGCCAGGTACCAACATCGCCTGCCCAGGGAACTTCCCAGCTCCTTCTCCAATCATTAAAGGAACCCTAGGGAAAGAAACAGAAAATATATTGAGAAGATTAAAAACTTGTCATAATTTGAGTAAACTTACGTTGGGGAATCCTGCTACTTGGTTTCTTAAAGTAAGGTATCATTTAAGTAGAAGAATTATACAGTATTCTTGAAAACTAACAAACACATTTTTTTCTAAAGGGATACATTCTTATTTTTAAGAGCAAACACCTGTTTCTTTGGTTAAAAAAAGCATACTTTCAAGATTGTTTACAAAGGAAAGATGCATACACACACACATACATATATACAAAAAATTTAAATATTTTCAGCTTCTTACCAACTTTACAGTATACCAACTTTAAAATTTACATAAATAAAGGCTGATTAAACATAACAATCTGAAAATAAACAAAAATAATTTTTAAAGAAATAAACTTTAAAAAAAATACAGGTGAAACTTGAACAATACAGGGATTAGGGGCAGCAATCCTCTGCACAGTGGAAAATCTGTGTATAACTGATAGTTAGCCTTCAGTATATGTCTCTCCCTATTTGCGTTTCCTCCATATCTGTGGTTCCACAACCCTAGATTCAACCAATGGTGGATTGTGTTGTGTTTTTTTCAATAGCAAATAGTATTTGCTATTGAAAAAAATCTGTGTATATGTGGACGCACATAGTTCAAACCTGTGTTGTTCAAAAGTCAACTGTATTTCAAAGAGAATTATAATTCTTTAAAAATTGTTTTTGAGCTCCGCCCTACTGGAGCTGTAGCCCCAGTATAAGTAAAATACATAACCCACTACATAGCAGAAAGGATAAGATCATTTTTATATTATGAAAAGTATTTTCATCCTTACTGATATATTTCATTAACTAACAGCATGGCCTAAAACCTTTCAGTTGTTTGATTTTTGATTTGTAAATGAAATCTTTCTTCTTTACCTCGTAGCCCCCCCCCACAAAAAAAAAAAGAATAAGAAAAAGTATATACAAATATGTATAAAGCAATGTCCATCTGCATCAACGAACAAAACAAATGAGGAAGAGCTAAAAAAAGCCTTGAAGGTCAAGCAGAGTTATGAGGAAAGCTTTAAAGCTGGCTTCTGGTTGCTGATCTCAGCTAAAACTAGCACAAAACAATTCCTTAAAGTTTGTTACAAATCTTGAGCCAGAAAGACAACAGTCCTTTGTTTGGAATATCAGGAAACTGAACAGACTAGCTTTGGGAGCTTTTTTTTTTTTTTTGGTACGCGGGCCTCTCACTGTTGTGGCCTCTCCCGTTGCGGAGCACAGACTCCCGGACGCGCAGGCTCAGTGATCATGGCTCCCGGGCCCAGCCGCTCCGCGGCATGTGGGATCTTCCCGGACCAGGGCACGAACCCATGTCCCCTGCATCGGCAGGCGGACTCTCAACCACTGCACCACCAGGGAAGCCCCGCTTTGGGAGCTTTTAATAACTGATTTGGCAGCAAGAAGCTTAGGAGACTAGACTAATGATAAATCACATGAATCGCCATGGGTGTGGCAAACACAAGACTTCTGCAGTGTGAGCAGCACGTGGCTGCCGATCTCTGATGGATGAGGAAAAGTAAAGGCTAAAAGAACCCATTTACACACAAAACCCTGTGTTACATGAAACTTCAAAATGAAACAGGAAGAATTACTGACAGTGGCAATGTAACCCTGACCATAGCATCTCTATCAAAGAACAAAACAAAACAAAAACCTGCAAGGAGAACTCAAATGATGAAACATCAGAATATTATTTCCAGATATACATTGCAAGTCCCAGAGCTTTTTAAAAAAAATAACATAGAACTATTTGGGGCACTTGAGAAAATTCTCCAGTCACTTGAGGGGACAAAAATTATGTTAGTCTCAAACATCTTCCTAATGACATTCAATTTTAGGATTTAGATGATTAATTCTTAAAAATTTCTGAAAGTTTGGTTTTGTTATTTTACACCCAGCCAAACATCCACTCAAGTACTAAAGCAACAGATAAAAGTTTTTTAACATTCAGAAATTCAAGGAGATACTTCCTGTGAGCTGATAAGAAAGGTCTAGAAGATAAACTTTAGCCAAGCAAGTGATGGAGAAAGAAACTGCATCAAATAAATGGCACGATGATTGAATTCTTTTAACCATAGAGCAAGAATTATAGTAACTATGTGATTTCAGACTATTCAAATACATGGAGACTTTGTGGGGAAAAACTGATATAGCTTATAAGGTTTTAGAGAGGAGAGGACTAGGTAAGTGAGAGATAGTTCATTTTTTATAGTCAAAATAAATAAATGAATAAATAAAATTTTAAACTTATAAGCATTTTTATAGATATAAGGTAAAAACAGAAAAATTATATGCTCAACTAACCAAATGGATGATGAGGTAAAACAGGAAATACACTAACCCTAACTGGAAATATCCTGATTGCTTATTGCAGGAATTAAAAAATTATTTTTTAAGAAATGGTGAATTAATTATATTATATACTTGATATGTGACATCCGTTTGTTGTTGAGAGGACAAAAAATCCACACAAAACAAAGCAAATCAACATAGCCCATAGGGTGAAAGATTACAAAATATTTTCAAAAACCATTCAGAATAAAAATATTATTACAAATTAAAGATCAAACGAATTTGTTATATAAATGAATAAAACCATTAATAAACGGAAGATGATTCTTACTGGTTCACAAATTAAAACATAAGACACAAAAAGATGAGCAAATTATTACAAATCATGGTCAATGCCATTATTATTCAAAGAAAACAGATAAAATGAACAATGAAATTTTATATTATATCTATCAGATTGGCAAAAATTCAAAAGAATCTTAATATCTGTTGCTGTTAGTGTGCAAAGAAAGTGATAAACTCATTTCTGGTTAGAATATAAGTTGCTTTAGCCTTTTAGGAAAAATTGTGGCAACATCTAATAAAAGATATGACCTAGCAATCCTATTTTTGGAAAATTTTACCATAGAATTAAAAATACACATACATAAGGATATATGTACAAGGGTATTTACTGTGTCATTAATCATATTGGCAAACATAAGATAAAATAGGAAACAAAGTGAATGGTCATTAAAAGGGATATGGTTGAATCCCTTATTCAAAAGATAGCTTATCTGCAAATAGTAATATTACTCAATATTTAAAAAATTAATTTATAGGTATGTCAATTGAATCAGGTTTTTCCATGATATAATTATGGAATATATATTTCATATATACATATATGTGTGTGTGTATATGTGTATATATATATATATATATATATATGAGTGGAGGGAAGGGTAGAGAGGCAGGCAAGGAATGAATATGCTTGAAAAATATGAAAGAAAATTCAGGATACATGTAAACTATTCACTTGAGTGACCTAGTGGAGAAGGTGTTGTGGATGGAATTTATTGTGGAAAGAGGATAGGTGACAGGGGATGCAATAGAAAAAAAAAGGTAAAGATTACACCCCAAACACATCTTGCATGATACAATCCAAATTATGAAATCATCAGGTTATATATGTATAGGCATATCTGCATTTAAATATTAATATCTGGATAGTCAACGTCATGCCAAGTAAATACAAACAAACAAAAAACCAGGGCTTTCAATCTCAGACACTCTTGAATTTAGAGAAAAAGCTTTGGGGACTTTAAAAATGGATCTTTAGTATGTCAAAAGTTGCACAATCACGATTAAAATTAAATGACAAATCTAGAGAAAAAATATACTTTTAGCTAAGATTATTGAACACTGAAAAGTTTGATAATTTACTGTTTGGCTGGAATATGGGAAATACTAGTGGAAGTTTGAGTTGGTAAAACTTCTCTAGAGGACAACTTAATAACATCTTTCAAAATTAGGGCTTCCCTGGTGGCGCAGTGGTTGAGAGTCCGCCTGCCGATGGAGGGGACACGGGTTCGTGCCCCGGTCCGGGAAGATCCCACATGCCACGGAGCGGCTGGGCCCGTGAGCCATGGCCGCCGAGCCTGCGCGTCAGGAGCCTGTGCTCTGCAACGGGAGAGGCCACAACAGTGAGAGGCCTGCGTAACGCAAAAAAAAAAAAAAAAAAAAATTAAAATTGTACCACATTTCAACTCACCAGTTTCACTTCTAGTAATTCATACTTCAGGTATGAATTTATATATATATAAAATAATGTTTAGTGTGGTGTTGTCTGCGATAGTAAAAGTTTCGAAACAATCTTAATGTCCACTGACAGGGGAATGTTTAAATAAATCACGTTAACATCTATGCAGTAGAATGCTCTGCATTCTTGCAACAAGTCAGGTGGATCAAATGTATTGATATGGAACTATCCTTGGGATATATTAAGTGGGAAATGCGCAGAATAGTGTGTATAATATGCTATCATTTTGACAGAAAGCAAATATGTAAAAAAATACAAATATGCTTGTAATAACTGGTTGGTCTGGGTAAGGGAGTTGTGTGGCTAGAAAACAGGAGTAGGAAGGGAATCTATTTTTCATGATATACATTTTTACAACTATTGAACTTTGTATCATGAATAAGCATTAACTTATTCAGAACTTAAGATAATTTATTGTTATAAATACATAATTTTGTTGCTCCAAATAAAATAGTGTATTTCTATGTATATCCCAATATTTAAGTGTTTCTCAAAGTTGTCCCTTTTAAGAAAGCGTTGTTTTTACAGTGGACTTTTAGTATAACTGCTAAAAAATTGAGGCGGGTCTCTATTACCTAAAACAGAAAAAACTGAAGATACAGAAGAGTATGTGTAGTTTCATTCTGTGTAAAAATGTATACATACACATAGATGTATATGTGTTAAAATTCCAAAAAGGGTACTCATGAAAGTATGAACAGTGGCGATTTCTGGGGAGTGGAACTCTTAACTATACTTGGGATTGAGAGCATTGGAGAGAGACATTTATTGATTACTTTATATCCTGTTCTGTTTGAATTTTAAATATGAGGCACGTCTTTCTTTTATGAAATAAGGGAGGGAGGATGGAAGGAGGGAAGCAAGGGAAGGAGGGAAGAAAGAAGGATAAGGTCACAGAGAATTATCCTACTCCAAAACAGTGAACAAGTACCCTTCTCCAAGACACCAGACTTTTGAAAGTGACAAGTTTGTACTCAGTCGTTGACCAAGGTCTCTTAAGGAGTCTTTGTTAAAGAAAACAACATCCTTTTATTTGATTAAATATGTGTGTTAGAGCTAACACCTTTGGAATATGAAAGACATAATGAAATAATAATTTGCTGGTAAGTATCCTCACCAAAGGACACCTTGTTGGAATTCAAGAAGAGTTGCCAGAGCAAGAATTTTATTTACATTATTGAATGGAATGCAGTCCTCAAGTCTCTGAAGCACAAAACCTAATGCCTAATTTAAAGGATAAGTTTGTGTAAAATGCTGATTAGGTCATTATCAGAATATACCATTAAAATACTTTTAAGGGGGCTTCCCTGGTGGCACAATAGTTGGGAATCCTCCTGCCAATGCAGGGGACACGGGTTTGAGTCCTGGTTCGGGAAGATCCCACATGCTGCAGAGCAACTAAACCCGTGCGCCACAACTACTGAGCCTGCGCTCTAGAGCCCGTGAGCCACAACTACTGAGTCTGCGTGCCACAACTACTGAAGACCGTGTGACCTAGAGCCCGTGCTCCACAACAAGAGAATCCACCACAATGAGAAGCCCACGCACCGCAATGAAGACTAGCCCCCGCTCTCCACAACTAGAGAAAGCCCGTGCGCACAGCAATGAAGACCCAACGCAGCCAAAAATAAATAAACTAAATAAATAAATTTTTTAAAAATGCTATTAAGGTTTTTCTCTTTGCTAACCTTCCCTTTTACTAACTTGAAACATGGAACAATACTGTCCCATAGAAATGTTTATAATTTGAACCCCAGCTTTTTACTCAAGCATTAAAATCAAATGGCAGCCTATAAACTGAAGAAAACTATATCTTTTGATCTCAACAGGTGGTCTATTTAGTCTATAAATTCATTTTAATGACCAGCATACATCATTTAAAGTATACTTTAAGGTTTTTTTTTAACCTTCTTATGCAGATACAGCATTTAGTCTCATAATTGAATAAAAATATATACATTGTCAAAAACAATTTATAACTTAATGAAACTATTACTAATGCATTCAGGATAAACTTTGTCAATTACCTACATTTTGAGGTTTTCATTTTCTTCTGTCAGGTATTCAGTGAACTTTTCTAGAAATGCACATGTTTTCTTATTTTATATTCCTAAAACATATATTCCAACAGTAGACAAAATGTACAAACATTGAAGGCACTAAATAAGAAGGCAATAGCAGAATAAAAATTCAAAAGAAGATGGAAAATACCTTTAATTTTCAATTATGTAAAATCCACCTGTCAGAGGTGCCTTGAGAGTTTCAGCTTAGTATTCGTTTTCCAGTCAGGTCTCTGTGTTCACTGCAGTCTCATCCTTCTTCTTCCATTAGCTTTGATAAACAAGAATTATAAACCTTTAAAATTCAATCTCACCATTCAACATTTACTGATTCTAATTTAATTCTTTGAAGATACTCATCAGTTTGCTTTCGTTTTTTCTCTTATTCTGCCATTGCTCTAATAGATGTTTCAATTAAAAATAAATCCTGGGGTCTGAGCAGATAGCTCAATTAGAGGTTGACTAACAAAAACCAATACTCTTCACCCCACAGCAGAGATTGTAGTATGACCTAACAGCCAGAAATAGTTATATATTTCAGGATGTAGGAATGTAGGCTGGATTCTATCTAATTAGAAAATATAAGCTAAATTTGAATACTATAAAATAATTTATAGAATATGAGATTACACAGCTATGCAGGCATAACTTGTATTTGTGGCCATTTGTAAATCCAGATGGAGTTTTGAGTTTATAGGAAGAAAATTAAAATATTTATTTTAGTGATATTATATTATTTTGAGTAAATCAAATCTCTCTTTCAGCACTCTTTCATTCAAATATGTGAAAACTTTAAACATGTCCCCCCGGCTATCTTCTCTTTTTAAAATCTGGTTATTTCCATTTCCTCGAATACTCAGTTGGCATAGTTTTTAGACTTTTCACCATTCATTTTTAGAAATTTTCATGTAATCAATGCTCCTGTTAAATTGGGGCACATGGGATTCACCAATCATTTGTGGTATGATTGGCCCACGGTATCATGGCATTAGTCTGTCCCTCTGAGAGGCAAATAGAATAGTGGCTAAGAACGTAAACTCTGAGTCAGACTGACAGGCTTTGAATCTTGGTTCCGTCCTGTCTCAGCTGTGGTTTCTTAATCCACAAAATGGAAAAAACATAGTACCGTCTACATAGGGTGATGTGGAGACTGAGTGAGTTGACATAAACCAAGCACTTTGAATTGTATCTAATATACAACAAGCACTATATAAGCCCTTATTTTAATCCTGGATATTTTATCCCTAAAATCTAAGCTAAAAAAAAAAAATTATTATTGTTTGCCTCCTATTGGAAGGGAGGTACACATTCAAATTCATATTGACTTATTATACGCCTATAATAAAAAAGCTAAAATTCGTTGCATATTTTTACATGAGTTACTGGTAAGCCAGGACTCCTTTTCCTCAAATGTATACAAGAATTCCTGAAAGTACAATGAAATTGTGTATAATTCTTGATGTACTCAGAAGGAATGAAAAACTTCTGATCTGTGTTCACTTAGAGTCTTACTGGTGTTTTTGCTTCAGCCTTGGTTTGAGGACTACACATTCTTTAAAATATGAAACAAATTATGTTTTATTTTATTTGATCTTATTTGTTTACCATTGTCCTAGCTTTGTGATAGATTAAATTGGGAGAAAAATCAACAAATCTTCTTATAGTTTAAAATAAAGGTTCATGTCCTGTATTTTTCCAAAGTAGGGCGGCCTCATTTTTTATGAATAGGAGACACGCCTGGTGTAGAAACTGTACTGAAGTTATTAGGGAGAAATCAGGTCAAATAATAGGCATTCTTTTGAATTCTGCATGAATATTTGTTCATTTGTGATTTAGTAATATTTAAGTATAGGAAATATATGTAACTATGTTTTCTAGTATCTGAAATATTAGAAGAGAGACTGTTTCAGGTGCTGCTGGATCAAAATGTAATTGCATTTTTATAATGGGTGAATCATAATTATTATTCATAGGATGATTACTGCTGTTGCCATGACGACAATTATCTTTAATTGAGGTAGGCACATTTTGAATTACATGTTAAACCAAGAATCAAAATTATTAAAGTGGGCTGGATAGTTTTTCTAAATAAAATGTAGAGGTGATGAGAATTGATGCAGATACTCCCAAAGGAACATGCAATCTTTCATGAATATCCACATGTAGAATTAGCAGATTTCTCCTAATTTCCACTTTGCCTAAGTGCCTTACGGTCACCAATCCCAGCCTCATCCTGTATACAAAACTAACATTAACCTAGTAACTCTGTGGGTCAATGTTAGCCTATATCTCGCCCTATGATTTCTCTTTCTGTCTTTTACCATTTTTACGTTTTTACTATTACTTTTTTTTTTCCTCCTATTTTATCATTCCCTGTTTAGTAAATTCTACCTCAGGGAATTTATTTTATATGTGAAGATAAAATCTGCTCAAGAGCTAAACTCTTCCTTTGTCAAAACCTTGAATTAGACCATGGCTTAAACATATGGATTGTTCTCAGTGAGGAAGCTAAAGTGATATAATTATCTAAAACAGAAATGTCAGTCTCTGGCATTCAGTACTAGACTTATTTTAAATATTGTGGTGTGCATAAAAATCACTTTAAGAGCAGGTTATAATCAAGACACAGTAGATCCTACCCTATTTGACTTTGGTTCTACCAATTTGGGAGGATCTGTTAATCTTCATTTCAAACAAATCTCTAGTATATTGTTATATAGGTAGCTCTGGACACTTCTAAACAAAAATGATCTAAGAAAACGGAGCTCTGGAGTTAGCTCTGGCTCGATGATTGGGCTGTTACATAGAACGACAACTAGGGAAGTGTGGGGACTGACTGTGCCAGAGCAGGGCCTTTCCAGTTCTTTAAACTCTTGGTCCTTTACTGACTGCAGTTATTCAGCAGTTGATTCAGAAAGTTGAAACACTGAGGTAATTGCATTCCTGGAAATTGCTCTATATATTTCATAGACCCCTAGCCTGTTTGTACATAGAAAGTGCTGAGCTGTTTCCAATCTAAAGGGGCTGGGGTGATGCAAGTTTTCTTTCTTAATGTTACAAAAGTATTTCACCCTTAATAATAAGCTTGTTACACAATAGAAAAATGAAGCTTCTAAGGAACATATTCCAATCGATGAGTTTAGTGAAATCCCAAACATGTTCATTAATTGAGTTTCTTAGTTCATTTCCTGGCATGAAGCCTGGATGCCTCTTCAGCCATATACGTGACATACTTTCCCCAAATAGTTGGGCAATATAGACCATATAAGAATGTGCCTTTTAGGAAGCTGACATAAATTGCCGTTGATGGTGAACCAATAATGAATCTAAAATACTTGTAATTTAGCCTGTAATCAAGTTCTTGCCAAAAGATAAAGGGGTATAATGCTTTCTTGGAATTCTTTGTTGAGGCATACTATTTCAGTCTGAAGATGCTTTCATCTGAGAAAGAGAATTAGGAGAGGGCTCATAAGCTGAAGATAAGAGGACCTCAGTCAAGACGGTACTAGGACTCTATTAATCTGGGGTTAAAAGCGAGGCAGTTACTAGCATATCATAACAAAATAGGGACCTAAAATCAGGTATTTAAAAGTGAAGTAAAATAAAATCCAGAATCCTGCAAATCAGGTAGTCATTTTAAAACCAGCAGTTATAATACAGAAGGGAACCTAGTAACATGTGGTTTATCCAAAAAATTCTTTGTATTTCTTGCCAACTTTAAAGACTAGTGATCAGATGTACACACTTCAGGCCCTACTGTGTATGAAAGGAAATAATAACAGGATTTTGCAGAGTAAAAGGACAGTGCTAATATTTGTGCTTTTATCCTTAGTAGGACAAGGATAAGAGAGAATACGGAGGTTCTTCTGTAATATTTAAAGACGTAGAGTAGATCTGGATACTGAGAGATATGTCAAATTAAAACAGGTACATTTAGTGAAAATTAAAATACAGGAGAAAAGCAAAGCCTTCCTTGGGGCAATTGCCTTAATGGAGTCTCATTGTCCAAGTTCAAATCCTACAGTTTGTAAGTATTCTCAGAGAATTTTTTGGTGATTAATTGATGATAACAAAACTTACAGCAATTCTAAATCAGTAATAACTTACTAACTTAGAGAAATACTATTGCTAGGAAGAACAGAGCGCTCACAGGCCCTGTAGCAAATTGCTTTCTGTAGAAAAGTCTATAAAAGTGTATTTGGTGATAACTGAGTCACAATGAGGAGAAGTAACTGGATAAATTGGGTGAACTTAAAGGCTGGTGCATTGTGCTGTGAAACCTCATGACTCTATCTCCACTGCAGAAATATAATTGTAAAATAAACTAGAATCATCTTGTCCACTACCTCGGAGTCCTCCTCTGTCAACTGTATTCTCCTGAGATTTCCCTTTTTCTAGGTTCCAATCACACAATTATTGAAATCTCTTTTTTTCAGATATGAACACGTAATTGATATTTTTTTTCTTTTACCTGGGTTAGGTTTTGGTGAGATTAATAATGTGAATCATTCCTTCAGCCGGTGTTTAAGAGTCAACCCTTTTTCTAGGAGCTGGGCTCCTCAAATTTCAGATTCAGTTCACTGGGCAACTTGTTCCAGATCTGGGTGTTCTGCTGAGGGCGCCAGAGGCAACATTCTGAGAAATGCTGCCCTAAGGAATCTGTAGATAATTAATCTCACCCACAGTGTGTGATTTCACAACTTGAAGTCTGAGATTTGTTAACATTACTCTGAAGGCTGTTTTGCTAGCGAAATTTTTTTTAAAAATGGCATTTACTCATGGATAAGAATATCTTTAATACAGAACTTTAAACGTGATTACGTTTGTCTCTAGACAAGTAAAAATCCCAAGTGAATCAAATACCTCTTCTCCTATTATGAACAGAGGGTAGTATTTAGTCCTCAGCCTGGAACTGTGTTAATATCATTAAGTCAGCTTTCAAAGGAGAGGCCTGTCATCCAGTAAGGAACTTGCTTATATTTTTTATATTAGACAAAAAAGGCCTGATTTGTTTTTAAATTCTGTGTCAAAATTATTCCATCCTTCGAAATGTGTGTTGTATGTAGTGATCTCACTGACAAATACTTTTTATCTTATTTCACTTTAACTCATTCCTGTTACCCTTATTTGGGCTTTTGAAGGTAGGAACTAAGGTAGAGCAAATTGATTTGTTTGATAAAGATGCTCGAAGGGTCGGGGGAACTCTACAATGAGATGCCAAGTCCTGTTTTTGGAGGGTCAGGAAAAGGAACTGCCGTTTATTCACATGAAGTAAACTGACAGAACTGGAAAGAAGAGAGAGGAGCGGGAGACAAGGAGTGGAAGAGAGAGGGAAGGGGGAAGGGAAGATTAGGAAAATGCAGTTCACTGTGAAGTGTGTAATATGAATGGTCTCTCCCTTCTCTCCTGTGGAATCTTTAGTAAACTCTGCTGTGCTCATCAGTGCTTGCGTATGAGTAACTTTATTTGGGAACACTAAAAGCATTCACAAAGGGGCCAACTAACATTTGAGTAAATTTTCATACTCTCAGAAATATCTCTTGAGTGTGTATTGTGTGTCAAGCAGTCTCTGGGGATTGAGAGGCAATTAAAATGGACAGAGCGCTTCTCTCACATAGTGTGGTAGGCAGGATTCAAAGATGACCCCAATGCAATGACCCAAGCCCTTATATTATTCCCTCCTCTTGTGTGTGGACGGGACTGTGAATATGATGGGATATCACTCCCATGGTTGGGGTACTAATCAGTTGACTTTGAGGTAATCAAAATGAAGATTATTCTGAATGGGCCTGACCCAGTAAGAAGAACCCTTTTAAGGCCCTTCCTACACGAAGAGATTCAAAGCATGAGAAGGTCTGTGGAGGAGTCCACAGAGCAAGAACCTGAGGGTGGCATTTAGGAGCTGAGAGTGGTGATGAAACAACAGATAGTAAATACATGGGGACCTCAGTTACATGGCTGCAAGGAAATGCATTTTTCCAGAAACCTGAAGAAGCTTGGAAGCAGACGCATCGAGCTGCTGCCTCGCCTTTAGCCTTGTGAGCCGAGAAGGAAGGCTCCTGACCCGTGGAAATTGTGAGATAATAACTTTTTGTTTTTTAAGCTGCTAAACTTGTGGTAATTTGTTACCCAGAAATAGACATCTAATACATACTCTTGCTTCCTTCTCTCAGAGTCTTTCTGTTTCTCCGTAGTGTTATTATTATTATTAAAATTTAAAATTAAATTAAATCCTGAATATACATTAATGGGCCCCTCTAGCCCTGCCCTTGCAAATTTGGTGCACTGGTTAGGCAGACCAGATGGTTAATAATAACAGTTAGCATTTCCTGAATACTACTCATGCGAGATACTGTTTTAAGCATCTTCCATGTATTGACTCACCTAATCATCACAGACATTATAATTAACCTCCACTCTATGGATGAGGTAAGTGAGGTACAGAGAAGTTAAGTAATATGCCCAAGGTCACGCAGCTAGTAAGCTGCAAAACTAGGGTTGGAAAATCCAGGCAGTCTGGTTTTAGAGTGTTTGAATTTAACCATCCTCCCTCTCCTGATGCACCTTTAGAGAATAATACCTGAATAACTCCTAGCCACATCTGGATGTATAATATTGAGAAGTCAGAAGCTTCCTAAGTTCTGTGGTAAGTTGCAGAGGTTGCCCTGTGAGGAATTATCTTGCTACTTAAGGAATATTTCATAACTGTCACCTTGATTAATAATTCTGAGAAGCTGTACCTACACCAAAAGTGGCAGCTCTCAGCAGAGTTTCAGAGATGCAGATGAGAAGTTAGCGCTTCTGGAAATTTATGTTCATAAATTAGTATTATTAAAAATAATACTAATAAAGACCTTAAATTCTGAATGGCCATTTTCTAAAATGCCACATAGAGAGAAATTCTTCCTTCTGACAAGAAGAAAACTGTTAAGAATTCAAATATAATGGCATTTCACAAGATGTTCAATATTGGGAATTTTTGTCATAAATAAAATCTAATATTAATACATACGTGATTCATTGTAGCTCCTATTTTAGAACTTTCTAATCTGTCACTATGAGACATTATTATCTGTCTTGCTCCCATGGTATTCGATGCTGAAAGCATTTCACTAACTGTAGATTAATGAGTATAACAACAACAAAAAATCAATTTGTAAGAAGAGTCAAGACACACAGAGAATAATTTTTATTAATATTATCCTCATGAAAACATATCAGTTTGATTAGAGTAAAGCAGTGTGGCCTTATCACTGAATTAGAAAATATTTGGGGAGTATTCGTTTTTTCTCTCTTGGCTAATAGTTAATGCAGTGTACCCATTTTAGAATAGTAGGACACAAGTCTCTAATAATAAATACCTTTTATGTACTTTTGGTGTAATTACTCTCTTAACTATATATGTTTTCTCATTGGCTTTAATTGAACCTCCATAATATGCCTCCACATTTTGCTTTTTAAATTTTATTTACACATTAATGCTCCTTTACATTTTAAAATGGCATGCAAATTAACTCAAGTATTATATGGACATTTATTGAATCTCTATGAAGTGTTTGGTGTGGTGCTAGGAAGTGGATACATTATAATAAAATTAGCATTATCCATAGCATCATAGAGATTTTAGCCTAGAAGAAAACGTTCTTTGTATATCTATGTTTCTGTATATATTTTATACACACACACACACAAAGTGTGTATATATGTATGCATGCAAGTGTATATCCTGGTAAGTGATATAAAGGAAAAAAGTCAACTTGATGAAAGATTAATATTAATAGAGGGAAAGTATTTTAGACTAAATGGTGGGTGATTAGGGTAAATCTCTAAGCAGAGGTAAAACTGAAAATGGAACAGGCATTTGAAAAGCAGGGAAATGTGTTTGAAACCTAAGAAATGGAATATATCAAAATTCTGAGGTGAGAAGCTCTTGGCATTTAGAGTGGTGACTAGGGAGATGGAAGGATATTAGTGAGTAAGTCAGAGAATAGCAGGAAATCTATTTGGAGAAGTAGGCAAGTCCCATTCATAGAGAACGCCATGTACCTGTTATGGAATTTAAAGTTTTAGAGGTTTTCTTTTCAGTGTTGTGGAAGAACAAATACTAAAATAAATTCAAGTTGGTCTTCTTCTATCCAATATTTGCCTTCATCTCGTTTTGTGTTTAAAATTCAGTGTTATAGAGTCTTCTCCCCAGATCTTACACCTTTCACAAAGAGTAACTTGAAATGGATCATACATCTAAGTGCGACATAAAGAACTTTAAAACTTCTAGAAGAAAACAGATGAGAAAATCTACATGGTCTTAGGTTAGTTGCTTTTTTAAAAATTAAGGAATAATTGACATACACTATTATGTTGGCTTTAGGTGTACAACATAGTGATTTGACATATGTGTACATTGTGAAGTGGTCATCAAAATAAGTCTAGATACCGTCTGTTACCTTACAAAGTTAACACAATGTTATTGACTATATTTCCTATGCTGGACATTACATCCCCATGACTTACTTATTTTATAACTGGAAGTTTGTACTTAATCCCTTAACCCCTTTTGCTACGCCCCCAGCCCTACCCCCCTCTAGCAACCACCAATCTGTTCTCTTATCTGTTAGTCTGGATTTTGTTTTGATTTGTTTTTTCTGTTTTTCATATTCCACTTGTAAGTGAAATCATGTGGTATATTTCTTTCTCTGTCTGACTTATTTCACTTAGCATAATACCATCTAGGCCCATCATGTCCTCGAAAATGGCAAGAGTTCATTCTTTTTCATGGCTGAGTAGATTCTGTTTTATTATATATGTATGCTGAGTAGTATTCGTTGTGAGTATTATATCCATCTTTATCCATTCATTCATCAATGGACACATAAGTTGGTTCCATATCTTGGCTACTGTAAATCATGCTGCAATGAACAGAGGGGAGCATGTATCTTTTTGAATTAGTGTTTTCGTTTTCTTTGTAAGGATACCCAGTAGTAGAATTGCAAGATCATATGGTAGCTCTATTTTTAAGTTTTTGAGGAAACTCCATACTGTTTTCCACAGGGACTGCACCAATTTACTTTGCCACCAACAGTGCGGGATGGTTCCCTTTTCTCCACATCCTCGCCAAAACTTGTTATTTCTTGTCTTTTTGAGAATAGCCATTCTGACAGCTGTGAGGTGGTATCTCACTGTGGTCTTGATTTGCATTTCCCTGATAATTAATGATGTTGAGCATCTTTTCACGTGTCTGTTTACCATCTGTTTACCATCTTCTCTGGTGTCTATTCAGGTCCTCTGCTCATTTAGTAATCTAGTTGTTTTTTTTTTTTTTTATGTTGTGTTATGTGAGTTCTTTCTATATTGGGGTATTAACCACTTACCAGATATATCATTTGCAAATATCTTCTCCCATTCAGTAGGCAGCCGTTTTGTTTTGTTGCTAGTTTCCCTCGCTGTACAACAGCTTTTTAGTTTGATGTTGTCCCACTTGTTTATTATTGCTTTTGTTTCCCATGCCTGTGCAGTCAGATCCAACCAAAAAAACATTGCTAAGTCTGATGTCAGGGAACTTACTGCCTGTGTTTTCTTTTTCGGAGTTTTTATGGCTTCAGGTCTTACATTACAAGTATTTAATCCATTTTGAGTTAAATTTTGAATATGGTATAGGACAGTGATCCAGTTATTGTATTCTTCAGCTCTGTGACCTCTGGTACTTCCTTATGTTTTCTCTTTGTTGAAGTTCTCACTGTTTTCTTTTATTCTTTGTTGTGGAGAGCATTCATCTAGTTTTCAGATCTTTTTCAGAGGGAAATGATCCATATGTAGCTGTAGATTTGTTGGGTCTATGTGAGGAGGTGAGTTCAGAGTCTTCCTTAGTCTCCAACTTGGGCTCCTGGCAATGAGTTTTAGAAACAACACATGGTTCATGAAAGAAAAAAATGGACAAGTTGAATTTTGCTAAAACTGAGACCTCTTCTCAGCAAAGGACACTATTAAGATAATAAAAATACAAGTCACAGACTGAGAGAAAATATTTACAGGCACTTTTTAAAGCATTTGTATCTAAAGTATACCAAAAACTCTTAAAACTCAATAATAAGAAAACAAACAACCCAGTTGAAATTTTTCTGTAAATCCAAAACTACTCTAAAATATAAAACATTTATTTTAAAAAATTCGTGATTGTAGTTTCACTTTTTTTTCCCCAAAATTTGAAGGTTTGGGTTGGTTGACATTTTAAGCCATTTCCACAATTTTAGGTGTCACATGTTTTAAAAGACTATGACAGTACTATTATTGTAGCCAAGGGAAAGAAAATGTCTTTTTTTCTTTTCACAATGATTTAAGTTTTTCTCACTGAAGAGGGTTGTGGCTACAAAAAATATGTTCCCACTTTAATCTTAGAAAGTCTCAAATTATAAAAGTTGGTGGAACCCCAGAGCTCTAAGATTAACTTTCTATGACCATTTCTATTTAGAAGGCTGGCTTTTGGGGCCACCTGCTCCTCAATATTATCTTGCTTTCTGTCTCTAAAGGTGTATCAGATTTATTTTACCTGTACTTAACACTGTAGTAATACTGAGCAGATCAGGCAGAATAGTCTAGGTTTCATGTAACAGGCTTTTACTTAAGTTGTTTCTTCATTCTGGAAGTCTCTTCTTTCCTTTCCTCCCAAGACAGTTTTCATCTTTGCTAGAAGATCTTTTCTGGGTCCTGAGGTTGGACTATAGCTTTTTCTGTTGTCTTGATAGCTTCCATATAATCAATATTCATTAAGTAAGCAAATATGTATTGAGCTTCTACTGGGTATCAGATACTCGATATGCTGGGCATCTGTTCATGGCTTCTCAGCAGGAACTGTCAGCTCCTTGAGGGTAGAGAACGTGTCCTATTCATTTTAACCCTCAAGACTTGATAGGGTTCTTGGCGTATACTATGTGTTCTGGGTTGGGGGGTGGTGTATGTGGTCCTGAGTGAAGGACAGGTCTCTCAGAATGCAAGATTTTCAAAACCAAAACTCCTTTCATGGATTTACTCATGTCCATGACACATCATTTTCTCTCAGGTTATGATTTTCCTTCAACCCCTTGTCATTAACAATGCTCTGCCTGTGTCTGCTCCTGAAGGCCCTTGAAATAAATTTGCCCCATATGATAGAAAAAAAATGGTCGCCCAAACCTTTCATATATATCTGAGAATTGATCTCAGATTCCTCCCATCATTTATTCAGAGAGCTTGAGAAACAAAATGGAAATTCTTCCATCCCTTTATTAAATAGGTTGGATTTTTGTTTCCTAAAGGTAGTTTATAACAAATACAACTCTGTGTTTTATTGTAGAGAGCACTTCTATTTTGTGTGGATATGTCTGTGTGTTCTTTGTTTATTGCTTTACACTCAGCAGTTTAAACAGAATTATGAAATAAAATTAAAATATAGGCAAAATATTGTTCATATTTTTGGTTAATTTTACAGATATTATAATTGTGTTTGTATGTGTATGTGTGTGTGCATCAAGAAGTGATTAGGCAAGTGACACTATTTCATTCATTTGAATTCTCCAAAATTCAGAAGTGTGTTTTAGGCAGGTATACAAGTTTAAAAACAATTCTTGATACTGTGTAGTCTGGCCTTGTTAAAGGTTACTTCCAATATGTGGCAGTCTAGATATTGCTCACATTCTAGATATGTAAATGATATATTTTTTCTTATTGTTCAAGCCTTAATGTGTTTTCTTAAGTGATAAAATTGAACTTGAAGAAATAAAAAAAGCAATGAAACCTTTATTGGATTAATGGTATTGGAAATTGTTACTGTTTTTTTTTCCTCCCAAATCCTTAGCAATTTTAGACCACTGTGGTTAAAGGTAAAAAAGAAGTATCAAGTGAAGCAACAGCAGAATACTCCAAAATTGCATTTATAATTGGGAAAAATCCAAAGTAAAATATGTAATATCTCATTACTAATAATGGCCCTGGTGACATGTATAGAGACCATGTGTTCTGGGCATAATGCTGAGCACTTTAGATAGATTTGCTCCTTACATTTTCCCAACAAATCTGTGAAGTAAGCAAACCCATTATCCTCATAGTGGAGAGAACACCAAAGCCCTGAAGCAAAGAGGATTTGTCAAAAGTCACACAGCTAAAATAATGAAGGCAAAATTCAGGGCTGGAAGTCGGCCCCAGAGCCCATCACCATGGACACAGTGCTATACTTCCTCAAGGGATAAAGTAATCCTGTTAAGCATTATGTGATTTTAAGATAAATATGGCCCAATGTTTGGTATATCATTAAGTAATTAAGTAATCTACTCAGTAGGTCCTGTGCCTGTACATTTGTGGGTTCTCACATAAATATTTGGCAGTATTCAAAATTACAAATTAAGTTCTGTTATTTAATTCAAGTGTGTTTATACATAAAAGTTACTCAATTATATTGATTTAATTTAATTAAAATAATGTAATGTTACATATAATATGGTCATATGTACAATACAATGTTCAAACATAATGGTCATAATTTCAGTTGTAATTTATGAGAGATTTTAATATAATGGTTATTGTCACTCAGCATTTACTATCAATTCAGGTCTTCCTTCTGATTTGTTTTCCTATTAATGACAACATAATTTTTCAAGTCACCAAGGTCCAAATTTCAGAATTATCTTTGACCTCATCTTTTCTTTGCCATCAAATCAAGCCAGTCACAGAATCTTATCAATTCTATCTTCTTCATTTTACCTAAATATTCTCTTTCCTACTGCCACTCCTAAATTTCAGGTCCTTATACATACGACTCATTTCAACTTTTCTTCTCAGCCTCATCTTCTCTTTCCTAATGCATACCTTACACTTCAGCCAAATATACCCCATTCCCCAAATATTCCTCTTCTCAACATCCTGCCTTTGTTCATGATAAACCATCTCCTTCTCATTTATTTTTCTTACCAATTCTTGCACAAATCCTTCAAAATTTTGCCTGAATTACATTTTATAAAAAAACAAAAATCGAACTTTGCTTTACAAGAAGAACTATAATAAGCCATTCTTAATCTGCTATTAATCCTTCAGCTAGATAAACTTTTCTCTAAACAATACGTGCAGGGTATACCTCATTTCATTAAGTTCTCTTCTCTTTCCTGACTATCCTACTTAATAGGTGAATACATCACTTATTTTCACATTATAGGTTTGATCATTTTTGTTGTCTTTCTCCTGTCATTAGAATCCACAATGAAATCCATGAGCACATAGATTTTTTTCAGTTTACTGCTGAATCCCTAATCTTCCCAAACTGTGCCTGTCATAGAGAAGCACAGAAAGTGTGTTCAGTTAATAAATGTCCAGTCAGAAATAATTTCCTCTCTTATACCTTCTTACAGTACTTAACAAATCCTAGGTATATTATTGTTATTTTTGCCATTTTGTTATTTTGTTATTTTTGTTAATATTTTTTTAACTAGCTTAAAAGAGAAGATTTTCATAAACTTATTCATCACCTCTCACAGTGCATTATATGTAACGAGCCCACAGTAAGAATTTTTAGTATGTGTTGCCTAAATGAGCTGCTTTCATGTCATGGCAGTGATTAATAAACAGATATGTGATTTTAGTTTGACAAGTCCACATTTTCTATGTAATTCTTTTTAAGTGTAAGAGTAGGTGAGTACTTTGTTTTAAAAATACCATAGTATACTTTCTTGAATTTTCTCCATTGCCTTTAAAATGTTATAGGTCAGTTGTTCCAAAAATATTTTAAAATGTATTTCTATTTTCTAATAATTTCAATATTTTATTAGAATAGCATATTTTAGGATCTTTAGGACCCAGATACATTAGTAAATAATACAAAAATAATATCTTCATTCCTGTTTACATTGTTATAAAACTGTATTTACCTTTATGGATTTTTTTTAAACCTCAAGGCAGAAATATAAAATAGGCAGTAATATCAATTTTTATATTAATAAGGCTTCTAGAATGTTAATGATCATATTAATAAGTACTCTAGAAGTACTCTGGCACATAGAAGTCAAGACCATACTTTCTAGAACCAGACCTCTGAGTTTAATGCCTTCCTGTACCACTGACTTTTCTAACTCAGTTTCTTCATATGAAAAAAAGGAATAATTAACTCAAAGGTCTATTATGACCATAGAATTTGTTAGTCTATGTAAAGAACTTAAAACAGTGTCTCACGTGACAGACCTGCATAAGTGCCTGCTAATTTTATTATCATTATTGAGGGAATGTCACAGTTGATAGTGATTTTTCAGAAGTTCACGTATGGAATCATCAGACTATAGAATGCTAAATTCCTTTTTGCACTCCCAGGGCAGATCCATCACTCATAGGCAGACTCACAAAAAAAATGAGTTCATGAGCCTGATGTATAAATTTATAAATTATAAATGTATAAATCACAATTCTAATTTATCCATGTACAGTAAGAATGCTAACAATACTAGGGAAGCAGATGAATTATTTAGCCTTGTCCCCATGTGGGTGGCCCAAAGGAAGCCAAATTATAATCAAAACGGCTTAGTGAGCATGTTAATTAAAGAAGGAATTGGTTGTTTGGTTTTGATATTAAGTGACATTATGCTAAAAATAAACCTGCCAGGCAGTATTCTTGGAGCTGAACATCCTCTCTGGGGAGGACATCATGTCTTCCCCCATGCTATGCTTCCTGGCCTAAACAAACTCCGTTCTGGGTGACATATTTTTTCATCAGGTATGTTAATATAGTCAATTGTGATATACTCCTAAAGGCCTAGAAATATTTTCTGACACTTTATGGAGAGTTTTCAATATTTCAGACTATCTGTACATTTTTTAAAATAAATTTATTTATTTATTTGGCTGCGTTGGGTCTTTGTTGCTGTGCGCAGGATTTCTCTAGTTGCGGTAAGTGGGGGCTATTCTTCATTGTGGTGCACGGGCTTCTCAGGGCTTGTCATTGGGGTGGCTTCTCTTGTTATGGAGCACCAGCTCTAGGTACGCGGGCTTCAGTAGTTGTGACACATGGGCTCAGTAGTTGTGGCTTGCAGGCTATAGAGCGCAGGCTCAGTAGTTGTGGTGCACGGGCTTAGTTGCTTCGCGGTGTGTGGGATCTTTCCAGACCAGGGCTCGAACCTGTGTCCCCTGCATTAGCAGTCAGATTCTTAATCACTGAACCACCAGGGAAGTCTTTCCTCTACATTTTAAGAGGGGATTCTTGTTTAAGTTCTTATATGGGTAAAAGCATCCCTGTAGCCCCCAAACTATTACCATTTACTATGGATAAAATGGTGAATACAATTATTATTAAAAACACACAACAGAAAAGAAGTATTGGTTTATACTTTGGAATATTATGTTAGAGAAAACAATTAACCTTTTGTTCGCTCTTATTTTCTCTTAATAAATTTTGACATGTCCCAAAATAGTCCACTGATGCACTGAAGTTAACAGAAGACACAATCAAATATTTGTTTCATTTTTTCAGAAAGAAAACTCATATAGTAATTAATCCTAAACTGTTTTAACATCAATCTGAGCTCAACATGAAAGATGCATTTTAATATTCATGGTTCACCTTGCCAACTCTGTTTGTATCATGTGCATTCAATACAGTTTGAATACACACTCGCACACATACACATGCACACACACATATTTCTGAAAATCTAGAGCCATATCCCAATGTAAAGCAGGCAGCTAAGCATATTTATTCCAAAGTGGTTAAATGGTCTCTAAAAATAAAACAAACCAGAAGTTTTGAAAAAAGTATCTTATACAGAATAAAATACTTTCTCCAGACATCAACTGTAAAACATTGTGCCTATAGTCAACAATTATGTGATATACACTTAAAATTTTTTAAGAAGTAGATCTCATGTTAAGTGTTTTTACCACAATAAATTAAAATTTTAAAAAATAAAAGAGAAAAAATAAAAAAGACTAAGGGCGCATAATAAAAAGAACCATTTTTGTGCTGTAACCTCACAGTGTGCCTAAATTTAGGTTTGGATATTTGTGAAGAAAACATTCAACTCGTTCTGAATAGAATGGTTCTCCTTAGTATTAAATGCCCACTGCAGAAAATGCAAACATTTCTTCTATATGAGCTGCAAATGTGCCAAGAGGCCACAAGTAAAATATTTAGTGCTAACTTTAAGGTGGAAATATGTCTTCCTTATTGAGCTATAACTTTACTCTGAGAAATATTTCTGGAATGAAAATATTTATTTTAATATTTCTGATTTAACTGGAGCCTGTTCACGATTAGTCATTTTGCTTTAGTGAGGCATCATTTTATATAAGAAAAAGAGGAAAGAAATAGGTGAGACTATCAGTGGGAAGTGAGACCTGGCACTCACTATTTTAAACTGTTTAACTCTCAATTACTGCTCTATTTTCTCGTGGGCAATGCTATGATTGCTTAGTTAATTTTACTACATTATGTGTCAGTAATTCAGAATTGGTGATCATTTGGAGTCAGTTGAGTAGAAATATATTTTCTCACAGGCAAAAGTAGACCATACGTAGAATTTGTAATACACTAATATCTACTGATTTCTACACTAAAGATAATCCTTTTAAAAACTTTGAATAGCTAATGTTTGTGTACAGTAAAATATAATTTAAAACAATTTTTGTCAGCAGTATTTTCTGGCAGTATCCTTGGGACAAAACGTCCTGTCCCTGGAAGGACCTCATCTCTTTTGCAAGGATATGCTTCCTGGGTTAACTCTCTTCAGCCTGGCACATGAAAATACATTACAAATAAGTTGAGTTAATATCAATGTTTAATAATAATTTGCATTTCTAAAGCACTTAATTTTGTTTTAACTAATGTCTCATATTGCATTTGATGATGGTTGTATCAATCCTGTGATCAAAGTGGGTATTATAATCGTTCCATTTAAGGTGAGGTTATTGAACCTTGAAGAGACTGTGATTATTCAAAATGATACAGGTAATTAGTTGTGCATATAAGTGACTGACCTCAGATTTCTTCATTGACAACTTATTATATGTCAGGCCCTATGCCAATAGGCAGAAATGAATCCATCATGTTTCTTTATAGAGCCCTTACTAAATACCAGACAATATTCTAAGTGCTTTACAAATATAATTTATTTAACAATTTACAGGTGAGAAAATGAGGCAGAAAGAGATTAAGTAAGTGGTCTAGGGTCACTAATGTATTGAGAAATAGAGCCAGGATAAGAACCCATGTATCCATAATTATAATACTACGATTCTTCCCTTACATAGGTCTAGGAACCTGAGAACTATTACTGAAAATGATTTTAAATTCTGAAAATAGGATGCAAATGAAATCTAAGTTACACTTGCTACAAAAATAATTATACATTGTAAATAAGAAAGAGCCTTGGGAAAATGAAGAAAAAAATGTAAGAAATTAAAAAAAATATATGAGGAGACTTGAAAAGGAAAACAGCATTATTAAAAAGTCTAGATGGAAGCAAGATTCAAAGCCATCATGAGGGAAGTGAAATGTGCTATGAATGTTACCTTAAAGATACATATTCAAGGGACTTGGTGAGTTCATTTGCATATGCCTTTATGTAAAAACAAAAATATGAGATAGCCTCATCCACCAGAGGGCAGACAGCAGAAGGAAGAACTACAGTCCTGCAGCCTGTGGAACAAAAACCACATTCACAGAAAGACAGACAAGGTGAAAAGGCAGGGGGCTATGTACCAGATGAAGGAACAAAATAAAACCCCAGAAAAACAACTAAATGAAATGGAGATAGGCAATCTTCCAGAAAAGGAATTCAGAATAATGATTGTGAAGATGATCCAGGACCTCAGAAAAAGAATGGAGGCAAAGATCCAGAAGATGCAAGAAATGTTTAACAAAGATCTAGAAGAATTAAAGAACAAATTAAAGAATTAAAGAACAAATGAACAGAGATAAACAACACAATAACTGAAATGAAAAATACACTAGGAGGAATCAATAGCAGAATAACTGAGCAGAAGAATGGATAAGTGACCTGGAAGACAGAATGGTGGAATACAGTGCTGTGGAACAGAATAAAGAAAAAAGAATGAAAAGAAATGAAGACAGCCTAAGAGACCTCTGGAACAATATTAAACGCAACAACATTCTCAGTATAGGGGTCCCAGAAAGAGAAGAGAGAAAGGACCCGAGAGAATATTTGAAGAGATTATAGTCAAAAACTTCCCTAACATGGGAAAGGAAATAGCCACCCAAGTCTAGGAAGTGCAGACAGTCCCATACAGGATAAACCCAAGGAGAAACACGCCAAGACACAGAGTAATCATATTGGCAAAAATTAAAGAAAAAGAAAAATTATTGAAAGCAGCAAGGGAAAAATGACAAATAACATACAAGGGAACTCCCATAAGGTTAAGAGCTGATTTCTCAGCAGAAACTCTACAAGCTAGAAGGGAGTGATATGATATACTTAAAGTGACGAAAGGGAAGAACCTACAACTAAGATTACTCTACCCGGCAAGGATCTCATTCAGATTCAATGGAGAAATCAAAAGCTTTACAGACAAGCAAGAGCTAAGAGAATTGAGCACCACCAAACGAGCTCTACAACAAATGCTAAAAGAACTTCTCTAAGTGGGAAACACAAGAGAAGAAAAGGATGTACACAAAAAAACCCAAAACAGTTAAGAAAATGGTCATAGGAACATACATATCGATAGTTACCTTAAACGTGAATGGATTAAATGTTCCAACCAAAAGACACAGGCTCACTGAATGGATACAAAAACAAGACCCATATATATGCTGTCTACAAGAGACCCCCTTCAGACCTAGGGACACATACAGACTGAAAGTGAGGGGATGGGAAAAGGTATTCTATGCAAACGGAAATCAAAAGAAAGCTGGAGTAGCAATACTCATATCAGATAAAATACACTTTAAAATAGAGAATGTTACAAGAGACAAAGAAGGATACTACATAATGATCAAGGGATCAATCCAAAAAGAAGATATAACAGTTATAAATATGTATGCACCCAACATAGGAGCATCTCAATACATAAGGCAACTGCTAACAGCTATAAAAGAGGAAATCTACAGTAACACAACAATAGTGGGGGACTTTAACACATCACTTACACCAATGGACAGATCATCCAAACAGAAAATTAATAAGGAAACACAAGCTTTAAATGACACAATAGACCAGATAGATTTAGTTGATATTATAGGACATTCCATCCAAAAAAGCAGATTACACTTTCTTCTCAAGTTGAAGATATGGAATTGATATGGAGAACAGTATGGAGGTTCCTTAAAAAACTAAAAATAGAACTACCATATGACTCAGCAATCTCACTACTGGGCATATACCCTGAGAAAACCATAATTCAAAAAGAGTCATGTACCACGGTGTTCATTGCAGCTCTGTTTACAATGGCCAGCACATGGAAGCAACCTGAATGCCCATTGACAGACGAATGCACAAAGAAGTTGTGGTACATATATACAATGGAATGTTACTGAGCCATAAAAAGGAACAAAATTGAGTCTTTTGTAGAGACATGGGTGAATCTAGAGACTGTCATACAGAGTGAAGTAAGTCAGAAAGAAAAACAAATATCACATATTAACGCATATATGTGGAACCTAGAAAAATGGTGCAGATGAACCGTTTTGCAGGGCAGAAATTGAGACACAGATGTAGACAACAAACATATGGACACCAAGGGGGGAAAGCAGCAGTGGGTAGGGGTGGTGGTGGTGTGATGAGTTGGGAGATTGGGATTGACATGTATACACGGATTGTGTAAAAAAATATATTAGTTTCATGATTTTAATTAAATATTTTGTATTGGAATTAAGTGGAATGCCTATTTGTTGTCAAAGCATTGATATGAGCCAGTCTTCTGACATTCATTTTCCTTACAGTCTTCAAAGAGGCTGTGATATTGACAAAAGAATATGATCAAGACCTTGGTATTCTTACAAAAGATAGTTTGTCCAACTTCGAAGCATTTGGGAAAGAGAGCAGTTGCAAAAAGATTAAAAACAAAGAGCAAGGAGAGTGGAGAGTTTAAATACGTTTATGCTTTCATGTACATTATTTGTCGGATTCACATGGGCACATACTTCAAAATTTATTCAATTCACAGCAGGATTAATTTCTAGAGTTGCTGTGGATATACAGCTGAGTGCTGTGACCTCAGATCTTATATTCTATTGCTTTTAATCACCTTGGTGTGTTTATAATTTCTCATTAAAAATAACAGCAGAGGGCTTCCCTGGTGGCGCAGTGGTTGAGAGTCTGCCTGCCGATGCAGTGGACACGGGTTCGTGCCCCAGTCCGGGAAGATCCCACGTGCCGCGGAGCGGCTGTGCCCGTGAGCCATGGCCGCTGAGCCTGCGCTCCGGGACGGGAGGGGCCACAGCAGTGAGAGGCCCGCGTACCGCAAAAAAATAAAAAAAATAAAAAAAATAAAAAAAATAACAGCAGACTGAGTAAGAGTGAAGTGTGTGAAAACAGCAATAGAAAGCCAAGGAGAAAAAGGGGTCAGTCATTATTCAACAGCCTAACATGCTGTTCTCCCTATCCATCACTCCCCCAGTATATACAAATACTCCCACACATGAACCTGGGGAGAGAAAAATATGGTTCTCTACAGTACTTTCTACCTCGCTGGAATGAATCATACAAGTAATAACTACTATTTTATAGATTCTGTGCTAGAGCATATATTAATCCTCTCAACTATCCCATAAGGGGAGACCAGCTAGTATCTCACTGTATAGATGAAGCAACCAAGCCTTAAAGTGATCAGTTGACAGAGACAAGACTCGACTCTGTGTGAATCCAGATTTGTGCTCAAATTATTATCCTGTGGAAGAGGATCCCTCGTTAAAAACCAGTTTTCAAAAGTGTTGTCTTTCATGGTCCTACTTCGTGGTTCATGGTTTGAGTCATCTTATGTCCTACAGACATTGTCCTAAAGACAATGATATCTCAAGAGTGATAGGACCTTTTCACATTTTGCTTAAACATTAAAGGCAGTTACCTGGGAAGTTTAAAAAATTCCCCATTCTTAGGTCACACCCCGTACCAATTAAATCACAATTGTTGGAGGTGGTATCCAGGCATATCCAGATATTTTTGGTAATTTTCCAGTTAATTCCAAAATATAGTCATGCTTGAGAGCCAGTCTTCTAGGTACCTTGCTCCCTACCATTAGTGCTTGTACAGTCTTTCCCTCACACCAACACAGTTATCCAGTCTCGACCCAAACATCCCTGGTAATAGTTTTTGACTGTCAAAACAGTTCTTAGGTTAATTCAAGATCTGTCCCTCTTCATCCCTTGGTGTTAGTCCTGCCTCATTGGGATAATGCAATTTTTATACCTGTTTTACATGTGGCAATATATCGGAAGTCAGTTTTATAGTCCCCTGAATTTTCTCCAGGATAACCCATTTATTTCTTTTAACTGCTTCTCTTATAACATGATTTCAAATCTTCTTATTATCCTAGGAACTTTCTTTTGAATAGACTAGTTGGTAGTATGATACGTTGGAGAGAACTTGGATTTGAGTCATAATGCCTTTAGTTTACATTCCATATCTGCTACTTACTGGTCTTGTGAACTTGAAAAAGTTATTGAATTTTCTCAGCTTCCCTTCTGACACAAATAATGCTACTTCATGCAACTTTTATGAGCATAAATGAGATATGGGGAGTAGGAGTGAGACTCTTAGAAGCTCTGAGCACTGAAAATTTAGTGATCTATCATGGTCCATTTCATCCCCCACATGTATAATTCAAATGAAAACAACACTGAACCAAACAATAAGAAGAAAGGAATCCAATTAATTTCTGTTTTCCCCCCCTTCATTGATAAGTTGTTTTTAAATCATTAAACACATGTGCCCATTTCTTTGTACCTTTATTTTGCTGGTGCTTGAAGATTATGTTTAACCTCCTCCTGAGTAATGTAGTACTAAACTACCCAAATGCAGCTCTGCTTGGTAGATTTGAGAACAGGGCAGACATGTATGTCTTTAGGCAAGTCTTTTAACCTCTTCCACAAACTCGTTTCCTGAACTGTAAAATAAAGATAATATATGCCTTGAAGGATTATTGTAAAGATTGTGAAGCTCTCAGGGGGTTAAAATAAATGATGTATAAAAAGTGCTTATAAGTGATCACAAACAGTAGATACTGTATAGTAGCTAAGAACTTCAGCCCTGCAGCTATTTTGAGTTTAAATCTTAACTCAGAGTTTGCTGGCTCTGAAACCTTGGGCAAATTATGAGATGTCTGTGTCTCAGTTTCCTGCTTGGAAAATGGGGATAAAAATATATCCACCTAGTAAGGTTTTTGTAAGTTTTAAATAATTGACACTCAACATGTTTAGCACAAAATAAGATCTCAATACATGATTAGTATTGTCATTATTATTAAAATAACAATAATTTGTATTAGACATGAAAATATCTGGCACTTGGTAGACATTCAAAGTGTGGTGGCATGATTTATTTTCAAGTGAGGGGCCCATAATTGAACTCATTACTAACATTTAGAAAGGGCCGGCACATTGTAACTATTCAGTGAATATATATTGAATGAATGAGTGAGTGAATAAATGAATGAATGTTATCTCACCACAAGGTATAGAAAGGGATTATAACTTTTATAGCTTTTCTCATTGTAAGTATAGATTCATAGTTCTAGTCAATGTAACCTAAAATACATGTGTATTTCATTCTCTCCAAATAACCTAAATTCCAATTAATTTTTAAATTTTTAAAAATTAGAAAGCTATTTATTTTATTTATAAAATACATCTATTTCTATTATTTTTATTCATATCTTTTTTTTTTAATTTCTAGTCACACTTATGTTGTGCTTACTATGCCTGAATAGGACAATACTATAAGAAAAAACTTTCAAAAACATTTCTAACCTAACTCAACATTGTGTAACAGTGTGATTGTTAAATTTCAATCCCTGTGATTCAAGCTTGAGGCTCTTATTACATGAAAAAAAAATATTGAGACTCTTAATTTCTCAGTTTAGCTCAGCTTAGTACAACCCAAATCCCTATACCTTCAAAATCACTTGCTCTAGTAATTATTGACACTTAGGCCTTCTCCAAGTCATTTATGCTCTCTGGGCCTTTGTATCATCATCTGTTCATGGGGATGATATTACCTAGCTCATGAGGATAGTCTAAGAAACAAATGAAGTGTCATATCTGAAAATACCTGAGATATGCAATATTCATACATATATGACAGTTACATGTATATGTGTGTTCAGAGAGACAGACAGACTTGCTGCCTGCTCAAGGATATCCTAGACAAAAGGTAATCAAAGCTATGCCTGAAGTTCAGTGGTTTGCCTCAGTAATTTGAGCACTCTGACATTGACTATTTTAGATGTTTATTTTGCTCAAAATATGACTTGTATGAGAATAAAGTGCTTGCATTTTCTACTTGCAACAGGCCAGAGGAGGTTAATTTTAATTATGATATTCTGCACTTAAATTTTTATAGCCTACTGCCAAATTTTAAAATTCAAGTTTATTCATTTTGCTCCATCTGCCTACAGTAAAATGTAAAATTATTGATTTTCCTAAATAGATATCACTTGAAAGTTATATTACGATGTGACTGCAAAATATCTCAGAGGACACTGAGTTCTGTACAGTAACTGACCCACATTTTCATAGCTATTATCCTAGTGTCCATCTCTGACAGAGTCCCTTAGCTATCTAACTTCGCTTCTACTACTTTTCTAGTTTATGAGCCAAGATGTCGTTTGATATATGTCGAAATAGTGCTAAATATTAGACATTAGAAGATTCATAAACTAATATCTGTAAAAAGAAAGGAGAAAACCCGGGGTACTTTGGTTTGAAAAGCAAAGTTTGAAAAAAAAAATGGTAATGAGCATTGAAATTGGAAAACCTTTTCAAAATTATATATAAATGCTGGAAAAATTCTCCTGGTTCCATATTAGGAGTTTCTAGAGACGAAAGCTACTTTTTCCTTAAACCTTAATATGTGTAAAATATAGACATGATATATTTTTTAAAAATCTGTGCTCGTTGTCGAAATAAAAGGAGAACTGGATCCAATTCAATCCATTTCACAAGAATATTGCTTATTTCCAATATAGACTATATTTTTACTTTATAAAATGTGGACAAATGAGGGAAATAGGGAAATAATTATACTATCATGTACCAAAACCATAAATATGCTCCCTGCTTATTTTTAACAAACCACCAGGATGAAAAACTAATGAAGGGTGATCAAGAGAGTATCTGGTAATTTTCCTAAAGCACATTTATGTGGCATTTATAGAAGGTCTTCCTCAGGAGAGCACAAATTATTTTTTTATTAACAAAGAGCTGTTAGGAAAAAGTGCTACTTTTCTTATTTTTTGAGAATTTAAATGTTTCCCACAGTTTTATCATTTTAATACATAGTAGAAAAAAAAAAGTAGCTTGCGCAATGAATAAATTTTAGCTAACACATGTAGGTCATTTATAATCTTTCTAGTTTCTAGTATTTTAAAGGTATAGGGAATTTTCTCAATAATAAATGGCTTTGTCTTATTGTTTATCTAAAATCATTCTAAAGTAGCTTATTCTTTAATAAACAGAGTTTTCTGAAAAGAGTTATCTAACTGTTCTCTCACACTTAAAGTTTCCTTTATTCTCTGTTTTAAAAAGCACAATCCTCGATATTTTCCTTGTGAAAAACTCTCACACTGCAATTATGAGAACTATATTTTTAAAGCAAAAGAGACTTTTAAAATTTCATATTGCCATTGTTAGATTTAACTAGTTTGATCCCTGTTCATATCAGTGGCTATTGAGTGTAAAATCTCATGAATAGGAGGGTGAATCCTCTATTCATAGAGCATTTTACTGATGTATTACAAAGATAATATAATGTTTGTTTGAATGGATATATGTATTGTAATAGTCTTTTTCTACATTCATTTTTCTTTCTGCTGCTTGGCTAAAATGACTTAAAACAAAATTAGCTTTAATAGCATGTAAACTAATACTTCTGGATTTTGATCTTACTAACTCCTGTTGACTGAAAAAAAAGAAGGACAACCTAAAAATTGAGAATTGTGTTTTGTTCGGGGACCCATAAGAAAGAAATATTAATGTAATTTATTGACATTTCCTTAGAGATCACAGTAGAATTTTCAGTAGCTACTGACTTCAACTTTTCACCCATGAGTGAAATGATAGATTAATTTTATTTACCAGATGCTAAAATCTGATATTGGTCTTTAAAATTACTCTTTTGGAATTGTGATTAATTTAGAACTTTTTCAGTAAAAATAAATTATCTATTGAACATATTATTGAATGTAGAAACAATTAAACTGAAAATTAAACTATTGAATAAACTATGATTTAGTATATAATCATTAATTTTTGTATATTTAAATGTACAAAAACCTCATTAACTTACTAACACAAGAATCTAAGATACTGTGAATTAGGAGAATTTTCCAGTTAATTGAAGATTATCATGTTAAGTATCAGAAAATTGTTTTGGTAGCATGTGCTCCTGTCAGACTTTTTGCCTATCTTAGAAAATGGTTATTGAGCATAATTCAACATTCATGTGATCATTCCAGATCGCTGGAGAACACCGCTTCACCTACTCACTGAATTAATTTAAATGTCATATTTCTTCTGCAAAGCTGTGATGCTCATGCATGTCTCTGCTATTGGCCAGCTCACTTCTTTTCCATGAATTGTTTGCCCCTAAACCTGTTTATTTTAGTTGCAATTGTTATTTTAATTATTATTGTTATTAGGTAAACTAGTTAAAAATTAGGTAAACAGATAAAACAGGCAAGTGAAAAGGATGAGCAAACCAAGTTGAGTGTTTTAGAAAGTCTTGAAAATACAAAAAATTTAGGAGAAATGAGTAAATTCTTAGAAAAAAATCAATATTCAGATTGCTTTGCAAGAAACTTTAAGCTCTAAGGCACTTTAAATTAACTTCAACTGGAATTTGAGGAAGATGCATTCCTGTGTGACTGTGCACGAAAGAGGAAGGAGAGTGACTTGAAGAACGCCCTCACTCGAAGGCCTCAGTCCTGTATTAGAGCATGGATGAATGAATGGATTTCCATGTGTTTTAAGTTAAAATGTTTAATATATGGAAATACATTTTTTGTGATTCTTGGTTTATAGACTTTTCTCCAGTAGCTGATCAACTAGTCCTGATTTTGCAAATCAGAGGGCATTGATTTAATGTATTTTATTATATGTTGTAGCATAAGAAAGGCTATATTCTTTGGCTATGAAATAGTGCTATGATACAATATTTTCCTTACTATTTATGGACCATTTTACTTTCAGGTTCACATTTCTCTCATGCTTCTGAATATTTTGCACACTTGATTGCAGGTAGTTGGAGTGTTACTGTACCTTCAGTATACAAACTTACTCAGGTATAGTTCACATTTACCCAGTCAAGACATAAGCTTTACAGAATTATCTCCTTCCTCCCTGCATCCCACAGTCTACGTATTTTTCAACTTTATGTTTTATTTAACAACCAGTCTGAGTGTTAGTCAGGAAAATGATAAGCATACATAAAGGAGTAGGTGAATGTAAGCTTGTAGCAAACCTGAGAGTTAAGCAAAGGTTTTGTTGTTGTTGTTCTTGTTGTTTGGAGGTTTTTTGTTTGTTTTTTTAAAATTCTGCCATCATTGGAGAAGTACTAGAAGTTTTTGATGAGTACTTGTATATGTCAGGTACGTGTTTTAGAATGATTAAATTAGTCTCTTAGATGATTAATCTCTTAAATGAATCTGTTTTTCATTACTTTTCTGGATCCTCTTTTCTCTGTCTTTTTTCTGTAAAAAGCATAGGGTGTATCATAATTGGTACCTGTGTGTCAAGCGAGAAAATAATAAGTTTAAAGAGAATGTTTATCTCTACCTCTATACAAACAAATTTTTAATAGGCTGCCCTTAGTATTAACTTATTTTCCCTACTTCTGTAGTGTGAAGAGTACTGACATTGAAAAGATTTTAATTTCTATTGATAATAAATGAACACACTGCAGAAAGAGGATCTAAAATAATTAGAGGAACACGTGTCAAGTCTTTCAGGCCCTCATATTAACACACAGTGCATGCTGCTTCTCATTTTTGCAAATGTCAACCATTTTAATGTATCTTTTGGGAAATGGTTCACTCTGTTTCAAAGGTGTATAATAAAAGAAAAGGGCTTAGGGCAATATTTAAGCAATGAAAGAAACACAGGACATTTATGACTAGCTGGGAGGAACTGATTGCCTTTGGCTGTGCCTTGGGAAATCCCCAGGAAATACAGTAAGTTGTGATTACTATTATAAGTTAAAATGACACAAAGCATAGAGAGGAATTTGTGTTTTCCTTATGGGTGACTGCATTTCATATTCTCTGTGTGCCATTAGCGTTCATACCCACCCCTGTGTTTCTTACTGTAGTACTAGCAGGAGATGTATTATTGAACATTGCAGAAGAGTAACTTTCTAGAGAATCAATTTAAGAAAAGAGAATTTAAAGCTAAGCTCATGTAAGAAAGCATATATTATCACATACCTCAATTAAGTGTCTCTCATAAAACTAGTAGTATTTTAAATTAATGATGTCTGTCAAAATTTGTACTGCCAACATTTGTTAAAGTATGTATGTTAAATTTATAATGTGTATAACTATGATAAATAGTGTTAGAGGTAGGTAAAAAAGAAAGGCGTAAATTTAATTTTCTCTGTGTATTTTCACTGTGGTTACTTCCTTAATAAAAATAGAAATGTTTAGATCTACTAGCATTATTTGGAGGCCATAAGAATTGTTCATCATCATGTTATAGGTTTTCATTTCTGAGTTTCTACCAAGCTGTTGAGAACATACAGGAAAGTATCTCACAAATCCCTGTTATTTTTTTTTCTTTTATTTATTTAAAAAATGATTCCTTTTCCCCTTTATGGTAGTTAAGGGGTCTAACACCAAATCCTACTTACTGCATTGTCTCAGCTTTATTGCACTACCTTTGAATTTAAAACATGGCAAAAGAATTATTCTTGAAATAGTTCTAAAATGCTAACAGTGGATATTCAATCTGATGATCACTATTTTTGGTCATGTAAAGAAAACAAACTGGGTACAAAAAGTGCAGTCTTTTTAAAGGCACTTTTGCCTGGTAAGTTCTGTATACTGCCTTGTTTGACCAATGAACAAGTAACTATCACTGTATGTCATCCAAGGTGGGAGATCAAGGGCATGCCTTGGGTTGGTCTATGATACAAGAAGGATTTTAAAAGAGATAATATTTTAATATGTTCAACTTGGGTGTTTTAATGAAGGGTTAAAATAAATACCTAAATAAGAACAAAACTAGTAAAGTCATTTTTTGCACAAGTTAGGTACCTAAAATACACACACCTGAATAGTTTTCGATTTTAAGGAGTTGCCAAGCATTTTACAATCTACATATTTCCTGAACTATTAACCATCTCTGTTAATTAGTCATTAAAGATAGTTCTGAGTGTTTATAAACTTGAAACATTACTCTTATAAGTTAAAATAGAAATTCCACCAAAAAGCATGAAGGAATATAAAAATATTTCTGTGTTTATCAGAAATATTTGTTTTCATTTAAAATCACATTATTCCACAACATTTTAAATGGTTATATTAACTAAATCCTACTGTTTCCACATGTATGTACTGTGATGGGACCAAGGTCAAATTTTCCTTTTGTTTGTAATCATTCTAGAAGTTGAGCATTCTTCTGTATATGCAAGTCTTAAACAAATCTATTTTCTTGAACAACTAATTGTTTCTTAAACTATTTCATTATCAAGATAACTTTAACTTTATGAAGACCTAAAATAAAGCAATTAAAATTCTAATTTTCTAAAAATGTCATGCCCCCTTGGATTCTAATTATGTAATTTTAAATAATTTTATAGCTCTTTAATCTTTTATCTGCAATTTTTGAGATCCCAAAAAACAAACAAGCAAACAAAATCCCCTGAAAACCTAAAGTCTTTCTATGACTTATTTGGTAATCAAATCTGGCCTGATCTAAATTGACAAGAGGCTGTTTATAATTTTCTAACTCATAGTGGGGTTATACTTTTGCTGTAGAAATATTAATGTCTTTGATTACTCCAGCCTTAGACTTAGCTAGGGGTATTATTTTGCATATTCTGAATAATTCTGAATTCTGAAAAACACTGGGCCCAAGGCTTTTGGATAAAGGGTTATTTAAGAATTTTCTTACATTCAAATTTCCATTCCATGTCTAGCACTGTTTTGCTCTTTGGTGTGAGTACCTGGGGCTAGTGAGTAAATTCTGAATTTTTATTGAATTATAGTTGAGATATCATTTTAACATTTTTCTCAGGTAAAAATGGTGTTGACTCTCACCCCAGTCAGATTGTATGTTCCTCTTTTTGATAGCTGTGTTCTGGACTACGCCTAAAATCTGTATTTACTAAATACTTCCAGAGGAATAAGAAGGTATTAAGGAAGTTCATCACTTTCTGTGTGCATATAGCCTTGCCTTTATGGAGTTCTGGTTTTTAATTTTTTCCCTGTTCCAAATCTTGTGCTTATTTCAAGTCTTATTATAACTGAGGTGGTTTATAATGAAAATCACCATATCCACATAATTGACAGAACAGCCTCTAAGTATGTGGCTCTGTCCTCATACCCACTTGATCACAGAGGCTTAGCAAGGGCTCAGTAAGCTCCTGGTTTGTGAGAGCCAAAGGGCTCAGTTCTGGGCCCGTCACTGTCACATCCTGGTTTTGTAATGATTGAAATTCATTACTTCTCCCTCTCTCTTGTTTGTGGGAATGGGAAACATATAATTATCATATAGGTATAATATCATGTGCTTCAGGTAATTTTGTCATTTATGATATAATGGTACTATGAAGCAAGCATAGGGAGCGCTATAAAGCACTGTAAAACATAATGATATCCATGAACTATACTGTGTGTGTGAAAAAAAAGTCCAGGGGTGAAGTAGTTCTCTGCTGGATTTTCTAAGCTCCTGAAATTAAATTTAACACTGGCTTGCTCTTTAACACTGGCCTTAGATGAATAAACTCAATATTTTGATTTGGATGTATTATTACATTTAATTATTTTTAAGTATTGCTTCAATTCATAGTTTCAAATTATAGATGGAATTTTTAATCAATTTTTTAGAAATAAAAGGGGTTAGAATGAAAATGATGTTGGGTAAACTAGATAATGTAGGCTTAGTCATTGTGTCTCCCTAAATATTTGTTTTTAACTGGTCCTGAATTGTTTACTCTAAAGCAGTTTTCCTAAGCACAGTAACTTTTTGACAGTGCTTAGCTTTCCTGTGGTAATATCTGATCATTTGTTACCCCAACTCAAGCATTACTTGAAAAATAAAAAAATAAAATCTGGGGCTTCCCTGGTGGCGCAGTGGTTGAGAGTCCGTCTGCCGATGCAAGGGACACGGGTTCGTGCCCCGGTCCTGGAGGATCCCACATGCCGCGGAGCGGCTGTGCCCGTGAGCCATGGCCGCTGAGCCTGCGGGTCCGGAGTCTGTGCTCCGTAACGGGAGAGGCCACAACAGTGAGAGGCCCGGGTATCACCAAAAAAAAAAAAAAAAAAAAAATTAAAATCTGTAACGTTTTCTCTCCTTTGCTTTTAACAGATACACATATATTTGTTTCCAAAGCCTGGGTCCAATAAATAAAGACTTTGGAAATGTACTACATTGGATTTGGCATTTCATTAAAGATAATAAATGTATCCATATTTGGTCTTTATGATGACATATGATAGCATTTTTAATTGGAAAAGATTCTATTGAGGTGCAGCCACTTTGGAAGGCAGTTTGGCAGTTTCTTACAAAGTAAAACATACTTTTACTATACAATCCAGCCTCCTTGGTATTTACTCAAATGAGGGGAAAACATGTCACATAAAAACCTGCACACAGATGTTTATAGTACTTTTATTTATAATTTCCAAAATTTAGAAGCAACCAAGATGCTCTTCAGTAGGTGAATTGTGGTACACCCAGACAATGGAGTATTATTCAGTGCTAAAAAGAAATGAGCTATCAAGCCATGAAAAGACATGGGGGAAACTTAAATGCGCGTTACAAAGTAAAAGAAACCAATTTGAAAAGGCTACACACTGTATGATTCCAACTATATGACATTCTGGAAAAAGCAAAACTATGAGACAGTAAAAATATCAGTGGTTGCCAAGGGTTAGCAGGGAGGGAAGTATGAATAAGCAGAGCATAGAGGATTTTTAGGAAAATTAAACTACTCTGTATGATGCTATAATGGTAGATGCACATTATTATAAATTTGTCAAAATCCGTTGAATGGGGCTTCCCTTGTGGCGCAGTGGTTGAGAGTCCACCTGCCGATGCAGGGGACATCCGGAGCCTGTGCTCCGCAACGGGAGAGGCCGCAGCAGTGAGACGCCCGCGTACCCTCAAAAAAAAAAAAAAAAAAAATCCGTTGAAGGCACAACACCAAGAGTGGACCCTAAGGTACCCTGTGGACTCTGGGTGACTGTGATATGTCAGTGCAGGTTCATCAGTTATAGCAAATGTACCATTGTGGTAACGGAAGAGGGTATGCGTGTCTTGGGGCGGGGGTTATAGGGGAACTCTGTAACTTCTATTCCATTTTGCTGTGAACCTGAAACTGCCCTAAAAAATAAAGTCTATTTTTTAAAATGATTCCATTGAGCATAAACATATAACTAAATTAAATGACTCCAAGAAGTGTAATGAAAAATACAAATATACAAGTCACCTGTACAAAATGCAATGAAAAGAAACTTGATGTAGAAATAGGCAAATTGAGGGGTGAATTGTGATCTGGGGAGACAACCAAAGAATGTATGTATAACACATAATATCAAGTTTTTCATTGGAATTAAAGGAGAATCATACAATAAGTTGCTTGGAGCCAGTCAGATAAAAACTTAAAGCCACAGACTTCTTCTCCCTCAGAATTCTATTGAGTTACTCTGCATTTAACCTAATCGTGACCGTCCCCATCAATTATCACAACAGCTAGAAGTTTCAGAAATTAAGAGACTAGCTTCTCTACTCAGAGTATTATTAATATAGTACCTTCCCATATTCTACATTTTGTTTGCATGGTCTGTTCTTGAGTTATTATAAGGAGTAAATTTGAATATCCATTTTCTCTAATAATACAGCTAATAAAGATGTGTCCTAACATACTATAAGCCCTGGACATATTTTTCTAGTATACAGGAAAATTAATGTGATTTTTAGTTTCTAATCTGAGATTCAATAATCCAGCTTTATAGGGAAAAAAATGAGGGTTTTTTTGTCACTTGGACTTGAGGCAGCTCATTAAAAATTCTAAAAGGTATAGAACAAAAACACAAAACATTTCTCACAAGTGATGACTTTTTGCTACAAGCAATGATGGTTTTTTAAATCAACCTTTCATAGTGAATAATGATCTTGTGCTCTTGAGTCAAACCTTTGTGTATGTATCCTAGTTTAGGATCTGTGAGATTTAGGCAGATCTTAACTAGGATATATACACATATCCAGATCTTTCTTGGATTCCTTTCCTTTTGAATAACACAGATATAACATTTCATCTCAAAATGCAAAACTGGAACAGTAGTTAGGAGATTCTGACTTGCATTGTTCAATACTTGGGAGCAAATGACTGTTGGGATTGGTGCTGACAGTTTACACTGGAGCCTCTATAGCAAGTTTCTGGAGGACTGTGCTTTCTTCTAAGTGGAGGTTGCAATCCTTTGATCAAATTAACTCACAAATCTCCATCCAGGCCAAAATGTATTTAAACCCACCCCAGGCCAATCCCAGTAGACCGCACAAAAAGATCATGCTTCTTCCTAGGTAGATCCAGAGATACAAACATATTCTTAGGAAATTTAAGCAGGGGATTTGCCTGTCTTATTTATAATCCCACAATGCAAGCATACAGACACTTTACAAGATGGTTCCCTCTTTGGTATACCTTCATAGGAACCAAGTCTGTAATACTAGCATTTGCTATTTTCTTTAGAAGAAAAATTCATTAAATGTCAGCAACAGGGATTATTTTGTAAATCCTCCATTTTAATTACACAACCAGCTTTACTTTTTTAATTTTTATTTTATATTGGAGCATAGTTGATTTACAATGTTGTGTTAGTTTCAGGTGTACAGCAAAGTGATTCCATTACACATATACATGTATCTATTCTTTTTCAAATTCTTTTTCCATTTAGGTTATTACAGAATATTGAGCAGAGTTCCCTGTGCTATACAGTAGCTCCTAGTTGGTTATCCATTTTAAATATAGCAGTGTGAGCTTTAAAAACTTATATAGCTCCTTAACTGCTTCTAAACTAAGTCTAAAGTTAATTCTACAAAGAGTTTTCTCATCAGAAAAAATGGAAATAATAATAAATAAAGGTAAAAAATTTTAACTACCTCAGGGTCTGTTATGGAACTGAGATAATGCTTTTCATATACTAAACATAGGAGCTTCAGAATAAATGTTCAATAAATATTAGTTAATCTTTTTCAAATATTCTTGTCATTTTTTATATTTATAATAAACTCTTTTTTTTTTTTTTTTTTTTTTTTTTTTTGCTGTACGCGGGCCTCTCACTGTTGTGGCCTCTTCTGTTGTGGAACACAGGTCCTGGACGTGCAGGCTCAGCGGGCATGGCTCACGGGCCCAGCCGCTCCGCAGCATGTGGGATCTTCCCGGACCGGGGCACAAACCCGTGTCCCCTGCATTGGCAAGCAGACTCTCAACCACTGCGCCACCAGGGAAGCCCTATAATGAACTCTTGATTTTCACAGAGATCTATATTTACCTAATATTCTAAAACTTCTCTTTGAGTATATTATAATTTAATTTTGTGACAGAGATCAGTGCCAGGAATAAAAATATGCAACTTGAATTATAATACGTCTTTGTACAGAATTTTATCAACTGGAGGGATGTAGCAAAGTTGTTCTGACTTTGCTGTATATCATGCTGAATTAATATTTTTATTTAATAACTTTTTCTTTCCATTTGATTATGCTGTTTTTCAGTGATTAACTTTTATTGGTGCATAAATTAGGGCCATTTTATTGAGGTCATTATTTTTCTATATAGTGTCTGAGGTAGAAAAAGGACAGAGCAAATACTAGTACACTGCTTAGTTTAAGACTTTGAGAAAATGTTTGCACCAGCTAAGGAATTGGTGCAAGGGAACCTACTTTTTAAGGAGGCCACTTCATAAATATCATGTGTGTTCTACTTTTCACAAAACCCCCTTCCTGTCAAATTTAGATGTTCCCATCTTTGACGGTAATTTTTATTTTGCTTTTTTATTTTAGTGTATTACAAATTATTTTTAATTTCCTACAAATATTATTTTAATATATATGTCTGCCAAATGGAATAACTCAAAAGCCTTATTTAATAAAAGCCTCTTATTTTGTGTTTCTTTTCATTTTCTTTACTCATTTCTACAACATTTTCTACTGTTACTAATGATCAGTTGCTCCAAAAAAAAAAAAAATGTGTTTTATTTACAGGGCACAGCTTATGGAAGTGCTCCTGTACCTTCTCGCAGGCAATTATGTGAGTCTCTTATATTCAGCTCTGTGTTGTAAACATGACGATGTGTTTCTGTGCTGTAGCATGGCATGCTGATTGAGATCAAATGCCCTAATGCAATCCCCAGTGTTGTATATTACCTACAATGTTTGTAGTAAATGGTTCCCTTTGCCTCTTCCTTACCTGTTTGTCATTATCCAGCCCATTTAAGAAAACTGCACTGCGATGTGGCCAAGTGTGTTGAGGCTTCAAGAATGGCTCAAAGTCTGGGGCAAGGATAGAAGTGGCTCTTATTTAAGTTTATTTTCACTTAGCAACAATAACAGCACTTTCTTTGTTAACCAAATCAGTACGCTTTCTTAAATCCTAACTTCTTTTACAGACTTGTTCAAAGAGCCCTTGTATCATACACAGCTGTGTTTTAGTCACAGCTAATGAGACCTCTTTCCTTGAAAAGGAAAAATCCATTGAAAGGAATCCTACTTCTAGTGAATTTAAAGCAAACTTGACTTTCCAACCACTTCAGTTTATTTCTAAGTCATCGTATTTAGAAAATTTGAAAATAATCTATAAATTTTTAGATAGAAATCCTGGATTTTACAACGTTGCTTAGCTGTATTATAAGTATACACACCTCGCAGAGAGTCAGATATTTGCTCTTCAGCTCAGGAGATTTCTGTGACAGCTTGTCTGCTTTAACATGAACCTTTTGTCAATGAGAGATGTATATGTAAATTTAATATGTAGAATCTCCAGAGTGCCATCAGACTTTGAAAAAGAGCTATTTTCATCGCCATTTCCATCCATGACTTTTCTCTTCTCCCACACCAGCATCCGTCAGAAAATCATGGTTGTTTACCTCCATTACAGACTGCTCCAGCAATACACCACGTGATTCTAATTGTTGTGCCTAGCAATAAATGCCAAGTCGAATCATCTTAATATGGTTTTAAAGGTGATTCAAAGGTACAGTCCTGTTTGCATAATGCTTTTCTTCTCTATTGGCAAAAGAAATATATGATTCGATGACGTTCACTGAGAAGGATCTGTGAATCGATTACAAAAGACAAACAAATAAACAAAAAAAACATTATAAAGATGCTTAAGGAACAAACAGAAAATTGCACTTTAGTACCTTCTTTTTCATGAAAGAGTGTTGCACGATTGGATTCTTATGAATAAAATTGTAGTGGAAAGAATTGCTAATGTGAATAGAAGATGGGATTTAGATATATTAAATATTCCTCTAAAGTTAAATAATCATCAACTGGTCTCAAACTATCCCTTGCTGTTATTTCGTTTTATCTATTTCTCTATCCTCTAACTTTCTAAAATATACTAAAGGTATGGTTTCTTTTATGTACGTATTGGTGCAGTATTATTACCAAACCAAACTTGAGGCCTCTAGCCCACGAGCGCAGTAAAACCAATCTACTGACAGCAGCTTGTGGTGAAGGAAAGTACAACATTTACTGTAAGGCACTGTACAAGGAGTGCAGGGCAGCTAATGCTCAAAACACCCAAACTCCCTGATGGGTTTCAGGGAAGCATTTTCAAAGGCAAGGTGAGGGAAGGTAGTTACAGGGTGTGTGATCAGCTCGTGTACAGTTCTCTGGTTCATTGATGGTGAGGTAGCAGGGTGGTGTCACAGGGGTAAACCTTATCAATCCTCAGCCTCCAGTAGGTCTGGGGGCTAAGTACTCATGGTCATCATGTAGTTAACTTCTTCCATTGGGTGGGGTTTTTAGCATCTATAAGACAAGTCAGGAGTGTGCACCAGGCACTGCCATCTGTGTCCTTCAGCGAGGAACTAAAGATTCTGTGACTGCCACGTGGCTGATTTACTGTTTAAATTCTTACCAATTCTCCTGGCCCAACTGCTGTTTTTGTCACTACATGTTTACATCCTTTCACTCATTAACTCTTGAGCCAGGATTGTGTGACTCAGAGGAGGACTGGGAAACTATAGCTTTTCTACACATAAGAGGCAGGCAGAGGACATGGGGGTGGGGTCTGGGAAGGCCCAATAGGGTCCCTGCTCAGTTCCAGTATTAACTGATAAAAATTGAAAACTATAGCCAGAACACCAGTGAGATAAAAAATATTCTTTTTTTTTTATTTGCCCCTTTTTAAAGTAAAAATCATTATTGTGCATATAAGTTAGATTGCCTTAAAGACAAAGGAATGTATATTGTTATGGAGATAGAGAAAATATTGTTGCTAGAAACTTTGGGGAATGTGAATTCATTATATATGCCATGATATCATGAGTGGAAATATAAAGGTTATGGAAGTACAGTCTTCAATTTGGACTAAACATATTTCTCACTTTTACAAAATCAAAATGTATAATTTGAAAATAATACTGGATATTTGAGAGTTCAGATCATTGGTTCTAGTTAAATCAGAGTGAATCCTACAAAAAGCAAAGGGAAAAATAAAATGATGGATGGTTTCTCTGAGTTCTCTAAGTCTAAGGATCTACAATTGAAATGTTTCCTGTGCCTCAATGGATAAGACCATAAAATGGGTATTACTCTCCTAAGCATGGGGACTTGGAAATAGTAAACTTATAAGACATTAATTTGGAATGCTACCTATCACATTTCCTTTTGGTCAAGTACAAGTCTTCGGATCTCTGAATTACCTATTAGTAGAGACTCCTTAAGTATTTGTAATTGTGGTGATTATTAAAGATATTACGTCGAGAGCTTGAATGTTTTATTCTACACATGAACATCACAATGTTAATATTAAATGTCTTTATTCCTACCCTATTCCCTAAAATCAATACCTATATAGATATCTTACAGTTGATTCCTGATTCTAGGATTTTATATTTTTGACTATATCAAAAGTGGTAACTAATACTTTCTTGAAGTTACAATTAACCAAACTTTTATTCATTTTTTTATTCAGTATTAAGGGCTTCCTTGTTTCATGGCTGTCACTTTATTTCAAAAACATATCCATTTTTAACAGTTCTCTTTTGTCATAACCCAAAACAGAATCTAGCAGCAAAGAGGGATTGCCTAGATGATGAGGTAATTGCAAAGGCTGTGATTCTACAACGAGAAGGTTCACATCTCCATCTCAGGAAACATTATGTGGCTTTTAATTAACAGGCCCACTCAAATATGTCTTTATTTGTTACTTAGTTGATCAGAATTAAATTGGAGAACTATTGTCTTGGTTAATACTTAATCATTTTCAGAGAGATGCTTGCAGAATGATTAACAAACTTGGGGAAGAGGGAGTCTTGAAAAGTTTTTTGAATGCTAATAGTACATTTTTTATTATTAATACTTAAAAGGATACATCATCTATTCAAGTGATATTGCCTTCTTAATTTCCTACTGGTTTACATTTTAAAAGTTATAATCAACTTTAGTGAGTAAAGTGCTATCATATGCTGGTAAAGACCAACTCTAAATTTGTATGCATTGAGATGTATAATATTTGAATAAATTTTTGCAAAGATTTGATCCATAAAATGCAATTCAAAATACAGGAACTGATTTTACAATGGTTATTGCTTTCCATTTTACAGTAGTAACCATTTTAAGAGCTCCAAATTACAGGACCATGTATTTCTAACAGATATGTCTTGTTATCTTTTTCAAGAGAATATTCTAAAATTTAATAAACTGATTCCAAAATTTACTAAGCCATAAATATAAAAACCATGAACACAAAATTTCAAAATCCAAGCAACAGTTCAAAAATGACTTGTCTAAAATAATCGTGTGCTTTATTTTTGTATTTCACAACATGGATTCATTGTTTCCCAATTTATGAAAGAAAGGAACATCAAATATTTACAAGTAGTCTATTCAATGGTAGTTACCTAATTTAGCTGACATTCTCCAGATAGTTGAATGTCAACCTAACTGAAATGACTACAAGTGATAATCATACTGCCTTCCTACTCAGAATCAGATAGCAGTTTCCTTTATAACACAAATAGAACTGAAACTATATATTTACAAGGGAGGTCATAAACATGAAAATGTATGCTTTTTATTGTTTGAAAAGTAGTTGAAGAATTACCCTAAAAATAAAGGGAAATTATTTTTGCTACATGTGATCAAAAGATTAAATACTTCCATAGGCTTTTGCACATTATACGTCAATCAATCCTTGAAAATATAAAAGTATTCTATGAAATAGTTACCATTTTTTATTCAATTTATCAAGAAAAATTTATACTATCAATTTTCCAAAGTATGTTTCTCTCTCATTTGCTTTAATTTACCTCCCCTAATTTTCAATCAAGTTTCTTTTCCCTTCTTTTGAGAGCTAAATAGCATTTTTTTAAATCACAAATTGATTTCATCAGCAAGTGACAAAAAACAACAAATTCAATAAGAAAGGAGAGCAGAGTATTCGTTTACAATAATATAAATCTCAAAGTCAGAATGAATGGTTTTAAGATGCTGAGCTGGCTGTGTAAGAACAGATTTTTCAAACTATTTTTCTCACTGTGCCTTCTGATTTATTCCTTTCCTTCTTGGTTTATCAGTTTATTTGTTTCATTTCCCTTTCTTTTGTCTCTCTCATCCCACACAATATCTTTCCATTATTTATCATCCTATTTTAGATGTAACTTCCATTTTACTTGTTTTCTTCTTTCTTTGCTGTGCTTGGAAGCAATAAAGGAAGTGGTTTCAATAGTTGTGAGAACTACCAGAAATTTCCTATCACTGTCTTTTTTTTCTTTTAATTAATTAATTAATTTATTTATTTATTTTTACATCTTTATTGGGGTATAATTGCTTTACAATGGTGTGTTAGTTTCTGCTTTATAACAAAGTGAATCAGCTATACATATACATATGTTCCCATATCCCCTCCCTCTTGCGTCTCCCTCCCTCCCACCCTCCCTATCCCACCCCTCCAGGTGGTCACAAAGCACCGAGCTGATCTCCCTGTGCTATGCGGCTGCATCTCACTAGCTGTCTACCTTACGTTTGGTAGTGTATGTATGTCCATGCCTCTCTCTCCCTTTGTCACAGCTCACCCTTCCTCCTCCCCATATCCTCAAGTCCATTCTCTAGTAGGTCTGTGTCTTTATTCCTGTCTTACCCCTAGGTTCTTCGTGACATTTTTTTTCTTAAATTCCATATATATGTGTTAGCATATGGTATTTGTCTTTCTCTTTCTGACTTACTTCACTCTGTATGACAGACTCTAGGTCTATCCACCTCATTACAAATAGCTCAATTTCGTTTCTTTTTATGACTGAGTAATATTCCATTGTATATATGTGCCACATCTTCTTTATGCACTCATCCGATGATGGACACTTAGGTTGTTTCCATCTCCGGGCTATTGTAAATAGAGCTGCCTTTGAAGTACACCTTCGGAAGACATGTCTAGTAGGGTTGCTACAAACCTTACATGAGTAAAGCAATGTTTATCTGGTTCTGCATTCTTAGGGAGCAAAGACAAATACATTGTGTTTATAAGTTCACAGTTAAACACACATATGTATCGGGGATTGAGGAAGTTCCCTTCTTTGGAAAAGAGGTTTCAGTCAGAAAGAAAACAGAAAGGAAAAGTTTTAAATGGCATGATGAAATTATGAATATACCACTAATAGAAGACAAGCTAATACAAAAGATTGCTAGAAAGTGGGAAAGGTGCAAAAGAAAAATGTAGTATATGTTATCCTATAATTTACAAGGAAAATGTTAAATATTGTCTTTCCTTTGAGTCCAAACTAATGGTTTTACATTTAATTGAGGTTACAATTTTGAGCTGCTAAAAAGTAAAAAGCTATGCTCAGTTACAATAAAAAGAAAGAAAAAGGCATTTCCTTTGATGTATACATAATTGTGATTATCATTCTAGGCTATTAAATTTGTCTAGAGAATGAATATATGTTAAAACTGTACATAGGTGCTCTGGTTTCAGCTTGAGATGTAGAATGCTGAAAAGAGCATTGTTCCTACCCTTACAATAATAACAGAAATCCTGGAGAGAATATAAATTCACGTTTCTTGAACCATCAGAGAGCTACAGTCACAGGGCAATCAGTTAACCTAAGAGACGTAAAGACAAGTACTTGGCAAGGAGAGACCATATGTAGCAGACACAGTCAGATAACAGTAAGAATTATGTTAAATTCTGGCCAACTAATTGGTAAGGGGGAAATGTAACCTATCGAGAGAATATAAATATAATGAAAATTTACACCACTTACAGGATCTTCTCTACAGGCCTCAGTAGATGCTCACATTACAACATTGGCAAGATTCCTGAGAAAGTGTCTCTTGAGCTAAAGATCAAAAGACAGGATCTGCAGCTACTATAGGAAAGGCACAACACCACCCAGATGCTTCTTCCCTATTGTCCATCTAGAACAAAAGCCTAAAAGTCAGGGGGGAAAGCAATACACAGGTGAAAACCCATTGCGGCTTGGAGAAGGGAACAGAAAAAGATCCTTTATTCCTGGATCAGGGGCAAGAATACATGATGGACCCAGGACAGCTGGGGGAGAAGACAGACACCAGGAAGGCCACATCCGTGAGGCCCTGGGGCACAGTGTCTTCCTAAGATTTAGGCTCAATCAGAGGAGCAGAGAATGCCTCACTCTTTGTACCACAAACTAATAAGCAGTGAGTTATAAGTCATCAGAGAATATGGCTGGGAGTGTTACAATAGTGCTGTGAAGCACCATGCAAAGGAGACACTAAAGGTGAAGGTGGACCATACATTTAAGAAAATCCCTGACAAATCAGTTCCTACCCTAAATACCAGGTATCATTAGAGAAAGTTGAAGGCTCTGGGTACCCGCAACAACAGTGACAAACTCAGTTCAGTTCTGCCTAGGTTGACACAACTGTCCATCCTAAAGCCTTAGCAGAAGGAATGGCATGCCCATTTCCAGACATACAATTTATTTACCAATGTCTCTAATGTCCTACACAATATGTCTGGTTTTCCACAAAAATTTGACGGCACAAGGAAAAGCAAGAAAAAACAACACACTGCCTAGGGACAAAAGAATCAACAGAATCAGATTCAGATATTATGCAGATGTTGGAAACATCAGAAAGGGGAATTAAAATAACAATAATATGTTAACACTGTAATGGAAAAGTTTGATAACATGCAAGAACAGGAGTACAGCTTCAGCAGAGAGATAGAAATCTAAGGATGAATCAAATAGAAATGCTAGATATTAAAAGCTCAATAACGGATGAAGAATGCCTGTGATGGTCTTACATGTATATTCAACATAGCCAAGGACACAATCAATGAACTTGAAAGTAGGTGAATATAAACTACCCAGACTAAAACACAACAGGAAAGAAATGGCAAGGAGCACAAAAAAAAAAAAAAAAAAAAAAGGAATATCCAAGAGCTGTGGAACAATAACAAGTGGTCTGACTTATGTGTAACTGAAATCTTGGTGAGAAAAAGAACAGTACAAAAGAAAAATTTGAGAAATAAAGGCCACAGATTTTCTAAAATTAATGGCACACACCAAATTACAGCTCCAAGAAGCTTAAAGAGCACCAAACAGATAAAGAAGAATGAAAAATACACCCAGGAATATCATATTCAAACTACTGAAAAACAAAGTCTGAACGTAGCCAGAGGAAGAAAAAATATACATTACATACAGAGAAACAAAGATGAGAATACAGTAGACTTCTCATCAAGAACCCTGTAAGCCAGGAGACAATAAAGTGACATCTTTAAAGTTCTGAAAGGGAAAAACCAACTGGCAGCACAGAATTCTATAGTTCAGTGAATATATCTTACAAAAATGAAAATAAAAAACTTTTTCAGAAAAACAAGTACTGAGAAAATTCATTACCAGCATACCTCCACTATAAGGAATCTTAATGAAGTAAAAGAATAGCACTGGAAATGGAATAAATGGAACTAAAAATAAACTTTCCTTTAAAAATCACATAAAGATCTCTTCTGTATTCCTGTATGATTTATGAAATGTTATGATTTAATTTGTGAACCTTAAGTTAGATTAAATTATACTTACTACTAAGGTATTACAAAAATAATTATCATCTTAGTCTGTTCCAACTACTATAACAAAAATACCATAGATGGGGTGGCTTAAACAAACATTTATTTCTCACAGTTATGGAGGCTGGGAAGTCCAAGATTAAGGAGCTAGCAAAGTTGGTGTCTGATGAGATCCCACTTCCTGGTTCACACTGGCTTCTCACTTCTCATGTGGCAGAAGGGGTGAGGGAACTCTCTGGTGTCTCTTTCATAAGGGCACTAATCCTATTCATGAGGACTCTGCCTCTCTAAGGCCTCACCTCCAAGTATCATCTCATTGAGGAAGAGGTTTCAACGTACGAATTTTGAGGGAATACACATATTCAGTCTATAGCAATCATAATTATAATATTTTGGTAGTTTATGCCTCCTACCTCTACAATAGTTATTTTGTAGGTATTTCTTTTTGTTTGTGTATGTATGCATTTTTATGTTAATACAGTTTTATAATGGGTATTTAAAGTTAATGATAAAGCAGAAACTGGGAATGCAATAAGATACAGAGGAGAGGCAGGACTCAATATTACTAAAGTCTGAATGATCCAGTGATTCATTTGCTAGTCCATATTTCTATACCTCAATGACTATAACATGTATTGTCATGTGGTCACAGTCTACTCTTAAGAAAATTAGCATATTCTTGTTGTAATTAAAACATTAGAAATTATTCTAAAACACAGTGACAACACTTAAGGATTGGAAGGGACTTCCCTGGTGGTGCAGTGGTTAAGAATCCGCCTGCCAATGCAGGGGATTGTCCATATAGAACAAAAGCCTAAAATTCAGGGGGGAAAGCAATACATGTGGGTTCGATCCCTGGTCTGGGAAGATTCCCACATGCCATGGAGCAACTAAGCCCATGCGCCACAACTACTGAGCCTGCGCTTTAGACCCCACGAGCCACAACTACTGAAGCCCACGTGCCCTAGAGCCCACGTGCCGCAACTACTGAGCCTGCATGCTGCAACTACTGAAGCCCATGTGCCTAGAGCCCATGCTCCGCAACAAGAGAAGCCACCGCAATGAGAAGCCCGCATCACAACAAAGAGTAGCTCCCGCTCGCCACAACTTCATTGCGTGCAGCAACAAAGGCCCAATGTGGCCAAAAATGAATTTAAAATTTTTTTTAGAAAGATTGGAAATTGAATTTCAAAATTTAATAGGCAAGGAATATTTGGGGCTAATACTATAATGTAGAATAAAAGGAATATGAACTTGCTTTCATATTTTCGTTTTAAATAAATAGTGAGCTAAGTAAATGAATTAAGTTACTACCTTTAAGAATTAGGAATAATCAGAATACTCAGACCTTTGAAAGTTGTTTTGATCATTAACCAACATCTAATTATTAAAGGAGTAAAATTTTCTCTGTACTTGTTCATATATGTTATTTTTATCAATTTTTTACCTTCTACATATTAATAAATATCTGTCAGCACTCACAAGGTGCTGGATCCTAACTTTATTAAAGTTTACAGATAAGTGATAAGACCACTAATGACATAGAAATGAAAGCCTAGAATAAAGCAACATATTAAAGAAATATGTTAGAAAATATAATTTATATTTAGTAGTTGTGGTCAGTGGATATCATAGAGTTTAAGGGTGAATTTAATTTAAACTGTTACAAGTTTTCTTGAAGATGCAAATAGGTTCAAAGTTCCCAAGTAGGCAGAGAATATAAGAAATTGTCATAGGCTAATAATACGGAATTATAAATTCCATAAGTCCTAGAGATTATCTATTCCAATCCATCCATATCACTAATAAATCCTTGAGAGATTAAGTGATTTACGAAAGTCCAAGTCTTACTGACAAAGCTGGGATTCTAACCCATTTTTCTTGTATCTTCTTTCAAGGTTCTTTTTCTTAAAATTTCTATCAAGCTATCATCTTTTTTCTAAATTTTGTGGAAAGTTTTCCTCTTTCTATCAATCTAGGAGATGATACCCAATTAACTCGTAAAGGATGAATAAAAGTTAAGCAGGTAAACGATGTGAACAATAACAAGTCCAGGTAGATGGAGCAGCATGTGGAGAGGATGGCAGAGTCCAGAACACAGCTTCTTTGAGCAGTTGTGCATAGCTCACAGGGCTGAAGGGTTGGGTACTTGTGCAATTGAAGTATTTCCTTGCAGTGCGGGAAAGGGTCGGTTTCTCTGCTATAGGTCAAACTAAATTCACAGCAGCAAGTATTGCTATTTTTTTAAATTGAGGTACAGTTGATTTACAATATTGTGCTAATTTCAAGTGTACAGCAAAGTGATTCACATATATATATATATATATATATATAAAATTTCTTTTTCAGATTATTTTCCATTAGGTTATCACAAGATATTGAATATTGTTACCTGTGTTATACAGTAAATCTTTGTTGCTTATCTATTTTATATACAGTAGTGTGTATCTGTTAATCCCATACTCCTAATTTATCCCTCCCCCTGCTCCTTTCCCCTTTGGTAACCATAAGTTTGTTTTCTAAGCCTGTGAGTCTGTTTCCGTTCTGTAAATAGATTCATTTGTATTATTTTTTTAGATTCCACATATGAGTGCTATCATATAATATTTGCCTTTCTCTGTCTGACTTCACTTAATATGATATTCTCTAGGGCCAGCCATGTTGCTGCAAATGCAATATTTCATTCTTTTTTATGGTTGAATAATATTCCATTGTATAAATATAACACAACTTCTTTATGCATTTGTCTGTTGATGGACACTTTGGTTGTTTCCATGACTTGGCTGTTGTAAATAGTGCTGCTATGATCATTGGGGTGCACGTATCTTTTTGAATTAGTGTTTTTGTTTTTTCTCATATATATACCCAGGAGTGGAACTGCTGGATCATATGATAGTTCTATTTTTAGTTTTTTGAGAGAACCTCCATACTGTTTCCCAAAGTGGCTGCACCAATTTATATTCCTACCAAGAGTGTAGGAGGGTTCCCTTTTCTCCACAACCTCTCCAGTATTTATTATTTGTAGACTTTTTGATTATAGCTATTCTGACTTATGTGAGGTGTTACCTCATTGTGGTTTTGATTTGTATTTCTCTAAAAATTAGCAATGTTGATCACCTTTTCCTGTGCCTGTTGGCCATCTGTATGTCTTCTTTGGAGAAATGTCTGTTTAGGTCTTCTGCCCACTTTGTTGATTGGGTTTTTTGTTTTTCTTATATTGAGTTGTATGAGCTGTTTGTATATTTTGGAAATTGGTCCCGTGTTAGGTGCACTGTTAGCAAATATTTTCTCCCGTTTCATAGGTTGTCTTTTCATTTTGTTGATGATCTTCTTTGCTAAGCAAAAGTTTATAAGTTTGATTAGGTCCCATTTCTTTATATTTGCTTGTATTTCTTTTGCCTTGGGAGACTTATCTAAGAAAAATCACTGTGATTTATGTCAGAGAATGTTTTGCCTATGTTGTCTTCTAATTGGCAAAAGACCCTGATTTTTTATTAAAATTTAGGTTTTTTTTTTTTGGTTTGCACAAGATTATCTTCAAATAAACATTGCTAGATCACTCATATAACCTGTAAACTATTTTAAGTCCATTTCTCAATTTGTTGTGAAATGAGGAACATATTACTTAGAATCTAATCTTTAGGTCAAAGAATTAGAGATTATTGGATATGAATATAAATCAAAAATAATTTTTTTTCTTCTTAAAAAATAGACCAGGAAATTCAACTCCTTTCCCACAAGTCAATAAGTATCCATGTTAAGTCTTCCTTTGAGTGCTAAATGTACTATTTAGATCCTTAGGAAAATTTTTTTAAGTCATTATTATAGAATTAATTACATTACATAAAAATATTAGTATCACAATTTTTGATAATTTAAAGTATTAGTTAAATAAAATGAGTCATTTTGTTGTCACACATATAATCTCTGTCACACATATAATCTCTGAGTGTTTGGTATGTTCAGTCCACTAAGAATCCTAATGTACAAACACTGCATTTGTCACAAATGGCTCCATGTTGGCCTAAAACAATTAATGTGTCAAATTTGTTCACTTGGAGACATGTGACTCATTTATTGTTCATAGCATGTTGATCTGGTACATTGCCCAGCCTTTAAAATTAAAAATATACATCCTATATAAATATATAATAAAGCATTCTCTAAGAGACATAAACATTTGAAATTATGATTGGCCTCAGGACTAAAATGGATACGTAATATATCTGGGTCTTTATAAGCAAATTCCCTTAAGTTGGAAAAATATGATATGACTCTTCAAATGTGGCTATATGAGACCTCAATATATTATGATATCTAAGGAATGCAGATATCATCAATCTGAAGTAGTCATTACAACAAACCAAAGGAAAAAAAAAGAAAGAAAAAAACCAGAAAAATAGTCAAAAGATCAAGCCTTCGAGTACCTCTTCATGAACAATCCAGGAAACACTTGAATTGTTGATCCCTATAGTAGGTATAATTTATTGTGGAAATGGGCATATTCATAAACTTAGCTCAATGCTCAAGCATTTTCTTGTCTGTGTTATTCCATGCTCCAAAGGCACACTTCTTACGATCTGTGATCTGCTTTCCCATGTAACATCTATAAAGTGGATATGAGGCTGGGGTCTGGGGGCCTTAAGCATCTGGTTTTCTTAGCAGTGACAATCTAATTGGAAATCAATAAATTGATGCTGAGCCCTACACAACTTTCACATGAACCTGTCCCTGAAAAAACTCAATTCATTTTTTGGCTGTTTTCACATCTGAAAGACAAAAGGTACAGTTTTGGGAGGCCAAAATGTGCCGAGGAAAGGTTTCCTGGGAGACTCCCACAGAACATTCCGTAGTGGCCCTTCTTATCGCCACCCACCTCCTCGCAACCCTGGCTGTACTACTAAGTCTCATTGAGAGCAATGTTGTGAACTTCTATAAATGGAATTTTTATATTCTTAACATCTTAACTTTCGTGGGATATATAGAGTTGAGAAAGTTGGTAGACATAATAGATATATGGAACTCATTTGATTGAGAAATCTTTATTAGTAATCTCTACAATGGATTGAAGTAAATTCTTACATTAAGTCAAGAATCTTCTCAGAGTATCACTTTTATCTGTAAAATGTCAATTAGTATCTGAAATTAATGATGTCACTCTAATTTAATTTTGGGCCATTGTTTTTGTTTCAATTTACATGAGAAAGAACAAAAATCATTCCTTATAAATAAGTGTGCACTGGACATTGAGATTCTTTTATAAAAATTTGCTGGTCAGAATCCATTCAATATATGTTTTGTAGCCTCTGTTTAAAATTTTGGTTTCTGCAAGATATTATTTAAGTTAGAGACGGTGATATACAGTCACCTTTTTTTGGTCAAAATTTTATTTACAATTAGCAAGAGTATATTTCTTTGCTCTCATGTTGAGGAACAGACAAAAGAGGCAAAACATTAAAAATAATAACAAAGGTAATATGGGATCAGGCTGTCAAAATTAAAAGCTTTTAAAAATTGCATGATTTTTTTCAGTCTCTAAATATGTAAGAATATAATAATTCTTCAAGTTATGAGCTACAAAATGTCTCCTGCGGCCCTTCATGATTTAAGCATTTAGAGTCCTTTCTCTTATCATTTCATTTTTCCATCTTCATTTCAATGTGAGTAGCTATGATGAAAGAGTCAAGAAGGCAGATGTTCAGGGAGTTAGACGAAAATTGTCAATCTGAGTTCCTGATATTACAAGAGAGTCAAACGTGCTACAGAATTCTTTACTAACTAATATTCACTGCACTTAGTTAAATATTCTCATCATGCTGATTTCTAAATCTTCACTAATATAAGAAATATACATGAAAACTGCCTTTTAATGGATTGTAGTTTATATAAATGTATACAAATCATATTTATGCTCCTTGCTAAGACAAACATGTTTTAGATATGTTCCTTTGGGAAATCCTCTTAAAGACTGCTTCTAAATGGTTGTCAGGAAGGGAACCAATGTGTCTGAGCACTGCTAGATATCAGACACCCTGTTAAGTGGTTTAAGTTACCTCATTTAATTTTCTGAACAGATCTGAAAAGTGGGCCTTAGCCCCATTTTAAAATAAGAACTCTAACTCTCTTAGAGGCTGTAGTCCTGTATTAGTTTCCTAGGACTGCCCTAACAAATTATCACAAACTTGGTGGCTTAAAACGACAGAAATATATTCTCTCTCAGTTCTGGGGGTCAGCAGTTTGAACTCAAGATGTCAGTAGGGTTGGTTCCTTCTTGAGGCTCAAAGAAGAATCCATTCCAAGCCCATTGCCTCCCGGCTGGTGGCTGCAGAAAATTCTTGGTAGTATTTCTGGGCCTAGGGACTCTTTACTCCAATCTCTGCCTCCATTTTCACAAAGCCTTCCCTCTGTGTGCCCCTCTGTCTTCTCCTTTTCTGTCTCATAAAGACGTTGGATTTAGGGCCACTCTAAATCCAAGATGATGTCATCTCATCTCAAGAGCATTAACTTAATTACACCTGTAAATCCCTACTTCCAGATCAGGTCACATAATGAACTGGGGGTTATGATTTGGAAATATATTTTGGGGGTGACTATTGAGCATCTACAATGTGCAGTGGCAGAGTCAGAATTTAAATTCTGTTTTTTGTCTTTGGAGTACAAATGCTTTTCATTGTTTTACACCAACTCAGTAAATATGACTCCATATTAGGCACAAAATGACACTCCTACAAGATGACTAAAAGACAGTCCCTACCTTTGAGGTGCTTACACACTAGTGAAACATGGCTGGCTCTTTAACTTCCAAAAAACTTACATTGTCATTTCACTGTAATTACAGAGAAAAACTATAATTTAAACTGCCTAATGAAATATATTACCATACACTACTCCTTTTAAGTATATTTTCTGTATTGCTAACCATTTAGAAATCAGCAAAATGAGAAAACTCAATTAGTACGGTAGATGTTAAATGTTACAAGAATTAAATAGCACTTTAAAATTTATTGTATCAGAAAGTTGGACAAAATTTAGAGAAAATTGAATTTTTAAAGAAAAGTAAGTTTTTAAAGGGAAAAATACAATATTAGCCATTATTAAATAAACTCCAAAAATACTATAAAGATTTTGAGTACAAAAACTTATTAGAAAGATATTCTATGATCTAAAAGGTTTTATGGTGTTTTGTTTCTGAAAGAAAAAAAATTAATGTTTAATTATTGAAATCTGGAAAATTAAGTATTTTGAAATGGAATGCCAATTATATTATTTTGTGAAGATCACCACCAGTTATTTTGTAAAAAATAGTTTCCCAATAGTTATAAAAATTTATACTCGTAGATACTGCATACAATGAGAAATCTCTAGGTTTTTGTTGGCGATGATAATGGGTTTTTTCATCATTTTGGAGATGAGTAGCTCATAAGTGGTAGAGCATCACAGTTACCCTGTCTGTTCTTTTGTGTTAAGTTTCATAGCATGAATCAGCCTGCCTGTATTTTTACATACATCACAGTAATTGGACATAAATAGCTTGCTTTAAAAGCCATTTGAATATGTTTCATATTAGGATATTTTATAGAAAAAAATCTAAATTAAAGCAAAAGACTTTAACCTAGTGGCTTTATAGTAACTAAATGAAGGTTTATGTCTGCAAGTACAACACACTTTTAAAGTATTTGCAAGACAATGTGGCTTTTAAAAATAAATACTGAAGTAGTTCCTCAAAACCTTCATTCAAAATCAGATTTGAAGTTACACAAATTCCCACAAACTTCAGAGATGTAAGGTGACTGATTCTGAGAATAGATTACGTGTAGATTTTGAAAGAGGAGGATTAGGGGTAGAAATGGAGAATGAGGTTGGCAGCATAGGAAAGTGGGAGTCAATATCTGTAACTTTTTCCTTATTTTTACCACTCTAAAGATAAATGATTCCACTTTTCATTTTCCTTCCACATATCTGTTCATCTCCCTTCCTTCATATTCCTGCACTTTTTACTAACCTCCTTTTCACGATCCCTATACCCTTTCTCCACATGGCATGACGATTCTTAGGTTTAGATTTGGAAGGCAATATGCATTAAATCACAGGCTTTTCTATAATTAATTCTTAGGATTTTTCAAAGTTTCCTTTCTTTCACAGATTAAAAACAAATCAGTCCAGCCAAGTTCTAATAGGTAATATATAGAATGAAAAATAAACTGATAACTAAATTTTTGAAAATCCTTATCTGATGGGGGTACAGAAATAGCTATTTTCTTCCTATTGTATTCCTATTTTTTTTTTCAGCAATTAGAATCTGTACTGATCGAACTTACTGTCATTATCTCATTTGTTTGGTTATGAGACATTTGTCACTGCACCTGGGAATCACCTGGTCCAGTGAGGCTTGGAGATAAGTAAATTGGAAATATTGTCCTGCATATTCAGCTACAAAATAGAAATATAAATGGGCTGAGATTGCAGTCAAATGGAGGGTCAGCTCATATGTCTGGGGCATTTGAGTGGTCTTTAAAAGGAAGAGATAATTGAGGTGCTTGAAAAATGATAGAAATGGCTCTTTTATCATTCACAAATTGTAGGTTTTTTTCCACACAATACATCTCATAAAAGAGAATGCAATAATCTTCATTTATACATCTATCAATAGCTTTGATTCATTTATGAATAAATGAATTTTAAATAAATAAATGAATTTTAAAATTTATAACTCAGAATGTAATTAGCACTTAAGATTTAAATTGTTTTTTAACTTGATAAGTTGAAGAATTTAACAGGGCAATTTTGAATAAAATATATTAAGGGAATATAAAATTAGTAACTAATGAATCTATGTATTGATCTCTGCTTTCACATTTCTTACAAGGTAAATCTTTTACATACTATATAACTGTGATATAAATTTACCCTGTAATTAAAATGCCTCGACTTTAACATAATATTAAAAAAAACAGTATTGGTGAATTATATATACTTTAATTGTGACATTACTGGCCACATGGTTAATGCTCAATCAATTTATTTATTGTAATTATCTATAGACCTAATTTCTAAATAAGGAAAGAAACTAAAGAAATCACTGTTCCAAACTGGGAATTGAGGCATGTTATTTTGACCACTAAGCTATCTATTTAAAGAATAGGTAAAAAATAAAATTGAGTTTTGTCAGATATCACTGTAGACAGTAAAATTGAATAAGGTTTGCTTCTGATTCTCCATGTTTAGTTACCCTGATTCAATTCAATTCTGTTTTTTATTTGATGTAACAAAAAAAGTAAGAGAATATGCAAAGCTAATCCAATTCTTTCAAATTATATATTTGAAAATAATTATATACTAAAAATATATATACATTTATTTTGTATAGCATACAATTATATTTTAATATTAAATTAAAATAAATTTAATTAAATAATTTAATTAAATATTAAATTGATTTTACTATTCTAATAAATTATAGATAATATGTTATATTAATTATGAATTATATACAATTATATACTAAAGTATATAATAATATATAATTACTAATGTTGACCTGCCAGATATTTCTCTAGCAGCATTGGGTTGATTCGGGGACAACAGAAAATTTCAGTTTGGGGTCTGAATCATGCGAGCCACATGCAAGTTCCTGCAGAGCAAAGGAAGGGGCATGCTTTTATAGAGAGGAGAAGGAAGTTGGGAGGGCTATAGTAAACGACGAGTCCATGGCTTTTCATTGGCTGAGTCCTTGCCAGGAAAGAGGAGGTGTCCTTCTTCTTCCTGTTGAGCTCTGCTATTGTCGTCGGGCATGAGAGCTTTCCCTCTGATCTCCAAACAATATTTAATTGAGGTGTCTTTTTATTAATTTTTTACACTAAATAAATTATACCAAAAATACTTATTAGGATATATAGCTGTTTCTACCTCTGAAAAGTGTAGGACTGGGCTTGTATAATTCCTAGTACAATCCTCATTTTTGCATGTGAGGAAATTAAGGTATAGAGAGGTCAACTAACTTACCTAAGGGCACATAGCCAATTATTCATGGAGCTAACATTTGATCCCATGCAGTTCATCTCCAAGCAAGTATATAATGCCCCCTAAAATGAGGCACTCATAAGTCAAAAGTATGAAAAGTAAAGGTATAGATTTTTTAGAGGTATAATTGACATACATTATATTTGTTTCAGGTGTACAACATAATGATTCGATGTTTGTGTGAATTGCAAAATGATCACCCCAATAAGTCTAGTTAATATCTGTCACCACAGATAGTTACAGAATGTTTTTTTCTTGTGATGAGAAACTTTCAGTATCTACTCCCTCAGCCACTTTCAAATATGCAAACCAGTGTTATGAACTATAGTCACCGTGCTTATACTGTATACCCAAGGCTTATTTATTTTATAACTAGAAGTTTGTCTCTTTTGTTATTGAGTTATATGATTTCTTTACGTATTTTCGATACCAATCACTTATCAAACATGATTTGAAGATATTTTCTGCCACTCCATATATTCCTTTTTCATGTTGTTAATCGTTCCCTTTTCTATGCAGAAGCTTTTTAGTTTGATGTAGTTTAGTGCAGTTTTCTTTTTAATTTATTTTTCTTTTTTTTTTTTTTTTGGTGTTCTTTTTTTTCTGTTTTAGTGCAGTTTTTAAAGAGGAAATTTTATCTGGTTTCTTATTCTAGTGACAATGAATATTGTATCTGTGTTTTTACAGTATAAATCAAGATATTGTTAAGATTCAGGGTCAGAAAAGACCACAGGATAGGTTATTTCCTGGTGGACGTTAAAGAGGACAGATCTTTGCTCTAAAAATGAGGATACCCAGGCAGAAGGTGAAATAAAGCAGATAATGTAAATGGAATATTCAGGGAAGATGAGGTTTGGAAGGTAAGTCTGGTTTAGACTGTGAAGAGTCCTGGCTCAGGAGTGTGTATTTATTCTCTGAGAAATTTCCTAAAGGTTTATTTTCTGTTTGTTTGTTTTCTGAATTTTATTTTCTATTTTTTTAATACAGCAAGTTCTTATCAGTTATCTATTTTATACATATTAGGGTATACATGTCAATCCCAATCTCCCAGTTCATCCCACTCCACACCCCCCCCAACTTGGAGTCCATACGTTTGTTCTCTAAATCTGTGTCTTTATTTCTGCCTTGAAAACCAGTTCATCTGTACCATTTTTCTAGATTCCACATTTATGCGTTAATATACGATATTTGTTTTTCTCTTTCTGACTTACTTCACTCTGTATGGCAGTCTCTAGGTCCATCCACGTCTCTACAAATGACCCAATTTTGTTCCTTTTTATGGCTGAGTAATATTCCATTGTATATATGTGCGACATCTTCCTTATCCATTCGTCTGTGGATGGGCATTAGGTTGCTGCCATGAACTGGCTATTGTAAATAGTGCTGCAATGAATGTTAGGGTGCATGTATCTTTTTGAATGAAAGTTTTCTCTGGGTATATGCCCAGTAGTGGGATTTCTGGGTCATATGGTAATTCCATTTTTAGTTTTTTAAGGAACTTCCATACTGTTCTCCATAGTGGCTGTATCAATTTACATTCCCAACAACAGTGCAGGAGGGTTCCCTTTTCTCCACACCCTCTCCAGCATTTATTGATTGTAGATTTTCTGATGGTGCCCATTCTAACTTGTGTGAGGTAATACCTCATTGTAGTTTTGATTTGCATTTCTCTAATAATTAGTGATGTTGAGCAGCTTTTCATATGCCTCTTGGCCATCTGTATGTCTTCTTTGGAGAAATGTCTATTTAGGTCTTCTGCCCATTGTTTGACTGGGTTGTCTGTTTTTTTAATATTGAGCTGCATGAGCTGTTTATATACTTTGGAGATTGATCTTTGTCCATTGATTCATTTGCAAATATTTTCTCCTATTCAGAAGGTTGTCTTTTCATCTTGTTTATAATTTCCTTTGTTTTGCAAAAGCTTTGAAGTTTCAGTAGGTCCCATTTGTTTATTTTTGTTTTTATTTCCATTACTCTAGGAGGTGGGTCAAAAAAAGATCTTGCTGTGATTTATGTCAAAGAGTGTTCTTCCTATGTTTTCCTCTGAGGGTTTTATAGTGTCTGATCTTACGTTTAGATCTTTAATCCATTTTGAGTTTATTTTTGTGTATGGTGTTAGGGAATATTCTAATTTCATTCTTTTACATGTAGCTGTCCAGTTTTCCCAGCACCACTTATTATGAGAGACTGTCTTTTCTCCAGTGTATATCCTTGCCTCCTTTGTCATAGAATAGTTGACCATGGGTGCTTGCGTTTATCTCTGGGCTTTTTATCCTGTTCCATTGATCTATATATCTGCTTTTGTGCCAGTACCATACTGTCTTGATTACTGTAGCTTTGTAGGATAGTCTGAAGTCAAGGAGTCGGATTCCTCCAGCTCCGTTTTTTTCCCTCAAGACTGCTTTGACTATTCAGGGTCTTTTATGTCTCCATACAAATTTTAAGATATTTTTTCTAGTTCTGTAGAAAATGCCATTGGTAATTTGATAGGGATTGCACTGAATCTGTAGATTTCTTGGGGTAGTATAGTCATTTTTACAATATTGATTCTTCCAATCCAAAAACATGGTATTTCTATCCATCTGTTTGTGTCATCTTTGATTTCTTTCATGAGTGTCTTACAATTTTCTGAGTACAGGCCTTTTACCTCCTTAGGTAGGTTTATTCCTAGATATTTTATTCTTTTTGCTGTAATGGTGAATGGGATTGTTTCTTTAATTTCTTTTTCTGATTGTTCATTGTTAGTGTATAGGATTGCAAGAGATTTCTGTGCATTAATTTTGTATCCTCCTACTTTACCAAATTCATTGATTAGCTCTAGTAGTTTTCTGGTGACATCTTTAGGAATATCTATGTACAGTATCATGTCATCTGCAAACAGTGACAGCTTTACTTCTTCTTTTCCGATTTGGATTCCTTTTATTTCTTTTTCTTCTCTGATTCCTGTGGCTAAGACTTCCAAAACTATGTTGGATAATAGTGGTGAGAGTGGACATCCTTGTCTTGTTCCTGATATTAGAGGAAATGCTTTCAGTTTTTCACCATTGAGAATGACGTTTGCTGTGGGTTTGTCATATATGGCCTTTATTATGTTCAGGTAGGTTTGCTCTATGCCCACTTTCTGGAGAGTTTTTATCATAATGGGTGTTGAATTTTGTTGAAAGCTTTTTCTGCATCTATTGAGATGATCATATGTTTTTTATTCTTCAGTTTGTTACGATGGTGTATCACATTGATTGATTTGTGTATATTGAAGAATCCTTGCATCCCTGGGATAAATCCCACGTGATCATGGTGTATGATCCTTTTAATGTGTTGTTGGATTCTGTTTGCTAGTATTTTGTTGAGGATTATTGCATCTATATACATCAGTGTTATTGGTCTGTAATTTTCATTTTTTGTAGTATCTCTGTCTGGTTTTGGTATCAGGGTGATGGTGGGCTCATAGCATGAGTTTGGGAGTGTTCCTTCCTCTGAAATATTTTGTAATAGTTTGAGAAAGATGGGTGTTAGCTCTTCTCTAAATGTTTGATATAATTCACCTGTGAAGCCATCTGGTCTTGGACTTTGTTGGAAGATATTTAATCACAGTTTCAATTTCATTACTTGTGATTGGTCTATTCATATTTTTTATTTCTTCCTGGTTCAGTCTTGGAAGGTTATGCCTTTGTAAGAATTTGTCCATTTCTTCCAGCTTGTCCATTTTATTGCCATAGATTTGCTTATAGTGGTCTCTTATGATGCTTTGTATTTCTGTGGTGTCCATTGTAACTTCTCCTTTTCCATTTCTAATTTCATTGATTTGAGTCCTCTCCCTCTTTTTCTTGATGAGTCTGGCTAAAGATTTATCAACTTTATCTTCTCAAAGAACCAGCTTTTAGTTTTATTGATCTTTGCTGTTGTTTTCTTTGTTTCTATTTCATTTATTTCTGCTTTGATCTTTATGATTTCTTTCCTTATGCTAACTTTGGGTTTTGTCTGTTCTTCTTTCTCTATTTCCTTTAGGTGTAAGTTTAGATTGTTTTTTTGAGATTTTTCTTGGTTCTTGAGGTAGGCTTTTATAGCTATAAACTTCCCTATTAGAACTGCTTTTGCTGCATCCCATAGGTTTTGGATCATCGTGTTTTCATTATTATTTGTCTCTAGGTATTTTTTGATTTCCTCTTTGATTTCTTCAGTGATCTCATGGTTATTTAGTAGTGTGTTGTTTACCCTCCATGTGTCTGTGTCTTTTACGTTTTTTCCCTGTAATTTGTTTCTAATCTTATAGCATTGTGCTTGGAAAAGATGCTTGATATGATTTCAATTTTCTCAAATTTACCAAGGCTTGATTTGTGACCCAAGATGTGATCTGTCCTAGAGAATGTTCTGTGTGCACTTGAGAAGAAAGTGTAATCTGTTTTTGGATGGAATGTCCTATAAATATCAATTAAATCTCTCTGGTCTATTGTGTCATTTAGAGCTTGTGTTTCCTTCTTAATTTTCTGTCTGTATGATCTGTTCATTGCTGTAAATGAGGTGTTAAAGTCCCCCACAATTGTTGTGTTACTGTCAATTTCCTCTTTTATAGCTGTTAGCATTTGCCTTATGTATTGATGTGCTCCTAGGTTGTGTGCATATATGTTTATAATTGTTATATCTTCTTCTTGGATTGATCCCTGAATCATTATGTAACGTCCTTCCTTGCCTCCTGTAACATTCTTTATTTTAAAGTCCTTTTTGTCCGATATGAGTATTGCTACTCCAGCTTTCTTTTGATTTATATTTACATGGAATATCTTTTTCCATCCCCTCACTTTCAATCTGTATGTGTCCCTAGGTCTGAAGTGGGTCTCTTATAGACAGCATATAGATGGGTCTTGTTTTTGTATCCATGCAGTGAGCCTGTGTGTTTTGGTTAGAACATTTAATCCATTCACGTATAAGGTAATTATCGATATGTATGTTCCTATGACCATTTTCTTAATTGTTATGGGTCTGTTTTTGTAGGTCCTTTTCTTCTCTTGTGTTTCCCACTTAGAGAAGCTCCTTTAGCATTTGTTATAGAGCTGGTTTGGTGGTACTGAATTCTCTTAGCTTTTGCTTGTCTGGAAAGCTTTTGATTTCTCCATCGAATCTGAATGAGATCCTTGCCAGGTAGAGTAATCTTGGTTGTAGGTTCTTCCTTTTCATCACTTTAAATATATCTTGCCACTCCTTTCTGGCTTGTAGAGTGTCTGCTGAGAAATCAGCTGTTAACCTTATTGGAGTTCCCTCATATGTTATTTGTCATTTTTCCCTTGTTGCTTTTAATAATTTTTGTTTGTCTTTAATTTTTGAAAATTTGATTACTATGTGTCTCGGCATGTTTCTCCTTGGGTTTATCCTTTATGGGATTCTGTGCACTTCCTGGACTTGGGTGGCTATTTCCTTTCCCATGTTAGGGAAGTTTTCCCATTTTTTTGTTTTTTTTTTTTTTTGTGGTATGCAGGTTTCTCACTGTTGTGGCCTCTCCCATTGTGGAGCACAGGCTCCGGACACACAGGCTCAGTGGCCATGGCTCACAAGCCTAGCCACTCCGCAGCATGTGGGATCTTCCAGGACCGGGGCACGAACCCATGTCCCCTGCATTGGCAGGCGGACTCTCAACCACTGTGCCATGAGGGAAGCCCCGGGAAGTTTTCAACTATAATCTCTTCATATATTTTCTCGGGTCCTTTCTCTCTCTCTTCTCCTTCTGCGACCCCTATAACGTGAAAGTTGGTGCATTTAATGTTGTTCCAGAGGTCTCTTAGGCTGTCTTCATTTCTTTTCTTTCTTTTTTCTTTATTCTTTTCCACAGCAGTGAATTCAACCATTCTGTCATTCATCTCTGTTTGTTTGTTCTTTAATTCTTCTAGGTCTTTGTTAAACTTTTCTTGCATCTTCTCAATCTTTGCCTCCATTCTTTTTCTGAGGTCCTGGATCATCTTCACTATCTTTATTCTGAATTCTTTTTCTGGAAGGTTGTCTGTCTCCACTTCATTTAGTTGTTTTTCTGGGGTTTTATCATGTTCTTTCTTCTGGTACATAGTCCTCTGCCTTTTCATTTTGTCTATCTTTCTGTGAGTGTGGTTTTTGTTCCACAGGCTGCAGGATTTTAGTTCTTCTTACTTCTGCTGTCTGCCCTCCTTTGGTTGAGGCTATCTAAGAGGCTTGTGCAGGCTTCCTGATGGGAGGAACTTGTGGTGGGTAGAGCTGGGTGTTGCTCTGGTAGACAGAGCTCAGTAAAACTTTAATCTGCTTGTCTGCTGATGGGTGGGGCTGAGTTCCCTCCCTGTTGGTTGTTTGGCCTGAGGCAACCCAGCACTGGAGCCTACAGGCTCTTTGGTGGGGCTAATGGTGGATGACGGGTGGGCTCATGCCAAGGAGTACTTCCCAGAACTTCTGCTGCCAATGTCCTTGTCCCCACAGTGAGGCACAGCCACCCCCTGCCTCTGCAGGAGACCCTCCAACACTAGCAGGTAGGTTTGTTTCAGTCTGCTATGGGGTCACTGCTCCTTCCCCCGGGTCCCAATGTGCACACTACTTTGTGTGTGCCCTCCAAGAGTGGAGTCTCTCTTTCTCCCAGTCCTGTTGAAGTCCTGCAATCAAATCCCACTAGCCTTCAAAGTGTGATTATCTGGGAATTCCTCCTCCCCTTGCTGGACCCCCACATTGGGAAGCCTGACATGGAGCTCAGAACCTTCACTCCAGTGGGTGGACTTCTGTGGTCTAAGTGTTCTCCAGTTTGTGAGTCACCCACCCAGCAGTTATGAGATTTGATTTTATTGTGTTTGCACCCCTCCTACCATCTCATTCCAGCTTCTCCTTTGTCTGTGGATGTGGGGTATCTTTTTTGGTGAGTTCCAGTGTCTTCCTGTCGATGATTGTTCAGCAGTTAGTTGTGATTCTGGTGGTCTTACAAGAGGGAGTGAGCACACCTCGTTCTACTCCTCCATCTTGAACGAATCTCCTATTTCACGTTTTTCTTCACATCTCTTTCAGTGCGCATGTGTTACATTTAGGATACAGATAAGTACCTTTTAAAAACTGGGGATATGGGGAAAGTAGGAGCAGAAAAGCAGGAATTGAAGTTGCAGTTTTTTTCTCAAAGACAAAAGTAAAAAGGCCAAAAGTATTCTGCTCACATTGGGAGAATGAATGGTAGTTTGCATGTGTTGTTGTGTGTGTTATATGTGTGTGTGTGTTATATGTGTGTGTGTGTGTGTTATATGTGTGTGTGTGTTATATGTGTGTGTGTGTGTTATATGTGTGTGTTTGTGTGTGTGTGTATGAGAGACAGGGAGAGGTCAGTGTGAGTGGTGTTTCAGGAATGAGTTTTCAGGTGTGGGTGAGAAGGAAGAGAAAATCTTTTAGTGTGTTTATTGGACTGAGATCATTGTATATGAAGTAAGAGAATTGGATTTCTGAATTTAATATTTTGAAGAAAAAGCAATTCCAGACAATGGCAAGGTCAAGGTTCCACACATATGCTTGGAAAACTGACTGAAAGAGGATCAAAAGACACTGAAGGGAAGAGTTCAAGGTTAGAAGAATAGAATGATGAACAGAAGGTAAAATCACCTGGAATGAGAGCAGTAGTTGCCAAGGATCTGGAAACTTTTGATCAGGTGATAAGATTCTCAACAGAAGCAAGTGTGTGAACAGAGAGCAGACCAACAAACGTATATAGCAGAAAAAAACCTGTGTACTAGACTTTCAAGGAAAATGGGGTATTTGAGAGAAGGTGATAAAAATATTTTAGAATAAACAGTTTGTAGGCACGATGATGTTTAATCCGAAACCTAACTCTGAGAAATCTGTATGTGAGTTGCATAGACGTGAAAATAGTGGATAAGAATCTATGGACATATTTAGGAAATTAGAGGATTACAGAGGACTAATGGATATTGTTAAGATGGCAGAAATTCGACATAAAAAAAGCATAATTAGGGAACTGACAAATAAAAATCGCACAGATGACAGCTAATAAGGAGTTATACTATTAGCTGTGAGTATGAGATACAGGGAAAAGGGGTAGGGAGAAGGAAAGAATGTTAGAGGGGTATATCAGTCAGATCTCAGTGCAGATATCAGAAGCTATTTAAAACGTGGAATTACAGAATTGTTGGAAGACAACTGAAATGAAAATCAGTGATCATCTGTCATTGTCCATTCAGGACTCTGTGGTTGAGATGCAGCAGTCAGGATGCTGCAGGAAACCACTGCCCGTAATCATAGCTGCCCAGAGCTCTAAGTGACCACACAGGAGAACACAACTCTGTGTCTCGGAGCCTTGTCAGCCACCATCTCTGTCAGAGAAAAGGTGCCCTCAGCCTCTCTTGTGACTTCCAAATTTTATATGTAGGCATCTCATTGGCAGAGCCTACAATAAATCCAGAACTCTGGAGGCAAGGGGAGGTGGGAAATGTAGTTTCTAGGATTTGGGCCCCTTAGATAAAGGGAAGAACACAGAAAGGGTAGGAATGGAGGCTGATAGACAAGCAAGAAATTTATGAAAATCTGAGGTGAACGTCATAGAACCAACCAGAATTGCAGTCTTAAATAAAACTTTGCTAACTCTTTTGCTGACCATGCAAGTATTCAGGCCCAGACGATTGTGGTAGTCCCCAAACACAGAACAGAATAAATGGCAAGACCTTGGACAAGCTTAGTTCCCTCAAATATTACCTGCCTTACACAAGCCATTGGCAAGTGCTGGGGAGACTGCAATTCACGGCTTGTAGTACTGACTCTGTCATGCCCGAAACCCAGATGGGAAATTCAGTGACACATTTTAGAGCAGTGATTCTCCAAGTGTGGTACCCACACCAGCAAGAGTAGTAGCACCTGGGAACTGGTGAGAGAGGCAGTTTCTCAGGTCTTAACCCAAGCCTACTAAATCAGAGACCTTGGAGATGGGTCCCAGAGTTCTCTGTTCTAACAAGCCCTCTAGGTAATTCTGATCCATGCTGAAGTTTGAGAACCACTGTTTTAGCTAAAAAGAACTGTGGTTATAGGCTTATAGTTAAATGTTGAAGTTCCATTATGCCCTTAAAAGTGAGGCATGCACCTAATTTGGTGATATTACACTGAATTAACGCATGATTTTTTTCATAATATACTGCATTTTTAAGTATGTACAAATGTCATGTCTGTGGATTTTCTGATTACACTATGTTTTAAGAAACACAAACAATATCACTGAAAAAATATTTCTTGACTTCATTTAAGAAAGGTCCATCTATACCTTTTGGTATTCAAAATAATAATAGTTGATCCTAAACAGCACTTAGTAAGGGCCAAACATTGCTCTGAGCACCATACTTATACTAACTTAATATTCACCTATAGAGTAGCTGTCATTATCAGCACCTTTTTACAGATGAGGAAATGGAGAGATGTGCAGAGTAGAGCTCTCATATCTAACTAGACTCCAGAATCTTCTATTTGGTACTAGCTATACTGGATTTATTAAAATGTCTAGGTTTGGTATCTACTCATTATTTTAGATAAATTGCAACTCTGAATAGGACTTCAAGACACCATTTTATAGTGCCAAGGAAATAAAGTAATGTATGTTCATGGCAGTGTAAATGAAGCCACCGTTAGTTCTGTTAGGGAAATAATGTATAAAACCATTAATTGTTTTCAGAAACTGAGACATCCGTGCCTCAGGTAGATACTAATTTAACACTTGCTTAAAATATAATTATTCAAACACACAAAATAAATTACTCAAATATTTTTATAATAATGATTTCCCCAGCCCATGTTTAGAAGAGTATTATTTTTTTAAAAATTCAATTTTACTTATCACTGAAAATAGTGATATTTTCAAGGTATTTCCAAAAAAATTTAACTAAGTACTAGTGACAGTGGAAAAGAAGGGAAAGTAAAGCTGTAAGTGTTAAGCAGTAAAGGTTCTTATTATTATAAGGAATGTTTATCACTAAGAAAGCTTTCAAGGTTCTACATCATGAATGATATATAATAGATTTGATAAGCTAGGTTAGCATAAAGGCTCTTTGAGTCACACCATGTCCCAGTGAGTATTTAGGATATATTTAGGAATATATTTAGGAATTTATTTTTATCTTTGTATAGGTAATTTTTTTAGAGTTAAGTTTTCAGAAGGGTATTAAAAAGCATATAGTTTCTACTCTATCCCTATCTATCTATCTGTCAAAATATAGCTTAAGGAATTGGCTCATGGAGGCTGAGAAGTCCCATGATCTGAGGCAGCAAATTGGAGACACAGGAGAGCTGATGGCTTAGTTCTAGTTGAAGTCCAAGTCTGAAGATAGTCAGGCCTAGAGAGGGAATTCTCCCTTACTCAGCCTTTCGTTGTATTCAGGCCTTCACCAGATTAGATGAGGCCCACCCACTTTGGGGAGAACAATCTGCTTTACTCAGTTTACAGATTCAAATGTTCATCTCATCTGGAAACACCCTTATAGACACAAACAAAATCATGTTTAACCAAATATCTGGGCACCCCATGCCCAGTGAAGTTGATGTATAAAATTAACCATCACAGCAATTATCTGGAAATTGTGAATTAAAACGAAATTGAAAATTTTATTGAAAGCTAGACCTTTTAAGCAAATCTAGTGAATAAGAATTTCTTTCAGCACAATGCATATCAGCACTATTGTATTATAATTATCTTCAATTGTTTTTTCCAAAATTTGTCCAATATATCAGTTAAGAAAAAGAAAAAAAAAAAATTTTAAGCTGAAATGGTGTGAGAGTAGAACAAGAATGTATTCTCTTATAAATTTAATTTATGTGGAAGAATTTTCTAAAATAACAGGTATTTCCTGAAAGGTATTCCTGAAAGGAAATACAATACAAGGTTTCTTTCTTTCTCTTTTCTTTTTTTTTTTTTTTTTTTTGCCTTGGGATTTCAAAATAGTTGATAAAATACAACTAGTTTAAAAGTGAAAATAACTACAAAAATGAATCTGTAATTTTAGTATTAAGGTTACTTATATTTAAAGGAAAGAAAGGTTCAATGGGGTTAACATTTTGTTGAATAGGAATGCCAGACATTGCCTTCACCTTTCTAATTAACTGTTTTTGATACACTGGCTAACTTTAACTTTGTCAGGCTAACTTAAAGTATCTGGCATAATATACATATCTACACTCTGTGAACCATATCTCTTGACTCATCATTTCATACACCCCAGATCACCAAAAACATCTTACCTTAGCAACCCAATATTAGTTCAAGGATTTAGTAATCTAGTTTAATTTGCATATTTTCACACATCACATACTTTCCTTTTCTGTAATGGAGGGCAGCCAGAATTTAATTAGATCACAGAGTTCACACCACAGGATATACAGTCTTTTAATTAGTAGCATGTATTGTTTCAGATGTTTACCTAGACACACCATTAACACTATGAACAAATCACACAGAAGTCCAAAGTGTTACTGGAAGCATATTTATTTATTATTTCTTGTTTTCATTTATAAAAGTGCATTTGCCTTCTAAATTATTGGGAGGCTATAAAAAGATTGTTATTTAAATTAAATGTCATCTGACACTAATACAGAAGTAGAAACCACAATTACCTGGTGAAATGTATGTGTTTCATAGGACTTGTTTCTCAACTTCAGAAAACAAGGCAAAATTGTCATTCTCTTCCTTTTAAGGTAGATTATTTTTCTTTGTTTCAATGAGGCATTATGTGTGCTTTATACTGAACAGCATATAAGACATCTGAAACCTCACACACACAGGAATAACTTGGATCTTTTTACTCTCCTTTCAAAAAATAAACAGAAAGATAGTTTGGGTTCAGTTAAAAATGTCTGTGCCATTATTACCTCAGTGAATGTATTGTCTGCCCATAATCTTCCTTCTTTTAATTTATTAGAATTAATATTTGTAGAATCATTCAAAAGTTTGTTTTTACATGTAGAGCAAAACTATCACATTTAAATATTCCATTCATTTTATAAAAGGAAAAAAAAAATGCCTTGCAATTGGATCCCCTAAACCTTTCTATAACTTAAACAATATGAATATAACAGTAAATGGGATCCATTTGTGATGCAACATATTTGTGAAAAAGTTCAAAGGGCACAATCTGCAATTGTAAGATGGAGAAATTTCTTTAATAAAATATTTTTTGCGTGTTTTAACTTAGAATTAATTGTAAAACACTAATTGCATACAAATGATTTGAGAACAGTATTACAGAGGAAAGACTATACCAATGCAAGCAGTACTGAGGACATTGTGTAAAATGTTTCCCAATCTGTACTGGTTTATTTTTGTATTTTATAAATTTTTGGTCTACTGTTTATTAGTTATTTGAAAGTGGACCAATTGAATTGAATTATTATTTTTTTTTAGAGGAGGTGGTAGAAAAATGTTTATAGAAAACAAAACAACAATAAAAAATTGAAGAAGCGTCACTGCCAACCTTTCATATATGATTAGTATGATTCTTTTTCCTTTTTTTTTTTTTGATAGAGAAATTTTTGAGAGCTCTCAGTTCAAGTAATTTCCAGAGTAGGTAAGCAAAAATGAAGGTATTAAAATAAAAATTCTCATATTTTTATTTAGTGTTTATTCAACTGCTTGGATCATATTTGAAGATTCAAAGCGGTTTACATTTTTGTTTTGGTTTGATTTGGTTTTCTTAAAATTAGAGATTTTTTAAATGGAAAAGTGTTATTGCATGCTGCTTGTTTTGTTTTTTTTTCTAAACTTTAATACATTTATAAATTTATTTATTTTTGGCTGTGTTCGGTCTTCGTTTCTGTGCAAGGGCTTTCTCTAGTTGCGGTGAGTAGGGGCCACTCTTCATTGTGGTGTGCGGGCCTCTCACTGTCGCGGCCTCTCTTGTTGCGGAGCATAGGCTCCAGATGTGCAGGCTCAGTAGGTGTGGCTCACGGGCCCAGTTGCTCCGCGGCATGTGGGATCTTCCCGGATCAGGGCTCGAACCCGTGTCCCCTGCATCGGCAGGCAGATTCTCAACCACTGCGCCACCAGGGAAGCCCCATGCTGCTTGGTTTTAAGTGTTTGCTTTCATTTAATATGTTTTTGAAAGCGCAGAGAAACTGAACAGCAAATTTATTCTTCAGTGATTCTTATAAGCCTCAAATTTATGAGCTTTCCTATTACTAGCCGATACCATTAATAAAAGCTTGCATGTGAAAGTAGCCCCGACCATTTTATTTTATTTTATTTTATTTATTTATTTTTTTGCGGTACGTGGGCCTCTCACTGTTGTGGCCTCTCCCGTTGCGGAGCATAGGCTCCAGATGTGCAGGCTCAGTGGGTGTGGCTCACGGGCCCAGCCACTCCACGGCATGTGGGATCTTCCCGGATCGGGGCACGAACCCGTGTCCCCTGCATCGGCAGGCGGAGTCTCAACCACTGCGCCACCAGGGAAGCCCCCAACCATTCTATTTTATTCCAGCTTTCTTAAGGCATTGTAAATTGTCAAATAAAATTGTATACATTTAGGTTGTACAATGTGATTTTTAAAAGATATAGAATGTAATGATTTAATATACATATACATTTTGAAGTCCAATCAAGTTAACACATCCATTACCTCACATAGTTACCTTTTTTGTTGTTATCTGCTTTTTTGGTGAGAACATCTAAGATCTACTCTCTTAGCAAATTTCAAGTTGTATCAACTCAATAAAAACATCTCTGGGTTTTCCTAGAGTGTATCACCATATAACCTCTCTGTGTAGTAGTTTTCATGAAGAAATATTAGGAGACAGAATCAGGAGGAAATCTGAACAGATCCAGTAGATAGCTAAGTCTTTGTAACCCTATCTAGTTTCACTTCCTCCTACTTCCTTTCCCTTCAGACACCTTTTCTATAATGCCCTTTTTTTGTTTGATCCCTAAAGCAGTGTGTTCTAGCCCATATGCCAAAGTTTAGCTAGGTTTTTTTTTTTTTTTTAAGCTGGGTATTTTTAACTCATCAGTGTTGTGCTATTAAATCGTAAGCAAGTTGTTAAATTTATTTGTGCTAGAACTGTGTATGCTTATACCATTACTTCGACCTTTCTCAAATGAAACATTTTGCCAAATGTGTTCTATGATGTGGTGAAAGCGTAGCACAGCTTTCAATGAGTAGGAGGAATGCAGAAGAGCAATATTGTGTCTACTCGAATGTGAAGACTTTAGCCTTTAGAGAATAGAAAAGAACAGTTCCCGCTGAAGGGTAACTAAGAGAAGGCTTGGATACTTAAATAGAAACCCAAGCATCACTGACAGTGTTCTGCCTTTTAAATAGCCCTTTAGAGTACACTGTAATCCTGCATTTTCTTCATGATCTGAGGACTATGAAATGCTCTTAGCAAACAGAACTCAGAGCTTCTTACTGTTGAGCACTCTTCATTTGTAGACATTAACCCCTTCCATTGCTAAAGTTGTGGGCTTGGGTAATGATCATTTCTGCCCTAATCTGAGTTCACTGCACTCCCATTTCCAAAAATGTATTCTATTTGGGTGGGGATACAGCGCACTTAAAAGTGTGTATGAACACAAAGAGTTTTTACACCACTGCACTTAATGTGTCTTGCAGTTTTTTGTTTATTGGGCTGTGGCCCCTCCATTTATATTTTGATAACCATTTCATCTCATAATGATTAACAAAGTGTGTGTGAGTGACAGCGCTTACTCTGTCCTAAAGGCATAAAGGAAAAGTGTATCATTCTGCATATTAGAAGTTTTAGGGTACCTGGAAATACTTTGAAGGAAATATTCCAGAAAGTAGAAAGTAAAGAGCCATACAATTAGGAGTCAGTAAAAGTATTTTGCCACTATAAAGGGCATCAAAGATACAACCCTAGATTGGAGAGATTTGCAAACATTTTTGTGGGCAATATCTGGAAGCATTGTTGCTGAGGCATACTATAACCTCAGGGGATTAGCAGAAGGCATAGTATTTGCTAATGTGCTATGCCTGGCATGCCACACATTTTCATAGGGGCTATGCTTTAACAACTTATTTGTTCAGACATTCCAAGTTCCAAACAGTGCATCCCTGCTGTTGCATAAGCATGTGTGTATCTGAAAGCGTGCATGAACAAAGAACTTGAGAATTACTAGCCTAGGGCATTCAGATTGTCATTAGCCTATTTTACAAGGAATGTTAATCGAACATTGAGTGGAATGGGATAAGGAGAATTAGCCAACAGTAACGTATACCTAGGTTAATGGCATTAAAAATGCAAGAAAAATATTTTGAAAGCCTAAAGTTGTTTGTATAATATGAGCAATCAAACATATAAAACATAATTTAGCAAAATGTTTTCTTAAGTCTAGAATGGATTATTGAAAGCTTTTTGATAAAATGGAAAAACATTAATGGAAAATAATTTAGATCATTTGAATCCTGTTAGAAAATGGTAATTTCTGTGGGTACTGTCTCAAACCCTATGGAAAGGTAAGCAGCCCAGTTTTTTTAGGACACTTTATTTAGCTGTTTTCATTTCAGCCTGAGTTCTTCTCAGATATTACTCTACAGCATGTTCTCCTCGGTTTTTTTTGTTTTGTTTTGTTTTGTTAATTGCAATATCTTTCTCAAATATGACAAGTGAAAAAATTTTTTATCTCCTCCATCCTTTTGAACTGAGTGTTCTATTCTAATTCCACAACTACCTGTCCAGACATTGGAGTGCATGTAGGTATCTGGTTGGCTTGGTACTTCTTTTCTTTCTAATGGCAAGGCTGATACCAGTAAATATACCTATTTAAAACAAAGCAAACAGCAAGACAAGGAGGCTACTCGTGATTCTGTAGAAAACTCTGTGTGTGGGGGGTGTATATGTGTGTTCAAGTGGACTCCTAGACAGATTTGATTAAATAGAGAGGAAACAAAACAAAACAAAACAAAAACATGCAATACTTATCTGTTTGGTACTATATTGATGTTTGCAGAAAATCCTTATCAAAACTTAATGAACCGAAAGGTTGATATTGATTTTCCTTTCTCCTCAGACAATATTTCATTTGTGATATTGACTTGCCACAAATGAACCTTTGCTTAAAATACAGTGTTACATGTAATAGAGTAATCCTGCACAAAAGGCTTGCAGCCCCTTGTACTCTACAAGGAGCAAAGTAGCTTATAGCTAGCAATGGAAGGTAGAACCAGAGCCAACCCCTCTTTCTCTCTTTCTTTCTTTTTTTTAATATTTAGATTGGAACTTGATTTTTTAAATTTTTATTTATTTTAGATACGTGGGCTAGAGCTCTTAAGTGTCTTATCAGTGTGAATATGGATTTAGAGCAGGAATATGTGTGAGTGTATTAGTTTCCTAGGGCTGCCATATACAGTTACACAAACTGGGTAGCTTAACCAAGAGATATATAATTTCACCATTCTGGGGGCTAGTTTGGGATCATGGTTTGGGCAGGACCATGTTCCCTCTGAAGGCTCCAGGGGAGGATGTATTCCAAACCTTTCTCCTGACTTCTGATGGTTCCTTGGCTTATGGCAGCATAAGTCTATCCTTACATGGTGTTGCCCTGTGTGCTTGTCTCTCTCCAGATTTCCATTTTTCATAAGGACACTATTCATAGTGCATTAGTGGCCCTAATCTACCCTACTACAGTATGACTTCATTTTAACTTAGCTAATTACATCTGCATCAACCCTATTTCCAAACAAGGCCACATTCAGAGGTACCAGAGAGCAAGGACTTCAACATATGAATATTGCGGGGAAACTATTTAACAGTTTAACACGTATTTTGGACATTCACTACCTTTCTTATTTTATTGAATTGGTTCTTCTTTCAAACATAATTCAACAGAGGTAGGTGTTTTGGTTTTTTGTTTTGTTTTGGGGGGCATTGTTTTGTTTTTTGTTTGTTCATTTGTTTTAGCATGTCCCATTTGTGCTAGACACTGAGGGGGTACTAAAATTAAGACTTAGTCTTTCTTTTTCAGTGTGTATAATCTAGTGGAAGATACACATATCTTGAGAATGCCAATATAAAAAAGACATTTTTGCATCAGAGGAGGTACAATTTAATCTATAAAACCATGAACTTACATCCAAACAGTGAGACTGACTGGCGTGCGGGTCTTAAAACCAGTGCCACATGTTCATGTAGTATTTAGCATATGTATTAGTGGCACTTTATAAAAAGAAATACTGGTTACTGTTTGTTTATAATAAATGTGGAAATACAGATGGACATCCGTCCAATAAATTTGCCTTTTAATAATAATGAAGAAAACATTTTTTTTCCTGAAAGCATGAGTTGTCATTCAACAGTGTATATATTCACTGTCTTCTCATTGTCAACTGTTAATAATTCTTACGAATATCCCTTGAGTAAGAGAACTGATGATCAAATTTTGTAGGCATGAAAGTGAAGGAAAATGATTTTGATTTTTAAAACATAGAAAAACTAAACGACATGAAACATACGAAGACTTCAAAAACTGCAACAGTTTTGGCTTAGGTAGCAGAATTCAGCTTATAAAAGTTATGCAAATTGATATTGCCCAACATTTTCTAGGTGTACAACTTCATCTCTAAAAATGGTAATAGTAATAAAAGGCTAATGACTTAGTGTTAGTAAAATGATAAGTATATTACAAGAGTCATAAACTATAGGACGGTACTAAATGCCACAGGCAGCGCTGATTTATCTAGCAGGACTTAGAGGGTTAAAAGGGCATCAAGGAGAAGGAGGCAGAGATTTAATGTGTGCTGAGAGTCACGGGAGATGTGTTATTTTGCTTGGAAGTTAGCTAAGTGAATAATTTAAACTACAGACGTCCTACATTATCTGTGATAGTCTAGGCTCTGCACAAGTTGTTGGGATTGCTGGTAAACAAAAATAAGCCCCATTCCTGATTCCATGAAACACGCAAATTACTGGGGGAGATTACTGTTATTCAAATACATAAAAAGGAATTCATGAATACAAACTAAAATAAATGCTCTTAAGGAAAATTAAAAAAACACAACATAAAACATACAATACAGACCAGTCAGTTCCAAACTTCCACTCCATATGCCCAATAAACTTGGTATATTCCTTTTGCCATAAATCACCATAGATAGTAGTGTCTGAAGGCTACCAGGAAAAAATATATGTTGTCCAGGATTTGGGAATGGGCAAAAAAAGATTACTGGGTGTTCTTTCAGTGCCCAGCATTTCTACAGGACTCTCCTGGGATTACATGGTGAGAATGAGGATTGGGGAGGGAGTTGTATTTTTCATTGCCTTTCTATAGAGTAGGCTATTTTACAACTCTATAGAGATAGAAGCCAGTTTGTAGAAAACTGTAAATAATGCAATGATTCTTGCTCATGGTAATACAAATGAATCATCTGCAGTAGGGGTACATTCATTTCTGCCTTATAGAAAAGTTCACCCCAACACAAAGATTTATTTGCCTTATGAAATACTAACTGGTTTGCATCTATTAACAATTTCATTTCCACATTCCTGATGGCCCATACATACAAATTCTTTGAACTGGTCCTAACGTCTGTTTTAGTCGACTTGGGCTGCCATAATAAATACCATAGACTGGGTGACTTAAACAACAAATATTTATTTCTTATGGTTCTGGAAGCTGGAAGTCCAAGATCAGGGTGCCAATAGGGTTGGGTTCTTGGTGAGGGCTCTCTTTCTGGTTTTGTCCTCACAAGGCCTTTTCTTATTGTATGCATGGAGAGAGAGAGACAGAAAGAGAGAAAGGAAATATCTCATATCTCTTTTTCTTAAGGGCATTAATCCCATAATGGGGGCTCTACCCTTACAACCTCATCTAACTCTAATTACCTCCCAAAGGTCCTACCTCCAAATACCGTTACATTGAGATTAGGGCTTCAGCATATAAATTTGGCCAGGGCCCAAACATTTAGTGCATAGCAACATCTTACTGGTTACTTCATTAATTAATGTGTCAAATGAAGTATTTGATACCTTTGACATTTTACATTAGCATTAGAGTCATTTTTTAGTTTTTTGAAAATTTGACGCAGAGGAATATTAGGGGAAGCAAGCACTGATTAGTATGCTGTGGAATTATTTATCAAAATATTAACAGTGAGGTCTTAAAATGTATTAATCGTAGACTATTATTCTTCTCACAAAGCAATTACAGCCAGCTTACTAAGTAGCCTCGATTAGGGTTATATACATTCTTTCACTATTCCTTCCTTCTGCATTTCCATTTATGGTCCTATATCCTTCTATCTTTTATAAACTAACTTGATAAAATAACAAACAGATATTCACACCCAATTATTCTTCATGCCACCACAATCAGGTTTCTATCTCTACCCACCACTGCATCACCGTACCCACTTTAGCAAAGGCCACTAATGACTTTCTAATTGCCAAATCTAATTAATTTTTGGTTTTACTATTATTAAATACTAACTACCTCTGAGTTTTTTTGATGCTTTTAAGTACTCCTTTCTTCATGAGAGAATTTTCATCCTGGCTTTCTTGACCCCTCTCTCTCTTTTGCATTCTTTCTATAACTTTTCCCTGAATCTCTTATTTGGTTCCCAATCCCCTGCTCACTTGGCTTCAGTACCTATAAGCCTGTACATCCAAGATTTGAAAACCATTTTGGACTTGTCTGTTATAATAATGGCACCTGCTGAATCACACGTTTCTCCGCATCTCTGATGTGCCTTTGCAGTGTAACCTTGTTGCTTCATCACCCCCTTCAGTCTTGCTGGCCTTGTGATTTACTTAGACAAGTAAAGGATGGCAGATGTGATATTGTACAGAATATTAAGAGACATTGCAGCTCCCACTCTTGCCTCTTGGCACATAAGGAAGCTGGTGTGAAAGATGCAAAGCCACATGGAAGAGATAAACCAGTCCAAGTCCCCAGATCTCTGACTGAAGCCATTTTGTAGCTTCCAGTTCAGCCAGACTACCGACTGGCAGCTATATGCAACTACACACACGAGTGAGTCCAGGTGAGACAAGTGGAAGAACTGCTTAGCCAACCTACAGAACTATGAGAAATAATAAATCATTGTTGTGTTAAGCCACTGTATTTGAAGTAGTTACACAGCCATAGATGTTTGGTACATGGTTATATTATGAAATCCCCAAATCTCTCTCTCTTTTCCCCACATGCAGTTGTCTACTGGAAAATTCCCAGATGTCCTAGAGGTATTTCAGTGTCAACATCTTCACCACTGAATTAAGTATCTTGTAGCTTCTCCCTTCTGCTCATTAAATCAATGCCTATTTCCCCTATGATTTCTCCGTTAGTGAATGACACTTCCACATACCCAGGTATCAGAGAAAACGATAGAGAAGTTTTCCATGTTGTTTTCTCTTCCCATGTTCTGTCTTCTCGCCAGGTGACGAAGGCCATTTGATTCTACCTCCCTAACTTCTCCTTAATCTCTATTGTCTTCTCCACTTTCATTTCTTTGACTTAGTTCTTGCTTTCTTCATGTCTTCCTTGGACTTTCACTGCTCTTCTGATGGGTTCTCTTGCTGTTACCTATGGAAACAAATAACTCTTTTTGTACTCTGCAAGATTAACTTTTCTAAAATGCAAACTGCATATGGTCATTTAACTTAATTGATTTGACTTAACGACTCACCATTGCCTACACAATTAAGTCTAACCTCTTCATCAAGACAAAGAAGGTTCTGTCTGATCTATCTCAGACTAACTCTCTAGCTTCCTGCCTCTACTACATACTCTGTTGCAGCTGTGCTGAACTTCCGAACATACTGATACAGACTTTCTCCCTCTGTATCTACTCAGGTTTCAAGCTTTTCCTAAGGTACTCTCTCTTCTCTTCACTGCCTTCAAAAATTCTCAGGATGAATTGACATTTCTTCTTCTGTTTCTTCTTTTTAATCTGCACTGTACCCACTATCGATGTCTATTATAGGATTAAAAGTTTTGCCTGTTTTTCATATGTATGTACACATCTGTTTCCCTGTATTTTAGTTAAAACTCCCCCAGGAGCAAGGATCCCGGAAGACAGTGATTCACGTGCAATTAAGTGATGTGGTTGATGAACCCAGAACACTGCTGTAGAGAAGGGGGAAGGTGAGACAGTGAAGAACAGCCAGTAAAGAATGAATATCAGGCCAGATACCACTGTGGGCCACTGGAGCTTAATCTTATAGGAAAATTCTGAAAGATGGTAGAACATAAGCCTCGGAATTCTCTCTCCTAACAAGTGAGGAAACTACAGAATTTATATACCAACTTCCATCATTAGATATGGATTACTGTTAGATGGGACTGTGTGCATGTGTGTGTGTGTGCATGTGTGCGTGTGTGTGTGTGTGTGTGTGTAAAATTGTTCCTCTGGCCTGTCCTGAGGAAGTGGTAAGGAAGTTTTCTAAGACTGTTGATACGGCCCTCAGGAAAAGGGATGCAGATGAAAAGTAACCCCATACATTGAAATGGTATGGCCCCAGAGATAACAGAAAATGCTATACCCTGTTATAAACTCCTTTCAGGCAGAAATAATGCCATATTTGTCATTTTACTTCCAGTGCCTAACCCAGTCAATTCCTGGTGGTATATTGGGACCACATATACATTGTGAATGAATAAGTTATAAAGTAAAAACTCAGTGCTATCACAGTAGCTTACACTAGCATTTACTGAGTATTTTTCATATGCCAGGAACTACTCTATATTTTTTATTGGCTCTGTGTTCTTTATCAATGCATTGAACTGAAATGAAGCAAGAATAAACAATTTAAACATTTTTGCTTGTGGAAACCTGAAAAAAAAATCAGTTAACCAATCAACTTGATCAGTAAGAATTAATTTTCAAAGAGTAGAGCTCAATTAACATTTCATTGAGCACTACAATAAGCCTAGGCATTTTCAGTTATTGCAACTCATAGTGTAGCACAGAGGTTTAGAGAGTGGACTCAGTGCCAGACTGTCTCTATTCAGTTGTTAGTTCCACCACTTGTCAACCTGTGACCTTGGGCAAGTTATCTTAAATCTCTGTTCTGTGAAAAAAGCATAATAATAGTTTTTAAATCACAGGGTTCTTAAGGTCCTATAAATTAACAAATCAAAGAACATAGAACAGTGCCTGGTGCCTTGTAAGCACTCTGTAAACGCTATTACTCCCAATGTTTCTTAGGGGAGAATGAATTCATTTTCAAAGACTCTAGGGCTATAGTTCTGTATCCAACCACAAGCAAGAACTGTGTTTGAAATTTGTTTTATCTGTAAAATTCCTACAACATTTTTCATACATTACTTACGATAGACTACAAATGACTATAATGTAGCATATACTATCAATATGTTTATTCTGTGAGATCTAATGGACATGTCTTCTTAGGTATGCATACTCAACTTGTGCATACCAGCAGCACGAGATATCATAAATACTGAGAATAACAGGGTAATTGCTTTGGGGTATCTATAAATATACATCAAAAGGCAGTCTTCATATTAGGAAAAAAGACCTTTATCTGTGTTATATTTTTCTGCTATAATTACACACAATCATGCCTAGTTAAAGCAGTGGCCTGGGCCATATACTTCTCAGTGTTCCAATCCTGCAGTGCCTAGTGGGAAGTTAGAGCATAAGGGAAGTAGCTGGCAGGTGGGTAGACAAATGAGCTTCTGCAACCCAGTGCTAGAGAAACCTGAGAAACACATAGCAAGACCTGAAAAACTAAGTGGGAGAAGGGGAATCAAGGATTGGGTTTCATAGATCAGTGTTTCTTATTGCTCCTTTATGACATGTCTCCTTTACTTCCTTTTCCAAAAGGAATGATACATTTTATATTTGAGCCAATTTCTTCTTTATAAAAATGTTCCAGGAGGGAATGTCAAAGTTGGTTAACTGTATAGTCCTGGCTGAACCTTCACACATAATGAACATCGTTGTCTTTTGTTTGGAAACAGTAGCACATGTGGACTGGTAATAGACTCTTGATGAACACAGAGGTTTCCGTTCATAAATTTGTCTTCAAATCCTAGTACTCAGTAGTTCATTCCGCTTCTAGAAGATAAGCACATTATTCTCTTGAGAGTATAGCTAAATCAATCTGAGAATAATGATAAAAGCAGCTTATGTTTTGTTTTTAACTTATTCTGCCTCCAAGGTGGTATTCTATTCTCTGTAGCATTCTGCACTTAAACATTATGCATTATCTGATTTTATTTTTCCACTTTAGAAAAATTTGTTCAGAAGCCAGTCTCTTCTGTTGTAATGTTCCACAGTAAAAACAAGTTCACGAGATGATTGAAAATGTGACTGGCAGAATCCTAAAGTCATCTTCCTGAAAGTCATGAAATTTCTGAAAAGCATCTGCTACCTGCATGGCATATTCCCTCTGGCCAAGACCATGCATGACAGCACCTCATCTTTCTCTCTCTCTGAATTGTTTTAAATTGAAAATAAAATACTTCAGGGGCAATATGCACAATCTGAAAGTTGAGAAGGCAGAGATTCCAAATGTGGAGCAGAGCCTGAAACATAGTAAGGACTCAAGAACCTAGTAAATGATAGAAGAATACCACTAATGTGTTTGGATTTTTGGACATAAACGTCACTCAAGAAAATTATGCCATGGAGAACAGCAAAGATCCTCAGTATCACTTATTCTGTTTCTTCTCTAAAGAAGCAACATACACAGTTCTAAGGAAGAAAACTAATCATTGAGTTCCCGTGAGACACTAGAGCCTTCGCTTAAGTTCCCATTTGATCCTCACAACTATCCTATTCGGTTAGTATTACCTGCATTTTACTCATAATTGAGTATCTGGAAGACTCTTTCTCTCCCGCCGGTCATACTATTGGTAACTGGCAGAATCACAACTTGAACCTAGGAATTGCCCCCAAACCAAAGCTTTTCCCAATATCTTGTTATCTCTTCTGGTCCAGTAGGTAATTAAGGAATTGTCATGATAGTGCTCTGAATATTTTTTAATGAAAAAAAAATTAGAAAACAGTTAAACTTTACAGAGTTTTACGAATTACTTTCTTTTATCCTGAGATTAGAATGCGAAATATAAATATCCTCAGCCAGTTTGAGGGCAAAACAACTCCCTACTGAGGTATCAGGAGTTCTTTCCTTGTTTCCTAAATGTATTGCAGCTATGGCTGTGGTCTCACATCAGTCTTCCTACAGGATCTTCCTACAGAAGGCCCTATAAATGCTCCCAGGGGGTGGGCCACATGTGATGACCAGTGACTCAGCAGTGGTGGACTTTGAAGGTACCGGTAGGACAGCTGTACAGGTGTTTAACTGTCTGTCTATAGAAATTCTGCCTCTTTAAAAATACTGCCAACCATTCTCCTATGGAATGAAGACTGTCTCATTTGGATTCAAAACATCCACCCCCAGTCCAAAAGGAGCAAAGCCCTGTAGGTGCACTGGATGCTTTCACCCAAGGTTTCATTAGCCACTCCCACCTGCCCTTGTATATTATCATTTTTAGTAAGCCTCCAGTTATTTCACTCATATGACTAAAGTCTCCTTCTCAAGCCTGTGATTAAAACATGCTGCTGGTCTTTTTAGGCCCCTGCTCTGCACAAAACATTTGCTTCTTAGTGATCTCAATGCTTCTAAATATTGCTCTCGCCCTGTTCTGGGAATGGCTGAGGTTCCTTCAGAGGGTTGCAAGGTACCAAGGCCAACATTTTCTCAAAAGTCTTTCACCAGTTTTTTTCCGTTAGAAGATTTGCTTTCCTTATGAGCTTTAGTTAGCGCTCAGATTTGATATGTACACACCCTTATGCTCTTACATACTTTGTTTACAAATGTTTATTGAGCATCGAAAGTATGTTCCAGGCCCTTTTCTAGGCAAACCTGAGAAACTTCCCTGAACAAAGCCGAGAATCCCACCCTCCTGAAGTTATATTGGTTGGAAAAAAGAGTAGAAAATAAACAATAGTTGTGATAGACAAGATTAGGGCAAAGTAAAGGAGAGCCGGAGGGTGTGGCTTGCAATTTTAAACAGGGCAATTACCCTGGGATAATTGGGAAAGTGACATTTGAATGAAGACTTGAAAGAGGTAAGAAAAATTAGCCCTGAGGTATCTTAAGGGAAAATACAAAGGCTCAGAGGAGGGATGTGCTGGAGAATTAGCAAAAAAGCCTGTCCCGCTGAAGCTTTGAGGATTGTGGTAGGAAAGGATTTCAGAGATGACTGGGGCTGGGTCATGACGAGTCTTGTTTTTACACTGAGGCAAGAAGAGAGACTTTGAAAAGTTTTAGGCAGAGGAGGGACATGATATGCCTTACATTTTAAAAGGATCACTCTGACTATTGTGTTGATGATAGACTGTGGGAGGACATGGGCAAAAAGACTCCTTTACTAACTGAGGGTTAGCTCCTCCCCAGGATATGGCAATCTGTCCCCACGACTGATTGGATGTTAGAGAAATAGAGGAGTGAAGAATAACTTCAAGATGTTGGCTTGAGCAACTGAAAGGAAAACTGCCATTAATTGGTTACAGATGGAGCCAGTTTTGGAGAGGAGATAGGTTTAATTTTGGATACATTAATTCTGAAATATCGATTATGAATGGAAGTAATTAGTCATTCAGCCCAAATAGGCAGTTGAATATATATAAAAGTCTGGAGTCGGGACAGAGGTCTGGGCTGGAGATCTATGTTTGGGACATATCACTAGAATGAGGATGTTTAAATCCAGTCTTTCTCTCTGCTTAACTGTTTTTCCCCTCCTACTTATGGCTATTAAAATAGATCATACTATCTTGATAAGAGTAGCTAAAATACTATATATTTTACTTTTTCCTTTTGCATTTTTATTTGTCTCCTTCTGTCTGCCAGAATAGAATATCCAGGTGGTGATTCTTCTGTTTTATTCTCTGCTATATCCTCAGAGCCTAGAAGAGTGTATGGCACATAGTTGCTGCCAATAAATCTTGTTTCCAGCCATAGTCAGATACCCCTTAAATTGCTAGGACTGAAATTCTTAGAAAGGTTTCTATGTGTTTGTCCTTCCACCTACATTCTCTGGAATCCTGATCCAGAGGTATTTTCATTTGGGTCTTCTCTGACCTCATTTTCCTGGGGTTCAGATGCAGGATGATTCCTTGGCATGAACAACTTCCTTCCAGTTCCATTTTCTACCATACACCCTCTGAATTTAAAATGCAATCATTTGTGGTCCTCTCATTATTTTTTAGTTATGGATTTAGTCTTTTGAAAAGCAATGGGAAAACACATCTCTATACACAATTATTATAGATCATCTAGACTTGTTTAAATTATCTGAAATTAAGAAGAGCTGTATTACTAAGGCAGAGAGGTGAAAAAAAATTTCTTTTGTACTGTCTCTTCCTTTCAAACAGCTTGCTAAGAAGCCTGTTCATCTCTGGCTCGTTAGAGTACAGTATTTGTTTAAACAAATTGTAAATGAACACTTTGTATACACCAGCTGACAGGCAATGACTTGTAAAAATGGAGGAATTTTCACATTTACCAATGAATTACTTGTTGTAATAAAACCAAGAAAGCACAGTTTTTCCATTCCTACCTCTAGCCCACCTTTCCAGTACAACTGATTTCTATTGCTTAGTAAATTTGTCTTTTAGAAGGATAATAGTTAACCTCAGTCTATACTAAAATCAAGGTCAATTTTCCACTATTAATACTCAGGAAAGCAAAAGGTTGAATTGTTGTGTAGTCATGGATTTTAGAAACTGGATAGACTGAAAACAAAACAGAGATAGAGTCTGAAAAAGCAAGCTTTGGAATTGTGATTTTTTTTTTTACCTTGTCTTATATTTCAGAATTAGTTTCAGTCCTAACCTCTTCCTGTGTTATTTTATAGGTCAGTCCCTGAAAATTTAATTAATTCAATCTGGGACACTGAACTAGTTAGTAGCAGTGGCTGCACTTGATTTCTGTTCCATAAATGTTTCTACTCTAAACAGTCTTTTTCACTCTAGGTCCAAATAGGAATGTATGACGATAACAGCTTAACACTTTTTCTTGGTAATTTTATTCTGATTTCTGTTTTGGTGAATTAAGTCATTATTCATATTAATCATGAATGAGAGAGGGTCTGTAATTTGAAATCATTTGAGAACTTTATAGCTTTAGTAGTCAAATTTTATTTCGTGACCAGCATTTGATAAAAGAAACTCCTTTCAGAGGCTCAATGCCCCTACCATGTGAGAGGTAGAAATTACAAGAAAGGTGCTGATTACAGCTTGACCTAAGCAATCAGGGATTTCTTAAAAAGCAAGTGTACTCAATAGCAGCAGTTTTGCTTTATTATTTGTAGTTGTTCTATTTGAAGTCAGTTTAACTTATTTTCTATATTGTTCATGAAATACTTCCCTTTCTAAATCTTAATTTTTATTGGGAAATAGATCCATTTAACTTTCAGCTGCAGCTTGGTTTTTCTTTTTCTATATTTTTAAAAAAAGAAACCATGCTTGTACTTATTTTTCAAGCATGTATCTTCCTTCCGGGAGTAGACAGAATCTCTGAGCACGAGTGCTTTCCCAGCTGCCTTATCTCACAGACTTCAGATCTCAACATGTTCATCACTTCCTCTGAGAAGCCTTCCAAGATCTCCCTGAACAATCCAATTCCCATTTTACTCTCTTATCACATCATATATTCCCATAGTGAATATTTCATTTTACAAGTACAACATTTTTTGTTATTTAATTAATGTCAGTCTCCCTCTCAAAAATGGAATTTCCCTCAGACAGAAAACATGGACTTCTACTCACTATTTTATCTTTAGCATTATGGGGTAAATCCTTTAGGAGGATTCAAAATAGGCACTGAATGAATATTGGATGAATGAATGAATTATTCAAAATGCTGCCGAATACAGAATCATTTATAGCAAACACAATGCTTTCCCAAAGTTGTTTTGCTTTTAGCAGGGTTACAAACCTACTGAACTGTACTGATATGAGCAAAGAAAAATGTACCTTTTCTTTTTATTTTTCTTATAAATAATTTGATACTCTTCAGGAATTTCTCATCTCACAGATTTACCCCTGGGTTGACATGGGTGGTTCAATTTAATTCTTTCTTGTAAACTCACTCCAATTCAATAATTTTAGATATCTGAGTCTGTGTAGATTTCAGCCCTTCCCCATATCCTCCATAAGCTGGAGTCCAAGTGTTTGTTATAAGTTAATATGACCTGAAAAAGAACCTAGGAAATTTTGTGAAGAATTTATTAATACAATTATTATTTCCAAAACAATTCCTATATAAATTTTACTCTAAGCTCCTAAAGGGCAGGGGGGGCATTTGAATGAAATGAAAATAAGTTTTCATTTTTGTTTCTCTATGACCTAACACAGTGGCTAGCACATAGTTGCTCAAAAAAAACTTCTTTATATGAATGAATCAAAAACATATTAATCAAAAGAAAGGGAGACGTGAATATTTTTAAGTATCTGCTGAAAATTATATGTGTAGCCATTATTCAGAGTATGTTTTCTGTATATATTTCTGCTTTGATTTAGTAAATAGTTCTGAAAACATTTCTGATAGCTTGAGTATATATGGGGCCTAATAAACATGCCAAATGCATCTTTAAAAAGTCAAGTTAATAGCTCAGATTGCAAATCTCATTTTATTTTACAAAAAATAAAGAGCTCCTTGATCATTTAAACTGTAAAGATAGAAACATAAATAGGGGTAGTGAAGAAGTTAAATCTAAAACAGCCTTTTAGCATGTTATCAGAGAAAAAAATGGCAGCGAAACAAGGGTCTATTTTCTCTTTTAAGACGCAGAGACATCCAGATAGAGAGCAAATATTAGAATCTAGTGGGAAAACTGGGTTTAGTACCAATAGTTAATGGCCAAAACTGTAAAAGATGAATGCCCATTAGACTTGAGTAGGCAGCAGAGGGCTAGACCCAGCTGTAATCAACAGGAAGAAATCCAACCAGGCTGGAAGGGCAAGGTATCTGGCCACCATGCGGACAAGTGTTTGGTGACAGTCCAGGTTGCCCTTTCAGTACAGATAAGCAGATGGTCTCTGTTATGAATAAGTGAGGAGCAGTGGTTCTTAAGCTTTACTGTACATCACCCAAAAAGCTTATTAAAAATGCAGATTCACAGGTCTCATACCTAGAGATTATGATTACATAGGTTTCGGTAGGACTCTATTTTTAGCTGGCACCAGAGGAAGTTCTGATGCCCCAAGCACTCTTTCAAAAACACTCAAGGTCTAAGAAACATTAGTCTTTTTTTACGTAAATTGAACACTTACTAATGAATGATTACCTAATGTAAATATAAATATAATGATATTGTTGGGAAGGGGGAAATTTCCCCCTTCTACCACTCCTTAGTTCTTGTGGCTGGACTAATAGTAAAATTGACACAAGACAGATTAACAGGAGAAAAAGAAACAAGTTTTAGTTCTCACACGTGGAGATCTCACAGAAATGAGACCTAAGAAGTGGCCAGAGCAAGCAGCTTTTATGCCTTTTAGACAAAGAAATAATACATTTATGAGGAATTAACAGGACAAAGAAACGTTTTGCGTGCACAATTAGTGAAAAATCTAAACGGTGTTTGGGCGTGGGGTAGTAAATTAAGGAAGTAACAAGGCTTGTTTATATAGTGTCAAGTGAAAAAAATGCACACCATGAGAGTTGTGAGTTAAGTTTTACTGGGGGCAAAATGAGGACTGTAGCCTGGGAGAGAGCCTCTCAGATATCTCTAAGGAACTGCTCTGAAAAGGTAGGGAGAAAGGTCAGGATTATATATGATTTTAGTGAAGATGGAGTCGTGCAGTCAAGCATACATTTTGGCAGAAGGTAGCTGCTAGTCTCGAGGAGCAGATGTCACCATTAATGATTTTAGTGCTTTGCTAGATATGAGAAGATGCAAGAAATTGGGCTCATAAAATCTTCTCCTGAAAATATCTATCTGAAGGCCTGTTTGGCCAGTTTTTCCCAGAATGCACAGTGCTTCGCCTCATTCCTAATCTCTACCCTGAACTCCTTTCAGGGTGTGTTGAAGGTCAGTGACCTCAGTAGGTAGTGACCTAATCCTTGCAGAGGCAGATGGCAGGTGACAAGTTTTAGTTGGCAGTAGGCTTCTCAGCCCTGAATTCCCTGTCTCTGGTGATGTGTGTCCTTCTATCTGCAGATGAAGGGAGTGTACCTTTCACATGAGAGATTTATTTCCTGCTTTCGAGGAGACAAAAAGGAGAATCACAGTGACCCTCTCGTGTTGCCCAGCTCTTAACTTTAATTCAAAATAATCAATATGCCATTGAGACACATTACGGGGTGACCTACCCTGAGCCCCAATAACAAACAGAATTCATCTGGATTAAGAATATTTAAAAAAAAACATACATTTAGGATATTTAACTGAGATTAAACTTCAAACTATTTTCCTTTTACAAACCAAAAGCAGATTATCCTTCATTTAAAGTTCCAACAACCTAAAAAGTAGAATTGGAAGCTTTCAGACCCCCATTCTTGTCAGTTTGGCATAAATTTCTGCTGAACGTCATAAGAAAGACCTTGCTGGTACAGTGGCTTATGGGTATATAGTCCCGTGGGGCATTCCTTGCATGTAATTGCCTCTTCCTAAGACCGGAACTCCTTGTCCTGTGCTCTAAAATTCTGCCTCAGAGGCTGAGGGAATTTCCTCCTGTTTCTGCATCTCTGAGGTCTGACTTGCATGAGACAGCCTGAATTAGGTACAGTTTTGTCTCCAGCATTCCCCTTCAGTACGCAGTGGACACTCAGTAAATACATACTAAAGAAATGAGTGAATTTTTGTATGTGGCAACATCAAACTTTCCCATATAATCATTTCTCCTTCTTAAAGATTTTTGTTAAAACTGGAGATAATGGGCTTCCCTGGTGGCGCAGTGGTTGAGAGTCCGCCTGCCGACGCAGGGGACACGGATTCGTGCCCGGATCCGTGAGGATCCCACATGCCGCGGAGCGGCTGGGCCCGTGAGCCATGGCCGCTGAGCCTGCGTGTCCGGAGCCTGTGCTCAGCAACAGGAGAGGCCACAACAGTGAGAGGCCCGCGTACCACAAAAAAAAAAAAAAAAAAAAAAAAAAACTGGAGATAATCTTAAAATAAGTTAATCATGGCCTCTCACTTTATAGTGGAAACAACTGGGACAGCTATGCCTAAGTAACTCAGTATCTATATGTCGACTTTGCCCATAGGGTGTTTTATTTTACATTTATCTATTCTATCTCCCCAATTCTATTTTTTTTTCTTATATTATTTAATAGTTTTACATTTTCATCACTTGGAGAGTACCAGTCTATAGGATCTATCTCATGCCAGTTTGCTGTTAGAGTCTCAAAGGGACTTAATTGCTTATTGTACTCAGCAAAGTCTAGAAGGGAATTCACAAATGTTGTCTACAGGCATGTATTTGTTCACATGAGCAAAATGCTGGGGACAAGTTTTGAAAACAAGTTTGATCTTATAAATTTAAATTTCTAATGAAATGAATTTTTTTAATTTCAAGAAAAATATTACATAGAGTAATATACTTTTTTAAGGAATATAATAGTTTATGTTTTGAATATATATTCACTAACAGGTAAATAAAAACTGTAAAACTCATGAACAGTGATATCAGTTATATATTTAACTGTGAGTAATGAATCAACAAACAAAAAAATATACTACAGTCATTTAAATAAATATAGACTATATTTGTTTCAAGCAGAGGAAATCTAGGAGTAGCAATCTAGGGCTGACACTAGGCCTCAGTGAAATCAGTAAGGTCTGGACTTTTCTTAGGGCTACCATGCCTTCCTGAGCAGCTTAGGTCCGGCAAAATGTCATCTGACCAATGGGAAAAGGGGACTGAGTGGCTGCCCTTTGTCCAGGGGAAATACCTTATTTCTAATTCCCAAGGTGCCAAATGGGTCAGCAGTAGTTCTCTCCTTCTGTCTTTTTGTTTCACCAACATAGTAGGTGGGTTTTTTCATCATGGTCATAAGATAAGGCTATTGTACATCCAAGCCTTTGCATAGGGGCTCAAGGCAGGAAGATAGAAGGGTTCAAAGGTTTATTTCCCAGAAAAACTTTACTTGGAAAATGAAGTTTTTATAGGGACTGTTGCCACTAGCTTATTGTACAAACTTGTGCCATATACCATCTCTAAATGTAAGAGAGCTGGAGGGAGCAAGTATATTTAGGTGGTACATCATAACCTTGGTGAGGGGGAAATCAAGATTCTCTCTGTAAGAAGTAAGAGAGAATGGATATCAGATAGGCAGCTAGAAGTGGCTGGCCCAGGGAATATTTAGATGAAGAAAGAAAAAGACCAAATAAATACGAGCCTTGGGTCGAGGTTAATAGTGCTGCAGATTTTCAACATGAAGATCAAATCTCAGCAGCAAAATTTTGCTGAAATAAAAGTCTCTTCTTTCATCCACTTTTATTCCCAGTACTATACAAAGCTTCCCATACTTGGCTGCCTGCCATAGGACAAATATGTGAACCAATTCATTCCTCTTTACTTTTATACTACTTCAGTTCCAGTAACAATATATAAGGCAACAGTCAATCTTCACAGCAAAGAAAAAGAGTTTGGAAAACATAATGGAATATTTATTGCCTACAATAGTATTTCCACAGAATAAAATATTTATTAGTTTTCGTTTGGGAAATGAAAATGTTTACTCATTAATTAAAAAATCTATGAATCAATTTAGAAATGAATGCCAGTTTTCAAAACTTACAGATTTTCCTTTGAGTGATTAGCTTTGGTTTTTTTTTTTTTTTTTTTTTTTTTTTTTGCGGTACGCGGGCCTCTCACTGCTGTGGCCTCTCCCGTCGCGGAGCACAGGCTCCGGACGCGCAGGCTCAGCGGCCATGGCTCACGGGCCCAGCCGCTCCGCGGCATGTGGGATCCTCCCAGACCGCGGCACGAACCCGCATCCCCTGCATCGGCAGGCGGACTCCCAACCACTGCGCCACCAGGGAAGCCCTTAGCTTTGGTTTTAACAATGTTAAATTTGCTTTTCTGAGTTTTGAATTCTAGAATTTCTGGATTTAGAATACATGATAAATATGTATATTTAAATTATTTTTATACAACCTTGCTCAGTAAAGATCTAGATTGATTAGATTAAGATATATAAAGAAAAATAGGAACTCTGTCGTTATAACCACAGAAATACTGAACGATTTGGATTTTAGATTTTAGTAAAACATGTAGGAAGGATTTGTACAGATCAGTTAAAAATGAGAGACTATTATATATACTTATGATGAAGGGATCCTATAAAAAGTTAAAACATTTTTGACCCCTGAACGTGTAGGCATAAATCACATTTAATTTAATTTTTTATGATTAGTAAAAAGTGTACTCACCTCATTTCTGATTTATGTGATATAACTGTGGCTTTATATCAGATACAGCTCTAATTGATGTTCCTCAGAAAGAATGATAATTAAAATACCTATGAAAGTTAATAAATTGAAAGATAAAGGGAAAATATTTTGGACATATTGATTTATATCCAGCAATCTTACAAACCAATATTATTAATTTTAAAAGTAAATCATATTTTCTGCAAATAATGACAGTTTTATTCTAATTTTCTGATGCTTTTTACTAATTTTTCTTGTACAGTTGCACTAGCTAGAAATCACAATACAATGTTGAATAGAAATACCACAGGCATATATTTCTTATTCCCAGAATGCTTTTACAATGTCACCATTGGATATGATGTTTGCTGTGTTACTTAGTTTTATAATATTAAATATATGGGGTTTTGTGTTTGTTTTTGATATTTTAATGTACTAAATTATATTAATATATTTTCTAATTTTGAAACAACCTGTCATTCTTGGAATAAATACAAGATATTAGATATTTTTCCTTATGTATTACTGAATTTGGTTTGCTAATATTTTCCGTAGGATTTTGGTATCTATGTTCTATGAGAGAGATTTGTTTTCTTGTTTTGCCATTCTCTAGTGGGTTGAAAACAAGATTATCTTGGGCTCTACAGGTGATATTGAGGTGTGTGGGGGGGTGATGTTCCTTTTTTACATTTCTGAAAGAACATGATTATTGTTATTATTCAATAGTCACAAGAACTCACTTGTAAAAATTTGGGATCCTGGTGTTTTTGTGGGAAGATTTTATCTTCTTTTTTTTTTTTTTTTTTTTTTTGTGGTATGCGGGCCTCTCACTGTTGTGGCCTCTCCCATTGCGGAGCACAGGCTCCGGACGCGCAGGCTCAGCGGCCATGGCTCACGGGCCCAACCACTCCGCGGCATGTGGGATCATCCCGGACCGGGGCACGAACCTGTGTCCCCTGCATCGGCAGGCTGACTCTCAACCACTGCGCTACCAGGGAAGCCCTATCTTCATTTTTAAAATGACATCTATTTAAAGAGAAACATATTTTAGAACCAAATACATTTTCATTTTGTTCCAGAATTGATTTTAATAATTTTTATGTATCTAGGAATTTTCCATTTCACCTGAACTTTAAATATTTTTGACATAAAATTATTCATAATATTCTTTATCTTTTTGTGTCCTGTTACATTTATAGTCATGTCTTCCTTTTAATTCCTAATGTTGTTTATATTTGGTTCCTTTCTTTTGCTTTAATTTTTTTCCAGAGGCTTGCTAATTTTATTAGTCATTTTGCTTTATTGTTCCTCTTTTGTTTTCCCTTTCATTAATTACCACTCTTAAGAGCATTATTTTCTACTGTGTAATTTGGATAATTCTGTTTTTCCTTAACTTCTAATTTTGGGTTTTTAACTCATTAATTTTTTGCCTTTTTTCTGATGTAATCCTATAAGTCTATATATTTCCCTCTAAATACTGCTTTTACTGCATCCACAGATTTAGTAAACAGTATTGTCACTATCATCCAGAATTAAGAATTTCTAATTTACAGGGCTATTATTTATTTTAAAGTATATTTAAATTTTTGTTGTTATTGATGATTAAGAGGTAGAAAATATGGGATTAAAATTACAGAGATTAAGATTAGAGGCAAAAATTTGAGAGTAATACTCATAGAGCTGATATTTGAAGTCATGGAATGGATACATTGATCACTCTGGCAAATGTGGAGTGAGAAAAGAGCCAAGAAATGACTCTAAAAGACTCTTGGGAAATTTTCTGTTTGTCTATTATTTTTTCAATTTGCAGAAATTTATCTTTATTCCCCTATAGTATTAAAATAACCCTTTAGCTGAGCTAAGAGAGAGATGGTCTTTCCCTTGGAGAAACAGCATGCAATTTGCTAAAAAGGCTAATTTAGTTCTCTGGAAACAGAAATAAAAATTCTTCATTATCTTTTACAATTTTCCAATTTAAAATATTTCTGTTGCAGTGAGATCAAGGAAGCCATTTGCCCTGAAGAGGTGTCTGCCTCAGCTTTTAGCAACTTTATTTTCTGTAACCAGTATCTCGTCCATTAAGTCAAAGTTTCACTTCTTAGTACCTGATTCATAGAATGTTAGAAATGGAAGGGATCTTTGAAGTCACCCAATCCAACCCCCTTATTTTGCATTTGAGGAAAATGACACCAGAGGAATAGAGTGACTTAATTTTTCATTGCTATTTCTTCAATAGCCCTATTTTCCTCATTCTTACATCCTACTATGGACACTATTTTTTCAGATCCCAGCCCTTTGGCCGTTCCTTCAGAAATCTTCCTTTAGCTTCCTGTCAACCAACCTTTATGAATTTGCATAGAATAATGGAAACAGAATCTCCCTAGGTTTTATTTATTTTAATTTGGATATTTTCACATTTTAAAAAAAAAATGTGACTATTTGATAAAAAGAGTGCCCCACGCACTAGGCTATAAGCCCCATCAACACTGCACTTATAACCTCTGACACATGATACTTGTTCACTAACTGTTGTCGGGCTGGACTTGAAACCCAGCTACGAATTCTGTATTTTTTAAAGGTATCAGTCTGTATCATCAATAGAAACTCTTTGCAATATATTTCTAACATAAAGTTGTTTTCATCTCTATCAAAATTAGGCCCATATGTATAAACACCTTAATAAGTTTTCAACAAACTGAAGTCAATAAAAATGAATAATGATAAGACATTAGATTTTCATTAACTTATTGAAGTCTTGCTAGTTTCTAAAAATTTGTTATGTTGATTTATTTGACATTTTTCTGTGTTGAAACCAGTTAGGTCATTAAAAATGAAGTTGAATTTATGATTAGCCTTATTTTCTGATTTGTGTTTAGTTTTAGAATAATTATTTATAGCATAATTGAAAAATTCTTAAAACAAAATCATACTTTCCTTGCTAATCAAAATATAACATCTTTTTTTAATCTAGAAGGCATCGCTTACACTGATGATATTATCACCATCATTACCTACATTACTGAGTGCTTGTATATAAACTCTGTGCTACATTTATAAACTATAGTACTAGATTGTAAGCACTTTCCGTTTAGTATAAAAAAGATTCTCATTGGTCTCAAGGAATGTATAATCAAAAGGGAAATACAGCAAGGGAGATGTAAATAATAAATTAACTTAAGTCATTTAGAAAAAAGATGGGTGTAAGAATAAATACACTGGAATAATAGAAAATGGCCATTGCCATCTAACAGCTCTGTAGTTCTCTAGGTATTGTTGTCTCTAGTTCCTTTTGGTTTTTTATGTATATAAAAACTATTCAATAGATGCACGTAATAGATTTCATATGTTCCAATTAAAAAAAAACAGGAACAGTTTACCTCAATTGTGACAATTTATTCTAATGGTACAAAAAGCGGTAGGAAAAAACAAGTAAGAGTATTAACAGTTGCAACATCCATTAGGACCAATATTAGCTCTAATAGGCCAACTATAGGTAGGTGTAACATCAGGAGCTCTTTATATTGTTAATTCAGTTATAGTCACACGTCTGCTATTCTGCTGCTAAATAACTAAATGGAATTTGAACCCATTCTTTACATAATAAAGCCTTGATATTTTCCCCATAAAGTCTTAAATAAAGCTTTATTTATTGGGGGACGTACTCAGCTCCATTAAAAATAGCGATATAATTCACATTATTCTGTAATATGTATAAAAACTTATGAAACTGAAGGTTCCACATTGAAACTTCAATTCCAAAACCACTTGAGAGGAACAAACTTAACTCTCATGGAAGAGTTGTGCTACATTTTTATGCTTGTTCTTGTGTTAGATTTTTATACTTATGAGCATCTAAACATCCATTCTTGTCACAAAGGCAGTCTTCACCAAACATCTGCAGAAACATTTGGAATGCTATTGTTATGAGAGGAATTGTCCAAGTGTGCCTGCTTTTATAACATACCATTATGGTTGGATTGATAGTCTTGAAAAAAAGAATTCTGAATACAGTGTAATGCACTGTCTTTTTTTTTTTTTTTTTTTAATGCACTGTCTTAATCATCTGTCACTGTATATTAGATAAAATGACTTGTTTATCATAGAATTCTTCAGAATGGAAATGTGAGTTGTCTTCTAGAGTTGCAAGTGTTATGTCACCTGAAAAACTGCTCACTGCAATCAACTTATTTGCTGAGGAAAGCATTATAAACTCTAACAAGGACTCTAGCTATCTGTAAATCATTCTTTCCTTTTTACTCTTTTTTAAGCAAGGATTATGTTACCCATAATGTTCACTTGCTATCCCTCACTCCCTCCATTATATTTGCTAAAACACAATGCAGATTTTCATTTTTAAACGTATCTTCACATTACATTGTACCTCCTACTTCCTTTATGAATATCAGTTCTGAAAATGGAATAAGGTAGAACACCTCTTTTGAATTCAAATATATAACCACATAGACCATATTTAATTATGGTGCCACCATGTAAATCAATAAGTAATGTCATCTTTTCCATAATTAAAAATAATACAATCTTTATTTGTATAATCCTGTTAGAGAAATCTATAGTTTAAAACAACCAATTAAATATAGCTGTTAGTTACGCGAGCTGAGATCTGGTATTACAAGTAAAAAGGATGTGAATAACAAAAGAGCCAGGCAGAATGAACTATTTTCTGATTGACTTAGGTTTGAGTGATTCCACTAAAACAGGTTTAATGAATGGCAGTCTTTCTGTCTTTCAGATAGGTTTTTCTTAAAATAGAAGTAAAACAATTACTGAGTAATTATTGATATGTTTTAGAGAATGATCATGACCTAAGCATTGCACTGAATTTTAAAACTTTCACTGAGTTAAATCAAACAACTTAGAAACTTTAAAAGTTAAACTAAAGGAACTTTCAGTGTGATTTTTAAATAAACAAATGTTTATATAAATTAATTAATTAATAATTTGAGAAAATAATTTGAGTATTTAATCATTCTATGAGGTTATTGAGAATGTTAATTTTGCATAATTAATGTCAAAATTCCTGGGCCTACTTTGTTAGACAGCCAGTCTGTTTTACCCCTCCTATTTATTCCCTTTCTACCAAATCTCACTTGTTCATACCTTTTCAAACCCAGTCTTTTGTTTAGCATCACACAGCTCTCTCAGTTTTACATGCTTCTTGGGGTGTGTGTGTCTGGATCTTGCCCATATTTAACCATAAGGTTTTGCCTACATGTGTTTCCTGATTCATTAAAAAATAAATTAAAATATTAGATACTATGTGCAATGCACTGTGTAATTTGCAGTGGTGTGTGGGAAGACATGAGGAAGGCAGTCTCTGCCATCTAACATCAGTGTAAAAAAGGCAGATAAAGGATAAACACAAACACAAAACATACAAAAGAAGGTGGTACAAAACACTTTTTACTGATCAGGAACCGTAAATATGTGTGTATTGTTTAATATATATATATATATATACACATATATACACGTGCATTTTTGCAATGTGTCATATTTGTGCATTAGTTTCTATCTTTAAGTAGGGACATATCCTATGCAAGTATATTTTCATGTGTGTATGATGCTTAGTTGAGTGGGAGTTTCTGTGTCCAACTGTATGCCTATGTGTGTTGGTTTCTCTTTATTGAAATCACATCTGCTACACATGTAAATCTCACTTAATGAGGAAGATATATTTATCTAGATGGGTAAAAACTGGGATGAGCTGAGATGTAAAAGAATGTAAAATCAAAACAAATCTTCAGTGTTTTTATGTCTTGAATCTGCCCTGAGGGTCTTCTCACTGAGATGAAATGAGGCTTCTAAATGTATCTTTTCTTAATTAAAAGGCTGCTGTTATTCTATGTAAAATTAATATATATTCTTTGTATGAGAATAGGTATTTCTGAGTTGAGATTTTTAAGCCTGGAGCCTCCATGTTCTGATAGGCTGTAAGTATTCTGAGCCAATGAGAAACCAGTCCCTGGAGTAAGGGAGGGAAAGATCAGGTAAAGCTGGAGGGGAATCACAGGGCAAAATTGTGCCCACATTGTGCATTCTGCTTTCCCACTCCACCCCCAGATGAACTTCCCATCCAGTCACGGAGAAAACACCCAGCAAATGGCAGCCTCCTACACCTGCCATCCCACTCTCAGGCCTGCCCTCCATTCCTTGGGAGCTTACTGGTCAAAGGGAGAATAAATTAGGAATGTTGCTCTGAAGGAGAGGGGAGAGGGTCAAAAAGACTGAGCAGGGCGTCCTTAGCCACCTTGAACTTGAACACTGGCTCCTTTCTGTAGGTGGATAAATTTATAATCCAGATGAGCTTTGTAAATCTCCCCAGATTGGTTCTGCACCATCTTTCTCTCTAGCTTAGTTTTCCCCAACAGCCTTGCTGCCATGGCTCTGCTGCCTGTCATTACATTATAACAATTATTACGAAAACTAAGTTGGGAATGTAAGGATTTTTATTAATGATAACTCTGTAAAATAGAAAAACATAAGGTGAATTCTCTGTGTGAGGCGAGGCATGCACTAACCTCATGAGGAGAGTAGAACAATGTGCAATGAAAAATAATTCTAGTTCACGTTCTTTAAGATGTGTCATAAAAGTCTAGGGACATGACTTTGGGAGTTGAGGAAATAACTAATTCTGGAAGAATCAAAGATCATGCCATCATGTGACATTTTTTAGAAATTATGTGAGGGCAATTAAAATAGCATGATAAGTGGATTACATAAACAAGTTGACCTGAATGTATTGTAATTCATAGATACAATTAAGAAGAAAGCAGTTTTTTTTTAAATTTCTTAAAATGCCTTAAAATAAGATATCAAAATACAATCATGCCAAATGAACCAAAATGCACTTAAAATCTGTGTTTACACATAATGACTGGTTTGCAGGCAAGATTTAGAATAAATTTTGCGCATTAAGAAATTTTAAAGACTTCATATCACGTAGAAACTGCTAATGTGGTGTTTCACTCTCTCTCTGCTTAAATGTTAATAGTATATTCCCAAAAGTAAAGACCAATAAACTGGAATCCATAAAAGTTCCCTGTGGTGTCCGCATGTTATTGTATTTTTCCCTTTAAATATAGATTTTTATCTATCCTAAAGAAAGCAAAACTTAAAAATACCACCTAGCAGTCCTCTGAAAAACAGACAGTTTGACCAAAATACTGCATTTATTTGAAGACTACAGTTTGTTTACCATTTAATTTTTCTTCTACTTTCCCCATCGTATCACATAATCAGTTTGAGAATTATCTTTTTTATTTGTTTGACTTTTGGACTCTATCAGTGCTTCACAGCTTAGGTAATAAAATAAGTTTCTTATATGCAGTACTTAGCAAGATCATATCAAGAAAGGGCAAAATTAAAGAAAACAATCTGTTATAAGTTGATTTCTGTATAGTTGCATTTTCTCAATTTTATCATAGTTCTAAATAAGTATTTTATGAATAGTGCTAAAGTGTTAACTCTCTAAATCCTTAAGGAAAAAATATAGTAAATGCCCATGTACAAAATCAGTGAAAAGTGCTTCCCTGGTGGCGCAGTGGTTGAGAGTCCGCCTGCCGATGCAGGGGACATGGGTTCGTGCCCCGGTCCGGGAAGATCCCACATGCCGCGGAGTGGCTGGGCCCGTGAGCCATGGCCGCTGAGCCTGCGCGTCCGGAGCCTGTGCTCCGCAATGGGAGAGGCCACAACAGTGAGAGGCCTGCCTATCGCAAAAAAAAAAAAAAAAAAAAAAAAAAAATCAGTGAAAAAATGACTGAAATCATGAGAAAAATTAAAACTTGTTTTTTATTTCAATATCTATGTTTTTTCTCCCAAAGATTCCAGTTTACTTATTTTAATATTACTTTATTTTAAAAATAATTTTGAAACCAGTGATTATTGAATGATTATTATGTGTCAGGTGACATACTACATGCTTTGTATTCCATATAATTTACATTCTTACAAAATCCACACAGTAGAGTTTGTTTGACTATCTTCACTTTACAAATGAGGGAATTATATCTTAAAAGGTTAAGAAACTTGACATAGTCATACAACTTACAACTGTCAGAGCTAGAAATTAAACCTAGATACTATCTCAGAGTTCAAGCTTTATCTCCCAATTTATTATACCATGAGATACCAGTTCTGTTTTGTTTTGTTTTTAAGGAATCTAATTGATCAGTTGTTTCTGAGGGATTGTATTAATTCATTATTAATGTTATGATGTAAGGGTTGTTTTTTAATGTTTCCATGTAATGAGACATTTTAGGTAGGTGACATTTTGTGTGATGTCAGCATATCAAAGATGATTAGTGAGCAGTAGCATCTTTATACTTGTCTCCTATAAGTAGCCTAACCTAGAGAATTCTATCTCAGTGCTAAAATTATTTTGGTACAGGAGACTTCAAATTATATCAGATAAGTACGTTTTTGCTTTAAGAAGCCTGATGTGCTGGAAAGACAAAAAAAAAGATAAAATTCTTGAAAGTGGATTCTAAATCCGTTTTTTACAACTTGCCATACTGCCAGACATTTAATGGATGTGTTACAAATATTACATTGAATTAGTGAACACATTAATTAATTTAAAAGATTCCTGTATAGAACCTTTTATTTTTGATCATTTATGAATCTTTGTTTTTGAATTTTTTTGGTAAGTGAAAGAAAAGCTAACTCATTGTTGCTTAATCAGAGTTGATGTTGGGAGTGGGGCTGACTTCAGGCAGCTGGATTTAGAAATCAACAAAGCTCTCAGTTTTTGGCATCTCTCTATTTTTTTGGCTCTGCTTTCTGCTGTGTTTGGCTCATCTCTGGCTCTGCGTGATAACCACATGGCACCCTACATCCTCTTAGATTTCAGTCCAAAGGCAAATACCCCTTTTTCTTTCCTGGAGTCTACAGCAAATGACTCATGGTGTACTCTTGGTTTTTGTAGGGCAAATATACACTATGAACCAATCACAGTGGTTAAGAAAATGGTAGTCCTGAGCTAAGTATAAGTAAATTCCACCAAATGTATTAAATGTGAGGATGAATGTTTTCCCACAGAGAGAAACTGGGATGTGTTTTCATGAAGGATGAAAAGATGCTCCTTGACAAAAACAATGGTCATCTACTGTAGCCTTCAAGAAGAATATGTATGACTATATTCGTGTAGGGATTATAATTTTTAATTTTTAAAATGCCTAATTCTTATTAGTGTCAGGAAAATAGGTGTTCATATGAAAGAGAAAAATTTGGTCTCAAAATGCTATTAATTTTGTAAACCAACAAGTTATACATACTATCATCTACCATACTTTGATAGGGTATCATAAAGAATCCTAACTTATTTTGGTGTCCTAATTTAATGAAGAATGTGCAGTGTATGCATCTGTTTCATTGTTAGTTCTGTACTTCTTGTGATCCTGATTTTAATTTATCTTTTTATTTAGTACATAGGAATTTCTATATCAATCCACAGTGAGTACCAGAATATGAACTTGTGGGAACTCAGTGAAATAGAACTTGATCAGTTTAAATCTTTTTAAGCATTTCTGTCTGGCTTTAATAATGTAAAATTAATATTAAAAAAAAATTAGATTTTATCAGTTAGTCAGGATCTGTTGACCTAGTTTCAAAAGTTGGTCTCTTGGGCATGATGGACATAATTGAAACTCCTGTTAAGTTTTTCCATTTTAATGAAAATATTAAATGACTTGTAGAGTAGCATGGTGAATTTGCTGCCCAGATCTCAAAGGGCTAAGCTATGATTTCATTCTGCTGTTTTCTACTATTTTATTCTCAACATTTATAAAGTTTATTAAAATGATTTCAGTCCTTTGACTCTGTTTTCAATTCATTGCTTTCTAGGATGACTTGAGTTTTTATTTTATTTTCATAATTTTCTCTTTATAATTGAAAGCTGCAAAAGACAACAATAGAGAATGGAAAATAAAAATGCACTGATTATTTCTGTGGTTTTGCTTCTCTGAACTATGCATTGAATAAAGCAATATAAGGTGATATGCTTGGGACTACAAAGAGCTCTTTGTTTTAAAAAAAGAAGTTCTAATTATTAGTTTCAAAATATTACTAACTGCAGTTAATTTTAAAAGTAGTTTTAATGTTTTCTGGTAGAGGAAAAATCAAATACAATTGAAAGTACATTTTAATATTTAGGGTGTGCCTTTAGAATAAAATGATAGTTACTGAATACACTTTTTTTACTTGGAAGTTTTAAAGCTTTTTATTTGAGCTATTGGCACTGTATATCTTTCTGACATTATTTTCAATATTTTGTGCCTTTACACTAATTGCTTTCATATATAAAAGTAAGAGAGGGTACAGGATAAGAAGCAAGGACAAAATTAAGTCTAATCGGAAAGTACAAGTTTTAATTCTGCATTCCCATGTCAATATTCACCTGTTTAACTGCATAAAAGTGAGTTGGCTTAAAATCCAATTATTAAAACTGTTCATTAAGTAAATTTATCTTAAGATATATTGGATGGATTTTTGGAGAAAGAAAATGTCCAACTTTACCAGTTATTAATATATTCACTTTTATTTTATCAGTTGATAAATACATCCAGTGTTTATTGTATGCCTGAGATCAAACAGGTACCATCCTAAGTGACCTCTCTATACAATATCTTATTTGATGTTTACAATATCCCTGCAAGGTCAGTAACAGTGTCCCATTTTATAGATGAGAGGTACTAAGTTTTCCAGGAGGAAGCTTGCCTGAGGTCACATAAGCATTGGGGTCAGAATTCAAATTTATGATATGGAATCTAAAGCCTGCTTTTAAATCTGTATTGACCCATATTTTCCCCAAATGTCTCCAAAATCTAAATCCTTAAGTAACTTTTTTTATGAAAGATAAATATTAAGTAAAATGTATAAACAATATTTTAAGGTATTGTAGACATTTACAAGGAGAAATATTATAATTTAAAATGGATGATTTTATAGATAACCCAATTATTAGAAGGAAAAAGACTAACAAAAACTTATTATTTAATATTCTAAATGTGATATAAAGCTACAACTATTCTGAGAAACCTGATGTAAAATATCTATTAAATGTCAAGATATTTTATTCTTAATATTTGAGGTTTATTTTAAAAATGTAATAGAAATAATTAAAACTTACGAGGGTTAACTGTGTCAGGTACCACTCTAAGCACTTCACATGTATTGACAGTGTTAATAGTCACAGCAATGTCATAGGACAGTTAATATTATCATACTCATTTTCAGATGAAGAACCTAAAGCCTAGAGAGGTTTAGTAAATTAAATTAATAAGGTCCCACAGTTAAGTGAGTAGCAGGGCTAGAATTTAAACCTAGGCAGCCTGATGTATTAACCACTACCTTATACTGCTGTATCTAACGAGTAAGTGCTAATACCTTGAAAAGTTAGCAAAATATAAGGATTAAAGTAAATAAAACAATTTTTTACCACAGTGTTAAACGTGTTGAAATTTCTCAGATCATTCCATGTCTATAATAAATTCAATACTAATTTTATTTATTTTACTTCCAGGATGTCACGCCCCTTCATTTTGTCCCCATACAAACAAAATGAAACAGAGATAGATTACTCAGCATCTCATTTTGTGATAATGATTTAGTTCTATTGTTCTCATCATCTAACAAGAAATTCCTGATTCAGGGTAGAGTTCTACATATATAACTCATTAAAAATAATTTCATATTTTCATCTAATATGTATCAATTACATGTAAGTTATAATGTTTTATTTCCAGACATAGTTATATATACTTTCCATAGATACTTTCCCCACTGATAAATGAATTTTTCTTTTTATTCATTTTATTTGGCTTCCATGCACAAGAATTATGTGATTCATGCTTTTCCTTAGGTATATTCAGGTTGTCATTCAAACATTTTGGTTAATTCACTACTTGACACCCCAATGTTTTGGAAGCTAACAAAAGTCAGTGTGGGTACTTATTTATTAATTAGCTAACATCTTGTAAAATAATGCATTTAAAATATATGTTACAAATTTATACAAATATTCATTATTGCCTATTTGGTAGTAGAAACCCTACAATAATAATAAAGATTAACCCTTTTTTTCTCTCTTGCCAAATTTCATATGAAAATTTCCTTGTCTTTTATTTCAGCACCTGAACCAACACTTAGAACATAGTATGTGCTCAATAATCATTTTTTAAAAATCTTAAATTGTATTTAACTCTATGATTTAAAAACCTTTCCTCATTAACTGAAATATAATTGCACTTTCTCTGCTTAACAGCTCTTTCTGCTTTAGCAGAATTTCTTCCCTTTGCTTAGAAAATTAATAAAAAATGATTCTTGTGTCAGAACAGCCTTTGAGCAAAAAACAGTGAAAATAAACCAAATATACAATGATTTAGCATTTTATAAAATGTATTTTCCAGAGATAAAGTAAATCCTCTCTTGAACTTATCTCTATGCCATTATGCCCCAAGTGTAGAATGAGTAACTTGGATTATAGCAGAGATGATTGTGGTTGTTTTGGATTTACGGAATATTGATTTATACAGGGATACTCTAGTTTCCTTGAGCAATATCTAACATCTCTTCTGATCTATCCATCATTTCCTCTGATAAGTTCTTACTGTGCAGATTATAGGTCTTTATCATTTTCACACATTCAACCTCCTTCTTTAACAAAGAGAGAAGAGACATTAGACTAAGACATTTACTAGGCAATATTACTTATCTAGAATTTAATAACAGCTTTTTTTATGGTATTTATATTTTATGATTATGGTCTATTTGTGGCAAGCTCCTCTGGTTTTCCATTTATGATTGTGAAATAAGATTTCCTCTTCAAATACATATGAATTAAAATGTGGTTTATTTAAGAAGTGTAAAAGTAAATAATAGTTCAGTGATATGGTATTTGAAGGTAATATGTGAAAGATTGACGTTTGGGAGACTTAGCTATATATCAGTAGAATAATCAGCATAATAATTACGATATATAAATATCTACATTCTAGAGCATAATAATGATTTCCTCCAATTACTAATGAGGAAAGAAAAAGTAACAGTAATGTAATAGCATATATGTGGTAATGGACATAGCTTGTACGCGGTGTTGAATATTGGAAAATTCACCATGCCATTGAATAGAAAAGACATTTACTGGAAAAAGAGTGAACTATTTTAGGTACTTGTAGAATTTTTCTTAGTTTTAAAATTTTGTTTGCTTTTTAATCACAAATGTAAGAGTCCACAAAAGAAAGTAGAAGAGGATAAAAGAGAGTTCATTTTAAGAGACACTGAATGGAATTTAGATTTTCTTGAGTTATAGTATAACTGCTACCTGGGAGAAACTACTTTAAAATTAAATGCAATCACAGTAATACCAGGGAAAAGATAATGATATATTTCTTATATCTATACATGCAAATGTTTATATATTAATATTGGGGGCCAAAATTGGTATATTCAAAATATATGAACTATAAAGATAAATTAACTAGTTGACATGATTATTCAATAAGAAGAGGTCTTATGTAATTAGACCGACTTCCTAAATGTTTATGGGCAGTAAGTATGTGCCAACTTACATAGAAAATATTAATCAACCATATGGCCTCTCTGAGGATTGAAAAGAAATCAGCGTAAGCTGTTAAAATCTTATACATACTATGTTCCTGGCAGTTATTACTTTCTTGATTGTTTCCTGAGATTGTTGAAAATCTTTATTGGCAATATGATTATCTCAAAGTACAAATTATTTTCAATTAATTATTATTAAGATAGAGTAGTATAATGAATTGGACTTTTGCTTTGTAACTAATAGATTTATTTATTTATTTGTTGAGCAATTTTAGGTTTACAGAAAAATTGATTGGAAAGTGCAATGTTGCATATATCCCATTACCATCTCCCCAATTTCCCTGATTATTAACATCTTGCATTAGTGTGGTACATTTGTTACAGTTGATGAGCTAATACTGATACGTTGTTGTTAGCCAAAGTCCATACGTTAAGTTAGTGTTCACTCTTGATGTTGTATAATACATCCTATGTGTTTTGACAAATGTATAGTGATATGTATCTACCATTACACCATAATAATTTCACTTCCCTAAATATCCCCATGCTCCATCTATCCTCCCTCAAACCTGTGGCAACCATTGATCTTTTTACTGTCTTCATAGTTTTGCCTTTTCCAGAATATCATATAGATGGAATGTATGTAGCCTTTTCAAATTGGTTTCTTTCACTTAGCAATATGTGCTTAAGGTTCCTGCATGTCACATCATGATTTGATAGCTCATTTCTTTTTATCATTGAATATTCCATTGTGTGGAAGTACCACACTTTATTTATCCATTCATCTGTTGAAGAACATCTTGGTTGATTCTGTCTTGGTTGCTTCCATCTTGGTTGATTGTTTTGGTAATTTTTGTTATAAACGTCTTTGTGCAGAATTTTGTGTGGACATAAGTTTTCAACTAATTTGGGTAGATATCAAAGAGTGGTGTCATTGGATCATTTGGTAAGAATACATTTAATTTCATAAAAAACTTCCAGACTATCTTCGAAAGTAGCTGTACCATTTCTCATATACATTATGTACAAGTATGCACACCAGCATCCACCTATTTGTCTCTCCAATTTGGGGGAAATATATTGCCTTGTGACCTCACTTTTCTGGTGTATCTAAGAAGAGTTGTTGATTGTCCATTTGCTCAGTTTTTATCTTGTTGTAAGGGTGAGAGTGACAACCTCCAGGGTATGTGAATGGAACTCATGAATTAGAGTTTTGAAATATAAATTTATGGTATTACTTTTGTTTGTTTTACTTTCTATTTAACCTTTTATTTAGCTTTTAAAGATGGGGTCTCTTTTTGTAATAAAATATACTGCAAAAGAAATTTAGATAATCTACCAATTTGCATTGTGTTAAACGTTCAGATATTTTCCCAACACAATGAAAAATTAAACATGAAAATTCCATACTTACAAATTGGCTATTATAATAACACTGAAAGCCTCCTTTACTTGCAAGATGAAAGCCCATTTAAATTTTATTGTTCTTTTTACAAATTTTAAATTTTGAAGCCTGAGATATTAAAGTTCCTCTGTTTAGTATAATTTAAATGCCTTTTCTGGCACACTCATGAACAATATTAACTTGCTGTATAAAAATAGGGAACATCTATCACCAGGGGACAGTGCCCTATAGATAATATTCATGGATATTTTTCTTATAGTGGAAGAAAGTTTTAATTTGTTTATTTTCACACTTACTATGTATTGATTTGAGCATTTTTGCCATTTAGAAATTTGAATACAGGATGGGGATGGTGTAAACACTGACAAAAGACAAGGATCAATTTGAGATTTAGGATAATTGAAAAATATTAATAATACTAATAAATATGGAAGTATAAATTCTTGGCAGATTCAAGACTATTAATATTATTGTCATGTTGATATTTTATGGTATGCACACAATAGGCTACTTTGTCAATGGTGTTGCACTGGTTGATTTCAACATCAAAAATTTGCTTTGATATAGAGCATAAGAAAAAAAATTACCCTCAAAGCTGATGTTATTATTTTATATAGGGAGTAAAATAAATATAAAATGTATTTGTGGAATTAAATAATTATTGCTAAAGATTAAAAATTCCACAGTGTTCAAGGACACAGGATTTTGAGGGGTTTTAATATGGATCTTGCATGCATGTACTATTTATAGCCCATCTTGTTTTAAGTAAGCTTTAAGCTGCTTGTCAAAATACTGACTGCTTTAGATAGGCCTGAGGTGAAGTGTCCTCTGGTTGTTTGCTTCCCTGTGTTGAACTGAAGAAAGGAAGGGAATCCATAACCTGGAAAAAGAATATTTCCTTCCTGATACCATCTACACAATATATTTTGTCCTCATGACCGGGCCATTTTAGAACTATACATCAGTGATATATAGTACTGAATTTACTTTGTATTTTCTTTTCTGTGTAAAATATTCAAGTAAAAAGTATGGCTGGAAGGTTACTAAACTATCCCCATAATTCTACTACTTGTTAGCTGAAATAATTTTAACTCATAAATATTTTAATTTTAAAATATCCTTAATTTTTGAGTTTCCTCCCTTAGTATTCCTTTTGAATATTGAGATAAGTAAAGACTTTGTTTTTGTTTGAAATTCTTTTGAGTACTAATTATTGATTTGCTGAGGTATAAAATGAATTCTGACATACAAATAATATTTGCTTCAAAAATGAATGAATGTTACACTGTGATGAGTTATGTTAACTTTAAATTTTGTTGTTATCAAATCATTGGAGAACATGCAATATGGGGATATTTTTGCCCTGTTGATTGTCTTAGGTATAGTCTTATTTAAAAGAGTTTCAAATGCTAATAAGAAAAATAGTATGCAGAAACTTATTCCAGATTAACTTTTACATTAATTTAAATATGTGTTATTATATTAATGAGATAACTGATTTTTTCCATTGTTTCAATTTTTGAGGGAAAATATCAATTTGTCTTGTTTTTGTTTAAACTTGCCTTTCTTTGAGTTTGCTAATCTGAAGTTAATTATTTGGTGAGCCCTCCAACATATTCTACTGGAGTTAACAATTGCCTGTAATATAAGTGAGGATGTTCTGATTAGGTTATATGCAGTGGGAAGCACTGAAACACCAGTGGTATAAAATCAGCTTACGACAATATTTTTGACTTGATAATAGCTATGTAACAGTTTATACACTTGAATACTTTTGGTTTTCCTATAAGGATTACCAATACTTGAAATTTAGCAATGTTGCTCATTTTATAGTGTGCTTAAAAAGGTCTGCTTAAAAAAAGGGACTCATCATAGTGGTCATACAGTTTCCCATACAATGGTCAATACTGGATTCTTAGACCGAATAATTGATGTTATATATTAATGGTAACAGATGTAATTGCTCCACTATGAGAAATATAAAGTGAAATAAGAGGTTAACCACTTGAGAGGCAATTCACTTAAACTAACAAAATGTATTGAGCATCTACCATGTGCCACCACCCTTCTGGCCACTGGAGATGCAGAAATGAACACGAGATAAGGATTTCCTGTACCCTTAGAGCTGAAGTCTAGAGGAAGGATGCGGGGTAGACTGTAATCAAACATAAGAATACAAAATCTGGTAATATTCAGCGCTGTGTGGAAAAATTAAGCAGTGGATGCGGAAAAGGGTGAGAGAAAGCTGTATCAGATAGGGGAGTCAGGAAATTCTCCCACAGAGACAAGAATGAAGGGGGAGAGGGAGCCAATATGAAAGTCTGGGGAGCAGCGTTCCTCACAAAAGCAACAGCAAATGCAGGGGCAGTGCTCGGCATCCAATGTGAAGCAATGACTGGTACGTGTATGGTGCCAAAGGCTGGTACCTATTGAAATTGTATGAATATTGCATTGTTTTAGAATAGTTTTCTGTGTTTTTTTTTTAAGGTAAATTCAAAATAGCTTGTGAGGTATTACTTGTTATTAATAATGGAAAACAACAAAATCTAAAATGATAAGCATCTCAGATCTCATAATTTGGTTGAGGAGGGGGTGTCAGCCTATAGAAAAGGACTGAGAAATCTTTCTTTGCTGTAGTAAGAAAAAAGGCAAAATAATCTTCACTTTGCTTGAGGAAATTACATGATGCTGATTATTGGGAATAATCTCATGTCCAGCAATAAACATCAACAAGAATAGTAGTCATAGTAGTACTAGCAGGGGCAGTGACAATGGTGGTTGTGGTCATTTTAGTGCTAGTAGACAGACTTGAAAGAGTACCATCTATGTGCTAGGAACAGCGTCAAGTGAGAACTTACCTGATCTCTTTTATTTCCCCAAACAAACTTTAAGGTATATGCCAATTTTATCCCTGTTTTACAGGTGAAGATATTGAAGCTAGTAGAGTTAAGTAGCTGTCTTAAGTATCAGAAAATTTTCAGAGTGAGGACTCAAACTCTGCCTCTAACCCCCCAGTCTATGCTATTTTTTGGATAATTTTTTTAATTCTTTTAAAAATTTAACTACAGTTGATTTACAACATTGTGTTAGTTTTAGGTGTTCAAATTCTTTTTCATTATAGGTTATTACAAGATACTGAATATAGTTCCATGTGCTATAGAGTAAATCCTTCCTATTTTATATATAGCAATATGTATCTATTAATCCCATACTCCTAATTATGCTATACTATTTTTAAGGCAAGGTATCACACATTTTGATTAATCATACAGTGGCATCAGTTTGAAATTTAAAATTGAAAGAGTACATAGAAAGGGGTTTTTAAATCTTTTTTTAAAATTGAATTACAGTTAATGTACAATGGTGTGTTAGTTTCAGATGTGTGTGTGTGTATGTACACATACGTATATACATTCTTCTTGAGTCTTTTCCATTACAGGTTGTTACAAGATACTGAGTATAGTTCCCTGTGCTATACAGTGGGTCCTTGTTTATCTATTTTATATGTAGTAGTGTGTATGTGTTACTCCCAAACTCCTAATTTATCTCTCCCCCCCCCCGTCCCCTTTGGTAACCATAAGTTTGTTTTGTCTGTGAGTCTATTTCTGACAGACTCACAGACAAAGAGAACCTGATTCCACCAGCTCCAATCTTCTTTCTCAATATCGCCTTGGCTATTTGGGGTCTTCTGTGTTTCCATACAAATTTTAAAAGTTTTTGTTCTAGTTCTGTGAAAAATGCCATTGGAAATTTGATAGAAATTGAATAGAATCTGTAAATTGCCTTGGGTAGTATAGTAATTTAAACAACATTGATTCTTCCATTTCAAGAACATGGTATATCTTTCCATCTGTTTGTGTCATCTTCAATTTCTTTCATCAATGTCTTAGAGTTTTCAACGTACAGGTCTTTGCCTCCTTAGGATTCTTTTTGATGTGATGGTATATGGGATTGTTTTTTGAATTTCTCTTTCTGACCTTTCGTTGTTAGTGTATAGAAATGCAACAGATTTCTGTGTATTAATTTTGTAACCTGCAACTTTACCAGATTCATTGATGAGCTCTGGTGGTGTTCTGGTAGCATCTTTAGGATTTTCTATGTATAGTATTATGCAAACAGTGACAGTTTAACTTCTTGTTTTCCAATTTGGATTCCTTTTATTTCTTTTTCTTCTCTGACTGCTGTGGAACTCTGAGTTTTATAGCTGGCTATGCTATATATTTGATGTGTGAGAAAGACACTTCTTTATGCTGAGTCTGAAAAATGAGCATACCAGTGCCATTTTTCTTCCAGATTTGTTCTGATAAACAAATGAATAAATGTGTATAAAATAATATAAAACATTATTTTTAAATTATTTAAACTCAGTATACCTTCAGATAACTCTTTTCAAAGCTATTCAATGTATTATGTGCTGAGGGTAAAAACAGGAATTGTTTAGAGACCAACTTTCAAGCAACACCAATAAATAAGTAAATTAAATTATGGTCTATATAACTGTGTAAGAAAAAAGAAAAAAAGGATGTCAGACAACCATTCAGGTTTAATGAACATAGTAGACATGTGCAATTTTTTACTACCAAGCTACACTCTTCTGGCAGAAGATCCATTTCTTTAGTAATCCCAGATCCCTGAATTTAGTACAGGGCTTCCTCTACCCTTGGGCTCCAGGAATACACACCATAACTCAGGCTCAGCCAGTGAGAAGGCCATGGCTGTAGTGACTGATTTGGAAGAAAGGGTTACAACACAAGCCTAGATGAAGAGAGGAAGACAGGGAGAGAGAGCAAGGGAGAGAGGGAGAGAGAAAAGAAGGGAGGGAGCAAGAGAAAATGTTAATTTTTATCACACTGTTTCTAGCGTTTTTTGTCCATTGGGCATCTCATTTATATAAATCAACAAATTCCTGTCTATTGAAAGCTAGGTTGAGCTCATTTTCTGTTACCTGTAGTTGGAAATCCTGTCTAATAGGATAGAGGAGTTACATATGAGCTGGGAATTTATTTTCTCTTTTAATTTATTTTTTCCCCGCATTGGGTCTTTGTTGCTGCACAGGCTTTCTCTAGTTGCAGTGAGCGGGGGCTACTCTTGTTTGCGGTGCATGGGCTTCTCATTGCAGTGGCCTCTCTTGTGGAGTGCAGGCTCTAGGTGCATGGGCTTCAAGTAGTTGCAGCACACAACCTCAGTAGTTGCAGTACACAGGCTTAGTTGTTCCGTGGCATGTGGGATCATCCCGGACCAGGGATCAAACCCATGTCCTCTGCACTGGCAGGCGGATTCTTAACCACTGCAGGGAAGTCAATGAGCTGGGAATTTTGAATACGCCAAGAAGACTGACTTAGACAGTGGGATTATGTAGATTAATTTAAGATGAAAAGCTAAGGTTGGAGTTGATGAGATGCTCTTAATTTTCTCAAGAGGGTTGGTATTTAAGCAAGGTCTTGAAGAGCAAAATCCAGATAGATGACACCAAAACTTATCATGGAGAAGGCGGACAGTCTAGTAGACACTAGGCAGGGAACTAATATTTTACAGTTACATTTTGTGAGCTTAATGAGGAAATTGCTTATTCATTCTTATTAATTTAACCAAATATATACTAAGAGATTCATTAAATCTTAAAAGTTTAAGGGAGTTTTGATGTCTTTTATGGTCTAGCACAAATAATTAGAAAGGGTGACATGATGTGAATTTTGCTGTAGGAAGAAACTTCCTGGTGCAGAAAGAAAAATGGACGGTAGGTGTGGGAGATTACAGCAAGCAACATCCACAGACATTTTAAAATTTAGTTAAATTAATTTAAAAAATTTTTGATAGAGAAAGATTATTGCTGAAGTGACAGATGATCAAAGTCTTCACTAGCATAGCAGAAATGGGAATGGATAAAATTAAGAAAGATCTGGGAGACATTGTTGAGAAAAAACAGAACTGGAGAACTAAAAAGATGTAGGGTATGACAGAGATGGAGTATGTTTCCATGGAGATTTAAGAGAGTGGCAGATTTACTAACAGAGGCAAAAAATAGGGATTGAGGAACATATTAACAGGTAAGAGTGATATATATAAGGACACTGATTAATGCAGCTTTGGAACATGGGTTTGAAGGACCTGAAGCATTCTTGCTGTGAAGACCAGCATTCATTCATGCATCATTTAAAAATATTTATTGAGCACCTCACTATGAGCTAAGTACTTTAGACAAATTTTCAGCTCTCATGGGCCTTATATTCTAGTGGTGAGATGCAGAAAACAAACAATTAAATGAATAAATATATACTATATCAGTTAGCAAAAAATTATAGAGAGGAAAATAAAGCACAGTAAGGGGATTTGGGCTGTTATTTTACAACCCTGGATAGGAAGGTATATCTGAGCAGAGATCTGAAGAAACTGAGGGAGTGAGCCATAAAGATATCTGGGGTAAGAGAATTTCAGGGTTTATATTGTATTTAGTTATGTACTTGACTACAGTGTGAACTACTGAAAGAACCTGTTATACACATCATTAAAAAAAAAAAATCCAAGCTTAGTTTCAGACCCTCATTATATCAATTCTGGATTATTGCCTTAGGCTCCCAAGAGTTCTTCATTTGCCCAATATGCCCCCTCTTTAATGTCCTCAAGTTCTACTTTTCCAACAGAAGTTGATTTTCATTCAGAGATCATTTCCTCCAAGAAGCCAGCGTAGATAAAATACTCTTTTATACCCCAAAACATTTCTATCATAATGCTATAGAATTAAGAGTCTGTAAAATCCTCGAAGATAAGGACCTAGGATTTACCTAGTAAAGTGGCTTACACTCAATAAAATTTTGTTGAGTTGAATTAGAAATAGAAGTAATCTGGATTGATTGAAGCATAGGATATATATAGGTGAGAGAACGACAAAAAATTTGAGGAAGAGAAAACAAAATGTGAAGGTGCCACAAATAGCTAAAGAAAAAACTGGTGAAACAGCTGATTCCATAACTAACCTAACTTGTCAATGAATGAGTCAAACATGAGGAGAAGGCTGCTGCTTCTTTTATTGTGCCCTCTGTTTTCTCCCCTTTTCTTTCTATCTATCTCTAATTAAGTAAAGCTATATAAATATAGCACATAGCAGTATCTGACAGATACTTACGGCTCAATAAAATATCCACATTTAGGGTTAGCTCTGGAAAAGAACCCTTGAAAGGTATTTACATCATTTTCCTTGATTAAAGGAGTCAATGAATCAATTAAATAAATTAATTTAGATATATGCACATGTGCATTCTTTGATCAAAATCTTTCTGCTATATTCAGTTTAAATGGCAGGAGTACTTTTATTTTTTTCAGGTCAGATATAATCCTTTCTCCCCCCCCCCCCTTTAATTTAGGAACAAATGACCTTTTAGTTTGGGTATGATATGACTTTGAATGAAGACAGGGATGTCGTAAATGATATTCTTACTGTGGTTCATTGATCCGGGTATTTAGTCTATCACATTAATCATACCTTACAGTCTCCTCGATGTCTCAGCACATTATGATAGAGTATTGACATATTTTTAATTTAACCATGGATTCCAGGATACACGTGACCTTTTCAGAAAGTATGTATTATTGTAAGAACTGAATAATTTTCGTACAGAGATGTTAACTACTACAGTCAACTGCAAAATAGCTATTACTAAGAAGTCTTGGAGTAATTACACTTTAGTTTGTGTTTTTAGCCTTGTTTTAAACAGCGTTGTTTAGTAGCAAATTTTCTTAAGTTTGAAATGCGAAGTTAACCTCATTTTTATTTGAGGTACAAAAATTCTTCTATCAATATTTTAAATTAAATTTAGAAAACTTTTTCATTGGAAATACACAATTTTAAAATTTTAATACCATAAGTAACTATTGTTGTTATTTAATTACATCATAATTTAGTAAATGCCTTCTTCCCAATGTTATTGTTCACTTTAATACAAAGGGAACATTCCTGGAATTGACAGCCTGTAGAAGTTCCCCCTAATAAATGTTATTGTCTACTGAAAAATTAAAATTCCTAACTGCATGATGTTATATAAAGAATTAATTCTCATATTTAATCTAAAAAGATAATTTTAACAGGAGTTTCTGAGTTAATATCTTTAAATATTTTATTAGGTCTTCTAGTACAGAAGATCCATAATTCAGGTCATTAATCTATGGTTACCTGTCCTTTGTCAAAGGAATTAATTATCTTCTATTATTCATTGCATTTCCCTCAAATTTTGAAGATATTTATCATAAAGTTGTGAATATGTTCACAGCTATCACCATTAACTCTCAGTTTTTTTATCTGGTGTATCTTCCTTAAGAATCAAGATTGTATAAAGATAGAGAAGACCATCAGTATTACCCTCAATCTCACAAAAACAATCTTCCAGCTACTGTAAAATGAACCTGGTGTCTAAAATATATGAGAGAAAGGGTAGATAATATCTTTAGGGAAGATATTAAATAGTGCAGCCTACTTCCATCAAATTATATTCATGGTTTAGTGTTTGAGGCAAGTTTAGGTAACATTGCATTTTTATTTCTAACAGACAGACTTTAAAAGATATTAGCATTTTAGTTGTTTGGGAGAGGCTTTCAATGTTTATCTGCATATGTATTATTGGACCATTGGGGAAACATTGCTGTAGCTTATAAATAGGCTAACCTGAGGTAAGCAGTAAATATATCTATGTACATGCATCCATCCATCTCGCCATCCACATACACAAACTTGTACATTTTCTGACTCAGCAGACCAATAGGTAAGTTCAAGACAGAAAGGGCTATGCCTTGCTAATTGCTTCACTAATACAATGAATAACTCATATTGGGTGTCCATTACATATGTGTTGAATTGTTAATGAATAGGAGAGGGAAAGGAAGAGGTTGGCTGGCTATCAGATTAGATATTGAATGGCTAAGTTCCAGTCTTTGACAGTGCTGACTCATGGCATTCATTTTGTTTTGTTTATTTATTCTCAGTAATGTCATGATAGAGGGTACCTCTCTAGCAAATATGGCATGAACTATTTTGAATATTTTTGTTTCCCTATCTAGAATGCAAACTTGGAGTATTATTTTTAACAATATATCAATTCTTGTATCTTTCATAGCCTACTATATACTGTAAGTGATGTTTTACATTAAAAAATTTGTTTAGAGGATGCCTTGACAAACCAATTAGGTCATCAGTGTGTTTTGTTCAGTTGAATAGAATCAGACTCTTTATAGCTGAATTCATAATGCATTCATTAATTAAACAAATTGAGAATTTACTAATTCATAAGGAATTAATTTGATAAGATACTTATTTTAAGCAATTAATTTATTCTTTCCTTAATTAATTCATCCAAAAAACATTTACAGAGTGCCTACCATGGGTCACTAACTTCGCACAGGGCCACTTTGTGATGGAGGAGAAGGGGGAGCTCCATGAGCCTAAGAATACTACTAACATAGGGGATTAATGTTCTGAAGGCACATCCATGTTTAGACATGAGTACATCATCCAGTATGTGGTGAATAAGAATAACCTTATTCTTTTAATAGTGCACCCATTGAAATAGGTCAATGTATTGATTGATATGTCCTGATACTTGGCCTTTTCAATGAAAAGTGCTAGCAGATATATATATTTCTATGAAAAACTACATACAGATCTTCCTTGACTTATGATGGGATTGTGTCCCAATAAACACCTCATGAGTTGAAAATACCTTAAGTTGAAATGCATGTAATACACCTAACCTACCAAATGTAGTTTCACATAGCTTACCTTGAATGTGCTTGAAGAACCTTGAAGAACACTTACATTAGCCTGCAGTTGGGTAAACGCATCTAACACCAAGCCTATTTTATAATAAAGTATTGAATATCTCATGTAATTTATTGAAGACTGTAGTAAAAGTGAAAAACAGAATGGTTGTATGGATACAGAATGGTTGTTTACCCTCTTGATTGCGTGGCTGACTGAGAACTGCAGCTCGCTGTCACTGCCCAGCATCAGTAGAGATATTGTACTGCCAAGAGTTAGACCAGGAAAAGACCAAATTTAAAAATCAAACTATGGCTCTACTAAATGTGTATCACTTTTGCACCATTGTAAAGTTGAAAAATTGTAAGTTGAACCATCGTAAATGTGGGACTGCCTGTATATACTGCACCATAAGTTCATACTGATTCATTCAATTCAAATTTGAACTAGAGGATTTTAACATAATCTTACTGAACTTATACATGCATCTTCTTTCCCTCATGCTGAATATCCTGGTTCTTAATTCCCTCATGCTGAATATCCTGGTTCTTAATGACAGTTTTTTTATCATTAAATTCTCCATTTGCTTTATCTTGTACTATATAAAATACAATTTCAGTCTTCATGATCAATACCACAATAAACAATATGATTACCAAATACACTTTATATTTTTTTGTTTGCTTTTGCATCTGTTTTGTAATCGAAAGTCATGCTATAACTTAACAGGTCAATTTTCAGTAATCATAATTAGAAAAATGTTAAAATATGAACTATACATATTTTTTTGTGTGTGTGCAAAACACAAATTATAATGACAAGTTTACAGTTTGGAAAGCCCCTGTTGATCTTTTACTTTGCTTTTGTCTTGTCTTTTTTTTTAATTTTTTAATTATTATAATTATTTTTAACATCTTTATTGGAGTATAATTGCTTTACAGTGGTGTGTTAGTTTCTGCTTTATAACAAAGTGAATCAGTTATACATATACATATGTTCCCATATCTCTTCCCTCTTGCATCTCCCTCCCTCCCACCCTCCCTATCCCACCCCTCCAGGCGGTCACAAAGCACCAAGCTGATCTCCCTGTGCTATGCGGCTGCTTCCCACTAGCTATGTACCTTACATTTGGTAGTGTATATATGTATGCACATGACTCTCTCTCGCTTTGTCACAGCTTACCCTTCCCCCTCCCCATATCCTCAAGTCCATTCTCTAGTAGGTCTGTGTCTTTATTCCTGTCTTACCCCTAGGTTCTTCATGACATTTTTTTCCCCTTAAGTTCCATATATATGTGTTAGCATATGGTATTTGTCTTTCTCTTTCTGACTTACTTCACTCTGTATGACAGACTCTAGGCCTATCCACCTCATTACAAATAGCTCAATTTCATTTCTTTTTATGGCTGAGTAATATTCCATTGTATATATGTGCCACATCTTCTTTATCCATTCATCCGATGATGGACACTTAGGTTGTTTCCATCTCCGGGCTATTGTAAATAGAGCTGCAATGAACATTTTGGTACATGACTCTTTTTGAATTATGGTTTTCTCAGGGTATATGCCCAGAAGTGGGATTGCTGGGTCATATGGTAGTTCTATTTGTAGTCTTTTAAGGAACCTCCATACTGTTCTCCACAGTGGCTGTAACAATTTACATTCCCACCAGCAGTGCAAGAGTGTTCCCTTTTCTCCACACCCTCTCCAGCATTTATTGTTTGTAGATTTTTTGATGATGGCCATTCTGACTGGTGTGAGATGATATCTCATTGTAGTTTTGATTTGCATTTCTCTAATGATTAATGATGTTGAGCATTCTTTCATGTGTTTGTTGGCAGTCTGTATATCTTCTTTGGAGAAATGTCTATTTAGGTCTTCTGCCCATTTTTGGATTGGGTTGTTTGTTTTTTTGTTATTGAGCTGCATGAGCTGCTTATAAATTTTGGAGATTAATCCTTTGTCGGTTGCTTCATTTGCAAATATTTTCTCCCATTCTGAGGGTTGTCTTTTGGTCTTGTTTATGGTTTCCTTTGCTGTGCAAAAGGTTTTAAGTTTCATTAGGTCCCATTTGTTTATGTTTGTTTTTATTTCCATTTCTGTAGGAGGTGGGTCAAAAAGGATCTTGCTGTGATTTATGTCATAGAGTGTTCTGCCTATGTTTTCCTCTAAGAGTTTGATAGTTTCTGGCCTTACATTTAGGTCTTTAATCCATTTTGAGCTTATTTTTGTGTATGGTGTTAGGGAGTGTTCTAATCTCATACTTTTACATGTATCTGTCCAGTTTTCCCAGCACCGCTTATTGAAGAGGCTGTCCTTTCTCCACTGTACATTCCTGCCTACTTTATCAAAGATGAGGTGACCATATGTGCATGGGTTTATCTCTGGGCTTTCTATCCTGTACCATTGATTTATCTTTCTGTTTTTGTGCCAGTACCATACTGTCTTGATTACTGTAGCTTTGTAGTATAGTCTGAAGTCAGGGAGCCCGATTCCTCCAGCTCCGTTTTTTGTTCTCAAGATTGCTTTGGCTATTCGGGGTCTTTTGTGTTTCCATGCAAATTGTGAAATTTTTTGTTCTAGTTCTGTGAAAAATGCCAGTGATAGTTTGATAGGGATTGCATTGAATCTGTAGATTGCTTTGGGTACTAGACTCATTTTCACAATGTTGATTCTTCCAATCCAAGAACATGGTATATCTCTCCATCTATTTGTATCATCTTTAATTTCTTTCATCAGTGTCTTATAATTTTCTGCATACAGGTCTTTTGTCTCCTTAGGTAGGTTTATTCCTAGATATTTTATTCTTTTTGTTGCAGTTGTAAATGGGAGTGTTTTCTTGATTTCACTTTCAGATTTTTCATCCTTAGTGTATAGGAATGCCAGAGATTTCTGTGCATTAATTTTGTATGCTGCTACTTTACCAAATTCATTGATTAGCTCTAGTAGTTTTCTGGTAGCATCTTTAGGATTCTTTATGTATAGTATCATGTCATCTGCAAACAGTGACAGCTTTACTTCCTCTTTTCCGATTTGGATTCCTTTTATTTCCTTTTCTTCTCTGATTGCTGTGGCTAAAACTTCCAAAATTATGTTGAATAAAAGTGGTGAGAGTGGGCAAGCTTGTCTTGTTCCTGATCTTAGTGGAAATGCTTTCAGTTTTTCACCATTGAGGACAATGTTGGCTGTGAGTTTGTCATATATGGCCCCTATTATGTTGAGGAAAGTTCCCTCTATGCCTACTTTCTTCAGGGTTTTTATCATAAATCGTTGTTGAATTTTGTCGGAAGATTTCTCTGCATCTATTGAGTTGATCATATGGTTTTTCTCCTTCAATTTGTTAATATGGTGTATCACGTTGATTGATTTGCATATATTGAAGAATCCTTGCATTGCTGGAATAAACCCCACTTGATCATGATGTATGATCCGTTTAATGTGCTGTTGGATTCTGTTTGCTAGTATTTTGTTGAGGATTTTTGCATCTATGTTCATCAGTGATATTGGCCTGTAGTTTTCTTTCTTTGTGACATCCTCGTCTGGTTTTTGTATCAGGGTGATGGTGGCCTCGTAGAATGAGTTTGGAGTGTTCCTCCCTCTCCTATATTTTGGAAGAGTTTGAGAAGGATAGGTGTTAGCTCTTCTCTAAATGTGTGATAGAGTTCACCTGTGAAGCCATCTGGTCCTGGGCTTTTGTTTGTTGGAAGATTTTTAATCACAGTTTCAATTTCAGTGCTTGTGATTGGTCTGTTCATATTTTCTATTTCTTCCTGATTCAGTCTTGGCAGGTTGTGCATTTCTAAGAATTTGTCCATTTCTTCCAGGTTGTCCATTTTATTGGCATAGAGTTGCTTGTAGTAATCTCTCATGATCTTTTGCATTTCTGCAGTGTCAGTTGTTACTTCTCCTTTTTCATTTCTAATTCTATTGATTTGAGTCTTCTCCCTTTTTTTCTTGATGAGTCTGGCTAATGGTTTATCTATTTTGTTTATCTTCTCAAAGAACCGGCTTTTAGTTTTATTGATCTTTGCTATCGTTTCCTTCGTTTCTTTTTCATTTATTTCTGATCTGATCTTTATGATTTCTTTCCTTCTGCTAACTTTCAGGTTTTTTTGTTCTTCTTTCTCTAATTGTTTTAGGGGCAAGGTTAGGTTGTTTATTCGAGATGTTTCCTGTTTCTTAAGGTAGGATTGTATTGCTATAAACTTCTCTCTTAGAACTGCTTTTGCTGCATCCCATAGATTTGGGCTCATCGTGTCTCCATTGTCATTTGTTTCTAGGTATTTTTTTATTTCCTCTTTGATTTCTTCAGTGATCACTTTGTTATTAAGTAGTGTATTGTTTAGCCTCCATGTGTTTGTATTTTTTACAGATCTTTTCCTGTAATTGATATCTAGTCTCATAACATTGTGGTCGGAAAAGATACTTGATATAATTTCAATTTTCCTAAATTTACCAAGGCTTGATTTGTGACACAGGATATGATCTATCCTGGAGAATGTTCCATGAGCACTTGAGAAAAATGTGTATTCTGTTGTTTTTGGATGGAATGTCCTATAAATATCAATTAAGTGCATGTTGTTTAATGTATCATTTAAAGCTTGTGTTTCCTTATTTATTTTCATTTTGGATGATCTGTCCATTAGTGAAAGTGGGGTGTTAGAGTCCCCTACTATGAATGTGTTACTGTCGATTTCCCCTTTTATGGCTGTTAGTATTTGCCTTATGTATTGAGGTGCTCCTATGTTGGGTGCATAAATATTTACAATTGTTATATCTTCTTCTTGGATCGATCCCTTGATCATTATGTAGTGTCCTTCTTTGTCTCTTCTAATAGTCTTTATTTTAAAGTCTATTTTGTCTGATATGAGAATAGCTACTCCAGCTTTCTTTTGGTTTCTATTTGCATGGAATATCTTTTTCCATCCCCTTACTTTCAGTCTGTATGTGTCTCTATGTCTGAAGTGGGTCTCTTGTAGACAGCAAATACATGGGTCTTGTTTTTGTATCCATTCAGCCAATCTGTGTGTTTTGGTGGGAGCATTTAGTCCATTTACATTTAAGGTAATTATCGATATGTATGTTCCTATTCCCATTTTCTTAACTGTTTTGGGTTCGTTATTGTAGGTCTTTTCCTTCTCTTGTGTTTCCTGCCTAGAGAAGTGCCTTTAGCAGTTGTTGTAAAGCTGGTTTGGTGGTGCTGAACTCTCTCAGCTTTTGCTTGTCTGTAAAGGTTTTAATTTCTCCATCAAATCTGAATGAGATCCTTGCTGGGTAGAGTAATCTTGGTTGCAGGTTTTTCTCCTTCATCACTTTAAATATGTCCTGCCAGTCCCTTCTGGCTTGCAGAGTTTCTGCTGAAAGATCAGCTGTTAACCTTATGGGGATTCCCTTGTGTGTTATTTGTTGTTTTTCCCTTGCTGCTTTTAATATGGTTTCTTTGTATTTAATTTTTGACAGTTTGATTAATATGTGTCTTGGCATGTTTCTCCTTCGATTTATCCTGTATGGGACTCTCTGTGCTTCCTGGACTTGATTAACTCTTTCCTTTCCCATATTAAGCAAGTTTTCAACTATAATCCCTTCAAATATTTTCTCAGTCCCTTTCTTTTTCTCTTCTTCTTCTGACCCCTATAATTCGAATGTTGGTGTGTTTAATGTTGTCCCAGAGGTCTCTGAGACTGTCCTCAGTTCTTTTCATTCTTTTTTCTTTATTCTGCTCTGCAGTAGTTATTTCCACTATTTTATCTTCCAGGTCACTTATCCGTTCTTCTGCCTCAGTTATTCTGCTATTGATCCCATCTAGAGTATTTTTAATTTCATTTATTTTGTTGTTCATCATTGTTTGTTTCATCTTTAGTTCTTCTAGTTCCTTGTTAAATGTTTCTTACATTTTGTCTATTCTATTTCCAAGATTTTGGATCATCTTTACTATCATTATTCTGAATTCTTTTTCAGGTAGAGTGCCTATTTCCTCTTCATTTGTTACATCTGGTGGGTTTTTATCTTGCTCCTTTATCTGCTGTGTGTTTTTCTGTCTTCTCATTTTGCTTATCTTACTGTGTTTGAGGTCTCCTTTTTGCAGGCTGCAGGTTTGTAGTTCCCGTTGTTTTTGGTGCCTGTCCCCAGTGGCTAAGGTTGGTTCAGTGGGTTGTGTAGGCTTCCTGGTGGAGGGGACTAGTGCCTGTGTTCTGGTGGATGAGGCTGGATCTTGTCTTTCTGGTGGGCAGGTCCACCTCTGGTGGTGTGTTTTGGGGTGTCTGTGGACTTATTATGATTTTAGGCCGCCTCTCTGCTAATGGGTGGGGTTGTGTTCCTGTCTTGCTAGTTGTTTGGTATATGATATCCAGCAGTGTAGCTTGATGGTCGTTGAGTGAAGCTGGGTGCTGGTGTTGAGATGGAGATCTCTGGGAGATTTTCACCGTTCCATATTATGTGGAGCTGGGAGGTCTCTTGTGGACCAGTGTCCTTAAGTTGGCTCTCCCACCTCAGAGGCACAGCACTGACTCCTGGCTGCAGCACCAAGAGCCTTTCATCCACACAGCTCAGAATAAAAGGGAGAAAAAGTTGAAAGAAAGAAGAAGTAGAAAGAAAGAAAGAAAGAAAGAAAGAAAGGAGGGAGGGAGGGAGGGAGGAAGGAAGGAGGAAAGGAAGAATAAAAAAGAAAGAAGATAAAGTAAAATAAAATAAAATATAATAAATTTATTAATATAAAAACAATAATTATTAAGAGAAAAACAGAAAAAAAATTTTTAAAAAAACGGATGGATAGAACCCTAGGACAAATGGTGGAAGCAGAGCTATACAGACAAATCTCACTCAGAAGCATACACATACACACTCACAAAAAGAGGAAAAGGGGAAAGAATCATAAATCTTCCTCTCAAAGTCCACCTCCTTAATTTGGGATGATTCATGTATTCCACATGTATTCCACAGATGCTGGTTACATCAAGTTGATTGTGGAGCTTTAATCCGCTGCTTCTGAGGCTGCTGGGAGAGATTTCCCTTTCTCTTCTGTGTTCTCACAGCTCCCAGGTGCTCAGCTTTGGATTTGGCCCCGCCTCTGCGTATAGGTTGCCGAAGGGCGTGTGTTCCCGCTCAGACAGGAGAGGGTTAAAGGAACAGCTGATGCGGGGTCTCTGGCTCACTCAGGCCCGGGGGGAGGGAGGGGCACGGAGGGCGGGGCGGGCCTGCGGCGGCAGAGGCCAGTGTGAGGTTGCATCAGCCTGAGGCGTGCAGTGCGTTCTCCCGGGGAAGTTGTCCGTGGACTCCGGGACCCTGGCCGTGGCGGGCTGCACAGGCTCCCCGGAAGGGAGGTGTGGAGAGTGACCTGTGCTCGCACAGAGGCTTCTTGGTGGCGGCGGCAGCAGCAGCCTTAGCGTCTCATGCCCGTCTCTGGGGTCTGCGCTTTTAGCCGCGGCTCGCGCCCGTCTCTGGAGCTCCTTTAAGCAGCGCTCTTAATCCCCTCTCCTCGTGCACCAGGAAACAAAGAGGGAAGAAAAAGTCTCTTGCCTCTTCGGCAGCTCCAGACTTTTCCCCGGACTCCCTCCCGGCTAGCCGTGGCGCACTAACCCCCTGCAGGCTGTGTTCACGCCGCCAACCCCAGTCCTCTCCCTGCGCTCCGACGGAAGCCCGAGCCTCAGCTCCCAGCCCCACCCGCCCCGGCGAGTGAGCAGACAAGCCTCTCGGCCTGGTGAGTACCTCGGCACCGATCTTCTGTGCGGGAATCTCCCCGCTTTGCCCTCCGCATCCCTGTTGCTGTGCTCTCCCCCGTGGCCCCGAAGCTTTCCCCCTCCGCCACCCGCAGTCTCCGCCCGCGAAGGGGCTTCTAGTGTGTGGAAACTTTGCCTCCTTCGCAGCTCCCTCCCACTGGTGCAGATCCCGTCCCTATTCTTTTGTCTCTGTTTATTCTTTTTTTCTTTTGCCCTACCCAGGTACGTGGGGGGTTTCTTGCCTTTTGGGAGGTCTGAGGTCTTCTGCCGGCGTTCAGTAGGTGTTCTGTAGGAGTTGTTTCACGTGTAGATGTATTTCTGGTGTATCTGTGGGGAGGAAGGTCATCTCCGCGTCTTACTCTTCCGCCATCTTCTCGGAAGCCCGACTCGGAACCATACATATTAATCGGAGTCTTTGGGTTCTAAGAATGAGACTCATAGAAGTTTCCTGGTAAAACGGAAATTTTTTTTTTGTAAGATACAAGTGTCCTGGCAATAGAACTGAAACCTAAGCAAGTTTTGAGATTGTTTCTCTAGTCATTTTTCTGGACTCTCCACTACTCTTTTCATGTTTGTTGCCTTCTCTCGTTGCCAGTGGGCTTTTTCTCCTGCTCATAGTTTCTGCTCCCATATAATGTTGTCTTATACAGAGAACATCATTAGCCTCACACATTACTATGCCATGAATTTTCATCTTTCCTTTCCACTACCAGTGGCTTCCCTCTTTCAATATTACCTGATTATCTTTTGGTTATTGGTTCCCTCGTGTGTTGGATGTCTTTGAATCACGTGACCTCCATCTAACCCACCTGTTACCCATGGAATATCTTTTGGAACTGGTTCTTAAGTAGTTGTTATGAATATTTTATAAAGAGCTCTGTGGATGGCAAACATTCTAAAGCAAGCCCTGGTAAGTCTAGCGTGATTTCAGGAAATGTTTTGAATAGCCAACATGTCTTCCTTATTTAGTTAGTTTGGATGGCATTTATTCTTAGCTTCTGTTATTATATAAAATATATGGGAATAAATGCAGTATGTACAATTTTCTTGTGTGGATAATGGTAAAAATAATGATAATATTTTTCCATGGGTAGATGAATCTTAGGGAAATAATTTCTTAGCTTGTAGGAAGTAATTTTGTTTCATTGTTGTCATTCCCTTCTATTTTCTCCCTAGGATGCCAGATGAGATAACTAGAACTCTTATGTCAAGCATGTGGTCAGACCCTCAGTATAACTGAGGTTTGTTCTTGTTCAGTAGCAGCTAATATTAAATTGAATGTTTTCAAATATTTACTCACAGTAATACGCTCCATTTGGTCTACACTGTGATTTTTGGCTCCTATTTAATAATAGTTCTATGCCCCTTAGCAAATATAAAAGCAGGAAAACCATAATGTTCAAAACAACAGACTTATTAAATATGTAGTATATTTTTTCTTTTCTGTTTTCCTTTACCACCTTCCTATTGCTTCTGGAATTCTTGGCAGATTTACACACTTTTTTACTGTTTAAAAGCATACATTTTAGTTGTTTCCCTTTTTAGAACATGTAAGATCTATGTTATATGATCAGCTTTCATCATGATTCATTTTAGTGAGGGGAACTTAATTCATGTCCCCCGTTGTCTCCAGGCTTCGTTATTGCGATATGCTTTTACTGATCAAGCATTTGCATTTAAAATATTTTCATTTAGTCGTGATTTCATTTAGTAGTGATTTCATTCCTTTAATTGGTCTTATACTAGAGAGAAAAAAGAAAAAGAATGACTATAAAGCTCACAAATTTTTTTCCTTGCATAAAGTGTAAAATTGGTTCCTATTTCAGAATTAATGAGTTTACTCTGTTGGGGGTCTAGCCAACTTGTCAATACAATACACATATGGAGTCAACTAGAAATGAAAAACATGAAGAGGTGCTGAGGATAAAGAGATGACTCCTAAATCCTACCATAGTGGGAAAACACAGAATTCCTCTGCGATAGATTGCTTTATTGTTTCCAGCAATCCTCTCTCTTTCATGTAAGAGCGTTCTAAATCCTCTTTCATTGCCACGTGACTTTGACTTAGGCTCTGTAACCCATTTTGGCCAGTGGAATGTGAGTGGATATAATTTATGTCACATCTCAGCTGAGGGTTAATGGGCATTGCTAGGTTCTGCCAGTTCTTTTGCTTTTTTCCCTCTGCCATGAAAATGGCATATCCCAAAGAGGAGTGCTGCTTCAGCCTGGGGAATAGAACAAGATCAGAGATTGGAGATGCAGCAGACATGTAATATGAGAGAAATACTTGCTGTTGTAAGTCACTGAGATTTGGGGGTTATTTGTTACTACACCAAAGTGGAATGATATAAATCTTCATTTTTGCAATCTGTAGAAAGTTTTGAGCAATTCCTCTTTTTGCTATCATTGTCTCCAGAATAATAGTTTCAGGTTTTAAGTTCCTTGAAGTTCTTTAAATTTCTTTTTCCCGTGTATCTGCCACAAAGTAGTTTGTTAACAATTGTTTTAAGAGTTAATAATTTAATGAATAGATGGAAGATTAATCATCAGTTAGACAAACCCTTTCAATTAGACATTTTCCAGAGAAAAAGTATTGTCTCAATCAGTAGCTTTTGAATTTTGGATTACTAAACTATTACTTTAAAATATATTATAATTATTTTGATTTCTTAAAACTGATATTAAGTTGTTTAATTCCATAACTGGGTAGACCATGTGCTCTGTAAATGCCTGTTAAAAAGGCTAATGAATTTGGGATAGAAAATGTTAAGTGTCCAAATTCTACTACAGAATATGTCCATATTTATAAATTTATAAATTTCTAGTTATTGAATATTTCATTAAATTCATTAATATTTCATTAAATAACATTTGATAGACAGATAATACACAAATCTCTAACATTCAAGGAATTAGCATGAAGTAAAATGTATATTTTACTTGAATTATGTTCTAAAGCAGACCAGAAAATGTAATTGAGAAATATAGGAACCAAAGCCCAAGCCATACCAAACCCAAATGTATCATTTCTTATACTGGTGTAACAGAGTAATAATTTCCGTTCTTGACAATCTCTAGTTCCAAGCAATTTACAATCTCATAAATCAAAACACACTGTCAGTCTCAGACTATGTGATCTCTTCTGTACATGAAAGAAGAAATCTCTTCTACCCGTGACCAGCACCATAAAACTTACCACCCTAATGGCTAAGGCTACTCATTCTGACCCCAAGAGTTTTTAAAAGAAGAGGTGTGTGGGGGGGGGACATAAGAAGAGCAGGACAAGCTTTAGAAACATTCAGAATTCCACAGTATAAGGATGAGTTGTGCTTTTGCCCTCAAAGCGATGCAGGCTTATTTGTAAGTTTTCCACAATAAACCAAAATGTTTGTAAAAAGAGGTAATACATTTAAAATTACCTTGAACATGTTCTGTAGGTATATATGTGTCTGTATAGCTTTTGATTAATTGCGTCATTGATTAAAAGTATAACCAAGTCTCTATATATGTCAAGAACTTGGTGCTTCTACAAAACAAGCTTTACCATCCTTTCTTATCACACTTCTTAAACTTGGAAAGATGATAACCACCATGTACTAGAGGTTTGTTCTTCTAATCTTCTAAAATACACAGTGTATACAATTTTAACCATAGCTAGGATAACCTCATGCTACCATAATCAGCAGGACATCCTGATTTATCTGTCTTCCAGTTACCCATATCATATAAGCTCATCTCACTATAGGCAAAAATAGAGTTAGTTCCAAGACCCAGGTACAGTTTGATTTAGCTTCTTTTACCTTTTCTAGTAATACATGGCAAATATGATTTTTCTTCTGATACGGTATCTCCTTTCCTCTTTCTCAATTTCACTGCTCTTTTTAAAACTTGTTTTTAATTTATTAATAGTTTAATTCTCAAAATAGGTATCCTATGGTATCAACAGAATCAGCAATCATGCAAAAGCTTATAGGAGTTACCTCTTACATGGCTAACATTCAAGAACTATATTTAAGTTCACTTAGTTTCCCTCAAAGTTCCAATAAACGTAATGAAAAAAGATAAAGGAGATAATTTATTAAGTCCTCTGCATGGAAGAGAATGGCTTCTCATGAATAGCAATATCTAAAATTGAACCTGTATACTCGGAGTGAGAGAAACCACTGCAGGCATGATTGTGAAGTACAATAGTAAGGCCATTTGTCAATATGAAGCCATGGAATGCTGAATATTTACAAAACTTTTTCCTATTACATGGAGTTCTAGTATATTAATGAAGCAGGATTTGAATCCTCAGGTAAGGTCAAAATAATTACATTTAAGTTCAGGAAAGACAACTGGGGAAAGTACAAGTTTGCCTTGCTGGCCTGCAGGCACAAGCATTGAAGCCTTTTGTACTTTTGCTTAAGATTTTTATTATTTGCTGTTTGGAACTTTATATAAGCTCATATTGGAAGAAATAGGATTTCTGTGTGCGTGTGGCATATAGGGGAGAAAAGGTTGTAAGCCACTTCCTCCCAGTGCCCAAACATTTAGTTCTGTTACAAATGATAAAGGATATTCACTTACTGTGTATGAGTGCATTGTCCAGTTAGATGGTAATTGTGTGTTGAGCTTTATAAAAACATTCTTAATCTAAGGTATCTCACTAGTTAATTCTTCAAGCTTCTCTAATCATTTCTCTCTCTCGCTTTATTTTTTCCCTGTTTCTCTTAATGTTATCTCAAGTTTTTTTCAGGGAGACCTGAAGGTTAAAGTTAGCAGATTAAAAAATTTGCTACCAAATATGAGGTGTTTATTTGCACCTACCCAGACATTACTCCTTTTAAGCATCTCGACATTAGAGCAGATTCTTTGAATTTATTATTCTATTTCAATAAATTAAATTTCACTGGAACTATTCTATGATGTAAATAATAGTGAAACTTTAGAGCGCTCAAGACAAACAGTTCAGTTTCATCTTTTAGAACTAACTACAGCTGCTTTTGTGCTACAACTGCACAGTTGAGGAGTTAAGACAGAAACCTTATGGCTTGCAAAGCCTAACACATTTACTATCTTGTTCTGTATAGAAGAAAGTTTGCTAATCCCCATTATACTTATATGTTCATATTTGAAGGTGGGAGACAAGATTAAAATACGTAAAGAGAAGGTAAAGGAGCAGAGCCTGAGTATTTCTTTCTGTTACATTGTAGGAAATTGTTGCCATCTTGAGGGACAACTATTAGACACCATGCAGGGTGATTTTCACTTTTATAAATCACAAATATGCCTGTAATGGATCTCAGTATTAGACCCAATTTTAAAATCCCTAAACTGCTGTAGGAAGATTGTGGAGGGTGGGTGAAGAAACATGCAGTTTTTGTTAAAGAACCAGCTTTGGCTCACAGTGGGTAATCTATTCCTGTTCTACTTGCTGTAGCTAAAGTAAAATTTTTTGTTCAAGTTCCAACTGCTATATAATGGACATTCGCCCTAAATATTGCTGGTTAATTTAGTCCTCTTTTGTGGGAGAGGATCCCAATGGATCACTGTAAATAAATGACAGTAAATTGGAACTTTACTGGAGGTTGGAAAACATAACACCTAGGTCTATAAAAATATTTGTAGTTTGGCTGAGTGAAGCCATGGTTGGTGGAAATGTACTGCAGGCAACTTATCCTACTTTTTGGAAAACTGTTAAAGTAACTTCTTCCTCTAATTGAGGAAACAATTTAAATCTTTAAAGAAACACACCAATAAATGTTTCTATTATATACTTCATGAGATTAAAATGTAATATGATGTCAAGTTATATTTTTCAAATGTATTTCTGAAATGATTTGAAATAATCAAAAGTACTTTTTTTGAAAAAATGCCATTAGGATAACAGATTATCATTTGGTGTAAGATAAAATTAGATAACATTCCTCACATCATATACAAATATAAACTCAAAATGAATCAGAGAACTAAATGTAAACAATGGAATTATAACTTCTAGAAAAAAACAAGGGCATATTCCTATGTAAGCTGGGTGTAAGGAAATGCTTGCTAAATTGATTCAATATTCAGACACAAGAAAATTAAAGATGGCTAAATTTCACTAGATAGAAATAAAAACTTCTCCATGACAAAAGCACCCGAAGTAATGTCAAAAGACAAAAATTGGGAGAAAATATTTACAAAAGATGTAAATAGAAGATTTCCCTAAATGGCTCTGAAATATGTGAAAAGATATGCATCTTTATTCATAATAAGAGCAGTGAAAAGTAAAACTATACTGAAATACCCATGATATTGGCAAAATTTCAAAAATACACTCTGTTGGCAAAATTGTGGGTAAACAGGCATTCTTATACATTCCAGTTGGTAAAACCATATGGAACCATTTGGCCATATCTAAGAAAATTACTTGGGCATTTATCTTCCAACCCAGAAATCCTAATTCTTGGAGTTTATCCTGAAGATACATACCCAATACTACAAAAATATATATACACAGGGTTTTTCACTGAAGCATTATTCATAGTTGTAAAATATTGGAAATTACTAAGACATCCAAACTTAGGTGATTAGTTGAATAAGCTATGATAAATACATACAATGGAGCTTTATGCATCTGTAAAAAAGAATGAGAAAGATATCTGTAAACTGATGTGGGGTAATTTTCCAAGAGATAATGTTAAGTGAAAAAGCAAACTGCCAAGAGACAATATATATTAAGTTTTAACTTAAAAAAAAAAGAGGAATTAAATAAATATACACATACAGTCATTCCTTGGTATCTGCAGGGGATTGGTTCCCCCTTTGGATACCAGAATTCAAGAATGCTCAAGTCCCTTATTTAAAATGGTGTAGTATTTGCATATGACCTAAGCACTTCCTCCCTAATACTTTAAATCATCTCTAGATTACCTATAATACTTAATACAATGTAAATGCAATGTAAATAGTTGCAAATACAATGTACATGCTATGTAAATAGTTGCCTGCATGCAACAAATTCTAGTTCTGTTTTTTTTGGAACTTTCTGGAAAGTTACATTTTTTTTCCAAATATTTTCAATCTGCTGTTGGTTGAATCCGTGGATGTGGAGCCTGCAGTAAAGGAGGGCCAACTATATCTGCTTATTTGAATAAAAAGAAGCAGGGTGAAGGCTAAGCCAATACAAGTGGATGAAGTGTGGAGTAGGAGGCATAGGGGAGGGAGTGATACTTCTCTGAGTATACTTTTCTGTATAGTTTTGACTTTTAGATGGAGGTTAATGTTCTATATATTCAAAAATGAATTTAATGATCTGAATAAATGGATATATAAAGAAAGATGGGAAATTAAACAATCCTAAAACTGAAAGCAAATATACACAAACACAATTTTATTCATATGAATAACATAAGCAAGCTGAAGGAGAACATTTTTTAAAAAAGAAAAGCTTAATTCAAGTAACTTGTGACTTTGGCTTTGACTATATGCCCTTTTGTCCCATGGAGTGAGGGAGTAGTAGATGAAAAGCTTTTTTAGGGGATTCGCTTATATTAGTGGTATTGGTGAAGCCATACTGAAATTCTGAGATTATTTTATGTGTATTTTTGGAAGAAAAGAGATACAAATAGAAAATGGGGAAAGGCAAGGAAAGACCCCATGAAATGCATTGATATTAAAGTTATCATACATATATGATATATATGTATATGTTTGTGATTATGTGTACACAGATACACAAGTATATACATATGTATAAATACATATATGCTTCTAGGCTCCTTCCGTGAACAGATTCCCATAGGACTTTCCATATATTTCTATTAGACAACTTACTGTGATATAAGTATTTGCTAATATCTCTGTTCTGTCACTGTTCTGTAAACTCTGTGAAAGCAAATGCTATGTTTTATAATCTTTGTATTCTCAGAGCCTAAGGTTTTTCCCGGCACGTAATAGAATCCAAGTCAATATTAGTATTGAATGATCTGAATAAATGGATGAGATTTATACTTATTTCAAACAGAAAGGATAGAGTCTGCGATACATTGTGACTCATTTTATTTAAAGATTCCAAATCCATTAAAACTGTCTCAACTTAATGTGGACTTATTGAGCCCTCGTGTCATCTCTGCAGCTATATTATTTTGGTTACCTTCTTAGACTCTGTTATCTCTGAATGTTCTCTCTCTCAAGTTGAGTCAGACTTGAAAGTCCTTGGATCCTACTTGCAGAAGACCTCTTCACCCATTCATTCCTCCCCACAGCTTTTACCTTAGTCCGGGCCCTTTTATTTCTCAAGTATTCTAACAACCTTCTGTTTCTTCCCCCAACTATTGTTCCTCACTTACTACCCACCCTCCCCATTGAATATTCAGTCAATAGAACCCTGTTAGGTTAATCTTCAAAAAATACCATATGCTATATTCTCTGCTCAAAAATCTCTGCATCATCCATTACCCCTAAATACCAATTTTTCACCTAGAACTCTTCTACTCATTCCTCAATGCACATATCTATTGATTTCTGACTTATGCCTTCATTCCTACTGTTTGTTATGCCTGGAGTCATCTCCCTTCTCCAGTTAATTTTTAACCTTCTACCTTTATTTCAAGGATTATCTCTTCTTAGTGGTCATTTCTTTCTCTCTACAGCCCTATATATCTCTTGCAATCACATGGTATTGTTGTATTTTTTATAATTTTTTTAGCTTCTTCATATAGTTGTAAATTGAGTTTAGTGAATGTATTTGAACCTCTCTTCATCTGTGGACTGAGATTAGAGTTCATGCTACAATAGATATTCAATAAATATATGTTAATGGTGGAACTATGTTTATATTTATGTTAAATTACAGTTTAAAGGTTATTAAAAGTAATTCTTCAAACTGAAGTCAAATGGTAAACATTTTTTAAATTTCACTATATATTTTATTAAATTCCTAATTAATGATACATTGTATTTGAATAGATGTTAAAATGGATAGACTGTATCTGTCCAAAATTGCTTTGGTAAACAATGTGTTTGAAGTACATTTTTAAAGAAATGGTGCCACTTCTCCAATGCTTAAAAAGAAATATCTCTTAAGAAATTCTCTCTTGAGAAAATCCTCTTCTCTATGTTTGTTTGCCTATACCCACAACTTTAAAAGTGAATAAATGTAGGTATCTGCAACCAAACTGCTTCCATAAATAATGCAAGAACCACTTTGTGTGTGCATGCGTAAGATGATTGTTGAAACAATGTAGTAGTCCCTCCATACATTTTTGTGCTCTCAGAAAGGCTGTTCAAACACATTACTAAAAATTCTCATCTCATAGTGATGATTGAATCCGTGTGCCTAGAATTCACTTTAGCGAACACCTATACAGCAGAGATCTGATGATGTTTAGGGGAATTGAAATGAAGTACATGATTAAATAGGGAGAGCAATGGATTTCTTCTTTTAAGCAATGGTGAACATTACCAACATACATGCAGAGATTTATATGATGCATCATTCTTCTAATTCTAGTTGTGCTGCATATGATAATAAGAACAAAAGCATTACCATAATGAGTTAGAATATGCAGCACAATATTCTATATCAGTTACGAAGCAATGACATAAATTTAACCGTGCTGTTTTAAAGCTGTGCACTTATATTTAAATCGGTGTTAAATTCCTGTGTGTCCTTAAATCTTTGGTAATTAATCAATAACATATATCTTTTGATCCTGGTAAGAGAGGAAAAAACCTAAAATAAATGTATAAGTATCAAACACATAAGTGAACTATCTGTACTATAAAATAACTTATTTCATTTGCATTAACTTTACTCTTTTTTTTGTCTGCCACCTGCCAGACAAAAACTGACTTTATTTAAACTAATTTAAATAAACTTTAATTTTTGACATTTTTAGTATTTTTTAAAAATTTTTTTGAAGTATACTTGATTTACAGTGTTGTGTTGGTTTCTGCTGTACAGCTAAGTGAATCAGTTATACATATACATGTATCCACCCTTTTTTTTTTTTTTTTTTTTTTTTTTTGCGGTACGCGGGCCTCTCACTGCTGCGGCCTCTCCCGCTGCGGAGCACAGGCTCCGGACGCGCAGGCTCAGCGGCCATGGCTCACGGGCCCAGCCACTCCGCGGCATGTGGGATCTTCCCGGACCGGGGCACGAACCCGTGTCCCCTGCATCGGCAGGCGGACTCTCAACCACTGCGCCACCAGGGAAGCCCTATCCTCCCTTTTTTAGATTCTTTTCCCATATAGGTCATTACAAAGTACTGAGTAGAGTTTCCTGTGCTATACTGTAGGTCCTTATTAGTTATCTATTTTATATATAGTGGTGTGTATAAGTCAATCCCAATCTCCCAATTCATTCCCCCACCCCATTCCTCCTTGGTAACCATAAGTTTGTTTTTTACATCTGTGACTCTATTTCTGTTTTGTAAATAAGTTCATTTGTACCATTTTTTTTAGATTCCACATATAAGCAATGGCATATGATATTTGTCTTTCTCTGTCTGACTTCAGTATGACAATCTCTAGGTCCATCCATGTTGCTGCAAATGGCACTATTTCATTCTTTTTTATGACTGAGTCATATTCCATTGTATATATGTACCACATCTTCTTTATCCATCCCTTTTCTCTTTTACAATCTTCTGGCCTTCTGCTAGTTAGAAGAGGTATACTGATCACACCCATATTTAATAATTTCATCCTGTTTATATTTTAAATCATATTTGTTTTGTTCTTGTGTAGTACACCTTCACCTTATGACTATTTTATGAATGTTCTTCCGTCTTCTTTAAGTTCTTCCGTACCTGATCATCCAGATTTTTATAAGGCATTTCAAATCAAATATCAGTGTTACCCATCTTTTTTTTTTAGTAAAGGCCACATCAACTCCTGTTAACGTATATCTGTAGATATTAGAAATGAATGTGGGAAAATACACCATCTCTTTTTAACTGTTTCTGTGTATCAGCAAACTTAAAGAGATGTATGAAGAATTTTTAAGAGATTCTTTATTTTAAAAAGTATTCCTTGCATAATCTTTTTCTCAGATAATTACATCTATGCTCTCTCCTTTCTTGCTATTTTAAGGTTTATCTTATTTTTTAACTTATTCATATCCATAGAAATATTAATATTTTGGACAATAACATACTTTAGAAGCTAACTTATACTTCTAATATTAAAGTGTTAATAGTTTTATGCCTATTATGTCTCTGACATTATCCTGAGAAAACAATAAGACCAGAAGGTAATTATAGGGTAGCAGTGATTTAAAGGTGGACCTAAAAATAGATGCTAAGTTATTTATCCTTTTTCTTGCCATTGAACAATGTATCAGCATGTTCATTATCAATGACATAAATACTAACTTAAAATTATATTACTTAAGAATTATTTATATAAAATTTATTTTCCCATTAAATAAACATGAAAGATGCCTAGTAATTTCATTTCACCAAATAAAGATAGGATTATCCCACTAATTAACAATTTGGAAGATAAAGCATTAATTACATTTATGATTTCTGCTCAAATTATAATTTTTATTAAATATTATATATAGGTATTTTAAATTATCTTGTATATTTCCTAAATTCCATCCACAAAATTCTGCTAATATAATCTTTTTATCCTAACTTATTATTCCACATAGACTTATTTAAAGCTTCTGAGAGTATTACCTCATATGGGAATTGAAAAGTAAGCAAGTTCTTGCCCATGTTACAACTATTAACTTTTAGCTGTCAAAGCACATCTCATGGTTTCCTGAATTGGATTCATTATTTCATTCACTCTGCTTTGTTCAAAGCAAACCAGTTTACATTTTTCACTATGCACTTCTTTTCAAACTGTATTGGTGTATCAGTTAGTTTTGAGTGACCTGCTACATTAGTAATCTTGGTATATGACTTATGCTGTCCATACGCTAAGCTCCAAGAGTCAGGAGATGTATTTGTCTGGTTCATTCCTATATTCCCAGCATCAGGCATGGTGTCTATTAAGTGGATTCTCTTCGGCATATTGGTGATGATATATGTTGTCTTTACATATATACATACGGTTGGGCTTATACTAGTATTTGTGTATATTTTACATGTGATTTCACATATATTATATGAAATCAATATACACATAGTAATAAGAATGCTTTCATTGGATTTATTCAATACTTATAGTGCTCTTTTTATTTTCTTTGCAAGGGTACACCTACACCTTCCACGTTGTCATCTGGTTATGATTTACCAGTGATTTTATGCTGTCTGCATATGATAAATCTCCAGAAGTTAAGGAGAGTTTCTTAGAATACTTGTTAATCATTTATATTTGGATAGATTGTTTGTACTTTCTAGGAAGGGGCAAATTATTATAGAAAGCTGCTAATGAAAAAGAGAGATCAGTAAGGAAAGAATGAGATGACTAGAGCTGTTTAGCTTGTTTGCAGGAGTTTATTTCTAGATTAAGTAAGTTTTCCTGGATATAAAAACACATTTACTAGTAGTTTATCATAAAAATATTTCTGAAACTATTCCCTAAAGATATATATCATTAACAACATTGTACCAGATGATAAATAAGCATGACACTTGTTTGATTTCACATTCCTTGCCTATATTACATTATAAATAGAAATATTTTAAATATGTTTGTACAACATTTTAAAATTAATGAACGGGAGTTTACATTTTTTGTTGATATAATTCCTACCTAAATTACCTGTGTTATATGACAAAACAGCATGCAGAAGAAACTCTGTATGTAATTGTCCTATGAATAAATGAGAAGATGAGGTCCAAAATGGTATATCACTGACTTTCTGAAAACAAATAAGAATTTTTCCTTTATACATGTATATATTTTCTAATGTTTATACTTATTTAGTTCTTTGGAGACATAGTCTTTTTATCACTCTTAGTTCATTACTTAGTCTCAGAAATGTGTTATTTGAGTACAAATAGCAACATTCTAACCACTCACAGAATCATTTCCTTACTAATTATCTGTATTATAGTACAGCTTTGTAAAGGAGTGCAAAAATGATGTAATGATTTATGGATATTATTGATGATTAGTTTAAAGATTAGCAGTATACAGAGATGATAAGTATAGTAGGCTAAATTACCCAAACTAATTGGCAATATTAAATGTATGCACGCACACACACATACGCACAAACTCACTATACAAATTAAAATTTTCTCTTTTGTTTCTTTGTCATATTTACTTCTTTTGTATATGAACTTGGACAGGAGGAGTAAGTTCAAATTAAATTAAATCATACAAATACTTTCATGAAGATTTTTATCAATTGTACAATCCAGTTCAAGGTGAAACTATTGAGAATAACATAACCAATCCATATTTCTGGGTGTAAGAGGGATGTTTCAAAAAATAATTGTATAAATATCTCTGAGATTTTTATTTAGTGTCATATTAGCTTTATTGCATCCTCACACAGTTATATGAAGAAAGCATATTTTTTTGCTAGTGGTTAAAATTTTGGAAATTTAGAAATAATGTGTATATAGAGAGACATTAGTATGGGCGGTGGTGGAAAGATGGTAATAAACTGATAGTTTTCCATTTGTTCCATAGGTCACCATGGTATTGTTGACCTAACACAAAAAGATTGCCAGTTATTCTCCAGCAAAAATGGCTTTACTTGAGATTAGCAAAAACTCACATTTTGAGGTCTGCAACCATGGTGAACCACATGCAGGTCTCCCCTCCCCCCAGAGACCTGGCACAGCAAGGGAAAGAGAACTCTTAGAGAGGTGAAAAGAAGTTGGGAGGGCTACTATAAGCAAAGAGTCCATTGAAGGAATTGAGAGTCTGGAGTACAGTGACTTTTCATTGGCTGAGCTGTTGCCAGGCGAGAAGAAGAAATCTTCCTTCTTACTCTTGGGCTCTGCTCTGTGGCAGGGCATGAAAGCTCCTCCTTAAGGTCTCCTGACTCTGTTTCACTGAGATTTTTGTTTTTTATTTTTCTACAGTCTAAATGGGAATTTGCCATATTTTTGTAATGCATTAAGAGGCAGACATAGAATAAACCAGTTGTTCTCAAATATAAGGGTGCATTAGAATCACCTGGAGGGCTTGTTGAGCACAGTACAGAGATTGCTAGATTCCACCCACAGCATTTGATTTAGCAGGTCTGAGATGAGGAGAGAGACAGTGCAGGTCTAAAAATTTCTCAGGTTTGTTGATGCTGCTTGATTTAAGAGCACGCTTTGCAAACCAAGAGAGTAAAAAATTTACAGTTTTCTATTAAAATGAGCACAAAATTATTTCTGCCCAGCAAATTTCAATCATGGATGGGGCTAACAGCCTTGCATTTTTCACATTAAAAGAAACTGACTAATGTATCTGAGTATTGATATTATTGATATTCTAAATACGCATTAAATAACACATGACAGGAACCTGATAGGAACCTATTCAACTAGGTCTTTCTATCATGTTAAGCCTTGAGTTTAAAATAATCAAAGTCAGGAAAGACACCCCAGATTTTTTGGATTCCTTTCATAAATAAGGGGAGTATTTTCTGTATCATGAAATTCAAAGAATATCCGTAAAAATTAAAACCTATGTTGAGTAGCTCTTGCTGAACTAAAACATGTATTTTTAAATGTTAGTGCCCATGATGGAATATTTAAATAAATACCTATATTTATTTTTACTATGCTATATTTTACAATGAAATCTACTTTTAAGAATCCAGATTCAGAAGACTGTCATCTAAAAGTAACCTTAAGACAAATGGATATTTGTCATCAGTCTTAAGAGGTGTTAGACAAGGTTGATTTGTGTTGGTAAAATTTTGAGTGTGCTCTTGCAAACACCTGAGTGCTATTCAGCTTAATTGGGTTATAGCTCACGCTGAGTGTGTTTTCCCCCTGCTGTATCTAATTTCTCTTTTTCCCAATATTTTATTGTGTGGTTTTGGTTTTGAAGGTGTATAGAAATTAAAGAACTCTAATTTTTAAGAGCCCTAAAGGGAAGTATGCTTTTGTGTTAGTCATTCTTGTGAACACCTGTGCTCTGTGAATTTAATTGGGTTACAGCTGGTGCTGAGGGAGAAGTCAACTACATGAGGGTTTGCAGACTGACTAGAAACTTGACATGGCGTGTCACTGGGTTTTTTTCCCTTTGCTTTTTCTTTCAATACACTTGCGAGTTGCTTGGATCTGAAAGAGTCTGTAGTAGGCAAGCTGAATGGGGTTCTTATGATCCATGATTAATATAGTAGCTGATACTGGATGGTGATGACCTCAGAAAAAGTCTATCTCCATTCTAAGATCATACAGTCCCTCAGTATAAGGTGATCCTAAACCTGGGAAACCATCTGGTCTACTTGTTTCCAGTAATTCAGAAACATTTATTATCATGGTTTGATTTTGAGAGATTAGCCTTACAATGATGTGAAAGTTTTCAGGGAAAAAAGACAAAGCACTTAATGTAACTCTGTATTTTTCTATTAAGTCAGTATCCTAGACAGCTGTAAATTAGCTCAGCAGTTAAATATTGGATGTGTGAAGGTCATTTTGGAACCAGGGGTAGGTGGCAATAGAGTGGTATTTCATAGCACCAAACATTAGGATCATTAATTAGATCACATTTAGAAAACCATTTGTCTTGTTATTTCAAGGAAGTTTGCAAATGTAATAGGAATGAGTGTTTGTTTTAAATCTGTTTTACATAACAAAAAGCAAAATAAGAAACACCAGCTAAAATTAATGACATCTAAAAATGTAGCTGAAGTATTCAATCATTAAAGTCATTTCTAACACATCAACTAAAAAGCATCTAGACTTACTGCTCTGTTACTTTAAATCTATAATACAAAAAACAGAAAAAGAGAGTTTATCCCCCTGCATTTTCCCTTGCAAATTAAACTCTGATGAATGACCTATATTTTCTTCATACCCTCTGTGATAAATTAAGCATGTTGTATCTATCAAGAGATAAAAATATTTTTAAATTCAATAGCGCTATTAAAAAATACAGGTTATAAAGGAATAAGTGCAAGTATGGCCCTGATACTTCTTCCCTAATACTCTTGATCTGTGATTAGGTCAGTATTTCCCATTTTTATAAGAGAAAACTTTCAAAACGATATGGACCATGCATTTTCGTCAGATTTTTCAACGTGGTTTTCTTTGTGTGCTTATCTAACTAACGAAGCTTCAGGAAGACCGCTTGCTCTCAGGCACTCTCAGACTGAGCTTCTAACTGCTGGTCAGTTACACCAACAAAATGTTTCCCAGAACCAATACAGACAGAGGGTAAAACATTATGCTGGTGGCCTACTTTGTATTACACCTTTATGCATCCCCATATATAGAGCTGTCTCTATTGAAATAGTGTAGCCATTACAGGAGGACAAACTCAGAAAAGTGTTACTTGCTAGTGAAGACAGAGTGTAGATTTAACTACTTTCCAAAATGGCACCCAATAGAGCATGCAGAGCTGCTGTCCAGCAGTACCTTATCATGGAAATAAGATGGATTTGTGGGCTGAGGTAGGTCTGAGGAGTCCTGACCAGAATAGGGACAACTGAAGGATCTGAGGAGTCCATAGACCAAACTAACACAACAGGTGGACCACCTAATTTGTCCTGGATATCTGAGATTATCATATTTGTCCAGCGTTCTAGGGGGAAAAGTGAAAACAGAGTGTTTTGTGTGTCATAGGAATCTTACTTTTATATTTTAAATTCATGAAAAGATGCTGGAGACTTTAAGGAATGCCAAATAAGTTGTGAGTAAATGAGGGGGAGAGAGAAATTCTCTGCTTGACTGATTACTCTTCTCCAAAGTAGGCAACTTGGTCTTAAGGAATTAAAGACTGTCTCAAGTTTTCACTTTTATAAAACTCAACTCAATTTACTCCAGGTTCACAGATCCTAAGCTTTGTTAAATGTCATAAACAGCTATGGAATGTAGCTAGTCATTTTGGTACAGGAGAAAATACAAAGGATAAACGTTTGCTTGGCCCTTTATTCTGCCATTATGCCCCCACTTCTTTATGCTGCCCAGATCCATGTATTAGTTTCTAGAATAATTCAGCCACTGAGACTGAGACCTGTTACTTGAAATAAATATGAGTTACTTACGGAACCTGCTGCTTTTTAACACATTGCCTAAGGCAACTAACTGGGTTCTGTGAACTTTATGCAGGTATTATTGACCTGTTTTCTCTTACTGTAAAGTAAGTTTGTGATTATTATATGAAAGTAACCGTTTTGTAAGTAAATGTGGTTCTTAAATATATTTACGAAATAAAGAAAATGGTTGTACAGGAAAAAGGCAATAAATATATTTTACCTGTGGGTTAAACTCTGAAATTATCTTGGTGGGAAATTTTAAGCCTGATGGCAGTGTCTAAAATGTTAAGCTTTAGACTCTGGAACTTGGTTAGCTGTTAGTTATAAATTTATGAGATCTGCTGTGATAGTAACATTTTAAATGCAAATCTGTGTTTAGTTGAACTTTCTCTTTTTGGCAACTTGTACTAGAATGTACCTACAGTCTCAGTAAGCTGGTCAAATTAGGGTTTATCAATGTATTTTATTCAACTCTAAACAATAATGATTCAGACGATTGTATTGTGTTGTCCTAAATTAACTTACCCGACCATATGTAATATTCCCCGTGCACATACATGCACATAAAATATTTTAAACTACTATTTACTATTATTTACTGATCCTGATATTTTATTTGAGAAAACAGGCTTTTTTAAGAGTTCCAAGAAAAATAAAAACATTAAAGAGGCTTTTCTTTGACACCTAACCGCTAGATTCATTAGTTCATAAATTAACCAACCGCTAGATTCTTTAGTTCATAAATTAAATATTTTTAAGTCAACTATGAGTAAAGAACTGTGGTAGGTGAGTGACTATGGAGATGAGTTAAAGCCTAATGAGATAAAAGTCATTTTTCCTAACACAGCAGAATTGTAAGGGAACACTGACATTCCTGAATGAAACCTGAAAGCCTCATAGGCACCTCAGACTCTAAACCACAAACATGGTTCCCCATCATAATTGCATTTCCACCTCACCGGGCACCAAGCTGGAGAGGAACATCCTAGATACCTGCCTGTGCCTTGCTTGCTCTGTATGTGAAAATCCCTCTACCAGCTGCTCTCATGTCAGATTGCTAAATATTTCTTGAAATTGCCCTCTTCTCTACGTTCCATGTCTGTAATTTATTTTTAGACCGCTATTAAATTATTTATTTCTACATTCACACATCCAGACTAGGCACTACTGTGTATCAATTCTGACCTAGTTATGACAGAAAGCAAGAGAATGTGGTCTTAAGTAGCTTATTTGGGGGGTCGTGGGTGGGAGACGCATGTAAACAGATAATGAATGATGTATGAGGATAAATTATATAGCAGATGGAATACATAAGAGGGCGGCCTCAAATATCCTTTATCCTGGACCTTTCATCTTCTTTCTTGTCATATATCATACGCCTAGCTTAGATGCTAGTCTCTCTGAGACCCTCTCATTATTCCCAGTGTCTGGGCCACACACCCATTCTGTATGTTTTCATATAACTTCTCCATTTTTTCTTTCACTAAAAATCTACACAGAAGCACTAGATTTTAGTTAGGTTCTTGTCTCTATTTCCTGTCAAACTGTAAGTTCCGTGAAGACAGGTACCGTGCCTGGATTATTTATCGAATTCCTCGATTCTGGGAAAATATCGTTTGCATTGAGGTAGTACAACTCTCTCTGGGCATTGGATAGAAGGAGTCATTGAGAAAGTAAACTTGAGTTGACTTTTAATAAAGAATTAGAAATTTTCCAAGTAGAAAATAGGGTGACAGTGGCAAAGTCAAAGCACATATGATGACGTGGAACAACAGAATGACATGATATGATGCATGAGCTCAGTAGTTTGGTGTGGGTAGGGCATCTTGTCTGGGTAAGGAGATCAGGGTGGGCATACATGAGGGCCAGGAAAATGAAGTGCCTTGTGTATTTTGCAGAGAAATATAAACTTTATCCTATGTGCTGAAAGTTCCAGAATGGGGCTCCCTGAGTTTGTTTTTCACTTACTGTCTTGTAATGTTGGGTAATTTATTTAAACTTTTCAGGACTCAGCTTCATCATCTGTAAATTTGTGATTATAAGGATTATTTTGAGGATTAAATATATGTCCTTAAATGCTTAGGACAATGTGGACCCATGGTGCTATATAAGCTAGCTAGTTTTGCTGTCATGCTCTTTATTTTCATTAAGTATTTGAGAGCCATGGGAAAATATTAAAGCCATTAAGTAACATAATAATTGCATTTTAGAAAGGTAATTACAGCAAATAGGGGGAGGCAGGATTGGAAAGGAAGAAAACCAGATGAAAAAGACAATTGAAGGGGCTTTTATGATAGGTTACGTTTACTTAAACTTTATGTAGTTCAGATATTACATTTAAAATAGTTTAATGTTAAAAGTTAAACACTTTAAGCTGTGAAAAGTATCCAAGGGAGATGGTGATGGTTACTTATTTAAGAGATAATTAAAAATAGAATAGATAAAAGTATGGAAGAGGGTGTTGCTGATAAGGAAAGAAGAAGAAATAATACCACTAAGTTTTTGGGTTTATGGTTATTACCATTCATCAAAAAAATTAATTCAGTAAGGTACAAGGTAACATTCGTTATTGCATTGTTACTATCCATTAATAAGAAAGCATGTTGGGGAAAATGAAATGAATTCCTTAAAAAAAAAAAAAAGGAATTGGAGGTAACTACTGTGGACAACTATTTAGAGGTATCTGCTAGACGATTATATGGTACTAAAGCAATGCTAACCAAAGTTCTGGTTCCCAAAGAAAGGCGTTTGTACCAGGAAGTAAAGGAAGAGCACGCTACATCTTTCATCAAGCACATTTTACTACCCACCACCCCCTCTGCAAAAGAACAGCTGATCTGAACTATGCTTAGGTGCTTAGTTACACAGTTAATTTACATTTTGACACAAGTTCCTTAGGTCAGAGCTGATTAGAATAATTTGAGGATCACTCGGAGAAACACTAGTCCAGAGTTTGAGAGAATTCTGAATTCAAGATATTAATTTAGAAGTATAAATTATATGAGCAATAGATGAGATACTGGAAGTATTAGCAAGTGCTAAGAGAAATCATGAGATGTGGGGGAAAAATCATTGAATTTTAAGGAGTGGGCATAGAGGAACACGGAAAATGAGTAGTCATGGACCATGAACAAGAAGGGCATACTGCATTGAAGAAAAATAGGAGAGAATTCTCAGAGGGAGGGCATGTCAGTTCACAGAATGAGTGATAATGCATGACATAATAATTAACTTACTTTTTAAGACAATGCTGGATATTTCTAAGCTAAAATTTGGGCTCCATAGTGCAGAGATGAGTATATAACACTAGAATGAAATAGAGGTAACACCACCTGCTTCATGTGCCAAGTTACTCTAACATTTACAGGAAGTGAGAGGAAATTTTAAGAAGTTCATCACTGTGAGTTATGCTTGTAAAACAGTTCAGTTTTCATCTCTGTCTTTCCATCTCTCTCCAGAGAGGTACTTGACCCTCCAGCCACTGAGCTTTTCCAGCGAGGTACACAGAGCTGGTGTTTATTGTCTGCTTCCTGCCCCCTAGGTTCAGGGTTTACCTTTCTCTGACCTGCTAAGTCAGTTAACATTTGTTCATCAGATTTCAACCCCAGTGTTTTTGACATTTCCTGTTTGTTGTGTTTTTTTCTCCAATTATCTTTTCCTTTCTAGACTCATTTTTGTTCCTCAGCATTTTAGTGAAGTTTGGGGAGAGTGCAAATATAAACATGTGCTAACGCCACCCATTTGCCTGCAAGTCCAAAGCTGTCATGTGAAGTAAATATATACTCATGCTGAAATTACAGTCCTGCCTTTTTTTCAGTGATAAGTCATTCTTCTCCCATTCCTTTTAACTCCTAACTTTTCTGTTCTAAAGCACATTTTCATTATTTTCCTATTTTTCTAAAATATATAGGTAGAACTTACACAGATAGTTCTGAAATCTACATTTCCTTGCTTCTCTTTGTCTGATTCTGATTAATATGATTTGATTTTTCTTGCCTTGCACAAGACACTGATTTAAGCCTCTGCCTTTTTCTCACATCGTGGTAGGACTACAATTTCTGTGTCTCTAAAACTTAAATGTGAAACTGCTATCGCTTATTGTCTATGCAATTTGTTTTACCCTTTTAAAAACTGAATTTCTGACATAAAAGACTACTTATTGTCTTCTCTTTCTCAGACTAAATAATCTTTCAGGTTTCCCTTAAATCTTTTTTTTTTTCCTTTTTGCTGATCTCACTAATTTCTGTATCTTTAAAAAGTACTGAAGTTAAATAGTGTTAGGAAGGACTCAGATTCAAAGCATCACATTTCTCTCCTTTCATAGCTTTTAAAAAGTAAAATGAACTCACTTAGTAGACTTTTAAGCAGTTATGCTCTGCATTGCCTTCTCATCCATTCTTCTTTGCTGTACCCTATAGACTACCTAAAATATCTGTATATTGTAGATCATTTATCATATAGTCCACATCATTTTGAGTAATTATTTGTTCTTAAAATGGGAAGCCATTCATTTATATTTCATGTCAAATATGAGCAAATGATCATACTCATGAAGAGTAGCTGAAAATATTTATTAACTGTGCTAGTCTCTGGAATACCACTTCTAGTATCTTGGTGTTTCCCTTCTGAAAGCATAACTGCAAATCATGTGCCTCATAGAATTTCTATAATCATCATCTACATAGCATACTTGAATAGCTAGAAAGATAAAGTGTCAGCTGCTTGTGAAATATATACTTTGAATCTATTCCAAAATTCAATTATACAGTGCTTAATTTCCAAGTAAGTCTAAGACTGTACTTTCTCATCTCCCTGAATTGGTCATTTGGCTTCTTTGTTGCATATGAAAAAAAGGGAGAAGTGGCACACCACTAGGTGACGTAGACTGTTGGTATTCATGCCACTAACAATATCATATCATTCAATTGGAAGCGATTGTGGAATAGACCCTGTCAAAAGTCAAGAACTGTTTACAGTTACTTGAAGTTATAATTACCACTGTTTGATCTACATTGAGATAAACAAAGAAGAGTAAAGAAGGGGAGGGGGAAGTAATATTTGGAGAGTGATTATTTTGATCCAGACACTGTGCTAGCTATTTTATGTATGTTACCTCATTTAATACACATGCCCATCCTTATAGACACTCATTTCTTTGTTTCTATTTGATTCTTAAAGACATTAAATTTTAGTATTTATTTAATACCCAATGCAGTTTAATAATTAAATTATATATGTGTGTTCTAAGATATATGTATATAAATTCTTTTCCCACAACAAATCTATGAGTGGTAGATGGAATTATTAGCATGATAATAAGTGAGGAAACCCCAAATCAGAAGTTTAGTAACTTGTTCAAATTAATAAATTTAGTAAGTCACATAGGTGGCTCTCTCTTACTCCAGAGCTCACACTGCTTCCACTGTACCATATTGTTTTCTCACACGCTGGTTAGTTTATCTTTTAATTTATTCCTTTACGTGAAATTTGGTATCTTTATTATTAACAGCCATTTAGCAAATTGTGTCAATATTTTTTCTGCTCTTTAAAGTTGCTAAGTGTTTATTCATCATCATTGGGACTGATCGTTTTGTAAGTAAGCAGTTCCACAAATATACTCTAGTAGTAATAATATAGTTGGTAGTAATAGTTGTAGTCATAGTGTATACTGTAAGGATGTGGCATCTGCATGGTTTTAAATATAGCTTACAGTATATTCATAATTTGGTTCCTGGTACATAAATAAATGACTTTGATTTATAGTTACAATGATAATATCTTCATCACTGTGTATCATTTATAAATAGAATATTCTGCTTGTATTACGTTGTTATCCATGTTTTAACTCTTTGACCTATGTAGGTAAAATTTGAGGTGCTACACAGAATAGCATGAGTTTCCCAGTCCTGAAATTTTTTACTCTTAGTCTTGTTTTCCACAGAATTATTAATGAAAAAACACCCTTCGTTTATTCGCATATTCTCACGATATGGCACTTTGAAGATGTCTTTTAGTTCGTACTCACATTTCATAGCTAATGTTGCAAAGCAAACACTCCTCGCTGTGTTATTTATTGATGCTTAAAGGTTCAATGAATTATTCAGCCCCTTTACCCTTCTTGCTTTGCTGCACACCTATCAAGTTTTCAGAGCAGTTTCATATCAATAAATTTGTTCTTGCTTTGCAGCTCCAATTTCATGCTTGGCCTTTCCTAAACGACATACAAGAAAAATAAATAACCAGAAGGAATGAAATATGTATACAAATTGCTTTAAATAACTCAGTATCCAAATCAAAGTTCCCAAGGGTTTTAAAAATTAAGACATGAAAGCAAGACTTCAAAAACAGGCTACGTGCAAATGTAATCAGTGAAAGACTTGTTAACATGCAATCTGTGGAGAGTGACACGTCTTCATAGGCATGTTGTACTCAGAATTGAAAACACTCTTAACAAGTAAGTCCCTAAGAGTTCAAGGACTCACTGCCACTTTGTATCTTATCTTGTCACATACACACAAAGAGGCGGACAACAAAGGAATGAATGGCTAATCTAATCAGAATGAACAGGCAATTCTAATAAAATGGCAGTCTGAGGTAAGAAGTCAAGAACTTCAGTATTTCTGGTTCCTGTAAAAAGGAAACCACCCATGTTTATACCTACTTCAAATTGTCGACTGTCAAATCCGGAAAATTTATTTTCATTGATAAGAAAATAGTATCAAGGTCTTTTCATCATAAAAAATAAAGTGATTTTAATATGAGCGAGGCCATTCATGCTGTCCAAAACATGTGTGTCAAAGTACAAGAGTAAAAATTTGCTCTATCTTCAGCCAAAATTCCATTTGGATTTCAGTGAGAAAATATATTATTTCCCAGTGTATTAGATTTATTGATGACAGTATCTCTCTCTTTTTCAAAATACTGAACCAAGTATAAACAATAAGCACACTCCCAAGAATGTGTTTCCATCCATCCATCAACCCATTCAATTTTCATCAAACATACAGTTTTTAATGTCCCAGATGAAATAAAAAAGGAAGAAATAAAAACGAATAAAAGCGTCCTGTTCCTAAAAGGCTCATAGTTTATTAAGAAAACAAAGATAATAAAATAAGTACTTTTGAGTGGTGCAGACATTATGTTGTATCTTCATATCGTTTCCTTTTTTTAAAATTTTTATTGATGCATAAGTATAGCTGATTTACAGTGTTGTGTTACTTTCTGCTCTACAGCAAAGTGAATCAGTTATACGTATACATATATCCACTCTTTTGTTTTCCTGTATAGGCCATTGCAGAGTATTGAGTAGAGTTCCCTGTGCTATACAGTAGGTCATTATTACTTGTCTATTTTATGTATAGTAGTCTGTATAAGTCAATCCCAATCTCCCAGTTTATCCCTCTGCCCCTTTCCTCCCTGGTAACCATAAGATTGTTTTCTGCATCTGTAACTCTATTTCTGTTTTGCAAATAAGTTCATTTGTACCATTTTTTAGATTCCACATATAAGCAATAGCATATGATATTTGTCTTTCTCTGACTTACTTCACTCAGTATGGCAATCTCTAGGTCCATCCATGTCCCTGCAAATGACATTATTTCATTCTCTTTTATGGCTGAGTAATATTCCATTGTATATATGTACCACATCCATTCCTCTGTCGTTGGACATTTAGGTTGCTTCCATGTCCTGGCTATTGTAAATAGTGCTGCAAAGAACATATAGTTTCATTTTAAAATATTCTTTCTTAAACAAGGCATTGGCAACTTAACATTTTCAATAGAATCAATGTTTTTTTGTTTGTTTCAATGTGTGTTAACACACATGCTATTTTTTAGTGACTTTTTTTTTTAACCTAGAGTGAATCCACTTGTTTAGTACAATAGGAAGGTTTCTGCACGTGAAAATAGGAAAATTCTAATCTTTAGGATAACTTTACTGAACTATCATCTAATTTAGCCATTCACCAATGACTACCTGCAAATAGCTCAACATCTAAGAATAAGGAACAAGGTAGGTTCCTTTATTAAATTCCATGCAGTAGGTCATTTAAATTATCTTATTTAATTTAATACTCAGAATAACTGCTTGAGATTGATATTATCACCTCCATATTATATATGAAGAAACTACATGTTTCCTTGTTTTGTGTTCCCCAGAAGCTGACCCTGAGATAGATGGGGAGTTCAAGTAGTTTATTTAGGAGCTAATCTCAGGAAATGCCAGGAGGAGAGTGGAGAAATGAAAGAGGTAAGGAAAGAGAGGTGTTAAGAGTGAGATTTTAGGCACTTACAGTGTAGGTAATTGGAGTTCAATCTTACTGAGGAACTTTGGGTGATAGTACATAGAGCAAGCCTCAGCTATCTCATCTTAGGGAACAAAGAGCTGGGAACTTTATCCGCTAAGGCTTTGTTTCTCACTGCTGCACTGCTGTTGGAGTTGAGGCAGCGCTTCCAGCTTGCCCAGCGCAGAGGCAGATTGTGCTCAGGCCAGAAAAAAAACCCTCAGGCCAAAAGTGCAGTAAGAATTCTTTAACACAGAGGTGGATGGGTATGACACGTGGAGCCTCACCTGCATTCAGGGTAAAGAGAATTGTTAAATAATGCTGTTTAAAACCAGATAACAATATTGGCAACAGAAATCAAACCAAGTGGGAAGCAAACAAACAAAAAGTAAATAGTTTCTTTTCTCCTTCTCATTCTCTGGACAAATTTTTGGAACCTTTAACCTTTTATGGAGACAGAGTTTCAAATATGTTTCTAGTTTCTACTATGAAAATAGTAAAATGTCATTAAAAGCACTTTGCATGTACTAGTGCAATTCAGCATACTTCCATTACCATAAATTATACAACAAGCACCTATTGAATACTGACTCTCATGAGGGAAGATTAAATTGTGTATCTAAGAGCGAACAACTTGCCTGTATCAGACAGTTTTTTTTTTTTTTTTTTTTGCAGTTTTGTGATGACTTCTTTGGTTATAGGCAATCATATTGCATTCAATGTTGACTTGCATTCAACCTTTTAAAATACCTCTACCTTTTTCTTTTTTTTTTTTTTTTTTGGTACTGAATCCTACCACCTCACAAACTTTTGTTTCAAGGTCTTAAATTTCTTCTTAAATTTGCTTTGCCTGTAATCTAAAATAGGTATTCATAGTTATCTTAATAATTTTCTCTCTTTGCTGCTAGTTTCGCTCCTGGGGCGATCCATAATTTTTACGGCCTGTCTCTAGAGCCTTTATAATTTCTATGTGCCTTGTGTTTGTGAAGACCAACGTATGTAACGTTCAGAGAGAAACAAAGGAAAATGTTACATATCACAATGGCAGGATGATACAGCAGTTAGGGTAGTCCTTATGTAAAATGCCTGTTTTTGAAGTTATTACTTTAAGAATTCTGATCAGACATGATGACTTTCAAAGGAGTAAGCCAACCATGATCTGCTCCTGCGTTTTATCTGCAAAAGTAACAATAATAGAGGTCCTCAAATCAGAGCTGAAAGTTTACAGTTCATATACTCTGTCTATTCCTGGCACCTTATTCACTGTGGGCAAAACAGTTTCCATCTATGTACATCATACTCCATGTTGACAGGACAGTCACCTGAAGCTTAAGCAAATGCTCTTCATTTGGCTCTTCTCTGGATTTGTGTGAAAACAGTCAAATACGTTGGCTAAGACAAAAAGTATCATCTGCAGCAGTGAGTCTCAGTAAAATTTTTTCCAACCTCAATAAAGACTAAACAGTCATCCTAATGAATTCGTCATTAGGAACAATTAAACGGTTCATCTTTGATGCAGACATTTATTTGAACGATTTTAATTGCCATTTAACATGCCCTCATGTTGTCCAGTTTATTCATCTTAGTACCTTTTAACCTTCATTTACATAATTTTTGCTGTTCTATTTACCTCCATTCATTGTAGGTCATTAATGAGATTGAATTGACGCTGACATTTCCAGTGAGACTTATTTTTATATTCTTTTTCCAGATTGAGATGTTTCTGTGGTTTTCCAAGTTTTCTTTTTAAGCCAATGAAGTTCCCTTCCCATCTCCATATGTTCTATTTAGAAAGACTTTTAAAAGTCATTTTGAAAACCTTTATTCCAATTACAAATACAGTATTTTATTCTTCCCAGGTAATGCTTTTTATGCCTTCAGAATTTTATAACAACCTGAAGTGTGGTGTGATCAATGAATATTACTGTAAAGTAAACGATTTAGTCATTTATTTTTAATAATCCTCATATAAATGTAACTGAAAGTCTTTTATTTTATGTTCTCTAGATGCCTGCAAAATGATGAACATATTAACAGCAAAATTCTTTGAAAAATTTTCTTAACCTAACCATAATTGATAGAATAATTTGACTGGAGAAAGGAGATACAGCAAATGCCTCATCATTTTTATCAGGTTTTTTTTGTGTGTGTGTTTGTTTTTAACTTGAAATTCATCAGCATCTCCTCTTTCCATTAAGGTTACATAGTCAAACACTTTGTAGGAAATCGTAATGTTATTCCTACTGGATTGTTGGATTGAATTTAGAAGGAAGATGACAATTTAAGTTTCACTTATTGAAACCTAATGTTTTTTCCCATTTGAAACATTAAATACTCTCTACTGTTTCCAACATGCATGTAATAACGTGAAGGGCAATATGAGTTGACAGGGAATAGAGAATGAAATTTACTTAGATCATTGTTTGATCTGCCATGAAGAAATTTTAAAGGCCTTTTTTACGTTCCCTGCTTCAAAAACTTGAATGAGCTTCATGGAAAATACACTGGGCATGTGTGCTTTTATGTTTTGGTTACTTAAGTCTTTTGCAAACTGAAGAACTTGTTTCTGCAAAAGAAGTTTCTCAGGTAGCAAGTGCTCAACCGTGCTAATGATAATAACTAGAGTTTCTTTAGAAAACTTAAGTATTCTACGACTTATTTTATTATGGCAGATGAAATTAAGGAACAAATTAAAGGGGACAAAGGCAGCAGGATTGTATAATTTTATTGTTGCCTTCATGTAATTTATCGTGTTTCTTCCCCTAGATTGTGATTAATAAGGTTATCAATTTATTAATTATCTTGATCATTTTAACAGCCTCTTTCTAAATCTTTTATTGGCATATATCTAACAAACATGATTTAAGATAATGTTTAATCACTAAATAAAATCTATAGAACTTTATTGAGAAAATAGTGTACATTTAGAAGTTAAGGTTTTAGTGATCTTAGTAATAATATGCTAACTAGTATATTGCTTGGTGAATGGAGTACTTTAAATCCTCAACTGAGATGATTACAGTTATGTGGATTAATTATCTGTTGTCAGTTTGAAGATTTGTAATAGTTATATAATTTTGCATAATTCTGTGAATGTTGCTGTAGTATAGATTCTTGAAAATATCATCTCACTGATGATTCTCTTCCTGGGCTCTTTTAAATTTTTTTAAATGTTCTTTTTATAACATTTCGCTGTGGAAGAATAATAGCTGCATCTAGAGAAGAAAGGCTTGGATGTTTTAAATTCTGGCTCTTATACCAATTTCTGGTAAGAAATTAAGGCCAGTTGGTATGGCTGCTCTAGGTGATTTCTTAAGCCATTTCCACATCTAGAATTTTTTGATAAGAAATTACTTTCCTTCTAAAGAACCTGCAGTGGCTTCCTGTTTCTTCTATGTGACTTAATACATCTAACCTACTTTTCTGGGACTTTGAAAGCCTTCAGGAATCTCATATCACCCTCTAGAGAAACCTATCCAGAGCTTTTTAACCACTAAACCCCTATATGTGTTTTTCTTTTTGCTCTTGCCTAGTATTTTTAGTATTCCCTTCCCTTTTTCTGTGACTTAATTTATGTGCACAGTGGTGTAATTTAAAGACCTTGTATGTGTATTTATTTTAGTAGCAAACACATAGTTATTTGCGATTTTTTTTTCTTTCTCATAAGGTTGTGAGTCTTTTGAGAGTTTGAAAATGAGAGTTTTCATTTATTTTTGTATCCTCCCCCTACTAAAACTAGAGCTCCTGGCACAATAAAACTGTTTTGAATGAATGTAGTAGCCAGGATTTTGACCTTCATGATCTCTGCCACCTGCTATTATAGTGTAAATGTGTTGCTACACAGCAAAAGGAATTTTGCAGATGGAATTAGGTTGCTAATTAGCTGACCTTAAAATAGGGAGATTATCATGGATTATCCAGATAGGCCCAATGTAATCTGTTGGGCCCTTAATAGCAGATGAGGATGACAGAACAGCCAGAGAGCAGGAAGTTAGATGGGAAGGGAGGTGACCTGAATTATGAGAAGGACTTGACCACTTTTTGCTGGCTTTAAAGATAAAGGGGAGCAAGGGTAGGCTACATTACAAACTGGGAACTGCTCCTGGCCAAGTCCAGCATGGAAGCGGGACCTACTCCTCCTAGCGTGCAGACCTGAATTTTGCCAAGCTTTGTGTGCCTGGAAGTAGATTCTCCCCCGAGAGGCTCCAGTGAAGAAGGTAACCCTGCCCACAAATTGATTTTAGCTTAGGGAGCTTCATGTTGGACTTCTGACATTCAGAATTGTGAGGTAATAAATTTTTGTGTTGTTTTAAACTAAGTATGTGATAATTTGTTACAGCAGTAAGAGAAATCCTTACAATGAATTAATACTTATATGGTTGAATATCTTTTCTCCTACCTTGGCCTTTACCTTGGACATTATTTCTCTTCCTTCAAGTGTCCATATCTATCCTTTTAGGCTCATCTTAGTCACACCACACCCCAGGAACCTTCTCTGATTCCAGCTTGAACTGGTCATGTCTTCCTCTGACTACTGTAATGCTACTGTACCACACTACTGTTGTATTTTGTGTTGCCTTATTGCCTAATTGTAAGTTATACTTATGGATCACACCGTTCCATACTGTTGCATAATAATTTTGTGTGCATGTATTTTTTTTCCATGTGGATTTGCAAGCATAGCTTTAGGAGGAGAGTAGTGCTTATGAAATACTAATTGATTCTTTTTTCTAATTTTTAAAATATTTTAATCAAATGATGATGATTATTAAATGCTTTCAAAAATTACAGTATTTTGAGACAGATTCTGGCCTTGACTTTGTAGGTAAAAGAAATGCATTAAAAGAGAAGGATCTGGGCTTCCCTGGTGGCGCAGTGGTTGAGAGTCCGCCTGCCGATTCAGGGGACACGGGTTCGTGCCCCGGTCCGGGAAGATCCCACATGCCGCGGAGCGGCTGGGCCCGTGAGCCATGGCCGCTGTGCCTGCGCGTCTGGAGCCTGTGCTCCGCAACGGGAGAGGCCACAGCAGTGAGAGGCCCGCGTACGGCAAAAAAAAAAAAAAAAAAAAAAAAAAAAAAGAGAAGGATCTTGAAGGACATCCAGTAAACCACCAAAAAGAATCCAAGCATATACAATCAAAACATACACAACCAATTTATAGCAGTAGGTCTAGTTCAAGTGCTGTGACAGTAAAGCAGCTGGTGTTAGCAGTGGATAAATAATTTACATAGGACTGAAAGGCAGTTAGGCCAAAGATTTTTGGAAAAAAATCAATGTCAACTTTTTAAGATGTAAGATTTTCAAATAAATGGAAATGTGCAGTTGTGGCTACTGAAAATTAGGACAACATTCTCTGTGTACTTTTACACTAGAAAATGGAACAGTTGTGAATAGAATAATAATGACTGAACTCTTTTTTTATTCCATTGGAAAAACATGCTGAAGCATCTGATTTTTTTTTTTTTTTCTTTTTCTTTTTTTCTAAAAATATACCAAAGTAGGTCTGGCTGATGATGGAGAAAGAATGTAGGCATCATTTGGAACCTAATAATCAAAGGTCCGTTTAACAAAAATAGGTGGAAGTGGCCCATAATATTTCTTCTTATCCAAAGAACAGGCTTGAAGCTGACTTCTAACATATAGCTTATGAGTCCAGGGAATTTATTTTTTAGGTAGTGCCACAAATAATGCGGACAGCCTTTAGAATTGAAAGCAATTACTTGTACTTTCATCTGAATAGTTTCTCCCTATTTACTTATATTACCAGAGTTTTTAAAAATATAAATTCTAGCCTATGAAAAATTTCTTGGCCATCTGTCTCAAAAGATGTTCTAAGAAAACAAAAGAAAATGCATCCAAGTCAACCAAGTGTGTCCCTATTTTGTGCGTTATTCATGTTAGACTCAGAGGAGAGAGCAGGCAGAGAGAGGCCATATATAAGGGTATTGATGTGGTCTGATCACCAGAAAGCCTGTAAGGTAGCTACAGACCTGTGTAAGAAAATGATGGCAAAGAGAACATGACATTATTCTAATAGGTGCTAAATATTTTTACATAATCTATACTGTTAGCTCATCAAGAATGAGGACCATTTGTCGTCTTTGAATTCCCCAGTTTAGGTGCTCAGTAAATATTTGTTCATAAATGAGAACAGAATGTGTTCAAAGGTGGGCTAGATCACTCCAAGAGGGCTTTCTGAACGAGCAGATCTTAAGAAAAGCCTTGAGGGATCGGCAGAATCTGAGTTAGTTTCTGGAATGTCCTCCTTCATTTACCCCCTCCCATCCTACTCAAACCTTCAGTATCTGGGTCAACAGTTTTCTCAGTTCTGTGGAGCAATTTTGTTATTTCCCACACAAAATTATCCATACCGTCTTCACTGATTCACGATCATTCACTTTTATCAACGTTTTCTAGCTGTGTGTCCTTGGGAAGTTATTTAAGCACGCTATGCCTCAGTGTTCTCGTTAGAAACATAAAAATAGTTTCTGTCTCATAGGATTATGGTAGTGCATGCGTTTCTACATCTAAAGCACTTAGAACAATGTTTGGCACATAGTAATTGCTCTAGAACTGCTAGCTTCTATTATAATGATGTTTTATTTTTGATGGGCTGATATCGTGAAATCCAAGCTCATTAAGAGTAAAATATGCCTTATTTCCACAGGATAAACATAATCTCTCGTACAATATAGGTGATTAGTAACTATCCTTGAATTGGTTTGATTATGTAGAGAAAGAAAATGTTTCATATAAAAGAAACAGTAAATTACCACAGGAGCTGATAAATCATTTTTGGAGGTTATTTTTATGCATGTGTGATTGTGGTGGCATTTTTATACCATAGTTCTTGTCTATCATTTACATGTAACAGAATCTTAAACATTTTCATCTTTAAAAAAAAATGGAAGGAAATGCTTCTGTGAAAGTTTGTGTTAGGAAGATTTTGTTTTTCTTTCCATCAGAATATCATATTTAACATACAGTAAAATCTCTTGACATCCCAAGCATGTAGTAATTATATGTTCTTGTAAATTGCCTGGGAATTAAACTTACCATCAAAAGCATTGTGATTAATATGAAATGTATATTTTAATTTATCCTATAGAAGTAACAAAGTACTGTAATTAAATAACAGTAATTGAGGAATTATCTTCCAAATGGTCCCCAATAAGACTGAGCCCAATCCAACTTTTATCCTAAGCTAAAATTCTCATTAGAATCAAGATAAGCAGTGCATTGTCATGAAAAGTCAAGAAAATTCACCATAATGTTCTACACAAAAATATTCAAAAATTTAAAAAATTACAGTCTATTCTATTTAATACTAATTGTATTTTGCAACCTAAAAGATAAAATGTTTGTAATTTTTAAAAGTATTTTTAATTGAATCCCAAATGTTAATTATTGATTTCTGATCTGTTTATCCACGTATGTACATGTGTATGAATATTTTGGATACTTTATATTCTTCTGAAAAAATTTGGAAAGTAAAACAGATTTTAAATTTATGTTTAAAAATAATGTGCTAGATACCAAACACATTACATTTCTTGAGCGCTAACTATGAGACAGGCACTCTTATAGGTGATTTAGATCTCTGTTTAAACAAAAAAGTTTTTTAATCACCATCTTCATCCAATTCCCCCTCTCCCCAGTCCCCTGCCTTTGGTCTCTTTTTCTATGAATTTGTTTGTTCGTTTGTGTTTGGAAGTATAATTGATCTTCAACACTATGTTAGTTTCTGGTACACAACATAGTGATTTGATATTTCTATATATTACAAAATGATCACCGCAGTAAGTCTAGATACCATCTGTCAGCATGTAAAGATATTACATTATTATTGACTATATTCCCTACACTGTGCATTTTATTCCCATGTCATTTATTTTATAACTGATAATGTGTACCTTTTAATCTCTCTCACCTATTTCAGTTATCCCCCACGCCCATCCCCTGTGGCAACCACCTGTTTGTTCTTTCTATGACTCTATTTCTTTTCTCATGTTTGTTCATTTATTTTGTTTTTTATATTCCATGTATAATTGAGATCACGTAGTATTTCTTTTTATCCACCTGACTTAATCATTTAGCATAATACTTTCTAGGTCCATCCATGGTATTGCAAATGGCAAGATTTCATTATTTTTATGGCTAATATTCCATTGTATATACATACCACTTCTTTATCCATTCATCTATCTCTGGGCACTTAGGTTGCTTCCATACCTTGGCTATTGTGAATAATGCTGCAATGAACATAGGGATGCATGTATATTTTCAAATTATTGTTTTAGTTTTATTTGGAAAAATATACAGAAGTGGAATTGCTGCATCTTATGGTAGTTCTATTTTTAATATTTTGAGGAAGCTCTATACTGTTTTCCATAGTGGCTACACCAATTTACATTCCCACCATCAGTGCACCAGCGTTCCCTTTTTACCAGGTCCTCACCAACACTTGTTATTTGTGTCTTTTTAATTAGAGCCATTCTGACATGTATGAGGTAATGCTCATTATGGTTTTGATCACTATTTTCCTGATGATTAGTGATGTTGTGCACCTTTTCATGTGTCTGTTGGCCATCTGTATGTCTTCTTTGGAAATATGATTATTGAGGGCCTTTGCCCAATTTTTTAAATAGAGTTGTTGATTTTCTTCGTGTTGAGTTCTTTGTATATTTTGGATTTGTCATTTGCAAATATTTTTTCCCCTTCAGTAGGTGGCCTTTTTATTTTGATGATAGTTTCCTTGGCCTTTTTATTTTGATGATAGTTTCCAAAAGCTTTTTGTTTGATTTAGTCCCATTTGTTTATTTTCGCCTTTGTTGCCCTTGCCTGAGGTGACAGAACCCCCCAAATATTGCTAAGGTATTACTAATAATGTCAGCTGGTAGACAGGGCTAGGTACTACATAACTGGCTGCTTGATCTGTGGGTCTCAGGGCTGGTGCTGACCAGATGGTGGGCAGGGCTAGGTCCTAACACTGACAGTCTGGAGGAAGAAATCCAAAGTGGCACCAGCCAGCACCACTGTCCTCGTGGTGGAATGAGCTCCCCCAAATGGCTGCAACCAGCATTTATTTCCCAGTGGCCTCCTGACTTTCTGGGAGCCTTCTCCAAGATCAGCAAATGGGTCTGAACCCAGACTCCTTTCAGATTACTACTTCTGCACTGGGTCTTGGAGCCTGTGAGATTTTGTATGAGACAGAGCACAATCTCTGTTTCCTACAGTCCTCTAGCTCTCCCACATACAACCCCACTGGCCTTCAAAGCCAGACATCTGGAGGCTCATCTTCCCAGTGTAGGACCCCTGGGCTGGGGATCCCAGTGTTGGCCTTGGACCCCTCGCTCCTAGGGGGCACCAATGCAAGTGTGACTATCCTCCTGTTAGTTGGTTGCCTTCCTGTGGTGTGTGGGGCTTAATTATACTGCGTCTTTGCCCCTCCTACCCATCTCCTTGTGATTCCTTCTTTATATGTTTAGTTATAGAAAATCTTTTCTGCTGGTCTTCAGGTTGTTTTCATTGATAGTTGCTTTGTAAATTAATTGTAATTTTGGTGTACCCACAAACAGAGGTGAGCTCGGGGTCTTCCTACTTTGCCATCTTGGCCACACCCCTTTCAACTATTTTTTCAAGAGAACGCATTTAATTGTTTCTTCTTATTCAGTAGTTCTAACTGAGGCAAATGGCTCAGACCCATACCTAATCCTCTCTGGACCCTGCAACAGTTCTTGAAATACTTGTGCAGACCCACAAAACTCTGACTTCTACAGATATCTTCTCATGAATAAGGTCAGATGACTTTAACTGACTAACTGTCTTAGAGAAACTTTAAAAGAGGTTCCTATGCCCACTGCCGCCTTGCATGATTCTGCATCTTGAAAGACTCTTTTTCTTCTTCAATTTCTCCAGACCTAAAGGCCTGTGGCCTTTTTCATGTGCCTGGATCACACTACTTTTCTTGATGACTCCTTACCAAGTGATGGAAGGGTGTTAAAGTTATAGTCTTAGGTAACTTATTTAAACTCCATCACAACCCTATAAATACTTTTATGACCACCATTTTCTGGTTAAGGAACTGGGGCATAGTTAAGTAACATCAGATAGAAATGGATTAATGGAATCAGAACTCTAGTAACTAGTTCCAGAATCCAGGCTCTTAACCCCCATGCTAACTATCTTCATGCAAGTAGAAAATTGATATGAAAGACTAAAGTTTAAAGTTGTTTTTCTATGAATCGTCAAAGAACACCATCAACACTATTATTTAATAAGATTACATTTTAAAACAGCATTTTTAAATGGAAAACATTTATTTCTCCAAGTAATAGGTCAAAAGTGAATAAAAGTTACCCGTGGCCCATTTTGCTGTGTGTTCTGAAAAGTGTTAACCAGTTTTCTCAGTTTGTGATTCACCTAGTACATAGCGTCATGAAACATACATTGTTTTCAAGAGCACATATTTGAAATTCTTACTTTTTAATAGAGTAAGTATAATCCCAAATTTGATGGGCATTCTGTGCCAAGAACTGCAAACCTGTGTGGTCCTGAATCAGTCATTTTGGACTCAAATTTCCTGTCTCTCATATTACCTCATCAGACTCCATAAATTCTAGACTGATTTTAGAAGGTTACTTAGGGTTATACAATGGAGGCAGCACAGAAGAGTAGAAAAAATGTACACTTTGCACGTAGAGGGCCAGATTCTGACTTTTATTTTGGTGGGGTGGAGAATACTGAGGAAGTCACAAATCTCAACATTTATCCCTGTAAAATGGGGATGAAAATAACCTACTTTACAGAATTGTTGTGAGAATTAACTTAAGTAGCTAGTCGATACTCAATAAAAGTTAACTATTATTCTTATAAAAATTATATGATTATTTTATTTACTGTAAAAATATATCTTTGATCCAACTACAAATAATGATTTGCGATGGAGTTTAGTACTAGGGGAACTTAATTTAAATAACTGACATTGAATTTTAAATGATCTGGTGAGATTTAAATGGTTTTGTTAGTATGTTTTAAATCTGCTTGACTGAATGTATGTGTGAATAAATATAAATACCATGCTTAGTCAGGAATGTAATTTTAATTAAGCTCCTAATGCCCCTAATGTCCCAACTGTCCGGAAGGTGATTCACATCTTGGAAGGGTGGATAAGTAGTTCAACACTCATTTTCAATCCAACTTGAGTTTTTCTGTTTCATTTTCTTCTAACAAAATTGGATTTGGTGATACTTGACAACTAAGATTTTGTTTATCCTGCTGTAAAGGTAGGCTAGTAAAGTAGATCTCCACAGGATTTATAGTCTTGGTTATAGCATTTTAGAGCCATATAAAAATGCATATTAAAATAGTCTTTCTTCATTGCTTTCTATAAGCAATATTACTCTGTCTTTGGTATTGAAATTTGAGAACCTGAACCATAATTTTATACGTTGTCCATTTTTATAATGAAATAGAGTGAAACAAAAAGGTCTGGACTCTTGTGAGTCTTTATGGATAACATTTATTCTACAATTACAAAAACGTAGTGGACTGGTAAACAAATCTGAGTCTTTATAATGTGGCTAATATACATGCCTTGCTATTGGAAAATTAAACATCCTAAAATTGGAGTCCTTTATAGTCTTAATCCATTTGGGTTGCTATAGCAAAACACCACAGACATACTGGGTGGCTTATTAACAACAGAAATTTATTTCTCATGGTTCTGAAGGCTGCAAGTCCAAAATCAAGGTGTGGCCAGGTTCAGTGTTTGGTGAGGGCCTGCTTTATGGTTCATAGATGGCTGTCTTTTTTTTCTGTGTCCTCACATGGCAAAAGGGTATGGGAGCTATCCGGGATCTCTTTTATAAGGACACTAATCTCATCCATGAAGGCTCCACCCACATGACCTAAGTACCTTTCAAATGCCCCACCTCCAAATAACATACCACTGGGGATTAGGTTTCAAGATACAAATTTTCAGGTAGGAGGACACAAATATTTAGTCTATAGCATTTACTAATTAGAATTAATAGAGTTTAAAATAAGACTGTGTCCCAGAGGATGATCAGATTATTCAGTTTGTAGTACATCACGACTGATGATCCAGGTACAGTCTTCAAATTCCATCTTCAGATCTCTCATCAAACCCTCACATTGTTTATTTTCAATCCACCCTTTATGCTATGGGTATATCTATGGATTATATATGCTTTTTAATGTTAATGAGTATAGCTCCTTTTCTGTGTTTATCATTTATGTGTTTTAGATTTGTTCGTGTTGACAATGTATAGTTATCTGGTTTTGATTCATTATTGCATTTCACTGTTGTTTGGAATTCTGGCCAACAAAAAACAATTATAATCCTATTGTCCATTTATTATTTTTCAAATCTTTATAAGTGCGAACAATGTTGTAATCAACATCCTCTGCTTTTTTTTTTAATTGAAATATAGTTGATATATAGTATGATGATAGTTTCAGGTGTACTACAATAGTGATTTAACATTTGCGTATATAATGACCATGATAAATCTAGTAACAATCTGTCTTCATATAAAGTTATTACAATATTATTAACCATATTCCTTATGCTGTATATTACATCCCCATGCCTTATTATTTTTTAACTGGACATTTGTACCTCTTAATCCCTTCTCCTATTTCACCCTTCAATGCCCTTCCCTCTGGTAACGTTTCTTCTCTGTATCCATGTGTCTGTTTTCATTTTGTTTTATTTATCTGTTTTTTTATTTTTTAAATTCCACTTATATGAGATCATACCATATTTGTCTTTTCCTGTCTCACTTATTTCACTTAGCAAAATACCCTCTACATCCATCAGTGTTGTTGCAAATAGTAAGATTTCTGTTTTGTTTTGTTATTTTTTTGGTTGAGTAGAGTGTGTGTGTGTGTGTGTGTGTGTATATCTATATCTATATCTATTTATCTATCTATCTATCTATGTATACCACATCTTCTTTATCTACTCATCTATCAATGGAAACTTAGTTTGCTTCTATATATTGGCTATTATAAATAATGTAGTGAACATTGGTGTACATATGTATTTTCCAATTAGTGTTTTTGTTTTCTTGATGTAAATTTCCAGAAGTAAAATAGTTATGTAATATGGTATTCCTATTTTTAATTTTTTGAGGAACCCCCATGCGGATTTCCATAGTAGCTGTACTAATTTACATTCCCACCAGTAGTATACCAGGGTTTGCTTTACTCTACATCCTCACCAACATGAGTTATTTGTTGTATTTTTGATTATAGCCATTCTGAGAGGTGTAAGATTATACTCATTGTGGTTTTGACTTCCATTTCCTTGTTGATTAGTAATGTTGAACATCTTTTCATTGGTCTGTTGAGCATATGTGTGCCTTCTCTGGTATAATGTCTATTCATGTTCTCTGCCCATTTTTCATAGGGTCGTTTGTTTTTTGAAGTTGAGTTGTATGAGTTCTTTGTATATTTTAGATATTAACACCTTATTGGATATATTGTTTGCAAATATGTTCTCTCATTCAGTAGGTTCCCTATACTGATAGTTTCCTTTGCCTGTGCAGAAGCTTTTTAGTTTGATATAGTCCCATTTGTTTAATTTTCTTTTGTTGCCCTTGCTTGAGGAGACAGATCCAAAAAAATACTGCTAGGACTTACGTCAAAGAGCATACTGCCTATGTTTTCTTCTAGTAGTTTTATGGTTTCAGGTCTTAATTGAAGTCTTTAAACCATTTTCAGTCTCTTTTTGTATTTGGTGTGAGAAAATAGTCTAGTCTGATTCTTTTTCATGTAGCTGTCCAGTTTTCCCAACACCACTTATTAAAGAAGTTGTCTTTTCCCTACTGTATATTCTTGCCTCCTTTGTTTTAGATTAATTGACCATATAAGTGTGAGTTAATTTCTGGGCTCTCTATTCTGTTCCATCAATTTATACATCTGTTTTGTGCCAGTACCATACTATTTTGATTACTGTGGCTTTGTAGTGTAGTTTGAAATCAGGGAGCATAATGACTCCAGCTTTCTTCTTTCTCAATATTGCTTTGGTATTTGGGGTCTTTTGTGTTTCTATACAAACTTTAGAATTATTTGTTCAAGTTCTGTGAAAAATGCTATTGGTATGTTGACAGGGATTGCATTCTGTAGATTGCCTTGGGTAATATGGTCATTTTAACAATATTATTTCTTCCAATCCATGAGCATGGCATAACTTTCCATTTGCTTGTGTCATCTTCAGTTTCTTTCATCAGTGTCTTACACTTTTCCAAGTATAGGTCTTTGACCTCCTTGGTTAGATTTATTCCTAGGTATTTTATTATTTTTTAAATTGAAGTATAGTTGATTTACAATATTATATTAGTTTCAGGTGTACAGGTTAGTGATTTCAGTATTTTTGAAGGTTATATTCAATTAAAAGTTATTATAAGATAATGGCTATAATTTCCTGGGACCCTCTTTGCTTCCTGGACCTAGAAGTCTGTTTCTTTTCCCTGGTTAGGGAAGTTTTCAGCTATTATTTCTTTAAATAAGTTATCTGCCCCTTTCTCTTTCTCTTCTTCTGGGACCCCTGTGATGCAAATGTTAGTCTGTTTGTTATTGTCCCAGGGATCTTTCAAACTATTCTCTTTTTTTTTTTTTTTTTGCGGTACGCGGGCCTCTCACTGTTGTGGCCTTTCCCGTTGCGGAGCACAGGCTCCGGACGTGCAGGCTCAGCGGTCATGGCTCATGGGCCCAGCCGCTCCATGGCATGTGGGGTCCTCCCAGACTGGGGCACGAACCCGTGTCCCCTGCATCGGCAGGCGGACTCTCAACCACTGCGCCACCAGGGAAGCCCATATCCTCATTTTTTAAAATTCTTTTTTCTTTCTTTGTTCACCTTGGGTGATTTTCATACTCTGTCTTCCAGTTTGCTGATCCATTCTTCTGTATCATCTAATCTACTGTTGATTCCTTCTAGTATATTTTTAAAATTTTTCATTATTATATTTTTCAGCTCTGTGTGGTTCTTTATATTATCTAACTCTGTTGAAATTCTCACTGTGTTTATCCTTTCTATTCTCAAGTTAAGTGAACTTCTTTATGTTCATTACCTTTAACTCCTTCTCAGGTAGATTGCTCAACTCCATTTTGTTTAGGTCTTTTCCTTAGATTATGTCTTGTTCCATTTCCTGTGATAGGAATACCCAAGAGCTTTGTTTATAACCTGTCCTCTTAGATAGGAGTCACCCCAAGATTCTCCATGACTCAGCATACTGGTAAGAAGCATTGTCCAATGATGATGCCATCAGGTATTTCTGTACGAGTTTATATATTTTTTTTAACTTGAAAACAAAGGGTTTCTTCCTAATGTGACAATGACTATATTTTTGTCTTTGTTTCATGATATTCAATGAGTTTACCTGCTGGCGTACCCATGGACAATATCTAGTGTTTGGTAGCAGAAGCTGAGCATTTTTTATTAGTGTGACAGCACTCATCTAACACTCCTCATTCTACTTCAGTTGCATGACAAAAGTGCCTAAAACATTTAGGAAATACAAAGATAAACTTTCTTTTAAGTACTTAAAAGTAAATTGCTTCTCTTATTTTTCATCTTCTGAGAGTTAGAAGTTTGTTGGAAAATATTTCAGTACCATCTCATGCTTCTTAATATGTACATAGTATTAAAATTTGTGGATTATATATGGTTCTTTCCATATATTTTTAAAAACTTCTGAACAACTCAGAAATAGTCATCCTAATAATTTTGGTTAAATGCAAGGAAAAAATTTTACCCTATTTAAAGACTGTTTGAAATATTTCAACTAATTTTTTCTTCATGTAACAAGACTCAGTGTTCAGTTGGAGTTCATAGTTTTAGCTCCACTCTATATTTTGATTTTGTCTTACTTTCATTTGACTAAAAAGACTATGTTTAAAATTAAAAAAAAAAAACTGTGCCCATGTTATTATAATTTTAATACAACCTCATAAGTGAAAGAGAGACACTTATGCCAGAGTAGTAGGAGAACGTTCCATGGTTTAGCTATATTTGAGCTATAGTCTTTTTTTCTGGTTTCTTTACAGCCTATTTTGGCCCCTTCAATCAATTCTGATCACTGAGGGTTGAATAATTATGATACTAGGCCCCTTAAAGGATACCAATGCTTCCTGTTTCTCTTGAGGTAAAGATGAAAATTTTAAACATTAAATACAAAATTCAGAATATTCTCAACCCCTACTTGCTTGTGGGTCTTACTTCATGTCATCTTCCTTCTTACTTTCTATTCTGTATGCACACTGCATTTATTTCAGTTCCTCAAAACATCTTTCTTGTTTATTTATTTATTTATTTATTTTTTGCGGTACGCGGGCCTCTCACTGTTGTGGGCGCTCCGGTTGCGGAGCACAGGCTCCGGACGCGCAGGCTCAGCGGCCATGGCTCACGGGCCCAGCCGCTCCGCGGCATGTGGGATCTTCCCAGACTGGGGCACGAACCCGTGTCCCCTGCATCGGCAGGCAGAACTCTCAACCACTGCACCACCAGGGAAGCCCTCTTTCTTGTTTAGTAGGACTTAAACAAGATTATATATGTAAATCACTTGCAACAGTGCATGGTATATACCAAACTTTTAATAAATGTACTATTATTTAGATATTTTGTCTAAGAACTTTTGAAGAAAGGAACTTAAAAGACTAATATCAAATCCCATCTTCTCCAGAAATCTTCTCATCGCTTTTAGCATCAAGTGAAGTTAATGTTTTTGGAGGTAGTAGGAAGTATGGGAAAGTTGATGATGATTTCAGATTTGGATTCTTTGAGTTTCTGCTACTTTAAGACATATATATGGGCATATTATTTAGTCAGCTGCATATATTTATCAAATACATAGTCAATATTAATAAATCTGTGGAGTGGTAAATGAGAAAATGATACTTTTAAAAGTTAAATTATTTAAGATCATACAATTTGTGAAAAAGAAGACTGCAAACCTGCTTTGACACCCTGTTCAGAGCTATTTATGGCATAGCAGGTGTCTCTCAAGAGTTAGTTAAACTGTGAGTGGAGCTCAGCTAGGGCTGGAGACAGACAGGCAGATGGCCATAGGTAAGTCCAAATTAGGGAAAGAAAAAGTCAAAGCCACAGAGAATACCTAGTCTGAGAAAGAGTAGGGCCACTGGAAAAAGTGCAACATATCAAACATCTAGAAAAGAAATTCCAAAAACATGTATGTGGAAATAACAAAAAGCCACTATGATAAATCCAGATAGAAAACTTCTTTGGTGTCTAGTGACTTCCTGCTGAGGGCTGCTGAAGGCCTTTTGCATGAGAGCTGTCTTTCTGGCATTTGTACATGGGATGTGAATGAAGTCCTGCTGAGTTTTATCATACTTGCCTGCTGAATCAGGTTGGCTGCACATGTATCATCAAAACCCTGCATATTATTCATTCACCCTCACACAATGTGTTAGGAACTGAAGACACTGAAGAGGCTGTTCTTAGTATTCTCACCTTTGCTATCAAATTACGATATGGTAGAGAAAGGAAGAGATGAGAAATAAATGTCTGTTATATTAACTGGTCCAAGAATAAAATTTGTATTCCTGGTCCATTTTTCAAGATAACAGAATAATGGACCGTTGAGTTGGAATTAAGTACATCTCACACCCTGGGAGAAGCATGTCTGTTCTGGATATAGTTTATTTGACCAAGAAGGGATTTAAACTGTTGTAGATTGAAAGCACATCTTTCAATTTATTTTTCAATGGAAAAATAAATACCACAGAAAAGAAATGATGTAATAAAACAACAAAAATATTGAGGGAGGTGACCTGTTATTTGTAGCTACTTAATTATAGGTCAAAACATCTCTAGTGATAAGTAGACTCCTAGAGCATCATAATTTCAGAATTGTTGCTTAAAATAATATTAGCACTCAAAAATTTAAGAAACAGAAGTATATAACTCTTGTTAAATAAAAATTCTAAGTGAAGAGTTGTGCGTGTTTTAGTTACACTGGATTAGATAACCATCCAATTATGTAGGCATTTAACAATTCAGAATAATTTGCTTCTTCAAATATCTGAAAATATATGGATTGAAATCCTTTCTAGACTTAATAATGATAAACATAATAATAGCCTCACTAAACCTGAGGAGTTCTCCTTACCTGTGCCCTGGCATTGGAATGGGTTCCTCAGGAAAGACAAAAAAAAAAAAAAATGAGACTTACATGTGATATATTTTCCCTCCTTCAAGTTTTTATTCCTTTTTTTTTTTTGCAACTAATGTATACATTTAAAATGCAGGCACATTATGTAAGGGTTAGCTTTATTGATGGAGTGTGATCACTTATACTTAAATATTTTCCTCAGTCTTAGAGTGGCATCTGTTCTGTTACCAGAGTTAAAAGCAAAAACCGAAGAACATAAGAGAAGCTGATTTTGCAGCAGTGTGTAAAGCGTGGTAGCCACCTAAAACAAGGAGTATACGCTAAATCATTTAAGTGTTCAGTAGCACAGATTCGTCAATAGAAACCTATCACTGCATATTTTCTGCAAGTGCTCTAGAACGTGTAAAATCTAATGAGGTAATCATAAATAGCAGTAAAGCAAAGTGACACAACATTTACCAAACTGAGCACGAATCTTTTAAGTGCTGAGTCTCTTGTTTTTTAAGCTAATGGACCACTGGGAGTAAAATGCCAAATGATGGAGAAAATATTATTTATTCATAATTTGTTGTCTTGCTTGTTCTCATCAGCAGTTGTTCTCAATTAATCCAACTGTGAGGCTAGTTACTAAAAATCAGCAGCCTTCTTCACAATGAGGTGGAACATTCATTTCAGTTCAATGTGTTGTGCTTCAGAATGTGCTTTGGCATCAGCCTCGGAAAGAAGATGTGTTGTTAAAAACAAAGAGAAATTACAAATATGTCTCAACTTACACTGTGAAAATGAGTACAGATTCTTTAAAAAATATTTTTCTCTTCATAGGCTTCAGGTTTTAGAGGGCTTGTTTGCCCCTGAAATAACTTCTAGGAGATTACAATCTCCCCTCTTCTTCAACACAAAATAATTTCACAAGGTCTTTCGTAACCTTTTACTGTGCAATGCTCTGCCTTTCCAGATTTTTTTTTTACGTAGTTGAGACTTTATAATAAGATTGTACCTATTTTTACAATTTTATTATCTAATGATATTGATATGAGTTTTCACTTATATATATATATTTTTTTTGCGGTACGTGGGCCTCTCACTGTTGTGGCCTCTCCCGTTGCGGAGCACAGGCTCCGGACGCGCAGGTTCAGCGGCCATGGCTCACGGGCCTAGCTGCTTCGCGGCATGTGGGATCCTCCCGGACCGGGGCACGAACCCGCGTCCCCTGCATCGGCAGGCGGACTCTCAACCACTGCGCCACCAGGGAAGCCCTTCACTTATATTTTATAACAGTGTTTGTATTGAGAGAAAAAAAGGAAAGTGAGATTATTATCCAACATGGTGAGTGTAGTAATTAATTTTTTCCTCAAGTATGGTTAGCCCTTTCCTTTTCTCTCTCATTCAGTAGCAAGGCACTTTCTCAAAAATAGTCAAATTGGACTGGTGTGGGAGACAGGAAGAATGAGAGAAATATTGAGGGTAAAGATGATACCTTTTGGATTTTATGAAAATATAAGTTTCAAATATTGGTGGACCCATTCTCTTTCTCTCATGGGTGCTCATTCTTGCTCTTATTTCACATCTCACCTCATATCTATCTATCTATATATCTGTGCATCATCTTTCAATCTACCCCCAATTCAAGACATACTACCCTAAAATTTGCAAGGGCACCTTCTATTAATGAAAGATTAGCCTAAGTTGGAGAAGGACAAAGCATACAGAGCATAGTGGTATCATAATAACAGTTTATTATCTTTGATTGCATGCCTCTTCACAAATAGTGGTAATTTTTTTTTTTTTTTTTTGCGGTACGCGGGCCTCTCACTGTTGTGGCCTCTCCCGCTGCGGAGCACAGGCTCCGGACGCGCAGGCTCAGCGGCCATGGCTCACGGGCCCAGCCGCTCCGCGGCATGTGGGATCTTCCCAGACCGGGGCACGAACCTGCATCCCCTGCATCGGCAGGCGGACTCCCAACCACTGCGCCACCAGGGAAGCCCCAGTGGTAATTTTTGCTTGTCTTTATGTGATATGTAAAACTCTACATCTGCCATCCTGAATTTCAATAAAAGATTTAGAATAGAATTAATTCTTAATGCTGATAATTACAAATAAGAAATGATTACTAGTATTCTTTTTTAAGTGGGCACAATGTATATCATAAATAGAAAAAAATAAGTGCATACTTGATATAAAGTTTTAATAAATACAAATGGTTCATTTTGGATTTCCTTCCCATTTAGGTCACCACAGAGCATTGAGTAGAGTTCCCTGTGCTATACACTAGGTTCTCATTATTTTGTACATAATAGTGTATATATGTCAATCCCAGTCTCCCAATTCATCCCCCCTCCTCTTCCCCCCTTGGTATCCATACGTTTGTTCTCTACATCTGTATCTCTATTTCTGCTTTGCAAATAAGTTCATCTGTATCATTTTTCTAGGTTCCACATATAAGCGATATTATGTGATATTTGTTTTTCTCTTTCTGACTTACTTCACTCTGTATGACAGTCTCTAGGTCCATCCACGTCTCTGCAAATTGCACAATTTTATTCTTTTTTATGGCTGAGTAATATTCCACTGCATATATATATATATACCACATCTTCTTTTATCCATTCATCTGTCAATGAATACTTAGGTTGCTTCCATGTCCTGGCTATGGTAAATAGTGCTGCAACGAACAATGGAGTGCATGTATGTTTTTCTCTGGGAGTGGGATTGCTGGGTCATATGGTAGTTCTATTTTTAGTTTTTTAAGGAACCTCCATACTGTTCTCCATAGTGGCTGTATCAATTCACATTCCCACCAACAGTGCAGAAGGGTTCCCTTTTTTCCACACCCTCTCCAGCATTTATCGTTTGTAGATTTTTTGATGATGGCCATTCTGACTGATGTGAGGTGATACTTCATTGTGGGTGGATTTGATTTGCATTTCTGTAATGATTAGTGATATTGAGCATCCTTTCGTGTGTTTGTTGGCAATCTGGATATCTTCTTTGGAGAAATGTCTGTTTGGGTCTTCTGCCCATTTTTGGATTGGGTTGTTTGTTTTTTTGATATTGAGCTGCATGAGCTGCTTGTATATTTTGGAGATTAATCCTTTGTCAGTTGCTTCATTTGCAAATATTTTCTCCCATTCTGAGGGTTTTCTTTTCATCTTGTTTATGGTTTCCTTTGCTGTGCAAAAGCTTTTAAGTTTCATTAGGTCCCATTTGTTTATGTTTGTTTTTATTTTCATAACTCTGGGAGGTGGGTCAAGAAAGATCTTGCTGCAATGTATGTCAAAGAGTGTTCTGCCTATGTTTTCCTCTAAGAGTTTTATAGTGTTTGGCCTTACATTTAGGTCTTTAATCCATTTTGAGTTTATTTTTGTATATGGTGTTAGGGAGTGTTCTAACTTCATTCTTTTACATGTAGCTGTCCAGTTTTCCCAGCACCACTTATCGAAGAGACTGTCTTTTCTCCATTGTATATCCTTGCCTCCTTTGTCATAGATTAGTTGACCATAGGTGCGTGGGTTTATCTCTGGGCTTTCTATCCTGTTCCATTGATCTATCTTTCTGTTTTTGTGCCAGTACCATGTCTTGATTACTGTAGCTTTGTAGTATAGTCTGAATTCAGGGAGCCTGATTCTTCCAGCTACGTTTTTCCTTCTTAAGATTGCTTTTGCTATTCAGGGTCTTTTGTGTTTCCATACAAATTTAAACATTTTTTGTTCTAATTCTGTGGAAAATGTTCTTGGTAATTTGATAAGGATTGCATTGGGTAGTATAGTCATGTTCACAGTATTGATTCTTGAGGGGAAGGATAATTTTAATGACTCCTCTTTCCTCAATTTTTTTTTGTCAGCTGATAAAGGTAGCCTTTTAGTGGACAGAGTCACAGTATGCAGTGGCCAAAAAGCAAGTCAATTGCTGAGGACATATTGATTGTAATTAACAAAAGCTCATCTCTGTAGACATTTTGAACTACTGTGTTTTCTAGATGGTTAGAATTAACCATTTTCATATCAGAATACTTACATATTGTCAGAGTGTTTCAGAAATACTATGTCATTTTCATATTGTAAAAGCTATGCATATTCATTAGAAGCTTTAGAAAATATAGAAAAATTTGAAAAGACATATTTAAAAGCCCATAGCTCCCAATCAATAACACATAACAGCTTATAAGAATCTGATATTTTCCTAACAGTTTTTGTGCAGCGTGTGTGTATGTCTCTGTGTGTGTTTGTATGTCCTCATGTGTAAAAATAAATATACATATATAATGTATATATTATATGAATATATAATGCATAAAATAGTCCTGCATCCTTTCTACTTGATACTGTATTTTAACTATTTTTGTATTCAGGGAAGTATTTGACAACATAATTTTACATTTATGATCTATTGTTGTATAAAGTATTTTTTGTTCTTAGATATTTAGGTTATTTAAAATTTGGAATTGTTATATCTGAGGTACGTATTTACCGTGAAATGGTTTTGTAAATATATAGAATTTCTTCTTGAATTTCAGTTCAGGTTTTTCTTGATTCAGTTCAATTAAAACTGTATACGGACCTGACTATTCCATGGAGCAAATGGCTCCACCCACTAAGTGGAGGAAAGCTGGACTGAAATGGTTGGTGTGTCCTTAGCATGGGATGTGTGCTTTCAGCCAGTGTTTACTGTGTGACATCGGGGGCTTTCTCACCCCTCCCTATCTGCCCTCCATTTTCCTGAGTCTGGATATCTTAAGCCTGCTAGGAAAACCTCTTGAAGTTACAAACAGAGAATTAGAGTGTTAAGAAGTCCAGTGATTTTTAAGGCTATGTATAATGTTGCATTGCCAGTGTTTCATATCATAGAACGTGGTGTTTTCTCCTTTTGCTCTTAATAACTGACTCTCCACTTAACTTCTCTAAGTGACTAGTGCTCCTTGTCTTTTGCTTCTTGCCCTGTCACCCTTCATAGTGTTGGCTCTGTCCCTTATTGCCTTACCCCCAAACCTGCTATGTCTCCTTTATTCCTTATCTTGATTGGTGATTCACATGCCTCCCTCATGTGAAGCTGCTCCCATCACAGAGTAAATCACTTCCTCTTTTGCACGCCTGTAGCACTTCTATTATAGCAGTGTTGCTGAAAGCAGTGTTGTGTAGGTCTGTGCTGAAATTTTAATTTATTGAAAAGTAAGGACAGAGAAATGAATTTTTCTTGAAGCTCAAGCTATTAAATGGTAAAATATTTTACATAAAGATTATGTTTTTTTAATACTATTAATATAATAGCATTTACTTTATGCAGTGATGATGTTAGGAGGCAGGTTAACAACAGTACTTTTTATTAAAGTCCATCTTTTTATTTAAAATTATACTTGTCCATGAAATTTAAACTTTTGAAATTATAGTAATATAGCACTTATCATAGTACATTACACTTATTTGTTTACATGTATATGAGCCTTTTGAGAGTGTGACTGTGTCTTGATGATTTTTCCCATTGCCTAATAAATATAAGGCCGTAACAAGTGTTAAGTGCTTATATTTTATTAGCATTATTTTAGATGTTCACATAAGTTTATTAAATTACTTTTTGTATAAGTTATGCATAGTGTAAGTCAGCGAAGTTTTGGAAGGATGAGATGCTGCTTTAAAAGTCAATGATTTACATGAAGATAAAAGCATGATTTGAAATTGGAGCATCTTCCACATTTTCGTCCAGATCAATCTGTCTCATTTCATGTTAATGCTATAACTTTCTTTTTGGTATTAGCAACATATTTTTTTATCTTTCACAATTTTCAAATATTGTACTCTCTCTAGACTCCATTTCTAAAAATATCAAGTTTAAGTCTGTAACTCCAGGAATTTTATTCAATAAAATATCAAATTACTGAAATTAAATGAAGTAACTGAAATGAATTAAAACACATTTATCAAGAACAACAAATTACATATTTGGGATGATTTATTTAACCTACAGGTGTAGTTCCAAATTAATTCTAACTCACCCAGTGTGTGGTCTTAGATAGATAGAGCTCCTTATTTTGAGTGTCAAAAGAGTTTTCTCTATTTTCATTTGATTTTCATAGGTGCCCATAGCGAAAGTTGAGGTGCTTGGAAGTATTTTGTGTTTTAGAGTAATAATAAAGCTTGTGATGATGATGATGATGATGATGATGATGATGATAAAAAGTTGTCAGTCATTTGAATGAACACTTATTATATACCAGGCACAATATTAAGTGCTTCATTCATTCATTCAACACATGTTTATGGGACAACTACTGTGTGTCAAGCACCATTGTAGGGACTGAGAATACAACAGTGGGAAAAATTGGATGAAGTTACGGCCCTTGTGAAGCTTGCATTCTAGGGGGAAAAGCAGACAACAAAGAAATTAAAAGTGAAAATATAGAATTACAAGGAGTAATAAGAACTATGACAAACAATTAAAAGGAATAAGGGGAATAGAGTAGTGATGAGGGTGGGGTAGGGATAGTTTACTGTTTTACATCAGGAAAGGGCTTGCCCATAATGTGACATATAGAGAGAGACTTGTAGGATGGGTGAGAATGGGCCATGTGGATATCTGGGGAAAGAGTGCTCCAGGAAAATAAATCCTGAAAAGACAACAAGCTTTGAATTATATACCTTATTCCTAAGAAAGGGAGTAATATACTCAGCAAGGATTTTGTTTCCAGGTTTTACTAGTTCCAAATCTGAAATAGATTAATTTTTCTACATTTTCTAATATTGACTCTACATGTTCAGTATCTTTATGTTTTACATGTCACCTTCCTGTGAAACTGCTCCCAGTACTGAATGAGCCACTCCCACCTCTGTGCCCCTGGAGCACATTTAGTAATATTTATCAAAATAATGGTCCACTGAGTGTAGTCCAATGATAAAGTTTATATTGAGGAAAAATGGGAAAAGTAGCAGCAATTGAATTCCCATGTTGACAACTAATTTTGAAATAAAAAATTTCAAATGTGAGATCCAGATGGATCTCAGTCATGAGGCATCACTAAGCATTTAATACAAAATATATCACTTCTTTAGTGGTCATCTTACTTTATCTCCAATAAAATGAAAATTACATATTTATTTATGAATTGTAAGCATATTAGAGACTGAAAATTGGTTAACAGTTTAACATGGTTGGAATTTTATGAACTGTTACAAGGATTAGGATACATTTTGGAAAGAGATGTAGTTGGTTATTGTTAAACTAAAGAAAAAAAACACATAACATTAATGTTCTTAGATTTTTTTCATTTTGCTGAGTTGTAAAAAAGAGTTCCAACAATGCAGGATTACATGTAGAAAGCATGACCTAACTGTTTTTATTTTCGTTTACTTTGTTTTATTTATACACTGAGAAGTCAAGTCCTAATCTGCAGATGTGGTTTATTCAGTTGCTACATAACTGTGTTGGAACTGAGTATTGTAAAGGGCAAGTCATAAAATAAAACACAGCATCTCAGTAGCTGGAGGATGTTTAGTATTTTTATACAGGATCACCATGCAGTCCAAGGAGAGAATTGGCTTACTTCCTAGTCCTACTAGGGAGAAATTCTTCCTACCAAAGAAGTTCTTCATTTCTTCCTCATACCAAGAAGAACATGTATTTCACAGAAAGCTTCATTTAAAAATAGAACTGAAGCATCACTCATTCATGGCAAAAAAAATAAATAAGATCACATAGAAAATGATTTAATCAGACATCTATTGATAAAGACGCCTATTTTTAAGTCATAGTGGAGTAACAGTGAGCAAATTTATTTTGTTGCCGTAACCAAATAAAAATCTGGATAAAATATGTAAAATGACAGCTTTCAAACATTTGACAACAGGCTGCACAGGATCTCTGCGATCTCTGAGTGAGGAGAAACAAATGAGTTAAACTCTACATTGCCCCAGCTTACTGTCTGCAATTGCAAGCTGAAGTGCAGAGAGGAGGCACCCAGACAGAGCTCAGTGGTCTCCCTACATTGAGGAGACAGAGTATGGGGGTGTGTTCTGTTGTTAGAATTGAGAGGGCAATGGACCTGAGAAGAGAGAGCTACAGGAGAGAGCTCAAATGTCTGCAGAAGATTCCCCTCAAGTCTTCATCTCAGTACAGATCAGAGAATTTCTGTGAGGAAACTACTCAAAGCTAGGGAAAGAACCGTTGAAAAGGAATAGATGGAACAATTCTTAGAGCTCACACAGGGCTAGGAATAATTCACCTTCCCAAAAGCCAGCTTCTATACCTGGGGCAACAGGCAGAAGGATATAGCCTCAGTAGTGGAGCCAAATTAGACCTACATTAAAGGCTGCTATAGTCCTGCCTAACAAAAGGTAAAAGCAAGTGGAAAGCATCATCACATTGTTTCCAAATAACTAAGCTGCAAACAAGTTTCAAAAATAGTTAAAGGATTACTTCTTAAAAAAAAAGAAAAAAATCTGATACCTAGCAACATTTCAATAAAAAAGTACCAGGCATGCAAAGAAGCAGGAAACCGGGACCCACAAATAAGGAGAAAAATCAATCAATATGAACATATCCAGAAGTAACACGGATAATAGATTAAGTAGACAACGGCATTAAAAGATACATTATATTCTCCAAATAATCAAGAAGGTGGAGGAAAACATGAGTATGATGAGAAATATGGAGCATGTAAAGTAGACCCAGTTTGATCTTCTAGAGCTGACAAATACAATGTTTGTGATGAAAAAAAAATGCGTTGGATAGGAGTAAGAGCAAATTAGACACTGCAGAAGAAACAATTATAGAACTTTTAAAAAAATTATTTGATTTGATTATAGTTGATTTGCAATGTGTTAGTTTCTGGTGTATAGCAAAGTGATTCAGATATATATATATATATATATATATATGTATAATGTATATGTATTCTTTTTTAATATTCTCTTCCATTATGCTTTATCACAGAATATTGAATATAGTTCCCTGTGCTATACAGAATGAACCTTGTTCTTTATCCATCCTATATGTAATAGTCTGCATCTTCTAATACCAAACTCAAAATCTATACCTTCCCCGTGCTCCTTCCCCTTGGCAACCACAAGTCTGCTCTCTACATCTGTGAGTCTGTTTCTGTTTCATAGATAAGTTGATCTGTCATATTTTAGATTCCACATATAAGTAATATCATATGGTATTTGTCTTTCTCTTTCTGACTTACTACACTTAGTATGATAATCTCTAGGTCCATCCATGTTGCTGCAAATGACATTATATCATTCTTTTTTATGGCTGAGTAGTATTCCATTGTGTATAGGTACCACATCTTCTTTATCCCTTCATCTGTTGATGGACATTTAGGTTGTTCCCTTGTCTTGGCTGTTGTGAATATTATTGCTCTGAACATAGGGGTGTATGTATTTTTTCGAATTATAGTTCTGTCCAGATATATGCCTAGGAGTGGTATTGCTAGATCATAAGGCAACTGTATTTTTAGATTTTTGAGGAGCCTCCATACTGTTTTCCATAGTGGCTGCACCAATTTACATTCCCACCAACAGTGTAGGAGGGTTCCCTTTTCTCCACACTCTCCCCAGCATTTATTGTTTGTGGACTTTTTAATGATGGCCATTCTGACCAGTGTGAGGTGGTAGCTCATTGTAGTTTTGATTTGCATTGCTCTAATAATTAGCAATGTTGAATATTTTTTCATGTGCTTTTCGGCCATCAGTATGTCTTCTTTGGAGAAATGTCTATTTAACTCTTCTGTTTGCTTTTTGATTGGGTTGCTTGTTTGTTTGTTTTTTATTAAGCTGTATGCACTGTTTGTATATGTTGGAGATTAAGCCCTTGTTGGTCACATCGTTTGCAAATATTTTCTCCCAGTCTGTAGATTGGCTTTTCATTTTGTTTACAGTCTCATTTCCTGTGCAAAAGCTTATAAATTTGATTAAGTCCCATTTGTTTATTTTTGCTTTTATTTCTATTGCCTTGGTTGACTGACCTAAGAAAACGTTGGTATGATTTATGTCAGAGAATGTTTTGCCTGTGTTCTCTCTTCAAGGAGTTTTATGGTATCATGTCTTATATTTAAGTCATTAAGCCCTTTTGAGTTTATTTTTGTGTATAGTGTGAGGGTGTTCTCTAACTTCATTGATTTACATGTGGCCATCCAACTTTCCCAGCACCACTTGCTGAAGAAACTGTCTTTGCTCCATTGTTTATTCATGCTTCTTTTGTCAAGGATTAAGTGACGACAGGTGTGTGAGTTTATTTCTGGGTTCTCTATTCTGTTCCATTGATCCATATGTCTGTTTTTGTGCCACTGCCATGCTATTTTGATTACTATAGCTTTGTAGTATTGTCTTAAGTCTGGAAGGTTGTGCCTTCTGCTTTGTTCTTTTCCCTCAGTATTACTTTGGCAATTCTGGGTCTTTTATTGTTCCATATGAATTTTAGGATTATTTATTCTAGCTCTGTGAAAAATATCTTGGGTAATTTGATAGGGATAGTATTAATCTGTAGATTGCTTTGTGTAGCATGGCCATTTTAACAATTATAATTCTTCCAATCCAGGAGCATGGGATAGCTTTGCATTTCTTTGAATCATCTTTGTTTCCTGTATTAATGTTTTATAGCTTTCAGCATTTAAGTTTTTCACCTCCTTGGTCAGGTTTATTCCTAAGGTTTTTTTGTTTGTTTGTTTGTTTTTAATTACAGATACTAATTCACTTGTAGTGATTGGTCTGTTCAAGTTGTCTATTTATTTTTTTTTAATTAATTAATTAATTTATTTTTGGCTGTGTTGGGTCTTTGTTGCTGCTCATGGGCTTTCTCTAGTTGCGGCAAGTGGGGGCTACCCTTCATCACTGTGCATGGGCTTTTCATTGTGGTGGCTTCTCTTGTTGCAGAGCATGAGCTCTAGGCACACAGACTTCAGTAGTTGTGGCATGCGGGCTCAGTAGTTGTGGCTCATAGGCTAGAGCGCAGGCTCAGTAGTTGTGGTGCACGGGCTTAGTTGCTCTGCAGCTTGTGGGGGTCTTCCTGGACCAGGGCTTGAACCCGTGTCCCCTGCATTGGCAAGCAGATTCTTAACCACTGTGCCACCAGGGAAGTTCCTAGGTATTTATGCTTGATTCAGTTTTAGTAGGCTGTATGTTTCTAGAAACTTCTCCATTTCTTCTGGTTGTCCAATTTGTTGGCATATAATTGTTCATAGTATTCTCTTATGGCTTTTTATATTTCTATTGTATGTATTTCAGTTTTTATCTCTCTTTCATTTTTTATTTTGTTTATTTGGGTCTTCTCTCTTTTCTTCTTGGTGAGCCTGGCCAGAGGCTTGTCAATTTTGTTTACCCTTTCAAAGAACCAGCTCTTGGTTTTATTGATTTTTTTCTTATTATTTTTTAAATCTCTATTTTATTTACTTCCTCTGTGATCTTTACTGTTTCCTTCCTTCTGCTGATTTTAAGGTTTTTTTGTTCTTCTTTTTCTAATTGTTTTATGTGGTAAGTTAGGGTGTTTATCTGAGATTTTTCTTGTTTTTGAGGAAGGCTTGTATCACTATGAACTTCCCTACAGGAACTGCTTTTGCTGCATCCCATAGATTTTGTATGGTTGTCAATTATAGAACTTGAAGATAAAACTTCAGTAGTAAAAACTTTATTTGAAGTACAAAAAGAGTCCTAGTTTAATATTAAGTATTAGTAACAAGTACTGGTATTAACAAGAAGTGAACATTTCTGATTAGCCTAAGTAGAGTGGTCCAGTGTGATCCAAAAGATATCCTCTGGACTGGACAAACACCAATTCCTTAGTTGAGTTCCTAAGACTTTCTCACCACCTTTCTTAATAAGAATTTGCATCAGAACACTCTTTATGCACTATGATGTATGCATAATTAGTATTTAGATCTCATTATGGAGTGTATGCTTAGATATTCTCAAAAAATCCTGGAAAGTAACTTCTATGGTAGAAGTCCTAAAGTCGTGATCCAAAACTGACAGGCACATAGTATCCTCTCTTTGGCCAACACAATTAAAACAAAGTTGAATTTGCCTTCAGCTAAGGCATGTCTTCATATTGCCATAGATTCCATAACACCCAGCCTCTAAAATAATTTGAATTTGTGACTCCAGCCTTGTGAGGGTGTTTTACAAGTTTTCCTGAATTGCTTGAATTCCACCTGACTATAAGAGACAAAGGTAAAGGCAGATAAGCATTGCCTTTTATGTAAATTTGTCTTAATAAGGCTAATTTGTAGTGGACATACTACACATTATCTATGCAGTACCAGAAATACTAAAAAGTATTCATATAGCTGTTCATAGGAAAGCACATATGTCAAACATATCTAAATATATATCCTTGTTTCCCCTTTGAAAATATTTCCAGAAATGATGTGATCCTAATGATAACAAAAACGGTGTGAATAGTTGCAAGTCATTATCCAAAATGTGCGGAGGGACTATTGAAGTTAATCTAGAGAATAAAATTCAAGCTTCTTAAGACAATTGGATGAATTCCTTCATTATTTAGTCACAGCAGGCTCGCGTTTGACCTGTAAAGCTAATAAAGACTGGAGCCCTCACTTTCTTCATGACAAGCCCCGTTGAGCTCTTTGGTTGCAGTTCAAGCTGGAGAGCATTCCTAATAAGACTTTTTTCTAGCTCATTTTCTTGCAAATGAAAGCTCTGCCGGTGCCTTGCCCTTAGTTATGGAAAATAAGACCACTAACCTCAGGTAACTCTTGCTGAATGCAATAAAGATTTAATTGTTCAAATAATCCTCCAGCCTTCACATACCAAATGTTCTTTATACTTTGAATTTAAGCAACGTTTCGATTATTCTCCCTTACATGAAGTTAACTCGTTTCATTACCTGTCACTTCACTGGATTTTAGAATTAATAAAAGAGTGAGAGATTTGAGCCCACTGTGCATTATGATTTCTACATGGTCTTTTGAGCATTTAGAATTGTGTGTGACAATATTTCATATTTTCAATTTCAATTCAATATTTTCAATTATTTTATTATTTCAGTATTTGAATTCAATATTGAATACAAATATTGAAATAATTATTGAATGAATAATTATTGAATAATTGAATGCAATATTGTTTCAATATTAAATATTTCAATATTTTCAATTATTCATATTTCACAGTATTTCATGAAATATTTCATATTTCATTTTATGCCTTTTCCTGGTAAAATTAGTATTCTGCAAATTAGGAGAGCCAGAAGCAAGTTCCCAATCAACCTGATAACACTGTCTCCTTGAGAAAGTGATCATGTTCATTTTCAGGCGATTTCTTTTCTTCCATTTTATTTTGAATTCTACTTTCCTGCAGGTCATTTGCATGTCAGGCCACAGAAAGTCTCTCAAGGCTGCTTCTTGTGAAATTGAGTGGCCCCTTTTTCTTTCTTTGTTACAAGTGTTTACTTTTTCTAGAGTACGTCATCTTTTCTCCTAAGGAAAATTTTACATCCATTTAAATGTCTTGCCACCTTTTCTCTGACAGGCTTACTGACTTTTAAACCTAAGCATTTGGAGCGTACAAATTCAGTGATGTGTACTGAGTTTTCCATCTATTTTAGACAAATTGGCACCCACCACTTCACCTTAACCTAGCTGCCCAGTACTATCTTCCAAAGAACCCAAGCATATCTGGCAGGTTCCTTATATCTTGGCTGAATCTACACTGATTTTTCTAGCATAATGAGATGAGTCTATACTAGGATGGGAAAAAGTTGAAGAAATTATATAAAGGAAAATATATATGGCTTTATCACTATACCATATATTTTAGTTTTACTGTAGATAAATCATGAAACTAATAACTCCTGTGTACACAAATGGATGAGAAGAAAGAGAAATCTAGTAATTAATAAACACCTACTTTGTGTCTAGTATTATAACTAGATGTATTTGTACTTTCTCACAGGCATAAATACGAATAAGCATCACTAAAATAACATTCTATTCCAATGTTTCCTAATCTAATATGGGCTCCAGAACTTCAAGGTTAATATGAATGAGGAACTATTTTTAATAGTGTTTGTAATAGGTTCCTTTGGCTGCTGTAACAAAATACCACAGATGTGGTGGCTTAGAACAACACATGTTTATTCTCGTATAATTCTGGAGTCAGAAGCCTAAGATCGGTTTCACCAGGCCAAAATCAAGGTACTGGTAGGGCTGTGCTCCCTTCGAGCCTCTGAAGGCAGAATCTGTTCCCTGGCTTCTCCAGCATCTAGAGCAGCATTACTTGCATCCCTTGGGTGCTGGTCCCTTCCTCCATCTTTGAAACCAGTAGCGTCTCATCTTGCTTCAGTCGTCACATTATCCTTGTCTCTGTAGTCCTGTGCACTCTGCCTCCCTCTTATTACACACCTGGATTACATTTAGGGCACAACCAGATAATCCGGGCTAATCTCAAAATCCTTAATGTAATCACATCTGCAAAGTCCCTTTTTCCGAAAAAAGATAACACCCACAGATTTCAGGTATTAAGACCTGGATACTGTTGCCCGTCATTATTCAGCCTATCACAGAGTCTGAAGCAGCTCCTTATCTCGGGATTTTTTCTTTTTGAAGCCATTAATTGTGAATGATTAAATTTGCACTATGAAATAAAAACCATGCAGTTGATTAAAGAGCTATTCTAAACGTATTTATATACGTTCAATTATCAACCTTAAATTAAGGTGTTACGTTTATTTCAAAATCTAGACTCTGAAAACTGATGAAATTTTAGCAAAGGTAAACAGAAAATTCCCTTGACCTAATCCTCTTCATTCAGCATCTTGATTTTGAATTATCCCCTGTCCTATCTGCCATTAGTGACAGTTTCAGTTGGAGTTATCTTTAAATCTTAACTTTAAGGAGAATATTTGCCAAGGACTTCTATTTTTCCAATTGTTTTAAATGTAAAATGTAACTGCTAGATTTTGTTACATAAGTAAAAAGAAGCTAAAATGTTTACAACACTCAAGAAAAGTTTGAACATGATAAAAATTAGTGGAGGGAAAGTGGGAAAACATTTCAAGTGAACATAACACCGTAGTGGAGGTGAGAGAAAGTTCATGTGTCACCTATCGTGGGATCTGATTTCCTATAAACTGAATTGTGTTCTTTTATCCTCCCATAATACTTATATACTGGGATCTCTTTCTTTCCAACCAGACTGAAGGCAGGATTGTGGCTTTTCTTTACAATTTCATCTTCCAGTGCTACATCTGGAATATAATTGCAGAACCAATATTTGAAGCCAGTTGGATTGGATTGTATAATAGGTTGTGATATATGAATTTAATCAGAGCAAAAATGCAAGTAAGTGGAAGAATGGTGGGAAAGGGATATAAGAATAGAAACAGATCACATTATTGGGATTCCTTAAAACCAAGATGGAAAATTTGATCTGCAAACCTAAATTGATGTTCTGGACCCAATGTGTATGTGTATATGTGTGTGTGTGGGGTGACAGGGGTGGGCACTCCCCATACCAACAAGCAATTCTTGGACACCAGCAGGGTACCTAAGAATTTAACTCAATTTTGACACTGTCTACTTGGAGATAGCATCAGATTCCACAGGTTAAGCGTTCAGTCCTATAAGACTTCCCCCTCAGTCTCCCCCGTCCCCCCACTTCAGAAGCCAGTTGCAAGCTCAGGTTACTACCTGTGTTTCTGACCTAGGGGCTTTAGATTGGGGGTTCCATTGACCCTCTCCTTGGGTTTCAGATGCCATTTGCAAGCCCAGGTTGTTACCTGTTCTTCTGACCAACTGGCTATAAATCAGAGGTTCCCACGACCTTCTCGAGTTTGATTAATTTGCTAGAGTGGCTCTCAGAACTCAAAGAAATATTTTACTTACAAGCTTACTTACAAGCCAGATGGAAGAGATTCATGAGGCAAGATATGTAGGAAGGGGTGTGGAGCCTCTGTGCCCTCTCCAGGGTCACCAGTCTCCCCAAATCTCTATGTGTTCACCAACCAGAAGCTCTTCAGACCCGTCCTTTTGGTTTTTTTACGAAGGCTTTATTACACAGGCATGATAGATTAAGTCCTTGGCCATTGGCAGTTGATTCCAGCTCCTCTCCCCTCCCTGGAGGTCAGGGGGTCTGCGTAAATGCTTTCCAAAAGTCACCTCATTAACTTAACAAAAGACACCTTTATCACTATCTACACTTAGGAAATTTCAAGGGTTTTGGGACCTGTGAGCCAAAACTGGGAACAAAAACCAAATATATATTTCTTATAGTAAATCACAATATCACAAAATGATACTAAGATTGAACAGTAAAGGTGAGTTCAGACTCAAGAGTCTGTAATTCAGACTTAAGATAATGAGAGTCTGATTTATGGTCAAATCAATGAAAGTAATGAAAACACTTTGCTGTTACTTAACACTGCAATTGACTAAGGGCAGTGCCCGAGGGATAGAAATGCCACAGTGACTCACCATTGGCAGTGGTGCAGAGCATTTGAAGGGAAGGTGTGTCACTCTTCTGTGCTTAATCTCAAGGGATGGGGTCAGCATCAAGAGACACAAGAGCAGGGCTTCCCTGGTGGCACAGTGGTTGAGAGTCCGCCTGCGGATGCAGGGGACCACGGGCTCGTGCCCCGGTCCGGGTCCGGGAAGATCCCACGTGCCGCGGAGCGGCTGGGCCCGTGAGCCATGGCCGCTGAGCCTGTGCGTCTGAGGCCCGCGTACTGTGCAAAAAAAAAAGAGAGAGACGAGCACATTGCAGGAATATTTAAGTGGTAGAAATCAGGGTTAGCTTCTGTCAGGAGGTGTGAGCATAATCAATAAATCTGTCTTTTAGATTTGCAAATTAAAAACATATATGTATATATATTCTAATGTTTAATTGATCTAAAAGCAATAAAATATGGCCTTTGTGAGTTTGAAAAAGAAATCAGAATATTTAAGAGGCGTACCTTTATATTCAGTATAAAGTGAATTCTTATTCTTAGATTAAACATGTACTTCATTTATGAAGTCAAGGCTCGTACTCTTTATGGGTACTTTGTCTGCTAGATGGTTCTTAACTCCCTCTCTGTCCCTAAGCCTGTATCTTCCTGGATCTGTAACCCATAAGAGGAATCGATAATTGGCTGAGAGAATGAGGTGGTCTTTTTCTCAAATTATTTTGTCATTTTGGAAAAGGTCAAAAATTTAAATTTTTGCTTTTTCAGTTGTTTTTTTAAATGTTTCTTTATTATAAAAATAATAGAAAAGTTATGCTTTGAAACACATTTACCTTTGTTGAGTGAAATTTAAAAACTCAGAATGTGAAAGCTGTGAGTTTGTTTTATTTGGGACCTTACTGAGGACTTATAGCCCAGGAGACAGCCTCTCACAGAACTCTGAGGAACTGCTCTGAACAGGTAGGGGGAGGCGCTAGTATATGTGTGATTTTGGCTAAGGAGTATGTGTTGTCCAGCATACATCTCTGTAGATGGTTACTACTAGTCATGAGGAACAGATATCTCAGTTAATGGTTTCAGTACTTTTCTAGGTATGGAAAGACACAAGAATCCGGGTTCATAAAAATTTTTCCTGAAATATATCTAACTATCTAAGGGTCCTTTGGCCTGTTTTCCCAAAGCACCAAGTGCCTCATCCTGTACTTTGTCCTGAATTCCTTTCAGTGTGTACCGTAGATCAGTGACTACAGTGACTAATGACTTGATCTTTGTAGAACTGGATGATGAGTAACATTCTTTGTTTTGCACCTTAAAAGGTTGTTGTGAGGATTAAAAAACACAATCACACATATAAATTTCCTGATTCATAAAGTATACTCCATCAATGCTTTTTTTTTTTTTTTTCTCTCTCTCTCAAAGAAAAGCAAACTGGAAAATTCAATAATGTGAAAAATCTAGCATGGTACTTGAACTAATGTTTAGTTGGATTGAACACTTAAAAAAATGGATTAGAAGGTTTAAAGATTATAGGGAATAGTTATATAAGAGATGAGAAACAGAGGAGCTAGAAGGAGCAATAGAAATATATTTTGTAGGTTGTACAATTTTCCTCCTCACTTCCTTTTATGTTCTTTCTCTACTTCACACATGCATTACCTACAAAAAACTTTATTCCCTATCATTTGCTTTTGGTCTAGAGTCATGGCTGATTATCTGAATTCCTTTGGAAAAGAGGATACAAAGAGCCCTATTGGTCCTTTTCCAAGCACCTACAACTTGAGGAGTCTTTCGTACTGATTAAGAAGACTCAATTTTGCATTAGCATAGGCTAACTTCTATAATATTCCTTATACACAGGCACATCTTAGAGGCTTATCTCAACAAAGAGATTTATTTCACACTCACATCTAAGAATAATGAAGATTGGTAGGCATGGGTTAGAGGAAGTCTCCTTCATATAGCCTTACTGGATCCTAGGCTCCTTCTATCTAATGGCTTGATTAAAATCCAAGATCTCAGAGTTTTCCGTTGGATTTACTGCATCCATCTAGCGGATGAAGGAAGAGAAAATACATAGAGTTGAAGAGTAGTTTTATGGACCTAGAGGTGGCATTCACTTCTGCCCACATTCTGTTGGCCAAAACGTAGTCACATGGCTCTACTGATGGCAACAAAGGGTGGAAATTATACTCTAGCCCTGTACCCAGTAAGAAAAAAAACAAACATTTTTTTGCGTATCCAGCAGCTAAATTGTAGCTATTTTCTGCCATCGTGATGATATTGATGATGATGATGATAATGATTGTTGGACTTGGGATAAACATTGTTATTAATTTATCCTGAATATGCATCCAAGATGTTCTGGATTCGAGACTGATTAGTCATTAATAGTTGTGTTGACCTCCTTTACCCTGGTGTTTATTCCTGTAGCACACAGTGAAAGACAGATGGTAAGATTAACTATGAAAGGGGCCTCGCACTCCATAGGGGATGAAAGTAAATGGATTTTACCTGCCTATATACTGTAGAAAAGGACAGCTACCTTCCCCACATATCCCAAAAATGAAGGAGAAAATTTTCTGTTCCTCATAGATGGGAAGAAAAGAAAATGGCTTCTCACTCTAACCTTTTGAAATGTAAATCTCTCCAGTGGGCAGTCAGCCCCATTTTCTCTGGCTTATATGACCTGGAGACACCTCCATGGTCCTGGGTCTCTTGAAATGCAAACCCATACATCGTGAGTTTTAAATCTCTCTTGAGTTCTCTCACTATCCACACATTGTAAATTTCCCAAGACTTGCTCCTAGCCCAGGATCTCAAGGTTTCAGCACAATTTATTGAGAGAGCCAGTACACTGCAGGGTGTTACTAAATATTTTCTTAACTGCTCACATGATAATGATAATAGCCAACATTTGTTGAGCACTTGCCCTGTGTCAAAACCTGTATCAGTGTTTTATTTAGAATCTGTAGTGTCTCATTAGTCTCTACAACCCAGGGAAGGTTACTACTACTTGTTTTACCGATGAGAAAATTAAGACACAAAAAAGTAACCAAGGAATATATTGTACAGCACAGGGAATATAGTTAATGTTTTATAATAACTTTAAATGGGAAATAATCCATAAAATATTGGATCACTATGTTGTACACTTGAAACTAACATAATAATGTAAATAAACTATACTTTAATTCTTTTTTAAAAGTTAATAAAGCACCTAAGGTCATGCAGGTGGAATGTTGTACAGATGAGATTTGAATACAAAGAGTTGACCCTAGAATATGAATATATGCTTTATTAAGAAAAAAATACAATAGTGGAGCAACAATCTTTGCATGGTTAAACTTCTTCCTAGGAGGTCCTTTCATCACACCTGTTGGGATTCCTGACTACCAATCCCATTTGGATTAGCAGCACTCGTGTGATTTTTGGTGGATGGCTTTAGGACTAGGTAATGTAAACATATTTATTGGAATGATTCACAATTAGAATAGCAGCAGTACCTCGATCCAGAGATTTTATCTGGTTTGTTATTGGGTCCCCTAAAGACTAACACAGTACTGTTCAATAGAATAACCCTTGATAACTATTTTGAACAAACAATTAAGAACAGATTCTGAGCATATGTGTAACGGGCCCCTCATAAATAGTAGAAGTTTATCCCTCCTTCCTTTGGGGGACCAGTCTATTTGTGGAGTAAACCAAAGGAGAAGCAGGTAACTGGTGAGAATGCATTAATTATGGACAAATTAAGAGCTTTTTCATCATCTGTATCATCTACTTAATTTGCTTAAACATAAATTATAATTTCAGGGTCCTACTGATGCTTACTAGAACAAAAGTATACTCATAACAAGGAATAAAAAATATATAGGGGAAAGGTGACTGTTAAAGAGTGAAATTTTTCTTTGGCAATAATATAACTATAAACTTCAATCTAGTCATTGCCCTAATTGTCCTGAATTCTGAACTAATAAAAATCCTGACTAAATGAGATCTTTCGCCCTGTAATTGCAAGAGAAAATTTTTAACTGACCTAGTTTCCTTTTTATCAGGCACTTTAAATCCTTTTTTATTCCTAATATTTTATTCAAACATAATACAAGTCATTATATCGTGTGTATATCAGGTACTGAAATCATTTTCTGAAACTTTACATTTTATTTTTGCAAAGCATTTCTATAAAATAAAGGAAAATATGAAGGTAATAAAACAGTGTTTATGACCATTGGAATATTTTATTTGATGAAAGGGAAGCAGTCACAGTAGTGAATTTTATTAGTAATCCAAGAAATGAGGATTTTTTTTCATTTTGGTTATACATATATGCTCTCATGATATTTAAAAGTTTCTATTTAGAGTTAACTTTAATCATAAAAATTATTGAAACTTACTATTTTAAATAATGTATTTAATTCTATAACTGAAAAGAGAATTAATCAGTTTACCTGAGGGAGGTGCAACAATGCTCTAGGTATAGAAACATCACAAATAAAGGTTGTACTGAAGGATTAATACATCTCAAAATGTAAATAATTTATTCCTGTCTCAGTAATAATGCTTAGGCAACTATAATAAATATTGCCCGCAGTCTTAAAGGGAATTAGGCAAAATTCAGTCTCTTACCTGAATACATTATCCAATCTTTTAAGTTTTGCTTTACAAATCTTAAAGTTCTCTCTTCAAAGTAGTTTATTATTTTATTAACAAGTCAAAAGGGAAAAGACGTAGTATAAGATTAATTTATAATTTGAAAGGGTCAATGAAGATTTAGCTAATTGGTGTACTGCAGATTTCAAATCTTTGAAAAGCTACCCATGTCTTTAGACAAGATAAACTTTATATCATAGGAGTCCTAATTATAAACCTGACATTTCAACTGAGAAATCCCACTGGCTCACTGTGAAATAGAGTAACAATAAGACATGAAGTACTTTTAAAAAATCGCTTTAATAGAGCATGCCTTTTAAAAATGGTATGACTCTAGGAACAGGTGGACTGCATGTAATATTTTTCCTAACAATGCCTTTAAGGAAGACCTTCAGTTCAATTTAAATAGTCTTTTAAAAACTGAATTGGCCACTAGTATGCGTTCATTTTGTTTTTGTCTTGAAATTGGCAATTATTTTTCTCTCTCTTGTCCTTCATATCAATTTGGAAGGTGCACTTAAAAGATTAGGATCAAGGAGAGCCATGCCACTGGCAGCCAAGGCCCAAAGAACGTTCCTGTGTTGACCTAAATCAAATAATCAACACTCTCTGTGTATAAATGCTCAAGTAGCTATGATGCCACTTACAAGAATAGATGCAACCATAACTAAACTATGTTGAATCTCTGATATTTATCAAATGTAAATATCTGTAAATCACATTAAAAGAGGAAATAAGCTTTATTTTGAATGCTTTGGAAGAGTTAGTAATGACTTGTACTGAGGGTACAATCCTGGAAGAAGCCTAGCAGATAAGATATGTGTTAAATTGAATGTTGAATTTGTGTGAAGTAATGGATACTTATATCCATAAGGTATTGTAGAAATTATAGCCATTCAGCACCCTACTTTTTACATTAATGGTTTCTAAAAATGTTTTTAAATCTATTATGCTCATAGAAGGTATCTAAATGACTTATAGTTGGGAATAACTCTATTACCTTTTTTTCATAAGTATACCAGTTCTCTTCCAATGCAATCAGCCACTTTCATTTTGTTAACAACTTTTAGATTATAGAAAACTAAAATGGTAAAGAAAATATCAAAATAAAGGCAACCCTGCCAGTGCCTCTTTATACATAGTAGACCAGGGTTGGCAAATAGATTTTATTTTTCATGCCTATCCTGATGGATTGGTAAACAGTTACCTAGAGGGCTATGTAAAGAGGAAACTTAGGTTGAATATAGCCTCAGAAGAATGATTATTAAGACATATCTGCTATGGGTTCTTGATATTTGTCATCTGCCGGTAAATCCTCGATTTTTGTGAGAGATATTTGTAGGACCTTTGTTAATTTCCATTTTCAGATAAGAACATATATTTCCCTCTTTCCCCACAAAAATATGTATGCATCCACAAATTAAAAAATAAGTAGTACTGAGATATGAATATTCATCCATTTGTTTTGCTCATTCACCAGCGAAGAAACTCATTCTTGCACATCCTAATGTGTATGATTCAAATCTGGGTCTCAGGAAATTGCACATTAACTCATGGACATTCAAGTTGAAAGTGCAATTGTTCAATCTGTAGATACACAATGTCTACTTTTATAAATATTAATTAAATGCCTTCTACAGTACCCTGAGTGAAAACTATTTCAAGATTTTATCTATTTTAAAATATTTACTTAATATCTAAATCATGCTGCTAATTGGGCCAAAATCTTTCAAATGAAGTAAAATAAAGCCCATTTTCTCCTACCATAAATTGGGAACATTGCTCAGTATAAGCACATGACAAGGTGACAAGAGAGTGAGGTATTACATATGAATGTAAGATGTAAAGCATCACAAGAAAATTCTCAGCAGCCTCGTCACTGAATTTAAAGACTAACAACACTATTAGGAGAAAAGACTGTATTGTAGAAACACCTATCTGAAATTCTTTACATCAGTGTAATCTACCCAAAGGAGATGCTCTATTCTGACTGTGCACAGACAGCTGAAACAGCGAGACCTACACCTAGGAGATGAGATCATTCAGGTTCACGGTGATCCAGGCACACCACAGAGATCTGGAGGTACTGGGCTCACAGTTGTCATGAGGTAATATGGATAGGCCATTAGCAATGCTGCAATGACGTGCACCCCTGGGCAACGGTCTGCTTGTTTTGCTGCTGTAGTAAACAATTCTCTCACTAGAACTGCCAGCACTTGGTGGTGATACTCTTTTCCATTTGAATTAACTGAGGAGGCTTTTGAAGTTACCTCCAGCATTAAGAAGCCTTTGTGTATAAGCAATTTTTTTTTTTTTTGCATCTGGCACAATGATGTGATTTTGCCATGTGGGCTTAAAAACATGATTTTATTTAAGAATTTTAGAATTCTGGGATGATTGGCGCACGTGAAAGTAGTGACCTATTTTTTTATTGTTTTTAAATGACTTGGAGCTTTGGTTTACCTAGTGAATTTCCAAAATTCACTTGTACTTTATCAATTTTTGACTTTGCCAACTGGTAAACTTTCGTTTTAGGGTTTTGCTGAGGCTTTCTTGAGACAGGCTCTTATGATAGCATCTCTGTAAGTGCTGTGATATGACAAGCTTCCGAGGCAGCTGTAAAACAGTTATAACCGCCATTAAAGTGTCTTGGCTGGGATTGATACTAAAATGAACAAAGGGAACACAAGAATCTAAAATGTTCTTACTTGATTGTTACGGTGTTGTTTTATAAGGAACATCTTAAATTGGAAACAACAGAGTTCTGGGAGTCAAACAGCTAGATTAAAGTCTCAGCCCTACAAATTAGCAGCTCTTCGATCTTGGACAATTTATTTTATTTTTGATTTTAGGTTTCCATATTTATAAAATAGAGATCATGATCCATACTTCTTAGTGTCCTTGTGAGGATAAATGAAAAGAGTATTTGAAGAGTCTAGCCCAATGCCTGACACACAGCTAACACTTAGAAATCCTGGCTTTTGTTTTTAGCATTAGTATGAGACTCAGTATGGAGGCTATGGATAGTATAGATCTGTTATCTAATTTACCTAGTGTTATTCCATGTTTTTATCCTGAGATAGCTGGCTAGGCATACAGAAGACAAAATGATGGCATTTTACCCTATCAACATCATTAATAAAAGCACTTACCCCAAGTCAGCAGTGACTTGGGTAGTGTTTATGTATTAAATTTTTCAGATTGATAAATAGATATTTTTGTGCTAGAGGGCCAATGTGTCTTCATCCTTTATCCTACAAATTGAAGAAAACTCAACAGCTCAGGTAATAAAAATGATGAATTTACAGTCACAGAGTGAAGAATTATAATTACATTCCAGTTTTCTTGACCATTAGAATTATGATCTCAACTAATTAGGTAGTGAACATCCAAATAATATTTATTGGTTTATAAGTTTGTGGCTATTACTTATGGTCATGAAAAGGAATCTAGAATTCATTGTGCAGTACTTCCTGAAATCTGTTTCACAAAACCTTACATACCCCAAGCTTTTTCTAGAACTAATACATTAATCAATCTCCACTTCAGAAATTTGCTGTATTAGCTGATTTAAATTTCTTCTATAAAATATATTGACTGATTACCCTTGCAGATTGTAAACTCAGAGCTATTCAGCTATATTTTAGCTTTGGGGCAATTTGATTGTTTCTGCCAATGAAATAATTTGCTTAGTAAGAGTCAGTTTTGCTCCCTGAATCAGTCTTGGGAATGATTTTTTTTGGGGGGTGGAGGGTGGGGAGGGATTTTACATCAAAAAGCAAATGCAACAACAACAAACTAGTGGGACTACATCAAACCAAAAAGCTTCTGCACAGCAAAGGAAACCCTCAATAAAATGAAAAGGTAACCTATGGAATGGGAGAAAATATTTGCAAGTCATATATCTGATAAGGGGTTAATATCCAAAATTTATAAAGAATTCATAAATTCAATAGCTCAAAAACACAAACAACCCAATTTAAAAATGGACAGAGGAACTAAAGAGACATTTTTCCAAAGAAGAGAGATACAGATGGCCAACAGATACCTGAAAAAGCACTTAACATCGCTAATCATCAGGGAAATGCAAATCAAACTACAGTGAGATATGACCTCACCCCTGTTAGAATGTCTGTCTTCAAAAAGACAGAAGATAAGAAGTGTTGGTGAGGATATGGAGAAAAGAGAACCTTGTGTACTCTTGATGAGAATGTAAAAAAAAAAAGAATGTAAATTGGTGCAACCACTATGGAAAACCGTATGGAGGTTCCAAAAAGATTAAAAATAGAACTCCCATACGATCCACCAATCCCGCTTTTGGGTATTTATCCAAAGGAAATGAAATCAGGATCTCAAAGAGATAACTGCCCTTCCATGTGGATTGTAATATTATTGACAATAGCCAAGATATGGGAAACAACTTAAGTGTCCGTCAACAGATGAATGGATAAAGACAATGTGAGATATATATATATATATGAAATATTATTCAGCCATGAGAAAGAACGAGATCCTGCCATATGTGACAATATGGATAGACCTTGAAGGCATTGTGCTAAGTAAATAAGTCAGACAAAGACAAGTGTTGTATGATATCAGTTATGTAGAATCTAAAAAAGCTGAACTCATAGAAACAGATGATGGTTATCAGGGTCTAGAGTTTGAGAGAAGTGCAGAGATATTGATCAAAGAGTACAAACGGGCTTCCCTGGTGGCGCAGTGGTTGAGAATCCGCCTGCTGATGCTAGGGAACACGGGTTCGTGCCCCGGTCCGGGAAGATCCCACGTGCCGCAGAGCAGCTAGGCCCGTGAGCCATGGCCGCTGAGCCTGTGCGTCCGGAGCCTGTGCTCCACAACGGGAGGGGCCACAGCAGTGAGCGGCCTGCATGCTGCAAAAAAAAAAAAAAAAAATACAAACTTCCAGTTATAAGATGAATAAGTTCTGGCGATCTAATGTATAGCATAGTGATTATAGTTAATAATACTATATTACATACTTGAAAGTTGCTAAGAGAGTAGATCTTAAATGTTCCCACCACAAAAAGGAATGGTAATTATATGGTGTAATGAAAGTGTTAACTAATGCTATGGTGGTAATCATTTTGCAATATGTAAATGTATCAAATGAACACGTGTACCTCAACCTTACACAATATTATATGTCAATTATATCTCAGAAAGCTGGAGATAAGAGTTTTTATTAATCCTAAATATAAGTAATCTAATTGTGTTTGTATAGACAATTGTATCATTTAATTAAATATTATATAAAATTGTATAAAAGTTTAAATAGAGCAATAATTTTTAAAAGCTTTAAATAGAACAATAATTATTTTTATAATTAAAAGTATACATTTTTAAAAATATAAATAGAGCAATAATTTTAAAAGTATAAATAGAGCAATAAAAATATAAAATAATATATAAATAAAAGTATAAATAGAGCAATAATTATTTTTATAAAAATACTAATTTGGATACTTTGGACAATCTCAACAAAGATCAGTCACTAAAAGAGTTGAGAGAAAATACAAAAATCTAACAAGATCTGCCTTTGTATTACTATCCACATATCTTAAATTCTAGTTCTGCTTTAGTAACTCCAAAAACAGATACTAGAAACAATGACTTATACATATGCAGTATGATATATGTAAGAATGTATAGCTGCTGTAGTTTTTTTAAGTCAATTTTGAAATTGTATAACTGGGCAATTTTTGAAGACATATTTTTGATACCACCATATATATAATACACTTATAATCCTATATGTACTTTATGTATACAAGAAACCTGCTTAAGTCAAATTTTAGAAGTTTTTAACAATTTAGGAAAGATATAACAGACATGTTATAATTAATTCCTCTATGTTTAGCTTTGTGGGTTGTTCATTTGTGCACTATAGAATATGTAATCTGTTATATTTACTCTTTCATTAGTACTAATCCACACACACTTTGGAAATACATGCTTGTAGCTCCTTTTTTAATGATTAAGGGAATTCAGGCAATTTAAATGTAGTAGCACAACTATAAATAGAAAGTTTCACTAGTTATCAGAGGGATAAGTTATTATCATATACAAAAGTTCAAATAAAATGAAAACAATACTATAATGTAAGGATATATTGTTAAATGTCAAAGTTGACATCACTGAAAAAATGCATTTCATTGAATGTTTCCTAACACTGCCTTCTTCACTATAAGAAACCTAAATGTCATTGAGATTGACACCAATCTTTGCTTTTGTCTGTCTGTTCTATGTACTGTGACAGAAAGGTTTTATGTTTATGTATCAATAATGTGTTTTGTGAGAGTACTTTGCAAATCCCTGCCCAGTTCCAAGAGATTACTGAGTAGCAGAAGAATACAGTCATATTTCTTCATCGTTTTAAATGCCACATAAGTTCAGGAGATGTTTTTGTCATGTTGGAAACTGCTGTCTAGAGTGCAACTGTTTTAAAATGCCATTCCTAACTCTAAATGATAGAATCTGACACTTCTTACTTCTAAGGAGACTGTTACAAGTGTCTTCTCAATCATTATTGAATTCAGAAGCAGGTACTCAATCTGTAGATCATCGTTCTACCTAGAGTACATTTTTATCAGGTGATGCTTTTTCTTGTAGGATATGCGAGTGTATGTGTGTGTGAGAGAGAAAGACAGAGGCAGAGACAAGACAGACAGATACTTAACCATGATATCTGATTTTATTTCTGTTTTACCACAAAAAGGAAATCCATTTATTGGCTATTGATCCTCTCCTCTCCTCCCCTTCCCACCTTTATGACCTCATTTAACCTTAATTTTTTCTAAATACAGCCACATTGGGGATTAGGGCTTCAATACATTAATACTGGGGGGATACAAACCTTCAGTCTACAACACCTTTTATTTCCCTTTCTCAGACAAAAGTTCTTTCATTTCATGCTCTGTGACCATATGATTTCCCTTTGCAGCTTCATGTGGTGTGTTGCTTCCTTCCTTCCGGTTTCTCCACTGCTGAATTGTACCAGGCTGCAACTCACACTCTAAACATATAGGTGCTACTTTACATGGCACCTCTGTTGTATAAACCACCCAATCTGTGGTATTTTGTTATGGTAGCTCTAGCAAAGTAAAACATGCCATGATTTCTGACTACGAAAGTATCCAAACACTGCATGTCACAATGGTCGGTGCATCTTTGGAACGCTGGTAGTAGAGAGGGGAGAGGAGGAGGGGAAGAAAAAAGGTTTTCTCACAGTTCTGGAGACTAGGTGTCCAAGATTAAGGCTTAGGTGGGTTTAGTTTTTCCCAAAGCCTCTCTACTCAGCTTGCAGGTAGCTGACCTCTCTGAGTCCTCACAAGGCCTTTCCTCTGTGTACACACATTCCTGGTGTCTTTTTTTTATGTTGACATTTCCTCTTCTTATGAAGATACTAGTCATATTGGATTAGGGCCCACCAGAGCAGCCTTATTTTAACTTAATCACCTCTTTGAAAGCCCTGTCTCCAAATACAGTCACATTTGGAGATGATGGTGATAGGGCTTCGACATATACATTTTGCAGTGCTGGGGACACAATTCAGCCTATAACATGGGGATTGCAAGCTATTTCCAAAATAAATTTAAGCAACCTTCTAAAAATAAAAAATCTTCCAAAGTTATAACAGGAAAGTGTAGCTATTCCCACGAGCAGCCACATTCCGACCCCTAAATACGTGAGACGCTAAAGACTTTGAGGTTTCCTCAAAAGCATATCATAGTGATCCAGGTAGAGTCCCAGGAGGGTGTCACTGTTGTAGCAAATGTACATCTTAAAAAAAAAAAAAAATGAATGTGTTTGCAGAGGGTGCTGATGGTCTTTACGTAAGCTGGAGAGAAGCCACCAAAATGGTAAGAACTCATTGTTAAATTTCCAGCAGTGTCCTGGGCTGAGGTCAGGGTGGAGAGATCCCCAAACTCTCTAGTAACTAGAAAGGTGTTCTGTACTGAGGGTCTAACTTGATTCATCAAGCCTCACGGAAGTCAGTGGGATTGCAGTGTTGTTTCCTTGCATTTTACATTGATACCATCTTTCGTCAGAAGTAATTTATTCTGAAATTCAACGTCTCATATACTGTAACAATGAGAATTTCATGGAGAGGAAGCATAAATAACATTCCATTTCCAAGAAACGAATGCCCCCGATTGTAAATGATAGACTGACTTCCCAGGTGTTCAGCGATCTAACATTAGCTCCAGGATAGTTCTGCCTACGCAGACAGCCCATCTCTGGAATCTTCCCTGCTGGGCTTGTGACTTTAACTTCAGCATATACTCATTTAGTAAACACTGTTGAGTCTTATTCTTCCTTTTTTGTGAAAAGGTTTATGTCATTAATTCACCTATTCCCCTAGCTGTTCTTAGTCGTTTTTTTTTTTTTTTTTTTTTGAAACCTCTAGTTCAATCTTAGTCTTTAATCGAAGAGCACTTTATATGGCATTTTTTTGGGCAAACTGAAAAACACTGTATTCAGCTCAGTCAAGTTTGTTCTTCAGAACCTTGAACTGCTGCTTACTCTGTTGTTAGATCTTTTTTTTTTTTTTTTTTTTTTTGGTACCGCGGGCCTCTCCCTGTTGTGGCCTCTCCTGTTGCGGAGCACAGGCTCCGGACGCGCAGGCTCAGGGGCCATGGCTCACGGGCCCAGCCACTCCGCGGCGTGTGGGATCTTCCCGGACCGGGGCACAACCACTCACCCACAGCCTCCATCACCACTGCATACAAAGATGCTGACAGTATTTATTGGGGTCAGTGATGTCTTTCCTAAACAAAACCAATGAATCACTCTTGGATCCTGTAGAATGTTTGAAGAATAGGAGTAACAATAAAATTTTTAAAATTTAATACTTATCCATATATTTTCATGTTTTAAGTAAACATTGGCCAAAAATTGTAAACAGTATCTGGCTAGATGCTGTCATATACAAAATTTATGAGTACATATTGTCTTCTGTTTGAAAGCAAGTGATTCTCAGCTTCCAAGGGATTTACTGTCAATGATTTACTCCCTTGAAACTCAAAGTGTGGTCCCCAAAACAACATTAGGATTCCCTAGAAAATTATTAGAAATGCACATTTTGGGCTACACCCCAGAACCACTGAATCAGAAACACTGAAGGTGGAGTCCAGTTATCTGTATTTTAACAGAACCTTCAGATGACTCTTTAGTGAACCACTGATTTACCTATTAAAAGTCTAAATCAATACTTAGGGCTATTTGAATGAAAATAGTAGCATTGCCATTTGAATATACTTGGACTTCTTCAGTGATTTTAGAACTTACTGATATAATTGTAGAAAATCAATCTTATATCTATCTCTCTGATTTATAATTCCATTCTCAGACTTGGCATCTCAGAATGATCCAAGAGCCCTATACCTAATTTCTCAGCTAAAAGGCAACATAGACTTGGGTTCATTTCCTAATACATGGATGAAAAGCTATTTCCCATTACATTTCTTTGGTATGGGACAGGAAAAATGAATAGGAAATGACAGCAACCCAGCACCAATTTATCAACCTTGCTGTCATTTCTTAAATATCATTTTCACAGATATGTTATTACAGTGCTCTGGTAGAGGACAAAGGGATGATTTGGCAAGCTCCAAAAAGACTCTCAAATGTCGGGAAAATATTTTGTTCCAGAGTCATGACAGATTTATGCTATGAATAAATGTTTGGAATTCAGATAATATATGTCACCATTCATTTGTGGCGCAAAAATAGTAGAATTATAAGAGAGGAACTTCATTGTTTTTACACTATAAGAAAAACATGCGTCTATTTTGAAAAGGGAAAAAAGTAGCACGTATTAGTGAAGAAGCAGAAACCAATGAGTAAATACCCTCCTGCCTTTTATCTCCACCTGTATTGAACTCACTTGTACTCTTCTTGCCCTACAAACAGAACTACAATCTGCGATGCAATTATTACCTAACCTTTGCAAGCTGCCTATGTTGTGAAAACATTTCTCCTCAGTGACATACAAAGCTTAAAGAAGATAGCTACTAATACACTGAAGCACGCCTTCCTAGTTCAGGTGGAAATTCTTGCCACTTAAATACAGAGAATTATTTCTACTTCTTCATATATTTTGACTGTATCTTTATCTTCTAATGAAAATGATAAAGTAAAACATCAAAACTGATATGATTGAAATCATTTGGGAATAAAATTGAGAACCATTGTATATAAATATAAAATAATGATTAACAAGGACTTCATTTTGAATATATATATACACACACATATATTTTGAATATATATTATATGCACATACATATTCATGGAAATATATCATATTTTTAAAATAATGAAATTAATATTCTCATTATGGTAGAGAAACAATTTATGACAAAAATGGAATTCAAAACAAGTTTTTTTTAAAACTTCAGAATATAAACACATTCTTTTTGGCCACTTTGTGTATACCCCAATTCACTTAACTATAATTATTGAGGATTGTACCTTCTATTGGATTGTCCCAGAAATTTCTGATTAAAATATTAATAATGTATTATGAAAAATTGTTTACTATGAAGAAAATATATTGTACAATTTTTGATATTTAATATTTTGTAATATCAATTATATCAAAATTTATTTCTCATAAATTACTTCTAAATTATAGGGCATATGTCTAGAAAGAGAGCATAATTTTATTCTTCCCCTGAGCAAATAATTGATATGTAGTCCTATTAATGAGAGCATCAATTTTAACTTGGCTTGAAATAATATCTTTGTAAAAAATAGAAAAGTATTACAGTGACCAGCAAAACTTTTGGCCTTCAAGTAACTACCTACTCCAGATATTAATTAATACCAGAATTTTGTCATTTTTAATTGCTCATATCATGACAATATTCAAAAGAAAAAAATAATTTCAAAACTGTGATTACAGTTTCACGGTCATTATAGATATTTCCACATTCAACCCTTTGACTTTTTTTTCCATAGGAATTGATCATAATTGTATAATGTTAGCTAGTGTAAAAATCTGATTCACTTTGCAATAACTGCTCAAATACATATACCTAAAATGTAAAACAATTGGGAAGGGATTCAGAAATAAACATATATACATGTGTCTAAAGAGGTCAGTCATATTTTCAAACACAAGCTATTAATACAAAAGCTTATTAATTTAAAAACAGAAACAGTAGATATTCTTTCTAAATAAATGTGGAATATATTGATGCCTTGGGTTAGTAGTAGAAAAAATAGGATTTGTTTACACAATGACACACTAAGATAACATTAAAGTTTCAATTATTTTAAAAATTAAGGTTTTTATTTTTTACTTTCTTTTTTTTTTTTTTTTTTTTTTTTTGCTGGGGCAGGGGGGACTTTATGTTTGAAATATCTCAGACCTTGGGAAACATGAGGCAAGAGGCAGCAGAAAGGATGTACACAAGTCTACTTACAAGGCATGCTGTGAACCCAAGGGAAACTAATTTGCATAATTCTTACTGATATTTTGTTGTGGAAAAGATACTATGTATGAAAACAAATATGGTCAAAGTGTCAAGTTGCAGAACAGTAGAGAAAACTAAGTTATTTGTATGTTTTCAAATAAAATATTCTAAGAATAAGTTATATTGGAACAGGTCATAGTGTAGCAGTCAGGGAATGGCTATTTCACTACTAACTATTTAAATTAACCCATGATTGCCTAATTTGATTTAGATTAATATTTCTAATAGTTTCTTTTGTACCTATTGCACAGGCAAAAAAATAAAAAAGAACAGGGCACACAGTTGATCAATAGAATATTATATAATTATAAAAATTTTCATTATTTTAATGTCCTCTAAATGATATTCATTCATTCACTTGAATGTCACTAAATCTCATATTAGTTACATTCTATATTTATGTCTATTGATTATATCATGATGAAAACAATACCACCATTTTTAACATTTAAAGTCTTTCAAATTGTACAATTATTTTAAATATTTAGAAATTTGACATGCTACAGATATCATATATTTGCCAACTGATCTAAAATTTTATTATGTTATTGTAAAATTAATTTTAGGTGAAATATTATAAAAGTTATTTCAAATGTTTACTTGCAATATTTTATATCTTGTTATAAAAAGTATTTGAAAATAATATGTTTTCATGCTTGCTACCTTAATATCTGCTCCTCTCTCATGATTTTGAAAATATAGTTCAAAAGCCAAAAAAAAGATGCAGAGTACTTGGTCAATATTTTCAGTTTATTTGTTCTCATAAGCAATTATCCAAAACTTAGGAGATAAGTGAACACTTGCCTAAAAGTGTCATATTGTCACCTAAAATTATTTATTTCTAGCTCTATTATTTTCATTCTGTATAACAATTATTTTTCATGTGATTAAAAAGAAATAATTCCAATTATCCATAGATCCCAAAATATGAATCTTCCACAGCTAATCCAACTACTGAATGATAATCTAAGTCAATTAATTAATTCAAAAAACATTCTGAGCAGCTACTACATACCAGACACTGTAGTAAGGCTCAGGCTGAGATGTAGCAGTGAAATAAAGTCCCTGTGGTCATGAGACTTACATTCATGTGAGAGTGAGGGAAAGATAAAAATAAAAAGCATAACATTTGTTAGGAAGTGATCAATTCTAAGCATAAAAAAGGATAAGTGGAAAAAAGAGTGACATGAAGTGGAACAAAATGGTATTTTGTAATGAGGGAAGATTTCTTTCAGATGGTGGTACTTACATAATTTCCTGGAAAAGGTAACTGAGTCAGCCACATAGGCACATGGGGCAGTAATGTTTAAGGCAGAAGAAATAGCAGAACATGAAGCAGAAACATGAAAGTCCTTTTGAAAGAAAAGGAATGAGGTGCCATGACTAGAATGCAGTGACCAAAGCAGAAGGTAGAAAGAAGGGGTGGAAGGTGGCAACTCATGCCAAGCCTGGCAGGCCTTCATAAGGACTTTCAATTTTATTCTGGGTGATATGGAAAGTAATTAGTTCTTTCTGTGTTTCTCATAATGTGTCTTTCCTCTCTGGGCCACCTGCCCTCGTTAGTCCCTTACTGCCTTGCGTGTGCATTAGTTGCACAGCCTCTGGGATAGTTAGATCTCTTGACTCCAGTGTCTTCCCAACCTCCACTTCCCTCTTCACTGCCAAGTGAAGCTTCATTATAGACCTCTTGGATGATTTTTTTTTTCCCTGATCAAAACTTAATAAAAACAACAACATTAATAATAGCTATATTTATAATGTTACATCCAATATTAATTTAATTATTTTTTACATTAACCCCTGAGGCAAAAACTGCTATTATACTCACTTTACAGATGAAGAAACTGTGGCTTAGAGAAGTTAAGTAATTGGCTTCAGTATACAGCTAGATAGCAGTGGAGACATGATTTTTTCCCCATTGCTATTCAAATGAAATGAAACTTTCTCAACCAAATATTGAAAGTCTTTCATATGAAGCTTAAATGTGAGCTAGACTGACCCAAATTCATGTGCCATCTCAGTTATTAATTACATTTGACGTCTGAGGCAAGTTACTAAACTTTGACTCAGTGAACTTACCTGTAAAATGGGAATGATAATAATACTTTCCTCAAAATTAAATGAGAAAATGCACACAAAGCACTTTACACCAATCTTACTATATCATGGGCACTTAACAGATGTTGGCTATAATCATTACCTTAATATTAGCATATACATTGCATGATGCATCTGAACATAAGGGAATATTTCCATGGAAATCTATGTCTTTTTAATTGTAAGACTATATACTCAGGGTATTATTTTATCATAACATAGGTAAAACTATGCTGTATTATCAGTATACAAAAAATATATGTGAGCATTTAAAAACAAAAATTATTCACTTTGTGTTTTAAAAAATACATATTCTTCTTTGCAATTATAACTTTTACATATGTGCCTGGCTATCAGATGGTGAGTGCCTACAGTGACAATGATGAATGCTAAAAGTATTTATACTCTTCATGTTTTACTCATCTAAAACACTCAACTGACTATGACCATGAATAAGTAATGGAGTAGGATATGTCATTGTTAATAGTTTTTGTAGGTAGTTTTTGTTTGTTTGTTTGTTTCATTTGCAGTGTAGTAATATGTCTAATGATGGCAGCTTCTATTAGAAAAAATAAAGCGGGATGTCTAAAGCTTGTTAAATAGTGTTGTTTGGCCAGGATGTTAATGTACGCCTGATATGTACCATTATTTAATTAGCATAGTTTCAGTCTCCCCTGTGGGCCTGTTCTTGGCTTATCTCCTTTAGGAAGTGGGATGGCTTTTATTTTTAAAATGCATTATAATGGCTGGATTTTTATAAAAGCTTGTCAGCACCTCCCCAGCCCCACCGTCTGTAGCATTATAAATCCAATGTTATTGCTAACAATGTTATTGGCTAGAAGTATAATCTCAAATTTGCTGCTGTCCCAAATTTATGCAAAGCTCAGTAGAAAGCCAGTTCATCCATTCTTTTGGATCAGTGGTCTCGAACTAATTATTAGCTGCTGAATGGTTCTTTCAAATAAAGTTTTTAGTGATGAAAAACTAAATTTACAAAATCAAAAAATGTGTAACTTCTCTGTGAGCTATGGGTAAATTGGCAATCCTCCATATTCCCAGGGTTCTCCAGGTCAACCTCAGGCCTCTAAGGAGTAGTAACATCTGTGCTAAATACTCTGCGATACATCTCCAGGGAAGCCTTCCTGTCAGAGAGTGATGCTTTTTGACTGTAAATTATAGGCTCCATGTAGTTCCATGCTTTGATGATAGTGTGGCCTGTACTAAAGAACACTATATAAGAAGAAGCCATTACTAACCTTCAGTAAAGATGTTGTTGAAGATGTTTATTGATTTACACTACGAGGTTCCTCAGGAACAATTTCTCTCTGGTCTTAGGCTTTTCCTGAACAATTTTCTGGATGAAGGAATAGAGGACAATCATCATAGAGGTAGTGATCCTTGAACTTGGCCATTTTATGATGGATTGTTTTATAGGATCATTCCAGAGGAGGGAACTTTATATATTTGAGAAAGTGCATGGTGAGTTCAGTGAACAACAAGTGATTTGGTGTGTGGGTAGCATTAAATATATGAAATAGCATTTTAAGAAATGATGCTAGATATATGAGTTTTCATTTTACATAGTGTAAGCAGTATACTTTTCATGTTCCATTTAAAGCTTTTGGGGAACAAACTCATAATGATAGGAAATCTCTGAAAGCATTATAAAATATTCATAAATATTATCTTCAAGGAACATACGGATTCCTGGGTAAGGTAAGTTTTCCAAAGAAATAAACATAATTAAACCTAGAAAGTCTGATGGATGTGAACCTTTGAGTAATTTTATTCAGCTTAATAAGAGCTATATTTTTATATCATTTATCTAAGACTTTTATATAAATAAATGCATATATGTGTGTGTGTGTGTGTGTGTGTATATATATATATATTCAAATATATTGCTTTCTTATGCCCCCTTCAGAGAATATCAATCTATTCAATACTTTATCATCTGGTAAAAAATGCAAAGATACATAATTAAATCTAAAGTTGAAATTCAATAAATATTTGTTTGTATTGTTAAAGAATGGGTAGTTGGGTGTAAATTATTTTTCAGGATACTTGAATTCTAAATGTTCAAGTGACAAAATGTGTTTATTATAAAATAAAATTTAAAAATATCATTTTAAATGAAATACATTAAAATGTAATCATTGCTATTTTCCAGTTACAATTAAAAAGGCAATAATTACAGGATATTTATAATTTCATCTTTCTTAGTGATTAAGAATCACCATTATGAGAATACATCATTGTCATAGCAAAATTATGTAGTCTTTCTGAGCTTGTTGTTAGTCTGTTAGCTGGCACTTCCATTTTAGGTATGTTCTTCTCTGACTCATCCCTAATTCTAGTGATTATTTCTAATCATCTGTAAATCACGTGCCCAGGTTAGCGGATTGAGTGATGGTCTAAGAAATGGTCCTAAGAAGGATGGAACCTCCTGATAAGGAAAATGTCAATATACTTTCAAATTTCATAATTTGATTTTATTCACAGGATTTGCTTCCTTATCAATAAACTGATGATATCATTAATTTCTTTTTTTAATATCACAAATGTCTATTTTTTTTAAAAAAGAACTGAGCTAAAGAAGTAATTCTTAGAAATGTTGAAAGTTAGCCGCACCAGATAACTCACTATGTAGCTCTGTGTGACTGTGTTTCTACAGTGAAGCTCTTTGCAGTGTCTGATGTGCAAAAGCTAAATATTAGCTATAGGCAATCCAGAGGAATAGCAAAATAATATCTTGCACTAGATTCAGAAGACAATATCTCTCTATACCCATTTAGGCTGCTAATTTTGAATATGATTTCTAGTCAGTAGCATGTAATACACATTTAAAGTTTCCATGAATCTTGAATTCAGATATTTGGGATTTTTTGCCCAGAATTAACTTTAAAATATTCTCTGTTCTATTTTTTGCTTACAGTGACTAGTACTTACCAGTATTTGTTATTACAAAAAGAGTAACTAGAAATAACTGGAAATATACTCCTTAGAAATATTCGCACAGTCTCATGGGGTAAATATTCAATTTAGAACGTCATCATTAGGTATGTCTTCACACTTAAAGTATTTAACAAAGGTAAAACTCTCACATAATTAACATGAAGGAGTTTTTTTCACAATAATGCTTGAAGTTTTATTGATGTTTTTCAAACTTAAAACAACATTTTGAATTTTAAGGGAACATCACTCAATCTAATCTTTATGGAGACAGATTAGAGCAAATGATATGATTTTTACTTTTTCACAAAAGATTGCTTTTCAGAGGAAGAATTTAAAAGTTAAAAAATATCTTAATTTTCTTAAAGGATGACATCTGGCTTAATATTATAGTCTTGGGCAGCATTCCATACAGAAGTCTTCCTTATCCAGAGTGTTTATGACTCAGGTATCCAAATGCCCTTGCCACATTCTGTCTTGGCTTTTTGACTAATTTAAATCTTTTGTGCATTAGTTTTCTCATATTTTCTGCAAAATGTGGGCAATTAAATGAGTACGTATGCTTGCTGCCTAGAATATAGTAATTTTCGATAAAGGAAAGACTTTTTACCTGTTTTGCCTACTCTGTTTCATAATTACAATTAGAAGAGTTATCAGATGTGATCTGCCAATGCATGATATCCACATATAACAATACTTCATGAGCTTATTCATGGTACTGAATGAGGAAAAGAAAATTATTGAGTATAAACCCCCACAAGATATGAAGTGCAAACTATATATTTTTTCTATATATTGTTGATACATACACATACTTAAGACTAGGAAGTGGTAAAAACTGTCGTTCCAAGCGAATTATCTCTGTTTTGGTCCAGATATTTCTTCTTTGATACTTTTGGTTCGGATAAACTTGTATTATGCCCCGTATATTTCTTATCCTTTCTTTGAGCTTTGACCTTACTTTATCAGGACCATATTATCTATAAGGAATTATTTTACTTCTTGCTCAAAATTTGAAAAGAAAAAATTTATCATTATTATTATCAGCCATACCACCAAGGTTTTGCTTTCTTTCACTGTGCTCTGCAAATTTTTGTCACTAAATTCTTATAGTCTGGTGCATATCTTGTTTCTTTGTTTTCACAATCACCCAGTTTTCCTTTTTCTAATATGAGTTCTTTGTGACCGTCCTTCCTATGCTATGTTCTGTGCCCGTATTATTTCCCACACTACTGCAAAATAAACAATACATTTATTTATTTTAAGAAAATTCAACTCCCCAAATCCTTAGCGATTCATTTCCTAAATGTATATAAAAGCAGATTTTAAGCATTCATGAACATTTAAAATTTAGTTAAAACATAATTAAATTTCTTGATTCATCTCTAAAATATTGTAAGATTTATAAAAACATTAAGAATAAAAGTCGCCTTAGGAATTTTTTTAGGTAAGAAATTAACTTTTCAATACTCAGAGTATCTCTTTACATAAGTCCCATTCTATATATCTACCTACCTATTTCTTTCTCTGTCAATCTACCTGTCCATCCATCCATCCATCCATCCTTCTGCAATGGAGTGAATGCTTGTGTTCCCACCCCCAAAATTCATAAGTTGAAAGTCTAATTGTAATCTGACGGTGTTTGAAGGTTGTGCCTTTAGGAGGTACTTAGGTCATGAGAATAGAGTCCATAAGAAGAGGCCAGAGAACTAGCTAGCTGTCTTTCTGCCATATGAAGTTAAAACAAGAAGCCAGCATTCTGCAACCCCAAAAAGGGTTCTCACTAGAACTCAGTCATCCTGGCATCTTCTGGACTTCCAGGCTCCAGAACTGTGAGAAATAAAGTTCTATTGTTATCAGCCACCCAGTCTATGGTACTTTGTTATAGCAGCTTAAACTGATAATATCTACCTTCTATCTATCTAATGGAAATAGCCTAAATTATAACTTTAGTTATGAACTATTTAAAGTCAGTAGCATAACAATTTGAAAGAATTTCCCCTCACCTTCTTTTGGTATTTGTGTTTTTAAGTAAAAAAAGAAGAACTGTTAACATTTACTTCCATAGAAATACTGTTAATATGAGAAAGATAATGAGTCCATAAAAATCAAAATTTTTAAATGTTCACTTTAGTGGGCAAAATATAATAGTTAACCTGTCTTGGAGATAATATGCCAGGTAATGATCTGTTTAGTAAATTTTCATGGTGGAGATAAGGTCTGAGCAACATTTTGAAACAACTGTATAATATATTCTGGGAAATATGAATATAGCATAATGTCTGCAGAGGAGCAAAGGTTAGATGATGAGAGATCTTACATGTGAGTCGGACTTTATCCTTTAGTTGATGGAGAATTGTAAAATACATAAATAAATAGACAGTGCTGTGAGAAGAATTATAGTCAGAAAAGGTACTTTTGGACAATTTCAAGGATGACTAACTGGGACCAGGTAAGGAGAGGTCAGAGTAAGATGAAAAATATAGTGTGTCATTCATTTAAAAGGAAATAACCGAGGAGAGATGGGAGGGATTTACTAGCAGTTGTTGAGTGACTTCCATAACTTTCCATTTTATATTTTTGTAAATTGTAATATAAATTATTGTCATAATGAAATAAATGATTAAAATTTAATTTTAGGAAAGGTTGTGAACTTCACTGAATCAGTTATATCTTGGTCAGTGTAGCATATTCAGTCATATTATAGCTTATTTATGATATATAAAGCAATAGGATGTCAGTAAAAGAGCTGAAATAATTGTCTCGATATGTCTTGTTCTGTCCTTTTTTTTTCGGTTTTGTGAGCCTTCCATTCAGTTATCATTTAGTTATCAACCTTGTTACTTTGAGTTATGAGCAGAAATATTGAGAAATATTTTCTCCCCAAACATATTGTCTAATGACAGGTAAGGACTATGTCCAGTGAGTGAAAATTTAAATGTTAAAGTAAAACATTATGTTTATCAATATTGGTCTATCCTCATTCCCTCCTTTTTTAACAAAATGATTAAAAAATCATTAAAAATTACTGTAAGTTAAAATGAAGCTCATAATTCTTTTGTTCTTTAAAGTAAAATCTTCTTTATAGTAAAATTCATTCAAAATACTATGGGCTTACTTATGATAAAGATTTTAATAGAAGGATAAGAATTTAAGTTCTGGAACAGCTTACCAGAGCTAATAGTAAATAAGTAAATTTGTATAACACTTTTATCTTAAAAACAGTGCATTAAGTTGTATCTTATGCTACTTGGATAATGTGAGAGTCCTTCAAGTCTCTAATCTCCTACCATTAGACAAAAAATAGCAGAATTCATGAGAAACCCTGAGCGTTACTGGCAGCAAATGATAGTTTTATTTTCCTTTGGAAACAACCCTCAATGAAATGCTTGTGGCTGTTTCTTCATGGCTCAGATCTGGGAATAAAGGAAGAGATAAAATGAAATAAATACAGAATCACTGAACTATTATCAAAAGGTGGGGCTCTGCTTGGTCACTTAGGGCAAGGGCTTGGTTTACTGTGTTTGCGTCACTAGTCTGGCAGATTAGCATACATGAACATTTAAATAAACACATCTTGTATTTCAAGAAACTTATGGCATAAAATATATTTTAACTGTTACCAAAATATCCAATATGTTTATTTATTTACTATTGTTTTAAACATCTTTATTGGAGTATAATTGCTTTACAATGGTGTGTCAATATGCTTTTTAAAAATGTACACTAAAAGTATGTTTTGATTATATTTTCCTTGAAATTCTTGAACTGATTTTTTTTCTGACACTCTACAGTTTATGTGTTGGTCTCATGTAAACACCCCCTACAACAAATGTGAACATGGGGTTATAGTTGATATAAACATTTGTAAATATATGTGTTCAATTCAAATATATATTCCAAACTAAGTTACGTAAAAAACTCACTTGAAGTATACACTTTTGGCTGTGATGATAGAAAAGAGGAAGCTGCATAGACTAATCTGTGTCCCTCTGCATCCTGACCATATTTACTCCTATTTTTCTTTCTATACTTAGAATCAAACTTGATCTCTCTACAGATGATCCTAGCAATGGTCTTAGCGACAACATTTTATACAAAAGTACAAGCTCTGGAGTTAAACTCTGGGTTCAAATTCCAGATTCCCACTTACTCATTATTTGTTCTTGGTCAAGTTTCTTAACTTCTTTGAGACCTTGGGTTCCCCCTATGAGTTATGGTTAAAATAAGACTTCTTATCTCATGAAGTGCTTTTGAGAAACAAATGAAATAAAAGTTTCTAGAACAGTTCCTCAATAAGATGCTAATTCTGTGTGCTAATAATAATAAGCCTTAGAGCACTCCTAATATTATGGGTTTTATATTTTTAAAAGTCCTGCTAGAGCTAAGATGCCACAAATTTCTTTTTAGGGAAGAGAAATAAATATGTAGCACCAGCAAAGATTGAAAACAGACAAATGAAATTTAATAAAATAAAAATACCTGTGTTACGGGCATAGATTTTTTTCCTCTATAATGTTTAGCACTTTATATAAAACAACTAAATTTGATTCCTCCGATTATGAAATAATAACCAACTATGGCTTTACAGCAGGTTTTGAAGGATGCTATAATGAATGATTTTTTTAAAGGGAGATTACATGTTCAGTAATTGACACTACCTTAAGGAGATTTTAAAGCTAGAGATAGACAACGTATGTAACATATTAAAATTGAAGAGAGTATCAGATAAGTTTTCCTGTTTGCCTTTGCTTGAAATAAAAACACGTTTATAGGATTCATTATTATATAAACTTTTAAAGAGTTCTTAAAGGACCAGACAGACTGAATTAACTGATTTAATATTTTATAACATATCGGTTGTAGAAAAATTGTATGAATTTTTCTTTAACCTCTAGAAGTGTCTTTCCCCCATATATCTCCTCTTCACGCGCTAATATGTGAAAGAGGTCATTTAAATATCCAGCTTTATGGTTTATAGTGTGGATTACTGTGATCAACTCTGCATCTCCAAGCAACATATCGCTATTATGCAAAACCATTGTGAACAGATGACACATTAAGAAGCACAGCTCTGCAGTGCATCTGGTCTTTGATTTTGAGAAATACAGTACTTGAGATAGAATATGCAAATGGAAAATCGACCCAAGGTCAGAGTGAGGAAAGCAAAATGACATTCTTTGTTGGTTTCAAAATGAGAAATCCATTTCTACTGCACAGTAAAGTTAAAGAAAATCAGTAGAAGAAAATTTAGATATTTCACCTCCTCCTTGCTTCTTTAGCTGGAAAATAATTCAGTGATTTTTGCCACTATAGAGAAAAGGGAGAATTATTTACACTTTTATTTCCTAAGATTTTTCCTCTTGTATCTACCCTAATGAGAGAAAATGTATGTAGGTGATAGACCATTGCTCTAGAATTTATCCATGGTTTTTGTTCTATTTATTGCTGTTTGGGTGACTTTGAGAAAGTATGTTTTTCTATACTTCTTTTTATTTTAAATAAGTATAATAATTAAAATTATATACTCCATTTTTCTGGAGGGATAAAAAGATTATCAACTGATTAGTAGATTTATTTAGGAAAATAAACTCTATAGTCATACTTTTCTCTGTATCTTTCTCTTTTGTGGGCACCTCAGGTACAGAGGGATCATCTAATGATATTCTTCAGTTTATGGCACACTGTCCTCATACCTCACCCCTGTTCTTAGATATTTTTTCCTACTCCCGGCTTCTCCTTTTATGTACTTTTCTAATGAGTTTGATATATGTACTTTGATGGCCATGTTTGATAAAAAATTATATCCCATTGTGTATGCTTAATTTACATAGCTATAACTCGTTTCCTTTTTCACTCAGTCTTGTTTTTTAAAATACTATGGATTCTAATTCAGTGCTTCTAAATACTGCAAAGAATTCCATTGCACGAATCCACTGCAGTTTACTTATTTATTATGCTAATATTGCTTCCAACTACCATAGATTACCTCCAATTCCCTATTACTGCAAACAAAGCTAAGATAAAGCATCCTGCTTTTTATACAGGTCTGCCTCAGTTTATGATGGGGTTACATACTGATAAATCCATAAGAAGTTGAAAATATTCATTGTACCTCAAAAATGCATTTAATATACCTAACTTAACTAAACATCGTAGCTTAGCCTAGCCTACGTTAAATGAGCTCAGAACACTTACATTAGCCTACAGTTAGGCATAATCATCTAACACAAAACCTCTTTTATAATAGAGTATGGGACATCTCATATAATTTATTGAATACCGTACTGAAAGTGAAGAGCAGCATGGTTGTATGGGTACAGGATCGTTGTGAGTATATCCGTTGTTTACCCTTGTGATTGTGTGGTTGACTGGGAGCTGTGCTTGCTGCCACTGCCCAGCATCAGGAGCGTATCATCCTGCATAGTAATGTTAGCCTGGGAAAAGATCAAAATTCAAATTTCAAAGTATGTTTTCTGCTGAATGCGTATCACTTGCACACCATCAAAAGTTGAAAAATCTGAAGTTGGGGACTCTCTATACCTTTCTGTTTTTGTGTAGGAATTTTTCTAAGGCTTAAAACCATGACTGGAATGGCTGTGTCAAGGGAATGCTTAATCTAATTTATTTTAACCTTATCTAATTTATGTACTTAATTTAATTGAATGTTTTCAATTTTCATCAAAGGAGTACATATCTGTATCCCCAAGTTTTGAGAATTAGTATTTTTTGTTGTTTGGTTCTGAACATTATGTAGTTACTAGGGTTTTTTTTTTTTTAAGTCTCCAGATACATGAAGCTTTTTTTTTTTTAATTAACAAACTTTATTTATTTATTTATTTTTGCGGTACGTGGGCCTCTCACTGTTGTGGCCTCTCCCGTTATGCGCAGGCTCAGCGGCCATGGCTCACGGGCCTAGCCGCTCTGCGGCATGTGGGATCTTCCCGGACCGGGGCATGAACCCGTGTCCCCTGCATCGGCAGGCGGACTCTCAACCACTGCGCCACCAGGGAAGCCCAGCAAACTTTATTTTTTTAGAGTTTTAGATTCACAGCAAAACTGAGTGGAAAGTATAGAGACTTCTGTGTACCACCTGCTCCCACAAATGTGCATTATCGACGTTGCACATGAGAGTGGTACATTTATTACAATCATGAACCTACACTGGTAACATCATTATCACTCAAAGTCCATAAGTTTGCATTAGGGTTCGCTCTTGGTGTACATTCTATGGATTTTGAAAAATGCATAATGATATATATTCATCATTTCAGTAACATACAGTATAGTTTCACTGCCTTAAAAATCCACTGTTCTCTTGCTGTTCATTCCTTCCTCCTGCTGGCAACCACTGATCGTTTTATTGTACACATGGTTTTGCTTTTCCTAAATATCATATACTTGGAATCATGCAGCATGTAGCCCTTTTGGACTGGCTTAGTAATATGCATTTAAGTTTTCACCATGTTTTTTCAGGGCTTGGTAGCTCATTTCCTTTTAGTAATGAATAACATTCCATTGTCTGGATGTACCACAGTTTATGTATCTGTTCACCCACTGAAGGACATCTTGGTTTCTTCCAAGTTTTGGCAACTATGAATAAAGCTTCTATAAACATCCATGTGGAGGTTTTTGTGTGGACATAAGGTTTCAGTTCATTTATGTAAATACCAAGGAGTGTGAATTGCCGGATGGTATGGTAAAGTGTACATTTAGTTTTGCAAGAAATTGCCAAAACCTTTTCTAAATTGGCTGTACCATTTTGCATTCCCACCAGCAATGAATGAGAGTTTCCTGTTGCTCTACATCCTCACCAGCATTTGGTGTATCAGTGTTCCATATTTTGGCCATTCTAATAGATTTGGCTGTTCTAATAGATTCACTGTTTTTTAATTTGCATTTCCCCAATGACATATGTTATTGAACTTATTATATGCCTACTTTCCATCTGTATATCTACTTTGGTAAGATGTCTCCTCAAGTCTTTTGACCGTTTTTAATTAGGTTTTTCATTTTCTTATTGTTGAGTTTTAAGAGTTTTTTATATATTTTGGATAGCAGTCTTTTATCAGATGTGTCTTTTGCAAATATTTTCTCTCAATCTGTGGCTTGTCTTCTCATCCTCTTGGGGTGGAGTTTTTTAATCTTTTTTTTTCCTAATTTCATTTATTATGACCAAAGACCACAGTAAATGATACATAGTTCTTTTAAAATTAATTGCTCCTTTTTTAAGCTTTGTCTGTGGTCAAATTTTGTGAATGTTTCATGAATGCCACCAAATATTTATTGCTTTGAATAGAGCATGTATAGTTCAACATAAAGTACTCTTTAATAGCATAGGCTCTGGAATTCAGAATAATTGTTTTGAAACCCTGTTTTGCCGCTTCTTTCTGAGCAATCTTGAGCAAATTAAACATTCTGTGCTTAGTTTTCCCAAATAAAAAATTGAGAACAGTAAGACACATTCTGTAGATTTGGACTGAAGATTAAATAATTTATGTTAGGTATGTACACAATACCTGGTAGTGTGTTAAATACTCTCAGGATTATTATTTATTAGTTTAGAATAGTTATGAAATTCACTGCATTTCTGTATATTATTTTCTGCTTGAGCTATCAGTTTTGGATAAGAATATATTAAGTGCTTTTAATATTTCATAGTTTAGTTGCCTTATTTATATGAATATAGTCTGAAGCTATATTATTAGGTATGTCTCATGCTGAAAATACTATATTGATCCATTTTTCTTTTAACAGTATATAATATACCACTTTGTTATGACACTTTGTTAGTTTTTTTCTTGTTTGTTTGGTTTTTCATTGAATACCAAATTGTTTGATATTGAAATTGACATCTTAGATTTCTTTTGGTCCATGGTCTTGTTCCTTTATTTTTAGATTTCAGCCTTTTTCTGATTTAACTGTTTCTCATATCATGACATATTGCTCATTCTTACTTTTTTACTTGTTTGAGGATCTCTGATTATATTTGGTTTAACCATGTACATTCATTGTAGTCCCTGATATATTAAGATTTCTTTCTTCCATTTTATTTTCTATTTATTTTCATTTCATGACTTCCTTTGGATTTTTTACAGTTACTTCAGCTAATTTGAAGAACTGCTTAATCCATTTATATTCTTTTAAAGATTACCTGTATTAAGACTGATATTTATTTTTATCTTTTTATTTATTTCTTATTATCATGTGTATCTTCCCCTGAATAAAAATTACATTATTAGGTACTCTCCCTTCCCTCTTTTCCTTTTTTGTATCCATACTTCTGCTTTTGCTATTGTGTTGATTTTTGTCTAGAATTGTATAGTTTTAAGATCTCTTCTGTTTTAGACAAAAGCAAACTTTACTAACTAAATTATATATTAATATCTAATTTATCTATATCTCTATATTTTAAAATTTTACCTTATAAAAGAAATAATACTTTTGCTAGTTATAAAATTCTAGGCTTAAATTGCCTTCCTTATATAATTATCATTTATCTTGCAGCCAGCATTACTGTTAAGGAATCTGCTATCAATGTATAACTTTTTCTTTTATAGGTAATCTACTTTTTCTTTCTAGGAGGTTTTACAGTTATCTTTTATCTTCTATTATAGCATGTATATGATATAGACATGTGTGTGCATATGTGTGTCACTTCATCTGCCCTTTTTATATTTTATGGACTTTTATTTATTTATTTTAAATATTTGTTTTTTGGCTGCATTGGGTCTTAGTTGCAGCACGTGGGATCTTTTGTTGCGGCATGTGGGCTCTTCATTACAGTGTGTGGGCTTCTCTCTGGTTGTGGCACACAGGCCTATAAGTTGCAGCGCACGGGCTTAGTTGACCCATGGCATGTGGGATCTTAGTTCCCTGACTAGGGATCGAACCGTTGTCCCCTGTATTGCAAGACAGATTCTTAACCACTGGACCACCAGGGAAGTCCCATTTTATGGACTTTAAAAATTGGGTCTTAAATCCTGGAAAATTATCCACCAATCTTTCCTCATGTTTCCCTCATGTTTATTTATTTATTTAAAAATATTCCTCCCTCGGCTTCTTTTATACAAATATTGACATTTTACTATTTACCAAATAGAAAACTATCTGGTCTTGTTCTTCACAGAATATCAAGTGCTATGAAAAGTGCCTGATCTGTAGTAGTTTAATATATATTTGAGAAATCAGTGAGTTGGCTGAGTATAGTCGTAAATTGTATTTGAATTACAGATAGTCATTGATGGTCATGCTTTTAAAATCATACTGAGCCGTAATTATGGTATGGATTTAACAGTTAGGTATTAGTGCATAACTTGCAATATTTTGAATTAATATGTCATTGAATTCCAAAACAAATGCCTTTAAACCATTGTTTGTGAGAAATCTGCATAAGTTTTGCATATTCTGAATGATGTATCTGCTACAGAGAAATTTGAGAAAATATTAGAAATAAAATAAATGATTCATTACATTCATATGCATATATATACTTAAAATCTGAGAAATATTAGTGAAGAAAATACTATTAATTTTAATGTATTTGGAGCATAGTAAAGCACTGGCCTCTAGTTATGTGTTCCCATCTGACACTTGGAAAATTACTTATTCTGAATTAACAAAATTTAAAAGGAGAAGTATCTAAACTTTCACTTAGGAGGCTAAAATACAAAGGCTCTAGGCTACAGAACATTTTTTTAAAACATTAGAATTTAATAAAAACAAAAATAATGAGAAAGTTTTCTTTGAATAACTTATTATAATGGTCTTAGATCAAGAAAGGTTATAAAGAGATTAATTCAATTTATGAACAACTTTAAAATAGTACAGCTGGTCAAGCTTTGAATAAATAAACATTTCACAAAAGTAGATATAAGGGGCTTCCCTGGTGGCGCAGTGGTTGAGAGTCCACCTGCCGATGCAGGGGACACGGGTTTGTGCCCCGGTCCGGGAAGATCCCACATGACGCAGAGCGGCTGGGCCCGTGAGCCATGGCCGCTGGGCCTGTGTGTCCGGAGCCTGTGCTCCGCAACGGGAGAGGCCACAACAGTGAGAGGCCCACGTACTGCAAAAAAAAAAAAAAAAAAAAAGTAGATATAAGAATGGCTAATAAACACTTACAAAGACTCTGAACATCATTGGTCACTAGGGAAGCACAAATTAAAACCACAGAGAGATTCCCCTGAAATGGCTATGTTCAAACAACAGATAATATCAAGTGTTGCTGAAAATGTGGAGAAACTGGAACATGTATACATTGCTGGTGGAAGGTAAAATAGCTCAACAGTTTTGCGAAAGATTTTAATAGTTTCTTAAAATTTTAAATATAACCTATCATACAACTCATCTGTTTCACTACTATCTACTCTAAAGAAATGAAAACATGTGTCTGCACAAATACTTGTACAAGATTGTTCATAGCAACATTACTCATAATAGCAAAAAGGAAGCAAACCATATGTCATTTAACTGATGAATAGATAAAATCTGGTGTATTCACACAATGCAGTACTATTCAGAATAAACTACTGATACATACTAAAACAGGAGTATACCTCAAAGGCATTATGTTAAGTGAAAGAGCCAGGTGCAGAAGACTATTTATTATATGACTGCATATTAATAAACCATCCTTAAAAGGAAAATTTATAGAGATAGTAAGCAAATCAGCAGCTGCATGGGACTAGGAGTATTTCTGGCGATTGGCTGCAAACAGGTGTAAGGATAGTTTCTGGAGAGATGGAAAATTCTAAAACTCAGTTGTGATGGGGCAGTAAATATCTAAATTTATTAAAATCATTGAATTGCACACTTACAAAGAGTGAATTTTATGACATTTAACTTACATCTCAGTAAAACTGTTAAAAATAGTTACTGCTATGAGGACAAATGAGAATTGCTGCATGTTGGGAGTTTGTCATAATCTTTATAAAAGAATTAAGTGAAATTACATAAAAGATTTTTCTAAACATTTAATAATACCAAAACAATAATAATAAACATTGATTGACTGCTTTCCATATGCCAGATTATTAACTCATTTAATCTCACCACAGTCCTAAGAAGTACCTACCCATTATTAACATCCCCCATTTAGATAATGAAACCAAAATCAAAAAGGTTAATCTACTCAGTAATCACACAGCCGTTAGTTAAACGAGGATATTAATCCAGGCAGTCAGGCTTCAGAGACCCTACTCTTAACCAAATTTCCCTATCACTTCTATCCATCCTGTGCATACAGCTACAGTGAGAGAAAGTACAGTCCAGTGAGAGAAAGGTGAGGTGGAACAGTGTAATTTTTTTGTATAGAAATTGATTTCAATGTTGTAATAATAATGATTAACATATTAGAATAAGTATATTACATGCAAAATTGGCGTATATGACTAATATTTAAAGTGCTAGCTAAAATGATATGAAGAATACAGGTAAAATTTGTAGTAATTAAGACAAAGACATACTAAAACAAAATAAACTGAACACCTGTAATGAATACTTTACCTTTAAAAAAATGTATCCCTAGAAATTATTTTTCTCTCAGAACAAACATGAAAATCAATCACCAAGTGTTAAGGTAATTCTTATTTTATATTTGGTGACGTTCTAGACTTTAACAGAAATAAAACTAAGTGATTTTCTTTCTGAGATCAATTGTAAGTCTGCAAATCAAGATGTTTGGACTTGACAGAGATCTTGGTGGTACTTTTTTTTCAGTGACTAAGAAAATATTTAGTCTAGTACACAATAATCATTTAGACTAAGTTTAAACAAATGGTAGAAAAGGAAATGAAACTATTCTTGATATTTAATTTCAAATCTAGCATCACCAAAATGCCTTTTTGAAATGACTGAAATGATAGAATGCAGTGAATGATCTATAATCTCTTTCATGTTTCAATGAATTGTGACTATAAAAAATGCCTTCAGGATTTACTTTGGAGGTTTCATCAGGATTAACATAATAAAGCATACAAGGAAAGGATTAGAAGAATCATTTTAGGAAGGGTATTAAATTCGGTATTTATAGGATTGAAAATGAAAAACAATAAATAGATACTGCATAGGAGCCTACAATATGCCCTGTTTAAAAGACAGACAATATATTGTCAAGTTAAGAGTGATAAAAATGATAGAATATATTGTTAGAAATATACACATCATTGCCTTTAAATATGTTTACTCTTAAGGTATGATTAAGAATTATATACCTGTTTGGGAAAATATAAAATCTAGACTAGAACTTGAGAACTGTCATCCAAATGACTCAACAGTCACATTAAAGGTTGTTACAAAGAAATTCTCCATTAGTTTTTCTCCAGCCCCTTAGGACTAAATATTTGATTATATTGCCTGTTTTCAAAAGTTTCCTAAATCTTTGTCAGTGACAGGATATAATGAGGGTTTAATGAGAAGTACTATTAAATTGAATGAGTGTATTGGATTTATCTTAGACAGTATTCTTATATTACTGTCCACTCTGCATATAAAAGTCCTTTTTATGTACTTATTGAGCTGAATTAAATTAAATTACATTGAGGTTGTGGATTATAAATGCACAGGATCACAACTAAAGGGCTAGATGTCATGGAAAGACTATAAATATGTTTTTAATATAAAAGTATGACAAATGCCATTCTGCTGGAGAGATTACCATAAAACATTGAGGCTAGAATGATAACATCATTTATTTTTGGAAAAAAGGGGTATATTTTTCAGAGTTAAGAAATAAAAGCATAATAGGAGCTATAGGTCTTATCCCAGATAAGAAGTGTTATGTGTTACCCATTAATAATGTTTGACTGTGTCTTAATTGTAGTGCTGGCTTTTTACTCACAAAGAACAAAAAGCATTTGTACAGCTCCCCTGGTGGTGCAGTGGTTAAGAATCCACCTGCCAATGCAGGGTACACGGGTTCAAGCCCTGGTTTGGGAAAGATCCCACATGCCACAGAGCAACTAAGCCCGTGTGCCACAACTACTGAGCCTGCGCTCTGGAGCCCGTGAGCCACAACTACTGAGCCCACGTGCCCCAGCTACTGAAGCCCATGCACCTAGAGCCCGTGCTCCACAACAAGAGAAGCCACTGCAGTGAGAAGCCCACGCACCACAATGGAGAGTAGCCCCCTCTCGCCGCAACTAGAGAAAGCCCATGCGCAGCAATGAAGACCTAATGTAGCCAAAAATAAAATAAATAAATTTATTTAAAAAGATTAAAAAGCATTTGTAGATGAACAATTTTATAGAGGTTTCATTATACCATCACTTAAGCCCATATGGTTTTATTAAATAATACCAGGCAATAATTTTGTCTTATTCACACCATTGAAATCATCTTTAAGGAAAAATTACAAAGCTGTTATAATTTTTTATTTTACTTACCAATTTTTATTTCAGTATCAATGTTTATTATATTTCCTGGCTATTACCTATTATAATAATTATTTAGCAAATAAACCATTATGTATGTAAATTGAAACGTGTAATTATGAATATATTTTAAAACTGTTTAACAGTAGAATTATCATGGTGACAAGGAGCCAGGTGACCAGAGTGATGAATCAAATGAATAAATTATTAACATGCTCATCTGATTTTCAACATTTATTTTCCTTGTTCACCTGATATCTTCCCAATTCCTCTCAATTATTTTATTAAGTAAAAAGATTTAAATGGTTATTATACTTACTGATTTTTAATGGAAATCAAATCAAATCCTTTTTCATAACATCTTTTATATCCTTTATTGAGATCTAACTCACATACTGTAAACTTCACCCTTTTAAAATGTACAACTTAATGGTTTTCAGTACATTCACAGAGGTGAGCAACCAACATCACTGCCTAATTCAGAATACTTTCAATACCCCATTTCTAGTCCCATAAGCAGGCACGTCCCATTCTCTAATCTTCCAAGGTTATTTTGGCTATTCTGAATCCCTTGCCTTTCAGTGTCATTTTTAGTATAAATTTGACAATTTCTATAAACAGAAAAAAAGCAACTTGGATATTTATAGGGATTACATTGAATCTATGGATTGTTCACTTAACTTTATTTTTAGATTGTTTATTGCTAGTGTACAGAAATACAATTTATTTGTTGTATATTGATCTTGTATCTTGTATCCTGCAACATATCTAAACTGGTTTATTAGTTCTAATAATTCTTCAGCCAATTTCTTAGGATTTTCTGTGTACAAGATTATGTCATCTGTCAATAGATATAGTTTTATTTTCTTTACAATCTGGATGACTTATTTCTCTTTCTGGCCCAATTTCCCTCTCTAGAAACTCCAGTACAGTGTTGAATAGAAGTAGTGAGAACATTCTTTAATCATTAAGTATGCTGTTAGCTGTGGGTTTTTCATAGTTGCCCGTTATCTACGAAAGTTGAGGACATTTCCTTCTATTCCTACTGCCTTGAATACTTCTATCATGAAAAGGTGTTGGAATTAAATAGTGTTTATGCATCTATTCAGATGATCATGTGCGTTTTCTGTTCTCTCCTTTACTCTATTAATATGCTTTATTACATTAATTGAATTTTATATATTACAGCACTTTTGCATTCCTGGATAAGTCATACTTGGTCATGATGTATAATTGCTTTTATATATTGTTAGATTTGATTTGTTAGTACTTTGACAGATTTTAACATCTGTGTTCATAAAGGCTGTTAGTCTGTAGTTTTCTTCAAAGTTTTTGTCTAGTTTTGTTATCAGTGTAACATTGGCCTTACAGAATCATTGTAGAAGTATTTCTCCTCCGTTTTACGGAAGAATTTGTGAAAAATTAGAATACTTCATAGAATTCACCAGTGAAACCATCTTGGTCTGGGCCTGTAAGAGGGTTGTTTAAAAAAAGTAATTCAGGGTTTTTTTTGTTTTGCTTTGTTTTTTTACTTGTTTAGTCTATTCAGATTTTCAGTTTCTTCTGTCACTTTGGTAGTTTGTGTCTTTCAAGGAATTTGTCCATTCACCTAGGTTATATAAATTATAAATTTTGGCATACAGTTGTTCATAGTATTCCCCTTTAATTACTTTTTCTGTAAGATTTGTGGTGATATACTTTCTAAAATAATTTTATAATTTGAGAATTCTTTTTTTGTGTGGTCACTCTAGCTAAAGTTTGGACAATTGTGTTGATCTTTTTGAAGAAACAACTTTCAGATGTATTGATTTTTTACTTTTCTGTTTTCTATTCTATTTATCTCCACTCTTGTTTTTTATTTCCTTCCTTTTGCTGACCTTAAGTTTAATTGTATCTTCTTTTACTAGCTTTTTTTTTTTTTTTTTTTTTTTTTTTTTGCGGTACGTGGGCCTCTCACTGCTGTGGCCTCTCCCGTTGCGGAGCACAGGCTCTGGACACGCAGGCTCAGAGGCCATGGCTCACAGGCCCAGCCGCTCCACAGCATGTGGGACCCTCCCGGACCAGGGCACGAACCCATGTCCCCTGCATCGGCAGGCGGACTCTCAACCACTGTGCCACCAGGGAAGCCCTCTAGCTTCTTTTAAGCTTGTTCTGTGATCTTTTTTCTTTTTTAATATAGACATTTACAGCTACAGATTTCCTTGTAAGCACTGTTTTGGCTCTATGTCATATATTTTTATTATGTTGTGTTTTCATTTACGTTAATCTCATGCTGTTTTCTAATTTCCCATGTGATATCTTCCTTGACTCATTGGTTATTTAGGAATGTGTTATTTAATTTCCACATATTTATAAATTTCCTCTTGTTAGTGATTTTTAAATTTAATTCTATTCTCTTGAAGAACAAATTTTGAATGATTTCAATAATTATAAATTTATTGAGGTGCATTTTATGGCCTAACACAAAGTCTATTAGAGAATACCTTGTGCACTTGAGAAGAATGTTTTACTGCTGTTGTTGGGTGAAGTGTTTTATAGTTTTCTGTTATGTCTAGTTCACATATAGTGTTGTTCAAGTCTTCCATTTCCTTGTTCACTTTCTGCTTAGTTCTATTCATTATTTAAAATGAAGTCACCATTACTGTTAAATTATTATTTTCCCCTACAATTCTGTCAGTTTTTGCTTTCTGGGACTCTGTTGTGAGGTACATATGTATTTATAATTGTTATGTTTTCTTGATGGATCTATACTTTTATTGTTTAAAAATGTTCTCCCTTGTCTCATAACAATTTTTATTTTAAAGTCTACTTGATCTAATATTTATGCAGCCACTGCAGCTCTCGTTTGGTTGCTGTCTGCATGGTGTATCAACCAGGGTTCTCCAGAGAAACAGAGCCGTCAGATCCAATAGCCAAGATGTATTATACATTATATATATTTATTTATTACAAGGAGTTGGATTACACAATTATGGAGGCTGATAGATCCCAAGATCTGCAGAGTGAGTTGGTTGGTAAGCTGAAGACCCGGCAGAGTTGATGGTTTAGTTCCAGTCTGAACCAAGCACTTAAGAACCAAGAGAGCTCATAGTATAGTTCCAGTCCAAAGGCTGGCTATTTGATTCACAGGAAGAGCCAGCATTTCAGTTTGGATCTAAAGGCAGAAAAAAACCTGATGTCCTAGTTCATAGGTCATCAAGCAGGAAGGATTCTTTTACTTGGGGGATGGTCAGCCTGTTTGCTCTATTTAGGCCTTTGACTAATTGCATGGAGCCCATTCACATTTAGAAAGGCGATCTGTTTTACTCAGTGTTCTGATTTAAATTTCATTGTCATTCAAAATACTCTCACAGAAACACTGAGTATAATTTTACTTCAAATATCTGGGAACCACATGGCCCAGTCAGGTTGACACATAAAATTAACTATCACATAAGATATATAGATACATCTTTTTGTTTGCACACTATTTGTGTTTTTGCATGTAAAGTGAGTCTCTTATAGACAGCATACGGTTGGATCCCGGTTTGTTTGTTTCTTTAAAACCATTTTGCCAGTCTCCACCTCTGGATTGGAGTGTTTAGTTCATTTACATTTAATATACTAATGATAAGGTAGGATTTATATCTGTCATTTTGATATGTTTATCTGTATGTCTTACACCTTTTTTGTTCTTCTATTAATCAATTACTGCCTTCTTTATGATATTTTCTAGTGTACCATTTTATTTCCCTTGATTTTTTTTTTACTATATTCTTAGTGGTTGCCCTAGTAATTACAATTAACATCTTCACTTAAAACAATCTTGTTTGAATTAATACCAACTTAATTTATTTCAAGACGATACAAAACATATACCTCTGTCTCCCACTTCTAAGTGTTTTTATTGTCATAATGATTACACCTTTTTAAATCACAGTTCATCAATGTAGTTTTATAATTGCTTTTTGCAGTTCTTTTATATTTGATACTGATTAAAACAGAAATACATTTTTACTATGTTTGTCATTTGCCTATGTACTTTAGTGGTATTTATTTCTTCACATGGGTTTAATTACTGTCTGGCATCTTTTCGTTTCCTCATGAAGGACTCCCTTTCGTATTTCTTGTAAAGCAGAAGATTTCTATTTAAAATCTATTTAAGATTTTATTTCTTGTAAAATCCCTTCAGTTTTCTTTCTTTTCCTTAATCTCAGATTTCTTAATTAGTACTTCTTTTTTTTCACCGCCCTTTTCTCTATAAGAATCTATATAACTCCTTCTTGAAATTCTGACACCTGTAAAATATCAGTTGGAAAATACTGCTCTAGGTCAGTTTTAAATGTGAAATGTTCCACAGGTTAGAATAACAAAAGTCATCTACTTAAAGTTAGTGACCCTACTGAATACAAGTAAATCTAGCACTGGAAAATTTTTTATATTTTATAAAATGTCTTTATACTTTTTCATCTTTATGAACATCCCTGAGAGGAAATAGGACAAGTGTATCAGTGGTAGATAAGTAAGTATTAAAAGTATTGAAAGTAGGGGGCTTCCCTGGTGGCGCAGTGGCTGAGGGTTCACCTGCCGATGCAGGGGACGCGGGTTCGTGCCCCGGTCCGGGAAGATCCCACATGCCGCGGAGCAGCTGGGCCCGTGAGCCACGGCTGCTGAGCCTGCGTGTCCGGAGCCTGTGCTTTGCAACGGGAGAGGCCACAACAGTGAGAGGCCCACATACTGCAAAAAAAAAAAAAAAAAGTATTGAAAGTTATATAACTTTTCTTGTCATCCAATTGGTAATTTATTAACCTGAGTTTTACTTCAAGATAAGATGACTCTTAAAATTGTGAGATGTTTCCACTACATTGAAGGCTATCATTTTAGAAATTCTAAGTATGTCTGAGAGGTATCTTCATTTTGTGACATTGTTAATGACAGTAATTCTGAGATCTCTCTCTTTTTTTTTTTTTGGAGGAGTACTTTCAATTACTATGTTCATCTTGATGTTATAAATTTCTAAAATTAATCTTAAGTAAAAATAATTAGGAAATTTCAATTATTTAGAAAAGAAAGGACAGCAGATTTACTTACTTTGGAAGGATAAATACACAATTCTGCTTAAATGAGATATAGTTACAAGATGGTGTAGCTAACTCCAAGCATTTAGTGAACACCCGTCAAATTCTTGGAGACTTTTTCCCCAGTTTTCAGTGAGTAAAAATCTGGTTGTTATCTCATTTGATATTAATTCGTGCTAATAACCGAGTGATTGTGCCAATGGAGGAAGATAACAAGAGAACGAGAGAAAGGAATCATGCAATAGTTTCTCTTAAAGCCTGTGAATGAACAGATCCCAGGAGCAAACAAGTAGTTTGCCACAATTATCCAAGAGGGATCACATCCCAGGAAACAATTATTCCACTTGAGTTCTATCACTTGCTAAAGGGTATGAAAAATAACAGTGTAATTCAGGGTCTTAAACCAAGTGTGTGGTTATGTTGTCTTCCTACCAGGAATGAGAAAGAACTGTGTTCTCATCATATACAAATAGTCACAGGGTCTCCAGAGCTCTTATCCTACTAATCAGGGAGTGTGAAAAGTTTCTTGACAGAACGCATGAATTATTTTTATTGGAAAATAATTGTAACTCTAAATATAAAATCTAGCCTTTTAACCTAGTGCTTTTTTTTTTCTTGAGAGCTTCTTTTTTCTTTTGAGAATAAAATTTTATTTTTATTGAAGTATAGTTGATTTACAATGTTGTGTTAATTACTGCTGTACAGCAAAGTCCTTCAGTTATACATATTTATACATTCCTTTTTCATATTCTTTTCCATTATGGTTTATTATACGATATTGAATATAACTCTCTGCGCTATATAGTAAGACCTTGTTGTTTATCCATTCTATGTGTAAAAGCCTACATCTGCTAACCCCACTTCCCACTCTATCCCTTCCCCAACCCCCTCCCCCTTGACAACCACCAGTTCTCTATGTCTGTGATTCTATTTCTGTTTTGTAGATAGCTTCATTTGTGTCATATTTTAGATTCCAAATATAAGTGATATCATATGGTATTTGTCTTTCTCTTTCTACCTTACTTCACTTAGTATGATAATCTCTAGTTGCATCCATGTTGCTGCAAATGGCATTATTTCATTCTTTTTATGGCTGAGTAGTATTCCATTGTATATATGTACCACATCTTCTTTATCCCTCCATCTGTTGATGGACATTTAGGTTGCTTCCGTGTCTTGGCTATTGTGAATAGTGCTGCTATGAATATAGGGGTGCATGTGTCTTTTCAAATTATAGTTTTGTCTGGTTATATGTCCAGGAGTGGGATTGCTGGATCATATGGTAATTCTATTTTTAGTTTTCTGAGAAACCTTCATACTGTTTTCCGCAGTGGGTGCACCAACTTACATTCCCACCAACAGTGCGGGAGGGTTCCCTTTTCTCCACACCCTTTCCAGCATTTGTTATTTGTAGATTTTTTAATCAGGGCCATTCTGACTGGTGTGAGGTGGTACCTCACTGTAGTTTTGATTGCATTTCTCTAATAATTAGTGATATTAAACATCTTTCCATGTGCCTATTGGTGTCTGTATTTTTTCTTTGGAGAAGTGTCTGTTTAGGTCTTCTGCACATTTTTTGATTGGGTTTTTTGTTTTGTTGTTGTTGAGTCATGTGAGCTGTTTGTATATTTTGGAAGTTAAGCCCTTGTTGGTTGCATCGTCTGTAAATATTTTCTCCCATTCTATAGTTGTCTTTTCATTTTGTTTTGGTTTCCTTTGCTGTGTAATATAGAGATTTCTGGTTTGTATATAAGCAATCTCAACCTATGGACTTTGATACTGATCACCCTTCTCTTGAGATCGTATACTGTCTTGAATTGGAGACATCCTATTCTCTCTCCAACTACAGAAAAACCAGCCCTCCCCCCAAAGTCATTAGGCCAGCACTATGAGTAGCCAACCCCCATCTTAATCTCTTCAAAAGATGTAATGCACGTAACAGAGTTAATATAGTAAGAGCACAACACAAGGAAACAATGGATTAATCTTGGAAGGACCAGTAGTAATGTGTGAGCTGATCTTTGTAAGATGAGTAGAATGCAGACAGATGGATGAAGAGAAATGGCATTTTAGGATGTTGGACTTCTTGGAATGAAGTCTTCTAGGTCTTGAAGTGCATAGCATTTAAGAACAATAAATCAACTGTTGTACATATGCCAAGAAGAACTTACTCTGAGATCAAGTTGAAATTACAGATTGGTGTTGGAATCTGAAGTGTCTTGAATGCTAAGCTAAAAACAATATTTTAAAATCAGTAATAGAAGCCTCTAAAAGTGTTTGAACATCATTAATATGATGAGATCTGTATTTGGGCAAAACAATCCTGATACCAATGCAGAATATAGTATTTAAAGGAGAGAGACCAAAAGAGACCATTGTGACAGCCAAATAAGAGATAAAATGAAAGTATCTTGAGCAATGATATGGAGTAGAAAGAGAAAGGAGAAAATAATGAGAATATTTTGCAAATAGAATCAAGAAGATGTGGTTTTAGATTATGAGAAAAATAGGTATAACAGTAACACAGGTTTCTATATTTAATAAATGGGTCATACTTTCTCCTGAGATGGAGCATTAAAGAACTGGAATATGTTTTGGTGGATACAATTAAAAATCATTTTGGTATGTTTAGTATGAGTTACAAAAGGGGGTGGCATACATAAGTATATATGGGCAAATGGAAATTCATGTCTGAAGATAATATAGGAGAAAAGTCATCTAGAGTTATTGCTCTGGACATGTCCGTGAGATCCTTGTTTCCACATTACAGAATCAGCTTATTGTGCAAGAGCAGTTGTTTGTTGATGTGTAAATTGTCAACCAGTCATAACTTAGAAAGCGATGGAGTACAGTTTGTCAAGTGCAGTTTTGATATTTCTTTTAAAAATAGATCATCTCTATGGTAATGTTTTTTTCTAGGCTGATGAAGTTGAAAAATCAGCTTCATTTTGTTAGGTACCAATGAAAAGAAAAGACTCTTCTTTTTAACTTGTTATGAGTTGCAATTATATTGGGTTAGCCTAAGCTGTCTTCAGTTAACACTGTGGTTGAAAGCATACATCGACATTGCTATTTTTACCTAATATACCTCTCTTTGAAAAAGAGATTTTCTAATTATTTACCTTTTCAAATAATGCACTTTTTATTTGTGTTAAAAGCTTATTAGCTGTATGTAGATAACCTTATATGAGTATAGATATGTTTATAGTAGTTACTAATCTTCTACTTGAACACTTCCCAAATTCAGCATTTTGGATCCACTCATAGCAGTGTAAATCTGGATATTATATGTGTGGAATAGCATATGGAAGACTGGATATATATCCCCACATTCATCTTGGAATATAGTCACTTCTTTGTTCGAAATTACACTTCTTCTTTCGAGGAAATTCCTTATTCATTGTATTAAAAAAGAGCCCCTGAATACAGAATGTTCTCCACTGTCAATTCTATTCAGTAATCTTTGATTTGTTAAAACGTATTGCCAGGGAAGCCCTTCAAAAACTTGCAAAGGAAAAAAGGTTTATCTTTAAAAACGTCTTCGTCTGATTTTGGTGTGCAATCCTCTTCTAACTCCCAGCGGTTGTCCAGTGTCCTTCATAGTGACACCTATTTAATAGAGCTTATTCTTAGTTCCACTTCCCCATAAAATATACATTTGTCCTTTATTTCCTACTTCCTCAGGACCGTATGCTAGGTTAAGGTTGTTCTCTCAATGACAGAGATGACATATATATTTTACATCTGTATACCCATCAGAATAATTAGCACATATCGGGCACAATATATTTTATGTTGAATGAAGAGGTGAAATAGTGAATGTTAGATGTAAAACATCAGTTCTGTCTTCCTGAACATCCCCTTCTGTGTAAGATCTGCTCTTTCTTCAGTGATGTCTACTCTGCTCAGGATTGGGGAAGTGACTGTAAGAAACAATACAGTGTAAATAAGCACAATATTCATAGAGTTACCCAGAGTGGAGAAAATATCTGGGTATAAAACACTGCACACATCTGCAGGACTTCTGAGACCCACAGAGGAAAACCACATCAGAACTGAAACCTTTGATTAATAGATCTAACTAGGAAGGCAGTTCAAAATGAGGAAAAAATTCTAAAATGAAAATATTGCTAATTAAAATATGACCAATTTTGTTTCTCAAAGCTTCACTAATATCACTGATTTTGATCAAATTACTGTCTTGACTTACTCGCTTGGCAGTGAGTTCAATTTAACTACATTGGCATGCATATAGGTTAAACTAGTGAGTGAAGGAAAATTCTGAATGCACTATTTAAATAGCAGTGAAGTTACTGTAGAGTATAATTTTTTTTAAGGTAGAGAATTCTTGAAAGTGTATTTGTTGATGTCATTTTTTAGAAAACAGAATCAAAAACATTGTGATGTGCTCTCCTACCTTCTGTAATCTTAGGAGTAATATTGGTTCCAGCAAGACCCATGCAGGAAAAGAAGGAATTCCAAATTAAATGTTGATTCCCATAATCATCTGTAGTGTTTCTTAATTGTATTTTGATGGTTTGAATTCAATAGAAACAGTTTAATTGTTTTGCTTTCATATGTTTAACTTATTTCTTTATTACTTACCAACTTTTACTATCTTCACCTTATTTGTTGTAACAGCTTGGGAATCATGTAGAAACTGTCAGAAAATATAGTCACTATTCAGGGCAGAAAAATCAAGTTGCTTTATTTTATTTTATTTTCCTTACATCTAGCTGAGACTATATAGTTCCTGGTAAGCTACTTAGTAGTTCATTAGATTGAGCAGTTGTCAGAGAGATCTAAGCTATTCATTCTCTTGCCCCTAGTTGGGAAGTACTTCTTTGCTTTCTTGTGACCAGCTAAGGAAAGTTAATAGCTTTTTTTGTCTTCACACGTTCTTTCCTTAATCGTATCTCTGATAAATGTTCTGATCATTACTATTGATAGAATAGGTTGTAGATATTTACTAGAATTCACATGAGAGGGCTGACCCAGGGAATTTATTTACTTTCTGAATATATATTACATTTCTTCCCTGAGGCAATTTCATACCCCAGGAGTGTTTCTTCTCATTATGAACTATTTCTATACCTGCTGAATACTGCAGATTAATCACAAACAAAAAGCATCTGAAGAAGCAAACGCCTTAAAAAGAACTGTGGAAATACCATATTTGAATACTAACGCCTTAAAAAAAACTGTGGAAATACCATACCTGAATACTATTTTTAATTCAAATGAATCACTGAATTATCTCATCTTTTTAACATTTAGTAATGAAGAGGGGAAAAGATTAATAAACGTGCCTTGAGTGTCACAAAAGGGGCATGTTCCTTTATTAAAAGCATATATTCAGTAATATACAAACACTAATGAAATCAGCCCAGGGCTACTAGACAGTTAATACTTTTAAATTTATAATATCTAGGTTATATTTCTATAATGTATAAATTTTATGATTAATTTTTAAATATTTGGAAATGAAGTAACTTTTAGTTTTAGCCTAATAATTTAGGCATAATTTAAGATTATACAGATAATTTATTAAAAGTCAATCCCAATCTCTTATATTATTAGAAGCAACAGACCAGTAAAAATGAATAAACAAACCAATTGTCGATCTTGCGAGGGCTTCTCTTCTGATAGTTGTATTCTTGGCTTATGTCATGTATGCTCAATTTTTCCATACTTTTTACAATTCTGCTATAATAACACTTTTTGGGCTTTATATTAACAAATTTGTAGATGGTCCATTTATTCATACTTTGAAATGATGTTTCCTGATTTTCCACTAATGACATGAAAACTTACTATTTTACTAAAATATAGTGCCACAAACATTACTTTAATCGATGTAATTAAAAATGCATAACTCAAAGTCATAGCTATTTCCATGCTGACTAAATCCTCACTTATTCTTCAATAAAAATGAAAATTAATTAGCTTAGAATCATTCAGTGTTTTTTACCTATCTCTCATATTTAATTTGTGTTTAGCATTTTTCGTATTAGACAAGTTACAATATTAAAAAAAAAGGCCGTGCTAAAAAAATTAAGAATATGTAAAACGTGTGTTAGTTTCTTGACATGCTAATTGCTAAATGTTGAGCAATTACGATTTTTTTTTTCTCATTTCTAAATTAGTGGCTTGTACAACTATGTACCTATGCAGGAAGAAAACAATGAAATTCAGTCTTCCGTAAAGAACTTTTATTTTTGTTCAGAATCCTTTATTCATTCAATATAAAACTTACAAATATTTATTGAAGATGTACTGGGTACGTTTTGAGGCCATGCAAATGTTAAAAAGATGACTATAATAATTCCTGCTTAATGTATACAAGGAATAATTAGGCTAAGATATTGACACAATTAATTTCATTATGGTAAGAGGTATAGAAAATTAAAGGAAATTTTGCTGGAATCTAAAAAATTGAGAATATATTTAGTTGTCTACATTGTTTAAAACTTAATAATTGGAGAATTTTTCTCTCTATTCAAAAGATCTGATACTAAGCACCATATAAAATATGTTAGTTTTCTTAATGCTTAAACATCCCGATCATGTTATAAAAGTATAGTAGTTGGAGGTTTTGTTAGCCACCTGGAAGTGACCTGTCTTGTAGTTTCCAAAGTAGTAAGTTCTTCATTTTATTTATTTTTGGAATTCAGTGGGTTAAGGAAAAGAGAATAATGTAAGAAAATGCCAAAATATGATAGCAAAACATACTAAAGCTTTGAAAGGTAGGTAGTCAATGAAAGGGAAAAGTGTTTAAACTTACTTACAGATGTAAAAAGTGTGATAGTAAACGGTTACTCCATATCAAAATCATCTAATAAACATGTGTTTTCATAGAGTTTATAATATAGCACAGAAAGTTAAAACCACTAATGGGATGAAAGGTGTTGTAAAGCAGAACACAATTCATTGCAAATGAATGACACAGATAAGAGGTAGGAGTTTAGAAGATTTGGCTAATCTTTGATCAAGGCTCCAAAGAGGAGTAATATTTCAGATTTTTCCCCATTTCCACTTAAAGTGACGAGAACACTAGAATATATATATATATATATATATATATATATATATATATATATATATGTTTCCTGTACCTGGTTATCTGTTTCTTTCTTCAGGTTTGGGAAGTTTTTAGCTATAATTTTCTCAAATACATTTTCATTCCCTTTCTCTCTCTCTTTTTTCCTTCTGAGACCCCTATAATGTAAATGTTGGTACACAAATGCTATCCCAAAAATCTGGTAGATTGCTTTCATCATTTTTTTCATTTATCTTCCTTTCTGCTATTCTGATCAGATGATTTCCATTATTCTGTCTTCTAGATCACTTAGGTGTTCTTTTGTATCACTTAGTCTGTTATTTGTTCATTCTACTATATCTCTGATATTGAATTATCTAGTTTTGATGGGGTCTTTTTTATATTTTCTAGTCTAGTTCCTTGTTAAAGTGTTCATCAATTATTTTCGCTAACTTATTTAACATTTTTATTATCAATGCTTTGAATTCTTTTTCTGATAAATTGTTTATTTCTGTTTCATTATTTATTTTTTCAGGGATTTTTTTTCTTGCTTTTTCAACTGAAAGTAGTTTCCCTGCCTTTGTATTTTGCTTAACTTTCTCTGCCTCTGTGAGTTTAGGTTAGTTACCTATTGAGTTTTGAAGGTGTGATCTTATGCGGGAGCCTCCCTATATAGATCACACGTGCCCAGTGCCTTTGGTGTGAGAGCTGGATTTGATGTGGACTCAAGTCACTTTCCTCGGGCTGTGCTGGCAGCTCTCACCTTGTCAGGAAGTGGAGGGGCTAGAGCTGGTACTGAGTGTGAGGTGTGACTTCTACTCTGTTTAGTGACGTTACAGCCCTTTTGAGGTGGGGTCTAAACCCAAGTTGCTGGAGGAGAAGTGCTACAGGTCAGGCCTGAGTTGACTCTATTCCTCTCAAGTGTGTGTTTTTTCTTTTCCCTACAACCAGGACCCTTGCCCCAGAGAGGGAGAGTGCTGAGGCAAGTGGGGCCCATATGGGCTGTCAGCTCATGTAGGCTACAGAGGTCCCACGTGCTGCTTGTGTAGGCACCTGCAGCACCACTTAGAAGCAGCCTCTGGTGCAAGTCCTCTTTGTTCCTCACAGCCAGTCACTGCCCCCAGCCTCTGCCACCCCCTGCCCTGTTATGGAATTCCTTTGCAGGGCAGGCTGGGTTGCATGACCCCTTGGCGCCTATGGGGACAGGGGGGCGAGCTGTGGTGGAATGGCCGTTGTCAGAGATCTGGGCTCCTTCTGAGGTGTTGCTTGAGTAAGTGCCAAAATGGCCACGACCCCCCCACGCAAGCTCTGTCCCAGGACCAGCTCTCCCCTGGGTCCCATGTTTAAGTTTTTTCCCACGCCCTCAACCCCAGTCATGGCTGTCCCAGGTCCAGTGCCTCTCTGTGACATGGAGTGAGCTGGATCGGGGTGTGCAGTGAGGCTGTTGCAGAAACCTGGCAGCCACTAGGGCAGAGCTCTCTCTGCCCTTCCTTGGGGGCAAGGCTTTGTACCTGGGGTCCTCACAAATGGAGTTCGTACTTCCCACAGTCCTCCTGTTAATCCCAGAAGTCCTCCAACCAGCCAGGTGGGGTTACCTCCCCAGGTAGGACCCCAGGACTAGGCATCCAATCTGTAGCCTGAACTGCTTGCTCTGCAGGGTGGGTGTCTGCCTGTGTAATTTCCCTTTTCCTCTGAGACCCCCTCCCAGGGAAACAGGTCCCAACCCAGTTGCTTTTCTTCCCTTTCTACCCGATTACATGCGTATCTTTCTTATAGCCTTGGTTGTACAGGAGTCCTTGTGTCAATTTCCAGTTAGTTTTCAGTGAGGATTATTCCACACATAGAGGTATTTTTGATGTTTTCATGGTGGAAGGTAAGTTCCATATCCTCCTACTCCGCCATCTTGACCTGAATTGTCTGGCAACTTTTAAGTCTATGAAGTATTTATTGACTTGAAATTATTTTAACATGTGATAGTACATGCATTCATACTCTCCCGAAGTTAAACTTGTATTTATATTGTTTTTCATTCCCTTTAACATTCCCAATTAACATTCCCAATTAACATTATATGGATCAGTAGATAGATGGATAGATGATAGGCAGACAGAAGGTTGGATTTCATATGCTTGCAACTCTAGACCTACTCTTTACCTTTGTCTCCTCTGCTCTGTGCCTTCGGACTTTGGCTTGCATTGACTCATCAGTGGGCTCCCTTGCAGTTGTTTTTCTCTAAGAGGAACAAGGGCAGGAGATTGGAAGGGGCAAAGAGTGATTTGGGAATATTTATATCCCTGCCTCCCAAACTGCAGAGACTCAGAAGTCTGGCTATCTCTCTTGACCAAAGGTCTCAGCTCATTTAGGTCTCAGCCCTATCAGCAGAATCTTCTTTATTGACAGTTTCCAGTAACAGTTCACTCCCTTCTCAGCATAGAATGTTAAAGAGGCCCCACTGTAACTAAGCCTGGAATTCTGCACTTTCCCTTGTAATTCTGTTTTGCCCAAATATTGTAAGTATGTCTTTCTGACAATTCTTAATTTATACTAATTTGAGTGTTCCATCTGTTTTCTCTTGGAATCCTAAGTACAATAGATGGATAGAGAGTTCTTAATCACTGAAATCCACTGGTGCTAGTGGGATTTTATTTTTAAATCCCCATTATGTCTACACTTGGTGATGTTGCCAGACTTTTAGTGCATTTGTCTCCCATTTGATTACTGTGTATGTTAATAAGTATAGCACTGAGAATACTTTATAGCCATTTTGTGTTTATTAGCTGTCAGGCATTACATTAAAAGGCTTGAGCATATTAGCTTACAGCAGCCCTATGAAATAGATACTATAATTATCCCCTTTTAGAGATTAAGAAAGTGAGACTTGCAAAGGTCAAGTGACTTTCCCAAGGTCATACAGCTGGTAAGTGGTACAGTAACTGAGATTTTAAACCAAGGCATCAAGACTCCATGCTTTCAACCACTATACAGTATTGTGTAGGTACTGCTGTACTTTACTAGATAAGTATGACAACAGACAGAATAAAATTAGTTAGAAAAAAAGTACTTAGTACAATGTAGCTGCCTACTATAGATGTTATTTAATGTTAAAATTTTCATGAGAATTGAATTGTAGTGACGGTTAAAAAAAGAGTACACTTTGAACAATCTTTAAAAGAAATGTGAGGCACTGTTATCACACAGTAACATACACACATAAATGGTGTAAAAAATTTAAAACCTAAAGAATTGTAACTGACACTTAAGAAAAAAAATCTATCCATATTTTTAGAAGCCTTTAAAGTAATGTATATTTAGGGCCCATAGAAAACCTAAATAAAACCAGAATTTTGTACAGAATTGGTGATCTGCTCTCATACAAAGTGTGGTAAGTAAATTCTTTTTGCTAAATAATCACTTAAAGGAAAAAAATGAATCATAAAACTTGAAGTCTTACAGCAATAAGCAACAACCTATATGGGAGTACAGAGTATATATTTTTTGCACAGAGTTCCAGTTTTTTCCTTTGTACTTATTCTATCAAATTAAGAAATTCATAGGAAGAATTTTGTTGTGTTGATACCCCTTCCGATATAATGAAAACAGGGTGTCCTCTGGTTCTAGTCTTTTTCTTGTTGAATGTAGGTGTGAGAGTAAGGATTAATTCATAATATAGGCATGCCTGATTTTATTGTTCTTAACTTTATTGTGCCTCATAGATGCTGTGAATTTTACAAAGTAAAGGTTTGTGACAACCTTGCATCAAACAAGTCTATTGGTGCGATTTTTCTAGCAGAGTTTGCATACCTCATGTCTCTGTGTCACATTTTGATAATTCTTACCATTATTATTATTATTATATTTTTTATGGTGATCTGTGATCATTGGTGTTACTGTAGTGGTTGTTTGAGGGTGCCACAAACAAGACCCTTAAAAGACGGCAAACTTAATTGATAAATATTGTGTGTGTTCTGACTGCTCCACCAACCAGCCTTTCCCTCACATCTTCCCCTCGTTTCAGGCCCTCTATTCCCTGAGACACAACGATATTGAAATTAGGCCAGTTAATAAGCCTAAAATGACCTGTAAGTGTTCAAGTTAAAGGAAGACTTGCATGTCTCTCATTTTAAATAAAAAGCTAGAAATGATTAAGCTTCATGAGAAAGGCATGTCTAACCTAGTTGATAAAGAAGCGACAAGTTTTGGGAAGATTGACTCCAATTCTGAAATTTCTATTGTGGGTAAGATGCTGTCAAACACCGTTGCATGCTACAGAGAAATCGTTCATGAAAGGAAGAGTCAATCAATGTAAGAAACGTCACTGGTGTCTTATTTTAAGAAATGGCCACAGCCATCCCAGCCTTTAGCAGCCACCACCCTGAGCAGTCAGCAGCCCTCCACAAGCAAAGACCTCCCCCAGCAAAAAGATTATGACTCAGATGATGGTCAGCATTTTTATTTAGCAATAAAGTATTTTTAATTAAAATATATACATTGGTTTTTAGACATCATGCTATTGCACACCTAATAGGCTACATTATATTATAAATATAACACTTATATGCACTGAGAAACCAAAACATTTGTGTGATTCACTTTATTGTGATAGTTGCTTTATTGTGACTGACTGGAACTGAACATTCAATATCTCCGAGGTATACCTGTATTATTCTGTCCAGCTGAATTTATTATATTCAGATAAGCTGACTAGATTTAAAAATAGCTATTCTTAAAGGGGGCAGAATGTATGTATAAAGATGTATTTGTGTTGGCCATACTAATTGGTATAGCTACTATTTAATCAGGTAGAAAAGCAAATGTTTAAATTGTTTCCTTTAATGAGGGAAATTCTACCTTTGTAAATGGCATTTATATGTGTGAGAAATGAGTGAGAAGTATAGCAGAGGAACTTCAGAGATGGTCCAAACTAAATGATTTTGAGTCTTAATTCTAGTCTTAGAATCATTGAAAGAGAGAGAGTACATGTTCTTCTCAACTTTTCAGATGATTGAGGGAAAAGTGCTTCTTAATTACATTGCATGCATCAGTTTTTCACATTTTCAAACATTATTCATAAATCAGTTTGCTCCAAATCAGTTAAAAATTAAACATTTTCTTCGAGAAAAAAAAAAAGAAACAAACCTACAGCAACAATAACAACAATAATAAAGCTATTTACTACTGGGAGAGGTCTGAGAGGCCTTTACTGTTTTTCAGGGTTAGGAAAAACAACAGATGTTATCTAAAGTTCAAGACCAAGGACATGGAGAAGTACACCTGCTACAAACAGCAAGAGTGTTCCTCCTTCCATTCCCTGCCTCACCTTCTCCCTACAGCACATACTTCCCTACTTAGACACACATTTTGTTTAAATTCACATATCTCAATGCCATCTGAATTGTGAATCCCATCTTGGTTTCTCCTACGGTAGAATCGAATTAAGAAGTTAGCAAGTGTACTATTCTGGTTCTAAACAACAGCAACTTAAACCAGGAAGGCTGAGAAACATGCATCCTATGTCAAACTCTCTAGAAAAAGTCTATAAATTCTTAGTGTAGTCTCTTCTAATGCTTAAACCACCTTTACTGTCATGACAGTCTTTCTTATTTGTGGATTCTTCATAATGGAGCTCGTTTTCTCTTGTTCTGTCAGTACAGCTGAAAGATGGCTGATCACCATTTTCTAACACTCCTTTCAGTTTAGTTTCTATTCATAGAATTGAAGTTTTTTCACTTTTGCCTTTTCCAGAATGAGCAATCCAATTGTTCCAGTTATTATTTTATTTGACATTTTCAACTTTTATCTCTAATTGAAACTCTTTATCTTGTTCATATTTTTGTTTGGATGACATCCAGAGTTCTGAGTTGGGGTGCTGTGCTTTTTCTTATTTACTGAGTTCTTTAATTTGTGTTCCATTATAGTTTGAGTTTCCAGGTTGCTATCCAAACCAAGGTTTTTTTCTGAAATATTTTAACACTAATTGTTCATTGTGTAGATGTTATTTTTTCCTCAAGTACCTTATGTTTGTGTCCTTTACCTGTCTGTTACAATTACCGAATATTCTAAAATTAACATTTCAATATTCTAGTTATTGCTTTCTCATATATACTCTCTTAAAAAGAGATTTTTTAAAATGCTGGTCTGTGATTGGCTTGGCAATAAAATTTATCTCAAACATCCTATATATGATAAGGATCTATAAATATTTGCTTAATTTGGTCATCCATGACATTGTTAGGGATTTTCTGGATTAATACATAGAGGAAGATTGTGAGGCTGTATCAGACTCATCACAAAATTGTGACAGAATTGAATAAAAGTGTCTATGATCTGGTCCCTTTTTTCTCAGATATTTACTGAATTGTATGAATCAGTCTTAAGCATTGGTCCCTCTGTTATCTCTATCTATCATCTATCTATCTATCTATCTACCTGTCATCTGCCTCTGTATCATCTTCTACTTGCTACATTTCCCCACTCTATCACATTATTCATTTGATCATTAGAGATTAGGTTAGTACATAGATTACTAAATCATTTTGGCTGTTAATTAAAATCCTGACCATTTAAGGCTAGTCACAAATTGATGTTATAAAAACTTTACCTTGATGTGATTAGATATAAGAAAATTACCAATGGCTCATAATTTCTTTTATTTCTATGTTATGGAACATAAATAGTTATCTTTTAATTTTAATAAGAATTTCTAGGTGTTTGATAATTTTTAAATTAATAAACTTTATTTTTTGTAGCAGTTTTATGTTCACAGCAAAATTGTTTGGAAAGTACAGCGAATTCTCATATACGCCCATTCCCACACATGTCCAACCTGCCCCCACTATGAACATCTGTACTACAATGGTATGTTTGTTACAATCAGTGAACATACATTGACATATCATTATCACCCCAAATCATTAATTTACATTAGGGTTCACTCTTGGCATTGTACATTCTGTAGATTTTAACAAATGTACAGTAACATGTATCCATTGTAATATCATACAGAATAGTTCCATTGTTTTAAAAATCCTCAGTACTCTGCCTATTTATCCCTCCCCCTCCCCCTTAACCCCTTGTAATCACTGCTCCTTTTGTTTCCATAGATTTGTCTTTTCCTGAAGGTCATATAGTTGGAATCATACAGTATGTAGCCTTTTCAGGTTGGCTTCTTTCACTTAGAAATATGCATTTAAATTTCCTTCATGTCTTTTCATGGCTGGGAAGCTCATTTCTTTTCAGCACTGAATAATATTCCAGTGTTTGTATGTACCACAGTTTTGTTTATCCATTTACTTACTGAAGGTCATGTTGGTTGCTTCTAAGTTTTGGCAATTATTTCTATATTGCTTTACATTGTTGGGTTAGTTCCTCCTGTATAACAAAGTGAATCAGCTATATGTATACATATATCCCCATATCCCCTTCCTCTTGCGTCTCCCTCGTACCCTCCCTATCTCACCCCTCTAGGTGGTCACAAAGCACCGAGCTGATCTCCCTATGCTATGTGGCTGCTTCCCACTAGCTATCTATTTTACATTTGGTAGTGTACATATGTCAGTGCCACTCTCTCATTTCATCTCAGCTTACCCTTCCCCCTCCCCGTGTCCTTAGGTCCATTCTCTACATCTGCATCTTTATTCATGTCCTGGCCCTAGGTTCTTCAGAACCTTTTTTTTAAGATTCCATACATATGTGTTAGCATATGTTATTTGTTTTTCTCTTTCTGATTTACTTCACTCTATGACAGACTCTAGGTCCATCTACCTCTCTACAAATAACTCAATTTCGTTTCTTTTTATGTCTGAGTAATATTCCATTGTATATATGTGCGACATCTTCTTTATCCATTTGTCTGTCAATGGGCATTTAGGTTGCTTCCATGGCCTGGCTATTGTAAATAGTGCTGCAGTGAACACTGGGGTGCATGTGTCTTTGAATGATGGTTTTCTCTGGGTATATGCCCAGTAGTGGGATTGCTGAGTCGTACGGTAGTTCTATTTTTAGTTTTTTAAGGAACCTCCATACTGTTCTCCATAGTGCCTCTATCAATTTACATTCCCACCAACAATGCAAAAGGGTTCCCTTTTCTCCACACCCTCTCCAGCATTTGTTGTTTGAAGGTTCTCTGATGATGCCCATTCTAACCTGTGTGAGGTGATACCTCATTGTAGTTTTCATTTTCATTTCTCTAATAATTAGTGATGTTGAACAGCTTTTCATTTACCTCTTGGCCATCTGTATGTCTTCTTTGGAGAAATGTCTGTTTAGGTCTTCTGCCCATTCTTTGATTGGGTTGTTTTTTTTTTTTTAATATTGACCTGCATGAGCTGTTTATATATTTAGGAGATTAATCCTGTGTCTCTTGATTCATCTGCAAAGATTTTCTCCCATTCTGAGTGTTGTCTTTTCATTTTGTTTATAGTTTGTGACATAAATCACAGAGTGTTCTTCCTATGTTTTCCTCTGAGAGTTTTAAAGTGTCTGGTCTGACATTTAGGTCTCTAATCCATTTTGGGTTTATTTTTGTGTATGGTGTTTGGGAGTGTTCTAATTTCATTCTTTTACATGTAGCTGTCCAGTTTTCCCAGCACCACTTATTGATGAGACTGTCTTTTCTCCATTATATATCCTTGCCTCCTTTGTCATAGATTAGTTGACCATAGGTGCATGGGTTTATCTCTGGGCTTTCTATCCTGTTCCATTGATCTATATTTGTGTTTTTGTGCCAGTATCATATTGTCTTGATTACTGTAGCTTTGTAGTATAGTCTGAAGTCAGGGAGTCTGATTCCTCCAGCTCTTTTTTTCCCTCAAGATTGCTTTGGCTATTCGGGGTCTTTTGTGTCTTCATACAAATTTTAAGATTTTTTTGTCCTAGTTCTGTAAAAATGCCATTGGTATTTTGATAGGGATTGCATTGAATCTGTAGATTGCTTTGGGTACTGTAGTCATTTTCACAATATTGATTCTTCCAGTCCAAGGACATGGTATATCTGTTTGCGTCATCTTTGATTTTTTTCATCAGTGTCCTATAGTTTTCTGAGTATGGGTCTTTTACCTCCATAGGTAGGTTTATTCCTAGGTATTTTATTTTTGTGCAATGGTGAATGGGATTATTTCCTTAATTTCTCTTTCTGATCTTTCATTTTTAGTGTATAGTAATGCAAGAGATTTCTGTGCATTAATTTTGTATCCTGCAACTTTACCAAATTCATTGATTAGCTGTAGTAGTTTTCTGGTGGCATCTATGTATAGTATCATGTCATCTGCAAACAGTGACAGTTTTACTTATTATTCTCCTATCTGTATTCCTTTTATGTCTTTTTCTTCTCTGATTGCCATGGCTAGGACTTCCAAAACTATGTTGAATAATAATGGTGGGAGTAGACATCCTTGTCTTGTTCCGGATCTTAGAGAAAAGGCTTTCAGTTTTTCACCATTGAGAATGATGTGTGCTGTGGGTTTGTCATATATGGCCTTTATTATGTTGAGGTAGGTTCCCTCTGTGCCCATATTCTGGAGATATTTTATCATAAATTAGTGTTGAATTTTGTCAAAAGCTTCTTCTGCATCTACTGACATGATCATATGTTTTTTATTCTTCAGTTTGTTAGTATGGTGTATCACATTGATTGATTTGCGTGTATTGACGAATCCTTGCATCCCTGGGATAAATCCCACTTGATCATGGTGTATTATCCTTTAAATATGTTGTTGGAGTCTGTTTGCTAGTATTTTGTTGAGGATTTTTGCACCTATATTCATCAGTGATATGGGTCTGTAATTTTCCTTTTTTTGTAGTATCTTTGTCAGGTTTTGGTATCAGGGTGACATTGGCCTCATAGAATGAGTCTGGGAGTATTCCTTCCTCTGCAATTTCTGAAAGAGCTTGAGAAGGATGGCTGTTAGCTCTTCTCTAACTGTTTGATAGAATTCACCTGTGAAGCTCTCTGGTCCTGGACTTTTGTTTGTTGGAAGATTTTTAATCACAGTTTCAGTTTCATTACTTGTGATTGGTCTGTTCATATTTTCTATTTCTTCATGGTTCAGTCTTGGAAGGTTATACCTTTCTAAGAATTTGTCCATTTATTCCAGGTTGTCCATTTTATTGCCATAGATTTGCTTGTAGTAGTCTCTTATGATGCTTTGTATTTCTTTGCATTTCCATTGTAACTTCTCCTTTTTCATTTCTAATTTCATTGAGTCTTCTCCTTCTTTTTCTTGATGAGTCTGGTTAAAAGTTTATGAATTTTATTTTTCTTCTTAAAGAACCAGCTTTTAGTTTCTTGATCTTTGCTATTGTTTTCTTTATTTCTATTTCATTCACTTCTGCTCTGATCTTTATGATTTCTTTCATTCTACTAACTTTGGGTTTTGGTTGTCCTTCTTTCTCTAGTTCCATTAGATGTAAAGTTAGAGTGTTTGAGATTTTTCTTGTGTTGAAGTAAGACTGTATTGCTATAAACTTTCCTCTTAGAACTGCTTTTGCTGCATACCATAGGTTTTTAGATCATCGTGTTTTCATTGTCATTTGTCTCTAGTATATTTTGATTTCCTCTTTGATTTCTTCAGTGATCTCTTGGTTATTTAGTAATGTATTGTTTAGCCTCCATGTGTTTCTACTTATTACGTTTTTTTTTTCCCCTGTAATTGATTTCTAATCTCATAGCATTGTGGTCAGAAAAGATGCTTGATATGATTTCAGGTTTCTTAAATTTACCAAGGCTTGATTTGTGACCCAAAATGTGCTCTGTCCAGGAGAATGTTCCATGTGCACTTGAGAAGAAAGAGTAATCTGCTGTTTTTGGATGGAATGTCCTATGAATATCAATTAAATCTATGTGGTCTATTGTGTCATTTAATGCTTATGTTTCCTTATTAATTTTCTGTCTGGAGGATCTGTCCATTGGTGTAAGTGAAGTGTTAAAGTCCCCCACTATGATTCTGTTACTGTCGATTTCCTCTTTTATGGCTGTTAACATTTGCCTTATGTATTGAGGTGCTCCTATGTATGGTGCATATATATTTATAATTGTTATATCTTCTTCTTAGATTGATCCCTTCATCATTATATAGTGTCCTTCCTTGTCTCTTGTAATATTCTTTATTTTAAAGTCTATTTTATCTGATATGAGTATTGCTACTCCAGCTTTCTTTTGATTTCCATTTGCATGGAATATCTTTTTCCATCCCCTCACTTTCAGTCTGTATGTGTCCCTAGGTCTGAAGTGGGTCTCTTGTAGACAGTGTTTATATGGGTCTTGTGTTTGTATCCATTCAGCAAGCTGGTGTCTTTTGGTTGGAGCATTATATGTATGTTCCTTTGTTTTGGGTTGTTTTTGTAGGTCCTTTTCTTGTCTTGTGTTTCCCACTTAGAGAAGTTCCTTTAGCATTTGTTGTAGAGCTGGTTTGGTGGTGCTGAATTCTCTTAGCTTTTGCTTGTCTGTAAAGCTTTTGATTTCTCTGTCGAATCTGAGTGAGATCCTTGCCAGGTAGAGTAATCTTGGTTGTACATTCTTCCCTTTCTTTGCTTTAAATATATCTTGCCACTCCTTTCTGGCTTGTAGAGTTTTTGCTGAGAAATCAGCTGTTAACCTTATGGGAGTTCCCTTGTATGTTGTCATTTTTCCTTGTTGCTTTTATTAATTTTTCTTTGTCTTTAATTTTTGTCAGTTTGATTTCTCTGTGTCTTGGCATGCTTCTCCTTGGGTTTATCCTGCCTGGGACTCTCTGCACTTCCTGGATTTTGGTGGCTATTCCCTTTCCCCTGTTAGGGAAGTTTCAAGTATAATCTTTTCAAATATTTTCTTGGGTCCTCCTCTCTCTCTTCTCCTTCTGGGATACCTATAATGTGAATGTTGGTGTATTTAATGTTGTCTCTTTAACAAGGTCTCTTAGGCTGTCTTCATTTCTTTTCATTCTTTTTTCTATATTCTGTTCCACGGCAGTGAATTCCACCCTTCTGCCTTCCAGGTCATTTATCCATTCTTCTGCCTCAGCTATTCTTATATTTATTCCTTCTTGTGTATTTTTCATTTCAGTTATTGTATTGTTCATTTCCGTTTGTTTGCTCTTTAGTTTTTCTAGGTGTTTGTTCTTTAATTCTCTTAGGTCTTTGTGAAACATTTCCTGCATCTTCTCGATTTTTGCCTCTATTCTTTTTTGCAAGGTTCTGGATCATCTTCACTATCATTATTCTGAATTATCTTTCTGGAAGGTTGCCTATCTCCACTTCATTTAGTTGTTTTTCTGGGGTTTTATCGTGTTCCTTCATCTGGAACATAATACTGTGCCTTTTCATTTTGTCTATCTTTCTGTGAATGTGGTTTTCATTCCACAGGCTGTAGGATTGTAGTTCTTGCTTCTGCTGTCTGTCCTCTGGTGGATGAGGCTATCTAAGAGGCTTGTGCAAGCTTCCTGATGGGAGGGACCGGTGGTGGGTAGAGCTGGGTGTTGGTCTGGTGGGCAGAGCTCAGTAAAACTTTAATCTGCTTGTCTTCTGATGGGTGGCACTGAGATCCCTCTCTGTTGGTTGGTTGGCTTGAGGCGACCCAGCACTGTTTGGTGGGGCTAATGGTGGACTCTGGGAGGGCTCACACCAAGGAGTACTTCCCAGAACTTCTGCTGCCAGTGTCCTTGTCCCCATGGTAAGCCACAGCTTCCCCTGCCTCTGCAGGAGAGCCTCCACCACTAGCAGGTAGGTCTGGCTCAGTCTCCTACGGGGTTACTGCTCCTTCCCCCTGGGTCCTGATGCTCACACTGCTTTGTGTGTGCCCTCCAAGAATGGAGACTTCTCTAAGAGTGGCGTCTCGTCCAGTCCTGTCGAAGTCCTGCAATCAAATCCCACTAGCCTTCAAAGTCTGATTCTCTGGGAATTCCTCTTCCCCTTTCCAGACCCCCAGGTTCGGAAGCCTGACGTGGGGCTGAGAACCTTCACTCCAATGGGTGGACTTCTGTGGTATAATTGTTCTCCAGTTTGTGAATCACCTACCCAGTTGTTATGGGATTTTATTTTATTGTGATTGCCTCCTGTCTACTGTTTCGTTGCAGCTTCTCCTTTGTCTTTGGTTATGGGGTATCTTTTTTGGTGAGTTCCAGTGTCTTTCTGTTGATGATTGTTCAGCAGTTAGTTGTGATTCTGGGGCTCTCACAAGAGTGAGTGAGCACATGTCCTTCTACTCTGCCATCTTGAACCAATCTCCAGATGTCTTTTGCAAACATGTTCTTCCAGTCTGTGGCTTGGCTTCTCCTTCACTTGGCATTGACTTTTATAGAAAAGAAATTTTTAATTTTAATTAAGTCCAACTTATCAATTGTTTCTTTCATGGATTGTGCTGCTGGTATTGAAACTAAAAAGTCATTGCCATACCCAAGATCATCTAGGTAGTCTCCTGTGTTATCTTCTAGGAGGTTTTATAGTTTTGCATTTTACACTTAGATCTATGATTCATTTTCAGTTAATTAGTATGTAGGATGTAAGGTCCAGTTGGCCCAGCAACATTTGTTGAAGTGACTCTCTTTCCTCCATTGTATTGTCTTTGCTCCCTTGTCAAAGATCAATTGAGTATATATACATGGGTCTATTTCTGGACTCTCTATTCTGTTCCATTATGTTTAGTTGTCTGTTCTTTTGCCCATACCACACTATCATCTTGATTAATGTAGCTTTGTAGTAAGTCTTGAATTTGGGTAGTGTCATTCCTCTGGCTTTGTTCTTTGACTTCAATATTGAGTTAGCTATTCTGGGTTTTTTGCCTCTCCATATAAGCGTTAGAATCAGTTTGGTGATGTCCATAAAACAACCTGCTGGGACTTTGATTGCAGTCTATAGATCAGGTTAGGAAGTCCTGACATTTTGACCATATTGAGTCTTCCTATCCATGAACATGGAATATCTCTATTTGTTTAGTTTTTGGTTAATATGTTTTATCAAAGTGTTTTTGTTTTCCTCTTAGAGATCTTGGACATATGTTTTTTTAGATTTGTACCTAACAGTTTCATTTTTGGAGTGCTAATGTAACTGATACTGTGTTTTTAGTTTCAAATTCCACTTGTCCATTGCTAATATATAGGAAAGCAATTGGCTTTTTTTTTTTTTTTTTTTTTTTTTTAACATCTTTATTGGAGTATAATTGCTTTACAATGGTATGTTAGTTTCAGCTTCACAACAAAATGAATCAATTATATATATACATATATTCCCATATCTCTTCCCGCTTGCGTCTCCCTCCCTCCCACCCTCCCTATCCCCCCCCTCCAGGCGGTCACAAAGCACCGGGGTGACAAAGCGATAAAGAGGCATGGACATATATACACTACCAAACGTAAGGTAGATAGCTAGTGGGAAGCAGCCGCATAGCACAGGGAGATCAGCAATTGGCTTTTATACATTACCCTTGTATCTTGCAATGTTGCTATAGTCAGTTATTAGTTCCAAATGGTTTTTTGTCAGTTATGTTGGATTTTCTATATACATGGGCATGCCATCTGTGAACAAAGACAGTTTTATTTCTTACTTTCCAGTCAGTATTCCTTTCCCCCCCCGCCCTCAATTTCATGTCTTATTGCATTAGCTAGAACTTCCAGTATGATGTTGAAACATGGTGATGAGAGAGTACATCCTTTTCTTGTTCCTGATCTTAATGAGAAAGTTTCAGGTTTCTTAGTATTAAGTATGATGTTAACTATAGTTTTTTAATCAATTTTTTAATCAAATGTTCTCCTCTTCCCAGTATGCTGAGTTTTTTGTTTTTTATGTTGAAAGGTTGTTAGAGTTTATCAAGTGTTTTTTCTGTATCTATTGATATGTTCAAGATTCTTTAGCCTAATATGATGGATTTCATTAATTGACTTTCAAACCAGTCTTGCATACCTGGGCTAAGTCTCACTTGGTCATAGAGTATAATTCATTTTATATATTGTTGGAATTTGTTAAGGATTTTGGCATCTATGTTCATGAGAGATATTGGTGTATAATTTTTTTTCTCTAATGTTTATCTGGTTTTGATATCAGTGTAATGCTAACCTCATAAAATGAGTTAGGAAGTATTTCTTCTGCTTCTATCCTCTGAAAAAATATTGTAGAAAATTGGTATAATTTTTTCTTTAAATATTTAGTGGAATTCATCTGTGAACTTATCTGGGTGTTCTGGTGCTCTCTCTTTTGGAAGATTATTAATTATTGATTCAAGTTCTATAATGGATATAGGCCTATTCACATTGCAGAAGTCACATAAGAAGAAATAGACTGTGTCTTTACAGGAATTGGTCCATTTCATCTAGCTTGGCTTATTTAATTCAATGAATATTTTCAGATGTATATAACTTACCAGGTACCATTCTAAGCCCTGGGGACACAGAAAAGAACAAAAAAGATACTGTCCCTGTGTTAAATGAGCTTACATACTTGTGGGTGGAAATAGAAAATCAGTAACTGATTGATTAGCAAGATCTTTATTTGGGGGTGCTATAAAGAGAATGAGAAAGTAGGTAATTTATTCCCTTGTATTTAGAATTCAGAGAAGGTTTCTTAAGGAAGTGCATTTGTACTGAGACCTATGTGACAAAAAGGAACTAGTTTTTCAAACTGGAAGATCTATGAGTGTAGTGGTCAAGGCAGTGTAAACTCCAAATAAAAGGTTTACTGTGGAATCAACTTGGCATAGTAAAACAAAAGAAAGAAGGTCATGTATGTGGAGTGTATTACAGATAGTTATGTTTTTACATCTATAATGTCTAGTTTTCCATGAGGTTCAAACATTCTAGGTTTAAGAAAAATATTCTCTAAATATATATTAAACTTTTGTGGCCTCAGACCATTCAGACACCCTACAGTTAACACCATATAATTATTTCTTAAATAATAAATACAATAAAAGTTACCTATAAAATATATAATATTTAGAACCAGATTCGAATTATTTTATATTTGTTTTTAGTATATAGAATTCTGATATAAAATTAATAACATAATATCAAAAGATAACATTAATTCACCACTGAAGATCAGGTACTAAGCTCAAAATTTTCTATGGTATATCTTATTTATCAAGTCGATTTTACTAATAGAAAAAATGGAGTCAATGAAATTAAAATAACTGGTCAAAGTTCATATCATAAAAAAAGGTAAAATTAGAATTCTTATGGTAGGCACCTTGTTTTTAGATCCTTAATTTTTAAGTACAAATCTATGGTCCCTCCAGTCTGATAAACATAAATCACAGTAAGGCAAGTGATTACATTGTCAGAACTTCTAATACTGTAATTTGATTTGAAATTCTTTTATTTTGTGACTTTGTATCTAATACAGTATTGTGCTTAATATTTTAGTATTTTCATTTATGCTATCTTGTAAATGTATATTTTGGTGTACGTGGATTGATAATTCTTTTTAATTTTATTATAAATGGGAACAAATTTGAAAAATTCTCAGTTGTGTTATAGATTTGCTAAAAGAAGTCAATTTAATATTCATTTATTTGAAATGCATTTTATAGCTAGTTTTTCTATTATCTATCTGTTCCACTAAGTTTGCGCTTCTCTAACTTAAATACTCTTTGTTCTGGGATATTAGCTATATTCTTCATCTAGCTAATATGACTTTGAAATATGTATATATATATACATATACGCATGTACACATGTATATATATATATATGAGTCATCCTGACGTATCACATTTTTATCAAAATTTAGGGGAAATTTATCTTTACAATAAGTTATACATCATATTATTGAATGCAAATTATGAAAAAATTTCAAAATAAGAGATTTCAAAGAAATTTTATTTGTGTGATAGGCAGTTTCTAATTGTTCCCCAACCCTCTCTGCCTGAACGTTTCACTCTTTTCTATCATTAAATTTATTTAGATACAAGAATTTGAGAACTACTGCATCTAGAAATTTCTTTCATCTATGATTTACATTATTGAAGTTTTCCAAACTATTAAAAGAGGAGATGCTGAAGTTCAAAAACATTAATGTCATTAAGCAGCCATGGTTAAGTTAGTGTACAGTCTTTCTCCCGTTATAAGATAGATGAATTGAGCAAAATAATCTATGACTTAGGTTATTATATGTCAGACATTGGACTAAACACTATCACTAAAAAGCTCAGACTAGTTGTATTAATTAAAGTCTAATATACTGGCTAGGGATGAATACAATGGATAATATAATTCAACTGTAAAACACTAACATTAATGGTATATTTTTTAAAAGGAAGGACCTAATTTCTTAGATACAGAAGTAAAGCTAACCTAAGAAGAGCTATTTGGGACAAGAACAAATTTATAAGCTAGGACAAAACCTTATTAGAGACAAGGATTTCTATTTATAATTTGTTTGTATTGTCAATCTACCTTAATTTGATCTTCTTTTCTATTTTTATTTTTTGCAGTATATCTTATTTGGAGCAAAGTAAAATAGCACTTTGTACTCATTGAGCATGTTTCATCAGAAAGGTTAATGTGTTTTTCAAACTCATTAATTATTACATCATTCCCAGGGGCATGTAACATATTATATAGGTGAAGAAATTTATAGCTGGATTTATAAACAATTTTGCCCTATCACATTGAAATGAAATGACCAACCTTTAGCCCATGGTAGGTGCAAAACAGAGGTTCAACTAATATGAATATAATTTGGGGAGCTGTGGGGGATCCAAATAAATATCTTCAATTAGACAATGTTGGTTAAAAAGAGGTAAATGTGCTTCTGCATATAGTAAACAATTCATTAAGGAAGACCTGATATTTGCAGTCATTTTAACTTAATATTTTGAGAAGAAATAGAAATTAGTGACTGCTAATCCTGATTTAGATGTAATTTGGGACAGAGGGTTAAACAGTCAATTTTAAGTAAAAGTAATTAAAATCTAAATATTATTCAAATTACCTATAAACTTTCTAGTAAAGAATCTGATCTGTTCAAAACTAATGGATCTACCCTTCTTTTAGAAGGAAGGAGGTTATCATAAAACTTACAGAACACAGTAAAAATTCTGGTCCAAGCATTAAGAGGCAGTTAGAGTTATACTAGAATAATATTTCATTAAAAACAGAAGAAGTGGGTGTTCAAAAATACCTAGAGATTATGCATTAATAATTACTTGATGAAATATGCTATATAAAAAGAAGTTTTGCTGACTTCATGATCTTAGGGGAGTTATAGGATGGACCAGCCTTCCTACTTTTCATTTAAGAATACTTTCTAAATATTGTACCAATTTTCATTTATTTTTAAGAGAAAAATGCACAGATAGTAGGTATAAATAATTCAGAAAATTAGTATGAATGCATTATTTTAAAAGGAAAACTCATGGCTTGTTTGGATGTAAGAATTATATAAAGTTATTACAATGTTTTCTCATGAATATGTCAAAACAGGAAACTCACAAGCATTTTAAGAGTGCAATTCCTGAATCTTATCACTAGCTTATGGTGAGTCTTCTTATAAATATTTTCAACATTTTTATAATATTTTCTATTCCTATTGCCTGTATTAAATGGCAAGAAAATAAAGATTTTCTATGACATTTGGCCCAAAATTTTTAGAATGAGGTAGGGAGAAAAAAATTACACTCAGAAATTCCTTCTTGCCTCCACTGAGTTTGCCACAGAAGGTGTAGAGGGTGAAACACCAAGAATATTGTTCAAGGTTACATCAGAGCCCTTGAGTTCTGGGACAGTCTTCAGGAGCTCTCAGTTTCCCTACTTACAAGCCACTAGCTCCTTCTGTCAAATCACAACGTTTTAGTCTTTTATACAGCAGCTGCCTGGATCAAACACTTTGTGTCTCTTCACTTAAAGTGATAAGACTATCCAGCAGTGTTCTTACTAAAATGTGTTAGCAACATTGTATTTATTCATCTATTTTTTTTTATTGAAGTATAGTTGATTTACAATGTTGTGTTAGTTTCAGGTGTACAGCAAAGTGATTCAGTTATACATATACATATATATATTATTTTTCAGATTCGTTTCCCTTATAAGTTATTAAAAAATATTGAGTATAGTTCCCTGTGCTATACAGTGGGCCCTTGTTGGTTATTTATTATACATACAGTGGTGTGTATATGTTAATCCCAAACTCCTAATTTATCTCTACCCACCTCTCCTTTGGTAAGTTTGTTTCCTATGTATGGGGGTCTATTCTGTGTATGAGTTCATTTGTATCATTTTTCTTTTTAGGTTCCACATTTAAGCAATATCGTATGATATTTGTCTTTGGCTTACTTCACTTAGTACGATCATCTCTAGGTCCATCTATGTTGCTACAAATGACATTATCGCATTCTTTTTTATGGCTGAGTAATATTGCGTTGTGTGTGTGTGTGCATGTGTGTGTGTGTGTGTGTATACACCACATCTTCTTTATCCATTCATCTGTCAATGGACATTTAAGTTGCTTCCAGGTCTTGGCTATTAAAAATAATGCTGCAGAGAACATTGGGGTGCATGTATCTTTTCAAATTAGAGTTTTCTCTGGGTATATGCCCAGGAGTGGGATTGCAGGATCATATAGTATCTCAATCTTTAATTTTATAAGGAAACTCCATACTGCTTTCCATAGTGGCTGTATCAGTTTACATTCCCACCAACAGTGCAAGAGGGTTCCCTTTTCTCCACACCCTCTCCAGCATTTATTGTTTGTAGATTTTTTGATGATGGCCATTCTGACTGGTACGAGGTAATACCTCAGTGTAGTTTTGACTTGCATTTCTCTAATAACGATGTTGTGCATCTTTTCATGTGCCTTTGACCATCTGTATGTCTTCTTTGGAGAAATGTCTATTTGGATCTTCTGCCCATTTCCATTTTTTGATTGGGTTCCTTGTTGTTGTGGGGTTTTTTTGGATATTGAGCTGTATGAGCCATTTGTATATTTTGGAGATTAATCCCTTGGTTGCATCATTTGCAAATATTTTCTTCTGTTCTGCAGATTGTCTTTTCATTTTGTTTATGGTTTCGCTTGCTGTGCAAAAGCTTTTAAGTTTAACTAGAACCCATTTGTTTATTTTTATTTCCATTACTCTAGGAGACAGATCCAAAAAGATACTGCTGCAATGTATGTCAAAGAGTGCTCTGCCTATGTTTTACTCCAAGAGTTTTATAGTATTTGGTCTTACATTTAGGTCTTTAATCTATTTGGAGTTTATTTTTGTATATGGTGTTAGAGAATGTTCTAATTTCATTTTTGTACATGTAGCTGTCCAGTTTTCCCAGCACCACTTTTGAAGAGGCTGTCTTTTCTCCATTGTATATTCTTGCTTCCTTTATCAAAGATGAGGTGACCATATTTGCATGGGTTTATCTCTGGGCTTTCTATCCTGTTCCATTGATCTACATTTCTGTTTTTGTTCCAGTACCATACTGTCTTGATTACTGTAGCTTCGTAGTATAGTCTGAAATCAGGGAACCTGATTCTTCCAGCTTTGTATTTGTTTCTCAGGATTGCTTTGGCTATTCAGAGTCTTTTGTGTTCCTATACAAATTTAAAAAGTTTTTGTACTAGTTCTGTGAAAAATGTCATTGGTAATTTGATAGGGATTGCATTGAATCTGTAGACTGCCTTATCAGAAAAACAAAAGATAAGTGATGGTGGGAATGCAAAATGTTGCAGCAACTATGGAAAACAGTATGAGGTTTTTCAAAAAAATAAAAGTAGAACTACCATATGATCGAACAATCCCATTTCTGTGTCCAGAAGAATTGAAATCAGAGTCTTGAAGAGATAGTAGCACTCTGTGTTCACTGCAGCAGTATTCACAGTAGCCAAGATGTGGAAACAACCTAAATGTCTATCAACAGATGACTGGATAAGGAAAATGTAATATATACATGCAATGAAATACTGTTCATCTTTTTATTATTCTTTTAACACCTTTATTGGAGTATAATTGCTGTACAATGGTGTGTTTGTTAGTTTCTGCTTTATAACAAAGTGAATCAGTTATACATATGTCCCCATATCTCTTCCCTCTTGTATCTCCCTCCCTCCCACCCTCCCTATCCCACCCCTCTAGGTGGTCACAAAGCACCCGGCTGATCTCCCTGTACTATGCAGCTGCTTCCCACTAGCTATTTTACGTTTGGTAGTGTATATATGTCCATGCCACTCTCTCACTTTGTCACAGCTTACCCTTCCCCCTCCCCGTATCCTCAAGTCCATTCTCTAGTAGGTCTGTGTCTTCATTCCTGTCTTGCCCCTAGGTTCTTCATGACCTTTTTTTTTTTTCTTAGATTCCACATATATGTGTTAGCATACAGTATTTATTTTTCTCTTTCTGACTTACTTCACTCTGTGTGACAGTCTCTAGGTCCATCCACCTCACTACAAATAACTGTTTCGTGAAGGAAATCCTGCCATTCAGTCATGTGTGACAACATGAATGAACCTTGAAGACATTATGCTAAGTGAAATAAGCCTGTCACAGAAAGAAAAATACTGCATGATTCCACTTATGTGAGGTATCTAAAACAGTCAAATATTGTACATAGAACCAAAGAGTTGAATAGTGGTTGACAGGGGCTAAGGAGAAGGGGAAATGTGGAGTTACTAATCAACAGGCATAAAGTTTCAGTTAAGAAATCATGCAAATAATCAGAAATTATCTGCCTTATCTTTAATGAGATAAGTTTACCTCATCGTGTGGCTATCAAATAGTTCTTTATAGGAGCAGAAGTGCCAGCTCCACGTTTCTTTCTTTGCTTTTAGTGTACAGTGATTGTGCAAGTCGACATGTGTTCGGTTAAGTATGTGTCATGTTATTTCCTATTAACTAAACTTACAGAATTTGTGCCCTTGTCAACCTTTCTGTGCCTCTGTTTGCTGGAGCCACTTAAAGCACATGGCATGATGGGTATTACCTAAAGAGATGAAGTAAAGGTTTGGGATGCCAATCTTAATTTCCTTCTTATAAAAATAATTTAAGATTCTAATATTGTCTTCCTTTCCCATACTAGTTCACCTTGAGCACCCTCCAGCATTCCCCAAAGAAACTTAAAGCCTGTATAATTGGCTTCATATTGTTAGCTGTCGTCTATGTTCTTTTGGCTGTGGAGTGAAACAAGGTTTTGTAGTCTGCAAGGTTAACACTCTCATGATGTAGGTAATGGTTTTCTCTCAGGAATCTTCCTAACAATTTTCTTAGCACTGGGCTTAATACTTGAGCTTACTAAAATGGATTTACTAATCCATCTGTTACTTTTATTTGAATTCAGGGGACTAGATATTATAATTCTGGATTCCTTTTTATTTATGAATTTATATTTTCCAAAGAACATATGAAAATCAAATTCCAGTTATTGCCAAGGGAGATCCTAGTTGCTTTCGAAAATTTTGCAAATAAATTATTAAAATAATGCTAAGTCATACATGTTTTACCAATTCTAAAAACAATAATATTATCATGTAATCATTCTCATTCATGTTATTTTATGAACCATTATTATAGGAACAGCATCCTATACTTTTAATGCAACTTATACATTTTTATAAATAGTATCATATTTTAACACTTTTGAGAGTTATTGACCTAAATGGAAACGTCTCATTCTATCACTCTATGTTTTGGCCAGTGGGTATCATTAGCAAAAGTAAAGAAAGAAGGAAAGACTGAAAATGTAAAACACTAGAAGAAATATAACAAATTTTAACATTATTGCCCTCATCAGCAAAAGGTTTTACTACCTGTAACAAATCAATTGATAGCTGGATAGATGAATTGACAGAGGAATGAGTAAATAAATAAATGTTCAAAATGCTAGATGCATATACTTTAGTCACTCAAATTAACAAAAAATGTTTTATAAAATTTTATGAAAAGTCCCATTTTTATCACTGGTACCAAAGCAAAATCAGCTATATAATTTAGAAGTTTAGTTGATTTTGCTCTCACATAATTTCTTCCTCAGTTTACCTAAGAAAACATTATTTAGTTCTTTGTATATTATTTTTGGAAAAAGTTAAACAGAAACATTTGAGCAGTATCACCAAATACAGACAATTTTTCTGTTGGAGCTTAATTATCTGGCATTGATATTGGGTTTAAAAGATAGCAGGTAATTAATAATTAAATGTTGAATACATGGATTAGCCCATTGATATAGAAATATACCTTAATATCACTATTCTCTGAAAACAAAAAACTCCTAACTGAAAGAACATTTGTTCATTTATATCTGGATGGCTAAATCAAAACTTCATAAGCTCAAGGAGCAGTTCATCTTTGTTCCTTGCCATATGTTTAATGCCAACACAGTGCCTGGCAAAGAGTGGCCATTGGTGTATATTTACTAAATGAACAAATGCTTAGGCCCCAAAAGTAACTGAAGTAAATTATTCAACTACTTACGATTAGAGTACTTTTTGCGTGAACTGACCACATTTGTAAGCTACTCCAGTCAATTTTATTTGTCAATTCATTACGCTCAGGTTTCTTCTCATGACACCTATGGAGGCAGCAACATATGGACCATTAGAAATAAAGGAAAAGCATCAAAGCTATTCTACCCATTAGATATTTCAGGCTTAATGCTAGTACTTACGAATTTTCAAGGACCTATACAAATAGTTGATGTCTGAAAACTACTTATTTCAAATATGAAAACAAAACTACACACACACACATATATAACTTACACTTAAATAAATGTATTTGGGGACCTCCAAAACTCCAAGTCATCTCTCTCCTGGCCTACAGTAATAGCTTACTAATTCTTTCTTCTCACTCTAACCTTGTAGATCTACCCTCTTTACAGGAGCCAAAATCATTTTTTCAAAGTGTTGTGTCTTATCCCATCATTGTACTGCTTCAGATTATCCTGTACTTTAATATAATTACAATGGAAGACAATCTTTATTGTGAGTCTAAGTGATTACCCTTCTGAATACTTTTCTGACCTTGTTCTCTACAACATTCCCCCACATCCCCTTCTGCTCACACACTGGTATTCACGTTTGGCTCTGAGGTCTTTAACATACTATTTGCTTTTACTGGGATTCTTTCTCTTTAGATAATTATATGGCTGCCTCTACTCATAATTTAGGTTTCAAGTTAAAATTTACTTCCTTTGAGGGTATTTCTCTGACTACTCAACTAAATTAGCATTTGTCCCTTTATTTAGTCATTCAAAAGCTCCTCTTGTTTATTCATTTTCTTTATAGCCTTTAGCAATATAGGAATGGATTATTTATAGATTATTCTCTCTCTCCCCTACATAGAATGTAAGGTCCAGGAGGGGCAAAGTTTGGTCTGGTTCACAGTTGCTAAAATAATGCCTGAAATTTAATAGGAGCTCAATAAATATTTTTTGTCTAAAAAATTGAACATATAATAAATAGGTTTTAAACTCTGGCCACAGGATAAGAGTAATCATTTCTAATGTTTAAATATTTTTTGATTTCCCTATATCTGTATATATCCACTTGTAAAATGGTCAAAAGGAGCATTCTGATTAACATATATTCCTTACAGAGATTTCTTCCATGGGATGTAGCATGGATGTAATTTAACTATATATTTAGTAAAACTATCTGTAGGGCCACATTTATTTATATATGATTATATAGTTTTACATCTCATTTTATCTGACCTCATGAACGCAGTTTCCCTGTTTATTTAAGATTTGGCTAAACTATATCTCATGTATATAAGGGAACTGGTAATTTTAATAAGGATTGTACTGCGCTAATGATGTTTGAAAACATCTAGAAAATAGAGTTAATATTACTTAAACTGCATTTTATCTACGTTGTTTTCTTCTCTCTGCCACTAAAGTTCAAAATCTTGGATTTAACTCTAAGATATTTAGAAGTTAACATACCATTATTTTCTGGAGACATTTTCTCTGAAGTATAGGGTCTTTCAAAATTGGGAACTCTTTTCCATCTTTAAAATAGTATTATTGTAATGCTGCCCTTAAAGATTCTCAAAGTAGAACTTAGGTAACATTTTTTCCCCTGTAGTCTGTATTAAGTATCATTGTTTTCAGAGTATTCTACTTCAAGCTGTTCTTTGTGCCCTATATAGCATAAGGGTTTATCTTCTTTCCATGCTCCACCTCTTGCAAAGAGAGCAGCTGTTGTCCTGTAAAAGATGCCAAATTTAAACTCTGAGCACCTGGAGGTAGGACAGCCCCTACTGAAGGCCCTCATTTCCAGAAATCTGTGCCTAAACTGGTTAAGAAAAGAAGACCTAGTTAAGTTAATGGTGCATGAGTCTTACATCAAATATATCCTACTTGGATAGGATATTAACTATTTTCCCAGAAGCACAAGTATAGTAACTGGAACTCTCAGTTGTGCTGCCTTTCATATAAGTAGAGTCATTCAGAAAGGTTTGATTTAGAGGTCTCAGAGAAACCAGGGTTCAGATCAGTCCTGTCATGCTATGTGTGGAGGCAGAACATACACAACTCTGATGCCTCCATCTATACACAAAAATATACAGCTCCCTGCAATTAAAAGCATTTACCTGTTTGTGTGTGTGTGTGGAGAGGGAGAGAGAGAGAGAGTCATTGATGCAGGCAGGTGTTTCTTTTTCATTTGTGTAACTCTCTTTCTCTCTGCTATTCAGTTACATTACAAGATTTCTTGATAATAGAAACAAGGTCCCAGTTTCACCTATGTATAAAACTGATACAGGTAGTAAGCAAACATCCTGATAAGAGTCACTGTTCTATGCACTTTATGTAGGTCATTTAAGATCAATAACACTCTGAGAGATAAGGATTAGCCCTAATGAATAGGTAAGAATATAGAATCTTGGACACTTTAAATAACTTGTCCAAGGTTATGTAGCAAAAAAAGTACTCTACAGCCAAAATTTTAATTCAGGACTGCCTAATGCCAAGTGTATGCTGTTTCTACTATGCTAAATTGCCTATCAATAAATGATAATGCATTTGACTTGAGCTAGTATATACAAATTACATAGTTTCTTATACCCTAGTAGGAGTCCCAGATCCATCAATATTTCTCAGAATGACAGTTTCAGTAAACCCTACAATCCTATTTAAAGTAATAAAGAATCATTTCAGTTTTTTGAATATGAGTCTGATTAATTACCCATATAGTATATATAATACATTATATGAAAGCACATTATACATTTACAAATAAAGTTGCCATATTAACAGGTACACAATATATAAGAATGTAAAACCCTAAAAACTGTGTTGAGAGAAAAGTTTAGGACTTGACCCTTAAAGTAATATATAATTAAAATTCTGTATAATTAAAATTCTGTATAAAATTCTGTATAAAGTAATATATAATTAAAATTCTGTATAAAATTCTGTATAAAGTAATATATAATTAAAATTCTGTATAAAAGTTTAGGACTTGACCCTTAAAGTAATATATAATTAAAATTCTGTATAATAAGGATTTTTCAGAAGAACACTATGAATTATGAAATGAACTAACAAGGAGTTTCACGATGGCTACAACGTTTAGTAACTATCTACACTGTGCTCATGAGCCTTTTAAAAATCTAATTTATAGATTTGAAAATGATGCTACCTTATTATGAAGTGAAAAGTGCTGATCTACATCATATTTTCAATTAAATAATATCTTTTATTGTGTAATATACATAGTTTAAGGATTGGAAATGTGCTGTGAGTTTAATCCAATCCACAAATCATTACTGTACTTCCAAAAGATTCTTTATATTCAAATACAGGACATGTTAAGTATTCTGCTAAGAAATGAATACTAAAGAGGAAGTAATTTTGCTTCCACATAAAGATTATTTCGAACTTATTTCCTGTTAACGATATGCCTAATTTAAAGAAGAACTGACAATTATATGACTGCCATTTACCCAAATATTGCAGTGCACGTGTTTTCAATTATACTTTGCAATGTAATCAGTTTATATGCTTTGTCCTTTATGTCCTTTATTTTCTCTTCAGCTGCTTTGCAGAAGTAGAAAACTGGAAACTACCCAATCTAAGAAAATGGATCGAATATTATTTTATCATAAACTTACTCAGATTCCAAAGATGGTCTTAGTATGGCAAAGATATTTTACATAATTTCATTGAGATCATGCACTGATTAGCACTCAAGGAAAATGAAAGGGTTGAAGGAGTACAGATATTTTTCTTCTCTTTGTACATGTAGTTAAAGAACAATTGCTGATTCTTCTATGTGACGATGGCATAAGGTGAATGGGAAAATAAACAACAGAAATGATTCATTAAAGATATAACAGTTATGCTCTTGAAAATATTTCTCAGATAAAAAGTGAAATCTCTTGTTCCTGAAATCTACATCTCCCATGATAAAAAAATTCACTTCAGCAAAAGCTGCATCTACATTAGCATTTCAATGGTAGCAAATTTTCGTTGTACTATTCAAACCACTTTAATCTCCCTCTTTATTTCAGGAGGGGCAGCATCAAATTACACGGGGTTGACAATTTCTACAAAATTCATAGAGCTTAACAAAAATGTCAAGATAAAGTCAACCTAAACTTTTGTTCATTCATAACCACACTGGTTAGAAACTTTAAATGGATCCTTATTACTCACTGGGTAAAGCCCTTTTGAATATAGCATTCATGTCCTATTTCCGATCTCATCCACAGCACTTCTTCACCACACCACTGTCTTTCCATTCGATATATACTGCACATGGATGGATACTTGATGCTCCCCAAACAGGCCTTGCACTCCCTTGTTTTACTACAAGTCGTTGATAACAATGCTACTACTTCCCCATGGAAATCCTTATTCCACTCACCCAAACTTTAGCCACCACCAAGTCCTCATGTGATATCTTCCGTAATATTCTTCAGATCTCACTCCTTGAATCTGCTGAAAGCAATACTGCCCACCCTTCTATCTTCATGACATCTCTTATTATTATTATAGCTATTGTTTGTTAGTTTTCCTTATATTTTTGCACGTCATTACTTGCCTCACTTCTAAACTACGGGCTGCTTAAGGCAGGGACTTTGCCTTAGTCATCTTTGTATACTATCAACCCTTAGAATGTCTTAGAATATTTTAGTTTCTTAAAAATTACTTAATTTACACTTTAGTTTTCCTCAGAAAGCTGAAGTTAGACTACCTTTGTTATTTTAAATAATTCCACATGATAAAGGAAGTAAAACATTGCCTTTTGGATAAGTGCAACTGGGACCTCTATGGTCAAAACAGTTAAAGTAACCATAGTGCTTGCCAGTTGGAGTGATATGAATAAAGACCTGCACCATTAACTTCATTCTTAGTGTATTTGGCCAGGTTGAGTGGACAAAAATCGTCACCTTATATTATGACAATTCTTTTCATATTCAAACTCTTCAAAAGATAACTTTGTTATCAGAATGCCTAGGGACAGATAAATTTCCTACATCATAGTAAATTTTTATATCTATATACAGTTGACCATTGAACAACCTGGGGGTTAGGGGCACCAAACCCTGCACTGTCAAAAATCCTCATAAAATTTTTGATTCTCCCAAACTACTAATAGCCTATTGTTGACCAGAAACCTCGCCAATAACATAAACAGTCAATATACATATATTTTATATATTATGTGTATAATACACTCTTCTTACTAAAGAAAGCTAGAGAAAAAATATTAAGGAAATCATAAGGAAGAGAAAATACATTTACAGTACTGTAGGAAGAGAAAATACATTTACAGTACTGTATTTATTGATACCATAAGTTTACATTATATCTTTACAAGATGAATTGTCTGCTACTATTTACATCAATATTTTCTTATATGATACAAAACACTGTAGATGTTATAAGTATTACTAACACTAGACATCAAAAGTGAAAAGAGGATATGAAAAAGAAATTCGTATTTATTTACAGGTATGATGATTCATGCATTGTTATTGAAGCAGCAACAATATGATTGCTTTATGGTAGCCTAGTGTAATTGACACGATTGCTTCACGGTAGCCTAGCCTACACATTAATGAATGAAATTTTGTAAAAATTTTTTGGCATACAGTACTACAATCATATTCATAATACAATATTGGAAACATTGTTACATAGAAAAAAACCTCTTACCTATAAAGATAGACTGGATAAGCACTTTTTACAATTATGAGAGAGAAGCATACTGTATGGTAATAATTCTTAGAAAGTGAAGTCATAAAACTAACAGGTTATTAATTTCACACTAAATATTACTTATGCCTATGTAAGGATACACTAATATCTATATATATTTTATGCATTCATGATGTAACTTTTTCTTAAATATATTCCTAGGTTATGTGGTTTATCTGCAGGTTTTTTCAAATTGTCTATATAAGTGGGCCTGTGTGGTTCAAACCCGTGTTGTTCAAGGGTCAATTGTAATCCCTTCACCATAATATTCCTGGCATAGTGTACTAACGTATTTCATTCATTACATGTTGACAGAGTATCTACTCAGTATCAGCCATGTGCTAGGCAGTGAGAAGACAACTGCATGATAATAAACATAACTACTTTTCTCTTGGTTTCTATGATATGGTTGGATATAAATAATAGGCAGAAAATTGCAACATAGTGAGTTGGCTGTTATGTTTATTTATTGGCTGCCATCAGAGCCCTTGGATAGGCATGTAACTGTGGCGTTAGGGAAGGTTTCTTGGAAGAACTGACATTTATTCTCTAACTTGAAGGGTAAGTAGAATTAGCCAAGTGAGGAGGGACTAAAGAAAGTCTAGCAGAGGAAACAAACAGAGATGAGAGAATATGCTGTGGCCTAGGAAATAAAAGATCTCAGCATGACTGGAATTTAGAATACAAAAATACTAGAAATGACAAAGGAGGCAAGAAAGGTATTGAAGGGCATTATAATGATTTAGGAAATTTGAACTTTAATCTGAGATCAATGGGAGACACTGGAGCTTCCAAGGGAATGATATGATTAAAATTATTTTCCCAAAATCACGTAGGCTGCATTGTGGATAATGGAGTAGATCAAGGTCAGCAAGAACAAGGCAGAAGGAACAGGGAGTCTCCATTTGTAGTTGTCAGTGATCATGGTCTGAGTAGTGGAAGAGGCCAAAGAGATGGAAAGTGTTAAGAATGATTATATAATTGAGTATATATGTCGGCTAAGGAATGAGAAGTTAATGATGACTCTCAGTAGTGTGACGTTTGCGGCTGAGAAGATGATTTTTGCCATACGGCTGATAAAGTCAGAAATGCTGGAGCAGGACAATGACGTTTTGTTCCTGAGTGATTATAGCTAAAGCATCCCTATCTCAGAGCCACGAATTCTAGATCAACGTAAACCCACATGCTGAGGGTGAGAAAGAAATTGAATGAGCGTGTACATTATCAAGACTGCAATAGGTAACTGTTTCACCTAAATTCGTAGTGGCAGAGAAAGTTAAGCAAAATTAAAAGGCAGAGAAACTACTCTCACTTGAAGGAGTACGAGAAAACCCCTGAAAAAAACCAGATAATGAAACAGAAATAAATAATTTACCAGATATAGAATTCAATGCAGTGGTAATAAAAATGTTAACTACATTAGGGAAAAGAATTGATGTAGAGAATGAGCACTTCAACAAGGAACTGGAAAATATAAAGACCCAATCAGAAATGAAGACTTCAGTGGTTGAAATAAAAAACACACTAGAAGTAATGAACAGCAGAGTAAATGATACAGAAGAATGCATAAGTGATCCAGAGGTAGAATAATGGAAATCATCTAATCAGAACAGCAGAAAGAAAAATTAATTTTAAGAAATTAAAGCAATTTCAGAGATCTCTGGAATAACATCAAGCATAACAACATCGCATTTTAGGAGTCCAAGAAAGAGAAGAGAGAAAGAAGGGGATTGAAAATTTATTTGAGGAAATTATGCTGGAAACTGCCCAAACCTGAAGAAAGAAAAAGATATCCAGGTACAGGAAGCACAAAGGATCCCAAAAAAGATGTACCCATACAAACCCACACCAAGACATATCATAATTAAAATGGCAAAAGTGAAAGAGAGAGAATTTTAAAGGCAGCAAGAGAAAAACAAAGAGTCTTAATATGAGGGAATCCCCATAAGGCTATAAGCTGATTTCTTTGCAGAAATTTTGCAGGCCATAGGAGTGCCATGATACATTCAAAGTCCTGAAAGGGAAACCCTTGCAACCTAGAATACTCTACCCAGCAAGATTATCACTTAGAATTGAAGGGGTGATAATTTCTCAGACAAGCAATAACTGAAAGAGTTCATCAATACTAAACCTACCATAAAATAAATGTTAAAGGTTAAAGTATCTTCTCTAGAGGAAAAGAAGTAAGAATCTATAGGAAAGGGAAAATCCCACTAGGAAAGGCAAATATCTAGTAAGGACTGAGGATCAACCATTTAAATAAGCCAGTATGAAGATCAAAAGACAAAAAATTATAAAAGCAAATATAACAATAAACAGTGCACGGATAAATATGAAGCTGTAAAATATGACATCAAAACCACAAAATTTGGGAGAAGAGAGTAAAAAATGTAGATCTTTTAGAATGTATTTGAACTTAAATGACTACCACTTTAAAAGAAGTAGATATAGTTAAAGGTCAACATATATGAACCCCCTGGTAAGAAGTCATAATTTTTCTATTTTGATTGGAACTTTTCAGATAACTTTACTGGATAGCTTCTTTAACACACTTTCAGAGACTTGGAAAAGCATGTTTAAGTGACCCATAAATGTCTGATATTTACCCCAGGTCATTTTTTTTAATGTGACTACCTACCAAGAATACCTGTTGTATTTTTAGGTGTATGAGTTAGCTCTAGGTTCAGTCAGCTCATGGGTATCTCACTGACGAGTCTGTAGTTACTGTGTCTATGCTAAGCTGCTAGTTAGAGTTTGAGGGCCACAGGAAGAAATATTTGGTAATAGAAAATACCCAGAAGATGGATGAGTTTCCATTGTTTCCAGATGAGTTACCAATGAGTACCAATGAGTTCCAATGAGTAACCATTGTTTCCAGAGATATAGGAAAACTGCCAGGAAGACTAAGTCACACAAAAATTACTTTTCAAAGAGGTCTTCTTGTGGATTCCATAACTTTTCCAGCAAGGCAGAGAAAAAAATTCCTCAGAAGTCACAATTTATTCTAGCATATTATATTTTATCATGAGGAATAAAATTAACTCCAATGAATAGTATTAGAACAATGAGATTATGAAATTGAATTAAACATCCAGAAATACTATATCTAGCCTGTTTAAGGACCTTCTAAGGGTCCTGCCATATACATCTTCAGTTTATTCTGATCTAACACGTCTTTAAGCAACACTTGAGAATATTTGAATATTACGTTTTATTCAAAATGCTGAATTGAACCAGCAGATTCTCCTGCCTTTCACTTTAGGAACATATCGCTCTCAATCACTGTGCCATAAAAATAAAACTTTGAATGAGTTAGGCAACAATTAGTATTTTGTTTCTTACCATGTGAATGCATTTCTTTTGGTAAACACATTTGCTTGTCTAAGGCAAAATTATATGTTAGAAATGGTGGATGGTTCTTCTGATAAAAACAAAAACAAAAACTCTTGGACATTCAGCATTCATGTTTAAAATGCAAGTTGGACAGGTCTGATAGTAGCCCCCTTTAAAAGACTGGGCTTCCTCAACTATGATGTAAATCTTTCTTATGCAGCATCCACCTGCGCTGCCTTGCCCATGACCCACTGGGAGACTTGGGAGCACGGGGAATTGATGTGCACATAGAGCTTATGCTGCCTGCTATGCCAAGGCATAAAGTCCCTGGGTCTTGACCCTGGATTCAAATGTCTTCTGACAACATCCATGAGACTACGGTGGGCCAACTTGTCATTTTGTAAGCAGAGCAAAGTCTCCAGCCCTTCACAGTTCTTGACATGTATTGTTATTTTCAGTAGGATTTTTGAAAAAAATTCCAAAATTATTAAGTGTAATAAATACTCAGAAAATACTTACATGGTAAAGTACCAACTTGCTGGAAACTGTGTTAAAAATGCAGAATCTAGGTCCCAATACAGCAGGCTTAATGCTTCAAATTTTCTGAAGGTGAAAGTGTATCATTTTAACTTGCCTCCTAGGTGATTGTTTCACCACACTGAAGTTTTGAAAACCACTGGTATCAGGAATTAGACAGCTAGACTGCTTCTTAGGTTGTCATGTAAACTAACTCTTTAAAATCAGTCAACTGAGTCATAACATAGCTTTAGTTTTATGAGAAACACTGTATCCTGATGGTTAAATGTGGTTAAAATGTTCTGGAATATTATTTCCCACAATCACGGGGAATAGTTTTTATTTCTTCATATTCTATACAGAATGTCTGTGCTCCCCCCCACCCCAGTGTGTTAACAAAATTGATGATTCTGCAGTTGGCAGTAATTATGTAGGTTAACAGATACCTAAAGATAAGATGAAGATGAGTGAGTATGTCTATTTTGTTATGTGTTTGATATGCTAATGAATTATATACACAGAAATACTCATTGGTGGTGACAGTGTAATGTATATGTGTGTATCTATCTATCCATTCATCTATATATGTATCTATATGATTTGAATAATATATATTAGACAAATCATTAAGTGCTTCATGGTTAAAAACTGAGTCATAAAGATATGTCTAAAATGTTTCCTGTAACCTGCTTACCCACCTTAATACACACTTTCTTCATTGCATCATCCTTTTCTTTCCCAATCTTTTTTTCTGAGAGTATAGAGGATTTATAGCTGTCTACTAGTGGTTTGGAATACATATTTTTAAAAAGTATCATCCTCTCCCTTAGATAACTCATGATATAAAAGAGTAACTATAGGGTGAAAACATAAGCAACAAGCAAAATTTGACTGCAACATTATGAATAAATGTTAACTGGAAGAAGAACGTATTTCCACAGAAAAGGATTTCTCAAAGAATATGTTAGAATAGACTAGGTGGCTTCTGGAAAGAAGGGATTAGTGAACCGTGCTGCACAATAAGGCTAGTAAATGCATCAAAAGAAGTGAGATACCTTTTGTTACCTAAACCCTAAATAGTCCCACTAAATGGTAGAACAACTGAAATACCTTTTCTTCAGTGGCTAATACCACAAATACAGAAGATGAAGGAACATAGCATGCACTGTAGGCTTAACTAGGACAAGTGGTTTCATGGTCATGACAGCCGAATTTCAAAAGCTGTTTTTACTTTTCCTTGTAAATTACAACACAATATAACTTGAATTTTAACCCACAATAAATGCCAAGAAAGAAATCAGATTTCTTACATTTTTTTCATGTTAATAGAGAAACGAGACTTTACCCTAGCTTCAAAGGAGTGTGAGTTCTAGCTTCGTATCGACACAGTGATGAGGGATAGAAGTAATAACTTTGGCCAAATTTTCCGGATATATTTACATATTGGAAATAATGGGAAATGCTTCTTATTGCAAGAAGACCATTATCAGCTTGAGGACAGCAATGATTTACTACCAGTTGCAGAGCAAGGTGAAGAAAAATACAATAATTCCCTTTATAATGCTGCATATTTAATCTTTTATATTTTGACATAGTTATACATTATTCATGATAGGATTTAACATATCTATGAAAATTTCATTGTGATGAAATACTAAATATCTTACTTTTGTTGTAGACATCATGTTCCTATTTACTCTGCTGACATTCTTATATACAGTAACCATCATCCTAATATTATGATGTGCCAAACATTGTGCTAAGCACATGACATGTAAGTTATCTCATTTGACTCTTTAATCTTCTCTAAGAGTAAGATGCTTTGTTATACCTCTTTATATTTGTGGAGATGGCCCTAAGGAAAGCTTGATGTTTGACTGTGATGAGAGATGTTGTGGCTGGAAAAATGGAAAGACCTGTAGTTCAGATAGTCTTAGTTAAAAACCCAGGAAGATTCTCACATATCTTGCATCAATTATTTGTTCTTGGTGGATAGACAGGTACAGAGCCTGAATCCTCAAAATGGTGAAGGGACTATATGAAAACTTTTGTGAGAATGGCAAAGCCAAGATTTTAGGACCTCATTCATGCACCTAAGGTAGGCTGTTTTGTTGTTTCTCACTTTGAACAGTTGTCTCACTGACAATTGAGTTTCACATCCTTGTCATTACAGATGCTTTTTTTCTATTCATGTCTTTTATCAATCACATCATCATCCTTTTATGACAACCATACATCCTCATTTAATAGATGAGGAAGACAAAGCTCAGTGACAGTAAAGAATTTGCCAATTTATACAGCCTTTAAGTGACTAAGATAGGATATAATCTAAGCACATGTCAGAGCTCAGATTATTAACTAGTATGCTTTACTACCTAAAATTACTTGTTAGTCAAAGGAAAATTTTCCACAGATCAGGGCTTTACCAACAGACCCCCTGGACAATTTGTGTGAAAGCTAATCGAGAGTTGCTACTTAAACGCATGCAGCCACATAATTATATTGGTTAATTAATATTAATAAGTAGGGAACAGAGGGAAACAGCATGTCACGTCTTTCTAATTTGTTCCTTTTCAATTGGTTTCATCTCTGGTGGTGGTAGATAAGCAAGCACCAGTCACTGGCTCTTTCTCATGGCAGCATTTGACTTTATGTGCACGCTTTCCTTGCTCTGCGTCTTTGGTGTAGCATATTTTGCCAGAAGGACAGCATTAGTTGGTTAGTAGGAGCAGATTCAGGTTGTTAGAAAAAAAAATTGTAGCGATGCTTCAGGTGCAGCCCGAAATCAATAAGCAAGAGTGCTTCCTAACAGAATGAAATAAAGAGCAATTACTTACTGCAGCTAAATGACTTCCTGTGTTGGATCATTGTCTATGCTGGAGGCTGATAGGCACCAAACTGAGGGGCTGTGAGATAAGCAGTTGACATGGTTACAAATGAGTATACCAAAGAGATGACTGAACCTCAATTGGTAAATTAGATCTATGGTTATATCAACTGTCAGAGTCAGGAAAATGTTGCATTCTTGAGTACTTGAGTAAATTCAGGGAAATATTGGAGGGAAGTACCATTTTAATCTGTGGCAAGGTTTCTCAACCTTGACACTATTGACATTTTGGACTACATAATTCTTTATTATTTCTTTGTTAATTCTCCCTATACACGAATACTGCCCTCCATCCTGAACATAACATGAACCCTGAGACGAAAAATTGTCCCAGTTGAGAAACACTGACTTATCAAATCATTTTTTTTACCTAACTCATAACATGTTCCTACATCATTTTTCTCCTGATATGATTCTCAGATAGATAGAAATAAAAGTTCTCTGTGCGTGCACCTGAAGGAGTACCGTAAGTCCTACGATGAATAGCATGTAATTTGGGAGTAAGATTCAAAATACTTAGGATTCCCCTCTACTTTGTTGTCTTTTGAGCAGATTTGTTATTTTTAGTATTACATGGTAGTAAAGAGTGGTCTTGTTCTTTATAGAAAATGTTGGTACATGTAGACAAGAATATGTTTGTGCAGGAACCGCTCTCTATAAGGGAAAGGGAAAAGATCACTATGTCTCTGGTCTACCATTCTGGGCATTCAAATCTTGACTGAATTGCTAGTTGAGATTCTGCATGTCCAAGCCTCTATATGGACAATTCCTGAAGAGGTTCTCTTGTAAATGCAGGATTTATATACAACTGGTTTTTTTTTTTTGTCTGATTGAAATCACACTTGAAGTAGTCTTCTATAGCTATATATCTGTCACTCTAGCTACCTGTATTTGGAATTTGAAACTGCACTAATTTGTATGATATAAAACTCAAGGAGATGTGTTTTCTAATTGATATGTAGCATGTAGTTTGATTATGGTAACATTTTATAAACAATGCTACTTCTTTGAATTAGGAGTCAGAGATTTAACTATAATAGCTAGGGGTCATTATCTATATAAAGACTTGATGGTGTTATTTACCTTAGGGACACATTTTACTCAAAGTAGGCTATAAAGATTACTTGTCTTAGGATCATATGAAATGCAAATGCATGTTATAATTCAAAAATTCTGAGCCAACCCCAGAACTGCTGCATCAGAACTACTGCATCTATGGTGCGTGCATACCAGAAGTAATTTTAGCTGATAATAAGGTAATTTTTATACACAACAGAACCTGAGAATGAATGCCTTAATGCTTCTTCATAAAGACAGCAAGAGGAATGCTCGAGAATGACTAATTCCATACTACATGTCATAACGTAAGCCTAAACTATACACAGAAGCCATGACTAATGTATAGTTGGAATCGCTAATAAATTTCTAATTTTATTGAGGAATTTATAAATATTTGGAGACAGTTATGGCTAAGAGAATAAGCTTCTACAGTGGGGCTTCTTTTCTTTTTGCGTTATTTTAGTTTTGCAGATCATTTTTGTTAATGTGCTCCACCCTTTGGTTACCCCATGTCTGATCTTATATCCTGCTCTTTTTATCCTTATCCCACATTTTAAGATCATAAATATATTTAAAGTGCCTATTTTATATAACAACTTTAAATCAATTTTTATACAGAATAGTCTGTTTCCTTTTAATTCACTGTGCAAAAAACTCTTGGTCCTAACTATGTATTACCTAGAAATGGTTTCAATTCCTTTGAATGGCACTGTTTCTATTATGTGAACCATTCTTGTCCAGATTTTATAAACTTTATTTACTTTCTTGGTTGTTTTTTTTTTTTTTTTGCACCAATTATATCTGAGCTGCCTCCCTGGAAGAGGTGTTTCCTACCACTTTTGGGTAGATAGTTCAACTTACACATGTGATTGTAGTTAAAACCAGGTATACCATTGAGCTAAAACACAGATGCCATGGAAAATAACTGAACATTTCTTTGTTGGCAGTAATTCCTTGGATGGGATAAGCAGAATTTACTGTTTAATCACATCATATCTATAGCATATACTGTAGTATATTTTCTGGGCTGCAGTTATTTGGGACATCTGTCAGTCTACTTTGTATGAGGACACAAAGAGGTTTTGCATAGAGTCCTTTGGCTTTTGAAAAGAAAATAGGAATGATTCATTCTTAAGTACCTTGTTGAAATACAGAGGTTTTGTCAGGAAAGAGAAAATTATTTACAAAATGAGAAGGATCAACCAATGGTAGTTGTTTGTCTGGTTTCTCTGCTAGACCATTAGATCCTTGAGGGCATACTTCATGTGATACTCATTTTTGTGTTCCCTGTACTTCATTCAGGGCCATATGCATGGAAATTCCTCAACAAATATTATTTGAATGACTTAGTTAATAAACATAAGGCCTTAAAAAAAGAAATATAGCTGCTTCCCTGGTGGCGCAGTGGTTGAGAGTCCGCCTGCCGATGCAGGGGACACGGGTTCGTGCCCTGGTCTGGGAGGGTCCCACATGCCGCGGAGCGGCTGGGCCCGTGAGCCATGGCCGCTGGGCCTGCACGTCCGGAGCCTGTGCTCCGCAATGGGAGAGGCCACAGCAGTGAGAGGCCCGTGTAACAAAAAAAAAAAAAAAAAGAAATACAGAGGTTTTGCTATTTCACAATATCTTGACTTCCTCTGGGTTACACTAAGCAGTACAAAAATTATGCATGATTTTATACAAGAACTATATATAATAATTTTTTAAAATTATGATTATAATTATTAGACCATAGTATCTCTTGTGAGACAGATTGAAGAGATGCAAAAGGAGTGCTACAACTTTGTGCAAATTATCGGCTCTCAGGTATGATCTTGAAAAGGTCATGGCCTGGGCCAGATGAGGAGAGCACTAAGGAGGAATCTACGTTAGGATGTTTTGAAACATTCTGAATACTGGAATCCTGGAGAATTTTGTTTCTTTACTTATGAAATGTTCACAGCATGCTTTGTTAGCAATGTCACATTCTTTTAAAATTGTCTCAGCTATTGTATAGTAAAATAAAATCACTATAAAACATAGGTACTGGGAAAACTGATGACCTCTTTATCCATTCTTCATTCAACAACCAGTACATACTAAATGACAAAATCAGAGTTTCCATGATTCCCTTTCACCTATGGAGTTCCAGTTAAGGGGCTGGAGACACAATCCTCTACTACTCATCTCAATGCCTGGTCAGTTAATTCAGAGAAAAAAAATACATTTCAAGAGAAAAAATGCAAGGGTCTTTGGATTCTAGATGTATTAGAAATGTCTATGAAGAGGGATGATATCTCAGACCCACTTAGATGGGTACAGGGAAATCACCCTTACTAAGGTAGGATAAATATGTTTTGGAGGAGTTCATTTCATATTGACAGGGCCCTGAGCAACATGATCCAGTCAGAAATACACTAATGTTGTGCATTATATAACTTTTCTGTTAATAAACTTTCCCAGAAAAAAAATAATCTATGGAAAATTGTAGACAAAATATTTACTACAAAATGTTTCGTCATTTGTTCATATTATTGATGAGAAGCAGTACGTTATGTTTTTACATAAATTCTGCAAATAAACTATTACCTGAAATATGTAGGTTATAAATTCAACATGTATAACTATTTCTTACCATGTAATTGAAATTTATTTAATGCCATATATTTGATGCCCACGTTTTATCATATTTTAATCAATTTTGTGTATAAAAATGAAATAAGTTACAAGTCTTCTTAAAGGTTTTGCAGTTTTTTTCAGAGCTTGAAAATTTTTTATTCTTGCCTATTATGTGAGACATTTTAATTTTGGATAATGTGTAACTTTAAATATAACCACTGTTGGTGACACATGCCTCCTTAGATCCCTAACAAGTGTATGCGTTTTGGGTTGCCTTATCTGAGACACTTTCACCTTGGACTGATTAATTTTTAATTATCCAATTAACCTTCCTAAACCACTTTGTCATGTCATTTACTTTTTCACAAACTTTCAAGAGATCTTCATTTGATTTACAATTCTGAACTCCTTAAATTAGCAGGCAAATCCAGACAACTTACTTACATGTATAATAATATTTTCATTCCATCTCTTTGTGAACATACTGCTCCCTCTTAGCAAGAAAACGTAATACCAAGTAGGCTTTGTAAATATGTACCTCCTCCTTATTCATCATGCCAGGGATGCCTTCCTGCCTTTGCAGTAATTCAAATTATATTCATTCTGGAGAATTGAGTTGAGAACATATCTCCATGTTTGATCTTTTTTCTTTTTTCCCTATTTCCCTCAATCCCTTTCTTTTTCCACCTATCTTCAATAAATGTTTATCAAACACTAATTTTATATCAGGGACTAGACTAGGTGCTGGGAAAACAGCTGTGAAGAATATGACCAGTTCTTGCTTCCACAAAACTTACAGTCTAAATGGGTGACAGGCATTAAACAAATGTACAATATATTTGTGTATACATACATCAGGACAACTGCTATAAAGAAATATTATAAAAGCAACAAAAAACATACAAGGGAATCCCCATATGGTTATCAGCTGATTTTTCAGCAGAAACTCTGCAGACCATAAGGGAGTGGCATGGTATTTTAAAGTGATAAAAGGGAAAAACCTACAACCAAGAATACTCTACCCAGCAACGCTCTTGTTCAGATTTGACAGAGAAATCAAAAGCTTTACAGACAAGCAAAAACTAAGAGAATTCAGCACCACCAAACCAGCTTTACAACAAATGCTTAAGGAAATTCTCTAGGTGGAAAAGGAAAGGCCACAACTAGGAACAAGAAAACTATGAATGGGAAAACTCACTGGTAAAGGCAAACAAACATACAGTATAGGTAAGAAATCACCCAGACACAAATATATGAAAACCATCAATCATGAGAAGAGGAGAGTACAAATGCAGGATATTGGGAATGCATTTGAAATTAAGAGACCAGCAACTTAAAACAATCTTGTATATATATCAACTGCTATATCAAAACCTGATGGTAATCGCAAACCAAAAATCTACAATAGATGATACACACAATAAAGAAAAAGAAATCCAGACACAACACAGAATACAGTCATCAACTCGCAAGAGAAGAGAACAAAAGAGGAAGGGAAGAAAAAAACCTACAAAAGCAAATCCAAAACAATTAACAAAATGGCAATAAGAACATACATAATGATAATTATCTTAAACGTAAACAGATTAAATGCTCCAACCAAAAGATATAGACTGGCTGAATGGATATAAAAACAAGACCTGTATATATGCTGTCTACAAGAGACGCACCTAATATCTAGGGACACATACAAACTGAAAGTGAGGGGATGGAAAAATGTATTCCATGCAAATGGAAATCAAAAGAAAGCTGGAGTAGCAGTACTCTTATCAGACAAAATAGACTTTAAAATAAAGACTGTTCCAAGAGACAAAGAAGGACATTACATAATGTTCAAGGAATAAATCCAAGAAGAAGATATAACAATTGTGAATATATATGCACCCAACATAGGAGCACATCAATATATAAGGCAAAGCTAACAGCCATAAAAGGAGAAATTGACAGTAACACAATACTGGGGAACGTTAACACTCCGTTTACATCAATGGACAGATCATCCAGACAGAAAATCAATAAGAAAACAGAGGCCTTAAGTGACACATTAGACCAGATAGACTTAATTGATATTTATAGAGCAACCCATCTGAAAGCAGCAGAATACACATTCTTCTCAAGTGCATATGGAGCACTCTCCAGGATAGTTTACATGCTGGGCCACAAAGCAAGCCTCAGTAAATTTAAGAAAACTGAAATCATATCAAACATCTTTTCTGACCACAATGCTGTGAGATTAAATATCAACTATAAGACAAAAAATGTAAAAAACGCAAACACGTGGAGGATAAACAATATGTTATTAAACAACCAATGGACCACTGAAGCAATCAAAGAGGAAATCAAAAAATACCTAGAGACAAATGACAATGAAAACAAGATGATCCAAAACCCATGGGGCACAGCAAAAGGAGTTCTAAGAGTGAAGTTTATAGCAATACAATCTTACCTCAAGAAAGAAGAAAAATCTCAAATAACCCAACTGTACACCTAAAGCAACTGGAGAAAGAACAGACAAAACCCAAAGTTAGCAGAAGGAAAGAAACCATAAAGATCAGAGCAGAGACAGATGCAATAGACACAAAGAAAACAACAGCAAAGATCAATGAAACTAAACATTGGTCCTTTGAAAAGATAAAATTGATAAATGTTAATCCAGATTCGTCAAGAAAAACAGGGAGAGGGCTCAAATCAATAAAATTAGAAATGAAAACGGAGAAGTTACAATGGATACCACAGAAATAGAAAGGATCAGAAGAGACCATTACAAGCAACCGTATGCCAATAAAATGGACAACCTAGAAGAAAATGGACAAATTATTAGAAAGGTACAATCTTCCAAGACTGAACCAGGAAGAAACAGAAAATATGAACAGACCAATCACAAGTACTGAAATTGAAACTGAGATTAAAAAACTCCCAACAAACAAAAGTCCAGGGCCAAACTTTCCAAGATGGCAGAGGAGTAGGAGGACGTGGAGGTCATCCCTCCTCACAAATACATCAGGAACACATCTACAAATGGAACAATTCTCATAGAGCACCTGCTGAAGACTAGCAGAGGACCTCAGACACCTAAAAGGACAAGAAAGAACCCCATGTAACCAGGTAGGATGAAAGAAAGAAGACGGGAAAAAGAAGAGGAGAAGAAGCAGGACAGGACCTGCACCCCTAGCAGGGAGCTGAAGGTGAGGAGAGGTTCCCGCATCTAGAGAAGCCCCCTCACCAGTGAGGAGATCATCTGGGACAGAAGGGGAGCCTTGGGGACTCAGAGGAGAGCCCAGCAACTGGTCTGTGGTAGGCAGGACAGAGTGAGACCTACACAGATTTTCCATGCCACAGCCCTGTGTACCCCAGCCTGAGACAGGTGTCTGCCAGTGCTGATGGGGGCTGAGTGCTGGAACGTGGGGTTTGGAGAGCAGACTCAGAGAGAGTACTGCTGTTGGCTGTGAGAAGATAGCCTGAGGGGTGGGAGTGAGGAGCTCTGCAACCAGGAATGCTCATGCAGGAAGCCTGGACCACCACAGAAGTGAAGCGCCATTGTTAAGTGACACGCAAAGGGCAGGACTGCCATTGCAACCTCTCTCCTCATGTGCCAACCCCTGCCTGTGCAGGCACTAGAGAGAGTTCCTGCTGGAGCCCCTCACATGCTGCCATTGTCTCCTCCCCCCCGACCCCAGCCTGGGTGGCCTGCTCACCCTGATCACTGCCTGAAGGGCTGGCATGCTCCAATCACTACCCCAGCATCCTCCTGCTGTGGTGGCCTGTTCGCCCCTGTTGCCACCTTGACTCCTTCCTGCCTGACAGGCTTATGTGCTCTGGAAACCTCTGGAGCAGACTATGGTGGGAGGAACACATACAAAGGTGGAGCTGAAACTACAGCTGAGCCCAGGGGCCATGTGACTAAGAAGAGCTGAAATCTCTCCTTGTGGCTGCGTGAACCACAGAGTTAGACCTCCTCTGATGGCTTCCTAAATTCAGCACCTGCGAAACATCCAACAGGACAAGTGCTCCTACAGCTGGGATGGGTCTGGCTTTAGCAGCTGTGGGCTTTGTGGACACGTACACACGGGGGTTGGGCCAGGCCAGAGTCTGAGCTGCCTCCATACCTCCCACAGCGTGTCCTGGCGCATGACTACTGCAGTCCTGGGACCTGACCTCAGTGGATCTGTGCTGGTGGTCTGGTGAAAACAATGCCTGAGAATCACCAGGGCCAATTGCCAGCATACCCACAGTTAAGGTGAGACTGAGAGCAGTGCCAACAACAGTATACTTTGTCAGCCCATGCAATGCGTTTATAGATAACACAACAAAGCACATTTACAGGTGAACAGCTCCAGAGGAGGAATACTCAGTGGCTTCTCTCCCAGTGGGAGTGCTCCAATCGCACCTACTTCGCACCACAGATCAGAAACACAGCTAAGAAACAGATCTGGGGGCCTCTACTCCAACAACTAAGGAGCAGAACCCACCCCTGACAGGTCAGTGACAACCACAGAGCAAAGGGGAGGCCCTGCTCAATATCCAGGGCAGGCTCTGGTCACCACAACACCAATCAAACCCTCTATCAAGGGGATAACAGGACAAGCCTCTGGACCAACCTCACCCGCTAGGGGGCAGACACCAGAAGCAAGAGGAACTACGATCCTATAGCCTGCAGAAAGGAGACCACAAAAACAGTAAGTTTGACAAAAGGAGAAGACAGATATGTTGCAGAGGAAGAGGCAAGCTAAAAGCCTACAAGATCAACTAAATGAAGAAAAGATGCAAAAATTCTCAACAAAATACTAGCAAACTGAATCCAACAACACATTAAGAGGATTATACACTATGATCAAGTGGGATTTATCCCAGGGATGCAAGGATTTTTCAGTATCCACAAATCAATCAGTGTGATACACCACATCAACAAATTGAAGAATAAAAACCATATTATCATCTCAATAGATGCAGAAAAATCTTTTGACAAAATTCAACAGCCATTTATGATAAAAAAAAACTCTAGAAAGTGGGCATAGAGGGAACCTACCTCAACATAATAAACACCATATATGAAAAAACCACAGCAACATAATTCTCAATGCTGAAAAACTGAAAGCAATTCCTCTAAGATCAGAAACAAGACAAAGATGTCCACTCTCGCCACTATTATTCAACATAATTTTGGAAGTCCTAGCCATGGCAATCAGAGAAGAAAAAGAAATAAAAGGAATGCAAATTGGAACTGTCACTGTGTGCAGGTGACATGATACTACATAGAAAACCATAAAGATGCTACCAGAAAACTACTGGAGATCATCATGAATTTGGTAGGGTTGCATGATACAAAATTAATACACAGAAATCTGTCGCATATTTATAACAATGAGAGATCAGAAAAAGAAGTCAAGTAAACAATCCCATTTATCATCACATCAAAAAGAATAAAATACCCAGGAATAAACCTACCTAAGGAGGCAAAATAGCTGTACTCCAAAAACTGTAAGATACTGAAAGAAATAAAAGGTGACAGAAACAAATGAGGAGATATACAATGTTCTTGGATTGGAAGCATCAATATTGTCAAAATGACTATATTACCCAAGGAAATCTACAGATTCAATGCAATCCCTATCGAATTACCAATGACATTTTTCACAGAACTAGAACAAAATATTTTACAATTTGTATAGAAACACAACAGACCGCAAATAGCCAAAGCAATCCTGGGAAAGAGAAACGGAGCTGGAGGAATCACACTATACTACACACTATACTACAAAACTACAGTATACTACACAACAAAGTTACAGTAATCAAAACAGTATGGTACTGGCACAAAGACAGACTTATATATCAATGGAACAGAATAGAAAGCCCAGAAATAAATCCATGCACCTAGGGTCAATTAATCTACGACAAAGGAGGCAAATACACAATGGAGAAAAGACAGTCTCTTCAATAAATGATGCTGGGAAAACTGAACAGCTACATATAAAAGAATGAAACTAGAACATTCTCTAACACCATACACAAACATAAACCCCAAATAATTAAAGACTTAAATGTAAGACCAGATAGTATGAAACTCTTAGAGGTAAACATAGGCAGAACACTCTCTGACATACAGTGCAGCAGTATCTTTTTGGATATGTCTCCCAGAACAATGAAAGTCAAAACAAAAATGAATGGCACCTAATTGAACTTAAAAGCTTTTCCACAGCAAAGGAAACCATAAACAAAATGAAGAGACAACCCACAGAATGGGAGAAAACATTTGCAAACGAAGCAACCAATACGGGATTAATCTCTGAAATATACAAATATCTCATGCAGCTTCATATCAAAAAAACAAACAACCCAATCAAACAAATGGGCAGATCTAAATAGACATTTCTCCAAAGGAGACATACAGATGGTCAAAAGGCACATGAAAAGATGCTCAACATTGCTCATTATTAGAGAAATGCAAATCGAAACTACAATGAGATATCACCTCACACTGGTCAGAATGGCCATCATCAAAGTCTACAAACAATAAATGCTGCAGAGGGTGTGGAGAAAAGGGAACCCTCCTTCACTGTTGGTGGAAATGTAAACTGATACAACCACTAATGGAGAACAGTATGGAGGTTCCTTAAGAAACTAAAAATAGAGCTACCATATGATCCAGCAATCTCACTCCTGAGCATATATCTGAAGAAAACTAATTTGAAAAGATACACATGCCCGAATGTTAACTGCAGCACTATTTACAATAGCCAAGACACGGAAGCAACCTAGATGTCTTTTGACAGAGGAATGGATAAAGATGAAGTGGTATATATACACAGTGGAATATTACTCAGCCATAAAAATGAATGAAATATTGCCTTTGCAGCAACATGGATGGACCTAGACATTATCATACTAAGTGAAGTAAGTCAGATAAAGACAAATATCATATGATATCACTGACATGTGGAACCTAAAGATGACACAAAAAAACTTATGTACAAAACAGAAACAGACTCACAGACTTAGAAAACAAACTTATGGTTAACAAAGGGGAAAGCTGTGGGGGGAAGGGATAAATTAGGAGGGATAAATTAACATATACCTAACATAAATTAGTTTGGGATTAACATATACATACTACTATATATAAAACAGATAATCATCAATGACCTAGTGTATAGCACAGGGAACTCTACTTAATATTCTGTAATAACCTATAATGGAAAAGAATCTGAAAAAATAATGGATATATGTATATGTATATATATGGAAAAGAATCTGAAAAAATAATGGATATATGTACATGTATATATATATGTATATATGAATCACTTTGCTGCACACCTGAAACTAACACAACATTGTAAACCAGTTATACCCCAATATAAAATAAAAATTCAATTAAAACTGTTACAGTATATATTTATGTTGAGATTATGAAAATACTATAACTTATTTGAAATTGTGGGATGTGAGATGTTCTTAAGAATTGTCCAGGGAAAAAAAAAAGAATTGTCCAGGGACTGAGCTACAGCTCTCAGGAATAAATCAAGGGCAAAACTTCAGAATTTCGGATTAACAGATACACACTATATATAAAATAGATAACAAACAAGGGCCTACTGTTTGTAACACAGAGAACTATATTCAATATCTTATAATAGCCTATAATGGAAAAGAATATGAAAAATATATATATGTATATATGTATATATATATATGTATAAGTGAATCACTTTGCTGTACACCTGAAACATTGTAAATCAACTATATTTCAATTTTAAAAATTCTTATAGAAAAATAAAATTAAAAAAAAATGAAGGACAAAACCTTCCAGGCAGATGATAAAAAATGAAGGACCTGAAGGACCTAAGGAAGGAGACAGATTTTCACCATTAAGGAACTCAAAGGTGACTAGTGTCACTAGAAACACAAAGATTGAGGGGAAAAATTGTCCCAGGAAGAAATTAGGGAGGTAGGTAGGGCTAGATAATTCAGGGTCATGTAGATCATTACAAAATTTATATATTGTTGAAATTCAGTAGGAAGTTATTTAAGGAAAATAAGGAAGCTAGTGGCTGATTAGATTTGCATTTTAAAAAAAGATTACTATAACTTTCTCTAGTATGTGTGTGAAGGTATGGAAAAATGGATGCCATAACCCTAGAAGGAGGTAACGGTGTCTTGAACTAGAGGGATGGTGGTGGTGAGAAGTGAGGAGAGGGAGATTGGTACAAGATGGTGGAGTAGAAGAACGTGTGTTCACTTCCTCATGTGAGAGCACCAGAATCACAACTAACTGCTGAAGAGTCATCAACAGGAAGACACTGGAACTCACCAAAAAAGATACCTCACATCCAAAGACAAAGGAGAAGCCGCAACGAGACAGTAGGAGGGGTGCAATCACAATAAAATCAAATCCCATAACTGCTGGGTGGGTGACTCACAAACTAGAGAACACTTATACCACAGAAGTCCACCCACTGGAGTGAAGGTTCTGAGCCCCATGTCAGGCTTCCCAACCTGGGGGTCTGGTAACGGGAGGAGGAATTCCCAGAAAATCAGACTTTGGAGGCTAGCGGGATTTGATTGCAGGGCTTTGACAGGACTGGGGGAAACAGAGACTCCACTCTTAGAGGGCACACCCAAAGTAGTGTGCGTACCGGGACCCAGGGGAAGGATCAGTGACCCCAGGGGAGAATGGACCAGACCTACCTGCTAGTATTGGAGGGTATCCTGTAGAGGCGGGGTGGGGGGGTGGCTACGGCTCACCTTGGGGACAAGGACACTGGCAGCAGAAGTTCTGGGAAGTACTCCTTGGTGTGAGCCTTCCCAGAGTCTGTCATTAGCCCCAGCAAACAGCCCAGGTAGGCTCACCTCTGTAGCCAGGAAAGAGTTATTCATTCTACCTCTAGATGACTATAAGCTGAGGAATGAAGATAGATCCACCCTAAGCCAACATCCGGTTACTATGTCTCCTCTTTTAACCAAAACTTATTGTAACAGAACACAGTTTACAAAGGTCACTGTATACATATGCAATCTCTATTATCACATGGTTACCCCTTGACCTTCATTTCCCCTATTTCAGCACAAAATACCTTTCCTTGTACTACTATAAGATTTTTTCTATTTATCCATCTTTTTTATCCCACAAACTTAACAGATATATCTCTATCTACATATCCACAGTTCATGAGTGTGGTTGAAATAAAGCATAATGGCTGAAACATATAATTAAATATTTGAATATGAATCCTTTTGACCTTGTTTTTCTTACATCAAATGCATATCTTGTATCTATGCATTAAAATGAAATTTGATGGGCTCTGCATGGAAATATTGAACAATGCTTTGGGAAATCTGGAATTGGTTGTTGACTGCCACTAACAATTTTTATAATCTTGGGTGAGTCACTTATCAACCCTAGCCACTGTTTCTTTATAAAAATCAAGGGATTAAACCACATTAACTTTACAGTCTCTACTGCTTCTTGAACTGTTATTATTAAATCAAAATGAAAATATTCATATTTTCAATGGTGAACAGGTTATATTTGAAATTAATAAAATCACAAAAATGACATTAATAAAATGAAAATAGTTGACAATATTTTTTAGATCATAGCAATTTGTATGTTCCATCTCACATTATAGTTTGTGCTTTGTTGATTTTTTTTCTATTTAAAAATCAATTTTATATCCTTTTAAGGATGACTAACTTTAAAGCTGGTGTCCCATCTGTTTTCTCTTTGTTAGCAGACTTTTTGAGGCTACTCTGAGTTCATAAGGAAAATTATTTGCTTTGATAAAGCAGCTTTTCAAAGAGGAAAAAAAATAACAGACTTTCTTTTTGCACTCGATAGTAAGTGTTTCTAAAACCCATAAACTCATCTTAAGTAAGAAAATAAAGGTTGGTTATTTGAAAAATTGCTATTATTAAACAAACCTCTTATCTCCAAGGCTCAATTCTTTACACAGTGAAAGAATGTATTTTTGAAATTCCATGCTTCTTTTAAAACTTGTATCTAACTTGTAGGTAATGATATCCTGACCATAACTTTCCATACCAGAATTCATTTCCTGCTGTGTCTCACCCTTTATTTATACTATATGAAAGCATTTTAGAAAATCATATGGTATATGAAAATGAATATTATTTCATCAAAATACCCAAACCGCTTTGTATTTCCATACATGCTTGTAATATTATTTTGATGTTGTATATTCTTTGAAGGACTTTTAAATAGTAGTATGTCACCAAAGCATCAAGCATAAAAGGCAAATTTTGTTATTTATCGTATTACTATCCCATACTTGCCCCGTGAATTTTCTTAAGTGATGTTTGATCTACCTTAAATTTTGCATGTTTCTGAAGGAAAATATAGCCAAAGCTAATACAAAATGGCCAGTAACCTAAAAATCACATTTTAAGTGCATCTTGAATATATAATTTTTAATCTGGGTATAACTAAACTATTTAAATTCAAATAATGAAAGAATATCATGAAAAATGAACCAGTGAATCCAGGGAGACATTTCAAGTGATTTGGCATCCTTGGGCTGATAGTTCTTTCACTCTAACTACCTTGATGCTTATTCTGGTTGCAGCCAGAGAAGGCAGTAGGGGTGAGGTGTGCCATTTGTCTACATCCTGTCTCCCTTTTTTCAACATCATTCTTATCTACTTACATAGTATCCACACCTTCTGGATACCTCCATTTCCAATTATTTCAAACCCTTTTCTTCAGGAATAATCTGATAACCTAATTCATACAAAGGTTTAAATGACTAATAACTTATAATGTTATACTTCAAGTTATCTGGAAACAATTTCTACGTGAAGTTTGAGTATATTTTATATAATGAAATTCAGAATTAATAAATGGAGAACATTTAATAAACCTAGAGAAATTGGCACACAGATTTTAGTATCAACGAAACAATTAGGGAAGGGTACTTATTTAAATTTTTGACAGATAAAGAGACATTATAGAATATATGACTTGGAATTCAAAGACCTTATATTAGTACCTGAGGCCTCTTGAGTAAGCCAGTTATTACTAAGAGCCTCAGTTTTCCATCTGTAAAATGGGAGTAAGGCATTTGAAACCAGTTTTAATGTACATTTACAAGGATAAATTAGGATATTTTATGTAAAAGCAATCTAACATTTAAAGTATATGACAGATGAGATGCTATAATTGTATTTGCTGTTTGTAGTATCCCCCAAATTATACTATATATTTAATTATGTATTGCCTTTATTCAGTGAGTCAGACTTATTCCTAAAAATAACTTGCCTTACTGATATAAAACAACAAATGAGCAATATAAAATTGCTGTATTTTTATTTTACTTCTTTCTCAAGTTATCTTGTAGTTTAGGTAATAATGTCTTACATTTAGTAGTCTCCCAACAGAACTTATGGGATAAAATTTCTCATAAGACAGAATCATTTAAGCAAGGAGTTTAGGACTCACATTATTTAATCAATATGATTATATTACATACACATATGTATGATAAGTACTAGAAAACAGAAACAATAGGCAAGATTCTTAATTATATATTAATATAAGAATATATTAATTATATATAGATTATAATTAATATAAGAATCTATATTATATGTGTATTGTATTATATACAATACACATATAATATATATATGTTCATTTATTGTAAACAAGCAATATTTCCATCATGTAAATCTACAGCAATTGTCTACAGAAGACATTACATGAATAAAAATATTTTTGTGATTTTTTTAATACTACTTTCATTCAAGAAGCACTGTACTATATGAAGACCTAAACAGAGACATTTCTCCAAAGAAGACATGCAGATAGCCAATGGGCACATGAAAAGATGCTCATCATCACTAATTGTTAGAGAATTGCAAATCAAAACTACAATGAGGTACCACCTTACTACATTGGTCAGAACAGCCATCATTAAAAAGTCTACAGATAACAAATCCTGGAGAGGGTGTGGAGAAAAGGGAACCCTCCTACATTGTTGGTGGGGATGTAAATTACTGCCACCACTATGGAGAACAGTATGGAGGTTCCTTAAAAAACTAAAAATTGAGTTGCCATATGATCCATCCATCCCACTCCTGGACACATACCCAGATAAAACTCTAATTTGAAAAGATACTTGCACCCCTATGTTCACAGCAGCACTATTTACAATAGCCAAGACACGGAAACAACCTAAATGTCCATCGACAGATAAATGGATAAAAAAGATGTGGTATATATACACAATGGAATACTACTCAGCCATAAAAAGAAATGAAATAATGCCATTCGCAGAAACATGGATGGACTTAGAGATTTTCATAATACTCAAAGTAAGTCAGAAAGACAAATACCATATGATAACGACAAATACCATATGATATCACTTATGTGTGGAATATAAAATACGACACAAATGAACATATCTACAGAACAGAAACAGATTCATGGATATAGAGAACAGACTTGTGGTTGCCCAGGGGGAGGGAGATGGGGGTGGGAAGGATTGGGAGTTTGGGATTAGCAGATGCAAACTATTATATATAGAATGGATTTAATCAACAAGGTTCTAATGTATAGCACAGGGAACTATATTCAATATCCTGTGATAAACCATAATGGAAAAGAATATGAAAAAGAATTATATATATATATATATATATATATATATATATATATATATAAAACAATCACTTTGCTGTACAGCAGAAATTAACACAACATTGTAAATCGACTATACTTCAATAAAGTTTTAAATAAAAGAAACACCGTACCATCTAATACATGCTAGATATTGGGCATGTGCCTGTCTAGACAAGAGATGCATTTTTCATGTTGTTTTAGTTAAACCACAGTAATTGCCCATTATTTTGCATTGCTATGCAAACACATAAAAACTATTCCCTACTCCTTTTGCTTAGACATATAAAATTAGCTTAAACACTCACTTATTCTTTTTATATAGAAATCACACTTTTTTGGAATATCAGTTGTGCAGAATTATACTTTCTTAGGTTTCTTCTGAATTGAAACAGTGAGTATAAGCAGTGATTGTCTGAAACTCTCATTTAAATAAACTTTCTACTGAAAAGAATCGTTCACACTGAGTGGGTTACAGCACACACACACGTATTAGTTCTAAAGACAACTCATTATTGTTCCTCAGAATTTTGTTCTTTCTAGAGTTCATTTACTCTAGTTATAAACAGAACAGTCCTACTGGCTTGTGGGAAAACAGTTGCATGCTTCCGCTTTTCTCATGAGAGGTAGATGCCTTGGTCTTTCTCTCTTGGGAACTCAGCCTTTAGCTGACCTTACTAACATTCACCTTGCTTATCTTGTACATGTCTTCTAACCCCGGTTGAATCCTAAATGCCCACCAGGAGGATTTAGTATCCCCTAAAGAATTTAGGAGTGAGGTTGAGCCAGAAGAAGTAATTTAACTCCAGACAACTTCCTCTTGGTAATTTATGCTATTTGAAAAATAGAGGTCTTGTCTGCCAGGACCTTTGAATGTTTCTTTTTGGTTATTACTTGAACTTATTACAAGGCTTCTTGATTGCAAAGCAGTAACTATTTCTCTGTACAATCTCTCTGTGGTAGAATGTTTCTAGGCCTTTAAAAAAAACTCTTCTTTATCACTGAAAACAGATTGCACATCTAAGGATACAAACAGATGTAGCAACATGCCAACCCTTCTGTAGAGAAATGTCCTGTATTTATAACTGCTTTAGAAATCCTATTCCTCAGTGATGACAGGAAAAGGACAGTTGTTTTTAATAAATATCGTTTGAGTTTATTGACAAAGAGGCACATTCCAGGTCTCCTGGTTTACTTCACACCTGGTTTACTTCACACACCAATATATTATGTAGTGAAAAATCAAAAGGGGCATTTGCTTTTTAAGTAGTTCATGACACTCCATTAACATTCCTCCATGTGGAGAAAAAGTTATTTTTTAAGACAAGAAATCTTTGGATTTTATGTGCTATACTGTATGTGTTTTTTATTGCTATTTTTGGGCAAGATTTATGTTTATAAATGCTTTCAATGTTTATTAGTAAATTGCATTGGGTTAGTAAATGAGCTAATATTTTAAAAAATAATAATAACTGTAAGGGTCTAGAAGAGTGTCTGGCATATAATAAGGATTTTATGTGTTTGCAAAATAAAATAAAAATTATAAAAGCTAAATTTCACTCTCCTAGTGGCTGTAAATGATTTTTTCTAAAAGGATAGCAGTTTGTGTAAATGGCTTTTTTTTTTTTTTTAAGAGATCCTGCATTAGTCACTTTTATTTATTTGATTTAGGGAAGCATTATGGCTTAGGCCAGGAATTCTCAACTGGGCGCAATTTTGCCCTCCCGGAGACATTTGGAAATGTCTGAAGACATTTTTGTTTGTCACAACTGGGTGCAGGTGCTACTGCCATCTATAAGTAGAGGCAAAGGATGCTCATAAGCATCCTGCAATTCACTGGGCAGCCCTCTACAGCAAAAACAATTATATAATCCCAAATGTAAATAGTGCTGAGATTGAGAAACCCTTGGCTTAGAGCTTGAGCTCCAATTCACATTATGCTATCCACTAAATCCTGGAATCCTGGTAAGCACTTAAGTGTAAAGGTTTCAGTTTCTTCATCATAAATGGGTATAATAAAATAATAGGGATTGAAAGTTATTAGTACATGAAACATTGCACATATCTTGGTGCATTGTAAAGTCACTAAATCTTAGCTATTATTATAAATAAAATCTGAGATAAAGTGACTTATTTGCTTTCTGGTCATTTTTTCTAAATCTAAAATTATACAATATATGCTCTCTTGAGTTTAGTATATTTAAGAATTCTTTCCCACCCGAGATCTTCTCACTGTCAGGCATCAGACAGACAACTAGCTCTTGAAAGCACTTACCACCACCTTATGGCATTTTTGGTTTTGTACATTCATTTTGTTGTATTTTGTCCAAGATTCAAGGCTTACTTAGAATTTTATAAGGACAAATAAAGCTTTCTCAAGGATCTAAATCCTACTATTGTCTTTTCCTTAGCTTAATTTTAAATCACTACATACAACTCCATTTTCCAGTAGGCTCAGGGTTAAGTCAACTACGGACTTCATTAAAAGTAAATTAAAAACTAGTGTGATGGAGTTTTACCAAAAAAAGAATGATTTTTATGTCTCCTTCAACAGTAGAATCCATAGATAGTAGCACAGCATTTGTCTGGAACACTATAGAACCCATCCTCTGAAAGTAGGAAAAGAGAAGTTCCTTTAAGGCGTGTGCTTCAACGGGAAGGGGACTGTGTCCAGAATAGTTCCTTCTAATTCTTTTCTAAAATGTGTCACAATGCTAATTTATCATTTAAGAGAATTTATAAATATCATTAGAGAAAGAATATTAAAGAAATCTTTATGTCAGTTTCCAGGGCTAACTAGATAGAAAGAAAATAATAGTGAAGATCAAGGTTAGATTGAAGACACAATGGGGAAACTCAATATACACCATTAAAGGTGTTGAAAAAGTATTCCAGTTTGTATTTTAGAAGCAAATTTGGGGTAAAAAAGGATTTATAGGCAAAACTTTAGAAGTGATACAATCTATGTTATACTGGCATTAACAACCAATGTAATGCAATTATTCTGTACACTTATAGTAATGAAAATGGAAATAATTACATTTAAGACATTTACAGATTTTAATATTTGACTCAGTGAGCAATAATATTGTACATGCCTTTATTCAAAGCACTTTTCATATATGTAATAGTATTTTACATACTATTTTAAGTATTTTAAATAGTATTTTAAGTACATAGAGATGGCTTCTTGATATCACTGTATTAAGTTTCTGTTATTCTGCCTGTAGATTTATGTATTGATGTATTTTAATAATTAAATTAATATATTACTATAGACTTTATTCTGTGATTTATTCTGCCTCAACTCCCGCCTTCTTCATTTATTTTCTACACTAATGAATTGACCTATTCAATTAATGTGCAGGTTACAAGGTCAAATGGGTGTCAGTCATTTGTTATGTCTATATTTTAAGTAATATGTTGCTACTACTAGAGCACCAAAATTTATTCTTTTTATAAATTAGAGAAGATACTGATAATTCTCTTTGTATTTCTGAATCCAAAATGTTTGCATAAATGGAACATAAAAGAGTTACAGATATTTTAATGGGAGTATTTTCATAACCCTTGTTTTGGCCAAAGAAGTGTCTCTATGTGTCATATTGACACACGGGGAAAAGAGAGATTAAGAAGTGCTGCTCTACAATAACTCCCTTTTAATTCATTTTCTACAGTATTGACATAATGTACTGAAAGAGCTTTTTTTCAGTTGCTTTGATAGATAATGCTTTAGATATAATGTCATATTGCTTTGGTAGCTATGAAAGGTTTGTTATTTCTTCCAGGTATATTTTATAGTTACATATATGTCTTGCTTTTTATTAGGGAAGGATAACTAAAGGGGAGTTGAAGCCTCAAAAACATCCCTGAAAAGTTGACATTCCCCACTGCTTTCAACAATGAAAGCAAAATATACATGTCCAGTGCTTGGTAGTTTAAGATCCAGGTAGGGAGAGGAACCAAGATGGCGGAGTAGAAGGACGTGCTCTCACTCCCTCTTGCGAGAACACCAGAATCACAACTAGCTACTGGACAATCATCAACAGGAAGACACTGGAACTCACCAAAAAATATACCCCACATCCAAAGACAAAGGAAAAGCCACAATGAGATGGTAGGAGGAGCACAATCACAGTAAGATCAAATCCCATAACCAGTGGGTGGGTGACTCACAGACTGGAGAACACTTATACCACAGAAGTCCACGCACTGGAGTGAAGGTTCTGAGCCCCTCAGGCTTCCCAACCTGGGGTTCTGGAAACGGGAGGAGGAATTCCTAGAGAATCACACTTTGAAGCCTAGTGGGAATTGATTGCAGGACTTTGACAGGACTGGGGGAAACAGAGACTCCACTCTTAAGAGGGCACACACAAAGTAGTGTGTGCTTCAGGACCCAGGGGAAGAAGCAGTGACCCCAGGGGAGACTGAACCAGACCTACCTGCTAGTGTTGGAGGGTCTTCTGCAGAGGTGTGGGGGGGGGGGGTGGCTGTGGCTCACCATGGGGACAAGGACACTGGCAGCAGAAGTTCTGGGAAGTACTCCTTGGCAGAGCCCTCCCAGAGTCTGTCATTAGCCCCAGCAAACAGCCCAGGTAGGCTCCAGTGTTGGGTTGCCTCAGGCCAAACAACCAACAGGGAGGGAACCCAGGCCCACCCATCATCAGACAAGCAGATTAAAGTTTTACTGAGCTCTGCCCACCAGAGCAACAGCCAGCTCTACCCACCGCCAGTCCCTCCCTTCGGGAAACTTGCACAAGCCTCTTAGATAGCCTCATCCACCAGAGGGCAGACAGCAGAAGGAAGAAGAACTACAATCCTGCAGCCTGTGGAACAAAAACCACATTCACAGAAAGATAGACAAGATGAAAAGGCAGAGGGCTATGTACCAGATGAACAAAATAAACCCCCAGAAAACCAACTAAATGAGGTGAAGATAGGCAACCTTCCAGAAAAAGAACTCAGAATAATGATAGTGAAGATGATCCAGGACCTCGGAAAAAGAATGGAGGCAAAGATCAAGAAGATGCAAGAAATGTTTAACAAACACCTAGAAGAGTTAAAGAACAACCAAACAGAGATGAACAATGCAATAACTGAAATGGAAACTACACTAGAAGGAATCCATAGCAGAATAACTGAGGCAGAAGAACCGATAAGTGACTTGGAAGACAGAATGGTGAAATTCACTGCTGCAGAACAGAATAAAAAGAATGAAAAGAAATGAAGACAGCCTAAGAGACCTCTGGGACAACATTAAATGCAACAACATTTGCATTATAGGGGTCCCAGAAGGAGAAGAGAGAGAGAGAAAGGACCCGAGAAAATATTTGAAGAGATGATAGTCAAAAACTTCCCTAACATGGGAAAGGAAATAGCCACCCAAGTCCAGGAAGCGCAGACAGTCCTATACAGGATAAACTCAAGGAGAAACATGCCAAGACACATAGTAATCAAATTTGCAAAAATTAAAGACAAAGAAAAATTATTGAAAGCAGCAAGGGAAAAACAAAAAATAATATACAAGGGAACTCCCATAAGGTTAACAGCTGATTTCTCAGCAGAAACTCTACAACCCAGAAGGGAGTGGCAAGATATACTTAAAGTGATGAAAGGGAAGAATGTACAACCAAGATTAATGTACCCGGCAAGGATCTCATTCAGATTTCACAGATAAAAGCTTTACAGACAAGGAAAAGCTAAGAGAATTCAGCACCACCAAACCAGCTCTACAACAAATGCTAAAGGAACTTCTCTTCGTGGGGAACACAAGACAAGAAAAGGACCTACAAAAACAAACCCAAAACAATTAAGAAAATGGTCATAGGAACATATATATCGATAATTACCTTAAACGTGAATGGATTAAATGCTCCAACCAAAAAACACAGGCTTGCTGAATGGATACAAAAACAAGACCCATATATATGCTGTCTACAAGAGACCCACTTCAGACCTAGGGACACATACAGACTGAAGGTGAGGGGATGGAAAAAGATATTCCATGCAAATGGAAATCAAAAGAAAGCTGGAGTAGCAATACTCATATCAGACAAAATAGACTTGAAAATAAGGAATGTTACAAGAGACAATGAAGGACACTACATAATGATCAAGGGATCAATCCAAGAAGAAGATATAACAATTATATATGCACCCAACATAGAAGCACCTCAATACATAAGGCAACTGCTAACAGCTATAAAAGAGGTAATTGACAGTAAAACAGTAATAGTGGGGGACTTTTAACACCTCACTTACACCAATGGACAGATCAGCCAGACAGAAAATTAATAAGGAAACACAAGCTTTAAATGACACAATAGACCAGATAGATTTAATTGATAGTCATAGGACATTCCATCCAAAAACAGATTACAATTTCTTCTCAAGTGCGCACAGAACATTCTCCAGGATAGGTCACATCTTGGGTCACAAATCAAGCCTTAGTAAATTTAAGAAAATTGAAATCATATCAAGCATCTTTTCTTACCACAACACTATGAGACTAGAATTGAATTACAGGGAAAAAAGCATAAAAAAACACAAATACATGGAGGCTAAACAGTATGTTACTAAATAACCAAGAGATCACTGAAGAAATCAAAGAGGAAATCAAAAAATACCTGGAGACATATGACAATGAAAACACGACGATCCAAAACCTATGGGATGCAGCAAAAGCAGTTCTAAGAGGGAAGTTTATAGCTATACAATCCTACCTCAAGAAACAAGAAAAATCTCAAGAAAACAATCTAGCCTTACACCTAAAGGAACTAGAGAAATAAGAACAAACAAAACCCAAAGTTAATAGAAGGAAATAAATCATAAAGACCAGAGCAGATATAAATGAAATGGAAAGAAAACTATAGGAAAGATGAACAAATCTAAAGGCTGGTTCTTTGAGAAGATAAACAAAATTGATAAACCATTAGCCAGACTCATCAAGAAAAAGAGGGAGAGGACTCAAATCAATAACATTAGAAATGAAAAAGAAGTTACAACAGATACCGAAAAAATACAGAGCATCCTAACAGACTACTACAAGCAACTCTATGCAAATAAAATGGACAACCTGGAAGAAATGGACAAATTCTTAGAAAGGTATAACTTTCCGAGACTGAACCAGAAGAAACAGAAAATATGAACAGACCAATCACAAGTAATGAAACTGAAACTGTGATTAAAAATCTTCCCACAAACAAAAGTCCAGGACCAGATGGCTTCACAGGTGAATTCTATCAAACATTTAGAGAAGAGCTAACACCCATCCTTCTCAAACTCTTCCAAAAAATTGCAGAGGAAGGAGCACTCCCAAACTAATTCTATGAGCCCATCATCACCCTTATACCAAAACGAGACAAAGATACTACAAAAAAAAAACTACAGGCCAATATCACTGATGAATATAGATGCAAAAATCCTCAACAAAATACTAGCAAACAGAATCCAACAACACATTAAAAGGATCATACACCATGTTCAAGTGGGATTTATCTCAGGGATGCAAGGATTCTTCAATATACGCAGATCAATCAATGTGATACACCACATTAACAAACTGAAGAAGAAAAACCATATGATCATATCAGTAGATGCAGAAAAAGCTTTTGATGAAATTCAACACCCATTTATGATAAAAACTCTCCAGAAAGTGGGCATAGAGGGAAGCTACATCAACATAATAAAGGCCATATATGACAAACCCACAGGAAACATCATTCTCAATGGTGAAAAAGTGAAAGCATTTCCTCTAAGATCAGGAACGAGACAAGGATGTCCACTCTCACCACTATTATTCAACATAGTTTTGGAAGTCCTAGCCATGGTAATCAGAGAAGAAAAAGAAATAAAAGGAATACAAATTGGAAAAGAAGTAAAGTTGTCACTGTTTGCAGATGACGTGATACTATACATAGAGAATCCTAAAAATGCCACCAGAAAACTACTAGAGCTAATCAATGAATTGGGTAAAGTTGCAGGATACAAAATTAATGCACATAAATCTCTGGCATTCCTATATACTAATGATGAAAAATCTGAAAGAGTAATTATGGAAACACTCCCTGGACAATTGGAAATTGCTTCAAGTATTTCTTTTCCTTTAGGAACAATTCTAGTTTACCACTACAACAAAAAGAATAAAATACCTTGGAATAAACTACCTAGGGAGACAAAAGACCTGTATGCAGAAAACTATAAGACACTGATGAAAGAAATTAAAGATGATACCAACAGATGGAGAGATATACCATGTACTTGGATTGGAAGAATCAATATTGTGAAAGTGACTATACTACCCAAAGTAATCTACAGATTCAATGCAATCCCTATCAAATTACCAATGGCATATTTTATGGAACTAGAACAAATCATCTTAAAATTTGTATGCAGACACAAAAGACTCCGACTAGCCAAAGCAGTCTTGAGGGAAAAACACGGACTTGAGGAATCAGACTCCTTGACTTCATACTATACTACAAAGCTATAGTCATCAAGACAATATGATACTGGCACAAAAACAAAAACATAGATCAATGGAACAAGATAGAAAGCCCAGAGGTAAACCCACGCACCTATGGTCAACTAATCTATGACAAAGGAGGCAAAGATATACATAGAAAAGACTGTCTCTTCAATTAGTGGTGCTGGGAAAGCTGGACAGCTACATATAAAAGAATGAAATTAGAACACTCCCTAACACCATACACAAAAATAAACTTAAAATGGATTTGAGACCTAAATGTAAGACCGGACACTATAAAACTCTTAGAGGAAAACATAGGAAGTACACTCTTTGACATAAATCACAGCAAGATCTTTTTTGATCCACCTCCTAGAGTAATGGAAATAAAAACAAAAATAAACAAATGGGACCTAATGAAACTTCAAAGCTTTTACACAGCAAAGGAAACCATAAACAAGACGAAAAGACAGCTCTCAGAATGGGAGAAAATATTTGCAAACGAATCAGTGGACAAGGATTAATCTCCAAATATATAAACAGATCATGCAGCTCAATGTTAAAGAAACAAACAACCCAATCCAAAAATGGGCAGAAGACCTAAATAGACATTTCTCCAAAGAAGACATACAGATGGCCAAGAAGCACATGAAAAGCTCAACATCACTAATTATTAGAGAAATGCAAATCAAAACTACAATGAGGTATCACCTCACACCAGTTAGAATGGGCATCATCAGAAAATGTACAAACAATTGCTTGAGAGGCTGTGGAGAAAATGAACCCTTTTGCACTGTTGGTGGAAATGTAAATTGATACAGCCACTATGGACAACAGTGTGGAGATTCCTTAAAAAACTAAAAATAGAATTACCATATGATCCAGCAATCCCACTACTGGGCATATACCCAGAGAAAACCATAATTCAAAAAGACACATGCACCCCAATGTTCATTGCAGCACTATTTACAATAGCCAGGAGATGGAAGCAACCTAAGTGTCCATCATCAGATGAATGGATAAAGAAGATGTGGCACATATATACAATGGAATATTACTCAGCCATAAAAAGAAACAAAATTGAGTTATTTGTAGTGAGGTGGATGGACCTAGAGTCTGTCATACAGAGTGAAGTAAGTCAGAAAGAGAATAATATCATATATTAACGCATGTATGTGGAACCTAGAAAAATGGTACAGATGAACCAGTTTGCAGGGCAGAAGTTGAGACACAGATGTAGAGAACAAATGTATGGACACCAAAGTGGGAAAACTGCGGTGGGGTGGGGATGATGGTGTGCTGAATTGGGCAATTGGGATTGACATGTATACACTGATATGTATAAAATTGTTTTTTTATACTGCGGTGTTCTTATTAGTTATCAAACAAACAAAACTTCCTTTGGGTTATTTGTATGGAAATATGTTAATATAAATGTTTCCGACATTACATGAAATTTCTAAAAATCTTATATGTTCTGGTATAATGTTATAAGTCATAATTCTAGTTATTACTTTAAATGTATATCTCAGAAATAACTAAATTTCCTTGTTAATTACATTATTATGAACTTTCATCAAATCTTTTTTTTTTTTTTTTTTTTTGTGGTACGCGGGCCTCTCACTGTTGTGGCCTCTCCCGTTGCGGAGCACAGGCTCCGGACACGCAGGCTCAGTGGCCATGGCTCACGGGCCTAGCCGCTCCACGGCATGTGGGATCTTCCCGGACCAGGGCATGAACCCGTGTCCCCTGCACCGGCAGCCAGACTCTCAACCACTGCGCCACCAGGGAAGCCCTCATCAAATCTTTAACTGTGGTCATTTTTAAGTCTTTTGTCATTTACAGACAGTCCTCGGTGTACTCTGATGCTTTTGCAAATATGTTCCTATAAAAGGGTTTCATCTTCAAGGAATTCATGGAAAAGACTCTGAGAAGTACAGGTTTCTGGTAACTGACTATACTGCTGAACTGAATGAATAAGCATTTTCAGAACTCTAATGGAAAACTGATGAATTCATAAAAGTGCTAACAAAAGATCAAGATAAAAAAAATTAATTACATGGGACTGAGTGAACTGATGAGGATGATTATAATTTTTGTGACTTTCTGTTTGAAAAACAAAAAGAATCCCACAAGTACTCAGAGGCAAAAAATGTACAAATCAATTTTCACTGCAAAGTAAAGGAGCTGTTACAGTGGAGGATTACTGGACTGAATGTCAATATTATAACATAGTATGAGTGTGTTTCGTGTTTGGTAATTGCAATCATTGTTGCTTTTGTTGTGGTCATGCATTTACAGTGCTTGGTGTCAGTCTATTTATCTCTTGTAAAAATAAAATACAGTGTCTGTGTGTGTGTGTGTGTGTGTGTGGGAGAAAAAAAAAAGATCCAGGTAGTATATCAATCCATATAGATCAAAGTAATCAACTCATCAATGAGATAAAAATGTCTAGAGAAAGAACATTTCATATTAGATAAGCTATATCAGTAAGGGTAAAAAACATGGTAGTAGATTCTTCTCTGGACTATATAAATATTAAGGAGCTACTGGTAAATGCCAGGTACTATTGGGAGGAGTGGATTCAGCGTTAAACAAGACAGGCAATGTCCCTGCCCTTATGAAACTTCTATTTTAGTTGGCTTGGGTGTGGAAGTAAGTGTGGGTCAAAGTGTCTATTCTTGAACATAAAGCATCCAGTATTCTGCATTTTATGTTCTACTTACTTGATCTAGAGTCTCGTTAGTAAGAAACCATAAACCTTACTCAGGAGGCATGTTTCTTCTCAGTATGAATTACCCAAGAGTTACTACTTAGCTTCTCCTGATAATTCTGGCTCACTTTAACATAATTTCATATACATCTCTTATTTAAATTCAAATTATAATGTTATTTTCAGTAATCTTTATAATTTGTTAAAATACTATTTAATATTAGCCATTTTTCTAATGTAATACCATTTTTTTTCTACTAGCTATTGGAAATTGCTTCAAGTATTTCTTTTCCTTTAGGAACAATTCTAGTTGTAAAACAATACTGTCTTTGGTTAAGTGGAGAACATTTGCAGAAAAATATATCTTAAAATCAAATAAAATAACCAATCGTGTGCTAACTTTTAATCTATATAAGAAACTAGGAAGTTGTTGCCTGATAACATTTTTGGCAATTACCAGTATAGTTCACACACACGAAATAAAGTTCAGAAAAACATGAAATTCATTAAGCAGTGACTGAAACATTGCTCCCCTCCTCATTAATTCTATCATGTCACCCTGCCTTAATGAAAATTGGGCTATGCACATTGGCCTGATTACTGTATATATTCTTTGCATCAGCTATAAGACAATTTTTAAATGTAATAAAACCCCTAAAATCAGGATAAATCTTACAATCAATGTTTTCAACTGTTGCAGTTGCAGTGTTTTTACATTGCTCTGTGCGGATTTTATCATAGTTTCATATTGTTCTTTCTTCGATTGAGTTATATGCAGTATTAGCACTACATGTGGTGAGTTACCAATAAGAATATTTTCAAAAAGCTTTTACTATGATTTGGTATTATAGCAAATGTTATTTTGTATATGGAAAGCCAAGGAAAGAAAGAAAGAGTATAACTTTGATATTAATGAAAAAAAATTGTACTTGCATTGCCTTCAATTCCATACTCTCTTCTAAATTAAAAACCAAATGCTTTATGAAATCAAAACAAGGAATATACTCACACGTACATGAAGCTGTATCATTGAGACAAATGCAAAAATACTATCAAACCTAAGAAAGGGAAGTGAAGACATAAGAAATTTGAATGAGAGGCTGGTGTGACTGATGAATGGGTCACACCACTGGTAAGGAAGGAATGTGGTTTTTATTTGTTTTTGTTTGTTTTAGAAGATGTTGGGGGTAGAAGTTTATTAATTTATTTATTTTTGCTATGTTGGGTCTTCGTTTCTGTGCAAGGGCTTTCTCTAGTTGTGGCGAGCGAGGGCCACTCTTCATTGCGGTGCGCGGGCCTCTCACTATCGCGGCCTCTCTTATTGCGGAGCACAGGCTCCAGACGCGCAGGCTCAGCAGTTGTGGCTAACGGGCCTAGTTGCTCCGCGGCATGTGGGATCCTCCCAGACCAGGGCTTGAACCCGTGTCCCCTGCATTAGCAGGCAGATTCCCAACGACTGCGCCACCAGGCAAGCCCTGTTTTTAATTAGCATCATAAGTTTTGTTTGTTTTTTCCTTCATAGTGGTATGTAAAATAATAATGTGTTTTAAAATCGTTCATCCTGAATTCAATGAAATGCAGATTATATACTCCAGTGAAGAAATGAGAGGAAAAATAATTATAGGGAAGTAAAGAACTGATTTTATTATAATCTTCAGTTTTGACTGATTAGTCACTAAATTTGCCATCCATCCATCTTCTACTAGGAACCCAAAGGATAGGTAATAAAATAACTGTTTGAGGGGCTTCCCTGGTGGCACAGTGGTTGAGATTCTGCCCGCCAATGCAGGGGACATGGGTTTGAACCCTGGTCTGGGAAGATCCCAGATGCCGTGGAGCAACTAGGCCTGTGAGCCACCACTACTGAGCCTGCGCGTCTCGAGCCTGTGCCCCGCAACGAGAGGCCGCGACAGTGAAAGGCCCACACACCGCAGTGAAGAGTGGCTCCTGCTTGCCGCAACTAGAGAAAGCCTTCGCACAGAAACGAAGACCCAACACAGCCAAAAATAAATAAATAAATAAATTTATAAAAAATAAAAAAATAACTGACAACTAAATTGTCTAAAAACTAACATAATTATATTCGTTTGTGGAAATTTAATTCCAGCTTTAAGAAAGATGTGGCTAGGTATATGCACTGAAAGTTCCCTCTGGGGAAGTGATGTCAAGAGCTTCAGAAGGAATTAACATCAATTAGCAGCATGATGAAAAACTTATTTCCCTCTGGACTACTGCAACCAAATACAAATTTTGTGTGTATGTGTGTATATATATATATATATATGCAAAAATATATTTTTATATTTTGAATCAAAGGGATCTTTCCTATATTTGTCTATATAGAATTAAGTACATATTTAAATGTAGACTTTTAGAACTGGAAGATAATTGAATAAATGTTAGAGTTTCTTCAAGATCTAATTTTTATCTTCTATTTTTCTCATCTCTTTCAATAGGCTCATAAATGAAGCCCAGAGAAATTAATTTCTTCATCAAAGTTCACACAGTTTGATAGCAGCACAGACAAGATTAGAGTCTTTGGCCCAAGGTTCAGTGTTCTTTCCATTATGCCAAATTATCCCCTAATGTATTAGGTACGTAAGTAGGATAATGAGTGTAGTGGATGCTGTGATGTGCTCCCCAGTTCTCTCCTCCCCCACCCCAATCACACACACATACACTCACACACATTTTCACAACTAAAGCCTTCATTTTCCCAGTTGGTAAAAAAGTTGGCAGCTAATAGCATTCAAGTAAGTTCCTTTACAAAAAAAAAAAAAAAAAAAAGCCTGTTCATTCATGGTTACACCCCCTTCCCAGATATTGCCAATGTCCAGTAACTTGTTGATATAAGAGTATAAGGCTCCCAACCACTTGCCTAACTTGGGGACAATTCTGAGGAGTCATCCCAGCTTCCGATTTCCCTGTGTGATTATCTGAGATAGATAGTTTAATTGCATAGAGTTTAACTTCTCCCCCTTACAGACACTGCTTTCTTCATTACCCCATGGGTGTTGACTTGAGAATACACTCTAGTAAACTTTTGTTTATTGTCTCAAATATTTGTCTCAGAATCTGTTCTAGGGAACCAAACCATAAAAATAAATGTAAAATTACTCAAGTATTCTGGAGTAAATTACTGTGCTTTTTTAAGTTGAGATAGAAGTATTCAAAGTGGTTTTACTTCTAAAGGATGAAGCAAGCATCTATCAGAGAAACTTCTAGGTGTATTCACTTTATTTTGTTACTATACTTATTGTTGCTGTCATCAAGATAACTATTCTTCAGGTATAATATTAGGCATTTTATACACAGCAGTTCATTAAGTCTTAAATATAATCCTGTATGTAGATACAGGTATGAATGTAAATCTTTGTTTCCCAGATGAGGAAATTGGAGATTTGGGAAGAGTAATTAACTTGCCATGGTCACTTAGCTAGAAATTGTCTGATTCTGGGTGATTCTCTCATTAGACCTCAAGCTGCCTAAATGCAAGAGCTGGTTCTCTTATGAACAATACTATTTCCTATCACATAATATAGCACCTTGCTCTCAGTAGAGGTCAATAAATATTTATCAAATCAGCAAAGGACCCTTTATTTGTCTGACCCCAAATCCATGCCATTAGCCCCATGTGCTCTGCAGTCACCCATGTACACTGTGAGCCCTAGACTTAATGATGAACATCACAAAGAACTAAAAAAAAAAAAGGAAAAGTCTAAGATGTTAAAAGCAAACTATGCTGAACAAACAGGAATGGGTGATTTAAATATGCATTTAAAAAAATAGATCATTTTGTTTCCTTTTATAGTAGATGCATATGTACCTTGTAGGATCAGATGTTATACCAGAGAACACTGAGTCTGCCTATGGGATTGAGTCATTTGATCCCTTTCAATATGTCTTATTAAAACTATATTCAATTTAATGTAATATATCCCAGGAGGGTTAAAATGATCGCATAAAGAAAATGATGAACATTTCCACAAATCTAATGTTAAAGTAATGGAAATGAAGTTTCCACTCATCTCCTCAGCTTTCCTAGGCAGCATGTATATAAATAGAATAGAAAGGTTTATTATCAAGATGAATTTACCAATGGCTCTTTTGTTCTGAAACGAATTTTTTTCTCAGAGTATTTTATACCCATGATGTTTCTGACATTTGGATGTGATATTAGGCACAGTGTTTGAGGATCTTTCAATAACTGATTCAACAGTTAAGTAAGCATCTTATAGAAGTAAAGTCACAAAGAAGAAAAGAAAAGAAAATCTCACATTTCTAAGTAGGTCCAAATACCTAGCCTATTTCTTTCACTCCCAAGAAAGTCCCTGAAACACCTTCTGCAAGTCATACAATCCTTCTTTCATACAAACAGGTAACCAGCCTTACTATCTCTACTGCAAATCAAGGGAAGAGTTAAAATGGCAAATTAGAAGGAATGGAGAGGGTCTGATATATGTAAGCACAAATTAAAAACTAGAATGGCAGCTTACTATAGACATTAAGACAATTTAAAGAAAGAAAACACATGGTTAGCAAAATATCTCAATCTGAAGTCACTGAGTATAAAGACACCCTAAAGATATCCCCAATAGAACTTAGTTTTACAGAAAATTGGGGATATTCATCTCAGTAATGATAATCTTGAAGCCTCAGTTTAAGTTACAGTATGGTTCTGCATGTACTTTATTTTAGAAAAATGTGATACATTTTAGAAATATTCCCATGGGAATACTGGGAGGCAGAATGAATCAGTGGTTAATCAAGCAGACTGTCTATCTTACACTATCTGTAGAGCACAAACTCACTGTGTTGTTTTCTAGCCTGTGTAATGGGACTGATAGAAGCTACCTCAAGAGACTCTTGTGAGGGATAAATAAGGGCATTAGAAAAATGCTTGGCATATAATACACACTCAATAAATATATTATCTCAAGCAGATAAGCTATTTTTCATCAAATATTTATCAAATGCTTAATATGTACCAGAGAATTGGGTCAGGAGGTTTAGATTGGAGATAGGAGAAGTAGACGACTTAAGGTTGCCTATTTGCAGTACATCAGCAAGGACTTGATTTAAAGATATGTGAGGAAAAAGAGAAAGCAAAGGTGATTTAGAGATGTTGGCCTGATAGTGGTACCATTAGTGAGAAGGAGGGTATTTGGGGAAGAATAGGTTGCAGACTCAAAATCAAGTTTATTTTTTTGGTTTTGTTTTATGTCAGATTAGGAATGTTAATTAGTCAAAGTGATGATGCTGGGTAAGTAAATTAGGGCTCAAAGTAGAGACCAGGTTCGGAGAAGTGGTTTTCTAGGGAACAAACAATGAAAAGTTGGGTATTTAAAAACTATGCCATTTAGATGTCAGGTACACAGAAATTTTCATTGGTCCTTCAGCACATTTTGTACTAGCCTACTGCCATGTGCTCTATTCTCCTCTCTCTTACCTCTTTCTCTTCCCTTTTTTCCTCCTTCTTTGTAACAACAATAAATCCTTCATTTTTTGCCACCAGAGCAATAAGCCAACTAGTTAGTTTCTATCTCAATGTATTTTTCTAAACCAAGACAGTGCTCTCTTCAAGAGGAATTCTGCTGCCAGTTTGTAATCTTTGCTTCCTCCACAACATGATTCAATAAGCTATGTCTTGCTCCTGTAATTAGAGTATAAATTTCTTGTGAGAAAGCAGATGGGCCTACACTCATGGACCTGATTTTGATTAATAAAGTGCATCCAAAAGTCTAAATGCTGAAATTTCTTTTAAGTGCCCTGTTCTCTGTAGGTCATTGGAGTGACTTCTTTTTTACTTCCTTAAATTTCTAGGTTACCACTTGGCTGATACAAATCATGATATTGATCATTCTAAAACTCTCTGAGCGTACACTCAAGTAAATGTAGCATATTAAATCCAACAAAAATGTATAGATTCATACATAGATGTTCATTACTTATTAAAATAACATGTATTCTCAGAGAAAATTATAGAATTCAAACTTAGGAAATTAGATAAACACATTTCAAAATGCCTTTTAATTCAACTCTGAAAAGAAATGAGCTATCAAGCCATGAAAAGACATCAAGAAACCTGAAATGCATATTACTAAGTGAAAGAGGCCAACCTGAAAATACTACATACTGTATGAGTCCAACTTTGTGACACTCTAAAAAGGCAAAACTATGGAGATAGTAGTTGCCAGTGGTGGGGACAGGAGGGGAGAGATGAGTAGGCCGAGCACAGGGGATTTTTAGGGTAGGGAAAATACTCTCTATGACAATATAATAATGGATAAATGTCATTATTGTGTCCAAACCCATAGAATGTAGAACTCCAAGAGTGAACCCTGAGGTAAGCTGTGGACTTTGGGTAATTATGATGTGTCTGCATAGGTTCATCCTGGGTAAAAAGTAACACCATTCTGTCGAGTAATGTTGATAATGAGGGAGGTTATGAATGTGTGGAGGCAGGTCTATGAGAAATTTCTGTACCTTCCTCTCAATTTTGTTGCCAACTTAAAACTGCTCTTTAAAAAAGTATTTTAATAAATGCCTTTTAGAGTTATTCATTTAACCACTCTTTACAGTAGAATTGCACTGGTAAATATAATCTCATGGAAAAGAGAAAATAATTCTATTGATATTTTTTAAGCCTTGTTGAAAACTTATGGTTTTGGACACAAATGCGAAAGCAACACCCTGGTGTGTGTGCTATGAACGTATTTTTTAAAGACATCTTTTCTTTTCCATATCTTTACCTCAGGCTACATATCGAAATCGAATTGTGAACCAAAGTCTCAGCACAAGGGACAGAAAAGCAATGCATACTCCCACCGAGGACCGTTTTAGATACTCAGCAGCGGACCAGACAAGCCCCTACAAAAGCAAGACCTGTCAGCTCTCCAGTCTATGTTTAAGCAATTTTTTGAAGGACAAGGAACTAGTGGAAGTTATCAAACACTCCAGAGGAACTTACGAAACCCTCACGTCAGAGGTCACCCAGAATTTACGGGCCACTGTAGGGCAGAACTCTCTGAAACCGATAGCTAAGACCGAAGGGCTCTCCACGTTCTCAGAGAAACCAAAGGACCAAACTGCTGTGGCCCGACAGCATTCAACCTTTACAGGCAGGTTTGGACAACCGCCAAGAGGGCCAATCTCTTTACACATGTACAGCAGAAAGAATGTTTTCCTCCATCACAATTTACACACAACTGAGCTGCAGGCTCTAGGCCAGCAGGATGGGTAATTAAATCACCCCATTCCTGTCTCTGGGTAGGATAAGACGGTTAGTGTTTCTCGTGCATAGCTCATGTTTAAATTTTCATGTATTTTTTATTACTTTTTATTTTTAGTTATAAACAAAGAACTTTACTTTTTTTTTTTAGAATGAGGGTTCAAGCATGTTAATTGAATTAGGTTTAATAGCTTTGGAGACTTTATTATATATATGTATAATAAATGAGACCATCTTGCTGGTTTATATACAGGCCATAATTTATTTATCTTTTATTTTTATCAGTCACTGATATGCATTGAAGTTTCAGGAGATAATATCAAATAGCACTCTGTTCACTTAATGGTGTTACTGTGAAAATAGATGTGCAGAATAGATAAAGCGATTGTAAGGAATTTTAAATTACATAGTTAATAGAGAGAGAAAAGAGGGATTTTAAAGTCTTGTATTTGGTGGTGTATTTATTTGAAGAATGAAGCTTGCTTGCATATAACCTAGAGATGCGTTTGTCTCTCTGTTACATACAATCAAGCTTATCTTGCCATACGATTAAGGGGGAAAGTGGTATTTCTTTTATCCTCTAAGTGTTTAGTTCACACTAGTTCACAAAGGATTTCAGACTGAGTAATTGCTAGCCAAATAGAGAATGACAGCTCTGATCTTCGAAACAATTTGCTTTTAGTTTTTGCTATTGATGTCGAAGTACTATGACATAACACAGTGAGGTGGTAATGTTGCCTGAATTTTGTCAAATGATGCGTAAAACATGACATGCTACACTCTGAGTCACTGTCATGGTTATATCACCATATTTTTTAAAAATTTGAGGAATAGAACATTCTAAGAAAATTATTTTACTTCACTTTCCTTATATTTTTTAATTTTTCACTTCTTTTTTTAATGTATGTCCAATTTTGCTTTATATACATTATTAACCCACATCAATTACTCTACATTATGAATTGAGGAAGAGAAAGTCAGTTTCTTGGTAGCCCAGTTTACACTATTTTGACTATTCAGTCATCTAGATTTAGAGAAAAAAGTAAAATATATGTAAACTTCGGCAGTTTGATCTTAGAAATAAATCTCTAACAGGAATACTTCACTCGTTTGATGGCAAATATTTCTCTTAAACAAGGCCTAATATGTCTTATACATAAGTGCACGTGAGATAAATAATTCCTTTATGTTTAATTAATCATAGAGCTGTATGCAGCTATAGAAATAAATAATTTTAAAATGACCAGTAGGAATCAGGGCTGCAGCTTTCTTATACGAAGATAAAAGTTAATAACTGAATCCATATTAGGCACAGTCCATGCAAATTGAAATTGTCATACCTACTGCATGATCTGTTTCCCTTGTGCTCTCTGACAGAATCCATGAAGTGAATAAAGGGAAACTGAGATAGCAGTTTTAGCATGGCATCTGACTAACTTGCTTAAATTAAAGCTATGTGTGAAATGCATCTCCTAAAGCAAAAGTGCATTTGAGCTGTATGCTTTGGGAAAAAGCCATTAGATATCCCCCCACTAGCTTTAACTATTAAACTTTAACCACTTTTCAAACTTCGATTAGAATTGATAAGAGTAAAGAGTTTAGTGGATATGCTGGATTTGTAATTTTGGTTTTCCAAAAGGAAAACACATGTGCATCAAGACAAATGTTTGCCAAATGTTTTCTTTTTTGTGTCTGTTTGTAATTCTGCCAAAAGAGAATAATGCACACTGCAATTTGCTTCGCTTAATGAGACTGCTATCTAAAATTCCCACTATACTTTAGAAGTTATAATATTCATGCAGACAGACATTTTGGGCTGGATGGTATTTAAGAAATGATAGAAAAATTATGATTATTAATTGTGGTATTCAGCTTCATTTGTCCTAAAAGTTGGTGTGTGTTACTAGAGTATTTGAAGTCTGTAAATAAATCAGAACGGTCAAATAATCAAGGATTTTTTCCCAGGATATGGAAGAACTATGTATCACAAATAATGTTTTTGATTTGGACTTTTGGAGCTTATAGTTTTGCTTTCCTGGAAGATAGACTTTTGAATTATACTTTGTAAAAAATAATCTATTTAAGAAAATCTGTCATTTAATAGACATTTTAAGAGATGTTTTAAATGCTAGTATTTTCTTGAAAAATCTTTTTTAAAGCTGAAACATTCAAAAAGAAAACCTGGGTTAAACAGTTCAATTTTAAAAGGAGGGGTATTTTTTGGAAATATCATCTTAAAGCTGTTTTGTATCAGTATTTTCAGCATTGTTATAATATTATTTGTAATACTAAGTGTAACTCAGGCCTGGAGAAGGTGTAAGCCCACTATGCTAATATGCATCAGTAACTGTAAAACAGGGGTTCTTTGTAAGTTCCTCTTGTGTATATAGAGTACTTACGTGGGCATTCTTTCAGCAAATTGATTTCTTTGTACTAAAATCTCTAGTTTTCTAAGACAGTTCCATGTATAAAAATGATTTATACATTTCTCCAAGGCGGTACATATCCAAAGACATGACACCAGGGGGAAAAAGTGCTTGTTTTTCTGATGGAAGCAGTTGTCTTTTCTTTCCCTTCCTGTTTCTTCTGTGCATGTGTATGTGTAGCTAAGCCTAAGTAACTCTGTAAAATTTCTGCTGCAAATCTTCTTTTCTGAATTTAGAACGTGTTTTAAAAGACACTTAAGAAGAGATATTCCTTAAGGAAAAGCTGTTTCCACCTGAAATAAACTGTTCTCATTTTTGTAATTATTGGAACATGCAACTGTATTTCTATGAAGTCATTGATTTTTTTTCAAATAACTTTATATGCTAACAGAGTCACAGCAAAATTATTATCTCTCCAAACTATTTTATTCTTCTTTGGAGCACCATAGTCTTTGTGCAAATGACACCATGAAACTGTAGCTGCAGTGCTAAAGGTGTGAATCTACCAATATCAATATGCTCAGGGTAAGGACCTAGGGCCACATATCATTCAAGTTGTTTTTATTATTTATTGATTGAGATATAAATAAAATAGCCAGCCACTAGTCAACAATAAACGTTTGTAGACATGCCCACACTTACTTAAAATGTTTATCAAGATTTTCTTCAGCAATCTGGGTTTATGACCTGTGTTTTACACCTTGTATTTCCCAAGATTTCAACCTAGCCTATTGTCATTAATTTTCTGAGTGTTACTGAATTCAAAGTAATTAACTGAATTCAAAGAAAATTTCACATTTTATTTTATTACCTTGTGTGTGTTTAACAGAGATAACACTTCCACTAAAAAGAGTTAATATTTTCTTTTTATTATCATGTATTTAAGGATAAGGTAAATGATCAAGATAAATGATCATATTCCACTCGTCCTCCCAAGACCTTTCTTAGTAACTTAGTTGCTGATGAACAGCAGAAGCGGTTTATTGAATGGTGACATTCATTATCACCTTTCTCATTATTAAGAAGTAGTAAGTAACCCACTATAGTGGGTAACTTGGAATACTGGCTATAGTCTTATAGTCTAAATTTTGTTCTACTTTTCCACTTTTAGAACTTTATATTCCAAATACTTGTAGAAGTAGGAAGTGCTTCAAAACAGCACTGACAACTCCATTAAATCACCTGTAGATCAACGTGGAAAAGGAAAGGGGGATGCCCATAGAGATGCTGTCTGTGATTGCCATTCTTATCCCTGAATCACATTCCCCACAGCCGGAGGCTTTTCCCTGGTGATGGATCCATTTAAATATAGTACTGATTCATTTATTCTAAGGCTTTTGATTGCATTTTGGAACTTGACTCTATTTAGGCTTTATTATCAAATCCTTTTATATATTTTCTTTTTTTACCCCAAGAAATAATTCACTCACACATAATATTTCTTTGGTAATTTACTCCTCCTGGAATTTAAACTCTTTTTTTCTTGTTCTTTTTCCATGTGCTAATTTTGTCATGCCAACACTAGGCTATATCTATACACATGGCAGGGATGATAGAAAATATCAACTAGTTATGTTCTTACAAAAAGTTGAATTGAGAAAATATAAACTAGTTGGGTTCTTACAAAAAGTTGAATTGCACTGTAGTATAAGAGCAAACAGCCAACTATCAACCAACTAAACAAAGCCCTCTTCTCTAACAATATACATTAGCATTGCCAAATTTTTATTTTTCAAATTTCAATCTGTGCCAAGTTCTTTCACCAATAGAATCACAAACATATCCGCCAACTATTTATTGACAATAAATTTGATCTTGCTCAGAACCCACCTGCTCAGTACCAAGTAGTGTAGCCCAAAAATATGTCAGAGATCTCATTTTCCAGGTGTGTTATCTATGGAAAAGGATGAAGGCAGTTCACCCTATTTCAGACCTGAAATTTTTCCTATAGAAATTAAGACAATGAAAATTCTTACTAATACAAAGTGGGTTTCATCTACCTAACTAATCTAGAAGTGGGATATCATGGTTCCTTTTAGAGAACTTTCAATCTAGCCCCATTAACTTCACCACTTTAACAAACATACTTTTCCTCTTGTTCGAACATAAAATTCAAGAAAAAGAATTTTCTACATCTTAACATCCTTTCCAAACATTACCTCATTGCTTTGTTAAGCTCAGGTTGCTGTTACAAAATACCATAGAGTGGGTGGCTTAAACAATAGACAGTTATTTTCTACAGCTCTATAAGGTGGAAGTCTAAGATAAAGGTACCAGCATGATTCAGTTCCTGGTTCTTCTGTTTTCTCACATGGCAGAGAATAAGCAAGCTGTGGTCTTATAAGGTTGCTAATCCCATCATGGGGCCCCTCCCTCATCTAAACCTAATTACTTTCCAAAATCCCCACTTCCATGTTCCATCACATTGGGGTTAGGGCTTCAACATATGTTTGGGGGGAACACAAATGTCCAGTCCATAGCATTCATTTTCATCCTAGTAAGTTTGCTATTGTTTTACTCACTTCACAGATGAGATCAGAAACGTTAGGTAATTTGCCAGGGACACACAGCATGTATGTTTAACTAAACTGGATTTCATATCCCTTGATCTTTCCATTTATACTATGCTTATCTCCAGAGTTAGGCTTCCTCCCAAGGAGGCAGAGTGATTCACGCAAATATGTGCTGTCTCAATTTGCTATACTCCTCTTAAAATTCTATTGCTATTGCTAGTAAAGAAAATCTGAGCAATGATCTATTTTAGCAAACCAGAAAACTACTCATTCCAAGGCTTTTCTTAGAACAATTATTGATGTTTAGATCAATAAATATAGAATCCTGAGAGGAAAGCACTTACTATATATTTCAAGGTTACTTCTAGAAAATCTGACACCCTAATTTTCTTTCCTTGAAGGCAATTGGGAAAAATAGAAATAATTGCATGCTGTATTTTTTAAAGTAGAGAGCCAATAAAGTGTCTAGCATAAGGAAAACATACAATAAGTGAAAAATAACCTAGTTATCAGATTATCTTACTATTTCTTTCCTTCATTTTCTGAGGATATTGATATAAACATCATTGAATTTGATGTGTTTGTGTTGCCTTATATACATTTTTTTAAAAGATAATTACAAAATTGATATTTGTATCTAGGGACAAAAATTACAACTGACTTAAAGTTCCTTAAATATTTGGAAGGAACTGAAATTAAATGGGAAATAGAAATTTATTTGCTCTAAATTTTTAAATACATTTTATTTTGTAGTTAATCATATATACCTAACTAATGTCTAAATAAGATATAATCCCACCATGAATTGTCTCTTCCAAAGTCTTGTTTTCAGGAATGCAAGGGAACTGGAATATTAACTTACCTAGATCCTATTTTTAAGGGAAAAAGAACTATTCAACATATTCTAATATATTTGGGTCTGAGATGATTAACATTTGTAATATTTTCTATTCTCTAAAACTAATGATTTAGTGAGACAGATAATAAATAGCAAATTACTCTAGAAATTACAATTTTTAGTAATATTGAATGCCATAGTATAATTTCTTTCAAGGCTTTTAATTTCCCAAAGAACAGAGATTTTATTTAATGGAAATTTCACCATTTGACTAGTATTCTGAGAAAAGATTGATACACTTAAGCATGACGATTAGAAAAATATGCATAATCCCTCTGCAAAATAAATTTTAAAACAACAAATACATTGTGTGCTACTTGACTGCTTTTATTATGACATTAATTTGTTCTGAACCTGTCTTAGTGATAGATTGGTTTACACATGTATTCACACTGAGCATAAAGCAGTGTGATTTATTTCCAGGTTCTTGAAGTCGTGCTCATTGGGAAGAGGCAAATCAGCCACTTACTCCATCAGCTAGTTGACTTCTATTTCCACATCCTTTGCCACCATGCTTTTTTCTTCATTTCTGATATACGGTAATAAAGTACAATATCACAGAGACCACTGGGGGAATATGATGCTTTCATTTCATTTTAATCCATGTGTGGACTCTCTTATTCTGAACTATATTCTTTATCTTCATTTCTTACAACTGGGCAGAATTCAAAATATATCTTAGATTGTTTTGACTTTATAATTCATAAAACTTTATTCTATGTTTTGTAACAATACAAAAAATACGAAATTATTCTAAATTCTCTCTCTCTCTCTCTCTCTCACACACACACACACACACACACAGTTTTCTAACATGGCTGAAAGATGGAGGATTCAGAAGAGCTACTCAAGAATTTGAAGCAGTGCATGAATATGTATCCATTTGGCATCCATAACAGCCAGTAGGGAAGAACATACACTTAAAATGCTGCTGCAATGCCTTAAAAGCATACCTTTAACGTTTTATGTTTCAACTCAGCAGATACTCTCTATAACCTCACAACTTCAGAGTAAATTGTGCTCCTCTGGTGTATGCTTTATATAATGTGATTTCAAAAAGCTGAAATAAACCAGTATGATACATTTTATAATTTATTTGTAATATGACCTTATGGTTTAAGATTCAATCAATTTTCCTGACCACAGGAAGAGTTTCTCTTTGATTCTGAACTCTATTTTCTATAAAGAATGTCAAGAATCACTGTAATTTTTAGTTAAATTAGTGAAGGTACTAAATTTTAGGGGTTATTTTGAAGACTTTATGAAAACGTGTAACCACTTCTAAATTCTGTTGGCAATCACTTACAAACCCTTTGGTTATGATTAAAATCAATCGGCACTTTCTTGTGGATGAATTATACAGATACTTCTCTTTAAAATTTCAATTGTAAAACAATCATTTAAAAATATTTAAAATGGAATACTGATGTATATAGTGTTTATACATTTTTTCAAAGTCTCATTTTAATCTTACTTTAAATGGCTCTTACATATCTCATTCCATTTTACGCTTATTTCTCTAATATAAAAAATGCTTTGACATTTGTAGAGATATTATCAATAGACCAGGCATTACAGCATTAAATGTACAGAAGTGACACAGTAAATATCATGGTTTAAGGACAATTTGAAAATCAAATCACATTTCAGAAGATGACCATGAAAGTAGAACCAACCTTTACACAGAAAGTTAATTTAATTATAATTTAGCCAAGTGAGCACTTTGTTTAGCCTCATTTGTAGGTCTTCCCCATACCCTTAATTTCACAAGAGGAGAGAGTATTGCTTCACTTAAAAGCATTACTAATAATACACTGGTAATCATATGACCAAAAAAATAATAATGATGATGCTAGAAGATGCTTTTGCACACTGTGATTCATTGCTAGGGTTTGGGTTAATTCTGTTTATTTTTCATTTTACAGATTCTTATACATGAAAACAGAAATATTTAAGTAAAGTTAACTTTTAGTTAGAAACCGTATTGAAGGTATTATTTCTTATGCCAGTTTGGACTCTACATTATTATTTTCTATAAAAGGAGAGCTGGACAGAGGAGGGATATACATGTAAACTCGGTCTTGAAATCTGGTGAACAGTGAAATATAACCACATCCTGGAAATTCACCTTTATGGCTGACATTAATGAGTCTAAAGTGGATACATTAGGTCAGAGGCTGATAAGAGTTTTATCTTTACACACAGAACAGATGGCTCAAAAGTATGTCCTGGGGACTTCCCTGGTGGTGCAATGGTGAAGAATCCACCTGCCAATACAGGGGACACGGGTTCAATCCCTGGTCTGGGAAGATCCCACATGCCATGGAGCAACTAAGCCCATGTGCCACAACTACTGAGCCTGCTCTAGAGCCCACAAGTCACAACTACTGAGCCCATGCACCACAACTACTGAAGCCCGCGCACCTAGAGCCTGTGCTCCGCAACAAGAGAAGCCACTGCAATGAGAAGCCCGCTCACCTCAATGAAGAGTAGCCCCTGCGCACAGCAACAAAGACCCAACACAGACAAACATAAATTTATTTAAAAAAAAAAGTGTGCCCTGATAGCTTTTAGATCCAAATATCACTTGAGTAAATTTGATAAAACTGTAGCACTATCTCACCAGCCATAATTACTGTTTTGTATTTAAATTCTAAAATAAGAATATTTATTGGTAAAGAAAACATGGCTAATATGCAGAGACTTCTATGTTGCTAAAAACTGAATTTAAAGATTTTCAACAGTGTACTGAAGGACTGTCTTGTGTGTGGAAACTAAAATGAAGAGCCAGTATTTATAACTGCCTAAGAATAGACATTGGCTAATGAGCTTATACTATTACCTGTTGTTGAAATTAAAGTAATAGTTTAATATCTACCTGAATTATAATAGAAAGTCAGAAAGACAATAAAAAGAATTAGTAGAACACAAGAAGTTGATGCAGAATATTTTAAGATCAACTTAAACAACACAACATCTGATTATTCAGTGAGAGTTACATCAACCTCTACTTTCAGAAATAAGGGTTGAATGTAGAGGTTTCCACAGGAATCTTTCATAGTGAAGTCCAGGAACCAATACAGTCATTCACATCAACTCATTCACATGACAGATAAGCCTATTACATGAATCAAGATAACCATGCTATTACATTAAACATAAAATTGGAGTCACTGGAAACATGCAATTTGTTTTTGTCCCAAAGATGATTATATTCATCTTTCAAAGGAGAGTGTACAAATACTTTAGAAAGGAATTAATCACATTATTAGGAATAGGTTCAAATATTTATAGTCCTTGAACTGTTCAACTGCAGGAGGTGATAAAACACTTTCCCAATATATCTAATGGTAATATATTATGATGAACAGAAAACACTGCCTCTTATGAGTATTGGTTATGGAGTATTGATGCTATACTTAGCTGACAATCAGAGATGGCAGAAAAACATCACTGCTTAACATTTGAGAAGTATATCATATAGAGGACGGGAACAAATACAAATGGCCAAAGTCTTTGCTATTTTGTTTTGTTTTTGTTATATTGTAAAGAGTCAGGGTGTTCCAATTCTCTCTCTCCAATAATTCCTTAATGAGATAGCAGCCTTATAAATTACCTCCTTTAAGCTTTCTCTTGACACGTGCATGAAAGCCTTAAATCCTAGATTAGTAATAATAGACCATCAATTTTCCACTGAAATTTTTAATGTTAAAAGACCTTCTCCATGCTTTGGGGCAGGTAAAATAAAAATTGAATATAATATTTAAAATTAATAGGGTTGCAGTCACTCAGAAAAATTTATCAACACTTTAGAGAATTTTCCTTTTTTAATTTTTGTTAAGGACAATTTTAGTATTCCTGAATGAAGCCGTTCTGTTAATGTACTACAGTACATGCATAACCAGCTACATTCACGCATATGCAACCCACCTATATGTATGGTTCCCTACCATCTGCCAAATTGTGTGCTCTGCAGTTAGGACATAAAGACAAAATTATAATTTGCCTGTACTCAGGGGTTTAGATTATGTTTCATTTATTCACAGAGAAATAGTAGTTAGGGGCTCTGTCTAGTGACCTGAGATGGGTTCTTACTGATTTTAATGATGCCTAACAATTACTGAGTGTTGTCCTATATATATAGGCAGGCACTATATTAATTGGTTAACATAACATATAAATATAAATTTAAATATTAAAAAAACAAAATAAAAACATGGATTTTCTTATTTAATCCTCACAACAAGCCTTGGTAAGTATTCATATTATTATTCCTATTTTTTACCTGTGAGAACGATAAGGGTTATGGATTTGTCCCAAGTCACATAGCCAGTGAGAGGTCTAGATGGCTGCTATAGCGGACAGTGCTGTTCTAGATAAACACAGAAAAGAGCAAAATTATTCCTACCAGAGTTATTAAGAAAGGTTTCTAAACTGAGCAGTAGCCTTATATGTTAAACAGAAGTTTGAGATAGAAAAATAGAACCAATTTTACGTTATCCTAGTGTTACCATACCTGCATAACAAAGGGAAAAAGGCCATTGAATACAGACCTTGGAGTGAGAAAGCAGTAACTCTGAACCTTGGCTGCATAGCTTACTTGTTATACAGACTTGGCAAAATGACCTAATTCTGTAAATCTTAAATTTTCTCATTTGTGAAAATGTGGGTAATAATTCCTACCACAAAAGGTTAAAGACTAAATAAGATAATATATATGAGAAAATCTATCACAATAGCTCACATTTATCATTTAAAAACTTTCTAATTAATTTTATCTACTGTAGTTGTCCTACAGAATCTCTGTGAGTTCTTGGGCCATTAGAAAAGCACATGACTTTGGCAAATCACACAAAGCAGACTTAAAAGGCACCAGTTTTCTTTATATTTGGAATATCATCACTATGAATAAGTGTGCAAGCTTTTCATGATATTCACAAACCAACTCTTAGAAATAATTCTCAAGATAATTGCTTAAGATGTGGTTCACGGGAGTGCTAGGAGGAAGGGGGTAGGACTACTGTCACTGGACCAATTCAGTTATAATTAAACCTCACAGCTTAGTATTGAAAAGGTACAAATTTCTACCAATCTTGCAAAGAATAGTAAATTCTAAAAGTATATAATCTAGAAATTTGAAAAAAATCCAAAGCTACCAAGGACTGTTAAGATTATTATAAATCTGCTTCCAAATTAAGGACAATATAGACCCATTTTACTTATGAACAGGAAGAAAAAAGAAAATTTTGATCCATTTTGCTTATGAACATGGAAGAAAAATTCCAAATAAAATATTAGACAATTGAACCAACATTAAACAAAATATATCAACCATGAGGGTTCATATCAAGAATGCAAAGATACATTTTCAACATCAGAAAAAGTCAATATAACCCATCATAAAAAATTAGAGGGGAAAAAAATCACATAATTATGTCAACAATTAGTGTCTAAAAAAGCTCTTGATGATGATTAACCCATCTTTACGATAAAAAAACATAGCTGACTAAAATTGAAGGAAACTTCCTTAAATAAAATATAATTGACAGATTATCTGTTTCAGCTCCAACTTATACAGATCTTGGAAATTACGATTCCAATCTTTACAACAAGGAAAAGCTAAACAAACTGAAAATCAATGATATTTCTTGGACCCAGGTCAAGAGAACTAGGTTGCAAGGCAAATGGCAACCCTGAAATATGAAAACGGTCAAATCCAGAAAATCACAGCCAATATCAGTTTACCTGGAGCAGACACCGCTAGAGATAAGCCAACACAAATACTTAAATTGTAATTTTAATGAGTTGTTGGAGTTTGAGTGTGGATTAGCATAAGTGTAAGAAATTCATAGGAACACAGTCTTGGGAGGACCTCACACTTTCATGAATTTTACATCCAAGAAATCTACCAAGTTCTTATGATAAAGATCCAAGAATGATCTCCTCCTGGCTCAGGCTGGGGAGAAGAAGGACCATCATTGTAAAATATGCCCAGAGCATTCTCACTAACAAAGTCTATTCTGCAGGAAAAAATACTGGCCATTTGTACCATCTGAGGGAAGGGTACTTCTCCTACTCTAGTCCCCTCTAGCTTTTCTGTCTTACTTAAGGGGTAGGGAGAAGCTAAGAAATTCTTGTGAGGGTAACAGCCCAGTAACAGCCCAGGAACAAAGGACAGATTTCAGCTTTCCCTCTCCTACAACTTACCACTGCACCTACAGGGCCCCAATATAACTGTGAATTACAGCTGAAATCACTACAAAGTATAAACTCTCTGAAGAGAATTACTTACAGAAGCCAAAGTCAACAAATGAGACAAAAACAAGGACACTTGAGGAATCTGAAGCCTCTGGCACATATTGCTACAGAAAATAATAAATACAGGCCAATATTAGCCATAGTAACATAACACCTCACACTATTTATCGCAATTCTTATTACTCAATACACCGTGTTTGGTGGCTTAGTCAGTTTGGGCTGCTGTAACAAAACTTCATAATCTAGGTAGTTTATTGACACCAGAAATTTATTTCTTACAGTTCTGGAGGCTGGATGTCTGAGATCATGATGCCAGCATAGTCAGGTTCTGGTGAGAATCCTCTTTCTGTTTGCATATGGCTGACTTCTCGTTGTATCCTCACATGGTCAAAAGAGCAAGAAAGCTTTGCAGGGGTCTCTTTTATACTGGTGCTAATCCCATTCATGAGGGCTTCTTCACCCTCATAACTTAATTATCTCCCAAAGAACCCTCTCCTTTCCTAATGCCATCACATTTGGGATGAAAAATTCAATAAATGAATTGGGGGAGGGGCACAAACATTCAGTCCACAGTATCTGGCTTTCAACAAAAAATCATAAGGTATGCCAAAGGGAAGGAAAAAGAAAACAGTCTTTTTTTGAAGAGACAAAGCAGCACCAGAAAGAGATTCAGATATAATATAGGCTTCAAAATTATCAGAAAGCAATTTAAAGTAACTACAATTAATATCTTAAGGGCACTAATGGGATAAGAAGACAACCTTCAAAAATAGATGGATAATGTAAACAGAGATATGGAAACTCCAATAAAAGATTCAAAGGGAAATGCTGAAGTATCAAAATCATTGGAATGACATCATCAAGATGGTGACATAAGTTGTTACTGACTTTGCTCCCCCTCACCAGAACAACAACTAACAACTATTCATGGACAGGACAACACTGAGAGAATCCTAGAGCTTAGGAGTGAGGCTGAGGCACCCCCTGCACCACAGAGACCAAGATGGACTACGTTAAAGGGTAAGAGGAAGAGCTACATGCCAACCACAATGCCCCTCCCCCAGGCTGGCACAGCACCATGCTGAGAGGCCTTGCCTGAGCCTATGTTTCCTCCAATATTTACCAAGTGAGAAGAGAGAGCCCAGGGATGACATCCAGCCCCCCCAGCCTTCTGGGTCACTTTGTGGGAGCCCCTATTATGGCTTCACCCCATGTGTATTGCAAAGGAATCTGCAGGGATCAATCACTGGGAGTCTGATTGAAATGGAGAAGGAAGGAAGGGCTTCTAATAACCAGCACTTGGATCTTGGTGGACTGAATTCCCACCTGTGGAGCCTAAGTAGTAGTCCCAACCAGTGGCTTTGCTTATCTGCAAATGAGGTCAATGGCACAGTCTGACCCAGGAATTTGGCAGGGTGCAGGTCTTTCTAAATTGGGTCCCCAAGTGAGAAGACGTGCCAGACCTGGAGCCTCTTCTGCTCACACTAAGCAGAAGAGCTGAACCATAGCTCCACCTGCTGTGGATCATGGCTCCCTACTCCTCCCAATCAGAAAACTTATTTGGGAAAATTTAGCAGTTGCTTGAAGTGGACCCTCTCAGTTCTGCCTAGGCAGGAGCCAGAAACATAGACCTACACATTGAGAAGTGTGGCCCTTAGCCCCGTCTGACAGGAAGGGGTGGTGAGAACACCTGGAAACTGCATATCCCAGCAACTCTGGAGCTGAGATGTGGGCAGGCAGAGCTGATCACCCCCAGAGCAAAGCCAGTGGCCCTGTTTGGTCAGGGAACTTGGGGCATAGGTTGGCTTGAGTCAAAACCACAAACAAAGAGCATTAGTGGCCCTGGAGATGCCTTTCCTGCTGTGCATCGGCAAGGAAACTAATTCATAGCCCCACTTATTGCTGAATACAGCCTTCAGCATTCCTGACCAGGGAACCTTATCAGAGCACATGGGAAGCTGTGTAGCCCATGCAACAGCTCTGTTAACAGTGGCACTTGAACAGAAAGCACAGCCCATGGTCTTCCCCATCTGCAGAGCAAGAACAGTGGCCTCATCTTACCAGGAAATTCAATTCAGTCTTTACTGATTAGGGTTCCCAAACAATGAGTCATGCAGACCCTGGGTTCCATCCCACTGCCCCTGGAGAGCAGGCAAGCTAATTCATAGGCCCACCTACTGCTGAGTACAGTAAAGAAATAGAGATCCATGACGTGTCAGACAAAGAATTCAGAATACACAGACATCAGCGTCATGGCAGCATGAGTTGCTTCTCTATTCTCTCCCCTTCAATTTACAACTAACCAAACATCCATAACCCAAAAAAGTGCCTCTGTGCAAGCACATCAGGACTCCAGAGAGATCCATCCATCTATGCAACCAAAAGTGGGTGGACTGGACTTTGGAGGAGGCTGCAGAGCCAGAGGAGTGGTGGTGAAGGCAGTGGGAATAGCAAAGGTAGTGGTAGCAGAGGAGGCAGTGGGCCAGCGTGACCTTTCTGGCAGAGGAAGTGGAGGATGAAGATGGTGAATAGGAGTCTATCCAGCTACATGTGCTTCAGCTGAAGGGACCCATTGCTCTCTCTGAGGAGAGATCACAGTGACTTGGGGAAAGGAATGGACAGGGGAAAAGGCTGACAAAGAAAACTGAAGAAACACATTACCTGCTATCTGCCCTGGAATTCTGGCAAGAGGACAGCCCACAGACATCTGAGATCCCCACTTAAGGATCCCTCCACCAAGCTGTCAGCACATCCAAAGTCTGAAGTCTGAAGTGCTAAATACACAACTCCCCACAGTCTGCCACCAACCTCTTTTTCTTTTTCCTCTCCCCAACTTATTTTATGTGCACTCCCAACCTTAGCAGTGAGTCACCTTTGGTAAGAGAAACCAAAAACTTGTGCTATAGCACAACATTCTGGAAAACAAAAGGACTCCTAATTACCAACTTGTTGAATTCTTAGAATCAAAGTAAACAAAGCCTTACCTAAATAGGAAAGGTATTCATTACTTCAAATGTGGTGGCAGAGTCACTTTTAATCAAATGCTATGAAAAAGCACAGTAATGGGTATCACAAAAAGAAATGATAATTCTCTAGTAACCAAACCCAAAGACACGGAATATTGCAATCTAACTGATAAAGAATTCAAAAAATCTGTGTGTATATACAATAGAATATTACTCAGCCATAAAAAAGAATGAAATAATGTCATTTGCAGCAACATGGATGGACCTAGGGATTGTCATACTGAGTGAAATAAGTCAGACTGAGAATGACAAATATCATATGATATCACTTATATGTGGAATCTAAAAAACTGGTACAAACGAACCTTTACAAAACAGAAATAGAGTCACAGGTGTAGAAAACAAACTTATAGTTACCAGGGGGGAAAGGGGGAGGAGGGGTAAATTGGGAGGTTAGGAGTGACACATACACATTGTTATATATAAAATAGATAACTAATAAGGACCTACTGTATAACACAGGGAACTCTTCTCAATACTCTGTAATGACCTATATGGGAAAAGAATCTAAAAAAGAGTAGATATATGTATATGTATAACTGATTCACTTTGCTGTACAGCAGAAACTAACACAACATTTTAAATCAACTATACTCCAATAATTTTTTTAAAGCTACTAAAAAGTTAGTTGTTGTAAAGAAATTCAATGAACTACAAGAAAACTCAGAAAGGCAATACAATGATCTCAGGAATAAAATTAATGAACAGAAGTACTTTATCAAAGAGATTGAAATTCTAAAAAACAACCAAACAAATTCTGGAGCTGAAGAACTCAATAAACGGGATGAAGAATGCATTAGAAAACACTGAAAATAGAGCAGGTCGGATGGAAGAGAGAATAAGCAAGCTCAAGGATAGGAATCAGGTGAAGAGGAGTGAAAAGTAAGATTTTTTTAAAAAATAAAGAAATTCTATGAGAACCATGACTTACTAGAAGAGTCACATAAAATTAATGGGTATCCCAGAAAAAGAAGGGAGGAAGAAGGGAGCAGAGAGTATATTTAAAGAAATAATAGCTGAGAACATTCCAAACCAGGGAAAGTAAATGGATATACAAGTCCACAAAGCTAATAAAACACCTTATTATTGCAGTGCAAAGAGCCCCTCTCCAGGAAATATTATATTAAAACTATCAAAAGTCAACAATAAATAAATTTAAAGGCAGCTGGGGGTAAAAAAAGACAGTAACCTACACAGGACACCCATTAGGATATCAGCAGATTTCTCAGCTGAAACTCTATAGATCAGGAGAGAGGAGAACAATATATTCAAAGTATTGAAAGATAAAAATTGCCAGCCAAGAATACTCTATCTGGCAAAGCTATCTTTCAGATATGAAGGAAAAATAAACGCTTTCCCAGAAAAAAAACGCTGAGGGAGTTCACCACCAATAGACCTGCCTTACAAGATATTTTGAAAGGAGCTCTCTAAGATGAAAGAAAATCTGAAAGTACACAAAACTCTGAATAATAAACAGTCAGAATTAGAAAACTGTAACTCTTTTTTTAGAACAGTATATAAAACATTCAATTATAATCTAAAGGATAAAGAAAAGATCATTAAAATAACTATAGCTACCAAAAAACCCAACAAAATCAGAGCATAAAAAGAGATAACTGGTGACATCAAAAATATAAAAGAAGAACAGTAAAAAGATGGCACCTCTACAGGTGAATGAAGATAAATTGCTATCAGGAGAAAAGGCACTATTGTATCTATGAGAAGTTCTATGTAAACCTCATGGTAACCACACAGCAAATATCTAGGGCAGAGACACAAAACACAAAGGGGAGATTGAACAAATTGCCATGGAAAAACACCAAGTTATAAAGGTAGACATAAAGCAAAGGAAAAAGAAACAGTAGAGAGACAAAATAACCAGAAGGTAAAAGATAAAATGGCAGCAGAAAATACTTACATATTAATCTCCCTAAATGTAAATGGATTGAACTCACCAAGGCACAGAGTGGCCACATGGATTTCAAAAAACAAAAACAAACAAAACAAAACAAAAAAAACAACACCCAACTATATGCTGCCTATGGGAGACTCATTTCAGCTCTAAAAACACACATAGGCTCAAAGGGAAAGGACTGAACACAATATTTCTAGCAAATGGAATAGCCATACTTTTATCAGACAAAATAGACTTCAAGCCAAAAAGGGTAACAAGATACAAAGAAAGTCATTATATAATTATAATTATAAAGTCAATACATCAAGAAGATATAACAATCCATAAATAAATATATTTCCAACTCCTAAGCACTGAAATATAAAACAAATACTAACAAACCTTAAGGGAGAAATAGACAACAATATAATAATAGTAGGGGACTTCAATGTGCCACTATCAGTAATGGATAGATCATCCAGACAGAAAATAAACAAAGAAATGTTGGAATTGAACCACATGTTAGAACAAGTGAACTTAACGAATATATATAGAACATTCCATCCAAGAGCAGCAGAATACACATTCTTCTCAAGTGCATATAGAACATTCTCCAGGATAGATCATATAATAGGACACAAAACAAATCTTAGCAAATTTAAGAATGTTGAAATTATACCAACTCTCTTCTCTGATGACAGTGGTATGAAACTAGAAATCAACAACAAGAGGAACTTGAGAAGATCTACAAATATATGGAAACTAAACACACTTGTGAACAACCAAAGGGTCAAAGAAGATATCAAAAGGAAATAAAAAGTTATCTTGGAACAAATGAATAAAAATACCACCTATCAAATATTGTGGGATGTAGCAAAAGCACTTTTGAGGAAACAGTTTATAGCAATAAACACATATATTGAGAAATTAGGAAGATCTCACATTAACAAGCTAACTTTATACCTCAAGGAACTAGAAAAAGAATAACAAATTAAGCCTAAAGTTAGCACAAGAAGTAATAAAGATCAGAGCGGAAATAAATGAAATAGAGACCAGAAAAACAATAGAACAGATCAACGAAACTAAGAGCTGGTTCTTTGAAAAGATACACAAAACTGTTGAACCTTTAACTAGACTAAGAAAAAGAAATAAAACTCAAATAAAATTAGAAATAAAAACGGAAACATTACAAGTGATACTGCAGAAATACTTAGATTCATAAGAGACTACAATGAACAATTATATGCCAAAAATTGCATAATCTAGAAGAAATGGATAAATTTATAGAAATGCACAATCAACCAAAACTGGATCAAGAAGAAATAGAAAATCTGAACAGACCAATAATGAGTAAACAGATGAAATCAGTAATCAAAAAATTACCAACACAGAAAACTCCAGGATGAGACAGCTTCATTAGAGAATTCTACCAAACATTTAATGAATTAACACCAATACTTCTCAATCTCTTCCAAAATATCAAGGAGGAAGGAATAATTCAAAGCTCATGCTATGATGCCAGCATTGCCTTGACACCAAAACCAGATAAGGATACCACAAAAAAGAAAAGTATAGACCAATATTCCTGAGGAATATAGATGCAACAATTCTCAACAAAATGTTAGCAAACTGGATTCAAGAACACATCAAAAGAAGTATACACCCTGACCAAGTGGGATTTATCCATACAATGCAAAAGTGGTTCAACACATGCAAATCAATAAATGTTATACATCACATCAATAAAATGAAAGATAAAAATCACATGATGATCTCAATAGACACAGAAAAACATTTGACAAAATACAATATCCTTTTATGATAAAACACCCTTAACAGTTTGGGTATAAAAGAAACATATTTCAACATAATAAAGGCCACAGTAAACACATAGCTAACAGTACATTCAATGTATGAAAATTGAAAGTGCTTTTTGAAAGGTCAGGAACAAGGCCAGGATGCCCACTATCACCACACCTAATCAAGATATTACTGGAAGTCTTAGGTAGAGCAATTAAAGCAAGACTAAGTACCATTGTTGCAATTTGCTGATGAGATGATCTTATACGTCAAAAATACCAAAGAGTCAGACAAAAAACTGTTGGAATTAATCAACAATTTCAGTAAAGTACAGGACACAAAATCAACATACAAAAATCAGATGCATTTCCTTATGTTAATGATGAAGCATCTGAAAAAGAAATAAAGAACACTATACTGTTCACAATAGTATGAAAAAAGTAAACTACTTCGGAATAGATTTAACCAAAGAAGTTTTAAGATATGTACAGTGAAAATTGTAAGACACTCCTGAAAGAAACCGAAGAAGATACAAACTATGGACAGACATCCCAGTCCCCTTAGCTGGTTTGAAAACTGGTGGGACTGACAGTAAGGCTTCAAGAAACATAAATTCTGACCATAAAGAGCATACTCACACTTGCTTACTCCTGAAACAAGGCAGAGGAAGCCAATTGAAACTGCAGGGGATTCTTGCCAGTTTCCCACAATGCCCTAGCATACTCCCCAAACTGAACTGAGTGCCTGATCCAGCCTATCTGGCTCCATGGCTCAGCCCTACATTATGGTGAGGGGTGCCATTGCTGAGGAGAGTGTACAGTTGTAGGGGACAGCGTCAGCTTAGACACAGCACAGCATCCAAATGGGGTGAGGACTTCCATTACTGGCATTCATGGAGATGGCAGATTGGGTGTGGAATGGGGCTGATTGTGCCAGGACTCCCCAAGTGTGCACCATGGCCCAAATCAAGGGCATGCTCCAGCCCCTCTTGTTCAAGCACAGCTCCCCACTAGGGTAAGATGCTAATGATGGGAGGGGAAGAGTGCACACTTAGAGGGAATGGAACCAGCTTGAATCTGACCCTCAGGGTTTCTTTTTCCATCACCTTCGGACCTGCCCCTACCCATGATAGGATGGTATCAGCCACTGAGCATAAGAGAAGCCCAGGTTCACTTCTGGCTCTGACTTTAGACCCTCATCTCCATCCGCACCTCCCACTAAGGTGACAGGTGCCAGCACACCCAGGGGGAAGATGTGACCCATGCTCACTTCAGATCCAATTCTCCAATCAAAGCCACTGGGCAAAGGTATACTGCATAGGAAAGCACCCCTACAGAGATACACCTTCATGACAAGGGACCAGGTTACTGTTTCACCTAAATTTATAGAGACAGAGAAGTTAAACAAAATAAGAAGATAAAGGGATTTGTTTCAAATGAAAGAACAAGTAAAACTCCTGAAAAAAACTAATCAGAGATGAATACTTTACCAGATAAAGAGTTCAAAGCATTAGGAATAAGAATGATAAATGAACTAGGAAAAAGAAAAGATTAACACAGACAGGATTTTAACAAGAAACTAGAAGATATAAAAAAGAACCAGTCAGACCTGAGGAATACAATAACTAAAATGAAAAACACACTAGAAGGAATTAACAGCAGACTAGGTGATACTGAAGACAGTGTACGTGATCTGGAAGATAGAATAATGGAAATCACTGAACCAGTCACACCCAAGGAATACAATAACTAAAATGAAAAACACACTAGAAGGAATTAACAGCAGACTAGGTGACACTGAAGACAGTGTAAGTGATCTGGAAGACAGAATAATGGAAATCACCCAATTAGAACAGCAACAATTAAAACAAATTAAAATATTAAAACACTTTAAGGGATCTTTAAGACAACATGAAGCATACGAACATTCACATTATAGGGGTCTCAGAAGGAGAAGAGAGTGAGAAAGGGGGAGAAAATGTATTTGATGAAATTACAGGTGAAAACTTCCTGAGTCTGAAGAAGGAAACAGATATCCAGGTACAGGAAGCACAGAGAGTCCCAAATGAGATGAACTGAAGAGACCCACATCAAGACATAATTAAAATGGCAAAAATTAAAGATAAAGACAGAATTATAAAATAAGCAATACAAAAACAGAGGGTCATATACAAGGGAACCCCCATAAGGTGATCAGCTTATTTTTCTGCAGAAACTTTGCAGGCCAGAAGGGAGAGGCATGATATATTTAAAGTGATGAAAAGGAAAAACCTACAGCCTAGGATATTCTACACAGCAAGATTATCATTCAGACTTGAAGGAGAGATAAAGAACTTAGACAAACAAAAACTAGAAGAGATCAACCATACTAAGTGACACTATAAGGAGTGTTAAAGTTTATTCTCTAAGTGGAAAAGAAAATGTTACAACAAGAATTTATAGGAAAGGAAAAAATTCAATTAGTGAAGGTAAATATATAGTAAAGGTTGTGGACCAACCATTAAATAACCTAGTAAAAATATTAAGAGAAAAAAATATTGCAAAATGGATAAACAGTTGAGGGATAAAATGAAGATGTAAAATGTGTATTTGTCAAATATACAAAATGTGGGGGAAGGGAGATCTACATAAAAAATGTAGATCTTTTGGTATGTGTTTGAACTTAAATGACCATCAATTTAAAACAAGTGTATATATAGTTATAAGTCAACATATATGAACATCATGTAACCACAAATTAAAAACCTACAATAGATCCATCCACATATATCATATATTAACACATATATGTGGAATCTAGAAAAATGGTACAGATGAACGTACTTGCAGGGCAGGAATAGAAAGGCCTACGTAGATAATGGATGTGTGGACACAGGCAGGAAGAGGAGGGTGGGATGAATTGGGAGATTAGGTTTGACATAAATACACTACCATGTGTAAAACAGATAGCTACTGGGAACCTGCTGTATAGCAGAGGAAGCTCAGCTCAGTGCTCTGTGATGGCCTAGTTGGGTGGGATGCAGGGAGAGGGAGGTCCAAGAGGGAGGGGATGTGTGTATGCATATGGCTGATGCATTTTGCTGTGCGGCAGAAACTAACACAACATTGTAAAGCAATTATGCTCCAAAAAAAAAAAAACCTACAATAGATATACAAAACTAGAGATAAAGAAACACAAGCACACCATTAAAAGAAACATAAACCATAAAGGAAGTAATAAAAAAAGAAAAAAGAACAGAGAAGAAATACAAAAACAACCAGTAAACAAGAAACAAAATGGTAGTAAGGACACAACTATCAATAACCATTTTCAATGTCAAAGGACTAATGCTCCAATGATAAGACACAGGGTAACTGGATTGAAAAAAACAGACCCTTCAATATGCTTCCTATAGGAAATTCATTTCAGGACTAAAGACACACACAGACTGAAAGTAAGGGAATGGAAAAAGATATTTCATGCAGGTGGAAATGACAAGAAAGCAGGGGTAGCAATACTCATATAAGACAAAATAGACTTTAAAACAAAGTCTATAACAAAGACAAAGAAGGACATTATACAGTGATAAAGGAATCAATACAAGAAGATGATATTACACTCATAAACATATATGCACCCAATACAAGAGCACATAAATACATAAAGAAAATACATAGAGGGAGAAATTGACAGTATAATAATAGTAGGAGACTTTAACACATCACTGACATCAGTGGACAGAGCATTCAAACAGAAAATCAGTAAGAAAACAGTGGTTTTAAAAGACACAATAGACCAGTTGAACTTAATAGATATCTACAGGTCATTACATCCAAAACCAGTAGAATACTAATCTTTTTCATATGTACATGGAACATTTTCCAGGATAGATCACATGCTAGGCTACAAAACAAATCTCAACAAATTTAAGAGGATAAAATTATATCAAGACTTTTTTTTTTTTTTTGGATCACAGTGATACGAAAGTAGAAATCAACTTCAGGAGAAAATGGGAAAAAAAAAACATATGGTGAATAAACAATACCTACTGAAAAAAATGGGTCAATGAAGAAATCAAAGAGGAAATCAGAAAGTACCTCAAGACAAATGAAAATGGAAACACAACACTCCACAACCTATGAGATGCTACAAACACAGTTCTAAGAGGGAAGTTTATAGCAATCAGGCTTTCTTTAAGAAATAAGAAAAATCTCAAATAAACAACCTAACCTACCACTTATAAGCATTGGAAAAAGAAGAACAAAGCTCAAAGTCAGCAGATGGAAGTAAATAATAACAATCAGAGAGGAAATAAATAGAGATTAAAAAAATAATAGAAAAGATCAGTGAAACCAAGTGCTGTTTTTTTGAAAAGATAAACAAAGTTGATAAATCATTAGCCAGACTGATTAAGAAAAAGAGAGGACCCAAGTAAACAATATCAGAAATGAAAGAGGAAAAATAACAACCAGTATTACAAGGATACAAAAAAATCATAAGAGAATACTGCAGTTATATGCCTACAAATTAAAAAATCTAGAAGACATTAACAAATTTCTAAAAACATAAAACTTTCCAAGGCTGAATTAAGAAGAAACAGACAATTTGGACAAAATGGCCATTAGTAGTAAAATTGAATTTGTAATTTAAAAAAAGCTCTCAGCATATGAAATTTCAGGACTGGATGGCTTCACAGGGGAATTCTACTAAACATATAAAGAACTTACACCTATCCTTCTCAAACTAGTCCAAAAAATCGAAGGGGATGGAACAAGCCCAATTTCATTCCATGAGGCCACCATTACCCAGATTTATTGGATTTAAGTTGGATTTACTCCATGGTCACAAGGATGGTTCAACATTAACAAACCAATCAATGTGATACACTACATTAACAAAGGAAAGGATAAAAATCACATGATCATCTCAATAGACACAGAAAAAGCATCTGACAAAATTCAACATTCATTCATGAAAAGAATTCCCATCAAAGTTGGAGGAAAAGTATAGAGGAAACATAGCTCACCATAATAAAGACCATTATGACAAGCCCACAGCCAACATCATACTCAATGCTGAAAGCCTGAAAGCCTTTCCTCTAAATTCAGGAACAAGACAAAGATGCTCACTCTCACTACTTCTACTTAACACAGTATTGGATGGTACAGCCACAGCAATTATACAGGAAAAAGAAATAAAAGACATCAAAATAAGAAGGGAAGAGGTAAAACTGTCACTATTTGCAGATGACATGATATTTAATATAGAAAACTCTCAAGTCTCTACCTCAAGACTGTTAGAATTAATAAATGAATTTAGCAAGGTTACAGGATACAAGATTAATATACAGAAAACTTGCATTTCTATACACTAATAATGAACTATCATAAAGAGAAAGTAAAAATAATCCCATTTAAAATCACATCAAAAAGAATAAAACACCTAGGATAAACTTAACAAAGGAGGTGAAGGACCTATACACTGAAAACTATAAAATAGCAATGAAGGAAAGTGAAGATGATAGAAATGAATGGAAATATATCCTATGCCCTTGGATGAGAAGAGTTAATAAAATGTCCACACTACCCAAAGAAATCTACAGATTTAATGCAATCCATTTCAAAATACCCAAGACATTTTTTCACAGAGCTAGAGCAAATAATACTAAAATTCATATATAATCACAAAAGTGCCTGAGTTACCAAAGCAATCTTGAGAAAAAAGAACAAAGCTGGAGCTATCACCTTCTCAGACTTCAGACTGTATTACATATCTACAGTAATCAAAACAACATGATGCTGACACAAATTCGGACACATAGGTCAATGGAAGAGAATAGAGAGCCTGAAAATAAACCCACACACCTATAGTCAATTAATGTACAACAAAGGAAGAATATACAATGAAAAAAGACAGTCTCTTCAACAAATGATGCTGGGAAAACTGGATGGCTACATGTAAAACAATGAGATTAGAACATTACCTCACACCGTATATGAAAATAAACTCAAGATGAATTAAGACATAAATGTAAGACCTGAAACCATAAAACTCCTAGAAGATAATTTAAATGAAATACTCCTTGACACAAATTATAGCAATATGTTTTGGTTCTATCTCCTAAGACAAAAGAAATAAAAGTAAAAATAAACAAATAGGACCTAAATGAACTTAAAAGCTTTTGCACAGCAAAGGAAACATTTGACAAAACAAAAACACAACCTACAGAATTGGAGAAAGAATTTGCAAATAATATGACCAATATAAAGAGCTGATACAACTCAATATCAAAACACAAACAACCTAATCAAAAAATGGACAGAAGACCCGAGCAGAAATTATTCCAAAGAAAACATACAGATGACCAACAAACATAGGAGAAGATGCTCAATACTGCTAATTATTAGAGAAATGAAAATCAAAACCACAGGAGGTATCACCTCACACCTGTTAGATGGCTACGTTCAAAAAGTCTACAAATAACAAATGTTGGTGAGGATCAGGAGAAAAGGGAAATCTAGTACACTGTTGGTGGGAAAGTAAGTTGGTGCAGCCACTATCAAAAACAGTACGAAATTTCCTCAAGAACTAAAAATAAAACTACCATATGGTTCAGCAATTCAACTCCTGGGTATATAACTGGAAAAATTAAAAACACTACTTCGAAAAGATATATGCACTCCAATGTCCATAGCAGCATTATTTACAACAGCCAGGATATGGAACAACGTAAGTGTCCATCAACAGATGAAAGAATAAAGAAAAAATGATGTATATATAAAATGGAATATTACTTAGCCAAAGAATGAATGAAATCTTGTCATTTACAGCTATATGAATGGAAATTGGGAGTATTATGCTTAGTAAAAATGTCAGACAAAGGCAAATATTGTATGTTATAATTTATATGTGGAATCTAAAAAATAAAACAAGTATCACAAAACTGAAGCAGATTGACAGATACAGAAAACAAACTAGTAGCCCCTGCACCTAGAGCCTGTGCTCCACAACAAGAGAAACCACCGCAATGAGAAGCCCACACACCACAAAGAAGAGTAGCCCCCACCACTGCAACTAGAGAAAGCCTACTCACACCAATGAAGACTGAATGCAGCCAAAATTTGAAAAAAGTAAAAAAAAAGATACATGCATCCCTATGTTCATAGCAGCACTATTCACAACAGCCAAGACATGGAAGCATCTTAAATGTCCATCGACAGGTGGATGGGCACAGAAGATGTGGTACATATATACAATGGAATATTACTCAGCCATTAAAAAGAGTGAAATTATGCCATTTGCAGCAACATGGATGGACCTAGAGATCATCATACTAAGTGAAGTAAGTCCGAGACAGACACGTGCCATATGATATCACAAATACGGAATCTAAAATATGACACAAATGAACTTATCTACAAAACAGAAACAGACTCAAAGACATAGAGAAAAGACTTGTGTTGCCAAGGGGGAAGGGGGTGGGAGATGGATGAATTGGGAGTCTGTGATTAGCAGGTGCAAATTATGATACACAGAATGGATAAACAACAAGGTCCTATTGTATAGCACAGGGAACTATATTCAATATCCTGTAACAAACCATAATGGAAAGAATGGAAAAAGGATATATATATGTATAACTGAGTCACTTTGCTGTACAGCAGAAATTAACACAACATTGTATACCAACTATACTTCAATAAAATGATACTTTTTAAGAAAAAAAAAAAGAAAACAAACTAGCGATTACCAGTGGGGAGAGGGAAATGGGAGGGGCAAGACAGGGGTAGGAGTTTAAGTGGTACAAACTATTATGTATAAAATAAATAAGCTGCAAGAATATATTATACAGTATAGGATATATAGCCAATATTTTATAATAACTTTAAATGGAGTATAATCTATTAGAAAATATTGAATCCCTATAACACAAATGCCCACCAATAAATGAATGGAATAAAAAGATGTAGTATTTACACATAATAAATTAGTCAGCCTAGAGAAAGGAGGATATTCTTCCATTTGCAATAACATTAATGGAACTTAAGTACATTATGCTAAGCAAGATAAGCCAGAAAGAGAAAGACAAGTACTGTATGATATCACTTACATGTGGAATCTAAGAAAACCTAACCTGTAAAAAACTGAGTAAAATGGAGGTTAGCAGGGATGGGGAAAGTGGTAAGATTAACTTGTGGTTAAGGGTACAGGCTTGTAATTAGTAGTTTTTAAGCCTTAGAGCTCTATTGCACAGTATAATAAATATAGAAAATAATATTGTACTATTATTATATAATATGATAAATATTACTACAAGGGCAATCATATCAAAATATATATCAAGGAAACATGCTGTACACTTTAAACTTACACAATGTTACCTGTCATATTTATTCAATACAAAGAATTTTTTTAAAAAAATTCATGATAATCCTCTTAAGGTAATTTAGTGAACTACAAGGACAGACAGCAATGTAGGAAAATAATACATAAACAAAATGAGAAGCTCAAAAAAGAAACAGAAACCTTGAAAAAATACAAACAGAAATTCTATACCTGGAAAATACAATGACTTAACTGACAAGCTCAACGGAGAGCTCCAAAGGCAGACTCGACCATGCAGAAAAAAGAATCAGCAACCTGGACAATATGAAAATTGAAATTTTATACAGTCTGAGGAGCAAAAGAGAAGAGTAAAAGAAAAAAGAAGAAGAAGAAAGCTTACAGGAAATATGGGGCATAATTAAAAGGAATAATATTTGCATTATGGGAATTTCAGAAGAAGAGAAAGAGAAAAGGACAGGAAGGTTATTACTGCAATAACTGTTGAAATCTTCCCACCTGCAATGAGAAATAGACATTGAGGTCCAAGGAACCCAAAGGACCCCAGATAGATTTAACATGAACAGGGCAATACTGAGACAGATTTTAATTGAGTTGTCAAATGTCAAAACATAGAAAAGATTTTAAAAGCAGCAAGAGCAAAGACAGGAGTTATATACAAATGAATCCCCATAAGACTATCTGTGCATTTCTCAACAGAAACTTTACACACCAGAAGAAAATAAAATGGCATATTCAAAATATTGAAAGAAAACTGTCTAATAAAGAATACTATACCTAACAAAGTTGTCCTTCAGAAATGAGGGAAGGACAAAGACTTTCCTGAGCAAAAAAAACCTGAGTGAATTCATTACATGAGACCTGCCTTACAAGCAATGCTAAAAGGAGTTCTTTGAGTGCAAATAAAAGGACACAAATTAATATTATAAAAACATAAGGAGTGTAAAACTTACTGGTAATGGTAAAAATAGTCAAAATTGTAACAGGGTAATGGTAGTGCATAATTCACATACAACAGTAGTACAAAATTTTAAAAATTTAATAGAAATAACCATAACTAAAATAATTTGTTATTAGTTACATAATACAGAAGAATACGCACACTGTAATGTTAATAACCTAAAATGTGAAGGGAAGGGGAAATAAAAGTATAAAGCTTAGGGATTCTATTGAAGTTAAGTTGTTATTGGTTTAAAATAGGATTTTAGAATTTTAAGATATTTTATGTAAGCTTCATGGTAAACAAAAGTGTAAGACTGGTAGTAATTACACAAAAGAACAAAGTCAAAGCATACTGATATCACCAGACATCAAAGCACAAAATAAGACAGCAGGATAAGTAACAAGGAAAAATGGATCTACAAAACAACCAGTAAACAGTTAACAAAATGGAAATAGTAAGTCCCTGGTTATCAATAATTACTTTAAATGTAAGTTGATTAAATTATCCAAATAAAAGACACAGAATGACTGAAAGGATTTAAAAAAAAAGATTCAAGGATACACTGCTTGTGAGATACTAAGTTAAAAACACACAGACTGAGAGTGAAGGGATGGAGAAAGTTATTTCAAGCAAATGGTAACCAAAAAACGGCAGGGGTAGCTACACTTACATTAAAAATAGACTTTAAATTAAAAGTGGTAAAAAGGGACAAAGAAGGTCTTTATCTAATGATAAAGGGGTCAATACATCAAGAAGATATAGCAATGGTAAATATGTACGTGCCCAACATCAGAGCACCTAAATACATAAAACAAAAACTAACTATACTAAGAGGAGAAATAAAGAGCAATACAGTAATAGTTAGGGACCTTAATGTCCCACAGCCAACAACGTTTAGATCATCCAGACAGTGAATCAATAAAGAAACAGTGGAGCTGAACAACATTCTAAACCAAATGGACCTAACAAACATATATAGAATGTTCTATCTGACAACAGCAGAATATACATTTTTCTCAAGTACACATGGAACATTTTCTAGGACAGATCATATGTTAGGCCACAAAACAAGTCTTAGCAAATTCAAGAAGTTTGAACTCATCCCAGTATCTTCTCTGACAACAATGGTATGAAACTAGAAATCAATAAGAAAAGGAAAACTGGAAAATTCACAAATACATGGAAATTAAACAATAGTCTCCTGAACAACCAATGGATCAAAGAAGAAATTAAAGGGGAAATAAAAAGTATCTTGAAAGAAATGAAAATGGAAACACAATACACCAAAACATATGAAATGCAGCAACAGTAGTTCTAAGAGGCAACTTTATAGCAATAAATGCCTACATTAAGAAGCAAGAAAGATCCAAAATAAAATACCTACCTCTATGCTTTAAGAAACTGGAAAAAGAAAAACAGAGCCCAAAGTTAGAACATAAGGAAGGAAAATGTAACGATTAGAGCAGAAGTAAATGAAATAGAGAACAGAAAAACAATAGAAAAATTAATCAAACTAAAAGTTGGATCTTTGAAAAGATAAAATTGATAAACCTTTAGCTAGATTAACCTAGGAAAAAAGAGAGAGGTCTCAAATCAACAAAATTGTAAATTAAAAAAAAAAAGACATTACCATGGATACCACAGAAATACAAAGAATCAAAAGAGGCTACTATAAAAAACTATATGTTAACAAACTGGCCAATGTAGAAGAAATGGAAAAAGTCTTAGAAACTTACAAACAACCAAGACCGAGTTAGGAAGAAATAGGAAGTCTGAATTATCCAATTATCATATGGAGATTGAATCAATAACCGAAAATCTCCCAGTGAAGAAAAGTACAGGATCAGATGGCTTCACTGGTGAATTTTACCATTCATTTAAAGAATTAACACTAATCCTTCTCAAATTCTTCCAAAAAATCAATGGAGAGACAACACTTCCAGACTCCTTTTACAAGACCAGCATAACCATTCTACTAAAGCCAGAAAAGAAAACTACAGACCAATATCCCTGATGAATATACATGCAAAAATTCTCAAAATACTAGCAAACTGAATTCAGAAGCACATTAAAAGTCTTATTCAGCATGATCAAGTAGGATTTTTACCCAGGATTCAAGGATGTTTTGACATATGCCAGCTAATCAGTGGGATATATCACATTAATAGAATGAAAGGAAAAAAATCATATCATCTCAAAAGATGCAGAAAAAGTATTTGACAAAATTAAACATCCATTCATGATAAAAACTCTTAACTAGGTATAGAAGGAATGTATGTCAACATAATAAAGCTCATATATGATAAACCCACAGCTAATATCATTCTCAGTGGTGAAAGTTTGAAAGATTTCTCTCTAAGATTGGGAACGATCCAAGGGTGCCCACTCTCACCACTCTTATTCAACATAGAACTGGAAGTGTTTGCCCGTGCACTCAGGAAAGAAAAAGGAAAACAAAAGCCATCAGAATTGGAAAGGAAGAAGTAAAATTTTCTCCATTTGCAGATGACATGATTTTATATGTAGAAAGTACCAAAGTGTCCACCAAAAACCTCTCAGATATAATCAACAAATTCAGTAAAGTTGCAAGATACAAAACTAAAGCACAAAATTAGTAGCATTTCTATATGCTAACAATGAATTTTCTTAAAAAGAAACAAAACTATTCAATTTACAATAGCATCAAAAACAACAAAATTCTTAGGAATAATCTTAACCATAGAAGTGAAAGATCTCTACTCTGAAAACTACAAGACACTGATGAAAGGAACTGAAGAAGACAAAAGTAAGTGGCAAAGTTTCCTATATTCATGGGTTGGAAGAATTAATGCTGTTAAATTGTCCATATTACCAAAAGCCATCTATAGATTCAGTTCAGTCCCTATCAAGATTCTCAAGGCATTTTTTTTCAGAAGTAGAAATAACAATCCTAAAATTTATATAGAACTATAAAAGACCCCAATAATCCAAAGTAATTCTGAGAAAGAACAACAAAGCTGGAGGCATCACAGTTCCTAATTTCAAGCTATACTATAAAGCTATAGTAGTCCAAACATTATGGTACTGGCATAAAAACAAGCAAATAGATCAACGGAACAGAATTGAGAGTCCACAAATAAGTCCAAGTGTACGCGGTCAACAAGTATTTGACAAGGAAGCCAAGAATACTCAATGGAGGAAAGATAGTCTCTTCAATTAATGGTGCTGGGAAAATTGGTAATTCACATGTAAAAGAATAAAACTTGACCTCTCTCTTACCCCACTCACAAAAATTAACTTTAAATTTATTAAAGACTTAAATGTTAGACCTGAAACCATGAAACTCCTGGAAAAAAACATAGGAAAAAACCTCCTTGACGCGAGCCTTGGCAATGATTTTTTTGGATATGACCCCTAAAGCACAAGCAACAAAATCAAAAGAAACAACTGAACTGAGAATACATCTGCACAGCAAAAGAACACAATCAACAAATGACAACCTATAGAATGAGAAAAATATTTGCAAATCATATATATGATAAGGGGTTAAAATTTAAAATACATAAAGTACTCATAAAACTCAACAGCAAAAAAAGTATCACTGATGAACATAGATGCAAAAATCCTCAAGAAAATACTAGCAAACTGAACCCAGTTAAAAGGATCATACACCATGATCAAGTGGCATTTATTCCAGGGATGTAAGGATTTTTCAATATCCACAAATCAATCAGTGTGATAAAACGTGTTAACAAACTAAAAAATAAAAACCATATGATCACCTCAATAGAGGCACAAAAAGCTTTTATCACACCCATTTATGATAAAAACTCTCCAGAAAGTGGGCATAGAGGGAACTTACTTCAACATAATAAAGGCCATATATGACAAACCTATAGCTAACATCATTCTCAATGGTGAAAAGCTGAAGGCATTCTCTCTAAGATTAGGAACAAGACAAGGATGTCCACTGTCACCACTTTTATTCAACACAGTTTTGGAAGTCCTAGCCATGACAATCATAGAAGAAAAAGAAATAAAAAGAATCAAAATTGGAAAAGAAGAAGTAAAAACTGTCACTGTTTGTAGATGACACGACGCTATGTATAGAAAATCCCAAAGATGTTACCAGAAAACTACTAGAGCTCATCAATGAAGTTGGTAAAGTTGCAGGATACAAAATTAATACATAGCAATCTATTGCATTTTTACACACTAACAACCAAAGAACAGAAAGAGAAATTAAAGCAACAATCCCATTTATCATTGCATCAAAAAGGATAAAATACCTATGGACAAACTTAGCTAAGGAGGCAAAAGACCTGTACTCTGAAAACTAAGATGCTGATGAAAGAAATTAAAGATGACAAAAACACATGGAAAGATATAACATGCTCTTGGATTGGAAGAATCAATATTGTCAAAATGACTATACTACTCAAGGCAATCTACAGATTGATGCAATCCCTATCAAATTACCAGTGGCATTTTTTATAGAACTAGAAAAAATAATTTTAAATTTGTACAGAAACACAAAAGACCCCGAATAGCCAAAGCAATCCTGAGAAAGGAAAAAAGGAGTTAGAAGAATCAGGCTCCCCAACTTCAGACTATACTACAAAGCTATAGTCATCAAAACAGCATGGTACTAGCACAAAAACAGAAATATAGATCAACAGAATAAAATAGAAAGCCCAGAAATAAACCCACACACCTATGGTCAATTAATCTACAACAAAGGAAGCAAGAATATACAATGGAGCAAAGACAGTCTCTTCAAAAAGTGGTGGTGGGAAAAATGGACAGCTACATGTAGAAGAATGAAACTAGAACATTCCCTAACACCATACACAAAAATAAACTCAGAATTGATTAAAAACCTAAATTTAAGGCCAGATACGATAAAACCCTTAGAGGAAAACATGGGTAGAACACCATTTGACATAAATCACAGCAACATCTTCTTGGATTCACCTCCTAGAGTAATGAAAATAAAAACAGAAATAAACAAATGGGACCTAATTAAACATAAAAGCTTCTGCACAGCAAAGAAAATCATAAACAAAATGAAAAGACAACCCACAGAATGGGAGAAAATATTTGCAAATGAAGCGGCTGACAAAGGATTAATCTCCAAAATATACAAACAGCTCATGCAGCTCTATGTCAAAAAAAAACAAAAACAAAACCCTACTCAAAAAATGGGCAGAAGAGTTAAATAGACATTTCTCCAAAGAAGACATACAGATGGCCAAAAGGCACATGAAAAGATGCATAAATCGTTATTAGAGAAATGTAAATCAAAACTACAATGAGATATCACCTCACACCAGTCAGAATGGTCATTATCAAAAAGTCTACAGACAATAAATGCTGGAGAGGGTGTGGAGAAAAGGGAACCCTCCTACACTGTTGGTGGGAATGTAAACTGGTAGAGCCACTATGGAGAACAGTATGGAGGTTCCTTAAAAAACTAAAAATACAACTACCAAATGATCCAGCAATTCCACTCCAGGGCATATATCTGGAGAAAACCATAATTTGAGAAGACACATGCACCCCAATATTCACTGCAGCACTATTTATAGGAGCCAAGACATAGAAGCAACCTAGATGTCCACCAAGAGAGGAATGGATAAAGAAGATGTGGCACATATATACAATGGAATAATACTCAGCCAAAAACACACACACACAAAAAAACAAAATAATGCCATTTGTAGCAACATGGATAGACCTAGAGATTGTCATACTGAGTGAAGTAAGTCAGACAGAGAAAGACAAATATATGATATCTCTTATACGTGGAATCTAATTTTAAAAATAATACAAATGGACTTATTTACAAAACAGAAACAGACTTACAGATATCAAAAACAAACTTATGGTTACCAAAGGGGGAATGTGGTGGGAAAGAGATAAATCAGGAGCTTGGGATTAACATACACACAGTACTATATATAAGAGAAATAACCAACAAGGGCCTACTATATGGCACAGGGAAATCTACTCAATATTCTGTGATAACCCATATGAGAAAAGAATATGAAAAAGAATGAATATATATATATATATATATATATATATATATATATATATGTATAGCTGAGTCACTTCGCAATTTCACTTCAGGGAATATATCCAAAGGAAATGAAACACTAACTCAAAAAGATATCTGCACCTCCGTGTTCATAGCAGCATTATTTACACTAGTCAAGACATGGAAACAAACTAAGTGTCCAACGATGAATGAATGGATAAAGAAGCTGTAGTATATATTATATACTGGAATATTATTCAATCATAAAGAGACAAGGAAATTCTGCCACTTGGGACAACATGGATGGACGTGGGGACATTCTGCTAAGTGAAATAAGGCAGAGAAAGACAGATATGTATAATCTCACTTGTAAGTAGAACCCTCCCCAAAACAAAACAACAAACTCAGAAAAAGACATCAGATTTCTGTTCACCAAAGGCAGGGTTTAGGGGTGGAGGAACTGGAGAAAACTGGTCAAAAGGTACAAACTTTGGGCTTCCCTGGTAGCGCAGTGGTTGTGAGTCCGCCTGCCGATGCAGGGGACACGGGTTCGTGCCTAGGTCCAGGAAGATCCCACATGCCGCGGAGCGGCTGGGTCCGTGAGCCATGGCTGCTGAACCTGCGCGTCCAGAGCCTGTGCTCCGCAACGGGAGAGGCCACAACAGTGAGAGGCCCACGTACCACAAAAAAAAAAAAAAAAAAAGGTACAAACTTCAAGTTATAAGTATGAGGGATGTATTGCCCAGCGTGATGACTATATTTAACATGGCCATACGATATAAAAGTTAAGAGTGTAAATCCTAAGACTTATCATCACAAGGAAAACAATGTTTTTCTTTATTGCTTTCTCTTTGTACTCTTTATATGATATAATAATGCTCACTAAACTTATTGCAGTAATCATTTCACTGTAATCATTTCATTTTTACTGTATGTAAGTGAAACCATCATAATGTGCACTGTAAACTTATACACGGATGTATGTCAATTATATCTTAATAAAACTGGAAAAATAAAATCATTGTTATAAAAATGAGTAATACCTTTCACAGATTCATCAGAAGCTGGACATAGTTGATAGAGACTCAGTGAGCTTGACAATGTCAACAGAAACGTTGGAAACTGAAATGCAAAGAGGAAGAATAAAATAGATAAAAACAGAACAACACCCAAGAACTGTGGGAAACTTTATAAAGATGTAACATATATATAATTGGGATACCAGAAAAACAGAGAATGGAGCAGAAGAAATATTTGAAATATTAATGGCTGAGAGTTTTCCAAAATTAATGACAAACACTGTACTTCAGATTCAGGAAATTCAGAGAACACTAAGTATAAACTTATTTAAAAATCTATAACTAGGCATATCATATTCTTAATAGATTTAAAAGATAACTTTTTAAAAAGTAGTCACGGTAATGATATATTGGGTGACACATGACATGGCATTTATTGGTGAGATACGTTGGCTTATCAACCTGGATAGAGCAGCTATTATTTTTCAGTTTATTACCTAAATTTTCATTAGCATCATGTAATATGTTATCAATATGTTGACCTATCATACTGAGAGAAAACTTTAATTTCATACTTATATCATTCTAGCATTTTATTCACTATAATTTTATATGCTGACATTATTCATTTCTCACCAACTATTTGGCATCTCTTTTCCTGGGCAATAAGTTCTGCTAGTAAATAACTTATGTTCTGTGTCTTTTCACTGAATTTGATTTTTTTTAAAAAAAATAAGAGCTTTACTGTGCTTGTTTTGATATTCTAACAGCACCTTAAGAAATAAACACTTATATTTGTCAAATGCCTACGACTTGTAGTGAAGTGTTGTTTCAATTTTTCTGGAGACATTGATGTATTTCTAAGTTGCTTCCCACATACAGCATAGTGAAATAGAACTGTTTGGGTTAGCATTTCAGTCCATACACTGCCCATGCATAAGTAGCTGTCACTGTAAACACAGCGTCATTAGTATGCAGGTTCCTTGTAGCACTAGTGTGGAGAAATGAATCAGATTATAATTCTTCATTAATATTTTAGACAAAAACTTCATCAAGATATAATTCATATGCCAAAAGTTTCATCCTTTAAAAGTATACAATTCGGTGGATTTTAACATATTTACGCAGTTGTGCAATTATCCATCATTAAATTTATCAGATCTACCTCTTGGACAAGACCTAGAATCCACATTCTTCCATATTACAACATGTTTTCACAAATTGAATCATTAGGCACATTTTTGAAATACAAATACTAATAAAATATAAAAAAGACTAGTATAATAATAAATCAGTATACATATATGGAAAAAAAAATGTAAATAAGGGCTTTCCTGGTGGCACAGTGGTTGAGAGTCCGCCTGCCGATGCAGGGGACATGGGTTCGTGCCCCAGTCTGGGAAGATCCCACATGCCGCGGAGCGGCTGCGTCCGTGAGCCATGGCCGCTGAGCCTGCGCGTCCAGAGCCTGTGCTCTGCAACGGGAGAGGCCACAACACTGAGAGGCCCATGTACCGCAAAAAAGTAAATAACCAGTAAAGAAATGTCACCAAAACATAAAGCCTTCACAAAATGATTCACTTCTGACCTACCCCATCTAAGTCTTGCAACATTTACAACAATAAAGTAGAAAAGGGCAGGTGACTGGGAGCACATAAAACTTCCATCTTTAGAATGAACCTTTCCCTCTGATTCCTTACTTACACTGAGAGAATCTACTTGTATGTATAAGAGGAGACAGGCAAGGTAATTTATGAGAGAGAAGCTGAGGCCACCAGCCTACACACTCCCCTCTGTGCAATGCAGTGTTACCTCTACATTACATCTGTAATTGTATCTGTATTACATCAACATCTGAGAATGAACTGAACCCAATGATCGTGGCTCTACTGCCTACTGCCATAGAAGAGTGAAAAACCTCTATAGAAATTGCTAATGGGGATTCTCACTCACTGTCATCATTACAAGGGCTAGCATCACAAAATATGTGAAGATTTTTAAAAATATGTATTTTTTTCAGATGACTATTTCTTGAAGAACCCTTACTGACATCTCACCAAGCTCTCTGGTTCCACAGAAGCTCAGCTGAGTAGCAAGCACTGGAGAGGTAGAGGTAGATTGATGTTCTCTGCTGGGATCTCTTTACATATGTAAAGGGTGTTCTTTGCTGTCCTCTTTTCCTGATTGATTTCCTAAGCTCACTCTCCCCTTCCTCTGTCACTGTCAACTCACTGGACAATTTGCTCTTCTGTCCTCCAGTCACATAAAAAATCTAAAATGATTGTTTCAACAGTTGGGATGAGGAACAGATGCTGGATATGGTGTCACCCTTAGGAATTCTTAATGATTTGTTAGTCACACTGACAGAATTGTAAATGCTTAAGGACATTCACTGGAAATAGGAGAACCTGTTAGGCAATTATGATGACAATCTCTAATCAACTGTCATATTAGGATGTGTTTATATTCAATCTGGACGTTACCATGATTAGGATGAGAGACTAAGTACTAGAAATTCACTTATTCACTTAACAGATTTTCATGGAGTGTCTACTTTGTAGCAGGCAGCATGTTAAACCCTGGGGTATGTATTATGAGTGGTAGTCTACTCTGAAACTCCCTTCTCCCCAAAAGCTTTCATTCCAGAAATGCAGGAAGATCCATATAATATTTTCCTTCATTGAGAAATGCTCTGTCTTAGGCCCCAAATCATGATCTTCATGTTTTCCCTTCTTCCTTATAGCAGGCCACAGGGACTTATCCTACTTTCCTCCTTCTCATTAGCTATCACCGTTTCTATCCCATTCCATTCAATCTAGCTGCAAAAAGGAATGCTTTGTACTTCCACAGCACCCCTTTGCTTATATTCTGAATTTTAATATTCAATACTATTTTAAGTTTTGGGATTTGGATAGTATCCCACATGGAGGAGGAATCACTAAAGCTTATTAGTAAGACAATATTATTTTAACAAATAAACTTCAAAATCTCAGTAGTTTATTTCTTGCTCATGCTAAGAAGAAGAAAACAGTACATCCTAAGAGTGGATGCCTTTCTTCCAAGGGCCGATTCACACAGTGGCTCTTTTCACATAGTGGCTCTCTCATCTACAACACTGAGGCTTCCAGTGCCACTGTGCTTCCCTGCATCAATCTGGCAGAAAGGTAAAGAACATGGGGCATCCCTTGTAGGAGGTTTTCATGGATCAGGTTCATAAGTGAACACATATATTACATCTGTTCATATTCCATCATCTAGAACTTAGTCTATGGCTATGCCTTCTTACAAGAGAATCTGGGAAATATAGCTCAGATATATGCCCAGGGAAAAAGAGTAAAACGGGTTATCTAATGAGGTAGTCAGTCTCTGCCATAAATAATGAGGATTCTAAGATTCTGGAATATTTCTAAGACTACTTATAGTAGTCAATTGATGATTATGGCTTATACATCTCTAGATTTGTGATTTACTTAAATAAAATCTCCATAAGGTGATTGTTTGTCTTCTTATACAATCCAGAACATAAAGATGCTCAGTGTATGAATGAATAAGTGTATAAATGAAAGAGCGAATGAAAAATTATTTTTTGACTCAAGTGAACAACCGGTCATTCTGATATTTGACACTGGTTCAATAGGACCCAATTACACAATTGTTAGTTGTCTATTCTTTCACTTATTCTAAGGAGGGGATAAAATAACTGGGAAAAAAATGAAGTGAAATAATAAATCTTAATTACAACACTCTGGTTTCTCTTCAGATTGAATAAATCTTTTGCCTTTTACTAAAGATTTCCATGGAGAGGAATAAGTCTGAGTTTTACACCAAGTTTTTGAGGCCTTGCCCTGGCAAGGCTACTTACTGTTGTCCAAATGAAAGAATTATTGCTTTTCTGCTTCTTACAGCAAAGCTACTTGCTCATGTTTGCTAGTTACTTAGTGTATGTGTGCATATGAAAGCAAACAGGATTTTCTGGGAATCTGTGTACAAATAGGGTGCCCAGGTTCAACCGAACTGGATCCTGCATACATACCACAACTAAGCATCTGCACGCCACAGCTAAGACAACTAAGAAGTCCACATGCCACAACTAAGAAACTAAGACCCAGCGCAGCCTAAATAAATGAGTATTTTTTAAAAGGAAAAATCATCATTAAAAAAATCTTAATTACATATCTACTCTCCAGAAGATATTACAACCTGTTCTTTCCTTTAAACCTCTCTATCTAAGTGACAAAGAAACAGGAGGAATTCCAACATAATTATTACACAGCAATTGAACATATACCATATGCCAGGACAATCAAAACATGATCCCCATCAGCTAGGAGAAGCTCCTGTGGTTATTTGTTGCTGTAATGTAAGCCAAGATTAGCCCAGCATAGCTGTGCCTCATAAAAGACAGTGGATGTAGATCTACCCATCCTTTGCCCTTTGCTGCCACCCCAAAACTGGAGATCCATCTTGGATCCTAATTTTTGATCAGTACATTTTGCAATGTAATTCACAGCTGCATATTCTCAACACTGTCAAATCTCTAGCTGACCACGGACATAGTCCTTAGCATATCCTCATACAAGAATATATATATATATATACATATATATATCAATCAATATATATCATCAAGGATTACAACATAAAGTGAAGAGTGCCATAATGGAGATATATATAAAATGTAATGGTTGAGCAGGAAAGAGAATAATGTACTATTTTAGAGTTGAGGAAGCCTTTCCAGAGGGACTTCCCTTTGAGCTGAGAATTGCCACGTGAGCCAAAAGCAGGAGGCAGGTGGATATCAAAGACTTGATGCATGCAAAGGTTTATGGGATGAAAGTGAGGAGTATATGTAGCGAGGGCATGAAAACTTGTAGGGGATAAAAAAAGAAAGAAGGTTGGGGTGAGATGCTGAAGGGCCTTTCACGTTATCTTAAGGTAATTACATATTTTGTTCAATGCTAGGGATAAAGAAGCATGGTTTGGAAAAGCAAGGCAAATTATAGCTGTTTTGACACAGAGGATATTTTTCCATATCAGAATTTAAAAGCTATTAACTTTTGTATCCAAATGATATATGCAACAGACATCACTGGCTCTTAATCTCATTCTGACTTCTATCCCTAGGGTATGTTGAAAATTCAGTGAGCCTTAGGCATGGGATGAGGAAGGAGGTATAGTTTCAGAATAAGGACGATGAAGGTATGAAGCTCAGGGATGGCATAGGATTACTGCACATTACTTTTTTACGAAGAAAGAGGTATAAGAAAACAAAACACCTGGAACTCTAATGGTGTTGGTTATTTTGGGGGCCATGTCAAATGTTCCTGAGTAAAAATGTCAAGTGTCCTGTGTTAAAATAGCTTTAACGAACCATTCCGTGCCTTCCAGGAAATATGGAAAATTGTTTTTTAAAGAAAAGGTTTTCTTAACCAAAGTAAGAAATATAATAGGTTACCTATAATAGAGGGACATTTTAAAGATACACTAAGACCAATATGTTGAAATCATTGGGATCCAGAACCTAGATAACATGTATTTGATAAATGAATAACTGAGACACAAAATAATTTTCTAATAGTTAAGACTGCCTTGGGAAACAGTGGGTCCCAAGAATAAAGTTATTCAAACATAAGCTTAGATGCTATAGAAAAGAATTCTAGTAGCATATGAGTTGTTAATCATTTATGGCTTCTCCCGAACGCCAAATTCAACAATCATTATAAACATTACCTCAACTCAAATTGGTAGCAAGTTTTTCGTACTGAAATATGAAACAAGATTCCATATTGAGTAAGGCATAGCCCTTTGTAGAACATAGATTTTGTGATAATGCCAAGATACACATTGAAGAAACTCTACTACCCAAAGTTCATTTAATATTTGTTCAAAACTATTTATTGGGTACCTGCTATGTTCAAGGCATTGTTTATTAGTACTGCTGATATTTTTTTGAACTAAAATCCATAAAATTCCAAATAGAAAGTATATTTTATTAAAAGACAAATAATGAACAAATACATATAAAAATGGCAGGTTACAATGAGTTTGATATTTAAAACAAAAAGCATAGAGAGAGGTACAGAGTGATGAAAGATAATGATGACTTTTAATAGAGTGAAAAAATCCTTGAGAAAGACGATAACTGAGTAAAGATCTGTATGAAGCAATGGAGCAAACAAAGAGATGATAGGAAGGAAAGTCTTTCCAGACAGAAGGAAGAGACGATAGATAGGCCCTGAAGAAGTGAACAACTTTATGTGGTTAAAGAGCAGTATTAATACCAGTAGGGGAGAAGCAGAGTAATTTAGGAGAGAGTTATGGGAGAAAAATTTAAAGAGGGTGTGGGGCAAGATGATCTAGGGCTTCAAGGAGTATGGCAAGCATTTCAGATTTTAATCTAATTGTGTAGGGAGGAAGTCTTTGGGAGGTTTAAACAGGGAAATGATATAATCTTATGTGTATATTTTTAAAATACTGTAGGTATTTAAAAATATGATATTTCAGGAATAGACTGTAGGGGAATAAGAATACTAGTAAGGAAACAGAAGACTTCAGTACTCTATACAAGATGAGGATGGCTTAAACTAGGGTGGTAGCAGTGTTTGGTAACTGGTTTATATTTTGAACGTAGCTCTTTCAGGAATTTTTTGTCTGGATAGGGTATGGAGCTGTAGGAAAGAGAGGAATCAAGAACAAATCCTGGATTTGTGGGCTATAAAACCTGGGTAAAGGTGGCAATATTTTCTAAATGGGAAGACCACATGAAGAAAGTTTTTTGTGTGATTATTTATTTGGCAAGTGCAACAAGATAATTAAGACTTATCTTTTATTTCTGTCAATTTGGAGAAGCTTATTAGGCATCCAACTGGTAATGTTGAGAAGGTAGTTGGTTCTGTTACTCTGGATGTCAGGACAGAGTCAGAGCTGTAATTATTAATTTTGGAGATCTTACCATGTGGATTCCATTTAAACCATGAGACTTAATGTGATTACCCAGAGTAGCAGTTTGGGAAAAGAGCAGAAAATCAAGGACTGAATGCTGTGGGAGAAAACACTAACAATGAAGTCAATGAGTTAAGAGAAAGAGGAGAAGAGTATGGTAACTTGAAAGCCAACCGAGAAAATGAGAGACTACTTACTATGTATGTCAAATCATACAGAGATAAAGAAATATGATTAATTTTTCTGGCTAGACTGCTTATAACACACTGGTCAGAAGACATCCATGCACAATTCAGCATGTTCATACTGTTTAACGTTACAAAGGACTCTGTCTTCAAAACCAAATGATTAATTCCAACAAGTACGGCCCCCAGTTAGAACAACTGAAAGCAGATGAAAAGCATCCACAATTAGTCAACAGAAAATGCATAATCTTCCATCAGCATAATGCAAGACCCCATGTTTCACTGATGACCAGGCAAAAACTGTTACAGTTTGGCTGGGAAACTCTGATTCAACCACTGTATTAACCAGACACTGCACCTTCAGGTTTCCATTTACCTTGGTCTTTACAAAATTCTCTTAATGGAAAAAATTTCAATTCCCTGGAAGACTGTAAAAGGCACCTGGAACAGTTCTTTGCTCAGAAAGATAAAATGTTTTGGGGAGATGGAATTATGAAGTTGCCTGGAAAATGGCAGAATGTAGTGGAACAAAGAGGTGAATATGCTGTTCAATAAAGTTCTTGGTGAAAATGAAAAGTGTGTCTTTTATTTTTACTTAGAAAACCAAAGGCATTTTTTTGGCCCACTGAATACTACAGAATAAAACTTGGGTCATATTATTAAGGGTCTTGAATTTCAGGATTTGGGGGGAAATGTTCATTTTATATGAAATCTGAGCTTCAGAGAAATTTTTCTGGAAGTAATAGTGAATTAGAAAAAGAAGACATTAGAGACACAGTAGCAGGCTATTTGATTATTCAATATTTAAAAAACTGAAAAATTGATTTGTATTTGAAGAGCAGGCATGATATACAGAGGAAAATATACAGCAAGGAGGTAAGAATGTATGACCATGGTTCAGTAGGGTCTTTGGAAATAGAGAAATACATTGGAGGCTCCCAGCCTACGAGATACTGGTTGAAATATGGAAGAGAGTAAAAAGAAAGAGAGGAAAAGGAAAGAATGTATCAAACTTGATAATGTCTATATTTAGAGGAGGAAGAGTAACAACTCAAAAGTTGAGAAGGATGGAAGCAAGGATCATGACAGGGAGATCAGGTAGTAATGTTAAAGAAATAACAAATCCTCACATTTGATTATTTGGGGGTCAAATGAAGGTGTGTTTGTAGCCTGTAAGAGGATGACCTGGGACTTTCCTGGTGGTGCAGTGGTTAAGAATCCACCTGCCAATGCAGGAGACACAGGTTTGAGCCCTGGTCCAGGAAGATCCCGCATGCCATAGAGTAACTAAGCCCGTACACCACAACAACTGAGCCTGCGCTCTAGAGCCCACGAACGACAACTACTGAGCCCGTGTGCAACAACTACTGAAGCCCGTGTGCCTAGAGTCCATGCTCTGCAATAAGAGAAGCCACTGCAATGAGAAGCCTGCGCACTGCAATGAAGAGTAGCCCCCGCTTGCCACTAGAGAAAGCCCGTGTGCAGCAACAAAGACCCAATGCAGCCAAAAATAAATAAATTAATTTAAAAAAATAATGTATCCTTTGAGAAATTTAAAAAAATAAAGATGACCTTTTTTACAAATTACTGTCTAAATTGGGACACTACTGAAAGGAGATACCAACAATAATCATGATAATTGATCTACAACCACTATAAAAGTAAGATTGTCCCTGGAATGCTGGATATACAGTCACTCGGGATAAGAGGCGTGAGTTGGGGAACAATTACAAGCTATATAGCTGCTAACAGGAGAGTAAACACTTGGTGAACTCAGAGAATAGAGAATAAAATCAAGAGCACAAGCAAAGAGAAGCTTCAAGAGGGTAGAGGAATAATACACGGAGATCACCTTCCTCTCCACAAATACATCAAAAATACATCTACACGTGGAACGATTCCTACAGAATAACTACTGAACACTGGCAGAAGACCTCAGACTTCCCAAAAGGCAAGAAACTCCCCACATACCTGGGTAGGGCAAAATAAGAAAGAAAAAACAGAGACAAAAGAATAGGGATGGGAGCCACACCTCTGGGAGGGAGCTGTGAAGGAGGAAAAGTTTCCACACACTAGGAAGCCCCTTCACTGGTGGAGACTGGGGGTGGCTGGGTGGGAAGCTTCAGAGACACAGAGGAGAGCACAGCAACAGGGGTGCGGAGGGCAAAGCAGAGAGATTCCCGCACTGAAGATCAGTGCCAAGCGGCACTCACCAGCCTGAGATGCTTGTCTGCTCACCCACTGGGGCGGGTAGGGGCTGGGAGCTGAGGCTCGGACTTCGGAGGTCAGACGCCAGGGAGAGGACTGGGGTTGTCTGCATGAACACAGCCTGAAGGGGGCTAGTGTGCCACAGCTAGCCAGAAGGGAGTCTGGGTAAAAGTCTGGACCTGCCGGAAAGGCAAGAGGCCGTTGTCTCGGGGTGCACAAGGAGAGGGGATTCATTCCCTGTGTGCCCAAAGAAGGGAGAGCACCGCCTAAGCAAGCTCCAGAGATGGGCGCAAGCCACAGCTAACAGCTCAGACCCCAGAGATGGGCATGAAACGCTAATGTTGCTGCCGCTTCCAACAAAAATCCTGTGTGCAAGCACAGGTTACTACCCACATTGCACCCCCTGGAGCCTGTGCAGCCCGCCACTGCCACGGTCCTGAGATCCAGGGACAACTTCCCCAGGAGAACACATGGCATACCGCAGGCTGCTGCAATGTCACGCTGGCCTCTGCCAACAGAGGCTTGCCCTGCATTCCAATTATGACCACTGAACCCCTCCCTCTCCCCAGCCTCAGAGAGCAACAGAGTCATAATCAGCCCCTGCTTTAACCCCCTCCTGGTTGGGCAGGGAACAGACGCCTGAGGGGGGCCTAGACGCAGTGGCAGGGCCAAAACCAAAACCAAAACTGAACCCCAGGAGCTGTGTGAACAAAGAAGGGAAAGGGAAATTTCTCTGTGCAGCCTCAGGAGCAGCAGATTAAATCCCCACAATCAACTTCATAAACTGTGCATCTCTGGAATACCTGAATAGACAACAAATGTTCCCAAAATTGAGGCGGTGGACTTTGGGAGCAACTGTAGACTTGGGCATTGCTTTCTGTGTCTGATGTCTTTTTGGTTTTATGTTTATCTTAGTGTACTTTTTAGTGCTTGTTATCATTGGTGGATTTGTTTATTGGTGTGATTGCTCTCTTCCATTTTTATTACTTTTTATTTTATTATTTTTTCCCTTTCTTCTCTTTTACTCAGTGTGTATGTTTCTTTGTGTGATTTTGTCTGTTTAGTTTTGCTTTTAACATTTGGTTGGAGGTTCTATCTGTTCATTTTTCTGTTTTTGGTTTATTTCTTCCTTTTCTTCCAAGCTATGTGGCCAGCAGGATCTTGGGGCTTCAGTCAGATGTTGGGTCTAAGCCTCCAAGGTGGGAGAGCCGAGACCAGAACATTGGACCACCAGAGACCTCTCGGCCCCACGTAATATCAATAAGCGGGAGCTCTCCCGAGATCTCCATCTCAACATTAAGACCGAGCTCCACACAACGGCCAGCAAGCTGCAGTGCTGTACACCCCATGCCAAACAACTAGCAAGACAGGAACACAACCCCACCCATTAGTACAGAGGCTGCCTAAAGTCATACTAAGCTCACAGACACCCCAAAACACACAACCAGAAACAGCTCTACCCATCAGAAAGACAAGATCCATCCCCTCTCACCAGAGCACTGGCACCAGTCTCGTCCAGCAGGAAGCCTGTACAAGCCACTGAACCAACCTCACCCACTGGGGGCAGACACTAAAAATAATGGGAACTACGACCTGTAGCCTGTGAAAAGGAGACCCCAAACACAGTAAGTTAAACAAAATGAGAAGACAGAGAAATGTACAGCAGATGAAGGAGCAAGTAAAAAACCACAAGACCAAACAAATGAAGAGGAAACAGGCAGTCTACCTGAAAAAGAATTCAGAATGATAGTAAAGATGATCCAAAATCTCGGATATAGAGGGGAGAATATACAAGAAACATTTAACAAGGACCAAGAAGAACTAAAGAGCAAAGAAACAATAATGAACAACACAATAAATGAAATTAAAAACACTCTAGAAGGACTTAATAGCAGAATAACTGAGGCAGAAGAATGGATAAGTGACCTGGAAGACAAAATAGTGGAAATAACTGCTGCAGAGCAGAATAGAAGAAAAAGAGTTAAAAGAATTAAGGACAGTCTCAGAGACATCCAGAACAATATTAAACACACCAACATTCAAATTATAGAGGACCAAGAAGAAGAGAAAAAGAAAGGGTCTGAGAAAATATTTGAAGAGATTATACTCAAAAACTTCCCTAATAGGGGAGAGGAAATAGTCAATCAAGTCCAGGAAGCGCAGAAAATCCCATACAAGATAAATCCAAGAAGAAACGTGCCAAGTCAGATATTAATCAAACTATCAAAGATTAAATACAAAGAAAAAGTATTAAATGCAGCAAGGGAAAAGCAACAAATAACATGCAAGGGAATCCCCATAAGGTTTAAAGCTGATTTTTCAGCAGAAACTCTGCAAGCCAGAAGGGAGTAGCAGGACATATTTAGAGTGATGAAAGGAAAAAAACTACAACCAAGATTACTCTACCCAGCAAGGATCTCATTCAGATTTGACGGAGAAACTAAAACCTTTACAGACAACCAAAAGTTAAGAGAATTCAGCACCAGCAAACCAGCTTTACAACAAATGCTAAAGGAACTTCTCTAGGCAGGAAACACAAGAGAAGGAAAAGACCGACAAAAATAAACCCAAAACCATTAAGAAAATGGTAATAGGAACATACATATCGACAATTACCTTAAATGTAAATGGATTAAATGCTCCAACAAAAGACATAGGCTGGCTGAATGGATACAAAAACAAGACCTGTATATGCTGTCTACAAGAGAACCACTTCAGACCTAGGGACACATACAGACTGAAAGTGAGGGGATGGAAAAAGATATTCCATGCAAATGGCAACCAAAAGAAAGCTGGAGTAGCAATTCTCATATCAGACAAAATAGACTTTAAAATAAAGGCTATTACAAGAGATAAAGAAGGACACTACATAATGATCAAGGGATCAATGCAGGACAAAGATACAACAATTATAAATATTTATACACCCAATAGAGGAGTTCCTCAATACATAAGGAAAATGCTAACAGCCATAAAAGGGGAAATAGACAGTAACAGAATAATAGTGGGGGCTTTAACACCCCACTTTCAACAATGGACAGATCATCCAAAATGAAAATAAAGAAACATAAGCTTTAAATGACACTTTAGACCGGATGAAATCAATTGATATTTATAGGACATTCCATCCAAAAACAACAGAATAAACTTTCTTCTCAAGTGTTCATGGAACACTTTCCAGGACAGATCATATCTTGGGTCGCAAATCAAGCCTTGGTAAATTTAAGAAAATTGAAATCATATCAAGTATCTTTTCTGACAACGCTATGAGACTAGATATCAATTACCGGGAAAAAATCGGTAAAAAATAGAAACACATGGAGGCTAAAAAACACACTACTAAATAATCAAGAGATCATTGAAGAAATCAAAGAGGAAATCAAAAAATACCTAGAAACAAATAACAATGAAAACACAATGCTTCAAAACATATGGGATGCAGCAAAATCTGTTCTAAGAAGGAAGTCTATAGCAATACAGTACTACCTCAAGAAACAAGAAAAGTCTCAATTAAACAATGTAACCTTATACCTAAAGCAATTAGAGAAAGAACACACACCAAAAAAAACCCTCCAAAGTTAGCAGAAGGAAAGAAATCATAAAGATCAGATCAAAAATAAATGAAAAAGAAATGAAGGAAACAATAGCAAGATCAATAAAACTAAAAGTTGGTTCTTTGAGAGTGTAAACAAAATTGATAACACATTAGCCAGACTCATCAAGAAAAAAAGGGAGAAGACTCAAATCAACAGAATTAGAAATGAAAAAGAAGTAACAACTAACCCTGCAGAAATACAAAGGATCATGAGAGACTACTGCAAGCAACTCTATGCCAATAAAATGGACAACCTGGAAGAAATGGACAACTTTTTAGAAAAGTACATCCTTCCAAGACTGAATCAGGAAGAAACAGAAAATATGAACAGACCAATCACAAGCACTGAAATTGAAACTGTGATTTAAAATCTTCCAACAAACAAAATCCCAGGACCAGATGGCTTCACAGGTGAATTGCATCAAACATGTGGAGAAGAGAAAACATCTATTCTTTTCAAATTCTTCCAAAATATAGTAGAGGAAGGAACATTCCCTAACTCATTCTACAAGGCCACCATCACCCTGATACCAACAGCAGGCGAAGATGTCACAAAATAAGAAAACTACAGGCCAATATCACTGATGAACATAGATGCAAAGCCCTCAACAAAACACTAACAAACAGAATCCAACAGCACATTAAAAGGATCATACACCATGATCAAGTGGGGTTTATTCTAGGAATGCAAGGAATAAATATACGTGAATCAATGTGATACACCATATTAACAAAATGAAGGAGAAAAACCATATGATAATTTCAATAGATGTAGAAAAAGCTTTCAACAAAATTCAACACCATTTATGATAAAAACTCTCAAGAAACTGGGCATAGAGGGAAATTACTTCAACATAATAAAGGTCATATATGACAAACCCACAGCACACATCATTCTCAATGGTGAAAAACTGAAAGCCTTTTCTCTAAGATCCGGAACAAGACAAGGATGTCTACTCCCACCATTATTATTCAACATAGTTTTGGAAGTCCTAGCCATGGTAATCAGAGAAGAAAAAGAAATAAAAGGAATGCAAATTGGAAAAGAAGAAGTAAAACTATCACTGTTTGCAGATGACATGATACTATACATAGAAAATCCTAAAGATGTTACCAGAAAACTACTAGAGCTAATCAATGAATTTGGTAAAGTAGCAGGATACAAAATTAATGCAAAGAACTCTCTTGCATTCCTATACACTAATGATGAAAAATCTGAAAGTGAAATCAAGAAAACATTCCCATTTACCATTGCAACAAAGAGAATAAAATACCTAGGAATAAACCTACCTAAGGAGACAAAAGACCTGTATGCAGAAAATTGTAAGACACTGATGAAAGAAATTAAAGATGATACAAATAGATGGAGAGATATATCATGTTCTTGGATTGGGAGAGTCAACATTGTGAAAATGACTCTACTACCCAAAGCAATCTACAGAGTGAATGCAATCCCTATCAAACTACCACTGGTATTTTTCACAGAACTAGAACAAAAAAATTCACAATTTGTATGGAAACACAAAAGACCCCAAATAGCCAAAGCAATCTTGAGAAACAAAAATGGAGCTGGAGGAATCAGGCTCCCTGACTTCAGATTATACTACAAAGCTACAGTAATCAAGACGATAGGGTACTGGCACAAAACCAGAAATATAGATCAAAGGAACAGGACAGAAAGCCCAGAGATAAACCCATGCAAATACGGTCACCTCATCTTTCATAACGGAGGCAAGAATATACAATGGAGAAAAGACAGCCTCTTCAATAAGTGGTGCTGGGAAAACCGGACAGCTACATGTAAAAGAATGAAATTAGAACACTCCCTGACACCATACACAAAAATAAACTCAAAATGGATTAAAGACCTAAATGTAAGGCCAGACACTATAAAACTCTTAGAGGAAAACATAGGCAGAACATTCTATGCCACAAATTCTAGCAAGATCCTTTTTGACCCACCTCCTAGAGAAATGGAAATAAAAACAAAAATAAATAAATGGGACCTAATGAAACTTCAAAGCTTTTGCACAGCAAAGGAAACCATAAACAAGACCAAAAGACAACCCTATGAATGGGAGAAAATATTTGCAAATTAAGCAATTGACAAAGGATTAATCTCCAAAATATACAAGCAGCTCGTGCAGCTCCATATTAAAAAAAACAGTCAACCCAATCCAAAAATGGGCAGAAGGCCTAAATAGACATTTCTCCAAAGAAGATATACAGATTGCCAACAAACACATGAAAGGATGCTCAACATCACTAATCATTAGAGAAATGCAAATCAAAACCACAATGAGGTATCACTTCACACTGGTCAGAATGGCCATCATCAAAATATCTACAAACAATAAATCCTGGAGAGGGTGTGGAGAAAAGGGAACTCTCTTGCACTGTTGGTGGGAATGTAAATTGATACAGCCACTATGGAGAACAGTATGGAGGTTCCTTAAAAAACTAAAAACAGGACTATCATATGACCCAGCAATCCCACTCCTGGGCATATACCCTGAGAAAAACCATAATTCAAAAAGAGTCATGTACCACAATGTTCATTGCAGCACTATTTACAATAGCTAGGACATGGAAGTAACCTAAGTGTCCATTGACAGATGAAGGGATAAAGAAGATGTGGCACATATATACAATGGAATATTACATAAAAAGAAACGAAATCGAGTTATTTGTAGTGGGGTGGATTGACCTAGAGCCTGTCATATGGAGTGAAGTAAGTCAGAAAGAGAAAAACAAATACTGTATGCTAACACACATATATGGAATAAAAAAAATGGTTCTGATGAACCTGGGGCAGGATAGGAATAAAGACACAGATGTAGAAAATGGACTTGAGGACACATAGAGGAGGAAGCGTAAGCTGGGATGAAGTGAGAGAGTGGCATGTACATATATACACTACCAAAAGTGAAATAGATAGCTAGCGGGAAAGAGCTGCATAGCACAGGGAGATCAGCTCGGTGCTTTGTGACCACCTAGAGGAGTGGGATAGGGAGGGTGTGAGGGAGGCGCAAAAGGGAGGGAATATGGCGATATGTATATACATATAGCTGATTCACTTTGTTGTACAACAGAAATTAACACAACATTGTAAAGCAATTATAGTTCAATAAAGATGTTAAAATAAATAAAGTAAAATACTACTTTTCATTGACATTGCACCTGGTCACTCCAGAGCTCTGATGGAGATGTGCAATGGGATTTATTTTGTGTTCATGCTTGCTAACGTAGCATTCTTTCTGCAGCCCATGGAGCAAGGACTAATTTTAAATTTCAAGTCTTATTATTTAAGAAATACATTGCATAAGGCTATCACTGCCATAGACAGAGATTCTTCTGAGGGATATGGGCAAAGGAAATAGAAAATTTTTTGGAAAGGATTTACCATTCTAGATGTCATTAAGAATATTTATGATTCATGGAGAGAGGTCAAAATATCAACATTAACAGGTGTTTGGAAGAAGTTGATTCCAACCCTCATGGATGACTTTGAGAGTTTCAAGACTTCAGTGGAGGAACTATTGGCAGCTATGGTGGAAATAGCAAGAGAATTAGACATGAAGCCTGAAGATGTGACTGAATTACTCCAATCTCATGATAAAACTTTACAGATGAGGAGTTGCTACTTACAGATGAGGAAAGAAAGTGGTTTCTTGGATGGAATCCACTCCTGGTGAAGATGCTGTGAAGATTGTTGAAGTGATAGCAAAGATTTAGAAAATTACATAAACTTAGTTGATAAAGCAGTGGCAGGATTTGAGAGGACTGACAACAATTCTGAAAGAAGTTCTGCAGGTAAAATCGTATCAAACTGCACTGCAATGCTACAGATAAATCATTCATGAAAGGAAGAGTCAATTGATGCTGCAAACTTCATTGTTGTCTTATTTTAAGAAATTGCCACAGATACCTGCTACCTTCAGCAACCAGCACCTGATTAGTCAGCAGCCATCACCGTGGAGGCAAGATCCTCTACCAGCAAAAGGATTATGACTCACTGAAGGTTCAGATGATGATTAACATTTTTTAGCAATGAAGTATACTTTTATTTATTAAGGTATACATACTGTATTTTTAGCCATAATGCTATTTCACAGTTAGTAGACTATAGTATAGTGTAAAAATAACTTTTTTTATGCACTGGGAAACCAAAAAATTAGTGTGACTAACTTTATTGCAACATTCACTTTATTGTAGTGGTCTGGAACTGAACCCACAGTCTCTCTGAGGTATGCCTGTATATATATTATAAACATAACATTATGAAGCTTCAAAAAAAAATAAACCAAGCAGATTAGTTCATTTTGATAAGAAAGGGGGAGCGAGTGCTCTTCCTAGACACCAATAGAGTAGGAACACAATGGCCCAGAGGCATTAATAAATGGAAAAGAAGGACTTCCTTGTAGGAAGCCTCAATCATTTCAGTAAAGTAGGCCAGGAGATCAACTAATAAAACAGAAAGGTGGAGTTGGCGATTTGAAGACAACTGAAAACTTTTCAAAGGACCACTCTTGGAAATGGTGCAGAAGTCATTATACATTTTAAATGCAAGTGCCACCAAGTATGATCAAGGTCCCACTCAGATTTTTGACTCTCCAGAAAGATAAATAATTCTCATAATAATGGCTACAATCTATTGATTATTTACTCCATGCTCTACTCTAAGTGCTTTACCTGAGCAACTTCATTTTCATCTCAAAACAACCCTATGAAATAAATGGTATCATTATTTCCATTTTACAAATGAGGACACCGAGGTACAGAGTGTTTAATAGTAATCATCAAAGGCTACACAGCTAGGATGTAAGGAGTCATGATTCAAATTTAGCTAATCTGGTTTCAGAACCCAAGATTTTGACCACTGAGAGCTCTGACTCTGTTTTGAGGTCATAAACAGGTTTCAAAGTGGTATTTATTCTTAGAAGCAAGTAAAAAGAGTTTCAGAAGATTATACACATATCTGAGGAAAGCCAAATGGAAAGCACTGACCAGGGAAGTGTCTCTCACTGGCTACATCTATTGAGGCTTCCACCACGATCTGAAATGATGCTGTCATTTGATAGCAAATGGAATGTAAGTCAGTCTGTCACAGGAAGGTTTATACTACATTGGCCTATAGTTCTACAGATGAAAAGATGGTTTTAGTCTGTAGGGTATCATTTACTAGCAGGGTATTTTCAGCACTTCAGAGAATATCAATCAGGAATCACTGAAAGCTGAAATGTGCTTTCCTGAAGTGAGCAAGCTGGTACAATAATTCTTAAATCCTTTGTTGTCGGGAGGGAAATTTCTATGGGTTTCATCATAAAAATATTTTATACTACAGCTAGCAAAAAGCCCTATCAATCTAAGATCTAACAGTAGTATTTTATGGTTTGGTTGCTAGGTAATAAATGCACACTGAAAAATGCAGTTTGGAGGAAAAAATGCCTCAATAAAGAGAATTCCCCTAAGGTTTGGGATAACGATCTCAACTAATATTTTACATTAAATAAATCAAATACAGGAGTTCCTAAGAAAATTACAAAATTCATCACAGCTTTCCAGAAAACGTAATCTTTAGCATCTTTCCCTTTATTTATTCTAGCACCTTGCACAGTGCTTGACCTATAATAATTTGTCAATAAATAATTATCAAATAATGTCTGTTTCTATTTTGTAAATTCTAAACTGTATATGGACTACTAAATGAACATGGTTTTTGTTATGATATTTTTTTAAGATTTTTCTTCTTTTCCCATTAAAATTGTATGTACACCTGATAAGGTTATATGTATTTAATCGCCATTTGCATCTGAAAGTAGTGGATTTTTGTATGCAGGTAATGTTATTCAGTCATCAATTGATCAGGCTGACTTTGATACATAATAATTACTTTCTAGACAAATAATACCTTAAGGCCAAATTTCACATTTTAAAAACTCTCTGTAATTTATAGAATTCAAGAGACCATTAGAAAACGTGGTATAGAGAACAGGGGTCACAAAATCAAATATCTACAGGTGCCTGGAGGAAACAACACGAGTAAAGGGATGGGTGTGGAATGGGATAGGAATGGAGTTTCAATGGTTAATTGTAGGAGAGCCTGTCTAAAAAGGGTGGCTACTACTTGTGCCAAAGACCTTTGCCATGAGTGATTATTTTAAGAGGGATTCTAGAAGAGTTAATTTTAATGTTCAATCTCCTGATTTTTAAAAAAATGTTTCAACACATTCAATAAAATTTAAAACAGTATACAAGAAAAAAACACTCTTGGGAAACTAAGAGACAGGGCTGACAGTTACTTCTATGTATGAGTTCACAGCCCCTCTAAATTGAGGTCACAGTCTTGGCAGGTGAAGGTGTTGAAACTTACTCTTAAGTTTGTTATGACTTCTTTGTATTTGTTGAATCAACTCCTGTTTTTATAAAATGTTTTAATAAATTTCCTCATTTGCTTCTTATTGTAAATAAACTACACCCTGAAAGCCTGTAAAGAACATTCATAAAGATTGAAGCAGAGTTAAAGAATAAAAGCTATAGTCTTTCTTCTTAAAAAGAAAAACATGATTAATGCAATCCCACTATGGGCATATACAGATATGTGGGCAAATGCAAATACTGAAGAATCCTTGCATCCCTGGGAAAATCCCACTTGATCATGGTGTATGATCCTTTTAACGTGTTGTTGGATTCTGTTTGCTAGTATTTTGTTCAGGATTTTTGCATGTGCATTCATCAGTGATATTGGTCTATAATTTTCTTTTTTGTGATATCTTTTTTTGGTTTTGGTATCAGGGTGATGGTGTTGTCGAATGAATTTGGGAGTGTTCCTCCCTCTGCAATTTTTTTTAAAGAGTTTGAGAAGGATCAGTGTTAGTTCTTCTCTAAATGTTTGACAGAATTTGCCTGTGAAGCCATCTGGTCCTGAACTTTTGTTTGTTGGAAGATTTTTAATTATGGTTTCAATTTCATTACTTGTCATAGGTCTGTTTATATTCTCTAATTCCTCCTGGTTCAGTCTTGGACAACTGTACCTTTCCAAGAATTTGTCTGTTTCTTCATGGTTGTCCATTTTATTGGCATATAGTTGTTTGTAGTAGTCCCTTATAATCCTTTGTATTTCTGCAGTGTCAGTTGTGATTTCTCCTTTTTCATTACTAATTTTATTGATTTGCATCCTCTCCCTTTTTTTCTTGATGAATCTAGTTAAGGGTTTATCAATTTTGTTAATCTTCTCAAAGAACCAGCTTTTAGTTTTATTAATATTCATTTCTATTTCATTTATTTCTGCTCTGATCTTTATGATTTCTTTCCTTCTACTGACTTTGGGTTTTCTTTGTTCTTCTTTCTCTAGTTTTTTTAAGTGTAGGGTTAGATTGTTTGAGATTTTTCTTGTTTCTTGAGGTGAGATTGAATTGCTATAAACTTCCCTCTTAGAACTGCTTTTGCTGCATCCCATAGGTTTTGGCTCGTCGTGTTTTCATTGTTATTTGTTTCTATGTATTTTTTTAATTTCTTCTTTGATTTCTTCAGTGATATCTTGGTTATTTAGTAGTGCACTGTTTAGTCTCCATGTATTTGTGCTTTTTACAGTTTTTTTCCTGTAATTTATTTCCAATCTCATAACGCTGTGGTCAGAAAAGATGCTTCATACAATTTCAATTTTCTTAAATTTTCTGACGCTTGATTTGTGACCCAAGACATGATCTATCTTGGAGAACGTTCCATGTGCCATTGAGAAGAAAGTGTATTTTGCCACTTTTGGGTGGAATGTTCTATAAATATCAATTAAACCTATCTGGTCTATTGTGTCATTAAAAGCTTGTGTTTATTTACTTTCTGTTTGGATGATCTGTCCATTGGTGTAAGTGGGGTGTTAAACTCCCCCACTATCATTGTGTTACTGTCAATTTCTCCTTTCATGGTTGTTAGCATTTGCCTTATGTATTGAGGTGCTATGTTGCGTGCATAAACATTTATAATTGTTATATTTTCTTCTTGGGATGATTCTTTGATCATTATGTAGTGTCCCTCCTTATCTCTTGTAAGAGTCTTTATTTTAAAGTAGATTTTATCTGATACGAGTACTGCTACTCCAGATTTCTTTCGATTTCCATTTGCATGGAGAATCTTTTTCCATCCCTTCACTTTCATTCTGTGTGTGCCCCTAGGTCTAAAGTGGGTCTCTTGTAGACAGCATATACATGGGTCTTGTTTTTGTATCCATTCAGTCAGTCCGTGTCTTTTGCTTGGGGCATTTAATCCATTTACATGCAAGATTATCAATATATATCTTCCCATTACCATTTTCTTAATTGCTTTGCTTTTGTTTTTGTGGGTCTTTTTCTTCTCCTTGTTTCCCGCCTAGAGAAGTTTCTTTAGCATTTGTTGTAAAGCTGGTTTGGTGGTGCTGAATTCTCTTAGCTTCTGCTTGTTTGGAAGGCTTTTGACTTCTCCATCAAATCTGAATGAGATCCTTGCTGGGTAGAGTAATCTTGGTTGTATGTTTTTCTCTTTCATCGTTCTAAGTATATCCTGCCACTCCCTTCTGGCCTGCAGAGTTTCCACTGAAAAATCAGCTGATAACCTTATGGGGATTCCTTTGTGTTATTTTTTGTTTTTCCCTGCTTTTAATATTTTTTCTTTGAATTTAATTTTTGTTAGTTTGATTGATATGTGTCTTGGTGTGTTCTTCCTAGGGTCTATCTGGTATAGGACTCTCTGTGCTTCCTGGACTTGGGTGACTATTTCCTTTCCCATGTTAGGGAAGTTTTCACCTATAATCTCTTCAAATATTTTCTCAGACCCTTTTCTTTTTCTCTTCTTCTTCTGGGACCCCTATAATTTGAATGGTGGTGCATTTAGTGTTGTCTCAGAGGTCTCTGAGATTGTCTTCAATTCTTTTCATTCTTTTTTCTTTATTCCGTTCCTTGGCAGTTTTTTACAACATTTTGTCTTCCAGCTCGCTTATTCATTCTTCTGCCTCAGTTATTCTATTATTGATTCCTTCTAGTGTATTTTTTATTTGTTATTGTGTTGTTCATCTCTGTTTGTTCTTTAGTTCTTTAGATCTTCATTAAACATTTCTTGTTTTTTCTCAATCTGTGCCTCATTCTATTTCCAAGATTCTGGATCATCTTTACTATTGTCATTCTGAATTCTTTTTCAGGTAGATTGCTTATTTCCTCTTCATTTATTTGGTCTTGTAGGTTTTTACCTTGCTCCTTCAACTGTGACACAATTTTTTGCCTTTTTTTTTTTTTTAATGAGTGGGATTGTGTTCCTGTTTTACTGGTTGGCCTGAGGCTTCCAACCCTGGAGTTTGTAGGCTATTGGGTAGAGCTGGGTCTTGGTGCTGAGATGAGGAACTCTATGAGACCTCACTCTGATGAATATTCCTTGGGGTCTGAGGTTCTCTGTTAGTCCAGTGGCTCAGACTCAGAGCTCCCACCGCAGGAGCTTTGGCCTGACCCCCGGCTCATGAACCAAGATCCCCCAAACTGTGTAGGGTGGCAAAAAAAAAAAAAAAAAAGGAAGAAAAACAATAACAAAGTAAAAAGTAAAATTAGACTAGGAAACTAATAGATATGTTAGAAAGAATATAAAAATAAAAATATAGATGAATCAACAACCAGAAGGTACATCAGTACCATAATAGTAAAAAAAAGAGGAGGGAAAAGGAAAAGGAAAAAGAAAAAGGGGGGGGAAGGCCTTGGCTTTGGAGGGTGGAGCCTAAGCAAGGGTGAGGTTTGAGTGGTGGGTGGGGCCAATGCTCAGGACCCACAGGGCTGGAAAAGGCCCTGGGGGCTGTGGGGTGGGGTGGGGCTTAGGCTCAAGGAACAGAAGGGACCCAGGTGTGCCCCCCATCCCTTGTCTCAGAGGGCAGGGGACCTCACCTGGGAGCCCAGCAGGCTTCCTGGACTTGAATGGGCAGGGCAAACGCCCTCATATTCTCTCCTGCTCCTCCTGGAGGGCCCCTTCCACCAGCCTCTCCTGATCTCCCTGGCCTCCCTCCAGGACCCACGTGGCCTGGAGAGGGCTTTGGTGGGCAGGGGATCAGTCTGGGAGCTCAGCAGGCTCCCCGTGCCCGAGTGGGCCAGGCGATCGTCCTCCACTCCTCTCCCGCTCTTTCCAGAGAGTCCCTCCTGCCTGCCTCTCCTGATCTCCTGGCCGCAGGGGCACTGATCCTGTCTAGCCTCCAATTCTTCTCCCCCCTCAGTCCCCCTATGTCCTACTGGTTCATTTTAGGGTTCCACCCATCTCTTTGGTCATCAGAGTACCCCACCAGCTGCCGGCAGGCACCCTAGCTGTGGGGAGACGCTAACTCCGTGTCTTCCCACACCTCCATCTTGACTCAGCCTCTCAGTTTGTATTTATTTTGATTTAGCTTGTTAGTACTGATCTGGGGATAGATAATAGAGGAAAGGGAATATAAAACAAAAATTTAAAGATCAGAGAGATTGAATTTTGACATTTAGGAGAGTATAAGTTGTTCCAGGTTGAACAAATGGCTTATATGCTTGAATATATAAATTGAACACAGGTTTTGAAAAAATATTTAACAAAATCTAGTCCTCAACAGTGAAACACTTCATTAACCTGTTTACTGAATCAACAAAATGGAAGGCATGTCTGTATAAGTCATAAGTTAAATATTTGAATTGTAATAGCTCCTCTTATTAGGAAGCCAATGATTATCCCAGTACTTCCATATCCCCCAAACGGGCTTAATAATTCACAATGTCATACCTTAAAAATTAGTAGTATCATGCTTATGTCTTTTTTCTCTAGTACCAATCATTCAAAGTATGTCACCATACTATTTTTATTGTTACTTTCATTCATTTTAACACTTTGCTGATTTGCATGTAACACTTTAAGCAAAAACCCTAATAATATCTTGAAGAAATCTCATATAGACATTTTTCAAAAGAAACATTTTTAGAAGTATATGATGTATGGCCATATTCAAAAGCAACACGATATTTTAACATGCAATACGCTTGAAAAAGACTATTATATTTGTCACAAACTCTTGAACCAAATTACCTGGTTCAAATCTTGGCTCTATCACCTGTTAGCTTAGGCAGAAACAGCCTGTCTCTGTCTCAGTTCACTTTCTGTAGAGATAGTAACAGTTTTAAATGAGAAAATATTTGTAAGGTGTTTGGGACAGGCTATGTTGGCAGAAACAATTGAAGTTTTAAAACAAATCCAAAATCTAAACACTAATACACACAGAGTCCTGAATTGGAGAACAACACTACAATGGTATTTAAATAAAATGAACTTAAATAGTAATATTTCAATACTGATATGCTAGTTTTAAATTAAAACTTTATCTGTAATAGGTAAAATAACAATATACATAAAGTCTTAGAAAAATTAGAGGGGTTACAGGAATTTAAATTAGTCAGGAAAGTACTGAGTAGTGATCAGCTTTAAAATTCAGAATTGGATTTTTCCTTTGGTATATGAGGTCTGTGTTGGCCTGTTCCCATCAACTATGATGGAGTTTGGGAAGGGCACTGAGAGAGTCAAAGAAATTAAGTGCTAAATGTTTTTACAGCTGTAAAATAATAATAGTATCAGTAATGTATACAGGTGAAATTACATTATAATTTATGTTTTACTTTGATAATGTAAAATATAAGGCTGATAGCAAGGTTTTCTACGTCACGTGATGGTGCTTACCTCCATGTGCTCAGACACTCTACATTAAATAAAGAAAATAATGTCTGAAAGCTTCCAAACGCCAATGAGATACAAAATGATCTGCGCACAGGTTTGAAACCCAGTGTGATTTAACAAACAAGCCAACTCTACTTTACACATCTGATTATACTTTGGGGGAGAAAAATATGCATATGTATTTACAAGTAATGTAATTTGATGGCTATTTTCCTATTTCAGAGATATGGAATTTTTCCTTAAGCTAATTAAGAAAGATTGACAGGCTCTGCTCAGACTTTGAAATGATCAGTTTTCCTTTGAATTCAGTTATTGGTAGAAAAAAAAATGGTTTTAATAAACTCAGTGTGACTCTTAATTATAAGGGATGCTCTGCAGGTACGTTTCCATTCCGAGGGTAGGATTCCTCTAGAACACAGAGGTCAGATGTGTCTTTACAGAACAAAACCCCATAGATTAGTTTTCTCTTCTAATGCTTACTCAAGTCTGCTGCCTAGGACTTGGGAGCAAGTAGGGTCCTATGTAGGTTTGCTTGGTATTCATGTGCACTATATGAAGCAGTCATCTATTTTACAGCTGCATAAAACAGTACATGGATTTCATGATGCAGAAAAGCAGTAGTTTATTCCTCATTTTCCATCATGTAAATTTTTACTGAATAGATTTGCATGAAGAGTCACCCTCTCTTTAAAATACAAATGAAAAATGCCATCATTATACACTTTTCTCTTTCTAAGTCTTTCTTTGTCAGAAGCAAACATTTAAAGGAGAAAAGATGGAAGAACATTCTTTAGGGTAAAATTGCCAGGCAGCACTACAGCTAATTTTACATGCTGCAATAGTAAGGTTTATAGCGGGAATAGAGAAAAAAACAGGTACAGTTTGAAAATAGACCCTTTGTATTCATTAGAAAATGGAGAGAAAAATATTCCTCTTCCCTATAAACTAAGAATTGTGTATAAAATGGTTGGAGCATCCTCAACCTATAAAGATAGTTTATATATTCAAATCAAAGTAAAACTTTGTGAAAGAATCATAAAATACTTTCCTCAGAAGCAATAAATAGAAAAAGATCTGCAACAGACCAAAAACTGAAAGAAAAACCAATTGTCATATATATTAACTGAAATACTCTTTTTCCTTTTTTTAATTAATTTTTTTAAGTTGGAGTATAGTTGATTTACAATGTTGTGTTAGTTTCTGCTGTATCTTTTTCCTTTTATTATCAACTCTACTACTTTATATTAATTCATTTCCATCATTAGAGTCATTAATATTAGTGAAAAATGAATCTGATTTTGAGAAATATGTTAGAATTTCACACTTTTATTTCCTAGCAGGATGAAGTTACAGAATACCTGTAATCAAAAAAAGACTTATTTTTTAATCTGGCTTGGCTACAGGTGTTTGGAATATTCAAAGATACATATCACACATAAAAGTTTGAATTTTACATACTAACATAGTATGTGATCAGTGCCAAATGATCTGACAAAAATATGTGGTTATAGGATATACAAGATAGTGCTTTGAGATTATTTTAATGTTTTCAAAGACAACCTCTTAAAGAACTTGTATTAAACTTTGAAGAAGAGATACGGAGCAAATAAAAAAGGTGCATTTAAAAAAGAAAGTATGCTAAGACTTAAGTTTCTCAACCATTTGGGACGGGATAATTATGTATTATGGGTGGCTGTCCTGTGTGTTATAGGATGATTAGCTGCATTTCTATACTCTACATCCAAGATGCTGGTAGCACATTTCATTCTTTGCAGTGACAACCAAAACTATCTCCAGATATTGCTAAATGTCCCTGGGGGAGAGGAGAATCATCCCTTGTTGAGAACCCCTGAATAATGGGGATACAAAGTTACATAATGGGATAAAGGATAAGGAAACCAATATTGAAGCACCAAGTTTAGGATAGATTTATGGAGGGCCTACATGATCAGGCTAAGGAGTTTGCAAATCTTATAAACAGTGGGAAACTCTGAAAGTTTCTAAGTAATAAACTAACATAATGTACATTAACACTGTAAGAATATAAAATTTATACTTGTGTGCATAATGGCATATTGTAGGGATAATAGAACATTAGGAGATCAGTGAGCAGGTTAGACAGTTATCTTAATATGGAATAACAAGAACAAGAACTAAGATGACAACAATGAAAAGAAGTAGGGGACTTGGAAGCATTGCAATAAAACATTGCAAGGAACAAATGATGTAGCCTATGTCCTACCCAGCTTGTAGAACTGGAGGACCCTCAACACTGAAAGTCAAAATAGTATATTATAGAAAAGCCTGGAATTCTATGCTAGATATGGGTTTGTACCACCTAGGCCTGTATAAGTTTGCTCAGTCTGCTGTAACAAAATACCACAGGCTGGGTGGCTTAGTAGCAGGAATTTATTTTCTTACAGTTCTGGAGACTAGAAGTCCACAATCAAGGTTCAGGCCCATTTAATTTCTGGAGAAGGCTCTTTTCCTGGCTTGCAGAGGGCTATGTTCTCACTATTTCTCACATGGCCTTTATTCAGTACATGTGCAGGGGGATAGTAAGCTCTCTGGTGTCTCTCTTATAAGAACAGTAATCCTATTGGGTCAGGACCTCACCCTTATGACCTCATTTAACCTTAATTACTTCCTCAGAGGTCCAACCTCCAAATAAAACCAAACTGGGGTTTAGGGCTTCAACATATGAGTGTTGAGAGATCACAAGCATTAAGTTAATAAGAGTTTCTGTTATTGGATCAAGGGCTTAAAATCCTCCATGTCATATAACAAGGAAATCAAGATCTCTAGAGGAAATATAATAAATATAAAAGCATAAACTTCAGACGACATAAAAAATGAACTCAAAATGAATCAAAGACAAATGTAAGAGCTAAAACTATGAAACATTTAGAAGAGAATGTAGTCATGAAATTTCATCATATGGAATAGGCAACTTTTTCTTTTATATGACACCAAAAGCACAAGCAAGCAAAGTACATAAATTAGACTTCATCAAAATTTCAAAAGTTTGTGTTTCAAGAAACAGTATAAGAAATTGAAAAGGCAACCCACAGCATGGGAGAATATATAAAGAACTCTTAAAACTCAAATATAAAAAGTCAACTAAGTCGAGAGAGAATATCAAGATGGCAGAGTAGGAGGACACTGAGCTCACTTCCCCCATCTCAAAAAAAAGTCTAAGTATGGAGCGGTTCTCACTGAAAACAAACTGGAGACTGGAAGAAAGAATTTTATAAAACCAAGGCTATCAAGAAAGATCCACATGCAGTCAAGTAGGAAAGGAAGAGAAGCAATTAGGTCTGTACCTTTTACCCTGGGAGGGAACACAAGAAGAGGAAAGGGGTTACACAGGCTCAGAGATGCTCCCCAGGGAGTGAGTGGTTCAAACCACATATTGGGCACCTCAGCCCTGTGGTGGGACCCTGGGAAGGTGAGTCCTCTTAGCTGATTTGAAAACCAGTGAGCCTAAAAGGAGGGCTCTAAGAAACCTAGGCTCCACTCATGAAGAGCATGCATACACTTGCTTACTCCCCGTAACAAGATGGGGAAAGCTGCCTGAAACTGCCTGGGACTCTGGCTGGCTTCCCATGACCTCCTCACCACGTGCCCCAGGCCACACTGAGCGCCCACTCTGGCCCCTCTTGTGCTCATGCAGCTTAGCACTAGAGTAAAGGCTGCCAATGCCAAGGAAGATGTGTAGTTATGCGGGATAAAGTCAGTTTGACCTGCCACTGCATCTGAATGGGGGCAAGGGCAGGCATTACTAGCACTCACAAAGGTGGTAGATTGGAAGCATTCCTGAACTCTGAATGGTGTGCTGGGACCATCCCAGTGCAAACCCTGGCTCACAATAGGGACATGCTCTGACATCTATTGCTCCAGCACTGCTCCCTCTTATGGCAAACGTACTGATTCTGGGAGCCAGGTAAGCACACACTTAGATGAAATAGAATCAGATTCAACCTGACGTTCAGGGCTGCTTCTGCTCCTGCACTTTGGGATTCCACCTCATCACCCACTGAGCATAGGGGAAGCCCAGGCTCACACCTGGCTTTGGCTCTAGCCACTCCATCTCCTGCCCTACCTCCCACCAAGGTGATAGCTGTCAGCATACACTGAGGGAAGATGTGACCTACAGTCACTTCAGATCCAACTCTCCCACAAAAGCCACTGGGCACACGTACCTGCATAGGGAAGCATCCACGCACGGATATACCTTCAAGATGGGGGAAAGTTAATTGTTTCACTTAAATTCATAGAGACAGAGAACGTTTATTAACTGAGAAGACAGAGAAATCTGTTTCAAAGAAAACAACAAGAAAAAAAATCCCTGAAAAGACAACTAATGAGACAGGGATAAACAATTAACCAGATAGTGTTCAAAGCATTAGTAATAAGAATGCTAAGTGAACTAGGGAAAAGAATAGATGAACACAGTGAGAATTTTTAACAAGGAACTAGAAAATATAAAAAAAGAACCACTCAGACCTGAAGAATACAATAACTAAAATGAAAAACACACTAAAAGGAATTAACAGCAGACTAGGTGATACAGAAGACTGCATAAGTGATCTGGAAGGTAAAATAATGGAAATCATCCAATCAGAACAGCAAAAAGAAAAACAAGTTTGAAAAATGAGAACAGCTTAAGAACCTCTGGAACAACATCAAGAACACTAATATTCACATAATAAGGGTCTCAGAAAAAGGAGAGAGAGAGATAAAAGCTTTGAAAAGGTATTTGATGGAGTTATAGCTGAAAACTTCCTGAACTTGAAGAAGGAAACAGATATCCAGGTACAGGAAGCACAGAGTCCCAAACAAGATGAACACGAAGAGACCCAAACCAGAATATATCATAGTTAAAATAGTAAAAATGAAAGATAAAAAGAGAATTCTAAAAGCACAAGAAAAGAGTCACATACAAGGGAGCCCTATTAAAACTATCAGATTATTTTTCTGCAGAAACTTTGCAGGCCAAAAGGGAGTGGCGTGATATATTTAAAGTGCTGAAAGGGAAAAACCTATAACCAAGGATACTCTATTCAGCAAGATTATCATTCAGAATTGAAGGAGAGATAAAGAACTTCTCAGACAAGTAAAAAATTAAAGAGTTCATCAATACAAAGCTGACCCTATAAGAAGTTTTAAAACGTTGTCTCTAAGTGGAAAAGAAAAGACTATGGTAAGAAGAGTTTATAGGAAAGGAAAAATCCCACTAGTAAATGCAAATACATAGTAAAGACTATGGATCAACCACTTAAATAAGCTATACAAAGATTTAATCTATACAAAGATTAAAAGACAAAAACTGTAAAATCAACTATAACTACAACAAAGAGCTGAGGGATAGACATGAAGATGTAAAACATGATGTCAATAACACAAAATGTAGGCCTTTCCTGGTGGCACAGTGGTTAAGAATCTGCCTGCCAAAGAAGGGCAGACGGGTTTGATCCCTGGTCTGGGAAGATCCCACATGCGGCAGAGTAACTAAGCCCACGCGCCACAATTACTGAAGCCTGCACACCCCAGAGCCTGCGCACCATAACTACTGAGCCCACATGTCAAAACTACCGAAGTCCATGCACTCCAGGACCCGTGTGCAGCAACTACTGAGCCTGCATGCTGCAACTACTAAAGCCCACATGCTCTAGGGCTTGCATGCCATGACTACTGAGTCCTGTGCACTCTAGGACCCACATTCTGCCACTACTGAGCCCATGTGCCACAACTACTGAAGCCTGCATGCTCTAGGGCCCGTGTGCCACAATTACTGAGCCTGCATGCTGCAACTATTGAAGCCCGCATGCCTAGATCCAGTGCTCTGCAACAAGAGAAGCGACCACAATGAGAAGCCCATGGGCCACAAAAAAGAGTAGCCCCTGCTTGACAAAACTAGAGAAAGCCCATGTGTAGCAACAAAGACCCAATGCAGCCAAAAATAAATAAACAAACAAATAAATAAATGGGAGGGAATCTTCAGATGGTGGAGGAGTAAGACGTGGAGATCACCTTCCTCCCCACAAATACATAAAAAAATACATCTACATGTGGAACAACTCCTACAGAACACCTAATGAACACTAGCAGAAGACCTGACTTGGGCAAGAAAATTCCCACGTACCTGGGTAGGGCAAAAGAAAAAAGAAAAAACAGAGACAAAAGAATAGAAACAGGAACCGCACCTCTGGGAGGGAGCTGTGAAGGAGGAAATGTTTCCACACACTAGGAAACCCCTTCACTGGTGGAGATGCGGGGTGGGTGGGTGGGGGAGCTTCAGCGCCATGGAGGAGAGCACAGCAACAGGGGTGCAGAGGGAAAAGCAGAGAGATTCCCGCACAGAACTCACCAGCCCGAGAGGCTTGTCTGCTCACCCGCCGGGGTGGGCAGGGCTGGGAGCTGAGGCTCGGGCTTCGGAGGTCAGATCCCAGGGAGTGGACTGGGTTGGCTGCGTGAAGACACCCTGAAGGGAGCTAGTGTGCTACAACTAGCCAGGAGGGAGTTCAGGAAAAAGTCTGGACCTGCCGAAGAGGCAAGAGACCATTGTTTCGGGGTGCGTGAGGAGAGGGGATTCCTTCCACGTGAGTCTACAGAAGGCAGAGAACTGCCTAAGTGAGCTCCAGAGACAGGCGTGAGCTGCAGCTATCAGCTAGGACCCCAGAGACAGGCATGAAGTGTTAACACTGCTGCCGCTGCCACCAAGAATCCTGTGTGCAAGCACATGTCATTACCCACAGTCCCCCTGGGAGCCTGTACAGCCTGCCACTGCCAGGGGCCCGAGATCCACGGACAACTTCCCCGGGAGAATACGGCGTGCCTCAGGCTGTTGCAATGTCATGCCCGCCTCTGCTGCCACAGGCTTGCCCCACATTCCAATTATGATCACTGTACCCCTCCTTCTCCCCTGGCCTGATAGAGCAATAGAGTCATAATCAGCCACTGCTTTAACCCCCTCCTGTCTGGGCAGGAACAGACACCTGAGGGCGACCTACGTGCAGAGGTGGGGCTGAAACCAAAGCTAAGCCCCAGGAGCTGTGTGAACAAAGGAGAGAAAGGGAAATTTCTCCCAGCAGCCTCAGGAGCAGTGGATTAAATCTCCACAATCAACTTGATGTACCCTGCATCTGTGGAATACCTGAATAGGCAATGAGTGTTCCCAAAATTGAGGCATTGGACTTTGGGAGCAACTGTAGACTTGTGGTTTGCTGTCTGTGACTGATTTGTTTCTGATTTTTATGTTTATCTTAGTTTAGTTTTTAGTGCTTGTTATCATTGGTGGATTTGTTTATTGGATTGTTACTCTCTTTTTTAAACTATTTTTTAAATTATTTTATTTTAATTTTTCTTCCTTTTCTTCAGAGCCATGTGGCTGACATGGTCTAGGTGCTCTGGTCGGGTGTCACACCTGAGCCTCTGAGGTAGGAGAGCTGACTCCAGGACATTGAACCACGAGAGACCTCCTGGCTCCATGTAACATCAATCAACAAGATCTCTTCCAGAGACCTCCATCTCAAAACTAAGACCCAGCTCCACCCAATGGCCAGCAAACTCCAGTGCTGGATGCGCTATGCCAAACAACTAGCAAGACAGGAACACAACCCCACCCATTAGTAGAGAGGCCGCCTAAACTCATACTAAGCTCACAGACACCCCAAAACACACCACCAGACACAGCCCTGCCCACCACAGAGACAAGATCCAGCCCCACCCACCAGAGCACAGGCACCAATCCCCTCCACCAGGAAGCCTACACAAGCCACAGAACCAACCTCATCCACTGGGGGCAGACATTAATAATAACAGGAACTACAAACCTATAGCCTGTGAAAATGAGAACCCAAACACAGTAAGTTAAACAAAATGAAAAGACAAAGAAATATGCAGCAGGTGAAGGAGCAAGATAAAAAGCCACCAGACCAAACAAATGAAGAGGAAATAGGCAGTCTACCTGAAAAAGAATTCAGAATAATGAGAGTAAAGATGATCCAAAATCTCGGATATAGAGGAGAGAAAATATAAAATATGTTTAACAAGGACCTGGAAGAACTAAAGAGCAACCAAACAATGATGAACAACAAAATAAATGAAATTAAATATTCTCTAAAAGGAACCAATAGCAGAATAACTGAGGCAGAAGAACGCGTAAGTGACCTGGAAGATAAAATAGTGGAAATAACTCTGACAGAACAGAATAAAGGAAAAAGAGTAAAAAGAATTGAGAACAGTCTCAGAGACCTCTGGGACAACATTAAATGCACCAACATGTGAATTATAGGGGTCCCAGAAAAAGAAAAGAAACAGAAAGGGACTGAGAAAATATTTGAAGAGATCATAGTCGAAAACTTCCCTAACATGCGAAGGAAATAGTCAATCAAGTCCAGGAAGCACAGAGAGTCCCATACAGGATAAATCCAAGGAGAAACACGCCAAGACACATACTAATCAAACTATCAAAGATTAAATACAAAGAAAAAATGTTAAAAGCAGCGAGGGAAAAGCAACAAATAACAGGCAAGGGAATCCCCATAAGCTTAAAAGCTTATTTTTCAGCAGAAACTCTGCAAGCCAGAAGGGAGTGGCAGGACATATTTAAATTGATGAAATGGAAAAACCTTCAACCAAGATTACTCTACCCAGCAACGAATTCTTCAGATTCAACAGAGAAATTATAACCTTTACAGACAAACAAAAGCTAAGAGAATTCAGCACCACCAAACTAGCTTTATAACAAGTACTAAAGGAACTTCTCTAGGCAGAAAACGCAAGAGAAGGAAAAGACCTACAATAACAAACCCAAAACAATCAACAAAATAGTAATAGGAAGATACATATCGATAACTACCTTAAATGTAAATGGATTAATTGCACCAGCCAAAAGACATAGACGGGCTGAATGGATACAAAAACAAGACCCACATATATGCTGTCTACAAAAGACCCACTTCAGACCTAGTGACAAATACAGACTGAAAGTTAGGAGATGGAAAAAGATATTCCATGCAAATGGCAACCAAAAGAAAGCTGGAGTAGCAATTCTCATGTTAGACAAAACAGACTTTAAAATAAAGGTTATCTCAACAAAGAAGGACACTAAATAATGATCAAGGGATCAATCCAAGAAGGAGATATAACAATTGTAAATATTTACGCACCCAACATAGGAGCTCCTCAATACATAAAGCAAATGCTAATAGCCATAAAAGGGGAAATCAGCAGTAAAACAATAATAGCAGGGGACTTTAACACCCCACTTTCACCAATGAACAGATAATCCAAAATAAAAATAAGGAAACACAAGCTTTAAATGACACTTTAGACAAGATGGACTTAATTGATATTTATAGGATACTCCATCCAAACAACAGAATACACCTTGTTCTCAAGTGCTCATGGAACAGTCTCCAGGACAGATCACATCTTGGGTCACATATCAAGCCTCAGTAAATTTAAGAAAACTGAAATCGTATCAAGTATCTTTTCCAACCACATCACTATGAGACTAGGAATCAATTACAGGAAAAAAATGGTAAAAAATACAAACACATGGAGGATAAACAGTACGCTACTAAATATCCAAGAGACCACTGAAGAAATCAAAAAATGCCTAGAGGGAAATGACAATGAAAACACAACAACCTGAAACCTATGGGATGCAGCAAAAGCATTTCTAAAAGGGAAGTTTATAGCAATACAATACTACCTCAAGAAACAAGAAAAATCTCAAATAAACATTACACCTAAAGCAATTAGAGAAAGAAGAGGAAAAGAAACCCAAAGTTAGAAGAAATCATAAATATCAGATCAGAAATGAAAAAGAAATGAAGGAAACAATAGCAAAGATCAATAAAACTAAAAGCTAGTTCTTTGAGAAGGTAAACAAAATTGATAACCCATTAGCAAGAGTCATCAAGAAAAAAAGGGAGAAGACTCAAATCAATAGAATTAGAAATGAAAAAGGAGAAGTGACAACTAACCCTGCTGAAACACAAAGGATCATGAGAGACTACTACAAGCAACTCTATGCCAATAAAATGGACAACCTGGAAGGAATGGACAAATTCTTAGAAAAGCACACCCTTCCAAGACTGCAGGAAGAAATAGAAAATATGAACAGACCAATCACAAGCACTGATATTGAAACTGTGATTAAAAATCTTCCAACAAATAAAAGCCCAGGACCAGATGACTTCACAGGCGAATTCTATCAAACATTTAGAGAAGAGCTAACATCTAACCTTCTCAAACTCTTCCAAAATACAGCAGAGGGAGGAACACTCCCAAGCTCATTCTACGAGGCCACCATCACCGTGATACCAAAACCAGACAAACCACAAAATAAGAAAACTACAGGCCAATATCACTGATGCACATAGCTGCAAAAATCCTCAACAAAATACTAGCAAACAGAATCCAACAGCACATTAAAAGGATCATACACCATGATCAAGTGGGGTTTATTCCAGGAATGAAAGGAATAAATATATGCAAATCAATGTGATACACCATATTAACAAACTGAAGAATAAAAACCATATGATCATCTCAATAGATATAGAAAAAGCTTTTGATAAAATTCAACACCCATTTATGATAAAAACTGTCAAGAAAATGGGCATAGAGGGAACTTACTTCAACATAATAAAGGCCATATATGACAAGCCCACAGCCAACATTGTTCTCAAAAGTGAAAAACTGAAACCATTTCCTTTAAGATCAGGAACAAGACAAGGTTGCCCACTCTCACCAGTATCATTTAACATAATTTTGGAAGCCCTAGCCATGGCAATCAGAGAAGAAAGAGGAATGCAAATTGGAAAAGAAGAAGTAAAACTATCACTGCAGATGACGTGATACTATACATAGAAAATCCTAAAGATGTTACCAGAAAACTACTAGAGCTAATCAATGAATTTGGTAAAAGCACAGCATACAAAATTAATGTACAGAAATCTCTTCATTCCTATACATTAATGATGAAAAATCTGAAAGAGAAATTAAGGAGACACCCCCATTTACCACTGCAACAAAAAGAATAAAATACCTGGAATAAACCTACCTAAGGAGACAAAAGAACTGTATGCAGAAAACTATAAGACACTGATGAAAGAAATTAAAGATGATACAAACAGATGGAGAAATATACCATGTTCTTGAATTGGAATAAACAACTTTGTGAAAATGACTATACTATTGAAAGCAATGTACAGATTCAATGCAATCCCTACCAAACTACCAGTGGCATTTTTCACAGGACTAGAAAAACAGTTTTTTAAGTTTGTATGGAAACACAAAAGACCCCAAATAGCCAAAGCAATCTTAAGAAAACCAGAGCTGGAGGAATCAGACTCCTTCACTTTGGACTACTCTACAAAGCTACAGTAATCAAGACACTATGGTACTGGCACAAATAGAGAAATACAGATCAATGGAACAGGATAGAAAGCCCAGAGGTAAACCCACAGAAATATGGTCACCTCATCTTTGATAAAGGAGGCAAGAATATACAATGGAGAAAAGACAGCCTCTTCAATAAGTGGTACTGGGAAAACTGGACAGCTACATGTAAAAGAATGAAATTAGAACACGCCCTAATACCATACAAAAAATAAACGCAAAATGGATTAAAGAATTAAAAGTAAGGCCAGACACTATATACTCTTGGAGGAAAACATAGGCAGAACACTCTCTGACATAAATCACAGAAAGGTCCTTTTTTACCCACCTCCTAGAGATATAGAAATAAAAACAAAAATAAACAAATGGGACCTAATGAAAATTAAAAGCTTTTCCACAACAAAGAAAACCATAAACAAGATGAAGAGACAACCCTCAGAACGGAAGAAAATATTTGCAAACAAAGCAACTGACAAAGGATTAATCTCCAAAATATACAAACAGCTCATGAAGCTCAGTATCAAAAAAAGAAACAACCCAATCCAAAAATGGGCAGAAGACCTAAACAGACATTTCTCCAAAGAAGATATACATGTTGCCAACAAACACACGAAGGAATGCTCAACATCACTAATCATTAGAGAAATGGAAATGAAAACCCCAATGAGGTATCACCCCACACCAGTCAGAATGGCCATCGTCAAAAAATCTACAAACAATAAATGCTGGAGAGGGTGTGGAGAAAAGGGAACCCTCTTGCACTGTTGGTGGGAATGTAAGTTGATACAGCCACTATGGAGAACAGTATGGAGGTTCTTTAAAAAACTAAAAATAGAACTACCATACGATCCAGCAATCCCACTACTGGCATATACCCTGAGAAAACCATAATTCAAGAAGAGTCATGCACCACAATGTTCATTGCAGCTGTATTTACAATAGTCAGGACGTGGAAGCAACCTAAGTGTCCATCGACAGATGAATGGATAAAAAAGATGTGGCACATATATACAATGGAATATTACTCAGCCATAGAAAGAAACGAAATTCAGTTATTTGTAGTGAGGTGGATGGACCTAGCGTCTGTCATACAGACTGAAGTAAGCCAGAAAGAGAAAGACAAATACTGTATGCTAACACATACATATGGAATCTAAAAAAAAAAATGGTCATGAAGAACTTAGGGGCAAGGTGGGAATAAAGATGCAGATCTAGTAGAGGATGGACTTGAGGACATGGGGAGGGGGAAGGGTAAGCTGGGACAAAGTGAGAGAGTGGCATGGACATATATACACTACCAAATATAAAATAGATAGCTAGTGGGAAGCAGCTGCATAGCACAGGGAGATCAGCTCAGTGCTTTGTGACCACCTAGAGGGGTGGGATAGGGAGGGTGGGAGGGAGGGAGACACAAGTGGGAAGAGATATGGGGACATATGTATATGAATAACTGATTCACTTTGTTATAAAGCAAAAACTAACACACCATTGTAAAGCAATTATACTCCAATACAGATGATAAAAAAAAAAACAACCCCGTGAAATATTAGTTTAACACTCACTAAGATGGCTATAATCAAAATGGCAGATGATGAGTATTGAGAAGGTGGAGAAACTGAAACCCTCAAATAGTTTGGCTGTTCCTTATATAGTTAAATGTAGTGAGGTACCAAATGGCTTAGGATTTTTACTCTTAGTTATATACTCAAGTTATATACTCAAGATGTATATAAAAACATACATCTAAAAAAAACCTGTACATCAATGTTCATAGCAGCATTACTCATAACCTCCATAATAATAGACCCTTATGTCCATCAACTGACAAATGGATAAACAAATGTGGTATATCTATACAATGGAGTATTATTCACACATGAAAAGGAATGAAGTACTGGTACATGCTATATCATTGATGATCCTTAAAAATATTATGCTAACTGAAAGAAGCCAGACACAAAGGAGCACATATTGTAGGGCTTCATTTATATGAATTGTCCAGAATACACAAATTAATAGTGACAGAAAGGAGATTAGTGGCTGCCAGGTGTTGGGGATTTGGGGGAATGGGGAGTGACTGCTAATGGGTAGAGTGTTATGAAAATGTTCTGGGATTAGACTGTGTTGGTGGTTGTACAATTTTGTTAATATACTGACATCATTGAATCAAATACTTTAGAAGGATTAATTTTATGGTATGTGAATTATATATCAGTAAAGATTATATGAGAAAATATGGAGGCAAAATAAAGACGTCTTAAGAAAGAACAAAAACAAAAAAGCATAATGGAAAAATCTTAATAGAAATTGAGTGACTATGCAATGCTTTATGCTATTTGCTTTTTGCCTTTGTTAATCAATGTGGAAGAAATTCCTGGTTCTTCCAAATATTTTCCATTCCCCCATATACAATGATGAATTATATATTACAAATGTACAATGCTAATAAACCTTTTGAAATAAAAACCAGATTTATAATTCACCTTGGATTTTAAAGCCTAAAACAGATTTCATTTGTAGGGATAATTAAATGCAAGAGTACAATCTTTAGTTACAATGTATCATTACTTGTTACTATAAAACTGTTCATAAATTTACTACATTATACTTCCTGAGATGGGCCACTGGAATGAATTGTGTTTTCAGTATGAGGAAGAAATCTAAAATCCCTGCATTTAATTCCAGGTTTCTGCTCACAATTGGCCTCCAATTTTCCAGTAATCCCTGCCAATTTATTCAATAAGCAAAACTTGAATTAATTTTACTGTCTGGCTTCTTACTGCACTTAGAAGGAAACAAATATCAGTTATGTTCCATAAAGCCTCTGCACCCTGACCTCTTTTTGTACCTGTTTTATGCTCACCTCTCTTGTACCACTCTCCTCTTTGCTGTCTTTTCTTTAGCCACATAGTTCTTCAGTTTTGCCTATAAGAGATCCATGATTCTAACTTCTTTATTAAGGTTATGGCATTAGGCTAGTTGGATTAATCCAACACAACAACCTATGAGCCAAGTTACCCGTGTATGTAACAGTTTGTCCTTCAAGAACAGTGAAGGCATTATCCTAATTACCTAATAGAGGGATACATATGTCATCTTGGTTCCCTGCCTCTCTTTCCCTCTCACAAGCTTATTCAGTCAGATTCCAAATCGATGTGCTCCAAGTGTTTGGAGGTTTGAAGAGAGTGAAAGTCACATAGAACTGTCTCTGTAGAGATTTTGGTAAAATGTCAGTGAAAGACAAATATGAGAAGCTGTTGGTACTTTGGAGGAGTATTGTTCAGATCCAGAAAATGCATATAGTTTTAAACTTAATTAAAAGAGGTAAAATACCTAACTCAAAAGGCTGTTGTGAGAAGAAAATGAGATCATATAATAAATAATGACAAATCAACATTGAACTGCAGATGCTGAACAACTAGGACTCTCACTGACTGCTGGAGCAAGTACACTAGTCTAGAGTAATTTTCATTTGTGAATAACTTTACAGTGTAGATGTTCAGAATCACTCAGTGTAAACCACACGTGCTGAAAACACACACACATAAAAGGTTCTGCTGAATATGTACTGCAATAAAACCTTTGAAGAGGTATGAATGAGACCATTTTCTGGTTGTAGAATACTTAAAATGGTATTAAGTGTGGTTAATAATTACTCCATAAAGGGGGAAATTATTCCCAAGGCTACATCTGTTCCAGAGTCCACGCGGTGTTCCAGATGCATCAGCAGCTGTATCAGCTGCCAGGACACATTTCCTCACAATTTCCACTCCTTCTACACTCTGGTTTACCGGTAATAGAAGTGTTAAATATGAAGAAAAGGTATTATGCAGTTTAATTAAACATATAAAATTCTTATTTTGGTTCTGACAGAGGAGATTTATATATTTAACAGATCTTGTGCAGATTTGGGGTCCCTGAGGTACAGTTGACTTTTTTAAAGTAGGACAGATGAATCAACAACCAAGTGTAAGGTTTTGCCAAATAGAAACATTTTTTTCATCATATTGTGCTTATAGTTCATTAAATGGTAAGAAAACAGCCTGCTAGTTGTCATTGTATGATCCTATATGTATGAGAAATCAAAGGTTGCTCTTCATACGAAAATCAACAAAAATTCCAATATAAAAATAATTTTTAAATGACTACAGCTCTATTATTCTATTCTAAAGACAAGCTCAGCAATGCCATTTGCTTTTCCTTTTTCATACCAAAAACGTGGAGAGATATGCACTTTAAGGCAAGTACTGTTTTGATTTTATAAATCTGTGTTACTCCAACTCGTCTTTTATAATTTTGTGCTTTCTCAAAGAACTAGAGAGGAATATTGTGTTGTCTAGCAGTGCAGACATAAGTATGCAGTATAAATATGTGGTAAATTTACATTTCTGGATCCAAGCAAAGTTTTGCAGAGGTGCTTTTTTTCTGGCCTTAGCTGCAAACAGTATTCAGGTCCTGCGAAGTGCTTTTTTGTTCTTTGTAATTCCTTATAGACCAAGACTAGCAGTTTATACATTTTCTCTAAATTTATAATATCTTTCCCTAAAGTGCACATTTAATAAATGCCTTGAATCTATGCATATTTTGGAATAGTCAGCACATGTAGTTATAACTTAGATTTACTCTTAATTTGTCCTGCCCTCTTCATCCAACCATCTAACCATCCATCCATCCATCCAACATTTACTGAGTACCTACTCAGTGCCAGGCACTGTTCCATGTGCTTGGAGTGTATCAGAGAAGAAAGAAAGACCTCTGCTCTTGGGGAGCTTACATTCTAGATAATGCAGAGATAGTAAAAACTAAATATAATGAGAAAATTATAAAATATGTTAGAAGATGATAAATTCTGTAGGAAAAAAAAGTATAAGTAGAGCAGGACAAGTGGATTTACAGGTTCTGGAATAGAGTGGATGGAACAAATGTGGTATTAAATAGTGTAGTAAAGGTAGGCCTCATTGAGAAGATTTGAGCAAAGACTTGAAGTAAGTGTGGGAGCTAGACAAACAGCTATTAGTGACAAGAGCATTCTAGGCACAGAGGAGAGCAGAAGCTGGTCCTGTATATAGGAGTTTGCTTGGTGGGCTTCAGGAAGTTCTTGGAGACCAGCGTGGCTGCAGTGTTGAGAGCAAGCAAAAGAGAAAGAGAAAAGGAAGTCAGAGCAGTAATGCAAGCCCAGTGACCTAAAGATTTAGACGGTATTTTAAGGACTTTAGAGGAAAGGCTAAAGGCTAAGGACTTTGTGAGGAAATGGCCAGCCATTGTAGTTTATTTTTTTTTTTTATTTATTTATTTTTTGGTACGCGGGCCTCTCACTATTGTGGCCTCTCCCATTGCAGAGCACAGGCTCCGGACACGCAGGCTCAGCGGCCATGGCTCACGGGCCCAGTCGCTCCGCATCATGTGGGATCTTCCCGGCCTGGGGCACGAACCCGCGTCCCCTACATCGGCAGGCGGACTCTCAACCACTGCGCCACCAGGGAAGCCCAGCCATTGTAGTATTTAGCAGAAGAGTAATATGAATTTACGGTTCCTCTTGTAAATAATAACAATATCTGCAAATGCTCAAGTCCCTTATATAAAATGTTATAGTGTTTGCATGTAACCTACACATATCCTCCCATATACTTTATATTATCTCGATTGCTTATAATGCTTAATGCTATGTACATACTATGTAAACAGTTGCTGGTATGCAAATTCAAGTTTTGCTACTTGGAACATTCTGGAATTTTTTCCCCAAATATTTTCAATTTATGGTTGAATCTGGGGATGGGAACCTGTGAATAGGAGGACAGAATGTATTTAGATTTTAAAAGGATTATGCCCTATTCAGATAGGGCTGCTAGAACAAAATACCATCGACTGGTGGTTTAAACAACAAACATTTATGCCTTACAGTTCTGGAGGCTGTGAAATCCAAAATCAAGGTGTCAAGAGATTCAGTATCTGATGAGAGACTGCTTCTTGGCATGTAAATATCTACCTCCTTGCTGTATCCTCACATGGCAGAAAGAGGAAGCTCTGGTATCTCTTCTTCTTCTTAAAAGGACACCAGTTCCATCATGTGGGCTCTACCCTTGTGATTTTATCTGAACCTAATTATCTCCCAAAGGGCCACCTCCAAATACCATAAAATTGGAGATTAGGGCTTCGACTTGTGAGTTGGGGAGCAGAGGCACAAACATTCAGTCCATGGCAGATTCTTTTTTTTCTCTGTAAACACTAGATTGTAGAGGGGGCAAGGATAGACCTATGAAGACAAATAAGAAGGCTTTTACTTTTTTTTTTTTTTTTTTTTTTAAGGTATGAGATTATGTCGTTTCCACCAAGGTACTGGAAGTAGAAGGTGTGTGGACTGCTCAAATAATGAATGCATTTCAGTGATGAAGCCAATAGCATTTCTTGGCAGTTCCTGATAGGTGAGGTATGATTCCAAAAGGCATAGATTTGAGAAACTGGAAGGATAGGGTTATAATTTAGGAGATGGGAGAGGCTGCAAGAGAAAAAGATTTGGGGGAGGGATTTGGAAGAGATAAAGCTGTGGTTTGCTTTTGAAATTGAGGTTCCGTTAAATATCGAAGTGGCAATGTCAAGTAGGCAACTGGATATGTGAGTCTGAAGATCGCACGAGAGGTCAGAACTATGGATATAAATTTAGGAATTAGTACATAAGGTGGTATATAAAGATATAAGACTAAACGAGATCAACAAGTGGATGAATGTAATTTTCCCCTTTACAGAGTAATTATTAACCACACATTCCATTGCCATGGAATGATCTCTGGGAAATTCCACATTAGAACAATAAGGACAAGAGAAGAAACTACCAAAGCAGATTGAGAGGGAACAACCAATGAGGCAAGAGAAAAATAAAGAAAGTTATGACATCTGAAGCTGAGTAAAATCTTTCAAAAAAGAAAGTGTGACCATCTGCGTCAAATGCTGCTTATAGGTCAGGTATGATGAGGGATATAAAATGACAATTGAATTTAGCATTGAGGTTATAGTGACTTCAGCAAGAACACTTCTAACAAACAAACTATGAACTATGAACCTCTTCCTACCCTCTTTAACCCTGCCTATCCATCTTCAATTCTATCTTCTTCCAATTTTGAATGCCAGTCATTAATTTTTCCTTGTGTTTCAAATTACAAAAGGAATATATGCTAGTTGAATTAGTGAAACAATTTCATACCGTTCTGCACTCTAACTGAAATAGTAAAAATATAAAATTATATTAAGGGCTCAGGTTTTTTTTGCATTGACAAAAATTAGTCCTAATTACTGTGATAAAGCAATATAACTTGATTATTTTTAATAGTTGCATTTACATTGAGTAATATGTCTGAACCATAATTTAATCAATCTTTTCTGAACCAATAGGCATTCAGTGATGTTGAGTTTTAGTCTCTATAGATGAAACTATGACAATCAATATTCCTGTTCAAAATCCTGATATAGTAGTGTTTTTGTTTCAACCGATTTCTCAAAAGTGGAATTCAGAGTAAAAAAGTATGTGTATTCAAATTTTAATTGTTCAATTGTTGCACTCTCACTAGCAATTAATAAAAGTATTCCTTTATCTTTATTAGCACTGGAGAGTATTAGTTTTGTTTGTTTTTTAGTATTTTCTAATCTGAAAGATACACTATTTGTTGCTGTAATTTGCATTTCCCTGAAGAGCAATCAGGGCAAGCACCATATAATGTTAATGGTCTTTTGGTTTTATTCTTCTGTGAATTACCTGTTCTTTCCTTTTGTCCATCTAAATGTTCTTGTATTTTCCAGGAAATTACTTTCTCTAATATAATTTTCTAAATTCCTTTCATTTCTTCCACATGTGTACTTATATCTCTTTGGTCAATCCTAGAACTGTATAATTTTGCTTCCACTTTTTTCTTTAATTGGGCTTTGCCAGGACTGAGTTACTATGTTAGTTGTTTCTAAGAAAGAGCTTTTTCTTTAATTTAATATTTGTTTGGTTGTCACGACAGGATGGTACTATGTTTGTCAGTAAAACAGATATAGTTAAGGAAGTAATGTTTCTTTGATGGCAAAAGATTTGGAAACTTAGGAAGATAATTACTTAAACAGGAGACAACACAGCATGCTCACTCATAGAGGTACAAGCTTACCAGTTTTTTCAGAATTCCCCCATAGAGGCATATAACTGCTCCTCAGGGCGGAGATACCCTAAAAGCGGGGCTCCAATTGCCACACCCTGGCTCCCTGATCTTCATCTCAGCACACCAAACCCTTCTGGAGACTGGACACTGAACTTGTGGCCTCCTAATAATCAAGTACAACTCAGGCATCAACACATCAATACAAGTCCTCAGTATATAACTGGCCAAGAATTCCTCAGGTTTTCCAAGGTCTCATTATTGTTTTTGTTTTTCCCATTTCAACCCTGATTTCTACTTCTCTTCCCTTTCCCTGCTTGGGCAACCCAAAAAAAGTATTGAATATGTTTGTGGTAGTGGTTGATAACTTTTCCCCATATCTATTTGCTCACTTTTTCTCCCTATTACCTAATTAACAAAACAATGCTTTCAAAGGCTTAGCATAGTCTAAACCTTTTTTGCAGGTAGGTATGGCCATATGATTATGTTCTTGCCAGTGAAATGTAAGTGAACGTAATGTGTGCAACTTTGACATCATTTACTTAAAAGAAGCATGCTTACCCTTTCTCTCCTCTCTTTCCACTCACCCATGGACTTAAATATGTATGTGGTGCTGGTCAACCAGCTTCTATCATGATGATGAAGGCAAGTTAGTCTACACTACAAGAGAGCAAAACATAAGATACAGAAATTTTGGTGGCTGCAACAGAAATATTGTTTGACCCTGCACTGCCTATCTACCTCTATGCAGTAAAATGAAAAACAAAAAACAAAAATACTCTGTCTTGTTTTGATCCACTATATTTTGGGGTCCTTTCAAAATATCACAATAGTCTAGCCAAAGAATTGGCAATTATTTTTTTCTATGAAAGGCCAGGTAGTAAATATGTTCAGCTTTTAAGGCTATATAGTCTGTGTGTGACTACCCTTTTTAGTGTGAAAGGAGACAGACAATAGATAAATGGGTGAGCATAGCTGTGTTCCAATAAAACATTAAAAATACAAGTGACTGGTCATATTTGGCTTATGGGTAGAATCTGATGTCTCCTGATCCAGCCTATAATATAACTGATACAATCTTTTTCATTATGCATGTTTGAAAAAAAATTTCTGTGTGAATATACATTTGTTTTTAATGTACATAAATCATACACACTAAAGATATAATTTAAAAAAAAATTTAATATGGTATGTTTAAGATCAATAATATTATAATTTGCAAATGCTGCTGATTATTTCTGATTACTGTCTGGATTTCCTTTATAATAATTTGGAGACAATTGATATGCTAATACATTGGGTCTTCTGAGATATAAAAATGATATCTCTCATTTGTTTAGGTTCTCTTTAGTTTCCTTCAGAAATGTTCTATAGTTTTTGGTGAACCAAACTTGCATAATGTGCTTAAATTTATGTCTTATTCTTTTGTATGCTTTGGCACTATGGTACATAGTATTTTTGAATTCCAATATCTAGTTGTTAAAGCCTAGTTATAGAAATGTACTCAAATTTACATATTAACCATATATACTGCAACCTTAATAAATTCACTAGTAGTTCTGTTACCTTTTTCTGTGGATTCCTTAGTATTTTCTATAGAGATAACCATGTTGACAGAAAAGTAGAATTTTACTTTCTTTCAAATCCATGTGCATTTCTTTCTTGCTTCTTGGACTATTACACATTGAAGGACTTTCAGTACAGTTGTGAACAGATGTGGTGAACATGAACATTTGTTTTGTCCCTGACCAAAGTGGGAATGTATTCAGTCTTTCATCATTAACTATTGTGTAAGTTGAAAGGGGTTTTGAAGATTACCTTTATCAGGATGAGGAAGTTTCCTTTTATTCTAGTATGCTAAGAGTTTTTATTATAAATGAGTATTGCTTTTTCTGCAACCATTGTGATGAGTATACAGTTTTCTTTCTTCGTTCTGCTAATGAGGTGAATTATACTGGTTATTTTATAACATCTTTGAGATATAAATCTCAAAGATGAAATTAATTATTTTGAACTGTATAACTCAGTGGTTTTTAGTATATTTATAAAATTGTATAATTATTATCACTGTTGAATTCCAGAATATTTCCATCCAGTAAAGAAACTCTGTACCAACTAGCAGTCACACCCCATTTCCCACTCTTACCAGCTCCTAGCAACTAGTAATCTACTTTGACTCTACAGATTTATTTTGTACATTTCATATAAATGGAATCCTACAATACATAGTCTTTTGTGTCTGGATTCTTTGTCTTAGCATAACATTTTCAAGATTTGTCCATGATTTAGCATGATTCAGTGCTTCATTCCTTTTTGTAGGTGAATAATATTCCATTGTATGGCTATACGACATTTGTTTATCCATGTGTCAGTTGATGGACATTTGAGTTCATTTCAATTTGGGGCTATTATGAATAATACTGTGAACGTTTATGTATAAGTTGTTTGTATTAACATATGCTTTCATTTCTCCCTCTTGGATATATACACAGGAGTGGAATTGTTTGGTCATAGGGTAACAAAGTTTATCTTTAAGGAACTACCATATTGTCTTGTAAAGTGACTACACCACTTTACTATCCCACCAGCAATATATTAGAGTTCCATCTCATACCACCTGCATGCTGAACACTTGCACTTACAGACTACACTTCTGTCTGCTGGGTCACTTGACACATTCATCAATTAATTGCATCTTATCAAAAGTCAGTTGTGGCTGTCCCAAAATCAGTTTTTGCCACTTTTACAGTAATCACTCAGTGTAATGAAATGTTACATCAACAAACAAAAATGAACACAAATAAAGAAAATGTTCTCTTGAATTTGAAGGTGAATGCTTTGGAAAGACTTGATAAAAGCTAGTTACTAAAAGAATGCAGAGAAATCAGGTATGCACGAGACAATGCAAAAGGTTAGAGAAACTTCACAAAATTGCAAGTAGATTCTAAATTCAACTTACTTCGGAAGTTTCTGGACATTTCTCTACCATTTTAAAGAAAAGAAAGTGGAAATCATAGTTGATATTTTATGAGTATGGTTAAAAACAATGGACCACAAAAGCCAAAACAGAACACTACTGAGTTCTGTTTTAAAACATCTTTTAAATTATAGCATTATTTAAGGACAAAACTGATTGTCTCACCATATGTTAAAGTATCATTTCCATGCACTTATGTAATTTATTTTTCCCACTTTATATTCCATTTCTAATTCCATTCTTATCTTCTCCCATCCAGTCACCATAATTTTATTACAAGATATGTACTGCCCAAAAATGTTGCTGTTTTTATGCTATAGATTTTGCTTTTCTTACTTTTATATTCAACATGATGTTTTTGAGCTCATTAATGTGAGTATATGTAAATGTAGTTCCTTACTTTTAATTGATCCAGATACAAATATATAATTTACATGTGGTACTTTTACTTATCCATTCTTCTGGTATTGGATTTCCTGTGTTTCTACCCTGTGGACTTTGCTAATTCCCTGTGATTTTTATCTCTTTATGGTACTTCTTCTGGGATGGCCTTTTTTAGCATGGTTAGATTCCTCACTCTAGAGATATCACTTTCTAAACGGAGAAATCACATCTATACAGATATCCCTTGGGTGGTGTACGAAAGAGAAAGCACACAAAATCCATGATACACCTTCTCCAAAGATCTCTTTTTTAATGCACTTTAAAATTTTTCATAACTGGACACTGAATCTTCGCTTGACATTTGATTCCCTAATACTTCACCCTAGTTTTGACCATTTCTAGTGCTCTAAATAATACCATCAGAATAACCCTAATGCCATTGAATCAGTTCCATTTTGTCATGTATTTTTTTTTTAAGACACTGGTTACCCTTTTGTTTGGTGTACGTTGCCCTTCCTGGTGTTCCATAGCTGCATTTCAGCAGCTTGCCACAGCAAATAATTAGTAATAAATTTTTGTGCCTTTGCTAATGACAATCATCCAGTTTGAAAAAATATCCATCATGTTTCCTTTAGTTTATTGTGCTTAAGATCAGGCAGTGGGAGTCATTTCTGGCTGCTAATCCGTATGCACTTACTCTGGGCATCTACCTTTGAATGCAGGTACATGTATTACCTCAGCAGCTGGCACAACAGCTCTACTCTGTGCTCCCCCAAATTTGACAATTCTGTGATGAAAATGAAATCACGGACCCAGGTCATTGAAAAGAATGTGGTCTAATATAACATGCATTTTAAAATTAAAAAAACCCTGCACTTCTAACTTTAGAATCTACGAGGAAATAGCCTCCATTTAAAGGGAGATAAAGATGTAGAATCCTACCTCTTCAGTTTCTCACTTAAGCATCAGAATAGAGAACAGAAGATAAGGCATATACAGAAACAACAAGTAATTTAGCTCTTTACCAGTTTCCATGGCAACCTTACTGTATAAAACTAAGAAAACGAATTTTAAAAATTCAGGATTTGCCTTGGCCTTGGTCATTGACACTTTCAGCATTATTTTCTTCAACACAATATGTAAAAAACCAAATTTACATACGAGGCAAAATTTTGACACTACATATAAAGACTTTTATAAACATTAATGCAGGCCAGTCAGTGTATAGTAAATGGGGCAAAACATTCCTTTAAAAAGTCAAATTATAAACACTTGCCTATGAAATGACTGACAAACTAATCTGTAAATTGCCAGTTTAAGAGGGATTTACACAGGCTGGCTCTGTCCCGTCTGCTCCTGAGATAAAATGACTTTCACACTATTCCCCTGGAATTTCACTGCTGACCCTGAGTCACTGAAGCTGAATGACTTGCCCAGGTTGTCCCAACAAAGTCAATAGCAGCCTTAAAAGCCTTCAGAATGGATCCTCTGGGACCCTAATCCTTGACAATAAAGATGCACTTTGAATTGAGCAGTGCTTATGGTTCTGAAAGACGGAAGGTTATGCTTTGACACTTGGCACTTGATTCTCAGACTTGAGAGCTCTAATGTTTACAGAAAAACAAATATATCTGATTCCTCTGTCACAGCAATGCCTGAAGTTCTATGGCACAATGCTGTCTGGGGTTAGTTTCTTCACATGATGTTTTCCTGCTATGTGTATCTTTTTTTAGCAGGAGAAGGAAGGATTTATTACTTGCAGCAAGTAAGGAGAACACTGGGGATCTTTCCCAAAGCAGTGTCTCCCCGGCCATATGTATTTTAACAGATGATATTCTTAAATGGTTTCTGGCATCTCAATCCAGACTCCTGATAACATTTGAAATTTTTTAAATAGGCATGTTGTTTATAGAATCATATGACTTTTGTTTTACTCTTTTCCTTCATTATAGATTTGCTTTCATCTTTTCATTTGAATTTATTCTTAATATTTATTTGATCATTCTAAATAAAACTTTGTTGACCACATTTATTTTCAGGCTTAAGGAAGAAATTTTGTATATGATAGGTCCCTGTAGCTAACACATTTATGTGCAGGGTTCCAGAGCAAAATACAATTTACACCAGGAATGTCAAGAAAGTCTTCTAGGGCTTCCCTGGTGGCGCAGTGGTTGAGAGTCCGCCTGCTGATGCAGGGGACGCGGGTTCGTGCCCCGGTCCAGGAATATCCCACATGCCGCGGAGTGGCTGGGCCCGTGAGCCATGGCCGCTGAGCCTGCGCGTCCGGAGCCTATGCTCCGCAACGGGAGAGGCCACAACAGGGAGAGGCCCGCCTACCGCCAAAAAAAAAAAAAACAAAAAGTCTTCTAGGAATTATTACTTAGTAAAATTGTTCTGGGGAGGGAGGAATTATCTACTTAAAGAAGTGAAGGAAACATTTTTGGCAGAAGGAAGCTCAGGTGTGAGACAATGGAAGTATGAAAGAGATTGGCAGATGCAAGGAGCTGGAAAAAATATTAAATATGCCATATGTGTGAGAACAGAGGGAAACGAAGCTGAAAAATGTGATAGATAATGAAAAGTATGGGACACTGTCGTGAAATCTTATGCAAATATTTTTATTGTCTTTGCATATAACAAACTTTGTATTGGGAATATGTAATAGAGAGTAGGGAAGCACATCATAAGAGACATGGAGGCCACTGGAGTCAATGTTAAAAATTTATATAAGAATTGATAAGGACCTCAGTACATCTAGTAGAAGTACGAATGAGAAGAGAACAGGATATCGCTAAGGTGTATTAAGTAGATTGTTTCTGTAGGTTATTTGTAACTTTATTTTGAAATAATTTTAGACCTCCAGCAGTTGCAAAGATAGTACCCAGAATTCCTGAACACCTTTCCAACCAACTTCCAATGTCAACCTTTTATGTAACATCTTAAATCACTGATTAATTAAAATAAAGAACTTAAAATTGGAACATCATTTTTAACTAAACCATGGACTTTATTAGAATTTCTTCAGTTTTTCCACTAATGTCCTCTTCTTTCCCTCCAGGATTCAATCAAGGATACAACTAAATAGAAAAAGTATCTCCTTAATCACTTTGTTTCTGACAGTTCCTCAGTCTTTGTTTTGGATGATATTAACATTTTTGAAGAGTATTGATCATATATTTTAAAGAATGTTGGGAGGGACGGAGGGAGATGCAAGAGGGAAGAGATATGGGGATATATGTATATGCATAACTGATTCGCTTTGTTATAAAGCAGAAATTAACACATCATTGTAAAGCAATTATATTCCGATAAAGACGTTAAAAAAATGGTCATGAAGAACCTAAGGGCAAGACGGGAATAAAGACGCAGACCTACTAGAGAATGGACTTGAGGAAAGGGGGAGGGGGAAGGGTAAGCTGGGACGAAGTGAGCGAGTGGCATGGACATATATACACTACCAAATGTAAAATAGATAGCTAGTGGGAAGCAGCCGCATAGCACAGGGAGATCAGCTCGGTGGTTTGTGACCACCCAGAGGGGTGGGATAGGGAGGGTGGGAGTGAGGGAGACGCAAGAGGGAAGAGATATGGGAACATATGTATAGGTATAACTGATTCACTTTGTTATAAAGCAGAAACTAACACACCATTGTAAAGCAATTATATTCCAATAAAGATGTTAAAAAAAAATGTTGCTCAGTATGGGTTTGTCTGATGTCTTCTCATGAAGAAACTGATATTGTGGGTTTGGGGAGAGCATATTGCAGAGGTGAAATATCTTTTTTCACACCTTCATATCATGGGATACACAATGTCAATATGTCTTATTATTGATGACACTAATTTTAATCACTTGGCTCAGATGGTGGCTGCAACATTTCTCTATTGGAAAGTTATGTATTTTCTTTTCAAATTTTTATTCATTAGAAATGAGTCAGAGATCCAGCCCTTATTCAAGAGGAAGAAAATTAAGCTTCACTTTGTAGAACTTGTGAACATTTTTTAAAACCACCAGAATATAACTAGAGGGTTGATAATTCTTGCAAAGCCTCAGATTACCTAATAATTCTATTACTAGAATTACTATTTAATTCATCTGCCTGTAGTAATTATTGTTATGCTCTAAAAGTCATTTTCTATTTCCCTTATTCCTTCCACATTTATTAGTTGGAATTATTTTGTAAAAAGAGTCCCGTCTTCATTTATATATTATTTAATTGTTATTTAAACCACAAATGACTCAGACTTATTTATTTTATTGTTATAATCATTCACCTGTTTGTTACTGATTTGTTTCACAAATTGTTCCAGTTTGGCTATTGAAGCTCTCAGGTCAGCTTCTGTATCATTTTGACAAGTATTCATTCTTTAAGCACTATCTTATTTTTGTCACCAAAAGGTGTTCCAGGCTCATTTTTTATTTATTTTATGCTTCTATTTTAGAATCAGCCAAGGAGCTCTGGCTCCTTTTATTTCAAAAGGGTGTTTAGAAACAAAGATCTGAGTGCTAGGTGTGTTTGTTGGTATTATGATGTTCCTTCAAGGCCCCCTTAGTGGACAGAGCTAAGAAATGTCTGTGTGTATGCTAATACATAGATACAAATATATATATATGTATGTATCTATCTGGCTATTGGCATATGTATAGGTAGTAATATGCATGTGTGTGTGTATATATATATTATTTTTATTTTGATAGCTCAGACTCCAGTTTGGTAGCTGATTCTAGCATTTTCCCTGTATTTGTAACTTTTTCTCTGAAAGTGAGAAAACTGTTTTCATTATCTATATTTACTTATAGAGTTGACCCTTGAACAACACAAAATTTAGGGTCACTGACTACTCGCCACACACACACAGTTGAAAATCTGAGTATAACTGTACAGTTGGCCCTCCGTATCGTATCTGCAGTTCCACATCTGCAGATTCAACCAACCTCAGATCCTGTATGTATTTGGTGAAAAAAATCTGTGTTTAATGGACCTGTGCAGTTCAAACCCATGTTGTTCAAGGGCCAACTGTATGTTAAAACCTAGTTATATATGTAAGTAGTTTCATAATTGCTAATGTCTACCCCTGTGAGAAAAATTTACCAATGAGAGTATGGTACACAAATTTATAGGGTTTTGACTGTATGTGAGGAAGGAATCAAAAGAAAAATCTTAGGTTCCTGATTTGAATGGTTGGGTATGTGGTTAGGTCATTAACTGAATGGATAATTCATTAGAGGAAACAAATGACATAAGATGTAATGAATTTTAGATATATTTAGTTCAAAATGGCTTCAGTTCATCTAAACAGATAAGTTCCCAAAGGCATTTGGAAGTATAGGCCCAAGGTCCACATAACAATCTCAACTGGAAATAAATATCTGTGAGTTCTAGCTGTGTCTAAGATATCCAGATACAGTATATGAAGTCAGAAGATAGAAGGATAAATAAGAGAACCCTATGGAAACAGACATGCAGGCTCTGTGAAGAAAATTCACCAACTCTAGTATGCAGATAATAATTGTATCTCCTGAAACACACAGTAAAGATTTATGCATAATCCATGCAGAAAGTGTATTTCAGAACCACCCAATACATATATTCCAATATATATGCTTAAGAAGCTACACTTGGATTCACTGTCCATGAATATGGATTGATGTATAAACTGCTTATGTTTTCTAATATATTTAAATATTTAAAGGTTATATTAATTTGTAGTGCTGCTACAACAAATTACCACAAACTTAGTAAGTTTGTGTTGTTTAAAAGCCACTCTTTTACAGCTCTGGAGGTCAAAAGTCTGAAATGGGCTGGCAGGGATGCATTATTTCTGGAAGTTCCTAGGAATATTCCATTAACTTCCCTTTTGCAATAGCTAGAATCTGCCCCTATTTCTTGACTTGTGGTCCTGAATCACTCCAATCTTTGCTTCCACTGTTACATCTCTTTCTAATTATGGCTCTCACGACCCCCTCTTATAAGAATCCTTGTGATTACATCAGACCCATTTGTATAATCAGAATAATCCCCCATTTTAAGGCCCTTAACTTATTCACATTTGCAGAATCCCTTTGGCTATGTAAGATTACATATTCAAAGGTCTCTGGGATGAGAACATGGACAGTTTTGGGTTGGCGGGGGCATTATGCTGCCTACCACAGGGGCATTGGAATTTGTAATACACATTAGCTCAAGTAATATTAGCTGCTGTAAAAAAAACTACAAAGCCTCGGGCTTCCCTGGTGACGCAGTGGTTCAGAGTCCGCCTGCCAATGCAGGGGTCACGGGTTCGTGCCCCAGTCCGGGAAGATCTCACATGCCACGGAGCTGCTGGGCCCATGAGCCATGGCCGCTGAGCCTGCGCGTCCAGAGCCTGTGCTCCGCAATGGGAGAGGCCACAACAGTGAGAGTCCCGCATACAGCAAAAAAAAAAAAAAAAAAAAACTACAAAGCCTCAATGACTTCACACAACAGAGATACATTTCTTATTCCTATGCAGTACAGAACAGATGTTTATGATTGGTGGGCAATTCTTTGGCAAGCAATGATTCAGTGATGCAGTTTCCTTCTACATCATGGCTCCATCCTCTTCAAAAGGACATTTCCAAGTTCAACAGAAAAGAACTACAATGTAGGGAACACCAACACCCTGGGAAAGCTTTAGTGGGCCAGGCAGTGACATGGTTCCTATCACTTCTGCCCACATTCCAAAGGCTAGAACTCAGTCGCATGCCTATATTTAACAAGTAAGGCTAGGGAATTTAGACTAGCTATGTATCCAGCAGCAAGAACCATTGAGTATTGTGAACAGAATCTGGTCTACCAGTCAATAGGTTTATAGGTAAAAGAACATTTCAGCATCTTTTAAATGAATTCTAGTTTAATCATCTAGTAAAAACATCAATAGAAAATAAAACAGACTAGTTCTAAATTACAATTATGAGATGAAGCAGTTGACTTAAGGATAAAGTAAATAGCTCTAAAATCACCACAGGATATATGGTATTTTTCTATTTATTGCTAACCCCAACTGGTATAGTTCTACCCAGCAATTCAAACAGACCCTGATAAAGAAAACAGTCACTTTTATTTTTGGGGAAAAAAAGCAGGTTTTATAGAATCTGAGTTTAAAGAAATACTATTTTCAGAAACACTATATTACCATTTACATGTAGAAGGACAATTCATGTGCTTGTTTAATACAGAGAACCAGCTCCTTATTTAATACAACTACACTCTTAGTGAGGAGATAATGAGAAATATTCTTTGTCTCAGGGGGAATCTTTTGTTTCCATTTACAGTCACCAAATGGGCTAACATTTATAATCTAAGCTAGGAAATTTTTCTGTCACCCTGAAAATATGATGATTAGGTTTCTTAACTCATATGCTACTAATTTAAGACTATTTTTCTATAATTTCTATACCAGAAATAGATCAAGGAGACATCCTAAGACTCACAGAACAATGGTCATCCTGCCCCTAATAAGTTTATGGGCCCTTTGTAAATCATTTCTAGGTAACAAAGCACTTGACTTCCTTTGACAGTGGTGTCTCCATTGTTCAGTACCATGGGACCAATCTAAATAACTATCATGACATATTGTTTTTGCTGTCAGTTTTGTATATATATTTTTGGAATCCTCAAGATGTACAGAGCTTTAAATGTAAAAGAAGAACATTTTTTAATCAGGCAGAATTAGGATACTGGAGTCATATATTACAAAATGTATGTAACAAATGTCTATGACCCCATTCTTGCCCTTGCTAATACAGCAACATCTGACAGTTTATTAAAAAGAAAACCAAGAAATCAACCCCAGTAGCATGGAGTGGATTAATTTGATATTTAAATGCATTATGGAATGATACTAATCCAATTACATGGAACAAAGTTTAAAAGAGAAAAATGACTGCTAGGATTTTCACAATGTGTGGGAGATAAGAAAAACTCTTTAAAGAGTATCTCTCTTTGCAATGAATAATCAGTCAAAAGAAAGGAAAAACTTAACCTGAAATGATCATATGAAAGCATGAGGTTTCTACATTCCTCTGGTTTTGTAAAACAATCTTGAATTGTTGTGAAAATGATGACAATTTAGTAATGTTTCTTATTTTAAGCATTGTTCTATGATTTTCCTTCTCTTAAATGTGCTTCCTCTCACTTACTCATATGCATAATCTCCTCACATAACATTTGTTGTTTTCATTATACATGCTGCTGTAATAGTAAATATTTTCTTTCCCAATGTGTCACTACATGTCATTTTAAAATCACTATAGTCACACACAAAAAAGGACATTTATTGGGCATTTTCTTTTATTCTAAATTGGTAAAATATTCCATGATGTGTCAAATTTATATTATAATAAAATGAGGCCAAAAAGGCAATTCTGCCATCGGGTTTAGAGTCTTTAATCAGCAGTGATGAGCATCCTAGCAGCTCTTAGGGCCTTGCATTTCACTATGAGGTGAATGTAAAGGAAGCAGCACTTTCAAATTGGTGAATTAGAAATCATTTAGAAAGCACGCAATAATTCAAATGGGAGTAATCATAGACACAGATTTTTCACCAACAAAGTAGCAGCCCTCAGAAGTTAGCAGTCCACGTTGTGTGGAAATGAGGAAATAGACTTAGATAGATTTCTACATATAGTCAAAAAGTATTTTCTCATCTTTTGTACTACTCTTCAATTGCACTGTTAGGAACAGCTGAAGACAATATTCTGATGTGAGTGTCAAGTAACTGATAGTAAGTGGAAAGAGTTGTTTTGGGATATCAGGACTCTATATTATATAACCGGCATCTTCTAATTTAATGTGTGGTAATCCCCAATAACAATAAGTAATACTCATGAAATTCTATGCAACAATGTCTGGCTGATATGCCTGTTCTGGCATTAGACCATGACTGCTGCTTGTTAGGTTTATACACATAGTTCAGCCTTAATGTATGGAGTGAACCCACCTGGATGGAAAAAATGGTTCTGCCACTTACAGTGTGACCTTCAGCACATTGTTTTAACCTCTTTAGTCTCTCTAATAATCCATATAAAAATTCCTACTACAGTCATGTAGTAGTTATTCAGGAAACATACATTATGCTTACACTACTGTGTTGGATACTACTACCCTCGCTCATTTGCTATCAGAATTGGCTGCGGAGGTAAGCAGCATGGAGTGCTCACATATAAAGCTTGGTTGACAACCATATTCCATACTAGGCCCATTGTGTAAATAGCAGCCCTACTTTCTCATGATGGTCAGGATCAATTATATTTCCTAAGATAGTCATTTCTTTCCTTGCCTGCTGGCCTCTGGACACAAGAATCCCAAAGTAAGCAAACAGGAGAAGTACCTTATAGTGTAATCACACTCTGGCTGTAACCCCGGGCAGAATTACACCCACTGTGAGAATCAGGCCTCTAACCCCACAGAGATCAGAACTGTGGGAATGGGAAGTGCAAATTCCAAGTCAGTAATGAGGAGTGATAGCAAGTGAACGCCTTGTACTTCAACTCCTTGGTTCCTAGATTTATGTACTCTCTTTACTGGGGGAATGCTGCCGTACAAAAGACTTAAAGTGAATAATGCACCATGGAGGATGGTACACCATCCTTGTAAAGTATTACTACTGAGCTGGCACTACAGGCGTGCTTTCAGCAAGGTGTTCCTATACTATATTAGCTCATAATCATGGTGCCTACTCTTGTACCTCCCTTGCTGTAAACGGGTCTGACATGATGTTAAATGAGATTCCATGCCAGTGGATCAAACAATCAATAAATTCTCAAATACTGGTGATGGCCAAGGCCCTGAAAGCATAAAGAAAGCCCATACCCAGAATATGTATCTATTCTCTTAGAATGAATCACTGGTCCTTCCAAGGTAGAAGGAGTCAATATTGTTTACTTGTCACCAAGCGGCTGGTTTATTTCCTTCAGAAATGGTGCCATACTGGAGATTCAGTAATCACCTGCCTCTGTTATGGACAGGTTGAACATTCAGTATTGGCAGCAGATAGATCAGTTTCTGTCCATGCATAGCCTCCCTCACTGCCACATGACGATCATGTCAACATTTGGATGTCTGATGACAAAAACTGGCTGAGGGCAACTGGTAGACTTCTTGTTGAATGTCTCTTTAATGGGGGATGCTACCTGTTGGTCCTTATCATGTAATTATAAGATCTTCATACCTTGTACACACTACTAAATATACATCCACATCTTTCTATTCCAGATTTTGATCTTTTATTATTTCTCCTTCCAGGCCTCTGACCACCAGCAAAGTGATTTTTCCATTGCCCATGTGTCTGTGTGTATTGTAACTTCAGGCCATTTCTCTTACTGCATGAAACGAATGACCAAATGCAGTGCATGAAGTCCTGCTCATTTTCTGTTTTCATTATTTCAAGGCCACTCCTGAGTTGAGTCAGACTGCATCTGTCATCATTTTCAGCTTCAATTTATAAACAGAGCCACCTTATAGGTCATAGCACAGGTAGTAGCTAAGAGATAAGCTTTGGTGCAACAGTTGTGATGACGTAGCAATTGGGGCTACCTACCCATGCATATTGCTTTTATTCTTTTGGCTCTTCCATGCTCAATATTGGACATAGAGCTTTCATTTTACAATAAGCTCTTTCTGGACCCACCCAACCTTATGACTAGGTCAATTTGAGAAAGCATATTTCATGATGGACAATTGTAGTAGCATGGTCACTTAGCCCAGAAATACACCAGGATGGCATGACCTTTTTACAAAACCCCAGGGTCTGCAGTGCCTCTACCCACCAGAGCTTGTCAAAAATCTCACAAAGCATCTTTTCCCACCACTGATAGTACTGAGGCAGATACAGGCTCTCTTTCGACTCTGAGTTCCACTCAATGCTGGCAGCCTTTGGCATCATGCAGTAAATGATTTAGAGCAATTTTTCCAGTTGTAGAATACGCTGCCTCAAAATCCTAAAGAAGCCCTCACAGTATTGTTCTTCCTTCATGGTGGGAAGTGCAAGATGAAAAATCTGGTTTTTACTTCAGATGGAATATCCTGACAGGCTACCATCTGGACTCCTAAGTATTTTACAGATGTGGTAAGCCCCAGAAACTTCATAAACTTTAACTCCCAGTGTTAGGAGCACATACATGGTTCCAAGACCTCCACTGTGTTAGTCATCTATGTGTAAGGAATGCATCCCTGCTCATCTGGACTAACATGATACTATGATATATGATGGGCTGCAGGACATCAAGAAGTTCAAATCTATTTGTACTATATTGTGTTTCAGGATGGCGGAACTGAGATAGTCCTAGAAAAAAAAAACTGTGAATATATCTGTAGTGAATTCCATGTGAATTTATACTATTTCTGATCCTTTGTTTGTTTTTTTTTTTCTGTTTTTTTTTTGTTTTTCTGATCCTTTGTGGGGTATTTTTCTGTTTTTCTTTTTTCATTATTTCTGGAAAATAATGCATTCATCAAATCAGTGGCAACATACCATGTACCAAAGTTTCTGTTAATCTGCTGCCATTGCAGCTGTGATTAAAGCTAGTTGTTAGTAATTAAGGCTAGAGTTAGTTGAGTTTGAGGTAGTCTCTCTGTATATCCATCACTTTTGTGCAGGGTCAGACTGATGAATTTAACAGGAAAATGATGGGGAACCAGTACCCATGCATCTATTAAATATTTAGAATTGGCACTAACTTCCAAACTTTTCAGCATGTGATATTCCTTTTCTTTTAGTATCTCCTCTGAGGGAGGGAACAGTTTTAGAGGCACCTCCCTTGTTTTTCTCATTATGATTCTTTTTTTTTATTATTATGATTATTCTTAACCCACAGGCCAAGAACCTAATATGGAGTTTTACTGAATACCATTCATATCTATTCCAATTATACAGTCAGGGACCAGAGCAAAAAACCATCATCCAGATACACAGACCCAGATACATTTAATTATCTGGCCCCCATATGGTCCCAAACCAAAGAGGGAGCCATGAGAATGCTTTGAGTTTCTGGGAGTCAATGTCAACCTGAACTCTGTTTCCAGTAATCCTCAGAATACCTTTTGCCATCATACAGTTACCAAAGCAAATGACCATAGGTTTCTTTGGGAAAGGACTGGGATAGTCACCACCATTATACTAACCATGGTGTTGCAGGTCCTTTCTCCTCAGGGCACAGCCTCTCTAACAGGCAGTGGGTTCTAAACTGTCTCATGTCTACAAACTGCAAAGGATGTTGCAATGTGTTTACTGAAGCAACTTCTATTAACTTCTTGATTTCTCATCCTTGGTTTCTTTTGAGGGTATGAATTTAACAGTACCCTGTTTGACCATTCATGTATCTTTGCTGTTGTTTTGACTAATATTCTAGTAAGTTGCTGATGCACTGCATCTTCTTGACTTCTACATGGAGAAGTGTGTATGTATGCGTGTGTGTGTGTGTTTGTGTGTGTGTGTGTATATATATATATATCTGGCACACACACGCTCTATTTTCCTTTCTACAGGGACTCTATTGGAAGCTTCATGGCCAAGGTGTTGACAAAATTTCTCTCTTTCATCTTAAGGAAACTGTGGATAAAATGACTTACTTCTCACCAATCTAGTCTCAAGGTTAGCACTGACCTTATACTATTATTTTTTAGTCCATTATGACCATCAATTCTTACTACATTCTACAATCAGTCTTCTATGATCTATGGATATATTGGTGTGCTGTCTATATATCCTAGACACAATGCTTCTCATGTTTTATCTTGGAGGGAAAGGAACTTCTAGGCATTTAAGTATAATTGTGTAGAGATAGCTCCACTTTGTATCTGTATTATATCGAAATTCCTTTGTAGATTGTATTTTCACAGAACTTTTAAATCACCATTTAGTTAACCTTAGAGTGTGTTTTAAGTTGATTACACCTAAATGCTTATAAGGATGTCAAGTAAATTAATGTCCCCCCTAAAATTCCATGATCTAGAAATGGACCACATTCCTCAACTATGTTCAACTACAACTGTTAGCTATAAGCCCTCTGCAAATGCTTACGATTAAGTATACTACCCACCTATATATGTATACACACACATATACACTTACATATATTCATACATAATATTTTACATATTTTATATATATTTTTTCTATTAGAAAGTTTAATTCTGTCTTAAAATATCTAAAACACTAGAAGCTTCATCTGGATCCTAGTATTACAATTAAATTAGTCCTATTAGTAAGCACAATATATTTGATGCTAAAGACATTTACAAGTTATTTTAACCTGAGTATTTAATATTGCAACATACTGAGAAAGTAGATACAAAAACCATGTAACCAAAACAGACTTTTTGTTTGATCTAATCCTTCATGTGTGTTCAAGGGGAAAATGAATAAAAGCACTTTATTACTTAAAATGGAATAACTTAAATTAGAAACTCCTCAAATACATTTCAACACAGAGGGTAATGCAGTTACCAATATTGTTCCACTAATTTTCACAGAATCTTCACTTACTCACAAGGTCTTTAATAAAAGCGAGTTGAAATGAAACCGGTCAGTAGTAATCTTTTCTAAACTCCACATATTATTGTTGCATACTTCCTTTAAGAACTTGATTAATTACCTTCCTTCCTTTAAACTTCAAGTTATTCCTCTGTACTGGTTTCTTCACTTCATCTTTGCACGTTATTAAGCTCTTTCTACCCCTTTGAACACCACCAAATTCTGCTTTTTCTCCCCACAGCAAATCTTCTAGAAATAGTTACATGCAGCTTTCATTTCCTTCCATTTATTCACTGCTCAACCCCTTTAAGTGTGGTTTCCATGCCAGTACTGAAACTGAAGCTCCATTCTGACCTCTCTGCAATCAGCCCACCTCAATGTCATAGTGGGTCCTCAAATCATTAGAACTCACAAAGTACCTTCCCAAAAAACAAGCCCCAACAAGCTATTCTTTTCCATTTTTTCACCTTTTTCACATAATGGTAACATTAATATTTATTCCCCCAGAGTTTAGTTTTGACTATTAGATGCACCATTGATTTATCCTTCTAATCCTTCTTCCATCCCCATTATCAGTAGCATGATTCTTCCTTATCATAATTTCAAAAATCCTTTGTATTAGTTTCCTATTGCTGTTGTAACAAGTTACAAAACACTGCAGGCATTTCTTACCTGTTTGGAGGTCAGAAGTATGAAACGGTTCTCACTGGATTAAAAACAAGTGCTGGCAGGGCCATGAACCTTTTTGGACACTCTAAGGGAGACTCGGTGTTTGTGTCCTTTCCAGCTTCTAGAGCTGCCCGAATTACTTGGCTCAGACACACGGTTCCATCTTCAAACCTGACGATGGCCAGGAGAACGTCCTCACGCCATCAAACTCGAACTCAAACTCTCCTTCTTCCTCTCCCACATTTAAAGGAAGCTGTGATTATATTAGGCCCACCTGTATAATTCAGAATTTTAAGTTGATTAGCAGTCTTAGTTCCATCTGCTACTTTAGTTCCCTTTACCATGTAAGGTAACATATTCATAGATTCTGGGGATTAGGATTTGGGGGTTCCTATTTTTCTACCTACCACATCCTGCAATAAACATTGACATACGTACATTTTTCTGCAATAGGGCAAGTAGAGTATTTATGTGATTTATATTTACAGAAGTATAATTGCCAGGTTAAAGTATATAAACGTTTTTTTGTTAACAACTATTGCCAAAACACTCTTCAATATGTCCTGATGTATATTCCAATTAATAGAGTCTGTGAACAACTGTTCTCTAAACATTTGCTGTAGTGGATTACCTTTACTGGTTATACATTCCATGGTAGGGGGAGGGGGGAGTCTACAACCAATAACTGACAAAGTGCTCAAGATAGGACTAACTCTGCTGTAATTAGTGTTCTCAGCTGCTCATAGAGTTGAGCTGAAATAGCCTCCAGCTGACTGCATCCTCTCTTAGCTTTCTTCTGAAGCCCTACCCTGTTTCCTTCATTCCTCATCTTCTGAGGGTACTCTCTCAAGAAATCACTAGCACAGAAATCCCAGAATCTCAAGTTCTGCTTTCAAAGAAGCCAGCCATTGACATTTACCAATGCTGGTAATTATCAAGTTTTTTAATTGCTGCAAATATGATTGGTGCAATTCTCATTTATGGATGAGACTCTTTAAATGTCACTGGTCATCCGTGTTTCTCCTTCAGCAAATTGCTTAACTCCTTTGATTAATTGATTTATTCAGATTTTTCTTATTAATTAGTATAAGATGTTTATGTTAAATATATATTTGTTAGTAATAAGAGTTTCAAAAATATTACTTTCCCCACATATTTTCATTTCATTTATGAACTTTTTTTTTTTTTTTTTAATTTTTTTGCGGTACGCGGGCCTCTCAGTGTTGTGGCCTCTCCCGTTGCGGAGCACAGGCTCTGGACGCGCAGGCTCAGCGGCCATGGCTCACGGGCCCAGCCGCTCCGCGGCATGTGGGATCTTCCCGGACTGGGGCACAAACCAGTGTCCCCTGCATCGGCAGGCGGACTCTCAACCACTGCACCACCTGGGAAGCTCTATGAACTTTTTTGTGATATTTTTGGTTGTTTTTGACAAAAGTAATTAAAAGTAAAAATAAGATTGCATTGTATTATTGTAGGGAAAAAATCACATTGTCTTAGTGTTATGTATTGTGGTAATTTGTTTATTGGTTCTAATAGGTTTTTTTTTCTGGATTTCTAAGAATACACAACACAATGTCATGCGTGAATAGAGATAATTTTACTCCTACCTTTCCAATCTGAAAGCTTTTCTTGCCTAAATGGCCTGGCTAGAAGTTCCTGTACAATGACAAGTATAAGTGGCTAGAGTGGACATTCTTAACTTGTTCCTGATCTTAGAGTGAAAGCACTCAGTGTGTCTACATTAAATATGATACTAGTTATAGGTTGTTTATGCCCTTTATCAGGTTGAGAAAGTTCCCTTTTATTCATTGTTTTCTTCTGTTTTTATAATGAAAGGATTCAACAAATCTCCCCCCTTTTTACTTAGTTTTCTAGAATCAAAAGACACACTACCCTATAGTCACTCTTCTTTAAAACTTGCACAAAGGTGAAATGTTGATCTTACACCCCGGTTTCAAGGAGAGAAATGATGCAAACACATGCAGGTCAAAACTGTTGAAATTGATTCCACTCTTCTGTAACAAGTGATTTAATAATCTTCATGCCTTGCTGCCTGGGATCTTTAAGAACACTGTGTTTTTCCACCTGAAGTTTATTTAATATTGGCAAGTAAGAAGTTAAAAGCAAGAAAAATGCTTTTATAATTTCACACCATTGACAGGACCAAAAATTATTTACATATACAAATGTAAACCAAACCATCTTACCTTATTGCAGAATCACTCTTTTCTGGATTTAGAAAATCATTGAAGAGACTGTGTTATATCATCCTAAGTTATTGATTCCTTGCTACATGACTAGATATTAGGAACTGAGAGAAATAGTAAGAAAAAGTGAAGCTTTGTCGTTGACCATATATAAACGCTAAGTGATTCTGCCTCATTTACATAAGTTAGTTTTTGCTATTGCTTTTTTCATAATAAATTAGCCTATTCTTCTGCCTGCCTCTTTAAATTGAGCACTCAATTTATCTTCAGAAATCAGCAGTGTGAGAGAACTTTTAGTTCTCTTGCATTGTGGTTATCCCTTTTAGCTTATCATGTAGAAGTTAAGTAAGATTCTGAAATAAATTCATGTTGCATAAAAAGTTCCAATAATTAAATTGTGAGATCGTGTTTGATGGCACTGTTCTCCAAAACTCTGAGGCTTATTTTGACATGAGAAATAAAGGTTGTTGGCAGAACGGAGGGTCAGGAGTCCAGAGAACTGGGTCCTAGTTTCAGCTTTGCCTCTAGACAGTGATGAAACAAAATTCATATTTTAAGGCAAGACAGGAAACATTTAAACAAATTTTTTCTCTGCCCATTTGGGCCTCCACTCTCTCCTCTAGTGTGAATTGTGCATGTGCATTACGCATTGGCCAGACCTCCCCACTGGCAGAAATACCGCCTCAACAATAAAGATCAATTTTTCTTCTTTTGGTACCAGGCATGTAACTCCTTAGAAGATAGAATTCCTTTCTCCCTGTAAGGGGTCACAATGACCCACCTCTCACCTTGTACATGCAGACATCTTTGGTGAACTTTATGTATAATACCAAAATATCATTTCCCTTAAAGAGAGTGATTGGTACAAAACAGACTAGGTCAGATGACCTGGGGATATAAGGGACGGCACCTAGTGGAAGTTCTTAGCTTAAATACTTACTTATGACCTTACTAATGTCACTAGCTATATTACTTTGCCTATTTTACAAGACTATTATTTCTTGCATTACCAAAGTTGTGACAGACTCTGGTAAAAATAATGATGATTACATGACTTGGAACGATTGACCAAAGATATACTTGGAAATGACTCCCAATCCTTGGTCATAGTTAAGACTGGGAGGAAGGGAACTGTAAAATAAAGAATGTTGCCCACCATCCAGTTCTACAAGAATCAAGTCATTAGCCACTGCAGTTGCTGACCTACAATACAACCTGAAAGGAATTCAGGGCGATGATCAGGATGATGTATTCTGTGCTATGGAAAAACTGGTAGAACTGGCCCTCAGATAGGGAAATATTTTCAGGAGAAAATTTCATGAACCAAGTTTCTTGCATCTTTCCATACTTAGAAAAGCACTAAAAACCATTAACTTAGATGTCTGTTCTCCACAAATAGCAGTAACCTTCTACCAAGACGTGTGCTTGATCACACATACCCCTTTGCCAAAATCACAAATATCCCTTTATCTCTTTAGAACAGTCCTCAGAGCTTTCTGAAAGACTGTTTCCCAGGTTAAAATCCTCAAGTCAGCTGGAATAAAATTTTCCATTTTTTTCTTAGACTGACTATTACTTTTTCATCAACACCAGTCATGGGGTCTCAGACAAGTTGCCCCATTTGTGACACACAGTTCCTTTACTCACATGGAAAGAATTATAAACTTGAACTTTAATGTGCCTTTGAATCACCTGGGGAATCTTGTTAAAATTAAGATCTTTATTAAATAAGCCTGAGGTGAGGCTCTAGCTTTTGCATTTCTAACAACTGTCCAGGTGATGCCAAGGCTGCTGGTTTGACAATCAAGTTTTGTGGAATAAGGAACTAGATGATTTTAAAATTTCTATCTAACATTTTAATTTACTTACAGTTTTAAGATGCTTTGAGGATGTCTTTAATAAACTTGGTAGATAAAACAATCAGTTTAACAAATCTGTTCAATTTTTTTCACAGTTTTAGCAACCTGAATAGAAACAGTGGCAATCTGAATAAAAAGTTACTAAAACTCTTGCTCTTTCATATTTTGGGGAAATTATGACTTTTGAAAGAATTTCTCATATCTACTATATTTAGCAGTTGAAGATTTTGTCACTGAGGTGTTCTCTGAAGCAAATATCAGATGCATTGGCCCCATTATACCTCATGAACTCATTCTGAAAATCAAAGACACATTAATATGAAGCTACTGGTTTGCCAAAAAGACATGTTGGATCTCTTCATATGAATTTCTAATTCCTGTTTATTGATGCACCATTTGAAATCACAGGATAGCACAGTTTAGTGACAGCTTTATCTCTGAGCTGACAGTGTGTGTGAGAATTACTTGGCATGCAAGTTCAGAGATGACCTTGTTCTGTAAACAAACTGCTGATCTGTAAAGCTGTGATGATTTTACAAAATGATCTATAATCTATCATGCATTCTTTTGTGTGTTGTTTCAGGGGCACAATGATTAGAGACAAAATATTCTTTCAAGACCATTATGAGGATTTGCTTATAGTCTCATCTTCTTGATGATGTTATACTATGGGTAAAGCGACTCATTTCTCTATAGAACAGAAAGATTATCCAAACATAAGATTCTAGATGCTAGGTAATTTAATTTCATGTAAGATTACCTAAAAGAAATTACAGTCCTGATGGATTTGGAGTTCTAAAAATATTCCTCACACTTCCATTACCTCTAATCTTTCTAAAAACACCACTAAAATTTCAGGAAAATGTCAGTAAAGGATACGTGTGTGTGTGTGTGTGTGTGTGTGTGTGTGTGTGTGTGTGTGTGTGTGTGTGTGTGTGTGTGTGTGTGTACATATAGCCTTTCTCATAAAGGACATTTTAAAGGATGTTCTTACCCTTTATTTTTTTTTTCAACAAAGGATATATATAATGGAGGGCAAGATTCCAAGATGGCACTGAAGATCCCTACCTGCCAGTGTACACGTTTCAAGAAATCCCCATCCCTAAAATGCTGTGAATGTGATAGCATATAACTCCTGTAATTGTTACATTATATGTCAAGAGATTTTTCAGATGAATTTAAGATCCATGATTACTTAACTCTGAGTTCATTTAAAGGGAGATAATCTTGGGTGGGTCTGACCTAATCAGGTGAACCCTAAAAGAGGTCAGAAAGATTTGAAGTAAAAGAGATTCTCCTGCTGGCACTGAAGAGGACAATAATCATGTTGTGAGCTGCCTATGGTAAGTTCATGTGGCAAGGACTTTAGGATGGCTTCTAGGAGTTAAAAGCATTTTAACATTCAAAAAGAGCCCTGGGTCTTCAGTCCTATATATGCAAGGCACTGAATTCTTTCAACAACCAGTGATCTTGAAAGAGGATCCCAAGTCAACATCTTGATTTAGCCTTATGAAATTCTGAGAAGACTCAGCTAAACCATGTCCAGATTCCTGCCCCACAGAAACCATGAGATAATAAATATGTATTACTTTAAGATGTTAAATTTGTAATTTGTTTTGAAGTAATATACCCAATCATGAGAAACAAAAGAGATGGGAGAGGAAACAATAGTGGATGAGAGATGTCAACAAGTTTTTGGAAGACTAAAATAATCCAAATGATTGTAACTAAGGACAAAAGAAAATGAATTCTGTGTACCAACAGAAGTAGGTAATGATTGAAAAATCAAGAGCTTATTTACTCCACAGAGTACTGGAAAGAAAGGCAGAGGATGTGGAGGTTATAGGTACCTACTGTCCCCCTCACCATCCCTACAAAAGACCAAAGCTTTATTTTGGGGGGAAATTTGACTGGAGCATCCCTATACTTGGAATACTGGGCACAGTAGAGGATGAGATGAGCTTCAAGACTGAAAAGTGGGATGGTGGAAGCACCTTCTCCCTGACACAAAGGCATACCTCAGAGCCAGGAAACTGGAGGTCTGTTTTCTACAGAAAATGTCAGTCCCCAAAACAGGACCTTGACAGACAAGCATTTGGGGGTCTTCCAAAGAAAAGGCTATTTTCCTATTTCTTTGTCAATGTAGCCATCTGTTAATAATTCCTACCCATGTCCTCAGAGCTTCTGACAATCTTTTCAGTGTTTTACTCTTAATTATTCATGTGAGGCCAAGATAGCCTGACACTGAAGAAACCTCAAGGGAAATAGAACCCCAAAACAAACAGGAAAAATAATAACAGAACTTAATAGTGACACTAGATATAAAAGACTGCAATGCCTTCAATATTATGAAAAAAAAAGTTTTTTTTAGGGGAATTCCCTGGTGGTCCAAAGGTTAGGACCTTTGATGTCTGAAAGATACTTTGATGTTTGAAAGATACTTTTCTCAAGAAGCTTGCATTCACAGATTCCCAGTGGACATATCTTTCGGGTGGCCACCATTCAACCCACTAGACTGGTTAAATCTTACTCTTACACTCTTGTCTTTATAGAGCTGTCCATCTTGATGAGCACTGCCACTGAACTAATTGAGTTTCCTGCACGTGTATTTGTTATTTAAGAGTGGCAGTTAGTTTATTTTCCCCCAAAATATAAGAGCCAGCACTATTATTGAGAACAGGTAAACTTGAAGTCAATATAATGTTATTTCAGAGAACCAGAAGGCCATGTGATTTCACTGTCAAAGGGACAGTCTCTTTGTATTGGTGGGTCACTGATTTACAATAAATAAATGGGCTATTTATAATATCCTGCTGCCTTCTCAGGACCTAGAAATCCAGAGGGTTCTTTATTTTATGAGTGGGCAATGTGTCTGAATATGTGCATTTGGAAGAAATAGAACAGTAAGATTAGTTTGCTTTAAAAAAAAGAGGCACTCAGCAAGAGGCTCAGGGAAAATAAAGGGTGGAAAAGCAGCACAGGGTCCTGCATGTACAACGGCAGGTGGAGAATGCCATATTTGTGGGAGTAAGAGAGATGCTCAAGGTGGAGTTGTGTCAAGAGAAAATTAATTTTATGCCACGAAGGAAGTAATGTTAAGCCCCCATGTTCTTCCCTTTTGAAATCTCTAGTTCAATCTATATTAGTCACTATTGCTGTGTAGGGTGAGTTATTTCAAAGAGATACTATGAAGGGCTGAGTTCTGCTTCAAAGTTGGCTTGGAAGAAAAACAGAGGCTGCCCATAGGTCACAGTTGACATTTATTATTACAGTTTATATTTCCTATAGATGGGTAGATGGATGCAATCACTTGTTTTACATTTAAGACCTGGTTCTGCCAGAAATTGGAGAGGGATGCTAAAGGCACTACTCACGCTCTTAACAGGACAAACTAAAGAGAGGGAAGAATAACAAAGAATGAGTCACCTCATGGCGTAACCGGATAATTAGTGCAGGTCCTTTGTTAAAACCATGTTGCATCATTCACTCTGTATAGCCAAATTCCTTTCAACCATCAAGATCAGTGTATAATTAATGATTACCTAGCAGACATAATAAGGGTAACTTTTAGCTCTTGAAATTGCAGTGTTGTGTGTGTGTAATTCTTCATGGAATACTAAAACTATATCTTTTAATTAAAATAAAATAGAGAGAATTTCTGTGGGAGAGATCAAAATATAGATTATGATAATGATTCCCTATATTTCTCTTTGGCACTCAATACACTGTGATTTGGCTGTCTAAAGTATTTTTCCCTGTCATATTGTGAATTCCATGAGAAAAGTGACCCTCCTGTCTTGTCCAACTCAAAAATGTCACTCCAAAATTTTTTATAAACTACTTGACAATTAAACTCTATTTTCATTGTTGTCAAATACCTTATTCTGTAGAATATATTTTGGGAAAAATGAATCCAATCTATTTTGATTGTCTTTTATCACATAAGAAGTTAGAGGTAGACTGTGGTTTAAAATGAAGTTGCTGCTTCTATTTTTAGTCTCTTTATACCCTCCAGTGACTCTCTTTTCTTTAGAGAAGAAATGTGATGTTCTGCCTAAACTAAGATGGAAAGGGTTTGTTAAATTTATTCCCAGAAAGGAATGCATGATTGTCAATTCCTCACCAAGGTCTTCTTCAAGGGGTATTAGATGTTTAATAAAAAGCAAAATGTTACATACTTTTAATTCTACGATGTCAGATACAAGCTAGTATCTTGATGAGGCAAGGAAATCACATTCCTCTGCTTATTATTGCAGTTAATTTCCTTTTGATTTTTTTTCTCTTTCATCATAGGCTTAAGTATTGCTAAGAGGTAGGGGAAATGGGGGGATAAGCCTACTTTGTGTTATCTTAGCAAATAATGAATAATCAATAGGGAGGTCATGTGTATCTTTCATTTGTCAACAAGTTATTGAAGGTAACTTATATGTGATCTTATGAGAGCACCCATAGTTTTTTTTTAAGGGGGTATATGGATTTCTATTCAAGTATAATTCCTTAAAAAACACAGAGTTCAGATTTTTCTTAAAAGAGTAGTTTTAATAAGAACAAATTAAAGATTAATATTGGAACATTCTGTGAAAAAATAGTAAGGATTCCTCATTTTCACTTTTCATATAAACTCTCTAAGCTATTGCCCTAAGTTTGGGTGATACTTTTTCTAAAACATTTTTTCTTTAAAACATATATAGACATTGGAATGGCTCAAAGTCTTAAGGAATGTTCAGTATTGGGTGCTTTGTTGCTTCTAAACTGCTGGCTTGAGTTCCCCAGTGAGACAATCGGTATTGGGGTGTGTGTGTGTGTGTGTGTGTGTGTGTGTGTGTGTGTGTGTGTGTGTGTGTGTGAAAGAGGGGGGGAAGAGGTATGTGGTGAATGATATTAAAAATCCTATGATAATAGCAAAATATTAAGAAAACTTTTTAATAACAAATTTTTCAATTTTAATGAAATAGATGAATTTCTTGAAAAGCATACCTTACAAACGGATGCAGGAAGAAATAGAAAATATAATTACACATACTCATTAAAGTAACTAAATAAGCAAGTAAAGTTTCTTACAAAAAATTCTAGACTCAAATGGTTTCTCTGGTGAATTTTATCAAATATAAAGTATGAAATAATACTTATAAAACTTTCAGAAAATAGAAAGAAAACATTTTCTAACTTGTTTTATGAGGACAGAATGATCCTACTATGACCTGACAATGATATTACAAGAAAAAAATTAGACCAATATCACTTTGGAACATAGACAAAATTTATTTGCAAAATATCAGAATATCAAATCCAGTAATATATAAAAATGATAATGTAAAAATTATGACCAAGTGGAAATGTAAGTATTTTTGTTTTGGGGTGTTGGGGTGAGAAACTGGATCATGTCAGTATGATGCAGACAAACTTATGCAGATAACTTCAATTTAATTAATGTTTTTAAAAAGTATGATTCTATTCACATAAAGTTCAAGAGAAAGTCAAAGTAATGGTATTAAAAATCAGAACAATGATAGCCTTAGAAAAGGGGAACTGCCTGTAAGGTATACAATGGGCCTTTCTGGTATGATGGAAATATCCCATATCTTAATTATTTAGTGGTTTCAAGAGTATATTCACTTATTTAGTCAAATTGTACACTTTTCCACATATAAATTTCACATATAAATTTCACCTCAACTCAAAAAAATAAAATAAATGATTAAACAAACAATTACACAAAAATCTCTGCATTTTAGTTTACTCATTTTTCAAAAGCTGTTTTCATGCATTGTAAAAAAAATGCAATAAAGTTAATTGACAAAGTTCTTTGTAATTAGAACTTATTAAAAGTTGTTTACCATTTTACCTTACTGCTGTGTTTTATAAAGGTAATCACATTATGTGAAGACTTTCAGCCTGTTCAAATATTTGCATTCTGATACATTTGTCACATAATTTCAGACTTATCTCTATCTATAATCATCAATATTATGAAAACTTCTTTTCACGTTCTTCAAGTATATAAGTACTTTTGGAGATAAACTTCAAGAGTTTTATCTCCTGATCTGAGCACATACATTTGTAAAAATTCCACAAATCTGCAATTCTTTCTTAGATAAAAATTAGTATTTCTTTTAAAGTGGTATTTTCAAAATCCTTTATTATACTGCCTGTTTAAAAATAGAAATTTTTGAAGGTGGATTTTCAGTAATAATATCCCTGAATTATTAGGAGAGATTGAATTTTACATACTTTTGGTATAAATTTGTAACAAAATTTATGAGAACCAAAATATAATTGAATGGCCTATTTTGAAGTAAATAATTAGAAAAAATTATCCTTCACAAGCAACTCTGGCTATGAACAGTATCTCAAAAAATTATTTTCTTTCTCTTCTTTTCCACTAAATATTGTTACCTGCATAAGTTAATTCTACTTAAGTTAGTTAAGGACACAGTAAAATGCAAAACTGAAAAGTTTCAGTATCAGATAAAGGATAAACCATGTTTTTACTTCTCATAAGTAATTTATAGTAAAATATAATGCAATTCAATGAAACACATAATGCTTTCAAGAATGTCTACTGCAAGCATGTTTTTTCCACTTGATTGTTAAGTTTTACCTATTTATTTCATATTAAAATTTGTTGGGTTGGCAATACCATGAAATATTTGTCCTAAGAGTTAAATTTGTGTTCTTTCAATATCTTCTGTTGGCAGCAAGTAAATGCTTATTCAAATACATCTTCCAAACAGAAGCTTGAATATATTTTCCTGAGCTGTACATTTCTACATGCTTTTTAAAAGCATATATTACCAAAATACTTCTTATAAACAGATTGTGATTGATCTATATTTCACATTGTATCAATTTGATCATTTATCACCAGAGGTATAATTTTGTCCTCATTATATTCTACAAAAGCATTGCGGAAAGCACTGAGGAAATTTAGTAAGAAAGTGTAATAATATAGTGAAGATTTCTTGATGAGGAGATGGTCTTGTTTGTTTGGTTTAAAGATTATTAATGCATATCAATAATGGAGGAAATGACATTACTACCTAATATTGAAAAAATAAAAGATGTCTTACTTCTGAGAAATTGTTTTACTGTCATTGATGGTTACCTTCAATTAAAAAATTTTAATAGAGGAAAAGAAATTATACTATCTGTCATGAGACTAATTGCAAAAATGAAAGTAATTCTGCACCCTTCTCTGAATCCACCTTCTTAGACATTATTACATTTCTGCTCCATACATCATGAAGTAGAGTTTATTTTCCTGCCCCTTGAATGTTATTTGTCTTTGTGACTTGCTTTGGCCGTAATGTGGAGGAAATAGCACTGTGCCTATTGCAGTAATTGCCTCAAAAGACTTTGGAACCTTACTTCTGCCATTAACACAAGCTCGTGTCAGAATATAGGAGGATAAGAGACCACATGGAGCAGAGCCCAGTCATTTCTACCAAGGCCAGTCTAAACCACTGAAAACTCTAGCAGAACCACTAGTTCATAATAGATGTGTGAATAAACCCAAGTAAAATCAACCAAGCCTGACCAGATTAGCAGAATTTCCCAGCCTACCTGTATCTCCTACACAAAATAAATGTTACTGTTATTTTAAGTCATTGATTTTCAATTTGTTAGTCATGCAACAAAGCTAAATGATACAGCATCATTTAATTAAAGACACTGAAATGGTAATCGCCCTATTTTCATCCAAAAGTGCTCTATACGTCTCTACCTTGAAGTGATATAGAAGATTTCACATTACTTTTCAAATTTAGATCTATTTTCCATCTGCAACTGAGTTTTTTTTTTTTTTTGGTTGTTTTGGGGTTTTATCTTTGTATAGTCTAAAAGAAGAATCAATTTCTTAATGTAAATATAGTAAGTTGTTCTAGCACTATATGTTTTAGAGTCCATTATTTTCCCCACTCATATGTAATTCCTATATTACCCCAATCCCTTATCATAAACCAAGTTATCACATATGTGTGAGTATTTTCAGGGATGCAGTATTGTCTTCCATTGGTCTATTTATTTATCTATTCCTACACCTATACCCTACTAACCTTAAAGGCAATAGGTCTTTATAGATATTGGTATCTGGTAGGAGAATTTCCCCACAATTAGTTCTTTTTCTTTTTCTTTTTCTTTTTTGTGGTGCGCGGGCCTCTCACTGTTGTGGCCTCTCTCGTCGTGGAGCACAGGCTCTGGATGTGCAGGCTCAGCGGCCATGGATCACGGACCCAGCCGCTCCGCGGCATGTGGGATCCTCCCAGACCGAGGCACGAACCCGCATCCCCTGCGTCGGCAGGCGGACTCTCAACCACTGCGCCACCAGGGAAGCCCCAGTTCTTTTTCTTTAGAACTATCTTGGTTGTACTTAGTCTTTTGCTCTTCCAACCAGGCAAATTATACTGTTAAATTCTGTGATGGACCATGTTGAAACTTTAGTTAGAAAATATATTATAAATTAACTTTGTTAGAATGACATTTCTATGGGATTGAATATTTCTATCCAGGAAACTTCCATTTCCATTTATTTAAATCTTCTTTTATATGTTTAAATAAAATGTAAAAATTCAGTTCTAAAAAGTAATGCACATATTTAATTGGAATTATTCTCAGGTTCTATATATTTTTACTGCTGAATGGCAAGGTATTTTCATACTACATTTTATATTACATTCAAGTGATTATTTTTGTTGTAAAGGATCACAATTGAAATTTTAAAATTTACAATCAGCAAAATTACTAGACTTATTTTTATTTTAATAATTCTTCTGTAGATACTCTTTAATTATTTATTTAGATAATATGCAATCCAAATTAACAACTATGTTTCTTGTTTTTTGTTCTATATATATATGGAACAATATATATTGTTCCATTTGGGTAGAGATAAATTAGGAGTTTGGGATTAACATATACACACCACTGTATGTATAATAAATAACCAACAAGGGCCCACTGTATAGCACAGGGAACTATACTCAATATAGTATAAGTATCCAACAAAATTTATTATTATTTATGATTAAAAACTCTTCACAAACTAGGGATGGAAGAAAACTCCCAATGTGATAAAGAATATCTACATAAAAGCCTGAAGAAGAAATTACACTTAATACTGAAAAGGCCAGAATGTTTTCTAATACTATGCTTATCCACCATACTCCCAAAAGTCATAGCTAATGCTGTAAGAAACAAAATAAATTTATATTGACACAGCAATCAGCCAAGAAAAAGAAATAAAAAACATCCACATTGGAAAGGGAGAAGTCAAACTGTCACTGTTTGCCAGTGACATGATAACATACATAGGAAATTCTAAAGATGCCACCAAAAAATTACTAGAACTCATCAATAAATTTGGTAAACTTGCAGGGTGCAAAATTAGTACAAAGATATCTGTTGCATATCTATACACTAACAACAAACTATCAGAGAAATTAAGCAAACAATCCCATTTATCATCACCTCAAAAAGAATAAAATACCTAGGAATAAATCTAACTAAGGAGGTAAAACCTATACTCAGAGAACTATAAGATACTGATGAAAGAAACTGAAGACAATACAAATAGCTAAAAAGGTATGCCATGCTCATGGATTGGAAGAGGAATTAATGTTGTTAAAATGGCTATCCTACCCAAGGCAATCTATAGATTCATTGCAATCCCTATCAAAATACCAATGGCATTTTTCACTGAACTACAACACATAATTCTAAAATGTAATTACAGAAATTATGGAAACACGAAAGACCCTGAAGAGTCAAAATAATCTTGAGAAAGAAGAACAAAACTGGAGTTATCATGCTCCCTGATTTCAAACTATACTTCAGACCTATAGTAATCAAAACAGTATGGTACTGGCAGAAAACAGACACATAGATCAATGGAACAGAATAGAGAGCCCAGAAATGAACATACACTTAAATGAGCAATTAAAATATGACAACAGTGGCAAGAATATACAATGGGGAAAAGATGCCCTCTTCAATATATGGTGTTGGGAAAACTGGACAGCTACATGCAAAAGAATCAAACTGGACTAATCTTTCACACCATGCACAAAAATAAATTCTAAATGGAAAAGATTTAAATATAATACCTAAAACCATAAAACTTCTAAAAGAAAACATGGGCAGGAAGCTCTTTAAAATTGCTCTTAGCAATAATTTTTTGAATAAATCTCTGCAGGCAAGGGAAATAAAAGCAAAAATAAACAAATGGGACTACTTCAAACTAAAAAGCAAATACACAGTGAAGGGAACTATCAACAAAATGAAAAGAAATAAGATAATTGCAAATGATATATTTGATAAGGGGTTAATATCAAAAATAGACAAAGAACTCATACAATTCAGCATCAAAAAAAAAAAAGATTAAAAGATGCACAGAGGATCTAAATAAGCACTTTTCCAAAGAAAAGTGGCCCATGAAAATATGTTCAACATCTCTAATCAACAGGTAAATGCAAATCAAAACCACAGTGAGATACCACCTTACACATTTCACGATGGCTATTATCAAAAAGACAACAAGTAACAAGTGTTGACAAGGATATAGAGAAAAAGGAACTCTTGTGCACTGTTGATACAAATGTAAATTGGTGCAGCCACTACGGAAAACAGCATGAAGATTCCTCAAAAAACTAAAAACAGAACTACCATACAATCCAGCAATTATACTCCTGGGTATTTTTCCAAAGAAAACATAAGCATTAATTCAAAGAGATATATGCAACTCTATGTTCATTGCAGCATTATTTACTATAGCTAAGATATGGAAGCAACCTAAGTGCTTGTCAACAGATGAATGGATAAAGATGATGTGGTATATATGGACTATTACTATTGGACTATCGGACTAATGGACTATTACTCAGCCATAAAAAATAATGAAATTTTGCCATTTGTAACAACATGAATGGACCTCGAGGGTAATATGCTGAGTGAAATAAGTCATACAAATACTGTGTGATTTCACTTATATGTGGAATCTAAGACAAAATAAATGAACAAACATAACAAAACCAAAACAGAGTTATGGAGAACAGGTCATTGCTAGATGGGAGGGAGTGTGGGGAGAAAAGAAATAGCTGAGGGAGATAAAGAGGTGCAAACTTTGAGTTGCAAAATAAATGAGTCATGAATATGAAATATACAATGTGGGGAATATAGTCAATAACAATGTAATATCTTTATATATGGTGACATATCATAACTAGACTTACCGTGTGATCATTTTGAAATGTATAGAAATATCAAATTGCTATGTTGTGTAACAGGAACTAACACAATGCAGAAGGTCAATTATACTTCAAAACAAGCAAACAAAATAGAAATTGCTATTTTTATTTCTATAAAAAATGTCATTGGGATTTTGATAAGGACTGTATAGAATTTATAGATCACTTTGTTTAGTATGGACTTTTTAACACTATTAAGTCTTCTTATGCATAAACATGGATGTCTTTTTATTTATGTATGTCTTCTCTAAATTCTTTCGTCACTGTTTTGTAGTTTTCAATATAAAAGTTCTTCACCTCCTTAGTTAAGTTTATTCCTAGTATTTTGGTGCTATTGTAAGTAGAATTTTTTTCTAATCTCCTTTTCAGATAGTTTGTTAGTGTATAGAAACACAACTGATATTTGTACATTTATTTTGTATCCTGCAACTTTATTAAATTTGTTTACTAGTTCTAACAGTTTGGGTTGTTTGTTTGTTTTTTTTTTTTTTAATGGAGTCTTTAGGGTTTTCTATATGTAGGTCATGTCATCTGCAAACAGGGACGATTTTACTTCTTCCTTTCTGATTTGGATGCCTTTTGTTTCATTTTCTTGTCTAATTGCTCTAGGACCTCCAGCACTTTGTTGAATAAAAATAGCAAGAGTGGGCACCTTTGCCTTTCTCCTGATTTTAACCAGTTTTTTTCACCATTGATTATGCTATTAACTGTGGACTTTTCACATATAGCCTTTATTATGTTGAGATATTTTTCTTCTATTTCTAACTTGTTGAGGGCTTTTTTAAACTGTTAAAACTATTAAAATTTGTTAAATGCTTTTTTCTGTGTCTATTGAAATAATCCTGTGATTTTGTATCCTTTATTTATTAATGTGGTGTATCACATTAGTTGATTTTCATATGTTGAACCACCCTTGCATCCCAGGAATAAATTATACTTAATCATGATGTATGATCTTTTCAGTGTACTGTTGAATTTGATTTGCTAGTAATCTGTTGAGGATTTTTTTTGTGTGTGTGTGGTACGCGGGCCTCTCACTGTTGTGGCCTCTCCCGTTGCGGAGCACAGGCTCGGCATGTGGGATCTTCCTGGACCGGGGCACAAACCCGCGTCCCCTGCATCGGCAGGTGGACTACCAACCATTGCACCACCAGGGAAGCCCTGTTGAGGATTTTTGCACCTATGTTCATCAGGGATATTGGCCTGTGCTTTGGTATCAAGGTAATGCTTACCTAATAAAATGAATTTGCAAGTGTTACTTCTTTTTTAAATTGCTTGGAAGAGATTGAGAAGCACTGACATTAATTCTTCTTTAAATATTTGGTAGGATTCACCAGTAAAACTGTCTGTTCCCGGGCTTTGGTTTCTTCGTAGGTTTTCAATTACTGAATTAATCTCCATACCACTTATAGGTCTGTTAAGACTTCCTATTTCTTCATTTTCTTCATGATTCAGTCTTGAATCATGTGTTGTATGTTGCTGGGAATTTCATTTCCTCTAGGTTATCCAGTTTGGTAATGTCAAAATTTTCATAGTAGTCTCATAATACTTTTTATTTCTCTGGCACCATTTGTAATGTCTGCTCTTTATTTCTAACTTTATTCATTTGAGTCTTTTCTCCTTTGTCTTAGTCTAGCTAAGGGTTTGCAACTTTGCTTTATTCTAAGAAAACAACGCTTACTTTCATTGATTTTTGCTGTTGTTTTTCTATTTTGTTTAACTGCATAATATGTTATTGTATTGAAAATGCTATTGTATTTCTATTTAGATTGTCTGCTCTAATCTTTATTATTTCCTTCTGCTAACTTTGGGCTTAATCTTCTTATTTCTCTATTTCTTTAATGTACAAAGTTATGTTGTTTATTTGAGATCTTCCTTTTTTATTTAATGGAAGGGTTTAACACAATAAACCCTCAGTACTACTTTTGTAGCATTACATAAGATTTGGTATTTGGTGTTTATATTTTCCTTTGTTTTAAAACATCTTATAATTTCTTTTTAATTTATTATTTTTTCCTGGTTGTTCCATAGCGTGTCGTTTAATTTCCACATTTTTGTGAATTTTATAGTTTTCCTTCTGCTATTGATATCTAATTTAATTGTGGCCAGAAAAAATATTTGGTATACTTTTAGTCTTCTTAAATTTATTAAGACTTGGTTGGTGATCTAACACGTGATCATGTGAGAAAGTTCCATTCATGTGTGAGAGGAATATGTATTCTGATGCTGTTAGTTAGGTAGAATGGTATGTATTTGTCTGTTAGGTCCATTTCATCTATAGTATTGACAGTATTGTTCAAGTTGTTCCCCTTGTTGATCTTCTGTCTGGATGTTCCTGTCATTATTTAAAGTGACATGTTGAAATCTCTTACTATTATTGTGCTGCTATCTGTTTCTTTCTTTAATTCTGTTAATTTTTGCTTTTTATATTTAGGTACTCTGATGTTGGGTGCATATATATAATTGTAATATTTTCCTAGTAAATTGATCCTTTTTACATACAATGTCCTTCTTTGTCTCTGTGATACTTTTTTGATATACAGTCTATATTGCCTGATTTAAGTATGGCCACCTTTGCTCTCTTTTGGTTACAATTTTCATGGAATATCTTTTTTACTTCCTTTACATTCAGTCTACATGTGACCTTAATTCTGAAGTGAGTTTCTTATAGACATTATATAGATAGGCCTAATTTTTAAAAATCCATTCAGCTATTCTATGTGTTTTGATTGGTGAGTTCAAACCATGTACATTTAAAGTTATTATTGAAAGGTTATGATTTACTATTGCCAATTTGTTAATTGTTTTCTGTTAGTCTCATAGTTCTTTTGTCTGTCTTTCCTTCTCTTACTGTTTTCATTTGTGTTTAAAAAAAATTTTTGTATTGATATGCTTTAATTCCTTTTTTTTTTTTTGAGTAACTTCTATAGGTGTGTGTGTGTGTGTGTGTGTGTGTGTGTGTGGCTACCTTAGTGCTTACATATAATATAGATATAACTCTATTTTAAGCTGGTAACAACTTGAGTTCAATCACATACAAAATTTTACACTTTAACTTCTCCCCACCACACTTTATGGTATGCTTGTCACAATTTACATCTATACATTTTGCATATCTTTTCACATATTTTAATTGTTATTTGTAATACTTTTCTCTATTTTTTACTAGAAATAAAAGTTACTCACTTACCACTATTACAATAATACAATATTCTGTGTTTATATATATTAACTTTACCAATGAGTTTCATACTTTTCTTATGCTATTTTACTGCTGTTCATTGTCCTTTCATTTCAGATTGAGGAACTGCCTTTAGCGTTTTTTGCAAGGCAGGTCAAGTGGTGATGAACACCCTCAGTTTTCGTTTGCTGAAAAAAGCATTTTTCTGTCCCTTATTTCTGAAGGATAGCTTAACAGGTTAAATGTTATTTGTTGGTAGTTTTTTTTTTTTCCTGCACTTTGAATAAACCATCCCACTCCCACATGGCTTGTAATATTTCTGCTGAAAAAATCTGCCAATCGTCTGGCTGTTCCTTTGCATGTAATAAGTCACTTTTGTCTTGCTGCTTTCAAAACTCTCTTTGTCTTTAACTTTTGACAATTTGATTATAATGTGTTTCCATGTGTATTTCTTTGAATTCATCCTATCTGATGGCCTTAGGATGATACTCATTTCCTTTTCAAGATTTGGGAAGTCTTCAGTCATTATTTCTTTGAATAAGCATTCTCCTTCTTGGACTCCCATAATGTGTATATTTGTACACTTGATAATATCCCATAAGTCCCTTAAGCTTTCTTCATTCTTTTTTCTTTGGGGGTGATTTGTTCTGTATAAGATGACAATGTGGGCTTCCCTGGTGGCACAGTGGTTGAGAGTCCACCTGCCAATGCAGGGGACACGGGTTTGTGCCCCGGTCCGGGAGGATCTCACATGCCGTGAAGCAGCTGGGCCCGTGAGCCACGGCCGCCAAAACAAACAAACAAAAAAAAACAATGTTATACAGGTGTAGAAAATTGCAAAGAATATTTTCAGTGATGAAAACCCTGAACAAAGTACACCCCAGAAAGAAAATGGGCCTAGATATTTCTGCACTTCTTGTGATTTTAGACTCCTGTTTTTTCCCCTTAACCCTGAGATTTACATAACACGGGTTTTAAGACACACAGACTTTTCTTTGGTTATTCTCCTATAAAAGGTTCCATTAACAATGGTATTAGCCCAAACAGTGGGCATTTTCTAAATGTTATTGGGGGCCTTGATTCATCAAAGGCACAGACTTATACTTAAATTTTCTTCAGTAGCTTTCTAGTAACAAACCAAGGTCTAAATTAGTCACAGAAAGAGAAATATTGTTTGTTGTTATTTTTCTTATGCTATATCCCCAAGTTTTTCAGACTCATTTGAGTACAAGCTTGAGTGAGTAAGAGATAGAGCTGAGTGAGGTATCTGAGCTATGAAATATAACTCTGCAAGATGTCATTTTTATTCAGGAAATAGGGAATATTTAAGTCATATAAATTCTTATTCTAAAATATTTACACCTGACTTCACAGTATGCACATTTTCCTATGTAGACGAGTCTTATTTCCATTTCTTCAGTTAAGTTAAAGCTACATGTTCCTCTTTCCCCACATGATTTTGCTTATTAGTATATTTCTTGAGCTGTTTTTATGTTATTTCTTTCCTTTATGGAATTTTTAAAACTTGGAACATCAAGTACTAAAGATGTATGTTTTCATCTGACAGTTACACCAGAGGTTGACTGTCTAGTTGAGAAGATTGAATCTATAGCTTGTATTTGTTTTTAAAATTAAACTGATCCTGGATAAAAGTTAATTTTTTTAGGAGTTAGTCCTTGACGACTAGTTTGATACAATCTCCACTTTAGGTAACCTCTTTCACCAGCAGGACTGTTATTCTCCTAACTAACTGTGTAAGTTAAGATGACTAAATATATAAGTGCTTAAAATGGAATAAATAGATCTTCTATATAAAAAAAAAGGAGAAGGAAAGAAAAGACCTCTAAATTGGAAATGTAGAGGTATAACTATCTCTATTCACAGATGACACAATCCTACACACGGAAAATCCCAAAGAATCCACCAAAAAGCTACTAAAGCTAATAAACAAATTCTGAAAATTTCCAGGGTTCAAGGTAACACAAAAAAATCAGTTGTTCTATAAACCAGGAATGAACAATTCAAAAAGCAAATTAAGAAAACAATCCCATTTACAGTAGCATCCAAAAGAGTAAAATTTTTAGAAATAAATTTAGCCAAGGAGGTGGAAGACTTGTACACTGAAAACTATAAAACATTGCTAAAAGATATTTAAAAGAACTTAATAAATAAGAAGAAATCCTCTGTCCACGAATTGGAAGACTTCTATTGTTAGGATGTCAGGACTACCCAAAGCAATTTACAGATTCAATACAATCTCTATCAAAATTCCAACAAGGTTTTTTCAAAACCTGATGGAAAAGCTGATCCTCACATTTAAGTGGAATTGCATTGTATCTCTAATAGCCAAAACAACATTGAAAAAGAAGAACAAAGGTGGAGGACTCACATTTCCTGATTTCAAAACTTACTACAAAACTACAGTATTCAAAACACTGTGGTACTGTCATAGGGACAGACATATAGACCAACAGAATAGCATTGAGAGTCCAACAATAACCTCATATGTCTTTGGCCAATTGACTTTTGACAAGGATGCCATTCAATAGGAAAAGAATTGTCTCTTCAAGGAATATTACTGGGACAACTGCATGTCCACATACAAAAGAATGAAGTCAGACTCCTACTTCACACAATACACAAAAAGTAGCTCAAAATGGATCAATGACAAACATAAGAGCTAAAACTAGAAAACTCGAAGAAGAAAACACAGTAGTAAACTTTCATGATTTTGGATTTATCAATGAATTCTTAGATATAACACAAAATGAACAAGCAGAAAAAGAAAAAACAGATGAATTAGACTTCATAAAAATTAAAAGCCTTTGTGAATCAAAGGGCATTATTAATAAAATGAAAATACAACTTACAGCATGGGAGAAAATATTCGCATATCATGTATCTGAAAAGGGTCTATTATCCAAAATATATAAAAAATACAACTCAATATCAAAAAGCAAATGACCCAATAAAAAAATGAGCAAAGGTGGCCTTGAATAGACATTTCTCAAAAAAAGATATACAAATGGCCAAAAGCACATCAAAGGATTCTCAACATCACTGGTCATTAAGGAAATGCAAATGAATGTGGTAATGAGATACCACATCACACTGATTAAGGTAGCTGTTTTTTTCAAAAGTGAAAATAGCAAGTGTTGGTGAGGATGAGAAATTGGAACTTTCATAAATTGCTGGTAGGAATATAAAGTGGTTTAGTAACTATGTGAAACAATTTGGTGGTTCCTCAAGAAGTTAAACATAAAATTACAATATGAACACCCCTATTCCATTCCTATGCAGATACCCCCAAATAATTGAAAACAGGTGTTCAAACAAGTATGTGTAAATGAGTGTTCATAGAAGCATTATTTACAACAGTCAAAAGGTAGAAGCAATCCACGTGTTCATTAGCTGATGAACAGATAAATAAAATACACATACAATAGAATATTAATCAGAAATAAAATTCTGAGATATGCTACAACAGGGATGTATCTTGAAAACGCTATGATAAGTGATATAAATGAGATGCACAAAAAACATGTTGTATGTTTTCACTTGTATGAAACATGTAGAATGGATAAATTCATAGAGACAAAAAGCAAGTTAGATGCTACCAGGGGCTTGGAGAAGGGGGATAATGGTCAGTTTTGTCTTAAGGTATACTGGGTTTCTATATGGGGACATAAAAAGTTTTAGAAATAAATAGTGGTGATGATTGCATTGTGAAGGTAATTAATGCCACTGAAGTGTAGACTTGAAAATGGTAAATATGGCCAATTTTATATTAAATGAATGAATAAATAAATAAAACAGACAAAAGTTGTCCAAATGTATGTTTACTATAGATATCTGGTAATAAAGCTCTATTTGTAAGTACAACTTGTTGAGAAGGCCATGGAATTCTGATAACTTTTACTGGGAAAAACTAATCAAACTTTGGAAATCTGCTGATATGGGAAAAATATAAAGACTTATCTATGTAAATAATGTCTTATTATTGCTTTCTAAAGAAGACTTAAGATTCATAAGCATGCTTGTATTAAGTAATCTTGTGTGGTTTTAGTAAAAACTATACAAAGAAGCTCATCATAAATTTCCCAGTCTTATTATCCCAGATTATTTTTCATATAAGATTCTTAGCACTAATATTAAAGAGATAATTTAAGGCTTTGAAATTCCATTTCTATGACTTTGTTCCTACTATGCCCAAAGTGGAACGCTGTCATCAACTTTATTGTAAATTTTAAAACAGGTTTTGAGCAAAAAAATTAAGAAATCATTTTTGGGTAATCATAGAAACTTTCTAACTTTCTGAACTTGTCTTGATCTGAAGATAAGAACATGAAAATGTAAATTTTCTTTCTTTAAGCTCTCTAACACAGTTGCAAGAAAGTGCCAACCACAGAGTTAGTATATACCTTATGCCAACCTTGGCAGCCACGTGGTCCATCACAACCTTAACTTCAATAGGCATTTCATACTGTGTAACACACTTGATAATGTAAGTAGCTGGTTCATTAGTCTATGGTATGATGTCACAGAATTGTGTACCATCTACTAAAGGTAAATTGATTTTCCCTAGTGTCAAACGAGTCAGATTAAATCAGAAAGGCAATCACAGAGTTCTCCTTTCTTTGAAGTTAAATGACTACAAATACTTCTCACACCTCTGTATGGTTCAAGTTATGCAGAAAGGTTTAATAGATGCATATAAGACCATTGCAGCAGGAGAAGCGGGGGTGGACATGCAACTAGAAGAGTAAGCTCTAGGCTGAACACAGTGAATCAAAGCCCAGGAAAATCCTCTCTGCCACTGCCATATCTGGGAAAGCTACCATTGCCACTTCAATAACTACTTATAGCAAAATGATATTTCTATCTCCATTGCAACTAGAGCTGTGATATAGAAAAATGGTGCCATCGCTGTAGTAAGCTGCAGATTCAGGAAGGTTTTAGCTTCAAAACTATTCCATCACTACTGTGATCAAATCTGGTAAAATAAATGTCTTGCATCCTTCCTTTCTTCTCACATATCTCAGTTCCAAATTGGTAAAACTATTGCAGAACCCAAACTTTAAGAAGATTGGAAAGGATATTGAACAAGTTAATCATATTATCCACCACACAAGAAAAGCACAAATTTTGCATTTGTTTTCCCTTTCTTTAACAAAATATAAGACTCACTGATTTTGATAAAAGGCATTCTACTGAGTCAAAGATCAAGACAGGATTTCCATGCTCGATCAGTCTGAACTTGAAACTGAAGGTCAACACAAGTTACGGATAATACACATATTGAAGGACAACTTTAACCTTTAGGAATGCAAAATTTATTTCTTTAGTGAATAGCAAATAGGTCTTCTTTTGTTTCTTTGTTTTGTTTTGTTTTTAAACACTAACCATTTGAACATATTAAATCTTATCTCAGAATTCAACTTAACTTAGAAACTTGAACACTATTCTATAATTAGATTTCTAAGCCCTGATTATCCTTTGGAGCACTGTCTATAGTTTAGATGTACCTCTGTAAATTTCTACTGCTGCTCAGGGAAAAGATTTATGAAAGTCTAAATTCAAGTGCATTATCCTTATTTCTTATTAATCTGCCTTCCTACACATAACTGTAAAAAAGTTCTGATCTGCACAATGCATTAACTCCACAATTTTATCACCATTACTTCACTGGCACGCAGTCTAAATCAGTCATAGTCATTTTGATTATTATTAGTTTACGATGAAACAGATAATCTAAACAGTTACAATATATTCTTACACAAATAATAAGAAACGCTGAAACTCAATGGCATCAGGAAAAAATGTCTTAAACTTCATTAATAGATGCAGTTATATCATTACTTCTGTTGATGTACTTTAAATGTGTTTTGAAGGAATAATGTTCTGATGTATCTTTGGTGTGTGTGAGTGTGCATGCAGGCATGTGTGCATGTATGTGTGTTTTACAATAAAAACTGTTTCATATTTCAAGGGTAACTATCTAAGGACCAGTTCTGTACACTCTCAAAATACCAAAGGCCTTTTGTCCTCCTATTTTTCTTTCTACATAAGGTTTAGAAAACTTGATGAATTAGTGTCATTACTAAATTGTGCATCATCACAGATTGAATGTTTAGTATTAGTGCTTTAGCCATTGACCCATATACAATGCTGTATTTGCATTTTCAAGAAACAGAGTTACAATTTTAGTTTACTAGTTTAAGGTTTCAAGCAGGAATGATAAAACTATGTAAAAGACAAAATACAATAGCTTTTTATGGTGTTCCTGCATTGAAATTTCAATTGCAATATAGATGGTATTTATTTTAAAATACTTTCCTGAAAGATGGCTCAGAGGACTATCCTGATAATATTATAATGCATTCATTTCTTTCTCTGAATTTTATCTATTAAAAATTCACTTTAAATTCAGAGAAAGTGAAAGAAGAGGAGGATGAGGATCAAGAGAAACAAAGCTGAAAAAATGTATTACTAAATCAAAGAATTTTCAGGCAAAGTCACATTAACATTGGAAAAAGAAAATGACAATGATATTTTAAAGGATACTGCAAATGCAGACAATGTACCTGTGAAACTATTTATGATTCTTTGATTTCTACAAATCTTTAAGAAGAATAAATAAGAAGAGTAAAAAAGAACATTGTCTTTTTCATCAAACTGAATATTTTCTGTGTTTAAACTGTCCCATTTACTTACTCAATCTTCATCTAGGACAAATTCTAAGTGTAGTATTTGTCATAGAATCTTTAACCATACTTTTAAAAGTAAAATTACTTTGGCATATAATAAAGGAACAAAATATAGCAGATTAAAGGGAAAATTTCACAGTATTATAATTAGCATAAGATATACAGACTTTGAACATAACAGAAAATCAGTACAGAAACAAAGAAATTCAGCCTTTGGTTGGATGCTGTTGAACTGGAAACCCGTAAAAGTCTTATACACGAATGTTCTTCCTTAGTTGGTAAGCACATCTATAAAAATTAATATTTATACAGGAGAAGAGTTGGAGACATAGGGAAGGGAAAGTAAAATTAGACAGATCATTGTTCCATGGATTTAGAATGGAATTTTTAGGGTTTTTGTTTGTTTGTTTTGGTTGGCTGGTTTTTGCTTTTTTTTTTAAGCATGACTCTGCCTCATCATGAAGTGCTTGCCATTAGATATCCTGCTTACAGTATGAAACTAGCAGGTAATCATAAAACATAACACACTACTTTCTATCTACATGGGGATACAATTTTGTGGATTTCATTTATCCAACTGTGAATCTCACAGTAAACACAAGGAAAAAATAGTAAATAAATAAGTAAAATAAAATAACAAAGTACTAACACTAAAGAAAACCAACAAAATACAAGGGGAAAGAGAAAGAGAAGAAAGTAATAGAGAGGAACCACAAAATTAGCTAGAAGACAATTGTTTAAATGGCAATAAGTACATGCTTACCAATAATTATTTTAAATGTAAATGGAATAAATTCACCAATCAAAAGATATAGAGTGGCTAAATAGATAAAAAATGAAATAAAACAAAACAAAATCCATCTGTATGCTGCCTGCAAGAGACTCACTTCTGATGTAAGAACACACAAAGACTGAAAGTGAAGGATGGAAAAATATATTCCATGCAAATGTAAATGAAAAGAAAGCTGTAGTAAGTATATTTATATCAGATAAAATAGACTTTAAAACTAAGACTGCAATAAAAGACAAAAAAAGCATTACATAGTGATAAAGGGGTCAATCCAGCAAGAAGATATAACAATTGTAAATATACATGCACACAACACAGTAACACCTAAATACATAAAGCAAATATTAAAAAATATAAAGGAAGAAATTGAAAGCAATGCAATAATAGTTGGAGACTTTAACACTCACTTACATCAATGGATAGATCATCCCAACAGAAAACCAGTAAGTTTCATCGGACTTACACTACATGTTACATCAGATAAATTTAACACATATATACAAAACATTTCATCCAAAAGCAGCAGAATACACATCCTTGTCAAGTGAACATGGAACACTCTCCAGTATAGATCACATGTTAGGTTACAAAGCAAGTCTCAATAAATTCAAGAAGATTGAAATCACATCAGACATCTTCTCCAACCACAGTGACATGAAACTAGAAGTCAATCACAAGAAATAAATGGGAAAAGCACAAAAAAATGGGGATTAAACAGCATGTTACTATCATCAAAGAAAGCAAAGGAGAAATTTTAAAATACTGAGAGACAAATGAGAACAGAAATACAACATACCAAAATTTATAGAATGCAGCAAAAGCAGTTCTGAGAAGGAAGTTCATAGCAATAGAGGCCTACATCAAGAAACAAGAAAAGCCCAGAACAAACAACCTAACTTTACACCTAAAGGAACTAGAAAAAGAAGAACAAAAGAAGCCCAAAATTAGTAGAAGGAAGGAAACAATAAAGATAAGAATGGAAATAAATAAAATTAATACTAAAAGACTTTATTAATGAAAAATTAAAATTGTATTATTGAAAATTAATGAATCTAAAAGCAGGTTCTTTGAAAAGAGAAATAAAGTTGAAAAGCCATTAGTTAGCCTATTCCATAAAAATAGAGAGAGAGAGCTCAAATAAATAACATCAGAAATGAAGGAGAAGAAATTACTACTGATACCACAGAAATACAAAGCATCATCATAAGAGAATACTACAAACAATTATATACCAACAGGAATGGACAACCTAGGAAAAATGGATAACTTTCTAGAAACATGCAATCTGTCAAGATTGAATCATGAAGAAATAGAAAATCTGAATATAGGCATACCTCATGTTAATGTACGTTGGTTTACTGTGATTCACAGTAATTAATTTTTTTAACAAATTGAAGGTTTGTGGAAACTCTGCTTCAAGCAAATCTATCAGCACAATTTTTCCAACAGCATATGCTCACTTCATGTCTCTGTGTTACATCTTGGTAATTCTCACAATATTTTAAACTTTTTCCTTATTATTAGATTTATTTTGATGATCTGTGATCAATGATCTTTCATGTTACTGTTGTAATGATTTTGGGGAAACCACAAACCACACCCATATTAGAGAGTGAAATTAATTGATAAATGTTATGTGTGTTCTGACTACTCCACCAATGAGCCACTACTCCATCTCTCTCTGTCTCTCAAACCTCCCTATTCCATGAGACAAAACAGTATCGAAATTAGGCCAATTAATAACCCTACAGTACTCTCTAAGTGTACAAATGAAAGGAAGAGTCACATGTCTCTCACTTTCAATCAAAAGCTAGAAATGGTTAAGCTTACTGAGAAAGGCATGTAAAAAGCTGAGACAGGTCAAAACATAGGCCTCTTGCAATAAACAGTTAGCCCAGTTGTGAATGCAAAGGAAAATTAAAATGCTACTCCAGTGAACACATGAATGATAAGAAAGTGAAACAGCCTTATTGCTGATATGGAAAAAGTTTTAGTGGTCTGGATAGAAGATCAAACCAGCCACAACATTCCCTTAAGCCATAACCTAATTCAGAGCAAGGTCCTATGGCTCTTCAATTCTATGAAGACTGAGAGAGGTGAGGAAATGCAGAAGAAAAGTTTGAAGCTAGCAGAGGTTGGTTCATCAGGTTTAAGGCAAGAAGCTGTCTCCATAACATAAAAGTATGAGATGAAGCAGCAAGTGCTGGTGTAGTAGCTGCAGCAAGTTATTCAGAAAAGCTTGCTAAAATAATTAATGAGGGTGGCTACACTAAACAATCGATTTTCAATGCAGATGAAACAGCCTTCTATTGGAAGAAGATGCCATCTAGGACTTTATAGCTAGGGAAGAGAAGTCAATGCCTGGCTTCAAATCTTCACAGGACAGGCTGACTCTCTTGTTAGGGGCTAATGCAGCTGGTGACTTTCAGTTGAAGCCAATGCTCATTTACAATTCAGAAAATCCTAGGGTCCTTAAGAATTATGCTCAATCGACCCTGCCTATGTGCTATACATGGAACAACACAACCTGAATAAGAGCATATTTGTCTACAACATAGTTTACTGAATATTTTAAGCCCACTGATGAGGCCTACTACTCAGAAAAATAGATTTCTTTCAAAATATTGACAATGCACCTGGTCACCCAAGGGTTCTGATGGAGATATACAATGAGATTGATGTTGTTTTCATGCCTGCAACACATCTATTCTGCAGCCCATGGATCAAGGGGAATTTTGACTCTCAAGTCTTATTATTTAAGAAATACATTTTGTAAGTCTGAAGCTGCCATAGATAGTGATTACTCTGATGGATTAGGGCAAAGTCAATTTGAAAACTTCTGGAAAGGATACACCATTCTAGGTGCAATGAAGAACATTTTTGATTTATGGAAAGAGGTAGAAATATCAACATTCACAGGAGTTTGGAAGAATTTGATTTCAACTCTCATGGATGAATTTGAGGAGTCAAGACTTTAGTGGAGGAAGTAACTTCACATGTAGTAAAAATAACAAGAGAACAATAATTTAAATTGGAGCCTGACTGAATTGCTGTAATCTTACATTAAAAATTCAATGAATGAGGAGTTGCTTCTTATGGATGAGCAAAGAAAGTGTTTCTTGAGATGGAATCTACTCCTGATAAAGATGCTGTGAAGGTTGTTGAAATGTCAGCAAAGGACTTAGAACATTACATGTACTTAGTTGATAAAACAGTGGCAGGGTTTGAGAGGATTGACTCCAATTTTCAAAGTTTTACTGTGGGTAAAGTGCTATCAAACATCATTGCATGCTACAGAGAAATTGCTCATGAAAGGAAGAGTCAATAACTTCAGCAAACTTCACTGTTGTCGTATTTCAAGAAATTGCCACAGTCACCATAATACTCACCAACCACCACCCTGATCAGTCATCAGTCATTAACATCAAGGCAAGATACTGCACCAGCAAAAAGATTATGACTCACTGAAGGCTCAGATGATGGTTAGCATTTTTCAGCAATAAAGTATTCTTAAATTAACATGTGCTCATTTTTTTTAGACATAATCCTACTGCACGCTTAACAGCCTGCAGTATAGTGTAAACATAGTTTCATATGCACTGACAAACCAAGAAATTAGTGTGACTCACTTTATTTTGATATTCACTATTGCAGTGGTCTGGAACCAACCCCGCAATGTCTCTGAGGTATGCCTGCAGATCTATCACTAATGAGGACATTGAAACAGTAATCAAAAATCTCCAAAAAGTATATATTATATATATAAATTTATATATATATCTGAGTTACTTTGCTGCATTCCTGAAACTAACACAACATTGTAAATGAACTTTGTTTCAATAAAAAAATTTACAAAAAAAGAAAAAAAAGAAATCTCCCAACAAGGAAAAGCCCAGAATAAGATGGCTCCACTGGTGCATTCTACAAAACAGTCAAAGAAGAATTAATACCTATCCTTCCCAAACTCTTCAAAAAATTTAAGAGGCGGGAAACTTTCCAAACACATTTTATGAAGGTAGTATTACCCTGGTAACAAAACTAGGCAAGGACATCACAAAAAAGAAAATTACAGGCCAATATCCTTGATGAACATTGATGCAAAAATCCTCAACCAAATCTTAGAAAATCAAATCCAATAATTGACTAAAAGGATCATACACCATAATCAAGTGGCATTTACTCTAGGGATGTTAGGATGGCTCAACATATACAAATCAATAAACATGATACATCACACTAAGAGTATGAAGGATAAAATCATATGATCATCTCAACAGATGCAGGAAAAATATTTGATAATATTCAACAACAATTTATGATAAACCCTCTCAACAAAGTGGATGTTGAGAGAATGGACTTCAATATAATAAAGGCTATATATGACAAACCCACAGCTAACATCATACTCAACGGTAAAAAGTTGAAACCTTTTCCTCTAAAATCAGGAACAAGACAACAATGTCCACTCTCACCACTTTTATTCAATATAGTATTGAAAGTCCTAGCCACAACAGTTAGGCAAGGAAAAGAAATAAAAACATCCAAATTGGAAAGGAAGAATTAAAACTGTTACTATTTGGAGATGGCAGGATACTATATATAGAAAACCCTAAAGATGCTACCAAAGAAATTTTAGAACTAATAAATGAATTCAATAAAGTTACAGGATACAAAATCAATATCTATACACTAATAAAAACTATCAGAAAGAGAAATTAAGAAAACAATCCCACTTACAACTGCATCAAAAAGAATAAAATACCTGGGAATAAATTTAACTAAGGAGGTCAAAGACCTGTACTCTGAAAATATAAGACACTGATGAAAGAAACTGAGGAAGACACAAATAAATGGAAAAATATACTCTGCTCAAGAATTGGAAGAATTAAGGTAGTTAAAAATGTCCATTATACCCAAATCAATCTACAGATTCAATGCAGTCCCCATCAAAATGGTAATGGCATATTTCACAGAACTAGAAAAAATATTTCTAAAATTTGTAGGTAACAATAAATGTCCTTTAATAACCAAAACAACCTTGAGAAAGAAGAACAAAGCTGGAAGTAACATGCTCCCTGATTTCAAACTATATTATCAAGCCATAGTAATTACAACAGTATGGTACTGGCACAAAAACTGACACGTAAATCAATGAAACAGAATTGAGAGCCCAGAAATAAATCCACACATATATGGACAATTAATTTATGACAAATGAACCAAGAACGTACAATAGAGAAAAAAGTCTCTTCAATAAAATGGTGTTGGGAGAAATGAGCAGCCACATGGAAAAGAATGAAACTAGACCACTACCTTACACCTTATATAAAAATTAACTGAAAATGGACTGAAGGCTTGAATGTAAGACCTGAAATTATAAAATTCATAGATGAAAACATAGGTGGTAACTTCATTGATATTGGTCTTAGTGTTTTTGTGGATCTGACTTCAAAGGCAAGGGAAACAAAATAAAAAATAACTGTGTGGGACTACATCAAATTAAAAAGCTTCTACATAGTGAAGGAAACCACCATAAAAATGAAAAGGCAACTAAATGGGAAACGATACTTGCAAATCATATACCTGATAAGCGGTTAATATCCAAAATATATAAAGAATTCATCCAACAAAACACCAAACAGGCAGATTAAACAATGGCCTGAGAGTCTGAGTAGACATTTTTCCAAAGATGACATATAGATGGCCAACAGGCACATGAAAAATGTTCAACGTTATTAGTTACCAGGGAAATGCAACTCAAAACCCTAATGAGATTTCACCTAACACCCATTAGAAAGGCTATTATCAAAAAGACAAGAAAAAACAGATGTTGGAGAGGATGTGGAGAAAAGAGAATCTTCATACATTATTGGTGGGAATGTGAATTACTGCAGCTTCTATGGAAAACAGTATGGAGATTCCTCAAAAAATTAAAAATAGAATTACCATATGACCTAGGCTTTTCACTTCTGGGTATTTATCTGAAGAACACAAAACCACTAATTCAAAAAGATATATGCACCCCTATGTTCATTGCAGCATCATTTAGAGCAGCTAAGATGTAGAAACAACCAAAGTATTCACTGAAGGATGAATGGATAAAGAAGAAGTGATACAAATATATATAATAGAATACTACTCTGCTAGAAAAAAGAATGAAATCCTGCCATTTGTGACAACATGGATGAAACTTGAGGATATTATGCTAAGTAAAATAAGTCAGAAGGAGAAAGAAAAATACTATATGATTTTACTTGTATGTGAAATCTAGAAACAAAATGAAAGAAAAAACAAACAAAAGAAAGGTAAACTACTTATAGGTACAGAGAACAGATTAGTGATTATCAAAGGAGAAGGTGGTTGGAGGTTGGGCAAAATGGATAAAGGGGGTCAACTCTATGGTGATGGATGGTAAACAGACTTGTGACGGTGATCACTCTGTAGTATATACAGGTATTGAAGTACAATGCTCTATAAATGAAAGCTATATATGAAATTTTTTTTTAAAGTTTAAAGAATTCAATGGGCATGGTTATGCTTGCATGTAATACCTGGAACTGCTACCCCTGCCCTGCAACCAGGAGGGAACACAACACTGACAGACTGAAATTGGCAGACTAGAAGAGGAAAAGCCTCTGATTCTTTGCTATTATTAAGCCACAAATTAACCTAAAATATTTCCCCTAGATATTTTGTTATATAGTATTACATGCATCTTGACATTTAATTCAATTTGGATTGTCTATTTGGTTATTTGTAGCCCAAAGAATTCCAACTGATACAATAAATGTCTTTTATATATACCTCCCCCAAAAAGAACAATTCAGAGTATCTCTGTATTAGTTGTCTTTTGCTGTTTGGCAGTTCAGTCACTTAACCCTCATTTATTATTTCAAAGTCCTGTAGGACAGAGGTCAGGGTAGACTCAAATGGTCCTGTCTCACAATGTTGAAATCAAGGTCTTGGCAGAAATGGGCTCTTCTCTGGAGGCTGTGGGGAAGAATCATCTTTCAGGCTCATCTAAGTTGTTAGCTGAATTCAGTTCCATGACTTGGAGGATCCTTTTTTTCCTTCCTTGCTGTCAGCCAGGGATTGCTCCTGGCTTCTGGAGACAACTCTCCTGTCATTGCACAGGATGCCCTCCATCTTCAAGCCAACAACAGTATGTCAACGTTAGGCTTCCAATTTCTCTGACCTCCCCTTTTCCTACTAGGTTGAGAAAACTCTCTGCTTTCAAAGGGCTCATATAATTATATGATTAGGCCCACCTGATAATCCAAAGCAACCTCTTTATTTTAAAGCAAATTGATCGGTCGTCTTAATTATATCTGCAAAGTCCTTTTTGCCATGGTAGGTAACATATTCACAGCCATAAAATATTATCATATTCACAGTCCCAAGTTGCTGGGGCAGGTAATCTTGGGTGGAGGGGGCATTTTTAGAGTTCTGTCTGTCACATTCATTTAGAAAAAACCCAACTTTTAGATTTCTGCCAATAAAAATATGTAATTTCTAGAAATTTTTCTTTTAAATTTAAAAAGACTTTCCTTTTGATTCAGTTGTCAGTTTTGAAAAATTAATTTTCAGATCATTTGTTCTGTGAAGAGAATAACTTCAAAAGAATATTCAAGAAAATAAATAGTTGATGGGTTTGAAGCAGAGAAGCTTCACGGAGATAACAGCAGAAAAGCAGTGATGTGCAAATTGTTGAGCTAAGAAAGTGAGTTCACCATTCCCACATAAATCCAGGAATGCCTTCAAAACACAGTCTGTGCTCTGCTTCTGCGCATCAGAGAAATCAAGGGGTCCACAACAGTGTCAGATTATCCCACAGAGGTTTGTTGTGCAGGATGTTTCCTGACTGATTGTATCCTTGGGAGTGTATTTGATTACGTTTCTAGCAATTCAGTTGTAAACAAATACTTGGTGCTGTTATCTTTAATAAGCCTCTAAGAGAAATGATAGCTGAATAGTTTGGGGATTTCTCTGATTGGGCCAAGTCTTCCCAGGCATTTCAGACATTGATGAAAGCAGTATTTTCTTTCTGATATTTAGTTGTTTCATTAACCAGGAAAAAATATATTGAACAATCCCTCAGAGCTAATATGGTTGAAAAAACGGTGGTGAAAAGTGTCATAATGGAGGAATCGTTTCTGTGGATGCAAGCTGTTAAGGTGAGGAAGGATGTCTATAAACTAATGTGAAGTGCATCTTTTAAACCAGTATATTAAATGGCATTCTGAACAGCAGGCTACTCATATCTTAATACTACATGAATCATAATTTCAAGGAAGCCAGCACAAAAAGCCAACATTAGAGTTAGATTGATTCAAATTTTCAGTCTAGCTCAACTTCATACCACATTTTCATAGCTATAACTTTCCTATTATCCAGGTTGAGTTCTCCTTGTGATAAAAAAATGTATAGTAAGTTCTCAGTCATGTGCAACTGAAGGGGTCCAAAGGTAAGTTTTGCTAAGACAATGCTTGTTGCATGCAGCGGGATTTTCATGGGTCTTTCTCATGGCAGCTCCACTGTACTCTTCCTGTTCTAAAGAAAAATTTTCAGAAACAATGGAGATGGTGTCTGTATGTCTTTGATCCCAAACATCTCTGAAGCAGACTCAGAAGGCAGCATTACTTCCAAGGGAAACTACAGATTTTTCAGGGGCCAGAAAGGCAAAGAATATGAGGCCTTGAGGTGCTCAGATTTGTCCCTGCCTGATTCATCTATAGCAGGCAGAGAAAGGGACATACACCTGACTGAATTCACACAGCTTTACAGTGCAAGGCACTTAAGAGACATACAGTTGATATTAGGTATTGATTGAGAGTCAGTTAATCTTTCAACTAAAATAACTAGGGTAAGGTATAATAGTCACACTCCCACATTCAATAAGTATGGAAATCATTAGGGAAGAACTTACTAAGACACCATTAAGAGTAAAACTATTTGTGAGGAATGAGAGTTATAAAACATTTACTTGAAGTCACTATTTCAAAAAATTCAAAAGCATATGTCTGACAAGAATGTCAAATAATAAATATGAATGTAAAATTTTTATCATTGTGATTTGTGGAATAAGAAAAAGTGAAAATTGCTTTGTACTGGTATACGAATTCATTATTTTTTGTGATGTTTATGATGTTTAAAAATTACAAAGTTGTCTTAAGTAGTTGAATGAGCAAAGGGCTTTCAGATTTGGGATTTCTCTGTCTGAAATGTGTTGGCCTGCATAATTTCCTATCTATTAATGGTGACATAGGCACTTTTTAAAATATGGCAACATTTGTCTGAGAAGGGTCATCCAATAACATGGTTGAAAGTATCAGTAAAGCACACACTTTTTTATCCTGCTGTGTCTGCTGCTTTAGAGATGTTGAAAGCATGTGAGATTTCTGGCCTGCTAGGAAGCATGAATGACCCTAAGACTTTTTAAAGGGATTATGAATGGTGGACTGTGGTAATGCCTTTCATTGGTTTCCATTTGTTGGATCCCCTGTTATCCACAATGTTTTTAAGTCATTCAAATGTCATATTAGTTACAGTGGCTAAAAACCTTTTAAGGGAACTATCTGACTTCCAGACTACAGGGAAATGGTTCCATCTCTAACCCTTTTTATAAGTTAAGGTTATGTTTTGTTTTTGACTAGCCAGCCTGGTAGGCATTTAAGTTTTTTGATTTACACAATATTTAAAATAAAATATGTTTATTATTTGAAATAATTTTCAGATATTGAAAGCTACTTTCCATATAGAAAAACAGAGTCTGGTGTGATAGTGGAAATTGGGAAGAATATGGATGAGATGTGAAAATCTCTATTCTTGCTAAACTATCCACAGTAGCAATGGAACAGACTAACAGGTCAAATAGAGCTGCTGAAGAGGAACTGCTCCAATTATTCCATTTGGGTAATAATTCATAATGAATCTTTAGGCTACATATTTGTTAATATATTTATTCAAAAATATGCAAGGCCATGTGGTAGGCATTTCAGCTTCCTTTATTCAGGGAGAATAAAAGAATTTATATATTCTAGTTGACAATGGGAAAATAGACAAAATAATAAAATAAAGAAAATGAATAAAGAAAGCAATGGGGTGGGTGTTCCATAACGGAGAATAACAGGTTTGGGTGAGTATTGGTTCAGAAAGATGTTGCTGGAAAGAGAATTCATCTAGCAAGAGAGAATCATTCAAGGAAAACGCTCTGTGAGGACATAGTATGTTAAGTTGAAAGCTGAAGTGTGAGAAAAGTCAGTCATAGGAAGAGTAGAGAAAAGCTTTTTTAAAGCTCTTTAAAAGAGAACAGTGCACGTCTAAAGAGTTTAAGGCATGAAAAAAGTGTTGCTTTTGAGAAAATGGAAGACTAGTGACCTGAAACTTAAGAAGTGAGTCCAGAGTACAAATATAATGCAGCCTATCCACCAGCTTATAGATACCAGCCCCAGGACCACTGCAGCACTTTAACCTGTAATGACAGGACCCAGCCCACCCACCAGCAGGTTGGCAACAGACCTGGGATCCCTGGGCCCTGACCACACCCACCAGCAGGCCAAGACCAGCTCTGAGAAACCATGGACCCATCAGCCAGCTGCCCTGACCTACCAGTTGGCCTACACAAGCTTTAGGACATCCCAGACCCTGTAGCCAGCTGTGTCAGGAACAGGCCCTGCCCACTAGCAGGCCAACACCAGCTCAAAGACTCCTAGGGCTCTATAGCCAGTGATTCCAGGATTCAGCCCCACCCAACTGTGATATAGCACCAGTTCTGGGACCTCTAGGCCCTGCAGCCATAGACACTACCTGGCTCTGCATATCATTGGGTCTAGCCCCTGGGCCCTGACCTCACCAACCAGTGGGCAGGCATCAGCCCAGGGACCACTGCAGCCCCACAGCCTGCTTTGTCAAGATTCAGCCAACAAAACAGGAGGCTGGCACCAGACCAGGTTGCCCCAACCCCAGCCTTGCCCATCAGCAGGCCAACCAGCTCTGTAACACCTTGGGACCCTGAGTCAGTGGCCCCAGGATCCAGCCCTACCCACCAGAGGGTGATACCAGCTTCAGGACTCCTTGGACCCCGCAGTCAGAGAATCTGGAACTCAGCCCAGTGAGCTGGCACTAATGTCAGGACACCCTGGGCCCAGGCTCTGCCCACCAGTAGGCACCAGCTCTGAGGCACCTTGGATCCCTAAGCCAGCCACCCTGGGATCCAGCCCCACTCACCAGTGGGCCAGTATCAGCTTTAAGACACCCAGGAACCCACAGCCAGCCATATCAAGAACAAGCCCCACTCACCAGCAGGCCAACATCAGATGCAGAAACCATGGCCACACAACAGCCCACCCCAGGTCCTGGCTCTGCCCACCAATGGGCCAATCTAGGCCCAGGACACCCTAGGATTCTGCAGCCAGACATCTGTGACCTGACTCCACCAAAAATGTCTGGCAGCCTCCATAACGTAGGACCTGGCAACCAAGTTGATTAGGGGCCAACCATGCCTACCAGACTGCCCACAATAGTCAGCCCACCACAACAGGAGGACCCATGCAGCCCACATAGGGGGCACACCTAGAGTATATAGCTCTGGCAAACAGAGGGGAGTGTGCTGCTGGAATCATAGGATGCTCACACAAAAGGCCACTTCTCCAAGGTTTGAAAACATAACCAACCTGCCAGATACATAGGAATAAAAACAGCAAATTAGGCAAAATTTGGCATCAAAGAAACATGTTTCAAATGGAAGAATATGATAAAACCTCAAAAGAAGAACTATTGGAAGTGGAGATAGGTAAGCTACCCAAGAAAGTGTTCAGATAATGATTGTAAATATGTTTAAAGACTCAGGAGAAGAATGGAAGAACACAGTGAGAAGCTGAACAAAGCATCAGTAGATATAAAGAAGAGCCAAACAGAGATGAAGAATATAATAACTAAAATAAAAAATACGCTAGAAGGAAACAGTAATAGATTAAAAGATGCAGAAGAACAGATCAATGAGCTTGAAAACAGAATAATGGAAATCATTGAAGCTAAACAGAAAAAAGAATAAAAAGAAATAAGGACAGTTTAAGAGACCTCTCAGACAACATTAAGCATACTAACATTTGCAATATAGGGATTCCAGAAAGAGAAGAGAGAGATAAAAGGCTGAGAACATATTTGACAACATAATAGCTGAAAACTTCCCTAACCTGTTATAGGAAACAAATACCCAGGTCCAGGAAGCATAGAGAGTCCTAACAAGATCAACCCAAAGAAAACCACACCAAGACACATTATAATTAAAATGGCAGAAATTAAAGATAAAGAGAGTATATTGAAAGCAGTGAAGGGAAAGCAACAATTATTTATACACACAAGGGAACTCCCATAATGCTATCAGCTGGTTTTTCAGCAGAAACTCTACAGTCCAGGAAGGGTGGCATGATATATTTAAAGTGATGAAAGGGAAAAAACCTACAACCAAGAATACTTTACCCAGAAAGGCTTTCATTCAGATTTGATGGGGAGATCAAAAGTTTTACAGACAAGCAAAGCTAAAAGAGTTCAGCACCATCAAGCCAGCTTTATAAGAAATGTTAAAGTGACTACTCTAAGCAAAAAAAAAAAAAAAAAAAAAGCCAAAACTAGAAACATGAAAATTATTAAAGGAAAAAGCTCATTGGTAAAACCAAATACACAGGAAAGGTAGTAAATCCACATGTACAAAGCTAGTAGGAAGGTTAAAGACGAAAGTAGCAAAGTCATCTATATCCACAATATGTAGTTAAGGAATACACATAACAAAAAGATGTAAAATATGACGTCAAAAATAGTAATTGTTGGGGGGGGGGAGTAAAAAGGAAGGTAGTTAAAATGCATTTAAAATTAAGAGACCACTAACTTAAAATAATCACATGTATATATAGATTGCTATACACAAGCTACACGGTAACCATGAACCAAAAATCTATAATAGATACACACACAAAAATGAGAAAGGAATTCGAACGTAATGCTAAAGATAGCCATCAAATCATAAGGGAAGAGAACAAAAGAAGGAACTAAAAAGGACTGCAAAAACAATTAATAAAATTGTTATAAGTACATACCTATCAATAATTACTTAAATGTAAATGGACTAAATGCTCAAGTCAAAAAACATGAAATTGCTGAATGGACAAAAAACAAGACTCATATTTATGCTGCCTACAGGAGATTCACTTCAGACACACGCAGACTGAAAGTGAAGGGATGAAAAAGGTATTCCATGCAAATGGAAACTAAAAGAAAGCCAAGGCAACAATACTTCTATCCAGACAAAATAGACATTAAAACAAAGAAACAAGGAAGGACATTGCATAATGATCAAGGGATAAATCTAAGAAGAATATAAAACAATAGTAAATATATGTGCACCCAACATGGGGTCACCTAGTATATGAAGGAAATATTAACAGACATAAAGGGAGAAACTGACAGTAACACAATAATAGTAGGAGACAATACCACTTCACTTAGTAAGGAAATAATGGCCTTAAATGACCTATTAGAAAAATGCACATAATAGATATACATAGAACATTCCACCCAAAATCAGTATACATTGTTTTCATGTGCACATGGAACATTCACCAGGATAGATCGCATGGTAGGCTACAAAACAAGTCTCAGTAAGTTTAAGAAAATTGAAATCATATCCAGCATCCATTCTGACCACAATACTATGAGACTAGAAATCAACTGCAAGAAAAAATACTGCAAAAAACACAATCACATGGAGGGTAACAGTATGCTACTAAACAACCCATGGATCACTGAAGAAATCAAAGAAGAAATTTAAAAAATATCCGGAGACAAATGAAAATGAAAACAATGATTCAAAATCTACAGAACACAGCAAAAGTAGTACTAAGAGGGAAGTTTATAGCCATATAAGCCTAACTCAAGAAACAAAGAAAGTCTCAAATGAACAGCCTTACCTTATACCTAAAGGAACTAGAAATAGAAGAACAAACAAATCCCAAAGTTAGTAGAAGGAAAGAAATCATAAAGATCAGAGCAGAAATAAATTAAGTAGAGACTGAAAAACATACAAAAGATCAGTGAAATGAAGAGCTGGTTCTTTGAAAAGATAAACAAAATTGATAAATCTTTAGCCAGATTCATCAAGAAAAAGAGAGGGCCCAAATCAGTAAAATCAGAAATGAAAAAGGAGAAGTTAAAGGCAAATGAAACAAAAGCAAAAATAAACAATGGGACCTAATTAAACTAAAAGTTTTGCACAGCAAAGGAACCCATCAACAAAACAAAAAGCCAACCTATGGAATGGGAAAAAATATTTGCAAATGATATGACCAATGATGGGTTAATAGTCACTATATATAGATAGCTCATACAACACAATACCAAAAAAACAAACAACCTGAATAAAAATGGGTAGAAGAGCTGAACATTTTTCCAAAGAAAACATTTAGATGACCAACAGGCACATGAAAATGTGCACAAAATCGCTAATCATCAGAGAAATGTAAATCAAAACCACCATGAGATATAACTTCACACTTGTCACAATTTGAATGGTTATCATCAAACTGACCACAATTAACAAATGTTGGCAAGGATATGGAGTAAAGGGAACCCTTGTAAACTATTGGTGGGAATGCAAATTGGTGCAGCCACTATGGAAAACCGTATGGGGGGGGTCTTCGAAAAACTAAAATTAGAACTATCATATGATCCATCAATTCCACTCCTGGGTATATATCCAAGTGAATAAAACAGTAATTCAAAAAAAATATGCAGCCTAATGTTCATAGCAGCATTATTTACAGTACTCAAAATATGAAGCAAACTAAGTGCCCATCAACAGATGAATAGATAAAATAGATGTATTACATATGTACAATGGAATATTACTGAGCCATAAAAAGAATGAAATTTTGCCATTTGCCACAATATCAACCAATCTAGAGGGTATTACACTTAATTAAGTAAGCCAGATAGAAAAAGACAAATATTGAAGGTTATCACTTACATGTGGAATCTAAAACATAATACAAATAAATATAACAAAATAAAAAACAGACTCACAGGTGTAGACAACAAAGTAATTACCAGTGGGAAGAGGGAAGGGAGGAGGACTAGATAGGGATAGCAGATTAAGAGGTACAAACTACTATTTATAAAATAAATAAGCTACAAGGATATATTGTACGGACACAGGAATATAACCAATATTTTATAATAATTTAAAATAGAGTATAATCTATAAACATTTTGAATCAGTATACTGTACACCTGAAACTACTATAATATTGTAAATCAAGTATACTTCAGTAAAAAAAATATTAAAATAAATAAACAAATAAAATGTAGGACCTTGAAGGTTAATGTAAGTAGTTTGGATATTAATCTAAATTCAATGGGAAGCAATTGACAATTTTCACCTGTGTGTTTCCATTTGAAACGAAGACTGAATTGGATTGAAAAAGAATAGTAAGAAAGGGGACAAGAGACTGTTGCATAGACCAGGGAAGGAATGTTGATGACATGCAGTCAAATTGATGAGATGGAAACTGATAAAAGTGGATGGATTGGTCATATAATTTTGAGGTTGAATCAACAGAATTTGCTAGTTAATTGGATGTGGAGGATGAGGTGAAATCAGGAATCAAGAATGGCTCAGATTCTAAGCTCAAGCAATTACATGTATAATGAAGCATTCATTAAGATTGGGAAAAATGCTATCAAGTTCTATAATAATTGAGGTTGACACACTGAAGTTACCTGACAATTTAAAATCCTGAAGATTCTCATGAGGAAAATATTTTCTTTGTTGTAAGCTTTTCATTACTTAGATTGTCACAGGTTGTCTAATATGCATTATCTGATACATAAATTATTGTTCATTTTCTGGTCTATTATGAACTACTCTTTTGAAACATGAGAAGTCTGGTATAAAATAAATGTGCGATATTTGAGTGAGACAAGACAAATTCATACCTGCCTCACACCTATTTCTCAGTTACTCTTTTTCCAGAAATGTGAGCACAACTTTCTTGATATTTATTGCATTGTGATTGGTATAAAATTATTGGAGCAGCTCATAAAACTTGAAAATATATAAAAAAAGTTAAAATCAACAGAAATAGATTACACTGACAAAATATTTAAAGTAAAAGCCTAAGGAAGACACTGGTAATTGCTGTCAAAATTTAATTTGATGATTTATTTTGCATTTCTCTCTCTGTGGTAGCCAGCCTCCCAGAGAGCCCCAAGGATCCTGACCTCCTGGTGTTCACATCCTTGCATAGTCAGGCCCCTCCCACATTGTATCAGGGCTGGGCTCTAGGAGTGATGGCATGTCACTTCTGAGGGGAGATCACTAAAGACAATGTGTCTTTTTCTTCTCTCTTGGATCAGTAGCTCTCGGAAAGCTAGCTTTCATGCCCTAAGAAGTCCACATGGTGAAGAACTGAGGCTTCTGGACAACAGCTAATGAGGGACTATGGCATCTTACTAATAGCCATATGAGTGAGTTAGGAAGGAGATCCTCCAGCCCTCATCAAACCTTCAGATGACTGCAGCTCTGGCCAACATCTGGATTAAAACCCCACGAGGGCTTCCCTGGTGGTGCAGTGGTTGGGAGTCCGCCTGCCGATGCGGGGGACGTGGGTTTGTGCCCCAGTCTGGGAGGATCCCGCTTGCCGCGGAGCGGCTGGGCCCGTGGGCCGTGGCTGCTGGGCCTGCGCGTCCGGAGCCTGTGCTCCGCAACGGGAGAGGCCACAGCAGTGGGGGGGCCCGCGTAGCACAAAAAAAAAAAAAAAAAAAAAAAAAAACAAACATGAGAAACTCTGAGCCCCAATTACTAACTAAGTTGTTTCCAAATTCGCATCTTACAGAGGCTGTGAGATAATAAACACGAGATAATAAACACTGAAAGTTTTGGAGGTAATTTGTTACACAGCAATAGAAAACCAATGCTCTATTCCTTATAAGAAACAGAGGAAATAAATGAATCTTCCAAATCTGTGAGGGTTTTTATATCCTGGACTAAGAGAAAATACTGATATGGTTTTGAGATTCAGATTTATTGAAATGATGTTAAATATGTCTTTTTGTTTCTTTTGAGACTTCCAGTTAATGCCTGATTTTCTTGTGGTGTATATTAAAGGGGAGATAAAGGAGCCATGAAGTCAGGCTCATAGATGAAAATTCACCTTTGAGGAGGGACTGATGGAGAAGTCATCTGGGAAGGATATATTAATACTTCAGATATAATGTCTGTAACTGCAATTATGAAAAGATAAAAGAAAAGGACAGCCTGCTTGTATTCAACAGACATAGTGTTACTAAGAAAATTGAGGCACGTTTGGAAAGTGTTCTGCTAACAAAAGATATTTGAGATGTTTTGTGAAGAAAAAGAGGTGAGTGAGCAATTTGGAAAACATAAGGCATAATCTCATTTTAAAAAATCACAATGAAGATTTGCACAGTAAATACACCTATTTACCTTACTTTCACCCTCAGTTGTTAGTCCACTTGGACTGTTGTAACAAAATACCACAGACTCGGGAGCTTAAAAAACAGAAATTTATTTTCTCAGACTTCTGGAGGCTGAAAGTCCAAGATGAAGGTATTGGCAGGTTTGGTTCCTACTGAGGCCTCTCTCCTTGGCTTGTACATGACTGCCTTCTCACTGCGTCCTCACATGACCTCATCTCTGTGTGCTCACATTCTCCAGTGTCTCTTTCTGTATGTCTTAATCTCCTCGTTTTATAAGGAAACCAGGTCCATTGGATTAAAACCTACCCATAAGACCTCATTTAACCTTAATTACCACTGTAAAGGCACTACCTCTAATGCAGTCACATTATGAACTACTAGGGGTTAGAGCTTCAACATATGAATCCTAGGGGGACACAATTTATTCCATAACAGCCACCTTTCCCCAAATGATTTGACTATGATAACCTGCACTCAGATTAAAAGGCATCCCTGATGTCTAGGAATTCATCAAATTAGTTCTCAATGTACCTTAAGTAATCTCTTTGCACTAAAATATTATCTAATAAACCAGTCACTTAAACATTAATGTCTCCTCCAACAATCTGCCAGACTCAATAGGAAAATACATCCCTGCCCATCATGAGCAACATTTCACTCCTTGTGGCAGTGTGGCACAATCAAGAAAACAGAAATCACTTCGCTCATTTAAAACAGGTAGAACTTAATCCAGAGAAACGGTTCCAAGAGCAAAGGCAAAATGAGGGGTCGTGAAAGCAGCAAAAGAAGGAAAAGGTAATGTTGAGAAGCTGCCACCACTCCTGTTCCGGAACCCACAAGCTCGTGACTGCTGCTGTATTTTGGAGATTTTGTAATATTTGGTTTTGGGTCCACCCCCAAAACTGCAGCAGTGGCCAGGCTACTAGTATCAACAAGTACGCTGCCTCCACTCAGAGACTTCAGGAAGCCAAACTTACCTCATCCCTCCTGTTGCCAAAAGGCAACCTCCAGCAGCTCTCAGACTTACGGAGACAGAAGACAGACGTTTCTCTCTTCTTCCTGCCTTGTGATTTCCTATAACTGTTTCCTCTTGGCGGTGCCTAGGGGAAGCCTCTAACAAGGCAGACTGGGAAATAAAATTGGAGACTCCCAGCCCCAGCAGTTTGAGATTGAGAGACAGGTAAATAGCTAACATAGTAGTGGCACAGTCTATGGTCGATTGTACTGTATGGTTAAAAAAAGCAAATGCAGTACAATCATTGCAAACAAAATGAAAATGTTGCAAATGATGCAATGACTGATTGAAGTCAAAAGAGTAAGAAGCCCTTAAGAACACTGAATTAGCTTTCAGATATTTTTGCAAAAATTGTCCTTTTCAAAAGTTTTTATGAGTCAAATATGAAGTTCAGGATTTAGTGTCATACTACTTGGTGTTATTAGTAGAACAATGGTGCAAAAAATTTTAATGTTATTTATTTCTAAAATTAGTACATTATAATACTAACACAGTTTTTAAGATAATGCTCTTAACTAATTTCCATTGTTTTTCATTTTATTTTGTAAGATACAGGTAGCAATCAAAATTATTTACCATGCAATTAAATTCCATTTCTAAGTGGATTCACTTAAATCAGACTTTTCCTGCTACCAGTTTATTCAGCAAATGGAAACTTCTGTCATGATATCAACATGCTGCAAAACCACTTTTCTACAAGTATATTTTGGGGAACATTGATGAAAGGATAAAAGTCAGATTTGCCACAATTACTGCTTTTATATAAACTGGGGAAATTTGGTTTGCTTTATGACTAATGTGAATTTTCAGTATACTTTTTCAGGGATACGCGATTAGGAACAGTAGTTTTGCAAGCCTAAAATATAAACTAAAGAACTGATGTGTTCCTTTTCTAGCTGACGATCTATGTGCCATGGGCTTTGGTTCAATATTAGTATGTGTTTTGCTTATGAGTTCCTGCAGTTCTGTTCTCCCATGATATAGAGTAAGGTTAGCTTAGAGTATACTTTTGCAGCAATAAAATAATTTTGTGGAAGATCTGTTCACACCTTGTGTGTTTCACTGATATCCACATGACTTATTTTATTTTTCTATACTGCTAAAGGAGGCAGGCAGATGGTTAAATAAATGCTTCAAGCATGTTAAAATTAAACCTGACATTTCTGATTATCTTGGCAGATACTGCCACTGATTTACCACAATGAAATTTTGGGATAAATGATTTCAAACGTTTCATTTTTATATAAAATGTAGTTCTAAGAATAAAAAATATTATTATTATACAGAAGACCATATTTATATGATGACATACTTGATAGCTATATATGCTTTTTAACTTTTTAAGACTATACTGTTTAAAATTATGAAACTTTTATCAGTTATAATTCAGAGTCTTAAGACAAATTAGTACTTTCATAAACATAGTAATGTTACCAAGCTTAAGAAACATTTAGTGAAAATTTGCTCATCCCTACAGTGCCTGCTTTGGAAGTCAAGTATTTTATCTCTGCCTCACAACCTCGCTATCTTCCTGGGAGGAAGAAGGTGACAGCCTCATTTTTACACTAACTGAAATAATACCGTGGCCAGAGGAATAGGCAGACATAGGATTAGAATTTAAGTTACACATTATGTGTAAAAAGACGAACTGACTTGGTTGGCTGTCACGCATGGGATCGATAATAGAGTTGCAGTTAACTGGGCCAGTGTTTAAAAGGAAGATTTCTCTACTTGGGTACCAACTAGTGAGTGCCTTTATAATCCCCTAAATATTCTTGGAATTGTGAGACAAGATGGTAGCATTGACACATTATAAAACTTGACAATCTGCTTCAAACTTATGAGAGGTAAAAATATATTTTAACTATTAAAATAAATGATGTGTAAAAACAAGATGAAAATTTTCATAAATATATATTAAAAGGACAGCCAAGCTTCTAAGCTGGCACTGAAGTCACAGGGTTCTGTAAAGGCTGGTATAAGAGACAGCTTCCTAGGGCCAGTGTTTTAGTGACTGAGTCCTGGCATCAAATATGTACCTGCCATCAATGTCAGAGAAATGATGCTGAGCTCAATGTTTGAGGTGAAGAGTGGGAACATGCATCTGAATCATAAACAGGAGAGAAAATATTTCCACCCATTATCCTAGAATTCAGCAGAAAATTTATGGTTGCTTATATCCAGAAAAAAATCAAAGATACAAATTAAATGTTGGAAACAGCCAGCCTTTGACCTATAGCTATCAATACAAGACTTAATTTGAAGACCTGAACTCCAAAGACCTTGGGATGAAGTAACTGATAAAAACCATTTAACAGAGAATAAAAAACTCTTCACACAGTTTGCATCTCAAACTAAAACTACAAAATTCATTAAGGAATCCTATGCCCTCAAATGTAAACCCAAGATTCCCAAACAAGCAACAAGACATGCAAGAAAATAGAATATAATATCTGAAATAGATGTTAAATTAAGTGTGATTAAAATTCTCAACTTATAGATGGAAATAACATCTATTAGAGGTTTTTAATTAATAAGTAGGTAAGCTTAAAAAAAAAGATCATCTGGCAACAATGAAAATGTAGTAACTGGAAAGATGGAATAAATGATGGTCTTGACAAACTGAAGAGAGGATATTAAAAGTATCAAACCTGTCTGCAGGCAACTTGGAGAAATGAAGTTAAGGAAAATATAGGAAAGAAGTTACAGACAGGGAAGATAATCCATGATCTTCTAAACCAATGACTGTAACGATTTCCCAAAGGATATAATAGAATGGAGAAGAAAAAAATGATGAAAAAAGAAAATGACTGAAAATTCTCTGGAACAAGAGAACGATTCTCAAAACTAAAAAAAAAAAAAAAAAAAAAATTCACAGAGTGCTGAGTATGATTAAAAAATAACTTAGGAGGCTAACAACAAAATGGTAGTATTATAGTCATTGAATTTGAAGTATTTCCTATAGTAACAGATAGAACACATAGGCATAATAAAACCTAGAGACAAACTCTGCAACGAAACTAAATAAGATATAACAAATACCATCATAAGAGTGAGTAGTACCAAATCACCTACATCAGCATTGTGCAGAAAGAAATGAAATCAGAGGGACTTAACGATATCTCTGAAAACTAGACTCCCTGTTATGGGTTGAATTGTATGCCCCCAACAGATATGTTGAGGCTCAAATAAGTATTTAGAATATGACCTTATTTGGAAATAAGTTCTTTACAGAGGCAGTCAAGTTAAAATGAGATCATTTAGGTGGACTGTAATCTAGCTTAACTAGTGTCCTTATAAAAAGGGGAAATTTGGACATAGACACATGCACACAGGGAGAAAGCCATGTGAACAAGAAAGCAGGGATCAAGATGATGCAACTACAAGCCAAGGAAGGTCAAAGATTGCCAGCAAATTAGAAGCTAGGAGAGAAGCATGGAACGGTTTCCTCCTCGGTAGAAACTGACCCTGCCAACACCTTGATCTTGGACTTTTAGCCCCAGAATTGTAAGGAAATAAACTTCTGTTGTATAAGGCACCCAGTCTGTGATACTTTGTATGGCAGCCCTAGCAAACAAATACAGAACCAGATATCAAATTGTCAACACTTTTTTTTTTTTGTAATGCTCAGAGTCCATATGAGAACAACTTCTGAAGAAAGGCTCTAGTTTTCTGGAGAGGGCAAGGGGACCACTAAATGTCATCTGAGTCCTAATATCTCTTATCTGTATGGAAAATGTTCACCTAATAGAAAGAGTGATCATGTGGTTGAGTCGTCTAATGTCTCCAGTTTTATATTTCTCTCTCCGTAATTCTGCCAGAATTTTTGATGGTTTCTCTGTCCTGTTGCAGTAGCTCTACCTGGTAAAGCCTGGATTCTAAGCCTCTTGCTCTGCACTCAGAATTGGTAAGCACCTCCCAGAGGAAAACCAAAAGCAGAATGTTGGCTCAACTCTTTGGCCCTTACTTCTTGATAATATTAGTCTTTCTTATCCTGGCTTTTTGAATAGCTCTCTGATGCCTATGAACAGGTAATCTTTAAAAATCCAACTTGTTTTACAGTGCACCCAACTTTTAAAATTATTCATGATGGAGGTATTTGTGTACTCTAAACCACTCTATCCTATTAAAAGGTAGAAGTTAGTGTTGTCTTATGTTTGAACTAATAAGGTATAGTCCAAAATGAATTTAAGACACTGCCTCTCACTCATATCCATTATCTCTCTATCTCGTATATAAAATGTATATGCATGGCTGTATATACATGTATGTATACATGTGGCTTTCTGTATTTTTATTTCCATATTTTTAGTCATATATATGTGTGTGTTGCTTTTCATATATTTGTTGGAAGCGTTAAGTATGACTTGAACCTTTTTTATAAAGACTTTGGGAAAATTGATTAATACCATTAAACATCAAAAAGATAAATACTATATTTGGTTCTGTATCTTTAAAAAGATGTAAGTAAAATATTTGGCTATACAATTTATAAACTTGTGTTATTCCCTCCTTTTCAGGTAAATTTCCTCAACTTGTAGTTCTATATCCCCGTCAAGAATGACTATTTCACACCATGACTCTCCTTAGTGCAAATGAGATAAAACTATTTCTCAGCATATGCTCACTTAGAATTACTTTAAGAAGAAGAGAGTTAGGAGCCTGGAGGTCCTTATTATCATTTAGGGGAGCCTAATCTAATGATCTGTGTGTGTTTGAAGTAACCCTAGAATCTGTGCTTGAACTTTATATTGAAGCTTTATATCCCTTATATGTTAAACCTTAATTAACATGCTTAATGCAAATAACAAAGTGATCTCAAACCTAAGTTTCTTCCAGAAATTATTTGGGCTAACTTTCAATGTGCGAAATAGCTGAAGTAATGTGATTTGGCCACACCCTTCTATACTAAAACATGTGAAAGTTCTCAGAATTCATAAAATACAAAACCACCTATTTGACTTCTTTCACTTCTTTTCTAGACTTGAAAAGTACAGAATATTCTCCCTCAACTCCTCTTCTTGTTACAAAGTTTGAATTCAAGGGGTGAATCCATTTACATTAGGAATAAGTCACCTTAAGACAAAAAGGGAAGGAAACACTCAAATGCTCCCCCCATCCAACCTATTACACCACAAAAATATACATTTTTCCTCATAAAATTCATTTAAATGGAGCACAATTCAGTTCAAGGAAAAGATTACCTAACAATACAAAAGATACACATAAAGTGTTCATTTCCTAATTTATTCTTTTGTTATATATTTTTTCTCTTTATCCATTAATAAGAAAATCATCGCAGCACATTGATAATTATTAGCTCCTTACAAACAGTCACAACGGCAATTTGGTTAAATGTTTTATAAACTGGGTTCACAAATAAGATTATTTTCCACATGTTATATGAAGGGTTTGGCACATGATATTCATGAACAATAAAATGAGTTTGCTGACTCATTCCCTTTTCTGCTACCAGACTGGAAAATTTCCCATAAATTTTATTTGTGTTCATCTGCTTGTGACAACCATCTGCTTAGCCTTCACACTATTTTGTGTTTAGCCAAGATGAAATTAAAATTGACAGAAGTATCTACTATAAAAAAAGCAGCACAGATAATTGGGGAGTGGAATGTAAGTCAGCACTATTGCTTTGCATCCAGCACCTTCATTATGAGAGTGTTCTGCACTCAAATATTTGAGAGTTGCTGAGAAGAATTAATTCATAAGGGGGTGTGTACATTTAATGAAACTGAATTTTGAGGATGTATAAATATTTATTTCATTAAGTGAAAAGGTTAGCAATTTAAAGCTTCATACTATAAAGCATTCCTTTTGAAACAACTTTAACCCTCATATTTTTTCCTCCTTTATTACAGGCATAAGATTCTGAAACAATATTATCATTTAATAGTAAACACTGAACCACACAAGACTTTTATGTCAAAGATTTTTAACTATCTCAATAGATTGTAGCTCTAATTCCTGGTCATAGGGAAAACTGTGAGCTTATCAGCTTGTTATTATAAGAAAGGAAAATGGCAAGGGAATGGCAATATGTGAAACACTAATAACTAATGTACACTAACATAACAGTACACTAATGTACTGTCAAATTATTTGAAGATAGAAGAAAAATATTCTATGGAGTCCATTGAACACATTTAAGTAAAATTGAGATTGACTGTATCAATCACAGAAATGAAATTTATTTTTGCCCTTTCTAATCAACTGGCTTTAAGTGTGTGTAATGAAAGACACACCCAAATAAGATTAGTCCTTACTTTGGCACCATTCTTTAAAGGAGGAGTCTTGACAATACCCACTTAAAATTGATCATTTAAATACGGCTATCACCTCTTTTCAGAATGTTTAGGCAATTCTCTCAATTACCATCAAATAGGAAATAATGATCACTGAACATTTTCTTTGGTTTTATTGCTGTAAAACTACATCATAAGAACTATCCCTCGGGCTTCCCTGGTGGCGCAGTGGTTGGGAGTCCGCCTGCCGGTGCAGGGGACACGGGTTCGTGCCCCGGTCCGGGAGAATCCCACATGCCGCGCGGAGCAGCTGGGCCCGTGAGCCATGGCCGCTGAGTCTGCGCGTCCGGAGCCTGTGCTCCGCAAAGGGAGAGGCCACAAGAGTGGCCTCAATTACTAGATCATATGGTAAGATTCTGATGAGCTTTGTAAGAAACTTCCAAATGGTCTTCCAAAATTGTGGTACCTTTTTCATCCTCACTACCTGTGAAGGTGAATTCCTGTTGCCCTACATCCTAACCACCATTTGCTATTGTCAGCTTTCTCAATTTTAGCTATTCTAATAGGTACATAGTGGTATCTCATGATTGTTTTAATTTACAATTCTCTAATGTCATACGATGAGCACCTTTTATTATGTATATTTATTATTGTTTATCATCTACAGTAATGTATCTGTTTAGATGTTTTACCTATTTTTTAATTAGATTGTTGTATTATTGTTGAATTTTAAGTGTTCTTTTTATATTTTGGATACAAGTCTTTTATCAGATATCTGTTTTGCAAATATTTCCACCTAGTCTGTGACTTATCTTTTCATTCTCTTAAACGAGATCTCATATAGAACACAAGATCCAACTGATTGATGGTGAAGTTCTGCTCAACTATAGTTTTACTGAACTTCTGCCTGCTGCGTTTGTCAATTACTGGTGTAGAGGGGTATTGAAATCTCCAGTTCTAACAGTGGATTTGTCTATTTCTCTTTGCAGTTCCATTAGGTTTTGCCTCACGTTTTGAAGATCTGTTTTCAGGCATATATCCATTAAGGATTATTATGTCTTCATGGAGACTTGACCCCTCTATCATTATGTAATGCTTCTCTTTATCCCTGATGTTTCTCCTTGTTCTGAGTGTGCTTTGTCTGAAATTAATTTAGCAATTCCTGCTTCCTTTTGATCTGTTATCATAAAAAGATATATCTTTTTCCATCTCTTTACTTTTAATCTACACATGTGTTTATTTTTAATGTGGGTTTCTTGTAGACAAAGTATACTTGTTTTTTGATTTACTCACTCTGACAGTCTGTCTCATTTAATTGGTGTATTAAATCATTCACATTTATTGTGCTTATTGATATAGTTGGATTAATCGCCATAATATTTGTAACTATTTTCTGTTAGTTGCTCTGGCTCTTTTTCTTTTTTCTTCCACCCTTTTTAAGCCTTCTGTGGTTTTATCTGAGTATTTTATATTATTCCATTTTCCCTTCTCTCTTAGCATATCAATTCTACTTATTTTAAAAAAAAATTATTGTGATTGTCCTAGAGTTTGCAATATATGTTTGTCCTCAATTCTCTGATGTATCTAAGAAGAGTTTCTGGTTTTCATTTTGTTCAGATATTTTCTTGTTATAATATTTGGAGTAACAACTTCCAAGCTCTTTACATAGTAGATCAGGAGCTGGAAGCCTAAATAGCACGTTTTAAAAAATGCACAAAAGGTTTACCAAGTTAATTAGTAAAAAAGAACATAGATGTATATGTAAAGTTGTGAAACTTGATTTTGGTTAAGTATATTTAACAAATCATGTAACTATAAGTTGATTATAATAGTGTCAGAGAAATTAAATTACTTTCAATGGAACAAAAATTATACTGACCCTGACTTTCTAAAGGAAACAATGGGGACTTCCCTGGTGTCACAGTTGTTAAGAATCCACCTGCCAATGCAGGAGACATGGGTTCGAGCGCTGGTCCAGGAAGATCCCACATGCTGCAGAGCAACTAAGCCCGTGTGCCACAACTAATGAGCCTGTGCTCTAGAGCCCGTGAGCCACAACTACTGAAGCCCGTGTGCCTAGAGCCCGTGCTCCGCAACAAGAGAAGCCACCACAATGAGAAGCCCGCACACTGCAACAAAGAGTAACCCCCGGTCGCCGCAACTAGAGAAAGCCTGCACACAGCAACGAAGACCCAATGCAGCCACAAATAAATAAATAAATTTATTTTTTTAAAAAAAGAAAGAAAGAATGGAAGTCAGAAAGTAGTGGAATAATGTTTTACTTAGTCATTGCTTTCTTGACAAACATCCTTTGTCGGGAGGAGGTAAAAAAAGACCTTCTCCAACAACAATAAACAGAGATTTTATAACAAATGAAATGTTACTAAAGAAAATTCTTAAGTAGGTACTGTAGGCAGAAGAAAATAATACCAATTGAAAATTTCAAGATGCAAAAAGTAAAGAACAAAGAAAGCTATAAATAAGTGCAAAAATCTAAAGAAATCTGTAAAAACAATAATAATTAACTCCTCTGTGTGTTTCACAAAGGAAGAAATAATATACATGATAAAATCGGCATAAAAATTTCAAGTGATGTGTTTGACATTAGTCTCAAGTTCTTGCATAAGGGAGAGTAGTAAATATATTGACTAATTTTATACTTTGATGACCTAAGAATTAATAAAATATTTAATAACTACAAAAATTAAAAATAGAATGTGTAATATTCTAATTAGTAGAAGAAAACAATAAATTGAAAAAAATTACTCTAGCAATCAAAAGGAGGATATTGCAATGGTGTCAGGACATAGAAATGTACTTTAATATAACATATAAGTTAAGACAGTAAGATAATAAATTCAAATACATCAAGGATTTCAAAGAAAAATTTGGCTGTTTTTTTTATAGGAGAGTCACTATAAAGTTTGAATCAAACTTCATGCAAATAGAAATACCGAATAGAGAGAAAAAAAAAAGTTTAGAACAAAAGGGAAAGTCAAGCAAATAATAAATACTAACTTTAAAAAGAAAATAACTTCTATTATTTTGTGATATTGTATAGATATGCATGTACAGTTGTTAAGGACAGGGAGCGATATCTGTCCTGTAGATGCATGTTAGAGAATCTTTGTGTATATATAATATTTAAAGCCACAGGACTTGGTAAGACACCAAGAGAATGAATTTCGTAAGACAAATGAATCAAGCCTGGGTGCCAGAAACCACCAGCTTTAAGATGTCAGAGAGATGAGGAATCTGAAGTGAAGAAAGTAGTATGACAATGAGAAATGATTGATGAACCATGCCAAACTCTGCTTATAGTTCAAATAAGAAGATTAGAGATGATGATCAATTATTTGATAACAATGATGAGGATACTGATGATGCTGATAACTCCTATAGTATATTGTGTTCCCCAATCCTCTGATTATCAACTTCCCATTCCTTCATCGGAAATAGTGGTTTATTTTTTAACAATAATTCTCCCTCATCTTCCTTTTTTAAATCATAAATGAGAATTTACTTTCCATTGGCTTGTTTATTCCCAAACTCTACACATTAAATATAGAGGGTCTCTTTATTCTAGACTTAACTGGTTTGTGTTCCTCAGGGAGAGAAATTTCATTTAAATGTTTTTCTTATGGTCAAGTCTTGCTGAGCAGAACAAGTCATTATATTTAAGAGTACAGAAATAGATTGATGTTTCTTTTTTTCATCAATATAGATGACATTTTTAGAAAAACAACTTTAAGAAATATTCTATCCAGGATCATGCAAGATACTGACAGGGAATAAATGGAGAACCACCTCAGCTGCTTCTGGGGATTCTTCTGTTCCAGGAAGACTGACCACTAAGTTCCATATGTTTGCTCTAAAAGTACCACCACTTCTTTTAATCCCAACCCACCCCATGGAACTTGTATAGACATTCTTGCTGATCTAGGTCTAAATGAGTTTATCACATCCCTTTAGATAGGACTTTTATTGACTAGATATCCACATGGAATCAGCCCTTCTAAGCCATTTTCTGTAATATATATATATATTTATTCATTTATTTATTTTATTATTATTATTTTTTTTTTGCGGTACGTAGGCCTCTCACTGCTGTGGCCTCTCCTGTTGCGGAGCACAGGCTCCGGACGCGCAAGCTCAGTGGCCATGGCCCACGGGCCCAGCCACTCCACAGCATGTGGGATCCTCCTGGACCGGGGCACGAACCCGTGTCCCCTGCATCAGCAGGCAGATTCTCAGCCACTGTGCCACCAGGAAAGCCCATTTTCTGTCTTAAACTTGCCAAATTTAACTTCTTTCTCTTCCTACTGGTTTGCTTCTGAGAGTCTAAATTTCCATATATAAAGCTTAAATTATGACAAAAGCTGAAGGTCAAAATTTGGTCTTTATAATTCAAAATAGTAGTTATATTTTGGGAAGAGAAAAACAAGATCTCCAATTCTCATATGCCATCAACTATGCCATCCACCTGCTTCCACTGACAGAGTATTTATAAATATTTATATTGCAAAGGCATACATCAGGAAAATTCTCAATATATTTGGGTGTATTTTGTTTCAACTACAAGTTTTTTTATTCCCAGCTAACTAACCAAGGCCTCATGTGTGTCTTGAAGTTTCCTTATGCTCCTTTTATTCATGGTCTATATTGAAGGAAGATAAAAATTGCCTGCTTTATGATTCCCTTTCCATGATCCCCAACTTGATTCCTATTTGACCTTATAGGGGGATGGCAATCCCCAAGCACAGATTATATCAGGTCTCATCTTTCAAGCCATGTGGAAATGTAAAAAAGAGAAAAAGTAGAACTTGAAGATCATAGGAAGAAAATGGAATAGTTCTGCCTAATCTCTATTATAATGACTTTTCTCCTTCGCATTAAAAGTCAGCTCCATATTAAGGTGGACCAACTATGATTTTCATGATCTCATATAGTTCTTTACTAACAGGGATTCTAGAGGGGTAGATTACAGCAGACAGCGTGTAGCTCTGAACTCACCCAACAGATTAGAATGTGTGATCAAGTAATTATTATTTACAGCACCATTTAAAAATGTGCCCAAACCTAGAAAATAGCAACTTATCTTAAATAAAATAGGGTCATTTTTGTTTGCATCCTGACAAAGTTGAGATTTCTATCCAATCTATAATATGATATATACTCTATGACATCTGTATATGAGTAAATAAAAAAGAGTAAATTCATTCATGAAAGTTTGCATGATTTGTAATGAGGAATGTTATACACTAAGAAACCAATGCCAATTATTCTTTTAAAAACTCACCTATTATGTAATTAGAGAGAGCAATGAACAATAGTGCTGAAACTAAAAGCAGAATTGATAAAATCTGGGACTACATTAATGTCTTTCTTGACCTAATATAATATAACACATAAACATTTCAATGTATAGTGTGATTAGGCTAGGAGAATATGAAAAAAGAGCAAAGAGGTAAATTGAAGAGATCTCTTCAATGAGAACTGAGCTCAATTTCGTCATGTATAAAATTGGAGATATGGAACTAGATTTTTTCCATTGTTCTTGCCATACCTAAAATTCTGTGAGTTTTTTAAACATTTGTTTCTGAGTGGCTCTTGCATGTTTTGAAAAACAATCCCTTTATATTGCACAGTCTATATTCATAGAGTGAATGAATATAAATCCATGATTGACATGGATTTGAAGGAAAAGCTCTATAAAGTGTCTCATAAAATGGGGCATTTGATCAGCCTAATAGACTCTGGTTATGCTGATTTTTTTTTTTTTTTAACCTCTAAGATCATTTTAATACCTGCCTGGAAAAGGTCATAATTCAGTCTTTGATCTCCTTTCCTTAATGTTAATTCCTTTCCTTAATTCAGAACCAGATAGAAAATGGCATATTCTTTCCCTATGACTCATATATTAACCAGAACTACTAGAATTTCTATGAGGAATTATAAGTATCTCAGAAATTCTTTCCAGGTAGTTTAATTTTAGTGAATAAATAGATCAAATCTATTTCCTCCTTTTGCTGACAGAGTTGTCAGCAAAATTTGCAGTGAATGAAAATAATTGCTATGCTATCTGGAATTAGTACAATTTCTAGGAAGATCCAAAAATTCTGGGCAACTTGTGTGTATTTAAGGAGAATTTCAATTTCTTGACGCTGGTGAACTCATCCAGGTTTCTCAATAATCTCTGATCGATAAAATTCCAGGTCCAAATGATTAGAGGTTGTGAAACTGAACACATCCTATAGCACATATTTTATGTTGGAAATTTCTTCTGCACTAATATCCAGTCATACTAAAATGCAGAAGATTTCTACAACTTCGTGGGAATCATAAATGAACATAGGTTCTGAATTCAAACCACGTATCACTGCTATTTAAGTATCAAATGATTCCAAGACAGAATATGCACTTAGTGATTATTTATTCATCACTGAATAGGGCCAAAAAAATTTTGATGCAGAATTTGTTCACTGATTTACATTTTATTTTATATAAATATACATCTGAGTATTCTAAGTAGGTATCAGAACATTTGTAGTTCATACACTTCAAAATACTTTTTATTGTATTGTTCACCAAAAGTGACTGAGAAGGAGTTGTGCATATGTGTATGTGAGTCTATGTGTGTATGTGAGTACATGAGTAAAAGTACGTAGAGAGTAAATGATTGGAACCATAGATTATTATAGCGTGGCAGCCGTAGGTTTCTCCATGAAATGGCACTGAGTATTACTTTATTTTTTAATGCAGAGACATCTGTCATCTTTATATGCAGCCTATAGGACTGAGTTACTCACTTGAATTGATTATTTTTGCACCAGTGAATTCTCCTTTCCTCCACTACGTTGGTATGTCATGAGGGTCATCTTCAAGGTACCATGGCCAATACCATGCTCCTGAGCATTTAGGCAGAAGTTCCTGGATTTTGGCATTGAGCGCTACATTGAGACACACGAAGTGCACTGGAATTCAGAGGATCTGCATGTTGAAAGATCTGAGTGTACGATGAAAATGGGTACTATTTATTAGGGGGAGGTGTAAAATCCTGGGGACAGAGAATGTGAAATTGCAAAAGGAGTTAAGCTGTATTTGTTTTACAAAAGCAAAATAAACATTAAGGCATAAACTATGAACAACCACGTTTAAATGCAGATCATATTTTTAAATTGTCATAGTTAAACTAGGATTTAATACCAAAGAGTAAAAAACATAATCTGCCTGATCAATCCACCATGTGAACCATCAATGGAGTAATATATTGAATAAATATTTTGATCTTGGTCTAAGTCCCTGTTAACACAGAGATAGTTGAAACATCTACTATCTTTTGGGTTATTTCTGTGGAAGCAAACTTAGCTGTAATGTTCTAATGTTCAACATCAGTCATGATATTGACTATCATGTCAATAGTGAATGACATGACTGTGATAAGGCAGTGATACACTTCTAGATGAATTTGGCATCTCACTAATTAAAACAGTAAAAGATAAAGTCTTAATGTTGGGTTATATGTCTATATCCAAAAGCTAGTAATCACGACTGCTTTTGGCCACAATGAGCGAACAGAAACCAGATTGATCTTACTATCTTAAGTAAAAAAAAATGGACAAAACTGATGAAACAATGTTTTTCAAATTTTGGGGAACAAACATTAATCTCTGAGAGAGCAAAAATAAATGAGTCATAGCTTGTAGTCCAGAGAGAGTTTCCTAGTAGCAGTCTAGGGAGGAGGAACCCAAACAAAGTTTGGCAATCTCCCTAGCTGAAGAAACAGAGTTCAGAGTTGGGGAGACCTAAGCAGGTAAAATTTGCAAGACAGAGTACTGGGGAGAACAGAGCTGAGCATACAAGTGCACCACACACACACACACACACACACACTCACACACACACTCACACACACTGATCCAAGAACCTCAGGGGATTTCCCGCAAGTCTACAGCTGAATTCTGATCAGTCTGTTCATGTGGGAAAATACCCAAATAAAAATGTTAAAACCAGTGACTTAACTTCCTAATTTCAGAAATTATAATAAGAAAACAAATTAAAACCAAAGTAAGCAGAAGAAAGTTAATAAAGATAAGAGCAGGAATTATTAAAAGAGACGACAAAAGAGTAGAAAAAATGAATATAAGCAAAGCTAGTTCTTGAAACGGTCATAATGATAGTTCTCTAGCCACACTGACCAAGAAGAAAAAGAGAGAAGACAAGAATTACCAAAGACAAGAATGGGAGAAGAGACATCAATGAACATTCTATATTATACAGATACTAAAAGTTTAATTAGGGAATATTATTAAAAAGTTTATGACAATAAATTCAACAACACAGATGAAATGAAAACACACAAGCACATACAAGAAGCAATACATAAACTGAGTCACCCTACATCTACTAAAGAACTTAAATTTGTAGTTAATCATTTTTCTTTGACGAGAACTCCAACTCTTGATGGTTTCACTACTAACATATTCAAAAATTTACTGGAGAAATATTATCAATTAGGTACACAATTTCATTCCATGAGGCCAACATTTCCCTGATGCTAAAACACAAAAATGATATTCCAAGAGAACTTCATACCAGTATCTCTCAGGAACAGAGACACAAAAGTCCTTAGCAAAATTTTAGTAAGTTGAATCTAGTAACATATGAAAAGGATAAGACATCAAGACCTTGTGGCATATTTACCACCAGGAAAGTTGATGTAACCATTGAAAATCTATATAATTCAACATGTTAAAAATGTTTTAAATTAATCTGTCCTAACCAGAACATTGAGGGGTGGGGGAGGAGAAAGAAACAAAATGCAATCAGATGGCAAAAGAAGTACTAGTGTTAATCACAGAAACATGATTATCTAGGTAGAAAATACTAAGGAATCTACAGAAAAGACTTTAGAACTAATGAGTGCATTTAGTAAGTTTACAGGATACAAATTCAATATACAATAATTGATTCTATTTATTGATACAAGCAATGATCAGCTAGAAATATTTTTTTAATTAATATCACTTTCAGTAACATTAAAACATAATAAATTAGGAATATATTTGATAAAAAAGTATAAGTTCAACACATTGAAAGCTGCAATATATTACTGAGAAAAATTAAAGCACTAAATAAGTGGAAAGATAAACTATGTCCATGTATCAGAATAATCAATATTATTAAAATATCACTTCTCCCCATATCACTCTATAGATTCAACACAATCTCTATAAAACTCTCAGCAGCTGACATTATAGGAATTGATGAGTTTATTCCACAGTGTACATGGAAATGGAAAGGACCGAAGACCTAAGTTAATGAAGAAAAACTAATTAAAGAAGAACTGAAGCAGAGATGTAAAAGTGATATATTAAAAACAAAAAAGCACTGAAAAGTTAGCAATATCCAAGAAACAAAGGGGATCCAAAAATATTATCAGATTGAAGAAAATCTGTCTAATGTCAAGGAGTAACAGATGTATATTCTATTGTAGTGATTTGTTTCTCCCTGTTGTTGTAAGATATTATATCTAGAGAGGACATGGCCATGACAGAGAGCAGCTCACAGCTACTGGAGATGGTGGGAGTTTACAGGGACATAGCACATTTACATTGCAGGTCCAAGTAGGAGCACAAAGAGAACTGCAAATATTTCATTTCCTTTTCTTGCTAAGCTGAATTAAGTAATGTGCCATGTGATTATAGAACTACCTGCTTTGATTTTTATGAAAGCGTTTATCAAAGCACGTTGTAGTCATCTACTATTTGTCTTAGTCTTCTCCACTGTGCTGTATACAATTTGAGGAAAAGTACTTTTTTTTTTTACTTTTTTTTCTTGTTTTATTATCATTTTTTTAACATCTTTATTGCATTATAATAGCTTTACAATGGTGTCTTAGTTTCTGCTTTATAACAAAGTGAATCAGCTATACATAGAAAAACAAATACCATATGCTAACACATATATATGGACTCTAAAAAAAAAAAAAAGAGGAAAAGTACTTTTAAAAACTTGTATCCTTAGTACCCAACTCTGTGTGGTTCATAGTATCATTCATTAAATATTTGCTAACTGAATGATACATGAATGCACAAGTGGGGAAATATATCTTTTGTTTTAGCCCAAATGATCATGTCAGGAAACAATAAGTGGACATTTTAAGAACATTTATTTTGGTTCTAGATAAGACAGATATTTCAAATACTTAGAACAATCTAAAAAAGAAGGAGAATTGCATATTTTATGATCATTTAAGTTCATTTCTATCCTAACATTATATGATATTACTTCCAGTCTTTAATATTCTCAGTACTATATGATACAGTTTCTAGTCCTCAAAAAAGTAATGGGGTTTGAGAAGAAGAAAAATAGTTATTATAAAAAGCACTAAGAAAGTGAAAAATTAGAGAATGAAGAGAAAATGCATATGGGTTATTTAATGTATTATTAGATGCAATTTAAAACAGTCATTAAGAAAATACCTATTATTACTAAAGGTAAACTGGTTGCAAAAATTTAGTCTCTCTACCTCTGTCAGCCTCTCTCTCTAAGGAAAAGGACAGAATGGCAAATACAAATACTGAAACAGTAATTTTCAGGGCAAGTTTTGTGCTACTTTCCTAAATAAAACAATTTTTTAAACAAATAACTATTTGTTACACGTCATCAGAAAAGTAACTTATCATAGATAATCACAGTCAAACAATAAACCTAATGCTTCTATAGCAGAGTGGGCAAAAAAGTGATGAAGATCAGAAAAGCAGTCAATCAATTTATGACTCAAATTTATAATGACTCAAAATCAAAATATATGACAGTAAAATGATTTCTTATGACAATTATGAGGATAATAATATTATTTTTAACATGAGTGGAATAATTTATTTCTATATTTAAAATGTTATCACTTTGTCAACACTTACTTTTGCAAATATCCATATTTTTCCTATATATCATGTGAAAAAAACAAAATGTCACTAACATGTTTTTATCAATTTACCATTTTTGATAGGTCAAAATATTGAACATTTTAAATACATTTATTGGCTGTCAAGTATATATTTGTGATGGTACATACTCAGCTTCAGTGTCATAAGGCTTCTTTTATTGAAATATGAAATAATTCAGCCTTCAGTTGTTATCACTAATTGATACTAAATTAACTTTATTAAAAAATTCAATACCTTGATAGATACTCTGTACTGCATGATCTTTAATTTACTCATTTGAGAATGAATTTTTACCTAGGGAGTATTTTACAATTACTTTATATGAATGAATCTTATTCTTTTATAAACAAGGTGAAAACATAGTGTGCTTTCAAATAATTTCATGTGTGTGTTCCAGAGAATTGTTTCCAATGATTCTGTAGATACGCAAATAATAATTAGAAAATGAGATGTAAACAAAAAGATATTCAAGATGAATATTTCCTTATGAAAGAATAAGAAATATAAGTTCAGGTAAGAAATAAATGCAAATTTATGGAGTACCATTTTAATAAAAGATATGAGACTGGCATGTGGCAAAAACATGTTTTCCTCTTTGATTGTTTTCCCTTTTAATTGGGTCTTGAAGTGGTTTAATAATACAAGTAAGACATTTCAAATAATGAACACCTGAGATCAAACCCAGATTGCATTTTGTGTACTCAGTGAACATGGCAGGGATTTCAGCTTGTCAAAGGAGAAATCAAGGTAATCAAATACTGAAATAAAGTGAATTATCTTTTAAATTTATGCTGGCTGTTGTGAGAATTCAACAACAGAGAAATAAGGTATGAAAAGTGCTCAATAGTGTACCTGGCACAGACTGAGGGCTTAATAAGGAAAGGTATGACTATAAATACAAACAATTATTCAATAAAATTTACACTTTTTTTTTTTTTTTTTTTTTTTTTTGTGGTACACGGGCCTCTCACCGCTGTGGCTTCTCCCGTTGTGGAGCACAGGCTCCGGAAGCGCAGGCTCAGCGGCCATGACTCACGGGCCCAGCCACTCCACGGCATGTGGGATCTTCCCGGACCGGGGCACGAACCCGTGTACCCTGCTTCGGCAGGCGGACTCTCAACCACTGCGCCAGGAAAGCCCTATACTCTTTTAAGACATAGAATCATAGCTTTGAGGAAAATAAATAATTCAAGATTTTTAAAATCTTAATCTTCAGTAAGTTTTTGAGTGGGACTCTGAAACATCTAGCCCACATATATTGCCCTGTTCCTCTGTGTGAACACTCATATGCCCATAATTCATTCCCACCATACCAACTTAAACTAACCCCATTTTCTCTTTTTCTTAATACTATGTACATCATACTTTATTATCAGCAATTTCATTTTTATTCTTGCTCAGTTTTTCATCTCACATTAAATTTTTTGTCATGATCAGATTTGGCTCTTCCCCAGTTATGCTGCATTCAGTGCTGCTCTTTCTTTTTCTATTATTTGGTATTCTGTAAAGCTACCTTAATCTCTGATTTACCTACTTTCCCCAACCCCTTCAGTGAACGTTAATTGACTTATTTATGAATATATATTTATTAAGTGTCATCCATGTGACAGGTAGTAGTATTACAGGCACTCGAGATACATCAGTGAACATAATAGCTAGAAATGTTTGCTCTGGAGTTATTTCTGCTTTAAGGAGGGTGTGGGAGATAGACCGTAAACAATAAATTTTAAAAAATGAAATTATAATGAACGTTACAATTGATAATTGCTATAAAAAAGAACAGAATAAAGGGGATAGGAGTGAGCTAGTAGATCAATAGCAGGAGAAGAATTTTGCCGCAGGATGAATTGTACCTTGAGTATCATCCATATCTGATGTAGAAGATATTTAGATAAGACTGGACTTTAGAGTTCATGCTGCAATTAGTTAAGACTTTTGGAACTGTTGGGATGGAATGAATATATTTTGCATGTAAGAAAGACAAGAAGTGGGGTCGTGGGCAGGGGAAAAACACAACGGACTGAATGTTTATATCCTTCTCATATTCACATGTTGAAATCTTAGCCCCCAATGTATGTGGGGCCTTCAGGAGGGAGGGGAATAATTAGATCATGAGAGTGGACCCCTCATGAATAGGATTAGTGCCATTCTAAAAGGACCCTAGAGAGTGCTCATCCTTTTTCCACCATGTGAAGTTACAAGGTGAAGTATGCAATTCAGAATAGAACTCTCAACAGTACCCAACCATGCTGACACCCTGATCTCAAATTTTCAGCCTCCAGAACTGTAAGAAATAAATTTTTGTTTTTGATAAGCCACTAAGTCTACGGTAATTTGTGATAGCAGCCTGAAATAAGACAGGATGGTAGATTTCCATTTGAAACAGAATGGTCAGGGCAGGGCTCATTTAGCAGAGGAAAGTGGGAGAACATAAAGGTATTAGCCTCATGGATACTTGAGGGAAGAGAATTTCAGGAAAAGGAGAGAGCTGGTTTTAAAGCTAGGAATTTTTGAGAAACTCCAAGGAAGCAATTGCACCTAAAATAAAGTGAGTAGGAGGTAGAGTATTTGGAGGGGAAGTCAGAGACATAACAGCAGATTTTGTATAGACTCATAAGCCATGAAAGAGATAGCCTATGTTGCTTTTACACAGAGGAATAGAGAGTTATTGAAGGGTTTTGAGCAGAACAGTGTTAAGATCTGAATTAACATTTTGGAAGAATCATTTTTATGTTGAGAACAGAAAACACGGGATGAGGAGTGGTGGCAACAATGAAAAAGGACCAAAATTTCCATTTCATTTATTTCCATTTTTTATGTCCATATAATCAATGTCAATCTATTCACTTTGCAATTCACTTTTTCTACTTTCTAGGTTATTTAGGTCTCAGGTTATATTTTTCTTTTACTGCAATATCTGCTGCCGGTATTGGTAACTCTAACATCCATTTTGATCATCTATTAAATAGCTAACATCAAATATCCCTAACTTGTTTTACTCCATTGATATTTATGTCACACTGCACCCTGGCCATATCCCAAATCCTGGATACACAAAGAATATCCCACCTTTCAGATAGGGAATTTGTTCTAACACCTCTCTTCTTAAGAGTTCTTATCTCATCTTCCAAGATAATTACAGATTTTGGATTATGTCACCTGAACTGACCCTGATATATATTCCTTAATTTCACCAAGATTGTTAACATTCCCTAGCAACATGAAATTATACCTTAATATAAATTTTAGACTCAGTTATAGCAAACAAATTCTTAGTACCATCCTTGTCAATTTATTAATGTCATTTCCCTGCTTTTAATCATTTATGCAATATTTAATTTGAAGTGTTTTTTACCTTGAACTTAAGGTTCAGGTAAAAGTCCATCAATGTTAATTAAAGCATACAGTGAGATAATGAGCTTGATTTAAGTAGAGGATCATATTTTTAGATTCACTGCTGCATTTCTACTTCTTCTGTATTCCCACTACCAAAGCCAAAATGCTATTTCCAGAACGTTTTGTGTCCTGAGATAATAAAAGAGAAGTGTAAAAAGATGTGCAACACGAATTCCACTGCAGTGTTATTTATGAGACAATAGATACAAATTAAATATGCAGCAGTGGGAGACAGTAAATTATATCATGTTATATCACCTTAATGGACTATTATACAGCCACTAAAATTAACAGATATAAAACTGCATTATCTTGAAAATGACTTTGATAAAGAAAATCTAAAAATTTAATACTCTATCTCTTCAATGATTGTGAAGACTATATATGTGTCCAAAAACTGGAATGAAGTATTGAAAATAAAAATATGATTTGTTAAAGTGGTCAGTTTACTAGTGATATTTTACGATAGTTTTCATTTTTATAATATCTGGTTAACAATATTTAAGATCTCTAAGGAAATGTCTTGAATTTACATAGTCATATGATTTTGGTCAATCAATGGATGAATATGCATATTTGAATACAAAGAATGGACTAGATCCAACATGTGCATCTCCCTATCCATAAATAATGTTTAGAATTTTAACCCTCATATGGAAGTCCAAATCCCATCCTCCAAAATTTTTCCTTTTGCTTCTATTATAAAGGATGCTTTTATTTTCAGATTTTCTGTTGCATTTCAACTACTGATAATCTGCAAATCATTTTTGGCATGTATCCCATGTCATATGCAGGTTTATAAAGTGTTTTACACATTATCAGTAAGTTCATTCTTTTTGTCATTTCTAACAGGTGTGAAACAAATTAATTCTAACACTGTTTTCCCTTTAACTGATTAAAATTACTGTTATTTTGACAATTTTGTATACTTTTGGAATCAGCAATGCTAGATTTTGTTTACAGATTATTTATGAAGAATAGTATGAAATCTCCATGCCAGCTGCAATATATTGTTGAGCTCTCCAAAGAACACTTGCTATTATTTCTCTCTCTCTGTCTTTGTCTTTCTTTTCCCCTCTAGTTTAACATCAGGCTACACTGTTTTCTGGAGTGAAAATGATGATCATATCTGTTGTAATTCTAAAGTTTCTTCAAGTGAAAAAGGATATGTAAATCTTACATTATCTATAATTCTATCTGTATTTGGAATGAAATGTTATTAGATTAGCATTGAAAAATGATTTTTAAAAAAAACATCTTTTTATTGTCTAGGAATTTTTTTTGGTCTAAACCTGTATCTTCTAATATAATTTTGCAGCAAATACCCTATGTTACAAAATTTAACTTGAACATATCTCTATACTGTCCCTCTTCCTTAGTATTTTTTCCTCCAATTATTAAAGGGTTTGAAACAGTGCTTATTCACACCTACTTTCTTAAAAATATTCAAGTTACTTTATACACTGCCTTTTTTGATCCAAAAAACTCAATACAAGATACTACTGTATACTATTCATATCTTTTCATATACTTAATAGACTTGCAGATGTATTGGTTTAGATTTTTGTCATCGTGATATCATCTCAATATATAAATTGTACCCACAAGTTAACCATTTAAATGTACAATAATTAACTGAATCAATTATATTGGATTATTGAGTTTCAGTATGGTAGAAACCCAAGCAGGGATATATAATTTCTAAATAAAAATATTAAGTATAATAAGAAAAGTCTTCTCCCAATTTACCCATCAAAGACTGGCTTTACAAAATAAGTATAAAATTTTAATTATTTTCAAAAGGTACCTTACCTGTCAAAAATGTATTTTTGAGTAGCTTTATGGGTAAAATAATTTCACTTTTAGTTGTAACGCATCAGAATTCTCTGGAAGCCTAATTTAATATATGAGGCTTTTCAGGAAAATCATGAGTGTTTCAAAACTATTAAGTGTCAAGCCAGATAACATAGACTCTGGAGTCTATCTTGTGAAATTTGGACTGGAGGAATGGATAGGAAAATCTTCTTAATGTTGTTTCTAAAACCCCTTCTGGCCATTCTGTCCCATAGCTTCCTGTGGCTCCAGGCAAGTCTTAATTCATTGCCGGCCATGCTGCCTAACATATGACTTTGCTACTGTGACCACAGCCGACTGGATCAAAGGAGAGCACTAGGCTCAAGGGAAGATCAACCACATGTTGATCAGTGGACTTTATAAAATTCCTTAGTAATGAATGTTTTAGCTGACAGGGAACAGGTGACTAAATTAAACCATAAAAATCTTTCGGTGAGGAATTTGAAAGTGTTATTTTATAAAAAGCCAGTGTTTACCAGCAGCTGCTGGAGCTAAGAGACACAGGAGGAAAGGGTTATCAGAGGCTGCGGGGAGAAGGAAAGAATAAGATTAATAATACTTATATTATGAACACAACCACTACTAGTAGTAATGTATAGAAATAACTGGTGAATAGCAAAAGGAGACTAGAGGGAGCACGTAAATCGTGAAAATGATGCAGTACTAAAATGAAGAAGGAATTTTCACTATTGATACGTTAGCAAGATAATATTATCACAGGGTATACTGGCCACTCTAGATCCTGAATTACCTCCTGGTTCCCATTATCTAGTTTATAAGAGGTATGACAGTACTGCAGTTCTGAATTTCACTTGCATGTCCTGGTCTATCTACTATTACTGGATTCCCCCAAGGCTTGGCTGCAACAAGGAAATAAACTTTCTCCTTATTTCCTTGTATATATTTTAACCAACTCCCTTTTTCTAATCTAAATAAGTTGACATCTAAAGAAGATTAACACAGAATTCAGCCACTCTAAGGAGAGTTAACAACTTCAAGTGTTTTTTGGTACTTAGTCAAAAGTATGACCCCAAACTTATTTCAACTAGAAGTAAATCATCACAGAGAACACAGCTGTAAGGAGGAATGCAATCTACTGCATATAACTTTACAAATAGTGCTAACCCATCCCTTTTCTCAACAAGTCAACTTTTTATAATTTAATTGTTCAGTAGCAGTTCAAATAAATATATATAACTAAACACTGAAAATAATTCATAAACATCTATGATATCACTTTAAGAAAGCCATCAAGAAATGTGTGTATAAATGAAATTCTTTGATGTTAGGAATTGTCACCAGCAGTGCAAAGAAATATGTCATATAAGATCAAGGAATTTTAGGGGGAAGATGGCGGAAGAGTACGATGCGGAGATCCCCTTCCTCCCAGCTACACCAGAAGTACATCTACACGTGGAACAACTCCTACAGAACACCTACTGAACGCTGGCAGAAGACCTCAGACCCACGTACCTGGGTAGGGCAAAAGAAAAAAGAAACAACAGAGACAAAAGGATAGGGACGGGGCCTGCACCAGTGAGAGGGAGCTGTGAAGGAGGAAACGTTTCCACACACTAGGAAACTCCTTCGCGGGCGGAGACTGCGGGTGGCGGAGGGGGAATCTTCGGAGCCGGGGAGGAGAGCGCAGCAACAGGGGTGCGGAGGGCAAAGGGAGGAGTTTCCTGCACAGAGGGTCGGTGCCGACCGGCACTCACCAGCCCCAGAGGATTGTCTGCTCACCCGCCGGAGCGGGCGGGGCTGGGAGCTGAGGCTCGGGCTTCCGTCGCAGCGCAGGGAGAGGACTGGGGTTGGCGGCGTCAACACAGCCTGCTGGGGGTTAGTGCGCCACGGCTGGCCGGGAGGGAGTCTGAGGAAAAGTCTGGAGCTGCCGAAGAGGCAAGAGACTTTTTCTTACCTCTTTGTTTCCTGGTGCGCGAGGAGAGGGGATTAACAGCGCTGCTTAAAGGAGCTCCAGGGATGGTCGCGAGCGCCGGCTAACAGCGCGGAAGCCAGAGACGCGCATGAGATGCTAAGGCTGCTGCTGCCGTCACCAAGAAGCCTGTGTGCGAGCACAAGTGACTCTCCACACCTCCCCTCCCGGGAGCCTGTGCAGCCCGCCACTGCCAGGGTCTCGGGATCCAGGGTCAACTCCTCCGGGAGAACGCACGGCGCACCTCAGGCTGGTGCAACGTCACGCCTGCCTCTGCCGCCACAGGGTCGCCCCGCACTCCGTGCCCCTCCCTCCCCCCGGCCTGAGTGAGCCAGAGCCCCTGAATCAGTGGCTCCTTTAACCCTGTCCTGTGCTGAGCGAAGAACAGACGCCCTCCAGCGACCTACACACAGAGGCGGGGCCAAATCCAAAGCTGAAACCTGGGAGCTGTGCGAACAAAGAAGAGAAAGGGAAATCTCTCCCAGCAGCCTCAGAAGCAGCGGATTAAAGCTCCACAATCAACTTGATGTACCCTGCAGCTGTGGAACACCTGAATAGACAATGAATCATCCCAAACTGAGGAGGTGGCCTTTGAGAGCTTTGCTTTCACCATTTGTCCTAGCGTCCTATCTGTCCGGTTTTTTTTTTTTTTTTTTTTTACTTTTTAAAAATCTTTTTAATAATTATTTTCTTATTTTAATAACTATTTCTATTTTTATTTTTTGATTTTTATTTTTTGTGGTATGCGGGCCTCTCACTGTTGTGGCCTCTCCCATTGTGGAGCACAAGCTCCGGACACACAGGCTCAGCAGCCATGGCTCACGGGCCCAGCCACTCCACTGGCATGTGGGATCTTCCTGGACCGGGGCATGAACCCATGTCCCCTGCAACGGCAGGCGGACTCTCAACCAAGCGCCACCAGGGAAGCCCTAATAACTTCATTTTTTTTTTTACCATACTTTATTTTATTTTATTTTATCCTCTTTCTTTCTTTCTACTTTTTCTCCCTTTTATTCTGAGCCATGTGGATGAAAGGCTCTTGGTGCTGCAGCCAGGAGTCAGTGCTGTGCCTCTGAGGTGGGAGAGCCAACTTCAGGACACTGGTCCACAAGAGACCTCCCAGCTCCACATAATATCAAATGGCAAAAATCTCCCAGAGAGCTCCATCTCAACACCAATACCCAGCTTCACTCAACGTCCAGCAAGCTCCAGTGCTAGACACCCTATGCCAAACAATCAGCAAGACAGGAACACAACCCCACCCATTAGCAGAGAGGCTGCCTAAAATCACAATAAGGTCACAGACACCCCAAAACACACCACCAGACGTGGACCTGCCCACCAGAAAGACAAGATCCAGCCTCATCCACCAGAACACAGGCACTAGTAGTCCCCTCCACCAGGAAGCCTACACAACCCACTGAACAAACTTTAGCCACTGGGGACAGACACCAAAAACAAGGGGAACTACGAACCTGCAGCCTGCAAAAAGGAGACCCCAAACACAGTAAGATAAGCAAAATGAGAAGACAGAAAAACACACAGCAGATGAAGGAGCAAGATAAAAACCCACCAGACCTAACAAATGAAGAGGAAACAGGCAGTCTGAAAAAGAATTCAGAATAATGATAGTAAAGATGATCCAAAATCTTGGAAATAAAATAGAGAAAATGCAAGAAACATTTAACAAGGACCTAGAAGAACTAAAGATGAAACAAAGAATGATGAACAACACAATAAATGAAATGAAAAATACTCTAGATGGGATCAATAGCAGAATAACTGAGGCAGAAGAACGGATAACTGACCCGGAAGATAAAATAGTGGAAATAACTACTGCAGAGCAGAATAAAGAAAAAACAATGAAAAGAACTGAGGACAGTCTCAGACACCTATGGGACAACATCAAACGCACCAGCATTCGAATTACAGGGGTTCCAGAAGAAGAACAGAAAAAGAAAGGGACTGAGAAAATATTTGAAGAGATTATAGTTGAAAACTTCCCTAATATGGGAAAGGAAATAGTTAATCAAGTCCAGGAAGCACAGAGTCCCATACAGGATAAATCCAAGGAGAAATACGCCAAGACACATATTAATCAAACTGTCAAAAATTAAACACAAAGAAAGCATATTAAAAGCAGCAAGGGAAAAACAACAAATAACACACAAGGGAAACCCCATAAGGTTAACAGCTGATCTTTCAGCAGAAGCTCTGCAAGCCAGAAGGGACTGGCAGGACATATTCAAAGTGATGAAGGAGAAGAACCTACAACCAAGATTACTCTACCCAGCAAGGATCTCATTCAGATTTGATGGAGAAATTAAAACCTTTACAGACAAGCAAAAGCTGAGAGAGTTCAGCACCACCAAACCAGCTTTACAACAAATGCTAAAGGATCTTTTCTAGGCAAGAAACACAAGAGAAGGAAAAGACCTATAATAACAAACCCAAAACAGTTAAGAATATGGGAATAGGAACATACATATAGGTAACTACCTTAAATGTAAATGGATTAAATGCTCCCACCAAAAGACACAGACTGGCTGAATGGATACAAAAATAGACCCATATATATGCTGTCTACAAGAGACCCACTTCAGACCTAGAGACACATACAGACTGAAAGTGAGGGGATGGAAAAAGATATTCCATGCAAATGGAAACCAAAAGAAAGCTGGAGTAGCAATTCTCATATCAGACAAAATAGACTTTAAAATAAAGACTATTAAAGAGACAAAGAAGGACACTACATAATGATCAAGGGATCGATCCAAGAAGAAGATATAACAATTGTAAATATTTATGCACCCAACATAGAAGTACCTCAATACATAAGGCAAATACTAACAGCCATAAAAGGGGAAATCGACAGTAACACATTCATAGGAGGGGACTTTAACACCTCACTTTCACCAATGGACAGATCATCCAAAATGAAAATAAATAAACACAAGCTTTAAATAATACATTAAACAAGATGGACTTAATTGATATTTATAGGACATTACATCCAAAAACAACAAAATACACATTTTTCTCAAGTGCTCTTGGAACATTCTCCAGGATAGATTATATCTTGGGTCACAAATCAAGCCTTGGTAAATTTAAGAAAATTGAAATTGTATCAAGTATCATTTCCAACCACAACGCTATGAGACTAGATATCAATTACAGGAAAAGATCTGTAAAAAATACAAACACATGGAGGCTAAACAATACGCTACTTAATAACAAAGTGATCACTGAAGAAATCAAAGAGGAAATAAAAAAATACCTAGAAACAAATGACAATGGAGACACGACGACCCAAAACCTACGGGATGCAGCAGAAGCAGTTCTAAGAGGGAAGTTTATAGCAATACAATCCTACCTTAAGAAACAGGAAACATCTCAAATAAACAACCTAACCTTGCATCTAAAGCAATTAGAGAAAGAAGAACAAAAAAGAAACCAAAGCTAGCAGAAGGAAAGAAATCATAAAGATCAGATCAGAAATAAATGAAAAGGAAATGAAGGAAACGATAGCAAAGATCAATAAAACTAAAAGCTGGTTCTTTGAGAAGATAAACAAAAATGATAAACCATTAGCCAGACTCATCAAGAAAAAAAGGGAGAAGACTCAAATCAATAGAATTAGAAATGAAAAAGGAGAACTAACAACTGACACTGCAGAAATACAAAAGATCATGAGAAATTACTACAAGCAACTCTATGCCAATAAAATGGACAACCTGGAAGAAATGGACAAATTCTTAGAAATGCACAGCCTGCCAAGACTGAATCAGGAAGAAATAGAAAATATGAACAGACCAATCACAAGTACTGAAATTGAAACTCTGATTAAAAATCTTCCAACAAACAAAAGCCAAGGACCAGATGGCTTCACAAGCGAATTCTACCAAACATTTAGAGAAGAGCTAATACCCATCCTTCTCAAACTCTTCCAAAATATAGCAGAGGGAGGAACACTCCCAAACTCATTCTACAAGGCCGTCATCACCCTGATACCAAAACCAGACAAGGATGTCACAAGGAAAGAAAACTACAGGCCAATATCACTGATGAACATAGATGCAAAAATCCTCAACAAAATACTAGCAAACAGAATCCAACAGCACATTAAAAGGATCATACACCATGATCAAATGGGGTTTATTCCAGGAATGCACGGATTCTTCAATATACACAAATCCATCAATGTGATACACCATATTAACAAATTGAAGGAGAAAAACCATATGATCAACTCAACAGATGCAGAGAAATCTTCCGACAAAATTCAACAAAGATTTATGATAAAAATCCTCCAGAAAGTAGGCATAGAGGGAACTTTCCTCAACATAATAAAGCCCATATATGACAAACCCACAGCCAACATTGTCCTCAATGGTGAAAAACTGAAAGCATCTCCACTAAGATCAGGAACAAGACAAGGTTGCCCACTCTCACTACTCTTATTCAACATAGTTTTGGAAGTTTTAGCCACAGCAATCAGAGAAGAAAAGGAAATAAAAGGAATCCAAATTGGAAAAGAAGAAGTAAAGTTGTCACTGTTGGCAGATGACATGATCCTATACATAGAGAATCCTAAAGATGCTACCAGAAAACTACTAGAGCTAATCAATGAATTTGGTAAAGCAGCAGGATAGAAAATTAATGCACAGAAATCTCTTGCATTCCTATACACTAATGAGGAAAAATCTGGAAGTGAAATCAAGAAAACACTCCCATTTACCACCGCAACAAAAAGAATAAAATATCTAGGAATAAACCTACCCAAGGAGACAAAAGACCTGTATGCAGAAAATTATAAGACACTGATGAAAGAAATTAAAGATGATACAAATAGATGGACAGATATACCATGTTCTTGGATTGGAAGAATCAACATTGTGAAAATGACTCTACTACCCAAAGCAATCTACAGATTCAATGCAATCCCTATCAAACTACCACTGGCATTTTTCACAGAACGAGAACAAAAAATTTCACAATTTGTATGGAAACACAAAAGACCCCGAATAGCCAAAGCAACCTTGAGAACGAAAAACAGAGCTGGAGGAATCAGGCTCCCTGACTTCAGACTATACTACAAAGCTACAGTAATCAAGACGATAGGGTACTGGCACAAAAACAGAAAGATAGATGAATGGAACAGGATAGAAATCCCAGAGATAAACCCACGCACATATGGTCACCTTATCTTTGATAAAGGAGGCAGGAATGTACAGTGGAGAAAGGACAGCCTCTTCAATAAGTGGTGCTTGGAAAACTGGACAGGTACATGTAAAAGTATGAGATTAGAACACTCCCTAGCACCATGCACAAAAATACGCTCAAAATGGATTAAAGACCTAAATATAAGGCCAGAAACTATCAAACTCTTAGAGGAAAACATAGGCGGAACACTCTATGACATAAATCACAGCAAGATCCTTTTTGACCCACCTCCTAGAGAAATGGAAATAAAAACAAACATAAACAAATGGGACCTAATGAAACTTAAAAGCTTTTGCACAGCAAAGGAGACCATAAACAAGACCAAAAGACAACCCTCAGAATGGGAGAAAATATTTGCAAATGAAGCAACTGACAAAGGATTAATCTCCAAAATTTACAAGCAGCTCATGCAGCTCAATAACAAAAAAACAAACCACCCAATCCAAAAATGGGCAGAAGACCTAAAAAGACATTTCTCCAAAGAAGATATACAGACTGCCAACAAACACATGAAGGAATGCTTAACATCATTAATCATTAGATAAATGCAAATCAAAACTACAATGAGATATCATCTCACACCAGTCAGAATGGCCATCATCAAAAAATCTAGAAACAATAAATGCTGGAGAGGGTGTGGAGAAAAGGGAACCCTCTTGCACTGCTGGTGGGAATGTGAATTGGTACAGCCACTATGGAGAATAGTATGGAGGTTCCTTAAAAAACTACAAATAGAACTATCATATGGCCCAGCAATCCCACTACTGGGTGTATACCCTGAGAAAACCATAATTCAAACAGAGTCATGTACCAAAATGTTCATTGCAGCTCCATTTACAATAGCCCAGAGATGGAAACAACCTAAGTGTCCATCATCGGATGAATGGATAAAGAAGATGTGGCACATATATACAATGGAATATTACTCAGCCATAAAACGAAACAAAATTGAGCTATTTGTAATGAGGTGGATGGACCTAGAGTCTGTCATACAGAGTGAAGTAAGTCAGAAAGAGAAAGACAAATACCATATACTAACACATATATATGGAATTTAAGAAAAAAAATGTCATGAAGAACTTAGGGATAAGACAGGAATAAAGACACAGACCTACTAGAGAATGGACTTGAGTATATGGGGAGGGGGAAGGGTAAGCTGTGACAAAGTGAGAGAGTGGCATGGACATATATACACTTCCAAACGTAAAATAGACAGCTAGTGGGAAGCAGCCGCATAGCTCGGTGAGAGATCAGCTCGGTGCTTTGTGACCACCTAGAGGGGTGGGATAGGGAGGGTGGGAGGGAGGCAGATGCAAGAGGGAAGAGATATGGGAACATATGTGTATGTATAACTGATTCACTTTGTTATAAAGCAGAAACTAACACACAATTGTAAAGCGATTATACTCCAATAAAGATGTAAAAAAAAAAAAGATAAAGTTATTTTAATTTTTTTTCTTTTTTTTTTTTTTTTCGTTACGCGGGCCTCTCACTGTTGTGGCCTCTCCCGTTGCGGAGCAGAGGCTCAGCGGCCATGGCTCACGGGCCCAGCCACTCCACGGCATGTGGGATCCTCCCGGACCGGGGAATGAACCCATGTCCCCTGCATCGGCAGGCGGACTCTCAACCACTGCACCACCAGGGAAGTTATTTTAATACAAATAATAAAAACAAAACAACAAAGATGATAAAAACATTTTTAAATATAATACAGTACCTAAATGAAAAAAAAAAAACAAAAAAGATCAAGAATACTTACAGTGAATTTATAGTGTTAAAAGATAAACTGAGGCATATTAAAAATTTTAAGTGTTTTTTTTCTCAGCAAAAGTTGATTCATCTAATCTAGCCGATAGAAACAAGCTCCAAGGAGCTGTACAAAATGAAGACTTCATAGGCAGAAGAGAGTCAGAAGAAGTTATAGTAGGCAAAAAAGCAGGTTGGTTATTACAAGGTTACTTTCCTTTAGGGGTCTATCAGGCAGATTACCTAACTAGTGCTTATCAGGTGATTCTTGATTGACTGGTTTAAGATTCCATTTCTGAGAGAGTCGAAACTAATTAAATTAAGTTTGGTTGTGATGTGGAGCTTAGCATAAATGGTCCATTTGGAGCCTGTTGTCTTTTTTTTTAACAATAGCCATATTTCAATTAGTAATTTCCTTATCTTTATTGTTCATCCTAAACACTAATCTATGTTTTAGGTGGGATTTTCCTCTTTTCCTATAAATATTCCTTTTCAGCTTTTCTCTTAACGAATATGCACCTTTGGGAAATCAGTGGGAATGAACAGTTCCTCTTCATATGGCATTAATAAAAATTTTAAAATATGCTACAGATATTTGGAAATAAATGTAAATAGTAGTATAAAGTGAAAAGCAATAATAGGAATATTCGAAAGGTAATAGAGAAAATAAATCTTTAAAAGAGAAATTAACAAAACAGGGGAAAGACAAGCATAAAATATAGATAGAAACAATCTTTTAAAAATTTACAACAATAGGGCTTCCGTGGTGGTGCAGTGGTTAAGAATCCACCTGCCAATGCAGGGGGCACGAGTTCGAGCCCTGGTCTGGGAAGATCCCACATGCCGCAGAGCAACTAAGCTCTTGCTCCACAACTACTGAGCCTGTGCTCTAGAGCCCACGAGCCACAACTACTGAGCCCACGCGCTACAACTACTGAAGCCTGCACGCCTAGAGCCCGTGCTTCGCAACAAGAGAAGCCACCACAATGAGAAGCTTGCGCACCACAATGAAGAGTAGCCCCCGCTTGCCCCAACTAGAGAAAGCCCGCCCACAGCAACAAAGACCCAACGCAGCCAAAATAAAAAAAAAATTTTTTTAGTTTACAACAATTAGTGTTCTAGAATTCAAGTAAAAAATAAGGGAAAAAAGTCCAAAAATATAGGCTGATATATATGTATGTATAACTGAATCACTTTGCTGTACATCTGAAACTAATACAACATTGTAAATCAACTATACTTCAATTTTTAAAAATTAAAAAATATATATAAGCTGAAACTAAGATACAATCAAGAACTAACTATGAATATAATTAAAGTATCTTCTCAAACCTTTAGTAAGATATTTATGAGAGGGGCCTCTCTGTAAGTGTACATGGTTTTGACTGTATTTTGATTTATATCATTAATTTTAAAACATAAAATAAATACAGCTCTAAGAAATTCCCTTGTATCAATTTGATAACTTTATTCTATTTTCTCTATGATTTTCTTTGGAATTCTAATAGGAGGATATTGAGACTGCTGAAAAGAACCTCTATAATTCTTATTTATGTTACTCTTCGTCTCTTTGGGTTTTTGTTCTGCTTTCTGTGTCATTTCTAATATTCCAATATTTTTATTGCTTGCCTAATAATTTCTGCAATTATATTTGTAATTTGAAAAATTATTTATTACTGAATCATTCTTGTGACTCTTCATTTCACTTCAACACTTAGAGGCCATTGTAGGGTTGTTAATTGACCTAATTTCAATAATTTTGTGTCAAAGGGAATAGGGAGGCCTGATAAGAAGGAGAGAGATGGGGGAACTGCCAATTAGCGGAGTGGTCAGAACACATACAACATTTACTGATTAAGTTCACCATATTATATGGGCATAGTTTGTGATGCTCCAAAACAATTATAATAGTAATATCAAAGATCGCTGATCACAGATCACCATAACAAATATAATCATAATGAAAATATTTAAACTATTGCAAGAATTACCAAAAGTGACACAGAAACATGAAGTGAGCATATGCTGTTGGAAAAATGGCACCGACAGACTTGCTGTGTGTAGGGTTGCCACAAACTTCAATGTACAAAGAACACAGTAAAATGAGGTATGCCTGTATGTGATAAAATATTTCTGAAATTATGCAAAACAACTAAATAATAATCAACAGACCTATATCATAATCCCCTTTAACAATCAAAAAAATCAATCTGCAATAAAGTATATACTCTTCTCTCCATCCTGCATGTTCAAATGTAAAAAATATTCTGAATTTGTTTTTATATTCCCATACATTTCTTGTTATCTTACATTTTCATGTATCATGAAAAACTAATCTTATTGAATATGCTGAATATTTTCTGTAAATGGTATCATATATCTATATTCTTCTTGCTTTTACCATTCAATATTATACTTTCCAGTATCGTGCATATGGATGTACGTTAATCTTGTTCATTCATATTCTTTTCTAATGGTACTAATTTGTTTAGATAGATGACCATTTAGTTATCCACTTTTGTTTTAATAGGCTATTACCCCCTTTTTTCTCTTTTAAAATAATGCTGCTATGAACATGAACATTGGTATATGTCCCCCTGTGTTATGAGAAAGAATTTCTCAAGGATATAAGGACTAAGGTGTGGAAATGATGAATCATGTGCCATGCACTTTCTCAATTTAGATATTGATCTCCAGATTGGTTTCATCAAGGCACATTTATCCTCCATTTCCAGCAACATAAGAGTTCCCTTTCTCTACATCCTTCTTAATTTCACACACATATAAAGAATATATATAAAGAAGTCTCTTTATATCCCTAAAAGATAATTTTGGAATGGAATCTGAGACATGTAAGATTGTATCATCTGAGACAGGCAAGTTTTTGTGTCATCTGTTTGCTGGCAGCTTGATTTGTCTTGGTTCACCTTAGTAAACTTTGGGTGTCCTAGCTTGCTGCATGGTGTGCGTGTCCCAACTATCCAACTTGTGTGCCCCAAAGAAATATCTCCTTTTCCCCAAAGGTCTGGTAAGGCAATAATCTTTAGGTCACAGGATTTGGAAATCACCTGAATGTTCCTTTAACTTCAGTAGCAGCTTACTAATGTGATGTGCTTCATATCTGCTCATTTAAGAAGAAGGCATACAAATGGCCAGAAGACACATGAAAGAATGCTCAGCATCACTAATCATCAGGGTATTGCAAATTAAAAGCATAAGGCATACCACCTCTCACACCTGTCAGAATGGATATCATTAAAAAGAGACATTAAATAACAAGTGTTGGTGAGGATGAAAGGGAACCCTCATGCACTGTTGGGAGTATTGTAAATTGGTGCAGTCACTGTGGAAGCAGTATGGAGTTTTCTCAAAACATTAAAAATAAAAGTACCATATGATCCAGCAATTTCACTTCTGGGTATTTACCCAATGAAAACAAAAACACAAATTTGAAATCTGAAAAATCCATTGTTCACTGCAACATTATTTACAATAGCCAAGATATGGAAGCAACCTACATGTCCATTGATAGATGAATGGATGCAGAAGAAGTACACATACACATACACACACACACACACACACACACACACACACACACACACACACACACACACACACACACTGGAATATTACTCAGCCATTAAAAATGAAATCTTGCCATTTTCCACAACATGAATGGATCTAGAAGGTATTATGCTAAATAAGAGACAAAGATAAATCCCACATGATCTCGCTTATATGTGGAATATAATAAAATAAAACAAGCAAAAAACAAAACAACAGACTCATAGACACAGAGAGCAGATGAGTGGTAGCAGAAGGGGGTGGGTGAGAGGGTGAGTTAAATAGGTGAAGGAGATCAAAAGATACAAACCTTCAGCTATATAATAAGTCACAGGGGTGTAATAAACAGTGTCATGAATATAGTCAATAACAATATAATAATTTTGTGTGGGGACAGATGGTTACTAGACTAATTGTGCATCATGATGTGTGTAAATGTCAAGTAATTATGTAGTACACCTGATACTATAATAATAGTGTATATCAACCATATTTCAATCAAAAATAGAGAAGAAATTTAAAACAATAAACTCTCCCAGCTCTCCCCCCCAAAAAAATAATAAAAGAATAGAAAAAGAAGAAAGAAAAGCAAAGAATACAAGCTAATTAGGAGCTCTGGTTACATGGGTGTGGTCTGACATACATCACCTACAGAAATGCCAAAATGAAGAAGTCTTTACTCTGCTTTAATACCCACAGTGTCTTCTTTAGGTGTCTTCCAGAAATTTTATTTAGTCAGCATTGAGAAAAACCTCCCTAATTTTGACTGGGATGTAAACAAACTGTCTTCTGCGTGTTCTGTACATGTGATGAGAGTGTATTACCTAAAATCACAAGTACATACCTGTAAACAATGCTTTGCTGTCACTATGAGATTTCATCCCACAAGTCCTACCTGTCTAAAAAACCCATGCAACTAGGATGCTACAAGGAATGTTGGGTCCACCCCGGCTCAGCCCCTCTATGTATACTTTTAACTTTCCTGTCCTCTGTTTTTCTTCACCAGTTATCATTTCCCAAACCCACTTCAGTTCTTCAGAAATCTCTTGAAAGAGCATTTATTTTCCTGCTTGTTCAAATTTCTCATTCTCTTCAGATTTGTGGGTATTAATTTATTTTAAAAAGTTTTACTATCAATTAAATGGAACTATGGGAGGGAGAAAGTAGATAAGCCCATACATGATGTCCAGGATCTTAAATGAAAAATTCCTGCTAACTAGTTGTCTACAAGTCTTTTTTTTTAATTAATTTTTATTGAAGTATAGTTGGTTTACAATGTTGTATTAGGTTCTGTTGTATAGCAAAGTGAATCAATCATGCATATACATATATCCACTCTTTTTTAGATCCTTCTCCCATATAAGAAAATACTCTCTCATTACAGAGTATTAAGTAGAGTTCCCTGTGCTATACAGTAGGTTCTTATTAGTTATCTATTTTATACACAGTAGTATGTATATGTATGTATATGTCAGTCCGAATCTCCTAATTCATCCCTCCTCCCCTTTCCCCTGGTAACCATAAATTTGTTTTCTACATCTGTGACTTTATTTCTGTTTTGCAAATAAGTTCATTTGTACCGTTTTTTTTTTTTTAGATTCCACATATAAGCGATATCGTATGATATTTGTCTTTCTCCGTCTGACTTACTTTTTAATATTTTCTTAAAGGTGAAAGGCAGTATTAATAAATAGTGTGGATTCTAGTAATTTAGATAGTTAATCCCCTTCTAATAGATAGCTACTTTTTAGATTCGCGCAGGAATGTAGGCCTGGTATTATCAGATTTCATGATTTTTAGAAATATATCAGTCATCAGAATTTTTAAATCAGACCTCCTACTTTCTTAATGAGGGCATGATTTTTGTTAGCACTGTGAGCTGAACATGTCTGCAACAAGTATCCAGAGGGCATATGCATCATATTTCTCTTAGATCTATTATGAAGTTAATTATTTTTAAGAATCCTGACAACTAGTTATTAGTTTCCAAATTTACAAATGAATAAACTGAGATGGTCTAATATTAATTAGTCTGCCAGATGCTACAGAGAGGACTAGAATTTTGGTCTAAGTCCAGGTTGTCTGACATCAAACTCATCATACTCTGAAGAACAGTGTACGTCGGTGCTAAGTAGGTAATAAATAAAAGAAACCACACAGTTACCTCACAAAATGTAAATCTTATCTAAATTACTTTTGAAAATGCTACCTATGTTTTAAAAATATCTTTCGATTCAGGGGCTTTTGAAGATTACCTCATTTTCTTCATCATCAAACTGGAAAGAAGAAGCCAATACTAACTTCCGCCAGTCTTAACCTCCTGCTCATTTCTCAGGGTCTCGCAAACTGATTTCAGCTCCACCCACTATATATTCCAAAGAAGACAAGAGTTGACATTTTAAGGGGTGTTTTATTTTTATATGCAGCAGGTGGGAATTATTTCTCACTAGACACTTTATAAATGTGTTTAATAATGAATGCACTGCTTGGCAGGTGAAATTGTGTCAGTGTTATGTGCCACCTCCTCCTATACGTGGGGTTTTAATAAGTTATGCTCAACAAACCAAGAACAATTTGCAGATAGTCTGTGTGACTCCCAAGAGATATCGATTGTTAGTAAATTTTTTGCTACTAACGTTCTGTGGTATTAATGTTTTGTTCTATGATTGTGTAAGATATAAAAGTCATGTTTCTATTTCTCTTTAAAAATTTTGAATTTTTGATCAATAAATGGTGCATTTATTCATTTTATATGTTCCAAAATGAATAAACCTTATTCATTTTATATGTTCCAAATACTTCAAATAATTATTTTACCAGATAATTAGAAACTATTTTATTAATTTATTATCAAATATGCCTATTATATATATATTTGTGTGTATATACATGTATGTATGTACATATGTAATTTAAAATACACGCAGTTTTCTTACTAAACATATCATAGAAAATTAATCTATGAAGTCATTACTTGATTAAATAGGCTTGATCTAATCACCACCTATACTGGTTACACTGACATCCAGGCCTCCATCATTTCTCTCCAGGACGACTGTCCAGGAACTCCTAATAATCTCTTTAGTCCAGTTTTACCCTCTTCCCTACTTATGTATTCATTTCTCATACAGAAGAGTTTTTAAAACATAACACATCTTTTCATGCCACTGCTTACACTACTTCAATAACTTTCATCAAGCTTAACATAAAAATACATAGCCCCATATTCACCTACCTGGCCCTACATAAATCTTGCACTAACTTTCTTCTCCAGCTCATATCTGAACTTTCTCCCTTTCCTCATTACATTCCAGCCACAGTGATGGTATTGTCATCCATCCAAAACTCCACCATAGGGCTTTGCCACTTTCCCAAACATGGCACCCTATTTTATTTGTAGCTTATACAAAACTGATTTTTTTAAATTATATATTCTGAACTTTCATACTCATACTGTTTTTTCTTTTAATTTTTTATGGAGGTATCCATACTACAGAAAAGCACACAAGCCGGAGTGCACAGCTCAGCTAACTTACAAAGTGAACACATCCATTTAACCACCACTTGAATCAAGATAGTGGATACCACAAACACTGTAGAAGTCTCCAATATTCTCTGTCCCAGTCACATCCTCCTAAAGATAAACAATGTTCTGACCTTTATTTCCATATGTTAGATTTCCCTATTTTAACTTCATATCAGTGAACGATACATCATGTATTATTTTGTGACTGACATTTCTTACACTCTGTTTTATGTATTATTATGTCTGATTTCTTTTTTATTGTGGCAAATAAATATATATTGAGAAATCTACCTCTTAAACAAATTGTTAAGTGTATAGTACAGTATTGTTAACTACATGCACATTGCTGTGAAACAAATCTCTAGAAATTGTTTCCGTCTTGCATGAAAAAAAAGCTCACTCTCCCCCAAACCCTGGAAAGCACCTTTCTACTTTCTTCTTCTAAGAGTTTGACTACTTTAGATACCTCATTTAAGTGGAATCTTCCAGTGTTTGTCCTTCTGTGATGGCCTTATTTCACTTAGCAAAATGTCCTCAAGGTTCATCCATGTTACCACATATGGCAGGATTTCCTTTTTTATAAAGGTTGAATAATATTCTATTGTATGTATATATACTGCATTTTCTTTATCCATTCATGTATGGATGAACATTAGGTTGTTCCCACCTCTTGGTTATTGAATAACGCTGCAATGAACATGAGAGGGCAACTATCTCTTCCAGATTCTGATTTTAATTCTTCTGGATAAATATTCAGAACTGGGATTGGCAGATCATAAGGTAGATCTATTTCTAATGTTTTGTAGTTCTTTTTCCCCCACTTTTTAAAATTAATTAATTAATTTTACTTTTGGCTGTGTTGGGTCTTTTTTGCTGTGCGCGGGCTTTCTCTAGTTGCAGCGAGCGGGGGCTACTCTTCGTTGCAGTGCGCTGGCTTCTCATTGTGGTGGCTTCTCTTGTTGCGGAGCACGGGCTCTAGGCACGCGGGCTCAGTAGTTGTGGCTCGCGGGCTCTAGAGCGTAGGCTCAGTAGTTGTGGCACACGGGCTTAGTTGCTCCGCAGCATGTGGGATCTTCCCGGACCGGGAATCGAGCCCATGTCCCCTGCATTGGCAGGCAGATTCTCAACCACTGCGCCACCAGGGAAGTCCCTATTTCTAATGTTTTGGATGAATTTCCATACTGTTTTCCACAGTGAATGCGCCTTTTTACATTCCCATCAATGGTGCACAAGGTTTCCAATTTCTTTAAATCCTCACCAGCACTTATTTCCTGGTTTTAGGAGAATTTTTTTTTTTTTTTTTTTTTGGTTTTGGTTTTGGTTTTTCAGTTTTGATAACGGCCATGCTAACAGGTGTGAGGTGACATTTCATTGTGATTTTGATTTGCATTTCTCTGATGATTACGGATGTTAAGCATCTTTTCATGTACCTGAGATCTGTATATCTTTTTGGAGAAATGCTTATTCAACTCCTTAGCCTATTTTTAAATCAGGTCATTTTTTTTTTTTTTTTTTTTTGGCAGTACGCGGGCCTCTCACTGCCATGGCGTCTCCCGTTGCGGAGCACAGGCTCCGGACGCACAGGCTCAGCGGCCATGGCTCACGGGCCCAGCCGCTCCGCGGCATGTGGGATCTTCCCGGACCGGGGCACGAACCCGTGTCACGAACCCGTGTCACCTGCATCGGCAGGCGGACCCTCAACCACTGCGCCACCAGGGAAGCCCCAAATCAGGTCATTTTTTATACTGAGTTGTATAAGTTTCTTATATATATTGGATATTAATCCCTTATTAAAAGTATGGTTTGCGAATAATTTCTCTCATTCCATAGGTTGCTTTTAACTCTACTGATTGGGTCTTTTTTTGTTTGTTTGTTTTGCGGTATGCGGGCCTCTCACCGTCGCGGCCTCTCCCGTTGAGGAGCACAGGCTCCGGACACGCAGGCCCAGTGGCCATGGCTCACGGGCCCAGCAGCTCCGCGGCATGCGGGATCCTCCCGGACCGGGGCATGAACCCACGTCCCCTGCATCGGCAGGCGAACTCCCAACCACTGCGCCACCAGGGAAGCCCTGGGGTTTTGTTTGTTTGTTGTTGTGGAGAAGCTTTATAGTTTGATGTAGTCAACGTAGGCAATGATTTTTTGGATATGATACCAAAAGTACAAGTTATAAAAGCAAAACTAGACAAGTGGGACTACATCAATGCCAAATTTATTTGGATTTTGAGTCACTAGATCTGTAAATTGCTAGTATTCTTGGTTCTCCACTAACAGAAAGCAGAAGTTAAATTCCAAAAGAGGGATGTATGTATGTGTGTATTTGTGTGTGGCGGTTTGTGTGCCCATATTTGTTTACATGGTTGCCTGTTGCTGGATAGAGGGAAAGGAAGGCTAAGGAAAGAGAATCATTTCACAAGGAAAAACAATAAGTTACTTTCTGATGAAAAATTTTATACAAAATGTTGGAATTATAAATGAAGGGTGCTTATAGAAGGAAAGAATTTTTGATCTTCTATTTTATTGCTAGAGCTAAGGACAGCACTGGAAATGTTAAAATGTTTAACTGGATCAGCAAAGATGCTCCCCCTCCTTCTCCAGGTATTTGTGATCCACAGAGAGAAATGGGGATACAGTAAGTAACTAAGAGTAAATGAGCCAGAAAATAGCCTAAAAGAAAGGGCAGGTTAAACAAAACAAAAAAAGCTAAGCAGAGAAAATATGAAGGATTATGCATCAGAGCAAAATATAGCAAATGCTAATGGAAACTCTAATATGGAAATATTCCTCAACTGAACTAGTACCATGTCATGGAGGAAAATCAATAAAAATGACAAAAGAATGTGGTGCATTGTGGAACTTTAGGATAAGGATTTGTTGTAATCTTAGCATTTATTAGCTTGGAGATCTTGAGCAAACTTAAATGACCTGAGCTTCACTTTCATCATTTGTAACACAGAAATGCCTACTTCATTTAGGATTATTATAGGGATCTTGAGATAACATATTCTAAAATGTTAAGTAACACAAGGCACACAATGATAATGGTAGTGTTCTAAACAAGAAAGCATGATTCTAATCATTGTAATCAGAAAGCTTTGCCACCTCCTTCAGGCCATCAATATTTCTATATACTTCATATATGAAATTAAATTCCATCAATGTATATATTTGGAATAATGGGAATATGTAGTTGCAAATACCCTTTATAACTGTTAAGTTAATCTCTACTAATGTGATGTAGAGTGTCCAATATATGCTCCTAGTGTGATGACATTACAACAATCTTTGATACTTCCTCCTTTGTAAAATGAGAGGTTTTGAGATAAGTGATCCAGTTAAAACATTGTAAGGCTTTATAATATTTAAAAATTCAAAGCACTTCAGAGTTTAATTGAAGTTTTGGAATAAAGCAAAATAAATTCATGTTAAAATTTTTAATGTATCACTTAATATTATCCATTTTGCCATGTCAAAGTTAGTTGAGTAACTTGTGTAATCAAATTTCACCCAAAAAGTTAACTTCTGTGCTAATTCATTCTTAACATCTCACCTATTCTACAAATAGTCTCTGTCATTTAAAGGCTCTTTTTTCCACTAGGATTACTGGTACTACTATGGCATGTATAATCACTATCATAGTTTAAAAATAATATAAGCAATTCCTTCATTATCATTCTCATCACTTTAAAACAAATGCAAGAGGAAGAGATATGGGAACATATGTATATGTATAACTGATTCACTTTTTTATAAAGCAGAAACTAACACACCATTGTAAAGCAATTATACTCCAATAAAGATGTTAAAAAAAACCTCATTATCTAGAAATATCATATTCATTTTGAAGCCCTTGATTTCCCCTATTCATTCATAAGCTCAGTTGGTATACTATCCTTCTTTGATTCAAAAAATTCTTCTGCTTATAATTTGCCATGCTACTCATTCAATTCAAGCTGTGATTTTTTTTAAATAGGCTTCACTTTTTAAGTTTATAATATTTCCTGTTTCCTTTCTGCCTTTTGCATTAATTCTAAATCTCAAAGTCCATTATTTGCCAATTTTTCCCAGTTGATGTCCTCATGGTAACTGCATGAATTTTCATACTCTTGATTGATATTGAAAATTTTCTTTACTTCTTCTAATAATACATCTAAATGAAGAAGTCTTGTCTCTTCTAAAATTAAAGGAAATAACTATAACCAAATGTTTAATATTAGTTAACTGTACACTGAAAAGAACAAGTATCTGTCACCATGAACAATTTCATGATGCCATTGAAATCAGAATACTCAGAATATTATGTTAATGTTACTTAAACAAATAAAAACTTTTATATGGCACAGTATTACTCTTGTTTTAAATTTTCAAAATGTTTTCTAGTGCTCTAGTGTTTTGTATTAATAGAAAAATGTTTGGGGTTTTTAATATAAGCTTTCTTTTTGTTTCCTAGGCCTGCCATAACAAATAACCACAAACTGGCTGGCTTAAAACAACAAAAATTTATTCTTTCACAGTTCTGGAGGGTAGGAGTCTGAAATCAAAGTGTTAGTAAGGGCTTCCCTGGTGGCGCAGTGGTTGAGAGTCCGCCTGCCGATGCAGGGGACATGAGTTCGTGCCCCGGTCAGGGAGGATCCCACATGCCGCGGAGTGGCTGGGCCTGTGAAACATGGCTGCTGAGCCTGCGCGTCCGGGGCCTGTGCTCCGCAACAGGAGAGGCCGTGGCTGTGAGAGGCTCACGTACCGCAAAAAAAAAAAAAAAAAAAAAAAAAAAAAAAAAAAAGTGTTAGCAAGATTGGTTCCTCTGGAGGTTCTGAGGGAGAATCTTTTCCACACCTGTCTTCTAGTTTCTAGTGGTTGCTGGGAATCCAAGGTATTCCTCGGCTTGACTCTACTCTCTGCCTCCATCATCACAAGGTGTTCTCTCTGTGTGTATTCTCTGTGTCTTCCTATGGTCTGTTTAGTAAGGACACCAGTCCTCATTAAAAGTCAATTGATTTAGGGCCCACCCTGATCCAGTATGACCTCATCTTAACTAATTACATCTGCAATGACTCTATTTCCAAATAAGACCATATTCTGAGGTTGCCATAAATATGAACTTTGTGGGAGAGGGTACTATTCAACTTGGTACACAGCTGGAATATAAAAGAAGTTATAAGACTGTGTTAAGTATGAAACATTTGATTCTTAAAATTATGATTTCCTATGAGATCAATAATAAAATGCAATAACAAAGCAATTTTTCTGAAAACAGTTAATATAGTTATAAGCCAATTTTGTATCATTTTCACTTATGAGGGATATAGTCTCTGATTTACAGGCTCACATGTCTTGGAGATAACATTCTAAATATGTATATTCTCTACCTAAAAGTTCTATTATACTGATATTTCTGGGGTACAAAAATATGAATTTCCAGACTTTGGCATTTCCTGTGGCAATCATTGAGAGACAGTGTACTATATATTGTGACAAGACTTTTATACATATTGCCAATATATATTTGACATTTTATTGAAGAAGTTCCTACCTCATTCATAGTCTCATGTAAATAAGTACTACTATACAGTTGTTAATAATTTACCCTTAGTGATATTGAGAATATAGTCTATAACTAAAATCTAAGCTCCAGGATTTAATAAAACAGATCAAAACTGTCTCATTTACTCCTGGATCCCTGGCATATAGATTGTCTCTAGCCCACAGTGAGCTCAGGAAAGAGTATAATGAAAGAATGAATATCTTAGTAAGATAGGTCCTTAATTGGTGGAGATTAAGAAATCTAATATTTAGTGTTTTATTCATCACTTCTTAAGGAAATTCCTAAACATCCTAATTTCCAAATATATAGTTGTCTACTAATGCTTCATTTTTCTTTAGATGCCAAAATGTTTTTTTTAAGGATAAAGATATAATTGTAATGGATGCATCTAAATTAATTGGTGATATTTTCAATTTTCACCAAGTAAAAACTTCTTCCCTGGTTTGAGTAACTATTGTTTTCTTATTGAAACAGGTGCCATCCATCTCCACAGTGTGATCAAGTCACTAAAACACCTGTCTGGTTTTCACTGAACTTCACAGGATGTGAAAATAGAGGGAAAATCTAGAAATATTTCTGAGGATTTTTAAATAGTCAGCTGCCTTTATCTTTTATTAGCAAGCACATAAATATTGAAAGAGCAATCCCAAAAGAGGAGAATTAAAAGATATCTAATATTAGATTGCTCCTGAATTCTTGTTAAGGAGAATCTTAGAATTTAATACTTAAGTGGCAAATGTATAAAATTTTATTTTATTACTCATAAGCATTATTGAAAGTATTAACTGTAATCTACCAGGGATTGATATTTCTGAAGACTTTTTATCAATCTACCATAAACACAATTACATTAATTCAATATCGCTATGTGTTTGGTAGAGCATTTGGCCATGAGATAATTCTAAATGATTTATTTATAACTATTTCCCCAAATTTAATTCTCATTAAGGAAGTTTTCATTAAGATATTTTCATTAAGTTAGATGCCGTGTTGATTAACTAATCACTGAAAGAAGAAAACAAATGTGGAATTTTTTTCTTGAGATATTTAATAGAAATACAATATTTTCTACATGGTAAAAAAATGAATCTAATGCATATATATCTTTTATAAATCTATATATTTAAATGTAAACAATGAGATCATCTCAATTATTAAAGTACTAAATATATAGGTTTTTATAAATATTAAATAATTTATTAAACATATAGATTTAATAATCACAAAGTGAATGGTAGAGGATTAAATTATCTTAATTACTAAACTAGTCATTTATTAAACCATTGGTTTAAACTATAATTAAAAGCATTCTTATGTGTTATTTACCAATGGTTTGAGAAAACATGGTCAACCACTAGATATTTTCATTAAAATGTTTTAGCTTTTGTTTTAGTAGGAAAAGAAAAATTATTAACAGATTCTTAGGTGAACTCTGTATAAGGAAAATCATTTCAAATAGCTTAAACAATAAAAATGTTTTACATCTCAAGTAACTAGAAATCGAGGTAATCAACCAATGATATCATCAAAGACCTATGTTCCTTTCATTTCCCTGCTGTTCTATCTTCTCTGTTATCCTAAAGCCAGTAACCCTTATGGTAGCAAGATGAGTGCATGTGAAAGTTTTTTTGTTTTGTTTTGTTTTGCTTTTCTGTTTACATGTAATGGGAATGAAGAGCAAAGAGAGAAATAAACAAAAGAACTGTAAATTCTTCCCTTCAAATTTAATGGGCCAAGTTCAGTCACATGACCATTTCTGGAGTAACACCAGCTATCAGGAGAATGATCTAAACTGATTGGCTTAAATTTATCAAGGTACCTTCCTACTTGAACTTGCAGAGTTGGAGATAGAGTGGATCCTTTAAAAAATAAGTTTTGTTTGGAAGAAATAAGTTAATATGGAATAAGATACATATGTGTGTATGTGTGTATATATATATATATATATATATATATATAGAGAGAGAGAGAGAGAGAGAGAGAGAGAGAGAGAGGGAGAGAGAAAGAGGAAAGCAGGCAACCAACATTATCTGAAGTATCTGCTAATGATACTTTTCAGTTTCACCTAATGTCTACACTATGTCAGCAATAGCAAAAATTAAACAAACTTGTATATTAGAGTGCACTTTATACAAATATGTCATAACCCAATGAAATATACTTAGTATTCTTTTTTACTTTTTAACCAAACTCTTTACTTTCCAATGTTTCCAAGACCATGGAAACATTTAGGTCTTTAGCTGACTTAGGGATATTCAGTCTTGGAGTCTTCTATAATCACTGTATTTTAAGACCATTACCATCTACCTCTGACTCTGTTCTGTTTCAAAGGTGTGGGATTCTGGTTTTCATGCTCTGATAGGTGCTTCATCCATTCTCCCACTCCTGTTTACACTACTCCAATGAGTCCTGATGACATTAAATTGATTGTTAAAGATGGAGATTATAAAAATGATCATAATTTTAATTGTCTTTCCCAGACAAACTTGGAAAAAATCATATTTAACTATAGATCTATATGTTAATTCTATTCCATGAGATACTAAAATATAAAGTTTACATTTTGAACACTTGGCAATGACATCCTAATTGGCATCAAGAGGGAAAAAAAAAGTACTGTAAGGGAACAAAGAATACTTTTTTTAATGTATAATAGCTATCTGGAATTACTTTCACAGCTATTTCAATATACTTTCAATAAAATAATTAGAACACAACATCTATATCATCTTAATTTAATATCAAAATAACACTAAGAGCTGTCAAAACTAGGCTCATTAGTCAAAGCTTCTTATCCCTAATATAGTCATAACTCTTCAGTAGTTCAGTATTTCCGTGACTAAAGCTTAAAATACAAATATTGCCACTGAATTATTAAATCTGTTTTCAGCTTTGTTGCAGTACAACTGACATACAACATACTGAACATATTTAATGTGCACAATTTAATGAATTTTTGACATATGTATGTACCTTTGAAATTATTACCACATCAAGATAATGAACTCCACCACCCCAAAGTTTCCTCTTTCTCTTTTTAAATTCCACCCACTTCCTCTCCCCAGCTGTCCCATCTCCAGGCAAACTCTATGTCTATACTTTTGTTTGCATTTTCTAGAATTTTATGTAAAGAAACCATAGAGAATGTTTTGCTTTTTTTTTCCTTTCAAGATAAGTACTTCAAGGTTCACTCATATTAATGTATGTTTAAATAGTTCATTCCCTCTTATGGATGAGTACTATGCCATTGTATAGCTAAATAACAAATTTTCATTCACGTGTTGAGATTATGGGTATTAGCAGTTTGGGCTTTAGAAATAAAGTGCTATGAACATTTGTGCACAAGTCTTTACATGGACAGATCTTTTTATTTCCCTTAGGTAAATATCTAGGGGTGGGAGGTTGGGTTATAGGATAGAAACTATCTCAAATCACAAAACTATTTCCAAATGTATCATTTTATAGTACCCGAGGAGTGCAATATACAGGAGAGATACAGTTACTTCACCTCAATTCCAATATTTGGTATTTTTCAATCCTTTTCATTTTTTGCCATTCTGGTGGGAGTGTAGTGATAGGCCTTTATAAGTTTAATTGTATTTTCCTAAAGGCAGGTATTTTTTCATGTGCTTATTTATTGTTCCTATAAATTCTTTGAGAAAGTGTCTGTTCAAACAATTTGGCCATTTTTAATAGAGTTCTTTGTCTTCTTGTAATTGAGTGGTAAGTGTTCTTTATATTTTCTAGATGTAAACCCTTGGTCTGCCATAGGTTTGCACATATTTTCTCCCAGGCAATGGCTTACATTTTCATTTTTGTAGAAATGCCATTTTGCAATCAAAAGTTTTTAATTTAGGGGCTTCCCTGGTGGTGCAGTGGTTGTGAGTCCGCCTGCCGATGCAGGGGACACGGGTTTGTGCCCCGGTTCGGGAAGATCCCACATACCGTGGAGCGGCTGGGCCCATGAGCCATGGCCGTGGAGCCTGCGCATCCGGAGCCTGTGCTCCACAACGGGAGAGGCCACAACAGTGAGGGGCCCGCGTACCGAAAAAAAAATTAAAAAAAAGTTTTTAATTTAAATGAAGTACAATTTTAAAAACGTTTCTTTTACAGTTCATACATGTCATATCCTAATTAGGAAATATTTTCCTAACCAAAAATTACTAGTTTTTTTTGTAAAATTTTATAGTTTTACATTGAAGTTTATGATGTATTTTGAGTGAATTTTTGTGTATGACATGAGGTAACCTTTAAAATTCTGGTTTTGTTTTTTGTGTTTTTTTTCCGGGGGTGGGTGGTGGTGCATATGTCTATACAATTTTTCCAGCACAAATTTTTGAAAAAACATATCATTTCCCCCATTAAATTATCTTAACACCTTTATCAAAAATTAATGATCATTTATATATGCTTCTATTTCTGGACTCTCTATTATGTCCCATTGTTTGTCCATCTTTATGGTTGTATTATACTGTCTTGATTACTATAGTTTTATAATATCTTGAAATCTTCTAATTTTCTTCTTAGAGTTCAAATATGCTTTAGCTATTCGAGGTCCTATACATATCTCTATACTTCTTAAAATCAGATTGTCATTTTCTACAAAAACACTTCTAGAAACTGGATTGGGATTATGGTGAATCTCTGGATCAACTATAACCTCTTCTTTTATTTAATTATTTATTTATTTTTGGCTGCACCCCACACTCCCACAGCTTGCCAGATCTTAGTTCCTCAAGCAGATAGAACCCCGGCCCATGGCAATGAAAGCACCAAGTCCTAACCACGGGACCACCACAGAATTCCCAAGTGTGACCTTTTCATTATCGAGTCTTCCAATACATGAGCAAGGTATATTTCTGTAGTCATTTAGGTATTATTAAATTTCTTTTAGCAATGCACAGGTCCTGCACCACTTCTGTTCAATTTACCCCTAAATATTTAATGTACTTAATGCTATTTAAATATTATTATTTTAATATGAATTTCTGTTCATTGCTGTTACATAGACATTCAGTCGATTTTTGTATATTGGCCTTGTAGCTGGCAAATTTGCTGAATTCATTTATTACTTGTAGTAACTTTTTGATAGCTTCCATATGGATGTCTTATATACTTGATCATGTAATTTTCAAATAATTGCAGTTTTACCTTCTTTTCTCTGAACTGAATGTTTTGTTTTGTTTTTTTGCCTTATTGTACTGCCTAGAACACTTAGTACAATGTTTATAGAAGTTTTGAGAGACAACATATTTGCCTTGTTCTTGATCTTACAGGGAAAGCCTTCAGACTTTCACCATTAAGTATGATGTTAATTGTAAGTTTCTCACAGACACCTTGTATAAGTTTGAGGAAGTTCTTTTCTATTTGTAACTTGCCAGAAGTTTTTATCAGGATAGGATGTTAGATTTTGTCATATGCTTTTTAAGTCTACTGAGATGGTTATAAAATTTGTTTAGTTGTCTGTTTCTCATTTTTAAACTGTTAATGTGGCAAATTACATTGATTGACTTTGGAATGTAAAAGCAACATTTCATTCCTGGGAGACACTCCATAATGTCAATAATTTATTATTTTAAAATACTGTTGAGTTTAATTTGGTAATTTTTTATGAATTTGCATATATGTTTATGAGGAATACTGTTCTGTAGTTTTATTTTCTTAATATTTTTGGGCTCTCACTCTTTTTTTTTTTTCAGTATCAGGGTAATGCTAACCTCATAGAATAAATTAGGAAATGGTCTCTCCTCTGTGTACAATTAGTATTATTTCCTCCTGAAATATCTTCTACAATTCAATTAGGACGTCTGGGTCTGGGATTTTTTCAGTGGGAAAACTTCTAACTAAAAATCAGTTTTCTAAATAGATGTAGAGTAATTCAGATTACTTATTTCTTCTTGAAGTTTGACAATTTTTATTTTTATAGTGATTTGCTTATTTGTGATATGTTTTAGAATTTATTATAATAAAATTGTTCATAATACTCCCTCATTATCATTTGAGCATCTTTAGAATCTGTAGTGATGTCACCTCTCTCATTCATATAATTTGTAATTTATGTCCTCTTTTTTCTTTTTCTCAGTAGTCTGGCAATAGGTTCATCAATTTTATTAATCTCAAAGAATCAACTTTTAATTTTATTGGTTTTCTCCGTTGTTTTTGTTCTTCTGCTTCACAGATTTCTTCTCTTATTTTTAATATTTCTTCTACTAACTTTGGACTAGTGGATTTTCCTCTGATCATTTAAGAAGGTAACTAAGTTATATGATTTAGAGACCATTCTTACTCTCTCAGTACTACTTAATTGAATCTCACAATTTTTTTGTTGTTGTGTTTTCTTATTAATTCAATGCCAAATACTAATTTTTCTTGTAATTTCTTCTTTGATCCACTGGGTTTTTCTTAATGTGTGCTATTTAGTTTGCAAATATTTTGTGTTCCAGATATTTCTCTGAAATCTATTTCTCATTTAATTTTACAGGACCAAAGTCTGTATTTTGTATGACTGAATTCTTCTAAATATATTCAGATATGCTTTATGGCCCAGAATATGGCCTATTTGGTATACGTTCTGTGTTATTTTGATATGAATGTTCACTCTACTGTTGTTGAGTGCAGTGTTACATAAATATCAATTAATTAAAGTTGGTTATTCAAGTCATCTATACATTTACTGATTTTCTCCATTCTTAGTCTATCAATTATTGAGAGGGTTTAAATCTCTGACTATGATTTGTGCATTAATCTTTTCAGGGCTTTTTAATGTTTTGCTTCATTTTGGACTTTCATGAAGTGCATAAATGTTCAGAATGACATGCTGATACATGATACAACATAGATGAACCTTAAAAATATAATGCTAAGTGAAAGAAGCCAGTCACAAGACCATATATTGTGTGATTTTATTTACATGAAACACCCAGAATAGGCATCCTAATGGGTATAAAGTAGTATCTCATTGTATTTTTAAAATGAATTCTTATTGAAATATATTTGATACATAACAGTATGTAAATTTAAGGTGTACAGCATATTTATACATACACTGATTTGAAACATTTATATATTGTAACATGACTGCCATTGTAGTGATAATTAGCACCTCTACCATGTCACATAATTATCATTTCTTTTTTGTGGTGGAAAAAATTAAGATCTAATCTCTCAAATTTGATAAGTATAATACAATGTCATTGTCTATATTCACTACACTGTATATTAGATCGCCAGAAATTAATTGTCTACTAGTTGCAAGTTTGTACCATTAAACAACATCTCTCCTATTCTTCTAACACAGCCTCTGGTAACCTCTGGTAACCACCATTTACTCTCTGCTTTTACAAGTTTAACTTTTTAGATTCACATGTAAGGGATATCATAGTATTTTTTTTCTTTGACTGACTTATCTCACTTAGCATAATATCCTCAAGATCCTGTGTTGTCCCAAATGGAAAGGTTTCCTTCTTTCTCATGGCTGAATAATATTTGTATATATTTTTACCATATCTTCTTTATCCATTCATCTACTGTGGGCACTTGGGTTGTTTCCATATCTTGGCTAAGATGAATAATGCTACAATAAACAAGGGAGTGCATGTATCTCTTCAATATCATGTTTTCATTTCCTTTGACTGTATACCCAGAAGTGGTGTTGCTGGATTATATGGTAGTTCTATTTTAAGTTTTTTGAGGAACCTCAAAACCTACTGTTTTCCACAGTATCTGACCAAATTTACATTCCCACCAACAGTATACGAGAGTTCTCTTTCTCCACATCTTCACCAACATGTATTTCTTGTTTCTTGATGATAGTCATTCTATATGGTGTGAGATAAGATCTCACTGTGGTTTTGATTTGAATTTCTCTAATGACTAATGATGTTGGGCATCTTTTCATGTGCTTGTTTGGCCACCTATATATCTTCTTTGGAAGAACATTTATTTCAAGGTCTTTGCTTAATTTATATTTGAATTATTTATTTTTTGTTGGGTTATGGGTTATCTTTATATATTCTGGATACTAGATCCCTTATCAGATGTACAAATATTCTATCTCATTCTGTGGATTGTCTTTTAACTTTCTTGATAGTGTCCTTTGACATACAAATTTTTTTATTTTGATAAAGTCCAATTTGTCTATTATTTCTTTGGTTGCTTATACTTTAGTTGTCACCTAAGAAACTGTGGCTTAATCCAAGGACATGTAGATTTACATTATGCTTCCTTATAAGAATTTTATAGTTTTAGCTCTCACGTTAAGGTCCTTTGTCTACTTGAGTTAATATAGTATATATATAGATAGTAATATGGTTCTATATGGTAGAACTTAGGTATCCAGATTAATTCTTATGCATGTGGATATCCGGTTATCCCAACAGCATTTCCCCCACTGAATGATTTTGGAACGCTTGTTAATAATCAATTGACCATAAATATAAGAGTTATTTCTGGACTCTCAATTCTATTACATTGGTCTATATGTCTATTTATATGGTAGTACCACATTAAAGAAATTACTGTAGCTTTCTTGTAAATTTTAAAATTTACTTATTGAATAGTGTGGCTCTTCCAACTTTGTTCTTTATTTTTGGCTAACTAACTTCCCTGCATTTCTATATGAATTTTACGATCACTTCCTCAACCTGAGAAAGGAAACTAGGAAAGACCTATAGGTTATCTTTCTTTCACATTCCTAATTATAAAAAATTGAATGGTTTCCCTGCTAAGTTCAGGAAGAAAGAAAGGAGTGCTACTCTCAACACTGCTACTCAACATTGAACTTGTACTTCTAGGCAGTGCAATAAACAACAGAAAAATAAATAAAACAAATCAACTTGGTAAAAGAAGAAATAACTCTCCTTGTTTGCAGATGACATAATCATCTATGAAGAGAATTCTATGGAATGTACAAAAAACTATTAGAAATAGTGATTGCATTTTGCAAGATGCAATAGTGATTGCAATATATATGACTGACATGAAAAATTATAATTTATATTTACTAACAATAAAAAGATGAAAATTTTAAATGAAAAAGAATACTTTTTAAAAGAATGTGATAATTTTTAAATAATTAAGGATAAATATGATAAAAGTTATAAAAGACCTATATGCTAAAATGTATAAATTATTGTTGAATAAATTGAAGAAAGAATATTTATACATGGAGAGATAGGCAGTGTTAATACAACAGTATACTTAAAAGGTTAATTCTACCCCTTTTGAGTTACAGATTTCTCATAATCCCAGTGAAAATCCCAGGAGGCTTTGTGTAACTACCGACAAACTTATGAGAAAGTAGCAGTCATCAAGAGAGGGGATACTGTGAAAAGATGGACAAATAGATCAGTGGAACACTGTAGTGTGTCAACAAATAGACCCACACATAGATGGGCAATTTATTTTTGACAAAGTATAAAGGCAATTTCTTGGAGAAAAATAGCCCTTTCAGCAAATGTTTATATATATATATAAAACCAAATTTGACCCATATTTATCACTACACAAATCTTAACTCAGATTGTAACATAGATCTATGTATAAAACTAAAGACTTAAAATGTCAAGAAAAATACATAAGAGAAGACCTTTGTGACCTTGTGTTAGACAAATGTATTTATTAGACACCAAATGTATGATACACTAAATAAATAAATGTTAAATAGACTTTATCAAAATTAAGCTCTTGGAAAGACACTAAGAGAATGAAAAAACAATTTCAAGTCACACACTGGACAACCCATAAGCCATTAAACATGTGCAGAAGATTTGAAGAGACATTTAATGAAAGAAGATATGTGGATTGTAAGCAACAAGCATATAAAATATGTCCAACACCATTAGTCATTAGAAAAATGCCATTTAAAACCACAGTGAAATACTACTATACACCTAGCAGAATGACTAGTAAAAATGTGCCTAGTAAAAATGTGCCACTGCTAGGTAAATGTAAAATGATACAATATTTTGCAAACAGCTTGGGAGTTTCATAAACTTTAAATGTAGGTCCCAGGCATTCTATTCCAAGGTAGTGAAAAAAATAAGTAAAAGCGTATGTCCACAGAGAGACTTTTACATACATATTCATGACAGCTTTACTTTTACTAGCCCTAAACTACTAACAACAGCGAAAATACCATTAACAGGTAAGTAGACAATCAAATGATGGTATATCCATACAATGGAATACTACTGAGCAATTAAAAGGAATAGACTATTAATACATTCAACAGCATAAATGAATCTCAAAATAATTATGCTGAGTGAAAGTAATCAGACAAGAAAGAATATATACTTTATGATTCCTTTATGTAAAATTATAGGATATTCAAACTAATCAATAATGAGAGAAAGCAGGTCAGTTGTTACCTGGTGATGGGTATGGGATGGGGAAAGATGAAAAGAAGAAATTACAAAAAGCACTGTGGATGGACAGTTATGTTCATTATCTTAATTGCAGTGATGGTTTCAAGCATAAACATATATCGCAACTAATTAGATTGTATAATTTAAATATATACAGTGATTTTTACAGCACTTTTTACACCTCAAATTTGCTTTAACTTTACATAATAAAATCCTTGAATGAAATGTTGCTTACATTACTTAGAGAAGCATAGTTTTTTAAAATATAGGTTTTATATTTAATTATTATAGGATAAAGAAATTAGTCTGTAAAAATAAATTATAATTTATAATTATAATAATCTCTGTTGACTAGCATAATGAAACAGTAGGAAAAAATTAAGCAATATTGATTGACAGAATTTAAAGCACTTAAGAAACGTCATGCCATTTTCATAGAAACATGTATAATGTACTAATATATATTAAGTACTAATATATTGCTGTGTGATGCTACATGAGTGAAGCATGTGTATTTTAAGCACATGTATTGTTTGAGGTCACCAACTGAGGTCATCAGTGTATTTTATTAGAAACCTATATTCTATGTACATGTATGATGTTATAGATACATATTAAAGAAGTCTAGAAAAGTGCCTGGCGCATTGTAGAGACTCAGTAAATATTTGTTGAATAAATATTGCTTGAAGCCTTTAAAAATCACTTTACAATGTATAATTAATTTTTTTAACATCTTTATTGGAGTATAATTGCTTTACAATGGTGTGTTAGTTTCTGCTTTATAACTAAGTGAATGAGTTATACATATATATATATATCCCCATATCTCTTCCCTCTTGCGTCTCCCTCCCACCCTCCCTATCCCACCACTCTAGGTGGTCACAAAGCACTGAGCTGACCTCCCTGTGCTATGCGGCTGCTACCCACTAGCTATCTATTTTACATTTGATAGTGTATATATGTCCACGCCACTCTCTCACTTTGTCCCAGCTTACCCTTCACCCTTCCCATATCCTCAAGTCCATTCTCTAGTAGGTCTGCGTCTTTATTCCCATCTTGCCCCTAGGTTCTTCATGACCATTTTGTTTGTTTTTTAGATTCCATATATATGTGTTAGCATATGGTATTTGTTTTTCTCTTTCTGAGTTACTTCACTCTGTATGACAGACGGTAGGTCCATCCACCTCACTACAAATAACTCAATTTCATTTCCTTTTATGGCTGAGTAACATTCCATTGTATGTATGTGCCACATCTTCTTTATCTATTCATCTGTTGATGGACACTTAGGTTGCTTCCATGTCCTGACTATCGTAAATAGAGCTGCAATGAACATTGTGGTACATGACTCTTTTTGAATCATGGTTTTCTCAGGATATACGCCCAGTAGTGGGATTGCTGGGTTGTATGGTAGTTCCATTTTTAGTTTTTTAAGGAACCTCCATAATGTTCTCCATAGTAACTGTATTAATTTACATTCCCACTGACAGTGCAAGAGGGTTCCCTTTTCTGCACATCCTCTCCAGCATTTATTGTTTGTAGATTTTTTGATGATGGCCATTCTGACTGGTGTGAGATGATATCTCATTGTAGTTTTGACTTGTATTTTTCTAATGATTAATGATGTTGAGCATTCTTTCATGTGTTTGTTGGCAATTTGTATATCTTCTATTGGAGAAATGTCTATTTAGGTCTTCTGCCCATAAAATGGATAATTAATTCTTAAGATGTTATATTTTAATCCCAATTAGAATTAACATTTTCACATGGGCCCACTATTCAAAAGCTGCATCCTAGTTTGCCTATAATAGATTACTTCTCCCTTGTCTAAAAATGTATGATTTCTTATTCTCCTACCCAGAGCTTGTCTTTTTAATTTTCTCTTGAGTCTGAATAGTGTTTAGTGATGGTATCTTGACTACCTCCCAGGGCACCCTATTAAATTGCCTCATTGACCTCATGACTAAGAATTTCTTCATCTAATCTAGCTTAAGAGTTCTCCATGTTTCGGGCCATTACTTCTTGTCTTACCATCTTTAACTATCTTGAGCAATTCATTCCCTCAGGAATTTTAGCTACCCATAAATATAAAAAGAAAAAGGCATATCTCATTGCCTGACAGTTGTGAAAATTAAGACAACTCTATTCGAAAGACAGCAGTACTTAGGGCAGGCAGAGAGCAACGGTGGAGGAAAAAAATCCCTGGTTTGCTGACCTGAGGCAATGTAACTATATTTTATATGCATAGAGCTCTGAAACTACTGTTCATTTATCAAACGTGTAATGTTTTAATTTGTGATATTGACATATTTTATCAATTTTTCCTTTGAACTGTGTCCATATGTATTGCTGCTTCTCTTTAAATGATAGGAAAAGGAAGAGAGAAGTAAAACTTTTTTTTATAAATTATCAAAATATTATCATTTTGTGGCCACTTCTCTCTTGACTCCATTTTCTATTTTTTCAAAGGATTCCTTTTGTTTTATTATTTTAGATCTTAGTAAATTCAAGAGTCTATAATATTTGAAATATATGATCCAAAATATGAAAAATATTTTGGCTTAGGAAGATTTGATTCTCTCGAGTTTTAGTGGACTCAAAACACTTTTGAGATGCTTCCATGTATAAAAGCTTAAAAATATATTATGTACACTCACACACACATACACACACACACAAATACATATTTATGTTTATATATTTCCTGGTATAAACTATTTGTCCTTGGAAGAGTAGACTTTAAACTACTTAAACCCCCTTGCTCATCAAATTTCACTTCAAAATCCTCTTCACACAGTACAAATCAATCCAAATCTACAGTGTCAGAAACTCTGTACAATTTCAACCAGTTCTCTGGCTTTTAAGACCCACTTTCAAATCACCCAGTCCAGCACCTAAAACTATAAATACCCTTCTCTAATTTCTTCTTTTTGAGAATCTATTAAGATTAGCATTTGTCCTTAATGCAGTAAGTCTAATAAACTTAGTTTTGCTTGATTAGCAGGTTTCTCTAGTGTTCTTTCGAGGTGTTGGTAGGTGACATTTACCTACCACAAAGTTCATCTTGTTATCAATCTCAATTTAAAAAAACAAACCAATGAAAAATAGTTTTCTATTATTTATTATCAGGTTCACTAGAAAATGATGCACTTTTTAATTTAGTTTTTTGATACTCATGATATAATTTTGTACCATGTTGCAGGATGAATTTTGCCCCCTCCCAAAGATATGTCTAAGTCCTAATCATTGGTACCTGTGAATGATACCTTATTTGAAAATAAGTTGTAGACACAGTCAAGGTAAGATGAGTAAGATGAGCTTATACTGGAACAGCACGGGTTCTCATCTAACAACTGGTATCTTTATGAGAAAAGAAATTCTGCCTCAAGACTGCAGTACCAACTCCTGTTTGAGTTTCTTGCCTGTTAACTGCCCTAAAGATTTTGGACTTGTAAACTTCTATACTCAAATAAACCAATTGCTTAAAATAGATCTCTTCATAGATGAATGGATGGATGGATGGATGGATGGATGGATAGATAGATATATAGATAGATAGGTGATATAGATATTGAAATAGACACAGAGGCAGATATAGATAAATAGATATAGATATAATCTCTTATTGTTTCTCTGTAGAACCCTAACTAATACAGATTTTGATACTGGAAAGTGGGGTGCTGCCATAATAAATACCTAAAAATGCAGAAGTGATTTTGGAATTGGGTAGTAGATAAAGGCTAGAAGAGTTTTGAAACACATGACAGAAAAAGCCTAGGTTACCTTGAAGTAATTGTTTATAAAAATATGAACATTAAAACTGATTCTGGTGAAGACTCAGAAAGAAGTGAAGAGAACTATAGAGAAAGCTTCTATCATTTACACACACACACACAAACACACACACTCATATATATATATACTCATTAACCAAACACTGCTAGAGTATGAAAGGTCTTTCTAATGAGGTCTCAGATGGAAATGAAGAACGTTATTGGACGCTGGAGGAAAGGTGATTCTTGTTATAAAGCATCAGAAATTGGCTGAACTGTGTTCAACTATTGGGTGGTAAGTAGAATTTGCAAGGAATGAACTTGAACATTTACCTGAGCAGATTTGCAAGTAAAATGTAGAAGGTGCAAGCTGGTTTCTCCTTGATGCTCTCTCAGAGACTCCAGGAAGAAATAACCCTCCTGACACAGTGATTTTGGACTTCTAGTGTCCAAAACTGTAAGAAAATGTCCTGTACTCTTTTGTGGTGATTTGTTACAGTAGCCCTAGGAAACTAATACAAGGCCCATATGGTAAGTTTTAGAGATCTTTTTTTTTTTTTTTTTTTTTTTTTAGGAAGGAAATTCTTAAAAAAAATTTTTTTATTTATTTTATTTTTTGCTGCATTGGGTCTTCATTGCTGTGCATGGGCTTTTCTCTAGTTGCGGAGAACAGGGGCTAATCTTTGTTGCAGTGTGCGGGCTTCTCATTGTGGGGGCTTCTCTTGTTGTGGAGCACAGGCTCTAGGGGCGTGGGCTTCAGTAGTTGTGGCATGCAGGCTCAGCAGTTGTGGCTTGCGGGCTCTAGAGAACAGGCTCAGTAGTTGTGGTGCACGGGCTTAGTTGCTGCATGACATGTGGGATCTTCCCAGAGCAGGGCTCAAACCCGTGTCCCCTGCATTAGCAGGCAGGTTCTTAACCACTGCACCACCAGGGAAGCCCTAGAGATCTTCTAATTGAAAATCATAAATTTTAAAGGAAGAGTTAGAGAGGAGAGAAGGTGTAAAGTAGGGCATGTTCCAAAGAAAAAATTGGTAAGTTGGAACTTATTAAAATGAAAAACTTTGCTTTGCAAAATACACTTAAAAAACAAAATGACAAACCACATACTTGTAGAAAATACTTGCTAAGCACATATCTGGTAACGAACTTGTGTCCAAAGCATACAAAGGACTCTTAAAATTCAATAATAAGAAAATAAACATGTCAAATAAAAAATGGGCAAAATATCCTAACCTGCCAAAGGAGGTATGTAGGTGGTAAATAAGTATCTGAAAAAGTGCTCAACAAGATAAGTTATTAGGCAATTGCAAATGAAACAAAGAGATACCGATGAGATACATGTATATTAGAATGGCTTTTTAAAAATATTAAAAATTATATCAAATATTGGTGAGGATGTGAAGCAGCAAGGAACTCATGTTAACGGCTGGTGAGAATGCAAAATGGTTCAGCCACGTCGGAAGACAGTTTAGCAGTTTCTTACAAAGCTAAGTATAGTCTAACTATATGATCCAACAACTATACTACCAGGTGTTTCCCCAGATGAGTTGAAAACATATATCTACACACACAAAAGCTGTACATGAATGTTGGAGGCAACTTTATTCATAATTGCCTAAAACTGGAAGCAACCAAGTTTTCTTTCAATAGGTTGATGAAGAAACAAATTGTGGTACATCTATACAATAGAATATCACTCAGCAACAAAAAGAAACAAGCCTCAAGCCACAAAAAGACATGGAGGGAGGACTGACATCACCACAATGGCAACATATATTTTTCATGACTTCATTCCCCTTAACAAGAAGAACAACTAACAATTATTCAAGAACAAGGCATCACTGAGAGAATCCTAAAACACAGGGGTGAGGCTGAAGCACCCCTTGTAACAAAGAGACCAAGACAGACTACATTGGAAGGGTAAGAAAAGTGGCTACATGTAGACTGTACTGCCCCTCCCCCAGGCCAGCAGAATACCATGTGGAGAGGTCTCCTCTGAGCCTCTGGTTTCTCTAGTGGGAAAAGAGAACACAGAAGGGACAACCAGCCCCCTACACACACACACACACACACACACACACACAGACACACGCAGACCAAGTTCACATACTACCCTGTGGCTTTGCTCATTGCAGAATCAAGTCAGGGGCACACTCTGATGAGGGAACTTGGTTGGGTACAGACCTGCCTGATTTGGATCCTCAAACAAGGAGTTTTGCCAGCCCTAGAGTGCAGTTTTCCTACACCCAGGCAAGGAGCTGAGTCACAGTCTGCCCCCCAACACACACACCGTGGAGAGTGTCCTCAGGCCCATCTAACCAAAAGGGCAGGCTACAACTCTTGGAAACAGTGCAGCTCAGTGGCATTTGAGTCAAAGGTAAAAGGACAGAACTGATTGGCCCTGAAGCAAAGCCAGTACCGAGCATGGAACATTCCCTTGCTACACACAGATGGGGGATTAATTTACAGCCAAGGCTGAGGGTAGCTCCTGGTGCATCCCAAATGGAGAGCCTGTGTAGGAAATTGAGACTAGTCTGGAACAGCCCCTCCCCCTTTCACCCAGGCAAAGAGCTGAATCACAGACCACTCACTGTGGAAAGTGTTTCCTGGCCCCATCTAACCAGAAGGGCTGGCATCAACTGACAGAAGCTGTATAGCCTAGCTGCACTCTAGCTGCAAGGCAGATGGGAAAACTGATAGTTTCCAAAACAAGGTTAGTGGCCCTGTCGGTCAGGGAACTTGGGGTGTGGTCAGCTTGGTTAAGACAATATACAAAGAGCTTTACCAGCTTTAGAGCTGCTTCCTCCACTACCCCTGGGAAGGGAATTTAATGCATAGCCCTGCTCGTCACTGAATACAGCCTTCAGCCTGTCTAACCAGGGAACCCAAGCAAAGCACACAGAATGCTGTGTAGCCCACTCAATAGCCCTACATACAGTGGCACGTGAACAGAGAGCACAGCCCATGGCTTCCCCCCATCTGCAGAGCAAAACCAGTGGCCTCACATGACCGAAGAATTTAGTGCACACACTGTAGCCTGATTTGGTTCTTTAAATCTTGGTCCCATCCTTCTGCCCTGCCAGAGCAGGGAAGCCAATTCATAGCCCTGTCTACTACTGAATATAGTATCCACTCCCATCTAGTAAGCATGACCAGAGAATCCAGGCAACTGTGGAGCCCATCTTCCAGCCTCACTTAGGTAGGGAACAAAGCCAGAACTTCTATTCAACTATTCTTAGCCAGTGGCAAACCCCCTTATCTCTATTCTCAGAGCTCAACACGTGCCTCACTCCAAAACAGCAGAACCCATCTTCCCAAAGATATTACCAGCAGACACACAGAAACCCAAAATGAACCAACTGATGAACAATTGACTCTGCCAAAGCAAATCTGTAAAGTCTGGAAGAGGAACCCATTTACTCGAATGTGAAGGTACCGACGTAAGGAATCAAGGATCACAAAAAAATCAGGTAAATAGGACAGAGGAAATTAATAAAGGCCTGATAACTGGCCCTACAGAAACAGAGATCTATGAACTGTCAGACAAAGAAATCAGAATAATCCTCTTAAGGAAGTTTAGTGAACTGCAAAAAACACAGACAGACCACTAAATGAAATTAGGAAAACAATGCATAAACTCAATGAGAAGTTCAACAAGCAAACAGCAAGCATCAAAAAAAAAAAATCCTAGAGTTTAAAAATATAATAACTGAGTTGAAAAATTCAATAGAGAGTTTCAAAAGTAGACTCGAACATGCATCAGAAAGAATCAGCTACTTGGAGGATAAGACACTGGAAATTATCCAGTGAGAAAAAAAAAAAACAAGAAAAGAATGGAAAAAAGTGAAGAAAGCTTATGGGAATTATGGGACATAATGAAAAGGAACAATATTTGCATTATGGGAATTTCAGAAGGAGATGAGGAAGAGAAAGGGATAGAAAGTATATTTAAAGCATTTATGTTTAAAGTAATTATTGGTAGGTAAGGACTTAACTGTTACGTTTTGTTAATTATTTTCTGGTTGTTTTGTAGATCCAATGTTCCTTGCTTCTTATCCTGCTGGTGTGCATGTGTGTGTGTGTGTTTAACCATGGTATATGCAAATCAATCAATATGATACATCACATTAATAGAATGAAACAAAAGACTCATGTGATCATCTCAACAGACGCAGAAAAGGCATCTGACAAAATTCAAAATCCATTCATGATAAAAAACCCTTTAAATTAGGCATAGAGGAAACATATAACAACATAATAAAGGCCATATATGACAAGTCCATAGATAATATCATATTCAATAGTGAAAAGTTGAAGTTTTTCCTCTAAGATCAGGAACAAGACAAGGGTGCCAACTCTTAACACTCTTATTCAACTTATAGTACTACAAGTACTATATCCTACCTAGAGTACTCACGAAAAAGAAATAAAAGGTATCAGACTTGGAAAGGAAGAAGCGGAATTGTCACTATTTGCAGATAACATGATTTTATACAGAAAAATCCTAAAGACACAACCAAAAAACTGTTAGATCTAATCAATGAATTCAGTAAAGTTGCAGGACACAAAATTAACATATAAAAAATTAATAGCATTTCTATACACTAACAATGAATTTTCTGAAAAAGAAATAAAGAAATCAATCCCATTTACAACAGCATCAAAAATGATACAATAGGGCTTCCCTGGTGGTGCAGTGGTTGAGAGTCCGCCTGCCGATGCAGGGGACACGGGTTCGTGCCCCAGTCCGGGAAGATCCCACATGCCGCGGAGCAGCAAGGCCCGTGAGCCATGGCCGCTGAGCCTGTGCGTCCGGAGCCTGTGCTCCGCGATGGGAGAGGCCACAACAGTGAGAGGCCCGCATACCGCAAAAACAAAAACAAAAAAACAAAACAACACAATACTTAGGAATAAACTTAACTAAAGAAAATTGCAAGAAGTCAATGAAAGAAATTTAAAAAGACATAAATACATGAAAAAGTATCTGATGTTCATGGATTCGAAGAATTAATATTATTAAAATGTCAATACTAACAAAAAGCCATCTGTAGATTCAATCCAATCCCTATCAAGATTCTGATGGCATTTTATTTTCCCCCCCGGTACGCAGGCCTCTCACTGCCGTGGCCTCTCCCGTTGCGGAGCACAGGCTCCGGACGCGCAGGCTCAGCGGCCATGGCCCATGGGCCCAGATGCTCCGCGGCATGTGGGATCCTCCCGGACCGGGGCACAAACCCGTGTCCCCTGCATCGGCAGGCGGACTCCCAACCACTGCGCCACCAGGGAAGCCCCTGATGGCATTTTTTTACAGAAGTAAAAAAAATACCCTAAAACTTATATGGAACCAAAAAAGCCCTGAATAGCCAAAGCAATCCTGAAAAAGAAGAACAAAGCAGGAGGCATCATACTTTCTGATTTCAAGCTATACCCTAAACCTATATTTATCAAAACATTATGGTAATGGTATAAAAACAAATATACCAGGACTTCCCTGGCGGACCAGTGGGGGACTTTGCCTTTCAATACGAGGGGTGCAGGTTCAGTCCCTGGCTGGAGAGCTAGGATCCAACATGCCTCACAGCCAAGGGACTAAGGCATGAAATGGAAGCAATGTTGTAATGGGTTCAATGGAGACTTCAAAAATGGTCCACATCAACAAAATCTTTAAAAAACAAACAAAAAAACAAATAGACCAATGGAATAGAATTGAGAGCTCAGAAATAAACCCAAGCATACATAGTCAACTAATATTTGACAAGAGAGCCAGGAATGCTCAATGGAGAGAAAACACTCTTTTCAATAAATGGTGTTAGGATAATTGGATATTCACATGTAAAAGAATGAAGCTGGACCCCTATCTTACATCACTCACAAAAATTAACTCAACATAGATTAAAGGATTAAAGATTTAAATGTAAGACCTGAATCCATGAAATTCCTCAGAGAAAGTGTAGGAATAAAAGTTCTTGACATGAGCTTGGTAATGATTTTTTGGATATGACACCTAAAGCATGAGCAACAACAACAAACAAACAGTTGGGACTACATCAAATAAAAAGGTCCTGTACAGTAAAAGAAGCCATCAACAAAATGAAAGGACAACTTCTGGAATGGGAAAAAATATTTGCCAACAATATATATAGTAAAGGGGTAATATCCAAAATATATAAATAATTCATACAACTCAATAACCAAAAAAAAAAATTGAAAAATGGGCAAAAGATCTGAATAAACATTTCTCCAAAGAAAATATTTAAAAGGCCAACAGGTAAATGAAAAGATGCTCAACATCACAAGTCAATAAGGGAATACAAGTTTAAAGCACAATGAGGTATCTCCTTATACCTGCTAGAATGGACATTTTCAAAAAGATAAGCTTTAACAAATGCTAGCATGGATATGGAAAAAAGGGAACCCTTGTGCACTGTGTGGGATTGTTGACTGGTATAGCCAGTATGGAAAACAGTATGGAGGCTCCTCAAAAAATTAAAAATAGACCTATCATATGATCCAGCAATTCTGCTTCTGAAAATATATTCAAAGGAAACAAAAACACCAACTCATAAAGATATCTGCACCCCCACGTTCATAGTAACATTACTTATAAAAGCTAAGACATGGAAACAACCTAAGTGTGGGATGTCCATCAATGGAAGAATGACTAAAGAAATTGTGGCTCTCTCTCTATATAGACTATATGTGTGTGTATATATATATATATATATATATATATATATATATAGAGAGAGAGAGAGAGAGAGAGAGAGAGAGAGAGAGGGAGAGGGAGAAAGAGAGATAAAGAGAATATATGTATATTTGTATATATATATGTGTATATATATATATACACACACACATACACACACACACATGCACACATATATGAATATGATTTAGCCATAAAAAGTTGGAAATCCTACCATTTGGGACAATACGGATGGGCCTTGAAGGCATTATGCTAAGTGAAATAATTTAGACATAGAAAGATAAATACTATACTAGCTCACTTATACGTGAAATATTAAAAAAAAAAATCATGGAAAAGAGATCAGACTTGCAGTTACCATAGGCAGAGTGTGGGAGGAGGGGAAATTGGAGAAAGGTGGTCAAAAGGTACAAACTTCCAGTTGTAAGACAAATAAGTATACTAGGGATGTAATGAACAACATGATGATTATAGCTAACACTGCTGTATAGTATATAGGAAAGTTGTCAAGAGAGTAAATCCTGCGAGTCCTCATCAAAAGGAGAATTTATTTTCCTTTTTTCTCTTTTTCTTCCTTTTCTTTTTATTTTATCTCTTTGAGATGATGGATTATATATATTTTGGTAATCATTTCACAATATATGTAAATCAAACTTCATACTGTATGCCTGAAATTTATACAGTGATGTTATGTCAATTATTTCTCAACAAAACTAGAAAGAAAGAAAAAAAAAGACACGAAGGAACCTTAAATGCAAATTGCTAAGGAAGCCAGTTTGAAAGACTACTACAATGTCAAATGTCAAAGAATATGATGTCCTGAAAAAGAATTATGGAAAGAGTTAAAAGGTCAGCCTTTGCCTGGAGTTCACGGGTGGGGCGTGGGATAAATAGATGGAACACGGGTTTTTAGGACATTGAAAATATTCTGTTTGATACTATAAATGTGGATAAATGACATTATGCATTTGTCAAAACCCATGGATCTTTACAACACAAAGAGGGAAACTTAACAAAAATTATCTTAGTTAATAATAAAGAATCATATTGGTTCCTTAATTGTAAGAAATTCACCACACAAATGCAAGATATTAGTAATATCTGTGCAGCAGATAGGGGCATAGGGTCTATGCGCAATTTTTCTTTAAATCTAAAATTGTTCTAAGAACATTTATTATTAAAAAAAAAAAATCTCCAAGTGGTCACATGGAATAACAAAATTGAAGTAACTTAATTTCTGTTCCTTGTTTTCATAATCATTGTTTAACTTGAGTTTCACACTTAAAAGAAAACAAACACACAGATGGAGGTCTGGGGATAGGGGTCAGGGAGGATTACATAACCGTGTCCTCATGTTGCTGAACCCAAGTTCTTATGCCTGACAGAGTGAGGAAAAACAAACTGAAACATCAGAGCTTGGAGCATCTGGGAAAGGTTTATTGCAGGGCCAAGCAAGGAGAACAGGCAGTTCATGCTAAAAAAACCAAAATTCTCCAATGGTTTTCAGGGAAGAGTTTTTATAGACAAAATATGATGGGAGATCTGCAGGGTGTGTAACGTTCCTCTGATTGGTTGGTGGTGAGATAAAAGGGTGGTGTTTCAGGAATCTCAGTCATCAGCCTTCTGGATCCAACCAGTCTGGGGTCCACAAGCTTATTCTCAGCTTGAAGTTACCATCCTTCACTTAGGTGGGGGCCTTAGTTCCTGTAGAAGAACTCAGACATATATTGTTATGTATATCCTTTGAGGAGGAAGCAGGACCCTGCCCCATTGCTGCACTATTGTTCCTTGACTGCCTTTCCTTTGTTTCTGCATTCCGTCACTCTTCTAATTAGTAACTGTTTGAGTCTACTCTTTGGAACTCATGGAAAGTCTAGGAGGCTGAAACCTTTTTCCTACAAACAAAAAATGGGGGACACAGTAAGACTTTTGTACTCAGGAGGACCCCAGAGTGTCCTGCTTGGTTTCAATCCCCCCTTTCTTTGATACTCCTCAATTGTGAGGGGAAGAGGTATTGGACAAGAAAGGGAATAATGTTTTGGATAAAGAGGTTAGTCATAAACTCGGCAGAGGAACTGTTTTGGGGGGCTCAGTTTCACTCAAAGTAATCCTTCATGTAGAATAAAATGTTCATCAAAATATAAGTAACAAAGCAGTGCTAGTTTGAAATATATATGCACACACATATATAAATATATAAATATAATGTATATGTATCTGTATGTATAAAAGATATATGTATATGCATACATAAAACTCAACAGTCAGTGCAGCACTTGTTTTAATTAGAACTTAAGTAACAAAGGATCTTTTTGTGAATGACTATTTTATCACTGAAAATATTTAGAACTACTGGTGTTGTGGGACTCGAGGGACATTGTTCCAGCTAATGATTAAGAACTCTCCAGACAATAGGGGCTTCTTAGACAATGGGTGAATTTCCAGGATGTCCGGCCCCCTTCCGAGAAGGAGGGAGATAACAAAATGTAAAAAAGGTGTCTGTCAAAGACCAATCAGGCAGCTGGGGACAAGTTCCCTCTCTGGTCCGAGCCTAAGCCGGGACCAATCAGCAGGAGAACACAACCAAATCTATAATTTACAGACGGGGAAGTGGGAACCTATAAAACTGACATATTCGCGCCCAAAAGGGTTCCTTCTTCGACCTCCTACGTGAGGACCAAGGAACCCCGGTGCACCGGCCTTCAATAAACCTCTTGCGTTTTGCATCGGCTTCCGACTCTTGTTGTTTCCTGGGCGAGTCGAAACTCCTAGGAGACCGCGCAGGTCTAACATTTGGGGGCTCGTCCGGGATTCCACTCGCCCCGGACCACAAGAACATCGGGAGTTGGAGGTACCAGGTAAGCTCGAGCTTGATTGTCTGTTTGTCCCTTGTTCTTTGTGGGCCATTATCGGAGGAAAGCCGTAAGAATCGGCTTATTATGGAATCTGTATCGGACCTCTGGCTAGGCAGACGTGCTAATAGCCGGCGTCCATGAGCCCTAGGGGACGCCCTGGTGGCTCATCTGGAAGGAGAGGCAAACTCTGTCTCCCCTTCACTCGGTTTCGGCAGTTCCCTTGGTGATAACTGCCATCTGAAGAGGTTTCGGTTTTGAAGCGAGCTCGCGGTGGCCCATGCGTATATGTGTTTCGTGGAGTTTTTAACTGTTTCTGTATTGTGGTCTATTCTTCTTCTCTGACGGACGACAATGGGACAAACTATGACGACTCTTCTTTCCCTTACCCTAAGCCATTGGACTGAAGTTCGGGCCAGAGCCCATAATTTTTCGGTAGAGGTAAAGAAAGGAAAGTGGCAGACTTTGTGTGCCTCTGAATGGCCAACATTTCAGATAGGATGGCCCCCCGAAGGATCCTTTTTATTAGACAAGATTAAGCTGCTGAAGTCTAAGATATTTAATATAGATCCCCACGGACATCCAGACCAAGTACCATATGTCTTGGTCTGGGAAGATTTAATTCTCTCCCCACCTCCGTGGGTCTGGCCCTTTGTTTCCTCAACAGGTACGTCCGCGCACACATCAGCAGCGTCGGAGATATTAGCCTTAAAGAAAAACCCCAACACGGAGAAGGTACCCGACGCCCCGGATCCACCGAAGGCGATTTATCCTGATCCGCAGTCAGATTTGCTTCTTTTGGATTCCCCACCCCCTTATCCTCCGGCCCCAAATCCCCTACCACCTAGAGGACCCCCAGCTCCACTGCCCTCGGCACCAAGGGAACCATCCATGATGGAAGAAGAAAGGGGTCCCTCAGCGGGCACTAGGAGCCGGAGGGCTATCTCCCCGGACTCCACTGCCCTACCTCTTAGAGAATATGGCCCTCCCGACGGCCAAGGGAATAGACCTCTCCAATATTGGCCCTTTTCCTCTGCAGATCTTTATAATTGGAAAATGCATAACCCAACTTTTTTCCGAAAATCCACAGGCCCTTACCGCTTTAATAGAATCTCTTGTTTTCTCCCACCAGCCCACATGGGATGATTGTCAGCAGCTGCTTCAGACTCTCCTAACGACTGAGGAGAGGCAACGGGTTCTTTTAGAAGCCAGAAAAAAAATGTATTAGGCGCCAATGGGCAACCTACCCAGCTGCCTAACGGGATTGATGCTGGTTTCCCACTCGTCAGGCCAAACTGGGATTTCAATGCCCCAGAAGGTAGGGAGCGCCTGAAAATGTATCGCCAGGCTCTGGTGGCGGGTCTCCATGGAGCGGCCAGACGGCCCAGTAATTTGGCTAAGGTAAGGGAAGTCACTCAGGGGCCCCAGGAATCTCCAACTGTGTTCCTGGAACGTTCCTGGAAGCCTTTAGACGCTTTACCCCTTATGATCCAACTTTGGAGGAACATAGGGCTACTATAGCAATGGCTTTCATAGATCAAGCGGCCCCTGATATTAAGAAGAAATTACAGAGGCTAGATGGCTTGCAGGGATTTTCGCTTCAGGAGTTAGTAAAAGAGGCAGATAAAGTATATAACAAAAGAGAAACAGAGGAAGAGAAGGAAGAAAGAAAGCAGAAAGAGCAGGAAGCCCGTGAAATAAGACGGGATAAGAGACAGGAGAGGAATTTAAGTAAGATACTGGCCACTGTGGTTGGAGGAAGAAATATAGGGGATAGGAATAGGCAGAAAGGGCGAACGGCAGACAGAAGGCGGCCATTAGACAAGGACCAATGTGCCTACTGTAAAGAAAAAGGACATTGGGCGAGAGAATGCCCTAAGAAAAAGAGTGGAGGAAGGCCAACCAGAAACAAGATCTTAACATTGGAAGAAGAAGACTAGGAAAGTCAGGGCTCGAACCCTCTCCCCGAGCCCCGGGTAACTCTTAAAGTGGAGGGGGAACCTGTTCAATTTTTGGTGGATACCGGAGCCCAGCACTCCGTCCTTCTCCACTCAAAAGGCCCTATCTCAGCTAAAAGGTCATGGGTACAAGGAGCCACTGGGAATAAACAATATTCATGGACCACACGAAGGACAGTAGATCTTGGGATTGGACAAGTAACCCATTCATTTTTTATTATTCCGGAATGCCCCTATCCTTTGCTGGGAAGAGATTTACTCTCCAAAGTAGGGGCTCAAATCCACTTTCAGCCAGAAGGTCCCACCATAACTGATAATAAAGGAAGGTTACTTCAAATATTGACTATGAAATTAGAAGATGAATATAAATTATATGAGCAGCCTTCATCCTCACGAGTTAATGTTACAGATTGGGTAACTCGGTTCCCTCAAGCCTGGGCAGAAACTGCCGGTATGGGGATGGCCAAAAATCGGCCCCCGGTGCTAGTGGAACTCAAGGCAACTGCCACCCCAATAACGGTCCGTCAATACCCCATGAGTAGAGAAGCCAAAGACGGTATCCATCCCCATATACAGAGGCTACTAGACTTGGGCATCTTAATAAGATGTCAATCAGCATGGAACACCCCTGTCCTGCCGGTAAAGAAACCAGGAACAAATGATTATCGGCCGGTGCAGGATCTACGAGAGGTAAACAAACGGGTGGCAGACCTCCACCCCACAGTGCCAAACCCTTACAACCTCCTGAGCACTCTTCCACCTCAATATATGTGGTATACTGTTTTGGACCTTAAAGATGCTTTTTTCTGTTTAAGACTCTCTCCCCTGAGCCAACCCTACTTTGCCTTCGAATGGAAAGATCCAACATCGGGAATGTCTGGTCAGCTGACATGGACACGGCTACCTCAGGGATTTAAGAACTCCCCGACCATCTTTGATGAAGCCCTCCATCAGGATTTGGCATTATACAGAGAATCAAATCCCCAGGTAACATTACTCCAATACGTTGATGATATTTTATTAGCTGCTGAGACCCAAGAAGATTGTATCAAGGGTACTGAAAAACTGTTAACGGAACTTGGAACCCTGGAATATAGAGCCTCAGCCAAGAAAGCACAAATATGCCAACAACAGGTCAGTTACCTGGGGTATCTATTAAAAGGGGGACAAAGATGGCTCACGGAGAGCAGAAAGGATACGGTGGCCCAAATTCCGGCTCCCAAAAGCGCCAGGCAGGTTAGAGAATTTTTGGGGACGGCCAGATTCTGTAGACTATGGATTCCAGGGTTTGCTGAGCTGGCGGCCCCATTGTACCCCCTAACCAAAAACAGCACTCCTTTCGTTTGGGGCAATAAGGAACAACGGGCTTTTGACCAAATCAAACGAGCTTTACTTTCAGCTCCAGCCCTAGGACTGCCAGATGTAACCAAACCTTTTCATTTATATGTGGCCGAAAATAAGGGCATTGCAAAAGGAGTATTGACTCAGAAATTGGGTCCCTGGAATCGCCCAGTTGCTTATTTGTCAAAAAAATTGGACCCTGTGCCATCAGGATGGCCCACCTGTTTAAAGATAATCGCTGCAGTGGCCGTTCTAGTCAAAGATGCTGACAAACTAACTTTAGGACAAAATCTAACGATAACAGCTCCTCAGGCCCTGGAAAATGTAGTCCGTCAACCACCGGATAGGTGGCTAACTAATGCCAGGATGACCCATTACCAAACCCTGTTGCTAAACTCAGATCGCATCAAGTTTGCTCCAGCCACAGGACTCAATCCAGCCACCTTGCTACCTGATCCTGACTTGGAAGGCTCCACCATCATACATGATTGTCAGGAAGTACTGGCCGCAGCACACGGCAGTAGGCCAGATCTGATGGACCTGCCCCTCCCTGATGCTGATTTCACCTGGTTCACGGATGGGAGCAGTTTCCTGGAGGAAGGTAAGCGTCGAACTGGGGCAGCCGTGGTAGACGGAAAACAAGTCATATGGGCAGCGGCGCTACCACAAGGGACCTCAGCCCAACGAGCTGAATTAATTGCCCTGACGAGGGCATTAGAGATGGCAGAGAATAAAAAAGTAAACATCTACACAGACAGTAGATACACGTTTGCTACCGCTCATATCCACGGTGCCATTTACCAACAGAGAGGGCTACTAACTTCAGGTGGCAAAGAAATTAAAAACAAAGACGAAATCATGGCTTTGTTGACTGCACTCATGCTTCCTACTAAAGTCAGTATCATCCACTGCCCTGGACATCAAAAAGGAAATACCCCAATAATTAGGGGAAATAATATGGCTGACCAAGTGGCCCGAGAAATAGCATCGGGAGAAGTCATTCTAGGACTGTCAGATAAAGTTCCTGAAAAACCAGGCCGCGATGAAGAAATCATCCCAGCCACAACAAAAGGAACTTTGTCCCCTCAGCAAGCAGAATCCATGTTACAACAGATGCACAGATGGACACATTTGGGGACTAAAAAGATGGTAGCCTTGTTACAAAAAGCCGGGTACGAAACCCCTGGAATGACAAAATTAGCTGGACAAATTGTGCAGGAATGCGTCCCATGTCAACAGGTAAATACTCACAAAGGGAAACTTGAAACTGGAAAGAGATTCAGGGGGGACCGCCCAGGAACTTACTGGGAGGTGGACTTTACCGAAGTGCGTCCTGGAAGGTACGGTAATAAATACCTTTTAGTTTTTGTAGACACTTTTTCAGGATGGATAGAGGCTTTCCCAACAAAGAAAGAAACAGCTGCTGTAGTAGCCAAGAAGATTTTAGAAGAAATTTTTCCTCGATTTGGAGCACCAAAGGTAATAGGGTCTGATAATGGTCCAGCCTTCGTCGCCCAGGTAAGTCAGGATGTGGCCAGATATTTGGGGACTGATTGGAAATTACATTGTGCCTATAGACCCCAAAGTTCAGGTCAGGTAGAAAGAATGAATAGGACTCTAAAAGAGACCCTAACTAAATTGTCCTTGGAGACTGGCGGTACCGATTGGACGGTGCTCCTTCCTTTGCCCCTGTTCCGGGTTAGAAATACACCTTCCCGATACCATCTTACTCCTTTTGAAATATTATATGGTGCCCCGCCTCCCCTCCTCACTTTAGGAAAAGAAATAAAACCTGATTGTCAAAATAACACTGACTTATATGCTAGGCTACTGGGACTCCAATTGGTCCAGAAAGAAATATGGTCCCAACTCGCCGAGGCCTACCAACCGGGAACACCGGGAGAAACTCATCCTTTCCAAGTCGGAGACTCCGTATACGTCCGTCGGCATCGAACCCAGACGTTGGAACCTCGATGGAAAGGACCATACACCGTCCTCCTCACCACCCCAACGGCCATAAAAGTGGACGGCATCACTGCCTGGATCCATGCTTCACATGTGAAGGCTGCACCAACGACGACATCATCAGGATGGCGGGCCCAAAGGACTGACAACCCGCTCAAACTCAAGCTTCTACGAACCTAAGACTTATAATTTTGGTTTTACTGCCTTTACTGACTGTAAGTGATTTTAGCCCTCACCTCCCCCAACGTTTAACTTGGCAGGTAATTTCTCAGACTGGAGATGTAACCTGGTCCATTAGTCATACTGCACCCCCCTGGACCTGGTGGCCAGATCTTTTTCCTGATGTTTGTAAATTGGCAATAGGAGCACCTTATTGGGGTACAGAAGATTCTCATGATATGAACACTGCCCCTTCCAAAGTTTCGGAAACTGATTGGTTTGGGCCGGGTTGCAAAAATGCAGGCAAAAGAATAATGCTTGGTATCCTCACTTTCTACGTATGCCCCGGGTTCCACCGCCCTCGATCTCTGAATTATAAATGTGGTGGAACTGAAAACTTTTATTGCAAAAGCTGGGGATGTGAAACTACCGGGGATACTAATTGGAAACCCACCTCAACTTGGGATTTTATTACTGTAACGGCTAATTATTCTCATAATGAGGATACCGGACACCGGAGTAAATGTTCAGGATGGTGTCATCCCCTTAAAATTTCCTTTAGTAATCCCGGAAAAAGAGATAAAAAATGGATAAATGGTCATTCTTGGGGCGTTAGATTTTACATGAGGGGATATGATTTAGGAATATTAATGACCCTTAAGCTAAAGATTGAAACTCCTGCTCCTATATCAATAGGCCCAAATCCCGTACTTGGCCCCCCTTTGCTTCCCCCGGCCCCTTCAGCTACGTCAACAAAGAATGAGACTAATGAAACCTCTGGATCCAAAGAACCCACAGTTAAGCCTGGGACTCCTCAGGATGGGATGCTTTCTTTGGTGCAGGCAGCCTTTACGGTTCTCAATGCTACAAACCCAGAGGCTACAAAATCATGTTGGCTTTGCTATGCTGCCCCTCCCCCTTATTATGATGCTACAGGATATAGCTCCAACTATACTAATTCTACCTCCTCAGACCAATGTCGATGGAAGCAAGAAGGGACCAGTAAATTAACCCTGTCCTCGGTTTCTGGAAATGGTACTTGTATAGGAACACCTCCCCAGTCCCATCGACACCTTTGTCATGATTTTAGCCTCCCTTCAGGCTCGGGATATCTTGTACCTCCTCAAGATGGATGGTGGGCATGTAACACGGGGCTCACCCCTTGTGTCTCTTTAGAGGTTCTTAATACTTCAGCTGACTTTTGTGCGTTAGTGCAATTAGTCCCTAGACTTATCTACCATTCAGACTCATCCTTTTTAGATGAATATGTAGGAAAAACAAAAAACAAAAGAGAACCTGTAACCCTCACATTGGCTGTCCTTCTAGGACTAGGAATATCTGCCGGGATAGGAACAGGAACCACAGCCCTCATACAACAACCCCAGTATTATGCAAGTTTAAGACAGGCTGTAGACATCGACCTTCGAGCATTAGAAAGTTCCATAACTCAACTAAAGGAATCACTCACCTCACTTTCAGAAATGGTGTTGCAGAATAGAAGAGGCCTAGATTTGCTGTTTCTTAAAGAAGGGGGATTATGCGCTGCTCTAAAAGAAGAATGTTGCTTTTATATTGATCATTCAGGAACCATTACCAAAACCATAGATAAACTAAGGGAACGCTTAGATAAAAGGCAAAGGGAGAGAGAAAACGAAAAAGGATGGTTTCAATCATGGTTTGATAGGTCCCCCTGGTTTACCACCTTAATCTCTACTCTGTTGGGACCTCTTATTGTTTTATTGTTGATTTTAACTTTTGGACCATGTGTTCTAAATCGCTTGATAGCATTTATTAGAGAACGTATCAGTACTGTACAAGTTCTAATGTTAAGACAACAGTACCAAAGTTTACGAACAGAAGGTTGAGATTCCATGATTGGAATCAATAGTCACAAGAAAAAGGGGGGAATGTGGGACTCGAGGGACATTGTTCCAGCTAATGATTAAGAACTCTCCAGACAATAGGGGCTTCTTAGACAATGGGTGAATTTCCAGGATGTCCGGCCCCCTTCCGAGAAGGAGGGAGATAACAAAATGTAAAAAAGGTGTCTGTCAAAGACCAATCAGGCAGCTGGGGACAAGTTCCCTCTCTGGTCCGAGCCTAAGCCGGGACCAATCAGCAGGAGAACACAACCAAATCTATAATTTACAGACAGGGAAGTGGGAACCTATAAAACTGACATATTCGCGCCCAGAAGGGTTCCTTCTTCGACCTCCTACGTGAGGACCAAGGAACCCCGGTGCACCGACCTTCAATAAACCTCTTGCGTTTTGCATCGGCTTCCGACTCTTGTTGTTTCCTGGGCGAGTCGAAACTCCTAGGAGACCGCGCAGGTCTAACAGTGTAATAAAAAGGAGACCAACTTTTTGTAGGGTTTTTATTGTTTTATTCCTATATCTACAAAATATACAGCCCCTTTTCTTTGTATTCCATTACTTCAGTTGAGTCTCTACAATAGCTGCAAATTGTTCTGAGACTGGCCAAAAATAAATAAATAAATGAAGGAATGCAACAATTTCAGCATTTTAAAATAATCTCTTAAGACAGTCAAAGGAATTTTAACTAAGGTTTTCCTCTCTGACCTAACTTTCCAGTTTTATTAACTGATTGGCCAGTTGCTAGAACTAATTGATAAATTTAGCAATGTAAACTTCATCACTAGAGGCAGCTCTGAGGGAATTCAAGACTGTGTAAATAGAGCACTTGATTAAGTTGTAGAACCCCAGGGAGCAGCCCGGACACTGGTTATATAAATATAACAGATGGCTAAGCAAATGCTATGCTGTACTCAGTTTAGGTTTATTGTAGTAATCTATGTTTATATAGAAGATTTAAGAAGTATACTAGCCAACTTTTTGAAGCCAAACCAGGTATTGACAATATCGTCATGAAAATTATTTTAAAATATGTTGGAATTTTTTTTTAAATTAATACCCTCTGGAGAAAACTACACTGTTTAATGGTTCACAATCCTTTTATTATGTTTTGTATGTTTTAAGAAGTATTTCCTAAAGAAAAGTGTGAAATAATGGCTCAGACTAAATTAATTTGGTGAGGGTTATGCCACTTAGTAGATGACAAAATTGGTAAATAACTTCCATTGAGAAAGCAATTTATGAATGAATACTCTTTGAAGTTCAGACATTATGTGTCAAGCAGAACACCATGCACTGGTTACCAATCCCATGGGAGGACTCAACACTGCATCTTGGGATCAGAGTTGCCAAGGAAAACACAACGCAGTCAAGCACTGGATAGAACAACACTGAACTCATGTAGGGAAGAGACAGAGCAAAGTCACCTCCAATAGTGTGTGCCCTCCATGGCTGTGGTATCCCCCTGGCAGCCAACACAGGGCACACATCTTGTGCTGCAGTAAAAGGATGCACACACATCTTCAGGGAGTCTGAAAGCTGAGGGAGTGCCTGAGGGCCATTGATATACATGCCTAAGCAGAACAAAGGAAAGCTCACTGAGTTTGCAACAGGGAAAGATATTCCCACACCAGGCAAGAAGCCTGACACAGGTTGTATGGGTCCTTTATTTCTCGGTAAGGAAGTGTTTAAGGTCCAAAATCCAGGTATGCACAATGGAGTAGGGGTGGAAGGATTGTGCATGTGAGACCGCTTTTTCCAATGCTATGTTTACTCTTATTTAATCTTCACCTTAATGTTTAAGTTAGGTGCAGATACTTCCCACTTAAACTGAGGAAACGAAAGTTAAGATAGAAAAGAAAAAAATGATAAAAAGGAAAAAATCCTGGGGGTAATACTGTATACTAAGTAGCTACCAGAAGAGTAAAGATACACCAGAGGAGTCATGATAAAGTCTAGTGGATGGATATCCGCTTAAATGTAACCATTTAGAAGATTTCTGTATTTGGAAAATAATCTCTCTCTTTATCTCTTTCTTAGGACTGAGAAAAGAAAAACAAGAGAAAACATGTAGGACATATATATTTTTGGTATGGGCTATTTGTTTTTATTCTAAACTCAGAGGTAGAGGATTCCATGGGAAGAAATGCCTTACGTGAAGCTTGTAAATGTTTGCCTATGTTATATGTTGAGGCAAACGTATAACCATCCAATAAACAGAAGTTTAGATAAGTATCTACTGCAGCTTGTAGATGCCAATCACTGCTTAAGCAGGTAATCTTTATTAGAAGCAGTACTAGCCTGGAAAAAGGAACTCTGTCTTAATACTATTCATTCTAACATATATATTAAGCATTTACTACGGGCAGGCAATTGTCCCTGGTCACTTGAAGCCAATAGTTTAATGCAGTGTCCTACAAATTTACCTAATGAAAAGGTATATCAAGTGTCCTTGTTAAAAACAGAGATTGTTAAAATGTCTCCTGGAATTTCAATTCAATTTGTTAGAAAAGTCTCAGAAAACACATTTTTACTAATGCGTGTATAGAAACCCTGATCTAGTGGACTACTAAGTAACTTATAGTTAAAACCAAAAGCATAATTACTTTAGAGGAATTGCATTTACGATAAATTGAGGGAAAGCAAATTAAAAGCAGACAGTGGTTTCTTTTTAAAATATTCTCTTATTGTAATGACTGTAGACAATTACATTGTTCATTTTAAAATAATCAATTTACTTGAAGATTTTACAAATTATCATTCTCCTTCTAATCTACTAAAGAGATTCTTGCTGAACCTACTGAGATAAAGGATTTCTACCTGGTGCTAATATTTAAGAACATAACCAAAGGCTCAGAATGCTACCCAGGACTATGTCCAAGAGGGTATAGGAACTAGGGCCTCCTCATAAAAAGTTTCAATTCCTGGAAAGTCACACTATTTATCTTCTTGAATAGATAAATACAGAATCTACCCAAAATAAGTTATCAAGGGTCATATGTTGGGTTAGGGAGAGCGACTCCAGCAGCTTTGCTTTTGTAATGATGGTAGTGGTAGCATAGTTGAGGTGGGATATATACCTGTGTGTACTCATATACATATGCACATATATATTCAGCATAATTTCTTTTCAATGCTAGCTGCCTGGTCATGCAAAATATGATTATTTTTCATTAATAAATTGATAAGAAATTATTATTCTACCACACTGAAAACTTGAGTTTGCTGACATTTTTCTTTTTAATTTAAGGAAAAAGAAAAGAAAGAGAAAGAACTAGTGATATCTTTCTTTTGTTTTTTTTTTCTTGGGTGCAGTATGCGGGCCTCTCACTGTTGTGGCCTCTCCCGTTGCGGAGCACAGGCTCCGGACGCACAGGCTCAGCAGCCATGGCTCATGGGCCCAGCCACTCCGCGGCATGTGGCATCCTCCCAGACCAGGGCACGAACCCATGTCCCCTGCATCGGCAGGCGGACTCTCAACCACTGCGCCACCAGGGAAGCCCCTAATGATATCTTTAACTGTTGTCTAGTTGCCAAACAAATCTTTAAAAGACATTTAACATTTCATATGAAGGGAATGGCCTAAGGCAGTAGATCATGTCTACTTTTATGCTGCATGGTCAATAACTAATACAGCTGTCTAGAAATAATTATTTTAACAGATTAAAGATATTTGTCTCACATGTAGTCTTATAACCCAGACTCATAGAAATTAGAACTCCAATCCTCTACTGTAAATTTAACATTATAGTTTAAAAGCATTTGTAATTTCTTCAGGAAAGCTAAGCAAAACAAGCTTTTTATTTCATTCACTATACCAAAATATGTTCTAGCACTTCTAGTTAATTGAAAATAAACAAATGTATTACTTCTATGTAAAATAATGCATCAGTAAACTTTTATGCTTCTCATATTTGTTTATTGGTAGAAGAGCCTCCAAATTCCTTATCAGCATCGTTATAAAGTAGAGTAAAATCTATTTTGAAAAAAGTCAATGTCAAATGTTTTACTTTACTGTTACTCAAGCTACCAGTGTACAAAGAAAGCAAATTTCTTGCTTACAATGAAGAAAATAAATAAGCAAAATTTACCAGATGGAGAATCTACGACATAAGTAAAACAAAATTTAAATATAGTATCTTGCTCCTAGAAGATTTGCAACTGAATTTATAAGTTGCAATTTCCCTAGATTTCAAGAGAGTGGTAATAATATTCAGTAAATATTTTTAAAGCTGAACAATCTATATTTTTCAGAATTTCTTGATTATTACATTGGTCAGTAACAATATTGTCTTTCATTCTCTTACATGTGTCTAAGGGTCAACCTTCCTCTCTTAATAATTATTTTTCCTGAAATAGTTTTAACTTTTTATTGACATTTATTTTAGAAAGAAGAAGCACCTAGTAAGTTAGCCAGGCTGAATATTATTTAATTCTAAAATGATTAATTTATATCTTTCTCCATGGAAAATTAAATGCCAAATACATCTAAAGAATTGAACATTTAATATTTTACTCTGCGATTATACTTTCAGTAAGAAATGTGCTGTAGGTAACGAAAGAAGTAGGTATAAGTTGTAACAGTAAGAGCTCAGGGCTACTGATATTACCAGGATCTTACTAAATAAAAATATTTGTAGCCATGAACATAGTGAAGTCACCAAGAGAATAAATAGATTACTTTCAGGAGAAAAAGTAATTGGGGCTCTTCTTTAGACTTCCAGCCTGGTGATAGGTGCACAAATGGGCAATTATAGTAATCACAGCAGAGAAGAGCACAGGGACCCAGTCACCTTAACCATGGGTTATTTCATTGAGTCATCAACATAAACTAGCACAAATGTTAACCAAAAATGAGTGGAGTCCAGAATGGATAATAGAGGACAGAAAGTACACATAGCAATTACAACCTCAGAAATGAGTGTAACAGTGATGAGTGTAGCTTGTCCCACTAAATATACTACTGTAAATCCTTTTGATTTAGAAATTTTGACTGACAATGACCTTGAAGAATCAGTGGGAGGACAGAGGAATTTAATGTGAAGTATAGGTGTACTTGAGTGGACTATAGTAGGTGCTATCGGTGTTTGACTCAGTTCCCCAGCATTCAAGCTCACTGTTTCTTGGAAGATGATAGCATCTCACTACAAGCACTTGTAACTCTCTGCCTGAGAGCGTTCCCTAGTGCCACGAGGAGGATTTGCTGCATGCAGAGCAGGCTAGAGTTCCAAGGATAAATGCTTTTAAATGCATTTGAAATCCTCTGCCAAGGACAAATAGGTGTTAGGATTACAAGGGCCAACTTTGGACTTTTTGGACAACTTTGGAGCAACTCTGAGGGAGGTGTGTTCTACTTTACCATAGAGGTAACCTACTCATTAATGCACCACTTTTGGCCTATTTTCCTTCCCTGTTCTACTCTCCCATTCCCACACTGGTGCTTCTTGGGATCACCTTCCAAATGAAATGTGTCTCCTCAAATCTTAGACTCAAGGTCTACTTCTTGGGGAATTCAATTTAAGAATCCATGCATACCCTATTTTATTTTTATTCTATGCATTTATTTTAATAATACAATTAGGGCTTCCCTGGTGGCACAGTGGTTGAGAGTCCGCCTGCCGATGCAGGGGACATGGGTTCGTGCCCCGGTCCGGGAAGATCCCACATGCCGTGGAGAGGCTGGGCCCGTAAGCCATGGCTGCTGAGCCTGCGTGTCCGCAGCCTGTGTTCCGCAACAGGAGAGGCCACAGCGGTGAGAGGCCCACATACCGCAAAAAACAAAAAACAAACAAACAAAATAATAATAATACAATTAATAGACATACCACCTGGATCTTACTAGCTTGGTAAAATCTTGTAATAACCCCTAAAACAGCTAATGAGACAACTTGGGAATGGCACCCTACTTGAAAAATAGAACAACTCCTTCCTTAACTTTTGCTTCTCCACATCAGAGATAATCCAAAACTGGAATTATCACTTATCTGTTTTTTTTAAAAAAATATCTAATATGCATATGCTTATCTTTCTGTTCAACTTTATAAAAACAGTATCACATTATATGGAATCTTCATGGAGTTACTTTTTCACTAAATATTATTCAATTCAGTTCTATTATTCTGTGTAGCTTTAATTATTGATTTTCACTACTGTATGAAATTCTACTATGTAAATATATCACAATGAATTTATCTATTCTTCTATTAGGCACTTTTCAGTATTTAGATTATTTTCTATTGTGAATACAGTCATCCCTTGGTATCTTCAAGGGATTGGCTTCAGGACCCCCAGTAAATACCACAGTTTCCTTATGTAAAATAGCATAGTATTTGCATATAACCTATGCACAACCTCCTGTATACTTTAAATCATTTCTAGATTACTTATAAAACCCAATATAATGTAACTGCTATGTAAATAATTGTACTTTTTGGAAATTTCTGCAGTTTGTAAAAATTATTTTCTATCCAAGTTTGTTTGACTCTGCAGATGTGTAATCCATGGATATGAAGGGCTGACTGTATTGCTGTTTTGAATATTCATGTTCATGTTTCCTAGCACACAAGTACAAAATTTTTATTGAAGATATGCTTAAGTGTAGAATGTCAGTTAATAGAGAATTTGATTATTCAAATTTATAAGTAAACATTTTGTTTTCCAAAGTATTTATATTAATTTATATTTGCAAATATCAATTTAGAAGAGATTCTGTTAATCCACATACTTGTTAACAATCATGTTCAACTTCTTAAATTTGGCAATAAACTATGTTAAAAAATGGTATTCTAACTGCTATCAATTTGCATTTCCTCAATTTCTAAGAAGGGATAGTATCTGTTCATTCATTTATGTGCCATATGTGTTTTCTCTTCTCTGAAATTGTAATATTATATATATCATAGACATATTTTCATATTGTACTATCTTTTCCTTATAGATTAATAGGAATTATTATATATTATTGATACCAATTTTTGTTGATTTTTTCAATTATCTTTTTCCAGTTCATAACTTTATTTCACTTGTTATATTTTCATGAACTGATGCCATTAACTTTAATATAATCAATTCAAAAATATTAGGTCTTATTGTAAAATTACCACAGTGCCCCAATAACAAAAGGGTGTTACTAGGCATTTTACTAATTTTTAAAATTCAAATTTAGATAATTTAATCCTTAATCCATCTATATTTGAATTTTATATATAATGTGAGATAGGATATTTTTATATCTATAAGTATATATATAATATATCTTTCTTTTGAACAGTTTATCCTATCCTATCCTCACCAATCCACCATGTTACTTCTGTCACATACTTCAGTTCAGTATACATGAGGGTCCTTGTCTGGACAATCCTTGTCTATTGCTCTGGTTATATATTTCTATATATAAATACTGCTGTAATTATTATTAATTTACAGTAAACTTGATATTTGGCAGAGAAGATCATTAACCTTCTTCTTCTTCAAAAAGATTTTGACTATTTATGGCTAACCTCTTTCATATAGGATTGAGAATTAGCTTGCAGATTACCACATCTAAGTAAATCAAGAATAAGAGAAGAAAATACAATGGCAGTTAAAATACTTAGAATTAAAAGAGTATGAAAACACAACATGTTAAATCCTCTGTGATGCAACAAAACAGTAATATTTATGTTACAAAAAGAGAAGCTAAAATACAGAATAGTCAATAAAATATTGAAGGAGAAGAACAGTTAGATGACTGACATCACACAACTTCAAGACTCACTATAAAGCTACAGTAATCAAGAGAGTATAGTATTGGTGATAGGTAGATCGATGAAACATATGGGAGCCCAGAAACAGACTCACGTAAATATAGTCAACTGATCTTTGACAGAGACACTCTTTCAACAAATGGTGCTGGAACAACTGGACACCCACATGCAAAAAATGAATTTAGACACAGACCATACACACTTCAAGAAAATTAACTCAAATGGATAAGACACTTAAATGTAAAAGAGTAAAACTATAAAACCCTTAGAAGGTAACACAGGAGAAAACCTAGATGACCTTGGACATAGTAATGTCTTTTTAGATTCAGCTCCAAAGAAATGGTCCATGAAAAAAAATCATTGACAAGCTGAAATTGGTTAAAATTAAAAACTTCATGTTAAGAGAATTAAAAGACAAGCCACAGACTGGGAGAAAATATTTGCAAAAACACATCTGATAAAGGACTGTTATTCAAAATATACAAAGAATTCTTAAAACTTCAATTTTACAATAGCCAAGACATGGAAGCAACCTAAATGTCCATCGACAGATGAATGGATAAAGAAGATGTGGTATGTGTGTGTGTATGTGTCTGTATATATATATATATAAATATATTATATATATTTTATATAAAATATATATATACACACACACACACAATGGAATATTACTCAGCAATGAAGAAGAATGAAATAATACCATTTGCAGCAACATGGATGGACCTAGAGATTATCATACTAAGTAAGCCAGACAAAGACAAATATCATTTGAAATCATTTATATGTGAAATGTAAAAAAAAAAAAAGAATTTATATACAAAACAGAAATAGACCCACAGACATAGAAATCAAACTTATGGTTACCAAAGGGGAAGGGAGGGAGGGATAAATTAGGAGCTTGGAATTAACATATACACACTACTATATATAAAATAGATGACCATCAAGGATCTACTGTATAGAACACAGAATTATACTCAATATTTTTTAATAACCTATAAGGGAAAAGAATCTGAAAAAGATTCAAATATATATATATATATATATATATATAATTGAATCACTTTGCTGTACACCTGAAACTAACACAACACTGTAAATCAACTATACTTCAATTAAAAACAAAAAAACACTCCATCATAAAATAAATGAATTTAAAAATGGGTCAAAGATCTTAATCATAGAAGATATGCAGATGGCAAATAAGCATATAAGATGCTCCACATCATATGTCATCAGTAAACGCAAATTAAAACAACAATGAGCTACCACTACATACCTATTAAAATGGCCAAATCTGGAGCACTGACATCACCAAATGCTGGCAAGGATATGAAACAAGAGGCACTCTCATACATTACTGGGGGGAATACGAAATGGTACAGCAATTTTGGAAGATAGTTTGACAGTTTCTTACAAAACTAAACATAACCTTACCATGTTTCTTGATATTTACCCAAAGGAACTGAAAATTTATATCTACAAAAAATCTGTACACAGATGTTTATAGCAGCTTTACTCATAACTGCAAAAACTTGAAAGCAACCAAGACGTCCTTCAATAGGTGACTGGATAAATAAACGGTGGTACATCCAGACAACAGAATATTATTCCACACTAAAAATAAATGATCTATCAAGAAAAGACATGGTGAACCTTAAATGCATATTTCTAAGGGAAAGAAGTCAATCTGAAAAAAATTAAATACTATATGATTCCAATTATATGACACTCTGGAAAAGGTGTAATTATGGAGGTAATAAAAAGATCAGTGGTTTCCAGGGGTGTATGGGGGAAATGATGAACAGGCAGAGCACAGAGGAGTTTTAGAACAGTGAAAATATTCTGTACATACTATAATGATGGATACATGTCATTATACATTTGTCCAAACCCATGGAATGTACGACTCCAAGAATGAACCTTAGTAAACTATAAACTTGAGTGATTATCATGTGTTAATGAGGGTTCATTCTTGATTAAAAAAAAAAAACATGCACCATTCTGATGAGTGATTTTGATAATGAGGGAAGCTATGCATGTATAGGGGCAGAGAATATATGAGCAATCTCTATACCTTCATCTCAGTTTTGTCGTAAACCTAAAACTGCTCTAAAAATAGTCTTTAAAAAAAACACTGGTATAAACCAAAAAGAGAAAGAGAGAGAGAAGCTGAAATATTCAAATCAGTGGCAAATATAAGAAGTCAAGTGAAGAATAAACAGAGAGTAGAAAGATAGGACAATAAAAATTAAAGTGCAAATCAATAAAACAAAGATAAATACAATCAACAAAGTCAAAAGTTTGTTTTTTGAAGTACTAACAAACCAATCCACTTGAAAGATTGATCAAGAATAAAAAAGAGAATAAAAAGTATTATGATTAAAAACAGAAAAATCAGAGGTAAAAAACACAAGGGAAATTAATAAAACCTTTTCACAAGAAACCTTACGAATCTTTTATTTAGCTTTTTTGAATGATTTACTAGAACCTATTCAAAAAAAGAGATTTAAAGGCCCAAATATCAATGAATAGGAATGAATGATAAATTTAACAAATGTTTTTCTCAGCATCTGTGGAGATAATCCTAAGCCCTTTTTCTTATATCTATCACCATAAGAAACAATAGCTTTTCTAAAATTGAACCATGTTTGCATTCCTGAAATACATCCAAGCAGGGGATGTACTGTATTTTTTACTGCTTTAATTATTTTGCAGATATTTTATTTAAGATTTTCCATCAACATTAATAAGATATGTTTGCCTGTAGTGGTTTGTTTTGGTTTTAATTCTTTTCTTGTTTTGGTAACAGGCTAATGGTATATTCACTACATACAAATGATTTATATGTTGTCATTTTTCTATGCCTCAGAATACTTTAGTCTTCTGAATATACAGATTTGAGAGAATTGTCCCAAGAAGCCATATGGGCCTTGTTTACCGTTTTTTGTTAATGGTATGTAAACCTTTTCCAGAAGTTCACTGAAAATCTCTTTTCATGTGTCCTATATTCCTCACAAACCAAAAACAATAAAAAGGAATGAGGTCCCTCTGACCTAGTAAACCTTTACAGAAGCCTTCACAAAAGTGCACGCACTATCACAGGAAGGTTAAAAAATATCAAGGTTTTCTTACCAAGGCAGAGTAAAGGACAGATGTTGACTAGTCAACCAGCTGTATCTACCACAGGATAACTGTGAATTTTTTTCTCCTTTTAAACTTAATTTCTTTTATTTCAGTCAACTTCTATAGAAATTACACTCACAGCCTATTTGATATACTAACAAGCTTTCTGTAGTGTTTTTAATGTCGCATCAAGTAAGAGTTGGAAAATTACAGAAGTATGACTAAGCTAAGAGGATAAGCTAGTCTGAAAGCTCAGTTAGGGAGAGACAAGAAAATTAACTGGTGGAATATAATATGTACTATGAGAGAGTTGCATTATTAGCAAAGGTTGTTAGTGAGGTAGGTGTAAAAAAACATGATGACAATAGAAGGTAGAGTGAAGAGAACAGATCAAGTAAAGAACATGCAGATGATGAGAGAGACTGGGCATATTTGTAGGGCACGCTTTGTAGGTTTAAGTAAAATGTTTTGTCTTTTGATTTTCTTTCTTTTTCAAGAACTGGGACTCGAAGGTGCTATTACAGATCTACTATACCTTATCAGAAATTCATGGGCTCTAAATTTCAAAATTCTTCAGATTTTTTTAAAGCTTCATACATGATATATAGCATAACACTTTCAGTTGAGTCCAGGAGCACCTCTCAGTGAAACACATTCATATTACTCCAGCAGGATATAAGTATATCCACACGTGTTGGGCTTTACAAAGACTATAAATGCATTTATTTCACTTCTGGTTTGGTTTTATCATCACCTGAGTTCAGGTTGGCTAAGCTAAGGTTTAGCTGCTCAAATAGTTTAGGAACAAAACCCACTTTTTAGAATGTTTGGATTTTGGTATAATGAATATAAGACTGTGGTTGCACTGTTATCATAAATGCTACAAGTAATAATATACGTCTAATATAAGCTAATATAAAATTAAGTGCTTGCTGTAAGTCAGGTAATTTGTCTATAAGTAGTTGTAGCAAAACTTTACTATAGTCATCCAAAAGTGGTTCCTCTGTGTTCATAAAGATATTTTAAAATAAGTTTTCCAACCATATAAAAATACAGTGATAATGAAAATTCCTTTGGTAGAGAAAGAATTAAGTGTATTGCTCTTTTATTTCCTTTTACTGAAACTTAATAACAAAAACTTCTAACTTACATTTGAGCTACTTAATAACAAAAACTTCTAACTTACATTTGAGAATTCAGTCAGTTAACACTTGGAAATAAAAGCAAGGAGTGTGACAGGCAACATTTCTAGTTTTCATTCTCCATCAGTTGAGGGAAGAGAAGATAGCACTTAAAAACAGAATGGCTTGCTGAGAAATGCGCATTTCATTGTTTCATGGAATTTAAGATTCAGTATCTTATTAATTTTGTCTGATTTTAAATCTTATATGGACCATGAATAGATTATTAAATGAAATTATTTTGAATGGATTAGAAATGTATACATCATGTACTCCTTTGAAAGTCTCACACACCTTAGACAAGGAGATGTTTTTGTTCAGGGAGTTTACATTGCCAGCATTCATTTTATCACTACAAACTTGCTTTCGAGTTTTTCAGTACCTTTAATAAATATGAAGTATTTTTAAAGTGATTTTTAAAAACCCCACTATGATAGTCAATTTTTTAAATCTTTAAAAATTTAAAAAAATTTATATACAATTTTTAAAGGTTACATTCCATTTATAATTATTACAAAATATTTGCTATATTTCCCATGTTGTACAATATATCCTTGAGCCTATCCTATACCCAATAATTTGTACCTCCCATACCCTCACCCCATATCATCCCTCCCCCCAACAAGCTATGAAATCTGAGCTTGATTTTCTTGTGCAAATATAGGTTTCAGCTACACCACATTGGGAAATGGACACAATAAATTACCCAGTCCAGAGACTTGCTGAGAATTGTAATTTCCTCAAATTAATCTAATTGTCACAAAACTTAAAAGGATTCACACTGCACATAATATACTTATAATAAAACATATAGAAAATATAATAAGTAGAAAACAATAAAATATGAATATATATTTTAATTTTACCACTTAAGTCAAAGACTCTGAAATAAGATTTCAGGTATTAACCTAATAATTCATTCCCCTACTGGGGCTAGCATGTTTTTCTTAAGTTTAATACCACTGCTATTAAGAGGGTTTTTCTCATGGTCAAATAAGTATATTAACTTTCTTAAATAGATAGAGAGATAGATAAATAGATAGATAGGATTACCATAGTTACATTCTAAGCATCAACTGATCTCTATGTTCTTCAAATTAATATGTATTTATGCATTTATACAGGTGCAAGTATGTAATTATATTAACGCTGTAAACTCACCATTAAAGTCATTCTTAAAGCCTGGCACGTGTATTCTTAACGCTTCTTGATTATTCAACACATGCATAATTCTATAAATTAAAAAAAAGAAAAAGAAGAAACAAGGAAAAATGGGTGAAATAATTGAATGGCACATGCTATGATGGGATAATTTAAAAACAGTGATTACCTCAGTTACTGAATTTTACTTAAAGTGCTTAACCACAGTATCAACTGGTAAAATAGGATTTGAAACATGACTTAGGACTTACAGAGAATTTGGACTTTCTTCTGCTTCTTCCTACATTGAACTAAGGCAACCCAGTCACAAACAGAAACGTCCTATGCCTGTGCTACACAGAATGGCTGCTGCTACTGCTGTGTCTTAATCTATAAAGGGAGGAGCAAATATGATGCGAAGGAAATAAAATACTTTTTCTTAATTATTCACAGAGAGGTAGGAAGTTCCTATTTTGGAGACCAGAACAAGAAATTGGAAATAACCCACTGGACCATTGTTGGTTCAAAACCTTGAAAGCTTCCCAGGTGAAATTTGAAACTAGCATCCATACATGGAGGGCAAGAATAAACTGAGAAAGAGGTGGGTCACTCCAGACTGGTAGGTGCCAGGTTTAATAAGCAAGGGAACTTACAAACAAGGCTTGTCTTTGATGGCCACAAATTGAGTAGATCTCCACACCTGCCCACCAGAACCTTAAAAGTTTATAAAAGGGCCTTAACTGGCTTTAGTCGCATATACAGTCCAGGTGGTCTCAGCAACACATTACTTTCTCAAGGCTAAATCCATGAAAATGGTTCCCACAGTGGGAAACGTGGTTAGAGCATACATTCTGAGGAGAAGGGAAATGGGTAAGGATCCTCTGATTGTCAGGGTCTAGTTCTTGGTTCAACCAGCGGTCAGGTCTTCTGGATCACTTCCTCCAACAACCAAGTCACAGGATTATAGTAACAGGATTAGAATGTCTATGTTATCTCAATGGTCTCTGTCTAGCTTCAACAGGAGATCATCAACATAATTTTAAGAAGTTCTGAACAAGGCTAAAGCCTTGTTCCCTAAAGGAATGCACTCTGTTAATGACCGCTCTAACACTAGTGAAGGCCCACAAGGGAAAGGCATCACAAGAGAGTAGATAGGTCCAGGACCTAGAATAAGAGTGTCTGGTTTTACAGCTAAGTTCTACCATTTAGTAACTGTGATCATGAACTAGGTATTTTACACCTCCAGGTTTCAGTTTACTTATCTTTATAATTGGAATACTAATAGTATACTTTTTAAGGATTAAATTAATCAATACAAAAGCACTTAGATGAGTTCATGATACACAGTAATGTTAGTTGCTGGAGGTTCTGTTAGTGTTACTATTTTCTCATGAATTCAACACGTATTTGCTACTTTAAACTACAGCATGGAAATCTGTATGTATGTAAATATTGTATATAACTGTGCATGTATATGGACATGTGTCTAGATATTATATATATACCATCTATAAAATATGCATATAGATGTTATATATACTAAATTTTATGATATAGTATCTTTTCTTCTGTAACAGGGAGAGAAGCAAAGTCATAAAAGAAAAATATTGGCATTGATGGCAGAGAAATTTGGGACCAAAAAATGTTACTTAACTGTCATAAATCATGCTCACATTCCTTTTCTATAAAATATGATCCAGTTGCAAATTCACAGCTTACTTATGAAGATTACATGAGATAGCAAATCTAAAATGATTTTCTAAAGGCATGAAATAAAGTGTTTGTGTTTATTAATTGACTACACAAGTCTATGGAGGATTTCTCCAACCTTAAAATTTCCAAACAATACAGATAGATTAGATAGATAGATAGATACATAGATAGATACATAGATAGAAATAGATGTTTCCTACCATTTACAAATGTCTGTAAAGATTATATTTTACTCCAGTGTTACACTGAAAGTTTTACTAACTCAATTTAATATAACCAATCATAATATTTTCCAATAACTAAAACAACACACTTTGTGGTGTTGCTTAATTTTTCATAAACAGTGCCTTCTTAGAAATTCTTCAATAGCAATTTTGTTTTTTGTATTAAACACTACATATGAACATGCAGGATTCAGGAAAGAGGTAACAGAGATTATTCTACAAGAACAATATTAACTTTTTATATCTTGACCATTATTTCCAATGCTATGTGTGGTTTCTACTTATTTGACTGCTTTAGAAATAATTCCATTTGAACTAATACAAAAACAACATATCATTTAATGTGTTAAGTGGAACTTCATGAAGAAATGGTTGGGAAGATGGCAGAAGAGTAAGACGCGAATATCACCTTCCTCCCCACAGATAAACCAGAAAAACATCTACACGTGGAACAACTCCTACAGAACACCTACCGAACGCTGGCAGAAGACCTCAGACCTCCCAAAAGGCAAGAAACCCCCCACGTACCTGGGTAGGGCAAAAGAAAAAAGAAACAACAGAGACAAAAGAATAGGGACGGGACCCGCACCAGTGGGAGGGAGCCATGAAGGACGAAATGTTTCCACGTACTAGGAAGCCCCTTCGCGGGCAGAGGCTGCGGGCAGCGTAGGGGGAAGGCTTCGGAGCCACGGAGGAGAGCACAGCAACAGGGGTGCGGAGGGCAAAGCGGAGAGATTCCCGCACAGAGGATCAGGGCCGACCGGCACTCACCAGCCCGAGAGGCTTGTCTGCTCACCTGCCGGGGTGGGTGGGGCTGGGAGCTGAGGCTTGGGCTTCGGTCGGATCCCAGGGAGAAGACTGGGGTTGGTGGCGTGAACACAGCCTGCAGGGGGTTAGTGCGCCACGGCTAGCCGGGAGGGAGTCCGGGGAAAAGTCTGGACCTGCCGAAGAGAAAAGAGACTTTTTCTTACCTCTTTGTTTCCTGGTGCGCGAGGAGAGGGGATTAACAGCGCTGCTTAAAGGAGCTCCAGAGACAGGCGCGAGCCGCGGCTAAAAGCGCAGACCCCAGAGACGGGCATGAGACGCCAAGGCTGCTGCTGCTGCCACCAAGAAGCCTGTGTGCGAGCACAGGTCACTGTCCACACCACCCTTCCAGGGAGCCTGTGCAGCCCGCCACTGCCAGGGTCTCGGGATCCAGGATCAACTCCCCCGGGAGAACACACGGCACGCCACACGCTGGTGCAACGTCACGCTGGCTCTGACGTCGCAGGCACGCCCCGCACTCCATGCCCCTCCCTCCCCCGCGGCCTGACTGAGCCAGAGTCCTGGAAGCAGCTGCTCCTTTAACCCTGTCCTGTCTGAGCGAAGAACAGATGCCCTCCGGCGACCTACACGCAGAAGCGGGGCCAAATCCAAAGCTGAGCCCCTGGGAGCTGTGCGAACAAAGAAGAGAAAGGAAAATCTCTCCCAGCAGCCTCAGGAGCATCGGATTAAAGCTCCACAATCAACCTGATGTACCCTGCATCTGTGGAATACATGAATAGACAACGAATCATCCCAATTAAGAAGGTGGACTTCGAGAGCAAGATTTATGAATTTTTCCCCTTTTCCTCTTTTTGTGAGTGTGTATGTATAAGTTTCAGTGTGAGATTTTGTCTGTATAGCTTTGCTTCCACCATTTGTCCTAGGGTTCTATCCATCCGTTTTTTTTTTGTTTGTTTGTTTTTTCCTAATAATTATTTCTTTTATTTTAATAACTTTATATTTTATCTTACTTTATTTTATCTCCTTTATTTTTTTCCTTCCTTCCCTCCTTCCTTCCTACCTCCCTCCCTCCCTCCCACCCTCCTTTCTTTCTTTCTTTCTTCTTCTACTAATTCTTTCTTTCTACTTTTTCTCCCTTTTAGTCTGAGCCGTGTGGATGAAAGGGTCTTGGTGCTGCAGCCAGGTGTCAGTGCTGTGCCTCTGAGGTGGGAGAGCCAACTTCAGGACACGGGTCCAAAAGAGACCTCCCAGCTCCACATAATATCAAATGGCAAAAATCTCCCAGAGATCTCCATCTCAACACCAACACCCAGCTTCACTCAACGAGCAGCAAGCTACAGTGCTGCACATCCTATGCCAAACAATTAGCAAGACAGGAACACAACCCCACCCATTAGCATAGAGGCTGCCTAAAATCATAATAAGTCCACAGCCACCCCAAAACACACCACCAGACGTGAAGACCTGCCCACCAGAAAGAAAAGATCCAGCCTCATCCACCAGAACACAGGCACTAGTCCCCTCCACCAGGAAGCCTACACAACCCACTGAACAAACTTTAGCCACTGGGGACAGACACCAAAAACAATGGGAACTATGAACCTGCAGCCTGCATAAAGGAGACCCCAAACACAGTAAGATAAGCAAAATGAGAAGACAGAAAAACACACAGCAGATGAAGGAGCAAGATAAAAGCCCAACAGACCTAACAAATGAAGAAGAAATAGGCAGTCTGCCTGAAAAAGAATTCAGAATAATGATAGTAAAGATGATCCAAAATCTTGGAAATAGAATAGACCAAATGCAAGAAACATTTAACAAGGACCTAGAAGAACTAAAGATGAAACAAAGAATGATGAACAACACAATAAATGAAATGAAAAATACTCTAGATGGGATCAATAGCAGAATAACTGAGGCAGAAGAACGGATAACTGACCCGGAAGATAAAATGGTGGAAATAACTACTGCAGAGCAGAATAAAGAAAAAACAATGAAAAGAACTGAGGACAGTCTCAGAGACCTCTGGAACAACATTAAACGCACCAGCATTCGAATTATAGGGGTTCCAGAAGAAGAAGAGAAAAAGAAAGGGACTGAGAAAATATTTGAAGAGATTATAGTTGAAAACTTCCCCAATATGGGAAAGAAAATAGTTAATCAAGTCCAGGAAGCACAGAGTCCCATACAGGATAAATCCAAGGAGAAATACGCCAAGACACATATTAATCAAACTGTCAAAAATTAAATACAAAGAAAACATATTAAAAGCAGCAAGGGAAAAACAACAAATAACACACAAGGGAATCCCCATAAGGTTAACAGCTGATCTTTCAGCAGAAACTCTGCAAGCCAGAAGGGACTGGCAGGACATATTCAAAGTGATGAAGGAGAAGAACCTACAACCAAGATTACTCTACCCAGCAAGGATCTCATTCAGATTTGATGGAGAAATTAAAACCTTTACAGACTAGCAAAAGCTGAGAGAGTTCAGCACCACCAAATCAGCTTTACAACAAATGCTAAAGGATCTTCTCTAGGCAAGAAACACAAGAGAAGGAAAAGACCTACAATAACGAACCCAAAACAATTAAGAAAATGGGAATAGGAACATACATATCGATAATTACCTTAAATGTAAATGGACTAAATCCTCCCACCAAAAGACAGATTGGTGAATGGATACAAAAACAAGACCCATATATATGCTGTCTACAAGAGACCCACTTTAGACCTAGAGACACATACAGACTGAAAGTGAGGGGATGGAAAAAGATATTTCATGCAAATGGAAACCAAAAGAAAGCTGGAGTAGCAATTCTCATATCAGACATAATAGACTTTAAAACAAAGACTATTAGAAGAGACAAAGAAGGACACTACATAATGATCAAGGGATCAATCCAAGAGGAAGATATAACAATTGTAAATATTTATGCACCCAACATAGGTGCACCTCAATACATAAGGCAAATACTGACAACCATAAAAGGGGAAATCGACAGTAACACATTCATAGTAGGGGACTTTAACACCCCACTTTCACCAATGGACAGATCATCCAAAATGAAAATAAATAAGGAAACACAAGCTTTAAATGATACATTAGACAAGATGGACATAATTGATATTTATAGGACATTACATCCTATAACAACAGAATACATATTTTTCTCAAGTGCTCATGGAACATTCTCCAGGATAGATCATATCTTGGGTCACAAGTCAAGCCTTGGAAATTTAAGAAAATTGAAATTATTTCAAGTATCTTTTCCGACCACAACGCTATGAGACTAGATATCAATTACAGGAAAAGATCTGTAAAAAATACAAACACATGGAGGATAAACAATACACTACTTAATAACAAAGTGATCACTGAAGAAATCAAAGAGGAACTCAAAAAATACCTAGAAACAAATGACAATGGAGACACGATGACCCAAAACCTACGGGATTTAGGAGAAGCAGTTCTAAGAGGGAATTTTACAGCAATACAATCCTACCTTAAGAAACAGGAAACATCTTGAATACACAACCTAAACTTGCACCTAAAGCGATTAGAGAAAGAAGAACAAAAGAACCCCAAAGTCAGCAGAAGGAAAGAAATCATAAGAATCAGATCAGAAATAAATGAAAAGGAAATGAAGGAAACGATAGCAAAGATCAATAAAACTAAAAAGCTGGTTCTTAGAGAAATAAACTAAATTGATAAACCATTAGCCACACTCATCAAGAAAAAAAGGGAGAAGACTCAAATGAATAGAATTAGAAATGAAAAAGGAGAAGTAACAACTGACACTGCAGAAATACAAAAGATCATGAGAGATTACTAAAAGCAACTCTATGCCAATAAAATGGACAACCTGGAAGAAATGAACAAATTCTTAGAAATGCACAACCTGCCAAGACTGAATCAGGAAGAAATAGAAAATATGAACAGACCAATCACAAGCACTGAAATAGAAACTGTGGTTAAAAATCTTCCAACAAACAAAAGCCCAGGACCAGATGGCTTCACAAGCGAATTCTATCAAACATTTACAAAAGAGCTAACACCTATCCTTCTCAAACTCTTCCAAAATATAGCAGAGGGAGGAACACTCCCAAACTCATTCTATGAGGCCACCATCACCCTGATACCAAAACCAGACAAGGATGTCACAAAGAAAGAAAACTACAGGCCAATATCACTGATGAACATAGATGCAAAACTCCTCAACAAAATACTGGCAAACAGAATCCAACAGCACATTAAACGGATCATACATCATGACCAAGTGGGATTTATTCCAGGAATGCAAGGATTCTTCAATATACGCAAATCAATCAATGTGATACACCATATTAACAAATTGAAGGAGAAAAACCATATGATCATCTCAATAGATGCAGAGAAAGCTTTCAACAAAATTCAACACGCATTTATGATAACCCTCCAGAAAGTAGGCATAGAGGGAACTTTCCTCAACATAATATAGGCCATATATGACAAACCCACAGCCAACATCATCCTCAGTGGTGAAAAACTGAAAGCATTCACACTAAGATCAGGAACAAGACAAGGTTGCCCACTCTCACCACTATTATTCAACATAGCTTTGGAAGTTTTAGCCACAGCAATCAGAGAAGGAAAGGAAATAAAAGGAATCCAAATCGGAAAAGAAGTAAAGCTGTCACTGTTTGCAGATGACATGATACTATACATAAAGAATCCTAAAGATGCTACCAGAAAACTACTAGAGCTAATCAATGAATTTGGTAAAGCAGCAGGATACAAAATTAATGCACAGAAATCTCTTGCATTCCTATACACTAATGAGGAAAAATCTGAAAGTGAAATCAAGAAAACACTCCCATTTACCACTGCAACAAAAAGAATAAAATATCTAGGAATAAACCTACCTAAGGAGACAAAAGACCTGTATGCAGAAAATTATAAGACACTGATGAAAGAAATTAAAGATGATACAAATAAATGGAGAGATATGCCACGTTCTTGGATTGGAAGAATCAACATTGCGAAAATGACTCTACTACCCAAAGCAATGTACAGATTCCATGCAATCCGTATCAAACTACCACTGGCATTTTTCACAGAACGAGAACAAAAAATTTCACAATTTGTATGGAAACACAAAAGACCCCGAATAGCCAAAGCAATCTTGAGAAGGAAAAACGGAGCTGGAGGAATCACACTCCCTGATTTCAGACTATACTACAAAGCTACAGTAATCAAGACAGTATGGCACTGGCACAAAAAGAGAAACATAGATCAATGGAACAGGATAGAAAGCCCGGAGATAAACCCACGCACATATGGTCACCTTATCTTTGATAAAGGAGGCAGGAATGTACAATGGAGAAAGGACAGCCTCTTCAATAAGTGGTGCTGGGATAACTGGACAGGTACATGTAAAAGTATGAGATTAGATCACTCCCTAACACCATGCACAAAAATACGCTCAAAATGGTTTAAAGACCTAAATGTAACGCCAGAAACTATCAATCTCTTAGAGGAAAACATCTGTGACATAAATCACAACAAGATCCTTTTTGACCCACCTCCTAGAGAAATGGAAATAGAAACAAAAATAAACAAATGGGACCTAATGAAACTTCAAAGCTTTTTCACAGCAAAGGAAACTATAAACAAGGCCAAAAGACAACCCTCAGAATGGGAGAAAATATTTGCACATGAAGCAACTGACAAAGGATTAATCTCCAAAATTTATAAGCAGCTCATTCAGCTCAATAACAAAAAAACAAACAACCCAATCCAAAAATGGGCAGAAGACCTAAATAGATTTTCTCCAAAGAAGATATGCAGACTGCCAGCAAACACATGAAAGAATGCTCAACATCATTAATCATTAGAGAAATGCAAATCAAAACTACAATGAGATATCATCTCACACCAGTCAGAATGGCCATTATCAAAATATCTAGAAATAGTAAATGCTGGAGAGGGTGTGCAGAAAAGGGAACACTCTTGCACTGTTGGTGGGAATGTAAATTGTTACAGCCACTGTGGAGAACAGTATGGAGGTTCCTTAAAAAACTACAAATAGAACTACCATATGACCCAGCAATCCCACTACTGGGCATATACCCTGAGAAAACCATAATTCAAAAAGAGTCATGTACCAAAATGTTCATTGCAGCTCTATTTACAATAGCCCGGAGATGGAAGTCACCTAAGTGTCCATCATCAGATGAATGGATAAAGAAGATGTGGCACATATATACAATGGAATATTACTCAGCCATAAAAATAAATGAAATTGAGCTATTTGTAATGAGGTGGATAGACCTAGAGTCTGTCATATAGAATGAAGTAAGTCAGAAAGAGAAAGACAAATACCGTATGCTAATAGATATATATGGAATTTAAGAAAAAAAAATGTCATGAAGAACCTAGGGGTAAGACAGGAATAAAGACACAGACCTACTAGAGAATGGACTTGAGGATATGGAGGGGGGAAGGGTAAGCTGTGACAAAGCGAGAGAGAGGCATGGACATATATACCCTACCAAACGTAAGGTAGATAGCTAGTGGGAAGCAGCCGCATAGCACAGGGAGATCAGCTTGGTGCTTTGTGACCTCCTGGAGGGGTGGGATATGGAGGGTGGGAGGGAGGGAGAGGCAAGAGGGAAGAGATATGGGAACATATGTATATGTATAACTGATTCACTTTGTTATAAAGCAGAAACTAACACACCATTATAAAGCAATTATACTCCAATAAAGATGTAAAAAAATAAATAAATAAAATAAAAAGCATGCTTTATCACTAGAAGAAAAAGAAATGGTTGATGTCAATCAAAATTTAGTTCAGAAACATGGCTATTAAGTAATTTCATATAATGTGTACTTAATTGTGTTTACAATCTTGTGTGATCTTTGAACACTTTGAAACCCCAGAAAACTACGGAAATAAGCTGGGACAAATTTCTGAAAATAAAAAAATGAATACATCAAAGAAAAATTTAAATTTAAGGGACACTTTGGTGAGTTTCATTGGACTTTGAACGTATTTTTCCACAAACTTTAAAACTTTCTTAAATTAATATTTTATGTGCTATAGATGAACGTATATTTCCACAAACTGTAACTTTAGTAGTTAATACTTTATGTGCTATAGAGTATTTTTTTACTAGATTTTATGCAAAAACATGCAATTAAATTGAATTTAATGGCTTACAAAAGAAAATTCCAAATGATTTTTCTGAAGATTTTTCACTTTTAAAATTCACCAATAGGGTTTCCCTGGTTGTGCAGTGGTTGAGAGTCCGCCTGCCGATGCAAGGGACACGGGTTCGTGCCCTGGTCCGGGAAGATCCCACATGCCGCGGAGCAGCTGGGCCCGTGAGCCATGGCCGCTGAGCCTGCGCGTCCGGAGCCTGTGCTCCGCAACGGAAGAGGCCACAGCAGTGAGAGGCCGCGTATCGCAAAAAAAAAATAAAATAAAATAAAATTCACCAATAAGTGTTTTGCTAATTGTGCCGTTTCTGAGAATTTTAGGAGTTCTTGACATTAGATCTCTATTACTTTCTACATCTCACACAAATATATTCTTATTAATATAAAAATAACATATCTCATGCCTCTATTACTTGCTGTACTTTATGCCCTAGGCAGTTTGTTTCCTCTTGTTTTTGGCTGAATTCATTTTAAATACATTCCAAAGAAAATGAAGATTTAAGTGGGAGATTATGTAAAAGGAGAGAAAGAAAGGCAGTGGGCTAGAATAGTTTGTTTTATTTGTACTATTCTTTGTAGTAATATATTTAATCTTTTTTAATCCACTTGAAATGATACAAACTATTACATGACAGCAAAGAACAAGCACTCCTTTCTAAAACATGAACCACCAAATCAGTCTGCCCTAGAACATGTTTGGTGGAAATTCCTGTTTGTGGGTACTAAGGGAAATTTTCACTGTGATTAGTTTACTCATGTGCTGAGTACTGTAATGAAAATGTTGCAACTGTTGCTGTGGCTTTTGCTGCTACTTCCTGGATACTGTTAACAATGGTTTTCTGGTATCATTCATTATTATAGAACTTTTAACAGCACATGTTTTCCTTCCCAAGAAAGCATATTTTTGATGTTGCAGGTATACAAACATACAGCTGTTTCTAAGTTTGACTGTATAGAGGAATCTTGACTCTGCCACTTTATGTAACCTTGGGTAAATTATGTAATGCCTCTAAGTTTTATTGTCTTTATTTATAAAATGAGATATCAAAAACTCAGTTTTTGAAATTATTGAAAAAGAAAATGCTTTCTAAACTCTTAGTATACATCTTGTCACATAGGATGTACTCTCTCTATTCCACCTGAAGTATAATATTGATCAGATTCTAGTCTACAATATTTTAGCTCCGCTGAAGAATGACAGCCACAATCATGAATTATACTATGGGTTATAAAAAGATAATATATAAACTCCTCACTCAAAAATTGTTCCTCAGCAATAGTTATCTTTGGTGCAAATACTTAAATAACACTTTTCCATGTCAGTTGTAACCCTCATCAAGGTTCTGTGTCAAATACTGAAAACTGCAATGATAAAAGCGTAATTCCTATTACTCTGTGAAAAGCTGTTGTCATCACTTATATTTTAAAACTGTTTTTAACCCTGAATAATCTGAGTTGTACACCCCCCAAATATATGGTTCAATATGAAAATTTTTGTTTACCCTCCTCAAATTCACATTTTTAGCTTTGGCTTTATAAAATCTAGACAAAGGAAAGCACTGTCAATAGTAGGTTATAAAATTATTTTACTTAGATCAAACAGGACCATAAGGCACTAGACAAATTATATTTGGGAATAAAGCAATTCAGACTGACTATACTTTAGTGCTCTGAAATCTCAACACTTTTTCTTGGGACTAATGTAAGATTTCTTTTTCATCATTTGATTTTGATTCGGTTTGTATGTTCCCAGTTCTCTCAAGTGCTGGTCTTAAAAGCTGAGGTGCCCGATGAAGGATAGAAGCTCTAGGTTTTGATTTTACTAGGCTCAGGGTGGGGTTTATGGAAAAACTGTGGCTCAGCCGTTCCTATCCGCTTCATTGTCATTTGCCCTGTGAAGGGGTCACGCTGCCAGATTTGAGGCTTTAGTCAGAGGAAATTGTTCCACATACTGTATAGCTGTAGATCCAGAGTGTCTATGGGAAAAGGTGAGTTTAGGATCTTTCTGTCACCGTCTTGAGCCAGAATCCTGTACGTTCCCAGTTCTAATACAAATTCCTACATGGTCTAGGATCAGCTGATTATACAGATAGTATCTGCTGTTGAAAGTGCTGACAACTTTCAAGTCTTCTTACCTCCTTTTAAACTCACCCTGGAGACTAGAAGCCTAGTTATTTCACTAGTAGGAGAAAAACCTTCTTTTTGTAGGTTTGGAGCTGATTATATACAAGTATTTCAGAATTTTAAATAGACTTTCTGTTGCAAATGAGGTCCAGGTTGTAAAGACAGTTATCAGATAACATATGGCAAATTCAGTTTTTCTTTCTTGTACTTGAAATTTATTCTTGCTATGGTATCACTGCTACTCAAAAGCCTCTGCTTCTAAACACTCACTATGCCCACTTCTTAGTCAGCATGTCTCCATGATGTCTTTTCTCTGTTCATCAATATTAGTAACAGCTCTTACAAAATGGGGGGAAAAGCTTATTATTTTTTAGACATATATACTTAAAAACTTACCACATTTATTTCATTAATGTTGATTAAACTTTAGGTCATAAATTACTAATGGGTTAAAATTTTTCATTTAACATAAATTTTATACCAGCCCCTACATCTTACTAAACTACTAGAAACAATATTTTCAATGGATATCTGCATTCTAGCTTATTTTCAAAATATTTCATCCTGTAGAAAACTTTCAAAGGGAAGTTCATTTTTCTTGTTAATAATTTGTTATATGGCTATCTGGACTTTGGGTGGTTAGTCAGTTTTCTGAAAACACTTTATAGAGAAGGTACTAGCACCATAAAATTTAAATTTATTATTCATTGCTTGAGAGCTTTCACCTATTTAGAAATGAGCCCATAGGACCGCTCCTCATAAGAAGGATAATGAATAAGTAGAAACTTTTTATTCTATAATTTTTAGCATATTACTTTAAAGATTGTTTCTATAGAGATTTCATGATTCCAGGGTATAATATTCAAAGTGAATGAAGCATAGATGAATATCCATAACCTAGGCTTAAGTTCTCAATCAGTATATCAAGTTTATTTTTTAAAAATGTTCTGTAGTGAATATGCATACTGTTACACTGATACGTATCCACTAGAACAATGAGGTAAGTAGCATATTACTTATGGCTCTAAGTGAGAAATTTGGTTCAGAATCAAGTTTGCACTCAAAAAAAGATCTTATGGTTAGAGCTACATGTAAGCATCCAGGGCAAGAGTTCTATTCAAATGGTAAGAGAATGCTTAGGGTAGACGAAAGGAAGATGGCGATTAATACAGATGCTTTTATAAGTAATGTACAACATTAAATTATTGTATTATTGATAGATTTTCATTATTCCTCATTTATGGAGTGTGTTAAAATATTTAATTTTCTCTCACGTGTTATCAAAAATTTGGTAATCAGCAACAAGGATCTACTGGGGAACTCTGCTCAACATTCTGTAATAACCTAAATGGGAAAAGAATTTGAAAAAGAATAGATACACATATGTGTATAACTGAATCACTTTGCTGTATACCCGAAACTAACACAACATTGTTAATCAACTATGCTGCAATATAAAAGTTTTTTAAAAATTTAAATAGTATACAAAAAAATTTTGGTGATCAGTAGTATAACAGAAGCATGCAAAAAGTTGAAAACCTTTATCCTAAAGGTGCATGTGAGAAGAATTTTTCACATGTGTGTTTATCGGACTTCTCCGAAATAATAATAAATGTGCATTTCTAAGTGTAATTTGGAGGTTCCACAGGACTTATTATAACTTATTATAAGAAAACTATAAAGTGGTTTCGGGGTTATTTAGTTTTACTTGCTTGTTACTATGCTGTGAAACAAGACAAAAAATATTTTAAACACATGTACCAAGTTGCTCTTGTTATTTGAATTTAATAGTAACAATCAATATTTTTAAACAATGTATTTTAATTAACATATATTACATATTAGTCATAACTTTGTCATTTTCACCCATCTACTCTATCCCCCAAATTCACCCCACAGCAATTATAATCAAATTGATTTTAATATAGGAACACTCATTCTCCAACTGAATATGTCTATGTTTTTAACATTTCAGATATTTATATGCATGTATTAATACGCAAAAATATAGTGTCACAAACTGATGCGAGAAATTCATTATGATGTTATTTTTTACTGGAATATAAATTTATAATAATGGGAAAACTGCAGATAACTTTACATAATTTATTAACATTTTAGTTCATTTCTTAATTTTCTTAAAATATAAATGACTTCAAACTTAAACAGTTTCATCTAGCCAGAAAAATTACGTATGGTTTGAAAAGAAGAACCTTCATCTACATATTTTGTCTATGTATTTTCTTATTGTAAATTATTTAGTACATACCTACATAAAATTTGGTAGCCCATAAATTCTGTTGATGATGATGTTTACTCTCACAGGAATTATTATTGTAATTGGTACCTTCTTATATGCATACTTCATCTTAGATATTCAAAGGTGATTACTATTTTAGAATCATTTAAAGTTTCTCAATTTAGTGCTGGTCATTGAAAATCACATGTTATTTTGAACTGAACATATAGAAAACAATGCCAAATTCTAACCATGGGTTTAGGTAGAGTATGCCTTAGATACTGCTGCTTCTATTAGAAATGTCTTAACATATATATCATTAGCATATCAAGATGGATAGTAGTTTGCTACAACTCAAATTTATTATCTATTTTGTTAAGTTTATGAATGGAATATTTTTGTAAGGAACTATATCTAAAGGATGACATAATAATTAGGATTTGTATAGCACCTCTAAGTGTTTCATAATACATTTCTATTTTCTTCTTTGATATTTTCATTAACATTAAAAATCAGGACTTAATTTTAATTCATTATTTAGAGGAGAAAACAAATAATAAAAGGGCAATATAAAACAGAGGAACACTGGTAAGACTGTAGTTGTGGCAATCACAGAAATGCACTCTGCAGGTCTCCCTTCAGGAGAAACTTGCTGCAAGGAATATAGAGAACCAACAGCCTTCACCTGCTCCACCTTCTGGGTTTCACTACCTCCCTAGCTCAGGCCAAGGCCATGCTCCCTGGGTGCTCCCATCTAGTGACTGAGCCTGGTGGGATTCCTAGAGCTGAGCCATCCTGGTCTAACATGGGACTATTCTAATAGGTAATCTTTGTTCTGGGACTCCCTGTTGGCCTGGCTAAGACTTTCTCCTGGCTGCACTGCAGTCTAAGGCTCTTCCTACTCAATGCCCCTTCCTTCTCCTCTTGAACAAATGTCAGACCAACATTGCAGTCTGCACATTCTCTCTGCCTACTTCTGCTCTTCCCCTTCTCTACCTACACAGGAATTTTCCCAAATAAATCTCCTGTAAGCCTAGCCCTGTGCTGATATCTACAACATGGAGGGCCTGAGATGATACTGTGGCTAATTACCTTCATGGATAGTAGAGATAGATTTACACTGGTAGGACTAGAAGTAATTGAGAAATGTCCAGCTAAAATATTAAATCCTGTTACATAAATAGAGGATAAGAGTTCTGCTTCTAGGAATAATAAAGAAACATATTGCATACTAACATAATTACAGGGACAACTAGAAAAGTTTGACAAAATTTGAAGGAAAAAATCTGTTTGAAGAATCAGAAAACCATTAAAGTATTAAGAATTTTTAAGACCAGACCTAGAGAGAAAAGAACAATGAGGTAAGCACAACACTCTAAGTATTTTTACAATAGAAGCATTTCAGAAAGTAGCAATGGACCAAAGGTTGGGATATAACCACACAAATAAACTATTTACTTTCAAGCTAAATACTGTTTATAAAAAGCTCAAAGAACAGTTTTTGTATTTCAGTGTGTAATAATTATGTGAATTTGAGCAAGCTATTAACCTCAATTTTCTCACTGTGAAGTGGGTGAAATACTAACATACTACCTAAGTCTATTATGATAATTTTTGAGATAATATTTCTAGTGCTCTAAGAAGACAGTCCAATACATATTAAGCACCAAGATTTTGCTAAAGATCTAAAATGAAATTCACACACACACGTGTATATTCACACACATTCCCTAGAAAACACTATTTTATTTAAAGCTGTCATTATTTTCACAAAAAGGTTCTTCTCTCAAATAACTTTTGAGGTTCACTAATAAAAATTCGTCAATATTTATTCTTGGGTAGAAAGTACAAAATGTAGATACTCTCATAATATTCTGTGGTATATATTTAGAAACAATTTTTTTCAAAACTGATAACGAAATATAATCTCTGAAGTAGTGCATCAGAAATTTTAATTAGTGGTATGCCATAAAAACAAACATTTCAAGTGGTTGCTTATTACTCTGTACGTTAGAATATGCATTTTTGTGATGCAAATTTAGTATAATGTGATCAATTACTTATGTAATTTGACTTGATTATACTAAACACTATTGTTGTTATTCAGTTTGGAGCTATCTTCTGAAAAACCTACTATAATTTGGAAAAAATGCTGTGTCTTACTTCATAGGCATATTATGTGAGTGTGGCTTTGCATATTTTTAACCATAGGAATGGGTGAAAAACTTCTGTATTGCGTAAATGTCTTTTTTCTACTGAAACAATTTATAATATTTCTTTGACAATGTATTTTTTTTAAGAATGCACCTATCTAATTGTATTGGAACAAAAGGTATATAGCATTTTTCAGTTTTAAAATGTCATAAAATATTCATTATTTCTTGCAATTATCCTATTAAGTCAGCATTAATATTTCATTATGCAAATGATGCATAAAGAAATTAAATAATATAAATGAATCTAAAAAGTATGAATAATTAAACAAAGTAAATGATTGTAGTGTCTTTTTTTTAACATCTTTATTGGAGTATAATTACTGTACAGTGTTGTGTTAGTTTCTGCTGTATAACAAAGTGAATCAGCTATATGTATACATATATCCCCATATCCCCTCCCTCTTGAGTCTCCCTCCCACCCTCCCTATCCCACCCCTCTAGATGGTCACAAACACATGGGGATGGGGAAGGGTAAGCTGGGACGAAGTAAGAGAATGGCATGGACATATATACACTACTAAATGTAAAATAGATAGCTAGTGGGAAGCAGCTGCATCACACAGGGAGATCAGCTCGGTGCTTTGTAGTGTTTATTCTGTGGTCTACCATTCTAAAGTTTCACTGTTTCCTGAATAATGATGTTGGACTGTAGTAAACCTCTTCCTCACATAAAAGAAGTAATGATTTATGACATTATTAATTGTCTAAATGTCATCTGCACAGATGCGCCATTTCATTCCGAAATTAATTTTCAAAAAGTATACAGGCATTTCATAAATCATAATTTATTTCTATCTTCATACCATATTTGGTCAGCTGGCTATTATTTGCTAGCCTGTTGGCACTGATAATTTGGATCAGTTTGTATTTCAAATCACTCAGGAACTTAATAGCTTATAAATGTTTACACTGGGACCCAAATGGAGAAGAAAACAATTTTTGAAGGAAAACATCAGTTTGTACACCAGTCCTGGACAACACCGAGTAATGCTGGCTTCATTTTTTATTACTGGTTTCAATCTCTCTATAGTTGAAGCCAATTCCTCATACAGCCTCCCTTTCCATAACAACCTACTCTTTGCAGAATAATATCTTTGATATCATGTATCTTTGTGGAAGAAATCAAAACTATTCAGATATAAAATTTCTCATAGATTGCTATAATTTACTCAGTTCTCCCTGTATCTATGCCCTCAGATAGTTGCCTACTATACTGACTCTGAAACCAGTCATGCAAATTACTTTGGTTAATAGTAGTGGCAAATGTGGCAGAGCAGAAAGTTGAAAATTGCTTCTACATTGGGATTTTCCCTTTCTTGGTGTTATTGAAATATGCCATCCCATTTGTAAGAAAAAGAAAAAAGTCTAGGGCAGCCTGTTGCCTGATGAAAAACAACGATCACATCACCCCTGTAACCACTACTAATATGTACTCCAATTGCCAGGCTTAAGAATGAGGCCACCCTAGATCAACCAGGCCTAGATGACCCGCCAACTGACAATAGATGTCTAGACAAGACCAGTTGAGGTCAGCAGAGCATAGCCTACATCAGCAGAACTATCTAATCAATACGGAGATTTGTAGGAAATAATAAATGGTGGTTGTTTAAGAAACTAGATTTTGGAGTAATTTGTTATGCAGTTAAAGCTAACTAATACAACATAGTTTGTACGGTGAGTCATAAAAAAAACTCTCACTCATTGGGACTCTTTTCAAGTTCTCAAAGCAAATGTTTGCTAATAAATGTTTTAAATAGCAGCACCTAAGGTCTTTTTTTTATTGTGGGGTGTGAGGTGGGGAGGTAAGGAAATGCATTGGAACTCCATGTAGAGTCTTATGCTCAGAACTGTGGAAGCCAGAAGGAAATTTTATCTTGCTTTTAATGAACATCAATGGTTAGTATAATAAAAACATGCAATACACTAAGTATTTTTAATATTAAAATCAAATGTGTTTATTTATATGTATTTTTATTCCTTTAGATTGTAAGTGAATTTTAGATTTGCTGCAATTTTTATCTAATTTAAAATCTTTCTTCAACTTCTATGTCTGATTATTTTATTTCATATTCAGTGTTACTAGAAAATAGAATTTCATAAAAAGAGAAACAACAGATTTTCCTTTTATTAAGTAGATAATAAGTAACTACTAGTAAATTTTCCAACCATCAGAGTTTTCTGTCACTCTTCCTGGGTCTGAGGGGATAGTAGAAGCCATTCACTGGAAAAGTTTAATGTGGTTTATTGGCAGAAAGTTGCTCCTCTTTTTTATTTATATTATGTGATAAATTTATCAGTTTATTTTCTAATAGCAAGGAAAGAAATAAAGCCATACTTAATGATTAGCACACAATCACAAAAAACAAAGAGAGTATTAGTGGATTTAAGAAGTCAAATTTGGTGAGGGAGAGGATGAAAACTGTAATGTAAATTGGTTTCTCAGCCAAGTATACAACCTAAGAATATGTATCAAACATGAGCATAGTACTGTATTATCAAGTCCTATTCCTAAGAGTTCAAAAGGGTAAAGTTTTTTTTAATATATATAATTATTATAGTGTTTTCATTGCAAATTTTGTCCTTTATTTTGTAGCCACAGAGGCAACACACGCCAGAAGACAAAAGAAAGTGATAAACTCACGTCTCACTAGTTAGGATGGCTATTATTATAAACAAAATAAAACCGAAAAAAAATAAACAAATGTTGGCAAGGATGTGGAGAAATTGAGAAATTTGGGACACTTCTAAACTGTCGGGAGGAATGTAAATTGGTGCAGCCGCTGTGGAAACAGTATGGAGGTTCACCAAGAAATTAAAGATAGAACTACCATATGATCCAACAAATTCACTTCTGGGTTTATACCCAAAAGGATTAAAATTAGGATCTTGAAGAGTTATCTGCTCTTTCATGGTGTTCATTGAAGTACTATTCACAATAGCCAAATTATGGAAACAACCTAAATATCCATCAAAAGATAAATGGATAAAGAAAATGTAGTATATAAATACAATGGAGTATTATCCAGATTTTAAAAAGAAGAAAATTGTCATTTGTGACAGTATGGATGAAACTTGAGAACATCATGCTGAGTAAAATAAGGCAGTCGAAGAAAAGACAAATACTGCCTGATTCCACTTACATGAGATACCTAAAACAGTCAAACTCATAGAATAAAAAGTAGAGAATAGAATGGTGGCTACCAGGGGTTTGCCGTCAGGAGAAATGGGTAGTTATTCAATTGGTATGAAGTTTCAGTTATGCAAGATGAATTAGTTCTAGAGATTTGCTCTACAGCATACTACATATAGTTAACAATACTGTATTGTGCACGTAAAAACTTAAGAGGCTAAATCTCATGTTAAGTATACTTACCACAAAAAACAAAAGGACACGAGAAAACTCTTAGAGGTGATGGATATATCTAATACCTTGATTGTGATGATTGTTTCATGGGTGTATGCATATGTACAAACTCATCAAATTGTATATATTAAAAAAGTGCAGATTTTTATATCAATTTTACCTCAATACAGTTTTTTTTTTAAATTGAAGTATAGTTGATTTACAATATTGTGTTAGTACCGAGTGTACAGCAAAGTGATTTGGTTATACATACACATGTATACATCTATATTCCTTTTTTTATTCTTTTCCATTATAGTTTATTACAAGTTATTAAATATAGTTCCCTGTACTATAAGTAAATCCTTGTTTATCTGTTTTATATATGGTAATATAGTTGTTTTTAAAAAAGGAAAAATCTCTATAAATAAAATTACACATTTTCCAAAATTTTCTTTCATATATTGTTGACATTCTAACCTTAAAACATAATCACCCTATAAGGTCAGTAAAATGGCTATAGGGGAAAAATTAATGACTTTAGAAACCAAAAGTCTTTAAAATCATGTATGATTCCAAAACAATAACTTATTTTTCAACAGAATCATCTAATAATCATCCATTCGATGATTTATACTAAAATTAATATTAGTTATAAATTGTTAGGATACCTCATTTAAAGCCAGAAATATATTTCATTTATAAAACAATTGAGATATAAAATGAAATAAAGCTGACATTTAAATTGGTCCTTGACGGTACAGTAACAAATATATATGGGCAAAATATATAGTGCATATGGAAAAAATTATTTAGAAATTACTTTAATCCAAGTAATCAAATATGTTACTACTTGTCTTAAACTCTCATGTGGCTCATTCCCTCTTTTCACGTATCTTTTAGCTGCATCTATTTTACAGTTCTAGCATTATAATGCAATTATTTTGCTAATGTTTGTCTTCTCACTGTAACATCCTTGAAGATCAGACCTATTTCTTCTTTACCTTTTTATTCCTAGTATCTGGCACAGGTGCTCATAATCAATTGATGATTTAAAAACGATTGCTCAGGGACTTCCCTGCTGGTACAGTGGTAAAGAATCTGCCTTCCAATGCAGAGGATGCAGGTTTGATCCCTAGTGGGGGAACTAAGATCCAACATGCCACGGGGCAACTAAGCCCACGCACCGCAACTACTGAGCTCACGAGCCTCAACAAGAGAGCCCACGTGCCACAAACTACAGAGTCCATGCACTCTGGAGCCCACGTGCCACAACTGCAGAGCCCATGTACCCTGGAGCCCATTCACCACAACTAGAGAGAGAAAACCCGCACGCCACAACTAGAGAGAAGCCCACCCTGCATACTGCAACTAAAGAACCTGCATACTGCAACTAAGACGACGCAGCCAAAAAAATAAAGAAAATAAATATTAAGAAAATGATTGATCAATGAATTAATGTTGCCCTGTCAGTTTTCTCATATTTAATAAAAATATATATTCTGCTATAAATCCACAGTAATGCCATAACATGTTTCTTAGAGGCTTCCATCTCTGAGAGCCTCCATTTAGTTTAAATTGCTCTGTGTAAGGCAAGAGGTGAGGATTTAGTCGAAGGGACCAATAAAAGAAATGGAAAGGCAGTCCAAGTATAGAATTAAATAAAAGCACCAGGATACTGTCATATAAATAGTGTGGGGAGAAAATTCTAAAAACTTGGGTTTTTTATGGGCCTGTGGATTGCATGGTATATACAGCAAAGTAAGCAGACTTTCATGCTGAGTGCTTTTATTCTGACTCTGTTAACTAACACTAAAACGTAGTTGATGGAAGAATTAATATTTTAGATAAACTAATGTAATGTAATTAGCATGTAGACTTCATCTAAATAACTGTAGTGTTACTACATCTATTCTAAAATAATTCCAATTCAAAATTCTCAAAAACCTGATACTAGCCATGTGAAATTCTCATGAATCATCAGTGAAGATTCATGAAATAGTCACTGACCTAAGTTTATAAGCATTAAAATTCACAGATTAGTGTGCTTATGGACAATCTATCAAATCTAGGAACACAAAAGTCCACATTTTAAGAACACGTGGGTTTCATGGGCCCTATTTGAAAAGTGAATTTTTATGACTTTTACAGCCTTAGCCATCTAACATAAATATATTCTTACTATGTTATATTTCTGAATCTTTGAGAATAATCTGGATGGTATTTATTTGTGCCAAATAATATATAATTTGATGAAAGAAAATGACATTTAGGTCATTTGCATTTTGTAGAATTACTCAGTTCACACACACTAAGACAATGTATTTAAGGAGGTTTTGATGAAAGGGATATATGTTAAAGTGAAAACTAAGAAAGAAATGAGTAGTATTTGGGCCAAGAAAAAAATTCTTAGGGTTTTTTGTTGCTGTTATTGTTTAATTTGCTTTTATTTGTGTATCTAGTGATGACTCTTTATTGCTAATTACTCCCCTAGTTATATGCATTATTGCTCCCTTTCACATTGTGCTTTCTTCTCCTGCACTAGGAAAAGCATTTAGAATCTTTTAACATTTCTTTCTCCAGTTTCACATATTAGAATGAACCAACACCACACAAAATATCAAATCTTTTATCATTGTTCCTAGTTTATATTTAATCACATAAATGTAATGTCCTTTTTGAAATTTATTAGCAGGATAATCTAATTTATTGTTCAACAAAACACACAAATAAATTCAGCTCAATTGAATGAATATTTATGGAGGACCTACCCTGGGTCAAGCATTGTATCAAGTTGTGAATATACAAAACTTCTCTCATGTTTTTGGAACTAGATTGTTTAGCGGGGAAAATAGTTTGCATTTAGTAGAAAATATAAAGTTGAAAACTTAAATTTTACATGCAGACTTGTGTCTCCATAAATCTGTAGAGAGTGCTTCTTCCTTCAGAATAGACTGAGCAAAAAGACTTCTTATTGCCCCAAGTCTCCCCACAAGAATAAAGAAGGAGAGGAACAGTGTACTCTGATGTTGACTTCAGTTAAAATACCCTGAACCATCAGTGCAGGGCTACTTAGGTTAGAGGTAAAAGCCACTATCATTTCTGAAATTTGACATGTGCATTACAATGTACACATCCTACGCTTAATATCCTTTCAGCTGGAAACAACTCTTTCCCTGTCAAAATGCTTCAAAAAGATTCACTGTTTACTTTTCAGAGAAGACTGAAGCTTGACCTTGGGCTATCAGTTCCTAGCCAGTTCTGCTATAAGGATCACAAAATACGTGCCTCTACCGTATCCAGGTTCCAAGGTCTAATATATATCACCTGGTTTTCAATCTCTATTATGGGGAAAAATCAAAACAAACCCCCAAACAGAAAATTCATATTTCATTATAAGGGACAAGTGGAAGTATGGAAAAGAGACCAGTAGCATTGATGAGTTTGCATGTCAGGGACATATTTTTTCCTCTACTCAAAGAAAATATAATTAGAAATTAACTCATCAATCACACAACCTAGTTTAGAGGTACCATAGGTATGCAACTTTATGGAATTCCAAAGAGAACAATTTATAGAATTCTCTTTTGTTTAAAATTTTCAAATAGATGTTCAATTATATTTTCAAATGCTTCTCATGTTCTTTGCATCAGAAATGAATATTTTAATTTCATATTAATTTTTCTTTATAAAATCAACCATATGTTCCCACCAAACAGTTTTAAAAATAGGAGAACTGGAAGATTAAGAGAGAAGACAGAAAGAATCTCAACATATTTTGGTTATTATTCATTTTTACATATCTGTATGCTTCTAAAAGGAATATTTTGAAAATATTAAACTGATTTATTTTTCATTCTCTCTAAATAATATTTCATTGTTGCTTCCCAAAGATTTGCTAATTCCACACTAAGATTATCGAAAACCTATCTTTTTTTTAAAAGAAATAAATGGGTTTTATAAATTCTGTCACTTGCTGAATGTATATCTATGATGAAGTTAGAAGGTTTCCCATAGAATCATATCACATAGGGAAGAATTAAGGATATGAGTGTGATAGTCAATTTTATGTGTTAACTTAGCTAGGCCAAGGTGCCTAGATATTTGGCCAAACATTATTCTGGATGTTTCTGTGAAGGTGTTTTTGGATGATATTAAGATTTAAATCAGCAGATTCTGAGCAAAGCATCAGTTGAAGGCCTTAATGAAGCAAAGACTGAAATCTTCCAGAGCAAGAAGGAATTCTGCCAGCCGACTGCTTTTGGACTTGAACTGCAGCTCTTCCCTAGGTCTCCAGCCCACCCACCTACCCTGTAAGTTTGGAATTATACTTCCACAATTGTGTGAGCCAGTTCCTTAAAATAAACATCTCTCTATATATGTATACACACATTCTATTAGTTCTGTTTCTCTGGAGAACCCTGCCTAATACAATGAGTAAGGGATATTCTCAATCTGTAAGAAAGAAATCTTTCTAAGACCTGTGTAGTTGATGCCAGGGAGATACCTCAGGAAGAGAGAGAAAAGAAGAAAGACAAGATATGAGATTCAATTAGTCTGGATTTCCCCACAGTTGAAGTCAAACACCAGGAAATAGGAGTTGTAGAGTAACCTTTTTACATGCGGGGAATCCTGCTTCCTAGGGCAAAAGAGAAGAAATCGTGTATGTACAGTGCCCTATCCAACATGGTGTTGGGAAGTATATTAGCAATGTCTGGAGGGGAGGTGGGGTTGCTTGCCCAACAGCAAGAATAGGTCTGGAAGAGGCCTGGGAAAATTAAAAGGGAGACTAAAGATGCTTGAGGCTAAGCAGAGCTCATGATCATCAGCAACAAATACAACTATTCTCCTGAAAGAACAGATAGGTGGACATCAATACCAAACAATTAGGTCAACGGCCCATGCCAGTCACATGCCAACAAAGAGTTGCAGAAACTTGAAGACAGGCCATGGATCTATAAATATTCCCTGTGCCTTGCCCACACATCTACTCCCTGCCCTCCTACAGCCACTAGTTCCAGTTTCTTATACATCCTCCTAGAATTATTGTAAGTTTGAATAGGTACTTTTGTGTATAGCTATTTTTAAAACACTGTCTCTCTATATTTTAAAACTATATTTCAATGATTATACTTTAGAGAGATATACTTACTTTTTATTCTATACAGTTTTCTGCATTATACTTATTTAGTCATCTGGTAAAATTCTATTAATTCAAATAAAACTGCCTCAAATAGCCATCATCAAAAAGTCTAGAAACAATAAATGCTGGAGAGGGTGTGCAGAAAAGGGAACCCTCTTGCACTGTTGGTTGGAATGGAAATTGATACAGTCACTGTGGAGCACAGTATGGAGGTTCCTTAAAAAACTACAAATAGAACTACCATATGACCCAGCAATCCCACTACTGGGCACATACCCTGAGAAAACCATAATGCAAAAAGAGTCATGTACCACAATGTTCACTGCAGCTCTATTTACAATAGCCAGGACATAGAAGCAACCTAAGTGTTCATCAACAGATGAATGGATAAAGAAGAGGTGGCACATATACACAATAGAATATTACTCAGCCATAAAAAGAAACAAAATTGAGTTATTTGTAGAGAGGTGGATGGACCTAGAGTCTGTCATACAGAGTGAAGTCAGAAAGAGAAAAACATATACTGTATGTTAACACATATATATGGAATCTTAAAAAAAAAATGGTTCTGAAGAACCTCGGGGCAGGACAGAAATGAAGACGCAGAGAATGGACTTGAGGACACGGGGAGGGGGAAGGATAAGCTGGGACAAAGTGAGAGAGTGGCATGGCATATATTACCAAATGTAAAATAGCTAGCTAGTGGGAAGCAGCTGCATAGCACAGGGAGATCAGCTCGGTGCTTGGGGTGGGATAGGGAGGGTGGGAAGGAGACGCAGGAGGGAGGAGATATGGGGATATATGTATATGTATAGCTGATTCACTTTGTTATATAGCAGCAATTAACACACCACTGTAGGGCAATTATACTCCAATAAAGATGTTAAAAAAAAAACATAATGTAAGTTGAATTCCTATAGTTTAATACTATAGAGAATTAGAGGCTACATGTTTAAAAGCTAACTGGTTGCCAATGATCCTTGTTTTGTAAGCTTGTTCAGACACATGGTGCATTAAAAGGAACAAAAGTTTGAGAACTATTTGTGAAAACTCAAACTAACTGTAATTAAAATTAATGGAGAAACTATAAAAAATTAAAATATATATATTTAATTTAAAAAATAAAACTGCCTCATTTCTTTTTGAGGGTTGCAGTTTTATATAATATCAGTGTTCTATAATCCATTTAATCTCTTTATCCAAGTTTTTTCAATGGACTTTCAGGTTTTTGCAACATTTTTTCTATTATAAATTGATCAAATAATTATTTTTGCACATACATTACTCTACATATCTACATGTATAGGGAATTCTATTATTATTGGAATTTTTGACAGAATCAACTTTGCTTCAACATATATGTTTGTAATTGTTCCTTGAATCATTCTTATGATGGTTACTTTGTCAGGTAATTTTAACACCTCTGTAATCTCAGTGTTAGCTTTAGGGACTTTCTTTTTTCATTGAATTTGAGACCTTCCTGGTCCTTGGTATGATGCATTTCCTTTGGCTGAAACGTGAAGATTTGGGGTGTTATATTATGACAGTCTGGATCTAATTTTAAACCTTCTGTTGTAGCTGGCTTCCTCAGACATTGTTCTGGCTTGGGGGGAAAGCACTTGCCTGTCATGACTAGGGCTGGATTGAAACTCAAATTCTGCACTTGGCCTTCCTTGACACCTGAGGGGGAAGGTTCTATAGGTGGGGGGTGAGAGCTCCAGCTTCCCACTGTGCCTCCACTGATTCAACCCTGGTTGAGAGGGGTAAGAGTACCTCATTACCTCAGGCCAAGTGGCCTCCCCTGACACCACAAGGAGAAAGAAATGATGATCTATTTTCTACTGACTGGTAGTCAAAGTTCTAACTCCCACTAGGCTTCCTCTGATACCACCCCATCTGGGAAGGAGAGGTGAAAGGGTGCCTCATTAATTCTGGATGGGGGGAGTGAATTCCAGGTCCTCCTGTGGTCTCCTCTGTCACCAGAATTGGTGGCTCACTGGAGGCCCTATCTGGTGAGATGGAAGCTCTGACTCCCTACTGTCCTTCCCTGACACCATTGTAGCAGAGAGTTTGAGGCACCTTGGTACAGCATGACGAGGTTAGATCTCTTGACTCCCCATTCAGCTTTTGCTGCCATGGATGCAGGATTGGGGGTATAACTTTTGCTGTGATATCTGGTTACAGTACAGTGAATATTTTCTAAAAGCGTTCTGTCTTCCTAGGCTTCCCTTTTGTTGATCCTTTGATCAGAGATGGCAGGCCTTTGCTGGGGCTTATTTTTTGTTGTACCTGTTGGCAGTCCTAGGTTGCCAGCTTTTCCATCTCCAATCTTAGATATATGAGGCAAAAAGAAAATCCAGGAACTTACAACTGTGTCATTCTTTGTGTCCTGAAGTCCCTACCAGTTGGCCTCCTTCCCTACATTTTTAAGGGTTTTCATATGTTTCTTTTATGAACAATATTCAGGATTTCTAGTTGCACTTAATGGGAGAAAGGGGAAAAAAGATGCCTACTCCATATTCCCAGAAGCAGAAATTTTCATTTATTAGCTCTCAACCCTTTGTCCTATTTTCTTGTGTGTTTTAAGGATAATAATATGAAGTTCTATAATTTTTATTGAACAGGTGCATAATATACTCTAGGATGAGTCAAGTGTAGCCTACAATAGCTACTCAATGTATACTTAACAGCTGAGCATTTCTAAAGGTCCACTGGATGACTGGGGCCTTTTTTTTTTTTTCTGGACATGTAAGACAATGGTGAGAGTACTTAAGAAAAGGCTTCATAAAACAGTCCTCAGCTGTGTTTAGTGTTTTGGTAGCTTTAATGATTTTTTATGGAATTTTACCTTAATGTCACTTAAGAGTGTTACCTCCCATATCTTACACATTACATTAAATGACAACCAATGTGTAAAAAGATTTAAAATATTCTTAATCAGAAAACACTATTTTAAGATTTTAAAAATTACAAATGAAAATATTCCTAACCTGACTTCCTGACCTCATAATTCCAGAAGACTGAATGGAGTAAAACCAAATACATAAAATAAGATGAATATGGGATACAAATTTCTTAACCATATCATACCAAAGTGTAAAGAGTTTATTGTTAAAGGTAGGATTGAAGTCAAAATTTATCACTTGCAGTCTCAGGTAAATAAAAACTTAGCCTGTTTGAGCAGTTATACCTCTATAAAGTGGGAGTCATAATATCTTCCTTGAAATATTGCTGTGAGGATTTCAAACAATATTTAGCAATGTGTGTTTTGGTGACATTCCTTTGGGATTTCTTAGTTCTGGGAGTATATCACTGTGTTCAAATTCCTCATTTACTTATCCCTCTCCCACAACTTGAGGAAACGAATAACTGCCTTTGTGACTGATGAATGGATTAAATAGTTAATATAGGCCTTAAGTAATTCTTCAATTTTCCTCTGTATTGCTGGAATCATGAAACTGGAAGAAATTAATTTTGTAGTTTTTAAAAGAAGAAATCCCCTTATCTTCAATCTCCTTCATAATATCACATTGTTTGGGGGTTACTATCTATGATATCCACATATATTGGCTATCTCCAAAAGGGAACGTGTCCTCTATATCTTCTTTCTGGCCTATTTTAACAGCAGGTATAGCTAATGAACATTAGGCAAGGAGCAACTATCTTTGTACAATGATCAAATAAACAAAGTTTTTATAACCTTAGCCCCTATATTGAAAAATAGTTTTTATTATGTTTCTCCAAAAATGGTAAAATAAAAGTTTTGCAATGTGCAGCTATGTTCTGGATCCATACATTTTACACTATATGTAGGTATGACTCAGTTTATGCTTTTTAGATATTTTCTCTAAAAGTAATATGTTTATGCAGGTGTGTGTGCATGTCGTTGAAAACTACTTTAGTAACTTTAAAGATGTTTCCAGTTGAAAGAACATAAGCAGAAAAATATTTCAAAAATATGAATAAAATCGCTTGCAAGTAAGTTTATGCAGACTCATGATTTTTTTTTAATTTTAAAGTGCATCTTTAATATCACAATCATTTGAGTACTTCAAAGAAACTGCAAAAAAAATTTTAATTTTTAACATAATCTACCTGGTTTAGCTGATAGAAACATGAATCTAGAAGCTATTCAAATTATTTTTAATGAAGAGATTTAAATGCTAGCCTTAAATTCTTAATAAAGTGATTCTTACATCACATTTTGAACACTTACAAGCTTTACTACCTTTTGTTACTAATCATGTGGACTATAACTTAAAAGTATAAATTATATTGAAAAGTTAAGTGGCACGAATGAGAAAACCTCTGTTTCAGTGTTAGCTGTGCCTATAGATGATTTTCTTTACCTTGGACTCATCCTTTTTTTAAAACAGCTTTATTGAGGTATAATTGATACATCAAAACAAAACAAAAATCCCTTCACATCCCCTCTGTAAAATGTCTTTGGTTCCCTCAAATTTTTATAAGCATAAATTTTCAAGATGTTTTCTAACTCCAAATTATAATTTTCTGTGAAGGACTAAATTATATTCTTTGATATGTTATAATAAATATATTCTAAATCAACCTACATAATATAAATTTCTGCAAGTATTTATTTACAGCGATTTCTCTCTCCAGAACATACACCCAGCTTTCAAAGATATTAACAACCTGGGCCCCCAGAAGACAGATAGATTGCAAGTATCTTGTTCCAAGAAAGAAATTAATGTGATATTCAGACTGATATTTGAAAATTATGATTGAACATATTGAGAAAGTGTAAATGGAGGTGCAGAGTAATTAAGTCATATCTCAAACACATTCTGTTCATGTGGCGACATTAGTTACTGACTGTATTATCAGGACATAACACATTTACGGTAATACCAGGGCACCATTTATTATGAAATCCACACTGTGACTGATAGTATCCAACAATATTAGAAACTGGAATGATTTTTTTAATGCACATTTATTTGGTGCAATAAAGATATTTGTTTTGTTGCCATGATTGAGGTATATATTCTTTTTTCTCTTGTGTTTTTTGTTAATGTGTCTTACTTTGGTGATTATCTTAAGTACTTTGCAATGTGCTGCCTTGTTAAACATTTTTAATTAACTGTCCAAAAACCTTGCCAGAATAATATATTAATAACTCAAGTCACACAAAATTAATATATTCAGTGCCTCTGTAATATATAGTATACCTTAACAAGTGCTCCATGTCAAGTTATTGAAAATTAATTAAATCTTGCTAAAGGAATGCAAAAAAGTCAACTAGAAGACTAATTGAAATCATTATAAACTTTTTGTGTAAACATACATATGATTGGATAAGGAGGACATCTTGTAAATTTGATTAATTATCAAATCAATGATTCTTAACATTTATATTTGTAATATCAAAGACATCACTGTTAGTTATGCACTAAATCAAGTTTTCTGAGTACTTGAAATCATACTTTCTTGATATTTTTCAGTTAACTTTTTTTAGACATTCAAAAATGTTGTTTATATCATCATTGTTGTTAAGAAGTTTGAATTAGATGGCAGAACTAATTTTTACAACGACCTATCATTTCTCCCCTTTCTGAAATCCTATCTCTTTTACAGCTCCACAGTTATCATGTGTTCTAGTCAAAATATATATGCCTGCACCATATCGTCCCATTTTTCTGCAAGGTTAATATTGCATCCTTTGACATAAACACTTAAAGCAGTTTAGTTAATGCATTTGTTATAACTTGATGCCTATATAAAATTTAAATGCATATATTTTTAGATAACGTTTATTGACTAAGGCTAGAACCACTGAAAGGCCTGTGAGAGAGATGTCTCAAATAGGAGAACCCAAAAATGCTCCTCAACAATTAAGAAAAACTAGCCTTTTTTGAATTTATCCCTATGTGGCAAGTACTAGGCTAAGTGCTTTAGGAGAAAAATAATCCTATTTAATCTTTATGTAACTCCTATGGGGTTTATGCTACTATAACTATTAATAAATGTGAATATATACATGCAGAAATTCAGCCTCAGAGAATTAGGTTACTCTCTTACTTAGTAAATGATAGATTTCGAGATTTGAACCAATGTAGGCAGAGCACAAAGATAACTGTAATTTCAGTAACTATGCATAATTCTCCAAGTAAAACTAGATTGAAAACAACTTACTCTAAGGACAGTCCTATTTCCTGATGGCTAATAGACTGATAGGTGTTAAGCAGAAATTTTTGTTTGTTTGTTTTTTGCGGTACGCGGGCCTCTCACCGCCGCGGCCTCTTCCGCCGCGGAGCACAGGCTCCGGACGCGCAGGCCCAGAGGCCATGGCCCACGGGACCAGCCGCTCCGCGGCACGCGGGACCCTCCCGGACCGGGGCACGAACCCGCGCCCCCTTTCGCCGGCAGGCGGACCCCCAACCACTGCGCCACCAGGGAAGCGTGTTAAGCAGAAATTTAATAACAGTCAAGCTATGGCTACCTGTGAATAACATTACAAATTTTGTCTTTATGGGTTCTTTTTTTCTTTCCAATAATTGTCCATGTTAAGTTGAAGAATATATTTTAAACTAAACTGGAAATAGTCAATGGGAAATCTTGGGGATAGAAACTCTATGCAAGTTAATAGGAAAATTTATTTAGAAACAGTAGATAAACATAGAGTGAGATCAGGTCGGGCACTTGTACCCATATTCACCAATTTATTCACTGTCAGAAGATTATGTTGACATCATGTAAACCTGTCACTAAACAATGCATATACTATGTAGTGTCTGTCTTCTTCAAATGAATGTCTGTATACATTTTATACTTTAAATATCAGGAGTTCACCTTTCACATTTCCTCATAAAACTTTCACAATGAATGTTTAACATACTTTCTTGTTGCTATTTTTATAATCTAGTCAAAGGGAATATTTTGAAACAAACACTACAAGAATATGGTATTAGGTTTTATATTATTTTATTTTTATTTGTATATCTATTTAGAGTTATGAATTGCCATGTGTCTAGACATTGCTAGATACTGGAAAAAATGAGAGTCACAGAAAACATAAAATTAACGCATAAATGTGTATAAAAATGAAAAATTTTTTTTTATATTTCCACTCTAGGTAGCTTAAGAGGGAATTTGTTTCAGAATATTAAATATTAATTGGATATTACTGTAGGATATTAAAAGGCTTAAGAAATCAGTGAGAGGGCTGAAGAATGAGATGCTAGGTTGAGTTTTAGAAACAACTACACAAATCACTCCAGGAAACCAGTATGTCAAGGAAGTTTCTTTTAAGATTATAAATTTGTAAATCCTAGAACCACATTTACATTATCACCAGGAACTACCAAAAATCAAAATCCACCATGATTAGGAATTCACATATTCACACGCCTATAGATGTTCGGGATACCACTACTGAAAAACTTATAGTTTTGCTCTTGTCTCCAGAACCACATCGTACCTACTAAAACCTCAGCAAAACTGGTGTTTGTACCCTGTTTGTCTGCTTTCATGGAGCCAGTTACTGAACTATGGCACAACTTGTTGTGTTGCGTAAAACAGCAAATGCCTCAATATCTGTATTTGCCAGGTGAAGTAGCAAAAGAAGCCGCCATATGGCCTCCATCTCACTTCTGTCTTCCAATGCCTTGTGTGTGCACATGATCTGCCAAGTCTAAATCACTTCTAGAAATCTGAGCCAAATAAGTTTGGAAAATGCAGTTTTTACCTTTCCAGCCTCTGTATTATAGGAAAGCAAACTGGAGGAGGCTGGAATGGATATTGAATGGATAGCATGGGACATACGTTCTCTGTTATTAAAAATGGGTTATATGTAACAATAACTTTATCATTTAGGTGCTAATATCTTTCAAATCCGTATTTCTCATCTATTTTTGTTTTTCCAAGCTCCCAGTCTTTGCCTCTGTAACAGAGTGTTGTCAGCTGACACGAAACAAAATACCACGTTAAAGCTGACTTAAATTATGTAGACGCATTATTACCTCGCAAAAAAAGAGCAGTTTCAATGTTAGTGAAGTAGTTCAAACTTTTTATCAAAATCCTGAGTGCTTCCTTCTTTATGCTCCATCATCTCATCATCGAGTTTGATTCTGAGGCTTGCCCCTCATAAGCGGAAGACCCAAGATGCATGTTGACATAGAGCTTGTTGCAAAGACAGAAATCGGGGGCAGCTTCTCCTCACCTGATTCTTTATTTAGAGGGAGGAAAGTCTTCCTCTGAAACCCAGCAGCTCGCATTTGTTACAACTGAGTGAAATGCCAGGGTATTCTTAAAGAAACACTTGGAAAGCTACTACTACTAAATTTCTGCAGGAAAGAAAGACTTTACCCGCAAGTGAGAAGGGCTTAGGAGTTTTAAGCAGGTATCTCCAAATCCACCAACCAGGTCTGATTTAATTCTCTTCCTTCTGCACCACACCTGCTCCTTTTCTTTATTATCTGTTTCCATGAGTGTTATCCTCCTCTCTTCAGTCTAAGTCATTTGCTCTACTACCTAAATTGAATTGGTTACCAAGTTCCATTTTGATTCTAATACTACATCTTAAATCCATTCCCTTCTTTTTATTTTCAGTGCCTCAGCTGTAGGCACTGAACCTCATCACTACATTTTTACAAAAATGTCCTACTCAGTCCCCATACAAGGGTCCTAATTCTCTTCAATGCCAGAATGATTTTATGAAAGGCAAATTTCATTGTATCAACATTATTCCCCTACTTAAAGTTATTACTGGCTCCTTCTGGCTTTTAGCATGAAATACAGTTTAGCAATAACTTAGCATACAGTCCTTTATCTGGTTATTGCTAACTCTAGAACTTCATATCTTGTTGTTTTACCAAATGCAATTCAAACTTCAGCCATATGGGATTTAATAATACTGCCTATATTTTTCACCTCTATGGTTCTGAACATATTAATCACTCTTTATAAAACCTCTCTTCCCTGCTATCTTTCTTCTCTAATGTTATTTGTCATCTAAGGCTCAACTAAATGCTCCTCCAAGAATTAGTTCCTGACCTACAAATAAAAATTAGGCACCCTGTTTTTCCACTGCATCCTAGGCCTGTATTAGTCATATAATTTATGATAGTCTCATGTAATTTTTATCTAAGTCTTCAGTATCTTTTTTTTTTTAATTTATTTACTTATTTAATATTTATTTTTGGTTGTGTTGGGTCTTCGTTTCTGTGTGAGGGCTTTCTCTAGCTGCGGCAAGCGGGGTCCACTCCTCATCGTGGTGCGCAGGCCTCTCACTGTCGTGGCCTCTCTTGTTGAGGAGCACAAGCTCCAGACGCACAGGCTCAGTAGTTGTGGCTCATGGGCCTAGTTGCTCCGCGGCATGTGGGATCTTCCCAGACCAGGGTTCGAACCCATGTCCCCTGCATTGGCAGGTAGATTCTCAACCACTGCGCCACCAGGGAAGCCCTTCAGTATCATTGAGTAACCATTTTGGGAATTAGAATGGTATGTTTTTCTTATCCATGAAACCCTAATAAGTTAATTCAAAAAGTGTTTGTTGAGTGGCTACTCTATAGCACGCAATGTACCAGGTATGAAAAATTAAAAGAAGTGGCTCCTGTTTTCAAGGACTTAAAACAATACAAAGTGGAATTTAATACAGAAAGTCTCTCTCTCCCATAGCACTAATCAAAACTTACCTCTGACAGACTGCACATTAATATTCACAAAGAGCACGTCTCCTTTGCTTAACCCTGTATACCCACTGTCCACAGAATGCCTAGTCCATAGAAATCTCTGATTTTTAAAAATATTTAAAACAGCTTTTTGAGATATAATTGGCACAAATAAACTGTGTATAATTAAAATGTACAATTTGATAAGTTTTGATGTGTGTACCATGAAATCATCATTAGAATCAAGATAATGAACATATCTATCACTCAAAATGTATCTCTTCCCCCCCCAAAAAAAAGTATCCTTATGCCACTTTGTAATCGTTTCTTCCCACATGCACCCACACCTTGTCAATGCCCCACTACCACACATTTGTGTTCTGTCAATGTTAATTAGCTCACATTTTCTAGAATTTTAATAAATGTGATCATATAATATGGACTCTTTTATGTCTCTGCTTTATTACACACAGCATAATTATTTTAAAATAGTTCTTTTTACTGTCAAATAGTATTCTATTTGTGAATTTACCATAATTGTTTACCTAGCCTTCCATTAACAGACATTTGGGCTATTTCCAGTTTTTGGTTATTACAAATAAAGCTGCTATGAACATTCATGTACCAGTATTGGCATGGACAAATGCTTTGTTCTTTCTTGGATAAGTACCTTGAGTGGAATGGCTAAGCCATATGCAGGCATAAGTTTAACTTCTAAAGAAATTGTCAAACTATTTTCCAAAGCCATCATATCATTTTATATTCTCACCAACAATGTATAGGAATTCCATTTTCTCCATGTCCTTGCAATATTTGATATGTTCAGACTTTAATTTTAAATATTCTTAGAGGTGGGTAGTGGTATATCATCATGGTTTTAACTTTCATTTTTCTAATTACTAATGATGTTGAGCATTTTCCATGTGCTTATTTGCCATCAGTATATCCTCTCTAGTGAATTATCTGTTCGAGCCTTTTGTCCATCTTTTTATTGGGTTTATTGTTTTCTTACTGTTGCATGTAGAGAGTTTTTTAAAATATATTTTGGATATAAGTCCTTTGTTGGATATGTGACTTGAAAATGTTTTCTTTCTAGCTTTGAAGTTTTAAATAAAGTCAAAATAAATTAAAACAACATTTTTTGTTTTTCCAAGTGGAATCCCACTTCTCACCAAAATGAAGTACCAGAGACCAGATTTGTTCTCCTATGTGAAATGGTAAAAAGAAAAGCAAAGGAAATGAAAAAAAAAAAACAAAACACAAAATAATGAGGCAAGCGCTTCAAGAGAGCATTAGTAAATGCCTTGAACAACATTTCAAGTAAAAAAATAAATTAGATGAACCCTATGATTGTCTAGCTTACTGCTATAGAGGAGTTTCTAGGCCACAGACCAGAGAAGAAGAACCAGGTAGAGACCAGCAGATTCCATGAACTGAGCAGAGAGATGAGAGGGCAGGATGAACCAAGAAACTAGAACTAAGAGAACTGGAGAGGAGAGACCTTCAAACTCTGGAGATCTGTAAAGGCTCCCTTTTGAATATTTTGCTGAAGGTTCATCAGCATGTCCATTTGAGGAAACTTATCAAAGCCAGGGGGAAAAAATAAACAAACACGCAAAACAAATGGAGCAGAAGCTGGTTCTCATACAGGACTGGAAAATCTCATAATTAGGTGGATGATACACGTTTCATATATATATAAATTTATATATTTATATATATAAATTATTCATATATATATGAATAATTAGTCCTAGATTGAGCACTATTCCTATCCCACATAAAATGTCTTAGAAACAAAGCCAGGAATGATCAAAATGTTTCTCAGTAACTTAACTGTATCCAAAAACAAAGCTCAAGAATATTTACAGGAATACAAATATACCCAATATCCAGCAGGTAGAATGTCTCACATCCAATAAAAAATAACAGCCATGCAAAAATACAGGAAAATATGATATATAATGAGGATAAAAATCAATCAATTGAAACCAATCTAGAAGCGATATGTGTCAAAACTGGAGAAAAAGAGAATTTAAAGTATTTATTATAACTGTGTTCCACATGTTTTCCAAAGTTAAAAATGAAATTTACAATTTTTAAGATGAGAAATACACTGGGTGGGATTAAGAGCAAATTAGACACTGTGAAAAAAAGAATTAGTTGACTTGTGGATGTAACAACAGAAACCATCTGAAAATGAGGGGGAAAAAGAAGAAAAGAAAAATAATGAACAGAGAATCAGTGATCTGTTGGAAAATTTCAAGCATTCTAATATATTTGAATTTGGAGTTTCCAAAGGATAGGAAAGACAAAAGAGTCAGAAAAAATATTTGAAAAGAATGCGGACCAAATATTTTATAAATGTGAAAAAACAAAACCTAAAAACCCACAATAAGGGCTTCCCTGGTGGCGCAGTGGTTGAGAGTCCGCCTGCCGATGCAGGGGACACGGGTTCGTGCCCCCGTCCAGGAAGATCCCACATGCCGCAGAGCGGCTAGGCCCATGAGCCATGGCCGCTGAGCCTGCGCGTCTGGAGCCTGTGCTCCGCAATGGGAGAGGCCACAACAGTGAGAGGTCCACGTACCGCCAAAAAAAAAAAAAAAAAAAAACCCACAATAAGCTCAACATACTCCAAGTACAAACAACATGAAAGAAACTATAATAAAGCACATGGTCATAAAATTCCTCAAAACCAATTCTAAAGAAGAAATTGTATAAGGAGTATGAAGAACAAAAATACATTCTGAACAGAGGGATGGCTACAGATTTATCATTGGAAACAATACAACTGAAAAGTGGGTACTACAGTATCTTTAAGGTATCAAGAAACTATCAACCCAGAATCCTATACCCAGTAATATGCCTTCAAAATAAAGTTAAAATAGAGATTTTCTTTAAGACATATAAAAGCTGAAAAAGTCATCACCAGCAGACCCACCATATAGGAGTTCTTTGGGAAAAGGAAAGTGATCCGGATTAAAATTTAAATCATAAGAAATTAAAATTTTTCTTGTCTACAAAAAAAAAATTGAAGAGTACCAGAAATGGTAACTTCATGGGTAAATATACAAGATGATTTTTTATTAATCTTCTTAAAATTCCATTGTATGTGGACATATGTATGTATATACACACACACACACACATACACACACACACACACACAAAATGGAATATTACTCAGCCATTAAAAAGAATAAAATATTGCCATTTGCTGCAACATGGATTGACCTAGAGAATATCATACTAAGTGAAGTAAGTCAGACAGAGAAAGACAAATAAATACATGATATCACTTATAAATGAAATCTAAAAAAAATAATACAAATGAACTTATTTACAAAACAGAAACAGACTCACAGACATAGAAGACAAACTTATGGTTACCAAAGGGGAAAGGGAGGGGGGAGGGATAAATTAGGAGTATGGGATTAGCAGATACCTACTACTATACATAAAATAGGTAAGCATTAAGGATTTCCTATATAACACAGGGAACTATATTCAATATCTTGTAATAACCTATAATGGGAAATAATCTGAAAAAATATATATAACTGAATCACTTTCCTGTATACCTAAAACTAACACAATATTGTAAATCAACTATACTTCAATAAAAAATGTTATTACAAGATAATGTATTTCCTCATGCTATAAAATATATCCTTGTTGCTTATCTATTTTATACATAGCAGTTTGTTATTTCTTAAACTCATATGCCTATATTGCCCCTCCCGCCATCCCTCTCCCCACTGATAAACACTGATTTGTTATGTTTCTGTTTTCTGTTTCGCTATATAATATATTCATGTTTTACTTCTTAGATTCCACATATAAGTGATATCATACAGTATTGATCTTTCTCTGTCTGACTTATATTACTAAGCATAATATTCCCTATGCCCATACACATGCTGCAAATGGCAGAATTTCATTCTTAGTTTTACTGCTAAGTACTATTCCATTGTACACATAGAGCACATCTTCTTTATCCATTCATCTGTTGATGGACACTTGGGTTGCTTCCATACCTTGGCTATTATAAAGAATGTTGCTATGAACACTGGGATACATGTATCTTTCAAATTAGTATTTTTATTTTTTCAAAATATATACCAATGAGTGGAATTACTGAATCATATGGTATTTCTATTTTTAGTTTTTTGAGGAACCTCCATAGCAGCTGTGCCAATTTACATTTCCACCAATAGGATACAAGCGTTCACTTTTCTCCACATCCTCTCCAATATTTGTTATTTGTATTGATGATAGCCATTCTGACAAGTGTGAAGTGACACCACATTGTGGTTTTGATTTGCACTTCTCTGATGATTAGTGATGTTGAATAACTTTTCATGTGCTTGCTAGCCATCTATATATCCCCTTTGGAAAATGTCTATTCAGGTATTCTGCCCATTTTTTAAGTGAGTTGGTTTTGTTGTTTGTTTGTTTCTGATATTGAGTTGTATGAGCTGTTTATAGACTTTGTTTATTAACTCTTGTCAGTCATATTATTTTCAAATATTTTCTCCCATTCTGTGGGTTCTCTTTTTGTTTTGTTGATGGTTTCTTTTGCTGTATAAAAGCTTTGAAATTTAATTAGTTCTCACTTGTTTATTTTTGCTTTGTTTACTTTGCCTTAGGAGTCATTCAAAAAATATCACTATAGTTTATGTCAAAAAGTATTCTATGCCCTCCTCTAGGAGTTTTATGGTTTCAGATCTTAAATTTGGGTCTTTAATCCATTTGAGTTTTCATATGTTGTGTAAGGAAATGTTCTAATCTCATTATTTTACACTTATATGTCCAGTTTCCCCTGCACCACTTAAGAGACTGTCTTTTCTCCACTGTATATTCTTGCCTCCTTTGTTGTAGATTAATTGACTATAGGTGTGTGGGTTGATTTCTGGGTTCTCTATTCAGTTCCATTGATCTAAGTGTTTGCTTTTGTGCCAGTACCATGCTGTTTTGATGACTACAGCTTTGTAGTATAGTCTGAGGTCTGGGAAGGTGATAGCTTGACCTGTTTTTTGTTTGTTTGTTTTCCTCAAGATTGCTTTGGCAATTCAGGGTCTTTTGTGGTTCCATATAAATTTTAGGATTATTTGCTCTAGTTCTGTGTCATGGTTATTTTGATAGGGATTGCATTAAATCTGTAGATTGCTTTGATTGATATGGCCATTTTAACAATTCTTCCAATCCAAAAGCACATTATAACTTTCCATTTCTTTGTATCATCTTCAATTTTCTTCATCAGTGTTTCACAGTTTTCAGAGTATAGGTTTTCATCTCCTTGGTTAAGTTTGTTCCTAGGCATTTTACTCTTTTTGATGTGATTTTAAACAGAACTTTTTTTTTTTTTTTACTTTCCCTTTCTGCTATTTCATTATTAGTGTATAGAAAAACAACAGGTGTCTGTATATTAATCTTGTATCTTGCAAACTTTCTGAAGTCATTTATTCTAATAGTTTTTGGGTGGAGACTTTAGAGTTTTCTATATGAAGTATCATGTCATCTGCAAAAAGTGACAGTTTTACTGCTTCCCTTTCAATTTGGATGCCTTTTATTTCTTTTTCTTGTCTGATTGCTGTGGCTAGAACTTCCAATACTATGTTGAATACAAATGATGATAGTGGGCATCCTTGTCTTGTTCCTGAATTTAAAGGAAAGGCTTTCAGCTTTTCACCATTGAGTATGATATTAACTGTGGGATTTTCATAAATAGCCTTTATTATGTTGAGATATGTTCCTTTTATAACAACTTTGATGAGAGTTTTTATTATGAATGGATGTTGAATATTGTCAAATGCTTTTCTGCATCTATTGAGATGCTTGTGATTTTTGTCCTTTTGTCAATGTGGTGAATCATATTGATTGATTTGTGAATATTGAACTATCCATGTGTCCCTGGAATAAATCCAACTTGATCATGGTGTAGGATCCTTTTTATATATTGTTAGATTTGGTTTGGTCATATTTTGTTGAGGATTTTTGCACCTGTAGTCATCAGAGATATTGACCTATAACTTTCCTTTTTTTTTTTTTTCTTTTGGTAGTGTATTTGTCTGGTTTTGGTATCAGAGTAATGGTGCCTCATAGAATGAATTTGGAAGTGTTCCCTCCTCTTTGAGTTTTTGGAATAGGTTGAGAAGGATAGGCATTAGCTCTTCTTTCTATGTTTGGTAGAGTTTCACTGTGAAGCTATCTGATCCTGGACTTCTGTTTGCTGGGAGTTTTTTTGTTTTTGTTTTTTTAAATCACAAATTGAATTTCACTAATAGTAATCAGTTAGTTCAAATTGTCTATTTCTTCTTCATTCAGTTTTGGTAGGTTGTATGTTTCTAGAAATTTGTCCATTTCTTCTAGGTTGTCCAGTTTGTTGGCATATAACTGTTCATAGTATGATTTTTTTATATCTCATGATTTTTTGTATCTCTGTGGTATCAATTGTTATGTCTCCTTTCATTTCTTATTTTATTTGGGTCCTCTCTCTTTTCTTCTTGGTAAGCCTGGCTAAATGTTTATCAATTTTGTTGGTCTTTTCAAGAACAAACTCTTGGTTTTGTTGATCTTTCCTATTGTTTTTCTGATCTCTATTTTATTCATTTCCTCCTCCTCTTGTAATTTTGAGCTTTGTTTTTCCTTCTTTGTCTAATTCCTTTAGGTGGTAGGTTGGGTAATTTATTTGAGAATTTTCTTGATCCTTGATTCTGTATCACTATAAACTTTCCTCCTAGAACTGCTTTTCTGCATCTCATGACTTTGGAGTGTTGTTTCCATTTTTATTTGCCTGGAGGTATTTTCTGATTTCCTCTTTGATTTCTTCATCAACCTACTGTTTTTTCAGTAGCATGTTGCTTAGTCTTCATGTATTTGTTCTTTTCCTATTTTCCTTTCTGTGATTGATTTCTTGTTTCATATTACTGTGGTTGGAAAACATGCTGGATATAATTTATATCCTCTTATATTTGTTGGTATTTGTGTTGTGGTCTAGCGTGTGATCTATCCTAAAGAACATTTTATGTCACTTAAAAAGAATGTGTATTCTGCTGTTTGGGGATGTAATGTCATGCAGATATCTATTAACTCCAGCTATTCATCTATTATGTCATTTAAGACCAGTGGCTGGGCATGCACCTAGGTGGTCACGGGAAACCTGACAGTCGCTAGAGCAGACCTCTCTTTGCCCTGCCTTGGGAGCAAACTAGCACATGTGTGCTCCTCAGGAGCAGAGTCCAGGCTTCCCACAGCTCTCCTGTTAGTCCCATCAGTCCTCCAACCGGCCAAGGGGGCTCATCACCACCATATTGGACCCCAGGACTAGAGCACACAGTCTGTGGTTCTCACTGCTCAGTCCCCAGGGTGGGTGTCTGCCTGTGTATTTTTCCTTTTCCTCTAAGCCCCCTTCCAGGGACACAGGGTCCAACCCTATTACTGTTCTTCCCTTCCTACCCTATTATGTGTACATCTTTATTACAGTCTGGGTTGTACAGAAGTCCTTCTGCCATTTTCCAGTTCGTTTTTAATGAGAATTGTTCCACATGTAAATATATTTTTGATGTGTTCCTGGGTGTAGGTGAGCTCCACATCATCTTACTCCATCATCTTGATCTATCTCCCCCCACATACAACTAACTATTTTACAAAGAACGAAATGTCTCAAATCAATGATTTAACCAGAAACTAGGTAAAGATGAACAAATTAAAACCAAAGTAAGCAGAAGAAAGAAAGTAATAAAGATCAGAGCAAATATAAATAAAATGGAAAAATAACAATAGAGAAAATCAATAAAACCATAAGATAGTTCTTGAGAATATTAATAAAATTGATGACTCTCAAGCCAAAATGATCAAAGAAAAAAAAGAACAATATTTAATAATATCAGGAATAAGAAAGGTAATACAACTACTGATTCTATAGATATTAAAAGGATAATAAGGGGCTTCCCTGGTGGTGCAGTGATTGAGAGTCCGCCTGCCAATGCAGGGGACACGGGTTCGTGCCCCGGTCCAGGAAGATCCCACATGTCGCAGAGCGGCTGGGCCCGTGAGCCATGGCCACTGAGCCTGCACGTCTGGAGACTGTGCTCTGCAATGGGAGAGGCCACAACAGTGAGAGGCCCGTGTACCGAAAAAAAAAAAAAAGGATAATAAGGAGATATGAACAAATTTAGGTCAGTAAATCTGATCACATATGTAAAGAAGGAAAAGATAAATGAGTACTTTAACTTTCAAGAACTTTATATTACCTCATTTACGCTTTTTTATCTCTGGAAAGAAAAGGGTTAACTTCAGCTTATAACCCACTATCCACTCCTTTTCTACATGAGAGACACCTAATGATCTTGACCAGACATGTTAATATCATTTGTGGGAAGGACAGGGAGGCCCCTATCTAAAAATGCTTTTTAGCAAGATATATCTGGTCTGTCTAGATCACTTATTACAAATAAACCTATATATTTTATGGTTTTTGCATAGCTAGCTGGGAAATGAGAAGTAAAATATATTGTTCTATATATGTAACAAATGAATTAGAGACACAGGACTCCCCAATACAAAAGGGCTTCCTTTGTAGACAGTGTTCCTGCACAGTGTTTACAATATGTCTCTTCATCTGAATCCAAAAACAACCTGTAATATAGGAGGAAGGGACATTTTTTGGAAAACTGTGTTTGATGGATGGGGCTTCTACAGAAAATTTTTATAACTGTATTTGGTTCTATCTTGTATACTTGAAATCATTAGTAAAGTTTGATATGGGGTAAGAAGTATAACTTGCATAAATCAACTTGATAACTCAATCCTTTGTATCAATATTAACACGACTTCACTTTGCCTACTATAGTTTTAATGTGCAGAATATATTGACAAATCTTCAGTATTGATTGCGTATAACCTGAGATAGAAGAGCATCTACTTTTTTGCTCAGTGTGATAGATGCTAGACATCCATATATGTACAGATGTTAGACATCCATATATGTACAGACACAATTTAACCTATAATATAAAAATATATAATATAAACATTTTATAGTATTTTGCATATAATTTACAACAATGTCTTTACACAGAGTAATGTTTTATACTCTGATATATATGACACTAACATATTTAATATGGTTAAAATTTTATATATATAAAAATTTCTAACCTTATAATTATTTCTGTATTAAGTAATTTATACTTAGCACACTAGCTGTCTAAACTTACTATTATTCTGTGGTACTTGTTTTAGTGTACGAGGAATTCTTTTCTCTCTTTTTTCCCCCATGCCCTTTTAATAGAAAGTTCCAATACCTGGGATTCTAGGAATTTTCTGTCATTTTGGTTCAATGCTATTCTGGATTCAGATGTAACAGTGTGAAGTTTGATGCTGTTTGAAGAAGCTGGGGTTCGTCTTGTGTGATGCTTTGAAAATGAGAAGAAAGGGCTTTCCTATATTTGGAAGTGTCCTGGCGATGAGCAAAGGTTAAGGAAAATCACTGCAGAATGCTGTTTGTTCAATTTGAAAAGCAGTCTGCTACTTTACGGGCCATTTTTATTCTTTGACTAGCTTCCCTGGAGAGATTCAGATAAAGAGGTTTGAAATATACCAGGCTGAAAGGCTGAATATGTCAAGAGTATGGATCACTGAAGCAAGTTCTTCATCTTGCAGCTTAATTTTCTGTCTGGAGCACTTAACAAATGAATGGAGACATTCGTGGTTACTGCTGATGCCTCAGATTTCAGGAACATCAATGAGTCTCCAAGGGGTTCAAAATATTTCACCACATTGAACATCAGTGGGGAAGCTTCTCTTTAGCAGAACCCATGCTACAAACCTTACCAAATTTCCAAATTTCTCCTTTCAATAATATATACTTTGTTACACTATACAGCATGGGCCAAGGTAAAAAAAAATTGTAAACAGATTTTGTTTATTATTTTATGTCACAGGGAAAAAAGCAGTTTCCCTGTGGCATAAATAACTGTGCTTTAAAATAGGCAATACTGAGCAGTGTATCCTTTGAATATTTCTACTTCTATATTATTTTATGTCATTAATCCTCCTGTGGTTTCAAGCAGAAAGCATAAATGCTGAACTCTGTGGTGCTTTGCATTTGAGGTGCTTCGGTAAATATGTGCTATAATTATGTAAAGATTCAAAATTCTTCTTATGCAAATTTTATTGACTGACAAATGAATGTACTTTCCAACTCTACCAGAAAGACCCTGGAATGGATAGTGAATTTGAAGTTCAATGTAAGAAATTAAAAGAATATTTCTAGGAGCTTGCTATTTGAGAAAAAACTTTTGGCTTGCTACAGGGCCCCAGGACACCAGGTGACCATGTGACCTAAGCTGCCTCACTTGAATAAGATTTATCTAGTAAACCTCACCCAAGGTTAGGTTTGCCCATCAGGCCTCTGTCATCATGCAGGGACAGGAATGGGTCCAAGCATATCCCAAAGGCACAAATAAAGTAAAATCCAACTTCTCTCACACTCCGTACACATCTATATCTTCAGGCCATAAATATGACTCCATGGAGAGATTTCTATACCAGTTCAAAGAGGAGGAAATAGTTTAAGCCTGGCTTGCCAATTATTTTGCATGATAACTGCAACGAGCTATAAATGAACTGCTGCAGCAATGCCTTTCCCATCTAGGAATGTCTCTTGAGGACAGTGGAGAGAGCCAATCTTCCACATAGCCATTTTGCCCACTTATCCTATAAAGATGGATTGCTTATCAAGAGGATATATTATGGTTTAAGCTTGGTGTCTAAGGTTTTGACAAGATGAGCCAAATAGTGAGGGACTTGGAAAGAACAAGATTGGACTTTGATGACAAGGAGGTTTTAGAAAGAAGTATGACCCTGTATTTTCTAAATGAGTCTTGCCTCTGTGTTTCATACTTATGTGAGTGCTACTATCCTTGAACACACTGAATGCCTAATACCACATATTCTCTAATAAAACATTTCTAATTTTCGAATCACTCTCATAAAAATCATGATTTGAATGACATATTATGTGATACCCTATTTAGTAAACACATATTTAGATGCGCCTAGGAAACATTTTATATACTATATAGAGGAGTAAGTTTTAGTGGAAGTCTGATGTAAACTTATATAGGCAACAGCCTAAATTATGTCTCTCATTCCTCAAAATTAATGTTTGGCTTATCTTACCTGGAATAGAACCCTGACCAACAACACACAACTAACTGGTAAAGAGTACGTGCAAAGAACAGTAAAGAACAGAGTTATAAATCAGTGCTACTGCCCTGTCACCAGTAGCAGGAATAACTATCCTTCATTAGTCTTCCACCTTGTTATGTCACAAACATATCTACGTTTTAACTAATTTATTTTCCTGTCAGTATTGTATAAAGACAATGTTTAATGGTGGATCTCTTTACAAATTACTCCATAAACTACATAATAGTTAGAAGTAATGTTAACAAAACCAGAGGAGATGTCAACACCGTGGACCTGGAGTGGGACAAAGAAATGAATTTCTTTAGTTGTCCTTGGAAAGGATGTTTGCGTTATCTTTGTGGGAGCCTTGATTTTATTGCTGTTTTTGTTATTTGAAGAGGTAATGGTGAAAGAATATATATATGAATAAATGTTACCACTCTAGAAAGGTGGACATTTTTTTTTTATCTGAAATATGTTCGTTCTCACTTTGTATAGAGTGGGGGTAACCTATTGAGATGTCTGCCTCTCAGTATGAAAGTAGAAATGTGTTATACATCTCTTAGCCTTTATGGAGCAGCACCTGATCTAGCTTGGCAATAGTTGCTCCAACTCAGGTTTGTGAACTTGAAAAAGTTATGAACTCATATAACAAATGGATATGCATTTTAAATTATAATATACTCCCTAGCAGCAGTATACAGCACCAGAATCTTCACTGGTGGTGACAACAGCAAATCGCCTTTCTAACCAGGGTACTCCTGTGGCCTGATCTTGGTCGCTGCTCCTCCAATTCCAGTTTCCCATGGATTCTTTGAATTGCCAGATATTCCTTCAATAAATCTCTTTTCTTCTTAAATTAGCCAGAATCAGTTACTTTTTGTTTACAATCATGAAACCTGGGGCTAACCTGGTGGCGCAGTGGTTGGGAGTCCGCCTGCCGATGCAGGGGACACGGGTTCGTGCCCCGGTCCGGCAAGATCCCACATGCCGCGGAGCGGCTGGGCCCGTGAGCCATGGCCGCTGAGCCTGCGCGCCCGGAGCCTGTGCTCCGCAGTGGGAGGAGCCGCGACGGTGAGAGGCCCGCGTACCGCAAAAAATAAAAAACAAAACCTGACTGATACACATGTACTTTAAACATAATAAAAATACTGACATATAAACTTTTCTATTATAAACAAAAATTTCACGTAGCTTTAATATAGTAGCTTATGTGCAACAAGATCTAATGTTTTTAGCTGATCCAATAATTAATGCAAATAAAAAATGTAATGTATCTTCCAGAAAGTCTAGTGAAAATATAAGATATGTTAACATATGTTAATAGTACTACCAAGCTTTCAGGATTAGAGATTAGAAGTTATAGGCCTTATGATTTCAGCTAACTACCATACAGACCATTTAATAAGTTTTTTTTAAAAAATGGAATTGTCTCACTTGGGAGACTGTATAGTGAAATGAAACTTTATCCTAGACCTTATTCTCACATCTAACACTTATTGCCCATGCGATTTTCAGCAAGTAACTTCCCTAAGATATAGTACCTTCATTTATATAATTAAGAACTATAAGACCAAAATCACTCTGGCCATTTTATTGGTTTCCCCATTTATGAATTAAATAAATCTTTGACACATGCTCACTCTATTTATTTGTGTAAGAGGTTTTTAAATTTTTTTTTAATTAATTTATTTTATTTGTTTTGTTTTTGGCTCCGTTGGGTCTTTGTTGCTGCTTGCTTTTATTGGCTGCTGGCCTTTTCTCTAGTTGCAGCGAGTGGGGGCTACTTTTTGTTGTGGTGCACGAGCTTCTCATTGTCGTGGCTTCTCTTGTTGCGGAGCATGGGTTCTAAGCACATGCACTTCAGCAGTGTGGCACACAGGCTCAGTAGTTGTGGCTCACGGGCTCTAGAGCTCAGGCTCAGTAGTTATGGCACACAGGCTTAGTCGCTCCGCGGCATGTGGGATCTTCCTGGACCAGGGCTCAAACCTGTGTCCCCTGCATTGGCAGGCAGATTCTTAGCCACTGCACCACCAGGGAAGCCACTAGAGTTTTTAACTTTGAAAACTAATAAGTAAAGGATAATGTTAAATTATCCTTTAACATAAGATGTCCAAGTGGGATCACCTTCTGAAGACAATCAAATCGTGTAGCCTCCAAAAGTACACCTCATACCCTGTTCAGGCATGTATTTTCTTGGTTCCCAGAGTAAACCACAAGGAGCAATTTTACTTCTGCTGCCTCTCTGATTCTCTCCATTTGTTCTTCTGATTCTTTCTTTTCATTTGTTCATTTTTGCAGGCCTAGTTTTGATTCTTGTTTAAACATGGCTTTCTCATTGGTGGCAGCAGTTTTTGGGAATTAAGATTTCATTTTCTGATCATTTGATGATTTCTGTTGAGTAAAAGCAAGGACCTATACTTTGTCAGGTGAGAGATGACTAATGATTTATTTTGTTAATCTTTTTGTGGTCTTATTGTATGTGTAATAGATCACCTCCAAAGATGGTCACCAAGAATTCTCCCATCCTTGTATTTTCATAACACTTCTTTCTTCAATAGGTGGAATCCTTTTAACACTTTCTGAATCTGTGCTGGCCTTGTGACTTGCTTTAACCAAAACCATGTAGAAGAGTGAAAATGTAGCAATTCCGGGCCAAGCCCACGTGATGTTGGACAGCTTCCACTTTTGCTATCTTGATGCTATAGGGGAACATTTAGCGTCAATTATCCTGCTAGAGAGAAGATAGCAAACCACATATGTTCCAGCCATCCCAACTCAGACACCAGACATGCAAGTGAAACCATCTTGTATATTCAAGCAGCACCCAAATTTCCCACTATCTAAAACCCAATGATTGACTCCAGACAACCCCAATGGAGCAGAATGACAAACCCACTAAGCCCAACTAAAGCAAAGAATTGTGAGCAACGATAAACCATTGCTATGTTAAGTCATTAAGTTTGGGGCAGTTTGTAATACAGGAACAAAATTTAATACACTTAACCCTTATTAAGAAATGTAAAAGATTTAAGACACTCTCAACCTAGACATTCTCGCTAGACGAAAAGATTTCTGTGAATTGACATGGGATTGTTCTATGAAAGCTCACGTCCCCAAAGTAGAAAGAAGTCTGCTCAGGAAGGATGATAGATGTGCTTTTAGGTCATGGAGTGAAACACAGTAACAGTCATATAGGAATATCCACAAGTTGTTTGTTTCTTTTTAATGCCCCACTATTACTGGTTGAATGTGTGTGTGTATGGGGGGGTGGGGGGAGTGGCCATATGTCTCTGGTAGTTCAAAAATCTTCATCAGAGTAAAACAGAGTCCTCAAGATAATCATATATATATATATATATATATATATATAATTATACAGTTGGATTATGTTAAAAACAATAATATTATAATTATACATTTTGCCTATTTCAGAAAGAATGAAAGGAAGTATATGGCTGCAGAGGGTTTTATTATATGGACTCATGAACTTTACAGGTCAGCTAAAACACTTACATATGACAAATAGTTCCCAAATAACTACCTTACAGATTTTTTTGAAAAAACAAGTTAGCTACCTTGGTCAAAAGTTATAATATGAGGGGTTGAGAAAAGGAGAATAGTAAGGAGTGAATATACAAAGGATAATGAAGGCACTACTGACATTAATACCATAATGTGAATATGGAAATTTTGTTATTATTAACACATTATTTCCTTCCTTTTCTTGATAATCTATTTTTTATTTCATAGTCTTAATAATTTTTATTAAATCTTTTCTATTTATATTTGAACAGCTGAATTATATTCAACACAATATAAAATATACAATATAATATAAAAGTGGGTACAATGTCTTCCTTGGATTTTATAAAAACATTTTTTTCATTTCTAATTTGATATTTGATCTTTTAAAAAACGAGGGAAATTAGGTTTCTATACCTTTGTTTTTGAACTTTAAAACAGGTATTTTTCACGAATTCACACATGGAAAAATTAAGCCAAAAACAATTGTGTCAATTAATAAATTTTTCATTTGAAATCTTAAGTAGTACTATTTTGAAAAATTAAATTTATCCTCAATTCACTGTGGATATTAGAGATATCAAATGTCTGATAAACACAATTTCTGCATAATAAGGTTATCAACTTTGTATGATTCTGATGTACCAATAGAATGTGTTTTTACACCTGTCTGTTTTTAATAAAATTTGCCTTTTCTCCGGTACTGATGAACCTAGTGGCAGAGCAGGAATAAAGACGCAGACATACAGAACAGACTTGAGGACACAGGGTGGGGGGAGGGTGGGGGAGGGGAAGCTGGGATGAAGTGTGAGAGAGTAGCACTGACATACATACACTACCAAACATAGTATGGATAGCTAGTCGGAAGCTGCTGCATAGCACAGGGAGATCAACTCGATGATTGTGTCCACCTAGAGGGGTGGGATAGGGAGGGTGGGAGGGAGGCTCAAGAGGAAAGAGATATGGAGATATATGTATACATATAGCTGATTCACTTTGTTGTACAGCAGAAACTAACACAACATTGTAACGCAATTATACTCCAATAAAGATGTGAAAAAAAAATTTGCCTTTTCTCCAGAGCTGTGATAAACATGTAATATTACAGTTGAAAAGCTACTTATTTCACATTCATTGTGGATTACTTTCCTTTATAAATAATGTATCAATTTCTTTACAATAATTCTCATTATAGTTCGTGTGATATATGTTTCTTTCTATGTCTTTAATCAGATATCAATCATGAGCACGAGCTTTGATCGACAGTTTTTATGTGGAATACAATGGCATTTCCACAGGGAGGCATCAGTCTTCTGAACTGCTTGTATGATTGCTGTATCCCTAAACCAGAAAAACATCTGGCAAATAAGCCATTGTTGCAGTACTAAATTTGAAAGTTTTTGTTTCTTAAGTTTCTTTCCATTCTGATTTTGAAAGATCATTACTGTCTGTGAAAGGAAAGGAAAAACTATTACTATTACCAAAACATGATTACACACTGTGAATTTTTAAAATATTGGCCACAAAACAACATTAATGTAGATGCCTATACTATTAGAGTAGTTATATTAGGTTTTGCTTTTCCAGCTTTTGCTAAAATATCTTCACACCCACCACTTTAATTTTAGGTTATGCCAACAAGACATTCTTTCTCGAAGGCTGAAATTCTCATTTGGCTATATTTTACCCACACTGAAAACTAACAAAATATTAACAAATGTTCTGCTAAAACAATAAATGCATATTCATACATCCAAATTAGTAGTGTTTGTTGTGGTTATATTACATTTGTGTGCAAATGTATGATGTAACGTATTTATCTTTACTGTGTATTTTTATATATCTATTATTTATCTATATCCATATTTATAGACAAATACACAGACACACAAACACACAGTATTCCTTTCTATGTATATAATGAAATTAGGAAATATAAGAAGACATTCAATTAGACTGCAAAACTATCCTTAGGTGCCATTATTAATCATTATTTAACCATTTCTTTAAACACATATATTAAAATACGTAATATACATATTAATATATTTTTAATATTCTTACTAAGTATGCTAGACATAAGCAAGTTGCTTAGAATCATAACTGTGACCAAAGAATTATTTTTCTGTTTTTTGGTAACATAGTCTCCAATGACTCTACTATTAGTTCCACTGGGACCAATTTAAAACTACACAGCCCTGTTCTCATGGATTGAATAAGGCAATGTATCATTGTTTAAGTGTGCTACTCAAAAATTTGGAACCCAGAGAGAAAACACAGGGAGACTGAGTAACAACCAACTCCCCAAACAATACTCTTTTTACAAAGTTTTAGAAACAATTTCTTACATCTAATTTATTTATAATGCTTAAGGTATTAAAAAAAACAGGGATTCAGATATTCAATTTATATTCTTTACAGTTTTCCCCTAGGGAAAATACTCAGTATTCATACCAAGAGAGATATTCTACTACAGCAAACCCAAAGAAAAGGAAAGAGAGATTGTGGTATATTCAAAAGCAGGTCCTACCATATGCAAGTTATTCTGTTAGCTGCTTTATATACATAAGACCCTAAAGGCTCACAACAAAACTATGAATTTAGGTATTATTCCTATTTGATGGAAGAAGCTGAGATTCCAATTCTTTCCATCTGACTCCAAAAATTACAATATCCTAATGAACTTAACTTGCTCATTCCTACCTATCCATATCTTAGTACAATTATTGCCTTATGCAATTTACATGCATGCAGTCTTTACATACTTAACAATTATTTACTGACTGCTTAATAAATGTTAAAAATCACTTTACCCAGAACTTCATGCAGCCACCTCCTCTGCACTGTCTTTGCAGAAATATTACTCCAATATCATTCTCTGTCCCATTTAATTTTGTTCACAGAACTAACTGCTTTCTGGAGTTATCATATTTATGTTCTGTATTTGTTTCATTTTATTGCATTCATTGCATGTCCTCCACAATAGACTTTAGGCAACCTGAAAACACAGGGACATGTATAATTCACTGCTGTCTATACAGTGCTTGGAACAAGGTAACTATTAACGAAATACTTGGTGCCCAACAGGATGGATAGAAACATGTATAAATGAGTCTTAGGAACTGTGATAAATGAAGTTAGATTATCTTTTACTCTGTAATGGTGCCTTGCTACCAGCTGGTAGACAGCAATTCTCAGGAGCTCAAATTGCATAAACCCAGAAAGTTTTCAATTAAAGGTCACCATCTGGAATGAGATCCACATATACTTAGTTCCAAAACACTGGTTTAGGGGGAATTATTACATTCCAAAGCTTTTCACTAATTCTCAAAATTGTTTATTTGCTTACCAAAAATTAAATGTTTTCACTGGAGACTTACAAAGGTCAATAACTCCATCTTACCTTAATTCAAGATTTTATTAAAACCCAAACTTGCTTTGACTATAAATAACAAAATTATGTATTAATGAAAAGAGAACATTGATCTTAAAAAATGGTAATGAAATTTAAAAATCTATCTAGCTTTATTAATCATTTCTAATGATCGTAAGAGTAAGCAAAATTAAATCATTTAATGAAATAAAAACATGCAAGGCCTGTTTCTTTTTTTGTATGTTTTGTAGGGTTTATTTTACTTTATTTATATATTTATACAGCAGGTTCTTATTACTCAGATATTTTATACATGTTAGTGTATCTATGTCAATCCCAATCTCCTAATTTATCCCACCACCACCATCACTACCATCCGTGCCCACTTTCCCCGCTTGATGTCCACACGTTTGTTCTCTACATCTGTGTCTCTATTTCTGCTCTGCAAACCGGTTCATCTGTACCATTTTTCTAGATTCCACACATATGCGTTTATATATGATATTTGTTTTTCTCTTTCTGACTTACTTCACTCTGTATGACAGTCTCTAGATCCATCTACGTCTCTACAAATGACCCAATTTTGTTCCTTTTTAATGGCCGAGTAATATTCCATTGTATATATGTACAACATCTTCTTTATCCATTTGTCTCTTGATGGGCATTTAGGTTGCTTCCATGACCTGGCTATTGTAAAGAGTGTTGCAATGAACATTGGGGTGCATGTGTCTTTTTGAATTATGGTTTTCTCTGGGTATACGCCCAGTAATGGGATTGCTAGGTCATATGGTAATTCTAATTTTAGATTTTTAAGGAAACTCCTTCCATACTGTTTTCCATAGTGGGTGTATCAGTTTACATTCCCACCAACAGTGCAAAAGGGTTCCCTTTTCTCCACACCCTCACCAGCATTTACTGTTTGTAGATTTTCTGAAGGTGCCCATTCTGAACAGTGTGAAGTGATACCTCATTGTAGTTTTGATTTACATTTCTCTAATAATTAGTGATGTTGAGCAGCTTTTCATGTGCCTCTTGGCCAACTGTATGTCTTCTTTGGAGAAATGTCTATTTAGGTCTTCTGCCCACTTTTTGATTGGGCTGTTTGTTTTTTTAATACTGAGCTATATGAGATGTTTATATATTTTGCAGATTAATCATTTGTCCACTGATTCATTCACAGATATTTTCACCCATTCTTAGGGTGTCTTTTCGTCTAGCTTATGGTTTCCTTTGCTGTGCAAAAGCTTTTAAGTCTCATTAGATCCCATTTGTTTATTTTTGTTTTTATTTCCATTACTCTAGGAAGTGAGTCAAAAAAGATCTTGCTGTGATCTATGTCAAAGAGTGTTCTGCCTATGTTTTCCCCTAACAGTTTTATAGTGTCCAGTGTTACACTTAGGTCTTTAATCCATTTTGAGTTTATTTTGGTGTATGGTGTTAGGGAGTGTTCTAATTTCATTCTTTTACATGTAGCTGTCCAGTTTTCCCAGCATCACTTATTGAAGAGACTGTCTTTTCTCCATTGTATATCCTTGCCTCCTTTGTCACAGATTAGCTGACCATAAATGCGTGAGTTTATCTCTGGGCTTTCTATCTTGTTCCATTGATCTATATTTCTGTTTTTGAACCAGCACCATATTGTCTTGATTACTGTAGCTTTGTAGTATAGTCTGAAGTCAGGGAGTCTGATACCTCCAGCTCCATTTTTTCCCTCAAGACTGCTTTGGCTATTCGGGGTCTTTGCTGTCTCCATACAAGATTTTTTGTTCTACCTCTGTAAAAAATGCCATTGGTAATTTGATAGGGATTGCATTGAATCTGTAGATTGCTTTGGGTCGTATAGTCATCTTCACAATATTGATTCTCCCAATCCAAGAACATGGTATACCTCTCCATCTGTTTGTGTCATCTTTGATTTCTCTCATCAGTGCCTTACAGTTTTCTGCATTCAGGTCTTTTGTCTCCTTAGGTAGGTTTATTCCTAGGTATTTTATTCTTTTTGTTGCAATGGTGAATCGGATTGTTTCCTTAATTTCTCTTTCTGATCTTTCATTGCTAGTGTATAGGAATGCAAGAGATTTCTGTGCACTAATTTTGTATCCTGCGACTTTTCCAAATTCACTGATTAGCTCTAATAGTTTTCTGGTGGCATCTTTAGGATTATCTACCATGTCATCTGAAAACAGTGACAGTTTTACTTCTTCTTTTCCAATTTGTATTCCTTTTATTTATTTTTCTTCTCTGATTGCCATGGCTAAGACTTCCAAAACTACGTTGAATAATAGAGCCGAGAGTGGGCATCCTTGTCTTGTTCCTAATCTTATAGGAAATGTTTTCAGTTTTTCACCACTGAGAATGATGTTTGCTGTAGGTTTGTCATATATGGTCTTTACTATGTTGAGGTTGGTTCCCTCTATGCCCACTTTCTGGAGAGTTTTTATCATAAATAGCTGTTGAATTTTGTCAAAAGCTCTTTCTGCATCCATGAGAAGATCCTATGGTTTTTATTCTGTGATATGTTAAGATGGTGTATCACATTGATTTGCATATATTGAAGAATCCTTGTATCCTTGGGATATCCCACTTGACCATGGTGTATGATCCTTTTAATGTGTTGTTGGATTCTGTTTGCTAGTATTTTGTTGAGGAGTTTTGCATCTATATTCATCAGTGATATTGGTCTATAATTTTCTTTTTTTGTAGTATCTCTGTCTGGTTTTGGTTATAGAGTGATGGTGGCCTCATAGAATGAGTTTGGGAGTATTCCTTCCTCTGCAATTTTTTGGAAGAGTTTGAGAAGGATGGATGTTAGCTCGTCTCTAAATGTTTGACAGAATTCACCTGTGAAGCCACCTGGTCCTGGACTTTTGTTTTTTGGAAGATTTTTAATCACAGTTTCAATTTCATTACTTGTTATTGGTCTATTCATGTTTTCTATTTCTTTATACCTTTCTAAGAATTTGTCCATTTCTTCCAGTTTGTCCATTTTATTAGCATAGAGTTGCCTGTAGTAGTCTCTTACGATGCTTTGTATTTCTGTGGTGTCTGTTGTAACTTCTCCTTTTTCATTTCTAATTTTATTCATTTGAGTCCTCTTCCTCTTTTCCTTGATGAGTCTGGCTAAAGGTTTATCAATTTTGTTTATCTTCTCTAAGAACCAGCTTTTAGTTTTATTGATCTCTGCTATTGTTTTCTTTGTTTCTATTTCATTTATTTCTGCTGTGAGCTTTATGACTTCTTTCCTTCTATTAACTTTAGGTTTTGTTTGTTCTTCTTTCTCTAGTTCCTTTAGATGTAAGATTAGATTGGTATTTGAGATTTTTCTTGTTTCTTGAGATGAGCTTGAATTGCTATAAACTTCCCTCTTAGAACAACTTTTGCTGCATCCCATAGGTTTTGGATCGTGTTTCTGTTGTCATTTGTCTCTAGTTGTTTTTTGATTTCCTCTTTGATTTCTTCAGTGATCTCTTGGTTATTCAGTAATGTATTGTTTAGCCTGCATGTGTTTGTGTTTTTTATGGTTTATTCCTGGTAATTTATTTCTAATCTCATAGCGTTGTGGTTGAAAAACATGACTGATATGATTTCAATTTTCTTAAATTTACAGAGGCTTGATTTGTGACCCAAGATGTGATCTATCCTGGAGAATATTCCATGTGCACTTGAGAGGAAAGTGTAATCTGCTTTTTTTGGAAGGAATGTCCTATAAATATCAATTAAATCTATCTGGTCTATTATGTCATTTAAAGCTTGTATATCCTTATTAATTTTCTGTTTGGATGATCTGTCCATTGGTGTAAGTGAGGTGTTAAAGTCCCCCACTATTATTGTGTTACTGTCGATTTCCTCTTTTATAGCTGTTAGCATTTGCCTTATGTTTTGAGGTGCTCCTATGTTGGGTTCACATATATTTATAACTGTTATATCTTCTTCTTGGATTGATCCCTTGATCATTATGTAGTGTCCTTCCTTGTCTCTTGTAACATTCTTTATTTTAAAGCCTATTTTATCTGATATGAGTATTGCTACTCCAACTTTCTTTTGATTTCCATTTGCATGGAAAATCTTTTGCCATCCCCTTATTTTCAGTCTGTATGTGTCCCTAGGTCTGAAGTGGATCTCTTGTAGACAGCATATATATGGGTCTTGTTTTTGTATCCATTCAGCGAGCCTGTGTCTTTTGATTGCAGCAAAAAAATTCATAGTTAGGAGATATACATATATATATATATATATATGTATGTATATAATATTTATATAGTACTATACCATTATTTAAATGCATAACAACTATTGACTCAGTTAATGTGCACATGAAAACTTCAACATGGCATATATTAACTTATTGTGTCACTTTTTAATAAAGAACATCAATTTCAGGTATATTCAGTTATTTTGCTAATTAATTCCTTGACAAATGTTAATTGAATGCTTGCCAGGTGCCAGGCAGTGAGCAAAACATATATGTTCCCTTTTAGCCTCTATGATAGAAACACACTCATCAATGACACAAATAAACTTGCTTTAAACAATATGACCAAAAAAGGACTAAAGTACATATAATTGGGGGAAACTGATAGTTGAACTTAAACCTGAGGAATAGGTAGAAATTAAGTGGGAAAGACAGAGTGAAGTAATTCTCTACCACAGAAAGAACAATCAGCAAGTACAAATAGCCTAACATGAAAGAAAGGTGGTATCTAAATCTTCTAACTTATAATCCAGTATTATTATGCAATAACAAAGGGAGTAGTTGCAATTAATTTATTCTGAGCAAATAGCTACTGTAACAAAACCCAAGTAACATCTGTAGAAAGCAGAGAATTGCAACAGTTGTACCATAGACACATATGTCACTGGTAGTAGGAACCAATGGGCTTGTTACCTCATGTTTGCCCAGCATTTTCTACTGCGCAATAAGCTTAAAAATAGTGTGAAGCACTGGCTGAATCAAGACAGAATTTTATTTACCTCTTAAATAACAATCTAAGAATGATCAGTCCACGGCTATTATTGCATCATCTCTGCATCAGGGATCTAGGACCACTCTGTCTTCTCATACAGACATCTGGAGAGTACTACCTCATTCAAATAGTCCAAGATGGTGCATGACTATATCTGTACTCTAAATTATTTGAAAGCTCATTCCTACCCCATAAAGGCTTAGTGTAAGTGTCAACACATCACTCTGGCTAAATTCTATTGGCCAGAAGATGATTACTGACCATGATTAACTTCAAAGGAATCTGAGAAATATGGTCTTTCTTTTGAATGTACTTGTTTCTAGGTGCAATCAAAGAGTTTATATTGTTAATGGCTCTTTTATTCCACAAGTTCTATTGAATGACTTCTAGGTATCAGCACTCTTCTAAGTACAGCTACATGAGAGATACATCTGTGAACAAAATAAAAATGTCTATCCTTGTTTTAATATTATAATAAGGAAGACAGACAATAAATAATAAACATAAAATTAAGTATATTAAGATGTATTTTAGAAAATTATAAGTACTATAGAAAATAGAGGAAGTAAAAGGGATTGGTAGTAATGTGCTGGTAAATGTTTAAAAGCCGGCTCTGAAAAAAATTCCTGATTTGTCGTGTTTTTCAATTTCCATGGAGCAAATACTCCCAGCCCAGACAACATTAGTTACCAATGTGATGTCCATCATTTTGTGAAGTTTCTAAAATATTAACAATCAACTATTATGAGCCTGTGCATGTTGGTTCCAACATATCACTGGAATTCAAGAAAGGTATGATTTGGGATTTTAATATTACGATCAGAAAAAGGTAGATAACACAATGACATCTGTGCTATCTGGATATGTGGGAGATGAGTGTCCCAGGGAAGGAAAGAGCCTTTTCTAAAAATTAAGGATCTGGCATTTTTAGGAACAGTAAACAGACTAGCATGGCTGCTCCCAAGTAAGTAAAGGGGAGTGGTATAGCAGATGAAGTCAAAGAGGAAACTGAGACAGATGATGTAGAGCTTTGTCAATGTTTGAAAGGACTTCTGACTTTTAATGTGATTCAAATGGGTAGGCAGCCACTGATGAGATTTGAGCAGAGAGTGACATTTTATCTTCCTTATAGTTAAAATGATTTCTCTGGCTGATTCACTGAAAATAGACTATAGAGAGCATATAGAAGAGATTAATTATAAGGTTATTGCAATGATCCAGTCAAGAGATAAATTTGTCACAGGTCAGTGTTGGATCAGCGTATGTGAAGATAAGTGAGGACTCTACATATTTTGAAGGTAGAGGCCATGGGATGTCATGGATGACTCTAAGGATTTTGATCTGAGCAACTGGAAGCATAAACATAGCTGTTTGTGATCTGGCAACCTAAAAACTTTAAAGCTTCCCCCTCCCCTCCAGCTATCCCTTATCCAATATACAATGGTAAAACTGAAATAGAATAACTATAAGAAAAACTACCATATAGAGTAGGGTATAATGGAAAACACATAACTGTTCATCATCCAAAGCAACTATCATATCCTGCTAGATATCCAAAACCCCCTGCACTACAGTAGAGAACATTCCTGCCCACTGGGAGTTTCTTCCTCATTTATTATTCTCTATATCCATATCTGAATTGGCCAATGCAGGGTATGCCCTTGAGAATTTAAATTATTTCACAATCTATTTCTTGTTAGTACAGTCTCTGGGACCTGTGAGTGATTTTGAGTGTCAACAAGTATAGGCTTTTGTAGGCTAGGCATGTAGTTTTTGTTGGTAATATAATCCCTTGAAAACATAGTAGATTTTGTGTCTGTTTACTTCCATTCACTACCATGAATGAGGAGACACAGACAAGGTTATATTCTAAATATAATTTCTAATCCTGAAAAGTTATTTTACTTTGTGTTCTGTGCATCCCCTACTCCACATTTCTTCATGTAGTCTACCTTGAGGCTGTCATGAAACAAAGGCTTGGTTGGAACAGCAATAACCTCTGTCTGAATTTTGCTGTTGAGCTGCTTCCATTGCCTACGAAATAACTCAATGATAGTTGTTTAAATGTGTGAGGCTGCAGTGTTATCGGCTTCAAAGGTTGTTTCATCAGAGTCACCTCTTAACACTACTTCAGTTTGGTCTACAAAAGCAGTTGGCTTTTTCAACCTTGTCAGGGTTGAAATTATCAAGATTTTGGTCAAAAAAGAACACAGACCACAAGCAAAACAATCTCCCTTATCAAAACTGTATCTCTCCTTTGAAATCTCTATAACTTTTCCATGATGATGTCTTGGTAACAGGACCTTGCTGCAAATGTTACTAAGAAAGCAATACTTTCCAATATTCTGATTTATCTTCCTATTGCATCCCCTCAAGCAGACTCTTTTGTCTGTGCTCTGACTTCTGAAATTTCCAATATCACAGAAAGTTCTACTGGACAAAGCTGGTAACAAATGTTTTGTTTTGCACATCAAAGGTAACTGAACTTCTGGCCTGCAATATCTGTGTGCTTGGGACCTGCCACACAAACACTAAGCTGATGATTGGTATTTGAGACTTGTAATGGCAGCCCTACTTCTGGAATCAAATTCTGTATACGTTTGTGTATAATTACAAGTCATGCACCAATATAAAACTAAAAGTGGATTTTAAAGTTATATATTTATTTATTTCTAGAATAATAGCACAAATGAAAATACTCCAGAGATAGACCTAGTCTTCTACCTTATTGTTCTGTCATCCTTAAGATGTTGCCTTTGTTTACATGTCCAAGGAGATTCCTTAGCAAAATATTTCAATCAGCCAGAATTGGGAAATAAAAGTAAAGGGCACACCCATGTTCTTTAGGAGTTCAGTCTGAAAGCTGCACTTCACCTTATGTTTCATTGGCCTGAACTCAATCACACGGCTGCTCACGGCAATCAGATATGTCTGGAAAGTGTCTATTTTTGATAGGTAGTTGCATCTGAATTCTAAGGTTATATTATTAAAATTTTCTAAAACACAGAATAGATATGGGATCACCTCTAGGCATTAATACTCAGTTTCAATATCATGTTTTATTTTTTTAAAGATAGTAATCAATATATGGGGAAAAAACCAATCACTTAAAACAGTGTTGTAAGTTCAGGTTTAAGAGTCTAGGTCAAAGTTGCTTAGGTCCTTAAACCCATTTCTACCACTTACATAGTATAACATTTATGAAATTATGTAATTATTTAAGTCTCATTTTCTTTACCTGGAAAATGAAAGTAATGTTTTTTCTCCATTGGTTTGTGAGAGACTAAATAAGATAAAAATCTAATATATACTAAGCTTGAGCAGTTATTTTATGCCAGGCTTTAAGTTACTTCTATCCATTAGTCAATTAATCCTTTCAAAATTCTACACATTAGACTCTATTGTTATCTTTATTTATAAACAAACCAGATCACAAATCCCAGCTTCATCTGAGTTTTCAGAGCTAATGGCTAGAGTAAGTGGCTGAACCTCCATACACTCTAGCCCCAGAGCTCCTAATCTTATCCAATGCACTATTTAAAGAACTTAGCACAGTCTGTAAGCATAATGTTCAATTGTTATTGCTCTATGTGATAGGCAGAATAATCCCGCTCCCTTTTCACCAAGATGTCCACATTCTATTCCTAGAAGGTGTGAATATGTTAAGTTAGAGGGAAAGGTGGAATGAAAGCTGCAGATGGTGTTAAGTTTGCTTATCACCTGATCTTAATATAAGATTACCCTTGATTGTGGAGGGGTGGGCAGTGTAATCACAAAGGTCCTTTAGTGGCAGAGGAAGGCAGAAGAATCAGAATCAGAGTGATGTAATGTGAGACTTAACTAGTCATTGTTGTCTTTGAGGATGAAAGGGGGTCGTGAATCAAGGAAGGCTTGCAGCCTCTAGGAGCTAAAAATGGCAAGAAAACATACTGTCCCCTAGAGCCTCTGGAGAGGAATATGGCCCTGCTGACAAATTTGTCGTAACTGGCTACAGCACCCACAGTAAACTAAAATAGCATCTATATTTATGTACAAAGTTAGATTATACTTTTTATGCTACTGTTTTGTTTTGATGAGAATGAATCACAAAATATCTCATTTTATTCATGATCAATAATATTTTAAATAGAATATTAAAGTGAGCTATTAAAAATTGTGTGGAATTAATACAAGAAAATATTATAGTTGGTATCTTTTGAGAGGGTGATCTTGCCCTATCTTTATGTTTTTACGGTTTTGTTATATAGGTTGATGCAAATTTTCTGCATAATCTCAATCTTTCTTAAAACTTTGAGAATCTTCTTCATATATTGTTGTATTCTTATTCTCACAGATAATACTTTCAACTATGTTCATTTTTCCCTTGTAAAGAACTGCCAAATTTTTCCTCCTATTTTATTAGCCATTTCAAAGAAATAATTTTTAGATTTATTGATCAAGTCCCTTTTTCTTGGTTTCATTTTAAATTAATTTGAGCTTTGATCTTTACTAATTTCTTCTTTATACTGTCCTAGATTATTTTGTTATTATTATACTAGCTTCTCCAATTAAATGTTTAAGTTATACATATCCAATCCTTCCAGTTTCTCATAGACTTATATAAAGCTATATGTATTTTGTTCTATTTGTTTATATTGTCCCTACAGGTATGTTGAAAGAGGTGCTTTCATTTTTTTTTAAATAAACTTTTTATTTTAGAACAATTTTAGATTTACAGAAGAAAAATCTGAAGATAGCACAGTGTTCCATACACACCATACCGCACTTCCCTCATTATTAACATCTATGATATATTTGTTACAATTAATGAAAATTATTAGTAAATTATTATTGGCTAAAGTCCCTACTTTATTCAGATGTTCTTAGTTTATCTAATGTCCTTTTTGTTTGTTTTAGGATCCTATCTAGGAAACCACTTTACATTTAGTAGTCATGTCTCCTTAAGTTTCACTTGACTGTCACTTTTTCAGAGTTCTCTTGGTTTTGATGACCTTGACAATTTTAAGAAATATCGATCAGATAGTTTATAGAAGGTCCCTGAATTAGCATTTGTCTGATATCTCTCTTATGATTGAAATGGGGTTAGGTATTCTTAAGAGGATGACTAAAACAGATTTATTGTGCTACTTCCATCATAGTATATCAGGTGTATACTATCAGTGTGTTGTAGAATTCGATTTCCTAATATTTTGTTAAGGGGTTCTACATATATGTTCATCAGGGATATTGGCCTGTAATTTTCTTTTCTTGTAGTCTCCTTGTCTGGTTTTGGCATCAGGGTAATGCTGGCCTCATAAAATGAGTTTGGGAGTATTCCCCTACCTCTTCAATTTTTAAGAAAGAGTTTGAGAAGGAGTGGTATTAATTCTTCAAATATTTGGTAGAAATCACCAGTAAAACTATCTGGGCCTGGGATTTTCTTTGTTGGTAAGTTTTTGATTAGTAATTAAATCTCCGTATTCATTATTTGTCTCTTTAGATTTTCTAATTTGTCATGATTCAGTCTTGGTAGACTGTATTTTTCTAGGAATCTATCCATTTCTTCTAGATTACCCAATTTCTTGATGTATAATTGTTAAGTGTAGCCTCTTAAGATTCTTTATATTTGTGTGATGTCAGTTATGTCTATTTTCTTTAGAATTTTGTTTATTTTAGTTATCTTTCTTTCTTGGTTTAATCTAGATAAAGGCTGTCAATCTTTTTTATCTTTAAAAAAAACAACCCATTTTATTTATTTATTTTTCTATTGTCTTTCTAGTCTCTATCATTTATTTCTGCTCTAATTTTTATTATTTCCTTTCTTCTGTTAACTTTGGGTTTTGATTGCTCTTCTTTTTCTATCCTTGAGGTGTAAATTTAGTTTGTTTATTTGAGATCTTTTCTCTTAATGTGGGCATTTTAATGCTATAAATTTCCCCTTAGAACTTCTTTAACTGCATCCCAAACATTTTGGATATTGTGTTGTTATTCTCATTTGTCTCAAGATTGTTTCTGAATTCCCTGTTGAGTTCTTCTTTTACCTATTGTTGTTCAGGAAAGTCTTGTTTAATTTCCACATATTTGAGAATTTTTTTCCATTTTCCTTTTGTTGTTGAATTCTAGTGTCATACAATTGTGACTGGAAAAGATATCTGGCATGATTTCAACCTAAAATTTACTAAGGCTTGCTTTGTGACCCAACATAAGATCTATCCTGGAGAATGTTCTATGTGCACTTGAAAAGAATGTGTATTCTGTTGTTGGATGGAAGGTTCTGCAAATGTCTGTTAAGTTCATTTGGTCTAAAGAATACTTCAGGGCCAATGTTTTTGCATTGATTTTTTGTCTGGGTGATCCATCCAATGTGGAAAATAAGTATTGAAGTCCCCATATATTATTGCAAGCCCTCTATTTCTCCCTTTAGTTCAGTTACTATTTGTTTTAAATATCTAGGTACTTCAATACTAGAGGCATATATATTTACAGTTGTTATATCCTCTTGATGAATTTACCCCTTTATTACTCTACACTTTTATTTCTCCTCCCCCCCACACTTTTTGCTGTTAATGTCATACTTTACAATTTTTTATATTGTGCATCCATTAACAATTTACTTTTAATATTATTGCTTTTTAACTTTTATACTAGAGCTAAAAGTGATTTGCAAACTTCATTACAGTATTTGAGTATTCTGAATTTGACTATATAGTCACCTTTACCATTGAGTTTTGTACTTTTCTATGTTTTTATGCTGTTACATAGCATCCCTTCACTTCAACTTGAAGAACTCCCTTTAGCATCTCTTGTAATGCAGGTCTAGTGGTGATGAACTCTCTTAGCTTTTGTTTTTCTAGAAATGTCTTTTACTTTCGGGAATGTTTTTTCTTTATTTCTTTAGAATAACTTTGTCAGGTATAGTATTCTTGGTTGGCAGTTTTTTTTTTTTTTTCTTTCAGCACTTTATAAACCTTTTGGGGGTTCCCTTGTATGTGATAAATTATCTTTCTCTTGCTGCTTTAGAAATTCTTTGTATTTGACTTTTAACATTTTGATTATAATGTGTCTTGGGAAAATCTTCTTTTGGTTGATCTTTCTTGGCATTTTTTGAGCTTCCTGTCCATGGATAGCCATCTCTCTCCCAAGATTTGTTAAGTTTTCAGCTATTATTATTGCTTTAAATAAGCTTTCTGCCCCTTTCTCGCTCCTCTCTTCTCCTGGAACTTCCCTGATGCTAATGTTCATTTGCTTGATGGTTTCCCATAATTCAAGTAGGTATTCTTCATCCTTTTTTATTCATTTTTCTTTTGTTCTTATTACTGGCTAATTTCAAATGATCTATCTTTGAGTTTGCTTATTCTTTCTTCCGCATGATCAAGTCTTTTGTTGAATTTCTCTCTTGAATTTTTCAGTTCTGCCAGTGTATCCTTCAGCTCTAGGGTTTTTTTTTTTCATTCTTTATTATGGTTTCCATTTCATATTCAACTTTTCTTTTTTTCATGCATTTTTTTTCCTGATTTTATTTAGTTTTCTATCTATGTTCTTTTGGATTTTATTGAGTTTATTTAAGATGATTATTTTGAATTCTTCATCAGGTAAACTATAGATCTCCATGTTTTGCGGGTGGTTACAAGAGCTTTATTAGTTTCTTTTGGTGATGTTATATTAGCCTGATTTTTTGTGATGCAGGGACCTTTGCATTGGAATCTATGCATCTGACAGAGCAAACACCTCTTTCAGTCTTTACAGACTGGTTTTGGCAGGTAAACACCTTCTCCTGTTGGTTTCAGGGCTTATAGGATTACCTCCAGATTAGAAGTTGTCCTGAGTTGAAGCCAGTTTCAAGACTGTCACTGAGTCTGCAGGGGGGTCCACAGTTGGCATGCTTATTATCAGGGACATGGATGGCTGTGTATCATATCTGGTCCCAGGGTGGATGAAACTATCTCCAGTACTTTGTTCAACAGGGTAGCACTAGGAAAATGGCCTACTTCAGAGCCCACATTTGGGTCTTCTGTTAGCTGGGCTTTTATCACATGCATGAACAGGTGTGCTCCCACCAGATCCTTGGGAGTTCTCCTGCCTGGTCACTGGATGAGTTCCTGGGTGGAAGAGACTGATCCTACATTATGGCTAAGAGGGGCTGAAACTAAGCCCCAGGCCTGTTTCACTATCCACAGCCAAGACTGAGGTCTGAAGACCTGGCTCTGGAGGCACGAATGGGTGTGTCCCTGGGTGGGCTGGACTGTTCCCTGACCATGACTGGAGAGACTGGAGGCAAGAACAGAGCCCTTCCAGAATCTCTGGGGGTGCAAATGGAAGTGTCTCCCTCTGAGTCCCTGGGCTGGCGGGCCTGCTTGTAGATGTAGCTGGGAGTAGGCTGGAACAAAGTATAGGGCTGTTTCAGAATCTCTCAGGTTGGAGACCAGAGCATCTCCCACTGGGATCCTGGCCCCTCAGAACAGCTGATAGACTGAGGCTGCAAGGGGGCTAGAACAAACTGCAGAGCCTTTCAGAATGTCCAGAGACAAGGAGGGAATTGTCTTCTGCCGGGTCCCTGTGCCAACAAAATTCTTCACTGACTGTGGCTGGATGGGCTGGAGCCCAGTTACAGGGCCTTTTCAAAATCTACAGTTTGACCAGCTTTGGTGGGCTGACCTCCAGGGGCTCCTGGATGGCAGCCAAGTGGGATGGAGCCAGTTCACAGGCCACTTTAGGGTCCACAGTAGGGATAAATTCTGTATGTCTATTACACAATATATAAGTGGGTGTGACTCCTTCCAGGTCCTTGGGTGTATGGTGCTGGTGATACACCCAAAGCCAAATGGGACCATAGCTGAGTTCTTAGAGGAACAGAGCTGTTTCCACGTATGTAGTTAGGACCATGATCAGTGAGTCACCTGCCCAGGTGTGATCCTGCCTTTTTAAAATGGCTCTCCTCAGTCTTGGCCTGGACTGGAGTTTTACAAGTTCCTACCTGGATAATAATTTGTTTCATATAAAACAAATTATTAGTAAAATTGATCAATTTTTATCAATTAGTGTTGTAAGCTTATTTGGATAGTGTGTGTGTGTGTGTGTGTGTGTGTGTGTGTGTGTGAAGGGAGAGCTAACCAGTGCCTTGTGCAATTATTTGACAGAGACTATATTAAATTGTTCCAATAATTTCCCCATTAAATGGAAAGTTATTAGATAATTTGTGTTAACAAAAGTTAAAGAATTTTTCTTAATATCAAGGTAGCAAATCATCTTTCCCTTCTGCTTTATTTAACAGCAATTCCATTCAAAATGTTCAACCCAGTCTGTGATTGTTTTTAAATATTCAATAGCTCTATTATTGAAAAAGTCATGAGAGTAGTTTATTACACTGCCATATTTAATTGGATGAAAACTAATCCTGCAGAATTAGGGTAGAATGATATTTAAGAGACTGGACTCTGTTATCAGGCTTCATATATTGAAACTCCAGCTCTGCTACTTATATTTTAAGTCATTTCTTTATGCCTCAGTTACTTCACCCATAAATGGGGATAAGCTAAAACTATAGTATTCTTATTGTTTAATGTTAATTTATAGAAGTATCTTGCATAGAGCAAATCCTCTGTAAAAATTAGCTATTCCTTTTTTTGGTAAAATTAAAGTCTGGTAATTCCTAAGAAGGATGAGAATTTTGATGGTTTTACCAAACAGACCACATTAGATAGGGTCAAAATTCAATAGGAATAATGAAAAGGAGAAACCACTATCTGAGAATCCTCTGGAACCTGACACATGCATGGGAACAATCCCTTGATTTGAGTCCTCTCTTCTGCAATGGAGGTGCCACTCTGTTGGCAGATTCCTTAGGAGGCCAAAGCCTGGAGTGACCCTTGTTACTACCTTTCCAGTTCTCCTTACCTCTCCCTGGATCTCTCAGTTTCCTCAAATAGTTATGTGGGAGTGACCCGAGGGGAGTATTAGCCAGCAGTGGCAGCCAGACTGTACGAAAGCTAGAGGAGTACCAGTCATTTGTTTCTTCGAAGCCAGAGCTTCTACCAAGATGCAAATTATCCTGTTAAGGGCTGAATGTTATGGTCCTGAATATGGGAGCTGTCATAGAAATGAACTCGTTGGAAGGTCAGGGGACTGAGTGTCACAAGAGCAAACTCTTGGTGCCTTCTTGGGTCTTTTCAGGGCCAGATTGGCATCTAAGTGGGTCAGTATTTATCCCGCTTCTTCTCTGAGGTTCCTGGATCCTTGGTTTGATGTCTACCATTGTATATAAAATGTAAGTGCTGAAATATATTCTATAAAAACATTTGTTCCCTGGAGGATTCATTTTAACATCATCCTGTTCATACTGTATATAGGTAATATCCTTTTGATATCTCTAGGGATAGTAACTAGAGTATTTTTAGGTAAATTTTCCTTCTCTAAATTTTATACAATTTATTCATTTTTTTCCTGTTTTTATCTCTTATATGGTTAGCTTACTTCAAATGTCTGGCAATCCTTAACTTTTCATTTATATTTAAGTTATATTAAGCAAATATGCACAGCTATGGTGGGTGGTGATAGGAGTGGACAATCATTATGCTGGGAGATGTGAAAATGTGGTAGTATTTGCTCTGAGGGTCAAGAACTCACAAACTGGCCTATTTCTCTAGGGTTGTTTATACAATTTGTTTAGAGAGATTTTTAGCCTGGTGTTTAGATGCTAGCTCCCACGCATACTGCTCATGGAGATGTGAAAGTTGACTTGAAGGAATTAATTTACCTCTTAACTCTGAATATAGCCATTGACTCATTCCTGCCTTCTATCAGTGTCGGGACTTTTAAGAACCAGACCTCTCTGAGGATCTACAGGGAAAACCACAATTTCTTAGCTACAGCTCCTTCCATGTACACCCCAGGTTCTAGCCTCCTCTAACTTGCTTATGTCAAGGAGGTTGCTCATTTGACTGCAGAACCTTAATGAGAACAGAGAATCCTTCATCTGCTGCCTGTTCTCCAAATATTTGTTAAAATCTCTTTCTTGCTAATGGTGCTCATGTTTCCCTTTGTCCTGGGGTTTACCTTCCTTTTTTGTTTCTTTTAATGCTTTTTCAATGAGGACTTGAAACACAGAAGACATAAATGTATATAATAATTCTACCGTGTTGGACTTGAAGTACCTTCTGGCATCTTAGTTTTACCTTTACTTATTCCCCCTCTAATGTTCTTCTTTTCTTTATATCAATCTGAGTTTGTGACCTATGTTGTTTTCCTTCTTTCTAAAGAACTTTTTTTTTTAACATTTCTTGCAAGCCATATTTACTGGACACAAATTTTTGTTTTCTAAAATTCATTATTTCTTCTTCATTGTTGAAGGATAATTTCATTGTATACAGAATTCTTGGTTGGTGGCTTTTTCTTTCAAAACTAAATGTTTCACTCCTCTCTCTTATTGCTTGCATGTTTTCTCAAAGTAAGTCTGATATAATTCTTATCCTTGTTCCTCTAAAATAAGGTTTTGCCATTCTCTGGTGTCTCTCAAGGATTTTTCTAGTCTTTGTTTTTTTGCAGTTTGGATATGATATGCTTAGGATTCCTTTTTCTTCTTTTATTTTGTATTTATTCTGCTTCTTCTCTGAGGTTCTTGGATCTTTGGTTTGATGTCTATCATTAAAAGTCTCAGTCAGTATACTTCAGTTTTCTTTGGTCTTCCTTCTTCCCTTTATTCTCCTTATGGTATTTCTGTATGATGTTATACCTATCATAATTGATCCATGGTTCTTGGACACTCTTTTCTGTTTTTTTTAAATTAATTTTTCAATTTGCTTTTCAGATTCTGAAGTATCTACTGAAATGTTTTCAAGCTCACTAAGTCTTTCCTTGATTATGCCCAGTCTACTGTTGAGCCCATCAAAATCATTCTTCATGTCTGTTATAGTGTTTTTAACTCTAGCTTTTCCTTTGATTCTTTCTTAGAATTTCCATCGCTCTGTTAACATTATCTATCTGCTCTTGCATGTTGTCCACTTTTTCCATTAGAGTCCTTAGCATATCAATCATAGTTATTTTAAATCCCTGATCTGAAAATTTCCAATTCTCTCTCTGGGTTTTATGCTTACATTATCTCTTCAGACTGGTATTGCCTTTTAGTATGCCTTGTAATTTTTTGTTCAAAGACAAATCTCATGTATTGGATAAAAGGAACTGAGGTTAAATAGGCCTCTAGTATGAGGTTTTATGTTTATTTGGTTGGCATTAGGCTGTGTTTACTGGTTTTTAAAATTTCCTATAGTGTCCTTGCTTTTATCTCCTCCTCTGTCTTTGGGTTTTCCTAAAGCCATGTTAAATAGGGACTGAGGCTTGCAGTTCTTTCAGTTGTAGTTCCCTGTTAATATGCAAGAGCCTAGTGATGTGGTGATAAGGACTGAGGGGTGTGATGATAAGCTTTGAGGAGAGAGGAAGAATTATATAATCCTATAAGATTAGATCTCAGTCTTTTAGTGAGCCTGTGTCCTCTCCCTCTGCTGTGCTCTTCACAGAGCTTCTGAGCTTTTTCCTCTGACTTAGATGAGACCAAGGGGTAGGGGTGTGGAGGCTAGAGTTGGGTACTTTCCCTTCCCCCACTTTAGTTAGACTCTTGAAGTACATTCACTGACAGCAGGTATTTGCTAAGGAAAATGGAGTACTCTTGATGTATTTGAAATGGTTACTTTTCCCTTTTCTTCGTCAGAAACATGAGGGAATTTTTCTTCTATATTCACTCTAAGAATTTGGTGGGGCTCCCAGAGGTAAAGTTTATGAAAGAGGAGGAAACATTAAGTTTTATCTCCCAAGCTGGTCCATGCTCAGTTTCCAGCAATTGATCAATTACCCTCTACATGTGCCTATTAGTCTCCAGCAGTGGCTTCTGCTCCCAGTAAGCTGTAATTCGCTGTGTTTTCCTATCTCTCCAATTTGGTGATTGTGGTCTTCCCAATTTTCTGATGGCTCAAAAGAGACTGGTGGATTTTCAGTTTGCTTATTTTTTTTCTTATTGTGAGGACAGGAGAGATGACTGCCAACTGCTTTACATGTTGAACGAGAAACTGGAAGTATCCTACAGTATGTTTTATAAAGTGGAAAAGCATGTTCAATTCCTATTAGCCTCATTTTCCCACACAGAAATTTGATAGAACCTTGGAAATTAAGCATTGAAGAAACTTTAAGTTAACATGGCTTTGTGAAAAATGTATTCTGTCAGAACAAAAATCTTTTCAACATGGACACATGTAATTGCCTTTAATAAGTTTTCAAATGCCTCTTGCATATATGTGCAAACTCATAAATTAATTGGGAAAAACAGTATGCACTTATATTTTGATAGGTAACCATCTGTTAAGAATACCTGAACATGTTCCAAAAATAAATAAATTATTTAGTGCAAGTCTGGTGGATATCATAGGATAAAATTCTTTAGAGACAAATTCTAGTTCTGTTTCTATTTAAGATTTTCAATAAATAGTGTAATATATGGAATAGAGAACATACTCATATTTTTTGAAAATAATCAACATAAATGTAAAGTTTTCAATAGCTTACAGATATGAATTAAAAATAAAAATGTCTTTTTCATATAATAAGAATGAGCATTGGAAAAAAAGTAAAACTGTCACTGTTTGCAGATGACATGATACTATACATAGAAAATCCTAAAGATGCTACCAGAAAACTACTAGAGCTCATGAATGTATTCAGTAAAGTTGCAGGATACAAAATTAATACACAGAAATCTCTTGCATTTCTATACACTAACAACGGAAGATAAGAAAGAGAAATTAAGGAAACAATCCCACTTACCATCACATCAAAAAGAATAAAATAAAATACCTAGGAATAAACCTACCTAAGCAGGCAAAAGACCTGTATTCCAAAAAGTATAAGATGCTGATGAAAGAAATCCAAGGTGACACAAACAGATGGAAAGATAGATTATGTTCTTGGACTGGAAGAATCAATGTTGGGAAAATGACTATACTACCCAAAGCAATCTACAGATTCAATGAAATCCTTATCAAATTACCAATGGCATTCTTTGCAGATGTAGAACAAAAATTCTTAAAATTTGTATGGAAACACAAAAGGCCCCAAATATCCAAAGTGATCTTGAGAAAGAAAAACGGAGCTGGAGGAATCAGGTGCCCTGTCTTCAGCCTACTACACAGCTACAGTCATCAAAACAGTATGATACTGGCACAAAGACAGACTTATAGACCAAAGGAACAGGATAGAAAGCCCAGAAATAAACCCACACACCTCTGGTCAATTAATCTACAACAAAGGAGGCAAGAATATACAATGGAGGAAAGAAAGTCTCTTCAATAAATGGTGCTGGTAAAACTGGAAAGCTACATGTAAGAGAATGAAATTAGAACATTCTCTAATACCATATATAAAAATAAACTCAAAATGGATTAAAGACTTAAATGTAAGACCACATACTATAAAACACTTAGAGAAAAACATAGGCAGAACGCTCTTTGACATAAATCACAGCAATATCTTTTTGGATCACCTCCTAGAGTAATGAAAATAAAAACAAAAGTAAACAAATGGGACCTAATTAAACTTAAAAACTTTTGCACAGCAAAGGAAACCACAAACAAAATGTAAAGACAACCCACAGAATGGGAGAAAATATTTGCAAATGATGCGATCGATGAGGGATTAATCTCCAAAATATACAAACAACTCATGCAGCTCAATATCAAAAAAACAACCCAGTCAAAAAAATGGCAGAAGATCTAAATAGACATTTCTTCAAGTATGACATACAGATGACCAAAAAGATGAAAAGATGCTCAACATAACTAAGTATCAGAGAAACGCAAATCAAAACTACAATGAGGTATCACCTCATACCACTCAGGATGGCCATCATCAAAAAGTCTACAAACAATAAATGCTGGAGAGGGTGTGGAGAAAAGGGAACTCTCCTACACTGTTGGTGGGAATGTTAATTGGTACAGCCACTATGGAGAACAGTATGGAGGTTCCTTAAAAAACTAAAAGTAGAGCTACCACATGATCCTGCAATCCTGCCCCAGGCATATACCTGGAGAAAACCATACTTCAAAAAGATATATGCACTCCAATGTTCAGTGCAGCACTATTTACAAGAGCCAAGACATGGAAGCAACCTAAATGTCCATCAGCAAATGAATGGAAAAAGAAAATGTGGTACATATACGCAATGGAATATTACTCAGCCACAAAAATGAATGAAATAATGCCATTTGCAGCAACATGGATGGATCTAGAGATTATCATACTACGTGAAGTCAGACAGAGAAAGACAAATATCATATGATATCACTTATATGTGGAATCTGAAAAAATGATACAAATGAACTTATTTACAAACAGAAACGGACTCACAGACTTAGAAAACAAACTTATGGTTACCAAAGGGGAAGGGTGGGGAGGAGGGATAAATTAGGGAGTTGGAATTAACATAAACACACCACTATATATAAAATAGATAATCAACAAGGACCTACTGTAGCACAGAGAACTTTACTCAACACTCTGTAATAATCTATATGAGAAAAGAATCTGAAAAAGAATAGATATATGTATATGTATAACTAAATCACCTTGCTGTACACCTGAAACTAATACAACATTGTAAATCAAATATACTCCAATATAAAATAAAAAATTTTAAAATAAAACAAATAAAAAAGAATGAGCAGAGTTGAACCTATTAAATTTTAAGGTGTCACTTTAAAGTGGCTCACTTATGAGTAAATGGACCGAGTTGCATACTGACAATCTCAGGATAGTGTTCAATGTCGGGAAAGCGTAGCCCAAAGTCTCAGAACTGACTGCAAATGTCATGCCAAGTCTCTGTTATGTATACATAGCCATACCCTACATCAACTAGATAGCAAACATCATGCTATAGGGAACATGTAGCCTGACTAGTGATTGGAAACTGTTTCAGAAGAGGGAGAGGAAAGGCTTTTTTAATTTAAAACACCAGTATTATAGATTTGCATCAAAAAATTAATTTTTGGTCAAATATATTTCAGAAGTTGGGCTTATTGCTTATAACACCCCCTTGTATACTCAAATGTGTATTAATATATTAGCAATGTTGAGAGCTCATATTGCAAAACCAACTATTTGACCCAGCATTATCCAAATTTATTTGACCACAGAGGTTTTTTACAGTGTGTTTCAGTTATTAACTCTGTGGAATATACTTTGGGAGCTATCATTTCCAAATTATTATTTTTTACTATTTATTCAAGTGCATGGAATATAATTTTCATTACAGGCCCAATCTCAGAACATGTTTTATATCGTCCAAATGAACAGTACAATATAATTGTGTAACTTTTATTGATATAACTATTCTGAATTTAGAATTTTAATTTGTCTTTGAGTATTCTGTTATACTGAAACATTCCTATATTAAACTGATCAAAATTCTCCAGACAGCAATTGTAGAAATTTTGCATAGCACAGCTGTTGGAAGAAATTGAATCCTCTACAAATAGAAGATGATGTAAGCTTGTTTTTTTCTTAACATATGACAGATAAAGACTCAGATTCAGCAATAGATTTAACAAGTAATTTGGGGGCACAAATTATGTATCAAACATGATATTAGTAATTTCTTCCATACCTCCAATTATCAGAAATCACACCACATAATTGAATCTGACTTCTCAGTTTAGTGGACTGTCCCAGAAAGAAATGTGTGTGCTGCTTTCATTCCATATTAACATTGCCTTCTGAGACACCACATACATCATTGGAGTTTTTTTCCCCCTCTTTCCAGGAAAATTCAATCCTTTAAATTATGTCCCCTATCCTAATTTACATAGGTCACTAGTGGGAAGATTTGAGGAGGTATAAATGAATATACTGAGAGATTTATGCACTGGCAACCATAATCCAAGACCTGTTTTCAAAGACAATTGAAAACAGAGATATGTGAGGAGTGTGTCCATTTAAATGTTCTTGATAAACATTTCCTCATAGAACTGAATGCCAGAGTAGAACAAAGAACATGTATACACATTATGACCATATTTTTCCTGCCTCAGGAGAGAAAAAAGTTAAAATTAAAATATCTCATTCTCTGTAACTGTCACTCAGATACATTTCAACATTATGTGACAAATCAATCAATCTGGTTTCATCAACTTTTTAAATATTGTTTCCTACCAACATATATTCAGGATACCAAGAGAATGTCTAATGATGGCAAAATATTTCTACATAATATGGCATAAGTTAAGGTAATTGGTCACTTAGATAATTGTATAAAACAATGCAGCAAATTTCTATATTAAATTTGAAGTAATCATTTTATTTTTCTTTATTTTAACATCTTTATTGAAGTATAATTGCTTTACAATGGTTAGTTTCTGCTTTATAACAAAGTGAATCAGTTATACATATACATATGTCCCCATATCTCTTCCCTCTTCCATCTCCCTCCCTCCCACCCTCCTTATCCCACCCCTCTAGGTGGTCACAAAGCACCAAGCTGATCTCCCTGTGCTATGCGGCTGTTTCCCACTACCTATTTTACGTTTGGTAGTGTATATATGTCCATGCCACTCTCTCACTTTCTCCCACCTTACCCTTCCCTCTCCCCGTATGCTCAAGTCCATTCTCTAGTAGGTCTGCGTTTTTATCCCCCTCTTGCCCCTAGGTTTGAAGTAATCATTTTAAATTAAAATGAGGTAAAAACAACAAAGACTACACTTGCAATGGCCAAAACGGGTGGACATTTTTATCTTTGCTTATCCATCAGTGTAATAGTGTTAGTGAGTTTCTCGCAGATTTTGACATTTGCAAAAGAGTCACATCTATTTTTTCTTTAGGAGAAAACTATTTGCATGTTAACATCTTAAAGAGGTTGTAAGGATCTTACTATGCATTGGTAAACAAGGTGACTAGAATATTAGATCAGGAAACAGTGAAACACTAGGGAAAAATAAAAAATATAGGATACTTTCTTTTTTGTACCATGATTGATACAGTACATATACATCAGAAGGAAAGGAAAATCAAATCAAATAAAGTTGTCCATTTGTACAATTGATTTTATTCTTACTACTTCTAAATATTAATGAGGTATATCTATTTCTCCTCACCTCCTGTTTTAATTCACCACAGAGAAAAACATCAATAAAATTTTCCCATAATTATGTGAATAAACATAGTTTCTAATATCTTGGATACTGTGTTTAAAGTATTAAGTTGTTTCAATATTACAATATTTCCAAATGATGACTGATTCTTTATACATTAAATAAAATACTAGGTTAACAATAAGTGAGATCTATTTGAAACAGGGCTATGGATTTCTACATCACTAAATAGAAACCAGTTGTTGGCTGCTGTTCCTATCTTTAATATCTATCTAAATGTTTGAGTGGTATACAGATCTGAATAATTCAGAAATCAAATGATTTACTGGGAAGACTGTTCTTACCTTACTTACTTGCTCTCATCGATTCTCTCTCACACTTAAGTCTATTTGTACTCAAGGCTGAGTCTTTGGAATATAAGGAGAAAACCCATAAGGCCTATCCCTCAAAGCAATATCAAAACCTACTTTAGCTAATTGTGTTAGCAGACTGGATGAATATTGATTTGCCTGTGTGGCATCCTATATAATCATCCTACATGATTGATACAACTATCTCTTACCTCTCCTTATATGGAACCATGGAAGGATCTTGCCAAACAGAATCGATAGCATGGAAATTATGAAAAAAAATTTAGTTATTCTGTTTCAAGTTCATAGAGCAAAACTTTGAGGCTATTTGCTTCTAACTAGCTCTTAACCACAGATAACAAGGGAGTAAGTCATACTTACATGTTCCATCACATAAGACAAAATAAGATGATTTATTCAACATTTACTGAATATCTACAGTATGTTCTGAACACTAGGGAAACAACAGTTAAGAGATAAAATCCCTGCCTTAAAGATCTTACATTTTGAATTGAGAGGAAACGGGGAACAATAAACAAAATACAAACTCCAATTTGTAACTTAATGTGAGGAATTGATAAATATTATGGGGATGCTGCAGGGAAGTGGCATTTTAGATAGGACAGTAAGGGAATAACCGGCATAGACCTTAGGGGATGTTTCATACATGCTAGAAATGGCATGACCAGTGGAGTTGAAGTGCAGTGAGTAAATGGGAGGGAGCAAGGCAATAAGAAATCAGGCATGAATTAGAGCCAGAGACCTGGTCATTTATATTTCTTTAGTAGGCCATGGTAAGTATTCTATAATTTACTAGGATTTTATATAGTTTTTAGCAGACAAATGTTATGACCATATTTATATTTAGAAAGTTGTTTTCTGTTTTCTATGTATAGAATGAAGGGAAGTCAAGGGCAAAGCAAGAATATCAATTAGGAATGTATTTCAGTCGTCTATGGAGTGCAATAGAAGCAGGAGAGATGCTCCATTAAGAAATGGTCAGCAACAAGGACCAACTGTATAGCACTGGGAACTCTGTTCAATAACTATGTAACAACCCAAATAGGAAAAGAATATGAAAAAGAATAGATACATGTATATGTATAACTGAATCACTTTGTTGTACACCTGAAACTAACACAACATTGTTAACCAACTATACTCCAATATAAAATAAAAAGTTAAAAAAAGAAACAAGAAATGGTCAGATTTGGGACTGAATTTAAAAGATAGCTATGAGAGGTATATATGCTAATGGGTTGAATTTGGGGTAAAAGGACAAGATAAAGGGACAAATCAAATATTACTTCAGGTTTTTGACTCAAGCAATTGGAAGGATAAAATTGCCATCAATTGAATTAAGGAAGATGGTAGATAAAGCAGGTTTTGGGGGGAAGATCTGGATTTCAGTTTTTGTTATATTAGGATTTCAATGTCTATTAGTCATTCAAGTAGATATGTAAAGTGGGCAGTTAGATGTATGAATCTGGAGTTAATGAGAGAGGTCTGGGATGTTGAGTGATATTAAAATTTTCCCAGTAGTATTTAAAGCTATAATCCTCAATTAAAGAAGGAGTTAAAGTACTGGGTTGTGGGCATTTTACCATTTGGATAATAAGGAAAAATCTGAACAGGACACTTAAAAAGAAGCTCTCCTACGTTTCAGTGTATTGTTTGTTTCATGTATTCCAGTATCTCTGTCTTCTACTTAATATTCTAAGTCATTATGCTTGATCACATCTGTTCCATTTACTTTCTTTCTCAGAAACCCCACTTCAGAAACCCTCTTTTTTTCCACTAGAATTACTCTCTATTTCTGCTGTCCAATTATCATTCTGATATTTTTCTTCATTTCTTTCCTGTGGTGGATTCTGTTTCTAAAATTCCATATATTCCTCTTACTTGGTTTACCCTTTTGTTTTGCTGTTATCACTTGAGAAAGTCTGCATAAGAACTAAATGTTTTAAGAAATTTGATGTCTAAAAATTACTTCTTTCACCCTCAACTTGATTGGCAGTTTGTTTTAGTACAGAATGAATATATATTTTAAAACATTTTAATACAGGATTTTAAAGGCTTTGTGCTACTATCACATATTACAATATTGCTAACAATGCCATTCTAAATCTTCATATATTGTATATGACTTTTATTCTTTTCAGAAAATTTTAGAATTTTACTTTTATATTTTGATATTCTGAAATTTTATAGCATTGTGACTTGTTGGTCCTTTTTATCAACAGTGCTAAAGACTTAAAGAGACTTTAATCGGGAGACACATGCGCCTAAATTCTAATTTTTTTCTAACCTTATTTATTTGATAATTTTCCTAATATTTTTTCTTTTTTAGTATAGCTAGAATTAGATATTGGTTTCTGCACTAATATGCTGATTTTCTTAATATTTATTTTCTGTTTTCTATAACATTTAATTTTGTTATACTTCAGTGGGATTTTCTGAACTCTATCATTAAAATGTTCTACTGGTTTTCTTTGCTGTTTTATGTTCATTTCCCAATAACTTTTTCTTATTATTTGATTAATCTTATTTTATACTATGATGTCATTTTTAAAAACTTTAATAATTGAAGTACAGCACACATTAAGTACACAGTGAACAGTTCAGCAAATATTCACCATTTAAACACGTGTGTAACCACCCCACAAATCAAAAAATAGAGGATGACTAGCCCTGCAGAAGCCCCTCCCTCCTCCCACACACAGCAACCAGTCACTGACCACCCCATCCTCCTGCATCACTGGAAACCACCACCTCGACTTCTAAGAAACCATCAACCTTTAGCACTTTCATAATTTACGTAAGCAGAATCACATATATGTATTCTTTTGTGTTTGCCTTATTTTACTCAGTAGTATTTGTGACATTCATCTATGTTGTTGTGTGTAGCTATAGTTAATTCATTCTTGTTACTGTTATTTATCACCTGTTATGCCACAATTTACTGATCCATCTTAATATTAATGGACATTTGGTTTCTTTCCAGGTTTTAGCTATTTTAAGTAATGATGCAATGAATAGTCTTGTACATGCCCTTTCATGGACATATGTATGCATTTATTTTAGATATATACCTAAGAATGAAATCACTGGGTTATAAGATAAACCATAATAAATTCTGTCAGTTTTTCAGAGTGATTATTCTAATTTTTACTTCTACCAAGATTATGTAAAGAGTTCCAATTTCCCTATATTTTTGTCATAACTTAGTGTTGTCAGTAGTTTAATTTTAGTTATGTTGGTAAGTGGTTTCTCATTAATTTAATTTATTCTTTGGAAAAGCTTACAAAAAATTATCATTCCTTAGTTAAGGATGGGGCTTTTTCCTCTGCCTGTACTTCAAAATGCCATAAAAAAGAATATACTCTATGACTCTGATTTATAAAGTTTCATAAAGTGCAAACTAATCTATAGTAACAAAAAGCAGATCAGTGGTTTCCTGGAGATAGGTTGGGGAGAAGGGTGGGAAGGAGAGATTATAAATGGTCATGAGGAAATTTATTGAGGGTGTACTGATGAATCCTTTCTATTTTTATCTTCAATGTGTTTGGAAATTTTTTAAAGGACAATTTGCTGGGTATAGAAATCTAGGATGGCAGTTTTCTCTTTTTTTTCTTTCAGCATCGTAAATATTACATTCCATAGATCATGGCGCCATTATTTTTGTCTGTCAATCTGCCATCTTATTGTTGCTCCTCTAAAGATAATGTGTCTATTTTTCTTTAACTGCTTTTAAGGCTTTCTCTGTTTCTTTCACTTAAGCAATTTTACCATGATGCACCAGGTTTTTTGTGTGTTTTACCTGCTTGAGTTCATGATGGTTATTACATTTGTAGCACAAAGGTACAGTATTCATCAGTTTCAGAAAATTATCGGTAATTATGTCTTCAACAATTAAATCTGTTTATGAATATTTGATTGATGTATTTTAATATTCAATAAACTGCTCATATTTTAAATGTACAATTAAAGACTCATAGTTATACACATAAACATACCTACATACATACCTGGAAAATGATCACCACAATTAAGATAAAGATTATATCTATTACTCCCCCAAGTTTCTTCATGCCTATTTGTAATCTCTCCCTCCCATCCTTCTTCACCACCCATACCTATGATCTCTTTTCTGTTACTGTATGTTAGTCTGCATTTTATGAAACTTTATGAACTGGAATCATAGAGTATGCATTTTTTTACCTGGATTTTTCTCTACAGCATAATTATTTTGAGATTCACCAATGTTGTTATGTGTAGTAATTGCTTTTTCCTTTATATTGCTAGAAAGTATTCATTGTATGGATATATCACAATTAGTTTATTCACCTATTAATGGTCATTTGGGTTGATTTCAGATTTAGCTATTGCAAAAAAAATTTTAAATCCCACTGCTATGAATATACAAGTGTATGAGTTTTGTATGGAAAAATTAAAATTTTCCTTGAGTAAATATCTTACAGTATAATAGCCACATCATATAGTAGATATTTCTTAAACTTTTTAAGAAATTGCCAGTTTTGCAAAGTGGTTGTGCTCTTTAAAATTCTCACCAGCAGTGCATGACAGTCCCAGTTCATATTGGCACTAATAGTTGGTATGAATAGTCTTTTAACAGTGTCTACCTAATATGTTTATAGTTGTATCAGATTGTGGTTTTAATTTGGATTTTCCTAATGACTAACGATATTGAACATCTTTTCATATGCATATTTGCCATTCATATGTCCACTTTTGTGAAGTTTCTTTTCAACTATATTGCCAGAATGAAGTTGTTTGTTTTCTTATCATTGAATCTTGAGAACTCTTTATATATTCTAGACAAAAGTATTTTTATCAGGTATACAATTTGCAAATACATTCTATCATTATGTGACTTGTCTTTTAATTCTCTTGAGTGTCATTAATGAGCAGAAATTATTTTTATGAAAACCAACACATCACTTTTCCTCCTTTATGCTTTTGGCATCATATGAAGAAATGTTTGACAACCCAACGTCACACAGATTTTCTCCTGTGTCCTCTAGTAGAAGTTGTATAATTTTAGATTTTATATTTGGGTCTATGATCATTTTTAAGTTAATTTTCATATACAATGTGAAGTGTGAATTACAGTTCTTTTTTTGTTTGTTTTGTTTTACATATATATACATATGTGTGTGTATATATATATATATAAACACAGTTTTTTCAGCATCATTTGCTGAAAAAACTAACTTTTCTCCCACGCATAATCTTTAAAAGTTTTTTGAAAATCAATTCTATTTTTAATGAATCTACTTTTAGACTCTGTTCTATTTCATTGATCCACAGTATTTGCCTGTCTTTCATACCAAGCTCACACTTTTATGACTATGATAGTTTCAGAATAAAACTTGAAATAACAGAACATTAATCTTCCAAATATGTTATTTTTTAAAGTTGTTTTGACTCAGGTTTTTCGTATATTTATGTGAATTTTAAAATCAGCTTGTCATTTTCTACAAAAAGAAATCCTGCTAGGATTTGACAGGGTTACATGAAATCTATAAATCCATTTGGAGAGACTTGACATCTTAATAGCACTGAGGTTTCTCACACTTCAGTGTAGTATACTGCTCTGTGTATTTAGGTCTTTATTTTTTTTTCCCAGCTGTGTCTAATAGTGTTCAGTGTGCAGATCTTGTACATATGTTGTAACATTTATCTCTAAGTACTTTATGTTTTATCTAATGTTATTTAATTTTAATTTCCAGTGTTTTTTGCTATTTATAGCAGTATGTGTGATTATTTTATATTAATTGATCTTATGTCCTGCAAACTTACCATGATCACTTTGTATAGTTCTGGTGTGTTATTTGGTTTTTTGGTATGTTCCATTGGATAGTCTAGACCTTTGTTTGTTTCATTTACAAATAAAGATAGATTTATCTCTTCCAATCTGGATGCCTCGTACTTTCTTTCATCTTGTGTACTAGCTAGAACACCAAATATAATGATGAATAGAAGTCATGAGAGCAGGCATCATTTTCCTATATTCTCTATCTGAGAGAAAAAATGGTCTTTCTCCACCCAGTTGTTAGCTCTAGGGTTTTCATTGGTGCCCTTCACGGGATTGAGGAAATTGCCTTTTATTCCTTATTTTACTGGGAGATGTTAACAGGATTGGATTTAGTTTCTTAAGGTATAAAAAGGTTATTGACTTGAAACAAATATTTTTTCAGATGTATAAAGATTTTCAGTGCTAAAATTTCCCTCTGTGTATTGCTTTAGCAGGATCCCCAATTTTTGATATGTGGTGTTTTTATTTTCATTTGATTCAAAACATTTCCTAATTTTCACCTTGACTTCAATCCGTGAGTTATATAGAAGTGTTTTTTTTTTTTAATTTTTAAAAAATATTTATTTATTTATTTATCTAGGCTGTGTTGGGTCTCATTTCTGTGCATGGGCTTTCTCTAGTTGCGGCGAGCAGGGGCTACTCTTCATTGTGGTGAGCACCCAGCTTTCAGTAGTTGTGGCACGCAGGCTGAGTAGTTGTGGCTCGCGGGCTCTAGAGCGCTGGCTCAGTAGTTGTGGCGCACGGGCTTAGATGCTCCGCGGCATGTGGGATCTTCCCGGACCAGGGCTCAAACCTGTGTCCCCTGCATTGGCAAGAGGATTCTTAACCACTGTGCCACCAGGAAAGTCCCTAGAAGTATTTATTTAAATAATTTTATGGCTATAGTTTTATTTAGGAATATTCTAGATTTTTGTTATTATTCTCATAGTTCATTCCACTGTCAAGGAACATGTTTATGACAAATTCTTATTTTGGCATCCCATTCTACACATAGCCAAGTTGTAGCTTCCTTACCTTTGTTATATCAATAACCACACTTCCAATAATTTGATTTTTTTTTTAGTATGTTATAATCTCTCACTAGTTGTTCTTTCTTTTGTCCTGGTGTATGTATGCATGTGTGTGTATGTATACACACATACACATATATATTTAAATTACTTATTGCCATTTTAATGTAGGAGTAGCAGTAAGAGTAAATTGAATTAATCTTCTGTTTGTAACCAGAAATCCTTTGCCCAATACCAATTTAAGGCCACAGATAATCAGGTCTTAACCGATCTTAAAACTTATTTTATATTTTAAAGAATTTTGCTTTTGTCCCTCTTTGATCATATCATATTCATATTCACTTCTGTGCCTTTTCCCACATTTTTTATCATATCTACAATTAACACAGTTTCTTTGACTGTCTAAAGCCCATATATTCTCTAAACCCTCCTAATTTCATGAAGATTTTTTAAAATACAAAACTTCTTGTTGATATTCTTCTCATAAACTTTGTGACTCTTATGGCCATAGGAAGGGGCCAAAGAGGTTAGGGTAGTGGTAATGAATCTAGTCCAAGAATCGTGGCTCCCTTTGGGCACTACTATGTCACAAGAGACATTTTGAGAAATTTCCAGGTTTGTTTTTTTTAAATAATTTTACAGTAATGAGGGGGACTACTGTCACTTAATTGATGGGAGCCAGAGATGCTAGAGGTTAAGCAATGTGCAGGACAATCCCCAACCACAAAGAATTGTTTCCTAGTCTATATAACAATCTGACAACCTAGAAGATATTCATGTAGTTGGTAATCAGTTTATAATTTCTTGAGCTTAATGCTAACTGTGTCTTATACTTTTTTGATGGATTTATAAACTGTAGTTTTCAGGAATGTAGAGAAGACTGAATTTTGCTCAGAATTTATTGAGTTTTTTCACTATTTCAGAAAATTGCATCATCAATGGCAACACAGTTTGCAGAATTCATGTGGTTAATCAACACAATTACACCAGTCTTTGTTTACAGCTCTTGCATGCAAATATGCAATGAAGGAGATTTGAAAAATCTTTTAATTATCTGGAAGCAAATAGTATTTAAAGTGGACAAACGTAAAATGTAGAGAACTCATTATATGTTTCATTTGCAAATGGTGTTTTATAATATTTCATATCACCATACTAAATGTTTCTGTGTATTAGTACACTGATAAGAAATTTGTGCTGTGAAGATTCCATAATAAAAAACAGTTTTCTGCTCTTAGACTGATACAATCCCTGGGTTTCTAACACACAATTTCTCTATTGAGAGAATTTATTTTCCCAAATTATTTTCTTTTCCCTATTGTCTATAAAGAATATGGTGTTTTAAGCACTAGAGACTAAATGTATGTTTCAACTTGTGATATGTTTCAAGAGAGGAGATATATTTTTCATGATACTTAATTTCTATCCCACTCCACGTCATATAAACATTATATGTTATTATTATATTATATTATATTATATTATTATATTATATAATATTATCTTGTCATTACATTACAAGCACTATAGACTGAGAAAGGAAAGAAAATATGCGTTCAATTTATGTAATTAGAGATAACATTATTTTACAAAACTTTTTTTAAAAGTTCATATAACCACACGTACTCATGAAAATATATGTTCATGTCCTGGGTCATGATGTAATGTGCATCTAACTGTAGTTCTCAGTAATAAATACATATATGTTTATAAACAGTCACAATAATATTGAAAGCTGTAGTGCACAGCACGTGGGATCTTAGTTCCCCAACCAGGGCTCAAAACTGCACCCCCTGTGCTGGAAACATGGAGTCTTAACCAATGGACAACCAGGGAAGTCCATGAAAGCTGGAGTTTTACAGAAGGATTATACAGGAGTAACACTCCACTTATAATACAAGCAATATCCACATTGTTTTACAAAAAATTAGCTCCCACAGATTGAAAGTTTATGTAAAATCCTATTACTTGTTATGGCTTATGGTTCAACTTCATGTTTGCAATACCCAGTGTTCAGATTTTTGGTGGAGCTAGAGCAAAGAAACCATATGCTTTCAAATACATATTCTAGTTTTACACAGTTACACAGAAAAACTGCTTATAGCTTTGAAATTGCAGTATTTTTATCTTCATTATTTTCCATAAACATTTCTAGATCTTAGGGATGTTTTTTGTCATATCTCACACTTGAGATACCAATTTAGCCCTCCTGTGACAGAGGATCATATTCTCAAGGATAAGGCCCAGGAATGAGTTTTAAGATTTTTTGAAATTAGAAGTTTTACTTATCCCTTCCACATTATTGTACAAGAACACAGGTCTCTTCCTTATATATTCTTGCTTATCTGTACCTAATGACCCCTTCAGCTGTTAAACAAGTTATTATTAGGAAAAACAAAAATGAATATATTCAGAGCCTGTGTCCTTATAATGTTCGTAAGTTTAGGGAAGACAAGACTAGTATATAAAATTGAGGGGGATCAAAATGAAGTGTGTATTAAAATGTCTTATACAGGTAAAAGAAATAGATATTCAGAGCAGAGAGGGAGAAGGCAGAGGCTCTAGAGAGAAAATAGAGAGCAAGGCAAGCAGTCTGATTAAGAAAGAAAGGGCATATTGTTAAATCATGGAGAAAGAATTAGAGGGATGAAGAAAGAAGCAGACATGTTACAGAGTCTTTGGTAAATAATCAGCCTCATAAAAAGTACAATGTTAATCTGTGGCAAGAACAGATACTGCTACATGGCTAGGTGAAAATCGCTTCTCTGATCTTAAACAAATGCTTACATAATTTCCTAATATCACTTCTAATGCACTGAAGATAGTTTTCCTTTCTCTTGTATGAAATTCCCAGATGGAAAAATCATTGTTGTTGAGACAGAAAACTCTAAGAATTCTTTAATATTTATTGTCTGTTACTTAATTATTGGAATGTTTTTGCCCTTGTGTTTTTTCCTATTATAGGAAACTTTTAATGTTCACTTTATTCATTATTCAATTTTTATACTTTCTATTTTCCAATTTCTCTAAAGAGTTGATATTAAAATTGTGCTTCTAACACTCATGGCACAAAATACAAAAAGACTAAGGTCTAAATAGGCAGTATTAAATTCAGTGAAAAGTGTGACAAATATATAACCATTACTATATTCGTAAAAAGCAAATACATCTCTCACTCATTCACTCCCTGCTACTTTAAATGGCTGCTCTTGACAACCATATGTTGTTTTTGATGTTTTACATGCTGAGTATTACTGGACGCTGAACAAGTTCTTTGCAGTTTAAAGCCTATAAATTGGTTGTATGTTACACAGAAGTAATCTTTAAAATATATCTCTTGTGTGTACCTGTTCATTGATCCAATACCTTACCTTATGGTTATGCCCACATTCAATAGCCATTATTATGGAAATAACAACACTTGCCTGTTTCAACTAGTAGTATCAGCAGATGGTAAGAGTACCAGAAATCTCACAGGCTTTCGTGCGTACTTTTTGGACTGACTGACTGCTTTTGACTGGGGAATATATTTATGAGTGTATTTTCATTTTTTTTCCCCCACCTATTTTAAATCTTCAAAGAGCTCAAACTCCTGTTCCATAATTTTAGTGCTTCAACGTGGTCTTCCTTATTGTCCTTTTCATTTATCTATTGCTCAGCAGAACTTGCCAAAAATTTTAGGAGACATGGCAAAGAGCTGTAAAAGCTATGAAATGCTCTGGGATGATACCATTCAAGAACTATTGAGTTAGAAAACATTTCTGAAAAAAAACTTCTTGCCAGATGACCTGACTTTTAGAGTTTTGATGATATTAGCTGAATAAACTTTTAAGTCTTAATTGTATCTGCAGTTATTCAGATGCATGTGTTTACATATTTAAGATTTTGGAGGGAAGAGAAGTACTACACAGCTACCAACTTTTGAGCAAATATTATACATCATCCTTTCTCTCTAAAGATTAGTTTGCATTTAAGATAATTTATATAAATGGAATCATACAGATGTATTTTTTTGGCCTGGATGCTGTCACTTAGCATAATTATTTTGAGATTATACATCCACTTTGATTGTGTATCAATAGTTTATTTGTCTTTTTTACCAACTGGAAATAAATTGCATTGAATATATCATAATTTGTGTATCTATTCACTTGTTGATGAACATCTGGGCTTTTTCCAGTTTTGAGCCATTACAAATAAAGCTGCTGTGAATGTTCATATGTATGGATGTTCATATGTATGCGAATGTCCATGTGTATGGATATATGCTCACCTGCCTCTCAAGTAAGTACTTAGGAGTGGAATGGCTATTATGGTAGCAGTAGGTTTATCTTTAGAAAAAGTTAACTGCTTTTAAACTTCTTAAAACTTAACTGCCATCTGTTTTCCAAAATGGTTGTACCATTTTACATTTTCATAAGCAGTGTATGAAATTTCTAAATGTTCCATGGTTTCACCAACACTTGACATAGTCATTCTTTTTAAATTTAGCCATTCTATTAGGTCTTTAGTGGTATATCAATGTGATCTGAATTTGCATTTACCTAAATGACTGATGATGTAGAGTATCATTTCATGGGCTCCTTGGGTAAAGTGTTCAAATTATTTCACCATTTAAAAAATATAGGTTCTGTTTTCATATTATATTTTGAGAGTTCCTTAAATATTCATACATGAAAAACGTCTTTTATGTATTATATGACTTCTAAATATTTTGTTCCCATCTATGGTTTATGTTTTCATTTCTTTAATAGGGTCTTTCAAAAAACAAATTTTTTAACTTTGGTGAAGTCGAACTTAACAATTTTTCTCTTTGTATCATGTTTTTAGAATCATATCTAAGTAATTTTTACCTAAACCAAGATCACAAATATTTTCTCCTATGTTTTCTTCAAGATGTTTCATAGTTTTAGGTTTTACATTTGGATCAATGATACATTTTGAGTTAATTTTTGCATTTGTTGCAAAGTATAAAGATTTGGAAGAGGGGTGGACACCCAATTGTCCTAGCACTATTTATTGAAAAGCCTATCTTTTCCTCAAAAACTGTCTTTGTCCTTTTGTCAAAAATCAGTAGTCCATATATGTGTAGGTCTATTTCTAGACACTCCATTCTTCTCCATTGATATATTTGTGTATATTTTGGCCAATACAAGTTCCCTAATAACTGCAGCATTACAATAAGTATTGAAATCAGGTAATTTTAGTCCACTAAATTTCTTCTCTCTTGAAACTTTTCACTACTCTGGGTCCTTTGCATTTCCACATGAATTTTAGAATTATCTTGTCAATTTCTCTGAAAGAACACCTAAGGGATTTTGATTATAATTTTGTTGAATTTACAAACAAATGTTTGGTGCCAATTTGTGATCTGAGGTGCTAAATCTAAAATGAAAGGAGGGGTTTCATTCACTTTGGGTAGACAGACTATTAAAAAAGTGAATGCTATATAAATAGCCATTCCTCTGAAGAAGATATACTAATAGCCAATAAACACGTGACAAGTCACTGAACACCATTTTCTATCAGAGAAATTCTAATCAAAACCACAGTGAGATATTATATCACATGCACAAGGATAGCTATAACCAAAAACACAGTAACAAGTGTTGACAAGGATATGGAAAAATGAGAACCTTCATTGACTGTTGGTGAGAATGTAAAATGCCACAGTCATTGGAAAATAGCCAGGTAGTTCCTCAAAATATTAAAATAGTGTTACCATTTGACCCAGTAAGTCTACACCCAGGTATACACCCAAGAGAAATTAAAATATATTTCATGCAAAAATCTATATATAAATGTTTATAGCAGCATTATTCATAATGGCTAAAATGTATAAATACCCCAAATATCTATCGTCTGATGAATGGATAGAATATATATTTTATAATATATATATTTATATTATAATATATATATAAAGAACACTTACAACTCAAAAATAAAAAGATAGATAATCCAATTAAATTATGGGCAAAGGATTTGAATAGATGCATCTCCAAAGAAGATCTAACAATAGCCAATAAGACATGAAAAGATGCTCAACATCACTAGCTATCAGGGAAATGCAAGTCAAAACCACAATGCAATACCTCTTCCCACCCACTAGGACAGCTAAACCAAAAGGACAGGCAATAACAAAAAGGAGAGACAATAACAAGCGTTGATGAGAATGTGGAAAAACAGGAACCCTCACACACTTGTTGGTATTGTAAAATGATGCAACCAGTTTGGAAAACAGTTTGGTAGCTCCTCAAAGTGTTAAATATCTGGTTACCACATGATCTAACAATTCCAATCCTAGGTATATGGTTAAGAGAAAAAAATGAAAATACATGTTTAAAAAAACATATATAAATATTCACAGCAGCATTATTCATATAGCCAAAAATGGGAAAGAACCTAAACATCCATCAGCTGATGAGTGGATAGAAAACAATTGCAGTATATCCACACAATGGGATATTATTCAGCCATAAACACTGGAGTACTGTAACATGCTATAATGTGACTAAACCTTGAAAACATTACTCTAAATTTAAGAAGCCAGTCACAAAAGACTACATTTTACGTAATTCAATATATATGAAATTTCTTGAATAGGCAAACCTATGAAATGAAAGTAAACTGGTGGTTGCCTAGAGTTGGTGGGGATTAGGGGAATTAGGGTGTGATAACTAAAGGGTATGAGGTTTTTTATGGTGATGAAAATGTTTTAAAATTCATTGTGGTGATGGTTGCATGACTCCTTGAATATACTAAAAACCAATGAGTTGTACACTTTATATGGGTGAATTGTATGGCATGTGAATTATATCTCAATAAAGCTGTTAAAAATATTTTTTTAAAGTGAGTGTCATAGAATAAAACACATTCTATAATGTGAGACATAGACAGTGCTACTATTTCTGTACTAATTAGCAGGCTTTCTAGGGGAGCTGACATCTAAGTAGCGACATAAATGTTAGTTGAAATAGATAGGTGAGGGTAGGGCATGGGTAGATTTTTGTAAGAAGGGAAGAAAAGAGAAACAAAAAATATTCCAGGTAGAAAACAGCAGGTTCTAGTACCCAGGAGTGATAACAAGTTTGGCGGATGAAGGAAATTGAAGAAACTCAGTATCTGGAGTGTGTTAAGGTTGGTGGATGGAAGTAAGAGAAGTGAAAAACGAGGCTGGAGAAGATCATGGGGAGCCCTACAAGCCAGATTAAGATATCTAGACTTTTTCTTAGATTTGTTGAAATACTATTAAAAACCCTATTAGGGGTCGAATTTATCAAACATGCCTGATCACACATTGGCTTGTTTTAAAATAAAACATATATTGCTCTCAAGAAAGAAAACTCTTTATAATAACATTTAGATTTTTTACTATCTATAACTGATTTTGGTCTTGATGTATTCAATTGAGAACATACTACTTTTTTACATCTATACCTATTATTTAAAATCCTAAGAATTTCCATGGTAGATAACTTCCTAGTTTACAGGAAGACATCTAACCAGCTGAAAACCCTATGTAGTTTTCTCAATTAGTTTCAGCATCTAAGACATAAAGGCAGAAGGCAACACTGGAATTTAGAAAGATGTCAATTTGATTTTTATTTGTTCTGTAATATCTCTGACATAGTTTTATCAGCAAAATTAGACACAAATGTCTACCTTTAATTTTGTTTGAATTTGGGAATATTGTTTTTTAAAATACTGGTTCATAGACTATCAGGTGACTGACAACCAATAAATGGTAGCCATTATCAAGTATGATACAAATGTAGCGTGGTAATATTTTGAGGTGTTGATCTGGCTTTTAACTTTCCCAATTCATCCTGGGCCTTTATTTATTAATTTAGTCATAACAAAATGTAAAGAAAACTCCTTTCATTTCAAAAGCCAAAACGTTTTAGTTTCAAAATCCTAAATCCTAAAAGATGTAGAAATTAAAAATTATGCCATAGTGATTTGGAAAACTAAACAAACATTCAGAACTACTTGTCTTTTATTACCTTCTGCTACCTCACTTCCACCATCACCCGAGACTGGATTAAGTTGGTCCAGAAAAGTTAAAGAGAAAGAAATGAAACTAGAATTTAAATGCTGGTGATTCCCTAAAAGGAATCTTGTCTCCCCTGGACAAATCCTGGGGTGAGTATGGGAGCTACTGACAGATGTTAGTTTGGGGAACTCAAGAGCAGATAGCAGCCTGAACCACCTTTTTCAGTTTAGGACTAGGAAAAATCAAGAATCAGAGTTCTGATCCCAGCCTGGTGTGAGAGCATCAGAAATATCTGCACGGGCTCTCTTGTCAGTAGGCTCTGAGACACCTTAATAGAATCCCTGTTTGAACCTGTATGTATCAGGGAGCCACAAAATGTTTTCCTCTGCTTCCATAAGCAGACTAATGCGGCGTCTCAATCTGGTAGACCCGGAAAGCAACTATGGCAACATGAAGCAATGATCTGTGTGGACCTACCACCAATGAGCAGAAGTGAGTGAGGAAATAACGGTAGAAACCATCATAAATACATGACCATGACTCCTGTTAGACATACCTTGCCTCCCAAGCATAGGACTTGCCCTTAATAAAGTCCCCAAAAGAAACAACCCGATGAACTGATGTAAAGACTACATTGCTAAATTTATTATTTGGTACCTGGTAGAATGGAGGCTCAAAATTAAAATTAAATTTAATCATAGGAAAAAAAATCATAATCCTTATGGCCTGAGAACTGTAGCCATAAAACCAATAAAAATCATTACTTTTTACAGAGTGCTTACAAGGTTGCAAGTATTAAATTAGCTACTCTACATAGGTGATCTCAATTTTATTAACAGTAAGTCATATTCTAAAAGTGCTCCTCCTTGAGCAGATGTTTTTCATGACAGATTCATTTCACTCTGATGGTAAAATCTGGTTCTGGTACACCCTCTTATAGTTGCTTAAAACCATACATCTTAGATAAATAGTGGATTAATAGGTCTTATACCCAGCAGTTTTAGATCTAGCAATTCAAGGTTCTTGTTCAAACCATAATTAACTTAATATTCATGCCCCCTGTCTTTTAAAGCCACTTCTCATTAGCAAGACCTTTATGACTTCCCAGCACAGTTGGCAACAACTTTATTTCTATCAAGCAAAAGACAATATGTTACAGATATTCACTATAAAATAAATAATACTGTCAAAGGCTTTATCCTGTCTTGGGGCTATCCTTAGCCTTCAAAAAAATTAATTGGTCCCACAGGTTTAGATGGATTTTAAATTTTGAAGAGGGAATTAGGGAGGAGGAACGTTAAAATTATCATTTTCGCTTTCCCTAAGGCACCTGGTCAAAGGCCACTCAGAATGGGAAATGTCCGCTTGAGGCCTTGTCCAGCAAGAACTAACAGAATCCATACCACATTCAGCTGCAACCTTTATTATATTTCTAAAAAGTGAATTCAGTTTCCAGCCCTGCCAAAATATACAACTAAGTTTTACAGTTTTGACCTTAGGTAACTGGGGAGCAACCACATAAGCTGACATCAAAGAATATTTGCTTTTATTTTTAAAATATTTATTTCATGCTTGTAAAATCTAAAGGTGGCCTGAGTGTGAATGGGGATGAGACAGCAGAAACGTGAACTGGGTAGGTAAAGGGTGGTTTCTTTTCCCATGGTAAAACTGCTAAGGAAAAAAAATCACATATCCGAAAAAAGGAAAACAATTGTTTCTATTGATCTCACCATTGTGTACACTTTTCCATCTCGTGTGTGTGGGTGTGTGTGTTTAAATCATTGCAATAAGGCTAAGATTACAAAGATATGAAAACAATCCCTAGGTATTTTTCTTGACCCTCCAAAAGTAAAAAAGCACGAAATAGTTTTGCCAAGAGGAACAGATGTTTCTGTTGTATATTTCTTACTCCCTGGGCATGCTTGAGAATTCTAAATATAAATGTTCAAACAGACAGGGTGCAAACACACAGGAAGTTTGGGGGGGTGTGAGGATTCATTTCGGCGATTCAATCTGATTCACAATTTTACACATGAATCAAAAATCAGGAAAATTGGAAAAAGGACCATTTAGACATATTGACATGTGTGGCATGCATCTTAAAAAGAAAGCCAATTCAGAGAGGTAGCTAATCTCATGACTAACTTAAACTACATAAAGAATAAATAGAAACAAGTTTCAAAGACATATATACTAACTTAATTTTGCATGATTATCTCAATGTCCTTATACTGAATGGGGTCGGTCACATTCATAAATTCCCAAATTTCAATCATAGTCAGTACAGTTTTATATTTTAAATTAAAAAATGAAGATCTCTCTCTGAGAAGAAACAGTAGAGGGGTCAGAATGAATATTCTAACTAACTACCCAACACATTACTTGACACAGTTATCTAATATTCAATATAGGATAATAATCTAAACTTGCTGCTCAGGATGCTATAACAAACTAAGCTCTTTGCCTCCAATGGATAGTGACTACAATTTCCATTTCCACATGCAATGGCAATTTCATTTATTTCATGGCAATATAGTTTTTTGAAACTATAGTTTGAAAACTATATATTTCAAACTATATTTGAAAATACAGCTTTTTGAAACATTATTTTCTGAAAAGAATGTTTCTGGGTAACATTATCAGGATGCGACATAGATTGTTCTTGACTTCAATTCCCCTCATAAGAAGACCAACTAGCAACTATCTATAGACAAGGCACTGTTGAGAACATCCCAGTACCCAGGGATGAGGCTGCAGCACTCACCTGGACCATAGAGGTGGAGAAGTACAACATTAGAAGGGTAAGAGAAGTGGCTACGCTCTGCATTTTCCTATCCCAGGCTGCCATAGCACCATACTAAGACAGCCCCTCTGGGCCTACAGTTTCTAAAGTGGGAAAAAGTAAGCCCAAGGTTGAGTTTCTTCTCCCCCAGCATTGCAGTATGCTCCCCTAGAGGCCCACTCAGATCTTCTCTCCCAGGGATCACTAGGGGACCCTGCAGGGCTTGACCTCTGGAGAACAGAAAGAGATGGAGAAGGGAGTGGGGTTTACAGCAAACAGTGCTCAGATCTCACACTGCATTCCTCCCCGCAGTGGTGCTTTAGCAGAGATGCCAGCAAGTGGCTCTGCCCATCTGCAGAGCAGAGCCAGTGCCTGCCCTCAGTTGACAGTTCTGCCTGATTCAGGAGCCCAGCACAAGCCTCACTGGATCTGGAGCCCATTTTACCTCCCACCTAGGCAGGAAAGCAAATCTGAAGCCCTGCCCAACTGCTGAGTATAGCCTCCAGTCCCACCCAACAAGGAAACCTGACCTGAGAATCCAGGCAGCCATGGAGTCTATTCTACAGCCGCCCTCGGGCAGGGAGCCAGGTCAGCAGTACTACACAACTGCTAGATAACCAGACAGTCTGCTAGACAACCCCAGATAACCAGACAGCCTAAACAGTGACCCTGCACAACCAAATAACCCAAACTCTCCCAGCTTATGACAGAGTCCAGCCTATAGCTTTGCTAGACTGCTGAATACAACCCACGGCCTGGCCAAGAGAGGGGGCCCAGCCAGTGACCCGCTCAATCATGGAGCATAATAACCCACAGCCCCACTTGACTAGGAAGCGTAGACAGTGACCCCTCCTGACCTCAGAGCCCAGTCTCTAGCACATCCAACTGCAGGATACCCTTGGAGGCACCTCCCAACCAAAGAGCCTAGCCAGTGATCTTGCCGAACAGCAGAGCACAGCCAGATGTCTATCTGGCCATGAAGCCCGTCCTGAAGCCCCATTTAACTCTGGGGCACAGTCTGCATCCCTGTCTGATCACAGAGCACTGCCTGAGGACTTATTTTACCATAAAGCCCTGCCTGTGGCCCTGCCTGGACACAGAGGTCAGCCAGTGGCACCATCTGGCCGGGGAGCGCAACCTGAGACCCCCACCTCACCAGCAACTGCAAAGCCCAGCTCACAGCCCTGACCAAAAGCGGAGTTCAAGTGTCACCACCCTGTAAGAGAACGTAGCCTGCGACCTTGCCTGACCATAGGTGACTGCACAGCCCAGCTAGTGCTTCCACCTGATCAAGGAGTGCAGCCAGTGGCCCAGCCTGATCAGGGAGGCCACCCAACCACCCCTCCTGACTGCAGAGCCCAGCCAGCAGGCCCACCCAAACATGGAACCCAGCCAGCGGTAAACCCCTGACCTCAGAACACAGGCAGCAATTGATCTGGCAAATGCCACCGCCCACCCCCACCCAAATTGACTTAAGAAAGGAGGAACAGGGCTTCCCTGGTGGCGCGTTGGTTAAGAATCTGCCTGCCAATGTAGGGGACACGGGTTCGAGCCCTGGTCCGGGAAGATCCCACATGCCGCGGAGCAACTAAGCCCGTGTACCACAACTACTGAGCCTGTGCTCTAGAGCCCGCGAGCCACAAATACTGAGCCCACGTGCTGCAACCACTGAAGCCTGCGTGCCTAGAGCCTGTGCTCCGCAACAAGAGAAGCCACTGCGGTGAGAAGCCCATGCACCACAACGAAGGGTAGCCCCCACTAGCCACAACTAGAGAAAAGCCACGCACAGCAACAAAGACCCAGCGCAGCCAAAAATAAATTTAAAAAAATAAATAAATTTATTAAAAAAAAAAAGGAGGAACAGAAGCAGGTCATATTCACAAAGGGTGCACATGGCTATGCATTTACTGCCATGGGCTAGGACTGTGTTCATTCTCCTGTTTCTGTTCTTTTTGGACATTCTCTTCTTTATGATTAGTGTTTACCTAAAATTTTATTTCCATACAATTATTTTAAATCTATTTATACCTTTTTATTTAAAGCTCACCTCTCGTAAACAGAATATATTTTGATCTTGCATTTTGACCAGTCTGACAAATATGCATTCTATTAGAGTGTCAGTTCATTTATTTTTCAATATAATTATTTAAATGATTGTGTTTAATGCTATCATTTTGCTTTTTTTCCTATAACTTCCATTTACTTTTTCCTCTAGTACTTCTGTCCTACCCACTTTTGTGTTAATAAAATTAGTTAGGTAATATATTTTATTTTCTGTATTACTGTCTCTTCAGTTATAGCTTTTTGTATTATTTTAAATGTTTGCTCTGGTGATTACCATTTATATTTTAATATATCACAGTTGATTTAAGATTAGCATTATACCCTATCAAATAAAATATAGAAACTTGCAAGACTATAACTTCATTTACCAACCCCACTATGTTACTATGAATTCCAGTCTGATGATTTTCCCTTTAGCATGTTTGGAAGCACAGTTCTACTCAAAAATTTTTCTTAGCTTTTGATTCGGCAAAGGATGCTTTTATTTTACCTTAACTTTTAAAAAATATTTTTACTGTATATTGATTTCTGCATTGGCAATTTTCTTCTTTCAGGTCTCTAACAATGCTTTACCACTGTCACCTGGACTCCATTTTTTATGATGGGAAGTTAGCTGTAATTTTCACCTTATATATAACGTATCACTTTTCTATGCTGTTTTCAAGATTTTCTTCTTATCTTTGGTTTTTAATAGTTTGACTATGATGTGCCTAGATATCATTTTCTTTTTATTCACCCTACTTCAGAATTTTCGAGCTTCCTGAATCTGTGAGTTCACATTTGTTACCATATTTAGGAAAATTTTGTCATTATTTACTCCATTTTCTAAAAATTTATTTTCTTTTCTCAACTTCTGAAATTTCAATTATCCCTTGATATTGTCCCAGTTGTCACTGATATTATATTTTCTTTCTTTTTTAAAATTCTTTCTTCTCTGTAATATTCAGGTTGAACAATTTCTATTGATATATTATCAACTTCACTATTTCCTACACAGTGTACAATGCAATTTTAATTCCATCAATTGAATTTTTTTTCAAGTTTTGTACTTTTGAACTCTACATTTTGCTTTATTTCCTTAGTTTTCATGTCTCTGCCTAAATTGCACATATATATAATAATTACAACAATATTTTCTGTTAAGTCCAAGAACATATTTATAATAAGTGCTTTAAAATCCTTGCCTACTGATTCTAAAATCTAGATTATCTCTGGGTTGGTTTGTATTGATTACTTTTTCTTTCAACTTCGGGTCATATTTTCCTGTTTCTACTCATCTCAAGTAATTTAATTTTAATTTTAATGGGCATTACGGATGACATATCATACAGACTGTTGTTCATTTATCTTCTTTTTATGAGCAAAAATTTAAGAGTTGTAGCAAAGAGTTGACTTGGCTGGAACAATATACAAACCCTATCTCCCCTATATGGGCAGATTGACATCTCTGCTCAGTTCTCTTAACCTTCTATCTGTCCCTTACTTTGAGCTCCTTAGAATCTTGGAACTCTGGGGCCATCCAAAAACCTGCCTGCAATCACACACATTTGGGGGGGGCTTCTCTATTTAAGGGGTATGTTCCCTAACATTGCTACTGTTCTGGATGGCCCAAACTCTATCTTCTAATTTCTCAAGCCAAAAAGGCAAAAAATTTATAGTTCAGATTCAGCTGTTTTGCTCCCCAAGAAGTAGGGTTTGTCTCAAGCTATATGAATGAAATATAAATATAAAATTAGTATATAAACATAAATCTCATTCAGCTTTTGCCTTTTAATGATTGTCTCTTCAGTGTTCTTTCAAAATTTTTGCAACTCTCCAGTACCACTTTCAAATACTTAAAGAAAAAAATTCTTTCCAGAGTTTATAGTTAACATCTCTGTATTACTCCAATACAGCCTAAAAATATATACTAGTTAACTTCAAAAGTAATGTGAAATAAAGACATTACTAGATTTTTTTTTTTAGATGATGAGACGATACGACACCTGTAGATCTGGACTAAAAGTAATACTAAAGGATATTCCTCAGAGAGAAAGAAAATTGCTACATATGGAAAACACAGAAACATGGGAAGCAATGAAGAACAATGAAATGGAGAAATATGAAAATAAAACAACTGTGTAAAACAATTATTAAAGTCTAGGGATCATAAAATATGTGCAAAATTAAAAAGTATGATAATCATACAACAGATGGGAGAGATTTAAATGGGGTTAGTGTTTCATAGTCCTATAATTTATAGAGAGTCTTGAAAAATCTAAATGCTAAGTATATTTGGAAGTACTAATAAATCAAGAATGCATGTAGTAATATTTAATGCATCTAATATAATGATATTAAAATGATTTATAAAACAAACTAGAGGAAAAAGAAAAGAAATGCTTAATCATTTTATTTATCCAAAATAAATCATTCCACTCCAAGCTGCCCTGGGCCACGAAGAGCCACACAGGTAGATAAGACACAACAGTCTTTAAAACAAAGACTGTTAACAAGAGACAAAGAAGGACATTACATAATGATAAAGAGATCAATCCAATAAAATATAACAATTATAAATATATAAAAACCCAACACAGGAGCATGTAAGTACATAAAGTAAATATTAGTAAACATAAAGGGAGAAATTGACAGTAATACAATAATAGTAGGGGACTTTAAAACCCCACTTATATCAATGGACAGATCATTCAGACAGAAAATAAATAAGGAAACACTAGCCTTAAATGACATGTTAGATGAGATGTATTTGATAAGTATATACAGAACATTTCATCCAAAAGAAGAATACACATTCTTTTCAAGTACATATGGAATATTCTCTAAGATAGACTGATCACATGTTTGGCCACAAAACAAATCCCAATAAATATAAGGCTGAAATCATAACAAGAATCTTTTCTGATCACAATGATATGAGACTAGAAATAAACTACAGGAAAAAAATGTAAAAACCACAAACAATTGAAGTCTAAACAACATGCTACTAACCAAACAGTGGGTCACTGGAGAAATTAAAGAGAAAATCAAAAAATGCCTTAAGACAATGTAAATGGAAACACGATGATCCAAATCTACAGCATGCAGCAAAAATAATTCTAAGAGAGAAATACAGCAATCCAAGCCTACCTCAAGAGACAAGAAAAAAACAGGTTAATTTTACACCTAAAGGAACTAAAAAAGGGAAAACAAACAAAACCAAATCTAGTAGAAGGAAAGAAATAAGAAAAATCAGAGCAGAAATAAATAGAGACTAAAAAAAAAAAAAGATCAATGAAACTAAGACCTGGTATTTTGAAAAGATAAAATTGATAAACCTTTATCCAGACTCATCAAGAAAAAAAGAGAGAGAGCCCAAATAAATAAAACCAGAAAAGAAAGAGAAGTTACAAGCAGGACCACAGAAATAGAAATGATCTTAAGAGATTACTAAGAACAATTATACTACCATAAAATGGACAACCTAGAAGAAATGGATAAATTCCTAGAAACGTACATTTCCTAAGACTGAATCAGGAAGAAATACACAGTATGAACAGGCCAATTACCAGTAATGAAATTAAATCAGTAATCAAAAAGCTCCCAACGGAAAAATGTCCGAGGCCAGGCAGCTTCACAGGTAATGTTTCTACAAAACATTTTAAAAACAGTTAACACTTATTCTTCCCAAAGTATTCAAAAAAACTGCAGAGGAAGGAACACTTTCAAACTCATTCTCTGAGGCCAGCATTACCCTGATATCAAAACCAAACAAAGACATACACACAGAAGAAAAGAGAAAAAAAACAAGAAAGAAAAGAAAAAGATAAGAAAATTACAGGCCAAATCACTGATGAACATAGATGCAAAAACTCTCAACAAAATCCTAGCAAACCAAATTCAACAATACATTAAAAGGATCACACACCATGATCAAGTGGGGTTTACCCTAGGGATGTAAGGATGGTTTAATATCCATATATCAATCAACATGATACGCCATATTAATAAAATGAAGGATAAAAATTATATGATCATCTCAATGGATGAGGAGAAAAGCATTTGACAAAATTCAACATCCATTTATGATAAAAAATTTCTCAAGAAAGTGGGTATAGAGGAAATGTACCTCAGTGTCCTAAAGGTCAAACATGCACACCCACACCTAACACCATACTTAACAGCAAAAATTTGAAAACTTTTCCTCTACAGTCCTGAAGAAGACACGGATGTCCACTCTAGCCACTTTTATTCAACCTAGTATTGGAAGTCCCATTCACAGTCATTAGGCAAGAAGAAGGAACAAAATGCAGCCAGATAAAAAAGCAAGTATTAAAACTGTCATTATATGCAGATGACACAACAGTATAAAGAGAAGCCCTAATGATTCCAATAAACAAGTGTTAAAACTAATAAATTCATTCAGTAAAGTCACAAGATACAAAATCAAATACAGAAATGTGTTGCATTTGTATACACTAATAACAAACTATCAGAATGAAAAATTGAGAAAACAATCTCATTTATGGTTGCATCAGACAGAATAAAATATCTAGTAATAAATCTAAACAAAGAAGTAAAAGACTTGTATTCTGAAAACTTTAAGACATTGATGAAAGAAATTGAAGATAACACAAACAAATGGAAAGATACACTGTTCTCATGGATTGGAAGAGTTAATATTGTTAAAATAACCATACTACCCAAGGTAATCTACAGATTCAGTGCAATCTCTATCAAAATACCAATGGCATTCTAGAACAAACAATTTTAAAATTTGTATGGAAACACAGAAGGCCCCAATAACCAAAGCAATATTGAGACAGAGAGCAAAGCTGGAGGTATCATGCTCTGTGATTTCAAACTATACTACAAAGATACAATAATCAAAAACAGACTGGCACAAAAAACAGATGCATGGATCAATGGAAAAGAATAGAGAGCCCAGAAAGAATCCCACATTAATATGGTTAATTAATCTATGACAAAGGAGACAAAAATATACAGTAGGGAAAAGACAGCCTCTTCAATAAATGGTGGTGGGAAAACTAGACAGCTACATGCATAGAATCAAACTGGACTACTTTCTCACAAAATATATAAAAATAAATGCAAAATGAATTAAAGGTTTATATGTAAAAACTGAAACCATAAAACTCCTAGAAGAAAGCATAGGCAGTATTCTCTTTGACATCAGTCTTAGCAATATTTTTTTGGATCTGTCTTCACAGGCAAGGGAAACTAAAGCAAACATAAACAAATGAGACTACATCAAACTAAAAAGCTCTTTACAGCAATAGAAACTATCACTAAAACAAAAACGCAGCCTACTGAATGGGAGAAGATATTTGCAAAAAATATATCAGATAACTGGTCAATACCCAAAATACACAAAGAACTCATAGAACTCAACATCAAAAAACAAACAACTCAATTAGGAAATGGGCAGAGAACCTGAATAGACATTTTTTCAAAGAAGACATTCATACAGCCAACAGACACATGAAAAGATGTTCATCATCACTAATCATCAGGTAAATGCAAATCAAAACCACAATGAGATATCACCTTACGCCTGTCAGATGGCTATCATCAAAAAGAACACAAGTAAAAAATATTGACAATGTAAAGAAAAGGGAATCCTCAAACACCATTGGTGAGAATGTTAATTGGTGCAGCCACTGTGGAAAACAATATGGAGATTCCTCAAAAAACTTAGAACTACCATATGATCCAGCAATTCCACTCCTGGATATATATCCAAAGAAATGAAAATACTAATTTGAAAAGATACATGCACACCAATATTCATTGCATCATTATTCACAACAGCCAAGATATGGAAGCAACCAAAGTGTCCATCAATAGATGGACAGATAAAGAAGATGTGGTATATACACAATAGAATATTACTCAGCCATAACATAGAATGAAATCTTGCCATTTGTGATAACATGGATGAATCTAGAGGGTGTTATGCTAAGTGAAATAAGTCAAACAAAGAAATACAAATACCATATGGTCTCACTTATATGTGTAATCTAAAAAAAAACAAATGATCCAAATAACAAAAATGGACTCACAGATACAGAGAACAAATGGGGTTGACAGAGCAAAGTGGGGTAGGTCAGAGTGAAATAGGTAAAGGGGATTAAGAGTTACAAGCCTCCAGTTATAAAATAAATAAGTCACAGAGATATAATACACACCATAAAGATTATCATCAATAATATTGTAATAACTTTGTATAGGGACACATGGTTACTAGACTTATTGTGGTGATCATTTCATAATGTATGCAAATTTCAAATCACTATGTAAGATACATGAAATTAACATAACATTGCATATTAACTATACTTCAATTAAAAAATCTGGCTTTTCTATTCTATTTTCTATTAATCTTCGGAAAAATAGGTATTAAGGCAAAAAACATTGCTAGAAAAGAAGAGAGACATTTCAGTATAATAAACTAATACACCAGGAAATGATAACAATTCTGGTTAGTATGCACCCAAATTAAATGGCTTCAAAATATATAAAACAAATGTTGATATAACTAAAAGGAGAAATTAACAGATTTATAATCAGAGTGGAAGATTTAGCAAATTTCTTTCAGTGATTGACAAAATAAGCATAAGCAGACCAAAAAAACTATAGAAGTTTGCTCAAGGTGAATAATCCTGATCTAACTGACATATAAAGAACACTATAATTAAGAGTAACAGATAGATATTATTTTCACATGCCTATGAAGAACTTATCCAAATAGATCTCAAATTAGCCTCTAAATCATATCTCAAAAAGTTTTCAAGGAATGAAATTATATGAAATGTGTAACACGACCATGGTGAAATTAAGCTAGAAATCAACAACAACAACAACAAAAAATAATTAGGAAATACCTGAGTGTTTGGTAATTAAGTTTTCTTTTTGTAAATCATAATGGAAATTAGATTAGAAAATATTTTAGCCCTGTAATAATGGAAATTCAATTATCAATATGTTGTGTATTTGTGATTAGAGGGAAATCAATAGCCTTTAGTGCACATATTAGGAAAAAGGAAGCCTAGAATTTAATGAGCTCACTAACCAGCTTATAAGTTAGAAAAATAAAAGCAATTATACCTAAAGAAAGTAGAAAGATGAAATTTATAAGTTAATAAAATAGAAAATAAACAATTTTTAAAAATCAGTAAGTCCATATTTGGAGACAATTCTTCTTGGTTCTCTTGTGGTTTATTTGGTTGGTTATCTCAAGACATGCAAGTGAGGGAACTGAGAGAGTGAGACAGGAAGGGGCAAAGCCAAAGATAAGGATGTATAACTGAGGCTGAGATTGTTTTATAACAATAGATTTTGCTGCAAATTCCCGTGAAGCTTACCAATATTTTACAAACTATATGTAAAAATTTTGTGTCTTAATGACGGAAGTCCAGAGCATTTATAAACCAGCACTTAACACCCCCTTGGTAAGGAATGCTCCTGGCACCTTAACCACTCTCTACGTTTGGACTCTGCTTACATGGAGGTGGAGTTCCCACAGCATTAGCTTAGGCTCTGGGGCAAAATGTAGTAAAATACAATGTGTGCTCAAGATGAGGTACTAGCAGCACATGTGGCCCAGTAGCAGTACAACATGGACTGCAACTGACTGAAGGTACTCTCTTGCCCTGGGCCCCTTAAAAACTAACAGTATTCTGAATCACACCATATACATCAGCAGTAGCAGTATTTTCAAGTACATTGATATGCTGCCTCAGAAACCGAGAGAAAACCTCATAGTTGAGTCATCTTTATAAGTGGTAAGAATAAAAAGTGCAATACATTTTCTTATACTTTAGAGAGCTGTCCCCAAATGCCCCAGACTATTGATTCACTTTTGAGACAGGACTCTGAATCTTTAGATTATTTATCTCCCATTCTTTGTACATATGTGTTACACTACAAAATCCAAAGTACTTCCTTCCCCTTGTTAACAAGATTATGTTAGGATGACTCACCAAAACAGTAAGCCAGCATTAGGAAAGAAAAGCAAGGTCCCTGTAGACTACAATGAGACCAAGAAGCATTAACATGATCTTGGGGCAAGAAGTTAATGGGTACTAGTCTTCCTCCCAGGTGAGTGTGAATACTTTTGATCCTCATTTCTGAAGTTGATTAAAATAAATTATTTCTCAAATCAGTAGTCACAATCCAAGAATTTTAGGCTATGTTGATCAGTTCCAATAAAAGCACCACATCCAGCACAGCAGCTAAGATTGGGGATCCACTTACTGTTCTGTCATTTTCCACAGCTCATTTGCTTTTTCCCTCAGGAATGTACAGGTGAATTAAACTGGGATATGCTGGTAATCACTGCATCTTCATTCTTTGAGGATGACATTATTCACTGCAAATTATCCTAGGATCCGGTATTCCTTCTGATTTACATTCTAGGCCTGAAATAGGGGCAGTTTCTGGGGATTTTGTTTTGTCCTTCTTGACACAGACTCTTAGTAGCTATAGTAGACTCCAGAGTAGCCAATCTGGCATTTGTTTAGTTTATCATTCCCAATATGCACTCTTGGAAACCAAGAAATAATGATGACATTTCTGTTCTTCCGATATCAGAATCAGTTAATGGTTAATATCTAATAGCACATGAAAGAATTCTGTATATTCTTTTTCTAAATATACAGTTACTCTACTAAATGGCAGCAGAGTTCTTTAGGGGAAGAGTTTACAATAAGGGACATTACAATGTCCTTTGCCAAAGAGATCTAACCTCCACTTCAATCCAAATGTTCAGGGTTTGAACTTAGGTTTGAAAATCAGGTGAGTTATAACAATTTCCATTCGGGGATCCAACATCAGCCTTCTGCTTGTCAGCTATATATATTTTTTAAGTTACATATGTCCACATCCTATGCAGCAGCCATATTGTCAAAAAAGAACATGATCTATTAGCCACCACCACAGATCCCTGTGGGATAAGGCACCTAGAGTTCACTCTGGTAATGCTATCAGTTAAGATTAACTACACTTTTTAAAAATGTAATTCCACAGAAAAACTTTGAGAAATGTTGTAAAAACATGCCTCCCTCAGCAGGAGCGAGAGCTGGGTTTTTTATTCGGATTTCTTCAATCATGACATAGCTATGCTCTCAAGGAGTGCATATCCTGATATTCAAATCTGTTACCTTTGCAAAGTAACTTCCAATTCTTCAGTAAAGACAAACAAACAAAATTTTAGGCAAAGAAACGCAAGTGCTGTCAGTTGGAAATGGTCTGGAACTCACTGATAGGATGCAGATGTGGCATCAGCATTTGCTACATTGCACCCCTTGTACTATGCAGATCCACTTACTGTCTGACGTATGGAGATACCCTTTGAGTTGTAAAGCTGTATACACAAGTCTTGTCTTTCCCAAGAAATATTTATTCAGATTCCAAAGTGTGAGGACCCAGGATCCTTCCCATTATATTCCCAAAGAGACTCTTAGAAGGAGAGGAAGGACAGCTAGCTCTTTCTTTTCTACAAATGCCAAAGTTATTTTCTGCGATACTTGCCTACAGTAGATCCTGTTACATGCAGGATTGTATCTGGTTCCTCTCACATCATCCCAGGCATAAAAATAAGGGCAAAGTGAGCCCTAAACAGTTAATAGTGTATATAAGTAATTATAATCTACCCTGTTCCAGAATTTTCATGCTGGCATTCAAGACAATATTAATGAATGTAAACACTAAAGACTTAATAAACTCCTTTTTCCTGCCTGCTTATCTACTGTCAAGAGGAATCCAAAATGACAAAGCAGCAGCCATAATCCTGACTAAGGGTCAGGATTAGTGGACCCTTACTTGTGTTCCCTGATAGAAGCATACTTCCCCTCCCCCTTTTCCCCCAAGCCACCACTCCTCACACTTTAGTTTCTTTATTCCAATGATGCTTAAAGTTGTGCACGTAGAAACACAAATTCCGAAACGGGTCATGGAAATGACAATGAGAGAAGCAAGTCTTATTTCCATGCAGTAGTTCTCAAAGCAGTGTATTCTACCTGTCAGGGATATAGTGCCACAAAATGGCCGTTGGTTCAAATTATATATTTTATCTAAAATATAGCGGCCCAACTTCACCAGATGTCGTATCCAGCTTTGTACATCAGGTAAGCATTTACCTAATCATTACAATGTTTTCCCATTCAAGGTTTTGGGAATGATTTTTAGAAAAATTTTCCCCACAGCCATAGGAGATGAGACTCTCTTTAATCCTCCCATAGAATCTTTCTACATTTCACTGTGTATCATGAGTTGGCAGTTAGCTGAAATGAGCCTGTCATTTTCTTCTTTCATAGCATTTCTTCTTTCACTGCACTGAATAGAAAATACCCAAATGCACAATCATTTTAATAGTCAGTATCATTATATCTCTCATGCAATGGCATAAACCAGTGTTTCCTGGAGTAGTCTGAAGGGGCTAAGCATAATCTTAACCCCTTAGCATAGATGGGTTCTTCAGGCAAAGAAATGCAAGTGCTGTCAGTTGGAAATGGTCTGGAACTCACTGATAGGATGTAGATGTGGCACCAGCATTTGCTACCTTGCGCCCCTTGTACTATTCAGATCCACTTACTGTCTGACGTATGGAGATATCCTTTGAGTTCAAAAATGAGGCAGGCAGGTTCTTAACCACTGCGCCACCAGCAGATGTCCCAGCCATAGGAATAGATATATAAAGAGTCTGGGGTTTTTGAGAAGGAATCACACTCAAGAGAAAGCAAATATAAAAGATGGCTCCCACTGTTTTTTTTTTGTTTGTTTTTTTTTTTTTTGGTACATCAGGGTATAAAACATGAAGCCAACAAACTAAAGAATATAAATGAGGGAATCACAATAAAATGGAACCTTCTAACTCAGCTGACCCTGGGACACATACTCCTCTGGGTTCCTAGTTGCAAGCTTAAAATGTCCTCACTCATTAGGCCAGTTTAATCAGGTTTCCAATTTCTTCCAGTGGAAATCATCTTAATTGATATATGTGGTATGACAATGTTATCTGTCTAAAACTGAACAAATTTTATCTATCATAAGTAAATTCAAGGGGAAAAAGAATACAATTACACTTAAGATTAAACAGTAATTATTATTTTTGACATATTTTCCAGTGAATTGAGATATAATCGATATATTGTGTAAGGTGTACAACATGACAATTTGATTCACCTATATACTGTGAAATGATTACTACAATAGGCTTAGTTAACACCTCCATCATCACACATAATTACCTACTCTCTTAGCAAGTTTTAAGTAAATAACACAGTACCATTAACTATATTCACCATGCTTTAAACTAGATCCCCAGGACTTATTCAATTTATAACTGGAAGTTTATACTCTTCGATCAACATCTCCCCATTTCCCCTATCCCAGACTCCTGGCAAGCACTATTTATGAGTTTTTTATGAGTTCAGCTTTTTCAGATTCCACATAAGGATGAGATCATACAGTATTTGCTTTTGTCTGTCTGACTTCTTTCAGTTAGAACAATGCCCTCAAAGCTTTATCCCTGTGTTGCAAAAGGCTGATTTTCTTCCTTCTTGTGGCTGAAATATATTCCAGTGTGTATGTGTGTGTATGTGTGTATTACATTTCATCATTTTATCCATTATTGGGCACATACGCTTTTTCCATGTCATTATTTACTACTGTGAACAATGATGCAATGAACATGGCAGTGCATATACTTTAAGGTGATAATCACCAAATTCCCTGCTTCCAAACTAAATCCTGAAGTGAAGACAAATTTCATCCGTTCTATGAATTGGAGTCTGATCTTTTAACTATTCTATGCATATATTAAGGTGGATCACATGAAGTTCCATTTTGCAAAGTCAAAAATGATCAAATATTGGGACTTCCCTGGTAGCACAGTGGTTGAGAATCTGCCCGCAATGCAGGGACAAGGGTTCGATCCCTGGTCCAGGAGGATCCCACATGCCGCGGAGCAACTAGGCCCATGCGCCACAACTACTGCGCCTGCGCTCTAGAGCCCGCAAGCCTGCGTGCCACAGCTACTGAGGCCCGCATGCCTGGAGCCTGTGCTCCGCAGCAGGAGAAGCCACCACAATGGGATGCCTGCGCCCCGAAACGAGGAGTAGCCCCCGCTCACCGCAGCTAGAGAAAGCCCACATGCAGCAACGAGGACCCAACACAGCCAAACATAAATAAATAAATAATCAAATATTAACAATTTCATATGGAACAACCAATTTGTAATCTCAAAAATAAGTATGTAATACTAAAATATTGCACTGTTTTATATTTTTATATCTGTTTTCCTATATAGCCAATGTGATAGAAATTAGGCAGACAAAAATGAATAAGATCTAGTCCCTTCCCTTAAAGAGCTTACAGCTGATACCTAATAGGTATAAAGTAAATAAATGAAGTTATGAATCAATGAATACATACAGAATGTAACTGGCTGATACAGGGCAGATAGAGGAGTAAATAAAACATTGAAAATGAAATCACAGGAAGTGGGTAAAACAGCCATTTGTTACCTGTAAGTTACTAAGTAAATGCTTTGTAAATAACAATAGTGATAATAATACCTTCAATATATTATTCTCCACCTTATAATTAGCATCACATAACTTCAGAGAGTAGATTTTTGTATCTTCCATGGTGAACCATGTTAGGGTTTTTCTCTTAATTTTGCACAAGCAAAAGATTTTTTAATGTGGCAAGCAGATATACATACATACATCTCAGTTACGAGGTATTGTAACAATTTTCTTTATGGGGGATATATAGGCTCTTTCTTTTTTTTGGATGTAAGTTAAGTAGATAATGTTTAGATGCAGGCTTGTTTGTAAGCAGGAGCATCTGGAAGTTCTGAAACTTGATAGTTATACAAAGAAAATATATAATACACAATGCTGAGCATCAGTTTAAATACAGAATTTTGCTACAACGCTTGTTCACCATAGAGGACACATTATTCTTTTATTAAAGAAGGCAAAATTTAATCTGTTAAAAAATGTTCTGAACAAGTTCCAGATCTAGAAAGCAATTTATAGTAAAATTCAAACTAAAGAACATGCTGTACACTTTGTTTTCACATTATGTGATATATATTTTTTTCCAGAATGAAAAAAAAGTATGGACTCCTGTTAGACTGACAACCACAGTAAATTCACCCTTGAATTTAGTAAGCCAGGATAGTGGATATATTCAGTTTGGATTTCTTCCACTTTAGATATTTATTTACTTCAGAACCTGAGTACTAAGAATATTGAGGTGAAAATTAGACATGTAGACTGAAAATACATTTGGATAAGAAGCATTTCAGGAATGGCAGAGCAAGACCTCTGAAAAACTGCTCCTCCATAAAAGCAATGATAATGATTGGCAAAATCAACTTTTTAGAACTCTAGAAATTAACCAAATGCTTGAAAAATACCTGAGAAAACATTATTCAATAAAAAAGTAAGATAAGTGAGGTTTGAAATGTTATAACAGGCCCTGTGCCCAGGCCTTACTCCCTACTGTGCAGCAGTGTTGAAAAACAATAGCCCGGCTAGCAGCAACTGTGAAAACCAGCAGCCCTGCAGACACTGGAGGGAGCAGAATGGATTTAAAACAATCCCCTCACTAACCAAGACGCAGGCTGCTGCCTTCTAGGCAGACAGAAATGGACACAGAAATCAAGGAAGGAACTCCTTTGCCTAAGGAATTCATTTCATGTTGTGGAGTTGAAACACAGGTTCTAAAATGTGGGCCCTGGACTGACCGCGTTAATACTCAAAGTGCCAACAGACCTAAGCTGCTTATTTTATTACGGGTAACACAGGTTTTTCTGCCTTTTATGTGCCATTTGCAAAGGCTTTGTATTCTTCAACAAAAAGACGCTTTCCAGTTTGGGTTATCAGTCATGCTGGGCATGCCGTGGCCCCCAAGGACAAGAAGATTCTGACAACTTTTGGACGATCCAAATGCTCGAGAAATTAAGGACATCTATGGACTCTGTGGTCAAGTAGAATACAAACTAGCTTTCCTGAGAACTCATGCGCCAAAGGAAATGAAACTTGTGGTCATTGGTCATTCTGTAGGCTGCTCTTTTTCCCTTCAGATTCTGAAGCATATGCCCCTGAGCTCCCAATAACTCGCTGCTTTCTGCTCTCTCCAGCAATTGAGTGAATGACTGAGTCACCCAACAGCAAGCTCGCCAATCCACTTTTGTGCTGGCTTTGATGTTCTCTATGTTCCTGGCTACTTACTACTTAAATCGTGGCCCGAGAAAATCAAGTCCTCGATGATCAGAATGCTCCTTCGAATGATTAACGTACAGAGTGAATTTTCCTTTCTGAATGCATTGGAACCATTCTGCCTCATTAGTGCTGCCTACCTTGGGAGCCAAGAAATGATGGAGGTGGTGAAGAGAGACAATGAAACCATAAAAGAACATGTACCTAAGTTCACATTTTACTATGATACTATAGATGGTTGGTGTCCAAAAGCGTACTATGAAGACATGAAGAAAGATTTTCCAGAAGGAGACATATGACTCTGTGAGAAAAAAAATACCTCATGCATTTATCCTCTATTTTTTACCAGGAGCCCAACATGGAAGGTGACTGGCTAAAGGATGATCTGTCTAAACTATAAATACTGACACAAGGAACAAGCACTGACATAGAGGCAGTAGGTGTACTGACTCTTAGTAGTAAGTAGTATACTTAGTAGGTAAATGTTAAATTTTAATGTTTGATATTAGAAGAGAAAAAAAGTGAGGCCCTCTTGGCCTAGAAACCATCATCTCCTAGCTCCCCATGCTATAGGCTGAAATAAACACAGTCGATCAATATTCCATAGGATTAACAACACATTTCCAAAGACTCCGGTAACACAGTGATCTAAACAAGGTCTCTTATGTTTGCACAGGATGCCCAGTGGCACCATACAGTTTTGGTAGGCAGAATCCTTGCAGACAAAAGGAAATCTAAATTTAGTTCATTTTAATTGAGTTACAGTGTAGAATAGGCTCCCCTAGAGAAAATTTTGAAAGACCTACTAGAAAATGTAAGAGACCTGTGAATGTTATGTGTGTAGTCGGATATGTGAAGTGTATGAGATCATGAGAATATACTCAAGTTCCAGTAGAGCAGGGAGTGATGAGCAGTGGATCTTGGCAGTGGACCAGCTCTCTCTTAAGGACAGAAACTGAAGATCATCCCAGACTAACTTTGCACAGGTCTTGGCTGAGATTATCAGAATCAGACTGGATCCCAGGATAGCCTGCATATCCTACCTGTCACCACCATGCAGCATGTCTCAAACCACCAAGTCAGCCTTCTGTCTGGCTGCCAGTGGAACAAACCCAAACAGCCAATGGCAGGAGAAGCGCTGCTTATTTCCTTCCCTGAGGAGTATGACTTCCTGATCTACCTGCAGTAGTCAGTGAATAAATTTCGTCAGATATTCTTCTGATAAACTAACAACTAATAAGAGTTATTGAAGGATCCCAACGATACCTTCCTCCACAGACAGCCAGCAAGCTCTGGTTGTGAGCTCCCTGCTGGCTCCTCTTCTCTAGAGCCAGGATGGGGAGGCACTGGGCTGTCCCAAATCAACCCTGTACCTGCCCACATGCAACTGCCCCTTCTGTGATTTTCTTCAGTCAAATTCCATTGAGGACCAGCAATGAGCCAAGTACTATATAAGCAGTGAAGACAGATTGTTAGCTACATTATGATTCTTGTCTGCTGACAATCTTCTATAAGTAATTTTTGAAAGGGCATCTTTAAATTGCTGAATAGAGAATCACCATAAATAAGTTTTCCACTTCTGCATTAGCTTTGTTCGTCAGAAAGAAATTATTTCACCCTTGAACCAAAAGAACTGATTAAATCATGTGAATTCACCCTCTCTGGACACCTTGGGGTTCAGTAAAGAAGAGGCTTGTTCTCTGACCTAGAGTAGGCTAATGATATGGCTTCCTACACTGACTGAATCCTGGGACCTTAGGAGCCAACAAATCCCACTGACTGCAAAGATGGTTGATGATCGATAGAAACATTCTATTTTCTCCTAGAGGAAATTCCTCATGGTGTTATCATTCCTTAAGGACAATGGGATGTTGTCCTTCTTCTCAAAACCTAAAGCCCCCTTATGAAAGATTCAGCTCTGATATGCTCCCAACCCAGTGGTAAGTGTTGAACGAGTTACGATCCTCTGGCATGGCTTCCGCATCGGGACAAATGACTTCTCAGAGGGTAAGAGCCAAGCTCCAGGCAAGGAGGTCTCCTGGCCCCAGAGAAGAGCCAGTAGGTGCATAAGCCATTGGTGCAAGGCTGCATACAAAGTCCTTACTGGCAACTGTGTGGGGAGGCCTTCTGGAAATCTTACGTTAGTAGCTGGGTCTCATGGCTCTGAAGTGCCTCGCACACAGCAGATGCTCAACAGTACGAACCTAAAGCACTTAAGCAAGTACTGGGTAAATCATGCTACTGGAATAAAGAATAACATGCCCAGCTTTTCTTTTAGTGTTATTTTACAACATTACTTCATATTTCAGGAGTCCACACGTATGAAATTATATCTGATACCCCAAAGTTTACCAGAGCTTAAAAAATGATAAGAAGTAAAACAATAAAGTAAAAGATACTGGCTCTTAATTCCTGTTTATCATCTAAGCACCAAATGAATTTTCAGAATAAATGTTTTACCCACACTTACTGACCTTGCCTGACCTGATCTCTGTTTGTTGAGGGAGGAAGGGTAAAATCTTAGTGTCCTCCTGAGGTAGACTAGGGTCAAAGTCTCTCTCTTAAATTGAAAAGCCATTTTTTCAATGGTTCTTTCAGAGAAGGAAGAATCAGATTTCAGGAAATTGAAGTTCATTTTATTTCAATAGGAATTAAAAATGTTTCCATGCATATGTATGAGGTGACAAGGGATGTGAATTCTGGAGGCCTTACCATCTATGTGATTTTAGACAACTTCATCTAATTTCTCCATGCCTCACTGTCCTCACTTATAAGATAGGATTAATAATAATACATACCTCATATTGTTAGACTTCAATGCGATGATTAAATGAAAGCATTTAGCAAAATGCCTAGAGTATCTTCTTGATAAAGATTGGCTATATTAATAAATATTATTAAACATTTTAATAATAAAAATAAACAAAAGACTAAAGTTGGTAAGCAGTGGATGAAATCCATTTCCCAGAAGCATTTCTGCCTGTATATACCGGTCGGTCACTTAGATTATTTAATAACTTCATCTGGGGTTATCTAGTGCTAAGTGAAAGGCCTGAACAAAAAATCATGACCAGTTGTTCCCAGTCTGCTCTGGACCGTGGGGAAGAATCTCCAGAGGCAGCCCCTGTGGCTTTCTGTGGCTGGATGTCCAAGGCAGCAGCCCTCTCACCATTGGCCTCTCCACCCAACCCTTGGAGAGCCAGTGACCTCCAAAGTCGTGATTTTTCTTTGTCCTTTGTTATATTAAAATTAAATTTAATTCCAGACTTGAGGAGACACAACAACTTAATGTAATACCTGATTCTGGATTAGATGCTTTTGTTACTTAAAAAACAAAACAAAACAAAACACTCTTGGGACAATTTGCAAAGCTTCATTGAATGGGACCTGAAGATTAGCTGGGAATAGGAGATCAATGTTAATTTTCTGATTTCAGTGGTTGTATTGTGGATAACTAGGAGAATCTCTTTACTTGTACTGAAGACACACTAAAATGTCTGGGAATCATGGAGCATTATGTCAATTTACTTTCAAATGGTTCAGAGGAAAAAATAGTTACCTGTACTTGCAACTTTTTTGTAAGTTTGAGATGATTTTGAACTGTATAGAAATAATTATTTAGAAAAATAAAAGAAATCCCCTTCAAGTTCCATCCCAGATTATTGTCACTATCTACCTGTCTGTACAGTTCCCCAAAAGCTTAAATCTCAGAATCAAAGCTTGTTCATGGCAAACAGTCTATACCATGGGTATTTATCTAAAATAATCAGTGGCAATTGTTTAAAAATCTCACCTGCCTGAGGTGACAATAGGAAGAGGATGACCAAAAACTTAAAAGTTAAAAATGGAGAATGAGATTAATAGGGGACTTTTAAAGCTTTAACTTATTCCTAGAAATCAAGAAGATAATGCCCATGTGAAAGCGTGTGTTCATGCCAAAGAAAAAGGGAAGAAGACCTAATCCTCAGCTCTGTCTGACCTTGAAGCTCTGACAAGGAGGAAGTGAGTGAAAGCTAAGGCAGAGTTGTAAGCTGCTTGCATGAGCAATGAAAGGAAACACCAAAACAAATATAGGGCTCTTCTGCTAAGACTGGGAGACTTAATGGCTCAAAGCATTTAAGAAAATCTCTTTCAAATCATTAGCTGAAATTGACACTAACGAAGCAGAGCCTTCAGTGGCCACACAAGTCAAAGAATATAGACCTTACAGAATTAGTCCAGGAAAGACATCAAACAAACAGATAGCAGTAAGAACAACAAAAATAACTCAACAATCAGCAATAACACAAACTTTAGGGGAGGGGAGGATCTGAGTCACCAGATCCTACATTATACTACTTAAAATATATGTTTCAATAAAACATTTTGAGACACACAAAAAAGCATGACCCACGCACAAGGAAAAAGGCCAGTCAATAGAAATTACCCCTGAGGAGGTTCAGACATTGGACTTAATATTCAGAGCTGATATAACTATGTTCAAAGAGCTAAAGGAAACCATGTCTCAAGAATTAAGGAGACTGTGGGAATAATGTCTCAACAAACAGATATTAATCAAGATAGAAACTATTAAAAAAGAAAGCAGAAATCAGTCTATAGTTGAAAAGTATAATAACTAAAATGAAATAAAATACTTACTAGATGGGATAAACAGCAGACTGGAATGGATAGAAAAAGAAAGAAATAGTGAACTTGAAGATAGGTCAATTAAGGTTATCCAATCTGAGAAACAGAAAGAAAAAAAGAATAAAGAAAAATAAATATAGTCTCAGAATACTGTGACGTACCATCAAGCTTACTAACATATGCATAATTGGAATCTCAAGAGAGGAGAATGGAGAAGAAAGAATATTTGAATAAATAACAGTAAAAATTTTTTTTAAAAAGAAAACTCTCCAAATTTTATGCAAAACATTTATCTGCCCATCCAAGAAGCTCAGTTAACTCCAAGAAGGATGAACTAGAGAGATCCACTTCTAGACACATCATAGTGCAACTGATAAAAGCCAAAGACAAAAAGGATGATGAAAGCAGGAAGAGAAAAGCAACTCATCACATATGAGGAATTCTCAATAAAATTAACAGCTGACTCTTCATAGGATAATGGATGCCAGATGGCAGTGGGATGACATATTCAAAGTGCTGAAAGAAAATGAATGTTAACTAAGAATTCTGCATTCAGCAAAACTATCTTTCAAAATTGAAGGAGAAGTTAACACATACCCTAATAAACAAAAAATGAGAGATTTCATCACTAGAAGACTTCCCTCATAAGAAATATTAAATGAGTCCTTCAGGAAAAGACACTATACAATAACTCAAATCAATGGGAAAAAATAAGAGCACTGGTAAAAGTAACTGCATAAGTAAATATAAAAGACATTGTGAATGTATTTTTCTTTGTAATCCTTCACTTCTGTACAAAGAAAAAAAATATAAAACTATGTGGATGAACTTAAATAAAAGTGTTTATTTATATGAAAATAGGACAAAGAAGTGGAAAATGGAGCTATATTGGGGCAAAGTTTTTATACATTATATATATTCAATTTGCCTTAATATAAACTAGACTGCTTTACTTAGGATGTTAATTGTAATCCCTAGGAGATCTACCAAGAAAATAACTAAAAAATATGATAGGGAAACAAAAGAGAGTTAAATACCCTAGAAAATATCTATTTAGCAAAAAAGAAGTAGTTAAAAAAAAAGGAATAACTGTACAAAAAAGACTTAAGATATATAGAAAAAAGTAGCAAAAATGTCAGACTTAAGTTTCACCTAATCAGTAATTGCATTAAATCTAAGTGGATTTAACACTCAAAAAAATTCTGACTGGCAGAAGGGATTAAAAAACATGAACTGGGGCTTCCCTAGTGGTGCAGTGGTTAAGAATCTGTGTGCCAATGCAGGGGACACAGGTTCGAGCCCTGGTCCAGGAAGATCCCACATGCCATGGAGCAACTATGCCCATGCACCACAACTACTGAGCCTGCGCTCTAGAGCCTGCAAGCCACAACTACTGAGCTGCATGTCACAACTACTGAAGCCCGCAGGCCTAGAGCCCGTGCTCCACAACAAGAGAAGCCACTGCAATGAGAAGCCCGCACACCACAAGAAAGAGTAGCCCCCACTTGCCGCAACTAGAGAAGGCCCGCATGCAGCAATGAAGACCCAACACAGCCCAAAATAAAAAAATAAATAAGTAAATTAAAAAAAAAACATGAACTAATTGCTGTCTGCAAGTTATGAACTTTACATTCAAAGCCATAAATAGGTTGAAAGTAAAAGAAAGGAAAAAAATATACCATACAAAGAACTGCAGTTGCTATAATATTATCAGCCATAATAGACTTAAAGACAAAAATAACTAGATACAAAGTAGGATATTTTAGAATATAAAAGGTCAACCCACAAAAAGATATAATAATTATAATCATATATGTACTTAATGCCCTAAAATACATGAAGCAAAAGTTGACATAATTGAAGGGGAAAACAACTCAACAACAATCACTAGAGACTTCAGTATTCCACTTTAGATAGTGGATAGAAATACTATGCAGAAGAAAAACACAGAAATAGAAGAATTAAGCAACATTTAAAAAATCAAGTAGACTTAGACATCTATAAAACAATCAATCCAACAATAGAGCATATATCAGAGTATTATTCTTAAGTGTATGTGAATATTCACCAGGATAGACCATTTGATAGGTCTTAAAATAAACCTCAATGAATTCTAAAAGATTTAAATGATACAAAGCATAATCTCCAACCACAATGGAATTAAATGAGATATCAATAAAGGAAAGAAATTTGAGGATTAAACAAATATGTGGAAAACAAACAATATGCTCTTAAGAAAACTAATGGCTCAAAAAACAAATTAAAAGAAAAATTTAAAAATACTTTGTGATGAATAAAAAGCACAAAATACCAAAACTCAGGAGATTCAGTTAAAGCAGTGTATAGAGAGAAATTTACAGCTGTTATCACCTGTATTAAAAAAGAAAGATCTCAAATGAACACCCCAACTTTTCACCTGAAGAAACAAAAAGATCAATTAAAACCAAAAGCACGCAGAAGGAAATAAAGAATAGAGCAGAAGAAAAGGACACAGAAATAGAAAAACAAATAGAGAAAATCAACAAAAGTTGTTTCTCTGGAAAGGTTTAAACAAAATTAGCAAAACTGTAGCTAGAGTAACCAGGAAAGAAGAGACAAGACTCAAATTACTAAATTCAGAAAGGAAAAAGGGATATCACTATCTTCTTTACAGGATAAAAAAAAAGGATATAAGATAATAACACTAGATAATATATTTCTATGCCAAAAAAATGCAATAACTTGGATGAAATGGACAAATTCCCAGGAAGAAACAAACCACTGAAATTAACTCAAAAAATAAAATTTAAAATCTGAAAAGATTTATACAAATAGAGTTAATTATTAATCAAAAAAACACAGGGAATCCCACACCCAGATCACTTTGCTGGCTTATTCTAACAAAAATATTCAAGGAAGAAATAACACCAAATCTTCAGAAACCCTTCTGAAATATAGAGGAGTGAATATTTCCCAAATTATTCAATGAGGTCAGCAACACCCTACTACCAAAACCAGGCACAGACAACACAAGAGAAAAATAATCAGACTAATATCCTTTATTAATATAGATTCAAAACTTCTCAACCAAATACTAACAAATCAAGTCCAGCAATAAATTTTAAAAAAACTGTACACTATGTCAAGGCTGGATTTATCTCAGTAAGACAAGGTTGGTTCAAAATACAAAAAAACTACATGCCTAATATAACAACATATTACTTAGAAGATCAAAACCATGTGATCACCTTAACAGATGTAGAAAAAGCATTTGAAAAAAACCAATACCCTTTCATTATTAAAAAAAAAAGTAGTAGCAAAAGGAAACTTTCTCAAACAATAAAGCATATCTATGAAAAATCTCCAGTTAATATCATACTTAATTGTGAAAGCTTTACCTAAGATCAGGAATAAGACAAGGATATACACTCACTCCACGTCATTTCAACATTGGAATGACGGTCCTAGCCTGGGCATTTAGGTAAGAAAAAGAACACAAAAGCACCAATATTGGAAAATTATAAGTAAAACCACCTCTAGTTGTAGTTAACATAGTTTTGTCTATAGAAAAATCATAATGACTCCATTAAGAAAAACTACAGAGTGAATAAATGAGTTCAGCAAAGTTACTGGGTACAAAATCAAAGAACAAAAGTCAATTACATTTCTAAACACTAGCAATGAACAATCTGAAAATGAAATTAAAGAAACAATTCCATTTATAATAGCACCAACAAAAATAAAATAGGAATATATTCAACAAAAGTACAAGACTTGTAAACTTAAAACTATAAAACATGGTTGAAAGAAATTAAAGATGTCCTAAGTACGTGGAAAACATCTCATATTCATGGATTGAAAACTTGTACACTGAGGAAATACTCCCCAAATTGACCTGCAGATTCAACACAACTTTTATCATATATTCCAGGTGTCTTTCTAGTAGATACTGAGAAGCTGCTCCTAAAATTCATATGAAAATATAAGTGACACAGAATAACCAAAACAATCTTGGAGAAAAGAACAAAGTTGGAGGATTCACACTTCCTGTTTCCAAAAATTACTAGAAACCTACATTAATCAAGACATGAGATACTGACACAAAGAAAGACATGTAGATCAATAGAATAGAATTGAGAATACAGAAATAAATTCTTACAGTATGGTCAATTGATTTTTCACAAGTTATCAAGAAAACTTAATGGGAAAATAATAGCTGTTTCAATGAAAGGTGCTGGGTCACCTAGATATTCACATGCAAAAGAATGAACGAAATTGGACCTGTACTTCACACCATGTACAAAAACTAATTCAAAATGGATCACAGACATAAATTTAAAAGCTAAAAATATAAAAATAAATATAGGAGTGAATCTTTGTGAACTTGGGTTAGGCAATGGTTTCTTAGCATTACATTAAAAACACAGTATTAAAGAAAAAATAGTTAAACTTTATTAAAATGAAAAACATTCGTGACTCAAAGAAAACGATCAAGAAAATGAAATGATACTCACATGTGAGAAAATATTTGCAATAATTTATCTGATAATAACATTGTATGCACAATATATAAAGGGCAACCCAATTAAAAACGTGCAAAATATTTGCGCAGACATTTCTCCAAAGAAAATATACAAATGGCCAAAAGCACATGGAAAGATGCTCAACATAAGTAGTCATTAGGAAAATGCTAATCAAAACTACAATATGATGCCACTTTACATGTACGAGAATGGCTAAAATAAAAAAGACAGGACTAAGTATTGGCGAGGATGTGGTGAATTAGAACACTCAAAAATTGCTAGTGGGGATGTGAAAATGTGAAGCACTTTTGAAAACAATTTGGGAGTTTCTCAAAAAGTTAAACACAGAGTCACCATTTTACACAGCATTTCAATCCTAGGTAAAAGCCCAAGAGACTTGAAATATATATTTACACAAAAGCTTGCATACAAATGTCCATAGCATCATTATCCCTGATGGCCAAAAAAGCATAAATCGTACAAATGTCTATCAATGGATGAATGAACAAAAGTAGTATACTCATACAATGGAACATTATTTAAGCATAAAAATGAATAAAGTACTTATCCATGCTGCAACATGAACAAACCCTAAAAACACTATGCTAAATGAAGAAACCAATCACAAAAGATTGTAGATTATATAATGCCATTTATGGGAAATGTCCAGAATAGGCAAATCTATGTAGACAGAAAGTACAGTAGTGGTTTCCAGGAGCTGGGGGAAAGAAGGAAAAGGAAATGACTACAAATAGGTATGAGGTTTCTTTTGGGGGTGATGAAAAAGTTCAAAAATTAGAATGGTGATGGTTGTACAAGTGTGTAAATATACTGAAGACCACTGCATGGTATACTTCACCATGGTGAAGTCTATGGTATGTGAATTAAATCTTAATAAATCTGTTAGTATAAGAGTAAATATAATTGGGAACAAGAAATCTAAAGAACATTTTTATATTTTAAAAGACTGAAATTGGTGGTGAAGTACAGAGTCAAGAGTCTTAGTTTGTGTTCTCTATACGTATAAAGTGAGAAATTGACTCTACACATCAAGGAAAAGAAGAAGAAAAATGTATATAAATGTGCTTTATAGAGTATATGAAGATGTGATAGAGGGGCAACAGGGACTTCATTCTTTCTGGAAACATAAAAATTCCTCTCAAAATTGTTTACCTGGCTGCTACTCTCACCTTGTTGCCCAAGGGAATGTTAACTCCCCTATACATCCTAGCTATACTTATATATGGCCAAGCAGACAACCATGGAGAAAGTGGGAAGATATGCAAGGCCACATTATGACTGTGATTGGCCCCTTTCACCATAAAAAGAAATTAAATTCTCATTTTATGACTGCATTTGTATAAAGAAAAATATATTACTATTATATATTAAAACATTTTTATAGACTTAAAGTTTGTTTCTTCTAATTATAAAAGAAATTTAAAACATTATTGTGGGTTCCTAAAAGCAGTATGGGCCAGGCACTATGCCTAATGCATCAGTTCTGAAGACAAGAGATCAGTGCATGTAATGGGAGCCTTAGCACAAGATGAGTCTAAGTGCACAGAACTGTGGAATGGAGAGATGTAACATGCAGGCATCAGAGACATCTGCTATCATCAGTCACATGAATAAATATTTTTACTTAAGTCAAATAGCATTATCTTCTTAGAACATCTTTCACATAAAATCATTTCTAAAATATTTGGCCTATGACTATAAATCACCAACAATATTTTATAACTGGGACAATATGTAATGGGATAAGCTTATATTACAAGACAAAATGATGCCTGATATTATTTTCTGACATTGTTTATCTGCTAGTCCTTGAAAATTGCATAGAAAGTAATTTTTTTTTTCTATCTAGCAACATGAATCAGTGCATTAAAAGAGACCACGGTAATCATGCTGATGTCAGAGGATAAGATAACACCCACTTTGTAGGCTCCTTATATATTATATAAAGAGAAATGCACAATGTACACAATGGTCATAGTTTGACCCAAGGTATAATCGAATCTGTGAAATAGTGAAGTGCCTTGTAATAGAGGTTTACTGTAATTGCTTTGTCAGGTTATCAATCTTATGCTCTACCCTAAAGAGAAAAAGGTTTTCCTGCTGCTTGCAGGTATAGAAAACTGTGGAAGACCAAGTTTATATCAGCTAAGGTGGCACTGACCCAAGGGAGGTTGGAATACCGAACAGAACAAGGAAGAATCCTGATTACAGGCTAGTGCATGCAGAATAAGAAATGATCAAGTAAATGGTGTTCATGAGGTATGGAAAGGGATTAAAAGGAGAACAGTGGTAAAGTAGCAGGATACAAAATTAATGCACTGAAGTCTCTTGCATTCCTATACACCAATGATGAAAAATCTGAAAGAGAAATTAAGGAAACACTCCCATTTACCATCGCAACAAAAAGAATAAATACCTAGAAATAAACCTACCTAGGGAGACAAAAGACCTGTATGCAGAAAACTATAAGACACTGACGAAAGAAATTAAAGATGATACAAATAGATGGAGAGATATACCATGTTCTTGGATTGGAAGAATCAACATTGTGAAAATGACTCTACTACCCAAAGCAATCTACAGATTCCATGCAATCCCTATCAAACTACCACTGGCATTTTTCACAGAACTAGTACAAAAAATGTCACAATTTGTATGGAAACACAAAAGACCCCGAAGAGCCAAAGCAATCTTGAGAAAGAAAAATGGAGCTGGAGCAATCAGGCTCTCGGACTTCAGACTACACTACAAAGCTACAGTAATCAAGACAGTATGGTACTGGCACAAGAACAGAAATATAGATCAATGGAATAGGATAGAAAGCCCAGAGATAAACCCACGCACATACGGTCACCTTATTTTGATAAAGGAGGAAAGAATATACAATGGAGAAAAGACAGCCTCTTCAATAAGTGGTGCTGGGAAAACTGGACAGCGACATGTAAAAGAATGATATTAGAACACTCCCTAACACCATAAACAAAAATAAACTCAAAATGGATTAAAGACCTAAATGTAAGGCCAGACACTATCAAACTCTTAGAGGAAAACATAGGCAGAACACTCTATGACATTAATCACAGCAAGATCCTTTTTGACCTACCTCCTAGAGAAATGGAAACAAAAACAAAAATGAACAAATGGGACCTAATGAAACGTAAAAGCTTTTATTTATTTATTTATTTATTTTAAAAGCTTTTGCACAGCAAAGGAAACCACAAACAAGACGAAAAGACAACCCTCAGAATGGGAGAAAATATTTGCAAATGAAGCAACTGACAAAGGATTAATCTCCAAAATTACAAGCAGCTCATGCAGCTCAATATCAAAAAAACAAACAACCCAATCCAAAAATGGGCAGAAGACCTAAACAGACATTTCTCCTCAGAAGATATACAGATCACCACAAACACATGAAAGGATGCTCAACGTCACTAATCATTAGAGAAATGCAAATCAAAACCACAATGAGGTATCACCTCACACCAGTCAGAATGGCCATCATCAAAAAATCTACAAACAGTAAATGCTGGAGAGGGTGTGGAGAAAAGGGAACCCTCTTGCACTGTTGGTAGGAATGTAAATTAATACAGTTACTATGGAGAACATTATGGAGGTTCCTTAAAAAACTAAACATAGAACTACCATACGACCTAGCAATCCCACTACTGGGCATATACTCTGAGAAAACCATAATTCAAAAAGAGTCATGTACCAAAATGTTCACTGCAGATCTATTTACAATAGCCAGGACATGGAAGCAACCTAAGTGTCCATCAACAGATGAATGGATAAAGATGTGGCATATATATACAATGGAATATTACTCAGCCATAAAAAGAAATGAAATTGAATTATTGGTAGTGAGGTGGATGGACTTAGAGTCTGTCATACAGAGTGAAGTAAGACAGAAAGAGAAAAACAAATACTGTATGCTAACACATATATATGGAATCTAAAAAAAAAAAGAAAAAAAAGGTTCTAAAGAACCTAGGGCCAGGACAGGAATAAAGGACACAGGTGCAGAGAATGGACTTGAGGACACAGGGAGGGGGAAGTGTAAGCTGGGACGAAGTGAGACAGTGGCATGGACATACATATACTACCAAATGTAAAACCGATAGCTAGTGGGAAGCAGCCACATAGTACAGGGAGATCAGCTCAGTGCTTTGTGACTGCCTAGAGGGGTGGGATAGGGAGGGTGGGAGGGAGGGAGATGCAAGAGGGAGGAGATATGGGGATATATGCATATGTCTAGCTGATTCACTTTGTTATACAGCAGCAACTAACACACCATTGTAGAGCAATTATACCCAAATAAAGACGTTAAAAAGAAAGAAAAGGAGAACAGTAACTTCATAAAACGTTCAGCCTGTGCTGAAAGTTTTAGACTGAAAAGAAATGAACTTAAGATGTTTTTGTTAACTTTTCCACCAGTTACTATAAACTCATGAGAAGCCTCTGAGAGTAAGGGAGGCAACCCCCAGAAATTATAGATTTATAAAGAGAATAAAGTTAAGTCTCCTTGGAGACCTAGTTCTTTTAGGTCAGATCTAACTTGGTCTGAAGTAACTTGAACATTAGGAAAATTAACTGAATGTCATCTGGTTCTTTCTTCTAAATCAAGTGAAAATATTAGAGATTCACAAATTTTAGATGAGAATCGGGCTTTTGAGAATAATGAGCACTGCCTCCACATTTTAGACATTATTTCCACTGAGATATATTTTATGAAGATAATTATATGATGACTATAATTTACATTGTAAGATAAATAGTTAAAATATAATTTAACCTACCTTAGCAATAAAAGGTAGGTTTCCTTAAAATTTCATAGCTATTCACATTTAGAATCATTAAAATTACTGTGGGGAGATCCTTAATTGCTCCCTTAAACATGAAGAGAATCACGACTCTTAAGAATAATCTAGAAAATTATTCTTATAAAATTATCATTTTGCAGTTTATGCCAAAACCTTTGCCTTTCATATTTTTAATCTATTTTTAAGCTCTATAATAGTGTCCAAATCAGTTGTAGTAATTGTGTTAAATTTGATAAATAATATTAAATATGCAAGTGTATACTGATGTGCATGGGTTGGTATAGACACAACTAGGCTTTTGCTTCCAGAATCCATTACACATTAGGTTTTCATTCAAAACTTGAGACATATATTTTATTGAAATATAAAATAACTTGATTCTTCTTCTAGGGCAGTGATTCTTAAAATCTAGTATGAATGAGGATATTTTTTGTGCTTCTGAACAGTATAGATGCTTGATTCTATTGGGGAAATACTAGGAATCGCATTCTAACAAGCTCCCAGTCTCTCTTAATCTCAGAAAAGGGAAGAACATCACATATGATTATGGCTTAGGCAATATGGATAATGTCTGCTTGTATTCAGCAGTATATCTGTCTCTCTAACTTGTCTCCTGTATCTCTGAAGAAAGAAGCATAGAAAACTACATTTTTTAGACCAAATCCCTAGCTGAGTTCCAGCTTAGATTCTGCCCAAGAAAGTCGCTTTCACAAGATTTTAGAGGTAGATGAGAAATAGAATTCATTTTAGTCCTAACAATAGTAGGCAAGCACACTGATTTGGGCTGAAAGCAAGGTTATGTTGTGTCTTCCAGATATTTGCCTATGAATCAATTAATTAGATACTGCAAGTTGCTGAAATTAGCAGTGCTGTTTTTCTATAATTTCTGCAACTTAAAAATTTCCTGAGATTTCCATGAGCCTTCTCTGACATTTGTTTCCCCCACCCTTCCAAGGGTATTGATAGCACGCATTTAAACTCCTTGCCTGAAATATTTTCCTGGCAAGACTTTGACATCTATAGCCTGCGAATAAAATGAAGTTAACGACATGCCTAAATCCTGGTGACTTTTAACTTATACCTAAATGTATGCAAGACTTCATCTCCATATCAAGTCCCCTGACTTTAGTTATGGGCATCCTTCTTAATATATTGTATTCCAAGAGTATTTCCCTGCCCCTGCTGATTAGAAACTTTATTCTCAGGCACAGAAGCTACTCTTGTCACCATATCAGAGAATTCTCTCTAAACCTAGGGAGGAGAGTCTATATACCTGGCCTTCCGAGTTAGAATACAGTAGACTTATTAGCTTATTATCACAATGTTATAAATGAGGGTGAAATAAAATTTAACCAGGACTATTACATCTTCTGTCACGTTATAGAAAAAGACAGAGGCTTCTGAGTGTTATAGAAGAACATACACATTTTTTTTCATACAATGTGGTATCCCGATGTCTAATACACCAATGGTTCTCTAACATTACTAGGCCTAAGAATCACCCAGAGTTTGTATTAGAAATAAAGGCAGAGTGACACAGCAAAATGGAGAAATAGATGGTTCCCGACTTCAATGCCCCTCACAGAAGGAACAACTGGCAATTATCCATAGACAAGACACTTTTGTGAAGATCCCACTTGGGAATAGGGTTAAAGCAATCTCTTGGATGACAAAGAGTTGTGAAAAACCACCTCCCCAAGGCTGGTCCAACACTACACCAAGGACCTACCATTTCTCCAGTGGAATAATGAAAGCCCAAGGTGGACATCCAGCTTCTCCAGCATTACAGGATGCTTTTAGGGAACCTACTAGGTATTGCCTCCTGGGAATCATTGGGGGAATCAGCTAGAGACATAGAAGGGTGACAGGGATCACAGCAACAAGCATGCAGATCTTGGCAGACTGCATTCCTGCTGGCAATAGTACCCAGGCAGAGAACCAGTGGCTCTCTTTATCTGCAGAGCCAAGCTAGTGGCCCCATCTGGCCAGTAAGCTCGGTCAGCAGTTCTTCTGAGTTTTACTCACCAGCAGGTAGACCATCCCAGTCTCAGAGCCCATTCTAGGACCCTGCCTGGGCAGGGAAGCAAGTCACCAGCCCACTGAAACAGGAAGCCTGGCCAGAGATTCTAGGCAACTAAAAAGCACATCCTACAGCCTGCCAGGGCAGAGAAGCAAGTCAGCAGTCCCTCCCAACTGCTGAGAAAGGCTACAAGAAGAGACTGTTTCCTCAAATGCACAGATACTAATGAAAGTAAATGAAATCCTGAAGAGGTATCTGCACCCCCGATGTTCACTGCAGCAGTATTCACAATAGCCAAGATACGGAAATAACCTAAGTGTCCATCCATGAAAGAATGAAGGAAATATATATACATATATATGTATATATATGAAGTGGAATATTACTCATCCATAAAAAGAAGGAATACTTTCCTTCTTCATTTGTGATAACATGATGGACCTCGAGGGCATCATGCTGAGTGAAATAAGTCAGATAGAGAAAGACACATACTGAATGATCTCACTTATATGTGGAATCTAAACAAAGTTGAACTCAGAAACAAAGAATAGATTGGTAGTTTCCAGGGGCTGGTGGGGTCGGGGAGATGCGGAGCTGTTGGTCAAAGGGTACAAACTTTTAGTTATGAGTTCCGGAGATCTAAGGTACAGCATGATGACCATAGTTAACAATACTGTACTGTATACTTGAAAGTTGCTTGGAGAGTAAATCTTAAATGTTCTCACCACAACAAAGAAACAAAAGTGTAATCACGGAAGGTGAAGGTGTAACTAAACTTATTGTGGCAATCATTTTGCAAAATGTATGTGTATCAAGTCATCACATTTTACCCCTTAAATTTACACAAACTTATATGTCAATTATATCTTAATAAAGCTGGGGTGGGGGAAGAGAAGAAAAGACACTTTGTTCTCACCTGCCAAAGATTGTCAGGTTGGGCTCAGGAATAGGTAAATTTTAAACTGACAGTCTACAACTGACTTTGAACAACAAGTAGGATATAGGTGCCGACCCCCGAGCACTCAAAAACTTCATGTATAATTTTACACTTAACCCTTCGTATCTTCAGTTTTGCATCACAGATTCAACCAACCGAAGACTGTGTAGTACTGTAATATGTATTTATTGAAAAACAAATCAACTTATAAGTGGACCTGATCAGTTCAAACCTGTGTAGTTCAAGGGTCAACTGTATTTCAACAAAGACACTATTAAAAAATTGTCCTAAATCACTGATGGACAAACAGAACTTTTTTTTTTCCAGAAAGTCTAAGGTTTTCTCTTAAACTAAAGAAAGAGCTTTGGGAAGAATTTGTTGACAGGAAAACATTCATTTTGCCCTTCAGAGTCCAAATTTAACCTGGTGAGCAGAAAGATGGAATAATGTAGGCTAAGGATATTCTCACCTTTAACCCAGATCAGTTATCCTATAAGAAGATAAATTGTATGTTTAATTAGTCAACAAGTGGTTTATCATCATGGTAATGTCCTCCAATGAATTAGAGTCCCTATATCAAGATTTCTCTGCAATATGGTATCATTACTCTTCTCATCAAAAGGTGTAGTCTATTTCTCCAACATCTTCAATGTGGGGTACATTCCTCACTAGATTTGACCAATAATAGAATGTGCCCATTTTAGAGATGAGGAAGCAAAGGAGGTTAAGTATCTTGCCTAAGATTACACAGCCAGGAAGCATTTAATCCCTGGCAGTCTAGGTCCAAATTTCATGCTCTAAATAAGCATATTATATTGATGTTAGTGTATTGAATCATCATATAAAGCATCCAAACTATATGATAAAAATTTCCCATTAGAAAAAAAAGAGGAAAGATGTACTAAAGGAAAAACAACGTGCCATTTTTCAAGTCTAATTCAAAGTTGTTAAAATATTATCATCACCATCAGGTGAGGATGAGATTTTCAAAGGATTTTAGCATTGGTTTGCTATTATTCTCTATGGTAAGAAATTGTGGACTGTACAAATGGATTCCAATACTTATAATCAAATTGATAAAAATGAAGTGTTAGTGCAAGATAATCAAATGGATTGGAAGTCACCTAAGTACTACTGAGAAACCACTGGAAGAAATTTAATATATGAGACCTGAAGCAAAGAGAACAGGGGAAGGATAATGTAATAACTGTAGAAAAATGAAGCAGAGTTTTTTGTTTTGTTTTGTTTTTCAGCGAAAGTGTGGTAAGAATAACAAGAAAAAAAGATTTACATTCGGAGAAATTATTAAAGCTAGAGAATTTTATCCTGAAAATGTTTCTTAAAATGAATAGTTTTAAAGGCAATTATAAAATCATCACTTGATTTTATAATGATGGTTTGAAAATCATCTTTTTCAAATATAGTAGCTATATGCATCATGACCCTAAACAAGATGCAAAATAAGATCTCTGCTGCAGAATCTTCATGCTAAGTAGCACAAATACAAATACTTGGAAAAAACAAATCTCTATAATATGCTACCATCTCTTTAATATTTGTTGACAAATGACAGTGTATTTGGCTGTATACAGTCTATGCAAGGGTTTACATAAAAGACATGATATCTGGTCCCTGTTTGTATTAGTTTACAATTTACAATGTGAAGAAAGATCAAGCTTACAAATGTCACAAATGTTTCGAGGGGGTCAGAGCATCCAGATACACTCAAAAAGGATTTCTGAAGAATAGTTTCAACTGATAGTTCTAGAGATACCTTCTAGATTGCTTTTTCCCAACAATTATGTATGGTTTCAAAACAGCATCTTTGAATACGTTCGACTGGGTACCAAATTAAGAATGGAAAAAAAGAATGCTTTCCAACCTATATCTGGTATTTTTAACTTTCAACTCTTGAACTGTTAAAAATAGAAGTTGTAATAAAAAAAACAAATTACTAAAACAAAAATGGAAAGCACTGATTTCTTATTGACTGTCAGTAGTGTGAGCAGCTATGGCTGATGAAGACCTTGAGTACCCAAGTCCTTTGCTCTGTCAGGAATGTCATATTCTGATGCTCGATAGCAATGAGGATTAGTATGACATGATTTAGATGAAAAAAGAGAAATCAAAAGAAAATGGAGGAAAAATCAGATGCCAGAGGCAATTTCTGATGAACAAACAAGTTCAATTCAATCACAGTGAAAAATCACAGTGAAAAGTAAAAATGGACTGCTAAATCACACTCTGGCCATTTCAGAATGTCTCCATCGATACTTGGAGTCCCCATCCATTATCTCCATCTGCCCAGGGAATCTCTCTCTTCCTCCCCATTGACTTGGTACAATACAGTATTTTAAAGTGTCTAAAGTTTTATGGTTCATGTTCCTACATTAGACCTGTATATGCTCTAGAAAACTTCTAAAATATCCAGCTCTCCTCCCTTCTATCAAAAAAAAAAAAAAATCCTCCAAGTTATTCCCAAATAACATCTGACTTCCTGGATTTATCTGAGCACTCAATTCTGAAACAAAAGTAGAATATTTTTACCTCTGAATTTAACCAGAGATTTGTAACCTTTTTTTTTTTTTGATCCATGGATCACTTTGGTAGTCTTGTAAAGCCTGGACTCCTTTTCAGAATAAAGTTTTTAAATGAACAAAGTGCATAGAACTAAAATATAAACCAAACATACTGAAATATAGTTTTAAAAATATTAAAAACAAACTTAAATTATTGTTTTATTAGTGCCTAAAATAATAAGTTCTAATAGTATACTTAATAACTACAATAACCTTGAAGTGTTAATGAGCATGAACTGTATCTCAAAATATCTGCAATAAGTGCTTTGTGATATCTAAAATCTCTCATTTCTATTAGTGACAAAGTTGCATGTACTTCTGATACTACAGTGATATAGATATACACTTTTGCCTTTCATAAGGCATGGATTTTTGTGTTGGAACCCTGAATCCTATCCACAGACCCTTGGGAGTCCATGGGCCTCAGGTTAAGAAGCCCTCTCTTACAAGAGAAGCATAAACTGTCACCTTAAAGAACCCCTTTGCATATTCTTTTCGGACCACTCACAGGGATTTGAGCATTATCTGTTATTACTCTACAAATTAGTGTCCAAATACTCCTACAAGCTATCTCTTCTCTGTAAACATTAATGTCAGACTCTATTTATGGTATCTTTGAAAAAGTCTGGGAAAAGAGACTATCACTGCTGGGTTCCTGTTCTCACTTTGCTTGGAACATGGCCTAATATGCATTGTCTCGTATGCTCAAGGTATGCTTTTAATAGGAATAATTTGTTTGCTCACTTTTATTACCTCCCTCACAAGCCACTACCCACATATATAGAATTTGATTGGCACTATGTTTTTAGTAACAAGGAGACTAGTGGTTCTTATGACCTACTACTTATTATGTAAAAGCATTACTATAATTGACACGCTGGTAATTTGCGCCTCTCTCTGCATCCTATAACTGTCTCTGTGGAAAAAATATCACCTAAAACATTTAAAGTTGTGGAGTAAAGATGCTGCAAAATGTAGTTCTTTTCACTGCAAGCAGACAACGGCCAGAAGTATAACAATGATAGAAATAGCTACATACGTGCTGCGTACACTCCTGTGTATACCCCTATTATTTATATAGAAATTGATTTTTGCAAAGTACTAAATAGAAAGATATTAATGGAGCATATTTATATGAAGCAGATAGATAGGGTTGGTTATATTAGAGGATGCTGGCTGCACTGGAAACAGAATGTGGACAATCAGGAAAGGCATCCTTGTTTACTCTTTAAAGGAGCTCTTCAGTCATTCCTTGATAAACATTGCATGATCACTTGATTTTGGAAAATAAAATGGAAGAATGCTTTAATGAAATCATTACAGTGAGAGTCCCATAACCAAACTGCCCTTAGTTTTTGTCTTTTTCTTCCTCTGGGATTCTTCTTGAAGGAGCACAAAGGAGTGAGTGATGGGAGAAGTACTTGCCATTTCTTCCCTCTCTGCTCCTTTCACCACATTCTTTTAGGTGATAGAAGTAAATGAATTATATATTTTGCTATGGCTATTTTTAAACTTATTCCATTTTAAATAAATCCATGTCAGTCTCAAATTCAAGAAGTTTTATTAAAAAAAAAAAGCAAAACCACAGTAGTTATATGTCCCATTCCTCCTTCATTTTCTGAGTTTATTAATCTCAGGAAATAATCATTTGCAATTCTTTAAGCTGATTCTTCTTCTTTTGCCTCTGCATTTGCTGCCATTTCCTGATGTTTGAGGTTTGAATATAACATTTCCACAACTGGAGGATAAGGATTTAGATCTATCATAGTATATATAGCAGATGGTATTCTCTACTCACACTTACACTTCCCTTCTTCATTACCTTCTAAAGTAGAAGCATTGGAATTTCAAGGATTGGTACTCAGGGCACATAATATTGTAACTTGTCATCACTGAGGATTAAATGTTCAATTCATAAATATCAATAGCTGTACGAATTTCAATGTTATTGGAGCAATTAATTCTTTTTTGGTTTGCTTGATTTTCCACTTTTCCATTCACTGACAATAGAAACATACATAATTTTCCTCCTGTTCCAATGTTTCAATCTGGCTGGTTCCTCCCTAGGTGTGCTGCTTAGCTGTCATCCTGGTATTTCTCTTGCTGTTTATCTGGAGTGTGACCTTTACCTCTGAGGTGTTTTTTAATCTTCTCTTTTCTGAATTCAATATTATCCTATTTCTTGGTTTAGCCATCATTTTGCGGAACTTATCTTCTAGTAGCTCCTGGAGAAATGGTATATTGGATGTATTTTAAAGATACTTCATGTCTGAAATATCATTATTTTCTCCCTCATACTCATTTTTACTGAGCATAGAATTCTAGACTAGAAATTTGGGACCAGAAATTTTGAAGACTAAATACCAGTGTCTAGTTTACTGTAGGGAAGTAATTCCAATCCCTTTTTTCTTTTTTGATGTTTTTCCTCAGTGATTTTTAAGAATCTCTTTATCTCTTCTGAAATTTAATGATGAATATAAATTTATAAGATTTTTTTTCATTAACTATACTAATCATTTCATTTTATGAGACCTTTAATTCTGGAAACTTATTTTCTTATTTATTTGATAAATTTTTAACTATTTTTTCAGCTCTTTCTTTGTATAACTACTTTTATAGGATTTCCCAGATGGATACTCTAATTTTATAACTTTTTCTCTTTTGTGGTACTTTTTGAGATATTTCTCAAAATATTTCCTCTGTTCCTCCTGAAAATTTCAGTTAATTTTCATATATTAGAATTTTAAAGAAAACATGTTATTTATATGGTACCTTGGTATTTAGGTTCTGATGATTCTGAAGTGTCTATGATTTCATGTTTTTTTCTTAATGTTTACCAGTTTAATTAGAGTCTAGGTAATTTTTTATATAGGCTTACTATAAAATATACCCATATCTAATATTTGGCCATGTATATTTTTCACATAAACAACACCAAAAATATTGATTTTTCTCATGAATAAATTTTTAAAACATCAAATAGATGAGTTAATTTTACTGAAAGCAATTTATCACTTAAGTATATGTTCATCATTTTTATCAGAAATGATGTGTCTATAGATAGGGTCTAGAGACCCTGGAATAAACTATAAACCACATGACCACTGTTCTATATATTACTTTTCTGCTCCCCTTATGCTAATAACAAACCCAGGGAACCTCTTAAAGGTCCCCACCCTTACCCACAGGTAAGGTGGGGGTCCCCACCCTTACCCCACCCTTATACACAGGTATACATGTGTGCAAATAGCATTAGATTTCCTGTCAAAATACAAATTTTTAAGATAATTTTCTTCTCTTTTTTAAAGAAAATATGAAGAAGCACTTTTGTAATGGCAGAGTCAATGTCCATCAACTGATGAATGGATAAATAAAATGTGAAATATTACCAGACCATAAAAAGGAATGAAGTACTGATATACAAACTGCATGAATGACCTTGAGAACATTATTCTAAGTGAAAAAAACTGTCACAGAAATACCACATATTATATGAATCCGTTTATTTGAAATGTACAGAAGAGGCAAATCTATAGAAACAGAGAGTCAATTAGTGCTTGGCTAGGTCTGTGGGGTAGAGAGGAGATAGCAACTGACCACTAATGGGTACAGGATTTGTTTGAGGTGTAATGAAAATATTCTAAAATTATATTGTAATGATGGTTGCACAACTCTGTGAATATGCTAAAAACCATTGAATTGTAGGCTTTAAATAGGTGAATATTATGGTATGTGAAGTATATATTTATTTATTTCTCAATAAAACTTTTTAAAAGATATTTATTACAGAAAATGAAAATTATACAAAATTGAAGAAAAAGAGTCCATTACATATCCCCTTACACAAATATAGCACTCGTGTTTATTTATATCTTTCTTTTTACTCATATTCTGTTTGCATTCACACTGTTAATTTTGTATTCTAATTTTACGTTACAGACTCTACAGTATTTTTTCCACCTGAGGAAAGTTTGTTAATATAATGTATTTTCTTAATGTTCCATGGATTAAACATTTTGTAATTTGCCTAACCAATTAATTAATATTGGACATTTAGTGCTTGGCTCTTCATACTGATCATAGCAGATAACCTAGAACTTCGGAGTGTCTAAGAGATTCATGTATGAGGGTTCTAAGGAAATTCATTATGCAAATTCAAGAATTATCTGACACTGAAATTAATTTTGAATGAAATAGATTTGGCTGACTTTTCTCTTGTCAATTTCTCCATTTTTATAGAGTCCATCTTTTTACAGTTATTTCTAGAGGACAATTCGTTCTCACTCCACACTTTACAAGTTCCAATCAAGTTTACACAAATCTATTCTGTCACATACATATTATTCTTAGTTCTCTGGGCATTCTTCCTTTTTTAGTTATGAAATAAAAAAGACATTTAGTATGTAAACACAAATCAGTCAAGAAAAAAAGCTACAGCAATCAAAATAGCATAAAACTGGTGAAAGAATAAATAGATCAATGGAACAGAATAGAGAACCAGAAATAGACCCAAACAAATATATTCAACTGATCTTTGATTCAAAAAAAAAAAAAGCAAAGACTATCAAATGCAGAAACAAAGTCTTTTTAACAAATGGAATAACTGACATTTAATTGAGACAATTGGATGTTTAGCTGCAAGAAAATAAGTCTAGACACTGACCTGACACTTCCACAAAAATTAACACAAGATGGATCATAGACCTAAAAAAAAATGTAAAATTGTAAAACTTCTAGAAGATAACATAGAAGAAAATCTAGATTCCTTCGTTTTGGCAATGAGTTTTTAAAACACCAAGAGCATAATCCACAAAAGAAAAAATTGATAAGTTGGACTTAATTGAAATTAAAAACTTCTTCTCTGAGGAAAGTACTGTGCAAAGAATGAAAAAACAAGCCTTAGCCCTGGAGAAAACATTTACATAACATATATCTGATAAAAGACTTGTATCCTAAGTACACAAAAAACTCCTTAAACTCAACATTAAGAAATCAAGCAACTCACTGTAAAATGGAACAGAAGATCCCAACAGACACCTCAACAAAGAAGATATGTGGATAGCAAATATGCATATAAAAATATGCTCAACATTATATGTCACTAAGAGAATTAATAATTAAAATAAAATAATATTCACTATATACCTAAAATCCAAAACATGGACAAGGCCAAATGCTGGTAAGGATGTGGAGCAACAGGAATGCTCATCACTGCTGGTGGGAATGCAACATGGTACAGCTGCTTGGAAACAGTTTCTAAGATTTTTACGAAACTAAGCATACTCTTACCATTTGATCCACATCCTTGGTATTTACCCAAAGAAGTTGAAAACAAATTCACACAAAAAACCCGCACATGAACATTTATAGCAGTTTTGCAGAACTGATTAAAAACTGGAAGAGACCAAGATGTCCTTCAGTAAATGGATTAAAAACAGCAACGGTAACTGTGGCACATTTATCTGATGGAATATTATTATTCAGAAATAAAAAGAAATGAGCTGCTGACAAGCCACAAAAAGACATGGAGGACACTTGAATGCACATTGTTTAGTGAACGAAGCCCGTCTAAATGACTACATACTGTATAATTCCAACAATATGACATTCTGGAAAAGGCAAAACTATAGAGATAGTAAAAAAAAAAAAAAAAAAAAAAAATCAGTGGTTGCCACACGTTGGGGCTGGCAGGGAGTAGTGGAGAAAAGGAATGAATGGGTGAAGCACAGGCATTTTGTAGGGCTGTGAAACTATACTGTATGACACGATAATGGTTGATACATGACATTATGCATTTGGCAAAACCTGTGGAACTGTACAACACAAAGAGTGAAACTTAATGTAAACTATGGATGTTAGTCAACAATAATGTATCACTATTGGTTCATCAATTGTAACATCACACCAGTGAAAATGTTAATTATAGGAGAAACAGAGGTGGGGAAAGGGAATATATGAGAACTCCATACATTCTGCTCAATTTTTCTGTAACTCTGCAACTGCTCTAAAAAACAGTCTATTACTTTAAAAAATTGAATCATAAGTGACCTTTTCCACTTAAAATTACCTGTGTGATTTTCCAAAGGACTCCTGGAAAATCACAAAGGACTTGTGCTTTTGTTTGGTAAAAACAGGTGTGCCAGAAATAATTAGGGTTATTTGATATGCTTTACTATTGATGAGTTGCACGGAAAGAGGTGTCAAATCTGAATATATACATAGATTTCCTTGGGTTAAATTTGCATTGATCAAGTATTATCAATATATTTATTACAGAAAATATATGCTGTATGGGAAGTCACTGTCCTTGCTGTCCATGACGTGTTCCTATTTATTAGCACCTTGCAGCTGCTTTGCCCCATATTAGGCACGGTGTTTTCAGTCATAAATTCAATTAATTTTAAAACATTAACTTGGCTGTAATTTACTTCTTTAATTTAAAATAGCCTCTTCTAGAATACTGGTTTTCAATTGAAGATTTATATCACTTAACTGTGGAGTTTTTATTAATATACAGATGTTTAGGACCTCTTTAGACCTAAAGAATTTCTTTACTTTACAGCCTTCATATATTCTTAGTATATTCTAATGATATGCTTGGTATACTCATGGTCCACTATGTCAATTTATTTATATGTTATATCTGAAGTTTTTTTACTCTGTAAATATGTGTTTTCATTTCTACTATTAATTTTAATATGTACTATTAATGAAAATAGGTGTAATTATTATGTTTATAAATATTTTGTCCCCAAAAATTTGGAGTTGACTTTTGTCTTTTTTTTTTTTTTTTTTTGCGGTGCACGGGCCTCTCACTGCTATGGCCTCTCCCGTTGCGGAGCACAGGCTCCGGACGCGCAGGCTCAGCGGCCATGGCTCACGGGCCCAGCCACTCTGCGGCATGTGGGATCCTCCCGGACCAGGGCATGAACCTGTGTCCCCTGCATCGGCAGGCGGACTCTCAACCACTGTGCCACCTGGGAAGCCCCTTTTGTCTTGTTTTGCATTCCACAGAAACAACCAAAATCTTTTTTCAGCTGCATTATTCTTGTTATGAATTCTCATCTGATCTTTCCGTTTTGCAAATTATCGGTATTAAGTTAACTACAGCCTTTTTAAGTCCTTTGTCATTCACAGGTAGTTTTTGTTTTATTCTGACATTGCCCTGAAAGCACCTGCAATCAGCTACAAGCCAGAATCCTTTATCTTTAACAAAGGACTGTGTCAGAGATCCCTGGAAAAGGACTATGCAAGGTACTTTTTTGGTATAGGCTCCCTATAGCAGTGTTACAAAGGTTTGGACTGTGTTAGAATTTCTAGAACTCTAAGAAAGAAACAGGTGAGTTCATGAGATGCTAACCCAACATAGATCACAGAAAGGATTGATTACATAAGACTGAGTTGATGAGGGATGACTGTGGATTATTTTGAAATATTTTTGATGTTTTTATATGCTAGTTTTTGGACATTTAAAGAATCTTTATCTTTTCCCTTAAGCTATCTATAATTCATAACAATTTAGTAAATTACACTTTTGTAAACTGAAATGAAACATTTGTAAACGATATCCTTTGCTCCCTGCCTGACCCTCCAGAATTCAAAAAATCTTACTGAATATTCTTATTTTTGTGGAAATATGATTATTTGAATGGATTCAATAAGAATATGTCTTTCTTGTTAGTAGAACATAATTGGAAACATGTGACCAAGCCCTTGCCTAGGATATCATATTTGATACGCTCAATTTATCAGATGTGACCAAACAATGTTAAGGAACAAAGGCTGACTTTATGGAGCCAATGATCACAAAGCCCTCTTGGGAAAACTGCCCAAGTGTCTGGCTTACAGGATTTCCAGCCATAAAGGTGACTAAGGAAGGTCACTTCCTGTCAAGCCCAGGAAATATAGTATATTTCGGGGACTATAAGAAGAGAGGCATTCACCCACATTTATAGGTATTTCATGTGACGGTCAGTTAGTGTGAGTTTTTATTGCTACTGTAACAAATTATTATGAATTTGGGGGTTTAATACGTTGTAGATTTATTACCTTACAGTTCTGTAGTTCAAAAGTCTAAAATGGGTTTTCTAAGCTAAAATCGAGGTATCAAGAGGACTACATTCCTTTCTGAAGGTTCTAGAGGAAAATCCATTTCCTTACCCTTTTGAGATTCTGGAAGCCGTCCACATTCCTTCATTCCTTGGCTGGTGACCACCTTCCTCCATCCACAAAGTCAGCAAGTGTGGGTCAATTTTTTTCTTTCTTTCTTTAGTAAATAAAAAAAAAAATTAATTGTAGTAAAATATGCATAAAATATAAAATTTACCAAATTACCATTGTAGTGTATAATTCAGTAGTGTTAAGTATGTTCACATTATTATTCAACCAATCTCCAGAACAATTCAAGGTTTTAAAGCCAAAAGGGTATGAAAACTTTATTATAAGTATGATTTTATCCTAGAATTCTAACAGTATTTTAGTATTCTAAGTTTTCCCATTGTTTTTACAAGTTTCTTCTAATTCATAGCTTGTGGGAGTTTTTGTTTTCATTTGTCCAGGTTTATTGAGGTATAACTGACAAACTGTGATGATGTGATATGCATATACACTGTGAAGTGATAACCACAATCAAGTTCATTAACATATCTATCACCTCACATAGTTACCTTTTGTGTGTGTGTATAGTAAGAAAGCTTAAGAGCTACTCTAGGCAAATTTGAAGTATACCATCCAGTATTATTATCTATGGTCACTATCCTGTACATTAGGTGCTCAGAACTTATTTTTCTTATAACTGAAAGTTGTACTGTAAAGTGCTTACCATAATAAGGTTGCTTAACACAATCCTTCACTTCACACAATTACCATTTAGTTATTGCTGTTGTTGTTATGGTATGATATTAAAGCTGTACTCTCACAGCAAATTTCAGGTACATAATACAGTACTGTTAACTGTAGTCACCATGCGTACCTTAGATCCCCAAAACTCACGTTATAACAGTAAGTTTGTACCCTTTGACCAATGTCTCATCTCCCCTACCACCTAGCTCTTGGCAACTACCATTCTACTCTGTTTCTAGGAGTCCGGCTTTGTTTGATTCAACATGTAATGAGATCATACCTATTTGTCTTTCCCTGTCTGACTTATTTCATTTAGCATAATGCCCTCAAAACTATATACATACATACATATATATTTATTTGCATACAGTATCACACTTGGCTGTGGGGTCCCATTGCAGGTGCCTCCTGGTGGCAGTGGTGAGCTGCACTGGTGAGGGCTGGGGCCAGCAGCAGGACTACCCAAGATAACCATAATCCAAGGTAACCTCAGCATTTTATGGTTAGTTGACTAGTAGCCTTAATTCCATCTGAAATTGTAACTCCCTCTTCTCTCATGTAGGGGTCAAATCTCTGATTCCAGGTATTAGATGTAGATATTTTTCTGGGGGGTGGGAGGGCATTATTCTGCCTACTATACCAGTTTTTGGCTTGACTTCTAGGCTTATGAGGCTTTTAAAAGTCCAATCTGAGATTTTTTTTTTTTAATGAAAACCCCCAGTAAAGCAAATTTAAGGAGGCCAATACAGTAAATTACAGTTCTTGCCTCCTCTATGTAAACAATCAAACCAAATCTACTGAGGCCAGTCTTATTTTGTGATCGAGAATAATCTTTCCTTGAGATGACTTTTGATCAAAAGAGGGGTTACTTTAGAGAAAAATTTTGTGTTTCAATGGTAAACTATGCATCATCTATAGTATACCATTCTGGGTTATCAAATTCTTGTCCTATTCATTGTCTTTTGAGATATATTTTACTTCCTTCTAAATTACAGGTAACTAACAGATATGCAAATTGTCTTACCTTGTGGAGGTTCAATTGACTTCAATCAGTTTTGATACCTACTGGTAAATTGGACTGGATCCAATTCCATGTCCAAATTGTCAATCCTCACAAATTTTTAATTTTACCAAGTTTCTCTAATATCTGTCTACAATCCTCCAAACTTACTTTTGCAATCTTTCCCTCTACTGTCTGACTCAGTATCAAGAGAAGTAAAACATGACTGCCCAGCTCACTATCATGACTCTCAATTGCCTTGGAGCTGGCCCTTCTCCTCAGGATCTGCAAGCTGGAGCCCAGCTACTTGATATAAATCTTAAAGGACTCACCACTGTTACAGACCATGCATGGGCCAGAATCTTTCCTGGACAAGTTGCTGTCTGGACCATAAAGAAGTCTGGCAAAACACTTGGGTAATGCATTCAAAAGGTCACTGAGACTGCAGCCAACAACATTGAGAACATCAATTTTCTAGCTAAAGAACATCAATTTTCTGAAAACTCAACTAGCAGTGCTTTGTAACTTTTAACAGCTTCTTGGAATCCACTAGACAGGTTAACCTCAAGGTTCAACACTGGACTCTTTAATATAATCTTATATTAGTATTTCTCTTTTTCATTTTAGGCATTCCTCTTGTAAGCTGCCTTATCTCCAGGACAATAAACCATTGTCACCATAAAGATTCTCAACTTTAAGTGACCCAATAGATGGTTAAACTAGTTTTACAGAAAAAATACCAAAAAAATCCTCCGTAGACTATTTCTTACAAGCTTCTTTGTCTCACTCAGGAAATTTATAATCAACTCAGAGTTGTTCATCAATGAGCAACATTTGCCTTAAACAAAAGACAGAACTGACATGTTGAACTTTATCATGATCTCCATAAAGCTCCCAGATCCCTTCCATATGAGACATGTCTCACTAATGAACATTTCCCTAATATTGTACTATAGTCTGAATAAAATCATCTCCTTAACTGTCTGCTGCACTTTGTCTTTCACAATCTCAACTCTTTATTTAAAGTACACTTTTTCACCAATGGATTATTATATAAATGTGATATTGACAACAATGAAAATGATGATAATGAGACGACGACGATGGTGATGACGATGACAGTATCAAAAACCTATAATTGTGCTTATTCTTTTCCAGACACTATTCTCAGCATGTTATATATAGCAAAGATCTGATCTTCATGACAAGTCTATGAAATGGATACTATTAGTACCTCTCTTTAACAAATGAGGAAATCCAAGAACAAAGATGTTAAGTAACTAGCCCAAAGTCACAGAACTAGTAAATTGCAGAGCCAGGTTTCAAACACATGCTATCTGGTTCCAAGGTCTGTGCTCTTATGTGCACTTATGTGAACCATCTTACTGTTAAGCTTCTAAAGATATATATATATTTTTAATCCAGAAGTCTCCTCCCATATGGTTCTGCTTCTTTGAATTCCTGTTGTGATTACCTTTACTTTTCTTATAGTGGTGCTATACAATGGCCCTAAGTATTCTGCTTATTATGATTGTTTATAAGGGCACAAATGATATGTATTTTATGCTCCAAAGTTCTTCATGATGTTATCTACTTTTTTTTTACTTTTATGATTTATTTTTACTGCTATTATATTTAGATATATATATATTTAAAGTATAGTGATTATCAACATGTCTCTAGATCCCAACTACCTTAGTTTGAATACCTGCTCCAACACTTAGCACCTCAGTGACACCTTGGGCATATTACTTAATCATTCTAAGTCTTGGCTCCATCCTCTGTAAACTGGGGGTGACAATGGGGCCCAGCACCTGGGGTAGATGCTATACTGAGGAAGGCAATGCATGTAAAGCACTTAGTACAGTGCTTAGAACATAGAAAGCCCTTTATCACTATCATTACTTTTTTAAACTCTACATTTCACTGTAAACTGAGGTTAGTGAAGAGTTTAAATTCCTCTTTATAACCCATTTTTAAGACACCAACTTGAACTTACTATATGTTCAATATTTTTTATAAAAATCAAAATAATTTAGGCCCATTTTAGTCACAGCACACAGCCAATTTCTTTATAATTTCTACTAAACATTATATTGTTTCTACTATTGTTCAGTATGTTCACATAACCTTGTGTAACATCCTGCTGTTTGCTACTCATTTAATTACTTGAAAGATCAGTTTTTCCTGAAAACTTTATTTCAATGTACACAGCTTTTTCTAGATTTTATATAAATAGCAAGTAGATATAGTATGTAGATATAGTATACTGCTTATATATATATAATATATAAATTATATATAATAATTTAATACATATATATAATCCTAGTCCAGACATAGCGACCTCTGCTCTCTGGACTTCATAGGATTATTAGCAAAATGAAATTTGATAATTCATATGAAGATACTTTATAAAATACTACACATAAAATTTAATATATTACTGATATTTAAATTATTAATATCTAAGGATGGGAATGAGGATAAGGTAGTATGGAACAGATCTGCATGTGGATATCTTCACCTTAAGGCCTAACACCCCAAAAGTTTTTCAAAATTAGAACTATATTCATTCCAAACTAAGCAATTCATGTACCTAGCTTAAAATATAAGGTGTGCAATGAAAAATAGGTATTTTCAATCTATCCTTACTTAACTCTAAGTACTGCAGCCGATTTTAAATTTATTAGCTCTTTTTCTTTCTTAATTCTAAAGATCATGTATTTACCGCTATTTCTCAATTTTTGAATTTGAGTCACTATCTACTGTGGAAGAGTGTATAGTTCTCTCCCTGAACTTCCTCCAGTTCTAACTTAGTCACACAACCCATCTCCCAGTGAATCTTTATGGTACTTTTGTTATAGCAGCCTAAAGAGACTAAGACATAAGACTAAGACATACCTTGGAAGTCAAGTGAGATTCCCAGATTTAGTGCCTGGGAGAAAGGGGGAATATAGGTATCTTTCAAAAAAAGAGAGAACAGCAATGAGGAAAAATATTTCATTTAACAGAGCATAAGTTTAGGCAAGGTGAATTTGAGGTCCTTTGGAACATCCAAGTGCATATGTCTAAAAGTTGGATAAAAATAAAGAGAAAAAATGTGAACTAGAAACATCCAGTTAAGCCTCATTAGAATAGGGACAAGGATACCACCTCCTTCAGAAAATCATTTTGAGCCTCTTTAAGGATATATAAATATTTTCTCTTCTCTTCTCCCATTAACTTATTTACACATCTATCAGTGAAGACATCACAGGACATAATCATTTGTTTACACATGAATAAGTTTAGGATTTCTCATGAAAGTATTTTTTCTGTAGTTGTTCCTATCACTTTCGTTTAAGTTTCTGAAATATATGTTTGAGTTGTCTCACATAATAGTGAATTGAATGAAAGACCAAAAATGTAAACAATATAATTTTCCATAGGTTGTTTAATATGTAATTTATTTGAATAACATAAGCAATATTTCCTTAAGAAAATTCTAAGGTCTTTCTTTATTTCAGTGATCAAAACTGTTATCTAGTACAGTTTTATCTTAAAGACTGGCAAGTCTACTATTAGAAAAAAACAATAGTTACAAAATTACAATTAAATATTGGTATTATCATAATATCCTAAAGTAAATAATAGTCTTGTTTGCACAGTTAAGGGTATTAACTAAGAATCATAAAAACACTTAGCAGTGTTTTGTTTTTTGGCCATGCTGCGTGGCTTGCAGGATCTTAGTTCCCTGACCAGGGATCGAACTGGTGCCCCCTGCAATGGAAGCATGGAGCCTTAACTACTGAACTGCCAGGGAATTCCCAAATACTTAGTGTTGATATCATAGACTATTTCTGTGGCAGTTTCCTACCACTGCTATAACGAATTACCACAGACTTAGTGACTTAAAATAACTCATATTTATTATCTTACAGTTCTAGAAACCAAGATATCCCAAACTAATCTTAAGAAGGTAAAAATCAAAGTGTCAGTAAAGCTAGATTCCTTTTGGAAGCACCAGGGTGAAATCCATTTCCTTGCCTTTTCTGGATTCTAGAATTCCTGGGCTCATGGCCCCTTTACTCCATCTGCAAAGTGCATCATTCCAAACTCTGCTTCCTTCATCACTCCTTTCTCTGCTGTCTCCAAACTTCCTGCCTCCTTTTTACAAGGACCTTTATGATTCATTTGGGCCCAGCTGGATAACCCAGGATAATCCCCCCCCACTTAAAGATCTTTCATTTAATCACACCTGCAAAGTCCCTTCTGTCAACATATTCAGAGGCTGGGATTAGAATGTGGATATCTTGGGAGGGGGCCATTATTCAACCTACCATAACTTATTTTTTAATTATGTTTACAGCCAATTTTGGTAGTTTTATACTTAACATCAGTTGTCTACTCTTTTTTTTTTTTTTTTTTTTTTTTGTGGTACGCGGGCCTCTCACTGCTGTGGCCTCTCCCGTTGTGGAGCACAGGCTCTGGATGCACAGCCTCAGCGGCCATGGCTCATGGGCCCAGCCGCACTGTGGCATGTGGGAACTTCCTGGCTCGGGGCACGAACCTGTGTTCCCTGCATCGGCAGGCGGACTCTCAACCACTGCGCCACCAAGGAAGCCCAAGTTGTCTACTCTTTTACTTTCCTATCTCTAGAATTCTTAGAGGCTGACACCTAGAAACCCAGAACAGACATAACGGGAAGTTTCAATGATGCAATTTTCCACTGCTCCCCCTTCTTAGCTTTGTACCAACAATCTTATTTTAAAAATTAAGTGCAAAACAGCAATAGGCTGAGTACTTTTTCTTTAGTTTGCAGCATTATTCTATTATCTATTCCTTAAAACTATACCATTAAGTTATTGTATGTCAGACTCAGTGATAGGGTTGAGAATGCAAATATAAAAGATATATTATCACATTCAAGATACACATCATCAAATGGAGAATGTAGTTCTATAGACCAAAGTTGTGCTGCAGTGTAATTAATACTGTAAGTATGAACAAGGTCAGTTGTTAGCCTATGGGTCATGTTTTTGCTTCTTTCTTTTCATTCTGAATCTTTGTTTTTAGTAAGCTGTATATTCTCTTTTGATAGTAACGTTCCTTCAAATGTTTCCTGTAGAAGATTTATCTTCCTTATATGAAAGCAATATGTGTTAACAGTAGGAACTGTTTACTTACCTTAGCATGAAACTTACCTTTGCCTCCTGTTTAAATATTCACTAGCTGCATGCTTGAGTTATTGCAACCAACTTCTATTGTGTGTCATCTATTGTGCTACCATTGAGATAACAGTGTCATAGAGTCAAATATCTAGGATATATTAAGAAAGTAAGAGAACTCCTACAGGGAAATTTAACAGCTTATATGTACCTAACTTTCACAGTCAACTCAGATGATTGTTGTGTTCCAACCAATTGTATATTTGGTTGAACTGTTTAACACCTGTCCCATTTTCAGTTACCCCTGCTAAGTGTGCCCATCCTTGAATCGCTTCACAGATTGTTGCAATTTTTTAATGTTTGTTTCCAAAAACAAGCTTTAAGAATAATGCAAACTTATACATATTCTAATGCTATAATGAGGTAACTAAAATATACAAACAAATCCATTGAAAAACTAAACTTTCACTTATAAACAAATAAGCCAGAAAGCAGCATCTTATATTATGATTATCAGTTGGGATTGTTTGATTGCAAGCAGCAGAAACTCATCTAATCAAACCAAGCAAAATGGAATTTACTGGAAAGATATTTGAAACACAGAATCCAAGGGATGCTAGAAAATCAGACTTAAAATTGTAGAAACTAAGCTATCTCTAGAGTCCAGAAAACAGAAACAAAATAACATTACAGTAGCAGAATTATGATGTTCAAAGTTATAGCCTTGGGATGACTGGAAATGCAACCGTTTTCAGTTCCACTGTCCTTCTGCTCGTGATCCAAATTTTAGGAAGTATATATTAGTCTAGCATAGGAAACATGCCATTGGTTAGTGAACACAGGGGGAAAAGGAAATTTCTCTAAATAAAATGGGTGTGGTAAGTAAGAAGAAGTGGATTCTAGACATTGAAAAAATCTTAAATATTCACCACATACCATGTGTATTCTTATTTTCAGTATTAAACTCCAAAGATTTTATTTGTCTGTAACAATAAGTGATGCTTAATATTTATAATGTTTTTAAATATCCTAATATGACTTTCAGTTTAAGCTTAGAGATGTAGTGAACTAAAAAAGGAAAGTTTCTATCCTTAACACAAGAAAAAAGCTGGACATGCAACAAATGGTTTTTTGTGAAACCATCAAATAACAGATGACACGAGTCAAGGCCAACCCAAAGAAAGATACCTGCAAGGAGAGACAGAAGCTGAGCATTTGCTTACCTGAGAAGAAACCACCAGATACTATGTAATCTTATAGGAATATTAAATTAGAAGTTTTGGCAAATTTCTAAAACATGAGTGTGAGCTAGTAAGAAACTGAAAATCTCTTGGGAGATGCAGTATTAGGGAAATTCCCACCCATTTGAAGGATTTTACTCCAGGAGCTCCATGAAAGATCAGTAGGAATCCTAAGAAAGTTCATATAGTAAGGATGAGGATGAAGATTGTTCTCCCTGATGGAGCAAATGTTCAATCTGCAGAGGGAAGAACAGAGCCTGAGGACACATGCAAAACTCATCTCAGAGGAAGGGAACTCCACCCAGGCCCAGTCTCCCTATCTGTATTGGCTTTCTAGGGCTACCATAACTAAATACCACAGACTGGGGGCCTTAAGCAATGTAAGTCTATTTTCTCATATTTCTGGAGGTTAAAAGTCCAAGACCAAGGTGTCAGAATGGATAGTTTCTTCTGAGGTCTCTCTCCTTGGCTTGTAGGTGGCCGTCTTACTGCAGTGTCCTCACATGGTCTTTTCTCTATACATATGTATCCTGGTGTTTCTTTCTGTGTCCAAATTTCCTATACACAGACACCAGTCAGACTGGATTAAGGACCACCTTAAGAGCCTCATTTTAACTTAATCACTTCTTCAAAGGTTTTATTTCCTAATACAGTCACATTCTGAGGTACTAGAGTTTAGGGCTTCAACATATGAATTTGGGGGAGGAGGGCACAATTTAGCCCATAACACTATCCCACCTGAGGGAAAAAAAAATAGAAGTCTCAATCTGCAAGGAAGAGCACCTCAAGGATATAGCTTTTGAATACTAGGGGACACTCACTACTGCTGAGAAAAGAAATGGGGAGAAGAAAAACTATATATATGGTGGAAGGACAGGCACATTTGTGAAGGTCATACTTCAACTACACAGGCTCACTGCACACTCCAAGGACTAAGACTTACTCAGTACATTAGCATAAGCTTCTCTGTCCTACAGCCTACCACTACACTACAAGCCTCCAATAATAATACCAGTGAATCAGCTGGGAGATCTGCAAGAGATAGATTCTCTAGCATTTTAGAAAAGGGAGACCTGAAGACAAGAGTGGGGAATAAAAGGATAAAAGGTCACTAGAGGAGCCCTCTGGTGCCCACAACAACAGCATACTGCAAATACAGCATAACTATATTAACACAAATCCTCACTTTACATGCCTATTACCTCAGTGTCTATTGTCCTATATAACATACTCCACTTTCAACAAAATATTACAAGAGATGACAAAAGGCAAGGGGGAAAAAAGTCTAAAAATATAAAGCAACTACCAGAAGCAGATTCAGATATGATAATAGATAGTTATTTTCAGATATATTTTTAAATAACTATAATTAATATGTTGACAACTCTAATGGAAAGATAGTCAAACATGCTAGATCTAGATCGGGCAAATAATTTCAATACAGAGATGAAACTATCAGAAATAATCAAATAGTATGGCTGAGTTGCTTTGCAGTGCACATGAAACTATCACAATGTTGTTAATCAGCTATACTCCAATATAAAATAAAAAGTTACAAAATAAGAAATAATCAAACAGAAATACTAGAAATTAAAAAAATAGAAATGAATATGCCTTTGATGGGCTAATCAGTAGATTCAAACAGCTGAGGAAAGTATGAGTGAACTTGAAAATATGGCAATAGAAATTACACAAATTATCTTAATTTGCAAAAAGAAAAAAAGAGTAAAGAAAAAAAAGCAGAGCACACATGAACTGTGGTAAAATATGAAACAATATATATAGCATATAGCATATGTGCAATTGGAATACCAGAAAAAAGAGGTGAGAGCAGAGCGGAAGAAATATTTGAAGAAATAATGGCTTTAAAATTTCCAAAATTAGTGGTAACAGACACCAGACCACAGTGAACACCAAAGAGAATAAATACTAAAACAACAAAGAAACTAGGTATTTCATACTCAAACAAAACCAAAAAAAAAAAGGAGAGAAAATCTTGATGGTAATCAAGGGTGAGCTGGGATTGGGGAAGACACCTTATATACAATGGAAAAGATAAGAATTACAGGAGACTTCTCATTAGAAACCATACAGGACAGTAGAAAATAGAGTGAGATCTTTAAAATTTTTAAAGAAAAAAAAATCAACCCAGAATTCTATATCCAGAAAAATTATCCTTAAAGATGAAGAAGAAATAAAGATTTTATCAGGAAAAGAACTGTTAGAGTTTATTGCCAGCAAACTTATCCTATAAGACAGTTAATAAGAAATTGTTCAGGCAGAAGTAATAATAAGTTGATAAATTTACATTATACACCAAAAATAAAAAGCATCAAAAATTGAATGAATGAATATAAACATAACATTTTTCACTTATTGTAACTGCTCTAAAAGGTAGCTGATTATTTGAGGCAGTAATATATACTGTATTTTTTCTTTTTTACAGTATATGTAAAAACATCACTAAGAGACACTTTTTGATTATGACATAAGTTCTGATTCTGTGACTACCTACTGGTATCCCTAAAATACCAACAATGAGGATAGGTTTCCTTGACATGATTAGTTAATATAAATTTATAATTTGCCTTGGATTGATTTCAAAAGTTTTATTCTGTTAGTTTCTTCCCATAACAAGTTCCCATTCTAATATCTCTTTAACAATGTGTTTTTGCAAATGTGACTCTCCTGAAACAACACATTCACACTTGGATACAGCAAACATTTTTTGACATGCCACAATTAAAAGAGGTTTTCTAATACAGATAGCCAAAAAGCACACGAAAAGATGCTCAACATGGCTAATTATCAGAGAAATGCAAATCAAAACTACAATGAGGTATCACCTTGCATCCATCAAACTGGTCATTATCAGAAAGTCTACAAACAATAAATGCTAGAAAGGGTGTGGAGAAAAGAGAACCCTCCTACACTGTTGGTAGGAATGTAAATTGATACAGCCACTGTGAAGAACAGTATGGAGGTTCCTTAAAAAACTAAAAATAGAATTACCATACGACCCAGCAATCCCATTCCTGGGCATATATCTAGAGAAAACCATAATTCGAAAATACTGCACCCCAATATTCATTGCAGCACTATTTACAATAGCCAAGACATGGAAGCAACCTAACTGTCCATCAACAGATGAATGGATAAATAAATGTGGTACATATATAAAATGGAATATTACTCAGCCATAAAAAAGAATGAAATAATGCCATTTGCAGCAACATGGATGGACCTAGAGATTATCATACTAAGTGAAGTAAGTCAGACAAAGGCAAGTATCATATGATATTGCTTATATGTGTAATTTAAAAAAAGATACAAATGAACTTATTTACAAAACAGAAAGAGACTCACAGACTTAGAAAACAAATTTATGGTTACCAAAGGGGAAAGGTGTTGGGGGGAGAGGGATAAATTAGAAGTTTGGGATTAACATACACACACTACAATGTATAAAATAGATAATCAACAAGGACCTACTGTATAGCACAGGGAACTCTACTCAGTACTCTGTAATAACCTATATGGGAGAAGAATCTGAAAAAGAATATATACAGTTATATGCATAACTGAATCACTTTGCCATACACCTGAAACTAACACAACACTGTAAATCAACTATACTCCAATATAAAATAAAAATTTTTTAAATTAAAAAAGTAGTTTCTTCCTAAAGAAACTACCTGAGTTTCTAAATAATGCTTAGTAAGAGCAGTTTAGCCATCTCTTTTAATCAAATGAAGAGAGCGTTTTACTTACAATATATTAAAATGCCTTGTTAAATAAAATTATAAAGAGGCATCATACAATACAGATTTTAAACATAGTTTGATTATTATATTGATCATTTAAAAATGGTTGCAGTCCTTTTCCATCCAATTAGCATACATCTCGATTAATTTGTGCCTTATTGAAAACATAATTATAAAGAAATTATGGAAACTTAAAATGTCATTAACTTCATCCTCTATGGATTTAGAAGTCTAATATGACTCATCTAAATTTTGGAACTTCCTGTTAAAATCAGCCAACACATAAAAGAAAAGAAAACTTGTATATACAATCAGGATGCTTGTTCTTTTCTTAAAATTATTTTCCCAAAAGTATCTTGTTTATTAATTTGTCACTTTCTCATCTTTCTCTAATCTCCAGTGTCCTTTTAAAATTTATTAGGGTTCCATTAAATATCTGACCTGAATTTTTCTCTTTACATTTATGTATGTTTGCTATGTATAGGTATTTGTCACTATATTCCTATCATTTGCTGTGGAATTACTGTACTGAAGGGAATATAATATGCTTGTGATCACTGACAGAAAAATTAAATCACTGATATAAAAACTTGCAGAATATGCTTATTCCTCATAGATAATACTATTTGATCTGATTTCAAGTTTTGGGCTCTCATGCTTTTTCCTCTGAATTTTTAAAAATTTATTTATCATCTATAGAAAGGAAAGAGAATCCTGAATGAAATCCTGAATGATGAGTATTACAGGCATTTTACTTTGATTCTATTCTCCAAAAATCACCAAAACTAGCCAAAAAATGAAAAAGAAAAAAAAAAAAGCTATCTTTGGGCTTCTCTGGTGGCGCAGTGGTTGAGAATCTGCCTGCTAATGCAGGGGACACGGGTTCGAGCCCTGGTCTGGGAGGATCCCACATGCCACGGAGCAACTAGGCCCGTGAGCCACAACTACTGAGCCTGCGCTCCACAACAAGAGAGGCCGCGATAGTAAGAGGCCCACGCACTGCAATGAAGAGTGGCCCCCGCTTGCCACACCTAGAGAAAGCCCTTGCACAGAAACGAAAAAAACCCAACACAGCAAAAATAAATTAATTAATTAATAAACTCCTAACCCCAACATCTTAAAAAAAAAAAAAAAGCTATCTTTGTTGAAACAGGTAAGTGATCATCATAATACCAAATAAGAATCTGATATTACCGGCCAAATCATTTAAATATGGTCAAAAGGAAGGGACCTACTGAGAAAACTCAAATTCTTCTTATGCAATGGTAGCAGATGGATGCTTTTTTCACAAAGGCAAAATCTTCTTATGCAATTGTACCAAATGGATGCTTTTTTTCCCACAAGTGTTGTAATTTTAAAAAGCTTAAAGTGACAAGATCAAATCTGGTAACATACTAGGTGCTTATAAACACATACCACACAAACAAAACATACCCTACAACATTTATGCATAGTATTTGTATGTTTGTGACAAATTTTACAGAGGTATGGAAAAATAGAGAAGATTTACTTTTCAAAATACAAACATCTTTATATTATTTTTTATATATTCCTGGACGAAACAGCCTTTATTTACCTTTACAGCTTCATGCTCCCTCTCTGCTTTTCCCCAATCTCATTAATTGTTTCCTTAGGTAAATTTAGTACTATTCTTTGCTCCAGATTCGCCTGCTAATATGCAAATAATGTCCTTCAAACATGAACTATTTACTTCAGATCTCTTTCTATTCAGCCTCTCTTGATCGTCTCTGCAGTAACTGCAATAACTTGTAAAGAAATCAACTGTATATCATGTCATGGTAAAATGATTACTAACATTTTGAATGCCTACTACATAAACTACAAATATGTTAATATTTTAATCCTCACAATAACCTTACAAGGTATATAATTTTCTCTCCAACTATAGAAATAAGTGAGAGGCCAGAGAACAACTTATCCAAGGTCACAAAGTCAGTAATTGGAAGAGCCTGTGAAATCTATCTAAACATCAGCTCTGTATTTTTTCCATTACATTTATCTGCCATTATGAATCCAGGTCATCGAAGAATAGTCAGATTATACTCAGTACCTCTTGTTTAATAAGGCACTGAAGTATGTAATTCACTTAAGAATGATATCCATCAAAAATAGTTAAAACAGAAAATAACTGGAGCACTTAATGGGGTAAATGTCAATCATCTGAATATTTCCTTTAGGTGGAAGAACTCTTCCTCTGATAATACCAGATAAATTAGGTGTCTCTACATTTTAATTATTATCTGTTTTGCTTCTGCTTCTTTGCACATTTTTCATTTCCAACTAGCATTCCATTGTTTGATTCATTTTCAGTTACCAGTGAAGATTTTTGTCTATTTTCTAACTTCAAGCATTTAAAAATTTATGGTAATTTGATTCACACCAACGTATCCCCAGTTTTTCATTTTAAGATGGCATCATTAAAATTGCTAAGCATAGTATGTGCTTGCAGTGGCATTAACTTTGGCACAGGCTTAGAAACAATTTCATTTCTGCTTGATCTTGAAAGGTACTTTTGTCCTTGCTTCATGAAGCCCCTCCTGGTATACCTTTTGTCTCCTTAATAACACTCATCTCAGCCAGGCTTTCAATATACTTAAACCATTCTCTGGACAGTTTTTGTTTAAATTAACCCTCATTTCACCATTTAAAATTAAGATTTGAGATGCTTTGCAATATTACATAAAAGGTATTTTTTCTCATAAACTGCCTTTGTCTGTCAATATTTGAAACAGTTAATTTTTATCACAGGAGTTAAACACTGTATAATGACTTCGCTTTGCAATTCTAATATTTTCTTTCTCTTCGTTTCCCATTCTCCTTCTTTATACTTTTGCTTCAGAACTGAGGTATACTGATTTAATCCACCAATATCACAGATGATGATTATTGAATAAACAACTCCTGACGGTAAAGACTGTAAAGTGCTAGATATTTTGAAAACAGGTTTTCAAGCTAAATAAATAGATATATAGTTTCATTTCTACCAATTTTCTTCAACATTTTTCTGGACACATTTCATTACAACTTGACATCAGCCCCTAAAAATATTTTCAATGAAAACAATGATGATGATTCTGTGGCAGACATTTTCAGCAAATTTTATCTACTAAGGACATAAAATTCTAATTGGCAATGTTTGAGGGATATACTGATTTAATGCTTTATATGCAGATGTTATTAATTTTCTGGAGGTTTGCCATTTCTAGTTATAGTTAAATCTAAATAATAAACACCTGTCTATTATTTGGACCGTGTAAGGCATCAGAAAATAGTAAAATGCTCATGATCTTTTTTTTTAAACATCTTTATTGGAGTGTAATTGCTTTACAATGGTGTGTCAGTTTCTGTTTTATAAGAAAGTGAATCAGCTACACATATATATATATGTATATATCTCCATATCTCCTCCCTCTTGCGTCTCCCTCCCTCCCTCTCTATCCCACCCCTCTAGGTGGTCACAAAGCACTGAGCTAGATCCCTGAGCTATGGGGCTGCTTCCCACTAGCTAGCTATTTTACATTGGGTAATATATATTACTCCATGCCACTCTCTCACTTCGTCCCAGCTTACCCTTCCCCCTCCCCGTGTCCTCAAGTCCATTCTCTACATCTGCGTCTTTATTCCTGTCCTGCCCCTCGGTTCTTCACAGCCTTTTCTTTTTCTTTTTTTTTTTAGATTCCATATATATGTGTTAGCATACGGTATTTGTTTTCCTCTTTCTGACTAACTTCACTCTGTGTGATGGACTCTAGGTCCATCCACGTCACTACAAATAGCTCAATTTCATTTCTTTTTATGGCTGAGTAATTGTTCATGATCTTTGAAGTCATAGTGCATGCAGTCTATGCTTCAAGCGTCCGTCTTTCACCTGAATGAAAATTAAAACCGACAACATGGTGGAGGCCAGACCAGGCCGCTGCCCTCCACACGTTCAGGGACCGGGAGCCTCGGACCCGGCCTGGCCGCAGCACCAGCCTCACTAGACTCAGGGTGGCCGCGCGCTCCTGCCCTGTGCCCCAGCCGTCGGAGGCCAGGCAGCCACAGGCCCGGGACCATCCGAACCTCTGCCGACGTATAGTCCTTCCCAGTCATTAAGCAGGAGCACATTGTATCACACAGAATAAAGTAGAATACACCTGCTTCAACAAGTCAAAGTCCTAAAATGACATCAAGCCAGGGCCAAAGAAATTTCTCACATGTTAACATCATTGCTCAAAGAATATATAAAAGTACATGGTCAAGGCAACACAGTGTTGAGAATGACCTACTAAATCATCAGTAACTGTGAATAGATATTGCTACAGAATGTGGTAGTGACTGATGTGTGATTTAATACTGATTTGAGGGGTTTGAATATTTAATCCCTTCAAGTATAGTGTCAAAAATATAACACATAAACTTTCCAACCCACATACTTAAAATTAAGAACTTTCGCAAATATGAACAGTGTTCCAGAGCAAGACCCTTTGCCACTTTCCAACAGGGAGCAGAAGTCCTAACAGAACAATTTAGCCATGTCCATTATTCTGATTTTGTTTGTTCTTTTTTGTACTTAGTGCTAATCTATTAATAGTAAACATCACACTTATGTTGAGTGCAAAATAATGAAAATATTGAAAGTGTCTACTAACATGATTTATAGATTATGATGGTAAGTAGAGATTAATATAAAAGCACTATGTTTATCATTGAGTTCTTGAGAAACCTGCAACTGGTTCTGTCTAGTCCAACTTCAATCTAGGGGCAAATCATTCCCTTTATGCCACCAATGCCCAAGATGCTCAAGTTTCCTGTTTTCTGTTAAATGGCTTATGCATGTCTAATTACTGTTATATTGTAGGTTATCTACAGGTGATGGGCTTTGAAGGGAAGGGTTTGACCAAGATGGCCTTAACATTCCCCATTCCCATGATGGCCTAAACTTTATATTTTTTCTTCCTAAACATAGACTTCTAACCTTCCTTTTCTTAGAAAACCTGCAATTGTAAATTTTTTTTCTGCTCCTTTGAGACATAAATCTTCTCCCAGCCACTTGCCAATTTTACAAACCAGGAATGTCTTTCCAGGACCTAGAAGCCATCCCTTTGAAATATAATTGTCAAGAAAGATTATGCCCCTACCTCTTAGTCTCTGTGCCAGCTAGGAGTCAACTTCAATAAGTGCCAATTAACAGTCTAATCACATTTACCAACCTCCCACCAATGTCCTCCAGTACTTTTCCACCAGCTCACTTCAGTGCCTAAAACTCTCCTCCCTTTCATTTCAGCAGAGTTGAGTTCTCTCTCCCCTATTGCAATAGTCTTGATCTCTATTGCAACAGTTTTTAATAAAACCTCCCTTACCTGTTTAATTTGTCTGGTGCAATTTTTCTTAGACAAGTTACCCAGTGTCTAACATACTCGGTCCACACTTTAAATTCCGTGTTTTATCAGTGTAATAGTTGGTAGTTGATGTTCTTTTCTGAACTGTAACCAGAGGCAGAGCCTAAAGCTGAGACATTCTCCACACTGCTGCCTAGTATTTTTAACTAAAGGTCCTTCTTTCAAATCTGCTGCATTCTGAGTTGGTTACTCAGCCTCTTCTTCTTTCATGCCCAACCAAAACCTGGTCCACATTCAGGAAACTGACCATAATCTTTTCAGGTATGCATCCCAATCTTCTCTCTGGTCCTTGGTAAGTAGCTTTTTCCTTTTTTGCTACTGCTTTCCAAGAAATTGAATTATCCCTACTGGAGTCAAATTGGAGATACAATACTACTTTGGAGATGTTGAGAGATGCAAACAGAGATAATACTTTCACAGTACTTTAACAGGGCTTTGAACAAGTCTCACGTCCTCATTTCCTACGTTACTCAACCTTAAATCCCTGATCATCAGAATCATCACACCCTTGAAATTACCATAAACCCTCTTACTTATCACTATGTCTTCTCCTGATAAAATCAACTTCAATTGAAGCAACTCTTGCTACTCTTTTACCTGCACCACACAGGTGAACTGTTTGAATAAAAATCTCATAACCACACTAATTTGTCTCATTTTAAACTCATGATCATTATCTTCAAGTAGGGCCTTCCTGTTTGCAAGCTATCCTACCGTATTTCCCTAATTCTTTAACTCTCTCACTCTTTTTTCTGGATCAGTACCTCTCAAACTTGAATCTGCATATAAATTACCTGAGGATCTTGATAAACATAGTTTCTGACTCAGTAGATCTAGAATGGGACCCAAAATTCTGCATTCCAGATGATGAATGGCTGCTGATTTGGGGTTCCTACCTTGAGAAGCTTTGCAGGATAGTTTTTCTCTTTCAGACCATTAACACTCTTCCTTCTTATCGTTTTAACTTGATGACCTCTTTCATATTTTAATGAGAATCAGACAGAACTTCCACAAGCTTTTTTCTGTAAAACTACCTATCTACTTGCATCTGTACCCACATAGCCTATCTTCCCTCCTTTTGGAATTGAATCACATGCTACTATTTGAGGCCAAACCCATAATTTATTCCCTGGATTCAATTCCTTTTCATGTACTCTGGGCCACTGTTTCACTAACTCACCTCTTTCATCACTGTATCATAAATTTTTTTCACTATATATATATATATATATATATATATATATATATATACACACACACATATAGACATATACACACACACACACACACAGAATCTTTCTCAACTGTATAAAAACACGTGGTACTTTATCCCATCTGAAAAATCCCTTTCTTAATTCCACAGCCTTACCAGTGACTACACATTCCTCTGCTCCCTCCTTTACAGAAAAACTCCTTAAAAGTGCTGTCTATATAATATTTTTCTAATTCTCCCACCTTCATTTTCTCTTGAACCCACAGAACCATCTTTTATAAATTTACACAGGATGGCCACATTGCTGTAGCCGATGACCAAGTATTTGTACTTATTTTACTTAGCCGATCAGTAGACATGACATAATTGGTAACAGCCTCCTCCTTCAATTTCTTCACCTGGCTGCGGGAACCACACTTCTCCCTCTCTCTCTCTCAAAATTAATCAACGGAAACCTTAGTCCCACAGAGCTGGGAGACCAGAAGAGAAAACTCTCGCACCTGTGACAACAGCAGAGCCCAACAGGGAGCAGAAGGACCCCTCTTCTTCCCTGACAAGGACTCAGTCAACGAAAAGCCACGGACTCTTCGTTTACTATAGCCCTCCCAGATTCCTTCTCCTCTATAAAAGTGTTCTCCCTCCCTTGCCATATGGGAACTTGCACATGACTCACCATGGTTGCAGATCCAGAATTTCAATTCTCTGCTGGTCCTGAACAAATTCATCTTTGCAGGTGAAATATCTGGCAGTCTATTTGTTTGAGGTAAACATTTGGCGGCCCATACTGGGACCAGAGAAGACTCCCGAAGGCTCCGAGGCTGGTGAGAAAACAGGTGCAGTATTCACAATCAAGCCCATTGTTTACGGCTTTCTCCCTACCCTGGAGTTTGATGGTACTTCTTTCTCCCGAATCTGAGCTCCTACCCTCCTTGCACTTGAGGCTCTCCAGGCTTTATTCAGGATCTATTTTAAGGTTTCCTCTTTCTCCTCAAGGCCTTGTTCTGTTTACAAGTACTCATTTGGCACTTTGGTCTGATCTTGAGATCAGACTGTTTCAACTGAAGCTGGCTGAAAATGCCTTCGGCCCAATTCCTTTAGAAGGAGTTGCTTCAAATGAAACCGCGCTGTGTGTTCAGGCTTCAGCCCGTTCCTCTGGAAGGGCTATTCCCTAGACATGGGCTGAAAAAGCCTTTGGCTTCACTTCCCTGGGACCAAGCAGTTTCCTTTGAGTTGGCTGGGACTGGCTTGCCAGCTGTTTGAGTTGAGCTGTTTGTGCTGTAAGTTGTTTGAGCTGTTTGAAAATTGTTCTTTACTCTGGAGGAAAAACCTCTAGGAAATGGGATCCCAGTTATCTAAGTATTTTGAGGACACCTCCCCCTCCCCCTCTCCAGGGTTCTGGCCAATTCTATATTTAAAAACCATAGTCCTTCCTCTTGCGAATTTCTAACGAAATGGACTCACCTGACCAAAGGCAATTTAGAATATCAATGACCATCATGAGGAATTTTCAAAATCCACAAACCTTATTTCCTTAAAACCGAATTGGACTGCAATCACTAAACTTTCCAGACCTGAATGGAATGCTTATTTCATTTGGTATTTTGAGGCTTCCCAACTTTATCAAGAGCCTAAAATTGCCTCTTCGAAAACTATAATTTTAAGATTAACTGCGGCAAACAAACAATTAAAATAAGATAAAATGGCCCCCAAAACCCCAGACTCTTCTTCCTTGGTTCCTCTGTCTCAGGCTTCACCTTCGGCGTGGTCATGTCTCTCTCTCTCTACTCATCACGGCCAGACTTCACCTCCTGCACCATCTTCTGCCTGTCCTTCTATGCTGACTGTGCCTCCACTCTACCCTCAATTATCTCATACTAATTCTCTCACCAAACTCCCCCTTTTCTCTGAAACTCTCCTTACTCCCTTTTCCTCTGAACTTGTCAGAACCTGCCCCTTTAAAATTAAGAAACCAGAGACTAACCCCTTAATTTCTTATACTCCCTGGACTAAAAATGAACTGTCAAAGATTTTTTCCAAAGTAACTGAAGATCCTCACAAATTTGCTAAAGAATTTAATATTGTCATTCAAACTTATCAACCTGGTTTCTGACTTATATCGCCTGGTTCATGTTTGTCAGGGAAAGCCAGGCTCAGCATTGGATGAAAACTTGCTAACTGAGAATATCCTGAAAGGCCCCTAGAATTACAACTGGGCAACCAGCCCACTAACTTATTACAGCTGATTCTTGAACAGCACTGGTTTGAACTGCTCAGGTCCACTTACATGCAGATTTTTTTAACAGTGAACATTACAGTACTACACAATCCTTGGTTGTTGAAACTGAGGATGTAAAACTGCAGATGTAAGCAGATAGGGTAGGGAGTCTCCAGCGAAAGACAATCAGGCATGGGTTTCTTGACATAAGAGAAGCCATTTTGGGCATAAGCTATTTTATGAGCTAAGCCTGGCCACAATGCTTGTCCTTAGACAGGTGTTAGTAATTAGTGTTCTTAAGGGAACAAAAGAATGCAGAAACACTGCCTATTTTCAGGAAAGAGAAGTAATAAGAGCAAAGATAATATGTTATTTGGAAAGACTCCTAGATCTGTTTCAATGGTAAAGATTATTAGCCTCAAGCACTCAAACACCAAGTCAACTGGAACCTAAGGGATGATGATGTCGACCTTTTCTATACCTCAGTCAACTAGAGCTTGGACTCTGTGGATTGCCCAAGCCCCTTCACAAATATGCAGGTATGTTTAGCTTAAAACTTCCCCAATTTTGCTGTTCTGGGAGATTGTGCTTTGGGAAATATCCCCCTTGTTCTCCTTACTTGCTGCAAGTAATAAATCTTTCCTTCCCCCAATCTTTGGCTTGGTTGTGTCTGTTGGCTTGATACCCACCAAGAAACAAACCCAGTTTTGGGGTAACACAGATACAGAGGGAATGTAACCACATATACAAAGGGTCGACTATGAATTTTACATGGATATTCAGAGGGTTGTACCCCTAACCCTCTCATTGTTAAAGGGTCAACTGTATATGATCAGGCTCAGGCCTGATCACTAGGTAACTTTATCCAACAATTTTTACGGCTTTTCCAATGCCTGTTGATTGGAACAAAATTCAGGCTTGCCCACAAAAATCTGAGGAAACTGTTCGTAAATATTACAATCAACTTCACATTGTTTTTAAAGAAAATTCTGGTCTTCCTTCAGATGTTGATTCTTCCCAAGTAGTTTTTATCTGGCAAACCAGCTCTCTCGTACTCTAGATGAGTCACCTCCAAGGAAGATCACCAAAGTTCTTATTCTAACTCAGGCAAACGAAGGCTCCTAAATGAAACCAAAGCCTCCTAGTCTCCGCTATTATTGCAAAAAGTCAGGACGCTGGAAAAGAGACTGTTACAAATGTAAGCACTTTAGGCTCCTTCAGCCCTCTAACCAGGCTTTCCAAAAGTCCTCCAGTTCTCAATGATGGAGCTCCAAAGAACTACAAGGCCCTTCCCAATTCTCCCTCTTAGTTGGCTTGGTAAAACATTTCTCCAGATTGGAGATGAATCTCTTCCAATCCTAAATGACATTGGAGCCACATTTTTGGTTCACAGCCCCACTACAATATAACAGCCCCTGCCTTGGAGTACTAAAACAGCTCCAATAATGGGGATCTCTAATGAATATCAAGAGGTTCCTGTCTCTGAACTCTTGGGCTGCACCTCGCAGGCCTGCAAGCCTGTACTTGCCCAGCTTCAAGACTGAAGAAGGAGCCCAGAGTCAGCAAGAGAGACATCAATGGTTTCATGGGTTGGGGAACTTACACATCTGAAGCAAGGTCCTGGAGCAACACCCCACTGCCTGCACAGCGCAGCGAGCAGGCGACAATCTTCGCTCCCGGCTTGCGGGTGGGGGGAGGGGGCGGAGATGACCACTTATAGGGGAATTGCCATCAGGTGGGCTCATTAGTTACCAGGGAAACCAGTGGAGGGGCACACCCCTCACCGCCCCTTGGATAAGAACAATCACTAGCTTGGGTCTGGAGTGAGTACAAGGGAAAGTCAGTCAAGTGAGTAGGGTGTAGGTGACGCAGGCACTGGTCAGCAGGGGATGTACAGAGAGCAAGAGAGCAACCATCTTGAGTGGCCTGACCATACAGAACCCATTCCCTTTTGTTTAGGCCCTTTGAGAGATACACACCTTTTTTCCCCTTAGTTTCTCCACCCTTATCCATTTACTAGGCTGAGACGTCTTAGAGAAGTATCATGCCAGAATTTCTTTCTCCCAAAAGGGGGAAATAATTCTAGAAATTGACAGTAGTCATCAAAGTGAGCCACCAGGTGAATTAAATGACCCTTTGATATCTTTTATTTGTTCCATCTCTGACAATACTTACAGCTGATTCTGGAAACATTGAAAATTTGTCCCTCTTGAATCAGCTACAACTTTCCTTTGAACAGAATCTCCAACTGATGGCAAAATTTACAGCACACCTCCCAACAAAATTCAAATAGACACCTCAAAACCTCTTCCCAGAATTAATATTCTGTAAGTAAAGAAGCCCTTCAATGCGTGAAGACCATAACAGAAGATTACAAGGCTCAAGGCCTCTTTACCCCCTTGTACTAGCACATATAACTCTTCCATTTTACCAGTGAGAAAACCTAAGGGCCAAGGGTGGAGGTTTGTCCAGGATCTACAAGCAATAAACAACACTGTTATCTCTAACCCTCATACATTACTAACATCCATTCTACCAGAAGTAAATTCTTTAGTGTAATTCATTTAAGCAGTGCATTATTTAGTTGATAAAACTGTTCAATACCTTTTTGCCTTCACTTGGGAAGAAAAACAATTTACCTGGACAGTAGCACCTCAGGGTTATACTGAGATTCCTTATGTCTTGCAAATCCTGAAGGCTGATCTGGAGGACATGAAGTTCCCTAGAAGTTCTACTTTGTTGCAACATGTGGATGATTTGCTTCTTTGCTCTCCTTTTCAAGCCTCCTCACAGGAAGACAGCATCCACTTAATAAAGCGTTTAGCCTTAAAGGGACATAAATTTGCCAAATAAAAACTGCAGTTTGCCCAAATATAGGTTCAATATTTAGGGTATCTGATATTAGAACAAGGGCTACACCTACATCCAGATAGACTTCATGGAATCCTAAGCTTCCCCAAACCCAAAACTAAGCACCAGTGAGGTTTTCCCAGGCTAGTTGGTTCTTGCTGAAATTAAACTCCAAATTTCTCTCTACGGCCAAACTGTATATGTTTTAGTCAACGGTAACAACCCCAACCCAATTTTATGGGTGGGACCGGACAACATAGCCTTCAAGGGCTTAAAGAGCATTTGATAAATCTACCTGCCTTTGGGCATCCCCATTATCAGATGTCCCTTTTTCTTTTTTATTATGAAAAGGAAGGAAATACCCTGGGGGTTCTCACCCAAAAACACGGACTGCCATTGACCCATGGGGTCTTACAGCCAGCAACTGAACGCTCTGGCATGGGAATACCCTCTTTGCCTTAGAGCCATTATGGCCACACCCCTTTTGGTTAAGGCCACCCAAAAAATCATTGTGGGATCCCCTTTGACCATTTTTGTACCTCATGCTCTAGAGGCTTTCCTGAATTTCCATTAAACTCAGCACTTCTCAGGCAGCCGCCTCACCTCCTTTGAGGTCTTTTTGTTAACTGCTCTTCACATAACTCTTTCACATGGTAATAAACTTATCCCTGCTGCTCTTCTCCCCTCCATCATCAGTGAAGTCCCTCATGACTGCTTGAGGCTGACAGACCACCTCCTAGCTCCCTGTGATGATCTATAGGAAATTCCACTGGGTAACACTGACCGCTCATGTTCACTGATGGTTCTTATTTAAAAGGTGACGATGGCAAATACTGTGCCGGGTGGGCTATTACAACTCCTTTTGATGCTGTTGAGGCAGCATCTTTACTATGGCCTCTTCAGTCCAACAGGCTGAATTATACACTCTTACGGGGCATGTACTTTAGTCAAGGACAAAACTGCCAATATTCATACTGCCAGTAGATAAGCTTTCAGAGTAGCTCATGATTTTGGAATATTGTGGAAGCAATGTGACTTCCTTACTTCCAGTGGAAATACAATTTAAAATGGCCCCTATGTTCAGGAATTATTGAATGCAATACTTTTACCTGCTGCTTTAGCTATTATTAAGATTCTAGGGCATCCTAAACTTGACTCTCTGGAAGCTAAGGCAAATCACCTTGCTGATATTTCTGCAAGGAATACGTCCCTTAAAGGGACCAACAACAGCCAAACCTCTGTCATGGTCCAAAGGGATATTTCCCCAAAGATAATTTAGAAAAGCTGGCTAGAGAAGCCCAGTAATTGATCTCAGAAAAGAAAAAAGCAAGATTGGAAATTCAACAATTGTTGTTTTATAAAAAGAGAAAGCTCTGATTTGAACCAAATAACAACCCAGTCCTACTGGAGACTCCAAAATTCCCAATCCTCACCACTGCAGATGCATTAAACCATTAGTCTACTGACAAAATGATAGCCTTCCTGAATCAATATCGGGGGAGAAATATTAACAAAGCTGCAAAAAGTGCGGTCTTGTCACACTCGTCCAAAGTACAACCCAGGGAAGCCTGTTGATACTGCTCCCATTTTACTGCCTTAATGGACAATTTGAGCTGTGGCAAGTAGATTTTATACAAACTCCTCCAACAAATGGATACAAATATGTTTTAGTTATGGTATGTACATTTCCACACTGAACTGAAGCCTTCTCTTGCAGACAGACTACTGCCTCTTCTCTGGCTAAAGTTGTTTTGGAAAAGATAATCCCTACCTGGAGAACTCCTCTCAAACTTCATAGTGATCAAGGAACTCATTTCACTGGCCAGGTGCTTAAACAAGTCTGTGCTGTTTGGTCAGTTTTAACAACACATACTCTTTCTTACCACCCTCAATCCTCTGGTTTAGTTGAACACACTAACAGTATTACTAAGACTCAATTTGCAAAATGTATAGAGGCTCTCCAACTACCTTGTCCAAAGGCATTGCTGTTGGTCCTTCTAAATCCCAGATCCATCCCTTTAAGAACTCATAAACTCTCACCCTTTGAGATAATCACAGGACGCCTAATGCACTTAGCTCCTTCTTTTGACTCACAGCTGATAAAAAGAGAGATACTCCAATATTGCTTCTATTAAAAATAACCATGTTTTGATAGAGCAGTCTTTTCACAGAACCCCTTCAGAAGATGAAGACCTTAAGCATCACACCTTGCAATCTGGAGATTTTGTCTATCAGAAAAGACACCTCCAGAAGAACTCTTTTCAACCTCTTGGGAAAGGCCCCGTCAAGTACTGCTAAGTAACCCTTGTGCTGCTGAACTCCAAGGAATAGACTTGCATTCCTGTGACACACCTAAAGAAAGTGCCAAACCCTGACTGGACCTGCACATCATCTGGTGACCTGAAAGTCAAGATTTCCCAAAACTGAAGCAGATGACATCTGATGAGACATCCTTCCCAGGATATCTGGACCAGGCTTATTGGAAGTTTGTTGCCAAAATTTAGATGATGACGTAACACTTCAGATTATGAACAGACACCCCTAATGTCTATGATCCTGATAACATATGGACTTTAGATTAAAAGTGCCTGAGAGTTCTCTCTCCTACCCCTCCTTGTTACTTGAATGTGACCTTAAAAGATTTCCATGGTGCACTTTCCTTTCAGTGTGAGACACTACACCCAGAAAAGTTCCTTCCTGACAGTGAGGGACAAAAAGCCCCTGAAACTAGAAAATCTGACTCTAGATCAGTTATGCTTTCGGAGAGAGATATTGATCAAAAGGGAGAAATATTTAAAACGAATAAACAAAAACCTCAGTTAAACAGAGTTGGGAGACCAGAAGGGAAACTCTCATGCCCTGATATAGCAGAGCCCAACAGAAAGTAGACTCTTTTTTCCTGATAAGGACTCATCGAGTGTAAAGCCATGGACTCTTCATTTACTACAGTCCTCCCAACTTCCTTTTTCTCTCTAAAAGTGTTCTCCTTCCCTTACTGTTTAGGGACTTGCATGTGGCTCACAATGGTTGCAGACCCCGAATTGCAATTCTCTCCTGATTCAGAATAAGTCCATCTTTGCAGGAGAAATATCTGGCAGTCTATTTGTTTCAGGCCAACACTCTGTTCTCTCTCTCTCTCTCTCTTTTGTCCTCTCATCTCTCACTACCTATTCCTTCCTGGTCCTCATTTTTGGTTTCTTCTCATCTCTGCAACCTACTGGCTTGATTCACAACACTGGCTATACACTAGAATTACACTAGAATTACACTAGAATTACACTAGAATTACCTAGAATTACACTAGAATTACCTAAGGATTTTTAAAAAACAGATACTGGAACCTTACCTCCAAGGAATCTAATGTAATTTGTTTGGCACGGGACCTAGACAGTGATAGTTTTTCCATCTCCCCAGGCATTTCTAACATCTAGCCAGGATTGAGAATCACTGTCCAGCCTCAGTTTGTACCTCTTCTCTATCTGGATTCGTTCCTAGGATATAGCATTTTGCAAAAGAAAAACTCTATTCAAGTGTGGAAGGGAGTCAGATATCAGGAGTACTGATTTACCAAATAAAAATCACAACACATATTTGAATGGGGGAAAAAAAACCACAAACTTCTCAAGGGTAGTAGTTTGCATTAGTCTGTTCATGACAGGAAGATAACAACTTTCTCAAATTATTATATTCACAAAGGTCATGAGTATCTTCAGATACCAGTATATCATAATTCAGGGATGATTTCTTTTTGTTACAAAATTCAGGTTTATGAGCAATAGTCAAGATTTTATTAATTTGAAGGCCAGAAACAATAAAGGCAATCTTGGTTTTGCCTTAATTTCAGAGCATAGAGCATTTTGTTTGTTTGTTTTTCCAACTGTAGTATGTAAAATGCTTTACGATAATGAAAGCAGGCTAAAGTGTTTGCCTTTTGCTTCCTTACATTTCATAGGTTTTAAATATTCTCTATAAGTAAAATGCCTAATCTGTACCTCCTACATAAACAAGCCTAAAGTTTTGACTTGTATGTCCTATTGCCAACTCAGCATCGATTACTGAATGCCAATTGCTAGTTCAGATTTCAAAAACCTTATATATGTCTCCAACCAATTGTTCTGAGGTCATCCCTAGCTTAATAGATGCAACTCCATCTTTTCAAGCTAAAAATGTTGGGGTTGTCTTTAACAACTCTTCTCATACACCAAATCTAAACCATCATAAAAATCTTCTTGGTTTCACTTTTCAAATATGAGCAAAATTCCATAACTTCTCATCACTTTCACTGCCACCACTCTTAACACTGCATCATCTCTCACCCAAATTAAAATTCCACTTGCATCCTAATGTTTCTACTTATTTCTGTTCCTGCTACCTACATGTTATTTTCAATAGAATAACACAGCAAACCTTTTAACATGTAAGTCAGATCATAGTTTTCTTCTGCTTGTATAACTTCTGCTTAAATATCTTCTCTCACAGCAAGCATGGTGGTTATTTCGGACACAACTTCCCCATCCTTACCATTACTCACTTCAGTGATGTGCCCCTTTCCTGTTCCTCAGTCACTCTGAGCACACTGCAAAGTTTAAGCCTTATACTTCCATGCGCACTGTTCTCTCCACCTGAATGCTCAAGATATACGCATGTTTTGCCCTCTCAACGCCTTCAAATCTTTGTTCCAATGTCACCTCCTCGGCAAAGCCTTTCTTAAGAAGTATATTTAAAAATCACAACCCATTTCCCCTATCCTTGCTCTCCTCATCCTTCCTTCCTCCTTACTCTGCCCCAAAGCATGCATCACCATTTGACAAACCATTAGTAAATGTTTATTTTCTGTTTCCTCCTTCTACTGCCCACCCTGCAATGGATACTCCATTGAAGGCAGGGACTTTGATTTGTTCATTGCAAAATAACATTATTCTAGATCAGTGCCTGTCACACTGTAGGATCTCAATAAATATTTACTGAATGAGCGGATACATTATTCTGTGGAGAGAAGATTAGTCCCATCTTCAAATGCTATGAGCCCTGTATTGATTCACAAAAAGACTTCTATTGGTTTTGATTTGTTTGACTGAACTGAATGCCATGTGCAAGGAAATATGAGGAATACTTAAATCAGTGATCTTCTCCCCCCAGATATCAATCTTTAGCTTTAATACTACAGGTAGATTATACCTTTTGCAAATCATATGAACACTCAACCCCCTTCTTCTTGCCCTATCCCCACCACACTCATACAACATAGAGCCCTCAATATTTTTGGCAGAGACCTGCAATGAATAATGAGGTAGAGAAGAGAATACTGTAGAGAAGAGCAAACATCAGTGTCTGGGGTTTTCCTTCCTATTAAAGTTCTTTCATTTACTAACCTCCAATATGCTACTTCTGAAGGGCACCATATTCTACCCCCTTTAACACTGCCCTAAAAACTCTTTAATTATGCATTGAAAAATGGTCCTGGAGCACAAAAGGGTTGGGAAATACTGTGGTACACGCTATCTGATTCTCTTTACCATTTCCAGGACTCCTGTTTTAGAGGTATGCTGCAGCTGCTCTTGGTGTGCAGGAGCTAAATTGTGAAACTCCTGTGTTTGATGGAATGTTTGCCTGGCCATATAGCTAAGGGAAGCATAGTTCTGCTGTTGAAGGAGCAAAGGAAAAACCATGGAGAAATATTGGGGTTTATGTTGAGGCCAAGAATCCCTGTTATCTGCTTACCAAATTTAAACTTGTCTCAACAGAGCTGGGGCAGCACTGACACCACCTTACATGCTTGGGGTACTGTGACTCAAAGAAGGATTTTTTTCTGCTTGGCAAAAAAATTTTCCCAGGGAGTGTGACAGCAGCTGGCTCCATTGGTGGTAGAATTTCCAACTGTGAAGCTACAGATCTGTACAGGGAGCGTGAGTTGACTCTTGCTTATTTGGTGCTCTGAGTGGGAGAAAGGGGGCAAAGGTGGACCACTTTCTTCCCAAGAAGGCAATTCCTTTTGGTGTATAGCAGCCTGCTTCAATTCCCTAAGGTGAGGAAAATCAAGCTCATTGATATTCCTGCCCGCAGTACCTTCTGTTATGCCCATGTGGTTAGCTGGCATCGACCTGCCTCCTAGCGAAAACAAAAGACTCAAGTGGCTCTTCTGTTAAAACTATCTGTTTTTTTCTCTATTTTATTCGACTGTTAGGCTCTTTATTTCATCCTTGTTTCACATACATGTGGATATATTTCAATTTATCTAAGAGAGATTTCAAGGTCATTAAAATTAATCTTTTGAAGGTCACAAACGTGCACTGTCAAATTTGTAGTTTTGAAAGAGTCAGCCTTTAACCTTTCTAATAGATATTCCATATAATCTATAATGGCATGTAGTAGAGAAGAAAGGCTTTATTCAACTATATCTTTGAAAAGCAATAATCACTGCAAGCATTGATGAGTTGTATCATGAGAGATATTTTTCTAAGAGTGAATAATTCTATCTAGTAATTTAAGTAAGGCTCATATTCAGAATGACTGATAAAGACTAAGTAAATGCTAGGTAATATTTTGTAAAGTATTTATTTTTTGTTCTAATAACATAATCTCAGTGTACATTTACCAAAAAAAAAAAAAAAAAGCATATTGCCATTCTCAGGTGTGGCATCCATATTTCCACAAGCATTTTAAAACAGAAATTAAATATATATATATATATATATATATATATATATATATATATATATATATATATATATATATATATAAATGCAACTGAACACCTAGCATCATTCTGGCAACCAAAAAAGCCATATGCAGGTACTATTGAAATTAGAAAGTTAGATTTTAACCTCTAATATATTTTTAACATAGCTAACACATAAGAAACCAGCTGGGCTTATTACGGGTCCCGAACTTTCCAAATCAAACGTGCTAAAAAAAGAATCTAATCATGCAGAGACCGTTTTTTTTTTTTCTTTATCTTATTCACTAATATTTAATTTCCAACAAATACAGATTGCAAGCTGTTAACTTCCTCTTACTGCAAAATGAGGATAAGATATTTAATGCCAGTGGCTTTGTATTTATGACTGTTGCCCATAAATTACACAGTTTTGGTTGAGCATTTGTTTGCATTTTTCTCTCACTTGAAATTTATTTCAAATATGACAAACTGTCTAATTCCCTGTGAAACAACGTTAGTTGTTACCTTGAGAAACTACTTAGTTTGTTCAAACATCCTTTGGAATCTCTATAAGTAACTAAGTAAAACTAGAATTGGGACATTAGGATAGTAAAGGATCTATAACTCTTCAAACATACCGTCTTATTTCATTCCGGTCAAATCTAAACCGGAAAATATTGAGCTAGAAACAGGTAGGTATTTTTTTAGGTTAATTATCAGAGTTCTAGTGTATTTTATATAATTTAAATAAAAAGATTACTATTATTAATTAATTTGAGACAGCAGTTTAAAACAAGAACTGATGTGGGTGGGGAAAAAAGCAATAGTCACCTTAGACTAAATCAAAGATGTAAGTTAGGGCTTCCCTGGTGGCGCAGTGGTTGAGAGTCCGCCTGCTGATGCAGGGGACATGGGTTCGTGCCCCGGTCTGGGAAGATCCCATATGCCGTGGAGCGGCTAGGCCCGTGAGCCGTGGCCGCTGAACCTGCCCGTCTGGAGCCTGTGCTCCGCAACGGCAGAGGCCACAACAGTGAGAGGCCCGCGTACCGCAAAAAAAAAAAAAAAAAAAAAAAGAGATGTAAGTTATTAGCACTAAATTTCTTAAATGCCAGAAATCTGTTATATTTTCTGTGGCATTCCCTAATGAATAATGTTAATTACAATTTCACATATTATAAGATTTATCACTCTAATTAAAATAAACAATTGAGCCAGTAGCAACAAGTGCCTACTTTTCTTAAGAACAGAAAAAAATGGATGTGAGATAATTCTGATGTCTCATTGAGTCTTAGAAAAAATGGAACAATGCAGAACTGAGTTTGATCTGAAAAAAGATGTAAAGAATTGTTAGATGGTGAAGGCATTACTGAATTTCTGTATAAACCATTTTTATTATTTTTTGATGAAGATTCTAAAAATCTTAAGTAAATTCATCTTAATAAGGAAACTTTAGCAGTATAATTGTAAAATACATCATGATAGTTTAAAAGAATGGATCTTAATAAATACCAGACTTTGAATATATCAAAGCATTTAGAGAAAAAGGTCCATATCAGTCAACATTCATTCAGAACCACTAGAAAATAATGTAGAATAAGAGACATGTAACGTGAAGCAAACTTACACGATTGTAGGAGCTGGTAGGACAGTCTCAGTGTCACTGTTTCTTCTTTGCTGGTGTTGAGTGTGAGGTCCCTGGACAATCAGAAGGGAATGTGAGGATGAGCAGTGACACATGAAGACCTCAAGGAACAAGATGGGGCTTGTGTCTGTCTTTCATTAGAATCCACGATGTCTCCAGTGTGCTCTGGCCTCACTCACACCAGGATATGGAGAAGTGCAAGGGAAAAAAATCTCTTGGGAGCTGGCAGTGAGGAACCCAACTGTTGCCCAATCAACAAAGTGAGCAAGCAGATTCAGAAGGACATACATGATTTACTTCAACCTTCCAAGAATACACATTGCCACTGCTTCCGAATCTCTCATATATTGTGTCCTGACCAATCTTAGCCAGACACATTCTAGGAAGAGGATTCCAGGAAACATAGTTCAGCTTAGCCAAAATGACACATTAGAAGCCAACCATACGGACAAAATAGAAATATCAACAAGAGTTACAACTCCCTAAACAAACCTTCACCTTAAAATCCTTATGCCCTATCCTGCCTGATTCCTTTCCTGGAGAATTGGAACCTCTTATGAGGTTCAGATCACAATTCTGGGATCAAATAGCCCTTAGGGTCATGAGTAGCTTTGATTATAGAGTTCAAAGGCTTTTATTGGCCCTTGGTGGTTCAGAATCACCAGGTGAGAAGGTTCAATATTTCTTTACCTATTAACTGCTGTCTTTAATGAAAGAAATCTCTTGTTTTCTGTCTTTTTTCTTGGTGAATCAAGATTCACATGTGTGGTTTTGCTGGTGTTTTTATGAGAAAAAAATTTAAAAGCAGAGAAGCCCATTTATTACATGGCAAATATATTATGCTTAGCCTTTTGCTTTTCCTTTGGATATTATCTAAGGACCACTAGCTTCTTTTTTGTTTTCTTCTGTTTTCCTATTGGTGCCTAATTTTTTATTTCTTACCACAAAGGAAAGGAAAAGATAAAACTACAGGATTTTTCTACTACATAGTCTTTATTAATCTGGTCTAACTGTATCATACTTTTCTCCTACAAGGATCCAAATTTATCTCCATTCCTAAGGAGACCAATATCCTTCAGCAAATGCATTCTCATCCCTTCCCAATTTCCAGTAAGGTCTCCACTGCAGGTCTGCTATTTCAGCAAAACTCTTGTTTAGATTGCTTCACTGATTGAACTTGTATCTTGAACCTGTATAGACTTCTAAACAAATGAAAAAAAAGACAGATTTGCTCAGAGAGAATCAGCATAGGGAGAGAGAGTGATTTCTTCTTTCCTTCTCGCCTTGTAGCAGCCAACATTCAGGGCTACAAATGTGGATGGTTTCACTGAGCAGCATGTGCCCGATATAGCATGTCCCTGCCAACTGGGCAGGATGAGCTGACCCACTGCTCCCATTAGGGCCAAATGGCTTTCTACCAAGATACCGTATGGGTGAGCCGAGATCCTCTCCAAGGTCACTTCATACTATTGACACACTTGGAAAAGAGATTACATTTGTTCAGTTTACTCTCTCATTAAAAACACAAGGCAGGCAGTGAAGGTGAATTCACATCAAGGTTACTAACTAAAGTTAGCTCATAATAAGACATGAAAATACCACTTCCTTTCTCTGATAAGCAAGCTGAGCCAAAAGAACTCTGCTATCAATATTAAGTGAAAAATATTAGGGCTTCCCTGGTGGCGCAGTGGTTGAGAGTCCGCCTGCCGATGCAGGGGACACGGGTTCGTGCCCCAGTCTGGGAGGATCCCACATGCCGCGGAGCGGCTGGGCCCGTGAGCCATGGCCACTGAGCCTGCGCGTCCGGAGCCTGTGCTCCGCAACGGGAGAGGCCACAACAGTGAGAGGCCCGCATACCGCCAAAAAAAAAAAAAAAAAACCAAAAAAAACAAAAACCAGAAAAATATTATAGACCCTATACAAATTTTCCAAGGGGCAAACCTATAATCTTCTGTCTCAAGAAATTCCTGCCAGTGTTTTCCTAGATACCCACAAATGCAGAGACACACTGCAGAGGCTAAATAAGGTTAAAATAACAAGGGAAGTTTCATGGAATTTTTGTTTTGAATACATAGAAAAACCTGTGCTAGTATACAGTATAATTCAGAAATTAATGTCCTCCCTGCACTAATAATTGATTCAAATAAAATAAGACAGTTTTATGGTAACTTCTGAAAAAATAGCAAGAGTTATATAGTAACTTTATAAGAATATATTCTGGAAATGATTGATTTTTATGTCATTTTATGTGTGCTATAAAGGAAGGTATTTTTTCTAGAATCTCATTATTTTCTGTTGCATCTTTCATTGAACAATTTTTTTATTCTCAATATTTTCTTCCGTTGGACATTTTCCCCCTCTCTTTTATGTATCAACATTTCTTCATCCCATTTTGAGAGCACTTTGAATGAATTTTACCTGTTAGAGTATATTTTTTTCTTTTTGTGCCAATACAGAAGGCCTTCTCTATTTTAGTACACTTCAAGGTCTGCTATTATGTGACAATTTCCTTTCTCTCCTGTTCCCTATTTCCAATATATAAGACAGCCATTCTGGCACAGATATAAAATTACTTTTGCTCAATGGATTTCTTGTCATGCATGTGCACAAAGCTTCATTTACCTTCAATTTAGATTTTTGTTTTCCTCTGGTGACTCATTTTGCTGCATCTGTGTTTATTCCATAACCTGTGGATAAGGCATGTTTCTCTGACTGGGAGCTGGCTGCGCATTTGCTGCTGGCTGCCATGTGTTAGCAATTCATTTCCTGAAGGAAGTTCAGGGGTGCTCTATCTACTGCATCAGATATTACTGCTTTTTATACATTTCCTATGTGGCATTCAGCTTAGAATGCTTTTGTTTATCTCTGGGATTTGTTGTTGCTGTTGTTATTTATTTAGTATATCACAAATGCTTTTGTTGTACTTCCTGATGGTAAATAAATACAAGTCGTACTGATTTTGGTGATCTATGTCAGATATTTATTATACTTACAATTGATGCTTTGCCCCTATTCAAAGGCTTTGTTCTCTATCCTTTCTAACATTTCCTCTGTACATCTTTCTCACGTAACAATGCAAACTCATTTCAGCCACAAGCTTTTTCACAGACAGTTCATAGGCTATTGTTTACAAACATGTTTGTCATTCATGGATTAGTACTCAGATGTGTTTGGGATTTTTTTTTCCTTCTAAATGACTGAATTATTTAACCTATTTTATAATTAGTGCTTTTTTAATACTTCCTGAGACATGGATCTTGCTTTCTGAATGTACTTGGTTAAGGAGTGGGCTAAGTAGCAGTGGGGGAAATAAGCTTATGCATGCAATAAAAGTTGGCACAGGGAAAAGTTATTTGAAGTTTGCTTAAATCTTATGTTTCGGAGAGCAAAGAGATTTCAAGTTAATTAGAGTTAGATTTAATTTTTATATTTAAGCAGAGATGGTTACTAAACAGACTTTTCGCATACATGGATGGAGACTGTTTAACAAATAACTCCCTTTTTGGCAAAGCTACTTGGTTCTGGAATAAAACACCTAGCCACAAATTATCCATTCCTTGAAAATACCTAAAACCACAACTCTAAGGAAGTAGAATTGCTCCAACTGTGAAACCAGGGAATTGATCTAGTCCTGTCATATGAATAATATATTTTTAAAATCCTACTGTATCAGAACCATGGTCATTTTTTCCGTATTAGGTGATGCTAACCACGAAAGTCCACAATGACTTCAATATTTTATCAGTTTCCTAGGGCTGCTTTAGCAAAGGGCCACAAATTGAGTGGTTTTAAACAAAGAAATTTATTCTCTCCAAGTTCTAGAGGCTAAAATTTCAAAATCCAGATGTTGGCAGGACCATGCTTCCTCCAAAGCTTCTAGGAGAGGATCCTTCCTTGACTCTTCCAGCTTCTGGTAGCCCCAGGTACTCCTTAGTTGGTAGCAGCTTAACTCCAGTCTCTGCTTCCATATTCACATGGCCATCTTCCCTCTGTGTTTGTCTGTCTCTGTCTTCACATGAGGTCTGTGTCTGTGCCCAAATTTCCCACTTCTTATAAGGATACCAGTCATATTGGATTAAGGTCCACCATACTCCAGTATAAGTTCATCTTAACTAATTATATGTGTAACGACTCCACTTCTAAATAGGTCACATTCTGAGCTACTGGAAGTTAGAATTTAAACATGCTTTAGAGGAACACAATTCAACTCATAACAAGCACTGAGAAGTTTATTTCTTCCTAAGGTAATATGCTGGATAGGTAAGAAGACTGGCAGAGTCATCTTGCATGCAGTCATTCAAGATCCAGGTTGACAAAAGCTCTACCATCTTCAAAACATGGTTTCCAAAGTCATCCTAAAAGTTATGGCCATGTCAGACACCCAGAAGGGATAAAGGACACAGAGGAGCAAGAGTGGGAGGTTTTGATAGGCTAGATGTGGAAACGGCACTACATCTAGTGCCACAGTCCATTGACTACAATGATAAAGAAGCAAGGAAAATGTGGTCTAGCTGTGTGTCTAAGAAGAAGAGAAGAATATGGATTTTTCTGAGCAGAAAGGAATCTCTGCCACTCTTCTATACAATGGGACTCTAGGGCATTGTATGAGAGACTGTAGATGTTATCTGATGTGATTGGAGTAACCATACTTTCTAAATTCCCTAGGACTACATCAATTGATGCTTATTGTCTGAGAAAAAAATTATCAGTTGCATTTTCTCTCCCTCGCAAAAGTAACCTGACTTAGATAATAATTTATATGGTCATCCTACCAATGAGGATAAAATCTCAAAGATAAAGTAAAGGGGGTAATCCCACATCCCCACAAACCGTTCTGTAAAAGAATATATCAAATGTGCCAATTGAAAACAAGATTTCAGGGACTTCCCTGGTTGTCCAGTGGTTAAGACTCAGCACTTCCAATGCAAGGGGAGCAGGTTCGATCCCTGGTAGGGGAAATAAGACCCCACATGCCATGCAGTGCAACCAAAAGATTAAAAAAAATATTTTAATATGTTTTTAATCATACAAGAATGATATTTGGCAAGATTGTGGACCATATGTCTTTAGCATTCTCTAAACCAGAATGATTGAAAAGGTGTTTAAGACATTTTAATAAAGTGTAATTGTATACCTGTCTAAAAATCGTGTCCTTTAAAAATGTAATTTCTAACTGATCTGAGAAAAGTAGATTTTGAGGCATCCATAGGCATCTATATAATAGTCTTATTTGCATCAAAAATAAATATATCTTAGGCACTTTCCAAATGAAAGTTTTAGATGGGTGATCATTGTAATGAATATTAATTAGGAAAAAGATTGCCTAATGAAGAACTGATACTAAGCCCCTAAGTGATTGTGAGTCTGCTTAACTGAGTTGAATGTGGCTTTACTTTGCTTGTAAAAGCACATGTTGAAATATTTTTAAGATTGTCCTTGAGATTTCTTTACACTTCTTGGAATTCCTCATCATAATGAAATGTTCCATTCACTGTATGTACTAGATTTAAGAAACAAAGTACCCTCTCATTTTTTTAATTAGTCAAAATATAAAGAAAACTTGAACTAAAAAGAACATTTATCTTTTGCTACACCTCTGCAGAGTGCTTCCATAACTCTGTTGCCAACCCCCTGTAAAAGAACTCACAAACTCTGAAATTTGAGCTTCAGTTTTCCTGTAGAGACTTTAGGGAGCCCTGGGTAAGAAGATATAACTTAGCTTTTATAGAAGAGTTTGTTCAAGTAATCAAGGTTATACACATGCGTTTTATAAGTAGTTACTTTTAAGTAATTCACATAAGAATTCAAGCATATGTGTGAAAGGCATGCTTGAGAATATGTTTCCCATTAAACACTTTACTGAGGTCAATGCATTTTATTACATCATGATCTTCTTTCTCAAGGGTTACATGTGAGAGTTTATAATCATCCCACATTCTTGCCAATATCTGTCAGCTCACAATGAAACACAGCTGAAAGGGCTTTGCACTATTCACTGACCACAGAGATTTTCTGAATGTCCTGAGTTTTATATAAGTCTGTGGCATTACGCTGGGAAAAAAATCTTACTCCAATTCTATTACTACTACTTGAAAATCCAGAATAGTTTGACTATGCTTAATAGCGAGCTAAGAAGATAGAGATGCTATTCTGCATAGTAATAATAATATTACCAGTGGTTTCAAATGTAACACACTCAAAAATAACTCTTCAATTACAATCATAGATATGTTACCCATTTAATAGACTATAAATTTAGATCATAAAATTATGCTCAATGTACATGCCAAAATATTTCATTTAGAAAGTATTTAGACTAATTCTCAATTACAAAAAAAGGAAAGGTAGAAAGGGAAGAGAGAGAGAGAACATGATTAGGTGATGTAAAGCTTTTATACTTTTGCTTTTAGCACTATGAATAAAGCTAGAATATTCTACCATAAAAAAAATGAATTTATATCAACAGTTTGGCTGACATGTGCTTCATAACTACTGTAACAGCAATTAACATTTCTTCCAGTGATATAATTTTCAAGAGTTTTTGAGTCATTAAGATAGATAATTAGCACTTGATATTAACAGAGATATTTGTAATCCAGGTATTAATACTTGCAACACTTATTTAATAATCACTTCATTCTGCACAAGTGTCCAGATTTTCTGAGCACATACTTTGGAAGAGCACTTTAGAAAATAAATTTCTCATTTTTAGCAGCCTAATAAGTAACTCTCACTGAGGTGTAATTTTTTTTTAAGGGTGTAAATAAAATCAATTAAGATGTGCAGAAAGAGTAGTGTGTATGATTTGAGTTCCAATGAAGCATGAAAATAAAGCAATGCTGGACATTTGTTTGACAAATGTCTTACAAATGGATTTTAGATGACATATTTTAAAAGAAAACATTATTAAGTGAAGAGTAAAAAAGCTGTTTACAAGCCTCTAAAAGGAAAGAGTGTCACCTTCAAAATCTTATTTTTGGATTTTCAGTGTATGAATCACTATTGAATTTTGGACTCTAAGGTCTCATGAGCAAAAATGGTTAAAAATTTCATCTTGTTTTTATTGTCTTTCAATTATCTTACAGAAAATATTTTCAAACTCCATTCCAGCTATTCCTGCCTAAATCCACCATTCCCCTGTACATATTCTTCCTAAAAAAAAATTATAAATATAGATGGCAAATAATGGCATCCATTTTTAATGCAGCCCTAGTTAGTCTGGAAATTGTGCTGTCATCATTTATTAGGAAGCTGTTTTTTAGTATTATGACGATAGCAACACAGCTAATATTTATTAAGCACCACTGTGGTCAAGGCACGGTGCTGGGTGCACAGGTGTGTGGAGGCAGGATCCTGGGATTTTTAGTCAGATAGATTTGGATTTCAAATTCAACTCCTTTCTTTACTGGTGTGTGCTCCGAGTAAGTCACTGAGTTTTTCTGAGATTGTTTTCTCTGAATCTCAGTTTCCTCATCTTTAACATACTTAATATTCCATATAGAATGAAACTTCTGAGGTAGAAATAAAATGTCATTCTTAAAATGCTGTGCAGAGAGTAAACACTCAAATATTAGTTCCAGTCCATTCCTGCATTGTGCTTTTGTCTCTTTTATTCACTTATTTTCTTTTTATGATTACATTACAGAACTTTATAGATTTTCTCACTATCTACTCATTATATTTTTGTAAAAATTCAAGAAAAGCCAGAGGATGTTCATTCTATTTCAAGAACTTTACTATCAAAGACACTTGTACATTTTCTTCTGAATTGCTGCTACTGTCCTTCTGTGGTCTACATTCAATGTATTTCCTTTTTTAAAAATACTTTCACTCTCCACATTCCATTTACTGCCTTGTAGTATGAATTGTACTCATAGTCACTATTTGTCTGTGCTCTGGATTCACTCTGAGTAGGGCACTTTGCTGGTGCTCATCCTCTACTTATTCATATTTTTTAGGTCATCTGAAGCCCAGGTTTCCTGGTCCATCTCTCATGTAATTGTTCATACGTTCTATGGATTTCCCTGACCACACAGGAAACTGTTTGACCACACAGTCAAATGTTTTGACTTTTTCCTAGCCCCTTCTGTGGGATTCAAGTTGTAGTTACTTTTTAAAACATTTTTGTTTCATGGAACAATACATTAAGGATTTGTAAAGGTTGTAAAATATTCTTCTCTAATGTTCCTAATGGCTACATATGTAAGATGTGTCATATAATCAGGACCATCTTGTTACATACGTTTTTCTCCTATTTGCTATCACAAACAATACTAAAGTAAACTAAATTTTTGTACATATTTAGGAATGTTGTTTGTCAGTTGTCAAAGTTCTCTTTTACTCAGGATGCCTACTTTATTTAATGTATTTTTCAAATATATTTTTTCCAGTTTGTCCTATTTCTCCTTGGTTTATTTTGCTTTCATTGTTTTAGGTTTTGTTTTAAATAGTGTGCTGAAGTTGAAAATGTATTTATTCAAGTCTATCAATATTTTCTGTTTTTTTTAACCTTAGACTATTGGAAATATTTTCCTCACTTATGGATATGTAAGTATTCATCATAAATATAATTCCCCAAGTAATATCATAATTCCATGTTTTAAAATTGTTTAAATGCTGCATCTACCCAGGACTTATTTTGGTGTATAGAATTAAATGGAATCCTAGGTTCCTATGTATCAACAAAACCATTTTCACACTGATTTCAAATTCAGCTTTTAACAAATGCATGCGTATGCCTGCGCACATGTGTTGTGTTCATATAAATATATATATGTCTGCTTTCAGAATTTCTGTTCTGCTTATTCATTTCTTCTTGTGCCAATTTTATATCATTTAATTATTATAGCTTCATAATAATTTGTATGTACAAACATATGAACACACTCATTAGTATTAATTAGTATTAATTTTCAAACTCATCTTCCCTGTATTCTTAATCTTTGAGATGAATGTGTAAATGAAAAAAATTGAGAAGTTTTTCATTTAGCTATCATATTTGAGAAAATTGATATTTTTACAATATAAGACTATACCGTCTTTCGATTTCTTAAAATTCTCAGATTTGTAATTTTTTTCATATACTGACACTGTAAGTTAATTTTATTTCTTTTATGATTTTTTAAAAATTCTATCATCTTAGTGTTTAGTTGTTATTATATGCTAACTATGGGCTTCTGAACATATGGAAGTGTTTCACAGGTGTTAGGAGGCTGAATCCAGAGTCAAACTCTTAACAGCTATGACAAATATATTATGTTGCCTTTCTTCACACATATATCACTATAGCACTATAGACCAGGATTCTCTGAACAGTAATAACCTAACCAGTAACAACTTCTAAGTTTTCACTACAGTTTCAAATTTAAAACACAAAATGTAAAACAAACAAACATATTTACTAGCTGTATGAATTTGGGCAAGTTACTTTCTTTTCTATGCCTCAGATGCTTCAACTAGAAAAGCACTTTTAAAAAAGTACCTTTTGTTTTTATTTCCATTACTCTAGTAGGTGGGTCAAAAAAGATCTTGCTGTGATTTATGTCCAAAAGTGTTCTTCCCATGTTTTCCTCTAAGAGTTTTATAGTGTCCAGTCTTACATTTAGGTCTTTAATCCATTTTGAGTTTATTTTTGTGTATGGTGTTAGGGAGTGTCCTAATTTCATTCTTTTACATGTAGCTGTCCAGTTTTCCCAGCACCACTTATTGAAGAGGTTGTCTTTTCTCCATTGTATATCCTTGCCTCCTTTGTCACAGATTACTTGAGCATAGGTGCGTGGGTTTATCTCTGGGCTTTCTATCCTGTTCCATTGATCTACATTTCTGTTTTTGTGCCAGTACCATACTGTCTTGATTACTGTTGCTTTATAGTATAGTCTAAAGCCAAGGAGTCTGAGTCCTGCAGCTCCGTTTTTTTTTTTTTTCTCAAGATTGCTTTGGCTATTCAGGGTGTTTTGTGTTTGCACTGCTGGGGGGAATGTAAACTGATACAACAACTATGGAGAACAGTATGGAGGTTCCTTAAAAAACTAAAAGTAGAATTACCCAGCAATCCCAGCAATCCCACTACTGGGCATATACCCAGAGAAAACCATAATTCAAAAAGACACATGCACCCCAATGTTCATTGCAGCACTATTTACAATAGCCTGGTTATGGAAGCAACCTAAATGTCCATCGACAGACAAATGGATAAAGAAGATGTAGTACATATATACACTGGAATATTACTCAGCCATAAAATGGAATGAAATTGGGTCATTTGTAGAGACATGAATGGACCTAGAGACTGCCATACATAGTAAAGAAAGTCAGAAAGAGAAAAACAAATATTGTATAATAATGCATATTTGTGGAATCTAGAAAAATGGTAAACATGAACTGGTTTGCAAGGCAGAAATAGAGACACAGATGTAGAGAACAAACGTATGGACACCAAGGGGTGAAGGGGGATGGGATGAATTGAGAAATTGGGATTAACATATATACACTAATATGTATAAAATAGATAACTAATGAGAACCTGCTGTATAGCACAGGGAACTCTACTTTACTCCGCTGTACAGTAGAAACTAACACAACATTGTAAAACAAATATACCCCAATAATAATAATAAAAAAGCGTCTCTTAGTTTTTTGTCGTGAAGATTAAAAGGACCATCAAGCAAAGCACATACACTGGTATATCAATAATTATTGTTAGTTTTGTCATAGATACTTGTATTAATATTTTTAGGCAAGCCATAGACCATTTACATTGCCTATTGAATTGACCAGTTGAACTAGTTAAAACTTTTGATTTCAAAAGGCAGAAACTCAACTCGCATGAGCTCCACTCCAAAATACTGGGGAACATGTTCAATAGCAGCATTGGTAAGATGCTCATCAATTATGTCCAGATGAGAAATCACAAATCAAGCTAGTAGCTGATATTAAAGCCATATTCTATTGGTTTTTAAAATTATATATATGCTATATATATATATAACTATATATGTATGCTATATATAAAAAATCATATATACATATTAACATGAATAATATACTTATTATTTTCAGATTTTCACTTTTTACATATTTTACTTATTTTATTTGGGTTTACAATGCACCTTTTTTCCTAGTCTACTGAGTTGAAAGCTTAATTTATTTTAATTATTTTTTACATTAAAAGCATTTAAAGCCACAATTTTTATTTTTCTTACTACAAGTATTTGGGCAACTCATATGTTTAGATATGAAGAATTCTCAAGAGTATCACATAAATAAACTGAACTTTGAGGGTTTATTTTTAATTTCAGTTTTAGTTTTCATTTTGAAGGAAGAGATACATAGAAACATTAACTCTTTTTAATTTTGTCATTTAAAAAATAAAAAGTCTCCAGAAAATGGGCATAGAGAGAAGCAATCTCAACATAATAAAGGCCACATATGACAATCCCATGGCAAACATCATACTCAATGGTGAAAAACTGAAAGCATTTCCACTAAGATCAGGAACAAGACGAGGATGTCCACTCTCGCCACTCTCACTCAACATAGTTTTTGAAGTCCTAGCCATGGCAATCAGAGAAGAAAAAGAAATAAAAAGAATACAAATTGGAAAAGAAGAAGTTAAACTGTCACTGTTTGCAGATGGCATGATACTATACATAGAAAATCTTAACGATGTCACCAGAAAACTATGAGAACTAATCAATGAATTTGGCAAGGTTGCAGGATACAATATTATTGCACAGAAATCTCTAGCTTTCCTATACACTAAAAATGAAAAATCAGAAAGAGAAATTAAGGAAACAATCCCATTTACCATTGCAACAAAAAGAAAAAATACCTAGGAATAAAGCTACCTAAGGAGGCAAAAGACTTGTACTCAGAAAACTATAAAATGCTGATGAAAGAAATCAAAGATGACATAAATCAAAGATGGAGAAGTATACCATGTTCTTGGATTGGAAGACTCAATATTGTGAAAATGACTATACTACCCAAAGCAATCTAAAGATTCAATGCAATCCCTATCCAAATACCAATGGCATTCTTCACAGAATTAGAACAAAAAAATTTACAATCTGTATGGGAACATAAAAGACCCCAAACAGCCAAAGCAATCTCAAGAAAAAAAGAACGGAGGTGGAGGAATCAGGCTTCCTGACTTCAAACTATACTACAAAGCTACAGTAATCAAGACAGTATGGTACTGGCACAAAAACAGAAATATAGCTCAATGGTACAGTACAGAAACCCCAGAGATAAACCTATGCACATATGGTCACCTAATTTATGACAAAGGAGGCAAGAACACACATGGAGAAAAGACAGCCACTTCAATAAGTGGAAAATTGGACAGCTACATGTAAAAGAATGAAATTAGAACACTCCCTAACACCATACACAAAAATAAATTCAAAATGGATTAAAGACCTAAATGTAAGACTCGACGCTAAAAGTCTCTTAGAGGAAAACATAGGAAAAACACTCTTTGACATAAACCACAGCAAGATCTTTTTTGAATCACCTCCTAGACTAATGAAATTAAAAATAAAATTAAACAAATGGGACCTAAATAAACTTAAAAGCTTTTGCACAGCAAAGGAAACCATAAACAAGACGAAAAGACAACCCTCAGAATGGGAGAAAATATTTGCAGATGAAGCAATGGACAAAGGCTTAATCTCCAAAATATACAAACAGCTTATGAAGCTCAATATCAAAATAAAACAAACCACTCAATTAAAAAATGGGTAGAAGACCTAAATAGACATTTCACCAAAGAAGACATACAGATGGCCAAGAGGCACATGAAAAGGTGCTCAACATCACTCATTATTAGAGAAATGAAAATCAAAACTAAAATGAGATATCACCTCACACCAGTCAGAATGGCCATCATCAAAAATCTACAAACAATAAATGCTGGAGAGGGTGTGGAGAAAAGGGAACCCTCTTGTACTGTTGGTAGGAATGTAAATTGATACAGCCACTATGGAGAACAGTATGGAGGTTCCTTAAAAAACTACAAATAGAACTACCATATGACCTAGCAATCCCACTACTGGGCATATACCCTGAGAAAACCATAATTCGAAAGGACACATGTACCTCAATGTCCATCGCAGCACTATTTACAATAGCCAGGACATGGAAACAACCTAAATGTCCGATGATAGATGAATGGATAAAGAAGATGTTGTACATATATACAATGGAATATTACTCAGCCATTAAAAGGAACAAAATTGGGTCATTTGTAGAGATGTGGATGGACCTTGAGTCTGCATACAGAGTGAAGTAAGTCAGAAAGAGAATAACAAATATCGTATATTAATGCATATATGTGGAATCTAGAAAAATGGAACAGATGAACCTATTTGTAGGGCAGGAATAGAGATGTAGACATAGAGAATGGACATGTGAACATGGGGGGGAAGGGGAGGGTGGGATGAACTGGGAGATTAGGTTTGACATAAATACACTACCATGTGTAAAATAGATAGCTAGTGGGAACCTGCTGTATAGCACAGGGAGCACAGCTCGGTGCTCTATGACGACCTAGATGGGTGGGATGGGGGTGGGGGGTGGGAGGGAGGTCCAAGAGGGAGAGGATACAGGTATACATATAACTGATTCACCTCATTGTACAGCAGAAACTAACACAACATTGTAAAGCAATTTTACTCCAATAAAAAAAAATAAAACCTGACAATATCAAGTGCTGATGAGTACAGAGCAACTGGAACTCTCGTACATTATACATAAGGATGCACAATGGTACAGTCACTCTGGAAAACAGTCTGGCAGGTTCTTAAAAAGTTAATCATATTCTTGCCCTCTGATGCAGCTCTACTACTCCTGGCCATTTATCCCAGAGAACTGAAAACCTAGGTCCATGCAAAGACATGCATGTTCTTAGTCACAGAGGTATGAATGTTCATAGCAGCTTTATTTGTAAAAGCCCTGAAGTGAAAACAACCCAAATTCCTTCAGTTGGTGAATGGATAAAATGGTACATCCCGACCATGGACTATTATTATTCAGCAACTATTGATACACATATCACCTTGGATGGATCTCAAGGCCATTATGCTGAGTGAAAAAGGCCAATCTCAAAATATCACATACTGCACAACTCCATTTTCTAAGAGACAAATGATGGAGAAGAGATATGTGGTTACCACGGATTAGGAGAAGGGGGAGGATGTGACTATGAAAGTATAGCACAGGGAGTTTTCTGGGGTGATAGAACTGTTTTGTTTCCCACTTGTGGTGGTGGATACACAAAGTTATACACATGATAAAATTCATAGATCTGTACTCTAAAAAGATGTCGGTAAAAATGCAATTGAAAAAAAGACTAAAAGAAAAATAATAATCACTTGTTATTTCATATTTTATTGGATACCTGTCAGATTTTGTCTACAGTATCAATTTTTGGAAATGTATTGAGGTATTGTAACATGAACAATTATTTTCCAAAGTTCCGTCTACAAACACGTATTTTAAAGTTCTAATTTTTTTTTAAAACGTTTTAAAATTTAAAAGTGTGTTCTGAAATCTAGCTCTTCAGTCATCTTTCTGAGAATCCTTTGAATCTGAGTATTAGACAATAGGACAAATCTAATAAACTTCCTTATCCTTGTATTGGGTGGGCCAAAAAGTGCCTTTGGTTTCTTAAGTAAAAATAAAAGACACATTTTTCATTTTCACCAAGAACTTTATTGAACAATGTATTCACCCTTTTGTTCCATTACCTTCTGCCATTTTTAAGGCAACTTCATAATTCCATCTTGCCAATTTTTTTTATCTTTTTGAGCAAAGAACTGTTCCAGGTGCCTTTTATATCCTTCCAGGGAATGGAAATTTTTTCCATTAAGAGAATTTTGTAAAGACCAAAATAAATATAAATCCGAAAGTGCAATGTCTGGTGAATACGGCGGATGAATCAGAACTTCCCAGCCAAGCTGTAACAGTTTTTGCCTGGTCATCAAAGAAACATGTGGTCTTGCATGATCCTGATAAAAGATTATGCATTTTCTGTTGACTAAATCTAGATGCTTATCATCGAGTGCCGCTTTCAGTTGGTCTAATTGGGAGCAGTACTTATTGGAATTAGTCGTTTACTTTCCATGAAGGAGCTCATAATACAGGACTCCCTTCCAATCCCACCATGTACACAGCATCACCTTCTTTGGATGAAGACCGGCCTTTGGTGTGGCTGGTGGTGGTTCATTTCGTTTGCCCCACGATCTCTTCCGTTCCACATTATTGTACAGTATCCACTTGTGATCACCCGTCACAATTTGTTTTAAAAACGGAACATTTTCATTACGTTTCAGTAGAGAATCGCATGCAGAAAAACGGTCAAGAAGGTTTTTTTAGCTTATCTTATGTGGAACCCAAACATCAAAGCGATTCACATAACCAAGCTGGTTCAAATGATTTTCAACGCTTGATTTGGATATTTTGAGTTATGTCGGCTATCTCCCACGTGGTATAATGTTGATTGTTCTCAATTATTGTTTCAATTTGATCACTATCAACTTCAACGGATCTACCCGACTGTGGAGCATCATCCACCGAGAAATCTCCAGCACGAAACTTCGCAAACCACTTTTGACACGTTAAATCAGTCACAGCACCTTCTCCATACACTGCACATATCTTTTTGTTTGTTTCAGTTGTGCTTTTACCTTTCTTGAAATAATAAAGCATAAAATGCAGAAAATGTTGCTTTTTTTCTTCCATCTTCAATGTTAAAATGGCTACACAAAAATTCACCAATTTTGATAAGTCTACTTTTAAATGCTCACTGATATGACAGCTGTCACATACAATCTAACAAAATTGTTTCAAATGAAGTTAAAGACAACTAAGTGCTTCTAAGAGCCATCTTATGGAAAAAAACGAACGAACATTTTGGCCCACCCAATATCATCTTCATTTGAAGGAAGTTTCACCATTTTTAATATGATCTTACCTGCTTTAAATGGACTTTTACAAACCTACACAGAAAATGGCCATTACAAACTGTATTACCTCCTTCTCATGACAACTAAACCTATAAGCTCTTCACACTTGTGTAAAAGATAAAAATAATAATAAACAGCTATAGGTTCTGTGCCTTGAAATTTTGTCAGACACTTTGCTAATCACCACACATTTTTCTCCTAACAACACTCTGAAATTCATATTATACAGTCACAATTTCACAAGTGGTGACTATATAATAGAAATCAAGTAATTAATTACAGAAATTAAGTAATTAATAAGTGAAAGATATTTTATTGGAACCTAAGTCTATCTGACAACAAATTCTATAACCTTATCCATAATAGAAATATAATTTAATATCAACAGGTAGAATAATGGAGTAAAGCTAAGTGTCATGAGTAATAATGTGCACTAGTTTCATAATGTTAAATAGGATGTTTATAATCATCCCCAGTCTAGCAATACAAATTGTGGCTCAGAAAAAAAAAAAAAAAAATATATATATATATATATATATAGTAGCTGCTAATTTTATATTCTTTCTTTTTCAAATAAAACTCACCCTGAAAAAATGGTGTTGATATTGTAGGCTGACTACTTTTAGTATTTATTTTCGCCATAGGTTTTTTATTACTATAAATAGATATAAGTCTAAAATGATAAATCCTGGGGTGAAGACTTCAGCCTTCTGCTTGATTTTAATAATTCCTCAAAAATACTTCTGTTTTCCTTAAATAGTAATTTTTCCTTTAGGTGGTTTTTGAGAAACCACTTTAAATTATTTAATATTACATGATTTAATATTTTCATGATTTTCTGATTTAATATTTGAGTAGTTGGAAAGTTATGGATAGTAGTTAAGTGACTGTCAAAGTACTTTTAAAGAAATACTGGCACTCTAAAGCTCACTGCTCTGTTATAAATAATACTTGTCTAACTAACTCACTCTCTGTATACTTTTCTATTTCTTGTTTATGTCTCTACTTTCTCTCCCTCACTCTCATTCTTTTTCTTTCACCTCTTCTTTTCCTTCTATTTTTCCTTAATTTAAATCCTAAGGAAGTGAAGTATATGTTTACACTTGGATGTCCTTACTGAGTAGACTGTTATGTCTTCTATTATTTATTTTTAAAAATAGGGAAGTGGAAGCTGATATTTCTCTTTACAAGTGGAGTAAAAAAGGAAGTAATAAATAGGTAACATTTTCTGTAAAACATTGGTTGTCTGTAACATTGAATCTAGCCCTCATCTCTAATAAGGAATAGGTCATTAGTATTCACTTTCTTATACCCCAGCTTTCTTGTATTTCAAGTCCATCTGATGCAAATTCATTCAAATTCAACTAAATTTTAACACAGTATTTTTTGTCTCTCCAGGATTCTTCCAACTGTTTCTCATGTGCTCTAGATGAGAACCATATTTTTTTAAACATTGTATTCATCAAATTATTTTCCCTTATGTATAGATACTTTCCAACTCGACAGGTAACTGCTGTAAAGAAGTACAGCATACAAAATTCCTTTATATAAGTTTTGAATTGGTGATATGATTGCTTCCTTGTTTCAAGATCTTTTTAATTCCAGGTATACTCCTCCCCTTTTTCTATATCATTGAAAAGTATCTCTCTGTTTAAAAACTGTTTACAGTTAGCTTCAGGAGGTACGCTAATAATTTTTAATACTAAAGGTATTGACTGTAGACATTGCTACACAGGTAACAATGTACAAGCTCAGCTTCCATTGTTATGTGAAAAATATTCCTTTTTACTCTCCCTCATCTTTTCTTTTTCCTCAAATGCACTGCAAATTTCCTTTATATCACATCATGATAAAGCAGTTTTTTTTTGATGCAGTTGACAGAATGAAAATCTTTTATGTTTAAAAATAGTTTTTGCCTAAATTCAGCTATGTTAGTACTTCTCTATTAAATAATACTTTAGAGATTTTAAGTTTAAAATATTATAGATAATATGTTTGTATTTTATTGCATAATTGTAACTACATTGGTCATTTCAGGAATCATAGTAAAATATTAAAGTTACAGAGCTTTGAAAACCTTTTCTTATATATATAAGAATATGTCTTTATTGTAATGCTACATCTGCACAAAGAAATCCTGCCTCTTAGAAATGATCTTATATTTATAACCAAAGCTCAATATAGGCATATTGGTGGAAATATACATCAATGTTGTTAGGTATATCACTAAAATTCTAAGGTCAAGATATATTGACATAAGGTGATTTTTTAACTTAATTACTTATTTTCAGTTTTTATACAACTGAATTGTTTGTACTGGCTAATATGTCAAATTACTCAATAGAGTATAATATATAAATATACAACATAAAGCTGAGGAACTTGTTTTTCCTTCTATGAGATATATTTTTATTTGTGACACATCTCCATGGGCTACTACATAAATAAGTTAAATTTCAGGTTAAGTACAATTACTTGTAGCTTAATCATTTTCTCCTAACTGAATTACAACAAAGCAGCAATGTATGGTTATGCATGCCCAGTTCAGTTGTCCTAGGATATCTCATAAATCCTTTGAGGGTATCCTAAGCACTCAATTACTATTCTAAAGCTCCTTCAGAACTAAGTCCCTTTCCTACAACCACAGCAGGTATGTTGGACACTACTTGAAAATCCCTTATAAAATTGAACAAATTGAACTTATTTGTGGTTGTTTGCTGATACTCAAATTGACAGCAGTGGATGTCTTTCAGGAATTCATTGAGGTGGCAGTGTACCATGGCAGAAATAAATTGCTCATTTGCTTGATGGATGGGCAGAGGAAAGCAAGCAGTGTATGGAAGATTTCCCCAAAGGTCTCTGCTTCTTATGGCTATGGAGTATGAATTGAGGCATCACTTTGGCTGTTAAATGACTTGGCTGCTGAATTGGAAGCAATAACTGCTAATGTTGGACAGAAGATTAAGAGTTGCCATGCCCCCTCTGCTTTTGTTCTCTTAACCAAAAGAGACTTCACTACACCCAGAAGAAAATACATATTTACATTTCTGTAATGGCAATGTGGCATAAACTAAGTCACCAAAAGGGCAAAGTTTTCTATTAAATGTCTAGTAATAAATATCTCCATACATAATGATAGTTTGACGTCCTTCTGTTTGGTTTGGCTTCATGCTGAAGGCTTTCAAGTCATTATTTTAATGAACATTCTGGCACAAATCTATGATGATTCTGAGTTACTGACCTTAAGCAATCCATGCTCTTCATGAAGGCACTTTAATGTACTAAGCATAGTAGTGGTATCATTGGCTCAGGTATGTTTGCTTGGAATATATAGACTACTTTTTGGATTCAAATGAACTGATTATAATATAGATTTGCTCTATCAGTTCCTAGTTACTCACGAACTGCAGCAGTGTGTGTTTTTTTGTTTTGTTTTTTTGCAGTACGTGGGCCTCTCACTGTTGTGGCCTCTCCCGTTGCGGAGCACAGGCTCTGGACGCGCAGGCTCAGCAGCCATGGCTCACGGGCCCAGCCGCTCTGCGGCATGTGGGATCTTCCCGGACCGGGGCACGAACCCGCGTCCCCTGCATCGGCAGGCAGACTCTCAACCACGGCGCCACCAGGGAAGCCCAGCAGTGTGTGTTTTATATCGCAAGCACAGAGTTATCAGTCTATCATTCCATCTGTTTCTTTTAAATTTGAAACATTAAAAAAATAAACTATCTCATCTCATCTACTTCTAGCCAACTTTTTATTTAGCAGTTTTAAATCTCTTGAGATGAAAAGCTTTGCAAGACTTTATGAAATGTACAAATAATTGATAAGCTTTTAACTATTTTAGATATGCTAATTTTCCCCAAAACATCTAAAAATTCTATCCTTATTACTTAGCCTCTTTTTTTCTACTGATGAGTTATTTAGTCAATCCATTTTTACCACCACCTCCTAAAAATGGATCATTGCTTAATATTTATGCTGCAGTAATTTGTGCGTACCTCAAAAGTACCATATATTGAATCATGGTCCCTGGATTTCCTATTATTTAAATTATACACATGAATACTTTTTTTTTTCTTTTTTTGTGGTACGCGGGTCTCTCACTGTTGTGGCCTATCCCATTGCGGAGCACAGGCTCTGGACGCGCAGGCTCAGCGGCCACGGCTCACGGGCCTAGCCGCTCCGCGGCATGTGGGATCTTCCCGGACCCGGGCACGAACCCGTGTCCCCTGCATCGGCAGGTAGACTCTCAACCACTGCGCCACCAGGGAAGCCCACACATGAATACTTTTTAGACCCTAAAGTACTGCCAATTTACAGGTGTGATTTTTAATTAGTTAGATCTTACACATGACAACTGTGTATATGAGAGTAGGGAACACATTGACAATTTATTTACAGTTAAGTTATTCGAATCATTCTAGTAATGGAAGTCAGTAATACCTCACCTATGCGTAACAACAAGAGATGATGATACTATATGTTATACTTTATTAAATAATAGACTAATAAAATAATGTCCTATAAAGAAGGAAGAAGCACTATTCTTTTCTTTAAAAATGTACTTTGTGAAAAACTTGATCTAAACTTGTCTCTGAATACCTATAAATTTCAAGAAAAAGTGTATCTGGTATAAGAAAACTAATGTCTTCTACTTTCGGGTGATGTGCGCGTGTGTGTGTGTGTGTCTGTGTTCAACCACACACACAGTTGCATCTGCACATATTATTTTTAAATTTAAAGTCCCCTTTTAAAAATACAGACATACTTTTACTATTATAGATAAAAATATCCTGTAAACTTCAAACTGCAAAACTGTAATTCAATGTGTGAAACCAATACAGTCCATACTGACAGATAAAGTTATATGCAGAGTGGAGGATTAAATTTAAATTAAGGTTAATTGATGCCATCTCTGTCAAAATTCCAATGATTCTTTTCACAGAAACAGAAAAAAAATATACTAAAATTTGTGTGGAACCACAAAAGACCCTAAATAGTCTAAACAATTTGAGAAAGAAAAAAGCTGGAGGCACCATGCTCCCTGATTTCAAACTACTTTACACAACTATAGTAATTAAAACAGTATGGTATTGGCATAAAAACAGACACACAGATTAACGGAAAAGATTAGAGAGCACAGATATAAATCCATGCATATATGGTCAATTAATTTACAACAAATGAGCCAAGAATATTCCATGGGAAAAGGACAGTCTCTTTAATAAGCGGTTTTGGGGGACTTCCCTGGTGGCACAGTGGTTAAGAATCTGCCTGCCAATGCAGGGAACATGGGTTCAATCCCTAGTCCGGGAAGATCACACAAGCTGCAGAGCAACTAAGCCCATGTGCCACAACTACTAAGCCTGTGCTCTAGAGCCCATGAGCCACAACTGTTGAGCTCATGTGCCACAACTACTGAAGTCTGATCACTGCAACAAAGAGCAGCTCCCGCTCTTCACAACTAGAGGAAGCCAGCACACAGCAATGAAGACCCAATGCAGCCAAAAATAAATAAATAAATAAATATACAAAAAAAAAAAATGGTGTTCGGAAAGTTGGGCAGCCACATGCAAAGAAATGAAACTGGATGACTATCTTATACCATACATAGAAATCAAATCAAAATGGATTAAATATTTGAACATAAGACCTGAAACCATAACACTCTTAGAAGAAAACATAGGCAGTAAGCTCCTTGACATAGGTATTGGTGATGATTTTTTGAACCTGGCACCAAAAGCAAAAGCAAAGAAGCAAAAATAAACAAATGGGACTACATCAAACTAAAAGGTTTATACACAACAAAGGGAACCATCAACAAAATGAAAAGGCAGCTTACTGAATGGGAGAAAATATTTGAAAATTACATATGTGATAACAGGTTGATAAACAAAATATATAAATAACTTATACAGCTCAATGGCAAAATAATAATCACCATCATCATCCCATTAAAAAATGGGCAAAAGATCTGAAGAGACATTTTTCCAAAGAAGACATACTGATGGATAACAGGTTCATGAAAAGATGCTTAACGTCACTAATCATCAGGGAAATGCAAATCAAAACCACAGTGAAAAATCACCTGACCCCTGTTAGAATGGCTATAATTAAAAAAGGTAAGAAATAAAAAGTGTTGGCAAGGACACGGAGAAAAGGGAACACTTGTGCACTGTTGGTGAAAATGTAAATTAGTGCAGCCACTATGAAAAACAGTATGGAGTTTCATCAGAAAAGTAAAAATAGAACTACCATAGGATCAAGCAATTCCACTTCTAGGTATTTATCTGAAGAAAACGAAAACATTAACTCCAAAAGATATATGCACCCCCATGTTCATTGCAGCATTATTTCCAATAGACATGATAAGAAAACAACCTAAGTGTCCATTGATGGATTAATGAATAAAAAAATTGTGGTGTATATATACATAAAATGAAATCTTATTCGGCCATAAAAATAATGTAATCTCGCCATCTGAAATAACATAGCTAGACCTCCAGGGCTTATGCTAAGTGAAATAAGTCAGACAGAGAAAGCTAAATACCATATGATCTTTCTCATACATGGAATCTAAATTTTTAAAAAACGAAAATTAAAAAATAAGCTCATAGATATGGAGAACAGATTGGTGGTTGCCAGAAGGAGGAGGATAGAGGAATGGGCGAAATGGGTGAAGGGGTCAAAAATAAAGAAATAAAAGATCACCTAGCCAAAAAAAATCCACTGGAAGTCCAAATGGAACAAAAAGATGCAAAAAGGGCAAATTCTCCCTCTTTCTTAATTCCCTAAAAAAGATAAAATGGAAACTTGAATGGCGATGAAGATACCTTTAATATCCCTGTAGTCTTCTGTTCCTGAAATATTTATTATTGATATGTATCGCACATAATAAATGCCAAATAAATATTTCAGGATTAGATTGAATTTATGACAAAATTATGTGGTTTTTCTTCATAATAGACCATTCAATAGTAAAACTAAATAAGAAGGTTAAAATAATTAGCTGAATATGTGATAAAAACAAACTATATTTGAAGAAGAGATCTTGAGTAGCATTGGTATACATATTTCATACAGGAAAAGGGATTGCAGCTCTCTTCTTCAATTCATCTTCTCAAAGCAGGAAATAAGTCCATGTCCTCTTGGGCTTGTAAAGCCATCATTTACCAGCTATTATCCCAAATGTATATTTTCTCCTTCTTTTGGTCTTGGTGAATTATTGCATAGCATGATGATAAGCACTGATTTTAAAGAAGAGACTTTCTCTAAGAAATAAAATATCTTAATTCCCTCTGTAAAATTCCTGTTACATCCAGATACCCACCTGTGTTATTTTTCAAATGCATGTGGGACGACGGGGAACTAATCAGATGAGATGCTGCTGAATATTTTAACCATATCAGAACTCAGGTCTATGAGTGAGAGAAGGCCAGTTCCAATTAGTACCTAGAGCAAACTTTTCCAGAATCCTTTCAACAACTTTACCCATAAAAAAGAAATTAAAGGGAAATCATGGACCAGATTTTCACCATTGAGAGAAAGAAAGAGAGTGCCTCGTATCTGGGCCAAGCATTTGCTTTGAGAATGTTGGTAACTTGACACTCCAGAAGGTGGGGAAAGCCAGCTCTGCCAAGAAATGGTCACAGTGTTATGTTTAAACCTCTCACTGGAAAGAACCAGTGAGGGTTTGGCCCTGGGGCAAAGGATTGCTCTCACCCTTCATATCAATACAACTCAACTGTGCAGAACCCTTCTTTATTTAGCTCTGTATGACACTAAACATAGATCTTGGAAAACTTAAATCTTTAGGTATGATAGGAAGGGGCAGTCAAATAAACATTCAGCTTGACTAAGGCATTTGACAGAATCAGGGACTTCACAGTCAGCAGGGGAGTTGCTCTGCCAAAAATCAAATGAATCAAAGAACTTGCCAAGAAACCAGCTAGCAAGGAGGGAGTGTGCAGGCAGCCACTACAGAGCCCAAGTCTGCTCCTAGAAAATCTGTTCAAGAGCTTGGCTTCTGGGGGTTAGGCTGCCAACGGCCAAGTGTGTGGCCACAGCTGTTCGTTTGAAGGGAGAAGCTGAAGTACACAAGGGTAAGGCGGAAGAGTGGTCAAGAACACAGCAATGTCAAATAGATCTTCTAGATCCGAAGCTGAGGTGTTTTCTTGCTGTCATAATATGCAACTACTTTTGAGTGGAGGTGGTTTCGTTTTTCTGAATTGCCATGTGATGCACCAGAGGTAAAGGATAAGCCACTGCATAGAACTGAAGTGAATTCTGCAATACCCTTTGAAAATACCATCCTTGATGTTTTGGCAAATCTAAAATTATGTAGCAAGCAGAAATAGTTTCAGTACACTATTTCTATTCGTCTCTCATTACAAAGGCACTGGCTGATTTAATGCCAACCCATAACAATTCAGGGATCAAGGGGCCTGCTTGCACTTTCCTCCTAAATTAAGCCCCAAAAGACAAACCTTTCCTCTTATGTCATCCATATCCTCAAAACTGATCTTTCGTAAGCTTCATTCTCACACACCTATTTGCTCCTCTAGAAATGATACAAAAGTATATCATTATTGTTAACAAAGACGTATGTTATTTTAGGTCTAGTTTGAGTTTTGGAGGCCCAAGCCCAGAGGATCTGGTTCACAGAGTTGTAGAAAAATAACTCGTTTGCCTCTAATAGTAAATCAAGGAAATGCACTGCTCAATGGTAGAGGCAGGTTAGGAAGCATCATACAAGCAATGATCTAACAGCTGTTACACCACAGGCTCAGGTCATTTAGAGGAGACATTGGCCATAGTTCAGGAGCTGGCTTAGAATCCCTTGCTAAGTCAGAATTAACCCTTTTATTTCTGGATGATGGGGATGTATAGTGGGTGCCAGAGAGAACTTGTTGGGTGATTCAGGGGTTCTGGGGATTTCAGAGCAATGGCTACTTACCAAACTACATGTAATTATTTCAATATTTGATCAACTGGTTTGTTCTAACATTGTGTACCATTTGAAGTAAGGTAATAAGCATTACAGAATAAATAACGCACTGATTTAACAAAACTAAAACACAGAAATGGTACAAGGGAGACTGATCAAGAACTACTTTGTTTGAGGCTCTCTGAGTTGGTGACATTTGAATTGAAATCTGGATAATGTGAAGGAAAGTGTACTGGAAAACTGTTGGGACGAATATTCTAGGGGATGTGACCAGCAAGCACACTATGTGACTTAAAATAGAATCAGCACTAGAGCACATGTATTCATATGTTCCTAAACATTTAGAAATTAATGTGAAAATATTATATAACAAAGATGCTAGAGTGAAAGAAATGAGAAAGAGCTAGGAGAAGCAGAGCTGTCAACAGGGGATAGCTTAGGGAATTATGGTTAAAAATATAAACACTATGGAAATTTGAATGCAAATGCTAATTTCTCAATGAGGGGGTCATTAATTACATAAAAATTAGGCCTAAAATTTAAGAACTGTGGATGGATCAGATGCTTGGTTTTCAAGGTGCCAAGGGAGAGACTTCTGAAGTATGACCATGTTCAAATATGAGATCAAGTATTTGCAACCACTTGGTTCATAGTCTCCTGTATCCACACTTTTGAGTATTTTTCTCTGACAATGAATCTGAGCTTGGCCATACAGTTTGCTTTAGCCAAGCAAATGTGATGCAGTGAAAGGCTTTAAAAGTTCTTGTGCATCAGGGCTTACTTTCTCTTCCCGCTTTTGGAAACCTAAGATCACTATGTGACGAAGTCCAGCTAGGCTACTAAAAGGTAAGGGACCACTTAGAGCAAAGAGACCCAGCTGAGACCACCAGATCAAGCCACCTGCCCACTGCAGCCTCCACTTGAACCATCCTAGCCAAGAAGAACAACCTAGCCAATGCACAGCACCATGTGAAATATCATATTTGCTTCTTTTTTTTTTTTGCTGTACACGGGCCTCTCACTGTTGCGGCCTCTCCCGTTGTGGAGCACAGGCTCCGGACGCACAGGCTCAGCGGCCATGGCCCATGGGCCCAGCTGCTCCGCGGCATGTGGGATTCTCCCGGACCGGGGCACGAATCCGTGTCCCCTGCATCGGCAGGCGGACTCTCAACCACTGCGCCACCAGGGAAGCCCAATATTTGCTTCTTTAAATCACTAAGATGGTTTGCCACAAAGCACAAGTTAACTAATACTGGGCCAAAGAGGAGAAATGTGCGAGTAGCAAGTATCTGAAGTAAAAGTGAAGTATATTGTGGGAAAAAAAGAATTGCTTAGATGCCTGGATCCTAAGGTAGTAACGATATCAACAACACGAAAAACTGCCAAGAAATTTAATTCACTTCAATTCCAATTCCAGAGAAATAAAATAAGGAGTATGAATGCTGTGCCAAGCATTATGCTAAGAGCTAAGATATAAAAATAAACACCCCTCCCTTCAAGTGGCTCAGAGATTCAGGATAGAGGGGGAGGGGTGGGTGGTGAGGGCCATGTTGTTTAGGAATTATTTCAGTGTTGTGTCAGTTCCCAGGGACCAGTATCTCACAACTTCAAGTTTTAAAAACTGTGAAGCAAACCACATTTCATTTCTCTTTTCTCTTCTAAAAACAGCTCTTTTTCCCTCAAATTAATTATACTATTATTAGTATATATGCACATACTTTTACATATTTTTAAAATATTCCTCTCCACAGATTTTAGGGAAAGATAATTTTTAGGAATGACTACGAGTGATTTTGAAGTGTAATGACTGAAAACGTTATACCTATGCCATACAAGTGTACTTAACCCTCCTTCCACTACTCCCTCCCTTGCCCACCATTTACCTGCTACAGTAGGAGACTGATCCATAGAGTGAGTACATTATCCTCCTCACCTACTCAGTCCTCTTAAAGTGGACACTGGAGCAGAACAAGAATGGCTGTAAAAGGAAATAGACTTTATAAGGAATAAAAATTGGCAATCTATTTTACTTTTTTTTTTTGGGGGGGCCATGCTGCATGGCTTGTGGGATCTTAGTTCCCCAACCAGGGACTGAACCTGGGCCCTCGGCAGTGAAAGTACTAAGTCCTAACCACTGGACCACCAGGGAATTCTCGTGTGTGTGTGTGTGTGTGTGTGTGTGTGTGTGTGTGTGTGCGCGCGTGCATGTGGGTTTTTTTAAAATCAGTTTTTAAATTCTCTTCCCCCAAAAAACAACTCCTGACGTCATCTAGTCATGTTCTTCTCTATACAAAACCCCACACAGATCCCTCTTTGCAGTCCTACAAAGGCATGTCAGGATCTGGGGTCACATAAAATCAGAAGAAGGCAACCACAGAACCCCTGTTTCCCTTACATTCTGACCTTTCTCCCTGCAGTTGCAGATATTCAAATGAAGGCATGATTATGAATATTTAATATTATTCCTTTCCCATATCTTGCATTCCCTTCTTAGGCTCTCCATCCCTTCCCCAAGTTATTGTTTGCAAATACTTTACCTTATGTAAAAGTTGTTGTTGTTTTAAATAAAGGTCTTATTTATGTTATAGCAGTAGGTTTTTATTTTGATGGATTAAAAAAACTATGGGAATCTGAGTTTCTCATGGAATTCAATAAAAAGAGATTAGACTTGTACACATGTCTTCCTATTTCCTAGCTACATTTCTCTGTGGAATGCAAGTGTTTGTGTAGTCTTGTTACCTTTCTAGGCTTAGGATAATTCACAATCTGTCCTGAAGACTGGGCTATAAAGCAAAAATTAAGTCAAATGTTTTGGCATAGAATGCTTTGAAATGAGCATTCCTACAGGATGGAAAAGAAAGATATTGTTAATAAGGACAAGCTGTAGGCATAATTATAAATAAGTGAATTCTAAATATGCTACCTCTCTGTCTATTCTCCCTGTGTCACTGGGCACTTCCTCTCAAGTTCACAGAATCGGAATATCCCCAAGTTGTTTTGAGCTCTTCAATGTGATGACTCACTGGATCCTATATTTCTTTAATTTCATTAAAAACATTACAAGTCATTTTATATCACTCTTCCTACTCATTCCCATTTTTTCCAGGGTCATTGCTTTTCAAAAAAAGTGCACAGAGTAATTTGAGGAAAGACACTCATTATTCACTACTTTTCACCAAGGCCCTAACATCATGCCCTGCGTGTATTAGGCCATTAATAAATACTTGTTGACATTGATCTGATCCTTTTTTGCATTCTGAATCCCCTACTCCCAGAAACAAAGGAAAGTTATATAAGTTCCAGTGGACAAAGATTTTCAGTTGTAGGGAACAGGACTGTTTACAGTGGCTGCTTCAGTGCACATCTCCAGAGGTTGCTCTTCATACTTGGTCTTAAGAATATCATCTCCTCGGAAGTGTGCACTGCCATCTGTGTAACAAGAACAGCCACTCTGAAATTACTGTACCACAATTTAAAGTCCTTTAAACTCCAAACCATGGTACTATTGTTTACTGTAGAGATTGTAGGGAATTGTCTAGGTATAAATAAGCAAAATCCTCTTCACAGACCTCAAGAAAAAATAAAATTTATGGAAGAACACAAAAGGTAGGAAGAAAAGTAGGCCCTCACTAAGGTCTGGGATTAAGAACTGCAGGTTGAGAAACAAGGATTACTCTCTGGGTTTCCATAATGCTCTGTGGTTTCCTATCTCTCTTCCTGCAGACTGCCTCTTTCTGGTTCTCTCTAGCTCCAGTTCTCCATGCATTCCAGCTTCACTGCCAAAAGTCACTGGAAATTCTTTATTATAATTTCAAATTTCTAGGAGAAGGAATTGGGTTAATCAAGCTTGGACCAGGTGTCTACCTCAACTGCGGCCAAAAAGCAGGATTAAATATAAGTCCCTGTTTTCTCATCTGAAATTCTGGGACGTAAAACTGCAAACTCAATGAGAAAGAAGTATGAGGGTGGAAAGGAAATTCCAGATATCATCACTAGGACACGAGATCTATATAAATGTATGCTTATTATCTCCCCCAAATATAAACCAACAACTGCTTATAATGTGTATCACAACCCTATGTTCCAAGAAACATTCAAATGTCTTTTTAATATATTCATCATATAATTCTCATATCAAACATATGATTTAAGTATCAATATTATGCTCATTTCATGGATGGAAAATCAAAGTTCAGATTATTTAATTAATTTTTCCTGAGGTCATGTGCTAATAGGGAGCTACTTTTCCACTTACTCTGTATCTGTCTTGTCACCACTTCTCTCAGATAGAGTTTTTTGGTTTTGTTTTAATCTCTTGAAGCGCTTAGCCCAGTGTCATGAATAGAGTAGGTAAGCAAACAGACTAGGTTAACTGAATTAAATGAGATGTTGAAAATGAAAAGCTAGGTAACTTCCGTCTTTACTTTGTAAATATGGTATGGTATAGGTTTATAGAGAATTACTGGAACTGTTTTATATTTAGATTGGCCTTTTGTGACTATGTTAAAACAGCTATATTCAAGGGTTTTGAGATTATCCTGCTTTTCTTTTTTTTCTTTTTTTTTTTTTACATCTTTATTAGAGTATAATTGCTTTACAATGGTTTGTTAGTTTCTGCTTTATAACAAAGTGAATCAGTTATACATATATGTATGTTCCCATATCTCTTCCCTCTTGCATCTCCCTCCCTCCCACTCACCCTATCCCCCCCTCTAGGTGGTCACAAAGCACCGAGCTGATCTCCCTGTGCTATGCGGCTGCTTCCCACTAGCTATCTATTTTACATTTGGTAGTGTGTATATGTCCATGCCACTCTCTTGCTTTGTCACAGCTTACCCTTCCCCCTCCCCATATCGTCAAGTCCATTCTCTAGTAGGTCTGTGTCTTTATTCCTGTATTACCCCTAGGTTCTTCATGACATGTTTTTTTTCTTAAATTCCATATATATCTATTAGCATACAGTATTTGTCTTTCTCTTTCTGATGTACTTCACTCTGTATGACAGACTCTAGGTCCATCTACCTCATTACAAATAGCTCAATTTTGTTTCTTTTTATGGCTGAGTAATATTCCATTGTATATATGTGCCACATCTTCTTTATCGATTCATCCGATGATGGGCACTTAGGTTGCTTCCATCTCCGGGCTATTGTAAATAGAGCTTCAATGAACATTTTGGTACATGACTCTTTTTGAATTATGGTTTTCTCAGGGTATATGCCCAGTAGTGGGATTGCTGGGTCATATGGTAGTTCTGTTTGTAGTTCTTTAAGGAACCTCCATACTGTTCTCCATAGTATCCTGCTTTTCAAATGAGCAGTTCCCCATAGTGAGCTGCAGTAGATAAGTCAATCCATTTCCATCCCAAAGTACTTCAAATAAACAATAAAAGTACAGCACATTCTTGTAAAGGATATTTTTGTTTGTCTTACATGTGCTGTTGGACTATTTTTAAATGTACTTATTAGGACTAGTTTCAGTTCATTGTTGAAAAACATAATTTGTATTAAACTGACTTATCTGAATCACAGAAACTAAGAAATTAAATCTTTTGAAAGAATATTTTCAAGAATAATGAGATATTTCAAGGCAAAATCCAATCATATGATTTAAGGAACAAATTTCCTTCTTGTTTGCTTAAATGCTGATGGAATTTACTAAGGATTTACTATTATATTTGCTAAGATTAGATGAGCAGGTGTGGCACAGTATATTTCATTCATGTTAGTGACCACAAGCTCTTAAGGAAATGCTTTTTAACTTGAATGTCATTTAGATGTGTTTTTCAAACCTTTATTTCATCCAAATCCTCCACAGGCCAACCGGGATGTGTTTACCACTAATCAGGAAGGGAATTATGGCAAACAGTATGCGTAGGAACTGGCCAAGGTACTATCATGATGTTCAATTTGCTGGACTATATCCAGGGTAGCACAAATCAAATTGGATTCCTAAACATTTGATCTGATCTTGTGAAGACAGCAATGGGAGAAAAAACAAACTGTGAGTGTCCATCTGATTAATGGCCTGTGTTCAACTTCCATGATGGTGAGCAAAAGTCAAACTGATCAGCCAAATAATATCCTGAGAGATATTAATCTCATGGTGTTAGGGCTGGAAGAGACCTTAGGGATCACCTGGTGAACGCCCTCACTTAATAATTTAGTAAACCCAGTCTCACAGAGAATGCATTTTACTCAATGTTTCACTTTTAGTAATTGGAAAAGCCAAGCTGAAACTTCATATTTCTTGCCTCCAAACCACTGTCTTTTCAGTTAGCAATTTCTGAGACCAAGGGTTAGAGAATGGGGGGATGAGCTCTGAGGAAGGGATGGAGCAGTGGGGGGAAAAGGAAATACTACTTTAAGGATGTTGGTGTCCTGTGATGTTTTAATGGGTAGTGTTCTACCCATGATAAGTCTACCTAAATACTTACATACAAGAGACTAAGAAACTATCACAGGAGGCTATAAGTTAGTTCCATTTTCTCAAGGGCCATTTTCAGTTCTCTTTAATTAATTGCCTCATCATAATGGGGTTGTATCTTTTGCTGAGGGTACACCTGTATTATTTTTTTTCCATTAATATTTTCATTTATTCAGTGGAGTACTGGAGATGCCCTATATCCATCTGGGAGTCAACTGTTAAATTGTCATGAATTTTGTGAGCTAGTGCTTAAATACAGGCATTACTAAAAATTAAATAATATAAACTTACAGTGAAATAAATTATGTTAAAATCATAGAGCTAAATACTCAAAACTCATCATTTCCTGTTTATTTTACTATAATTTACTGGTATCTATTATTCACTATTTACTATTGTCCATTTTACTGTTATTTTTAGGTTAATTATATCTATCCTTACCTGTACAGTAGAAGTACTACATATGAAGTGTGCTATGCAAATCCCTTCCCAACTTCTAATCAGTCATGTATATTTGGTAGTTTGAAATCAGCCACAGCAGGAGTATTTATACCTTGGAAACCAGCAAACAGTACAAGCCAGGGCTTGATACATTGATTTCTTTTCTACTCCCAGAGAGCTGATTTTTGCATTTACCAGCACACAACTACTTATAATCCACTTATCCTCCACCTTGCACCTTAAGAAGTTGAGATCTCAAGTCAGCTACCAGTTCTAAACAAAAAGTCCTAAGCTACCTAATGCATTTCAACTTTCTAGCAGGCTGGGGTATACTTGTGTATTTATTAATAGGATGCGATAGTTTGACACTGTGGCAGGAAACTGGGCTACGGAGGCAGATAGACCAAAGTTTCAATCTTATTTCTGCCAACTGGTGACTTTTCTTAACATCCCAGACTTTAATTTCCTTCTACATAATGTATGGGTATAATAATACCTATCTCACATTGTTGTTTTGAAGATTAAATAGGACAAACAACATAAAATACTCGAAACATTGGTTGAATTTGTACACAGTTAATAAAACTAATATTCTTATTCCATAGTAACCAGAGAAATTTCTGTGTATCCAAAAACAATAGTAGCAACAACAACAAAAAAGGTTCTAAACCATTCTCATGTTTATGCATTGGGATTTGAAGCCAGGCTGGTATGAGTACAATAGGATTGAATGTGACTGAAAATTTGCCACACAGGTCACAGCCACGCAAGAAGCAGTGACCCGTAAATACTAGCACCACAATGTGGAACCCCTGTAATGAAGTGGACCAGACCCACTAAAGTTTTGAGTGCATCACACATATAGAAACATAGGCTTGCACTAGCTTCATCAAAGTGTGAATACAAAGTAGGTGCCAGCCTACTTCCCAAACATCACTCTTCTCATAACTATATCAAAGTTTGCCCTGTCCATCCTCATGATGTTTTATCTCTATTTACAGAATTCTGTGTAGTGAAACAGCAGAGTTATGAAAATGTCATTGAAGTTTGTTTTTTTTTTTTCCCCAAAAGAAGTACCCCAGAGGTTTTTGTAGTAGCTCTTAAACCAGCCGTTATTCTAGAGCTGTACCATGTTACAGGGGGAAATAAAGGCCAGTTGATAAGAAAGCAGACATTGAGTTTTTCTTCAGAAAAAGTAATCTGCCACAGAAACACACAGCAGGGAATATTATATTTGAAACGATTTCTACACTTCCAGCCGAGAGGGTCTGACTTCACTAACTGATACGGTCACTGGAGTTATACTGACACGGAAAATGCAACGTACACTCTTGGGTATGCCTAGCTCTAGCGGTGAGATACAGTGTGTTTGAGATGTGAATGTACCAGGGCCTGGAAAGAAATGGGCAGAGGTTTTTGAGAATGTAGGCTGGCCCTGAAACTAATGAAAAAAGAGCATAGGAAGAGAGAGAGGAGAGAGAATGGCTACAAAATGGCTAAGGGAATAGCTTTTGTTATGGATCAAGTATATTCTAAGTTACTGCTCATTTTCAAGCCCCCCATCCCTATATAAAAACTGATACAATTGAGGTTTATCAAAAATGTTATCCTTTTCCTTTTCTCCTTAAGGCCCCCCGCCACTAAGAAAAAAAGTTCTTGCGCTTGAATTTTAGGCTATTGACCTAGAGTTCCCACCTGCCAGAGCAGTTCTGCTGAAGAACCTAATCTGAATCATTCAAACAGCCAGGCAAATATGCCTATGTTTGCTCTCCCACTCCATTTCAATTCAGGCCACGTGAGCAGTCTGTACAGAGTGCAAAATAACAGGAGTACGCTTGGATACATGTCTCTATAGCCCTGAGTTATCACCTCCCAAACAGCTTCAGATGCTGGTGATGATTCTACAATGACAAAATCACCACTACTTACTATGGCCACTTGGAAAATCATCTTTAGCTTTCACAGTCCATGGTCCTGTTGAAAGCTGCTAATCCCCCTTATAGTGCACTGATCCCTAATTTGTGGGACTGGTATGATTTTTACTATTTTCCTTCTTATCGATAACTTATAAAATGAAAATATCCTAATTCAGTAATTCTTACAAATTTATTTATAATATATTTGCAAAATATGTATTCATTAATTTTCATGAAAACAAAAAATTTTAACTCAGGCCTTAGGATAATTTCCTGTTCCGAGTTAGACTTAGTGTCATGGTTTTGAGATATTTTAAAAGTGTTGTCGCAAAGTGTAATGCAGATTCTAGTTTCCGTTTAAACTGCGGTGTGGACAATCATCCTTTCATCCTTGGTTTTTTATCTAAGATCTGAGCTGTTTGAATTGTACTGTAAACTTGAAACGATATGACTGCAATAAAACCGCTTGAAATACCTTACAGGATGAAAGAATTCTATAAACACCCATAAACTCCAAAAGCACTGATTGGATTTTCCTTGGTAAACAAAAACTGGGTGTGCATATGGAGAATAAGATAAAGAACTGCTCTCTGTCCGTTTAAAGCTCTTAGGGGATCTGTGTGTGTGTGATATTCTACATACTGTTAAAATTGCATCTGTGAGCATGTGCACAATATGCAGTGTATGATTATTTTAGAAAAAGATCAGATCATGTCAGGAGTGTTCAGTTCTAATCTTATATTGGACAAAACAACAATTACCCCTTAGGTTCTTCATCAGTAAAATGACATTAACTTACATTTCCCCATTTTAGTGAACTAAATTATAGATTCAAAGCTCTCAGAAATTCAAACAACTATGCAAATGACACATCTCTTCCTTGATATTTCAATATCTATATTGAGATCTCCACCTTAACCTTTATGAAAGATTCCATTTAAAACCATATAGTTTTACCCTCTGCAGTCCTTTTTCAATTCTCTTGTATCCGACTGGAAAGGGAAAGATTACTCCTCAGGATTCTTATTCTAGTTAAAAATGGTTAAGCACTACAGATGTGGCATTTTTTTTTTCCTTTCAGCATAGAATTTGATGAATAAAGCAGAAAGCTGTGTGGGAGAAGTGTTTAACTCTATGTTCAATTGATCATCTTTTACGAAAGTTTGTGAATGTAAGTTAAGGAGAGGGAGAAAAAAAGTTAACATCAACTTTCTGAACACCTACACTTTTTAAAAGAAATAAGAATCATAACAATAGGTAAATCCAGTTTTCTTAACTAGTGGGTGTGCACAAGACAAGACTATTTATAAGAAATATATTAACATATTAGTGGCTTATCCAAACTATCCTCATACTCCCAACTCCTAAGGTTGCTACATTCTAAAACTGGTAAATTAAAGCATCTTAAAATGACTTGCATTTATAAGAACTGTTAAAAATTTATACTGCTATTGAGCACTTCAGCTCCTGGAGATGGTGGACTAATATGTTGCAAGCCATTACAGTAGTGGATACATCTTTTTTTTTAAGATTTTTTAGAGCAGTTTTATTCACAACAAAATTGAGAGGAAGGTAAAAGATTTCCCATATACCCCTGTCCCATACATATATAGTCTCCCCATTATCAACATCTCCCAGACTGCTGCATTTTTTACCATGGATGAACCTACATAGATGCATCATAGTAACCCAAGGTCCACAGTTTCATTAGGCTCAGTCTTGCTGCTGTACATTCTACAGACTTGGGCAATTGTAGTACAGCATGTATCCACCGTTATAGTAACACACAGAGTATATTCACTGCCCTAAAAATCCTCTGTGTTCTGCCTATTCATCCTTCCTTTGTCCCTAAGGCCTAGCAATCAAGTGATCTTTTTACTGTCTCCATAGTTTTGCCTTTTCTATAATGTCATATAGTTGCAAATCATACATTATTTAGCATTTTCAGATTGACTTCTTTTACTTTCTATTATGCATTTAAGGTTCCTTTATGTCTTTTTTATGGCTTAATAGCTCATTTCTTTTTAGCTTTGAATAACATTGCATTGTCTAGATATACCAGTTTATTTATCCATTCACCTACTGAAAGACATCTTTGTTACTTCCAAGTTTTGGCAAATATGAAGAAAGTTGCTATAAATATCCATATGCAGGTTTTTGTGTAGACATAAGTTTTCAACTCCTTTAAGTAAATACCAAAGATCATATGGTAAGAGTACGTTTAAGTTTGTAAGAAACCACCAAACTGTCTTCCAAAGTGCTGGTCCATTTTGTTTTCACATCAGCAATGATGAGAGTTCCTGTTGTCCACATCTTTGTCAGCTTTCAATGTTGTCAGTGTTCCAGAATTTGGCCATTCTAATACCTATTTAGTAGTATCTCATTGATGTTTCAATATGCATTTCCCTCATGACATACAATGTGGAACATCTTTTCATATGCTTATTTGCCATCTGTACATTTTTCTGGTGAGATGTCTGTTAAAGTCTTTTGCCCATTTTTTAATCAGGTCATTTATGTCCCTATTGTAGTGTTCTGAGTTCTTTATATACATTGGATAACAGTTCTTTATCAGATGTGTCTTCTGCAAATATTTTATTTCAGCCTGTGGCTTTTCTTCTAACTCTCTTGACATTTTCTTTCACAGAGCAGAAGTTTTCATTTTAATGAAGTCCAAATTAGCATATATTTCTCTGTGGATCATGTCTTTGGTGTTGTATCTAAAAAGTCATCACCAAACCCAAGGTCATCTAGATTTTCTAACATTTTAACTTCTAGGAGTATTATAGTTTTGCATTTTACAATTAGCTATTTTGGGTTAATTTTTGGAAGGGTGTGAAGTCTGTGTCCAGATTCACTTTTTGTATGTTGGTATCCAGTTGTTCCAGCAGCATTTGTTAAAAAGACTATCTTTTCTCCATTTCATTGCCTTTCCTTCTTTGTCAAAGACCCGTTGACTAAGTGGGTCTGTTTCTGGGCACACTATTTTTTTTTTTTTTTTTTTTTTAATTACCAATACCACACAGTCCTGTTTACTATAGTTTTTTTCTTTTTTGCAGTACGTGGGCCTCTCACTGTTGTGGCCTTTCCCACTGCGGAGCACAGGATCCGGATGTGCAGGCTCAGCGGCCATGGCTCACTGGCCCAGCTGCTCCGCGGCATGTGGGATCCTCCCGGACCAGGGCACGAACACGTGTCCCCTGCATCGGCAGGTGGACTCTCAACCACTATGCCACCAGGGAAGCCGTACTATAGCTTTATAGTAATTCTTGATGTGAAGTAATATCAATCCTCCAACATTATTCTTCTCCTTCAGTATGGTTAGATATTCTCTGTTAGATCAATTAATAATATGAAAATTTTAAAACTAGAAATATTTTTTATTGTACCTTTATTTATTCCTTCTTTGATGTTCTTCCTTTCTTTATGTAGATCCTCCATATTTTATGTAGATCCTGGGCTATTTTATTTCCTTCTCTCTGAAAAACTTCTGATATTTCTCGCCAGGCAGAATGACTGGCAGCAAATTCCCTCAATTTTTTGTTTGTCTGAAAATATTTTCTTTCTTTTTTACTTTTGAAGGATAATTTTGCAGGGTACAGGATTCTAGGTTGGAGGGTTTTTTCTATCAACACTTTAATATTTCATTCCACCGTCTTACTTGCCTGGTTTCTGAGGAGAAGTCAGATGTAATTCTTATCTTCCTCTATATGTAAGGTATTTGCCAACTGCAGCCACCCACAAGTTGGGAAGTATAGCAAACGTCCAGCAGTCTCACAGAGCTGAGGACATAAAAATTAGAGTTCAAGTCCCACCAAGATGAAGTCCCCAGGGTAAACACCTTAGATTTTCAGTTGGAACTCCTGACTAATAATATAATATTAAGATAAGAAATTGGCAAAACAAGCTGGACACCTGTATCCAATCAATTCAATCTTAGCTTGTACTGAAATTATCTTTCCCTAGCCTAAACTTAATTCTCATTAGAAAGATAACATCATGCAGAACCTCAAATCATCTCAAGAAATTTTTTAACAGACAACGGTTGGCATCAATCAAAATGTATTAAATCAACAAAAATCAAAAGAAAATAAAAGAAGGGATCAAGTAAACTTAGGGTAGGAACAATAGTCACTGAAAGAGAAAAGAAATGTGCAATATGGAAAAATCCACAGTGACAAAAATGGTTCTTTGAAAACTTAACAAATGTCTAAAAAGTCTTATAGAAGAAGAGAAAAAGGAGGAAATGGTGGAGGGAGGAGAGAAGGAGGAGGAGGAAGAGGAAGAAGTGAACTAGAAGAAGGTAGTGAAGGAGAAGAGACAGAGAGTGGGAGGAGGAAGGGAGAAGCAGAGAGAGGAGAAAAAACTAAAATCTACAGGTAACAAGAATGAAAAGGGGTCAGCATTATAGTCTCCAAGATATTAAAAATACATTAATGTATTTCAAATAACTGTATATCAAATTTTTTAATTAGAATTAAAATAGAAAAAAAATTGGAAAACATCACTAATTTTGAATATCATAACATTTATTAAGGAAATTGAACCTTTATTTTTCTAAAAAGAGAAAAATATTCCCAGAAATACAACTACAGGTCTCAATGGCTTCTCTGAGGAATCCTTGCAAATAGTTAAGAAAGTGATATACTAATCATGCACCAACATATATATTTTGTTAAAATTTATTTCTAGATATTTAAAGTTTTTTGTTCTTCTTTTAGATGGTATCTTTTAAGAATTTTATTCTATAGTTTATTCTGATCTCATAAGAAGAACTGAAAAGTGTTAATATTTTCTAGAAACATAGACAAATACCTTCTTTTTCTTAATAATGTAAGCAAATATTGCTTATATAAGACACAAAATGTATAAACTGTAAAGAAAAATATTGATACATTGAAGAGCAATGTATTTAAATACAATTTATTTAATGTCTAGAATAAAATTACAAGCCAGAAACCAGAAGATATTTGCAGTACATATATCTGACAAAGAATTTCGTTCAAAATTAAGAACTCCAGCAGAGAGAGATATGGGGGAGGGGGAGAGAGAGAGAGAGAGAGAGAATCTATTAGAAAAAAAGTGAAGAAAACAAGAACAGGCATAAAATAAGAAATTAAAAGGACAAAAGCCTTAAAAAAAAAAAGATGTTCCAAATCTGAGGCATCAGGAAAATGCAAATTAAAACTTCAATATGATACCATCACAAAAGCTACCAGAATAGCCAAATGTAAAATAAAATACAATTGCAAGTATTGTACCATTTAACTTTCTATCAAAAATACATGCAAGTTCCAGTTATCCCACATTCTTGCTAACATTTGGTGGTGTCAGTTTTTTAAATTTTAGCTATTCTGATGAGTGAGTGTTGGAAACATGTTTTTTATTTGTATTTCCTTGATGATTAATAAATTGAACACTTTTTCATGTGAAATAATCATATATCTTTCTGGCCATACTTTTTTTAATACTGTATTGTACCAATGATACACAAGCACCTTTATGCCAGTGAGAACAAATCATTAAAATGAAAAATAATAAGAAAAAAGAAATCCAGTGTCTGTTTGCCTTTTATCCCATGTATACACAGAAGTAAATATATGGTGATTTAAATAAATAAAATGACAAGAAGAGGTTAAATATCATAATTCTGTTTTTATTTAAGTAATAGATTTGAGACATAACTAAACAAAGTCTTTGTGTTATGGATTTGGACAATTAAAAATGTTATAAATGTCCTACCATTCTTTTATCCTTAAAATTTACCTAAGTTTAAACTTTATTTAAAATGTAAAGTTTATTCTTGAGTAAACTGTATGTCAATTTCATTTTTGAGAGTTGAAACTTAGTTCTTTACAGCTTGATGATGTCTGAGACACCACAACATCAAATTACTGGGTGATGTTAATATATCCACTACTGATCTCTTCTTATCTGTTCACTCAGAAAAGATCACTCACACTGCTTAAAAGCTGCTTATTTACACATATAGAGGAGAAAAAAAAATAGGATTCACAAGAAAATAAAGCAGAACAGAAATGTACAGAAAGTTACAGAAATTCTGTAACTTAAATGAGCAGCCCAAAGTAGTCCAAACAATAATCCTTCAAAAACAAAATATTTTTTTCCTTCTTTTTGATCATTGTTACTTAAGAATGACTTTGGATCATGTCTCTACCTGAAAATATCTTTAATGCCAAAGATTATGTTAATTCAATTGAAACAGCACTATCATTTTTATTTTTGGGGTTTCAAAGAGTTTTATAGCATCTACCCTCAATTTTCATTAGTAAACAACTATAGAAAATATGTGCTTAATTACAGCAGTTAGGTAACCAAACAACAACTTCCCTATAATCTCATTTACTATTAATTAAGGTATTCCCTGGAATAACATGACTATTTTTTATATTAACTAAGCAAATAATAATGAAGAAATATTATTAAAGGTAACTGATTCAGGCACTATCCCAATGAACTGATTACATGTGTATGTGTGTTTGTGTATGAAGTATACATACACTACTCATCTACTCATCAAATATATATTTAACAACAGCTGTAATAAATGCTGGGAACCATACAAACAAGTTTTCATTGACCTTAATGTTGAGGTAACCATAAAATCCAAAATGAATATGCCATATTGGTATCTCTGACATACCAACATTCCCTCAGCATCTGTACTTAACAGACAAGAAGTCGATTTGTGTACTTTTGGCCTCTTTTACTTACAAACTAAATCTAAGAGCTATCTAGATTTTTGTTATATAGTTCTAGACTAGTTAAGAGTGTGATAATCTATCCTTTACATATGCTATATAACTACAGAGAAGACACATAGAAAATCTGGTGGAATTTCTTAAATTTCAGATTATTTTCTCACAACCTGCTTTGGGTGATCTAGTATTACCTGTGGGATTAATTCTAGATTGTAAACTTCATGAAAATCTTATATTTTATTAGGCCTTATATCCTGATTTATCACAATGTAAGTGAATTGAAGGTTCTTTCTAAATGTGTTTTTGAAAAGGTGAAAGAATGATTCCTAAGTTCCTCTCTAACTGAAATTTTGACACTCAGAAAAGTTTAACCAGAAATATTCCTATCTATTTATCATAGGGTACAAATATTTAACACATTTTAATTCTTTTGATTTTTATTCATTAACAAAAGTAATGGGGAGAATTTTTCAAAATATACCAATTATAATTTTACCTCATATATCTTGATAATTTTTTAAATACTTTACTCACTCATCTTTCATTCAATAAGTATGATTCTGCTAAAAGATTATTGGAAGTTAGGATTACTGAAATATAAAGGATTCAGCTCTGTTCTTTGAGGATTGTATTTCCGAGCATATTTTTTACTGAATTATGCATATGATTCAATTCTCCTTTTCCTATTTTATAGGTAGAAAATTAAAAAGAATTAACCAGAAAACAACCAGCACAATTTTTCTCCTGGAAGTGAGAAAATCATTTTATGGTGGTTTTTTTGTGTGTGTGGTGTTATAAATACCATTCCATATACTAATCATGGAAAATTGTTAATTCCCTGAACTTGGAACTTCGAAACAGCCTCCCACCTAATTCAATTATCACTCAAAATGTAGTTCATAGAACATCTATTTCAGTATCACATAGTTTGTTAAAAATGAATATTCCTGGGCTTCAGCCCTGATAAATTAGAATCTTATACAACATATTAAAGACCAAGGTAGCACCAAAATTTAGGTTTCCTAACTTCTGGTACTATATTTTATACTTTCACTCTTCTTCCATTCCAAATAAAGTATCCATATTTTATGGCGCAAATTTTTTAACTTCTCAATTTTATTGTTTATCAATACAAAGGCATGGTATAGTGCAGAAAGGATCAAAATATTTCTGAATCTAAATAGGTTGATTGAACCTTTTTCACTTTCTTGGATTAAACATAACTTCATAATGTGGCAAGATTTGAGTCCAAGGGTATCTGAGCTACCCAAACTCAGCCCTTCTAAGATTTCTCTGCAATTTAACTTGAAATATTTTTAAATATCTAATTTCTTATCATTTTACTAACTTTCCCCTTTCCAGTTCATATCTAGGTCAAAATGAAAGCATTTAGTTGAATCATTTATATTGTAGAGCATTCTAGGTGTCAAAATTTCCTAATGAAATATTTCAGTATCACTGGGATAAAACTGATGAAAAAACACCAAGCAAAACATCTTCCTGAAGAAAAGAAAAACTCTTCTAGCAAACAAGAAACCAAAAGGGAATTACATTTAGAAACTGTCTTATCTTTGTAATTAACGTCAATTTAGAACTTTGATTTTCAAAAATATGGGATGATGATCATTGACAGCCTAATTAAATGTCAGATGGCAACTTTAAGAGCAAAAAATAAGTGTTTGAGAGATAAAGACTTTGCAGAGAAACACTGAAAACTCTGTAATTAGTAACTAAATTAATCAAAAACTCCAAGACTACAGTAATCTTTGCAATAGTATACAAAAAAATTAGAAAAAAACTGAAATGTATATTTAAATGATTAATGTAACACATATGTCTTCTCCTTAATTGAAAATTTATTTAACAAATAATTAAAATAATATTTTCTGCTCTGATCAGGTAATGTTCTTAATATATTAAACTATTCTGTTTCACATCATTTGTTCATGTTCTTTCCTGTGTTTTATCTTGATGTACAAATGTTTAAAGGAACAAAAATTTTGAAATCTTTTTGAAATATACCCCCAGTGAATATTTGTAACTCTTTTATAAATTTCTGTGTCCTAAGCGGATGAGGACTATAGAAGGTAAACTGGATGTATGTGAATTCTTCAGGGTTCAAAATGTATGGTGAATTCATAATGGAAATTATTCAGTAGGGCTGCACATAAAATTAATACAAAAATAAGTAGCTCAATATGTATTTATTGAGCCCTTCTAGTGCCTAAATTAAGAACTGAAACATAGAGGGTGTTCGATAAAGTTTTCTTCAACTGATTTAAACGTAACTCCTTATAAAGACCTTCATGTAAGTTACTACGGGAATACTTAAATCCAGTAACATTCCAAATAAATAAATAAATTTAGGCATGGTATTTTAAATGAGTAAGAAACTGAAGTTAGATGTTGCCAAAGATATTAGAGCTAAACAAGGAGTCAAACCCAAGTCTGTAGACTCTAAAGACCATCCACTATTTCACACTTTAATACACAAGGTATTTTGAAGAAAAATACTTAGAACTCCATCACACAAAAGGTCAAGCCCTAAATATCTAGAAAAAGTAACATCCAGAATAAATCCTTTCCTAGTTGATTCAGAAATTGCCATTCTAAATATTGTAAAACAATGACCATTACACACAGGTCAATTTCAGTATGCCAGATGTCAAATACTGCCTTCCTCTAATTGACCTTTTAACTTATCTTCTTTATTGACTCATAAAAGTACATTTCAAAGCTAGCTAATACCCAAAACTTAGAACCATTAGACTTCCAGTATCGATCCTGATATCTTTTTTTCACTAGATCTTTTCCTCCTGGTTTTGAAATCTTGCTTCAACATTCCTCAGCCCCCTACTAGATACTACACTGTTTTCTCATCTGACCTTCTCATTATCATTTCTGGATCAGCCCTATTCTCCAAGCTCATTATCTTCGCTTGTCTTGGGTGAGTCTTTCATACTCCAATTCTCCACAATCTAACTCCAGCCAAATTTTGTCTTTTGGCCACCTCCATGCCTGCTCTTTCCCCTCTTTAAAAGAGAAAGATGATACTGATATTACATCATCTATCTATGGCTATAGGTTCATATAGCTAATGTACTAATATAGTACTTAGCTACTTAAGTAATTTTGCAAGCACCTCTCTGGTTTTCAACATTTACCCAAGAACTATAAGCATTTAAGTTCAAGTTAAAAAATTTATTAAGTACTCTCTACATTTCTACATTCAAGGGTGTATCAAGGATAGACAATGCATATGATATGGTCCATCCAAGATTGTATTTTAATATGAATGGAGATAGATAGATAGACAGATATAGATAGATAGTAAGCATTATAAAATCTCATTGAAAGTTATATAATATCTCAAAACTGAAGAAAAAATAAGGTATTCTGGGAAAACCACTTTGAATAATTCTGTAGACAAATTTTAGAACCACCCTCAAAAAATTATATTTCCTTTTATCTATATTTAGTTCTTTCACTTTTCTTATAATATTCTTTAAACTTTCTGTCTGTATGCTATTATATTGGAAGCATTATATGAAAGATAACTCTTTAGTCTTGTTCAGTATTATATTTCTGGGGCTTAGAGTAGTGTCTAACAAATGTTAGATGCTCAAAAATTATTTATTGAATCCGTGACTGAATTGCAGGTATATACAATCCAGTCACTGATTCAATAAATAATTGGCACTTCTAGAATAACAACAGTTATTAGTAAATTATAGTGGAATCACTGCTGTTGAGATAGTTACTATCATAACATTCTTGATCTATAAAAATATTTATCAAATCCATTCAATGCATATACATTCCCATCAATTAGATCTCCTCAAACTCTCTTCACTGTCAGACAAATAAGGACCTTCATGCAATATTTCCTATATGTGGGTCATAATTAACGGTTGCAAACTGTATTGTTCAGTCACTGAAATTCACTGCACTGAATTAGTGCCTTAACAAAGATCCTGATTAATAAAGAAGAGGTATCAGAGAAAGGATAATCCAGTGGATTGTAGGACAGGAGTTTTTGTAGGCTCTAAACTGTTTATGTAAGCAACACAAAGATAGTATTTATTTACAAGAATTTCACTCATTTGATTCTGAGGGTTTTTTTTGGTACATTTTCTTTGAGAAAGACAATTTTGTCACTATCAATTATAAAATAGTATTTTGAAAATTGTTTCATTTTTCTTAGTTCATGAACTGTTAGCCTATCAACTGGAAATTATAAATTATCCCATTGCCAGTGACAATTTATTAGTTTCTCCAATACTGTAGTCATAGTATTATTTATTTTAATACAGAGTCCTGGAAATCAAAGAATATATTATCATTCTTCTTTATTCATATCTTTGATGAAGTTTGAGTCATGTAGTAGAAATTTATTATAATGGAAATCCTTACAATGTGTTTTTAATAAGAAATTGATGTGGGATCCACCAACACAGATTACTGAAGATCATTGGATTACTGAACTTGAAAATAGAAATAAATATTCAAAGACAGTACTTGAAAACAAATTTTGTGTGCTCAGTAGGTATTTTTCATAAATTTTCTCATGACTGATACTTCACAGGCTACATTCATTTAATTTAAGTGAGCTATATCTAGCTAAATAATAATAATATAATGTGTATATCTCCCAAAGTTAATTAACACATCAATGTTGTAGAGTTCACGCAAGGTATAGTATAAAAGTAGTATAAAATATGAACTAGAAACCAATATGGCATGAATTTTTTGTTTGTTTGTTTGTTTGTTTGCGGTACGCAGGCCTCTCACTGTTGTGGCCTCTCCCGTTGCAGAGCACAGCCTCCGGATGCGCAGACTCAGCGGCCGTGGCTCATGGGCCTGGCCGCTCTGCGGCATGTGGGATCCTCCCGGACTGGGGAACGAACCCGTGTCCCCTGCATCGGCAGGAGGACTCTCAACCACTGCGCCACCAAGGAAGCCCCAATGGCATGAGTTTTTGCGGTTGCTTTTTTCATTTTCCTTTGGAAATATTGGCATACATGTTTCAAAACCTTCTCCTTTTCGTTATGACTTTTGTTTATTTTGTCTTGTTACAGAAATATAGCTTATTTCTTAAATTTTAATTGTATCAGAGTTTTAGAATATGTGTGTGTGTGCACGTGTGTGTGTATACAGAGAGACAGCAGACACTCATATTTTTACTAATTAAGTTTTTGTTTCCTTTTCAAGGCATTTTCTAGTGTTTTTATATAATTAACACTATGAGAAATACTATCTTTCTACTTTTAACAATTAGGAGTATCCTGAGCAGACTTGAAATTCTTCCTTCGTTTGTTTATTTAACAAATACTAAGGAAATGTTGCTATGGAACACAGTTCCTGTTCAGTTTGTAAGGAAGGAGATTTAACACAAATTTTATACCAATGTTTTTCATTACAATTGTGCTAAGTACCATAAAGGAAAACTATGTATTGTATAATAAGGGAATAGAACCATTTTAGGGGGTAGGGAGCCAGAAAGTTTTCCCTGAGCTCAGTCCTGAAGAATTTACAGGAGTGAGACTAATCAAAACCGAGGATAAAAGTTTTCCAAGCAGAAGAACCAGCAGACCAGCAGGCATGTGTAGGTAGAACATGAGGTGACAAAATTCTTGGCTTGCACATGGAACTAAATTAAGTATAGGTTGTCAAGAGTATAATAATTAATTGGAGGACAAATTCAAAACAAAATTTTAGATGTAATAGATTCCATTTATCCAGTATTGTAATTCTCACAATATATTAAAAGCCTAGGAAGTCACTGGAATATTTTAAGCAAAGGAGTGACAACTCAGGTTGGCAGCACCTAATCCAAAACTAACCTGACAAGCCTACACACGGCTGCTGCTTCTTTTCTGCCTTCCAAATTTTACAGTTATTTCTTGTGGAGAATTGAGAATCACACAGGGAACAGAATTCTTGGAAGCATAGTTCCATTTTAGCTAAATTAACATAGTACAAAATCACCACATTATTCATGATTAACGTGTGCATATTTTTGATTCTCATACTGACAATCTTCTAAGTTAAAAAAAATAATGCATTCATTTTAGTCTTAAGAGCTATGCAATATGTAAAGATAATTGAATAGGTTGAATAGAAATAGGGAGACTGTAATTTATTATATTTTCTTAATTGCTTTGAGAAAATATTATAGTATAAACAGAATAACTTGATTATTGTAATCAGTATTATTCACAAGAATAAAATCTGCATGACTCATCAATTACTACTGCCTTGAATGTGAACCAAGATTTTTAAAAATTATACAATACACTACTTTCTATATTTTTGTTTAGTAAGATGATACACATTGTTTTTAATAAAGAGAAAAATAAATCTTTCACAACTACACATTTCAAAATTTGTGTGATGCATTTCATGTTTTAGATTAACATGTTTTAGTTAACAAATTAAGCTCAGAGCTATTAGGTACTTGGCTGAGGTCAACTACTGGATATATGATTGTAGTGAAATTAGATTCAGTTCTATCTTTTGACTCTAATTACAATGCTGTTTTAACTACAACACACACATGTGCATGAAACACATTTAAACATGTTTATATGCCTTGTGATTCAAGGTTAAAAATTAAGTCCATAAATTTATACTTTCCTTCCAAAGACACTATAAAGATGATAGTAAAATGATTTTAAAGCTATAAACCCACATCAGGGAAAGATCAACAAAAGATGAAAGATTTCAAGTATTTTCTGGAAAATGAGTATGGATGGAGGTGCAGTGGCTAAAGCGAAAGTTGCACAAATTGGAATGAGTAGAGGGAAGTTATAAGCCAGGAAAGAACCACTCTCCTAATAAGAATTTTGGAAAGATTCTAGGACAGGATAGGATGCAAGCATACGATGTGGGACTAAAATTGGAGAATTAATTGCAATAGTATTCAAAAGTCTCTTGCCTACAAGCTCTGTACCTATACCGCAACCAATGATCACTATCAACTGTAGAAGGAAACAACCAGTGTCTAAGCATTCATCTTGGGCAAACAAAAAGATAATTATTTTCAAAATAAATTCAGTGAATTACCTGAGGAAAAATAGAGCAGTCCATGTCAGTGTGTTTCAAAGAAAAGTATTCATAAGTGTGTTCTTTTGGGAAATGCCAACATAGTGGTTCGTTCATTGTTCACTTGCCCTAATCCAATCTTTGCAGGTAGATAAGCCTTCCCATGTACACTAAGTGCATTGTAATTCTTCCCATTGATTCATTTTGAATAGGTATAGAAGTCATTTATCAACAGATATCTGATATGGTCTGAAGGAAAGAAATGATAAAGGTAACAAATGTGAAAAATAATCTACAAAAAACAGAAAATCCTAGGAACATGTGAAAGTTTAAATATCTTAAAATTTCACTCTGGATAGAGCATCAAAAAGAGCATATAAAACAAGAACAGGCTCATGCGAAAAATAAAAAGAAACAAAGAATTTTAAAACATCTTAGAAATTCATATAATATTTTAAATTAAACATTACATCCAAAATAGTGCTCAAATCAAAAGTTGTGCAGCTCAATGATTTTAACAAAGTGAATACATCCCTGTGATAAGACAAATATCAAGAGATAGAATATTATCAGTATCACAGAAGCTCCTGTCATTCTCACCACCAAATTGCTTTACAAAAAGCTTCTAATAATTTACATTCTCAGTAGCAGTTGCTCCATATCCTTGTCAACAGTTGGTGTCAGCCTTTCCATTTTTGCAGTCATAATGGGTATATAGTAATATTATACTGGGATTTAATTTACATCTCCTTAATGACTAATGAATTTAGCATTAGTCAATATGTTTCTTGGTAATTTCAATGGCCTCAATTGTAAAGTAAATTTGTAAGTTTTACTCTTTCAATGACGTCTTTGGAGGAACAAAATCTCTTGATGTTTAACATTGATCAACTTACCAATTTTCTCCTATTTGTACTTTTTGTGTGCTCTTAAAAAAAAATCTTTATGTTTCCTAATGTCATTAAGATATTTTTGTTTTCTTGTAGACACATTACAATTTTACTTGTCACATTTTGATCTGCAATACAATATCATAAAGTCAAGATTTTTTTCACATGAATATTCAATATTTTCAGCAACAGTTATTGGTAAATGAAACATATCTTTTTTCAATCACACTCCAGGGCTACTACTGTCATAAATCAAATGACCATATTCGCATCGGTCTCTTTTTGGACTCTCATTTCTAATTTACTGGTCTGCTCTTATGTTGTTATCACACTGTATTCATTACTGTGGCTTTATACTAGGTATATCAATACACCAGGTATGTTCTTCAAGATTGACTTGGCTATTCTGATTTTACAACTTTAAAACAAAATTTCCAGAATACTTTTTTAAATTAGCAGAAGGTTTGGAAGACAAAAGCAAGAAAATATGCCAGAATGTAGGATTTAAAAATAAAGACCAAAAAGTAAGAAAAATAAGAGATGTAGGATACCAAATCAGGTGGCACAAATTCTGAAAATAGAAGTTCCTTGAAAAACACAGAGAGAGAAACTTGGTAATTAGACAAATTTTTTAGAACAATTAATGGCTTTTTTTTTTTTTTTTTTTTGCGGTACGCGGGCCTCTCACTGTTGTGGCCCCTCCTGTTGCGGAGCACAGGCTCCGGACGCGCAAGCCCAGCGGCCATGGCTCACGGGCCTAGCTGCTCCGCGGCATGTGGGATTCTCCCGGACCAGGGCACGAACCCGCGTCCCCCGCATCGGCAGGTGGACTCTGAACCACTGCGCCACCAGGGGAGCCTTTTAATGGCATTTTTAATGGAAATCCTAAGGAGCCCTGCTTTCACCTCAAACCGCACTCCCTCCTTTAGCACTATCAGTAAATACCAGCACAACCATTGCTCAGAATTGGTGTTCTAAATGCCTAAGATTGCAAACTTTTAAAAAAAAAATGTGATAGCTCATTCTCCAGCAGGTTAAGGTAGGAGATATAACAACATGGTATTTGATTTGATTAAGGTATATTTTTATTTAAATACAAGCATTTCAGCAATTTAAAAAATCAGGGTTTTCAAGTTTTACAGTATTTTAACAAACAAGATTTCATTTCATTTAATGACTGTGTCTCTTATAAAGTATTAAATTGTTCTCCTAAAATATATAGATACTACAAAGAAACAAGTTGCTAAAACGTACATTCAGAATGTTCAAGAAAAGAAGAAACTCAATAGGTAAACACTGCTCGAATTCAAATTACAGTATCTTATGCAATTAAAACTAAATCAACTTAACTGTAGTAAACAAAAATTATCTTTTAACAATTTTTTTTATGGTTTGTCTTTCTATCTTTCTCTTTATAGTAAACCTAATATGGCATGGATAATGCTTTTTAAAAATCTGTTTGAAAGTTCAAACTAATTTCCACATAATTGTGTTAGAGGATTAATGAATCTGTGAAATTTTTCAAGGTTCGTTGAGGTGCTCTTAGTAAAGCCATGGAGCTTTACTTTTGAATTATGCCCTTGTCAAGGAGTCTGGACTATTTGATTCAGTGTGTGATTACAACAGTTTTTCAATTAATGTGTACTAGTTTCATGACATAACTCTAGCCCGTGTTAACACTTCAACCTCATTAAGATATAATGTTATATAAGTAACTATTGTTAGCCCTAATATTAATTCTCTGACCTCAAGTAATTGAACGTAACAGCAGTGGCACAGAAAGAATTACTGATTTAATTTAGGTCATTTCTCAGTGAATGTTTTAAGCTAGGTATAATGTAAACTACCATGAACTGACCTAGGATATGTACAAATAATATTATATTTAAATAAGAAATCATTCATTTGGAAAACATTGATATTATAGTTGTTCAAATTACAGCGACAATGCTAAATGTGCTTGTTCACAATTACTGCCACGAAACTTTATACTCAGACTGCTTTAAGTATGCAACCTTTGAGGTTAGAACTTGGAATTCATCCTGCTTGCTCTTATCAACTAATGTAATGATTACAGATCTTATAGAGAGAATATGGAGAAAAGAAAGAAGGAAGGAAGGAAGAAGGAAGAAAGGTACGCTGAGGAGGGAAGAAGAGAGAGAAAGACATATTCTAACAAGCTCATGCAAATTTTAAGAGATATTTATGTTTTGGACAGAATATAAGTACACCATACATTTGACGTTGGGGTAGGAGAGCAGGCAGTGTAGGGAGATATGGATGAAAAAAGAAACCGAATATTTATTGAGAATTCATTATAAGTCAATCATTGCACAAAATTTTTAAATAGCTAGAGCCGACTCCTGCCCTTGTCAGTTTGGGGAGGGCGGTGGGGGGATGGCAGACATACAAAGCAGGCTTGGCCAATCAGTGTTTTAGTTCCCAAGCCTAAGCTTGGTTTGATATGAGCTCATGACTTAAGTCCAAGGAATTAGTCTAACTTTTAACTGACCTACCAAAAAATATGTTATTTCTAATCCTGGTGAACTCAAAAATTAAGCAGGTGCTGTTAGTTATTGTCTAACAAAAAGAGAGCTTGCCAGAAAGTTGAGGCCAGTGGATGAAATTAAGTTAATACAGGGAGAGAACCAATATTTAACTATAGCATTTGAACTCCTAGATTGAGTAGTACGTAAAGTTTGACCACTAATAAATAAACCACTAATAAATAAATTTTTTATATTTTTGCTTGAGTCTATTTGGGGTGGATTTTCTGTAAATGACAACTCTAAAAGTCCTCATTAGTTGAGAGACAAATTTAGGATTGAAACCCAATTTTTTGTACTATCTCCCTGTCTACTTGCTACAATTATCCATGATAAGTAGCTTTCATGCAGACTAAATAAACCTAATTATTGTAAATTGAATTAAAAGCAGGTAAACATTTCCAGTAAAAATGTTAAAATGCTTTCATTCAGTAAATATCACAGACGAAGGTCAGGGAGACATTTCACAATAAATAGAAATCATGGTTCATGTTTTATGCCATTTAAAAGGACATAAAATTCAAGATAATATATTATCCAAGATAATATGAAATATATGATATGCTAAAGATTAACCTTAGTTTCTAAGGGAAAAATAAAACCAAATATATTCATCAGGATTTTGCTAATTGCTTTTGTTTCTGTTTTTAACTACCTGAAAACATCTATTGGAATTAAATGAAGTCCCCTTGTTTTATTGCAGTTATTACTGACTAAGTAAAAGTTAATGAGAAAATATTACGTTAATTGAATGGTACTGCATTTCAATCAATAAGAAAACATTTATTAATATAATATTCATTCTCTCATTGTTATGTGCATGATTTGAAAATACTGGCCATAATAAGTATAAATCGGGCTGAACAGACAAAATAAATCTGCATGATTTAACAGACAGCACTTCAGAGAAATCTGTAATACATAGTCATACTTATGGATTCACTCTATCCATTAAACATCCTGCACAACCATATAGACAGCCTGGTAAACATATGCATATGCAAATGCTAGATTGCACAACAATCTAAAACAGCAGCGTAAAAGATTTTGGGGTGTCATGCTTCCCCTGATATGAGGTTCCACTCAGCTTTCAAGAAAAACTTAGTACTCACTCTACTTACTTGCATTAGCTCTTAAAAGGGGTCTAAACCATCTTGCCTGAAGAACAGAAATTAAGTCCAAGGATAGAGCAAACAGCTGACCATCAAATCAAAAACTGATATAACAAGTCTTTTTCTGTCCCAGGCATTGTCATATTAAAAGTAATAGGGCAGGGAAGGGCCATTGAGGTATAAACCAAAGATGTTTGTAATAGGGAATCTATTGAGTCTGAGCTGTTTGGAACTCAGGGCTGACAGATGAAGAAAGAGAAGCAATCCAAGTCAATTCATGGATGTGTAAGTGCCACTGTTTTGGAGAAACTCAAGAGACCTACGGAATGACACAAAAGACATCACCTCTTGACAAAGACATTTATGGGGGCCGCTACCCAATGACAACTAAAGCAGTATGGACTTCAGCTTAAGTAAAGAAGAAGCTAAAATTGTAGAGTCTTCCCTAGGTTCATAGATAGGTGTTAGGAGGTCTCTAGTCCTTCTGAAATTATATGCCAAAAATTACATGTGTGTGTATGCATTTTCCTGGGCCAAAATTAAATTCTTAAAAGGGTCTATGACCAGCAACAAATTTAAATCCCACTAACTCAAAGCCTAGTTCCAAACTCAAATGGGTAATAAAGGGAGAGCTGCTAATTACCTGAGTAGCAGACTTTTGCCTAGTTCCCAGAGAAAGAATGGAATAGCCTTTGTACCTATGGCTGCTTACTGAGATATTACTGAGATACTCCCTAGCAAGAATTCAAAACAAAACAAAACCAAAAAAGATTATAGAAATGCTTTAACAGATTGCAATAATTTAAAATGTCACATCTAGATATTATGCTTAGAAAATGAAAACTTTTATTTTTTTTTAAATGTTACATGTTTATCTGTGTCACTCATGAGGTTTAGCATATAGAAACCTTTCTCTCGCAAAGTGCCAAAGCCTCAGCCACGTGCAGTTACATCGAACCAATACAGACTCTCACCTTTGCCAGTTCCTCAGTCATGTGCTTTGTTCTCAGGCCCTGCTGGGGCCCATTACTGTAATTTGTACAGCTTGCCACTAGTATAGTCTTCACCTCAATAGGGGACTGGGGAAATTGTTCTCATTTTCATTCCTGGGTCTTCACCATTTAATCTATCACCTCTTACCACATCTTTTATAGAAAAGAAAACACTTACTTGCTACCTCTGTCCCAAATCCTTCATTCCCAGTGGGCAACTTCTCTTTCTTGTACCTCAATTACTGCTGCTATTGAAAGATGCATCAAAATCCTTTTCCTGCAGAAATTGGGCACAATATTTGGTATTATTCACTGGTCCTATTTGGCATCATTGACTGGTATAATTTCACAATTCCACTTAATTAAAGACCACGTAGGCACATTGAAACCCTAGCAATGAGAGGGTGCCCGTTGGGAAAGAATAGCAAGTACTAAATATAAACTTGTTGAATAAATGAATGAATGGATGAATGACTATTTGTGAAAAACAAATGAAATAACATATAGGAGACTGAAAATGAAATACTTTCATGATATTCTATTATTATAATCCTTTCCTGTGTTATTCTATTCTATTATTATAATCCTTTCCTGTGTTATTCACCTATGAAGAATTCTTCCCCTGTGATAAAAGGATTATAATAAAAAAAATGCCATAGAAGGGTTTCATTTTCAGCCTCCTATATATTACTTCATTTACTTTTCACAAATATTTTCTTATTCATTAATTATTTCATTCAACAAATTTATATTGAGTGCTTACCATGTGCCAAACATTGCTCTGGGCCTGAGAAATAAAATAGTAAAGTTAGACAAAGTTCTAGCCCTCATGCTGCTTAAATTCTAGAATGCACTAAAAGAAAATAGACATATTAATTATATACAGTGAAGTTTCTAGGAATAAACAGGGTAAAGGGATTTATAATGGACAGGTGTAGCAAGAGGAGCTATTTTTAATGGAATGGTTAAGGAATACTGCATTGAGAAGGACATGTTTGATGCAAGCTGTGAAAGAAGTGAAGGAGTGAGTCTTGTAACAAGAAAGGTTAAAGCCAAGGCCCTGAGGCAGAAACCATCTGTGCCTATTCAGGGATCATCTACTATTCTAGTAGTTTTCATGTTTTTCACCAAGAATGAAAGTGAGACATAGAAATTTTATGATCTTGCTGAAGACCACACATTTTGTGGATGAGACATGTAGAGCTAGAGCTACAGCTCACAAATATGTACCACTCACCCAGAATCATCCTTAAAAGCTGCACGATTCAGAGAAGGCTGCCTACTGAGGATTTGTGAAGGAAACTTGGTCACTGACACAAATGGATAAATGTAGACTAGGGACACACTCTCTCTCCAATGTCTCTTTAAAGGGAAGGGATTTATTTTATTCATCTCTGTATGCTCAGCCAATAGTATAATGCCTAGTACAAAGTAGTTAAAGTCATGATTACATTTAACTCTGAGATTTGGAGTTTGGGGTCCTGAGCACAAGGCTATATCACTTAATAATGATGTGCCTTTGGCACATCACATTATTCTAAGCCTTTATTGCCTTCATTTTTATAAAGGAGAGTATAAAACCTTATACTGGTGGTGTATTAATTAAATGATAAATTATATGTGAGAAGTATTCATTAAGTATTATATTAAGGATTTTATAGAACTGTGTGTGTGTGTGTGTGTGTGTGTGTGTGTGTGTGTGTATATATATATATAATTATGTGTATATATTATTTTCACAGATGGCTGTGCCTAAGAGCAAGGAACATACTCATATTGTCAATGCTGAAGTGCAGTCCCAGGACATGAGCAAGGTGAATGTATATCCTCAAAAGCCAAGATTTTAAAGCACTTGAGGATAAATGCAAGCTATGTCTTTGGGAATATTAAAGAATTCTCCTATCAAATATATAAGGTAACATCACGGTAAAGAATAACAGAGAGGATAATAAAAAAACAAAAGGATCAGAAGGTTGATAATGCTGAAATAAGCCATGAATGTATCTAAGGCTAGACAGTCCTATGTCAATTACCTTTAAAGTGGGTTATTTTAATAGATCATCTGTTACATGCTTGGGTTATCCTGGGTTGAAATATCAGAGTGAGCATGGGCACTTAGAAAGGCAATATGATTCTATTTGTCACTGTTTACACACTTCAAAGTTTCTAAGACACTAGATCGTAAATGTTCTCACCAAAGAAAAAGAAATAATAATTAGGTAACATGATGGAGTTGTTAACTAAAGCTACTGTGGTAAACATATTGCAATATATCAAATCAACCTGTTATACACCTTAAATTTACACAATGTTATATGTCAATTGTATCTCAATTTTGGAAAAAGAAATTTTTTTTAAAAAATGGTTGCAGTGTCATATAACCATGGAAACTTATAATTTTTAACATATTGTAGAAGTCCAATAGAAAACTGTGAAACTGGGCTTCCCTGGTGATGCAGTGGTTAAGAATCCACCTGCCAATGCTGGGGCGGGGGACAAGGGTTCGAGCCCTGGTCCGAGAAGATCCCACATCAAGCAGAGCAACTAAGCCCGAGCACCACAACTACTGAGCTTGCACCCTAGAGCCCTCGAGCCACAACTACTGAGCCTGCGCTCTAGAGCCCATGTGCTGCAACAACTGAAGCCCGTGTGCCTAGAACCCATGCTCCACAACAAGAGAGGCCACCGCAATGAGAAGCCCGTGCACCACAATGAAGAGTAGCCCCCGCTCACCACAGCTAGAGAAAGCCGGCGGGCAGCATCGAAGACCCAGTGCAGCCAAAAAAAAAAGAAAGAAATCTGTGAAACCAATTCCACAGAAAAGAGTAGTCTTACTTGGGTGGGTTCGCCTGAGGAAACCTGCCTGGCTGAAGCACTGCAGTAAGAATTAGAATAGCCTGGAATTACACCCTACTTTCAAGTTAACAAGTTAGCCTGCTACAGTTTTATGGATGCTGAGTCAGAGACAGAGGACTGTTTTACTCATGACATAGCAGGTATTTTAAATGTAATGTATGCTATGGCTCTGCTTGTCCCCAAGTCCCATTGATATTTTATGGAACAGCCCTGGTGGATGCAGGTAGTTTATGTCAATGAGGAACCCTGAGGAACTCGAACCTAGAAAATTCCAATCTTTTAATGAGGGCTGCTAGAAAACCTGCCCTACCTTTGCCCAGAGGGAGACATTATTATCCTGGAAAACAAACAAATCTACCTCTGTCCCAGAAGAAGATACAGTCTCTATCTTTCAAGGCTGTTTGCTACACAAATATTCTTGAGAAGATAGCCTGGAACAAAATCTGTCAAGGCCTCTAAGAAGATATATGGAAATGTGAGAGACCCATGAAGAATTGTCTCCAACAGGTAAACTAAAAAAAAAATTATGCAAGCAGATCAAGGGTTTTGAAGGGTAGGCCTAAATAATGATCTAAAACAAGTAAAGTTTTTAAGCTGAGAGTCAGCAGAAGAAGGGGAAGAATATTTTATTTTAGTATTATGTTAATAGGTAGATCAGTTAGAAAACATAAAATATGAAATGATGAGGGTCTGTAACTAAATAATGTCAGTGAGAATTAAAGTTCATTGGAAAATTCAATGAAAATTATGCAGTATTACTAATAGGACATAATGACTTATTGTGGGAAATGAAAAAAATATATATTTTTAAATGACATCATTTCTACATATAAAATTTAATATATGAAAAATGGGCATCTTAAGTACATTTAAAAAGAAGTATATTTTGAAAGATATTAGGGCAATTGGTTAGCTATTTGAAAAAAAAGTCATCATAGATTTGTATTTTACATTGTTCCCCAAAATAAGTTGTAGGTAATTGAAAAAAAACATTGAATTTGAAGAAACAAACACATGAAATAGACATATTAGAAGAAAATATTAGAGTATATGTTTTCTCCATAATTACATAAATAAGTAACAAAACCAGAAAACAAATATTTATGTTATTGTGGAGAAAATCTTCCTAAATACACAAACAAATGCAGATTTCATAAAGGTAAGCATCTTATAACACTTTACCTTTATTTATAATCATGCCACTTTGAGGCTATTTTTGGCATTTTACTCTATTTGACATATATTTTCAACCATATAAAATATTATTAGTTTTGTCTTAAAGTCAAAAGGAAGTTGTATTTACTCATGTATTTACCTTTTCCAGGGCTATTCTTCCTTTCCTGAATTTTCTTACTCCTATCTGTGTACCTCTTAGATTTTTGTGTAAAACAGACAACCTCAAATTATAGTGGCTGACTTGAAACAATTGTTCTATTGGGCTCAAGTTTCTATGTATCAGCCTGATTGTGGCCTGGCTTAGCTGACAGCTAAGTTCTCTCACGCTTCTGTGGTCAGTTGCAGGTCAACTAATTGCAGGATGATCTAGAATGGCCTGCCTCACATGTCAGGTAGCTGGTAAGCTCATTGGTCTAGGATTTATTTCCATGGGGACTTCATTCCATGTGGTATTTCATCCTCCACTAGATTGGCCCACCATTTTTCACATGCTGGCTTCACAGTTCCAAAGAGTGGCTAGAGCAATTTATAGTTTTCAAGCCTCTGTTTCATGTTTGCCAATTTCCAATGGCCAAAGCAGTATATCTGTGTATTAGTTTGCTAGGGCTGCTATAACAAAGTACCACAGACTGGCTAGCTTAAAAAACAGAAATTTATTCTCTCACAGTTCTAGAGGCTGGAAGTCTAAAATCAAGATGTTGACAGGGTTTGTTCTTTCTGTAGGCTTTGACTGAAGAATCTGTTTTAGACCACTCTCCTTGGCTTGTAAAGGTCTATCTTCTCCCCTTGTCTCTCCACATTGTCTTCCCTCTATATATGTCTCTGTGTCCAAATTTCCCTTTATTTAAGGAAACTAGTTATATTGGATTAGGAGCCACCTAATGACCTCACTTTAACTTGACTACCTACATAAAAATCTTATCTCAAAATAAGGTCACATTCTGAGGTACTGGTGGTTAGGACATCAACATATGAATTAGGAGGGGTTACCTAATTCAATCCATACAACCTAGCAAACAGATTCAATTGGTGATACAAGTGACCCAGATCTTAATGGGAGGACCTACAATGACAAATCGCAAGGAAGGGGGTGGAGGAAGGGGTGCTTATGTTGGCCACTTTTACAATCTACAAGCATCTAAAATCATCTTATTTTTTCCTGGAAAATACTTTCAGTATTTACTTTAGTGAAAGACTATTATTACTACTTTTCCCTCATTTTTTTGTGTTTCTGAAAATGTCTTTATTTCACTACATCTCTGAAGTTGATTTTCAGTGAGTATAGAATTCCAATTTGCCAGTTCTTTTAGCACCTTACGATGTCATTGTGCTGTCTGGCTTCCATGGTTTTGGATCAAAAAGTGGCAATTAATTTTATCATTTGTTCCATGAAGGTAATGTGTTTTTAATCTATGATTTATTTTATAATTTGTGCTTTGGCTTTGGTTTTTTATCAATTTACTTCTGAATAGTGCATAGATAGAATATGGGCAGATCACCATGACTTCTAGCTAGATCTCTTGTTTTGTGCTGGAATATTTCTATATTTCTCTTATTGTTAGGGCATTACCAGAGAAGGAATCTCAGCTGAAAGTCTAGGTTGCCTTATCAGGGCTCCTACTACTTGGTAAGTCCTGAGATCCAATTTTTGTCTCTCCAGCTAAATTAATTTCTTGTATTCTTTGCTTAACTTTTTATTCTTTAATTAACTATGTTCTGCTTGGATTCTCAATAACTTGCCCTGGGAATATACAGTTAAGAATCAGCAAATGCCTCAAAGAGAAGTTGCAGGAAAAATAGCACTGTACTTTTCTAGAGTTTTCTCTTCTCCAAGATTCTGACTCTTCAAGTCATGGTTGCTTTGGCAGCCTTGAACTCTCATTTTTACCTGTAAAGCCCTGAGAGGCTGCCATAGGCTCTAGGATGCTGTATTCTGTTTGGCATTTATGTTTACTGTAGAGAATAAGCAAAATGCTCCAAAAGGAAATAGAGATCTCACCTCAATGTGTTTCCTTCTCTGACGAAACTGTACCCATCAAGATCTGGCTGCCTTGATTGTTCTCTGGTGTCTGCAAACAGATTTTTAAAATATTATTTAAATATAGCTTTTACAGTTGCTGTCATTAGAACAGTGAGTCTGATATACTCTTTTTTGTCATAGCCAGAAGCAGAAGTTCCCATAACATTTAAAGGTGAACCAATGTTTGGGTGTGCACACACACATATGCGCATGGGCGTGTGCACACACAGGCACACACACAGCCCCCACATGACTTAGTTATGGACCATATGATTTCAAGAATAGACTTCCAGGCAAATTAGCTCAAGTTTAGATGGATACATGGGACACTTATGGAACCTAATTTCTAAATGTACAATGTAAAGCTGAGAATGTCATATAAAAAGCAGCTATTTTTGAGATTGAATGGTCTACTTTTTAAATACTTTTTGCTCTTTCAGTGAATTTGCTTCGTTCTAATTTTTTATGAGAGCCATCTAATTTACTTGGCCAAAAGTTGGAGGCAAATCCCAAGTCCACTGACCTTATAGCCCCAAGGCCTATCTCCAACTGGATGATTTGATGTTTATACCTATTTTTAACAGAGAGCATTTGGACTTCCCTGGTGGCACAGTGGTTTAGAATTCGCCTGCTAATGCAGGGGACACGTGTTCGAGCCCTGGTCCAGGAAGATCCCACGTGCCACGGAGCAACTAAGCCCGTGCACCACAACTACTGAGCCTGCACTGTACAGCCCAGGAGCCACAACTACTGAGCCCTTGAGCTGCAACTACTGAATCCCATGCGCCTAGAGCCCAAGCTCCGCAACAAGAGAAGCTACCTCACTGCAACGAAAGAGTAGCCCCTGCTCGCCACAACTAGAGAAAGCCCACACTCAGCAGTGAAGATCCAACACAGCCAAAAATGAATAAATTAATTTTTTTAAAAAAGAGAGATCATTCTCAGTGTTGCCAAATATAGGAAACAAGCACGCTCTCACACTGATTTCATCAGAACCCATATACTCTTCATTGTCTCCTTATTTCTTATGGATACACTGTATGTGCTCCTGGCCATGACCAGTCCCTCCATCCCCTCTCACTTATTTGAGGAAAATACTTCAGCAATTGTCTTCTTTCTCTCCTACACGATCAATTTTCCCTCTCCATTGGATCATTTCCATTAGAATATAAACTCTGTTATGGTTTCTCCCATCTCAAGAATAAGTATGCAAATAGGGGGAAAAAATTAAAACTTTATTATTTTACTTTTCTCTCTAGATATTGCCTTTATTTATCACACGCTTTTTGCAGCAATATTTCTTGAATGCATTGTTTATACATGTATTCTCTCATGTTTTTCTAGAATCCACCTAATCTAGGATTTCCCATTTCCAATCCCCTGAAACTGCTCTTGTCAACGTCACCAGTGAACATCTCCAATGACTAATAAATGCAGTGCATATTTAACTTGCTCAGCTGGCAGCATTTGATCATTCTCTTTGGAAGACTTTTTCACTTGCTTCTGGGACACTTAATTCACTGGTTTCACTCCTACCATTATCCTAGACTTTCTTTTTTAGTCTTTTTTTGCTGGCTCTTCCTCAACTTTCTAACCTAGAAATATCAGGGAAGATCAGAGCTCAGTCATTGGAATACTTTTCCTTTTTTTACCACCCCCCCTTCTCCATTTGTGTTTCCGAGTATCCTAGCTTCCAAATCTGTATTCTGAGATTTCCAGCTTCTACCTCTCCATTAATTCCCAGACTCACATATCCACTGCCGACCAACCTTTCCACTTAAGTGTCCAATAAGCATGTCAAATGTAACATGTCCAAAAGTCTGCTTTTTATTCTCCCCTCAAAACTCCAATGTGATGATATTTGGAGATGGGGACTTTAGGAGGTAATTACATTTAGATGAGACCATGAGGACCCCCATGATGGAATTAGTGCTTTTATAAAAAGAGAAAGAGACACCAGAGCTCGCTCTCTCTCTCCAATGTCATGCACCAGAGAAAGGCCATGTGAACACAGAGTAAAGTGGCCAGCTACAAGTCAAGAAAAGGGCTTTCACCAGAACCTGACCATGCTGACACTCTGATCTCAGACTTCCAGCCTCCAGAACTGTGAGAAAATAAGTTATCTGTTGTTTAAGACACCCAGCCAATGGTATTTTGTCCTGGAGGCTGGAAGTTGGGTTCTAGAGAGACCTTCTTCCTGGCTTGCAGAAAGCTGCCTCCTTCTCACTGTGCACTACATGGACTTCGCTCAGTGTGTGCAGGTGAAGAGAAAGAGAGCGAGATTGCTTCTTATAAGGTCACCAATCCTATCAGAGTATTACCCTATCCCTATAATTTCATTTAACCTTAATTACCTCCTAAAAGCCCTTTCTCCAAATATAGTCACAAGGAGGGTTAGAGCTTAGAATCTGGGGGTAGACACAATTCAGTCTACAGCAATTATATAATGTATGTATAAATAAATCTTATGTTATTTTGATTTCTCTTTACTAGAATGTAAGCTCCATGATGTCCTAGATGTTTGTCTGTTTCATTCACTGCTGTATTCCCATTGCTAAAAATTCCCATTAAGTGTGGAACTTAATTAGAGTTCAAACATATATGCATCTGTAAACTGATAATAAATTTCCAGAGGATAGTTTGGCAACATACATCCAAAGCATAAAATGACCACATTCTCTTTTTGGTAATTTCAGTGTTGGGAATTGATAATAATGAAATAAGCATTTGCTTATATTCAGCATTTTTTATAAGAACAAAGATTGAAAACAACCTAATAGCCACATCTAGTGAACTAGCTCAATAAATTATGACATTATATGGTAAAATATTATACATCAACTAAAAGTATGAAGCTAAAGAATAATGTCACAAAACATGTTTGAAATATAGTTTAGGTAAAAAAAGTTATTAAAAGAATAAAAATACCTACTTACTAATATGTATATAAAATGATAGAGAAAAATGCTCAAATCTGTAGAGTGGTTTCTCAAGTTTACTATTATTACCAAAATTTATTTTGAAGCAAGAGCCTTTTAACATTTTCTAAAATTTTTACAAAAACATGTTAACTCTGCAATCATAAAGTATATTAAATAATTTAAGAATCAAAATATAAATCAGTAGAAGGAAGTGTAAATGATCATTTTTAACTTTACACTGGAAAAGATGTCTACACTAAAATGAAAAAGTAAGAGATCTGGGGTGGGGGTGGGTAAAAGTTTACACAAATGACCTTTATAAATAAGAAAAATCTAAGAACATTGTCACAGAAAACAAAGCTTGGACTCAGATAAACTACTATCCTTGTTCTAAGTTTATTTTTAAAAGTTAGTAAATGCTCTCTATTTGAAAGAAGATTGCTCTCTATTTGAATACTGCTGCATTCAAAAGCTATTATACAAAATACAGGCAAAAACATAAAAAAGCAACTAAAGAAGGATTATACTTTAAGGATGACAAAGTTTATACAAAATTCAAAGGTATAGATGTTATAGTTTGGACAGTTAGAAACAGACTGCCAACATTCTAGGTCATCCTGACACAAACTCTTCCTAGAATCAGTTTATACAGATGTTTCATTCTATTTCTCATTTTGTGTGAGGTGAATACCAAATCAGCTGAAAAATTCCATGACAACATACAAGAAGACCTGACTAGGGCTTCCCTGGTGGCTCAGTGGTTAAGAATCCGTCTGCCAATGCAGGGGACACGGGTTTGAGCCCTGGTCCGGGAAGATGCCGCGGAGCAACTAAGCCCGTGCACCACAACTACTGAGACTGTGCTCTAGAGCCCGCGAGCCACAACTGCTGAAGCCCACGTGCCTAGAGCCCGTGCTCTGCAACAAGAGAAGCCACCCAATGAGAAGCCCACGCACCGCAATGAAGAGTAGCCCCCTGCTCGCTGCGACTAGAGAAAAGCCGGCATGCAGCAACAAAGACCCAATGCAGCCAAATAACTTAATTAATTAATTAATTAATTTTTAAAAAAGAAAGTAACCTTGTCAAAAGCTTTAAAAAAAAAAAAAAGAAGACCTGACTAAATGAAATGGATGTCACGCCCTTGGAGGAAAAGGTTCAATACTGTAAAGATGCCAATTCTTTCCAAATTAATATGTAAATTCAATGAAAATTCACCCCAAATCTCTTTTTGATTTGATTTTTTGTGGTGTGGTTGTTTCATAACTTGACATACTGATTCTAAATTTCATCTCAGAAATTAAACGTGTGAAATAGCCAAGAAAATAATGAGGAAAAAAAGAAGAAGAATGGAGAGGGACATGCACCATAAAACTTTATTAATGAAAAGTATGGTACTGATGGAGACACAGGCAAATAGATCAATGGAAAGCATAGAGAATAAGTGTATATGAGAATTTACTGTGTAATAAAGGTGGCATTTCAAATCAATGAGGAAAGCTTTGATTGATTATTCATGAAATGATGACCCGTTTGAAAACAAAGGAAAAGTATGTTTTCTGTATTATATTACACACAGAAATAAATTTGTGAGGTTATATATGGAAATAAACTTTGAAGTACTAAGATACAGTAGAATATTTTTCTAATTTTAAGATGTGAGGAAGCATATTTAAACATTTTATAAAGTCCAAGGAAAAGTAAATGTATAAATAGGATAAAGTAACATTTTAAAATGTTTATGTTGTGTAAGACTCCATAAACAAACTAAATACACTGAGAATTTTTTAGGTGAACTATTTATTTACTTATTTATTTTTGGCTGTGTTAGGTTTTTGTTGCTGCACGCGGGGTTTCTCTAGTTGTGGCGAGCGGGGGCTACTCTTCGTTCCCATGCGCGGGCTTCTCATTGCGGTGACTTCTCTTGTTGTGGAGCACGGGCTCTAGGCACACGGGCTTCAGTAGTTGCAGTACACGGGCTCAGCAGTTGTGGCTCCCAGGCTCTAGAGCGCAGGTTCAGTAGTTGTGGTGCACGGGCTTAGTTGCTCCACGGCATGTGGGATCTTCCTGGACCAGGGCTCGAACCCATGTCCCCTATATTGGCAGGCGGATTCTTAACCACTGCACCAGTGAACTCCCTAGGTGAACTATTTTAAAGCAACTTTTAGCAGTTAACTAATACAGTAGTACTAATTGCATTTGTACCATAGTTTTGTTTTGTTTTGTTTTTGCGGTGCGCGGGCCTCTCACTGTTGTGGCCTCTCCCGTTGTGGAGCACAGGCTCCGGACGTGCAGGCTCAGCGGCCATGGCTCACGGGCCCAGCCGCTCCGCGGCATGTGGGATCCTCCCGGACTGGGGCACGAACCCGTGTTCCCTACATCGGCAGGCGGACTCTCAACCACTGCGCCACCAGGGAAGCCCTGTACCATAGTTTTGTAGAGCTACTTACTAGAATGTATAAAGAATTTTGAACAGACATTATATTGAACGCTGTGGTGCCACCTCCTTAGGAAAGAACTTACACTCCAGCTCTTCGTGAAGTGTTGCCACAGACAGCCTTCTTTGGGATAAAGTGTGTTGAAGAAGCCTTCTTGCCTAATGTCTCACCCTCCTCTTGGGCACCTTGTATCCAATAAGTTAGTCAGTGCTTTGCCACAAACACCTGGAAACTCACCCCAACTCAGGACAACTCGGAAGGGCCATCTCAGTTTGACAGTTGACAAGAAGTTGTCTGAGACCATTCTGAGAAAGTGTCACAAACCAACTTTTCCCTTTAATCTAGCTCCCTGCCCTGCCCCACAGGGATATTTCCTGGACAGTAATCTGTCTCGAAGTCAACTTTCTGGGGAAACTAATCTGCAACTTGCTTTGATTTATTAATTCCAAATAGAAAATAAATTGTTCAGCTACAGGAAGAAAATATATGGGTTTCTTGAGGGATCTTACTCTAAGGAAAAGCTTGAAAACACCTAAATATTCTAACAGGTTGTATACTATATACTATATATATACACACACCTACATGTATGTATATACATACATGTGCATGTGTCATCGTACCAGTATCTATTATATCTATTACACAGCATTTAAAATTTGCTTGCAAATAATTTGTGATAACAGGAAATTTTTGTCACAATGTTACTTGGAAAAAGTAAGTAATAAAATCATTTATGTAGGGGGGTGATTCCTATTATGTAAATGCATGCATAGGCATAAAGATAAAAATAAATATACAATCATTTTTTCCTTCTATATTTCTAAATTTTCCATATTTTCAGAAATATCATATAATTGGGATAATAATTTCTATTTTTTATAAATCTTTAAATGTTGACCAAGAAAGATAATTATAATTACCTCTAATTGTTAAAGAAAGAATTTAAAACTCAGTATGAATTTGAAACTCATTAAAACAAAATCATGCCCCAGTTCACATAACTAGTATCAGCAGCAAACTTTGGAATCAAACTAAGTCATTGACTTTAAATCCACTACTCATCAACTTCAGCATGACTGAATCTTCAATATTATGTAATAATCATGATATATCCTTAAGAAGTTGTAATATATATGCAGATAAACTTGGGATTTTTATAGTCAGCATAAACATGGCCTGAGTTGTATGAAATTCTGTTATTAAGATTTAAAAGTTAACAAAAATACTACATAGATTTAAAGATATCTCTTAAATGTATGGTCCTTTACCAGTAGAATATTATTGTCTTAACATGTTTAACCTTGTGCAGTAGAAGAGCATACAGCAGGTTCTGAAAAATTATTTAAAAGTAAATTCTATGACTGAGAAACTTAATATTTTAACTTTTCATTTTGAAATAATTTTAGACGTTAAGTGTTGCAACAGTTGTAAAGTGATTTCTCATATTCCTTTCTCTCAGCTCCCCCTACGTTCATGTTACATAACCGTAGTAAAATTATCAAAATTAGAAATTAACATCTGCACAATGCTATTAACTAAACTACAATAATCTTTATCTACGGGTGATACATTCCAAGACCCTCAGCGGATGCCTGCAACCACAGATAGTACTGAACCCTATATACACTGTTTTTTCCTAGTCATACATACCTGTGATGAAGTAATTTATAAATTAGGCACACTAAGAGATTAACAACAATAACTCAGAATAAAATAGACGAATTATAACAATATACTGTAATAAAATTTATGTGAATGTGATCTCTCTCTCAAAATATCTTATTATACAATTTTAATGCCTTTTCCATTCTGAACTAAGCACTTATCATGAACTGTGACCATAATTTTTGCACTTTGAGGTACAATAGTAAAGCTAGAATAAATTTCTTTTTCCTTCTTCACAATTTCACCAACAGAAGATTCATTCTTACCGTAGACCTCAGGAACCTCAGCATACGATTTTTTTCTTTCCTTATTAAGTAGTAAACATTCACCTTTTCACTTAAACGAAGCACTTAACGGCTTCTCTTTGGCATATCCAAATTGCCAGCATCACTACTTCTGCACTTTGGGACCTTTTTTTTTTTTTTTTTGGTACGCGGGCCTCTCACTGTCGCGGTCTCTCCCGTTGCGGAGCACAGGCTCCGGACGCGCAGGCTCAGCGGCCATGGCTCACGGGCCCAGCCGCTCTGCGGCATGTGGGATCTTCCCGGACCGGGGCACAAACCCGTGTCCCCTGCATCGGCAGGCGGACTCTCAATGCGCCACCGGGGAAGCCCTGGGACCATTTTTAAGTACAATAAGTGTTACCTGAATTCAACCATCGCATCACTGAAACAGCGAATCAGACAACCAAGATGGCTGCTAAGTAATTGTGAGCGGATACGCTGGGCAAAGGGATGATTCACGCCCCAGAAGAGATTGCGCGAGATTTCATCAAGCTACTCAGAATGGTGCGCAATTTAAAACTTATGAATTGAATATTAAATTTCCCACTTACTGTTAACATTAACTGTTAACAGCGGCTAGCTGAAACCACGGACAGTGAAACTGAGGATAAGGGGGGACTACTGTATATACAGAGTTTATACAGAGTCTGCTAGTTTTTTCACTGATATCTTTTTTTTCTGTTCAAGGATTCAATCCAGGATCCTACCTTGCATTTCCTTGTGGTGTCTTCTTGCTCTTCTCGAATATGTGACAATTACTAAGTCTTTCCTTGTTTTTTATGACCTTGGAAATTTCAGAGAGTCAGATCGGGTATTTTGTATAGAATGCTCCTCAGTTAAGGTTTTTCTGATGTTTTCTCATGATTAGATTGAGCTTATGGATTTGGGAAAAGAACACCACGGCTGTGAGGTACCCTCAATGCATTGAAGTTAATATGTGCATATGTGCATATGATAATATGTTTTATTACTAGTAATATTAACCTAAATTACTTGGTTAGGATGGTTTCTGTCAGACGTCTTCTTGGTAAAGTTACAATTTAATTCTTTGTAAATAATATTCATTGGTGGAGATATTTTGAGACTATGAACATATCCTCTTTCTCAAACATATCCTGTTTCTCCTTAATCTTCACAATGGTCAGTGTTTCTAGTCAACAGTAATTTTCATTGTGGTGTTTTTTTCTTTCTTTTTTTTTTTTTTTGGCTGAGCTGCACGACATGTGGGATCTTAGTTCCCCTTAGTTCCCTGACCAGGAATCGAACCCGTGTCTTCTGCATTGGAAGCATGGAGTCCTAACCACTGGACATCCAGGGAAGTCCCTCACTGTGGTGTTCTAATGTTTTTCTATTTCCCTTGTTCCTTCTAAATTCATTAATTGGAAATTTTTCATAAGGAAAATCTGTCCCTTTTCCAGCATTTGATCACTTGTTTATATTGGTTTGGACATGTGAATATATTTTTTTTCTTTATGTTACAATTCAACATTATCATTATATTTTTGCTGCTCAAATTGTTCCAGTTTTGGACATCGGGGCTATTTCTGGTTAGCTCCTGTGTCTTTTCAATAAACCCCAAGCTTTTCTTTGAAAGTTCCTTACTTTCTAGGATTACAAAGTGCTCCAGTCTTAACTTACATTTTTTTGTGTGTGTCATCCCTAGCATCAACACTCCTCTAAGAAGCCCTGGTTCCTTTTATTGGAGAATGTTATTTGGAAGTCAAGATCTGGGCACTAAGTTTTCTCATTGCTGCTGGGGTGTCGTTCCGTGTAGGTCCATTCAGAAGACAGAGTTTGAAAATACATGTACCTGTGTATACTAACCCATGTATACACACATGTCTGTTCTATCTATGTGTGTGTGCATGTGTGACACACATACACACACACACATTTTTTTCATACTGGTATATCTGACTCCTCTTCAGGACCACAGGTTTCTTTCTATTCCCCCTTTGCTTATTTATGACATATCTCTAACAGTGGTCCTTATCCATAATACATTTGCTCATTTATTCATTCGAAGCATAAATAAAAAATAGTTTCAGAATTTCTAACCCACACCCTGTGAGAAGTAGCTTTATCAATCAGAAAACAGTGTTTGTATAGTTTTTTTTGTTGTTGTTTCTAGCCTTAGAATATCCAGTGAAAACAGTGTTTTCTAAAGTTACTTAGGCCAGCTCCTTTGTTTCCCACACACTGTAGTTGGTTATGTCATTCATGTGAAATAAAGTTAAATTATTTTGTCACAGTCTACATTCTGTATTGCACTTCCTTTATATCCTGGTAGATTTTTTTTTTATTTGCATATGGCAAAATTCACTCATTTTGTGTACAGTTCCATGGGCTTTGACAAATGCATAGAGGTGTGTATTCGCCAACCTCAGTTCCATACAAAACAATTCCATCATCCCCCAAATTACCTTATGCTCCTCCCACCCCAAATCCTGGGAACGACTAATTCATCCCTATAATTTTGCTTTTTCCAGAATGTCATATAAATGAAATCATCATAAAACATGAAGGCTTGGGGTCACTTATCAAAATGCATTTAAGATTCATTTATGTCGTTGTATACAACAACAGTTTATTGCTTTTTGTTGCCGAGTAGCATTCCACTGTATCATTGTACCACTATTTACTAATTATACCTCTTCAAACCCATCATGGTTCTTTCCAGATTTTAGCAGTTATCCATAAAGCTGCTACAAGGGTTTGTATACAGGTTTTTGTATGGAGATAAGTTCTGAATTCATGTGGGCAAAAAATAAGAAGTGAATTGCTCAGTTATTGGTAACTATGTGTTAAACTTTACAAGAAAGAGCAGAACTATTTTCTCAAAGGGGCTGTACATTCCCACCATCAATGTATGAATATTCCAGCTGCTTTACATATTTGTAGTTTTTTATTTTGTTGTTATTATTATTCTAATAGCATTGTACTAATAACTCATCGTGGTCTTAATTTGCATTTTCTGATGACTAATAATATTGTACATCTTTTGAAATACTCAAATGTCAGCTTTTTTGTTTGTTTTTTTTAATATTGAATATAGTTGATTTACAATGTTGTGTTCGTTTTTGCTATACAGCAAAGCATATATATACATATTCCTTTCATATTCTTTTCCATTATGGTTTATTACAGGATATTGAATATAGTTCTCTGTGCTATACAGTAGGTCCTTGTTGTTTTTCTATTCTATATATAGTAGTGTGTATCTGTTAATCCCAAAGTCCTAATTTATTCCTTTCCCCCTTCCCCTTTGTTAACCATAAACACGTTTTCTATGTCTGTGAGTCTGTTTCTGTTTTGTAAATAAGCACATTTGTATCATATTTTAGATTCCATACATAAGTAATATCACATGATATTTGTCTTTATCTTTCTGACTTACTTCACTTAGTATGATAATCTCTAGGCCCGTCCATGTTGCTGTAAATGTCATCTTCATAGTTTCCTTACTGAAGTGTGTTTTCAGATTCTTGGCCAATTTTTTATTAGGTTGTTTTATTTTCTTGTGGATCTTTGAGAGTTATTTATATGTTCTGGATAAAAATCCTTTACAGGGTATGGATTTCAAATAGCTTCTCCTATCATAGTTTGTCTTTCCATTCTCATAAATGTACTGTTCATAGTGTAAATGTTTTCAACTTGAATATAGTTTATCTTTTTCTTTCTGTTATAGATTTTTCTTTTGCTGTCTTATCTAAAAACTATTTGCCAAACTCAAGATCACAGAGATATTCATTTGAAGTTTCTTTTTTTAACTTAAGGGCTTATTTAAAGGATTTTGCTTTATTTTGTTTTGTTTTGCATACGGATGCCAATTCTATTATCACTATGTGTTGAAAAGAGCATCCCTGTCTCTGACACATTATATCTTATTCTAGCATTTATGAACCTTGACAGGCTAATCTGTTAGCCTACAAGTAAGGTAAAATCTCAAACCCTTCATCGTTTTTGACCATGAAGAGTTTTTATGTCATGAAATGGGCATGCCTTTTCTTCTGCTAGGCCTTCAGTGTATAGGACTGAGTTAATCTAATTAGGAATTGGACTGGGTTTTAGGTTTGTTGTTGCTATGGTTTCAGTATACCACAGGCTTTCAATTCCTTGAGGGATTATTTTGTTTATTATGGGAGTTGATTTGCCAGTCTTTTTCCCCCAATATCTGCTCTACTCTGAGCTTTAGGTCATCCCTTTGTGCTGTACCTCAGAAATGGTTTGTCTTCTGCAAGTAACTCTTCATTCATATGACACTTGATAACCTAGCGGTGGAGGTGGGAACAGTCTATGTTGTTCTGATTAAGTTTAACCATTAAGTAGTCAAGGTATCCCTCGTTCTCCAGGATATGACCTCCTTAATGCCCCTCCCCTTCCTGGTGCAGTTTTGAGCCCAGCACTTATTTCCCAGGGATAGAGGTTTCCTTTCCCTCCCCCGGCCTGTTTGTTTCTTCCCCACTTGCAGTGACTTTTTACTAGTGCCTAAGGGTGACGGGTTATCATCCTTATCCCACAGATCAGAGCATTATTTTCTTAGGGGAAATAAGGAAGAGGGTCTCAGAGTTTGTTACTGCCCCTGCTTTGGTTCTCTTTTCCTCTTCTCTGTTCTCCTCCCCTCCTTCTGTTTTCCTTCCCCATACTGAAGAGTTTCTTTGGTTTCTCCCAACCACTTTTTGTGAGTATTAGGTGGTGTTTGTGTACACCTGGGCCCCTGAAATTTGCCAAACATCCTACCTTTTTTTTTTTTTTTTTTTTTTTTTTGCGGTACGCGGGCCTCTCACTGTTGTGGCCTCTCCCGCCGCGGAGCACAGGCTCCGGACGTGCAGGCTCAGCGGCCATGGCTCACGGGCCCAGCCGCTCCGCAGCATGGGGGATCTTCCCGGACTGGGGCACGAACCCGTGTCCCCTGCATTGGCAGGCGGACTCTCAACCACTGTGCCACCAGGGAAGCCCCATCCTACCTTTTTTTAATAGGTGTCCAGAAGCAGATTGCCCAGGTAAGCAAGTGTTTTGGTTTTGTCTGCAACTGACCATCTCTCTTTAGATTTTGAGCTCTGTGACCTCTGTACTCTGATGGGTTCAAAGAAAGTTGTGAATTTCCTGTTTGTTATTGTTGTTGTCATTGTCCTTGTTGTTGCAAAGGTTGAGAATGGCCTTTGAAAATGAGTCTTTCCAGTTCTCTGTATCTCCGGGCAGAAACTGAGAATCAATTTAATGTTTTAAATTTGATTTCAAAAAGCAACTGATTACAAATTTGTAACCCTTTTTACTTTGAGAGACTCCCAATTATAATTTAAGTTGTAAATTACTATAATTTTTCTTAAGTCAATAATTAGCTGGCGCTCTGTTGAGTCACTTGAACACATAAAGGCAAGAGACCTGTAGACTGCTTGGAGCATCACAGGTTTGAATAATTTGCTCAATTTTTCCCTGACCCTGTGACTGAATTTGTAAAGTAATAGTAAGAAGGTTTTCATCTAGCTCCAGCAATATGGTGAGGATTTAAGAACTAAAAGTATTTTGATATCTTCAAAAGGTAATAAAAAAGTTTATATTAAAAAAAAGTGTATATAAAAAATATGTTTTTCTTTCTTATTACTAACTGAATTGCCACAACAGTTTTATCTAGTTAAAATGATTTCATGACTATCTAAACTAGAACAGCAAAACTGAGAACAAAGAACAGAATCTATCCAAAAAACTACATTAAATAACAGCATTTAAACAGTTAAGTCCCCCTTCTTCTTAACAATAAAATTATTTCTGACCCTCAAAGTACATTTACATTTGAAAAACAGGATAGTGATTCAAATATTATGGGAGAGGGGTTCTGACTATGGAATACAAATTGTAAACAAAATTAGGTAACAAAAATGTTTGGGAGATATCTATGCCCTCAAATTCTCTGAGTGGAATATCAGTGGTAAACTACTAGAATTTCCTTTCCCTTAACACCCTGCATATTTATTTGACAGACCTCATTCCTATCAGGGCAGAAATTGCATGTTAATGACATTTATAAGTGAAGTGGACATTCAAAGTTAAAAAGAGGCTGACTAAACAGATTTGCAAATCGTTTGGCAGCAAAGGATAAGAGAGCTTAAGGAGTCATTAGAAGAGAAATTTAAGGATAAGTAGGAGGATAATGATAAATACAATTTAATCCCAGATAATAATGCTAAGATTAAAAGTCATATACAGTAACTTGCAGTATATTATTTTAATGTTTCATTACTGTGATCGAAAGGATCTGACATAAAGATTGATTTGATGTAGGTCACCCCATCAGCTCTTCTACCTAAGTGGATAAATCTCTCTTTGGACAGATATGGTTGCAGCTTGCCTGACTCTGACCTGTTACATCAAGAAAAACGATCATGTACCAGATGTGTTTCATTTTGCTTCCTATGTGACCTAGTATTTACTTTGATTTTACAAAACTTTAACTTTGACGATTGGAACTTATATGAAACAAGGAAGTATTAAATAGAATAAATTCCAAAGCTCTAGATACTCAAACCTGTGTCTACAGACTTAATATGTAGAGTTATTTTTATAGAAACATGAAAACTCATTTGTTCCCTACAATTGAAGTAATGGGCTATTTTATGAATTGAGACCAATGACCTTAAATTATTTTGTAATTCTGAAGAATTTATTTTTTAAAAATATATATTTGAAATAACAAATATTATTTTTTCAGTAATTTTTACCTGTAAATAAAATCTCAATCTTGTTATTCAAGATTGTGTGAGGAATCTGGGTCCAGTGTTTTTCCCAGGTTCAATTTCACCTCACTTTCCTCAACAGAAGTCAACAGCAGAAAATATAAGTACTAAGTATCCCTCAAAAATTTACTTGGCTTTCCTTTTTATATCATACTTTACTTTTAAATAATATATGAGTATTAATTATCCAAGAACAGCAATATGCTTAAAATAAAATACATTATTTTCCTTGCAAATAGACTACAACAATGATTTTTGAAATATTTTCTTCTGATATTTAACAAACGTAGTATTGCACTGCTGAGTTTGGTTTCTTGATCTTAAATACTATCCACTGACTTTGTGTTTTAACAGTTGAGGATTGGGCTTCCCTGGTGGCGCAGTGGTTGAGAGTCCGCTTGCCGATATAGGGGACACGGGTTCGTGCCCCGGTCCAGGAGGATCCCACGTGCCGCGGAGCGGCTGGGCCCATGAGCCATGGCAGCTGAGCCTGCGCGTCCGGAGCCTGTGCGCCACAACGGGAGAGGCCACAGCAGTGAGAGGCCCGCGGACCGCAAAAAAAAAAAAAGTTGAGGATTTAAATCTTTTATATCTCTACCTCAGCCTTCTCCTACTCCTCACCTTACCCTATAGAATTAAATCAAAATATTTAGTTAAATTATTGTTTAGTGTTTAAGTGCTTACTTACCATAAAATATTGCTTATTTCTACTATGCCCAATAGACCAAAGTTGTTACTTTTGATTTTCTCATTTTTATGTGTTCAATCTACCAACCTAAACTGAATCACTTATTGTCTTTATTTTTATTATTTTGACTTTGCTTTTCTCCTTGCTGCAATCTTTTTCCACTTTATTAGAAAGTTATCAGTGAAAAAGTCAGCTCAGAACAATCTCTCCATTCTCTGAAAGTTACAATGCACATTCTTTGACTATACTCCTATCCGGTGCTTAAGAGGTGATATTAATTATTCATTACTTCTTGATTGCTTATTTTTACTAGACAAATTTGAAGCAAGTGTCACACACTTGCCATGACAATTTCCTTAGTTAGTCCCTTATGTAGCTTCTTAATTTACTAATTTGAAGGTTTATATTTGAGTGTATTTGGTTTTACATGATCCTCACTTCTAATGTTACAAAAAGCTCCTCCAAATCTTTTTTACAATTATTATTTACAGCATAATAATTTCTTAACAAAATATCATGAAAACCTACTATATATATATATATTTCAAAGTATTTTTAAATAATTTAAACAAAACCAGGTGGAAAACAGAATAAACATTTAGATATGTTAAAGAAGCTGAAATAGTTTTTTCATGTTTAATAGAAAAAACATGTGATTTAATTAATTCTAGTTGTCTTAATCAGTCAGAGCTACTATATCAAAGAGTCATAAACTAGGTAACTTATAAACAAGAGAAATTTATTTCTCACAGTTCCAGAAGCTGGAAGTCCCTGATCTGGGTACCAGAGTGATTTAGTTCTGGTAAGTGCCCTCTTCCAAGTTGTAGGCTGCCAAACTCTCATTGTATCCTCACATGGCAGAGGGCAGAGAGGAGAAGCTAGGGCTCTGGTGACTCTAATGATTTTTATGACTAATCCTATTTTATGAGGGCTCCACCCTCATGAACGCATCTAATCATAATCACCTCCCAAAGGCCCCATTTCCTAATACTATCACACTGAGGGGTAGGGTTTCAACATATGAACTTTTAGGGGACACAAACTTTCATTCCATAACACAAGTATCTCTAGAATTGTTAATTTAAAATTTGAGGTGCTGGTATCCTTTGCATTATGATTTCCCCCTCTTTATGGCTTGTTAAATCCTTTTTCTCTTGCAGAAATGGGTACTTTAATCCCTGATCACTGGTACTATCTGTCAATGTGTTTTCACTTAAATAAGAACACATTAAGTTTCTGGAAGACCAAATTTCTTTTTATGAAGATATAAAAGCCAATGAAAGCCCCCCTTTTTTTACACTAGATATATATACAGTACGAAGAGTGCAATCATTGCATGTCAGCTTCAATAGTGGCTTCTGTTCAAATTTTGCCATATTTTAACTAGATGATAACACTTGTTCAATCAATGTTATAAAATGTATTTTAATTATACCACAGAGTTGGTTTTGATCCTGAGATATGTAATCCAAATTTAAAATCTAAGTGGATCTATAATAATCACTTTGTGTATGTCTACATACATCTAACTTATATAGTTTAATTGTAAAAAATGTAAATGAAAGCGAAAACACTGAAGTAATTTATGTACATGTTGTCTTAACACTGTATATATAATTTACCCATAAGTTAAATATATAGAACTTCTACAACACATGAGACACTATTTTATTTAATCCTTTCAACAACCCTGTAAGTACGGCCATATAATTAAACATTTAAACCAGAAGACTTCTGAGAGTAGGGGCACTGTTAATAATTACTTTGGGACAATAGGCAAAAGCAAGTATGAAGAGTCACCCCACCTATAAAGTGAAAATTTTCCTGACTAATTCATCCCATAATGATTTCTTCTTTCTCTGCAATTATTACCACATCTACAAACAAGGAAATCAACATTTAGAGAGACAAAGGAACTTACCTAAATCAAACATCTATTAAGCATATTGGTTGGTATTCAGACTCAGGATGTATGATGAGGGAGACGACCATTACAACAAGTGAAGAAAATATGCCCATTTCAGAACAAATATAGCATGTTATCATCGGTTAAATGTACATAGGAAAGATACATGTCTAGAAAGATACATAAGCAAACTGCTAACAATGTTTACTCAAGGAGAATGAATGATTGAAAATGGAGAGGCTTTCACTTTATTATGTGTATATTTCTGTATTGTCCATACCGTACAACCCCATCTCCCCATAATCTCCCCACTCAGCCAATAAGCATGAATTATTTTACTTAAAGAAAACATTTCACCAGTGTTTAAATTTTAACTTTCTTTAAATAAGAGACAGACAAAAGTTAATTTGCCTAAAAGTATTACAGATATAAAAATAAGTTTGATCACATCAGTTTCATCCTGCATTGAAAGTATTTACAAGGATTACACTGATTTTAGGTTTATCATAACTTGAGCCAATATTTTCAACTTTAAATAAAAACCTTTGAAAGGTTTTAATTGTATAATTAAATCACTGACAGTATATTCATATATCTGTGAGAAAAAAATAGGTTGTATTAAATACTTTAAAACGCAATTAATCGAATAATAGACTTTGCTTTTCCAATCTAATTGAGATTTTATCTTATTTTTTCTCGCTTTAGCAGGTTTTTGCTTTAGATAAATGAAATGATTAGTTTAATAAATTATTAAGCTTATATGTTTGTATGGAAACACAGAAAAGTGTTCACAATGAGAAGATGATCCATATTACTGTAACTGAAGGAAATTAAAGCCCTTTTAAAGTCAGGCTTGGTTTTCATGAATTCAGTACCTCAGAGACTCATCTAAATTATGACAGGCTCCTTGTTGAAAGTATATTGAAAAGTTTACAACATTGGAGGAGAAGATTTTGTGCTTAAAAAACTACGTATAATTTTCACCTCAAATGCTGTCTTTCCATAAAATGCAAATCCAAGCTAAGATAACTAAAGCAATCAAATAATTTTACTTACATTTCTATGCAGGGATAAGAAAGAAACCATCCTGAAAGGAATAGTTCCTTGAAAGAATCATTGGTTCCTCAACTAAACTAGAGTTATAGCTATTTGTGCACTCTCTCTACAGTACCGAGAGCATTTAATCTTTTCCTACTGCCCAGTAGCTACACAGCAAGTACTTTGGTAACTGGAAACTGTCACATTGCAAGTAAAAAATTGATAGGAATTGTATATGTGTTTGTGCTTGAGACATATGGGTTCGGACGTGTAAATTGTTTTCTAAAGATCTTGAGCCTTATTGCTGTGCACTCTACTCCAACTAAGATTGATGGAACCAGGAAGTGCACTCCCAAAGAAGGATTAATCAAATTTTACAACTGTGAATTAATCCAAGAAAAACTATAATTTCAAAGGACTAAGTAAAAAAGCAATTTTTTTCTTAGTGAACGAAAGGCATAAACATGCGTTAATCCAAATTTAGGAGCCTGGTTTTGTGATACAAAACAAAAAATTTGAAATGCAACTTTAATAGCAAACATGAATATGCCTTTGCCCTATATTGTTTTTTTTGTTTGTTTTTTGTGGGGTTTTTTGCGGTACGCGGGCCTCTCCCTGCTGTGGCCTCTCCCGTTGCGGAGCACAGGCTCCGGACGCGCGGGCTCAGCGGCCATGGCTCACGGGCCCAGCCGCTCCGCGGCATGTGGGATCTTCCCGGACCGGAGCACGAACCCGTGTTCCCTGCATCGGCAGGCGGACTCTCAACCACTGCGCCACCAGGGAAGCCCCTTTGCCCTATATTGTATCTATAATTATTGGGTAGTTGCAATGAGAGGAGCACATATTCCCCTTACACATATGCAGGCAAACAGGATTCATGTATGAAAAGAGACAACGCAGTAAAAGAGAACTTTCACATGACATTAACACCAATAAGTACTGGTCCCTTAATCAATAATAGAGACTATAAGGCAGTGCCACAATGTAGTACACTGAGTTTAGATGGCTCCTCACTGACATTTCTATAGGATAAGTGCATTTTAAATATGGTTAGGGTTGGGACACATCTCTCAGAAGCAGCTTTCTTCTTTATAGCTCTATATTACTCAGACACTAACAGATTTTCTTAAAGCTTTAATTAATAACTCCAGATGCTCTAACAAGAGTATACTGTTTAGAATATTTCTTCTCCAAAGAGTTTAAAGCATGTGATGTGCAAATGATCAATTCTAATCTTGTAATTTATTTAATATTTGTTATTTCGGTTTGTAAAAAAATAAAACTTTGTAGTATCTGGATGTTATATCACATACAATTGTGATGACTGCATTGGGCAGTTTATTTAGGGGCTGTGGGTTTCTCTTCTCATGAATATTTCTCTATGCCACAAACTACATATAAATTAGGAGGAAGAAGATAAAAGATTAAGATGAAAGAGAGGGAAGAAGAGGAAAAGGAAGAGGAAGGAGAATGGTAAATGGTATAGGGAAAAAGAAGAGAAGAGAATGACAGTAGCAACTCTGATAATTGTAGCACTTCATATGTAAAGCTTGCTTAGTCCTAGTAGAAACTGCTTACAATGTGGTTCAGGGTAGTTCAAATAGGAATGAACTAGAGGAGTTCTAAGACCTCTGTTCCAGTCTTAGTTCAAGTAATAGTAAATATTCCAATCTTGAGAAAGTCATTTAATATCTCTAGTTTTCAATGTATGAGAAATATATTTATATACTCATATAATATTTATATATGTTCATATAAATATATAACTATATTTATGTATTTATTATATAGAAAATATAACAATGCATTTCTTATATGTAAAATAGTTATTAAATGTATATTTTTAAAGGAACGTTTAGAAAAGAACAGAGTCACAATTGTTTGCCATATTTCCAGAGTTTTTCAGAAAGATTTACTCATAATTTCTTGAAGGAAAAAAAATATTTGCTTTAACCAAGGAAAAGCGCAATTTGATTAGTCGAGTTGTATTGTTAACACACCGGCATCTGCGGATTCTGGTTACTGTGGTTGGAATCCTGGTTCTAGCACTTACAAGCTTTGAGCCCTTGGGCAAGTTATCTTAACTTTCTGAACTTCAACTTTACCCATCTGTAAAATGGAGATAAAACTGCACCAAATCAAAAGGTTATTAGGTTATTAAAGATAGACAGCATGTAAATAACACATAATATATACAAGAAAATGGAGATAAGTCACGCAATTAACAATATTTGTATTGGTATTTATTATAAAATACATGATAAGAATAGTCTAGGGCTTCCCGGGTGGCACAGTGGTTCAGAGTCCGCCTGCCGATGCAGGGGACGCGGGTTCGTGCCCCGGTCCGGGAAGATCCCACATGCCGCAGAGCGGCTGGGCCCGTGAGCCATGGCCGCTGAGCCTGCGCATCCGGAGCCTGTGCTCCGCAACGGGAGAGGCCACAACAGTGAGAGGCCCGTGTACCGCAAAAAAGAAAAAAAGAATAGTCTAAAGGAAAGAATACACACTAATAGACTTTACTGATAAAATTCTGAATTCCAATTACTATGAAAAGTGATAGATAGCTATTAATGACTTTTTATGTAGCATAGTGGAAAAAAACCCATCATTATTTTGGAAAAAAAATATAGCAGATATAATGAACACAAAGTATTTTGTAATTATTTGCCCTTGGCTTTCTACTTTAAGCTTAAAAATGTGTGCTCTTAAAAAAAAAGAAAATAAAAATGTGTGCTCTTTGAATCAGGTGACTCTCTCTCGCCCCCTTCACTATTTAACCCACCACTCAGCACAGTGTCAACTATATATTGAACTTTAATCATTATTGATTATGGATGATGGTGCAGATGAAAGAATGACTAAGGAACTATGCTTCAGTGGTAAGATGAGACAGAAAGAAAAATAGAAGGATTTTTGTAAGAATAAAAAGAGGAAAAAAGTAAGAGAGCTGTTTTTGTGTGTGATTTACTGCACCTGGTTACATGGAAGTTGAAAGTTGCTCTAGTATCTGGCATTTAATCTTTTTTAAGAGAGCCTACCCTGCCTTGGAAACAGCTGAACTGATACACGGCAAAGCAGTGGGGAGGGTACTGGTGTCGGAGGACTCACATTCCTTCATTCTGTATTTACAGTATTATCTCCTGTGTTTCCATAAATGAGAGTAAGGGAGAGAGAAGGAAGATAGATGGGTCCTTGGTGTCTCCCTGCTGTGGTCAAATGATTGTGCACTTCAGAAAAAAAAAAAAAGAATAATCCGATTTAAAAAATATCCTCACCCAAACTTGATCCTAAGCTAAATATCTTTTAAAGTGATAGTTTTAGCTTAACTTTCATTCCTTTTGATTACGCTACCCTCTGCCCCACTTTCTAGTTGAAACTAAAGGTCATACTTCAAAAAAAATCACATTATTGGTATTTCCAGTCAAAATTAAAGTGAAAATTGCAGCTAGTCTCACAGGAACACCTGAAGGAGTAATGCTTTTTTTGCTTCTTTTAAACACACACATTTGGGGGAACTTCAAAAGTTTTAAAATTAACTTTGAAGATTAATTTTCAAATCATGTAAAATTCTTATCTGTATCTCAAATTATCTGAAGAATCTTCTACCTCTACTTAAAAGTCCTAAATTGTTAGTAAATTAAAGATAGAATGCAATTTAAGATAGTTTAGAAAAAAAGACTTTTCATATAACTGGGGAAAAAATAATGATACTAAGACCGTTTCATGATTTGTTAACTGAGAGCTGTTATCCTCACATAATTATGGTAGCACACTGTAATGGTGAGTAGGTGGGCAGATTAAGGAAACAACACAAGTAAACCAGTAACTTATCCTGTTGTCATTCTTCTGCTGCCAGTAATTGTGTGTTTTTTTTAAAATAAGAGTTTAAAGTTCTGAGTTTGGAGACTACAACCACCTACTTAAAGTGAAATGCATTTTACTGAAACAACTAGGGGGAAGCACTGTGATTAAATTTAGCTCAACTATAGCCTTCAAAACAACCAACATTATTTTGTTCAATTTGACCTAAACTTTATATGTATACTCATATGGAGTTATAGGCAGTAGTAACCTCTCCTAGTTCCTTTAAACTATTTCATATTAAAATGAAAAACAAGTTGTTGATATCTATCATCCCCATTCCTCAGTAAGCAAGCCTTATTTTTTCTTTATCTTTAGTAAGCATAGACAACTAAGATTTTCCTTAATGTCAGCATTAACTAACTTTCTTCTCTAGCTAGATTCATCATTCTTCTTAGACCATTAACCCTGTGCTAAGGCCAAACAATGTCTCAGGTTATCTCTGTTCTCCCACCTATAAATTAGAAACAAAATTTTTTTAAAAAAATGGTCTCATTTTAGTGCTAGTAATATGATACATGACGTTGAAAAGGCTTGGGGACTGATATTACCCCCACCAGCTTTTTACCCTGAGAAGTGTCTTTACAACAGAACCACAGATACCAGCCAGCAGGACATGTGACCACTCAGTGAAGACATGGCCTTGTCTGTCAGTCCAGCTTACCTGGCAGGGGCTGTCAGTTAACTGGTTGGCTACATGACTAGTGTCTCTGCTGGCTTCCCATTGCCTATTTGATGGGATTTAGGGTGATAGCCCAAATGGAACTACTCCTTATGCCTTTGCAACTAGTTACCTCACTTCTTGTTCAATCTTTTCCTCTGACTCATATTTTTAGCAATAGCTAGACTCCTGAAAAACAATAAACAAACCTTGTATAGTCCCTCAAGTATTTATTCAGAAACATTCATTGAGAACCTGGCATGTTTATTTTGGTAGAAGGGAAAGGAAACAACAACCTCAAGGCTCTAAAGAAGTAATGCCTCTGAATGTGACTTAACTGGCCCAAGGATTTTACCTTTGATATCCTCTCCAGGATATAGAAAAATAAGTAGGCTCTTTGAAAAGCAAAAATATCCAGAGAAACAATAATGGATTATAAGTAGAAGTGCAAATAGAGAGAGTGAACACAAAACCATAAAAGGAAACACAAAATGCAATAAAAGAATTAGAATCCCTATGGGACAAAATTTAGACACTATCATTGTTTCCTTGCCAAAAGTAGTGTATTTTATTTTGTATAATTCTCACCATTCTTGAAAATAAAGATTACTTGAAGACTTTTGGTTCACAGTACATGCACTTATTTGGATAAATATATGGGGGCTTTTGATCTGTATGGTGTTCTTTTGTGTTGAGCTGTGAGGTGCCACTTCGATAGCTGGTGTAACTCTGGTTCTATTGCAGGCAGTCTTGGAAGTATGTATAGCTACCCTTCCTGCACTATAAGGCCTGCTTCTGCAGTCATTTGTACCACAGAGCCCTTGATGCCCGTTCAATGTCCATTAAATATTAGATCAACGTCCATTCAAGCTATAACCCGCAACGTGAACAGTCAGCCATACAGCACTCTGTGTATGCTCAGTCTTAACCTTCACTACAATAAACCTCCAGGTAAACACACCATTCAACTCTCTGATATCCTGCACTACCTCTGGGCAGGTGGGCACTTGAGACATTCTGTATGCTCTATTTGCCATATGCTCTATTTGCCAAGTGCAGGCTATGGGGAACCAGGGATCTGCTCTCTGTCTAAATGTACCTTCCCATCTTTGGTACTATTTGCGCCAAGGCACAAGGTTCCTCTGCCTTTTTCTTTCCTTTGCAAAAGGTCTGCTTCCCCTTGTCTCACTACCTTTTGAGGTTTAGATCAAAAGGTGTCCTTCTCAAATTGTAATACCTTTCTATCATTCCTTGACTCCTCTTTCCAGTGTCTAAAGAGTTTCCCCTTCCCTTCTGATAAGAACATATTCTAAATTACATACCTCTCCTTTCCTAAATGGCATTTTCTCTTCTGAAATCTAATGCAATGATAGGAAAAGAGCTGAATAGAATGGACACAAATTACCTTCCTAGAAAGGAAAACACATGCATGATAAGAGACAGGGTTGGGCTTCCCTGGCGATGCAGTGGTTAAGAACCTGCCTGCCAATGCAGGGGACAGAGGTTCGAGCCCTGGTCGGGGAAGATCCCACATACCACATACCGCAGAGCAACTAAGCCCGTGTGCCATAACTACTGAGCCTGCGCTCTAGAGCCCGCGAGCCACAACTACTGAGATCACGTGCCACAACTACTGAAGCCCACATGCCTAGAGCCCGTGCTCCACAACAAGAGAAGCCACCGCAATGAGAAGCCCGTGCAACACAACGACGAATAGCACCCGCTCGCCGCAGCTAGAGAAAACCCATGCACAGCAACGAAGACCCAACACAGCCAAAAATAAATAAATAAAACTTATTAAAATAAAAAAGAGATGGGGTTAGTGTATGGGGATCAAATGTATTATCCCATTATATGTAGAAGGTAAATCACATATATTTTCCTAAAGAAAATAGGAAAGTACAAAGACCAAAGTGCCAAGATACTCTCTCTCAACGCCAAACAGTCTTTTTTACCGGAAGGGCTTTATATCTCTGCCCGATAGAAACTCTCCCTATGTCATATACTTCTTCCATAAAAATATCAATAATTGCTACTGATACCTTGAGGTAGTAATAGCTGAAAGGCTCTATGGAAAGAAACCAAATCATGAAAAAGGTTGAGAGGAAACTTGGGTTGTGGTAGAAAAAAGTATACTCTTCACATATTGGAGGCATATAAACTCTACTGAAGAGTAGAATATAAGAAGAGATATGAAAATATTGATTAAGCACCTAAGTCTATGCTAAATTTAAAGTTTTAAGCAGCATTAGGACAGTGTCATTCTGAAGTATAAAACGAGAATAATCAAAGAATAGTGAAGAGAAGGTGAAGAAATTGAAAAAAAATTAAATGAAATAAAGGAAGAATTCAATTATAAAATTCACCTATGAATTTTGGTTACAATATTCATTTAATAAGGAATAGCATCTAATATAAATTGAACAAACTTTTCTTTGAATTTATTAGAAGCTGATTAAAATAAAGCAAACCTTTACAACTTCCAGGTTAGAAGCCTGAATGGTAACACATTTAGTCCCTTTTTTGTATACCTAAAAGGTTACTGAGAGTCAAAAAAACTCTTTTAAATCTGAATTATCCTCATCACATAATAGTTACAAATAAAAGCAAGGAGAGCAATATACTTTATATATGCTAATTTTAAGGAAAAGAACTTGAAAAAATATTTTTTCTTAATACCATATTGTGTTTCTATTTGATTCAGTTCAACAAAGATATTTTAAGTATCCTAAAGAGAACTGCACTAGACAGAATAACCAAGATATTCAATTGACCAGTTGAACCATTTCCTCAAAACTTTTATCTGAGATTTTTCTACATTTATATAAGGAGTGGCTCAACCTTAGATGCTTCAGTTGTAAGAGTCACTACCATATGATGAATGGTATATATGTTTGTATATAATATATATTAAGTTGTATAATTCTACCAAAAATACTACATAATGCAAACAAAAAACATCCAAAAAATCTCCTCTGATGACAATCTAATAATACAGGATAAAGTTGTAGAGAGTATAGGATAAAAATATGCTATAAGAATCAGCAGTTAAGTACAGAGAGAAATCTTAAAAAATAAAAGATTCCAAAAAGTATATTTGCACGTCCACATTATTCACCAATGGACAATGACATTATGGTAAAGGAACTACTTGCAGGAAGGACAGAGTTCCTCAGGTGGGGCAAGTAGGCCAACAATGTGGTGTTTTGAGAAGATAGTAAACCTCTGTATAATGTGACTCTAAAAATCTACAAATAACCTTTGTTTGTATACACTTAAATGTAAGTGTATTTCTTTTGGAAACAAAAATTTCTCTTATCTAGAAGTGCAGGTGACATATCATATTTGCTCTTCTATTCAACTTTTTCACACACATGGGAATAAACATACAGACAAACATTATAAAAACATGTTTACACAGACTTCTATATCTACTTCTTCAAATATTTCAGAGGAAATTTTGAATGAGTACTTTAATTACTTTGTTATTGCAACAACTTGAAGACAAGAAAATATTTACTTCTCACATTTTCACTTGTGTGAGGAGGATTTTAAACTGCCTGGCCTAACTGACCCAAGTAGGACCCCAAACGTTCTCAAATTAAAGGAGAACAAAGAAAACCATGTTGAAATATTATTTTCCTTTAGTTCTTAAAAGTATGGAGAAAGAATATAGGTGACCAATTGTTCAATAAATTTAAAAAAACTACTGGTAAATTTGTAAAGTTATTTGTCAGTGAACACCTGTAAAATAAATAGTGATAGGTAAATGGCAAAGTGAACTATTTTTAACCATAATTTTCAGAAAGGTAAAATTATCATGACTCTCATACAAATATGAAATGAGCATGTGTCAAAAGTTCATTTAATATACTAGAGAGAACAAGTAAGTTGTAAAAACCAAAGAGCATTTGAAAGGCTAGGTATTTATAAGCAATGATAGAAAAACAAACAGGATTCAAGTACAACAGTGACATAAATCTTCGCAATTTGGGGGCTTATCTTCTCTATTGAACAGAAATTATTTGCCTTTTTATGTTTTTAAAAAAAAGTCTACAAGTTAACTTCTATCCCTACAGAATTCTTAAAAAGACCAGACAATAGAAAATCAAGCGAAGCACCAAATTTTCAAAAATTCAGTAATCTTGTTTGCCTGCTTTCAAGTTTTGGGTAAATTTTTGACACAATGAAGTATAAATGTAATGGAAAACTTTTTGAAGTCTGGTGAGGATGGAGCCCCAAAGTGTGCAAAGACTGGTCAGGAGATTCTGATACATATTTAGAGTTAAGAACCACATCAGAGCTGAAACATTTTATATTCAGTGAAAAAAAAAGTGCTAATCCGTTTTTTTTTTCCTACAGGAATGTTTGAATGTTCAATATTAAAACAATAGCTGTTGAGGAGTTCAAAATAGAATAGTTTTGAGATTTTATGATTTTTCCCATAATTCTTGGAAATAGCAAGAACAGCCACTGTTACTCCTCATGATTCTTTTATTTTCCTTCCCTTGATAAGCTATGCATTTGGTAAGTCTTTGAACATTTTATGTGGTATATTTATACAGTCCCTTAAAAATTGAAGGTTTGAACTGAGTTTTCTTCCTTTCTCTGGTAACTATGCAGAGGTTTTCCTCAATGTGAAATTATAAAACTACATTAGGTGAGAGATTAAAATGGTAAATTTAGTTAGCATAGTTTTCTGTCCAGCATTTACTGTCCCCCTTTTTTAGTATTTCATTTAGATTTTCCTTAAAGAAACTACTTCTCCACTCATCTGAATCAATCTGTTTTGCATGGAGCTTTACTCAATCATTCCCTGGATCCATAAGTGGCTTTGATGTCCAGACAAGTCAATCCGAGTTGCTATAACTGGTTCAAGAACAGCCACTTGACATAAATCAGGGCACTGGGAATGACTGGAATAATTATGAAAGAGGCAATCACTTTTCACTGATGTTTGCTCAGTTTCCACAGTATAATTATAATATAATTGCTCAGCAATTGTTCTGATTGTCTTTGCCATTACAGTCTACAAAGACAGAAACCAATACACAAGAAAACAGACCCCACAGAAAAGAGTGTCACCTTGCTGATGAGAGCATTTCAGCACTTGGATTTAGCTATTCCTAAACCCAAAACTACCTTTGGACTTTCAGTTATATGAGCCAGTAAGTCCTCTTGCTTTTTATTTTTCCCCTCTGAAAAAGGAACTTTGATTCACCTTTTGTCACTTAAATAAATGGTCATGTGCTCCAAGAAACTGCCCCAGAAACAGATGAAAATATAAGACCCAGAACCCAAGCAAGATTCCAGAGCTATACATTTTAATCTTGAGGATTAGAGATGAAAAAGTTCAAGATATGAGAAAATAAGGTAGGATGTGAGTGTGTACTGGAAGTCTATGCCATACTTGCTCAAGTCTTATGAGGTTGAGAATTACAGAACTCAACTCAAGCTAACTGAAGAAATACTTTTAATTGGAAATTTACTGGAAGAAGGCTGGAATATTTGGGAGAAATTAGTCACAGCACCACCTGTGGCAAGGAATCAAGGAATCTTTTTCCTACTTTCTCTCTCTGCACCTCTGCACATCTTCCCTTGCTGGGCAGAGACTATCTTTTCATTGCCTCTACATGCACAAGCAATAAGAATATAACCCTTGAAAATATCCTCAGGTCACATCTCCTGAGTTCCTGAATAAGTAGATGTTGTCCTTGTCTCTGGATCCCAACTCCTGATTCATGGGGGATAGATTCCTGTTGACCCACCTGGGTATGGTTTAGCTGCCAGAATCTCACTCTAGTTAATGAGACAAATGGTGTGGAGAAGAGGGGCAAAGGGAAGTGGCAGCTGACAGAGATACGGTGTCATTGAAAGTTGGGCAGATATCCAAAAAGTGTCCAATATACTTTTTAAAGTCTCGAACTAGCTTCGGCATTTTTCATTTTCTAAAATTTATGTTGTTTTATTTTACTGTCAATTTTGGCATACCATGCTACATCTAAAGGCTATTGCAACAAAACTCTACATAGAATAATTATCAAGTAGAAATATAAATTTTGATAAATATTGTATATGATTTTATGATTTATCTCACTTTTTCTTTTGAGCCTCAGGTGCTGAAAGTTGAGTTAATAATTTCCTTCATTCCGAAAATACAACTGTCATTTGGTCATGCAAAGTCCTCTCTTATTTACTTATTTATTCTTTTTCCCCCTCCTCTTTCCCATTCTTTTCCTCCTCCCATTCCCCACAAAGATAACTCTAATGTATTGATCATAAATTCTTTAAATTGTATTATTGTACAGGTATGAAGATGTAAGGTATATAGAATTATTTTATATATATGTATTTCAATTTGAATACATTTTGTTGTATTATAGACTTTTGTCTATTTCTTTCTCTCATTGATTTTATGATTTATGCATTTTTCTGGGTGTCTAAGCAGTCATTTACTTGTCTTCCTTACATAGTATTCCCCCTGAAATGAACAATTCAATTGTATACAATTGCCCACTACCACAAGCAAAGCTGTGATAAAGTCCTCATGTGTCTTCTCATGATATGATCTGAGGAAATCTCTGGGATATTTTCCAAGAAGTGAAATTTTGTAGACATAGGGCCTTCATACACTTAATGTGGACTTCATGCACTTAATGTAACAAAGAGTGGCCAGATAGCTCTCCAATGCCTACTTTAGTCTAGAGTCTCATCCACTAGAGTTTCCACATCTCTGATAATACCTGCTTTTACCCATTATTCAATTATTGGCCAATAAGTGGTATTTCTTTGTTGTGTTAATTTAGAATATCTCTAAATACTTCTTAGTTATTTGGTTTTCCAGTCTATGAATTATCTGTCATATATTAAAGTCATTTTTATGGAGAGTTTCTTGTTTTATTTTATTGATTTGCAGGAGATCATTACATCTGGAAATTTATCTATTGCCTCTTTTGTTAAATACAAATTACTAATTTTGTTGTAATCAAATCTGCTTATTTTTCTTCTTGTTATTTGTGCTTCTTGCATCTGGTTTAAGCAGATTTTTCCAATTATATAATCATAGATACAATAAAAAAATTGTAATACTTTCCTGATTTAACGTTTTCTTGGCTATTTTATACTTTCTGACATATTTCTAGAAATACTTTTTAGGATTAAACCCAAAGCAAGGCCAAAATTTTAAATGAATATTTAATAAAAGGATAAATTTAAACATTTTTCAAAGTGGGTTTACTAAATAATTTTTTTAGACCTGAAATTCTACTTTTTTTTTTAAGGAGGTGTTGAAGCAATTTGTTTCATCTCTACCTGCCTATGAGGCTTGTTTCTGGTAAGTAAGAAGGATGGTTTAATAACTACAGAAAGTAATTCAAGCAAAGGCAAAATTAAGGGACTAATACAGATCAAGAGGATGAGTACCCGGGTCTAAGGTACCCATTTCAAACAACAGTTCCAGTAAGTGATGCTTCCTATAACATCTTCCTATTTTTATGGAACAACATGTCTGTAGTTATCTCTATTTCTGAATAAAATATTCCATATACTCCAAATAGACGTGTGTTATTTTACTACTTATCTCAGTTTTACTTCCCAGCTATAACTAATTCACTGATTAATACTTTAAAATTGACCTTAATACAGGAAGTCAAGCCATATATTATCAAAATTAAATGTTATTAACAAAAGTACATTCTTCTATGTGAAATCTTACTTTTTATTTTGCTTTACTTAGTAGAAAAAATTTGATAGGGATTCTGATGGATTTTACCATTCATAGAGATTTTCTGCCAAACAGATGGTTCCCACTTAACAATTAGATTTGCCTACAGAATACAAATGAATGTCTAAGGGAAGAGGAAGTGGAAAGAATTGAGGGAGAAAGGGAATTTTTTTCTGGTAGCTGATCATATTACCATGTGCGTTCACTGTTTATGACTAATCCACTGCTTATCCTTCTAACCATTTCCCAGAACACTCATTCCAAGGACGACAATTCATTGGAAAATATTAGCTACAAGGTGGAACACTTTACACACATTATCTTATGGAATTTAATTGTCACAACAACCCTCTGGTTTACATGTCCTCATTTTACAATTGAGGTACTGGGATAGGGAGAGCTTAAGTCCAAGGCCAACTGCTGGCGTAAGGATCCAAGTCCAGATTTTTCTGATTCCAAATCTACTCCCTTAGCTTCAGTACCATCCTCTCCATTTGCTAGACGTTTCTCAGATTTTTACCAAAAAGTATATGCCTATTCAAGAAACTACCTTTTTTTATACCTTAACTAGCTCCTATGGTACAATGGCAGAGTTCAATGATTCTCTTCGGGCATCTCCCAAATGGTGTGCTTTTAGCTTCCACATGGTAGTGAATCTGCAACATTGGTGACATGTTTTTGACATGAATTAAAAATTTGCTTATGTCTCTCAAAATTACTTTTGTATTTTTTTTCATTTATTTGGGTGATTGTTTTTTATTGTTTCATTTGCAAGTAGGAGTTGTTCTACTGGTTAATTTTCAGGTTAAAGTGGTTTGAAAAGCTCTAACATTGATATGAAGAAGTTTACCAATTAAAAAAGAAAGTAAATTTTCTGGGAAACTTTAATCTCTCAGGTAATTATGTTGTAGGACAAAAAGGGCTGTATTCACATTGGCCTAACAGGAATAGGCCACCTTTCTTATCGCGTTCCTAATATCTAACCTATATTTTGCTTTCTTTAGCTTCCAGTCATTGCTCTTTGTCCTCATGTCTTCTGAGACTATGAATAATTCCCTTCATTCATTATATTGTTACCCAGGAGGTATTATTTATAGATTATGAACATGGCTCACTTCAGTTTTCTCTTTTCGAGACTACACAAGTTTTTTCAGTTGTTTCATATATCTTTTACTCCTTTTTTTGTGTGTGGCGGGGGGGATCTTTTCTGTTCTCTTTTGAGCTTTCTCAAATTATCCTAAATACTTCCTAAACTTTGCAGAGCAGAAATATACAGAAAATTTAAAAAGCAGTTTGAGACTGATTCAACTGGGCAGACATTACCTTTCGTTTTCCAGTGTTACATCTTTGGCTGAGCTATGTAGATGGAATTTAAGTCTCTGACATTAGCCATCACTGGGTAAATGAATTTATTCTGAAAATGCAGTTGGTCACTATAGGACCATTTCAATTCTTTGAGGTATAAGTTTCTACTAGAATCTGATTCTAACCTTTTTACCTTTGTAAGCAGTAAGTACTAAAGCTTTAAGTTTGGTTAGAAATACAATTAATATTTATGATTACATGAATTATTTTCCAGGCACAGTGATACTTATTAGGATAAGTAACTCCAGTTTTGGTTTAATTTTTACTTAGTAAAATTTCCTAATGAAATGTATTTTTCATCGTGTTCAACTATACCGATTGCTTTTAAATTTTAGAAATATGCTCTTTTAAAAGATACAATTTACTTGAGAACACTGAGTAAGATACAACATATTCCAGACTACAGAAATGAAGAAATATACACTAGGATCTGAAATGATGAAATCAGTCTGCAAAACCTATTTGTGTGTAGTTTAGAAAGATTCAGGGGCAGAAAATAGGTTTTTGTGTTGCTTTCGGGGGAAGAAAAACAACTCTCTTTCTGGCAGTACATGGGCATTCTGTAGAAATCAAATGCATTATGAACTAACAGGTCCCCCCAAAATCCTGGTATTTTGAAAGGATGACATTAGAGCAAGAGAGGAAACTCCGGACAGCAGATGTACAAAGTTCTCAGCTTCTAATCCCATGGAGAAAGTCTGAAATACTTTCCCCTCACTTTTCCACTAATTTTTAAACTTTATTTACTAAACTGTTCTGCTTCCTAACCCAAATCATTGTCACTAATTCTGTTTTCCTTCAAGAAGACAAGCAATAGGAATAGAATGGCTGACCTAGAACTGTGGGACTGTGTGCTCATTTCCCATTTAGTTAAACTTTGTTGATAATGATGAATGTTACACCTAAGCAACTGGAACACCAAAATTCTCCATCTGACCTCAACCTATGACTCTTTCCCCTCTTTCAGTCTCTTATTCAAATAAACCTACTGTTTTACCTCGTTGAACCCCATGCTCGGTCACTCCTTTGTTCTCTAACTCCATTAGCCCCTCCTGGCAGGCCCCCCTTCCTCACTCTCCCTGGACCCCACGACCCATCATTTCAAATACATTCTTGGTAGCACCTTCTCATCCATCACTCTCTTGACCATCTGCCTCACCTGTCTCACCAGTCTCCAACCCTAACATCCATTTTCTTTGCTTTTGCTCCCAGGTTGCCAAATGCTGTTAGGGAAAATCACATAACTGAGCTGATTGTCTCCATTACAAATTTAATTTTCAACCTCAGCTGACCCCTCAAATCTGCTCAGCAATCCTTTTACTTAATCCTAATCAACAACTTTTCTCATTTCCCTTAGTGACTATTCCAAATCTTGTCCATATTTCTAAAGTCCTCTGCCCCCACCCTGCCCACTTATTCTCGGCAGGCTGCCAGCTCCCTACTATACGGGGAAATTAGAAGCCAACCCATATGAACTCTCCCAGCTTCCACATTTCCACCTCTAGAATTTATCTGTATCTCACCTTCTCATGCTTTTTTCCCTTGTGTGTCAAAGAAAGAAATATCCTGACACATTTGTAAAGCTAATTCTTCTACCTGGTTTTTGTTTCTAGCTGCTTTTGTCTACAGCAGTACTTTGTTAATTATTTTTTGTTGTTTGCATCTGTAATTCCTTCCTCTAAACTGGCTCCTTTCTTTCATGAATAAATATGCCCAACTTTCAAATATTCTTAAAATTAAAATAAAACCTGCAACTTACCATCTTCTCTTTTCCGATTTTTAATTAAGCAAAAGTCCTGAGCATCTCACATGTGTAGGTACTGTTATAACCCCTGAAGATTTACTGGTAAATAAGACCAGGTTCCAGCCCTCATGCAGCTTATAGATTCTTCAAGAGGAGTCTCTATTTACTTCCCTTTCACTTCCTAAACACTGTAATTGGTGACCTACTGTAAAATTCTACGGGAGGACACTCTTTCATTTATAGGTCTGAGATAGAGGCTTCACATTTTCATGATTATAGGCTTTGTTGGTTCAGTAGTTTTGGAACCTGAGGGAAGGATGCTGTATTAGTTTCCTAGGACTACCATAACGAAGTGGCTTAAAACAACAGAAATTTATTTTCTTATAGTTCTGGAGGCTAGAAATCTGAAATCAAGGTGTCAGCAGGACTATGCTCTCTCCAACAGTTTGGGACATAATCCTTCCTTGCCTCATCTAGCTTCCAATGTTTGTTAACAATCTCTGGCATTCTTTGGCTTGTAGAAGCAACCCTATAACTTTATGGCCATCTTCTTTTGTGACTTCACATAATTTTCCATCTATGCATGTCTGTCTTTCTGTCCAAATCTCCCCATTTTATAAGGATACCACTTCGTGTTGGTTTAGGGTCTACCCCAATAATCTCATTTCAACTTGATTACCTCTATCAAGGCCCTATTTCCAAATAGTGTCACATTCTGAGGTACTGGAGTTTAGTATTCTAACATATCTATTTTGGTAGTACAATTCAACCCATAACAGATGCTTTACTCAAAAATGAACACTTGCTGTCTCTGGATGAACAGGATTTTCAGATGTTTAGTCTGATGACTGACATGGTTAATACTAGTTATTAAGGCAAAGTGGTTTCTTGTCTGAGGAATGTCTTAAAACTGCCTGGTCTATTAATTAAAGTTAACAGAGGAGTATAGGCAGAACCAGTAGGGGCTCATTTACCTAAGAATTGAAATCTTAGGTCACAAGATAAAGCACAGCCTTAATTTAGGATACTAAAGGAACTTGAGATTTCTTCCTTATATAATAGAGGGTAAATGGATTAGACTAGAAGTCAATTGGAGTAGTTTAATTTTAGTTTTAATTTTCAAGGTTCCCTTGCAGCTAAGTTCTCATGTTACCTCTGTTCTGTTGATCAGATGCACCCACCGGAGGCATGGAGAAGGACGTAAGCCTCTTTAACTGGTGGTCATCTGGGAGAAATCAGATCTTCTGCCAAACACCAAATAAAGGCACCTGGTTCTTTGGTGATGTCGGCCTGGAAGTGTCTAGTGCCAGACAAGCTAAACAGCAGTTAGAAATAGCAGTTCTCTGTGTTTTGGGTTTTATTTTTCTGGCTGTATCATAACTTGCTGCTTTGTTCTTGTCTCTGAGCCAAACAACCCAGGTCGCTGGCTCTCCTGGAGATTCTGTGAGCTTCCTACCCTCTGACTTAAAAAAAAAAAAAAAAAAAAATTCTGTTACTTCCAGAGAATCACTGTGATTGATGATAGAATGTATTGGGAACTTTTCCATCTTTTTATTCAGTATCATATGTGGATCTAAAAAATTCAGTAAATCAAGCTTTTATTTCCTAGCTGACTGATCGAAATTTTCCTTGAGTAACCAAGGCAGAAAAATTAGTATTTTCTAGTGCAGGCAGTGTTTCTCAATCTTGGCACTAATGATATTTTAAAACAACTCTTTGTCATGGCTGGCTATCCTGTATATTGTGGGTGGTTTAGAAGCCTACCCTAGCTTCTATCCACTACATGATAGTTGCATCTCCTCGCAGTTGTGGCAATCCAAAATGAAGTGTCTGCAGACATTTACAAGTGTCCCCTGGAGGCAAAATCACATCACTCCCCCACCCCTTGTTGAAAACCACTGTGGAATAATTACAGCTAAAGCACTTCACATGTAATAATGCATTTAGTTTTCAAAACAGCTCTATGGAGAAGATATTACTATTTTCTACATTTCATAGATAAGAATCCATGTATAGGGAGTTTACCTCACCTGCACAAGTCACATGAAAAGAAAAGAAGTTGATCTAGGTATATAGTTCATCTAGAGTAAATGGTCCAGTTCACTGCACTCTATTCCCCTTAGCTCAATAATGTTGTATCAGCACTCACCATTCTCATTAAGCCTTAAAGCCCTTGGTGATCTTGAGATGAAGGATCACTATTTTCATCCTGATTTAAAATTTAAAAAGCAGTGAAGATACTGTATCTTCATACCATAGAATTTGACATGCCTAAACAGTAAGATTTTATCTTACTCTGCAGTGCATCCTGAATTTTGCCTCTAGTTGTTTTCCTAAAACACAATTCTTATCTAGCAACTCTCCTGAAATCTCCTAATGTTTTCTTTCACCTACAAAGTCTTCCCTCTTTTCCATTACATATATGGATCTTTACAATAACTTATATATCCAGATTCATAGTATACTATCGATGTCTCCAGAGCATAAGTTAAGCACGACTTCCCACTCTTTCCAGTAATACCCCAAGCTGTACCCAATATTCAAGTAATTTTTCCTGTCTAGAATAGGCTTTTTTTGTCCCTATTCCTGGAGATATATTCATTCTACAGGTTTTACACTAATGCCACCTACTTGTTAAGATTTGCACATCTCTACTACTTAGATGCATATTTAATCTCCTGGGTTCCCATGGCATTTTTATAAACCTCTACTAGAGCACTTGTTATATTGAACTGTAAATATTGGACTTCATGTGTTTGTTTCTACCTGGAGATTATGAGCTAATTAAAGGCCACACTGTACCTTATTCTTTACGTCCCCAGTGCTGGGCAGAGTGCCTAGCTCATAGTGCTTACTCAGAAAAATTAGGTCAGTGAATGAAATCCCCATCAACTCAGGAGAACCGTCACAGACCAGTGGACGTGGCCTTCATGACTCCAGCTACTAAGATGTTTTTAAAGGGTTTCTGGTCCAATCACAATCTGTCCCTTTCCCATACCCACCTGTTGCCTCTGAAAACTACAAAAAGTTCAGGATTTCCATTGATCATTTTCATTTCAAAGTTACTGGCTTTTTTTTTGCAGGGGTATTTTGGTGATTACAACATTTAAAACATAATCCAGTTGTGTTCAAATACTTGTTCTACCTTCCTTTTCCCCTGAGCATAACAAAGAGCTTCATTATACTTTGTTTTTTTTGTGGTTGATTATCTAATAAGCCACAAGTGAAAAGAAGTGATTGATATCACCTAAACCTCTGTAACCAGGAGAAGCTGCTTTGTAGAAAACTGGACTGTTTCCTGCAAGGATGGTAAACTATTACCCTGGAGCCTTCCCAAGGTCAGAGTTACACTTTGGCAGTCATGCATCATTCATTCATTCACTAATTCAACATATTTATTGTGAAAATAGTCAGTACTATATACTACTAGTCCTTCATATACACCATTAAAAGAATTTATGGTCAACATTTTTTATATTACATTTTACAAAGTCAATAATGTGTTTAATTTTCCAGTTGAGCTTGCATTAGCTCTTTTCCCCCCAAAATGTGGATTTCTGAAGACAAAAGTTATCTTAAAAATTTAAAAGATTTTCATAAAAATTTCTTATATTTGTCATTTATTAATAAAATTATGTTTGCTTCATGGGAATAACTACTTTGTTCAAATAGTTGATGTGACCTTATAAAGATACTGAGATTATTCACTGTTTTCTCTATTTTCTTTAAAAAAAAAAAAAGATGTTACAGATTTGTATGCTCATGATTGGGAACACATTTCTCTTACACATGCCCCATAGACACACAGGGATTTCAAACATGCTCTGAGGAAAAGGGCACTTGCAGCCCAATATAGAAGCAAGTTAGTAGGTGGCCTAAACCTCATGCCGGTCCCACTCACAAAGCTCTATGCTGCTCTGGGTAAATCCAGTGGCTCCAAAGATTGTAGGTACAGAAAAGCCAGGCATATATCAATTATCATTTCTGAAATATTATCTATGTGACTCTGTGTCTTTTTTAAAACTATTTTTATAAATATCCAGAGTGATCAAGTACAACATAGTTTAGAAGTTATTACAAAGGATTGCATCTTACATGATAACATTAGGAAGGCTCAATTTAAATTTTCTTAGCAAAAATAGTGAATAAACCATAAGTGTACAGCTTTATAAATTTTTACAAAGTGAACACAGCAGAGTAACTCTCCTCTGCATGACTTAGCAACCCCTTAAATAACCTAAGTGCCCCCCATCTATCCCAGACACCACTTCTTCTCTTCTCCCCAAACGTAGAGTCTTTCTATCACCATAGATTGGATTTACCTGGACCTGAACCTTTATTAATAGAAATATACAGTGCATATTTTGTCTTATTTGCTTAACATTATGATTGTGAAATTGATCCATGTTATTGAAAGTAGTAGAAGTTCATTTATTTCTGTTGCTCTATATAGTATCTATTCAACAATTATTTTCATCCATTTGGGTTGTTTTCAGATGGTGAAATGACAATGCTGCTGTAAACATCTCTGTAGTCATGTTTTAGTGCACATATGTACATAATTTGCACTTCCTGAATGACAATGCTGCACTTCCTGAATGACAATGCTTTGCACTTCCTGAATGACACTGCTTTGCACTTCCTGAATGACAATGATTTGCACTTCCTGAATGACAATGCTGCACTTCCTGAATGACAATGCTGCTGTAAACATCTCTGTAGTCATGTTTTAGTGCACATATGTACATAATTTGCACTTCCTGAATGAATGGTGAGGATGAGACTATTTTTATATTCTTTGTATCTTTAGGGATATTTGAAAAAATGTTTTGAGAAGTGCTTATTCAAATATTTTCCCTGTGTTTTCTGTTAAGTTGTACCTGTCATTTTACATTGATTTCTATGGACTTTATGTATCAGTGGTGATTTTATCCTCCCAGGGACACCTGGCAATGTCTAAAGACATTTTTGTGTGTCACAACTGAAGGGGTGCTAGAATCATCAATTGTGCAGAGGTCTGGTATGTTGCTAAACATCCTACAACAAACAAGATAGCCCACCAACTAAAAGAATATCTGATCCAAAAGGTCAATAGTAGCAAGGTTAAGGAACTCTGAAATATATGTTTGTAAAATTAAAATATAATCTATACTATATTATACTTAATAAAATACATACTATCTTCTGCTTTGGAGCTTGCTTTTTACTTTTAATAGTATGTGATGAATAGAAGTTCTTAAATTTTAGGTTTTATTTTTGTTTACAGTTAATACTCTTTATGATTATGAAAAGATCTTTCCCAAAGATCATGAAGATATTATTCTTTGTTATCTTCTAGACCTACTCTGTCCAGTACAGTAGCAACTAACCACATGTGGTCATTGAGCACTTGAAATATGCTTAGTCAAAATTGAAGTGTGCTGTAAACATAAAATATACATCATATTTTGAAGAATTTGTTTGAAAACAAAAATGTAACATCTCATTACTTTTTGAAATTGACTATATATTGAAATGATAATGTCATGAATAGATGGCATTAAAAATATCTCATAAAATCAATTACATTTGTGGTTCCCTTTATATTTCTACTAAATAGTGCTTTCTGTATTGTTTTACATTTCACATTTTGACAAACCACTCATAACTAATTTTTGTAAGTGGTGTGAAGCAAGAGTCAAAATACATTTTATACCATACAAATGACCTAGCACCACGTATTACATGGAACAGCCTTTCCGTAGAGCACTTCCATGCTTCCTTTGTCATTATTGAACTTTTTATTTCATTTCAATAACATATTTTAATTCATTTACCAAGAGCACACTGTCTTGATTACTCTTCCTTGATACATAATGGTAAAATTCCCCCAACTCTATTCGTTGGATGGTTTGCATTTCCAGTAAATTTTAAAATCAGCTTTCCAAATTTCAAAAAAAAAAAAAAAAAGGCTGCTAAGGTTCTCATTGGGAATAAATTTAAGCTATAAATTACATAAGGAGAATCGACATATTAACCATACTGAATCTTCTACAAGAAGCATAGATATACCCCTTCCCTCCATTTATTTGGTTCATTAATTTCTCTCATTAATGTGTTCCATGGAAAGGGTTTGAAAATCTATTGTTAAACTTAGTCCTAGGATATTGATGATTTATGATGCTAATGAAAAATTTTAAATTAATTTTCTAATTGTTACTGATATACAATTAATCATTGTATATTGATCTTTTATCAGATGACCTTGATAAATTAACTTATTAATTCCAAAAGTTTCCACCTGTAGATTCATTCTTTGGGATTTTCCAAATATGTAAACATATTTTCTACGAATAATGGCAACAGTTTCCTTGTTTTCTAAACATATCTTTTATTGTAGTTCATTGTTTCTCCAGTTTTAATTGACATATATCACTGTATAAGTTTAAGGTATACTGCATGATGGTTTGATTTACATATACTGTGAAATGATTACCACAATAGGTTCAGCTAACATCCATCTTCTCATATAGATACAATTAAAAAGAAAAAAAAAGGGAAAAATGTTCTTGTGATGAGAACTCTAGGATTTACTCTCTTAATGACTTTTTATATATCATAAAACTGTGATACTCACCATGTTGTACATTATATCTCTAGTACATTACTTGTTGATCTTATAACTGGAAATTTGTACCTTTTGACCATCTTCCTTCAATTCCTCCTCCTGCCGCCCTCTACCTTTAGTAACCACAGTCTGGTCTCTTTTTGTTTGAGTTTGGGTTTTTTGGTTTTGTTCTTTTTATAGATTCCACAAATAAGTGAAATCATACAGTATTTCTGTCTGACTTATTTCACTTAGCATAATGCCTGCAAGGTCCAACCATGTTGTTGTGAATGGTAGGATTTCCTCATTTTTATGACTGAATAATATTCCATTATGTATAAATATACCAAAACATCTTTATCCATTCATCCATCCATCACCACTTAGGCTGTGTCCATGCTTTGACTACTATAAATAATGCTGCTATGAACATGGGAGAGCAGATAGCTTCTCAAGTTAGTGTTTTCATTCCTTTGGATTTATTCCCAGAAGTGGAATTGCTAGATCATATGGCAGCTCTATTTTTAATATTTTGAGGGGCCTCCACACTGTTCTCCATAGTGGTTGTGCCAATTTACACTCCTACCAACAGTGTGCAAGGGCTCCCTTTCTCCACATGCAAGCTAGCATTTGTTGTCTCTTGTCTTTTTTGATGCTAGCCATTATAACACAGGATATCACATAGTGGTTTTAATTTGCATTTCCCCAATGACTAGTGATGTTGAGCATTTTTTCATGTACCTGTTGGCCTTCTGCATATGTTCTTTGGAGAAATGCCTTCTTGACATATTGCTCACAGTGGGAAACTCAATACAATGTCGAAGAGGAATAAAAGCAGTTATCTTTGCTTCATTTTAACCTCAGTGTACAGGCTTTCAATATTTCATAAGTGCCTACAATGTTGTTGCCATTGTTTCTGTTTTTGAGTTTAGATACACTTTACCAAATTAGTTTCCTACTATTCATAGCTTGCTAAGAATTTTTATCAATCAGAAAGTTGAATTTGATCAAAAGCTTTACCTGCATCTGTTGAAATGACATAATATTGTTCTCTTTATTCTATTAATGTGATGAAATAAATTGGTTTTTGAATGTTTATCTATCCTTGATTTCCTCATATAAACTGAAATCAATGATGATGTATTCCGCTAGATTAAATTTGTTCCTTTTTTAAAGGAATTCTTATATCTAATATTTATAAGGAAGATAACTGACCTGTAGTTTCTCATCTTTCAATATCCTCATTAGGTTTTATTAGCAAAGTTATGTCAGTCTCGTTTTACAATTTGGATCATGGAAGTTTACTCTCTAGATGTTTATTTAATAACAATTCTATACTGAAGTCATTTGACCTAAAGTTTTTGTTGTGGGAAGATTTTAATTCAACACTTGATTTCTTTAACAGATAAGGAATTGCACAAAATTTCTACTTTTTCTTGTTGTTTTGCTGCATTGCGTTTTTCTGTGAATTTGTTCATTTCACCTAAATTTCAAATGTATTTTCATCAAGTTCTTTAGAGTTTCCTAGAACTACCCTTTTTCTTGTATGTAAAACAAGTAGAGATTTCCTCTTTTTCATTCCTGAGACTGGTAATATGTTATTCTCCCTCCACTCCCACACTCACCCTCACACACACACACCCCAGTCTTACTAACAGTGGTTTCTAAATTTAATGAGTCTTCTTAACCAATTTATGGCTTTGCTGATTTTCTCAATTTTAAGTTTTTTCCTATTGATTTCTGATCTTATCTTTATTCCCTTCCTTCTACTCTCTTTAGATTTATATTACTATTATATTTTTACTGGGTCATTGATTTTTTAGCCTTTCTCCTTTTCAAATATAAAACAATATACATATATACACACATACATACCTGGACTTACCATAGTTTTTCCTTCTATTCTGCAGAAATATGTCTATATATTTTCTACTGATTTGTGACCCAGATCACATATCCTTTCTACAACTCTGTTTTACCTACACTGAAAGCCATTTATCACATTATTTTTCAGTTGTAGAGCTAATATTTGCTTACTCTTTTAATAGATTTAAATTCTCTGGTGAAATCTAAATGTTTTCCATTGCTAGTGACTAGACTTCTGTGTTTTTCAGTCTACCTTCAAATAATATTATTCTGCTTCATGTATATTGCAAAGACCTTACAATATTTAATTTGATTTCACTCTCCCGATCTTTATGCTTTGTTGTTATATATTTTACTTATATCAAAATTAATTTTGCTCAAACAACAATATTTCAAATATATTATAGAGTAAGATTTAAATGTATTCTATATTTATACACATATTTACCATTCCAGGTACTTTCATTCCTTGTGTAAATTCAATTTTCCTTCTGGTCTCATTTTTCTTCATCCTAAGGAATTTCTTTTAATATTTCCTGTACTGCAGGTCTGTTGGCAACAAATTCTATCAATTTTTGTTTTTCTGAAAAAAAATCTGTATATAGAATTATTGGGGATAGTTTTGTTTTGTTTTGTTTTTTTCCTCAACCTACATCAGGTGTATCTTTCCATTGTACCTTTATTCACAGTTTTTCTGACGAGTATCCTGTGATAATTCTTATTGTTCTTTTCTCTGTCCACCTAAATTTATTTCTCTTCTCTTAGGGATCAAAGTCCTGTGCTGACTTTGCCCAATATCTAAAGACAGCTCTTCCACATACTTAACCCTGTTTTCTACTTGTTTAACAGTGTGAAGGTAAAGCTGATACCAGTTATATCACCATGGCATAAAATGGAAGTCTTGTCTGTTTGCTTTTAATTGAATTTGTGTATGAAAAGATGTGAAGTCTTTTGATGTGATCTTCCACAGAACAAATTTTTTTGTTTGGTTCTGGTAGGTAGTTGGAATAGGAACATAGAACCTTAATCCAATCAGGAATTGAACTGATTTACAGATGAGTTTTAGTCTTTGTGGGGACCTCCAGATCTTTGATAACTCCCTGCTTTTAAAATTTAGACTTCAGTGTCCTGAATAAATGCATGGGCTGTTTAGTTCAACCACCTACCAGTCTTTAAACACCCATTTTTCTCTCGGGTACCATGAGACCACCAATAACTACTTAGCTATTCAGAATTTTATTAACAGCTTTTGGTTTGCCTTTTCAATCTCCCGGCCAGTTCTGCCTATAAAACGCAAAAGCCTAAAAGGGAAAATATATATATTCTCTATGCTAGGCGTACTTTGTGCTACTTTTCAGGATATTAGTCTTAAATGCTTGTGTTGGTAGATATGTTCCAATTTCTGTCTTTTCAGTCCAGTTGGGACTACAAAAAAGCTCTACAGCTTCTCTGTTTCTTAATAGCTACTCTAAGCTTGGCTTCTTACCTCTGTCCACATGTCACTTATGAATTGAAATTTGTCCTTGGATATTAATCCCCTATCAGATACATGTTTGCAAATATTTTCTTCAATTCTGTGAGTTGCCTTTTCAATTTTTTTCTTTGCTGTGCAAAAGCTCTTTCATTTGATGTAGCCCCACTTGTTTATTTTAGCTTTTGTTGCCTGTGTTTTTGATATCTTATCCAAGAAATTGTTGCCAAGACCAATGTCAAGGATCTTTTTTGCTATGTTTTCTCCTAGGAGTTTTATAGTTTCAGGTCTTATATTTAAATCTTTGATCCATTTTGAGTTAATTTTTGCGAGATGTGTAAGATAGGTTCAGTTTAATTCTTTTCTTGTGGATATCCAGTTTTCCCAACACCACTTATTGAAGAGACCACACTCTCTCCATTGTGTGTTTTGGCACCCTTGTCAAAAATTAATTGACTGTAACTCAATGAAAAAGTTGACCGTATATGCATAGGTTTATGTCTGGACTCTCTTTTCTGATCCACTGGCCTTTGTGCCTGTTTTTATGCTAGTACCATACTGTTTTGATTACTATAGCTTTGTAAGATAGCTTGAAATTATAATATATAAAAACTCATAAGACTCAATAGCAAAAAAGCAAATAAAGCAATTTAAAAGGCACAAAGTACCTGGATTGACACTTTTTCAAATGTATATGAAAAGGTGCTCAACATCACTAATAATCAGGGAAATACAGATCAAAACCACAGTGAGATATTACTTCATACCTGTTATGATGGCCATTATCAAAAAGAGAAGAAATAACAAATATTGGTTTGGAGAAAAGGGAACGCTTAAACATTTTTGGGAATGTAAATTGGTACAATCATTATGGAAAACAGCATGGCAAGTCCTCAAAAAATTAAAAATAGAACTACCATATGATCTAGCAGTCCTAATACTGTGTGTATATCCAAAGAAATGAAATCAGTGTCTCGAAGAGATGTCTTCACGTCCATTTTCATTGCACCATTATTCAAAATAGCGAAGATATGGAAACACCCTAAAAGTTCTTTGATGGATGAACTGAGAAAGGAAATGTAATATATATACATACATACAATGGAATATTATTCAGTCACACAAAATAAGGAAATCCTTCAATTTCCAACAATATCTATGAAACTGCAGGACATTATGCTAAGTGAAATAAGCCAGACAGAGAAACACAGATACTGTATGGTAACATTTATATGTGGAATCTAAAAAAAATAATAATTTAATAGAAGCAGAATAGAATGGTCGTTGACAGGGGCTGGGGGAGGGAGAAATGGGAAGATGCAGGTCAAAGGCTACAAACCTTCAATTATAACAAGAATAAGTTCTGAGGATCTAATGCACAGCATAATGAGTATAGTTAATAATATAGTATTATATACTTGAAACTTGCTAAGCATAGGTCATAAGCATTCTTATTACACATGCCAAAAAAGAGTTAACTATGTGAGGTGATGAATGTGTTAATTATCTTGATCTTGGTAATCATTCCACAATGTATGTATACCGGATAATCACACTGTATACTTTAAATATATACAATTATATTTGTCAGTTGTTCCTCAGTAAAGTTGGGGGGGGGGGAAGGAAAGAAAATTGTCCTTGGAAGAAAAGCAGTGAAAAATGAAAAAAATCACCTCAGCTGTTCAAGTTCTTCAAATATTTTTAAAAATATTTTTACCCCTCTTTTATCCTCATTCTTAGCAGAGGGCCGATAATTTCATTCATTTATTCCAAATACATGATTCCATTCACTCATAATTCCAAATTTAAAGGAAGATAGGGGCTAAGAGGAAGATTTTTGGCAAATTGTCATTGGTCTAAATTGACAAAGGATACAAGATTCAGCCATATGAAATATGACACTATATTTGTAATAGGGATCCTGTAAAGATCTGAGACTAATTAACTAATAACAAGTATTTGCTTCTCACTAGAAGATAGGATCGTGCAAGTTTACACAGTTGAATTTAAGAGTGACCATCCAACATATTAATAATTAAAATATGGTAAGAATTAAAATAGCATTTTATTTAATTTAACTCTATAGAAACCTACAGGTTTGTGCAATCTTCTCAAACACTTTTTGAAATGAAGTAAGCAGTTAGAAATAAAGGAGGAAGGAAAGAAGGGCAGGGTAGTAAAAGTGAAAAGAAAGGTGGGACATTAGGAATAAATGGCAAGGAAGGAGAGGAGGAAACAGTTTATATGTGTGCATTTTTTTCTGTTTACACTTTTCTAAATTACATTATTTTATCCTATTTTCCTTTTTCTTAAGTTAATTAATTTATTTATTTTGGGCTGCATTGGGTCTTCGTTGCCGCATGTGGGCTTTCTCTAGTCTCAGTGAGCAGGGGCTACTCCTTGTTGCGGTGCACAGATTTCTCATTGTGGTGGCTTCTCTTGTTGCGGAGCACGGGCTCTAGGTGCGCAGGCTTCAGTAGTTATGGCACACGGGCTTAGTTGCTCCACAGGATGTGGGATCTTCCCAGACCAGGAATTGAACCTGTGTCCCCGGCATTGGCAGGCAGATTCTTAACCACTGCACTACCAGGGAAGTCCCAATTTTCCTGTTTTTTATTTTATACATATATACACATTTCTTTGGGCAGATATGTAGCAGTTAAACACTTTGTTTCTGTCATTAACCAGAGACTCTTTGGTCTAAAGCACTTTTTCTTTTTTGCTTTAACTTATTTTTAAAATAATAACACCTTACCAGCTAATTTGGTTCTATTTAACATCTGATTTTTGTACTTTTAACAAAAAAAATTCCTCCTTGGGCTACCCTGGTGGCGCAGCAGTTGAGAGTCCGCCTGCCGATGCAGGGGACGCGGGTTCATGCCCCGGTCTGGGAAGATCCCACATGCTGCGGAGCGGCTATGCCCGTGAGCCATGGCCGCTGAGCCTGCGCGTCTGGAGCCTGTGCTCCGCAACGGTGGAGGCCACGGCAGTGAGAGGCCCACGTACCGAAAAAAAAAAAAAAATCCTCCTTGTATTCAATATCACCCTTTAAAATGAATGTTTGACCTGCTGAGAGCAGAGACCCCTTCTTGCTTTTCCCTCTGTATTTCTAACATCTAGCAGTGGTTGGTACATAGCAGAAACTCAATAAATATCTACTAATGGAAAAAAAAATGGAATAACATTGAATTCCACAATTTTAGAAAACACCCCAATTTTAAGATAGAAAGACATATGTAAGGTCAATAGAACAAATAAAGGAGGGAGAGAGGAGAAAACAAAAAAAGATAATAAAGACAAACAACACTTGTTCAAAATTAGACAAAAAGTCAGAGGTATAGAGCTGTGCACCAGAGTAGAGCTTTAATCAGCCATAATCATCTTTTTAAGGTGTAGCCTGCTTTATAGAAGCAGAGAGATGGGTAAACACTGCATATTAAGAAACTATTTTTTTCTAAGGATAAAGTCTTAAAAGAACAATTCCATATACCATGCTTGTCCTCACAAGTGCTGTTAATGGCAAGAGAAGCTCTCATTCTTCCACTCAGGTACCTCCCTTTACATTTTCCTCTCTGAGCATAGGTAGAAGATATAACTCTTCTACATTTTTGTAAGCTGATTTTCATCCTTTATTCACTTATGCATTCCACACTTCCTTCATTCAGTCTCTGTATTTTTTATTCCAGAAAAGAAAATTCCGTCTACTTATGATCTGATATTCCTTCAACAGGAAATATTCTAGATGCAAGAAATGCTACACTTACGAGGGAACTTGTACAAGCCACTTACATAGCCTCATCCACCAGAGGGCAGACAGCAGAAGCAAGAAGAACTACAATCCTGCAGCCTGTGGAACAAAAACCACATTCACAGAAAGATAGACAAGATGAAAAGGCAGAGGGCTATGTGCCAGATGAAGGAACAGGATAAAACCCCCAAAATACAACTAAATGAAGTGGAGATAGGCAATCTTCCAGAAAAAGAATGCAGAAAAATGATAGTGAAGATGATCCAGGACCTCGGAAAAAGAATGTAGGCAAAGATCGAGAAGATAAAAGAAATGGTTAACAAAGACGTAGAAGAATTAAAGGACAGACAGAGATGAACAATATAGTAACTGAAATGAAAAATATACTAGAAGGAATTAATAGCAGAATAACTGAGGTAGAAGAACGGATAAGTGACCTGGAAGACAGAATGGTGGAATTCACTGTTGTGGAACAGAATAAAGAAAAAAGAATGAAAACAGCCTAAGAGACCTCTGAGACAACATTAAATGCAACAGCATTTGCATTATAGGGGTCCCAGAAGGAGAAGACAGAGAGAAAGGACCCAAGAAAGTATTTGAAGAGATTATAGTTGAAAGCTTCCCTAACATGGGAAAAGAAATAGTCACCCAAATCCAAGAAGCACAGAGAGTCCCATACAGGATAAACCCAAGGAGAAACACACCGAGACACATAGTAATCAAACTGGCAAAAATTAAAGACAAAAAAAAAAATATTGAAAGCAGCAAGGGAAAAGTGACAAATAACATACAAGGGAACTCCCATAAGGTTAACAACTGATTTCTCAGCAGAGTCTCTACAAGCCAGAAGGGAGTGGCATGATATACTTAAAGTGATGAAAGGGAAGAACCTACAACCAAGATTGCTCTACCTGGCAAGGATCTCATTCAGATTCGATGGAGAAATCAAAAGCTTTACAGACAAGCAAAAGCTAAGAGAATTCAGCACCACCAAACCAGCTCTACAACAAATGCTAAAGGAACTTCTCTAAACGGGAAACACAAGAGAAGAAAAGAACCTACTAAAACAAACCCAAAACAATTAAGGAAATGGTCATAGGAACATACATATCAATAATTACCTTAAAAATGAATGGATTAAATGCTCCAAACAAAAGACACAGGCTTGCTGCATGGATACAAAAACAAGACCCATCTATATGCTGCCTACAAGAGACCCACTTCAGATCTAGGAACACATACAGATTAAAAGTGAGGGGATGGAAAAGATATTCCATGCAAATGGAAATCAAAAGAAAGCTGGAGTAGTAATACTCATATCAGATAAAATAGACTTTAAAATAAAGAATATTACAAAGACAAGGAAGGACACTACATAATGATCAAGGGATCAATCCAAGAAGAAGATATAACAATTATAAATATATATGCACCCAACATAGGAGCACCACAATACATAAGGCAACTGCTAGCCTCTTTTATAGCTTAAAAGAGGAAATCGGCACAATAATAGTGGGGGACTTTAACACCTCACTTACACCAATGGACAGATCATCTAAAATGAACATAAATAAGGAAAGAGAAGCTTTAAATGACACAATAGACCAGGTAAATTTAATTTATATATATAGGATATTTCATCCAGAAAAAGCAGATTACACTTTCTTCTCAAGTGCGCATGGAATATCCTCCAGGATAGATCACATCTTGGGTCACAAATCAAGCCACTGTAAATTTAAGAAAATTGAAATCATATCAAGCATCTTTTCTGCCCACAATGCTATGAGATTAGAAATGAATTACAGGGGAAAAAAAGTAAAAAACACAAACACATGGAGGCTAAACAATACGTTACTAAATAGCCAAGAGATCACTGAACAAATCAAAGAGGAAACCAAAAAATACCTGGAGAAAAATAACAATGAAAACACGACGATCCAAAACCTATGGGATGCAGCAAAAGCAGTTCTAAAAGGGAAGTTTATAGCTATACAAGCCTAATTCAAGAAACAACAAACTCTCAAATAAACAATCTAATCTTACACCTAAAGGAAATAGAGAAAGAAGAACAAACAAAACCTGAAGTTAGCAGAAGGAAAGAAATCATAAAGATCAGAGCAGAAATAAATGAAATAGAAATAAAGATAACAATAGCAACGATCAATAATACTAAAAACTTGTTTTTTGAGAAGATAAACAAAATTGATAAACCTTTAGCCAGACTCATCAAGAAAAAGAGGGAGGGGACTCAAATCAATAAAATTAGAAATGAAAAAGGAGAAGTTACAACATATATGGCAGAAATAAAAAGCATCCTAAGAGACTACTACAAGCAACTCTATGCCAATAAAATGGACAAACTGGAAGAAATGGACAAATTCTTAGAAAGGTATAACCTTCCAAGACTGAACCAGGAAGAAGTAGAAAATGTGAACAGACCAATCACAAGTAATGAAACTGAAACTGTGATTAAAAATCTTCCAACAGAAAAAATCCAGGACCAGATGGCTTCACAGGTGAATTTTATCAAACATTTAGCGAATAGCTAACACCCATCCTTCTCAAACTCTTCCAAAAAATTGTGGAGGAAGGAACAATTCCAATCTCATTCTATGAGGCCACCATCAGGCTGATACCAAAACCAGACAAAGATACTACAAAAAAAGAAAATTACAGACCAATATCACTGATGAATATGGATGCAAAAGTCCTCAACAAAACACTAGCAAACAGAATTCAACAACTCATTAAAAGGATCATACACCATGATCAAGTGGGATTTATCCCAGGGATGCAAGCATTCTTCAATATACGTAAATCAATCAATGAGATACACCATATTAACAAATTGAAGAATAAAAACCATACGATCATCTGAGTAGATGCAGAAAAATCTTTTGACAAAATTTAACACCCATTTATGATAAAAACTCTCCAGAAAGTGGGCATGGAGGGAACTGACCTCAACATAATAAAGGCCATATAGGACAAACCTATAGCAAACAACATTCTCAATGGTGAAAAACTGAAACCATTTCCTCTATGATCAGGAAGAAGACAAGGATGTCCACTCTCACCACTATTATTCAACATAGCTTTGGAAGTTCTAGCCATGGCAATCAGAGAAGAGAATAATTAAAAGGAATACAAATTGGAAAAGAAGAAGTAAAACTGTCACTGTCTGCAGATGACATGATACTATACAGAAAGAATCCTAAAGATGCCACCCGAAAACTATTAGAGCTAATCAATGAATTTGGTAAAGTTGCAGGATACAAGATTAATGCACAGAAATCTCTTGCATTCCTATACACTAATGATGAAAAATCTGAAAGAGAAATTAAGGAAACCCTCCCATTTACCATTGCAACAAAAAGAATAAAATATCTAGGAATAAACTTACCTAGGGAGACAAAAGACCTGTATGCAGAAAATTATAAGACACTGATGAAAGAAATTAAAGATGATACCAACAGATGGAGAGATATACCATGTTCTTGGATTGAAAGAATCAATATTGTGAAAATGACTATACTACCCAAAGTAATCTACAGATTCAATGCAATCCCTATCAAATTACCAATGGCATTTTTTATGGAACTAGAACAAAAAAATCTTAAAACTTGTATGGAGACACAAAAGACCCTGAATAGGTAAAGCAGTCTTGAGGGAAAAAAATGGAGCTGGAGGAATAAGACTCCCTGACTTCAGACTATACTACAAAGCTACAGTAATCAAGACAATATGGTACTGGCACAAAAACAGAAACATAGATCAATGGAACAAGATAGAAAGCCCAGAGATAAACCCATGCTCCTATGGTCAACTAGCCTATGACAAAGGAGGCAAGGATATACAATGGAGAAAAGACAGTCTCTTCAATAAGTGGTGCTGGGAAAACTGGACAGCTACATGTAAAAGAATGAAATTAGAACATTCCCTAACACCATATACAAAAATAAACTCAAAATGGATTACAGACCTAAATGTAAGACCAGACACTATAAAACTCTTAGAGGAAAATATAGGAAGAACACTCTTTGACATAAATCATAGCAAGATCTTTTTTGATCTACCTCCTAGAGTAATGGAAATTAAAAAAAAAAACAAAAACAAATGGGACCTAAGTAAACTTAAAAGCTTTTGCACAGCAAAGGAAACCACAGACAAGATGAAAAGACAACCTTCAGAATGGGAGAAAATATTTGCAAATGAATGAATGGACAAAGGATTAATCTCCAAAATATATAAATAGCTCATGCAGCTCAATATTAAAAAAAAAACAAACAACCCAATCCAAAAATGGGCAGAAGACCTAAATAGACATTTCTCCAAAGAAGACATACAGATGGCCAAGAAGCACATGAAAAGCTGCTCAACATCACTAATTATTAGAGAAATGCAAATCAAAACTACAGTGAGGTATCACCTCACACCACTTAGAATGGGCATCATCAGAAAATCTACAAACAACAAATGCTGGAGAGGGTGTGGAGAAAAGGTAACCCTCTTGCACTGTTGGTGGGAATGTAAATTGATACAGCCACTATGGACAACAGTGTGGAGATTCCTTAAAAAACTAAAAATAGAATTACCATATGATGCTGCAATCCCACTACTGGGCATATACCCAGAGAAAACCATAATTCAAAAAGACACACGCACCCCAATGTTCATTGCAGCACTATTTACAATAGCCAGGTCATGGAAACAACCTAAATGCCCGTTTACAGACGAATGGATAAAGAAGTTATAGTACATATATACACTGGAATATTACTCAGCCATAAAAAGGAACGAAATTGGGTCATTTGCTGAGACGTGGATGGATCTAGAGAGTGTCATACAGAGTGAAGTAAGTCAGAAAGAGAAAAACAAATATCGTAAATTAACACATATATGTGGATCCTAGAAAAATGGTACAGATGAACCGGTTTGCAGGGCAGAAATTGAGACACACATGTAGAGAACAAATGTATGGACACCAAGAGGGAAAAGCGGCAGGAGGGTGGTGGTGGTGGTGTGAAGAATTGGGCGATTGGGATTGACATGTATACACTGATGTGTATAAAATTGATGACTATTAAGGACATGTTGTATAAAAAAATAAATAAAATTAAATTTAAAAATTTTTTAAGAGAAAAAGAAATGCTACACTTACATATAAAGGGTGTGTTTTCCTTGGCTGAATTTATATTTAAGCTATTATACAGAAGTATACAATCATCTTTACGTTATGCAAATTTGGAATAAGACATAATTCATTTGAAAAAAGACAGTGTAGTAAGATTATGAATCATCCTTCCTCAAAGGTGATATTCTGTAACTTTTATAAATACTTCTGTGTTTTTCCTTTATTGCATTTTATATTGTTTGAAATCTACAGGAATATGAGGTAAAGATGCAAGTTGTTTTCTCCTTTTTGACCTCTTTTACTCTCCATAAACTTCTGAAAAATTCTCCTGTATTACTAGTCACGGTCCAAAGGCAAACTTTTAGATTTTTCCAAAACTGGTTGGTTTTTAGTGTAGAACAAATGTTAGAGAAGAAAAGTGATATAAAAAAAAAAAGAAAAGAGAAGAAAAGAACAGGTGGACATATCAGAAATATACTTAGAGATTAAATAATTTAATAACTATTTCCTTTTTGTGATATATCTTATGAAATGATGAAAACATATACTAAGTAAGTATTCAAGCTCATCTTTTGTTGCAGTATGGGGTGGGTGTTAGTGTTGTTTTTTATTGACTTGCTTGCTTTTCTTTTTTTTGTTTTGCATTCTTATCTTGCACTGTCTTTGATTAGCCACTACTTAAATTCAAATCCATACACTGTAGAAGTCATATTCTCAGTATTTTAGAAATCATAAGGAAATATGTTTCATCTACTCAAAATGCTTTGCTTTATAGATGAATAAACTGAGGTCTTGAGAGGCTAAGCCCTGTCCAAAAGACACTAGGAGCAAAACCTTGTGGTTCAGTACTTTATGCACCACTGCAGCAGCCTCGTATATGGACCACCTCCTTTAGAATTTTCTCCTCCTTTCTACCAGCCATATTGCTTCCAGTTAAGTCAGTCATTCCATGTCTCAACAAGTCTAGCAACCAGTTAGACACCCATAGAGAACCTAATCTTTATGAAGCACTTCACAATCTGCCCCAAAGCTCATTTTTATATTATGTTCCCTTTATAAGCTCTATACGTCAATCAAACTTGTATTTTCTTTCTTTGTGCCTTTGTATTAATCATTTTTCCATCTCAAATATCAATTTTCCATCTCTGTCAAAGTCTACATATTGATCCAAATGCAGAACAAGTCCTAACACTACAAAGAATCACTTATATATAAAAACTATCAAAAGCACTGTATGAAAGGTAGTTTTGTTCCCATATTAATTACTTATAAATAAATTATAAAGAGGTTAAGTCAACTGTCCACAGAGCTAGTAAGAAAAAAAGAAAGTTGAAAATTAATTAAATTTTTTCTGACTGCCCCAGTATCATTGCTGAAGTTATTTAAGCTATCATTAAATACTGCTAAAGTTCACATTAATCACCTCTATGTGTCTACCATCACCTGTGTCCAAAGTATGATTCTAATTCCACTATTGTTGTAAAGAACCATACACACTTGCATACATGCAGGCCTATGCACACATGCACACACAGTATGAGATGTCTGCAGACAAAATAACAGAGCAAAGTTTCCTAACTTCCAATCAGTGATTGGGCATGTCTCTTCATTTCACCACTCCTCTCCGAGGGTGTCTCTATTACAGTGAGCAGATTCCCATGAATTGTTCTGTGGCTGTTCTTCTGGATATTAACCAGAGAAAGAGCAATAAATCCCACTCTGGAGAAAGGAATAAAATAGGAATTTCATATTGAAAAATAATATACACAAGGGTTAAAGAAAAATAATATATGAAGGTTAAAGGAAAAAATATTGTGGTACCACAAGAAGGTAAGGACTTGATCCCATGGCCCCATTTTTACTTGTGTTTTTTATTTGGTGATGATGGTTTACAGATGTTTCTTGAACCCATCAAGTTGAACAACAGCATAGATACTACCATATATGTGTGTATATATATATATATATATACACACACACACATATATACATATATATAGTAATCTTTTGTGGTATGTTAAGTATCTTATACTACGTAATCTTTTGCATAAAGTATCTTATATGATGATTCAAGTCATTGATTTTTCCAAATGTAAATTACACTTAACAAGGAAATTCTGTATGGACTAGAATTTCAACAACAGTAGAACAAAAGCAATGGAAAACTCATTTATGTTTACGGAAGAAGTCTTCTTTATATGGCCTGAGACTTCCCTGAAGAACTATGTTGTAAATCATCTTGTAGAATAGAAAGTTTCAGAGTTGATGGTCCAACCCCACTGTATGACCTAAGACAGATAATTAATTATTCCACGCCTCTGACCCCTTACATTAAAAATAACTTTTTACTTCATAGGTATAAATATTAGTGCTTATCTCTGTTTAGAAACTTTGCCTCTACTTATTCATGGAATTTTCTGTCTTCCTTTTGAACATTTTTATTAACTTTTCCACCACAATATCAAAATAAATACAGCTCAACACTACAATTTTCACACCCATGAGCATTTCTGGTTAGAGATTTACTGAACAAGTGTTACATATTATTTATTAACTAAAATGTGATTTTTCTTGAAGTTAGGTATTCATGCAAATTTTGTATCTTATTAACACAATTAACATTGTGAATTAAAAATCACTGTATGAGAGACTTTTTTGATAAATCAGAAAGAGAATAAAATGATTTAATTATTAAATGTCAAATTAGCAAAAGAAATCTGGAGTCATGAGATATGTTTATATTGGTCTCATGAAATTCTCATAGTAGAGCTGTATGTCTGCAGGTCTCCTCCTGAGAGAATACTGGCTCCTTCCATAACTAAACAGGTGACCCTACTGTTGCCTGGAGTAGCTTCCATTTACCTTGTTAAAATGAATCGCTCTCAAATAAGAATAATTCCTCACTTGTTGCTTAGCCTGCTGGATGCTGCTATGTTCTGAATGATTTATGATCATACATTTAAATAACTACATTGGTCCTGTTGTTCTAATATTTCACCACAGCTAACAAGAAGATACATGCAGATAAATGTACTACAACATCACCTCTCTTCAAGTCTTCCCTCTACTAGAAATTAACCATCTCTAAATAAAAAAAACACCCAGTCTTTCCCCATTGGAACTTAAATAGTAAGTCTACATTAATGTAATATTACTTTATAATATACAACAATCAAAATAGCATTGCTGCAGCTACCTTCTACTAAATATAAGTTAGAATATACTTTATATAATGGAGAAAACTAAACTTAGCCTGTTTAAGAGAAAAATGTAACTAAAAGGAATAAATTGCTTTGGTAATCAAAATAATAAAATGGATACTTAAGATCGTATATTAATCACTTGGTACAAATTTCACTGAAGTTGGAGATACGTTGAATTGTTTATTTGGGCAGGAGGAGGATGATGATAATAACCTATTCTATCTAGAGAGGAGAAACATTTCTCTTGTTCTAGAACAAAATGCTGCAACACTATCACATTTTAGAACCATACACACTTGCATACATGCAGGCCTATGCACACATGCACACACAGTATGAGATGTCTGTAGACAAAATAACAGAGCATAATAAGCATGAGCAAATTCTTATTTTGACAAGAGAATTATTAATAAGCATTATGGTTGTACTAAGCAACCATACTTAGTACAAGCCAGCCCTAGTACATAGATTCATTCCTCTAGAGCTTGCTCAGTCTCATTTTTGTCCCTCACTTTTCTCCTAGGTTGTTTTTACTGCCAGTAAAATCATGGTCAGTAGCCATGGAAAGAAAAAAACAATGCTGTATTTAGAAACAGAGGTTAAGGTCAAGTCTCCACTTAACAAAGAGAAATAAAGGACTAAAACACAGGCCAAGGTCTGAAGTCTCCCAACTGCTTAGTGGGAAACTAAATAACTGATTCTTTATCCCATAACTACCCCAGCCCCTTGTCTTCCAGGAGCCAGATTTGAGATTTATTCTCCTGTCTTCTCCTTGGTTGCCTTGTGCATAAGCTCTGTCTTTGCTGCAAACCTCGCATGTCTCAGCGTTTTGGCTTGCTGTGTTTCTGACAAAGGGAACCTGGCTCAGATAAATCGCCCAGCAAAGAAAAATCCAAGACACCAGTCAGATTTTTACCGCAGTTGTCTACGCCATGTGGCTGACAGGGTCTTGGTGCTCTGCCAGGTGTCAGGCCTCAGCCTCTGGGAGGGGGAGAGCCAAGTTCAGGACACTGGACCACTGGAGACCTCCAGGCCCCATGTACTATCAATCAGCGAGAGCTCTCCCAGAGATCTCTGCCTCAACGCTAAGACCGAGCGCCACCCAATGACCAGCAAGCTCCAGTGCTGGATACCCTATGCCGAACAACTAGAAAGACAGGACCACAACCCAACCCATTAGTAGAGAGGCTGCCTAACATCATAATAAGGTCACAGACACTCCAAAACACACGACGTGGTTCTGCCCACGAGAAAGACAAGATCCAGCCCCATCAACCAGAACAGGCACTAGTCCCCTCCACCAGGAGCCCTACACAACCCATTAAACCAACCTTAGCCACTGGGGGCAGACACCAAAAACAACAGGAACGGGGCTTCCCTGGTGGTGCAGTGGTTGAGAGTCCGCCTGCCAAAGCAGGGGACACGGGTTCGTGCCCCAGTCCAGGAAGATCCCACATGCCGCGAAGCGGCTGGGCCCGTGAGCCATGGCCGCTGAGCCTGCGCGTCCGGAGCCTGTGCTCTGTGGCAGGAGAGGCCACAACAGTGAGAGGCCCATATATTGCAAAAAAAAAAAAAGAAACCAACCAACAAACAAAAAACAACAGGAACTATGAATCTGCAGGCTGCGAAAAGGAGACCCCAAACACAGTAAGTTAATCAAACTGGGAAGACAGAGAAATATGCAGCAGATGAAGGAGCAAGGTAAAAACCCACCAGACCAAACAAATGAAGATGAAATAGGCAGTTTACCTGAAAAAGAATGCAGAATAATGATAGTAAAGATGATCCAAAGTCTTGGAAATAGAATGGAGAAAATACAAGAAACATTTAACAACGAACTAGTAGAACAAAAGAGCAAACAAACAATGATGAACAGCATAGTAAATGAAATTAAAAATTCTCTAGAAGGATTCAGTAATAGAATAACCAAGACAGAAGAATGGATAAGTGGCCTGGAAGACAAATTAGTGGGAATAACTGCTTCAGAGCTGAATAAAGAAAAAAGAATGAAAAGAATTGAAGACAGTCTCAGAGACTTCTGGGATAACATTAAATGCACCAATATTCAAATTATAGGGGTCCCAGAAAAAGAAGAGAAAAAGAAAGGGACTCAGAAAATATTTGAAGAGATTATAGTTGAAAACTTCCCTAATACGGGAAAGGAAATAGTAAATCAAGTCCAGGAAGTGTAGAGAGTCCCATACAGGATAAATCTAAGGATAAACACACCAAGAAACATATTAATCAAACTATCAAAAATTAAATACAAAGAAAAATTACTAAAAGCAGCAAGGGAAAAGCAACAAATAACATACAAGGGAATCCCCAAAAGGTTAACAGCTGATCTTTCAGCAGAAACTCTGCAAGCCAGAAGGGAGTGGCAGGATGTATTTAAAGTGATGAAGGGGAAAAACCTACAAGCAAGATTACTCTACCCAGCAAGTATCTCATTCAGATTCGACGGAGAAATTAAAACCTTTATAGACAAGCAAAAGTTAAGAAAATTCAGCACCACCAAACCAGCTTTACAACAAATGCTAAAGGAATTTCTCTAAGCAGAAAACACAAGCGAAGGAAAAGACCTACAAAAAACAAACACAAAAGAATTAAGAAAATGGTAATAGGAACATACATATTGATAATTACCTTAAATGCTCAAACCAAATTTGGTAAATTTACATTTACATTTGGTAAATTTGGTAAATTTACCAAATGTAAATTTGGTAAATTTACCAAATGTAAATGCTCAAACCAAAAGACATAGACTGGCTGAATGGATACAAAAACAAGACCCATATATATGCTGATCTCAAGAGACCCACTTCAGCCCTAGGGACACATACAGACTGAAAGTGAGGGGATGGAAAAAGATATTCCATGCAAATGGAAATCAAAAGAAAGCTGGAGTAGCAATCCTCATATCAGACAAAATAGACTTTAAAACAAAGAGTATTACAAGAGAAGGAAGGTAATGATCAAGGAAGTAATGATCAGGAAGTAATGATCAAGGGATCAAGCCAGGAAGAAGATATTAAAATTGTAAATATTTATGCACCCAATATAGGATCATTCTCAATACATAAGGCAAATGCTAAAAGCTATAAAACAGGAAATCAAGAGTAACACAGTAATAGTGGGGGACTTTACCTCCCCACTTTCACCAATGAACAGACCAACCAAAATGAAAATAAATAAGGAAACACAAGCTTTAAATGACACAATAAACAAGATGGACTTAATTGATATTTATAGGACATTCCATCTAAAAACAACAGAAAACACTTTCTTCTCAAGTGCTCATGGAACATTCTCCAGGATAGTTCATATCTTGGGTCATAAATCAAGCCTTGGTAAATTTAAGAATATTGAAAATATATCAAGTATCTTTTCCAACCACAATGATATGAGACTAGATATCAAATACAGGAAAAAAATTGTAAAAAATACGAACATATGGAGGCTAAACAATATGCTATAAATAACCAAGAGATCACTGAAGAAATCAAAGAGGAAATCAAAACATACCTAGAAACAAATGACAATGAAAACACGACGACCAAAAATGTGTGGGGTGCAGCAAAAGGAATTCTAAGAGGGAAGTTTATAGCAATATAATCCTACCTCAAGAAACAAGAAACATCATAAATAAACAACTTAACCTTCCACCAAAAGGAATTAAAGAAAGAAAAACAAAAAACCCAAAGTTAGCAGAAGGAAAGAAATCATAAAGATCAAATCAGAAATAAATGAAAAAGAAAGGAAGTAAATGACAGCAAAGATCAATACAACTAAAAGCTGGTTCTTTGAGAAGATAAACAAAATTGATAAACCATTAGCCAGACTCATAAAGAAAAAAAGGGAGAAGACTCAAATCATCAGAATTAGAAATGAAAAATGAAAAGTAACAACTGACACTGCAGAAATACAACAGATCATGAGAGACTACTACAAGCAACTATATGCCAATAAAATGGACAACCTGGAAGAAATGGCAAAACTTAGAGAAGCACAGTGTTCCGAGACTGAACCAGGAAGAAATAGAAAATATAAACAGACCAATCACGAGCACTGAAATTGAAACTGTGATTAAAATTTTTCCAACAAACATAAGCCCAGGACCAGATGGCTTCACAGGCGAATTCTACCAAACATGTAGAGAAGAGTTAACATCTTTCCTTCTCAAGCGCTTCCAAAATATAGCAGAGGGAGGAATACTTCCAAACTCATTCTACGAGGCCACCATCACCCTGATACCAAAACCAGACAGAGATATTACAAAAAAAGAAAACTACAGGCCAATATCACTGATGAACATACATGCAAAAATTCTCAACAAAATACTAGCAAACAGACTCCAGCAGCACATTAAAAGGATCATACGCCATGATCAAGTGGGGTTTATTCCAGGAATGCAAGGATTCTTTAAAATATGCAAATCAATCAATGTGATGCACCATATTAAGAAGCTGAAGGATAAAAACCATATGATCATCTCAATAGCTGCAGAAAAAGCTTTCAACAAAATTCAACATCCATTTATGATAAAAAAAAACTCTGTAGAAAGTAGACATAGAGGGAAATTACCTCAGCATAATAAAGGCCATATATGACAAACCCACAGCCAACATCGTTCTCAATGGTGAAAAACTGAAACTATTTCCACTAAGATCTGGAAGAAGACAAGGTTGTCCACTCTCACCACTATTATTCAACATAGTTTTGGAAGTTTTAGCCACAGCAATCAGAGACAAAAAAGATGTAAAAGGAATCCAGATCAGAAAAGAAGAAGTAAAACTGTCACTATTTGCAGATGACATGATATTATACATAGAGAATCCTACAGATGCTACAAGAAAACTACTAGAGTTAATCAATGAATTTAGTAGAGTAGCAGGATACAAAATTAATGCACAGATATCTCTTGCATTCCTATACACTAATGACGAAAAACCTGGAAGAGAAATTAAGGAAACACTCCCATTTACCATTGCAACAAAAAGAATAAAATGTCTAGGAATAAACCTACCTAAGGAGACAAAAGACCTGTATGCAGAAGACTATAAGACATTGATGTAAGTAATTAAAGATGATACAGACAGATGGAGAGATATACCATGTTCCTGGATTGGAAGAATGAATATTGGGAAAATGACTATACTACCCAAAGCAATCTACAGATTCAATGCATTCCTTATCAAACTACCAATGGCATTTTTCACAGAACTAAAGCAAAAAACTTTTACAATTTGTATGGAAACACAAAATACCCCTAGTTTCCATAGCAATCTTGAGAAAGAAAAACAGCTGGAAGAACCAGGCTCTCTGACTTCAGACTATACTACAAATCTACAGTAATCAAGACAGTAAGGTAGTGGCACAAAAACAGAAATATAGATCAATGGAACAGGATAGAAAGCCCAGAGATAATCCCATGCTCATATGGTCACCTTATTTTTGATAAAGGGGGCAAGAATATACAATGGAGGAAAGACAGCCTCTTCAATAAGTGATGCTGGGAAAACTGGACAGCTACATGTAAAAGAATGAAATTAGAACACTCCCTAACATCATACACAAAAATAAACTCAAAATGGATTAAAGACCTAAATGTAAGGCAAGACACTAAAAAAACTCTTAGAGGAAAACCTAGGCAGAACACTCTATGACATAAATCACAGCAAGATCCTTTTGACCCACCTCCTAGAGAAATGGAAATAAAAACAGAAATAAATAAATGGGACCTAATGAAACTTAAGAGCTTTTGCACAGCAAAGGAAACCATAAACAAGACAAAAAGACGACCCTCAGAATGGGACAAAATATTTACAAATTAAGCAACAGACAAAGAATTAATCTCCAAAATTTACAAGCAGCTCATGCAGTTTAATAACAAAAAAACAAACAACCTAATCTAAAGTGGGCAGAAGATATAAATGGACATTTCTCCAAAGAAGGTATAGAGATTGCCAACAAACCCATGAAAGGATGCTCAACATCACTAATCGTTAGAGAAAGGCAAGTCAAAATTACAATGAGGTATCACCTCACACCAGTCAGAATAGCCATCATCAAAAAATCTACAAACAATAAATGCTGGAGAGGGTGTGGAGAAAAGGGAACCCTCTTGCACTGTTGGTGGGAATGTAAATTGATACAGCCACTATGCAGAACAGTATGGAGGTCCTTAAAAAACTAAAAACAGAACTACAATATGACCCAGCAATCCCACTACTGGGCATATACCCTGAGAAAACCATAATTCAAAAAGAGTCATGTACCACATGTTCATTGCAGCACTACTTACAATAGCCAGGACATAGAAGCAACCTAAGTGTCCATCAACAGATGAATGGATAAAGAAGATGTAGCACATATATACAATGGCATATTACTCAGCCATAAAAAGAAATGAATTTGAGTTAGCTGTAGTGAGGTGGATGGACGTAGAATCTGTTATACAGTGTGAAGTAAGTCAGAAAGAGAAAAACAAATACTGTATGCTAACACATATATATGGAATCTAAAAAAAAAAAAACAAAAACAAAAATAAATGGTTCTCAAGAACCTAGGGGCAGGACAGGAATAAAGACGCAGATGTAGAGAATGGACTTGAGGATGGGGGAGTGGGAAGGGTAAGCTGGCACGAAGTGAGAGTTTGGCATGGACATACATACGCTACCAAATGTAAAATAGATAGCTATAGGAAGCAGCCGCATAGCACAGGGAGATCAGCTCAATGCTTTGTGACCATCTAGAGGTGTGGGATAGGGAGTTTGAGAGGGAGACACAAGAGGTAGGAGATACGGGTATATATGTATACATATAGTTGGTTCACTTTGTTATAAAGCAGAAACTAACACACCATTTTAAAGCAATTATACCTCAATAAAGATGTTAAAAAAACTAACAGTGGGAAACTTCCCAACTTTTACAACAAAAGTAAGTAAAACATTGAACAATTATCTGATTCATGCAAGAAGAATAATCTGCCAACAGTTAATTAAATAATGAATGAGATTTGTTGACATGATTTATCTGGGTTCATTGATAATAACTCCAAAGAGTGGCTCTTCCATCTGGGCTTCTTTTACTCAGTACCCCTGGCCAAATAACTGCCTTTATTTGTCGTAAAAAATCAAATAGAGTCAAAACTTTTATACTATATTTATTTTAACTGTGTTTATTGTTATCTATTAAATAGCAATCTATCATTTTTATCTATAAGCATATTTCATATTATAATTTTTTTTAAAATTCATGGCATCAATTTGAGTATTTATTCTTGCAAGTAACAGAAGCTATTGTAACTTGACATAGACAAGAGATATTATTTCATAATAAAAAGTCAGGAAGTTCATTGAGAACTCAGATCCTTACATCTCTCTAATCTGCTGTCCTGAGCAACTGGCTTTTATCCTGAGGTTTTTCTGCCCATGGCCAAAGGACTGCTGTTCAAGGCATGAGGGTATACAGAGCCACGTCAAAAGACAAAAATAACGTTTTCCTCTGAAATTTCTTTTTGATTGGGGAATAACTTTTCAAACAACTCCTATCCCACATCTCATTGGCTATCCATAAAGCAATCATTAGCAAAAAGGAATGGGAAGGATGTCGGTTTCCAAATTCTCATGTAAGGAGCTTGGAAGTCACCACTCCACCCCAACAAATGAAAACCTGAACAGACTGAAAAGTTATAACGCTTCTTGGATCCATAAGTGAGGAGAGGACACAGAATAAACCACTGCCCCCAACATTGGAGAGACAGGCAAGTAGAGGGAGTCTCAGCTTACTGCAGAGACTGAGGAATGGAAACTTACTCAGGAACCAGTACATGGATGGAAAACCTGAAGTGTAACTAAAGAATTGCTAGAGGCGGTTCTAAGAGGGAAGTTTATAGCAATAAATGCCTATAGTAAAAAAGAAGTTAGATCTTGAGTAAGCAACCTAACCTTACATTTTGCAGAATTAGGGAAAAAAGGAACAAACTAAGCTCAAAGTTAGCAGAAAGAAGAAAATAGTAACAATTAGAGAAGAAATAAATCAATTAAGAATATAAAAGCAATAGAAAAAAATCAGCAAAACTAAGAGTTGGGTTTTTGGAAAGATAAACAAAGTTGACAAACCCTTAACTAGACTAAGAAAAAAAGAAAAAGTACTCAAATAAATAAAAACAGAAATCAGAGGAGACATTACAAGGGATGCCTCAGAAATTCTTTAAAAAATCATAAGGAAGTATGATAAACAATGATGCAGTAACAAATTTTAAAATCTAGCAGAAACAGATCAATTTCTAGAAACATACAACCTACCAAAACTGAATAAAGAAGTAGAAAACCTGAACAGACAATCATCAAATAAGGAGACTGAATCGGTTATCAAAAGCCTCTCAACAAGGAAAAGCTCAGGACCAGATGGCTTCACCAGTGACTTCTACAAAGCATTCAAAGAAGAATTAATATCAATTCTTTTTAAACTCTTCCAAAAATTAGAAGAGGAAACAATTCCAAACTCACTTTATGAGGCTAGCATCACCCCAGTACCAAAGCCAGACAGACATCACTAGTGAAGAAAACTACACACCAATATCCTTGATAGGCAGAAATGCAAAAATCCTCAATAAGATATTAGCAAGTTGAATTCAACAGCACATTAAATGGATTATGACATTTTTTAAGAAAGTCTTTAATTTTCTATGAATGAATTTACCTGCAATCACTGTTTCTCTCAAAATATTGAGAATTACGTATTTTCTCTTTTTTCATACTCTAACTTAAATACACACATACATACACATATACTAAGACTTTATTTTTAATCACATTTTAAGCTTTGGTTTGGGAGTTAGCATTAAGAAAAATTATCTAAAACTTGGAAATTAGTGTGATGAATTGGGAGATTGGAACTGACATATACACACTAATACGTATAAAATGGATAACTAATAAGAACCTGCTGTATAAATAAAATAAAATAAAATTCAAAAAAAAAGAAATTTCATCATATGATTTCAATATGATGCTGGTACATTGTTTAACAGGATCACACAAAGGATATTTAATTCCCAGGGGAATGTACTTTTTTTTCACCTTGCTAGTTATTATGAATTTATGACCTCAGAGTCTTTGCAGTTACATGCTAACTTGTTGATCTTGTCTGATAGAGATTTTTTTTTCTGGTAAATACCCCCCCGAAAGGTTTTATTGCCCTGCAGGATATTAACTCTCCCATTAAACTTATTTCAACTCTGTAATACATAATCTTTGTTCTTCTAATTCTAATTTGGACAGCTTTTCCACATTTCTAGTTTTCTCATTTACGTGTTGAATAAAATCTCTGAAATGTGATCATTCTATATTTGTATGAGAGTCATGTTTTAAAATTTTTAACAATTGTGCTTTGATATTGGAGCGTAAAATAAGAAAATCACTGATAATGACTTTCATCTTTGCCATATGTCTTTAATCATTCAGAATCACTAAGCTTAGTGAGGTACTGAGGTATATAGTAAATGAGTTATGATCCAAGAAGCTACTTAATGTAGTCAAGAAGTTGTTACTGTGCCCAGGTGTAAAAATAATATTTATAATGCTTGTGTGAAAGACATTGAATCCTATTTTGATTCTACTTGATGTCAAGCGGTTCCAATAATAACTTAGAATTTATTTTTTAATTTAGAAAACTGAGAAAGAATGTAAATAACCATATTTTAACTGGAAATTAGTCTCTAAGATATTAACCTGCCCTACTGAGACAGAAGTTAAAGGTAGAAAAAAATAAGTTGCCAAAGGGAAAATCTAAAATACCTGTCATTTCTTCAGTGAAGTGGGTTTTGCTGGGTAAAATATTTTAAGGATATTTTCAAAATGAGATATGATTATTTTATTGTATATTTCTGTTAAATTTCTCCTATGAAGTTTGTCTCCTGGTACAGTTCAGTGCACTAAAGAAATAATTTACCACTTAATTTCTAAGCTTTTAACAATACAAAAACAATTTGGTCTTACTTTTACTTATCTATGTCTTTAATTTCAAGCATTATTTGTGAGAAAATGAATTGGAAACAGATAAAAATGTTTCACTTGTTTCATCAGGTGCTCAGTTTTCTACTTCCTATTAAAAGACAAAGCTTTGAAACAAAATTTTTCTTTCAGAAGTGTCAAAATAGGCTATGAAAAGCTATATGATCTTTAACTCCCAGAATCTGCATTTTTATACTTCATGTTTCATGGTGTTTAAAAGAAAATTACTTTATAATGTTAAAAGAGAGGAGTATACAATCTCTTAACCTAAAAAAGAAACTTAACCTAAAAAAGAAAATCTCATAGTCTTTTTATTTGTATATGTTTGCCCTAACACTTTCAAGATTCAATTATTTGACATCATCCTCCTAAAGGCAATCAGTTCAAATAGGAAAGAAAAATAACACAAAGTCATCTTGGAATATGTATTCTTTGTTCTATTCTAGATTATGAAAACAGAAGAACAAGTTCATATTTTGATGAGATCTCAACATTCACAGCCATAGAGCAAAAGTAGTAAAGCATCTGCATAGTTATGCTGAAAGTATATCCATTTTGCTCCTTCAACAATTTGTACAATACAACTACAAAGTTAAGGAAGAATAGTAAGAAATAATTTATAAATGAAAATCATAGCCATTAATAAATTTATTAAAATAATTATTTTGTCTTAAATCAAATATGTAAAATCATTGAAACAATCTAAAATTCCAACAATTTAAAAAACTAAAACTGTGACACACTTTTTGATAAATACTAACAAGTATTAAGAAGGAACCATAAAGATTTCTTGAAAAATAAGAAATTTGCATTTGCAGTAAAGTATGGGTAATCCAAATAGCTTATTTTTTACCCAGTTTCCTGAGTAAACCTTTATCTATAACTTATGGATACACTAGAGGGAATGCCAGAATAGACTTTTAATGGAATTCACAAGAGAAAAGTCATGGCTCTGGTCTTAAATCAATTATGGTCATGTAATTTGCTGGAAATTAGAATAATTTTATACTCAGAGAGAAAGAGAGAGATTGTTCTAACTTTATGTTTTACATCCAGTTTATATTCATGTCTTACCTAATTTTCTTCTGTTTGACTGGTTCTATTGACAACCCCAGTTCCAAGGTTATTAATCTCAATGGTGTCAAGAATTTTTGTTTGTTATGCTTTCTTTTTTCACAGTATAATCTTGTTTGTCTTCTTATATCAGCAATAAATTCTTGACTTATACTTGCAGCAGTGAATTAAAATTTAGTGCGCCCTCTTTCAAATTAATCTCTGCATACAGCTCTTCTATTCTATCTCGATTTCCATAATTGTCTCCTTCTAATTCCTTTACTATGCCTCACCTGATTTGACCCCCAACCGTATTAAGTTTTTTAACTAGTTGTTCAATCAATAAGTAATCTCAAAATTACAGCTATACAAAATTTTTAACAGACAATATAGTCTTTTGACTTCTTTTTTAACTTAGCATGTCATTCTAGAATCTGAGAACATGTTTTCATTTGTGTCTTAGTCTGTGGCATACTGTTGAATATATGGCCAATTATATTTGTCTGGAAAAATTTAAAAGTATAATTTAAATTGAAAGTGTGATAATTAAATAAGTACAATTTTATGCACAATAACCCACAAAATATTAACCTAGTTAGTATCATCATTAGGTCACAAACCCAATCTTATGAGTCAAACCCAAAGTTGTTCCCCATATGCCACATGCTGATTTCCTTAGCAACTTACTTACAACTCAAAATGCAACCTTGGGCCAGCAGCATTCTCATAATGTAGATGTTTTTTTAGAAATGCTGAATCTCGGGTCACAGTTTAGAACAACTGAAAAAAAGTCATATTTTAACAAGATTGTCAGATGATTCGTAAGTGGAGTAAAGTTTGAAAAGCACTATTAATACATTTCACATGTAAGCTAGAGTGAAACTTATCTTTCTTACTTAAATTTCAGATCTAGCACACTGTTTTTTTTTGGTGGGGGTTACAAATAAACTGCCTTCCAATTCAGGGGAAAAAAACAACTTCTGTCTTATAACTCCTTTTATCCAAGCCCTTCTGAAACTTACTCATTCATATTCATTTATTCTCAAATAATCATTGAGACTCTACAATGAGCCAGGCATTATTCTAGGTTCTGGGGATTCCATAGTGATACAAGACAAAAATTTGCCCTCATAGAAATTATACTATAGATGAGGTAGGCAAACAATAAACAAGATTAATAACTAAAATACACAGTAGGTTAAATGTAAAGAAGAGCTAAGAAGAATAGCAAAGCAGTAAATAAAAGTGGAGACTGTCAACGTGAGGTTAGGGTTACAAATTTAGAAAATGTTGTCAGCAATTTTGAACTAAGTGCTTTCTTTGAAAGTACATTTATTTTTTAATGTCCTCAACTCTTATCTCTGTGCGGAAAGCACACAAGCCTAATCTTCAGCCTTAATTTCTCACTGGTGTGCTGGTTCCAAATACATTACAGTCTATGCAGAAATTCTCTAACAATTTAATATCATAGATTTATTATTATCAAATTACTATTCTGATGTCAGTTCGAGGCTCTCTTGAGCTTGATATTCTTCCCTCAATCCCTCCCCAAGCCCACGCCTTGGGAAACCTTCATGAACTTTTTGTGCAAATTAACAAAATTCATTCTCCAAAGATCTCTTTAACTTTATTGTATCTCTGGCTTGCATAAATCCAAATCTCTAGCTCAACTCTTCTTTAAGTCCTATAAAAAACTGTCTTAGATAACAGCATTAGGGGATAATGTAGACTTTATAGAAGACTCCATAGTCGAGATAGAGGAGGATATTTGCATTACAGTCATAGGTTGGGCTCCCCAAAATGGAGATTTTTGTGCAAACTGTTTATTGGAGAGGGCTATCAGGAACCACACCAGAATCGCAGTGACAAAGCAGGATGGGAAAGAGGAAGAAGTTGAATTGTGATGATTAGGTTGCAAAAAAGACCTTAAGCAATGGGAGTGGAGAAAGAGTTCCAAAGCCAAAATGGCCCTTTGGAGATGTCCATAATTGATGCAAGACATCTATACTCCTGTGTTAAACAGTCATTCTTCTCTATCTCTGCTAAAGGATCTTCTGTAACATTTATTGTCCTGATGCCACTTGTGTGATATGAGGTCCTCCAAGATAGACGCCAAGATAGGATAGCTATGCAAGAGATTTAATATGGCAATGTCTATGAGAGAAAATTAGAAAGGAGTAAAGGGGAGGCAGGGAGAGCTATCAGACTATGATGAAGATTTAATCCCAAGAGAGTGAGAAAGAAAGAAGGAAGACTGGGTGGAAGTGTCTCAGGCACAGTGCAATTCTAATAAAGTTTAGCAAGGCTGTCAGGGAGTCCTTGAGTCAGTTGCTTGCCAGAGGAGTCCTGCACTTCTCAGGGATGCGTCTGACTTACTATCCCTATTGGCTGAGTGTAGGCCAAAGGAAGGATGCACTTAATTTTAGAGCTCGGATCATTAATTCTCCCAGCAGTCAGAGAATTGAGAGGCATATTCTCATAACTCATACAATAAGGTTCTAGAGCTGCTACTACAAAATGAGGGTGTGGAGAAATATGTCTGGAGTGTGGGTGATTCACTGGGATACCTCAATATTTCTATACTGCTAATGAGAGTAAATGAGCTTTTATAGTGATCATGGACTGATAATGACAATGTAGCTGGAGGCTTAGAAACCTCAGGAGTGAAGATCTGTGTCACCCTAATGCAATGGAACTAAAACAGTAGAAATAAATGCTCACTAGGATGATGGGTATCTAAAATGGGAGTTAGAGAAAGGTGTTAAATATCAATTATGGCCTCTATTTGTAGTAGCAGACAGATCTTACTAACCTTTTTATTTCATGCTTTTATTTTAGACATTGAGAACAGCCATCATTTTTAAATGCCTGTCACAGTCACAGAGTAGACTCAATATTGGACACAAGCATATTTGAGCACTGCAAGAAGTAGATATTAGTGGATTCTATTTGGATAAAGCATTCCATATTCCCTTGGCTCAGCTCTGAGTTCACCTGAAACTGTGGAGAACAGATATTGTGCTTCCCTATTCCTCAATGAGACAATTCTGAGGCACAACCAACATGCTATCTCAGAGGGTGCCCAGCAGAATTGAGCCCCAATACCCACTCATTAACACACTCTATATTGGCTTTTTCTTTTCTGTAGTAAAATTTCCCCTACTCCCTCATTTTTATTTCTTTGAATCACATACTAAATGCATACCTGCAATCTAAGTTTTTATCTCATGTCTACTTTGGGGGAAACCCCAAACTAAGACAATAAGGAAACTAGGCATTTGTTCCTAAATGTCAGGAAGCTTTTAAAATAGCATTTGCTATATTGGTCCTAGTTCTAGACATTTTTACAACTTTTCAGAAATATAGCTGGAAAACTGCAATTGTTCAATACTCCAATGATCTCAGAATACTAATAACAAAACCACCTCCTATATGGAAGAAAACATTTAACCTCATGATTTTATTATAGTTGGAAACTGTAAAGTATGTTATTTTTCATTCTTAATGTAATCGTTATTTTGGTAGTTGTGAAGAGACTTGGCACACACACAAAAAACTCAAACCATTTGAATCTATTCTCTTCTGGTCAAAACAAGTTAAATAGATTCAAAAAAGCATGTAGACCTGGTTCTTTAATTTAAAGAAAAAACTTTACTAAGAATGTTGAAATGCATTTATGAAATTAGGTATAGATTATAAAATGCATAATTTAATAAAATAAGCTATCAGTAAGTTAATTATTTGATTTTTCATGTGCTAGCTAGAAGGTAGGTGACTCAAAGTCTTAAGTGAAGAAGGAAAGAGCAATATATTTCTTCTTTTTTTCTGTTGTGATTCAAAGTATAAAGACTGAGAAATAGGATATTGGAATATGGGTCACTACATAGAAAACTTTAGTAAGGAGTGGTGCAGCTAATAAAGAAAAGACCTTTCTCCAATGCCTCTTCATAAAGCCATGATGATGTTTAGGTGCTTATCTATGGTTTACCATATGTTTGCTTTAGCAAACAGCTAGTTTTGTTTTGTTTGATTTGATTTGGTTTGGTTTGATTTTGAAGGGAAAGGAGAATTGAAGTTTGAATACCTCACCAAATTTCAGACATGACTAACATTTACATTGCAAGTTCAAAACTCTACATTTCATTAAATAAAATAAGTAACAGTTAAAAGTTGGAGCATGATGAAACTTTGATAACCTTTTTCCATATTATACTTTTATGTCTATAATCACTTGCAAAATATCTTTGATTAAAAATATCATTTTCATAATAAGTTATTTTTTACTGTAAAGTTATGTGGATGTACATGCTCTGAAACCCAACTGGCCAGACATGAAAGAAAAACCCATTTACAGTTTATTGTATCCAGTAGAACACCATTACCAAAGGACAAACTATAGATATGAACCCCTAGGAGAAATTAACTAGACTAGAGGCATGCTTTAAAATTACAATTTTATTTCAGAGAAAGCAAATATAAACATTTCCAGTACAAAGGTTCAAAGTTTAAATATTCTACTGACTTTTTTATGTAACAAGATCAGAAATTATATTGCATAATTTTAAATAAACATATATAATAAGAAAATAGTGCTTCTATTTTTTCTCATTCATTTAATGTATATATCCCTATGGTGGGACTAAGCAAAATGTTAATTTACATGCTTTATTTTTTCCTTCCTAAAAACAACAGCGCCTTTACTGTAAATTCCTATGGTAATGATGCAGTCCTAAAGTAGATTCTTTTGAAGGCACAGTTTTCAAGAAATTCTATTCATGCCACATTCTTAAGAATCAGCAACTGTGTGAAATGAATATTCAAAGACGGTACAAATCTCTGTACACTACTTCTGCAAGGCTGGTTGAGTGCCCTGTTAAAGTAAGCAGAGTTCCCAATGCTAGAGTATAAATTCAAGCCATCTAAGAAATTTTACACAGATGAGGCCCACTAACTTCAGGGAAATCTAGGCAAAGTAAGATTCAAAGAACTAAAACATTAAAATAGTTACATTTCAATAGCATCTCTCTCATGGCTGAGTGGTTTCTTTTAAACTGAAATATTCAAGACATTTTGAGTTAGAGAAAATCATAGCTTGAGAAATATTTTACTGAGGCTTAGGAAGATATTTTTGATTCCATGTTATATTATAAAGAAAAATACTAGATAAATAAAATGAAAGACTGGTCTGAATCTCATCAATCTCATAAATCAGAAATTTGAGCGTTCTGTATTAAAATAGCACTTCAAGTCACACTGCAACAATACATTTCTTTGCCAAGCCTTTTTATTTTTTTAAACTTTAAAAAATTTTTTAAATTATTTTTAAAATATTTATTTCTTTAATTTTTTAAAAATTTATTTTTATTTATTTTAAATTTTTTTTAATTTTTATTTTTGGTCGTGCAGTGTGGCATGTGGGATCTTAGTTCTCCTGCAGTGGAAGCATGAAGTCTTAACCACCGGAGTGCCAGGGAAGTCCCCAAGCCTTTTTAAAAATAAAAAAAGCTGGGCTTCCCTGGTGGCGTAGTGGTTGAGAGTCCGCCTGCGGATGCAGCGGACACGGGTTCGTGCCCCGGTCCGGGAAGATCCCACATGCCGCGGAGCGGCTGGGCCCGTGAGCCATGGCCGCTGGGCCTGCACGTCCGGAGCCTGTGCTCCGCAACGGGAGAGGCCACAACAGTGAGAGGCCCGCATGCCGCAAAATAAATAAATAAGAAAAAGCTTAAGAAATTCATAAAATTCTCTGATGGAAATATGAAAGCCACTAAAAAAGGAACTCACATAATATATATAAATAAATAAAAGTATTTGATAATGTATTCTCATAGATGGGTCTTTACTTCTGTAAATGAGCTGCCAAATTCATCTTGAGAGTCTCAAAACTATTTCTATATTTAAAGGAAATGTTTTCCTTTTTCATTTTCACAGGTAGGATATCTACTATTCTTATGGTGAGAGATTGCCAGAAAAATACACAGCATAGGAATCAAGTGGTGGATTTATTTTACCAAAATACTTCATTAAAACATTAAACCAAATATAGCCATAGGCATATTTTACCCTACCCCACAAAAAAAAAGGAATAATATATATCATAAAGTAATAATATACATTTATTGCATAATACATAATTGTATAACAGAGTTTTGTGCCCTAATTAGTGGATAGCACAGAAAGCCAATAAATCAATTGGGAGAGTTTTCTTTTATAGCTGTGCATCCTATATATATTGTTATAGGGATTTTTGGATTTTCCCCACCAGCTATTTAGATTTAACTTTACAAAGCTAGACAGCATTAGATTGCTATTTTGGAAAGCCTATGCCTTCAATTCCAGTAAGCAAACAGATCAAGCAGGCAGAAAATCATTAAAAACATAGTTGAGGGCTTCCCCGGTGGCACATTGGTTGGGAATCCGCCTGCCAATGCAGGGGACACGGGTTCGAGCCCTGTCCTGGGAAGATCCCACATGCCATGGAGCAACTAAGCCCACGAGCCACAACTACTGAGTCCATGTGCCACAACTACTGAAGCCCATGGGCCTACAGCCTGTGCTTTACAACAAGAGAAGCCACAACAATGAGAAGCCTGCACACCGCAATGAAGAGCAGCCCCCGCTAGCCGCAACTAGAGAAAGCCTGCGTGCAGCAACGAAGACCCAACACAGCCAAAATTTTTTTTAAATAAATAAATAAATTTATAAAAAAAAAACATAGTCAAACTCAACAATACCACAAATCAACTGGATATAATCACTTTATAGACTACTTCATTCAACAATAACAGTATAAATATTCTCAAGTTCACAAAGAATGTTCACCAAGCTAAACCACATGTTAAGCCATAAAACAAACCTTAACAAATTTAAAAGAGCAGAAATCAAACAATGTCTGCTCTCAGACTACAGTGGAATTAAACTAGAATCCAATAACAGGATGAAAACTGGAAAATCCCAAAATATGTGGAGATTAAACAACACATCTTTAAATAAGAAGTGGACCTAAGAAAAAACATCTAGAAATTTAAAAATATTTTGAACTAGATGAAAATGAAACTTATCAAAATGTGTGGGATGCAGCAAAAACAATACTTAGACGGGAATGTAGAGCATTGAATGTGTATATTAGAAAAGAAGAAAGATCTAAAATCAATAATATAAGTTTCTACCTTAGGAAACTAGAAAAGAAAGAGCAAATTAAGTTAAAAGTAAGTAGAAGGAAAGAAATAATAAGAATTAGAGCCAAAATCAATAAAATTGAAAACTGGAAATCAATAGAGAAAAATCAATGAAAATAAAGTTCTTTGAAAAGATTTATAAAATCAATAAGCCTCCAGCCAGACTAAGAAAAAAAGAGGACACAAACTACTAATATCAGAAATGAAAGAGTAAATATCATTACAGATCTCGTGGACACTAAAAAGATAATAAAGGAATACTATGAACAATTCTATGCCCACATATTTGATAACCTAGATGAAACGGACCAACTCCTTGAAAGATGCAAACTGCCAAAACTCACACAAGAAAGAGACTATCTGAGTAGGCCTATATCTATTAAATAAATATAATCAATAATTAATAATTTTCCCAAACAGAGAACACCAGGTCCAGATAGGGTTACTGGCAAATTCTACCAAATATTTAAGGGAAAATTTCTACCAATTCTCTACAGTCTTTTTCAGACAATAGAAGCAGAAGAAATACTTCTTAACTCATTGTATGAGGCCAGCATTTCCCTAATACCAACACTAGGCAAAGAGATTACAGGAAAAGCAAAGTACAGACCAATATCTCTCATGAACTTAAAAGCCAAAATCCTCAATAAAATACTAGCAAGTGGAATCCAATAATGTATACAAAGATTTATAAACCATGATTGAGTGGAATTTATCCCACATATTTAAGGAGGAACCTTAAATGTATATTGCTAAATGAAAGAAGCTAATTTGAAAAGGCTACATACTGCATGATTCCAACTATAATGACATTCTGGAAAATGCAAAACTATGGAGACAGGAAAAGGATTAGTGGTTCCAGGGATTTGGTGGGGGAAGAGGGATGAATAGCCGGAACACAGAGGATATTTAGGGCCATGAAAATACTCTGTATGAGACTACAATGGTAGATACATGTCATTATATGTTTTTAAACCCATTGAATGTACAACATCAAGAGTGAATTGTAACATAAACTTAGGACTTTGAGTGATTATGATTATGAATGTAGGTTCATCAATTATTAACAAATGTACCAGTCTGGTGTGGATGTTGATAATGAGAGAGGCTACACATGTGTGGTGGTAGGGGTTAAATGGGAAATCCCTATACCTTCTCCTCAATTTTGCTGTGAACCTTAAACTGCTCTTAAAAAAACTTTAAAAAATCCTATGATCCTATTATACATACTATAGAGGAATATAGTAAAGTATATAATAATACAGAGAAAAGATAGGTATAGTAAACACATATATCATGCTTAATGTATGTACTGTTGTAAGTTCTTTAAATGTCTGCAAGTTAATTATTTAAAAAAATATTTAATCCCATTATTCTCCTCAATTTACATATAAAAGTGTATCAGGAAAACAGAAAGTGCCTTGTCCAATGCCACACAGCTAGTTCATGGCAGAGTTGATACAAAACTAGCTATATAAACGGAACGAAGACAAGGTATGCCACTCCATCAGCATCAAGTCCACATTTCAGATGTGCATTTACCGTCTCCTAGTACAGTCAGAGTCTATTTTCATATAAAAGAGGGAAATCCTTGCTCACGGAGACTACTGAGTTCTTCCATTTGTGTACTGACATTTTTTTTCCTCCTTCTCAAACTGTCCCTGCAACTTTTCCTCATTGTCTCCAACAACAACAGTGCTGTGGGAAAAACTACCATTCAACTATCAGTCTCTTAGTGAGAAGTCACCTACAAAGACTGAGGCTGAATTATGCAGGCACAGTTTTGCCCCACATGCCTCTGCTACCTACCCACCCTCTCCACCATGACAATAGTGAGGTAGGATAAATATATTATGAACAACAACAACAACAAAAAATATATATATATTATGAACATATCTAGAATAATAAATTCAGCAATCCTCCAATTCAATTCTGCCATCATGAGATATGAAACATACTACAACCTAACTGCTTTCTCTATTCACTTTGAGTTGTTTTTTTGATAAGACGGAATTTGAATATATTACTTGATTCAAATTTATTTTGTCTCCCCAGTTAGTATGGAGGTCATGAAGTGAAAAAGAACAAAAGAGGAGGAGAGGGATTAATAAATGTAGACAGAGCTGATTGCATTTTTCAGGCTAGGCAGAATATTAACACAGTAATTATTTATGCTCCCACAATTATTTTAGTACCCACTTCTGTAATATAGAGTATTCAATTAGCCCTTGCATAACAGTTTCTCTTCTCAAGCATCACACGTGTAAATAAGGAACAGATTCATACTATGCTAACTCAGATTAGTGGATTTTCCTTTTTTCTTCAGTTTGCTCCCATTGTGTTACTCACATCTTAAAACTTAAGGGTTTCTGGGAGACGCTGTGCAACTTTGAAAGGTAAATAATACCACGCCTTTAAAAAAAAAAAAAACTTTTCATTTAAAACAAATTTTATTCACTGGTTCTCCTAAATCTTTCAAATAGACTTTTTGGTTAGCTCTACTGAGTATGTGTATTTGTTTTAAACTGTTTATTAAAATACTACTTGATTTTGGTAGAGCAAAAGAAAAAATCCATTAAACATTGATTATCCCTCAACACTACTTTAATGTTAATTATTCTAATACTTATTGCCAAAATATGTTCTAAAATAGCAGCACCAAATACTGTTTTATACTTTATCAGCAAAATATAAGCTTGAATTTAAACAGTACCTGTTATATAGTACCCACCAATAAAAGTTACTCGCAATTATTGTTGTTTTATCATTTCTTAAACCTTCTAAGTATAATATGGGTAATACCTTTGAGGGTTTGCTAGGTGAAAACTGGAGCTTTCATTTTTATTGTATTTGACTGTAACAGAAACTAAATATGTGGAAAAAAGTTTATATATCAATTGTTTTCCTCCTTTATGTTCATTGAGGCCTGTCTTTCTCAGTTTGATTGTGCACTTTTCTGTTGCTTCTTATAGCACTTCTGTGTTTGAGGAATTCTTAAATCAGAAGTTTGACAAACACTCTTATAATGTCTAACCTGTGATGTTTATATCTTAACTCAGTTACACATGGGAATTGTTTTGGTATGTGGACAGGTGGGTATCTATGATCTTATTTTCTGTACTTCTGTTTTCCCTATGCTACCTTTATCTAACACTTTCCACATATTCAATTATATCTTTTCTACTTTCTTGTTCTTTGGTCTTCTTAATTGTTCATTGTCTCTCCCTCTCTATTTTTCCCTTCTTGCTTTTGTGCACTATTCCTTCACTTTTACTTTTCCTTAATTAAAACCTGCCATTCAACCTCTATTTTCTCTTCCTTCTCCATTCAGTGACCCATATTTACCCTATTTTCCCTGATCTGGTCATAAAGATTTTTGAAAAATGTTAAACCTCAGTAATTCTAATTCAAGAGAAGAGGGCATAAGCAGCACAGATGAAGATAGAATTAATCACATATATTAATGGATTACTTAAAATAAATCCAGTTTAATGTAACTGTAAAAGACTACAATGCTGATTTTTAAAATACATAATAATAGATACATTGGAAGGCTGCATAAGTTGATCAGTCAACTGTACTAAACTAAAAGGTGAAAAACAGGATGCTGAATGCAATAAAGAAAAAATCATGATCTAGGTCTTGAGTTTACTACATATATGAAAAGAATGTATAAAAACTATAAGATAAAAAGGCAATCTCATATATATTTATTAAGAATTCATAATGAATAATTGTCATAATCAAGCAAATACTCTAGGATCGGGGTAGAAGCCATAGTGAATGAATTAGGAAAGCTTTATAAAAAAACCTCAAATGGAATTACTTTTCAAAGCAGAGATTCTAAGAAGGAAAGAAGAGAAGGGCATTCAGAAATTAATAATGAAAACTGCTATCATGCATAAAGTAGTTACTATGGGTCAGACACTGTCATCTACTCCTCAAAACAATCATGAGAAACATACTGATTTTATGGATAGGAAAACTGAGGCATAAAAAGGTTAGGAAATGTGTACAAAATCACACAGACAGCAAGTGGCAGACTGAACCTAGGTGACCAGCTCCAGAACCCATGTTTTTAACACTACTCAACTACTTTCAAAAAGATGTTGACTCTTAAATAGGTATAAGATGTGCTTAGGAAGCAAGAAATAGGATTATCTTGATGAAAACAAAAATGTAAAGACCTGAGAAATCAGGGCAAAGAGACATATTGGGGCTATTTTATAGATTGAAATATGGGTAACATTGATCATGGTTTTTAGTCCTGGAGAATCATTTAAATAGGGAGAAATCCTGATTTAGGAAGATTTGTCTAAAAGTTGTATAAAGAACAGAGATTGAAAACGGGGAGATCAATATTCAAGGCATAAGAGCTTGACCATAATTAATTAAATAATTAATTATAATTATTAATCTGTAGTTATGATCTGTACTGTATGCTTGCCCTGTGGCTCTGCAACTGTCCTAACTGGAATCTTATTTTCTCTGTTTAGATGTCCAATCCCATCCCAGACTCAGATATCTGTGGCATGGTATGGAGAAAATTTTAATAACTAGAACCTCATCAGCAGTAATCTCAACGTCGTGCATACTATTACATTTTTATTTTCCATCAGAGTTTCTTCAAGAACTTTCTATAATTGATATCTCCATTTCCTCATTTACCGTTCTCTCCTCAATCTTGGCCAATTGGATTTCCACCTTCATTTACACAAAATTTCTGAAACAGTACTTGTAAATGTCTTCAATATCCTTTATCTTGCTAAACTTGATTGTTTCTTTGGGTTTTGTACCTCCCTGGAACTTACAGCAGCTTTTGACGCAACAAACTATTCCCTTTATCCTAGAACACTTCTCTTGGTTGATGCAACACCACACTCTTGGCTCAAAGCCTACTTCTTCTCTATTTCCTTTGTTGGCTGAATTCCTCTGATAGGCCACTAAATATAGATGACTTTCAAATAATTCTCTAGTCTATATCTCTCCACTAAATCCAGGTTTATAGATCTCACTTCTCTGACATTTGCACTTGCTGTTTATTAGGCTTCTCTAACTAAACATAGACAAAGCAGAAATATTTATTTCCTTCAAAATCTGTCTCCCTACAAATGTTTCCACTTCATTGTATGGTACGATCATTCACTCAAGTTAAGACCTAGGAGTTTTCCTTAATTCTTCCCTCTACCTGAACCCGTCCCAAACCCCATCTACCACTCTTATAAGCTTTAACTCCCAAATATATCTTCTCTATCTCCAGTTTTCTTCATCTCCACTGCTATTACCCAAAATCAGGTCATAATTATTTCTCCCCCAGACTCTTACAATAGTTTTCTATTTTACCTGTGTCTTCTTTTATGTTTCTACAGTTCATTCCTCATGTAAAAGCTATAGCTTATCTTTCAAAAATATAGTTCTCAATTTTTTGCTTAAAATTTTCTATGACTTTGCACTGCACTTGGAATAAAATCAGAAACCTTATGTGGCTTATAAAGACCTACATGACCTAACTTCAAAGTACTTTTTTGACTTGACTTACTACCATTCCTGTGTCATTACTCATTAAGCTCCAACCACAGCAGCCTTCTTTAGATTCCTCACATTCTCAAATCTTATTTTGGCCACAGTGACATTGTACTCATTAATTTCTTTGTCCTTTTGCAACAAACACTATGCCTCTGGGTCTTCAAATGACTCCCAAGTGGAAATTTCTTGCCAATCATATCTCAGCTCATATACTCATCAGAGAAACCTCCCCTGATCATCTTGTCTAACAGAGCCCTGTCCTTTTCTCCCCTCAGCCTCCAATCCCAATTACTCTACAACATACCCCCTTTTATTGTCTTCACAGTACTATCACAAAATTATCCTGATGATTTACGTTTAAATCTTTTCTTATTTAGAATTTAACTTCTTGAGGACAGAGACTCTTTGATTCTATTCCTAGTCCATTGCACAATGTCAGGTGTGTAGTAGATTTCAATAATATTTGCTGAATAAATGGATGAGTGAAACATAGTTTAAATAAATAAACTTTTCCTTCTTTCACTTTGGCAAAACCTCCACTCTAGTTCTAAAACTTGGATCTTTGTGCACTTTTAGTACCTGAGTTCATATTTTGATTCCCTTACTGGTAGTATGTATAGTTTCTGGTATTTCCCAAGTCTTTTCAGGGATTTGGATCCCCAACATCTAACTCCACTGTTGTTCAGATTCCTACAGGAAATGAACATCTGAGTATTTCTTCCCTCCTTGTTTCCAGATTTCTCTCAATTCTTGGCTGTGTCTCTTTAACTCTGTGTGGTCTCAGAACTCTGTATCTCCTCAATCTCTCCCATCCTGTAGCAAATAAAACCCACTTAAAGTTAGTCAGTGATATGTTCAAGGGAACATGAGCTGCATTTTGTAACCAAAGATGAGAGACTAAGCAGGAAAAAAGAGAAAGTGGAACCTAGAACCACTTTCAAAAATAAGTAAACTAATTAACTTGAAATGCATAAGTAGCCAATGCACACTTAAAGATATGGATGAGGGCTTGCCTGGTGGCGCAGTGGTTGAGAGTCCGCCTGCTGATGCAGGGGACACAGGTTCATGCCCCGGTCCGGGAAGATCCCACATGCCGTGGAGTGGCTGGAATCATGAGCCATGGCCGCTGAGCCTGCGCATCCAGAGCCTTTGCTCTGCAATGGGAGAGGCCACAACAGTGAGAGGCCCGTGTACCACGGAAAAAATATATATATGTGGGTGAGTTAGGAAGAAATAGGAGAATTCTGCATTAATATTATAGTTCAATCAGTGGATGTGAAAAATATTTAAATAAAAAGAATGCGAGGAAATTTAGAACTAGTCCTTACAACAAGGCTACAATCAAGTGGGAGGACACTAGAAATAAAAGAACAAAAATAATAGCATCAAAGAAGCTAAGAGAAGAGAATTTTTCAGATAGGAAAGCTTTTCATTTTCCCTCTGTTTTATTCAGTTCCTTTAAGGTGGTGTCTCTTCAAAGAGCAGAATGCAATACTTCAAAATAACCTTGGATTTTGTGAAAAATTTAGATTCCTGGTTCCACCCCAGTATCACTGAATCAGAATCTCTGGGGTTAAGGCTTCATAAATCAGAATTATTAATTAATGTCCCAAGTTATTATGAGGCATGCAAAAGTCAAAGAAACACTGCTACAAGCCTTAATTCAAATTCTATATTTAAGGTGTGCATATCTTGAGACTTACGATAAAACTGAAAAAGAAAAATCCTAGATACCCTTTAAAATGCATTTTTGGTAGTTTCCAGGAGACAAATTCAGACTACAGAAGATTAAGTAGAGAGTGAATAGTGAAGCAATAGATGTCATATATATGGATTCTTGGCAGTGAAAAGGAAAGATATATAATTGCATCTAGACGTTTCAGCAGGGGTAATAAAGGACATTTTCCCCCCTAAATTGAATAATGTGAAAGCAAAGGACAAGTTAGCAGACAGAAAGTTTGAATGTATTAGCTATAGCATTTTTTTCAGAAATTTAAGGACAATTTAGTAGCTAAAGTTTTTTTCAGCTTATTTTAAAATATATTGACTTATATGAATACTTTTTTCCTAAAAACAGGTAAAATCTGATTATATGTACTCTATATAACAGACAGCATTATGCCTTTGTAGGAGACAAGCTGGAATCATGCTTTCCTGGATTGTTTTCAATTATATCTTTAAAAAATTGCTTTATCTGAATCCTTACCATACAAAAATAATTTCACTAAATAACATGTCTGATATATTACTCCTTGCATTTGTTATAGATTTGGATAATAAAAATATCTTTAATTGATCAATCATGCATTTATGGAATATAATTATGTAGTCAGAATTTTAATGTGCTCTCTGCAGAATCAAATGTCTAAGAGGGGATCTTTATTCTCGAAGAGTTTAAAGCCTTTGTATTGAAAATAATGATAATAGGTAACACTTAATGAGCACCCATAGGAAACTTTTTAACATTCTTTAGCCTCACTTAATCCTCATAGCTATCCAATGAGGAAGTAAATTTATCAACATTATCTCTAAGTTATAGATAAGGGACCTGAAAGACATGAAGATTAAAATAACCTACTAGGGTTGTAGAGCCAGTTAGAGGAAGAGATGAGAGTTATACGCAGAGTCCTGCCTTTATTATTGAGTTGTTTCATCTTCCCTGGGTAGACAGCAAAGATCAGCACAAATGAGAGGATACATATTATTAAATGTGAAGAGGCAGTTTATCCCTAATGCTGAATTATATAAATTTATTACTTTTTTGCTCAGAGAAAAGTAAGAGCTGGAGCAGCTGAGATGAGTTCATGAGGAAATAGAGATCAGAGATTTTGGAGAGAATGGAAGTGGGCACGACTCCATAATTCACTTCTGCTTACTTTATTATTTTTGCAAGCGTTTATGTTTAAATATAACTTCAAACTCAAAAAAAAAGTTGCAAGAATAGTCTAGGGTAGTTTCTTATACCTTTACTTACTTTTTCCTTCTCTCTGCCTTTCTCTCCCTCCCATGTTAGCGCAGCTCCTTGAGATCTATTCTATTCCGTATGAATAGCTGTGAACTAAGACACATTATCTGATGCCCATATATCAAAGAACAATGGAGGAATAGCATAGGATAACTGCTACAATCCCATCCATTTAAAAGGAGGAAATAGAAGACTCACAGTAGTCATTTGCCCAGAGCAATTTTTCAATCCAGTCAGACACATGTTGCCATTTCCTTGATTAAGGCTCAATCATAATACTAGAATTTGTTCTCTGTGGCTCCCACCATTCTCTAGGCTGTTGAGTCTGCTTTCTGAGCCATCCATACTTTTCCCCAATGAGTAGACCATGTTTGCAACTGAGTAGGCAGCCCAGCCTGCTTCCTGCTCAAAAAAGTTTGGGGGTCCAAAAGCCTCTTTCCATTTTGTACAGCCTCTCTTCCTTTCAGTACCACCTGTTACAACTCTTTTAAAAACCTTGTGGATTTCTTATGTATCGATTTAAAAATACACTCAATTAGACAAGAGTAACACCAACAATTCGCTTAGAGGTAAGCCCTACTATATCTTAGGTTCCCTTTGAGACTGCTGTGGGACCACACCCTTAAGATCTGTAGAGGACCGGCTCTGGCTTTCATCTTTAGCCTGATACTCTTATTTAATTTGAGAATTGTCTGCCATCTGGAGAGGCCAGAAATAAGAAATTTTTGTACCAGAAAGTCCTGGTTCTAATATATGTAACAGTTTATTCTTAGAACACCTTCCTCTTCTCACATTTGATCATAGGAAGTTAGAAGCAGCCAAGGGGCACTTGCAATACTATTCTTGGAAATCTCTCTAGCATACATCGTCCCTATAACTAACACAATCAAAGCGAACACTGTTGCCAAACATTCCACCACTGAATAATAAGGGACTCTTTCCTCTGGTTTCCAGTAATATATTCCTTTTTTCCCCTTTCACCTGCGACCTTCTCTAGTCCCTTTACCCTTTGCAAATGCTCTTCAAATTCATTTTAGCTTCAACTCACTGCATAGACCCAAAGCCAAATCTGCATATTTTATGTTTTGGTTACACTGGCACCCTACTTCCTGCACCAGAATGTGTTACAAGTGTTGCAGATGTATATTAGGTAACTCTAAAACTTAGCAGCCTGAAACAACCACAACAATTTACTTTCTTTGCAAATTGGCAATTTGAAAATAGGTCAGCAGGAATGGCTCCATTTTTCTTTGAACAACGTCAATTAGGGCAGCTTCACTGAAGTATGGGGATATACTTTCAGAACAAGTATTCATCTGCCTAGCAAGTTGGTGTCATCACCTATGAGCTCATCTGACAATGTGGGCTGAGAATTCAGTTATTCTCCAAAGCCTGCTTGGATTTCCTCAGTATTGTTCGTAGGTTCCAAGACCAAGTTCCCAGGAGAGTAACGTAGAAGTGAATGGAACTTTTATGATCTAGCTTCAGAAATCACACTGTATCACTTTTTTTTTTTGAGAGAAATAAGAATTTTATTTTATTTTAACATCTTTATTGGAGTATAATTCCCTTACAATGTTGTGTTAGTTTCTGCTGTATAACAAAGTGAATCAGCTATATGTATACATATATCCCCATATCCCCTCCCTCTTGCATCTCCCTCCCACCCACCCTATCCAACCCCTCTAGGTGGTCACAGAGCATAGAGCTGATCTCCCTGTGCTATATGCAGCTGCTTCCCACTGGCTATCTATTTTACATTTGGTAGTGTATATAGATCCATATATACACTACCACTCTCTCACATTGTCCCAGTGTACCCTTCCCCCTCCCTGTGTCCTCAAGTCCAATCTCTACATCTGTGTCTTTATTCCTGTCCTGCCTCTAGGTTCTTCAGAACCATTTTTTTTTTTTAGATTCCATATATATATATATATATATATATATGTGTGTGTGTGTGTGTGTGTGTGTGTGTGTGTGTGTGTGTGTGTTAGCATACAGTATTTGTTTTTCTCTTCCTGACTTACTTCACTCTGTATGACAGATTCTAGGTGCATCCACCTCACTACAAATAACTCAGTTGCATTTATTTTTATGGCTGAGTAATATTCCATTGTACATATATATGCCACATCTTCTTTATCCATTCATCTGTTGATGGACACCTAGGTTGCTTCCAAGTCCTGGCTATTGTAAATTGTGCTACAATGAACATTGGGGTACATGACTCTTTCTGAATTAGGGTTTTCTCAGGGTATATGCCCAGTAGTGGGATTGCTGGGTCATATGGTAGTTCTATTTTTAATTTTTTAAGGAACATCCGTACTGTTCTCCATAGTGGCTGTATCAATTTACATTCCCACCAACCGTGCAAGAGGGTTCCGTTTTCTCCACACCCTCTCCAGCATTTATTGTTTATAGATATTTTTGATGATGGCCATTCTGACTGGTGTGAGGTGATACCTCATTATAGTTTTGATTTGCACTTCTCTAATGATTAGTGATGTTGAGCATCCTTCCTTGTGTTTGTTGGCAGTCTGTATATCTTCTTTGGAGAAATGTCTATTTAGGTCTTCTGCCCATTTTTGGATTGGGTTGTTTGTTTTTTTGATATTGAGCTGCATGAGCCGCTTGTAAATTTTGGAGATTAATGCTTTGTCAGTTGCTTCATTTGCAAATATTTTCTCCCATTCTGAGGGTTGTCTTTTTGTCCAGTTTATGGTTTCCTTTGCTGTGCAAAAACTTTTAACTTTCATTGGGTTTCATTTGTTTATTTCTGTTTTTATTTCCATTTCTCTAGGAGGTGGGTCAAAAAGGATCTTACTGTGATTTATGTCATAGAGTGTTCTGCCTATGTTTTCCGCTAGGAGTTTTATACCATCTGGCCTAACATTTAGGTCTTCAATCCATTTTGAGATTATTTTTGTGTATGGTGTTAGAAAGTGGTCTAATTGCATTCTTTTACATGTAGCTGTCCAGTTTTCCCAGCATCACTTATTGAAGAGTCTGTCTTTTCTCCACTGTATATTCTTGCCTACTTTATCAAAGATAAGGTGACCATATGTACATGGGTTTATCTCTGGGCTTTCTATCCTGTTCCATTGATCTATATTTCTGTTTTTATTCCAGTACCACATTGTCTTGATTACTGTAGTTTTGTAGTATAGTCTGAAGTCCAGGAGCCTAATTCCTCCAGCTCCGTTTTCTTTCTCAAGATTGCTTTGGCTATTCAGGGTCTTTTGTGTTTCCATACAAATCGTAAAATTTTTTGTTCTAATTCTGTGAAAAATGCCATTGATAGTTTGATAGGGATTGTATTGACTGTAGCTTGCTTTGGGTAGTATAGTAATTATCACAATGTTGATTCTTCCATTCCAAGAACATGGTATATCTCTCCATATGTTTGTATCATCTTTAATTTCTTTCATCAGTGTCTTATAGTTTTCTGCATACACGTCTTTTGTCTACTTAGGTAGGTTTATTCCTATGCATTTTATTATTTTTGTTGTAATGGTAATGGGAGTATATCCTTAATTTCTCTTTCAGATTTTTCATCATTAGTGTATAAGAATGCAAGAGATTTCTCTGCATTAATTTTGTATCCTGCTAATCTACCAAATTCATTGATTAGCTCTAGTAGTTTTCTGGTAGCATCTTTAGGATTCTCTCTGTATAGTATCATGTCATCTGCAAACAGTGACAGTTTTATTTCGCCTTTTCCGATTTGGATTCTTTTTATTTCTCTTTCATCTCTGATTGTTGTGGCTAAAACTTCCAAAAATATGTTGAATAATAGTGGTGAGAGCACACAACCGTGTCTTTTTCCTGATCTTAGAGGAAATGGTATTAGTTTTCCCACCATTGAGAATGATGTTGGCTGTGGGTTTGTCATATATGGCCTCTATTATGTTGAGATAGGTTCCCTCTATGCCTACAGTCTAGAGAGTTTTAATCATAAATGGGTGTTGAATTTTGTGGAAAGCTTTTTCTGCATCTATTGAGATGATCATATGGTTTTTATGCTTCAATTTGTTAATATGGTGTATCACACTGATTGATTTGCATATATTAAAGAATTCAGGCATTCCTGGGATAAATCCCACTTGATCATGGTGTATGATCCTTTTAATGTGCTGCTGGATTCTGTTTGCTAGTATTTTGTTGAGGATTTTTGCATGTATGTTCATCAGTGATATTGGCCTGCAGCTTTCTGTTTTTGTAACATCTCTGGTTTTGGTATCAGGGTGATGGTGGCCTCGTAAAATAAGTTTGGGAGTGTTCTTCCCTCTGCTATATTTTGGAAGATTTTGAGAAGGATAGATGTTAGCTCTTCTCTAAATGTTTGATAGAATTCACCTGTGAAGCCATCTGGTCCTGGGCTTTTGTTTGTTGGAAAATTTTAAATCAGAGTTTCAATTTCAGTGCTTGTGATTGGTCTGTTTATATTTTCTATTTCTTCCTGGTTCAGTCTCAGAAAGTTGTGCTTTTCTAAGAATTTTTCCATTTTATTGGCATATAGTTGCTTGTAGTAATCTCTCATGATCCTTTGTATTTCTGCAGTGTCAGTCTTTACTTCTCCTTTTTCATTTCTAATTCTGATGATTTGAGTCTTCTCCCTTTTTTCCTTGATGAGTCTGGCTAATGGTTTATCAATTTTGTTTATCTTCTCAAAGAACGAGCTTTTAGTTTTATCGATCTTTGCAATTTTTCCTTCATTTCTTTTGCATTTATTCCTGATCTGATCTTTATGATTCCATTCCTTCTGATAACTTTAGGGTTTTATTTGCTGTTGCTCTTCTCCTTTCTCTAATTGCTTTAGGTGTAAGGTCAGGTTGTTTATTTGAGATGTTTCTTGAGGTGGGATTGTATTGCTATAAACTTCCCTCTTAGAAGTGCTTTTGCTGCACCCCATAGGTTTTCGGCTATCATGTTTTCATCATCATTTATTTCTACATATTTTTTGATTTCCTCTTTGATTTCTTCAGTGATCTCTTGGTTATTTAGTAGCATATTGTTTAGCCTCCACGTGTTTGTATTTTTTACAGTTTTTTTCTATAATTAATATCTAGTTTCATAGCGTTGTGGTTGAAAAAAAATACTTGATACTATTTCAATTTTCTTAAATTTACCAAGGCTTGATTTGTGACCCAAGATGTGATCTATCCTGGAGAATGTTCCATGAACACTTGAGAAGAAAGTGTATTCTGTTGTTATTGGATGGAATGTGCTATAAATATCATTTAAGTCCATCTGGTTTAATGTGTCATTTAAAGCCTGTGTTTCCTTATTTATTTTCATTTTAGTTGGTCTGTCCATTGGTGTAAGTGGGGGGGTTAAAGTCCCCTACTATTATTATGTTACTGTTGATTTCCCCTTTTATGGTTGTTAGCATTTGCCTTATGTATTGAGGAGCTCCTACATTGGGTGCATAAATATTTACAATTGTTATATCTTCTTCCTGGAATGATCCCTTTATCATTTTGTAGTGTCCTTCTTTGTCTCTTTTAATAGTCTTTATTTTAAAGTCTATTTTGTCTGTTATGAGGATTGCTACTCCAGCTTTCTTTTGATTTCCATTTGCATGGAATATCTTTTTCCATCCCCTCACTTTCAGTCTGTATGTGTCCCTAGGTCTAAAGTGGGTCTCTTAAGGACAACATATATATGGTTCTTGTTTTTGTATCCATTCAGCCAGTCTATGTCTTTTGGTTGGAGCATTTAATCGATTTACATTTAAGGTAATTAACTATATGCATTTTCCTATTACCATTTTCTTAATTGTTTTGGGTTTCTTTTTTGTAGGTATTTTCCTTCTCTTGTGTTTCCTGACTAGAGAAGTTCCTTTAGCATTTGTTGTAAAGCTGGTTTGGTGGTGCAGAATTCTCCTACGTTTTGCTTGTCTGTAAGGGTTTTAATTTCTCTGCTGAATCTCAATAAGATCTTTGCTGGGTAGAGAAATCTTGGTTGTAGTTTTTTCCCTTTTATCACTTTAAATACATCCTGCACTCCCTTCTGGTTTGCAGAGTTTCTGTTAAAAGATCAGCTGTTAACCTTATGGAGATTCCTGTGTATGTTATCTGTTGCTTTTCCCTTGCTGCTTTTAATGTTTTTTCTTTTATTTAATTTTTGATAGTTTGATTAATATGTGTCTGGGGCATGTTTCTCCCTGGATTTATCCTGTATGGGACTCTCTGGGCTTCCTGGACTTGAGTGACTATTTTCTTTCCCATGTTAGAGAATTTTTCAACTCTAATCTCTTCAAATATTTTCTCAGACACTTTCTTTTTCTCTTCTTCTTCTGGGACCCCTATAATTCGAATGTTGGTGCATTTAATGTTGTCCCTGAGGTCTCTTAGAATGTCCTTAATTCTTTTCATTCTTTTTTCTTTATTCTGCTCTGAGGTAGTTATTTCTTATTTCCACTGTTTTATCTTGCAGGTCACTTATTCATTTTTCTGCCTCACTTACTCTGCTATTGATCCCTTCTAGAGAATTTTTAATTTCATTTATTGTTTTGTTCCTCATCTTTTGTTTGTTCTTTAGTTCTTCTAGGTCCTTGTTAAACATTTCTTGTATTTTCTCCATTCTAGTTACATGATTTTGGATCATCTCTACTATCATTACTCTGAATTCTTTTTCAGGTAGACTGCTTATTTTGTCTTCATTTGTTTGGTCTGGTGAGTTTTTACCTTGCCCCTTCATCTGCTGCATAATTCTCTGTTTTCTTATTTTGTTTAACTTACTGTGTTTGGGGGTCTCCTTTTCACAGCCTGCAGGTTCATAGTTCCCATTGTTTTTGGTGTCTGCCCCTAGTGTGTAAGATTGTTTCAGTGGCTTGTGTAGGCTTGCTGGTGGAGGGGACTGGTGCCTGTGTTCTGGTGGGTGGGTCTGGATCTTGTCTTTCTGGTGGGAAGGGCCACTTCCAGTGGTGTGTTTTGGGGTGTCTGTGAACTTAGTATGATTTTGGCAGCATCTCTGTTAATGGGTGGGGTTGTATTCCTGTCTTGCTAGTTGTTTGGCATGGGGCATCCAGCATTGGACTTTGCTGGCTGTTGGGTGGAGCTGGATCTTAGCGTTGAGATGGAGATCTCTGGCAGTACTCTCGCCGATTGATATTACATGGGGCCAGGAGGTCTCTGGTGATCCAATGTCCTGAACTCATCTCTACCACCTCCGAGGCTCAGGCCTAACTCCAGGCCGGAGCACCAAGATGCTGTCAGCCACACAGCTGCTTACATCGCAGTTGTTGGTCAGTCAAATTCACAGGGCAGTTCTCCTCAAGTAGCAATCAGGGGTCCATGGAAGCACTTAGGATGATTAATTGGCAAGTCATATTATGTCCCATTCTCAGTTTCTTCATCTTTAACATGGAGATAATGATTCTTCATAAGCTTTAAAAAACTAGTGGGGAACTATGACTCGGTGCCCACACAAACTGCCACCTGCCATCTATTAGGCCAGCGGAAAGAGCCAGCAATATATTTTTGCCTCTGAACCTCAGATAAGGCAGGAAATCGCTCCACCTCAGCAGCCTATCACTATTATTATAATCTATTTATTGAGGCAAACACAAAGTTCTGTCCAAGTTCAAAATAAGAACATAAAGATATTATCCCTTGAGAGACAAATGTATATTCTTTTGTGTCTGGCTTCTTTTGCTCATAGTGATTGTGAATTTCATCTATATTACTTCACGTATCAATTGGCATTGCCTTTTTATAGCTATACAGTATCTTATTATATGTATATTCCATTACTCTTTAATGCATTCTATTTTTCATAGACATTTGTGTTTTCTTCAGTTTTGGGGTTACTGTAGATAAAAGTGCTATGAACTTTCTCTTACAAGTCTTTTGTAAGACTCTGTTTCATTTTCTTAGGAATTTATTGATAGTTACAGTTGTTCCGTCTTAGTGTGAGTGTATGTTTGATATTTTAAGAAACTAATAAATTTTTCAATAAGTTATACAACTTGGCACTCTCTTCAGCAATGCATGAAGGTCCTCATTGTTCCACATACTCACCAACATTGGTATCAATAGACATTTTAATTTTAGCTATGCTAGTGGGCGTGTTGTGATATCTCATTATGGTTTTGGTTTGTATTTATTTGAAGAGATATTGAGTACTTTTTCATGGGTTTATTGTACATTGCAAAACAATCTTCAAATCTTCCTTTCAAGAGGTATTTTCAAGTCTTCAAAAATTTTTAAATTTGTTTATCTTACTGAGGCACAGAAATTTATTTTCTGGATCCAGTTTCTTTGACATGTATATGTTTTTTTTCAGTTTTTCTCTAGTTTCTGGCTTGCTTATTTGTTTTCTTGATGTTGTGTATTAATTTTTTAAAAATTGAATTGATCTTTATTTGTTTTGATCTGTTGTTTTCTACGTGCTATCTAAGAAATAATTACCTGCCCCTCAACTACAAAAATACACTACAATGATTTACTCTAGAAGATCTTTGAATTTAGCTTTTGTGTTTGGGGCTATTATCTATCACAAACTAATTTTTGTGTACAATATTAGGTAGCATTAGAGCTTTTTGGTTTCTTGTTTTTTAACATATTAATAATTCAGGTGCCATTTTTTTGGAAAGACCATTGATTTACTCTGCTGCAAAAATCAGTGGACTGTGGGGACTTCCCTGGTGGTCCAGTGGCTAAGACTCTGCACTCCCAATGCAGGGGGCCCAGGTTCGATTCCTGGTCAGCGAACTAGATCCCACATGCCACAACTAAGAGTTCGCATGCTTCAACTAAAAGATTCCACGTGCCACAATTAAAGATCCCACATGCTGCAATGAAGATCCCGCATGCTGCAACTAAGACCCAGTGCAGCCAAATAAATAAATATTTTTTACAAAATCAATGGACTGTGTAAGTGAGAGTTTATTTCTGGACTTGCTCTTGTTTTCCATTGATTATTTGTCTGTCATTACACCAATACAACACTACCTAGATTGTTGTAGTTATAGTTGCATGGTAATTTCTGAAGTCAGTTTGAGCCCTCCAAATTTTTTCCCTTTCCAAAACTGTCTTGGCTATTCTAGGCTTTTAGTATTTCATTATAAATTGTAGAAGAATTTTATCTATGTCTATAAAAAAGACTTCTGTATTTATAATTGTAATGGTGGTAAATTTTAGATTGATTTGTGGAGATTTAATATCTAATCTTCCAAACTATGAATATGGTATATCTTTTTCATTTAGAATCTTAAATTTTTCTCAGCCATAGTTTATAGTTTTTGTTGTATAGATTTGCATATGATTTTTAAGTTTATTCTTTAATATTTTACACTGTTATAATGAAATTGTTTTAAGTTTATTTTTCAATTTTTTTTCTATTGTGTAGGAATACAATTGATTTTTTTTAATTGACCATGAATTCTGAGACCTCACTAAACTCTTAATAGCTTTAGTAATTTGTCATTGTTGTTGTTTCCTTAGGCTTTTCTACATAAATATCACTTCGTCTGTGAAGAGGGACATTTTATCTTCTTTTCTGATTTCATGATTTTTATTTCTTTTTCTTAAAAGTAACACTGGTATAACTAGTGATATAGTATTTCCACTAGACTGTTGAATCTTCCAAGAGAGATTATATACCCTTGGTTTGTCCTGGATCTTAGAGGGAATGTGTCGGATGTGTTAATAGCTATAGGACTTTTAAGTGCTGAAAAAAAAAGATATTTTGATTTCTTAACACCCAATACCTCAGATTATGTCTTTATTTGGATATAGGGTCATTGAAGGTGCAACTAGTTAAGATGAGGTCAGAGAGTAATAGAGTGTGCTCATAACCCAATATAACTGATGTCCTTGTTAGAAGATTGCCATATGACACACACAGGAAGAACGCTTTGTGAAGAAGAAAGCAAAGATTGGAGTTAAGCAATTGAAAGCCAAGGAATGTCAAAGACTGCTGGCAAACCACCAGAAAGCTGTAAGAGGCAAGGAAGATTGTCTTTATGGGTTTCAGAGGGAACATGACCTGGACAACACATTGGTTTCAGACCTCTAGCCTCCAGAACTGTAAGACAATAAATTTCTGTTTACCATCCCAGAACATAATGACTCAAAGCAATAATTATTTATTATTGTTCACAAGCTTATGGATCAGCTGGGCAGTTCTTATGATCTGGTTCAGAATCAGCTGATTTTATCCGTGTTTTTTCATGTTTCTTTGGTCAGCTGGCAAATGAACTGGGAGCTAGCCAGGTTCAGGATGGCCTTATTCACATGTATAGTAGCTGACTGACTGTCAGCTGTGGTGGCAGAGTCACTTTTCTTATCCAAATGCCTAGCTCAAGCTTGTTAACAAGATGATGGCAGGTTTTCAAAAGAGAAAACAGATTAGCACAAGTCCTCTTGAGTTTAGTTTCACACCTGGAATGGCATCACTTTTCCAGCATTCTACAATTAAATCACATCACAAATCTAGCATAGATTACAGCTCTTGAAGAGAAGAATTGCAAAGGCACACTTAAAAGTTGTGGATACAAGGAAGGGAAAAGAATTGTGCCTATATTTTCAATATTATACATAGCTAAAACTCATCAATCACTAACCCAAATTCCTAAACTCTAGGGGTTTTGGACGGATAAAGTTAAAAATTTAAGATGAGGGCCTATGTTTGTTTTTGGCTAAGACAGAATAAGTGGTATTAGACTTGCCCTCCTTTGAAAAACAGATATAAAACTGGTTCTTTGAAAAGATAAACAAAATTTATAAACCTTTAGCCAGACTCATCAAGAAAAAAAGAGAGAGGGCTAAAATCAATAAAATCAGAAATGAAAAAGGAGAGGTTACAACTGACATCACAGAAACACAAAGGATCGTAAGAGACTATTAAAAGCAACCTCACGCCAATAAATTGGACAATCTAGAGGACAAATTCTTAGAAAGGTACAATCTCCCAAGACTGAACCAGACAGAAATAGAAAATGTGAGCAGACCAAGTACCAGTAATGAAATTGAATCAGTAATTACAAAACTTCCAACAAACAAAAGCCCAGGACTGGATGGCTTCATAGGTGAATTCTACCAAACATTTAAAGAAGAATTAACATCTATCCTTCTGAAACTATTTCAAAAAATTGCAGAGTAAGGAACATTTCTGAACTCATTCTATGAGGCCAGAATCACTCTGATACCAAAACTAGACCAAGACATCACAAAAAAGAACATAGACCAATATCACTGATGAATATAGACACAAAAATCCTCAATGAAATATTAGCAAAGTGACTCCAACAATACAGTGAAAGGATTATATACCATGATCAAGTGGGATTTATCCCAGAAATGAAAGGATTTTTCAATATCTACAAGTCAATCAATGTGATACACCACATCAACAAATTGAAGAATAAAAACCATATGATCATCTCTGTAGATGCAGAAAAAGCTTTTTATAAAATTCAACATCCATTTATGGTTAAAAAAAAAAAAAAATCTCTCCAGAAAGTGAGAATAGGGGGAATATACCTCAACATAATAAAGGCCAGGGAATTCCCTGATGGTCCAGTGGTTAGGACTCTACACTTCCACTCCTGGGGGCACGGGTTTGATTCCTCATCAAAGAACTAAGATCCCACATGCTGTAAGTGGCCAATAAATAAATAAATAAATAAATGCCATATATGACAAACACACAGCTAACTCAGTTTTGAAAAGTTGAAAGTATTTCCTCTAAGATCAGGAAAAAAACAAGGGTGCCCACTCTCACCACACTAATGAAAGAAACTGCAGACAACACAAACAGATGGAAAGGTATACTATGTTCTTGGATTGGAAGAATCAATATTGCTAAAATGACCATATTAACTAAGGCAATCTACAGATTTAATGCAATCCCTATCAAAATGCCAAGGCCATTTTCCACAGAACTAGAATGAATAATTTAAAATTTGTATGGAAACACAAAAGACCCCAAATAGCTAAAACAATCTTGAGAAAGAAGAAAAGAGCTGGAGGAATCATGCTCCCTGACTTCAGACTATACTACAAAGCTACAATAATCAAAACAGTATGGTACTGGCACAAAAACAGATGCATAGGTCAATGGAACAGGATAGAGAGCTCAGAAATAATCCCATGCACTTATGGTCAATTAATTTATGACAAAAGAGTCAAGAATACTTTTAAAAATTGTGATTCACTATATTGTACACCTGTAACTTATATAATATTGTACAGCAACTATACTTCAATTAAAAAAAAGAAGAAGAAGACAAATAAACTCTTGCTTTTATTTAATTTTATCTGTTAAATATTTCAAAGATACGTAAGATTCCTCTTCTGCTATTTTCTTTTAACCATGAGTGATTTAAATAATGAAGTTCAATGTTTGATCATTATGTAAGTATCTCTGACATGAGAAATATTGGGTAGGTATATAGATAGTTCCTACTTTTGTGAATTGCAAAGGCATTCAACTTATTTGGGTATGTAGAGATGAAATTGATGCTATCCCACCACTAGTGAATTAATACAAATTAGAAATTTGTTTTTGTATTTTATGGTATTACTATTAGGCTGATAACTTTCTCAGTAGTAAATAATCTGTATTGCTTTGACTCTTAACTTTCAGGGTATTAGTTCCCGATAACAAATAGAAGCTGGTACTTGGGAATACTGAATAGATTCAATTAACATTTTTAATACCTAAAACTACAAGTAAAAAGATAACTTATACAGTCAATATTTTAGCACCTCTTTCCTTATCTGAAAGAAACTGATTAGTATCTTTATGTTTCTGGTATATATTCATTCTTAATTAATATAGAGCTTTAGGTGAAAAAGTAACCCTAATCCTTGCCTTGAATAAAATTTTAGTACAGGAAAAATATTTCTGTGCTATAAAAAATAATTGTTGTGATTCCACTAACTGAAGATAATAAGAGGATCACTATGTCTTATGAAAATTCAACTTCAACTTTTATTTTAAATTGCAGTTTTATTAGTTTTTAAGTGTGTTGAAAATATTTAAGTAGCATCATTACTTTCTTTTTCAAAGAGTGAAAATAAAAATCCTAAAGTCTTATTAAAATTGAGGTAAGACCAAAGAAGCCTCTTACGTAAAAGAGGAAAGGGGAAGTAAAAAAAAAAAAAAAAAAGCAAGACTTTACAGGTGAAGTAAGCAATCCTGTGTGTGTGTGTGTGTGTGTGTGTGTGTGTGTGTGTGTGTGTGTGTGTGTGTGTGTGTGAGAGAGAGGGACAGAGACAGAGACAGAGACAGAGAGTTTGTGAGCATCACACCTTAGGGATTATTCTATCCGCCACTATGAAGCAACATAAAAGAGGTATAACAGGGGCTTCTCCGGGGGCGCAGTGGTTGAGAATCTGCCTGCCAATGCAGGCGACATGGGTTCGAGCCCTGGTCTGGGAAGATGCCACATGCTGTGGAGCAACTAGGCCCGTGAGCCACAACTACTGAGCCTACGCGTCTGGAGCTTGTGCTCTGCAACAAGAGAGGCCGCGACAGTGAAAGGCCCGCGCGCCGCGATGAAGAGTGGCCCCTGCTCGCCGCAACTAGAGAAAGCCCTAGCACAGAAACGAAGACCCAACACAGCCAAAAATAAATAAATAAATAAATAAAGACGCTTTCATTAAAAAAAAAAAAAAAAAAAAGAGGTATAACAGAACTTCCTACTTCTGACATACAATATTTTACTCCCAAATATTCCAAATAAGAAAATAAGGCCCTGAATATTATAGATTACAAAAATATTTAATAATGCTATCTTAGATACTATGTGGAATCCTAATGACCTCTTTATACAGAAAAAGAAGATAAAGAGAAATGTCCAGGTTGCATCTGAAGTTTCTTGACAAAGATACAATGTCCCCTTTACCAAAGACTTTCTTTACCCTATAGCTTGCTGGTATGAAATACAAATCTCAGCCTTTTTGTCAGTGATGATTCCACAAATATAACTGATAGGAAACCTCTCTGTTCCTCCTAGGAAAAGCAGAGGCTTCAATTTATTTTAATCATAAAGTTGATATCTTGGTCTCTGTCTTTCAACAAAGATTTAAGTCTTCAGAATAATAAAGAGATAAATAGTGAAATATCATCAATATTACTCATTACTTAACAGAAAAAATTTCCAAAACTTAGATGAATTTGGTGCCCTAAAAAATCTTTTTAAAAAAAGATTTGTAATATACCACTTTACCTAGATTTTAAAGATATTTTGTTTGTCCAGGTAAGTAATAGTATTTTTTATGCCTTGAGATGTTCATTATTATACTTTTTGATAATCACACTATAAAAAGCTTGATTATTCATTTTATTAATAACTTTTATCTTCTTTTACCTTTGAAAAAGATTATTTTATGAATCAATTGTCATTCTGTACACATTCATTTATTAAACTTATTAAATAATAGTTGTGATTTTACCCTTCTATTCTGTGAAACATGTAAACAGCAGACTCTTTCTTCAATTGGAGGGAACAGAAGAAAAATGTATCTTCCATCACAGGGAATTTGTTCATTGCATGCTAAAATTTACCTTGATTATCCATCTCAACTGTGGATGCCACTTCTTTGATCTGTAGCATCTGGTCAAAAATATGATAAGAAATGCCTGAAGTTCTTCCTGTAGTTTTTGCATGCCATTATTTATTGGCCTGAAAGATCATAAGAAAGATCAGTGTTATTATCTAAATAGCAGTATCTCCAAACATTTAAGAAATATTTCTTCCTTATTTAGCAAATACCTCAATTTAAACCATCTGAGTCAAAATGAAAAACACTCAGATTTTACTAAAGAAAAGTTTTATAAGCAAGGTAGACAAAAAGGTCATAATTAGAATATCATTTAAGAGATCATTTTTCAAACTGAATAATGTTTGTTATTTTTAACTTATATTTAAAAGTACATTTCAGTTTATTCCACATAAATCAGTACAAGTGGCTAGAATATCCTATTTTATAAGGCTAGGGACACTTCCCTGTGGGATTTGGAGATGTTCGCTTGGAAATTTAATCCTTCCAGTGGGGAAAATGATTTCTCCTTTACCATGGTTACTGAAGAAAATATCATCCTTATTAAATTTATTTTTTAAACCATTAGAAATAATTTATAATGTTAGTTAGTTGTTTGCTTCTCATCATATCATCAGAACTAATGATTTTTTTCTTAATATATGACAGAAATTCTGTGCAAAAAGAAAATGTCAACTATAATTGATGCTGATAGTCATGGTAAAAATATGGATCCAAATTCTAAGAAGAACAAATTATGTTTAATGCATCAAAGCATGATTTTTCGGGCAGGCTATGACATTTTTATTCATTAGGTGTTTTGATGACAAAGGGTTTTTCAATTAAGTTTTTCAATGAAAAAACTTAAGCCTGCACAACTATGAAGATATGAATGCATGATCATAGTTGAAAACATATATTCATTTGGTGATAATAAACATGTAATAAGACTTTTCCAAGTTGCCTTTTCCGAAACCCAGTAAATTCTCTATGTGGTAATCGTGAGTAGGGCAGAATGTGCTCCTTTAACTTAATACTTACTTCCACAGGCCTGAAATCCTTGACAAAGTTCATTATTTCAAAAGGTGTGTGGAGGATTAATGACTTGAATTGCAATAAAATTGGAAGATGGCTAACACTAACTTCCTTTTTTCTGATGACTTTTGGGACTGGTGCTCAATTAAAGTAGAAGAAATGTGAAGGATTTATTCATTGAGAACATATTAATAGACTCAGTAAAGATGTGAGAGTTTTTAAACCTCTTTAATGAAATGATTTCTTTGTTTTATTAAATGTTTATTTCTTTTGTTGTGGCTTTATGTTGGAGAAAGTGGGGAGGATAGTGATTGTTTCTAGCAGAGTCAAATGTTTTCTAGAAAATTCAATAGGCTTTGTTGAAGTGCCCTTTCTAGTCAATTAAAAGTAGAAAATTTGATCAAATTAATATGAAAGATATATAAATCAAGATTAGTGAAAGAAAAAGATCAATCATTCAAACGTACATTAGAAGCAATGTTTGTTGATCTAGTTGGAATGTGCCAGTTGGTTGTTGGATAAACTTGGCATTTTATTCACGCTCAAGCTTTTGAAATATTACAATAAAGAATAAGACATGAGTTTTTATGCCCTATAAATTATTTTTAAAGTCGGGTTTCTTAAGGCATAATTCATATGTAAATAAACCCACTCTTTCTAGGTGTCCAGTTTGATGAGTTTTTACAAATCCATACAATCCTATGATCACCCTGTGATATTGTGATTTATAATAAGAAATACATATTTGGTCTTTGATGCCATTCCTGGCACAGAGCTCCTAAAACCCCTGGAATTTCTTGTATTAAGAGCTATAAAGTTGTCTTTTATTATGTTAATCGTTGACATTTAGAAAGCCCTTAGGTTCCTCTAGAATAGTGGCTGGTTGCCGGGGGAACCAACCAGCTGATTAGAGGGTTGGAACTTACAGTAACCACCCGCCTCAACCTCTAGTAGGGGGAGATGGACTAGAGGTTGAATCAGTTGCCTATGGTCAATGATTTAATCAATCAAGACCCTGTTCAGAAGCCTCCATAAAAACCCAAAAGGTAGGGTTTGGAGAACTTCTGGGTCAATGAACTCATGGAGATTTGGGGAGAGGGCATGAAAGCTCCACATACTTTCCCTGTACCTTGTCCTATGCATCTCTTCCATCTGACTTTTCCTGAGTTATATCCCTTTATAATAAACTGGTGATCTAATGAGTAGACTGTTCCTCTGAGTTCTGTGAGCTGCTCTAGCAAGGAGTGGGATCTCGGGAACCGTCTGATTTTAACCAGTTGATCACTAGTACAGATAACAACCTGGGCTTGCAACTGGCATCTGAAATGTGAGTGTGTGTTGGGGGGGCTGGGGGCAGTCTTGAGGACTGAACCCTTATCCTATAGAATCTGATGTTATCTCCCCATAGATAGTGTCAGGATTGAGTTGAATTATAGGACACCCAGCTGGTGTCCTAAGAATTGCTTGTTGGTGTGGGGAACCTCCTCTCCCACACTAGAATTGGTACCAGACATTTATACCCCATTGAGAAAGAACATTTCTATCAACCTCAAAAGATCCCATATGCCACTTTGTAGATACTTACCTCCTATCATTCCCAGTCTCTGGAAACCGCTGATCTGATTTCTTTTATAGTTTTATCTTTTCTTGAATGTCAGTAGATCATACAGTATATAGCCTTCTCTGTATGGCTTCTTTCCCTTTGCATATGCTTTTGAGATTTTTCCATACTGTTGCATGTATCAGGAGTTTGTTCCTTTTTATCCATGAATAGCATTTTATTGTATGAATATACAACACTTTGTTTAGCTATTCATTGGTTTTTGGATATTTGAGTTGTTTCCAGCTTTGATCAGTTACATATAAAGTAACTATAAATATTCATATACAACTCTAGTTTTGAACATGTGCTTTTATTTCTGAGATTACTATGTCTAATGGAAGTTGTACGTTTAACTTTATAAGAAACTGCTAAACTGCTTGCACAGTGGCTACACCACTCTGCCTTCCTACCACCAATATATGGAATTTCCACTTGTTCCACAACCTTACTAGCATTTTCTATGGCCTTTGGTTTTTAAAATTTGAGCCTTTCTTATAGGTATGTAGAAATATCTAATTGTTGTTTTAACTTGCATTTCCTTAATGATCAATAGTATTTAATATATTTTCAGCGTTTATTTGCCATTCATCTCTTTGGTAAAGTGTCTCTAAATATTTTGTCCTTTTTTTTTTAATTACTAGGCTTTATTTTGTAGACCAGTTTTAGGATCATCGCAGAACTGAGCAGAAAGTACAGAGAATTCCCATATATTCCCTACCCCACACATGCACCGCCTCTCCCACAGTCAACATCCTATACCACAATGGTATATTTCTTACAATACATGAACCTACACAGCACTATCACCTAAAGTACATAGTTTACATGAGGGTTCACTCTTAGTGTTGTACATTTTATGGGTTTGAAAAATATATAATGTATCAACCGTTATAGTATCATATAGAATAGTTTCACTGCCCTAAAAGTCCTCTGGGTGCCCCTATTCATCCTTCCCTCCCACCTACCCCCTGGCAACCACTGTTATTTTTACTGTCTCCATAGTTTCCCCTTTTCCAGAATGTCATATAGTTGGGATCATACAGTATATATTATATTGGCTTCTTTTCATATTGGCTTCTTTCACTTACTAATATTCATTTAAGTTTCTTCCATGTCTTTTCATGGCTTGATATCACATTTCTTTTTAGCACTGAATAATATTCCAATGGTTGGATGTACCACAATTTATTTATCCATTCACCTACTGAAGGACATCTTGGTTGCTTCTAAATTTTGACAATTATGAATAAAGCTGCTGTAAACATCTATGTGAAGGTTTTTGTGTAGACTTAAGTTTACAACTTAGGCAAGGAGTATGATTGGTGGAGCCTATGGTGACAGTATGTTTAGTTTTTTGAAGAAACCACCAAACTGTCTTCCAAAGCGGCTGTGCCATTGTGCGTTCCCACCAGCCATTACTGAGACTTCCTGTTGCTCCACATACCCACCATCATTTGCCATTATCAATGTTCCAGTTTTGGACATTCTAATAGGTGTGTTGTGGTATCTCATTGTTTTAATTTGCATTTTCCTAATGACATATGATGTGGGACATCTTTTCATGCACTTATTTGCCATCTGTGTGTCTTCTTTGTTAAGCTGTCTGTTAAGGTCTTTGGTCCATTTTTTTAATTGGGTAGATTTTTTTTATTATTATTAATGAGTTGTAAGAGTTGTATTTTTTTAGATAACTGTCCATTATAAAATGTGTCTTTTGCAAATCTTTCCTCTTAGTCTGTGACTTGTCTTCTAATTATCTTGAAGTTGTCCTTCACAGAGCATACATTTTTTAACTTTAATGAAATTTAATTCATCTATTATTTCTTTCATGGATTGTGCCTTTGGTGTTACATCTAAAAAGGCATCACCATACCCAAGGTGATGTATAGTTTCTCCTATGTTATCTTCTAGGAATTTTATAGTTTCATGTTTTACATTTAGGTCTATGATCCATGTTGAATTAATATGAAGCATGAACAGTCTGTATCTACATTCATTTTTTTTGCATGCAGATGTCCAGTTGTCCCAGCAACATTTCTTGAAGAGACTGCCTTGCTTTGTTTTATTGCCTTTGCTCCGTTTTTAAAAGACCAATTGGCTACATTTATGGGGGTCTATTTCTGGGCTTTTATTCTGTTCCATTATATATATTTTTCTATTCTTTCATCCGTACCACATGGTCTTGATTCCTGTAGCTTTATAGTAAATCTTACAGTTGTGTAATGTCAGTCCTCCAAATTTGTTCTTCTCCTTCAATGCTATTTTGACTATTCTGGATCTTTTTGTCTTCACATAAACTTTAGAATTATTTTGTCAATATTTTCAAAATAACTTACTGAGATTTTGATTGGGATTGCACTGAATTTATAGATTAAGTTGGGAAAAACTGACATCTTTATGGTATTGAGTCTTCCTATCCATAAACATGGATATATCTTCATTTATTTAGTCCTCTTTGATTTCTTCAATCATAGTTTATAGTTCTTATAGATCTTATAGATTTTAAAAAATGTATAGCTAATGTTTCATTTTTTGAAGTGCTTATTTAAGTGGTACTGTGTTTGAATTTCAAATTCTGCTTGTTTATTGCTGGTATATAAGAAAGTGATTGACTTTTGTATATTAACCTCATAACCTTCAACCATACTATATAATTGCTAATTATTTCCAGGCTGTTTTCTCATGATTCCTTTAGATTTTCTACATAGAAAATCATGTTATTTGAGAAAAACGTTTTATTTATTCCTTCTCAATCTCTATAATTTTATTTCCTTTTCTTGTCTTGTTGCATTAGCTAGAACTTTTGGTATGATTTTGAAAAGAAGTGATGAGAGGGGATATCCTTGTTTTTTTGCCTTATCTTAGCAGCTTCTAGTTTTTGACCATTAAGTATGATGTCAGCTCCAGTGTTTTTGTAGATGTTCTCTATCAGGTTGAGGAAATTCTCCTCAATTCCTAATTTGCTAAGAGTTCTTATCATTAATGGGTATTAGATTTCATCATATTTTGTACATTTAAAAAGTTGGGTTGTTAGCTTCAATTAGAAGAGGTGTTTTTATATTCAGGACACAAGTTCTTTGTCAGATTGTTGTTTGGTAAATATTTTCTCCTAGATGTGACTCGCTTTTTAATTTTAACACTGCTTTTCAAAGAGTACAAAGTTTTAATTTTAATGCTTTATTTTTTGTTTGTTTTTTTCAAAGTTTGTGTACTTTGTGTTCTAAGGAATCTTTGCATACCCCAAGCTCACAAATATTTTTTTTCCAAAATTTTCTTCTAGAAGTTTTGTATATTTAGTTGCAAAAACTCTTTTGCATAGATTTTTTTACACAATGCAAGATAAAAGTTGGGTTCATTTTTTTGACTATGGATGTCCAAATTTTCCAGGATTATTTGTTGATAAAACTATCCCATCTCCAATGAGTTATCTTAGCATCTTTTCAAATGAATTGAAAATTTATGTATAGCTTGAATTCTAGACTCTAATATGTTTCATTGATTTATGTGTCTATTCTTATTTCAGTAACACATTGTCTTGATGACTGCAGCTTTGTAGGAAGTCTTGTAATTATGCCAACTGAGAGTTTTCAAATTTATGCTTGTTTTCCAAAGTTTTTTTTTGTTTCCTGCATAAATTTTAATTATCAGCTTTAATTTTGTTTAGAATAACAGTGCTACTATAAATCAATTTGGAGAGAATTGTAATCTTAAGTATGTTGAATTCTTTGATCCATGAACACAATATATATCTCTATGTATTTACATCTTCCTTAATTTCTCTCCCATGTAGCTTTCATAGTAAAAGTCCTGCACATACTTAATTAGATTTATACATAATTAGTCATGTTTTTAATGCTGTTGTAAATTATATATTTGATTTTGCAATTGCTCTTTTATAGAACTACAATTGATTTTTGTATATCGACGTTATATACAACAACCTTATTAATAGCTCTAATAGCCATTCTGTAGATGTTTGGTGATTATTTACTGAGATAGTCATGTTGTCTGTGAATAAATAAGTTTTATGTCTTCCTTTGCAAACTGTATGTATTTATTTCTTTTTCTTGCCTTATTGCACAGTTTAGGTCCTCTAAAACACTGTTAAATATAAGTGAGAAGAGTAGTTACCCTGCTTCTTTGCAATGTTTGGGGGAAAGTATTAAATCTTTGACCACTAAGTGTGATGTTAGATGTAGGATTCTTCATAGGTGACTTTGATAAGAGTGAGGAGGTTCTAATCTATTTATTCATGCTTAGTTTTTCTAAAAACTGGATGTTGATTTATTTCAACTTATATCATATAATGGAATTATCATGTATTTCCTTTTTTTTTTTCTGCCTATTGCTTTTGTGCATTACATTGGTTGATTTCGACTGATGGACTGCTTCAAGTTTGGAGAAATGCTACTTCGTTCTGATGTATAATATTTTTGTGTATATTGCTGGATTTGCTTTGCTACTATTTTGTTAAGGATTTTTGTGTGTACTTTTAAAAAAATTATTGACGTATAATTGATTTACAATGTTGTATTGGTTTCAGCTGTACAGCAAAGTTATTCAATATACATATACATATATGTGTGTACTTTCATAAGGGATAGTGATTTATAGTTATTTCCCCCTTGTATTTGTTTGTTTGTTTGTTTGGATATTGAGGTACAGCTGACCTCATGAAATGAATGGTGAAGTATTTTCTCCTCTTCTGTATCCTTGAGAAGAGTTGATCTTAGTTTTGTTTTTTTTTTGTGGTACGCGGGCCCCTCACCACCGCGGCCTCTCCCACTGCGGAGCACAGGCTCTGGATGCGCAGGCTCAGCGGCCATGGCTCATGGGCCCAGCCGTTCCGCAGCATGTGGGATCCTCCCAGACCAGGGCACGAACCTGCGTCCCCCGCATCGGCAGGCGGACTCTCAACCACTGCGCCACCAGGGAAGCCTGGATCTTAGTTCTTAAATCTTTGGTATAATTTATCATCAATTAGATGATGAAGCAGTAGTTTCTATTGATTATGGATAGATTTGCATTGAATTCTAGAAATATAGTTGTTGGCTTATGTGCTTTTATTTTTAGTTCTATCAATTTTCATTTAATGTATTTTGAAGTACTGTTGTCCAATTCATACAAATTTGGGTTTGTTGTGCCTTCTCAAATAATCCTGATTTTATCATGTAATGTTATTTATCATTGGTTTAGAGTCCTTGTTCTGAAGCCTACACTTTCTGATAATAATATAACCAATTCAGCTTTCTTTTTATTAATGTTTGCATGATATAGCTTTTTCAATTCTTTTTACCTCAGCTACAGTCATATATTTAAAGGGGGTTTCTCATAGAAAGCATATAGTTGTCTTGCTTTTTTTATCCAAACTGACAATTTCAACCTTTAATCATTTATCTGTAATTTAACCATTATCTCTATTTCTGGCTTGTTAGTTGTATATGTTTTAAAATTGTTTTATTGATTGTTTTTTGGTTTACAATATGATGTTTAAGTTATCACAATATATCTTGAAAATATATCACACACTATGCTTTAATTTCCTGTTTCCTATCTTTTGTACTATTTTTGTTATACATTTTGCTTCTACGTTGGTTATAAATCTTATAATACCTTGCTATTATTTTTACTTTAAAAAGTCGATTGTCTTTAAAGGGATTACAAAAGAGAAAAATGCATCTTTTATATTTATTCTCTACTTACTACTCTGGTTCTTTTACTTTCTGTCTATAAATCCAAATTTCAATCTGTATCATCTTCATCCTAATAATCTATCTCTAAAATTTCTTACAGGGGTGGTCTTACGGAAATAAATTATTAGCTTTTTTTCCTGAAATGTCTTTATTTCATCTTCATTTTTGAAGGCTATTTTTGCTGGGTTTAGTGTTCTAATTGAAGGATTCATTTTTGTCTTTTAGTACATTACAGGTGTCACTCCATTGTCTTCTGGCTTGCATAGTTTTGATGGGAAGTATGCTGTAACTTTTATCTTTGTTCCTCTGTATGCAAAGTTTCCTTTTTTTTTTCTGGTTGCCTTCAAGATTGGCTCTTAACTTTTGTTTTCTAGCAGTTTAATTATGATGTGCTTGCTTATGTTTTGTATGTCTTTAATATCTTGCTTGGAATTCCCTGAGATTCGTGGATCTTTGGTTTATTGTATTTCATTATATTTGGAAATTTATACTTCATGATCTCTTCTAGTATTTTTTCTTCCCCTTTCTTTTTATTTTCCTCTATAAATCAAAGCACACACATGTTAGACCATTTGATATTGTCCCACAGCTCCTGGATGTTCTGCTCTATTTTTTAAAATTCATTTTTTTTTATGTTTCATTTTGCACAATTTAAATCAACCTACTATTAAGTTTACAAATTTCTTCCTCAGATGTGTCAAGAGCATCACAGAAATTCTTCATCCTGATAGCATGTGTTTTTTGGGGGTGGGATTTTATTTTACTCATATTGATAGTTTCCATCTTTCTGTTGTAATTTCTCATCTGTTCACATATGTTCTTTACCTGTACCACTACATCCTTTAACACATTAAAGTATAGTTATTATAAAGGACCTGACTGAGAGTTTAAACGTCTTGGTAATAGCTCAATCTGCTTCTGTTGAGTGCGTTATCTCTGGAAAATGACTTTTTTCTTGCTATTTTGTTTGTCATATAATTTTAGAATGTATACTGCACATTGTCAACTGAAGAACAGTAGAGTCTGAGATCAAGAGTATTTATAGCTGGAAATGAATACAACTCTTTTTCTGTTACAATGGTAGTAAATGATTCAGTTGGGTTTGGGTTTTGTTGTTGACATTGTTACCTTCAAGTTACTTCAGTGATGGGCTGCCTAAATCATGTGCCTGGGGTGAGCCCCGTGGTGCTAGAGGGTTTTTTTTCAGTTTTTCTGCTTCCACCTCAGTTTTCAGAATGTGTTGCATGACTATGCTAAATAGTGGGTCTCTCTTCACATTCTTTTCTCTCTACCAGCGGTAGTCTTCTATTGCTTATTACTCAGTTCTATGCTCATGGTAGGGGCAAGGAGTAGGGTTTTGGTTCTTCTGGTGAAAGCTCAATTGGAGATATGTCCCTGAGGGTCAGGAAGGGGGTCTTGGTATTATTCTTGTTTCCCTCATCTCAATGATAGTCATATTCATACTTGTATTCATAGAGGTTATTAAACAGGAGAGATAATTTTGCACCTCCTTGCTCCCAGCAATAGCATATCTCTGCTTTTTTTTTTTTTTTTTTTTTTTTTTTTTTGTGGTACGTGGGCCTCTCACTGCTGTGGCCTCTCCTGTTGCGGAGCACAGGCTCCGGATGTGCAGGCTCAGCGGCCACGGCTCACGGATCCAGCCGCTTCGTGGCATGTGGGATCTTCCCGGACCAGGGCACGAACCCGCGTCCCCTGCATCGGCAGGCGGACTCTCAACCACTGTGCCACCAGGAAAGCCCTATCTCTGCTTTATATAGGCACAGGATTGTGACCCATAAAGGCTTTCTTATCTGAACCTTAGTGGCAGACTATTTTGATTCTATCACCTTCCCAGAAGCAGTGATCTTTTCTTGGTTTCTGATGTCAGAAAGCAGAGCTACTAACCCTTCTCCAGAAACTGATGAGTTTTGCTTCTATACAAGCACTGGATCTTTGCCTGGTCCCCGTTACAATACAGTTTGTTGTCCCTTCCTCAGCAGCTTGAAGCATTTTTCTTCCTAATGAGGAGAGCCCAGGCAAGTGGACCATATTTTGAGACTGTTCCGTCTCCACTATGCCTGTAGCAGTTATGGGGTATTTCTGGTATCCTGCCCTGCTCTCGTTCTTTCCCATGAGCCCCTATGCAGATCCACAGAAAAGAGCTTAGGAGTGAGTGCACACCACCTTGTGTCTGATGCTCCCAGTTATTCTAAAGTTTTATGCTACCCCAAATTCACCCTTTAGGATTTTATGAAAATTTTTGTTGATTTCTTCTTACCTGCTACACCAAACTTTTCCTCTGTGCTCTGCCAAAGTGAAGCAGGTTTGTGTCCTGTCTCACGTTAGAGGTGCTTGCCACTCTTTGGAACTTAGTTTACTTTGTTGTCTCACCACCTCAGCTCTCTGATGGGTTCAAGGAAGGTTACATTTTTATAGATCATCCAATACTTTCTTATTGTTAGGATCAGAGCAATGTTTTCCTTTGGCTTTGTACATCCAAAGCAGAAATGGAAATCTAAAAAACATTTTAAAAATAAAACATGTTTATTGTCGAGCAGTATATTTTCCTTCATCATTAAAGTTCAAATTATAGCACAAGAAGTTCCTATTATAGCACAAAACAGAATCACTCCCCAGATATGATAAACCAGCCTACCAATCTGCAATCTAGCTAATATAACCATCCACAAACAGAGGAGGAAAAAAACAAACAAAATTATTTTTGGAAAATAGAAATGGATTGCAACAGTATAACAAAGAATGTTCATTCTGTGCATAAAAAGCAGGAAATTGGCAGTTATATAAGTCTGAAAGAGTCTCGGTTAAATAAAGGTTAATAATTTGTTACCTAGAAACCTCTTCATGTTTTTAATATCGATATGTTAATGTACACTCTAGATCTCTAAGAAGAAAAATCTATTTAGCATTTTGCAATCTTACATGGCCACTAAATCTCTCTCTCTCTCTTTTTTTTTTTTTTCCAGAACAAAGTACTCCATAGAGCACAATGTAGGAAATGCTGGTTCAGATATTTCTAACTGCATAGGCATTAAAAATTTTTGTAAGATTGTTTCATTTTCACAAGTTTGATGCTGTATCTGATTCTTTATGGTTTAGCTCTATCTTGATGAAATTTTTAAAAATGTGATAAAGCAGCATAGTGTAAAAACAAGAATGAAACAAAGTGTTGACAATATGACTAATTGTATATTAGCAAACTTTAGACAAATTCTATAATATCTAATATAAAATTTAGTTTTATCCCCCCTGCATTCTCTTTAGTCACATAAAACGTAAGTCAAGTTAAATATGGGCAGAGATTCATGTTTGGGCTTCTGTTGCTGAGATAATTATTTATTGTCGTCTTCCAAAGAACCCTTTCAAAACATCTTTCCTCTTTTCCACACCAAGAGATAACCCCTATCTGTGTTGTAAACAATGGGACTGATAAATAGATGAAATGATCTTATGAACAGACTACTTTGATACCTCAGTAATCTGTTTATTCTGCAATGAGTCAAGGTGCTCTTGTCTTACGCTGCCTGAATTATATTCCACCATGTTTAAAATTTTTCATTTTATCCTTTCATTCACTTATTAGTTAATTCATTTATTTGTAATTATTTAGATTTGCCATCAATTTGCAGGGCCAACAAGGAATAAGGAATATATTGTATTTGAGTCTGTACTGATTACGTACTCTACCCACTAAGAAGTGAAATTAAATGTTTATAGAGTTTTATCACTACTTTGAAAACTCCCGTAAAGCCAGTATGTGTGTGTGTAAATGACTGAATATTGACCAAACTTTTGTTTCTCTATTTAAATTTTTGCCCATGATATCTGCTACAAAATACAATCTATTTTAAGCTAAAATATATAGTTTATTATCTGCAGCATATTGCATAAACACACTTTGTATCTGAGCTACTTCTTTTTTCTGCGGTACGCAGGCCTCTCACCGTTGCAGCCTCTCCCGTTGTGGAGCACGGGCTCCGGACGCGCAGGCTCAAGGGCCATGGCTCACGGGCCCAGCCGCTCCGCGGCATGTGGGATCGTCCCGGACCGGGGCACGAACCCGTGTCCCCTGCATCAGCAGGCGGACTCTCAACCACTGCGCCACCAGGGAAACCCCTAAATCAAATTTTTGTAACAATAAAAGAAACAGTTAATTTCAGAATTAAAATGGTTAATCATGGGAAGATAATAAAATCTGATTTTTAAGGGTCAAATAATAATTGATATTTATTATAGTTGATGTCATGCATTTCTTTTTGCTTTTGACTTATTTGTTAGACATTTGTTTCAAATGATATGCCACACCAGAAGGATCAATCATATAATTCATAGACAATTTCTATATTCCATGACCAAGTGAAATTGCTTAACTCAGGATGTATAAAATATTACTTTTCTGTAGAAAAAGGAAATAGCAAAATAAGCCTCATTTTTAAAACTTTAATATTTATACCAAAAATTTGAATGACATATTTCACAGTGTTCTAATTACCCCTTAACACAGGATTGAGTGGCATATTATTAAAGCTTGTTCTATTGACATTTAATTCCTAAGTAACTGATAAAATCAAAGATGTGAATACAGCAGATATAAGAGCATGATAATATACTTATTATTCCTGAAAGCTTTAGAAGAAATAAAACTTCAGAAAATCAAGTTACCTGAAAAAGGATCACTTAAAATATCAAGTTTACTTGAATATACTAATTTGATTAATATGGGTTGATTATACTATGGTAAACTGTTAAGTATTGAGACATTTTAAAAAGTTAGCTGATTAAATCTACATCAAGCATGGCTGCCATCTGGTGGGGACAGGATATAATGTTGTGAGGGGCCAATCTCAGTAAAGTGCCCCTGTTGGGTTGCAAGTTGTCATTTGACCTCCATCTACCAATTGCTTGGTGTTTAATATTAATATTCCACTTAAAATTCCACATCAACATCCAGACCAAAGAGATAAGAGGTCTAAACTAAAAGAGGTCCACCTTTTGTAATATATGTAACTGAACTCTTGCTACTAAAAGTTCAATATCATGGCTAATGTATGGACAGTGGAAAAGCTATGAAATTCAAAGTTTTGACTTGAATTAACTTTAATAATAGATGAGTCTGGTAAAGTGCTTATATTAAAAAAAATCAATCAATATAGTTGCAGAATTTGGTTGGAATTTATATCACATTGAGTTAGAAGAAAATATGACATTGCTCTGACAGGGCAGCTTTACAGATTTAGGGAAAGCTTTGAAAGGGAGGAAGGAATTAAGAGCTTAATGTTGAGGGACGAAAGGAAGAAAGGAAGGAAGGAAGAAAGGGAGGGAGGAAGGAACGGGTTATTGCCTATCACCAAGGATAAGATTTGTACTAGTGTTATGGGTATAACAGTTTGACAGAGTAGAAAGTGATAAGTCAGTGCCAGGTTGACCTAAAAAAAAAAAAAAAGGGCATAGTATACCCAATGTGAATATGTTATATAGGAACATGCATTATAATGATTAACTTGAAGCATACTTAAAAGTAAAAAAAATGTGTTTTCTAAGTTCAAGTCTTTCAACAAATTATCAGTACAACTTCTATGACTCAATTTCCCATCCTTTTCTAGAAAACCAGGCATTGAATAACAGAGGCCGTAAATTCCCATTGAGCTCTGAACTTTTTTGATCTACGAAGTATAAAAGTTGTTTTTTCAGCCTCTCAAACCAACAAACAAATTCCTTTCTCACTTGTGCAAATGAACATGTCAATTATAATTTTATGGTTATAATTTTTTACTGCCTGCATATATAGGTAGTCAGTTATTGCTCTTTTATAGTTTTGCTTTCATATTCATGTTAAAGTTATAAATACTTAGAATCTTGTGTGCCTATCTGTATGTATAATACTAATGATACAATTATAGTGCATTAGAAATAATGATCAAAATGCATTATACTCCATTGTTTTCTCTGCTATTCTTTTCAAGTTAACTTTTCTCCTAATTTTTAATTAGGCTATCTCATAAATTTACAGATTTTTATACTAAAACAAAATAAATCTCTTGAGTCATTGAATACTATTGAAGAGTTCTTTAAACTTGACTAATGTGTGTTGACTTACTGCTGTTACAACATCCTGTGAGCAGTTAATTTTTAAAGTTTAGACATTGGTATTCTTAGTATTTTTTAAAAGTGAAAATGAAAAATTTATACATTCCAAGGATTTTCATTACATTGCTTTCTTCACACACAGTACATTGTAACAATTAAAGGAGACTGTAATTTAATTGCATGTCCCTTCAACAATGCAAATTAATATTCTTCCCAAATTATGTTTTTCCATAAAAAAATAATCATTGTACGTTGTATCTTAAAGCTACTAAGATTATCTACGATTTCTTCAAATTATTGATATTCACATCACAACTAATGGTTGAAGTGACAGTCTTCACATAGGAAGAGTAAATTCATAAATCATAGTTTACTTAAATTTTTATTCCAAAAATTAATCATTGGTTATAAAACTTTAGTGAACAAAGCTGTTTTTTCCCCCAAATATGTTATAATGTCACAGAGTTTTGAATTTCAGTGCAGCATGCTATTTCTATATGATAATGCATGAATTACAGCTAAGTAGCCTTCATTAGACTAACAGATGTACTTCATTAGAAGCCTATATAAAAGTATAGCCAGTGAATTTGTTATTTTTTTTTCCTTCTGGAATGTAACGTCTAACTTACACATTAAAAGTCTAACTATTATATCATAATATGCAATTTTCTAAAATAGAAAATATAGTTTACACAAAAATTTAAAATGTTTTAAAACTTATATTCCATACAAAAACCATTAATTATAACTCATTGGACATAGAAATTATTTGGATGATTTTGGAATAATGAAAATGTTTTGTTCATAATACACTAGAACAGATTTCCAAGAGAGAAGATAGTATGAATTGTCTAAATTTAGCTATCCCCAGCAATGACATTTATTAAGCAAGGACTGGGCTAGCTAGTGTTCTGAAGTTCCTTCCCGTTCTCTGATTCTAAGATATTAGTGTTCTTTCCATGGTAACAGTGACTTCACAAATTTTTTCTTGATTGAGCATATAGTGACTCATCAATTTTTAAAATACCCTTGTGAAGAATGTAACAGAAGTAAGCTATGGGGGAGATAAATCTGTTTTTTTCAAAGACTTCATTATCTGTAACAGCAAAATATGATCCATGAAATCGACACAGAACCCTTGAAGAAGTAAAATGATATCAACAACATCAATAAAATCAATATTGAATCAACATGTACTAATGGGAAAAAATAAAGGAATGATGAAAATTGAGAGGAATTAATCAGTGATGGCTTTTTGGAAGCACTGATTTATGCCAAATTCAGAAGGAAGTGATGAATTAATTTCAAGTCAACCAAGGGGCTCTATGTAAAATGATGCAGTGAATAAAATATGAATAAGCTATGGTCCTCACCCTCAAGGCATCAGTGGTCTAGTTCAGAAGTCATTCTGTCTGACTCTAAATCAAAGGTAGAGTGCACTATGAGAACACAGAAGGAAGATGGATTTATTCCATATGATTCCATATTAAAGGATTGGATATGACATCATGGGCAAAATGTGAACTAAGCCTTGAAGTGCCTGAGGAGAGTGGTTGGGAGGATGAATAGATACCTTCCAACAGATTAACCTAAGTAACAATATGGCAGCACAGCATTTTCTAGAATGTTCAGGGAAAAAATACACAAGGTGAATGAAAGAAGCCATTCACAGAAGTGATATACAATTATGTTTAGAGAAATAATAGCCTAATTCACTAGACTAGAGAGAAGGACTCAAGTGAGAGTGTAAGAAGAAAACAGCTGTGCCATATTTGGAGATAAGGGAGGGCTCTGAAAGGTTGAGGAGTTTGACATCCATACATGCCACGTGGCAACATTCCCCAAAGATTCCAATTATAATTGAAATAATATTGAGCCCATCTATACCTGGCCTGCACTACTCACTTGGTTGTGTTAACAAATCTCCATTCTGAAATGAGGCCAGACTGGATGTAAGTTAACCATGAGAAGAAAGGAAACCACAATCCTAAGGATTTTCTTTTAAGGAGTATGCTTGCAGAAAATCCTTTCATTCTGGTATTGGGAGGCTGTCATTCAGTACTTTCTCAGCTCTTTCCATGGAGAAGCAACCAACTTCCTCATTCTGCATTTATATACACAGGGCTGTGGACAAGCTAGTCAATGTAACGTTTTTATCAAATGTTTCACTGAAGCATGCATTTCTGTTTCATTTAATTATTACATGTTTAAAATTTCAAGATCTTCTTTATCCTTACTCTCTCCTGATTACCTAAGAAATACACTGGAGACAGAAAAGAAATCACTGTATAAAAGGTAATTAGCACGTCCTCTCCTTTTTATAACTTTATAATTGAAATCTCATTAAAAGCTTTCTAGGTCTCTTTTTCCCTTAGTGACCAGGTGTCCCTAATTTGTTTTTAAGCAATGTGACTAATTCCAGACTAGAAAAAGTCTGATACCTGTTGGAGAATAGCGATAGCAAGGTTTAATAATTGGGGTGGCTTTTTTAGGTTGCCTTTAACCTCGTTTAAAAAAACGTCTTTTCTCTTAGAGTCCTGCCTTTTTCTCAGTCCCGATTGAAGATTCCAGGGGAAATGAGAGCAGTATTTTGTTTCTCCCTTGTATTGCAGATAGGGGGAGGAGGTGGTTATTAGAGAGAAGCTCTTCCTCTCTCGGTTTCCCCCTCTCTCCGCCTAACAGCACCGCTCTCTCGCGGGCTCGCTCGTTCTCCTAGGTGATCCATTTCTAGGCAACGTGGGTCTAGTGCTGAAGCTGCCAGGCTCGCTCCTTGCTCGCTTCCTGCATCCCGCCAGGCGAATCGCTCCAAAAGCATCCTGCGGCCCGCGGCGGCTTCCCTCCTCCGGCCCAGCCCCGCAGCTCGCGCCCGGCGTAACTCCCCCGCCACCGCGCCCGAGCGAACCGGCTCCCCGGGCCCGCCTTGACGAACTCCGCTGCCGCCTCGCGCAGAAGGGGAATTTTCTCTGCATTACTATCTGCATTACCTTGAAGTTCACTTTCACCAGCCCTCTTGGAGAGGGCTTTTTCCCCTCCCTGCTGGAATCTGGCTGTTCCGCTCGGAATCTCCTAATCTTTCCTTTCCACTTAGATTTTATTTTGGCAGCGAAGACAAGTGATTCTCTGCGGGCCGTTGGGGCGGGGGGGGAGGGGGGCTTTTTCGCTTGGGGGGAGGGGGAGGGGAACATCCGGCGTGAGCGGGGAGGAGGGGGTTGGTATGTTGGAAGTTGCGGCGGAGCTGGGACCGGAGACCCACGGCCCCGGCGCACGGATGGGGATGGTCTGAGCTCCAGCCTCTCCCCCTGCCCGGGAGCAGCGAGGCTGGATACATTTTAAAAAAGCCAAACTGCAAACAACTCTGGCGATGCCAAAATTCCCCTCCAAGTGACACGGCTTTGCTAAGGAGGTTTCCTCAGGCTGGGCTCTTTCTCTTATTCGCTCTGCCTTCCTCAGCGACGATTATAAAAGCTTTGGTCTGGTAACAGGAATTGAGGGGGACAAAAAGAAAAAAAGAAAAGAAAAAGCTGTGCTAAACTATCGTGACCTCAAACTCTTTGGACTTTTTTTTTTTTTAATATTGAAAGAAAATCCATCCTCAAAGACAATCAGCATAGGCGGAGATGGAAGTTTTACCCTTGCTCTTGGTTTTGTCCTTCTGGTGGTCTCGAACCTTGGATTCGGCGAGTGCGGATTCTATCATTCACATCGGTAAGCAAGGGCTGGCGCTGCCCGTGGGTACTTTTACCGTTTCGGCTCGCAGATATTTCCCCTTTGCTTCCCCCTCTCCGTCCCCCTTTCCGCCCTCTGCGTGGCTCGTTGCCGCTGGCTTCGGTTCCTTGCCCCTTCCCGCTACCTTCCCTCACACTTGGGCAGCTTTCTGAAAGGATGCGGATGCTCGAACCTTGCCTGGTGCTGTTGTTTCGCGGTGAATCGGGGAGTGTGGGCTGTATGCTTGAGGGTCTCGAATCTACCTCAGCGTGCGTGCGTGCCGGGGAGCGCGGGGGGCTTCTGGTGTGTGAGGAAAAGAAGTTTCATCGACTCTACCTTCCATGTTCTTTCCCGGATGTACATTTGCTCCATTAAAAAAAAAAAAAAGTACCTTTGGAGGGAACTGAGGTGTCACCCGTGAGGCGAAAAGGGCTGGGGTGCGAGGTGGGGGTGGGGAAGAGCGCCCTTCGGATCGAACAGGTGGTTTTGCAACGTGAGCGGGCCGCGCTCGCCGCAGCGCGTGCGACGGTGACGGGCTGCTGGCTGAGCCCCCAGCCTCCGTCTCCGCTTCCTGTCCTCTCGGCTGCGCGGTGCTCGCGACTGGGAGCCGCGAACCTCGCTGCCTCGCTCGCGCTCCCGGGTCTGGCGCGGCGGCGAGACTGGCCCCGGGCGCTCGGGAAACGCGGGAGCACATGCGCGCGCGCCGCCCTCGTGGGCTGCCTGGCGAGCAGCCGCCTGGCCTCGCCTCGCCGTCAACTCTGAGTTGCAGCGCAAGGCCGAGAGCAAACGCGCTTGGGCTACGGGCGGCCTGAGTCCGGGAAGGACGCCGAGCCGCCTTGGAGATGCTCGTGGCCCTACCTATTGGCACCCAGACGGGCCGGGTCTGGCCGCGGCGGGCGCGGGCTGCACGTCATTATCATGCACAGCGCTCGCGGCTTCAGGCTCCAACTCTTCTCACTTGTTAATCCGTGAGAGCTGAACCGAGACCGGCTCTTGCAGCCTTTTCTGCGTTAATGCGACGATTTCCTTTTCGGAAATTCGCGTCCGCGGGCCAGCGGGGTTCAGTTACTGCTCTGAGGAGAGGCCCCCCCTTGAGGAATTTTTCCGGGCGTAGGACTTTTATGTGTCCAAACGGCTTGATGCTCTGCAAATTGAGGCGACAGATGGGTCGCAGCATCTCCCCTTTCCGCCCCCTGCCCCTCCCCCGCGTAACACACACACACACACACACGTGTCCTGGAAGGGGAACCTGCTGCAGGTGGAGGTTGTGCCTTTGTGCCTGCCTGAGCTAAAGGCTTGTGTCTGGTGTGCGAGTCCACAGCGGCCAGCCCCTCAGCTCCAGGGGGCTCCCTCTCTTGATCTCAGAGGCTGTCTTTGTAAACACGTCTGCCATTCGCTATCATTTATATCAATAGAACCGAATATATCTCTGTGCAAGGGGTGATGAGGTCAGGATTCAGAAAACCTTGCACTTAACACGTTTAGTGAATTAAGCACTAGATAGCTTGTCTGCTAGGTCACGTTTTGCCTGGGGTAACAGTGTCTGTGGGTTCAGAACTTTTCAGGGAGAAATTGTCTCATGGAGGGTCTCAGTAATGTTCTGATAGAGTTCAGAAATGACGTGTGCTCCTCTTAAAGAAATGATGTACATTTATGTCCAGTTGTAAACGACTGGAGCAGGAATGCTGATATATATTACCATGGTACCTTTATATTCATGTTATGATGAGGGGTTTCTGGCTTATACTCGATCATCGCTCAGGAGGGAGGCTTGTGGATAAATGCTTATTTTATTGCTTATTCTGTGGTCTAAACGATAAATACATTATTTGCAAACACCTACAGCTCTTGCTGTCCTCTACTAGATGAATACTATTTTGCAATGCAGTCTGGGCATTTGTTTCAAAATAGAACACAACTTGTATTTTTTTTCTTTGGCATTCTGTTGTCTGTCAGTGTGACACAGCTTGCTTATTTATAACCAGATCCCCCCAAAAAGTTACTATGTACAAATTACAGATTTCTTTAGAAAGCTGATTGTATGCATTAAATGTATATACTACTGAAAGAAATAGTTACTTCTCAGACAATTAATTTGACTGCAATTAGTACATTAGACAAGAGCATTAACTTCTTTTATAGACTATCTAATATTTCCATGAAGCTAGCAAATTGATGGTTGTTTCAAATGCTTCATATCTTTTATAATATACTGAAAAATGTAACCTCCTAAATTAAATTAAAAAAAAAGGACCAAGTCTAATTTATGTGCACTTCAGAGGTTAGAAGCCCCTTTCCCTTCCATCCCCACCCTGGCCAAAGTATAATAAATTCAAAACCGAATGCCCATATTAAAATTTTAAAGTACCAGTTAATATTCATTGGATCAGTTTACTTACTTGGTTGAATAGGAAAAGAGAATTAATTATCTTTAGGAGGTGATAGTCTTCATTTAAGTATCTAATGTGACAAGTATGCTTATGGGGAATATATTATTTCAGGACTAAAGGGATGAAAGTGATGACACTGGAGGGAAAGTGAATATTTCAACTCTATAGATGTAAGGAGATAAGTGGAAATGAAAGGTTTTCACAGACTCATATGATGTGTTCAGGTAGACAGTAGCTGCCATATGTAGTTCAGGCGAGCTTGAAAGATGAAAAGACACTGCTCTAATAGGTTCTTTAAATATCGAATCTTTTTGGTATTGAACCAAATTATATGTTTGAAAACTTTGTCCATTCTTTCTCTTTGTTTTTATTTCATGCAGGTAGTTTTAATAAAGCCAATTATGTATTTTAAACTCTAATATATATATTTTTTGAGCACATTAGTTCACTACAATGATGAGATATAATGGTTAAACACTAATGACTGAAATGGAAATGTATTTATTTCAGTCAAAAATGCACTAATATTGTAATTACTTTGAATTTCTGTTAAATCATATTTTAAAGATACTCGATAGTTACATATTCTTGTTTAATACACATGCACATGCAATACACACAGTATTTAGAAATGAATCACCTCAATTGTGATCTTCTTTGCCCCTCCTCCCACTAAGTAAAGGTCTTTTGACATATAAAAACTGTGCAATTTTGAATTATGCTTCTACTTTGAGCCTGTGCATTGATTAATTTCATCAGACCCCCATTACTTGATTGCTTAGAAGTTTCCTGATGATCTGCATGCTGTAGGAAGAACCAGAAAGTCATGAGTGGAATGGTAATGATATTGTGTTTCATGAGGCTATTCAAAAGTCACTCTGATTTATGTAGCTCGAAAGCTCCAAAGTCTTTGAGATTAGCCATGCTGACTGCTATTTTCTTCATACATCAGTCGTCCCACACTCTTTACTCCCTATACACAACGGGAGTTTAGAGCACTGCTTTAATTAAGCAGGGATTAGGTTGCATTTCCAGTCAACTGCACAGTTTGTGTTTTGCTTCATATCTACTACGGAGGATCTCATGTTTTAACAGTTTAATGTGTGCTCATTTCTATATCTGGTACCTGTACCTGTACCAGCTCATTGAAATGAGCTATCCTCAGTTATATATCTCTGCAAGGGAACACTCAAGTGTACTTATTCATATATTATAAAAATCACTAGCATGTTTTTATTGTTATCAGTCATAGTAAAATACCTTATGCCAACAGGAAATAGAAATGAAACCCTTATTCATGTTTTTCTCATAAGCAAATGATACTTTGTCCTCTGAGGTCATAAACTATGACATGTTTGAGAAGCCTAAGACAATTCACAGAATATTTTCATTATGAGAAAGTTTAAAGTACAAAATTGGTGGGTGAATAAGATGTGTCACCACATTATAAACAATAATAGATGGCAAATTTAAAGCATTAGTTTTCATTAGTGGCACACTGAGGACTATTTTATCAAATACAGAATGTAGAAGCATTTCTAGAAGTTGTACTGTGTCTTTTGTCAAATTGTTTCTTTTTCAGCTCTTTACATGATTTGCATTGGTTAATGATAGCCTTCAAGAGTCATCAAGGATCCTGCACTGTATGGGATATCTCAATGATTTAAGTTATCCTTTTATTATTTACAGTAGTTTGCTCCCTGAGTTATGGATAACATATAGTGTAAACTTCTAGAAAGTATTAAGAAGTAGCTTCTAAATTTAAAATGAGGTTATATTTTATGAGGTATGTCTTTCTGTATCAATAATACAGTTATTTGAAGTGCAATTCAGATGCGCATTAAGTTAGACAGTGTTATTAATCAACAATATCAACTGTGACATGACTAATAAGCCATTACACTGAGGAACTTTGCTTTCTACTCCAAGTGAAATGTACATCCAGTAAATATCTCCTGTAAATTCTAATTCAAATATGAATAAAAATCAAGGTCATTAACTTTCAACTTATCCAGCAATAGAAACCAGTTGAGGTTGTTATGAGTAATGGGAGATGTATTATATTTAATTCTAATCTCCAAGGCTAAGTTTAGCATGCTGTAATTTTATCTCAAAGAGATATTGTAATTTTAAAACCACACTTTTAATCCAGAAGGTTAGTATCCCTTCACCTTCATATATTATTTTAGTATTAAAAAGTGAAGTATTTGGCACTGCTATTGGATTTTCATGATATTTCAGATAATAACGTATTGGTGAGTAGCAATACTCAGTTTGACTAAAAATATAATGTTTATTAGAAAATACATTTGTGGCCTATAAAGAGAGCTTTGCCATTAGGTGTCACTGCATTCTGAGCTGTTCCTTTGTAGTCCTACTTGAAAATCCCATGAACTATTTTTTTTAATTCTCAGAAAAAGAAAATGCCATTTAATGAGGATTGTGATGCTCTAAGATACAGGTGGTTTTTATTTTCAAACCAGAAAAGGAAATATTATCCCTGTGGGAGATTGGGATTGACATATATACACTAATATTTATAAAATAGATAATAAGAACCTGCTGTATAAAAAAACTTCAAAAAATAACAACAACAACAAAAGAAATATTATCCCTGACTCTTGTAAGAATTTAATTCTAGGGCATATCAACATTCTGTGTTCTCTAGATAGATTGCTAGATCTAGTGATGTAACTATTTCACAAATTTAAAGTACAACAGAAATATACTCTTAAGCTAATACTATCTGTGGAAAAATCTAAGACACCAAATAGTATTCAGATATGCTTAATAACGCTGGTGTAAACAGATATTAGTAACTGCTTACCTATGGAATATTTAAGGTCCCAAACTGATTGATGTTTGTAACATGAAACACATACACAGAGCTATGGAAAAAATACATGGGCACAAATATAAATATATTTAAAAAATGTCAACCACTGACTTTTGTGCAGGATCATATATGTTTTCAGATAATTTTAGCCTGGAAAATATTAAGTTTCATGTATTAATTAATTTCCTCCACACACATACTACTACCACCACCACTGCCACCAGTGCCATCAGATTTGTGTAGTAATATAAAACCAGTGTCTTTTATCAAGTAGTAATTTTCCTGTTTATTTAATTTGTTTAAGAGGCAAGATCTTCCTTCTAGCATATCCTATAATAAGACTAACGGAGGATGAAACTTAGGTCACCTTTAATCTGATACATGAGTTTTTACATTGGCAAAGCCACAAAATTAGAGAATGGAATACTAGGTTAAATGAATGAACCGGTTATCATGTTATGGTAGACCTTGCCCTGTGCCAGTATTAATTAATAAACTCGTTGGAATAATGTGCTATTAAAAATTCAGAGTAAAATTAAGTGATCAGATGGATGTCAAAAGGGTACGGGGAAACGTACTGACGTAATTCTATGATTGGTTATTAAGAGGACATCTGTGGATTTAGGTCATTTAAATAGGTGAATTTTAGCATTTGGATGTGGACACAAATTTCAGATGAATGTGAAAAATTGGAGATGTAAGTCTTAGTAAAAATGTTCTGGATTAGAATTTAGAGGGTTTGGGGCTAACTACCAATTTTATAGATAGGTAACTGAGCAATATTGGGAAGTTACTTATTTTCTTTAGTCTTCATTTTTATCAATCCTAAAACAAGACTTAGACTAATGTTCATTTAAGCTCTACAATTATATGACCTAAAATGAAGACAAATTCCTGTGTTTGAGGAATTGGGGGAAGAGATACAGTCAAGTGTGGTTCATATAGCTATTTTTAATAGTTAGGTTTAGAGTGAATTAAAAAAAATACAAGGGGAAATAAATGGAGCATAAAACCTTAATCATTCAAATTAAGGATCCCTTAGAATGAAGGTTTTCTTGGTGTGAACAAGAATTAATATTTGTTCATCAGCTATTCTAGATAACTTCAGCATCAGAAGAGAGAGCTGGGTTTGTTCTTTGTTTTACATTTTGTTTTTGTTTTCTCTAGCGTTAATACTAAGATGTTACATACAGTGCTAGTGTATCCCACAATACTAGCGTACATTAAGGCTGACTGGAGGAATGAGTAGTCTTATGTTCTAACCAGCATGGACTACAGGAGCCTTTAGAATTTGCCAACTCCAAGCACACCAGGAATATTAGGATACGTTTGGCACCACTCAAAAATGTAGCATATAAAAGAAATAGCCAGTGTTTCTTCAGTGTTCTTCAGGTATTCCGGCTTTTACCCTGCTGTTGTTAACCAAGTGGTTATCAAATGTGAAGCTGAGGCTAGGATGACCCATTGAAAGCTTTCTTGAGTGAAGAGAGGGAAGCCTAGAGGCAAGCACAAGAAACTAAATACCAAAAGGCCTCCCTGTGTATGTTAAAAAATTTTAAATCACTCTGTAGTCAAGGTCCTTATTAACATATTTTATACATGAAAAAAGATCAAGTTATTAATTTTATTAAAACAACAGTTCTTAAACTTTTTTCTTCATCCCCAAATAATTCAAAGTAATGTTTTTAAAATGAATAATTTCACTTTATTGCTCTGAGTGCTTGATTTTTCCCAACTAATCTTAAAAAGATGTTTCCTTCATTATCAAAATCATAATTCTAGAAGTTAGTTACCCTGAAACCACAGGGTAAGGTAGGCATTATTAACAATACGTAGTATGTGTGCTCAGTGGGAGAATATTCTATCATTCAACAGACATTTATTCTGAACCTACTCTCTATGAACTACTGTTTTTAGGTCCTGGAATTAAAATGTCGAACAAGTAACCTATGTCCTTGTATTTAAGGAATTACATTCTCATGGGGGTGGCAACCAGATAAAGAAGAATATACAAGTTGTAATGTCAGTTACTGATAAATGCTATGAAGAAAAATGAAGGAATAGCACCCTATTTCGAGTAGGGTCATCTAGTAAGACCTTCTGAGGAGATGCTCATTGGAGCAGAGACTTGATTAAAAAAAAAAAATGAGGGCTTCCCTGGTGGCGCAGTGGTTGAGGGTCCGCCTGCCGATGCGGGGGGCGCGGGTTCGTGCCCCGGTCCGGGAGGATCCCGCGTGCCGCGGAGCGGCTGGGCCCGTGGGCCATGGCCGCTGAGCCTGCGCGTCCCGAGCCTGTGCTCCGCAACGGGAGAGGCCACGGCGGTGAGAGGCCCGCGTACCGCAAAAAAAAAAAAAAAAAAAAAAAAAATGAAATCAGCCATGTGGATATCTGATGAAAAAGGATTTCAGCCAGAGGGCGTAGCAAAGGTAATGGCCATGAGACAAGACACTAAGGAATCTACTTAATTCATTTAAGGAACATCTTAAGAGTCAGTGTGGGGCAAATGTGGAGTTTAATGACCAAAGCAGGAAGTAGAAGGAAATAAGGTCTGAGAGGCAGCTAGGGAAGATCCTATAGTGGCTTATAGGTCATGGTATGGTATTTAATCTAGGTATGTAGGATGCCCACTGGAGGGTTGAGATCAAACACGATACGTAATGCTTTGTGTTTTAGAAAGATAACCTTCTCTGCTTGGGTGGAATGATGGCAGTAGAAATATGAAAATCAGTTTGATAGTAGTGAATTGGACTATTTCAATAGTTGGTAGCTGAACTAGTTGTAAGATTGCGGATGTATTTTGAAGATAAACAGGATTTTCCGATGAAATGTTCTGCTGGGAGAAATCCAGAGGAAGTAATGAAGCTTCCAAGGTATTTTACCTAAGCAAGTGGGTGACTAAAATTGGGAACGTGGGACAGTGATCAAGTTTTAGATAAAAGTCAAAATTTGCATTTATTACACTTGATATTCCTATTAGGCGTCAAATTTGAGAATTTAAGCTGGCAGTTGATTACATTAGTCTGGAATTTTGGGGGGAGTTAGGAATTCAACATTTGCATTTAGAATTCATCATTACAGACATGATCTTTAAAGCAATGGGAGGGGATAGCACACTTAAGGAATAACCGTGCAAAGAGAAGAGGTCCAAGACTATATGCCACAGGCATTGCAAAATGTCGATGTCAGGGAGACAGAGAGGATCCAGGAGAAGAGAGAGATGCGTGGCCTGTGAGTTAGAAAGAAAGCTAGGACTGTGTGGTGTTCTGGAAGCCAAGTGAGGAAAATATTTCAAGGGGGAAATCAGACACCCTATCAAATTATATTGATGAAAATTGACACTTGACTACTGGGTTTAGAAATGTTGAGGACAAAAATGACTTTGACAGAATTGCTTTCAGTAGACTGAAGGGACAAAATACAGGTTGGCAAGGAATCAAAGATTTAATGGGACTGGAGGAACTTAATGAGTTTTGCTTTAAGGGAGAGATGGGTATGGTGGGGTGGGAACATGAGGTAAAGGGAGGGTTTTTTTTAATGGTGGGAGTTGGGATATACAGTAATTTTTTAAAGGTTCAATCATAAGAAAATTTTCAATAAGAGGATTCAAAAGAAAATGTTCTTTTTTATTCAGACCTATTTGATTCCTGAGTTTGGATGGCAGCTGTTCAAATAGAACTGTGTTTTTGTTTTTTGGTGGTTATTGATGTTTTTGTTTTGTTTTGTAACCTCCCGTCAAGTGATACTGGGCTAATGCCAGTAGAATTAGCCAAAGAAGCTTATATGTCCTCTCTGAAATAGACTCTGTTAATTGTTCTGCAGTTTTGTTTCATTTAGTTTCCCAGATTAGCACTCAAATTTAGGTAAAATTTTCTTACCTGAAATTATGAGTAGATTATATCTTATGGAGTAGTGATATACCATTACAGATAGAATCAACATTTAGTCTTTTAGTAATGTGCTAATTTTAGGAACACACATTATTCCTATGTAAATGGCATTAAAATGGCATAGAATTATCTTGTTACAATAGACATTTGTATTGAATATAGGTTTCCTCTAAATTCTATTATGCATTTAATTTACTTAAAAAATCATTTTGGAACAATTAAAAGAGTATAGTTTTTCACAAGGCAGTATATATTGCCACATAGAAATTAAATAGATGAAATAAATTCATGTGATACTAATTTTCAGTAACACATTTAAATGTTTCCTTTTATGGAAATTTCATTTCTATTTGTGCTATACCATAGCTGACAGATCTTTAGACATAGGTGAAAATGAGGAAAAAAAGTGTTCCACATTTTCTAACCTCAGAATTCAGCCTTCTGAAAATGCATCTCAGTTCTTTTATTGGTCTCCTATTAATACACTGTTATGTATTGATTTTGCAGCTAAAATAATTAATATTTGTATTAAAATAAGAATGCCAGTAACAGATGAATGATATTTTTCTGTGTTCTTTGTCATTTCCTGTACTATCTCCTCCATAAAAACATTTTGTCTCATGGAAACAATGTAATATGAATATCACATGGTTGTTTCTGCTTGGTTACATCTATTAATTGACGTATAAACATAAAATACATTAACAGTGAGGGGATAGGAGTCCTGTGGTTTGGGCACAGCAATGACTGTTAAAGAAGGCATGCTGTGTTATGGCTGGAGCTGAAGAATATAATTAATGAAGTATATAACATTAAAAGATATTTTAAACTTGCTACTTCATAACTTCCTGGGTGGTGAAATGCAATTGTTTGAAGGAAATGCCTAGTAGATTTAAATCTAAATTTAAGTTGGAATGGGCCACTAAAATTGGTGAAGTGCTTAGTATACTTAACCTTGATATCATTAAAATGACAGGCTCCATGAGGAGCACATTTTAGATAGGCTTATTATCTTAAAAACTGAAGGCTAGGTAATACCTTTGGAGCTAAACTGGAAAAAGAGAGTCAGGTCTGTTGTTCTGTTGCATGTAGTTCATGGTGAATTAATATCTGGAAGACTAATTCTTCCTTCTGTAATTTCTGCAATCTGACAACAGATAAAATTGTGTTAGAGGTGCAGTGGCAATTACTATCTTGCCCTTCAGTCCATATTTCTTCTTTGTTGCTTCTTTGAATAGTGATAACAGGAAACTAGTCAATTTTCTTTTTAGAAATACCAGCAACTCTCAGCATAGCCCAGAGGAGGCATGCCCTTTATGAAAACCATTATAAATTTCTTCTTAACAAAATCGTTAAAAAAGAAAAAATAACACTTCTTTCGTGTGGGAGGTGGCTCACGCACAGAGTTGAGGGGATTACTCTTCAGTTTCCTGGTGGTGTAGTCATGGTGGGCTTTGTACTTTTTTTGTAATTCATTATTGTCACACTGAGAAATCATGATCTACATCCTCATATTCTATTTGCAGAAAAAATATTTTTAAGGTTACGTGAAAACCATGTGAATTTTTTTTGATTCAGTGCTTACTACATGTGCACAGTTCAGTATGTATTCATATAAGACATGTTTTCCCATCCTTTAAGAATTTTTAAGTATATCTGCTGTCTGAGATAATATTGTACATTAGGAAGCTGAAAGTAGAGCAATTTAGGACTCATAGTTGGATGACTGTGGTCTATTATGGCACTGGAGTATGTGATAATTCAATAAATGCCACCTTTATGGTGCCCTTAAGGGTGCCATAAAGCAAACATATATTTCAGAAAAAAGATTATAATTAGGATAAGGAGATTACCACTTGCAGAAGGTCTTGATTTATAACAGAAAACTCTTTACTCAGCTTCCTGATGGTTAATCATTAACCTTGTTTTGCCTATAGGCTACAAAGTCGATACAGTCATGCCATAGTCAGAGCTAAGGGAAAGTCTCTGCCGTTTACCTCTTTTCCTCTTTTTTTTTTTCCTTTCCTATGGATGTCAGTAGTTACGCTATTAGGTCAAGTAAAAGAGGAGATGGCTTTAAGATCCAGTTATCTTGTAATTAATAAAACTAATGAGATCCTTTCTAGATTTACTGCCACATATCAGATATTTCCATTAAACTTGGTTTCTTGGGTATGGAGAAATTAAATTACATTTAATTTTTTTCTCTTAGTTTTGAAGTTATAAGTGTACTATTATCTCATATTACTAATTTGTACTTTCTTCTAGATGTATAAAACATCAATGAAAATGACAGTTTTATACTGTAGCAAACAAAAGAAGAAAATTGCCTCACAGAAAAAGTAAAATTAGTTAACTTTACAAATGGAATAAGTATTGTTGGGAAAACATATTTATGCCAACTTTTAATTATGTAGGTGTTAAGAATAGGACAAACATTGGAAAATAACAGATAGTTCAAAAACTAACTGTCCAATACTACTTCTTCTCCACAAGAGTTCTTGTTGTGGTTGATAAGTGGTTAATACATAGCAAAACTGGCTGCTCTGATTCTTTCCTTTTATTTTTCCTGTCTATCCTTCAGTGACAATGCTAATGAGCAGTGAAATGGCCAAAAGCAAGGAAGGAGCAAAGGGTTTTAGATAATCCATAAACCGGAAAATCAGCCCCTGAATGCTCATATGCACAGGTTTGTTGAGAAGTTTCATTTTCTCAAAATACTGCCCAGATTCTAAAGCTAGAACTTGCTTTTGGCTGCTGAGATTATAAGAGGAGTGAAGCTTCCAGGCCACCAAAGAAGAATACTCTGAATGACAGTCTGGGAGCAGGATGAAGACTATTATTATTATTGGGAAAAGAGTGCCCTTTAGGGCTATTGCTGCTGATAGCCGGGACCCCTGTGATTAGCTCAGTTCCAAGGGTCATGCCTATGGTGTTTTTTTTTTTTTAAAGACAGTATGGATTTCATTCAGCTATACTTCTTAAACGCTTTAGGTAATTTTGTAAAAACGGTTGGATTGACATTCGTATCAATACAAATTGTGTACTGAGCATTTATGTTGTATGTTCCCAGTTGGTTTCTAGCTGATGCTATGTTATAGGCCACAAGGAAGAATTTGAATATTGTACTTTTAAAAAGAAACTGGGAAGCACGTGGCTATACATACATAGTGTTCGTTAATATATATGACTCTTTTCAATTTGAGTGGAAAAAAAAGGTGGACTGTATAAGGTATCCTACCATATACATTGGCCCTCATAGAAAAATGAAGTTTGTTCACCAGTGTCATGAGAAAGCAGTACCTGACCTGGAACACACTGCTGCCAAAACCATGGAGTTATAGTCTGGCAAAAGAGGGAAATGGTAAGCAATTCTGTTTGGAAGAAACATTGTAACAGTGGAGGCTATGGCAACAGAGGAGGTTAAAAGTTAGGAAAATCCCTATGAGGTGCATGGGAATTCTGTAAATAATTTAGGCTAAGGGATGCCCAGCCTTGTGTTACAAGCTCTTTATAGTGGCAGTGTGGTAGGTGGAGAGCGGAGAAGACCTTGGCAGTAGTCCAGTTATGTTTTGGTGCAGGGCTGTGCCCAGCAACTGCACATGGGAATGGAGAGGAAAATTTGCTTAGAGGGGAGACCCAGGAGTTTGCCTCTGTCAACTCGGTCATTCTTCAGAAGTGGGAGTAAAGGAAGAAAGTCTAACATCATTTGTCGAGTACTATCTTAAGTGACTGAGTAGAGGCGCATGCTGTTCACCAACATAGGAGACTGAGAGAGATGAGAGAAACTGAATCTGGATTGAACTCAAAATTATTTTGGCATGATAGTGAGGTGTTATATCCCAGACAGCAGCTTTCCTATCCCTACCCCCCTTCCTGCCTCAAATGGAGAATAAAAAAGTCACATTCTCCATAGTGCTCTCAATGCTGTTTTGATCTAAAAATGATAACAGTGTTTTTCTGGTCATTCTTTTTTAACTTTTCCCTCAATCCAATGCTCATAGTGTCATTTCCTATTTAAAATGGGAATAATTTAAAATATTTTTCAGCTACTTATATTCAGAAAATAGTAGTTCTGCAAGGGCCTTAATGATTTTTAGTTTCTGTGTGTGCTTGTTTAACAGTACAGAATTGTTACTTCAGTATTATCACTGACTTTTAAAAGTGTATATCTGTATTCTCATTTCTTAATATGATCATACATATTTTTTTTTGACCATACATATTTTTAATCAGGGTCTGGGACTAATATTAAGAGACTAATGCTGTTAATTTATTTGATATCCATTTCCAATCAAAACAACTTTAAAATGGAGTGATCTTTGACAAAATTGTAGGTTATCAAAGGTAAAATAAAAATATGATAATTTTAATTTCTTGGGCGTGATTGCTCTTCTAGTGAATATTGCAAGTAGAATTCCCTTATGTAAATTAATAGAATTACATGGAAGGGTAAAAATATTTCCATAAAATTGTGTATTCTTTAGTTACACATTATCTGCAAACATAATTAGCTGAAGGGAAGGAAAATTGTCCTCCTAGGATGGTGAAGCAAAGCCTGAAATGGGACTAAAGGGATCTCGTTGGGACTTCAGGCCTCGTTTTTTAAGTGTCTCAGAAGTCTCTACTTCATGGTTAAGGATCTGTGTTCTCAGATAAGAAATGTTTGAAAACATGGATCTGCAGTCAGAAGAATGTGAAAGAAGAAGCAGTGTGTCTGCATGTGTGTAAAAACACTGGTTGAACTGAAGAGTGAAATGGAGTAGATCCAGATAAAAGCCAGTCTTCTTTCTGTCTTCGTGTTATTGTTTAGAGTCTAGCTTTTCAGCCTGTTTTTATAATACACTGTCAACGCTTAATCCAGTCAGAACAGTTTAGGTGTGATATTATTGGAACTTAATTTTGCCATCTTACTCTATTTTGTTCTTCCTAAGTTGATCCATTGTGTGAGACCCAAGGATGGAAAGTGGAGTGCTCCAGTGGGGAGGAAGGCTTCTGGCATTTCTCAGTCTTTCTCTCAGGCTCTCTTGTTGGTTTTAGAGTAGATTAAGGGATGAGAAATTTAGAATCGGTGAAGAATAACCTGAATGATTTGACTTAGTAAAAAATCGTGATGATTGGTAATTTTTGTTTCTTAAAGAGTCAGAGCAGTGTATAGTACCAGAAATAGAAGAACTCGATTTGATGTCCAAGTTATATATTCAAATCTTGCCTTGGTCACTTTACCACTTCATAGCTCTGAAGTCTTTGGATAAGTGATGAGATTTTGAAAGTCTCAAGTTTTCCTGCCCCTGCTTCCTCTCCACTTCATCTGTTATAAGGATAAGCAGTTGTAACATTTAAAATATGGATTTGTGGACCACGCAAACTGTCAGTGTTCATACTTCAGGAGACATAACTTGCCATTTAACTATACTGACAGTCAGGGTCCCGGGTCTGGGTTGAGCTTTAGAAAGTGGATCCCATGCCTGACCTCAGATGGGGTTCCCTGTTTATCCTCTGTTCCTAAAATATTAATTCAGGTTTACAACTCTGCCTTTTTACAACATATAAATCAAAGTTGAAAGTCTTTCTTAAAGTGACTGAATTTAAGGTTAAGTATTCCTTTAAAGATGATACTTCACTCTCAAATTACATGAAATAGAATGTTATTTGTTATCACTGACACTGATATTTTAGCTATGCCTTGTCTGGCCACACCCTTTCATTTGGAATAGGGTAATCTTATAATCGATTATCCAAACTGGGACTCCTTTGAAAGTGAAAATGGCAGTATTAAGATTTCTGCTGGGGTGAAAGGGACAAACTAAGGCCGACTGGAGGCAAACAGGGACAAGGCTGCACTCATTTCAGAGCCCTAACTGCAGGCATGTGATTAGCTTGTATTTTCGCCCAGCCTCAATAGGCAGTGATTCTGTCTTAGCAACAGGTTGTTCCTTCCTCTTATCTAGGTCTTTTATGCTGATCAAAGAAATAGATTGAAGTTTTGTTTTTATTTTTAATTACTTAGAGCACTTTTCTTCACAGGCAGCAGAAAAGAGGAACAATAGCTAAGTAGTGTAGGTTCTCTTTGTTCAGACAAACATATTTAACTGATTTTTAAAATATCAGACATTAGCATCTGTAATTGCTCCCTTTATTCTTCTGCAACCATTCTCCCTATCTACTGTTTGACTGCTGCTCCTAGCAAAACTCATTGGATATTGGCAATTGCATAAAGTCACAACTAACCTCAGATGCTGTGTCTCTGGAACTAAATAAAGGACATGGAGTGAATTGTTCTCAGAAATATAAAGACAGTTTACAACAAAGATTTAAATTTGCTTCATTTTTGCATCCTAAAAGAAGAAATCATCACCTGAACAAGATTTTTGGCAATTTTTATTTTTTATGAAAATATATAATAGAGTAGCAAATACTCCAAAGAAGAGGAGGATAGCCTTAACAGTTAAAGTTTCAAAGGTGCATATTAATTTTTTTTCTTAGAGGGGATAAGCATAAAATATTGGTTTGTGATTTTAAGTTAATTACACTATAACTACCGTTTTATCCAATTGAGTCATCCTCTACAACCTTCACTCTCAGAAGTGTGCCCTTCAATTTGGTATAAAAGTCATTAGATTCTCTTAACCTTCCTTTCCTTTCTCTCTGTTCCGGAGTCTGGTTTTACCTCAAGAAATGATCATGTGATGCCCTGCATTGGCCTCTTACCTTCACACTTTTGCTCTTCCCTTGATAGCGTAGTTCATATAAACCTTATCTCCTTTTCTTCACTTTTGGTACCCTGGTTATTAGTTTCTATGGTTTCCAAATGTGGAACTGGAATTGAGAGCATCTTTTTCCAACTGTGCTCCAAAGAAGACTGCGGCTTTCCTCCTTTCTTTATCAGTGGCGATTTTTAGGCTTGGACTGACCCTGTTCCTTAGGTCATCCTCACTGTAGAAAATATATAATCATGGATTCTCATAGTTGGGAGGAATATTAGAAATTGTCTATAGTCCAGAGTCCTCGTTTTGCTGATGAGCAAATTAAGAGGTTAAATGAGGTGAATGCTGCATAGATAGGCATTTTTGAATAGTCTATTAAGCATAATTTTTACTAAAAAAAAGTAATTCTATTCATATCACCAAAGAAGTTTTAATGTAGGCTATTGGCCAAGAGATAGAAATAGCCCAATTATGTAAAACTGGATAATTATTTTCATTAACATAAGGTCCATTTTACCTGTGCTCTACTATATTGCCATAGAGAAATTAATTTCTTTGAAGCCTGCTAATATAATGTGAGAGGTAGCTAACCCAGTTGTTGGGGAACTATTCCCATAAGCTGCTAGGGACAGGAAGCATATATATACCCTCTTCTAGGAATTCTCCCAGAATTTAGAGCCCAGCAGTCTAGCCCAGATCCAAACCCTATTCCTCAGACTACACACTCCACTCTTCCTCACTCTCTCTCCTTTCTATCCCCTCCTTCTCTCCCCAAACTCAGGTTGGAACTCAATTCTTCTAAGATTTACAAAGTTTAAATCTCTCTGTACTAAAACATGTTACTGTGCATATATTTCATTGCCTTGGTTTTTAATCATTCTTGGACAGTTTATTTCAACATTCTCAACCTTAGTGTTTTCATATATAAAATGTAGATATAACCACCTATCTTGAAGAGACAGATGAAAAGTAAATTAAATAAATAAGATAAATTGGAAAAAATAAAACAAGACTGGCACAGAATGGTTTTCTTTTTTTTTTCTTTTTTGGGCTGCGTTGAGTCTTCGTTGCTGCGTGCAGGCTTTCTGTAGTTGCGGTGAGCACGGGCTACTCTTGGTCGCTGTGCGCAGGCCTCTCATTGCAGTGGCCTCTCTTGTGGGGCACGGGCTCTAGGCACGCGGGTTCAGCAGTTGTGGCTTGCAGGCTCTAGAGCGCAGGCTCAGTAGTTGTGACGCACGGGCTTAGTTGCTCCGTGGCATGTGGGATCTTCCCAGGCCAGGGGTCGAACTCATGTCCCCTGCTTTGGCAGGCGGATTCTTAACCACTGCACCACCAGGGAAGTCCCAGAATGAGTTTTCAATAAATAACTGTTTGCTTTCCTCTTTCTTCTCTGCTTTCCCTCAAAATTTCATAAATATAATAGTTGTGATTAATTGTACATTTTATTTCTCTTTTGTGCACATTTGCCAAATATCCTGAGGCTAGAGTTAATTGAGTTTTGTAATTATGTCAAGTAAAGAGGAAAACTGTCTTATGAAAATATTGGTTATTTATATCCTCACTTTCAAACTCAAAGAGATTTGCTATTTGTTTAATATGACAAAACACCTGAAACAAATTTATGGATTTTTAAATCCTCTTTATTTTTTGCTCCAGAACTTTCATAAAATAGAGGTGTTTTTAGTTACTTAAAAGCTCAGAATCTTTCTGCTGCCTGGATCCATTTTGAGACATGACCCTTCTTTAAGTCTTCTTTCAAATCCACCTAACTTTATACTTTTTATATCTTTAAAGTCATAATCTGTTCAACTCATATTACTTTCTTATTTTTAATGTCTATGCTTTAATAATCAATTAATTAATTACCTTCTAATTTTATTTTAATATTAGCATCCACTTTTTGCCTAAACCTCCTAGTATTTACTGTACTGACATGTTTATTTTGCATGTTCCGTGCTTATGTAAAAAAATTCTGTGGGGAAAAATCGTGTATTAATGAGAAAATAAAGGGAAAGAGAAGTCACAGTGATTTGGTAAGCACTTAATTCTCTTGGTAGTTTTACGTATCGGTACTGATTTACTAATTGTTCTTTCTTTTCAGTTAAACTAGGCTTGTCTTCTAGAATTGACCTATTAATGTGAGTTTAATCAATAGAGCCAGCTCCACAGGTTTATAACTGATTAAAGGTCAGTAAATTATTTGGGCATTTGAGGCCAAATCAGCACAATTTGTATAGAACAGTGAATGTAAAGTCCACAATTTAATTTTAATTTAAAGGTACTTTAATGAAAAAGGACTTTTATTGTATTGTACATTTAGAATTACCATTATTCAAAATAAAATACAGCTGAAGTGCTTCTATAGTGTATAGAGGGGTCATTGATCTAATTTGCCCACCTTGGGTGCCACTATCATGAATGTAATAAATAGATATAGTCCCCTTAGTCCTGCCTCATCTCTGTGAAAACACCCAAAGGATACTTGTTGCTTCTTAAACATCTTGGGAGCCTCCGGTTTAATCTGAAACCAGCCACTATAGGAAGGACAGGGAGAGACTGAAAAAAAGTCAGACCACTACAGATTGCTGGGTGGCAGGTTTAATAAGCAAGGGAAATTAATTACAAGTTTGTCTTGGGTGGCTGCACCCACCCCAAAGAATCTTAAAAAGTTTACAGGTATACCTAGGAGATATTGTGGGTTTGGTTCCAGAACCACCACGATAAATTGAATATCACAATAAAGTGAGTCACACGAATTTTGGGGGTTTTCTGGTTCATATAAAAGTTATGTTAACACTATACTGTAGTCTATTAAGTGTGCAATAGCGTTATGTCTAAAAAAATGTACATACCTTAAAAAATACTTTCTTGTTAAAAAATGCTAGCCATCATCTGAGCCTTCAGTGAGTCATAATCTTTTTGCAATATTAACATCAAAGATCACTGATCACAGATCAAATATTATTATTATTACACATGTAATAATAATGAAAACATTTGAAATATTGTGAGAATTACCAAAATGTGACACAGAGACAATGATGTGAACCAATGCTGTTGGAAAAATGGCACTGCAGACTTGCTTGACGCAGGGTTGCCACATACCTTCAATTTGTTAAAAAAAAAAAAAAGTGCAATAACTGCAAAGTACAGTAAAGTGAAGTCCAATAAAATGAGGTATGCCTGTATGCCTTTACTGGGTTCAGTTCTGTATATCGGAGGCTTTAACTGAGTTCAGTCACGTACCAGTTCAGATAACCTCAACATCACATTTCGATTTCAAGGCTGTATCCTTGGAGCAGCCTCTGGGAGGGGAGAAGTCAAGTGGAACACACATTCCAAGGACAGGAAAAGTGGGTAGGGAGTCTCCCGTTGCCCATGTCCAGCTTGCGAGTCACCTGGTGGTCAGTAGGTAATCTTTTTGATTACCTACTCCAACAATATTATAGAATATAACAAAAGGATGTAGTGAAAAGACTAAATCCATTCTCTAAAATGAGAATAATATATAACTTAAAAAATTTATTTATTTATTTATTTGGCTGCATTGGATCTTCGTTGCTGCACGTGGGCTTTCTCTAGTTGCGGTGAGCGGGGACTACTCTTCGTTGTGGTGTGCGGGCTTCTCATTGTGGTGGCTTCTCTTGTTGAGGAGCACAGGCTCTAGGCATGCAGGCTTCAGTAGTTGTGGCACGTGGGCTCAGTAGTTGTGGCTTGCGGGCTCTAGAGTGCAGGCTCAGTAGTTGTGGTGCACGGGCTTCGTTGCTCTGCGGCATGTGGGATCTTCCCGGACCAGGGCTCGAACCCGTGTCCCCTGCTTTGGCAGGCGGATTCTTAACCACTGTGCCACCAGGGAAGTCCCAAGAATAACATATAATTTTTTATTCATAATTATATATAAGAACCAGTAATTAGAATGACATTTATTAAGCACTCACAATATGTAAATCATTGTTGCAAACCCTTTGTAGATATTATCTCATTAAATTATTACACTAACCCTAATAATGCTGGTACTATCATCATTCCCATTTTGCAGATGAGATTAAGGGAAGTTTAGCATTACCATATAATTTGTCAAACTTCACTCAGTCACAGAATATAGATAATAATAGGGTCTGACACCTATCCTCATTTCTTCCCTTATTATGTCTAGAGAATAGTTTTCACTGGGTTTGTATCTATTCCATGCAACCCATGCTCTTTTTATCTCTGATAGTCACTTTACGAACAAGAAGCCAGATACTGTCTTAAGAGCCCTCTCTGATTTTCTAATCAGTGCAATGCAGGGTACCCCATGCATTTCTCACCACATTCTATAATACGATTGTAGCCTTGATTTTGATTTTTCATTAGTTTGAAAGAAAAAAAAGAGCAAAATCTCTTCCAGTGAGTTGTTACTAAAAAATTAACCCAGGTTGTTGGTGTTTTACAAATGGCTATTGTTTTATTTTGCTTTTTTCCCCTGAGTCATACAGTATCATTGATTAATAAAAAAGAAAAAGTCACTATTAGACTCATTGTCTGCATCTTTTTAAAGTATCTGTTAACTTGTCTTCAGTTGATTATTGGTACATTATACAAGTACTTGAAGTTGGCATAAGTCCTCATTTCACATTATTTCTAGAAAATTAAATATCTGTGCTTAGGGACATTCCTGCCTGTAATTCTAGATAGAGTTTTTATGCCCTCTCATCTCTGGTCCCCGCTGGGAAAAACTCACTCAGACCCTCATTTTAGAGTAGATCATATGCCAGGGAGTAGCCAGACATGTTTCACATATATTCCTGTTTTACCTTATTTTCCACTGAGAGATGGGAGTTGTTAGTTGGCCATGTTTCCTTGGCCAGATCTTTAGGTTAAGCTAGCCAGGTCCTACATAAAACATTTGACCAACATTCTTCTCTTACGAAAAATAAATTTACTTAATTTAATTATTTCACAGAAATTATATACCTGTTTTAATTTCACATTTTAAAAAATGAAAGTTTTAGATATGTTTTAATGTATTCTTTCCTGAAACTTTGTTTTCTTCGAATCCAGCAGACATTTCAGACATTCTTTCTGAACATCTCTTCTTTTGCTTCCCCTCTCATGTGTGGAATAGAAAGGAATTAAAAGAAAATTATGATGATTAAAGTGGTGTACAAAGTGGGAAAAGAAGGACATAGAGCATCACTTGCAACAAGTCATTTTTATATTTGGTAGGATGATGCACTGTGTTAAGGTAAGGGCCATCAGGAAAGGAAAAAAAAGGAAAGAAAAGCTTACTTTTACCAACATATTTTAAATGTGCTTCACACAGGTATGTTAATATATAAAGTGATAAATGCTAATCTACTTGAAAAGGAGCTGTACAAAGGTAGAGACAAGGAGAAGTGTCAAGTGTTGAATAAGAACAAAAACAAATAATACACAAATTCAAGAGGGAGAATGACCTTTATAGAATGTCTAACAGCTGCATGTGGTCCACGTCTCTGCTGGAACAAGACAAGGACTTCATCCTGTGCCATGTTAAATGCTCTTCTCTGCAGGGACTCTGATGCAGGGAAAGGGTGCATGCGAGTGACTGATAGGTCAGTTCAGCTAATGTCAGCCGGATATGTGATTCAGTAGGCCAGAGGTTTGCTGAATGGAACTTTTAGAGGTTCAACCAAGATGGTTGAAAGTTAACATTCAGAAGAAATAACAGTATAATCCACTTGTGTTCATTAGGAAAATGATGATAATTCTTTTTTTGTTATGTGTGATAATATTCTTACTACATTTGTAGTAACCTCTGTTAGCTTCTCAAGTAATCGTGCCGAAGACACTGGTTTCTCTTTCACTAGAAAGGGTGGATTGAATACTAAATTTGTTATAGCATTAAACTTGCACTTTTCCTTTGTTTGATTTTGAATTTTCTTGTTTTGAAAGGTAGTTTTAATGCTAATGGTTACAAAGAACATAATAAAATGTGACCTGAGAAAAATCTTTATCATAGGGAATTCAAACTAACATTTTTCTGGATGTTCGGCATAAAACTTAAGAAGCAGAAGTACATATTAAAAAATGGATCTTTCAGGGACATCCTTTTCTAACTCTTATAGCCAAAAGTAGTTAATACCTGCTGGAAAGTGTTCTTCTCTAAGCATTAATTTGTGGTTTTCATGTTTCACCTTTATGTTCTTGCTAACTATTCTTTAATCATTTCTATTTGAAGCTGAAAAAGGAGATTGGGCTTGGAGCTGGAATAAGTAACTATATCACATAATTCTTAAAGAGTTCACTCTCTAGGTGTTTCTAATCCTGGGTAAAGGTTTGCTTTGTGTATGTGTACTGGATAATAGTCATCTTTCTCATGTTTGTATGTTACCATCCATGATGGTTAACTGTAAATAATCAGTATTCCAAGAATAACAATCCTAAGTGGTTAAGTATAACAAGTGGGTCAGAACCTAAAGTCTCAAATGCTTTGTTCTGTGGGCCCTGGTTATCTAGGAAGCTGATAGTACAGAGTTGTGCCCTTTGGCTTCTTTCTAACCCTCTCCATAAAAATGTTGGCATTTATTAGAAAGAGGAAGAAGAAAAAGATGATGTCTATAAAATTATATCACTGTTTATGGGTTTCTCACAATCATGTATGAACGCAATTCAATCATTTGTATTTCTCTCAGCTTGCTTACTCTATATTATATGCTCATTGGCTTAGTTATCTGAAACTTTTTGTTATCTGAAAGATGAAATTGGTGAATAAATTCATTATGTTATGTTTCATGCCTTTTTTCTCATTACAGCAAAATTCCATGCTATGTATTTAGATAGGTTTGTTAGGAGGCTCAAATAAAAAATTGCAAAGCACAATAATATATATTAAGTCTTTCAATATTCGTTATATTTTTGTGGAATATCTAAATGTATCAGGTGCTCTTTTATGCCTTGGGTATATATACAGTGATAAATAAACAGGGAAAACAATCAAAAGCCTCATCTTCCTGAAGCTTACTTCTTAAGTGGAAGGCAAGCAGTAAAGAAAAAAATGAAAGTTTAGAGGGGTATGAAGAAAAAGACAGCAAGGTAAGGGGATATAGAGTGATGGAGGATATGAATGTAGAATGGCAGGTCAGTGACCTCATCTTTGAGGAGACAGCATAGAGTAGAAACTAAAATGAAGTGACAGGGATAGAGTATTCTGGAAAAGGAGAGAGGAAGGGAGAAGAGACGAGAAGAGAGAAGAATAGAGAGGAGAGGAGGAGAGAGAAACATGCTTGGCAATGTTCAGAGACTGGCAAGGATGTTAGTGTAGCTTTAGTGCAGCAAGGGTATGGTAGAAGAATAATTCAAGGAGGAAGACAAGATTATTTTCAACCCATTGGGAATCACATATTGCACTATGATAATGGTATCATAGAATCTCTCTATTATTTAAAATGTTAAATTTTTTAAATGGGAAGATATGCTCCAAGCTCCATTTTGCTGTCTTCTCTGTGCCCAACCTGGCAACGTGACCAGGGATCCTCTTATCTAAGGGTGATTCTTGCTGCCATTAGATCTTCCCCCCGTCCACCTCACACCAGTTTGCACCAGCGTTCTTGTAATTTTAGAATTGTTTGGGTCAAGAAGGACCTTATTTGACAGGGAAGAATTTTCCTGTGTGATCCAGAGCAAAGACTGGAGTGTGTGGGGGATTGATTAGGGGCCCTGGAGCCAGGGATTGAGGGCACAAGTCCCCCTTTAGAGGTGGTCTCCCCATTTGGAGAGCTTTCTCGGCAGCAGTAACTAGAGAATGTACTGTGGTTTGGATGGCTGGTTTTAGTGTTGTAACCTCTATATAAGTGTGTGTCACCTACGTTGAGCGTTCACAAGGGACCAATTATAAATGACCTTTATTTGTAAGTTGGATATACTCTTCCAATTGTGGCAATACTCTGAGACAATATTGTAGAGTTGATAAGAGTTCAAGAATTCTTCCTCTGCTCTCCTCTCTCGGGAAGAAGAACTCTTAGACAAATTTGTAGAGACAGTATTTGGAAATGTCTTATTTATTATTGTTTTTCTGACCAGACCCAAAAAGATTCTTCTTGCAGTGTCTATAAATAAAGTAACCCTCCACATACTATATATTAAATGATTTTTCACAAGAGAAATGATATTTAAACTGAAATCTAGGAGTTCAGAAGGGAGACTTGCTAATACTAGGCTTTGCAGATTGGAAAGCAACAACAGAATATCTAAAGTGCTGCTGAGTATTAAATTGAAATGAGTGTGAGTAAAAAGTGGAGCAGAAAAAAAAAGTGGAGCAGAAATGCTACAGAGATGCACACATTTCAATGGGGCTGATTGTTGTTAGAGCTAAGAAGTGTACACTGCTGACAAACTACTTTGAAGCCATCAGAAATGTTGCACTTAGTCTGTAAATTACAGCTGAAGTCATAAGTCTTGCAAAAAAAACTTCTAGCTATTAACTGAAGAGAAATGGCAATGTGAAGAAATTCTGAAGTTTTTTTCAAGCTCGTCTTCTTCAAATATATATAAAATTTATCCCAATCAGAATATTTACGTTTCTAGGAAAATGAAGTGTACTTTATAGCTGCATGGCAACTCCTTTCACTCATCAAGATTCATTTCACAAATATTTATTGAGAAATAACTGCTCTGTATTACTTGCTGTAGAGGTTCTTCACAAAATTAAATAGTAGAGTTTGTTCTTATAGCACATGGGAGTTTGAGACATGTGTGAAGAATTATTACAAGACACAGTCCATGCAGCTTCAACTATTACTTCCAAATGATGTGTAATAACTTCTTGTTATTTTTATGAAGCAGTCTTTTCAAAATAGTTAAAAGTATTTAATTTCTAACACAAACCATTTATTGATTAAAAAAAAAAACTAGAGAAGACATGTGCTAGGCACACCAAGTGCCATTTGAACAAGCGGTCTGAAATTTAGATGTTAGAGGTAAATTCAAGTTAGAGCACTTAGCTCAACTTGTACTGCTCTGTAATTAGCTGAGCATCTGCCTCCCTCCCCTAGTGCAGCTGGCCCTCCATATCCGTGGGTTCCACATCCTTGAATTCAACCAATTGAAGGTAAAAAATATTCAAAAAAAATTTCAGAAAGTTCTAAAAATGCAGAACTTGAATATGGCTGCCAGGGCAGCTATTTACATATTGTTTACATTGTATCTACAACTATTTATATAACATTTACAATGTATTATTATTTATAAGTAATCTCAAGATGATTTAAAGTATACAAGAGAATGTGCTTAGGTTATATGCAAATGCAATACCATTTTATATAAGGGACTTGAGCATCTGTGGATTTTGATATCCACAGGGGTCCCGGAACCCATTCCTTGTGGATACTGGGGGACCACTGTATTTGAGTAACCCCAGAAGGATGAGAGTGTACCTTACATATCTTGTTCCCATGATGACTACCACTGAGTAGCTCAATAGCTGACATGATTTCCATATAAAGTAGTCAAATTCTAATGGGAGAGAAGCAGAAGCTATTAAACCAGATTGAATTAAAAAAAAATCCTGGTTTACATAATAATGTAATCTTCTGTATTTTAATTTATACAGTGGAGTTAATAATTCCTATTTTATTGTTTTCAGCTTAATTTAAATAAGATGATACACGTGAAAAGCTAACACATAAGCCAGGAACACTTATTGCTTGATTTCTGAGCATCTGTCTCCCCTATCCCTTACCAGTACTTTCTGATTTCATTGTGGATATCCATGGATATTGCAACACTAGAGTAAAGCCTGTGACCCTGTCTGAGCCTATTAGCATATTCAATCCTCTTGCCCATGGTAATTAGTGAAGGGTAGACATATGACCTAAGCTGGCCTAATTAGCAAGTCTCAGTACTCATGATTGGATTTTAGAAACTTGAACAAAGGTTTTGCCATTTCTGTAATGGTACTGTATGTGGATGAGGAACCTAGATTTGCTATAGCTATCTTGGCTTTCAGCCTGGAGACAAAGCCAGCAAGCAGAGCAAAGCAGAGCCAAGAGAATCACAGAGAAATAGAGCCAAGCCTTGAAGGTACCGTGAACCTCTGGATCGACTTGTGCCTGGAGCCTACCCATCCTTTAGGCTTTTCATTACGTGTGCCAACAATTTCCTGTTTAAAGTTGATTTAGGTTTTCTTATTTATCTCATGTTAAGCATTCTAACTGATAACAGTAGGCAGTCAATAAATCTTAGCTTCACGAACCTCTTGAGCAGTTGATTACCACACAGGAAAGGGTCATATTCCTTGTGGCTTTTTGTCTTCTTGTTTGAAGGAACTGTGGTCTAGGAAGAATTATATGTCAGATCTCTGTTCCAAAATTAATACTAAACCACACCCTTTGCAGAATGAGAGTAGTATATTATGAGGTTTGGCATGAAGCCACAGTCAGCCTGACTGAATTAGTATCCCAGCCCCATCAGCTACTAGGTATGTGACCAGTAGCAATTTACATAGCATAGCTGAGCCTGTATTATCATTACAAAAAAGAGAATAAATTTACTTTACTGTAAATTTATTGTTGAAGAAGATAATCCCTACAAAGCATCCAAAGGCTTTGCCTGTTACATAATAAACACTCAATAATCATTAATCATCATCATTATTATTATTCTGCTTTTATTCTGACTTCAGAGGAGGTGATATCAGGGATTTATTTAATCTCAGTTATGACTTTCAAGATGAAAACAAAGGAATCATGGGCTTCCCTGGTGACGCAGTGGTTGGGAATCCGCCTGCCAATGCAGGGGACATGGGTTCAAGCCCCGGTCTGGGAGGATCCTACATGCAGCGGAGCAGCTAGGCTCGTGTGCCATGGCCGCTGAGCCTGCTCTCTAGCGTCCGCAAGCCACAACTACTGAGCCTACGTGCCACAACTACTGAAGCCCATGCACCTAGAGCCTGTGCTCTGCAACAAGAGAAGCCACCGCAATCAGAAGCCCGCGTACCACAACGAAGAGTAGCTCCCCCTTGCCACAACTAAAGAAAGCCCACATGCAGCAATGAAGACCCAATGCAGCCAAAAGTAAATAAATAAATAAATTAATTAATAAAATTAAAGAGAAAAAATACATAACACATCAAACAATATAAAAAAATTAAAAAGGTAAAATAAATTAAAAAAGATCTCTTGTATTAAAAAAAAAGAAATCATACATGTTATAAGCCAGTGCATTTCTGAGTCCATTTGAATCACTTTTTCTTACTTATGCAATTAAAAGAAGGTTGAAGTGGGCCATAAAAGGACTTTTTATATTTTATAAGGTATACGACTATTGGGGAATATTGCCTGCAAAATAGGGAAGATGAGCTACACAGAGTGATGGTTGAATATCCAGATTTGAATGGTCATATAAAGCCAAATGCCAAATTATTTTAAAGATGTACTTGGAGTGATTGGTTCCAAGAATTGGTTTCTCTAATGTTTGTAGAATACTATAATTGAGTAGTCTTCAAGAGCTGTGGCAGTTCATGGAGGGGAGATTAGACTTTATTAATTTATTTTATGAAGGCAAAATTTGTGTGTGCGCAGCAAAAAATGACAAGTAAAAAACGCACATTCACAAAATAAGTTGTCTCATAATTCTATTATTCAGAGACAAACATTGTTAATATTATAAAGTGTGGCCTTCATTTTCATTACACATTACACTGATGTGCGTATTGTACATGCACACACATTGACACAGACACATTTATTAGTAATTTGCAGTTCTGAATTCATGTATGCTTAATCATTGTTATTAGGTGTCACAAAGGCACTCTACCCTTAATATGTTTAGAACAGAAAATCTTTCCTAACTTGCTCTCCACCCTCTGCTTCATCATGATGTCTGTTTCAGTGAGTGGCACCGCCATCTGGCAGAACCCCTGGAGTAATGTTTGATGTCTCCTTTAATCTCCACTCATACAACCAATCAAATACAAGTCCAATTGTTCATGCTTCCTAATATCTCAAATCTATCAGTATCTGTCCATCTCTATACTACTCTCTAGCTTAAGTGCCCATCATCTCTTACTTGGACTACTGCAGTAACCTCATCACATCAATACCTTTGTCTTCTACGCTCACTAATATTATTAATGTTACTATTTAGAGTAATTTGAGTAATATAGAAAACATAAAATCAGTATCATGTTCCTACTGCTTAATATATCTTAGGTTCCTGTATGACTTCCACAAGTCTTAAGACAAAACCTAAAACCTTTAACACAACTTATAAGGCTCTGGGTTTTCAGACCTCTATTCCTCATTAGTCTTTGCTACCCAAACCACATTGGCTTTTTCAGGTTTTTACTTAATTGTGTCATGAGCCTTCTTCCTTAGTACCGTTGGATTTGCTGATTCCTTTATGTAGATGACTTTCCCAACTTCACACCTCATCATGCCTTACCTTTCTAATTAAATGATGTTTCCTTACTGAAGTCTTCTTGGCTCTACAGACCAAGTCAGATCTCTCGTGTTTCATGAACTGTGCTTATCCTTCACATTATTTATCTCAGTGGAAGTTAAAAGATGGTGATTGTGTAATATGTTTATGATATGTGTCTTATGCTAGTGTACACTTCACAGGGTCAGGGAATGTACCTTATCTTTTCAAAGCCACATCTCCATTATTTAGCATGGACTTTGTGCATAATACTATACACAATATTTATTACCATTATTATATCAGAAACTCTGTTCAATATTTTATAAAATAATGTTTTAATGTTTCTGTTTTATTCTACTGTGAAGACAGAAAACAATTTATTTAACCAGTCCCCCATTATTAGACTTATAAATTATTCTTATGGTCTACTATTATAAATAAAGTTACAAGGAATTCAGGAATTCGTTGAACTGTGGGTATTGTGGGTTGAATTCATTAGAAGCAGAGCCCGAGATGGGGATTCTTGTGCAAGTAGTTTATTGAGGAATGTTCCCAGAAGAAAACTGAAGGGAGTGAGCAAAGCAGTGTAGGGTATAGGTGGAAGCAAAGCAAAGAAATGGTTCCAGAATTCTGTCCTCTGCCTGATTCCAAAGTGGTCTCTGGAATGAAAATTGCACAACAGAGGTTGTTACACCTGGAAACCACAGGTCTGAACTGTCATACCCATTAATCTTTATCCATGAACTGCCTGTGTATGTGTGTAAGTTTACAGATGAGCCTAAAATACCTGGACTAGACTGGGCATCCTAGGTGAGGCACCACCAACAACAGGTACAGAGAAGATCTAGGAGGTTGCATGAAAGAGGTATTAATTGGGATTTTGATAACCTATAGAGAAACCTATAGAGAAAGCACGTTCTGAGAAGGAACAAAACACAATAAGGAAAGGGCTGAGCATGGTTTTGGGGGAAAATGACTTATTTGTTATAAATAAAATGAAGGCTAAGTGAAGAGTAGATATTTGAGATCAAATTAGAAAAATGGATCGGACTTATATCACAAAAGATCTTAAATTCCAAGGTGGTATACAATATACATTGCTCAGTGAAGATTTATATTCGTATAATTTTGTGTTCATTCAACATATATATATAGTATTTGTATAATTTTGGGTTAATTTTAAAAGTCTGTATATCTGTGAATATAAAGATCTTTACTGCTGGGGCACAACATCTTACTTTTCTCTACACTTTGAGTGTTATATTAGTTTTGGTAAAGAAAAAATTGTAAGATATTATGCCTGATGTTGAGAAACTTGCAATATATGAAAACACATACAAAGATATGGACAAAAATTCTCTACCTCTCTCAGCTTTATATTTATTAAATGCATTGTATGAAGTAAGGTTGTTCTAAAAGATCTTACTTCTAAGTTTTTAGATGCCATATAAAGAATTGGAAAATGTTTTGAAAGGAAATACCATGAAAAACAGTGCAGTGAAAACCATACCAGGATTTTGTGCACGTGTACAAAATCTTTGAGTTCATTAACATTATTTAACATCTTAAAAAATATTGCTGTGTATCAAGATTACTAATTATAAATATAATATTTAGTTCTTCTCAATTTACTTTCCTCATTGTAAAATGCGGTTGGATACCTCCTTACCATGTGGGAGGGTGGCAGTTGGAAAGTTAATGAGTTAATGTCTATAGAGGCTTTTCGAGGCCTTTAGATGAAAGTTACAATATAAATCCCAAATATTAATCTTTAAGTGTGAAATACTCTAATTACTTCCCATTGCCACAGGGACATTATTGGAGATTTATACCTTCTTATGAAATACCTGGCACAATTGTTATATAAGACAGAATAATTTTAGGTGAACCGTTATGAGTCTGTGGTCATTGCCATGTATCAAAAGGAATAGTTTAAGTATATGTGTTACACTTACATATTCAGCATCTGAATATTTTCCATTATTCATCATTAAGATGATTTAAAATGCAGATGCATTATGCTGTACTATTTATGTTGCTGCCAGAATTTTTTTTGTGATGTAAGGTGTAAGGATAAAATGGGAAGATTTTTAAAGAGTGTGAAAGGAGATCAGATATGATGCTCAATATATTGGCTTTAAAATTAGAACAGTTAGATATTCATAAACTATCTAGTAATAGTAAAGGAAGAAAATAGTCATTGCAATGATATTTTTTATATTTATACAATAATAGTGGTACCATTTATAGACTATATATATTTTCTAGGCATGGGGATGATTATATTTCATACATTATTATGATCCTCATAACAGCTCTATGAAATAGAGATGAAAACCCGGAATTTAAACATGAGGAAAAGGAGGCAAAAAGCAGGTGGTTAGCTATCTCAAGGTCACAGAGCTGCTTGGAGGTGGAGCCTGGATTTAAACTCAAGCAGTGTGACTCCTGAGCTTATTCTTTAGCCTCTGTACAATACTAAATCTCCAAAAATGCTACCGTTCCAATGTCCTGCCTATTTCACTATTATAGATTCTACTGGATCTAGAATATACATTAAGATAATTTTAATAACAAAATGAAACTTGAAAGAGTTCTCAGTAGAAACAGAGGTCTCCTTTGCCACGTTTTTCTACATGAACTGCTTATCTGGTTTCTTGCTAAACCAATAAGCATAAGCACTGAAATTGCTAAGAGAAGAATCCGAGAAACAAAGCTTATTTTTGTTAGGCTCATGTTGAAAACACGTAGCTAAGGATTCAGCACAAGTAAACTGAGTTTAGGAATGGTAGTCTCTGGCATTTTCTTGAATCTGGGAAACAAAAAATTCTTTATATGAATTCTCCACAAAGAGACTAAAAATACCCTTGAAAGAAACTTTTATGAAGAACAATTAGGGCTTCGCTGGTGGCGCAGTGGTTGAGAGTCCGCCTGCCGATTCAGGGGACACGGGTTTGTGCCCCAGTCCGGGAAGATCCCACATGCCTCGGAGCGGCTGGGCCCGTGAGCCATGGCTGCTGCGCCCGCGTGTCCGGAGCCTGTGCTCCACAACGGGAGAGGCCACAACAGTCAGAGGCCCGCATACCGCAAAAAAAAAAAAAAAAAAAAAAAAAAAAAAGAACAATTAAAACAGCATAATTTAAGAAAATTATAAAATAAGGCTATTTCTTGTGAAAATTTGGAGAAATTTATATCTAGTTTAGAAATTGTATCTCCTTTCTCTTTTCTTTCACACTCTCCCCCGCCTTTCTCATACATACACACAGCCACCATTCATATAAATCAATTTTTTTTTTTTTTTGCGGTACGTGGGCCTCTCACTGTTGTGGCTTCTCCCGTTGCGGAGCACAGGCTCCGGACGCACAGGCTCAGCGGCCACGGCTCACGGGCCCAGCCACTCCGCGGCATGTGGGATCCTCCCGGACCGGGGCACGAACCCGTGTCCCCTGCATCGGCAGGCGGACTCTCAACCACTGCGCCACCAGGGAAACCCCTAAATCAAATTTTTGTAACAATAAAATGAAGTCTACTTATTCTTACTGTGAACCACCCCCCCAAAAAAAAAAACTATTCACCACATTTTCCAGCATGAATGTGTTAGGCAAATATGAATAATGTTATTATCTATTTAGAGCAGCTCAGAAGCTTAGTGACAGTGTCCAAATTCTTTGAAACTCTTCTTTGCGCACAAAGCCCTTCTTAATTGGCACCTGCTTAATTTCCACATTTATCTCCTGCCACTCTCAGATGTTCTCCCTGATCTTTGACTCTCTCTGGGGAAGTATTACCTGCTGGTTCATGTCTTGGTGCCTTTGACCATGGTGTGTTCTCTACCTGGAGTTTTATATGATGAACCTACTTAATATCTTGAGATTCAACTCAAAGAAGTAATTCCTCTGTGAAGTGTTCCTGTCTTTTTCCAACAGAGAAAGATAGTTGTCACTTCCTAGGTGCTCACATGCACCTTCTGTTTGCTATACTGCATTGCAATTTTTATTCAGTACATTGCATTGCAATTGCTTATTTACTATTCTTTTTTTCCATTATATTGTCAGCCACTTAAAGTATGTGCCTGTGGCTTATTTGTCTTGTTCATCATGACTGTCACAGTGCTGAACTAGTGTACAGAAAGTTAAAATGGGACTTGTCTGTCTTAGAGTTTTTGCTGAGGCCACAAATCAGAGAGTAATGTGTCAAGTATTTTAGACTGTCTATGCGAGCTTACTGCAGGGGTTTATAAAACCAGTCTCTATGCATATTTGTGATAAATATTAAATGAATAAGTAAATGAATACCATAACAAGTTTAATTGACCATTGCTTCAATATAAGCTTATGTCCTTCTTATTATCTTTAATATATGTGTCTTATGTATTTCTTGGAATTGCTTTTTCAATTCAGATTGGAAAGGCTCATCAGTCCTCCAGTACACTTCAGTTTCTAGCTTTCATTGCTTCTGTCACTGCCACGTTATGTCAGTATTGAAGATGAGTCCCATGTGGTCCGGTGTATTCTGTCTACTGTGTCTCCCTCGCTAGTTTAGATTCCTGTATAGGAAAAGACGGCAATTCACAGTTGATTTTCTACAGCTTCAATTTTATTTTTATATTCATATGCTCAGCTATTTCTCTGAAAAATGATGCTGCTAATAAGTCTAGAAGTGCTTCTACAACCATCCACAACCTGTGCTGCAAACCAGCTTTCCCAGGCCCCTCCATCACCCAACGCTGACTGATCTTTCTTTTAGGGACCTTTGAGCTTTTGTCAACAGGACCACATTATACTGGACCACATTATTTAGGGCTATCTTAGATCCTCAATTACATAGATTATAAAACCACTTAACTTTAAAGGCCTTTGGGAAGATTTAGGTTCTCCATCCTTTCCTCTGAGGAGAGTTTTTTGCCTTGTGAAAATCCTCCTACATTTTCCCTGGGGAATTACTTTTACATACCAAGGATTTATGAGACAGTCTTTTCAGGCCACCAGAGGTCCAGTTACACCTTCTACCAATACAGTGGGTGCCTACTCAGCCTTATTTGCACAAGTGATAGGGCCAGTGCTACTCCATGGCGACTTCCCAGGTTTACTTAGACACATACTATTGACAGCTTCTCCTGGTAAAACACTTTTTATACATCACATCAGTAAAAACTTGATTTAAGAACAAAAGAAAAATTTTCACTCCAAAAATCATAATTGACAATATTTCAAAGTATTGCTTCATTTGAGAATATTAGCAAATGCTGTCTGAGATTTCAAGTGGAGAAAAATGAGCCGTAAGGATCTATTTCTAAGAAGTAATTTGGTTAATGCTGAGTGCTAGATAAGAGTCTAATGTGGGAACCATACAAAATTATCCTCACGTCTGCTACAAACAGATAAACACTTGAGAATCAAAGTTCATCATTAGACTCCTATGGATAAAGGAATATTTTGGATATTGCCTTTGAAATTTACGTAACAATTTGAAGGATATCAAAATCATCATTATACCTTGTCAGATAGTATTTTTATTTTCACTTAGTAATAACAAATACATATTGAGTACTTTATTCATTCAATCAACAGATATTTATTGTGCGTTTGTAGCACTGTGCTGGGTGCTTAGAATTAGAAAACAAACAAAATAGAACAAGTCACTTCAGAGAAGTTACATTCTAGTTGGGGAGACAAACAAAATAAAAATATTAAAAAAATAAGTTAAAGTAATTATTACTGAGGAACTTAAAATCAAGTTGAGAAAAAAAGAACTTAAAATGTTAAATAAAATGTAAAAGTTAAATAATATATAGAAATGTAAAAACTAACCAAATAAAATACCCCAGATAGCATAGATTTAAGTGCTATATAAGTTTAAAATATGAGACTGTGAATTCAGAGGATGTGATCACTCTAGCTTAAAAGGTTTATTGAAGGAAGTGGGATGTAAGTCTGAAAGAGCCTTATATTTAGTGAGGTCAAGGATCTCATCAATGGCTCATTTGAGTTAAAGTGTTTAGAAGCAACAGTCTTGTATTAGCACACTAGAATTTTTGGGTGAATTTACTCATAATAAACATCTATAGAAGAGTCTTCTTGAAAGGAAATTCATTGAACAGAATCTGATAAATCAATTAACATTCAACTGTGAGTGTTCATTCATAGATTTCTTCTGCAAACAACAATTTTGCTGGAACGAGTTTTCAGTAGCATGATGAAGTATATTGATTGTTACTGTGAAAGAAAAGTGTATAGATGTTTAGGCAATCTGTTCATTGAAAGATGCTTTAAAATACTTGAAAATTGGCAACTGCTTCCCAATATCCTAATGCTATATTTTCTTGTTCCTAAGCTATGTTTTGGAAATGAGTTGACTGCCTGTAGAAAGGCAAAGATCTTTGTCCCTTGTGTTCACTATGTGTCCCATGGATGAAGTCATGGGCAAACTTAGCATGATGTAATAGTCATTCAGTAAATATATTTGTCAAATGAGTAAAAGGTGTAATATAAACTGAAGAAATCCTATTTTATATATTTCCTTACAGTATTGCAAGAATAAATTTAATTTATTATCATTGCTTATTTTTATTCATTGGATTCTCAAATTTATCTTTACTTATTTGCTGTGATTTGCATTAAACTTTTTTTTTGTAAAACTTGGATTTATCTTTTTTGTAAGTTTTCGGTATGCGGAGTGACTTTACCAACTGGATAAGAAAGGCTCAAACTAATCAACCTCAGCATGTTTGTATTTGTAGACTTGTTTAATATTGTCATTGTTGTATGTGTGTGTATAAGTATTATATATATACACACCACACGTTATCAATTTTATCTATCAACTATATTATACAACACCTATCGTATAGTCACATGATAATCAGAGATGTTTTTTAAAAAGTTCCAAAAGGAAACCAGGTCAGCTAGCCAATTTATTTGAGACACTAAGTGTTCTATAGGAATACCAGTCTGAGTTTCTTTCTGCATACTGATTGCCCTGCCTCAATTTGAGAAAAAATAAAGCATCTTGTGCCCAGTATATGTAAAGAAAAATATTTAGAGCCTGAAATTGTGTACCACTGTGAAAGGAATTACAGATCCTCAACTGTTTTTACTCCTTGTTACTTCGACATGTATTATTATTTTTCCCTTGGTTACTTAATGTTTTTTAAGATTGTTGGCTTCTGTGCAAGTTATCTATTGCTGTAAAACATCTATCACCTACAAACTTAGTGACTCAAAAGAAAAACAACATTTATTTTGCTCATGAATCTGTGATTTGGGCATGAATTGCAAGGGACATTTTGTTTCATCTCGATTCTGTGTCAGCTGGGACAGCGCAAAGGCTAGAGACTAGAATCTTCTTCATTTCCCCAGCTTTATTTGGTTACTAATTGACATATAAAATGGTATATATTTAAAGTGTATAGTGTGATGATTTGATATATGTATACTTTGTGAAATGATTATCACAATCAGATTAATGAACACATGTGTCACCTCACATAGTTAAATTTTCTTTTTCATGGTGAGAATGCTTAAGCTCTACCCTCGTACTATTTCAAGCATACAATATGGTATTAACTATAGTCACATGCTGTACATTAGATCCCCAGAACTTTTATATCTTATAACTGAAGTTTTCTACCCACTGACTACCCTCTACCTGTTTCCTCCATTCCCCAGCCCCTTGTAACCACCATTCTACTCTCTGTTTCTATGAGTTTGACTTTTTTTAAGATTCACATATAAGGGAGATCATACAGTATTTGTCTTTGTCTGGCTTAATTTGTTATCATAAGGTACTCACACTAGCTGTGAGGTGGTATAGTGTTATTTGAAACTGGACTTGGATTAAATGTAAATGTATATTGCACACTCAAGGACAGCCACTTAAAAATTGTGAAAAAAAGAATGAAAGATATTCTAAGAAAGGGGAAAAAAAGGAATCATATAAAATTCTCAAAACCATAACAGGCAGAAAAAGAGTGGAAGACTAAAATAGGAATAAAGAACAGGGCAGCAAATAGAAAAGTGTAATGGATATGATAGATATTAATCCAACTGTATCAATAATCATTCTGAACGTCAGTCATCTAAATGAGCCAATTAAAAGATAGATTGTCAGACTGGATAAAAAAACAAGGACCAGATGTTGTCTAAAGCACCGTACTTTAAAGATGCATAGATAGATGAAGAGTATATGAATGGAGAAAAATATACCACTAATCCAAAGAAAGCAAAGGTAAATATATTAATTTCAGACAGAGTTGATTTTAATGCAAGGAGAGTTATCAGGGATAAAAAGCATATAATCATAGAGGGGTCAGTTGTCCAAGAAGACATAACAATGCTTAATGTATATAAATCTCACAGCAGAGTGTCAAACTGTGTGAGGCAGAATCTAAGAGAACTGCATGGAGAAATAGATAAATCCACTATTATAGTTGGAGACTTCTCAGAAATGGACAGCTCCAGCATGCAGAAAATCAGTGAGGAAAATAGTTGAACTCAACAACACGATAAATCAACCGGATATAATTTACATCTATAGACTACTTCACCCAACAACAGCAAAATAAACATTCTTCTTAAGTTAATATGGAATATTTACCAAGAGAGACCACATTCTGGGCCGCAAAACACACCTTAACAAATTTAAAAGAGACATTATGTAATGTCTGCTCTTAGACCACGCTGGAATTAAATTAGAAACCAATAACACAAACAAAACTGGAAAATCCCCAAACATGTAGAGCTTAAGCAACATACTTCTCAATAACACATAGGTCAAAGAAGAAATCTTGAGACATTGAAAAATATTTTAAACTAAATGAAAATGAAAACACACATATCAAAATTTGTGGGATATAGCAGAAGCAATACTTAGAGGTAAATTCATAGCATTGAATATATATATTAGGAAAAAAGAAAGATCTAGAATCAGTCATCTAAGTTTCTACCTCAGGCACTTAGAAAAAGAAGAGAAAATTAAATCCAAAGTAAGCATAAGAAAATAAATCATAAGAATTAAAGCGGAGGGCTTCCCTGGTGGCACAGTGGTTGAGAGTCCGCCTGCCGATGCAGGGGACACAGGTTCGTGCCCCGGTCCGGGAAGATCCCACATGCCATGGAGCAGCTGGGCCCGTGAGCCATGGCCACTGAGCCTGCATGTCTGGAGCCTGTGCTCTGCAACAGGAGAGGCCACAACAGTGAGAGGCCCTCATACCGCAAAAAAACAAAACAAAACAAAAAAAAACCTCAATAAAATTTAGCAAATTGATTTATACAATGTATAAAAAGAATTGTACACCACAGCCTAGTGAGATTCATCCCAGTTATTCAAGCCTTATTCAACATTGAAAAATCAATTAATGTAATCCATGAAAACAGTAGGCTAAAAAGAAAAAATAGAAGGACATATCAATAGATATGGAAGACAGATTTGAAAAAAATTCAGCTCACTTATGATGAAAATTCTCAATAATATGGGAGCTGAAGGGAACTTCCTCAATTTCATAAAGAATATCTGCAAAAAACCCACAGTTCACATCATACATAATGGTGAGAACTTGAACTTTCCCACTAAGATCAGTTAGAAGGTGAGAATGTCCTCTCCCACCATTCCTTTTCAACATCGTACATGAAGCAGTACCTAGTGCAATAAAAGAAGAAAAGGAAATAAAAGGCATATAGATTGTAGAGGAAGAAATAAATTTGTCTGTGTTCACATGATCATCTGTGTAGAAAATTCAGAAGAATGGACAAAAAAAATCCTGAAAGTAATAACTGTTGATAGCAAGGTTGCAGGTGCAAGGTTAATGTATAAAGTCAATCAGTTTCCTATATACCAGCAATGAACATGTGGAATTTGAAATTAATAACACAAAACTATTAACATTAGTGCCCCCCAATGAAATATTTATATATAAATCTTACAAAGTATGTATAACATTTATATGAAGAATAATAAAAATTCTGATAAAAGAAATAAAAACTCAATAAATGGAGAGCTAGTCCATGCTCATGGGTATAATTAATATTGTCAAGATGTCAGTTCTTCCCAACTTGATATATAGATTCAATGCAATTCCAATAAAAATCCCACCAGGCTATTTTGTAATATCAATAAACAGATTCTAAAATTTATGTGGAGAGGCAAAAGACCCAAAATAACCAACACAGGTGGAAGGAAAAAATTGGAGGGCTGACACTACCTCACTTCAAGATTTACTATAAAGCTACTGTAATCAAGACAGAGTGGTATTGGCAAAATAGTAGACAAATAGATCAATGGAACAGAATAGCCCAGAAATAGATCCCATAAATATAGTCTACTGATTTTTGACAGAGGAGCAAAGGCAACACAATGGAGCAGAGATACTCATTTCAACAGAAGGTGCAGGAAAAACTAGATATTCATGTACAAAAAAATGAATCTAGGCCCAGACCTTATACTCTTCACAAAACTTAATTCACAATGGCTTATAAATCTAATTGTATAATGCAAAACTATAAAACTCTTAATAAGTAACATGGGGAAAAACCTAGATGATCTAGGGTATGGTGATAACTTTTTAGATACAACATCGAAGACACAGTCCATGAAAGAAATAATTCATAAGATGGGATTCATTATAATTAAAAACTTTTGCTCTATGAAAGACAATAAGAGAGATTGTGAAAATACTATGTGTAATATTACAATGATGGATATATGTTTTTCCAAACCTATAGAGAGTAAAACACCAAGAGTGAACCATGTGGACTTTGGGTGATTATGGTGTGTCAAAGTAGGTTCATCCTTAGTAAAACATGTACCATTCTGGCGTGTGATGTGATAATGGGGGAGGCTATGCATGTTTGGGGGCAGGAGGAGTATGGGAAATCTCTTATTTCCTTGCAGTTTTGTTGTAAACCTAAATCTCTAAAAACTAAAACAGTTTTTAAAAAGGAATGGAAATATCATTGATGGTATGGACCAATTTTGATTCTTTACCTCAGCCTAGGGAGGAACTCAATTTCCCTGAGACCAATATCTTTGAAGTTTTCAACAGGTTATGGACTCTTGGTGAGGAATAAGAGAGAATGGCTGGCAGGAAGGAATACGAGTGTCTGCCCCATTAAAATCACTCAATTCGCATGATATTTAAATAAATATTTCAATGTTTTTTCTCTTTTCATTTAAAATTTTTTAAATTGGAGAAATATCTTTCCCCAATGCTTGTAATAATGGTATGTTCTTTCTTTTCAGCTTTATTAAGATATATTGACAGATAAAAACTTGTTTATATTTGAGTACAATTTGATGTTTTAATATATGTATACATTGTGAAATAATCATCATAATCAAGCTAATTACATATCTATCACCTCACAAAGTTAACATTTTTTGTGTATGTGGTGAGAACACAAAATTTACTCTCAGCAAATTTCAAGTATACCATGCAATGCTCTTAACTATAGTCACACTGCTGTACATTAGATCTCCAGAATTTACACATTTTGCCTAAGTGAAACTTCGTATCCTTTGACAAACATCTCCTCACTTCCCACTCCTCCCTTAATCCCTGGCAGCCACATTCAACTCTCTGCTTCTATGAGTTTTGACTGTTTTAGATTCCACATATAAATGAGTCATGCAGTACTTGTCTTTTTGTGTCTGGCTTATTTTACTTAGCACAAAGTCCTCCAAGTTCATTCAAATTGTCACAAATGGCAGAATTCCTTTCTTTTTAAAGGCTGAATAATATTCCAGTGTGTGTGTGTGTGTGTGTGTGTGTGTGTGTGTGTGTATCAATTGCATATTTCTTTATTCATCTGTCAATGGACACTTAGATTGTTTTATGCTTGGCTATTGTGAATAATGCTGCAAGGAACATGGGATTGTAGATATCTCTTCAAGATACTGTTCATTTCTTTCTGATTTATAACCCACAGTGGGATTGCTGGATTATATGTAGTTCTTTTTAAAATTTTATGAGGATCCTCTATACTTTCTTCCATAGTGGCTACACCATTTTACATTCCCACCAACAGTGTCAATGGTTCCTTCTTGTCCACATCCTCACCAAAACTTATTTTTTTGATAATAGCCATTCTAACAAGTGTGAAATGATATGTCATTGTGGTTTTGATTTAAATTTTCCTGATTATCAGTGATGTTGAACACCTTTTAATATATCTGTTGGACATTTTTATGTCGTTTTTTTGAGAAATGTTTATCCAAGATCTTTGTCCATTTAAAAAATCTGGTTATTTGCTTTTTTGATACATACCGATTTATAGGAGTTCCTTGTATATTTTGAATATTAGCCACTTATCAGATACACTGTTTGAAAATATTTTCTACCATTCCATAGGTTGCCTTTTCACTTTATTGACAGTTTCCTTTACTTTGCAGAAGATTTTTAGTTTGATGCAATTTTAGTTGTCTGTTTTTGCTTTGTTACCTGTGCCCTTGGGTTATATCAAAAAAATCATTGCTTAAAGCAATGTCAAAATATTTTTGCCTGAAGTTTTCTTCTAGTTGTTTTGGTTTTAGGTCTTACCTTTAAGTCTTTAATCCATTTTGTGTTGACTTTTTGTATATGGTATGAGATATGAGTCCAATTTCATTCTTCTGCATGTGGATATCCAGTTTTTCCAACATCATTTATTGCAAAGAGTATCCTTTCCCCGTTTTGTGTTATTGGAACCCTTGTCGAAAATCAGTTGACCAAAATTATATGGGTTTAGTTCTGGGCTCTCTTGATCTTTTCCGTTAGTCTGTATGTCTGTTTTTATGCCATACTCTTATGATTACTATAGCTTAGTAAAATATTTTGCTAAGCACAATAAGTGTGATGCCTCCAACTTTTATTTTTTCTTGCTCAAGACTGCTTTGGCTATTTGGGGTCTTTTGTGGTTTCATAAGAATTTTTTTGTTTCTGTTTCTAGAATCTTCTTTAAGCTTGCTCATTGGTGGTGAATTTTGGGACGAGCTGGGAACTTAACTTGGGGCTTTGGGGCTGGGATACCTGTCTCTGGCCTTTCCATGTGCCTGCTTGGTTTGCAAACAATGCATTTTCTGAGTTTCCAGGGTGAGTGTCCCAAAATATACAGAATGGGGGGAAACTGAATTGTCCAGAAGTCCCACAGCCTCAATTCTGCCACATTCTGTTTATTAGAAGAAAGTCATCAAGGCTGGCGCTTTCTGAGAGGTGGAGAAATAGGCCTCACTTTTGCTGGTTAGAGGGTCAGAGAGATTGCAGACATGTTTTAAAGTCATCACAGCTTTCTAAATCATAAATGATATTAGGGTAAAGATGATTTTGAAATTTCACGGAGAAATATTTCTTTTTATTTATTTACAATAAATGCCTGTTATTCTCAAACAATTTCTGCATATTTTCTGCTGATTTAAAAAAGGAAAAAAGCCCCCTATACTTATATTTTAAAAATATTTTGATCTTAAAGAAACATATTGATGTCTCTCGTAAATTAAAGCAGGAAACTCTTTGAATGAAATGTATTCAGCTTTCTGCTTTTATTCCCTAAAAATAGCCACATGTTTTCAGCATATTTAATCCCCAATCTTTTTAGTATACAAATGGAAATGATAGTAAATTATAGAATTTATCATTACTAATTTACCAGGTAGTTGGCTTCTCTTACTGAAGGAGTCAGAATTTGGGTCTAAGCATCACCTGAACAAACAAGATCTTCGTTCCAAAACAAGCTCCTCACTGGTTTTTCCTCCAGAAGTCGTAATATCATTATCAGGAGCCTTTGCCTTATTAATTTAAATCCTTCTAAGATCAAGTCAAAGAACTAGAAGTCTAATTTCCTTTGGTTTGTCCCCTTTATCTTGTGTAGAGAGACAAGTCTGAGAAAACAAAATTAGCTTCTCTTGTGACTAACAAACTTGATGCAATTATATTTAGTTCTTAGTAAAATTTGAGCTCATGTTTATTTTCTGAATTCTAAATACAACATCAGGGAGAAAATGAACAATATTTTGTAGAAAAAGTTTCGATACTCAGCTAACCATTTGTACTCTTTTCTCATTCCATGGGAATAATAATAGCAAAGAGAATTTTAGAAATTTCCTATACTGTTAAAAAATTCTTGTTAAGTTAAAGGAGTTATCTTCTTTTGTGTAAATGTTTTTACAGAAAATTATTTAATGATTTAATATGTTTTATTTCACAATAGTTGCAAGTCATGTGTGTCTCTATCCTTATCTACTTGTCCAGCATCTGTCTGCCTATCTATCTATCTATCTATCTATCGAAGGGTTAACCGTAAAAGTATTATTATAGTTATACAGTACATTTTCTAGAACCAAAGGATCAGAGCACTGCTGAACCAGGGAAAGACTGGAGCAGTCCCAGGCAGAACCTAGAAAATCCACTTGCTTCATCCCTTTCTCTGCTTCTCCTTGGCTCACTGCTTCACTCTTTTCTCTTATTCCAGACAAATCTTTCTTCTTTCCAGCTGACATGGGCATAAATGGCCACTGCCAAAAGCTTCAAGTCTACTCCTATCTACTCCATTCCTGAAAACTGGGAGGTGACATTAGAATCTCTCGTATCCAATTTTAGGTTTCTGAGGAAGGACGGATTTTCCAATCTGTATCAGTTTTTTTATCCCTGAACCAAAGAATTGTGGCCAAGGAATGAGTTCATTTTAAATAAATACAGGAGTCCTTCCTTATTTGAGGTTTCACTTCTTGTGATTTCGGTTACCTGCGGTCAACTGTGATCTGAAAATATTAAATGGAAAATTCCAGAAATAAAAATTCATAAGTTTTATATTGCAGACGGTTCTGAGTGATGAAATCTCATACCCTTCAGCTCCATCCCTCCCAGAACATGAATCATCCCTTTGCCCAGCTTATCCTGCCCGTTAGTCACATAGTAACTGTCTTGTTTATCAGATGGAAGTATCACGGTTCTTGTTTCCAAGTAACCCTATTTTACTTAATAATGGCCCCAAAGCACAAGAGTAGTGATGCTGGCATTTCAGGTATTCTCTTACTTTGCCTAATTTATAAATTAAACTTTATCATAGGTGTGTGTGTATAGGAAAAATCAGTATATATAGGGCTTGGTACTATATTTGGCTTCAGGCATCTACTGGGGGTCTTGGAACGTATCCCCCATGGATAAGGGAGGGACTACTATATGTGACCAGACATAAAATTCAAGTGTTAGATGGGTCAGTATAAAAAGATGATTATTCCCTGAAAGTAGAGTGTGTGTGAAGGTGTTCATGAGTGTGTTGTGTGTATGTGTGTGCAGGTATGCTTCCATATTGTGGTATAAGGTTGGTTTTATATGGATTAGATAAAATAAACAACATGCATCGACTTTGTAAGGTTATGAAATGCCTAATCAATATATTTAAGATGAGTCCACTTCCTTCTTTGGTTGTTGAATAAAGTGCAGAAATATATTGGATAACGTTTGGTTTGAAGATCCAGTTATACTTAAACTATACTTGGGGTAGGCTGACAGAGCCATTAATTTCAAATTAATACAGACCCCTATTTTAAATAGAGGGTTCTAGTCTACATTTGCCAGCAATTCAGAATATTGTGTTTTACAATAGTATCAAGAGTTGGAAACATTTATACTATACAATGTGTTCAGAAGTCACATTAGATGAAACTTTAGGGTGAAAACCTATATAGTAAGGCAAAATTGAGAGACAGAGATTATAAATAAGAGGCTGAACTTATGTGGTTTTACCATCAATTTGAAATGATTTGTGAAGATAAACTCTTTTCATACATTAGTCCAAATTAAAAAAACCTGTCATTTATAAGATAATCATCTCAGAAAACAGCAACAGCTTTATAATAAAAGTGAAAGCAGCAGACTTTAGTTCTTTTATGCAAGTACTTCTAGTTCTTGAAGGTTCAACATTACTAGATTTTGTTTTTCACATATATTGTTTATAGGGTCTAATAATTTTCAAATTATTTCCTTGTCAGAGGTGCAAAATTAGTTTTCATTTCAAAGGAAGAAAATGATATAATGACAGAGGTATTCAGTATTAGGGAAAAGATTAGCACTCTGGGTTTGTGAGGGCATAATTTTGAATTTACTTAATTAAATTATCTTTCAGAAAGAATCAGTAGTTAGTTCCCACTTTCTCTTAACTAAATTAGTGCCTTACACCTGTCAGACTAGGTATAAATAAAAGGGAGAGGGTTGTGGGAATACAAAGAATGATCATGGCAGTTCATTCATATGCTTTTTAAAGAATCTATACTAATTATAGAAGCATATTTTAAGGAAGTTTCAGAGATTAAGACATGGTTTGTGAGACACTGCATTCAAACACATAATGTTACAAGGTGCTAAGTAAGGCAGAGGTCACAGCTGACTGTTACCCGATAGAAATTAGGTAAATAAACTAATTAGAGTAGAAAGAAATTTTAGTAGCATAGATAACAAAGAAAGAGATCAAAGATATTAATTACAGTATTGATTAGAGTCTTTGTTGGCCTTAAATTGGTGGACCTAGGAGAATACTCAGAAAATATGTGTTCATTGAACATTTGGGAAACTACCAATAGAAAGGGCTTTTTCTTAGGGTATAGCATTGATTGTAATGAGAAAATGGATAGGTTTTATTAATGACCACCAGTGGCTGGCTGGATTATAGAGTAAGGTTCCTGAGATAGGGAAGTAATTACCCTTGGCTTTGCAGAGTACAGGTCAAACTTTAAAGTAGATTTCACCTAATATATGCCTAGGGGTGGGATTGCAGGCTCATATGGTAGCTCTAATTTTAGTTTTTTAAGGAACCTCCATACTGTTCTCCATAGTGGCTGTACCAGTTTACATTCCCACCAACAGTGTAGGAGGGTTCATTTTTCTCCACATCCTCTCCAGCATTTATTATTTGTAGACTTTTTGATGATGGCCATTCTGATGGGTGTGAGGTGATACCTCATTGTAGTTTTGATTTGCAGTTCTCTAATAATTAGCCATTTGAGCATCTTTTCATGTGCCTTTTGGCCATCTGTATATCTTCTCTGGAGAAATGTCTATGTAAGTCTTCTGCCCATTTTTTGATTGGGTTTTTTGGTTTTTTTTAATGTTGAGCTGTATGAGCTGTTTGTATATTTTGGAGATTAATCCCTTGTCAGTTGTCTCATTTGCAAATATTTTTTCCCATTCTGTAGGTTGTCTTTGAAAAGATACATGCATCCCAGTGTTCATTGTAGCACTATTTATAATAGTCAAGACGTGGAAGCAACCTAAATGTCCATCAACAAGATAGGTGGATAAAGAAAATGTGTTATATTTATACAATGGAATATTGCTGGGCCATAAAAAAAAAAACAAAATAATGCCATTTGCAGCAACATGAATGGACCTAGAGATTATCATACTAAGTGAAGTAAGCCAGACAAAGACAAATATCATATGATATTGCTTATATGTGGAATCTAAAAAAAATTGGTACAAATGAACTTATATACAAAACAGAAAAAGACCCAGAGACGTAGAAAAAAAACCTTATGGTTACCAAAGGGGAAAGGAGGGGGAGGGATGAATTAGGAATTTGGGATTAACAGGTACATATATATTTTGCTATATATAAAATAGATAACCAAAAGGACCTACTGTGAGCACAGGGAACTATACTCAATAGTTTGTAATAACCTTTAAGGGAAAAGAGTCTGAAAAAAAATATATGTATAACTGAATCACTTTGCTGTACACCTGAAACTAACACAACATTGTAAATCAACTACACTTCAATTAAAAAAACTTAAAAAGTAGATTTCAGAAAAAAAGTAATGTAAAATGATAAATTGAAAATCTGGACCATGGAAAATAATACGATTATCCTTTTTATAAGAGATAGGTAGTTGCTATTACTTTCCAAGAGAAGGCACTAAAAAAGAGGGAGGGAGTCTAACTTCATGATATCACAAAATAGTAAACTGCCAGTTTTTAAAGACTATGTACTTGACCAGTTGCCAAGATGACCAATAGCACTCTTCTCATAGACTAGCAGAAACTGCTTTGATGATTGCCTAGTACAATATAGACAAAGTGGAGATAGGAAATCATAAGGGGAGTGATAGGTCAGTGAGACTTTTCTTCTGTACTTACAATATCACTACCTTTATTATAGCTGTTATTTTAGAAAATTGCTAATAAATTTCTCTGTGCAAAGTTTTTTTCTCAAGATTTTGTCCTATCTTCTGCTTAGAAGCTTCTCTTTTTAAGATATTTATATGCTGCCTCATTCTCATCATTTAAGAATCACTTCTAATGTTTATCTACTCATGTCAGCCTTCCCTGATCATTCTAGTTCAAGCTGTCCTCCTAATTATCCAAGCACACAACGCTATTTTCTTTTATTATTATGTCTTATTAAACTTAGATTTATCTTTATTTTGAGTATATTTGTTGACGTGTCTATGATTTGTCTTTTCTTTCTAGAATGTAAGCTCCTCTGCATCTACAAACATTTTGAGGTACATGTATTTTTGGAAACTGGATACATACTAGAGGTCATGTTTGAAAGAATCTCTGATGCAAATTTTTGAATTCTGCTTTATACATATATTTTGTGGATTCCTTACATTAGAGCTAAGAATTTTATACACCCAACACACTGTTCTCTGCTTTTGTTCTATATATTTACCTTTTTAAAAATCTAAATTTTAGGAAAATGTATTTTAATATTATCTATTTTTACTAACTTAGCCACTTCTCATATGTTAAAACCTTACATGCCTTCTGATTTATGAGATTCTCAACCTAATATATGTATGTGTATTACATATGTATGATATGTATGTGTATTAACAAATTACATCTTGATCTGTACTATAAACCAATATATCCACATACTCTATGCACTCATGCATATACAGCAAGCATATATACATGCATAGATGTGTATACAAGTGTATGCAAGTATACACAAATGCACATACATCTATCTATCTATCTATCTAATATATGGTCTACTGTGATTTGGTGTCTCACTATACTTTTCATATTTCAATGACATTGTTTCTATAGTAACTGATGCACTGGAAAAATCAAAGCAGAAAGCTTTGGAAAGAGCCAGCCAAATCACATGCTTAGTAAATGATGAGCAGGTGGAGGTTATTTGTCTGGGGACATACATTTTGGAATGGGGAAAGCAAAATGAAATCATTGCTCTGTAACAAAATACAGTCTAGCCAAGGTTGTAACACTGTATGCTATCTTTAACCAAAAAATGGCCCAATCATTATGATTTTCAGGAATACACATAGACATACACAAAGCCTTGTACTCTCTGTATGCAGGACTGAATCTTTCTATATTAGATACATTGTAAAAGAGGATTATGGCAGTGCTGCCAGGCTGAGCCAGTATTTCCAAACTTTGGATCAAGTGTCTATTTAAGAATATTTATAAATGGGAAAAAGACATTTCTATAGATCTTTTAAATGAATTATGCCTAACAAGAATGTCAAGTGCCCGGGGACAAGGTCAATTTGAAGTTATTTTCTTATGATTTTAATTCTGAAAATTTAACTCAATTGTGAAAACTTATAACATTAGTCTTTCAAACTTGTCATATTTTATTAAAACCATATTCAAGTTAGTGATAGAGATTACCAATAGTCAAAATATTTATGGCAACAAATTAGAGATGATTTAAACAAACAGAAACACAAAATAAGTTTGAAATTTTGAAGATAATTTGAAGTTTGCTCTTCTTACCTTTCCCAGCTAGGTTACCTGTATTTCAGAGCACTCTCACTCTTTTTTGGCAAAGAAAAGGATATGCACTTGCTTTTTAACTCCCATGCATACATATCATTTGGTTAAAATGATCATTAAGTCGAATTTACCTGTTATATATTTCTTAGCAAAATAAATACATAGTACAAGCTTTTTTGTATGATTATATGAACAAAGTATCATTTCCTAAAATGAAAACAACATTCATTAAAGACATACTTGTGATATAAATATGTTAAATAGCTAATGCATTGTTAAATCTTTAGGATAGAATATTTTCAAGTATGATATTTAAAATATATGTTAAAGATATATATTTATTTGATAATTCTGTATTAAGCAACTCTTAAGAACACAGATCCTCCTGAACCTATGGAGATACTGTTGACCTGAAACAAATAGAATGCCAGATATTTCTCTAGCAAAGATATGTTTATTTGGGATCAGCAGAGGCATTTTGGGGTCTGCAAGAATGACGAGCCATGTGCAAGTCCCTGCATGACAAGGGAAGCAAAACTTTCAAAGAGATAAAGGAAGTTGTGAGGAGTCCATGGCTTTTCATTGGCTGAGCCACTGATAGGAAAGAAGCAAGAGTCTCTTCTTCCGGATGGGCTCTGCTATTGTCCCTAGTATTAGCATACATCTACATACACAGAAAGCCTTGCATAGGTGATGTTTTCCTATTTTGAGATATGAGTAAATTTATTAAAACTGAAAGGGGGCAGAATTTGGCATCCCAAAATATGCCTCTTTATCATAAGGATTATGTGAAGCTGGTTATTTTTAAGAAACAACAGACATACCTCTGAAACAGCAGACAGCCCTGAAAACTGAGTAGCATTTACCCTTCTGTAGGACATTTATTTACATGTATAATGACAATCTCCTTTTGTAAGGGTTTCTCCCTCACTGTACCAGGAAGAGGGGCATGACCAAATCTCTAGTAACTCTTATTAAATGAGAAGGCAAGACTTAACTCTGCACAACAACCTTGCCCCTGTTTACTCTGCTTTCCTAGTAATCTCCCATTAGTGGCTCCCCAGCTCATAACATTTGTCTTTTGTCTTTGGCTGAAGATGATATATAAGATGATAGCCTGGCGCATTCTAGGGAGTTCCTCAGTTTTCCTGGGTATCTCCCATGTATATAGGCGGTTAGATGTTATTAAACTTCTGTTTGTCTTTCTCATGTTCATCTGTTTTTTATTATGGGGGTATGTCAGCCAAGAACCTAGAAGGGTAGAGGGAAAATTATTTTTCCTCCTCCACAAAACATATATGCAAATATTGTAGTTAAATTGTAGATAAATTCTTCTGTAGTAGAGGCAAACTGATTTTCTAAGGGGCTGGTCCTAATCGAACTATCAACCTTTTAAGTTGTGAGATTTTTGTGTTTTGCTTTCTCAGTTTTCCATTCAGCATTTCAGAGTTAGTCCATCTTTCTTTAGTCCTCACCAACATGCAGTGCTCTCCAGTGCTTTCTGTTCTTTCCCTTACCAAATCATGCTTCCATCTAGTGATCAGTTGGAAAGTTTAGGACATTATGCTAAAACCTAAAAAAAAGAGAAATAACTACATAAATGAATAACATAAAAGCAGTTCTGAGTCAGACCTAAGGTTAAATTCTGTCTCCATACTTACTTGGCTCTGTGATTTTTGGCAAGTAGTTTAACTTCTCCGAGCTAGAATTTTTCCTCTGTAAATCAGATAATTCGACTTAATAACAAAATATGTATGAGAAGCCCAGCATAATGCCTGGCAGTCTGTAGTCACTAACCATGTGTTAATTTTATTCCTCTCCCCCTTCCTTTCAGAAGTATGTGCATTTCAGTAGAGGTTGGTCCCTCAACACTAAGGAATGAATCTCTGCTCTTGAAAAAGAGGCAGGTGAGAGTGATGTTTAGGGACAGGAAGCCTTTCTACCACCTCTGAAATGACACATCTGCTCTGCTTGCTTCGGAGGCCAGCATGGTCTGTCTTGTTGCCAACTCAATGAAAGCGTTTAAAAGCTTGCCAAAACATTTTCTCCTAAGCATTTTCCCTCAGGCTTCTAATGCCAAGTGACTTTTTAAATGTGTGACCTTTGATACTGACTATTTTTGGAAAAAAACTCTTTATAGAAGGGTACCAAAGGCAGCAAGCAGCCCTGTGATTCTAAGTCCCTTGCTAAGCAGAGAATTCTCATCTATCTGAATTGTATTTCTTTGTAAATTACGTTTAATGGTGTGGTTTGGGCAGCCTGATCTCCCTCTGGAGATAAGAAATTCTATGAACACAGCAAGTATTTTAAGACAGGGATGGGGTAAAAGAAGAAAGATTTAATTAAGCATAGAGTTTTGCCTGGTTTTCCCTACTGTTATTTAAAAGCAACAAAGTGTCTCTGGATTTACACCTATACTGTTCCATAATTTTTATAGTGGGTCCAGCTTCTCTTTTCAATCTCGTACTATTCCAAGAACTTGATTTAGGTAAACATGCCTGACCTCTCTATTTTCTGTGTCTTTATCTTTCACCTGGGATACACCCCTACTCTGCCCAGTTCTCTCTATAAAATTATTTTCATCCCAAGTCCAGCCAGTATGTCACCTTTACTCATTTATATATTCATAAATTCAAATAAAAGCAGACGGATAAACAAAACAAAGCCATTATGGAGTACTATAGGCCAGTTGCTGGGTCACAGAATAATAAATGAAACATGGCTCTATTTCTGAAAAAGGTCACAACTGCACACATACAAATAACTTTAATGCAATGGGAGAAATCTTAGAATAGAGGCATATTTAAAAACTACCCAGCAGTGTTTGACTAGGTCGTGGAGGCTCTGCAGGTAACATCAGTGATAATTTAATGAGTTCTTGGAAGATAAGAACTTTGTTAGGTAGAGAGTGGAAGAGGATTCTGGGTCTGGGGAGGCAGTTACGGAAGACCATGTTGACTCTAGGCATCATCAGTGTTTTAGAGCCTAGGTCTCCAAAAATCATCTTAACAATCCTAACTCAAAGTGAACCCCACTGAAAACTTTTGTGGGTTTTCCTCCCTATTTTCATGCGTAAGCCCTTCTTTTTTTAATAGGTAAAAGATAGATATTTAGCTAAATTAGATATTTGTGTTACATTTATTTTATTTTTTATTTTTTTGCGGTACGCAGGCCTCTCACTGTTGTGGCCTGTCCCGTTGCGGAGCACAGGCTCTGGACGCGCAGGCTCAGCGGCCATGGCTCACGGGCCCAGCCGCTCCGCGGCATGTGGGATCTTCCCAGACCGGGGCACGAACCCGTGTTCCCTGCATTGGCAGGTGGACTCTCAACCACTGCGCCACCAGGGAAGCCCTGTGTTACATTTTTAATTGTCCTGGTGAGTGTTAAATTTCTTGAGACTAAGGACTGGGTCTTCCCTGCTTTTTATTACTGTTTAAAATACCCATAACCGAAACATGTAGTAATATTTTTTTTTGTTTATATATTTATTTACTGTTTACTGTGTACCAAGCACTATGCTAAGAAATAGGCATTTTTATATCCCTTTAACTCAAACTATAACTCTATGAGATTAGGTACTATTATTACTTCTACTCACAATTAAATAAAGCAATGCTTAGTGGGATCAAATGACTTTCCTAAGAATGAATTTGACTCAAAAAGCCTGACTACAGAGCTATAACTCTTAAGAAATACATTATCCTACCTTCACAAATAAGTCATTCAACACATATTTGCTAAACTCTAAATGAACAAAACAATTCTTAAAAAATTGACCTAATGCAATTGAATAACTCAATGAAGAAAATATCAGTGGGTGAGAGTATACATTGTAAATTCAGAGAAAAATCCTAGACAACCTTAAAATAAATGGAGCAGTAAAATATTTTTGAAGATGATTTTACCACCTTGTAGTGCTGTCTATTCCATGCTTTTAGGATTCAGGTGTGCATATGCTGAAGGTGCCCTCTGGCTTGGTCATTTTCTAGAAAGCAGAGTTGCTGTAGCTAATGCTACCTGGACAATCCCAGAGGAAGCAGGTGTGTTGAGGGAGGGTTGGAAAAGCATTTGGAAGGGCAAGTGAATATAAAGGAGTTTGCCAGTCAATTGTAAATTTTTTCAGGTCTCCAAACTTTTCTGTTGCCAGTGTTCTGGTTTTACTGGAAAGACCTTCAGAATTCATGATCCTTGTGATCTGGGTTTCTGGCTCCCATATGTGCCAGTGAATTTGCAACCGTAATGTGGTATATTGAGCATCTGCCTTTTAATTCAGCTTTCTCTTTCCACTTTAGGGACATCAGCTAAGTTAATTAGAGGTGTGGCAGGGGTTAAAGTGATAGCAAATGCTGTAGAATTATGTTATTAGTGTAGAGTGTGCTGGAAATAGGATGGGTAGAAAGAAATCCAAGTCTTCCCATTTCTCATTAAAATCTACATGAAAACATATGAGGTGTGACACTTAAGAAAATGGGATTGATTGAACAACATACTCAAATTGGTTCATTGGCATGATGTCCCCTTTGCAGTAGTTATAATAGGAGCCAAAAAATACAGTAATATCACTATTGCTACACTGTTTCGGGCTCCTTTGTGAGGTATACACTGAATATTTCTCAACAGTGGCAAATCTTCAAACTTAAAGAGTCAGTTCTGTTTTTGCCATTAGAAGAAGTTACAGATGTGCCAAATTTGAGGAATAAAGTGAGTGATAAAAGTAGAAAGTATGATTTCTGGCCCAAAAAAAAGTGATATTACAAAATAATAAACTTAAAAAAATACGCTTTATAAACAGGCTCTGTTTATTCCAAAAGAATATTTCTAAATTTATTTTGAGGTACTATAGCATCCTGTAGTATATATTTTGCAGTTATTAGTTGAATGCATGGATTCTGGCATATGTACATTAACAACAATTTTCTTTTTAAATTTGTAATCACAACTACTATTTTAAATTTTTGTTGAGTGATATTATACATATTTTTAAACTTTTCATTTAGATGATTTAAAATCAACGAAAACCAAATCTGCCTTAAACTAATAGGAAGTATTTTGAGAAGTAGAGGATAAATGATTTTGAGACCTAAGAAATTTAAACTTAAAGAACTGAGAAAAAGCACTTAGTGCTCATCTAGGAAAACAATGTGAGATAATTACAAAGTGAGGAGAGAGACTACTCACACTAGTATTTTGTGAATGCCATTACGGCATTATATTTATTATTTTTATTTAATTCTCTTCACAGCTCTGTGTCGTAGATATTATTTTAATTTTTAGCAGACTCTCCAAGTTTTCAGTTGGTATTCAATTTTTTCTGTCTGATTCCAGAGCTCTTTGCTCAATTCTAACACAGTACCTCTTATATTGCATTCATTAAAAGACAGGGAATGAAGAGGGGAAAACTTGGAGTCACAATTATTCTTCATTTCCATATTTTTGCATTCTTAATTGAATGTACTGAGAGGGCACTGTTTCTAAAATCTTATTACTCAAAGTGTGGCCAGCAGACCAACAGCATCAGCATCACCTGGTAGCTGAGTAGTGACGTAGAATATTAGGTGCCACCACAGACTTACTGAATCAGAAGCTACATTTTAACAAAATTCCCAAATAAGTTGTTTTACCCCATGGCTCTTGAGAATATTCTTAGCAGTCTTTTCAATAACATTCCCGTGTCTTCTGCATTTTTTTCAGGCTTTCAAACAGGCAATATTTTTCAGCTATAGGAAGTAAGAACTCATAAATAACTGTGAACACATTTTGACTTTAGAACAGTAAGGATCCTTGAAGGTCATTCTGAGCATTTTATTTAAAGGATAAGAAACTGATGAACTTTTAAGTTGGATATGTTTTTCAAGGGAAAAAAACAACAAACTACCAACTACTGCCTAAATAGCTATATATTCTTCAGAATTGATCCATGGCAACTCAGAAGATTGTTAGTAATACTGGGGCCAAATACTAATGATTTATGACATATAATTTAGAGCTCTTCATTTTTCTGGATACTTATCTTTGGGTCTGTTATTGTTTCTCTAATAATTGATTTTATTAATTTAGATTTCTATTTTATTCTGAATTGAATACAATATACTACATTTCTAAAATATAATAATGGGAAAGGAGTTTAGCTTGCTGTTTATTAGCCATGCTATTTTTTGAACAAAAATTTATTTTGAACTCTTTTATTCATACATTCTTAATATGAATTTTTATTAATTCCTATGTCTGGACTTATATTTAATTAATTTTTACTTTCTAAACAAGATGATGTTTCCCACCATACATCGCTCCTATTTCACTACAGATGATTACAATGTTATTAGAAATAATTATTTAAATTCAGAATTCAAATATACTTGATATTTTTTTATATCCAATGTAACTCCAAAAGAAGATTTGAAGATCTGTCTAGCTTATGATTAAAGGTAATATAGTCACCCACAGAACTCCTAAAATGGACTGAGTTGGACAGAGCTAGACAGTGGATTAGTAGGAAATTTGAGGCTGTTCTATAAAGAGACTGGCAGTATTACTTTGGAGACATGCTTTTCCTAGTCCTTCTAACAAATTATAGAAGAGTACAAAGACTCACTTTTGTCACTTAACTATATTTCTAAACTCAAGATAACACTTTTTCCTAATATTTCTTTATGTGCACAGTTAAGCATTATAAACTATGATTGTAGCTTCTGCAAAAGTCAGAGAGTGGTTAAAAGAATGAAGGAAAGAATGAGTGAATGAATGAATGAGAGAAGAGGAAAGCAGGTTTCTGCTGTACAAAGTAGAGTGAGTCAAAGATATTTATGTTCATCAGTAGAACAGGTTTCAAAATAGCTGTAATGCATCGGTAAAGTCAATGCTTACCTCTGTTAAATTTTTTTAAGCATAGAGGGCTTTTTTGGGGGGGCATAATGTGAATTAATCCCCCCATTTATTTATGTGGACTATTTAGACTTATTACAATTAGTAAAATTAAATGACAAAATGAGTGTTATGGTAAATCAGGAGAGGGTAGAAATTATTATTAGATGAGATTACAAGAAAAACAGGCTCTGAAATCTTAAATTTATGTCTCAAAAGTCAAGCAGCCAGCTAAACACCACTCTTCCACATTTAAGTCCTCCATACTTTTCACTGTCTTATATATACCTGCCTTATCTTCCACCTTGGGAGTAGATAGAATGGTATAGTGGGTAAAAATCCCTGATTTGGCATTATATTTTCCAGGTTTCCCTACTGGATAGAAAATATTTGGCAAACTAAAAATTCATCTAAGCCTCAGTTTTCTACTCTGTAAAACAGATATAATGATAGTATACATCTAGAAGAGTTATGAAGAATAAATGAGACAATTCATTTAAAGGGTTTGGTACAGTACCTGCCATATAGTAGGTACTCAAAAGTGTTAACTACTATTTTGATCTGTCACCTTGGGAATCAGTTATTCCTAAAGATGTTAATTACTATTGTTCAAAAATGTTTTGACTTTATTACTTGGAATTATATTAAAACTTAGTTTATAATCCACATAAGAAATCTAGGCATCCACCCTGATTACTGTATAATTACGTTTGTTTCATGTCCCCAAAATGATATTCCCCAGATTACTAATCCAAATGTTGAATGATTCTGTTTGTTTCTAAATATAAACTACATTTTTGAATGATGAACATGTTTCACCACTGAGAATATACTCAAAGTATATTACAACACCTGAAAATAGTTTCAAGGGAAGGTAAAGCTCATTTTGTAATTAATAAAAGTGTGAGAAATTTATATAGCTCCCACGGTGACAAAGTTGAAAAGAACAAACTTTTAAAGAACACAAAAGACCCCAAATAGCCAAAGCAATCTTGAGAAAGAAAAATGGAGCTGGAGGAATCAGGCTTCCTGACTTCAGACTACACTACAAAGCTATAGTCATCAAAACAGTATGGTACTGGCATAAAAACAGAAATATACATCAGTGGAACAGGATAGAAAGCCCAGAGATAAATCCACACACCTATGGTCACGTAATCTATGAAAAGGAGGCAAGAATATACAGTGGAGAAAAGACAGCCTCTTCAGTAAGTGGTGCTGGGAAAACTGGACAGTTACATGTAAAAGGATGAAATTAGAACACTCCCTAAAACCATACACAAAAATAAACTCAAAATGGATTAGAGACCTAAATGTAAGACCGGACACTATAAAACTCTTAGAGGAAAACATAGGCAGAATACTCTGACATAATCACAGCAAGATCTTTTTTGATCCACCTCCTAGAATAATGGAAATAAAAACAAAAATAAACAAATGGGATCTAATTAAACTTAAAAGCTTTTGCACAGCAAAGGAAACCATAAACAACAAAAAAAGACAATGCTCAGAATGGGAGAAAATATTTGCAAATTAAGCAACTGACAAGGGACTGATCTCCAAAATATATAAACAGCTCATGCAGCTCAATATCAAAAAAACAAATAACCCCATAAAAAATGGGCAAAAGATGTAAATAGACATTTCTCCAAAGAAGACATATAGATGGCCAAAAAGAGCATGAAAAAATGCTCAACATCACTAATTATTAGAGAAATGCAAATCAAAACTACAATGAGGTATCACTTCACACCAGTCAGAATGGCCATCACCAAAAATATCTACAAACAATAAATGCTGGAGAGAGTGTGGAGAAAAGGGAACCCTCCTGCACTGTTGGTGGGAATGTAAACTGATACAGTCACTATGGAGAACAGTATGGAGGTTCCCTAAACACTAAAACAGAGAACTACCTTATGACCCAGCAATCTCACTCCCGGGCATATACCCAGAGAAAACTATGCTTTGAAAAGATACATGCACCCCAGTGTTCAATGCAGCACATTGCAGCCAGGACATGGAAGCAACCTAAATGTCCATGAACAGAGGAATGGAAAAAGAAGATGTGGTACATATATACAATGCAATATTACTCAGCCATAAAAACAAACAAAATAATGCCATTTGCAGCAATGTGGATGGACGTAGAGATTGTCATACTGAGTGAAGTAAGTCAGACACAGAAAGACAAATATCATATGATATCACTTATATGTGGAATCTAAAAAAAAGGGTACAAATGAACTCATTTACAAAACAGAAGTGCAGTCATGGATGTAGAAAACAAACTTATGGTTACCAGGGGATAAAGAGGGGGAGGGATAAATTGGGAGATTGGGATTGGCATATACACACTACTATATATAAAAATAGATAAAACTAATAAGAACCTGCTGTATAGCACAGGGAACTGTACTCAATACTCTCTAATGGTATATATGGGAAAAGAATCTAAAAACAAAAAAGAATGGATCTATGTATATGTGTAACTGATTCACTTTGCTGTACACCTGAAACTAACACAACATTGTAAACCAACTGTACTCCAATAAGAATTTAAAAAAAAGATATTTACTAAAAATAAAGTATGTTACTTGAGGAGTTGTTAGTTCATTGTTTTGTTTTTTTGTTTTTCTGACATAATTTGAGACTTAGAAAAAAGTTGCAAGAATAGACAAAAAAATTCTGGAAACTACTCTTCACACATATTTCCTGAATGTTAACATTTACTACATTTACTTTGCATTTCTTCTGTCCCTCTCTGCATATGTGTGTGTGCATATTTATATGTATGTGTATTTAGATAGATAGATAGTTTTTAGAAACTGCTTAAAAGTAAGTTATAGACATGATGTCACTTTTGCACCTAAATACTTAAGTGTATAGTTCTCCTGTGTTGATGATCGCTGTATAATTAACCAAATCAGGAAATTAAATTGAAGCCATAGTATTCTTCAATTTACAGACTTTGAGATTTTGTCAGTTGTTCCAATGTCTTCTATAGCCAAATAAAATCCAAGATCCTGTGTTACATTCACTTTTCATATCTCTTTAGTCCTATAATCTGGAGCCATTCTTGAATCTTTTCTTGTATTTCGTGGCATTGACATTTTTCCATTAATTTTGTAGAATATCCCTAAATTTGAGTTTGTCTGATATTTACTTTAGATTAGCTTATGCACTTTTGCACTATATAATTATCCTATTGCTAGTCTCACTTTTACCTATTAGCTTTAGCTTCCATTGATGATTTTTGTCTGAATGCATTAATATTATATGGTTGGCAAATGGTCATTTTATAATCCCATCATTCCTGCTATGTGAGTTAGTTGTGTCTTACTTTGTAATGGAAGTGAGAACAATGATGAAATGATTTGCATGTACACAAATAAAATTACAAATCAATAACTGCCAGGAAGGAGACGATGGATAGACTGAAGTTGAGAATGATTTGTCTTCAGTAGTGGTCTGTGACATGAATGATATTTAAGCTGAGAGTTTAAGGGGGAAAAAAGGAGCTGGTTATGCAAAGGATGGGACGAGGTCCAAGCAAAGAGCATTGCTTTAGGTGAGAAAGAGCTGAGACTACAAAAGGGAGTAAGTAAAACACCAGTGTGGTTGAGTTTAGTGGGCAGGAGGCAGAAGACTTGGTTGAAGAGAGATGTATAGTGTTGATCACTTCGGGTATATAAACTATGCTAAAGGCTTGTTATTTTCATCTAAGTACGTTTGGAAGTCATTGAAGGATTTAAACAGAAAAATGACATGATATGATTTAAAAAATACCCCAAAATTCCTTCTTCTTAGAGAATAGGTTAGAAGGGAGCAAGTGACCAATCTGTGTGCTTGGTGAGTCTTAACTTCTTGCATCATTATTTAAGCTACTCTTATCTCTCATTGGACCACAGTGGATGTCTAACTTGTCTCCTTACAAACTTCTCCACACTTTAAAATAATACGTTAAAATAAAAAACATAGTGCTATGGTCCTCGCTGACCAGGGGCACTAGTTGACAGTGAGAGGTGAGGAGAGGGTGATTTAATCAAATGTTGTCAACTCAGTTATATTGTTTTGTCAGAAGGAGGAAGGGTAATAGTTTGGAAGCAACAGCTACGGATAAGGAAGATGCAGAAGTGGAAAGGCTTGGGACACAGAGAAGGATGGGGTCTTGGGTAACAGTGAGCTCAGTCAGGCAGTATGGACCTGAGAGCCTGAGTAATACCAGATGCCCAGCAGGCATGTCTTCTGGTTGCCCTGTAGTGGAACATGGCCTGAGTTCAAAGAGGGTAGCCTAAAAGTTCTAGTCTGTGGTCCTGAATGCTGTCCTTTACAGCATGGAGCCTAGAGTTTAACTGGAGAGGTGTTGGGAAGTAGGGGGTGAACAAGGTGAGAGGTTAGAGAGACTTATGCCCGAGGCTTTCTATATGTTATGGACCCTTTACTGGTAACTCCCTATGATGTCTCATGTCTCATGCTATAATGTTGGCACATAATGGTCCAACAACACAATAACGGTGCGTTTAAAGTTTTAATACATAAACTTTGCTGTGAATCATATTATTCACTTTTATTTATTACTTGCCTGCAGCTTGGTTTTCTGTTCACTGTGGATTAATTTTTTTAAGTTCCTTGGTCTATGGGAGATCTAAATTCATATGAAGTGTTTATAATCTAATTATAAATATGTGAAGAGGCATCTCACATTTATAAGAGATTATTGCATTTTGTTGGAGGTTGTATTAGATGACTTCTAAGGTCTCATCCTACTTAGAGTTTATGATTTAATGATTCTAGCATTATTTTTTAGCACAGAGTGAGCTAGAAAAGTAAAGGGTGTTAAATGTGGCCTGAAGGAAAAACTCAAGAACTCTTAATAAAGACATGTATAGTGTGAACAATTGCTAAACTTTTGATCATTCAGTGGAACTGGCACTTATGTTGGTATAGATTTATGGTAGTTTTAAAGGCATGTTTAAATTGAATGGGCAAGTTGTAAAAAAAATAAATAAAAAAAATTAAAAAGATTATTAGATTACAGGGTTTCAAAAGACTAGTCCCTTATTTTACTTCTACTGATTCAATAAGCCTTATAGAATTGTCCTGAAAACTTGACCAAATTACTAGCATTTTTACCATGTTTTACTAATTGAAATAACGAACCAATGTTATACCTTGTAAAAATATAGCACATGGTAACAAGGGTATGTCTTCTGTGTGAAAATTTACCTCTGTTGACTAAAAGAACTAAAAATAGATTTTCCATTATTGTAAAGAATGAATTTGTCCCCTCATAAGTATTCTCTTCACAGAGATTCCTCTAATGATTGGCTAATGGCCTTATTTCAGGGAATTGGTCTGTAGCTCTGGAAAAGACATGGAAAGGTGATTTATCTGAGATCAAAACCAATCCAACTGTTAAATATTATAATGAAACAAATACAAGTCATCTCCTTAAATTTTTATAATTTTTCAAATATTTTCCATCAGATTCTCTGAGCAAAAAGACAGCTGCTTGTTTAAAAGACTGACTTAATTGCTTTAAACACTGCAGACTGAACCATGTATCTGTAACATGGCTCAGCTGTGGGGTCATATTTGGAAATATCTTTACATTTCACTTCTAACAAAGTTCAGTATCTGTTTAGTTAATATCTTGCAAAAACTTATTTATTCAGAGCATATGGTCTAACAAATGTTGAATACATTTTCACATGTTGAGGTATGTTTAGGATCTTGGAAACTTGTGGATTCTTACACAGAACCACATTGAGTTGAAGGACCTTGGGGAATGTTGTTCAGCCATCCTATTTCACAGGTGAGGGAAATATTCTGACAGTAAGAGACAGGGAATACATTTCTTTCCTTTCTTCTAACAAAGAAAATAAATTCCCATACAAAATATTTATTAATTAAAAAATCTTGATCCAAAGTAACAATGTAAAACATTTTTTCATGGGAGCTTTTTAGATATTGAATATGAAAATATATTTATGCAGCAATGTCCAGCCTTTAAAAATAAATACTATGTTTATTGTACTGAGTCACTTAACAAAGGTACATAAAAATAACATTTCTATTTTATATAATAGCCACTTGTGTATACAAGGAAGGCAGAAAAATTTATGGATTGAGAGATTAATTGATAGACGGTTGCTATATAATTGATACTCCAGAAGACTTCAATTCATAAATGAGAAATTTTATTCAAACAATTACTCCTTTCAGTGAAAAATATTAAAATATGTGTCAATGTCCTCCCGCTAAAGATACCAGACATACCTTTATTCAAACAAGTTGGGTTTATCGGTACTTTGCAATAAGGGAGACTATGTAAGAGGACTCATAGGGTGTGTCTGTCAGAGGGTGTTAGAAAGAATATATTATGTGTTTCGGAGGTGTGTGATGTAGTTTGGGAGCAGGTTCAGGCAGCGGGTCTTTTCATTGGATGCTGTCAGGTAATTCTATGGTTGGGTTTAGTAATTCTTATTAAAGCTGAAGCTGTCATTGGTAAAGACTCGGCAACCACTCATAATAGCCTAGAGAGGAGTTATATGGTGATTTTTGTAGTTTGGATAATATTCTTGTTTTTGCCTCTGCTCAGACGTTTTTACAAAGTGGTGTTATTTTGTCTTGATCCATTATAGACACAGGGTGGCCTTGTCTGATGTTGGTGTTCTGTGAAATTGTTTACATTCCATAAGTGGATACCATGGCCTAGCTGAGAGTATCAGCCCCACTTCTAACAACATCAGGGCTTATCTGATAGAGCAAGGCCAGCAGCCAACAGTCAGGGGCTGCTTTCTCTTTCTCACATATAGTAGCATATAATTCTAACTGCATATTTCATGGCAAAATGATTTCATGTGTAGTATGCTTATTTTCCAACTATATACATCTTGTTTCCATATTTTGTAATTGTCTATTCCCATCACTGGGTTGTAAACTCTACAAAGGCAGAGGCCACAGCTTGAGAACAGAGCAAATTTTACCTTGGAGTTGTTGAACAAGTTGGTCAACAATTTAGAAAGTGCACTTGAAGAGGGTAGGGTCAATGTCAGGAAATAGGTCAAATTCTGAATCTATATAAATAAAGGGTCTAAGGAAGAACCCTGTAGAGAGTTGAGAAATGTGGTTTCAAATATAAAGAGGTGGATACAATGGAAGCTGTTAGTATAACACACCTGAAGAAGGTTTACATAAAATAAATAGCCACCTTACAAAAGGATAAACAACTGAGCAAGAAGGATATACAGGAGTAAAGCAATTTCTGACCCAAAGAATAGGCAGCCAGAACAATGTAGAGTGCATCCTTAGAGCTTTAAATGCATATCAGGAGAGTGTACTCAAGGACATAATTTTTCCTTTCACATTGTAACTGAGTCTGTGGCACTGTGGACCAGAAGGGATATTATTCAAGTATATCTTGAGCTTCTGATATGTATCAGGTACTGTGTTAAATGCTAAAAGTATAATAGTGAAAAAGAGAAATGGAATTGCATGAATGATGCTTTTTTAATTATCATTCATACCATTCAAACAATCCTTACTCCTTTTATTTAACAATCACTGGAAGGACCTAAAATAAAGAAGTGATTAAAATGAGAAAATATTATTTCATTCACAAGACATTGGGCCAGAGGTCTCAACTGGCAAATATATTCTCCAGAAAGACCCTGATCACCTGTGGCTGTTTTTTTTAATTAATTAATTAATTTAATTAATTTATTTTTGGCTGCGTTGGGTTTTCGTTGCTGTGCGTGGGCTTTCTCTAGTTGCAGTGAGAGGGGGTACTCTTCGCTGTGGTGTGTGGGCTTCTCATTTCGCTGGCTTGTTGTGGAGCGCGGGCTCTAGGCGTGTGGGCTTCAGTAGTTGTGGCACGTGGGCTCAGTAGTTGTGGCTCACGGGCTCTAGAGTGCAGGCTCAGTAGTTGTGGCGCACGGGATTAGTTGCTCCGTGGCATGTGGGATCTTCCCAGACCAGGGATCGAACCGTGTCCCCTGCAATGGCAGGCGGTTTCTTGACCAGTGTGCCACCAGGGAAGCCCCTGTGGCTGTTTTTGAATGAATAGAATGATACAGAAGTGGATGAAGATCGTAGGGTTTGCACCAGAGTGTTATTGCAAGGGAAAAGCATTGCTAAATCAATGCTGGTATTTTATTAAATGGCTGGACTACTTTTTTGACTCTCTGTAATATCTGTGATTTGGTAAAGTTTTCCAAGCAAAGTCATTTGGATCTATGTTCCATTTCAGCCCTTTCCTTGTAAATGGCAGCTTTTCTTTTTTTATGTAGTTTAAAATTTGCATTTTATTCATTTTTCCATAATGTGTACTGTTGCAGTATTTATAAAATAGAAATTCAGAAAAGGATTGTTTTCTTTATCCTGGCTCTTAAGTTTGATATCATTTGGTTTTATGTCTGAGTTCTGTTGCTTAAAATTTACAAGAGAAACAAAGAATCATGCTCATGAAATCACTTCACGGAGCTAACCAACTTATGATATTAGGAATCTGTAGGTGAATTTACTGTGTTAGTGTGTAAAGTTCTGAAAATTGTGATGTCCTTTATGAAAATAAGGTTCCAGTACTATCCATGTTCATTTTTTAAAGAGAAAAACAAAGGCACTGATTAATGCCATACCGTGCCTGAAATGTTTCCATTTATTTTTGCCTTAACTATTTGCTATAAATATGAAAGAGTAAGGGAAAAGGAATCATACTGAACACCTTTTCTTGTTGCAGCACTTATCCAATTACTTTGGAGAGGTTGGGGATATCACAAATTAATAAATGTTTTCTTTGCTGTCCTCTTATCTTTCAAATGTGGTGTCCATTGTGAAACAGGCTGTACTTTTTTTCTTTTTGCAATCCAACTCTATCAGGAAGTTGCACATTAACCTTAGAAAAATGCCTGATGAATATACAATTGACTTTATTAAGAAGATACAAAATGAATATAGACACTATTTTTATAAGGGTGTATTTTATTGTTGATTGCCATCTGTTAGAAACAAGAATCTGTAATATAAATTGAATAAATCTGAATAAATGATTCAGGGTTAGGGATGCTTCTCCACAAACCCACAAAAAGGAACAGTGATTTTTATTCCATTTAATTAAATATAGCTAAGTATTAGTTGCTAAGAGAGTAGATCTTAAAAGTTCTCATCACAAGAAAAAACAAATGTAACTGTGTGGTGATAAATGTTAAACTTATTGTGGTGATCATTTAACAATATACACGTGTATCAAATCATTATGTTGTATACCTAAAATAATACAATGTTATATGTCAGTTATATATCTCAACTTAAAAAATTATTATTGGATTTGTCTTTCATGAAAATGTTGTAATTTGGGGGCAAATTGATGCAATCTAGCTATAGGGCTTAATCTTTATAAAATTCAGAACTAAAAAACCTCAGTAGAAGGTATTATCTATTGCTACCCAGGCCATGTGATTTCTACCTGTATATTAGATATCTAATGAGTAAAACCAGATGAATAACACCTATTGTCTGAATTTTGTATTCCATTACCAGTAATTATAACTAGTATGTTACAGAATTCAGACACTTGCCCCTAGTATACTAGTATTCAGAAACTTCCCGGTAATATACAGGTAGAAACCATATAGTCTGGGAAGCAATGTATAATATTACCTACCAGGATTTTTAGTTCTGAATTTTATGAAGGTAAAAGGTCAGTTGAAAAATCTACTGAACCTTAAACTCTGTGGCAAAAACACTAGACAATATAAGAAGCTGAAAAGGAGATTCCTTGGATCCTTATAAGATTTGTCCTTATTCTGAGGAATTTGTAATAACCTTTAATACATGGCTAAGGGGATAGTTCTCACTTATCTACCTTCACCTCTATCTGTTACTTGCTGAATTTGGCCTATTGTTTTTTTGTTCCCCGATGAGGCAACTTATTGCTGCATGTTAATACTAAAACAGGACTTGTGCATTTGCTCAAAGCATAGCCTTTTAGTAGAAGTCTCTCATCAGTTGATTTCTACAGATGGCTCTGATCCTCACTATTAAATGCCCTTAAATAGTTGTCAGCCTGCTTCACTTGAGAAAATACCAATAACAAAACTGCATTTGGTGGCAGCTCTCTTTTGTGCATCTGCGGATGCACATACTGTCAGTCAGTGTTTTCCTTGGAGTCTGAATTCTCCTTGGCATGGTCAGCTGCCTCTTGCCCACTGCTGTCTGAAAGAGGGATTTTCAGTTCCTTGAGGGGTGTCATTTCCTGCTTGGATCCAGCTCAAACAAAGTTAAGTCCTTTGCACTTATGTGACATTTTCTATGTAAGATCATTTGACCTCTCCTCAACTCTATCATTCTCACAAATACATTTCAAAAAGAATATACATTTTTTAAAGAGTATTTTGATTCAACTGGATTTATTTCAAGTGATTGTATATTTTTATTGAAGATTGTTAGTCTTTTGAAATGAATTTTAGGGCTTAACTTTTATCTTCTCAGTAGAAGTGTTGGCTTTAAAATGTTTTTAAAATGACTTGAATGCTGTGTTTTTCTATAATTTTAACTGTGTTGTATTTTTATAAATGAGAATTATTAAGAGAAAATATTAACTTTTCCTTTACTGGAATTGCTATTAGTGGAACTTTTTTTTTTTACTGTAGTGGCAAAAAAACTAAAAAAAAAAAAAAAATCAGTAGACTGACTCAAACTTTCTCATTTAATTAAGCTAATATGTATTTAACACAATCATTGTCATAGACTTTCTCACTTAACAAAACTCATAGGTGTTTAACAGTCACAACAACAGAGACCCAGCCTCCGCTTACAAAACATTTTTACTAGAAGCTCACATTCCAGGTGGGCCTGAAATTGAAAGAATAGAAACTTCTCCTAGATCTGCTGCTATTTTGTGACTTTAGCCCACATGTTTAACCTTCTTAGGTCTATGATTCCCTCAAGTTTAAAATAAAGAGAACCTTTTTATTTTATTTATTTATATTTTGGCTGCACTGGGTCTTAGTTGTGGCATGCAGGATCTTCGTTGTGGCATGTGGGATCTTTTTTGGTTGCAGCGTGCAAACTCTTAGTTGCGGCATGCATGTGGGATCTAGTTCCTGACCAGGGATTGAACCCGGGCTTCCTGCGTTGAAAGCGTGGAGTCTTACCCACTGGACCACCAGGGAAGTCCCTCAAGTTTAAAATAAAATGGTTTGATTTATGATCCTAAAGAGCTGTATGCATATTAAAGAGATATAAATTAAATCATACTTTAAATGCGTTAAAGCAGATACCTTTATTTGGGGTTATGAATAATCACTCTAATTTCTGTTCAACCTTTCAACGTAATGTGGTTGGTAGAATTTTGTAGTACAATTTTGAGATCATTGGTCCTTTTATTTGGATATCTAAAGCACACCTAATAATTACTATATTTTAATGTCTTAGGTCATATAATTTTAGAGTTGGAAGAGATTTTAGAGATCATTAAAAAACTATTTCCTTACGTATTAGAGAAAGGAGGCCTAGAGAAGTTGAATGACTTTCCCAAGGTAATGTATTTAATAAGGAAAATGGAAAATTTAAGGAGATTTTAAGCAATCACCCCTAGCCTAGTAGAGCAAACTAAATTTTGTCAAAAGATCAGACATATTAAACTATTAAACATTGATTCAAACTAGTCTTAGAGATTTAATATTTGTAGAGTGTAAATGTAGTTATACTTTAAAGGACTGGCTTACCATATTTGTTTGTATGAAAAAACTGTTGGGTTGGTGCCGATAGCACCATTTTAGGAATTATTTTCTTCATAATAGTGTATCATTTTGTATCTCCTTGACATAATAAAATTAAATCATCATTTAGCTTTTAATTTTCACATTATGTTGAATGTACAGATTATTTCCAAATATCCAACTGTTTATATTTACTGTATCCATTGACTCAAAAATATATTTAGAATCTATCTTAAGAGTAAAGCAAAACATACACATACACACACACACACACACACAAATCACACATGTAGTTCGGTGTATACAAGGAATCTTACTTAGAGTTTTTTATTCTTTGCAGATTTGAAAAATAACTTTTCAAAATTTATAAAATTCTTGTTATCAAGTTGGAAAATTATTAAACCATTTTAATTTATCATAAAGATGCTGAGACATAGAGTACCTTGTGCCTAATGACATCATAAACATGGATCAAAACATTGTTTTACTGGACAGCTACATGTAAAAGAATGAAATTAGAACAATTACTAACACCATGTACAAAAATAAGCTCAAAATGTGTTAAAGACCTAAATGTAAGACCAGACACTATGAAACTCTTAGAGGAAAACCTAGGAAGAACACTCTTTGACATAAATCACAGCAACATCCTTTTTGATGCACCTCCTAGAGAAATGGAAATAAAAATAAACAAATGGGACCTAATGAAACTTAAAAGCTTTTGCACAGCAAAGGAAACCATAAACAAGACCAAAAGACAACCCTCAGAATGGGAGAAAATATTTGCAAACGAAGCAACTGACAAAGGATTAATCTCCAAAATACACAAGCAGCTCATGCAGGTCAGTATCAAAAAAACAGAAAACCCAATCCAAAAATGGGCAGAAGACCTAAATAGACATTTCTCCAAAGAAGATATACAGACTGCCAACAAACACATGAAACGATGCTCAAAACCACTAATCATTCGAGAAATGCAAATCAAAGCTACAATGAGGTATCACATCACACCAGTCAGAATGGCCATCATCAACAAATCTAGAAACAATAAATGCTGGAGAGGGTGTGGTGAAAAGGGAACCCTCTTGCACTGTTGGTGGGAATATAAATTGATACAGCCACTATGGAGAACAGTATGGAGGTTCCTTAAAATACTACAAATAGAACTACCATACGACCCAGCAGTCCCACTACTGGGCATATACCCTGAGAAAACCATAATTCAAAAAGAGACATGTACCACAATGTTTATTGCAGCACTATTTACAATAGTCAGGGCGTGGAAGCAACCTAAATGCCCATTGACAGACAAATGGATAAAGATGTGGGACATACATACAATGGAATAAAATACATTTTTTTTTTACATACCATACATTCCATAAAAAGGAATGAAATTGGGTCATTTGTGGAGATGTGGATGGACCTAGAGACTGTCATGCAGAGTGAAGTAAGTCAGAAAGAGAAAAACAAATATTGTATATTAACGAATATTTGTGGAATCCAGAAAAATTGTACAGATGAACTGGTTTGCAAGGAAGAAATAGAGACACAGATGTAGAGAACAAACGAATGGACACCAAGGGGGGGAAAGTGGGGGATGGTGTGGTGGTGGTAGGATGAATTGGGAGATTGGGATGGACACATATACACTAATATGTATAAAATAGATAACTAGGGCTTCCCTGGTGGCTCAGTGGTTGAGAGTCCGCCAGCCGATGCAGGGGACACGGGTTCATGCCCCGGTCCGGGAGGATCCCACATGCTGTGGAGCGGCTGGGCCCGTGGGCCATGGCCACTGAGCCTGCGCATCCGGAGCCTGTGCTCCGCAACGGGAGAGGCCACAACAGTGAGAGGCCCGTGTACTGCAAAAAAAAAAAAGATAACTAATAAGAACCTGCTATATAAAAAATAAAATAAAATTTAAAAAAATCCACAGGGACTGGGAAAAAAACAAAAACATTGTTTTATTTGCTACATGGTAATGCTATTATTTACCTCCTGTCTACTAATCTTAGTTGTAAAAATATATTTTTGTGTCTTCAAACTACTTATGTTTTATGTATTTTGTCTCCATTTACCTAAAATTTAAAAAGTTTTAAAAGTATGTCTTCATTTACCTATAATTTAAGGCTTAAGTATGATTATTTCTATTTTTTCTACGTGACATTACTCTGAGACCTATTTATATAAACTATACAAGCTAACACTATGTTCTGCATTGATTTTCTAAAAAACAGTTTGCCAGCAGAATAACAAAGTATGCAAAATGTCAACTAAATTTAATTTTCAAATTTAAAAAAATGTGTTATTAGTAATAATAATATTATAGATATGATTGTCATATGCTAAAATTAATTTTTAATTTGATGATTTTCCTTAAGTTCACAATTCTCTCCATCTCTCTTGGGTCTCAGTCAAAAATATGGGGAGTCCTGGAGGATGCCAATTGCTGTTTATGCTTTTGTTCACATGAGTTGGACTTTGTTAAAATTCTCTGCAAAGCATGTGGAGACAAGGAGAGAGTCTAACTTCCTAATAGACGCTAATAATAATAGAAAAGAGGCAAAAAAATGTTTACATATTTTGAACTCTTGTTCATAGATGTTAAATATTGCTAATTATTAAAAAGGTAATTAAAGAAATTGAGCATCTACTGTTTACAAATTAAATTTCAGTGATTAAATCTTATAATAATAAAGGGAAATAGTGGGCTTGGGCAATTATAACCTGTTGTTTTACAAGAAAAAAAATTACGATCACTTACGATATGGTCATTTTTGGCTCTGAGAGCAGTAAAAGACTAAACAAGCAAGGCCCTAGCAGAGATACATTGGCGTTACCCAAGTATTGTCAATGCATGAGGTCTTCTGCGATACTACTTTCTGTCCTTTCACTGATGAAAATTGATCATCATTTCGGGAAAAGGTTGGAAAGCTCTCTAGAGCTTATTGTAATAGGCTTACAGACATCTAATAAAATTTTATTTATTCAGTGTCTTTAATTATATACAGGTCTTAAATTGTCTTTTAACCCATCCCTAAGGTATAGCTGCAGCAGTGCCAGGCTGCACAAATAATAATCCTATACTTATTGCTTTGGAGAAGAAAATATTGTTTGTGGTAAGCATACTTGTCAAATAGATTAAAAATGATCTAATTATGTGAAAACCTATTAGTCTACAATATAGATTCAAAAGCGCTGATCTTTAACATGGTGTAATTTGCCCTTGATTTGTTGATAACAGCGAAGCAGGGCTAACACTGACATTTGGAGTGCATTTTTCCTGTTTTTGTTTGTTTGTTTGTTTTGGATCACTTAGCCCCTTTTCTTACACATAGTAGATTCCTGTAGGTACATGTTGATTTTTTTCCCTATGTGATGATATCATTGCAAAATTATACAGTTTAGAAGAAAGATAACATCTACTCTAAGCATAGCTTTTTTTTGGTAAATGAAAAGGTTCTTTGTTCTCTCAGCATGTTTATTTTTTGCAGAAAATTGTTTACTAGCTCTGCAAAAGGACAAATCTTTAACCTTTTAAAAATAATTTATTTATTTTTGGCTGCATTGGGTCTTTGTTGCTGCGCATGGGCTTTCTTTAGTTGGCGGCGAGCAGGGGCTACTCTTCCTTGTTGCTTGTGAGCTTCTTATTGCGGTGGCTTCTCCTGCTGTGGAGCACGGACTCTAGGCATATGGGCTTCAGTAGCTGTGGCTCGCGGGTTTTTAGAGCGCAGGGTCAGTAGTTGTAACGCACAGGCTTAGTTGCTCCGCGGCATGTGGGATCTTCCCGGGCCAGGGCTGGAACCCGTGTCCCCTGCACTGGCAGGCGGATTCTTAACCACTGCACCACCAGGGAAGCCCCAAATCTTTAGCCTTTTTCAGCCTCAGTTTATTATCTGTGGAATTCGTATCATAGAGCTTTTGTGAAGATTAAATTATATCAGGTATTCATGATATAAAAAGTTTCTTTCCTCCTCCAACCCCACCTCTGAATATTTGATTTAGCTTTATATTTGTCCAATTTTCTCACCTGTTTTAAGAAGATTTTGTTGGCTTATGTATATTTGTTAGTAGCTTTAAGTATTCTGGAAAAATATATGTGTGTATGTGTATATATATATTTGTAGATTAGTAACAATTACTTCTTAGTGTAAAATCTTTTATTTTGTCTTTCAGAGTATAAAATTTATAAAGTGAATCGGAATATGCAATCCTGTGATATAGTTATTTCTGGCTCATAACAAAGCTCATTCTTTGGGGTACAATTTGTTTACTTAAAAATCAGCTCTTTCAGTAAACATTTCAGCTAGTTTAATTATATGACTAAAATGGTAGAAGCAGCATTACACCTCATCTATAAACACTCAGTAATCACTAAATGTTATGCTTTGCATCAAAAATGGGAAATTTTTGCTAAACATTAATTTGGAATCAGAAAGCCCTCCCTTTTTCCTCCAACATTAACCTATTAAATTCTCTAGTGCATTGTACAGATTTACTAGGTTCCAGGCACTATTCTAAAGGCTTTATATGTATGGTATAATTTAATCCTCACAATAACCTAATGAGATGGGCAACTGTTATTTCTTAATATACAGATGAGAAAACTGAGGCATGAATAAGCAGAGGTTACCCAGTGACTGAGTTGCCTGAGCCAAGATCTGAGCCCAGTAGTCTGGCTCGAGAATCTATACTTTTAACCAGTATTCTGTATCATACCTATCACTTCTAGTGTGTACTTTATATGTGGGGACAAGTAGGCTACCCTGTGCTTCGAATGTTTTTTCTAGTAGATGTGATGTATTATAACTGAATGATGAAAGTTTTTTCTTGATTCCTGGAAGGTAGATTGACAACTGAGTAATACTGATGTGTCAATTTATGATCATATAAAAGAGGGCTTTTTTTTTTCTCCTGCATGCCGGTAATCTAACAGGGGCTGGGACTTCATCTTGCTAAAGGCACTTGTTTAATTCTGTATCTACGTCAATTAATTGATTTGGGCAGCACACATTTTCACCATAATGTTCAAGTTTCTTTATTGTAAATGCAGTCTCTCTAGGGAATTCACCACCACCACTAAGGAAGTGCTGTGGACTTAATTTCAAAGTGTGAAAAATTTGACCATGGAGTATCAGTGAAATGTTTCTGAAATTTGAATTGAACTCTGGAGCATTTGCCAATTAGTGTAAAGATTCATTTTCTCTTACATATGTGGCCTTAAGTCTACTCTGTGGTTTTAATTGTGGCAGTGACCATTTAGCATCCCACTTAATTTTCATTCTTATACAACCAGAGAAAATGATATAGACAATGAAGATCAGGTGTCTACAGACCGGAAATGTGTTTATTACTATTTTTTCAGATATTTTATGATTTTTTTCCTCCTTAGTTGAAGTAGAATTTTAAAAATGGATTTTGGGTCTATGTAATTTTTGCCAGTGAGCATTCCATTAGTATTAAAAACTGTAGTGGGTGTCTCCACATATTAGATTTTGAATATATTTATGGATAGGCTAAGATTGAAATGATATTAGAAATCTAGAATTTAATGTAAATTTTCTATTCTGTTAAATGACAATATTGAGTCCATGACATTACATGTTCTCCTGAGGTCGGAGAAAATACCATATTTTAAAAGAAGAGCTGATAACAAATAGAGATAGCTATATCCATGGCAACAGCATGACACCCATACGGAAGGTAGTGAGCGTGTGCAACTAGATAGCTGCATGGCAACAGCAGGGTAGTAGGGGAAGAAGAAGAAAAGTTTTGAACAAAGGCTGTAGTGGGCGTTGAATGTACTAGATTTAGCCGGTAATAAACTTGATTGACTTTTTAGCCTTCTTCATTCTCATACATATCATATTTGTGATTTTAATTAAAAAGAACAGTTGAAAAAATTTAGTTGTGTGGTGTAAAATCAGCAAATGTGCAGTTAAGGTTTGTGTCAATATGGGTATATGCTATTGGAAACTAAAAGCATATTATGGAGGAAAAAATTTCTTTATGATTTATTGATTGCATACATTTGTGAAGAATTGAAGTATGTATATCTAAAGTAAATTAACTTTCAAATTTAACAAAGCATGACCTTTATTTTATAATTGTTTTTGTTTTGCTAATGAAATGTTTCACTTAGTGTGAAAGTGTGCATATATATAGGTGTATATATCAATATATATATTTTTAATATACATATGTAAAACCACTGCTGCATTCTTCTAGAAAGTCATTTCCTCCAGTTAGTCATGTATTTTGGCCATTGTAGGACATAGATATGAACAATTTTAGGCAGTCCTAGAGCAAATCATTTCTAATAAATTAAATTGCAATTTTTGAACATGGTATGTTAAAAATTTTGAGTTTTTAAGTGTTATAATTTCTTTACAAATCCAAACTAGTCATTAAGCTTTGTATCTAAGCTCCAGAGGCAAAAAGGTAGGAGTTGCTAAAATATACCTTTGAGCCCAATTCTATCTTACTCCTACTATAAAAAAATCCTAATCCAGCCTTTTGTTTTCCACTTAATCCTAGAGGACTCTGGAATTTATCCCAAGGGATAATGTATAAAAAGCTCCTTAACCTGATTAAAAGTTAAAGTGATTAATTCTCCTACTATTCAAAATATCAAGATGTTTTTTGACCCTTTTAGTTGTACTGATCTGAGACTTAACATTTACTCTGTGTATTTCTTTTTTTCTCCTTTTTCTGTTTTTTCTTTCTCTTCTCTTCCTCTCCTTCTTCCCCTCTATACCCCTACCTCCCCCGCCTCCTTCTAATGATGCTTGCCTTACTACCTGAGTTATTTGAAGCCTCACTACAAAACGGATGCATAAAGTTCAACTGTTTTATATCAGCTTGCTGTTGAATAATGTATCTGCTTAAAATCAGGAGTACTTTCATGATATTTAATTATGCTTTAAGCCTACACATTGTTCCTTGTAGCTGTTAAAGTTAACAAAATTTATATTTATTCCTTTCTTGGAAATGTAATAACATATTCTTATATCTTAATGATATCTTAGTACAGTGGTCTCAAGTTTTTTTCTTTAGTTGTTGAACCCTTTCTTTAATTAAAGTATTATCCTAAGCATCAAAAAGTATAAAGAAAGATATTCTAGTTGGAATGAAGGTTTCTGTTTATAGAGTTATGTTCTAAACTTGAATGCAACTCTTTTAGAACTATGGGGATTTTTGTTACTTTTGTTTACTGCTGTACTGTTAGTGTATAGAGAAGCACCTCAGACAAAACAGGCTCATTATTCCCTCAACCCTTGGGGGATTTATGTAGAGTATGGCTTTATAAACATGGTTCTAGGACTTCCCTGGCGGTCCAGTGGTTAAGACTTTGCCTTCCAGTGCAGGGAGTGTGGGCTTAATCCCTGGTTGGGGAGCTAAGATCCACATGCCTCATGGCCAAAAAACCAAAACATAAAACAGAAACAATATTGTAACAAATTCAATAAAAACTTTAAAAAACTGGTCCACATCAAAAAAATCTTAAAAAAATAAAAAAGAAAAAGTACAGTCTATACATCCTGTTAGCCGATGATCCTGGATTTCTATCTTACTCCTATGGCTAATGTCATACACATTAACAATTGGAGGAGTGTCTCTGCCTCTCTCTCTATATATACACACACATATTTAGGAGTGTACAAATGTTTGGACTGGTGTATTATTAAAACTCCTTATAGAAAGACAAGAAGATACTTTAAGCTAGTAGGTGTCTAGGTTGTTTTCAATCTGTAAAGCAATACAAAAACTCTTGTTTTTTCAAAGATATTGTCTGCAGAGATTCATGATGCAGTCCAGGCATTCTAGGAAAGGCCCTGGAAGCAGTGCAAAAGGGTAACCTTTATGGAGCTGAAGTTGTGAGGCAAGCCTGGATCACCATCATACACCATGGGCTTCTCACTTTAAGATGTTTCCTTATATCTTGGGAAAGTTAGATGATTCATATATAATTTGTGATGTTAAATATGAAAATGTATCTGCTGAAAAAATAGTCTAGCTCAAATGTCATATTTTACAATATTCAATAGTGTTATAAAATCATCATGTTAGCCTTCCTCCTGTAAATGTTGATATTTATGATTTGGTTTATTATTATAAACATTTAGGACAAATGTATTTAGGCTGCCCTTTAATACCACATATCTATTTGGTTATAATTAAAGATTTTTCCCACTTCTGGAAATGACTATGTGACTAAATAGATATTTGAGTTTCTATAAATTGTCAGTGTTTGGTATTTGGATTTTTAAAATATTTAACAATTTAGTTAATTTTTACATTATATGTTTTATTTGTGGCAACATAGAGCATTACTTGGAGTTACAAAAAATGGAGACATTCTTACATAGTCTAAGATAAGGAAATAAAACCACATTTTTTTTGTACCATTACCTATAGTTTGCTGCAGCCATGTTGATGTTATAAAAACTCTGAAGTCAGAATGTACAATCCTTAAAACAGGAACGGATTCCTAAAATATATCAATAGCTCTTTGCTGCAAGGTTTTTTCAGCTGCATTTGAAAAACAAAATTAGTATCACTTATTTTTAATTTTAAAAGTTTGGCATTTGGCAGTTTTTAGAGCCTCTGCATGATTAGATTTCTATAAATTTAAGAATAAATAAATTAGAATACACAGACATTCTTGTAAGTATAGTCCTACTTTTTGCATATATTTTGTTTTCAATTGTGGAAGACTAAGTTATCTGGAGTTCATATTAGCTATGAAATATATAGCTAATTTACCCTGAAATAAGTCCTTCAATACTTCAACGGATTAAATATGTCCTTTGTGAAACGTCTTCCCCCTCACCACAGTTAATGAAGGGTTTGCATTGTGATCTGACAATTAAAATTCATTTTTATGTGGTAGTAGTTTGTATGATATTTTCTTTTCAACGACACCCTCCAGGTAAGAGTCTATATGAGATTGAATAGTTTTCGAAATTGTAATGTCTACATCTTTTTATTTTTGTTATTTTTAAAGTGTTTTAACCTGACTAGGAAGCACATCTATCATTTTGCTACTTTATCATGATATCCTTTTGATCTATAAGCTAGATTTTATCAGGGATATATATTATATATTCACACTCAGTTTACTGATACTGAGGACATTGCTAATGTGATCACCAAAGTGATATGTACCATGTATTCCACAGTATATGCCTTAAGGGAAAACTAGAATTGTAATATTAATTTTAAAGTCCTAATATATGGCAATTAATTAAGCTGTCAACACTGTATTTCAGTAGTGGCAAAGTAGTGACAAAGATATATTATTGAAATAAATGGGAATTAATTTTAGTAGGTAACTATGTACTTTAAAATTGCTGACAGCAAAATAAAAAAAAACTTTGAGAGGAAAAATCAGGTAGTAGCAGAAAGAAAATATTAAAAAACAAAAGATATTAAATCAAATCATTGTAGATATTAAAATATATGTATCAATTGCTTATATATAATTGCTATTTAAATAAATACATTGTTTATTGAATAATTTTGAATTTATACAAAATATTATGACTAACTTTCTCGGGACCAGGGAAGAAAAAGCAGCCAAAGCTATGGAGGACTAGAAAAGTTAATTAACTTGAGATATTTGGTCTCATATTTAGAAATGTGATACAAAAAATGATTCACGTTGTATATGTTAATCATTGATTTGGTACTACTGATAATGTAAAATGGAAGATATCTGTGTTTACTTTATTTCTCAGTTGTATATATAATGTGCTTAGCAAAACGTAACAGAGTAGACATTTTTGGTGGAATACAATAATTTTGTCATACACTATTATTGACTTGAAGCTATTAGTTTAATTGAATAGTTAATAGTAATTTACCCATGTATACTTCTGATTTCAGTTGTATTAACATAAACTATATATAAATTTAGATACAAATAAGGGTGTTTTCTCACTGTCCTAAGAATATCTCAACTCTAGGAATAAAGAAGTGTAGTAGAGACTGAGGGATGGTATCTAGAAATACGCAGAAGTGGTAAATTCTGATATTTTTCTTTTTCTTCCTTATGTCCCCAAATAATTTTATGTACTTCTTTATTTTGTATAGGAGATATTATGAAAGACAGTACAGTAAAAACAACTGTGTGTAAAAGAAGAGTAGGCGAGTTATGTGGAGAATGAGATACTCTGTGCAGTATATTCTTATAAGCCCTGATCATGTCCCTCAGTGAAGAACAGAGAGGAATATTTGTCGCGGATTACTTCCCTTGATATTTCCTGGCTGACTAGTGTATTAGACCAGGGTAAGGAGGAGAGTAAGCCATGTTGTGGTAACTGTCCCCTAGGTGCAGAAACATGAATAGGGTGTACTTAGTGGAGAGAAAGGAGGTCAGAATTTTAAGTGGCCCTGGAAAGCTATCTCTGGTGGGTACTGTTTTAATCATAAGGCAGGAGTAATTACCAGAACATAGAGATGATAATTACCTATTTTAATAACTTCCTCAGTTTAGAAGGGGCCTTTTTTTTTTTACATTTTAAGATATGTGGTATAAATAAAATTTCTCTCCACTAATTCAGAAGTTCAACATTCTCCTTCCTTTGTGAACCAAATTTGCTAAAGTTAAAACATCCAAAGAATAAAAGACAACACATATTTCAATATTTTGTTTGATTTAAAAAAAACCTTTGTTGTTGTTATTGGAAGAGGTATTATGCGTTTCCTACCAGCACTACCTGATGCTTAAAAACATTGTTTACTCATCTTATGCCAGAAAACTGAAAGAGATCAATTTTCTCCCAAATCATTTTGCTGAGGGCAATTGTTGATATTGCTGTCAGAAGAAAGAGGACAGTTTTATGTAGGGGGAAGAGGTTTAGTTGTTTTATGTCATTGGCTGTATTGAAAATCAGAAGAAAGCTTTGGATTCTTTGACTTTATACTTTCTCAGCATCCTGCATGCGGTTTTAGTATTTTCCAGAGGTCTCAATAGTATTCCCAATACTATCGTTACAATAGTATACCTAGATCTCTCCCTCTAGTCAGTAGCCATCCCAGTTATGTTGCCTCTGCCTTTCACACCTCCACATGACCATCTTCTGAAAGTCAGTATCATTCCTCATCCTGAGGAAGGGGGAAAGTACAATCTAAATCAGCATGACACATACCGGGTAGATTGAGCAGTAACCACCCTACCTCTACGGCTCTCAGATCATATCACTGGGATCCTGCTTTGCTTTCCAAGTCTTTTTCCTGTTTAGCAATCCTAGGTGTTTAATACTCCCACCATGATCACCAAACATTGAGGACTCCCTATTCCAGTGAAGCTCATTTTACACACAGATGTTCAATTTAGTTAATGATTTCTTGTCTCTTATGGCTGTGTGTGTTTGTGTGTGTGTGTGTGTGTATGGGATAGACTGGTCTCTTAGCCATCAGAGCTGAGTCCCTGTTATACTTCCTTGTTTTTAAAATACTATTATCTAATCTCAGTAACTATTATAAAGATAAAATTGGGAAAAGTTAATAAGTACCATGAGCTAAATAGATTTGTGGTCAGTGGAGTGTGAGGCGTGTGCTACATCTCTCTTCGTGGGTTCACAATGCGTGTTAGCATAAATCCTCAGTAGCATCACAATAATGGAAACTGACCCTTAATTCTGTTTAACCCAACAATTTTCAAATAGATTTGCATACATAACAACTTTTATAGCATACTAATTGATAGTATAATGTTGATATTGTAGAAAGCTTGTTATTTTAGAAAGAAACTCTGAACTAGGAAATTAATGAAATGCTTATCTGTAAAAGTAACTCCCACAATAGTATGTTATGGCTACCAATATTTGAGATCCTTACATAGAAATTATGGTTTATTAAAAGTGCTCATTTATTTGGTTTTACTATACTTCTCATACATAGCAGAGGTGTGGATAAGGAACAGTATAGGGTCGACAAATTTAAAAACTTTATAGAATGTTTTCTTTAAATAATTTTCTTTTTTCTGATAGAAGCGCAGTGACGCTGATATGACATGAATATGATTCCCTTCACAAAATATTCATGTAACATCTTCTCTGTAGGCAAAGAATCCCTTGAGAACTAACTGTTAAAATTGTGTCATGTTCAGCTTCACAGAATAAGGACTCGCTTTAATATCTAATAGACTCTACTTCCACTTTCGTAGATTACTATGAACGTCATGATTGTTGTCTCAAGTAGGTACTACAGACTGGAATTTCCTTCAAATATACTCTAAGGGAAAACATGTAGAGTTAACGTATATAGATTTCAATAAGACATTTCAAAGTTCTCTTTTAATGTCCCTGTGCCCGATGGAAAAGTATTTTCTAATAATAGAGACAAGCAGAATTATAATTGGTTTAAAGATCATATTCAGATAACCCTGAGTTATGGATTACTGTTAATTGGAAGGCGGATAGATTTTTAGTGGTTTGTCATAAGACTCCATCCTTGACTCTGTCGTAATCTAAAATTTTATTATTAACTTAGACAGGAATTTTTGAAGCAATATTTTCAAACTTGCAGGTGCTATGAAGCTGGAAAGAATATTAAATATGTTGAATACGTTGAATGACAAAGTAGAAATTCCAAGAAACTGGAGAAAATGGAAATACTAGTTGAAGATTTTCAAGATGTTTAGCAGAGTTAACTCTGAAGTCTTTTTTTTTTTTTTTATAAAACTAGCATCAGTAAAAACAAGTGCACAGTTACAGATAAGGATACATTTTATTTGACTACAGCATGCATAACTCCAGTCTGAACTCAGTATGAGGGCAAGAGATAAGCTAACGTTAACTGAGTGTATACTGCATGTGCACCTTAGGCTAGTGACTTTAATATACTCACCTAATTTTGTCTTCAACAAGCTAATGAGCTCAAAATTACTAAGTAGTATACCAATAAAGAAAATTAAATGAATGAAAATAAATAACCTGCCCCAAATCATTCATCAAATAAGTGTCAGAACTGACTTTTATCCCCAAATTTATCTATTAGAATTCATGTTGTTATAGAATATAAAACATGAATATAAATATAAAACAATATATAACAATATATAAATATAAAACAACAAGATTCAGGAAGAAAGAGTGAAAAAGGTGACTCTGCCTTGATCCAATTACATTTGGTGCTTGTTTTTAGGTCTGGCCATAGTTGCTGAGGAATATTAATAAAATAGATCAAGTCCAGAGGAGCACAGACAAAATAATTTCATATCATGTGCATTTAATTGAGTTTGGATCTCTGTATGTTAAATAAGAAACAATTCTGGTAGGATGTGGTAGGTGATTTAACAAAATTCAAAGACTATTATCTTAAAAATTAGATTTTTTTTCCTCCTGTTTGCCTCCACAGGGAAAAGCTAGGATTAATGAAGGGAATCTGGAAAGTTGCAGATTTCACTCAACATAAGAAAGAATTTTTAAATATTGCTGCTTTATTTTTTTATCCTCTCTCTTATTATCTTAAGGTATACTCTGTATTTTTATACTGAATATTTTCTGTTTTTCTCACTAGTATGAAAGTTCCATGATGTTAGGAATTTATGTCTGCTTAACCATGCCTATACTGGTGCCAAAAACAGTACTTGGGATAAAGCAGGCACCTAATAAAATTTATTGAATGAATAAAATCAAACCAGAAATTTTTGGATACAGTTTGGATCCTAGCAAATAACATTTTCCTTACTAACAAAAAGCATTTTCCTTATTGTTAACCAAAGAAATATTCAAATAATTTGTGAATTAATAAATGCACAAAAATTCATGTAATTTAATGTCAAGGAGCATTGGATTCTCTAAAAGTCATGTTAGAAATAGTAACCCATAATGATTATTAATATATCAGTCTGTATATGGAATCTAACTTGAAACAGTTTATACATTGTGATGTCACATATTGTCGTCAAACTGTTTCATAGAGGTGTGAGCTCTGAAGTTAAACTGCCAAGCAGTTTACATGCTAGCTTTGTGATCTTGAACAATTTATACTGCGTGATTGATGTTTCTTTAAATGAAAGTATCAGAATCTACCTCATGAAATTATTTCAAGTATTAAAAGCTATAATGTATGTAGTAATGTGAGTATAAACATAAAATAATATTATCAATATTAGTAGTAAATAATAGTATTACTCTTATTATGGCTACTCACTGATCAAACTATTTATTTGAAAATAATAAATACTGAGATTTATAATAATCACGTAACATTTGGAACTGCTTCCTGGGGCTTTGCCCAAAAACCTCATAGTTCTTTTGACCTTCATATGGAAGCAAAATGTTAAATAGAATTTGGGATAAAGAGAGGACTGAGTGGATTACAGATAAAGATAAATTTGTACTCAAGGAATATATATTGTCTCTGTACCCATTTTTATCCTCTCACTTTCTACCTTCGCCTCTTTAGGTACAACCCCTTTTCTGTGCTCTTGTTTCTCTTGAAGGATTGGAACATAATAGCAAGTTGAGTTGCCATAGGCAGCTGTGCTGTAAAAGACTAGCACACTCTCTCCCATTATAGTTTTTTTCCTTGCTCTTGTTAAAAGAATCCCACACTGCTATCTGCTGCTGAAATTGATTCTAAAATAGCTATTTGAAAAAAATGACCCTCCCTTAGGCCATGACAGGTCTGTCATGGTGTCTTTGTCTTCACTCTGTTTTTGAAAAGTCTAAAGTTTTTTTTGTGGGAAACTTTGTTTTAATGAAAACGTACCACTGACAACTACCAGTAGGATTCAGTATGACTTTAGTCATTGCAGATTTACATTGGTTGACTTATGGTACTCTTCATTTATTTAGCCTGAGCACTTATCATCTTTTTAAAATTTTTGCTTTTTAAAAATTATATGTATTTCTGTGAACCATTGAAGAGTAAATTACATGCCTGATAACTCTTTAATTCCTCATACTTCAGTGTTCATTTCCAGAAAATATAATCTCTTATTCTTTTATGTAACTGCAGTAGTTACCAAATTAGAATATTAATACTGATACCATACTACTTTTCAAAACTATAGACGTTATTAAAATACTGTCACTTTTTTTCCAGTAATGTCCTTTATAGCTAAAGGAAAAGAACTGTGTAATTTTTGGAAACATTATTATTTTTTCTGAGTTTTTCCTACTGCCTCTCCTACCCTTCATTATTGAAAACGGTGTGTTTTTGGTGATATTTACTTTAAAGATAGTGCCAGTCGTATTCATCTATATCATTATCTTTTCCCCCTCATTTGTATAGGCAATCTATAAAATCATGCATGTAACCTTAAGATTTCTCTCTTAAAGTTTGAACCTTTCTTTAGGTGTAGAACAAATTACATTCCATGTAAATTTATGCTTCTTGTATAAAAATTAGAGAGGCAGGTACACTGACTCCAAATAAAACAAAATGTTGCTAATTATAATGTGGAGTTAAAATGTATTGTAATATGAGCATGTAAATCTTGTAATCTTAATTGTTGCTTCCTTTCATACTTCTAAATATGAATTTAATTTAGGCTTAATTAATAGATATTTTTAGTTACTTAATTAAAGGATACATTTAGTAGTATACCAAGCAAGCCTTTCATTTGAACACATATGTATATTTATTTATTTTAAAACAGATGTCATTGTCAGATAAGATACTGTAATTACATTGAAAATGCCTAGTAAAAATCTTAAAATGAGATATAAAATTAGAGATATCAAATGTTATATTTTAATAAACATATTTTCAATAACTGCACCTTAGAAATGTATTTTCAAGGAATTTACTGATAGTCTTGATGTTTTTCCAAATCGTGTTTTAAAAATGTTTGGTTTATTGCTTTTTTTTTTTTTTTGCGGTATGCGGGCCTCTCACCTTTGTGGCCTCTCCCGTTGCGGAGCTCAGTGGCCCAGCCGCTCCGTGCCATGTGGGATCCTCCCGGACCGGGGAATGAACCCGTGTCCCTTGCATCGGCAGGCGGACTCTCAACCACTGCGCCACCAGGGAAGCCCTGGTTTATTGCTTTTTTAACACTGATAAAAATGTTTCATTGCATACATTCTTAACACTGCTACTTTTCATTTGATAAGCATCAAAAAAACATTAAAAGTGTTATCATCATGCATCTGTGTACTTTTAGTCCTTTTGACTGATGGTTTTATTTAAATAATGTTGTGACAAACCGGTAATGCCGGTTCTTAATCCTTTTAGCACCAGATTGTGCATTTCTACTTTCAGGCCCCATTGACTTGAAATGTAGTGTGTGATTACATCTAAGTTCTTCAGATAAAGCTCAGTTAAAGGGTAAGACAGAAGTATGAACAGAATTATTATTTTCCTTTAGAGCTTTAAACTGTGGTAGAGACTGTAATTCTGGGAATAAGAAATTGTAAACAGCTTTCTTCTTTTGAAAGGTATCTATAAATTTACTTAAATGACCTACTCGTGTTTTTTGATACAAAGAATACTGTGTAATATGAATAGGACAAATGAGCAGGTAGAGTGCATAATTGTAACACATGATTATATGTGAAAATATTTTCTTCATTTAAGTCTCAGATTTTGAAAGACTGGCAGTAACTTAGTACAACTGGTGCACAGGAAAGCACCAATAAAGTCAGTTCTCAAAAATGATACCTTCTTTTTTTTTTCACTTTATTCTTATTACTTTTATTGAAGTATAGTTGATTTACAATATTAGTTTCAGGTATATAACATAGTGATTCAATATTTTTAGTCTGAGTCTGTTTCTGTTTTGTAATATACATTTCTTTGTTTTATTTTTTAGATTCTGTATAAAGTGATAACAGAGAATTTGTCCTTCTCTGTCTTGCTTATTTCACTAAGAGTCTCTAGGTCCATCCATGTTGTTACAAATAGCAGAATTTCATTCGTTTTTATGGCTGAGTATCAAAACGATACACTGTAATAGTTTTGTTGAAGAAATTAAAACCTAACTTCTCTAAATCTAGATCTTCATCATGCTTGTTGTTACTCCGTCATGCCTTCCTCTTCTGATCTTATTCTGACTCATTATGCTACACAACCCAATATCTGCAAAGATACACACACGTGTGTGTGCACAGCACAGTAGTGGGACAAGGAACTTATGTGAAAAAAGGGAGTATGAAAAAGGAGGAAGAAGATAAACAATGGAGGCAAAGCCCAAGTCCTCAACATGTGAACAAAAGAATAAAATAAAGAATAAAGGGCTTCCCTGGTGGCGTAGTGGTTGAGAGTCCACCTGCCGATGCAGGGGACACGGGTTTGTACCCCGGTCCGGGAAGATCCCACATGCCGCGGAGTGGCTGGGCCCGTGAGCCATGGCCGCTGAGCCTGCGTGTCTGGAGCCTGTGCTCCGCAATGGGAGAGGCCACAACAGTGAGAGGCCCGCGTATCGCAAAAAAAAAAAAAAAAAAAAAAGAATAAAGAATGAATGGAAATATGAAAATGAAGGGTTGGATAATGACTGAATATTAGTAAGTAAATGAGAATTAAGGAAGGAACAAAATGCAGTAACTGAAAACAAAATAAAGAGGAGAAATAACCCTCGTATGTAAAAAATGAAACAAAAATACAAGCTCATAAACTATTATATACAGGATGGATAAACAACAAGATCCTACTCTATTATAGCACAGGGAACTATATTCAATATCCTGTGATAAATCATAATGGAAAAGAATACAAAAAGAATGTCTATATGTGTATAACTGAGTCACTTTGCTGTGCAGCAGAGATTGGCACAATACTGTAAATCAACTATTTCAATAAAAAATAAAGAAAAAAAAACAACAAAACCCCCCCCAAAACCCCCCACAATGCAAGCACAAAAATATATAATGAGTTAGAAAATAAGGAAAGGGAGAATGACTGGTCTTGAAACTACCATGATCACAGTAATGGTAATTGCTTTTTCTGAATTTTTATTTCCTAAACCTCATTTCACTCAACCTATATGTAATTAGCATAAATCTGAGTATTACTGAATTTAGAAATCTAGAACAGTATTAAACATCTTTATATGTGGTCTAGAGTTAATTATATAGGGAAATCTTTGTCCTGTATAATTTTCTGCTTCATTTTAAGTTCTCTCCATGTTAAAAATTTTCTTTAAGCAATGTTATCATTTTACTCAAATGAAATTCCTGGAAACAGACTGGCTGGGTCAAGTTCTCTCTTTTTATAAAATTTGTGATTAGTTCCTACAAATAACACATTGTTTAAATTTAAAGAATTCAAAGACAAATATGTTACTGATCCTGTTTCATAATACTATTTTTGTATCAAAACAAGAAAGGTATTTATTAATTTTTCCCCATGAGGATTCTTTGGATAGATATAGATCTCTATTTCTGTCTGTCTATATCATTTAATGGTAATAATAGCAGGCTGGATGCCATGGATTAGCCACATTTTGGGACAGTTTTATATAATCTGCATCCTCAGAAATTCAGTAGTGTTTTCTTTTTGCAGAATGCATCTGGTACCAGACATGCATACAAACAAAACTCTCAGGATATTTGATGAAACAGCACAATTGAATTCATAATTGAATTTAGTACCTGAATTCATAATTAGAGATATATCTAATCGCCAAGCTAGAAGAAATGATCTGAAGAACATTGTCTTTCATATGTAATGGTCCATTCAGGGGGAAAAAAAAAGACTGTTGGCCAACTGAGTAAACATGGATCAGAATAAAAATATCTGGATATTCATTCTTATGAAATTTTTATGTTAAAATCTGGTGATCTGATGCAATGCCTTGCTGGTTAGATACACTTCTGCAATTAGTGTTGGTCATTTTGAATAAGACCAATTTGAGTTTATCAGCTTCAGTCACGATGTTTTAAAAAATTAAGAAGCCAAGGCACAAAAGGTGATTTGATTTGTCCACAGTTACTCAGTGAGCCAGTGGAAGTACTGCTGATCTCTTTTACAGTATCTGCTATGTTTTGTGTAACACCTGAATGCCTAATTATTCAACTTTAATATTCGTTTTAATGAAGACCACCAGAACATTATTTGTAGTAATATAGATAACCATCTGCAGTTTCACATTTTTCATAATGTTACGATTTCTCAATTATTTTCATTCAGTATTATCTACACTTACCTTAGCCAAAAAGTGAAGAAATGGTTATTGTCACTGATTTTATTTGAGGATTGTCCTTTACTGATCGTTAGTTGCACACCATGATTTTAGCAAATAATCTACTGATCAGTGTAGGGTTGATTAATTCCAAGAATTAGTATTATCCGTTATTCATAAATTCTAGAAAACTTTTTTCACAGAGGCCAAACTTCCTGATTTTGTCCTAGATACCGCAGTATGGCTGGTTTTGGGCTTTGTGGTTCGCTGATTACAATGTGCATAAAGCTCCCTACTATATTTTAACTGGAAGAGTATAAATACTTTGATCCAGGGCTAATAAACAACCTCTTATAAAACTGAAGATAGTTATAGACAAAGCCTGATTAAACAGAAATTTTCAAATCTCTACACTGAATAAGTTTTTTATTATTAAAATTTATTCAGTTTCTCTGAATTTCGACTTGAAAGAATTATTACTGTTTTCTATAATTATATGTACTCTCAATAAACATTTATTTTGACTTGATATAATTACCATTTGCAATCCTTAATTGAAATAAATTTGTTTATGTAAGTCAGTGTAGTTTTTCCCACATAATTTCCTTTTAATAGCCATGTTATTTTATAAAATTTATTTTCCTATTAAAATATTATTTTGCTATTTTGCATTTGTCTATTATTGCTTTTAGACTTCTTCGCAATAGTTTATTTTTCAGTTGTTTATTCTTAGTATTTGGTGGTAATGAAAAGTAATCTATACTTCTATCAATGATATATTTTGATGATATTAACAAAATCACTAACATTTGTTAAAATTAAAAAGTGATTTCAAGTTCTAAGTCAAATGAACATTGCCAGTGGTAATATATTATTTAAAATATAGTGTTTATTCTCATAATTATTTACAAATTAGCTTGAATGTCCACATATTTTGCTGGTATACTTACTAATAACAGGGATTCTTTTTACAACAACAAAAAATTAATATTGTGTTTTTTGAGAAGTCATAAAAGATAGGGAAATGGCATGATCTCTGCCCTGTGGAGCTCACAAACTAGTAGAGAGGACAGCTGTTGAATTCATCCATGTAGTCAATATTATGAAGAAATGCAGATATATAATAGAATAGTAGTTTATAGCTCTTTAAAGAGGGTGTTCAAATATATTGACTTATGATCTGGCAAAAGTCTACACTACTTAATAGCTATTATTATCATCTTTTTACTAATCAGGAAAGTAAAAATTAGCTAAAATGATTTGTGCGGGATATACAGCTTATTAACTAGGCAGAACCAATGCTTAAACCAGGACTTCAAACTCAAAATCTTCAATCTTGCCAATAGCACGCTCTCTTGCCTCTGATATTTATTCTGTGTAGTTTGCCTGGGACTAGAAGTACGTCTCAGAGTTAGAACAGCATTATATCTACAAGATATGGGGTACAGTTGTAATAAGATAGTTACATTTACTGAGTATATATTATATGCCATATTTTAGATATATTACTTCCATTCCTTACAACACTCTAAACCCTTAGACTTTGATGGAATTATTCCCATTTTATAGGTAAGAATACTGAAGTTTAGTAACTAATAAGTATTAGTTACTATTTGCAAACTGAAGTCTGGTTCTGAAGTTCAAACTCTTTCACTTTTTTGAATATTTGTACTTAGAGAAAACTGTATTTTATAAAATTCACATGTACTTGGTATCTCAGAAACCATATTTTTTTTAAATATGCAATATACTCTAAGGTTTCTTAAGCTTATTCAATTTTTAATGAAACAAAAGAATTAGATATGATAAATATTTTGGTTTCACTTATTAAAGCCATACTGATTTTTAAAAATGATTCCTTAAGTGGCTTGACATCTTGTCTAAAATGTTCAGACTCATTATTGGTGAAGTATTCCAGGACCTTTTTTTTTTTTAACATCTTTATTGGAGTATAATTGCTTTACAATGGTATGTTAGTCTCTGCTGTATAACAAAGTGAAACAGCTATACATATACATGTATCGCCATTTCTCCTTCCTCTTGCGTCTCCCTCCCACCCTCCCTATCCCACCCCTCTAGGTGGTCACAAAGCACCTAGCTGATCCCCTATGCGGCTGCTTCCCACTAGCTATCTGTTTTACATTTGGTTGTGTATATTTGTCCATGCCACTCTCTCACTTCTTCCCAGCTTACCCTTCCCCCTCCCTGTGTCCTTAAGTCCATTCTCTATGTCTGCATCTTTATTCCTGTCCTGAATCCAGGAACATTTTAAACTTAGCATTATTTTATCCAAGAAGACAAAGACATTTACTTCAGTAATAAGGTATTATTTTATTTGATACTGGAGAAATAGAAGTAAACTGTTAAAGGAATAATAAAGAGCTTGTACTATATTATGTTTTTAAGAAAACTGAGACCCATAATGTCTTCCATATCATATTTGCCAAAGATATTTGATAAATGCAGTGAAACAAACATTTATTAATTTTTTTGGTGTGTGTCAATATCTGCGTTAAAGTGCTTTTGTATACATGCCTTAATGATTTTATTTAATTAATAATATGCCTTTCATTATCATAATGACACACAATCATTTACAGCTAGTAATTTTTAAGCTTCTGCCATGGGAGAGCCAGTGCATTAGGAGATTTAACATATACAGTGACTTAACCTCAGGGGTTAGAACCTAATTATGGAGATAAGATATATACATAAAACCACAGAGATAACATGTAAATGCCAAAAGAAGAGTATAAGCAGTAATTGTTACGGATGTTCATGGCAAGAAAATAATTGTTATGAAATGATTATAGCCCATTATTGTTTATTATAATCTAGCAGATGTCAGGAGCCAAAAGACAGTTCTGCAGAGAAGAAAAGGTAAGAAAATGTCCAGCACATCAGGTGCCTCCAGTTGTGGATGAATTCTAAAGAATGAACTTAAATGCAGTAGTGTTGACCTATCAAAAATTTAAATAAAATGATTTTATTCTTTAATTTGTTTTCCTAAAGCATGGGCAAACCATTCATTAATAGTAGAACAAACTGTTACCCATTTTTTTAGTTATCTGAAGTAGGATAAAAATCAAACATTAGTCAATTAGAATGAATCACATGGTAATATAAAGGTTGAAAAATAAAACGCTTTTTATTTCTTGCATTGCAAGTAGTCCAAAACTAACATTAGACATAATTATGAAAAATTGAATCCCTTTAAAATAACTATGTAAAACATAAAATTTAGAGCAATATAATTATGATAGATAATATGAGAAGGATCACTTATTTTACAAATACTTTCTGTAAATTACTATAGGTTCTTATAAGCTAAAATATTGTTAAAATTTTTTATGTCTTATAAAAGTCACAAGTTCTCAGTAATAGCTCTCTCATTAACTATAGCGAAAGGAAGAACAAGAGTTCACTAAAAGGACGATTAAAATTCGTGTGTGTATGTGTGTGTGTGTGTATGTGTGTGTTTATACATATTTAGGTTCAACGTACAGAAGAAATAATGAGGAGCTTAGGCTGTTAGCAAGCCTAGCATTGACTTCAGTCAAGAATAGTTGAATAATAGTTAGAAGGAGTTTAATATATTGTTTACTATTGGAAAACTCAAGATCAAGAGTATGGAAAAATAAATTTTTTATATCACCTGTCTATATGGAATAAACTGAGAATGAAAGGAAGTGCTACCCATCATAGGGTAGAGTGATGAGGGTAAAGTTGCAACAGACAAGTGGCCTGGAAATCCATGGGGCAATATCAGGAGGAGAGGACAAAAGAAGCGTGAAAATATAGCTCATGTGAAAAAGACAAACTGTCACAAGAGCAACCTTAGACTAACATGTTCTTTTTGAACATGACAGAAGGAACAAGGCTAATTAAGAGAACATATCAGTAACTGTGATGAACCATATGAAAGGGATTTTGATTTCTTCCACATATGTGGTTGAGGGATACTGGTAATGATTATCATTACTGTGCCTGCCCCAAGCTGATGTGGCCTGGTGAAATGGGAATTTCACCCAGAAATCATGTATCCATGTAGCTGCTTCAGAATGTAGGTGATGTATTTAAATGTAACTAATCCTCTATAAATATCTCCTTTAGGGAATTTATCTTACAGATATGCTGGCATATATATGTACGAACATTCTTTTGGAGCAGTGTTTGAAATGGCAAAAATTTGGATGTACCTAAAAGGTTGAATAAGAATGGAATAATATGCAGATGTTAAGAAGATGAAAAATCTCTATGTACTGATATGGACATAGTTCCAAGAAACACTTTAACATGAAAGCAAGATGCAGGAGAGCACAGTGTGCATCATGTACACTCTTTGAAGTGTGAGATGAAAATGTCCTATATTTGTGTTTCTTTGTACATGCATGAAAACCGGAATTATGCTTAAGGAACTCAGAATACTAATCATTCTTGGGAGAGACAGGAATAGGCATTAGGCAGATGAGTGAGAATGATAGAAGAGAGACTAGATATTCATGATTATATAACTTTTCAGTGTTTTCTAGATTTTCAATTATATTTTTCAGAAGTGAAATTAAAAGAAATATACTCCATCTAACAAGCATGTTACTAACTAGCAGTGAGACTGAGCTGCCTCACAACTTTAAAAGTGATGTAACTACTTGAATATAGTAAAAGGATTAGATATTCTCATAAAGTCCATTACAACTGAATATCTATTATTTTTAAAATGATTCTCTGTTCATTTTTATTGTTGACATTTAAAACTAGAGTTACATCTGGTTTAGTCAGAGACGGAACTATTGCTCATCCATTTTCTTTGAGCTATCCACATTTTACTTTCATGAGAAGAGACATAGTATCAATAAGCAAACATGCAGATATCAGAAAGGACTCTTGGGATATGTCATTAAAAAGTTACTGATTTAGTGCAACTTTCTACATCCTATATAGCACAGATTTCACTTTCAACACTTTCAGAATAATAAACCTGAGGACAGGTTGCTGTCTTCAGAATTGTGAACTGAGCCATGGTTGTGTTTGTGCCCTCTTGAGTGCTTTCACCCTTCTCATGTTGAACCCATAAGCCGAGACCCCTGAAGCTATTCTCATCTTCCCCCAAACCTATTCATAATTGCAAGCTTTCTATCCCACTAACAACTGTTGAGCCTTCTATCCCATGAAACATTCTTTTTTGTCTTTTCAAATGGCAGTCATATTGAAAAGATGATGAATATATGGCCAAATCCAACATTTAGTGTTAAATATATTAAATTGTATTCTTGTTCTCCGACAAAGAAATTTTTTGTAATCTGTTAATTGAGTTGAGATGCTTTATAAAGATATAAAATTAAGGCATTTTTAGTTATACATTGTATAATTATAATGTAACTTTTTTGGGTAGAATACTAGTAGCAACTAATTAGGTATATATGTGGAGTGTGTGTGTGTGTGTGTGTGTGGTATATGCGTGTGTATAATTATATAATATTTCAGTTAGGCAAAACATATTTAATTATTTCAGAGCTGGAAAAGTTCTTAAAGATAAGTCTCAACTATTCATATCACAGCTGTGGAAACTGAAACTCGAACAAATACATAGTCACAGATGTACTTACTATAAGTATTGCAACTAGAAACTGTTGTCTCATTTACATCTTTAAATAACATCTTTATTGAGATATAATTCACATAACATAAAATTCACCCTTTTTAAAGGCTCAGTGTTTACAAGATTGTGCACTCATCATCACTGTCTAATTTTAGATCGTTTTTACAACTCCAAAAAGAAAATCCATACCCATTATCCATCACTTCCCATTCACCCCTCCCTTCAGTCTCTGGTCACCATTAATCTACTTTTTGTCTTCATGGATTTGCTTTTTCTGGACATTTCATGTTAATAGAATCATAGGATATGTGGCCTTTTGTGACTGGTTTCTTTCATTTAGTAAAATTTTTTCAAGGTTCATCCACATTGTCACATTACTTTTTTTTTTTTTTTTTGCGGTACGCGGGCCTCCCACTGCTGTGGCCTCTCCCGTTGCGGAGCACAGGCTCCGGATGCGCAGGCTCAGCCCTCAGCGGCCATGGCTCATGGGCCCAGCCGCTCCGCGGCATGTGGGATCTTCCTGGACCGGGGCACGAACCCGTGTCCCCTGCATCGGCAGGCAGACTCCCAAACACTGCGCCACCAGGGAAGCCCTGTCACATTACTTTTTTATTGCCAAATAATATTGCATTATAAGGACATACCTCTTGTGTTGATACATTCATCGGCTGATGGGCATTTAGGTTGTTTCTCCCTTTGGGGCTATTATGAATAATGCTGCTATAAATATTTGTGTATAAGCTTTTGCGTGGACTTATGTTTTCAGTTTTCTTGAGTTGTACATAAGAATTGAATCACTGGGTATTGTGATAACTCTATGTTTTACATTTTGAGGAAGTGACAAACTGTTTTCCAAAATGGCTGGATGCTTTTACATTCCCACCACCAATGCATGAAGGCTCCAATTTCTCCACATCCTTACCAACACTTGTTGTTGCCTGCCTTTTTTTTTTTTTTCTTTTTTTAATTAATCCTTCTTGTGTGTGTGAAGTGGTGTCTCATTGAAGTTCTGATTCGTCTTTCCCTAAAGACTCATGATGCTGAGTATCTTTTCATGTACTCATTGACCACTTGTATATCTTCCTGGGAGAAATTTATATTGAAATTCTTTGCCCATTTTTAATTAGATTATTTGACTTTTTATTGTTAAATTGTAAGTGTTCTTTGTATATTCTCAGTACAAGTTCTTAATCATATATATGATTAGCAGAAATTTTCTCCCATTTTGTAGGCTGTCTTCCACTTTCTTGGTGGTGTCCTTTGATACACAGAAGTTTAAAATTTTTATGAAGTACAACTTATCTCTTTTTACTTTTGTCGTTGTGCTTTTGTTGTCATCTAAGAAAACATTTGCCTAATCCAAGGTCACAAAGACTACTCTAGTGTTTTATTCTAGGAGTTCATATACATTTTTAACAATTCTTTCCCCAGAGGAATTGATTATATGCAATTTGGTTATAAGTTAAAAAATAAATAAGCAAACAAAGAAATATAATAGGAAGGATATATTACATGTAATTTATATAGTAATTTTGCCTTCATTTATTCAACAAATATTTTTTGAATACACACAGTGAAGCTGGCATGGTATTAGGAACTGGGTGTTTCTATATAATGACATTTAATTTTATAACCAATTTCTTATGGTAGTTATTATATATTAATTTTTTCCAAAAGGAAATAGAGGTAAGTAACTTTCCCTAAGTCACTGTGTTGATAAGGGGTGGGGCTAGAGTTAAAACAAGCAGTCTGATTTTAGAGCCTGCTGTAAACAAGCCAAATAACATAGTGGTTAAGAACACAAATTCCAGAGCCAGGGAATTGCCTGGGTTTCCCCCAAACTTCCCAGCAATTGGACTTTGGGTTAGTTAATTAACTTCTTTCTATTCCTCTTTTGCAAAATGCAAATAATGATAACAATGATAATAGTGTTACTGTTATGAGAATTAAACGAGTTCTTGTATTTAAAGTACTTAAAACTGTGTCTGGTACATTTTTAATGCCTACATAATGTCATATATTTGTTTATACAATTACTTATAAATGATCACTGTTCTTATGGAACTGACATTTCTATTAGAGGACACAGACATTGAACTAATAACCATATATGTAATTATAAATTTTGATAAGTGTTATATATAGAGAAGCAAAAGAGTAAAATTTAAAAAAAAATATAAAAGATTAGGTAGTTCACTATACTCAAGTAGTTCTTTCTTCATTCTGTGCTACTGAGGATAAGGTCTTTTTGAATTGGTGTCTCAGATGTCTGTACAATAGTTCCTGTTGTAATATGTGTAGAGTTTCAACACAGCAATGTATAGGAGAAACATTTTGATAAGGATAAAAATGCCCCTGAGTCTCAACTAAAAAGTAGGTCAGGGCTTCCCTGGTGGCGCAGTGGTTGAGAATCCGCCTGCCGATGCAGGGGACACGGGTTCGTGCTCCGGTGCGGGAAGATCCCACATGCCGCGGAGCGGCTGGGCCCGTGAGCCATTGGCCGCTGAGCCTGCGGGTCCGGAGCCTGTGCTCCTCAACGGGAGAGGCCACAACAGTGAGAGGACCGCGTACCGCAAAAAAAAAAAAAAAAAAAAAGTAGGTCATAGCCTATATTTAGATATACAAAAAAATTCAGTCTATGAAAATGTTTTATGAGGTCATATTCACTAAATTTAGTATAGTTACTTCGAGCTCTTTTTAGAATGGGGGGTATAAAGTATACATCATATAAAAATAATTTCAAGATAATAAAAAACCATTTATTCTTGTAAATTTCAGGCCTTTTGTCTTAGAAATGCTCAAAAGTCAAACAAGTCGCCGTCATTGTAATGTTGCTATCAAACACCCAGTGACATAAGCATAATGATTAGATTTTGAAAAATGTGCACAAGAATCCTGGCCTAGGAACAAAAGACAGGAGAGTATTATATACAAATGATGGGAACATTTTGCCTAGGGAAGGACCTAGAGCTTTCTTTCCTCAAATGTAAGGAGGTCGTCTGGTCTCCTTTATCCTACCAAATTGTCCCACATGTAAACTTTCTATCTGAGAAACAAATGATGTCAATACTAGTCTTTCTTAATTAAGGAGTTTTTCATGTAAATTATTAAAAGTAGTATAGATTAGCATCCACAAAATTTTCATATCATATATAATACATTGTTTTGAAATCTGTATTTTTTTTTTAATTAATTAATTTATTTATTTTTGGCTGTGTTGGGTCTTCGTTTCTGTGCGAGGGCTTTCTCTAGTTGCGGCGAGCGGGGGGCCACTCTTCATCGCGGTGCGCGGGCCTCTCGCTGTCGCGGCCTCTCTTGTTGCGGAGCACAGGCTCCAGACGCGCAGGCTCAGTAGCTGTGGCGCACGGGCTTAGTTGCTCCGCGGCATGTGGGATCTTCCCAGACCAGGGCTCGAACCCGTGTCCCCTGCATTGGCAGGCGGACTCTCAACCACTGCGCCACCAGGGAATCCCTGTATTTTCTTTAATTTAAAAAAAAAATAGCACAACCATTTTCTCCCTTTTCACAGCCAAGCGCACACTGACCTGCTGTTAATTCTGGCATTAGAAACTTGATGGCTAGAAAACGTGTTGGCAATTTGGAAAGAAATATCATAAACAAATGAGACAGAGAGCTGGGCAAAGCCATGGACTTCATAATTCACCTGAGCAAGATTTCTTTAACCCCAGAAACATTTCTACAAGTTAACAAAAGTAGGGCCAGGGAAGTGTGTGAGGGGTGTGTGTGTGTGTGTGTGTAGAAAGGGGAATATACAGTGAACATGACTAATGACTCCTTAAGTGGATTGTACTTGCTACATACACTTGAAGGTAAGCAAAGCCTGAATAAAATGCAGACCAGTTGCTCAGTACCACCCCACATATAAATAGGTGGAGAAAATTAGGAATTTCCTGCAATGAGGGTTGGAAGTTTCTTCAAATAAATTTAATTTTTTTCTCCCTTGTGTATCATTTAGAGCAGCGGTCCCCAACCTTTTTGACACCAGGGACCGGTTTCGTGGAAGACAGTTTTTCCACAGGGTGGGAGGGGGGGAGTGGTTCAAGCCCCAATGTGAGCGATGGGGGGATGAAGCTTCGCTCAAAGCTTTGATCGCTTGCCCACTGCTCACCTCCTGTTGTGCTGGGGGGGGGGGAAATTGGGTACCCCAGATTTAGGGGGTATTCTTCTCTTTCCCTGCCCCCTCCCCAGTCCTTCCACCACTACACACGCCTGAGAGCTAGCCAGTTGTTGGGTGAAGAACAGTTATCACTATCAGATTGGCAGTACACTGGCCAAGTTTTGGCTAGAGAAAAAGGACTTTGAGATTAATGGCTAGGGCATAAAGCATAGAAACACAGAAAATTATTTATGAAACCCTAGGTTTAGCTTCAGATGTAACCTCTTTACCTTCTCTGTCCCCATATTCTAATGAGGTGGGAAAGTTGGATCTCTCCATGAGGTCCATCACTACGCCCCTTACCACTCATTACTCACTCTAATGTTCTCTCTATTATGCCTTGCTAACTTAACCTTGAGGAATGAGGAGGCGATGGAAACAGTACAAATGAACGATCAGAAAAAATGTCGGGGGATAGGGAGAGGGACAGATAATTCATAGGTTCAATTTTTAAAGTTAGCTTGGGAAGTCTGCAGGGCTGAGCAAGCCATTGCTCATTCTGGGGGAACAGAGAGGCTTTTTCTGTGAAGGGGATTGATCCTGGGTAGTTATAACTAGAACTGCACATTCTTAAAAACTGTGGTTGAAGGAGGGGGACATCTAATGGCATCTCAGTCATCCCTGCCCACTAGGATTTGCAGTTAGGTAGATGCCACTGCTAAAGCAGAAAGTGCCACACCCTTGGGGGACTGCCTTTCAGGAATGGTCAGGGATTGTGTTCCTTGTTTATATCTGTTATTTCTTTTTTCACCACTTTGAACATATGTTTTCAATAAGGAAACAGGTTCAGTTTTCCTAATCTTTAAGCTTACTACACTGGCTTCATGGCAAAACTGATGCAGTATTACATTCATGTATTCTATTTTGCTAATAACGGTTTTTGTCATTATTTAAAATTTCTCTATAATGCTTGATCCTGCTTATACGTTTTACATTCAAATATGTTTTACCTTTTTGGTGCTTTATTTCTTATTCTTAATCCTCTATCTCCTAAGTGTAGAAAATTCCCAATTTTAAATCTCCTGGCTTTTAGTTTTTTATATTCTTCTTGACAACCTTTGTGATTTTAATATATCACAATTTCTTTTAGGATATTATGTCTTTTCCCTGATTCTCATCTATTTTATTTATCAGTGTCTGTATCTTTTAGGTTTTTATGTCTCTTATTTGTCTTTAATTATTTCTTTTTGAACTTTATTTTGTTTTTATGCCATTTCTTCTCACTATGTTTTTTTATTTGAAATTTTTTCTCTTCAATTCTTCTTGTATTTTTCTTTATTATATGGTTTATGGTTACTATGCAAAAGAAGTATGCCATAGGAGCAGTGGCATGGAGAGAGAGAGAGAATGTCTTCTTTCCTCTATCTGTCACAGAATTGACTTTCCAGGTTCACTTACTATATTTCCCATTCTTTTAAGGAGGCTTCTCCAAAGAAGCCACAAAGATTCTAGAGACCTGCAGATTAACTCTAGAGAGCTCTATAGTATATTCTATGTGGGTAGCATTTACAGGCATACCTTGGAGATATTGCTGGTTCAGTTTGAGACCACCACAATAAAGTGAACATTGCAATAAAGCGAGTCAAATTTTTTCTGGTTTGCAAATGCATATAAAAGTTATGTCTGTACTATATTGTACTCTGTGTTAGAGTGTGCAATAGCATTGTGTCTAAAAAAGCAATGTTCGTACCTTACTCAAAAAATCTTTATCGCTGAAACATGGTAACCATTATCTGAGCCTTCAGCCAGCAAGTCATAATTTTTTGCTGGTGGAGGCTCTTGCCTCTATGTTGATGTCTGCTAATTTATCAGGGTGGTGGTTGCTTGAATGTTGGGGTTATTGTGGCAGTTTCTTAAAATAAAACAACAATGAAGTTTGCCTCATTGATGACTCTTCCTTACTTCAACCGTTTCTCTGTAGCATGCAGTGCTGTTTTATAGCATTTTACCTACAGTAGAACTTATTTGGAAATTGGAGTCAATCCTCTCAAACCTTGTCACTGCTTTATCAACTAAGTTTATGTAATATTCTAAAGCCTTTGTTCTTATTTCAACAATCTTTGCAGTTTCTTAGCCAGAAGCAGATTCCATCTCTGGAAAGCACTTTCTTTGCTCATCCAGAAGAAGCAACTCCTTGTCCCTTAAAGGTTTATCATGATATTGCAACAATTCAGTCACATCTTCAGGCTCCACTTCTAACTCTAGTTCTCTTACTATGTCCGCCACACCTCCCGTTCCTTCCTCCAATGAAATCTTGAACCCCTCCAGTCATCCATGCGGGTTGGAATCAACTTCTTTCAGACTCCAAAAATACTGATGTTTTGACCTTTTCCCATGAATCGTGAATGTTCTTAATGGCATCTAGAATGGTGAATCCTTTCCAGAATGTTTTCAATTGACTGTGCCTGAGTCCATCAGAGGAACCACTATCTATGGTAGCTTTAGCCTTATGAAATGTATTTCTTGAATAATAAGATTTGAAAGTCAAAAGGACTTCTTGACCCATGGGCTGCAGAATGGATGTTGTATTAGCAGGCGTGAAGACAACATGAATATTGTTGCATATCTACATCAGAGCTCTTGGGTGACAGGCGCATTGTCAATGAACAGTTAGTTTGAAAGAGGTGGTTTTTTTTGAGCAGTAGGTCTCAACAGTGGGCTGAAAATATTCAGTAAGTCGTGTTGTAGACAGTCCAGGATTTATTGTTCCATTTATGGAGTGCAAGCAGAGTAGATTTAGCATAATTCTTAAGGCCGTAGGATTTTCAGAATGATAAACTAGCATTGGTTTCAACTTAAAGTCACCAGCTTCATTAGCTCCTAACAAGAGAGTCAGCCTGTCCTTTGAAGCTTTGAGGCTTGGCCTTGACTTCTCCTCTCTGCCGTGGAAGTCCTAGATGGTGTCTCCTTCCAATAGAAGGCTGTCTTGTCTACATTGAAAATCTGTTTAATTTAGCCACCTTTATTAATTATTTTAGCTAGATCCTCTGGATAACTTGCTGTAGCTTCTGCTTTAGCAATTGCTGCTTCACCTAACATTTTTATGTTATGGAGACGGTTTCTTTCTTTAAACCTCATGAACCAACCTCTGCTGGCTTCAGACATTTCTTCTGCAGCTTCCTCACCTCTCTCAGCCTTCATGGAATTGAAGAGAGTTAGGACCTTGCTCTGGACTAGGCTTTGGCTTAAGGGAATGTTGTGGCTGGTTTGATCTTCTGTCCAGACTGCGAAAACTTTCTCCACATCAGCAGTAAGGCTGTTTTGCTTTTCTATCATTTGTGTGTTCACTGGAGTAGCACTTTTAATTTCCTTCAAGAACTTTTCCTTTGCATTCAAGCCTTGACTAACTGGCTCAAGATGCCAGCTTTTCGCCTGTCTTGGCTTTCGACATGCTTTCTCACTAAGCTTAATCATTACTAACTTTTGGTTTAAAATGAGAGACATGTGACTCTTCCTTTTACTTGAACACTTAGATGCCATTATAGGCTTATTAATTGACCTAATTTCAATATTGTATCTCGGGGAATAGGGAGACCCAAGGAAGGGAGAGAGGCAGGGAAATGGCCAGCCAGTGGAGTAGTCAGAACACATACAACATTTATTGATTAAGTTCATCATCTTGTATGGGCATGGTTCATGGCACCCCCAAGCAATTATATAGTAACATCAGAAGTCATTGACCAAAGATTGCCATGACAAATATTGATATAATAATAATGAAAAAGTTAGAAACGTTGCAAAAATTAGCAAAATGTAACACAGAGACACCAAGTAAGCAAATGATGTTGGAAAATGATACCAACAGACTTGCTCTATGCAGGATTGCCCCAAACCTTTAATTTGTAAAAAACGCAGTATCTGCAAACCACAATAAAACAAAGCATAATAAAATGAGGTATATCTGTATAGATATTTGTTGCTTTCTGGTACATTATGTCACTCAACTTAAAATTCATGGTGTTTCAGACAGTGTTACTTTTGTAGGTGAATTTACAAGTCACCATTTCAGATAGTTTTTTCTCAAAATTGGGACTAGAGAACATTCTGGAACTTGAATTTTTAACAGATATGAGCTTCTGGTATAACAAAACATCAATAATATGTAAAAATGGAACCTAAAGCTCAACATAAATGAAAAATGCACATAATAAACATATTGTATATCTGTCTGTGTTATATGATAAATGAAATTGATCCAATAATTTATTTAAGTGAATATGAAACTCCTTCCTCCATATTCAGATTCGGCACCTTGACAGAGATTCTGGGGAGAAGGCACGAGGTATAATTGGCATACTTAGAATTTGTTCAAGGAGATGTGCCCTGATCACAACCAGTGCTGGTCTTTTTCTTTGTTAATTTGGTGGAATGTTTGCTGCATCACTTTGCCCTTGGGTATTACACTGGCTTTTCTCTGCCATCAACATTCCTTATAAAGAGAGAAGTAGGCTATTGTTATAATGATGTGCTCTGGGTGTGGCCACTCTAGTTCATTAGACTCCTGGGATTTGTTTTACAAGAAAATGTAAATGTTACATCCAAACCCAATGTAGACCTTTAGCCTGTTTCTAGGCTGTGCTAATTGTGGCTGTATTCTTCACCATGCTGATAAACTTTAGGTGTTACAGCAGTTCCCACCTGACTTTCTGGGAACCATGTTTTCTTCTGCCCTTAAAAACTCTTCAACTCCATGTCTTTGTGTAGGGGCTGGGCTTCTATTTGAGCATCTATACTCGGTAGGCTTCTTCCCTTCACAATGAGGTTTAGTATTGTACTACATTTATGGACTGTTAGAGCAGTACATTTAACTGTGATACAAGTTAGCTATTCTTGTTAGAGACCATATTTTGAAGTTAGTGAACATCAATATCTAGAGAAAGCTCCATTGATAGATACAATTCTTGTATCCATGAACATTTATTGCATACCTATTTCATATGCAGTGAATCCCCAAGTACTATTCTGAGCATTGGAAGCCCCAAATGGAACGAATTAGGCAAAATCTCTGGCTTCACGGAGCTGACATTCTACCAGAAACACAGTTTTTATACAGACGCAGTATACATAGTGGGTAAGAGCTTGGACTCTGAAGTTATACCTGGATTCAAATTCTATCATGAGCACATTTCAGATTTGTGATCTTGGGCCTCTTATTTCATTTATAAGACAGGTTAACAATCCTTTATCTGATACTCTTGGGGACAGATACGTTTCAGAATTCAGAACTATTGGATTTTTGGAAAGTAATATGGTACATATCTATTCAATCCATAATAACCTCAGCAGGTCTGCAGCAGGACCCTATACTTTTTGCAAAGAAACATACTGATTCTCACTTTGAGTGAACTAAATGAAAACTGTCAATAACCTTACCTCAGTTCAGGTCAATGTTTGACACCGAAAGGACTTATGTGTCAGATTTATGAAATAACAACAACAACAGAAGTAAGTTTTGATTTTTACTGTTTTTCGATTTCAGAATTGTAGCTAAGAGTTTATGGATCTATAGTACCTACTTCCCAGCATTGCTATAAGAACTGAAGAAGACAATTCATGTCTTCTCAGCACAGGTTCTAGCATGTGGTGAGTGCATATCTATTATTATTATTATTTTTTGCGGTACGCGGGCCTCTCACTGTTGTGGCCTTACCTGTTGCCGGAGCACAGGCTCCGGACGCCCAGGCTCAGCGGCCATGGTTCACGGGCCCAGCCGCTCCGCGGCATGTGGAATCTTCCCGGACTGGGGCACGAACCCGTGTCCCCTGCATCGGCAGGCGGACTCTCAACCACTGTGCCACCAGGGAAGCCCACATATCTATTATTAATATCAGCATTGGTCTGGCTGTTTCTTTAACAAGTAAAAAATTATTATTGACTCAGCTATTTCAGCAGAAAATCCTATACTTGAACTTCTTCCATTTGACACCACACCTCACCTCAAATTACCATTACAAAATGGACCTTGAGGATTTTTTCTGTGGAAACATTATGAAATAGAGGCTTGTGAAACTTGCTGCACTTTTTACTTGTTCTTGGTATTGTTTTTAATCCCACAACAATTCCCCCTTTATTTGAAGTTTTATACATTTGCTGAAAAATTTTTTCACCTGTTATGTCGTAAGGATTTTCGTATAGTGTTTCAGAATGTTGTGAAGCATTTTATGTATAATAAATTTTCACATTGTGTATCTATGGTATGTGTATTTTCTTTGCTTCCTCCAAATTTTCAGATCCAAAACAAATTCAGTATCCATCATCTATTCACTAAAAAAAAATTATTTTCTATTTTCATTGCAAATATATGATATCCTATTTGTGTGTGTGTGTTTTAAATTGCCTCTGGTGAGGTAGCCTAGAAAAGTGACTATCATTATACTTTGATTCTTTCGAGAATATGTTAGAAGTTTTACTTGCAGTTCAATATTGAAATAAGAACCATTTCTAAATTGAAGACTAAACTATGTGCCAACTGATTTATTGTATATTTGAGAAGAGTATTTGTGTTTCATCATAAAATTATGTCTTAATAAGTTTCTTTTCTGAATCTTCTAATCCTGGAAGTGTAGAAGCAAAGGAAAGGAAAGAGAACATCAGTATTTTGCCCTAGATAATATTTTCTATAATGTTGATCTATCATTTTTATATTTCTACCTCTTACTTAACCTCAAAGATTATCTTTTATCATCTAAAGGAATTTTAAACTTAGAAATAAATTATTTTATATGAGTTATTCACTCATATATGAGTGAATAAAATAAATTATTTTATATGAGTTATATGAGTGAATAATGAGTGAATATTTTATATGAGTTATATGAGTGAATATTTTATATGAGTTATATGAGTGAATATTTTATATGAGTTATATGAGTGAATAAAATAAATTATTTTATATGAGTTATTCACTCAATAACTCATATTGAGTTATTCAATCTTATTCTTCTCTACTTTCACGTTAATTTATTACACTTAAACCTCATTAACTGAAAATTTGTAATAACAATACTATTCATTTCTGCCATACTATTTAGCATTATTATTAGCCCATCCACACACCCTGTTGCACTTTACAAGGCAGAAACACTGATTTGTTTATAGGTCACCAGACACACCCTAGCATTTCAGACTTTTATCTCTGCACTTGTGTTCCCTTTGCCTGTAATAAATATCCTTCTCTCCTTTGTTCACTGGAGCAAATCCTATGTGACCTTCACAACCCAAATTGAAGGTCATTACTTTCAAAAATTTTTCTTGACAGTCATAGGGACCATTTCTTTGTTTTATTTTTGATGCTCTTCTGTATTTTTTCTTTATCTTGTGCACGTGTTTTTTTTTACATTTATTACATTATACATTACTACATTTTTATGAGTTTCTTGAGAGGAGGCATTTGGCTCATTCATCTCTGTACTCCTAATAAAGCATTCCCTATATTTTTGTTGTTTGTAAATGAGTTTAAAATAAATTGGACTGAAATTAAACTATGTATGTTAGGCAAAGAATGATATAATTCATTGAAAGACTTAAAAGCTAGGCTGAGACTTGTTGATAAACCCAATGATGGAGTAGGTGGAAGAAGAATTCAAGAAGTTTAGATTTAGACCTTGAGTGTGAATATGCACTACAGAATCTCCAAGTCTGTAGTAAGATTATACACTAGTATAATATACACTACAGAGTAGTAAGAATATACACTACAGAATATCCAAGTCTGTAGTAAGATTATGGTTGTGTGTGTCACAGGAGAAAGATTAGACCTGAATATGAATCAAAAAGGAAGAAAAGGTGGCCAAAGTGATAAAACATCAAAAAATTTATAGAAACAAAATTACATCTTAAGGAAATCTGCTGTTTAAGGAGTTTACATACAGAAAGTGATTTTGTAGGATTCCAAAAGGATGGGATGAGAAATGCCAGCATGAAAAGTGGGAGAGATTATTGTCCTGGAAACTGAAAGGTGGAGAGAGTCTCAAAAAGAAGTAATTGTTAATGGTGTTAAATAAATGTATGTGGGAAACATTGTTGATATTAGTGATAGTAATTTCATTTCAGTAATGAATAAAGAAGCTTAGATTTTAGTGTTTTGAAGGATAAGTAAATTTTAAGAGAAAAGAGGTGGTACTTACAGATTGTGAAGAGGAGCGTTCCTTGTTGTAGTAGAGGAGGCTATGGGATTGTCAGAGGATTTTTTTTTTAATGTAGGAATAACCTAGGCATGTTAAGGTTAGGTAAAAAAACAGGTTATAGTAAGGTTGCAATAAAAAAAAAACCCAAAAACTAGAGAGAGAGATTGAAAATATATAACAAAATAAGAACCATAGATCATTTGTTAAGTAGAGTAGCTTTGCCCTGAGACTGGTGATATGTAAAAAAGGCTTTACATCATCAATAAGTAAATTTGTAGACTGAAGAATGTAAGTTGAGAAAGTTGCTGTATCATTCTCTCTTTTTTCTCAATGAAGTATAAAATAATGCTTCCATCTAAGACAGTAGCTAGTGGGAAGGTAAGGCTTTATTAGAATGATAAAAGTCAAGCAAATCTGCTTTGGGGCAAAAGAGGAAGCTGACTAGAATATATAGAAGGATTGTCAGGCAGTCCTGAATATTCAAAAATGAGGCTGGACACGTTGAAACTGTGGGGACACAAATCCACAAAGCTTTTGTGATCTTTCTCCAGGAGCCCTCAGCCTCCAGGGAAGGGAGGTAGATGATTATATTAATGCATGTTTGGGGTTTTTCAGAGTAACTATTACATAAGGAAAAGCAAAACAAAAAAAATTTTAAAAAAGAAGCAAGTAAGCTAACAAGTTGTTCAGATAATAATTGAAGGGATGAACACTAGGTTGAATCTGAGATAGAGACATAAAGCAAGAGGGGGTTGATGCCGAGTTCACCATGTGGCTGCTGGTTATCAGTGACAGTTATGAACTTTCTTGGGAGCTGGAACAACGGCAAACTTTGGACTGTGGACAGTTAGTCTAGAAAGCAACTTTTCCTTAGAGATACCTTGATGTCTCCAGGGTTCATCTGAGTTATACATTTTATAGTAAAGCGTGTACATTCTGCGTGGAGATTTCTTTTCAGATATAGTTTACTCTAGCATTAATTTTCAGTGTTAACAATTTGTAGGGTTAGATCCAAGACTGATATTTATATAGGAAAAATATCTCACTAATACTATATTTTACAATTAAAATTAAAACATGAATTTAAAACCTTAGAGATGGAGGGTAGTGCCATGGTGATGGTCTCAGCTTTCATTATTTCATAAAACAGCCTTTTTCATTCATGTTTGTATCCAAATATCCTAGACAAGAGGTTTGTAAGGATAGCTAGAGCATGCTTTTTACCCTGCCTTATTTTTTTATATGGAAAGAACAATATAAATTGAGTCATCCTTAACCCATAACATTGTCTTTCATAATGTCTTACAAATAAAAAGCAGTTTCTCACTTATAAACTTTTTCATCTATTTTATTTACATGTATCATTGCTAATATATCCTACCAGAAATAGTTGATATTAGCAGTAACTCACCTACTTACATCATTTTATTGTTAAAAAATTACTTTCATGTCAATTATCTCATGTATAGCAAATTGCATTAAATGCTATAGCAAAGATAGATCATTTTATTGCTTTAACAGGTAGCAAAAATATTTGTCAACTAGTTTGTTAATGCCCATGTGATAATTAATGAAATAAAAATTTCCATTTGATAAGTCAGAGAATACACAATGACTATGCTTCCATAAATACAAATTGCTTTTGAAAGGTATTACTTACACATTTAAATATTCTATGTATAGGTAACACAGAATATATGTCTTATGAAAATGATTTGAGAGTAACATATTCTGAAACATAATGCCAAAGACAATTCAATAGATTGTATTGAACAAATGGTTCTATTATCTTTTTTGTTTTTATTTATTGTATTTCATATTAACTACTGATAGAATTGAGTACTAACTAATAAATAATTGTAGTAGTTTGAAATATAGATAATAGGAATTTAAGTAGGGAAAATAAAGTACCTACTCTCAAGGAACTCACAACCTAGTAGGATATATAATTATAATAGAAAGTTAAAGTGCAATGATCATCACTTAGTCACTAATTGAACAAATGTTTTTTTCCAATACCAGGTATGTACTAAGCACTGAATATAATAGCATTCATCTGTTGTCCTGTTAAATGCTATTGTGGAGCTTATATTCTAGTATGAGGAGGTGGGTGTGAATCAAATAATTAACAAAAATATAAAATTGCACTGGTTATGTATGATCAGAAGGGGCAATACATGGAGCTACTATTTTGTATATAGAGAATCTAAGATAGTCTTGGTGGTCAGAGATGCTTCTTTTGAAGAAGCAATGACTGAGCTAAAATCTGAAGAATAAATGTAAGTGATAGCAATGAGCATGTTCCTAGGCCCTATGGCAAGAATGGGTTTGGTGAATGCAGTAAATTAAGGAAGGCCAGAATGGCTGTGGACTGAGTGAAATGGATAGAGATGGTATAAGATGATGTTGAGTGACAAGTGAAGAGCCGACTGTTAAAGACATTAGGTTTTTAAAGGGCACTGAAGGCAGGACAGGGATGGGGTGGAAGTAGCAGATTGTGGCAGATTCCTTTCCATTTCTACATGGTAATAATATTATTTCTAACTAAATGAAAATACAAGGACACATTTCCAGCTCCCCTCATATTTCAACAAAAAATTCTCCACTTACACTAGTACTTTTAACAACTGAATGGACTATCTTTTATACTCTTACAGATAAGCAAAGACTCAAAAGTTGCTTGTAAGGAGAGGAGCTAATAACTATTATTAAGTAGTTACTAGAAATAAAACAATGTAATGAATGAAAATAAAACCCAATCCCCATGACTATCTAAATTGTGTTTTAAATGGTAAAATTAAGTTTTAAGTTGCTATTAAACACTTTAATAAGGCAGTTAAATTTTCAGATGTGCTGCTTTTAGCAGAATCTTTGAGGTTATTTTAATAATTACAGGATTTTTTTTTTGGCTACCACGGAAAACAAGCATCTTATATCAAATAGTTTAAATATAATTTTCCATACAAAAGAAGTAAAGAAGATGATTTTTTCCACAGGAGTATGATTATTATGTTGACAACAGCAAATTCAACCAAGAAAATTCATTTTTGAAGGTGCTAAAGGTTGGCTGGTTTAGATATGGCAATTTATCACTGTATTATTTATAGTACTTAGGAACAGCTCACAGTACATTAATCAGGGATAATGTTTGCTTAATTAACAAGACTGCCAAAAAATGTCAAACACAAGCACAAAAACACAATTGAATAAATATATATACATATATTAGCTAAGGACTGATAATCACAAAATGAAAAACTTACATCCAAATCATTCACCTGCTTGAAATGTTATTCTTTCACTGTATAGTTTATAAATTAATACTTTCTTCCCAGGGTTAGAGAGTAGTGTTTAAGATACATCAGATAATCTATATTGTATGAAGTTTCAGTTTAGGCCAGCCCTCCTCTAGTACGTTTATAGCTTATTCTTTATAGGCAGTTGCCTAGTTTCCCACATGGACTGAGTAGACATAACTGGAGTTAGATTACCTCGTTTAAATTATGGCTCCATCATTTCTCAGCTGTGGGTCGTAAGGCAAAGTTAATCAACCTCTCTGTACCCCTGTTTCATAATTTATAAAAAGGGGTTCATAATGCCACCTAACTTATAGGGTGGGTATGAGAATTCATTTAATATATTTAAAGAGTATTGAGCAGTGTCTAACTACACAATAAATATTACCTAATATTTTAATTCGTATTATTATGATCAGTAGTGGTATACTCTACCTTCTCTAGCTTTCTTTAGTGCTATCCTCCTTAGCCTCTGAGACATGTCCCAATCCCATCAATTTTCTTTCTCTTTAGCGTCTCACTTCAACAACTACTGAGCAGCTGAGCAAGTGGTGTATGCATAGTACAAATGCAATAAATGCTTTATGATATAAACATACAGTTCAGCTTTCTATGGAACTTATACCTGATATATATCTTGCATATAGTTTCTTCATATATTTGATCAGTTTCATATGTCCAAAGTTTATGTTGGATTTTATGAAACTATAACTAATAATGAGACCCTGGAGTACTCACTAGCAGTCAGCATTGAGAATACTTAGAGTAGCACAAATTCCTAGGACTCGTATGTGTGGAGTGTGTGTGATACACAAAGAGCGAAAGTTAGTGTGATGACTGAAGAAGGAAAACTGAAGTCAGGGTGGACAAAAACGGAAGTCAGGGTAGACAATGCTGAGTGAAAACAGTGTGACATAATAGAATAACAGAGAACTGCAGATATCTAATAAACCTAGTGTGCCCATTTTAAATGAGAGCAGTAATCCAAGTGCTAATGCTGAAAGGCAGGATTACAATCATAGTGAAGCCTTCAGACATTTAGAAATAGTGGATGCAGAAGACAGTGTTTGTTAAGTGAGACCCCTTAGATACTCAGATGAGAGCAATAACATGGAAATATTTCAATACTTTTTGAAAAGGAAATACCACAGCAAAGAACAAGAACAGATGTATTTGCTTTGATTCTTGAATGGTACAACAGCCCAATATTCAGGGTTAAAAGACTTGATTATACATTATGTATAATCCACCTTATCTTTCCACCATGTCTTTTCAGTGATCTAGGCTCTTGTTTATGGACTCGAAGGGGCCCCTCTTATTTCCTCTCTTCTCTCCCTATATAATATGCTCAGAGGGCATAAAGTCACCTCCTAAGAAATCTTCTGAGATTAACTGACACGGAAAAAATATTTAGCCAGGAAGCTAACCAATGGCTCATGTATTTTAGAATGGAGGAGGGTGGATACAACCAACTGCTTGTGTTCCTGTCTGGATACAGGTTTTTGACCAATGGTATCTAAACTAACTGGATTTATATCATTTTCTTTCAGTCTCGCTTAGTAGGAGCTCATTCATATTGAATTGCTAATTAATGGACTTGATTCTAAATTCAATGTTTCATTTGTTTGCCCTCTCATTGGCTTGATGTCTTACTAACTTCCTGAACTGTGTTCTGACAGAAAATATCACAAGGATGCTCCAAATAACACCTACATTTTCATTCTTACATTAATCTTATTTTCTCTAATATCAATTCTGATTTCTTATTGTCTTCCAATTTATGGGACCATCTCATAGTATTTACACTGTATTATATTGATATATTATGTTCCCCGTGGCATATCCCAAATATATTTTGATGAATGAATGAAGAAATGAGTGGAGTGGGAGAAATGGCACTATAACATTGTAAAGAACAACATACATAGTTTTGTTGTATTATGGACTAAATCACAACCCATTTTGTTCTTAGAAAATATTTTTTTGTTGTTAAATGCTCTGTTTTCACAGTCCATCTCAAATAAATCAGACAATAGAAAGATAAACTAAGAAAAGCTGGCACAAGAATGGTCCTTAAATCCTCTGTCTTACCTTTCTTTATATAATTGCATTATGGAAAATTAAAGTTTTAAGAGAATGTAAGTAAAGAGACCATCACAGGGAGATTATTTTTTTAAAAGGTAATAAATAGTGCATTAGTATTTTTTTCCTCAGTTATCTCAGGTTCCATTTGATTGTTGACTTTAATTAACTGAATTAAATGAATGCTAAAATGAATTTTTAAAGTACAAAGTTTTACAGTAAATAATTTAGTTTTGCGTATTTTCTTATCTCAATGAATGTAACTTTCTTGTGTGTGTTTTCTACTCTGATAAATAGAAAATATTTTAAAGGCTTATCAAATATCAAGCCATTGTGAAGGAAACTGTCTGCTTGTGCTTCCTTGGAGATTAGGATTATTATTTTGTATTAAATATTTGATTAGTGCTAGTAAAAGAATATTTTTGAATAGCATTTTGATTGACATTTATTTTCCAAGTTTCCAAACAATTTACTGGAAGTGTTGCAATAAATTCATCTTAGTTCTTATTGTCTTGTCTTCTCTTCTTTCCCTTAACTTCTGACATTTCCCTTGATAATTTTGTTTATTACAGCTTCTAAATTTTTAACAATGGAAACAAAGGAGGAGAGCATAAGTATAATCAATTTATTTCTTTCTTTTGGACAATTGGTACATATATGTATATTTTCCCATGATATTAATGAAATATAGTACCTATAATAATTTTCTTTTTATTGAATATTTTTACTTTGGGTATTATATTACATGTTATCTTATTCGCTAATAAGAACAACTAAGTAAACTAGGTTAGTATTATTTACCACTTTTTTGTGGGAAAAACATGAATGTCAGAAATATTATGTGAAGCCAAGAGACATATTTTTTGGCTTTCACTGTTCCCTTTGCTCTGCTGCTTCTATGATGGTTAAAATAGTATTTTAATTTATCATCTCAGTAATTAACTTATCCCCTTTCTTATCAAGTGACTTACAAATATTAAATGAAGATTAAAAGAGAGAGGAAGCAAGGAAAAAAAAAATCAGTGGCTTCAAAAGTGGAACCTGATGAGACCAAAGTTTTATATCATATGTTTACTGCCAGTGGGTCATGGATTTAGCTATCAGTTTTTTAGCAGCCAAATTCAAAAGGGAAATGTAATAAGTTACACAATTCATGGTGCCGATAAGATAAAAACAACCAATTATCCTTTGAAATGAAAAATTGTGCATAGTAATAATATCAGACTAGAAATTTTCCAAGTGGAGTGGCTCTCCCAGACACTGTGTAATATAATAAAATTGTTCTTAACATTCTCCAGGAGATTCCACAGTGAATTTCATGTATGCTTTCTTGTATAACCTATGTTGGCATCATAGCAAAGTATAATTCAGTAAAAGCAATTTATGGAGAAGCTTGCAGAGTGAAATAGAGGGAATGCCTGGTTGGATCAAGGAGTATAGGTATATTTAGGACTTTGGGTAGCCTTCTTATTCCTCAAGCAATCTTCCCTCACTGCTAAAGTATCAGTAAACATAGGCTAACAATGCATTCAAGATTTTATTATCTCCCTTGTGTCTATAATGAACTTAGTCAGTTAAAATCAAATTCACAGGACTTAAAAGGCCGTCAAAATGGGGTAAGATAGGTTTGATATGTTTAATTGAAATTTGGAGAGCCTAGAAAGGACAAAGGCTTAATATGAAGGTATCCTAACTCCACCTGGATGCAAACCAAGTAAATAAAATCCGGATGGAATAATTTGATATTATTTAGTTTTCACGTATGTTATTATTTTAGGTTTAAATAAATATAATATCTTTTAGAAAAAGACTTCAGATTAAATAAAATGTACTCTAATGATAAAATTTTGTCTAATAAGGAAATAAATATAGTAAGACTATAGAGTCAGATAGGTTCCTCTGAAAATCAACTGTGTTTTCTACTGAATATTTTAGAAAATACTAGTATAGATGTAGAAGTTTAGCACCCTTAAATCTATTTAGTACTGTAGAATGCTCAGATATTTAGAAGTAGAAAATTATTTGCTATTGTTGATCATGTGGAGATGGAATTCACCAATTCAAATTTAGCATTCTTACTTTAATCCTGTAATGATTAACTAGACTATGAAAGGAGTTATTCATATCCAAGATTGTTAGATGTTTATCATAGAAGTCTATCTTCTATATTTTGCATTAAGGGATCCTATATCTCTCCCCTTTTTATATTCACTGAGCCCTGTGCAAGTTGATACCCCACCTGGACTTTTCCTACAAGGTTCTTTGGATCTTGGGCTACAGTCACCTTCATATGTTCATTTGTGACAGGGTTGAGGAGATCACTGGGACATTTTACAAATTTCCTTATGAAGTATGTAAATTGTTTTGACCTGAGTATAGCTTTGTGATCAACAGAATTCTTGACAGAAAAGAATAATAAGCCATAACTATGAAAAAGTAAACAGACAATCTGTATATCTTCTTTGGAGAAATGTCTATTTAGGTCTTCTGCCCATTTTTGGATTGGGTTGTTTGTTTTTCTGATATTGAGCTGCATTAGCTGCTTGTAAATTTTGGAGATTAATCCTTTGTCAGTTGCTTCATTTGCAAATATTTTCTCCCATTCTGAGGGTTGTCTTCTCGTCTTGTTTATGGTTTCTTTTGCTGTGCAAAAGCTTTTAAGTTTCCTGAGATCCCATTTGTTTATTTTTATTTCCATTTCTCTAGGAGGTGGGTCAAAAAGGATCTTGCTGTGATTTATGTCATAAAGTGTTCTGCCTATGTTTTCCTCTGCGAGTTTGATAGTGTCTGGCCTTACATTTAGGTCTTTAATCCATTTTGAGTTTATTTTTGTGTATGGTGTTAGGGAGTGTTCTAATTTCATTGTTTTACATGTAGCTGTCCAGTTTTCCCAGCACCACTTATTGAAGAGGCCCTCTTTTCTCCACTGTATATTCTTGCCTCCTTTATCAAAGATATGGTGAACATATGTGTGTGGGTTTATCTCTGGGCTTTCTATCCTGTTCTATTGATCTATATTTTTGTTCCAATACCATACAGATTGCCAACAAACACATGAAAAAATGCTCAACATCATTAATCATTAGAGAAATGCAGATCAAAACTACAGTGAGATATCATCTCACACCGGGCAGAATGGCCATCATCAAAAAATCTACAAACAATAAATGCTGGAGAGGGTGTGGAGAAAAGGGAACCCTCTTGCACTGTTGGTGGGAATGTAAATTGAAACAGCCACTATGGAGAACAGTATGGAGGTTCCTTAAAAAAACTAAAAATAGAACTACCATACGACCCAGCAGTCCCACTACTGGGCATATACCCTGAGAAAACCATAATTCAAAAATAGTCATGTACCACAATGTTCATTGCATCTCTATTTATAATAGCCCGTACATGGAAGCAACCTAAGTGTCCATCAACAGATGAATGGATAAAGAAGATGTGGCACATATATACAATAAAATATTACTCAGCCATAAAAAGAAACAAAATTGATTTATTTGTAGTGAGGTGGATGGACCTAGAATCTGTCATACAGATGAAGTAAGTCAGAAAGAGAAAAAACAAATACTGTAAGCTAACACATATATATGGAATCTAAAAAAAAACCCAATATGGTCATGAAGAACCTAGGGGCAAGATGGAATAAGACACAGACCTACTAGAGAATGGACTTGAGGATACGGGGAGGGGAAGGGTAAACTGGGAGAAAGTGAGAGAGTGGCATGGACATATATACACTACCAAACGTAAAATAGATAGCTAGTGGGAAGCAGCCGCATAGCACAGGAAGATCAGCTCAGTGCTTTGTGACCACCCAGAGGGGTGGGATAGGGAGGGTGGGAGGGAGGGATATGCAAGAGGGAAGAGATGTGGGGACATATGTATATGTATAACTGATTCACTTTTTTATAAAGCAGAAACTAACACACCATTGTAAAGCAATTATACTCCAATGAAGATGTTTAAAAAAAAAAAAGTAAACAGGATCGAACCTAGCTGAAAGCAGTACACATAAAGACCATGTCGAATATGTGAAGATAGATGTGTTTTGTACAGTGGATAACAAAAACGTGCTACACCTGTCATGAGATCTTGTGCGTCTAAATCAGAGCAGGTGTTAGTTCCCTTCTACTTCTTTTATTTCAGATTATACTTTATGAGAAATATTTGATAAACTGAAACCTGTATGGAGCAAAATAAACCAGAGAGTGAGTCTATGTGTATCCCAATGTATGAAGACTTGTTTAAGGTGCTAGGATGTTTGTCCTGGAGAATGAAAAATTTCGACTGTTTTCTCCAAATACTGGCAGAGCTCTCATGTAAAAGATGCTTTAACTCTTCCATGCCACTGCAGAGAAGACAACTAGGATTCACGGATGAAGTTGTAATGCTGGAGACTTGAACTTACTGTGAGGCATAACTCTGTATGATTGGTTCTAGAGTGAGCTGCCTCATGAAGCAGTGAGTTCTGCATCACTAGAAATATCTAGTCCTAGGATATATTTGTCCAGGATGTTTTTCATAGAGAGGTTATGTCAGAATAGCCTGCTGGACTGGATTATTTTCATCCTTGTGTTTCCTTTAGACCTTGTGATAGAATTTGTGTTGTATCTGACACTGTTTGGTATAGTTTTGGGGAACGTAGGAATCAGTGTGCCATGTGAGAAGATACTAAGATTCATATGGAACTGTACAGAGAAGTTTTTCTGACTAGTGAGGATTTGGGACTATCTTCCACGTCTTCATATGGAAAAGAACATTAACGTAATAGTGGATCTTGCTCTCTATGAAAGCATACCAAAAGTTGTACACATTGCGTTAAAGTCATAGTTGCCTTTAAACGAGTGATTCTTGCAGGACAAATAATAATAATAATAATAATGTCTATAAGTAACTATCAATATGTAAAAGTGCTTTTCTTTGGTAGGTGGACAACAAACTTTTAAATAAATAAATATGAAAATGCTAAATGTTGAGCTGACCTAAAATTCAGGGATGCATACATCAATGGATTAAAATTTCTCAGTATAGTGAAGATGTGGCAATTAAAAAAACATTTCTTGTAACGCCTCTTCTTTCAAGATGAAATTCTAACAAATTGATTTTACACGCTACAAAATGCAGTGCATATTTTTTGGGTATCTAATTTTACTTCATTTATGAAAAGTACTACTATTCAGTCTTTCCTGGATTTTTTTGGTGTTTGCTTTGTTTTCAATTTTTTGTTTGTTTAACTGATATTAATACCATTTGCTATTTCTAACTGAAGTGTACAAATAATCTTGAACAATTACAATCCAATGGAAGATTAATAAGGATAATACACTGCCTTACAACTGATTATAGAATCCCTCTATAGGCTGTATGTGTGTGTATGTACACACAAATATACATGTACACATATATGAAATAGACATATATATATATCCACATATATTTCTTATTCAAGCCAAAAGGTAGACAGTTTTCGAAATGCCTCATTTTTGGGGATAATTTCTTAAGGAACAATATATTAATTATATAAAAATAATAGATATTGGTCCCCCCAATAAAACATTTATTTAAAATCGTGCGTTTAATGTTTATCATATGAAATAATAGGTATTGCAAGCTTTATGGGCTAAACATAGTAATATAAAATAGAACAATTTTGGTTTAGCTCTAGCTTTGGCTGTAACAGTTTTTAATCAACACATCACTAAATTATGAATTCTTGAAAAGTGATTAAATATTGAAGGAAATATTCTAGTTTGTTTTATAAGTAACTGTCTATAATTGACGAAGATGCTTGTATTAAAATCATGTGGGCCTTACCCCTTTTAAAAAGAAATTTTACATTAAGAAGTAAGAGACTTTAAATTCATAATGTATAAAAGTATTGGTGCACTGATGCTGTACAACATTGACCGGTTACTAACCCATCATTGCTGAATTATTTGAAAAAAATGATGCAATAATCTCTTTCCAGGAATGCTTAATACATTGTTAATAAATGGTTGAATGGTCTGGAATGGAAATGTCTTTATATATCTGATACTTGATTATTCATGCTATCTTTCCTGTTTAACCCAAACATTTTACTAACAAAATCAACATGTAGAATGCGCTAGTCAGACATCAAAACAAACATAGTAACTTGCTCTTCCTCTTCTGCATACTGCATCTACATATCAACCTGTGGAACTTGAGACTCCATTAAATTGAATTACTTGGGCTCAAGGCAAACTGCCACCTTTAGGATAAAGAAAGCAAAATTGCTTAGATGTTTTTATTGTTCAATTAGAATGTCTTATACCTCATTGTTAATTTCAGTGCTTTGGATTCTTTGAACTCTCCTTACTAGTATCAGTTTTTCTTGAACCAAGTTAACATGCTGTTTTTGAAATTTATTTTTCTTACTGGAGATGTGCAACACCATTTAATGATTGCCTGAGTTATTTACAGGCCATTCACAACTTTTCATCTTTGGTATTGTCATTACATTTTATGTTAGAAATAACACAAAGTACCTACTGATAAATTTCATGGAGATGTCACTAATATTTTGGGTTTTTTTAAAATTTTAAAATTAGGATACAATTTATAGAAATTGACAAAATCAAATCAACTAGTCAGCTTGTGTGTATCTACCCTCTAAAGTCTAGGCCAACTATTTCACGTATTTGTGGCTTAACCTTAGAAAAAAAAGGCACAGTTTCAGAAGGTTATGCATTTATCATAAAACATCAGACCACCAGGAAGTTGGAGCCCAAATCCAAATGCAGTGATTGGTTATCACCTTATGGCATGCATTTCTGTGTTCCCATACTCGCTGACCTTTATCTTAATATCTGACACGCATTTTATTGGCATTTTCTTTGTTTTTACTTCATAGTATGTATTTGATAAGCCATCAAAAATCAATTTTAGCACTGTACTAGTAGGGTTCTAGTGTTACATAATTTTCATAAGTAAAGCAATCTAATATTTGTATTGGCATGTTACTTTTCTCTGTGTTTTTTTTTTTTTTACATCTTTATTGGAGTATAATTGCTTTACAAAGGTGTGTTAGTTTCTGCTTTATAACAAAGTGAATCAGTTATACATATACATATGTTCCCATATCTCTTCCCTCTTGCATATCCCTCCCTCCCACCCTCCCTATCCCACCCCTCTGGGTGGTCACAAAGCACTGAGCTGATCTCCCTGTGCTGTGCGGCTGCTTCCCACTAACTATCTATTTTACGTTTGGTAGTGTATATATGTCCATGCCACTCTCTCACTTTGTCACAGCTTACCCTTCCCCCTCCCTGTATCCTCAAGTCCATTCTCTAGTAGGTCTGTGTCTTTATTCTTATCTTACCCCTAGGTTCTTCATGACATTTATTTTTTCTTAAATTCCATATATATGTGTTAGCATATGGTATTTGTCTTTCTCTTTCTGACTTACTTCACTCTGTATGACAGACTCTAGGTCCAGCCACCTCATTACAAATAGCTCAATTTCGTTTCTTTTTTATGGCTGAATAATATTCCATTATATATATATGTGCCACATCTTCTTTATCCATTCATCCAATGATGGACACTTAGGTTGTTTCCATCTCTGGGCTATTGTAAATAGAGCTGCAATGAACATGTGGTACATGACTATTTTTGAATTATGGTTTTCTCAGGGTATATGCCCAGGAGTGGGATTGCTGGGTCGTATGGTAGTTCTATTTTTAGTTTTTTAAGGAACCTCCATACTGTTCTCCATAGTGGCTGTTTCAATTTACATTCCCACCAACAGTGCAAGAGGGTTCCCTTTTCTCCACACCCTCTCCAGCATTTATTGTTTGTAGATTTTTTGATGATGGCCATTCTGACCGGTGTGAGAAGATATCTCAGTGCAGTTTTGATTTGTATTTCTCTAATGATTAATGATGTTGAGCATTCTTTCAAGTGTTTGTTGGCAATCTGTATGGTACTGGCACAAAAATATAGATCAATGGAACAGGATAGAAAGCCCAGAGATAAACCCACTCTGTGTTTTTTAATATGTATCTTTTAGCCATAGGCATATGTTCATGCTGATTGTTTCAGCTTTTCATTGGCTACTATGCTACCTATTTAACTAGTGCCTTCTTTTCATTGAAAAATCCCAGTGGTGATGGGGTATCATGGATATCTCTGCCTTTACCCTTAAAGTGCCATAAAAGCATATAACAGTAGAGGAAGACTACTTCTGTTAGAAGCTTCAGGGCTCTTGCCTGAATTTTCTTATTTGTTTGAAATCTTTATCAGCCATGAAGATATTGAGGGAGCATATATCAAACTTGCAAGTTAAAGCTGAGAGAGATAAAAAGGTGATATGCTGAGTGAAAGATTTGGGATACAAAAGGAGCAATGGGATAAATCTCACAACGGGAAGAAAGTCCAAAAGGGAGGGGATATATGTATATGTATGGCTGATTCATTTTGCTGTACAGTAGAAACTAACACAACATTGTAAAGCAACTATACTCCAATAAAAATTAATTTAAAAAAATGTAGCAGGTATAAATATAAGCACTATACTTGAATCCAATAAAACATGAAACAAGGACAGCAGTAAGGAAGAGCTGACTTAGGAACAAGCCATGCATCTAAGGGATTTTAATAGAGACTAGCCCTGCTGTGGTGTAAACTTAGTTTTAGATAGGCCGCATTAATATCCTACTTGATTTATTGAGTAGTCTTACCTTGGTTTGGGAATAATTCTGAATTTTTTCCCAATTAATATTTTCAGCCCTGATAATCATCTCCCATGTTTTAATGCCATTGGTATAAATTTTTAATTTTTTCTAATCCATTTTGTTACTGAAATTCAGTTAAATCTCTGATCTCAAATTTCATTTAAATTATATGTTCTTCCTTTTCCCCTGTGTGGCCTTAAATTGAAACAATGATAGCTTGGAGTGGAAAGGAGGTAGATCACAGGCTGCCTCTGAGATATATGTCCCCCTCTTCCTTTTGAAGGTATAACTACTCCAATGTGTTAGGTCAGAGAAGAGAGAGAAGAAAGCGCTCAGTGTATGTTTACTAAACAGTTGCTGCTCTTGTTCTTTCTTTGCTTTACTAACTTCTGTGTGACTCTAGCTTGGGCCTTAATGTGAATTCTTTGGCTGGACCCTACTGTAGAGTTCTCTGATACGGGAGATCCAATCTGAATCCAAGCTAGCCTTCACTAAAGCAAACTTATAGCTGTACCCTCAATATCTCCTTGGTTTGGGGGCCTTCTCATTTCTTATTTAGTGACTCTAGCGCAGCTCTGCTTAATGTGTTCACTTGACTCTTGGAAACTTACCTATAACAACTGTAACACCTTGCAAAGGTTAGTGGACCACATGGGTGAAATGCAGAGATTAGAAATCTCTTCATAAAGCAGAGGTTCTCAAATTTTGCCTGGTAACTTTTCTTTAATTTATTTTTTTTGAAATATAGTTGATTTACAGTGTTGTGTTAATTTCTGTTGTACACCAAAGTGATTCAGTTATATACATATTTACATTCTTTTTATATTCTTTTCCATTATGGTTTTTCCCAGGATATTGAATATAGTTAGTTCCCTGTGGTATGCAGTAGGACCTTGTTGCTTATCCATTCTATATGTAATATCAATAGTTTGCATCTACTAACCCCAAACTCCCACTCCATCCCTCCCTCCCCCTTGGCAAACACAAGTCTTTTCTCTATATCTGTGAGTCTGTTTCTGTTTTGTAGGTAAGTTTATTTGTGCCATATTTTAGATTCCACATATAAGTGATATCATATAGTATTTGTCTTTCTCTTTCTGACTTACTTCACTTAGTATGATAATCTCTAGTTGCATCCATGTTGCTGCTAATGGCATTGTTTTGTTCTTTTTTATGGCTGAGTAGTGTTCCGTTGTATGTATGTACCACATTTTCTTTATCCATTCATCTATCGATGAATTAGAACACACCCTCACACCATGCACAAAAATAAAGTCAAAATGGCTTAAAGACCTAAATATAAGACAAGACATCATAAAACTCCTAGAAGAGATCATAGGCAAAACATTCTCTGACATAAATCTTACCAATGTTTTCTTAGGTCAGTCTCCCAAGGCAATAGAAATAAAACCAAAAATAAACATATGGAATCTAGTCAAACTTACAAGCTTTTGACCAGCAAAGGAAACCATAAACAAACTGAAAAGACAACCTAAGAATGGCAGAAAATATTTGCAAACGATGCGACTGATGTGGTAACTTTTAAATTAATGCAGAGTCCTAGATTCATTCCCGTTCCATCCCTTTTTGGATTCTATTCAGCAGATCTGCTGTAAAGCTTGAGAATATTTTGTTGTTTGTTTATTTCTTTAAAGCACCTCAACTAGTCAGTAGGGCTGAGAAACACTAAATTAGATTATCAGACAGTACTTGCAGTCCTAAGATTTCATATATTATTTATTTTCCTTAAATGAAATACTTTTATAATAGTGGTATTATATTTAGTATTTAAAAACAGCCATAAATAAAAAGTTCAGATATTAATGCATTGAGTTTGCAAAAGTAACTTCATGTAAAATATATTGCAGTTCATATGTATGTAATGATATGTTGCATCAAGACCTCAAAAATAGATTTGCTTTGTTGATGTGGTTTCCTTCTGCCAGTGAAGTAAATGAAATAAAAGGTTAAGACCCCTTAGAGAAGAAAAAGAAAATAAAATTATCTTCAGAAATGTCTGTGATAGGGACTTCCCTGGTGGTTCAGTGGTTGAGAATCTGCCTTCCTGAGCAGGGGACACAGGTTCAATCCCTGGTCGGGGAACTAAGATCCCTCATGCCAGGGAGCAACTAAGCCTGCGTGCTGCAACTAAGACCCGATGCAGCCAAAAATAAATAAATAGAAATGTCTGTGGTAATACCTCCCTAGGCAAACTGTTGGCAGACCAGCTAAGGGCAGATTTGTACATCTGTGAGTGAAAATCACCTGAAGGGTGTCAAGTGCTGTTCTGAGTCACACTAGAGTCCCTTCATATTTATTTTCCAAACCAAGTAGTAGTTGCCATTTCCATCAGTCCACGCAGTCCTATTATTTCCCATCTTTGCTTTATAAATAAATAGGTGGTTCTCACAACACTTAACTTCTTGTTGAAAAATAATCAAATAATAATGCATTTCTCATATTTGGAACCTCATGGCAAAGTAAACTTACATGAAATGACCAGTCCACAGATGTGTTTGGATAAAGCTCCTCTGAGGAACAGCAATATTGATTTTAATTTTTAGTAAAATAATTTTAGTATTAATAAAATAATTTTAAAGTAGGTTTGCTTTACTATATCCTTACCAAATTATATACTGACCAGTTAGAAAAATGGTACATTAGTAATTAATTCACTATGAAGACCAACATCTAAAAAAATTTACACATATGGAAGAGAAACTTAAAAATGAGAAATTCCTAAAAGGAGTATATTTATTGAAATCAAATAAAAGTTGTAGTAAAAATTGTGTGAGGTATGGTTGAGTGCATACCAATGTAAACACACTTAAATATTTTATTAAAATATTTTATTGCCTTACAGTTTGAGTATGACATCAGTGAACATTTCTTATATCAAAATAATAAACAAAAATCATTTTCAGTCTCATTATTTAAGCTCAACTATTACATTCTGGAGGCTTAGCTTCCATTTCTCCATTCTATATTTATTTGCAAAGATTACTGCAGTCATAACGCTCACGTAATACATGATCCCTCTCTATCAATTGATGTTTTATTGTAACATTTTCCAAATAAACATAATTATAAATAATTGTGCAACATTTTATTAGATAACATGATTTAGTTGGTTATTTTTCCTACAATTATATATTATATATGGCTTACTCTCAGGTTTTACTATTATATATGGGACTGTTTCAGAGATCTGTATCCCTAGGATATTACCATATTTTGGAATATTTACTTAGGAAAGGTAACCAAAAGTGGGATTATTAGGTTGAAGAGGCTAGACGATTTTATGTTTCTTGTTTCATAATGAATTGCTTTATATAACTTACAGTGTTGCCAGAAAGATAGGCTAACACTCAGTTCAAAAACTTATTACTATTTGGTGCTCATTTTAATATTCTGGAAAATGATGCTTCATTGTTTCTCAAGTTTTTGTAAAAGGCAAGTTACTGGATTAGAGGAGATCAGTGTTGGAAATCTTTTTCATATGTGAAAAATCCGTTTGTTTTTCTCTTGTACAAAATATCTTTGGATGTGCTCTTCCTTTTTTAACAATAGGAACTTTAGTATTTTTTTCTGATCATTTATATATAGGCTCTTTATAAAATAACAACCTTTTATTTGTCATAACTGCAAAAATATTATTCCTATTTACTCTTATTTTTACTGATACATTAGACTTAAGATTTTACTTGTAGTATGATCTAATATTTCTATATTTTCTTGCTGGTATATATAACAAGACAAATTCATTGATATATCAGAACAGTCAGAAATCTGTAACTGTTTCATTAACTCTTTCCTACCATTACATTTAATTTTACAAGTCACAGCTTCAGAGTGCCAAAGGTTAGTGGAAGTAATTTAGTCAGTGAGAAAAGCTGTTCCTTGTGGGAAAGCACCTTTATCAAAGCATATGGATCAAAGCTGGCTTTGATTCTCAAAAAAAGCAATTAGATTAGAAGAAAATTAGGATCTTGGCTCACAGTATGAGCATGTGAAGCATAATTCATCTTGATTCAGAGTTTTTAATCTTCCATCACTGGGTATCAAATATGTCACATAAGAAAAATAATTTCAGCTTTGTTTTCAACTTTGCTGTTTTATCAGTGTTCCTTAGAAACGAAAATTAAGTTCTCATGTTGGGAAAATAGTTTTAGAATCGTTAAACACACATACACACACACACATCAGACTTCATCAATCATAAGGTTCTATTCTAATAATGTCATATATTTTGATCTTCTGCTCTGCCTATCTTGGTGCCTGATGTGCAGAATTTAAAATTGTAGAATGTGAATGGTTGGATTTCCTGCAATAGAATGTGAGAAGTTATTAAGTATGTCCTCATAATACCTTTAGGACTGCAAAAAGGATTGCTTAGGAGTTGAAAAAGAAATAGAAAGAAAATGATACGCCCTCGGAAGAACAGGCGAACACAACTCAGTGAGCAGTGAAAATCAATGAAGGCAAAAAATGGTCCATTTTCACCTCGTTCATTTTCAGGGACAGACAAGTTTTACTTCATTGATTTTCAGTGCTCATTGAGTTGTGTTCGCCTGTTCTTTAGTTGTGCTCCATTCTCCATTTTTTTCAGCTTCACTTTTGTGTTTTATTTTAAACTGTGATTGTTCTGAGATAGGCTTTGATGGCAGAGTTTTAGCTCAGTGAAACCATTTTTGCTTACTTGATTTTCTTTAGATATTATCATTACTTTTTAATATTTTCTTAGTGGTATTTTTCTGAAGAATCTCCTGTAAATATTTATTTTCTCTATTTTGATCTGTCCATCAGGTTTTATGGGTGAAAACCTTTCCTATAAAATTGAAAGTAAAAATGAAATTATTTTAATTTATTAATGTAATAACCATTCAAATGAGGAATCTGTTTCTGTTCAATCCACACATAAAAAACCTATTACAAGCATATGTTCAGCACCATATATACAACGTAATTTTGTAATTGCCAGATACTGTATTTCGTATAGGTTCAGTTCAAGGAATTCTGAAGTTGTAAGTTCTGGTTTTTGAGAATTAGAGAGATGGATTTGAACTGGAGTGACTGACATGACTTTGAAGCTCACAAAGAAAATGTATAATGGTCCAGATCACAGCACCCCCAGCTAATTAGCAAATAGCGTTTGAGTCAGATTTATGAATTCTGGGTGTGTCATAAAAGCAGGTTTTTCTAAGTATTAGTGATATTCATTATGTCATCAAAATTTGTCTAGGTTCACTCTGGATTTAGGAGGGATTCATCTAGAGGTTTGAAGGCAGGGAAAAGTGGAAGCCAATATTTTGAAATATAAAACTGAGTAAAATAGGCATTTACAGTTTTTTAGAGTATATAAATCATTTACTACATATAGACACATACAGGCAATAGAGTTGTAATAATGTGCAGTCACTTCCTGATTTTTTATGGATGTACTCAAGGTAGAAATAATGAAATATGTTAAAATATAGAATTTGATAAATACATAATAAAACTAGAGGCAAATCATGCCCATGTTATGAAGAGAGTAAAGCCATTTCAGCAAATATTTGAATGACTGCTTTACACAGGAGTTCAACTTTGATCTCAGGCTTAAATGATGACTTTTATTGGCAATCTGGAACATTCCAGGCTGAGAAAAGACTGAGAGTTAATTCATAGACTCTAGGGTATTGAAGAGTATTTTCTCAGAATAATCCTATTTGGCCCAAATGTAAGAATAGCCCAAATGTAAGAATTTAATTTAAAGTGAACCTGGAAAATTAGGCTTTGGAAGGTCCTAGAAAGATGAGTTGGAGGTGTTTGGACATGAATGTAACCAGAGATGAAGCACTAAGGCAAAGCTAGGATTAGGCTATCTCATATTCTGCTTTCTCAGTTGTAACCATGTTGTTCTATAAATGTGAGATGTCTGCTAGTCGTGATTGAATTTCTTTATATTCATTCATTCAGTCCGCATTCAATTCATTATCCATTCATAACAGTTATAAGATATAAGGACCCAGTAGTACAAAAGACAGGTCCAGTCTTCTCTCATGGAACTTATACTAGTAGAAAGCTACTTTTATATCCTTGGCTACCAAACATAAATACCCTAAAAGTGAAAGTTTTAATAGAAACAATAATGATTATTCCACATAATTGTCCTTTATAGCACATCTGGAAATGCTCTCTGTTACTAGTATCAAGAGTGTCTTACTATCATGCTTTGGTTAGCAAATTTAGCAAGAATAAATTAACCATTATGTCTTCAGGCTGTTAATGCAAGCTTTACTGAAGTGTTCTATGTGATCTTAAGCATAAAAATGAGAGTAATATACATAAATAGAATGTGTGAGAAATATATATGTGAAGTACTTAATCATACCATGTTTTGTGAGTTGTTACCTACCCATTCATGAGCAGTTCACAGAGCTGTATATATAAATTTCTATTCATATGTTTCTCTATATATTTATCTGCTTATGAATATGTGGTATATGTGAGTATACATATGCATGTATATTAGATATTGTTCTCTGAAAAGCAAATTCCATGTTCTCATTAGTTATTCAAGAGATTTATTCGGGAAATGCCTGTGAGGAAGGAGGGAAAGAATCCAAAAGAGGCAGGGAGAACCATCAGATAGTGATGCAGGTGTCATCCCTGGGAAGGAAGAAGGGAAGGATGGAGAGAAGGAAGAAAGGTTGGATTGGCAGAGTCTTGGATGTAGCAGAGTTTGTAGAAAATTTCAGCGAGGCCAGTGGGGAGTCCTTGTACCAAAGTTGCCTGTCAGAAGGGGTCTTGCATCTTTCAAGAATGGGCCTGCCTTAGTTATCCTATCCTGCTCAGTCATTAGCTGAGAATAGTCCATGAGTAACATGGCCTCAGCAAAAATGCAGTGGTGGATTCTAGAACACTGAAGTTGGGGCTGTTGGTTAATTATGGTCCCAACAGCAGGAGATTTAAGAGGTGCATTTTCATGGATGCCACAAAATACATACATATAAACATACTTGTATATATATATATGTGTATATATAAATGTTTTAAAACATGCGTATTTATTGCCTCAGAATGAATTATTAATGACTATTTTAAAACATCTTCATTGTTAGTTCATGGAATTATATTGTTAAGATACCTTTTTATCAATATATTTTGTTTGTTGCACTTATGTGTTAAAATTTCCACATAACATTACTTCCTATATCAAAGGATATAAAGACACACGTAACTACCAAATGGGTTCGTTGTTGGAGACAATTACCTAGTCTTTGTGAATGACCTTTAGCACACAGAAATGAAATATTACAGCTTATTGTTTAACTTTCTTCTCAAATTTTAATTCATCTTTTATAAATAGAAAATATTTAAGCTATGTATAGGATCCTTTTTTTTAATGATCCATAACTTTGGAAAGCTAAATTATATTGCCCTTACAAAAATTAAGACCACTGACTGTTTCTTGCTTAATGAAATCAAAATAATGATTATGGCCCAGAGGTAACATTACAAAACTGAATATAATTGCCAATATATATGCATTAAGCCACAGGATGCCCACTTTGGCCACAGCCAAAACATAATTAGATTTCTCAGAAATACCTCCTAGTGTTTAAGAAAAACAGTACTATATCACGATGGTACACAGGCATGTAAATGGTGTGACTTTTTTGAGATATATAAATGATAACAAATTATGTATTGTTTGGCCTTGCAGTATTAATGAAATTAGAGTGACTTAGACAAGTCATAAAAAACGTTTTTTCATACATTAAAGCTATACAAAATAATTCATTTGTATCTTTTTCCACTTGGTGGTCATCTGACTTCCTAATTCTGTTATTCATTATTTGGTACAGAGAGGAGTATGAAGAAGAGCATGTGGAAGTGGGCATTAAGCACAATAACAAATTTGGTCAGAATGTTGTATGTTTCTTGATATAAATTTTTTAAAACATTAAGAACCTAACTATTGATTCTTCACAGAAATGCAGTAAAGTGAAGCATAGCATAGTTAAAAATCTATTATGTTTATCCCTGAAAAGTGTTATGTGAGTTTTATGTATATACAAATGCTATAGTCTCATATAGCATGGGGAAAATTCACATCAAATCTGCACTTCTACATTGTCTCTGGATCACTTTTCAATTATTCACAATTTTTGCGTTACCCAAAAACTTACAAAACAGTACTATAGTATTAAAAAGAAACCCTTTTCTAAAAAATTGACTTTTAATGTCTTTTAATATATTTATCCTAAATGTTTGAGATTCTACTGTACTTCTAGCCATCAGTATTTTACAACTTCATGATTAAGGAATGAAAATTAGTGCTGCTTTTTATGGTACTACTTTAAATATCTATTAATTAAAACAATTTTAAGGGAAATTATTTCTCAGTTATACTCAATTGAACAATTAGAAAAAGCCTAATAAAGCTCATTTCTTTGAAGGGCACTGGAATTTATATGAAGGAAAAAATAATGCCTCATTTAAAAAATTTGGAGTAATATTTTAATTCATTTATCCAACAAGGATTCATTGAGTTTTACAGGCAAAATACTTCTCATCTACTAAGTGTTAGGTGAACAATAGAACCACTTTCCTGCTCTTACGAAACTTGTAGTCCAGTATTCTAGTCATCAAAAAGCTTATTTTCTAATGTTCTTAAATTCCTCAAGAATTCTGTACACAGAATTGATTATTTGACTGCAACTGGGAAGCATGTAGGAAGGAAAAGTACAGGACGTCAGGAAAGCATATATAATTCAGAAACTAGACCTAGTGTTGAGCCAGGGGAGGTATCCTGTTTTTTCTTTTATTTCTGTATCTTTATTTTTAAATTTTTTAAATAGATCTTTATTGGAGTATAATTGCTTCACAATACTGTGTTAGTTTCTGTTGTACAACAAAGTGACTATGGAAAACAGTATGGAGGTTCCTTAAAAAACTAAAAATAGAACTGCCGTATGACCCAGGGGAGGTATTCTTGAGGGAGTGGTATTGGAGCAGAAATCTGGAGAATGAGACAGCAGAAAGGGAAGCAGTGCCTTCCAATGAGAGGGACGAGAAAAATGTAAGAACACCCTTGAGGAAATGGAAGAGGCCACTGTGACTGGGGCTCTGAGAGCTAGAACTAGTGACATGGGAAGTGAGGCTGGAGAGAGGGGTAGAGGATCTCTAAATGTGTCCTAATGTAACTAATTTAGAGTAATCTTCAGGTGAATGTCATTATACTTGGGGACCATAATAAACTTTAGGTCACTTTTTGATACCAGAAGGTAATAGTCAATTATATTCTCTTATTTTGCCTGTGATCTTTTGATTAAATCACAGAGATTTTTCTTTTTAACAAAAGACAAATTGCTGCCACCTCATGCATTTAAAAAAATTCTTAGTGAGCAATTTTTGTAAAGATTGTATCCTTTTTGTAGGTCGCTTATCTTATTTATTTGGAAATGAGTTACATCAGTTGGTAGATGATACATCAGAATTTTAGAACTTTCTCCCATCTTTCCAAGTTCCTAAATTATATTGCAATGAAAAGTTTTCTTTCTAAAAGTACTAAAGGTATTTCTCAATAGAAGCAATAAAATGAACTTTTTTGGCAGGTTTCCCAGAAAAAAAATCATCCCTCTAGCAATTTTGGAAATGAGTAGGGAAAAATGATAAATAATCTAAAATAAACTCACATTAGAGGCTTATATGGAATATTATACAGTGTGTATTTGGAAACACATTTTCTTCCATTTTACCTTTAGGGTTTTTTGGTTCTTTAAGAATGGGAAAATTCATTCCCATGAGAAATTCAGCATTAACATCCATTTCTACACTGAAAAAACTTGAGAAGTCATATATATCATTTTGAAATCTGTTTTAAAAGTAAGACCTAATAAGTGGGAGGATAGTAGAGTTTGATTAGATCTTTTTTCTTTCCACTAAATTCAAAATTACAATATTGATGTCCGCTGAATAAATTAGGTAGGGTAGAGGATGCAACTCAGAGGAAAAAGAGACCTCCAAAAGTCACCTTACATTAATGAAAAAGAAAAGGTGTGTGTGAGATGTGGCTCTAAAGCGAAGTATCTAATTTGTGGGTCACTTTTGGGATCTATGTCATGTACTAGCAGTTATACCTTATGTGTGGAATAACAATTTGTAAATTACATCAATATGTAAAATACTGTACAGTAATAGGGAATACAGTTTCCATTTCTCAATACCTCTGCCCTGGCTTGTTATGATAACTCCCTAAGTAGTCATCCAATTTCTTGTGTCTCCATATTATCTAAATTAGACACACATATATTATTCTTTTAAAATCACAGTTATGTTAGACAAGATTTGTGCCCCAAATCCTTTAATAATTCTCTTCTACTTTATATGGTAGGTATTAATACATCCTCCTGTCTTCAACCTTTTTTTCTATGCTTATTTTCCATACTCCCTGTAACTAGCATGAACCTCCTACTACAGTGTGTATATATTCCGTGTTTTCTTACCTTCAGGCTTTTGATTGTATTATTCTTCCTGCTTGTTATTTTCTCTTCCCTCTGTTTACTTCCTCTGTCACCTCAGTTTATGACTATTCTTTAAAGCCAAGTTCAAATACCTTAAACTCCATGAGCCTTTCCCTTATCTTTATGGAAAGTAATTGTCTTTTTTCTCATCAAAGAATTCTCTCTGATACATTAACTATACTTCTCTTATAGCACTTATCACATTTTATATTACATTATTTATGTTGGCTAGATTATAAGGATCTTGAAGGTGAGGATTATATCTGAGTCATTTAGCTCAATGCCTTGCATAGTACATATACGTAGAATGAATGAATAAATATAAATGTAAAAATATATTACTTTTATATATGCATCAAGAAAATGCAGGCTTTATCCATATACACAAGTCAGGTTGAGTATTTATCTGACATGAAGAAGGAATATCTCAGTAGTATTAACTTGCTTATTCATTCATTAATTTTTTTTTTTCCACGATCACTTGTTGAGCATCAGCTTTGCGCTAGGAACATTATATGAGTAGTTTGTGAATTCAAGATTGACATGAAACTTTAGCTGAGTCTTTCAAGAAATATGGCATTTGCTTTCAAGAGAGAAGGCATTAAAAGCATAAGCAGAAAGCATAAAAGATAGTATAGGCAAAATTTAATTGTGATGAGCCTTTATCCAGTCTGTATATAGGAGTTTGTGTTGAACTCTTGCCCCTTCACCGTTAAAGAAATTTGTCTACTATGAATTTTCATTGCTATGAAATGAAAATAATAATTTCTGCCATTGTAATATTGTTTTTGCAAATAATTTCAGCACCTAGAATAAATGAGGCTATTTTTCAGTATGAGGTGATGACATAAAAGAAAGTGATGAAATAAGTCATGAACTGCATAGTTAGAAGAGCCTGAAGGACTTTTCTTTCAACACAATTGGCATATTTGAGCTATGTATGCTAAGAAGTTCTGGCTGAAAAACAGTCATGTTTTTTCGTATTAGCATGAGAGTGAAATCTTTGAACCTTTAATTTTTTTCATTTTATTCCCAAAATAAACACTTAGGGAAGTGAAGTTTTGCAAAACTCTTAGTGTCTATGATATACATAGTGACAATAGGATGAAACTGTGAATCAGATGACTCAATTTCTAGTCCTGGGTCAGCCATTGAATTAAATTTGTGATTTTGATCAATCCATCTACCTGATTTCTACCTGAAAAACCTTTATAACAAAGTTTTGGGGTTAATCTTTAATAGTAATTTTTAAACTGCTGTGAGGAGTCCCCGTGGTTCACACAATCCCTTTAGGAGCCGCTTGCCAAGAAGAAGAGGCCTAGTGTGCCAGGCACCACCACTTTTAGTATTTGTTTTTGTCTTCTGTTTTCACTATGTATTATAATTCTCTTTACAATACATTCTGTGGCAGAAACAAAAACAACAACATAAAAATTAAAAATTCCCTGCCTTGGATCATTTCTAGATACCATACATCAATAATCTTCATTTTTACCTCTCTATGGAGCATGGATATTGGCAGGTAAATATAATTATCACTTTGTTCATTTTATTCACTCATCAAACATTTATTTCTCTGAGAAGTTGTGGAAAGGTCTGTGTCCAGCATTGTGGAAATTCAAAGGCCACACCTTTCAAAATCTATTGGGGAAGATAGACACATAAATATCTAAGGGAAAAAAATCCTTAGGTAAGTGTTGTGCCAGAAGTATGAATAAAGTGCCTTGAATAAAAGCTGAAACTATATGCTTCATGCACCTGGCAGGTAAAGAATCCATAATAGCTGACTGTTGCAAGTATGTTTTAATCCTAGTGATTTCAGGTTCTGTTCTGGAACTGAAGCACTTTTTATTTCAGGACCATTGATTTTAAAGCAGATGCCTGAAGACATGTTATCTTTGAAAACACTTTTTATTTTAAAATCATCCTCACCTATTCATGCATTACTTATTTTAATACAAAGTGCCATTTTTTAACCTTGGCAAAAAAAGATTTAAAACATTCTACTTAAAGTCCATAGGTTATAAGAAGCTTGGAGATCATTGTGAGGGAAGAATAAAAATGGAAATGTTCATAATTGTTATAAATAATTCAGTATATAAATATGTATGTCAAAGTCCAAGTGAAATATCTATTAAATGTATTATAGATTGGAATAACTTAATTAGTATAGTGCCATATGGTAATGTTTAAACATCCCTATACACTGCTTATAATCTATCTTCAGTATTTACCTGAATAACCTCAAAGCGAAAAGTACTACTGCGTGAAAAAGGAAATATAAATACCCATTATTCAGCTTTCCAGAATCTTAGGTTTGGGCAGGTTACCCATGTCTCTTTTGCCCTCTGTTCTTTTCTTCTCTAAATTTTGAGCTTTAGTCTACCAAAAATGTGACCACACACCTTGCCTTCCACAAATTTTATTTGGTAGTAATTGAAATGTGCATTTGCTTGTGATGGTTAATTTTTTGTGTCAAAGTAATGAGGTTATGGTACTCAGGTATTTGGTCAAACGTTATTTTAGATATTTCCGTGAAGGCATTTTTAGATGAGATTAACATGTAAATCAGTAAATTTTGAGTAAAGCTAATTATCCTCCATAATGTGGGTGGGCCTCATCCTTCAATCAGTTGAAGGGCTTAATAGGAAAAGAATGACCTCCAAGGTAGAAGAGGGGATTCTGCTAGCAGATACCTTTAGGTTCAAATTGCAGGTGTTACTTTTGTTTCCAGCCTGCTAGCCTACGCTGCAGATTTTGGACTTGCTAAGCTTCTGCAAATGAGTGAGCCAATTTCTTAAATAAATCTCTCTCTCTCTCTCCCTTTCTCTCGTATGTGTGTGTGTGTGTGTGTGTGTGTGTGTGTGTGTGTGTGTGTGTGTGTGCATCTTCTTGGTTCTGTTTCTCTAGAGAAACCTGACTAATACATGCTTGAAGGTCTATAGCATGCTGACCATGTTATAATAGTTTGAATCAAAAAATTTGGCCCCAAATCATCTTATTTTATGTGATGTGATATAGTAATGTAGATATTAAAAAGGAAAATACAGTATGTTCAAGATAATAAGAGTGAGAAGATATTCTTCCAGAGATAAGATACAGTGGCATGAATATGTAAGCCAGTTAAACACTCAACTAGTTTTATTTATAGAGGGACATCAATGAACCCTATTATGCTATATTTCTCAGAAAAGACTATGCAGCCCCTCCTTACTTCCTCTTTCTTGAATGTTGTGGAGGCAGGTCTGGATATTTGTATAAAAGTTCCACACAATTTGCATTTCTCTAATAATTAGTGATGTTGAGCATCTTTTCATGTGCCTGTTGGCCATCTGTATGTCTTCCTTGGTGAAATGTCTATTTAGGTCTTCTGCTCATTTTTAATTTTTTTAATTTAATTTTTTTTTTTTTTTGCCATACCTGGGCCTCTCACTGTTGTGGCCTCTCCCGTTGCGGAGCACAGGCTCCGGACGCGCAGGCTCAGCGGCCATGGCTCACGGGCCCATCCGCTCTGCGGCATGTGGGATCTTCCCGGACCGGGACACTAACCCGTGTACCCTGCATCGGCAGGCAGACTTTCAACAACTGCGCCACCAGGGAAGCCCCTTCTGCTCATTTTTTAACTGGATTGTTTGTGTTTTTTGATATTGAGCTCCGTGAGCTGTTTGTATATTTTGTAGCTTAATCCTTTGTCTGTTGTTTCATTTGCAAATATTTTCTCCCATTCTGAGGATTGTCTTTTTATCTTGTTTATAGTCTGTCATACAGAGTGAAGTAAATCAGAAAGAGAAGAACAAGTACCATATGCTGACACATATATACGGAATCTAAAAAAAAAATATGGTACTGATGAACCTAGTTGCAGGGCAGGAATAAAGATGTAGACATAGAGAATGGACTTGAGGACCTGGGGTGAGAGGGGGAAATGAGAGTAGCATAGACATATATATGCTATCGAATGTAAAATAGCTAGTGGGAAGCAGCAGCATAGCACAGGGAGATCAGCTTGGTGCTTTGCGATGACCTAGAGGGGTGGAATAGGGAGGGTGGGAGTGAGGCTCAAGAGGGAGGGGATATGGGGACATGTGTATGCATATGGTTGATTCACTTTGTTGTACAACAGAAACTAACACAGTATTGTGAAGCAATTATATTCCAATAAAGATCTATTAAAAAAAAATGTGCCACAAGATATGGGTGGTAAAATTTGAGAATTACTGGCATATCCATCTGTAATAAAGAATTGACTTCAATAATAGATAACTCTTACAATTGTTATTTATGATCATTAATATTTTACTAATTTTTGTTCCAAAATAATTTTTTGCTTACCGTTGCTGTATTTAACTTCTTTTATCTTATTCAGGCTTTTAGTGGAAACATAGTTATCATAAGTTTTCAAACTCCTAGAATAAGCCGGGCTCATTTGAAATCCTGAACTCTGAGTATATTTCCTGAAAGTTTTTTCAGAATTTAGTAAAATTGTATATTTGTTTTTCTTTTTCAAAAAACACGATATAAAAAGAGAAAATAGTCTAGGAAAAATAGTGCACATCATTCAGCCTTCTTTTCAGTTATTAACATTTTGATAATTAGATTGCTTTAGAAAAGACTATTGCATGAAAGGAACTTTAGAAGCTCAATATTCACATCACCCTTATCCATTTTCCTTCCTTACTCATCATACCTGTCTAGTTTGCTACATATGTATTTATCGTAAATATATATCTATTATTTTACATTTTAAACATTTTATATAAAAGGTGTATAGTACACATATTTATATAATGTTTTTTGTCAGTTAACATATTTTGGATGTTTTTCATTGTTATATACATAGATCTGGTTTATGCACTTTCATTGCAACTGATTATTTCACTTTACAAATATATCACAAACATTTTACTTATTCTCTTGTGGATGTACATTTTACTCATTTCTAATTTATTCTAATACAAATAGTTTTCACAGTTTTACTGGAATTGCCTTACGTATATCTTTGCAAAAATAATGTTTGAGTGGATATTCCTTGCATATCTCATTCTGTACTGAGACTTTCAAAATTTTCATCAATTTTCAAGTTTGTGAATAATGATTGACATTTAAAATGATAATATTTCCTAATATTGTAGTTTAAATTATGACATGTAGGGGCTTCCCTGGTGGTGCAGTGGTTGGGAGTCCGCCTGCTGATGCAGGGGACACGGGTTTGTGCCCCGGTCTGGGAAGATCCCACATGCCGTGGAGCGGCTGGGCCCGTGATCCATGGCCACTGAGCCTGCGCGTCCGGAGCCCGTGCTCTGCAACGGGAGAGGCCACGACAGTGAGAGGCCCGCGTACCGCAAAAAAAAAAAAAAAAAAAAAATTATGATATCTTTTAAGATTTACACTAGTTTGCCCAGATAATTACAAACATACATTTACATACACAAGCACACTTTTTCTACTCATTTCTACTTTCTAGTTATGGAGGTAGGGTAGAGTTTGATCATGTGGAACTTCCTATTGAACTCAGTCAAGGAGTAGTATGTTAAGTATCTGTCAAGTATCTGTCAAGCCAATTCACATAATGTTAATAGGGTAGTAAATGATGTTTTTAAAATAAAATATTTAACAGGTGTACTTGTCATCTTTTCTAGCCTAAAAGCTACAAGAAGTGTGAAATAAGGAACAATTCCATATACCCTCCAAATATCTTTTTCCTAAGAAGTCAAATACTCTTTTTAGTATAGATGATCATATAGCTACTTTTATAAAACTATAGATTCTCTATGAATATTAGTGATAATGTACTTTATTTTCTCCAAGAAACACATAAAACCCAAACCTTTATTTCTTTCTTTATCTCTGACACACAATTCCTATAGGATGTTTTTGAAGTTGTTTTTGTTTTTGATATTGATATCAATACATTAAAATTTTAAATCCAATTATATCAAATACTAATAACGTGCTAGTCTCTTCTGTAGGTGCTTTTCACAGTATATCTAGTTGTCTCTACTTTTTAATTCCAGAAGCTAAGGAGTGATTGTGTGGTGGGGTTTTTTTGTTTGTTTGTTTGTTTTTGACTGTTGTTTAAATTTGGCATATGGTCACAGTGTAAACTAGAAGTTAATAATCATTGCATGTTTTTCAATACATTAGAGCAGATTTGATTCAATGCTTATTTTCCAAGGGGAGTGCATTCTTATGCTAAATTAGCAGAGAATGTGTAGGTCTTATTCCCAAGAAAGATCTTCATCAACTTAGAAGCCTCTAATGTAACTCTCTGTTTTTTTTTTTTTAACCATACCAGTGAGATTATATGTTGCATCTTATATAGCTGAAATTTTTGTGTACTGTGGCAATCTCTGTACAAATAAAATGCTCTGTATTTGGGGGCATTACAAAATATTTAGAATTTTTTTACATATTCAAGTAGTAATAAGCATTGCTCCAACATATAGCACTTTACTTTATGAACACGTACTTCCTTTAGGGCTTCTGGCCAGGGATTTTAAAACTCAAAGCAAACAGATTTTTGTTTTTTCCCTAGAAAAGTCAATAAGTAGCAATACGTATACAATTACAACTCAGAATATCCACATCACTATAATAAAAGTGTACTTAAACGGTTGATGTCAAAGACTGCAATTGCCTACCTGTCACTGTCTGGCAAGGAACAAGCTTAACCTTTGATTGTATTATACTCAAGCAGGATTCTTGACCTTTCTTATCATAGAGTCTGCTATTGGGGGATAAATAGTGGGAGTGAGTCAACTTCATTGCAACTGTGTCCTTGTTTAAAAATATGATAAATTAGAAAGGGTGTGGCTGTTGATTTTTTTTTCCCAACAAACATTGGCTGGAAATAAAAATATATTTTGGTTCAATAATAAAATTAAAGTTTTCAATTTGTGCTGAAGGTCACCATTCAACATCAAAATATTTTTGTTGTTCTTATTTTCTGAAAACTCAAGAAATGGAATTGACTAAGGATAAGGAAAATAGCTTTTTACTTATGGACATGATTTCCTTTGTAATTTTAAGGCTTCCCTGACCAAAAATATATTCCTAAAATAGTTATTTTCTGGTAACTTGAGTTAAATCATTAATTTATATTGCTTAAAAAAAAGTAAAATATGTGAATGCCTCCTTATAGGACACAGCTAAGTCAATCTCATTGTATCACTGAGGTCTTATAAACAAACAAAACCAGTGAGACGTGTTGTGCAGATACATACATCTACTCAAGTATCTTGTGATGTCTGGCAAAACTCTTCTACTGAGTGCAGTAAAGACTAGAAGAAATAGATGCATCCTTATTATAAGGGACACAATTTTCTTTGGTTCAAATTTGGACAGATTTGACTTCAATTTCCATGCACATTCATGTGTAAATAAGACATAGAAGTAAATTTATTACATTATAAAATAAACCATGTAATATATTTTTTATATAAATAGCTTGATATTTTATAATATCTCTATCAGTTGTTAAAGGCTATTATTTCATGGTTCTTTTAATTTTTTTTTCAGTTTTATTGAGGACTAATTGACATACATCACTGTATAAGTTTAAGGTGTATAGCATGATGGTTTGATTTACATACTTTGTGACATGATTACCACAATAGGTTCAGCTAACATCCATATTTCTCTTGTGATGAGAATTCTTAGGACTTATTCTCTGTTTTGTTTGACAAATTATGTTTAGAGACTGAGATTGTCCTTGCCAATAGTTGCTTTAACACCGGTTCACTGCAGAAATTAAAATTTATAATAATATTTCACAAGCCAATAGCACACAAGATGATAATTCTTAAAAAGTCAGTAAAGAAATAACATGCCCCAAACCAGTGATAGATTAATCACACTATTGTTCCAGGCAAAGGAGAGATTGAAAGATACAAAATCCAAATTTAATTGAGGTGTACCTTTCTATGAGTTGGTTTTCAAAAGAGTTGGCTTAGCCAACCGAGAGCCAATGTCCAGCTGTTAATGTACATAGAAAGTCCTTTGTTGCTAGAGCAAGATGCTAGTGCAAAGAAGGTGCCAGTGTTGATGGGCAAGATGCTCTCCTTCAGGGGGCCTCTGCATGGTTTTCGCCACTGCCAACAAAGAGTAGCCATGCCAGGGCAGGAGCTAATGTTCCAGGGTCCTTGGAGAGCTATTTAGATCACCAAAGAGTAGCCTTATCCAAACAGAACTCTCTCAGTAAGTCCTCAGAAATTCTTAGTATTCAGAGCTTAAAGCTAGAGCTTAAAACTATAACATGTTACATCATAGTTGCTTCTCCATATGTTTATATTGATTAGCATTCAGTAGAGCAACAATTTTGCTAACGTCATCCTGACATGGCCTCTTCAGTGTAAAAAAAAAACCACCCTTAGATCAAAACAGCCTCACTTAAGCTATAATAAGTGGATTTGAAATTATAACAAACCAGTACATAACAACCCACCCTGCGACTTCAAATAACTCACATGCTAATTAATCCATAGGGCCTAATGCCCTATACAAATCTAAGTTCAGAAAAATATGAATTCACCCAGTGATTCTACATTGCTTTGTCTAATTTTCCTTTAATTTATTTCCCCACAGCTTTGTTACTGCAAGCTTTATTAAATAAATTCCTGATATTAATAGCAAAAGCATAATCAAGGGTTCTTTAATATGGTGTCAGATCCAGTCACTAAAAAAGACAACAATTAAATTTTTTAAACTACTCAGTTAAGCTTCCTTGACAATTGCATTTCCATGTAAAAGTCATTTTTATAGACCTCCAGGGGTTACAAGCTGGCCTAGCACTCACTATCAAGCCTGTATGTGCTCGATTGCCATGACATCATTATTTTAGGGAATGCATGTTTTTGTTCTCTTTTTCCTTTTGTTGTCACATTCATTACCTCTTCTATTTTTACACACCCCATTATTCTCTGTTCCTTATTTTACCCTTGACTCCAATAGGTATAGGTAAGGTTTGGCTTAGAGAACACTGTTATTGTCCAGTTTCCCATATTATATATAACTGGCTGAGGAGGTATCAAGGCCATAGTCATGGGTATTTGTACCATAAGTAGATCCAAAGGACTAGCAGTGATAAAGGTATTTTGGTTTCATTTCACCAACATACTCTTCAGAACATGTTTTCTTTATGTCATAACGTGACTTTTTATGGCCTGTAGGTTCCACTCTCTCTTTTGATATTGGGGAACCACAAAAATGTGGTAACCCAGTGTCATGTTTCCTTCTTTAAGGGCCAATATTCTAGTTTCACAGTTGCCCAGGGAGTCACTGCCTTTAGGATGTGTGGTATCTATTCTGGTCCTAGTTGGATTATCTGCAATTTCAGGTGACCAATATTGTCCAGAAATTATGGCTCATTAAAATATATTCCACATATCTTCCAATCTCATTTGTAATAATTGGCAATCAGTCTTTAAAGAAACATATTTATATATATTTTTAGAATCTCATTATTTGTAGAATTATCCCCAACTGCTTTCTTCCAGAACATCCAGTGCCCTGTCTCTGTTTGAAAACCGTTTATGTTTTGCAAGATGCAGCTGATCATATTCATCTGTGCACCCGATCATGATAAAGCTGCCATTGCATGCACACTAAGTTGTGATTGTTTATTTTCAAAAAGTTTAAAGTCCAAATTGATTTGGTCACTTTGAAATTGTGAAAAGGCTGCTGCCATTGTGCCTCCAATTATTCCTCCCACAAGTTAAACAAGGAACTGTAGGGGTTTTCTTACCTTTAATGAATCAGCCTTTGGCATATGTTATAGGTTAGGCATACAATTGGATAGATAAAAAGTGAACACAATTAGACGATCTATGTTTGGCTTTAAAATCCTATATATTGAATTTTAGAGTATATGCTATTGTAGTGGACTCTAACATTACAGTAAGAGGTTTAATGAGCATAGGTTCCCATATCTGGGGAGTCAAAATGTTGGGGGTGAAGTAGAATCCCATCATGATGTAGCACCATGGAGTATGATAAGCATTATATGTTAGATTTTCAATGTGTTCTCTATATACTTTACATGGTTTTCCTGTTTTCTTGAAGTCAGGGCATGTTGTCCATGGATCTACAGTTAACTTTTTAACGGGTGAACTATGGGTTATATAATGTAAGCTGTGAGTATTATAGGTGATCTAATGGGGTCTATGAATATTCAATGATGCAGTAGCCCATGAATCATTGTGAGGGTATACAGTAACTATATCTATCCCTTAGGCATCATCATTGCCTATGGCTGCAATAAGATGCTTAGAATTCCAAATTGTAAATTCTTGTTGGTGTGATCTCAGTGTTGCGTGCAAGTTATCCCACATATGTGATCTCAACATTTTACTGCTAACCCTAGGTTTCCACCAGTCATCTGTAGACTCCACATGTGTTCTGTTCCATAAATAAATTATTATTTTGGACCAATCATCAATCTTTGAGATGTTGTTAGTATAGAATAGATTTTTTCATTGAAAACTCCAGGCGCCTGCTTCTCATCTGGGTTGATTTTATGTCTGTGTTAAATTTTATGCATCCTAATGCATGTATTGGTTCTGTGAAACTGGTTTCATTGATACTAAAACAATCAGCCTGTGGCCTATATTCACAATACCTATATGCCACATCATATGTTCCGTTAATTAACATAGTGTTCAAAGTAGAGTAAGTAATTTTTGGCATGGGCCACCGTAATGTGTGGTTGCTGATTATGTTATTTGGTGCCTCATTACATGGAGATTTAGCATAATTTAATAAACTGAAGCATAGATTATAATCTACTGATGGCACTGTTGTATTGATGTGCATTTTGTTATTGCCCCAAACTGATAACTTGTATCCCTGTAATATAGGTATGAATGGTCCTATACTACTGGGCCCAGAGGAAACATGATGTACAGATCCTACCTATTCTTCTATTGAAGATGGGCATATAGCTACTTGTTATATTTTACCTGGCCACGCGTCATTCCTCATTATTGTACCATTGTTACTTTGTTCAAAAACCACTGGTCTTCACCCCAGTGACATAACCTTACTATTTGACATATGACAGACATAACCTTACTGTTTTGAGTAACTTGTGGGGTACTTACATGTAGGAGATAAGCCATGCTTTTATGTTTCATAATTTAGATTTGTTATACCAATAGAAAAATTATGTGTTGCCAGTGAGTTCTGAATATGAAAGAGAATTAGTGTAGGGTTTGAAATAGCTAGGTTATAGAATTCCACACTGGATGTGGCCGTGGTTGTCTCCTGTATAGTTAAATTACCATAGGGCTTCCCTGGTGGCGCAGTGGTTGAGAGTCCGCCATGGCCATGGTTGAGCCATGGCCACTGAGCCTGCGCGTCTGGAGCCTGAGCTCCGCAACGGGAGAGGCCACAACAGTGAGAGGCCCACGTACCGCAAAAAAAAAAAAAAAAAAAAAAATTACCATAAAGAACAGGTTAGGCCATTCTGTGACATAAAGTCTAACCTCTTTGCTATCAGTGGTATTATATTCTCATGGAACTTCTAAATGTAGATGATATTTGTATGGAAGTGGAGATAGTTTGTAGTTTATTTCAGATACATTTTTGGTGGAATCAACAGGGTCTCTTAAATATATCATTTGGAATGATGAGTCTCTATGTGGTCTGTGTGGTTTTCTATTCCCTCTGTGGTGTTCTTTATTTCCTCTTTCTCATAATCGTAATAGACTTCTTCACAGTCTCCTATTTTTGTCCCATACTGATATCCATTGCCACATGGCCAGATGATATAGTCCGTTAGTTGAGGCCTCCAAGTTCCAATCACATGACCTATGTGTTTCAGGTTGTGGTTCTATGTGTGTCATTAGAATTATCACCTTTTGTCCTGCCAGTTGGTAAAATGAATTCAAAGAGCATCCTGCAAGGGTGAAGCATTGCTGTATTTCTACAAATGTACTTTTGGGGTCTGTGTGTAGAGAGAATATATAATCTTTCATTTTTTTGGTATTCAGAGTATCTGGCATAGTACCACCAGTGTGGTATGAGGAAGGGAAGTGGATGATGTCATAAAGGATGGAGTCATATCCTGACCAGAGGGTGGCATTCCATATTGGAAAGGTGGCACACATGCTGTTGTTGGTGCTATCTGTGGAGTATCCATAGCTGCAATGAGTGTGGCATCCAGTACTGAATAATAGTGCGGCCAGTAGACAGCATGCTGCACTGACCCACTTAGCGAAATTTATAGGGTTCAAGTTTCATAGCGGGTTCATGCCTGCAAAATAAAGATAGTGTCCTATAAATTTCTAATTCTTCGTAGTTGTTGTTCTTGCTACCTAAGGAAATCTATAACTATTATATAACCTCTACTGCAATGTTGCCCAAGCCCAATTACCCTATACCATGCCAGGCTAAATATTAGGCATCTAATAATGATGCCATATGAAACTGTGTCTTGCCATCATATATAGAGTAATTATCCATGTTTTTAGCACTTATATCCAGTATTGATTCAATAGAAGATGGTGTTTATGCTTGAAAATTTTATAGAAACATCATATTATTTTCTTTAACTTGATTTAATATGCTTTTTCCTTTAGTCACCAATAGGTTTAATTAGTGGCAGATGCTATAATTTCCCTAGTACCATGTATATATCTCCATGATATATACATATATATGTATATATCATTATGGTTTTTTTGTTTTGTTTTGTTTTGTTTTTTCTTTTGCGGTACGCGGGCCTCTCACTGTTGTGGCCTCTCCCATTGCGGAGCACAGTCTCCGGACGCGCAGGCTCAGCGGCCATGGCTCACAGGCCCAGCCGCTCCGCGGCATGTGGGATCTTCCCGGAACGGGGCACGAACCCGTGTCCCCTGCATCAACAGGCGGACTCTCAACCACTGCGCCACCAGGGAAGCCCCATTATGTTTTATGATTAATACCTTTCCTTCTAATGTAGATTATGTGGTATTGCTAGTGCTAATTCTTATCTCTATAGGTGCCTGCAGTATTAATTCAGTAGTTTTTTCATCCCTTCTATATCTGTAGTTCAGAGTTCTCGCCGCCTCCCAGATTGCTTTAGTCCAAGCTTTTATATCTACATTGTTAGTAATCAAGCTAAAGTTTTGCTTGAGCAAGCCATTATACCTTTCAGTTGATCAAAAGGCAGTTGGATTGTAGAGTAAGTGGAAATTCCACATTATATTCTGTTTCAATCTTGTATTATTTCTCCTGTGAAGTGGGTTCCCTGATCTGACTCTGTGATGGTTGGGATACCATAGCAAGCCATACAGATTTCCGATGCTCTGATTGGTAGATTTTTGATCTGTTTTCATGCAGGGGTAGAGTAAACCTATTCCTGACCATGAGACTACAATGGTGCTTGCATATAGTTTATTTTCTGGACCCTCTGTAATCAATTTGTATTACTTGGAAGGGTATCTCAGCTTTGACCTTATCTGGAGTATTTATTAATTTATTAACCTTATCTGGAGTATTTATTAATGACTTCCAAGCTTTAAACTTTTAGCAGTTCTCCTATGTCTTAATTTGAAATTGGAGGTATTTTGTAGGTATATACATGTTTCTTCTTCTTCTGTTCTAGTGTCCTGTATACTGGGATAACCTGTTTGCTGATGTGCCCATATATAATGATCCTATCATTTGGAATATCTGTTCAGGTTTTATGTTCCATTGTCCTTCCTGTTTATGTATGGTTATGTTTTGAATTGGTTTCTTCCTTACCCATGAATCATTGTGTTTCTTAAGATAAATCTTGGGAATTCTCACTTCGTTCATTTTTCCTGGTGAATTTGCCTATCTAGCTATTAAATTTGGTTACTTCACAGTCACTCTTCTGATATGTGGAGACATGTGTGATGAATATGGGTATGTCAGCCAGTGCTCTTTTCTGCCATATGTCCTTATTTCCTATATTCTAGTCATTTCCCTGCCATGTTCCTGATCAAATAGCTATTCCAAGAAAAGGTATACCTCATTCTGATTTTCCTTAACAGATTATTCAACTGTGAATTTTATGGCTATTAGTTCTGCAGAATGTGCAGATTCTCCAGAGCCTGATTCTGTCAGGGTTAAACTGTCATTAGTCCTCAAGCCCACAGCCTGCCAGCATACTCTGGATGATGTCATGAAGGTTAATCTATCTGTAAACCATGTGTTGTTGAGTGCTGTGGACCAGGGTGGTCCCCACTGCTCAACTCCTAAGGCTTGAATAGGCTCAACCCTCTGAAACTCTAGCAACTCCACTATTGGCATTGCTGAGATTTTCTCAGTTAATGCAGGGATTTGACCACCCATCCATATGTCCTGCTTGGAAATACACCATTTCCTTGTTAGGACTTCATAGTCAGGGGTGGTTTCCCTTGGTTTTTCAGGGGTCTGTCTTACCCAGTCCAGGACAGGCTGTTGGAATTTAAGTATAAATGATTTATTTTCTGTTAGTGGCTCTGTATTTTACAGGGCAAACCTTTCAAGGCTATCTATTCTTAGACCACAGAAAATTCCTAGTGCAAAACTCTATCAGGTAAATTTTGGGGTCTTTTGGTGTTTTAGTCCACAGTGACCATGTTGCAAATCCTTGTAAATATAGACACTTGAGTGTTTATTTGGAGTTCCTATTAGCTAATGTGTCAAAAGTTCTGATAGCATTTTTCAAATAAATAAAGGCTGCTTGAGTCTCTTTCCATCTAAATTCCCTACTTTTCCTAGTTATTTCATAGGTGGGTTTTAATATTATACCCAAATGTGGTTTATGCTGTTTCCAGTGTTCAAGCTGTCCTCTCAGTTTCTGAGCTTATTTTGTGGTAGGAGTTGGTATGCAGTCTATCTTGTTTATGATTGGCTCTGGTATCTTCCTACCATCAGAGGACCAAGTTATGCCTAGAAATTTTACTGTAGTTTAGGGGCTTTGGACCTTCCCTGGGTTGATCATCCATCCTCTGAGTGTAAGGAATTCAATTAACTCTAACCTGTATTTCAAATTTGGCATGGAGTGTGGTATGTCCCACAGCACCAACTAATCTTATTACTACTTTGGGTCAGGTTGATGACTCTACCAATTTTTTTTTGGCAAATTATGCTCATAGACTGAAATTGTCTTTGCCAATAGTTTATTTAACACTGGTTCACTGTGGGAATTATAACGTATAATAATAATATTTCTCAAGCCAATAGCATGCAAAATAATGTCTCTTAATAAGCCAATAAAGAAATAACATATCCCAATTTCCCCTTTCCTCTACTTCTCTTCCATTGAAATGGCTGTTTTCCCCCTCCTCCCAAAATCATTTTCAGGTACTCATCTCCATCCCATTCTCAAACATTCATAAAATACGCTTTCCTATATTGTAGAGAACATGATCTTCCTCCTATCTCCACCATTTCTTCTGAGCTTATTATGTAGTTTGTAATCTATCATGAACAAATTGAGAATCAAGGCTGTCATAGCAAGAACCAAAGTCATGGGAAAGGGAGTGAAAATAGCATAGCTTGGTTGAAACGGCTTTCACCTTGCCTTTTGTGTTAGTAGCAACAGTATTCTAAGAGGCTTTTTTTCTACATTATCTTTCCTATCCTAACCCCAATTCAAACAATGGTTTCAGAGCATCTCAGTTAGACATAAATGTTAGACATAAATCTATAGCCTTCCATACCAGAAGGGTTTAAGTAGATACATTAACTTTTTCTCTACCCACTTTCTAGTCCATATGAATTAGGATAATATATTTAATTATTTTCTTTTGATAACAAAAGAATATAATGCCTACTAATGCTGTTTGTAAGTTTTAAGAATGTCAGAACTCCTCAATAAAAAAAAGGTAATGTATAAATACAATATATCATATTCAGTTCATCCACCATTTGATAGCATGTCTTAGGCTCCAAAGAATTCAGAAAGAAGAAGACAAGATCATTGATCTCAAGGAGCTTACAGTCTCAAAGGGGAACTAGAAATGTAAGCACATGAATATTAAAGGGATTGATTTACTTAAGAATAGGAGTGTGTATAAAACATAACCATTGTACAGAAAAGTGCCTAATTCTCATAGGAAGTTAAAGGAAGTGCTTCATAGAAATAAATTCTCCTGTGCAGTTTAGAAAGATAAATTGGAATATTTGTCAGAAAAGGAGTAGAAAGGGAAGTAAAGGAAATATCAGGCAAAGAGAACATATACAAACTCATGAAGACTTTACTCAATTAAAATCAATAACTTTTCATTAAAGAGCATTTTGAGATGGGATTACATATATACCAACACAGGAAAATATCATAATCCTGGTATAAAGTCTCATTTCACCAGATTGCTTAATTTGTTTGCACATTGATATTATGGAGCCTATTTGAAAAATTATTTACATAGAGGCATTATAATTCACCAGCAGAAGAAAAGCACTAGGGATGTGAATGATGTACTTTCCTTGTAGTTTCATCCAAGTCTTCATTAAGGAAGAGCTTACATCCTTCTAATTGGATCTTTTCTTTTAGAAGTATCCAATTAAATGTTTATTTGCAGTTCATAAAGCATCATAATCTTATTTGCTTGAAAATCCTGTTTGACATGTCCTTCTGTTTAGGCTTAGTATTAAATTAGGTGCTAATAGATTAAATAATGAGGTTGTGAAATGTTAATACAGAGATTAGTTCAATTTTCTACCCATTTCCACTAATGTGAAAAGCATCTAATACATTTGCGTAAATCTTGAATTATAAATGTGATAATAAACACATAGAATTGAAGATTTCATTAGTTTGCATCTATTGGGCAAGGGACAATATAGAGAAAAGAAGGATGCTGTACTGGGAAAACCCTTTATATTATCTTTATCATTTAGATTTTCATTGACTTTCAAAACAATAATTTTTAAAAACTAGGTAGTCCTTTATTTTTCCATTTGTTTAACAATTTTCAGATTTTTGCTTCTATTATTTTTTTCTATATTTCATTCTTACCTCCAACCCCCTTTTTTCCTGTCACACTTATTTTTCTGTTAAACCAGTTAGACTGTTTAGCTTTTAAAATTTATTCTCCATTTTCTAATTGTAGTATATGTGAAACTATGCTTAAAACTGGTCCCAAAGTTTTATCTTGAATAAGTAATATTTTATTTTATTTTATTTTATTTTTTAAACATCTTTATTGAGTATAATTGCTTTACAGTGGTGTGTTACTTTCTGCTTTATAACAAAGTGAATCAGCTGTACAATTACATATATTCCAATATCTCCTCCCTCTTGCATCTCCCTCCCACCCTCCCTCTCCCACCCCTCTAGGTGGTCACAAAGCACTGAGCTGATCTCCCTGTGCTATGTGGCTGCTTTCCACTAGCTATCTATTTTACATTTGGTAATATATATAAGTCCATGCCACTCTCTCACTTCGTCCCAGCTTACCCTTCCCCCCACCGTGTCCTCAAGTCCATTCCCTACATCTGCGTCTTTATTCTTGTCCTGCCCCTAGGTTCTTCATAACCTTTTTTTTAAGATTCCATATATATGTGTTAGCATACGCTATTTGTTTTTCTCTTTCTGACTTCACTCTGTATGACAGACTCTAGGTCCATCCACCTCACTGCAAATAACTCAGTTTTGTTTCTTTTTATGGCTGAGTAATATTCCATTGTATATATGTGCCACATCTTTTTTATCCATTCATCCGATGATGGGCACTTAGGTTGTTTCCATCTCTGGGCTATTGTAAATAGAACTGCAATGAACATTGTGGTACATGACTCTTTTTGAATTATGGTTTTCTCAGGGTATATGCCCAGTAGTGGGATTGCTGTGTCATATGGTAGCTCCTTAAAAAATTGAATAAGTAATATTTTAGAAGACTTTTAAACATAGTATGCCTCGGAAATGTGTGCTATGGAATGATCATATTAAAATTTCATTAATGATGTGAAATGCAAACTTACCTGTAGAGTATATGAAAACTTAAGCCAAAGAAAAGCTAAATTATCAATAATATACATATGAGATTGTCTTGAATCCAGGCTAAGTCAGCTATTATCCAAACTAAGAGGATAAGTTAGATCATCTACCCAACACAAATTGAAATACAATTATATACATGCATTGTACCAGGTAGTAGAGATACGAATAATATTGTTATTTAATATTTATTGAGTGCTTATTATATAATACCATGTTAAGATTTTCATCATTGGCTAATATAATCATTCAGTAATCACTCTGATAAGTACTATAATTGTAGTTCGATTGTTTTGATAAGAAAATTAAAACTTGGAGAATTAAATAACTTTTCCAAAGTCAGCTAGTAGAAAGTGGCGGAACTGGTGGCGATCATTTTGCAGTATATACAAATATCAAATCATTATGTTGTACACCTGAAACTAATATGACGTTATATGTCAATTATACCTCAATAAAACAGAATAAAAAATCATAATACCAATCTATAAGCATTAAAATAGTGCAACCTTTTATTCATTTCTGAGAAAGATACAAATTTATTTCAGTAATGTTAAAGCAAATCCTCAACCCCCTTTAAGAGAGACTATGTTTTGTGAAATATTTCTAAATATAAAGAATAGCTTGGAATTCTTAGAAAGGTTTGCCATATGACCTAACCATGGCATAAAGTCTATACTAAAACTGAAATGTGTTAGAAACAGTAAAAGGGACTTTATGCAAGAACTGACTGAAATATTTCAGAATTACATCTATAATTTGAGTAATGTCCATGGACACAGAACTACTAGTATCTCATAGGTGAGCAGAGTTTACATTTATTGTATGTCGGCTATATATAGCCGTTATCTCTTTAACACAACAGAATAGAATGTAAGGTATGATTTTTCAAATTTTACAGATTTAAAAATAGTGGTCTGAAACAGACCAGTCTTAGAGATTACTTAATACAGTGATCTTAATGACTTCACAGGAAAACTGTTCAAATTTTGAGAAACATGTACTTTAACTTTGCTAATACTCTCTACGTACAGTGTTCCTGGGACATTTTAAAGTAGATTGTATAGTATGTTGTAGTTTTGGGTACTAATCCTGATGGTAAATGGTAAATCTAACAGTAAGGTCAAGCCAGTTCCAAGGAAGGAGGTCGTATTTCCTGGAACATATGAGAACTTTGCCTCTTGTGTAGATAAGAGAATAATGTAAAGGTGAAAGGACATAGCAGAAAGACAATGAAATGGCATGTTAAATGTGGGTTGTTTAATAATTACTATGTGGTTTTGATATGGGGTGAAGATTTTGTTGATCTACAAAGCATTCTGTTGGTGATCCTTCAGTCCCCTTAATCGCCCAGTCCTAAAAACTAGTAGTCCAAATTGTTCCATGACTCCAAACAAGGTTGAGGACCAATGATCTCCTGCAGCCCTTTTACTGTATAGGTGAGTAAGCTGAAGGCTTGAATCATTCAGTGATTTAACCATAATCAGTGAGCCTGTCATTGCAAAACCAAAGCTAGAACCAAGAGCTCCTAAGTCTTTTTCCCATTATGCTTTCTCCCATACCATGCAGCATTATCTGAAGATAGTTGTAAAATTTGTGTCTTTTTTAACTCTAACTAGTAAGAGTTTTATGATAGTGGTAAATGACCAAAGCAATCAAGCAAAATAATTTACACATGCATTTTTAACAGCTTCATTATTGTATAAATGACATACAATAAATTACATAAGTCTAACTTGAACAATTTGATACATTTTGACATATATATAACCATAGCCACAATCAAGATGATAATCATACCTCCAAAATTCTCTTTTGCCTCTTTGTATTCCTCCCTCCTGTATTTCCTGTTTGCAACTTTATCCCCAGGCAAACATTGGTAATCCTCTCACTATATTAGTTTGCATTTCTAGAGACTTAACATATATGGAATCATACAATATATTGTCCATTTTTGGTCTTGCTTCTTTAACTCAGCATAATATTATGGGAACTATCCATGATTCTCTGTTTATCAATAGTTCATTGCTTTTCATTGCTGAGTAGTATTCCATTATATGGATATACCATTGATATACCATACATTAAAAAAAAAAACTTTGTTTAATCTAAATGTCTCTGTCTTTTAATTTTGTTAAGATTATTTGTATTTAAAGTGATTTTTGGTGTGGTTAAATTTTAATCTACCATCTTGCTATTTTCTGTTTGTCCTATCTATGCTTTATTTCTTGTTCTGGTTTCTGTTGGATTAATTGAGCATTTTATGATTCTCTTTTGCGTTTTGGTTGACTCATTTGTTGACTTTGCTGTATTATTTTAGAGATTGCTCTAGGGTTTACAGTAGTCATATTTAACTTATAGTCTACCTGTAAGTGAAATTATACCACTTCGAAATAGTATAAGAACCTTATATTACATTGCCATTTTTCTTCTCCTGGCCTGAGTGTTGTTGTTGACATACATTTCACTTCTGGGTATGTTATAACCCTATACTACATCATTATTTTTATCTTTAAATAGTCAATTGTGTTTTAAAGACCTTTACATAATAAGAAAAAATGTGTTATATTTATCCACATAGTTACCATTCCTAGACCTCTTCATTCATTTGTGTTAATCCGTATTTCCATCTTGAATCATTTACTTTATACCTGAAGGTCTGCCTTTAGCATTACTTGTAATGTAGTTCTGCTGGTGATGAATTTTTTAATCTTTTGTATGCCTGAAAATGTCTTTATCTTTGCTTTGATTGTTATTTTCATTGAGTAAGAAAATCATTAGTTGACAGTTTTTCTTTCAGTATTTAAAAAATGTTGATCCATTGTCTGCTGGCTTGCATTGTTTCTGATGACAAATCAACGTGTTTCCTTATCTTTGTTCCTCTGTATATAATTTCTTTTTTTCCCTCTAGCTGTTTTTAAGACATTATCCTTTTCCCTGGTTTCAAGCAGTTTACTTATGATGTGCCCTGTTCTAATTCTCTTCATATCTCTTGTGCTTGGGGTTTGTTAAAATTTTTGCATTCTTGGGTTTACAGTTTTCTTTGGATTCAGAAAAAAATTGAACCATTATATTTTTCTGCTCCTCCCTTCTTTGTGGACTTCAACTATACAAGTATGACTTCTTGAAATTTTCCCGTAGGTTACTGATGATCACTGTATTATTTTTTTTCAGTTTTTTTCTCTCTGTATTTCATTTTGAGGGTTTCTGGTGCTATTTCTTCAAGTTTACTCATTTTTTCTTTTGCAAACTGTTCTAAGTATTCACTTAATGCCCTCTTATGAAGTTTTCCATTTTAGTGTTAAGAAGAGTCAGTGGTCTTGGCAGCCTTAAGTAAACCTTGGTGAGTGGTGTGTCTACACCTTTCATATGTTTCTTTCTCCTGCTTTTGATAATTTAGTCACACATGTTCCCTGGTCACTACTCTGCTCAGTACTTTACGGGGAATATTAAGGGAGTATGCTGGATTCTCCTGTTCCCCTTCCTTTGCTGTGGTCTAGAAATTTTCTTCAGGCTATGAGCTCAGGCAGTTGTTGGGCTCACTTTGTTTGTTTCCTGTCCCTCAGGTATCATTGTCCTTTGTAGCCTGATGTCCATTAATTTAAAAACTTTTGTTTCATGTTTTGCTTAGTTTTTAGTTGTTTTGGTGGATTGATAAATCTAGGCCCTGTGACTTCATCTTGGCTCGAAGTGACTCATACATATGTAGTTTTTAATAACAGTTGTTTATTATATGGCAAATTCTATGATACTTTTTGAAGCTCTTTCGTAAAATAGTCATTTCCAAGTTCTACTTGTTAATGCTATGTGTATTCATTAATAATAAATACTTATGTACAAGGTAACTGTTTTAAAATGTTTCTTTTAATGAAACATATACTAAAATATATCATTTAGGAATACATCTATTTCCAATTATTTCATTTTAGTAGAATAAGCCCCATTGTTGATTTTCAAATGCACTGTTTCAACAAGAATCTATTAAACGCTTGCTTTACCAGCCATATATTGCCCACCGTAGGACAGTTAAAAAAGACATAAAAATAGAACATATTTGCTCCAAAAAATTTTACACTGGTGATGGAGATACGAAATTAAGATGAAGCTTAAAGAACAGAACAGCTGTACCCCGTGAGTGAGAGCTCACCTAGGGCATTTCAGCTTTGCACAGGAATTTTATGTGCTGATAAATTTTCTTTTCTATTTTAAATTTCCTTTTAGAAACTCAGTACATTAAACATAAGATATTATTCTAAAAGTTGTACAAATATTTTCTCATTTAATCATAATAACTCAATGTAGTAAATTTTTATATTATTCTGGTATAGTGAGAGGATTACCAATGTTTGCCTGGGGATAAAGTTGCAAACAGGAAATACAGGAGGGAGGAATACAAAGAGGCAAAAGAGAATTTTGGAGGTATGATTATCATCTTGATTGTGGCTATGGTTATATATATGTCAAAATGTATCAAATTGTTCAAGTTAGACTTATGTAATTTATTGTATGTCATTTATACAATAATGAAGCTGTTAAAAATGCATGTGTAAATTATTTTGCTTGATTGCTTTGGTCATTTACCACTATCATAAAACTCTTACTAGTTAGAGTTAAAAAAGACACAAATTTTACAACTATCTTCAGATAATGCTGCATGGTATGGGAGAAAGCATAATGGGAAAAAGACTTAGGAGCTCTTGGTTCTAGCTTTGGTTTTGCAATGACAGGCTCACTGATTATGGTTAAATCACTGAATGATTCAAGCCTTCAGCTTACTCACCTATACAGTAAAAGGGCTGCAGGAGATCATTGGTCCTCAACCTTGTTTGGAGTCATGGAACAATTTGGACTACTAGTTTTTAGGACTGGGCGATTAAGGGGACTGAAGGATCACCAACAGAATGCTCTGTAGATCAACAAAATCTTCACCCCATATCAAAACCACATAGTAATTATTAAACAACCCACACTTAACATGCCATTTCATTGTCTTTCTGCTATGTCCTTTCACCTTTACATTATTCTCTTACATACACAAGAGGCAAAGTTCTCATATGTTCCAGGAAATACGACCTCCTTCCTTGGAACTGGCTTGACCTTACTGTTAGATTTACCATTTACCATCAGGATTAGTACCCAAAACTACAACATACTATACAATCTACTTTAAAATGTCCCAGGAGTATAAAACTGTGGCCCAAAGGAGTTAAATAACTTGTCTGAGGCCATACAGCTAGTAAAACTTTATGGCATATTGAAATAAATTGGTTATGTGGTTAGACATCCTTAATATTGCATTGCTTTACTTATCCAATCCTGTTCACTGGTTAAAAATGATTAAAGTAATAAAATATTTTATTAATGGCAAATAAAAATTTATGTATATCTTAGATCCTGTTTTACATTATCACTATTAAGTAAAGACATTTGATAGAGTTTTTCCAAATATCAGAGTATTTAAAGCTGTATTCTTAAAAAGATTATATGTATCATATTATGTATCTAATTACTTTCCCAACATGTAACCAAATATAGATGTTTATGTTTAAAATGTGCTATTGTACAATGATAAATTTTCAAAACATGTCAGTGAAGTTCATTTGGGAATGAAATACTGGTTTTCACTCTCTGTAAGGCTAATAAAGTTGATACACTCTTTTTTGAGGGGTGAGGGCAGTACAAAGCAGACTAAATGAAATGTGATCATTTAAAACTCTGTCTAATGGTGGGGGGGAACCTGCAAATACAGAGGTGGCTAAGATATTTGGTTTACCTGAGAGAGAGAGAGAGAAAAAAAAAAGGAAAGAAGGAAGGAAGGAAGAAAGGAAGAAAGAAAGAGAGGGAGAAGGAGAGGGAAAAGGATAAGAAGGACGGAGGGAGAGAGGTATTGAGTGAGTGTGTGTGTGTGTGTGTGTGTGTTTGTATGTTTGTGTGTGTTTAGCATTGTTAGATGTATAAAGATGTACTTAAATCTTTTAGGCATGGAAGAATATTTTTGTCACAGTGCAGCAGCTCTGGCACTGGAAAAAATTTAACAACTGTTTTTTTAAAAACTATAACTGTTTTGCTTTGCTAATGTAGCACTTATTTTCCCAGATGCAGAGGTACTTAAGGTCTCAGTGGTTAAACTTATCTTAGTATTACTGCAGAGAAAGTAGCAATCCTAATTTAGAATCAAGTCATTTAGCTTAGAGTAAATGGATAGACATACCTTTGCAGTTTAAAGACTTGGTTTCCAATGACCCAGTTTTTGGCGTATTACTGTCATGGTTCACTCTAGGTTTTCCAAATACTGTTTCTGTGCTTACTGAGCCAAAGGCAGCATGCTTGATTTTGTTAGTTTTTACTTGAATACCTTTAATATGTGAATCCATGCATCCTACTCACCATTTATCACTCTATCCCTCCAGGGCAGATAAACACAAACACAGAAACATATTTTGGCTCTTTAAGTGTCATAAATATCCTGGGTTATATTGTAATAAAAGAGAAATGCTTTAAATAGCATTTCTGAAACTTATTGTTTTAAAATAAAATTTGAATCATTTAAAATTTTATATAAATATACACGTGTACACACACACACATACACGCCATAAACTGTGTTCATTGCATAAGAGTTACATCTTTTAAATAATAACACCAGTTTTGGGAATAGTATATACTCAAGAAATATTTGTTGACTTAATGACAGCATAAGTAAATGAAGAAACTACCTATGAAATCAATCAAAATAACTTTGAAATAAATAATTGTATGCCATCTAATATTATAGTTAAAGTTGTCTATATTACTGCAATTACAATATCATTTTTTTTAATTTGTTTTTATTTATTTATTTTTGGCTGTGTTGGGTCTTCATTGCTTTTTGCTTGCTTTCTCTAGTTGCTGCGAGCAGGGGCTACTCTTCGTTGCGGTGGGCGGACTTCTCATTGCAGTGGCTTCTCTTGTTGTGGAGCACAGGCTCTAGGCACGCAGCTTCAGTAGTTGTGACACATGGACTCAGTAGTTGTTGCTCTCGGGCTCTACAGTGCAGGCTCAGTAGTTGTGGTGCACGGTCTTAGGTTGCTCCGTGGCATGTGGTATCTTCCCAGACCAGGATCAAACCTGTGTCCCCAGCATTGGCAGGTGGATTCTTAATCACTGTGTCACCAGGGAAGTCCTATCATTGGTTTTCTTTACTATCAAAGTTTCATTTATAAAGTTCCCTTTTCCAGTAGGCTCTCCCCTTTGCTCTTTCCTGCCCAAGCTAAACATGTAACTGAATTCTGAACTGTAACTTACTTTGGAATGTAACATCATAAAAGCTTTTTGGAAATAGCCTATTTGGAAATAGTCAGTGGTTTTCTACCTCCACAAAGTGAATCTTCGTATTTTAAGCTCATTCCTGAAGAAACATTGGTTGATTCTTATAAAATTGTATTTTAAAAGCATGCTTTGAAGTTAATAAATTAGTTATAAATTTTAGTGATAGGAGATAGCTTAACCTGCCTTTAAAGTATTACTAAAAAGCTGATTGTATATTTTTCCTTAGTGTTTCCTCTGACACCGTGGAGATGTTCTGTTCCTATTTACTTTCACATTCCTTCAGATTGTCAGATTTTGCATGTTTCCTTGATGGCCATTGGGAAAAAGTTCCTAGGACTTGAGTTGCCAAAGAGAAATTAGGAAATAGATTTGATGAGCATGCTATGATCATACTTCTAAGACATTCTTAAGTAGAGGGCTTGCCTTTGACACTGTCTTACCTTTTTTCTCCTCATAGTTTTTCATTCTATCCCTACAGACACTGCCTTCCTTTTGGTCCTCACTACCAATTTAGTGTACCAAATTTGGACTCAATTTTCTGTCCACTTTTTCCTAACTGAAGTGTTTGCTAATAATGATAATTCTGGATGGGAGCAATCACAGGAGGGCTTTGGAGGGACAAAATTCTAATCATCAAGGTCCAAAAGGGGTATCTCCAAAGGCTACTCAAGTTTTACTAATTTCCTTTGTTGAGCTGGATTGCTTCACAGTGAAGCTAATATTCACAAGGTCAAAATGTATTAAAAGAAGATAAATATCTCATCTGAACCAGTTGAAAAGACAACACAATCCATATATCTGTGGTTATTGATCAATGTTTATTTAACGGTGTGGTGATTTCAAAGGAAATGCAGTGGAGGAAAATATTACACCTTGTGTAATGATGGTACCAGATTAATGGACTTCATTCAAGTTTGATCTTTGCAAGTTAGGAGAAGAATTTTATGGTTATTAATAAGTTGGGAAGTTCTATAGGCCCTGCTAGTCTATTCTGAGCTAAAAAGGATTTAGTATACTATGATCCGAGTGTAATTCATAATTAAAGTTGACCCCCTATTACCAACTATGGTTACATGGATGGAGAAATGTCTGAGTTATCCAAAGAAAAATTTTAAAAATCTTTTTACTTGAAATTTTTTACTATATTAATCAAAAATCTGTACTGAGCATTTACAATATCCCAGGTATTGTGCTATTTAATGAACACATAAACACTATAAGATAGATATTATGATATTCCTCATTTTACATGTGAGAAAACTGAGGCACAGATAGATTCATTAATTTCTCCTAAGTTCACATGATAAAGCAGAACCAGATTTTGAAAAAAGATAATATGGCTATTAAAATGTGCTGCTTTTATGAAGAGTACTCTTCAGACATTTTCTTTTTCCTTTACTGGGTATTTTGGTTTTTTTGTTTTTAATTTTCAAACCTCTGCTGCCTTCTAAATGATGGTATTTATAAAGCTGAGGTCATGGACAAGTTTTGCTAATATGGGAACCCCACCATGTTGTGTTTTCTTTAAAGAAATCAAACTTGATAAATAAATCAGATTTTTGGCTTTTATTATCTAGTATAAACCTCATCTAGCATTACAAGTTTTTCATTTATCTTAATTATTTTCCTAACAGCTACTTTCTTCAGACCTTTCTAATTTTAATCACTGAATCAGTACATAGGCTAATTGACCAGTACGAACAAAATGTGTTAAATGAGAAATAAATAGTACAAATTAATCAATTCAGAGGAGGGAGGTTACAGTGGGTGGCAGCAGGCTAGAAAAATGTTAGGAAGTGAGGCTTGATCTGGACTTTGAAGATAATAGAGAAGCAAAAGTGACAGAGTTTGTTGGGATGAGTTAATGTAGTATTCAGATAAATATAAAATATTAAAACACATTTCAGAAAGTCAATTTTAGGAGTAGTCAGTGTGAATTTTATAGCTATTTCGAGTCATAATTTCCCTTCTATTTAGTTTTCTTGTGAGTTTTTCCATCAGCAAATAATGATAATGCTTGTACAAAAGTACATCTATTCTCTTAAGTTCCACTAAAAATGTGTTTAATATTATTAATCTCTTAGAGTAAAAGAAGAAGAAATGATCAGAATCTGCAATTGAAGAAGATGGAATGGGAGTTGAATGGGGAGGCTTTTTTTTTTTTAAAACAGCTTTGTTGAAGTATCTTTGACGTATAAAAGTTGTATTTATTTAAGGTATACTTGTTGATATTTTGACACATGTATACATTGTGAAATAATCACCACAGTCAAACCAATTAACATATCTATCACCTCTACATAGTTACCACTCTTTGTGTGTGTGTTGAGAAGATTCAAGTTAAGATCTGTCCTCTTTGAAAATTTCAAGGATACAATACAGAATAGTTAACTATTATCACCATCACATTAGATCTCTGGGACTTATTGATCTTGCATAACTGACACTTTGTACCCTGTGACCAACATCTCCCTATTTTCCCCTTCACACAGCTGCTGAAAACCACCATCCTACTCTGTTCTATGAATTCTACATATGAGTAAATTTGTGAAGTATTTCTCTTTCTTTTTCTTGCTTATTTCACTCAGCATAATGTCCTCCAACTTCATCCATGTTGTCACTGTGTACCTCTTTATCCATCTATCCATGGAAGGACATTTAGGTTGTTACCATGTCTTGGCTGTAGTAAATAATGCTGCAATAAGCATGGGAGTGCAGATGTCTATTTTTGCAATCTTGATTTCAGATCCTTTGGCTATATATACAGAAAAGGGACTGATGAATCATACAGTAATTCTATTTTTATTTTTTTGCTTATTTTCTTTTTTTTCTTTTTTTTTCTTCATAATGGCCATCCTAACAGATGAAGATAATATCTCACTGTGGTTTTGACTTGCATTTCTCTGAAGATTACATCTCTATTAAAATCCTGATGGCATCTTGTACAGAAATAGAAAAAAAAATCCTAAAATTCATATGGAACCAGGAAGGACCCAAAATAGTCAAAACAATCTTGAGAAAGAAGAATAAAGCTGGAGTTTTCACACGTCCTGATTTTAAAACATATTACAAAACTACAGTAAACAAAACAGTATGGTACTGGCATAAAGACAGACACTTAGAGCATTAGAACAGAATTGAGAGCCCAGAAATAAATTCACACATATACAGTCAATTTGACCTTTGACAAAGGTGCTAAGAATACACAGTGGAGAAAGGATTATCTCTTTAACAAATTATGTTTGGGAAATTGGATATCCACATGCAAGAGAATGAAGTTTGATTTGTCTTACACCATATGCAAAAATCAACTCAAAGTGGATTTAAGACTAAAACCTAAGACCTGAATCTGAAAAACTTCTAGATAGGGAAAATCTTCATGAAATTGGTCTTAGCAATGAATTCCTTGATATGACCCCCAAAGCACAGGCAACAAAAGCAAAAAGAGACAACTGGGACTACATCAAACTAAAAGTCTTTTGTATAGGGGTTACTATCTAAGATATGTAAGGAACTCCTACAACTCAATAGCAAAAAAGTAAATAATCCAATTAAAAAATAGAGAAAGAACTTAGTAGACACTTCTCTAAAGAAGATTCAAGATGGCCAGCAGGTATATGAAAAGGTGCTCAACATCATTAATAGTCTGTTAATGTGGTGTGTGGTTGCAAGGATACATCTCAGAGAAATGGACACAAAGCATGATTATAAAACAAAAATTTAATTATTGCTTCCTTTTGCTAGATTCTTTTGCATCCATTTGATGTAAATATCAAATTTATTGACATATATTTGTTCATAATCTTACTTTCTTATCCTTTTAGTGTCTTTGGTATCTGCAGTGTTATGTTCACTTTTATTTTTGTGATTTGTATCTTCTCCCTCATTTTTAATGATCCATCTGGCTAGATGTATATCATTTTTATTGATCTTTCTAAGTTACACTTTTAGTTTCATTGATTTTTCTTATTTTCTCCTGATTTCCATTTCATTGATTTTTTTTTCTCATTTTATTTGTATTTCCTCCTTTCAGATAGGTTTAATTTGAGTTTAATTTGCTCACTTTTTTCTGTTTTCTTAAGGTGGAGGCTTAGATCTTTATTACTTCTTATCTTTAAATTTAAGTATTTATTATATTACATTTTATAGTTACCTTTAGTTTTACATTGTAGTACTCTTCGTTTCTTTGTGGCGACTCAAATTTCAATTTTTTTTCATACTTTTTGTGCTGAGAAATGTCCTTAACATTATTGATAGAGCAGGTTTTCTGGCATTTAAGACTTTCAATTTTTGTCTGAGTATGTCTTCAATTCACTGTCATTTTTGGAAGATATTTTTACTGGGCATAAAACACTGGAATGAAATTAAGTTTCTTTCAGTACGTTCAACATATCCAAGATAGCATTACACTGTCTCTGTGTTGCACAGTTTCTAATAAGTGTGCTCTGTAATCCTTGCCTTTTGTTCTTCTGTATGGTATATTCCACCCCACTTCCATCTCCCCCACCCCTCTTTTCTTCAGCATTTCCTCTTTGTCTTTCATTTTCAACAGTTTATCAATGTGGTCAATGTGGTCTCTAGATATTTGTGTGTTTTTAAAATTTTTTGTTCATTTTTCTCCTGCTGCATGGTGTTATCTGGGGTTCTTGGACTGGTGTTTTTTGTTTGTTTGATTCTTGGATATCAACTCTGTTAAATCCTGATCATTACCTGTTCATATATTTATTTTGCCTATTTGCTTTTCTCCTTTTGACATCCCAATTTTATGTATAGTAGACAGACCATTTGATATTGTCTCATAGCTTTTGAATGCTCTGTTCAGCTTTTATTTATTCCTTTTTTCCCTCTTTTTGTTTCAGTTTGTAAAACTTCTTTTGACATAGCCTCAAGTTCACTGCCTCAGTTAGATCTGTTCTGTTGATGAGTCCATTGATGGAATTTTTGTCTCCAATCCCATGATTTTTATATGCAGTCATTGCTACACTTTTAATAATGTATAAACATTATTCTGTTTAGGAATAAAAAGTTGCAAGAGAACACAGGTCCCAACCACCAATAAGAAAAAGCTGAATAATTTACAAAATCAAAAGTTTTGTTTGGCCCATCAAAGAGCTGAGATCACAAGGCAAACAAGTAAAACAATTCCCTAGCATGTCAATTTGAAGTTACTCAGAAACCCGGTCACAAGGGAACTCAGCATTCCCTCACAGCTGTTTCCCACAAGTTTTCATTGGGTGCTTTTGAAGATGGGAGGTATGACAGAACACTAGAGAGAGCCTTCAGTGGTGTAGGTATGAATGTGGTAATTGACTGCTCTTGACAAGACAGTTGTGAAGCTCCAGCCACTTGTAGACTCTCATACGAAGCAAACTCCTAAAGTCACTGGGATATGGGAAACAAATTCACCCCTAGGAACAAGGCAAAACTCCATTGTTTCTGAGGCCAACATGTATGCAAAACCCTTCTGCCTGTGGGGAAGGGATAGGAATCCCTCTTGCTCCCTGGGACTCAGTCAGAGACCCATTAGTGCTGTGGAAGGATAGAAGAAAATTCCCTCTGAGATACTCCCTGAATGAATATTGAGAAATCATGTTGGGCCCAGGAGTCTGTACTGAGAGCAAACAGGTCCGATAATCTTGGGGAAAGGGCCATAAACTCTCTTTCACTGAAGACTAATCACAGATACAAGGCAAAGCTTTTGGCTTCTATGGGGAGCAGGGATAGATTTAAATGCTAAGAAAACTCCAACCAAGAAGACTCAGGAACAGAGAAATTGTCTTAAGACTGATACTTAACCAGAACAACAGAGAAACCACCCAGTTTATACCACAAGACCACCTGTAGTACCTTTCTCATAGCACTGTTGTGATGATTGTATTAGCCATTGGATATAAAGAATAGTGCCTTGGGTGAGTAAGGCCTCACAAAATATTACTACCAATGAAAATAATACAAATGGATAAATTAAATATGAAGTAAATATGGTTGCTATTGCTACTCCTATTACTACAAACAGTGATAAGCAAAATGGAGATATAGGCGGTTTTGATTGCACTGTAGAGTAAATAACTGTATACTGATAACTTCAAAAAAAAGATATTTTAACTTAAAACTCAACAAAATAATTATTTTTATTCATCTTTTATGGTGCAGAGAATATGTATTTTATTTAATTCTCTAAAATTTATTTGCTTCCTTCTTTCAACAAATCTTCTGAATATAGAAGGAATAGTGGGAATAAATTATTTTAGCAAAAATCAATTTAAAAATTAGCCTGATCCAATAATTTTAAAAGGATCTTGAGACTGAAGTCAGTGTTTTTGAGATAATAATTCAATATTAGGTTTTCCCTGTTTTCTCCTTGCTCCTCTTACAGTTGGCATTGGGGATATGAGGAAAAGGCTTATCTGAGATTGATCCATCAGGAGAAAGGAAGAACTCTCACCTTATTCCTCAGTCTAGTCCTTGGGTGTGTACAAATTTAAACAAATCTGAACTTAGTAAGGAGAAACCTTTTTAATTGAAAGGATTATTGCACTAAGGGGGCAAGGACTATTGTGTTGGGGTAGGGACACTCTTGCTATATGGGCAGGGGAACTATTGCAGTATGGAAAATCTACCAGTGGATCTGCAAGTGTATCAAATGGCATCAGAAAAGAGCTTTTCTTTTGCAGGGAGTCATATAAAAGGCTAGAAATAACTGGGTGTGGGGAAGTGGGATGAGTGGCGGTGTTCTCGGACAGTTGATCAGGGAATATTTTTCCCTGAGGCCAGCCAGTTCTCAAGAGAGGCTGTGAAGAAGGAGTATTTCAGCACTGCAGTGTTGGGTAAATGTTCAGGGACCTGGGGAAGGAAACAAACCTAACTAAAGTTTGGTCAAGTTAGTGGGCATTTTGTCCAGATTGCTCAGTGGGGACGAACAGTTCATCTAATCATTTAGGAGATAAAGAATGAGAATTTGGGGAGTCTCTGTCTGCCCTTGTCATGGGTAAATAGGGGTTACCCATGAATCTTATCTAAGTCATACAGGGAAGAGTAGTCAGCCATTTCTGGGAACATAAAAAAGATTGGGAAATTTCTTGACTGTTGCTGTGTTTTGGGAGCACAGGACTCAGGTAAAATTCAACATTGCCACTACCAAGTGGAACTTTGCTGACAACCACAGCAAATACCCTTGGTTGGTAAACTGGCCAGTCTCCTCTTGTCTCAGCTCAGCCTGTGCAGAGGTTGATGTCAGGTGGTTCAGTTTCCTATTGCCTCTCGTTGGTGCTGAAGACAACTGGGAGTCTATGCCATAGCCTCACTTTGGCTCTTGGTTTATGTTGTCCTCTCCCCAGCAACGGTGCCTCAGCCACAGAGAATTACATGTCAGGTTGGCCAATCCTTAACTTAGCTTACACACTGAGAAGGGACTGAAGGGCGCATACCAGAAGAGCAGGTTGCCTGACCTTTCTTATTATACTCTCCTAATTAATCACGAACAAAAATGTAGGTGCTGGGTCACCCTGTACCATGACTTTTTTCCAAACTCTGAGTTTTGGAATGGTGAATAGCTTCCTTTTGTTTTTCATTCTATTTTTCTCCAGTTTTATTGAGATATAATTGGCATATAACATCGTACTAGTTTAAGGTATACAACGTAATGATTTCATATATGTAGTATATATTGTGGAATGATTACCACAAGTAGTTAACATCATACTTATTTGTTAAAATATTTTTGCTCTACATACTACTTAATATTTCAAAACATATCAAAAACCTATTATTAGATCTGTCAAATCATATTCAGACACTCACTAGTTAGTCAAAGTTTCAATTTTGTAAAAGTCTTTCTCAAAATTGTTGACTTATTTCGATTGGCACAGATGAATATATCTGTGTGTAACAGTAACAACAAGTAAAACCCTATTATTGGAGGAATGGAACTTTTTTAAATTAAACACTGATGAAATAAACCATTTAATTTGTTCATCATTGAAAGCAAATGATTTCTCTTGAAGTAAAAGATGAATGTCCTATTAAATTTATTAAAATTTCAAAATTGAAGAAGTCTTAGTAGAAGCTATTTCTGTGTCTGAGGAAATGTTCCACACAATACAACTGAAAGAATATTTCCCTAAAATTAGTCTCCAGGGTCACTATTTCTAAATAATTTATTTGATTGTGATTTTGCTGAGGAATAATTTTATCATGGAGCTAAGAAGTCTCATGCTCATGTTTTATAATATCAGGTCATGGTATTGTGTCATTAAAGTTCTTTGACTCTGTGTTCTCCTTCCAGTTTAGATTGATGACATAGTAAATATATGGAAATGTATTCTGCCTGTTTGTAGCCTTCATCATAACCAAAGTTAAAAGATGCATTTGGACGGTGTGGGTTGGAGAGGTTGGCAGGTGATCAGAATTAATTAGGCATGCACACACAGGAATAGAGTTAGAAGTCCAAATTATAGGTATCTTCATTGGTGGTTTGTGAAAAATGGGATGCCAGCTTTCTTATGTGCTTGTAATTTCTGTTCACTTTATAAGCCACTATACAGCATTCTGATCCAATCAGTTTAGTGTATTTATCTTAAGTCTTTATTAGAATAACAAATGCATACACACTCTATTGAGGTAGACACCATGCTGAATTTAATAGGTTTCCAAGATGATTTAGACACTGGATAGTTACTTCACTAGTTTATTGAGTTCACATCCATTAAAGAAAATTACTGTATCATATTGAAAAAGTAGTGTGGAATAATTTCTGTAGCACATTCAGTAGCAAGGGAAAAATGAAATGTTGACTCTGAGTTCCCAGTATGAAATCCTGTCTTGGAACAGTTTCATCTTAGTATGAGATATATGGCAATTTCATAGGAGGTAGTTACTCCAAAGTTCCTAAAAAAGTGTTTTGGGAGCTTGATGCCATTTTGATTCTCCTCATATTATCAATGTTAATATTAAAAAAATCTAGAAAGAACATATTCAAAATACCAATGAATGAGTTCTATTTTGCAACATTAACCATGTGTCCATAATGAATAATAAATCCATGCAATTGGAACACAAAATCCAATATCTCCTACCTAAAAGTAAAAACAAAAATAGATTAGAATGGAATAAGAAAAATATCTGAGTAGGAGTTCATCAGCTAGTGTTGTCCTTATTTATTTCATCTTCTCGTTTATTTATCTGTCTTCCCTACTGTACAGTAAGCAACTTACAATAAGGCAGATTATAGGTCTTATACATGATTGCATTTCAGGTACCTGGCTTTTTTCCCCCTGGCATATTAGCTTAATAAATATTTGCTGAATCACTGTTTTTGAAAATAACCAATGGCTGGCTTAAACATTTATTTGTAAACTTCTTGGAAGAGACTTGTGAACGAAAGATCAACTACAGGCATATATGTTAATCTTGCATTGGTAACATCTTGATTAAACAGTTCTTACATAATATGTTATACTTCCATTTTCACAGGTTCTAAGAGCATTAGTTCTGCTTTTCCTGTTGTATATTGATGTTTTTATGTTCTGCCGTAACTATACATTTTCCAAGTCTAACATGAGGCTTCTAGTGTCCTTTTCTCATTGCTCTCAGCTTAGCTCAGTTCTTTATCACATAAAGATTGGTTTACAGCCACAAACTAAAAACTGTATCTCTGCCAAAAGCAGAGAGTCTTTTACTTCACTCTCTTTTCTTGCCATTTGACAATGGTGCAGTGACTGGTGCCATTTCTTATTATATTGAGTTGTTATTTTTTCATGGTTGTGTTTTACACATTTTTCTTAAAGACAGTACACTTTCTAACCCTTCCTTGTATCATTTTATAGAGTACTTTTTGGTCATGTGCATTAAAAGATCATTGTGATTTTAGATTAATGTAATACTTTTTTCAAACTAGGCATTGTATATTCCCCTTAATTTTGCAAAGAATATAAAGGCAAATAAAGAGATTTTCTATGAGGATAGGCTTTCCTTGAGATCAACATAGTCCCAGAATCTGAATCTCTAGTTGTTCATAGGCTTGCTTCTTTTTTTTAATTTTATTTTTATTTTATTTTATTTCTTTTTGCGGTACACGGGCCTGTCACTGTTGTGGCCTCTCCCGTTGCGGAGCACAGGCTCCGGGCGCGCAGGCTCAGCGGCCATGGCTCCGGGGCCCAGCTGCTCCGTGGCATGTGGGATCTTCCCGGACCAGGGCACGAACCCATGTCCCCTGCATCGGCAGGTGGACTCCCAACCACTGCGCCACCAGGGAAGCCCCAGCCTTGCTTCTTTAAAATATTTTTTTAGTTCTTCCTCTCTTGAAAGGCTTGTGTACGTGCACTAGGAACAGGATTTTATAAGGCAGATTCTTCCCTAAGACAAATCTTACAATGACTTTGAATATAAAAAGGGACTTTATTAAACTTGCTGGTTTCCAATAAGTATATTCTGGAAAGACTGTAATGAACTGTCAGGAGCAATTCTCTTCCTTGGCTATTAACTTGGTTGCAGTCTCTGGTGTTAGAGTGTTCTTGATGGTGTAGTAGTCTTAAGAATTTAACCCTCCTCAGTGGTGTGTAATTAGCAACAAGTGGGGTCAGATGTTCTGAGTAAAGTAGGTTTTATTTTATAACCAGGTAGGCAATTGCATAAATATACTTAGCATGTATCATTGAGAGTTTAAGTGAGAATTATTTCCTAATGACCACTGTTTAGAATGCTCACATTCAGTTAGAGTATCCTGTCAGATACTCTTGAGTAGAGAACAGGAACACATTTTTATATCCACAAAGCTTCCGTCTAGTTTAAGTTCATTTCCATATGTGATCTGAGGCACAAATATTCCGGTGTTTCTTTGGTGACTAAGTAAGTGGTACCACTCTAAACCTGGAATATGAAGCTTAAAGGCTTCTTGGGACCAACACATTCTTAAATGGTACGTGACATAATAAGCAGTAAGCAGTCATATCTAAACTCCTGTGACATGAATATAAACATCAAAAATGACCTTAATTGGGGCAAAATTGAATATATTTTTAAGGCTTGATGTTACTATTTTTCCAGGAAAAAAGAAAGTATGTGTGTGTGTGGGGGGGGTTGTATCCTAAAAAGCTCTCCAAAAAGAGGTCATCCTGGAAACACATTTTCCTACTGTTACTTTGCTTCCACCAGATGTCAATACTGGGTAATGTTCCCAGAATCTGAATCTTTAGTCATTCGTAAAGTAAAATACATACTGTTTTAGGTAGACCTATACTAAAAGCATTGTGCATATTCACTAGCACCAGGAGAATTCTGTGAGGTCATAAAGCTCCTTCATCTTCCATATTAATCAAATCCTTCTTTAATGATTGAATGTGTCAGCAGCTCTAAATTCAAGTCCAGCTGCTTAGGCAGGCTCCCTGAATTCTTGTGTATTCTTCCCCTTTCCCAAACACTGCTGCTAATTAATTTATAAACATCTAATTTCAAATCTAATTATTTCACTTTCCTTATTTATTTTTCATTAACTCCAATTGACCATAGGATAAAGTGTGACTGTCTTAGCTTGACACTTATAATTTCTTTTTGATTTAAACTTGTCTAGATTTCCAGTTTGTTTCCATGACTCCTTAAAATGTTGCTGTCATTTTGAATGATTTCACCCTTTTAAGAATCTAACCTTCAGCTATTTCCAATAGCAGATAACCAAAAATAACCACACAAAGTAACAGTTAAATACTTTTCCCCAAATGGAAGCATTGGTTAGAAAACATCACATATAGTAATTTAATCTTATATATCCAGGTTAAATATAAGACACAGTATGATTTGAAGAAGGTAAAAGAAATATAGATCTAGACCAAAAAAAATTAGTATTAACTGTTTGTGCTTCTACTATTTAACTAAATTTATAGTATCTTCTTTCTTCTCTCGTCTTCTCTCCTCTCATCTTCTTTCCTCTTCCCCCCACCTCCCCTCCCCTCTCTTCTCCTTCCCTTCTCTTCTCTTCCTTTCCCTTTTTTCCTTCCTTTTTTTTGGTGGGGAGGACTTCCTTGTCCCAAAACCAAAATGTCTCTGTGCTGTACCCCTTATGGGATTCAAAATTCTCTGAAACTAATCAAAACTGTAATTGAGAAAATTTCTCAAAATTACTTTGTACATCTCACCAAGGCTATATCCTTCGAGATTAAACTTTATTTTGTTCATGTGAACATATAGTTGTGTCTGTGGACCTTATTTTTTTGTTTGTTTTAGGAAAAGAGTTTTTGAAATTTTATTTTTTTTTTCCTTTAATCCTGGATAGTTTTACCAATTCTTTCTAGGAAAAAAATTTTAGTTGTTATGCACTTGTTATATGTACGTCAGAGGAAATTTTATTCATAGATCATCAGATAACCAGATCATTAGAATTAATTCACAGGATGTAAACATGGAAAAATTTAAATGTATTACATGTTACATGAGAAAAATAAAACTGATTTTGGTGATATTAATAACAGAACCCTTGAGCAGGTACTATGAATTAGTGTTATCTCATCTAATCTTCACAAAGCTCTAAAAGAAAGCTTGCTCAAGGTTACCAAGATACAGAGTTCACAAGGGCCAGAGTAAAGTCTGAGTCTGTTATAATTGCTGGCACTCATAAACACTGGACTGAAATGACTTTATTACATATGGATTGCAAAATGTGTATTTTAACAGTAATTCTGTTTGATTTTTATGCATTTTATATTTGTAGATCATATCAGTAATATTTCTAATTTTATTAGAAAAGGACTGTGCACATAATAGGCACTTAATACATATTTAAAACATAAAGAAAATTATTATTAAAAATAATTCAGTGTTACATCTTCTGCAGTGATATTGCTTGATCAGATAAATACCACAGTAATTTTGCGATAAATTTTATATACTTCAGATGAATGCAAACAAAATGCCATAGTAGAAGACATAAGTAACAAATATCAATGCTTTTACATGTGCAGAAAGTGTGAAGAGTATTTAAAAATCACTTTTCTGGTAGTAGAGCAATGAGAGCATTCATGTGGAGCCTATTTCATTTTAGAATGTGTTTCTAGTCAAACAAAACCAGAATTCTCCCCATGAGAGTGTCTAGATCAAAGAAACTGCTTCTTCCTTCAGATTCTTAAACCACAAAAATATTTGGAACACATTTCAAGCTCCCCGTGTCCATATAACTTGCCCAGTAGGTTTATTATATGATTACTGGTCATTTGGAAGAAAATCCTTCTTAGGATATATAGTTAGTTGCTATGGGAGAACATTCAACATGCATAATAGCAACATATTTTCCCAACTGTACAATGAAAGAAATAAGGTAGGGGACGTCTGGTGTATAAATAGATGATGAAAAAATTTTAGGTGGCTGAGGGGGTTGCAGGCAAAGAGGATGATAATTTTACATAGCTATTGAGACAATTAGAAGGATTGGCATGATTGTCCTTTTAATGCATGAGAATAGAATGTTGAGTATTTATACAAGAATTAAGTGACCTGACTCAGACATAGGCAAGAATGAATGAGACAGGGTACATAGACACCTTGGGATCTGAATAAGACATTCCACCAGGTTCACCTATCAGTTTAAGTGGTTATTCATTGCTTAGTATTTATAATATATAATGAAATATAAAATAAGACATTATAAAATGTACTAACTCACGTAGAATTAATTCTAAGTTAAAATGCAAACTAATTATGTGGAATGGTTATTATTTGACCTGAGCACTTCCTGGTAGGTGGGTAAATTGTGGGGAGGAAGGAACATCAGAACACATTCTTATGCTTTTCTGATAAGGTCTGAAAGAATTTTAGATAGTACTCAGCTCCATGACACATGCAACTACACCTAGACATGATAACTTTCTGATACGACTATGAGTAATCATCATGGCTAAATGAACTGAAGAGAGATTTTTAAGAAATATATATGAAATGAAATTTTATTTCCTTAAGACTGTTTGAGAAAGAACTATACTATTCCTCCAACAAACATTACTCTGCAATGAATATATAATTTTTTCAGATAACTGAAGCTTATCATTATAAGCACCACATCCTTTAAATTAATAGTAAAGATTTTGAAAATAAATCTTTATAAAGTGCATTGCACATTTTCATTCTCCTTCAGCAACTGATATTGATAATAATTTCAAAATGACTCACACTCTTTGAATTCATCCAAGTGTTCCTTTACCTTTTATTCCTTCTTTCTGGACATCTGTAGTCACTGCTTCTGGTACATTATGACCATCCTTCTAGTTATACCCTCCCTTTGAAGCTTTTCAGTTTACTGCGATCTGAAAAAACACACAGTTCAACTTCTTAGATCTTGTTTAAATGAACAGTAATGAAGGTCTGAGGAAAGATTTAGCCTTTGCCTTAAGCTGAATGGACTTCATATGTCAGACTTCAAGTAAAAGTTGGACAGTCATCACTAAAACTACAAAGGAAATTCGAGCGCTAGATTGAAAGAGGAAATTTAGGCCGATTCAGGTATTCTTTCCAGAGAGATTTCATAAAGCCCTTTTTTTTGGTCTTCTAGATTTCCAACCATGTTCATTTATGTTAATTAAGATTATTGGAGTTAGTTTTTAGAATTCTTATCTCATAGAGCATATGACTAAAATGAAGGATGATAATGTCATTTAAACTGTGATATTTTGAGAATGAAAAGGAATGCTATAAATAATTTTGTTAGGAGAGTAAATATGAACTGAGGCTTTCCATGGTTAACTGGCATGGACATACAGTCATCCCACTTAAGTGATATGTAATGCAAAAAATTCTCCAGGTATAATTGTTTTCAATGAATTAAAAATTTTTTATTTAGTTCATTCACTTTTACAAATTATAATTGTCGTGGCCCGAACGCGGGTTGGAAAAGAATTTCTAGACACAAGGCAGAATGTAAAGAAGTTAGAATTTATTAGAGGGAAGGGTCGCTGTCAGAACAGCGGGCAGACTTCGTAGTAGTCTAGGAGAGTCAAGCCGAACATGTACTGCTGATCAGTTTTTATAGCCAGAAAACAAAGGAATGGTCCGAGATGAAAATTTCGTTTACTGATTGGTTGAGGCACCAATCAGTAGGGTGGGAGTGGGACAGGGAAGATGCCTTTCCTTATTTGTGACAGGTCCAGTGCGCAGGTGGGCGTTGCCCAGGTGGGCTCAGGAATTTCGTAACCGTCTCAACATGGTGGGGAGGGCGATTAAGAGTCGGTAGGGGGTGCAATGATGAAACATTTTTAGGCAGAGTTGTCCTTTGTCCTTGAAGCACCATTGTCCTTGGAGCACCACAGTAATTTTTAAATTTTCAACGTCCAGTACATTTGTTTCTAGTTCCCTAAGACCGGCGCAGGAGGAAGCAAATAGTTACTCTTATATTTCTCCTTTTGTTCTTCTGCCTTATAGTCTTATAAGGAAGTCACAGATCCTTGTTCCGACCTTAGTTCACAGCTTAATTTTAGTCTTCCCTTACACATTAAAGAAATAGTTTGAGGGAGAAAAAAGCAAATAGGATAATTTTTTTCTGGGGAAAAAAAGTAATTTCTTTGAGTGTTTGGTTGTCCACCTTCATGCTTCAAGATAATTCCAAGGCTTCTTTGAAGGCTTAAAAAAGCCTTTGTGATTTTTTTCTTGAGAATCCCACTTAGTAGATGCCAAAACATATTTAGCAGGTGGTAGCTAATTTTCATTTTAATGAAGATAATCTTTTCAGAGTAGGATAACATAAGGTTTTACCATCTGTGTGTATCCTATTTAGTTTAACCAGGTTGGAGAAATCTAAAAGAAGGTCTATGAAACAAAAAGTAGATGTTGTTCAATACCAGCCTTAGCTACCTGAAAGCACTACTATTTTATTTTTATTCATTTGTTTATTTATTTATTTGAAGTATAGTTGATTTACAATATTAGTTTCAGGTGTACAGCATAATGAGTCAGTATTTTTTATAGATAATACTCTAAAGTTATTACAAAATAATGGCTGTATTTCCTTGTGCTGTACAATGTATCATTGTTGCTTATATAAAAGAGAGAAGCAGTTCTATTTTAAATACAAAATATATATCTGGAGATTATAAAGGTTAATATATTAGCCTAAAATTTTCTTTAAATTATATCTTTACAATTCAGATCTGATGATATTTTAAAGCATTACTTAAGAAATGCTTATTTAAAAAAATAAGATTTTTAATGTAAGACATCTTAAAATCTAGCTCACAATTTTACCAAAACAGAAATGCTAAATGTGTGTTTCAGGAATCAGAGTTACAAATACTTTTAACCTTTCCCTCTCTTGCAAGTCATCACAGATTACTTCCCTACACAATCCTTGTTTTCAGCTTTTGTTCTTATGCACATTTAAACCTCCCTATTTGTTTCTGTTTTACTGCTTGGAAAATTTAAGTACTTGTCACCTCTATGGTGGCATGTAAATTTTAACACATTTAAAATTTTTTTTAGGAAAAAGGATTATGGCATATATTTGCTTTTTATTTCAGGAAATGAAAAACTTTCATTGCTCTTTAAACTCACTTCCTAAATCTTATCTGTATAGGTAATGAATACAACTTCAAAACTGAATATTTACTACATACTTAAATTTTAAAAAATTCAGGATATCATGAGCTCAATGAGAATAAAACCTGGACCAAAAGAGGGTAAATATTTTATGGATCAAAATAAAATGAGATACACAGAAAGTGAAGGAAGACAATAAGAAGGGGGTATGTAGAGGGGAGAGAGGGATATACTGATTGATTATAGGTAAGAATGAAGAGATGAGGAAGAAAAAATCCACATTTTCATGAATGATTTAGTTATCTTTGCTTTCAGTAGTCTTTAGGGTTGTATAGGAGTATATTATTGAAAACTGAGAACCAGCATTATTAAATGAGTCCAAAGTCAACTCACGATTGATTGCAAAGTAGAGTGAATTTCAGGAGCCTATTTAGAAGAAAGCATCACACTTTATTAGAAATAATGAACTTTGGGCATTAAGGGCATTCATATGTGCCAGTTATGCTTAAATAACAATGATAACAAAACTTATTATGAAAAAGAGAAATTTGCTAAATAGATGAAAAGAATAAGGTGATTAATATGAGAAAATTATTTTCTTTTCAAAATAATTCCCTGAAATTTCTTTTTCTAAGAAAGATGCTCTGGATTTAATCGATTTTGAAAGTATTAAATAATTGGGGTTTCCCTAGTGGCACAGTGGTTAAGAATCCGCCTGCAATGCAGGGACACGGATTCGAGCCCTGGTCCAGGAAGATCCCACATGCCACGAAACAACTAAGCCTGTGTGCCACAACTACTGAGCCTATGCTCTAGAGCCCATGACCCACAACTACTGAAGCCTACACACCTGGAGCCCGTGCTCTGCAACAAGAGAAGCCACTTCAGTGAGAAGCCCGCGCACCGCAATGAAGAGTAGCCCCCGCTCGCCTCAGCTAGAGAAAGCCTGTGTGTAGCAACGAAGACCCAACGCGGCCAAAGGGGAAGTGCCTTCTCCCTCTAGTACCAAAATTTTGCAAGCTCCTTAGTACCCTCTCTGAGGTATATGTCATTTCAAGATTCAGTGAACAAAACCTGCCATCAGCCTCCACTCTCTGGTTACCCAGCTTTGCAAACCAGTCTGCTAGTTTGGGGCCCAATAACTAGTCACAGTGGAACTATTGTGGGTCCATAGTGTCATCAGTGTTTAAAATTTCTTCCTGCTACCCTTTTAAAGTTTTATCTTAAGCCATAAGTGTTTGCTTAAATATATATTTGAGATTGTAATTAATATGACAGTGAAGGCAAATAAAATAACCAGAAGCTCTATGCATCAGTCTGTTGATTTTGTTTCTATATATATATAGGCATAGACTTTCTGTGGATTAAATTTTGAACTTATTTTCATTCTTGGATCATAGAACAGTTATTTCTCTTTTATGTGACTTCTAAGCAGAATAGCTTGCTAATATATATGTACCTGTTTTGGTAACTCCTTTGGAAATTGGCTTTTGGACAAGTTATGAATTAAATAGTGTTTCTTTTTAGAAAACTAATTTAGTTAAGAGCCAAATGATCATACTTTTACTACAAAGTGAGCAAGCATTTAAAATATTCTAAAAATGTATTTCTCTACAGTTAAGAAAATTTCCATTTCTACTTTGTAAATTCAATTCATGTTAGAATCACCTTGTCTGCTTATGTTAGTTTAGAAATTACATGTAAACTAAAAGCTCTATTAAAAATTATCCTTCATTAAAACTAATATCAAATATTCCACAATTATTAGAGGTTAAAAGGCAAATTTTCTTGAAGATTTTCTGCCAATATTTTCTATCCTTTCTAGGTAAAGATATTGCCACACTAAAATCAAATGGATAAATATAAAAAGGAGTTAACACAGCAGCTTATTTGATGTTACTAGATAGTCTTACTGAGTGTAACATACACATATGCATCTACTTGATACATTAGAAGAAATGTTCTAAGTAAGAAAGCTGGTCTGGAACATTAAAGGTATAGTTAATTTTTTTTTTTTTTGTGGTACTTGGGCCTCTCACTGTTGTGGCCTCTCCCGTTGCGGAGCACAGGCTCCGGATGCGCAGGCTCTGCGGCCATGGCTCATGGGCCCAGCCGCTCCGCGGCATGTGGGATCTTCCCGGACCGGGGCACGAACCCGTGTCCCCTGCATCGGCAGGCAGACTCTCAACCACTGCGCCACCAGGGAAGCCCTATAGTTAATTTTTGATACAAAGATATGTGTTATCCACCCCAAAATTCTTAGAAATCTATTAAGCAGTATTATTTTGAAGATATGGCAAATGTTTTGCAAACATTGTATGGCAATATTATTTTGCAGATAATAGCAGTGATCTAATGCCAGGTGATTTTCAAAAGCAAAGATAAAGAAGTGAATCTTCTTACTACAGGTGGTTTTAAAATGAGTACCTTGAAATGTGGATACTTGACTATAGTTTTATTTAAACATTTTCTCCTTTAGAAATCCATAAGTCCTTGTACTCATTGTGTACATCTAGCAGCTGAGAATGTGACAATAAAGAGGTAATATTCTTACTCTGCTTACAGTACATTAGCAAGTACTATATTCTAAAAAAAACATTGTCACTTGAATTTTAGATATCGTAATTTTAAATAAGGTGAAGTTTCTGTCTGCTTTCTGAATCTCAGCAAAATAAATTTACTAAGGTCGTTTTAGAAGTGATTAAACAATTAAGATTATAACATCTTGGTATTGGAAACTTAATTGTACATCAAATTAGTCTACCCCACCGCAAAGAGACACAAAACCAAATCTTACATTAGATTAGGATTTGTGGTCCTATTCAAATCCCTTAATCTCATTACCAATTTTTAGGAGACTAAATATATTCTTGATGTTCTTTGAAGTATCTGATAACATATCACAAGCTTATGTAGCAGATCATTATACCTGTATTTTTCAATCCAGTGTACTTTTCAGGGGTCTGCCTAAATACCAGCCCCTCCAGGAAACTGTCTGATACCCAATCCCAGAGCAGTATGATTTCTGTTCCTGTGAGCTTTTTATGTTTTTACTTGTCTTATGACACTTATAGCTATGAGTTAATGCTAAGAATTATTTTTCCTACATTGTAAAGATAGGCTAAACCTGTAGGGAGGTTTTAACTACTTAATAAAATGACCAAGGATCTCTACTAGGTATACTACATAGCAATCACGAATATTTATTGAGCTCAGTAAGGTTGAAGGTATTGAGCTGTAAACTGTAGAAGATCAAGAAGTGTGAACCATTTTCTCTGGTCTCAAGCTAATAATAGTCTAGCTGAAGAGATAAGAAATAAAAGCATGAAGATATCAATAAAAGATTTACATATTAGGTCAGGACTGGAAATGTGTAGTATGTGGTAATTATCAACTATATTAAGCTGACCGTAATTGCAATATGACTTCATAGGAAGGAAAAATCATATCAGAATGCTGTGTTAATAAAAGGTTTTCATAAAAATTGGAATACTAATTGTGATGAATGGGTAAAATTTCAATAGTTAGAACAGAGGAGAAAGGGATATTCTTTGCCCATGAAAAATGTAGCAAAATCATAGATGTGCACTTGAGTGCCTGGGAAAGTTGCACTGTGAGATGAGATTCTAAGAGAAAAGATAGCAGAACTGAAGAAAAAAGTAAATTTCTAGGGGCCTCTGTGTGATGGAAAGATGGAGAGAGTTACATGTCAGGACAGTGTGCTACTTAAGTAAGTTTAGGATTCTGGGTAGTGTTGGTGAACAGATAGCACGCAGAAAAAGAAGAAAATGGTAGACTCTTTGCAGGAATATGTTGAGATTGCCCCCAGAAGAGGATGGTCCACGTGTATTTGGTTTTCCTAAACCTATTAATAAAACAGTTGTCCCATGTCAGAAGAAGTTAAGAAGGAGTATTTTTCTTTCTTATGTTTCATAGCAGTTGAGATAATTATTGTCTTTCTTAAGCTGCAGCCTCAGCTAACTTGAAAAGCACAGCTCTTCCTGAATGGTCAACAGTGGATCATGAAAATCTGGCAAGTGGTTTGAGAAAATCTTATGAGCAAACAGACAGGTTCTTGAAATAATCATGCTGGCTGGCATCCAAGGGTTCATTAAAGTTGTGCCTTTTCTTTCTTTCTTTTTCAGCTGGAAATTATTTTGTCATTAAAGTAAACTAAAAATTTCATTTGACGATAGCAAAAAATGTAGTGCATATATAAGAGCCAATTATGGCTTTTTTTTTCAATGTGGATATTTATATTAGCGAATAAAGGGAATAAAATTATTTTATTTTATACCAGAATACTGATTCTGGTAAATAATGATACCAGTAGAACTGATGATGATGGTAATAATAATAATAATAATAATATTAAAATGAAAGAGAGGAGAGGAGTACCTGGCATCACTTACTAAATATGTACTGAAAATATATTCTGGGGCAATGTATATCTTTAATCCTCAGCAGAGTTTCATATTGATACATATTTCTAAATGAGTATTGTTCACAGATGAAGACTGTCATATCAGCAAGTTAAGTATGTTACAAGTATTTCCTGAAATCTTTCTTTTTATATCTTTATATTTTATTTTATTTTTTATATTTTAGAGGTGAAGAATTATAGAAACTAGCATTAATTATATTGAGCAGTTGAGAAACTTCAATCAATATTAAATGAAAATAGGTAGAGTATAGAATGATAGTTCTTCTTTCAGCTTTACGCCAGAAAGTGGTGGTAGAATTCTGAAGGATGCTGTAACAAAGGAGTTAAACTCTTCTCTAGGAAGTTGGAGATTAGAACATTAAATCTCTGGACAGGACTGTGAGTGACTTTGTGGCACAATATCTGTGTGGCCATTCAAAAGAGGTCATGGATGCTAAAAACAGATTGTGTTAAGTAAAATTATAATTAAAGGAATAGGAAAGAAGGAAGCTTTTTTTTAAAAAAAAGTAGATATACTATTACATATGTCATTTGCATGCACAAAATAATCAGAAGAAATGTTGCCAATTATATTGAGAAAAACTGTCATGACTATGGTGAGTACTGATTCTTACTGAGTACATGACAGCTTAAAAATTGTATTATCTGATTAGCTTAATGGAAGAAACTACACCCCTTACCTGTATGCAATAATATTTCTGTTCTCTTCTTGCTTTGATGTCTGACTTCCATTATGTAGAATACTCCTTCTTTCCTGGATTGTAAATTCCTTCAAAGCACAATACAAAAGTCCACTCCTCTTGTAAATCATTCCTAACTGTCTCAGGCAGAAATATTCCCTTTTATTCATTGTACTAGTATTTTAAACGTTTTTTTATTGTGGCATTATATTTTATCGGCTGTTCCTTATGTGTCTGACACTCAAAATAGACTATGCTTTTCCTAAGGACAGTGTTATGTTTTATTCCTTTTGTAAACACAGTCTCTGAAAAAGTGCCTGGTACATAGTAGGTATTCAATAACAATGATTAAATAAGTGCTTCTATTAAAGCACCTATTGTATTGCATTTATTTATTCAGTCAACAAGTATATATTGAGTATCTTCTAACCACCACTCACTCACTATTCCAGTTCTCAGGCTATAGTAGTAAATACACAAATTCCTTGATATGAAATTTACATTCTAAAGGGGGATAATGGAACCAATTTCACACAGTGGTAAGTTCTATGAAATAATCAAGGGACAGTGCAGTCTGAAGATTGATAGACCTGAGGGTAATTTTAGGAAGGGAGGTCACGCAGGCCCTCCCTGAAGTGGTGGCATTTAGTTGAAACCTGCATGACGTGAGGGAGCAAAGATCGGAAGAAGAGGCTGAGGAAGAGGAAGCATGAAAGTCTCAAGAGAGCAATGAGTACATGTTGTAGGAATTGCAAGAACACCAGGGGGCCCAAAGACGAGGAAAGGAGAAAAGTTTTAAAAGATGATATTGAGAGAGTTGGGTATTGTAGGCATGGGAAAGGAGATTGGCTTTCATTCCAAGTATGATGTGAGTACTTTGGGAAGTTTTCAGTAGGGAGTGACAGATTTTCAGTTTTTAAACATTGCTCTGGCTGCTTAAAAGTGGAAGGAGTCTAGGCTGAGAGCACAGTTGAGGCTACTAAAAACTCCAGTTCAAATAATTGTGATTTGACCAATGGTAATACTTGGGAGGTGATGAGGACTAATTAGAATCAGGATGTATTTTGAAGGTGTATTAACTAGAAATAACTGATGGATTGCATGCGGAGTTCAACATATAAAAGAAATTAAGAATAATTACTAAATTTTTGACATGAGCAACTGTATAAATGGTGATGCTATTTAATAATGGAGAAAACTTGGGGGTTAGTATAACAGTTTATTTCTTTGCATCTCCAATAGAATATGAATTCAATGAGGGCCCTTGGCTTTTTCTTCTTTTTATCTCCTAGACAGTGCTTAGCAAAAGTAGGCTTTTAATAAAAAGTAATCATTCCTGGATTTTAATCAACAAGCAGCTATTGTCACTGTTCTTATTTGTATAATTCTTCAGTCTGTGTTCATTCAACAGATATAATGGAGTGTCTGCTGAGTGCACTGAGGCAATGAGAATACATTAATGAATAAAACAGACAGAAATGCTTGCTCACATGGAAACCATGAGCTTATATTCCAGTGGGATGATTGATACAATACAAATAAATAAATACAATATATCATAGATTGTGATAAGTAGTACAGAAAAATTAAGTAAAAAAAGGCAATTGAGGCAAGGGGGGTATTGCAGAGCCACAGAATGCAAGTAGTCCCTGAGGTAACAGCACGCTTGGCATATTCTAGGAACAGCAAAAGGCCAGTTTGGCTGGATCAGAGAGGAAAAGTAGTAGGACATGAATCAAGAGGTAAAGAGATGTCAGATTATGTAGAGCCGTATGGGCTATTGTAAGAATTTTGACATTTACACTGAGAAAAATGGGAAGGAGATGAGAAGTTTTCAGCAGAGAAATGGCATATTATGATATATACTTTCATAGGATCCCTCTGGCTTCTGTGTTAAGAAGAGAATGCATTCACCCCCCCCCACACACAAGATGGGGGCAGGAATAAACAAACCACCTACTACAATAATGTGAGAAGAGAGGGTGGCAGCCCAAATCAGGGTGGTGACAGTCAATGTTGGAAACTATGATTGGACTGTGGATATATTTTGAAGTTAGAATCTACAGAACGTGATGATATACAGGATTTGCAAAGGGCATAGAGAAAGAAAAACATATAAAGTTTGGGGCCTGAACAACTAGAAGAATGGAGATGAAGCAGATAATTGTGGACATGAGGAGCTAATGTTTAAACTTACTGTGCACCCATTGTACATCTAAGTGTGTATAACAAGGAGCCGTTGTCTCTATGAATTTTGATAAGAAGAGCTGTCCACGCTGGAGTCCTCGAATTTGGGAGTCATCAAAATATAGCTGTTTTTCAAGTCAGAAGACTAGGTGAGATCGTCAAAAGTTTGACTGAAACAACCCCTGGGAGGGTTCAACATTAAGAAATCATTGGGATAAGGAGAAACCAGCAAAAGAGTATACTGTTTATTAAACAAAAACTAGGAGAGTGTGGTGTCTTGGAAGCCAAGTAAATAAAATGTTTAATTGAGGAGGAAGTGAGCAACTATATATAATACTGATATTTTGGCTCACAGTAAGATTTATCATCCAGTCTCTTACGCTTCTGAAAGTGAAAGGGGGCACTCTTAATTACATCTGAACAATAGACACAAACCAGTCCTGTTCCAGGCATCCAGGCATGTGTAGTCATAAAGTGATTAAGTATGGTGAAAACTGAGAGGAGATAATTGGATTCAGAAATGTGGAAGTTTTGAAGGCCTCAAGAATACAAGTTTTGGTAAAGTATTAGTATTAAAAGTCTGATTGAGTAGGTTCAAGAGAGAATGAGAGTAAGGAAGTCGGAAATAGTAAGAAAAAGTAAATCACTGGAAAGTTGTGCTATAAAGAAAAAATGGGGTGGTGATAGAAGACGTTATAGAGTCAGAAGTTATTTTTTAAGTTTGATAGAATATATATCATAAAAGTTGCCATTTTTAAGTGGACCGTTGAGTGTCAATAAGTACATTCACATTTTTGTGCAACCATCACCACCGTCAATTTCCAGAGTTTTTTCATCTTCTGAAATTAAACCTCTGTACTTATTAAACAGTAACTCCCATCCTCTCCCTCTCCTCAGCCACTGCCAACCATGACTCTACTTTCCATCTCTGTGGATTTGACCACTCTAAGTACCTCACGTAGGTGGAATCATGCAGTGTTTGCCTTTTTGTGACTGGATTATTTACTTAGCATATGTCTTCAGAGTTTGTCCATGCTGTAGCATGCGTCAGAATTTTAAAGGCAGAGTAGTATGTCATTGTATTTGCATATTACATTTTGTTTATCATTAATCTGCCAATGAACACTTGAATTATTTCCACCTGTTGGCTATTGTGATTTACACTTCTGTGAACGTGGTTATAAAAATATCTCAGTCCCTGCTTCCGATTCTTCTGGTATATACTATTTCTTTTAAGACAGAAGAAATCTAATATGTCTGTAGGCTTTCTGTATTTGCACTAGCCAGTACAGAATCTGGAAAAGAGATGAATGATTTTTCTCTGTGTACAACAACTATCATTAATGGAGAAAACATATAAACTTAAATAGCAATCGGCCAGAATAAGTGCCTTAAGTCAACAAAGAACTTTGGGGTCCTAGGTAGGCAGAGCATAAAGCATCCTCACTGTCTTTCAAAGGTCTGTCTGATCAGTTAGATGCCTAGACCTTAATTTGTCTCTTTAGAATCTAATAGTGATTTTAGTTTACAACTCAATTAGCAAATCATATCCTGTTAGAAATCAGAATGGGAATAGTTTGAGTTGTATAACCCAATAAAGATTGACCTTGGCAATATTAACATCTGATTATTTTATTATTGTTCTTTCTCTGCCTCTGGGTTTTTTTTTTTTTTGGGGTATAGTTTTTTACAATTTTGTGTTAGTTTCTACTGTACAGCAAAGTGAATCAGCCATATCTATACATATATCCCCTCTTTCTTGGATTTCCTTCCCATTTAGGTGACCACAGAGCACTAAGTAGACCCCTGTGCTATACAGCAGGTTCTCATTAGTTATATGTATTTTATACATATTAGTGTATATATGTCAATCCTAATCTCCCAATTCATCCTACACCCCCCTTCCCCCCTTGGTGTCCATATGTTTGTTTTATTTGGTTTTGATATTAAAAAATTATCATCTCAAGTTTTATGATGTATAACTGTATTCTAGTCTCAGAGTTTTAACCTGCTTTGGGTTGAACCATAGCATTGACTGGACACAAATCCGTGAATATATTGGAAAGTATTAGTAGAGGATTAACAAATAGAATGATTCCCAGAGCAAACTTTAGTAAATAGTGTAAACAGAATATTTACAGGATTTTTACAGCATTGAAAAACTCCTAAATTGATGCATATGTGTATATATAAATCGGTCCCAATGCTAATTGCTATGATATTTGTCTGTCACTAAAAGCTGACTCTTTCATAATTAGCCTATTGTCCCTTTATTACCCCATCATCAGTTAGACTCTGCAACATTATCATTCAGTACAGATAAATTATTCAGTCGTCATAGAATTCTGGAATCTTGCAATTCTTCAGGACAAGGAGGTTGACTAGAGAAGGGAAAATTTAGGCCAAGCTTCTGCCCCTGCTCTGCACCATGCTCTGCTTAATTTTGGAACTCTATCTGTGTTAATGGGAGAAAATTGGAGCTCCTGGAGCATTGCATGTTCTTGTTCCAAAGCCTTTGCAAACAGACCACCTCTGCTTAAAAAGAACTCTTCCTTTTGCCTCTAGGCAATCATTAATTGCACAAGGAAACCTTTTTTTTTTTTTTTTTTTTCTGTATCCTAAGTCAGCTCCCTCTCTCAGATGCTTATTTGAGTAACATCTGCTTTACCTATGAAGTTGTCAGCTCCCTACGGGTAGGGCTCTCGCCTGCTTTCACTCACTGCTGTGTCTCTGCTTCCTTGCATAGTGTCTTGACACTATTGCAGGCACTCAAAAATTTTATTTAATGAATCAATGGGTGAATAAATGAATGAATTAGCGATAAAGACTTACAGAGGAAAACGTTTAAAAAATATGTGTTTTATGTGAATTTAATGTATTATGTGGGCTCCTGATAGAAAGTGTAATATGGATTAAGGAACTGGACATTAATTTCTTCCAAAATTTTGAAGAACTGAACAATAAGAACTTCAGAGCTGATATCAGGGAATCAAGTTCTCTTTCTATTTCATCACTTTGAATTGAAACTTAGGAACTGTGGAACACAGAAAGACCATTGGTGGACAGGCATTTCTCAAGAGAAGACTAGAAATCAAAATCCCATAAATAGAATTGCTGTTTTCTTACTAAGCTGCTTATGTTGGCCAACTGATAAATGCTGCTTTACCCATGACAGCTTAAATTTTACATAGCCAGGATTATTTCAGTCTCCTACACATTTTATTGTACTCCAATTCTCTCATGTTTAATCCTTATGTGTAACTATAATTTGACAGAACAATTTACTTCATGATCATTTGGGATCAATGAAAGTTTATTAATTTATCATTAGCAATGGGAACAAACAGTTATTTGGTACTTGTATGCACCAGGTACTGACCTAGGTAATTTACATGTATTATTTAATTTTAAGATATTTATATTTCATTACAACTAAACAAAAAGAAAAGATGCTATTTTCACATGCTGTGGAAATCTAACTCTGCTATGTTCAGTCAAGTTTAAGTAGATTTACTATTACAGTCAAAGCTAGCTGATGTGTCCTAGCTGACCTCACATGGTCTCCCAATGAAGAATGGTCATATTAAAATCTTTGATCTTTCTATGAAAAATGCCACTTCTATAGCAATCACTATTCACATAGACTAAGTGACAAAAAGGACACAGTGACCAATGGTCATTTCTACGTTATACACATGTTAAAACTGTACTTTGCTCTATAGCTGCTGCTGCTGCTATTATAAAACCCAGCTCTGCTTGAATCTTTGCTTTTAGTCACAACGCTGCCAGACTCCTTTGATCACAGAGTCACCTCATGCTTACAGCCATGCTCCACGTTGGTCTGTCTGCTTCTCTTCTTTCTAAGCTGATATTAGAGGTTGTGGTTCAGCATGTGTATAAAGTATTTCTTCTGCCTACTCTGTAACTACTCCATCTCAGGTCTCCATCCAGTAGTGGCCTGAAGTACTGATTCTCTGCAAATGCCTTGTAATATGCAGACATATCAAGTTGAGACCAATATAGGCTTTTTTTTTTGAGGGGTGTCATAGTCAATACATACAATATTATTATATTTTGTATGTATTTATATATTCATGTATTATAATTTATAAATTTACTTACAGTTTATAATTTCACTACTGATTCCACTGTGGGGATGAGAAAAGGTTACTGAGCTATGGTAAAGTTGTGTTGTTCATGATTTTTTTCCTGGTTCCATATAGAATTCACCCTCAAATCTAATCAGTTAGCATCAGTCTTGAATAAATTGTGACCAGTGTAGTGCCAGTCTCCTTTTTTTCTGAAAATAAAACCAATTTCCAATTAAACTATCAACTAAAATAGACAGTATAAAAGACAGTGAGTTATTTTGTGTTGGATTAAAGAGGTTATTTTGTACAACTATAACTTTACCTTTAGGATCCAGTGTTTAACTTATTAATTTATTGCAGAGAGGCTGGATGTCAGCTGAGAACAATCTCAGATCCTGGCATTTGTAATAAAAATAGAATCCAAAAAATCAAGAAGTACAATAATATAACTTACAATGGGTTCATTCTGTATGATTAGTTTGTAGTCCTTCAACTAATTGTTGAGAATATTTCATATGTATTCTGCTTAAAGTCTAACTTGAGTAGTGCAGAAGTATAATTATACAAATGGTACAGGTATTACAATATAATTATTTATGCAACACATATTTATTGAGTACCTACTATGTACACAGCCTTGTTCTGAATGTGTGAGTACATTCTTTCATTAACAGACAAAAAAGCAATACTACTGCTTTGTTGTTGATGTGTCTACATTTTGTGACTTTCAGTAAAGGCAGGTTATTCTGATACTAGTTATCATGTTTATAATTTGTCAGGATGATTAAAATTTTTATGTGGAAAAAGATTTTGGGAAATTGATTTTCAGTCAGGCTCATACAAGAGTACTGTAGACTCAGAACCACTAAATTTTGCCTCAAATCATGGCACATTAGGTTTTTGGTTCTCTGAGATGCACATAGAAAGAAAAGTCACAGAAGGCTTGTGGTTCTTATTTTTCTGTCCTTTACAACTCACATTTTTATTTGAAAATTATGTGGATGAAGTGCTTAAAGTTTGCTACAAAGATTCAACTTAACTGGTCCTAAAGGGAAAGACTGGTTAGTACCTTTGTTTTGATTAATTTCATTTGCTAATAAGATGCAGGTTTCTTATTTTTTTTATCTTTTGATTTATTCTCTCATTCATGTTGTATTAGATATTTTTTATTGCATAACATTCTTAGGATTCTATGAAAATTTAGTAATTACTAAATGCTCAAAATAACCAACCTCTTTGTTTCTATAGGGTGATTAAAACGAAATATTTTTAGTTGTAGGCAACTAATGATTTTCAGCTTTGACACAGAGTTGACCCATCTCCTCTAGTAACAGCATCCCTATCGTTTCAAATTGCAATCAGTTCGGAATATCATTTTAATGATAATAGATTGGAAGAGAGCCCTGTGCTGCTTGACAGCTGTGCTCTATATTTAAGCTCAGTTAAAGTTCAGTTTAAAGCAGCATGTCTTTGTAGTCATGAAGCTTCTTAATGCTGTGACATGTCTGTGATTCTGTGCATCAATCATGGTGACAGAAAGCCATATGCCTCCTTAAGAGGAGATGCTATGGAAGCAGGCAAAGAGATGAGTGCTGCCATGTGTCTGTTACTGTGCAGCCTTCCAGTAGTTTAAATCCCCCTCTCAGCTCCCATTGGTTCCCTACATTCCCCTTTCTTCCTTTCTGTCCTTCCTAGGAACATTGTCCTATCTTGTTCGTTAGTAAGCTTGTCATTAAGCACTCTCTTCGGGTCTTACTATTCATAAAAATAGAATCACAGCTTTTATTTTTTTCCAATGGACTAATATGCATCATAACAGAGGAATAAGAAATTGTACTGGGGGATAAAAAGAGGAGCTTAAATTATAAACATGTTGGAATAGTTACATATATTCAAGATATTTTTCACTTTTTATAGTCTTGTTTCTGCTTTGTAGTGACTCATTTGCTACCTAATGGATACTTCCTAGGCATACCCATTGTTTCATCTTTCTAAAGCATTGTGTAGTGTGCTCCATTTTCAAGCCCTCTTCTCCAAAGGAATCCTTAGCAAAATGGTTCCTGCTCTTATAGCATATAGTCCTGAACATTAATTTAAAAGTGAAACAGCAGGAAAAGTATTAGCATCTCCCATTTTGTTTGAGCTTTTTTGCTTGTTTGCTTTATTCATTCAATCATTCATTTATTACCCAGGATATTTACTTATATTTTCTTTTATCATATTTATTGAGAGCTGGTAAACAAAAAGGATATTCTCTGTATTTTTGAGGATCTCATAATACCTCGTACATAAATAAAAGTCTTGGTAAGCTTTATATACTTTAGATACCCTTTTGTTCACTTTTGTGTGTGTTACCAAAGAATATTAAATATCATTTAACTATATTGGCTTCAAATATTTTGTTTCTTTGTAACAAAAGAAGAACTCACCATAAACACTTGAAATACAAATGAGTAGTACTTGGGTTTTAGTCAAAGGACTCTGCAACCAGTCAGCTGCATAAGGTAATAGTTTTTACCTCAAGTTTTCCAGAATTAGAATTTTGGGTTTTTAAAAATTTCAGGAAGTATGTGGAAATGATTTCAAGGAAATATTTCAATTAAATCTTACTCGGTTTTGCCTCATTTAGTGACACTCGGTGGAGATACAAATTTTATGTCCTGTATCTAAATGACTTCATCTACTTTTGAGGTATGTCAGAAATGAACAACATTTTCACATATGCCAGAAAATCTATTATGATGCAGTATCAAGATTTTAAAAATGATTTCTAGAGAACTGTCATATTATCTGATCCAACTGAGAAATAATGTTAATACTGATATCAATTAGCCAACTAATAAATATTTTCTCCATATTCATACTTCTAATTCTACAACCTCATAATTAATGTGTTCATCTCCTCCTCCCTTGTGTGTGTGTGTGTGTGTGTGTGTGTGTGTCTCTTCTCCTTCCCGTTCTCCCTCCCCCTCTTTTTTTCTTTCTCCTTTCCATTTTTCAGAACAGATTTGGGTTTTTCAATGGATTCTTTGCCTGGTAATTCTTCAAGTTAGAAGTTAGGATAAAGGTTAATTAACTCAATAGGCTTAGCATACTGTAAATTCAAATCTGGCCCTGCCAAGACATAAAAGTTCAGGTTATCTCTGCACTAAAACCCAATTTGCTGTGCACAGATTTCAACTTTATAAGAAAAAGCCTCAAAATAGTGCAGTTGGTTGAACACTGAAGCTGGCTGTTGATGAAACTTTAAGGAAGTTTCAAAAGAGGAAGAGAAATACATTAATTTCACCTTATGAGTTATCTAAGGTACTCAAATTTATAGAAACAGAACATAGAATGGTGGTTGCCAGAGGAATTGGGGAGGTAGAAAAATATTTTTAATGTGTTTAGTACAATTATAAATAAAGAAATAATATGTACATGAATAAGCAAGAAAGAAAGCAGGCATTGACCTAGAAAAAATAGTTAATTTCCTCTAAGTGTAATCGTTAGTTAGAATGTGACAAGAAGTCTTCGTTCATCTTCATTTTTCTGAAACTTATCCATGCTTTGCCATTTCAAAAGCAAGGTATTATAAACTTTTATCTTGCAAGTAGAGGTCAGGTTTGAAATAAAAAGCCCTTTGGAGCAAAGTATGACATTTACTTAAATCCATATGAAATTTCTGACCCAGGTTTTTGACTAATATAATGGAAACAGAAGCCCAGAACCCAAAATTGAGGGCGCACCATGACTGTATAACATAGGATAAGAAAAGAGAAAAGTCTGGGATAGAGGGAAGAAAAATATGCATATTAAAAACAGATGTATTAAATTTAATTTGCTTTAGTTTGATTGCTATTATTATAATTAATTTTTCATTGAAATAAAAATCAATGGCAGCTTGGGATTGCATGAATTATTTTAAATGATCAAACCCAACCTTAAGAAGCATTTGCCTAAAAGGCACCAAGGAAAAAAGACGTCTTACATGTAACTTTGCTAAGGAAGCAATTCTTCCCAACGGTTGTATCTGGGCACTCCATGGTCCACTCAAGTTGACACATGAAATTAACTACCACACGTACCTTATCAAAGGAGAGCTCATCCATCATTCCTTTATTGTTACTTTTATTCAAACTGTCAAGTTTAGAAATTTGCAAATCCAGTTCATAGCATATTAGAAATTAAACTTGAAAGTAGGCTGAGATGTCTCACTGATAATCAAGAAGAAATATATTAAATATTTAAAATTGAGAAAAAAAGCAAAGAGAGCATTCTAGGAGCAGTTACTGAGCCACGGGCCAATGTGATAATTGCTGTTCACAGTAATGAAAAATAATTCTACTCTTTTCAGAACAGTGTATTATACTTTTTAGAACAAAAATTATCTCAAAGAGTAAATTTATTGTTTAATATTTAAAGTGATAAATTCCAGTTATCACAAAAGTGAATTTCCCCACTCAAAAGTAGATAATTGGTATTTCATTTGCGAGTAACTCAGGTGCAAATGTGAAAAAAATTCTCTAAAACTGTTTTCTATCGCTATTGAAATGTCATAGTTGCTTTAGAAGGAAGTGAATTATTTTTGGTATATGATTTATCTATGTTATCAAGTTCTATTAAATAAATATAAAAATTCAAAATTTAAAAAAATATAAAAGAAGGCTTAATATATATTTCCAATTCGCTAGGTGTTGGTTGTGTCAAAAAGTTTCTAAAAATGATTTGCAAAAATCAATAAGTTATTAAAATGCTCAGGGTTCACTTGTATTACTATGCCCATATCTTGCCATAGGATTCATTTATTCACACAGAATCATTTATTTTATACACTTTATTTGATAAATACTGCATTAACTGGCCAGAGATCCAAATGCAGGCAAAACTTCCTGGATACTTGAGCTGACCTTAAAAGATAAATCAGCATTATACAGGTGTTGGAGGAGGTAGGGAATGAAAAGTGCTTACTGAAATGAGAAGGTGTCTTGAGACTGATAAATGAGGCAGGCAGCTGCATATAATCAATGGATCAGTTTATTATAGGGTAACTTACTTCACAACTTACTTCACAGGGTGGGATTGGGTAGACAGCAATCTGGAAGCATTCATTGCCCTCCCCACTGCTCAGTGGCCATTGGGACAATTTTATAGTTAACCTAAGGTACGGGGGTAGGTGCTTGGAAGCAAGACATTCAGTCCCAAGTCAAGATTCATGAATGGGTAACTAGTCTCATGGGTGCCAAGAATACATCAGTGAAGGTTCTCATCATTGTTTGGAGACCAAGAGAGTATAAAGGCCACCTTGTCCTAATGCTTATTAGACAATATCTGTTAACTACAAAGCCCTTGATGACGGAGAAGTGATTCACTGCATAGTACAGTCCTGGGTAAGGTCAGTAGAAGGACAGGAGAAATTGTAAGGGCCCAAGATGGCATCAGTTATGCTAATGCCCATAAACAGATGAAGAAATATGTTGGTTAATGAAATTCTTTGCAGAGGGGGCATTATAAACAAAGACACAGTTGTGGTAATTAGCGTGAAATATGCGCGAGAGTGTATATGGCAGACAGCACAAGCAGTTTAATGTTCCCGGAGTGATGTGAATAGAGACTAGAGAGGCAGATAATAGATGGTGAAGTACTCTGTAAGTTATATTTATTACTTAAGTTATTTAATAAATTCACTTTTTTGTTGCATACCTACTGTGTGCTGGGGACTATTCTAGGTGTTTGGAAAATAGTAGTAAGCAAAGTAAATCAAGATCCCTGTCCTACTGGAGATTATATTTTATAATGTTAGAAGATGACCAGTACTTTGTGGGGAAAAAAGGAGAATAAGGTAAAGATGATCAGCTGTTTTGCAGATAGAGATGAGCTGGTGACAGTTTTATATAGGGTCTTAAAAGTAGGCTTCACTGAGGAGGTGATACATGAGCAAAATCGTGAAGAAGGTGAAGGAGATAGTGAAGCAGTTATTTGCGAAGAGAGCATTTCAGGCACAGGGAAGAGATAGAGCACATATTCTAAGGCTGAATTGTGCCTAGCAAGTTGAAGGAACAGCAAGGAGGCAGAGGTGACACCGTTGTAGTGAATAAAGAAGAAAGTAATAGGAGAGGAGTACAGATAGTTAAGAGTAAGATCATTTATGGTTTTATAGACCATTGTAAGGACCTTCACTTTTGCTCTGAGTGAAATAGGAAAGCATTGGAGGGTTTTTTTTGTTTGTTTTTGTTTTTGCATTGGAGGGTTTTAAACAGAGAAGACAAGATCTGAGATCTGACTTAGGTTTAAAAACAGGTTTTCAAACTTTTAAAAGCTACTGAGATGTGAATGAATATAGGAAGCAAGGGTACAAGTAGAAACACTGCTAATAATGCTATTGATATGTCTGAGCTGGAGCTGATAGTGATTCAAGCAAAGATGTTGTAGCAGGTGTGGTGACAAGTATGCAAGTTATTTATATGTTTTGAATGTAGTGGCCAAAGGGTTTCCTCATGGATTGGATATAGGATCCAAGCAAGAAGGAGTCAAGAATAACTCCAAGTTTCTTGGTCAGAGAAACTAGGAAGAAGGAATTTCTATCAAATGAGATGGGAAAGTCAGACATGGGACAGATTTCAGAAAAATGTCTGTTGTTCAGTTTGGGGCATGGTATGTTGGGATATATACTATCCCAAGTATATAGCCAAGTAGAGAGGAAAAACACGTGCTTAGATATTCACAGTGGAGAGACAATGGAAGGTTTCATGTAGGCAGAAATACAGTCAGTTGTGTGCTTTAGTTTAATGCTCTCTAGTGGTTAGGTAGATGATAGATCTGAAAGAATAAAAGCCTGAAATTAGGGTGAGCAGTTAGTGGTTGGTTGCAAATGTCCAGCAAGACAATTTGAGGGAGTAAACAATCAGTGTTGTAAAGACAGCAAACAGTAGAATGATTTGAGGAATATTTTAGATGTAAAGTCATTAAGACAATGATTGTTTGTTTGTGAGTATCTTAGAGAGAGGGAGGAGTAAAATAGTTTTCTAAATTGATTGGCTTGTTAAATGTGTCATTATCTGAAATCAAGAATAAAGAGGAGAAGCATGTTTAGGGGGAACATAATTCAAATTTATTTTTTACCTTTTACAATTTCTGTTTATATGGCATATTCAGGTGTAGATATTTTGTCTGATATGAGAATTGCTACTCCAGCTTTCTTTTGGTTCCCCTTTTGCATGGAATATCTTTTTCCATCCCCTTACATTCAGTCTGTATGTGTCTCTAGGTCTGAAGTGGGTCTCTTGTAGACAGCATATATATGAGTCTTGTTTTTGTATCCATTCAGCCAATCTGTGTCTTTTGGTGGGAGCATTTAGTCCATTTACATTTAAGGTAATTATCGATATGTATGTTCCTATTCTCATTTTCTTAATTGTTTTGGGTTTGTTATTGTAGGTCTTTTCCTTCTCTTGTGTTTCTTGCCTAGAGAAGTTCCTTTAGCCTTTGTGGTAATGCTGGTTTGGTGGTGCTGAACTCTCTCAGCTTTTGCTTGTCTGTAAAGGTTTTAATTTCTCCATCAAATCTGAATGAGATCCTTGCTGGGTAGAGGAATCTTGGTTGCAGGTTTTTCTCCTTCATCACTTTAAATATGTCCTGCCAGTCCCTTCTGGCTTGCAGAGTTTCTGCTGAAAGATCAGCTGTTAACCTTATGGGGATTCCCTTGCGTGTTATTTGTTGTTTTTCCCTTGCTGCTTTTAGTATGTTTTCTTTGTATTTAATTTTTGACAGTTTGATTAATATGTGTCTTGGCGTATTTCTTCTTGGATTTATCCTGTATGGGACTCTCTGTGCTTCCTGGACCTGATTAACTATTTCCTTTCCCATATTAGGGAAGTTTTCAACTATAATCTCTTCAAATATTTTCTCAGTCCCTTTCTTTTTCTCTTCTTCATCTGGAACCCCTGTAATTCGAATGTTGGTGCATTTAATGTTGTCCCAGAGGTGTCTGAGACTGTCCTCAGTTCTTTTCATTCTTTTTTCTTTATTCTGCTCTGCAGTAGTTATTTCCACTATTTTATCTTCCAGGTCACTTATCCATTCTTCTGCCTCAGTTATTCTGCTACTGATCCCATCTAGAGTATTTTTAATTTCATTGACTGTGTTGTTCATCGTTGTTTGTTTCATCTTTAGTTCTTCTAGGTCCTTGTTAACTGTTTCTTGCATTTTGTCTATTCTATTTCCAAGATTTTGGATCATCTTTACTATCATTATTCTGAATTCTTTTTCAGGTAGACTGCCTGTTTCCTCTTCATTTGTTAGGTCTGGTGGGTTTTTATCTTGCTCCTTCATCTGCTGTGTGTTTTTCTGTCTTCTCATTTTGCTTGTCTTACTGTGTTTGGGGTCTCTTTTTTGCAGGCTGCAGGTTCATAGTTCCCATTGTTTTTGGTGTCTGTCCCTAGTGGCTAAAGTTGGTTCAGTGGGTTGTGCAGGCTTCCTGGTGGAGGGGACTAGTGCCTGTGTTCTGGTGGATGAGGGTGGATCTTGTCTTTCTGGTGGGCAGGTCCACGTCTGGTGGTGTGTTTTGGGGTGTCTGTGGACTTATTATGATTTTAGGCAGCCTCACTGCTAATGGGTGGGGTTGTGTTCCTGTCTTGCTAGTTGTTTGGCATAGGGTGTCCAGCACTGTAGCTTGCTGGTCATTGAGTGAAGCTGGGTGCTGGTGTTGAGATGGAGATCTCTGGGAGATTTTTGCCGTTTGATATTATGTGGAGCTGGGAGGTCTCTTGTGGACCAGTGTCCTGAAGTTGGCTCTCCCACCTCAGAGGCACAGCACTGACTCCTGGCTGCAGCACCAAGAGCCTTTCATCCACACGGCTCAGAATAAAAGGGAGAAAAAGTAGAAAGAAAGAAAGAAAGAAAGAAAGAGAGAGAGAGAGAGAGAGAGAGGGAGGGAGGGAGGGAGGGAGGGAAAGAAAGGAAGGAAGGAAGGAAGAAAAGGGAGGGAGGGAGGGAAGGAGGGAGGGAGAAAGGAAGGAAGGAGGGAAGGAAGGAAAGAAAGAATGAAAGAAATAAGAAAATAAAATAAAGTAAGATAAAATAAAAGTTATTAAAATAAAAAACAATTATTAAGATAATTTTTTTTTTTAAAAAAAAGAAAAGAAAAAAAAAAACAAAAAAAACCCGGACGGATAGAACCCTAGGACAAATGGTGGAAGCAAAGCTATACAGACAGAATCTCATACAGAAGCATACACATACACAGTCACAGAAAGAGGAAAAGGGGAAAAAATAATATATCTTGCTCTCAAGTCCACCTCCTTAATTTGGGATGATTCATTGTCTGTTCATGTATTCCACAGCTGCAGGTACATCAAGTTGATTGTGGAGCTTTAATCCGCTGCTCCTGAGGCTTCTGGGAGAGATTTCCCTTTCTGTTCTTTGTTCTCACAGCTCCTAGGTGCTCAGGTTTGGATTCGGCCCCGCCTCTGCGTGTAGGTCGCTGGAAGGCGTTTGTTCTTCGCTCAGACAGGAAGGGGTTAAAGGAGCCGCTGATTCGGGGGCTCTGGCTCACTCAGGCCGTGGGGGAGGGAGGGGCACGGAGTGCGGGGCGGGCCTGCGGCGTCAGAGGCGGCGTGACGTTGAACCAGCCTGAGGCGCCGGCCGGAGTGACGTTGCACCAGCGTGAGGCGCGCCGTGCGTTCTCCCGGGAAGTTGCCCCTGGATCCCGGGACCCTGGCAGCGGCGGGCTGCACAGGCTCCCCGGAAGGGAGGTGTGGAGAGTGACCTGTGCTCGCACACAGGCTTCTTGGTGGCGGCAGCAGCAGCCTTAGCGTCTCATGCCCATCTCTGAGGTACGTGGTCTTAGCCGCGGCTCACGCCCATCTCTGGGGCTCCTTTAAGCAGCGCTCTTAATCCTTTCCAGGTACATGGGGACTTTCTTGACTTTTGGGAGGTCTGAGGTCTTCTGCCAACGTTTAGTAGGTGTTCTGTAGGAGTTGTTCCACATGTGGATGTATTTCTGGTGTATCTGTGGGGAGGAAGGTGATCTCCGCATCTTACTCTTCCGCCATCATTGCTCTCTAGTTATGAAGGTAAATCTTCCTTCCTTCCTTGAGTGTGTTTTTGTTACGTTTTCTGCTGGTGTTGGAAGGTCTCCTGCAGAGGCGGGGGGCAGCTGTGGCTCACCACGGGGACAGGGACACTGGCAGCAGAGTTCTGGGCAGTACTCCCTACATGATTCTTATACATTCACAGCTTCAATTCCTACCGTAGGTTTTAGCAACCTCGTCAGACGATTTCTTTTTCCTTATCAAGCCACCTTTTCACTTCAAGGAAGCACTTTACGACTTCTCTTTGGCATATCCGAATTACTGGAATCACTATTCTAGCATTTTGGCGCTGTTATTAAGTAAATAAGGGTCACGTGAACACAAGCGCTGTGATACCGTGACGGCCGACCTGCTAACCAAGATGACTGCTCCATTACAGTTCTTTAGATCAGAAGTTTGACATGTGTTTCAAGAGCTAAAATTGAGGTGTCAGCAGGGCTTCATACATTTCTGCCCCAGGCTCTAGGGTAAATCCACCTCCTTGTGTTTTCCATGTTCTAGATGCTGACTGAATTCCTTGGCTTATGACCCCCTTCTCTCTTCAAAGCCAGCAATGACTAGCCAATACTTTGTCATATCTCAGCATTTGACAATGATTCTTCTGTTTCCATCTTCCACATTTATAGGATCCTGGTTATTAAATCAGACACTCCCAAACAAACCAATATAATCTCCCTGTTTTAAAGTAAAATGATTAACAATTTTAATTCCATTTGCTACCTTATTTCCTCTTTGCCATGTAACCTAACACATTTACAGGTTCTAGGGATTAGGAGGTGGGCATCTCTGAGACCATTATTTTGCCTATCACAATGGCTGATGCTGAGCTGAGGGTCAAGCTAAATTTTTAGAGACTATCAGTTGAAATGATGCCAGTCTTGGAAATGGATACTTCTTCACCATGATAAAGAAATAGAGAAATCTGGTTTTAGCATGGATTCAGAGTTCAGACTTGTGTTTTTAGAGAAATAATAGTATAGAAGAATGAGGTGGTAATGAGAGTGTACGTTGCATAATGAATCATCGTGTCTAGGACCATTAGCACAAGACATTAGACAAGGAAAAGGCTAATAGACTTCAGCATTGAGACCAGGGTGGAAAATGGAGGGAAAGAGGAACTGGTAGAATCTGTGTGATTAAAAAAAAAGTGGCTATGATGTATTTAAGAAAGTGAAAGAACCAGAAGGAGGATATTTGAATTTAAGATTTCAGAGTTAGACTAGTTCAGGATGACAACTTTTAGGATATAATCATGGGAATAAGTGGTTAAAGAACAGTGGAAATAATGGCCATTGAAATGGAGAAGTTCAAATATTAGTTAAGTTATGGTGTTGTGTGGACCGTTCTTATGTACTCTGAAGTCACCTAGGATGATGGCTGACCTTGAAGAAAGATCGTGAGACTGGTAGTAATTCCTCATTCATTTAGGGAAAACTGTCAGGAAAGTAGTCAAATATGGAGGTACTTGTAGTAGAGGTACAGATAGCATGCAAAACAGAGAAGCAGGGATTTATAATTAAATATAAAAAGAAATGATCTGGAAGCAGCTTAAGGGAAAACATCCTTCACCTTCGGGCCCTGAAATATGTAAGAGGAATGAGTATAAGGAGACTCTTCTGAAGAAAGCTACAGAGAGAAAGTTGAGAACTTTGGATTAAGTTTTATGTAAGGTACAAAAGTGAAGATACATAGACATTTGTTTACCATAGAACTGCATTTTAAAAGGCACAATGGAAAGCTTTGCAAGGAAGGGCTGCATTAGTTGATTTTGTCAGGGGCCAGAGAGAATTATTGGGCAGTATTCCATGCTGGTAAAAACAGAAGAGGAGTTAAAGGGCTCTAAGCTATTTTACCATTTTACCTTTTAAGTGATGACAAAGGTAGAAGTAATATTTTTAAAAGGACACTATGATAAATTTACCATAGCATGAATAAAAGCAGAGGCCCTATGGATAGTAGGGAGCTGATCAAGTTAAGAGTGCATCGTATCCTTTGTACATGCTACAGAAAGCCCAGGAGTAAGTCTCAAATAGTCAGCTGTCTTATCTATAGGGAATTTTCTACAATTACCTTATATTGTTGAAAGAAAGGGAAGAAGGAAGGAAGGAATTCAAGAGAGAAAGAGTAAAAAAAAATCATTAGGTTATTTCCCAGTGTTACAATGAGAGTGAATTAGTCCTGTGGTTTCAGCATAGGTCTTGATGTTATCTTTTACTGTTGCAGGAGGGATTAAAAAGCAAAAAACTTTGATGATTTTGTTTTTAAATACTTAGATGCAAGTCTTAATTTAGGTCAATCCAGCATTAAACTAAATTAAGCACCTACCCAACTGAGCACATCAGTGTGTATATATATATATATATATACATATATATATATATATATGCTTTTATATATACACACATTTTCATCTTTCATATATATATATATATATATATATATATGTGCTTTTATCTTTCAATATCTCCCTTTTAAAATTGGCATACTTTCCAGCTTTTCTAGGTGAGTATTTGTTCAAATGAAGGGATAAGGATGTGGTTGAATGAAAAAAAAAAAAAAAACCCTCGCAATATCAGTAAGGCCCTGCTTTTAAGAATGACATGAAGCAGTGGGGTATGCATCCCTCTTTGTAGTTATAGTCTATCACTCCTAATGGGATCTCTATGCATTTATTACAATGAGAGAGAGAAGTAAGCATTCACAGCCTCTTAAAATGTGAATAATGAATTCTAAATGCTTCTGATCACATTAATGCACCAGGATAAGTGAATTGAACAAGGAAATAATTTAAAAAATGATTTTCATTGGATTTGGAGAGTGAAGTTATCAGGGCTACTTGATAAATTTCTGCACACAGTGGGTATTTTAAATTATTAATAAGATGATAATTATATGTCATTTAATATGTAGTATATATATGTAACTCAGTAGGATTTGTACATATTCAAAATTATTTATTAGCACTGTATAGGAAGAGGTAGTAGAAAGAGGGAGATACAGTATTACAAATAATAATGGGAGATGTACTTATCCAAGATACTAAAATAGCTGAAGCATTAAATGAATATTTCCTAATACATTTACAAAGAGGAACATTTATGACTGACTATTCTGTATCAGGATCACTTTGGTAAACGTAATAAGTAAGAATGAAAAAATTCAAGTTTCTGAATTTTCTTAACTTGGTGTGTTAGTAGCATGGAACAAAGCTACAAAAATTTTTATTAGGTTTAAGTGCATTTCCTTTAACATTTCATGAGTAATTGAAAATAGCTGTGTACCACTTAAGTTTATATAGTCAACCTTCAACCTCAGCTTTCACTAAATAAGCAGATTATTCTGAAACTTTTTTTTCCATTTTAAGTGAACATGGCATTATTAGTTCCTAACAATGTAGTTACTGATCTGATTTTTCAGTATAGGGGCCTGGTTACAGTGGTCTATTCTTATTCCCTTGCCTGTATCTTATTGTAAATAGTGACATATATAATGTTAAAGATAAAATTAAAGAATATTTTCCCCTATAAATTTCAATCATTGAGTTTCATTGCTTGCAAAGTGTATGGAGAGATTGGTCAAATTACTCTTCTCTGTTTAGTTGGCATGAAAGACAAAGTAAGGAAAAAATGAAATAGCATCATCAAAATTACTAATCCTAAAACATAGGTTGGGGGTGGTTCATTATCTCTTTTAAGCAATTAAGAAACTGTTCAATAAACTGGAAAAGATAATGAAATAAAGGAATTCACAGGCAAGCTTGACTTGACTAATTAACCTTTGTTACTTGGGTTATTGGTATATGTATATGGATTTTAATTATGTCATTTTAATAATTATTGTTTGAAGATTGCTCACTGTATTCGTTGTTCCAATATTTATTTTTTCCATTTTAAAATAAGAATGATAATGTTAAAAAGGGAATGTGACATTGAAAGTAACTTTCAAGGTGATTAGAACTATAGAAGTAATATTTATTAATTTAGATGGTCAGTATTTTTTCATTCGTATTGGCATTTAAGGCATATACTGTGTTTTGCAGCATTCTCTGTATGTATTAAGGAAGAAATGTTTGGTAGTAGTCTTGAAATGTTGTAATCTCTTGAAAAAGACAAAGCATACATACATACATGGGGGAAAATCCAGCTAAAGAAGTGTGTGGTAAAACCTTGTAAACTCATCTTTCGTAGACTAAAAATGAAGGAAGGGGTCAAGCATCCTAGGGCAGCCTCTGAACATATTCTATTAAAGTCGCTTCTTGGTCATCACCCAAAGAAAATTTTGTTAAAAAATCTTGCAGAAAGAAGGAAGGATACTTCATATAGGTATCATACTTCACATGAACAAAATAAGTAGGAATAAGCAAAAAAATATATGTGGGGTTGGTAACGAGTTTTTTCCTATATGGCAGAGAAGCTACCTTAGTTTGTAGAATGTCTGAATGAAGCTACACTGTAGGTAACAGAAGATAGGAAACTGGATAAAAAATAAGTCCAGAGTAGATGAGCTCTCACTGGGTGTGAGTAAAGAGAATGAAAACCAGAGAACAAAACTGAGCCTAGGGGGTACCTATTTAGTGGGCAGGGAAGGAACACAGGCATAATATGTTTCACAGGACCAATCATAATTCATCATTATCATGTACATATCATATACCAAAAAGACTGCCCTTGGCACCGAAGATTCAGCAATGATGAAAATGTCTTTGCTTTTGAGGAGCTTTCTGTCTAGTGAGAGAGATAGACATGTACACAAAGTATTCAGCCACATAAAAGGTACGATCACAGAGTCTCCCCTAAAGGCTATATGGGAACAAACACACAGATCAAAATGCTTCTTTCTGTCTGGGAAGATGAGAGAAGACCTCATTGAATAGTTGACTTTTGAGTTCAGTCTGAAAGGATGAATATTGATTTGAAAATCAGAAACAAAGGGGACTAGGATTCCAGGTTTAGGAATTAGCAAGTACAAAAATATGTGAAAACAGACTGCCAGTTCAGATGACCACACAGAGCTAACTAGAGCTGTAGCCCAAGAAGCTCAGTGAAGACTCATAGGAAGTGTGGTTGGCACAAAGCAGGGATGGATCGTGAAAGGCTTCACTTGGATTTTACCTTAAGATGTCAAGAAACTGTTGAAGGATTTAAGCATTTTAAATTGCTTAATGATGCTCTCAGATTCTGTATTTTGAATAAGCATCACTTCAGCAGTTGTGTGGGGGAGGAGTTAAAATCCAAGGCCAGAGTTCTAGAGTCTGATTTGGTGGCCACTGATAAGCAATGCTGAGTAGAATCTACTTAAATCAATGGCAGTGGAGAAGCAGAGAGCAGTGAAAAGCTTTAGAGATAAATAAAACCTGGCTACAATACACACGAATGAGGGAGAGGAGGAATTGCAGAATACATTCAAAGCTTTGACTCAGGTGCTGTATAACCAAATATGGGTATAAGAGTAAGTAAGGAGGAGAAAGATAAGTTACTTTTAATAGATGATAAAAGAGAAAAGATCAAGCACTTATCCTGCCCTTATTGTATGAACAGTTTCTCATGTAGGAAAAGTTCCTTTTTAGAGATGATTTCCAACAAATGCAGGAGGATAATAAAATTAGAAAAATCATCACTTTGCAACCTGTAATAAAGTAATAGATCCAAGTGATGATCATCAATGGATACATTGATCAGATGGATAGCGATAGGGAATTTCATAATATAGGTCTTAGGCTGAAATCACCTGAACCTGAAAATAAGTCTCAGCATTACGAAAAGTGGGACAATTGTATATTATATTCATTAGGATGTGATGCAGTAGGAAATATACAGCATCACGTATGAAGCATTCTTTTATTAAAAGATATTGGTCCTACAATTTATCAGGACTTTAGATCTAATTACCAGTTTATAGGAAATACAAAAACTGGTGGAAAAATTCACCACAACTGCAAAAAGCAATCAAAACTATGTCAAGAAAAAAAGAGGTTGAGGGCAGGTGATAGTATAGAATTAAAAAGAGACTTCAGAGACACAAGAATCAAATGCTATTTGCCCGATTTGTGTCCTGATTTGAACAACCAACTTTAAAAAGAGCTCTTTGAAACAACCGATGAAATTTTGATATAGACTTAGTGTAATAGTTAGTGTAACTGTTATTTAGAATTTATTGTTAATTTTATTGGCTGTGTTATCTAAAAAGCCCTTATTAGTTAGATATGCGTACTGATGTATTTACAAATGGAAAGGTATAGCAGTTTGGGTTTTATTTAACATAAAATAAAATAAAATAAAATAAAGCTTTGTGGGGGATAGATAACATGAGATCTGGAAAGTTTCTTAATCTCTGAAGCTTAGTGTTGGGCATTGAATAGTTGAGTGTTCATTGCAGTAGTCTTCCCTCTTTTTATGCTTGAAAATTTCTGTATTGATAAGGGAAAAACAGTTTAATGTTAATCAGGTTGATTTGAGGTGCCCATCAGATGTGTAGGTGTAGATTTTCAGGAGAATCTAATGTAAACATGTATTCTAGACTTCCCAGTGATGTATGCACTGGAAGTTTATGCAAAGAGTACAGAGTGAGAATGTAGTGAAGTAAACTCTGGAGACAGCGGTTATTTAGAGGGAGGGCAGAGGAAGAGAAATTAGTAGAAGGTACTAAAAATAATTAGAGAGATTGGAAGGAAGTCAGAATGAAGTCCTAAAAAACGGGAGAGTCACCAACATGCCCTGTATGTTAACCTGCCATATAAATATTACATTATACATCTGATTTTGAAATTGTAGGCCATCATTAGTGATCATACTGAGAGGAATTTTAGAGGAATGATCATGGAGAGAGGAGAAAGGATTGGAAAGCTAAATAGAAAAGGATTCATGAGGGGACTGGAAAATGAGACATTAGAGTTCTTCCTATTCAAAAAGAATGGTTATGAAGGTTTCGATTTTTCTTTTTTTAATGGTGTTTTGTTTTTGTTTGCTTGTTACTTTGTTAGTAGAGAAATGTCAAAGAAGTTAGATCTGTAAGGGGTGACTCATGGGTGCAGAGGCAGATTGACCCAAAGCTAATGAAACAAAGCTGCTCACTAACACAGGCCCCTACTGGCCAGATACCTTTACAAGGCCCTTGGAGGGGCCCTTGTGATAATGTGTGTGTATGAACACAGGCTTTTGTAACAGGTGGAAAAGTAAGATATTGGCTGTTACTACTCCAGCTTTCATTACATTTTCCCTCAAGTACAGCAGTTGACTGGCCACTAGCATTTGTCAAACCGTACTAAAAGGACTTTGAATTGAGAATACCTTTAGTTTAGGCTGAGTAGGATATGCTTTATGTAGTCCAGTTGGAATTTAAATTATTCTGGCTGTACTGGTAGAGAAGTGCTTTATAGGAATACTCCTTCCACTCACTGTAAAAAATCATTATGGTACAAAGGTGCAGGGCTATCATTTGCATTGTAACTTGTCCTGTGGTACCTGGCCCCAGAAGTAGGTGGGACGTAGAGGAAAAGTAAAATTTTAAATATACTACTAAAACGTATGTCTGCAATGTTTCCAAATAGATGGTATTTTATATTTGAGAAACTAAATAGAAATATAATTTTTCAAGTGATATTAGAATCCAGGGTAAAGTAATCATTCCAAAATAATTCAACTTTTTAATAAGCATTTCTCATTGTACTACCATGCTCTTTCCCCCAAGTGCTGTGATTAATAAAGTGCTTAAACCAATAGAAACAACAATCTTCATTACTTATTTCATAAATTTTGACGATGCCAGGGAATAAATTCTCTATTTTCAATTTTGGAACCATATATCATAAACTCCATGTGGCTGCAATTATGAATTAATGTACTAAAGCAGCTCTCAAAACAGCTGATTTGATATAGATGGAATGAAGTATCATCAAAGGCCAGAAGTATAATTATGGTCATATGAAAATGACCAAGAGACAAACTAAAAAAGAGCATTAGGCTTCAAGTATGTCAATTAAACTCCATTATTATTAAAGCAAGTGGTAAGGGAGACTGCCCTAGAAATCTAAGTAGATGTTCCATAGTACTAGAACTATCCAGTAGAATTAAAATGAATATCCTATAAAAGCTCGTAATATCTCTCCTGGTTTTTTTTAACCACAACTTAAAGAACAACCACCTAAGTAATTAAGAAAAAAATTGAAAACTTGATTTACATAAATCTCCCTAAGGAGAATTGTGTAATTTCAATTTTTTGACTTACTATTACATCTTTTCTTTTCCATTCTCTATGTATGTATGAGTACATAATGTAAATATGGAAATATCATTAAAATCTTTGCTATTTTAATTGTTTTCTTTAAAAATTAATTTTCTACTCAGTTTTTTCCCTCCCGTATGCCTCTTGTTCCCCAGGCTTTCTTCTTCAAATTCAGATGGTCTAAGAGAAATGGATGGCAAGTAAATGCCCCAAAACATGACTAAGTATAATAAATAGCAGCTAACATGACATTTTCAAAATTAGACATGAAAAAAAAATGTTTCTTTTCTATTTATTTCCATGTGAATATTCTAGATGAGTAGTTCTATGTCTTTGTCAGCCAGTGCTGTATATAGCACATTCAAGATACAGTTACCAAAAGAACAGTGGATGTTTGTGAATACTCAGTGAAAGAGACATACAGTCTTCTTTCTATAAACAGACTTACTTCAGCTTCATGTCCAATAGACTCAGTCAAGCATGAATTTTTATTTGCCCTTTTTATATTTATAGTACATAATTTCACTAAATAATTATACTGTTCTGTTTTTAAATATTTTATAATTTTCTTGACAATTAAATTTATCATTGTTCATTCATTATATTTTGATTATTATGTAATTTGATTATTGATTAATGAGATACTTTCATTATTTCAGTAATGAACATAAAATTTTATCCCAAGTTATTGTAGAGAGTTTAAGTAATTTATATCCAAACTGCTAGTATCTATTGGATAAGCTCATTTTCTACCTAAACGCACAAGTATTTATTTAATAAAAGAAATAACAGATTATTCTTTCTACTTCAGGAATAGTGAAGCATTTTGGTAGACACACTATTAAGTTGCAAGTGAGCTGCATTGAGTATGTCCCTTTAATTACAGTGGTAAAATGGATTTATATTCACCAATCCTTGATCATCCTTGTATTTGCAACCCAGCTTTTTAAAATTTCAATGACACTTTTTTTTTGTAATGAGTGAAAGGATGAATTATTTAGATTTCAAGGTTTTTATGCAAATATATTTCCTCATATTTCTTCTTGCTGCAATCTGCCCGGAACAAACATGCTAAAACATATGAGTAATTACACTTTAAATGGCTTGTTCTGGATGCAACTCTAAATAGCACTTGTGTTGTAAGCAGTGATCCTGGTCTGTGTTTGCAAACAGTCTATTAGCCTTTTCAAAGACCTTCCAGGGATACAAACAACTTGCCTTCCAAAGAATGTGGACTGTGTGTGGGTATGTGTATGTGTATGTTTTACACTTGAGCAAGGTCATCCAGGGAATTAGCGCTGATAAATAGATATAAAATGAGATTTTATACCCTATCTTGACAATTTATTAATCTAATTCTGTCTAACTCAAGCCCTTTAGTTTATAATTTGTCTATTTTCCCTAGTTCTTTTTTTCATAGACAGTCATCAAGATTCTTGTATACAGTCATAATTATGGCATGTACTGTTCTGTCTTTTGTTGATTAATAAATTCATCACTTAATGTAGATATTATCTCTAATACTTTATAATAAATAACTACCTTTGAACATTTATTAAGTGCTGACTCTATACTCAGTCAGCACCTGTATGTCTTTTCTCAGTATTCTGAAAAATAGCTCTTGAGATACAGATTATAATTTCAGACCAAGCCTGTGTGACTTCACATGCAATAATCCTAACAATTAGTCTTCTAGACTCTTTCTAAGATTCAAATACTTAAACAATTTTAGGTGTCCCAACTTTCATCATTGTCTGATAAATGTAGATTCTAAATTGGTATATTGGATGATTCTTTTTTATCTCACAGATGATATTGTAATTCAGTAGTGTTCATGAATGAATAATGTGCTCAATGGTCCTATTAGTTGCTTCCAAGAAAAAAAGTTACAATTCGTTTAAGTATCTCTTCTCATAAGAAAGCATAACTTTTGCAGTTACACAAAGAAACTACAAAGGTAAAAGTTGTATCCAGCAAACTAGTCTAAGAAGGTTGTTTTGAAGATTAAGTAATGTAGGCCAAGCACTTGGCATAGTAAACTGTAACTCTACCTGGCTCTGTGAGGTTACAGATATCGCACTGGTCTATTACTGCATCCCTAGCCTTAAGCATGGGTCCCAGTACAGGAATTGTTCACAAATTATGTATAACTGAGGATATTAATGAACATAAGGCATTTGGATAAAGGAAAGTCAGAGTATGGTGGGTATTATCATTAAAATTGTCCACTAGGAGATGAGTTTTGAGTGGAACTTTAAGGAATGTGTGTGACATGAACTGAGAAATGCATTCAAATCAAGAGACTACCATATATCTGTATCCAAGATGAGAAGGGGCTTATTGCTTAAGATATACAGTAGCACAACACTTTATATGCCATTTGGGGTATGATATTGTGCTGACTCAATTTTCTGTTGACTTGAAGCCAATGAGTACTTACCTTCTTAAATTTATCTACAGTAACTCTTTGTTTGTATGCTAATTAGTATAAAATGTGCTTTTTTTCTATGCATTTATGGTGACTGAAAATTAGCAAAGGAGTAAAACATAATACTTACTGCTCATTACATACACATTTTCAAAATAGGTATAATCTTTTTTTTCTGACAATACTGATCTAATGTTCCTTAGGTAATTCATTTCAAGCATTCATTAAACTTTGATTACTTCCAGGATGGTGTTTCATAATTATACTCATAGACAAGTCATGATTTTAGTTTCCATATTTGTCTATTTATTCTGTAGATAGAAAAATAAACTACTAATTAGTAATAATATGTTTAAAAAATCTTTTAATCACTATCAATTTAATGACTTTCATCACTAGCAATTTAATATTTTGCTAGGATATCTGATGTTCTTTTTCAATGTTTCAGCTAAATTTCAGTGAAAATAAATGAGAAGAAATTTATAAATAAATTTTAGCGATTGCAATTACAACCTGCCCCAGAATCTGTCATTCTCAGGAGAGTTTCTCATAGGAAAAGCATTGCCTTAATTTTATAATTATCTGAGCTTAGACCCATCTCCATTTTCCATAAAAGGAAATTTAATTTTTGTGTGGTTTTAAAACATAACGATTTTTCCAAGAACACAGCTACCATGTAAACTGATAAAAGACTGAATTTTGTTAATCACCATTTTAGAAAATCTCTTTACCGAGGGAAATGAAATTTATGGTATTTGAGTTCCACTAAACCTCATGAAAGTTTCATTTACTGTTTTCTCATTCAGCTTGATCCTCTATAGGGTCTGTAAGCACCTGAGGACTTTGGCTATGTCTTCCGTGTAGTCATGCCAGAGCATTTATATAGTCAAATATAAATCATTTTATTATGAAAAACTGCTTTTCCTTTATATTGTAGTCAATGCATTATATTGATTTTGTTGAAGTCAGGTGTATAGGTGGTTATATTATCTGTGAAGTCCAATTTAACCTGTTAAGGAAGCACTGATGCAGTTCAGCCTCTTCATTTTACAGAGGAGGAAGTATGACCTGAAGAGGTAAATGACCTGACCAAGGTCACAGAACTCACTGGCATTCCAGGCTGTGTTAATTTATCTATTTTCCATTCACTTTCAGTAACCAAACATTTGACATGTTAGCCAAATTTGTAATAATAAATGCATACTATTTATGAAAATGCATATGTACTTCTCCTAACATATCTAACAGAGACCTTGGTAAAATTCTACTGGATTTGAGCAATATAATTTCATTTAAATCGTATCACTTTCTCTTTTTCTATGACCTAGAGTCCATTTTTCATGTGCAAAGTCCAGTCATGATATTGCTACATTAAGACTTTTATTACATTGTTATGGTACCCCAGAAATACATCCTGAATTCCACACTTCATATTAGCTTTAAGCTTAATGTATTTGGGAAGCCAGTTGCTTTGATTTGAAATGGCTGGCTCATGCAGCCACCTAGACACAAGTCACTTACCTGAATACTTGAACTGATGTGACTGGTTCATATTAAGTTGACTTTTAGCTTCAACTTTTACCCATGTGGTCAAATTGGAAAAAAAAAAAAAAAGGAAGAAAATGAAAACCCTCTTTTTTACAAGCTGCTGTGTCAGCTAAAGCAAGTGAAAACAGTGTGTGGTAGATGCATACAACAGAGGAAATGAGGATTATCTCTGGAACTTTAACACAGCAGAATAAAGAAAAAAAATGGCTTCGTATTCCAGATCTTCATGGATAACTGCCTGTGAATACCATAGCAAAGCTATCCTAAGCAAGATAATTCTTCTTATCCCAGTTTTCTCATGCTCAAGGTCACGTCTAGGAGTAGAATGAAATTAGCATAATGCTTTAAAATATAGGTCCACTGAATTTAGGTAAAATTTAAAACCTCAGGTTGATTTTTCTTTAAAGCTTGCTTCTAGATTTTGGCATGTGCAATGAGAAAATGTTACCTGGATATTTACCCATACTTGAATTGGCATACTTTAAAGTTGCTGATGTGAAGCAGTTGAGTTCAAGCTCTGGAATTTAAAAGGTTTAACATTATAATCAGATATGTGAAGAATCCTTATCGAAATGCTTTTGATGGTTGAAATTGAATCTGTTGTATTTTTTCTTATATCTCCATTTTTAACAGACCCAATGATAAAATTCACACATGATTTAAATGTATATATTTTATTCTTTAGTAAAATGGAAACATTACATTTATATAAATGTAAATCATACTGTTGTTTCCTAAGTATTACTTGAAATTATGTTAAAGTAGTAAACTGGTCTATTCTTTGCCTTGTTTTAATCCTCTGATGTTTTCTTCTTTCTGTGGAATTTTGAGAATCTTTAGAATACTGTCAATGTATTATTTGGAATATGATGCTTTTTCTTTCTTTTATGTACCATGGGTAAAGGATTTCTGATTCACTTGGTTGTCCACTTTTGTATATGCAACAAACCTGCTCAATGTCTTCCTCTTCCAAAGTCTTCAAGTCCTTCAAGGATTCTGAGTATTAAGTATATGCTAACATAAAACATAAATCTCCAAATAGGAAATGTGACAAGCATTGTTTACAAATTATTTTTCCTCCATACCATTTTATTCTAGGAGCATCTTTAAATATGTTCCTGCATTGGCCAAATTTTTAAAATAACGTTCTTATACACGATTTATTTTTTTTTAAGTTTCAGATATGCAAAGGAGTAGCTTCCCCATCGTAATCTACTTTTTCAGGGAAGGACAATATCCTTCTTTTATGTCTGGCACAGTTATTAAAAAGCTGTTTATCCTTGTTGATTTGACTGTATACATGCTTATTAAGAAGATACCTTTCCCCTTGATTCATACATTTATGTAAATGATAACTTATTATCCGTGATATTTTTAAAAAGCAATCAAGAAAAAGTGAAAGAAAGGATGTATATTGTCTGCTTCATGAATTTGACTTTTTAGATGACCTTTCATTTTCAGATTTTACCCCCATGCTGTGTGCTCAGACAGACCTTTGTATCATGGAGAGAAAGGCAACAACCCATAAAAATGGTTTTGCAGTCTGGCATTATGACATTACCATGTTTTTCCATTAAAAAAAAAAAATTATTTCACCATGTGATCATGTGACCAAAGGAATGTCTTCTCATCTTTAGAATCATGTTTAAGTATGTGTGTGTGTACATGTACTTTTCATAATCAAATATAATATGGGGCTTTAAAAAATTAAAAACACTGAAATGACCCTTTGCTTATTTACTAAACTGAAATAGAATTTAAGCTACCAATAGATACAAACTTGAGTCTGAAAAGATTGGCTTTTGGTTCCTAGTTTTTATCATTATTGAACATCTTGCCTTCAGAGGAAAATAATCAGTAGTGAATACCAATATGTTCAAGGAAGACTTGACCTTGAGAACAGGCTATATAAGCAGTTTTTAAAAGTGGAACATAATGTGAAAGCCTTCATTCAGTAAGGATGCTTAGAGCCAAAACCCAAAAGATTGGTCTAAAGCCTCTTAGATTCCTCCTGCATTAAGTTCAGTATTTTCCCTGGGTTTCTGAGATATGAGGTTTAGCTGGGAGCTAAGTAGCCAAGATAGGACTGGAACCAAAGTCTTCTAAGTTTTATTCTAGTATTCTTTGAGAATTGCTGCCTCAGAAATAAAAGGGTCTGTAACTTTGAACCAGCTTCTTTGGTATCTAAACATTTGGACTTTATCATATTCCATCTCATTTTGGATAACTGTTATAATAAGTTATGAGCCTCAGTTTCTGGATGTAAAATGGAGAAAACCATACTATATGCAGATTATTATATAAATATATACATATGTATTCACTATATATATCACATATATGTATAGATAGATACATACATCTAGATAGATATCTCTCAGTGAAGTCTGGCAGATAATAAGTTTTTAATCAATGATAGTTATTATTTACAATATTATTTAACAATAATAAAGCGATTTATCTTACTGAACATATACCTTCAGCATAGAATTGTAATAGTTCTAGAATAGAATGTTTACAGGTGCAACTCAAGTACTGTACTGAAAATACACACTCAACATTTTTTAAAATATATTTTGTCTTCATTTAAGTATATGTTGTTTAAAATATTTTAAAGAATCAGAAAAACAATTTTACCTCAGTGAGATTTGAAAATGTTTTAGAAGTCTAATACTTCAGCAAAACAACAGAGAAACTTAGAAAATAGATGACTTTGTGACATTTTCAGTTGTATACTTACAAAGTAATAAAGCAAAAAAAAAGACAAATATTTAAAGTTTTCTTTTATCAAAACTAGAAAATAAAGCACTTAACTTTTATTGTTATTTGGTGTAACAGTTAAAGCCTCTGAAGGGGAACTTATTTTCTTTTTTTTTTTTTTTTGCCTAGTTTATTGCTTTCATTATAAGACAGTATACCTCATGCATTCACAGTTTGCAACTTTTTGTTGTTGTTGTTCTCACACATAATTTGATTCTACAAGTAGGGACGAATTAATTGAGGATATAAAAATGAATGAAAAAAATGAATGAAAACCTGAGTGGAAGTAATTGCATGATGACATAATTCAGAACTCTAAAAAAGGAAAGGAGAAAATTAGCAAAATGTGGTTAAAATGAATTTAAGAAAGTGGATTCCAATAGACTTAGTCCACTATTGTGAAATGGAGTAAATAAAGAAAACAAAACAAAAAAAATAGATAGAAGAAGAACTTATAAGTTCTGCTGAATTTCAGAAAATAAAGTAGGCTAAAATAAAATAAAAATAAATCCAGAATGGTACAGGGGACAGAAGGACAATTTGGAATGTAGCTTTGAAATTTACCCTGGGCAGTAGAAATATTTAGAAGTAGAAAAATATTAGAAAGGGCAAAATCAGTACTTCCCAGTTAAAATGAAAATTTCTTATGTTGAGTAGCTATACTTCTCATGAAGGATGAGGTCCATGTCTTCCTAACAATTTTCATCTGTAGTTGTCTTAGGTTCAGCAGTGCACTCCCCACATAGCAGGCAGTCTCCTTGAATTTCATTGTACTTGGTAATCCAGGATGGTCATATTTTGAGAAGCTATGAAGGAGCTATGATGGGTGATGATAGGATGCTAAAGATTTTGGGGTCTTCCAAAAAAGTCACCTTTATCAAGTAATCGAGAATAGACTAGCTTTAATGAGAAAATATCACACCAATTTTAAACTTTAGAAAATATCTAAAAATTATTTTGAATATATTGTGTTCAAAGTATCTTTTTCAATCACATGGAATAATACACTGACAGATGTGATTTCATTGTCACTTTTATTTTAGAGAGCTCAATCATAGGGTATTTTTTGAGAATTAGAGAATTAAAAAAGCAAGAAAAATTTTAAAGCATTAAATTCAATTGCAATAAATTAGTTTTTTGAAATCACTTAGATAATTGGAAGAAATTAGCTGTAGTAACAATTATTCAATTACATACTTTATAAGTATCATATTTGGTTATAATTATTTAATTTTATTCAGAACAAGAAAATAATTTTTAAGAGGTCAGGAATATATAAATAAGCATATCCACATGTAAATGATGCTGTTCTCTTTTTATCTGCAAATGTATCTTAACTAGTTGGTATTGTTTTTGTTTTGTTTTGGTTTGGTTTTGGTTTTGTTTTGATCAAAAGATGATTGATACCTAAGTAATAAGTTTTACTTAATAATGGTTGAACAAGGGGATAGAGATGTGATAAAGATTAACCCCCTCAGACATAATTATTGGTATTGGAAGATATCTTGAGTCTTGGGGAAGAGAACCAGACTCTAAAGTCTTTTCTAGCTCTAGTGTATTATGAACTCCTGTGGTGGCTTATTGTGTCACATAATGACTCTCACTGTCAGTACACTCTTTCTCTTGACACAATTCTGGTATTTAAAAAAAATTTTTTTTTTTCATACTTAGTAGAGGAAGGAGAAAACCTTACTCAAATATCACCTTACTTCTATATGGGGATAGAGAAGGGAACTAACTCTTATCAAGTGCCTTCATACTTTGTAAGACCTAAGCCTTCCTTGTATTCCATGGGGTTTAACCCATTTTTCTCCCTTTCACAACCAAATGTCAGGAAAGAACTGTCCATGTACACTTTGTTCCTGTCCTGTTCGTTCACTACTGGATCTTGATTAACCTGTCTTTATTATGTAACTCTCTCTTACTTTTGCCAGTCTTATTAGAAGTCTCCTGGTTCTCAGCTCAGATACATGCTTCTTAGTCCTTCCCATACTTGGTATTTTACATAAAATATTGTATGTAAGAAAAAGGAATGTTTTCCACATTCTGTTACCTGGAAATGCTCCCCTTAGTTCTCGTAACACTACACTCTTCTATTTCCTCCTTCATTCCTGGCTGCTCTTTGTGTCTGCTTTCAGACTACTCCTCCCTTTCCCATCCTTTCATTGTTAGTATTCTTCAGGTTCTGACATAGGGCCTCCTTTCTTCTCATTCTGCAGGCATTTCCAGGTGATCTCTACTTCCATGGATTTCATGACCCTATGTTTGCTGAAAGCTCCTAAAAAGACTCCTTTAGTTCAGATTCAATCCTTTTTTTTTTTCCTTCAGATATACATATTCAGTTTCATACTAGACTTCTAACAAACCTGCAAATTCATTATCTTTTCTACTCTCCATGTAGATTTCATGCTAAGAGTTTGGACAAGCTTCTCATTTCTTCCCTGCCCCTGACCACCCCACCTGACTAAACATCAATCAAGTTCTATGGAATCTGCCTCTTGTGTCAACTTACTTCTCTCAACCCCACTGATTCTTCCCTAGTGCCATCCTTCATTTTCCTGCTTTATGGGCACTTCTTAAGGGAGATCTCCCTTCTCCTCAGTTAAAACAAGTGTTCTTACTATGTGCACTGACAGTACACTTTACTTCATTGACTGTAGTAATTGCATTCTGCATTGTTATGGCATTTGAACTTTACCATGTCCCCCATTAGAATTTTATGTATCAAAAATGAGAAACTATGCTTACTTGTGTCACTAAAGTCTCCTTTGCATCTAAGGCATAGCCTGGCTCATCGCAGGCAGTTAAAAATTTGTTGAATGAGACCTGTATGTTACACATTTAATTTTAAAAGGCATTATTGCTTTTCAAAAATGAGGAAAGTGAAGCTCAGCAATGCCAAGTATCATACCATTAATGTAGCCTGGACTATGGTCAAACCTTGGGATTTGCTACACCATGTTACCATGTTGTATTTATACTGAATCTTCTCCTCTCCAGTTGGATTAATCCCATTTTTGTCTCTCTGTATTCATTGCATGAGTGTACATTCACCCATATCACACAAACTTCTATTAATCTGGTACTTCTTAGTCTTAGAAACTTCTCTGAACTCTGTGATTCCTAAGTGTTGCAGAATGAAATTAATGTTATTGAATGAGAAAGAGACTGAAGACTGTTCAGATTTAAGAAACCTAAGAAACATATTATCCTGAGGCCTTTGAGAGAAGAAGAAAAAAGAAAAGGGAAAAAAAACCCCACTAGAACATAAGCCTATTTTTTTAGTATTCTTCATATGACTTGTATTTCAGAAGGATGATGATTCACAGTCTGGGTTATGGATAAGTTGTTTCTACAATACATACATGTGTACATGCATGCCTACCTTTGTAGCTTAAAACAGGATACCCCTGATTCTTCTTAAAAACCCAGTGGTCATGTTCATACCTAACATGAAGTTTGATATCTTGTACAACCATATGAACTATATGAACTCAAGTAGACATGCTAACGGAATCCAATAACTTTATTCTCTTAACAAGATATGCTATTTCATTGCTCTTTAGTTTATTTGCAGGGGAAAAACTCAAAGATAACTTATATAATATAAGAAAGAGCTCTTTAAGTAAAATAAAACATTTGCATGGATGATAATTTCCTAATGAAACCACCATGAAAAATAGAGTAAGTTAAATATTTTATATTTTATTTGAACTGCTAGAACAAGACATTGATAGACATACATTTAGTATACAGATGAACTGTGATGTTATTATGCAAAAAAGGTGGATGTCATATAAAAATGCTTCGTTTCAGTACTTCATGATTATAATCAAGACTTATACTCTTGGAATCTGTTTTTTAAATTTTTGATGAAGTTCAGGCAACTCTAAATATGAACACATAAATTATATTTTGTGTCTAGAGTATTTATGAAATATGTAAGGAACATCTGTGAAGGGTAGAATAATTCTCATTTACAAAAAGAAGAACTTTGTAACATATATTTAGTTTATGATCTTATGTTAAGAACTGTCAACTCATTCTTTTTAGTCCATATTCCACAGATGTTCATTAGACACCTACCATTAAATGTTAAAATCTCTTCATTAGAGAGTTGAATAGATTTAGAGGCAACACCTTTTTTAAAAAAGCTTGAGTATAATCTGACTTTCCTATGAGTATAAATGTAACTCATATTTATTTATGATTGTTTATTCTAAAAATATTCAGACCAATTTAGCAGGACTTTCTGTCTGAGGCTGTGAAGAGCTTGCTCTGGGATTCTTGTTTTCTCAGCCTCCCTAATTGAGGGCACCTTCGCACTTTCAGGGCACTTTATAGCACCGAGAAGAGCCTAATAAAAAGGCTTTTCATGTGTTATAACTATGATGAAATAAGAAGAATCAATTACACTGCAAAGTGCTGAAATCAAAAAAAGATTGGAAGCATATAGACTCAAATAGTTCAGTGCTGTTGAATTTTCTCACTTTAGATCTTTCTGTTCCATCCATATTAAAAACTCCTAATATCTGAACTAAATTTACTATGGTAAACTAAGCAATAGTCATATAGAAAGGGAAGCATTAGATTGACAAAGAAAAGTATAAGGATGCTTACAGTTTAATATTAGGTAGGTAGTTTACAAAGACTAGTCTCAAAATTTTAAATCCTCATTTAAAAATCAGTCACCTTTCCTAAGGCAATTTAAAAAATAATTTTATGATGCTGGCTGATTGTTTCTTTTTCATCAAATTGGTTAAATGATGATCACTGGAAATAAAGTTTCACAAGACGTTGTACATATTGATTTATATATCTTAACCTTCCTATACCAGATTTTCCTTCCCTTATGAACTGGGAAGGATAGATGTTATCATTTTTATTTTACGAATGATGACATCTAGAGAGGTTAAGAGCTGTGTTATTTAATCCAACAAATAACAGAGAGCCTTGAAATAAAAACTTAGTATTCTCATGAGGGGAAAAAATATCTATCTATCTATCTATTTATCTATCTAAAGACATAGACATAGATAGATAGATATCCCATTACCTGCATCACAGCACTAAAATTATAAAACTTTATTTAAAAATTGAAATGTAGTATGAGAAGTATTAGGTGTGAAGAGGTACAAAACATACTATACATTATGGAATTTATCCTAGATTCTGCCCCTTAATATCCTGTAGCGTTGTCATTTAACTTCTCTAAAACTAACTTTATCACCTATAAAATGGAACAAATAATACCTGCCTTATCACAGTGACAGATAAATTACAAAAATGTCAGTACCTGTGAGGAGTATTCCTTCATTTACTTAGTCATTAATTCATGCAACAAACATTTATTGAATACATAAATGTACAGACATTAGTATAGATGTTGGAGATAAATTAATGGACTTGTACTTACTATATGAAAAGGAAATTTATAAATCATAAGACAGTGGTACAAATATAAACAACATCATCATTTATAATATCAGCCAATTTAAAATATGAGACACTGGTGGGACAGGAGGTTGAAAAGTGCTGCAGTAGTACAGGTGTGAAGTGACAAGGGCATGGACTGGGAGGATGCTGATAGGAATGGAGAAGATTTTGTAATTATGAGCAACACATTTTAAGTAAGAAAGATAAGGTTTTAGGATCTCTCTCAAATGGAAAGGGATAGAAGAAAAGAGTTGTGAAAAGCTCACTATGATTTCACTCCTGAGACAATGACAGAATGGTAGTAGGAACATTAAAAGGTGGGCAGTTTTGGAGGAAGCAGTGAAAATGTCAGTTTTTGTCAGGTTGATTTTGAGGTGATAGATGCATATAAGATGAAAGAAGATTCAAAACTGGAGTTTAGAAGAAAGTGTGGTGCCATAAACTTGGAGTTAGCGGCATGTGAGATACGAGGAAGAGTAGATATCTGATGAAATATTGAAAAGATCAAAGATTTTACTTGAGAGAATGTATGTCTGTACTAGGATGCAGAATGGGCAAAGGGAGAAAGAAAAGAAAATAGTGGTAGTATCCCAAAAACATATGAAGAAAAAGAAATTAATATATGTCAACGCTAAAATTAGAAGAGAAGCCAGAAAAGTGGGGATTGAAAGAAAAAGGAATTAATTTAATAATGAGACTATTGTGACATTTGATAAGGTAGTTACAGTAAAATTGTGGCAATTAGATAAAGTACAATGGATAAAGGAAGGAGTGATTGAAGATGAGATAGTAACAGCAGCAGTTTGACAGCAGAAGTGTCAAGTAGCCATAGGTAATAGAGTTTCAAATGAAGAAATAGTGAGATAAATGATGGGCAAAAAGAAGGAAGAGCCTGCACCCATGGGAGCATGTAGGTGTTTCTGTGAGAGCAAGTTCTCTTAAGACAGGATGAATCAGATTCTGAAGCTCAGCTAGAATGATGATTGTAAGAGTCTGAAGGAAAGGATGAGATGTACTATGATAATATGTAGGGAGTATGAAGGTTTGAGGGAGCAACAGATAATGTCCCAGACTAATGGAGGTCAAATTTCTGCTCTGTTACTGATAAAAATTGGATTAGAAAACATGGGGTATTCCTTAGAATGACAAGCATACTAGGCTTCTTAATTTTTCACCCTGTAATTATGTAGACTTCCCTGCATGTCTCAGGCACAGCTGAAGAACTCCAGTCTTTCCCCTCTCTGCAATCAAGTAGGTCTGCTCCAATCAGTTTACCACAAGGTATATTCAGAATACATGCTTCTGTGGGCAGACTTGCTCAAAAGTTGAAAACAAACAGTGGAGTGGGGGGGGGGGAGAGGGGAGGGGAGAGGAGGAGAGGAGAGGAGAGGGAAAATGAGGGAGGGAGGAAGGAGGGGGGGGCAGGTGGTACCAGATCTACTCATTTTCTTTTTAGAAATCACAAATGAGGTAAGTCACTTCTCCTTCTCTGGGGAGGAAGGAGAGAGCAAGGTTAAAAGACCACACTGCTCCTTTCTTAAAAAGTCCCGCTCTTTTTGGAACTAAGAATTAGGGGAGGGCTTCCCTGGTGGTGCAGTGGTTAAGAATCCACCTGCCAATGCAGGTGACATGGTTTCGAGCCCTGGTCTGGGAAGATCCCACATGCTGCGGAGCAACTAAGCCCATGCACCACAACTACTGAGCCTGCACTCTAGAGCCTGCGAGCCACAACTACTGAGCCCTCGTATCACAACTACTGAAGCCCCCGTGCCTAGGCCCTGTTCTCCACAACAAGAGAAGCCACCACAATGAGAAGCCCGTGCACCACAACGAAGGGTAGCCGCAACTAGAGAAAGCCCACGTGCAGCAACAAAGACCCAATGCAGCCAAAAGTAAATTAAAAAAAAAAAAAAAGAGTAAGGGGATTACCACTTGTAGCTGAATATCTAAGAAGGTCCCCAATTTGTTCACAGAGCACATTTGCATCTAGCAAATCTGTGTATAGCAGAGTACATCATAGAGTTCCTTTGTATGAAAGACTTTATAATGTGTTTTAAATTTATTTTTCCTGGTTGTATTAACTGTCTTTAATAGCATAGAGAAGGACAATTTCTAGATAAAAGGTGAGGAGCTATGGTTAAGAGTTTTGAACTGGACATATCATGAACAAAAAAGCATTTTGATTACACTAAGACTCTACCTCATTTCTTGGAGAACTTCACACATAAATCCTCCATTTGTGTAGCTTTATAATTCTCAACCACATAAAAATGTTATGTATAGGGATCTGTATAAAATACTTTAACTCTCCTCACTTATTAGTTGAATAAGTCGCATTAACTCCTTACATATATTATTACCAACATACCCTTGTAATTTCCAAAATCCTTATCATTAGCTCATTTATCCATCTTGGAATCACACTGTCATCAGGATATCTTGAATTGAGTGAGTTAGCTGTATCTATTTGAAGAATGACATATTCAACAACATTATTTTTTTTACTCTTATTTTTGATACAGCAGGTTCTTATTAGTAATCTATTTTATACATATTAGTGTATACATGTCAATCTGAATCTCCCAATTCATCCCACCACAACCAGCCCCCTGCCGCTTTCCCCACCTGGTGGCCATATGTCTGTTCTCTACATCTGTGTCTCTATTTCTGCCTTGTAAACTGGTTCATCTGTACCATTTATCTAGACTCCACATGTATGTGTTAATATACGATGTTTGATTTTCTCTTTCTTACTTCACTCTGTATGACAGTCTCTAGGTCCATCCACGTCTTTACAAATGACCCAATTTCATTCATTTTATGGCTGAGTAATATTCCATTATATATATGTCGCACATCTTTTTCCATTTGTCTGCCAATGGGCATTTAGGTTGCTTCCATGAGCTGGCTATTGTAAATAGTGCTGCAGTGAACATTGGGGTGCATATGTCTTTTTGAATTATGGTTTTCTCTGGTAGTGGGATTGCTGGGTCATATGGTAGTTCTATTTGTAGTTTTTTAAGGAACCTCCATACTGTTGTCCATAGTGGCTGTATCAATTTACATTCCCACCAACAGTGCAAGAGGGTTCCCTTTTCTCCACACCCTCTCCAGCATTTGTTGTTTGTAATTTTATGATGATGCCCATTCTAACTGGTGTGAGGTGACACCTCATTGTAGTTTTGATTTGCCTTAATTAATTTGATTTGCATATAATAATTAGTGATGTTGAGCAGCTTTTCATGTGCCTCTTGGCCATCTGTATGTCTTCTTTGGAGAAATGTCTATTTAGGTCTAATGCCCATTTTTTGATTGGATTGTTTGTTTTTTTAATATTGAGCTGCATGAGCTGTTTATATATTTTGGAGATTAATCCTTTGTCCTTTGATTCATTTGCAAATATTTTCTCCCATTCTGAGGGTTGTTTTTTCGTCTTGTTTATAGCTTCCTTTGCTGTGCAAAAGCATTTAAGTTTCATTAGCTCCCATTTGTTTATTTTTGTTTTTATTTCCATTACTCTAGGAGGTTAGTCAAAAGAGATCTTGCTGTCACTTATGTCAAAGAGTGTTCTTCCTATATTTTCCTCTAAGAGTTGTATAGTGTCCGGTCTTACATTTAGGTCTGTAATGCATTTGGACTTTATTTTTGTGTATGGTGTTAGGGAGTGTTCTAATTTCATTCTTTTACATGTAGCTGTCTTGTTTTCCCAGTGCCACTTATTGAAGAGCCTGTCTTTTCTCCATTGTATATCCTTGCCTCCTTTGTCATAGATTAATTGACCATAGGTGTGCGGGTTTATCTCTGGGCTTTCCATCCTGTTCCATTGATCTGTATTTCTGTTTTTTTGCCAGTACCGTATTGTCTTAATTACTGTAGCTTTGTAGTATAGTCTGAAGTCAGGGAGTCTGATTCCTCTATCTACCTTTTTTTCCCTCAAGATTGCTTTAGCTATTCGGGGTCTTTTATGTCTCCATACAAATTTTAAGATTTTTTGTTCTAGTTCTGTAAAAAATGCCATTGGTAATTTGATAGAGTTTCCAATGAATCTGCAGATAGCTTTGGGGAGTATAGTCATTTTCACAATACTGATTCCTCCAATCCAAGAACATGGTATGTTTCCCCATCTATTTATGTCATCTTTGATTTCTTTCATCAGTATCTTACAGTTTTCTGAGTAGAGGACTTTTACCTCAGTAGGTAGGCTTATTCCTAGGTATTTTATTCTTTTTGTTGCCAGGGTGAATGGGATTGTTTCCTTAATTTCTCTTTCTGATCTTTTGCTGTTAGTGTATAGGAATGCAAGAGATTTCTGTGTATTAATTTTATATCCTGCAACTTTACCATATTCATTGATTAGCTCTAGTAGTTTTCTGTGGCATCTTTAGGATTATCTCTGTATAGTATCATGTCATCTGTAAACAGTGACAGTTTTACTTCTTCTTTTCCAATTTGTATTCCATTTATTTCTTTTTCTTCTCTGGTTGCCGTGGCTAGGACTTCCAAAACTATATTGAATAATAGTGGCAAGAGTGTACATCCTTGTCTTGTTCTGGATCTTAGAGGAGATGCTTTCAGTTTTTCACCATTGAGAATGATGTTTGCTGTGGGTTTGTCATATATGGCCTTTATTATATTGAGGTAGGTTCCCTCTGTGTGCACTTTCTGGAGAGTTTTTATCATAAATGGGTGTTGAATTTTGTCAAAAGCTTTTTCTGCATCTATTGAGATGATCATATGGTTTTTATCCTTCAATTTGTTACTATGGTGTGTCACATTGATTGATTTGCATATATTGAAGAATCCTTGCATCCCTGGGATAAATTCCACTTGATCATGGTGTATGATCCTTTTAATGTGTTGTTAGATTCTGTTTGTTAATATTTTGTTGAGAATGTTTACATCTATATTCATCAGTGATATTGGTCTGTAATTTCCTTTTTTTTAGTATCTCTGTCTGGTTTTGGTATCAGAGTGATGGTGGCCTTGTAGAATGAGGTTGGGGGTATTTCTCCCACTGCTATATTTTGGAAGAGTTTGTGAAGGATGGGTGTTAGCTCTTCTCTGAATGTTTGACAGAATTCATCTGTGAAGGCATCTGGTCCTGGACTTGTGTTTGTTGGAAGATTTTTAATCACGGTTTCAATTTCATTACTTGTGATTGGTCTGTTCATATTTTCCGTTTCTTCCTGGTTAAGTCTTGGAAGGTTATACCTTTTTAAGAATTTGTACATTTCTTCCAGATTGTCCATTTTATTGGCATAAAGTTGCTTGTAGTAGTCTCTTATGATGCTTTGTATTTCTGTGTTGTCTGTTGTAACTTCTCCTTTTCATTTATAATTTTATTGATTTGAGCCCTGTCCTTCTTTTTCTTGATGAGCCTGGCTAAAGGTTTATCAATTTTGTTTATCTTCTCAAAGAACCAGCTTTTAGTTTTCTTGATCTTTGCTATTGTTTTCTTTGTTTCTATTTCATTTATTTCTGCTCTGTTCTTTACGATTTCTTTCCTTCTACTAACTTTGGGTTTTGTTTGTTCTTTCTCTGGTTCCTTTAGGTGTAGGGTTAGACTGTTTATTTGAGATTTTTCTTGTTTTTTGAGGTAGGATTGTATTGCTATAAACTTCCCTCTTAGAACTGCTTTTGCTGCATCCCATAGGCTTTGGATCATCATGTTTTCATTGTAATTTGTCTCTAGGTATTTTCTTATTTCCTCTTTGATTTCTTCAGTGATCTCTTGGTTATTTACTAACATGTTGTTTAGCCTCCGTGTGTTTGTGTTTTTTATGTTTTTATCCCTGTAACTGATTTCTAATCTCATAGCGTTGTGGTTGGAAAAGATGCGTGATATGATTTCAATTTTGTTAAATTTAGTGAGGCTTGATTTCTGACCCAAGATGTGATCTATCCTGGAGAACATTCTCTGCGCACTTGAGAAGAAAGTGTAATCTGCTCTTTTTGGATGGAATGTCCTATAAATATCAATTAAATCTATCTGGTCTATGGTGTCATTTAAAGCTTGTGTTTCCTTATTAATTTTCTGTTTGGGTGATCTGTCCATTGGTGTAAGTGAGGTGTTAAAGCCCCCCACTATTATTGTGTTACAGCGATTTCCTCTTTTATAGCTGTTAGCAGTTGTCTTATGTATTCAGGTGCTCCTGTGTTGGGTGCACATATATTTATAATTGTTATATCTTCTTCTTTGATTGATCCCTTGATCATTATGTACTGTCCTTCCTTGTGTCTTGTAACATTCTTTACTTTAAAGCCTATTTTATCTGATATGAGTATTTCTACTCCTGCTTTCTTTTGATTTCCATTCGCATGGAATATCTTTTTCCATCACCTCACTTTCAGTCTGTATGTGTCCCTAGGTCTGAAGTGGGTCTCTTGTAGACAGCATATATATGGGTCTTGTTTTTGTATCCATTTAGTAAGCATGTGTCTTTGGTTGGAGCATTTAATCAATTCATATTTAAGGTAATTGTGGATACGTATGTTCCTATAACCATTTTCTTAATTGTTTTCAGTTTGTTTTTGTAGGTCCTTTTCTTGTCTTGTGTTTCCCACTTAGAGAAGTTCCTTTAGCATTTGTTGTAGAGCAGGTTTGGTGGTGCTGAATTCTCTTAGCTCTTGCTTGTCTGTAAAGCTTTTGATTTCTCCATCCAATCTGAATGAGATCTTTGCTGGGTAGAGTAATCTTGGTTGTAGGTTCTTCCTTTTCATCACTTTAAATATATTGTGCCATTCCCTCTGGCTTGTAGAGATTCTGCTGAGAAATCAGCTATTAACCTTATGGGAGTTCCCTTGTATGTTATTTGTCATTTTTTCCTTGTTGCTTTTAACAATTTTTCTTTGTCTTTAATTTTTGTCAGTTTGATTACTATGTGTCTCAGCGTGTTTCTCCTTGGGTTTATCCTGCCTGGGACTCTCTGCCCTTCCTGGACTTGGGTGGCCATTTTCTTTCCCACGTTAGGGAAGTTTTTGACTTTAATCTCTTCAAATATTTTCTCAGGTCCTTTCTCTCTCTCTTCTCCTTCTGGGACCCCTATAATGTGAATGTTGGTGTGTTTAATGTTATCCAAGAGGTCTCTCAGGCAGTCTTCATTTCTTTTCATTCTTTTTTTCTTATTCTTTTCCATGGCAGTGAATTCCACCATTCTGTCTTCCAGGTCACTTATCCGTTCTTCTGCCTCAGTTATTCTGCTATTGATTCCTTCTAGTGTATTTTCATTTCAGTTATTGTGTCGTTCATCTGTTTGTTTGTTCTTTAATTCTTCTAAGTGATTGTTCTTTAATTTTTCTAGGTCTTTGTTAAACATTTCTTGCATCTTCTCAATCTTTGCCTCCATTCTTTTTCTGAGGTCCTGGACCATTTTCACTATCATTATTTTGAATTATTTTTCTGGAAGGTTGCCTGTCTCTACTTCATTTAGTTGTTTTTCTAGGGTTTTATCTTATTCCTTCATCTGGTCCATAATCCTCTGCCTTTTCATTTTGTCTATCTTTCTGTGAATGTGGTTCTCGTTCCACAGGCTGAAGGATTGTAGTTCTTGCTTCTGCTGTCTGCCCTCTGGTGGATGAGGCTATCTAAGAGGCTTTTGCCTCAACAACATTATTTTAAACATAAAAAATGTGAAACTTATGGGGTAATTTTCACATATATTGATAAAGAAATTTAGAAACGAAAAGCAAGAATTGCTAATACAGGAGAGTGGTTGTCCACGGCAGAAAAGCAGCTGATGGAATAGGAAAGGTGTACTTAGGTAAACGCCATACTGCTGGTAATATTCTTAGTAATGGTATTATATTCATTATTGTGTGGGGGGAAGCCTGTAATGACATACTTTATGACAAAGATGAGACAGAAAAATGGAAGGAGTGGAACGATTTAGAAAATAACAAAATATCCATTCTGAAGTAATAAATATCACATGAACTCCAACTTCCTTTTCTCAAGCCCTTTGAAATGTATAATATTCTGACAAGTATAAAGGTTTACAAAAGATTATTGTTCCAAATTTAGAGGTAAAATGTAAAAACAATTTGGGAAATTCTCATTTAGGAAAGTTTATGTCAGAGACATGAAAACACTTCAAGAAATGCTGGCATAATTTAATCAAGTAATTTACCTGTCATCATGACTCTTGGATATTGTTACACTGTTTACATCTAATGTAATTTTTGATGGATTAAAAAGTATACATGGGACATTTTTCTCTTTACCTTATGCATTTGTTTTGTTTATTATAGTGGACTAATATGCAAAAGGAAGTTATAATAAAAGTAAAGATACTAGCAGTACCTACTCAGTTAAATGATCAGTATGAATTTTCTTCACAATCTCTGAATAGAATCCCAGTCAAGAGGCTGATGATCCAATATACTTCCAGTTCTTCTTACATATTTGTGTCATGTTGGATACTGTTGTTGTACACCTGGTCTTCAGTTTTCTCACCTTTTGTGCTTTGTTTTCAACCAACCAAGTTATGGTAGATTGATTTTATTATTTTATCAAAGAGTCAGTAAAGGCACTTACAAAATAAAAAGACAACAACGATTAGATTGTAATTTTTCATAAAATTAAGTGATAAAAAAGCAGAGGATATTTTTCAAAAGCAGAGAGAGAAGGATAAATTTGAAGATAGGATCCAGTTATGAGAGTTGCATGAGGAGAAATTTGGAGGCAGGATTATCTTAAAGTACTAAATGAAGGATAATGTTGAAAGCTAAATTCAGGAGTCAGAATATCTTTAATATCTTTATGGTATGGAGGACTTAGTTTGTTTAAGTGAACGCATATAGAGAATGGAAAATAAAAGGTCAGACTAAGCCATGAGAAATATCTGCAGTTAGAGTTTGGGTTGAGGTACAGTAGCAATAAGATATAATGTAACTGAACATATAGGAGTATAACTTAGATGGAAGAAAACTGTAAAGTTAAGGAAGAAGAGCATTCTAAAATGGAAGAGAGAAATTCAGTCAAAGCTATAGGGATTTCAAGTAATATTTGCGAGAGAAAAAAGCTTAACTTTAATTTTATTGAGGATAGTGAGAACTCATTTCAGTAGCGTTAAGGATGGTACCAGATTGCAAAAGAAACGGAGGGAAAAGATGGTGAGAAAATGAAGGCATTTGGCATACCTCATAACTTATAGGAGTTTGGCAATGAAGAAAAATAGAGAAAAATTTCCTAAAATATTGGGATGAAATTTACTTAATTGCATACTGGCAATTATTTTCTCATCTGTGGTTTGTCAGAAGTAAAGAGGCTTTTCACATTTTCTGTCTTCTCAGATTTGGTTTCCAAGTCATGTTGAGGATGAAGTTATCTTCAAAATTTCAGGGGTGTGATGTTGCAAATTGGACCACAGATGCTCCTTACTGCTGTAAAGCTTTTTTATTATTTTGATTTCCTTTTTCTAGTAAAAGTTTGTATCTCACCTTCTCACTTTTTCCTCAGTTGTTAGAGGCTGCTGCCTCAGCTCTAAATTCTCTGGCAGATGGTCCTCAGGGATGACTGCTACAGAGTCACTAGACTATAAGTATCCATTCCTCTTCTCTAACTTACTTCAACGGTTTAAGTTCTTTGGCCTCTCTGACCCATAACAGAACATGAAGGGGACTCAAATCTAACCTGAGATGTGATCTGCAGGGTAAATTGATCCAGTGAGATAGACTCAGTTGTGGAAAATGTATGTGTTGTAAGGTTTAAAAAAGGGCCAATAGCATAAAGGCATCTTGAGAAGGATTTCCCTGGAAAGTTATCAAAATTCTGACAACAAAAGATTAAAGGTCACTGTATGTGCTAAAGATTTTCCAAAGTCTAATGCTCATTTTGTCATTTCCATAAAGACTGATTCCTTTTCCTTTCTTGCATATAAGAAAGACTTAATTTTAAAATTAAAAGCATATTTTAGATGATATAAAATATATGTAAATACATTTGTCCTTCAATATTTTAACAAATCATTACACTTAGTTGAAAATTATGATTTATTTGAAATGAAAGGTAATTGAAGCTGTTTTTTTGGGATTATTTGTTTTTTTCTTTAATTTTTGCAATGAATTAGTAGTCTACTAATTAGTAGTCCTCTGCCATCTAACAAATTACCCAAAAACTCAATGGCTTACAACAACAAACATTTATTATCCCATGGTTTCTGAGGGTCAGGAGACCAGGTGCTACTTAGCTGGGTGACCCTAGCTCAGAGTCCCTCACAAGGTTGCAGTCAAGTTTCGGACCAGGGATACAGTCATCTCAAGGCTTAATTTAGGGAGGGTAGATTTCCAGGCTCACTCACCAGGCTGTTGGCAGGCTTCAAGTTCTCAGTGGGTGTTGGCTGGAGACATCACTTCCCTGCCTTGTGGGCTTCTTTATAGGGGAGCTTGCAACATGCTTCCTTTAGCATGTATTAGCAAATGCTGAAATAAAAGCAAATTGTCAGTGTGTATAATAAGTGCATGCATAGTTCCTTCATTCTAAGAAACCTTGATGTCTTGTAATCGTTGATAATATGCCGAATATACTTAGCATAGAGTCACAGGACCAGAATAATTTTTAATTGTATTCCTACAGTCTGTGTCTTGTCAACACAAATCTAAGAATTGAGCTAATAATCTCAGCTTGAAAGATTCATTCTATTTCTGAAATCCATGGAGCTTCCTATACTTGGCCAGTCCTCTCACAAATGCTTGTAACATTGCATACCATTGTTCCTGTGAGATGAGGAAGATCATAGATATCATCTTAAAAAGCTCCATTTATTCCACCTGAAATTCATGCTCCCTACCTTTTATTCTTTAAAAATCTAATTCATTTTTTAAGTCACTGCCCAAATGCTGCCGTCTCCAATAAGATTTTCCTGGTGAGCCCAGATGGTTATAATCCTCCCACTTCTGATCTCTCCAACATGTCTGTGTTTTTGTTTCTTTGTGTTTTTATCAAAGGCACCATTAGACACTGTCTTTTATGACAGTTGGGTTAGCTAGCTATGTACCACCAGATCATATATTTCTTCACGCGTTTGTATGCCCATTGTCCAGCACTGAGCTTTACATGTGGGACACAATTTAATAAATATTTGTTGTAAGATAGATGGAAATAATGAATCCATTGCTAGAGCTGATTAGTGTCCCCAGAGCAACTAATCTCAAATAGATTTGTTGCAGAGGTCAACAGTAGATGAGACAATGACTGGTTTTATATCTCCTAAGAGCTGAGTAAAACCTTCAATAAATTTATTGTGGCTGGAAACCTATTCCATATTCATTTAACATTAGCTCTTTTCCAGTTTGCAACATAATTTATATGTATCTTTCTTTGTAAAATCTCCTAGGAATAGTTTGCCTGTTTAATTATTTATGCTAGTTTCTATAACCTATAAATAAATTATTTCTTTTTTGCTTAATTTAATCTTATTATATGTCAACAGTTTGGTAGATATTATACTTTCATATGCTTATGTTATACAAGGCATTTACTCATATATGGTTTTAAGGCATATGTATGTGTAGAATTGCTATTCAGACATCATACTGTCAAGTATTGGTAGGCTGGTTATTGACACCTTTCTGAGGAAGGTATTCTTGTCCTTCTTATTATTAATTTTACTAAACACTTCATTGTCTTCCATAATCAAAGAGAGGTATGAGTCAGAAGTATCAAACTTAGAGGGAAGATAATCTCCTTAAGTCTGCTTACTCTGCATAAACTCGAGGAAAGATTGAATGTCTCTACATAAGTAATTACAAATTCATATGTTAAAACGGGGAATGATTCCCCATTTCTAACTTGGCCAGAGTATTTCTACTTAAGGGACAGGTTTGTGTACAAATACGAGGGGAAGTTACTAAACCCCTGAGCCCTACTCATAACTTACAGAGATTGCAAAGTGCTCATGCATATGGAGAAAGATTGTCATTATTTAATAATAATTAATTTACTATTTACCTAATAATTATTAGGTAAATATTATTTACCTAATAATTAATTTATTACCAAATTTAAGCTTTTTACAGTATGGTTAAAAGTAAAAAAGAGAGACTCAAGTAATCATCACTCTTAATTTACTCTAAAAGGAAATTTTAAAATATTTTCCTAGTGTCTGCATTAATAGATTATCTTTGGCTTTATGTCATTGCTAAACAATGAAATATTGAAGGGAAATGATATTTTAGGAGCTCTGAGTGAGAGGTAGGTCTCCTCCATCTTGCATAATCCAAAATGGAGCAGCCCTGATGAAGGACAAATGTGGAGAAGTGAAGAGAGGGGAAGCTGCTTGATGAGATGCAGATGGACTCCTAGTGTCCAGCGATGTCAGTTCCCAAAGCTAATCCTTACTCATGTGCTCTGGAAATAACCTCCCTTTGGGTTTCCTTCTCCATACACATCCTACAGCTTCTGCATGGCAGAGGGAAAGCAGGTGCTAGGCGAATTTTATAATGAGGTTAATGAGCATTAATTCTGTTCCTCTCTCTTTTGAAGCCTTGTATAATCTGGCCATACCCTTCCAAGGCAATCATATTGTATTCTTTTTCCCCAACCCACGTGGAGGACTTTAAGCAAAAGCAGGATTGGATATTGGTTTGGGGGTGAACTGTATAACGCTAAAACCCCTTGTGATATTTTTCATCCTTTATTGATCAGAGTCTCCCAAAGATGTAGTGTCACTGTATGCTTTTGTTTAGATCCATTTAGCTGCCTGAAACATCCTCTCTTTACTCATTTATATCCTATTTATTGTTTCAGACCTTGCTCAAGGTCACCTTCTCCATGATGTTTTCTAATTTTTTACTCTATTTCCAGCAAGTCATACCTTCCTGTGAAATCTTTTTAGAATATTGCCTGGGTGTTGTAGCACAGTGTAGCACAGTATTTCCCAAAATGTCTTTTGAATATTCCCATTTGAAATGGGATTTCTGAAGTGAAATAATTTTGGAAAACGTGACATTTTCCGTCTCACTGTTGGATACTTAAAAAATACATCAGCATATCAAAGCTTTGGGAAGTCCTGCATTAAAAAAGCTTGCTCACTTTCTTTAACTCAGCATTATTTTAAACTTCTACAACATTGCGTCCTTGTTTCATGTAATAACTGGTACCTTCCTACAGAATATGCTTGAGAAATGCTGGAGTAATAGAAATATATACAGGTTTTGGTGCCAACTTGTGTTTGAACCTTATTTCTCTGGCTTACTAACTAATCTGTTGATATTTACCTAATCCCTCTAAGCTGCTTCTTTTGCATTTGGCAAAATGGGAAGTATTTCATACAGAGTAAGTACCACAAATAGGTTAATATGCTTTGTCCACATTTTGTTTCCCTGGAGGCCCTGAAGTTCAATCGTTTCATGGAGCTTAGTGTATTCTCTTCATGGAGGCAGAAAATATGTTGTGTGAGCATCATTTACATATTCAGTACAATCCTGCACACTCTAGGCTTAGTTCAGCCTGAGCAAAGCTTCATAGCGTGGCTGTATTATTCCGTTTACATTCACAATTTATGTTGTAAAATATGTATATATGTATATCTATTAGGGTCTATGAAAATGACTTTTGCACTAGTCTCAATTTTGAGTGCTTCATGTCACTGTTCTTTTACACTATCTGTACAATTGATAGTTGGCGGAATTTTGGCTTGCTTATATAATCTCACGAATATATTCAACTTCAATTATTTTAAATACAGAGATTGTAGTTATCATTCTTATTACTGCTAATACATATCTAGATCACAGTATTCTAGTGATGCCATGACGTTGGCAGTTGGATAATTCAAAATATTTATAAAATCATTGTGAAAGGTTCTGTGTTCTTTAAAAGGCTGAGTGGCCAGGCCTAGGGTACACCTTAACACAAATAGTAGACTCTGCTAAATAGGCCCACTCAAATCTAACAATGAATAACTTCATTCTATCTAGATATATGCTTTTCTTTTCCTCTGACAAAGTTTGGATTATAGTTTTCAAAGAAGATTTGTTTTGCTTTTGAATCCATTTCTCACAATTAGTCTAGTGATCCATTCCTGCCTGGAGGGCCTCATTTGTGGCTTCTCTCCTCTGTAACAACATGGAATCTCTTTGGGAAGAACAAGTTGAGTTTACTTATACCAAGGCCATTGCCATAAAGAACAGGGAAAATTCAGTTTTGTATTTTACTCTATAGACTATAGATGAAATTACTCAGATTTCCCCCAGGGTAATGAGCAGTGAGTGACATGTAAATGATATTGCAATATTCTAATAATTTCCAGGGCTAGTTAGTACAGTATCAAACCAGCAGTGAACATAATTAAAAACTTTTTCCCTATTTGAGCATTAAGTACCATAACTTTGCAACTAACCTAATGATAGGTGTTTCATTAAAACTAGGTAGGCATTGAATTTTACTATAAATATTTTTACAAGTTATGTTCCAAACAGTGCTTATGGTCAATTCTCATTTCTCAGTATTGGCTGCCTTATTCCCAGACCACTCTCTGCCAAGTTCTCATGCCCAATTGTGCCATCCTGGGGATATGTAGGAACATAGGCAAGCAATGGTCATAATGGGAAGAACTTGGGCTTTGCAGTCCAGTCAAGAATTTGAATCTTGATTCTCTAGCCTACAATTTTCTTACTAATGATATCTACCTCACAAAAGTTTAGTGAAGGTTAAAGTAGGATATATATGTAAAATACCTTACAGAGTGCAATAATCATAATAGGTACTCAAATACACATAGTTCTCATCTATGAAATTCTTCTATGGAAACAGTTTATAGACTTATATTTGTCAGTTATAGGTAAGTGAGCATAATATTTATAGTTCTAATTATCCAGGCCAATTCTGTTCTTCAGCACAGATAATTGTGCGTTTGATACTATTGTTTTCCCATGACTTTGAGACTGCCTCATGAATGCCAGTGCCTGTGGAATAAGAGCTATCTGAGTGGTTTTGTAAAGGATTAAATTGTAATTTCACCATCATAACCTCCCCCCTTCCCCCTGCCAAACACACACCTTTCTAGTTTAATGATTAAAAAGAGTAGCTTTGTTGGGATTATGTGCTTTAGTTAAGCTTTTGGAAAGTTCTGAAAATGAGAAGCTATAAAGAAGTGGAATGAGTTCTCTTTGCTCATAAGTGGAAGCACTTTTCCCACCACTACTTGTTTTTGGTATCCTTCAAGAGCTGGTAGGTTTATCAACTTTTCTGCCTCAGTAAGGTGTGAGTAATATATAAACTAAACGGATTCAGGACCTTAATTACACCTGAAAGATCCCTTCAAGGAAACCCCAGGTTAGTATTTGAATAACTGGGAGAAGTTAGACGTACACTAGGGACCAGGAACCTTGGCAGGGTGGCACGTCTAAGAATTCTGCCACACTGAGGATCAAAAATGTAAAAAAAGTTAATTTGTCCAATGTAGAACGAGGATTTGAAATCTAAGTACAGTATTTTGTAATATTTTGTTATATGTCACCTTTTACAAAGTTTACACTAGTAACCGCGCTAAGTGTAATATTGCAAGTTGTATTGTATTTTGCCAGTTAATACACGGAGTTTTCTAACTTGACCGTTCTTTACTTGAGATATTTTCATTTATTTAAAATAAATTAGTGCTTCTGAGGAATTGGGAGGGGAGGAAAAACTTAGGAACTTGCATTTATTTAGTATATGTTATCTGGTTCAAATATTCCATATACCTATGAAAATGGCATGTCTATAGTACATTCTGGTAAAGTGCCAGATATATTAACCTCTGAAGTGAATAGCTGTATAGCATAATTACTCAATAACTTTTTAAGCAGTAATGAATTTAACAGATAATTTACTTTTATAATCAAAAATGAAAGTGTTCTCTCCAAAAGGAAAATGAAAAAAACAGTTTGACATCAGTTGTTTCTTGAACTATTGCGCTTGAGTGACATCCTATAAATTTCTTTGGATGATTATTAAAATCAAATTATTTATATGTGTGTGTATGCATGTGTGTAAAACAATTGCTCTTCAAATTACTTTACGGGGGTATGTGCATGTAAAAATGAAAGTAAAAGTTATTCAAGGGGCAGCATCTCAAAATGTCATGATTTCCATACATAGCAAAAAAGCCAGAAAGTTCATACTACGATTCAATTCAGTATAGAGAAATTTCACTTTTTTCAAGATACAAAATGAATCTAGAGTCATTATTCTGCATAGCATGTAACTCTCTAATTGTATTCAGAGGAATAAAATAAAGTTTGCCAACAACGGAAAAGAGGGACCAGAAAATTTGTTGACAGCATATCCAATGAACACAGTTTCGGACAATAGGATGGATACATGTTAGGCCTGACTGGATCTATTCATCCTCCTTTCAACAGCTGGCATGCCTCCTCCACAATGGAAGAAAAGCTACAGAAAGTTTCTCTCTTTTGCAAACAACATGTAGAGCAACTTCCTTGCCTCTCCATGATCTTTATTGTACATTGAGATATTTTTCTATAGAATAGGTGAAGAAATTACACTATTATTAAAGAGTGATAACTAACTTAATCTGTATACAGGAACAGTAAAGATCCTGTTTCTGTTCATGCTAATGACAAATAATTGGAAGAAACCCTATAAGAACATGGTGATCCATGAGGCTAAAATGTGCCAAAGACAGCCCATTTTTCTGGCGCACGTTACACAGTTTCATCCAAAGTATGAGCAGTCTTGTGTCATGGTGGTGCTCACTTGTGAATGGCTGTCACTGCAGTGGTTGGGTATGGAAACTTGCTATAAAAAGCTGTTGATTTTCATATCCCTGTCTCTAAAGTGCTGCTCAGTCTAGAGATTTATTTTACTCTGATTAACATTACACTTCCCATTAGTTACCTGCCAGAATCTCTTATTTAGCAAGTGTCCTTTCTTGTAAGTAGTTACCCCTTTAAAAGTTAAAAATGATCACATATGTATTTGGCAGTTCACTAATTCATATATGCTACACATAGTTTGCTGACATTAATTTGTTTACAAAATGCCTCAAATATCACCAAAAATCTGTAGGATCAAATAGCCTCCAATAGGCATTAGTAAACTATGTAATGATGTTCTTCTTTTTTTCATTCCTTGGTAATTCTATCTGATGCATTTACCTTCAAAAAATATATTTATTTTCTCAAATTATAGAATATGTTCTGTTTCCTACTGCATATAAATGGTTTATCTACAAACTGGCTGGGATTCCTTATTTCCAAATTAGATAATTTTCAGGAGCTCTTTCCCATCTCAGATTATATTCTGATAGGTTTCCAGGTTTAACTAATGTATATCTACAAAAGGTGCTAAACTTGTATTTGCAGGTTCTACAGAAAAACATGCTCGCTTGGATTCATAGCATATTTGAAAATTTATTAAGCATTGCTGAACTATGATTATTTCTCTAGTTATATTTGTTATATCTTAATTTAAGAAGGATCTTTGGGATTTGTTAAGAATTTACACAAATTTCTAATTACATTTAGATAAATAAAGCAAAATTTTATTGGGAAATGGGACTCTAGAGCATGAAACCTTTTAGAACACTCTTTTCAAATTTTCACTGCTTTATGAAAGCTATCTACAAGGTGAAGTCCAAGGCAAATAAAGCTGAAGTGTGGATCTCTGAACGACAATTTTGACTCAAGACCTTATATGTTGACACATTCTGCACAAATATTATTACACTGTTAATATGATTTGTGATACCTTTTAAAATATTCAATCTTATAATCAAATTTGATTTATTGAACACACTATTATTTATTGCCTAATATGCAACAAGCACTTTTCTTTGTACTGATTATTTTTTATGAATATAGAAAACAAACTCCCTTGCCTCATGGAACCTGTATTCTAGAGATGGGAAGAACATAAACAATAACAAAATAGTTAAGATATGTAATCTGTCAGATGGTGATATGTATGATGCTAAAAAAATGAATGAAGGAAGGAGGAAAGGGAGTGGAGACAGAGGCTCCAATTTTAAATAGGGTGATCAAGGAAGGTCTCACTAAGAAGGTATCATTTGAGAAAAGACCCAAAGCGGTTGAGAAAACCAGCCATGTATTTGTCTAAAGGGAAGAGCCTTGCAAGCAGAAGGAAGAACAAGATCAAGATCTCTGACATAGGAACATGTGTTGTGTGTTCTAGGGACATTAAGGAGGTTGGGGTAACTGGATGTTAATGAGCAAGAGGCTGAATACTAGGGTCTGAGATCTGAAATTTAACAAAGGATCCAATTACAGAGGCCTCTATAACCCCCTGGAAGGATTTTTTGACTATTCTACAGATCTGTTGATATGCCTACCATTCCTGGCTGCCTCTGACATTCCAGCTACCTTTTACAACCACTTTTGGTCTCCCCCAGGTTTTCTCAGAGTTTTTATGTTGGTTCCTTCGATATGGCTCCCTTTACCTTGTGAAGTTTCCGTTTATTTGATTTGGTGGAGGGAAGCCTTTACTGGTTTGTCATCTTGTCAGAACCTTGAAGCATAAAATTGTTTTGAAATACAATTTGAGAAGCAAATATTTCAGACTTTGAGGGGCTTTTAAACTTACCTATACTATCTTTTTATAATATGTAATTTCTGACATTTTCCAGCCTCTGTAAATAATACCTAACTGCAAGAGGAAGCACATTACATTTTTGGACAGTTTAATAAGAAGAAAAAGTTTCCTTATATTAAAATTAGACACCTTTAAAAAAAGTATATTCAGTACATCTATAAACTCACATAGATTAAATATACATGTTATAGAATTATGACCAAAAGAGACATTAAAAATTACCACTTCTAATTCTTCAGGTTTTCAACCTTTGATAAGTAACTTATTGATCATATAAATGTGACTTGTTTAAGAGGTTAGGTGCCATCTCAGACTGACAAGACATCAGGTGTTCCTCACTAATTCTAAGGGAACCTTGGCTCGAGGAACTTCTTCAGAATGTTAAGCAGCACCAAGGAAGATATGGCTGAAAATGAGACAAAGTAAAAGTAAATGGAAACATAAAAATTCAAGGTTTTTTAGCTGTAAGTGGAGACCTTAGAGAAAACAATTGTAGAGCAGATCTCAATGAAAGCTGAGTCCATTAATAGATGATAATCACTCTCCAGAAGTGTTGGGTCTTTAACTTTTCTTTTATAGCCCTTTTTGGGAAAACTGAGTTTACAATATCAGCATTAAATAGCCTTAGGAAGCATCAATAGGATTAAAGGGATTAAAAATAAAAATTCAGACTGAATGAAACAGTCTGTGGTTCATTATGTCCTCCTTTTGTAGAGGATATAGGGCAATAACATAGGTGTAAGCCTCAACAAAGTGTATCCTTTTATACCAGTGGTTCTTAAACTTTAGCATGCATTAGAGTCACCAGGAGAGTTTGTTAAAAAACAGATTGCTAGTCCCCACTCCAGTTCATAGATGACAGTGATGCTGCTTTTCTAGGGGCCAGTCTTTGAGAACCAGGATTCTCATAGGTAAGTATTCTTAGGGTCATATATTACCTAGGTGATTACTCTTAGGATAATATATTTTGGGAGGTTAGAAAAATGTCTTCACATAGGGATCCAGGATTTTTGCAGCTTTTGGATTCATTATCCTAGAGGGTCTCTGTGCATACAGACATCAGGAGACAAAGACCATGCAAACACTTGGTTCTTAACCAATGTCTTGTACTGGAAACGGCATATATCCCACGTCTCCTCACATTCTTTTGACCAAACGTAACTATAAAAGAATCTAGAAAATGGCAATGGAATTTCAGCTCCTAACACCAGAGATTCTGATTCAGTATATCTGGAGAGGAAGGTTTGATCTTTAAAAGCTCTATCACTGATTGAGTTATTCGCTAAGTTTCAGAATTCTGGTTCCACCACTATGGTTCAACAAAGAAATATTGAGGGTCTATTATATGAAAGACACTGTGCCAGCCAGTGGGGACTATTAACTTTGATGGAAAGTTAAACATTAGCCCTGTTTTGGGAGGGCTTCCAGCTTAATGAGAGAGAGAGATAAACACAGGACCCTTATGCCAGGTTAATTCTCTAGATGTGTATTGAAACTCTGTCTCAACTTCCTTACTTCCTGTTCACTCTTTAACCCATTTTAATTTGGCTTCCACTCCCACTAGTTCCATTGAAGTAGGTTTTATTAAAATAATGAACAATGTCCATGTTATCAAACACAGGACAAGGATATTTATCTGTCCTCAATTTTCTGAGTAGCATTTCATATATTTGGCCATTCCTAATTATTTGAAAAACTTTTCCTTTTTGCTGCTTTTAATGCTTTTCTTAGTTGATATTTCCCCTGGATCAATCGTTGTACCTTCTAATCCATCCTGGATTACTTTTCTTCTTCTAATTAAGACTGGATTGCCTCTGGGATTTGTTTGGGTCTCTCTTTTCTCCATTTATGATATTTCCTTATATGATCATGTCCAGTCTTAGGTCTTTAATCCCCAAAGATATGTTGATGACTTTCAAATGTATGTGTCCTACTCAGACCTCTTTCTCTTAAGCTTCATTTCCACATATTCATTTGCCAACCTAACATCTCCACTCAATTTTAATAGACATCTGAAATGGAACATATACAGCTGCTTTTTGTTTTCTTCAAAAGAGGAATACTACATACCATGTCATTGAGTGAAACTGTTTGAAGAGATAAATTAAGGATAGTTTGAAGACATTCATTGTTGTCTCTTCTTTGAGCACATCTTATTCTGAAAGCAGAATATTTTGGCTCAGGAATGGACTAAACTTTTAACACAGATACAGTTTATTAGTATAAGAACTATAGATTTTGGAACCCAGAAGCTCTAGATTCAAGTTCTGGCTCATTTATTTCTAGCTATGTGATTGGTAATTCACCTAACTCTTCTGATTGTCAGTCTCTTCACCTATAAAATGAGGATGAAGGGAGCTGCCTAACAGGAATTTCAACGTTTAGAAATATTGTTGCTCTTTTCTTACAAATAGAACTAACAGTGGCAAGCATACACAACTTTGGCCATTTTTGTAAGATTTACTGTAAGATTATCTAGCAAGTGATTACTGAAAATAGGACTTGAAAGTTGAATTTTCATAAGTTTTTGACTTACAGATAGTCAATGGCTGTGATACAGATCTTGGTAGCTGAAAGAAATTGGGTATATTTTGCAACCATTACATCTAATAAATACCTAAAAATATTGCCATCCTTGTAAGGAAACTCATATCTCATTCAGTGCTGTCTAGTCTACAGTTATAATAGAGCCATTGTTTTCTCACTGTTTTTAAGATATTTTATAGGGCAACCCCCTAGCATTATCTTTATGCAGCTCCCTAACATTAGTTGCTTATTCAGTATATGAAATAGCATAAAATAGGACATGTCGGAAATTTTTTTTCAGTAGATTTCTGTAAAATCTTTGGTTTTGCTAGTTAAAAGTGCTTATGTAATAAAGAAGATAAAATTTTTACAGGTGGGTTCAGAGATAATGAAACCATGAGGTGTGAAATTTATATTAAGAGAGTACCTTTTTGCTACCTGAAATATGCCACAGGGCGCATTCATTTTCTTTAGAAATGAAGACCATATTTTATAGTTCTGAAATGCTTAATTTCAAATGACTTACCTAGTTAAGTTGACTCAGATTGGTAAAATGATTTTTTTTTAATGTAGAAGCAGAGTGAATTTTTGTCTTAAGCATAAAATTAGAATTTTTACTATGTAGAAAATGGGCTAAACTAAGTTATTTGTGTGCAAAGTATGTTTGAATATTTGAAGAGCATGCATAGCATTCACGTTATATATATTTTTTTCATACAGGTATTTCTTTCACCTGTGATTTTAATTATAGTACCATATATCAGTTCTCACTTTTTTTAAATGGTAATTGAAGGTAGTAATAAAAGAATCTAGTGAATTGTTACAGGAGGAAAAAAAGTTGAATCTGTTCCATTTCTAAAAATATCTGCAAGTCTTTTCAGTGAATGTACTTTTCAAGAAGCTACCGTCTTATCTTTTTTTTTTTTAATGTGCATCATTTCAGTTTGGGAAGAGTTTGAATTGCTCTGCTGTGTTAAAAAGTCTCTTTTCATAAACCAGTTATTTCTGTTCTTGTCATACCATTTAAGTTTGTAATAATAGGATATTGCTTCAATTAAATGTGTGATATGGGGAAATGGACTAAAACACAGGATATAAAGCTCTGGATAACTTCACAGAGTCAATATAAAAATAGTTAAAAATTAAAGAATTAAACAGTGTCATTTTCTAATTTTTTAATATAATGGTAACATACACATAACAGACTTTGCCATCTCTCCCATTATTAAGTATACAATTTGATAATGTTAAATATATTCATAATGTTGTGCTACCATCACCACCATCCATTTTCAAAACTCTTTTCATCTTGTAAAATGGAAACTCTGTACCCATTAAACAGTCACTCCCTATTCCCCTCTCCTTCTAGCCTCAGGACACAACCATTCTTCTTTCTGTCTCTATGATTTTGACTACTTTAAGTACTTTGTATAAGTGGATTCATATAGCTTTTGTCTTATTATGACTGGCTTATTTCATTTAGCATAATGTCTTCAAGGTTCATTCATGTTGTGGTGTATATCAGCTTTTTCTTCCTTCTTAAGAATGAAAAATATTCCATTGTATGTATTTACTACACTTTGCTTATCCATTCATCCATCATTGAACACTTAGGTTGCTTGCATACATTAGCTATTGAGAGTAGTGCTGCTATGAGAATGGGTGTACAAATGTCTCTTCAAGACCCTTCTTTCAGTTTGGGGGAGTATATACACAGAGAGAATTGCTGGTTCACATGATAATTCTATGTTTAATTTTTTGAGAGCTGCCATGTTTCTTAAAGCAGATGTACCATTTTACATTCCCACCAAGGGTACTCAAGGGTTCCAATTTCTCTACATCTTGCCAACACTTGTTATTTTATGTTTGTTTTTTTTAGTAGCCATCTTAATGAGTATGAGGTGTTACCTCATTGTTTGATCTTCATTTTCCTAATGGTTAGTAATGTTAAGGGTCTTTTCATGTACTTATTGCCCACTTGTATATCTTCTTTGGAGAAGTGTGTGTTCAAGTTCTTTGCCCACTTTTGAATCCAGTTGTTCTTTTGTTGAGTTTTAGGAGTTCCCCATATATCTGGATATTAGTCTCACATCAGAAACATGATTTACAAATATTTTCTCCTGAAGTGAATCTCTTGTAGACAGTATATATTTGGATCATGTTTTTTAATAGCTATTCTGCCAAACTCTGTCTTTTTTTTTTTTTTCTTTTTGCGGTATGCGGGCCTCTCACTCTTGTGGCCTCTCCCATTGCGGAGCACAGGCTCCGGACGCGCAGGCTCAGCGGCCATGGCTCACGGGCCCAGCCATTACGTGGCATGTGGGATCTTCCCGGACTGGGGCACGAACCCGTGTACCCTGCATCGGCAGGCGGACTCTCAACCACTGCGCCACCAGGGAAGCCCCAAACTCTGTCTTTTGATTAGAGAGTTTATTTCATTTATACTTAATTACTGATAAAAAGGGAATTTTGTCATTTTGCTATTTGTTTTCCATATGTCTTATACCTTCATTATCTCTCATTTCCTGGATTACTGTTTTCTCTTTTGCTTAATTGGTTTTTTGGAGTGAAACATTTAAATTCCTTTCTCGTTTCCATTTGTATATATTCTATAAGTATTTCCTTTGTAGTAATCATGGAGATTACATTTAACATTCTAAAGTTATAACATTCTAATTTGAGTTTATACCAATTTAACTTCAATAACATACAAAAACTCTGTTCCTACACCTTCATCCTCAGTCCATTCAGTTGCTGATGACACGAAATTATATGCATATACATTGTGTGCCCCAAAATATAAACTAATGATTATTTAAATGTATTAGTCCCTTAAATTTTGTGGAAAATAAAATGTGCAATTACAAACCAAAGTTACAATCAATAATACTAACTTTTAGATTAATGATTGTCTTTTAAATAAAATATGTGTCTCAAATCATGTAGAAAAAAATGGAGTTACCATCATTATAATAAAACTGACTTTTATAATTGCCTAAGTATTTACCTTTACTGACATCTTTATTTCTTCATGTGGCTTCAAGTTACTAGCTAGTGTCCTTTTATTCTAACCTGCAGGACTCCCTTTAGCATTTCTTGCAGAGCAGGCCTAATGATAATGAATAACCTCAACTTTTATTTATCTGGTCATATGTTAATTTTTCCCTTAATTTCACCCACTGCCTTCTGGCCTCCAAAATCTCTGAGAAATTTGCTGGTAATCGTATTGAGGATCCCTTGTATATGACAAGTGCCTTTTCTCTTGCAGCCTTGAAGATTCTCTCTTTGACTTTAGACAGTTTGATTATGATGTGTCTCAGTGTGGGTTTCTTTAAGTTCATCTTACTTGAATGTTCACATACCAATCTTTTTGAGTATTTATAGTCATGTCTTTCACCAAGTTTGGGAAATTTTCTGACATTATTTCTTCAAATATTCTTTCTGATCCTTTCTTTCTCTCTTCTCCTGAGATACTCACAGGCCTTTAAACTTTGTTCACTTTTCTTCAATCTTTTTTCTATCTGTTCTTCAGACTTAATAATTTCCATTGTCCTATCTTCAAGTTCACTGATTCTTTATTTTGTGTGCTCTTTGAATCTGTCTGGTAAATTTTTCGTTTCCATTATGTACTTCTCAGTTCCAGAATTTCTTTGTGGTTTCTTTTTAGGTTTTATTATACTTTCATTGTTATTTCCATTTTGTTCATCCATTGTTTTCTTGACTTTCTCCACACCTTTTTCCAGTTTTTTGAATGTCTTTCAAGCAGCTGTTTATAAAATCTTTGACTAAATGTCTTGCCACCTCTTTTAAAGGATAGTTTCTGTTGATTTTTTTTTTTCTTTTAGATGGGCCATACTTTCCTGTTTCTTGTATGCCATGTGATTCTTTTATTGAAAACTGGACATTTAAATATAATGATATAATTCTGGGAGTTAAATTCAGATTCTTCCCTTTACTACCAGTTTGCTCCATTTTTTTCTTGTTTTTGTTTTTATTTATTATTATCATTTTTATTGTTGTAGGCTGTCTCTGTGCCAGGGATCAACCTGCATTGTGAACCTAAGGTCTTTTCAGCTCTTTTCTGAGCCTGCATTTTTCTCTAGGCAATGACTTTTCATTTCCCTGTGTATGTAGTGCTTTTGAATGCCCTTGTCGGTAATGTCTGGCTCCCAAAAAGAGAAAAATGAATTGGAGTGGGGGAATAAAAGACTGCTGGCCCTCTTTTTAACCCCTCTGGCAGACACTTCAGCCAGAGAGGGAGGGGCTTGCAAAAGTGGAGGGAGGTGCAACAGCAATGACTGCCAATATAAAATAAAAAATTTAAAAAAAATTGAAAAATAAAAAAATATCTAATTTTGACTGGACAAAAAAATGGCTACTAGCCTCTTTTTCTACACCTCTAATATCAGAAGCAGCAGTCAGTCATCAGAGCACAGATCCCTGAAATTTGGAGGACAGGGTCCATTTTGCCCACAAGCTGTATGCTAGGTGCTCCTGAAATGGCTTACAGCTGCCAGCTACATAACTGAGGGGTGGAGGATGGGTGGCTGGTACTGTGGTAAGGCCTGACATTGACTGAAATTAACTGCAGTTCACACTCTAAGTCTTCCTCTGGAAGTTGCAATCCTTCAATATATTCTAGAGTTCCAAAATAGTTTTGTCAGATAGAATCTAACCCTCCAATTGTTGTCTAGGTAGGGAAACAGATTCCTGATGCTTCCTACTTCATCATCTGCCTAGAATTTCTGTAAATAGTGCCATTTTTATTAAGAAAAATACAGATTATTGATCTTTCAATATCTAGTATTCTTTAAAAAGTACAAATAATTCTTATTAGAAGAACTGATTTGGACTTTCTATTCCCCAAAGACCAAATTTATATAAAAATATGTGTAAGCTATTCAGAGAAGATCTATGTTACAGCATAAAATGATTGTTTTAAAGATTAGCCTCTGTTATGCTCCACATGGAGAAGTCAGATTATCTGTCCCTTAAGCAATGTTCATTTTCTTTTCTCCCACAGACTTTTAGAAAACATACAGCAAAGTCAGATGTTTAAGTGGCAGTACTATCAGTTTAACTGTGCTTTGGGTTTCTGGGTAACTTTACAAGAATTTCAAATGAAATGTGAATTCAAATGTCATTGGAGGGGCTTCCCTGGTGGCGCAGTGGTTGAGAGTCCGCCTGCCGATGCAGGGGACACGGGTTCGTGCCCCGGTCCAGGAGGATCCCGCATGCCGCAGAGCAGCTGGGCCCGTGAGCCATGGCCGCTGAGCCTGCGCGTCCGGAGCCTGTGCTCCGCAACGGGAGAGGCCACAACAATGAGAGGCCCACATACCGCAAAAAAAAAAAAATGTCATTGGAGAGTTAGCGTAAGAAAAAGGACTTGTGCTACAATGAAGAATCCCTTCATGAGTTTGACTTAGCTTACATTGTGATGGCATGTCACATTCCAACATAAATGCCTCCCCTGAAATGGTAGAGATAGTCATTGAAAATTTATCTACTTGGTCTATGATTTGCCCTTCTCATTTTAAGTCACTCTATTATAATATATTGAGGGAAATTGAGGATTTAAAGGTATCTGCAATATAAAAATATTTCTTATATTACAATATGGTTTCAAGTATTAACATTGAGTCATTTAAATGATCTGTGTGGAGTTTTATCTCCTTCCAGTTACATCTTTCTATACTAATCATAAATAATTCTGTCTGTGATCTCAGCAGTATCCTCTTTGAACTTGATTATCTATATTTAAAACAAAATGATGCTTGTCTGTAAAGTAGATAATTATGGTGGGTGAATTGGGAGTTAATAGTATAATGTACTTTGAACTCTGAGAACAAAATGCTAAGTAAGCAGTAGACACTGGGAGATAATGAACCCGTTAGTTTCTATATCTGGTCACAGTTTTAATATTACAGACCTAGGTAAATTAGTAAAGGTCTTTAATATATAAAGTCAATGACTCTGGCATTGTTGTTCTGTTAGGATCACTAGTCACTAAAATAGAAAAAATTCTAAGGTCTTAAAAAAATGAAAGGCTAGATAGAGATTTGTTCTGAACCCTGAATTTAAGACTATATCAAAGTGCGTATGTTATTGGAACTCAATTAATAGTATTCTAAAGTTAATGCAAAAATTGTCATTTAACATGTTTAGAAAATTTACTTCAACTTAGTTTGTTGTATATGGTAGATAATTATCCCAAAAGCAGATTTAAATTTTGGGAAAAAATGTGTAAATTCTTGAGTTAAACTACTCTTTAAATGGTATAGTTTAATTTATTGGGATTAATATTGTATCTACAAAAAACATGCAAAAATATTATTGAAAAACTTTTGTAAACTGGGCCTAGTTAATAAACATTTCTCAAACAAAAAGATGAAAACCTATTTGAGAGTTTTAATATACACATAAAATTTTGATAATAATAAAAATATCACTTGGTAATATAGAAATTTATTATAATAAATATATTGTCATATATTAAGCTTATAGATATCTTAGGGAGTTTGCCTTGAAAGTGAGAGCTGTGAATTTTGCCACAGTCATTACTAGCTTTAAGTCTTGGGAAAGTTACTTGCCCTGATCCTCATTTCCCAAAGGGTTTTCATCAATAATAAATGATATAATGCCAGTAAACTACTTATTACAATGCTTATTACTAATAAATGTTAATTACTTTCATTATTATTTCAATTATTATAAACTTGAGAGTAACACAACATATTATCTATAATTCAGAATAATATTTGCTAATTGCCATGACTTTGGTGTATATCCAGTACAACCTTTCAACAATTAGAGTTATTATTTTGATTTACTTCCTTAGAGTGCTCATGAAGGGTTAGATAAGGTGAACTGAGGAAAGTATACCTCTGATTGAAACGAAAAATAGAGTTCTAAAAACCCTATTTCCTGTCTACAAAGAAATTAGTGTAGAACATATTCAGAAAATTTCTATTGAATGAGAAAAGACTGCTGGAAATACTTGTTATACAGAATTAATTCATGCAGGATATCTCAATGTAACTAATATTATCTAGGCAGATTTTATATATATATTCACACACACACTCACACATGCATAAACACACACATATATATGCGATACCTTCATTTTAATAATATCCCCACTGAAATAGTAGCTAGTCTGTATGCTCAGATGAAGATGCCAAATGATATAGAAAATGCTGAGTTCATTTGGTCACAATTCTGCTAAATTTTCCTGCTGTCTAGTAGTACTGAACTTGTTCAACCTTTTTTCTTCTTGTGAAGGGTGAAATAAAGGAGAAATCTGATTTTTATAGTATTTATAATGTCTTTATTACTCGTCCTCAATTTGAATTATTTGCACAGTTTCCACTGGCATTAGTGGGAATATCATAAGTAGATCCAAAACATTACAGTTCTCTTGATTTGGATACCTGTGCACAGTGAAACTAATGCGTATGCACAGTGCACTGTTAGAATTAAATTTAAAAGCCTACTTCTGAATAGTAGCATCTAAAACAGTGAGGATATGTGATGACTTAACAATTCTGAATAGCTCTGCAGGACTGTAATTCTGCTGTGACCAATAAATTGTCTCAAAGCAGAGACTTGTGCCTTTTGAAAAAAATTTAACCTCCAAAGTGAAATTGCTGAAACTTCTAAGGCAAAAGACAATAAATTTTATGTGAAAACTCTTATGTTCAGGTTTTTACTATAATTCTTCAATTTTATTTTTTTTTATTTTTTTTATTTTTTTAAATTTATTTATTTATGTTTTGGCTGCAATGGGTCTTCTTTGCTGTGCATGGGCTTTCTCTAGTTGTGGTGAGCGGGGGCTACTCTTTGTTGCAGTGTGCGGGCTTCTCATTGCGGTGGCTTCTCTTGTTGCAGAGCATGGGCTCTAGGTGCGCGGGCTTCAGTAGTTGTGGCATGTGGGCTCAGTAGTTGTGGCTCGCTGGCTCTAGAGCGCAGGCTCAGTAGTTGTGGTGCACAGGCTTAGTTGCTCCGTGGCATGTGGGATCTTCCCAGACCAGGGCTCGAACCCGTGTCCCCTGCATTGGCAGGCGGATTCTCAACCACTGCGCCACCAGGGAAGCCCAATTCTTCAATTTTAAATACTTCATTGGCGTATAGTAAATGAATTTGTTATGCTGATTACCAGACTAGTACTCATTATCAAATATATATGTATCTGTTTGTATATATATTCTCTAGTATTACTAATTATTGAATATATATCTAATATATTTAGTAGTACTAATTATTGTCACACATATGTATACATGAATGACATAATGGATTATATATGTAATATATATATGCTCATACATGGAGTATGTGCTTGAAATGAAAAAAAAAAAAAGCATTTTATGGAAGAAATAGTTCCAAACTTGAAACCAGAAAACCTAAATTCTTACTCCACCCCTTCTAACTCTTGGCTGTGTAATTTTGGTTAAATTACTTAAAATCTTTTCACTAAAATTTCTGAAAAATGAGAAAGTTTTTGTATACCATCCTTAAAGTTTCAGCTATGAGTTATGAAATACACAATTGCTCTTTCTGTTATCATCTTATGAAGGCATCTTAATTCTGCTATGGTCTGATGCAAGATGTAATGGATTTCAGCTGTCCTGTCAGCAAATCACTTGTGAAGAAACAAAATGGCTGGCTTTGATGATTATCTCTGTGTTGAGGGAAGGTTGACAGGGTGGATGAATGGATGGATGCATAAATGCGTAGAAGGAAAGAGGAAAAAAGAGAAGAGGAAAAAATGCACAGAGAGAGAGACCAAGAGAATCAACTCTGTTTCTTCAAAGAAAATTAAAGATTCAATGCATGTAGTACCTTTGAAAAGTTTATTCTTTTTAAAACTATGTATCATAGAGAATTTATATATATTAGGCAAAATTGAATAAGTAAAGAATTTGAACTCTGAGAATAAAAAAGACTAGTTACTTTGATTTTATTTGCAGCTCTGAAATCTGATCATATGTTTTTGGGCAATTGTTTCATACATGTCTTTTTAGATGCTAAGGTTTTAAGCAGAAATTTATTGTGCAAGGGTAATGTTCATGTGTTGATCCTTTCTTGTTTTCAATTTTTAGAATTATTTATTTTAAAAGATATTTGGTATGTTAGTTATATAAAATGAGATATGCAGACCTTCGAGTAATTTTGTCAACTCTGTATGTGGAAAAGTTCTTTTTATAGAAGTGCTGGATCTGGTGGACCCCGACTAGGTCCTTCCCTTGCCTTGTGTTGCTTGTGCCAATCGAATGAGACCAGGTTTGGCAAAGCAGAGCAGAAACTTTATGCCTTGATCAAGGAATGGGGAAGGGAAGTGGGAAACTTTTAAGGGTTAAGAGATGGGTGTGCCATCAGAACCCGGGGAAAGTGGCAATAAGTTCCAGAAAAAGCCAAAACATGCACAGTCCTGTGGGCTCTTTTGTGCAGGACATTAATTGTGCTAGCAAAGTGCAAGTCCTCCCTTTCAGAGGAGATCCTAGCATGGTAATGAAGCAAAGGCAACTTTCAGACGTTTTGGGTCTGATCTGTACAGGTGCTGCCCTGGTGGTCAGACTGGAACCAGTTCAGGGCAGTGGACTGTCACCATCTTGGACCTTTCTGCTCAAGCTGATTCTGTGGTCTGGCTTACGTGGCTTCTGCCTTAGTTTTTGTTAAGCAAGCACAGCTGTGGGCATAGACTAACAGACTGTGGTATGGAAAGAAAGAAAGTAGGTTAACCTCTGTACAGGTATGGGTCTCTTTCCGGTGACCCTTCAAGATGTGTATCTAAATCTTTCTCGATATTTTTAGAGGAAAATTCTGAGCTAGGTGAAGAAATTTTCTTTCTTTCACTACCTTCCCAGCTAAACAATGTTTCCTCTACTTTCCTCTTATCTTATGTATAAGATAAAGATGAATTTAAATATTCAAACTAAAACTATAAGTATATGATTAATACTTTGCTGAATAATTTGGGAGTCATGATAATACCTGTGATAATAAATTCACATACAGGTACATTTGCAATTCTACTTTTGTTCTAATTTAGAATTAGCTGTAACTTACATTTTTATTCCTATATTTGAATTTAGGTATCCTATTTTACAGGATCATGCCTAACTAATATAAGGAAAGTTTAAACTATTCCTGTTTCTTGAGTATCTAATATATTCAGGCTCTGTTATAGACACTAACAAAGATAGTTTCTATGGCCCAGGAAATTATATTTTGCTAAGGAGACAAGGCATATATCCATGGTGGAGACAACACCATGAATAAAGACATGAAGGTATAAAAGCTTAAAATGTTTTTGAGAGTTATGGATGTGGTCAGGTTAGTAACTTCTTTATTTAAATTTATTTTTTGGCTGCATTCGGTCTTCGTTGCTGTGCACAGGCTTTCTCTAGTTGCGGCGAGCGGGGGCTACACTTTGTTGCAGTGCACGGGCTTCTTATTGCGGTGGCTTCTCTTGTCATGGAGCACAGGCTCTAGGTGTGTGGGCTTCAGTAGTTGCGGTGTGTGGGCTCAGTAGTTGTGGCTTGCGGGCTCTAGAGTGTAGGCTCAGTAGTTGTGGCACACGGGCTTAGTTGTTCTTAGCACGTGGTATCTTCCCGGACCAGGGATTGAACCCATGTCCCCTGCATTGGCAGGTGGATTCTTAATCACTGCACCACCAGGGAAGTCCCAGGTTAGTAACTTCCTACAAATGTTTGTTTTCAACAGGCATATTTGCAAATGCAAATTTTTAGAAAATGATTTTATTAACCTGTACATATGACCCTTTACAAGAGTTAAAAAATTAAGACTTCAACATTTTTAATACCACTATAAACTATAATTAATTCCTTTCTAAGACATAAGTAGACAAGGATGATATATTTTGTATTTAAAAACTTGTATGTAGTGCTCGCTTCAGCAGCACATATACTAAAATTGGAACGATACAGAGAAGATTAGCATGGCCCCTGCGCAAGGATGACACGCAAATTCGTGAAGTGTTCCATATTTTTCAACAAACATGTGAAAGAATGCTCAACATCATTAATCATTAGAGAAATGCAAATCAAAACTACAATGAGATATCATCTCACACCGGTCAGAATGGCCATCATCAAAAAATCTACAAACAATAAATGCTGGAGAGGGTGTGGAGAAAAGGGAACCCTCTTGCACTGTTGGTAGGAATATAGATTGATACAGCCACTATGGAGAACAGTATGGAGTTTCCTTAAAAAAGTAAAAATAGAACTACCATACGACCCAGCAATCCCACTACTGGGCATATACTCTGAGAAAACCATAATTCAAAAAGAGTCATGTACCACAATGTTCATTGCAGCTCTATTTACAAGAGCCAGGACATGAAAGCAACCTAAGTGTCCATCAACAGATGAATGGATAAAGAAGATGTGGCACATATATACAAGGGAATATTACTCAGCCATAAAAAGAAACGAAATTGAGTTATTTGTAGTGAGGTGGATGGACCTAGAATCTGTTATACAGTGAAGTAAGTCAGAAAGAGAAAAACAAATACCGTATGCTAACACATATATATGGAATCAAAAAAAAAATGGTCATTAAGAACCTAGGGGCAAGATGGGAATAAAGACACAGACCTACTAGAGAATGGACTTGAGGATACGGGGAGGGGGAAGGGTAAGCTGGGACAAAGTGAGAGAGTGGCATGGACATATATACACTACCAAATGTAAAATAGATAGCTAGTGGGAAGCAGCTGCATAGCACCGGGAGATCAGCTCAGTGCTTTGTGACCACCTAGAGGGGTGGGATAGGGAGGGTGGGAGGGAGGGAGATGCAAGAGGGAAAAGATACGGGGATACATGTATATGTATAACTGATTCATTTTGTTATAAAGCAGAAACTAAGATACCATTGTAAAGCAATTATACTCCAATAAAGATGTTAAAAAAAAAAAAAACTTGTATGTAGACTCACCTGAATATGTCACTCTCTTTGTGTCAGGATAAGGGAAGCCTTTTTTCCCTCCCATGGATGGAGCAGATCATCAGTCCCAAATAGTGGAAATGACTAATTAAAAATTGGTCTAACGGGAATATTTAGGAGGTGTTTGTTCTCTGCCTGTTGCTTGGTTATTCTTCCCTCCAGTTTGGCCAATGCAAAGTGTAAATAGAGTATAATTTGTTGATCAGACACTGTGTGTGTGTGTGTGTGTGTGTGTGTGTGTGTGTGTGTTGTGAGTGTGTAAGTGGAGGAAGAATTATTTCATCTTGACAGTAAGTTGGATCTGGTTTTCACCTCCAGGTTATAAAATAAAACAGTTAAAATATGCTAATAAAAACAGCTGGGAAAGAAATAGATGTTGTGTCATCATGTAAGCTATATAGCTATGTATGTTGCATTTGAGAAACTTTAGTTTCAAAAAGTGAATCTAGGATATTTGAAGTTAAATTAGACTGCTAATATGTGTGTGTGTTAATACAAAGGATAAAGAGATGACATTGCAATACTATTGGAAGTGCATGCCATAAGAAAGAACTGTCTTTCCTGAGATTCTTCATGTGGAACTTACGAGGTTGTTTTCAGAATACTTGTGTTTGATACAAAATGCTTCATTTAACAGTACTTTTGTGGTAAAAAGCCAAATTTAAGATGAGAGTTTATAGCTGAAGGAAAAAGTAAATAAATAAATAAGTGTATTTGAAATGTTGGCTAGGATTTCCTGTTCTTTGGTTATGCTCCTTGTGTGCAGTAAGATGAATCACTTCTTTTGTGTACTTCTTTGCTGTTTGCAGAAAGATGAACTGCTTTTCTTGTGCATTTGCTTTCAGTACGTCTTAATTCAGCACAGAATTGACTAATTTTGGCAGGTTTCTGCCATTTATTAAGCCAGGTTTAATGTTTAAAGCAATTTTAAGTGTTCTGTCAGGTAATAGTAAAATGCTTCCATTAAAAATGCATTAGCAGTACTCAGCAGAAGTCAATAGCATCACCTGCTATAAAAAAAGTTTGATTAGAAACTTTTCCAAAAGACCCATTTAGAATCCATGACAAGCTGAAACATCTCTATATAAATATACATCACTTCTTTGAGAATAGACATTTAGATTATCTGGTTTAAAACAAATTGATTATTTTCGCTCCAGTTATAGCACATTTATATCACACTTCCTAAAAAGCTGCTAAAGAAATTTTTATATCCCAGTCTGATAATATTAGATTTCAGTGTAAGGATTAACTTAGATTCTCATAAATATTATCACAAATTAAAATGAGTCTTCATGAATGTGAATTAAAATTATCAAGATAAATCTAAAATTTATTGCCTAAATATTAGTTTATAAAGTATACTTCTAATTCAGAGGTGACAGGATAGGGCAGAAATTAATGTCTATTACATATGTTGATTACATCAATAAAGTATTAATAGTCTGGGTATTAGCTATATAATAGTGTAATTAAGAAATAATTTATTTATCAATTTAAAAAATTTCTTCACCCTTTTCTCATGTTCTTAACCATGGCAGGTATTCACATACATAGGAAACATAAAGGAAGGATTTAAAAAGGCTGGTCAAAGTAGTCAGTGAATCCGTGCAAACATAGAAGAGCAGTGGTAAGAGAAAGCCAAGCTGACACAGTAAGCCTATTAGACACTCTGCCTTCTCTAGCAAAAAGTAATCATTTCTTGCTTTCCCATGGTGAAGCCACATAGGGTGGAGAGGTCAAAAGGAACTTGCCACAGTTGTCAGAAATGGACATAGATTCATCCTTGCTTTATCATGAACTGACTCTAATAATGCATGTTTAATATCATAATTATCTTTTCGCTAGATGACTTGGGGCTTCAGCTAAAGAATTATTAAATCAACAAAATTGATAGATGTAAAGTGTGTCTGCTTCTGTTTATACATATATGTGTGTATGTGTAAACATATATATGCATACTTGTGTCTGCACACTTGTGTCTGTTTATACATGTATGTGTGTATGTGTAAACATATATATGCATACTTGTGTCTGCACGTATAGTGTGTTTATCTTTTCATATGTGTGTATAATACCCGTATTATATTTATATGTGGAAAAAAGTCATTTTTATATACACATAATTTTATTTCTTCACACACTGTAATGAATATAGTCAAGAAATATGTGTTATGTGTATATGGATGTGTATGTGGATATGTACATATACAGTTATTCCTTTATCATGTTATTGACCCTGAGGTATATGTCTCTTTTTGTCAACAGGGTTTTCATTAGGTTTATTCAAAAACACAAAGAGTACATTGTCCCAATTATTTATGATTAAAAAGTAAATAATTAAAAATATGTGCTTGCTTAGAACTGGAAGAGTCAGAATGAATGCAAATAAAGTGTGCATGGCCAGATAGGAAAGAAACTCCAAATATGCTGTAAAGTCAGAATCCCTGTTAGAACACTTTTATGTCTTTTGGGTGCAATCCTGGAAGGCAGTATCCTATAGTGATGTAAAGCAAGGACGTTGGAGTAAGGAGGCAAAAGCTCTGGCCCTTATTGTGGAACCTTAGGCATATTTCTTGCATGGAATCCTAATTTTTAAAACTGTATGTGTGTGTAGTAGTGTACATATCACATAGTTATTTTAAGGATTAAATTAAATACTGTAATATGAAGAAAATAGTAGAACATGTTAAGCTTTGTTTGAATTATATTACAGTATTCAAAAAAAGAAAACACTAGCATGTATTGAGACATATTTAGTTACCACAATTTGCTTACATTTCACAGGCATAGTATCATTTAATACAGTTAATAATCCTTACAGATGGATATTATTTTTACTATTAGATATTACAGATGATGAATGTGGAGTTTAGAATTTGAATCCCTTGCTCAAGGTCATATACTTAACAAATGTCAGAGTCAGGATTTGAAATCAGTTTACTTTTAGAACTGGGATGTTTAATCAATACACTGACAAACACACAGTCAAATAAAAGTTAGCCACAACTCTTATCATCATCATCATCATCATTATTACATATGAAGGAAAAATGCCATAATTATTCACTAGAACTTATGTTAGTTCTTCAGGAAATATGTCTCCATTACTTCTGCTCAGAGATTTGTATGTCTCTAAATTTTTAATAAATATTATGGAATTTACTGTTGTAAAAGATACTGAAACTCTTGTTCAAAGAAAAAAGAAAGAAAGGAAAGAAGGAAGGAAATAAAAAGAGAAAAAGTAAATTAAGATCATTGTAGAAATTTAATTCCTATTTATGAATGGACTCTCAGAAAATTTCCTGATTTTTCTCCTATTATTCAGAAAAAAAAATTCTACAAGTTATGAATTCTTAAAGATCTCATGGCATGAGACATTCAGTGTATTTAACCACTTTGTCCTGCAGAGGCTTTTTGTATTTATTATAATGTCTTCCCGATACTCTTCCAGCAAAACACTTTGATGTACTATTCATCATTTCCATTTGGGAGAACTAACTACATTCCTGCTTAGCTCTCACACTGCTTCCAGTACAATGTGTTTCAGTAATGAAGTGCGTGCTTTAATTGAAAGTGTACATTTTTCAGTTCATAAGTCTCTTTGGTGTAATTCCGGAGGGCATGACAGAATATTTATGTTATTGTTTAATGGTGATACTCACTTCTTTCTAGGAGCAATTTTTGATGAATCTGCCAAAAAGGATGATGAGGTGTTTCGCACAGCAGTTGGCGACCTCAACCAGAATGAGGAGATCTTACAGACTGAGAAAATCACATTTTCGGTGACATTTGTTGATGGCAACAACCCTTTTCAAGCAGTTCAAGAAGGTAAGGTCCATCAGCACTCCACTTTTTATTTTGCTTGTTTCTTTGGTTCAATTCAAATGGCAATGAAATTAAAAATTTAAAATGCCGTTAAACATGGGCATCATTTTTGCATCTTTGCTGCATTGCTTTTCTTTTAGAGTATTTGGTAAATTTTAATCCTGTATTCCACTTCTGAAAGGGCAGAGTGTGGAAAGTTATTGTTTTAATTGAAATATAATATGAAAATGGTCATAAATATTTGTAATAAAAACTTTACAACATTTTATGACTTCAGTATAAATGAAGCATTCCTTAAAAATATGACTTTCTATCTGAATTTTTACTTTTGTCTTCTTTGAGATAAGATAAGGTAAGAAAGGAATTTTTGTACTTACTTAAATTTACTTAAAATAAATTTATTTACTTCCTTTGCGAAGGAAGTTTTCCTTCTCAAAAGTTTTCCTTTTGAGAAGGAAAACTTTCAGACACTACATACAAATGAAAGATTTTGTGCTGGGATCCTAACATACTGACCTAGGCTATAAATTTTTTACTCTCTACAATGTGCCAAATATTAAAGCACTTTTCTCCATTCTCTCTATATACTTGAGTGAATTAAAAGTTTTCATAGGTACAAAGTCATACAAATACAAATTATTTTTATTATACTGGAAAGATCATTTATATGAACAAAGGTTTTGATTGAAAGATCATACACTAATAAAATTCTAGTTTTGATGCTATTATTCTAATGAAATATTTAGCCTTTTGATTGGCAAAGTAATCATTGTCCATGAAAGTATTTTTTGTTAATCTGTTTTATATTTTATTGTGATAATATTTAGACTAAAGATACTAATAAAAAATTAATTTAGTTAAATGGAACATTTCTTTTATTAAAAACTTAAAGAGGATTTGGCAGAAGAAAATATGGACAAGGTATTAAATGGAGTAAAGTTTGGCAGGAAACTTTTTAAAGAAAAGTATTGAAGGGGTAAGGAAGATAAATGTTTTTAATTTAATGTATCTGCATGATATACAGGTAACCTTTTTTGGAATGTGTTTTTGATCAGTGGCATTGGCTACTATCAAAGCTTATTTATGCTTATTTCTGTCAGTAAGGGAATGGTTAGAATGATTAGTGATCTAATGGATTTTCCTTCTTATTAATTTGATGGAGTGAAAAAATATTATTTTAATAAAATGAACAGAAATGTTTTAAGTAAAAGTTGTTTTTCAATAAAATACGTTCATATTAATATGATGGAATTTTAATTTTAATAAGTAAACATCAATTTAAAAAATCAGATTAATAGAAGCACCCAGTTATTTTCTTACATTTTAAGTCAGAATTATCTGGGGAATTTGTAACTTTAAATCATGGTTGATAAATTTTCTATAGAAATGTTTAAAAGCTGTCTAAATTAATGTTAGAATTCATAAAGCAGTCTGCAAAAATAATAAAGTAGAAATTGTGGAAAATACCCAATAATGTAAAAGAATATATACACTAAGAAGTATATATTATTCTTTAAAAGAAGTATCTATGATATTTCTTTCTCAACTATTAGTTTTATTGACTGGAATGAGAGCAAGAAAAAATTAGGACTGACTTACTTTTGTGACTGTCTTCTTATTAACTACATATTAATAATTGTAAATTAACTTTGAAGACGTGCTAAAATATTCATGCTTTTAAAAAATCCACTTTGACTGAAAAAATGTGGATAAAGCAATGGAAAATAAATACAATGAGCAGAAGGGAATTAGAAAGACTGAATAAATATGCCCCTCACACCTTTTTAGAGACTACAATTTGAAAAACAAAGACAAATTTTAAAGTACCACAGTTAATCTGTTTACATATTGCTTTGTGTAGCCATTCTGCTGCCAACTAAATTCTGGAAACAAAAATATCTCTCAAAAGAACTATTGTGACTTGAAAGAATTTGTGGACTGAAAGAAAATTGAGAGAGTAAATAAGTTTTACGTTTCCAAGGTAGAGACAGCTAGATATTTGTCAAGAAAGAATGAAGAGCTTGACAATTTGCCTGATGGGTTTTGATACTAACAGGATGTTCTGGACCAGTTATTTTGATGGTCTGCTCTGGCTAATGACCTGAAATAAGTTCTAGGAAACTCTGGAGCTAATTTGTTTCTCCATTCAGTATCAGGAAAGATCTCAGCTAATGTTAGAAGTAAAAATACTTCTTTCTAGATCTCTTATTGTAATTGATTAGTTTGCAAAAATAAGGGAAAATATTCAACTGAAAGAGAACAAAAAAGTATTCCGGAATATTTTCTTAAATGTTTTGAGGAAGTATTTTAGAAGAAAACTTCAACTGAACCATCAAAGATGGCCAACTTTTCTATCATCATATCTTGGCTGCAATACCATTAAAATCTATAATAGAGGTCCTTAAATCAGCTTATTTGTTTTTTACATTGTAAAGATGGACACGAGATTCAGTGATATCATTATTACCAATTGTTTATGCATTGACATTCCCGATGAACATCTAAAAATTCATGGTTTTGAGCATGGTTTTGCTGTCATATATATACTATTTATGTTCGTGGGTTTTAGATGGCATGGATCAGTAGAAAAATACCAATCTAGTTGATCAGCAGCAGTTGCATTGTATAATCCACTCAGTTCATATTCATCCTTGGTTTTCCTCATCTATAAATAGTGAAGAAATTAGAACACAAATGATGTATTTTTAAGGTGAATTTCATCTCTATAGATGAGATGTTACACAGATCTTTAGAACAAATTTCCAGATTTAGATTCTTAAAGGATTATAGAAATTATAATTATTCAGTTTCTCTTTAGAGAAGTCTTCACATTGCTGAAATTGCCTCCTAGTTTTTTCTGTGGCTGACTTCAAAATTGATTAAAGGATATATGGTAGCTGTCCTTTGTTCTGCTACCTCATCCAACTATTGACAGCAACCCAAAGAACTCATTACTATCACCGAAATCCAGAAAGGGTCTTTTGCAGGTTTAGTTGACCTGGACCAAAGCAGCTGTTGCTAGATTTCTCTCCTTACATCTCTTTTGTAGATTGTTTCCTCTGTGGGACCTATATACTGGATATAATGTAGATACACAAATGGCTGGTGTGAAAGGCACTTCTGTCTCTACTGAAAGCAATAGCAATTGCTTATATTGTTAGCTCTTAACTGAGACCAACATCACGAAAGGTGGGCCACGAAAGGTGGGGATTTATAAGAAAATAAGGTCAGGGAATGTAAGGAGAATGCATTTGTAAAAATGTTCACATTGGAAGGTGAATGCAGAAATATGACTGCATGTATAATTCTTGCATACATCAGATGTATCAGGGGATATGTTAAGCACTGTTGATATTGAATGGCAAAATTCAGTTAAAACATTTTGAAATAATTATTAGGAAAAATACCTAAAAATGAAATGCATAGTGAAAAGAGTGTAAGGACAGATTTATACTGTAGAGTCACAAATGATTCTATTTGAAAGAAAAAGGAGTAACTATCATAATTATTCTCCTTTCTGCTATGTTAAAAACCATTATAAACAATATAGTTATAAAAGCTGCTTTTAATACAAAAAGCAGTCATGATTAAGATTGCTCATCTTCCAAGTTGCAGCCTGGTCCACCTTTAACTTACTCCTTTGCACACCAGGACGTGAACATTGATTGCTCCCAAAGAGTCTTGTAAAAATAGACATCTCACTTTAATACAGTGATGATTTCAGTTGGATTTGCCTCATATATCTTACAAAATAAAACTACTGTTAAGTGTAAAACAATAAGACTGCTTTTGTTTATGGTTTCTGAAATCAGTCTCATTTCTTTATTTTTAATATACACGTATCCGTATCATGTGTGTAAAAGGGATAACAGAAGAGTAGCAGAGCCATAAACAGTATAAGGAAATCTAAGTAGGAAAAAGCACTTCTCTGAAACACATCACAATTCATTGTGAATATTTCTGGTGCCATAGGCTAAATCTGAGTTCAAAGAAGATGTAAATGTAAAAGAATGATTTATGTGGCTGCACTATTTGATGCTTTATTCCAGGGCTTAGTCTCATAATTTATATTCCTCTCTGCTTTAATAAGATATTTTTACTGTGATAAAAAAATCTGCTAATTCCAAAATCCTTAGACTGAATTCTGCAACTTTCCTAGCATAGGTTTGCAGTGTGTATACCTCATCAGCCAGTGTTTCCTGGACCAATTTTGATAACTCCAATTTCAGCTTATTTTTTTGAATTGCCTGACAACTGAACTTGAAAATTAGTGGCTCCAGGAACCAAGAAAAAATCTCTGAACATCCTGTAGTTATAATTCTTCTCATTCATTCATTTCTTCATTTTTCCCATTTTTTTCATTCCTTCTTCCCTTTCCACATCAAGGTCAGTGTCATACTTTGTCTCTAGGCCCAACGCTCTTTATGTAACTGGTGCCTAGCTACACGTGTGAAGGGGTAGAGGAATAGTGTTGCAGCTGACCGGCCATCTTCAGACACTCACAAAGCAGGAGGGATTCTCGATGTACATTTGGTGGCTGTCTGGACCACCTGATTCTCTCCATGAGTCTGGGATGTTTAGGTTGGTCAGTTCCCCAGTGCCAAGTTCTGGATCACTTTTCTCCCTACCACCACTTTCTAAGGACTGGCCTATAAGATTTGGATTCAGAATCTGCTTATTGTGTGATCTTTAGTACTTATCATCAATGTAATATTAAAATATAAAGAATTCTATATCTGTTAGGGACAACTCAGGCATGCATTCTTTTAATTATCTCATACTCTATGCCTTTCCATTAAAGAATTGCCCATCAGGAAGGATTAAAATAATATGTATTTGGAATCTAATTTTGAGGGTACTCAGTGAAATCAGTGTATCCAAATACTTATTAAAAACCTATTACTGTCCCAAGATTGGGCCAGCTACAATAGGAGATAGCAAGTGAGAGGAAAGAATGTCTGCCTGCAGGAAGCGTAAACATGTACCTGAGGTGGGCTGTGGATTTTTAGAGCATGAAAAGACATTATGTCGTTGTCTTCTACGTATAACTTGCGTTTTTAATTGTGTTAATAGTAGAAAGAAACATGATGTTCTAGATTTTTAAAACATTTCTTTTTCAGAAAAGAGAGGGAATTTCTTTTTTAAAGAAATTCAGTATTTTAAATATAATTTTATTGAAGATACATATTGCAAAGCAAAATTTTACTCTTTTTTCTGTGATTTATTGTTGTACTCCCGTATTGTTAAGCCTTTCCCTTAAGTCATTCAATACCACACTTTTAAAGTAACAGATCTCTATTACTATGAATAGATTGAAATACAGATATTTATAGGTCTTTATATCATAATTTTATAGCCTTTCTGCTTTGGGGCCTTTTACCTACTATCTACAATTGTGTACGGTTGTGTAAGTTACCTCATAAAATATATATTTTAGCAATGTGTGCTGCTCTGGATCTTGTTTTATTTAGAAGAATCTTTAGCAGCTTTCTATGAAAGCTGTGTTTAATGGAAGTAAAGATGTATCCTTTGGTTGTTGCTTAAGTGTTCTTTCTTTCTACCAAATATTATTCTTGTAATAATATCATACCCCTTTCTTCTGTTCTCTTGCTACCTCAGTGGATAGAGTGCATGATTATGGAAGCATAATTCAGTTTTTAATCGGCCTTTTATGATACTGATTTGGTAAAAGAATCATCTATGTGTCATAAAGTGACTCGGAATATATGGCTTATGAGGTTAAAAACCACACTTATGTACACTCGGCAATTGTAATGAGTCATAAAAATAGTTTGTTCATGTTGACAAACCAAAAATGACTTAACTATATTCAGAATTTAAAAACTACTATCAGTAATATCCAACTTTCACATGATCCAGTCTACTTGCTTAATTTGAGAACAAAAGTAATCCGACTTTCTATTTTAACATTTAACAACTTCTTTTTGCATGTACCTGGCAAGTATTGTTAGATTTATGGGAATCACATTATGCATAGTCTTGTAGTATCCATACAATATTTTGTCAAATTATTTTGTAATTTTCAAAAGAATCATCATCGAAACACTTGCTTTTAAAAGCAGGACACACAAGCCAATGTGCAATAGGTAATTGCATATTCTGGGAAAAAAAGAATGACTCAGCAAGTACTTTTGGGGTGCCTCTAAGCGTTCAGCCTTGAGCAGCTTACTCTGTATAATGTTGCGCTCTCCACTGGCTGCCTTATAATCTTAACACAGTTAGGTTAACCTTTATTATCATGTGTTAGATCCTGACCTACAGGTTCTCCTCTTCCTTTTGACTTCCAATTACAGTGCTTTGTAAAAACTCCTCATTCATCCCCTTTTTGATCCTTGATTCTTCATATTGTACTATGTTCACTCACAATATCTACATTTGGTTCAGTATGTGCTTTAGTTTGATACCATTTATACTGCTTGGGGGGAAAAAACATGTAAGCGCATGGGCCATGGAATTAGATAAATCTGCCTTTATATGAATGCTGCTTCATCTCTTATTATCTGTGGGACCTTGAACATACCTATTGTCTCTGAGCCTCAATTTATTCATAAAATGGGGATAAATACATACTCCATAGGAATACTATGATCATGTGATTGTTGTATGATGAGTACATGGGGTAACAATTATGGTTTGTTCCTCTACTAATCTAAATGCATTTTAATAATAGTGGAGTACATGATGACTTAGCACCATTGCATGTGTCCATCATAAATTTATATACCTTCCCAAACATCCTTTACCACATGTATTGGTAGTTCCCATGCATACCATTGATAATACTAAGCTTAATAACTGCCTAATCAGTGTCTTTTATTTTCCCCCTCATTGTTCCTTATCAAGATCCTGAATGGTAGGGTTGTAGAAAGGTTATATAAATTAAATGCTTCTGTTGTTTTCTGTCTTCAGGGGATAGTTGTGCTAGTCAGCACAGGAAGATGAGAATTACACTTGTAGTGTAATTTATTTGGCAAATAGTAGTGATATTGCAACATGTGTACTTAGGGTTGGGAGGATTTAAAATACTTGTTACCATTTCTGGGAAGTAGAGAAAGCCTGTGGGGACCAAATTAAAGCTTTCTGATGATTTGTGTAGGCTTAATACAATCAGTGAAGTAAATAAGGCACTGAGTCATAACTAAATGGAATTCAGTTGTAGAGAGGCATAATGTTGTAGAAGAGTGATATATGTGAAGGTCAAATATAGAAGTGAATTCAAGGAAAACTTTATATTTTGAGAGGTGCATCGTCTCTGGTATTTTGAGTTTATTTCTGACATGATGGTTTAAAAGGTTATCTTTCTATGTTCTGCACTTTTTTTATTTCAATATGGGCAAATATTAACTCTTAAAAATTTGATCATTGGTTTCTTTGAATTTCCGATATTTTCTTCAGTAACTCATAATATCATGTTATTTTCTCAGGAATTCATGGCTCATTTCAAGACATACTTGCTTTTTGGTCCCTGATAGCCTAATATAATATGATAATAAGAATGGCTAAGCTCATTCCTTAAGCTGTATTTTCAAACATAAAAAAGACTGAAAAACATAGAAAAGACATAAAATGTCTATTATACATGAGGAGTATGTTTCAAAGTAAAAAATAAATATGTTTTTTCAGAATTTTTTTTTGGGAAAAAACTGTTCTACAAATCAAAGTCAGATATGATCTTTGTATAGAAAATGTTTTTGAATAGAATGACTTTGAATAATCAGTAATAATTTTTGTACCTTACTTTTGAATTTACACTTATATAAAATCAAATAGTATGTTGAGGTGGTCCTGTGTGCTTATTCATATTATTAAAACTGAGCACGGGGCTTCCCTGGTGGCGCAGTGGTTGAGAGTCCGCCTGCCAATGCAGGGGACGCGGGTTCGTGCCCCGGTCCGGGAAGATCCCACATGCCGCGGAGCGGCTGGGCCCGTGAGCCGTGGCCGCTGAGCCTGCGCGTCCGGAGCCTGTGCTCCGCAACGGGAGAGGCCACAGCAGTGAGAGGTCCGCGTACCGCAAAAAAAAAAAAAAAAAAAAACTGAGCACGGTGTAGGTAGCTCTGATGATAGAAAGTTACTAGGGGATAAAAAAAAGAAAAAGGTGACACATTCTTATTGGTCAAAGAGAAACTGACACATCAGCCTCATTCTGTCTGCTCCCAAATCCTGTTCTTATTCTGCTACATTAATTTGTCAATAATCTTTATGTTTGAAATTTTTGAGTTTAACTTTTTATTCTTTTGAATTTCTAGGTTATTTTGCCCAGTTTAAAGGAGTTTTACCTCTATATTAACTCATCATATATGTACATTTATATACGCACACCCATACAAATATATAGGCTTATATTAAACTATATATTAAACTATGTCTATATGTTATATACCATATATGCCATGCATGCCATCATATATATAAATGTGTATATGATATATATATATACCATATATATTATATATATTATATCTCTGTCTATCTCAAAATAAGTTCACCAAGCACTTCTTTCTTGTGGTAATCCTTCCAAAGTTGATTCATGCTTTTCATGGGTAATTTTAACCCCCTATTTACTATATCTGTTACAGTGGAACAAGGCAGGTTTGTTGTTAAACCACCATTATTCATTATCAAAAATTTATGCCAGGGCTCCATGAGAGCACAGAATGAATCACTAGTTTACACTTCCTTTCCTTGGAAATTGCTTAAACCTTAAATATGAGAAGGGGAGACCAACTGGAAGAAAACTATGAATCACCAAGAACAATTCATTATTCTTTAAAAAATGAAAATGACAAGTGTTCATTTATTTGTAAGATACATTTAATGCATGAGTCAGTACACTGTATTAGGAGTTTATACAGATGAATGAGATAAATTAACCTCAAGCACCCAAGGAATTTATAATCTAGTAAGAGAGATATACAAAAAGAGCTAAAGAAGCAAATAAATATTCTTTTTTTAAAAGAGTAGAATGGCATAAAGCAAAGCAGATGATACTGTGGTGATACTATGATAACAAATAACAGGTGGGCTGTGTGTGTGTGTGCAGTTTAAAACCAGGAGTTCATTTTTGATGGAGTGATTATGGAAAATACAAAAAGGAACAGTTATGCTAAGATTTGAAGTTGCCAAGTAGCTAGCCATGCAGATAAGAGGAAATAGCATTCCAGGCAATTACATATGAGAAAACCATTTGGAGGCAGGGCTTGCTCCATGTGTTTGAGGGATTTGATTATCTTTTGAAGACTCAAGTTTTTATTCTGTTGCTTTGCAAATGTTTATTTCTATCAATGAAGTCATTATTTGCTGGGTAGCAATGTTATTCATGAGTTCATTACCCAAATCTGCTTCAGTTTTTCCGTTTGGAAATGGAGTGTGTTCTAAAGGAAATTCTGATGGTCCTGCAGGTCTCACTGACATCTGGGGCGTGGGGATGTCATTCTTAAACCCTTTGGGATTTGAAATTCACCTGTCTTTAACTGATTTTGAATATAGGTAGGGAAACATTTGGGCTTTTCATATAAGTGAAAAGGAAAAAAGAATGAGGTGAAACATTAAAAAAGAAAGAATTTTACTCAATTTTCTTGCTCTTTTAATACAGAGTAATGCACAGAGATACATTAATATCTGAAACTAGGAAAGAAACATCATTTTGTGGCTTTTATATTTGCTGTATACTCTTGACAAAAGAGCATCATTTGGAAAGCCCAAGAATGAGAAGTGGCATTTACTTATAGCTTATTATATCCCATGAGCTGTTAGAAGTGCTTCATTTTTTCCACCTAATCTTTATTCTGCCTTATAAGCTATAAGGCAGTATAAGTTACTCTTACTAGCTTTTGACAGTTGAAGAAACTAATGTACAGTTAGGTGAGCTAACTGGTCATATCTGAAACCTTTAAAATAGTTCCTGGATTACTCTGGTTTCTGTTTAAGAATGCTAATTGGGAGTCCCAGACATATATCAGTGGGAGGAGGAGAGTGAGTTCAGGGTATTTATTTTCTGTCTCCTGTGTGAGGTCACCTTGAGCTGGGTGTTTACCTCAAACCAAAGTCACGCTTTTCTAAAGGCAGCCTGCTCTTTATCACTCTTATTCAGAACTCCACAAATTTCTCTCCTTTCTATCCTTTGGGCCTAAGACTGGTTACTACCTCACTGCTACTACCTCTGAATTCTTGTACTACTCCTCGTTTTTCTGCTGCATCCCACCCATATCTGTGTAATTTATGTCTTTGAAAAATAAATCCTTCTCAAATTATGCTGTTTTGAGTTTGCCATTGTTTCCTATTGGGATTTTAGCTCATATCAGTACTAACTACTACATTCAACTGCCTATGTATAAAAGCTCATCTTAGCTCACTCTGTGTGAGTTGATGACTTGTTCAATCTAATCAGGAAGTGTTATCTGTTGGAATGTATTATTCAGACTAATGCATGCACATCATATTGCAAAACTTAGAAAGAACACCTCACACAGACCTTTATCTTCTGTCTTTTACAAGATGAAATCTTCATGTTCGTTGGTATTTTAGCAGCACAACAAAGGCTGACTTGATGTTAAAGATGCTGAGAGGCAGCATCCCTCCAGAAGGGCATGAGGTCTGACCAGAAGCAGGACTGATCTCCAAATGGCCACCCCACAGCATAGTCGAGTGACTTTTCTTGGAGAAAACATAATTCTTTTTACTTAAAATAATATGACAAATGGAATGAACTTGATGAAAACTAATGTTCCAGGTGTGTATCTTTCTGAAAATCCTCTACTTTAAGGAAGTTGATGAATCAGTTGTTCACAACTTCTTGAATATTTTACTCTGTTTTCTATGGGGAGAATTTCCTTATATCTTTCTTTTATTCCATCTTTGTAGGAGTGCTTTATTGTACAAACTAGACTCCTTATTAAGTTGCTACAGGAAAAAAATAAAAAAAAACACATTTTATTGTTGGACAAATTGCACAGCCAAGATTTTTTGGTTACCTAGTAACTTACAAAGAGTAATAAGGAGAAACTAGCAAGTTACAAAAGAACTTTTGCATTTTATCTCTTTATTTCCCAGACCCATGGTTTAGTAGACACTAATGAACAGCAAATGGCCAAACAGCCGGCAGCAGAGAAAGAGGAAACATAGAAAAGGTCCACAAAAGCATAACCAACATTGTAAGATCCTTTATTCCTTCCTTCATCCAACATTATTCAGCATCCCAGTACAAGATAGTGAGGTAGAATTAGTGAAGAATATAGATGTAACTTAGGAGCACTCTGCACCTTTAAAGATTTAAACCACTAAGGAAGAAGAAATACATATGCACAGATAACATAATTACTAGGCAGTGGTTTCTTGAGGAAAAAAATACAAAATTCAGTAGAAAAAGATGATTTACAGTCTAGGGATGGTGAGTTAAGGGAGAAGGTAAAGAAGAAATAAAGAGGAAGAATAGTAAGGCATGCTTTCTACTCTGAAAGGAGAAAAGATCTAATCAGAGAAGCAGCCATGTTCAAAAATACATCTTTGTGACTGTGAAAGATATGATCTGGAGGTGAGGCTGGACTGAGAATGGAAGCATCAGGCCACAAGGACAGAAAGGTAACTTTTCTGTCAAGGTTTTTGTCTTGTTCCCAGCTTCAAGATCACACCTTTCCCAAACCAGTGGTAGAATAGTGAATTCAGCATGGAGAAAGTCATGATTCAGCAAGTAAAATTAAGCATGAATAAAGACATTAATAATGACATCAGCCTTCATATAGCAAAGTCTTAGTGTTTTTTTTTTTTTTTGGTAATGCAGCAGAAGTACTGAAAATGATTTGAGCTCAAAGTGGCTGCTTCAAAAGCACAATGCCTCCGCTGTGTTTTAAGAGCAAGTGATATTTTTAAAATAATTATTCCACATCTACAGAAGAGTAATTGCTTTTCACATTAAAGAAAGAGATAAGCCCTCAAGTTTTATAGTATAAAAGTGTTATGCATATGCATTGGCTAATGCTCTCAGAGGATTTTTACTACACATTTGGCATTGTGTGCTGTAACTCAGAGTGTCATGGCACTGTGCTGTTACATGAAAACATGGATTGTTTCCTAACCGAGGTGGACAGAAGTAGGTGAAGAATAATGATATCCTGTTTTGTGGTCTTTTATATGCCTAGTCTGTGATTACTCTCTTTTTTTTTTCTTTAAGTGAAGTAGTTGTTTTAAATTAAAAATATTTTTTATTGGTCATATTATTAAAGTAGCCGATGAAGCTTGTTTATTTGAATAAAAAATGCTCTGCAATCTGTGAAAATCAGCATTCATTGTTTGTTAATTATTGATTAATTTATTTTTCCATCTAAATAAATATTATTAAGCGCTTTTAATTTGCAAAATGCTATAATTATTGCTGAAAGAGATATCAAGAGAAATCAATGCGGTTTCTAGCTTCAAGTAACTTATGTTTAGCAAGTAACAGACATAAATAACATTAACATATATATAAGAAATTTTGAAAGAAAGTGTAATCAATTATAAAGTTCTCAGTAGCAGTAAAATGAAGTGTTATGGGATTTCTAGGAGTGCTGATCTTAGTTTTATATTTTTACTTTCTTCCTCACCCACAGCTAGAAATAATTGTTTGTTTCCTACATGTTCAGTGTGACCCCAGTATTTGGTACCAAATATAACACTACATTTGACATCATCTCAGCTTTGTTGCCAACCTTGCTATGCTGCTAATGTATGTGCATTCATTCAATTTATTTGATAATATTTATTGAATGTCTACTCTGAGCCAGGAAGTATTTTAGGAACTCATCGTATATTAGTGAAAACATAAATATCTTGCTCTCTTGGAGTGTATATTCTAGTTGAGGGAACAAAAAATTATATACACAATTTCAGGTTGAAGAGTTGGTATTAAAAATTTTTAAAAATGAAGCAGCATAAGAGGGTTAGCGATGATGAAGTTAGGGGTATCATTTTAAGGAGAACAGTCAGGAAAAGAGCTCTCTAAGAAGATGATTTTGAGCAGAGAGCTGAAAGATGACAGGGAGCAGGTGATGTGGGCCCCTCGGGACAGCAGAGAGTGTGTACAAGTTCCAGTAATAATATCAGCAACTCGAATTCGCCTGTCTTCTCAGTACCACGTGAATACCTAATTTCCATTAATTGTGGACCTATCTTATTTTTGTAACTACCTGTAAATTATCTGGCCGGTACCTGTGGTCTCTTACATCTTCAGGCCCTGCCTGGTTTTTGCAAATTTGTTTTGTAACTTGAAGCCCTTATTTGAACTTCAGCCCTAGGATTGATGCCAGCCACCTATTTCCACACATTATAGATGCAGCCTGTCTGACTTTCTATTGTGTGTAGAAATCCTGTCAGCAGGCTTGTGAAGAGAGTCAGTGTACTTGTTAGTTACTTAAGCTTAATCTCTTTACCATCAACAGTTTGTATGGATTATTGCTATTATCTGTTACCATAATTTGAATAAACTGTTTTCATCCACTGTATTAAACTGTTCAAAATAGATTCTTCTCCTCTTCCACGATAGCAGTTTTAGGTGGATCCATACCCCTCACCCCCAATAGAAGTACATTTTCAAGTTTTCCTTGCAGTTAGATAGAAGGCCAATAGAATGTGAGTTGAAGTATGGACAAGTTACAAGTCATTTCCAACTTAAAGACAAGCTACTTGCCCTAGACAACACTTCTCCCCTTTCAATGAACTGGAATATTGCTGTGTCGGTGACCCAGCTCTCACCATGCTGGTAAGGACTATGCACTAGCAGGTTTCAGAGGAATGAGACGGAAGGAACCTGGCTCTCCTGTAGAGCAGAGCTACCCTGGGTGAACTGTTATATATTAGCATAACCCTCTATCTTGTTTAAACCTACCCTCTTTGGATTTTCCTTGTTCCAGTAGGTTCAACCTTAGCATAACAATTATAAGTACCTCTGTAAACATCTTACTATATGAGGCAGATATTCTACTGCTCCTGCTACCCTGGTGAGGATACCCAACTTTGGGAGAACGAAATACTCCACTTCTTTTTTTAATTTATTTTTAAAATTTTTTAAATTTTATTTATTTTATTTATTTATTTATTTTTATACTCCACTTCTCTTTTTTTCCCACCACAGTTGTGTCTGTCTTCCTTTTTGCTGCTGCTTTTTCTCCTCCTCTTCTTCCTCCTCCTCCAGCAGATGCAGTGAGGTATAATTTACATATTATAAAATCCATCTATTTTAAATGACGATTCAGTTATCAGTAGTAAATTTACAGAGTTGTGCAACCATTACCAAAATCCAGTTTTTAGAACATTTCCATCACCAACAAAATCCCTCATGCACATTTGCAATCAATCAATCCCCATTCCCACATCAGCCCCAGCCAACCACAGATCTGTTTCTACAGATTTTTTGCTTCCAGGCATCTGATGTCAATGAAATTAGACAATATGTAGTCTTTTGTGTCTGACATCTTTCACTTAGAAGGAGTTTTAGATGTTCATACATGTTGTAGCATGTATGAAGAATATATTTCTTCCAATGATGAATAATTTTCCATTGTAGAAATATCACATTTGTTTTTCCACTCAAAAGTTAAGAGACTTCGGATTGTTTGCACTTTTTGATTATTATGAAAAGTGCTACTATGGATATTTATGTATAAGTCATTGTAAGGTCATATATATTTTATTTTGAGTCATAATCTGCTTGGGATGCTGCAACAAAACACCACAGACTAGGTAACTTAACAGAAATTTATTTTTTCACAGTTCTGGGCAGCAGGATAAAACTTTTAGTAGTGTCGGTGTCTGATGAGAACACTCTTGGGTTGCTGCTTTCTTCCTTTGTGCTCACATGTCCTATTCTTTGTGTGTGTATGGAGGGAGAGAAAAAGCAAGGTCTTTGGTGTCTCTTCGTTTAAGGACACTAATCCTTTCAGATCAGGCCCCACCCTTGTGGCCTCATTTAACTTTTACATTCTTAGAGGCTCCATCTCAAAAATTCATTCACACTGAGGGTTGAGGGCTTCAACACTCAGATTTTGGAGGGATAGAAACATTCAGTTCATAACATTTTTCTTGGGTAGATATCTTGGAAGGGGAATGCTCAGTCATATGGTAAATTAATGTTTAACTTCCTAAGTAACTGTGCAACTGTTTTCCAAAATGTGTACAGTTTTACATTCCTTCCAGCAATGTATGAGGAGTCTAGTTTCTTCACATCCTTGTCAGTTTTGTGAAACATATAAAGTGGAATCTAATTAAGGTTTAAATTTCTGTTTCTCTAATGATTAATGATACTGAGTATATTTTCCTGTGCTTACTGGCCATCTGTATATTTTCTTTGATAAAGTGTTTATCCAAATCTTATTTGTATTTAATTAGATTTTATGACTTATTTAACTTTAAATATTCTTTATATATATACTTGATAAAAGTTCTTTATCAGATACATGGTTTGCAGATATTTTCTCCCAGTCTTTTTTCCCTCTCTTCTTAATGGTGCTTTTTGAAGTGCAAATTTTAATTTGTTGAAGTTCAGTTTATCATTTTTTTTTCTTTTAAGTAGCTTGCTTCTGACATCATATCTAAGAACTCTCTGAATAATTCAAGGTCACTATGATTTTTCCTGCTTTTTTCTTAAAATTTTATATATTTATTTCCTTATATTTAGGCCTAGGAGCAATTTTGTATTTGAGTGTGGTATGAGACAGTATTTTGGCATGTGAATATACAGTTTGCCTACTCTATTTCATAGAAAGATTATCCTTTCCTTCATTGAATATCCTTGGCCCCTTTGTTGAAAATCAGTTGACTGTAAACATATAGGTTTATTTCTGAACTTCCAATCCTGTTCACTTGATCTATGTGCCTGTCCTTTTGCCAGTAACATATTGTAGACTTACAGTAAGTTTTGAAATCGAGTAAATTCTTTTTCCTCTTTTTTCAAACTTATATTTGTCTATTGTGTCCTTCTCATTTTATATAAATATTAGGATCAGCTTTTAATTTCTTCAAAACAGCTTTCTGGGAAATCAACAAGGGTTGTATTAAATCTATAGGTCAATTTGAAAAAGGTTGCCATCTTAAGAATATTGAGTCTTTTATTTCATAAGCATAGAATGTATCTCCATTTTTTAGAATGTTATGATTTTAATATAATATTTTTATTATTTTAATAATATTTTTTGCTTTTCACTGTACAAGTCTTATGCTTTTAATTTCTTCCTTAAGATATTATTCAGTTTCATGATACTGTGAATGGAATCATTTCCTGTATTTTATTTTCAGTTTGTTCTTCCTAATATATAAAAATAATTTATATACAAATATATATATATTTTGACCTGGTCACCTGTGGCCTTGAGGAACTCAAAAGTTTTTCATGTATTCCTTTGGATTTTCTACAAACAAGATTATGTTATGCAAATGAAAAGTTTTAATCCTCCCTTTCTAATCTAGATGGCTTTTAAAATTTTATTTATTTAAAAAAATCTGTTTTCATGATTACACTGCTTAGAACCTCTAATAACAATGTTGAATATAATTTTGAGGCAAGAAAACCCTTCCTGTTTCCAGTGTTAGATGGAGAACATTTTGTCATTCACATTTGAGTATGAGTTAACTGTTTATTTTCCATAGAGGCCTTTTATCACATTGAGGAAATTTACAGGATTTATGGGAGTTTATCAAGGCCCACGATGACTCTCTTATCCCCCAGATAGCCTTGTTAAATTCCTGGCTAGTCTTCTGGTCTGTTGCTTGATCCAACTTGTATTGCAGCCTCAGGTTTGTAAGGTATTGACCTTCCTTAATTGTTTGATACCTAGATTGTTATCATTTTCTCTACTGCCTGTGAGTATGATTCTTTTTCCCCACATACCACTCCGCATCAAATCCTCAACCTCCTGGCATGGAAGCTTTTGGTTTTCATGTCCTTCCCTAGCTGCTAGAACTGCCTTTCCAGTGGAACTGAGGAGTGGGGTTGGGGGTGAGGCTAAAATGCCATGGACTTACTCTTCTTAAACAATGTTCAGTAGTTTTTCTTTTTTGAATAAGTAATTTTCAATTTGTTGTATGCCTTTGGTTAGATTTAAGAACCCTGAAAAAAATTTTTGGTCAACTTTGTCCAGTTTTATCATTGCTTTTGGGGGATATTTGCTGAGCTTCACACTTTGTCATTTATGAAGCTCCACATCATCCCTCCCCCTTTTATAGTAGGGATAGAGAACTTTAGGTCATAAGATTAAGATTTTATAGAGGAAGTATCACCTTAGCTAAAAAATTAATGGTAGGGAGTATATGAAATTCATTTATTAGGGTATTTCAGAAGGAGAGAAGAGTATCAGAAAAGTGGACTCTGGGTAGGGAAAAACCAATAGTTTAGTTTGTGGAACCTTATCTATTTTAAGGACCAGAAAAGGTTGGCATAGTAAATTAAAATGAGCTGGTAATAGGTTTTGAATATCAAACTAATGTTTCTGAATTTAATATCTTAGGAAATAGCAAAGAATGAGAAGGTTTGAGTCATGGAATGATTGCATTTTTATGTATATCTACGTTAGGAAAGAAAACAGCATCCCACAATATATAAATGATAGACTAGAGGTCAAGAAACTGAAATCAGGGAAACAGTTGGAAATCTGTTGAAATTGTCCAAATGGGAGGTAATAAGTTCTCCGACTAGGATAGCTATAATGGGAAGGGGAAAAGTGAACTGCTATGAAGCTATGCTGCTGGAAGACTTGGACCTTACTGTAATTCTGGGGCCAGTACAAGGAAAAAAATCAAAGAAGATTCCTAGCTTTTGGCCTTTGGAACTAGACAAATAAATAAATTAATAGAAATAAGGAACATAAAAGGTAAGACATATAGGGTAAGTGTAAATAGTAGCTAGGACTTACTGAATTCTTAGTATGTTAAGGCATAGTCATATGAGTTTTACATAAATTATTTAGTTACTCCTGACACAGGCCTTTGTATATATTAGAAGAATAAGGTGGTGAGGTTAGTCAACTTTAACCAAAAGTAAATAACTAATAAGTGTCAGAGTTGGAATTTTAACCCCTGTCTGAATATACGTTTCAGGATATAACTGAAAAGTGGCACTGGGGCTCTGTAGAGAAAGGATGGAGCAATGGTTTAACCTCACTTTGTCTGGAGGTGAAAGTTAAAGCTGATATGGGATGAGATTACCAAAGAGCAATAGAGGGGAGGAGAGAAACCAATTGATGTATCATTGCAAATACTTATATTTTGTGAGAAAAGGAAATAGAGAAAGAACAAGTTTGAAATTGAAAGAGGAACCAGTAGAGATCATTATCCCTAAGGAGAAAACCCTTCTTTGGAGGGTGGTTATCTTTTTTTTTTTTTTTTTACCTTTGCTTTGGGTCCGTATCACAAGACCCCACATAAATTAAATTTATAGTTTGACCCACTTAAAAAATTTTTTTAAAAATTTTATTTATTTTTTTATACAACAGGTTCTTATTAGTCATCCATTTTATACACATCAGTGTATACATGTCAATCCCAATCTCCCAATGGGGGGTGGTTATCTTAACTGTCATTAAATGTTGTTTGGATATGGGCTGTACCAAGTCCATGGATTCTAGAGATGAAGAACCCATGATTAAATTATACAGAGAAGTTTCTTTATAGTGTTTGTGGTATTAATGGAAGACCAGCACAAGCAGTAAGGAGCAAGTGGATGGGAAGGAGTGAACAATGCCAGTAGAGTCTTTATTCAGTGTTTGATGGTGAAGTTATATGTATATGAATAGCTAGAATTCAGTGAAACATTGAACGTGAACACATGGGGGTATTTTTGAATTGAGTAGAAAAAAATCTCAAGGGGGTGGGACAGAAATTTATAAAAGCAATTTGGCTTAGTAAGGTGTTAAAAAGAAAGATTTGGTAAATCTTGAACTTTGACCTAAGGAAACAATCATTTTATTGATACAAAGAAGGAAAGTTGAGGAAATTCACGGGAAGTGGTTATAATCATCTCAATAATACTTAAGGCAGTAGAACATTGGGGAAGTGAAGTGGAGAGTGGAAAAGGTTTGGAAATGCTGCTGGGGAATGCCAATTAGGTATGGTTGAAAATACTTCTGAGTCATAGTAAGAATCAAACCGAGATTTCATAGCAAGAATCTGTAAGAGATTATGTAAGACCACCCTTCATAATATTCTCCAGCAATATTCAGAATCTGTCAGCATAATGAAGTCACCATTTTAGGTATAAATATTATTTTATCTATATTTATGGTTAGGGATTATCTTCAGAAACTTCTTAAAATTATAAGAAATCTTGTGAGTGAATGAGCCATTAGAAAGGGAAAGTAATTTCTCTTGGAATGGATGTATTTTCCATATTCTCCTTGTTTCTGTTCAGTCCACATGTGAATATTTGAGGAGATCTGATGTTTCTGTAAAAGAGAGTGGTAAGAAAGGGAATAGAAGTCAAGAGTTTAGAATTTTGCTGTAATTCTGTTTTTCCCTTGGGGTTTTCCAGAGTTTATTTGTTCACAGTGAACACCAATCTCTTTTAAAAGAGAAGATTTCCCTAATTATTTAAAGTGGTATAGTGGAAAGTGAGTCCAATCTGGAGTCTAAAGCATGAGTTTTGTTTCTGACTCTGACTCTTAAGCAGTTTCTATGAGTAAATATTCCTGAATTGTAAAATGGGGATAAATAATACCTAGATGACTTCACAGATGTATTGTGAGATTCCAGTAAGTGATGGATTGGAAAGTCTACATGATCTATTAAGTGATGGCATTTATTTTTAAATCCACAATAATCAGCAGCATGCAGGCCCATGCTAGCCCGGACCTGAAGTTTCTGGTTTTTCCAAAAATATTTTGTTAGTTTGAATATATAAAGTTCAGCACCATTAGGAAGCTTTTGAAGATGAAAAATTTGTTGTCTGGGTTAATATTTAAATAAGCTCTAAAGTGATCTGTGAGAAGTTAATACAGTTCTGAAGATTTTAGGCTGATTGTTTAAAGAAAAGTTACAAGTTTTTATAAAAACTTCAAGTTAGTGAACATGCATTAGTTTATATACATTGAAGCAGTATGTTTAACTGTTATTATGTTGAGTAAAATACCTTATTTTCTTTATATGATTAGAATGTACTGTAATTGCATCTGAATGTAAATACATCATATATATATATATATATATATATATATATATATATATATGTCCAGCTTATACTCAATGTGAACTATACATCACAAGAATAAACAGGCACTCAAGAAAAAATAGATTTTTATCTTCTCTCGCCTGGGTAGTGAAAGAGACTCCTCCAGCTTATATGAAACATAGCTATATTATTGACTTAGTTATTAAATTAAGAAAACTATATGTAAACATGGAGCTAAGTCCTGGAAATAGAAAGATCTCTATCTATGATCATCCTTGCTCTGAGGAGAGTTTATTCCAGTGGAATAAGATATATGTGTATTTTAGTAGTCAGCGATGGTAGTGGCATGTGTTCATACCAAAATAGTTTGAAGAAGAACTTAATTCTGTTCATGTAAGCAAGATTTTTTTTCCTTCTGCTATGATTTTCCTGGAGTAATTAGCATAGTAAACGCTGTGGCACCACTAACACCCACATAGTCATATTCCTTCTGTTTGTGTAAAAGGTGGCACCATTGAGTTGGAACTCAATATCTTCCATGAATGCATTATTCAAAAATACTTTATCTATGAACATAACTGAAATTTTATACCATAAACTTGAAGATTATAATTTTTGCCAATTGTTTCAAAACAAACTGTATAAAAGGATAAGGGAGAATAAATATTTTATAAAGAAAGGTTTGCTCAGAATTATATAACCTTCCCATTTTTATTATCTTTTATTTGTTTAGACCTAAAGACCCCACAGAATTCCACTATATATGGAATTTCACCATCTTATTAAAAAAGAGAGCCACATGGTATGGCATAAATTTGTGGCTAGCATTTGGAAAACAAGTTATTCTTGAGCCATATACATCTATGACAAAGTCCCAGATTTAGTACATTTAATTAAAATTAATATTATGGCTCATATATTAAAATTTCTCAGATTCTACAAAGACACGGGCTCAGCTCCAACTCTTAAGGCTGGTCGGGAACAGTGAGATCAAATCCTAGTTAAGTCACATTCTTTACTAGCCCTGAACCTATAGATGGTAACTCTCTGTATAAACCTCAATCTCCCCATCTTTAAAATTAATAGGGTAATAATAGACATGGCCATTTAAAGTGTAGTATGTAAGAGGAAGCTTTTTATAAAAATTAGAAAAAAATCATAAAAGCAAATGGTGTATAATAGAAACCAATAGCTATGAAAGATCATCATTCATCATCATAATTCTGACTTGAACTACTGAAAAGAAATGAACCCATGCACAAATGACCATAAAGTAATAATAGTAAGCTTTTTACCTCATAGTTAACAAGGTAGTTTTAGAGCTTTAACACTTCTGCTAAAGAGAGGCTTACCCTCTATATAGAAACAAATTCGTATTCATCATATTTCTGACTTGAACTACAGAAAATAAATGAACCCATGTACAAATGACCATAAAGTAATAATAAATTGTCAGTTTTTTTTTTCTCTAGTAGTTAACAGAGCAATGTTTCAGAGGTTTAGAGTTTCTCCTAAAGAGAGGCTTACTGTCTCTAGAGAAGCAAATTAATATTCACCTGACTGTATTCGGTTTTTCAAGGTATATTGACACCTAGATTGCTTTTAAATTGACTTTAATGACCAGAAATTGGGTCAGTCTATAACCCCTTCTCTCAACACACACGTCCACACATGGAACACATATCTAGTAAAGCTGCTTCCTGGATTTTTCTACATGAAGCAGCACTGACTGTGAACTTCAGAATATATTTTAGATAAATTTTATTTTCTCCTTAATTCTATATGGTAGCAGCAACATCAGCAAATCAGCAGAATCACCACATTAACTAACATTACGTAAATAAAGCCTTATTATATACCAGGTCTTAATTGACATTCTTCATATACATATTAACTCATTTAATCCTGACAGTGCTATGACGTAGGAGTAGAATTATCCAAACTTAACACAGGAAACATAATGCACACCGAAGCAGAATAAAGTAGCAAAATCTATACAATATTAAGTATAAAATAGGATTTGAACTCAGGCAATCTGACTGCAGAGTCCCAATCATAACAACATGCTATAAACGACCTTCCCTGGCTTCAACCAAATATTTCTAAATGGAAATCTCATATTGCATTTTTTGCCAAAATATTTTAAGAATTTATTTTTGAGGTCTAGGTCAGCCATTGGAAAGTAGTGAGACAATAACTCATTTAAACTTTCCTTTCAGTGTCTCTTAGTAATTTTGAGAGTTTAAAACTCTCCAGAAGGGGCTTCCCTGGTGGTGCAGTGGTTGAGAGTCTGCCTGCCAATGCAGGGGACACGGGTTCGTGCCCCGGTCCAGGAAGATCCCACATGCTGTGGAGCAGCTAGGCCCGTGAGCCATAGCTGCTAAGCCTGCGCATCCGGAGCCTGTGCTCCACAACGGGAGAGGCCACAGCAGTGAGAGGCCCGCGTACAACAACAACAACAACAACAACAACAACAAAGACTCTCCAGAAAATGGGCATAGAAGGAACCTGTCTCAACAGAATAAAGGCCATATATGACAGACACAGAGCAAACATCGTACTCAGTGTTGAAAAACTGAAAGCATTTCCACTAAGATAGGAACAAGACAAGGATGTCCACTCTCGCCACTCTTTTTTTTTTTTTTTGCGTTATGCGGACCTCTCACTGTTGTGGCCTCTCCAGTTGCAGAGCACAGGCTCCGGACGCGCAGGCTCAGCGGCCATGGCTCACGGGCCCAGCCGCTCCGTGGTATGTGGGATCTTCCCAGACCGGGGCACGAACCCGTGTCCCCTGCATCGGCAGGCGGACTCTCAACCACTGCGCCACCAGGGAAGCCCCACTCTCGCCACTCTTATTCAACATAGTCGTGGAAGTCCTAGGCACGGCAGTCAGAGAAGAACAAGAAATAAAAGGAATACAAATTGGAAAAGAAGAAGTAAAATTGCCACTGTTTGCAGATAACATGATACTACACGTAGAAAATCCTAAAGATGCCACCAGAAAACTACTAGAACTAATCAGTGAATTTGGTAAGGTTGCAGGTTACAAAATTAATGCTAGGAAATCTCTGGCATTCTTATATACTAACAGCAAATAATCAGAAAGAGAAATTAAGGAAACAGTCCCATTCACCACTGCAACAAAAAAGAGTAAAACACCTAGGAATAAACCTACCTAAGGAGGCGAAAGACTTGTACTCAGAAAACTGTAAAACACTGATGAAAGAAATCAAAGATCACATAAACAGATGGAGAAATATACCATGTTCTTGGATTGGAAGAATCAATATTGTGAAAATGACTATACTACCCAAAGCAATCTACAGATTCAGTGCAATCCCTATAAAACTACCAGTGTTATTCTTCACAGGATTAAAAGAAAAAATTTTACAATTCATATGGAAACAGAAGAGACCCGGAATAGCCAAAGCAATCTTGAGAAAGAAAAATGGAGCTGGAGGAATCAAGCTCTCCCCGACTTCAAACTATGCTACAAAGCTATAGTAATCAAGACAGTATGGCACTGGCACAAAAACAGAAATACAGATCAATGGTAAAGGATAGAAAGCCTAGAGATAAAACCATGCACATATGGTCACATAATTTACGACAAAGGAGACAATAACATACAATGGGGAAAAGACAGCCTCTTCAATAAGTGGTGCTGGGAGAACTGGACAGCTACATGTAAAAGGATGAAATTAGAACACTCCCTAACACCATACACAAAAATAAACTCGAAATGGATTAGAGACCTAAATGTAAGACCAGACACTGTAAAACTCTTAGAGGAAAACATAGGAGAAACATTCTTTGACATAAACCACAGCAAGATCTTTTTTGACCCACCTCCTAGAGTAATGAAAATAAAAACAGAAATAAACAAATGGGACCTAATGAAACTTAAAAGCTTTTGCACAACAAAGGAAACCATAAACAAGACGAAAGAACAACCCTCAGAATGGGAGAAAATATTTGGAAATGAAACAACGGACAAAGGATTAATTTCCAAAATATACAAACAGCTCATGGAGCTCAATATCAAAAAAACAAACAATCCAATTAAAAAATGGGCAGAAGACCTAAATAAACATTTCACCAAAGAAGACATACAGATGGTCAAGAGGCACATGAAAAGATGTGCAACATCACTAATATTAAAGAAATGCAAATCAAAGCTACAATAAGGTATCACCTCACACTGGTCTGAATGGCCCTTATAAAAAAATCTAGAAACAATAAATGCTGGAAAGGTTGTGGTGAAAAGGGAAGCCTCCTGCACTGTTGGTGGGAATATAAATTGATACAACCACTATGAAGAACAGTATAGAGTTTCCTTAAAAAACTAAAATTAGAACTGCCATATGACTCAGCAATCCCACTACTGGGCATATATCCTGAAAAAACCATAATTCAAAAAGAGACATGTACCAGAGTGTTCATTGCAGCACTATTTACAATAGCTAGGACATGGAAGCAACCTAAATGTCCATCGACAGATGAAGGGATAAAGAAGATGTGGCACATATAAATAATGGAATATTACTCAGCCATAAAAAGAAACAAAATTGAGTTATTTGTAGTGAGGTGGATGGACCTAGAGTCTGTCATACAGAGTGAAGTAAGTCAGAAAGAGAAAAACAAATACCATATGCTAATGCATATATATGGAATCTAAAAAAATAAAAAAGGTGCTGCTGAACCTAGTGGTAGGGCAGGAATAAAGACATAGACACAGAGAATGCACTTGAGGACATAGGGTGGGGGAGGGGGAAGCTGGGGTGAAGTGAGAGAGTGCCATGGACATATATACACTACCAAATGTAAAATAGTTAGCTAATGGGAAGCAGCAGCATAGCACAGGGAGATCAGCTTGTTGCTTTGCGATGACCTAGAGGGATGGGATAGGGAGGATGGCTGGGAGGCTCAAGAGGGAGGGGATATGGGGACATGTGTATGCATGTGGCTGATTCACTTTGTTGTACAACGGAAACTAACACAATATTGTGAAGCAATTATACTCCAGTAAAGATCTATTTAAAAAAAACAACAACAAAATACAGGACATTGTGACTCATTTCTGTGTTTTCAACATAAGAATAAAAAAGATGAAAATATCTCAATACTCAAGAGAATGAAAAGACAAGACACAGACTGGGAGAAAATATTTGCAATATATCTGATGAAGGACTATTATCCAAACTTAACAAACTCAGCAATAAGAAAACAACCCCATCAAGAAATGGAACTTAATTGAAGGCCTTAACTGACATCTCTCCAAAGATATATGATGAAAAATAAGCATCAGCTCCACATCATGTGCCATCAAGGAAATGCAAATTAAAACCACAGTGAGATACCACTACAGGCCTATTAGAATGGCCAAAATCTGGAACACTGACACACCACATGCTAGGGAGAGTGTGGAGCCTCTCATTCATTACTGGTTGGAATGCAAAATGGTACAGCTGCTTAGGGAGACAAGTTGGGCAGTTTTTCACAAAACTAAACATACTTTTATTATAGAATCCAGAAATAATGATCCTTGTTATTTACCCAGAGGAGATGAGCCCTTTTTATTCCCTATTAATCTTTCAATTAAATGGTAAATTTTTAATTTCATGATACCTTAGAAATAATTGTCTGATAGGATTGTGCTATCACAAAATCTTAGACTGGAGGGTCCTCAGAGATTATCTCATTTAAATTACTAGTTTCACACTTTAAGAAAATTAAGTCTAGAAGAATAAGTGTACTGAAATCATGTAGGTAACTAGAGGCCTAACCAGGAACTAGAATGGGGATCTTCAGACTATTATTGCCCCGAAGTGAGAAGGTGTTTAAGTTGGAATGAAGAAACAATGTTTCATTACATACTGAGAGATAATAATACACAGTGTTTAAGAAGCAGCCTTTATGGGAAGAAAACTTGTGTTAGAAAAAACCCAACACTTACTAACTTTATAAACTTCACAGAATTTTTTGTCTCTGAATTTCTCATTGGTGAAATGGAAATAATAATATTACTTAACTCCAAGTTCTATTGTGAGGATTGAGTGAGGTAGTAAATGTAAAGCATTTATAACAATGCCTGGCACAAAGCAGTTTTCTTTTCCAATGTAATTTATATTTATTAGAGAACCTTTTGTAAAATACAAAATAATCAGGAATAAAACACATCATTGATAATCTTAATACCTAAAAAAACTGTTATATACTTGAAGACTTTTCCATTTTAATCTTTCATTCTATTTACTTTTTATTTTTCATTTGTGTTTTTTAAAGTCTATTTTGTACAATTATGTTTAGAAATCTGACTTTTGCACACATGGAAGTCTAGATATCCTAGATTTCATTTGCATAAAAACACCTAAAAATATTGCATAAAATTAAAATCAAACAAACAAAAAACCTATCACTTGAATGCATAGGTGAGTTTTTAAGAAAATAAGAAATTCAGTTGAGTCAAGGAACTAAGGCATTTGACAAATGACTATAGTTCATGAGTTCTCAAGATGTCGCTAGGCCTGGGGGCATCTTGCATCAGATCCTGACTGGCCTGGAGGTTTGCTTTTGATGGTTTTGGTACCTGTGTGGAAAGGTTTGGGCCCATGCTGGTTTGGGAGTCAGTTCTCAATGGACATGTGACAATATGCCAAGAACAAACAACACAATACAAAACTCAGTTACACCCGCTTGGCCCCTGGCGCCAGGCCGGGCGGTGGGCAGGTAGCACGCCAGGCAGCTCTCAGCCAGAGATCTTGGCGGCAGCGCTGCTGGGGCCGAGGGCGGCGCAGCGCTGGTTCCGGACACGGTGGGGCAGGAGCCGTGCCTCGTGGCCATGTCAGCAGGTGCTCACTGGTAGACCGCAGAGGAGAGGAACCGAGTTGTGCTTGACCTGAAAGCAGCAGGATGGCTGGAATTAAGTGAGAGAGATTCCATCTACAAAGAGTTCTCTTTCAAAAATTTTAATCAGGCATTTGGCCTTATGTCCGGAGTTGCCCTGCAAGCAGAGAAGATGAATCATCACCTGGAGTGGTTCAATGGGTACAGCAGCGTCCAGATAACTCTAACATCGCATGACTGTGGAGTGCTGACCAAAAGAATGTGAAACTGGCCAAGTGTATTGAAAAAGCAGCAGCTTCTGTGTGATTTCTTCCAAAACGCAAGTAAAATCTTATACGCACATCTATCTCCAATGTATTTTGAAGGCAGTTTATCAATACATGAACAAATTAAGCTGTAAATTTAGTTCACCTTTTGAACAATCACGTTTTGTAAAATCAGTGCTTAAACAAGAATGATTTAAACTTGAAAAAAAAAAACCTCAGTTACAAATATGCATCTTAGTATTTGGGAACTGATACCTCTTTTAATGAAGGAAGAAATTTCAGTGAAAAAGAAAAATTACAATGCCAAACAAAGAAATGAATCAAAAAGGAAAAACAGTGTATAAAACACTATGAATGAAAGACATTGAAGACAAGTGCTTAGGTCAACCTACAAAATAAAATCAGTTACTTGCACAGTATTGCCATGAATCTACACACATTTTAAAGATATTCAAATATTTTGTATTTCTCAATAAAGTCATTTTGAATTTGTTCTTCATTTCTTATGTTTCATTATGTCATTTTTTATATTCCTCTTTTATTTTTTGTTATTTTATTTTTTACAGCAAAATTTCCTTATGGCCAATAAGTTATGTAGCAAAAGTGTTTGTGGTGAAAATGCTTGAGGGAATGATGTCTGTAGCATAGATGCTTACGATGAAAATACCAGACTAAAAAAATTACAAAGCAAAATATAAAATAGGGCTTCCCTGGTGGCGCAGTGGTTGAGAGTCTGCCTGCCGATGCAGGGGACACGGGTTCATGCCCCGGTCCGGGAAGATCCCACATGCCGTGGAGCGGCTGGGCCCATGAGCCATGGCTGCTGAGCCTGCGCGTCCGGAGCCTGTGCTCTGCAATGGGAGAGGCCACAACAGTGAGAGGCCCGCGTACCGCAAAAAAAAAATATATATATATATATAAAATAAATATAATGAATATGTTTAAATAAATAAGACACAGAATCAAAATAACTAGTAAAAACATAAGACCCTCAGAGATTACCAGGCAGAATTCAGAAAAAAGAAAAGCAGAAAACAAAAAACAAAGAGAACTTCTAGAAATATGAAATATAATGATTGAGATAAAATTTCATTGGAAAGTTAGTGGAATAAGCACAGCTGAAGAGAAACTTACTAACTAGAGTACAAATCAGAAGAAATTCTGTGGAATCAGTCAGAAGGAGGCAAACATACTTTAAAAATGAGAGATTTGAAGAGACATGAATGATTATCAAGGATCAAAAAAGATATATGGCATATGTCTTCCCAGATCACTTTAAACCATGTTTTATCTTCTAAATCATCTTTTCATACTTTATTTGTTACAGTTTTCTTTATTCTTATGCCATTAATTTTGGGGTGGGAGGAGGTTATTGAAGAGGTAAATGCAATAAACTCCTAGTGTCAGTCCTTTCACAGTCAGTCAGAAATACCAATTGGTATTTCTTGAATGTTTATCATAATCCTAGGGCTTACCAAATATTTAGTACTGAGGAAATTATACACAAAAAAAATGGGATAGTACAAATCCAGCAGTACCTTTGTACATGTTGATCTGTGTGAAATCAAACAGTAGAAAAGATTATTTGTTGTTTTTAACATGTACTTTATCAACCCATTGAATTTGTTTTTTTCTCTTAGGTTGCTAATAAAAAGGACAGTCCTGTATCCTCAGATATGCAACATTTATAGGCTTCAGAGTCTGGGGATCTTGATAAGGTCTAAGTATATTAATAAGATCTAGGATGTTAATAAGTATTACTGTAGTGTCAGGTGCTCCATCTTAGTATGTATAACACATAGGACCATTTCAAACCTTCTCAGTACATCTGTCTTCTTGTATGTTGCTGTAAATCATCGCTACTGAACAACTTCAAGATGTTTCACATGTAACACCCCTAAGTATTTAATTAAGCACTGGGATTTGCAGAAAGGTGTCGAAAGTGAAGGGAAAAGAGGTGGGAATGGAATTGGATGTAATTTGCCACTTGCTGTAAGGCACAATTTCTTCTCAGGTAGCCAGAAAGCCTGTTACAGGTTTATAGTGATGTATAAAGAAGGTGATGAATAGAAAAGAACATAAGCCTAGTAGTGTGTATTTGGGGAAATGTGTTCTAGATGTATAAAAATTAGTTTTTTAAAATTCTAATAACTGAGTATTATATCACTAAAATACTGAAGGACATATTTTAAAAATGCATTTTCTGTTTTTTTTCTTCTTTAGTTGGAAGAACATTTGAGGTTGAATAATAAGAGTGTAGGTGTTTATTCACAATAGCACAATGAAAGTAATTATACCATTCTTCCTTCAGCATTTCCTAAATTTGAATGTAATGCTTGTAGGAAACCATTTGAAAAGTGGTGTTAAAAATTATTCCTGAGCTCAGCTGATTACAACACAGTGGTACAGTGGTGTTTAGTTGGTGGTGTAAAACATTTCCAAACTTCTAATATTGTTCAAGTTCACATCATGAAATCTTGAGTCTAGACATCTGTCATTTTACAGAATAGGCTATAAGGAAATCAGTTAAATAGTATTTGGCCATTTTCTACTTCTCCATTTATATGTGTTTAGAGTGAACAGAAATCTTTAAAAATGGCTACCCTGATGTCTGCATATCATATATTTCCATCTTTATGTTTCTTCCCATTTCTGTATGCATTCTGTGTTGCACGTATCATGAATTACTTAGATTTCCTAGAATCATCATCTTATAGCTCCATGTTTTTTCCGCTTACAAGTAGACTTCTTGTTCTCTCTGTGAGAACAATTTTCCCTCTTTTTCTGCCCCACCAAAACTTTCTCGCTTTTTAATAATTGCTCACATGCCATTTTCTTGAGGAAACCTTTCCTATAATACCAAAGCTTTCCTTAACCTGGTGTGTTTTCCTATGGATTCTTCTCTTTGGTTCTTCCACAGCATCCTGTGCTAATGCTGGATCTATCACCCTGATTGTAATCAGTTCTTTTCTTGCTTCTAACCTACTGAACCCTGAACTTCTTTCGAGCAGGGGTTGTGTCTTATTTTTATTCTTAACAAAAAGTAGGTAATTTGTTACATTAATAGTTGGGCAGTTTCCTCTACTGAGGTATTTTATTCTGATGGAATTAAGCATTGATAAAAGAGTGAGGTGGGAAGAAAATACATTACAGAGGCTGGAAAAATTAGTAAGTTATACTGTACAGGTTTACTAAATTAGACTGTTTTAACTATAATTCATTTGGAGACAACATCGATGTGGGAAATTAAGGTATTTAGTGCATTGTAATTGTGAACTAAGTAGCAAAGCTCATGTCTGAAGGAGATATCATATTCCATGAAGGAGATACTTCTCTCTTTTATATTGTGAATAATAATAGGATAAACAAAAAGGGATCTTTTTTCTATCTCTTTTACTCTTTTCCCTGTCTCTTGTTCTGTCTCTCTTAAGTAATGTGTTCTGTAATGTTCTCTAAAGTCCCCAAGATTTGAAGTATCTGGATGAAGGCTCTAGATAGTGTTCTAGATAATAAAGCAATATTTCAAATGAGTAAGGCACTCAGAACAGAGTCAATGTACTGCCAGAGGGAAGGGTAGAAAGTAACTCAAAGTTGGGATGCTTGGTGGTTAAAGTTTAATTTAGAATGTGGTACAGTGCAAAGGCCCAGGATTTAGTGTTTGTTTACTGAGTGCTAGAATTGTTCTGTCAGGAAAAGAGGAAGCACTTTATTAGAATTGAGTTGTTTCACCTATAAATAAGGTATTGAGCTTTAATTATTTTGAATTATTTTTCTGATCAGAAATTCTGTGATTGTGAGACAGAAGTATCATTTGTAATTAAGTATTTCAGATTTTAAGTAGAGGTTTTATTTCATTTGAGCTGTGACTATAAATATTTTTTCAACATTAAGTAACTTTACTTTGATGTCTGTTTACCTTTATTCACTTCCACATGATATGATAAATAATGAATAGATTTTGAGTGTCAAATCTGATTTCAGATCCAAAGATCTGTTGCCTAAATTGGTATATATGGATTTCATTTAATTTCAAGAGAGAATGTTACAAAACCACTTTTCTAAGTGAATGTTTTGGTAACTTTTCAAGGACATTAGATATGCTTGATTTTGTGTTTAATTATTTTCTGCCCAAGGAAACACTTTATATTGCTCTGATCATCCACAAATAATATGTTTTGACATTTAAAAGACTGAAGAGTAACCAGATTTTAATATCATTAGAAATAACGAATGCTTTGTTCTATCTAAGATTTACTTCCTTGATGTTCAGAATTTCAAATACTTTCCGTGTGTTCACTGTTGAAAAGGTCATTCAAGTTTGAAAATTGTGTACTTTAAAATCTAAACTTAGCCTTAAAATTTCCATCTTTCAACATCCTTGCTAGTATAATTAGTTGTTATTGGAATTAGGCTATTATCACATACAACCAGAGAATACTTTTCCTCCATATTTCTTAAAGAATCAGTTTGCTGGTTTATTTTATTTATTTTTCCATTGAAACAGTTTCTAATTTTGTATTTTGGTTCCTTACCTAACCTTTTCTTCCCTTAGAAATTCAAAGACTGTCACTGCAACTTATACATTGAAAATAATTGATACACCTGCTAAGTAGATTTGGTTAATGAACAGTTTCACACTGTTCCTGAATGGCAGAGTGATTTCAGAATTCAGGATAATTCATCCCCTAGTATCTATAGCAAAGTAAAACTATGTACTGCCAAGATACAATAGGAAAGATAAAGAGTGGCTGAAGACACCAGAATTGATGAGAGGTGAAACACTAAAGCTCTCCTTTTAGGAGTTTTGTAAAAACAACTGAAATTCATAAAATTGGACTACCTTTAAAGTGGCAATTGGTACATGTTAGAACTCCTGGGAGAAACAGCAAAAAAGAAGAAAAAATCACAGAAAAAGATGGGAAGGAGGAAGGAGGAAACAATTTTTCATTTTATATTAGTTACCAGCAAATTTTATGCTAAACTGCATGTAGCGAATTTCTAAATTCTGTCTGGTTTATTTTTGTAACTTCTGTCTCTCTTTTCTTTTCCACTATCTTGAGCCAACTATTATTTATGATATGGTAGAGAGAAAATAAGAGAGATTAAGTTTTATGACTCAGAAAATCATTCAATTATCAGTGATAAAGCCTGTATTATCCACAAGTTTAACGTTTTGGGGAGAGCAAATAATGATTTTTGGTGTAGCATATTTCTGATGTATTCACATATTCAATACATCAGAATCTCCACAGATTAAAGTTTAGGGCATAAGAGCCATATTCATTAAAAGGCAAACAAAACCTCTACAAATTGTCCTAAACCTAACTAAAGATACTCTGAAAAACAAAATGATTATCTAAATATTTTGCCAAGTCAACTGCATTCTTCTAATTTCTTTTTCTGATACAGGGGAATATTGGCATTGTCATTACATGAATTCACCATGAAGCTGATCACTCTCACAAAAGATGAACAGTATGTCAGTTGAAACACAGAAACATGAGTTTACCTCTCATCTCTCTGCTTTTAGTACCATCTACAGTATTATAAAAGGACAAAAGAGTCTTATGTTTTATTCATTCACTAAATATTTTTTAATTTGCATTTTTAATATTTTCTAAGGTGAGGGATAACAGGATTGTGGCAGAGCTGAACATTGTAACTTTATTGTACCTAGGGCACTCTTAAAACTCCCAAAGACCTATCTGCCACAAAGTACTGCATTTGCTTAACACTCCAGGTTATTAGCACATGTGCCCTGTTGCACTTGAAAAACCCATGTTTTATTTAAGCACAATGGAGACATCTCCTTTTGATGCTACAAAGGTGAGAAGGTAGAAGTAGAAACAGTCTTCAGGAAGAAATACACACAAGCAAATGAAAGTAGTCAAAGCAGTGTTGGGGGTGTATATGGTGTGTGTGTGTGTGTGTGTGTGTGTGTGTGTGTGTGTGTGTGTGTGTTCATGTATTTGAAATAAGATGGAAGAATCTCAGTGGCAGGGGGATATCTCAGGGAAAACTTAAGACAAAAAATATACACTAATGAAAATATTTCTTGTTTTTTCAGACTTTCCAGACCATACTGAAACATCACTGATCTTGTATTTCATTAGAAACAACAATATCTAAAATTAAATGTAATTCATGTGCATTACTTGCTGAGAGAAAGATGGATAGAGAGTGAGACAGAGAGAGAGGGATTGAGAGATTTAAGTTGATTCATTGGGTCAAACAGAAGTGTTGGCAGCTGCAGTAAAGAAGCTTTCCCCACATTGCATTGCCAGAGCTTCTCAGTTCTGACCCACAGTCACAGTGCCAAGAGCTGCCAGGAATGCCAAGTGTGTGCTGATTTTGTGATGTAGAGAAATAGGGATTTGGGTGAGAATACTTAATTGTTTTGAACGACTGTGTTTGGTTGGAATGTGAGCCAAAGTCTTCAGACATAAAAAGAAATAGTGACGAAAATCCTCAGGCACAAACATACTTTCCATTTATTGCCTGAAAGTAAGCAGGACATTTGAGTCAGCGGCACTTTGAGTTGACTTCAGGCCTTTGTTTTCTAATTATTATGGCTAAAGGAAGGTAGCAACATTTTTGTGTGTGTACCCTTCAGACTAAAGATATGTTCTCAGGTGCCCTCAGACATGGGATGTTTGTTCACCACTGAGGTTTTATTTCTTTGTTATTTCTCCATCAAACTTAAGTATCAAAACTTCTTGCTTGTTATTTCCCATGAGCTTCTTAGATAGGATTTTAGGTGTTAGAAAGCCTTTTTGCTTTTTTTCTTAATAATTTAGAGTTTGTGAGTTTATTTTGTTTTGATTTGATTTTAATTGAATTAGGAGGAGACACTAGAAATTAAAAAAAAAAATCTTGTACAAGTTTACTATATACCTTTAGAAAAGAAAATAACTTGAAACATTTAAAAATATTCTTACTTGTAAAAAAATCATACAAAAATATAGTGTTTTAACTGATTTTTACTATAGAACATTTCAAAAATTTCAACACAACTAACATTTTTGAAGTACATTGTCAATTATTGAAAATGATCTTCAATATCTCTGTAATTTCAAGTACATTATGTTACTACCAATTAATCTGTAGAAGAATCCATAATTTTCTTTAATAAACAACAGTTTTAACCTATTTCATCTGGTTCTGCCACGTGAACATCAGTTTATCAGTATTATATTTGCATAATAACTTTATGAATACATCATATTAGAGAAGTTGATGAGCACCTTTTGTTTCTCAAAAAAACGGGTTGGTAAGATTGAATTAATGATTAGAGGATGATGTTAAAAATTGGCATCTGATTAATCATGGACTGGACATGTTGAGTATCTTGCATAGCTATTGTATCTTATACTATCTAAGTAACAGAGTGTAGGATCATTTCATATTTTTGGGACTATTTAAAATTAGATTTTACCAATTTTGACTGTTGGTACCATAGAGTTTGTGAGCCGTTTAGTCCTGCTTGAATTACTATTTCGTTAAAGATTATTAATCACCAGCTGCCATCACGCAGTGGCAGGTTTCCAAGATAGCACTCTGAGGACTCCTCTGTTCATCCCTCTGTCCCAGGGTGACATTAGTGTAGAAGCCTTTTTGGCTTCTTTGCAAAAGAACGTAATTGCCTCTAAAAATGTGTATGTTATCACCAAGTTTAAACTTAGAGGATGTTCAGGGGAAAATATCCTCAGATATTTCATCCAGAATAACTTAGGTCATTACCCAGTGATGCTATTTGTTAAAAATCACATGGATTCAGGGAAAAAAAAAACGTTCCAGGTTCTTTGTACTTCAAAACCCTTTGTTCACCCTCTACATGCCCATCCCCCAGTGATACATTTCACCGGGTCCCTGGTGGTAGGGGATGTGGGAAGAGAAAGACTCGGCCATTGAATCCTGTAAATTATTCGGTTGTACATTCTAGTGGTTTACATGTCGTCAGACTTCAGCATGCTGTGAATGGTGACACGTCAAAGGTTGCATTATTGGATAATAATGCTGCTCTGTAAAGTGTGGAAGCTCAGCTTCCAATGTTCCCTGCCAACACTGACAGATCCCACAACAGGTGCAAATTTGACTTCACACATGGCAATTGAGCAAGCCAAGCTTGAGTATTACCTGACTGTGCTTAAGTTTTCTCTTCTATTGCTGTCTGTGTTCTTAGAACTTCTAGGGATTTTTTGTTTTGTTTTGTTTTTCACAGTAAAGAAAATTTGGAAAAGTTTATGAACTCAACTTCCAAAATTTTTCATAATTTCTCAATCATCAAATATATGTTCTGAAAAATATCCTCATCATAATAAGCAACTTATTTTCAGTTCTCATGAAAGTTAAATCATCTTTATTTGAATTTCAGATATATTTACATATAAAATATTCATTTTCAAATCCATATTTTTAATAATACATGAATATGAAGCTATTACCTTTAGTTTTTTCTCAAATAGTGTTTTTAAATAAATAGTTTTCAAAATGTTTGAATTCACTAACAGAGAATAGACAAATATCTAAAATAGAATCCGTTTGGAGAGTTAGTTTTTTTAATATGCTGTTTCTTTAAAGATTGTGTTTTCATCCAAGAATCCTATTATGATTGTGTTAACAGATTCAGTCAGATAAATAAAAGATGATGGGAATAAGTTATAAGCTGCAGAATAAATTAAGTAAAGGTATGGTTTGTTAGCTCAAAAGAAAACAAGGTCTATTTTTGGTTTTAATGAAATACAATACTTGGTCTTTTACTCACTCAACAATATTTTTCATTAACTTCTTGGAATTGTGTTGTGAGTATATTCATGTTATTACATGGGACCACATAACTTGTAGTTGAGATATTTTTGTGGAAATAACGGGTTTAAGAGAATGTAAATTTCTTTTAGGAAGGAGATGAATTCAGTTGGATTTCTTGAATCTGTGGATTGGCATCTTTTTGCCATGTCTGGGAATTAATTCAAATTTTACCTGTGCCCCATTCTTGCTGTTTTCTGCTTCTAGAACTTGGGTTAGATGTGTGATTTTGACATACTCACTTGATCATATCAATACATATCTCTTAACTTCTCTTTTACATTTTACATCTCTCTACCTTATAGTATATTATCCCACAACACAAATTCCCTACCTATGTATGGTAATCCACTCTTCAACCCATCTATCGAATTTTTTATTTCAAATACTGTATTTTTCATTTGTAATAGTTTTTATTCTTTTTTTATATCTATGTGTCTTTAATTATATTATCAAACCTTTTATTTCTTAAAATATAAATATCACTTTTCTATTCTGTTTCTCATAATTTTAATTTCTGGATTTTTCACATCATGACTCCTATCTTTGTTTCAGCTAGCTGTCACTCATACTGCCTTATTTTCATACGTCACTCATGGTGCCTTATTTCCATACGTTTTCCATACTTCTTTTTTTAATGTTAGCTGCTCATTTTTCTTAAACTTTTACCTGTGAAAATTCCTTGACACCTGAGATATAAATTGAGAAAAACTTTGCTTTGCTTTTTGTCAGCGATCTGGAATTTCTAATGAAAATTGACCTCATTAAATTAAATTCTTACCTTGAGATTTTTTTTTCTGGAACCCAGAGAGTAGGGAACCTAGACTCTTTTATGAGTTCTGGCTTATGAGTTTGAATTCTCAGGAAAATTTTTTCTTTTCCTCTGCTTTGAGCCATTTTTAGAGAAGGAAAGATGGTAAATATATTTCTAGTTCACCTGTATACTGAAGATGCAAACTTTTGGTGTTCCACAATGAAGGGTCCACAAGAACCAACACTCAAGTTTAGTGGCTTAGCAGTCGTCTCCAAGGTAAAAGACAACTTCTTGGTTTCATATACCTCTATGATCCTCCCCTTCAGTCCCTTGCCTTAGTGTTGCTTACTTTCTTGCCAACTCAAGTATATTCAAGATTTAAGAAATAGATGTTTTATCTAGTATTTAATATATTTTTTAAGTAGGACAATCAGTCTGGGCATCTAATCTGTCATGTTGCAATAAATGAAAATTTAAGTGGATTGCTTTAGTGACTGAGGAAAAATGAGATAGAAGGGCCAAGGACATTGAACTCCCATAGACCTTTAAAACCCTGATAATTTAACTTATTTGCTGCTTTGGGGGAGGCAAATCAGCCCTGACAGCTCGCTTCCAGCTGAAATACCAGCTTTTATTCTAATATTAGTAGAGGAATTGTTTAACGATGTTAGTTCAGATTATTTTCCTTCCTAGTATATGTTACAGTTGTTTCCAAGTTTACCAAGAGTCTATATTTTCTAAAGAGACCAGTATCTGGTAATATCATGATATTAGTTCCAGCTAAGGTGATGTGGTGAATAGAGGTTATTAGAAACATATAAATGCAAATTGGAAATTTAGAAGACTCACAATCGACATTGCTGCTTTTCATTTGAAGGTGTGTTTCAGAGCTTATAGATGAAAATTCTCAAAAGTTTTGTTTTTTATTATGATCTCTTGACATGCATAGCTCACATATTTTATTGTAATGCCCAGTGTTACATCAATTTTAGATTTGTTGCAGCTTGACTGAATTCATATTTATTTTCTATTTGATGAAAGTTTATGGAATAGATAGATGATTTGTTTAAAATAAGTCTTTAAAATGTAGAGCCTGGACACATGCTGTTGTTTCTCACATTTTAGCATTTACCATGCTAACTCAGTGTAGAAGCTAGAGTCAGAGAACAGCTGAAACATGAAGCCTGGATTTGATTACTCTTTTTACTGCATACTTGCCATGTAACTTTGGGCTTACTGTACCACTAGTACTTCAGTTCCATGATTTGTAAAATGGTACTAACACTAGTAATAGGGAATAGAATAACGAATGTATGTAAAGCAGTTAGCAACAATTAAATGTTACCTGTTCTTGCAACACCTTTGATACTTTTATTAACTAAGTTCTCAATGAATAGCAAGGGTCTTATAAGTGATAACTAAATTCAAGAGCATAAAGCAAAATAATTGCACAGTGCTCAAAAATAGGGAAGTAAGAGTAAAAGAGAATAAAAATTGCTTGAAATTTACAATACAATGATAAACAGGTAGGATTTATAAAGTAAATAAAAGATATAATATACAATGAAATTTAGAATCTATCTGAAAGGGATATTTGTTATTCTTTTTTTTTTTTTTTTTGTGGTACACGGGAGCACAGCTCCGGACGTGCAGGCTCAGCGGCCACGGCTCACGGGCCCAGCCGCTCCGCGGCATGTGGGATCTTCCCGGACCGGGGCACGAACCCGTGTCCCCTGCATCGGCAGGCGGACTCTCAACCACTGTGCCGCCAGGGAAGCCCCGGATATTTGTTATTCTTAAACCATCTTCTTGGTTGCAGAGAAGTTTAATATTTGCATTTGAAACATCTAATATCCTTAACAAATAGCACATCTTCAATACTTTATAATTTTTAGTTTTATTTGTTACGTTTTCCTATAAGTAAAATATTTATTACAAAATAATTTTCTGATTTCCAAATATTTCTTTATCGTTAGATTTAAGATCACCATAAGCAAAATTTACAGTCATAGTTGATAACTATGCATAATTTATTCCACTTTCCTAGTCCAGCTAAGTTTTTATGGCTCCAGTAGTAGTATTTTATGATTATATTTTCAATTTGTAAACCAGAAGGTAATGAAACTCTTCCCTATTAATTTTCTAAGAATCACTTAATTTTAAAATGTGTCAATAACTGGTGCTCTCTAGAAAGATTTTATGTGCTTTGATAGTGGAATCTATTTTCATCTCCACTGTTTAACCAAAATAGCATCTCTAAAATATGGATTAGGGCTATTATTACTTTTCAGATAATATATTTAAGATTTATTTTAGTTAGTATAAAAACAATTAAAGTTAATAGAATTGATTTATTATTTCTTGCTTAGGGTACTTCGATCACTTTTCCATAGGGTATTTAAATAGTGTGACAGAAATGCTATAAACCTGAAAGTCATAGAGATCTAGGTTTAAGTTCAGTTCTGCCACTTTAACCTGAGAGATTTTTTTGAATGAGCAATTTAATATCTATTAAGTTCTGTTTTCTCCTATACAGCATGGAGATAAACACATAGAGCTCTGATAACAAGTATCACACAAAGATGATATAAAATGAAATTATATATGTAAAACACCTGGAACACTGTCTGATAATAGTTTTCATAATAATAATTATATGTGCTTGGATTTGGCAATTAGTAGTCATTAAAATACATGTGTGTGTGTATGTAAGTTGAGACCTTTCTGAATCCTGTGGTTTCTAAAACAAACACTTCTGCTGACACAACATATAAAACACACTTAGACACAGATGTTTGTACTAGTATCTGCAAATGGCATATGAAATATATATGTATTTAAGTGCATTAATTGTATTTAACCCTTAAATAATATTAGCTATTTCTAAGAATGTTTTCCTTTTAATAAAGTGTTACCCAAAGTGTACTATCAGAACACTGGGTCACATGCTCTGTTTAAAGAATAAAGGAGGTACCACACCAAATAAAGTAATGTTGCCTATAGTTTGTTGCCTATGCAACCTTAAAAGATTCAAAGTTTCTTGTAAAATGTTCTAAAAATTCCAGTTTTAAAGAAACCTTTTAACATTTACTTCAAACACAAGGCTACCAAATTTTTTATTTTAATTGAGCCATTTTTTTCAGATGTATTTATCAACATTCTGCGGAAGGAATGTTTCACTGAATAAACTGTGTGATACGGTGCTATTCAATTGCATAAAAAATTAATGTTAACCCAGAGACCAAACTGATATATGACACTAGAGATCTAGTTTGGAAAAAATTACATAGAGGCTGAAGTCCCAGATACGCCTAAAGTGAAGGGATCTCTGCTTGGATTACAGAATGTAATAAAAGAAAGTCTGATGTTTAGGTAATTAAATTTTGTGGGGTGAGATCTCATAATGACAGCTGAAAATAAAATATGGAAAGTCAAGGAGTGAAGCACAACAAGTATCATTTTGAGAATAAAAAGAGTTAGGATTTAACTGGTAAATCTCTTAGTCTCCTTTTAGCTAAAGGAGGGAATTAGACATACGGCCTCTATCAGATTCTTTCAAGTACTTACTTATAATTCTAATATAAAAGATGAGAATGAAGTGTATTTTCCTCCAATATTTACATATTACGTAATACTTTTCCTATTTATAACTCACTGTAATAAGTGCTATTAAATTTGACTGTAGTAAATGCTATTAAATTATTATTTCAGTTTTTAAAACAAAGAGTGTATGTACCTAGAGAAGAAGGAAGGAAGGAAGGAAGGAGTGAAGAAAAGAAGAAAGAAGGGAGGGAGGGAGGAAGGGGAGGAAGGAAAAAACTTGTCCAAAACTTTGTAGCTGGAAAATTGTCAGCTGAGTACTAATTTTGTGCTCCTTCTTCTATTCCCATTTATTGCCATCGGTTTCTTTGGTGGATCAGAGACATGAGGGAGTGCCTGGTATGGTGGAGAGAACAAACCTGACACTCTTAATTTCAGTATTTCACTTTTTTAAAAATATATGTGTCATATATATAAAAACTATGTAAGAGGAAATTTTTGTTATAATAAAAGGGATATGAAATCCTTTTATTATCAAATTAAAAAAACAGCTTTTATAGTTTAACTATAATAAATGACCTGATTTCAAGATATTTCAAATTGGGTGAAACTTGAACAAAATTGAGGACTTCATCTGATGAGATAGTTGTAATAAGAAATTGTCTTTTTTAATGGCACAGTGTATTTTTATCAAAACTCGTGTATTATAATATGGATATTAATGAATTCCTATATATACTTGCTTTAAAGAAAGCAGGTACTATGGTATTTATAATAGTTGTGGTGCTAGGCATAATTTGATACCTGTGATGTGCTCATATACCTACACATCCACATACATGTATTCAGTTCACTGGCTTACAAATTTATTAAGAAACTTACTTCACATTGAAAGCAAAGATATTAGTTATTGGGAGAGCCAGAAATCTAGATCTAGATCTTGGTTGATATTATTCTAACTATTAAAAATATTATAAAATACAGTGTTTTGCTTATATATGAGGGTAGTATTGGCATTGAGAATAACCTGCACAGATGTTTGATCTTATACAATGTTGACTTTATTGAAAAGAGATTTGACTTTCTGTAAGTTTTATAGCCATAATTTAAATGGATACGTGTTTACACATATAAACAAATAAATAGTATAATTCTGCTAGAGCCTGGTTCTAATGGAAATAAAGATGCACACAGAAATATGTGTATTATATATATATATGTCTATTACATGCATATAGATATCTATTTTATGTATATATACACACATACACCATTCACATTAATTTTCCTAATTGATATCTGTATGCGTTCCCCAAAGTAATAAGTAAATAGAATCTCACTAAAATAAACAATATGAAATATTTGGAACAAAACCTCAAGCTCCTCAAGAAATTGTTTCTGGATTATGAAGCAAATAGAAATTGTGGAGGAGAAGCTTTCATTTTTATCCTGCTCTTATATTTGCCAGCTTTTGGCGTTATGGCTATTAACTTTTATAGACGTCATACATTTTTATGGTAACCGTTCAGCTTTCTGTTTGTTGAGGAACTAGACTCATGTTTCTTGAACAAATGCACGAGCAGATTACCACATGCCTTCAATATCTTTAAAGGACTTTTTCCTGTTTAACAATTTATGATTGATTTTTTTTGAAAATCAAATTTCAAATGCTTATTGGTACTAGAAGAAAAATAACATGTTCACTTTTTTTTTCATGGTCATCCTTAAGATAGTATATTACCATTGCTATACTTCAAATAATCCCACTCAAATTTATCAGAAGGTAAATGAATGTTTCTGTATTTATAGAAGTCAAATACGCCATCATATCAGAAAAGTTGGGCATTTATGATTCATGTGCAATGGATAGTTTACATAATTATTTTACCCCTTTTGCTTTTCTCATTATAGAATAACTTTAAGCCAGATATTTTGATGGCTTTCTTACTCTACTTTTTATTAAAGAAATTTAAGTTTGTATATTTATGTAAACATTTGATGTATATCTCTGAAAGATATAGTTTCTATTAAAACATAATTACAATTACAGTAACATCACAATAAAGAATATATTCTTAATATAATCAAACATTCAGTCAGTATTTAAACTTCTAATCTTCCCATAAGCGCTATGTTTTACAAATAAATGCTTTATATGTAAGTTTTAAGCATTTGTTTGAATAAAGATCCATATAAAATCCCCATATTTGGATCAGTTGATATGTCTCTTAAACCTCTTTAATCTTTAAATTCTAAATCTCTTAGAGATTTTCCATTGGATGTATTTACTGGTGGAACTGAATAGTTTTTCCTGTACAGTTGCCTACAGTATGTATCACTCTGATTGCATAACTGTGGTGGTGTTTGTCATCTTTCCCTGTTTTCTGTATTACCTGTATATTGATAGTTAAATCCATCAGATGAAAAGTGGTCAGATTTAGATTGTGTTTGTTTGATTTTCTTTTTTTTTTTTTAACATCTTTACTGGAATACGATTGCTTTACAATGTTGTGTTAGTTTCTGCTGTATAACAAAGTGAATCAGCTATACATATACATATATCTCCTCCCTCTTGCATCTCCCTCCCACCCTCCCTATCCCACCCCTCTAGGTGGTCACAGAGCACTGAGCTGATCTCCCTATGCTATGTAGCTGCTTCCCACTAGCTAGCTATTTTGCATTTGGTAGTATATATAAGTCCATGCCACTCTCTCACTTCGTCCCAGCTTACCCTTCCCCCTCCCCGTGTCCCTCAAGTCCATTCTCTACGTCTGAGTCTTTATTCCTGTGATTTCTTGACAATATTAGTTCATGTAGGGAATTGGTTCCCTTGTCTCTTTTGATTCTTCTTAATGGTAGTTTACTGATGTATACTTTACATATTGTACACAAATATTGTATATAGCTTAATGAATTATGATTAATCTATACACCCTAGTAAGTAGTATCAATATCAGGATATATAACATACTTAGTACTCCAGAAAGTTTTCTTGTGACCCTTTCCAGTCAAGGTTCCTATCCCCCATTTTTCACACAGAGGCAAACACTACTCTTACTTTTTTTCATCACAGATTAGTTTTGTCTGTTCTTGAACTTTGTATCTATTCTTTTGCATCTGGCTTCTTTGCTTCATTATGTTTTTGACATTTATCCATGATGTTAAGTGAATCAATAGTATGTTTCTTTTTATAGCTGAATGCTATTTCATTATATGAATAGATCACAGGACGTTTATCCTAGCTTCCATTGATAGATATTTATGGTATTTCTAGTTTGGGGCTATTATTAATAAAGCTCTGTGAACTTCTTTGAAGAAGACCTTGTGGAAAAATGTGTTCATTTCTTAGAGTGGAATACCCTAGCATAGAATTGCTGAATCAGAGGGTAGAAACTGCAAAAGAGTTTTCCATAGTGCTTGTATGCTAAACTCCCACTAACTTTGCATAAGAGGTCCAGTTGTACCACATCCTTGAGGTAACTTGTTATTGTCAGTCTTTTTCATTGTAACATTTGGATGGGTGTGGTATCTCACTGAAGTTTTAATTTGTGATTCACCCATAGCTAATCATGAACCCTTTTTAATATGCTAACTGGCTATTCAGATATTTTGTTTCGAAGTGCCTTTTCATATCTTTAGATCAATCTTTTAAAAATTGAGTTATTTTCTTTCTTTTATTGATTTATAGGTGTTTTCAAAAATATATTATGGTTGTGATTCCTTTGCCAGTTGTTGTATTGTTGAATATTTCACATTTTTATTATGTCTTTACTGAGCACTAGTTTTTAATTTTGATAGAATTCAACTTAATCTTTTTTATTCTAAAATGATTATTACCATTTGTGACTTGTCTAATAAATATTTGCCCATTCTACATCACTAATATATTTATCTATGTTTTCTTCTAGAAGTATAATAGTTTCAACTTTTATAACCTTAGCTTTAAAATTTAGATCTATAATCCACTGTATTAGTCTGTATTCTCCAGAGAAATAAAAACAGAGATATATATGTACATAGATAGACATAGAGATATGTGTCGCTATACATCAATAGGATATGTGTAAATCATATATATATATGTCTCAATAGGGTATATATAAATTATTTAATCATATATATCAATATTATAATATATAAATCAGTATATATCTATGATAGATATCAGTATTTATATCTCTATATATACCATATATCTCTCTATATATATCATATATCTATATGTGAAGCGATTTACTATAAGGAATTGGTTCAGGTGGTTATGGAGACTTAGATGTTCCTCTATATTTTGGAGACCCAGGAAAACTGGTGGTGTAGTTTCTGTCCAAGTCTGTAGGCCTGAGAACAAGGAGAACTGATTGTGTAAGTTCATGCCAAGTCCAAAGACCTGAGGATTAGAGAATCTATGGTGTAAGTCCCAGTCTGAGGGCAGAAGAAGGATATTCCAGTTTAAACAGTCAGTCCATGAATGCAAATTCTCCATTCCTCCGCCTTTTCATTCTGTTTAGGCCCTCAAGGGATGGGATGATGCCTGCCCACATTGAGGAAGGTAATTTGCTTTAGTCTACAATTCAAATACTGATCTCACCCAGAAACACTCACAGACGTACCTAGAAATAATGTTTAACAAACTATCTGGGCACTCCATGACCCAATGAAGTTGACAGATAAAATTAGCTCTCAACCATATCTTGAGTTAATTTTTATGTGTGGTGACTGGTAGGGCTAACCTGTTCAATATTTTAAATTATTTTTCATGATTATCTGAATATGAATATTTTCCTTATAAGGAATGATCATATGTGAGTACAGAGATAAAAATGAAGTGTCGACTAGATTTCTAAAAATAAAATATGTAAATCTATATAATATAAAATATATGATATTAGAACATACATATAAAAAATATACCTCTTACATTATTTTTAGAGATAAATATTTATGTAGAACTGAGTGCTGTAGAATAAATGAAATTATTGTGATGTTCATAGGTCTACTATTTAACATGCTCAATTTACTTTAAGTGGTTTATTTCATAAGCTTTTATGACATTGATACTAAGGTAGAAGTAATATATAAACATAGGAAGCAAATGGAATAAACAGAAGAACTATATACATTTTTCTTAAAACTTCGTTAAGCCTAAGAATTCATATTTTACTGCTTTGTTGAATCTGTGCTATGTGAGCTATAGTGAATATTCCTCCCTGATATTATCCCACGTTACATAATTTTGTCATTGAAGTGGAAGAGGATTTGAGTGAAATAGTCTTAATGCTGCACCTTGGAGACGTATAAGACAAAGGACAGTGTTTTTGAGAGTATATTCACTCTTATATTTTCTCTGCAGTCCCAGTTCTTATTTTCGGCCTCATTTTCATGTATGTCATTTTGCAAAGCTATCTGTTGGTTTCATTAACCAAATACCTGCTTAGATAAAATCCAACCAGGGATAAAAACAGTTTGTTTAATCTTCGGCAGTAGTTGTTTTATTACACAGAATGTCTCTGGTGTTTTATTAAAAGAACAGCAGTGGTATTTGGTATGTGTGAAGAAGAACATGTTTGCAAAGTATGATTTCTCTTCCCCCCACAGATTCCATGGTAGAGCATCGTGATTTTCTGTCTTTACAAACTGTTCACTGATCTGGCAAAGAAAATTGCCTTAACATGAATAAATAAGTATTCGTTCATTAGCTGTGCTTAATTAACACAAATAAAACTGATGAACCCAATGTTGAGTGTGCTGTTTCAAGCTTTCTATTTTATGAGCACCCCTCAGCATTTATGATTTATTAAATTTATTCAGCAAATATTAATCGAGTACCACCTGTTGGTGAGAGACTTTGCTAAGTGCTGTGGATCAAAATATTCTTAGAGGAGTTTACCATCAGGAAAATAGATGACTAAATAAATAGTTGAATGACAGGTACATTGACAAAGGTTATGGGCAGTTGTGGGCTAGACAGATTGGTTAGACTGGAGCAGAGAGACCTATGGAGAATAATGAATAATGAATTTGAAGAGATCATGGGAATGGCAGAAGTTAGAAGAGTTTAGATTTTTTGTTTTTAAGAAGGTAGACATTCGGTTTTTAAAAATTTTTAATTTTATTTACTTTTTACACAGCAGGTTCTTATTAGTTATCTATTTGATACATATTAGTGTATATATATCAATCCCAATCTTCCAATTCATCACATCCCCACCACCACCACCCTGCCCCGCTTTCCCCCCTTGGTGTCCATACGTTTGTTCTCTACATCTGTGTCTTTATTTCTGCCCTGCAAACCAGTTCATCTGTACCATTTTTCTAAGTTCCACATATATGCGTTAATATACAATATTTGTTTTTCTTTTTCTGACTTACTTCACTCTGTATAACAGTTTCTAGGTCCATCCACGTCTCTACAAATGACCCAATTTCGTTCCTTTTTATGGCTGAGTAATATTCCATTGTATATATCTACCACATCTTCTTTATCCATTCATCTGTTGATGGGCATTTAGGTTGCTTCCATGACCTGGCTGTTGTAAATAGTGCTGCAGTGAACATTGGAGTGCATGTGTCTTTTTGAATTATGGTTTTCACTGGTTATATGCCCAGTAGTGGGATTGCTGAGTCATATGGTAATTCTGTTTTTAGTTTTTTAAGGAACCTCCATACTGTTCTCCATAGTGGCTGTATCAATTTACATTCCCACCAACAGTGTAAGAGGCTTCCCTTTTCTTCACACCCTCTCCAGCATTTGTTGTTTGTACATTTTCTGATGATGCCCATTCTAACTGGTGTGAGGTGATACCTCATTGTTGTTTTGATTTGCATTTCTCTAATAATTAGTGATGTTGAGCAGCTTTTCATGTGCCTCTTGGCCATCTGTATGTCTTCTTTGGAGAAATGTCTATTTAGGTCTTCTGCCCATTTTTTGATTGGGTTGTTTATTTTTTTAATATTGAACTGCATGAGCTATTTATATATTTTGGAGATTAATCCTTTGTCCGTTGATTCATTTGCAAATATTTTCTCCCATTCTGAGGGTTGTCTTTTCATCTTGTTTGTAGTTTCCTTTGCTTTGCCAAAGCTTTCAAGTTTCATTAGGTCCCATTTGTTTATTTTTGTTTTTATTTCCATTACTCTAGGAGGTGGATCAAAAAAGATCTTGCTGTGATTTATGTCAAAGCGTGTTCTTCCTATATTTTCCTCTAAGAGTTTTATAGTGTATGGCCTTACATTTAGGTCTCTAATCCATTTCGAGTTTATTTTTGTGTGTGGTGTTAGGGAGTGTTCTAATTTCATTCTTTTACATGTAGCTGTCCAGTTTTCCCAGCACCACTTATTGAAGAGACTGTCTTTTCTCCATTGTATATCCTTGCCTCCTTTGTCATAGATTAGTTGACCATAGGTGCATGGGTTTACCGCTGGGCTTTCTATCCTGTTCCATTGATCTATATTTCTGTTTTTGTGCCTAGAAGAGTTTAGATTTAATGTTATAACATTACACATATTGGATATGAATTGAAGGAGCAAGAAGGGAGGTCTCTTTATGACGTTTCATATTTGTAGTTTGAGCCTGGCAGTTAGGTGTGGTAGAGCTATCCTATACTTTATTATATTTCTATAATGTTATAGCCAAATGCTTCAGATAATAGAGTTCTGAGTCCTGGCAAGAATCAAGTTTTGGCCATGAGAATGGAATGATACTGTAATTTTATTTGATGATTTCATGGATCTGTAAGGTAGTGTATTGTTTGTTTGTTTGTTTTAATTTTTTTTAATTATTGGCACATAAAAATACCGAATATTTTCTTCTATGAGGTTCCACTTTCATCTTCCATGTGGAAATTGCTCCATGTGACAGAGTCCTCAGTGGGTTCAAATTATATTAGATGATAATAACAAATACAGATAAATGGAATTGTGGTTGCATTAAAAACTATTTTCATACTGGAGAGGGGGCAGTGTTGATTTGAAAGCAGCACTGTGATAGTGGGTATCTGTGGGTGGAAGATAAAATCCTAATTTCCTTTAGGGCTTTGGGGAAATTTTGGCAGCTTTCACTTTAAAGAGAGAGTCATTGAGGAGATGATATTTTGGTGTATCTAATATACTTTCTTCCTCCTAATTCCAGTTTCAGTTAAGGCAAAATGTTTAATTACTTCAGTTATTAAGGAGATAAGATCATTGGTGTAACTGCTGGTTTTAATGGAACAGAAGTTTCAGAGATTCCAGAGAAGGAAATGGCAGGAAAAGCACAAGTGGGAGTAGAAGTATTGGGAGAATTAAGTGCTGAGATAGGAGTCTAGGAAAGGACATATTAATGGAGGTGAGAGTGGACTTGCCAGAAGGAAGTGCACATCTATGGCAGGAAATAGAGACCGGGAGATTTGACTTCAGAGTTGTGAAACCCAACAACTTCTGGATTTAAGACTGTGAGGTAAATGATCCAGAAATACAAACCTCCATTTTAAGACAACTGTATATGTTGCCAAAATGTAAATACAATAACTACCTAAGTATAAGGTCTCTATGCTCTCCCAAATAAAAAATATAATTGTTTACTTAAGCATATTTTTTACTTGAGATGGAAAAATTTTGGATGCACTTGCACATACAGTCACATATTTTTATCCTGTGTAATTACAAGTGAATATATCACAAAGTATGCTAGACTCCTGAATCACTGGTCTCCACTTTTGTTCTTTGGCTGTTTGTACCCCATTTACCTGAGCATATTTACTTTAAACCCCATGAAAATAAGTATTTTTTATTATTGTATTAAACTATATTCTACTTTTCGATCAAATATATTAGGATAAACTAAAAATTGAATTTAAACTTCCATTCATTTTAATGAGTAGAATTTGCTGGAAAGGAAATGCACATACACATATACAAACATATATGCAGACACAGACACTGTAGTTCAGAATCAAAGGTTCTAATGAAAGGAATGGTCTAAATGAGTAAGCATTTATTTTGCTTTGAGGCTAAAAGAGCGATTATTTTTGCTTCAGTTTTTTTTTTTTTTGCTGCCTTTTCAAGTGGCTTAGGGACCTGGGTGGGCTTGTATAATGTATAGATAAAAAAGAAAATGCCTGTCTACTCTCTGACACAAGGCCCTTTCACCAAAGAAAGTTGTGAACATTAATTAAATGTGATTTGCTCAGCTCCTCCAAACACAAATGCTGTCTGGGCTAGACCTAATGGGGCTTCAGCTATGCCTTTACCAGCGTAGCTAATTGAATTCCCTGTGCAAGCCTTTTTCTGTCTTTGCTGTTTGCTCAGCAGACACACTCATTTTCTTTGAACACTTCTTTCTGATGAATATGGTGCCAAAGTTAGAAATATGGTTATCCACATTTTAATGAGATGAACTATTTTAATAGAGGAATTAAAAGCATTCATCACTAACTACTGAACAATCATCTAACAGGAATAAGGACTATCCTGTTTAAACTCTGATTTAAATCATGAGTAGATCTACTCTCAATGAATATCATTTATTTAATCGATTATACTCCCATGAACATAGATCATGATGTGCTTTACAGTTGTGTTTAATAACATTTTGACCATATATAGTTTATTTAACTCTGTGTTTAATATTTTATAGTAATAATAAAGGCTAAAACTTCTTTTTCATGTAAAAAGGTGGAAGAAAATAAATTACTAGCCTAATAACTAAATGGTATCATAAACAGTCACAATATATTAGCATACTCCATAGCTATTTGGAGACAAAATTTACAGAATTAGAATCTTAGTTTTCTTTCTCCTACCACTGTGTTTTACGTGTCTGAACAAAGATACACATCTACAAGTTATTTCAATTTACCACAGCATACATGGATCTTCAGATACAAATTTCAACTAATTATATTCAGAACAAAAAGAAAATGCTCTGAATGACAATGAGGGAGACTCCTTTATCAAAGCCTGTGTCAAGAGAAGACTATCAGCTTTTTCTCAATAATAAGTAAAAATATATTATCCCATGTAACTAAACCAAGAAAAAATAGAGCTCTCTTGCTCCTTTTTTCTTTCTTTTTTTTCCTTCAGCTGTAGATAAAGTTAATTCTGGTATTAAAATGAGGCATGCCTAATTTTAAACATTTTACCCCTCCAAATTGTAATTTAGTCAAGTAAATACACAGTGATATAATTTAAGCTGGTACATGTAAAGTAGAAACATATACTTTTAAAGTATTAAGAAGATCTTGAACGTCTATTCAACAATATTATAGGATGTTATATTCATATCTTAGTGGAGGAGAGAAATAATAGAAAATGTTAATTAGGAAAAAACAGCATCATCAAATTCCACTTGTATTTCAGAAGCAACAAGAAAAAATACAAGTGAAGAGATTAAAGGAAAAAAAGTTAAGTGACAGCCCAGACTGTAGGAAGACACACAAACAAATAAATACAAGAATCCAAAAATATGATTCACACAGGTTGTGTGATAGCCTATAGATGAAACAGCTAAGCAGTGCCCTGGAGCCTTCCCTTACCACCAACTTGCAGATGTCCCTGAATAATGAGTTTTTCTTTTCTAAAATATGGGTCTGAATTAAAAGCAAACTTTTCTTGTACTATTTGAAACAAATAGTACAACAATTTATTACTAGAATACTGTAGCAGATTTCCTGACATTTTTGATTTGATAATTAGAAATTCAGTACTATGACATTTCAATTTTTACCTGCTCTATATTACTTTGCTTCAAAATATGTATTTTCATAAATTATTTATCTTTTTAGGACTTGTATATAGCAACTTTGATCTGTATCCCTATATGATTTATGTCATCTTCTGAAAACAATTACTCTAATTGCTAAAAGAAAGTGTTCTTTAAAACATAAGTCCCCACATTAATAAAACTTCCAGAAACAGCACAGTTTTAGCATGTGATTTATTGATTTTCATTGCATGGGAGAGCTCACAGGAAATTGTCTTCCATAGAAGGTGACAGAGTAATTGTACATTTAGGATGATATGTGGTATTAGGACTACTTTCTATGATTAGGTTGTGATGATTTTAAAATTTTAGTGCGTTTTTAAACATTTCTGTAATTGTTAAACATATGTTGTTACACAAACCAATTTAACTATTTCCTGTCACTGGCTTAGAATGATTAGGAAAGGTTTTGTTGTGGTAGGGAGAATGAAGTTGCTAGTGTGTACTTTTTCAGGTAGTATTAGTAGTTTTGTGAGTTAGTCGTAGTTTCTTTACACTTGGAAGAAATATATGGAGAACAATGGATAGTAGTGTCTCAACAGTTTGGAACACTATCTGGTAATGACATTAAAAACACTCAAGTTGTTTCTGTACAACTTTCTCTTTAATTTTTGGTAGCATGTGGCTCTGCCCTAACAAATCATAATCTCATGTGGATGCAGAAATAAAAATGTATATGCTGTAAAGAACATAGGGCATTAATTTAATACTAAAGTTATGTATGAAACAAAATTATTATGTGTTATGAAAATAAAATAATATGGCATTTCAAAGCTTTTACATCAAAATGAGTATTATTACTTTAAAGTCACTACCTTGGAAGTAGTTTTGATTTAGTTATTGCCATTTACATGTTTTCTAAAAGCAACACTTGATAGTAACATTGATATCCTGTATTTAAAGGAGAGAGAAATGAGAGAAGGGTATACTAGGGAAGGATGTTATGTAAGAAACCCATTGGTTGCTAAACAGAGCCTCATATGGTAACAATTGCATCACTTTGGTGGGGAATCAAACAAACTGGTCTCCAGCTTTTCAGATGTAAAATTTAGAATATTTCAAAAAGAATAAAAGAGTACTCAAAAAATAGTTTCATTTAAGTGGACCAACTCACATTAATAAACTTGGAAGAGACTGATTTATAAATAAAAATCATAATGTATTATTCCTATATAGTTACCAAAATACTTGTATCTGTCATCTAGATGTACCCTTCCTGATCAGTAGTTAAGAAAACCAAATGAACAATGACAATGCATTTGGGGGCAAAGAAAAAAAAAAAAAAACAACGATTATCTGAATGGATAATACATTGAGGTTGAGGTTTGAAAGGATAAATTCATTTCTCTTCTACAGCTACTGCTTTCCAGTACACAAAATAGTCAGACTCCAGATCCATTAACACTCCTGGGAAATGCTGGCTAGTACTTGTCAAATTTAAATCTGTTTCTGTAATCAGCATATAGATCAGTTTTCTTCAGTTATTCACTTTCTTGCTTATAAACAGATTCTGACACTGACATTGGTATTAGACTGTTACCTTCGTTGAGCCTCTTCTGTGTTCCCAAATTTTGTAACAGCATACTTACATGAAAGCCCTTGGGTTATTCTTCTAGACGGTAGAGAACATCCATGAAGAGATGATTATTCATACTTTCATGCTGAAAATTCTAAACGTTTCTTACTGTGGAAACCATGTATGCAGTACTTTTTTTTTTAATCTATCAAAATAGTTTTATTTTATTTAAAACAAATTTATTGGAGTATAGTTGCTATACAATGTTGTGTTAGTTTCTACTGTACAGCAAAGTGAATCAGCTATACGTATACATATATCCCCTTTTTTTTTGCATTTCCTTCCCATTTAGGTCACCACAGAACACTGAGTAGGGTTCCCTGCACTATACAGTATCTTCTCCTTAGTTATCTATTTTATACATAGTATCAGTAGTGTTTATATGTCAGTCCCAATCTCCCATTTCATCCCACCTCCCCCCTTCCCCCTTGGTGTCCGTAGGTTTGTTCTCAATGTCTGTGCCTCTGTTTCTGCTTTGTAAATAAGATCGTCTATATAAATTTTTTCAGATTCCATATATATGCATTATATATAATATTGGTTTTTCTCTTTCTGATTTATTTCACTCTGTATTACAGTCTCTAGGTCCATCCAAGTCTCTGCAAATGACCCAGTTTCGTTTCTTTTTATGGCTGAGTAATATTCCATTGTATATATGTACCACATCTTCTTTATCCATTCCTCTGTTGATGGGCATTTAGGTTGTTTCCATGTCCTGGCTATTGTAAATAGTGCTGCAATGAACATTGGGGTGCATGTGTCTTTTTGAATTATGGTTTTCTCAGGGTATATGCCCAGTAGTGGGATTCTATTTTTAGTTTTTTAAGGAACCTCCATACTGTTCTCCGTAGTGGCTGTATCAATTTACATTCCCACCAACAGTGAAAGAGGGTTCCCTTTTCTCCACACCCTCTCCAGCATTTATTGTTTGTAGGTTTTGTGATGATGGCCATTCTGACCTGTGTGAGGTGATACATCACTGTAGTTTTGATTTGCATTTCTCTGATAGTTAGTGATGTTGAGCACTTTTTCATGGTTTTTTTGGCTATCAGTATGTGTTCTTTGGAGAAATGTCTATTTAGGTTTTTCACCCATTTTTTTGATTTGGTTGTTTATTTATTTTTTTTTTTTTTGATACTGAGCTGCATGAGCTGTTTGTATATTTTAGAGATTAATCCTTTGTCTGTTGATTCATTTGCAAATATTTTCTCCCATTCTGAGGATTGTCTTTTTGTCTTGTTTATGGTTTGCTTTGCTGTGCAAAAGCTTTTAAGTTTAATTAGGTCCCATTTGTTTATTTTTGTTTTTATTCTCATTACTCTAGGAGGTGGGTTAAAAAAGATTTTGCTGAAATTTATGTCAAAGAGTGCTCTGCCTATGTTCTCCCCTAAGAGTTTTATAGTGGCCTTATATTTAGGTCTTTAAGCCATTTTGAATTTATTTTTTTGTATGGTGTTAGGGAGTGCTCTAGTTTCATTCTTTTACATGTAGCTGTCCAGTTTTCCCAGCACCACTTATTTTTTTTTATGTTTATTGGAGTATAATTGTTTTACAATGTTGTGTTAGTTTCTGCTGTACAACAAAGTGAATCAGCTATATGTATACATATATCCCCATATCCGCTTCCTCTTGAGCCTCCCTCCCACCCTCCCTATCCCAAGCCTCTAGGTGGTCACAAAGCATCAAGCTGATCTCCCTGTGCTATGCAGCAGCTTCCCACTAGCCTCCATTTTACATTTGGTAGTGTATATATGTTGGTGCTACTCTCTCACTTCGTCCCAACTTCCCCTTACCCCCCTGTGTCCTCAAGTCAGTCTCTATGTCTGTATCTTTATTCCTGCCCTGCCACTAGGTTCATCGGTACCATTTTTTTAGATTCCATATATATGTGTTAGCATACAGTATTTATTTTTCTCTTTCTGACTTCACTCTGTATGACAGACTCTAGGTCCATCCACCTCACTACAAATAACTCAATTTCATTCCTTTTTATGGCTGAGTCATATTCCATTGTATATATGTGCCACATCTTCTTTATCCATTCATCTATCAGTGGACATTTAGGTTGCTTCCATGTTCTAGCTATCGTTAATAGTACTGCAATGAACATTGTGATACATGTATTGTTTTGAATTATGGTTTTCTCAGGGTATATACCCAGTAGTGGGATTGCTGGGTGGTATGGTAGTTCTATGTTTAGATTTTAAAGGAACCTCCATACTGTTCTCCATAGTGGCTGTATCAATTTACATTCCCACCAACAGTGTAGGAGGGTTCCCTTTCCTCCACATTTAATAAACCCTTTCCAGGATTTATTGTTTGTAGATTTTTTGATGATGGCCATTCTGACCGGTGTGAGGTGATACCTCATTGTGGTTTTGATTTGCCCAGCACCACTTATTGAAGAGGCTGTCTTTGCTCCATTGTCTATTCTGGCCTCCTTTGTCATAGATTAGGTGACCATAGGTGTGTGGGTTTATCTCTGGGCTTTCTATCCTGTTCCATTGATCTATGTTTCTGTTTTTGTGCTAGTATGATATTGTCTTGATTACTGTAGCCCTGTAGTATGATCTGAAGTCAGGGAGCCTGATTCCTCCAGCTCCGTTTTTTTTTTTTTCCTCAAGATTTCTTTTGCTATTCGAGGTCGTTTGTGTTTCCATACAAATTGTAAAATTTATTGTTCTTGTTCTGTGAAAAATGCCATTGGTCATTTGATAGGAATTGCATTGAATCTGTAGATTGCTTTGGGTAGTATAGTCATTTTCACAATATTGGTTCTTCCAATCCAAGAACATGGTATATCTCTCCATCTGTTTGTGTCATCTTTGGTTTCTTTCATCAGTGTCTTACACTTTTCTGTGTACAGGTCTTTTGCCTCCTTAAGTAGGTTTATTCCTAGGTATTTTATTCTTTTTGTTGCAGTACTTTAAAAAAATTGTCTTATGCTAATCATAGTAGTGTGTGTGGAAGAAAATACCAAAGTTTGGTGTAAAACAAACTTAAGAAAAGATCAGTTTTATTCAGAAAAAATGCTACCAACCAGTAATTACCTACCATTATAGGCGGATCTATGGAACAGCAACAGATTCTTCAAATTGCTATGCCTGACATATTAAGCCTAGCTATAGGTAATAAGACTCTCAGCTAGACTAGATTGCAAAGAGCTGGTTCCTGTTCAGAAATTGGCCAGAATGAAGACTCAGAGAATTTCAAGTTTGCTTTTACTTTGGTTTATGTAAACCAAACAAGAAGCAATGCAAAGATAAATGATACCTGTGTAAGTGAACACAGCTTTTCCATGCCTCCTTAGTTCCTCACAGAGTGGGAACCAAAATTTGGTAGTCAATGCAGCCATTGAAAAAGTCTCCTGATTTTGTTACTATTAAAACAGAGGAGGAACCATATCTTCACTTAACTATTTACTTATTACTTTATTAGGTGATTCCTTACTTTACCATAGATACCTATTCATTCATTCTATTTCTTCCTGCACCACATTATATATATATACCACCTTTAATTATATATATACAAACATATTTTCCTTGCATATACCTAATAAGCTTCTTTGCCTTTTTATGAAGAGTGGGATTTTCTTCTGTTGAATTAGATTTAAGTGAGAATATATGCTACATAAAACAAAGGATGATTTCACTGTTGCATTTATGAAAAAATAATTTGAATATTCTCTTCATTAGGACAAACCTGTGCCTTAAAATTAGTCATTTTACTATTAGAAATTATAGATGTTATTGAGGCCATTTTGGCTAACCTTTTCAGAGGTTACTAATTATTTTAATTTGTAACTTCTGAGATAATAATATTTGTATTTCAACTATTGTATGAGGTTGTCAAGTGGATGAATCTTTGAAATAGCTGTGGGCAGAGTATATATCATTATCAGCTAACATGACAGCATGGAGGCGTTATTCACATTACTAACAACACAAGCAGAAAGGAAGAATGGAACACATTTTTTTGTTTTGTTTTTAGCTGTTCTTCCTATTTCCTTCGTGATATGTTTAAGTATTAAAAATGGCAATAAAGATGCTCTGAGGAAATTTTGAAACATGATGGAAATTATAAAAAATTATAATTATGACAGATTATAAATTTATTTTAAAATCACCCTGCTTAAAAGTCTCAGTGGACTTACAGAAAATATTATAGCTAATGTATTCCTTTTTCCTAATTTTAAACTCCCTACATTTCTAATGCCACCTTGGTGCCAATAACTAATCTACTTTTATAAATGAAAGTATATTTTTAAATGCAACTACTTTGCCTTAAGTTTCAGTTCAGAGTGCTTCCTGTTAAAGTAATTCTTGGCGTGGGCTTTGGGATGACAATGAGCTAAGAACCTGGTTTCTGCATGAACAATTATTTATGGCAATATAAACTACATAAATATTCTGAAATGGGGCTGGGATTTTTTTTCCAGTTAAACACCCATGTATATTTGTCCCTTCAACTTCCAAATCAAACCAGCTAGATTAACGAACTTTGGAATATTTTAAAATTTAATTCCAGACATTTAACTTCTGTTGTTATCATTAACTGGATAATAATTCTGTTGTCTTAATATTGATATAGTTTTAATTTCTCAACTGAAATAATGTTAATTACACAAGTAAATTATTAAGAAAAATAAATGGCAGAAAATATTATTTAGCATAATCAGTTAAATGGGGTTTTCTTTAGCTCATGACCAAGGCTACACACATATGGGGTTTTCGTTAGTTCATGACCAAGACTAAATGCATATTTCTTATTCTTTATAGCTTTAGTCAAGTAAGCTTAGTTTTGGATAACTAAAAACATTATATACTGTAGCATCACATTTTGCCCTTTATATATTACCCATTTTCATACAAAGAAAAGCAGAAATGTTTGAGGTATACCAAATCCTTTTTAGTTGGGGAAGTCCAGAGTGGGTCTTTTTCTTAGTTGAAAATGAATATGCTTATTTTTATACTTTATTCTCCCATAAAAATCTCAGTGAGGCCCCAAGCCTGTCTCAACCTCACACATATTTCTTTTCTCTAAAAAGAAAGTGAATAATGATGCAGTAATGTAAGAGGTAGCCAAATTGAAAACAGGCTATTGCATCCAATTTTCTTATTAAATATTTTCAAAGAAACCTCTGCAAGTGGTAAATATCGAATCCTGTGCATTGAAATTACTGGGTCTCTAAGTAAAATTTAAGGATATATTTACTGTTTCAAGCAGAGAATAATTTTGTTATGATGATTCTCCAAAATGACTAAGGTGATTGTCACAAAGCAATCTCTGTATCTGTTAAATAGTTAGCTATGTTAGTTTATAACTTGAGGTTGAATACAATAAGAAAAATCCAAGATGTATTTTTAATATATATGCACATAAAACATAACAATAAAAATTGGATATGTGCTAATCACATTCAAGCAAAAAATAAAATGAAATAACTTTGAGCTGTTCCTACCACTTAGTGATATTCCTAGTTTCTCTAGATACTACTTTGTAAAGCCAGGGAAAAAGAATAAGAAAAGTCAGTGGCAAGTGTTAAAATATAACTCTTAATCCTAGAAGTTTGTCAGTGGAACATGATTGCAAGGCATTTTTGCTGCCAAGAAGCATGGCATAAAGCACAAGAGTGCACAACTAGGCAAAAATAGGGAAGGGATGAATTTAGGAATATCTGGAAAATATTAATCAGTGGTTTGGTAAGTTACGCCCCAAAATGGCTTTTAAATCCTGATTAATGAATAATATTTGGAATTACCTGGACTGCTTATTATAGCAAGTTCATTGCTATAGGATAATATATATTCTATTGCCTAATAAACAGTCTATTGTTGGGACTTTCCTGGTGGCACAGTGGTTAAGAAACCGCCTGCCAATGCAGGGGACATGGGTTCGAGCCCTGGTCTGGGAAGATCCCACATGCCATGGAGCAACTAAGCCCATGCACCACAACTACTGAGCCCGCCCTCTAGAGCCCGCGAGCCACAACTACTGAGCCTGTGCACCACAACTACTGAAGGCCATGTGCCTAGAGCCTGTGCTCCACGAGAAGAGAAGCCATGGCAATGAGAAGGCCGAGCGCCGCAACTAGAGAAAGCCTGTGCACAGCAAAGAAGACCCAAAGCAGCCAAAAATCAAAATAAATACATAAATAAAATTAATTTTAAAAATTCTATTGTTTGCTAATGTGTTAAAGTATAGAATTTGGAAATTTAAAAATATCTCCTTATTGTGAAGTTAAGACTTACCTACTGAGTAACAAAAATTCACTTGCTATTTATAGTTCACAAGATACTGTGCTATTGAGCTCATTGAATACAATGAATATAAAGTAGACTAACATAGTGATGTTGATTAGCTTCATGCAATTCATGTGCTGGGTGCTGAAGCCTAGCTCTTCAGGCACTGCTCATACACAAAGCCTTGCTCTTTGGCCTTAATACAAGTGAAGCGAATAGAGACTTTAAAAAAATCCTAGTCTCTTGACTGACAAAAATATGAAATGAAAGGAGTAATTTCAAATAGCTCCTAGAAAATTAACCATAATATTTATTAATAGCATCATCTTTGCTAATAAGGAGCAGGGCATCAATAAATACTGGGCAAACAAAATGGACTTCAGAGTTCAGATCAACTATGCAAGTAGATCAAGGTCATATGAAATTATGAAAGGTTAGAGATAACTGTTTTAAAAGCTTAAATATACTGGCTGGTAAGTAACTGAGAAGTTCACAGAAAATTTTCTTTTGGCTCTGAAGATTATTCTTGTAGGAGGACTATGCATATGTAGTAAGTTGATTATCAGTATAATTACTAAACGCCATTCCCTAGTGTGTAGGCAAAGTTACTGCCTCATATTTTACCATCTTTGTTGGTAAAAGGCACTTCACAAAGGTGTCCTGTTTTGCTTGTGTTTGTTTCTGTTTTGTGTGTGTGTGTGTGTTTTGCCTTTTTAAAAATTATTTTTATTTTGGGAAGATACACATAACATAAAATTTACCCTCTTAACCATATTTAAGTATATAATTCAGTAGTATTAAGTATATTCATTTTGTTGTACAACTATCAACACCATCCAATTCCAAAATTCTTTTCCTTTTGCAATATTGAAACTCTATACTCATTAAATATCTACTCATTCCCTTCTTTCCCCTGCCCCTGGTAACCACATTCTACTTTCTGTCTCTATGATTTTGACTACTGAAATTACTCATATAAATGAAATCATAAAGTATTTGTCTTTTTATGACTTGCTTATTTTACTTGGTATAATGTCCTCAAGATTCATGCACATAGTAGCATATGTCAGAATTTTCTTCCATTGTAAGGCTGAGTAATAGTCCATTCCGTGTTTTAGGTACTATGAATAAATGCTACCACGAAAGTGTGTGTACAGATATCTCTTTGAGACCCTGTCTCCATGTCTTTTGGATATATACCCAGAAGTGAAATTGCTGGATCACATGGTAATACTATTTTAATTTTTGAAGAACCACATACTGATTTCTGTAGAGGCTGTTCCATTATACATTCTCACCAACAGTGCACAAGAGTTGCAATTTCTCCACGTCCTCACCAACACTTCTTATATTTTGTTTTTGTTGGTTTTTTTCTTAGTATTAGTCATCCTAACAATGTGAGCTGGTATTTCATTGTAGTTTAGATTTGCATTTCACTGACAGCTAGTGATATTGAAAATTTATTTTCATGGGCTTGTTGGCCATATGTATATCATCTTTGGAGAAATGTCTATTTGAGTTCTTTACCATTTTTAAGTTAGGTGAAATGTTTTCCTGTTGTTGAGTTTTATTTGTTCTTTATATATTCTGGTGTTAATCTCTTATCAGATATATGAGTTGCAAATATTTTCTCCCATTTTTGGGGTTGCCTTTTTACTTTGGTTTTTATTCTGTATCTTTTGATGCACTACTTTTTTTTTTTTTTCATGAAGTTTGTTTTGGCTATTTTTTCTTTTGTTGCCTGTGCCTTTGGTGACATAGCTAAGAAATCATTGCTGAATCCAATGTTGCAAAGCTTTTCCCCTTTGTTTTCTTCTAAAAGTTTTATAGGTTTAGGTCTTACATTTAAGTCTGATACATTTTGAGTTATTTTTATATGGCATAATGTAAAGGTCCAACGTCATTTTTTGTATGTATATATCGAGTTTTCCAAGTACCAATTATTGAAAATTCTGTTATTTCCCCATTGAATAGTCTCAGCCCCCTTGTCAAAGATAATTTGACCATATAATTGAAGATTTATTCCTACACTCTATATTCTATTTCCTTGCTGTACATGTCTGTCTTTATGTCAGTGCCACATTATTTTGATTACTGTTGCTTTATCCTAAGAAAGGGTGTTGAATTTTGTCCAGTGTTTTGCCTGCATCTATAGAGATGATCATATGTTTTTTCCCTTTATTTTATTAATGTAGTATATTACACTGATTGATTTTCATGTCTTGTACCATCCTTGTATTCCAGGAACATATTCCACTTGATCATAGCATATAATCCTTTCAGTATGCTGCTGAGTTTGGTGTGCTGTTATTTTCTTGAGAATTTTTACACCAATGTCCATAGGAATATTGGTCTGTAGTTTTCTTTTCTTGTAGTATCTTTGTCTGGCTTTGATATTAGGGTAATGCTGGCTTCATAGAATGGATTAGGAGGTGTTGCCTCCTTTTTAATAGTTTTGAAAAGTTTGAGAGGTGTTTGTGTTTGTTCTTTAAATATCTGCTAGAATTCGCCATTGAAGATATCAGGTCCAGGACTTTTATTTTTCAGTATTTTTTTTACTACTGATTCAGTCTCCTTACTAGTTATAGGTTTATTCTGAATTTCTGTTTGTTTGTGTGTATGTGATTTAGTCTTTGTATGTTTACTATTTTGAAAATTTTATACATTTCACCTAGGTATGCTGTTTTTTGGTATAAACTTTTTCATAGCACTCTCTTATGATCCTTTATATTTTTGTAAAATTAGTAGTAATGTCCCCACTTTCATTTTTGATTTTGGTAAGCTGACTCTTCTCTCTTTTTTCTTAGTCAGTCTGGATAAAGGTTTGTCAATTCTGTTGATCTTTTTGCACAACCATCTTTTGCTTTCATTGATCTTCTCCATTGTTTTCATATTTTCATTTGGTTTCTCTCTGCTCTAATATTTATTTTTGCATACTCTGCTAGCTTGGGGTTAGTTTGTCCTCCTTTTTCTAGTTCCTTAAATTGTAAAAATGAGTTGTAGATTTGAGATCTTTCTTCTCTTTTAATATAAGATTTTATAACTATAAATTTCCCCATCAGCACTGATTTGCTGTGTGCCGTAAGTTGATATGTCATGCTTTCACCTTCATTTGTCTGAGTATTTTCTAATTTCCCTTGTAACTTATTCTTTGATCCATGGATGCTTAAGAGTGTGTAATTTAATATCCACAATTTTGTGATTTTTCTCACTTTTCCAACTTCATCCTTTTGTGGTTGTGGAAGATACTTTGTATGATATCTATCTTTTAAAATCTATTGAGACAGTTTGCTGGTTAACATATGGTTTGTCCTGGAAAATTTCTCATGAGCACTTGAGAAGAATGTGTATTACATTGTTGTTTGGTAGAGTATTCTGTGTTTATTTTTTAAATCTAGTTGGTTAATCTTGTTTTAAAGCCTCTCTTTCCCTACTTATTGTCTATCTGGTTATTCTACCCATTATTGAGAGTGGAGTATTGACATCTCCAACTATATTTATAGAGTTGTCTCTTTCTCCATTCAGTTCTGTCACTTTTGCTTCATATATTTTGATGGTCTGTTATTAGGTGCATAAAAGTTTTTGTTATCTTTCCTTGCTGTATTTAACCACTCATAAAATGTGCTTCTGTTCTTCTTATAGGTCTATTTTGATCGAAGGTCTATTTTGTCTGATATTAGTATACCCATCCCTGCTCTTTTTGTTACTCTTTGAATGGAATATTATTTCATCCTTTTATTCCAACCTATTTGTGTCTTTGGATCTAAAGTGAGTTTCTTGTAGACAGCATATAGTTGTTTTTTCAATCCATTCTTCCAATGTCTGTCTTTTGATTGGAGAGCTTAATCCATTAATAAAGTAATTACTGATAAGGAGGAACACCTGGTATTTTGCTAATTTTTTTCTGTATGTCTTACAGCTTTTTTGTCCTCCATTTCTTGTTAACATTTTCTTTTTCAGTTAGTTGATTTTTTGTGCAGTGCAATGTTTCAATTCCTTTCTTAATATTTTTGTATATATTCTATAGGTATTTTTTTGTTGATTACTATGGGGATTTCATTTAACATCCTAAAGTTATTATAATGTGAATTTACACCTCCTTAATTTCAATACCATATCAAAACTCTGCTCCTTTAACAACTCCATCTCCACCCCTTTCAGTTGTTAATGTCACATAATTATATATTTATACATTTGTATTCAAAAGCATAAACTAAGAATTGTTTTTTTTAATGCAGTCATCTCTTAAATCATGTAAATATTTGGAGTTATAGTGACTGTATTTATGTTACTGTGATCTTTTTTTCTTTCTTCATACAGCTTTGAGTTATGTCCTTTAATTCCAACCTGCAGGACTCCTTTTATCATTTTCAGTCTGCCAGGTCTAGTGATAACAAACTCCCTCAGCTGTTGTTTATCTGTGAATACCATAATTTCTCCATCAGTTTTGCTATATCAGTGCACTGCCTTCTGGCCTCCGAAGTTTCTAATGAGTAATCTGTTTATAATCTGATTGAGGATTCCTTGTATGTGACATGTTGCTTCGCTCTTGCAGCTTTCAAGGTTCTCTCTTTGTCTTTGGGTTTAGACAGTTAGATTATGAAGTGTCTCATTTTTTTTTTTTTTTTTTTTTTTTTTTGCGTTTATCTACTTGGGTATCCATATTCCAAGTTTCCTGGTTCTCATCAAATACGGGAAAATTTCTGCCATTATTTCTTCAGATATTCTCTTTGCTCCTTCCTTTATTTCTTCTCCTCCTGAGAAGCCCACAGTGTGTGTGTTCATCTCCTTGATGGTGTCCAGGAAGTACCTTAGGCTCTGTTCACTTTTCTTCAATTTTTTAACTTTCTGTTTCTGAGATCCATTTATTTCCATTGTTGTATCTTCAAGTTCACGGATTCTTTCTTCTTTCTGTTCAAATCTACCTTTGAATCCCTCTAGTGAATTTTTTCATTTCAGTTATTGTACTTTTAACTTCCAAAATGTCTTTTTGATTTCATTCTTATATTTTCTATCTTTTCATTGATATTTCTATTTTGTTCGCACCTCACTTTTTTTATAAACTTTCTCTACATCTTACTTTAGTAATCTGAGCATCTTTAAAACCTTATTTTAAAGTTTTTGTCTATTAGATCTGCCATCAGATCTTTCTCAGGGATAGTTTCTGTTTCTTGGGGTTTTTTTTTCCTTTGAATGGGACACACTTTACTGTTTCTTTGTGTGTTTTGTGACTTTGTTATTGTTGTTGTTGGAAACTGGATATTTAAATCTAAAAATATGATATCAGGAAATCAGATTCTTGATTTCCAGTGGTTTGCTGTTTGTTTAGTTTTGATTGCTGTAGGCTGGCTCTGTGCTGAGGATCAGCCTGAGGTATAAACTGTAGGTCTCTTCAAATCTTTCTGAGCCTGAACCTTTCCCTTTTTGAATGCATGATGACTTCTTAACTTCCCCCGTATGTGCTTTTGAATGTCCTACTCTTTAATGTCAACTTCTAGAAGGGGAAAGGGTGGAGGTGGGGGGATGAAAGGCAGAAAACAGTGCTGGCCTTTTAAATACATTGGAATTCACTTCAACCAGTGGAAGAAGAGTTGGCTACAATGAGAGGCAGTTCAAAAACAATATCTGTGCCAAGAAACACATGAAAGGATGCTTAACATCACCAGTTATTAGAGAAATGCAAATCAAAACTACAGTGAGGTGTCACCTCACACCAGTCAGAATGGCCATCATCAAAAAATTTACAAACAATAAATGCTGGAGAGGGTGTGGAGAAAAGGGAACCCTCCTACACTGGCTGGTGTGAGTGTAAATGGATACAGCCACTAAGGAGAACAGTATGGATGTTCCTTAAAAAAATTAAAAATAGAACTACCATACGACCCAGCAATCCCACTACTGGGCATATACCCTGAGAAAACCATAACTCAAAAAGAGTCATGTACCACAGTGTTCATTGCAGCTGTATTTACAATAGCCAGGACACATGGAAGCAACCTAAGTGTCCATCAACAGATGAATGGATAAAGAAGATGTGGCATATATGTACAATGGAATATTACTCAGCCATAAAAAGAAATGAAATTGAATTATTTGTAGTGAGGTGGATGGACCTAGAGTCTGTCATACAGAGTGAAGTAAGTCAGAAAGAGAAAAACAAATACCATATGCTAACCCATATATATGGAATCTTAAAAAAAAAAAAAGGTTCTGAAGAAATAGGGGCAGAACAGGAATAAAGATGCAGACATAGAGAATGGACTTAAGGACATGGGGAGGGGGAAGGGTAAGCTCAGACGAAGTGAGAGAGTGGCATTGACATATATATGCTACCAAATGTAAAATAGATAGCTAGTGGGAAACGGCTGCATAGCACAGGGAGATCAGCTCAGTGCTTTGTGACCACCTAGAGATCAGCTCAGTGCTTTGTGACCACCTAGAGAGGTGGGTTAGGGAGGGTGGGAGGGAGATACAAGAGGGAGGGGATATGGGGATATATGTATAGCTGATTCACTTTGTTATAAAGCAGAAACTAACACAACAATGTAAAGCAATTATACTCCAATAAAGATGTTAAAAAGAAAAAATCTGTCTGCCTCTGTCTCTGCACCTGTGATCAGAATCCACAATCAGTGACCAGAACATAGATGCCTGCTCTTTGAAGGATGGGTCTTTATTGCCCACCCTGGGTTCCTCAAACTACATTCAAACTATTCTAGGAAGAAATGCTGCCTGCTGTGGGACTGGGGGCTGGGAGCTGGGTAGCCACTGCTGAGTTAAGAGCTGAAATTCACTTACTATCCAAGCCTCTCCCTGGAAGTTTCAGTCCTTCAGTGTACCACAGAGTTCCAATATAGATACCTTGGACAGATTCTGTCAGTGTAATTGTCTGGGTAGAAGATGGGGTCCTAGTGCTGCCTACTTGACCATCTTCCCAGAATCCTCTTAATTCTTGGGTTTTTAACATTATTGAATTTTTAAAAAAGACTCTTGCTGATCATTAAGAATGATGCAGCATTGGTTAAGAGTGGCACTAGACCAACATAAATTATTTGCTTTGTGATTATAAATCAATGATTCCAATAATATAAAAATTTAAGACAGTTGTAGTGTAACACTAAAAATTTCATTTTTATAGACTGCAGGTCTCTATTAATTCTTGTCATCCATTATAAAAGAATCAATTCAGCTTGATTCATCCTTTCTCTGAAATCTTTGTTTCACTTATGCTTAGAAGATACACATTGTTTAAATTTAAAGACAGTGAGTGCATTTATTATTTTCTGTTCACATACAAGACAAGAATAAATAAATGGCCATGACCATCTTATACTCTAAAGAGGTGCTCCATAAATGCTGTTTCAATGCATACCTCTTTTTTGGTCTACAATGTGTGTACTTACAAAATTTTATTAACTGGGTAGAGATCCCAGTGTATGAGAAGTGTAGAAAAAATATGCTGCTGAGATGAAAAAATTAAAAAGAAGGATTGGAATGAACTTTTTGAGTTCCTTATTAAAATGAACCCCATTTTCTTGTTAAAAATTACATTTGACCAATAGCTGATCAACTTAAAATGTTGATTACCTTTCAAAAACAAACAACAAGATATAGTTAAAATATATTTATTCCACTTCCTAAACTTTAAGAATAATGTACTCTTTTTCAATGATTATGGCCTCTTTTTCATGTACTCTCCATGTCACTAGAAATTAGGAACTTTCAGCATATTGTACCACAGTCTCATCAAACTGAAAAAGCAGTAATGCTCTCCTTATCCTTTCCAGGTCGTTAAATGTGGTCAGTAATAAAGCTTAAGTGAAACAGTTTGTTACGGTGGAAGCTTCTGGTACTCGCTCTATAGAATTCATGAGGTCAGATTCCACAGTGTCAAGGAAAATCAACCTAATGCAGCAATTTAATTAAAATTAATTGAGTATGATTCTGTCTCTTAACTATGAGATTGATGTAGGGTTATTTTCAACATTTTCTTTGCTTAAGGTGAAACTACACTCCCAGACTTTTCTTTTCCTTAGTCTTTTTTTCAGAATGGGTAATTTTTAGTAGATAATAATGGTTCATAGAACTTATCAGTGTAAAAGACCTTTGAGGTCATTTAATCTACTCCATGATGAGGTAGGATTATTCTTTTGTTCCATTTTTATGTTTCTCATATCCTTCCTTGATGTAGTTCTTAATAAAGAGTCTAACTAAGCTGAAAAGGAATCATATATTGAAGCCTCTATGAGTATTTGTTTAAATCATATACACTTACCTTAAGAACATAGTGTAATCCTGCTGACAAACTTGTGTGAGACAAGTTTGGTAGATTTTAGTTCAGAAATTTAGATTCATGTTCATGTTACGGATCATGCAGTCAGCCTGATTGGCATATATCTGATTAAATGGGGATGCATATAGACATGGTATACCGTTAGCATGAGTGAATACGCTGTCATTTGGAAATATTGGTCCCCTTATAAAATCAGCTTTACTATTCCAGTAAGTCAAATAGCTTCCATTTTGGCTTACTCTGCTGTGTTTGCTTATGCATAAATATTATAGTCCTCCTGCCAGGTAGTCAGTATTTGTAATTAAAATATTCACTAGTTCTGGCAACATTGAGCATAAAGAGGTAGACATGGTGGTGACCAAATAGGAATATATTGGGCCTTATTACAAGGGACATATTTTAGTGTCATAATATACCATGATAGTTTTTTGGGCTTAACTAAAAAAGATTTACAAATTCCTTTTAAGTGCATGCCTCTTCACTCCTCTGATATCATTTATTGCATATATGGAGATAATCCTTATAGAGATTAAAATTTGCATCTGTTAAACTTTGTGCTATCTTTCAAAATGTCTTGGGAAAAATTTCCCTTGTATATACAAGAATGAAATTAACTCTTTTTGTTCACATTTATGTCCTTGAGTATTCTATTCATTTTTATATTATAAACCTGGAAGAATGGTAAATTTAATTGATCAGGAAACATGTATATTGAATAAAATTTCTCTAGTGTTACTCTATATATTATACATATACTGCCAGATAGAGTAGTAATACAATTACCAAAGACTCTGGAATATAACCAGTCTATCTACTAGAAAGCTTTGTGTATTATAAAACTCTATGAACCTAGACACTGTCAGCATGGCAAAGTACCTGAGCAGGAATCATATGGAGAGCTGAAGCAAGGCAACTGCAGGCAAAAAGATATCTTTTTAAACAAACTTGTGGATAAAAAGCTTCAACAGCATGACATATCTCTGACATGCTGGGAAACAGCAGCTGACAGAGCAAACCAACATGTAACAGTTGGATTCAGGGGTGAAGATATAGGCCCATAAACCAAATGAGGCCTGTGAACAGCCGCCTGGGTTGCAAATCAAAACCATTATATACCTATTCCTTGTGGGGTCAACTGTTGAAACTAACAGTGCCCTTTCCTTTAGACTTTCATGAATGGAAGCAGCCATTGACGGGTGACCAGACAATGGGAAATATCATTTTATTTCTGAAAGAGAAGCTATCCATCATCTGGGAAACTGTTGACTTTATCCATTGTCCATTTCCATTTTATATCCAAAATCTTACTCTGAGCCACCTTCCAATATGTATTGCAAAATAACTGAGCTGCAGTTGAGTGTCATAATTTCTTGTATCAAATCAATGATAGAGAACTTCCAAATATTTTCTGTACTATGAGTAACTGAGCTATTCCTTAATTCTGGCTATTGTAAAACAATGCAAATAACATAAAAGGCTTCACAAGGCTGTATACTGAAAGAACAATAAATCATTAGCACCACAGGAGAGAGTTTTAATAGTCTTTGATTAATCTATAATCTACCACTATGGCAATATTCTTTGTTAATGGAATTTTCAATTAGATTGTTATTCGAAACACAATTCGTTTCGCATTTATTAAATATTCTGCATATCGTTATGTTGTCATTAGGTAGTGTTTAGCAAACTGATCATTAAAGAAGCAAATGAGGATCACAGATTTATCATTTTTAGGAGCTTGCAGTGCCTTTAAAACATTTGTTAAGAGTTGCTAAGATTCCATCATTTTCTGTATTCTAATGACTTTTGTCTTTTCCTTACATTTTTTCTTCTTATTTTACCTCCTTGTTGATGAATACTTGGCAAGAGATTAACTATTTAGAGCTCATTTGTATGCTTATGAACAGTATCCGAACACTGCTTGCATGATACTACCTACCTCATAAGGTTTTCTGTAAGGATTAAGTGCAGAGTAAGAGTTCAATTAATCTTAGTTATTTTATTATTGCTAATAATAAATACATATAGGGTAAAGTTTCAGTAAGTGTTGTTTTAATGTCAAAAATACTAATTTAATATGTAACACTTATATAGTAATTAAAAAGTGCCAGGCACTGTTCTAAATGTTTTGCATGTTTTAATTCACTGATTTTTTAAATCATCCTTTGAGGCAAATAGTATTGTTATTTCTGTTTTTCAAATAAGAAACCTACAGCACAGAGAGGTCGGTGAAGTGGTTGGCTCAAGGTCAGCTTGTGTTTTGGACCCAAGGGAATTCAACTCCAAAGTTAATACACTGTTAATCAGTGTATTTTACTACCTTTCTGTCAGCAATCTCAAATGAAGTAGTATATTCTTAAATGTTGATTTGTAAGATGGGTGTTTGTAACTCTGAATATGTATATATCAAATAGAAATAATACATATTAGCTAGCACCGTATCAAGCTTTTTTAGACTTATAATTTATCAAATCTATTATATGAGAAAATAAATTCAGAGGTCCATTTACAGCCCTAAAAATATAATCATGATGTTGGTCTGGCAGTTGAAATAATGACTATTTCCAAACACCTGCTTTCTAGTTCCAAATATATGGTGTTTTCTCCTATGGCCTTTAACAGAGTCTTTAGCAAGGAAGGATAGAAGGTAAGGAAGGTATTTGTCAGAAATGCCCCCAGAGGACTTAGTTGATGGAAGTTTTGTATCAAGGTAGACTAGGAACTGGAGCAAGGAAAATGAAAGGAGAAGGTACAATGGTCTGAATAATGAGAAGCAAAGAGACGGGTGTGGGAGAGAAGTGTGGGAATACCTTCCCTTTACCTTCAGTCCTTTGGTATAGGTTTCCTTTCCTGAGCTACATCATTTGTCCGATTTTTTAAAAACAGCTTTTGATAGTAGCTGTCATATCTCTCTTGGGTCTTTCCTTTTCTTGCATTTACCAACTGTTCTCAGATGTTATGGTTTTTAGATACCCTCTCCATACTGATGGGTCTTGTAGTGATAATTGTTGAAAGTATATGATGGATCCACGGAAATTCCCTATACTATTCTCTCTCATTTGTATGTGTTTGAAATTTACCATGATAAGCTAAACACAAAAATCAATCAAAACAAAAGAACAAAAGTGAATTTGATCTTTGGCAATAGAAATAATACCGAAGTGTTAAGGTAATAAACAATAAAAATCTCACCTATTTCATAGTGCTGGTTGGGCCATTTTGGAATATTTAATTCTAAGTAGCAGTTTAAGACAAAATATGAAGTGATCAATAAATCTCAGTCACCAAAGTCTGCTAATTGGGTATGAAAAAAAGATTAATGGGGATGGTGTAACTCAGTCTTTTCATTTCATATTTGTTCTATGAGTGTAACCATGCAGTCAGTGTTGAATTTTTAATAAACTCATGGGTCTCTTTTGAATAGAACAGAGATTCAGGTACCAATACAGGTAGTGTAAATTTTGATAATAGAATTTAAATGAATGCGTTCTCAGACAATGCAAACATTTATTGAACATTTGCTATGTATCAGGTGCTATTTTGGGCCCTTTACGCATTTTATTTTCCACGTGCTATTTTGCTCAGTACTAACAAGAACACCACAAAGTAGTTGTTTCTAGTGGTGTATTTTCAAGTGTGAAAATTGAAGATCATTGGACAAAAATCACTTGTCAAGGGCATAATGTGAGTAACTGGTAGAGTAGGCATACCTATTGTGGTCTCTGCGACCTTAAACCCAGACTTGTTTTTGATCTTCCCTAATGCCTTCGAGTAGAGAATATGTGTCCCCTGGAAATTGAGCAGGAATAAATGGGGTCAATTTTAAACGTACCTCCAGTTCCTGGCTATCTAATTTTACAGCTCTTCACTGTAAACCATGGAGAGATCTATTTCCTTTCTTCAACAAGGAAGGACATACTTTCATACATCTTTTTTCCAGCCTTGAAATTTAAAATCAATGTACTGATTCAGCCAGCAATTTCCTTTCACCCTTTATCGGGTCTCTTTTTCCTTTAGTTTTAATCTCTAATTCCACAGGGTACACCCCTTTAGCTTGTAACAAAATTTCAAGCATGCTCTTTTGTTTCTTAGAGGGCTATTCTTTTTGTTGCTAAATAGCAGAAGAGCATTTTTCTCTTAGCCACCAGTTTCATTCGGTATGCAGAATCTTTCCCCTCTGTCCTCTTCTATCACCCTGATATTTTCCATCTTACTTAATCAGATCTTCTCTGATCCTCAACCATATTATAACTAGTATTTCACATTATTTTTAATACTTCAATGTATGTTATCTGATTTTCTGAAAAGAAAAAGTATGTCATTAATGAAGACAGGTATCTTCATTAGTATAAACTGTTCACTATTGAATGGTTTGGATTTTTTTTATTTTTATGAGCTGGTACTTGATTTTCATTTTATACTGTACTCAGTTTATTTAGATCTTTTAATTATCTCTGAATAGTATGTGAAAACTGTCATCATTTAGCTTAGGAAGAATAACCTTATAATGAAGTTACTTGCAGCAATATCAGTGACTAGTGCCACTAATAGAAGATAAGTAAAATGGAATGGCAAAGGTTAGAAATAGAATTGATTTCTTTCTTCTGATCTTTAATTACAAGTATTTAAATTTTCTAGGTGTTAAATTGACTGCAAAAGAATGAATTGGCTGTCTATTGACCTAAAAAAACATAATTTTAAAGCAGATACTTGTTGCCCTGGAGAGGGAAGGGTCACTGTATTTGATATGTACATGCTTTCTGTGACTGACTCAATTCACCTTTCCTAGCACGGAGAAGAAGGGTCATGACTGGGCCTTACTTGTGGGTACCAAATATCAGAGGACAAAAAGAGCTCTGTATTGGAGATTTAGAGAGTTCTAGAATCAGGACAGGATGTAGCCATTGGTCCAGTAAGATGTCAAACAGAGCATTTCAGGAAAATTATTTAGCACAGGATGGATTCTGGTCCAATATTAACATTAAAGTAAATATGTAGATACAACTTATGTTATAGAATATAGCAACTTAGTTTTAATAGTTCAGCTTTAACACTCATACATTTAACATGTATGTATTCAGAAATCCATTGTTCTGTGAGCCATAGGAACACAAATATGAATCAAATCAATTGAGGATTCAACCCTTAAAATTGGGCAGATGTAGTATGATGTGTGTATGAATAATTAAACATGAGGTAGAACACAATACATTTCAAAAAAGAAGTCCAGAAAATAACACAACAAGAGGTTAGGAAGAGTAGGAGATTTTGTTCTGCTGGTGTGGTTAAGGGAGGCTTTAGGGGGAAATAGTAACTAAATTGAATCTCAAAAAGTAAAACTTTGAATATTATGTTTTCATTGGTAAAGGCATCTAAGTAGATGATCAGCATTAATAAAATAATATTTTTTTTAAAAAAACAGAGTTATCGCAGGGTTAGAGATGTATTCATGGAAAACTGTTATGACAAGGAGAACCTTGAAGTAAAGTCGGTAATGAACATACACAGTGTAGTTTCAGAACTCCAGGCAAGAATAATGACAGGTGTGAACTAATGGTGAAGCATATGCATTTGTAGTACAAAGAGAATGTCAAGAAGAAAACACTAAGGTTTCTATGCCAAAGATATTTAGGTGAAGATAACCATCAGGCAATTGGAAATGTGTCTTGAACACATGTCGGAAGGTAGATTTCTAGGAGTTCAGTTACTTATTTTTTGGAGGAATGGTGTAGAAAGGAAAGAAAATTAAGGTAATTTTTTTAAAAAACAGCTACATTTAAAGACCAAGAGAAAGAAGCTAGAACATGCAATACAGGAAAGGTCATAGAAGTTGGAAATGATCTAGGAGAAAGTAGCATCATGGAAACCTGAGAGAAGAAGGGTTTCAAATAAAAGAGGTGTTGTTCCTGTACATTAGGAGGATCTGTTGCAGACCACAAAGGCTACCTGTTATATGATTTGTTTTATAGATGATATAGAAAAGACAAAACTATTGGGAAAGAGAACAGATCAGTGATTGCTATAAACTGGGAGTGGAGGGTAATAATTCAAGACAAAGGAGCAACATGAGGTAATTTTTCGGATTAATGAAACTGTTCTTTATTAAGATTGTGCTGGTAGATACATCATTCTACATATTTGTCAAAACCCATAGAACTGGACAACACATAGAGTTATTTTTAATGATTGTAAATTTTTTTTTTTTTTTTTTTTTTTTTGCGGTATGCGGGCCTCTCACTGTTGTGGCCTCTCCCGTTGCGGAGCACAGGCTCCAGACGCGCAGGCTTAGCGGCCATGGCTCACGGGCCCAGCCGCTCCGCAGCATGTGGGATCTTCCCGGACCGGGGCACGAACCCGTGTCCCCTGCATCGGCAGGCGGACTCTCAACCACTGCGCCACCAGGGAAGCCCAATGATTGTAAATTTTAAAAAAATAAAATGAAGGAAAAAGTGAGAAACAAGTCATTGGTTTGTTGATTAAAAAGAGTAGATTCACAATGTGGAGGATTGAGAGTATAAGGTTTATGCTTAAGAAGAAGGAAAAGAAAGTGATTTAAGGAGGTTTATGGATTAATTAAAGGAATATTTTGTTTAAAGAGAGGAAACTTCAAACAAAGAGGTTAAGAAAAGAGCATGAATATTCAAAGAAGATAAATAATGAATATAGAAAGCCTTTGAAGGCATAGTAGGTAATGGAAAAAGAATAGGAGTTGCTTTTGTTCTTATGAAAGGGAAAAAATAAAGAATTAATGTAGATACAGAGAATCATTTTAAGGGAGCATCACTTCATGTTGAAGCACTAGAATTTGAGATGGAGGTATGGCAAAAACTCATTTAACCAGGTCCAGTTCACCTTTCTTGTTACTAGTGTCTGAATATTCAGTTTTTTACCCTCCCAAATGCTATGCTCTCTCATAGCACCGAAGTGTGAATGTTGATTAGTCTAAACCAGTGCTTTCAAAGGGTGATACTCAGACCAGGAGCATCACTCTTACTTGGGAATTTGTTAGAAATACAAATTCTGCTCCAGACATACTAAATGAAAAACTCCAAAGACAACATATAAATGGCTAACAGGAATATGAAAAAAAGTGTTAAGCATCACTAATCATCAGTGCAATGCAAATAAAACCTCTATGAGAAATCACCTCACACCTCTCAGGATGGCTGTTATCAAAAAAATAAACAATGTTGGTGAGGATATGGAGAATTTATGCAAAATAGTGCAGCCACTATGGAAAATAGTATAGAGTTCCTCAAAAAATTAAAAATAGAACTACCAGATGATCTAGCAATCCCACTTCATTATATTAGCACTACCATGTTCATTGCAGCAATATTCACAGTAGCCAAGATGTGTAAAGAACTTCAAGGTCCACTGACAGTTGAATAAAGACAATGTAGTATACATACGTATAGTGGAATATTATTCACTCTTAAGAAAGAAGAAAATTCTGCAATGTGTGACAATATTGATGAACCTTGAGGACATTATGCTAAGTAAAATAAATCAGTCACAGAAAGACAAATACCGTGTGATTCAACTTATATAAGGTATCTAAAATAATCAAATTCATAGAATCAAGATTGTCAAAATGTCCATACTACCCAAACCAACCTACAGATTAAAAGAAGTCCCTATTAAAATACCAATGGCATTATTCACAGAACTGGAACAAATAAGCCTAAAATTTGTCTGGAACCACAAAGAAACCCGAATAGCCAAAGCAATATTAAGAAAGAAGAAAAAAGGATGGAAGTATCACACTGCCTGATTTCAAACTATATTAAAAAGCTATAGTAATCAAAACTATATGTTACTGGCACAAAAACAGACATATAGAACAATGGAACAGAATATAGAGCTCAGAATTAAAATCACGCTTATATGGTCAATTAATTTATGACAAAGGAGCCAAGAACATACAGTGGGGAAAAGACAGTCTCTTCAATAAATGGTGTTGGGAAAACTGGACAGCTACATTCAAAAGAATGAAACTGGACCACTTTCTTACACCGTATACAAAAATTAACTCAAAATGGATTAAAGACTTTAAATCTTTAATAAGACTGTAAAATGTGAAACTATAAAGCTCCTAGAAGAAAGCATAAGCAGTAAATGCTTTGACATCAGTGTTAGCAATAGTTTTTTGGATCTGTCTCCTCAGGCAAGGGAAACAAAAGCAAAAATAAACAAGTGGGTCTACATCAAATAAAAAAGCTTTTGCCCAGTGAAGGAAACCATCAACAAAATGACAAGACAACCTAGTGAATGAGAGAAGATTTTTGGAAATAATATTTCTGATAAGGGGTTAATATTCAGAATATAAAAGAACTCAAACAACTCAACATAAAAATAAAACAACAATCCAATTAAAAAATGGGGAGAGGACTTCAATAGACATTTTTCTAAGGAAGACATACATATGGCCAACAGATACATGAAAAGAAACTCAACATCACTAATCATCAAGGAAGTGCAAATCAAAATCACAATGAATTATCACCTCACACCTGTAAGAATAGCTATTATCAAAAAGACAACAAAAAACAAGTGTTGGTGAGGATGTGGAGAAAAGGGAACCCTCTTGTACTGTTGGTGGGAATGTAAATAAGTGCAGCCACTATGGAGAATAGTGTAGAGGTTTCTCAAAAATTAGGAATAGAACTACCATCTGATCTAGGCATTCTATTTCTGGGTATTTACCCAAGGAAAATAAAAACAGTAATTTGAGAAAATATATGCACCCCTATGTTCATTGCAGCATTATTTACAGTAGCCAAGATATGGAAGTAACCTAAGTGCCCATCGATATACGAATAGGTAAAGAAGATGTGATGTATATATGCAATGGAATATTACTCAGTTATAATAAAGAATGAAATTTTGCCATTTGTGATAACATGGATGGATCTAGAAGATATTATGTTAAGTGAAATAAGTCAAAGATGAATGCCTTATGATTTCACTTATATGTGGAGTCTAATAAATAAAACTTACAAAACAAAACAGAAATAGGCTCGTAGATACGAGAACAAACTGATGGTCTCCAGAGGGGAGAGGGGTAGGGGTTTGGGTGAAATAGGTGAATAGGATTAAGAAGTACACAATTGTAGTTAAAATAAGTCACGGGGATGTAATGTACAGCATAGGGAATATAGTCAATGATATTGTATTAACTTTGGTGAAAGATGGTTACAAGACTTGTCATGATGATACATTTATAATGTACATAAACGTCAAATCACTATGTTGTACATATGAAACTAATACGATACTGTTTGTCATGTGTAACATAGTATTTATGTAAATTTTTTTAACATCTTTATTGGGGTATAATTGCTTGACAATGGTGTGTTAGTTTCAGCTTTATAACAAAGTGAATCAGTCATACATAAACATATGTTCCCATATGGCTTCCCTCTTGCGTCTCCCTCCCTCCCACCCTCCCTATCCCACCCCTCCAGGCTGTCACAAAGCACCAAGCCAATATCCCTGTGCCATGCGGCTGCTTCCCACTAGCTATCTACCTTACTACGTTTGTTAGTGTGTATATGTCCATGACTCTCTCTCGCCCTGTCACAGCTCACCCTTCCCCCTCCCCATAACCTCAAGTCCATTCTCTAGTAGGTCTGCGTCTTTATTCCTGCCTTACCCCTAGGTTCTTCATGACATTTTTTTTTTCTTAAATTCCATATATATGTGTTAGCATACGGTATTTGTCTTTTTCTTTCTGACTTACTTCACTCTGTATGACAGACTCTAGGTCTATCCACCTCATTACAAATAGCTCAATTTCGTTTCTTTTTATGGCTGAGTAATATTCCATTGTATATATGTGCCACATCTTCTTTATCCATTCATCCGATGATGGGCACTTAGGTTGTTTCCATCTCTGGGCTATTGTAAATAGAGCTGCAATGAACATTTTGGTACATGACTCTTTTTGAATTTTGGTTTTCTCAGGGTATATGCCCAGTAGTGGGATTGCTGGGTCATATGGTAGTTCTATTTGTAGTTTTTTTAAGGAACCTCCATACTGTTCTTCATAGTGGCTGAACCAATTCACATTCCCACCAGCAGTGCAAGAGTGTTCCCTTTTCTCCGCACCCTCTCCAGCATTTATTGTTTCTAGATTTTTTGATGATGGCCATTCTGACTGGTGTGAGATGATATCTCATTGTAGTTTTGATTTGCATTTCTCTAATGATTAATGATGTTGAGCATTCTTTCATGTGTTTGTTGGCAGTCTGTATATCTTCTTTGGAGAAATGTCTATTTAGGTCTTCTGCCCATTTTTGGATTGGGTTGTTTGTTTTTTTATTATTGAGCTGCATGAGGTGCTTGTAAATTTTGGAGATTAATCCTTTGTCGTTTGCTTCATTTGCAAATATTTTCTCCCATTCTGAGGGTTGTCTTTTGGTCTTGTTTATGGTTTCCTTTGCTGTGCAAAAGCTTTGAAGTTTCATTAGGTCCCATTTGTTTATTTTTGTTTTTATTTCCATTACTCTAGGAGGTGGGTCAGAAAGGATCTTGCTGTGATTTATGTCATAGAGTGTTCTGCCTATGTTTTCCTCTAAGAGTTTGATAGTTTCTGGCCTTACATTTAGGTCTTTAATCCATTTTGAGCTTATTTTTGTGTATGGTGTTAGGGAGTGATCTAATCTCATACTTTTACATGTAGCTGTCCAGTTTTCCCAGCACCACTTATTGAAGAGGCTGTCCTTTCTCCATTGTACATTCCTGCCACCTTTATCAAAGATAAGGTGTCCATATGTGCGTGGGTTTATCTCTGGGCTTTCTATCCTGTTCCATTGATCTATCTTTCTGTTTTTGTGCCAGTACCATACCGTCTTGATAACTGTAGCTTTGTAGTATAGTCTGAAGTCAGGGAGCCTGATTCCTCCAGTTCCTTTTTTCGTTCTCAAGATTGCTTTGGCTATTCGGGGTCTTTTGTGTTTCCATACAAATTGCAAAATTTTTTGTTCTAGTTCTGTGAAAAATGCCAGTGGTAGTTTGATAGGGATTGCATTGAATCTATAGATTGCTTTGGGTAGTAGAGTCATTTTCACAATGTTGATTCTTCCAATCCAAGAACATGGTGTATCTCTCCATCTATTTGTATCATCTTTAATTTCTTTCATCAGTGTCTTATTGTTTTCTGCATACAGGTGTTTTGTCTCCTTAGGTAGGTTTATTCCTAGATATTTTCTTCTTTTTGTTGCAGTGGTAAATGGGAGTGTTTTCTTGATTTCACTTTCAGATTTTTCATCATTAGTATATAGGAATGCCAGAGTTTTCTGTGCATTAATTTTGTATCCTGCCACTTTACCAAATTCATTGATTAAAACATGAAAAACAACTCTATATATTTTATGATTATATACACGAAAGTATAAAATTTCATATCTAATTTCAGAGATGGGTTACATTTTGGGTCTAGAGGGGTTATCTTTGGTTACTTAGTGGGAGGATGGTAATAATAAAAGTGAAAATCATATGTGGCTGTTGGAAGTGTTTTTTATTATTACTTAAACATAATCTCAATATATTGGACATCAACCTATATAACACAATTTTAATAATAGTAAGTATAAGTTTGTGTAAATGAGAATGTGACATTTTTTCCCTGCCCCATCCCACTCTCTCTTTTTTGCTCTGTCTTACATAGCAAGGACATTGGGTTAGCATTCTCTTGAATTTAATGGAACTGTAGTTTTGAATTACAATTATCAAATTATATTACAACAGACAGATGGCATTTCCAATTATATGTGTTTTTCATGAACGGAAGTTACTTAAAATTGTGAGCCAGGATCTAACTACAAATGTCTGTGAACATGACATGTTATACTGCTACATGTCTCTGAACGTATTTCTAAAGCAGTTTTATCTCCTCTAAAGTAGGTGACATATTACAGAGCCAGAGAAGTCATGATAACATAATGTTTGTGGTTGTCATAAGATTTTTAGGTATAAGGGATATTCCAAATCAAACATAGTTTGTAATGTTAATACATATCAGAAGATCAATCTTGGGCTGTGCTCATTTATTTTAAGTTCTACAATAGTTTATGTAGCGTGATAGCTTTCTGAAACGAATGTCCTAAGCTTTATAATCACCACTGATATCCTCAAAGTGAATATAAGTAAGCACAGTGATGTATCCAATTGCTGAAATGTCAATAATATAATTAACCCATATAAGTCTTACTTATTTCATTTATAAAGTGGTGAATCTATTCTATGGAAGCTTACTTGAGACAGCTATTAAGTGGTTTAATAAATAATAATTGTCAACACTTAATTTTCCAAATCTAAATGTTTTATTAGTGTACAAAGATTCTACTTATATTTATCAAGACATTGTGATAGACATTGTGTCTATCTGTGCAGACACTGTGCAGACATTGTGCTGAACTGGATAGTGGCTGGTGAGGGAAGGGGCTTCAGTAATCAGTTGCAAAGATGAATAAGATAGGGTTGATCTTCTCAAGGGGTTTACTGTGACACATACCTACAAGTGAAGGGTGCTAGGAAATAAATATGGTAGAAAACTGGGGTTAACTTCCTGGAAAAATCAGGGAAGGGTGAAGTGATATATAGCTAGTAATATAGACAAAAAATGTGTAATACTCAATCTCATGTAAGCTTTTAAAATGCCTCATTATTTTAAACAGATGTAATCTTTTTTATAGTAATGGCTTAGTTTGGTTTTGTTTATATGCAGATATTTTCTTAGAGTTTACAGTTTCTTTAAGTGCCTATCGACTATGATGTGGATATATGCAAGTTTATGATCATATAGTTTTAATTTCCCAGGATGGTTCCAAATTCAGTGTGAGATGGGAGCAAGGATCTAGAATTCACTGACTTTAGAATCCCACCTTCCTTATTCTCCCACCTACTCTCACCATCCTCACTCAGGCAGTCCTTGGAACTGCAAGTTCTACCCAATATATTTAAATAACACTAAGCTAGCCAAAACCTTCAGAGAACTGAGGCCTATTTTGTACCATATATGGCAAGGAACTTTAAGTAGATTTGAAAGTTGTTATCTTTACTACCATTTCAATGCTACCATCACTTCTTCATGATGATTCAATTATCTTATAATAATTAGTGATAATTAGGTATGAAAAAATGCATTTACAGTCTGTAGAAAAATGATAGGCTAAATAACCCTGTCAAGTTCCCCTTCCATCTTGATGAAGTCTCTTTTGCCATTGCTTAAACACTGAGATTAACATTTTTAACCCATTTAGTGAGCTGGAGGGAATTTCATTCCTGCGTCAATTCAAGCATTCATACACCACAAACAACTTAAAATTAAATTAGCCTCTTAAAGAAAGCACGTGAATGCAAGTATTACATAATCATGGCATCAATATCTAGAAATACATCTTGATTGGCGATGGTAAAAGATAAAAATAAAATAATAATAGTAACTTTGTTTAAAATGGCATTTCTGTGTTTCTATGTGGGAATTATTTTCTTATTTATTTGGATGTTAAACCTAAAGCTCTTCACATCAGCAGACATTATTACAATCTCTAATATTATCAAATGTCAGGTATATCAGACATAGAAGGCAGTCTTTTGGGTTCTGTTGCCTTAACAACAAATCTCGGTCTTGATAATCCTTATCCAGTTGAATTCTTGGCTCTGAGACTTTAGTAAAACTCTTGCCAAATTCAAATCAGCCACCTCTCCTATAGCTATAAAACAAATTGATCATTCACTGAAGCATTCATCAAGTTGTATTTCAAGAGAAATATATCACTTGATTTTTGTGATCCTACCCAGTTTGGATACAAATCATAATCATTTTATATTGAACTTATTTTATACTCTGAAATCATTTATGTAAAAATATTAGTGATATATTATTTCTAAGATATACTAATTTGTGATGTGAATACTATATTTTTATGTCTTTCAAAGGATTTTATATTTCAGTGAGAAGACTGTTTAAATTGAACAATAGATCAGAAACATCTTGCTTCTTTAAATAAAGGAGTTATGCTTCAGTATTTTCAAAAAGTTTGGGTCAGTTAGCCTAGATTTTGAATTATTTGGAACTTTTTTCGAATTTCCTTTCCTCCCTTTTGTTATTATAAGTTAAGTTTCACTCTAAGTTGTTTTTTTTTTCCCAGATAAGGCCGAGATCTGATAAGCTGTGAGCAAGTCAAATATTATCCACATGGCCTCAAATCCTCAAATCTTCCACCTCCCTGGAGTTACAATGTTCTTTGAGATTTAAACAAAATGGACCCAACCATTCACTGCATGTTTCCACAAACCTACAGAAATTCCTTGCAGGGCTAAGGCTGGGGGACTGGGATTTCCTCTTTTTCTAATCATTTATGGTTCATGTCAGTTGCTTTTTGAAGTACATCAACTCCCTGGGGCTAGCCTTGACTACTGTTCTTACTATAAATATATAATATATATAGATATACACATATGTACCAATTTATTGATCCATATCCTTAAAATTAATGCACTTTATTATATATAAATTATAAATCAAGAACAAAGTCACCAAAAAAAAAAGGACCACTATATTTCTTAGTTCCCTCATTAATTTTTTTTTTTTAACTTGATGTTTCTAGTAAAAAACCTGAGGTTCCTGTTTTAATCAGATTCTTCCAAATTATGGACTTAATATATGGCTTACTTAAAGTTTACTAGGTTTTGGCCTTGTCTGGAAAACGAATAATAATTGGAGTGAAATCTGGTTTTATAAGGATGACAACAGAGATAAGGAAGGTCCAAAAAAATTTCAAATAATATCCAAATCATTGGTTTATAAAAAGTTACCTGAACCTCATTCTCTTCTACACGAAAAGGCTGTCCTCCTGTGTTTCCTCCTATCTAGGTGGAGTTAAGTAGTGACTCAGTAAAGTGAAGTATCGACTACTTTCCATCCTCATTTTCTAAGATCTGATTAATTAGTATTAAATAGAAATAATTTTTTAACCGAAATCGTCCTTACAGGATTCTTTTTCATTTTTTATCTTAAATCTCATATTAGTCAATAATTGTACTATTTCTCTGAACCTATAAATACATTTGTTTATAAGTAACTTTGTAGAGTTTTGCTACTTTATCAGACAGGAAACAAATGATACATACATACAGATAACCAATGAGAATTGAATGAAAGTACTCTTTACAGACGTGTGGTCAAGGGGAACCCCAGGGCCAGCAACAGTAGGGCACTGTCACTGACCTTAGTCCTGAGGGGAGGAAGCAAGGGGAGAGAGTGGTTGCTGGAACCTGGAATGAACCACAACAACCTCGGTCAGAAGTATGTGGCCAGAGCTAAACTGCTGTACTCGTTGCTCTGTATCCAGTAACCACTTAAATTGTTTCCCTGATAATACTGTATTCCAAGGAGGGTACAATGACTTTTCAAAGGTAACTTTAATGTATGAAAATCTCTAGATTGAAGCACAAAGTCTTTATTTTAATAGCCACACACGTGTTTTACGTAAGAAAATTACATTTGGAGTGACTGTTTGTCATGGGAAACATTTTATTCTAAGATATTTTTGGTTCCCATCATCACACACACCAGTGCCAGAAAGCTATTGTTTCTGTAAAAGTATCAGTTTCCAGGGTTCTTGACTTTAATACCTTTTTTATACACAGGGTCTTTATATACCCTATATTATATATTTTGGCAAAGATAATGTGTATATCAAGAAAATACATTTACTGTCTAGAATTTTGTAGAAATGCTGATACTCTGTTTTAATAATATAAAGTAAAATCTTTTGAGGAGAGAACTGTTGTTTCAGTTTCTATAAAGAAAATAAACCAGAGACAAATAAAATTCACCCAAAATGATATCACTCATCATTTTGTTAGATGGCTTTTAACTTTTAAATACTAGTCACTATTCCAACTCTAATATGAATCACCTTGTCATTTTTGAAACAGAGTTAAGCTATGGAAATCAAGAATTTCTCCTTGATTCTCCTTCAAAACAATGAAATTAAAACAAAAACCCCGTGTAAGAAAAAATTAGACAAATAATTGTCAAAGGATTCGGGTGTAAGGAAAGACTTCCTTGTGAGTTTTATTTCGTCGATTTTTAGTATTCTATTACTAAAATACAGTAGCAACTTGCCATTTAAATGTGTTTTGCTCTGTTGTCAAAATATTAAGCATCATAAAATACCTTTTAATTTATCTTTCATATCGTCTGTTTCATAAAATAACCATAATGTTCTTTCAAGTGAAGATTATGGGAAAGTAAATGTTCTTACTTTTAAAATTTTTCTTCTATTTCTGTATCATTTACCAGTCTATCAGCATCATTTTCCACTAGATCACATTCCCTTAAGTAAAATCTACTACTTAATTAATAAAAATATAAGTTTCTCAATGCTTCTTTGACCTTCTTAGTCAAAACATATTAATTTAGATTTTTAAAAATATTATTACAGTTTTAAACCAGCATTGGGTATGCACTGATAATATAATCAGGATAGCATTTGGGAGAAAGTGTCCAGAGGAACAGTTGGGAAGATGAAAATTTTGGTATTTTAGGATTAGATTGTGTGACCTACAGAAATGTGGAATGTATAGAAATATATGGAGTATATTATATACTGAGTATACAGAAAGGTAGTCTCTTCTGTCTCTAAAACTAAAATATTCCACTTCTCTCTCAGATTGTTTTTCATTTGACTTAAAAATGGAAACAACTTTCAGTAATAGTTATCCCAGCTGTAAATGTAGAGAATTTCACTCAGTTGCATTCAATGACCTTTCCTGATTTACAGTTCTGTGTTTCTTGATTTTATAAATAAAATTCATACAAGTTCTGTGGCACCATATGCCATATTTATACTTTAAAGAATATTTGAAGTCAACTGTCTTTCCCAAAATCTAAGAAGTATAGTAATTCTAATTTTAAAATCCCCGTAGATATAAACTTTCATATATCTGTGATTTTCATTTGCTTGCTTTATTTCTATTCTTTTTAATTTTCTATTTTGTTGGAAAATGAGTTTCTTTTTATGTGCTGAAAATAATTTTTAATAAAAATATTTTCCTGTGTAATAACTTGTAACTGCATTGCAGTTTGCTGCATATTATACCATTCACTCCTTTATTTAATCTTTATCACAGTCATGTGAGATGAGCAGGAAATGATTATATTCCCATTTTAAGTTTTAAAAAACTGGGCCTCAGTCCTTAGGGACATAATGTTAAAAACTGAGTTAATTACATATAAAACCAAGGACTTAGAGCTAGGTCTAGTTGGATTCTAACAGACTCATGCTTAATGAAACAGAATATGATACTTGACATATTTTTTCTTTCAGTTTAATTCAACTTAAATAAAATTACTAAATGCTTACTAGGTTAAAGTACTGTGATGAGTAAAACAGTTGTATAAGGTAGATTAAAATAAGAGATAGGAAAATACATGATGTTACAAGTTATGAGAACATTACTAACCTGTAAGAAAACAATTTTAATAGAGAGTAGTGATAGAAACCAGAGTTCAGGAATTAAGGAATAAGGGAGATGTAAGGGTGTTGAAGCATCTGGGTGAGGACTGTCCTCTGGAGAGTTTTAGGTTGGGTAAAGATGATGAAGGGACTGAGAATGCATGCACAACCGAAGGACAACATACAAATGAAGGGTGAACTGAACACATTTGCCAAAAAACATGTAAGAACAAGACAAAAGTGATTGAGAATTAACAGAGTTGAGAGCCTAAGAAAATCAGTAAAGGGGTTAGCCTGGGAAAATATTCAACTCAAGGAAATATGAAAGAAGCAAAACATTCTTTCAGTAACAATAAAAGCTCAGAATCTTCATTTTGGAAGATGCTCATTTCTTAGCAAGTGATAGAACTTTCGTTTTCCCTGCAATTTGATAATCCTGAAGTATGGAAAAGAGATTGAGGGAGAATGGGATCACGTCCTTAAAATGTGAATTTTAAAATTGCCAGAAATCAGTAATAAGAACTTTTGATGGAGTGAGTCAATACAATCTTTCCATATTTTCAAACAACAAGTGGCAGCCCATGAACAGTACACATTTATGCAAAGGGTTGCTTGATTATTAGGGCTTGGAAAGACTTGAAAAGCGTGAAATACCAAGCTGGACAAAGCTAGTTTCAAGAAGGAGGGTTACTTTACATTTACTGTGCGGTGGGAAAAGAGCTGGAAACACCTGGTTAGAATCTTTGTGCTTGTGGAAATGGCCCTTTTTAGAAAAGAGAGGTGACAGGAGCTAAACCAAGGAAGCAGGCAAACCAGTGGTGCCAGCATCAGCCAGGGGCTTAGAGCTCTTCCAGTGAGCTAACTTAATACTCCTGAGCCTGCTCTCTGCCATGCCTCCAAAGAGAGAAGGGAGAAAGTCACCATGGCCACAGCCACCAGAGGCAGCAGGGAGACAAAAGGCTCGTCTCTCACTCCTCGCTCAGTGTCAAACAGCTAACCATGGGCAGAACTAGGACTGAACCTGGCAGCCTGGCTCTAGAGTCTGTGCTCTTAATGCTGTAATTTTTGCCTTGGTGGAGATCATATGCATTTGTTTTATAAGTGCAGTATTAGTTTTTAAAAATCGTAAAGGGTGGCTTGAGAACTATTTTCATTATATTCTAGTTTTTTGCATTGTTTATATATTACTTATCTGGTTTTTTTCTCATAAATGAAGACATAAGTTCAAGTTGGCATCTTGCTTTGAACTGGTACAAGCCTGTTCGTAAACTCAAATGGTTACCAGAATGTGTGGAAATTGTGCATATCTTATTTTGATTGACTGTTTTCTTAATTTAGAAGTGAGATTCTTCAGTTTTATTTTTATGATACCAGAAATCCAGCAGATTCTCTCAACTCTGTCAGACATTCAGTTAATCACCAATGTTTAATCTACACTTTATCAAATAACCAGATCTAATGCTTAATTTAGCTGACTAAATGCTTTGATACTTTGCATCTCAGTCTTCTAATTCAGGTATTTTTAATATGTAAAATAAAAAAATAAGATACAGAGAAGATGTGCATTTATCCTTAGCCTTTTCATTATTATTTTGCTTGTTATTCTTTTTTCTTGAAATAAAAGTAAAATAAAGCAAAAAACCAACAAAAAGTTACCATAAAACATAAGAAAAGTAATCACTCTTTAAAAATATACAACTTCTTCATTAGAATAAAAATGAAAGAAGTTAATATTTTATCTGGTTAGTTTATACAGTGCTTACAAATTTACAAGATTTTGAAGAGTTCTAAAATGAATTAATTGTGCTAATTATGGGAAGCATAATGGGTCACAATGTGGAAAAAAGAAAAGATAAAGTGATGTCTGAATAATGGATGCAAATCTCTTAGATTTGGATAGACTGCAGTTGTGTTTTTTGTTTTACATACTATAACTATGACTTTTGGCACATAACTTCCTTTTTTCTTATATTTTTTGAAAGCAACCAATACCACTAAGTCACTTTTCTTTCACGTAAAATATTACATTAGAGGAATTGGATTAGTATTAATATCCTATTTCTTACACAGAAGAACAGATGTCTCAAACACTGATGCTTTTGTTACTACATTTTCAAAACCCTTTGGCTATATTTATTGATATTCTTCAAAGAAGGTTCCGTGTTATGTGTTAAGTTGATTCTTCTTATTTATAATAATATGGAATAATGAAATAGTCATCCATTTTTCCTGAATATCTTTGATATCTTGACATTACATATAAAAATGAGGACACTTTCCTTCAGATGAGATGAACAAAATCTATTCTTCAACGATTTTATTTTTTTGAAATCAATACATCGAATAAAAGTGAATACTAACCAAACAAAATATATGAAATCATGACATTGGAAATCTGATGGACTTTGCTTTTCAATTGGTTTAATGTATGTTATATTTTACTTATAGTTTGGTTGTTTAAACTTTGGAATCTATGTTTTTCATAGCTGAAGATTGAGACATGGTGGGCCAGGTTCCAAGCCTAATTCAGATAACCCTGTTTCATACAATTGCTGATTTCATTTCTAAGACTTGTTATTTAACTGTATTAGTCAGGGTTCTCCAGAGAAACAGAACCAATAATATATGTGCCATATGTGTGTGTGTGTGTGTGTGTGTGTGTGTGTATACTATTCTGTGTATAAATTTATTATAAGGTATTGGCTCATGCAGTTATGAAGGCTGAGGAATCCTATGATCTGCTTTGTGCAATCTGGAGAACCAAGAAAGCCAGTGGTGTAGCTCACAGGCTTGGGAACCCGAGAGCTGATGGTAGATACTAGTCCGAGTCTTAAAGCCTGAGAACAGGGCAAAGAGGGCAGGAGAAGGTAAATGTCTCAGCTCAACCAGCCAGGCAGTGAGAGTGGATCTTCCCTTTCTCCACCTTTTTTGTTGTATTCAGGTCCTCAACAAATTGGATGATGCCCATCCACACTGGAGAGGGCAAACAGCTTTACTCAGTCTATAGATTCAGTGGCTGCTCTCTTCCAGAAACACCCTCACAGACACATCCAGAAATAATGCCTAACCAGATATTTGGGCACCCCATTATCCAGTCAAGTTGACACATAAAAACTTTCTAGTAGACAACTGGGAAAAAATATAATCAAATACAGTTTTTTTTTTTAAAGTGTGTTGTCAACTAGTTTTGATAAATGTATACACCTATGTAACTATCATCGTAATCGAGATATATAATATTTTCATCCCTCAAAAATGTTCCCTTATACTTCTTTGTGGTTTTTTTCTTAAATTTTTTTCTTCCAGTTTTATTAAGATATATTTGACATACAGCACAGTATAAGTTCAAGGCATACAACATAATGATTTGATTTACATACATCATTGATTGTCAGTAATTTTAGTGAACGTCCATCATCTCATACAGATACAAAATTAAAGAAATAGGAAAAAACAATTTTTTTGTGATGAGAACTCAGGATTTTCTCTCTTTTAACAACTTTCATATGTAACATACAGCCATGTTAATTATATTTATCATGTATAGTACATCCCTAGCACTTATTTATCTTATAACTTGAAGTTTGTATCTTTTGAGCCTTCATAAAAGTGAATTTCTTTCCCTTTTTTGAAAAAAGAAGAAATTCCACTTTCCTTCACTTTTGCTCCTGTAAACTCCACTATAATCCAAGGTGTGGACACCTGCTGCAGCCCCAGTTTCCACTTACTTCAGAGCCTTGGAGCATAATATGGGGGATGATAGGACATGAACTTTACTTGCACTTTTCAGTTAGTGCAAATTATTTAAAATACCATGAATCAGTGTCACATTTTAGTTTGTTGATGAATAAAAGATGAATATATATTATTGCCTAAGTAGGCATAATTTTGTGTACAGAAAATTTCACCAAAAAACCTTGATTCAAAATATTTCTAAGTTTAACAGATATTAATTTTTCCTTCTTAATAACTCCGTCTTCATACAAAATATTACTTTGTTTAATTTGTATTAGTAAAGAGAGAGTTGCCTAATTTTTGGAAGACAGACATTTATCCTTTATCTTACACAAACTATCATTCATGTAACCTCACCCAATTTTGATGCAGAAGCACATATCTACATTGCTGTAAACACCTGGGGAACACTGTTAAAATAAATCAAATCTGTCCATTTGCAATGATACATCAACAGACTAGAAAAGTAATATAGAAGAGTATGATTCAAGAATGAAAAAAAAAGTTGTCAAAATTAAGTAACATTTTAAGTCTGTAATTAAAAGGAACATTAAAGAGTATGTCTTCTCCATAATAAATGAGATATTCTACCATGTGAAGCTGAGCCTCTTGCTGCCTCATAGCAGGGTGCAACAATAAGAAAATCACCCCTAGATTTTACTTGATACTATTCTAATAGACTTCTCTCTCCTGAGTATGAACAAGGAATTTAATATAGTTTATTGGTCAGCACTTGGAACATTCCTTTTCTCGGATGTCTTGCATCTTTTGCTTGTGACGCTTGTCGAATGAAGTGTTTGTGAACATCTCCTACTTTTGAATACTTACAGTGGCATGAGCTTTAAAAAAGCTTTAAATATTTGTTTTTGACATATATATTCTTCTGACCAGTTTGTTTTCCGCTTTGTCTTCCACTGACTTACTTTACCTGAGTTTCTAATTCTGTCTGACTGTAAAATGCTTTCTTATCTTTTTATTTTTTAACTTCCTCCTTGGGAACGAAAAACTGTTATCAAGATCACCAGTGATCTCCATATAACCCTACTTATTTTTATTTATTTATTTATACTTTATTCATCTATACTTTATTTTGTTTTTTTGGAGTATAATTGCTTTACAATGGTGTGTTAATTTCTGCTGTATGACAAAGTGAATCAGCTATATGTATACATATATCCCCATATCCCCTCCCTCTTGCATCTCCCTCCCACCCTCCCTATCCCACCCCTCTAGGTGGTCACAAAGCACGGAGCTGATCTCCCTGTCCTATGCGGCTGCTTCCCACTAGCTATTTTACATTTGGTAGTGTATATATGTCCATGCCACTCTCTCACTTTGTCCCAGCTTACCCTTCCCCCTCCCCGTGTCCTCAAGTCCATTTTCTTCATCTGCATCTTTATTCCTGTCCTGTCCCTAGGTTCTTCAGAACCATCTTTTTTTTTTTTTTTTAGATTTCATGTATATGTGTTAGCATATGGTATTTGTTTTTGTCTTTCTGACTTACTTCACTCTGTATGACAGACTCTAGGTCCATCCATCTCACTACAAATAACTCAATTTCGCTTCTTTTTATGTCTGAGTAATATTCCCTTGTATATATGTGCCACATCTTCTTTATCCATTCACCTGTCAATGGACACTTAGGTGGTTTCCATGTCCTGGTTATTGTAAATAGAGCTGCAATGAACATTGTGGTACATGACTTTTTGAATTATGGTTTTCTCAGGGTATGTGCCCAGCAGTGGGATTGCTGGGTCATATAGTAGTTCTATTTTTAGTTTTTTAAGGACCCTTCATACTGTTCTCCAAGGTGGCTGTATCAATTTACATTTCCACCAACAGTGCAAGAGGGTTCCCTTTTCTCCATACCCTCTCCAGCATTTATTGTTTGTAGATTTTTTGATGATGGCCATTCTGACTGGTTTGAGGTGATTCCTCATTGTAGTTTTGATTTGCATTTCTCTAATGATTAGTGATGTTGAGCATCCTTTCATGTGTTTGTTGGCAGTCTGTATATCTTCTTTGGAGAAATGTCTGTTTAGGTCTTCTGCCCATTTTTGGATTGGGTTGTTTGTTTTTTTGATATTGAACTGCATGAGCTGCTTGTAAATTTTGGAGATTAATCCTTTGTCAGTTGCTTCTTTTGCAAATATTTTCTTCCATTCTGAGGGTTGTCTTTTCATCTTGTTTATGTTTTTCTTTGCTGTGCAAAAGCTTTTAAGCATATAACCCAATTTAAAACTGTTTCAAAACTTTTGCCCTAATTAGTTGCTGAATATAATATAATGTAATATACTGTAATATCATATAATATATTGTAATATCATATGATATATTTTCTTATCTGTTTATTATCTGCCCCCCCACACCTAGAATATAAGCAGTTTTCATGGGAAAATAGCAGCTTTGCTGTGTTTATCATGTATTCCCATCTCCAAGAACACAATGCCTGGCACATGTTAGGTCTTCAGTAAATACTTATTGAGTGAACCAATCAAACAATTAATCATCATTAGGGATTATAACAAGGAGTGTGGCTGTGCTGGTACCTGTGTATTATTAAAGATTAAAAATCAAAATTTCTTTTCAACAAGTCTTTGCTATTTGGCCTAGTATTTTTCGGTGGTCTGGGAAGTGATGGTGTCCATTCTCAGAAATAGAGTGGAAAGGCAAGGAAAAGGAAGCTGTTATCTACTGGATATGAATGTCTACTACGTGGCAAGTACTGGACTGTCACTTTCATGTATATTTCCTCATTTCCTCCTAACTACAATCTTGTCAGATAGATGTTGCTATTATCTTCATTTTGCAGATGAAGAAAGAGGCAAAAAGAGAGATGAAATAGCTTGTCCAGGTTCACCCAAACATGAATTAAGCATGAGGATCCCATGCTGTTTTACAATTTCTTTAGTGCTAGATATTAAGTGCTATAAATTCACAGAAAATTAAAGGAACTGAGCTGATAAATATGTCAGTTTCCAAAGTCAAATACATGTTCATCTTAAAATACGTGTGTTGTTTTTATTGTCAAAGGATATCAAAATGTCTCTAAAGTAAATAAAACAACAGAAAGCGATTTTATTGTTTTCTTTTCCATGTATACTCACAAGAGGCTTATAACCATTACTCATAGGACTGTATGAGTAGCTGTAGAGTAGCTGTCTGCCTTGGGGAGCCAGGTAAAATGCAGGATGCATCACAATAGTGCACATTTTGTGCCTTGAATCACTTTGAAAAGTGTCTCAGAAAACCTGAAGAGTCAGTCCTCTTCTATCTCCACAAGAATTTTATATGTATTTATGAAAATGATTCTGTACCCTAGTAAATCTTTTTCGGTGTGGACTAATTTGTATCTCTTCATAGTCATACCCTGCACGATCTGTATATAATGCATCAAACTTAGAGGTGTGACCTTAAATTTAACTCTTTTAAAAAAAACCAGGAGGTCAATAAAATTTAAACTGCATAACAACTATGTATACAAAAAAAAAAAAATGCAGGATGTCCTGCTAAATTTGAATTTCAGATGACACACAAATAGTATTTTATCCTAAGTGTGTCTCCAGTATTGTATGGGAGATACTTATTCTTAAAAAAAGTATTTATAGTTTATTTGAAATTCAAAGTTAGTTGTGCCTCTGCGTTATTTGCTAAATCTGGCAAAACTGCATGTGGCCAAGTGCTCCCTAACCCTCCCCATACTTGTCCCATCGCTCTGCCAGATGGGTTTTGTTGAAGAAGTAAGGACAGAGAAAAGAAGGGAAACTGAAAAATCTTTCAAATGATAAAAGCCAAACGACTGCTCCTGTGGTTTTTCAGAGTGAGGGGCTGGAACTACTGTAGAACACGGTTCAGGATACGCTATAGTTACCTCCAGACCCTTCTGAGCCCCACCCTCTGTCTTTTATGCCTTCTCTCTGATGGTCAGAGGTTGAACAACTGTGGACAGATTCCTTACATTCTCTAGCCTCAGTTTCCCCATCTGAGAAGCATAGTATTCTTAAGTGTTAGAAAGAAAACAGGTGATGTGATGTGACTGACTTTTGTAGATATGGTGGTTGGTCAAGACCTCCCTGAGGCTTTCTAACAGAAACTGGAATGATTAGATGAAAACAGTCTATTGAGAGGGAGGGAGGGAGGGAGGGAGATGTGGGGAGAGAGAGAGGAAGAGAATGTTTGTATCTGCAACTACAGATAAGGTAGAGAAGATAGGGCCAGATGGCACAGCACATACAGAACGTTTAATGGGGACAGAGGATTCCATACTGACCTGTTTTTCGTTTGGTTTTTTAAATTTCAGCATTTGCTGAGGTAGAATTGACAAAATTGGTAGATATTTAAAATGTACATCGTGTTAATTTCATATATGTACACATTGTGAAAGGATTAATTAATACATCCATCACCTCATATATTTATCTTTTAATGTGTGTGAGAACATTTAAGTGCTACGCTCTTAGCAAATTTCAATTATAAAATACAGTGTTTTTTGTCTTAATGATCAGGGAAGGCTTTGGGGAGAAGGTAAAGTTAGCAAAGCCCCTTCCAGAACAAAGGAGATGAAGTAGAATGCGTTCCTTGCAGTGCCTTCATACAAGCAAAAGTCTGATGTGAAAGTACAAGGGATTCACCTTGAAGAAACTAACACCGTGGATACAAGTTGAGGGTGTGCATAGGAATTGGATGAGGTTACAATAAAATTATGCTCTTGGTTCTTAACTGTAGAAGGCCTGGACAACAAACTATGGAGTTTAAATTTTATCTGTTAGATACCAAAGAAAATTAGGAACGGGTAACTGGCATGACCAAACACAGCAGGACCCAAGTACTAAATGGGACTTTTTATAGTAATAGTAGCCTAAATTACAGTGATTGCAGTGAGATAGAAGGGCATATGTGAGAATATTTTGACAGAAAAATCAGTAGGACTATCCTCAGAATTTGGTAAGGCAAAAAAAAAGATCAAACATAACTTGAAAGTTTTGAGTCTAGATATCTGGGAAAACAGCACACTCTTAATTGAAATAGAGAAGTCAGAAACAGGTTAGGTTGGAGAATCATGAGATCAGGTTTCACCATTTGAAACAAGACATTCAATGAAGTGTATCAACAAGAAGTTAAATATATGGACTGAGAAAGCATGAGAGAGGTATAAGGTGAAAATAAAAGCTGGTAGCTGATGTCTTTTTCCTACCATTTTAATTTGTGTTAATGAGTTGTGCAACACCAATTAAATAAATCAACTCATTCTGAAAAGAGCTACTGTGTAAAAAAAAAGACAGTAAAACATTAGCTGACTGAAGTCTGAGCTAATGTGCACAACAGTAATACAACTGAATGACTGCTTCGTTTGGTGTCTTTCCATCCAGATGTTGCCTACTGTGCTTGGCTTGGCATATATAATAGGCAAGGTCACAGGGCCCAAAATAAATGAAATCCATGATCTAATTTCACCAGTGGTTTCATTTCTGTTCATAAGTATCAATACATATTATTTACATGTTTACAGAAATGGCAAAGAAGGCAAGCCCACTAAAGCAGCTATATTGATTTGGATAGTAAAGGAATTTTTTGTAAAAGCCATTTTAACTCCCTTTGCCTCAGTTTGCACTCCCTAAAATGGGGATAATTATATTACCTGTTGCAGTCATCGAGTTGTCACTGTAAATAACCCGCCAGATCATAATATAGTTGGAGTTCATTTTTCAAGGTTTAACTGACACTAACTTCATTCTATCATATGCTCTTTCTCTGTGTGCTTCTAATCTAACCTAATTTTTATAGTTGTTAAATATGGCCATCATAGTTTTGTATTTTTTAATTAGAAGCCGATCTTCTCCTCAAGTAAATAAGGACAATGAGAAAAGTAGAAATCCAAAGAAGCTTCCTTGAACAAATTCATAAACATATTATGTTTACAAGAAGAAAATGAGTATAGTAATAAAATGTCTCTGAATAAGTAGCCTGTGATCATTTAGAAATTAATAAAATATTATGATTTAAAAAGAAATATTCTTTATATTTATCATATCACATGTGTGTCTATTAAAAGACTTAAAGTGAATATGGACTCAACACAAAATTGCATTAATGAAAATATTCACAGAGTATGGGAGAACTTATTATCTTGAATTTGCTCTTTCAGTGCTGGAAATACCTATTTGTGTTTCACTGGGACTCTGGTGTTTTTTTTCTTCTCAACCAATTGTTTTGTTATTTTGCCTTAGTAAAATTCACTACATTTTTTTCTATGACTATCTTATTATTCTGTACCCCAAACACTTTTTTAGATAAGAAAAAAAAGGTACTTTCTCTAATATAATGGTTATTAAACATTCCAAAATGTTCTATCTGAAAAATGGAGTATTTAGCTACATTAATATTACCAAACTGTTGAAACCAATTTCTATGTATTCTTTATTCCGAGATATTTAGCTCTTAGGATGGTTGGTTAGTGACTGAATCTGACTGGCTGCTTGGATTCATTCCTCATTGGGAAGTGAAATAAACTGATACCATTGTAATGATATTAATTTTAAACATCCCCTTGTGTGCTCCTAGTGAGTGTAGCAGGGCAATTTAAAAGTTCAATTTTAGAAACAGACCTATTAGTCTTGTATCTGCCATATAAACAGCTGGGATCACCTATTTGGCATGCTTCTAACCTAAACCTCAACAGTTCATATGTGATTAAATGAGGTAAATTTGAACAATAGTTGGGGCAGAGTAAATGATCATTATATGGCAGATATTCCTTGAAGAGAAGCCATTTATCACTGGCCATTGCTTTTTTACTATACAGATAGATGCTTTCATTTGCTAACTTTCTTTGTTTTTTAAAATAATTTTTTTGTTACTGTTTCAGAGACATAACACAAGCACAAAATCAGTCCTGATTTTTATCATCTATTTTATTTTTGGAGACTATTAGTTAAGAAGCCTCTACTCATATTTATCCATTTGTTTAAAACAATGACTTCTCACTTCAGTTTTCTGTTTCTTACATAAGCCCTGGAAAATTCTCACAATTGTATTGCCATGTTACCATTTTAGATTAATAAAATTTTATTGTTTTTAGATTAAGGATAGCCCTTAGGTCTGATTCACAAACACCTGTGTTACATCAATAAATATAAAGTTTTATAAGTCCGTGTAGGTAAGTATAATCAAACACAAAACATACACAATACAGATATTTATTATAGTATATTTTTCTTTAGTGTGTGCTTTAAGATAATCAAAGAAAAATAATTTACTTTTCAACAGGGTTTCTTGGCAGTAAGCCAGGACCTGAGGTTTTTTGTGATTATAATATCTTTTAGTGTGAAATAAAATATGTCAAAAAAATTTGAAGCACCCACAAATTCCACCTGAACTACTTGAGTTAGAAGTTTGCCTCTCACAAACTAGTCTTGGGAAAATTCTCAGTCTCAGGAAATAGCTATTGTCTGTCATGTTCCCACTAACTTTATACCCTCTCCATTGATAACAATATGTTGCAGTAACCAAATGTATGCATTCATAAGTCTCTCCATGTCATTTGGATAGGTCATAGGTTGAGAATCACTGATACTGCTTGTTGCTCAGGATTCTCAACTTTAACCATGTTAAACATTCTAATACTAGAAGCATATTATTTCATATATATAAAGGCTGTCCTAGAGGTATATTTATGATTAGGAAATACTGACTTTAAGGGAGCCTAAAGAGATGTGGACTGTAAAGGTTTTAGAGACGTTTCAGTGTGATAAAGGAACTGCCTTTAGAGAACTCTTTTACTGTCCTTGGAGCCTAGTGGAGGAGAATGGGCTTTGGAGAAGGTGAGCCTGGGTTAAAATTCTAGCTCTGCACTTAATAGCTGTATGATCCTGTGTACATTTCTAAGTCCCTCAGCCTTTTCATTTATAAAATGAGAAAAACATTATATATGTCATGAGATTATTGTAAAGATTAAAAGAAATAATGTATGTCAAGTACTTCATACAGTGCCCGGTTTTTGTTAATTATTAATTGTAATAACTATAACTATTTAAAAACTATTCCTACAGAATATGTTAATTAGCTACATTCTCCTAAATAGTTTTAAGCAAATAATTTACTCATATTGGGTATCTAGCACTCTTACTTTTATCTGTTTCTCTGTTAGTGGAGAACAAAAATAAAAGACAATGCCACTGAATATTCACTATTCTGTGCCTAGAAAATGAGTGCCTGAGCCTGACCAGATACCTCATAAATATTTGTGGAATTAGTGAAAAAATGAATATCAGTTGAATGATCTAAGACTAGATGAGTTTAGGGAAGTGGTTGATATGGAGAATTTTGATTTATTTCTTCTCCATGTGTTATGGGTTATTTTGCATTATTCCACTAAGTTCATAATTTATGATTTTGTTTTGTTTAAATAATAATAAATTTCTTTATATGTTGCATCAGAGAATGGCAAAGGGACCACATATCTCCATTTGTTGTGTTCTGAGTGTGTCCTTTATTTTCATATAGTAAATTAACTAAGAGAAAGGAAAGGTTTCCCAGTCTTTGTCTTTGGAAAGTATAGTAATGAGAATGGATAATAGTGTTTGTATAGGAAGATGGAGATGTTTCCTTATATACGTAGGACTGCTTGGGTCCAGCATACTGTACGTTGAAAGGTGTCTTTCTTTCATTCAGTCTCTCTTGCTCACTCTCACATTCTCACCCTCTTTCTCTCTCTGTCCTTGGCACTGCATTTGTAATCTGATATGAGTGAAGATGACAAGTGGTTTTCAGATGTACCTAAGTATAAATTCTAAGTGTCACCTATTTATATATCTTAATTATTTCCTCTTTAAAATGCCAAAAATGCCCACCCAGTTTTTGTGAGCATTTAAAAATGATATGTGCAAAGTACCTTGGACATAGTAGGTTATCATTAAATATTACTTTATTTTCCTTTACTTTAAATAAATGTTACCTGATAATACTAACATTTTAGGCTTTACAGACAAACATCAAGGTCTCTACACTTATGTGAAAGGTAAGCGAATACACCACATAAAAAGAGAACTTTCTAATAAAATTAACTTTTTATGTTACCAAGCCAGACTTGGGTCCTCTTGTCCTCCCACAGTAAAGCCAATCTAATGACCCCCGGTTGTGGTGAAGGAAAGAGCCTTTTGTGAGGCTCTCACCTCTATTGTGAGGCGCTGTGCAAGGAGTCTGGGGCAGCTAGTGCTCAAAAAGCCCTAACTCTCTGATGGGTGTCAGGAAAGCATTTTTAAAGGCCAGATGAGGGAGGGGAGACTCAGGGTATAGGATCAACTTGTGCACAATTCTCTGGTTGGCTGATGGTGAGGTAACCAGGTGGTGTTACAGGGGTTAACATTATTAATCCTTGAGCTCCAGGAGGCCTGGGGCTAAGTGCTCATGGTCATCAAGTAGTTAAAGTCTTCCATTTGGTGAGGGTTTTAGCATCTGTAAAACAGCTCAGGAAATGTGCATCAGATGCTGTTATCTGAATACTTCAGAGAGGAGCTAAAGCAGAGGCTATGGGGGAGGGGTCTGTCTCAGGAAGGCCCAATAGGGTCCTGCTTAGTTACATTTAGACTTAATATTACTTTGAATGTATTAGTCTAAACAAAAAAAGAAATTATTCATCAAGGAATCTTGAACAGAAGCAGAATAACTAGCATATATTTTCAACAGTTAACATCCTACTCAAGTTAATCAATACGTGTATATTACCAGACTTACGATAATAAGACAATTCATTCATGTGTTTGTTCTGTCAACAAATAGTTATTGAGAACCTACCATGTGCCAGGCATTGTGTTGAAAGTGCTTAGGAAATATGAGTGAACAAAACAGACCTGCACTGAAGAAAGTTATATTCCAGAGAATTCTAGGTTCTTTTGAAACATAGGAGCATATTAATTCCAGAACGGGTTTTTTTTTTTGGCTTCACCTTTGAGGTGCAGGGCATCAGAATTTTACTCTGTAAAGTTGTAAAAATCACCTAGCTTGATATATGTAGAATTTGGAATGTCTTAACATTTTCTATTAATTCAGGCCCTTTTATTTTTACTTCCTGAGATGATTTTGTATACATCAGAAAGGAGAATTTTTCTCCTTCTCTAAGAGTGTAGAGGTTGGGAACCTTACTAGCCCTGAAGGGTAAGGATTTGTCACCCTATTTCACTGGTGATCACATGACCCGTATCATTTTTACTTCAGAATTTGATTAGTTTCCCATGCCAGCCCTCACATCCCAATACATATCATTTATTTAATTCAACATTAAAAATAAAAACAAAAGCAGAAGGGACTAGTAAAGGTCAATGCCACTCTTATTGTCCTATTCTTCCCTCTGGTTGCCCAGGGGAATTTGATTTGCCTACTTCATGAAGGTACATTCCTGCTACTGCTTCAGCTATTAACTTCTCAAGCAGTTTATTTCTACGAAGCAGAAGCAGTCTGGAAGAACTTTACTCAAAGTTGGTTTCTCTATTGTGCGTATTAGAATGTCAGTAACTTATTACAGGATCTTATTGGATGGTCTTTGTCCTGCTTTATCACTTTCCCGGCAGAGGTGCAGGTAATAAAAATCTCTATGACTAGGACCTTGGATTTGGATAGTTCAATTAGTTGTGCAGGAAGTCTATCAAAAATGTGACTCCACATTCCTCAACTCCAGCGTTTTCATTATTAGAGTGAAACGTTAGTGACAAACGAGGTATGATCGTCTAGACACCTCATCAGCCTGCTGGCTTGCTGCTTGAAGTAAAGGGCCAGTTCTAAAAACGCCAGGGCTTTGATGGGGTTCTAAGCGTGTGATTCAAAACCAAAGCCCATGAAAAACTGGGAACATCATACATTTGGAAACAGTAAAAAACTTTCATAGTTCTCTGAAATTCCGCAGCCAGAATCAAAGCTGAATATGAGTTTCAGTATGTTGATAGTAAGGTTTAAGATATGAGTTTTCTTATTAGCTATAGTTGTAAATACAAGGATTATTTTAAGAAATGATTGGCAACAGTTTAGGAGTAATGATAGTAAGAGAACTTATCTTAATGAATTTTATTAAAATTTTATATTTAAAGCAGTGATAAACAAATACTAATATTTACTATTTTAATAAATTTCATGTGTATGGATAGACATCATCAAAGAAAGTTTGTGCTAAAGTATGTGTGATTCATATATTTACACGAGTGGTTCTCCATGGGAATTATACTGCCCTCTAGGGGCATTTTGGTAATCTGTGGGGTAACTTTTTTTTTTTTTTTGGTACGCGGGCCTCTCTCTGTTGTGGCCTCTCCCGTCGTGCAGCACAGCCTCTGGACGCGCAGGCTCAGCGGCCATGACCCGCGGGCCCAGCCGCTCCGCGGCACGTGGGATCTTCCCGGACCGGGGCACGAACCCGTGTTCCCTCCATCGGCAGGTGGACTCTCAATCACTGTGCCACCAGGGAAGCCGTGGGGTAACTTGATTACCAGGATGTGGAGGGTGCTAAGAGCATGTAGTGGGCAGAGATACATGACCTACAAAATAAAAAATTCTTCTGCCTACAGACTACATTCTCCTGCTTCAATGCCCACTCATGCAGCAGGAAAATGTGTTTGATTATCTGAGCCTAGACCCTAATTGTATTTTACATGTAAACCCAAAGTGTGTTTTGTATAGTTAAAATACAGACTGACTTTTCTTTAGTTACAACTATTTTCTAAAGTTAGAGAAAACGGTGCTTTATTATGTTTGAAAGTTTACCAACAGCTGTTTTCCATTTTGTAAGATCACATTTCTAACGGCAATGCCAGTCATGGTTTTTAGTCACCAGTTCAACATATTGTATCTTTCTTTCTTTGGAGCTATTGCATTCATGGAGATTGTTTGTGTATTTACAAACATATGACTGCTTCATTATGGAATACACAGAATTGAAAATTTAAATACTTATTTTTAAGTTAATTTTTCTTAATTCTCCTATATATATGAGATAGGAACTCACATTGAAGTCTTGCAATCAGCTACATTGCATTGTCTATACATTGCATTTCAGTTAATAAAAGGAACAATAAAAAGTATGTTGTGAAAAGGATCTGAGTTCACTAGAATTGAGAATTATTGATTTATGTATATGGAACATCTGGCTGGTTGTCCATACAGCCAAATACAAATGCTGGAAGTATCAAAATTGTTGGTAGTTTCTTTGGTGGAAATATGTGGATTTAAAAGAAATTTCTTGGCAAATTCAAACTTATAAATGGGTAGCAAAATTTTGAGATGAAGGCCTGAAAGTAATCCTGAAGTCAGCATAATTAATTCTCTTTAAGAAATTCAACTGTAATATATATATTAAATGCCTCATTATGCAAGACACCTTGCTAAATGCTGGGGAGACAAAGACAAATATGAAATAAATTACTCCTCCAGGGAGTATATATTCTATTGGGAGGGACAGACAGATATCTAAAGAATATTAATGCAATATAAATACTAATAGAGTTATTTTTACCGTTCTATAAAAGACTGAAGGAGGGAACTGAGAGAGAACCTGGTGGGAGACATACTTTGAAAACTGTGTAGGGGCTCATGTTGTGGAAAGCCTTAAATATTGTACTAAAATAATGTCATAAGAACAGAGAGATGAAAATAAAATGCTATTTAGAACAAGCAAATAACATCAAGAAAACTTATCTCAGCTGTTTCTGTCTTTGAAGGTATCTGATCCTGTTGTAAAAGAACACACTTGTTGGTCACTGTTGAGTTTCTTGGAAGAATAAGATGATGAGCTCAGTGAGAAAAAGATAAATCAAAACTCCTCTCCATAGTTAAAATTTTTTTTGAAATTCCAAGGAGATCACAAGAAAGAAAATATAGGGGGATAAGAACAAATGGAGGAAAATAGGTAGATATGATGTTGGTTATGCAGTGGTGGAAGAGAGAAGACCACAGGAAGTAAATAGACAAAATTTAAGAGATCACAGAATTGGAAAGAAAGGTACCCATGACTATGTAATTCTATAGGAGTCTACAGAAGTTCGGGTAAACACCGTACTTCCCACAGTTTTTGTAAAGAGAATGGAGGCAATTTTATTTAAATTCTAAAGAAAATAATAATTGCCAGTGTAAAGAATTTAGAATATCCAACAAATCAATATAATGATGTTATTGCAGGCTCTAAAAGACTACTTTTTCTTTTAATAAATTTATTTTTATTTATTTATTTATTTATTTTTGGCTGTGTTGAGTCTTCATTGCTGAGCACACGCTTTCTCTAGTTGTGGTCAGCCGGGGCTACTCTTCATTGTGGTGCGTGGGCTTCTCATTGTGGTGGCTTCTCTTATCGCGGAACATGGGCTCTAGGCGTGCAGGCTTCAGTAGTTGTGGCATGTGGGCTCAGTAGTTGTGGCTTGTGGGCTGTAGAGCGCAGGTTCAGTAGTTGTGGCACATGGGCTTAGTGGCTCCGTGGCATGTGGGATCTTCCTGGACCAGGGCTCGAACCCTGCATTGGCAGGTGGATTCTTAACCACTGTGCCACCAGGGAAGTCCCTAAAAGAGTACTTTTTTTGCATACCTCTGAAAGATTCAGTTTTCCTTTCTCAATCAATCATGGACGAATGCTTTTTTTAAATAAAAAATCATGTGCCTCAATGTCACAGCAATGCAGATATTTCCATGTTTATCTCCTGGTGGGATAGTATTGTCCTGTTTGTAAACCACTACTGGTTCAGAGGCTATCCTTTGAGTAGCAGTGCTCTGGAATTGAGCAGCACGGGTCTGTATTTTAGCTCTCACATATTATTATGAACTTGTGAAAGACAATCTCTCCCACTTAGTTTTCTAATCTGCAGTAAAAATTGTATCTATCTTGTACTTTTTGGGTAAGAGACATGAGAGAAACTATCACAACATTGGTTCTCCATTTTTTCTTAAATAATAGAATTCCTGATTTTTGGTTGGATACCTGGAATAAAGTCTACTTTTCTCAGACTTCTGTTGCCAAATAACTTGGTTCTGGACAATGTCTTTTAAGAGGAAATGTTTTGTGCAACATCTAGATTGTAACTTCCAATGTTACTTCCTGTACAGATGGAATGAAGATGTGCTATCTGGTGCTTCTTGGGCCATGAGCTAGAACTCATACTGAAGTTGGTTGATCACCAAACTTGAGTCCTTTATGCCATGGATCATTATACTAGCCCTGGAGTGTCTCCCTTCAGGCCCCTTCTAAGACAGAGAGAAGTAAAATTCCATCTTATTTATTTTAGATTTTCTGTCACATACAAAACAACCAAACCCAACTGATCGATGGATACATGAGAAAAGACATGTAAAGCAGTGCTTGATACATAGAAAGCACTCAGTAAATAATAATGTCAATTATTGAGTAAGTATAGGGAAAAAGTTCTTAATTTATTCAGTAAGTATTTAATAACAATCTTTTGTGTGCCATTGTGTTTTGTAACGGTGACACAAAGATGATTAAGTTAAATTATTTGCACATAAGAAGTTCTTGTCTTGAAGTTACAGTGTGATGCTGAATCATTAACAGTTTGTTAATATTTTTCAAATGATTTTCAAAGTGGAGAGTTTGACATATACCACATTAGCATTACCTAATTAAGAGGAAAATTAGGTAAGTTTAAATATTCTCCTTAATAAAAGTTGCTGTTATGAGGTTTTAGGAGAATACTAATGATGAAGAGTTAACTCTGTAGGACTAGTTATCATTATTTGTGATTTCTAACATGTATTCTGTAATTTGCATTTTGCCTGGAGATTCCAAAAATCAAATACTCAGAGGTAATCCCACTATTAAAGTTTACGACTATACTTCGGTATAATACTTATCATTTATACTTTGTACTATCTGTAAATACAAAGTTATTTGGGGGAATTGCCTAGATAAAGGCATTCCATCCTTAAAACTTGTAAATGAAGAATATATTCAGGATTTTTAGAGAAATATTAATGGAAATTCATTCTTAATTGGTTATTAAAGTAAGCTGGCTAAGCAGACTTACCCAGTTAGACTGGTATTTTTTACTTGGGTTCTCTGCTCAGAATCCCATAAGGCTGAAATCAAGATGTTGTCTGGCTGTGTCCTGATCGGTTGGCTTGACTAAGTAAAGATATACTTACAAACTCCTTCAGCATGTTGACAGAATCTGTTCCTTTGCAATGGAAGGTCTCACCGTTTACAGGCCACTTTCACGTCCTTGCTCTGAAGCCCCATCAATTTCAGCAGTGGAGAAACTCCCTCTTAATCAGATTCCTCTCAGTCTTCAAATGTCTGAATTCTTCTACTACCAGCCAGAGAAAACTCTGCTTTTAAAGAGTTCGTATGATTAGGTTAGGTCAACCCAGATAACCTCCTTGAGTTAAATTCAAGTGATTAGTCATTTTAATCACATCTGCAGAATCTCTTTTTCCATATAATGTAACATAGTTACAGGAGTAACAACAGAGGACAGGGGTCATGGGTGCCATCTTATAATTCAGCCTGTAAATTAATCTTATCAAAGTGAAAATCAGTTCATAAAGTATACAAAAGTAAGAGGCCTTCTGAGTTGTTTATATTTTTAAAAGCCCTTCTTTTGAACGTGGTAAAAATCATATTGGCTATTCTTATTGCTACCTGGCATGCGTATTTTATGTTTATAGAAGGTTATTTTTTAAGGTCATCTTTGAAGGTATTTCTTTCATTTAGTTTTGTTCTATATTATCATTTGTTTAACATATTATTAGTTATTTATCATTTAATGAACAATTAAAAAGCTTAGTTTTATTTTTCCAATAAATTATTAAAGTGGCCTGCTGTGTTGACATTATTATTTCTAAGAATTTGCATTAATACCACATTAGCAATTTTACTAGTTGATGCCATGTTAACATTCCAATTTGATACTTATTATCCTTTATATAAACAGCTATAGTTTTATAATCATAGCCAAATCCACTATATAAGCATCCCCCCATATCCATATATGGTTTATAGAATATTACATCTTGAAATATATTTGAGATTTTACCTTAGGAAAGATGTTTGGGTATCATAAAATAAATCTTTTAGATAATGCTTCACTCTGTTTACTAATACTGCCATAGTTTACATTATTTTCTTTACTGTTAATATCTTAAATAAAATACATAAATATATCATAATAATGGGCTGACATTATATAATAATTACTATATATGTGTTTGTTGTAAGTTCCTTTAGGCAATGTGCATAAATATTATATTATTTAGATTCACATGAATAACCGTATATTACTCCACTTGAATATTAAAAATAAATTTTAAATGTTTGAGATCCAGCTTCTGTGTGGGATCACTCAGAGATAGAAGTATGCTGAAAATCAAACCCAGAGTTGTTATTGATTATATTTTGATTTGCCCTTGACTTTACTTTTTTTGAAAAATTTTGGATAGGTTTTTTTTACATCTTTTTTTCTTTTCATTATGTAAAACAGTATGAGTCCAATGTTCTAACTTACAAGGGGATGGTAAATATTTCACTATTTATCAAGAATTCTGTCTCTGAGTGGGCTGTAACCAAAAAATGTATATATATTTAGATGCATGGAAACATTTTTTTAGGGTTAACTTACTAGAAATTGGTTCTTGGCTAGCCTACAAAACCACCAATAAATTGAATTTGTAGCTGTAATAAAACAGTTAACTTTTCTGTTTCTGTTCATCTAAATAGTAGATATTGAGAAAGAAATGCGTTTTTGTGGAAACTGGTACAAAATGAAATCTTCTAATGGTTTTCTATTTGAGATGTTTTCTGTCATTAGACATCTCAGCAGAATCAAATGAATCCTTTATAAAATCTTCAACCATTTATTCCCTATCAAAGTGGCAAACACATGTAAATGACATAGTCATTATCATGGGTGAGTAGGTCATAACTCTGCATTTTCACATTAGTTGATTGAGTCACATTTGAATTCACTAAATGAATGCAACACATTTCCTTTCACTAGTCAAAAATCCAATAATGTTTTTTAAGATTGTTCCATGAAAATTAGATTCCTCAATTACTTTCTTCTACCTTACACTTTGCCCTTATACAAAGACATTTATTCTTTTAGCCAATTTACTCACTGAAAAGGACAAGACAGAAGAAGTTTTGAGTTTTGACATGCCCATGATATTATTAGCAGAAATACTGTGCATTAATGCAAAGTTGCCTGGCCCTATAGTGGCCATGTGCCCTGCCTTCAAAGGCTTTGAGATGTTGTAATTATGAAATAAGACATTGAGTGGTAAATTTGTATTGCATATTATAGAGGAATATTGAATGCTTTGATGATATGACCTTCTCTTCACCCTCCTTCTCTTTTTGTTCACTGAATGATCATTTTCTTGGTCATTTATTTCCACAATCTGTTATAAATGAAAGCTTGTTCAGCTCTTTGTGTTTTATTTGGTGTTTCAAACAGCACTAGCACCAGTCTATGTTATCTGACTTTACAGGATTATATAGGAAGCCACTTCAGTGGTTTGCTCTCATGAGTAAACCCCACTATACATATTGGGTCAGTTCATCCATTATTGCCTCAGAGAAAACAGTTTGTGTTGTTCATATTTATTGACTTAAAAGTTTAAAATTATTCTGAGAATCTTGGATATTTTTCATACAGGAAGCTCACAGTTTTGCATCTTATTGTGTCTTGTTATTTTCAATTCTGACTTGGTATAGTAATACCAGCATAGCAATCAGTACCTCCAGAGAAAAAGTGAAAGTGAAGAGATGGGACGAATCCTAAGTGTCCACTACTTTTGTGGTAATTGGCATCATGACTTGGCCCTTAAAACTCCTCACAGGATGCTCTTCTGTTGTGGCTTGGGCACCCGACACAATATCTGGAACACAGTGGACAAGTAATAAGCAGTTGTTGAATGCATGAAACATGAAAGGGGAGAGGGTAAAGGGAAGGAAAGATAGAATATCTATCTTCCTTCTTTAAGGATATTTGAAAGTGCCCTGAGAAAGCCTCACATTCTTATCTTAAAGCAGCATATATGCAAAACTGGGAGGAAAGCAGTCAGCTTCTTCCTGTACCCTAAGGCCACTTGTATTTCAAAGGCAAGATGAAGGCTTTCTAGCCAGAAATTCCTGATAATAGAGCAAAGAAATGTTAAATAATAATGACAGAAAATAGGTATCTTAACATTTTATAGGTAGGTAATAGAGCAGAACAGAGGCTGGCGTGTGCCTCTCAAAGTGAGAAAAGTGGTGAGGGATGACATATAAAGCATATTTAATCCACTAACACATTTAATTGAAAGCACCATATGGACTTTAATGATTTGTTAGACTTTCTTCAATTAATGAATTTTAAAGGAAACATAGAGTGCGTCTATATGTAAAATAAACGAAGCACAAATTTTTGGGGTAACGTAATAAACACATTTTGGATCATACGTGTTCATTTAGGCTTGGATGCAACTGTATTAAATTAATATACAATTGTCATTAAAGCAATATATATTAGATTGATCAATTGAACTATAAGAAAATTCTGTTTTATTAAGTAACAGCTAATTAAAGCAAGTTAATCTGTAAAATCTCGCAGTTCATTCCTTCACATATTTCCATGAACTGCCGCCATGTTCCAGACATTACAATTGCTTTCAAGAAAATCAGGACATCCCAAATTATTTATGTGACAAATGATATAAACAGTTTATAAAACATAAAATACAATTAATGATTACATTTTAAAATCAGTAGGTTAAAAATGTATATTAATATAATACTCTTCAAATTGTAACTGATAACTATTATTAATGTTGTTATTAGTTCTTAGTTGAACATTCACAGTAATGAAAATACAAGAATAGAAAGAATATAAAAGTTCATGCTGTATTTTCGAAATGTAAATATTTTTGTGAGTTATTAATGATTAAAGATAATGATTTTTTACCACTCTATTAAAAAAAATAATAAGTCATATGACTCCTAGCTCTGCACGTGTACTTTTTGGAGGTTGATTCTGTAGTATATTTACAATCAGTGCCATAACTGTAGATAATGAAGAAGACCCTAATAACTGACCCCAACATGACTTTTAGTTTTTAAAAGTTAAAAGAAAAAGTTTTAAAAGTTTAGGGGGCACCCATAATGTTGTAATTAGTTCAGGAACGTGGATTTTATTTAGTCAGGTTAATATACAAGTATTAAGTTGGAATTTAAAATGTTATGTTAAAATATGCTGATTTGAAGTGCTTTTACTTTAAGAAAATTTTCAGTAAATCATTTTTTTGTAGCTTGTACCAGCCACATTTTGAAATGTTGGTGATGAACAGCTAAAATTTGTGCATGTGCCAAACTGTGTTTGGTATTGCATATGTTATAAGAGAGGCCCATGATGTATGAGCATTTGAACAAGAATAATGAAAAACAAAAAGTCCCCATGAAAAGTAGTGTTTCTTTTTGAACCATTCACTTAAACATCTACCTTGTGCCTACATCTCAGAAACTTGACAGAAACGTGTCTCTTTTCATGAAACTTAAAATCACCGTTCCTATCTTTCATATCTGTACTGAGGCATTCAATAGCTACTTCTGTATCTTAAAAAGAAACATTAGCCTTTCAGAATTGCTGTTTCTTGTAGAATTACAGTCTATTATAATAACATTGTTCACATAATGAAGAGTGCTCAGGCCACTTTCCATGGTGCTGCTAATGTAAGAAATATGGGAGATGGTCCAAAGTCCTCTACAAACTGCTTGTTTGATTTAGTACCAGTCCCTTAAAAATATCACTATGGCCTATGTACCAGACTTTAAAATCAAGGTAGACAACTTCTCCTTTTATTACTTCATGTTTGTAATCTCAGTTAAATAAGCAGATTCAAAATCACTATTAAAACTGCAATTATGAATATTCATATAAATTGTTTTCTGTATTAAATATCTGTCGAGTCTCTTTTTTTTCCTACCGTGAATTAGATGTATTCTTCATCCCAAACTAGGATCACTCCATTTCAGTGATATAGCAAACATCTTTAAAAGTGTATGAGAGTGTTTTTCACTTAAAATTAATTTGACACTCTAATGATGCATAGAGCTATAATACGTTCTTTTTGAAGAAAGGTTACAAAACATTGTAAAACATAAAATATTATTCAGGGATGTTTTAAAAAGGCAGTGCATTCTGTTGACAAAATAAGGTAAATGGTCATAGAGTAAATGTGTTAAGCGGAGTCTGGTCTAAGACAAAATATTTCCATGCTACAAATCTCCTCTTATACCACTCTCTTTGCATCCCTCACCTTCCACTTCCCACTCTCTACCATAGTTACATGCCCCACTTTTACAATTCTAGAGGTCCAGAATGTTCCTGGGTTGGCATATCGCCGCTCTACCTTGTTTACCTCACTCCGATTCTAGGACTGAATGACATTTTAACACCCCACTAAAAAAAATGTAGCTGTTGGACACCACAATCAGAATCTATGCTCCTTAAATGCAAAGGGTTTCCTGAGGGACAGAATTTCTAACCTCCATTCCATGTGTAAAATTGTACGGCTATTGTACTATTTCTATGTCATTACTGCCTTTGTTGTAGAAGTGTATCATAATGATTAAGAGCACAAATATGGGAGCTACCTCTACGGTTTTTAACTGAATGACTTCGGATAAGTTACTTAATCTTTTGTGCCTCAATTTCCTTGTCTGTAAAATGGGGTTAATAATGATTCTGACATCAAGGAGTGTTGTGAAGATTACATAAAATAATGAACATAAAGTGCTTAGAATAGTTAAAATAGTAAGTGCTATATAAATATTAGCTCCCATTATTAATAAATTCATGATTCTAAAATGGAAATTTTAAATAAGTGATAGTATTCAAAGAAAGAAGATTTTAAATTCCAGTTTATTTTGCCAAGATTTTACATGAGTCTATATGTCTTAGCTGGGTATGCTTGCCAGCAGCCAGGGGTTGGTTTGCAAGTATAACCAATGATTACTAAGAGTAAGAAGTTAGAAGTCTGAATAGGTTGGATAAATTGGATAGAAGAAAAAAGAGTCTAAGTTCCTTATTACTTATTTCAATTATACTAATGGGACTGAGGCGAATAGTGGCACGTAATTCTAAATTGGCAAAGAAGCAAGTTAGATGAAACTGTAAGTGTAAACTATCTAGGTATCTATCTGAAGGCTCATTCTGTTAAAAGCAGATCGTCTGATAATTTTGGCCTCACTGAAAGCTTTACTTTTCAGAGAGTTGAATAAGTCCTGCTATTTTGGATCTTATTCTATCAAGGAAGCATCAGTTGGCAAAGTGGAAGTGACAGGAATCTTGGGAGAAGGTGATGATATCATCTTTTGCAATAAAGCAAAGGAAATGAATGCTTTGTAGAGTCTAATATCTTCCCTAGATTTTAAGCAAATCTGAACAAAACAAGTTCATGGCAAAGATAGGAGTGTTCACATGCTAAAAGCTCTGAAAAATGAAATCTTTATTACAGTCTCACAGATTTTCAATGAGAAAGAAAGCAAATAGATATCTAATAAACTAATGCATCTGTGTAGAGAAGGAGCTTTCTGTTGGGAATTAGCTTTTTTATTGCAGTATGTGTAAAAGGTGGGAGAAAGCACAAACTGACAAATACGTTGTAAGAAAAATGAAACTCTGAAACATGGAAAGAAGGGTAGGGGAAATTTTTGAGTACAAAATATATTGTGCTTATGCATGTTCTAGAAAAACAAGAAAAAGTAAGGTTTACTACTTAGGTCACTGATGAGAGATAAAACAGATCTTCTCAATTTGTATTTTCCTTCCATACTTCCCATTTACAAAAAACTAAGAAATGGCATAAATATGGAAAGAGTTGAAATAGAAATCTAAGATAGGAGAGGAGAAAGTGTTACAAATTAGACAAAATATTTTCCTCTCACAAAGATACTCTCGTCCATGGAATATAAAACCTATGTGCCGACATGAAAACTAAAGCAGTACTTTGTAATGCTCTAGGATTACTGAACCATAGAATTTAAGGATTTGGAAGAACCTTAGCTGTTGCTTTGACATCTAATGCTTCAATCTTCTGCCCTCTTCTTCTAACAAATTAATACAAACAAACAAATATGTTGATTTTCAAAAGGTGAAATGGTTAGTTAACTAATCCCTAGATCTTGATGTTTAAAAGGGAAAAAGGGAAAAAGGGAAAAGTGAAATGGATGAGTAATCAAGTGGTCTGTGAATGATAAGACCAGAAAGAGGAAAGCCCTAGAAGCCTTACAGGTTCACAAGGAAAAAATCCCTTCTAACGTCACTGTAATTTTACAATGTGGCTAAATATGGATAGATTTTGAAAAGTACTGTAACCTTAATATGTCTTGATTTAACTGAATTATTTAAATGTCTGTCATTTTCTCTTGTGGACAAGACATAGAAATGTATGTTTAATGATGGTAGAATTTATGAAATTGTAGCTAGTTGGGAAATCACCTAAGATGGTCTTTTAACGTATGGTTGTTATCTGGAGGAATATCTATAATGGCATGGATAGGCTCACTACTTATTATTTACTGCACTACATCTTTTCAAGAAGCTTTAGAAAGCATACTAATCCAAAAACAGGCATTAGTATGTATCGACATTTATTTGATGTAGCACTTCATTGTAAATAAATGGAGAAAAGAAGGATTACTCAGAAATGCTGAGAATAATTAATTTTTAGGAATAAAATAAATTATATCCTAACTTCACATACACCAAGATTAATTTATATATGAATTAAAATATTTAGTTTTTAAAGTTCTAAAGAAAATAGAAAATACTATTTGCTAACTAACCTTAAATGTGTTTCTCATACTCAGTGCTCTTAACTGAGCTCTATGCCCCAAAACCCACCTCCGTTGTACATGTCCATTTTGTTGTCTCACACACATAGCAAACTCAACAGACCCAAACTGAATTCATTAGCGTGCCTCATATTCTCCTCTTCCTCCTGGAGTTCCATGCTAAGAAATGGAAGCATCATATACCCACGTTTTCAAACCAGAATCCTGCAACTCATCTTTGACCCCCTATAATGTATTCCCTAAATCATATTAGTTATCAAGCCAGATCAGGCGTTTGACCAAAATTCTATTTTAGAAATATTGCTTTGACAGTAAGTAAAAGAAGGAATGAATGTTCTTAAGTTTCTTATTGAGAAACAACACAAATTATAACTGGGTTTCAAGCACAGTAACCCATTTAGTCCTTTATTAAATAAGTATTTATTAGCATCTACTGTAAGTAGAGTGAGAAGAATTTAATTTTCTGTAATATAAGGTACATGTGGTGCCTGACATTAAAAATAGCACAAACCTGAGTGAGTGTTGTAGTATTTCAGATAGGTGGCTTTGGTGGATTAAAAAAAACAACTTGATATTGAACAGATTGGAGTCAGAATCCTAGCTTTGATTCCAGTTGTATACTCCTAGACATGTTACATCTGATCAGGAAATGGGGATAATGAGGTGATGAAAATTAAATGAAATTATACAGATAGTTCGTTTGGTACAATTTCTGGCACATAGTAGCATTCAATAAATAAACATAAGTTACTTCTCCCGTTTTTCTCTCTTCCCCAGAAAAGTTAAGATCATTTCTGGCTAGAGAATCAAAGAATGTGTCATAGTAAGCAAAGTGCTTAATTTGTTCTGTAAATGTGGATAGTGCTAGAATAGGAGGAGACAAGAGTGAGAATATTTTTGGAGGTACAAAGAAAGATTTAAGTAAAGATGTATAAGTGGGAAAGGACAGTGTCTCTTTAGGCAGTAGTTAAATATCAATTTAGATGGAACATGGGCTACACTTGTCCCAATAAAATAGATAATCCATACAAGAAGGAATCACGTCTGTTTTTGTTTTCAGTTATATACAAAACACCTAACAGTGCTTGACACTTAGCAGCTTCTTGACAAAATATTGTTTGAATGAAATAATGAATAAAAGATTGTAGGGCAAATGGAAATTATTCTGGAAAATCTTTGCTTACTGCCTCACTTAAAATGCAGGAAATTAGACCAAGAATGCTTCTTTGATTAAGTTCTGGTCTGCTGTAGTGATTGGTGAATAGTTAGGAAATCAGAGAAGAAGCTGGAGAATAAAGAATCCCATTCAGTGATGCATAGCACACCTAAAACTTGATCAAAAAGGTCAAATAGCATCAATTTCAAATGGTCAACCTATGTAATCAACTCACATCTGCTTTTCCAATATCCTACGCAAACTAGAGGCACTGCCCCTTTCTCTTCCTGTCTGAGATGTGATCTGTCTTCAATTTAACATTACCAGCAACAGTAAACGAGTTTCATGTTTATGGTATGTTCTATAGTATTTTTTGATAACTATTAACTGTCAAGTAGTACTTTAGTAAGATATTGAAAGCTGTTTTTCCTCCCGTATCTGTTCAGGGAAGCAATCTGATTTTATAGAATTAGAAGGTAAAATTTTCAACCCAATGATATTTTTCTTTTCTTTATACATGAAAATAGCTGCTTTCTTTCTTTTTTTTTTTGGACTGCATTGGGTTTTCATTGCAGTGCGCAGGCTTTTTATTCTTCATTATTATTCTTATTCTTTGTTGCGGTGGCTTCTCTTATTGCGGAGCGTGGGCTCTAGGCACGTGGGCTCAGTAGTTGTGGCTCGCGGGCTGTAGAGCGCAGGCTCAGTAGTTGTGGTTCACGGGCTTAGTTGCTCTGCTGCATGTGGGATCTTCCCTGGCCAGGGATTGAACCTGTGTCCCCTGCACTGGCAGGCGGATTCTTAACCACTACACCACCAGGGAAGCCCAGAATGGCTGCTTTCTTAATTGGCATAAAAGAAATGGACATTTTCTTAAAATATCTTTTGTTATGCTGATAAATGCATCATAATGTACAGAGTATAATAATAAAAAATTAGAAAGTATGATACCTAGAATGCATTTCTTTACTTTTGAGCTAAAATGAAAAAAAGAAAATTAGGTGTCATAGATGTGGTTGAACAAAACTAATTTTTGTAATCACAAAGCAATTTATGAAAACAAGTAGATTGACTCAAATGGCCTGTCTTTTGATGCAGTTGCTAAAGCAGTTAATCCATACTGGTTAAGCTAAAAAAGACTCAGGTTGAAAATCAATTCTACCTACCATAAAGTGGGTTCAGCTCCAGTGAAATAATTTGGTTGCTCCTGTCTGGGATCACTGAGTATTGATTCTAGAGAGTCAATGAAGTTGCAAGTTCGTTGGATTTCTCAGAGTCTTCAGTGAAAATGTTGATTATAACTGAGACTTGGAGTTTTTCTGGCCCATTGAAGGAAGAGTGAAATAAATTAGCATTGTCTTTGGTAAATAAAACTTTATTTTCTTTCTATAAGAAAATTCAGATTCCCAATATTTAAAATAATAGTCTCAATTATCTACTTATCCAATAATATAACTTAGTTATCAAAAATTTTAGCTTTCTTTCTAACTAAAGCATAATCTCTGCTTATAAACGCAGATATTTAGTCATCAGTATTTATCACTTATTTATTAAATGTGAAGTCATAGGCCATCCAAACACAAGAAAAAGTCAGTATAGAAATAAAAGCATTTGGGCTTCCTTGGTGGCGCAGTGGTTGAGAGTCCGCCTGCCGATGCAGGGGACACGGGTTCGTGCCCCGGTCCGGGAGGATCCCACATGCCGCAGAGCGGCTGGGCCAGTGAGCCATGGCCGCTGAGCCTGTGCGTCCGGAGCCTGTGCTCCACAACGGGAGAAGCCACAACAGTGAGAGGCCCGCGTACCACAAAACAAAAAAAAACAAAAAACAAAAAATAAATAAAAGCATTTCACTTTACAAAATGGAGTTGTAAATTGTTTCTGGATTTCTTTGCTAACTGAATAAATCTCAATATGAATTTATGTTAAATGACTTGCTATTAAAAACAAACAAATTAAAACAGAAACAAACAAATAAAAAACCCCTCCAGGAATAGGAAGCCTATCACTGTATGTGACCTATAACACACAAAATAAGTGAACTGAATTTTGATCCCTACATAATAAATATGTATATTGCTGTTTTGGTCAAGTGCCTGCCAAGAAATTCTCCATCCCATTACTAATATCCTTTGGTTTAGCTATCCACTAGAATTTCCCCTTTCAGTATTTCTGTACCCTTGGCCAGATTAATCTGTATAAAATGTGACTTCTCCAAGCTACTCTCCTTCAAAATAACCTAAAATGAGTCCCTGTAACCTGGGACCTCAGATCCAAATAAATCATTCATCTTGCTATTCAAGATTCTGCAAAATTTACTCTTAAATTATTAATCTAATTAGTATCTCCTGTGATTCCATTTGACTCAGCAAACAATCATAACATTTATTTTATTACCACCACTTGTAGGGAATAGTACTGGGCGAAATGGGTATAAAATGTTCCACAAGATAACATCATGTCCTCAAGAAACTCAATGCCTTGTAAGGATACACATACAGACACACACACACACACACATCACACAACTAACTATATATTTAAGGTGTGTATGTATGTGTATGTGTTGTATGTGTCACATTAATGGTAGACTAGTGATATTTGTACAAATTTGTACACATTGCTATGTGAACATAAATAGAAAAACAATATGAATTCTGACTGGGACTGGGGCAGGGGACTGATGGAGAAGAGAAGAGAAACTTTTATAAAGGAACTACTTTGTATCAGAAACAATTCTTAGATTTTTGCCTACATTCCAGTATTTATTTTACAAAGCAATTTATGATTATGTATCCATATCCACATTTTCAAGATGAAGACATTTTGAGTCACTAATACCTGTAGCACCAGCTCTATGTGACTCCAACCCCCTTTTCAAAATACTATTCTAAATGCAGGGTTTAGAGATTAAATGATTTGAGGGAGAGGAAAAGGGCAGCAGGTGAGCAAAAATGCAGAAGCAAGAAGCATGGAACACAGGGAGTTTAAATTGCTCTGGTTTGGTTGGTGGTTAGGAGCCATGGAGAGGATGGAGTGACAAGAGACTAGAAAGACAATTTGGGACAGATCACACAAGTCTTTAGATGTTTAAACTGAGCAAGTGATTTGTTTTCCTGGTAATGAGAGGCATTGAATACATTTGGTTGAGAGTGTGTTGTGATTGAGCCTCTTACAACGATCCACTCAACTACCTAACACATTTCCACTAGTATTACTCTTCTATTGATGAGTAACAGATTAGCTAAAACTTAGCAGCTAAAAAAACAAAAAACAAAAAAAAACAAACCAAGTGTTTATTATATCATCACTTGTTTGAGTGAGGAACCGAGGAGCAGTTTGGCTGGGAGCCTCTGGCTCAAAGTCTCTCATGAACTTGCAGTCAAGTGGTCTCATCAGAAGGCTTGAAAAGGGATGGGGGACACTGGAGATCCATTTCTTGGCTGACTCAAGTGGTTTTGACAACCCTCAGTCCTTCACCATATGGACCTCTTCATGGGACTGCCTCAGACCCACGCATTTGACTTTTTTCAGGGTGAGGAATCTGAGAGAGAGTGAGACCAAGTAAGAGAGCATGCCAGGACATAAGCTATAGTCTTTTTGTAACCTAATTTTGGAAGTAGCATTCCATTTTTTATGCTGTATTCTATTTATAAGAAGTGAATCTAAGTCTAGCCCACACTCAAGTGAAGGGAATTAACACAAAGGTGTGAACACCAGCAGATAGGTATCTTTGGAGGCCTTCTTAGAGGCTGCTTAACTGTACCATCATGTTTATGTCATTCACCTTCTAGACTATTATTTCTATTTAGACTATCACCTCTAGACTATTCAAATTCAGTAAAAATATTTCAAGGACTACCTTTTTCTATGATTCATCCTCTGACATAGTGAATTATGCTTTTCTTAACTTTCAGAAATTAAAAAAAAAATTGCCTTCACCATGCACTTGGAGGCATAATTTTTATTTCTTTGGTAAAATCCAGGCCATGTGCTATGCCTGTATCCTCAGAACACTTAGCAAAGTGCTGAGTATAACATATGCCCAGTATAATTATATTGGTCAGAGGAAATCTATTGAAGACGTTTCTTCTATGAGTATTATCTTTAAAGGTTCACCCTTACTTTTACTTTCGAATCCCTGATTTTGATTGATATTTGTTTGAGTACTGATTGGGTGGCTTAAAGAGCATTTCCTAAAGTCAGTTATGCAGGATAAGAGATTCATTTCCTTTTTTTTTTGCAATTTACTGTTTTGGCATTTCTTGGACTGCTTAATGTGCTAAAGTGTATAAGATTTCAGAAGTTCAGAATTTTCAGAAATTCTATATATATTAACACTTTTCAAACTAATTTGACCACAAGACCCTTTTGGAAAATGCTAATAGACTTTTCTATACCACAGAAAAAGGCATTAGGTAAACAGTATAAGACCAAAGTGATGACTCACCATTCATTCATTTTCAAAATTGATCTGAGAATTTTGCATTTGCCAGACTCTGTTGAGTGTTGTAAAATAAAATGTAAAAACCAAAATGAATAAGACCCTTTATGAAGGGATTTAATACCCTTAGACTCCTTTGTTATATTCAGTTTCCAATTTACTAAAACCTCAAAACAACAACAATAAAACAAAGCTCTTACTCTTTCGAGCTTATCATAATATTGAAGCATGGAAATATGAGAAATGATAGGATTAGAGCATTTAAATCATTAAACACAGTGAAAATTGGAGATGTGGCATGCAAGTAAATAAAATAATAATTCCAACTTTAGGGATTATAACTTATATACTAGCTTAAGCTTAAAAGAAAAAAAAAAAGGCTAAGGATTTATACGATCTGAAGAGAAACCAGAATATATAGCTTAAGCTTTTAGATGATGTGTAATTGGATATCCTAGCTTTGCCACATTAAGATGAGCATAAAAGGATATTTTAAGGTCCACTAATAGTTGGGAAAACTATCCTTGAGTTCAGCAAATGATAAAAAAGAAAAAAAAAGGATGAGAAAAAAAGGATTTTGAAAAGTCCTCTTTGAGGAAAAAAAAGGATGATGTTACATAGAACTTCAATTTTTATTTCCTATTAATGGTTTTCCTTTTTTTCTGTCTTTCAGTAGTACCTGGGATAATACACTCCTCAACAATGTTTGCATCCTATAACACTCCATTTTGTCTGTTGATTATAAACATAATTGCTACATAGAGAAGGTAGGAAGGAAAAGTGTCATAGCAATTGTGGTCTCAGCTACTTTTTTAAAAAGCCTAATTTTTTCTATCCACGGGAAAAGTTGTATTGACACCCACCCACTGAACAGTAATATGAAGTTGCATGGACTTTTTCGTCACCATGAATGGCATTTCATTGGATTCATCTTTGACTTAGATTAAGCACACAAAAATTAATAGAATTTAATGGAGCTAAATTTACCTTCATTTTGTTGCCATTTTCTTTATGTCTTTACAACATTTTCTCATACTTTTCTTTTATAAATCATTTGCTTTTAAACAGATTTAAACCCATTTTTACTTAGCCCATGCGGAGTGAGTTAAGGTGTTTCTTTGTAAGAGGCGCCAGGCTATTTTAGTGATTGGTATAAAACAAGTGTGAGTAATAGTAACATAGGGTCTTTTAGCAGAACAGAAGAAAATGTTCCCAGTTCAGTATTGATGTTTCTGTAGTCTTGAGGTGCTAATAGAGATGAGCCTTGGATTTGGCGGGTGCAAGTGAATAAACAATCAGTCATATCAAAGCACAAAGATGTTATTTCACGTCTCTGAAACAAATAGTAAATTATTCAGAACCTAGTTCATCTATCTATCAAAAATTTCACTGAATAAAAAGGCGGGTTTGAATACTAATATATTATACAGAAATAGAAAGGATTAGGACATTTAAATCATTTAACACAGTGAAAATTGGAGATGTGGCATGCAAGTAAATAAATAATTCCAATTTTAGGGATTATAACTTATGTACTAGCTTAAGCGTAAAAAAAAAAAGCAAAGGATTTATACTTTTAGATGATGTGTAATTGGATATCCTAGCTTTGCTGTGAGAAAAAAAAAATCCCAATAAAAGAAAAGCATCTACTGGTGTTTTGTTGACATTTAATACAATTTGCAGTGAATAGAAGCCCTTGAATTTAAACACTAAAATAATACATGTAGCTCATTTTAGAGAAGAAATACTTATATATATATATATATTTTTAATCAAGGGCAGCAACTTTGGAAAAACCTGGTGTTAGACTTTGTTGTTAACAATTATTCATGTTCATAATTAGCAGAAGCTTTATGACTACCCTGTACCTGTGCAACCTAGAAAAAATACTTAATATATTGTATTCAAAAGAAGCAAAAAGTCTAATCAAAATATAAACAATACATTTATTTTCATGTATTTTTTCTATGTGATCTATACATGAATTCATCTTGAGACTGCCTTGCAGTTTGTTGTAGTGTTTTTTCCTAAGTAGGAATCTATTTAATTTTCTACTAATTGTGAATAATTAAAGAGGGTAACTTTAGGAAAGCTAATTTGTTATTGAATAAAGGGGGTAACATCAGGAAAATTGATTTTTCTTATACACATTTGTTCTCTTGAATAAATGTGAATAAATAGGACACTCTAGACAAATGCTTTTATTCCTAATGGAGCAGTTCTTTTCAGGGCATGTTTTATATGGAAATTAATAGTCATATTTCAAATTGATTATTTGGTCATCACAATTTCATAAATTGAAAGGAATGTTTGGGAACACAAAATGGTAGAAGTAGAAATACATTTTATTATTTGTAAATTTTTAAAAATAGCACTGTTATAAATATTCTTAGAGTATGTCGTCTTATCCCTTAAGTAGGAGAGGGGAAAATTTGTAAAAATAGAGAAAGTGAGAGAAGTTGAGAATGCTTCTTTGAAAGGATCCAACGGAGTCTGATTTACACTGAAATACATGGAATCAGCAATGTTTAGTATATTGTAGTCAGCATCCCATCCTGTTCACTTCAAATTTGCAAATAATTTCACAAACAGGAGTAAATATTGAAAATGGGCCCTGATAAGTTGAATATAATTTTTTTAGTGTTGTGTCATTTTGTGTATGTTTACATGTATACTTAATTTTAAAGAATAATAAGTTTAAATGCATATTGAAACAACTTTAAATTGTATCACTACTGATTCAGCAACATGTAGAATATATTCATTAACTTCTCTACCAATCTGTTATTGAATGTGTATTATGTGTGGACATAACTAAGCTAGACTTACATTGATATATATAAGTCCCTGCATTCAAAGAAACCCTAAGTAAATAAGCAATTGTCATGAAAACAAATAGTTTCATAGCAGCGTGATAATTGTGACAACAGAGGCAAGGACTATTCTTGTCTTAGTCTAGAGATACTTAGGCTATATTTTTTTGTTAATATTAAGTGAATGTAGTTCCCTATATGTTTATTCTAGCTTTTATTATAAACAGATATGACTGCTCAGTTTTAAGCCTTTGAAACAAGATTTCATTGTTGAGGTACTCTTCCATCTAAGAATTAATATGACCATAGTTTTATTCCTTTTATATGAAAAAGAAGAGGGATCATCTGGCTTTTACATATTTGCATGCTAGTCTCCCCACAAACTATAAGCTCTTTTTATTTTTTGATATTGTTTTGTGTGCTTTTGTGTTTATTGTTTTGCGCCACACCCCAATTTTGTAGCTGTAAGGCCTAGTACAGTGACTGGCATACATCAGGAGCTGATTTGTAACACAAAATACTGAGAAAATCTGTCTTCAATTGTACCTATGGGATTGGTTTCAAAATAGAGACAAAAAAAGTCAGGATATCCACTCTCTTACTTCTCTGTCTCTCTCTCTCTCTCTCTCTCTGTCTCTCTCTCTCTTTCTCTCTCTCTCTCTCTCTCTCTCTCTCTCTCTCTCTCTCGTGTGTGTGTGTGTGTGTGTGTGTGTGTGTGTGTGTGTGTGTTGCTGTCAGATAGGTGATGTATCTGGTATGTGTGAAGCAGACAAGAAAGAGAAAACATTGCTACCACCTCACACCACATTCATTTTAGGTCAATTATGGTTTTTAATTTCCATCCAAATGGGAAATATTGCAAACCATTCATTTCTTCTACTCTTTAGGCCATATTGACTTTCTGACTCTAGCTTGTAACTGATTGACTACAGCTTAAAAGTTCTTTCTGTTCTCTTTATATTGGCCTTGATCTAGAAGAATCTTGTATGGAATTGTCACTGCACAAGCCAACCTAGGACGGGCTCCCTGTTCAGTGACCCCTGGCCTAGCTAGTTGGTGTAGGGGACAGAGGTTGGGGAGGTAGTCAGGGGACATGATTAAAAGAATACAAGGAGATGTGTGCAATTGAAAAGGCAGATATCCAATTTAGGAAGTGTCTGGTTTCTGGAGCTGAGGATTCATGGAAATTAGTGTAAACTAGATAATACCCTGCTAGCAAGGATACAAGGACTCAGTAGAATCTGTAATATAATCTTTTTGCTTCCTAAACACTTTCTAAGAGACCAAGTACAATGCAAACGAACCCATCCAATCAAGGTGTTGCAAATGACTTTGCTATCACTAAATCAAACCAAGAGTGTAAGATCCTGAGGGCCTCGGTCCTGGATTTGTCCCTTTAAAAATGGTGTGATTTTTGGTGCAGTCTCTACCAGGATTAAGAATGCTAGAGTCTGGGCTTCTCTGGTGGCGCAGTGGTTGAGAGTCCGCCTGCCAATGCAGGCGACACGGGTTCGTGCCCCGGTCCGGGAAGATCCCACATGCCACGGAGCGGGTAGGCCCGTGAGCCATGGCTGTTGAGCCTGCGCGTCCGGAGCCTGTGCTCGGCAACAGGAGAGGCCACGACAGTGAGAGGCCCGCGTAAAAAAAAAAAAAAAAAGAAAAAAAAGAATGCTAGAGTCTGAAAGATGATGGAATAACAGCAATGATTCTTCTGCACACAAAATGATCTATTCCTTCAGATTGTTCAACAGAGCAGAGATCTTGGACCAGGAGAGAAAGTTCTCTAGCACTTTCTCACTTTCAGTTAGGTGGGAAAGCAAAGATCCATTATAAGTTTACGTATCCCAAGGTGAAGCTTTGTCCGAGCCTCAAACCTTGTACTCGTGAGCCAGCCTTGTTGCAGTATTGTTTTTGGTTTTTCTTTTCACAGAAGTATGAAAGAAACTGACTTTCTTTGTAATTTATCCTTAGATATTCCTAGCAACCCATAGAAGTTAAAAATCATAGACATGATAAATTATGTTAACTTTACACTTAAAAATAAATTAGATGGGCTTTAAAGTACTTGACTTTCTTAATTCAGATAATATTTGAAAAGTTAAATGTATAGCAGTGTATTTTTCTTTACTTGATGAAATTCCTTAAAAAATTTTGACATTCATGTTGGAATGTTGGAATCAAGAATATGAGTTAAAAATGGGCCATTTGGGGCTTCCCTGGTGGCGCAGTGGTTGGGAGTCCGCCTGCCGATGCAGGGGACGCGGGTTCGTGCCCGGGTCCGGGAGGATCCCGCGTGCCGCGGAGCGGCTGGGCCCGTGGGCCATGGCCGCTGGGCCTGCGCGTCCGGAGCCTGTGCTCTGCAACGGGAGAGGCCACAGCAGTGAGAGGCCCGCGTACAGCCAAAAAAAAAAAAAAAAAAAAAATGGGCCATTTTATTTAGAATATCCTAGATTTTTTCCCCATTCATGTTTCACAATACATTTATTTTAACCATGAATTATTGCACATTAGTGGTTATATTTCATTTACACATTTAGAATGTTAATATTGAACATTTTAACATATAATTAATGTAATTTATCATTAATCCTATTTAATGTTAATCTCATCTTCATGTTCCTTAAAACAGTATATATTGTCTTATAATAGGAATTTTTAAAAAATATAACCTCTTCCACCCACAGATTTATAATCTAGTTGGGAACATTATGTAATTGACATAACTACACTCTTTGAACTTAGAATTTATATTGCTTCCAACTGATACAAGTGCTACTCAAACTCTCTTGATCCATTTTTTCGATTTTCCTGGAGAATTGTATGTGGAAAAAACCCACTGGTCTCCTTTTCTTATTTTATGTCATTAACCACCTTTCAGATGAATTCCAATGTCTGTTGATTGGCTCACTTGATGATACTTTTTTCTCAACCAATAATTAGTGAAGCTATATCAGTCTGAATCTTGAAATCAGTTGGAAAGAGAACAGTATTTATAAATTTAAAAGTTAGAAATAAATACTGTGTAAAGAAAAAGTCCTAGCATTGGACTAATTTCAAATGAAGGAAGGCTCATGTGTTAGACAGAATAATGGCTCCCAAATATATCCATTTCTTAATCTCTGAAACCTACAACTATATTACCTTAAATGGCAAAAGTGACTTTACAGATGTAATGTAAAGATATTAAGATGGGGAGATTATCCCGGTTTAACTGGGTGTGCCCAGTGTAACCACAGGGTTCTTCTAAGTGAAAGAGGGAGGCAAGAGAGGCAGAATCAGAGAAAGAGATGGGATAATGGAAGCAGAGATTGGAGTACTTGTTTTGAAGATGGAAAGGGCTGTGAACCAAAGAATGTGAGATGCCTTTATAAGTTGTCAAAGGCAAGGAACAAATTCTGTCCTAGAACCTCCAAAAGAAATGCAGCCCTTTGGGCACCTTGATTTTAGCACCATAAGACCATTTTGGAATTCTGACCTATAGAAGTATAACAGAATGAATTTATGTTCTTTTAAGGCACTAAATTTGTGAAATTTGTTTCAGCACAGTCACAGTAGGAAACTAACACATTTCTTTAGGAAAAAAAAAGAGTAGGGAGTGTTGAGCAATTTTACTCTATTGAATATCATTACCAAATATAACGATATGTCCCTCAGTAGCTACAGACATGTACTTAGGCTTTGTCCATTTAGGAGTACTGCTCCCAAGTATTTATTTTTCTCTCCATGCTAGACAATAATTCTTGAGTAATGTATTTATGTGTAATTTATTATTACCCTAAACTCTGACCCAGCTTGTAGACCCTGATAATTTCAGCACTTTTTCCTAACAGGCCCAATAGACCACTTTTTGTAAAGATGGTATAATGACAGATATTGAATTATATACAGCAAATTTTATAGAAGGAAATGATTTGTGGAATGGAATGGTCAGGGAGAATTTCTAGAGAATATCGGTCTTGGCAATGCAAGGTATGTAGAGACATAGAGTTGGGGAGGGGAAGGGCAGAGAACATTCCAGGAAGACAAAACATAATATGTTTCGTTGAGAAACTCATAGCTTATATTTTAAATATTTCCGGAGTTGAGAGGTTCAGGTCATGATGGTGGAGTAAGAGGACGTGGAACTCACCATTCCCCCGACAAGCACATCAGAATATATCTACATGTGGGACAATTCTCACTGAAAAGGAACTGGAAACTGGCAGAGGGACTTCTGTACAATCAAGACTGTAGGAAAGATATACACAGAATTGGGTAAGAAGTGAAGAAAAGAGATCAGTTTGGGAACTGTGTCCCTGGGAGGGGACTTGGAGCAAAAGGGAGATTACGTGGGTGGAGACCCTCCCTGGGGAGACAGTGGTTCCAGCCACAGATTTGGTGTCCCAGTCCTGGGATCCTACATAGGGGAGACAAGCCCCCCTGGCAAGTTGGAGGACTGCCAGCAGAAGGGTTGTGGGAAGCCCGGGCTCCTCTTGTGAGGCAGGGCAGAGAGAGTTCTGTTCTAGTAGCTGCCAGATTTCCTGCAGTTACCTCACCATGAGCCCCAGCCCAAGCCAAGCACATGTTTCGGCCCTGGTCACTCCATGTCACAGGTTGGCACTGGAAATGGAGCAGCCACAACCAGGGAAAAGGCTTGACCATGGGATGCAGAGATGACCTGGTCTTGGTGTGGAGCCTGGGTGAGGGGGCGGCAGCTGTTGTTTGCACTTACTCAGGTGGTGCCTCAGAAGCAGCCCAGATCTCTGAAGGCGGCTGCTGTATCACAGCTCACCCCCCAAGATATGGTAAGAGGCCATGTGGGCCCTGCCTGCTCTGTGTAGTGGTTCCACAACAGGGCAGGGGTAGTGGAGGCTGGGGGCAGTGATCAGCTGTGAGGAACAAAGGGGATGCAACTGAAGCTGCATCTGAGTGGAGCCATGGGTGTGTGCACAGGCAGCTCATTGGACCTCTGTCTATGGCTGAAACCAGCCAAGAGACCACATGGGCCCCACATGGGCACCTCTTGCTTCAGCCCTACCCCACTCTGAGACAAAGTTCCTGCTGCCAGGAAAGGGAAAACACACACTCAAAGGGAATAGAGCCAGCTTAGGCCTGATCCTCAAGGCTTCTGCTCCAGCAACTTAGTGTCAGACCTTGCTCCTGATAAGGCAGTGATGGTTACTGAGCAAAGGGGAAGCCCTGCCTTACAACCAATGCCAGCTCTAACCCCTCCATCTCTAGCTTCATTGCCTGCCAAGGTGATAGTTGCCAGCACACCATGAGGAAAGACATGACTTGTGTCCATGTTAAATTCAGCTCTCTCACCAAAGGCATTGGTCGCATGTAGTATATTTGGGAACACTTCGACATAAGATCACCCCTTCAAGACCTTCATAGGACCCTATTTCACCTAAATTCATAGAACAGAGAAAGTTAAGCAAAATGAAAAGGCAGAGGAGCTACTCTCAATTGAAAGCAAGAGAAAATCCCTAAAAAATAAATAATGAAATAGAAGTAAACAACTTACCAGATAAATAATTCAAATCATTGGTAATAAAAATGTTAACTGAATTAGGGAGAATAATTGATGTACACAGTGAACACATTAACAAGGAGCTAGAAAATATAAAAAAGATCCAATCAGATATAAAGAATTCAATAGTTGAAATATAAAATACACTAGAAAGAATGAATAGCAGACTAAGTAATACAAAAGAATGTATAAGTGATCTGGAAGATAGAATAATGGAAATCACCCAATCAGAAAAGCAAAAAGAAAAACAGATTAAAAAAAATAAAAAACAGATTAAAAAAAAAATTATCTCTGAGATAATATTAAGCATACCAACATTTGCATTATAAAGGTCCCAGAAGAAGAAAGAGAGAAGGGGATCAAAAATGTATTTGAGGAAATTATGGCTGAAAACTTCTCAGACTTGAAGAAAGAAACGTATATCCAGGTACAGGAAGCACTGAGGTTTCCAAACAAGATGAACCCAAACATATCAACACCAAAACATATCATAATTAAAATGGTAAAATTTAAAGAGAGAATTCTTAAAGGCATCAAGAGAAAAACAGAGTCATATATAAAAGAATTCTCATAAGGCTATCACCAGATTTCTCTGCAGAAACTTTGCAGGCCAGAATGGGAGTGGCATCATATATTCAAGGCCAGAATGGGAGTGGCATGATATATTCAAAGTGCTGAGAGGGAAAACCCTGCAACCTAGGAATACTCTACCCAATAAGATTATCATTTAGAATAGAAAGCAAGATAGAGGACTTCTCAGACAAGCAAAAACTAAAAGAATTAATTAATCAACATCAAACCTACTTTAAGAGAAATGGTAAAAGATATTCTCTAAGTCTAAAAGAAGTAAGAATCTATAGAAAAGGGAAAATTCAGCTAGGAAAGGAAAACATATAGTAAGGACTGAGGACCAAGCACTTAAATAAGCCAGTATGAAGATTAAAAGACAAAAAATTGTAAAAGCATATATAACTACAATAAACAGTTAAGAGATAAGCATGAAGATGTAAAATATGACATTGAAAACACAAAATGTGGCTTAGGGGAGTAAAAAATGTAGATCTTTTAGAAAGTGTTTGAACTTAAATGACTACATCCCAAAACAGCAGAATACACATTCTTTTCTGGTGCACATGAAATGATCTCCAGGATAGGTCACGTGCTAGGCCACAAAACAAGTCTCAACAAATTTAAGAGGAGAGAAATTACATCAAGACTTTTTTCTGATCACAGCTGTATGAAACTAGAAATCAATTATGACAAGAAAAATGTGAAAAGAATAAACACATGCTACTAAAACATTAGTGGGTCAATGAAGAAATCAAAGAGGAAATCAGAAAATACCTCAAGACAAATGAAAATGGAAACATAACACTCGAAAATCTATGTGGTGTGGCAAAAGCAGTTCTATGAGGGAAGTTTATAGCTACACAGCCCTTCCTCAAGAAACAAGAAAAATCTCAAATAAACAACCTAACGTACTATTTAAAAGAATTAGAATAAAGAAAAGAAAAGCCCAAAATCAGTAGAAGGAAGGAAATACTAAAGATCAGACAGGAAATAAATAAAATAGAGATTACAAAACAACAGAAAAAAGATCAGTGAAACCAAGAGCTGGATTTTGAAAACATAAACAAAATTGCTAAACCTTTAGCCAGGCTTACCAAGAAGAAAAGAGAGAGGACCCAAATAAATAAAATAAGAAATGAAAGAGGAGAAATAACAATCAATACCACATAGATGCAAAAAAATCATAAGAGAATACTCTGAACAGTTATATTTCAACAAGTTGGACAACCTAGAAGAAATGGACAAATTTCTAGAAACATACAATCTACCAAGACTGAATCAAGAAGAGGCAGACAATTTGAACAGACTGATTACTAGTAGTGAAAATGAATTTGTAACAAAAGCAAACAGAAATCCAGGACTGGATGGCTTCAAAGAGGAATTCTGCCAAACATATAAAAAAGAACTAATATCTATCCTTCTCAAACTATTCCAAAAAATTAAAGAGGATGCAACACTCTCATATTCTTTCTACAAGGCCACCATTACACTGATACCAAAACCAGACAAAGGCACTACAAAAAAAAAGAAAATTAGAGGCCAATAACTTTGATGAATATAGATGTAAAAATCCTCAACAAAATATTAGCAAACTCAATGCAACAATATAAAAAAAGGGTCATACACCAAGATCACGTTGGATTTATTCCAGCAACCCATGGTTGGTTCAATATTTGCAAATTAATCAATGTGATACACCATATTAACAAAAGGAAGCACAAAAATCAAATGATCATCTCAAATAGATGCAGAAAAATCGTGGGACAAAATACAACATGCATTCATAATAAAAACTGTCATCAAAGTTGGTATAGAAGGGACATATCTCCACAAAATAAAGTCCATTTATGACAAACCCACAGCCAATATCTTACTTAATGGTGAAATGCTAAAAGCCTTTTCTCTAAACTAAGGAATAAGACAAGGGTGCCCACTCTCACCTCTTCTATTTAACATACTATTGGAAGTCCTATGTACATCAGTCAGACAAGAACAAGAAATAAAAGGCATCCAAATTTGAAAAGAAGAAATAGAACTGTCATTACTTGCAGATGACATGACACTTTATATAGAACATCCTGAAGTCTCCACCCAGAAACTATTAGAACTAATAAATGAATTCAACAAAGTTGCAGGATATAGGATTAATGTACAGAAGTATGTTGCTTTTCTATACACTAATAATGAACTATTATAAAATGAAAGTAAAAAAAGCAATCCTCTTTTATATAATGGAATATTACTCAACCATAAAAAAGAATGAAGTTCTGCATTTGCAGCAACATGGGTGGACTTAGAGTATTATGCTTAGTGAAATAATTCAGAAAGAGAAAGACAAATACTGTATGATATAATTTATGTGTGGGATTCAAAAAATAATACAATTGAATATATATATATCAAAACAGAAACAGACTCAGAGATACAGAAAACAAGCTAGTAGTTACCAGTGGGAAAAGGGATGGGGGAGGAGCAAATTAGGTGCATGGGACTAAGAGATACAAATTACTATGTATAAAATAGATAAGCAACAAAGACATATTGTACAGTTCAGGGAATTATAGCCATTATTTTTTAATAACTTTAAATGGAGTATAAACTATAAAAATACTGAATCACAGTGCTGTACACCTGAAACTAATATAATATTGTAAATCAACTATACTTTAGAAAAGAAAAAGAAAAAATATTTCCATATTGTTTGTATGATTAAATAAAGAATTTGACATGTTAATGTGTAGAAAGCAACCTTATATGACTTCTAGCTCTTAAATCATGATAAATGCAGGTTCTATATGAATATTAACAAATACAATTTGTACCATAGAATTATAAAGTGAAAAATGAGTGAACATTTTGTTACAAATACTCATTTTAAAAGGGCCTCAGGGGCTTCCCTGGTGGCGCAGTGGTTGAGAGGCCGCCTGCCGATGCAGGGGACATGGGTTCGTGCCCCGGTCCGGGAAGATCCCACATGCCGCGGAGCGGCTAGGCCCGTGAGCCATGGCCGCTGAGCCTGCGCGTCCGGAGCCTGTGCTCCGCAAAGGGAGAGGCCGCAACAGTGAGAGGCCCGCGTACCACACACACAAAAAAAGGCCTCAATATTAACATAATTCAACTTCTTAAGTATGATCTACTTTTTAATCCTGGTCAAGTAAGTAAAGGTGAATAGATAGTAGCGTATTTTTAGGTAGACCTCAGTACAGTCATAGAAAAATAAATTGTATGTATGTGTTATTTTTTCTGGGATAAATGCCCATTTCAAATGTTTGTTTGTTTGTTCGTTTTAAATTAAAGGGGTTTGTATACTCGGGTCATAAATTATAACAAAGATACTAAGAATACCCATTTATGAAATGAACTACAAGTAATAACTGATGTAAGCATAACTTTATGACTTTATATAGTTCTGTGTTTAAATTCAATCCTATTTCACATACCTTTATTGAATTATAGCTAAGTTATATCTAATAGGAATAGTATGATTTGTATCTCCTATTTACCAGTCTTCCTCTCTTCCATATTTAATTCCAGTCAGTGTAATAATGCAAGCATCTATTGGATCTTTAATAAAATATTCTTAGTGTTTTTGCTTGCATAAAAGTCAGTTACATTTTACTCTTCATTTGGTGCATTTCAAGCATTCTTGTTTTCTGATTTCTAAATTGATACTACAGAAACCTACACAGTGCTGGGACATAGTTTTCTCTCTGTCAGTGTATGATCTCTAAAGTACCAGCTACAGTTGTCAGCTTCCTGGTGAGTTTTTCCTTCTCTAATCTTTGTGATGTTTCTCTCTTGTTTCAATTTTACTGTGAAGACATGAAGAACTTTGCAACAAAAATTGACTTCTAGGTTAGTACTCTTGAAAAAGTGTTAGGTATTCAGAAATCACAAAAATCTAGGCTGTTTTCTATGTTGGTGTTCCTAGTTGTAGCAACCTTTCCGTTTGCTTTAATATTTCATCCACTAGGTGTTGGCTAAGTAAGGAATGTGAAAGTATATTTAGTTTTAACATTTTTAAGTTACTTTAATTTCAGAAAAGAAACTAGAAACATTGCTAATAATTTTAAACTTTAGCTTCAGTTGGTTAGTTGACATAATTATTTTACTTATGAAAATCAGAGCTTACTAACACAACCCTCTGATTTTCTTTAATAATTCAAGATCACTTATTGTCAAACAACAAATGATATTTGAAAGAAGAAACAAGAGTATAGGGATATGAAGGGAAAAGAGTGGGAAATGCCCACCAGATAGTCCTACCTAGTTATCTTGAGGCATTTATATTCAGTGCTGTTTAATATCTCCGTTATTGTACTCCAAATCATGTTTTATTCCCACTGTCTTTCTCAAGATACCATAGAACATGAAAATTTCTTTTCATTTCTTCTGCATAGTCTATATCATTTAAGTTAATTAATTTAAATTATTCTAAGATTTCCTGAAATTACATTGGACTCTTAAAAATATCCATGTTTAGACAACTAAAATTCTACACAAGTGATTTGGATTAGACATCTGTGGCTATGATGTCTTTAAACACATTTAAACATAATTTTTTTTTTAAATCAGTGCTGTTATCTAGTCTAGAATCTAGTTTGGGAATTGTGCATATCCCTTGCTGATAATCTTTTTTTTTTTATTATTTTATCGTCATTGTGGACTTTTACCATTCATTAATACCTATATTTGGAAGTGAACACAGTAAATAAATTGATCTTGATTTCTCAAACTAGGCCTTCTTGTGCTGTCAGTAAGGGGTTTGGTTGGAAGAGCAATTATATGAGATTCTTAGAAAAATCCATGAATTTCGGTTTATAGTATTTGCTTTTTACCCCACTCTAGGGCAAGTAAAGGAAGGAAGAATTTAATGATAGATATAATAACAGTTAAAAATGGAAAAAGATAATCAGATGAGATAAAAAGCGTTGTAACAGAGAACAGAAGAAAAAATTGTTTCCTGACGTTTTCCTCCTATATAACATTGTAGCATCACTTAGTCTTCTTCTTGATACTATATTTACCAACACTGCAGAATTATATGTTGAAAGTGATGCTTTCAATATGAGTGTTTGATCCAGTTAAGTGTAAAAATTTCCTTCCGGAATAATTTTTTAAATCTGATCTTGAAAATGAATCCATAATCTCATGAAAGACGAATATCACTACCCTAATAGCCTTTTAAAAGTTGAAAAACACTTTAGGATAAAATGTCAAATCAATCCTCTTCCAACTCAGTTTCTATGGCATTTGCATCAGGGATTGTTCCCTTTTGGGGGGATTTTTTTCTCTGCTTTGGGTCATGTTTTTGTCAATGCTCATTTGAAGGCAAAGAAGAGATACCTGGTAAGACCAGCTCAAGTAAAAAGAGGTTTATTAAAAGGACACCAGTCAATTTTAAGTAACTCAAGGAAAGAAGACATAACTGTATATCACAAGGACTGGAGATGAGCAATAGAAAGCTGTCAATGACAGATTTTCTCTATGGATCAACATGGATGCTAATCTCTGCTTCTTTGGCCAAGTCAGTGTGATTCTATTCTATCTCTTAAAGCACATCCCCCGGTCATCTCCCTGCAGTGATTTTTGACTTTCTCATAGTCTTGGCATTTCTTTGTAGTGGCACTAATTAACCTTTTGATTTCAGGACTCTCTTGTCACTGACTGAAATCTCTGAAATTTTAGGTCAAAGCTTTACAACAGAGAGAGATTATGCCTCTCTCATATTTAACTGCAACTACAGAACCAACTTTATTTTTCTCCCCTCCATTGTAAACTAGCTCTTCCTCTAGTGTTACCAATCTCAGATTGATGATCCTGTAATTAATGTAAGATTTATCTTTACTACTGACCTTCACCACTCCTAGTTAACCAAATAATTTTGATTCTGCATTTATAATTCTTCTGTGATCTACATACCTGCAGTTCTGTACAGGAATTAAGAGTGAGGATTCTGAGCTAGGATGCCTGACTTCAGATTCAAACACCATCTGTTATATTGGGTATGGGACAATAGTCCATAACCTCTCTTTGTCACAGTTTCTTTCACTATAAAATTGAGCAAATTATTATATTTATCTCATAGGTTGTTGTGAGATTAAAATAATTAACATTTGTAAAGCAGTGAAACAGTCCCATTTTAAGCACCATCTGGAATTTAGATAGTAGTCGTGATTTTCACTCTAACTACAACTGCTGTGAATTTAGTCCCCCTAGACTGTGGTAGTAACCTACTTATAGTTTTCCCTGTTAGACTTATCTTTCTAAATCATGAGTGGAGTTATAATTTCCATACTAAAACATGTTTGTGTCTCTTCCACGCCATCCAAATCAAAGTACACATTTTGCACATCATTCAAAGCCCTCTTCAGTCCCCGCTGATTTATTTTCCCAGATTCATAGTTTTATTACATCCTTCCACAATCACTTTGCTTTAGTCACATGAGATTTCACATATTTCCAAGTGTGCAAGCCTTTGCTTAGGCTGTCCACCTTCCTCAGTTCCAGCCTTACATGCACTTCAACTCTTGTCTGTCCATTCAGTTTTTTGTAAACAAAAACTTTTGAAATTTTTCCCTCTTAGAATAAAATGATAATTTCTTCCTTTGTTTTCACACAGCGTTTTCTAATTTCTTCTCAGCTATATCGCTGAAATCCTGTTAGTAGTTCCTGCTTATATGTTACTGTCCCCTATTGAAAGTAAAGAACATCGACAGTTTTTGTATACCTATAATGCATGGCAAAGAGGCTTATGAATAGTAAACAGTCATTTTCAAAATTGATTAATATATGAAAGAACTGAGATACAAGTTTGAGAGTAGAGCTTGGGTTTTGAGTTACTTTGCTGGGTTGTTTTAGAGTCCTTATATGTGCAAGCTAGGAACATTTATCTTGGAATTGATGTCTTCAGTAACTTCAGTACTGGCAGTAATTTTTCTGCTGTTTTATCCACTAATAGCTCTTACATTTGTATTAATAGTCTAATTCCATTAAATGAGAAAAATGCTATACAAATAAAAGTCAACATCAACTCTGGCTTGAAAATAGTATCACAGTTTGTGTATACAGATAATATTTCATTGGTGTTACTATAAGGTGCTACCTGTTTTGTAATATATTATGAAGTAATTTAAAATGTCATTTTTTCTTAAAGAAATAATGAATTTATCTCTGACATAATAGAAAAGAATTGTCCAAAATAAATTTAGTTTAAAAGATAACTTTCCAAAACTTTTAAAAGCTGGTCATTACTTACAGGGACTTCTTCCTTAATGTCAGCAGAAAGTTAGTGCAGTCTCTTAAGGGTGAATTTTAAAATTATTTGAAAAGTTTTTCCTTCTCTTACATTAAAACATTCATAATTTTTCATTAGTATCACTCCATTTGTTGAAACCCATTAAAACTCTGAGTTCTATATATTTCCCATTTATCTTTACTATTTTTAACTTTTTATTTATTTTTTCTTCTAACCCTTCCCCTTCCACTTACAGATAGAAATATGTTTTTTTTTTCTACTTTTCTAAATTGTTGACTGGGACCCCTGTAACAAAAGACAGATTAACATGAGGAAAGCATATACATTTAATGTAAATTTTACAGGACTTAGGAGCCGCACAAAGAACACAAAGATATGGTTAAACCTGAGTGTTTTTTTGGCTGGACTTGATGAAGAGTGGAAAGTCATGTAAAGATATGATAGGACAAAGTAGTATACTGGGGAAACCTTGGCAAGGCCTGTTTATTCAGATTCCTACCTTTGTTCCTGCATCTTAGGAGATAAGAATGTTCCTGTCCTCTGGGTATTAAGGAAGACACCTTTCACATTAGGTTTTATGACCTATTTCAGGAAGTCACAAATTCCTTCCTGCACATACTGTTTCTTAAATTCTTTCAGCTCAAAATATTCAATATGCGAAGATGCCATATTTTGGGGTAGTGTGTCCTAAACCCCGTCATGCCCTACCTCTCCTCTCTTTCCTTCTCCCTTTCCCCAGTCTGTATCCTACTGTCTTTTTCTTCTACACATCTGTTCTGTATTTCAGGACTTTCCTTTTTCCCACTGACACATTCTGTTGATCTTTATACAATTTTAAAAATTCTTGCAGAGGTTTCTGGAGAGGACAGCAGTGCTATTTCTTTAGTTCAGGAATCAACATTTTAGTTCTGGACAAATACCTCTCTGTGTAAAGTAGATGGTTTGTTATATTTCATTTTTGGACTTGTCTGAACTGTGAATCGACTTTGTCTTCTGTACTATACCAACACCACACACAGAAAGAGGGTTCATCTTTGTTTTTGGAAGTAACTTTAAATGCTCAATCACCTGAGGAAGTCTCATCCTCACAAAAGCCTTTTTTTCATAAAAGCTTTCTGTGCAATAGTAAGATGAGCTCCAGGAATCTTTCTCCAAGAAAAAAAGAAAAAGGAGAGTTAAGAACCACGATGTTTTACAGAACAAGGGACCGTGTGTACTGAGACCCTATTTTATCTTTTATTCTACTGAATCTTATCTGTCAAGGTCATTTTATCATCGATCTTATATGTATTTAATACTCTGTAAAAATAGAAAGTATGATCATTTCTCTATTATTGTTATAGGACATCATATAATTTTTTGTGCATTTGTTTTTCCCCATTTCTCGTATACATGAGCAGTCATATAGAGTTCTGATTTATAGAAACTCTTCACTTCAGATAGTGATAACTAGGTAATAGATTCTATTAAATTTAGAAAGAGAGAGATGGCACTAGTGCCATGTAAAAGTGTGAGAGCAAGAAATCTTTCTCTTTTGCTGCATATTTTTTATTTATGCTTATTTTATTGTTTTGAACTTTATTTTATATAAAATATTTGGGGCGTGTTCTACTATAGTTCAATACCATAAAAACATTTTATCACTTTACTGGATATGCCAGATCACAAACTGAAATAGAATACAACAGTCATTGTCCGAGTTTTGCAAATAGTAGGATTTTTTTTATGTTTTCTTGTAGTCCCATTTGATAATGAAACCTGTTTAATTCAAGAACCACTTGTATCCCATCTGCTATTTTCTTGCTGGTTTACTTTGTTGTTGGGAATGAAACATTTTAAGAGGAAAATCTCAGCCAAATCGGGTACAGAGTGTTTATAAATAGAACTTGTATTTTGACATCTGTCATAGATGTTCATATCTTATAAAAACACAGACATTCAAGTTGGTGATGTCCAACTGACCAGTTGATATGATGTGCCTAGTTCCTCTCTACTCAAATTCCGTTCATTGACTTCCTCTTGTTTTCATTACCTCGTTCCTGTTTTTTTTTCCTTAATCCAACCTAATAGAGCATTTGTTGTGATATAAAGGAATGAAATGTGCTTACCACTCATATTTTCAAATGCATGTTTATTCTGTGTATTTAGAGTCTTCATGAGAAAACAGGGGTGGGAAAGATGAAAGGGAGTTAAGTGTTTTTAAATCCTTCAGAGAGAGATTCAATATATGAAAAAGTATAGAACTCCATGGTAAACTTGGCCCCAACTTTTTCAACCTTTGCCCCTACTTCTTACCCACACAGTCTCTGTTCCAACTAATGTGGTCTGTTTACTGCTCTATCAAGTGTGTTGCACTTTTCCAATGTGTTTCATCCTTTAGTTCTTTTTTTTGCCCCATGTTAAAAACCTATCACCTGATGCCCAAGGCAAATACTACCATTCCATGAAATCCTCTCTGAGTACAAAGCAAATGTTTGCAAATCATCATGCATCTCTTTATAATATTTCTTAAATCGTTATTTATCTCTTTGTAATGATGCCTTATTCCCCCCCTGGTTTGTGAACTCTCTAAGATGTCTGGCCTTCTGGCTGGGTACAATGCTTTTCACCAAAGGGGACTGCAAATTTAACATTGTTGAGTAATTCACTCTTTTAGGAGACATTTATTTCAAAGTCATAGTTTGAGGTTTGCAGGATCAGAGGAAATTTATACAATAAATTGGGAGATTCTAGTGCTTAGTCCATTTGTGCCTTCCTCTGAAGTGTCACAGTAAGGGATCAACTTAGATTCAACAGAGAAGAATGAAGCAGAAACACAGGTTGAGTGGAAACTAGTAGCATCCAGATGCCCCACACTGACAATAGGGATTTATTAAATTATGATCACTGTTCTTGATAAAAATTCTTAGAAAAGACAAAGTAAAGTGATACTTATTTATGATTTCAAGCATATGTCTTTTAAAATTACTTGCATTGAGAATATTTGCTTGTTTGATTTAGAGTAGTTTTTTATTGAATTGATCATAACTTGTGAATGCTGCTCAGTGCTTAATATACTGTTTTTCATTGCCTCTTTCCTCCCACAGCTTGTTGTGCACAAACGCAGTCATACAGGTCTACACTTACACTATTTATTCAGGTGAATACTGCTTACTGCTGTCTTAAAGGACAGACCATTTGTTCTACTCCTGACAGTTTTGGTAAAGCCTAAATATTTAAAAAGGATTGTTTTAATACTAGAGGATGAATCCTTTTGAATTTTGGGTTATTGTATCATTGATATGAAAGAACTATATATTTACCTTTCTACTTATTTTTTAAGAGTTTTACCTGCTATGATTTCCCTAATTTATACAATAAATTGATAGATGTATTGAGCATATTAGTATATTTGAGTATATACTAATTTTAGAGCAGTATTTTGGAGTTGAGGGTTAGAATCTCACTCTTGTTCTTTGGTTTCAGTGTAGATATATTAGATTTGGAAGTCCTTAATGTGCTTAAATACTTAAAGACCTTGAAGCAGCTTTCAATGCTACAAGGTAAAATGGGAAGTGAAAAGAAGTGATAAGAAAAAAAAGGAAACATGGTCAGCATGTAAATTTACGATGTAATAGAATTTGGCTGAAAATCAGTTAACTTTTTTTTCTCCCTTGCTTTCAGGATTTGACTCATGAACAAGTGCCCCAAAGCATTAAATTTTCTCAGTAGTTCTTCATTACATAAATGCAGGAGAATAGAATGCAGTAAATCTGCATCCAGCTACTTTTTAACTATTGTAGATCTAGTGATTAGGTAGTAACTTGCAATAATTTTGCTTTACTCCAAAATATTAGTGCTGTCCCTATATATCTTCCTAAAATTGTCATCTGCTTAGTCATATTTCACTCTACATTGCCTGATAAAGTAGTCTGTGTTATGCTTTGAGTAAACCCATGGTTGAATAAACTCATGAGTAACCTCAAGTATCTGAATTAATATGTAGAAAATGTATGTTATAATAGACATGGAATGTAGCTTTTAAAATATATTTATTGTGGCAGTTTTTATTATAAAAATGCAAAGCTTTGGAAGAAAATGCCATCTAGTTTTATCCTATGTTAGTGATGAGAACAATATCAGAGTCAGAATATCTGCAGGTTCCTCCACAGTTTAGTAGCTCCTGTGTAGGCTTTACAGAGGTACTAATTAAGTCACTGTTAATTTACCAATTATTTGATACTTTTACCTGAAGCAAGTTAACCATTTAGTCTTGCTCTAGGAATGCTAAATTGATGGAATAATTATGGTAGAATTTGTGCCCATTTATCAGTTTAAAGAACTCATAAATCTTACTTCTTGTGGTCCTTTTAAATATTTACGTGTTTCACTGGTGTGCATGACCTTGGTATCTAAAGAACCATTATTTTACTTCTGGTCTGTCCCTTAGTTCCTGTGTCACTTTGAGCAAGTTCCTTTTTTCTGGGCCCTAACATCATCTTTATATTCCCTGGAGATGTAATTTTCTTGGATACTACTGAGATTATATACAACTCTCTCTATAAAAGATAACTCTTTCCTCTTATCTACCCAATTCATCCTAAGCACAAATTTCTTTCCAGAAGTCTTCGCCAATTAGGCAAGTTATGTGTAAAGAAGATGCATTATCTCCAGAGCATCAATGTTGGAAACAGTATTACCTTCCCATTAAGTATTTACCAGACATATAGAGAATCCATGGGATATAAATTATCAAATCCTTGGGAATTTATCACAGTGGGAGATGGATAAATATTAATTCATTTAAAGATGAGAAGCTTATATAATTTAACTGTAGAGAAATCCAAACATAAAATTAGAGATATTCTAATACAAAATGGTACAGAATGCCTTTTTATAATGGCAAAACAATAAAATAGGTTACCTTTATTTTAATTAAGTATAAGAAAAGTGTGTGGATTTCACTCTGTTCTGATATTGAAAATTTTCTCACCTCTAATATTTATATGGTCTTTAGTGCTTTGGTCAGAATAATGTGTGATTTCTCTAGGAATTATATTTATTTAGGTAGAGATGTATATACAAAAAATTCTCCTATAACTTACATGACATTTTCCCTAAAGTTTCAGAAGAAAAAGCAAAAAATATCTTCAATAAATGCTTCTTGGGACCCTCTTATGCTCAAGGCAGAGTAATAAACAAAGATTCTATTCTTAAGGAAGATATAAGTTGTCAGAACAAAAAAAGTATCATTCTACAATTCTTTTCCATAGTTTTGTTTACCATGTCTTCTTTCTCACACAGCTCTCTTTACGTTTCCCATTACACTTTATAAATATAAGCCTTTTCCATTACGTATAGGAAAAGAGACCATTACAATCTTCCTGACCTTTCTTCCTTTGCTTACTAAAAAGCAACTTAGTCTCACAAAAATCTTGATAAGAAGCAAAAAACATTTTATTTATGCATTTTTGCATAACAATTTTATTTTATTGCTAAACATCCAGTAAGCTTTATTACTTAAACTCTTCTCTCAATAGTGTTGTGGACTTCCACATTAGCTTCAAGATGCAGTTGCTTCAGCTCTTGTCTGTTGTAAAATAATCCTCACTCTCCATTGATTGTATGTGGATTCCTGAGGCATAGTCTTACTCCAGACATCAATGATTCAATTTCTTCTTAATGAAATTCTTCCACTTGAGTTTCTGACCCAACAGTTCACAGGACGGTATGATTTCTACTTTTAGTACGTCTCTTCCTAAGGCTAGGCCAGTGGTATGCTTTTACCTGGCTCCATCTTTATTTTCTGTTGTCCTGGCCAGCCTCTAGTGACTAGGACTCTGACACTTATGACAATTACCAGCTTGCTTAGATTTCTGAATGTCTCTCTTCTGGGTTTCCCATCAGTATTTAAGGCATGAATTGGAAAACTGTATCAGATAAGATATTTTGTATAGGCAATGCCAGAAAAAACAAGCAAAGAAGCAGACAAACAAAAAACCCTCAAACTGACTTGAATAAATAAAGAAATGTGTTGGCTTAAAAACAGAAAATCAAAAGATAAATCTATTTTCAAGTTTGATGTAGAAATTCATCAGCACCATCATTCCTGGCTTCTCTCACTTTCCTCTGAATTCCAGGATGTTAGCTTTATCCCAGGAGCTTTCATAACCTCACAACCTATTGTCCAAGAGTAGAGAGAGACCCTTTTTCTGAAGCCTCTGCAAAGTCCTGGGATTTACCTCTCTGGTATCAGTTGGATTTGTGTCCATCTCTAAACCAATTATTGATTTTTAAAGCAGGAGATGCACTGAAATGTTAAGCCATTCAGAGTCCTCTGCTGGAGCTAGGGTGGAATCAATTCCACAAAAATTTTAAGATTTTCTTCTAAGGGTTACCAGACAAGAAAGAAAGGTGGATGCTGCAAAAGAAGTCAACCAGTGTTCCTTACAGACATTCCCAGGAACCTCATATCCTGAAGCTCATATACTGAGCTTCAACTGTTTGCAGAATATGATTAAATCACATGCCTTTCTAGGCACTTTGGCTTGCCCACTGAACTCAATGACTGTTAATATTTCATCCAGCAGGGAATTCACCCCCAAAACAGGTCCTGATATAGGAGGCAAGTCATTATCATCTTCTAACCCTCTTTTGCATCCTGCCTCAGTTACTATAGTTAAGGCATTAGGATCAGTAATGAGTATATGACATTTCAGTACTCATCATGAATGAGGACATTAGTTCAATTCAAAATAATAACAAAACTAGTGAAAGAATATCTCCAGACATTCACATGGACCAAGAAGGAATTCTAGAGATGTGGTGCTAGGAATGATACACTTGCCCTTAATAGGTATTAGTGAATCTAAACCTTAGCTGTTGAAGTGATCCTATGAGAAGTAGCAACTGAATATTTCTTATGGAAGCTGCCTCCAGACTTTGTTTTTGAAAAGTTGAATGCTTATTTTTCAATCTTCATCTTTAAGTTTTTGAGAGAACTCCTGCCTTATTTCTCATTCCAACTATTTGTTGGTTTTGAAGTCTCAGTACTTCAATAAGAGAAAGTTGCAGAAGAGCATCCTTTATTTTCCAGTAGCAGCAGTAATTTAAACAGGTATTCAAATACATATTTGAAAATATGTATATTTATTGATAAAATATTCTTAGAGATAAGTGATTTTTTATTTGTAAAACTGAACTTCATATTGTATCAGATTAAATATAAATTATTCAGTGTCTAATATTTGATTGATGCTCACAGAATGTTAATTATAAGAAAATTATTTTTTCATTCATTTCACTAGAAAAATGGAAAAGTACTTGTTTATTCTTGGCAAATACACCTTTGCATAAGGAATAGACAAAGCAAACATACAGACCATATGTACTTCAATTTGCATATATATTTAAGAAAAAAACATAAATATTCAAATATAATAGAAAATATATTGAGAGAATAAAATATGGGTGACATCCTGACCAGGCTTTAAAATAGTTGAGATAAAAACAATTATTAAACTATTTCTACTAACAAAAACAAAATGAGACATACAGATTTTAAATCATATAATTTTTTAAGAGTTTAACTTATGACAAAGCAGTAAAAGAAAACTAGTAGAGAAATTAATTAAATAAAAAACAACCATTCTTCAAAAAATGTGAATTAAAAGGCAATAATCAAAATAAAAATTCCTATGGAATGTATTTGTATAACTATTCTAAATATACCTCAAGTGAGATTTTTGAATTTTAAAATAGTTAAGGGAATTAGTCACCCCAGAATAGGCTGCTTCACTTATAAAGTGTAAAACTTCCAAATACAAATAGGAAGTGTTTAGAAATAAACAAGCTGGAATCAATGTTCTCTTTTCCATCTAGCTTTCTTTTCAAAGTTGTTAACTAAAATACATATACTATGACTCAGTTTCGTAGCTCTTTCTGACACTTGTTCTGACCTTTCTTTGCCTTCAGTGTCAGGCATGATACATAGACATGAACAGCTTCTACACTTTCAAATACAAACTTATACTGTACTATTATGACTTTTGACATTCATAGCCATTTCAACATTCTGATAACTAAATAGTTCAAAGGTAATAGTCAAAAAGCATGAACAACACTTTAACTATGTCTTGAGGTTCTGAAACCTACTCTGAAATATCCTTCATTATAACCTATATAGGCAGGGGGGAGAGAGACTTCAATAGCCACTAGACAGTTTGGATGATAGCCAGATGAGCCAATGTTCTAGGTGCTGTCAGTGACCTTGGAGTGAATTTTGCACAGGTGCAAATTTCTCTGTCTCAGACAGGCAGCTCTGTGATTAAGTAAGTAAGCACACCCACAAAGCTATAGAGCTTGGCAAACACATGTTACCTGTAAACAATATCCTTTCTCTAAAGGATTTTGAATGGAATGCTGAATATGGAACCAGATTTATAGTATAATATAGTATACTATTATACTATAAATACTACTTACATATGAGGGTTACATATAAACCTCATATGTAAGTAGTGCTCAAATAACTTGAGTGGATTTAAGCAACTTAGATTAAATAGTGAAAAACAAAATCGGACCTTATAGCTTGCCAATCCGTTGAAGCAAGATATAATTCTTTCACTTTTCTTTAGTATCTCTTCCGTTGAGCAATATTCTCTTTTAACTGTACAGAAAAAAAATCAAGAGATGGACACAGGAAGCAAGTACATTTGTTTATGTATTTGTGTAAGAAGAGTTCTCATTTTCCTTGGATATTTGAGGTCTGTGACAAGCATAAAATGTCTTGAGTAGAATACTGAATAAATGCATGAGTGATTCTTAGCCAAAGACATGTTAAAGTGAACAAAGTTAAATTATCTGACAGCTGTACAGTCATGGGTATAGGATTTAAAATGCTCATGGGAGTGAGGGGTATTGTGAGTGGGCATTTTAGTATATCTGTGAGGAGAGGTAATAAATGCAGTATATTTTTATTTAAGTGAGTTTTTCATTTGGTTCTTTTTGATACTCTGACAAACGTGCTAGACCACAGCACAATACAGGCTAGATTTTTTAGACCACTGGTGTCTAACGGGATGCTTGTTATTTGATAAGCTTATACTAAAACATATACCAAATATACAGATTATGGCAACTGAATATGTAAAGGGCTTCATTAGGTACAGTGTGTATTGTCTATGTATAATCTCATGTGTGTTCATATGTTGTTGCAGAAATTGGAAGAGTTATGTTTAGAAAAGAGATAGCAAACTTACGACTTTCAGTGGCAACAGTATGAGTTTCATCTATGTCAATTCTCTTTTGAACCAATACATGTTAAAACTGCATTTTAATATTCAGTCTGGTAATGAGCATAGAATAAAGTACACATTAAGTTAGTAATTAAGTAAAGATAGAGAAGATGCTGGAATAAAAACTCATAGCACTTACTCTGACTCCTACAGAGTTATTACTGTTATTGATTGCTATATGAAACTGGTTTGTTACAAATACAACTAATAAACAATGGCTAGTTAAGTAACTGTTTTGAGAATTGAAGAATTAAATCCAATGAATATCACAATCTGTGGACATATCAGATATTGCTCTTTAGAGATATGTCCTTAGGCAAAATTTATTCAATTATGTTATCAAAATATGTTCAGTAAGATATAGAATGATACCACTTTGGATGCCACTGCCAAAATCTAGACAGAGAGAGCTAGGATTTCTTGGGACTTTGAAACACTGGAGGAATGTTACATAATCAGTGATTCACAAGGGATAGTGTGATAGAAAATAGCTGACTAGGCACAAATCACCTTGGTCTGAAACCAGTTAATATGAATAAGCAATGTGATCTTACTGAAAACTCCGAACCATATGCATTGTTTCTTTACACAATGGTATTTGTTCAATCTATAACAAACAACAACAACAAAACACTTGAATGTTCTCCTAGCAGGATAACTGCAAGTATGTATTGGAAAACAGGTCTCAGTTTGAGTAAGAATGAGTGTACAGTTTAATTCCCACTTTTCAAAACTGATGGGATGGACATGTGTTAGACTCAGAGATGCCAACTAAAATGATTAATGGCCTGGAAACCAGGACCTCTGAAGAAGGGTTCAAAGAGTTACTGCCACTTAGTTTGAGAACAGAAGGTAACTCTCGTATATAAAAGACTGTGGTTATAAAAAAGATTCCCCAAATAAAAAACTGTGACAACCAAGACATAGGATTAAGTAAAAATAAGAGAATTTAGACTAGCTGTAAGAATTTTATAACAAGATTTTTTTAAGGGTGTAATTTTTATTGTTTAACCATAGAAATAGGAAGTCCCTTATCTGTATTGATGCCAGTAATGCCTAAATAATTGACAATATGAAGAAAACTCCTTCATTGCTCATTCTCCATGATTTATCAAAAACAAACAACAATGTTTACATCCTTTATAATGAAGAACCCTCTCTGATGATTCTATGAAAGTTAACATACAAACTACTTAATGCATCATGGAGTACTTAGTGTCTTTATTTTGCTGCAAAGATCTCTTAATTATTTGCCATACTAAAGGAATATAATGTGTGTTTTGCAAGACGATGTAACCTGCAGGGTGTGGACATGTCAGAGTCCTGAGAGTTCTGAGGGCCTTAGTGGCCTTTAATACTGTCTTCGAAAGGACAGCTCATGAGTCAGTTTAATGAAGAGTTGGAAAAAGACACAGACCTTTTCATGGCACTGAAAAAGCTCATTGAGTGCGCCTTGTGAGAAGCAAGATACCAAGCGACTGGAAGATGGTAGAAGGAGATAGACAACCCTAAAGAATAGGGCCTACCCCTGAGAGGAAATATAAAATATTTATGTGAAACATGTAGTGTAGGGTCAAACTACCTGGGTTCAAACCCAAATCTATTAGTTAATTACATGGTTTATGCTTTTTATCTGTGAAACGACAGTGATGATGATATGGACCTCATTGTGTTGTTATGAGAATTAAGTGAAATATTGTTACTAAAACACTTAAACCAGTGGCTGATACAGTAAATAAAAACTATGTAAGGGTCAGTGATTATCATTAAGAATTATTCCTATGAGATTGATATATTTAAATACTCTTCTTGAACCAATGAATTTAGAAATAGTATTTTAATATCCAGACTTAAAATGACCACTTGGGAAAAGGTAGTACTTTCTGGACTTATTTAGATGAGCTAAGATTTTTTTTTTTTTTAAAGGGAACTTTATTATTTTTATTTATTTATTTTTGGCTGTGTTGGGTCTTCATTGCTGCACGTGGGCTTTCTCTAGTTGCGGCGAGCAGGGGCTACTCTTCGTTTCAGTGTGCAGGCTTCTCATCGCGGTGGTTTCTCTTGTTGCGGAGCATGGGCTCTAGGCACACGGGCTTCAGTAGTTGTGGCTCGCGGGCTCTAGAGCGCAGGCTCAGTAGTCGTGGCGCACAGGCTTAGTTGCTCCGCGGCATGTGGGATCTTCCAGGGCCAGGGCTAAAACCCGTGTCCCCTGCATCGGCAGGCGGACTCTCAAGCACTGCGCCACCAGGGAAGCCCGAGCTAAACTTTTTTTTTGGTATGCGGGCCTCTCACTGTAGTGGCCTCTCCCGTTGTGGAGCACAGGCTCCGGACGCGCAGGCTCAGTGGCCATGGCTCATGGGCCCAGCTGCTCCGCGGCATGTGGGATCTTTCCGGACCGGGGCACGAACCCGTGTCCCCTGCATCGGCAGGCGGACTCTCAACCACTGCACCACCAGGGAAGCCCCCGAGCTAAACTTTTTTAGTTGAAGATTCTAAAAAAGAACAGAGAATTTTTTTCTAATAGTATTCCTTCTTCCTAGAAGTGACCCTTTTCAAAAGTAACTATTTTTACTCCTATGTATATTTTATGTCATATTTTCTTTTATATCTATTGTGAGCAAAAGAAAGGATTTCATTTGCCTGTTAGCGTCACTTCTGTTATTTCCTCCTGTGTGTGTGATACTCTTTACTTGGCCTGGTCTGTGCTTTATATTGTAACTAATGTGTATATCCCCTGTGGAGAGGACAACATTATGCAGCCAGAGGCTGTGTCTAAGGCCAGGCCATGAACTGCAGGCAGAGCAGATGATGGCCATCAGCCGTTAGTGCTGGCCTTCCCCTAGGGGTCTAGACCTCAAATACAGGCATCAGACTGGCCTTCTGGCTATTGGCTGAGCTCCAGTAGACATAATATATGCAAATGAATGTTAAACATTGTTCTGCCATTCTGGGGATATTCAATATATGCCTATTGTCACTCCTAAAAATAAGAAAAATATTTAATTTCTCTGGCAGACACTGCTCTAAGCACTGGGAATATAGTGAGGAAACAGGTAGAGACGGTCTCTTGCTTGTGTGACGCTACCATTATATAGACAAGTAACTAAGTACCTAGTGACCATAACTTCAAAATTTTTAAATACTGTTATAAAAAAAATAAATAAATAGATACAATACAGAGTAACTGGGGTGGAGTGTGCTATTTTAGATGAAGTTGTAAGGAAACATCTCTCTGAATAGACATTTGAACCTGAACTAAGTGAGGGAGCCTGCCATGTGAGGATCTGGGTGACAAGTGATGAATGTTCCAGACAGTGTGAAGAAAATGAAAAGACCTTGAGTCAGAAAAGAGCTAGATGTGTTCAAGGAGCAAAAAGAAAACCTGTATGGATGAAACAAGGGAGTTAAAGGTAAAAGTCTTACAAGATATTATCATAGAAGTACTCAGGAACCATTCATGTAGTAATCTTACAACATGTAGTATTTAATTTCATTCTAAGTGTAAATCATTGCAAGAATTCAAGTAGTGAAATGGCATTGTCATGTTTACATATTTTTTTTTCATTATTCAGGTTTTGCATGGAGAATGCATTGTAGAAGGCATAGGTTTTTACAAAATTCAATAAGGAGAATACTGGGTTATCTATTCCAAAGATTATGGTGGAGTGAAAAGGATGCTATCTGTGGAGATGGTGAAAGGAAATCAAAATTTCTTTTGAGGATAGACATCTTGATGAACTGGTTGTGAATGTTGAGAAAAATGGAAACATCCTGGATGTCAGGGACTGCTTTTCTCTTTTGTCTTGTCAAAGGAGAGCTGAGAAGAAATCAGTTGTTTATGATTTGAAGCTAATGTAGAAGTCAGTTCAGAATATGTAAAATTATAAGTCACAACATACAAATCATGTTTAAAGCCTTGAGAGTAGGTGAAATCATCTATGAAGAGAGTATAATATAGAAGAGTAGAGGGCCATAGATTTATTAGCTCAAGGGCCAGTAACACTTAAGAGTTGATTGGAGGAAGAAAAGCCAAGAAATGTTACTCATAAGAAGCAGCCATTGAGGCAGAATGAAAAGCAGAAGGCTGTTTTTTCCTGGAAGCCAAAAAGCTATATTTTTGGAAGGAGAGAGTAGTCAACTACGTGAAATCATGCTGAAAAGTTGAATATGTTGATAAAAAGGATTAACCATTGGATTTAAGCAAGATAGAGGTCTGTGGTGACCTTTGCAACAGAATTTTAGTGGGAGTAGCGGGGCAAATTCCCAACAGGAAAGGGCTTGAAAAGAAAAAGGGTTATGTGTGTGGCAGGGTGGGGGATTGAGATCAAATGGAATTGACAAATATTGATGATCCCTTTTGGGATTGTTTTTCTGTGAATGGAAGTAGAGAAGCACAAGAGGAACATTTTATCAAGAGAAAACTTAAAAGAAAAAAGATACAAATAATGTAAAGGTGAACACTGATGATATGAGAAAGAGGACAGATAACTTCAGGACCTAAAAGGCTTGAGTAGATTAGAGATGATGGGATCCAGAGTACATGTACATTAGATGCTTTTAGATAAATGTACAAATACTTATTAAGTTCAGTAAGGAGGTCAGATGAAAGCTTATAAATGTAGGTAGCCTGGCAGATCTGGTGTTGGGAAAAAGATCTGTTCTCTTGATTGCTTCTCTTTTTTTCAAAGTATCTGTCAGAATCATCAGCTGAGAATAGGCGGACAAGTGTTAGAGGCCTGAAGACCAAGATATGATATAATTATCTCAGGGAATGGAAATGAATAATAATGAGTTGGTGATATGCAGAATACACCAGTGCCTCTTTGCTTTTGGTTGGGATTGTGTTCTGTACATATTTGGAAACTCACATGAGCCATTTTTTTTGTTGTTACAACATCTGTATTTTAATGCTTGTTAAATAAATTTTTACGTGAAACCAGATAGCCTAATAGTTAATAAGTGTGATCTTTTGAGACAAATAGCCCTTACTTCAACAGGATGAATTCCTTAATCCTATAAGCCTCAACTTCTTTATGTACTCAATAGAGATGATATATTTCCGATAAAGAACTTGAGTTCAAATCCTGACTTCACTGATGACTAATGGCTCTGGCAATTGAAAAACTATCTGAAAAATTAGAATAAAAACAGTTCCTGAGTCATAATATTGTGAAGATTAAAGAGGATAAATCCTTTACAAATGTCCAGTCTCTTAATTGGACAATGCTCATTGAAAATCATCTATCAATAACAATGGTAGCAGTATTAGTACTACTCAGAATCCAGTAGTTGATATTTATGGCCTTGGAGGTTTATTTTTACTTACTATATTTTAGTCAAAGTATTTAGTCTTATTCCAATGTTAGTTGAGTCCGTAAGTGATAGACTTAACCTACATAGATTGAAACGTGGTCCTATACTTCAATCATGTGTGAAATTTAGCATATTATTTTAAAACGCTATGTTGGATAGCAGCAGAAGGATGGGGAAATTTGGTACAAGAACTCCAATCTGAAAACAAATATGGACTATTTAAAGTAAATTACTCTTTCTAGGAGGACCAATAAAAAATAGTTTTGATTTAATTTAAAAAAATTTAGGTCCTTTAAATAACAGCCTGTTAAGAGGCCCACCAGCAAAAGAAAACATTTTGATTGTCTACTCTAGGGACAGCTTTCTAAAAAATACATGGAATTATTGGGAAAGGTCAATTGCCTATACTAGTTAGAGAAAAGGTCATATCTTAAAATATCGTTCCTTCCATCTATTCATAAACAAACAGGTAGTGATCTTTCAGTGGAGATCATTAAAACCTCCAATAAAACCTATACTTTCAAATGTGCACCAGCTTCCCTTTATAATATTACCTCCACAAACTGTTTTTAAATAACCTGTATTCTTGTCAGACTGGCCTTGTGGCTCATTCTCTGACAGGTCCCATTTCACATTTACTTGCATGCCTTTGCTAACACTGTTCTTTATTTGTTAATATTTTCCCCTCATTCCCTCATGTTAAAATCCTATTTATTTTTATAGTCCTAAATCAATACAGAGGGATTTTCCCCAATAATTCCCATATGCAGATGGCCTCCTCCTTTCTCTATATTATTGTTTTTGATTTTTATCATCCATGTCTCTAAATAGTTACTGTTGAGTTAATTAAGTATATTGATATCAATGTACTTAATGTTAAGAGTAATATTAAGTATATTCTATATGTGTACATATGTATTGTCTATGCTGTCAAGCTCCTGGAGAGAGGAACTTGTATTAAAAGGCTTGGATTCCTCTACTAATAGTAACTTATACATAGAACGTGTTTAATTAATATTTGAAGAAGCAAGTTTTATGGATGCTGCACTGTACCAGCACAGATCTCTCTTCAGGACTGAAAGAATTCTTCTCCTAGCTGGTGGAAAGATTGTCTAGCTAAAAGCTGTCCGTTTTGGGAAATGCTTAGGGTGAGATAGCACTCATTTAGGGTTATTTCCACATCCAGCGACCAGTCAGCATGGGAGCAGAATGTCAAAGCCCCTTTGCCCCACCCTAGCTAGCCTCAGATCTCCCTGAGGGTTGGCCTAGGCCTTGTGACTGCACCACAGCTTTGCCTACAGCTCTGTCCATTCCTGTCCCTTCTCCTTGTGCGCCTGAAATCGGGTACCCTAATAAATGTCCCACATTGACACCTGCATTTCACATTCTGTTTCCTGGGAGACACCAACCTATGGCAGCCAGGAAGAACTGTTGCAAACTAAAAAGCGCATTTTTATGTTATGTTCTCTTTCAAGCTTTTGAATCACATCTGCTATTAGGCAGTAATATTTTGAGCTTAATTTGTTCTTAAAAAATATACAGATATCTATGAGTCCACTTGATCATGAGGTTCTAGATGATCAAGTTTTGTTGTGACTAACATTCATTAAAAAGACAGGTTATTACACTAATAGGATGCAGTAGTCTTTAGGTTTCATGATGCTAGGCAATTGATTATATGGAGAAGTGGTTAAATTGTCCTTATTAATTAAATCCACTATATGGCAACTCTACATGAACCTATATTTCATGTATTGAATGAATGCCCATTTTAACTTTATTTTATACTGGATCCATTATTTTTTATTGAAGCTTTGATCACTGTAAACCTTAGTGAGAAAGAAAAAGGTTTTCTAGAATTGGTTTTCTGTTTGTCTTACACTAGAATGTATCCATGTTAAATAAAGATCACATTATTTTCTAGTTTTTATGTTATAAATTATGATTATTCTTGTGTGGATTTTTATAATAGGCAACACTGATTAGAGTAGGAAAGTAACAACCACCTATTTATGCTGTTTCACTGTATTTTCAGATTTTCATTCTGTGTTCTGGTTTCTTCATAGCTCTGTTTAGTCAGATATAAGAAAGAGAATTGATATTTTTATGATACAGCATTCATGATGAATAGTAGACAATTCCTGTGTGGTCTAGCCCATAGCCTCAAGGAGTTATTGAGGTCAAAAGTGACCAAATATTTTGTGTCTAAATGCTACTAAAATGTAGACTTCCAAGAGTCTGTCATGCTGCATACCTTGACCCTTATTCTGTGTCAGTGGTCCTTGGAGTGTGAGGGACACTATGTGTGCATGTGCTTTGGTGGCAACTGCAGGGCTCACAGGGAAGGTCTCATGAAATATGAATAGACTAACTCCTCCACTACCTGTACCTTCTCCTCCTTCTCTTCTCTCTGTCAAGAATGCACAGCTGGTGAGGAAAGATCAAATACAACTAGGAACTGAAATCAGCCACTTCCTCAGCCAAGGGTTCTAAGAAAGGTATCATGTCATTGAAATCAAGAAAATGCCAAATTCCTGACTTTTACTTGAAGAAATAAGACAGAATTTAAGCTTTCTACATAACAAATGCTAAGTTTTAACGGTGCTTCTATGGTACTGTCCAGGCTGAGAGGAACACTAATCACTTACTCTGATTAAAAATATTAAAGCCATGTTATAGTGAATATATTTATATCTTACCTTTCTTCTAAATAGATTGAGCTTTAATGTAGATTCAAATGAATACTCCTTTAAATGCAGTAGAATCTTTAATCTTTCACTTTATCCTAATTCCATTTCCTTGTTTAAATGAAAAGAATATTTTATCTTTATTTTAGAAATTCAGTTTGTCAAAATTGACCTCATTAATATTTTTGCATAAACTTCTTTAGTCATCTGTGTATATTTTCATAACTCAACTTCAGAAGATGAAATATGATGAAATCATAAATCGTAGTGATTTCCTACCTGTGTGATTTTTCCTTGAAAAAAGTCATATATCAAGTTCTCTGTCTATTTTTGCTCACAATTTACCCTCACTGCCTTGAGATCCATTTATATTTGTTGAATGAATAAAGACTCTCTAAAGAAGTAGGCAAGACAGGGGATACTTAAATTGTAATGCATGTAGGTATGATTGCTATTTTTTTCTGATACCTTAGGGTCTTTTTTAAAACAAGACTAACACTAGGGGATTCTGTCTAGTCTCCAAGACCTTGCTGTTCTCTATTTCTTCCCAATTCTGAAAAATATCTTACGTTGTCTCCATGTCTTCTTCTCACACACTATTTCTCTTTTCTAATGAGCGTTAGTAAGTTCCCTACAGTGTTATTGAGGTATTGTGTTATACAAGCATGGGCTGGTTGATGCTAGTAGCTGGAAAGTACTATCAGTAGACTTTGAGTGGATATAAAATTACAAAAGCTTTTTTCCTCCTTAAATCTAGGTAGGTTACAGGAAAGCATCAGCTTTGGTAGGTTACAAGAAAACATCAGCTTTTATTTTAGCTGTTGTAACAATCTGTAACCTGTACTGAACTAGAGTGAACTTTATAAAGGTATTTTATTCTTGTATTCAACAAATGTTTTATATATTATTCTAGGTTCTAGTCATTGTTGTTCTAAGTTTACAATTAATGGTAGAAGAAAGAAATATAAATGACAGAAAGAAGGAAGGAAGAAAAGAAGGAAGTGAGTGATAGGTACTATGAAAAATAAGACAGAAGAGGAAATTTAATAAGGCAGAGTGATATGTGTGCTGTAATTTTGTTTAGAATGGTCACAGAGGCACTTACATTTTCTTTTTTTTAATGAGTAGAGATGTGAATTACATGAAGGAGTTAGCCATAGGATTATTGAAGGAATAGCTTTTTAAGAGAAGGAATAGCGAGTGCAAAGACCCTGAGGCAGGAGCATGCTTACTCCTGTTTAAGGACTAGAAAGGGGGCTAGTGGGGGTTACAACACAGTGAAAGAGGGAGAGCATTGGTAAATTGGACCAAATTACAAGGGGCCTTGAAGGGCTTGAAGCTTTGTATTTAGTCTGAGATTAGAAAAATTTTGGGTTCTAAACAGAAAAGAGACATAATGTCATGTAACTTTTAAAAGAGTCACTCTGGTTGCTGAGTGGAGAATGGAAAGTAAGAGATAGAGTAAATTCATGTTGTTCTTATTAAAAAAAAAATATTTGAGGCAGTAAGTTTAGCATGGTAGGGTGGACACATCAGGGAACCAGGCTCCTTAGATCTTTCTCCCCCAGTATCCTCTGCACATGGCATCACCTCAGAGTCCAAGATGGATGCTTGTGCTCCAGCCCTCATGTCCATATTCTAGCCTTTCCTTTAAAGACTCTTTTTGTAATTTATACCTGACAATTTAGCACCACATCACTGGCTAAAATTAAGTCCCACTGTCTTGCCTAGCTGCAGGGAGGCTAACAAATACATTCTTTAACCTGGCCCTTCATTTGCCTCGTCAAAAATTAAAAACAAACAAAATAGGTTTTTAAGTTGTTTTCTTACTGAATGATTAGGGGAGCATCCCAAATTTAAATAACTGAAGCTCAAGCTCAGTATCTTAGAATTTGTTCTTTGGAAGTCTAGTGCTCCCAAGTTCAGAGTATGGACCCTCTTTCATCCTTATCTAACAGCTCACATTTTCTAGCCAGCCCTACCATGTCACACACATCATTTTTGCAAATTTTAGAGACTCATACACTTCTTCAAAGGAGCCTTCTCTAGCCACAGATTAAATCATTACACCTTGTATAGCCCCAGTTAGCATCTATACTTTTTCTTTATAGAACTTAACACAATTTGTATTTTTATACATGGATAAGTATTTTGTTAATATTTGTACCTCTTACTAGGCTCTAAAAGACATGAAAGGGATCCATGTCCTCTTTGCCCATCATTGTATTCTTGAGTACTAGCACAATACCTGACATGTGATTGTTTATTAGACATTTGTTGAGTAAATGAACATCTGAATAAAAGAATTCACATAGTAATTGTAGTAGAAATCAAGCCAAAGGAATTGGATTTAAAGGTCTTAATGCTAAAGCCCAGGAGACTGGAAATTCCCTGGAATTATTTTAATAAATATATCAAATCTATTAGAAGAATTTGTACATAATACATGTTGCTTGTGTATGTATAACAACCATCATAATATCTCGTTACCTCTTTATAACACTTTTAAAAAAATTTGTGAGCTTGGAAAGCTACAAACTAAGTAGCAGAACTTGATATCATTTTATAGACCTAAATAATAATTCTTATAATATTTGGAAATATATTAAGTAGTCTTCTGAAAACAAAGCACCTGCTCATACTTTCAATCTTACACTAGTTTTCTTGTGGTTTTAAATTTATATAATGAATAAGATAAAAATAAAGGAAGTGTTAGTCATCAGTATATATGCCTTCTTTGTTAGAGATTTAAAAATTATAGAATACTGGGGACTAATTTCAGATGAAGGTCACAAACATAAAAGAAAATTACTTGGATAAATTTGAGCATTATTTTTCATTAAAAATCAATACCCAAGCTCATTGTTACATGCATTGTTAAAAATACATGTTATGAGTAAGAATTAACAAAATGTATTTGGAAGTTTTCACTGATCTTTAAGAAGAGCCGTTGCTACTATTTAATGAAGCAGAGAGCTTTTCTGGTGTGTGAGGCAGAGTATTTTTTTGGAGTCCTGTCAGCCATGCAGACAGCTGATAGCTTCTCACAGCCTGACACTTCTAGGTAGAGGTTTACTGTAGCATACAAGAAACAATGACCTGGGATACAGCCAAATGACTGCTAAAATGATATAAAAAGAGATTTCAACTCTTTATAGCACTACTAATATACCTGAAAGTTAAAAAGCGCATTTTAGTAGTTGTGAAAGGATCCAGATAGAAAGACCAGCGCCCTCACTTTATCCACTTAAGCTCAGCACAGAGAGGCACCCCCGATTGCTATCATCACTTGTAGTGGAAGCTCAAGGGATGTACAAGATTGCTTTATTCTAAATTTAATCTTGGCCCTTGCTGTGTGATCCTTGCCTCTCTGATAAAATTTAAATTTAGTGGAATTCAGGAGAGAACTTTTATTTTCTTATGCACTTCTGTAGATACTGACCTAGAAAGAGATTGCCATTATATGCCTAAGTCATCCAGTTTGCATACTGATTCTCTTTCATTGAAAGCTTCAGCAACATTTGACTGGTGAGCTCCAGGAGTTAGGTTTCATTGCCTACTGTCAATGCAGGTAATCCTTGGATTTATAGAGGTACATTCTCCTGGAAAAGCTATTATAAGTTGAAATAACATTAGTCAAATTAAATTTTCTCCCAGAAAAGAATCACAAAGAGGGTTCTTTTTAGAGACCTATAGTCAACTTATCATAGATAGAAAGAAGACACTTTCACAGAGGATTGGGATTCTGTCAATAAAGGGGTTGAATGGAGTGATATATCTGTACAGCACAAAATGTTCTAAAAGTCATATGTATGATGTAAAGAGTAATGCGGGGCTTCCCTGGTGGAGCAGTGGTTGAGAGTCTGCCTGCCAATGCAGGGGACACAGGTTCGTGCCCCGGTCCAGGAAGATCCCACAGGCCGCGGAGCGGCTGGGCCCGTGAGCCATGGCCGCTGAGCCTGCGCGTCCGGAGCCTGTGCTCCGCAACAGGAGAGGCTGCAACAGTGAGAGGCCCGCGTACCGCAAAAAAAACAAACAAAACAAAAAACAAAATAAAGAGTAATGCATTGCTAATCAGAGAAAAATGTATTCAATATGATTAAAAATAATTATTGTGTACCAAAGACATAGTTTCATATATTGCAATGGTTCTGAATAGTTGCTGACCCTAAAAAGATAACTTCATCTCTCTCATCATAAGTGACATCTATTAATCTGGTTAAAATACTTATTTCACAGGTTGGTTTTAGGTATAGAATATCAGCTGAGAGTTAAATAAGATAGAACTGGGTTTGTATCTCAGACCTATTAATTAGTAGATGAGACCCCAGGTGATTGACTAAGATTCTTGAAGTCTGATTGCTAATTGTCCCCAGTATTCATTCTCTTACTCATTTTTGGTAATCATTCACCTTCCCTTGGACCTAGGGAAAGTCGTATGACTAAGTTATGGCCAGTGGGGTTTGAGAGGAAGTGATGTAGGCAGATTCTGGTTCTCACCCTTTTAAAGTATCTCCTTGCCCTCCAGTGCTCTTATATCCTTCCAGTGGGTTGGAATGTGGACACTGTGGTGAAGAGCTCACTTCAGTCATACCCCCAGTCAACACCCCAAGGATGACAGAACCACTAGATGGAAGGACTCTGGATCCCTGATGATCTTGTGGAGCAAAGTTGCACTCCTTATCTGACTGGAGCTCTGGGATGAGAAACTTATTCAAGCCTTTGTATGTTTGTGTCTCTTTATTATAGCAACTTCGCCTGTAGCCAGACAGTGTTGACTTTGAAGAAGGGAGTAGATTCCCCAAAGCTTCAGTTTCACAATCCATAAAATTGAGATAGTAATAGTACCTATTCATAAGGTTATTTTGAAGACAAAATAGTTACTGTGTAAAAATCATTTAAAATAGCAGCTTGAACATAATTAGTATTCAGTGAGTGTTAGATGTTTATTTTATTCTTTGAATTATTAATTTAACTGTTGTTTGTGTACTTAAAAATATTTGAAGTGAAATATTTTTACCTTAGTAAAGCATAATTAGCAATACTAAAAAAAATTGTGGAAAAGAAAACCTTTAATTTCAATGCTATGAAATCAAATAGTTTTTATTTTTAACTCCAAAGCATTTTCAAGAAAGTTCCTGCAATAAGTTTCTGGCATTTTTGAGAAATTGATACACAGACTTATGTTTTGCTAGTATTGTATGTGTGTGCATGTGTGTATAGGTGTGTTTTGCATTACAAATTTTCCTCCAGCACATCAAGTGCACAGGCATCCCTCTGCCTTCGAAAAATATATCTTTTGGTTTCCAGAGCTGCCATTCCATCAGGACTGGTAGTTATGTTACCTTAATGCCACATGATTATCCTAAACTGTGGCTCCCTTTTACACTTCACTCTTTTACAAAAAACAAATTTCCATGGCTTCCTCTTGAATGCAGAATATTTTCCAAATTCCTTAGCATGGCATTGAAAATACATTTCAGTTTAGCAACTAACTAATTATAGGAGTGAGCATTTATCCTGGTCTGAGTTTTCTTAGGGCATTACATATACAATAGCCATTTTTCTGTATTCATAAGAATCTCTATTCTTTACCTTATGTCACATTTTATTTTCAAGGTGTGTTCTTTAGAATAGTACTCTTGACAGTCCATGAAAATTGCATTCTTTTGTCAAGAAAAAGTATGAAATACTGTGGATTATGTTCCTTTTTTGGAGACATCCAACATACATTAGCTATTAAAGGCTCTACATAGTTTTAGGAAAACAAAACATATTTAGGTTTAACCCAGTTACTCCAAACATATTACAGAGATACTTTATTTATAAAGAACCTATTAATCTTGGAGAACTGGTTTTGTGGATCCCATTTTGAGAAACCGTTTCCCCAAAGATTGCAATCACTAGAATCACAAGAAATGCTATCATACTTCCCTCATCACTACAGACACAATCACTCCCTTTCCTTTGTGCTGTTAGAGCACTCATACTTCATTGTGATTCCACACTCTGTCTTATATTTAAAATTCTTACGGATGTGTTCCTCCCTATGTAGACTGTGAGCTCATTTAAAGTAGTACTGTATTTTTTCTTCTTGCTATCATGGTGCATTGCCTAATATAGCATATATGGTGGGTGATTAGTAACATTTTTCTGTATTTCATCCTTTTTATTTGAGTGAGAACATAATGTTTTATGAAAGAAAAAGTACATTAAGACTTAACCAAATAAGTGGTGTCTTTCACATGGTCTAAGCTGTTGCTTGTCCACATAATTCCTCCATTGGTTATAACTGTCATGGAACTTTATTAGACTCTCCATCTGCATGATTCAGTTTCAGAGAATGGAATCCACTTAACTATTTTAAATAAACAGGGATTTTTGGCAGGTTGTTAAATGCCTTTGTAGAGTTGAAGAAACTGATTGAGCTCTCAAGAATGAATCAAAAAGCCACCCCACTGAACTGAGCTACCCAAGGGAGCTAATGCTTCTTCTCTGATGAGAAGCCACTGGATTAAGAATCACTCCACAGGACCATGATCCACATACACCCCCAGTCAGGGAGCTACTGCACTCAAGAGACCTCTACCCTTTAATATTGCTGGATTCAGAACTGTAGAAGACTTAATTCAGAAGTTACCAGGCTTCCGGACATTGGGAACTTAGTTAATGCTGTTGAAGAAAAAAATAGATGCCTTCATGACCATGTTTGCAAGTAAAAACAAAAGCACAGCCTCTGCTGCACTTTCTCCTTCCAAACCTTCTTTGATTCTATCTGATTGGAAGACTATAACTATCATCGAAAACCCTAGCAGCAAAGGAGCTTAGCAAGTGAGTGATATCCTCTTCCAGCCTCTACTGTACAAAAAGACACACAGAAAGTGGATGAAATGGGTGTTGGAGCCAGTCCAGTATCTAGCAACAGTACCTGTGCATCTCCTTGTCATTCATATGGAATACTCTCCCTTGTTCTAATGCTTTCTCACCTTTCTGTTTACCCCTCTGTACTTGATTTCCTGTCCCCTCCTCTTTTTCTCCCTGCAGTCAATGTAGCTTGAGTCAACAGTGAGAATTCCACCTCCACCTATATAAAGGAATTTTATACAGCAAAACAAGAGAAGCAGTGGAATGCTTTATCTAATTGTTACATGGTAGGTGAACTAAGAGCCTTTCATGAAAGGATAACATTATCTTAGACACAATATTGCATTTATCCATAAACAATACTCTGTTCCACAACTCTGTGTTGTAGCTATTAATCTCATTTTACTAAGAACAAAACCAAGGTACTTTGAAAAATTATTTATCAAAGATCATGCATCCTGTAAGTTTGGAGCCCGTGGTCTCTTCATAATATTATGTAGTCAGAGATCGCCGGCAATTTGAAGCAAACTGAACTCCATTTTCCCACGTTTCACCTGGAAAATAAAAGGAGAGAATTTAAATTTTAGCACAGTGTGCAAAAGCCCGTATTACTGTTTCTGTCATGGGACCTGTTTTATGGTCAGCAGCATAGTCTCACTGATGCATATACATCAATTCTTACCTTATTGAAAGGTGATGCTACATTCTCTGAACCTTAGCATCCACTGCAGCCGTTGCTTTAGTCTCCAAGGCTTCATATTGTTGGTTAATTTACATGCTCTGTCAAGTCATACCAGAAAAATCACCTACTCATTAGTTCAGCACAAAGGAAGTTTATATGATCTGCAAGCAGAATATTCCTTCACTTTTATTTACTTGTGTCACCTTTACTTGTTAAATATCCATTCTGTGTGATAAAAATCCAATCAACTGAAATGACAGCTAGTATAATCTATAATATTATTAATCTGCTTCCATATGTTTCTGAATTATACTAAACACCAATAAGTATGGACATTGAATTGTGGATGTTTAACTGCTTTGTAATTCCCTTTGAAATGTCATTCTGGGGTCAGTTGAAAGAATAACATAGGAGAAATATCTTTTGAAACATCAAATCCATTTCACAGATATTATAGTTCCCTAGGTTACTAAGATTTGGAAATCATTTAACAAGCCCATTTATATCTTTTCATTTTATCTTATTTTACTTATGGACCCTATGCTCATAATGTAGTAACTGTATCAGAAATATTATCACAAAAATGTAACAAAAATAAACATGTCTTTAAACCAGCATGAACTTTTGGTGAGAGTTAAGCATTTTAAGACACTTGTCTTTGCTAATTAAATGTAAAATATAGTATACCAAGTTTTCTACCCTCTTTTACAGCTCATATTTGTACCTAAAATTGAGTAAATCCCTAATAATAAAAATATATCGTGTACTATCAAGTAATATTATGTAAATTAAGAGATTAGTTAATATCACGATTTTTAATCATTTTCCGTAAACACAAATTAAAAAGTTACAAGATCCTAATTATTTTAATTTTAATTTAATATGTCTGTTTTAAAGAGGTCACAATGACATTATTATCCATTTAGCAATTACTGAGGCATAAAAGAAAACAAACCCAATTTTACAGGATAAAATTTAAGGTATAATTCAGAGTTTATATATGATGATAAACAAATAATCTTGTCTTAGTTATACATATAGTTGCACAGGCATTTATTTTTTAAAAATTGCATAAGCCCTGCTACATGTCATATACTTTTAAGTGCTGAAATAACTATATTGAACAAGAAAGTCACGGTCCCTGACTTCTTTGAATTTATAGGCAAGCAATGGAGAGATATATTAAAAATAATAAATATAACTATTAATTTTAATTGCGTTAAGTGCTGTGAAGAGGCAGTACAAGGGCTCTACGAACATGTAAGTGGCCTGGATCCAGCTCAGTCAAGGCAGAGGTAGAAGTAACCACGTAAAGCCTCCCTTTATGCTCTGACAAAAGAATAAGCAGGAGTTAACTAAGGTAATTGGCTGTGAGGACAGGGAGAGGGAGGGATGGTGTTGGCTGTGGTGGGAGAGCATCTGAAAACGAAGCAGAATGGCTGAGGCTCCACAAAATGTCAGCAAGCTGTGGTCCTGGGAGAGGAGACAGGCGGGATCTAGATTATATAGCGTCTTGCAAGGTATACTGAGGATTTTGAAGAAACTCATCAGTGAACCTTTTAGTAGTCTTTTATTGGGTATACTTTATTTTTAGAGAACTGTGGTATCATTGACAGAGAATGCTACTGTGGTGCCCCTTATTTGTAATGTTCACTGACCATGAAATTATCCCATACACAAAATAGGAATTAAAGAATGCATTGTTTCTCAGGGTGTACACATTTCTTCCAGAATTTTTCAAAATACCCTGGTCTTGTTTGGTCTTGTCAGAAATTCTTATTTGAAAATATCAATTCAGTTTCCTAATCTGTCTGTTATTTAGAGGTAAGCAATGGTTATTTCATGTTCATTCTAGTTTATATGGAGATTGAGCTTGGGAAGACCAATCTTGCCTGTCAGGCTATGGAGAATTTTCTTTCTAAATCCCTCCAAGATCAGTATTATCCGGCTCTATATCACATTTTGGTAAACCCTGAGTTGTCATTAGAATCAGAATTATTAAACTCTCTTCTTCAAATTTCTCAGAATATTTAGGAATTCCTACAGCAGTGGTTCTCAAATTTCCATGTGAAATTTCATTCTGTACCCTGGGGTAGAGTTCAGGAATCTGTGTTTTTAGCAATACCTTTGGTAAATTATTTTGCAGGAGATTTATAGATTTGCACTTTGATCATTTCTTTAGAAGCAAAAGGTTTGATCAAGAAAAAGAGTCCCCTGGACTCAGAAAAACTGCCAGGTCTGTGCAAGTAAATTGAGCCTCAGGTTAATCATCTCTAAATGAGAATAGTAAATTCTATGTATCTACCTTTCCAGAGGTCTATGCTTAAAGTGGACATCCTGATGTAGCAAACTAAAAGTACACGTTCCCACAGTTCATCCTAATTATAACTAAAAACTTGTTGTTGTTGTTTTCCTATTTATCCTTCAGAGGGATTTGAGCCTTTTCAGTATACATGAGCCCAGGAAACTGCCCTGTGATTCTTGTTTCTGCAACCCAAAGTTAGCTAGAATACAGCTAGCAGCAAAATACTTAGACTACTTGGTAGGGTTCTGATAACTTTCATTCTTTTCTGTAACTTGAATTATTTTTTTCACATTAAAATCTTGGACCAGCAAAGGGGCTTAGTAATTGTCAGATTAATCACTGGCCTCAACATATGGTGTCCCCTGTCAGAACTGTCAGCCTCCACACTGTTCATTTCTTGTGTCCAAGTCTAGAAAATGATTTATGTCCACTACAAAAACAGAATTCATTTTTTAAGGCTACTAGTGTCATTAGGCGTAAAGGATATTTGTTAATGTATGCACTATGTTTAATAAATGAGTAACTCTGTAGGTAAATCGTCACACTGAAGATAATTGAAGAAAATTAATCCCTGTCATGTTGTAGGAATGCCATATCATCCCGTAAAATTAAGAGATATGTCTTTAGAAGCTCAGATTAAAGTTTTTATTCCTTTTAGATTGGCTGAGGGAAAAATAACTGGTATGTATGTGCGTGTGTGTGTGTGTTTAATATTTTATCACCATAAAGATTAGCTTTCAAAATGTGTTTTAAGAGTACTATGTATGATGTAGGTAGACTCTTTATAAAGTAAATAACTTCTGTGAAATACTGGGTCCTTTTACTCTTACAAGATATCAATATGCTGATATAGGAAGATTAATCACTATATTGTATGTTTTAGGTCAAACCATGAGCCCAAAGTTATGGTACTATATAGTGATATTTGCTCATTATCACTCAAAGAATCTCTAGTAGTTATTTTCCCTTAATACATGAATTAAAGAATTAGTGTGGAATACACACTTCCCACACACACACCACCTTCCCCCCACACCCACATGGGTGAGTGTGTGGGCATAGGTGTGTGCTTATGTGTGTGTTCTAGAAGAGCATTAAGTTATTAAGTTGCATATTAAAATTGTTAGTGTCAATTAGAATTTATTTATTGCTGTTTTTTAGTTTTTATAATTAAATGTCTGCTAAAAACTGCCTGGGGAGAAAATGTGCTAGCAGGAAATGTTAGCACTTCATGTTGAAATATTGCCCCATCCTTCTGTAAGAATCGTTCTTTCTACTTTTATAGAAAGACAATAAAAAGAAAGAGGCTCTGGGACTTCACAGCAGTCCAGTGGTTAATACTCCGTGCTCCCAATGTAGGGGACGTGGGTTCAATCCCTGGTCAGGGAACTAGATCCCACACATGCCATGTGGCACGGCCGAAAAAAATAAAAATAAAGAGGCTCTGCCACCTACATGTGGGAAAAAACAAAACTTTAAGGTGTTAAAATGAATAATGAGGGCTTCCCTGGTGGCGCAGTGGTTAAGAATCCGCCTGCCAATGCAGGGGACATGGGTTCAAGCCCTGGTCCGGGAAGATCCCACATGCTGCAGAGCAACTAAGCCTGTGCACCACAACTACTGAGCCTGCACACCTAGAGCCTGTGCTCTGCAACAAGAGAAGCCACCGCAATGAGAAGCCCGTGCACTGCAATGAAGAGTAGTCCCCGCTCGCCTCAACTAGAGAAAACCTGCGTGCAGCAACGAAGACCCAATGCAGCCAAAAATAAATAAATGAATAAATAAATAAATAAATAAATCTTTTTAAAAAAATGAATAATGAGCTGAACTCACTGTAGGAGTATGTAAATAAGGGTAGAATATTAGTATATCCCTGAACAGAGCTAAAGAAAAATTTTTTCTGGGTACTGTAGAATTTAATTATGGAAGACATAGGGAAGAATATGTGTGAAGTGATCTCACATTCTGAGTGGGGAATTATATGTGAAACAATTGCATCACATAATTAAGAAAATGTTTGCAATATTGAAAGTTTGGCTCAACCAGTAACTGTTAAAAATTGGAATAGATTGCTCAGTGTGGACCTGAGAAGTGTTTATGTAAAGACTAGATAAGTCTGTATCAGAGATATTGAAAAAGAGATTCCTGCTTTGCATGGGAGATTCTTACAATTGTGTTGAAATATTTTTCAGTTCTAAGGTTCTGTGTTTCTAAGCATTTATCACATTTGCCAGTACTGTCTTGACTTCTTTAAGTTACCTGTTTGATCTAGATATTAAAAAAAAAAATCTGGGGCTTCCCTGGTGGCGCAGTGGTTGAGAATCTGCCTGCCAGTGCAGGGGACACGGGTTCGAGCCCTGGTGTGGGAGGATCCCATATGCCGCGGAGCAACTGGGCCCGTGAGCCACAACTACTGAGCCTGTGCGTCTGGAGCCTGTGCTCCGCGACAAGAGAGGCCGCGACAGTAAGAGGCCCGCACACCGCGATGAAGAGTGGCCCCTGCTCGCCGCAACAAGAGGAAGCCCTCGCAGAACAGAAATGAAGACCCAACACAGCCAAAAACAATTTAATTAATTAATTAATTTCAAAAAAATCTACTAAATACCTAATTTTCCCCTCTTTTCTATCCCTATTGCCTAAGTTCAGATACTCATTCCTTCTAAATTTTTACTAATGTGAGAACCTCAATCAGTCACCCCGTCTCCAAGTTTTTCTCATTCAAGTCCAAGTCTGCTTAAAATTGATCAGTGTCTCCCCATATGTTGAAGAGGGAAATATTAGATCATTAGCACAATATTCATGGATCTGATACTGCTTTTCTTGTTAGCCTCCCCTCCTAGTGCATTCCTTTTTAAAGGAGATTTTATGGACTGAATTGTGCCCTCCAAAATTCACATGTTGAAGCCCCAAGGCCCAATGTGACCATATTTGTGGTAGGGCCTTTAAAGGGGTAATTAAGGTTAAATGAGGTCATAAGGGTGGAGCTGTTGTCCAGTAGGGCTGGTGTCTTTTTAGAAGAGGAAGAGAAACCAGGGATGTGTATGCACAGAATAAAGGCTATGTGAGGATATAGTGAGAAGGTGGTCATCTGCAAGCCAAGAAGAGAGACCTCAGAAGAAACCAAACCTTAATCTTGGTTGGACTTCTAGCCTCCAGAACTGTGCAAAAATAAATTTCTGTTGTTTAAGCCACCTAGTCTGTGATAGTTTATTACAGCATCCCTAGGAGAGTAATACAAGGAGCCCATTTTATATTCTCCCTGCGAATGTCCAGACAATTTTGTTGTCACAACTCCAGGGATGCTGCTGGCACCTATGGGGCAGAGGTAAGGGATGCTGCTAAACATCCTAAACACACGACAGCCCCACATGCTTAACCATCTGAAATGCCTCCCCTTCTAATCTACACCCTCATCCCAGTGTTGAATTACAACACGCAGCTCATGTTCTCTTCTCAATGAAAAGTTTTTCATCACCTCAAAACAAACAAACAAGCAAGCAAACAAAAACCTTTGCTGCTCACTTCTACATTCACTGCTGTGCTATAGTTTTTAAAAAATCTACGATTACATTTTATTTATCAAATTTTCAATATTAATTATTTGTCTTCCAATGCCTTCTATTCAGAATGTCTGTGAATTTTTTAGTAGTATGTTTTCACGACTTGTTAAAATATATCTTAAAGATATATTTAAAGATCATCTATTATAATAAAGATAATCTATTGAAGATTATTTTAAAGATAATCTATTCTCATCATTTTGTAGGGAATCTTAATTCTCAGTGAATTGACCATTTATCCAGCTCTTAATTGTGATACCCAAACTCTTACCTTTCTTTTTTTTTGGAATTTTATTTTATTTTTTTATACAGCAGGTTCTTATTAGTTATCCATTTTATACATATTAGTGTATATGTGTCAATCCCAATCTCCCAATTCATCACACACACACCCTGCCACTTCCCCCCCCTTGGTGTCCATACATTTGTTCTCTACATCTGTGTCTCTATTTCTGCCCTGAAAACTGGTTCATCTGTACCGTTTTTCTAGGTTCCACATATATGCGTTAATAAACGATATTTGTTTTTCTCTTTCTGACTTACTTCACTCTGTATGACAGTCTCTAGATCCATCCACATCTCTGCAAGTGACCCAATTTCATTCCTTTTTATGGCTGAGTAATATTACATTGTATATATGTACCACATCTTCTATATCTATTCGTCTCAAACTCTTACCCTTCTTTCCTATTGATTTCTCCAAAAATCATTTCATTTTACTCACGGAAAATGTTTATTTTATTGTATGTATAAAATGTAAGTTAATATTAAAATGTAACTTACCTTAAGGTGCAATTGTTAGAGATACTTGAGAAAAACTTAGTAAATTTCTATTGGATTAGGAAAAAACATTCTACTTTTTATTATAAATTTAAAATAATAAATATGTGAGTGAGTGTGTGTGTGTGTGTGTATGTGTGCATCTTAATCAACGTCCTTTTTGGAACGAAGTCAATGTTGAAGATTAGGTTACATTTGGATGCCTCTATCAAATGACACAAGCCAAGTTTTTTGGCCAAAATATGTTGCCTTCATTATCTTTCATTTTCATATGATCTTTATATGTAAATAACGTTTTGACTGTAAATGGTTAAATCCTATATTTCCTTGTTATACTCTATATCAATTAGGAAACATTCATATGTTACTAACAGAAATTTGGCTGTAAGAGCTTAAATACAGGAGAGTTTATTCTTTTGCATTAAAAAAATCTAGCAGTTAGCAATCCTAAATTGATAAAAGCATCAGGAAACATGGTATCTTATATTCTACTAAGCCATCATTAGTACATGGCTTCTATCCTCAAGGTTGAAGATGGCCTCGATCTCCAGCTATGACATCCTCTTTTTGAACAGGAGATAAGCACTGGGAAAAGGCCAAGAGGGCATCTGCCAGATACCTTCTCTCTCTTAATAAGCTCTTTAATAAGCATCATAATAACATCTACTTTTATCTCACTGGCCACTCCTAGTGTGAAGGGAAGCTTGAAATGTAGTCTTTTTGGTGGAGACCTTGTCATCTTTAATGAAATCAGGTCTTTGTTACTATGTAGAAGAAAGTACGTATTACCTAGTCAGCCATCAGTCTTTGCCAATGTATGCTTTATTATTATTTTGCTTCTCTTTAGCTATTTTCAACTTGTTAAGGGGACATGTTCATAAGGTTTATCTTGGTATAATTAAGGTGTTTTAATCTTTGGTTACACACTGTACTCTTAACTCTAACATTTATTATTGAGCACACTTGGCACTTGTCTCAAGAAAATTAATGGAAAAAATGAAAAATATTCCATTTTATTTCTGAAAAAGGTCATGTAAATCTGAGGGTGATACATGGAATCTTTACATATAAATCAGTGAATATAATGCATAAATTCTTGTTTTCATATGTATAAAATCTAGAACACACAACAGTTTAGAAAGTGACTATCATTTGAAGAAATAGTGGTAAAAGTCATTGGTGTATGATTGGCCATAGGGTCAGATTATTTTTTCTGCAGTTAACATTAATCATTATTTTTTTTAGGAACTTAATTGAATGTTGTGCAAAGGATGTATTGTAATTAATTTTCTTTAAATACAGTTTTCAAATGGACTATGTATAACTTTATCACATATGACAATTTAAACATATCTAAAAAAAATCTTCAGGTTCCTTCTCAAATGATTTTGTTTTCTCACAGTTATCTGATGTTCAGAGTTGCAAAAGAGTATCCATTTGCAGTGCATGATTTTTGTTCTATGAAGAATACAATTTTGAGTCTTAAGTTACAAAAGCAAAAGGAAAAGGGGATGAAGGAGGCAATGTTTTGAGTGAGGCAGAGATATTTTCATGCTGAAGACCCTTTCACTAAGTCTTAGCCCTTAGTGTTTCAGTCCTAAATAAAGAAAGGTTGAATATGGGCTTCTTTCAGATAAGTAACGCTGGCAAGGTTTATGCCCATCCAAGGTCTGTTAAACCCTCTGTTCAAGGCGGTGAATATTCTATGTGTATTTCTCATTCTGCAGTTAGGCTGTTCATGCATGATAATAGAAAGCTAAAGGGATTAAGACTCCTTTTTATGCCTTCTGATCCTATATTATTGTGTGTCTACCCATCCGTATATTTCATTAAACATTATTCTTTTCTAAGGGCATTGGCAAATGACTAGTATAACTTTTTGTAAGATTTTTTTTTTTTTGGCTTAAACAACAGGAACAAAAATCTTTTACCATGACTATTACACTAATCTAGTAATTTATACTTTCTCAAATAAATAGGTAGACATAATTAGTTGAAATTACCAAATATTATATATTTGAAATCGATATTGATATAATTTTATAGTTATTTCTCATGCTATTTAAATATAATTATCTTAAATTTCAAAGTGATGAAAATCTTCAAAGTGATTGAAATTCACATTAAAATTTTCAGCACAACATTGTAAAATAAATGACGTAAATTTTTTCTGTATCATGATTTTCTAAATGCACAATTATCTTTCTGCACTCTTATTTTTTAGAATATTTGAAACCAATTTTTCATGTATTTTTCACTGTTTACAATTTTACTATTGGACTTTTGTTCTTCAAACATAACTTCTACATTTGTCAATAGTATATTAGGATATTTGGATATGTTTTATATATTGATCTAAATGCGTTATACATATTTTTTCCTATTACAATTTCATATATGCTACAAGGGCATATGTAAAATTCATTGAGCCATACACTTAAGATATGTACCTTTTATAGTTGTATATATGAATAAAATTTTAAGGTACATAGAGAAGTTATTTTTTTGTATCATGTGATAAAATTATCTCATAAAATGAATGATATATTGTTATTGCTAATTTTTAATTTTAAATATAAGGACTTTTATGTATTTAATTTTGGTATTCTTAATGCCTAGTACAGTATAGAAGCTTCATAAATGTTTACTGATTGAACGAATGAAGAATCCATTGTAACAGGAAAGTTGTACTTTTCATTATTATCAGTTTACAGATCTATATATGGCAATGAATCATGTTCAGACATGATGATTGTCCTCAAAGGGCTTACAATTATACTATATTATTTGTGTAAAGCTCTTATTTTTTTCTTAGTAAATATTTTCGTTAGGAATTTGGGGTTTATTGATACTCAGATCACTCTCCTAATTTTTGTTAGAATGTTACTTTTGAAATAATATTTTTGCAAATTCTCGTTCGCTTAGGGTCTTTATTCTCTTATTATCATAAATTTAAATCTGAAAAGGCTTTGTGCTTTGAATGATAATTTTACAAAATCAAGACTATGGAAAACACCTATTTATGTATTATCTATATTTTTATCTCATACATTTATTTTCATAAATAAGTACTCAACCTCTGTTTTCACATATTACCTCATCTATAAAATTACCATCTGAGATTCAAAAATAGGCTTCACAGATTCCCTTATTATTGTGTATACATGTTACTGTTAGTAGAACCCCTAACAATTTTATTCAAAGTTTATTTTCTTTTCAATAATAATTTGAAGATGTTTAATAACTTGGTTATTAAGCCTATGTGATTAGATAGCATAATCTTGAGGTAGACTTGGAAATGTATGTGGAAAGACACAGTTACAAACTAGAGAGGGCAGTATACATCATATATGATGAAGGGGAAAAAGGAAAAATGAGAAAGAAAGTTGGTGACCTGGAGGGTTGAAAGTAGGATTGCTTAGGATGAGGAATTGGTTTTGTGGAGAGATTCAGGTCTTCATCTTCAAAGAGAATGTGGATTAGTGCTAAAAGAAGTGATAGAGAGTGGGGCTGCTTAATTTCATGGAGGAGTTTTTCAGCAGAATAGAAAATAAAGGTTTTCCAAGCGTTTTGTAAAGATAAAATGAGGTAATTCTCCAAAGTGTTTTGAAAACTGAAGGTTATATAAATGTCTCTTTTCCTTTTTCTCCTCCCCCTTTTTCTCCTCCCCCGCCCTTCTCCTTATCCCCCTCTCCCTTCCCCTCCTCCTCCTTACACTTTATTGGTGAGATTTTGAATTAATATAATATCTTGCTTTTAATATATAAGTAGCTTGAGATATGTTGTGATTGTAAATTTTAATATATTCATGATGACTTTTGCTCATTTTACCGAACTTTTGAATAGTTCCAAAGAAAATGCCATGAAAGCACAATTCGCAATAACTACAGAGTCGGTTTTAAATGCTTCTTTTCTAGAATTTGGATTGACTTAGAAGTATTATTTTAACCTTCAAAAATGGCAATTTTACGTGATTCTATTCAAAAATGGCCATTTTACGTGATTCTGTCTTACAGATCACTCTTAGCAGTTTTGCAAGCATGGGTTTGTCAGACTATCTCAAAATGCTATCAAAGCGCTAACAAACAAGTGAAAAAGAGAATTCTGTATTGTTTCCTTACTAGGTATTTTTATTTAAAAATTTGAACAAAATGACCTATAGACTTAAAAGCCAACTAGTAACAGTCTCTGAATATTGAGGTGAATCATTTCAAAGATTAAGAATAGGAAATACATTGTTTTCATTTAGATGTTTTGACTTCATTTAAAATATTTATTTATGTAATTCCATGTTGTTAAATTAAAAAATCTGCAACTTCAACTTTCCTTCCTCCTATTTGTAATGGTATTGGTAATAGGGGGAAAATTGTTTGTTTCACCACCAAATTAACGTTTTCCCTCATGTTTCTTAATATTAACAAACAACTATCTGGACTTTACCCAGAGTATGACCTTTATTTGATGTGATTTTTTTATGATATCAATTTGTACATTGATGTCACATTTCAACAAACTGAATTTAATTCTGTGGATTTGGATAATAATATGTTTCTAAGATATTCATTTAATTATCTTCAGCTCTATCACTATATTATATGTAAATGTATAGTCTCAAGACATTTTTAAAAGCTTATTTTCAAACTGATATGAAATTCCAACTTGGTTAAACATTTTAAAATGCACATCCATATATGATTATTATTTACAACTACGTAGGTGACTATCTTTTCTAATTTTAAATGTAATGCATTTTAATACAAATGGCATGTCATCTAGTCAGGCAAATAACATTCATGAATTTATCCTTTTATTTTTAAAGATTTTAATAAAATTAAGTATATATGTATAAAATTCTGAGATTAACACATTTTTGAATTGATAATGTTATATAATATTTATCATTAAAAATATAAAATGGCACAGTAATGTGAAATATTTGAAATATCTTAGGAAAGTCACACCTTAGTATTTGTTAATAGTCTGACATTACTTAAAAAGTAAGAATTGTGATATATTTGGGCAACTAGAAGTTATATCTGGAATTCCTTTTACTAATTCAAGTTACTATTGATCCAAATGCAGTGGAAAATAGCAAACCAGGTGCCAAATATGATCCATGTGAAAGCATTTTCCCCTGGAGAAATATTTTTCTCTCTTCAAGGGTAGCAGTAAAGATCTTGATCTGGTGGCCTGAGCTATGTCATCTTTTTTTAAGATAGTTTAAAAGTCATTTGCTTTGCTACGAAAGTGAATTATGTGGTGTTAAGTACTGCAGTAGCACCATTAAACATTATGTCATCAATCTTCTTAAGATGTGGAAAGGTCAGTGTCCAAAAGGCCATTTTTTAATTCCCATTTTAACTCCAAGCTGAAGGCAGTTTTCACTGTCTTCCTTTTTTTCTACAACTGATATAATCCAGCAAAGAATAAAAGCCTCCCAGCACTACCCAGGCATATTCAGCCAAAATCCAAACATTATGGAGATTGTCTTTAAAATATAGACAGAGATTCTTTATGTTTTTAAGATCCACCTTGATTTTCTTCTTCTTCTTTTTTTAAGTTAATTTTTATTGGAGTATAGTTGCTTTACAATGTTGTGTTAGCTTCTACTGTACAGCAAAATGAATCAGCCATACATATACATATATCCTCTCCCTTTTGGATTTCCCTCACATTTAGGTCACCACAGTACATTATGTAGAGTTCCCCGTGCTATACAGTATGTTTCCATCAGTTTGTCTTTAAAATATCGACAAGCAGATGGAGCTGTCTCCAAAGTTGAATAGTAATATTAGCATCAGGTAGCTAAGATGCAGCCACAATATTAAAATTTCCTAGAATTCTTTGGATTTGTAATTAGTAGAAATATATTGTGAAGTTGCTTGTTCAAAATAATCTCTCTAATGTAATTTTAGGAATAAACATAATATTGAATTTTGTATTCTCTTATAGAAATTGCAATTTTTGTTTGTTTGCCCAGGTACCTTTTGGGAGAATTGAGGAGGAGAAAAATAAATAGAAGAAAGAATTTATTTTAGTTCTAAGTCAGTCAGTATTCCAGCCAACCGAAAAATAAAATTTTCTGCTTTGAGTACTACCTTTAAAAATAGACTATATTTAAAGACATCCTGGTAGAATTGATCTTTATTCTTCCTATATTGCTTTAATCAGTTAAAGAAACCATGTCACAAAAGAGATATTCCTGGGGTTTTGTTATTTTCAGTGTGTGTGTGTGTGTGTGTGTGTGTGCGTGTGTGTGTGTGTCTGAGCTTTTCCAATTCTTTTTTTCATGTTTGATATAATCCTCTGGTTGAATTTTTTTTTTTTTTGAAAAATACTGTCAAACTTACACAGTAAGAGACAAGAAACAGTAGTTACCATAGATTGTTGAATACCTTTTATGTACTTTAGTTTTTTAAAAAAACCTGTTTCTAAAAACTCTAAATTGTAAATTGACATTTTAATACCTGATCATAGAAGCATTTCTTGTTTTGAAAATGACAGGGCTGGAACATATGATTTAAATATAACATTAGGGATGTCAGAACTGGCAATGCCTTGCTAAAAATTTTAAGGTATTTAACAAATGCAAAAGTGTTTAAAGAAAAGGGGTAGGTGATGGTGAAATCTAAGAAGTAAAAAAGCAGACAACTCTATACAAGCCATATTAATCTATTCACTGTCCTGAAGCTTATTCGTTTCTCTTAAATTCATGATATTATCCCTGCTTAAACTTCTTGTCTTTTATCTAAATATCTATCGACTTCTTGTCTCTTACATATGCCTTCCCTGTTTAAGCCAGCTATTGACCTGGATCTTTAATGTAGATAATAAATAATATTATAGATCCTCCTCTTTTTAGGTTGGACAGCTGTAGGTAAGAGGAATTTAGAGACCTATACATTTATAATATATGCTTTGAAAATGAGAGGGTTTGAACAATATTTTGTTCTGAGTTCATATGTTTATCTTAAATATCTATCACTCAAGGTACTTATAAACTCTATATGTTATATTAATTTTATGTTCTTTTTAGTCCCTAGACTAGGGATGTAACCATTGCAAGCACTCAAGGATATTTAAATAAATGGGAAGAAAGGCATGGCATAAATAAGATTAAATTCAAATACTGAGAACCCCTGTCCTATGCAAAAAGGGCAAGATGCAATGACGGTAAGGCATCAATATATAAACGTAAAAATGAAGGTAGATTTTAGGCTGCTGACACTGTTAAAAGACATTATTTAAGGGTTTGAATTGGAAAAAGAAAAAGAAAAGAAAAGCTGTCATTTGGTGTTAGTAATCATTATTACATACATTAAGAGACTAGAGATTCTCTAGTTTTGATATTTTGATATTCTCTAGTTTTGATATTTTGATATTCTCTAGTTTTGATATTCTCTATTTTGATATTTCAACATAGATATTTTGATTTCAGACATATCATATATATGTGAAAATAAGTCATAATTTTTAGATCTTGCCTAATAACTATGGTGATTTAATTTTATGCAGCATTCACTGACAATTGTGCCTGATGAGCTATTAAAAATGTATAAATCAAACAGGCTTATATTTAGAAGTACTGAAAAAAATGACAGGGCAAACATGTTAACATTGCAAATATGGCTCTAGGATTGAATACTGTTGGTATTAAATTCAATCAGGATTTCCCTTTGTGATGTCTTCCTAGTATTATTACGAATATGCAGGACTTAAAGGGACCGCTGCCAGGAACATGGGGTTAAGTTGCATATATACACTCCCTAAGAGACCCTTAGAGATGATTTTCAAGAACAGAGGATTACCTTTGAAAGACTGGTTAGTGTCCATTGAACTTTCCCTCTCAAAATTTACATTCATCAGAAAGAACTTTCTGGGAAGTCTCTCTTCCTTAATAAATCCAGATTCATCAACTACTTTATGTAATGTTGTAGTACTCACAGTTGAATTGTTAATTAGTATGTGGAAATACTGTTCCCACCCAATAGATAGGACTGCAAACTAGATGTTCTCCTTTTTTGTACTTGGTCTACAACTAGGATATAGGGTTACCAAGTCAGCAAGGAATATGCACTTTGTATGCAACTTGCATGACCATGAATTAACTGAGATAGTAAACAATAATTTATATGCACCCAGCTAACTCAGTTGGTAGAGCATGAGACTCTTAAACAACAATTTATAAGTGTTTGTTAGGGTTGTCATAACAAAATATCACACACTGGGAGACTTAACTAACACATTTTTTTTCACATTTTTGAAGGTTTCAAGTCCAAGATCAATGTCATCAGATTTGTTGTCTTCTGAGGCCTCTTTCCATGGCTTGCAGTTGGCCACCTTCTAGCTGTGGCCTCAAATGTCTTTTTCTATGTGAATGTGCATCCCTAATGTCTCTGTGTCCAAATTTCTTCTTCTTAGGACACCAGTTAGATTGGATTAGGATCCACCCTAATGGGCTATTTTAACTTACTTCTTTAAAGACCCTATTTCCAAATACAGTCACATTCTGAGATATTTGAAGTTGGGGCTTCAACATATGAATTTAGGGGAACACAATTCAGCCTATAACAATAGGAAAATGTTTCCCAACAGACTAGGTCAAATTCTTCTGTTATATGCTCTTAAGTGACCTCTAATTCTCTATATAATTAACTACAATTGTATTTAAACAGTTACACACTTTGGTTCTTAATGCCTATTATGCTTAAACAAACATATTTTTACTGTATCCCTAGCACCTTGTATATACCTTGCACATAGTAAGCGTTCATAAATATTATGGTTGAATGGACAAATTATAATTGCTATAATTAATATAACTTTTATTTGCATTGTATCTTTAACAATCCTCTCTCATATGCCATATTATATGATCTTCAAATTAGACTCTAATTAGGTAATACCAATACCCCATTTATATATATAAAGAAAGAAAAATAATATTCAATAATTGAGTAAGTCAGTTAAGGATATCTGTGAATTAGATATTTGATCCTGAGTCTCTGACCCCTAATACCATATTTTTCTAAAACAGGATTTAAAAATTCTACAGTTATACTAACTAGGGAACTGGCATAGCAAAGGAAATGTCAGTAAGGAAGACAACAAAAATAACAAAAGAAATTAACACAATAATACTTAAAAAGGAAGAAAGAAACAGAGATAACATACCTAGTAAAGCAACCTAAGAAAGCACCTGTGGGATGAGAAATAAAATAATGGAGCAAGGAAATAAAGTTATAAATGAATCAATGTTGTGGATTTACACAACATGCTAAAATAATAGTGTATGCAAATGGGAAATACAGTAGCACATGTATCAATGAGGAGGGCATATAAGTTGAGGAAGAAGTTTACCTTGCATGGGTATGGTTTAGAATCAACGAAGAATTTTTATATTGCTGCCATTTATAATCTGTTAGAATTAGTGTCATAATCATTTGATACTTGTAAGCATCCATAAACAAAGTATTAGATGTAATGGGAAGACTGTCACCTTCAGTATGTAACAGTGGAGAAAAAAGTCTAGAAAGGCATGAAGCCAGATCAGCTGTTTATGGTACACTGGGCTGTCAGCACTTTGACATGATGCTTGGGTCACTCTAGGCCAGATCTAGACACAAATTATTTCCCAAGCGTTTCCCATGTAATAGCATGATGGTTAAAGTCCTAGGTTGAAGTCTTAAAACACAGAAAAAATGATTTAGATCTGAATAATGGCCCCACTTTTTATTAACTGAAACTGTGCTTGATTACTTAAACTTTCTTAGCTTTGGTTTCCTCATCTGGAAATATAATGATAACCACAGTGCCCATCTTGAATGGTTGTTCATTGGTTAAAATATATAATGCATATAAAATTCCTAGCTGTCACCTGATTCATTAATTATTGTTACACAAAAGGGAAAAATAAGCATTATTCTTCTAATGCATTACCTATAGCTGTATTACAGTGTTTTTATTTCATGCAACATTGTGTCTTTAAGAAATAATGTGCCACGTCAGTCATAAGAACTGAGCCCCTGAGAAATGTACACAACACACACTGTTTCATTCAAATATTGGGAGTATTTCCCAACGAATCCTATCTCTGTCAATCGTTTATCTTGTGGATAACTTCTGGTCTTGTAACGCATTGTTTTAAAAGTTTAACATATGTTTATAATATTATGCTAAGTTTATTGCATATTAACCATATGGATAACATTTTGTTATTTCTCTGTGCAAGTAATTGATTTGTACCATAATCTCTGAGCAAAATGTTTCTGCTTCTCTCTTGAATTCTTGAAATCTCACTTCAGTGTAAAAATTGCATATAAATATTTAAAACCTATATTTTACCATGTAGATTTTTGTTTTCTTTTAAATCATATATTATGTTTTCATAGCCAAGATTTAAACCTGGGCACTCTGTCTCCATGGTCAATGCCAAACATGTATACAATGAAAACCATCTTGTCTCTTTTAGTGCTGCATAATACACTAATTTTTATGCAGTCAAATGTGCCAATATTCTTTTTATAGTTTCTATTTTACCCGTCTTGACCCAAGGTTAAAATTCTCCTGTTTTTCTTCTACTCACTTTATAGTTGTGCTTCTTAAAAAACCTGACTTTATTTTTTAGAGTAGTTTTAGGTTCATAGCAAAACTAAAGTGCAAGTACACAGAGTTCTCATATACCCCCTTGCTACACACACGTACAGCCTCCTCCACTATCAACATTACCTGCCAGAGTGATACATTTGGTACAGATAATGAGCCGACATTGATGTATCACCCAAAACCCGTATTTTACATTAGGGTTCACTCTTGGTATTGTACATTCTGGTGATTTTGACAAAAATAAGGCAAAGGTGCATTCATCACAGAGTATCAGGTAGAGTTTCACTGTCCTAAAATCTTCTGTGCTCTTGCTATTCATCCTTCTTTCTCCCCTAACCCCTGGCTAGTTGTGATTTTTATGTTATAAAATATTTACACTATCCAGGATGGTATCATAATCATTGTTCTTGCCAGAAAATCCAATGATGTTCTTTTAGGTGTGTAGTCCATTGCAACAATACCATTTATTGTGTAATTAATTCTATATCTATTGCATTGAAAAACTACAATTTTCAAATTAAGTTCCCAGTAAATACTTGGATCTATTTGTGAGCTCCCTATTCTTTCCTACATCTATTTTTTTTTATTCTTCTGAGAATGCCATATTGTTTTGGTTATAGTGCCTTTAAAGTAAGTTTTTAAAACAGGTAGAGAAAATGGCTCCATAGTATTCTCTGCTTGTAAAGTAGCTTCAACATTCTTTCTCATTTGTGTTCCCAAGAGAACTTTAAATAATACATTCTAGTCCCATCACACACACACATATACACACACAAAGCCATTGATATTTTGTTTGGAACTGATTTAAAATTAAACATCACTTTTGGAGCACTGACATTTAGAGCTTTCTGCTCTGATATTTTGGGTACTGCCACCAACAGTAATGAGATTTAATTCTGATTCTCATTTTTAATGCATATATGTAATAAAATACATATACACTATATGCATAGGTTTATACATACATATACCATATTCATACAAGTGCCATATTTCTGTTTTGTATGTATGTATCTATGTTTTGGATGTCATTTGAATATTAGAGGTGAATATCATGTCACCATAAAAATGAAATGTAGTTTTTATTTCTTCATTATTAATACTTATGCAGCTTGTTTTCTTGAGTTGTTGGATTTGATAAAATTTCCCAGAGTGTTAAACAGTCATTAAAGTCTAGCATTCTTATGTTTGTTATAATTTGTTTGGCAAAACTTTTAGTATTTTGAAATTTAACATGAATTTTGTGTAAGAATTTTAAAATATATATATAAATATTTTTATGTTTTAAAAATCTCTTTTAGAGTTTATTAAAATTATGAATAGCTGCTGAATTTTATCCAATATAAAATATATTTGTACCATTATAGCTTTTTATATTTAAACATTGCTGCAATAAAATATATTCAGGGAATCCTTTAATATGGACATGCCCTTGCATTCGGGGCTTAAATCTATTTGGTTCTGTTGCATTATTCTAATGCACTGCTGGAATGATTTTCTAATATTTTATTTGGAATTTTTAATCTATATGTATGACATTAACCTATAAATGTTTTTCCCTCTATTTTATTTGCTGTTGTTCTTAGGGCTTTGCTAGCTTTGTAAAATGATTTAGGAATCTTCCCATCTTTTAAAAAATAATCTGAATAACTTTGACTGCAATGAGGCTCACCTCGTCCGTTTTTTTTTTTTTTAACATTTTTATTGGAGTATACTTGCTTTACAATGGTGTGCTAGTTTCTGCTTTATAACCAAGTGAATCAGCTATACCTATACATATATCCCCATATCTCCTCACTCTTGTGTCTCCCTTCCATCCTCCCTATTCCACCCCTCTAGGTGGTCACAAAGCACAGAGCTGATCTCCCTATGTTATGCGGCTGCTTCCCTCTAGCTGTTGGTTTTACATTTGGTAGTGTGTATATGTCCATGCCACTCTCTCACTTCATCCCAGCTTACACTTCCCCCTTCTGGTGTCCTCAAGTCCATTCTCTAGGTCTCCGTCTTTATTCCTGTCCTGCCCCTAGGTTCATCAGAACCATTTTTTTTTTTTTTTTTTTAGATTCCATATATATGTGTTAGCATCTGGTATTTGTTTTTCTCTTTCTGACTTACTTCACTCTATATGACAGACTCTAGGTCCATCCACCTCACCTACAAATAACTCAATTTTGTTTCTTTTTATGGCTGAGTAATATTCCATTGTATATATGTGCCACATCTTCTTTATCCATTCATCTGTCAGTGGACACTTAGGATACTTCCATATCCTGCCTATTGTAAACAGAGCTGCAGTGAATATTGTGGTACATGACTCTTCTTGAATTATTGTTGTCTCACGGTGTATGCCCAGTAGTGGGATTCCTGGGTTGTTTGGTAGTTCTATTTTTAGTTTTTTAAGGAACCTCCATACTGTTCTCCATAGTGGCTGTATCAATTTACATTCCCACCCACAGTGTAGGAGGGTTCCCTTTTCTCCACATTTAATAAACCCTTTCCAGCATTTATTGTTTTGTAGACTTTTTGATGATGGCCATTCTGACTGGTGTGAGGTGATACCTCATTGTAGTGTTGATTTGCTTTTCTCTAATGATTAGTGATGTTGAGCATCCTTTCATGTGTTTGTTGGCAATATGTGTATCTTCTTTGGAGAGATGTTTATTTAGGTCTTCTGCCCATTTTTGGATTGGGCTGTTTGTTTTCTTGATATTGAGCTGCATGAGCTGCTTGTAAATTTTGAAGATTAATCATTTGTCAGTTGCTTCATTTGCAAATATTTTCTCCCATTCTGAGGGTTGTCTTTTCGTCTTATTTATGTTTTCCTTTGCTGTGCAGAAGGTTTTAAGTTTCATTAGGTCCCATTTGTTTATTTTTGGTTTTATTTCCATTTCTCTAGGAGGTGGATCAAAAAGCTGTGATTTATGTCATAGTGTGTTCTGCCTGTGTTTTCCTCTCAAAGTTTTATAGTATCTGGCCTTACATATGGGTCTTTAATCCATTTTGAGTTTATTTTTGTGTATGATGTTAAGGAGTGTTCTAATTTCATTCTTCTACATGTAACTGTCCAGTTTTCCCAGCACCACTTATTGAAGAGGCTGTCTTTTCTCCATTGTATATTCTTGCCTCCTTTATCAAAAGTAAGGTGACCATACGTGCATGGGGTTATCTCTGGGCTTTCTCTCCTGTTCCATTGATCTATATTTCTGTGTTTTTTTTGCCAATATCATACTGTCTTGATTACTGTAACTTTGTAGTATAGTCTGAAGTCCCGGAACCTGATTCCTCCAGCTCCGTTTTTCTTTCTCAAGATTGCTTTGGCTCTTTGGAGTCTTTTGTGTTTCCACACAATTTGTCAATTTTTTTGTTCTAGTTCTGTGAAAAATGCCATTGGTAGTTTGATAGGGATTGCATTGAATCTGTAGATTGCTTTGGGCAGTACAGTCATTTGCACAATGTTCATTCTTCCAATCCAAAAACATGGTATATCTCTCCATCTGTTTGTGTCATCTTTAATTTCTTTCATCAGTGTCTTATAGTTTTCTGCATACAGGTCTTTTGTCTCCTTAGATCAGTTTGTTCCTAGGTATTTTCTTCTTTTTGTTGCAGTGGTAAATGGGAGTGTTTCCTTAATTTCTCTTTCAGATTTTTCATCATTAGTGTATAGGAATGCCAGAGATTTCTGTGCATTAATTTTGTATCCTGCTACTTTACCAAATTCATTGATTAGCTCTAGTAGTTTTCTGGTAGCATCTTTAGGATTCTCTGTGTATTATATCATGTCATCTGCAAACAGTGACAGATTTATTTTCTTTTCTGATTTGGATTCCTTTTCTTTCTTTTTCTTCTCTGATTGCTGTGGCTAAAACTTCCAAAACTACATTGAAAAATAGTGGTGAGAGTGGATAAGCTTGTCTTGTTCCTGATCTTAGTGGAAATGGTTTCAGTTTTTCACCATTGAAAACGATGTTGGCTGTGGGTTTGTCATATATGGCCTTTATTATGTTGAGGTAAGTTCCCTCTATGCCTACTTTCTGGAGGGGTTTTATCATAAATGGGTGTTGAATTTTGTTGAAAGCTTTTACTGCATCTGTTGAGATGATCGTATGGTTTTTCTCCTTCAGTTTGTTAATATGGTGTATCACATTGATTGATTTGTGTGTACTGAAGAATCCTTGCATTCCTGGGATAAACCCCACTTGATCATGGTATATGACCCTTTTAATGTGCTGTTCGAATCTGTTTGCTAGTATATTGTTGAGGATTTTTGCATCTATGTTCATCAGTGATATTGGCCTGTAATTTTCTTTCTTTGTGACATCTTTGTCTGGTTTTGGTATCAAGGTGATGGGAGGCTCACCTCTCCCTTAAACATTAATTAGGACTCTGCCATGAAACCACAGAGAATAATTTTGGCTGTATGCCATTGATAGATGTTTCCTTTTTGTTCACTTTTCCATAGTTTGTAACTTCCATTTTGTTTTACTTCTTCATCTATTAGAGGCATAATTTTTAATTTGCAAGAGATTTTTAAATTTTATTTTATTCCATGATCAAATAATATAACTGAAAGTAGGTAATTTTAAGAATTATTTAAAGTGTGTGTGTGACCAAATAAGCAGTTTTTCTACTAAATGTTTAGTGTCATGAGGCCATAAAATTCTGAGTCCGTATTCTGAAAATAGCAATTGACAGAAGTTTTTAATTATTATTAAAATTCTGTAATTTTACTTTTATTTAAAAAAGTGAAACACCACCTTATATCTGGGTGTTTTTATCTTATGTATTTCATTATTATATTTGAAACAAAACAGTAGTCATTTTTATCTTCTTTTAGAATTATACCTTTTGTTATTACATACTGCATTATACTTCGTTTTTATTGACTCTGGGCTTATACACCAAATTACCTGACACTAATATCACCACTTCTACTCTCTTTCACACCTTTTTTTTTTCTACAGTTGCCTGATGTCATCATCATCCTTTTATTGTCATTTATCACTTGTATTTTCAGATGTGATTTTAGAAATAGTCAATGGCTATATTTTCACTTTGAAAGCAATTTGGGCCTTTATTTTTAATAAGGTTACTTACAAAATTTTATTTAATGAAAAATAATATTTGCTGTATTCCTTTCATCCTACTATCTTTAAGAAAAAAATTGCCTTTTTCCTTTACTTCTTCTGTTGGTTCATCAACTTTGTTTATAATCACTTTCATTCTAACAGTTATATTTGTCTAGATATCTGTACTTACATATAGAAGTGAAAAAATTCACTTTGCCTATTGCCAAAATATCTGAAATGCTCACTTCCCTCATCAAGATGGAAACATTAGATACCTCAATCCTGACTTTCTTTTTCTACTTCTGAGTTCTGTTAAATAGTTTTAAAATAGAGTTTTACTCTATTATTAAGTCTTCCTAGAAAATTTTAAGGTATGTTTACGATGTTTTATAAATTCTTACTTAATATTTATGTTATGGATCTCAGTCACATTCTCATCGATTTATATGTAACTAGGGATTATATAAAATTTATTGCTCACTCTTCTTCTTGTATTCATCATTTTTCATTATCTTAATCTAATTTTTGTTTTGTGGAAATAGTACTGGATTATTTACCTTAAACACAGTTAGGGATGGTATATTTTATGTATACATTACACACAAAAAATGTCCTTTTCCTTTCATGAAAACGATGTCTTGGCTGGTGTGCTGAATAACTTTCCTTTATGAATACAGCATACACCTTTTTCTTCTTTGCTCTGTGCCCTGGAAAGCTGTACTATATGGACTACATTAATAGGATTTTGCCCTTTGGCTTCCTGAGGATTTTGCCAAAAGGGAGGAACATGAAATCAGCCTATTTCTTCTCTTAGCTTTATCCCTGTGGGGTCACTGTAGCCTGGCTACATCTTTTGACTGAAGATTATAGCATCGATGATGAAACCCTCTCCACAGGGTTCTCTCTTTCTAGATTCCAGGAACTACTCTCTCGCATTACTCCTTCAGACCTGGGAGGTAACCATGCCCTAGGGTACTGAACTCTGCTTTGTTGTTTTTCTTATATCTGCCCATACTTTTTAAAGTAGTCCCTTCCTCATTTTTCAGCATTTGTACCATTTTTACCACTTAAGTTTACCTTATTATTTTTGCTTGGCCCTTGACTGATACAGCTGATTCTTCTTGTAGTCCTGGCTCTTAGGGCCTATTGGTGGATTATCAGGCAAGAGAAAATAATGTTGGACTGAGCATGGTAAATAGACTCCCAGGCTGTCAGGAACCTCTGTGTTGAAGTATGACGGCAGGGAAAACAAGTAATGTTCTGGCTTCTCTAGGTCAAGATATGGAGGGGCAGGTTCAGCCTGGCACCATAATTCCTCTCTAGTGTTACAAAGCAAAGTAGGGGAGCAATACCCATATGTTGAAGGCATTCATCTGTGTTGTATGTCTCGCTGCTGGCCCCTACATTTGGCCACCATGAGACTGAGGTCTTCACTTTGGGCTCTGCTGGAGTGGCAACCCTCCTCATAGTGTTTCCCACAGTGCCTGTTCCTACCCTCTCTTTCTGAAACCTTAAGTCTCAGTTGTATCCAAAATCTTCTCCAGGTTTCAACAGTAGCCTATGGTTAGCAGAGGCAACAGGGCAGAATATGACCATGTAACCCCACAGTAAGCAATTCCCTTGCATTTATTTGATGACAGAGGAAAAAAAAACTGTAATGTTTTCTAACAACAAGTCAAGCAGATATCGCAAGATATGATGTGTGGGCAAATAAAGAGAACAGATGTCTTCTTCATCTCATTATCTGTTTGTGGGGACGTTGCCCTGGTTCTGACACTGTCGTCACCAGGCTCCTTTGTTCCAGTGGGAGAAACTTAGAAATAGAGCCTCAGAATAGTTTTGAATCAGTAGAAATGGTATTATTGCTGTACATTTCTGTCTTATTAATATGCAAAAGCTTGTGTGAATCCAAAAGAGATAGAAGAATAATTCAAGTAAGAAAACACAAGACTTCCCTCAAAGATCGAAGAGATATCATAGAACGATTTATTGTTGGCTACCTATTTTGAAGGTAATATTTGTTGACAAAGGAATATCAGGGTCTTTTTTAGAGACTTTTTCTGCCTTGAAGGATGCTCTGATTTGTTGGTGTTCAAGTCCTCTTAATATAATGGCATTTTTCCCTCACAAAATTTAAGGGAGAGAAAAACAAAACAAATAATTGGTGGCTGTTAAATAAAGCTGACATTCTGTTTCTGATTTTATAGTGAGAATTACAATTTGGGGAACTCAGTATCACTTTGTAACCAAAATAATGTGATGCAATTCAAGAGTTTTCCTGGAGTCCCTGCTAGATATTACACGTTTTGTTATATCACAGAGTTTTAACACATATATAAAAGCCTAATAATAGATACAATGGTAAACATAGCAAAGATGGGGAAGGAAATCCATTATTTTGATGTCATTTTTGTTTTATCTTTTCCTAACAGTTGATACTCTTCCTAATAGTAAATAACACATATGTTATAAGAAAAATTTGTATCTCCAGTAGTTCAGATATGTTTCACACCAACTCCTGTCCTTCTTTCCATCATGACCTTTCCTCTGTCTATGCCATGTTAAATTCAATGTAAAGACTTTCAGAACATTTTATTTTTTACTTCCATCTGGAACCCAGTCACCTGTTAGCCTTAAGTTGGCATGAATGAAAATAGTTACTCGTATTCCATGTAATGCTAAAAAATATAGAGCAGTAAGATTTTGGTGTATTCATTTCTTAGGGCTTTGTAACAAAGTAATACAAACTGGGTGGATTAAACAACAGAAATTTATTCTCTCTCAGTTCCGGAGGAAAGAAGTATGAAATAAGAGGTTCACAAGGCTACATTCCTTTGAAGCCTCTGGAGATGGATTCGTCTTTTCCTTTTTCACCTTCTGGTAGATCCAGGCATTGCTTGGCTTGTGGCAGCATCACTCCAATGTCCACCTCTGTCTGCACTTCCCTGACTTCCTTGTGTCAGTATCTTCAATTGGTGTCTTCCTCCCTGTGTGTGTTTATGCTTAAATTTCTCTCTTCTTATAAGGACACCAATCAAATTTGATTAGGACCCACCCTAATGACCTTGTCTTAACTTGATAACATCTACAAAGTTTGTTTCCAAAAAGGCTGCATTCATAGACACGAGGGATTAGGTCTTCAATAAACATTTTGGGGGATACAATTCAACTCGTAATATTGATTCTTAGCTTATCTAGTTTGTTTATTGACAGATAATTTCATTATGCTAGTAATGGAAGTAAATCATATGGCAATATTTTGACAACTATTGTCTTTTTAATTATTTTATTTTTATATAATATTTTTCAGAATGGCTTTGATTTGGAGATAAATGACTTTTGCCCAAGCACAAAATAGTTACAGTTTTAAGGATTAAAAGTATAACAGAGACTAATACTGGCAATTTACAAGCTGAATGCCAAATTGTTTATATCATATTTAAAAGAAAAAAGCTGTAGAGATTAGTTTAGTTTGGTTATAAAATAAAAAATAAAAGGTTAAATTATTAGATAATTTTTATATGGGTACCTATTAAAACAATAATAGCAAGTTTAGGATATGAATTGTAAAAAGTATTTTTCTTTTGTGTGAGAAATTATTTCTTTGATTAGTATTCTCCTGTAAGACTGCTTTAATTCTGTATTCTCTAGTCCTAGCTAAAATGAGAATTGGGGAAATGAGAATGCAAAAGTTCCACGTATCATGTAACTTAATTAATACATTAAGATTGCTCTGTGAGTTTGTAAATGCAACTGCAGTTTATTCATAAGTGTCCTAGTTGAAATCTGTTTTGTAAAAACACAGAGCCAAAATTTAATAATTTAATAACAATTTTGGCACTATTGTTACTAGGGCAGCCATTAGTATTTAAGATGAAAAACTTATGGAAATAATAATTTACATTACTCAACTTTATTTGGTCATTTGTTCTTGTCTCCAGTCTATTACTAATACTAATTTTAGCTAATATTTCTTCTGATTTTATTATGTGCCAAAGTTATTCTAAGCTTTACATATATTAACTCATTTATATTCCAGGTAAGTCTGGGAGGTGTGTACTATTATTATCTTCATTTTACACATGATAAAACAGAGAGGTGTTAAGAAATTTGTTTGTTTATACAGCTTATAAGTACTGTAGTACAGTCTTTTTAAACTATGTTATCATACCTCTTTTACCAGATTGCCATGTGACTTTGGCAAGTCTTTTTATTTTTCTTGACCTTAACTAATTTGGTTATACAAAAATTAAATAAATAAGGAATGGAATAAAATTGCAATTCTCATTTTTTTCTGAGACTAAGGCTTCTCTTTTACATGTTCATAGGAATGCTAGAAATAATGAACTCTGATCAAATACATTTGGGAAATACAGACATCCTTCTCTTGGAGAGTCTCAGAGCATATTTACATTGGATCTGAGCATTTCTGTAGCAAAAATATTTCTTTCATTTGAAGTAGTTTTCACATATTTATTTGATCAACAGTTTTTTAAAGGAATGCCATACGACCATACATCTATTAAAATGGCCAGAATCCTGAACACTGACAACAATAAATTGCTGGTGAGAATGTGGAGCAAAAGGAACCCTCATTCATTGCTGGTGGGAGTGCAAAATGAAACAAGCCACTTTGGAAGACAGTTTGGTAGTTTCTTACAAAACTAAACACATCTCACCATAATGAGCTCCTTGGTATTTACCAAAATGAGTTGAAAACTAATGTCCACACAAAACCTGCATCTGGATATTTATAGCAGCTTTATTCATAATTGCAAAAACTTGGAAGCAGCCAAGATGTCTTTCAGTAGGTGAATAGGTAAATACACTGTGGCACCTTCAGGCAATGGAATCTTTTTCAGCACTAAAAAGGAAAGAGTTTTCAAGTCATGAAAAACATGGAGGTACCTTAACTGCATATTACTAAGTGAAAGAAGCCAATCTGAAAAGGCCACATACTACATGATTCCAACTATATGACATTCTGGAAAAGGCAAAACTATGGAGAGAGTAGAAGAATCATTGGCTATCATGGGTTGTGGGGGAGGAGGCATGAATAGGCAGAGCAGAGAGGATATCTAGGGCAGTGAAAATACTCTGCATGATCGTATAATGGTAGATACATGTCATTACATGCTGAGGATGTCTAGGGCAGTGAAAATACTCTGCATGATCATATAATGGTAGATACATGTCATTACACGCTGAGGATGTCTAGGGCAGTGAAAATACTCCGTATGATCGTATAATGGTAGGTACATGTCATTACACGCTGAGGATGTCTAGGGCAGTGAAAATACTCCGCATGATCGTATAATGGTAGATACAGGTCATTACACGCTGAGGATGTCTAGGGCAGTGAAAATACTCCGCATGATCATATAATGGTAGATACATGTCATTACACGCTGAGGATGTCTAGGGCAGTGAAAATACTCCGCATGGTCGTATAATGGTAGATACAGGTCATTACACGCTGAGGATGTCTAGGGCAGTGAAAATACTCCGCATGGTCGTATAATGGTAGATACAGGTCATTACACGCTGAGGATGTCTAGGCCAGTGAAAATACTCCGCATGGTCGTATAATGGTAGATACAGGTCATTACACGCTGAGGATGTCTAGGGCAGTGAATATACCCCGCATGGTCGTATAATGGTAGATACAGGTCATTACACACTGAGGATGTCTAGGGCAGTGAATATACCCCGCATGGTCGTATAATGGTAGATACAGGTCATTACACGCTGAGGATGTCTAGGGCAGTGAATATACCCCGCATGGTCGTATAATGGTAGATACAGGTCATTACACGCTGAGGATATCTAGGGCAGTGAAAATACTCTGCATGATCGTATAATGGTAGATACAGGTCATTACATGCTGAGGATGTCTAGGGCAGTGAATATACCCCACATGATCGTATAATGGTAGATACAGGTCATTACACGCTGAGGATATCTAGGGCAGTGAATATACTCCGCATGATCATATAATGGTAGATACAGGTCATTACACGCTGAGGATGTCTAGGGCAGTGAATATACTCTGCATGGTCATATAATGGTAGATACAGGTCATTACACGCTGAGGATGTCTAAGACAGTGAAAATACTCCGCATGATCATATAATGGTAGCTACAGGTCATTACACACTGAGGATATCTAGGACAGTGAAAATACTCTGCATGATCGTATAATGGTAGATACAGGTCATTACACACTGAAGATATCTAGGGCAGTGAAAATACTCCGCATGATCGTATAATGGTAGATACAGGTCATTACACGCTGAGGATGTCTAGGGCAGTGAATATACCCCACATGATCGTATAATGGTAGATACAGGTCATTACACGCTGAGGATATCTAGGGCAGTGAATATACTCCGCATGATCGTATAATGGTAGATACAGATCATTACACGCTGAGGATGTCTAGGGCAGTGAAAATACTCCGCATGGTCGTATAATGGTAGATACAGGTCATTACATGCTGAGAATGTCTAAGACAGTGAAAATACTCCGCATGATCATATAATGGTAGATACAGGTCATTACACACTGAGGAAATCTAGGGCAGTGAAAATACTCTGCATGATCGTATAATGGTAGATACAGGTCATTACACGTTTGTCCAAACTCATTGAATGTACAACACAAGAGTGAACCTTAATGTAAACTATGGATTTGGGGAGATTATGATGTATCCCTGTAGGTTCATCAGTTGTAAGAAATGTTTTACTTTGGTGGGAGAAGTTGATAATGGAGGAGGGTATGCACATGTGTAGGCAGGGACTGTATGGGAAGTCTTTGTGTCATTTGCTCAATTTTGTTGTGAACCTAAAACTGCTCTAAAAATAAAGTCTATTAAAAAAGTCACAAAAACCTTATCTTCCCCACAGTGAGTTGGGGCTGTGGGGATAAGGTAAATGGGAGAAATACCTACTGATAACATGTATTTTGAAGACACGGTCTGGGAAAATCTGAATTTAGATCCTCTAAAATTCTATTAATCTGTAAAAATCCAATTATCTGGTATTTTAAGGAAGGTAATGTCCTCTTAGTGGCTACCTCTAGAGTTTATCCTTATGTAATTTTTTGGGAAGTCTTTTTCTAAGCTTTCAAATTCTCTCTTGTTTTCTTTTCAATTCTGCAAATTATATTTGGGATTCTCTTTCTCTCTCTCTCTTTCTTACACACACATACTTAAAGAAATCAAAACAAAGTACATTTTCATTATCCGAAGAGATTCCATTTACTCTCTGTAAAACTGAAGGATGATTCAAGATTCAATTTTATATAAAATCTTTATTAAAAGAACTAAAAACCTTCCTCCTACATAAGGAATTTTTTTGTAATATATAAACATTGGAGACTTGTGTTGTCCTTATCTATATTACAGGATTATATTAAGTGAAGCAGTAATAAAATTATTTTCACCTATTGCTCCCAACCTGACTTACAAGTGCTCTTCCTCCAAGCTCCGTAGTACCTTATGCTGACTTTTTTCCTAGTATTTATCTTGTTTGATAGTTGTATTATATTTAGATAGGCAGAGAGCAAAGGCAGGGTCATTTCAGGAAAGACAATAAATAAACATGGATAAAGGTCCAGAGATGAAAATAACTATGACAAATGTTGTGAGACATACAGGAATGCAGTTTGGATAGAATATGGTATTTCAAAGCAAAGAGTCAACTATTTATTATCTGTAGAACCAATCATCTTTTTATTCTTGTAGTCACGAGAACTCATTTTTCCTGCGTATACACCAAATATAGTTCTAAGTTTCAGGTTATATGATCACCTCCCAATATCTGTAATTGCCTTAAACATTTAAGGTCAGAGTTACTTTCATTTCATTTGATTCTGAAGGAGCGAAATTGATTATTATGAGTTTGGCCTACAATGGGAGTTTCTTACCTAATTTTTTTCCGTGTTATCTGTAAACTGTGAATACAGATGATGTGTTTCAGTTGCTTATTTTCAGAGGACTTGTAAGGGAAAGAACTATTTGGGCAACATATGTCAGTTAAAGTTGCTATGCATTTATACTTTTACTATATTTTCTTTCAGTGATGACTATCTTAAATGTGATATGCAAAAATTCCAAAATGTATCGAATAAGTATCAGTATCTGCACAAGTAAAGGAGAAAAATTAAACAAGCAGAGGAGACAAGTAGTTGTAACTAGAATATTCCTGAAATGAAGATTTTATACAAATAGTAAAAAGAATACACTAGCAAAACAGATGGTCATGAGACATGGGACAATTAATTTCTCTTTCTCTCACACACACACTCTTTCTCTCATTTACAATAAAATATATTGTAAATGAGTGTACAGACAAGTAATAAGACAGGAAAAAGAATCTTCATGCATGGGGATTATATCATTACAACTTCAAGTTCTCTTTTAAAGACAGTTTTTCTACCTTGTACTTTTATCTAAATGTTTACAAATTGTGGTACGTGTGTGTGTTTATATTATTGTGTGGACAGCAGCTTTAAATGAACTATCTTAAATATTGTGGTAAGTAGAATAGTGGCCCTGAGTATGTCCATATCTCAATCCCTGAAACCTGTGAACATATTACCTACATGCAGAGGAACTTTGCAGATATAATTAAATTAAGGATCTTGCCCAGATTATCTGGGAGGGTGGTAATCACAAGGGAAAAAGGGAGGCAAAAGTGTCAGAGCAGGAGAGAAATTTGAATATGCTGCACTGCTGACTTTGAAGATGGAAGAAAAGGCTATGAGCTAGGGAATGTAGTGGTCTAGATACTGGAAAAAGCAAGGAAACAGATTATCCTCTAGAGCTTCCAGAATGAATGCAGCTCTGTTGAAGCATTGGTTTTAGCCCTATAAGACCAATTTTTTATTTCTGGCCTCCAGAACTGCAAAATAATGCATTCATATTATTTTAAGGCACTAGTTTTGTGGTCATTTTTTACATCAATAGAAAACTAATACAAATATTAAATATTTTATTTGCACCAATGAGATACAAAGTGAAACTGGAATTTCTTCTTTTGCCATAAGGTCAGCATAGGCAATTATACTGCCTACAAACATTTCACCACAGTAGTGTTAGAGAATAAAGAAACATCTTTACGGGATAGCAAATTTAAGAAGATAAATGATCTAACTGTGAAAGGCAGTTTCCATCCTGGAAGAAACCTTAAAGTCAAAGAAAAGATAAACCTTTTATCATTTCCTTATTGCTCTATTTTTGTAAAACTTAAGTTTATAAACAGGGCCAGAGGCCTGTATAAATGACTTACAGGATGAATGTATGAGAAATAACTGAAATGTTGGTTTCAGTCTCAGGTCTACACACAGACTCTACTTTTGAGTTCACAGACCATGAAAGTACTCTAACGCAGAAAAATGCACACATGCTAATAGAGGTAGAATTTTGCAAATAATTGTGAAATTGTTTTCACTGTTTCACTTCTACATTGGCCAACACCTAGGAACTAATATTCTCAGTTGGATAGAATATAATATTGTTGAGGCAATAATTTATTCTGGATTAGATGATGAAGAAAGTTAGTCACTCAAAGGATATCCTAGTTGAGAGAATTTTGGTCAAATACACTTATAAATCAACTAGAATGCCAAAGTGAATTTTCATTAGTTTCAGCAATTTGGAAGTGTATTCCACGTAGTATAGTTGCATGAATGATTACATCATTTCAGCAAGAAAACACATTCTTCAAAAATATTACTATAGAATATTGTGCAATTATCTCCTCAAAACATGGCATTGTGTTAATATATTCTCATTCATTCCCTTTAGGATAAATATTTTGAGAGATAGCATTCCATAGTACTTAGATTTAAGAAGTCTTGTTTTCCATGACTAAAACTTTGAGCCAGTATACAAATTAAAGTAAGTATTAATTGGACCTTAGAAGTGTAAAATAACCAGCAAAAAATTAGAGCTGCATAAATAATTCTAAGGTAATCTATTCTCAACTAACAATACTGCAAATTTACTATAAAGGAGTATGGAATAAAATTTGTTAAAGTCCTCTCTAATCCAAATATCAGTTTAGTGTATATTCATATAATCCATGCAGTAATTAGTGAGATATAGTATTATATATGCATTTCACTTTGTGGGGCTACTTTACGAAAGAACTTGATTAGCCTTCTCAATTATTTCAAGGAATCCTAGATTCTTAGATTTTAAAGGGACCCCCACAATTGACTTATAGTCTAAATCGCAGCATTTTCTTTGGTTATATTCCTGATAAATGCCTATCCAGCCCCAGATTGAAACATTTTGTGAATAATCTCTTCCTTTATCTCACTGTCCAGAAATAAGATAAAACAAGGTATTATTTTGAACTTTTGTTTCAAAAGAGAGATCAAAGGATCAAAGAATGAAGTGAATTTAGGTCAATGGGAGCTAGTACAGGTAACAGGAAATCTTTTTAATTTAGTTAGTATCTATAATATTTTTATTCTATAATATATTAATTATACTTAAGTCCTAGAAATGTATATCACTAATGAAATAATTAGAGATGCTAACAGATATTAATATGTAAAGATGCTCATTGCAGACCTTTTAGTAATTAAAAATTAGAAAACATAAATATTCAATAATAGAGAGTGATTAAATAAATTAGGGCTTATCTATACCTGGGAATGCTATATATATGTATTTAAATTTTCAGAGAATATGTAATAAAGCAGAGCAAGTTTATGATAAAATAGATTCAAAGTGCTAAAAAACTATCAATCCTTCATGGTGATAACATTAAAAAATAAAATATAGTAAAAATGGCATATATCCTTATTAGTACACACAAGCATAGAGACTGACGCAGTTGTGATACAATGAAACATCGTGAAGGAAATTCAACTAATAACAAAAGAAATAATAGTGCTTATTTGAGTGACAGAATTGTGCATAATTTTTAATTTTCTTATTCACATTTATTGTTTTTTTCAGAGTGTCTATATTAAGCATGCATCAATTTTTATTTCTCCTAAGGAAGATACTAACTAAAAAGAAGCAAATCTCTTTTTCTAGTAGTAATGTGATGAAACAAAGCTGATGGCTTTTCTGCAGAAAATTCTTTGCTATTAGTGAAGGACTAATGGCAATTCCACTGTATCCAACAAAAGAACCTTAAACTAAACCCAGGAGTAGTAAAGCCAAGTACATCAAAACTGTGTGTGTGTGTGTGTGTGTGTGTGTGTGTGTGTTTTGCTTCGCTTACATTGCCCTTTTGATTTATGCTTGAAAATCAAGTATGAAAAGAAACATTTCTATGTTGACAGTTTTATACTCTATCTTCCTTTACCTCATCTCCTGCCATTTGTTTGTCCACTCTGTTATTACAGAGTCACATTGATACTGATCAGGGTTCTTGGCCTTCCCCAATCAATAGAAATTGATTAGAAGGGCAGACAAGAAATTCAGGCAAGGCTTTATTGGGGCCCCTGCTTCAGCTGCAGAAGGGAGCAAAAACAAGTAACAGGTTCCCTAGATCGCTCCCCAAGGTGGGGGGCGAGCTCGTTCCTTATAGGGGGTGAGGGTAGGGGTGTGTCCAGGGGTCGGGCGGAAGGGTGGCTTAGGTGGTTTGCCCACCCCTTTGTAGTGTTGAGTGCCCGGAGGGCATGCGCAGTACCCAGCTTTTGCTCCCCTATACCCAGTTTTTGCTCCAGGCACTTCAGAGATGGCAGTAGGGATTTTTTGTCTTTTGTATTTTTTGGGTCCAGAATTTGCCCCAACTGCAGCAGGCACAGAGTTATTTATAGTCCCATATAGTTTCTTTGTATTTTGTAGCTTGAGGAGACATGTGTCCAGGTGCAGGCTTTGCAGCACTGCAGCAAAGAGTCCCAGGTCCCAAGCCTGTCTCAACATCAGCTTGCATTTGTAGATACTTTTGACCCAGTCTCATTTATTATTTCTGTTTCATGCTTTCTTGCATCTATAAATGTGTTGGGCAGTTTATGTTGTAAATATATAATAATGCTTATATCACAAGGTGTAGTGAAGAATCAACTTAATAATATCTATAAATTCCCCACCTGACACATAGCAGATATTCAAAAAATGGTGATTCTGTTCTTTTTTCCCTTGCAAAAATATACACTGTATTTCATCTGATGGAAACAGAATTCTGTTACAATTCCTCAACATTAAACATACTTTAAATCAGTTATAATGTAACTTCATGTTTCCTATAATTGTGAATGATAGCTTAAAGTATTTCATATCAAGTTTAATATTTGCCTTAACAATTGAAATTTGAATGCCACTTATATCTCTAAAAGAGCTTATAATCTTTTGAAAATGTGTTAATTAATGTTATGGTCTTTTTTAACTACAGTTAGGTGTTTTCATTTTCATGAATCACAGCACACTTTAAGAATTTTTAAAATGTCAATCTACAAATGACTTTTTGTCATTTTCACATTGGCAGTATTGTTGGTACCTCATAGATTATCAAAGTCATGAGACAGTTATAGAGAAAAAGCTATCTATAAATCAGATTCACAGACAGTCTTGTGCATTCTTACCACAGTAAGAAAAATGGACAGTTGGAGGTATCATAGTAACAGTTTATATTTCTGGCTGAAACCTTATATTCACATAATTTTGTATCATAAAATTCTCTGGAGCAGTAATCAAATCTTTTTAGTCCACCTGATACAATATCTAGAATAAATTAAGGTATAGGTGTACTTAGTTACTTAATCAAAAGTACCTATATTTATGTACCATTTAACTGCCCCTGAATACCTTTACACAACTTCTGAAAATAGCATTTTAAAATTAGAAATGTAGATTTCTTATGTACATATATCTTTTAAATAATAAAGAAAACAAATGTTTTTATATTTTTTCCGTATTTATTCCTCTCTTCTGACTCTAGTATACATGAATTAGAAAATGATATTTCTGTGGTTCTGTACATTTCCATGCCCAAATTTCCATGTTCTTAAAAATTTCCATTATTATCAATAAAATAATTCCTTTTACTACTATTCTATTTTGCATTTTGTATGTTTTGCATGCATTTAAACATCATGTAATGGAAAATTTCATTCAATACCAAAACACTGAGGTAAACTGAAACTTATATGGAGCCATTAACTCCCAAATTTACTTATATGATGCCAAATACCAGAGATTTATAACAAGCAAATTGGCTCAGTTTTCTATTTATCTCTAGAGGTCCAGGATTATAATGACATAGCTAAAATGATTCAGGAAGTTTGACCAATATGATTTTTACCGTGACCCTATACCAATTAAAGTAATTAAATTTTAGAATATCATTATATTTTAAGTAAGACATAAACTGCTGACAATAAAAACAATCACATTTAAATAGAACGTATAGGTAAACTTCAGTTGTTTGCTGCCTAGTATATTCTGTATATTAAAAACGATATATATCAACAAGTCTTCACCTTGGAACATCTGTATAATCTCCATGTGAACTCTAATAAAGTTATTTTTAATAATAGCTTATTAGGTAGGCTTATTTCAAATGAATATATCTTTACCATATGACTATCAGCATTTTATATGAAAGGAAAGTATTCATTACCAATGAGTGAAAAACATGTTAGTTTGGACATTTAAAAATGTCAGTTTGATTTACCACTGTAATATAGATTACAAAAACATCCTTACTCAGTGAAAATGATCTGCCAAGGCAGATAAAACAGTGTAACAGGTTAACTAAAAAAATTCTTTCCATGGGAGGACTGTAGTTTTGGTGGTAGAAACTCTCTTTCCTGAGAAAATAGAAAGGTATTTAGATTCAAGAATTAGAGTAAACAAAACGATATAAACATAGAAATGCAAAGTCAAGTCCATTTTAATTATAGCATTGCTACTGTGATTTTATATGTAATATTTCGATAGCGATCATCAATATAGCATAACGTCTTTATTTTAATGAGACAACTTCATGCAGTGATTTTTGCTTTCTTAGCCAAGTGGAATTATATACAGTGATGTTAAGATCGCTAGCAGGAGATGAATGAAAACTTGATTTATGTTGTGCAGGTACACAACTCTTTATAAATAATCTTGCAACCTGATACAGAAAGTGACTATAATTCTGGCATGTTTGACATTCCCATTCAGTCCAGCAGCTCGTTGACATATACTTAATTTTCTACTTCTTGAAGGTGTTGCTTGAAGTTCCCTTCTACTTGACAGGTGCCTGACAGTTCAGCCTCACTTTGAGGCTAACAAAATGGGAAAGGAATGCATTAGCTAAAACCCTGTGGAATATCCATTTTATGTCATTTTATGACTTTGATAATGTTGAAGACTAAACTCAGTTCCTTTAGATATTGACTAAGGTGCACTATTTTTTTTATTGGCTTTTTTAGATATTTGTATATACCTTCAGCTTTCAATTGGACTCTTTCTTGAAGTGGTAAATGCTGTGCCCTACAGTTCTCAAACTATAGCTGATGATTAAAATATGGACATGTGAAATAAATTAAAAATACATCCCTTGGCTCCCCACCATTTATATGTTTTAGCAAGATGCAAAAATTTTAATATTTACAATACAAATAGTGTTCTTAGTGTCTGGCATCTTTGACAAATGCTTTCAGATGTTGTTCTTGGTTTGAATACATATTTGTATCCATGCAGACTTCTCAGATTTCTCCTCATAGTTATTCATTATGATGGATATATATACACACTTTTTTTTTTTTTTTTTGCGGTACGCGGGCCTCTCACTGTTGTGGCCTCTCCCGTTGTGGAGCACAGGCTCCGGATGCACAGGCTCAGCGGCCATGGCTCACGGGCCCAGCCGCTCCGCGGCATGTGGGATCTTCCCAGACTGGGGCACGAACCCGTGTCTCCTGCATCGGCAGGCGGACTCTCAACCACTGCGCCACCAGGGAAGCCCTATATACACACTTTTTTTTTTTTTTTTTTTTTTTATTTTTTTACATCTTTATTGGAGTATAATTGCTTTACAATGGTATGTTAGTTTCAGCTTCACAACAAAATGAATCAGTCATATACACACTTTTAAAGACGGGAGCATATGATGCTTCAGGCCACCATATGATTATCAAACTGGATTTCCAAGGGAAACAGACATTCTTTGGTGAAAATCTGTTCAGGTCACCAACATGCATATGATATTGTGATATCCTAGGCATCACGATGAAAGGTTCTTTGTAACGGATCCCACCATATATTTCTAGCCTAATTAATATTCCTCCTATGCCTTGGGACACGTTTTGTATTATTATCTTCTTTTATTGCTACTTGACTTTTAGATTAAGTCTTACGTTACTTTTGATGTATGTAATAGTCAGAGACCCCCTGGGAGGCAGAAACTACACAGTAATTTAAACAGGGAAAGTTTAATATACAGAATAACTAGATAGAATATTGCAGTAACAAAGGGTTGACTAGTAATAATTAAAGAGGACTCAATAGAATATGGGAATCGCAGATATAAAAAGCAGCCACTCCTTCTAGAGTCGAGGTGTTGTGCCCAAGGAAGAATCTCCACACCTCTTGCAGGACTGATATCCAGACTTTGAGAGGATACAGCCATGGCTCATGGGATAATGGATGAGTCACTGAGGTGCTGCACCAGCAGAATTTGCTAGAAATCTTCCTTTTCAGTGCTGAAGAAGCCACTCATAGGGAGGACCCTAATTAGCACCACTCCTCTGCAAAGCCAAGGAGGCGCCAGTTTTCCACTGCTCTGCCATCTGAAGGAGTAATGTGAAAAGCCATCCACAAGATGTTGCATGTTGTTAAACAACCCAGGGGGATGCTGGTGTCAGCTATTTACAGGGAAATGTGGTATTTACCATTAGATTGCAAAGTCACTGTAGCAGGTTTTCAAGGAAGCCTTCTACAGGGAGGTGCCAGGCCTTGGAATTCATTTTTAAGCTACTTGAAAGCCTACCAGAAGGAGTTGCTGGTTGCTGGGTGCTTCAGGCCACCATGTACTATTGAAGCTGGGCACTAGAGAAACTGCAGTGCAGAAGCCTGGTGAGAGGAGCACACTGGGACCAAAAAGGGAAACCTTTCTTCCTCCACTGTCCCTCTAGTACCATCTACTGACAAAGCTTAGAAACATGCAAGTTGGCAAAGGAAAAATATTTTTAAAGCCCATCTCCATTTTTGGAGAGCAGGCAATGGAGGGTGGATTTGGATCTGACAAGCAGTATATTTGAAATTAGCACAGTATACTTATTTAGTGACCCTTTGAACAAATGAGAATTTCTTAGAAGAGAGAAATTGCTCCTTATCCTTTGTTTTATGCCCAGGAATAGTTGTTTCCATACAAATGGTAATCAAAAACATCTCAACTAAATTTTACCACTTTCAACCACTACATTCTTGTAAATATGATATAAATTCTCTGACATTTTACATGCAAAAATATGTCTCATCACCATCAAAGTTTTGCATAAGTGTATATTCATTTTGCTTAGTATGTATGGAGGCATGTGTGTACATGTATGGGTATATAAACTTAACATCTAATTAATAAGTATGACTAATCTCCAAATTAATCAAATGAGCTTGCTGAAAGTTAGAGGAAAACTATTTTGAACCTCAGAAAGATAAATGACAAGTCTTGATATCAGCTAGTTAAAAATATAAATTTCCAACCTTCAAAGAAAAATGCTACACATTGATTTTCTATTAATTTTGATAAAGGTAAGTATAGGATATTTTTTAAAGTTTTTATATTTAATCACTATAAAATGTTTACTAATATTTTATCAATATACTGATGCCTGAAATATATCAATCTTATACCTAAATAATAATTTTAAAGTTTGTTTTATTGAAGATTTAATTGTCTCTAATTTAGTTGCATTAAAAATCTACTACTACTAATACATTAAAGCAGGGTTCCTTGTCAGTTTGTTGACTTACATAGTGATGTCCAAAATCCATCCGGGCAAAATAAATATCAGAATTTAGTAAAAAGCTTCTATAGGGAGAAAGAATGAGTGTTTGGATATGAAGCTTGAATATGCTAAAATTACAAATAATTTATATAAGTATATTCTAAGGAAAGATGAATAAATATTTGATACTAAAAGGGCTTAGACATTTGATTCAGGAGTATAGATTGAAATACTATTTTTATTCACCTGCTATCTGGAAAAACAACTTATCTTAAAAGCTTAGATACTTCTTCTGAAAAGTGGAGATTCTACTAATATTACTTTTTGTGGAGTGTCTTTGGATTTAGTGAAATATTGCATAAAACATTTAACTGAGTAACAGCTTACAATGCTCTTTCTTGTGTTTAGAAATGAGGACAAATAACTTTACAATGAATAAATACTATTAATTATCAAGATAGATAGGGATATAGTATACCTATATTTTCAAGTTATTTCTCTCTTTTGAGGCCCATAAGTTTGTATGCAACCTAGCTGTTGGTTATGTACCTTAGAATTGCATTTATTATCTTTTCCCTAAAATCTCCTCACACTTTTTAACCATCTTTGGTCATGTTCCTTACTTTCACCTACTTATACAAGTCAGGGACTTGGGAGTCAAAATGGACCCTACATTTACCCACATTCAACATCTAATTGCTCACTAAATCAATTGAAACTATCTCTTCAGACACAATTTAATATATTTCTTTCTTCCTATTCACTATTCAAACTATTTATTTCTAAATATTAATAATAATGTCTTTTTTGCCATTTCTTAACTGAACTTAATTAATCTCCACAATATACAAACAGCTCATGCAGCTCAATATCAGAAAAACAAACAACCCAATCAAAAAGTGGGCAGAAGATCTAAATAGACATTTCTGCAAAGAAGACATACAGGTGGCCAAAAAGCACATAAAAGATGCTCATCATCGCTAATTACTAGAGAACTGCAAATCAAAACTGCAATGAGGTATCACCTCACACTGGTCAAAATCACCAGCAGTCAAAAAGTCTACAAACAGTAAATGCTGGAGAGGGTGTGGAGAAAAGGGAACCCTCCTACACTGTTGGTGGGAATGTCAATTGGTACAACCACTATGGAGAACAGTATGGAGGTTCCTTAAAAAACTAAATATAGAACTACCATAAGATCCAACAGTCCCAATTCTGGAGATATATCAGGAGAAAACCATAATTCAAAAAGATACATGCACCCCAATGTTCATTGCAGCACTATTTACAATAGCCAAGACATGGAAACAACCTAACTGTCCATCGACATAGGAGTGGATAAAGAAGATATGGTACATACATACAGTGGAATTTTACTCAGTCATAAAAAAGAATGAAATAATGCCATTTGCAGCAACATGGATGGACCTAGAGACGATCATACTAAGTGAAGTAAGTCAGACAAAGACAAGTATCACATGATATCACTTATATGTGGAATCTAAAAAGATGATACAAACGAACTAATTTACAAAACAGAAACAGGCTCGCAGACTTAGAAAACAAACTTATGGTTACCAAAGGGGAAAGGGGGGTGGGGGGAGGGATAAATCAGGAGTTTGGGATTAACATATAAACACTACTGTATATAAAATAGATAATCAACAAGGACCTACTGTATAGCACAGGGAACTCTACTCAATATTCTATGATAACCTATAAGGGAAAAGAATCTGAAACAGAATGGATATATGTATATGTATAAATGAACCACATTTCTGTACACCTGAAACTAACACAACATTGTAAATCAACTGTACCCCAATATAAAATAAAAATTAAATTAAAAAAAATATAATCTGATCATGTTACTCCTCTCCTGAAAACTTTTTATGCCATTCCCCCAGTAACATCCTTCCTTTCTTGCCCAGAGGGTAAAGTCCATACTCTTTAGGATGATATACAAAGCCCTTGAGTTCTAGCCTCAGCCTAGCTTTCTAGCCATATTTCCCTTTATTCCTCATAAATATCTAATGCTTAATCTCTAATAAATCCTAAATTTTCCTTGAAATTGCCATGATTTTCATGATTCCATATTTTTGAAAATCCTGTCTTCTATTTAGAATGCTATCATAATAATGTTTGATTTGTATAAAAAAATCTTTTGATTTGTTGATGGCTTATCATATGTTTGATAATCTGCTAAATTCTTCTAATGTATTTTCTAAATTCTGGGGCAATTTGATGAGGAAACAGGTACAGTGAAGTTACATATCATATTCACATTACAGAATTATAAACAGTAGAGCCTAGTTAAGGATATGATTGACACTAACATCTGTACAATCAAAAGGTTGTTGCAGGACTACTTTAATCATATTCATCTGTGTGAAATCTTTTCTGACCCATTTACACGAGACATTGATAATCATGCTGTCTTGTTATAACTAAATCCAAACCTGTTTCTGTTATCTCCAGCATCGCACAGAAATTCAATTTTGTTTTTTGCCTGGCGTTCCCATGAGACTGATGTAGGGCAGGGATTTTGTTATTCTGTGTTATTGCTCCATGTAGAGTTGGTGCTCCATAAATTATATTTGAATTCATAGGTGAATTAATGATACAAATTCTGCCTTCTATTTTGCATTCTAATTAGCTAATGCAAGAGGTACTGGAAGTGTCTTTAGTTCTGTCTGTTACGTTTGCATTCATAAAGCATTTTGGAAGGAAAATGGCACTTGAGATAACATGTTAGAAGATGATGAGATTTTGACAGGGGGAGGTACAAGGAGAAAAGGCAATACACACAGAAGGCCCAACCTTAAGAGCCATTTTGTCTAGTCTAATGGACAGTTAATCTTGTGATTCAGTGTACTGCTTGCAAATGATCTTGCTCTCAGACTTATTAGCTGTTTACTTAGCTTTTAGGATATGGGCAAGTAGCAAATTTATATAGAAGTCAGAGGAACTTTTCTCACCATTAACCTGATCAGATGTTATGCCATCGGAATTCCTCTTTCCACCTAAAACCAAAGAGCCTCCCTGGAAGTACCACTTCATTCTTTGCATCCCTCCTGACTGTGAGAGGCTCACATGAATCTTATACAAGACACATCTTTAAACATTGAATTTGTTTCTGCCTATGGACAGCTACCATTTTGTAATACATATTTGAAGCATGATTTTTACATAAACGTCTTTGAAGCTACAGCACCTATATATCTGTGGTTTTATATGCATTATTATATCCTTTACAATAATTATGCAAGGTTCATTTTCTTTTTTTTTTAATGAGGATATTTATGTTGCAAGAGTCTCATTTTCACTATATGTAGCTAATTAGTGTGATACATTGGCGATTCAAAACCATTTATTTCTGTTTTACACCAAAGTCTTTGCTTTTTCAACCAGGGAACTCTATCTCTCAGCTTAAACAAAGGTTCAGAGGGTAGGAAAGCATATTGTGTATTCTGAGAATAATCCACAAAGTGGACAATTTTGGCCATATCTGAGATTCTCAGTGTTGTTTGTACATTAGAATCACCTGGGGAGGTTTTAAACTTTATGCTCAGATTTCACCACAGTCCTCCATCACAGACAAATCAAATCACAATCTCTGAGAGAGGAGCCCTGCAATGAGAAGATTTTTTAAGTTCTTGGATGGTTTTTCTACGTAGCCAATACTGAGAACCACTGCACTGAAATAAAGGGCATGTGTACAGGGGCACAGTGTTTTAAAAAGTGACTATTAGAATCAGGTCTGCAGCTTAGAATCCCAGCTGCCTTATTTAGTAACTCTGTGACCCTAGGCTAATTAGTAAATCTCCATTTATTTGCCTGTAAAATGGGAATAAACTAAAATATGTAAAGTGCTTAATATATGGAGTAGGCTTAATTAATGATAATTCTTACTATTTATAAAGAAATAGCAAATAAACTGGAAAAGTGACACTAAGATTATGTTGGGAAATACCTGACTAAGCACAGGAGAGGATTATCATGAGTGTAGATGACAAAAACAAATTGGATTAGAGATATATTTTTTACTCAGATGCTTATGATTGTTAAACATTTCCTATTTACATATCCTCTGCAGTTAGTAATCCTTGGTATTAATTACATACAGGTTTTAATTGGCATAAGCTTATAAATTCTCCATATCTCATAATGATGAGAAAGGATAAAAGAGTGTCTGGTTTTGATAATGTATGAATAATGATAATTATGGTGTTCTTTGTTTTACTAAGCATCATATATTTTTCAGATGAATGGAATTTTAGATGTCTCAACTAGTAATTGCATAATACCATTTATAGTCTCCTTTTTTTTAGACATTGCTGGTATTAAATCACCTAGAGGCAACAAACAACAATGAAAGTTTAGCTGTTTTACATATTAAGACACTGTCACATTCAGTTTTCATTTGGTTCTCACAAGCCCCAAGACAAGAGAATGAAGAACCTATATGTGGTTAAATGCCTTGTAGGGAAAGGGCTACAGAAAGAGCCCTTCCCCTCTAACTCTTAATCTAATGCCTCTTTTATAGCATACACACTTATTTGGGATATGTTGAAAGTCTAGAAGCTAAGAATGTTTTGGCCCAGTTACGAGGACAACCCTATGAACTTGGTGTGACTAGATCAGAGGAATATGGGGCGTCACTCTACTTCTTTGTACGTCTAAGCTGAAAGTCAGAGAATCAATCAAGATAGTAGAAACTTTAAAATCCTCAAAGAATCAAACAGGCAACGCTTACTCAACCAAAGTCCAGATGGTTCAAGACATTGATGCCAGCAAACAGAAATAGAGTGAGGAAATACCACTATGCAACTTCTGGTCTTACTATGTAAGACATAAGTAGTCCTGGCTACAAGGGAATTTATAGAAAGCCTTTGGCTTAAGGAGGTGTCAGAATCCTTATAAATATCCTGGAAATAGTGGATGGTGTGAATCATCTGCAGTTTCCTTTCAGTAGGTAAACTTCTTGAGTTCTGTACAGAATGCACCCTTTATACTATAGTTGATGTTTTAGGAAACAGCAACGTATAGTCAAATATTTCAACACTCTATTCAGTTCAGATTCAAGGTTTACTGAATGATATCCATTAAAAGCATATCCATTAAAAGCATTACATTGTAAATTGTACAAAACTCTTACTCTCTTATGTTAATCTAGTATCAGTTTATGTGTCTAACGTTTCAAATAAAGAAGATAATCTAGATGCAATACTAAATTAAATTCTCTAATATATACATTAAAGATAAAACAGCTAATTACAGCCAGCTATTATATGTGGAAGTAGGCATAAGATAGTCTAAATTTGACTTAACAAAGTGATAAAGAAATTGACAGATAAGTTTAAATACACGTATATGTATGGCCAATTTGAAACTTATATGTCTGCTTTAAAAAATAGGTATTTTTGAATTGATACATTTAAGTGCCTTAGTCCAACAAAATTTAAAGCAGATGTGTTTTTAAATTTTTTTTAATTTCTAAAGCAGTGGGTATTCCTTGTAAATAATACCAGTACAGACGTATATAGAGCAAAATATGACAGTAAGAAGTTCAATACCTCTAGCAATGAGAGAATGGGATTAGAAGTGGGAATAAAGGGGTCAACAACCTTATTTGTAATGCTTAATTTCTTTAACAAAAAGGAAAGGTAAAATGACAAGATGTTTCCATTGACAATTACAGATAATATATACAGAAACGTTAGTTATAGTATTTTTTAATTTCTCAATAATCTTTGAAGATTTAAATTAGACTTTATTACTAGGTAATTGAGCTTAATTTAACTTCTTTAATACCCTAGAGACATGTGAACTGAACTTTAAAATTTTTAATTCTAGAAGCATTGATTTCTGCATTTGTTAATTTAATACCAAAAAAACAGATCATTCTACTGTGATCACCTTCCAAAATGTGCTGGATTTCCTTCCTATACACAAAGTCTGAAGACATCCAGGAAGATATTCTGAGTAATCCTTCCTCAAACATAACAAAGCAAAAAGGCAGTGCTTTCGTTTTTCATTATCATGTAATTGGTCCTCAAGTTGAAGCAGACCTGCAGCTGAAGCCATGTGATGATTCATAATATGTACAGCCACTTAAATACTTTCTCCCCATCCCTTATATTTCACTGCTAGGGAAGTTAAGGGTGATTTGAGTTAGAAAAAGAGAAAAAGCTAAACTAAGATCCTTATTGCTGAATGACACTTTCCTGATTTATTTCCATTTAGATCTGATGTAAGCCATGCATAAATTAAGAAAATGTCATTAAAGTAGTATACGAATAAAATAAAATAGAAACCTCAAAAGTATAACAATACCAGTAGAAAAAATATAAAATTAAGAAAAATTAATAGCCTTTTAAGAATTTTATATAGGCAACTTGGAAGGAAATCAAAAATGAAATGTTTGCTTTTTTGTAATTTATAAGCAAAAGCAGGATTAAGACCAAAGTGAGTATAAAGTTTAATGGAGGATATATTTGCTTCTAATAAATAATCAAAAGTAATACCATAAAGCTTATTTATATGCTCTTTATATAATTATAAGCAACTGTAATTTCCATGAGAATTTTTTTTTCTAATTAATCTCATTAAAATAAATAAAATGCATGAATTGCTTTTCTGTATAGTCTAAATAGTCTATTTAGACTATATAAACTCCAGTGAGTTTAATGGCAAAATGTAAAATGTAGTAACATGAAAACTTCATGACACCAGTATAACCCTACTACCCATTGCAAAGTCAGGTCAAAATAATCATTACAAATGAATAGATTTGGATAAATCTTATGGAAATAATAAGTTGACTAGACAAATGAAAATTAATACTCTTGATTTATTCCAGTAGAAAGCATAATCTTAGCTAACAGAGAGGAGACAATTTTCAAGGAGAGCCACATGATTTAGAAGAAAAAATCCTAAGGAGGTGAAAGGGAGAAGGGTAGACACTATTAAACTTGTTTGCTCTCTCCTAGTTACTTATGTTTATCTATGTATTTATTCTTTAAAAAATATATTTTTTAATGATGTGATTATCAGATATTTAGTTAATAATGACTTTATTCCACATATCACTCATCCAAAGTAATATTAGGTAGTTATTTGAACTAAGGCTGAATTTTTAAAAACTTTTAGTTCTAAGTAAGACTCTTTCCACAGGTAATTCTCATGTGTTATTCCAAGTAAGTTACATGGTCAATTTCAGATTAAAAAAAAGGCATGAGATTAAAAAAAAATTAAATTGGTTCTGTGTTGCAGGACTTCTCAGAGACTTTAATAACTTGATGTGCAATGTTAATCTTTAAAAGGTGCAAGCTGTAAGCAACAATTTATAGAATTGTATTTCTATGGATTCTTCTTTTTTTTTTTCCATATCATCTCTCAAGAGTAGCATTCCTTAGAAAATATTTTGAGAAGTATTGAACTTACTAAAGGGTAACAGAGATAAGTCCAAGGAAAGGCAGCTAGTCAGAAATTAGTTTCTGACTGTTTAAGAGGCCAGATATACATCCCCAAGTAGATTCAAGGCCAGTGTACATTCAAGAGGGTGTATTTTAAAGAAAGAGGAGAAGGTAGTTTGTTCTCATTATCAATTTAAGCCTTGCTTGTATAAACCACAATGTATTAGGAGTTATAAATTGCATGTTTATTTTCTCTAAATCTGCCAACAAAGCGATAATTATGCCATTTTATAGATGACGAAACTGAGGGTCAAAGCACTGAAGCAACTACTTAAAGCCCATAGAGATAGTAAGTGGCAAAGCTAACTCAGATGTGGGTAGGAAACAGATTTTTTTCCATCATACTTTTTCTTTGTACCTAAAACATTTATCACAGGTGGTTAAGATATTGGAGACATATAAAACATAGTTCAGTTATAGTATAAGCTGTAAGAAAATGCAGCATAAAAAATATAACCTAAGGCTCTAGAAACATTACTTGTTAGAAAGATAAAACATAAAGAATTAAAAATAATATGACTAAATATAATTTACACTAAGAAAGATGTGGAGGACTTGATTGCTATGAGAATTCTGAAGTTGGTGAAACGATAATAGGTAATTTGTAGGATTTGAAGTATATTCTCACAGGATAGGTTGAACATCAATAACAGGACATTAATAAGTAAAGTAGAAATATTTTAATCCATAAAAGTAAAAAATGTAGGCATGGAGTGGAACAGTTTCACTAATACAGAGTCTGTGTGTAGGGAAATACTGAGGAAGGTAAGAATTAGGTAGAAAAATATCTGAGAGCAGGTAGAATAAATTTCCCTTTACCCTTTACGAATCATGTGACTTTAAACTCTAAAATAAAGTCTGTTAACAGGAAACAAAATATGAAGAGAACAAAAGAAGTTGTCTGTTGCTAATTGGAACACAATGATTAAAGTTAGGAACTGTGAATATTTCATAGAGAAAATTTTAATAATATGTGAAAACAACAACAATAGTGTGGCCTTTCATATGGCTAAAGAATATAAACTCTTGGAGAGCATAACTGTTTTCTTTTGCACTGTCAATCCCTAGCACCCAGAGCAGTGATTAGATCATAGTTATATACTTGACTTATGGCTCTGAGAAGCAAAATTGGCCATCCACACTCACAGATAGAAAGATTGGAATGCAGATAGGAAGACAGGTCTGTTTGGCCAGAAAACTGAAATTTATCCTTTTCCCAACAAAGCCATGCTTTATAAGGAGCATTCACCCAAAAGTTTGGTAGAATATGTCTAGATCATAGTACAATAAACAACTTCTTACATCTTGCTTGAATTACACTTAATTTTAGTGTAACCATCATATGAATAAGATTAATTTATTGTTTGGTGAAGGGTATGAGCCTTATAAACACTGATATCCTTCTAAGCATTTTATTTATTACCTTCCCATGGATACAACAACAAAAGATCCTTGGTCCACAAAAATATATAAAAGTATGTGGCTGTGTTCCTAGGATCGAACATTGTCTATCCCAGTGTTTGACAGGCCATAATTTCTGTGATGACTCCAGGGACATAACGTGATTCCCACTGACATTGACCATAAAGGTGAGAGTACACACTGGTGGTAGTAAGAACAGAGATTATGTCTTTGATGGTGGCTAATAACTAATACTATGGATAATACTAATAAGAGGGACTTGTTGGTCTTGTTGGTAATTCATGAAAAATCGGATAAAGAGAAATGTCTCTGAAAGGTCTGAGGTAGATAATCAGGGGTAGGCTGTGTAAACAGGAGTTTGAAGAGTGTGACATGTGAACCAAGAAAGACATAGAATGGAGACAGTTTTGTCTTCTTAGGCATCAAGTAACCTTTCTTTTTAAATAGAATGTATAAGCTACTTTAAGTCCTTGAATTTGGTGAAAGTTATTGAAACCTATTATTTTGTGCAAAATATGTGATCTTCTTTATTATACAGAAATGTTTAAGCCTCTGTTGTGTAATGGCTATGATTTTCTTTTCTGGCTTTTGCATGTCTGTTTCTAGTAATTCTTTTGCCAGGCATTGTTTAATACCTGAGACCCTCTTTTCTGTTAAAAGTCTTCCTTTTTGGGTGCTAGCCTCATGGCAACGATTTTATATTCTGGAAAGAATAAGCTCATTATTAACATAAATTTCTGAAGAGGAGCATTTCATTGTTTTATTCAGTAACCCTCACTAGATCTTTGTATCTGATGCCCTTTAAAGGATGCAAAACAATGTCGGTGCTCAGTGAGTGAAAAAATGAATTGATGTATGAATGGATGGATATAAACATTTTTATTTTTAATTAAAATAAATTTCATGCTTCATTTCATGTTCAAAACACTTAACATAGGGTTTTGTATATTGCTGACAGTTTTCATTCCTTGTAAAGCTTTTAGAAGTATGCCATCAAGTAATTTGTTCAGTATGGACCTATGTCTAAGTAACCAAATTTGACAGCAAATTTTGAATGGTGACAATGTCTAGAAATATTTCCCCAAGTTATCAGATTAACAAATATCTGGAAGTTCCCCTTAAACATTCAGATTTCTGAACTTCATGACAGCTTACTTAACTTGAATCTCCAACTAAGTGACCTAGGTAACTGTATCTCCCATCAGGTAATTTGGTAATGTTGGTCAAGAACTATATCTTAAATGAAACCCACACTTATTGTATTTGAACTGCTAAAATCAAAATAAGATTATTCTGATTTTTCAGTTAGTTCCCACATCCTCTTTTATTCTGCTACCAAAGTCACTGATAACCAGATTTTATTAATTTTTAATTAAATTTATACAGAATTCATAGTGATTTTACTATAGAACTTTGTGGACTATATTTGCAGGTAGGTAGATAGATGCATAGATACAATTTTGCTTAGTAGAATTAGTTAACTAAATTAATAGCTTCACTTGGGTTGGGTGAGGACATACAAAAAAATGTTTAACTTATTTAAGAAAATTCACTTGATTTAAGTATTCTACCAGGGCATTTGCATAGAATATGCTAATTATACGTGTGTCTTATCTGTTCATTGAACTAGCTCTGTCAGAACAATTATTTAATGTTTGTTTAATAATTTGTTTGTGTTACTTTATGGCCCTGAAGGGAATAAATTCACATTTGCTTATGAATACCCTACATTTCAAACTTTTAACTAATTAAGGATGATAACCTTTTCACCCCAATTAACTCCTAATTAATGAAGTTTTACATTATATATTCTTTTTTCCTTCTTGTTTGATTTTGTAATAGGTAAACAACATAAACGAACATTGTTTTCCAAGATTTACTAGCCTATTGCTGTGCTCTACTTTAGTACATGCTGAAATAGGAAACACTTCCATATTTTCTAATGTAATGCTCATAGTAGCACTTAATTCCTTCTAAGAACAGCAAACTAAGGCTAAGAAATATAAGCTATTTGTCCAAGATCATGTAGTAAGTAGGACAACTGGGATTTACATTGTCTAGTTCCAAAAATCCTTATTTTTAATTCTATTTTAAAATATTTTTGTGTTACTAATAAACTAACAGAGCTAAGCCTACATTTTACAATGTGTAATCTATATGACATAATTATGATACTTATCAGTCAGTATGATACCACTTTGTTTTATATTCCAATGTATTCACTGTCTTGCAGACATTTTATACATTATTAGATAACCAACAAGGACCTGCTGTATAGCACAGAGAATGATGCTCAATATTCTGTAATAACCTAAATGGGAAAAGAATTTGAAAAAGAAGAGATACATGTACATGTGTGATGGAATCACTTTGTTGTACACCTGAAACTAACACATAATCAACTATGCTTCAATATAAAATATTTTTTTTAATTAAAAAATAATTCCTTTTATTTTAACATACTCTTTGGATAACTTTAGTATTAATAAATAAATCAACTATATAGCTTTAGTATTAATAACCAAACTTTATTTATCATGACATATTTTTCTTTCTCATTTAAAAAACACCTTGTATCAGCCATAAGTTAAGTATGGGTTCACAGCACAGACTTGTTATGGGCAGACCCTGGGAGGTACCTTCTGCTGAACTTACTAAGAGATCCCTCATAGATTCTTTTGAGTTGTATTTTTTATAATTTTGTGGTTTTATTACACTCATTTAAAATAAAGCAAAAATCTTTCTTCTCGTAGATCTACAATCTCCTTCACTTTAAAAAGAGAACAAGGTTATTCAATTTAAAGTAGTATGGATTGCAACGGTTCATTGTGTAGCTACAGAACATATCATACAGCAATCATCTGACCTTCTTTCAGAGAACCATTTGAGACAGTCTCTTTCTTTCTCAGGAGGAGGTAGAGTGATTAAGCTGTCATTATCTCCTAGTGTCCCTGAAAGGATATGAGTTTCAAAGCTATATTGCCTGACACTTAAACTCATACCTTGAGATACTGAGAAAGAGGATGGATAGGGGAAAGAGAGAGCCAGCTTTAAAATTCTGTTGCCCTATAAGATGATTTTAGAACTTTTGCCCACACTACAATTTAACTTGCATTTCCTGTAACAGAAAAAGACAGAGCACATAAAATGAACATCATTATTTTATGTCTGCTTCTTTACATCACTGCAAAAAGAAAGTGATAGAAATTTACACAGAGAACCCAAGGGTTGTGAATGACTTTTCAGAGAATGAGTGTGTATGCTTCACAGAAAACCAAAGGGATGTTCTCCTAATTACTAATGGCTGGTCTGAGAGATAAAAAAATGACAGTGGGATTGAAAAGTTAATGTATAACTCAAGAAAAATTGCTGAACTAAGTGCTGGGAAATGCAGCTCCAGTCAGAGGTAAGTACTTTTATTCTCAAGTCAGGAAAGCCTGGGTTCAGATGCTAGCTTCACTATTTACTAGCTTCATGATCTTGGGCAAGTTAACTTGCACAAGGCTTGTTTTCCTTATCTGTAAAATGAACATAACAACTGTCACCTACATTTTAACGCTGCTGTCACAATTAATAATATAGTGCACAAAAAGAGCATTAGACAATGATTGGTATATAATAAGACTGCAATAAATGTTAATGGTGGCTATTAACTCTCTACATCATGTATATTAAAAAGGATTAAAAATAGGTATTTAGAGAATAAAAATATAAACAATTATTTATGGAATATTTTGTGGTGATGGTTTCACGAGTGTTTACTTATCTCCAAACTCATCAAGGTGTATATATTAAATATGTAGTGCTTTTTGCATGTCAATCATACCTCAATAAATTGGTTCAAAATTTTTAATAAAATAAATAAAAATATAAGCTTAAGAAAATTTGAAAAACAAGGGAAATAATAGTATGTAAAAGTTAATTCTACTTAGTCCTAGAAGTTGGCTGCTCTTTTTCTTTTAGAATCCAAGTGGACAAACCAATGAGTAAGCATGAGCAATTGCAATGTTCATAGTGTCCATTGGAAGAAAACAAGCCAAATTAGTTAGATCATAGAGAGATCTCAACTGATTTTAAAAGGGACACTGAAAGATGCAGTGGATATTATCCTAGCAAAATCCCTAGAATAAATTTAATAAGGGATGTCCAATAGCTGTCTCAAAGCATATGTCAGTGCAAGCCAAAGGCATAAAGATAATTCAACAAAGCAAGTACAGTCCTAAGAGAGCCACAGCAATACAGGCTAACTATTCATAGTTCTTTTTTTTTCTTTCCAGTTTTATTGAGGTATAATTCACAAGTAAAATTGTAATATATTTGAAGTGTACAACATGATGATTTGATATACATATACATTTTGAAGGAATTCCCACAGTCAAATTAATGAACACATCCATCACCTCACATAGTTACTCTATTTCTTTCTTTTTTTCTTTTTTGGTGAGAACAACTAAGATCTACTGTCTTAGTAAATTCCAATTATACAATACAATATTATTGACTGTAGTCACCATGCTATACATCAGATCCTCAAAATTTATTCATCTTGTAATTGAAGGTTTGTACCTTTTACCAACCTCACCCTTTCACCTTCCCAACATTCTACTTTCTGTTTCTATGAGTTCTGCTTTTGTTCTTTCCCTTTTTCTTTTTCTCTTTCTTTTTCTTTTTTTTTACATTCCACATATAAGTGATACTAGGCAGTATTTGTCTTTCTTTGTATGGCTTATTTCACTTAGCATAATGTTCTCTGGGTTCATTTATGTTGTTGCAAATGGCAGGATTTCCTTCTTTTTAAAAGCTGAGTAATAGTCCATATATCTTCATAAATACACACACACACACACACACACACACACTTTTTCCATGCATCCATCAACAGACACTTCAATTGTTTCCGTATTTGGCTATCATGAATAATGCTGCAATAAACATAGGAATACAGAAATCTCTTTGATATAGTGATTTTGTTACTTTGGATATATATCCAGAAGTGAGATTGCTGGATCATATGGTAGTTCTGTTTTTAATCTTTTGAAGAACTTCTGTACTGTTTTCCATAATGGCTGTACCAGTTTACATTCCCACCAACAGTGCACAAGGGTCCCCTTTTCCTTGCAACCTCACCAGTATTTGTTATATCTTGTCTTTTTTTACAATAGACAGCCTAACATGTGTGAAGGGATACCTCATTGTGGTTTCGACTTACATTTCACTGATGATGAGTGATGTTGAGTATGTTTTCATGTATCTGTTGGCATTAGTATGTCTTCTTTGGAAAAATATCTATTAAGGTTGTTTGCCCATATTAATTGGATTATTTGTGTTTTTGCTATTGAGCTGTATGAGTTCGTTGTGTATTTTCAGTATTAACCCCTCATAGGAGATGTGGTTTACAAATATTTTCTCTTATTCTGTAGGTTGTCATTTCATTTTGTGGATGGTTTCTTTTGCTATGCAGAAGCTTTATAGTTTGATGCCAAGCTGCTTGTTTATTTTTGCTTTTGTTGTCTTTGCTTTTGATGTCAAATCCCAAAACTCATTGCCAAGAGCAACCTCAAGAAGTTTATGTCCTATGTTTTCTTCTAAGAGCTTTATGGTTTCAGGTCTTACTTTCAAGTCTTTAATCCATTTTGAGTTGATTTTGTGTATGGTGTACAAGGTCCAGTTTCATTCTTTTGCATGTGGCAGTCCAGTTTCCCCAACACCATTTATTGAAGAGACTACCCTTTCCCTGTGGTGTACTCTTAGTACCTTTGCTGCAAATTAATTGACCATATATGTGTGGGTTTATTTTGGGGCTCTCTGTTCTTTTCCATTGATCCATGTGTCTGTTTTTATGCCAACACCATACTTTGTTGATTACTACAGCTTTGTAATATAGTTTAAAATCAGGGAGCCTGATGCCTCCAGCTTTGCTTGTTTTGCTCAAGGTTGCTTTCGATATTCAGGATATTTTGAGGTTTTATAGGAATTTTTAGGGGTTCAGTGTAAATCAAGGGCAAAATTTAGAATATCAAGGTATGTCCAGGGGTAAAAAGGTTTAAAATGAGATCTTTTGAGAAACACTTCGTATTATACCCTTTCTATTTTTTAAAATAAGCATTAACATATTTACAGGTCTGAGAAATAGAATTTTTTAAAAAGTCAATTTAATATTTTAGACGTCTCCAAGTGTGTTTGGCTCTAGAACTATTTTTCTTCCATGTGACCTAATGATATCCATGAAACTAGTATTTTCAGAGCACTAGGAGATACCCATATTAAATCATAGTATTCAAGTATTTATTAAGCATAAATATTGCTTATTAAAAGTCAAATTTTGATAAAAACCTCAGAGTTTAGGTATTACAAGACTCTGGGGTGTATTGACACACATGATTCAACCATAAATCCCACTGAGGGCCTATTAAGAATCAATATTTCTTCTTTTATCCAGTCATATTAGTGGCAGTATTATTAGTAAGCAAATTTACCATTTGTAGCCCTAGAGCCCAGGGAGATTTTTGCCTTTATCTACTTCATATTCGTTCTTTAATTCTGTGTAGCAATTTACCTAGGATTTTTAAAATTCAGATAAGTAACTATACATGCCCTACAACTAATGCAGGTTTTAATCCTCACATAAACCACTGTATATGAAGAATAAAATGCTTCCCAGTTTTAAAGACTGTCACGATTTACCTTAAGCTAAAATAATAAATATACTGAGGGCAAATTTTAGTATGGATTTTTATTAGCTGCATACTGATAGGGATGTGCTGTTTTGAAATTCTTGGATGTCAAAAAGGAATAGTTTTAGGCACCAGGATGTTGTTTAGCCTATTGGCAACTGTGGTGACATACTGCTGCAGGGCATTTTCCTCCTAGAATTTTACTCCAGTTACTTTCTATTGGATGATAATCACTGTTGAGAAAAAACCAACACATGTTAACTTCTGCAGGAGCAACCATCATGAAGTGAAAACACCAGTGCTTTTATTTATTTATTTGTTGATTTCACATAGTTTATTGAAGTATAGTTGCTCTACAGTTTTATGTTACAGGTGTAACAGTATAGTGATTCACAAATTTTAAAGGTTATACTCCATTTTTATAGTTATAAAATATTGGTTAAGGTCCCTGTGTTGTACAGTATATCCTTGTAGCTTTATTTTATACCTAATACTTTGTACCTCTTATTCCCCTCCACTTGTATTGCCCCTCCTCCCCATCGCTCCCCCCGATGGTAACCACAGTTTGTTCTCTATGTCTGTGAGTCTGCTTCTTTTTCATTATATGCACTAGTTTGTTGTACTTTTTGGATTCCATATATAAGTGATATCATACAGTATTTGTCTTTCTCTGTCTGACTTATTTCACTTAGCATAATGCCCTCCAAGTCCATCCATGTTGCTGCAAATGGCAGAAATCCATTTTTATGGCTGCATAGTATTCTATCGTGTGTGTGTGTGTGTGTGTGTGTGTGTGTGTGTGTGTGTGTGTGTATCACATCTTCTTTATCTATTCATATGTTTCTGGACACTTAGACTGCTTCCATATCTTGGCAATTGTAAATAATGTTGTTATGAACATTGGGATGCATGTATCTTTTCAAATTAGTGTTGTTGTTTTCAGATATATACCCAGGAGTGGAACTGCTGGCTTGTATGGTGGTTCTATTTTTAGTTTTTTGAGAAACTTCCATACCATTTTCTACAGCGACTGTACCAATTTACATCCCCACCAACAGTGTACAAGGGTTTCCTTTTCTCCACATCCTCGCTAACATTTATTGTTTGTTTGCTTTGTGGGAGAAATTTTATTTAATGTCTCACGCAAAGACATAGTAAAGCCAATTGTTTTGACGCCATAAACATTTAAAATCTTTCTGTTTTCATTTGATTTTGTATTTATTTAGGCCTTAAATATTGCCATCATTTGGCATTAGAAAAATGGAACATTGTCTATAGGTGATCTCCACATTCTGGCATAAAGATTAACCATTTTATGAGATGGAGGGTTGAAGGAATGGGGAGTTTTAGTCATTTAATCAGGCAGTATATAAACATCTTTTATGAGCCAACCACTATATTACTGGGGATATGGTAATGAGTAAAACAGACCCTGTTTATACCCTCAAGAAGAAGGTTCCATCAGAGAAGAAAGACATTTAGCAATTCATTTCCAATAACTAAACATATTGTTTCAAATATACAAAGGGCTTTAGAGAACTACTTGGTTAGAGACAGGTTAGAGAGTACTAATGCATCTTGTATGCTTTCTGGACACTGGATTTTCTCTTAATTAGGTCTGCAATTCTCACTGAGATCTGTGGGGCCTTAGCGATGGTATGGAGAAAAAAAGGAGGGCATGGAAGGACATGTGCAGAATGTTCTGGGAATGAAATCTAATAAAACATAGCACTTGGGAATGTATTAAATAAAACTGCCCTGTCACTTTGCATTGGAAATATGCAATGACACCACTTCTTTCAAATCAGTTAGCATGGGTTGAAAATCTACAGAGTATCAGAAACTGTAACACAACAAAGACTTAAAGACCCTACCCTGCTCAGAGCTTGCTTTAATGGAGAGCTAAGTCAAAGAATCACATAATTACAACATGCTAATACGAAAAGGCAGTGCTCAATGACAACTACAGTTGGCTGTGAAGATAAAGAGTGGTTGAGAATAATAAAGAAAAGATTTAAAGAAGAGGTGGCTTACAAGGATAAAATTTAACACGTGAAGATGGGGTTGAGGGTAAAGAAAGTATAAAAACAAAGGTAAGAAGATGAGAGATAATCTAAACTTTCTAAGCATGGAGTAATACTTTTTGCAGGCTACACGAGAGAATAAAGAGATTGGGAAAATAAAGTAAGAAGAGCTAAAAATATACAGCAAAAGATAAACAGACCTGTAGGAAGCATTATAAACAGAGGTAGCTGAAGATGCCTAGAGAAATAGGCTTGGAGCTACAGATACATTTAGTGCAGAGGAAATGCTTGTTCAGGAAATTTTGCAGGTAATGCTTAGAGTACTGCTTCTCATACTGACTGTACATTAGCTTTACCCACTGCCTCCTGCATTAGAGTTGTCTTAGATCCTATTGACAAGGCAGATTTCAAGGGCTACTATCTGACATAGGACGACTTTTTAAAGTGAGACTACTTCCCCTTCCCCAACGTCCAAATAACTCTGAGGCTCACTAAAATTTCAAAATAATTGGTTGAAAGGCTGTGGCGATTTCCTTCCAGTACACTTCTTAAAGTTTGCATACATAGATGTTTGCATACATATACATCTGAAGAAAGAGAAAAAGAAATGGTAATGAGTGTACATATTCTTGCACAATTTGTAGAGAGTTTCCATACTATCTTGTTGCTCAACCTCATTCTTTGAATTGACTACATGTTATTCTGTAAAACGGCTGTCCCATTAATAATTTAATTGTTCCTGCGTTCATAAACATTTACATTTCTTGGTCTAATTTGTGTAATTGCAAACAATGTTGTAATGGATATTCTTAAGCACAAATCTTTGGAATATGTACTTGTATTTCTGAAAGGTAGATTGGTAGAAGTTGAATATTTTGGTCAATAGAAGGGTTATTAAATTGTGGTGATTGCATTTCATTATATTACCAAAATGGTCATTGTTTTTGTAACTGACACATTATAACCACATGACTACTAAGGTCACATAAGCCAATTTCAAAATATAACTGGTGTTTGCTAAAACTATTTTTCAAAATAGAAAATGGAAAATATCTTATGTTTGAATCTTTTGTATCATGTAATATACTGAAAACTAACATTAAAGTAACAAGGTAAATTATGAGCATTGATATGATTCCAAATTCAAATAGAATGCCTAAAGATTATAAATAAATAGTAAGACCATGACATTAACTATGTATTCCATAGATTAGCATTCTGAAGGATAACATTCTCAAGGATAATGTTACTATCAAAGTCTAGTAAGACTTAATAAAACTATGGAAATATATAAAATCCTTCCTATTCAACCAGGATTTGTATCCATAAAAAATGTCTCTGTTCCTATATGAGGACAAGATTCTATACAGATAAAAAATGGTTCTAATTCAGTCTGCTTAGAGTCTATAACCCTCTCATAGAAGTCATGATTTGGAATTTAACATCAGAGATCCTAGTGTTTGCTGACCAGAGACTCAGGCCAAGTTAATGAATCCAAGTACTTTGAAATTGAAGTGAAAATACATTCCACCTTTAGAATCTCTGACTATGAGATAAGTAATAAATTAGCGGAACATAATAGAATTTATGATGGACTAGCAAATTACTTCTTTTAAAAATTACTTCTTTTAAAAATGGGGGGGGAAGACTTTACTCAAGATTCATGATTTTTAAAAATTTAACAATTAAAATAATAAACAATTTAGATAACACAGATCAATTTTGGCAAAAATTCACTTTATTTAACTTTAAAGCACAAATACACAAAGGTTTTCTAAGCATTATCTTATGCTTTGATTTATGTATAGTACAGAAAAGAGAACTCTGTAGCCCAAAATGGCTTTCCCCATCTTGACTATGTACCGGAAAATATAGATATTATTTCTTTATACTGTGTTCCGTGATAGTACCCAGACCCTCCTCCTGGATTGAGTGCAGTAGTTCCCCTTCCCACTTCATATCATCTTTCACTGGTTGCCAGTATAACAGGGATCCCAATGTACTATGTCTGGTTTTCCCTTTAGATGACTCCTTGAAAATAGCATCCCAAGGGTTCATTTGAGTTCAGGAGCCTTCCACAGTGGTTTTTAAATTCATATACTCAGAACCCCTTTTACACCCTTAAAAAATTAGTGAGGACCCAAAGACCAAAGAGGTTGACAAAGTGTGGCCTGCCGGCCAAATCCAGCCCATCTCCTGTTTTTGTGAATAAGTATTATTTGAGCAGAGCTACCCCTGTTTATTTTTATATTGTTTATGGCTATTTTCTCTCTGTAATTGCAGCGTTGAGTAATGTGACAGATGCCATATGGCTTGCCAAGCATAAACTATTTACTATCTTGTCCTTTACAGAAAACATTTGCCAGCCTCTGGTTTATGTGGATTATAGCTAGTGATTTTTACCACATGAAAAATTAAGCTTAGATAATTTTAAAATTGAGAAATACATCACAAGCACACTCTTCATTAGCCACCAGAGCTAATAGTCATGCAGCCTTTGGGAAACCACTGTACATTCGTGAGGAAATGGGAATGAAAAAGGCAAATAACACCTTAGTATTACCATGAAAGTAGTTTAAATCTTCTGTGAGACCCTAAATGTGTATAAGGAATGCGAGAGGTCCTCAGACCATATTTGAGAGATGCTGGAATACTATATGGCAAACACTAATAGCTACTGAATAAATACATGGATGAATAAGCAATAGCAACAAAAGAGATCAAATATTTCCATAGTGCCTTACAATTTACAGAGAACCTTAATGTCCGTTTCTATTTTAAGAAAATTTAAGGGGGCAAAAGTATTAAAAGGGTTTTTGTGTAGGAGATATTAGAGGATATTTGCAAGCTGAGGAGAAAGAGGGACTTACAGCCTATTGAACATGATTAAGGACATGATTCTGTATATAACAGACAGAAATAATTAAACTGGACCATATAAAGGAACTTAAATAATTTATTTGAATTTTTGATATGGTGCAGAAAATGGTATAATATAGTCCTACAGTGAGAAAAATGAGTACGTTATACTAAAGTAATATGTGGGGAAATAGAAGCGGAATCTTAGGAAGAGCGAAGCACAAATCATCTTCAAAAGAAAATCTTCAAAGGAGGATTGCTTTAGGAAACTTTACAATGGAAGACAGACTGCCTTAAAGTTACAGAAGTTCTCAGTGTTAGAGTCTTTCTTAACTTATCCTGTATCTGTACCCTTCACGTAAATTTTTAAAAACATTTTAAATTTATTCTGTGACCTCCTGTGTAAGAAAAATTAAAAACAAAAAATTTCAAGAAGAAATTTAAATTTATCTTGGGAGGAGTCAGAAATAGCCAAAGAATATTTCAACACCTCTTTGAAGGTAATTTAAGAATTACTTCTGGAATCCGGCACACATACCAGATGCCAGAAGTGGCTTTGCCTTTACATGCTCTGTGCTGTGAAAGTAGTGGGATTTGGACTGGCATCTAGTTATTCTCATCACCTAGGTAACTGCACTCAAATGTACTCTCCATTATATATTAATTACAATCCAGTTGTTGTGGTTAAACAATGTGTGATATATATTTGAGTCACATAAGTGAATTAGGATCTTTATTCAAGTTTTTGTGGGAAATGGGTTCTTTTATGTATATTGCTTAACTATACACTTTATTCCTGGGGAAGATATCAAAATGCTGCACAGTATTCAACCATTCTATTGAGAGAATGTTTAAAAGAAAAAGAGAGATCAGCAATTATGAGCCTAAACCCATCTAGAAATAGTTTGTTCTATTATGTTATTGAAAACAAACTATTATGTTATTGAAACTATTATGTTATTGAAACAAACTATTATGTTATTGAAAACAAACTTCAGTAAGCCGTAGTGTTTTACCTCCTTCAATAGTATCTACATTATTTGCACAGCAGGATGAGAAAGTAATCCCTGAGGAGATATTAAGGAAATCATTTATTTTTCTGTTAAATACACAAATGTGTTACTGTGTATCATACCATACACATAATAGCTTTTAATTGGGAGACATGAAAATTGAATATCACTACCATGTGTGACATGTGAATTATGATGTGATATTTATAAATATTTTAGTAGTTACCTTTTACCAGATGGAAGTAATGTGTGTTTTTGCAAGTCTGAAACATCTTTTTTATGATAATAGTCCACACTTGAGGTAATTTATTCTGTCCTTGCAGTATGGATGTAAGTTCTCTTCACTTTACGTAGTATTCTAAGCTTTTAGCAAATCAAACAATCCTAAGCATGAATACACATCAAGATGAATAACAATTCATTTGACTAATGATTGTTAAATTGAAATGTTTTCTCTCTGTACGTGCTATAATTTGAAATAAAAGGGCTGAACAAATTTTCCATGTGCATTTTTGCTCATCACATGTAACCTTGGAAAAATAACTCTGAAGGTGATATTTCAACATGGAGGAAATGACATTAAAGTCTACATTCTATTAGACATAAAACTTTATCCCCAAACATTAGAATGTTATTGCCTGTTTTCAGATGGTAAATTAATGTCATTTTCCTTTATCCATATTTTGTAATCCAGAAGAAACACCTGCTAGAGATTGCAATTTCTGTGGAAGAAGCTTTCCCTCCTCCATTTTTCTTTCTCTTTATAGGTTCCTTTCCTCTACTCTCAGACTTCTATCCCCTCTATCACCACCCTTTTAAAGTACTGTGGATTTTTTTTAAAGCCATGTAGACTGGGCTTGATGTGAGTTCTGTAGTTACCAGTACTAACAATAGAAATAAAGCATTGTATTGTCACTCTTTCCTTTCCTACTGATTGACTCCATGGCTTATCTTGGCTGGCACCCTGCACATCAATTGGTGTGTCTAGGAAAGCTATGGCAGTCAAATTGTGAGCCTTTCAAGCAAGCATGTGTAATTTTAGCATTTGATGCATGCTTGAAGAGATGCTTTTCGAAGCTTTCAATCATTTTAATGAGGTATCTTAGTTTGGTTTACAAATTTGGTAAGCACAACTTGGTGTTGTTATGTTTAGACTTTGGTTATTTCATAATGTGTGTTCTGAGAGTCCTTGATGCGATAGAAGGATAAAGAATCTTCATCTTTCTCCTCCTAGTATATCTACAAACAGAACAGAAAAGAAGATAAAGCAGAATTAGAAATGACTTTTTGGGTATCAAACAAGATTAAAAGGTTTCAAGTCTCTTAGGATAGAATATTGATCATAGCAAGGTACACACACACACTCACCACAAACACACAACTCTGAAACAAAATAACATTGTTTATTAACCAGTGGTTAACAGGATTGTGGTTAAATCTGAGACTTAAAATAATCTCCTCACATTTGAATCCATTTGAAGCTCTACATGAGATCTTACAGTTTTAAAATGTCCCAGGGAAACATATATCTTTGAGTAATGTGATGGAATTATTAAAGTGCTATGAACACTTGCAAGGGAAGCTAAATTAAAGGCACAAAATTTAAAAGGATATATTATTTCATACATAAATTGCCGGCATCTACTTTATAAATGGGAATTAGATTTGTAGTCTATAAAAATCCTTAGGTAGCTGTGATTTACATTTTTCTGTTGGTTGTTACAGTTTAATAATTCTGCTAATGCACTGAAATTTGTTCATGCCACTTTTTGAGAGGCTAAAATGAAAATGTTACAAACAGGAATACATTAATGAAAATGTTACAAACAGGAATACAGCAAGAGACATAATCAGGTAGCTCAGCATCTTTGCAAGACTGCAATAGTGGGGAGCTTAAGGTATTTGGAATTAATAGCTTCTCTCCCTTTTCTAGGTGGCCGTTTGCCTGAAATAGAAGAATTGGGGGAATAGATTATGAATATTCAGTTACTCTTAGATTATGTTATTCTTGGCATTAGATCTAAAGGAGCTCTATTTGGTGGAATGCTGTAGAAATGCTGCATAGGGTCAGTAAGGTATAATTAGTGAATAATGATTTAAAATTAGGAGACTTAATTTTTCATTTCACTTTAGTCCTTAATAAGCTCAATTATCTTTTACAAATTATTGCTTTTGTGGTATCTGTTGCTATCTGTGAAAATAATTAATTCCTGATCTTCTATACTGATACAAATTATTTCCTGAAAAAATACCATGTTTTCAAATTTTACTGTGCAAATAATAGTCTAGCTTGTTGTGAAAAATTTATATTCCCAGCTGCCATTTCAGAGCTCCTAACTCAGTAAGTCTTGGGTAGTTTCCAGGAATTTGACATTCTCATTTGTACCCATGGCAGGTGGACCGCATGCCACATGTGTACCACATGTTGCAGATGGGGGCACATTTTTGGGCAACCTTAAAGTGGTTGGCTAAGCCCTCACTTACTCCCAGATTCCAGTTGGAACAGTTTTTATGAAAGCCGATGACTTACACTAATTCTTCCTAGTAAGTACTAGAGGCAAAATGTTACTTAGAGAGATACTATTTGGATATGTATAATTCTTTTCCTTAAGGAGTTGTATGTGCTAAAAGCCTTCAGTGAGCAACTCCTTCATTGAGTTATGTATATCTTCTCTTATTTTATTCTACAAAGCAAAATAAGTGATACTAAAGCCTTCTGCAGCCTCATAAGTAGTATCTCTTCGAATCACGGAAGTAGTTTAAAGAAATGTTTGGAAATCTGTTGCTCCTACTGTACCATTCCTACATTTGAAAAACAATGAAAGTAATATTTTTGCTTGTCTTTGCACACTGCTTCTCTAAATGAGTAATCTAAACAGGTTACTCTTTCTTGCTTTCTTACGCTTTCTTTCTTGTTCTTCATAACCAATCCAAATGGGAAACGAAACTGAAACCCCAATACAACTAGTTTCCCAACTAATCCTGATTCCAAGGTCTGCTCTTATCTAATCAAGTAGAATTAAAGTATGGATGCTTTATATGGGTTGACACATGGTCAGCTTGTAATCTTCCTACCAACTCCTCTCCTCATTAATCTAGGCTGTACTTAATAATTGCTTTTCCCACATAATGGAACAAGTTAATTGCAAAATTATGCTTCCACTAGAACTGTCAGGTAAACTTTTCTGGATTAAAGCCAACTGAAATTTTCCTGTCAGAAATATACTCACCTGTTTTTCAAAACATGTAAACTGCACATTTTAAAATATTACCAAATATATAGTTTTTCAACAGGCATCGTATATTTTTCAAGATAATGAGATAGCTGATGACCTGTGTTATCTTTCCACAGTTATAATCTCACATATGCAGAAATAGAGGATAGGAGCTCATTTGGTAAGCTGTTTATGTCTCTCAGTTTGCATCTGATATTATTAGATTGTTTCATTTTCAGATCATAGGACTCATTACTATATACTCCACACTTAGAATGAGGATTAGTTTATAAGCACGTAAGTAGTAAATAATATTAGTTTACCTACAAAAAGTATGGCGTTCCAGATGCATTCTTTTCTATACAAATAAGTGCAGGATTGCAAATAAGCTAGATTTGGATGCCTGATTTCCCAAAGATTTTCTCTATGTTAGTACAGATCAATTGAAAACCAGAAGTTAGCCCAAAGGAACCATTTGTAGTTCTCACTTCATTTTTGTACCTTATCACTTACATAATATGGTACTCAAACAAACGTGTGTGTGTGTGTGTGTGTGTGTGTGTGTGTGTGTGTATATATATATATATATAAATTTTTCCTTTAGCAATTTTGACAACTGTGAGTTTTCCTCTTGAGGAAATACATAAGAATATCATCTTTAATTTTATTTTCCTTTTATCTTCTTTCTTTCATACAAGCCAAGGACTGTGAAGAAAAAGTCAAAGTGCAAATTGGCAGGGCTGCAGTAAAATGAATAAAGCTCCGTAGCTGGCAGTAATGAGATGTTTCTGGAGAAGTTAATACCAAATTGCAATGTTTGTAACTTTATAGAAACTCTTAGGAAAAACCTAGGGGTCATCTCGCTAAATGTCATGGTTGGCTTTTTAAGAAGGCTGAATCATATTATGCTCATAAACTCGTTAGAGTGCTGTAGCCTAGACTTTCTCTAGGGATCATTAATAACATGCTTTAGGTGTTTGGCCCTACTGGACAAAAGGTCTTACCCTGCTTGCCCACAGGTTATTTGTTTTACTTAAAAGGGCTTATGATACTTGGGACCATAAAAAATTTGAGGTATAGTGATCACAAAGAAAATGTGGCACACCTGCAATTCTTATGGTCGAATAAAAGGATCCAAAAACCCAGTAAGCAGCTTGTTATTTAACAGTTTCTTAGATCATTCATATTAATAAATGATATTTTCTGGGTGCTGATCTCAAATATCTTAATTGTATATGAGGAAATTCCCCATGCTTAATAAGGGAAAGTTTATGTACTCATATTAGGTCATAATTTAGAAATGTTACTAAAATTTGGGGAGATGATGTAATAAAAATCATTAAATTGCAGCTACCACTCAGCAATCTAGGTCAAATTGTACATCATCTTGTAGATAACAGACATGTGGGCAGGTGCTGAGCAGTAGTATCTTCTGTGCTGGGCTAGAGGAGCCATCTAGAAGCTGATGTGATCTGCAAAACAAAGAGCAAACTGAAGCCAAGGCCAGGAGTCACAAAACTACATTCGAGAGCCAACATCAAGTATCAGGGGCAGTGAGAGATCTAGCAGAGGGAGACATTTAGGGCATATGTGTTAGGAAAGGTGAAGCTATAGATAAGAAATCAGAACCTGAAGGGAGTAAAACCAAGTGAAGAAGCTGAGTATGACATAAGATAAAGCAAAGATTTCATAAAGTCAGCCATCAATAGCACAGGTCCAGTTACTGATTCTTCTTGGTTGGCAGTTACATAGATTAGAGGAGTGGTTCTCAAGAGTTTTGAAATTAGGGACCCTTTGCACTTATAAAATTAGTGAGGGCCCCACAAGCTATTTTCTGCATGAGTTATATCTATTGATGTCTGCTATATCAGAAATATAACTTAGAAAATATTAAAATAGTTATTTATTTAAAAACCATACTATTAAATAATAAATACATTGCATGTTAACATAACATTTTTAATGAAAATAACTATTTTTCAAAAAGAAAACAATTTCTTGAGAAAATGTTGTTTTACATTTATACAAGTCTATTTTATGTTTATCTCATTGGAAGATTCTGTATTCAACTTGTTTCAGTATTTTGTTTATGTTGAAATATATAAGTAAAATCTAGCCTCACACAGATATGTAATTGGGAAAGGAAGGCGTTTTTAGTAGCTCTTCCAGTTAATTGTGGATATTTTTCTTTGATACTACACGAAACTCAACAAATGGGAGTTTCTCAAGTGCTAGTTTAAGTGTGGAATCTTGAAATCATATCAATGAACTTTTTTACTCTTCTAAATTAAAATCCATAAGTCTAGTTTGCTCTTTGAATTCATATTTATCCATAAATGATTTTGTAAAATGCATTGGTTATTTGGAAAATACTGGCTCACTGAGTTACACAGATTTCCCAAATGTTGACTTATGTCATTATATAATATCAAAACATCACATTTATTAATATTTCCACTGATTTCATCCGAAAACCATTTAAGTATTGGCACCCAGTCAAGTTCAGCATGGTCGATACAAGTTTTTCAAAGTTCTAATTTTGCTTTGAAATTTTGTTTAAGTTAACAAGTAATATGATTTGTTCTCCTTGAAGTGACAAACTCATGTCATTCATTTTTGCGAAAATGTTTGTCAGGTACTGAAATCTGAATTACCATTTTTTTTTGTCAGTCATTCTTCCAAGTACACATGATGTTTGATGAAAACACATGGCTAGTTCAGCTCATATCTTAAACAATAGCACAAATGCTTTATGCAGATATCTCATTTTGCCATATAAGACATTAAAAAGGTCCTCAAGAGTTAAGATTCAATAAAATTTGTATTATTTTTACTGCTTTATCAAGGACATTCTTAAGTGAAACTGGATTTGTACATTCATTTGTTCATTCATTCATTTACCCTATCTGTGTACCTACATACTTATTAATAGTGAGTTTGTGGCTGTTACCCACTAACTAGTACAGTGCAGTGTCACTGCCTTAATTAAATCTAAGGCACCAACAGTTTTACCCAGCATTACTTTAACAACATCACTGCAAATGTAAATACAATGAAAAAGGGAAATAATATCTCTGATAATATTATGAAAATTGTTTTGATTTAGATGACTCCCTAAAAAGGTCTAGGGGACTCCCAGGGATCTTATACCACAGTTTGAAAACTGCTGGTTTAGAGGCAGTTTGATTGTTTTTTAAAAATGCCATGTCTTGAACCTCTTTTTATTTTCTTGATTTTTTTTTTGGTTTGTTTTCCTTGATCATTTTCATTAACAGAAAAAGCAGCAACTCTAATCATTTCCTGTCCTTCCCTACGTAACTGAGATTTAGCCTAAATCAAATTTTAAGTTGCTCGATCATTCAACAAATATTTATTAAAGGTTTACTGTGTCCTGAGTATTGTTTTAGAAACTAGACACCCCCTTTTTGTAAACATGACATGAGGGTAGAAATTGTTTTTCTTCTCTCCACCACTTTTGCACATGTAGGCAAAACTTGGTAAACATGTTGCCCAGCTGGCTTTCTGCCCACTGCTTCTCCTCCTTGTCTTGTCTCCCCATCTCCTTATTATAATCTGTATCAGTGCATTAAATATCAGGTTCAACTTGGCAGTAGCCACCCAAATAAAAGGGAATTTTTTTTGGTTGTAGGTGTTTGTTTTTCTTTACAGCTAATCCTTTGGACAGTATTTTCCATTTTATGGAAACTTTTGAACTTTGATCCCTTCTTCCACCTAACACTCCATTTCTGCTTCTCAACCCCAGAGCTGTTAATGTTCTTTACCTCCTTTTTAGTCACTAGAGAAATCTATTCCTTCTTAGAATGTTAAATCCATCCCCTTTTAATATCTAGTTAAACTTACTGACTGCATAGCCACCACTTTTACCAGTTTGGCCTTCATTCCTCTGGTGGGGAGGGAGGGATGCCTCTAGTGTTCTTCTTTTCTTACTGTTTGATTTTTTTAGACCTTTCTTTTGGTTGTACATCAAGCCTCTTACTCTGGTTTACATTAGTACCATCTTGGACTCCTATGCCCCTATTTTTTTCTAACCTCCTGCTGCATCCCATTCTCTATCCTACTTATTCATAATTCTTCCACTTGGGTAGACGAGGTGAAATGAGTTCTGTATTCACCCTTTTGGCCTAGGTTGCTCTCCAGCTTAAAATATTTCACTCAGCTATCCACACAAAAATACTTGAAATAAAGATATCTAAATTTATTGTGTGCCTTACATGTATTTAATCATCAGAGTAATCCAAGATGTAGGCACTATTACCAGTTCTATTTACAGATAAAGAAACTGAGTCATAGAAAGTTTCCTGTGTTCCCAACAATGAGGCCTGGGTCCCAAGCAGATAATTTGTCTTCGGTGCCAGCACGCTTTAGTACACAGTACTACTTCCCACCAATCTGAGGGACTCTCCATGGTCTCTTTTCAACATTTAAAATGTCTGGACACCACGTTTCCATTTTCTTTCAATATTATCTTACCTTTTCTGTCATCTACCAATCCATGGCCATTTTAAAGGAATAAAATATTTTGCTGAATATATGTAAACTCTTGCTGCTTGTCTCAGAACTTAGATTTTAGCCATTTCCAGGGTCTCTAATAGACAACCTTCTCCTTTCCTAATGATGCTAATGCCACTGCTTCCCTTGTAGCCTAGCCTAAATTTTTGCTGAAGCAACAGGTAGACACAACCAGGTCAAACTCTGCAAAATCTTGACCTCCAGAACTTCTGCTCCTGGAATTTCCCATGGCTCAGTCATTCACATTTGCTTGTAGAATGGCAGATCTCTGCCACAGTTTTCTCCTGGGTCAGTTCTGCACGCCACGCTTCAAGAGCTGCTGCATGATTTAGGTCATATCTTCCTGTCCTTCTCTTCCTTTTCCTTTCCTTTCTAATCTTCCTAGGCTGCATTTGTACCTTTAAATAATAAAATTCATTACTTTGAAATATTAAAATGCCTGTTTTCAATAACATAATCTGATGTCTTCTACTTCAGATCTCTTTGATTTTAAATATAACTGTGTTCTTCTAACCATAGCTATACTGATGAGTTTATTCATATGAACTTTATAAGATATATCCCATCTCATATTTATTTATTTTTTTAAATGATTGTTGCCATTTATTTATTTATTTTAATATTTATTTATTTGGTTGCACTGGGTCTTAGTTGCGGCACACGGGCTCCTTAGTTGTGGCATTTGAACTCTTAGTTGCAGCATGCATGTGGGATCTAGTTCCCTGACCAGGGTTAGAACCCAGGCCCCCTGCATTGGGAGCATGGAGTCTTATCCACTGCACCACCAGGGAAGTCCCCCAACATATTTAGCCCTTTGTCAAAAACAGAATGATTTCCCATGGAATGATTGTTTTAGGGAATGGAATTGAATAGAATGTTCTGTTGTATGATAGAGGGCAGCCAAATGGTAAATGAAAGAACAGTGTTTCAATTATTTTCTTTTTTGAAATTAAAATAAACTAATACTCATGTATAAAAATTATCTAGTGATTTCTACCTGTTGGACACAATTAGCTTCATGTGCATTAGTGCATTCAGTGTATGTTTGATAGATATATGTCTTTAGGGAGGATCTTTTTGTCTCCATATCAGTGGTCAAAGAACAAGGTAAATAAATCAGAGATTATCACTTTCTATTTATCTTACTAGATTTTACTATTATCTGTCCTCTTGAAGTAATTTACGTCTGTATTGTTTGTGAATGGTGGAAATAATGATGTGACTGTTCATCTCTTCCCAGTTCTGCCTTCATTGATGTAATAAGATAAACAGCTTGAAATCAGCCTTGACAGAAGTATTTACACCACAGAAATGAACAAACACTTTGAATCAGGATGGTGTTTTTTTTCTTTCTTCATGGAGAGCCAATGTTAAATTTTTCCAGCACATAATTTGTTTTAGGCCTGATGTAATCTACAGATACAAATTAGGCTTTCAGTTCTCTCTTCTCTCCCTTTCCATCCTTCTTTCCTGCTACCCTTTCATGACTCACTTACTCTACACCCCTTTCTCTCTCTTGAACCATCCTTTCTTCTTTATCTCATTCCCTATGTGTGAGTGGTACTTATTTCCTCCTGCCAAAGACAGATTTTCTCCATGTAGCAAGAGAAATCCAAGCAATGAATCATCATCCTTAGAGTTCCATGATCCCCAAATAAAGCTCCTTCTCTAACTCCATTTTGCAAAATACATATCAGAGGATTTGGAGTAGATTGTAATGGGTCATATGTTTACACCTAGAAAAATCCCTATGGCAAAGTTAATGGGGAACTAGGATGGTAGATCTGCATCATTACCACCTAAGAGTTTAATTTAATGAAGAGGGCCACTGAGATTTGGAGTCATACCAGAATCATTTGATTTGGAGATATAGGACAGTTCCACAAAAGGAGTTCGGAGTATTAGATAGAAGCAAAAAAAATGTTTTAATTCTAAGTCCCAGTATGTTAGAAACAGAGTAAATTATTGCTTGAAATTAATAATTATGAATTCTTTATCAGGGGTTCTCATACTATTTATCTTTATTTGCTATACTTCCTTATTAAAATGATAAATATAGATAGATAAATATAGTTTCTTAGCAATCATTGTCATCTTTTGTTTTATTCATGATTAACTCAGCAGGAATATGGGGAGAAAATGAGATTTAAATTATAGCATTTTAAACATTATTTAATACATACAAAGAACTTAGTTCAATGCCTAGTAATAGTTGTCATTGCCAATATTATCACAATTGTTATCATCAGTACTCTGTACTCATTTGAAAGAATGAGACACATGGAGGGTATATTCATATTTTTGTTAAATGCATTCATATACATCTTTATGTGTGTATATATATATATATACGTAAATAAATGTGGAATTATATACTTGTGTATGCATATATTTTTATATTAAATGAAGAAATCTGTATCGCTTTACTTTAAAGTTAATGATTATCTGTAGGAATTTTAGATTTTGGCAAACTTCTTTTTGCGCTGCACCCTTTTCAATATTGTTTAAGTATTATAATGAGTTTGCTTTTCTTTATTGTCAGAAATATACGTATATAATATCTTTTTGGAGATGGAATTATTTCGTGTGCTTACGATAATCTTTTTAGAAGTATCTGCATTTTATAATGATTCTTCATTTTAATATATTAAACATAAAAATATTAATTAGTTGTACCATAAACAATTAATTATAGATACACACACAGTTATACATTTTTAGTTCAATTATTATTTAAAGCTTAACCATTTCTTTCAAATGTTTACCATGACATTTAAGCCTAAATTTGTTTTATTGTGTCATCACAAATCCTTATAAAAATATCCCCTGTCTTGTTGAGAAATTCGTTATTATTTCCAGAAGAATCCCCAGTGCTTTACTTTCCTGAAAAGACAGAGTTATGAGAACAATGTGCTGGCGTGACCAGCCCACTGGGAACTGAAGAACTGGTAGGCAGGTATTTTCTCTGTTGTTCCATGAGGCTACATAATCTCTTCATTGGGATTTGACTATTTAATCTTCTCCTATAGTTTCCACTTTCGAATGGACTTAGTTTTTCATGGTGATAAAGGCATATTAATTAGAGTTCAGTTAAAATGCCTTTTACCATTTAACTATACTATGTCTTTGATCAGCTGTTGGATTGTCATGTTCCAATGCAGACTTTCAGGGCAGGGCATGTGTTTAAAACAGTGACTGCTGGGCTTCCCTGGTGGCGCAGTGGTTGGGAGTCCGCCTGCCGATGCTGGGGATGCGGGTTCGTGCCCTGGTCCAGGAGGATCCCACATGCCGCGGAGCGGCTGGGCCCGTGAGCCATGGCCGCTGAGCCTGCGCGTCCAGAGCCTATGCTCCACAATGGGAGAGGCAAGAACAGTGAGAGGCCCGCGTACCGCAAAACAAAAACAAAAACAAAACAGTGACTGCTAGTATGTACTTTAAGAAGTGGGCATGAGCAGAGTAGGGGAGTGGACTAAAAGAAAATGTAAACACAGGTCTGATGGCACTTTATATAAAAATATGTAAGAGAAAAAGCCCGGGCCTTACCAAAAACAGAACCAAAAGCACAAGGAAAATGAGGGGAAAAAAAGCTCAGCTTAATGCCATCCGACATAAAGGTATCTAGTAACCCCCCCACCTAATTTTGTAAGTTGAAATCTTAATACCCTGTACCTCAGAATGTGGCTTGTTTGGGACTAGAGCCCTTAAAGAGGCAGTTAAGTTTAAATGAAGTCATTATGGTGGGCCCTAATCGAATTTGACTGTTCGTCCTCATAAGTTGAAGAAATTTGGACACACAGATAGAAACCAGGAATGTTATGTACACAGAAGAAAGACCATGTGAAGGCATAAAAAAGGTGGCCATCTGCAAGCCAAGGAGAGAGGCCTTTGAAGACACCATATATGCTGACAACATGATCTCAAACTTAGAGCCCCTTGAACTGTGACAGAATAAATTTCTGTTGTTTAAGCCACTCAGAATGGTACTCTGTTACAGCAGCCCTAGCAAACTAATATACTAATAGCTTTTGCTTTCTAGGGTAGAGAGAATTATAAGAATCTACCTACCTCAGGCATTTGGTTGAAACTGAGTGATGTAATCGATGAAGAAGGAAAGGAGGTGCTTCTAATTTTATATTAAAATGTGATATCAAGCTTGAAAATGTTTGAGTGCTACACTTTACTTGTCAAACGGCAGACATCAGCAGATACATCTTTCCTCAATACCTGCCTTCATCTATGTGAACCAGTTCTTCCTATCTTGGTAGATGTGGCATCCACTCTTTTAGGTGGCGTGTAACAATTGGAGCAGTGTTCTGCCTGCACTGCACTCTATTTCCAAAAAAGAAAGTTTGAGACCTTGCTGTGAGGGAGTGGGGGGGGGGGGGGAAAGCAGGTGTCAACAGAAGGTAAAGGTTGTGCGTTGGCCAAAATACAGAGGCAACTGGTCCTGTAACAAAAAAATTAATTTCAATAAATAGTTGTGGCTTTTCTTGTGTCTGTTAGCCTTTGGTCTACTCTTCCCATTTTCAGCTTCTAGCCACTCCTACCACTCTCATTTGCTTAGCCCTTCAGCTCCACCATTCTCTACCTTCTAAAATCTCCCTACTTTCCTTTAGTTTAATAAGTAATCTCCATTTCAGTCTAAAAGTGACTTCTATTTTCTTTGATATTACCAAGCCATTATAGTCTTTACCTACTTTATTCTCCATTGTACTGTACATAATTGGCTTCTAACGTGAAGCCAGATGATCTTTTCAATATTGTAGAGAACTAACTCTTTGGGATAGGTATTTACTTCAATATTCATCTTTTACAATATTTGTACTTTGTTTCTGGATTCATGGTGATGTTGCTTTAATGATTGAAATTTCCAGAAATCTATTTGATAGTGGGTTATTATGTGTACATTTAATTGCAAAAAGTAACAAAATAAAACAAAGCAAATAAAACAGGGATTGTAGTATTTTTTATATATTTCTGCTTGAAAAAAGGGAATTGATCACATGATATGCCAAAAGTCCTAAATCTTATAGAAACAATTATATATATGTTTCTCAGAACATTTTGTGCTTTTCAAAATGCATTGTTTAAACTTCAAATATTCAAATTGCAAGCTCACTGCAGACGATTAAACTATTGAAAGAGCTGTAAAGTTTATAAGCATTAAGTGATCATTTTTCTAATAATTTATTTACTTGATGTGTTTTTTAGATTATTACAATATGTAATTATTTGAATAAATCCATATAATACACATTGGTGTTATTTATATATCTGTTGAAAGTAAAGACTTTTTAATAACCTATATTGTATTCTAAAAATTATTATACTTCAGAACAAATATTATAGTAATAAATATATAAATATTACTATAGTAATAAATATGCTTTATTTCAGATATGTTATTATTTGTAAAACTTTTTATTTGTAACATTCATTTCTTGGTGATAGTTGGGCATTTTTCACAAATTATAACAACTAATTTTGGTTTAGCAAACACAGATAGGATACATTGATATAGATATGGTTTTATTTGCAATATTTATACATAAACTTGCAAGATTCCAGACATTAATTACCAGTATTTTATAAACCCAGATTGTACCTATAATATCTTATCTCCTGCCCATGTATTTCAGTATTTTTCCTCTGAGCTAGCCACTTGTGGGAAATTCAAGAAAAGTGAATCTGAATTCTCAAATGATACAAACAGGTCAGTTATTTTATTACAATGTAGCAAAGTGTTACAGATGTCAGTGGCCAGTTGAAAAGGTTGAAATGCGGAGTTGTTGAATTGAGACCCACAGTAACCCAAGAGCAAACTACTTCCTTCAGATACCTGAGATGTGTTCAAAATCCCATTTGAGGTATTAATTTCTGAAGTTCCAGAGACTTGAAAGACTGAATTATTTTTTGAAAATTTTTCATGCACTGGCTTTGTTTTGGGCCCCAATAGGAAGACATTACAAATATTTCATCTAGCAACCATTTCTTTGCTACAGGTATCTGCCCAAAAGTCAAAAGAAGGGAGAGGCAGATGACATAATTTAAAAATAGTCAAATGATTTTAATTAATGTCATTGACATATTTTAAATCTGCAGAAAATTCAACTGTTACTGCAATAGCAAATATCCTTAATGATATCAGATCAGGTTTCATGATCTTTTAATATGATGTGATAGTAACTGGAGCATATACTTGTGAATTACTAGAAGACCTAAAATACTAGCAAAGGAGCCAAAATAGTTTACGTAAAACTTCGGCAGCTCAAAACACTTGCTCTTGAGAATGTATGTTTTTTTTTCTCATCATGGTTGCTGGAATAAATTTAACCTAGTAATTTATCCGTTACTATTTCACCAGGAAAATATTTCCATTAAACAAATTGGAGGAATAAAGTGAAGATAAATGTAACCCATCCAAAATTCGTAGTAAACCACTGAGAGGGTTCAGTTTATATTTTTATCATAGTTATTTAATTTTTGTTTAGTGTTACAGAATTATTTAGAATAACGTGTCTAGTTTGAAGTTTAATAACATGAACCATAATTTTAAATAGTTTCTCCTTCTGTATAATCAGATATTATTTAAGAATCTAAAAATGTGATTAAGAGATAATTACTCAGGTAATGTTCAATATGCAATAGGTGCACATCAAACATTAGTAAACCTACATTTTAGTCAATAAAAGAAAATTTGTGCTGCATAGAACTTAAAATATGCATCCAAACTTTCTAGTGAATCAGTAGAATAAGTAGAACTAGGACCAAGTTCATAATTTCATGCTTTCCATCATAGGTCATGGTAGCACATGAAATGGCCAGATGAGTAGCTATTAAGGTGAGGCCAAGGTGAGGTCTGAAGTTCCCACCTACAGAGAAATGTGTGTGGAAACGTGTATAGACTTTGTAATGATCATTTACAAAACAGGAATGGGTTACAAAATCAGTATTTTTTTTGCAAAAGAATGCAGAAATGCTCATGAGGTCACCTACAAATTTTTGAAAGGCATCAATTTCTAAAGATATGGAGTCTTTCATGTAAGAATTTGTAAAGGGTAGTAAGTATTTAAGGCAATTAGGTCTGTGCAGATGAGGAAGATCCAGGCTTTCATTTACATCCTTAGTTGCATGAAAAATATTATTAAAATATTCAATGCAGGCACAATGATAAGCAAAGTAAAGATTGAATGTTTAATAAGAGAGGGACACTTATGTTCTGTGTTTGTGTGTGTGTGTGTGTGTGTGTGTGTGTGTGTGTGTGTGTGTGTTTGTCCCTTAAGGCAGGAGAGAGATGTGTAAGAAAGATTTGTCTATCAAAAAATCATATTGAACAGAATTACTCGTCTGTATCATGAGTATGAATTTAGTCTATAAGAATTGGAAAGAAGAAATATCCTATTTTATTTTTCATAAGCAGATAAATTTGGCCCTAGTTCTATTCCAAATTCCATCTCATGTACACATATGAGTTCTTTCTCTCTCTAGGATATACAAGATTCTGAGGAGGGATTTATATGGTATATGGAGGGGAGTTTTTAGTCTATCGTGACCACTGCTAAGATGTACATTGTCCAAGCTCTGTTAGCCTTTTTTGGGGGAGGTAAACTCCTTTCATTCAGTGCTAAATATGGCATTAGGAACTGTCTTTAAAGTCACACTATTTGTGTCTTCCTACTCCTTTCTCTCTCTCTCTCTCTCTCTCTCTCTCTCTCTCTCTCTCACACACACACACACACACACACACACACGCTCTAATTATTCATAAACCAAGAGGTCCTATGCTTTGACTAGCTCTGCTTTCACTGGCGCAGGTTCCAGTCTGCAGTTGAAATGTCCACTGCTCTTCCTCTCCCTGTATTCTTCCTCAGTATTGGATTCGCACTTTTCTCTATCTTTGGGTGGCTTTGGTTCCACCTAGTCCACTTGTAGCACCAACCTTTCATAATCACCCTATCTACCCACAAAAGTCTGCATGCTCGTACTTTATAGTACCTTCCCATATGGTGGACCTCATAGAATATGATTGTCTTTGCCATGCAGAGGAGGAAACTCTCTACTCTTCCTGCCCACCTTAATACTGAGGGGGCCCACATCTTTGTACTCTTAAACACCATTGTAAGCACACTCAGCATCTTTTCTTCCAGATTCTAGCGTCTGTCTTTGGAACGGCAACACAGGAGCTACGAGTGATAAAGTCTGTACTCAGAATAAAAAGCTTTGTTGGATCGAAGTCAGTGGGAAAAAAAAAAAATCCTTTTACTCATTATCTCAACAGTGAAAACAAAGACCACATTATTGTTTAAGTCAGCTAACATTCCATATTAGTATATTTGCCCAACAGAGTTTTTATACAATAATATATTTTATTTATTTATTTATTTATTTATTTAGGTTGTGTTGTGTCTTCGTTGCTGTGTGCAGGCTTTCTCTAGCTGCGGTGAGCGGGGGCTACTCTTCGTTGTGGTGCACGGGCTTCTCCTTGCAGCGGCTTCTCTTGTTGCGGAGCACGGGCTCTAGGCGCGCGGGCTTCAGTAGTTGTGGCACATGGGCTCGGTAGTTGTGGCTCACGGGCTCTAGAGCGCAGGCTCAGTAGTTGTAGTGCACATGGGCTTAGTTGCTCCACGGCATGTGGGATCTTCCCGGACCAGGGCTCGAACCCGTGACCCCTGCATTGGCAGGCAGATTCTTAACCACCGCGCCACCAGAGAAGCCCCAATAATATATTTTTGATTTACAACTTTAGTTGGACCCTCAACACTGCTTGAGGTTCCTTTTACTTATTGCTTAAAATCTTTAAATTCTTGAGTAGTGGTAGCAAATCATTTGTAATTTTTCTCAAGTCCTTGACTTAATTTATACTAATCTCAGTAGTCTCTTAATATCCCTGAAATTTTCTCTTTTACAAGAGATTCTTCATCTTTACCTTTTTTTCTCAGATAAGTACATGCTCTAGTCAGTTTAAGTCTTTCCTCTTTCCATCTGTGCTGTCTCCTCTATTCCCTTCCAGCCTCCTCCGGAACCCTCAACCATTAATAATCTTTCTGCCTCTCCCTCCGCATTAGCTCCTTTTCCCCCCGATATACTGAACTGTCTTCCACCCTTAAAATAAAACAACCAAACCTTGCCAGGGTGGTGGTGGGGAGACCTTCCTCCAAATTATAAAATCACGTGTCTGAATCCACTCACTTCAACTGTCTTAAAATGTCAGTGTCTCCACGTCTACCCATTTCTGCTTCAGTCTCCCACTTCTGAAGCTCTTTGATTAGGTTTCTTTATCATCAAATGTAACGACCTTTCCTCTGCCCTCATCCTGACTAATCTCTCCCTGGTCACAGATATCATCAGGTGCTCCCTCCTTGAATCCCACCCCCTGCCCCCCGCCCTGCGTTTCTGCACCAGTTCTCTTACAGCTCCTCACAGCAAACTCTGCTGCAAGCACACGGAAACAGTCTGAAAAGTCATGCTCTTTCACACCTCTTTACCTCTGTACACAATGCTCTTCCTTTTGCTCAGAACTTTCCATCTCTCATTTTATGCCTGGTGAATTCTTACACGTCCTTAAAGTTTCAGCTTCATGGTTAATTCTTTTGTAAGCCTCCCTTATGCCTTCCCATCATGAACCCATCAAGAAGAATCAAACATTCTGTTCTGCTTTAAATACTTTACACTTTATTATGTCAGTGTTTACATTCTATTAAAATGTATATGCTTGGTCTCCTCTACCAGAATGTGAACTCCTTAGAAGGAGGGACAGATCCTTGATATATAGCACAGACTTTAGAATCACACAGATCATGGCTCAGGCCTTGTTTGTCCACTTTTAGCTGAGTGATCTTGGACAAGTTGTTTAAGCTCACTAACCTTCAGGTTCCTAAACTGTAAAATCACTCTTACAAAATATTGTAAGAATTAAATGATTTAATGTATACAGGAAGTGACAAAGTGAACTATCAAAGGAACGTCAAATAAATGAATAATTAAGTCAGTGAAACTGATTACCATGGCTGTGGACACAATAAACACTTGATAAATTCCTGTTGAATAATTAGATAGATAAATGAATGAATAAGAGCTGTTTCATGTGTTTGAAAATTATTTATCTCCATCTTCTACATTTACTTCTCCAATCTCAGAGGAAGTTTAAATCCCGCCTTTCACTCTGTGAAAATAATATTTACTTAATTATTCATTCCTCTTCTTATTTTCTAGCATGGTTACTTGACGTCATTTTTTATTAATTAATTAATTAGGCTGCATTGGGTCTTCACTGCTGAGCACAGGCTTTCTCTAGGTGCGGCCAGTGGGGGCTACTCTTCGTAGCGGTGCGCGGGCTTCTCATCCCGGTGGCTTCTCTTGTTGCGGAGCACGGGCTCTAGGCGCACGGGCTTCAGCAGCTGTAGCACGGGGGCTCAGTAGTTGTGGCTCTCGGCCTCTAGAGTGCAGGCTCAGTAGTTGTGGCACACGGGCTTGATTGCTCCGCAGCACGTGGGATCTTCCTGGACCAGGGCTAAAACCCGTGTTCCCTGCATTGGCAGGCGGATTCTTAACCACTGTGCCACCAGGGAAGCCCTGACGTCATTTTTTCTCACAAAATTTTTTAATTCTATGAAATAAATGACATGGCATGACTCCCCCCCTTTTTTTTTTAAAGCAGTGACTACCCTGGCACATAGTAGCTACTTATTATTATCATCTATTTCAATTGTAGCATGGTACTGAACCAGTTACAGTTAGGTTTGAGAGAATATAACTCCTACCCCTCCCACACATACAAAATATTAACAGTGGTTTAAGTAACATATAAGACTGTAAGTGGGCAGATCTGGGGTGGTGTGATGGCTCAATGGTGTCGGGGGTCAAGATTCTTCTTTCTCCTCTTTTCTCATCATGCGGCTTCACCTCATGGTTTAAGATCTGCTGGGGCTCTAGGCATCACACCTTCATTCCAGCCAGTGAAAAGGATGGAGCAGGAAGAAAGGTCAGCTTGGCCTTTAAAGTTGCACACAACACTTACCTAGCAGTCACACTCAATACTTACGCTTATATCTCAATGGGGGGAAATTATTATTATGGTCATACTTAACTACAAGGAAAGGTTGAGGATGTAGACTTTATTTTGAGTGGCCACACACTAAAGAACACAGGGAAACACATGCAAGGGTAGAAAACTAGGAGTACTTGCCAACATGTAAATAACAACAAAATAATTATATTATTATGCCGCATTTCCCAGGTGCCCACAAGGACAGTTAGCCCAGTGGAAGACTTATTACTACTTCTTTATATTTAGGACAAACTGTGTAACTGTCTCCTTCTTCCCTTCCCTGAATTTTATGGTATAGAACTATGAAAAGATAACTCTAAGGGCAGAGATATCTACAGAGAGAGCCATCAAAATTTTTGCTTATCTATGCCTAAGAACCATGGAGTGATATTCTTATACCTCAATGAAAATAGCTAATTTAATGATAAGTGTTTAGAGCATTTAAACTTCTGGAGAGAAGTTTTGCATGAGTGTGTGTGTGTGTGTGTGTGTGTGTGTGTGTGTGTGTGTGTGTGTACTAAGGTAAATACTTTTTATCAAGTTAGAATCTAAGTAAACAAGATGATATAGAATTCAGGTAAATAAAATAGAAATAAATTTTTAAAAACTAATCTCAAAATAGCAAATATTTATAAACAAGGAGGTGAAAATAGGCTTCTAAAGTATTTCCTAAGTAAAATACATGAGTTTTGCAAATTAATATCAATAATAAAATAAACTGGAAATAAACAACTAAATCCAAAGATTGAAACTTTGTACTTCATGGAATATCTTACTTTCTGCTGCTTTGTGCCATAAAGAAACTGAGTTTTGGGCTTAGCACTTGCTTGGAATACCCATTTTGGAAAAGCAAATTTTTTTGTGTGTATGCTACATCTGGCTTAAAAGATAAAAATTCAAATAAAAATTACACTCATCAAACCTAGTTTCAGTCAATAAAACTTCTGGCATGTCTATTATTTCCACTTTTAAGCTATTCTTTATAAGAAGCCATTTTGAAACTATAACCATTCAGGATTGACTATAAGCTTTTTGTATGTCCCAATCTAGCACTGTGAAACTACTTCTTAACAGCTACTTAGTGACAGAATGACAAATGAATGTCCTCTTCATTGTAGTGAAAGATGACTGACTTAATGAGCCACATCTTACTTGTCAATTAGGTTTCTTCCTCTGTATGTATGTCTCTTTATAGATAAAGCAATTCCTTGAAACCACAGTTATAGGTAAGATAAAAAAATATATGATCCCTTTCTTGCCTTCAAGGAGAATAGCCCTCCACATCAGATTTAAAAATATTGAGTGTTCAAAATTACTGTTTTATTATTAAAAGTTTTTATGTATGCCATATGAGTGTATATTATACACTAGTGTGTTCATTAACTTCCCTTGACCATGGTTTTCTATGTTCCCTTTATTATTTTATGAATCAGCATGTGACATGTTTTACTTAATTCCAGTCATTTGGAATCTATCATTAATATTATAATTCTGTTTTCCACAAATAAAACAAAATCCATGTTAGAAATATCCACACTTCAAGTTAGTATAATGGTCTTGGGGATACAGATCACAGAATGGTGGTCAGTTAGTGGAAACTGAAAAAACACTGTTCTTATTGTTTTAGGTCTATTATAAAGTTTATTAACACATACTTTTTTCTTAATAACTGATTGATATGTTCACAAACATAATTTTCTTTTTATTCTGGAGAGAATTTCTTGTTTGGACGTATTTATCATCATAGAGATGAATGGAGTGCAAGATGGTACATAAAATAAACCACTTTTTAATTTGAAGTACAGAAAATATAAAGTGATTATTTTTACTCATTATATATTGATAGTCTACGCCTTTAAGATCATATCTTACCCCATGAAGTTTCAAACTTATTACATTTGAAATATATTTAAATATCACAAAGGAAAGCCTCAAGTAAAAATGATATTTTAAAACTCCTACTAGAAAAAATTAGAGGAGTCTTTTCCCAATTTACATTTTCCTCCACTGACCTTCAGCTGGTAATATACACCTCCATTCCTATGTCGATTTCTTTGGATGGCATTAGATCTTCAGAGAGTTCTAGGCTCAGAACCAAGCACTAGATTTGGTTCTTTCTTCTTCCTTACTTTTTTCATCAAATATCTAACTGTAATTTTTTTCTATGATCATATCTTCATTCCTGTCCTTCTCATCCTCTGAATTCTTATATCTTCTATTTCATATCAGGCCATTATTTCCCACAACCCCTACCTTTCTTCCCAGAGCTTCCTCTTACCATTGTGTTTGATCTTTCAGTCGTTAAAAGCTTTGTTGAGAGTCTGTGTGACTGAGGCCATAGCCATTGTGGTAAATGCACATTATGGAAGAATTATCGGGAGAAAAATAAAGTAAAGCTGTGTGTATGTTGCTCTCGCACTCTTGAATACTATTTTTTCCTACAAGGATTAGTTCTAGGATCATAGTTGATAAAGTCAATCAGTAACAATCAGGTTACTAATTTACTTAAATAATTCTGTGCTATTGGTATCAATGAAGGTTTTTCTACTGGAGTTTAAAGGATATCATCATTAAGAAGCAGAAATTTTCTTACCAGAAACATCTTTACCAAATTGGAGATATCTAAAAAGATCAGCTTTTCTTCTTCAACATTTTGTAGAGTAGAGAGCTATGTTTGTGTACAGAAATTATTAACTTCTTACGTGTATTCCGTTCTTTTAAAGAATTAACCCAGAGTTCCAAAATGCACCTCCCTTCTTCTTTCCACTCATCCCCTAGAACTGAAAATTACAACCTGAGATTCATTTCTTAGCTCTCTGTTTGCAGGTTCACTTTGTAAAATTTTAAACAATTGTAGGAGACAACTATACACAAATAAGATTGAATGACACGTTAACTGGGTATTGTGTATCTTTACAAAGGGAACAGAGCTTTGTGAGGAACAGTTCCAGGCCTTTAAAACAAACATTTCTGCAGATAGCAGCCATGTGCCTGCCTAGACCAGAGTTTCTCAATCTTGACTCCATTGACATTCTTGGCCAGAAAATTCTTTCCTGTGGGGATTTGCTCTCTGCATTATCACAGCTTTAGTAGTATCCCTGGCTTCTACCCACTAGATGCCAGTAGCATTCGCCATTCATGGCTAACAAAAATGTGTCCTACCTTGCGATACGTCTGTTGAAGGCAAAATTTCCCTCAGTTGAGAACCACTGGCAAAATAATGGATGGAGTAATAATCATATCAAGTACTTTATAAATATCATCTCATTTAGTTCCTGAAACGAACCAAAGAGGTGACATTATTTGCTGAACTAAGATCTAGGGAAGGTTTTTTTAAATGTAGGGTTACAGACCTAACAAGTGGCAGAACCCAGAAATCAGCCTTAAAATTTACACTCAGCAGCTATGCAAGTTGAATGGAAGGAAAGGAGGTGACAAATAAACATGCCCACCTAACAGTTTTGCTGAGGGCCAGTACTGGTCAGTTTTCTCCTCCTTACTGTCGGTTTTTAGGATACATTGCTTACTCAAGGTATTGGTCCATGTATAGGATTTTAACAGTGATTTAACTTTATTTCCTACTCTGTGCTCAGAGCTTGGATTATGGTTGTTAGATTAGGATTTGTGAAAGTGCTTTGAAGCCAGGAAAAAGAGTTTTACTGTTACAGTGATTGATTTGATGGCATTTCAAAGTAAACATTGCCTAGAAAGAGAGTAAGAGCATGCCAGACCTGGGAGATCAGCTATAAACTGTCAGCATTTTTTTACCTTTTCTCCCAAAATTTATCTATGAAGTGCTAACTTCTAAAACCTTCAGTTAAGGAGTTGCAAGTGAAAACGTGATTAGTCCATTTACCCATTCATTTATTCATTCATTCTGTCAATAAGTATGTAATCTTCATGAGGGTAGGACCTTCATTTTGTCCCTATTTCTCCCTATTTTGATGGCTGTTTTCTCTGAAACTTGTATCTGGAAGATGGTTGACAATATTAAATATTTATCAAATGAAAAACAATAGCAATGAATACAAGTTTTTCTTATGCTTAGTATATGTATCAGAAAATGATCTAAGTACAATGACTTCTTTAAAAAACTGTTAGTCTAAGAAGGTGTGTGTGGAAGAGTAGATGAGGAATGCATGTATATATAACAAGTAATATAGACTTACTTAGACTTGCTTACTGTACTTATGAATTTATGAGAGTACCAAGCATTTTAAGGCTAAGTAAATAAATTTTTTCTTACTTATCACTTCTACCTATTTCAAGCCAAAAAATAGCCTAAATTATTAAAATATGACCCTACCCAATCTTAATTGAGCAGGGTTTATCTTTACTATCCACAATGGTATTGGTTTTCTGTTGCTGATAACAAATTATAACACATTTAACAACTTAAAACAACACCCATATATTAGCTCGCAGTTCTGTAGGTCAGAACTTAAGAGTAACTTATTACAAATCAAAGCATATTACAAATCGAAGCGTCAATCAGGCTGAGTTCTTATCTGTAGTCTCTGGGGGAGAAATCCACTTCTAAGCTCATTTTTTGTTGTTGTCAGAATTCAGTTCCTTGTGATTATAGAAATGAAGTCTCCGCTTGCTGGCTGGCCATCTCCTGGAAGCCACTCAGCTCCTAGAGGCCGTCCACAATCTTTGATTCCTGGCCCCCTTCCTTTCGAAGCAAGCAATAGGGTGTCAAATCCTTCTCATCCATCTAACCTCAGACTTCTTTTGCAACCAGCTGGAAAAAAGCTTGCTTTTTAAAGGGTTGTGTCAGGTCCATCCAGGTAACCTCCCTGTTTTAAAGCCAGCTCCGCCATGTGCATAAACTAAGCACAGGAGTAAAATCCATTAAGTATATAGTCCTGTGGATTATGTAGGGCATACATGGCGGTGGGAAATTTGCAGGGCCATTTTAGGATTCTGTCCACCAAAACAACCTTCCTTTTTTTTTTTAATGTTACCTTTTATTTGACAATGCTTCCTGTGTAATATAATATACCAAATATACCAAATATGCATCATTAAGTATCTCTCTTTGAGATGCTTCAGGACAATATCACTTCATTTTCCCTTAATAAAATCCATTTCCTTTCTTCATAACTTTTTTTTTACATCTTTATAGGAGTATAATTACTTTACAATGGTATGTTAGTTTCTGCTTTATAACAAAGTGAATCAGTTATACATACACATATGTCCCCATATCTCTTCCCTCTTGCATCTCCCTCCCTCCCACCCTCCCTATCCCACCCATCCAGGTGGTCACAAAGCACTGAGCTGATCTCCCTGTGCTATACGGCTGCTTCCCACTAGCTATCTACCTTACGTTTGGTAGTGTACATATGTCCATGCCACTCTTCCGCTTTGTCACAGCTTACCCTGCCCCCTCCCCATATCCTCAAGTCCATTCTCTAGTAGGTGTGTGTCTTTATTCCCATCTTACCCCTAGGTTCTTCGTGACTTTTTTTTTCTTAGATTCCATATATATGTGTTAGCATATGATATTTGTTTTTCTCTTTCTGACTTACTTCACTCTGTATGACAGACTCTAGGTCCATCCACCTCACTACAAATAACTCAATTTCGTTTCTTTTTATGGCTGAGTAATATTCCATTGTATATATGTGCCACATCTTCTTTATCCATTCATCTGATGATGGACACTTAGGTTGTTTCCATCTCCTGGCTATTGTAAATAGAGCTGCAATGAACATTTTGGTACATGACTCTTTTTGAATTATGGTTTTCTCAGGGTATATGCCCAGTAGTGGGATTGCTGGGTCATATGGTAGTTCTATTTGTAGTTTTTTAAGGAACGTCCATACTGTTCTCCATAGTGGCTGTACCAATTCACATTCCCACCAGCAGTGCAAGAGTGTTCCCTTTTCTCCACACCCTCTCCAGCATTTATTGTTTCTAGATTTTTTGATGATGGCCATTCTGACTGGTGTGAGATGATATCTCATTGTAGTTTTGATTTGCATTTCTCTAATGATTAATGATGTTGAGCATTCTTTCATGTGTTTGTTAGCAATCTGTACATCTTCTTTGGAGAAATGTCTATTTAGGTCTTCTGCCCATTTTTGGATTGGGTTGTTTGTTTTTTTGTTATTGAGCTGCATGAGGTGCTTGTAAATTTTGGAGATTAATCCTTTTCAATTGCTTCATTTGAAAATATTGTCTCCCATTCTGAGGGTTGTCTCTTGGTCTTGTTTATGGTTTCCTTTGCTATGCAAAAGGTTTTAAGTTTCATTAGGTCCCATTTGTTTATTTTTGTTTTTATTTCCATTTCTCTAGGAGGTGAGTCAAAAAGGATCTTGCTGTGATTTATGTCATAGAGTGTTCTGCCTATGTTTTCCTCTAAGAGTTTGATAGTTTCTGGCCTTATATTTAGGTCTTTAATCCATTTTGAGCTAATTTTTGTGTATAGTGTTAGGGATTGTTCTAATCTCATACTTTTACATGTATCTTTCCAATTTTCCCAGCACCACTTATTGAAGAGGCTGTCCTTTCTCCACTGTACATTCCTGCCTCCTATATCAAAGATAAGGTGACCACATGTGTGTGGGTTTTTCTCTGCGCTTTCTATCCTGTTCTGTTGATCTATCTTTCTGTTTTTGTGTCAGTACTGTGTTGTCTTGATTACTGTAGCTTTGTAGTATAGCCTGAAGTCAGGGAGCTTGACTCCTCCAGCTCCGTTTTTCATTCTCAAGATTGCTTTGGATGTTCGGGGTCTTTTGTGTTTCCATACAAATTGTGAAAATTTTTTTGTTATAGTTCTGTGAAAAATGCCAATGGTAGTTTGATAGGGATTGCATTGAATCTGTAGATTGCTTTGGGTAGTAGAGTCATTTTCACAATATTGGTTCTTCCAATCCAAGAACATGGTATATCTCTCCATCCGTTTGTGTCATCTTTAATTTCTTTCATCAGTGTCTTATAGTTTTCTGCATACAGGTCTTTTGTCTCCTTAGATCGGTTTGTTCCTAGGTATTTTCTTCTTTTTGTTGCAGTGGTAAATGGGAGTGTTTCCTTAATTTCTCTTTCAGATTTTTCATCATTAGTGTATAGGAATGCCAGAGATTTCTGTGCATTAATTTTGTATCCTGCTACTTTACCAGATTCATTGATTAGCTCTAGTAGTTTTCTGGTAGCATCTTTAGGATTCTCTATGTATAGTATCATGTCATCTGCAAACAGTGACTGCTTTACTTCTTCTTTTCCGATTTGGATTCCTTTTATTTCCTTTTCTTCTCTGATTGCTGTGGCTAAAACTTCCAAAACTATGTTGAATAAGAGTGGTGAGAGTGGGCAACCTTGTCTTGTTCCTGATCTTAGTGAAATGCTTTCCATTTTTCACCATTGAGGACGATACAACCTTCCTTTTTTTTTTACATTTGTTTCTTATATGGTGCTCATTGGCCACTGGACTAGGTTAGTCAGTGTTGTCAGAGTACCTAATATGGCCTTGATCTTAATAATCACCATCTTCATTATTGTTGCTTTTTTACATTTTCTGCCTTCCTTTTTAAACTTCCTTTTTAAACCTTTTAATGGCAAGGCCTGATCTGACTTCATTGCAACTGCATGTTGACAATATTTCTGGTACCTAATCCTTTCCAGATGACACAAAATAGATGCTCAATAAATATGAGTTGAAGGAGGAAACAAAAGCAAACACTAGAGAAATAATATTACATGAGAGTCTTCCAATCAGCCTACTCTGATCCTTATTCTCATTCTTCAAGTGTTAGGTCAGATATTACCTTTCCAGCTCATTGCTACATTGCAGATGGCCTCCTCTACAATGTCATTAAGCTCTTTATTTACTTCCCATCTCATCATTTTCTATAATGATGTTTTTTACTTTTTTGCTTACCTGTTTATTGTCTGGTTCCCACTAGAACAGAAGATTCCAGAAGACAGTTAATTTATCTTTCATTCATCAGTGTATCTCCAGAGTCTAAACTAGTACCTGGTTCATATTGGATACTCAGTAAATACTGAAAGAATGAATTATGGCCTGGCAGAATTGTCCTACAGAGCTTGGATATAATTTTTCATAGCCCAAATGATAACTTGAACATTTAAAACTCTTAAAATGCATTGCAGAAGTTTTCCAACATTTTTTGATAATGATTTCAAACTTAGTCAAGCTACAATCTATAGTCTTCACTCTAATTACACAGTACATTTACCTTTTGCACTTTGCTACCCATCAAATCAGGAATGTTTTATGCAAATTAACTTAGCAATTCAAGGTGACTATGGGTAAAAATTAATTAGGGATTTAAAAAATTTGTTCCAATAACAGCTATCCTCAAAAGGGGGAAGATAATAGTTACACCAAGAATTTCAAATAATCAAAATGCTAATTTATGATGTAAATTTACTTCATCTGGACATACATACTTCAGTGTAAATTGCATTCATTTGGACATAATCATTTTTCACAAAGTCCTTGTGTTTGGCCTCTAATAGTTGCCTGTGTTTTAATTTTCAAACTTAGATTAGTCAGCATCTTTCTGTATTCCTCCTTACTTTGTGCTGAAGTCCAGAGTAAAAACAATATGATATGTAACACTATTTAAAAAGCTTTTTGTGCTTCCCAGCGCTTCCTTGCCATCATCAATTATAACTCCGAACATGTTCTCCTATTTCCATTTTCAAAGGGAAAGTGACAGTTTCTGGTACTTTATAGCTTGATAAACTGTCTCCTAGACAATATCTTAATCAGCATAAATTTAGGTTGCTGTGGGTTCATTTTTTATAAGCTAAATATCCTGATGTAATTTTAGGTATCCTAAAATGTAATAATTTAGATAGGAATGCCAAGTAAATAAATCCTTGATTCATTTTCTTTTAAATCCTGAAAGCTCAGTGCCCTAAATACTAGTTTGGTAGGAAAATCATTGACAGCTACAGACTACTGCCACTTGAGACAGATTGATAACAACAACTTAAAAAAAAAAAAATCTCCTTTCGTTATTTACCAGTAATTATCTTCTACTGGCTCTTCTGTCAACACTTACTCATTTAGTCTATCAAATTAACTGATTAATGCTAAATAACTTTCTACGGCTTTTGCTTAAAATAGTAAAATTTTAGATACTATTGTGGAAATATATGTTATGCAGAATCTTGGAGTTTTCCTATCTTATGAAAAATGGCTAAATTTTCATTTATCTTTTGATTTAGGCCTTTGTTTTCTTCCAACATGTACACTTGTACATCTTTCCTCCACCCTCATCATTTGCCCATGGTGAGATAATTGTCTTTTAAATGCCACTGTCTCAAGAATGATCTCGTACTGTCCTCTTTGTGCCTCTTCTCTACACTGTATTACCTGTTATTATAGTCCCTATAAAGTTTTAGAATAATCACTTCCTCACATGTCTGTCTAATCCAGCCTATCCTTTTCCTCTAGTTTATAAATTCAGGCACTTAGAATGACCACGCTAGACCTCAGTAAGTAATAAAGGCAAATTGGCCAACCAAGAGTAAATCACAGCAATCTTCTCTTCTATTATCCAAATACTCTTTAGCCCTTATTCTGAATTTCATATTAGCTTTTAACCAATAGAGTGAGCACTTTTTGAGAGGCTCTCTCTATAAGAATATTTAATGGATGTCTTCACTTTAACCATTGTAACTATGCTATGAAAACTATATCTTCGTTTTATGGCTCTGACATATGTTGGGAAGTGCAGGTGGAAATCCAATGTCTAAGGGCTTTAGAGTGGATGTTTCTAATGGTTTTGCTATTGCTAAGTCACCATGGAAGGAAGACTTTTGAAGCCAGTCAATGTAGCTATGGTACCCTGAGATCACTGCACTCTGGATGTTATATAACAAAGACCTGTGACCCCAGTCATAGTAGAAATGACTCACCTTCTCTCAATTTCATAAGCGTAGAAAAGTCTCAGTCTTTCAGTTCAAATGATCAAAGAACATATATAAGATGGTTAGTATTGAGACTCGTAAATACTTGTTTCTAAATGGAGACTGTTGAGATGAGCCTCAAGATGTTTCCAACTAATGAGACAAACATTGTTGACCAGCTGCATAACATTTCTATCCACAAATTATCGAATTCAAAACTAAAGTATCAGACAACCAGTGTTTTACAGTAACAGGCATAGCTGCCATTCAACATAAATCTAGGTTGACTCTGAGCCCAGCAAAAGATCAATGTATGGAAGATCTTTTTTAAAAGTCTGATGAAAGAAAGTTGGGCTGTTGACCAAAACTTCTTGGTAACTTCCCATGGGAAAAGAAGTTCTTTTGGAGGACAGTGCTGAAAAGCTTGGCATGTGCTGACACTTTGTTACAGTCTTTTCAATAGCAGAATCATTTCCAGGCCACCAGACACAGTGAATAATTCCTGAATATGCTACATGTGGTGTGGCCAAGATGACAGTACTGCCATCTGGAATAATAACAAAATTTCCTGAAAACAGACATCCTTTATGGACAGATAACTCATGCAGAACATGTGTCAAGGGCTTGATTTCTTCAGACATTTCCCCGCTGGACTTTGCAGTCACAGGCAGAAGTACATTTATAGCAACAGAACATTACAGATAAGAACTACATAAACCACACTCCATTGCCTATTTATATTTACAAGTATTAGGAAGGGTACAGCATCCACTGATATTTAGAAAGAGGTATTTACTTTTTCCATTATATATGAAGAGGTCACATTGTATTTTGGCATGGAAAAAGAGAAAGTTCACCAGTGATTGGGACACCACAGACTACAGAGAAGACAATGGTAATAACCTGGAGGAACTAAGAAATCTTATCTAAACCTGTGTCACCAAACATGAATACAGCAGTTAGTTCAGCACAAATCCTGAATTAATTCCACTTACAACAGCATTATTTTATTGTCTCATAACTAGTTTACCTCTCCTCCTGCAACCCTCAAGTTTATTTTATATCCCCCAATTGATTTTTCTTTCATATTCTCTTTATTAATTAATTCATTATTTAGTGATTTTTGAGCATTTTGCTAAAGTAACATGGTTTCTTTATATTCAGTTATCGTAGAAGCTAAAGGATCAAAGTATATAAAATATCTGGTTGATTAAATCAAGAGTGAGAGGCATGGTTCTCTGACAGGTTGGAATGGTTATTATCATTCCTCAGATTATCTCCACAGCATCCTTAGAGCTCCAGCTAGCCATTTTCAAGAACTTCTGTCTTTGCTGTGATGATATTTATTGAGTTACTTCTTTTTCTCTAGTGTGAAAGAAATCCTGTCATAAAATTTAATTCCTCAGATGATGTTCAGAGACATTATTTAACATGGATGTTTTGAACTGGGCTATTGAAATAATAGAATACAAAGTTTGTTTCCTATTTATAATCAATTAAAATGAAACAAAAGTTGAATGAAAGAAAATGTGCAGAAGCCTACATGAAGGAAAAATGTGAAATTTAATAATATTCTTCAAGTTGTCAACAAGTATCTTTGGCTGTACCTTACCCAGTTTATAAATATATGTGTGAAATCTGGCCTTTAGACATACATGTCTGATCCTTTCATACTCCCTTTTATAGAAGTGGTCTTTAATATTGTGTCTAGATTAAATATGTTGTGACTCTGTTAGTACACAGTTTCATTCTTTGACCTACTTGATGTACCAGAAAAAAATAGGATGCTATATGTTTTTCTGGCTGATGGAAACTTATCTTGAGAGCATTTATGAGCTGAATATTCAACCACCATCCCTTTTCCCTGTGGCAAAGATCTCACTGATAATGAGGAATTCGATCTAAACAAAGTTATGAAAAGTTCTGAACAGCATTAGTTTATATAGAAAACATTGTGCGTTAGCATATAAAGAATATATATAATATAAGAATGATAAATTTCCACTTATTAACAATTAACAATATACTAGTTGATCTCTATTTCAATAACTAGTTACTTGATACAATAATGTGAACTGGTTATATATTATAAATTAATGTGAACATGGTTATACGAACATGGTTATATATTATAAATTAATGTGAACATGGTTATATATTATAAATTATCATAAAAGAATAGTAACTTGTTATATTAACTTTAATAATATGTAATAAATATTTATTAAATACTTTGGCTGCTAAGTTTTGAATTAGTACAGACTGATAGAAAGCACATGACAGACTGTCACTATATTAAACAAATTCTGAAGGAGTTATGTATATATCTGCTTTAGTATTAGAGAAATGGCATTTCATTCATTGAATTTCATATAAAATACAAACGCATTATCATGTACCGTAAGTCCTACGTGATATGGCTTCTTCCCAGACTCTGATTTCACCTCCTAATTTTCTCATTTATTTCTCAGGTTTTAGCCATCCTACCTATCTTTACATCTCTTGGACAAGTAAAGCTTGATTTTTCCCTCTCTATAGATATAACTTCCCAGTCCAGATCTCCATATGGTAGGTCTGAAATTAAATTTTACCGTTGCCATTTGGTCTTCACTGAAAAACCAGTAATTTAGTCTTTCCTAGAACTCATTTCTATCCCATTCTTATATTTTTATTATTTTGGAAATTACTAGTTATTTATATATTTTCTTGTTTATTTTTTTCCCTCCCACCAGCATGTAATTTGCACAAAGGCAAGAACTTTATATGTCTTATTCAACACTCTGTTTATCCTTATGCCAAGAATAGTATTGGTAGAAAGAAGACATTCAGTATATTTCTCTTGAAAAAAAATTGAGTAAATAACTGAATGAATAAACACATTTTGGGGCCATAAGCCATCAAAAAAGGACAGGCCAAAAATATTCTTGCTTGAAAATATGCACTACACACTGTGAGACTAACAAGACAATCTGCAAAAATAAAACATCATTATCATACACTAATGTTAATTTATTACTTAAAATTAAGAAAAGAAAAAGTATAAGTTCCAAACAGCACTAGTGGTAAATTGATTAAAAAATGATAGTAAATGTAAGCTGTTATTCATCCATAGAATCAGAGACAAGATACGCTTGAAGGACTCTCCTTGTCTGCCAAATTTCGAGGAATACTGCACTTGTGTTTAGGGGATTGGAGGTGGGGTAGTGAAATATCGTGAGGAAGTATTGGCAGAGCTTCAGTGGGGTTTTACAGTCCATCATCACTTGAGTTGCTGATACAGACATGGATGGTCTTACTTGGCTGTCTGACACACTCTTACCCATCAAGCTGTTGCTTCTTATTCTCTCATCCCAACATCACTTTCTACAAATTTTAGATATTTACATATTGCATTTAGTGTATCTGTTTACATATCAGCCTCTCCCCCTCCATCGGGATCTATCTAAAAGTAAGAATTTTTTCATCGTTTTTATTGCCCTGCTCCATGCCTAGGAAATAAGTGCCCTATAGGTTTCAGTAAACTAAGTACTTAGTTTTTTATAAAGACAATTCTAAGAACCAAATGGCGTTAGGAATCCCTCACTTCTTCCTTTCTTTGATAGCTAATTCACATACTGTTGTGCATGTTACCATACCACGTCAACATCTAGAGATTCTGTTTTTTAAAAGCTGTAATTAGTGGCTCCTTCAATTAACCTTTGATGTACATCATGTTATCATATGTTCCCTCAGTGTTCCTGTAGATATTTCTTGATATCTTAGAGAAGTAATGCAAATGGCTTCTGATTACATTTTAAGAAATTTTTAAATATTGTATTTCCTTACTTAAATAGGAAAAGCATCATGGGTAGTTAAATTTTTGATTAATGAGGGATGAATTTTGAGCTCAAATGGTTTAGCCCATTGTGTCTTATAATTCTTCAGAGTAATAACCTTCCTGAGTGGTAGTGGAACAGTTTATCAATGCAAAATCATTGATGAAGAGGGCTATTGATTCTCCTTATCTGCAGTTAATGAAATGCTTTGTTCACTAGAGTCAGTGAGGAAAACTGGAGTGAAATATGTCAGAAGTCAGCAAGAGCAGTGAGCTCGGCTGCCGCATCTAAAGACAATATACTATAAGCAGAGAAGACAGTATAGTCCCATACATTAAAAACTAAGAGTGCTGATGCTAATTTAGCCCTCTTACTCCTGTCAGTCAAAAACGGGAATCATGAACATAATATTTGAGTAAGTGATTCTTGAACTCCTGAATGGAAAGAAGTTTAATTGAATTATTTTTTGAATCCTAAGGCTTTAGAGAAGAAAAGTAGTTAATATATTGGTAAAACGCTATCAATAAAATGGATTTTTAAGGCTTTATAACTGAATAGAACTTCCAAAACTCCCCATGGTCTGGAATCTGGGGTTTCTGTCCTACTCCATTTGTTATTATTCAGCTTGTTGAAGCTCCATTTGTACAAAACTAACTAAATGTCTTGCTAGATATGTGCAGGAAGTACTCAAAAATGTTTAGAATAATCTTCATATAAAATAGACAAGCCATAATATGTTATGTTAATCACTAGAATGATTTAACAGATAAGGAAATTGTAACCCAAGGGATAGTGATTCTCAAAATTCAGTGTATATCAGATTCCTAGGCCGCATTCTCACTGTTGGTTGAGAAGGCTGATTGGAAGTTGGACCAGATGATTTGACGTAGGTGGGAGGGAGATGACACTTGGAGGTATATGTTTAATGTGCAGAATGTAAGTCAACTATTAACTAGTTCAATGTAATTCTGTTACTGCATAAATTTTGAATATAAGACATTTACAATCTGTTAGCTCCACTACTACTTTCAATAGAACTATTATAGAAGAGTGTTAATTTTGAATCATGGGGCTCAGGTACATAGAATTTTTATTGATCAAAGTCATTTGGAAAAACAAAATACCCCTGCCCACCCTTACACACCAATGCCACAACAAACCTAGAGCCCATTAAGTTACATAACAGTTGGTTCCCTGCCAGCTTCAGCTATTAGAGAATTTGGTTATTTGGCTCCTACATCTATTTACTACAAAACACTTATTCTCTAAAAATTTCATTCTTCTGCCAATTTAAAATTCTAGTAAAATAGACGAGTGGAAGGTTAAAATAGAAACAACTAAGCTATTCTTTCTCCTTTAAAACATCAAAGGCAATCAGTTAGTTGATATAATTTGTGACTCGCTTCTAAAATGTGTCATCTTTACAGTAGTTTGTATTTTATCATTTGATAAATTATGTTTGACATGTAGATGTAAGAGCAGAGGAAAGCTACATTTTACTTAGTGTGTGCATGTGTGTGTGCATATGTGTGTGTGTGTGTGTGTGTGTGTTGTATTTTAGAACAGAGACTCCACTTCACGATGTAGTCTGGTGAAACATCCTGCTAATTTTATGAACTACCTTCTAAAAAATATGTCAAAAATAGATTGTCAGGTACATCTTAACATTTATCAAGAGTAGTGTTGCTGGAATATCTTGCCTTTTATATTGCTTGAAAGATGTATCAAAGTTGTTTTTCAAATGGGGAAATGTAAATCACAAATTCCAAATTATTTAACTTTTTTCTAGGTTCCTGTATGACATCTAAATTAAATATTAGGATGATAGGTATGCACTTTTCTGTGGCCTCTGAAGAAAAGAAATTATTTTTAAATTTTATATAAGTGTGAGAGCAATATGTGTGGGTTTCCTTCCCTCTCTCTTTCTCTTTTTCTCTGTAGAGGAAAAATTTTCATCTGACAGATTAAAAACATTAGATTACATTCTAGTTACACTAATTACAGCTTACTGGTGACACTGTCATTAGCAGAGCACTCCTAATGCCTAATTTATAGCAGTGTCATGAATGATTAATTCAAGATGAACTTGATCGAGTGTAATGATGAAATGGGTTTGTATTCACGATAGAACCTTTTGGCAGCCATTAAACATGAGGCTGGTATGACTGATTCACTTTGTTATAAAGCAGAAACTAACACACCATTGTAAAGCAATTATACCCCAATAAAGATGTTAAAAAAAAAAAAAAAAAACATGAGGCTGTACCTAAAACAATTTAAATAGTTTTGGTTAAAAAAACCCCAGCAGATTGTGGTTTACTTAGCAGATGCTAAGTAAACTGATTGAAGTTCTCTATCAGAAATGATCAAAGAAACTAATAGTTTGAGGGTTCCTGTATGCCTTCAGTCTGAAAAGGGCAGGGATCTAGCCCATCTTTGTGTTCTTAGTGTCCACAACATGAGAGGCGTAAACTGTTTATTTTTAAATGAATACATGGAGGAATGAATAAATGATAATTGAGTTACCCTGCCTTCCAAGTCTCGGTAATATCTCACCCTGACAATTTGTGACTTTCTCTTGAGTCATTGCTCATCTCAACTGAACTCCAGCCATGCCAGTCAGCTTTCCTTTCCTTGGATATGCCAAGTTCCTTGCCATCTTTTATATGTCCAGTTTTCTCTCCCCAGATATTCTGAACATGGTCGATTCTCATTATTAATTCTCTCCTACTCAGAAAGACATCCTAACTTCAACTATCATCTGAAATGTGTGTGCATTATATATTGATTATATATTGTATATTTATTACATACACACATGCGCACGCGCGCGCGCACACACACACACACACACACACACACACACACACGCACACACAGAGTTTATTACCTTCCTCTTCCATCATGCCCAAGGTCCTTGAGAGCAGGAACCTTGCATCATATTCACTCTGTATGTAGAACAGGGCTTGGCTTATGTATGCAGGTGCTTCATAAGAATGTAGTGAATAAATAAATGCTACAAAAGTATTTCATAAATACTTTCTTGAGTGCTTCTGATAGATTACTTTTACAGAGAAAAATTAAACATTATGAGTTAGATATATATTTATCTTAGTTTATTATTTTTAATAAGGAAGAAACATAGTTAACATGAATGGTTTAATAAAAGAATTAACGGAGGGCATTCCCTTTAAAAATAATATTTCATCTTTGATAGTGGGGAAATAAATGAAGTCTTTTAATGCTTGGAAATTGTCTATATTACATGTGATGAAAGGAAAAAAAAAATAGTAACACCAAGGAGAGGGGAAGGTAATCTGCAGTGGATTTTGCAGTTTATTACAGGGGACCTAAACATATGTGTTGAAAGGTGTATGTGTATAATTGTGCTCAGCTTATCACTTTAAATTGTGATAGGAAACAATTTAAAATCATAGGACAAACTTGTGATAACATCAGCTGCAAATAATCCCCAGTGTTTTTGACAATTTAGAAGTACTAAATAAAAAATCCTTTTAAACTTTTACCCCCTCTTGCAGTATTTGGTGAACAGACAGTATTTAGATAGGAAGAAATAGAAATAAAAAGCATTCTGCCCTGGCATTTTGATGTTTGGCTTCTCATCCTGTCTTAATCATTATTTGTTACTTAACCTTAGACATAAGGGTTTTTTTACATGTAAAATAAGAAGCTTGACCTGGATGATCCCTAATATGATAAAATCATATGATTCTATTATTACCTATAGTTGTGTTCATTGTTGAAAATTTATTTCAAGTTAGTTTTCAGAAGTTTCAAAACCATGTTCTAATATTTAATTTCTGCCAACTGTACCCTTGAGCTGCTTTTTGGCTGTTCTGTGAATGTGGAGTACTGACCCCAGTGAATCAGAGGGGCATGCTTTATATAGTCTGGGGAAGCTGATATAAGAAGCCAATAATTTAGAGGATTTGATTATTTATACTCTCCTTTAGATAGTGACAAACATGAAAGTTTTATTTTCTAATTTAACTCTCCAAGGAAATACTTTTAAGGTTACAGACTCCAATGGTTTAGAGAAACACTGCAACAAAATGTACAAAAGTGGTCCTGATTTCATTCTGTAAAAGACTCAGGGGGAATAATATTGCCTAATGTTTACTATGGATAAAATGGTTGCTTAGTTGAAATGCAAAATGCATTTGACTGCCATGAGAGGCACTTTCTCTTTTGATTTTCTCTGCTATTTTGGGGAGAGAAGATATGTAATATTAAATTAAATTTGTAGTGGGATTTTTGTGTAAAAGAAATGCTTCAAGAAATCCATGGTCAATGGGGTTGCACTGTGTGTGTGTGTGTGTGTGTGTGTGTGTGTGTGTGTGTGTGAATATTAACTTTTGCATTTTGGTTCTTAAGAAAGCAAGATTCTGAAAATCGATCTCAAAGGAATTTTCACTTGTATTAACTTATTTTTCAATAGAGAAATTACACATGATTCCTTACCATAATTGTGTTGAATAATTTATTAGGATGAAATGAAAATATATGTGAAGTTCCAATATTGCTTTCTCTGTATTAGTATTAATTTTTTAATATATTTAAGAATATATTTAAAAAGTAAGAAGAATGTATAGAAGGCTGTTTGTTTAAATGTAATATTAAAGAAGACATAAAAGACAGTTTAGTAAATCAATGAAACTTTTAGATCTCATCTTAAAAAGAAATTAGCAACATGAAAGAAACAAAAAGTAGATTTATTTATGTGAGTCTCCACAAAGGAGGAACAATTCATAATTTCATGGTTTATCTGTGGTAAGGAGAAATCTTTTAAAAAATTTTATCTAAAAATTATTCAGAATTGTGGAATTGCATGATAGAAACTCAGAATTAATTAGTTGAAAGTTTAAAAAGAAACATATTTTTCTAAGATTTGAAAAAATATTAATATGGCACCAAAAAGAGTGACTATAATATTGAAACAGTATTGGATATACACAAAAATAAAGAAAAGTCTTCTTTATGGGATATGATAGAGCTCAAATTTCATAAAATGAAATTTTGTTTGGTTTGATTTTGCTTCTTTGGGTTGTATGTCCTGGATTATTTTCATTATTTCGTTTTTTGTAATAATAATTATAATACAGAATCATTTAGATTTTCAACTTATTAAGCTCTTTAATCCTATTATATAATGCAGCTTTCACACTCAGTGAGAGAGCCATAGATTTTATTTACTTTACGTTAAGGATAAAGTGTTTGAAACTTAGAGAAATCAAGCATCTTAGGGAACCTAGTAAATTGAAATGCGAAGGGTCAACCCAACTCTTTATTCTAAGTCCAATTTTTTTACATAACCACAATTTTCAAAAAATAATTTAACTGTCATATTAATTATTAAAATTTTGATTTGAATTCTAATCTTATTCTAGTTTATACTCAACATTCAATTCTAATTTTTACCTCTAGGTTTGTATTAGATATATAGAAGATAAGAATTTAAATACATTTCCATTGTCAAATGTCTTATTTACCTGGGGCTGAAATTACTTCTGATTATCTGCAGACAAAAGAGAAGCGTAGAAAGAATTGTTGTTGAATCTGATACTAATTTACCTTCCTCTAATTCTTTTTATTAAACAGACCTACCTTAAAACTTCTACCACCCCCCTATTCCCCTTATATCTGGGAAGTGGAAGGAGCAGGAATTGATAAAATGGAAGAAGCTGTTCTCAACTGTGAATTTTCAATCTTTGTCTAGATTTCCTGCTGCATTTATCATTGATATTGTCACAAAATTTGTCACTTTTGTAGCAGTCTGTGACCGATTTAGTCTAGGTTGCCTTATTTATTGTGGCTTCAAATATTGCAGAGTCTCGCAATTAGACTGCAACCTTTTCATGAACATGAGATTGAGGGAGTTTCCTTAGTATTAATCAGAAGCCATGTACTCAAACTAGTAGATTAAATCAACCAGGCTAAAATGGAATGATTAAGAAAGCATCCTACTCATTAATCTTTAGTTCATGTGAAATAAAATACAATATATTCTTTGTTTTTAAATATGAGTATCATGTCTATTTCAATAGTAAAAAAATAGTAAAAAAAAAAAGTTAAAATAGGTTCAGTATGACTTTTATGACACCATTTTAAACATCCAAAATTTATTCAGTTCATTTCATACTTTCAATTATTTTTGAAAGCAGATTTGTAATATCAGAAAACTTTAAAAAATAATTATAGCATCTGTGTATATGAATAATGGCTAGAATTTAAATATAGAAGCTACAGATAATATGTCTCTTTTTTCCCATATGAAAAGGTTCTAGACCGATCTGCACATCATGAGGATTTGGGGGACTTTGCTTGAGATGCTGACTTGCAGATGTAGAAAAATCTAATTAGAGTTGCTGTCAATTGAGTTACAGTGTTACTCAGAAAATTTCATACATCTTTAAACATTTTTTTCTAAACACTGATTTATATATTTCAAACCTTTTATCAAAAGCTTTCTGGTATATACTTGAGGCTTTTTTAAAATTGATGCTTATAAACATGGAAATAATTTTTAAAACATTTGGCTTCAGGCAAAATTCAAATGTATATCCATAAAATTGACAGCATTTTTAAATTGTAAAATAATTGGACTTTATGAGTTGTAAAACGTTGTTCAAAATTAAGGTAAAATTTTGTATATGCCAAGAAACTAAGTGTACTAAAAAAAGGATAATTCATAACACCAAACATTCATTCAAAAAGCATTTTTTCACAAACAAGCTTGTAAAACAAAGATTGAGTATAACATGATATTTGGTAGTGCAAAAGTGAGGATTTGAAAAAGTTTAATAAATGTGTGTTAATTTTAATGAATTTTAGAAATATATAGCTAGCACTTTGAAATATTATTTTGAAAAAATGTTCAGAATAATATAGGTGGCATACATATATGTCACAATATATGTAGGTGGGCTGAATTTTGACAGACACGTTTTGAGTACAACATATTTATTTTATAGATGAGGAAATTGAAATCTAGAGAAGTTCAGTGAATTACCTCAAATCAAATAATTTCAGGATAGATATTTAAATAATGTAAAAAACAAAGAACATATCTATGTATAATAAATGAAAATGACACTTTCGGACAGTAATCATTAAGCATTTACTGAGGACTTACATGTGTTGTGGCGTGTTATGATGGAAACAAAAAAAAAGATCACCTTCTAGGGCTTCCCTGGTGGCGCAGTGGTTGAGAGTCCGCCTGCCGATGCAGGGGACGCGGGTTCGTGCCCTGGCCTGGGAAGATCCCACATGCCGCGGAGCGGCTGGGTCCGTGAGCCATGGCCGCTGAGTCTGTGCGTCTGGAGCCTGTGATCCGCAACAGGAGAGGCCGCAACAGTGAGAGGCCCGCGTACTGCAAAAAAAAAGATCACCTTCTAACCGTCCAATCCTGTTACAGACAGTTCTTGCCTTAAAGGCATTTGAAATAGTAGAGAGTACCTTTACTGGGGCAAGGGACCGTTTGGTACGCTGAAATTGCGTCCGCGTATGTACAGTGTTCTCTTACCAATATACCCTGTAGTACTTTAACTTTCATTCATCCTCCTTTGCATCTAACACTATAAAACGGAAATTCTAATACGTTTGGCTTGTTGCTTGAAAGTCATTTAACCTTGTCAACTTGCAAAGGAATCCCTTTGAAATGTTTAATGCTTATCACCACGTGTTAAAATTATGCTATTTGGCAAGATATGGATTCTCTGTTTTGGACACTTTACAAACTATCAAAACCAATTTTTTTCTTGGTTATTGTTTACAGATCAACCATATCAAGGCACACTATATCTACTAGGAAAATGTGGTAAAATACATATTCCAGTATATTTATCACCTGAGATTCTGATTCATTAAGTTTTATTTTTTCAAGCAGGATGGGACTCTATAGCAAGTAATTCCAGTGTTGGTGGAGTGCTTTGAGAAATATTGATAATAAGTTATTAAATATGGAGGCAAAAGTGGACATTGTTGAATTAATCCACTATTTGTGAACTTTATTCAGTGCTATTCTTATTGCATTTTTCCAGGTAAAAGAGAACATCTTATTTCAACATCCATCAAGAATGAATTTTTCTTTTGCATTTGAAATATCTTGAGTATGCTCATTTATAAGAAACAAAGCAAAACAATTTTTTTTTAAAGTCTCCATTAAAAGACATCCATGCTGAACTCCAGCAACTCAATCTAAGTATAGAGTCATATCTATATCTATATCTATATCTATATCTCTCTCTATATATATAGAGAGAGAGATAGACAGAGTGACAGAGAGACAGAGAGAGAGACAGAGAGAGAGACAGAGAGAGACAGAGCGCTTAAATTTGGAGGAAATTAGAAACAATTTTGTCTTCTTATTCCTTGTTACACAGTCCAAGGTTAGTATACTCTATCTAAGGTAGGGAGTTGCATATGCAGTTTTCAAAGGTTCATTCTGCTCCCAGGTGATGCTTTTCTATTTGAAAGGAATAAGAGTAGCCAAGAGCAAAAATATTCATCATTCTGTTTTCTCTAGAAACAGAAAATCTCAGTATTTTCTGTGTCCTTTATTGAATGTAGAAAATTTTCTATCTCCTTTACTGTATGTGGAGAATATGTAGCATTGAAGTAACTTTGCAACTGTGCTGAGTGGGTGAAAGATGTACACCAGTTGAATAATGAGGATGAGCAAAGCATCATTTATTAAAAAAAAAAAAATCTTCAAAATCTTGTCTTACTTCACACACACATTCTTAATGTAGAACAAGGTAAAGAGGATTAATAAGTTATCCAGTTCAGCATCTGCCCAAATTATTCTTTTATTGTCGCTACCTCCCGTCCTTATCAGAATTTCCCTAAGAAATCCATTAGTGTGTCCTATCACTCTGAAAACTTATTTAGACCTGCAAAGTGGCTCTAAGTTCATGTTGATAGATTTATGCCACACCTTCAGGGACAAGGATCAGACGTCCTTAGCTGCCTCATAATTTGGAGAATGACATAAGATTTAAAGATTGGAAAAGCTTTTTATATTTCACTCTCCTTAAGCTTTTAATCCTTTGCTCAGTATAGTCACTTCTTTTCAGATGAATTTCATAGACTTAGAGAACAGAAAACAAAACCATCTGGTGCTTCGTGCTCCCCAGATATTTCTAAAAAGCTCAATAGTTTGGGTACAAATACTTTATTTGTATTATTCAAAATAAAGACTTAACATTTAGAAATTGGAGGAGAAATATAGAGACAACATGGCAGTCTTGATTGACGTAACTGGGTTAAATTCTTCCACAGGGAAGAGTTTTTTAAGAAGCAGCTAGATACCTGGTTGCACAACTTGATTTTAAGTGGGTTGTCACTCAAACAAAGAAAAATTTTCTTCCTACTCTTTCTACAAGACATTAATTTTTCTACTAAAAATGTTTATTAGTTTGGTATTAAGAGGTCGTTTTACTCAGTCATCTTTCAAATATTTGCATCACACATGTCCTCCAAAGGACTGTGATGGTAGGTTGCAAGAATCCAAAAAAGCAAATATTTTGGAATGATTTAAATATAGCTCTGCAGTACATTTTATTTATTTCAGTAAGTTTAGTTTCATTGTTTGTTTAAATAATATTGGTGTCCATTGTTCATACTCTGACTGTGTGGGTAGGGGAAAAGAGAGAATACCTGGACACTGGTTTGAACTTTAACATTCCCTATTATTAAGATGAGTTCTAGGATGTTTTTACTTTTGTAGGATGTGTTGTTTAATGTGTTAATATTTCCTAGTGGTTTTTCTTTAAAGCAAAACAGGCACATTGATTTTGTCTGCACATTAATAAATCTCTTATACGGAATTGCACTTGTTTTTCTACTTTTAATATTCCTGTATTCATTTTTAGCAGATATTTATTGCATTCTTAATTTATATATGATATAGTGATGTAGGAAACACTCCTTAAGCTCAACTTTATAATCTAGTTAGAGAAATGACACGCATATAAATAAAGCAGAAGGAGATAACATATCCTTTGAGTTCATCAAATGAGGATGAACTCCTTCAGGCAAAATCCCATTATTATAAGCTCGTGTGGCTATCCAAATTCTTTTGGTGTACTTAATGTTGTTTGGTGCTTTGCTGCTCACCAAGCTCTGGGGGAAATGGCATTATATTAAATTAATTACCCTTAAAATTAGTATAATGATTCTCTGGCTTTCTAGGGCTTTATCTTATTTTGACATCAAATTATTAAAAGGATACAGAACTGTCTGTATGTACATTGCATTTGCAGTTTTGTTTAATATAAATGTATAGGGACAAAGACTGGAAGGAAGGATATAAAATATGATCATTTTAATTTCAAAATTGTCAAAGATATTGTCTTTCTAGGTGTATATATATGTATATATATACATATATATATTTAAGTAGAGAATATAAGTGTTTGATATCTTGACTTTCTCAATCAGATAAGACAGAATGATTACTGACATGACCCATTTTGTGGTTACTTGACACAAATAAAATGACATCCATAGCAGTACTTCTTCATAATACTGAGAATTAAAGGAAAAAAATTGCAGAAAATAGCACCACACCTGGTACAGTATAAGCCCACAATAAATATTAGCCTTAATAATTATTATTGATTTTATTAGGTCCATAGCATTCTACAGACCAAGTGAAAGGGCAAAGTTCAGCTTGTTTTCCGTTTTGTTTTCTGCCATGAAAAATAGTGGGACAAATCTCAAATATAACAGTTAAATTTGTATATTAAAATTAACTGCATCATTGTAAGGAGGGGAAATGCAACTACACTCAGCAGAGATCCTCTGAGTCTTGATGGTAATGGAAAGCCTGGCTGCTTCTTTCTGTTCTTTTCAGTGCATAAGCAGATTAATCCATAGTTGCTAGCACATACTATCACATTCTCTCTATGGAGATCCTGGAATATTTTCCCTAATCTTTGGAATATTTTCCCTAAGCTTTGGAAACTAAGCTGGATCTTTTTCTTAAAGCTAACTGTGTCCTTATATTTACTTTATGGCTTGACCGAATTTCTCTACCTGCATACTCACATTTCTATACCCACTTGGTCTTCAAGGTGCTAAGCAACCTTTTCAGTGTGCAGACAGACTAGTAGTGGTGTACACCCATACAGTTGAACCCAGAGATTTTCAAATCTTCTTTGTGCTGGAAGTGTTATCTCCCTCCAGAAATCTATCATATGCTAGCTTTTAAGGATAAGGAACAATGTCAGTCTTATTTATAATGATATTCCCCAGGTCTAACTCTGTATTTGGCACAAAGAGAACTTTAATCATTGTCAGATCAACCACTTACTTAATTGTTAATTTTAAAACCTCAATCATAAAAAGAAAAAAAAGCTTTAGTTATATCTGGATGTAGAGAGTCAATCTGAAAGAACAATTAAGTAAACATTGTGCCCTGTTTCTCAGTGTCAACCTGTTCTATGTGGGTCTGTACTGAAATACCTTCTTACAGAGAGTAAAGCATGCAACTGACCTTCAGCCATTGCTTTTGTATCTCACAATACAATGAACTAAGAAATCCAATAGAAATACTGTAGGTAACAGCTTAAATATAATAATAAAATAAATTTATATATCCTTTATATTTAATAAAAATTTTTTTAAAAACAGTTTTATATGTAAGAAAATCCAAGGACTGATTTTTAAACATTTTATGTTCAGTTTACTGGTCCAGAAATTGCTTAGAGAACTCATAATTCCAGACTGTAGTCAAGGAATCAGGATCTCAAGTCAGGCCAAATTCCCAAGTTGTGATTATCCCCATTCAGTGATACTGCTACCTTCCCAAAGCAACTCAAGATTACTGGCTCAGTATTCAATTCTTGAGCAGTGAGCAGCCTAACCTGAGTTCAGTAACACTATCACAGATGTTCCACCAAAAACATTTTGTTTTCATCCTGGTCTATCCACTTATAAACTAACACAATATTGTAAAGCAACTATACTCCAATTTTAAAAAATAAATAAAAGAACAAAGATTTGAATTGAAAAAAAAAAGAATCCGATACTGAGAGACACGTGTTGGGTAAAAGGATAGATAGTTGTATTGAGGAAGCTGGCAGTCTTGGGGAGAAGGTGGACTCATGTCCCAAAGAACAAATTCTTCACTTCCCAGGTTTTGCTTGGAGATTATGTAGGGCAAAGAAGAAAGGGCTACATGCTGAGGAGGGGGTAAACATCTATTTTCAGAGATGACTGCCTCTATCACGTGGTTCCAAGTAGCTGTCTTGTCTCGCTTGTGATTGGAGCATTATCTGAGCCATAAATCTCTGATCAGTTAGTTCTTCTGGCTCCAACCAGTCTGGGGTTGTCATGCTTGTGGTCAGCATACAGTTGACTTCTTCCACCTGGTGGGAGTTTCAGTATCTTCAAAATGGTTTGAAGGATACGGCTCAAAATATTATCTATAGCCCTTGAGGAAGAACTAAATGTCCTTGATTTTGTTTAATGGCTAAACTATTATTTTGTCTGCTTGACTGTTTTCCTTTGCTTCTGTATTTCATCATTTCTCTGATTAAATTTATTCTTTGGAACTCGGGGAAGGCCTAGGAGATTAAAGTTTTTCTATGAACAAGAAGCAGGCAGAGGATATATTTGTCGGGGGGGGGGGTCTGTCCCAGGAAAGCCCCATAGGGTTTTGCTTGGTTACAGTAGCTTTAAGAACCTTTTGTACTTGGTTACCTATTACTGCTCTTTGAGGGGCGTAGGTTTGGGTTCCTATAAAGTTGATGCAAATGTTTAATCTGTTTCATTTTAAGTATCTTCAAGAGACAATTTAAACCATAAACATTCCAGAGATCATAATATTTTTCTCAAAGAGTAACTACCTCTAACCTCCTGACTGGTTTAGATTTCAAACACTAAAGCTTAATTTCCACTTTTATTATCACAAAGGATGAATAATGAGCGATTATAATTATCTGATTTTATCTACTGCTGCACTTAAGGCAACTGAATTTTGAAATTTTGTCATTTAACTATATCTCATGGAAAATGCTTTTCCATTTCAATATATTTAAAATTCATTTCTAAGGTTAACAGTTAATACAAATGTATTTCAGGATGTTAATATGTCTGTTTAGTACTCTTTAGCCATGGAGATCTGCTTCCCACTTTATTCTCTTCCTTCCTTTCTTTTTTTTCAACAGCAAAAACTCACTCACTCTCACTCGCACTCAGTCACCATTATGATGAAATAATCCTCAGAGTTCTCTCCCTGTGTGCTACTAAACAATCAGCAAATGATTATTTTCCTGTGTCCTTTCTTTCATGATATAGCTGTCTCCTCTTGATAATGCCTGTATTACTTTTAGTTTTCACTTTCAAGTCAAGAAGCTATGTATATGTCAATCAAATTATACACTGAGCTACCGGAGGGCTCTGAAGGTACCCACAAGATAGGAAAAACTAGTGCAATATATAAAACTGAGGAAAATTTTAGTCTGCTTTTTTTTTTTGAACCCATAGTTGATTTGCTTTACAACATAGGTCGAAGTGTGAAATTCTGTATTTCTGATTCCTTTCCCCACTTATTTCACTGAGATATAATTGACATGTAACATTGTATCGGTTGTAGATGTACAACATTATGATTTGATATATGTATATATTGCAAAATGATTAACACAATGAGTTCAGTCAACATCCATCACCTCACATAGTTATAATTTTTTTCTTGTGATTAGAATGTTTAAGATCTACTCTCATAGCAACTTTAATATATACAACACAGTATTGGTTTTCAAAATTATTTTAATAGTTTTTATTGAAGTATAATTGACATATAACATTGTATTAGTTTCAGGTACACAACATATTGATTTGATATCTGTATATAATGCAAAATGATCACCATAATGTCTAGTTAACGTTCATCCCCATACATAGTTACACTTTTTTACTTTTTTTTTTTTTTCTCCTCATGAGGATTCTGGTATTTTTAACTATAGTCACCATGCTGTACATTACATCCCCAGAGCTAATTTATCTTATAAGTGGAGGTTTGTACCTTTTGGCCACTTTCACCCATTTCACCCTCCCCCTACGTCTGGCAATTACCAATCTGTTCTATCTATAAGTGTGATTTCTTTAAATTCTACATGTAAGTGAGATAATGCAATATTTATGTTTCTCTGTCTGACTTATTTCACTTAGCATAATGCCCTCAAAGTCTATGTTGCCTCAAATCGCAAGATTTCCTTATTTTTTAATGACAGAGTAATATTCCATCTTTTCTTCATTCATTTATCTGTCAATGAATACTAAGGTCGTTTCCATGTCTGGGCTATTGTAAATAATGCTCCAATGAACATGGGAGTGTAGGTATTTTTTTCCAGATAGTAATTTTATTTCCTTTAGGTAATAGAGGAAGACAAGAAGATGATATCTGACTGCCTCCCTGGTCTTTGGAGAGGACTGTAGTCAGCCCTTAGATGTGTGTTAAAGAAACCTGACTCTCAGGCCCCATCTTTTAAGACATACAGATGGTCAGAAAGCACATGAAAAGATGCTCAGCATCACTAATTATTAGAGAAATGCAAATCAAACCTACAGTGAGGTATCACCTCACACCAGTCAGAATGGCCATCATCAAAAAGTCTATAAACAGTATATGCTGGAGAGGGTGTGGAGAAAAGGGAACTCTCCTACACTGCTGGTGGGAATATAAATTGGGGCAGCCACTATGGAGACCAGTATGGGGGTTGCTTAAAAAACTAAAATTAGAGCTACCATATGACCCAGCAATCCCATTCCTGGGCATATATACAGAGAAAACCATAATTCAAAATGATACATGTACCCTAGTGTTCATTGCAGCACTATTTACAATAGCCAAGACATGGAAGCAGCCTAAATGTCCATCAAGAGAGGAATGGATAAAGAAGATATGGTACATATATACAATGGAATATTACTCAGCCATAAAAAAGAACAAAATAATGCCATTTGCAGTGACATGGGTAGACCTAGAGATTGTCAGACTGTATGAAGTAAGACAGAGAAAGACAAATATCATATAATATCATTTATATGTGGAATCTAAAAAAATGGTTCAAATGAACTTATTTACAAAACAGAAATAGAGTTACAGGTATAGAAAACAAACATGGTTACCAGGGAGTAAGGAGGTTGGGAAGGGATAAATTGGGAGATTGGGATTGACATATACACACTACTATGTATAAAATAGATAACTAATAAGAACCTGCTGTATAGCACAGGGAATTCTACTCAATACTCTGTAATGACCTATATGGGAAAAGAATCTAAAAAAAGAGTGGATATATGTATATGTATAACCAATTCTCTTTGCTGTACAGCAGAAACCTACAACAGTATAAATCAACTATACCCTAATAAAAGTTTTTTTAAAAAAGACCTGTGCATTCACCATATATAAATTATACTTTCATAAACAGACCTATTTATCAATTTTAAAGAAAGATATGCAAATAGGCCCCTTGGGGCGGAGGGGGGTATGTCCCCTGCATAACAACCACAAAAGCCAGAGCACCAGGTGTGTGCCCAAGCTCTTTCCAGGGAGATACCAATGACCTGGAGTACGGCAGGAGGAGAGTACAAAGATGACACCTGCCAACCTCCTGGAGAGGACTCTGGAGAGGACTGGTGTGTTAAATTAGAAGCCTGATCCTCAGGCTGCAGCTTTTAAGAGATGCAAATAGGCCTCTTTCAGGAAAGCACTGGGTATTTCAATCTGCTGCCTGTTCATCTGAGACCTGGGCGGATAGCCTTGAGCTGTTAAGAGCTGGGTTTTGTTTGTTTGTTTTTGTTTTTATATATTTATAAAATATAAATATATATATTGCGTCTCCTGGACGCAAGCCTTGTTGGCTTTGAGAGCTAGGTGTTTGGGGTCTTGTCTCTCAGGTGGAAGACTTAAAAGTTGGAGTACTAGATGTTGGGTCCAAACCCTTCACTCCTTGGAGCCTTTACTATATTTCTAATTCTATCTCTGTAAATAGTTAATAGGACTAGATCTCGATTATAAAAATAAAAGGTTGCAGTGCTTAATTAGACAGTCTGAAACGGCTGTTAAAACTGTTGTTGTAATTATTATGCAAATAACATTATTTTTTAGGTGGTGTTTTGTTTTTAAATAGGAAAAGAGTGCTGGGAACAACCCTGCCTCTCAAATAATGAGATGGAGAGACAGAATTCGCATGTCGTTGAAATGTTTTCTGAAATAAAAGTTTTGATGTGATCTGTTAAAACGTGTAGGATCATAAGCAATCACCTTTTTAAAGTCCTTACAAAATATTGTTTCAAAGATAAAATTGGAGAGGTGGTTTAAATAACATGGCTAGATAGTGTGCGGGAATTAGATTCATATACATTTCTTGAAAACAGGCATTAGTATTATTTATAAACTGGTCTCTTAAAAAGTCCATATGTCTATTATATTTTCAGTTTTCATCCTATGCTGCTAATATTCTTAGGAGACATATTATTTACTAAGAATTAGTGGCTGCAGAGGCAGGTGATGGCTCTTAAGAAGTGCCCAGATTCAACTATTCTTTTTTTTTTTACATCTTTATTGGAGTATAATTGCTTTACAATAATGTGTTAGTTTCTGCTTTATAACAAAGTGAATCAGTTATACATATACATGTATCCCCATATCCCCTCCCTCTTGCGTCTCCCTCCCTCTCACCCTCCCTATCCCACCCCTCTAGGTGGTCACAAAGCACAGAGCTGATCTCCCTGTGCTATGAGGCTGCTTCCCACTAGCTACCTATTTGACATTTGGTAGTGTATATATGTCCATGCCACTCTCTTACTTTGTCCCAGCTTACCCTTCTCCCTCCCCATATCCTCAAGTCCATTCTCTACATCTGCATCTTTAGGACAGAGTTTTGGTAGGACAGAGTTTTATTTTAGAAGCAAGGTGAGATTTTTCATCTTTAGTTCTGCTCTTGAAATAGTCTGCCAGATTGATGGAGCCTCATCAGAAACCGTGAACACTGCACTATGATTTGATTATAGTGCTAAATATCAAGCAACACAGACAAGAATACCATTTAGCCAGGTGTGGTTTATGCATACGGTGAATAAAAAATATTTTATTCAAAATTTAAGAGAATTTGTTTTGCACAGAAAGCATAGTATATGGGTCTTAGAAAAAAAAATTAAACAATATATCATTATAAATTATTCTGATAAAATATTTTTTTTATTAAAGAGACGTTAGTAACAACTCCCTTAGAAATAAGAAAATACTGGATAGTTAGTTGCTCTCACATTTTCTTATTTCAAATGCCCAGAGCTGTTTCAGGAGTCTTAAGTTAGAAAACTGCTTTGTTAAATAAAAATAAGCCATTTAATTTCAGGTGAGGCTTCTGAGAGCCTTCACCATGCTATACACCTGTGTCCAATGATTACCGAGAAATAAATCTACATTTGATCAGAGAACCTTTAAATTTGAAATATCTCACCCACTATTATGTGAAGGTTAAAAATACTTAGGAGTCACTAATCCATGGATTACTGCTTCCATTTTACAATTGTCCCATGTCTTCACTCCTTTGCTATATTTAAAGTAAATAAGCACATATGTGATCATTGTAAAAAGTAATATAAACCTTTGGTACTGTTATGATAGCATTTTCTTCCCCTATTGTTATCACTGTTGCTGGTTCCCAGTGCTATTTCCCATCCTGGAGGTCTAATATCTCCTGGTGGTGATGTAGAGAGAAAGCCCAGCTGCACAATGTTGGGATGGCTCTGAATCCTTAAATAGGAGACTCTGAGAGCAAGTTTCCTCCTTTTTCCAACTCAAGGTACCTAATTTCTGGAGTTTCTTTTCACCGAGCTATGTGCCTGATTAGTTGCACAAGCAAGACAGCAGAGCTTTGCATGTCTGAGTGTTTTGTTTAGTTTTTACTTATTCTGGATTGACGGAAGATGGTAGAGGAAGCAGCAGGTCAGAGTTCTCTTGAGAGTTCAGTCTCTTAACACATATACGTAGAAGTCATGTTCTTCCTCTTCATCATGCCATTCATCTTCAGTGGTGCAAACCCCTCTCAAACTCTTCAAAACATTTTCTCTCTGGTTGGAATCAACTAGATTCTGACGGACTCTGCCTCAAATTGCATGATGGTTTTCCTATTACAGTGCCATCGTAAGGTGGGGTTTCTGGGGCTAAGGCCATTGTGAGTGGGATATAGGCAGTGCAGTTTGGGCTAAGATCTTTAACTATGTCCTTAGATTTCTCCTGTGTTTTTGTCTGCTCTTACTTTTGCAGGAAGGGAAAATATTGAATAAACCTTTCCAAAGCATTCCCTGCGTTATTTTGTCTCTCTTTTCCCCCCTAAGATCTGACTCTGTCCTCAAGGTCTGGCTAACCTAGACATTTTCGAATTTTCTAACTTATTATCCTTATTCCTTTCTGTCTGACTAAATACCACATTCTCCCATTGATCAGTACTTCCCATTTGATGCACACACTATTTCTGTCCATCTATCTCCCAATGCTTCTCACGAAGAATAGTACCTAGACCCTTTTATACATGGTTGAATGAATAAACAAATCAATGAGTAAATGAATGAATGTGATAGCGTCTATGGAACATAGGGTTCTAAGGAATATGATGCAGCTTATACAGTGTATGATGAACCATCCAGGGTAACTCTTTATAGAAGGAGTTATATGAAAAGAATTGAGTTATTTCCACTTCAATTTTAACTATAATCAGAATTTTATCAAAGACAATTATTTTTAATTGATATAGTGATACTTTTGAATGCATTTTATTCTACATTTTACTATGAATAATCACCTGTGTTTTTTGTGGCTTCATAAGCTTTCTCTACTAATTTTGCATATCTGATAATAAGATAATCATCTGTAAGTTATATATCACATGCATTGTATACCTGTATTGTGGAGATTATATAAGATATAAGTAGATTTTGGAATTGGAATCATAGATAGTTCACATTAATTTGGTGGTTGTTTGACCATAGAAAAGTTGCTGATAAAACTTTTTTATGTGAGTTAATCCTAATGCATTGTACAAAATGCTACTGAATGAGTATAGTGTAAGTATTGATTGATGAGTTTCAAGCATAGTATGGCTAATCCGTTTTAAGAGGAGCTTATAGTCTTTGGGAAACACAATTTCTGGCTCAGGTTTTAAAGAACTGAAATGCAATTTTAAAATGAAGCAAAGTAAAAGACATACTGGAATTAAACAAAAAACATTAGCATTGTGGAAAGAAATAATGCCTCGCTCTCATTTTTTGATGTTATCTACAAAATTCTGTATGTTCATAAATGTTAAATAGAAAGGTCTTTCCAATTTTATTTTCATTTTGTTTTACTTCACTTTTTTCTAAAGGGCAGAGAGAGGGGCGTTCATGTTGTATGATTCTGTAGAGATGCTGTGTGCATTTACAGCCTTTGCACTTCAAGTCTCCATTATATGCTCTATCTAGGGTGTAGCATCCCCACTGCCTCTGCTTTCCTAAAACAGTCTTCAATGGCGACAGAGAGACACAGTGAATAGAAGAGCTACGGGAAATAATTTGTTAACTTGACAGCCACACTGTGCTCCTTTATATCACTCCAGTGCTAATGAAGTGAGTTGGTTATAAGAACACTCTCTTCAAAGCACTTTTTCTCATTTTAAAAGACAATTTGTAAAATGTGTTTTCATTTATGGATTTATGGCATTTTTAGGATCTTAAATACATCTCTACCTTTTACTAGTCATAAAAAAGATTTACATTTCTTAACATTTATTTTTATCTAAGATTTTTACATCGACTTTAGTCACTGCTTTATATATTTTTAAAAAGTAAAAAATAGGAAAGTGGAAATAAGTAGTTTTAAATACATAGACTATTTTGTCTTTTTATATCTTAGTTGAGGTTTAGTTTGAAATGAAATGTTCTTTTATAAAAAATATCGTTCTAGAAAAATATAGGAAAGGTATTTTAATGTTATATATAACTCAACTTTCTGGTATCAAACAATCTAGATAATATCTGTAGTTTAAAACTGCCATTTTTTTCAAATGATTGACTCAAGAACATATATTGAATTTATGTATTAGAGATCCAACATCTTAGGGTAGAATGAGGAGTTAAGATTTCAGGGGGAGAAAATTTACTAAATTGAGGATCTAGTTAGAAGATAATTTTTCGGGCTTCCCTGGTGGCACAGTGGTTAGGAATCCACCTGCCAATGCAGGGGACATGGGTTCGGGGAAGATCCCATGTACTGCTGAGCAGCTAAGCCCGTGCACCACAACTACTGAGCCTGTGCTCTAGAGCCCATGAGCCACAACTACTGAAGCCCACATGCCTGGAGCCCGTGCTCCACAACAAGAGAAGCCACTGCAATGAGAAGCCCATGCACCACAACGAGGAGTAGCCCCTGCTTGCCGCAACTAGAGAAAGCCCGCACACAGCAACGAAGACCCAGCACACCCAAAAGTAAATAAATAAATTTAAAATAAAAGAAAATAATTTTTCATCAAATTATTTGGCTTTTCTTGAAGTTCATGGTCTTCTGGATTTTGCTAGCCAAATAAGGCTGATGCTCAAATAAACATATTTTTGCTGACAGTCATGCATGCTAAACATTGATTTGCTTAGAAGTATAATTGAGGATGAGTATATGATACTATCAGTGCTTTGTGGTGATATTCCCAGGGGGAAAAACAACTAAACCTCTCTTTTAGTAGACACATGTTTAATTTCACACACCATTTAAACATTTGTACTATTCCAGGTGCATGGAAATTATGTAGAAAAATAGAATGTGTATATTTAATGTAATAGAATTAACTTTAAAATATAGTATTTTTATTTGATGGTGGTTTGATGAAGTATTTTCATTTGAATTTTTATGCTTCAAACATTTTTATAACATTTTTCTTGTACCTTATCTAGCTTCTGTCAACCATATAGTTGTCCATTTATCAGTTATTTGTTATGCAAATGAGTAAACACTTCTTACTTACTAGCTTACTTGGAATGAAAAGAATGAAAATTTATATTCCATGATATGCATTATCTGCATACAGGCTGATACATACATTTTAAGTGTCAATTTTATTGTATTTTGAAAAATGCTGATTTTTTTTCATTTTTTTCTCTACCTTAGCCTTTTGTTTGTTACCACTTTAGAATCAAACCTGGATTGCTTTACTGCATATTAATGCAGGGCAGGCAAACCAACATGTTAGTAGATGGCTTGAACAGATTCTTTATCACTCCCTTGGGGAAACTATATTGCTGATCTCACTGAAATAAACTTTTAAGTATAGAAAAAGTTCTAAAGACAGTCCCTTTGACCATTTAAGTGGTAAACTTTACCACTTATGTTTATGTGAATCTCAGCAAATATGTTCCCCATCATAAAGAAGCAGAAGTAATAATAGTATTGCACATTCATTTTCAATTCTAAAAATGTGTGAGCACCTATTATGTTCCAGGAACTGTATTAGACACTCATGATACAGAATAAGTTGGAAATTAGACATGATCTCTAGACTCAAATAGCAGACTCAAAGCACAGAGAAAAGTCCTGGGTGAACCACATGACTGTTTAATCTATTATCTGAATAAGAAATGTGAAGTGTTTGGGGAAAGAAAGGGAAAAGTGCCACCTTTTTCACTAGGCATCTGGTTGTCATCTGGGACTGAACAGCAAAAAATTTTTACGTTAGCAAATGTACTAGGTGAAACAGCTTATTTTCTATTTCAGTAAGCTAGAACATAGAAAGGAAGGATGTAAAATTTTTCTACAGTAGGTTCAGTGTAAGCTGTAATTTTTACAGTCCGAATCTGGGACAGATATGCCTATCTGAGAAGAGATTGTTCCATCAGAATCATAAGAGTCATAATTATCAAGGGTGCAGAGTACAGAGCCCACTTCTTAAGTCACACTTGCAGACATAATGATTTTCAGTTTCTAATATATATAATATAAAAATGCCCATTGAACTCAGATTTTCAAGAGCAGTTTTGTCCTGTCTTTTGAATATTGTATAAAGTATCTGAAGATGCCCATCATTTTGCCTTTCAAAGTATACCTCTTACATTTTGTTTTACATGCAAAAGTAGCATTACACACACACACATGCTCACTTCGATCATATTTGATTAAGAGAACATAATCATAACAGTTTCATGTTGGTTACAAACTGTTCTGTTAAAAGACTGGGCAAGTTTGTTCAAAAAGGTAAAACAGGTTGTTTTAAGATAGAGTCTTCTCTTTAAAAAATTCTTTAAATATATGTTTTCCTTATTATATTAGAAATTCATTGTGCAAGCTATATGATTATATTGTGGTAATAAGAAATGTATTTTCTCTAAAAATGTGACAGCTCATTCTTCATTCACAGTGCTGGTTAGAAATGTTAGGCCACAAATATTATATACCATGTTCATTAATAGAGTCAAATTGCCAGTTCATGACCCTGAAACTGGAGAAATTAATAAGAAAGACATACAAAATTTTAAAAGTAATTAATAAGAAGGCCATTTTGGGGAACAGCTACCATGTTTAAGTTCTAACCTCACTTGATCAAGAAATTCAAGGATAAGGACTTGCCAAATGATCTGTTCTTTTACTGTAAAAACAATCGATTATTACAGATTTGTAAAGTTGTTGAATTGTCACTTTAAAAGTAATTTCATTTATTAAAGAGAACAGAAATTTACTGGCTGATATAAACTATTAAGCATAGGGTAAAACAGTATCTATAGTATTTTATTTACAGTAGGCAAGAAATACAAATTCCAAAGGAAGAAAATATGAGAAAAATGTATTCCTTCTATTGCCTGAGAAGGCATATTAATTAAAAGTATCAGTATATTTGAAAATAATGAAGGAGACCAGATACTTAAAAAGGGATGTGTGTCCCCCCTTGGACTTTGAACTACTTTTATTAAAAATTTTAAAAAGTTACTATGTGAATATTATGTCCCAGTAAATTCTGAATGTAGACCTTTTTCTGAGTTTGGTCCCTGTATTACTCATCTCTAAATGCCATTGAGTTTAAAGTAGTGACTAGCAGAAGTGAAGGTTCAGTGACTGGAAATAAAACAAATACATGGTTGGATGGATAAATACAGTTAACCATCTCCTTCTTCTTCACTCCCTCAGAACTTGTTATTCTGTATTTCTTGGGATATAACCTTTCAATCAAGGAGTGGAGTGGCAAGTTAGCAAGGGATCTGAGTTGACAGAAATCCTGAGTGCCATGTGCTGCCTCTGATACTTTCTAGCTATTGGCCATTAGACAAATCACTGAATTTCCCTGAGCCTATTTCTGTAACTGCAAAATGAGGAGTTGAAATAGAATGACCCCCAAATTATGGTTCTTTGGTGTCATAACAGTATACTGGCCCATGTGGAACTTTTCTTTCTCTTATTCTTTAAAGTCTAACAGATTTCAGCTTTGTGCTTTTCTTGGGTTTAGAGAGATAATTCATTATTACTGATTAAAAGATTTCCTACTGTGCCACAGCTGGTACACATGAAAGAAATGAAGAGAGCAGTGGCACTATAAGACTCCATCACCTACTCTGCTTAATTATAGAAGTCAGAACTTGAAAATGAGATTTACGAAGATAAGGTGAAATGCAGATAGTATGTTTCAGGATAATGTAGGGTTGATGATGTGTTATTTTGGAATATTAAGTTTTCCAGTTCGTCATATGTGAAGAAGGATAGTATCATAAATCTAAAGGGAAAATGGATCCTCCAGTCTCTAGACCAATGAGTTTGATGTTGAGTCGATCAAAATTCTAAATTTGTTGATTAATTACCTAGAATGTGTGCAATGAGAAAATGAATTACTAGGGCTAACACGAGCATTTTAAACAACTGTACCAGCTTAAGGGACTGTGTAAAAATAATGGACTTTAATTTATACAAAGACATTTATTGTATTTTTTTCCGTATGGTGGAGAATATGGACTAATATACGTTTGTAACTGGTTGATCAGACCTACCCAAGCAGTGTTAATTAATACATCAGTATAAATCTAGAAGGAGGGTCTCCTTTACTGTGTGTGGCCTTTTTTTAAAAAAAAAATAGGTTTCAGTGATTGAATGGTTATTTGTTTATTAGATTCTGGATGGATATGATATTTTCAAGTTTCTAGACGATGACTTACTGCTTAAATTTATGTAAAATGTTTAGTATTATCTTGACTGACGAGAAGGATACATTCAACTAAGTAAGATTAAATTTTACAAGGCCAAGAGTTTTACATTACTTTTAACTTTAGAAAACAAACTATATAAGTACGGAATGCTGAGGAATTTAGCTTGGTAGTGTTTCAAATGAAGAATATCAAATTGGTTAAAGAAATCTTGGGTTTCATTAATAGAAATATAGATTTTAGACAAAAACAGGTAATATTCCTGCTCAACACTATTGATCAGACTTCATGCCAAGCATTAATTAAAGAGAGTATGTTTAGTAGAACAATTGAGTAACTGAAATTAATCCAGCAAAGTAATTAAATTGTTGGAAGTTCTGAAAACCATACGTAGTAGACCATGGTTGTTTTTAGCACCCAACATTACTCACCTTTCTACTGGTAACCATAATTCTGTTTTCCTCCTGGGAATCAAGACTCCTTCCATTCTCATTCCTTACTTTCAGGGTGAAGTTAACTCTACAGTCTGCTCCGGGGGCAGGTCAGGGAAAATATTTGAAATAGAATTAAGGTCAGCACAAATACACTCTGCAGCCATAATTGTTGTTTATGGCCAATGTCTATTCTGATTGATGGGCGTTAATGTTCATTCTGATTAGCTTATACCCAGTGTGTATGTGTGTGTATGTATGTGTGTGTGTGTGTGTGTGTGTGTATATCCCATATGCAAGTTAATCTGTTTGCCCTGCCCACATTAATTTTCATGATTAATGAGAATTAGGCTAATTAATGAGAATTAGCATATGAGAATTATTTTCTCTTTTCTACTAGACTCAAAGTTGTGAAAACCTCTCTGGAACTATTTTAACATTAAATTGGGAAAATCTGTGAAGCCAATATGGTGTAGGTGAGGCAAGTTTTGAAGATGGCAAAACAAGGTTTGACATAATTTGAGCCCCTGGATCATTTTAAACCTGAACTAAATCTACTTCAGTACCTGGGTCCAAAAATTAGTCAAGTTTTGCTTAAGCCAGAGCCAAAAGAGCCCTAACTGATTCATCATGTAGGAAACAAACCCTCAAACCGAAACCTGAAGATGTTTACCTTATAAGAGAGAAAGGGAAATATGTATGTATATGATTGATCTGTTGTCAGATATCTCTTCATTACTTAGAGAGCATCCAAGGGTATACAGAGATAGAAGTTCCAGGTAGACTAATTTGGCATCAATGAAAGGAAGAACATCTTCGCAATTTGAGTTATCCAGTAATGAAATAAGCTGTTGTCTGTAGTAATAAGGACTAAAATAGAGTCTAGATTATAAAGAATATTATATTTAGCTGAAGGATCTACTAGCTGTTACTAAAATCCTTAAAATTTATTGAATAATTACTGTGCTGGACAGTGTATTAGCCACGTCATATACATTGCCTGAAAAGTCTGCACTGTAACTAAATGAAGAAACTAGGGAGCAATGAAGTTGAATAACTTGCACAAGGAAAAAAAGCTAGGAAGAAGCAATGATGGGAAGGAAACCCAATGTATCTGACCTTAAAACTGCGTCTCTCCACTAACATTATAACAGTGCCCGGATTTTTATGGATTCAAAACAATTATAAAACCCTGCATTTTGGCAATATTTTAGCAATGGTTTACATAAAAAGAAAAATGTACTAATGTAGTTTGAAAATGAATTATCTTTGATTTATGGACAATAAGGTTTTATGGACTTTCTAAAATACACTAAAAGCACTTCAGTATGTAAATTTCATGCTGACTAAAAGGTACCATACCTATGTAAGTGTAACTGGAGTGTGAGCTTACATAAATCCATAAATGCTAAAAGAAAAAAGTCAAAACACATTTAGTTATAAAAATGTAAAAGCAAATATGTTATAATTTCTGAGAAGGCCTAACAAAGATCAGGCAATATGTATTCAAGGCCTAAATAGCCACATATTCTGCCAAGGGCTGTAATTCAACTCTAATCCTCTGAGAATTAAGATAGAATACACAGAAGAAAAACTTTCTGCTGTAAAATGAGGCCCTGATAGAAAGTGTACAAAGGAATTTTTGTTGATAATTACATTGCTAATTTATTGCCTCTCACCACATCTCTAAAAATAAAGAAAATATCATTGCATGGTCACTCAAAATTTTTTAATAGTGCAGGTAATCTGATTTTTTTTACTAGTGCAGGTAATTTGGTAGCAAGATTATATAAGCATCATTGTAAGACCTCTGTTGTTTGAAGTCGTATCTTATAATATGAGAAATATTATCTACTATAGATTGTGGGACTGGTATAGTCATGAAAGCACTTTACCTGATGTAACTGCTGAACCTGAATTCATTTTCAGCATAATAATGTCTCAATTCTTTAAAAAGCAGAGGTTTAAAAGCAGATTCATTATGTAGTTTATTAGTTCGAATGTTGTGGTCAAACAGACCCAGCTTTTAATTATGACCCTGCTATCTGTTGGGCAAATTTCTTAACCTTTACAAGTGTCTGTTTTTTCATCTGATATTGGGAATGCTAATGTTTACCTACTTCAGAGATTATTAGTGGAATTAAATAATGTAATCGTAAACTTATCTGCCTGCCTAGAAGGGTGCTGAATGGACAATACCTACCTTCCCTGCTATTTCACTCCAAACCCGCCCCCTGCTTCTCTCACCTACCTTCAGTAATCTCAAAATTAATGAAAAGCAACTATCTCCTGAACACAAGTCAGTTTATAGGCCTATGTTTTGGTGTACAAGCTATAATAGGAAGATTATATTTATGGGGAAAAGGCAGAGGTTGCTTAATAAAGAAATTTAGAATGAATGGGTGTCCATTTTAAAATCAAATTCTATTTCTTGTTTTTACCGTCCCACTTTATTTCAGAATATTCCTATGCTCCTTCCAGAGTAGTCATTTTATCTGGGTGCCACAGCTTTTCTTAGTTATATTACAGAGTAGTTATTTTTTATACACAAAGTTTTTCACTGCTAAATTTGAACTGGGAGTATTCAGTCTTCCCTAATTTGGAAAAGACACTCAAGTGTATAACTACACAGGAAACATATTACCTCCTAGGTATAGGGTGCCTTGGAGCTGTTACTGGAACACAAGGAAAAAAGGAAATTAAACCAAACCTCATTAGCTCAGGCCCTAAATATTTTGTAAGCAGATAGCAGTTCCCTTGAAATGGGAAACTGAGAAAAAGGCCACAAAGAAATTAAATGGCTATTTTTCTAAGATCACATAGAGATAAAGTGAAACAGTCATGAGCAGGACCTGAGAAGATTTAGGATGTCAAAATTTTGGCTAAGCAAGCATATGTACTTTTCCAGCTTAGGAAGCTTTCTTATAGAGCTACACTTTCTATTGATTTTCGTATCCACTGCATCTGAAAGTTTTGTAGAGTAGAAGAATAAAATTTGTAGGACATATATATGAAAACACAAAATAATTTAAGTCCGCTTATTTATTTTTATATGCTTTCATTATTACCCATTGATTATATATGTTGAGTACACAGGGGATGAATCAGTGCCCTGGTGACATAAGAAAAAAAAAATCAGATCAACAGATCAAAAAAAAAAAAAAACAGATCAATCAGATCAAATAAAAAGACGCATATCCATCCTCCTTTCCCCATCCCCAACAAAATGAGAACACAAACATTTAATTCCTGAAAGTTTCAAGTTATAAGGAAAGCAAAGGAATAAAGTTATACACCTTTTTTTTTTGTAACCATGTATGGGATCTACCTGTGTGACACTTGAAATGGAAAACACTAATTTTTATCAATGTTTTCTAGCAGTAAACCATGAAATACAATTTCATTTTGCTATAATGCCGATAGAAGATATTGCATGTCACCACCAAGCATACAGTGTATATGCTAGTGTCTTCAAAGTCTATTTTCTTAGCTTAAACCCTGAGCTGTTAAATGTAGCATAAAACTTCTGTGAAGTTCCACTGTTCTGCAGTAGGGGGAAAAATTCTTTTAATTGGATGATTGCAGAGAGGGAGAGGAAAAAGGAGAGAGCTTTTAAAAGTTTGGGTGGTTCAAATAAGAAAAATTCTGGATGCTTCAGCAAAATTGCCAGTCCTCTGAGATTCAGCTTTGACTATTATTACTAATGTAATGCTTTCAGTGTACAGCAAATTAGATCTTGAACACATTATGCGCCAAATACTATTCTTTTATACTCATTTGTAACCCTTAACAGGTTTCAATGGGAGATGTGGATGGTGAGTGGAAAGCGGCTTTCACATTAATTTTTTACCCTGAATCTGATACATTGAAGGCAATTGGGAAGAAATATGTGTAAAAAATTTAATAGTAATAATCCCTTTAATTTGTATAGCACTTTGCCAGTTACAAAGATTTATACCACGTATCATTTTATTATATCTGTATAATGAAATAAATTTAATTATATATATAAAAGTGTATTAGAGAGTCTTCACAATCAAAATTTAATATCAGAGTTTCAGAGAAAAATGACTGCTTGGATTTATGTTTAACACAGCAGCATGTTGGAAAAACTAAAATTTTGAATTCAATTGTGTCAAATGTCTAACAGGCTAATACTAATAACAGGAGTAATTTATTCTCTATAAAATCTATAGACACTATTATAATTGTAAATTACTTTTAATTCACTTTTCACATTTATAAACTTTTCTTTTTGCTTGTTTACAGGTCTCATTTTTATTTACTTCAGTTTGTTTTTATTTTTTGGTTTATTATCTTGGAAAGTATTCACCAGGATCCAGGCTTCCAACAAGGGATACTCAGAGCTGGAGTCCTGAGTCACTGTCATGGGTGGTTGAATTTCTGAGAACTCACATCAGTCTTGAGCTTCTTCTACCATGCAAGCTAGGCTAACCCTCATGCTTTCCATCTACTAAGTAGGACTTCAGGTTTCCTAAACCTCTGTGAGGATACATTTACTGATTTAATAGAGTTCACTACATGCTTGTTATTTTGTTTTATTTATTTATTTATTTGTGACAAAGGCAGATTACTGTGATCGTCAAACCAAACAACAAAGGGATTTTTAAAAAATTGGATGCTACTGTGCAAAGTGTAAGCCTTCAATAGAATATTTGGAAAAGGGATCTCATTCATTCTTTTATTCAGCAGAATATTTATCGAACTCATACTCTTGTGTCTGAGATGGTGCTCAGTGCTGGGAGTATATAAGTAAAAAACAACAGTAACAACAAAACAAAAACAAGAATGACCCCTACCTTTGTGGAGGAAAGTGAAAGAGAGAACGATAATAACAAAACATAATGAATAGGTAAATTTTATAAGCTGTTGGAAGATGGTAAAAGCCATGGAGAAATAAGAACAGGGTCAGACAGGTCAGGAACATGTGGGAAAGGGGAGTACCATTATTCCTAATGAGGTAGGTGTATTTAAACTAAAATTTGAAGGAGGTGAGGGAATTAGGCAAAAATCTATCTGTGAGAGGAGTGTTTCAGAGATTCCGTGCAAGGGACCTAAATTTGGGAGTATGCCTGATGACTTTCAGGAAGAGTAAACCAGGAAGAATGTAGAAGGAAGTGAGATCAGAGAGAGAAGGGCAGGGATAGGGGATTATAGGTCATTGACAACTTTAGTTCTGCATTAGATGGGAAGCTGTAACAGGTTTTGAGCAGAGGAATGACACAAAATGACTTATTTTAACAGGATTACTCTGGTGGCTCTTGTTGAGACTAGGAACCAAGCGCAGGGGCAATTACTTAACATTTTAAGAGAATAAAAAGAAGGAACTTCCCTGGTGGTCCAGTGGTTAAGACTCTGCCCTCCCAATACAGGGGGTGCAGGTTCGATCCCCGGTCAGGGAACTAAGATCCCACAGGCTGCATGGCATAGCCAAAGAATTAAAAAAAAAAAAAAAATTGAACGAATAAAAAGAAGATTGAAATAGGAGTATGCACTCAGGGAGATACTTTGGGTTCTTAGCCTTATGTAGAATTGTGAAGCAGGTAAATCAATCTGCAGTATTCCTAGATTTTCTTTATATCACCTTTTTCTTCTCCTCTGCACCTTTCTCCTCATCAAACTTGATCTCAGCAAAAGGTCCCATGACCATACATTAAGGTAAGGATTTCTGTTTGCCCCTTCAGTGAATTACCTACATTTTAACCAGGACTAACCTCCGGGAACAAATTTCAAATGGTTAAATTTCAAGCCTTTGACAGTAGGAAAATATATTTTTGGTTGGGGAGGAAATTTAGACCTGTAGCCTTACCTCAGTCAATTCTGGCTCTTGATTTGCCATAAAAGTTTCTCTTCTTCACCAGACAACTAAATGTAAAAAAATTTAAATGCCCTACTTTTTATTTGAGGCAGATTGCTGAATCTATACTAATTTCTCTGGAAATGTTCATTGAATTATTATAGAGAAAAAAATTAAGTACCAGGCAAGAGTCAAAGCCCTAGAAATAAGATCTGAATGAGACACTGCACCTGCCTTCCCTCAAAGTGCTCAGAGTATGAAGCAAGGACACTAGAAGTGTAAACAATGACAGGTGGTGGTGAACAAGCTGTTGCAGAGGAAAGTGCCTGTGTCTGTGAAGCTTATGCAAAAGTCCTTCTCCTCTGCTACTTCTGTTCAATCCTCACCACCATTTACCTCAATCCAATTTCTTTTCTTATCTCCATGAACAGCGCCATATTTTCTCAGTCACATAGGTTCTTAAACTTGTAGTTGTCACTCACTTTTTCTTCACTTCTAATATTCTTTCACGTAGGGCTGTGTCCTACAGATGCAAGTCCACAATGTCTCTAACATCCTTTCAAACTTTCATGCACCCATTTGCATTCCTGATTGTCCCTCCTAGCAGACTCTTAAATTTATTACTAATTGGATTCCATATCTTCAGTCTCTACGTGTTTCATTGTGTTCAAATAAAGCTACAGCATATCTATGATCATACCAACCTCATGTCAAACTAATAATTAATGTAACAATAACAATAGAAGCTTCCTGTTTACAATATCATTAGGTACAAACTGCTGTGTCTGTCATTCATGATCTTCTGTGACTGACCCTATCCTACTCTTTTAAGCCACATCATTTATTATTTTCTCACATGTCCTGTGAGCTATCTAGATAGGCTTATTGGCTGTTCCCCCAACATGCTCTGCACTTTGCACTCTTTGTGTCTTTTCCTATATGCTCCCTCTGCTGAAAAGAAGTTGTTTTCCCCTTCATCTGTAAAAGCCCTACCATCCTTCAAAATCTCTTCCTCATAAAATCTTTCTTCAAACGTGTATCTTTTTCTCATTAATTCCATGATAACAACGACTGTGGCTTCATCATTTTTCAGATTTTAGAATTATTCCTTGGACTTGAATAAATATATATTCAATTAAATTGAACATAATATTAATGTTATAACGTTACCTTTTTCAAAAAATTTTCACATATTATTCTGATTACTTCTTTATATTCATGTTAAGTTTCAGTACATTACTTTGTAATTTTGTACAGGTATATACCCGAAGATGGAAATATTTCTAATATCTTTTTTTCACTGAATGTAAATATTGCCTTGACATTTGTTTTGTACTCACAGTTACTATTGATTTAATAACTTAATGTAGAGCATCCTTGTTTTCAGCAGTGATTTGGATATTAGTGCTTCTTTTTGCCACAAAAGAGTACATGTGCATTTACCAACCAGAGCATACAACATGTGGAGTGACTACAACCGTCTGTCTTCTAATATAAAGTAGATGTGACTGTATACAGGGAAGAAGGGGAAAGCAATACAGGGAAAAATATAATTAGGCAAAATCTCAAAAATAATGCTCAGTATAAATTAGTTGTGACAAAGTGACAGGTAATAAAACTTCAAGAGGCAAACAAATTAGGAAGTGAAAATTATAGGTATAAAACAGAATTAGCTCAGAGGAGTGGTGACAATGGACAGAGTGAAATAAAGAGGATATTTATGAATTGCAGAAAAGGAATTTTAGAGTAATGAAGGTAGACAGGCTTCATCTTGTAAGCATATCAATTGAGAGGAGTGGTCTGTAAAGCTTTATGACTTTAGCGTGAATTCTGGTGGAAAGAAATACTATAGTAGATCATGTTAATTTAATGTTACTATGTAAAAATGTAATGGCTTTGAACTTGTTGACTGAACAATACAAAGTGATGTTTTTTAATCAACATAGGCACTCTGTTGCGATCATTTTTGAATATTGAGCTAAGAACTGGTGATACTTATTTGAAAAAACTGTGTTATAGAGCTTTTTCTAATTTTCCAACTTAGTTAAGGAATTATATTTATTTTATCTAAAGATACAATTTTCCCATGGTGAAGTAAATCTTATATTAGATGATGAAGTGGACTACTGAAAGCTAATGCCACTCAAATTCATAACTTAGTCCATTCCCACCCAAAACAAAGATAGGTACTGAATTTCAATTCCCACGGAATAAACTTGATTCCACAAGTTGCACAGATTTTAACCCCAAGACCTTTAATAACAGTTTAGCTCTTAAAAAAAAGTGTGGCCCTTCTTTATAAAATACAGTAACTTCCATATTTTTCAAGTGATGGTTCTGAGAATAAAATTAGGTAATGTATTGAATGGTTTAAAAATTAGCAAATGCTAGGAGATCTGTCAACATTAAAATAGGATTGATTTTTTCAACAAAATTTTCTGTGACTTTGGAAATGTTAATAAAGAATAGTTTGCTGTCCAGTATGGTAGCCACAAGCCACATATGGCTACTGAACACTTGAAATGTGGCTCATGTGCTTAAAGAAATGAATTTTTCTTGTATTTAACTTAATTTATTAATGTAAATTAAAATAGGCAAATGGGGTTAGTGGCTACAGTGTTGCACAGTACAGATGTAGAACTATCCTCTTAAACTTGATTTGATCATTTAGTAGCTCAAGCTTGTAATTCATGTAGGTGCTGCAAGGTTTCACAGTTTATGCAATCAGAATTTTTCCCCAGGGTTTACCATACAGATTTCCGATAAGCTATAAGCCAGTCTTTTCTAATGATAAATTATTAATTAACGTATTACTTTGGCTATCAACCTAGCTCTACAACTAAGTTTTATTATTTGTGTTACGTTATTAAAATCATAAATACTAATTCTTAGTTTTTTCAATTATAGTTGATTAGAAACGGTAGATGAAGATTTTAAAAAGTTAATTCATCTGCAAGTCTTACAATGACAGGTGAATAGTACGTGTTCATTACATATTAACTACTTTTAATCAAAGCAAACATTATAGAAAAATAAACATAGTTAGGCCTTATTCCGAACAAGGAAGTATTTCTTAATGGCAACATGATTTTACTTGGGGTTTGGACAATATAGACAGCTAGGGCTTCCCTTGAATCAGGATTAATTAAGGATAAATCCATTCCTAGTATTCTTGCTATGCTTTGATGTTTGTGCTCTTGGCAAGGCTTTTACTAGTTGACTCATCCCTCAGCTTATTTTTAAGCCTTCCCAAGAATTCTGCCACTTCTAAGTTGAGCTCAGGGCCAGGGGAGAAGCTGGGTCTTAGTCACCTTGCTTGAAAGAGCCTTTCATGCCTCTCAGACTGACACTTAAATCTTCCTTAACTCTGTATGGTATTAGAGAATGTTCTAATTTCATTCTTTTACATGTAGCTGTCCAATTTTCCCAGGACCACTTATTGAATAGACTGTCTTTTCTCCATTGTATACTCTTGCCTTCTTTGTTGTAGATTAATTGACCATAGGTGCATGGATTTATTTCTGGGCTATCTGTCCTATTCCATTGAACTATATTTCTATATTTGTGCCAGTACCATACTGTTTAGATTACTGTAGCTTTGTAGTATAGTCTGAGGTCAGGGAGTCTGCTTCCTCCAGCTCTGTTTTCTTTCTCAGGATTGCTTTGGCCATTTGGGGTCTTTTGTGTTTCCATACATATTTTAAAAGATTTTGTTCTAGTTCTGTGAAAAATGCCATTGGTAATTTGATAGGGATTGCATTGAATCTGTAGATTGCCTTGGGTAGTGTAGTCATTTTGACAATATTGATTCTTCCAATCTAAGAACATGGTATATCCTTCCATCTGTTTTGTGTCATCTCCAGTTTCTTTCATCAGCATCTTATAATTTTCAGAGTGGAGGTCTTTTGTCTCCTTAGGTAGGTTTATCCCTAGGTGTTTTATTCTTTTCAAAGACCTAAATGTAAGACTAGTTACTATAAATCTGATAGAGGAAAACATAGGCAGAACACTGACATAAATTGCAGCAATATCTTTTTGGATCCACCTCCTAGAGAAATGAAAGTAAAAACAGAAATAAACAAATGGGACCTAATTAAACTTAAAAGATTTTGCACAGCACAGGAAACCATAAACAAAACAAAAAGACAACCCACAGAATTGGAGAAAATATTTGCAAATGCAGCAACCAACAAGGGATTAATCTTTAAAATAAACAAACAGCTCGTGCAGCTCATTATCAAAAAAAAAACCCCAAACAACCCAACTATGAAAATTGGCAGAATATCTAAATAGATATTTCTCCAAAGAAGACGTACCGATGGCCATAAAGCAGATGCTCAACATTGCTAATTATTAGAGAAACACAAATCAAAACTACAATGAGGGATCACCTCACACAGGTTAGAATGGCCATCATCAAAATGTCTACAAATAGTAAATGCTGCAGAGGGTGTGGAGAAAAAGGAACCCTCCTACACCATTGGTGGGAATGTCAGTTGGTACAACCACTAGGGAGAACAGTATGGAGGTTCCTTAAAAAACTAAAAATAGAGCTGTCATATGATCCAGCAATCCCACTCCTGGGCCTATATCCAGAGAAAACTGTAATTTGGAAAGACAAATGCACCCCAATGTTCATTGCAGCACCATTTACAATAGCCAGGTCATGGAAACAATCTAAATGTCCATCGATAGATGAATGGATAAAGAAGATATGGTACATATATACTATGGAATATTACTCAGCCATAAAAAGGAATGAAATTGGGTCATTTGTAGAGACGTGGATGGACCTAGAGTCTGTCATATGGAGTGAAGTAAGGCAGAAAGGGAAAAAACAAATATGTTAATGCATATACGTGGAATCCAGAAAAATGGTACAGATGAACCAGTTTGCAAGGCAGAAATAGAGACACAGATGTAGAGAACAAACGTATGGACACCAAGGGGGAAAGGGCAGTGGGATGAATTAGAAGATTGGGATTAACATATATACACTATTATGTATAAAATAGATAACTAATGAAAACCTGCTGTATAGCACAGGGAACTCCACTGTACAGTAGAAACGAACACAACATTGTAAAACAACTATATGCCAATTAAAAGAAGAAGAAGAAATGCTACATATATACAATGGAATATCACTCAGCCATGAAAAAGAATGAAATAATGCCATTTGCAGCAGCGTAAATGGACCTAGAGATTATCATATTAAGTGAAGTAAGTCAGACAAAGACAAATATTATATGATATCACTTATATGTGGAATCTTAAAGAATGATACAAATGAACTTATTTACAAAACAGAAACAGACTCACAGACTTCAAAAACAAACTTATGGTTACCAAAGGAGAAAGGTGGGGGGAGAGATAAATTTGGAGTTTGGGATTAACATACACACACTGCTATATATAAAATTGATAAGCAACAAGGATCTACTGTATAGCAAAGGGAACTCTACTCAATACTCTTTAATAACCTATATGGGAAAAGAATCTGAAAAAGAATGGATATATGTATATGTATAACTGAATCACTTTACTGTACACCTGAAATTAATACAATATTGTAAGTCAACTCTACTCCAATATAAAATAAAAATTAAATTTTAAAAAATCTTCCTTAATTCTGGTGGCTTGATAAAGCTCTCTTGATCTGTGTGTCCTTTGACTTTCTAAACTATGTAGACACTTACTGCTCCCAACCTCAGAAAAGAAATTTCTGGGACTTTAAATCTTACTCCAGACAAAATTCCCTGGCATTTTCATCTGTCTTCTTTATGATTTAGATTAACCTTAATTTTACAGCTTTACTACTTAAAAAGTCTTGGCCTTGAAGTAGTACCATGGCTTCCCCTTGGAGCTTGTTAGAAGTGCAGTATGTCAGGCCCCAACCAGAATCTGCATGATATGATTCCTGGGTAGTTCACCAATGGGTACATAAAGAGTAAGTATTCTTTCATAGCACACTCTCTCTCGTTTGCTCTGAAAAAACAGAGAGGTGTTTTATTAATTCAACTCATCTTTAAACCACTTCCTTCAGTGAGCCAAACTTCATTACCCTCAGCTGACCTATGCCCCATTTTTCCATGTATAGCCTCTGTATTTACCTTAACCTCAAGCAAAAAGCATAGGATAAAGGACAGTTTATTTTTTTCTTTTGTTGGAATCCTAACCCTCTTATATCTGTTAAATAAAACAAAATAGTTTAATTAAATTAAAAAGGCATAAAAATAAGGCACTAGCCATGCTCATTGATAAAAATATTGTATTATTCACCTTGGATACCTCATATTATAGTTTAAGCCTTTTTCATTTAATGCTGTCTTTTGTGGACCAGTGTGAATAATTGAACAACAAAAATCTTAGTCAAAATCTGGCTTAAAGAAAAGAAAAGCCCTTTTCCCAGCATTTCTCATTTTGATTTATCTACTTCAAAAACAATTGCCATCATAGATTAGCAATTGTTTTATTTAAATAACAAAATTTTAAAATTAAAGAATAAAACAGTAAATAAAAAAAATAAATTTTACATTTATTTTCCCACTTAGGTTAGTGTTCTATGTCTCCATAATATCATTTCTGCTTTGATTTACAATTGCTTTTTTTGACATTAGTTGTTGATCTTTTCTCATATTTCTGAAAGTTTCTCTAATATGTCTGAAATAAACGTCTCAAAAAGCAGCAAGTAAAAAGGTACACATTACATTTAAATTTATTAATAATGATAGTGATTTTATTTGTTGTTTCTTTAATTGGCATTTCTGATAAACATGTTTTGGCTTAGTTTTGTTCAGAAAATGGATTGCTGAATAGATTTTAACTCTGATATTGAGAAAAATTTTATTATTCTATGTAGAACTCTATATTGAACGCCAAAAGAAAAGAATAAGGGAGATGAGAAAGTAAAGCGTAGAAGAACAAAACTACTATTATATTTTTCTTTCTTATTGTGATATTCATCAAAGAAACATTCTAAGCACTGTTTAAGTTTATGTATAAGTAAGCTTCTCATAAGCTCAAATGTATTATATTCTAATATACTAAATATATTTGGCAATTGACTATTGATTAGTCAATTTAATGTAACTCATTATACTTTAGTATAGCTCATGAAGCATCAGATGCTTGTCCTATATGATGGACTTAGAGAAAACAGAATATGAAATAGTGAATTTAATTTTGAGAAACAGTCTACTTCACACTGGTTATATGAAGGGAACTTTGCATTGAGCACATTGAATTATCTTAAAGTCCAAAGGGAAGCTGTTTCTTAGCCCATTCCGTATGACTTTGTGGATTTGTTCTGAGTCCTGTATTTGAATTATACAGTTTTATTTAAATTCTTAAAAATAATTCTGGAAGTTCTGCGTAGAATCAGTAGACAACCCAGATTTCTTTGAAGGGTGTGGGTAAGAGATAGCGGACTGTGCTAAAGCTTTGTCAAGGAAGAAAGGGGTGGTGTTGCAGAGAAATTTCAAAAATTGGGGACAGTCTACTCTGTCAGACACTGCGAGTATGTGTTTTGTGAATACCTGTTTGACCAATTTGTTTTATACCAGTTTCTGATATAGTCAGTACAGTACAAATAGAGTACAAACACTGCCTTTGGAATGTTAATCTGTAACATGCCAAATAATGAGGCTATTCTTTCTCTTGTATTTTCCTTTAGGTGTAAGTTTATTTTTTTCTTTCACTATTGTATTTATTCATTCACTTAACAAATACTTTTTGAATGCCCACAATATGCCAAATAGTGCTAACTAGATTCAGTGCCCATTTGTAATAAAAATGGTGTATTTTGGAAAGGAACATACATTTCATACAGGTATTTTAATTAAATTGCTCTCCTTATCCTCATTGCTAAGAATTTAGAAAGACATTTACTGTTTCTGGAGGACAACTTAACTGTAGGTGTCAAGAACATTTAAAGTGTGCAACACATAATGGTTATTTATTTCTACAAGTAGTTAGGTATTGCTATGGTTGCTGAAGTAGTATTCATACCTTGTGTATTTTGTATTGCTAGATAACCCCTATAAAGCAAATGCTATGTCAATATTGAATGTATATCTCTTTTCAGTAGAACAAGTTTATACAGATATTCTTGGACTGCAAAATAACTGCTAGTATGTCATGGGGGAAATATATTGCACAACTAATATGTTCCAGCCAAGGTTCCTTTATCAAACTTACTACCTTTTATACACAACTGTATCTCTAAATCAAATAACCTTGGTCAAGAAATAGAGGCCTGCTTTTGTAACTATTGGCAAAGAAATACCTTTTTTACAAAAAAACTATTCTTTCTAGTTTATGTGCATTTAGCATAAAAATGCACAGTAACAATAAACCACTTGTGGTACTAATTCTTAGGGATTATAACAAATAGTATTAAAAATAACCAAATGACTTTACACAGGCTTCTTATTTTTCCTTTTTATGAATGCATACCAATTTAGAGTATAAAGATGTCTAGTTTTACCAGCATGTTACTGGCCCAGATTTTATATTAGTGAAACAGTAATAATAAAGTTTTATCATAAACGATGAAAGACAGTATTTTTTTCATGTTTGCTATATACTTTACCATATCACTGCTAAAAGTAAAACGCTTTCCTGAAGAAGTTTCATTTAGTATATAGAGGATGTTCTATTTTAATCTCCTTGACGTTTTTCACAGTAAAATCCGAAATCACTTTACATTTCTAAAAGGATATATAGTTTTAAGTTCACAGAAGAGAAGAATATACTACACATGGTGTTCTGCTGCTCAGCAGCTAAAAGGTCAAGAAGCTAAATGAATATGCCCTCAAGTCTACGAGTGAAAAATAGATCTTGTAAGCAAGAGAGACAATATTAAATTTGAAACAGGTAGCATTTTGGAACCTCAGTTGCAACACACCATTTGTAAAATGCATTTTCCGTATGGTCTGTTGGTAATTTTTATGCATTTTAGTTACATAGGTAGTGGATTGATATGTACAGAGAGGATGTATATTATTTTAAATGGACCTTAGTCTAGAAAATAAACAAAATGAGATGTTATAGTCATTACTGGGTGTAGTGAAACGAACAAGCAGAAAAAAAAACATTTATGTCAGGAGAGTTAATTAACTAATCCTTGAATATGAAATATCTTCATATTATTTCTGATTTTTAAAAATTGACGATTTTTAAAAATTAGAGTATAGTTACTTTATGCTGCTGTGTCAGTTTCTGCTGTACAGCAGAGTGAATCAGCCATAGGTATACATATCTCCCCTCCTTTTTGGATTTCCTTCCCATTTTGGTCACCACAGAGCACCGAGTAGAGTTCCCTATGCTATACAGTAGGTTCTCATTAGTTATACACATAGCAGTGTATATATGTCAATCCCAATCTCATTGAATGATGTTTAAATTTGACATTATTTCTTTAATTGTAAAGCCATTGAATTGCAGAGACATTGAATACAAACTCCTTTAGAATTACAAATATAGAACTATGATTTCTTAAACTTTGAAAAACAATGAGTATTTCCTCCAGAAACTGTACATACTCATATTCATATAAAAATTAACAAATAATTTAGTGAGAATCATAGACTAGTTTTACCTACCCACAATACCCGTAGCTAATTTTGGAACCTAGAATAGAAACTCCTATGGAAGTACAGGAGATTTGTTTTGCTTCCTTATGTACAAACAAAATATTGATTCTAACTTAGATTCATTGAAGAGGATGACTTTGTGACTTAAGACTATATATTGATAGTGAATATGTAAACATTAATAAAATATATGAAAATTACACCCTGACTTTAAAATTTCTATTGATTTCTTCATTCGTAGCACAGTAAAGATAATATTCCACTTGAATGTATATGAAAATATTTTGTTTCCTCAGAATACGTTTTATAAGAATCAAGTATGAAACAATTCATAGACATTTACTGCTTACCCTATCACTTTGGTTCTATGAACAGAATCATCTGGAAAACACGTTGCAAATTTGACTTGCGTAGTACAAAGGGAAAAAATAAAATATGGCGATTAGGGGACTTGAGTTTTAGTGCTACCCTGGGCTCTTCCTCCTCCGCTTTTCTTTCTTCTTCTTTTTCTTGTTATTATTATTATCACCTTTTTTGGCCTTATTTCTACTCACATTTTCCAGGTCTCAATATGTTCACCAAATGGCATGCACATCTAAAAACAATACAGTAAATGTTGGTTTTATCTAAACTCCCTATGTTTCATTTTGCTTTCATCTTTCTGGGAGCTCCATGAACTCATCCTGGATTATACCCATTTTCATCCATGTTCTTTTTCTCTGAGTTTAATTTGTGTAGTTTACTATTACTTCATGTGTGTCCCTACCAAAATTGTAATACTTGAAAACAGAATCGTGTTTGACACAGTTTTGGACCCATAGTAGAAATTTAGCCCATGATGAATCACTTACAGATTGAGAGAGGTAATTCTCTGAAGTAAAAAAAAAAAAAAAAAAAAAAACAGCAAAAACAGAATGAATAATTGTTTCATTAAAAAGTCACTCCAGGGCTTCCCTGGTGGCGCAGTGGTTGAGAGTCCGCCTGCCGATTCAGGGGACATGGATTCGTGCCCCGGTCCGGGAAGATCCCACATGCCGCGGAGCGGCTGGGCCCGTGAGCCATGGCCGCTGAGCCTGCGCGTCCGGAGCCTGTGCTCCGCAGCGGGAGAGGCCACAACAGTGAGAGGCCCATGTACAGGAAAAAAAAAAAAAGTCACTTCATATCCCAAAGTTAGTAAATAAAATAACTCATATTCTGTAAAAGGAAATTTCTCCCCCAACACAAATAAATAATTATCCCTATTTAGCCACACTTTCATCAGAACTTGATGCTGAGTTATGCTTATGAATGTAGAATTAGTTTTTAAATTATCATTAGCAAGTCTGCTCGTCATCCATAGCATACTGAACTAGAATGGCGTTTTAGAAGTAGAAAAGTTCTGACCCCAAAATATATATAGTTAATATAATATGGATTAAATTAGTTTTCTTAAAATACAATGAGCAAATATTTACAGATTTTATATCTACATTCTGTTAGAATCTGAATATGTGCTGCGTTTTCTTTCCACCATGCATTAAATAATAAAATTCTGGATATTTAATAATATGTACTTACAAAGTTAAAAAATGTCAACAGTATTTTTCCCTATGTGAAACTGTCATGTGTTACAGTAGATTATATAAGGAAATTTTTACTAAATAGTCTACTGGGCAAAATACTTAGTAATAACTTCCCTTGCTGTGTGCGTAATTTGTAAAAGTGTAAGTTTCCCTTCTTATACCATGTCTTTATCTTAATACTTGGAAAATATTTCTATTTTCTTCAAATGTCACCTTTATTCTTTGGAAATATGATTCATCATTTTATTCTCAGCTGATGATTCTGAAGCTTAGAAAGTATCTTTGTCTCTGTGTTTCTAGAGAATATAACAAATTTTAGGCCCCTTTAATGCAAAATTGACTGCTCTGCCCTGATTTGCTATTTAAAAATCAAATATACTTTTCATAGAAACATTACAAGAATATTCTCAGATACCGTCTATGAGATAGCCAAAAATCTAATAACAACACAATTGTACCTCAACAGGAGAATAAATATATTACTTGTAGCATATTGGTATAGTGGAATACCACAAATCAATGAAAACGAATCACAACTACAAGAACATGGATGAATCTCACAAACATATAAGTGAAAGAAGCCAGACACCAGACAATGCATTCTTTATGATTCCATTTGAAAAAAAATTAAATGGCAAATTACTCTCTGGTGTTAGACATAAGAATAGTGGTTTCTCTGGGAGGAGTATAATGACTAGAAGGGGGTACAAAGGATTCTCTGGGGTGGTGGTATGATCTATTTTTTGATCTAGGTCTTGCTTATGTAGATACTTATTTGTAAAAATATTGAACTTTACAACATGAATTTTGTACTTTTTTTCATGTATATACTACTTTCTTTAAAAGTTTTCTTAAAAAGGAATATATCAAAAAAAGGAATGTATCACCATTTTTGTACTTTGCATTTAAGCTTAATATTAATGCAATATAATAGTGTTATATATTTAATTACTGAGTATTAATCTTAATGTATGTTAAATCATATTTATATAGAGAGAGATATAGTCTATTTTTACTTTCTCCAATGGAACACTCTCAGTGTTTAATGACTATTATTGCCCTTTTTAAACAAAAAAAAAAAAATTGAGAATTAGTTATATTTGATATATCATGAAATTATAGAATAGCTTATCAGTGATGTTTATGTTTTTGGTCTTTTCCTGTTAATGAAGAACTAACAGGTTTATTCTGATAGTTTAATAAACTTTTTCAATACCAAATGTATTTTCAGAAAATTCTGTAAGATATTCCATCCATAATTTTTAAAACATTGCTTTCCTTGTTGCTATTTTTTGAAGTTGCAAAACAGTCGGCATCAGATATTTTGAGAAAGATGAAAATTCAAGCGAATTCTGCTAATACCACATTTTGTTAGAACTCAGCAAAAAGATCATTGCTTTATTCCTTAGAAATAATTTAGAATGCTGATTTCTCTTCTGCCATTTTTTCTGTAACAAAAGTCAATAAAAATGGCAAAATATATTAGGAAAAATACCCCAAGACATAGCTGCAAAGTTAAATACGTTCTGTAACTACTAAAATACTTTGGCAATACAAAAATAGTAGATGATCTGTAATTATGATAGCCACTTGGATATTTACCACTGTAGCAGTTAATGAGCACTTCTGCAGCAGTATTAAGGAGACTGTAACACTAAAATAAACTTAACCAATCCACTAGAATGACATAGAATGACAGTGTGCTGATTTTACTGTGGATATGGAAGGAATTGTCACAGTTTCTAAAATCTAAGATGTGTGTGTTGAAGGGAAAGTATTTCACATTTTTAACATTTAAGAAAATTCATCTTCCAAAACACGGCCACATGGGTGAGACTTAGAGCACTAGATTTTGAAGATAGATATGTTCATTCCATGTTGTTGCATGAAGTTATACTTTCCTAGCTACACTCATTGCATTAAAGCCCTGAGGGGGGAAAAGAAGACAAACGCAGTGTGACAAAGTGTGTCATCTCTCTGAAACATGTATCTCTGGGATTCTGAAGAATTTAAGAGGTTCTTCACCTACCCTCCTTTCTAGCCTTTCTTTTTCACACTGATTAAAATATTCTTCATGTGGCTTCCCTGGTGGCACAGTGGTTAAGAATCCACCTGCCAATGCAGGGGACATGGGTTGGAGCCCTGGTCCAGGAAGATCCCACATGCCGCGGAGCAACAAAGCCCGTGCATCACACTCCTGAGCCTGCGCTCTAGAGCCCACGAGCCACAACTACTGAGCCTGCGTGCCACAACTACTGAAGCCTGTGCACCTAGAGCCCACGCTCTGCAACAAGAGAAACCACAGCAGTGAGAAGCCTGCACACCACAATGAAGAGTAGCCCCCGCCCGCAGCAACTAGAGAAAGCCCACGTGCAGCAACGAAGACCCAGTGCAGCCAAAAGTAAATAAAACATAAAAAATAGATAAAAGAAAAGAAGATAGTCTGCATGGCTTATTACAGCACATTTTTGCCTGTTATTATCACAGCTTTGAAATAAGATCCTTTGTTGTGGCTTCATCATATTAGTTTGAAAGCTTCTTATTGAAGCTGGCATTCTACATTCTGTGTTGCTCCTGAGCTGCTTTACTGATTTCCTTTTTCTTGTGTCTGAGCTAGATAATGTAGAACAGCCTTCCCCCAAATTTAAGGAGCTCTTTCTTTTAGGCAGGAGGCTTTCCACATTTTTAACATATGACTTTATTTTACTAAAGATGCAAAATTAATTACCAAGCATATAGAGTAAACAATAGACACATTGTCTCTATTCAAATTAAAGTTTCCTACCCATTCTTGAAGCATTGTGAGTAGAATCCATACATACAAAGAAATGACCTCACAATTAAAAGTGACTTTGAGTAAAATCTGATTTATTGTTTAATCCAGGCACATGATTCATATTCTCTATCTTTCGTGTCCCTCTCTTTCTGCATCTCACTTTGCTCTTGCTCTCACACTCCCTATCTTTCACCTCTCTCTCTCCCCCCCTCCCTCCCTCCCTCCTTTCTTTCTCTCTCTCTCTCTCTCTCTCTCTCTCTCTCTCTCTCTCTCTCTCTCCTCCCACCCCAACCAGGGAACTTTAAAAAAGTAAACTGTAATGCTGAGATTTCTGTGTCAAGGTTAAAAGGAATCACTTTAGAAATCAGAAGTGTCACTCATGTTGCGAAACTTTATAAGAGATCTCTGGAGGCATGCACCAACGTATTAGCTTAGTACATAGAAAAATAAATTGAAAAAGAAAAGCCCTGCAGTAATGAAGCCTGACTATATCTTCAAAGCAACTGCCATTTTAAGAACATAATTTCCTTTATCCACAAATAGAAGGTAAAAACTGGATATGTAACAATATGTTACTTCCTTTATTATATTTCCACATAGTTTGTGCAATCCAAAGTAGATCAAATAACTTTAAAAAATAATATTTGAGTAAATTCTTTGCAAATAATATGTAGCTTTTTATTTGTTTTGTTTGTTTTGTTTTGTGGCTAGAAACTAGGTGTTGATTCCTAGGTATGGATTAAGAAGCCAACACATACTAACTTGAAATTCCTATCCGTACATCCACTTGAAAACACTCATATTTTTATTTGATAGTAACATGTCAGGAACTTGTTCTTTATTTTAACTTGGGAAGTTCTGCTTTCTGTTTAGACTGATTTCTTTCCACATCACTCCAAGACACCCTCAAACTTCTTCATTTGAGTTATGACATTGTTTTTATTTCATTAATTTCACTAGCACAGGTTCAAAGAGGAGTCAGTTTTAGATATAAGCTATCAAAAAAGCTCTGTTGTTTGTGTCTTTATAACATCAGTGTAAATAGTGTAGACATTTTTCTTACTATGAAATTAGAGTTGCAACATCAACTGTTGTCTGAGAGTATATTTAATTATGAACAAGGAAAATAGCAGAATAAGATTTTAATATTTCAGATTGTTATGGTGATATTAAAAGGCTTTAGTTTATTAATTGACATTTTTAAAACAGTTTTCAATGATGTAGATTAATTGTGCCCCTCAGGTATTTTTGTGCAAGTAAATTAGAAAGGATTGATGTTCCCACTAAACAAAGTAACTATAAGGAAAATGCAGTGATTTCTTTTATCTTGTTAATGAATATTTTGAAGAAGGTTAATTTGTGGCTAGAAATATAAGACATTCTGCAATACCTGGAAGTTAAGTAACATGTGTTATACCTATGAAAGCTACTGTTTTATAGTGATGATGTTGGGTTAAGTAACAGTAGTAGTTACTAGACAATAGAATGGCTAGTAGTAGTTCATCATGGCAATTATCTGTTGCTGTAAGAGATTTCACATATTCTTTGTTTGCTAATGATTTCTAAACAAGGCCTATAGATTTGCAATGTATCATATCACATTATTAAGGACATCCAATATACATGATGAAAAGAGTCCATTGAATAAAATAGTAAATGGATGATTATCAACTTACTAAGCTTTTTCTTTTTTTCTTTTTTTTGGTTAAAATTTATTTATTTATTTTTGGCTGTGTTGCGTCTTCGTTGCTTCATGGGCTTTCTCTAGTTGCGGCGATCGGGGGCTACTCTTCGTTGCAGTGCACGGGCTTCTCATTGCAGTGGCTTCTCTTGTTGCGGAGCACGAGCTCCAGGCACGCGGGCTCAGTAGTTGTGGCACGCGGGCTCGGTAGTTGTGGCACGCGGGCTCGGTAGTTGTGGCACGCGGGCTTAGTTGCTCCATGGCATGTGGGACCTTCCCAGACCAGGGCTCGAACCCTTGCACTGGCAGGTGGATTCGTAACCACTGCGCCACCAGGGAAGCCCCACAAGGCTTTTTCTACCACAGAGTTGTTTATCTGATGAATTTCAATGGTTTGGTATTGTGACTGTATCCCAGCTCAGCCCCCACCTCAGCCCCCAAATCTAATACCTGCCTTATAGGACATTTGAAATAATAAAATGAGATAATGTATTTAAAACATCTTTTCATTTCACTTGGAAATAAATCAACACAATCCAAGTTGATTAGAGCTCATGTTCAGGAACCATCCTATGCCTTGCATTAAGGCAAGCATTTTTTTATAGTTCCAAAGAAGTTTCTTAGCAAAAGAGAAATACAAAGAATACTACCCCTATTGTAGCTGTTTGGGGAACCTGTAAAGAATTGTGAAGAGTCTGAGGTTTTATCCTACTTGCTAGCTTACAACCTCTCCTGCCAGTTTCATGGATGCTAGCAGAAGATATGAGACTCCTGGGACAGAGACAAAGCACTTTGTTATTTACAGGAATCATAGCCAGAGTATAAGCATTTTCTTGTATGAGTTTCCAAGCTCCAAATCTCACAGGATAGGTTGCATTTCAGGAGAGGAACCTTGACTGTACGGACATAAATCTCTTACAATCAGGAAACATGCCTACCCTTGGCCCTGAAGAGAGACATTATCTTTATTGTTCTGCACAGTAAGCATGGCTGCACTTTGCTCCAGAGGGAGACAGTGTTTCTATCGTCCAGTGTTGTTATACATTTGAAGAGATATTTCAGAAGAGAAGGGCAATCAGTGCTTTACTTGCAAGACAGGCAGAAATGTAAGAGATCCATAGAGCATTGTCTTTCGACAGAACCCATGCAGATGCAGTATGAATGCCACCTATCTCACTATCCGCATCAATTCAAACCAACTAGAACCGTTTAGGACAATCACTTCAGCAACAGGTAACTATAAATGGAAACTTAACTAAGGAGTAAAAAAATAGAGGATTGAATTATGTGCATGCATCAGTACAATCATCATATAATCTTTGATTTAGAAAGCTTTAAGTCAATTTTTGATGTTTAGAGGTGAATGTTTAAGAGGATTTGGTCAACTCAGAAATAATCAGTTAGATATATTGTACTGAGTTTCCCATGCATATTTTAGGTTCTCATACATGAAGAATTAAACACAAAGAAATAAAAAGTGAGTACAAAGTTTGCAGAAAATATGCTGAGCCAATGTTATGCAGTTTCATATATCTCTAAATTTTCTTGCCTTTATTGGATTTATGTAAATTATCCTATCTAACATTTACTTGAAATTCTTGTGATTTAATTAAAAGAATGGTATTTGTGGCAGAGAATTGGAAAGCAATATTTAGCTTTAGTAGATAATTAGCCACTGATCTAAAGGTGTGATCATTTTTTCCGATTTCACACTAAAATAAAAACACTGAACAAACCAACATAACAGGAAGAGATTATTTCCATTTCATGGTAGTAAAGTTTCTAATGATTTTGTCATTTACAGAATTCTCCTATGGTTTGTGCAGACATTCAAAATGCAAAGTATTTGATGCAGTTAATTCTTGAGAATCATCTATGGCAGCATATAGCAATGTTTCACTTTTACCATCTAGAAATAGCAATAAACCAAAATAAATTCACCCCCCACCCCCTAAATAAAGCTCAAGTTAAATTGTTCCCTCTACATTAGACATCGTACTGAAACGTATCTGTTTTGCTTAGGCTTAATTTTGAATACTAAATCAATGTGATCAAGATATTTTTCTATTTCTTGATCAACAGAAACACAGAAAAAGCATACTCCGTATAAAGCCTTAATCTTTAAAGAAGCTATAAAAATATCAGCTTTAAAGAACACTTTTATTTTAATAAAGTAGTACTTATTAATATTATTTTATAATGAATACAACTGTCATGTCATACTCCTTGTCTAAAAAAGTTTTTGATTTGAATGAAGATTGATAAACATTCTTTGGATACCTATTTTCTTACTTCCTTTCTTCATATATTCATACTTTTCTTCCACTTTATTCCTTTTACATAACACTGAGCTTTTGGTTTTTTAAAAAAAGGAATTCTTACTTAATAAACAATGCATTCTACTTAAAAATAAAACCACTAATTTATAACAAGAAGAACAAGTAATTTTTCTAGTTGTTCAGTTATAATATTTTACCTATAGTACTTGTATGATCAGCATGGCTGCATTTTTTTGTACCACGGAGTTGACAAAAAAACAGTGATGAGAGAATAGGTTGTGTGGTATAATGTAATTTATACTAAAGCAGTGTGTAAAAATCATGCTAACATTTATCTATTTGATAAACTATTTTTGAAGAACTTTGAAAGCATTGAGAGTACAGGTAAAATTCACAATTTAAAATTGAGGTGGTTTCTTATCTAATGAAGATATGCACTTACAGTCCAAAAACGTAGGTTAAAATCTTGCCTTTGCCACTTCCTATGTGAAATTTTTGAAGTCTCTTAACCTTACTTTTACACAATTCATAAGTTTTACTTGTTAAATAAGGTTAATGTGTAAAAGCATTTGGTACATACCAGTTGTTTAATAAATATCTGTTAAATATAAGTTACTTCTTTTTACTTGAATCTGGGTTTTACAGAACCATAGTATCTTAAATTTGAAATGAACTTTAGTGTTCTTGTTTAACTCAATGATTCTGAGAATTCTATTTCAGTATTTGTAAAGAATGAGTAGATAGAAATTTTTTACTGGGAGAAACTATTTGTATTGAAAAATGTTACACAAAAGAAATGTAGTTTTAAAATTACAAAATGCGTTTTCTATTTTCTTCTCATTGTGACTTCTGTTTTATGATCTTCACAAATGAATTGTTATGAAACACTTTTGATACCAGTATGTTCTGTTTTCATAATAGTTCAATAATAACCAAGTGAGACCTCATTGACTTACAAATTGATTAAACATTTGTATAGTTTAAAAACAGAAAATAAATAAATAAATAAAAATAGAAATATTTTACACTAAGGCATCATCTGAGATTCACTTACAAACATGAGTTATGCCATTAATTATGCTGTTTCCTGATAATAGAATTAAGGGTCATTTTTTATTTGTATTATTATCAGATATTTGCAACATGGAAACAAATAACCCAGAAGAAAAAACAGCAACAAATTTTCCCATTGTGAAAAAGTTTGCATGAAACTACTGTCTAGTACCTGAGAATATAAAATTAGTAGATTGTGATTTCTAATCTTTCTGAGGTAATTACTTCCTCTTTTTCCAGCAAACTTCAAAATTGACTTTGTAAGTCTTTTTTCTGCCATTTGAGAGGACAGTTCATTCAGGATTATAGTTCTATCTTAATGTCATAGTATCATAATATCTTGAATTATGAGATTTAAATATATATATTTGAGCAGAAGGGACAGATTTTTCTCATATACCTCCTGTTTCCATACACGAATCAACAGACTCCCACATTATTAACATTCCCCACCAGAATGATGCATTTGCTAAAATTGGTGAACCTACATTGACACATTATAATCACACAAAATCCATAGTTTACATTAGGGTTCACTCTTGGTGTTGTGCATCCTATAGTTTTGGAAAATTAAGAGATTTTTTTAAACACTACCTTATCCATTTTTCTGCCTCTGGTCATGATTGTACATAAACCTTTGAAGATACATTGTTTTATCCTCTGTCTTCATTGAAACTTAGCCAAAAATATGTGTGTTTTGTTTTTTATTACAGTTGTCTTAGAGTATGTGAAGTGGTATCTCATGTTGTTTTAATTTGCATTTTCTAAATAACTAAGGATGTTGAGTATCTTTTCATATGTTTGTTTATCACTTGTATATCTCATTTGGAGAAATTTCTACTCAAGTTCTTTGCCCATTTTGAAATTGTTTCTGTGTCGTTGAGTTGCAAGTGTTCTTTATATATTCTGTGTAGGAGACCCTTATCAGATATATGATATGGAAATATTTTCCTTCATTCCATGAGTTGCCTTTCACTTTCTTGAGATATAATCCAACTTATCTATTTTTCTTCTGTTGGTTGTGCTTTTGGTATCATATCTAAGAAACCATCACCAAGTCAAAGGTCATAAAGATTTTCCCCGTGTTATCTTCTAAACGTTTTATGGTTTCCTTGCTTATATGTAGATCTTCTATCCATTGTACGTTAACTTTTTAAATGGTGTGAAATAGGATCCAACCTCATTCTTTTGCAGGTGGCTATCCAGCACCATTTGTTGAAGAGACTGTTCTTGTACTATTGAATGGTCTTGGCACCTTTGTTGACAGTCAGTTGACCATAGACACTTGGGTTTATTTTTGGACTCTCAATTGTATTCTATAGATCCCTGAGTTTATAATTATGCCAATATCACATTGTTTTGATTACTATGGTTTTTAATAAGTTTTGAAATCAGGAAGTGTGGACCTTTTTTTCAAGATTCTGTTGCTTTGGGGTCTCTTGCATTCCATATAAATTTTGTGAACAGCTTTACATTTTTGCAAAAGAACCACTGGGATTTTGATAGGGTTTGCATTGTGTTTCTAGACTGCCTTTGATGGTATTGCCATCTTAACAATATTAATTCTTTTAATCCATGAACATGGGATGTCTTTCCATTTATTAGGTCCTCTTTAGTTTCATTCTGCAGTATTTTGTAATTTTCACTTTCATAAGTCTTGCACCTCCTTGGTTAAATTTATTCCTAAATGATTTATTTTTTTCATGCTCTTATAAATGTAATTATTTTCTTAATTTACTTTTTGGATTATTCATTGAAGGTGTACAGAAGTAAAACTGATTTTTGTGTTTTTATCTTGTACCCTATGAGTTTCCTGACTTTGCTTATTAGCTCTAATAATTTGGGGGGATTCCTTATAATTTTCTGTATGGAGTATCATGTCATCTGCGAACAGAGATAGTTTTACATCTTCCTTTCCAATTTCATGCTTTTGATTTCTCTTTTCCAGCTTAATTACTCTAACCAGAACTTCTAGTACATTGTTAAATTACAGTGGCAAAAGTGGACAACTTTGTCTTGTTCCACATCTAAAGAAAAAGCTTTTCATTTTCACCATTAAATATGATGGTAGCTGTGGGTTTTTCATAAATGCCTTTTATCATGCTGAGGGACTTCTTTCCAGTCTTATATTTCTAAGTGTTTTTGGATGAAAAATTGTTAGATTTTGTTCAGATGCTTTTTCAGCATCAAATGAAAAAATTATGTTTTATTTTCTGCTTCATTTTATTAGTGTGGTATATAAATTACATTGATTTTTGAATGTTGAGCCAGCCTTGCATTGCTGGAATAAATCCTACATGGTCGTGATAAATAATCCTTTTAATATGCTTCTCTGGATTCAATTTACTAGTAATTTAGGAGGATTCATAAATTCCTTTTTATTGTTTTTTTTTCTTATTGATAACCAAAATCTTTTTTGTTGTCAATTTCTCTGGTTTTTGTTTCCCAGGAATTTCAAAAGAATCCTTATAAATAATCTTTCTTTTCCATGAAGTCAATTTCACATACCTTTGGATTATTTTTCATAAGAGAAATAATTATTTTCCTGGTACTACCTATTAGTTCTATTTCCAAATCTCTTTTAAATTGAGATGGCTAAAGCACAGTACAATAATCATCCAATATTTCATAATAACTATAAATGGATTATAACCTTTAAAAATTGTGAATCATTATATAAGCATAATTCATATAATATTATACATCAACTATACTTCATTTTAAAAAATAATCATCCTAGTTATTTGGTGTCAAGAGTAGTGGGAGGAATATTGTCAGTCTTTCTGATATAATCCATTAGGTTTTATATCTATATCAGTGCATAGATTTTGACAGTTGTTTTATTTGTAAATCACATGTTTTTTCTACAAGTCATGAACTAATCAGAATGTAGAACATACAAAACTTAACCCTTTGGAGGTTACTGTCAATTTGCAGGTACTAATGCATTGATTATAAAACACTTGTACATGGAAGTCAGGTACTTGAAGAATTTCTCTTTGAAAGATTTACCTCTATTTGCCTCTATCATATTTGCCTCTATTCATAGACTGTATTAAAACTATGAGTAATTGCTTTTGTTTATATTGATTCTTCAGTTTCACTTATCAATGAGGAATAGTTGAAAATTTTTCTAATTAACTTGAAATTAGAGTCTAACTTCTTCTATTAAGTCATTAATTCATTAAACATGTTTTCAAATATTATTCTGTGGCTGGTGTACATCCTCAAGTAATTTCGCATGTGATTATCCATATGAGATATAATTTTGGGTCCTTACATATGTGAACAATATATGAAAATTATCCTAGGCCTTTTTAAGAGAAAGAATCCTTCATTTTTTTGTTTTATCTTTCTGTTTTGAAAAAGAGGATCTGAACTGACTGCCGTTAATTCTGTTAAGGATAGTGGAGGACTGCAGTTGATGGGAATATTTTCAGTTGATCATCTTGTTTTCAGCCTTTTTACTGCTTGCCATTCTTTGATTCATCCAGTCTGCTTCCCAACCCTCTGAAGAATATTTTAGGGAAGATTTGTGCCTCCTCAACTTCAGTCCTCTCCAGAAATATTTTTGGCTGCAACTACCTGCACTGTGCTTTATGAATCAATACCTTTCCACCTGCCATCTAGAAATGTGTTGAAATGTCTAGTTTGCTGATGACCTACCACTTGTTCTCTTCATTTTTATGCTTTATAGCTATTAAAAATGCATTTAGTATCATAGTTTAAGTCTCTCAGAGGGGAGAAAAATAATTACATTTTCCCAGTCCATCTTCTTCAATCAAAAGTTTTCTTATAGCAATTCACTGACACATGATATTTGGGTATATGAATAGATTTTATTGAAGCTTTGGAAAATGGGAGGTCCTGCTGCTTGCAATTTATTCTTATTTTGCCATATTCTTGTTCCCAAAGGACATTTGACTGTTTTTTCTATTACTTATGCCTGCATTCTTAACTATTCACTCCTCTTTTTCCTATTCCATTGCCTAAAATTTCTTTATATTTTCATACGGATTATTTTATCTATTTTTTCTTGTCTCTTTCAGAATATATCCTCAGGATTTCATCTTCTTCTCAAGTAACTTATCCAAGTGTTTTCCTAAATCCTTTTTTTCAAAAAGAGAATTCTAGTGATACCTGTTACTTAAGTTGTTTGTTTTAACACTGTTTGATATAAACTCCAATGCTTTGCTTATACTACTATGCAAATTCTACTATATAAGACTCAGTAATATTGGCTTTAACTAGTTGTATCCAACACTGGATACTCTCTCATCTTCGACACATAAACTACTGTCTACAAAGGAAAGACCATACATGAGTTGGACATAGTAAATCCCACAACTTTGTATACTTTAGAGCTAAGGTTCTCAAAATTGAACACTCATCAGAATCACCTGAAAGACCTGCAGAATCATCTGAAGGACAGGTTTCTGGGTCACATCCCATCATTTTTGAAACAATATGTCTGTATGGAGCCCAATAATTTTCATTTCTATTAAGCTCCCAGTACTACTGATCTGGGGACTATAATATGAGAACCATTGCCTGGAGACTCACTATTCCACTGAAAAATAGTATAGCTCAAACATTGTGAATGTCAGAGATAGAAGGATTTAGAGACACCAAAATATATCAGTAGTTTTTGAAACTATTACCTTGTATAATTGTGACATTTTAATACTTTCAGTAGGTATTCAATAGCACAGAAAGATGTTTGAGGAGGACATAGCAAAAAAATTAGGTGTTTTCTGTGATTAGTAGTTTCACACTCTGGTAAAATGAGTCAAAATGCACATAAGTATTAAACTCCAGCTAATTGTTGCAAATATGGGAACTATACAAAAAAAAAAGAAATTAAAATGGACCTTATCCTCTTGTCAGCATTTGTGTTTTATATGTAAGCCCAATATTTATGAGTTTTTGTGTACTAATATGAAAGAAATATTTATTAAAGGTAGGGTTTTTAACAAAGTATGAAATGCTCCTCCTTACCTAGAAATCATGAAGTGTGTGATAATGGCTGAAATAAAATCGGAATTGCTAGTTTCCCATTTTGTAGAGCAATAACGTGAATGTTCCCTGTGGAATAGTAAAGCTACAATATGAAAGGATTTGTACTATTAAAAAGTGAAATTCCAAAGTCTCAGATTTATATTTTTTCAACAACTGAATATATCTCACGATTTAACTTTAAGGTAAGTTAGAAAGTATGAACAAATGTCTACTTTCTGAGAAGATATATGAATTTATGAAAAACTGCTTTATGAATGTACAGAGACTTCAGGTATTCTTTAGGGTGTGTGTGTGTGTGTGTGTGTGTGTGTGTGTGTGTGAGATGTAGTCAATGCAGAACATTTTCCAAGACATTATTAACACTATAAAGGATGCATTAGAAAGGCTGCCTTCCAATCTTTTACAATTTTATCGGATGAGCTTTGTTTTTGGTTGATTACTTCCAGTGTGATAATAAAATGAAACTCATGCACTTTGTTCAGTTTAATTACCTTTTGTAAAAAAATCATTTAACATTATATTGTCAGTATTTTTCCATGCCATCAAACATGCTTCTGAAACATGATTTTTAAATCTTCAAATAGCATTACACCATATAGATGTGGCATAAATTGAGCATGTCTCTCTATTGTTGGGAATTACCTTAAAATTGTTTCCTGAGAGTGGAAGTGCTGAGTTAGTGTATAAATACATTCATGACTTAATAAATTTTTTGCAAAAAGAATGCAGCAACTGATACACCTACGTGCAGTGAAGATGCATGTTTTACAGCACCCTTGTAAATAAATACTGCATTTTATCATTTTTATTTTTGCCAATTTGGTAGGTAAAATCGTGTGTCAGTATAGTTTTAATATGCACTTTTGTAACTTTGTGTGTAATAGATGGTTTCTAATATGCTTTAATCTAAGTATCTTCTTCATTTTAAAATACAGCTATATTTTAGTGAGTATAATATATTATATAAATGCAGGACAAGAATTACTAAGATTATGGAAAGATTACTTTTATACTATTTTTCTATTTTAAATCTGTAATTCTAAGGTAAATATATGTATGATTTCTATAGCTGATTTTAGAATATAAGAATTACAGATTTTTTTTCCCTTTTTTTTTTCCTTTTTTCCCCTCTACTTTTTATGTATAAGAAAGTTTTATTTAAACTCATTTATCACATCCAGAATTAGGGTATAGCCTTATGGTGAAGAAAAACTACAGCTCATATGTGGTCCAAAGGGTGATATATGAAAGATATATTGCCTAGAGTTAACACTTTTAATTTTTTAGGTAATAAAAAACATTATAGGGGCTTCCCTGGTGGCACAGTGGTTGGGAGTCCGCCTGCCGATGCAGGGGACACAGGTTCGTGCCCCGGTCCGGGAAGATCCACATGTCACAGAGCGGCTGGGCCTGTGAGCCATGGCCGCTGAGCCTGCGCGTCCAGAGCCTGTGCTCCGCAACAGGAGAGGCCGCAACAGTGAGAGGCCCGCGTACCACACACACACACACACACACACACACACACACACACACAATATATATATATATAGACTATATGAGCATGTTATTTTCTTTGACAGTTACCCAAATCAAAATAATTTCTTTTGCAAATTGAACTATGATTAATTAATAAAACCTTTAAGAACACAAAGGGAGCTATCACAAGAGAATGAAACCTACTGGATTTAACCTTCAGATTTATTCTGTCACTTATTCTAGGTGTATATGAATCAGCTGGAAAGTAAATGACTTTACTTTCTAATCTGGAACTGATATGAGATTTTATATATACATATAAATACGTTTTCCAGGAAGGAACACATTCATTCCAAACAACCCATTACTAAACATGCTGTGTGGGTGTTTGTGTGTGGCAGGGGGAGGACGTGTGAGTTTGATATGCCTTTTCTCAGATAACAATATCAGTCCTGTGAGCACGTGACATATGAGAGGACCACTGGAAAGATCTGGAGATATCATTGTTATATAGTTAGACAAAGAAAATAGTGGTGTGTGTGAAAGAGGGATGGGATTTGTGGAGTAACTTAAATACTTTGGATGGTCTCAATTAAATAAAACTAATTTTTGAATTAATAATTATTGAATATCTATCTAAATATTAGGCACAAATTTAAAAATGAAAATAGAGCATAACATTTTAGCAAAATGATTACTGAATGAGAAGGTAAAATAGGCTTTACTACTTCAGAAGTGACTGAATTTTAGTTTATGATTGGCTCTTTTCCAGCGGGAGAATTGACAGAGTTCTGATAGGGAGCTAAATGTGACTGTGCTGAGATAAGAAATTGGAAAAAATAGAAAAAGTAATTGCTTTAGCAATGATGTAGTTTGGAAGTGATGGATTCTTTCAGGTAGAATTGGTAACCTTTCTGTCCCTGGCACACTCTTCTGAGCACTCTACTGAGGTCAAATATCTCTGTCTAGGGAGGTGGAAACTGTTCAGAAACCTGCTAGCATCCAAAATATTGCAGCTGAACTAATTAATGTTAGTGTAGTTGTGCACTAAGGCTTGTTATTCTTTGTGTCCGTGAGCATGAAGTGAAGAGGAACTATCTCCTAAAGGTTTTTCTATCTGATACTCTTCAGGATCTAATGAGATCAGTCAACTTCAGATAAACATCCTAATGCTGAACCTACAACTGGCCGTCTCCCTCCACTAACCCATTTGTCTTGAGCTGTTCTCACAGTGGGAATGGCGATGTATGTTTAGGGCAAAAGAAATGCCTATTTTTGTATGACGATTTGAGAAAGGAAAGACAAGTCAATAAAGATGTAGCAGAGGTTGGCTTTTGGATTTGTTCTCTTTTGCTCTGACCAGCTGCACATGTTTGGGAAACTAATCATTTATTTTGAAAGACTTATTCTGCATCGCACCTTCTACTGAGTTTTCTGAAAAAGCAAAAAAGTGTTTTGTCCTCTGGCATTCACACACCAGGTGGTCTAATTTTTGACTGTTGGCTCACAATAGGTATTTGGAGGTTTTCTCCCTGACCTGAATCGATTCTCCAACTGACAGAGCAAAGTAAATCTTGGACAAAAACAACAAAGAATATGTTTCCACTAGCAAGGTCAGTGTAAATTATGGAGGATTTATGTACTAAGGTGATATATTAGAATCCTATGAGTGCTTTTGTTTGAAGAGAAATATCAAAATATCAAGGCATGTTGACTTAGATACGTGATTCTTTTCAGTCCAGTTTTGATAATTAGTATTTCTTCACTCTCCTGGTGCTTCATGAGTTGCACAACTGGAACATGGGCAGTTTTCCTGCTTCAGTCCCCGAAGAAACAGGGTTAGTCGCAGATAATTTTTCCTAGCATGCTTCCTGTGAAAGTGGCACCAAGCAAGCATGGCAGTAAAATATGTTTGTCTTCCTAATCATTGGCCTCAAAAGTTGGTCCTTGATTTTGGTTCTCATTTCCTCTGTTTATATAAACCTTTGATAATTAAGTTTTATAATTTTGACATCATTTGAAGTAATGTATACTAGTAAAACATTGCCTTCTGGGTAAATTATACTGTTTTTCTTTTCTTTTTCTAAACTCTGGTACCTAATTGTATTTCAATTAAGGAATGCCCCCATTCTACTGTTTTGAGAATTACTTGGCAAATCCATATTCAGTTATTTAAACTGATCATGTTTTTATAGATTTTGTTCCTATTCACTTGGAATTTTTTCATTTCCTAGTATAAAAACCTAAGTATTTTTCTCTATTCTTCTAAAATGAACTGTTTTACTGTTTAAACCGTTTTCTCTGGATGCTCCCTCATTTTCTTACCTCTTTTTGCAGATAAAAACTAGAACCGCATTATTAGAGGTATATATATTCTATGGATTTTACCATTATGGAGATAGGTTAATGTTTTCCAATGTTTTCGGTACTCTTTTGATTATTCCCATGGTTTTCATCACTGGAACAGAATTATTACTAAGTTTTTAAACTGTTAGATATCTAAGCTCACCAAATGAAAGGAAATTTACAGCTATAGATTTTATGGTGTGCCTTGTAAAATACTTCTCCAAAAAATAGAAACAGAAAAATGTGTTTTATCTTTTAAATATATAGTGTATTTGCATATTCATATTTTAAAAAGCATGAAGCCCAGTGATTTGTTTTCTACCTACCACTGCAGCCAAATCATCCACTTCTTTTTGTAGAGATAGGCAAGCAAATCCTAATCTCCTATCCCTTTTATTCAAATTGACTCATACTACACATACTATATTGCACTTTGCTTCAAGTACTTAGTGTGTTTTGGATAACATTCTTCCTTTATTCTTGAAGAGTTCCATAGTCTCTTTATGGCTGCATACTATTCCATTGTATGGGTAATTTATTTAACCTTCGCACTATTGATAGACAAATAAGATTTACCCAGTCTTCTTCTACTGAAAACAGTGATTAAGTGAAATGTTGTGTGCATATGTCCTTTCACGTATGTTCAACAAAGTAGAGGATAAACTTTTAAAAGTGGGATTCCTGGATCAAGGGTAAATGCATTCATATCATTGATCTATTGACAAATTGCCCTCCAGAGGGGTCGTACCAATGTGTACTTAACCGAGCAATCTTTGACAACACTTGTTTTCCTACATATTCATTAAGAACAACAAATGTTTAGATCTTTATCAACCCGGTAAGTGAAAATGTTTCTGTTTTAAATGGTGCTGAGCATCTATGTATTGTATTTTCTATGAACAATTCATGTTCTTTACTCATATATTTCATTGTGTTCCTTTTCTTGTGATTTGTAAACAAACTTTCTTCACTAGGAAGAGTAGATCTCTATGAGTTACAAATATCTGATCGTATGTGATCTTTCCCTTTATCTTTATTATGAGGAGTTTTACCATTCAAGAATTTTTAAAAATTTATTTTGTTTGACATTTTGTGTTATACTTACAAGGCTTAACGTATTCCAAAAATAATTATCAATTTTGCTAATTCTGTTCAATTTTTCACTTTAAGATTTTTTATTTTTAACATTTAAATATTTTATCAATTTGGAATTTGTTCATATAAACTGTGAATGACAGATAGTATTTGTCTTTATTTCCAGATGACAATGAAAGTGTTCCAGCATAATTTATTGAATACGCTAACTTTTCCTTAACTTTATCATTTATTAAATTCCCAAAGGTTATCTGGAGTTTCTGTAATTTTCCATCATAAACTTGAAATTAGTTTGTTTACCTCAAAAAATAAGAATGCTATTGACATTAAAATTGCATCAAATTTATATAGATTTAGGGAAATTTCATATCTTTATAAACTTGATTGTTCAAACCCAAGAAGAGGGTACACCTTGCCATTTATTAGTCTTCTTCTGAGCATTTCAACTTTCTCTAGTATAGATATTGAAATTTTCTTGTATATTTTTAGGTATTTTATTTATGACAAATAAAATGTTTGTGATGGTTGCTGGCATTGCTATTGTAATTGTTTTGTCATATATATATATATATATATATATATATATATATACTGCTTGTTTTTCATATTCTGTGAAAATTATAGTTTGATAATTTTGATAAATCTTGTACCATTCAACCCTACTGATTTGCTAATTGTCTAGAGTAGGTTTTCAGTGAATCTTTTGTGATTTCCAGGTTTTTGAACACATCATTTATGAATAATCCTGTTATCTCCTACTTACCAATTTTCACATCTCTAATTTTGGTTTCTAACTGGCCAGTGCCTTTAGATGAAAATGGATTGCTAGTGGTTAGAGTACTTATTTCTTCCTGTTTTGAGGAGGAATGTTTCTCTTTCCCCACTAAGCATAATGTTGACTTTTAGGTTGAGACAGATATATTTTCCTGTGTTGATAATATATCCATCTAATTTTATTTTATTTATAAATTTAATCCAGAAGGATGGTAATTTTTGGTAGATGCCTTTACAATCTGAAGAGATGGCCATATTTGTTTGTTTGTTTTATATGATGATGAGTTTTAGCAAGCAGTCTTCTACTACAAAACTGTCCTTGCCTATTTGGAATAAACCCCATTTGTTCATCTATTTAATGAGTTACTGATTTATGTTTGTCAATATTTGATTTGGGATTTTTGAATAATACTCATAATTTAGAATCCTTATTATTTATCTTTATGTGCATTCTTTATCAGTTGATGGTATCAATGTTGTGCCTGTTTAATAAAATTAACTTTGGTGAATAAAAAGAAATTAAAGATATTAAAATGTAACATTTTCATAAGTAGTTGAATTGTCATTAAATGATCTCTTTATTAAATTTTTAGTGAATTCCCATATGGAATTTTCTGGACCTGATCAATTACTGTTGTTATTGTTATTGTAGTTTTGAGGGTGGGGGAGAAAATCTCAAAGTTTTCTGTTTCTTCACTGGTAATTAGTGCTTAGAATTTTCTGTATATCCTAATGTTTGTTCTGTTTTTCTAGAAATATCTTGTTTCTCCTAAGTTTTCAAATGTATTTTCATGAATTTGAACAAAACATATTTTACTATTTTTATAATTTTCTTTGTATGTGCTTACTTCCTCATTACTATTTCTTTTCTTTGAACTGAGATAGAATTGATATATAACATTATATTAGTTTCAGGTGTACAACAATATGATTCAATATTTTTATATATTGTGAAATGATCACCACAATAAGATTAGTTAACCTCCATCACTACATGTAGTTACACTATTTTTCTTCTTAAAATTCTCATTACTATTTCTTATTTTGTTTATTTGTGCTTTCTCTGTATTTTTATTAAGTTAGCTGTCAGTATTTTAGAATTTTATGGGGTTTTGTTTTTAAAAATTAGCTTCAAATTTATTCTGCTAGTTTTCTGATTTCTAATTTATCAATGTGCTTTATCTTTACTAATTCATTTATTTTATGTATATTTGTCATGTTTTCATTTTGAATGGACAACCTAATTTCCTTATTTTTATTTTTCTTATTAATATACATAAAATTTTGGTTTATCTCTAAGCACTGCTTTAGCTATACCCTAGAGGTTCTGAGATGTGATGTTTAGATTGCTGTTATCATTGTTATTTATCAAAAAGTCTGCAGCATTTAATTTCCTCTTTGAAGACTTCCCTTAGAGTATTTCTTTCTTTTTTTTAAAATTTATTTTATTGAAGTGTAATTGATCTACTGTATAGTGTTAATTTCTGCTGTATAGCAAAGTGATTCAGTTATACATATGTATAAATTCTTATTCTTTTCCATTATGGTTTATCACAGGATATTGAATAGAGTTCCCTGTGCTATACAGTAGAACCTTGTTGTTTATCCATTCTATATATAATAGGTTGTATCTGCTAATCCCAAACTCCTAATCCATCCCTACCCACCCCACCCCCTTGGCAACCACACTTCTGTTCTCTTAGAGTATTTCTTAATACCCAGGTTGTAGGAGCTCTTTGTTTTCCAGTTCTGTCAATTTCCAATTGTACTGAATTGTGCTTAGGTAATTTAAAAAAATAGTAATTTATTGGAGTTTTTTATAGCCTAATATATGGCCTTTTTTGTGATTATTTCAGGGAACCTTGAGAAGAAAACTTTTTATATATGTCCTATAATTATAATTTTATTTTAATTTATATTCCTATTTTTATATTCTTTATATTCTCATTTACTTAAGTATATGCAGTGACTTATATTATACATACTTACTTTTATCAATTTCATCTGTTACGTACTTCTTCTTCTATGTACTTCTTCATTTATTGGTGACAATATATCATAATTATTATTCTATATTCTTCTTGAATCTTCTGAAATTTATGCTATTAGAGTTCTATTATGTCTTACACATTTTTACATTAAAACTGTATTTTTGCTTCATTTAATACCGTTCGTTATAAACTGAAAATTATTTGCAACTGATATTATAATTCCTTTCTTTCCTATTTACCTTTGCCCATTCTTTTAATAGTTCTTTTTTGCTATTTACTTTTTATATATCATAGACTTTAGTTTTACTTTGTGATCCCATTTAAAGTTTTTGCTTTAATAGGTAAATTACCAATTTACATTTATTTAGGGGGCAGATATGCTTCTGGAAATGCCATATTATTGATTTAAAAATTATTCCTTAGGCTTGTGATCTTAGGATTTTCAGGAGAATTAATATACCTTTCTCAATTACATTATTCTACTTTGTTAAACATGTTCAGAAATTACAATCCAAACACGAATGATTTTAGATTATTACACTAACTCACATTGTTTATGCATAAACATATTATACTGTATTCGTGCTTCTTGACTCTGTAATCATCTCTTTTTTCTGCTTCTGCAAGAAAGTTCCATAGTCTTGTACAATTTTATTAAGCTGTGATTGGTACATTTTTGAAGAAAGTTGTGGATAATTATGAAATCAGTGATGGCAAAGACTAGCTAAGCATAACTCGGTGTCATACTCTGTGTATAGTACAATCTTCGAACAAACCAAGCAGGATTCTCTCTCTCTCTCCCCTGCCCATTTTGGACTCCTCGTGTTTTGGGCTGTTGTTGCCATTGTGTTTTATTTTCTAATTCAGTAAATCCTGCACTTGAGTGTATTCATTTTCTAAGACTGCTGTAATGGAGTACCACACATTGGGTTGCTTGAAACAACAAAAATTGATTGTCTTATAGTTCTGGAGGCTAAAAGTAAAAAATCAAGATGTAAGCAGGGCTATGCTCCCTCTGAAACACGTTGGAGAGAATTCTTTCCTCTTCCTAGTTTCTGGTGGTAGTTATCAATCCTTAAGCTTTCAGCTGTCTCACTCCAATTCCCTACCAGTCATATTGGATCCTTAAGAAAATCATATGGTAAGAGTATGTTTTGTTTTGAGGAGACTACCAAACTGTCTTCCAATGTGGCTATACTATTTTGCATTCCCACCAACAATGAATGAGTGTTCCTCTTGCTCTGCATCCTCGCCAGCATTTATTGTTGTCAGTGTTATGAATTTGGCTGTTCTAATAGATGTGTCATGATAGCTCGTTGTTTTAGTTTGCATTTCTCTGATGGCATATGATCTCATGTGCTTATTTACTGTTTGTATAACTTCTTTGCTGAGGTGTCCGTTAAGGTCTTTCACTCATTTTTGAGTCAGGTTGTTTATTTTCTTATTGTTGAGTTTTAATCATTCATTGTGTATTTTGGATACAAGTCCTTTATCAGATGTGTCTTTTGCAAATATTTTCTCCCATACTGCAGCTTTTCTACTCATTTGCTTGACAATGTCTTTCTTGAAGCTGAAATTTTAAATTTTAATTAAATCCAGTTTATCAATTATTTCTTTCATGTATCATGACTTTGGTGTTGTACGTTTGAAAGTCATTGCTATAGCCAAGGTCATCTAGTTTCTTTTTTTTATGTTTTCTTCCAGGAATTTATAGTTTTGCATTTTACATTTAGGTCTGTGATCCATTTTGAGTTAATTTTTGTGAAGGGTGTTAAGTCTTTGTGTAGATTTATTATTTCTTTTCTGCATGGGTATGTCCAGTAGATTCAGCACCATTTATTGAAAAAACAGTCATTGCTGTATTGTACTGCATCTGTTCCTTTGTCAAAGATCAGTTGATTGTATTCATGTGAGTCTTTTTCTGGGCTCTCTATTCTGTTACATTGATCAATTTTCTATTTTTTCACCAATACCACACTGTCTTGATTTGTGTAGCTTTATAGTATATCTTGAAGTGTGTAGCATCAGTCCTCCAACTTTGTCCTTGTCCTTCAATATTGTGTTGGCCATTCTGGATCTTTTGTCTCTCCATATACACTTTAGGATCAGTTTGTTTATGGTCATAAAATAACTTCTTGGAGTTTTGATTGGGATTGCATTAAAACTTGAGATAAAAGTGGGAGAAACTGACGTCTGGACAATATCGAGTCTCTCTGTCCATGAACATGGAGTATCTCCATTTATTTAGTTTTTATCAGATTTTCATCAGATTTTTATAGTTCTTCTCATATAGATGTACATATTTTGTTAGATATGTATAAGTATTTCATTTGGCGGGTGCTAATTTTAATGGTATTGTATTATTAATTTCAAATTCCACTTGTTCATTGTGGGTATATAAGAACATGATTGATTTCTACATAATAATCTTTTACTCTGCAATATTGCTATAATCACTTATAATTCCAGAAGTTTCTTTGGTTCATTCTTTGTGATTTTCTATATGTATGATCATGTCATCTGCAAACAAAGAGTTTTATTTCTTCCTTCCCAATCTATATACCTTTCATTTTCTTTTCCTGTCCTATTGCATTAGCTAGAACTTTCAATACACTGTTGAAAATGACTGGTGAAAGAGGACATCCTTGCCTTGTACCTGGTCGTAGTGGGAGAGCTTCAAGTTTTGCACCATTAAGTTTGATGTTAACTGTAGGGTTTTGTAGATAACCTTTATCAAGTTGAAGAAGTTCCCCTTTATTCCTAGTTTACTGAGAGTTTTTATCATGAATGAGTGATGGATTTTGTCAAATGCTTTTTTCTGTATCTACTGATATTGATCATGCCACTTTTTTTCTTTTTTAGCCTAATGATGTCTTGAATTGTGTTAATTGAATATTGAGTCAGCCTTACATAACTGGCATAAATCATACTTGATCATAGGTATAATTCTTTTTATACATTTTTAGATTCAATTTACTAATACTTTGTTGAGGATTTCTGCATCTATGTTCATTAGAAATACCGGTCTGTAGTTTTCTTGTAATGACTTTGTCTAGATTTGGTATTAGGATAATTCTGGCCTCACAGAATGAGTTTGGAAGCATTCCCTCTGCTTCTATCCTCTGAAAGAGATGGTAGAGCATTGATATAAATTCTTCCTTAATTGTTTGGTAGAATTCACCAGTGAACCCATCTAGGCCTGGTGCTGTTTTGGAGGTTATTAATTACTGATTCAATTTCTTTAATAGCTACAGCCCTATTCAGATTGTCTCTTTCTTCTTGTGTAAGTTTTGGCAAATTTTATCTTTCAAGGAATTGAACCATTATCTAGTTATCCAATTTGTTGGCATAGAGTTGACGTAGTAGCTTGATATAGTATTCCTTTTTTATCCTTTTAACATCTATGGACTCTATAGTGATAGTTCTCCCTGCTTCCATTTTTGACATCAGTCATATTTGTCCCTCTTTCATTTTTATTAGTTATCATATCTAGAGGTAGCACTTTTATTGATCTTTTCAAAGAACCAGCTTTTGGTTTTGTTGATTCTTTTCAACTGATTTCCTGTTTTAAATTTCACTGAGTTCTACTGTAAGTCTTATTATTTTTCTCCTGCTTACTTTGGATTTAATTTGCTCTCTTCTTCTACTTTCCTAAGGTGGAAACTTAAATTATTGATTTCAGATCTTCTTTTCTAACATACAATCAATGTTGTATATTTCCCTCTAAGTAATGCTTTTTTTTTCCCCACAAATTTTGAAAAGTTGTGTTTTTATTTTCATTTAGTTCAAAATATCTTAAAATTTCTCTTGAAATTTCTTCTTTGACCCATGTGGTATGTAGAGGTATGTCATTTAATTCCCATGTATTTTGAGGTTTTCCAGTTTTCTCTCTGTTATTGGTTTGTAGTTTAATGTCATTGTATTCTGAGAGAAGACATTGTATGATTTTTTTTATAAATTTACTGAAATATGCTTTATGGCTCAGAATGTGATCTTTCTTGGAGTATTTCCATATGAATTTGAAAAGAATGAATATTTTGCTATTGGTGGATGAAGTAGTCCAAGGAGGTGAATTATAGCCAGTTAATTGATGGTGTTGTTGAGTTCAACTTTGACCTTACTGATTTTCTGACTTATAGATTTTATTTCTGAGGGAGGGGTGATGAAGTCTCCAGTTTTGATAGTGGATTCGTCTATTCCTCCATGCAATTCTTAGTTTTTTCTTCACAAAGTTTCACACTCTATTGTTAGATTTATGCATGTTAAGGATTGTTATGTCTTCTTGAACTGTTGTCCACTTTATCATTATGAATGCCTGTCTTTATCCCTTACAAATTTCCTTGCTTTGAAGTTGGCTCTGTATAAAATGAATATAGCTATTTGTGCTTTCTTTTGATTAGTGTTACCATTTAACTCTTCATCTATATGTATTTTTGTATTTTAATTGTGTTACTTGTAGACAGTGTAGAGTTGGGTTTGGTTTTTAAATCCACTCTTGGCATACCTATCTTTTAATTGATGCTTTTAGACCATTGATGTTTAAAGTAACTATTGATATAGTTGGGATTAATATCAACTACATTCATTACTGTTTTCTGTTTGTACCCTTTTTCTTTGTTATTTTTGTCTCCACACTTTTTCTACCATTTGTGGTTTTAACTATTTCATATGATTCCATTTTTGCTCCTTGCTTATCAGCATGTCATTATGTTTATTTTTTACATTTTTTAGTGGTTGCCTTAGAGTTTGCAGTATACATTTACAGCTAATCCAAGTCCACTTTTAAGTAACACTATTCCACCTTACAGTAATGGAAATATCTTACAATAACCAAATAATCCTAATTTCTCCCTTCTGTCTCTTGTATCATTACTGTTATTCATTTTTACATACATATACACACATGTGTGCATTTCTATTAATACATTGTTGCTATTATTTTGAACAAAGTATTATCTGTTAAATCAATTAAGAATAAGAAAAGTAAACGGTTTTCATTTTACCTTCACTTAGTCCTTCTTCACTGTTCTTTCTTTCTTTATGTAGATCCAACTTTCTGACCTATTTCATTTTCCTTTTCTGTTAAGATCTTCTTTTAACATCTTTTGCATGGCAGGTCTATAGGCAACACATTTCCTAGATTTTTGTTTGTCTAACAAGGCTTTATTTCTCCTTTATTTTTGAAGGATAATTTCTCAGGGTAGAAATTCCATGTCTGTTTTTTCTCTCAGCACTTTAAATATTTTACTCCCCTCTTTTCTTCTCATTTGTAAGATTTCTGAGGAAAGTTGTATATAATTCTTATCTTTTTGCCTCTATAGGTGGGGTATTTTCTCCTCTGGCTTCTTTCAAGTTTTTTCTTTATCTCTGATTTTTCTACAGTTTGAAAATGATATGCCTAGGTGTAGTGTGTTTGACATGTATCCTTTCTGTAGTCCTGGATCTGAGTTTCCTGGATCTCTGGTATTCTGTTCTTTTGTTTCCCCCCTCCGCACCCCACCTTTTTCAGTTTTTGTTCTCTTTACTTGTGGTTTTTGAGGATTCTATTGATATATCCTCAAGTTCAGACAGTTTTTTTCAGCCATGTCAAATCTACTAAAAAGCCCATCAAAGGCATTCTTCATTTCTGTTATAGTTTTTTTTTTTTTCCTCTACCATTTCACTTTGGTTCTTTCGTAGGTTTTCCATTTCTTTGCTTATATTGCCCATGTATTCTTGCATGTTGCCTACTTTATCCATTAGACCCCTTAGCATATTGGTCATAGTAGTTTTAAAACCCAGTTTAACAGTTCCAGCATCCTTGGTGCTGATGCCTGCTTTGTCTCTTCAGATTGTGTTTTATGCCTTTCTTTATATCTTGTCGTTTTTTTCCTGATAGTCAAACATGATGCACTACATTGAAGGTACCTGGTTCTTGTTTCACAAAGGCTTTTATTTGACCTTAGTCCCCCCCAAAAGATGTTAAAAAAAATGTATTATTGCTCCACAGTTTCAAAAGTGAAAAAAAAAAAGTATGCATGTATACAAATGCTAAGGTGCCTACACAAACATGATAATGACACTCTAAAGTATTATATTACATGGAGTTGTTTTTAGTACAAAATTGCAAATTATTTTTATTTATATATACAATAAATGTTTATTAATCACTCAATATGCACCAATTAATTTATTCTAGGCACTTCTAGCATACAGAAAATAAAATAGTCAGAATTGCTATTCATAAGACATTTACATTCTAGTGATTTACTGTAATTTTTTTCAAGTTTTTATGCAAATAAAAGATATTATATTTGTAATGTTAATTTAATATGTAAATAATTTGTCTAAATTTAAACTATTTCTGAATACGTAATATATATGGAAGTAGACTAGTAGCTTCACAAGCTCAAGAACTTCATATCATCACATTCAAACCAAGTTGGTTCAAACCAACCTGGAGCACCACTGGAGGAGCAGTGCAGTGTTTGGGAACTGGCTCTGCTACTTGTCTGTTTGGCAAGTTATTTCAACTTCTTACAACCTCAGTTTTCTATATGTAAAACGTACATAATAGTAGAATCTACTTCACAATGTAATGTGAATTATTTATTCTATTTAAAACATAGAGAACAGTGCCTGGCATGTGGTAAGCACTATGTGTATGCTTGTTATAACCATTCTATGTGTGGGGACAGAACTGCACACCAGACTCTGGGCCAATGGTTATTTAGCTTGCTTTGAAAATTGTGTCGATAGAAAGGCATGGCACTTGTTAATGACATAATACTAAATGGATTAGGAGAGTTTAGAAAAGACATTAGCATATCCTGGGTATAGCTTGTGTGTATGGGTTTTATACATATATAGTCTGTGTTCTCTTTGGAGTGAAATGGGATGGGGCATATATCCTCCTTTATGACTGTTTGGTTTCTCAATTTCTCTCAACTCTCAACTTATTACCATGCCACCTACCTCATCTTGGCTTTGGCAAAGGCAGTTTCAAAGAGGGAAGCTGAACAACCACAATATTTAATGACTAACAGTTATTCCTACTCCATTTGGACATACAAATGGCACATATAATTTGTGCTTCTCTGCATTCATAAGAAAGATCAGAACTATGGATAGAAATTTTTTGTTAAGCCATTCACGAAGCAGAAAATATTGCCAAATATTTAACTTTCATAGTAGGTTTTACTGGTGGCATCACAATTCCAATTTTTTAAATCAGTGAAATTGTACATAGTAATTACAATGTAATGTAGACAAATGTATTGGTGATGATAATGGATTTTATTTTCTTATAATGCTTGACTAATTAAACATTATTAGAGACATTTTTTAGACATACTTCATGACAGAAATTTATTTTCTATAACGTTGAAATTAAATTTCTTTTAAGAAAATTGTTTCTTTAACCTCTTTATTGATATAAAACTTGCATAATACAAAATTCACTTGTTTGAAGTACATAATTTAATGGTTTTACTAGATTCCCACCGGTGTGCAATCATTGCCACATTCTAATTTTAGACCACCCTCATCACCCCCAAAAGAAACTCCATGATCATTAACAGTCACTCTTTATCTTCCCCTACATCAGTACCCCAGCCTCGGACAGCAACTAGTCTACTTTCTGTCTATATAGATTTTCCTATGATGCATTTTTCATATAAATGGAATCATACAATATGTGGTCTTTTTGGCTGCCTTTTTTAACTTAGCATTAGAAGAAACTTCTGGGATTAAAAAAACGTTTGTTCTTATAAAGGAAAAACATGTTCTTAAATATATATATATTATATGTATTGTATATAATATATATGTATGTATATATATATATTCAATCAAATGCCATTATCTGAAGAAAACAATTATTTTTTATTGTTTGTCCATATCATATTTTGATCCTTTTCCATGTGTTAAAAGTATAAAGCTATATTGGCTATAAAAACAGTTTTTTATTACACTGAACGCTTGATTATTCAGACTAATTGCGGGCAAAGGTAGCATAGCTAATATACATTTACCTTTGGAATGTACTTTGTGTGTTTTCAACAGCGTGTTTGCTTGAATAACAGTGTTCACTGGAGTAATATCAAAATTACTTAGAATTCCCCTAGAATATGCCAACTAGAAGCAGATAGAGATGGATGTGAAGTGTCATGTCAAGCAGAAGTCAGCTTGAGATTAAAGCCTCATTATCATCCACAGTGTGATTATTCCAACTATAGATAAATAATTTTGACTGCATGTTGTATAACTACTTTATTAGACGTAGAAAAACACAGACAGTAACACCAACTTGGATGGAAATTTTAATCTTGAATTAGTGATAAATAATGATTTTTATGGTGATTTTGTAATTACGAGAATGTTCTTTTTGGGATCTGTGTTATATAATGAGGTCTTTGTGGAAATACAATAAAATTAATTCTCCAGATGGAATTAATAATAGTAATGATGATGATGATAATAATAATGATATAGCTAACATTTACTGAGTACTTACATGTCCCAGGCACTGCTCTAAGGGATTTATATACATTCATTAATATATTGCTCACCACAACACTATGAGGCTCAAAGAGGAGAAAGTGTATTGCCTATGGAACCCCACAGGCATTGGTAGCTGTACCATTTTTCTTATTTTAATTCTATACTTTGGCTTTCAGTGTGTTTTTGACATAGGAAGATTGAATTATTAACAATTATTTTCACCAGTGAAAAATGCTACTTTTCCTTGCGCCCGTAGAACTCTTTATTTCTTTTTGAAAGAAATATGGATTTCATGAGGAAAAGATCAGAAGAGTGGACAGTTCTATTCCAATAAAGATACTTATTGAAACATAAAATACTTTTAAAACTCTCTTAATGTAGAAAATGTAATCTCGGTCAGATATTTGTAATCCTGATTTCTATTAATCCTAGATTTTCAGAGCTAGAAAAAAATTTTTTTCTCTTAAACTTCTAGTCAAATGCTTTCATTTTCAGCAGAGTTGGGGTTGGTTTGAAATCTTTTTTTTTTAATGGCTCAGTATTGCTCAATCAAATAAAAAATGTATGACTAAGAAATATATTTGACCTTGAATAAGAATGCCATGGAGTGCAAAGATGTGGTGGCAGCTGAGATTCCACTAACCCACAAAGTTATGGATCACCTAACACAAATTGTATGTCTGTCAGAAGATTTTCACACTTAGCAAGAAGTGCTCCCTTTCAGTCTATCCTTATTCAATTCTTGTATCACCAAAACAAAATAGAAGAATATATGTATCTTTTAATAAATATTTGATTTACTATGTATATATTAATTTAGGTAGAATACAATACATTATTTAATAATAATTCATATATTTTATGATAGCTGTGAAAATAGAACACCTGAAACTAAATTTAAGCTAACTAGTCTATACATCCACATCAAGCCTGTTTTTTTGTTTAACATGTAAGTACTGAGAGCAAATCTTTAGAATATAATATCATAATGACCTAAATTTTGAAAATTACTTGATATTGATATTATTCTCTAAAATTACTAATTAGTGAGAGACAATAGTTAGAAATAATTTTGTTGAATTCTATTGGAGCAATGGTTTAGAGCTAGCTGAAAGAATTATTTCCAAATATTTCTCTTTAACCAGAATCTGAGTTACAATTCAATAATAGACAAGGAATCATTGGTAATGAGAAAATATTTACCAATGAATACCATTTCATAATATTGCAGTGCATGTGAAATTGATAAAGTACCCATTTTATATTTATGTATTTCTTATGACATATAAGTAGCATAAAAAATTAATTAACAATTCATATATATGTATGTGTTATATGTGTGTATGTGTGACGTTTGTGTATCGGTAAAGGTTTTAAATAAGTAGCACAGAAATTATGAGTTTTAGGACATATTAGTTGCTTCACAATCAAATCCTAGATAACAGCATGGAGTCATAAGGATATGGTTAAGTAACTTGAAATTACCAGTTTTTTAAATTGATAAGGAAAAGATACATTTTAATAACATTTAGAGAAATAATAGAAACAACGAGTAAATATTTTATTAATTTGGAAAATACAAATTAAATATATAAAATATGGTTTATGAATAACATGGATAAACATTTTTATAATGTGAGTTTGTCTCTTGTCAATGAAAATATGTCTGTATCCAACAGTAACTTAAGCATGAATATGCCTACTACACTCGTGTTTAGGAATATCATATAGGGATATACTTAGGATCAATTTTCTAGTTCTCTCAGGAAAAAAAGTTATTCTCTCCCATGGAGAGAGAGGGGCACTCTTCCCTAGGTTTCCCTGTATACCATGATATTTGGGTAGAAAAGAAACAATAAGAATGTATCAGGAAGCAGCTGGGTTTGGATCCCAGACACGCACTTATAAAACAGGATAAATAACATTATGATTGACATTTTTAAAATGACAACTATGTACAAAACATTTTGCTCATTGCTTTAAATACCTTAAATCAAAAGTCAACCTCACTGAAGAGAATCCAATTTCATAACAGATGGGTTAATTCTATTCTAGCTTCATTATTTATTAATTAATAAAGAAGAAGGAATTAGCTTATATGGCCGTGAATTAAGTTTTGACTGGATCAGAGTATAGGAGGATTAAATGTATTAGAACGGTATGCGGGCCTCTCACTGCTGTGGCCTCCCCCGCTGCGGAGCACAGGCTCCTTACACGCAGGCCCAGCGGCCATGGCTCACGGGCCCAGACGCTCCGCGGCATGTGGGATCTTCCCGGACCGGGGCAGGAACCCGTGTCCCCTGCATTGTCAGGCGGACTCTCAACCACTGCGCCACCAGGGAAGCCCAGATACTTTGTTTTTAACACGTTAATAACTGGTTCATAATATGTATATAGTCTGATGTATTGAGGCAATGGAATAAAACATTTCTGTAATGTGAAACATCATACTCCAATACAGCCTTTCCTTTCAAACCAGTTTTGAGAATTTAATCATAACAGAAAGCTCCTGGCAGGCAGCATTCAATTTTTTAACTTACTGGAATAGACCAGATAACTTTGGGTAAAAACTGACTTGAAGAGGGTGTCTAATAATGTGTAATGACCACAATGTCAGTATCATTACTTGTAGGTTGCAGATGAGTAGTGATCAATTATTTCTGTCATCTCACCTTTCATTTTGTCATGTGAGGAAATTTCTATGGACTTATTTTACAAAGTAAATACTTTTCACAATCAGTATACTATTATTAGTAACAATTTGCTTGCAATCAGTTTCACAAGTGAGGACGACACAGCAGCATATCAAGAGAGCTGAACCCAGCTATTCTGATGTATGCATCTAGGTTACAAATTATTGTTAACAAAATTGGATAATATCTAGATTACACAAAGTTAATATTTATTTAACAGAGAACTGTGGAGTGTTCTGATAGCAGGGACTTGAACTTCCTGTCCTGCTCCCTGAGGCGTAGATGGCCTAGTTACAAACTGAGGAGAAGTATATTTCCATGACAATATAAAATGTTTATGTCTTTACTCATGAACCACATACAACTGCTCTGTCTTAAGCCAAACTTTACTAAACTAATGCACTACCTGATTAAATGATCAAACTACACATATATAAATAGAGTATTCTTTCAGTTACTATCACTTGACTATTTAAGTAGTGATTTGATAAAGTGAAAATAAAAAAGTTAACTGACAGCAAATCTCTCTATAAACATAAAGAATAGACATGGATTAAAATACAGATTTGTAAAGCATGAGCATAAACAAAAGATGGCGTTTTTAAAAAAGGAATGCACACTATGAATTTAAATGTTCTTTTATAGTAACATAAGATACATATGTAAGACATTTCTGCCTTTACCTATCGTTTCATGGATAGTGAGCTACAGAAGTAGAAGTACACCTGAACTTCAGTATAACTGATCCTTGTTGTTGTGTCTATAACAATATTGTATTATCTGAATGTATTTAACCCTTGATTTTATATATATATATATATATATATATATATATATACCTTTTCATGATCAATTTTAAGTTTCTTTCTTGGATATTTTGCCCTAAACATGGAGTACATTTCTGGCATGCTTATCATCATTTCCTGACTTGCCTAGGCGCAGAGACTACAAGGCAATTTAATATTGTCAAAGCAAAACACAATTACAAAAGTGCAAAATCTGCCATTCGGTATTATCTCTATACTCCTCCCTACATTAGCAGACAAAACTGAATTGATGTCTATTGCTGACTCTTCCCAGAATTGTGGTTTCAGCATAACTGAGTGATTTCATAGATATATTAGTCAGTTGGCATGAATGTTTTATAGTAAATAAATATTAATTACTTTTGTCATTATCCATTCTCTTACCCAATAAAAATCAGAAACTCATACATGAAACTCTTATGTGAAAGTGGGAACCCATGATATGATGCATATTTACCTCATGAAGAAACTGAAACTCACAAGCTAGCATCCATGACTGACTTAAGTACAGTTTGTAAGTAGCAGATCTAAGAATAGAACTCAGTTCTTTCCACACTCAGGCGAATCATTCAACAATCAATCAATATCTATAGCAAGTCTAATATGTGCCAGGCTCTGGGAAACCTATTTGCCTATTATGAGAGTCAGAGAACTAAAAAGTAAGCGAATAAATAAAGAAGATAACTACATATTGAAATATTGATCTGTTAAAGTGCAATTGACAGGAGAGGTAGTTGTAATACTGATCTAAATAAAATGACGAGTTTTCTCTAAAGAGATGACATTTGATGTGAAAGCTGAATGACAAACAGGAGTCAGCCATGAAAAGAACGTGGAGAGAAACATTCTACAGATAAGGAACAGGAAATGCAAGGGCTCAAGGTTATGAAAAAACTTTGTGATTTCTAGAAACAGAAAAGCCATTAACATAACTGGTGTATTGTGATGGGGGCATAGTAGGAGATGAAATGAAGAGGTAGGCAGGGGACAGATGTTTATAGCACTTTATGCTTTAGTAAAAAATATATTAGATTTCATTCTAAGTGAAGTGGGGATCCTCTAAAGAGCCTTAAGCATACATTATCCGATTTAACTTTCATAGAGAACATTCTGACTGCAATATGAAGAATCCACCGTAGAGAAGCAGGAATCAAAAGCATTGCTATAGTTTAGGTGTGAAACTATTATGATTTGGACTAAAGTGTTTGTAATGGAATTGAAGAGAAGTGGACACATTCAAAATATATGTTTGGATTTAGAATCAATGGAATTTGCTGATGGGTTGGATAGGGATAGAAAAAGAAATGTGGAAATCAAGGATGATACCCACATTTCTAGTCTGAGCAGTTTTATAGACAATGACGCTATTTATTAGGATAGAAAAGGCTAGGCAAGAAATAGAAGTAGGAGGAGTAATTAATAAAGGATTCTTTTCACAGTATGTGAAGTTTGAGATGCCAAATGTATAGTCAAGAGGAAATTTCACTTAGTCACCAGGAAGATCAGAGAGAGAGGGAAATCTTGGCATAAGTTATAAATTTGGTGGTATTTCTGGACATAGGCATCAGCAAGATAGCCAAAGGAGATTCTACATAGAGAAGAGAAGAAGGTTCAGAAACAATCCGTGTGTGCTTTAATTAGAGTCTGGCTGTAGAAAGAGGGCAGAAGAGAGGAAAGTAAGAAGGAGTAGCTAGAGATGTGTAGGAGGAAACCAAGAAGCATGACTTTCATGGTAACCAAAAGAGAGAAACATTTGCTAAAAGAAGAAAGGGCAATGATGTAGACCACTGCTACTGGTTAGAAAACCTCTATTATAAGTAAGGGGGACCTAGTAATTTGAGGGGAATAATATATGTTTTAAAATATTCAAACTCAATGCCTGCCATGGACCTCAATAGTGCTAGAGACTTAGGGTGCTTTCTTTTTAAAATGAAAACTTATAATAGCTGAGTTCATTATCAACATCTCTGTACATAAAGTCAAACCTGTCTTTTTTTTCTAATGCCATGGTCATCAAAAACTTTGATTTGCTCAGTTTATAGACTTCAGCATAAAACTATTATGTAACTGAGCTCTGACATACCCATTTCCTAATGCCAGATGCTCTAAATGGTTTCCTTCGTTGACTTTCCCTCATTGGCCTAGAACAGTTATTTATGCATAAACTTCTACCACAGTTTATTTCCAACCCCCATCCCTTTCTTTCTGTTCAGTCTCTGCAAGAGCCCTGATAACAGGAAGTACAAATTATTCTTGCTCATTGTCCTCATTCCTCTGCCAGCCAGTGTCTGGAACATAATAGATGCTCAAAAACAAAAAAACAAAAAAAACTTGGTGAAGGAACTTATTTCCGTTCCTACTTGGCGCTTTTACTCCCACTTTGCTGTTTTCTCTGATTATCCTGTTTCGAGATCTCCAGTGGTCTAGGCTTCAAGGGCCCCCTCTGGATTATCTCATTTCCTTAGCAGGGATAAAATAAATTATGGCTGCTATTATTTTAGGACTACACTTCAACAGTAGCACCTAGAGCCCATTTTTAAAAAGAAGGGAGGGATTTAGAAAAGAACACAGCCCATCATTACACCACTAAAATGTTAATCATTGTGCTTCTTTCTAACACATAAATTACTTTATAACTGTGCTGTCCAACATGATAGTTGCAAGCCACATGTAGCTACTGAGCATTTGAAATGTGGTTAGTACAAATTGTGATGCTCCATAAGTATAAAATACACCAGATTTGAAGATAGTATTAACAAAAGAATGTAAAATACATCATTTTTCAGTGGTATATTGATTTTATGGCTGAAATGTAATACTTTGGATATATTCGTTTTAATAAAATACTAAAATTAATTGTATCTTTGAAAAAGATTAAGTGCATATTAGAAAATGGTAAATCATATATGTGGCTCCCACTATATTTCCTTGGACAGTGCTGTTCTATAATTTTGATACACAAAGCAAGGACCTTAGACCATGGCATAGATATCACTAAGGATATTGGTAGACATGCAGAATCTCAGGCCCCTTTTCAGACCTATGAATCAAAATCTGCTTTTTAACAACATCCCCAGGTAATTTGTATGCATGCTAAAGTCTGAAAAATGCTGCTGTATTTATTGTTGCTGTGTCCAAAGAGCAAGTTATGATTGTGCCATTGAATAATGACACATCCAACCTCATTTCCTATGTAATTCAGACTGAAATCTAAAAACTGCAAATCCTACAGTGATGCACAGAAAGGTTAATATCAAGTGTGAACCCAGCTTGCAAACCATAAGTTTTGCATTTTCCACTACAAAGTTTCACGTGCCACACTTTGAAATTAGTGCAAGCAAAAGCCAGCTCACTGTGCTTCTGCATTTTGTTACCTAGAGAAATTTGCATTTAGGAAATATAGCTCAGCTGGTACTCATTCTGGTACCATTGCCAGAGTGCCTAAGAAATTTAGTTCTTTATACAATACACAGAGTGGTCAGCAGGAATGCTAGCAGGCAACATCCCATTTCTAGAGTTAATATGCTTTATAACAACAGTGTAATTTAAGAGAGCTTTGTCTAGCAGGAATCTGTTTTTGTTTGTTGGGGCTGTGATTTTTTCAGGTTATATGTTACTCCCATACCAATTCTTACCTTAAATATATTATGTTGACTTTGATAAAAATATGATTTTCTCAGCATGTTAATTACAATACTGTTGTGATAACAACTAGAACCCAATTTTTTGACTATTTGATCTTTACATTTTATTTAGTATTTTTTTATAGACTCTTGATTCAGATAGGGTTGGGGAGAGTAGTAGCTTTTTAAAAATTTTAAATGGTCTGTGGACATAGGTCATTTAAGTATTTGCACTTTGTAGAGGTTCAGAAAATCTTTACTTAATAAACAGTTTAAAATTATATAATTAATTAATTAATTGGTGTAATACTGTTTCTCTAGAAAAGCACTGAAGGTAATTTTTTATTATATAGATCATATATTTCCATTTAAAATCATGCACTACTTAGGCAACAAAAGCAGCATTTACATACTTCCTTATTTTCAAATTGAATTATATTGAAATAAATGAAAATGTTATAAACACAACTCCTAGAATATGCACCAATTATGTATTTGTTATCATGCTGGAGAACTTTGCATTCATCAAACACCCTCTTTAAGAATCAGAACTAGGGCTTCCCTGGTGGCACGGTGGTTGGGAGTCCGCCTGCCGATGCAGGGGACACGGGTTCGTGCCCCGGTCCGGGAAGATCCCACAAGCCACGGAGCGTCTGGGCCCGTGAGCCATGGCCGCTGAGCCTGCGCGTCCGGAGCCTGTGCTCTGCAACGGGAAGGGCCACAGCAGTGAGAGGCCCGCGTACCGCAGGAAAAAAAAAAAAATCAGAACTAGTTTTTAAGAGTCAAAGATTTATTTGCTTTGTTTTTCACAGTATCACCAATGTGCAGAACAACTTCAAACTCGTAGAAAAATAAAATCTTACTTTTCATTCATACTGTATCAATGATAATATAAACACTGAAAGTATCAGAATTTGTGCAATTAGAAAAGGGTCAAAATATTTCAAACATAAATTTAATCAAAGCACTATTAAGGAAGGACAAATAATATTGTATTTGAAAATGAGGTCATTTATCCCAAAATATATAGGTGGTCATCCAGTTTGTGTTCTTTGCCTCCAAACAAGCAAGACACTGTTCCCACCTTATTTTACTTACTTTTATTTTTTTTAACATGTTCTACTTCTGTGAAAAATGCCAGTGGTAGTTTGATAGGGATTGCACTGAATCTGTAGATTGCTTTGGGTAGTAGAGTCATTTTCACAATGTTGGTTCTTCCAATCCAAGAACATGGTATATCTCTCCATCTATTTGTATCATCTTTAATTTCTTTCATCAGTGTCTTATAATTTTCTGCATACAGGTCTTTTGTCTCCTTAGGTAGGTTTATTCCTAGATATTTTATTCTGTTTCTTGCAATGGTAAATGGGAATGTTTTCTTAATTTCACTTTCAGATTTTTCATCATTAGTGTATAGGAATGCCAGAGATTTCTGTGCATTAATTTTGTATCCTGCTACTTTACCAAATTCATTGATTAGCTCTAGTAGTTTTCTGGTAGCATCTTTAGGATTCTCTATGTATAGTATCATGTCATCTGCAAACAGTGACAACTTTACTTCTTCTTTTCTGATTTGGATTCCTTTTATTTCCTTCCTTCTCTGATAGCTGTGGCTAAAACTTCCGAAACTATGTTGAAGAAGTGTGGTGAGAGTGGGCAATCTTGTCTTGTTCCTGATCTTAGTGGAAATTGTTTCAGTTTTTCACCATTGAGGATGATGTTAGCTGTGGGTTTGTCATATGTGGCTTTTATTATTTTGAGGAAAGTTCCCTCTGTGCCTACTTTCTGCAGGGTTTTTATTAAAAATGGGCGTTGAATTTTGTCGAAAGCTTTCTCTGCATCTATTGAGATGATCATATGGTTTTTCTCCTTTTTTAATATGGTGTATCACGTTGATTGATTTGCATATACTAAAGAATCCTTGCATTCCTGGAATAAAACCCACTTGATCATGGTATATGATCCTTTTAATGTGCTGTTGGATTCTGTTTGCTAGTATTTTGTTGAGGATTTCTGCATCTATGTTCATCAGTGATATTGGCCTGTAGTTTTCTTTCTTTGTGACATCCTTGTCTGGTTTTGGTATCAGGGTGATGGTGGCCTCGTAGAATGAGTTTGGGAGTGTTCCTCCCTCTGCTATATTTTGGAAGAGTTTGAGAAGGATAGGTGTTAGCTCTTCTCTAAATGTTTGATAGAATTTGCCTGTGAAGCCATCTGGTCCTGGGCTTTTGTTTGTTGGAAGATTTTTAATCACAGTTTCAATTTCAGTCCTTGTGATTGGTCTGTTCATATTTTCTATTTCTTCCTGATTCAGTCTTGGCAGGTTGTTCATTTCTAACAGTTTGTCCATTTCTTCCAGGTTGTACGTTTTATTGGCATAGAGTTGCTTGTAGTAATCTCTCATGATCTTTTGTATTTCTGCAGTGTCAGTTGGTACTTCTCCTTTTTCATTTCTAATTCTATTGATTTGAGTCTTCTCCCTTTTTTTCTTGATGAGTCTGGCTAATGACTTATCAATTTTGTTTATCTTCTCAAATAACCAGCTTTTAGTTTTATTTATCTTTGCTATCATTTCCTTCATTTCTTTTTCATTTATTTCTGATCGGATCTTTCTGATTTCCTTCCTTCTGCTAACTTTGGGGTATTTTTGTTCTTATTTCTCTAATTGCTTTAGGTGCAAGTTTAGGTTGTTTATTCGAGATGTTTCCTGTTTCTTACGGTAGGATTGTATTGCTATAAACTTCCCTCTTAGAACTGCTTTTGCTGCATCCCATAGGTTTTGGGTTGTCGCGTCTCCATTGTCATTTGTTTCTAGGTATTTTTTGATTTCCTCTTTGATTTCTTTAGTGATCACTTCATTATTAAGTAGTGTATTATTTAGCCTCCATGTGTTTGTATTTTTTACAGATCTTTTCCTGTAATTGATATCTAGTCTCATAGTGTTGTGATCGGAAAAGATACTTGATACAATTTCAATTTTCGTAAATATACCAAGACTTGATTTGTGACCCAAGATATGATCTATCCTGGAGAATGTTCCATGAGCACTTGAGAAAAATGTGTATTCTGTTGTTTTTGGATGGAATGTCCTATAAATATCAATTAAGTCCATCTCGTTTAATGTATCATTTAAAGCTGGTATTTCCTTATTTATTTTCATTTTAGATGATCTGTCCATTGGTGAAAGTGGGGTGTTAAAGTCCCCTACTATGAATGTGTTAACTGTTGGTTTCCCCTATTATGGCTGTTAGTATTTGCCTTATGTATTCAGGTGCTCCTATGTTGGGTGCATAAATATTTACAATTGTTATATCTTCTTCTTGGATCGATCCTTTGATCATTATGTAGTGTCCTACTTTGTCTCTTGTAATAGTCTTTATTTTAAAGTCTATTTTGTCTGATATGAGAATTGCTACTCCAGCTTTCTTTTGGTTTCCATTTGCATGGAATATCTTTTTTCATCCCCTCACTTTCAGTCTGTTTGTGTCCCTAGGTCTGAAGTGGGTCTCTTGTAGACAGCATATATATGGGTCTTGTTTTTATATCCATTCAGCCAGTCTGTGTCTTTTGGTGGGAGTATTTAATCTATTTACATTTAAGTTTATTATCGATATGTATGTTCCTATTACCATTTTCTTAATTGTTTCGGGTTTGTTATTGTAGGTCTTTTCCTTCACTTGTGTTTCTTGCCTAGAGAAGTTCCTTTAGCATTTATTGTAAAGCTCATTTGGTGGTGCTGAACTCTCTCAGCTTTTGTTTGTTTGTAAAGTTTTTAATTTCTCCATCAAATCTGAATGAGATCCTTGCTGGGTAGAGTAATCTTGGTTGTAGGTTTTTCTCCTTCATCACTTTAAATATGTCCTGCCAGTCCCTTCTGGCTTGCAGAGTTTCTGCTGAAAGATCAGCGGTTAACCTTATGGGGATTCCCTTGTGTGTTATTTGTTGTTTTTCCCTTGCTGCTTTTAATATGTTTTCTTTGTATTTAATTTTTTACAGTTTGATTAATATGTGTCTTGGCTTGTTTCTCCTTGGATTTATCCTGTATGGGACTCTCTGTGCTTCCTGGACTTGATTAACTATATCCTTTCCCATATTATGGAAATTTTCATCTACTCTTCAAATACTTTCGCAGTCCCTTTCTTTTTTCTTCTTCTTCTGGGACCCCTATAATTCGAATGTTGTTGCGTTTAATGTTGTCCCAGAGGTCTCTGAGACTGTCCTCAGTTCTTTTATTCTTTTTTCTTTATTCTGCTCTGCAGTAGTTATTTCCACTATTTTATCTTCCAGGTCACTTATCTGTTCTTCTGCCTCAGTTATTCTGCTATTGATCCCTTCTAGAGTATTTTTAGTTTCATTTATTGTGTTGTTCATCATTGCTTGCTTCCTCTTTATTTCTTCTAGGTCCTTGTTAAATGTTTCTTGCATTTTGTCTATTCTATTTCCAAGATTTTGGATCCTCTTTACTCTCATTACTCTGAATTCTTTTTCAGGTAGACTGCCTATTTCCTCTTCATTTGTTAGGCCTCGTGGGTATTTATCTTGCTCCTTCATGTGCTATGTGTTTTTCTGTCTTCTCATTTTGCTTATCTTACTGTGTTTGGGGTCTCCTTTTTGCAGGCTGCAGGTTCGTAGTTCCCCTTGTTTTTGGTGTCTGTCCCCAGTGGCTAAGGTTGGTTCAGTGGGTTGTGTAGGCTTCCTGGTGGAGGGGACTAGTGCCTGTGTTCTGGTCAATGAGGGTGGATCTTGTCTTTCTGGTGGGGAGGTCCACGTCTGGTGGTGTGTTTTGGAGTGTCTGTTGCTTTATTATGATTTTAGGCAGCCTCTTTGCTAATGGGTGGGGTTGTGTTCCTGTCTTGCTAGTTTTTTGGCATAGGGTGTCCAGCACTGTAGCTTGTTGGTCATTGAGTGAAGCTGGGTGTTGGTGTTGAGATGGAGATCTCTGGGAGATTTTCGCCGTTTGATATTATGTGGAGCTGGGAGGTCTCTTGTGGACCAGTGTCCTGAAGTTGGCTCTCCCACCTCAGAGGCACAGCACTGACTCCTGGCTGCTGTACCAAGAGCCTTTCATCCACACGGCTCAGAATAAAAGGGAGAAAAAGTAGAAAGAAAGAAAGAAAGAGGATAAAATAAAATAATATAAAGTTATTAAAATAAAAAATAATTATTAAGAAAAAAATTAAGTTAAAAAAAAAAAAAACGGACGGATAGAACCCTAGGACAAATGGTGGAAGCAAAGCTATACAGACAAAATCTCACTCAGAAGCATAGAGATACACACTCACAAAAAGAGGAAAAGGGGAAAAAATAATAAATCTTGCTCTCAAAGTCCTCCTCAATTTGGGATGATTATTCAGGTATTCCACAGATGCAGGGTACATCAAGTTGATTGTGGAGCTTTAATCCGCTGCTTCTGAGGTTGCTGGGAGAGATTTCCCTTTCTCTTCTTTGTTCGCACAGCTCCCGGGGCTCAGCTTTGGATTTGGCCCCGCCTCTGCGTGTAGGTCGCCTGAGGGCGTCTGTTTTTCGGCTCAGACAGGACGGGGTTAAAGGAGCAGCAGATACGGGGACTCTGGCTCACTCAGGCCGAGGGTGGGGCGGGGGAGGGTGGGGCTCGGAGTGCGGGGCGGGCCTGCAGCGTCAGAGGCGGCGTGACGTTGCACCAGCCTGAGGCGCTGGCCGGGCGTGACGTTGCAGCAGCCTGAGACGCCGTGTGTTCTTCCGGGAAGTTGTTCCTGGATCCTGGGACCCTGGCAGTGGCGGGCTGCACAGGCTTCCTGGAAGGGAGGTTTGGAGAGTGACCTATGCTCGCACAGAGGCTTCTTGGTGGCGGTACCAGCAGCCTTAGCGTCTCATGCCCGTCTCTGGGGTCCGCACTGTTAGCTGCGGCTCGCGACCGTCTCTGGAGCTCCTTTAAGCAGCGCTCTTAATCCCCTGTCCTCGCGCAACAGGTACGTGGGGAGTTTCTTGCCTTTTGGGAGGTCTGAGGTCTTCTGCCAGCGTTCAGTAGGTGTTCTGTAGGAGTTGTTCCACATGTGGATGTATTTCTGGTGTATCTGTGGGGAGGAAGGTGATATCCGCGTCTTACTCTTCCGCCATCTTACTAATTGTCCTACTTACTTTTTGTAATGTCTCCAAAAGAAGTATTTTTATCTTTGTATGAAAGCTGAATTTCAGAGAAGTCAAGTAAATTACAGGCAACTGAAACAAAATATACTTCATGTCTGTCTGATTCCAAGTTTTATGATTGGTGCATTAACAGTGCCTCAGTGACATTCAAAGCTCAGTATTTCTTTAGCTTTAGCATCATTTTCTTAATCCTTCAAGTGAACAGTTATAATTCAGCAACTTTTTTCCATGGTTTTGTCTGAGCATGTATGTATGTACATGTTTTATATTACTGAGAATACCAATGGCATAATAATTATTTAGTTCATTTTTCATAAAATGTGAAAATCATAGCCCAAGTCATTGATTGATGTCAACACCTTGTGTTCTCATAACCACTGGATCCCACATATATTCAAGTTAATATCTATGTATAATTGATAATTATTTCATTGTAACACTAAGAGCCATTGTTCATTTGTGAAATTATAATGAGATGTATTCTGTTTATAAGTATAGAAAGAATCGATAATTCAAAAGTTTTAATCGAGGGCAGAAAGATTAAATCTATAGCTAACCCTCATTTCCAGGGGCCTTTTCTCTTTATGTTGTATCTTTATGGATTAAAATTTAATGCAGTTTCTCAGTGTCTGCATCAAAAATAAATAATACAAAGTGAGCTGAAGTTGGATTTATAGGAACAATTAATGTTGCTTATATTTGGTATATAAATACATATGATAATTGCCAAGAGTTCTGAAGAGCCATGGTCTTAATGATTCAGGAAATTATTGGGAATATATTCTCTAAAAACACACCTAATCAATACAATGCATAGACTAATAAAATGAGAAACTTGTTTTCATTATTCTCACTTTAACTCTTTGTTAAGCTGTGAAAACTCACATACATGCAAATGGACAGCTGTAAATTGTTTAAATTGTGCAGTTTGGAAGTAAGCTTTGCTGGCTTTGTCTAGCCCAGACAATGCTGATGTTGGGAAAGTTTAGTTTATTTCAGTTTTTACATAAAAGTATATTCACAGTGTAAAGTACTGTTGAAAAAGGTGACACAGGAATCAACACCTCTTGATGGTAAGTAGGAGTCTCATTTTTACTCTGTTGGCCTTTCCTCTGTTGGATGTCATAATGAACTGTGAAATGGTCAAAATGAGAGAGAGAAAGAAGAATGTGGCTAATTCCCAAACTAGATAGTCTCAAATTCAGATTTTCTACAGTAACATCAGCTGTGTTAACATTGGTGATGAATGTCTGATATTGCAAAATATATAATACTCTCATTTCTACAAATATACTAATATAAAGATTACATATCAATTTCTTATAAAGGTTTAGGTTGAAAAATTTGAGATGAGTTCAAATTAATCTACGAGTATGTAATTTTAGCAGTTACCTAATATTATGTGAGTGATTAGGAAATTACTCAAATTCCTTTGAGTAACTTAAGGGCTACAAACTTCGGAATCATTCTTGACACTCCCATTTTATTATTATTCACATCTGCTTTGCTCCCACATCCAGGTTCTCTTGCTTTCTTCTTGTCATTCTCATCCTCAATGCCTTATTTCAGTTTATCATCTGTCACTTGATGTTCTGCTATAGCCTTCTGCCTGCTTTCACATTTTCTTTCCTCATTCAGTTCTTCACATTGCCTCCGTGGTTATTTCTATTCCATGTATTGTAAAGTTTGCTATATCATAGTTCTTTGGCCAAAGTCTTGTGTAGAGGAATAAAGTAATAATAGATGTTAAGGAGAGCCTTGTAACAAGGCAGCAGATAATCGAAGAACAAATGCCTTCAGTTTTCAATTTGACAAAGACTCATTAAGACTCTTTAGTTAAGACTTATTAACCTTTTAGGAATACAAAATGTTATAGTATACATCCTCTTCTGAACACCTCAAAGCAGACAAGAAGCATGTATTCTCAGTTCTAGGAAATGTAGGCTATGGGTCAGCCCGGTTCATCTCTGAGAATGGAAAGCAAAGCATCTCCTCAGAGATAGGAAGGGAAATCTCCCATCTGTGAAAATTAAAGGTGGTTTCAGGTTTTATACAAGAGTCCACGGAGAGGAGTATATGAATGGAATAAAGTGATTTATTTAACACACAAAATAAAGCCGTGCTGACTTGAATAACTTGCTGTGACAAAGGAAACTCAAAGTAGTACTCCATTTAGTTCTGATTTTGTAAAGGTAACCTCACAATGCATTTACGTTGTTTGCTATGTCTTATTAATATTTTTGTATTGAGAATCATCAAATAGGTTTTTTTATATAGGGCAGGGTTACTTATGAAAATTTCTTATTTTATAATCAAATATAGTCCTGCAAGCAAGAAGGGATAATTTAATCCAAAATAAGAGGGGAAATATTTTATATGGTCTTCTTGATCTACATTCAACCTTTTTCACTCCTCTTTTTTCCTAGAAGCATGCCCCATGACCAGAAAGAGATATACTTGTCTTATTTTTATTTCCAAAATGAATAAAGGCAATGTTTCTTGAAAACTTTTATCTTCCATGTAAGTGTTTTCAATATCCAAAGTTGAACTGCAACATTCCAACATATTTGATAAATATTCCACTCATGAGTGACTCAGTTGTTGTCAACCGTGTTGTCTTATAGGGTTTGAACTTCCTATAGAAGTTATCTGTCAGTTATAGAAGTTTAGTGAAATAGTACCGTAGATTATATATGTGATGATTTCTACATCTGAGAAGGAAAGCACCCATAATGTATTTTCATTAAAGGCTCAAAATACCATCTGCTTAATCCTTACATCCATGCAGATGACTTATGCACAGTTTTCAAAGTATGAAAGAAAAGTAAAAATGTAGCACAGCCAAGGTGTGCATTGATGAAGCAGGTAAAACTGATTTTTATATTTGCCTGGGGATGTGGTTCACTTCCCTGAATCTGGTTTGCATTGATCAGTGTTGATGGACTATGGATTAAATGTCATATCTAAGCCCCAATTTTCAAATCTCTTATCCTCAGGGGAAAAGACTATGTTTATAATCCATGCCAATATCAAGATGGAATTTGACACATTCCAAAGTAAGAAACCCTAAGGAGAATACTATTTACATTAATAAGAGATAAAACTCTTTCAGATCAGAGTCTCATAGAGGTATATGTTGGGGATTAATTCAGCCAGTAATTCAAGTAGTTAAAGATATGTATTGAGGGTGTACTTTATGCCTCTCTTTCTGGGTATTGAGATACCGCAGTTAACCAGACAAAGTCCCTATACTCAAGTATTAATTAAGTACTAATTGTGTTATGGTGGCAGAAGAACAATATAATAGAGGAACAATATGAATTTCCAGTGATTCAGAAAGAAAAACAAGTACATGTGAGAGAAATGGAAGGATAACGATGTTTGTATATGAGTTAAACTGGTTTATTGTGAAAGTAAATTATCACACTAAATTTTGGTCCATTATGGAAAAAAAAATATTCACAACACTTTCATTAACTAGAAAGAGACCTTATAGAATATCTAATTAAAGTTTCTTATTTTGTAGATGAAAAACCTGAGACTCAAAGAGGTTATATGCCTTGCCCAAAGTCGCATGTTGAGTTATCAGAAGATAACTCCAGTCTATGTCATCCCCAGTCATTGCTCCCTTCTTCACATCTAGTTTTGTTTTCTGAAAGGCCACAAAAAGACCTCTCTTATCATTGACATAAACAGAAGTCTAGTGGAAAAGCCTTTCTACTCCATTTTTAGTGTGCCCTTCTAGCACAGAGACTAATTGGCCAATATGAGTTTCAATAGTGAACAAGGCTTGTCTCATTTCTACTTAATTTATCTATATAGACACTAACCAGAGAAATATTTCAATGTTAAAAAGGCATAGTTGAAATAAATATAGAAGAAAGTATTATCATTAGCATATACCACTGTAATAATTGTTGCAGATAAAATCTACTAATGGATGCTGACATTAGTGGGCAAACATTTGAGGAGAAAGAGGATATGAAGACATTAGTAGAATCTCAAAGTATCCACCCCCCAGATATATATCAGGTAGAAAAAGAAGAATAGTAGTGTCACAGTGGAGAAACCGGTCAAACAGTTGGTCAAGGTTAATACCATTAGTAATAAAACATATTGATATCATCTACCCTTGAGAACACCACATCACTTCTATGGTATTTTCTTGCCAAAACTGCATAATCTCAGTCTAATTGCGAGCAACTAAAATTGAGATAGATTCTATGAAACAGCTAACCACTACTTATCAAGTGTCAAGATCATGAAAGAAAAGGGGAGGCTGAGGAATTGTCATGGGTCCTGGAACAGAAAAAGGACATATGGTGAAAAATAGGTGAAATTCAAGTAAGGTCTGTAGTTTAGCTAGTAGCAGTGGTGTACTGGGGCAACCTTGAACCAGTGAGCGGGAGCTGATTCTGTGCAACTTCATGTCTAGTAAAGTTTTGTTGGTAGGTTGAAATAGGCCATGGTAGAAGTAGAAACACAAGGAAATTGGCAAAGGCTGTAAATCAGGGCTTCCCTTGTCCCATTCCTGGAACCCTGCTTTAGCAGCACACCACTGGTTAATGGTGGTGTGCCAGTGTTCATTTCCTGGTTTCCATAATTGTGCTAAGATTATATAAGTTAACATTGAGGGAACTGAATGAGGAGTATATATGAATTCTTTGTACCATATTTGCAGTTTTCTGTAAGTCTAAAACTGTTTTAAGATAAAAATGTTAAAGAAAGTAATAGAGCAAGCTAAGTATTGTGAATACTGTAAAAGAGTAAAATAATCTGCATGTCTAAAGCCCTTATAGATAAGATAGAAATATAAAGATAAATAGAGTCCCTGTCTTCAAGGATGCACTGTTTAATGTAGTTTAGAGTTCTTAGAAGATCTGGGGAACCTGGTGAATTGACAGAAACTTTGAGTGGTGTTGGGTTCTTTTTTTCTACTTCCTTCCTCCTCCTTTTCCTTCTTTTTTTTTTTTTTTTTTTGTCATGAATCAAGCCCTAGAACCTGAGATTTTCCAGGAGTTAATCATAAAATAGTATATGCCCTTGAACAGACTTAATTGAGTAAAGCTTCAAACTAGAGTCCACAAAGAATGAAACCTTTGCAAAGATATTTTCATGTCTATTTAGAATTGATTTATTTTAGTTAACATTAATCACTGATTGTGTGCCAGCTCTCCTGGTTCTGAAAAGAGAGTATTGTTATATTTTATAAATGAGGAATCTGAATCTCTGAAATATTGTAATTTATCCAAGTTTTTGGTAATAGAAAATGACCTAAGACTTGAGCTTTCTCGTTATTAGAAAAGGCATAACCAATGTTAATAGTCACAGCGCAAGACATGGAGGTAACTCCGCATATAGTGTCTTCATTGAGAAATTATAGTCTAGCCTTAGTTCTGTGCACTTAATGGAATTGACAGAACTGTGAGGTTCCCCTCCCTCCACAGTTGTTGTTAATAATAAATCCTATTGCTATTTTATATATGTATATATACATATTATATATTTATGTATGTGTATGTATACATATGTGTGTATGTATATACATGTTTATTAATGATTGAATTTAGACTTAGATATGAAATGTTTTTTTTTTTCCAAAAATTAAAAAAAAAATACTTCTAGAACTTGGAGAATTCCAACTCCCTTTAATTGAAACTGTGTTAAAAATCCAAATACTGTATGGTACTAAGAAAGACAGTTATAAGAGTAGGCCATGTTTAATTTCATACTTGCTAATACCACATAAAGCTTACGATTTGTTCTTCATTTTGAGATGATTAAGATAGTTCTGCAATGAGATGTTTGTTTTGGAGCGCATATTGTGTTACAGACTTAAAATTTTACATTAATTGGCAACTCAGTTCAGTTGCTGAGCAAATATTTTTATTGGTTATCCATGGTAGTATAACACATTACTCCAGATGCAGCAACTTAAAACAATGAACATTTATTCTCTCACAGGTTTTGCGGGTCAGGAATCAGGAGTGGCTTAGCTGGGTGCCTCTGGCTCAGGGTTTGACCCAAGGCTACAATCAAGGTGTCAGCTAGGGCTACAGTCATCCCAAGGCTCCATTGGGAAAAGATCTACTTCCAGGCTCACTTAGGTAGCTGTGGGCAGGTTTGGTTTCTCATGGACTGTTGAACTAAAAGCTTCAGATCTTGCTGACTGGTGGCTGAACACCAATGAGGCCCTCTCCATAGGGCAGTTCACAACATAGCAACTGGTTTCCATCAGAGCGAGCAAGTGAGACATCAAGAAAGGGCAAGCAAGACATAAGCCAGAATTTTCTTATAACCTAATCTCAGAAGTGGCATCCTATTACTTCTGCTATATTCTATTTATTAGTAGCAAATCACTAGATCTAGCCTTCCCCTGAGTAGAGGATATTATAGAAACAGAAATCAGGTATCATTGGCAGTTATTGTAGAAGATGCCTGTCACAGTATTTATTAAATTAAACTGCATAATCCAGTTTCTAAATAACACCAGAAATAAAAGTAATCATTTTATCTAACAGCTTATGTTATGCTCCCTATTCTAGATATAGTCAAAATCTCTGGAAGGTATAGAAAAGTAAAATGACCAATTGTAGCAATAATATGATAAATAGTATAGCTATAGAATGAACAAAAGGTCACAAAGAGCCCATAAGGCATTTCACTCTACTTGGGAGCTGTAAAAATGTTTATAGTGAAAAGGTATAACTAATATATGAAGAGAAAGCCTCATAATTAACATCTAGCTATTTTGCAATTAACCTGAATAATAACATTATTAAATATAAAATTTATCTCTACATCGATTTGTAAACAATTAGCTTAAAGTACATATAAAATTCCCATAGCTATTTTATATGTGTAGATATGTATGTATGTATGTATGTAAGCATATGTGTGTATGTGTATACACATAAAATATCACACAAAAGAGAATGAGAGGGATGTGAGGATAATGCAGCCTTTATGAATCATACTGTGACAACTTTACTGTGATGGCCTAACACATAAATTAGACTTTCTCAAGGCTTTCAAATTTCAAAAAAAAAAAATTTGATGGATGTTAAGCTATGGAAGTTAATGTATAGTTGGTATTTAATGTCTTTTTAATAATTATCAACATGGCTGCTCTGGTCTGAAATTTTGATCTCATGTCAGAGCTGATTTTAATAGGAGGTGACCATTTTATGATTCCCAAATAATCTACACACCAGTGTCAGCATCTGCTGCGCAAGAGTACCATAATATGAACCTGATAACTTTTGAGCCAGAGTCTTTCACACAATTCATCATAATTTATTTTGGTGACATATACTTGACTTACAGGTGCTGCATCTTTGTACTGAATAATATATTGTTTTATCAGTTGAGCTAAAACAAAATAAACATTCTATGTATTTTATTCAGTTTATATTAAAGAAATATAGAACATACAAACATGCTTCAAGATTACAGCTGCATTTATGAAAAAGTTTTACTTTATTAAAGAATAGGCATCAGGAACTAAAAGACGAAAAACCTAGATGACAGAAATTTACTGAAATCTCCTTGTGCAGAGAGAATGTAGTACTTGTTTGGCTTTGGAAAATACTTGCACAATAACCAACCAAAATAGACATTTGATAATAAACACCTGGGAGTGGAAATAGGCTAAGTTCTTACTTTAATCTTTTCAAAAGTAACCTTCTTAATGGTGTACAGCAAAGATATGTAAATCCAAAATTCAGTGTAGAAATGATCTTAAAAATGTTTTTCTGTTATATTAAACAGAAATAGTGAATCTCAAGTATGAATATATTCACATCGCAAATATTACACTCCAAATCGTGATAATTTGAAACTACAAAATAAAACTAAAATAAATGATGGCCAGTTGTAGTACAGACTCAGAGTGTATGTAAATGTCTGTGGCTTAACTGAAAGAATAATAGCTGACAGTCCTAGAAATGGGTTTGATTATGGATACTAAAAATATACAAACATTGTTTTCACTGCCTTCCATAGACATAAAAAATAAGACAGAGCAACAACTCTCAAAAAGACAAGTCTGAATACATTTCAGTTCAAATTATTCCAGCAAAAATTAAGGAATACTGTAATAAAATGACTGTTATGAAGAAAAGGGTAATAATGATGATAATGATAACCATACTGGATGTCTATTCTGTGCTAGAATTATGCTAAAATTTTATATATTTTTCATTACTGATAACAACTTTGAAATTTGAGTATTATCTTATTTTTATAGTTTAAGAACATCTGAGACTCATAAATAATAAGCAGTAAGCCCAAGTCACACAGGGTGGGGGGACCCCAGCTGTCTAAATTTAAAGGTCAGAATCTTTCAGTACTCTTAGAATCATAGTTTGTAATACTAATGACTATTTGAAGAGATAAGAAATATTTTTATAGAAATATGCAAATTATCAAGACTCCCTAGGCAAAAGAAAAAGGAGGCAAAAATTATTATATGCTATATTTGTGAATCTTAGATAAACCTATATAGTAAGCTATTAAACTGACAATAAACATGAAATCAAGAACTGGAATAAATGTGGTGTAAATTAGATATCATTAACTTATGAATCCACACCATGGAAATTAAGAGAATCATCTCCATGCAAATGATTAATGCTGTTTAACCACCCAAGGGGTAAATAGAATAAGGTTCTAATTGCTCAGGTTGGTTTTATTTATGAGCAGTAAACAAAATTAAAGGATGTTGCTAAGTATAGGGTAGGCAACAATTATAAAATAGATGAAATGCTTTTCTTAGATTTGCTACACATTTGTGGATCTGGGATTCTTAAAAGGAATTTTAGAGCTTGGCAAAGGTGGTAGAAAGTGAATAAAACTTAATTCAAAACAACCAGAATGTATCAGGAAAATGAGAGATGCACCTGCAAGTAATTTAGGTCTGAGTACAAATACCCAAAAGTTAGAAATTAAATCTAAATGACATTAAAAAATACACTCTTAGAAGCAAACAGAAAACCTTTATCTTAGAGGGTATGTAGACTATTATGTTTTTGAGGATCTTTGTTAACATATAAAAATGTACTTTTCTAATATTCTATACCAAAATCTTCTGTGAAGGGAATAGGAGGTACGTTGGCAATGGTAAGTTGTATTCTAGTCTCCTAGTCTTATACATTTATAAGAATAAGGAAGACTCATCTGGGATGCCCAGTTATGATGACTCCTTTCCTGTACAAATGTATCAGGTAGAAGAGAATAAACTCAGTTTAAAGAACTGATTACTTTTAGACCAAGTATCTTTACATTTTTATAATTTATCAAAGGATGAGCCTGTCTCCTAAGGTAAATGTGGAACTTTTCTGAACCACTTTTGTGATTGGTACAACTGTTAACTACAAAATGATTTAGGACATTTCCAGTGACACCTCTGAGAGTGGATGATAACCACTGCTTCATGACAACTTCATATTCGCTTGCCATACCTTCTCATCATTTCTAGATGCACAAATAATGTGACTGTCCAACTATGACCACTTGGGTCCCAAATGTGTTGATTCTTCATATAACAACTAAGCACTCATTTTTTTATGGTTTAGTAGTAGTATCTGGAATGTGTTTTATTTCCTTTGTGGTATTATAAAATGAAATCTATCTTTGCTACTTTTTCTCATTTTCAGTACCACATTTTGCAACTACATTTTGTGATTTCTGTATAGAAAGGAGTAATTAATGCACATTAGTGAAACTCATCTTTATTGTCAAAATTTTTATTTAAGCTTGGATTGAACATGCTTATGCATGACTGCTTCTGATTTTACCTGCAAAATGATGATTTTTGTGGTCCAGTGAGCAATAAATGCTTTCTACCTCTCTCTCGTATTTACCAGTAGGTAATAACAAAGTGTCACAGATTTGAAGATCATTAAACTTATATTTGAGATCCCTTTCAGAATGTGTCACCTTTCCTGCTGCTGTGTGCCTTTTCTCCTCTTTGTTGTACCTCATAAATTTTTATGACCTTTTTGCGTTAGAAATCTGTAATTTTTCCCAGAGCTTCACTAGGTATCTTCTAGCAGTAATAAAACTCTTGTCACGTTCCATTGCACCTACTTCTAGAGTAAGGCCCACTGGCTTCACTCTGCAGCATATTAGATAAAATAATCAATATGCTCAGGTTGAAAAATTAAGTGCAGCATTTGTGTAGCCATTGAATTACTGTGCTTTGAACTTGGAACAGATGGATTTTTAGGAGATTTGCTGAATTTCTTGAGAGTGGGTATTCTTTTCCCTCTTTTTGTATCTTTGAATCTACTTGATTTTGCATCTTAAAAAAAAAAAAATTACCCAAGACAGTTGGCTCATTTCAAAAAACAAAACGTAACTACTGAAAAACAGTTGTAGCATTTTCAAGAAATTGCCTTTACCTTTTGAGTAAATTCTGTTTTTTTTTTTTTTATTTTTTATAGTTGTGACCTTTATATGTATGCTCATCTCTACTCACCTCTGTTTCTTAGTCTATACGGACTTATAGCGTGGTTGTAAGATTTCTACTACAAAACTACATTGCCTATTGAGAATGTAATGGAATTTTAATATTATGAAGGGACGTCCATGTCCTTTTTTTCTTACCCAATACCAGTTAAAGTGGACATTGAACTCCATCTCTGTCCCCACATTTCTCCTACAGCCTCATGCTTTTCTAGAATGAGAAAAATATTTCTTAAATATCCCATTTCAGTGTGAATAATATATAGTCTCTAGAGTACCTTCTTTACATAGGCTATTTGGAAAAGACTGGTGAGGCATTTAAGAAAATGATTGCCTCATTGTTTCCCCATGGGTCTCAGTTTGTTGATTATTCTGTGAAATTTTTACAACCCCAAAGACCATAGAACATGGAATTAATTCATTTATTCAACAAATATTTGTTGAGCGTCACTGTGAACTAGGTAGGCATTGTGCTGGATCCTAGATATAAAGTACTTTATAAGATATGCAAGAACTTGCTAATCATAGTTTTGTTATGATTTAAATATGTTGTGCATTAAATGTAGGTTTTCTTGTTTCAAAAGTAAGATACACTCCTAATTTTCCCAAGGTAGCCCCAGTAAGGATCTTTAAGCTGTAAACAGTAGGAAATTTAACTGATTTTGATTGTCCAATCAACATGTAATTTTAGGGCCTGGTAGAAGGAAATCTCTGCTCTTTTCCCAAATGTCTGAGGACACAATGAGGTTGTACTTACAACTTGAGGATGGTTGAAGACACATCCTTTGCAGTTTAAGGGCCATGGAAAACAATCCAGAATTGCATTTAAAATAAGGAAATCAGAGTATATGCACAAAGAAAAGGAGAAGAAAGCAAATTGGAACCTGGCCAGTAATGCATCACAAAGGAGAGTGTAGCTGGATAAATAGATTTTTAATCTTAAATTCCACTTTGATTTATAAATTCAGTAATTTTATTATCAGATAATAATGCCTAAGAAGAATGCAAATTATGTTTCACACTTTAAATTTTCATTATTAGTAATTTTTATATTTTATTGGAAATGCCAGCTCTCATCTGATCTTCAAAAAGTGTAACATATGGGACTGGGACCCAAAATTGATTAATAACTCAAGTTGATTAAAAGCTGTGTTGTAAAGCCAAATGGCACACAACATTTCACATTGGTGCCCACAAACCATTTTGGTATATCCCCTGGATGCAGCCAAGTTCTATGGTGAGAATCCACTGAATGGTTCCTGGCACAGTGTATGCTGGAGCAAGCCGCTCTTGCAGGCTCAGGAGTGCATTTCTCCCAACTCTACTATTGGTGAGTTCGCAGTGACAGCCAGCCATGGTGGGCGTATTTACACCATAGACATTGGCAAATGCTGCAATCAATTTATTTCTCCCAGAAAGTCAGTCATTAAACATTATCCAGACACAACTGGCCCTGGAGGAATGAAAGATCCTGGAGGAATGGCCCTTTTGCATCCTCTGTAGCTTCCTCATAGGAATTGCAGCCAAGCTTAGCATCTCAGCACTCAAATCTGAGCATTGCCAATGGACCAGAGAGCTCTTATTCCTCCCAATATAAACAAATTCTATGTTTATCAATAGAGGTGAGAAAGTTGTTCACTCACTTTTCCTCATAGGGAGTGAAATCTCTTCCTTTTTCTCTCTCTCCCTTTTCTACCTTTCCCCTTTCATATGTGTACATACAAAATGTGTATGTGTATTTTTACTTATTTTTTGAAACTCAGACCACATCATTGTGAGAATAGCTGACTTCCAAGAAAAAGAGGTTTAATTTATTAAAATTTGTCTATTTAAAGTTGGAGAAGTGATTTTAACAGAAGTGAAGTAATAAGGCAGGTTCTTGTGTAAGCAAGATTTATATAATACCAAAATTCATATAATACTATAGTAATACAGTTATATGTAATACTAATAAAAGTTTAATATATTAAATTGCTTGGTTCTCTGAATGATATATGATGTTTGCTTTGGTATCATTTCATGTCACCTAGAAATTATTCTGCTATATGCTACAATATGCAAAAATATCTCTATATAATGAACAATTCTAGCATTTTCCCTCTCTTTTAGATTTCTGGCACAGTGCTACAATATGCAAAAATATATGGGTATTGAACGATTCTGGCATTTCTCCTGTCAGATTTCTTGCTTTTGGAAAACTTAATGGTCCTCTGATATCATTGCTGTTAAAATGTAATAACATTGACTTTGTTATTAAGAAACATTAATCTTACTTCAGTGTTTGCTATTAAAAGATGTATTCAGTTATTTCTTTCATATAATATATTGTGTCATAATATCACAGAAGACCATGAAGCTCAAATCTGAGTATGGGTCTGGCACCTGGGGAAACAAGTTAACCGTACACTGCAGTGTACATTCCCACTGCATTGTACATTCTCCAAGCTGTCTGGAGGCTCATCCCACAAGTTGGAGATGGGGAGTGAGAAGCCAGGAAGTCTCAAATTCTTTTAGATCACTCTCATTCCATCTAGTAAATTACCTTTCTCTGAGATATTTTCAAGGCCAGAAATGATAATGTACTTACAAGAGGTCATTATGACTTTTGTCCACTCATCAGAATAGGTCTAATGTAGTGTAGCTAACATGAAAGTCTAAATGCATTTCTGTGAGTGTCAAGCTGGTAGTAAATGCACTCTGCCTCTCCAACTGACCATTTCTGCTCCTGTCTCTCACATTCTTACCAGATGGACAGTCAGTGAACAGGTTATTCTCTCCAGAGGATTATCTTATAACAGATGTGACTATTTAAAAAAGCCATGCTGCAAAGATCTTAAAGATTTGAAAGAGGCTTATCCATCATACCTTAGCTAGTATTACTGTCTTGGTAATTATAAACTAGCCCCCCCCTTGTGTTTGATATCTTATCTCTTTGAAATATTACTTCTATGTTCTTTTAGGTGCTATGCCTTTTAATATTGGGATGTACTGTATGACACAACAGGAGTTGTGTAGCAACAGTTAGACTTAACTGTATCACAACAAAACCATTATGTATCAAGGCAGTGAAAGAGCTAGTGTGTTAGGAAGCATTATCCCCCAAGTGAGAGGAGTTAATAACAATCTACTCGTAATGTGTTAGCTGAAAGTTTGGTATACTCAAAAGAGTAAAATACAGGGGCCCAAAGATCTGGGCCCTGATCCTAAGGCCTTACCTAAGTCTATGTAACCATGTGTGAGAAAATTACTTGTGATGGAGAGGGAGGTTAGAAGGGGGCTTCCCAGTTAGGTCAGAAACCCTAGTGTAGAGATCCTTAAAATTATAAATTGTTCAGTCATAAAAAGCAAGGAGACTTATTATTTTATCCTGATACTGTTGAAAAGAAACAGCTTTATGGAAGAAGTTGTTATATGTAGCACATTTTTAAACCTCAGGTAGCTGAGGGAAGTTGGAGAGATTATTAATTGTGGCTCAGTTGTCTGAATGAAAGCAGTGGTCTGACCTCCGGAGTGAAGGCTTGAGGGTTTGGGGAAATATTTTGTCACTCTGGCTATCAGTTTCTTTTTCTATAACATTGTGGATTTGAAATAATCTTATAGGTTCCAGAATCAGAAGACCTGCATTGAAATTTCAGCTCTGTCACTTACTAGTCATGTGATATTAGCACAGTAGTTAAGACCCTTTCTGTTGACAAATAGCAGGAAATCTAACTCTCACGGGCTCAAAGGAAAAAAAAAAAAGGCAAAAGACCAAAATAATGGAATTTATTTATTGCTCACATATTATGGACTCCAGGAAAAACTTGTCAAACCATATCGCTAGACCTCCCTTCCTTTGTCGTGGTGGCTACTAGCAGCTATGACTTTACTTTGAGTTCATATACTTTGGAAGAATTAGACCAACTTGAGTCACATACTCCCCTGAGTCAATCCTTATAGTTAGGTGGATTCGCTGGGCTGACAGATCATATTCTAGTCTAATACTCTAGCCCTTACCCCCTTGAAATTAATGGAGTTGGGCAACAACTGCAGTTACTTTTTAATTTCTTGTAATGAAATCAATTATTTAAAATGATATGTTACATTAAAAGCATTTAGTAATCATGATAACAATCATGCCTTGATTTTCTCTCACTGGCAAACAATACTGCTTAATTGTATTTTGAACTGTTTTCATCCAATGTAAGGAGAAAAGAGTCTTATTCTTTACGTCAAAGTGAAGTAAAAAGTCTGAACATGTTATTTCTGTATTTCCCTTGTGTTTCAAATTAAAGCATAGTGCTTTGAAATTTAATTGAGACCCTTGGGACCAGAGGGTCTTTGCATTAAGAAAGTTAGGTTTCCACATGTGTGCAGTTTCAGTTAATTGCAGTGTTGTATGAAATATGTGTGATGATACATTCAGAGGAAATTTAATTTTCTTTGGCATGTTTCTGGCAAACATTTTCAGTATTATTGTTCAATAGCTGAAATTATTTACAGAATTTATATATATAATATATATAACAATATATATTTAACATTACAGTAATTAAGAATTAAAGTATGAAATGATTTCTTTCTTTTAAAATTTCAACTTTTTGCATATAAGTGGCAAATAAAATTGTAAGATACTTAAAGTGTACATCATGGTGATTTGATATATGTATACACTGTGAGAGTACTCTCTTCATCTAGTTAATTAGCACATCCATCATCTCAGATATTTATCTTTTTTTGGGGGGGTGAGAACATTTAAGTTCTACTTTTTTAGCAAATACAACACCACTTTATCAACTATAGTCACCATGTTAAACATTAGATCTTCACATCTTACTCATCTTATAACTGAAAGTTTGTACCCTTTTACCCTATTTTCCCCACTCCTGAGATTATTTCTTTTTCTTCTAATAACTTATGAACTCATCTTAGAAGATATTTAATGGCATTGCATTTATATGAAAAGTGAACATCTTTTTTTAACTAGGTGAAATATTCTTTTACATAAGTTTTCATTACAATCACAATCATTTTATGGTAGAGCAGTGCCTAGATTTAAAATTTCCCTCTTAGAATTTACTTTTCAGACTCTTATATCGTAATGAATTACAAAATATTATAATCAAGCTTGACATCCTTATTTTAAATGTTCTTTGTGACAGAATACTTGGCTGGTCATTATTTTATTGGTGTCTTAATTCTTGTTCAAAATTCCAGTGTCTTTTTAATGTATTTTTCCCATAGAAAATGAAAGTTCATTATATAAATTTTTAATATATAGAAAAGTAAAAAAGAGGAAAAACAACTTCCTTATTTTTAACACAACCTCTTTCAAAATTTGTGTACATTACTCTTATGCATATTTCTATGCAATAAAAACATGTATGATATTTTAATTTTACCATGTTTAGAAAATTGTCTTCATTTATTAATTAATTTGTCAAACATTTGTGAAGTTTCTACAAAGTAGGGTGACCAAAAATTCCAGTTTGCCTGGGATCTTCCTGCCTTTATCAATGGAAGTCTCAAATACTGGGAGATCTGACAGTCCCTGGCAAACTAGCATGATTAGTCACCCTACTATGAAGAGAGAGATGAATAACAATAGACTAAAATAACATTGAGTTTAGTGTGGAAATGATAGGATATATTCTGAAGTTGCTATATCTTAAACTCTTCATTTATTAGTATTTTTTGTGTTGCTGAATAATTTTTCAGTTGTACTCTTATAGCAAACTTCTGTTGTGTGGATGTAAAATAATTTTAAAAATCTGTTCCTTTAGCTTAGACTTTTGAATCGTTTCTCAGTTTTGTTGTTGTAGACAACAGTGATGTGAACATTTCTGATTACAACTCTGTTATGTTTATGATGATGTCTTAAAGATAGAGTCTAAGATATGGAATTGCTGAGATGAAGAGTATAAATTTTTTAGGTCTCTGATACATGCTGCCAAGTTGTTCTCCAAAAATATTTTAACAATTTCCATTTCCATTTAAATTTCTCATCCAAACACTAAATTTATTCATCTGGAATAATTTTCCTATAGTTTATTGGTCAAACAATATTCACCATGGTTTCCTGAAAGATAACTCTAAAGGGCAGTAAAAGGAAGCATGCTTACATTGCCATCTGCGAGTTTTAGTTAAATGTAACAGTCTTATTGAGGCCCCAAAAATCTTTACGTCCTTAGGCTCCAAAAAATGGATTTCCATTTGGGATTTTAACAGGTAGTCGTATTAGAAAAATTATCAAAGTTAGAAGGGTTAATAACACTGTTAAGATTTAGAAACCCTTTACCTTACTTTAGGAGACGATACATGAATGAGTGACAACAGTAACTCGTTTCCTTTTTGACTGGAGGCTCTGTTAGTCAAGGTCGTGAATCCATCGTCACATAAAAACTCCTTTTTTAAAAGATCTGATATCAGATTTTCAAACTAAGTTTAAAACTTGGCTGAGAATTATTTAATACTATGTGTGGAGCTGTAGGATAAGGATTCTGATAGAACTCTCATTTTCCCAGGAGAGAGAAGACTCTAGTGATCAAATCCAGATATTATCCTTTGGCTCAAAGTAGCTTAGTAACTTAGAAAAAATAATTTATTAAGATGTTCTTTAACACAGTTTTTTAGCACAGAAGAATAAACTTTTTTTTTGAGAAAAAAATTTTTTTAACATCTTTATTGGAGTATAATTCCTTTACAATGGTGTGTTAGTTTCTGCTTTGTAAGAAGAATATTTGTTTCATTTCTTGTTAAACCATAATAAATATTGCCAACTAGTTTTTAATTTTCATAAACTAAATATTCAATTAACTTTGAAAATGCAAGACCAAAATGGTTTTACTAGTAATTAAACACTTAACACAGGATGAAAACATATTTACTTTGGTTTAGTAGTTTTATGCTAGCAAGTATATGTTTAATATTACATAACTATTATAACTTTTTGCCTCTATATTCAGCATACACTTTAACACTAAATTAAAATTGACTCATCATGAGAATGTGAGGCCAGGACAAAAGTTATTTTAAAAAATAAAAATTTTATGGGTTAGACATACAAGTGTATTAATTGTCTTTATTCTTTTATAATACAAAACCACAATAAGCCTCATTTTGACATAAGCTCTCCTTTCTTATTAACAATTGATAGTATAAGCATATGATAGAGCAAGTAAAGGGGAACCAAATGATTCAACAGAGCTAAAGAAATTTAGATAGAATTCATATGTAAAATGAATTGTCATATAAGAATCAGAGTTTTACTATCTGCTAAGTAACATCTGTAAGAATAAATAGGATGTTAAAAGCCTTTGCATAGTAGTGAACATGTTAATTGTTGAAATTGCATAAATGCAACATTAAAAGTTTCCTGTATTTAATTGATACTTTAGAAACTACTTTAGAAACTACTACTTTAGAAACTACTACTTTAGAAATTTAGTAAGGATTCAAATTATTTGAAAAAGAACATCGTCTCCAAATGAATGAAAGTCATACTAAAGGAAAGAGGAAACTTTCTGAGAATCTATCATATTCTACTGTGTGTTGTCAGTAAATTTACTCAATAATTCTATGAAGTGTCACTAATCCCAATTCATTGACAAGAAAACAAAAATTCGGAGAGGTTATGCAACTTTTCCAAATTTACATGGCCAATAAATGGTAGAACCTCTCTTTAAATTTATGTCTATCTCCAAATCCATAATTTCATCCACTGGATCACACAACTGTTAATGGTAGACACTAGGATACTTATTTTTAGAATGTTTATGAATTTTTCCATTTTTCAAATAGTGCTCATTTAAAAATCTTTGCACACATGTTTTTGTGCAAGTATGTAATTAATTCTGTAGGATAGATTCTAGGAGTTAAAACTGAACAAAGTGAATATTTTAACTCGATATATTTGGTACTGCCAAATTATTTTTTCCACAGTCTTAGAAATTTTCAATACACAGTGTAGAAGAGTAACTGTTTTCCTCAACCTTGCCACCAATGGAAATTATGATTATTTTATAATAATTTTCTCTAGTGTATGTGAAAAATAGTATATAATCCAAGAAGGTAATCTCATTATTAAGCATTTTAAGGAGAATTATTTTTTTAAAATATTTATTTGGTTGCATTGGGTCTTAGCTGCAGCAAGCGGGCTCCTTAGTTGTGGCACACGGGCTCCTTAGCTGTGTCATGCAAACTCTTAGTTGTGGCATGCATGTGAGATCTAGTTCCCTGACCAGGGATCGAACCCCGAGCCCCCTGCATTGGGAGCATGGAGTCTTAACCACTGCATCACCAGGGAAGTCCTAGGAGAATTATTTGTAGTATACCAAAAAAATTTTTTTTTAATTTATTTTTACTCCGGCGGACAAAATTAAGTTTAACCATGGTGTTCCATGATGATTTAATCAAAACGCATTAGACTGAATTACTTAGAGACAAAGACATAGTGTACAATAGCCCCCTAAAAGCTAACATTAACATAGTTGTTGGAACCAATGATTTCCTTACAGCCATGATTTCTCTGTTTTTTTAGCTATCTATCATTGACATTAAATATTTGCAGAGCTAACCCTTTTTGATTTCATAAATTCCTGGAAATCGGGAAGTAGTTTTTTCCATCTTCAAAGAGTAAGCTTGGTCAAAAGAGAAAATATCCCATTAAGCAGATGGAGACAATTCAAGTTAATCTCTCCATCTCAAGCAGCTTAACTTAATCACATTTGTAAATTCCCTTTTGCCGTATAAGATAACATTCACAGGTTTCAGGGAATAGGATATCTTCTGGGGAAAATTATTCAGCCTATCATAAAGATACAAATCACCAATCATTAGTATTATTTATTGTGCATTTTTATTCATTGTTTTTATGCTCAACTGAAGTGCACACTTTACAAGATAATTCTTTCAAGAAGAGTTAAACTTGTGAATTCCTTAATTGATTCATTACTCATTTCAGCCATTTATTCAGAGATGCATAGTCATTTGAACCTTTAGATTTCTTTAATGTAGTATGGTATTATATAACTGTATAGCAGACTAACGCAAATGGTCCTACTGAGTTCTCTTTGTTACCTACTTCTATCTAAATTAAGAAATATACAAAACACGATTAAGTACATTCAATTTCCATGGCTGTGGTCACACAATTACTGGATGCATTTTATCTGGGAAAAGCTTGCATATATTTGCGCAGTCACTTCCTTTTCTAATCTCTCTTCCCTATTTTGAGCAATCTCCATCATGCTCTTTAACCCTCATGTATGGAAAAATTAATCTGGACATGGTAATAGTGGTGCTAGGGGAAATACAAAACAAACTTGAAAAAACATTTCTTTAAGAGTTAAAGATAAATAGCTGTGTCTTCTCGGAGTACTTATGCTAATGTACATCAGTAATCTCCAAGAAGGTAATTTAGTATGTGATATTTCCATAACTTTAATTAATCACAGACATTTTTTGTACTTGGAACCTCAATTAACATCTTCAGCAACTAATGAATTATGGAAATACTATACATTAAGTATCCACAGGCCTTTATTTACAATGGAGAAATCTGAAAAGCTCTAAAAACTAAAAGATAGTTCTTAACTCATTTGGAATCAAAACTAAATGAGATGATGAGGAGTCTTCTTTGTGTGTTTGTATGTCTTTTCATCACATATATTGTGGCTCTTGATACCTTTGCTACAGAAATATGAATCAGCTTGATTTTGAGGTGCTGCTGCAGACCCCCCTGGCAGTGTTATATAAAACATGGTATATGCACGATATTGCCTCCTGGCAGTGTCATTTAAAACATGGTCTAGGGCTTCCCTGGTGGCGCAGTGGTTGAGAGTCCGCCTGCCGATGCAAGGGACACGGGTTCGTGCCCCAGTCCGGGAAGATCCCACATGCCGCAGAGTGGCTGGGCCCGTGAGCCATGGCCTCTGAGCCTGCGTGTGTGGAGCCTGTGCTCCGCAGCGGGAGAGGCCACAACAGTGAGAGGCCCGCGTACCGCAAAAAACCGAACAAACAAACAAACAAAAACAAAAAACATGGTCTATGCACAATATTGCCTTTCTAAATCCCCATTCTCAATATTTAGATGTATCACATTCAGGGGTTGCTGATAAAGAGTTAACAGACCTGTATTTTTTTTTAACTGCATTATTTCACAGATGGCAAAAAAAAAGTCTTTTTTCCTTTAAGTTGGTAACCTCAGATCTCAAATGCATCCACATCCCCACCCAAGAATGCTACTATAGTTTCTTAGAGTTCTTTGGAAATAGAAGCAATCAGTAGAGGCTTGCCAAATTTTCCCGTCACTGACACTACTAACCTAGCTGCATGAGTACCATGCACATTCTGTTTAACTTCTGGGGCAGAACTTGAACTGTCTTCATGCTTACTTAAGGCCACTCTGTGATCTCATCTGCTCACTGCTTCCGCAGTCCTCCCAACAACAAGCAAGTACAGTAAGTCCCCTACATATGAACCTTCAAGTTGCAAACTTTCAAAGATGCGAACATGCATCTGGTTCCAGCAAGGAACCACCAGAATCTGTGCCATCAATGTCAGGTGTGAGTGAAATTGCAGCTTGCCCTCCGTCTCCTATTGCTGACAATCCTTCAGCTCTACCATCTCCCACCTCCTCTCCCTCCTCCAGTCAGTAACTCTTCTCGTCTGTTTACTTGATGCCAGCCCCTGTATGCCAGCTGTTGTACTGTACTACTGTACTTTTCAAGGTACTGTACTGTAAGATTAAAAGTGTTTTCTTCATTTTTTGTTTGTTTTTTTAGTGTATTATTTGTGTGAAAAGTATTATAAACCCATTAGAGTACTATACAGTACTATATAGCTGATTGTACTAGTAGGGTACCTAGGATAACTTTGTTGGACTTACGAACACGCTCTCGGAACGGAACCTGTTAGTATGTAGGGGACTTACTGTATGTGAATGTGCACACACCCATGAATCTTCAGTTTCTCCCTTTCTGTGTCCTCCTTCCCAACAGGAGGCAAACATGCTGTAGTACCTCTTCTATTACATACAACACTCTTACCTCTCTAAATACCATGCACTCCCTTCCATCCTCTCCCCTTTAGAGCAAAACTCCCAAATAAGCTGCCCAAACTCACACTCTCTACTCCTCCATTTGCTTTTCTCTTTTCAACCCTGTCCACTCCTGTCCATTGAAATTTCTCTTACTAAGTTACTAATAATCTCCATTGTTACAATTCAGTGGTCAGTTCTCTGTCTCCGTATTACATCATACTTTGACCCAGCCAATTTGTTACTCAGTTTCGAAAGTAATTTTTTACTTTGCTTCCAATTTTAGTAGCTTTATTCTTTACTTTCTGCCTACCTCAAGGCACTTTCACCAGTATCTCTTCCAGACCTCTAAATGATCTAGTGGCCCAGTATTTAGTTTGAGGACTTTGTCTCTTCTCTGCAGTAACTGCATGTGATTCCATCTATCCCGTGGCTTCCAAATTTGTAAATTTACCACAGTGTCTCTGCTGTGCTCCAGACTAGCTTATTTATTGTCTGTCTCCAAGGGAATGTCTAACAAGAATTTCCAAGACTGATGTTTCCAAAACAAGAACTGTTGATTTTCCTTTACAAACCTATTGCTTTCCTACTTTTAAAATAATTTTTAACATCAGTAAATTATGTCATTCATCAAAATGCTTAGTCCATAAACTTAAGGGTCATTCTTGAAAGATAATTTTTCTTATACCTTCAAAACATTTGTCCAATTCTGTCACTTTTCACCATGATTCCTTCCACTGTCCTAGTCAAAGTTACTGGGATATCTCACTTAGATTACCCCCAAAGCCCCTATCTCCCTACTTTCTATCTTTTTTAGCAGCAGCCAACCTGAGATTTTCAAAATGTAAATTAGTTCATGCCTCTTTTATCAAAACCTTCAAATACCTTCTCACCACATTCAAGTAAAAAGAAAATTCTTACACCCAATAGAATTGAAAACAGGTATTCAAATACTTGTACATGCATATTCATAGCAGCATGATTCACAATAACCAAAAGTGGAAACAACTCAAATCTCCATCAACTGATGAATGATAAGCAAACCATGGTATGTACATACAATATAATATTATTCAATCATTAAAAAACGAAGTGCTGATTCATGCTACAACATGGATGATCCTCAAAAACATTATGTCAAGTGAAAGAAGCCAGTCACAAAAGGCAACATGTTATATGATTATATTTATATGAAATATTCAGAATAGGTAAATCCATAGATACAGATAACAAGGCCCCTAATTAGCTCTTCAACCTCATCCCTACCACTCTCTCTTTATATCCTCTGTTCTAGCTACTCTGGTCCCGCTTATTCTGTTTCTTAGCATAATCTCACTCAGTTTCTTTGTGATTGCTTTTTTCTCTGGTTGAATATCTCTTTAGTCAAATCCTGAAATGGCTTATTCTGGTATCTTCTTAAAATATCACTTCCTTACAAAATATCACCTCCACAATAGCTCATGCAAAATTCCCATAAGGGGCTTCCCTGGTGGCACAGTGGTTGAGAATCTGCCTGCTAATGCAGGGGACACGGGTTCGAGCCCTGGTCTGGGAGGATCCCACATGCCGCGGAGCAACTAGGCCCGTGAGCCACAACTACTGAGCCTGCGCGTCTGGAGCCTGTGCTCCGCAACAAGAGAGGCCGCGACAGTGAGAGGCCCACGCACGGCGATGAAGAGTGGCCCCCGCTTGCCACAACTAGAGAAAGCCCTCGCACAGAAATGAAGACCCAACACAGCAAAAATAAATTAATTAATAAACTCCTACCCCCAACATCTTCTTAAAAAAAAAAAAAAATTCCCATAGGATAATAGTTGCTTCCTAAATTCAGATTTCCCCAAACATCTTCCAAAACCCATGTAGATTGTAAGTAGCATAACTAGCCACACACAAAAAAATCTCTAATGTAACTCGTATACAGGAAATACAACAAACTTAAAATTACCTGAATGTAAGGAAATAAATTCCTGTAGCAGGAGAGTCTGGCTTTGGAGCCCACACTGAATTAGGGAGACAGACAGAGGCTGTGAAACAAAAGAGAGGAAGTGGAGGCCTAGCAGTGGCTGACCACAGATAAAATAACCCCCAGAAAGAGAGGTACTGAAAACAAATCCAAGGAAATACTGAGAACAGGTCTAAGAACAGGTGAGGAAAAAACGGTGCTTGAAATTATGTGGGACTAAATGTAACAGTCTTGGGAAGATACTATTTCTGAGCAAGAATGGGCAGATTAGAGGGTGTGGAACGTTCCTTGGAAGCTCTGTACTTAAGAGAAAAACAAGGAATCAAAAGGTTGAAATTAAAAAAAAGAAACCTACAGAAACAGAAGAGAATCAGTATCAGAGAACCCCAATGTATTAAGAAGAGATACCCTCAATAAAGAAATTTCTTTTCACTTTAACTGTACAACACAGTGTTCATCAACATAGAAATGTGTAAACCACTAAAATTCTCTTTGGCCTCTCACCAGCTATTGCTTGTTTAGGAAAAAAAAAGTTATTTCAAAATTAACAGAAAATTATTGACAACATTTATAACAATCTACTATAAAAAGAAAAGAGATATTGAGTATCAAAAAATTTTAACTGATGAAAATTCTCCCCGCACCCTCTCACTTAACACGTACACAAAAACATCCAAGAAACAAAGGAAAACTGAAACAAACACCAACACCTTAATTAAATCTTTTAAAAAATCACTTGCAGATATGAAAAAATACATTTTGAATAAGTGACTCTCAAAAATAGAAATGGACAAAATATAAAAGGATGTGAAATCAGAGTTGAGTAGATCAGAAATGAAAGAGAAGAGATGGGAGAAAAAGACCTCAATAATAAAGATTCAACAGAAAGTTGCTTAAGGAAGAATAGATTCTCAAGGGTATTTGTTTTTTTAATAAGTGCATTGATGAAGCAAACGTGTGGAGAGCAATGAAAGAGCCCAAAAGACAAAAACAAAGTGAAGAGCTAAAAATAATTGTTGAAAAACATGATAGATAATATCTAAGAAGATACAAATTTCTTAAAATTGGAATCCTTAAAGAAGAAAACCCAAACATAGGAACAGAAAAAAAAATAAAAATAAAAAATAAGCCTTAACTCAAGAGCTTTTCAGAAATAAAACATCTTCTGTTACATATTGAAAGAGCACATTTCATTAATTCTTAAATACACCCTAGAAAAACTTTTAGCCCTTATGGATATTTTTTGAAAGTCCTCTGCGTTTCCAAGCAAAGAGATGAAGTTACTTCCAAAAAAAGAGAAATCACGTTGGCATCAAACTTCTCCACAACAATATTCAAAACAAGACAACAGTGGAACCCTGTTTTCAAAAAAATACAAAGGAAAGGCTTCCCTAGTGGCGCAGTGGTTGAGAATCTGCCTGCCGATGCAGGGGACGCGGGTTCGTGCCCCGGTCCGGGAAGATCCCACGTGCCGCGGAGCGGCTGGGTCCGTGAGCCATGGCCGCTGAGCCTGTACTCCGCAACGGGAGAGGCCACAACAGTAAGAGGCCCGCGTACCACACACAAAAAAATACAAAGGAAAGACTATGTGAGCCAAGCTGTCTTTCATGTGTCAAGGTTATTAAACAATAGTATCAAACCTGAAAGAATTTAGAGAATTCTGTACTCACTAGGAGCTGAGCTTTTTCCATCTTAGTGGTTATTAAATTCTGACAAAATGATGGACAGTAATCACTGAATATATTTAATTGTAGATCTAAGACTAAAACAGAGATGTGAAAAGGGATAGATTAATAGTGGTAAATATGGTCTAACAAATTAGGAATCTTGCAACTTCAAATAAATGGAGGATAAAGAAGAGAAAAATGGAAAAGAAGGTAATAATTTTCATAAAGGAGACAGACATGGGACAAAAGGTAACATTTAAAGCTTAATTAGTAGCCTAAACAAAGAAAAAAAATGGGCTAAGCTTCATTAATGCTTAACTCTGTCTCTCAAAGAGCTCAAAATTTTTCTAGTAAAGGTGGAACATATACATTCATGATTTCTCTTACAGCTAATTTCTGAAAAAGTTTTTTTAAAAATAACATTTAAAAAAGTATGTCTATATGCTAGGAAGGAATTTCTAAATAAAAAATAATGAAAATTCTATTTTGAATTTAGAAATCTGTTAAAAATTGAGCAAGAAATCATACACTGTATTTATAAGTCTGCTGTTTGTTGGTTAAAATGTACAGAAATATAAAGATGCCTTTGCAAATGAAGTAGCAGCCTTTGAAATATCCTTAGTTTAATTCTTATTCTGTTTGGAATAAGCCAAAATTTCTTTCTTTCCCTTCCTTCCTCCCTCTCTCCATCCCTTCTTTCCTTCCTTTCTTTGCTCCTTTTTCTTTTTCTCTTCTGAAAATGAATATGTTTTTTGAAACTATTCTTGTAGATTGTATGTGTGGGTGGGTTTTAGTTTTTATTTTTTTCTCTTTTTGTTCTTGTTTGTGTGTTTTGGTGGTGATCATGGCAGCAGTGGTACTGATATGTCATGTAAATCATCTACTTCCAAATGCATTTTGAAACATAGTCTATAGCAATTTTTGCTTTTGTGTTCCTTTGCATCAACTATAGCTAGCTGTTTTCAATATTTTTGCCTAATGAGGTCAAAAGCAATATAAACAGAATTTCTCCTTGCAAATGAATCTCATACAGCTGCATTCAACTATGAAAGAGCTCTCAGAAAAGACTACCCATTAATTTTCATTTCAAAAATATTTTGTAAAGTGGTTCCTGGGCCTTTGTTAATGGCTTGCCTAATGTCCTCCGGATCACCATATGCTGTCATCACAAAATATCAGGTCTATAGAGAAATGGCCCTCTGATTTTTTTTGGAAGTTGGGAAAATAACACCAAGTCAAATCAGATAATTCCATTTCCTTAATCAAGTACTTCTGTGATTTTATGGCATAAAAACAGAATTTTTTAAATTCCTTATACAACTTCTAGAACTGGCAGTAGATGAATAAGACAATGTCCGAGTGGACGTGAGTGAACTAAAGGAATCTACTGAATGAACTGGGTGACCTTCCACGTTTCCTACTCCAGGAGAAAACAATATGTAACTAGTAAGCAGGATGATGTCTTAGTGGACCATCGTCACCCTTGTTTAAGCTGGAGCAAATGGCTGCTCTGTACAGGGGGAAAAAATAATCAGGGTTTGGTGAAACGATAGACAGAGGGATGCTAAACACCAAGGACTTCATCTTCAGTAAGGAGAGCACAGTCATTCTTCTTATAATTAACCTTATAATGAAAGAATAAAGCCATAGCTGGGTAAAACCAAAGGGCTGTTCCAGGAGAAAAGTCTATCTTATTCTCTTTAATATGTGCTGTTTGTATAATCATCTTGCTATTTCATTCTTCTTTGTCAGGGAGAAATCAGTAGCTTGAATTAGATCTTTTATTTTTTGTAACGTAAGGAGGTAAATTCTGTTTGATTCCCTTTCCCACAACATCTGAATTTGGTTCTTTTTTATTACCATCTTGAGTCAGAGATGGTTTCTCTGCTTTTGTTTACAATTATTTCTGGAAAATATATACTCTGTTCTCACTTCTGAGATACCGTTAATTGTCACGTATTAGAATTTACTCTTGTGGTGGGATACTCAAAGCCTTTGCAGCCATTCCCTGAGTTCAGCATGGTGCCCTGTAAATCTGTGAGGTTCTCCTTCCTTGCTAAGGTCTCTCATTTCAAGGATTTTACCTTTAGTTTTAGCCAGTGCTCCTTGTTCATTCCTCTGCACGCCTTCTTTCTAGTTTAGACGATATTAGTAAGAATTATTCCACATTTTTGGGGGGTTAGGGAGTTTTAATAGTTCCCTAGTGCAGCTTTTATAATTTCTTTTCATTCCATTTTTTCTTTTTTATATAAGCGTAAGGCAATTAGAACACCACTTACTTTTGCATTTTCCTGTTTGTCTTCTCTTCCTTTGTCTGTCCTTCAAACTCGAGAAAGGCAGAAATGTGCTTTTAGTCAAAACTATGGTTTCACATACATAACTCATATACAGACATACACACATATGTTGCTTAACAACATATATTGCTAAGATCTCTCTTTATTTATATTTTGATCATCCACACAAAAGTCAGACAGAGCAATGAAAATATCTGAAAAAAAAAAACATGGTTAGTCTACTTAGGCCTAATGGAACATGGTTCAAATCTACCTACATTTGGTAAGTGCAATAACTTACTGCCACATGATGATCCATACATGTATCATCCAGGGCTTGAATTTGGAATTGTTTCTGTATCAGATTAACTAGTAAGGCAAGATGGCTGTTGTCTCTGAAGAAAAATATACTTACTATTAAAAACTGAAAAGGCTACTGTAGTAATTTAAAAAATCTTTTTGCTTTTGACATTTCTAAAAATATATAGTTGTGTTCAAATATGAGAATTGTATGAGACTGCCTTAAAATAGCTGGCTTTTTTTTTTTTTTTTTTTTTTTTTTTTTTGCGGTACGCGGACCTCTCACTGTTGTGGCCTCTCCCGTTACGGAGCACAGGCTCCAGACGCGCAGGCTCAGCGGCCATGGCTCATGGGCCCAGCCGCTCCGCGGCATGTGGGATCTTCCCGGACCGGGGTACGAACCCGTGTCCTCTGCATCGGCAGGCGGACTCTCAACCACTGCGCCACCAGGGAAGCCCTAGCTGGCTTTTTTGATGTGCTTATCCAAGATTATACTTATTATGGAGAAATAAAAACTTTTTTCTGAAGAAATGAGAAAGTTATAGCTGAGCCAGACCTTACATACGTATGTGTGCATATGTGATTTTATATATATATATATATTCATAAATCTATATCACATTATTGTTAAGCCTGAAATTGAAATAATTAGATAGAAGTTAGAAGTAAAGAAAGCACCTTTAACAGTTAATATTCTGACAACTTTGCTGAAATTCAAATGGAAAATTTTGTATATAATTGCTTATCGGGCAGGATTGATGTGAGGATTACTATTCATGTGACAGAAACATTTGTAAACCATCTTGACCTTCGCAAAGAAAGGTTGTAGCAGTGATTAGAGAATAACATCTGCTTTCCTTTTCACCCCTATCTGAAATCAGATTACGTTTCACAATGATAGAGAAAGTTTGTATAATGAAATGGATTCTAATAAGTAAGCAGATGGTGTTGAGAGATGGTGTGGGTGATCATGAAAAGAGTTTTATAGCCTTCTTTGGTTTGTTGAAATTTTTTTTTAATCTGTATTTATTATGGATAACTTTGTTTATTGGCACCATATGCTAATACTAGGTAAATACAGGATGTCTACATATTTAGTTAATATTCCATACATTGAACTTCTCAGTGAGTTAAAAGATTTTAAATAAGTCATCCTACATCATCCATATATTGCTCATATTTGAGATTTTCAGCAAGGGTGCTAAAAATGTAATGGTTTTGACTTGCCATTTGAAGAAATATATATATATATATATATATATATACATATATAGTTACATATACTTGTTATATGTGTGTGTGTCACATATTAAAGACTTTCTGTATTGGAGGTTTTTGCTTGTTTTCAGTCAATGTTTTTCAGTGTATATGTATGTATTCCCTTTACTATCACTAGAAATTCATACTTTGTGGCTGCCTATAAGTAGGAGATGTTGTATAGCCTACCTGTTCAATCTGTACCAGCACAGAAGGTTACTAGATATTTTGATTACTTCTTAATCATTCTTAATCATAAATTATTTAATTCATCCAATTTTGATATTTAAAAGTGGAGGATAAATACCGTGTAATCATTTATTTTATGCTTTTTTATTGAATTGTAATTGACATACAATATTATATTAGTTTCAGTTGTACAACATAGTGATTCAATATTTTTATACTTTGTGAAATGGTCACCATGATAAGTCTAATTACATCTGTCACCATACAGTTATTACAATACCATTGACTATATTGCCTATGCTGTACATTACATCCCCATGATATTTATTTTATAGCTAGAAGTTCTTACCTCTTAATCTCCTTCAGCTATTTCTCCCATCCCCCCACCCCCCTCAACTCAATGATAGCCACCAGTTTGTTCTCTGTATCTGAGTCTCTTTCAGTTTTGTTTTGTTTGTTCGCTCGCTTTGTTTTTTAGATTCCATATATAAGTGAAATCATACAGTATTTGTATTTCTCTCTCTGACTTAGTTCACTTAGAATAATACCCTCTAGGTCCATCCATTATTTGAAGAGTAATTATGAGCCAGCATTTTATAAAGCATATGGTGAGACTAGGGGGAAGAAGTGGAAGGGAGAGTCAAAAGATGAGTAAATATTGACAAATCTTGATACAGCTCTCCAGAAGATCAAATTCCATGGTAAAGACTGGATCCAAGATAAATAATTATAAAATAATGTATACCATAATAGAAATATACATAATGAAAAGAGCTTTTAATCACTACACTAGACTCATTTCACTGCGGAAAAAATGCTGTTTTAATGGCTATTCATAGGCAATGGCAGAGGGATGGGAAGGGGGAGACAACTTCAAGAGTGATGGGAATATAATACCAACAGAATCGTTTATATGCGGAATATTGGGTTCTTAACAAATAGGCTTCACAAGGTAAATTAATCTCTCTGCCTCCACAGTTATGTAACACCATATCACCACGAATCAAGGTGGGTTTTTCCTGCTTACTTCCTGCTGAGAATTCCTTGCTGCTAACTCCATCTATTGAAAAGAACAAATACAGTATTTACTGTTAATATGGAAATTAAAACCAAAAACCAAGTAGTTATTAGAAAATGGCACACCCTACGTGCACCCAGACATGATACTCGGCTGCTTTTTTCCTACTCTTTCAGTCCCTTAGCAGTTTTATAGAACATTTTTTTAGCTGTTAGTTAGCAAATGAGTTATAGAAGTTGTGTAGGATAGGGCTTTTTTAGGGATTATAATCTAACTAAATAAGAGGCAGAGAACACTAACAATTTTATTAAACATACTACAGTTTTCACTGTTCAGTATAAATTATTATTTTCTTGAAGAAAGACATATAATCATTGGCTATGAAATGTTGGAGAATACTAAAGGATGTTTCACCATTTTATTGAGAATAATTACTTCATATTATTTTAAAATACCAATGTGCTTTGTTAAAAAAAAACTACAAGAAAGTTTCTGTTACTCAGGGATTAATTAGTTAGCTGGTCATTTGTCTAGATAATACTTTATTTTAGGTTTGCTTTTAACTTTCACTATAGTGGTGTCATTGCTCACTATCTTTTCATCTTGAGTAGAAGTAGAAAGAAAAATGAAACTAGTTAATATTAGCTTGTTTAGCTCTGTGTTTGGTGAGAGAAAATGTTGACACTGGATTAAAGTAAAGCTGTTATTTATTTTGAGTTCTTATTTATCCATCACAAGTTTTCAGTAATGAAAAGTTAGCTGTGGTTTACCCACCAAGAGATAATTCCATTTTAAGAGCTATTTATAAAGCTTGGAGACAACCATGAATATAAAATAGTACAATTCATCAGGTCTTAACAATGGACAACCAAAATGGACTAATCAAAATCTAATTTCACCACTGACCCAAAAAGAAAGTAAGATTTCCCAGATCCTCTTTTTGTTGGATTAGGTCCCTGCCCTTCTTATTATTCTTTGTTTTCCTCTATTGTGTCTAGCACAGTGGTATAATGTCAAGGGAAAGCTAAAAATTCTAGTAAATTGTAGGAGAGCATTGACATGAAGAAGCTCAGGTAAAGGACAGACTCCAACTCTATACAAAACTTGCATCAAAGGTAAAAAATCTAGACAATGTTCCTGTAAGTTCTTATCCCCAAAGCAGAAAATGCATATTTAATTTTGTTTTGTTTCACAATATATGAGTTATCCAGCTCAAGAAGGAGTTAAGTGTATATCAAGTAATATCGGAGAATGTGGAGAAAGCCCTACAGTGTCCATCATGAAATTCTTTATATTGATCAGTGATTTCCAGACTGAGTTCCAATGTATATGTTCAGGGATATACCGGGCTCCATGAGATTTTACTTTTAAATTATTTCAGTGAGTACACACATATTCATATAGACTCAAATGTATATACATACACATACTGGAAGAACAAGAACTCAATTTTTTAGCTAAGTACCTTCATGCATTTTTTAACCTACATTTGCTTTTGTGTTGGCACCAAGTGAATAATAAGAGTTTTTGTTTATTTATCCGTTTGAGTTTCTCAGACTGGCATCCCAGAACATATTCTTGGGACCTGAAACTTTTTAACTTCAAGAAATACTGGCATAGATGACCCTTAATTAACCAATTGCTGCCATCATTTCTGTGATGGTAGTAAAAACTGGGTGAACTGCTGAACATAAAACAGCAGGAAAATGATTGGCATTTGGGTTATCATCATACTCTCCATGTTCATATCCTTCTCCTTTCATAAGATATAGTCTTAAAAATAACTTAAAATGGCAGAGCACAGCCAGCCAAGCTGGACTTGACCTGGCTTTCCTAGCCTCATGCACACTGCAGCTGCCTCTTCCCAAATGGCCAGGAATACAAGCTCAAAGCCTGAGAGAATTCTCTCAAATGGTTCCATTGCCTTTACCTCCCCTTCCTCTTATCAGCTCCAGATGGTCTCTTTTCTTGTATAAAATCCAAAACTTGGTAATTGTTTCAAGAGAGACATTAAAGGGTAGTAAACATAGTGTAGGTATATAATTAAGAGCATGAATTCTGGAGCCAGCTTGCCTGTGTTCACATTCTTTGCTCTGCCATTTAATTGTGTGACATTAGATTTACAGAACATATTATTAATAATTTAAATTGTTAAATATTAATCATATTTAATATTTACCAATAAGTTAATTTGAAACCAAAATTAAAATTTTCTTAAGGTGAAGTTTGAGTGCAATGTCATATTACAATTATGACCATGTCCTCATGATAAAAGTAATGGTATGAGGTTAACTAGGCTAAATGGATGGTCTGATCTAATATCCCCATGACATTTTTTCCTTTCAAGCCGACATGTGACTTTTAATTCTATTAGGCATAAAATGAAACCTTAAAATTCTATTTAAAATACAAGGGAATCCTCTCGTTTGCATAAAGATATTAATCAACAACATCATTTTACCTCAAGATCATTAAAAGTGCTCATGCATATGCTTTTGTACCACATGGATTCTCATTACCAGGGGAAAAAAAAACTAATAAATGATCAGGAATTTAGTTTTGTATAACTTTGCTGATAATGATAGTTAAAGATGGCACTGTCAAATGTGGGTTTAAAAATGGAATTGAGGGCTTCCCTGGTGGCGCAGTGGTTGAGAGTCCGCCTGCCGATGCAGGGGACGCGGGTTCGTGCCCCGGCCCGGGAAGATCCCACATGCTGCGGAGCGGCTGGGCCCGTGAGCTGTGGCCACTGAGTCTGCGCCTCCGGAGCCTGTGCTCCGCAACGGGAGAGGCCACAGCAGTGAGAGGCCCATGTACCGCAAAAAAAAAAAAAATGGAATTGAATGTATTACTACCAAAAGAAATCTAAAGCCATATGCAGCTAACCTTTTCTATTCAGGAAAAAACTCATAAAACATACGTTTTGTGATAACTTTTTTATTATACATTTTTATTTGAATTGTTTGTGTTTTTAAAAGAAAAAGTTTAATAGAAAATAAATCATTAATAATCCTGTATTTAAATACAGGCCCATTAACTATATTTGAGGTATTTTTGTAGTCTTTTATACTTTTAATTTTACACATAAAACATGAAATTCTGAAAAATAAGATTTACATTTTTATTAGTAAAAATTACTAGAGCATCCTTTTAAAACCTTCTTATATAATGTTAATAGTCCTATTGGAAATTTCACGGATGCTTGTCTAAAACTGTTTCACTAGACAATGGACTAAATATCTTAAAAGGGAATTCAAATTCAAAGAACATGTTAGTAATTTAAAACATCACAAATTTAACAGGATTATTTAATAATATATTTCTATTCCTATTATAAAGAAGATAGCTATGTAATAAAAAGTATTTATGAAAGAACTGAGGTTTACTTCTTTTTAAAAATAAATTTATTTATTTATTTATTTCTGGCTGTGCCACCAGGGAAGTCTGAGGTTTACTTTTGATAGCCATTTGCAAAATAGAAAAGAATTAGGAAACTTGGTTGGTTCTTTTTTCTTAAAAAAAGAAATCTTTAAAAAGTTTCTGTGTTTTCAACTTTGGATGAAGGTATTTTGTTTACATAAATTTTATAATTAAGAATTTAAATTTACAAGCAGGAAATAAATGAAATCTATTAAATGGATGATATCCTAATTATTCTCTTTGGCTATAAGGTTTTTATACAAAAGAAGAATAATCCTACTGACAATATACATAGCATTGTTTTATCCCCTTCTGTTTTCTTCTGAGAGATGAATTTTTTTTTCTGAAAGTACGAAGGCAATAAAAGATAATAGTAAGGGCTCAAAGTTAAGGAATATTGGCTCAGGCTATGCCAAGTAAATTAAATTAATGCAGTGACATAAAAAGTGAAATGTAATTTATTATCAAAAAAATTAGAGCAACCTGTTGATGATGATTTTTACCTTATTAGAATGGCTTTTGAAGGTTCATCATCCAGCAATGTTTAGTTCTTTCCCTTAAATTAAAACTAGAGTGAGAATTAATTGTAAATTAAGATACCAGTTATCAGACTTAAATGAGTACATCTGTTTATTTTGAATGAAGCACTGTCTTTTGAGATTATTATTAAAACTCTCTTTTTAAAAAAGAGATGAAAGAAAATTACCTGTTTTGCTGTTATTTTGGTAGAAGAAAAATACCTACAGTTTGCAAGATAAGTGGAAGAGCAAAACCTGAACTTTTTTTGCAGAAGATACTGTGAGTGTGTGTGTGTGTGTGTGTGTGTGTGTGTGTAAATTGACACAATATAAAAATGATTTAAATCAAAGATACTTACTTGTAATAAGAAGAGATGTATAGATATATGTGACCTAACATGAGTATAATTTCCAGATCAGCTATAATGACATTTGTGGCTTAAACACCAATAATGACTTAAAAAACAAAATTAAAAGTGATTTTTACATCAGAAGACAAGTGAGCTTTTCATGAAATGTTGCATTCAGGCTTGTAAATGAATCATTTAGCTTTTGGGAAAGTTCAGATGATTTATCTTACTTAATGAAATTAGCTCATAGTGTTTTTCAACTGGCTCTAAGGAAAACTTTCTTTAGCTAATTATTCCTTTCTTTTATTTTTTTAACCCTTCATTTCTTGGTCCAGTGTTATGAAACCATGACATCTGCTTTTACTTTGTTTACTACAGGAAGATTCTATAAACTTCCTTATCTTAGGCATTACATCCAAGATATTTGGTCATTGTTTGCTTTGATATAATAATACTTATATTTTTAAATTACTAGCAGTACAGAAATATAGAGAGCATTCCTTCACTGCAACATCATCATTCCCTCTCTGCAGAAATTTATGCATCTTCACATAAATTTTATGTGAATGCCACGGCAAATGAAAAAAGTGTATGCGTATTTGTGTGTATGTATGTGGGCATGTGTGTATATGTATAGATAGATATAGATATGTATATGTTTGCTTAAATATATGCTTGTGCATGTATATATGAATTCATATATATGCTTATATGTTTGCTTAAATATTCATATATGGACATATAGAAAGAAAGTCAGTTCTTTCTTTTTAATACACCAAACATATGATTTTAAAATTTTCTTTCATAACAACTCTAATAGATCCTTATCTTTCTATAAGTTTAGTCCCTTGTATATATGCTCCATAATTTATTTTTCCAGTCATGTATTACTGAACATTTAGGGTTTTGTTTTTTTTTTTTGGATTGTCTTGGCTCGCATTCTTGCTATTATGAACAATGTTGTATTGAATGGGTTAGACCAAAAATCTTTGCAAAATTTTCCTGTAATACATTTTTAGTCAAGAAATACCTAGTTAAAGAAATTGTGCCTTTAAAATTAGACGTATTTTGCCAAATTACCCTCTAAAATTTTTTAATCAAAATGCTTTCACAACGTTGTGTTGAAATTTACACTTTGTCAACATGACCATTTCAAAAATTTTAACTTGTCTTAATCTGCCTTTCTTTAATTGAATAGGTTGCTAAGAACAATTATTATTTCCTTTTTTATTAACTGTTGCCCCAAGTCTTCTATTCATTTTTCTTATTTTGTGCAACTCTACTTACTGATTTTAAAAGCTATTTATATGGTAATGAATTTTTTCTTTGCTTGCTATGTGTTTTGCAAATATTTCCTCCAACTGGTCATTTAAATTATTTTTCCTTTCCAGTGTATTTTTCAACTGGGAATTTAACATTTTGAAAACATATTTTTAATACTCAACATTATGTCATCACACAACTACAGTCAAACACAAAAGCTAACAGAATATGCTGATACTATATAGGCGTAAATAATGAAACAGTGCCTCTTTTTAAGAACATTTAATTAAGAGATTAAATTGTATGTCTCAGAATTGTACATATGTGTGAAAGTGTGTGTGTATTGTATCTTTGGAAAGCAACAATTAGTTAGTAGGTAGAAATAGCTGTTTTAACATCTCTGTTGGTATATTGTTGCTTACAGTTTCTTTAATGATATTTTGTATGAAGGGGTTTCTCCAAATGTTAATAACTATTCCAAGAAAAAGAGAAGTCAGTAATGAAAATATTTAGGAGAAAACTGCATAACATACTCATGTGTTAGAGGTTCACAATTGGCCATCAAAGACCTGTAGAAGGCTGACAGTGAGGAAACATGTTTCATTTCATGTTTCTCATGTCATTCACCCACATATCCTTTCCCTGTAGAACACTTCTAACAATTCTCTGAGTGGAAATTCTAGCAGTGCTAATAGTGTGGTCTTTTCTGACAAAGGTGTTAAAATCTGAAATTTTAAAAAGAGAAGTAAACAGCATACCAAATATGAACCATAATTTTTAATAGATTATCCTAAGGCTTAAAAAGCAGTGGTATATGCCTTTAAAGGGGGATTAAGACAGTGATATAATAGCCCAAATATATTAAACTGAGGTACTTTTACTCTTCCTTAAGTCAAATAAGCTAAAGTATATGAGAATATGAAGTATGGTACTTTTGCTACTTGGATGTGGAGAAGTAAAGGGTAAAATGAAATTTTAAAAAACTCAGATACATTTACCTTATTCTAAACAAAGGAATAATAATCTACTGTTGTGTTTCTATAGCACTCAGAAAGCTTTAACTGTTATACTTCACTGAAACAGAATAAAATGCTGAAAAGCATTAATCTGGTTTTTTTTCCTCTGAGTTTCTTCCACCAGCTCATTTCCTAGTAGGAAAAAGAAAAAGGAAAAACTTTCTATCAGAAACAATTTACAAACCATTTCAATTAAGTCTCTTACTTTAAATAATCCTATTGGCACAAAACAGAATAAAAAGCCTGGCTCAGAATTATATTCTTTGCCTCATTAATTCAAAACCTGCCATTTCTTTTTATAAATGCCATAATTTCAACACCTACTAGATCATTTTAGTTCCCTAAGTCATCTTTAATGAGACTCCAAAACATGTTAAGCAAACATGGTCTAATCAAAAGAGACCTGAATCTTTCTAGGAGACAAATATATACCAATTTGTGTTTATGGGTATGCAGTAGATTTACAGAGATTTTAAGGTCAAGGAATGCTCTTGATTCTTAGCTGTCTTAAAATATAGCCCTAAAGACATTAGTTATATACTTATATCATACGCTTTATTATAAAACTTAAAAAATATACATGAGGTTACTTAGCTATAAATTTCTTTCTAGGGATTTAAAATTCCCTTCTGAAGTTAAGAAAATTTGTCTATATAATTTATTACAAATTTAAAGTTTATAGTTTAGCATAAAACATGAAGATTTTCAGAAGACAGGTTTTAACCATTGCAAAATTCACAATACAATAGTATTTCACACTATTTTATGTTTTTTAAAGTTCCTTAATTCTATAGTTTGATTGGAGTAGTGACTTCATTGGCAGAGGCAATTGTCAAATTAATAAACTAAACACATAAGAGTTCTGTATATTGTTGTATATAAATTAAGCCTCAATTTAAGCCTCAGTATTAAGCCTCAATTAAGCCTCAATATTTCTTACTCAGTATAGAATGAAAAGTAAGGAAAATAAATAAAATTCATTCAAAAAATCCATTCTGAAATCTTACTGCCTTTCACGAATAGAAGCAGTGTATTAGCAAGAAAATACATGTATTTTTGACTGACAAACTGTAAAAAGAAAGTAGCTTTTCTTCCATTTTTCCATAATTACTATCTTCCCTTTCATCAGTTACAATCAATTAGGATTTCACAGGGATTTATGATCCTAGTTATAATCTGTTTCTGCTTTATTCAAATGCTTTCTGAGATTTGCTTTGTAGCTTACTGTTATGTTTTTACACATAAACTCATTATGAAATGATATATAGGGCACATTTGGCCTCATAGTCTACTTTAAGCATAGGACAACATATAGATCATCAGGAAATAGCTATTCTATTTGAAGATAAACATGTCTCATATATATAGAATCAAGGACATATACTTTGCACACGAAATATCCCTGTATCCCTGGCTTGGCTTTATTTCTTAACACCATGAATATTTGCCATTTCATAATGTATGTCCAACGTGGCTAAGTATATTTTAAAGTTTGAAAATTTGTTACATTGTATTCTAGTCCACAAGCACTTTGAGATTTACTTTGATAGTACAGAAGTAGAATGGTGTAGAAAAGGGTATTCAGAATAGAGTTACAGTGGTTTTGTGTATATGTTTGAGTGTGTGTGTGTGTGTGTGTGTGTGTATCTGTTTTCCAGAATTCTAATCCTTTGAAACTTATCCTCCAGCCATTGCTTGTCCTTGCCTGCTCGGCATCTTGAGCTTTTGATACTGGTTGAAGCTTATTTATGAATACCTGAGGGCTTCCCTGGTGGTGCAGTGGTTGAGAGTTCGCCTGCCAACGCAGGGGACACGGGTTCGTGCCCCAGTCCGGGAATATCCCACATACCGCAAAGCGGGTGGGCCCGTGAGCCATGGCTGCTGAGCCTGCGCGTCCGGAGCCTGTGCTCCGCAATGGGAGAGGCCACAACAGTGAGAGGCCCGCGTACCGCAAAAAAAAAAAAAAAAGTATGCATACCTGAATTTAAGAATGGGTTTTCTAAAAGTTTTTATAGGAAATAACATTCAAAATTTTATATCTGGTACTAGTTGCTAAGACCAAATGAAATTTATAGTTTTTTTCATTCATTTATAATTTTACACTTGAACGTGCACATTTTAACTTGCCTACTATTTGGAAATACAAAGAAAAGACAATGACCTGAAAGCATCCCATTTTTACTAGGTAACACTGAGAATAGGCAGGCCATGAAAATGGAAAGGATATTTGTACAGACGTGAAGTGCAGATGTTACTCAGAATTGAAAGGAAGGAATGGGGAGAGTAAGAAAATTGCCTCTTGAATGCACACTGGCAAATCAACTGAGGAATGCAACCAACGATTTTTTTCGTTCTACATATAAACTCATTTCTTTTCAGTTCTTCTGAAATTTTATATATATGGCAGCAGTGCTTTTGTTGTAGGGGTGATTTGTTTCCATTAGGCTACTATTTATTTGGGATCACATTATTAGCTATTTATCAATGGTTAGAACAGTCATAAAAATTCTTAGGGTCAGTGTGCCCAATGTCTTAGTTTGATTCACTAATGCATAGCAGTTAGACACTCTGTTTTTCACATTTTAGTACTAACTCCAACATTCACAAAGGAAGCATTGAAGAGAAAATTGAGGTGGGATGGTACAATTTCATAGCATGCTTAGAAAATAAAAATCAAAATAAGTACTAAGTATCATTGGTCAAAGGATGAGTACGCCAATGGTTGTATATGTACTGAACAACTCTCTTTTTCCTGGACTCTACAGAGGATATCCACTGGCATGTTTTATTACTCTTTCCTACTAGTGTTGTATTTTCACAATGATAATGCTCAGCAATTCAAAGCAAGTCCATACATTATTGTCTTATTTCTGGAGATGAGGGGAAGATTAGATAAATACTAAAACATGCAGTGTTTTTACAATGAAATTCAGAATTTAATAAACATTTTTCTGTCTTCAAGTTCTTTTTATTGAGGTTATATAACAAAATACTTAAACATACATGATAACTTGTATTATTTTGTTAAAAGAAAGAACTAAAGAACACATTTTGAAACTTAGGGCACAATTTTTATTTTTCCATGGCAGATTGTTAATGCAAAAATTTCAGGAGCACAACACATACCTATTCATAAGAATGGAAAATTCTGGGCTTCCCTGGTGGTGCAGTGGATCGGAGTCTGCCTGCCAATGCAGGGGACACAGTTTCAATCCCTGGTCAGGGAAGATCCCACATGCCGCAGAGCAACTAGGCCCGTGCTCTACAGCTACTGAGCCTGCCCTCTAGAGCCCACGAGCCACAGCTACTAACCCTGCTCTCTAGAGCCCACAAGCCACTACTACTGAGCCCGTGTGCCACAACTGCTGAGGGCTGCATGCCTGGAGCCCATGCTCCACAGCAGGAGAGGCCACTGCAGTGAGCAGCCCGCGCACCGCAATGAAGAATGCCCCCCACTCGCTGCAACGAGAGAAAGCCCGCGTGCAGCAATGAAGACCCACCGCAGCCAAAAATAAATAAATTTTAAAAAAAAAGAATGGAAAATTCTAATTCAGATCTAAGTCATCTAAGTTACTATTTGATTGGTAACATTAAAATAATAATATTGATAAATGTTTTTAAGTTTGGTTATCTCCGTTCCTCATTTTTTTTTTTTTTTTTTTTTTTTTGTGGTACGCGGGCCTCTCACTGTTGTGGTCTCTCCCGTTGCGGAGCATAGGCTCCGGACACGCAGGCTCAGCGGCCATGGCTCACGGGCCCAGCCGCTCCGCGGTATGTGGGATCTTCCCGGACCAGGGCACGAACCCGTGTCCCCTGCATCGGCAGGCGGACTCTCAACCACTGCGCCACCAGGGAAGCCCCTCCGTTCCTCATTTTGCAGCTAGGAAATTAGAGGGACACAAAGCCTATGTAGTACCGAATTCACACTTAGAAAGATTTCTGTTGCATACTTTCTTTAGAAAGAAGAGAATCAGGCTCTTCCTTAATTTATTTATCCAACAAATATTCATTTAGTACCTATAATTTACCAAGTACTATTCTGAGCATGAGAACAATGAATAAATTTGACAAAGCCCATAGACTCATGATGCTTATAATGTGTTAAGGAAGATAGAGTACACCAACAGACACATAAATATATCAGAGATCATACCAGGTAGTGACAGGCAGTGCTGGTTTTGCTAGAGTCTTTAAAAGAGAAGGCCTTTGGAGCAGAATCTTGAAAGAACTAAAAGTGAATTCCTCCAGAAGGGTTGAGGATGACACAGGAGGCAACGGAGTGCTTAGCGTGCCCATGAAACAGCAACTCTTGCACTGCTGGAAGAGAGTGAGTGCCAGGGCAGTAAGACATGAGATTGGAGAGGGTTACCAAAGATGATAGATCACTCCTCCTTTTTCAGGAGGAGTGACATGGTGAATCATATTTTGTAAGGCAGAAAGAACATGGAACCTTGGAGTACTGCGATAGCAGTGGATATGCAAAGAAAATCTGATTTGGGAATTAGTTTGAAAGCAAAACCAGCTGCATTTGCTGATGGATTGAATGTGACTATGAGATAAAGATAATTTTCTCTGATGATTTCTAAGGTTTAGGACTTGAGCAACCCTTGGGGTAAATGGAAGTATAAGGTTTGTCAGAGGGAGGAATAGGAAATCAAGTCCTATTTTTTCTTTTTTGGTTGGTTATATTTTGATTTTTTTTTTAAAGAACCATAGTTGTAATAGACTAAGAAGGCAATTGAATTTGGAAGTCAGGGAGACATTTTTACAAGAAAAATTATGCCAGACTGAGTTAAACAGGCAAGGAAGATTTTATTGAAGCCTTTTACAATTGGGGTCAAGACTATTGCAACAGGAAAGAGACACTGAACTCAACTCCGTTGAAACAAAAGGATGAAGAATTTTTAAACATTGGGTGAATAGTGGAAAAGTAATGGAGGACATTAGCTGGGAAGTTGGTCAGTGTGATTAGGTCACCTGTGTTTGCTAATTGGTGCTCATGGAAGTTAGTCTCCAACTGGGAGAAGATTAACATCTCAATGGTGCAGAGAAGAATTTACAAGTGTTCTAAAGTAAATGCTCTAAGAAAAGGGAGATCAAGGGCTTATGGTCGGGAAGAAACCTATCTAATGTTTAGTCTAGCTGAAGGGAACATTAGGGTGCCATTTTGGTCACATCCCAATCTTATGATTATACCATATTGTGACAATGTTTGGTTTTGGTGACCCATTCAATTAAAACAAAACAAACAAACAAAAAAAACCCCTGCAAACTCCAAAGAAAGAGAAACTTTTATCAGAGGAATTTTGAATTATAGGCATCTTTCAAACCTTTTCTTAACTTCATATCTCTCTCCAGCTACCATTCTACTTCTCTTTCCTTTTTACATCTATTCCAGTTCTTTTTATTTTCCCTTCTACCATCTTACAAACCCACTTCAATAACACTTCCACACACTGTACCATCAAAGCTAATCATTCCAAGTCATCAGTGTTTTTATATTATTAAATCTAGTGATCAATTTGCAGTCCTCATCTTAATTACCTGAAATATTTGAACTGATTTATATCTTCCTCCTTCATATCTCGCCTCTTTTTTTTTTTTAATTGACATCTGTGGGCCACTCTCTCCCAGTTTTCCTATACCTGATTCCCCATTCTCATCACCTTTGCTTGTTTCCCCTCAACTCCTTAACCTCTGAACACTGGAGTGTTTTCTACCTAGACTCATCTCTAAGTCGAATTTGCTTTCAGAGCTTTCAGTACTATCATATACTGATGAGTCTTATGTTTATGATGCCAGTCTCAGCCACGACCCCCAAATTCCATACTCATATGTCTAATTGCCTATTCTAAATCTCCACATGCCTACTCTAAATCTAAACTGTTGAAGTCCTAAACTGAACATCTGATCATTTAGAATAGGGAGGGACTAGTATTTAGTGGTTGCTTGAATGTACTTGTAGAATGACTGAAGAGAATGCATAGAAGTTGTGCTTTATGTTGGATGAATAATCTTATTCTCATTATATTACATTTAATATTTTCTGTCATCATCTTTGTTTCTTCTTTCTATATGAAATTATATCCTAATCCTAGCTCAAACATTCTTCCCTTCCATTTTGAGTGATACGTTATATTCTCTTGGACTCCTGAAATGTTTCAGCCTGAACTACCAACTAAAGAGTATATGCTAGGCAACTGTCAAGTGACTAGTATTGTTGATATACACAAAGTCCTTATTAGTAAGTCATTTATAAATAATAGGGGAAAACACCTAAATCCATTTAAAATTTCACAGTTCCGTCATATAATTTGTGAATAAAACACCCATTCATATAATCATTTCAGCTATTAAATAACACCTTGCAGTCCATGTGAGAGTTGTATGATATGAACCCTTGTCTCCCAGCTATCCGTTTCTCTCCTCCTTTACTCTCTGCCATGGCTGGTTTCAGGTGTGTGTGACACCTGTGCAGTCTCACTGAATCCCACATTTAGGAGGTCCCGTGTTTGATTTAGTGCTCTACTGCTACTGCTTGAAATTCTTAATAGTCTTTGCTCTAGAGGCCCTCATTTTTATTTTAAAGTAGCCCTTAAAATTATGCAGTCGGTCCTGCTCTCAGCTCCCACTTAGAGAATCTCCAGCAACAGTAACACATGTAAATGATGCAGTTAAAAAAGAGTGACTATCAGTTTCTGAAGCCCAGAAAAATTATGAAGCCATTATTTAAGGAAGAATTTCATGCACGTAAATATAATTAGAGCAGGGAGAATAATGAGCTAATACAGTGATCTTATTTTGTGAAGAGATTTACTGAGATGAGTGGAATTTCTCAAAATTTTAGATTAACATTGTGTTATTAATCTTCATAAATATCACATCCTGAGTTCCCGTCAGGTGGAGAAGGAAGCATTTACAGATGATTAAAATGAGGCATAGAGCAAATAAATTATGAACTTTACAAGGAAGCACCAACTCATAATTTTAAACTAAGAGAGGGCAAATAGAAATAAAGAGAAACTTTGTTGTTCTTTAAACTTCAAGATATAATTCAACATTTACTACCTTCAGTTTTTTTCTCGAATTAGAGCCTACACTTCTCTCTATGAGTTATATACTTTATAAATACGTTTTTACTAATACGTTAATATAGTAGACTCATTAATACATGTTGATTTTGAATTGAGGGTATACTGAACATTTCAAATGTGGCTTTTTAGTTAACATGAATATTTTTTTCTCTTCTGTTGGTACTATACGGTAATCATATATTTTAATACTACATGTAATTACTATACTGTGATTGTGGTAATATTAAGCAGTGTTTGTTTTTAAAATAAGTCATCTTTTAAAAGATTCAATGTTTATATTTCAAGATGAGAAACTAGGATTAATGAAAGCTGTTTTATTAGAAAAACAAGAAAAATAGTAAAATAGGAATACAGACCATGAATAATTATTTTACAAAAGAGACCATTGTTTGTCAATGTTTTCAAGTGTTTAATTGAAGTTATCAGATTACTTTCATGACAAAAAGTGAGTTAGATTGGAAACGTTATTTTATAAAAATTACCTTACTCCTTCTGCCCACTCTTAAAAAACATTAATAAAGTAGCTTACAAGGAGGGTATGATAAAGGAGAAACATGTCTTATTCATGTACAAGGCTGCTCTTCCTTAGAGATGCAAATAAAACTGCATGTGAACTAACATCTGCTCTTAGAGCACTGCATGTTCCAGTCTGCTAAGGGAACACAGCTGCAGAAATGTGTAGAGCATTGTCATCTTTAAATCAAACACAAAATAGGAAGGCATTTAGTACTACCTATGTAATACCATTGCTATTGACAAAGAAGAGTTTCTGTTCTCTCTCCATTTTCTGGCACCCATTTTAAGCTATGGCTCAATGTTCTTCAAATGAAAGGTTATAAAATACATAACTATTTTGTGGCATTTAATCATGAATTTTTTGTAATTCAGACTTATTTTCTTCCTTATTTTTCTTCTTCCCTTCCTCCTTCCCTCCCTTTGTTCCTAATAGTGTTTCTTTAGCATTTATCGAGTTTTAGGCCCTGTTCTGGATCTTAGGGACAATGTGGTGAATGGTTGAAGACACTGCTCTCATGGAGCTGACAGTCTAGTGGCCAAGCGCTTTATAATTCAGGGTCATCATACATGTACAAACTGACATTTTAATGATAGACATATGAAAATTCATAAGATGAAAAAACTGCAGCACGAATGAGAGAGAGGACAGGGAGAAAGACAGGATAAGAGAGAGTTAGGAGAGGAGAAGGGTGGAGAGAGGGAGAGAACTAATTTATTTTACACCTCTTAGACATTTGGGGGAGATGGAAAGGCAGTTGTGGAATTCCCCATTATGAACACTCGTTGTCATGGAATTTTAATGACTTAAAAAATCCTGCTACCAAATGATTTATGTGATTCACTCTCCTATGGGTATAATTTAGGATCTACAATCCTGAGAACTTCAGCACTCAACGTGTCTTCCCTTGGGAGCTGTAGTCAGCAGCTGACACCATAGATATCCTGGTTCTAAGTAGACTAAGGTTATACTCACTTTAGGGAGAAAAATACTGACCTCTTCTAACTATATAAATCTTTGTGTACCATTTATAGAGTTGTTATATAAAATTTGCAAGCAGATTCTGTGGCTTTCAATCTAGGCATAATTCAAGAGTAGTAAGTTTTATAAAGAGGTTAACCTAAAGCAATATGAGGAATTCCAAGAGTTCCAGTAGTCTATAATTCAATAAGGACGTAAGGAAAGCACAGTCTCATAGAGATAAGAGAACTGCCTACAACACCTCGGTAAAATTCAACCTACCTCACAAGTCCTGTCATAACTGTAGCTTATGATTATGAATGTGGGGCTATTTGCAGCTACAGAGTAGCCCTGATAATTTCAACTCATTTATAAGTTATACTTGAAACATTAAAATAGGAAGATTCAGAGGTCAGGGCCAAAACTAAAGGGTGATTTTGAACTAGTTTACAGGAGTCTTTGCAAAAGAGAGAAGATAGAGCTAAACCAGTCCTGCAGGTTTATCATGGGCAGGATCACATACTTGAATATTAAAACACTATTGTAAGGGTACATTTCTGTGGACACTCATACTAATAGCAGATTTTTAAAGAATTGAAAAACATGACTTTGAAACAAATTTTTGCAGAGCAACCTAAAAGCATTTTCACACATTGTTCTTAAGTAATTATCTCTTGCCTCTTATTATCCTAATGGAAAAAATAGATATTTCTCAACTATTACTCAGATTGGCTAACTTTGCTTGGGAACTGTGTTTCTGTGAAGCAATCTGGTGCAACACTACATTTAATGTTTGCTTTTTTTTTTTTTTTTTTGGTATAGGTACAATACTAGTTTTGTTTTCTCTTATTAAGGAGATATCTGTAGAAGGAAAATGTTTTATAATATTTAGGCTAAAATATAGAATAGATACTTCATGTAATTTGGAAATAGAATACCACTTCTCAGAAATGACCAAAAAATTAAGCCAAAATTAGGCTAGCACCCATGGATTGAGGAACAGCTGCTATGGCCACACTTTCTATTAAAGAACAATATCTTCCAGAGTTCAGCAGCTATTGTGGGTCATTCTGTTCTGAAGGCCACTACAAGTCTTATTTTTGTTATAAAATATGACATTTATATTAATTACAAAATCCTTAGGACTTGTGTGAAATGAACAAAAAAAAGTTATGTGGCACTGAAATATTTTCACCCAAGTATCTGTACCCAATATCGCACACATACTAATTTGCCCTTGTGGAGAGCTATAGCCAACTGTGAAGTTGAAGGGAAGCACCGTCCACATAAGACCATCCTCACTTCTGAAATCAACTTCAAATTCAGGATATTCCCCAAACCACCTCAGGTTTGATAATTTGCTATAAGGACTCCAGGAAGTGGTTTACTCATGGTTATGGTTTATTACAGGGAAATGATACAGATAAAGTCCTCCAAAGGAAGAAAGTTTTAGGGCAGTGTCTAAGTACCAGATGTGGAGCTTCTGTTGTCCTTTCTCTGTGAAATCTGGGCAGCCTTTTGGCATTGATATGAGGTAATGTACTCAGAGAATTCTTATCCAGAAAAGCTCACTGAAGGCTTAATGTCCAGAATTTTTATTAGGGCTTTATTGTGCAGGCATGATTGACTGTCCCTGTTGTTGATCACAGGAGGTCTATTCTAGTTGCATGGACCAAAGCTCTGGCTCTAAATCATATTATTTCTGGCATGGTCAGTCCCCACCTTAAAACTATCTGACGTGGCCAACACTCACTCTAAATCATATTGTCAGTCTATCCAGCGTGACCCACAGTCCCCTAGGAAATCAAAGACATTCTAATCAGTTATCGCATTCCCAAGTCCTAGTGATCACTTCCACTAACTGGGGGCAAAGCCCATACTTCACTTTATGAAAGGATAAATTCTTTATTATAATGGCCCCAAATATCGATTTCAGCCAACAGGGTAAGTACCTTGACTGCTAGTTTAAAACGATTCACAAAATATTAGACTGCATTAATTGAAGTAATGTTCACTCTAATATGGTGGATAAGACCGTATCTGGAGCTGTAGTTGCCATACCTTAGGAAGAGAGAATCAAAGGATTTGGGGAAGAGTCTAGAAGTTGTATGTCATTTATTTATTCATTCATTTGGCATTGACTCAGCCAACATGTTTGGGGAAAATTACTGTGTGCCAATACCTCTGCTTATTGTGATTAATATTGAACATAGACTGGCACAGTCACAGAATATGGTCAGTAGTGTAATGGGAATATGTACAAAGTACCTATGCAAGATAAGTGATCAGTTCTGCCTTGAGGGCTTAGCTTCACAGGGGAGAAAACCTTTGAGCTGCCTTTGAGCAGTTTTAAAAGAATGTCTAGCAGTCTGTACCATTGATGCTGTGTGGGAAGGTGTACAGGGATACCCAGGCAGGAGAACAGTAGAGGAAAAGAAAAATGAAGCAACATGACACATTGTTTTTAAACATTTAACATCAAAGCAGATTTAGATAAAGAAAAAAAGAACTCTAAAGCCAAAACAAAAAAAAAAAGGAAGTAGCTTTCAAATAATAGAAGACAATAATAGGCAAGGCAGTCAGTCTGTCCTGTGTTGTTTCAAAGTTGTTTATACTTAAATTCTGTGTGTCAACACTGTATTTTTCTAAAATCAATCTTCGGTGTTACAAACTTGAGGGATTAAAAACTGAGAATAAACAAGCCATCAATAGTAATAACCCAATCCTTGGTATAGAGTTGAACAATATTTCACTCTGCCTGTGGAAGCTTTCACAGTTGTTGCATTGCTCATTGAGAACAACTTTTATACTGCAAGTTGGGCTTGAACTGTTTTCTGTCCTAACAATGCTCCCTTATATACTCACCAAACGTGTCCTGGTAAATGTGTGACCTTTATTTAGTGCAGGCTTAACATTGTGTTACATTTCTTATTTCCTCTATGGGCAAACTCTGTCCCACTGAACACCAAGGCATATAACTCAGTCCAATATTTCAACAGAAAAGATCTCCAGAACAATGCATACAGAGTATATTAAACAAACTCAACTAAGAACATAAGGAAAAATGTATCTTTATTCTGGTGTCAGAGTCTCTCTATAAAATTTATTCAGTTGAGTTTATCTTCCCTGCCCTTCCATGAAAATATGGCAGCCTCCATGCTTTTCAGTTTATCTTTAGATAGTATACATTCTTGCAGTCATTTTAAGAACTAATAGAGACACCATTCATTTAAAAAATTCCCAGTACAAAACTAGATATAATGTACAATATTTTCCCTTTCCCCAGCTCAGATCTAGGTGTGAAAGGAATCCTAAGTTCTTCCCCCCTTCTTCTCATCCCATCTCTTTAGGTCTCCTGGGCATGGGGACAGTGGAAGACAGTATAAGACAAGTTACTTGAACTAATTTCCCATAATTTGTTTTTATCCCTGCATTATTTATCTATTATTATGTAACATGTTACCCCAAAATTTAGCAGGTTAAAACAACAAAAATTAATTATCTCATGGTTCCTGTGGCTTAGAAAATTGAGCATGGCTTCCCTTGGTCCTCTAGCTCGGGATGTCTCCCAAGTCTGCAATCAAGGTATCTATTAGCTGAGCTACTGCCATCTCAAGGGAATTATGGGGATAATTCCCTTCCATACTCACTATCACAACTGTTGATAGACTTCAAATACTCACTGGATGAAACCAAAAGCAGTTCCTTGCCACATGGGCCTCTCTGTGGAACAGCTCATAAAGTGGCCTCGGGCTTCTTTCACAGCAACTAAATGAGAGAGGGGAGTCTGAAACAGATGCCATCCTCTCTTTGTAAATTAATCTCAAGAATGACATCCCAGGGACTTCCCTGGTGGTCCAGTGGCTAAGACTCTATGTTCCTAATGCAGGCGTTCCCGGGTTCGATCCCTGGTCAGGGAACTAGACCCCACATGCCCCAACTAAGAGTTTGCATGTTGCAACTAAAAGGCCTTGCATGCCACAACTAAAGATCCTGCATGCAGCAATGAAGATCCCCATGCTGCAACTAAGACCCAGGACAGCCAAATAAATAAATAAATATTTTTGAAAAGTGACCTCCCAACAATCAGTATGCTATTTATTAGAAACAAGTTATTAGGTCCAGCACTTTCTCAAGGGGAAGAGGTAACAAAAGAGCGTGAATACTAGGACATGAGGATAATTGGGGGCCATATTAGAGGCTACCTACCATAACCCTTCTGGCCTAGGAATCTTTTAAAGGATGATTCTTTGCCTTCTTGGGGATCTTTGTGGGCTTTTGGGAGATTCCTGTCACTAGAGACCTTTTACCCGTGGTTACTTTGACCAAGCAACACATCTCTATTTCAGGTGGTCCTGACAGGCTCCTTTAGCCTCTTAGTCGAGATGGCCTTAATAGACTTCTTAGGATCTAAAACACTTTCTCTCCTCCTAGTAATGTATATCTGGTATACCAAAAATATCTTCTATATCTTTACAAATATTAGGAGTGCAGATGATGCACGTTTACATACGGTGCCACATAATTCAGTCTCCTGCTGTCCTGTCGCCTACTTGTGCCGTGTCTATTCTTATGTCTCTTGGTAAAACAATCCTTATTTAAAAAACAAAAAACTGATGTATTTTACTATAGAAACAAATACCCTGGGAAAATTCAGTTATATACTTAATTAATGGAAATCAAAATCATTTATAATACAATCACTGTCTTCAGGGAAAAATATTATCCTTTACTATTTTCCAAATAGTCATAAAGGGATAAGGAAATTAGCCAATAAAGACAATAAATTAGCCAAAATATATACCATACATAGCTTTTAGATGCCCTTAGTTATCACCAAAATCAAGCACAATTTACTTTCTTTTATTTATTACTAGCAATACTTCTTTCATATTTCTCTCTGGTTTCATATTATTGGGGAATTTCTACATTCCATTAGGCTCTGATTATTGTGTAGTGGTGTTATAATTTAACACTTTCGTAATATGGGCATGAAATTATACTAAATAGTGGAAAACTGAAAAGGACATAGCTCTTCTTCTGTAAGAAATAAGCAACTTCGTATTTGTTTTACCTAACCACTTGATAAAATAGGATAAAATTTGCCAATTTAATTAACTAAAGCTTGTAATGAGTAAAGAATTCACAGTAGGAAAGGTACAAAGCACTACGTCTATAATTGTTGGTCCTAAAGTATATAGCTCTTCTACTTATTGCATAACTCTTGAGGATTCCTTAGTTTTTCAGAACAGTTGATAAAGAGAATATAGATAAGAATTATGATTTTATTTTAATTTGAATATCAGTATTTATTTGAGCATCTACAAAACACCAACTTTCTCAGCAACTTAATTTCCCTATTTATATAAGGGAAAGATAGAATTTGATGACCTCCCAAGCCCCTACTACCTCTAGAATTCCAAAATTGTATTAAAAGTGCTGGAATTGTCAATTCTTGGGAAAGGAGAAAGAACAAAAGAAGTGCATTCATGAACCCTCGCCATGTAGGTTATAAAGGGATTAAAGAAAATATCACTAACAATGAAAGCAGTAACTAAGGAACATAAGGGGGTTTGAATGGTACAATCTAAGATTTGAAAGATAATTATGGGCCAAGATGGTGACAGTTATTTGGGGACATGAATTTGGCTTTGAAGTTTCACAAGATTCTAATAAACAGAAGTACATCTTAGAGATAGTGCTTTTTCCTATTCCTCTCCTCCACACCATAACAATGTAAAGGGTACCCAATTATTATTAGCAGGAGCAATTAGACCAGAACTCATCAGAATGGATATAGTTTTCATTCTGTCCTGACTTACTGTGATAACTTAAACTTTTTGTATATTTTCACTTGATTGATGAGCCAATTTATGTATTTTAACAACAAAATTTCAAAATAGTGTTATGTAGAGAATGAGTACTTTTGAAATATTACACATATAAAGTCGTTATGGTTATTAAGTTCAGTCGTTTATTTCTCTTTAGAAAGCTGCACTGTATCTGTTATGAAATTTTAAGTAATTTTTGAGGTTGGTATAGTTACAAGTGACTACATGTGTGGTATCTTTGTGTGTCCTATTTTCATGGCTAAGTTTTTTTTTAAATTTTTCTGGCTAAGTTTATAAGGATCTCCAGCAGGAGTCAGAAGCATTGTAAGAAATCATATGAAAAATCTGATATGTGAAATAAGGGTAGAAAACTAAAAATAGAGATTGTAAAATTAGGAACAAAAATCAGGCTTCACACAATTGAATTTAAAAGTTTGAAATAATAATTTTCAGTTTTGAATAAATGAATGAGTTATTATTAGTGAAGAAAGTTAAGAGTTTGACATTACCTTGATGAATTCAAGGTAGTTTAAATTAGCAGTCAGATTTTATCAGTATACTGAAAGTGTATCATTCAGTAGGAGACTCAAGTTATCTCAACTCTTAAGAGAATGACGTATAAATCAAATTGTAAAAAATGCTGCTTTGGATAACTTGTAAAGCACTGCTTAGGTATTTTCTCATGATTCTCCCTTAACCACATTTTTCAGAATGACAAACCTCTCATCCTTTTGACTAAAATATTCCTTCTTTGTACATGTGAGTATCATTAATTAAATTAGTGTCAAATATCACTGGTATAGGAGTCATTCCATCTCTAGAAATTAACATTGCACATTTATGACTTAAACCATTGGTTTCTAGTTTAAATTACACAAGGGAAACTTTATCTTTAATTCTTAGAAGGAACCTCCCAGATGTCAGTCGCCGTGTATAAATTACAAAAACTGATTCATGCTTTAAATGACGGAAAAGTGAATGACCTAAGACTACTTTGGCATATGTTTTCATAAAAACTGTTATTGTTTTCAAAACTCATGAGGAAAGATCTTATTTTACATAGTCAATAATGAACTAAGTTGATGTTTGTATTATCAAATATTCCAATATGTTAAGTATTGAGCTCAACAGAGCCTTACCTTCTGTATGGAATTGTGGGTAGACAGTCTTCATCTAGAGAAACTCTACCTTTATATACTTTTCATAATTTAAAATTTTGATTTGTCTAACTCTACCACACATTTCTAAGATTATTTTCATAGTTAAAATATAACTGAAGTGGAAAAAAACCTAGATGTTTATATGGCCAAGTTTACAGATGCAAAAAAATTTAGTTTACCAAATCTGATAATTCTATGATTTCAATTTGAAACTTTAAACAGGGAGATTCTAGAAAACCCTCGAGAAATATATATCCAATAAATGATGAAAAGTTTGATTAGATTATAGGGACAATAATATATTCAAGAGAATGTAAGAACATGTATTCAAGAGAATTTAAGAAACAAGTATAAATAAGGTAAAAATGATAGTTAATTAAAAGGCAAATTAGAAATCTATTTCTTCAGAGATGAGAGAAATACATGGAATTATTTGTGCTTACGTCCCTTTCTTACTTTTACCTGAATCTTTTACATACCTTGTTCCCCTATTGGACATATAAGATAACTTTATAGAATTTTCCATTTATAGAAATACGTCATCAGTTTATTAGGGAAAACATGACGTGTGTTTAGCTAACAAGTTGTTTGCAATGTCTTATATAATTTTGTCATGAGGAAAAGATACATATATATAAAGTAGGAGAAATCGCATTCTGAGCAACTATTTTAGCCCATCAAGATCCTTCATGAACAAACCATTGATTCTTTTGTTCCCACTGAAAGAGATCATGGCATAACTTTGCTTCACATTTATCCTAAGACTACAGGAGACATCAGGCCAAGTAGCCACTCCTGGAGGGAGAGCAAGTAGGCAAGAAAGAGACCTTTCTTACTTATTGTTGCATAATACTGGGATGGCATTATGAGGTCCTGTGCTACAGTCCTCTAACATATTTTAGAGGAGTGAGACAAGAAATACAATGCTTCTGAGAGTCTGATTACAAAAGGTAATAATAATTATCCATCCCAGAAGACAGTTCCTTTTTCTTTGCTGGCCAGGATGTCAAAGTCTGTTAATGAATAGCTTAGCTGGAGTAATAGATTCAAGTATAATGACTCAGCTTTTTAGACTAATTTATTATAAATGATTATGGATTTGACAATTACGTGTCGGGTAACATTCAAAATTATTCAAAAATCAAACTGCAGCTTCTGTAGCCCAGAGTAAAATGAGTTTTAAAATTCAATATTTACTTATTAAACTTCTACCATGTGCTAATTAAAGTTATACAGATTAAAAGACTCTGTGCCCTCAGTAAACTTACAGATCATAGGAGAGAGAGAGACAGACACACAGATGGTCTAATGCATCATACAAATTCATTACACAAAAGGTGGAAAGGTAACAAAGAGTTAGTATCACATAAGCCACTGTGAGAAGATAGGGGCTTCACAGGCTATGATTGAGCCCCCTCTGAAAAAAAGAAATACTGCTCAAATTTACTGCTCAAATAAGGGGTGGAGGAGTGTTTATTCCAGGAAGGGTAACAGCATGTTCGTAGAACATGTGAGAGGCTCACGTAAAAGAGCATGGTTTGTTTTCTTGAGAGATGAAGTTTAAAATGAGGAATGACGTGGAAAAAAAAAAAAAAATCGGATCACAGGTGTGTGAATGCTAAAAAGGCTGTTGTCACTACTCTTAAGTAACTTATTTTAGAAGAGAAGAAAACCTTACATGAAAAAGTGATTTAAAAAAATGATAGCATGAGAAGACTATTCTTTTACTTTCGAGAGTTACTTAGATAACTCCAGAAAACCAATAGGTCACTTTTTGTCTTACACTTCAGTCCTCAGGAAGTGTCTCCCCAAATGATCCTTTGTTTTGACATGGGAAAAAGCTTCCTTGAGTTCAGATAAAATGTCTGAACTCAGCCTCTTCAGTTTATCTACTAGTAAGCATTGCACAATTTTCAAGAACAGAAACTTAGAAATAAATGTTGGTATATCTATTGATAATATCTAGCAACTGGATATTTGAAAAGAAAGAGATGTAGATGAGGTACAATCTTGTAAGAAATCATCATTTTTCTTACCAAAAACACTTAAGCTTAAGGTCACTATTGTCCTTGGACTTAGGAAAGAGACCTTGCAAAGAACCTCTTTCAAATATAGGAATGAAGAAATCTTTTGAAAATCATGTTCAATAGGCATTATAGGGAATAAACGTTCAAGTTAGTCTTTAGTGAATCTAAAATGATATTTGGTTTTGCATTATCATGTTAATGTTGAAAAATCAAAGAGAACATTGAAGTTTTGTTGTTGTGGTTGTTACTTGAGCATCCTGGTTAATTAACTCATTATTTCTTGTATATACCTTACTTTCTGAGATAACCTGGGCATGTTTACAAGGCACATTAGTGATCATTTAAATATGTTCAAGCCATAATCATGTATATGATAAACTTGTGGCTTGAAAGAGCTTATGTCAACATTGTGTGTGCTCCAGGGCATTTCTGATCACTGCAAGGTACCATTAGTGTCACAGGAAGTTAGAATATGCTGCATGTATCCTAAAGACATACATTAGTAGCTTCCTGGGCATCTTTAGGACACTAAGAAAAGAATTTTAATTAAGGAAATGCTATTGAAGATTTAAAGAAAATAAGTAATAATTTAAGTAACTGCACTTCCGTATTTATAGTTATTGAAAGACTGTATTTGCTGTTTCTAGTTTCATGCATTGAATTTGTCTGTAGGCCATGTAGCTGGTACAGTAGTGATATTTCTGTGATGCTGTTGCTGCTCATAAGGCAGTATACACAAGCTAAAGAAGATCTGACACATTGCAGATTTTGACTGTGTTTAATTCTTCTGCATGTTTATAGGTATCTGTCATAACTCCAGGGCCTCACACACAGCCCCACGGAAACACACAAAACCAACAAGGTGATTGTGATGCTCCAAACTTATATCTAGTTAACCTTGTCTATATGTCTTCTTTGTTTTTCTCTACCTTTTTCTTCCTAGTGCCTCTAGCTTTGACATGCTGTTAAATCTGCTCCTATGGTATCTCTCTTGGTTCCCCCAAGTTCATGGCTTGACACCGCCATTATATCACAGGGATTCAAAACTTCAATTAACTAACTTCACTTTGTACTTAGAATCATTTATTGTGCACTATGCACCATCCTGAGTCTTTCTCATTTCTCACTCCAACTTTAAAAATCAGGAGACAATTCTGTGAATGGTTTCTGCCTACCAATTTATTATCTAAAATGTTATTCTCTTACACTTTGGTTCTCCACATTCAATATATATGTATTGATATAGACTTTATGAATAAATGAAGACCATACCATGAACTCCATGTTATGAATAGTTATTTCATAAGCCAGAAAGTTCTGGGCACTGCATAATGCCACAGTGTTTTAGAATTTATTATGATAACAGTAAAATAAAATATTTGCTTTAGTAGAACAGGCTTATTTCCTCAGTGTCTTAGAAAAATATCTGTTATTTTATTTTTTTTTGAGTTGAATATTCTTTTTTTTAAACAACTCTATTGGAGTATAATTGCTTTACAATGGTGTGTTACTTTCTCCTTTATAACAAAGTGAATCAGCTATACGTATACATATATCCCCATATCTCCTCCCTCTTGTATCTCCCTCCCTCCCACCCTTCCTATCCTACCCCTCTAGGTGGTCACAGAGCACCGAGCTGATCTCCCTGTGCCATGCGGCTGCTTCCCACTAGCTATCTATTTTACCTTTGGTAGTGTATATACGTCCATGCCACGCTCTCACTTTGTCACAGCTGAACCTTCCCCCTCCCCGTGTCCTTAACTGCATTCTATACATCTGCGTCTTTATTCCTGTCCTACCCCAGGTTCTTCAGAATCTTTTTTTTTTTTTTTAGATTTCATATATATGTGTTAGCATATGGTATTTGTTTTTCTATTTCTGACTTACTTTACTGTGTATGACAGGCTCTAGGTCCATGCACCACACCACAAATAACACAATTTTGTTTCATTTAATGGCTGAGTAAAATTCCATTGTATATATGTACACGTCTTCTTTATCCATTCATCTGTCAATGGAAACTTAGATTGCTTCCATGTCCTGGCTATTGTAAATAGAGCTGCAGTGAACATTGTGGTACATGACTCTTTCTGAACTATGGTTTTCTCAGGGTATATGCCCTGTAGTGGGATTGCTGGGTCGTATGGTAGTTCTATTTTTAGTTTTCTAAGGAACCTCTATATTGTTCTCTATAGTAGCTGTATCAATTTACATACCCACCAACAGTGCAAAAGGGTTCCCTTTTCTCCACACCCTCTCCAGCATTTATTGTTTGCAGATTTCTTGATCATGGCCATTCTGACTGGTGTGAGGTGACACCGCATTGTAGTTTTTATTTGCATTTCTCTAATGATTAGTGATGTTGAGCATCCTTTCATGTGTTTGTTGGCAATCTATATATCTTATTTGCAGAAATGTCTATTTAGGTCTTCTGCCCATTTTGGGATTGGGTTGTTTGCTTTTTTTATATTGAATTGCATGGGCTGCTTGTAAATTTTAGAGATTAATCCTTTTCAGTTGCTTCATTTGCAAATATTATCTCCCATTCTGAAGGTTGTGTTTTCGTCTTTTTTATGTTTTCCTATGCTGTGCAAAACCCTTAAGTTTCATTAGGTCCCATTTGTTTATTTTTGTTTTAATTTCCATTTCTCTAGGAGGTGGGTCAAAAAGGATCCTGCTGTGCTTTATGTCATATAGTGTTCTGCCTTTGTTTTCCTCAAAGAGTTTTACAGTATCTGGCCTTACATTTAGGCCTTTAATCCATTTTAAGTTTATTTTTGAGTATCGTGTTAGGGAGTGTGCTAATTTCATTCTTTTACATGTAGCTGTCCAGTATTGCCAGCACCACTTATTGAAGAGACTGTCTTTTCTCCACTGTATATTCTTGCCTCCTTTAACAAAAGTAAGTTGACCATATGTGCATGGGTTTAGCTCTGGCCTTTTTATCATCTTCCATTGATCTATATTTCTGTTTTTGTGCCAGTACCATACTGTCTTGATTACTGTAGCTTTGTAGTATAGTCTGAAGTCCAGGAGCCTGATTCCTCCAGCTCCCTTTTTCCTTCTAAAGATTGCTTTGGTTATTCGGGGTCTTTTGTGTTTCCATACAAATTGTGAAATTTTTGTTCTAGTTCTGTGAAAAATGCCATTGCTACTTTGATAAGGATTGCACTGAATCAGTAGATTACTCTGGGTGGTATAGTCATTTTCACAATGTTGATTCTTCCAATCCAAGGCATGGTATATCTCTCCATCTGTTTGTATCGTCTTTAATTTCTTTCATCAGTGTTTTATAGTTTTTTGCATACATGTCTTTTGTCTCCTTAGGTAGGTTTATTCCTAGATATTTATTCTTTTTGTTGCAGTGGTAAATGGGAGTGTTTCCTTAATTTCTTTCAGATTTTTCATGATTAGTGTATAGGAATGTAAGAGATTTCTGTGCATTAATTTTGTATCCTGCAGCTTTACCAAATTCATTGATTAGCTCTAGTAGTTTTCTGGTAGAGTCTATAGGATTCTCTATGTATAGTATCATGTCATCTGTAAACAGTGACACCTTTACTTCTTCTTTTCCAATTTGGATTCCTTTTATTTCTTTTTCTTCTCTGATTGCTGTGGCTAGGACTTCCAAAACTATGTTGAATAAGAGTGGTGATTGTTTCAGGTTTTCACCACTGAGAATGATGTTAGCTGTGGGTTTGTCATATATGGCCTGTATTATGTTCAGGTAATTTCCTGTATGCCTACTTTTTGGAGGATTTTTATCATAAATTGGTGTGAATTTTGTCAAAAGCTATTTCTGCATCAATTGAGATGATCATACAGTTTTTCTCCTTCATTTTGTTAATATGGTGTATCACATTGATTGATTTGAATATATTGAAGAATCTGCATTCCTGGGATAAACCCCACTTGATCATGGTATATGATCCTTTTAATGTGCTGTTGGATTCTGTTTGCTAGTACTTTGTTGAAGATTTTTGCATATATGTTCGTCAGTGATATTGGTCTGTAGTTCTCTTTCTTTGTGACATCTTTGTCCGGTTTTGGTATCAGGGTGATAGTGCCCTCGTAGACTGAGTTTGGGAACGTTCCTCCCTCTGCTATATTTTGGAAGAGTTTGAGAAGGATAGGTGTTAGCTCTTCTGGAGAATGTTCCATGAGCACTTGAGAAGAAAGTGTATTCTGTTGTTTTTGGATGGAATGTCCTATAAATATCAATTAAGTCCATCTTACTTAATGTGTCATTAAAAGCTTATGTTTCCTTATTTATTTTCATTTTGGATGATCTGTCCATTGGTGAAAGTGGGGTGTTAAAGTGCTCTACTAGGATTGTGTTACTGTCTCTTTCCCCTTTATGGCTCCTAGCATTTCCCTTATGTATTTAAGTGCTCCTATGTTGGTTGCATAAATGTTTACAATTGTTATTTCTTCTTCTTGAATTGATCTCTTGATCATTCTGTAGTGTCCTTCTTTGTCTCTTGTAATAGTCTTTATTTTAAAGTCTATTGTGTCTGATATGAGAATTGCTACTCCAGCTTTCTTTGGATTTCCATTTTCATGGAATATCTCTTTCAATCCCCTCACTTTCAGTCTGTATGTGTCCCTAGATTTGATGTGGGTCTCTTGTAGACAGCATATATACAGGTCTTGTTTTTGTATCCATTCAGCCAGTGTATGTCTTTTGGTTGGAGCATTTAATCCATTTACATTTAAGGTAGTTATCGATATGTATGTTCCCATTACCATTGTCTGAATTGTTTTGAGTTTGTTATTGTTGGTCTTTTCCTTCTCTTGTGTTTCTTGCCTAGAGAAGTTCCTTTAGCATTTGTTGTAAAGCTGGTTTGGTGGTGCTGAATTCTCTTAGCTCTTGCTTGTCTGTAAAAGTTTTAATTTCTCTGTTGAATGTGAATGAGATCCTTTCTGGGTAGAGTAATCTTGGTTTTAGGTTTTTCCCTTTGATCACTTTAAATATGTCCTGCCACTCCCTTCTGGCTTGCAGAGTTTCTGCTGAAAGATCAGCTGTTAACCTTATGGGGATTCCCTTGTATGTTATTTGTTGTTCTTCCCTTGCTGCATTTAATATTTTTTCTTTGTATTTAATTTTTGATCGTTTGATTAATATGTGTCTTGGCATTTTTCTCCTTGGATTTATCCTGTATGGGACTCTCTGGGCTTCCTGGACTTGATTGACTATTTCCTTTCCCATATTAGGGAAATATTCAATGATAATCTCTTCAAATATTTTCTCAGACCCTTTCTTTTTCTCTTCTTCTTCTGGGATGCCTATAATTCAAATTTTGGTGTGTTTATTGTTGCCCCAGAGGTCTCTGAGACTGTCCTCACTTCTTTTCATTGTATTTTCTCTATTCTGCTCTGTGGTAGTTATTTCCACTATTTTATCTTCCTGGTCACTTATCCGTTTTTCTGCCTCAGTTATTCTGCTATTGATTCCTTCTAGAGAAGTTTCAATTTCATTTATTGTGTTACTCATCATTGTTTGTTTGCTCTTTAGTTCTTCTAGGTCCTTGTTAAACATTTCTTGTACTTTCTCCATTGTATTTCCAGGATTTTGGATCATCTTTACTATCATTACTCTGAATTCTTTTTCAGGTAGACTTCCTATTTCCTCCTCCTTTGTTTGTTCTGGTGGGTTTTTACCTTGCTCCTTCATCTGCTCTGTGTTTCTCTGTTTTCTCATTTTGCTTAACTTACTGTGTTTGAGGTCCCCTTTCCACAGGCTGCATGTTCGTAGTTCCTGTTGTTTTTGGTGTCTGCCCCCAGTGGCTAAGGTTGGTTCAATGGGTTGTGTATGCTTCCTGGTGGAGGGGACTGGTGCCTGTGTCCTGGTGGATGAGGCTGGATCTTGTCTTTCCGGTGGGCAGGACCTTGTCCAGTGGTGTGTTTTGGGGTGTCTGTGACCTTATTATGATTTTAGGCAACCTCTCTGCTAATGGGTGGGGTTCTTTTCCTGTCTTGCTAGTTGATTGGCATAGGGTGTCCAGCACTGCAGCGTGCTCGTCGTTGAGTGGAGCTGGGTCTTAGATTTGAGATGGAGATCTCTGGGAGAGCTTTCGCTATTTGATGTTCCATAGATCCGGGAGGTCTTTGTTGGACCAATGTCCTGAACTCGACTCTCCCACCTCAGAGGCACAGGTGTGATACCTGCCCAGAGCACGAAGACCCTGTCAGCCAAATGGCTCAGAAGAAAAGGGAGAAATAAATAAATAAATAAATAAATAAAGTTGTTAAAATAAAAAACAAAAAATTATTGAAAATTTAAAAATTAAAAAGTAATAGTAAAAAAGAAAGAAAGAAGAGATCAACCAAACCAAAAAGCAAATTCACCAATGATAACAAGTGCTAAAAACTACATTAAAAAGACCCAGGAAAACAACAAAAAAAATGGCAAAGACAGAACCCTAGGACAAATGGTAAAAGCAGAGCTATACAGAGAAAATCACACAAAGAAGCATACACATACACACTCACAAAAAGGGAAAAAAAATTGTTTATATATTTTAAAAATTAAAAAAGGAAGAGAGCAACCAAATCAATAAACAAATCTACCAATGATAATAAACTCTAAATACTAAACTAAGACAAACATAAAACCAGAAACAAATTAGGTGCAGAAAGCACACCTCAAGTCTACAGTTGCTCCCAAAGTCCACTGCCTCAGTTTTGGGTTGATTTATTGTCCATTCAGGGCTTCCAGAGATGCAGGGTACATCAAATTGATTGTGGAGATTTAATCCGCTGCTCCTGAGGCTGCTGGGTGAGATTTCCCTTTCTCTTCTTTGTTCACACAGCTCCTGGGGTTTAGCTTTGGATTGACCCCGCCTCTGCTTGTAGGTCACCTGAGGGCGTCTGTTCTTCACTCAGATAGGACGGGATTAAAGGAGCAGCTGATTCAGGGGCTCTGGCTCACTGAGGCTGGGGGGAGGTAGGGATATGGAATGCGGGGCGAGCCTGCGGCGGCAGAGGCTGGCATGACATTTCACCAGCCTGAGGCGCGCCGTGCGTTCTCCCAGGGAAGTTGTCCCTGGATCACAGGACCCTGGCAGTGGTGGGCTGCACATGCTCCTGGGAGAGGAGGTGTGGATAGTGACCTGTGCTTGCACAGAGGCTTCTTGGTGGCGGCAGCAGCAGCCTTAGCATCTCATGCCCGCCTCTGGGGGTATGCACTGATAGCCGCGGCTCGCACCCATCTCTGGAGCTCGTTTAGGCGGTGCTCTGAATCCCCTCTGCTAGTGCACCCCAAAACAATTGTCTCTTGCCTCTTAGGCCGTTCCAGACTTTTTTCCGGACTCCCTCCCAGCTAGCTGTGGCACACTAGCCCCCTTCAGGCTGTGTTCACGCAGCCAACCCCAGTCCTCTCCCTGAGATCTGACCTCCTAAAAAGCCGGAGCCTCAGCTCCCAGCCCCCGCCCGCCCCGGTGGGTGAGCAGCCAAGCTTCTCAGGCTGGTGAGTGCTGGTTGGCACCGATCCTCTGTGTGGGAATCTCTCTGCTTTGCCCTCTGCACCCCTGTTGCTGCGCTCTCCTCCACGGCCCCAAAGCTTCCCCCCTCTGCCACCCACAGTCTCCTCCCACAAAGGGGTGCCTAGTGTGTGGAAACCTTTCCTCCTTCACAGCTCCCTCCCACTGGTGCAGGTCCCGTCCCTATCCTTTTGTCTCTTTTTTTTCTTTTTTCTTTTGCCCTACCCAGGTACGTGGGGAGTTTCTTGCCTTTTGGGAAGTCTGAGGTCTTCTGCAATCGTTCAGTAGGTGTTCTGTAGGAGTTGTTCCACATGTAGGTGTATTTCTGATGTATTTGTGGGGAGGAAGGTCATCTCCACGTCTTATTCCTACACCATCTTGAAGGTTTCCGTCTCGAAAAATATGTTTTAATTGATAAAAGTTGGCAAACAAAGATACAAACACATGTAGCATGCTTGGAAGTCTTATAGAATATAATGTAGGCAATAGAATGGGCACTGACGTTTGTTGTACAATATATTTGAAGCCATGTAATAAACAGTCACTGTCATGAACGTTACATAGGTAAATAAGATTTTCCTGTAACTGTCAAATTCTCTGCTAGTATTTGAAGTTTCATACTTTTCTCTCTTTCTTTCCCTCACAGTATTACATCTTTTACACATTTAAGCCATGACCAGTGATGACCAATGACAATCTCTGTTAATCATTCTTTAGGTATACAACTTTTGTAATAAAAATGCCAGGATTCTCCACTGACTTTCTCTTAAAGTTCACATTTTTCTTTCACCTAAAGGGCAATGTAGAGTAAGAGAAATAGTGAAAGATTCCAAGATAAAAAATGAATGCTGAAGGAATTTCAACATTTGAGATTCTCCTTTTATATTATATTATATATAATATATTATATTATATATATTCCTTCTTTTTATATTATTATATATATACATATATTTTATGTATATTATATATACACCTTTTATATTATATATATACGTATACACATGTATATGTATATATATATTTAGCAAGTTTATAGAAACTGATTTAATTATTTATTTAAAAAATTTATAAATTGTGTTCAAGATTTCTTTTCATTCTGAAAGAGTATTCTGGGAAGTACTCTATATTATTATTTTAATTAGAGTAGTTTTCAGTAAGAACAATCCATTGATTTTCCTCACTCTTTCTATGAGGAAACACCTGCTCATCTCCCAAGTCCATCCTTCAGGGACATGTGGTATTTCTGAATCAGATTCATTTCGAATGCACCATGCAAGCATTTTCATACCAAGTTAAGTCATTTAGCTCTGTCTATTTGCCTTAAGTCTTGTAATGGAATCTATTAAAACTTTGTTGCCCAAATTTAAAATAAATACCTATGAGTCCATTCTGTTAAATAAATTGTTGAATAAACTAATGGAAGAGGAGAGACAAATTTCTGAAACAGAAGAATCCCAAATAATTTTGTTGCTGCTCCACCCTCAAGCAGAGAGTATAACTCCCCGATCCTGAAGTGTGTGCGGTACATAGTGCCTTCCTTCCAAAGTCTAATGTATGGAAAAGAGTAACTTTACTGTAGAGAACTTGACAGACACTGTCTCAATCAGGTGATCAAGGCCAATATTAGCAAGTCATAAATTTCATTAATAGTGTGTACACTTGGTATGATAATATGATGTGATGGAAATGACACTCTACTTCTGGTCTCCCTTCATATCCAATAGTCTTATCATGAAAAAAACCCACCAAATTCCAGTAATGAGGCATCTTACAAAATACCTAATCAGTACCCTCAAAACTGTCAAGGTTATCAAAAATAAGGAATGTCTGGAAAGTTGGCAAAGCCAAGAGAAGATGAAAGAGACATGGCAACTAAATGTAATGTGGTATCCTGGTTGGAATCCCAATACAGAAAAAGACATTAAGCAGAAACTAAGAAAATTTAAGTTAACTGTGGACTTTAGTTAATAAAAATGGGTCAGTATTTGTTCATTAAGTATTATAACAAATGTGTCATGCTAACACAAGATGTTAATAATAGCGGAAACTAAGTGTGGGACATACGGGAACTCTCTATACCATCTCCTTAAAATTGCTGTAAATCTAAGTTCTAAAAAATATAGTCTTTTAAAAAGAAAAGATATGTAGTTGCTTATGTAGCTATATATTTGAACTGCAGTGGTTTTGTACCATTGCTGACAATATTTCACTATATCTTCACCCCCCAGCTCAGAAGCAATCAGCATTACTGTACTCACCAGAGTTTTAGTAAAATTTTAATCAATACAAAACAATATTTAACGACATTAGTTCAGTGTCATTACAGGAAACAAGCAAGTTCACTTTTTCCCAGATGGCCAAATCCTTGTTTAAATCCTCTTGATAACTAAAAAAAAAAAATCTTTTCCAATGATTTTTACTACCAGACAAACTTTATGGATGACCCCAGTTGACTATTCTAATTTCTTCCCTAGAATATTCAGATGTACCTTTTAGAAAAACTAAAAATTCATCTGTCTTAAGGAGAAAATGACTCTGGGACCAACAGACTTCTCCAATTCAGCTCAGAGGTGAAGTTCTGGGAAAGAAATGGAGTAAAATTTTTTAAACTGGAAATCAAAGTCTACACATATATGCTGATATAGGCTAATAGGTTAAACAATATGTGCTTTCCAATAAGGGGTCTTTGCTGCATATGTTAGGTGACCCACTCAGGATGATGGTGCCCCTTGTCGTTTTCAGTAAGTCACCTGTGTGCCACTCTCAGCTGGCTAGAAGACCATGTCAAGATTCAATATCTGTGTGGCAGCCAGTCTCTAGTCTGAATTTTTGGCCCATACAGGAAACACTTATCATCATTTCACAAGCAGGAGAGAAGTTCCTGTCCCTCTTGTATGTAGCACTTTTCTGCTTTCTAGTGTACCTGTGTCTTTTCAGTTTTAAGAGTTTCCCTCATGACCCCTTTCAGAAATGCTTCCAGCACCCGCCAAAATATGTGTGTGTGTGTGTGTGTGTGTGTGTGTGTGTGTGTGTGTGTGTGTGTGTGTGTTTGAAAATCTTTAGAAAAATTTCTTGGCCACTTATTATAAACCTTTCCAACTGAGAGGAATATAGGGGAGATGAGATACTCTTCAGCATGGTAGTTAAGGGAAGAGAAAGCAAAGTCCTTTTTTTTTGAAGGAGACTTACACTCCGCAGTCTTTGTTATGGAGAAAGACAGTTATGAATCGGAGGAAGCCTTGACATTTTTTTTTGTGAAGCATAGTTTCAGCTGAAAGCAATTAAGAAAGAAATAGGAAGAAAATTTTGATCCACCAGCATCTGGTGTGATGGAGAAAATTTAAACTTATTACGAGAAATTTTAAATATGGCCCTTGGGTCTATTAAAAGGCCTTGATTTCCTTGACGGCTGCTGGCTAAAGCAGAGCACAGCATCTGGGTAGAGACCTCTGTATTACAAGGACCAGTTAAACAGGGCAACATCTCTACTAATAGTGATGTATTGCAACACTAAAATAGTGGGAACTAAAGGCTTACAAAGTAACTGTGGAGTGAGACTTTTCTTTAAATCCCAGATTAAAGTAGCATAGTGTGTAACATTATGATTGTTTTACAATGAGTTATATTTTTCTTAGGTGGGAAACTTAAAACTACAGGGGGTTTCAGAATAATATATGAGTAGCTTGATTTTGCCTCCAGCAACTTTCTCATTTAGCTCTAGAACCAGTAAAAACATAAAACTCTCACAAGGCAGTAACATCAAGTTATCTAGGGTGTATACATATAATTCAGTCTTGTTAAAAATAGCAAAAGATCACAAATTTTATGTATTTTATTTTGATTCCCTGTTTTCCTTGGCCTTTTCATTAATTGCAATTCAATTATTTTGTTGACTTCTACTTTGTTAGTATCAAATTAACAAATGAGAATCTGAAAATCGTCTCTAAAAAACATTAATGCCTTAATATGACCTTTAGAGCACAAAATTTGTCCAAAGACAAAAGCCCCCAGCAGAATAAAATAAATATTTTATTTATTTTTTAAATAATAGTGTTTATTACTATTACATAGAAAACAAAATATTTATCTTTTTAGAATTATATCAAGGGAACTGAGGGAAATGAAAAATATTATGACTTTTAAGTGATATAATTCAAAATATTTTCTTCCAGTATTTCTTTGCTCACTAATATAAAAATATATGATTCTCTTACATTTTCTTAAATAGTAGGACAACACACATGCCCAAAGTTGGTCAAAATTGTACAGCCTTACCCGGTAGAGTTCCATGTTTCCACAGAGTTTTTGTCTTTCTATTTATGCTCTGGTAATCACTAGTAATTATTGTACTTTCTCTTTCTATATTACAATTGGTAGAATAAATCCGTGTGAACTTAAAAAGGCCAAGGATAAGTGACATTTAATTTCAAAGAGCATCCTTCCTGAAAGTACATTGCATGATTTCAACAAATTATACTGCACTAAATATTTTTATTCTTTTATCTTAATCCAGTCCTGGAACAGAAATATGCATTTATTATTTTTTGAAAGCAGGGACATCATTACTAGAAAACAAAAATTGTCTATATAGTCTTTGTAGTTAATAGTGTACAGCCTTGGAAATTGCAGAAGTTCAAGATGGTAGCGGCATTTTCATTTAATATTGTTGCAATAGCCAGTCAACCATTAAATAAAAGTTTCTGAAGTCCTGGTATCTCCCCTTATTCTTTTATTTTTAATTAAAGCTACAAAGAATCATTGATTGAAATGTCTTTTATCCTCTTATTGCTTTAAAAATTTTTTTTAACCTCAGTCTTTTATACTCCTCCTTAATCATGAATGCAAATAAAATTCAAAGTGTAATCAGCAGCTGCTGAAAGAGAGCACTGAGCAAACTGGGTTGCCATGGTAACCATGAAGTCAGTCCTTGACCAAAGAATAATACCTGGTGTGTGTGTGTATGGTGTGTGTGTGTGCAGATGCTTAACAACAATTCACAAAGAAACACTGAAAATATGTCAAGGTTTTTTCCCCCAGCTAAATTGTTCATTTTTAGATATTTAGGTTAAAGGTGAATGAATTCAACTATTGCATTAAATTAGAGGTTATTTCTCATTTGAGACTGGATAGTCCTATCTTGGATGAAGCTACAGGTATGAAAATGGTACTATTAGACAAGAACTAAACATGGTAAATATTGAATGCCTTCAGTTGCAAACAAATAAACAATTAACATAATTATTTGGCCTATTATTGCTGTCAGTATTCTTGCCTTCATTTCTCCAACAGGTGTTGCAGCATTTTAATTTTTTTTTTCTCTAGGGAAAGAATTATCTCCTACTCTAAGCTGCTGGGGGAAAGTATTGTTAAGCTTTTTAAATGTTGAATATAAAGGTCATACCACTGAGGGATTTTTCAGTTGTGAGTAAACACATTCAGAAAAAATAATGTTCCAAGTCACTGTTAATGCAGCAAATGTAGTTTTAACTGACAGCCTCAATGTTTGAGTATCTTAATTTGGCGTGAGTAATGGCCATTGCTGGAAATAATATCATTAGACTCCAAATGTTAGAAGGACTTTATTAAAACTTATTAATAAGTCTTTGTAAAAAATAAGAATAGTTGAATTATGTGGCTTTAGATTTATTCTACATTGTCAATACCTTGGGGAAGAAACATATTCCTGATTAATAAGAAATGAAAACAGTTATCTTTGCTGGTGGAGATTCTGAATTTAAGTTTGGGACGCTTAGACCATATACCACTTGCCAAAGGCATTGGGAAGTTTGTTTTATATTTCCTCTCTATCCTCTTTGCCAAAAGGCAAAGATGCTACCATTCTTTTTGTACATATCACCTCCTGCCTGGACGGTGCCTCTTTTTCATCTGGTGTGCTCTTCATCAACCCTCAGGATGGGTCATTGTGATTCTCTCAGCTTTACAGCTGAGAAAACATAAGCATAGAAGGTTCAGTGACTTGTCTAAGATGACTGAACAAGTTATTGACAGGGGAGAAATTAGAATTTAGTTCTGAATGGAGTGACTTGGTGACTTTCAAAGAAGGTTTTACTTTTTTCCTGACTTGATAAATTTGGAATTAGTGTAGGGGTTGGCAAGAAGACTACCAACTGAAGTTAGTAGAATATAGAAAAATCATTGCTATCTTGTTGTAACTGAAAATGCTTCAGAATCATATCAACTTGAATGTTAAAAGAAATGTCATTCTATATTGCATTACATATCAATTAAAGAGTAAGTGCACTACCAACAGTTGCCCTCTTCATGAAGTAGATACAGTGATAAATAGAATTTTAAATATTTAAAAATATTTTTAGCATAATGATGTAATTCCAAAGAGATTAAACTATCCTACAAACAATAAGGCATTAAAAAATATATCATAGTCTGTTGAAATCTAGAAGAGAAGTCTAGTAAGAAATGAAATTGCCTGAAAAAATCAAAAGAAATAAAAAGTTTAAATTCCAAAATCATAGAAGAAAAAGAAACTTTGCTTTTATCTTAAAACCAGAACTTTCTAAAAGTTTTTTAATAGAATGATTTGACATTTTCTCCTTCATTCTCTCATTTTTAACCTCTTATACACACATTGAGACAAGTAATATATCTTTTTAACTTTTCAATATTTCCAAGAGTGTGGTTGGACATTATTTATTTTGTTAATTTCCTCTTTCTTAGGGTGTAATTGACATAAAAATTGTAAGATATTTAAAGTATACATTGTAGTGATTGGATACACATATACACAGTGAAAGGATTTTTCTCATGTAGTTAAATAACACATTCATCTCCTCACATATTTATCTTTTTTTATGAGAACAGTTAAGTTCTACTCTCTTAGCAAATTACAGTTATACTACACAGTGTATAGTATAGTCATCCTATTTTACATTGATCCTCAGACTTTATCCATCATATAGCTGAAATTTTGTACCATTTTACCATCCTCTTTCCCTATTTCTCCCAACTCCCTGCCCCTGACCACCACTTTTCTACTCTCTGTTTCTGTGAGTTTTGACTTTTTTTTTTTTAAAGATTCTGCTTATAAGCAATACCATACAGTATTTGCCTTTATCTGTCTAGCTTATTTCACTTAGCATAATGTTCTCAAAGTCTACCCATGTTGTTACAAATGGCAGGATTTTCTTTTTCTCTTGATTAAATATTATATTGTATATGGTATATCTATATCTATACCTCCTCTATCTATTCATCCACAGACAAACACTTGGGTTGTTTACATATCTTGGCTATTGTGAATAATGCTGCAATGAACATGGGAGTACAGATATCACTTCAGTATCATGTTTTCATTTCCTTTGAATAAACATACCCCAAAGTGGAATTGCTGGATCAAATGCTGGTTCTATTTTTAATTTTTTGAGGCACCTCCATACTGTTTTCCATACTGGCTGCACCAATTTACATTCCTACCAAGAGTGCACAGGGTTTCCCTTTTCTCCACATTTTCCCCAACACATGTTATCTCTTGTAATTTTGATGACAGCTGTTCTAACAGGTATGAGGTGATATCTCATTGTGGCTTTGATTTGCATTTCTTTGATGATTAGTGATGTTGAACACCTTTTCATGTAGCTGTTGGTCATTTGTATGTCTTCTTTAGAAAAATGTCTATTTAAATCCTCTTAGAAAAATGTCTATTTAAATCCTCTTCCCTTTTCTTTAAATCAGATTGGTTCAGCCTCTGAACCAAGTCCTGGGGGTATAGCCACAGCAAGTCTTCATGAGCCAGTTAAGAGCTGTTTCTTTGTTACATTCTTACTGGCCTCATGGATGCAAGCTTCATTGTCTTTCAGAGCTTGGCTTTTTGGGGGTTTGCCCCATACGTGGAAGTCTTAAAAGTCGGGTTGCCAGTTGTTGAGTTCAAACCCTTCACTCTTCAGGGATAAGCCGGGAATTCTGATTGTATGTCACTGTGCCAGGTGTGGGATTTATGGCGAGAGTGTGTCTCAGCCTTTCCTACCCATTTCAACATGGCTATTTTCTTGTTTGCTTGTTTCTTGTTTGCTGAGGAGTTGCTCAGCAAGTTTCTGGATTTCTTTCAGAGGGAATTGTTCCACGTGTAGCTGTAGATTTGGTGTACCTGTGGGAGGGGTGAGCGTAGTTACTCTCTTTGTTGCCACGTTGGAATGAAATACCCACTATGTCTCTGATTGTTACTTAATATTGGGTTAATGTTCCTTGCTCTGTGTTATGATCTATGTAGCTAAAAACAGTTCGATATTACATTCTTATGGTTCGATATGTTAATGAGTTTTGAGATATACTTTAATACTTTATTTACATTTATGATGTAGATTTATCGTTCCTTTTTGTTTTTATTTTTTGGCTATTTCTGTGAAATAGAAGAAGAGTTTTGTGAACCATAGTCAAAAGAGTTACATGGAATCATAATACCTTTATCACACAAGGTTCTACCCCTCTCTCCATGGTCTTGCATTGCTGAGATTATTAGTGTTGATAACACAGTTCTGGATTTTCCACACTATGATTTTCTATTTTTAGGTCGTTCACTTACCCTCAGAATTGTAAGAAAAGCTTAGAAAAAAATGATGATAAATTGGATACCTTACCCAATTTCAAACTTAGTATTTCTTGTACCTTTTCCCCCACACAGAAAAATATAATGCATTTGACTTAAAACAACTGACAGCCTTGAATGGTTCACTCTAAATTTTAAATAATTTTACTAAAAGAATTAAATTCTAAGTGTTATATTTGTCCAAGGGAGTTAATAAACAACAATCAAAGACTTTCTTTGGGATAATAAAGTTTTAAGACTTTTTGATTTCAAAAGAAGATAAATGTCATATGTATTCACTGAAGTTTCTTGCTTGTGTTAGCTACAGGCTGCCCTTGTAACTCATTTGCAGTATAAACTCCTTTCAGATAGGATCAGAAAAGAGCCCTGTTTATGCTTCTCTCATCTACAGCAGTCACCTTTTGAATTCACATTCTTAATTTACAACATGCTGCTTCTTTTAATCCTTTGCTGCTATAATGATGCCATCATCTTCTGAGCTCATTAAGGTCCCACATAGGTTTATATGTGTTGCAGTGACATCTTTATCTTTCAGAGCAGTTTGGAAACCTGCAGGGGTGTGGAATTACTACAGATGGACCGTTATGCAAAACTGAGTATATCAAGCCTTCCCCAAACTGAAAAGGGAAAGTATTCTGGAATGTAAAAGAGACATATGTTCCAGCCAGAGATGTTGGTCTGTGGAGGTCAGATGTGCACATTAATTGCTTTCTGTTAACAGCTTAGAGGTGGCTGACCATAAGGACTTATTTATGACTTTAAGAGGTCTCAAAGAAGAGCCGTGCTGGTAATTTACTTGATTATAAACCTTCTATTCTTGAAGGAGGTAACACAGAGATCAGAATCAGCCAATGCTTGATTGAAATTGGAATATAAATGAAAGAAAATGGATAATTATAATACTGAGCAGACTGGAAAACAAACCATCAAATCAAAGAGTAGCACATCCAAAGAAACCACTAACGCTGAATCATGATTTCTAAATGGAATAATCTGATCTTTCAAAGTAAACAATGAGAAAAGTGACCTAGATTCCACAACTCTCAATTTATAAATACCGTTTCCAGTTATAACTATCTTTTTTATTCTTAGTATATTATTCATTAAAAAGTTTATTTATTTTCAGAAGTTCTAACTTATACGATTAACTGAATCGGGAACTGAAAAGTGGAAATGTCACCCATGACTAGTATATAGTTTACAATGGAGCATGAAGACTCAAGTATATAAACAGCTCAAAAGTAATTAGGGGAAATAATGGCAGGACAGAAAGAAGATTGAGTTTCATGCCGCCATACTAGTAGTTCTAGTACTAATTCATTAGATAAGCCAATAATAAAACATTCTTTTTATTATCACTGACACATCCATTTTAACAAAGATAGTACAGCAAGCAAAAAGCACAGAGTAGGTGTGCAAAGGAGCCCAGAGAGAAGAAATGTTCAATCTTACAAAAATTAGATTTGTGTCTGTGTATTTGTCATTGACATCTAACTTACTGGGCAAATTACTTTTCCAGGGTCAAATAAGGAAATTGTAAAGGAAGCACAGAATTTATTGCTCTCAAATTTCCCATCTGTTGCCTAGCTACTGAATCTTTTTGTATTTGTAATAGCTTAAATTCAAGTATTCTATAGTGTAAAAATTAGAATCGGAGCATTTCTTTCTTTTAAATTCTGTGAGATAAAACACAAGTATCTGCTACCAGGATTGATTTTTGTAATAGAAAATTGTTCTGGGGTTAACATATTAGACATAATTTGTTAAATCCTAAGAAAAAGATATTTTTTAGTTTTGTGAAATGTTGGTGGCAATATTAAGAATGTAAATAAAAACAAGAAGGAATTAAAGGAGGTTAGTTCTGTATAACTCAAGAAGACCTTGAGAAGATACCAAAGGACACTGGGAAAGTAAATACATATAGAAAGAAGTTTGTGTGTGTGTGTGTGTGTGTGTGTGTGTGTGTGTGTGTGTGTGTGTGAGAGAGAGAGAGAGAGAGAGAGAGAGAGAGAGAAACATCTCTGTGCATGCCTTATTTCTTTTACTAACCTTTTAGAAGGCTTCTTTCAGTCTCATTGACTAGAATTTTGTCAATGAACTCCCATAGCTTCAGAGTAGTCTGGGAAGAAGAGTATCTGTTTTTTTTTATATCTCAAATGTGGAAGATGCGTAAGGAAGAAGAGTTGTTGGGAAGGCATCTTAGTGTCCAATGAACAGGATCTGCCATAAATCTTACCTGCACAGAAATCTTATCTGCCATAAATCTTACCTATGCACAGAACTCACAAAGGATTGCTAGGCAAGGCCATTAAAGTTTACTTCTTGTCAGATAGGCATGTTCAGAGTTGAGTTTTATTCCATTCACTTTCTCCTCTATTTTTAGGAAATAAAATTACACTGAAAGTTGATGTATAGCCATGTTGTAAAATTCAGATTTTGCTGATTTTTTCTTTCTCTTTAATTTTGCATATTCCACCTTCAGTTTTATTCTTTAGAGTATTCTCTCCCCAAAGAAAGAAGGTTGTTAGTGTGTTGCAGTGAAGCTAGTGCATTGAACTGCCAGACAATGGGCTCTCAAATAAAGATTACGTGAAATTTTAAATTTAATAATATGAATAACTGAGTAAAAGCTAACAACAAAGCTAGGTTTAATGATCTCTTCTCAGGCCTATGTTTTCATAATCGGAAGCCAATTTTTTAAGCATTTGCTGACCATTGTTATGAATAAATTAGTAAGGACCATATCTACACTTCAAGTAAAGTGGATACATTTTTTACACTTTTCTCAGCAATAACCTTCATGGGAATATTTTACATTAATTTTTTTCCTACTCGTCCACTATTCACTACTTTCCTACTCATTCAACTTTAAAGTTGGGCAATGTCTATATTTGTCAATATTTGTTTTTATTTGGACTTAGAATAATTCAACTACTAAGATTTGCTAATAAAATCTTCCCTCTTTTTTTGAAGAGTAGTTCTTCAGATCTGTTGGATTTGGTAACCAGCAAGCTGTCCACTTTGTGTGCCATTACATTTGGCTCCATGGATTCAACCAACTGTGCATCGAAAATATTTGCGGGAAAAAAACCCTCTAGAAAGTTCCAAAAAGCAAAACTTGAATTTGTTACAACTATTTACATTTACGTAGCATTTACATTGCATTTACAACTATTTACATAACACTTACACTGTATTAGGTGTTATAAGTAACCTAGAGATGATTTCAGGTACCTGGTAGGATGACCAAACCAAGGCTTAATACCTAGCCTAATTGAAGCTTCTGCCTCCCTTAGAAGGGGAGCCTTAACCAGTCAGTTGGGAATTTGCTGGTCAGCACCAATGAGGTAATCTGTCACTTAGGCCCTCTCCAACCCCCAAAGGAAGATGAAGTCATCTGCCACAAAGACCCCTTTCTTCCCCCATAGGTGGGTCATCTAAGCCTGAAATAATCTTTTTTTTTTTTTTTTGATAACTTCCTTGTCCTACTATTAAAAACCTCTCCCTTTCTGTAGCCCTTTGGAGTTCCTCTCTACTTGGTAGATGGGATGCTGCCAGATTCATGAATTGTTGAATAAAGCCAATTAGAGTTTAAATTTTTTTTTAAAGTATGTGGTAGGATGTACAGTAGGTTGGTTACATGCAAATACTACACCATTATATATAAGGGACTTGAGCATTCGTGGATTTGGTATCTGCTGGGATCCTAGAACCAATCTCCTGAAGATACTGATCATATTGCTTAAATCATGATCCAAGTTAGAATCTTGTTTAGTTTAAGAAAATAGAAAAGTTCCCTGAATCTCTCAACTTCTATATTGTACAAATTTTTCTTGCTAGTACATACTGAGTTTTCTTAAAGTCCATTGTATATGTACAGTTTAATACCTAAAATTATTTTAAAATATCCTAGTTAAAGGTATCTTTCATTTGGCTTATTTCAAATATGTGTTTTTCTTCATCCATGAATTTAATGCAAGGTTAATATATTAAAATAATTCTATTATAAAAGAGATTTCTAGTGCTCAGTTCACTTTGGTATCAGAATGTTAGCAATGCTCTTGCAGCAAAAAAGTCAGTGTATTCAATCTGTCCTGACACCATATAATCATTTGTATTGCACTTAATCACACTGTAGAAAGACAGTCATCTTGCAAAATCTCACCAAAAAATACATTCTATCTCTAGAAACACTAGGAGCTCTCTGTAATTTGAGCTTGCTAAGTGGCAAGTACATATAACACAAGTACATCAATCAGGTTAATGCAAGGAATACACTTCCATTTGATAACATTTGAAATGCATGTCTGAGATGCAGAAACATAATTAAGGCAAATGAGTATAGCATGTTAATCTTCCGATCTAGAATAGAAAAAGGTATGCAGATTTCTCCAACTTTTACTAATGATTGAAATGAAAGTCAAATTATCTGGACAAATGAGTTGTTTCATTTCAGACTAAGATGGGGTTGCTTAAATTAAGCACAATTCACATCTGGACTGGAGACTCAGTTGTTGTGCGTGTGTTGAGAGGACATCATGTGTAGGATATTGAACAGCATCTTTAGGATATTCTCTTGCTGCTGGGAACATCCCCCACATCCTGATGTTAAAAAGAAATGTCTACAAACACTGCCAGATGTCACCTGGCATTCAGAGCTGGCCCTAGTTAAGAACCACTGGACTAATGGCTGAATCAAATTATTTCAATTTTATGTTGTCCAGTTTGGACATTTGAATGTTATGGAACATATTAAGAATAGTACGTTTTTGGTACTATGGATGTAGCAAATATTAGTTTGGTTAACATTCATCTGTCAAGAAAAAGATAATTAAATACATATTTTATGCCACATACAAAGATAAATGAGAGAAACTGTTCTGTTGCTCACCGAGTTCTTAAACTTTCCTCATTCTGTTTTACAAATAAAATAATTTTAAAAGTATTTTTAAATTAATTAATTTGATGTTTGTTAGTTTCTGCTGTACAGCAAAGTGAATCAGTTATACATATACATATAGCCACTCTTTTAGATTCTATTCCCATTTTGGTCATTACGGAGTATTGAGTAGATTTCCCTGTGCTATACAGTATGTTCTTATTACTTATCTATTTTATATATAGTAGTGTGAATGGATAAAGAAGATTGCATATATACAATGGAATATTACTCAGCCATAAAAAAGAATGAAATAACGCCATTTGCGGTGACATGGATGGACCTAGAGATTGTCACACTGAGTGCAGTAAGTCAGAGAAAGACAAATATCATATGATATCGCTTCTATGTGGAATCTAAAAAATTGGTACAAATGAACCTATTTACAAAACAGAAATAGAGTCACAGATGTAGAAAACAAATTTAGGTTACTAAGGGGTAAGTGGGGAGGGATAAGTTGGGAGATTGGGATTGACATATACAGACTACTATAAAAACTATTCTTATAAGTGTGTTTCTAAACTATTTTCTTATCATTACAAAACAAAACAAGATCACTAATGTATAAACCTGCTACTTCTACCTATTATATTGATACCTCATTTTTTCAAATTATCTAGATGACTGCCATCTTTAATATTTTTCATGTAGAATTCAAAGTGCCCACAAACTGGCGCTTTGTAAGTAAACTTTTTTTAATTTACTCTTTTCTCAAAGATCTGTTTCTTTGTCTGCCTGTAGTTTAAATTAAGACCAATAGGGAGTCTATGTTTAGTCAAAGCACAGCTAGATATTTTGATGGAGAGTTTGCTTTGGCATGAAATGCTGCTGTTTATTTGTAAACCTCTCTGTGTATGTAATTTGACAGAATTTTAGATTCCCCAGTTAATGAGGCTAGCAGCAGCCTCTATCCCCTGGGCCCAGTCAATTTGATACCGTCTCCGTGTAGTTTGTCATAGCTATGTTGACTTCATTTCCTGTACTGAGAAAATAAAAATCAGATTCTTCAAGTTGTAGGAAATAAATTTTCTTACTTATCTTCCTCTGATTTCTCACACCCTTATAGAGAGTAGATTTCTGAATACTTGCTACATCTCTAGAGAGTAATGTGTTGAATAGATGACAATATTAATCAGTGTTTCTTTTTGAATGATCTATATATTTCAATAGATATATTTCTTTCCAAAAGTCACATATTTTCAGTGCTAGTATCAACCTCTCTATATAAGCATGATTATATAATGAAATGGAGCAGTATTTATGTTAACTTGATGACAATTGTAATTGCAGGAGATCGTAAGTGCTGATCAGATGAACCAGAATAGGCAGGAAGGATTAGATCATTGTAAATTCTCAATATATGTTTGTTCAACAAACGTGTTTTTACCCATGCCATCATTTTTTAAATGTCTTTAAGTTATTTTGTTTGTTCAAGAGTAAATTTACAGAATTTATAGAAGCCAGTTGGCTAGTTAATTGAATGCAAGTTTGAAGATTTAATTGTACAGTACCGACAGAGTGAAATGCCATTTTAGAAATATTTATTTTAATGCTATGTGTTTGTCAGATTTCTCCTATTTTTGATGAAGTCTAACAAATATCTCAAAATTTTAGGGGCTTAAAACGAAAGCATTTTTCTCACTCAGGTCTGTGAGTGGACTGGAGGGACTGCAATTCAGGCTGTATGTAAGGCTCTTTTTATGATGGATGCAGGAAGCACCATAGACCAGGCCCAAAGCATAGCTACTAGCATTCCATTGACTTTGACAAGTCACATGGCCAAGCCCACATCAATGGGCAGGGAAATAAACTCTGGCAATTCCAGTGATGGACGCTGCAACATCAGTGATAGGGATGTACAATTCTATTAAGGAAAAGAGTGAAGAACTGGGAACTGCTTGTACCACAAAGGACTGAATTGTCAAAGCAGACAACCGTCTCACAAGTATTACTCAACACCCACCCTTACTAATGATTGGCAAAGAATACAACCAAAAACTAGGGACAGATATAGGAGTCCTCTCTGGAATGGTCTCCCAACCTGTCAGACGCAACTTCTGAAAGTACCTTTTCTACACTGGAACACAGTTTGGTTTCAAAGGAATAGGTAAGCACCCACGATTTGTATGGCTTCTTAGATACTTAGATACCACACTGAGGTAGAGAGACAATATGTTTTATTGATTTTAGGTCTCTCTTTTCTAATATATTTATTCAATGCTATAAATCTCCAAGCACTGCTTTCACTACTTCTCACAAATTTTGGTAAGCTGTGTTTTTATTTTCTTTTAGCTTAAAGTATTTTTAAATTTCTCTTGAGATTTCTTCTTTGACCGAACTGTTCTTTAGAAGTGTGTTGTTTAATCTCCACATATTTGGGGATTTCCCAGTCATCTTCCTGTTATTGATTTCTAGTTTAATTCTTCCTGTTATTGATTTCTAGTTTGAGAGCAAAATTGTGTGATTTCTTTTTTTTTAAATTTGTTAAGATGTGTTTCATGGTCCAGAATGTGGTCTGTCTTGGTGAATGTTTCATGGGAGCTTGATCAGAATGTGTATTCTGCTCTTGTTATATAAAGTAGTCTACAGATGTCAATTATATCCAGTTGATTGATGGTGTTGTTGAGTTCAGCTATATTCTTAATGACTTTCTGTCCTCTCGATCTGTCCATTTCTGGTGGACAGATGGTGTTGAAGTCTACAACCGTGATAGTGTATTCATCTATTTATCCATGTAGTTCTGTCAGTTTTTGCCTCATGTAGTTTGGCGCTCTGTTGTTAGGTCCATACACAGGAAGGGTTGTTATGACTTCTTGGAGAATTGACCCCTTAATCATTATGTAATGCCCTTCTTATCCCTAAAACTTTTCTTACGTTGATGCCTGCTCTGTTCAAAATTAATATAACTACTCCTGCTTTCTTTTAATTAGTATTAGCATGGTATAATTTTCTCTAACCATTTACTTTTAATCTATATGACTTTATATTTAAAGTGAGTTTCTTGTATACAACATACAGTTGGGTTGTGCTTTTCAATACACTCTGACAGTCTCTATCTTTTAATTGGTAAATTTAGGCCATTGACATTCAAAGTGATTATTGATATAGTTGGGTTGATGTCTACCATATTTGTTACTGTTATCTGTTGTTACCCTTATTCTTTGTTCCAATTTTTGTCTTTCAGTCTTTCTCTGCTTTTTCTGGTTTTTGTGTGAGTATTCTGTGTAATTCAGTTTTCTGTCTTAGCAGATACATTATATTTATTTTTTTACTTTTTTTTAGTGATTGGCCTAGATTTTACAATCCATTTACATCTAATCCAACTTCACTTTCAAATAGTACTCTACCACTTCATGGGTAGTGTGAGTACCTTATATCAAAATAATCTTTATTCTTTCCCCCATCTCTGTATCATTAGGGTCATTAATTTTACTTATATATAAACAAATATACTATATATATATAATAAACATACATAATCATATACTGTTGTTATTATTATTTTGAAAAGAATAAGAAAAATAAAAAGTTTTGATTTTATTTTCATATGTTGCTTCTTTGATGCTTTTACTGTTTTTATATAGATCTGAGCTTCTGACCTCTGTTATTTTATTTCTCTCTAAAGGACTTCTTTCATAATAAATCTATTGGCAACAAATTTCCTCAATTTTTGATTGTCTGATAAAGTCTTTATTTACCTTTCACTTTTGAAAGATAATTTCTCACAGTACAGAATTCTAGGTTGCTGGGTTTTTTTCTCACAACACTTTAAATATTTCACTCTACTCTTTTCTGGAGTGCATGATTTCTGAGAAGTCAGATGTAATTCTTATCTTCGTTTGTCTATAGGTAAGGTATTTTTGCCCTCTGGCTTCTTTCAGAATTTTTTCTTTATTTTTTTGTAACTTAAAAATGATATGTCTGGTTTTAGTGTTTTGGGCATTTATCCTCTGGTGCTTTATAAGCTTTCTGGATCTGTGATTTAGTATTTGACATTAATTTGGGGAAATTCTCAGTCATTGTTTCGAATATTTCTTCTATTTCATTCTCTTTCTTCCTCTTCTAGTACTCCCATTACACTTATGTTATACCATTTGTAGTTCCCCTACAGTCCTTGGATAGTCCATTCTGTTTTTGTTTGTTTTTATTTTGTTTTGTTCAGTTTTTGTTCTCTTTGCTTTTTGGTTTTTGAGGGTTCTATTGATATATTCTCTAGTTCAGGGATGTTTCCTCAGTCATGTCCAATCTACTAATAAGCACATCAAAGGCATCCTTCATTTTGGTTACAGTGTTTTTCAATCTCTAGCATTGCATTTTGGCTTTTTCTTAGGATTTCTGATACTCTGCTTACATTGCCCATCTTTTTTTGCAGGCTATCTGCTTTATCCATTGGATCCCTTAGCATACAAATCAGTAGTTTTAAATTCCTGGTCTGATGATGCTAACATACCTGCCATGTCATATTCTGATGCTTGTGCTGTCTCTTCAAATTGTGTTTTTGCCTTCTTGTATGAGTAGTAATTTTACCTTGATAACCAGACATGATATACGGGGTAAAAGGAACTGCTGTAAGTAGGCCTTTAGTAATGTGATGATGGTATAGGAGGAGGGGAAGCATTCTATAGTCCTATGATCAGGTATCCATCTTTTAGTGAACTTATATCTCTGCATTGTGAACTTCACAAGTGTTTCTCAGTTTTTCTCCCCACTAAAGTGGGAGAGGATGGCTAGAGCAGGCTAGAATTGGGTATTTCCCTTCCTCAGGTAAGTTAGGCAATGATAATACCCCAGAAAGTTAGGCTCTGGTTAAGTAGTATCCCTTAATGATAGGCCTTGTTAAGAGGAACAGAGTGCTCTGGTATATTTCAAAATGGTTCCTTTTCTTGTCCCCCTGCCAAAACTCAAAAGGATTTTTCTCTGACATTTACTGCAGGAATGTGATCAAGCTCCTGGAAGCAAATCTCACAATACTGTGGCATCCCTCCCATGACTGGGACTCCTTGGAGTTTTTAACGCTCACAGTTGTCTGCCATGACCCTCCAGCAATTAATCAATTAAAATTCAGTTTAGTCTACTCAGGCACTGGTTTCTGGTGGTTTCCCTAGTGAATCCCTGCTCTGGTAAGCTGGTCAGCTGTGATGACTTATATTTGTCTGTCTTTCTCTCCATATCGGGGGCAGTGGTTTGCCCTGTTTCCTCCTATCTTATGGAACCAAGAAAGTTTGTTGGCTTTTCAGTCTCTTCAGTTTTTTACTCATTGTTAGGACAGCATGGCCACCCCCAAGCTCCTTACATGCAAAACCAGAAACCAGAAGTCCAGTTTTGGCTTATGGTCTTCTCATTTATATAATATCCAAATCTCATAATTCTATCTTTAATTTAGGAATGAGATTGGATAATATGTTCAATTAAAGGTGGGAATTGGGGTGAGTGTTATTTTCTTTTCACACTTTATATTTACCAAAATTAAAGTAAGGGAAGGAGGAAGAAGAAAAGGAGGAATAATATACCAATTACAGATGAAGTTATCCTTGGATCCATACACAGGTCTAAAAAATATTATACATTTCTACTTCTTGTGTAATGTCTTTCTGGCTAGAAGCTGAAGATAACAGTTGACATATTCACCAAAGATCATTTCTTAACATAAATATGAGATGTTCTCCAATAGCTATACTCCTTGCAATGATGTGAACACAGTATAAACACAAATATCACATATCCTCTTGGACTCTAATTCCTCCTGATATTTTACTCATTGGTCTAATCCCTTCATTCATACTCTTCAGAAAATGCAACTAGAGTCTGTCAGGGTCACTTCAGGACTAAAAAGAGATGTCCATTACACATTTTAAAAAAATAAACCTTTAGGTGGTTTCAGACTCAATTCAGTACTTTTGTACTCTTTCAAGGGAACAAAGGTAGACTTGATGCTATAAAAATATTTTCCCTTTTCAGAAAAGGAAGCAGTTTCCATATCAGTGCTCATATTAGGGGAGTGGTTGTTTCTGACTTACAGTATTTGCATCGAGGTCATCACTGTCTTTAAAAGAGCAGATTAAAATTCCATGTATCTATCACGAAACAGGTTGCTGGAAAAGTTTATCCTAATACAACAGTATCTGTCATGTTGGATACGTTATTATTCAAAATGAGCAAGCCCCCAATTTATTGTACTAAGATAACTGCATTGTATTTTAAGGCTCTTATTTATCAGCAGTGATATTCTGATATTCCCTTCACTTTTCTTGTAAGGCAGAAAAAATGGAAAAATAGTACAGTAAAATTCAACATACGAAAATCATTTGCAGTTTGGAATTATGATGATCTCATTTACCTTTAATTAAAAGAGATTGAGGGACTTACCTGGTGGTCTAGTGGTTAGAATTCTGTGCTTCCACTTCAGGGGATGGGGGTTGGGGAACTGGGATACCACATGCTGTGTGGCATGGCGAAATAAATTAAAAAAAAAAAAGAGGTTAGCACCAAGAGTGTATATGTTTTCACTCATATCTATTAATTAATATTATATACCAAGGATTCTGTTTCAGTGCACAATTTGATCCACTTTAGCCTAATCCTTAATGGATATTCCATAAGGAATTATGTGCAGAAGATACATACTTGATTACAATCGAGTTTTACAACAAACTTTAGTTTTACTCAGGGCAGCAAATCTGTAATTAATTCCTCCTAACTCTTTGTAAACAAATCTCATTTTCTACCCATTTAGGCAGCCTAAACATTACTGTATTCAAATTTATAGAGTGAAACATAAGAAATGATCTTGAATGATGCTGAGGATATGGCTGTTGGTTTTCTGTGAGTTGTGAAAATTGCAGATGCTAAGGTTCATTTTTCAAAAATGTATTTTTCTGTTTGGGAACAAATACAATTTCATTTTATACAGTATTGCATTTCTGAAACCAATGCATAACTATCAATTAATAGCTGCAATAATAGCTTACATTGTTCACATATTATACTATTTCCAAACTTAATGCCTATAAGCATTAGTACCCTCATTTTGTAGGTGAATAAACAGACTTGAAAATTTTATTTCAGAAGTTACATATCAAAGCTGCATTTATCCCTTCATAAGATGTTTATATAGAAGAATTGTATTTTATTCACCAAAGTCCATAGTACAGCTTCTTAATATATATTTGCTTAAATCAAATTGAATTGTCTTTTCTCAGTGTCCCATGGTATCAAAGGTTAAATAATGTAAGTAGTATATATGTGTGTATATATAATATAGAGTATATATTATGCATTTAATATATTAAATACAATAGTATACAGTATATAAGAATATAATATTATAGCACTCATAATATTATAATACTACTTATTCATATATAAGTAGTATATATACTTCTTATATTTTTTCTATCACCACTTACAGAGAATAAAATCAAAAATAACATTTTTCTACATAATTCTCCTGTATGCATTTATTTTTCTGCTTTGAAATAGTAATGTAAGAATGCAACCATAATGCTTTGGGCTTTGGAAATAGAAGCTAATTTTATAATTTTATAAATTATAATGATAGAATTGTAATTTTAGAAATATAAGCTAATTTTATATCAGCATTCACTAGCTCCTTAGGACATATACTAGTTAAATTCAAGAGCTCCAAGAACTATGGATTGTTATATTTCTCTCTCAATGCCCAGCTGCATTTGTCTAAGCTGTTTCTTCCAAGTGTAGTCTCCCTAATAAGCAAATACAAAGCCTGTATAGACTAGCTGGCCCTAGATTGGGTTGATCAAGGTAGAACTTACTGCTGAGAATCACTATTTAAAGAATGGGTTTACCCAAACTTCCAGGCCTTTTCCCCTGAACCAAAGATTGTTGTCCTTTACATCCAAAACTTGAAAAGAAATGAAGTCAACACCATTTCCCATTTTCTATTGCATCCCAAGTCTTTGGTGTCAGTCTCCTAAATACATTTGCATACATTTAAAGACATTTCACTTTAATGATTTAGTTTGTTTTAGTCTAGTGATCATTGTTCTTAAAATTTCAATGATGAATCAATGGAACAATAAGTTTATTCCAAGTTGATTTGCTACTTATTTCTATTATACATTTGGCAAATCATTGTGTTCTTGTTTTATAAATGGAAATGATGATCCCCTAAGCTCATTTAATGTTTAAAGAATGGTAATTGAATAAGATATAGATTATCACATATTTGCGTTTTTCAATACAAAGTTAAGAAAGAGGGAATATAGGCCAAAAAAATGTGTCAAACTTTTTTAAAAGATTTTTTAAGATAATAGTAAATTTTATTTGCATTTTTCATTTAACTTATGGGTAGAGAAAGAATGCTATGAGTTCTAAGAATCATAAGAGCATCTAAACCTAGTTTTAAAATGATGTAAACCAAGAGATTATATTTAAAGGAAGATGTCATTTAAATTATGATAAAAAACTAGTCACTGTGGGTCATTGACATTGTTTTCTTTTCAGCACAATTATACTGTCTTAGCAAGATGTTTCAGGGACATATGCATTTTGTACAAGTTTATTTACTCATAATGAAAGAACATTTCAAGCTGATAGCTTTAATTATTTTAGCTGATTTCTATGATTGCATTCATGGAAGGGCCAAAAGAGGTGACTGTCTGTGGGTAATCACTACCAGTCATAACGTATGTATAGCATTAAGGCATGCCCAGCTTGGAAAACTGATTTGATCTCCTTCAGAAAATTCTCGTAAAAGAAACCACGTAAGAAATATAGGATGGGAACATTTCCAGAATAGTTAAAAAACTAGAATTCAGAACTGTAGCTTGAAATGCAAGAAGGGATTTCATGGAATCTATAATATTCTTGAATTATAATATTCAAACACAGCTTTGCACATAATAGGAATCCAGTAGTCATTTGCTGCATGGATAGTGACTTGAAATTTTCTCTACTACCTTACTTCATTTTCCTTTTTTTTTTAAGCTCCTGTCTAGCTATATCCTATCTGCCCTTCCTAATAGACTAGTTTATAGCATCCCTTCCTGAAGTCTAGTCTGTTAAAAATTCAAATTTAAAACCATTGTGTAACTTTTACTGAGCACTCACTGTGTATCAGGCACTGCCCTAAAATATATTAACTAATTTAATTCTTACTAGTATATATTCATATCATTTCCACTTTAGTGTTAAGGAAATAAGACCCTTACAGGTTAAATAACTTCCCTAAAGTCTTACAGATAAAAAGCACAGGTCCTGGAATGAAAACCCAGGCACTCTAGTTTCAGAGTACACATGTAACCAGTGCATTTGAGTTTAGATTTTATTCTGCCCTAAATATCTTTCAAATGGTATTTGTGCTATCTCTGTATTATACATTCCATAGAAAATCAGCATGTACTGGTACCAAGATATATGGAGAAGAGCAACATAGTGACTTGACTACATTTGTTTCTTCTCATTACTATGAAAGCTTTACTCAGTAAACAGGGCATTATTTGAAGAGGATGAGAGTGATTACTATTGCTATTCCTGGGTAAACACGTGCCTGGAAAAATCGTTACCTAATCAGCAGTTCTCTCTGCCTGACACATACGTGACTACTCCTCTATGGCATTTACAAGTCCTAGTACTCTGAAATTTCTCCTCTTAGGCTAACACTTGGACAAACCACTCTGATTGCTGCACTATAAGTTGAATTATTCTCAGTGAGGTTGCCCAGGAGTCTAGAGATGGTATACGTGTTTTGAAATTAGAGTTCTGTTGCTTCTTGAATTATCTCTTTTGCCATATTACTTATGAACCTTCAAATAAGAGGAAGATTGTGTCACAGTGGTCTGGTATTGCTTTTCCCAAAGGAAAAAGAACCTCATTATTTAGATCTTTCCTCCCTCCACATTCCAGGATACCATTCTCCTGCTTCCTCAGTTATCAAGATCAAACTCTCCTTCAAGATCCATCTTATTTTTGGTTCATCAAGTATTTCTTAAGCATGAACTCTGTGCTAATAGAAAAATGAATAAGAACATGGTACCCTTTTATGTGACTTAAGAGTTATTGTTCTACTTTAGCAAAAAAATTAACCAACTACTTCAGGCAAAATTGATGCAACTCATAATAAAATGTGTGGCCTATTTGAAACCAAATAATATTTGCATACGTAGTAATATGGTTTCTTTTATTTATTTTTTTAACGTTTTTATTGGAGTACAATTGCTTTACAATGGTGTGTTAGTTTCTGCTTTATAACAAAGTGAATCAGTTATATATATATATATATATATATATATATATCCCTATATCTCTTCCCTCTTGCTTCTCCCTCCCTCCCACCCTCCCTATCCCACCCCTCTAGCTGATCACAAAGCACTGAGCTGATCTCACTGTGCTATGCGACTGCTTTCCACTAGCTATCTATTCCACATTTGGTAGTATATATATGTCCATATATACACTACCATCTCTCACTTTGTCCCAGCTTACCCTTCCCCCTCCCCATGTCCTCAAGTCCATTCTCTAGTAGGTCTGCATATTTATTTCTATCTTCCCCCTAGGTTCACCATGACTTTTTTTTTTTTTTTTTTTTTTAGATTCCAGATATATGTGTTAGCGTATGGTATTTGTTTTTCTCTTGCTTACTTACTTCACTCTGTATGACAGGCTCTAGGTCCATCCACCTCACTAAAAATAACACAATTTCATTTCTTTTTATAGCTGAGTAATATTCCATTGTATATATGTACACGTCTTCCTTATCCATTCATCTGTCAATGGACACTTACCTTGCTTCCATGTCCTGGCTATTGTAAATAGAGCTGCAATGAACATTGTGGTACATGACTCTTTTTGAATTATGGTTTCCTCAGGGTATATGCCCAGTAGTGGGATTGCTGGGTTGTATGGTAATTTCATCTTTAGTTTTTTAAGGAATCTCCATACTGTTCACCATAGTGGCTGTATCAATTTACTTTCCCACCAACAATGTATGAGGGTTCCCTTATCTCCACACCCTCTCCAGCATTAAATGTTTATAGATTTTTTTGATGATGGCCATTCTGACCGGTGTGAGATGATGTCGCATTGTAGTTTTCATTTGTATTTCGCTAATGATTAATGATGTTGAGCATTCTTTCATGTGTTTGTTGGCAATCTGTATATCTTCTTTGGAGAAATTTCGATTTAGGCCTTCTGCCCATTTTTGGATTGGGTTGTTTGTTTTTTTGATATTGAGCTGCATGAGCTGCTTGTAAATTTTGGAGATTAATCCTTTGTCAGTTGCTTCATTTGCAAATACTTTCTCCCATTCTGAGGGTTGTCTTTTAATCTTGTTTATGGTTTCCTTTGCTGTGCAAAAGCTTTTAAGTTTCATGAGGTCCCATTTGTTTATTTCTGTTTTTAGTTCCATTTCTCTAGGTGGTGGGTCAAAAAGGATCTTGCTGTGATTTATGTCGTAGAGTGTTCTGCCTGTTTTTTCCTCTAAGAATTTGATAATGTCTGACCTTACATTTAGGTCTTTAATCCATTTTGAGTTTATTTTTGTGTATGGTGTTAGGGAGTGTTCTAATTTCATTCTTTTACAAATAGCTGTCCAGTTTTCCCAGCGCCACTTATTGAAGAGGCTGTCTTTTCTCCCTTGTATATTCTTGCCTCCTTTATCAAAGATAAGGTGACCATATGTGCATGGGTTTATCTCTGGGCTTTCTCTCCTGTTCCATTGATCTATATTTCTGTTTTTGTGTCAGTACCATAGTGTCTTGATTACTGTAGCTTTGTAGTGTAGTCTGAAGTCAGGGAGCCTTATTCCTCCAACTCTGTATTTCTTTCTCAAGATTGCTTTGGCTGTTTGGGGTCTTTTGTGTTTCCATACAAATTGTGAACTTTTTTGTTCTAGTTCTGTGAAAAATGCCATTGGTAGTTTGATAGGGATTGCATTGAATCTGTAGATTGCTTTGGGTAGTAGAGTCATTTTCAGTGTTGATTTTTCCAATCCAAGATCATGGTATATCTCTGCATCTATTTTTATCATCTTTAATTTCTTTCATCAGTGCCTTATAATTTTCTGAATACAGGTCTTTTGTCTCCTTAGGTAGGTTTATTCCTAGGTATTTTATTCTTTTTGTTGCAATGGTAAATGGGAGTGTTTTCTTAATTTCACTTTCAGATTTTTCATCATTTGTGTATAGGAATGCCAGAGATTTCTGTGCATTAATTTTGTATCCTGCTACTTTACCAAATTCATTGATTATCTCTAGTAGTTTTCTGGTAGCATCTAGGATTCTCTATGTATAGTATCATGTCATCTGCAAACAGTGACAATGTTGCTTCTTCTTTTCCAAATTGAATTCTTTTATTTCTTTTTCTTCTCTGACTGCTGTGGCTAAAACTTCCAAAACTATGTTGAATAAGTGTGGTGATAGTGGGCAGCCTTGTCTTGTTCCTGGTGTTAGCGGAAATGGTTTCAATTTTTCACATTTGAGGATGATGATGGCTGTGGGTTTGTCATATATGGCCTTTATTATGTTGAGGTAAATTCCCTCTTTGCCTACTTTCTGGATGGCTTTTTTCATAAATGGGTGTTGAATTTTGTCGAAAGCTTTCTCTGCATCTATTGAGATGATCATATGGTTTTCCTCCTTCAGTTTGTTAATATGGTATATTACATTGATTGATTTGCATATATTGAAGAATTCTTGCATTCCTGGAGTAAACCCCACTTGATCATGGTGCATGATCCTTTAAGTGTGCTGGTGGACTCTGTTTACTAGTATTTTGTTGAGGATTTTTGCATCTATGTTCATCAGTGGTATTGGTCTGTAGTTTTATTTCTGTGTGACATCTTTGTCTGCTTTTGGTATCAGGGTGATGGTAGCCTCGTAGAATGAGTTTGGGAGTGTTCCTCCCTCTGCTCTATTTTGGAAGAGTTTGAGAAGGATAGGTGTTAGCTCTTCTCTAAATGTTTGATAGAATTTTCCTGTGAAGCAATCTGGTCCTGGGCTTTTGTTTGTTGGAAGATTTTTAATCACAGTTTCAATTTCAGTGCTTGTGATTGGTCTGTTCATATTTTCTATTTCTTCCTGGTTCAGTCTCAGAAGGTTGTGCATTTCTAAGAATTTGTCCATTTCTTCCAGGTTGTCCATTTTATTGGCATAGAGTTGCTTGTAGAAATCTCCCATGATCCTTTGTATATCTGCAGTGTCAGTTGTTACTTTCCCTTTACATTTCTAATTCTATTGATTTGAGCTTCTCCCTTTCTTTCTTGCTGAGTCTGGCTAATGATTTTTCAAATTTGTTTATCTTCTCAAAGAACCAGGTTTTAGTTTTATTGATATTTGCTATCATTTCCTTCATTTCTTTTTCATTTATTTCTGATCTCATCTTTATGATTTATTTCCTTCTGCTAAATTTTGGGGTTTTTCTGTTCTCTTTATCTAATTGTTTTAGGTGTAGGTTTAGGTTGTTTATTTGAGATGTTTCTTGTTTCTTAAGGGAAGATTGTATTGCTATAAATTTCCCTCTTGGAACTGCTTTTGCTGCATCCCATAGTTTTGGGGTTGTCGTGTTTTCATTGTCATTTATTTCTAGGTATTTTTTGATTCCCTCTTTGATTTTTCAGTGATCTCTTGGTTATTAAGTAGTATATTGTTTAGCCACCATGTGTTTGTATTTTTTACAGAATTTTTACTATAATTGATAACTAGTCTCACAGCATCTTAGTCAGAAAAGATACTTGATACGATTTCAGCATTCTTAATTTTAGCAAGGCTTGACTTGTGACCCACTATATGATCTCTCCTGGAGAATGTTCCATGAGCACTTGAGAAGAAAGTGTATTCTGTTGTTTTTGGATGAAATGTCCTATAAATATCAATTAAGTCCATCTTGTTTAATGTGTCATTTAAAGCTGGTGTTTCCTTATTTATTTTCATTTTGGATGATCTGTCCATTGGTGAAAGTGGGGTGTTAAAGTCCCCTACTATGATTGTGTTACTGTTGATTTCCCCTTTTATGGCTGTTAGTATTTTCCTTATGTATTGATGTGCTCCTATGTTGGGTGCATAAATATTTGCAATTGTTATATCTTCTTCTTGGTTTGATCCCTTCATCATTATGTTGTGTCCTTCTTTGTCTCTTGTAGTAGTCTTTATTTTAAAGACTATTTTGTCTGATATGAGAATTGCTACTCCAGCTTTCTTTTGATTTCCATTTGCATGGAATATCTTTTTCCATCCCCTCACTTTCAGTCTGTATGTGTCCCTAGGTCTGAAGTGGGTTTCTTGTAGACAGCATATATACGGTCTTGTTTTGTATCCATTTAGCCAGTCTATGTCTTTTGGTTGGAGCATTTAATCCATTTACATTTAAGGTAATTATCAGTATGTATGTTCCTGTTACCATTTTTTAATTGTTTTGGGGTTTTTATTGTAGGTCTTTCCCTTCTCTTGTGTTTCCTGCCTAGAGAAGTTCCTTTAGCATTTGTTGTAAAGTTGGTTTGGTGGTGCTGAGTTCTCTTAGCTTTTGCTTTTCTGTAAAAGTTTTAATTTCTCAGTCAAATCTGGATGAGATCCTTGCTGGATAGGGTAATCTTAGTTGTAGTTGTTTCACTTTTTTCACTTTAAATATGTCCTGCCATATTTAATGGCAGAGTTTCTGCTGAAAGATCAGCTGTTAACCTTATGGGGAATCCCTTGTATGTTATTTGTTGTTTTTCCCTTTCTGCTTTTAATATTTTTTCTTTGTATTTAATTTTTGACAGTTTGATTAATATGTGTCTTAGCGTGTTTCTCATTGGTTCCATCCTGTTTGGAACTCTCTGTGCTTCCTGTACTTGATTGACTAGTTCCTTACCCATATTAGGAAAGTTTTCAACTATAATCTCTTCAAATATTTTCTCAGTCCCTTTCTTTGTCTCTTCTTCTGAGATGCCTATAATTCGAATGTTGGTATATTTAATATTGTCCCAGAAGTGTCTGAAACTGTCCTCAATTCTTTTCATTCTTTTTTCTTTATTCTGCTCTGCGGTAGTTATTTCTACTGTTTTATCTTCCAGGTCACTTATCCGTTCTTCTGCCTCAGTTATTCTGCTATTGATCCCTTCTAGAGAATTTTTAATTTCATTTATTGTGTTGTTCATGATTGTTTGCTCTTTAGTTCTTCTAGTTCCTTGTTAAATGTTTCTTGTATTTTCTTCATTCTATTTCCAAGATTTTGGATCATCTTTGCTATCATTATTTTGAATTCTTTTTCAGGTAGACGGCCTATTTCCTCTTCATTTGTTAGGTCTGGTGGGTTTTTACCTTGCTCCTTCATCTGCTGTGTGTTTCTCTTTCTCATTTTGCTTAACTTACTGTGCTTGTTGTCTCCTTTTCACAGGCTGCTGGTTTGTGGTTCCCGTTGTTTTGGGTGTCTGCCCCCATTGGCTAAGTTTGGTTCAGTGGGTTGTGTAGGCTTCCTTGTAGAGGGGATTGGTGCCTATGTTCTGGTGGATGAGGCAGGATCTTGTCTTTCTGGTGGGCATGTCCACGTCTGGTGGTGTGTTTTGGGGTGATTGTGACCTTTTTATGATTTTAGGCAGCCTCTCTTCTAATGGGTGGGGTTCTGTTCCCTTCTTGCTAGTTGTTTGGCATAGGGTGTCCAGCACTGTAGCTTGCTGGTCGTTGAGTGGAGCTGGGTCTTGGCGTTGAGATGAAGATCTCTGGGTGATTTTCATCGTTTGATATTACGTGGAGCTGGGAGGTCTCTGGTGGACCAATGTCCTGACCTTGGCTCTCCCACCTCAGAGGCAAAGCCCTGACGTGTGACTGGAGCACCAAGAGCATGTCATCCACACGGCTCAGAATAAAAGGGAGAAGAAAAGAAAGAAAGAAAGAAAAAGATAAAATAATATAAAGTAATATACAGTTAAAAAGTTATTAAAATAAAAAACAAAAAATCAATAGTAGGAAAAGTTTTTTAAGTGATTACTATATAGTTTCTTTTAAATAAACATCTTGCCTACTGTTGATTAATATTGGGTGGCTTAGACTATTTCAGGCAACCATAAGCTTCCAAGGAGTGTGGACACGTTGTATTACACTGCTGTTGTATTCCTTTGGGCATGTCCTTAATAGGTGATTGAATCAATGATTATAGACATTTGTCTCTAAGTAATTATAATCTTTAGTAATCTGTTACCTCAAACTATACTTCAGGTTACTTCAAGTAAAAGAGTAGAGTCCTGTGAATAAGTGTGATACAAATTATAGTACTGCATTACTTTGCTGTTAAAAAAGGACTTTCATGGCCAGTCCTGGTGTCTGAGTGATATCCTGGGCCCAGCACAGGGACCAACTTTCCAGATCAGTGACATTGGATGCCTTCCCTCTGTGCCTCTGGGAGTGGTGGCTTGGCATGAGAGCCCTGAAGACAAGGGGTAACATCCCGAAATATGAACTCATTTTCCACTCTACCTTCATTGGCCGAGCAGCTGCCAAGAACAAAGGCCGCATCTCCCGATACCTGGCAGACAAATGCAGGATTGCCTCACGAATTGATTGCTTCTCTGAGGTACCTACCAGTGTATTTGGGGAGAAGCTTCGAGAACAAGCTGAGGAGCGGCTGTCCTTCTATGAGACTGGAGAGATTCCACCAAAGAATCTGGATGTCACGAAGGAGGCAATAGTTCAGGCAGAGGAAGCGGCGGCTGAGATTACTAGGAAGCTGGAGAAACAGGAGAAGAAACGCTTGAAGAAGGAAAAGAAGGGGCTGGCTGCGATTGCCCTGGCGTCTTCAGAAAACAGCAGTAGGACCCCGGAGGAATGTGAGGAGACAAGTGAAAGACCCAAAAAGAAGAAAAAGCAAAAGCCCCACGAAGCTCCTCAGGAGAATGGAATGGAAGACCCATCTGTCTCTTCCAGACCCCCAAAAAAGAAATCTTTTTCTAAGGAGGAGCTGGTTGTGATCTTGAAGAGACAGCTGGCAGTGAAGTCTTACCAAGAGGAAGAAATCTTTCCCAAAGAGGAACCAGATAGTGACCTTGAAGAGTCAGGAAACAAGAGGGTCCCCAAGAAAAAGAGGAAATTCTCTTCCAAGGAGGAGCCTCTCAGCAGTGGACCTGAAGAGGCTGCTGCCAGCAAGAGCAGCAGCTCCAAGAAAAAGAAAAAACTCTGAAAGCTCCTCCCAGGAAGATTAGAATGGACATTTCCCTAGTAGGGCATAACTTACAGAGATATTTCCCAACCCATCCCCTATAGCCCAATAAAAATAAAAACAAGTTCACGAGTCAAAAAAAGAAAAAGAAAAAAGAAAAGGACTTTCACATACATGTTTTCATTTGTGATTAACAAAAGCTGTATGAGGCAAATTGGGTATAATGATCACCATTTGCTTTATAGGTATTTCTGAAGGTAAAAAGAGATTTAAAAACAATGGCTTTGAAATGAAATCTCTAACATTATGGGAAATATCATTATATTATTACCAATGTGGATAAAACATTTGTTTGCAGTTGGAACCCCAAAGTCTCATTAAAACAATCTCCCTGGATATCATTTGTGGGAATAGTTCAGGGTGGTATGACAGAGAAGGTGCTATGAAGTATAAAACACTGCAGTGTTTCATGGAAAGACATAGGAAGGAGACTGTCATCATAAGAAATGGTATTTCTAGAGATTTCTTCTTTGATATAAATCCAAATGAATCCGAATATCTTAGTCTGTTTTGTCTCTGAAAAATTGTCCGTAATCACAATATTATGTTAGAACATTCCCTTTTCTCCTTTTTTTATGCGGGGACAGGGGGAAGAGGAAGAGAAGGTGTTAAATTTAGTGTTCTGTCTCTATGTATATATGTTAGACACATTCAGAAGAAAATGGTTCTGTTACAAATAGATAAACCTTTCTTTGAAAGAGTCGTAAACCCTTACGCAGTGGAAAAATTTTTTTTAATGCTGGGGCAGTTTAAACAGGCGTATATAAATAAAAGCCATTATACTCTTGTCATTTTAAGCTTGTAAGAGTATTCTGGTTTACAAAAGCTCCCAACCCCAACATGGAAACAGGAAAACAAACATGGCCTTAAAATGAATCAAAACAGAGGTATGTAAAGCCAACTTTAAGAAACAGAAAACCATTTTCTATTTCTAGGTCAAAATGCAACCAATTAAGTTAGAATGTGCCAACTAGAGGGAAGATTGATCAGTAATAGAAGCAAGGAGAGAGAGAGAGAGAAATATTGGTGTGATGTCTCCTGGGAAACCATCTAGTCTAATCACCACCTTTAATGCAAAAAGAAACTGAAACCCAGAAAGAAAAAGTGATTCTTGTCCAAGGCTGATCACTGATTCACATTTGAACCAGAACTAAAAATCAGGATTCTTCACATACACCCTAGGTTTCTAAATTATAGAGCCAACACATTTCCCCTCTCTGAAAGCAACAGTTTCTAGGCAATAGCAGAAATACAGCTGGCTGGGCTTCCCTGGTGGCACAGTGGTTAAGAATCTGCCTGCCAATGAAGGGGACACGGGTTCTAGCCCTGGTCTGGGAAGATCCCACGTGCTGCGGAGCAACTAAGCCTGTGCACCACAACTACTGAGCCTGCACTCTAGAGCCGGTGAGCCACAACTACTGAGCCCACGTGCCACAACTACTGAAGCCCATGTGCCTAGAGCCTGTGCCCCAAGAAAAGCCACCGCAATGAGAAGCCCGTGCACTGCAACAAAGAGTAGCCCCAGCTTGCTGCAACTAGAGAAAGCCAACACACAGCAACGAAGACCCAACACAGCCAAAAATAAATAAAATAAATAATAAATTAAAAAGAGAAAGAAATACAGGATGCTTATTTGGTGGTTTTTGTTGTTGTTGTTATTTTTTCATGCTGGTGTCAATGATTAGGAAGATTGTCAGGCTAGCCTAGTGTTTTGATTTTGTATCTTCCCTTGGAAGCAACATTATCTTTGTATGTTTAAGTAACTTGCACACAAAAGTTAGCATCAAAAATTTAAATACAGGCCTTTCCAATAACTTTCACAGTGCTGCTTAAAAAAAAAAAAAAAAAAAAAAATCCAGAACACAAAAACTTATAAAAGAGGCCATATGACTTAGTGAGAAGCTGTCTTTTGAAAAAGTTGCCACACATTTTATTCCATGCTTTTCAGGAGTTATCTCCTTTCACTTCATAATTGCTGCTAGCAGTGGCCAAGCTAACTATTAAATAGTGTTTTTGACCTTATGAACTGTTTCATAGTTCTGTAAAGTACATAGACATTTTTTCCCCAGGAATAGAAATGCTTCTGATACTATGTTGAAAGGCATTATTAGTGAAATTAGAATATGATAACAAACTGCAGATGGTAAAAGATTACTTCCTGGCAGAGAATAAATCCAAGTGCATTTTATGCTAAGTGACATGTGATTATCCATAAATTGTAATAGTGGTGATAGATTCACAAATGGAAAACTGTGATCTAGCTGCTGTTGCCAAATATATGTCTGAATCAGATCAAGATAAAATCACATATTAAAGATTGAGAAGAAAATTAAACTAGTTTTGCAATTAATTGGAATATATTACATTAGAAAATTATGAATTTTCATATTTGCTACAATAAAGCATACAATTAGCCATTTTAGTTCACTTAAAAACCATAGGTTTTGTTTAGTTTAAAATCATCTGAAACATACACATTATTAAAATATTATTTTAATCATATTAAATTTTTAAATGAGTGTTTATACACTAAAGAGGTAACAGACTGGATTTGATGTATTACTGCTACAAAAGCATCCATGGAGAATATTGTTTTTAAAGACATATTAAATGTTCTAATCTATTACATATTATATTGTATTCATGCTTTTAAGAAGTATTTACTGAGGTAAATATTTACTGAGATTCCCTATATGCCAAGAACATCTGAGTAAAAAAAAAAAAAAAAAAGGCACAACATCTCTGCTTTCATGGAACTTATTTATGCTAGTCCTATTACAAAGGAATATTGATGTTTCTAAATAGTGCATGTAGGGAATGCTAAACAACACCTTTGTTATGAAGGACAACTTCTTCTCACTTTTCCCCTGCGACTTTTGTCAACTCCATTTAGGAGTCTTCTTTATCAGCAAGAGTAGACTGTTTCCATGAAACAGTCAGACTTTGAGTAACATTAATGTGCTACGAAGACTAAAAGTAGTAGTGTAATTTGTAATGTAAGTAAGCTACCTTATTTTGTATCCACTTTGGAGATCAGACTGCAACTATACCATTCATTCAATTATTCATTCATGCAATTCATTCAATGCCTATGTAGACTAATCTTTGTTCTAGGTTTTGTGCAAAGGAGACAAAGCTCCTGCTCTGTTGTAGCTTATATTTTCTTGAGAAGAAAGACTGAAAATATAGAAACAAATAGGTGTGTAGTAAGATGATGAAAAATGTTAAGGAAAAATTAGAGTCATGAGATAGAGAGTAACAGGGATGCTATTGAAAGAGAGGCTGCAATAGCATAGGCTTAGCATGAGGGAATAAGATGAGAGAATATATGAGTAAAAAGCACCCAGGCAAAAGAAACAGAGTGAAAAGAGGCTGCACTGAAGAGAAAAAAAGCCCTGTGTGGCTAAAGTAGAATGAGCAAGGCTGAATGTAATAGGGTTAGGTTCAGAGTTGTGACCAGGTGTGAGCTTATACAGGGCCTAGGGGCCTTATAAGAAAGTTCCCTTAAGAGGAGTGATTTATTTTTTATTCATACAATTAGTGTGCCTGAATGTCATTGCTGTCAAGGAATAAAATATTAGTAAAAGAAATAAAATTATTCCTAGGGATAGTCAAAGCAGTGCACTCTTTCTAATCCTTAAACTCTGTCTAAATGTAATTAACAAACTATGATTGAATTTACAAGTTTCTAGGAACTGGGTTTCAAACAAACATTGGAGAAGACAGTGTCTAATACAGAAGACTGGCACACAAGTAGGTAATTACCCCAGATGTTGGAACTGTCAGAAAGAAACAACAAAAATAACTGTACTTAATATGCAAACAGGAAAGGTGAATAACATAAATGAATAATAGGGAAAATTTAGCAGAAAAAGTTTAGACTAAAGCAGTACATTAAAAAAAATGTAAAGGACTAAATATCTATATTAGAACAAAAAAAAGGTCTAAAATTTGTGATCACAGATTCTACCCTAGAAAAAGAAGAGCAAACTAAACTCAAATTAAGCAGAAAAAAAGGAAATTATAAACATCAGAGTGGAAATCAATGATATAGAAAACAACAACAAAAAAGCAACAGAGAAAAATCAACAAAACCAAAAGCTATTTAAGAAAATTAATAAAAGTAATAGTCCTCAACCAGTCCCTCCCATCAGGAAACTTGCACAAGCCTCTTAGATAGCCTAATCCACCAGAGGGCAAACAGCAGAAGCAAGAACTACAGTCCTGCAGCCTGTGGAACACAAAACACATTCACAGAAAGATAGACAAGATGAAAAGGCAGAGGGCTATATGTACCAGATGAAGAAGCAAGATGAAACCCCAGAAAAACAACTAAATGAAGTGGAGATAGGGAACCTTCCAGAAAAAGAATTCAGATTAATGATAGTGAAGATGATCCAGGACCTCGGAAAAAGAATGGAGACAAAGATCGAGCAGATGCAAGAAATGTTTAACAAAGACCTAGAAGGGTTAAAGAACAAACAAAGATGAACAATACAATAAATGAAATGAAAACTACACTAGAAGGATTCAAGAGCAGAATAACTGAGGCAGAAGAATGAATAAGTGATCTGGAAGACAGAATGGTGGAATTCACTGCTGCCGAACAGAATAAAGAAAAAAGAAAGAAAAGACAGGAAGACAGCCTAAGAGACCTCTGGGACAACATTAAATGTAACTACATTCACATTATAGGAATCCCAGAAGGAGAAGAGAGAGAGAAAGGACCTGAGAAAATATTTGAAGAGATTATAGTTGAAAACTTCCCTAACATGGGAGAGGAAATAGCCACCCAAGTCCAGGAAGTGCAGAGAGTGCCATTCAGTATAAACTCAAGGAGAAACACGCTGAGACACATAGTAAACAAATTGGCAGAAATGCAAGACAAAGAAGAATTATTGAAAGCAGCAAAGGAAAAATGACAAATAACATACAAGGGAACTCCCATAAGGTTAACAGCTGATTTCTCAGCAGAAACTCTACAAACCAGAAGGAAGTGGCATGACATATTTAAAGTGATGAAAGGGAAGAACCTACAGTCAAGATTACTCTACCACGCAAGGATCTCGTTCAGATTCGATGGAGAAATAAAAAGCTTTACACACAAGGGAAAGCTAAGAGAATTCAACACCATGAAACCAGCTCTACAACAAATGCTAAAGGAACTTCTCTAAGTGGGAAACACAAGAGAAGAAAAGTACCTTCAAAAACAAACCCAAAACAATTAAGAAAATGGTAATAGGAACACACATATCGATAAGTACCTTAAATATGAATGGACTAAATGCTCCAACCAAAAGACACAGGATTGCTGAATGGATACAAAAACAAGACCCATATATATGCTGTCTACAAGAGACCCCCTTCAGACCTAGGGACACATACAGACTGAAAGTGAGGGGATGGAAAAAGATATTCCATGCAAATGGAAATCAAAAGAAAGCTGGAGTAACAATACTCATAACACATAAAATAGACTTTAAAATAAAGAATATTACAAAAGACAAGGATGGACACTACATAATGATCAAGAGATCAACCCAAGTGGAAGATATAACAATTATAAATATATATGCACCCAACATAGGAGCACCACAGTACATAAGGCAACCACTAACAGCTATAAAAGAGGAAATCAACAGTAACAATAGTAGTGGGGGATTTTAACACCTCACTTACACCAACAGAGAGGTCATCCAAACAGAAAATTAATAAGGAAATACAAGCATTAAATAACACAATAGATCAGATAGATTTAATTGATATTTATAGGACATTACATCCAAAACCAGCAGATTACACTTTCTGCTCCAGTGCACACAGAATGTTCTCCAGGATAAATCACATCTTGGGTCACAAATCAAGCCTCAGTAAATTTAAGAAAATTGAAATCATGTCAAGCATCTTTTCTGACCACAGCACTATGAGATTAGAAATCAATTACAGGGAATAAAACGTAAAAAACACAGACACATGGAGGCTAACCAATACGTTACTAAATAACGAAGAGATCACTGAAGAAATCAAAGAGGAAATCAAAAAATACCTAGAGACAAATGCCAATGAAAACACGACAATCCAAAACCTATAGGATGCAGCAAAAAGAGTTGTAAGAGGGAAGTTTATAGGAATACAAGTCTACCTCAAAAAACAAGAAAAATCTTAAATAAACAATCTAACCTTACACCTAAAGGAACTAGAGAAAGAAGAACAAACACAGCCCAAAGTTATCAGAAGGAAAGAAATCATAAAGATCAGAGCAGAAATAAATGAAATAGAAACAAAGAAAACAATAGCAAAGATCAATAAAACTAAAAGCTGGGTCTTTGAGAAGATAAACAAAATTGATAAAGCATTAGCCAAACTCATCAAGATAAAGAGGGAGAGGACTCAAATCAATAAAATTAGAAATGAAAAAGGAGAAGTTACAACAGACACCACAGAAATACAAAGCATCCTAAGAGACTACTACAAGCAACTCTATGCCAGTAAAATGGACAACCTGGAAGAGATGGACCAATTCTTAGAAAGGTATAACCTTCCAAGACAGAACCAGGAAGAAATGGAAAATATGAACAGACCAATCACAAGTAATGAAATTGAAACTGTGATTAAAAATCTCCCAACAAACAAAAGTCCAGCACCAGATGCTTCACAGGTGAATTCTATCAAACATTTAGAGAAGAGCTAACACCCATCCTTCTCAAACTCTTCCAAAACATTGTAGAGGAAGGAACACTCCCAAACTCATTCTATGAGGCCACCATCACCCTGATACCCAAACCAGACAAAGATAGTACAAAAAAGGAAAATTACAGACCAATATCACTGATGAATATAGATGCAGAAATCCTCAACAAAATACTAGCAAACAGAATCCAACAGCACATTAAAAGGATTATGTGGTTAACCATGATCAAGTGGTTATCCCAGGGATGCAAGAATTCTTCAATATATGCAATCAATCAGTGTGATACACCATATTAACAAATTGAAGAATAAAAACCATTTGATCATCTCAATAGATGCAGAAAAAGCTTTTGACAAAATTCAACACCCATTTATGATAAAAACTCTCCAGAAGGTGGTCATAGAGGGAAGCTGCCTCAACATAATAAAGGCCATATACGACAAACCCACAGCAAACATCATTCTCAATGGTGAAAAACTGAAAGCATTTCCTCTAAGATCAGGAACAAGACAAGGATGTCCACTGTCACCGCTATTATTCAACATAGTTTTGGAAGTCCTAGCCATGGCAATCAGAGAAGAAAAAGAAATAAAAGGAATACAAATTGGAAAAGAAGAAGGAAAACTGTCACTGTTTGCAGATGACATGATATTATGCATAGAGAATCCTAAAGATGCCATCAGAAAACTACTAGAGCTAATCAGTGAATTTGGTAAGGTAGCAGGATACAAAATTAATGCACAGAAATTTCTTGCATTCCTATACAATAATGATGAAAAATCTGAAGGAGAAATTAAGGAAACACTCCCATTTACCATCAGTAAATCAGTATTGTGAAGATGACTATACTACCCAAAGCAATCTACAGATTCAATGCAATCCGTATCAAACTACCAGTGGCATTTTTTACAGAACTAGAACAAAAAATCTTAAAATTTGTATGGAGACACAAAAGACCCTGAATAACCAAAGCAGTCTTGAGGGGAAAAAAAGGAGCTGGAGGAATCAGACTCCCTGACTACAGACTATACCACAAAGCTACAGTAATGAAGACAATATGGTACTGGCACAAAAACAGAAATATAGGTCAATGGAACAGGGTAGAAAGCCCAGAGATAAACACACTCACCTATGGTCAACTAATCTATGACAAAGGAGGCAAGGATATACAATGGAGAAAAGACAGTCTCTTCAATAAGTAGTGCTGGGAAAACTGGACAGCTACATGTAAAAGAATGAAATTAGAACACTCCCTAACACTATACACAAAAATAAACTCAATGGATTAGAGACCTAAATGTAAGACCGGACACTATAAAACTCTTTGAGGAAAACATAGGAAAATCACTCTTTGACATAAATCACAGCAAGATCTTTTTTGATCCACCTCCTTGAGTAATGGAAATAAAACCAAAAATAAACAAATGAGACCTAATGAAATTTAAAAGCTTTTGCACAGCAAAGGAAACCATAAACAAGATGAAAAGAGAGCCCTCAGAATGGGAGAAAAATATTTGCAAATGAATCAACAGACAAAAGATTTATCTCCAAAATATATAAACAGCTCATGCAGCTCAATATTACAAAAACAAACCACCCAATCCAGAAATGGGCAGAAGACCTAAATAGACATTTCTCCAAAGAAGACATACAGATGGCCAAGAAGCACATGAAAAGCTGCTCAACATCACTAATTATTAGAGAAATGCAAATCAAAACTACAATGAGGTATCACCTCACACCAGCTAGAGTGGGCATCATCAGAAAATCTACAAACAACAAATGCTGGAGAGGATGTGGAGAAAAGGGAACCCTCTTGCACTGTTGGTGGGAATGTAAATTGATACAGCCACTATGGAAAACAGTATGGACGTTCCTTAAAAAACTAAAAATAGAATTGCCATATGACCCAGCAATCCCACTACTGGGAATATACCCAGCAAAAACTATAATTCAAAAAGACACATGCACCCGGATGTTCACTGCAGCACTATTTACAATAGCCAGGTCATGGAAGCAACCTAAATGCCCATCAACAGATGAATGGATAAAGAAGATGTGGTACATATATATACCATGGAATTTTACTCAGCCATAGAAAGGAACGAAACTGGGTCATTTGTAGAGATGTGGATGAATCTAGAGACTGTCATACAGAGTGTAGTAAGTCAGAAAGAGAAAAACAAATATCATATATTAACACATATATGTGAAACCTAGAAAAATGGTACAGATGAACCATTTTGCAGGGCAGAAATTGAGACACAGACGTAGAGAACAAACGTATGGACACCAAGGGGGAAAAGTTGCACGGGGGTGGTGTTTTGATGAATTGGAGTCTGGGATTGACACATATACACCAATATGTATAAAATGGATAGCTATAAGAACCTGCTGTATAAAAAAAAAATAAAATAAAATTCAGAAATTCAAAAAAAAAAAAGAAACACTTGAGAACCTTGTAAAAAAAAAATAAATAATTCTCTAGCCAGACTGATCAGGAACAAAAGAAAGATGATACAAATTATAATATCATGAGTGAGAAAGGCAGCATCACTACAGATTCTGTAGATATTAAAGGATTGCATTATAATATTATGAACACCTTTATGCCAGTAAATTTGACAACTTAGATGAAAAGGGCAAATTCCTTAAAAGACACAGACTACCGAGGCTCACTCAAAAGGAAATAAATAAGCTGAACATCCCCATATCTGTTTTAAAAATAGATTTTACAGTTTAAAAACTTTCTTGAAAACAAAACTCCACCTCCAGAAAGTTTTTCTCTTGAGTTCTACCAAACATTAAAGAAGAAATAACACTAAACACAGATTCTTCCAGAAACTAAATAGGTGTTACCACATTCCAACTCATTTACTGAGGCCAACATTATCCTTGCAAAGCTGGTTTAACATTCAGAAATCAGTCAATGTACTTATCCATATTAAGAGACTAAGGAGAAAAATGTAATTGTCTCAATGGATGCAGAAAAAGCTTTTGACAGAATATAACATCCATTGCTGATAAAAACTCTCAGCAAGCTAGTAATAAAAGGGAACTTCCTTAGCTTCAGAGAGATCATGGTCAAAAAAATCTTACAGTTTACATCATATTTAATTATCAAAGACCAAATGTTTTTCTCCTAAGATCATGAACAAGGAAAAAGTGGCTGTTCTTACTATGTATATTCAGCATTTAGCCAGTGCAATAGGCATAAAAAGGAAATAAAAAGGTACACAGATTAGAAAGGAAGAAGTACGAATGCCTTTATTTGAAGATTACATGACTATCTGAATCTACAAAAAAAGGAAACTAAAACTAATAAGTGAGTTTAATACGATTCTGTAATGCAATATCAGTATGCAGCAATCTGATGTATTTCTGTACTCTAGACATGAAAAATTAAATTAAAATTTGAAAGTTTATTTTTCTGTCTAGGTAATAAGTATTTTTATTGAAGTACAGTTTCATTTACAATAGAATATATAAAAAATACTTAGCAGCAAATATGTCAAAGGAAAGGAAGACCTATTTACTGAATACTACAAAATATTGCTTATAAAAAATTCGAATTAAATGAAGATATATACCATGGTAATAAATCAGAAGACTCAGTATTGTTAATATGTCAAAACATTATTTGTATAGGCTCCTAGACTGCTGGAAAAATAAAGAAATCATAGTATAAATAGCATGGCAGTAGGAGAATGTGTGGAATGGCAGGCAGGTGTGATGGCAAAGAACAAGAGATAGAGGTAAACATGCAACTGTAGACTGGGGCCAGATCTTGAAGGGCTTTGTACACCACGCCAAGAGCTTAAGCTTTCCTTAAAGAAGTTGGAAGTCACTGGCTGTTTTATCTGTGTTTAACTTCTAATTTTCAAGTAGTTTTAGATTTATAGAAAAATTGGAAAAATAGTGCAAAGAGTTCCTTTGCATTTCTCACCCCCTTCCCCTGATATTAATGTCTTACCTAGCCATAGTACAATTATCAAGAACAGGCAGTTAACACTAATACAATATTACTGAGTGAGCTACAGACCTTACTCAAAATTCATAAATTTCCTTAATAACTTTTTTCTGTTCTAGAATTTTATTCAGGTTCCCATATTGCATTTAGTTGTCATTTCTCCTTAGTTCCTCCAGTCTGTAATAGTTTCTCAGTCTTTTATTGATGGCCTTTAAGACACAGAAGTGACTTAGTGAGATCTAGAAAAAATAGATAATGCTTGTTTACAATGTGGATGATTGGAGAAAGGTTAAGCTGAAGGCTATGAAATCACACCAGCTTGGAGATAGTTTTAGTAATTGAGTTAGTGGTGATATAGATTGGACTGAACACATAGTTCATCATATTTTTTACCAAGATCTTCTTATTCTTTTAATATTTAATTTGCTGGAGTATATTAATATTCTGTCACTTGTCTTGAAAGAATCAGTTCTAAATCCAAGATGTGCCATATTATAAAAGAATAATAATTTTAATAACTAGAATGTAAAATTATGGAAAAAGTTTCAAAGACATACAGTATAATATGGATTATTATTCTTGTCACAATTGTGTTTAATCCTCACTCTTTGTTAGCTGGAATTATGCAGACAAAGATCAAATTTTACCTGTATCAACTAAATATAACATTCTGCACTCATGTAGTTTCTTAAAGTCCTATAGCTATCTTTCTGGGAGTCCTAACTTCTGTCAACTGGTGATCAGTCATAGGGTATAGGGTGGTGAAAATGTTGTTTTAGATAAATTTATCATTTTATAAGTCCATAGGCTGTGGGAAGAAGGCCTTTCTACACGTGATTTTAAGCAAAATATTCCCAAAAATCAAAGATTGACCAATTTGATTGTATAATAATCTTAAATCTTCTAAACTATACATAAATTTAAAATACAGGAAGAGTAAAGAGAGGTATTTTAACATATAAATAACAGATAAAAGGCTGATACTGAAAATATGTGACGCTTTCCTTCAGATTAATGACAAAAAGACAAACCCATTCAAAGGTCACATTTGTTGCCTATCCTTCCATCCTCATCTTATACCACTCTCCATCGTGGTCTCTGTACTCTAGCTACCTGCTTCTTCTTTCTGCCTCTTAGGTAATACATGGTCTTTCTACCACAGCATCTTTCTGTGGCAGAAAGCATCTACCACATTATATTTCTTCTAGTTGGAAATATTTTCTTCACCCCTTTTCATCAAGGTAACTCCTTTTCACTACTTATTCTTCATATTCCCAACTCATAGTCTAGGAAAAATGCTTTTGAGCTACTATAGACTAATGACTCCTTTTGACCTAACCGCTACTTACCACATCATTATACATTCATGTGAACATCTTATGTCTCTCCCATTATACACTTACCTATTTTTGACCCTTTCATCCTGAGTACCTGACACTTGCCTGGTATAGTGTGTACATTTGACATATGCAACGTATAGATGTATATGTACATAAACATATGTGTTCATTGCATAATTACCGAACTAACATTAAAAGGAGAGGGGACTAATCTGAATTTTTATAAAATAGGAGGCTATGGAAATACATAATTCAAAGGTTGTAAAGTACATATTAATATCATAAAATCCAGGTTCCAGCCTTGTCTCCACTACTTACTGAAAACGTAAGAATAAGACTCAATTTAGTGTTCAGTAAATGAGGATAGGAATTTATTCAATATAATCATATCGATAAAATAGTAAAATGAATATTAAAACATTTTGTAAGTTCCAAACATATATATATAGATAAAGTAATATTTAGTCAATATTTTTTATCATTTTTATCACATCATTGTTGGTAAAACCACTGTAGGGCTTGACTGGAATTATACTTAATATTTCATTGTTGCTTCTCAGTAGCTTTTCTCATCCTTGGCCAAACATTGTGTATATAATCTACATATTTGGAGCTGAAAGTATAGAGGCAATGCCCTAATCCCAAATCCAAAAGGAAAAAAGAAAAGAGAATGGTATCAAAATCATTATACTTTCTCTTTTACATCTGGGAGGCTGACATTTTCTGAATTTTGTAGTAAGACAGAGTTATGTGTCTTCCAGTTATTTATATGGGCCTTTACCTTTAAAAACAGCTATTTTCTACTTCTTATGGCCCAGGCATTGAAGTCTGTGCCAGGTCTGAATCCCAGCTCTGCCATTTACTAATGGTATGAATTTGGACCATGTATTTAACTTCATACATTCAAACTGAGTCAGTTTATTTACTTCAAAATGAGAAAAATAAAACTCTTCTATACAGGGCTGTTATGAACAGTAAATGGAAAAATAAAATGACTTATAGGAGGTCCTAGGTTAAATGTTTAGTGCATCTCAGGCTTAGATAATGAATTATAACTAAAGGTTCGTGATGGCAATAGATGACTGAAAAAATAGTTGACTGAAAATTGTTCAGCTGAGTTTATTTGATGACTGGTAATCAGCCATTTTAGCCATTTATATTCTTTGTAAGAAAAAATTGTCTTAATGCTTTTTAATTATAATTAAATGAATTTTTCCATATTCTCACTTCCTAAGTAGATAATTATGATTAAATTGGACCTTGTAACACTATATATATAAAGACCATCTTTACTTAGAAGAATCTGTTTCAAATAATTGTATTTTTAGCAAACTACATTAATCATATGTCAAATTAATCCCACCTTTAATATGTTGCCTATCCTTCCATTCTCATCTTATACCACTCTCCATCGTGGTCTGTACTCTAGCTAAATTTAGATAAACTTATCATTTTATAAGTCCATAGGCTGTGGGAAGAAGGCCTTTCTACACGTGATATTAAGCAAAATATTCCCAAAAGTCAGTATTCCCAAAAGTCTCAGATGGTTGCTGAAAATCGTAATTTATGAAGAATGCTGACTATCTGGACAGGCTGAAACTGGTGTGTGTTACTATACTCTTACAACTATAAAAGCAAAGGTCAGGTGTGTTTTGGTAGATGAAAAAGGAAATAAGCAATTATAAATACTATGCTTGTGATTCATTAATGAATGAAATAGAGAAAAAAGTTAAATTAAATTCAGCTCTTGTAGAAAGAGTACAAATCTTGCTTATCTGCCATGGAAGCTTACATTATTTTCTCATCTATAAGAGCTTACTTATTATAAAATTCAATATTGATTAATGATTTTTCAAGAAAAATAATCCATCATATTAAATGCATTGATCAATTATGAAATATGTCCTGATTTCAGATATTATAAAACATATCTGAGAAACTGCATACATTTTATTTTTTTAATTAATTTTTATTGGAGTAGAGTTTCTTTACAATGTTGTGTTAGGTTCTGCTGTACAGCAAAATGAATCAGCTATACATATACATATATCCCCTCTTTTTTGGATTTCCTTCCCATTTAGGTCACCACAGTGCATTAAGTAGAGCTCCCTGTGCTATACAGTATATTCTCATTAGTTGTCTATCTTATACATAGTATCAATAGTGTATATGTGTCAATCCCAATCTACCAGTTCCTCCCATTCCCCTCTTCTCCCTTGGTATCCATACATTTGTTTTCTACGTCTGTGTCTCTATTTTTCCTTTGCAAATAAGATCATCTATAACATTTTTCTAGACTCCACATATATGCGTTAATATATGATATTTGTTTCTCTCTTTCTGACTTACTTGGTTCTTTATGACAGTCCACCCATGCCTCTACAAATGACACAATTTCCTTCCTTTTTATGGCTGAGTAATATTCCATGGTATATATGTGCTACATCTTCTTTATCCATTCCTCTGTTGATGGACATTTAGGTTGCTTCCATGTCCTGGCTATTGTAAATATACTGCAGTGAACATTGGGGTGCATGTATCTTTTTGAATTATAGTTTTCTTAGGGTATATGCCCAGTAGTGGCATTGCTGGGTCATATGGTAGTTCTATTTTTAGTTTTTTAAGGAACTTCCATACTGCTTTCCATAGTGGTTGTATTAATTTACATTCCCAGCAACAGTGTAGGAGGGTTCCCTTTTCTCCACACCCTCTCCAGCAATTACTGTTTGTAGATTTTTTGATGATGGCCATTCTGACCACTGTGAGGTGATACCTCATTGTAATTTGCATTTCTCTAATAATTAGTGATGTTGAGCATCTTTTCATGTGTTTGTAGCCATCTGTATGTCTTCTTTAGAGAAATGTCTATTTAGGTCTTCCACCCATTTTTTGATTGGGTTTTTTTTTTTTTTTTGATATTGAGCTGCATGAGCTGTTTGTATATTTTGGAGATTAATCCTTTGTCAACTGCTTCATTTGAAAATATTTTCTCCCATTTTGAGAGTTGTCTTTTCATCTTGTTTATGGTCTCCTTTGCTGTGCAAAAGCTTTTAAGTCTAATTAGGTCCCATTTGTTTATTTTTGTTTTTATTTTCATTACTGTAGGAGGTGGCCCAAAAATGATCTTGCTGAGGTTTATGTCAAAGAGTGTTTTTCCTATGTTTTCCTCTAAGAGTTTTATAGTGTCAGGCCTTACATTTAGGTCTTTAATCCATTTTGAGTTTATTTTCTTGTATGGTGTTAGGGAGTGTTCTAATTTTATTCTTTTACAGGTAGCTATCCAGTTTTCCCAGCACAACTTATTGAAGAGGCTCTCTTTTCTCCATTGTGTATTTTTGCCTCCTTTGTCATAGATTAGGTGACCATAGGTGCATGCTTTTATCTCTGGGTTTTCTATGCTGTTCCATTGATCTATATTTCTGTTTTTGTGCCAGTACCATATTGTCTTGATTACTGTAGCTTTGTAGTATTGTCTGAAGTCAGGGAGCCTGATTCCTCCACCTCCATTTTTCTTTCTCAAGATTGCTTTGCTGTTTGGAGTCTTTTGTGTCTCCATACAAATTTTAAGATTTTTGGTTCCAGTTCTGTGAAGAATGCCATTGGTAATTTGATAGGGTTTGCATTGAATCTGTAGTTTGCTTTGGGTAGTATAGTCATTTTCACAATATTGATTCTTCCAATCTAAGAACATGGTATATCTCTCCATGTGTTTGTGTCATCTTTGATTTCTTTCACCAGTATCTTATAGTTTCTGCATACAGTTGTTTTGCCTCCTTAGGTAGGTTTATTCCTAGGTATTTTATTCTTTTTGTTGAATTGTGTAAATATTATATGTTACGTCTGAGTCGGAGAAACATGAAAGAATGAAATCTTCTTAGTTTATTATTGTAAATAGAAAGAAGATAAGGGTCACTTTTTGAGATACTTTTATTCTTATTAACTCTGTGTATCCTCTTTTCCTATACCTCATCCCCACTCACAAACTAAGAAAATTAGAAAAATAGGGAAGTTCTGCTCTCCAGTTATGGTTATATTGTCAACAATATTATTGGGAAAAAGTAAAGGAAAGTCAATGAATATTAGATGTTCTGCAACAGTCACCTCAAAGAGCATTGCAGTTACAATCCACTAGACTTATGTGTTCCAGAAAGGATTACACATCACAACTACTCAGATAACATATCATAATGCAAATACATGACTACCAGTAGAACCTCTAGGAGTGAAGTTAGTTATCTGTGTTAAATCTCTACTTTAAATTCTGTTGCAAGGGAGATTGTGGAAACAATATGGTAAGTAGATTGGGAGCTCTTTGAGGATAGAACCTGCCATATATATTATCTAGTCTCCAAAGAAGTTCCTGGCCCATTGTTGAAAGTTGATAATTAAGTGTTGAAGAATAAGTCTATGAATTGAATGTGCAAAAGTCCTGATGTGACTTAAAATCATTAGAAGATATTATATCAGAACAAATTGATCAATATAAATAAATCAGAAGAAATATCATAGGGGATAAGTGTATTCAAGAAGGATAGTGCTATCCAAAATTATTTACTGAATTCTCATTGAATATTGAATAACATATAATCAGTTTCAAAACCCTTGATAGATTTTATTTTAATCCTATTTTACTTAATAAAAAAATAAGACAAACTGATTAGCTTCAGAAATGAAAAAATAGTGCACATGAACATCATTTAACTTAAATTTATATATTTAGACAGAGAACTTCATTTCCATAACTGTCAAGTGACAGAAAAGGGTGAAAGTGTTGCTAATTGCAGTTGCTATTAGAAAGAAAGAAAAAAAGAAAGCAAAAAAAGGAAGAAAAGAAAGAAGGAAAACAAGGAAGAAAGAAGGAAGGGAGAGAGGGAGGGAGAGAAGGAAGGAGGGAAGGAAGGAAGGGAGGGAGGGAGGAAAGAAAGAAAAGATAAAAAAGGTATGCTTTCAGCAATTAATGCAGGCTACAAACATCTTTGATAGTGTTACAGTTTCAGACAGCTGGAGTCACAAAACCAGCAAGCTGTTCAGTATCCTCTATATGTTCGGAGGTGTGTGAGTACATGCATGCATAATTTAAGTAAATCACAGGGCTTGAAGTAATCAGTGGGAAAGCAGCATGCCATTGAGAAATCCTTGGCTTGGATTCTTCTAATAAAACAGTGGTGGATACACACATAAACATGCTGATATTTCAAATTCAGTTTCCACCCTGTATGTAATGAATTAATGTGTGCATTGTATGTAACTAAAACTCTAAATATTGCAGTCCTCTAACAGTCAAGACATGGAATTCTTATACTAGAAGATAGACTGCTTCACTAAGCTTTGCTTCTGTTCTTGGTATAGCCCTTTATTTTCTCAAATCTGTCTTCTGCTGTCATGAGTCTCTTTTTTTATACTAACTTTTATATAGGGCCCTAGGAAGGGTCGACGCCCAGAGGAAATAAATTTGTTATCTTCTCTGCTTCAACCAACATTTTATATTGGTAAAAATGGACAAAATGGGCATCGTATATAGCTCTGACAGGTTGCTTTCCAGACCTATTCTTAATGTGTCCAACTGTCAACAAGTACCAGTCTATTTTAGATGTGTGAGCTCTTTTTTTTCTCTCTATATTGGGACTACTGCTTTTTACAAACATGAGGATAGGCAATCTCCATTGAGCTTTCCCCGATGGACAGCTCTGTCTTTTCTTTACCATGTAAAAAATTTAAGTTTGTTAAATATCCCTTGCTTGCTATGGTGAAAAAGCTATTGAACAATGAGTTAGAGACCTGCTTCTTTTTTTTTTTTTTGAAGCGGTGTGTGTGTGTGTGTTCTTAACAACTGTAAACCATTGAAGGTTGGAGGCACTATAAGAGGGATGCATGTCTATGACTTGCAGGCTACTACTCTCCCAGTCTCTTCCTATGAGAAATCTAACACGATGATTTTGCTACTCTTTTTGAGTCTCCAAATCCTTCTCCAAACAGTGTTCTAGGATGTGAACATACTGACAGTCACGGTTGGCATTGCAGTTAAAGCTGATTTTCCATTCTGGACTACATGATCTCTAAATTACCTTTCAGATCTAATATTATATGGTTTTCTGATTGCAAATTTGATGATTCTTACTTTGATTTTATAGGGAAAATTCAGTTATTCTTGCTAGTATGTGTAGCAGGATGGATAATACCAAATAGCAAATAATCTTAAAATAACACATTTTGCTTATATAATTATTTTTAGTATTTGCTTAATTTGTGTTCTCACTAACAGAGGTTAATAGAACTAACATAGTTGATAGGAGTAAATCACAAATTATATACTAAAGCAAATTTGTCTGTTAAAGAATGATTAATATATGACTCTTCAGAGTTTATCTTTCTAAATCTGAAGATTAAAATAGATAATTTTCATGTATTGTTATATGTGACAGAATATAATACTGAAACTGATTTTTTCATATCAAACCTCTCTATTTATAACTTTATAACTTTTGTGGTAAATTTATATAAAATATTCATTTGATCACTTTAAATTATTGTGATCTAAAGATTGAGTTCAGCTGTGTGTACCTTAAGGCACTTATTTTGATATTAAATGCTAAATGAGCCAAGTTTTTAAGCAAAATCTTTTTGAAAAAGTGCATTTCTACTTGCTTATATAAACAAGCAATAGTCTTGTTTACCTCTGTAGTGAAACAAACTTTTGACTAGCGTTTTTGCATAAATTCATTGAAAGTATAACTATAAATCTGTATTGCTTCCTATAAATGTTGAATTCATGAACATGAATAGGTTCTGTGTGATTTTTACTGAAACTTCACCTGCAATCTGTTATGGTCTAAGAAGCATTGATCCCTGATGCTATCTTTCACAATTATTTGAAATCATATTACCTCACTCATGCTTGAAAATTATGTCCCTAGTAATTATTAATTTATTTTGTATGTGTTGGTTGGCTTAACATTAATCATAATAAATTTATTTGATATTTATATGTGTGTCACTAGTATAGTACTTCTAAACTTTCATTTTGTCAGCTTTCATTAACTGGCCAATTTATCACATGGAGGTACTTATCGTCTAAATTTTCTTTCAAATTTTTCAAGAATTATGTGCAATCTATAATAAAGTTTGAATCCTGAGAATGTTATATCTAGAATGCATCAAATCGAGAATTAATACTGGAACAATTATGTTGTCTTATCTTCTCAAATGGAATTAATTTTGCCTTGACTCTTTCTAAATTTACTTTTGATTTTATTTCTAAACTCTTGACTTCAAAGATTGGCATTCTGAGATATCACTTCTGAACTCTTTTTTTCTATATATGCGATGTCTTTATGTTTACTTATAATTTATATTTTTTTTAGTTTTAAATAGGTTTTGAAGTAAGAGTATATGCATACACAGAATAGTTGAAATGAAATTAAAACAGAGATCATAAACCGTATAGTAGAAATTAGAAATTCTTCAGTTGGAAACCAGAATGAGATAGTTTCTGAAATGTACACCATGAGTTTTCCCTTTCGATTTCACCATGTTTTCTTTTTTCGTTTTTTTTTTAAGATTTTTTTTTCTGATGTGGACCATTTTAAAGTCTTTACTGAATTTGTTACAATATTGCTTCTGTTTTATGTTTTGATTTTTGGCTTCGAGGCATGTGGGATCTTAACTCCCTGACCAGGGATTGAACCCACACCCCCTGCACTGGAAGGCGAAGTCTTAGCCACTGGACTGCCAGAGAAATCCCATGAGTTTTCTGATAAACAAGGAAAAGAACAAAAACATTTTCATTTCTCCAGTTTAGTAGGAGAGACAAGTGTCATCAAAGTTTTAGATACCAGAATGGCTCTGTTTTCTGTGGCTAGAAATTCCTTCCTCAGACTCTTCATCTCCCCCTTCATTTATTTACCAGTTTGCATATTGTCTCTTTTCTTAAAACCTTGTATTATATACTCAGTAAAGAATTACCTTTTCCCTGAATGATACACTGAAAATTATAAAAGTATAGCTATCACTCTAATTGGATGCCTATCACTCGAGAGACAAGTAACAGACACTGAATTATCTCTCATGCACACAATAATCCTGAAAGATTCATGCTATTTTACCCTCTTTACAGGTGATGAAACTGAGACCAAAAAAAGCTGAGAAATTTGCACGAGGTCAAATAGCTAATTAGGATAGAATTCTTGATCTGTATTCCAACAGCACTTTGTAATGGGAGGATCTCCTCATGTAGAATATTCCTTTAAAAAACAAATGTTTCCATAGTTGTAGAATAGTTGTAGAATAGTTGTAGAATTCTTGATCTGTATTCCAACAGCACTTTGTAATGGGAGGATCTCCTCATGTAGAATATTCCTTTAAAAAACAAATGTTTCCATAGTTGTAGAATAGCTGTGTAAGCTTTATTCACTGTTCCTCAAAAAGAGAAAATATATGAGACCTATTGACATTTGAATATTACTGTGCTTTCTTGCAGCCTGTGAACTCATGAATCAAGGCATCTTGGCCCTGGTCAGCTCCATTGGCTGCACATCAGCTGGGTCCCTCCAGTCTCTGGCAGATGCCATGCACATCCCCCACCTCTTCATTCAGCGCTCAACAGCTGGGACCCCAAGGAGTGGCTGTGGAGTCACCCGGAGCAACAGGAATGATGACTACACTCTCTCTGTTAGGCCACCTGTCTACTTAAATGACGTTATCCTGAGAGTGGTCACAGAATATGCCTGGCAGAAGCTAATTATATTCTATGATAGCGAATATGGTGAGTGTTTGTTGCTGGTATGAGTTTTGTAAGCTGGTATTTGCATGGCAGGTAACTTCGGTTAAAATCTTGAAAAATCGAAGGAGCTTACTTATTATTATGTGTGGTTTTCATGTCCTGTCACATTCTTCTTACAAATCTAGCGGCAACAACAGAAAACTTTGTTAACACCTCAAGTTCAATCTTTTGTACATATCTCGGTCTTTCAAATAATGGGAAGTCATACAAACAATACTGTCTTTCTCCTCTTTCAGAAAGATTTATATCTCTATCTAATAAGAAAAAAACATTTTGGACAGATCCTGGAACACTTAAAAAATTGCCCATTTCTATTTTTTGGTTCAAAAAAAAATCTGAAGTATCTTGCCTACACCCTCGTTGTAGACTTTAGTATCTACTTAGTACTTAACTCTTTGAAGGTCACTGAAATTATATCACTTTATATTTATCCTGGCATATTGTCTACAAAATGAAATCTCACACAAATACTGAGTAGTATAAAAATACTTATTTTATTTAACTTTCTAAAGTAGAACACAAAGCGTTTTACCTAAATTTGCCATACTTTGAGAAGACACTTTCTCTCAATATATTTACCTAGTTACATTAAGAAAACTAAGCAAAAATAATATTATTTTTGTATAAGTATTTTTTCTGAATGAATCTACCTTCTTTCTAGCTGACTGATCCCAGAGATTTTCAAATATAGTTTCTCTCTTTTTTTGTCATTAGGAAGATAGGAAATGGAGTAGAGAGCTATACGTTCAAATGAGAGGAAATAAACAAGATTCTGATAAAGAACATATATTTTGAAACGTGTTTCCTTAGAGATTTGCCTTAAGAAGGAGTCTTAGAAAAAAATTTCTATTCAGTATGGATGGGCCTAGTTTTTACATTTTTATTTTAAAAAGTTAAGATTTACAGTGCAACTTATTTTTCTTGCAAATAAATAACTATTTAAAAATGAGTTCTCTTGTCCTAATCTACTCAGCATTTTGAACTATATTAGAGAACAGTTACACAAGAGTGGGCCAGAAAGTGGCATCAATAGAACTGAGCACAAACAGGTTGGCAGAAATCTGGGAAGCAGCAAATAAGAGCTCCTGTGGACTCCCAGGGAGGGAGAGCGAGTGACAGTTACATTAGCCCTAAATATTCAAAGGTCACATGGGGTTTTGGAGGCTGAGTTCCATTAAACTTGATGGGTAGGCTTCAGACAAAAGTCTGTGGCACTCTCTAAAAGCACAGTCCTTTGTCCCCAGGACGGAAATCCTTATTTTGTTGCTTAATTCATATTATTTAGGGGTCACAGAACAAAGACCAAGAGGCTGAAATGAATAAAATAAACAAAAAGGAAATAAAAATAATTGGCTCATCAGTAAAAGTAAAGATGGAACACAAATCTGATAGTCACTGATAGGATTATTTAGTGAATATAGTAAACTCTAGCTCTGGAATCAACATACTGAGTATGCCTTTGTCAGTTTTTTCTAGTCAGATTATCTATGGTTTTTATAACCATAATGGTATTCTTATGACTTCTGCTCAACATACTTTGAAATAATGAATTTTTAAACACTACATCTTTCTTTAAAGGGAGAAAACATGTTTTAGTTAGTCCTATCAAGATAGTCTTGTAAAATAAAGAACAGAAAAGTAACTTTTGATGATGTTTTTACAACATTAAAATGAAAACTTTACTCTTTGATTATAAATGTCCATGAGGAAAGAAAATTCCTTGTTAGCTTGTTTCCAAGTCCTACATGGATTACAGTTAGGAAATTCTTGTAAGAGAAGACATTTTAATTACTGATGAAGTAAAGATTTTTTAATGTACACTAAATTCATAGTCACACACTCATTTACATACATTTGAAATTCCTCATTCTCTTTTCTTTTGTTTTCCTTTGACTAAATAAGATGCTATAATCACAGTATTAGTATCCTCTGCTAGAAGCAGTGTTTGTTTTAGGAATAATGAAAAACATTTTCCTTTACTCTGATGATAAACTTGACTTTAATTTATTATTTAATTTAATAATTCATGAAAAAGTACCCTGCTTGTACTTTTTAAATTATTTCCAGTAATACTCTTGTTCAATGAAAGAAAATTTTCCTTTGATACTTACAATAAATCTTGATAGTAAATAAAGAACTGGGCTAGAGTCCAAAATAAACATCAAACTATTCAAATACCTTGTGCCTTGAAGAGGGCTACATGTATTTACATATCCATTCATCAATGTCCTCATTTTAAGTTCAAACATCAGAATTATACTTGACTTTTATCTTCGTTATCAGGAATTACTTTCATTAAGGAATGGATTAAGCATCATCCATGGATGGAATCAGGCAGCCTGCTGGAGCCAAATGTTATTGAAGATGTATTTTGCTTAGAAAAATATACTTAAAGAAAAAGATTAGGCTTCTTATCCAGTTTATTAGAGAAACACTTATTTCCAAAGCAGTTAAATATGATTAAGAGCACAGTGTAAAAGTCTACTTTAAATTCCTTAACAAAGAAAATTCAAGTCTTTGATTCTAAGTAAATGAATAAAAAGAGGGGAGAAAAATGAAACTTTATTTGAATGGACTGATTCAAGACATTTTTTAAAAGGCTTGAAAAGAGGAAGTGTTGAACTTTTAAAAATATGTCATTCCGGAAACGTTCATAGCTCACTTGCTTAGTGCAGATACAAAACATGAGATTAAAAGTTTTACAGAATGTAGTCTTTACTTTTAAGAAGCTTACAATTAACGAAAGAGAAATATTTATATGACTCTCTTAATAGAGAAAATAGTGTGTTGTGTCATGAATGATGCAAACTGAGTGCTAGTGGTGTGCGATGAAGAAAGTGTTTAATTTAGGCAGCAGTGATCAAAGAAGGCTTCACGGGTGGACTTTGATCTTGATTATTGCCTCTCAGAATCCTACCAACTTGAAGTGTGTGAGAGACGGCCATTCCAATAGACAGTGTGAGCAAGTCTTGCAGCAATAAAAATATTAAAAAAATAGTATCTCTGATCATTTTCATTCAGGCAGTAGAATAAATATTTTACATTGTATCATTGAATTTTCTCAACAGCTATGTGAGGTAGGTAATATTTACAGTTTTACAAATAGGAAAACAGAAACAACTGATGGGTAACTTGTTCACAAAACATAGCTAAGAAGCATCAAAACTGAGATTTAAAGTCTGATCAGAGCCTATCTATACTCCTAACCATGTATAATGAGTATAAAGAGGTTGCAGTGAGCTATCACCCAAGAACATAGCAAGGGATAATCTTACAGAGAACATGTATTGTATCCAAGCTCTGTTCTAAATGCTTTACATGTATCATCTCATTTAATCCTCACAGCAGCTCTGTAAAGTAGATGATGTTGATGATGCTGGAGATGGCCATGATTATACCACAAATGAAAAAAGCTAAAGTAGTAAGAGGTCAGGTGACTCAAAAGTAAGTCCAAGAAGCCTGAATTCAAACACTAATAGTCTCCCCCACAGTCCCTGCTCTCAACAACTGGACTCTTTTGATACAATAGAAAAAGCATAAGAGTAATTTCTGACACTGAAAATTTTTTAAAAGTTTACAAATGACATGTATAGAATCATTTTTGTTAAAGAAAGATAATGTCTGACTTTAAGCCTGCAGATCTTCAACATGTTAACATCATTCAAGGAAAAATACTGTATGTCAATTCGGATGGTTTGGTTATCGTTAGAAACGTGGAAACAGGGCAGTCACTGACTCAAAGTAGGCTGACCCCTCAGCAGAAATAGCCGCTTGCCTATGCAATATATGTTCTCCCTTCTAAACTGAGAGAGCAATAGTTCCAGTTGAAAAACTATATTCCCTAGTATTGCTTACAGCTGGGGGTTGTAATATGATACTGTCAAGAACTGTGAAGGGTCTGAGATTTTACCCTACTTGCAAGCTAGCGAGTTAGCCTGCCTCAATTTCATAGATGCTGGCAGAAAACACTATGCTCCTGAATTAGAGATTTTTAATACTCAGGGTGCAGCAAGCAGCATGAGCCTTGTATTAATTAAAATTTTCTGCTCATAAAAGATACCATTAAGAAAATAAATAGGCAAACTACAACCTGGGGAATAAATTCCAATACCTATATCTGAAAAACTTAGGTAAATACATAGGCTATATAAAGAACTCAGAGAATTAAACAAAACTCCAGCGAAGCAGCAAGACACCAATAAAAGTACACAATTGAAATTGCGCAAAAAGTTTGTGCAGACAATTCATATAAGAAGATATATAAATGGCCAATAAACACAAGAAGAAGTGCTGAACATAGTCCACAGGTGTGTGCAAATTAAAACTAGATACTGGGGAGTTCCCTGGTGGCCTAGTGGTTAGGATTTCAGGCTTTCGCTGCCATGGCCTGGGTTCAATCCTAGTCAGGAAACTGAGATCCTGCAAGCGGAGTGGTGTGGCAAAAACAAAACAAAAAAACCAAAAACAAACAACGAGGTATTAATCAGTACCCACTAGACTGGCTAAAGTCCAATACTACACATAGACAAGAATGTAGCAAACTGAAACTCTCCTACTTTGTGGCTGGATGTAAAAATGTACAACCAGTATGGAAAGCTCTTTGGCAGTTCGTTACAAATTTACGTATGCATCTACCACGTGACTTACTCATTTCACTCCCAGGTATTTACCAAGATAAATGAGAATGTATAGCCTCACAAAATCTTATGTAAGAATGCTAGTATTGGCATTATTCATTATGTCCAAAACTGGAAACAACCCAAATGCCCATAATTTTGAAAATGGTTCAGGGAATTGTGGCAGGTCCCTACAATGGAATACTATTAAGCAATAAGAAGAAATGAACCACTGAAATACTCAGCAACAAAATTTTGAGTGAAATAATCCTGAAAGAAAAGAAGGACATGCTGTATTATTCCTTTTATATGAAGTCCAGTAACATACAAAACTAATCTTGGTGATCCAAATCAGAAAGTGGTTGCATCTCTGGGCCAGGAGTGGACTGTCTGGAAAAGGACACAAGAGAAACTTCTGTGGTAACAGAAATATTCAGTATCTCATTTTGAGTGGTAGTTATAGTGGAACACTATAAATGTTCTTTAAACTACACATGTAAGGCCTCTTTATTTTATTGTAGATAAATTATATCTCAATAAAAATTTAGAAGACAGAACAACCTGTTAGATATCTGAAAAGTGAAAAGAAGTAAAGAGAAAGAAAAAAAGGAAAAAATCAATTTGCCTATCAGAATTGTAAACTAAATATCATCATTGAATCATGATCTCTTAGTGATTATTGAGTCATAGACAAAAGGTTAGAATTGAGTGTAGTGGACACTTAGAACCCAAATTTGGTAGTAGATCAGAATTACTAGAAGAGATTTTTAATCATCATCCTACCTTAGCTCTGTCATAGATCCCTGGAATCAGAATTTTTGCAAGGTAGGCCCTAGCAACGTACATATTTTAACACCCCCTGGTGTTTCTGATAAGGCCAGCTTTGTTCCTAGATAAGACATTTGGAAACAAGAGATTTCAGCAGGTATCTCCTTCAACATCTTTGATTGGTAGCATTGTTTCCCCTGACAGAATCCTCCAAGCAAGAGAGAACTCACTGTACTCTGAAGGAGCCTGTCTCATATAAGGATACCGGACATTTCTAATTGGCAGAAAGCTCTTCTCTATATGAAACTTAAAATATATTGGACAAAATGATCTATTTCTAGAATAATATAAAATAAGTAATGCTTTTGCTTGTAACCATTTATCAATAAGTAAAGAAATGATTACATCCCATGAAGTCACTTAGTCTTCTACTGCCTAAGAATTTACCATTTTCAACCCGATACGTATGCTTCTTAGATAATCCACCTTTCTAAATGCCTTTATCCCTATCTATTTTACTTTTTCAATATTTCTGTACACAATCTGACACATTTATTGGTTACACAGTACATCTCATGCTATCTTATTGCCTTAGAGAGGTGAGACCTTTACCTCTTTTTAGCAAAACAAAAGCCACTTGTATCTTATTGTGTTTTCTCATAATTTATGCCTTTTAAAAATTTTATGTTAAATCTTTATCATATTACTCATTATATTGCCCTACCCTTCCAGTTTTGCATCATCCTCAATTTGCTTAGCCTGCTGTTTATGCTTTCAACCAAGTCTCTGAGAGGAAGTTTGGTCAAGTAGGTGGAATACAATATCCAGGAAGCCTCATTAGATGCAGCTGATAGTAGTCAAGGCAGGCTCACTATCAGAGAGGTCTAAGCAAGGAATTAGTTGAAAGTAACAGCCAGCAACTAGATTCCAGAATCAAGGCGTCTTGGAACTGACAATATACAGAAGCCAGAAAGTTATAGAAGTGGGTGATCTTTAAAATAGAATAAAAACATATAGATTTCTTTAATGGGAGGTTTCTATTCTGAGAATATTGAAAGAAAAGTTGAATTTCAGGGATGGATGGGCTGAAGAGAACTGATTTACAAGAGTGACATAAGCAGAAAAGTTGATGGGCATTTCACCTAAAGAGCTATTGGGGTTATTTAATTTCCTTTGCCTAAACAAATATTGGTTCCACAGCTTAATATTGGAATGAACCTATTTGTAGATTTATTCTATGGGTGCAGTTATGGAGCCTGGAGGGGTAATTTGATGATAGGGATCTAAGCAGCTTGTAACAGTAATGACATAGAGACAAGAACTAATTGAAAGTAGTCAAATATACCCTCTTACCATAGCCTCACCTCTACTTCAGTTCATGTATGTGCTTCATCCTCAAGCTAGACAGATGGCATTGGTGACTTCAAGCATATTCTTACAGATTATTATACTAGAAAAAGGCCCTTTCCCTTCTTTGTCCATACATCAATATCAGACATATGGCTATTTATCCACATATAAAATCTCAGGCTCTCTTTGGGTCCTGTGCTTATTCTGGAACCAAATAATTTGTTCAGGGGCATGGTGGGCTCTCTGGCAACAGCCTGAGTTACACCATGACCCTCTGGGTGAAGGGTAGGCATACGTGGACACATGTCCTTTCCTTGTCAGCTCAAAAGAAACTTTGCTTATAAGAAAAAAATATGGATTAGATTATTTTAATCTTATTAATTTAATTTTTAAATTTAATATTATTAAATTATAATTTAGATGTTTAAAATTATAAATATTTGTCTCTATAATTCACCATTTTAAACTGCTTTTAAAATATACTCTTCATTAGTTCAATTTGTTTGTTTTTGTTTGCTTTGGTCAGTTTAGACTTATTTTATGTTCTTAGCCTTTCTGACATTTTTCTTAAGATTTCAGAATAGTCTTTTCTATTTTACACTAAGACTTTTGGCCATATGTATATATCAACTATAATTTGTTAAACTAGGTATTTCTGAAAATCAGAGACCTAAACATACATAACAGGTTTTGATAGAATATCTTAGCATGGAAAAGACTAAATGAAAATATATTTCTCTTTATATACAGAAATATTTACTTTTTGACATCCATATGCATGAAAACAAAGAAATAAATTCAAACTTAAGGATTAATGAATGGATTATATATGGAATCCATTGCATTCTGCAAGCACTGATTTAATGATCCCAAATTAAGTGTCAGTACATAGTTGAATGACCTGAAGTACTTAAGCACTACCCTTCAGTACATCACCCTTTCCTTACAATTAAATTGTCATATGGTAGAATTCTTTGAAATGAATATTGGATGGACATCAGCATGAATGCATTCCTAGGAATCACAGTATTTATTCCATGCAGATTTGATGTAGGTTTAATAAAATGGACACATTCCTCTTGATTTATTGCAAATGTTTATAATTACCCTGAGGGTGTTTTTAAATGTCTGATGACTATAATATTATTAACTGTCTCTCTAGACAGTCTTAAAGTGATTTATTCCTCATTTGGCTACTTTCCAGCTTTCAGTTATCTCATTCACTTCAATGTACATCAGTAAGCGTATAATTAATCCAAGCATCTTATTGAACTATTTTATTTTCATTAGTATATATTATGTCAATAGGTAAAAATGCTATATTCTACTATTTTGGATTTGTTCATCAGTAAAATATTCTAAAAATATTGATTAGCATTACTGTAAAAATGACTTTCATGATGTAACATTATGATCTAATGTTAAAATCACAAGTTCTTATCAAATAGAAAATCTCAGTGGATCCCTATTGCTGGACTGTGTCACCTTAAAATCTCATACAGCACATTATTATCATTATTTTCTAAATACATCACAAATGACAAGGAAATAATTAACGACTCAAATCCCTTTAGAAGTAAGGGTTCTTCTGAACAAAAATTTTTAAATCACTCCATGGTTAAAAGCCTTTTTTCCCCTGAGGAAACAAGGCAATTGTAGATTATGCTTTGCCATTCATATGTTGGGAAAGTCCATTCAACTTCATGATGTATCTCATGTGTCCAGTAGTGTGATGTATTTCTTTTTATCTAAAAAAAATTCACAAGATTCTAAATATTAATTTAAAGCTTAGCATTCTGTCATAATTTCAGAAACACCAAGATTGACTGAATGAAGTACTGAGGTCTCCTGCTAAGTGAGGTTTTCAGTGCATTAAGTGATCAAAAATGATTAAATGTGCCTAATCTACTCAAATGAGGGAGAGAGATGAGTAGAAGGAAAAAAAAATAATCAGACCTACAAAGCCTCAGTGACATATCTTTTTTCCTACCAAATTCAACATTTTAAAAGTGTCATTCAAATACAATGATCAGACTGAGAATTACTGTTTGATGTATTCCAGAGAATGCCACTAAATTTAAGTTGCAACGACAGTTTGGAAAATGAGTAGTATTGTAAGATTCTTCTATCTGTAATAGGGTCTATGTTATCACCATATGTGTAGATAGCAAGCTCATTGAGGGCAGGGATTGTTTTGCTCATGCTTGGCACATAGTAAGCAGAGACTAGATTCCAAAGAGATCTATTTAGATGCTGACTACTGATTTAAGATGAACAGTAAAATATCACATTTCTGGTTTGGGGTCTGTTTAGAAACGTGCTTATGCATTAGATCCTAATATCGCCTAGGAGTTTTCTACCTTGATCTATTTACATTATAAGCCATTTTCAGTAGAGATATTAAATTTAGTCTTACATTAGTGATCATAATAAAGTCATTATTCTATACAATTTAATAAAACGAATCATTGTGTTTCAATCAGCCATTACCTCTTGGAGAGCAGTTGCAGGAAGTTGGTCTAACTAGGTAACACAAATCAGATATCACGAAAATTGATGGTTGCTAGAATATCAATTTATAAAGGTAGTACCTAGATCAACTTTTAGTCCTTATTGTGATTTTTGTCTGTTTGTTTTCCATTTTTCCATAGAAAAAGAGAACAGAAGAAAATTAAGAACAAGTGGGACAATTGACTGGGTTAATAAAGTCTGGATAATGAAAATGCACATTGCATAGAAATTTGCAGTTTACAAACTGCTTTAATATTTCACACCCCTTATTTCCTTTTATTAGAACAACCCAGTAATTAGGTGATATAATTTTCTTTTTGCATTGATAAAGTGGGATTAGCTGTTTTCCTAAGCTTCCATTCCTTTGTTACATTTCTTTCATTGACATTAATCACATTAAAACAATTAGTTGTTTAAATTGTTATTCCCTCCACTAAACTGGATGTACTTCAAGAACAGGAACTGTGCCTTTACCTTCATTCCCAAACTACCAGATGTTTATCAAAAGACTATGTATTAGTCAATACCCTTTCTCTTGTGAGTGACAGAAGCTCATTTCAAACTAGGTAAGCAAAAAAAGAAAAAATGGTTTTTCGATTGACTGATGTAGTTGGGAAGTCTAAGAAATAGCTACCTGGCCTTTGTTTCACTTCACTCATTGGCTGCATTCTCAGCTTCTCACTAGACACACTGGCTCTCTCAATTCCAAAACTGCATCATTACAACTTGTGATACAAAAGAATGACCATTTCTTTTTCATTATCCATATATCAAATTTCAGTTTTTCTTTGAATCCTGTGACTATCTGTGAACTAATTACTTAGGCCAAAGATATGGAGAACTTACATTTAACTGTCCTGGGACACATGACCATCCGGTAATGAATATAGAAGGTTGTGCACATGTAGAACACAGAGATGGGTCCAGGTTTGTTTCTTAAATGAAAAATGAGGTTTTGTTATTTGAATAAAGGAGAAAAAATACTGGGAAGGTAAAAACGACAGACATCACCTATGAAATTGATTCTAAGTTCACACGGCTATGTGGGTAGCAAAGTAAGGATCCAAACCTGGTTTTCTGACATCAAGTGTAGTATGTTTTCCCCTAGATAAAAAGTTGTTTTAAAAAAGAAAGATGCCCCCAATAATAAAAATAAAATAATTTTAAAAATTAAAAAAATAAAGATGAGATATTGACTAGAAATGACTTATAAGACTTTTCATGTCAAATTACCCTGAAAATCAAAACAACAACCTTTGACTCTATAAATGTAAGGAAAATTTCCAGTGCATTCTGTCTTGTGCCACCCAAATTCCCTCAGCTGAAGAAAGCCATGGACCAAAGTCTATGCAGGATTATAAAACGCCTCCTTCCACCAGCCCTAACTTGGGATAACACTTCCAGAGCTCTGTGCAGTCCTCTGTTGAGATATGCATCACAGCTCCCTCTCTGCTGACCCTTGTTCCCTTCCCTTTGTTGCACAAGTGTTATTTCTTAGAGTATTCCTTAATAAACTTCCTGTTCTCCAGTCTCTAACTTAGACTCCACTTCCTTGGGAACCCAATCTACTACAGTTTACGATATTTTTATTGGGCCTGGAAGCCAACTAGAGTTAGTCTAAATAATAGCTGAAAGTACTTAAAGCTTATCAAGGAAGGTATTTATAAGTTTCTTAATATTTTAATTTTAAATGTTTCTCTATTTAAATAAGATGTAATACACACTACTAGTTAACATGTTGAGTATCTATACTCTACCTTCTTATATAGAATGGATAGAAAAACAACCATTACGGGCAGTGACTATACTACTTCAGGTTTTCCAATAACGCCCTTAAGGGAAGCAAACAGATTAGACCATGATCTAGGCAGTGTGCAGAATGTTTTGGGTATGTACATTTACTGGGGAGAAAAAGGATCCATAATCTTCATGATTTTCTAGGAGGACACTGTGACAGAAAGAAGGTTAAGAAATTGGAGCCTTGGTTCCCAAACTGATCTCTTAAAAATTATTAGGTGCTAAAATCTCTGGGTCTTATCATGAGAATTCTGATTCCATAGGAATGGGATGAGGCTAAGAAATCTTCCTTTTGGACAAGTCCTCCAAATGATTCTAAAATAAAATTCAGTAGACAATAATTTGAAAAATGCCAGCCTAAGGACTAAACTATACTTCTCTATTAGTTTTCTATTGCTGGTATAATGAGTGACCACAAATTTAGAGGCTTAAACAGTACAAATTATTACTTTACAATTCTGTAAATCAGAAGTCTGGCATGGGATTGCAGTGGCTAAAATCAAGAAGTAAGCAAGGCTGTGTTCCTTTCTGAAGGTTCTTGGGGAGAACCCATTTTCTTGCCTTTTCTAGGGACCGTCCACATTTCTTCATTCAAGGTCTCCTTCTTTCATCCACAAAGCCAGCAATAGTCATCTCTGAAGTTTCCCAAAAGGCTCAGCACATTCTTCAGTAATCAGCTCTCCCTTCGACTCTCCTCTTGTGCCTCCCTCTTTTAAGTTTAAGGACACTGTGATTACACTAGTCCCACCAAATTAATAGGAGATGTCTCCCTGTCTTAAGGTCAAGCGATTGACAACCTTAATGTCCTCTGGAGCATTAATTCCTCTCTGCTTTGTAACCCTAACCTATTCATAAACTCCAGGGATTAGGACTTGGGCACCTTTGGGGGGTCATATTCTGCTACCACAAGTTCCTTTATAGAGCCCAGGGGAAAAAAGACTTCTGCTTTTTGTCCTAATCTTGTGTTTAATAACTTAGTTAATGAGTTAACTTGCTGTTGTTATAATTATCTGGTCAGTAGAATTCATAATCACTGGGAACAACTGAAACTTCTGTTTAACTTTCTGTTACCAATGAGTAACATCTAGTAACACCCACAGGCCTGGAAGCTTTATGATGTCAGGCATCACCTCTTATCTTTTTACTTTCTGTAACCTGTGGCATTTTACTCATTTTTTCCAACTAACAGTTAAGCAGGTAATGTAGCTGAATAATTGTGATAGTTGATCAGACTCATGAACTGACAAAGCCAAAGATCCACTCTCTCTTTTAATGACTTTTCCACAGTGCAGCTAATAGCATGATTCAGATCCTTTTCACATCAAACTTACAATTGCTGTATATCATGAGTGTTTGGTGTTATTCACAAATAAGCAAAACTATTATTGTTTATTTAACTCCTGCATTCCAAGAGTCTAAAACATTATGCTTGCTATTTTGGGTAACTGTCCATCAGTAAATTTTAGGCAATTCTGTCCTATTGGTGGGGGGAGGAGTGGGTGGACCCTTAACAGGCAATTGTGCACTATTATTAACAATAATAGCACCTACCATGTGTTAGACTCTACAATGGATTTCCCATACAGACACACCCACCATCACCCTCACTAATTAATCTTTCAAGACATCTATAAGATAAATATTTCTTCATTTGTAGATCAGAAAAATTTTCAAAAACTTTATAATCACTTACCTAGGCAGTGATAACCAGAACTGCAGACTAAGGAAGCAAAGACATAATAGCAATCTTTTATTACATCACTTTTCTGGCCAAGTAACAATACATATAGTACTTAATTTCTGGTCAAATATAAAAGCTAAAAAAGTCATGCTGTTTTAAATGAAGGGAAAATCAGTTTCAAGCTCAATTTGAATGATCACATAGCCCATCATCTACTTAGTCAGATCCTCTACTTAAAACTTTCAAGAGATTAAGACTGTATTTAGGATAAAATCGAAACCTCTTTCTGTGTCTCACCAGGATCCACATGATCTGAAATGTCTCCACACAGCTTCACCTAACTCTGCCCTCCCCCTGGCTAGCTGGACTACAGCCACACAGAAATCCTTTAGGTACTTCAAACACAAGCTCTTCACTGCCTTGGGGCATCTTCCCTAGCTGTTGTCCTCTCATCCTATCCCCTTGCCTGGGCAATGTCTTCTCATCCTTTAGATCACACTTTAAATGCCAGTTTTCCAGAGGAAACCTCCTTGAGTATTCTAACTAAAATAGGTCCTTCTTCCCACCCTTGTTTCCTTTCCAGCACTTAGTGTGAATTGTATCTGTTACTTTGTTTACCTGTTTATTGTATTTCTCAATGTGGGGAAGGGTATTCACTGTTGAATTCTGAGCACATAGCATTGGTGACAGGCGATAATTTCAATAATTTGTTTCAACAATTTTTTTTTGAAACAGGTTTTTTTCTCAAAGTTAAGAGTGTAAGTAATTTGGAGTCTTATGCTCTGGTCACACTGTTTTCTGAACATCTCTATTTCAATTTATTTTTGTTTTTTTTCTGTCATATTTAGCTGCACTTTTAAGTGATTCATACTAAAGAAACAACAGCTTACAATTCACAATCAAGGATCTGCTCTGACACATAGTTTAAAGGCATACTGGTTCTGGGGTAGGGTCCAGGCTTCTGCATTTTTAATAAGATTTCCAAGCTATTCTGATTCACAGCAAAGTTTGAGAAGGCTTGCTTGAGTGCGAACATAGTCCTGTTATATGTCTGCCTGTATCTGCTAAATTTCATCAGATCTAAACCTTTGTTTAATCCATGCTTGAATACCTTACATCCTTAGGAACTTTCTGACCTGGATATTTAATGAGTACATAATACCTTTATTATTCCAGCTCTTTTATCTCTTGTTCTGCTCTAGATGAGTCTTTGTTCTTTTAAGCTACTGTGATGCTGACATCCTGGGTTTATAATTTAATTAGGAATAAGGAATGTAAGGTAGAATTTATACAGTTATCTGTTCTGAAGAGTTTGAGAGTCATCAGTTAACTAGACATATAGTGTTCATAGTAATTGTTTTAAAATAAAACAGATCATAAGAAGAAAGCAAAATTTAAAATTATTAGTATTAATTTATAAACTTGCAAATATAAACTTTGGTTATGAGCAAATGTTAGTTTCTAAATTTGTGACTGTTTCTTACTTATTGGCTTATATATTGCTTGAAAAACACATGACCTTGTTATTGTCCTTGAGAGGTAAATTTTACATGCCTGCGGTCTTGCACATTAAGGAATTTTGAGATATAGTCCATTCATAATAAGCAACCTACAATTTCATTCACTCCTTATCTTTCACTAGTTTTTTCCCTTTTCACATTTTATGTCATGAGCATATACAGAAAAATAAACAGTACTTTATAGTCAAAGCAATCTGTTATATTAAGATTGTATTGTGCCGGGTACATCTTCCAATCATATTTATCAATGTTTAGATCCCTTCTTCTATAAACAGCCAATGTGGCACTAGGAAAAATATTTGTAACATTTCAGGCACTTATTGTTACTTAAATATACATCAAAATGCAAGTTTATAAACATTTTATTTAGACTGTATTTTACCCTCCTTATTTAGATGTGAAATGGACACAATTTTTTATTTGATAATCTTTCAGAAATTTTTTTATTTTGGAATGGGTGTGTGAATATTTTGTTAAAATTTATGTTTTACACGCAAAGTACATTCCCATACTCCTGGAAAAAAAACAATCTCTATCAAGTTGGCCAGATTTGAGCTAAGGAGATAGTACTCATAAAACAGGCAAAAATGTAGCTGTTTTATTTGTGGTCTAAGTGACCTGAGACCCTTTGAAAATAACCTCTCAAAACCATCTTTCAAGTAAGATTGAAAATGTCAAGTTTAGTGATATCGTTGCCTATTTTAAGAAATGGTAGTAATCTTGATTCAGATTCATCAGCCATAATGACATTCATGTTTTGCCTGAGGTTAATATCACTCTTTAATACTGAGGAAAAATAAGGAATGTACTTTCTTATCTCACATTTGCTTTAGGGAAGTGAGGATCTTCCCCATCACTTCCCTCTACTCTGTTCTAACATCTTCCAGAGGTGAGATAATTTAGAATGCTCAGTGGAGAAAAATTAATTTAAAAAATAACAATCCCTACATTTTTCGCATAAACACCTTAAATCGTCTTTTCTCAACCTTAAACATATTTGAGAGTTCCATCAGCTCCTCAATTAGAAGTTTAAACAGCCTACAATGTAGAACAATAAACTATTATGGTGTAAGTGAAATAGCTTTTTTCTCCCTTCTGTGCTGTAATTCACATTTTGATGGGCTTTTGATGTTCCTAGATATCCGTGGAATACAGGAGTTTTTGGACAAAGTGTCTCAGCAGGGGATGGATGTTGCACTTCAGAAGGTAGAAAACAACATCAATAAAATGATCACCACTCTCTTTGATACCATGAGAATAGAGGAATTGAATCGCTATCGAGACACTCTTAGGCGAGCCATCCTTGTTATGAATCCTGCCACAGCCAAAGCCTTCATTACTGAGGTAAGTAAAAATTGTCATGGGCTGGGAATAGGGTGTAAAATTTAAATGTTTTGGAGTAGACTCCACAGAGGAGATGAAAATTAAGAGCAGCATGAGGGAATTAACTACACAACTCTCATTAGCACTAATTGAGGTAGCACAGTGAATTCCTTGCTCATCACATTTACCCCGTACCGTCCAGTTAATTGCTAAGAATGCTTTGTATTTATATGTATTTAGGCACATAGCCAGGATGATTTTAAGAAATCTTATGGGGATTTAAAAGTGCTGTTTACCTGAGTGGATTTAACAAGTTGTCTAACTAGTACTTAAAACTTTTATGCAAGTTAAAATTTTACTTTTGAGAAAAGATTTACTTCAATTAAGCTATTGTTGCCTAAACATGATTCCTTTTACAGAAACATATAGCATATTTACTTCTGCTCTGTGAACTCTGTACCAAGACAAATAATTAAAATTGTCTGAAACTCTGCAAAGTGATGACCACTGTACATTTTACGATGCTGGATCCTCAAAATTTTAATTGTATCTGTTCATTTAGCCAGAAGCTCTGAAACTTTGTGAAAATACAATTAAGACTTTTTAATCTCTGTATTCTAAAATCTTTGGTGCTGCCTTACAAGATTATTGTTAAGTAAGTTTGCCTTACTTCAAATTTTTAATTTTATGTAGTGCTAGAACTGATCATGACATTACATACTTTCACATGGGTTTTATTATTAGTTTTCAAATTTTTCATGACTTTATTTCACTAATACTTTTTTCTTCACCTCTCCATTATGCTTTCTTTAGCTTGCAAAGTACTGCTGTAAAGCTTCCAAATTAGGAATGTGTTAAAAATTATTTGACACTCTATAATATAATTGGTATCAGGGACATTGAAGCAGAATATAAATCACTAATAAGAATAAAACTTTGGAAAATATCAATGATACATTTTTAAAATTTTAATTGAAAACTTTGTTATGCAGTTTAGGGACAAATATAGAACTTTGACCTTTCTAAGTCTAGCAAATAACTCAGAGAATCTCATTGAACCACTGGATTTTTCCACAATAGAAAGAATATTTTCAATTCTACAGGAGCTTGTTCTTTTCTTCAAGAAACACAAAATCTGCTGGAAGATTGAAGGCAAATATACAAAGAAATGTAATATACGTTGGAATCTTAAAATTACAAGAAATAAAGTTGAAGCATCTATAGTCATTTTTGGTTGGAAAGATCAGAGAAGGCTTCATTGAGAAGGCACATTTGAACCAGACTTAGTATCATGAGTAGGAATTCACAAAATAAATGGTATTTAACAGACAAGTACAAGTCCATCTCAGCCACTTTCTGATCACATGATGTCAGCCAATTACTTAACATTTTTGAGCCTCCATTTTGTCACCAGTAAAATGGGAATAATTATTGATTTCAGCTTATTATATTTGTAACACAGAATAATGAGATATAAAAGCCTTAAAGGGGTGGCTGGGGGACTAGCACCTAGTAGATGTTTAAGAAACGGTAACTTCTGGATCATTTTTTCTAGCGCATAGTGTATACCTGACACATAGCACATGCTGTGGCCCCCATCCTTGACTCTGAACTTTGATACTTGTAACAATCTACTGCTTCCACCTTGTTCTCAAACACATAAATCTATCTTTGTGATTTTCCTGAGAGACTTATCTCCCTTCCTCTACCAAGCCACCATTTTTTCCCCCATTCACTTTGTCGTTCTGATTTTCTGTCTTTAAACTGTGGACTGAGTTTATTTTATGGTCTCAAGTGGCGAGGAGGAATGACAGAAAGAATGTGAACCCACCTGCCTTCCCTATCCTAAGCTGGCTATCCTCTTCTCTGACCTGTGTAGTGGTTCCTGTTGCTCCATTAGCTGTTCTCAAATACTTCCCAGCTTGCTTCTGCTCTCCCATGAGTTCTAGGAACATTTCCCCACTTAGAGAATAGGCTGACCCCTTAAGTCCTAGATGCAGTTCATTCAAAGGCAAGCAGCAGCAGATCCAAAAGACAGACAGCACCGGAGGTCTGGAGACGTGGAATAGTTCCTGACTTAGAGGATCACTTAGTTTAGTGGAGGAGGCAAGCATGTAACTAAATAATAAAATATGAAAGAAAAATAGTATAATAATGACAGGCAGATGACGCTCTGGAATCCCACAGGAGAACTGACTAACTCTGCAGGAGTTTGGCTGGCATCAGGAAAACTTTCACAGAAAGTTTGCTTTACCAGAATCATGAAAAATGAATAAGACTGTATTAGGCAGACAATGATAGGCAAATAAAAATTCACTGTGTGTGCACATGTGTATGTGTGAGAGAGAGATGGACATAGTTTTAAAAATCAAATACAACCGAGGGTTTTATAATGAAAACCAAGAGTCCCTTGGTCCACCTATTTCTCCCTCCAGTTATTCTTTTCAAAAATAATTACTTTTTTTTTTTTTAGGGCTTGTCTTTTTTTTTTAAAAGGGAATTCCTTTATTTTCATTATTTATCTATTTATTTATTTATTTTTGGCTGTGTTGGGTCTTCATTTCTGTGCAAGGGCTTTCTCTAGTTGCGGCAAGCGGGGGCCACTCTTCATGGCGGTGAGCGGGCCTCTCACTGTTGTGGCCTCTCCCGTTGTGGAGCATAGGCTCCAGACGCGCAGATTCAGTAGTTGTGGCTCACGGGCCCAGCCGCTCCGCAGCATGTGGGATCTTCCTGGACCGGGGCACGAACCCGTGTCCCCTGCATCGGCAGGCGGACTCTCAACCACTGCGCCACCAGGGAAGCCCTAATGTTTAAAATTTAATTGGTATTTAGAATACACTATGAATTCACATGATTCAAGATTTAAAAGGTTCAGAAGGATAACCTCCTGTTATTGTTCCTTAAGCACCTGATTTTCTTCTCAGGAGGCAATGTGTCTTGTGTGGCATTCCAGGTATACACCTACACATATACATATACATCTACATGTACATATATGTATACATCTTAGCTCCCCGACCAGGGATTGAACCTGCACCCCTGCATTGGAAGGCAAAGTCTTAACCACTGGACTGCCAGGGAAGTCCCTCAGTAATTTATTTAAAAACACTTTTCTGATGGCTTCTGTCCCTTTTTCCTCATGGTCGTTGGTTTATATATCTGTTCATTCCCTTATATTGTATTGGGGTTTTGGAGATGATCCCGTTTGACTTTTTTCAGTTGGAAGTTCCAGGATGTTCTTTCAGATTTTTAGAGATTAACAGACAAAAGATACTCTAAAGAATGATTGTTATAGTTTTGAAGAAATAATATATCGAACCATGACATTTTAGATTTGGAAAGTACAACATATAACATTTTGTCTGAATTCCAAATTTACAATTGAGAAAATTAAAAGCCTCCCTAGCTCTAATCAGTATTATTCCCTAACTTCCTCCAGCCACGTTCAATATCTTTGCAGCTAGTGCTGATAGTGGACGGTAGAGGACACTCAAAGTTTGAAACTGATAAAGTAAGTTGGCAGCCAGTCAAAGGGGTACGTGATTGTCAGGTCCTAAGAGATATAGAAATGACTTACAGTGGATTACATGATGGATAGAAAGGCAAATGAAGCTAGAAAAGAACTGATGGATTGGGATAAAGGGAAAGAGAGAGGAACTAAAGATTATGATGAGGTCAAAGAGACAGGTTCTGTAAGCACCAAAGAGAGGGAGAGGAGGAAGGGAGAAATTCTGCTCAAAGAGAGGGAATAGCAGAATTCCCAGCTTCACTGCTTCCTACATTTTATAAGTTGGCATGGAAAGTTTTTAAAATATTCGAGGGAAATATTAAGTCAAAAGAATGAGTCTTAAAAAAGAAATTGCTCACTTAGCATTGTTATTTAATTGCTAAGGGGAAAAAAGGGGCATATCAATTCTGTTTGCCTCTTTTTTTCTGTCCCTGGAGCAATTATGTGGCATTGAGTTAATTATGCTCCCTTTCAAGTCTTAGAAATTTAATATATTACGTGTCTACAGTTAGTTCTCCACCCCTCATTCAAGATTTCAAAGCTTTAAGAAAAATACTGCAGTTATGTGCAGCTGAGTAAATCAACCTGCTGTGATATCGGTGGAAAATTGTTATCACAGTGTACCCATAAGTGTCCTTGAAATGAATACGGTGAAAAAAGAGTGCTCACATGGTTTGATTTAAATATGGATTAGGATGATATTTTGGAAAACAATATTTTTTGTATAGGAAAATGTTGCATTGGATGCTATGTCAGTTAAACCATTTCCAGAAAGGCTACATGCATTAGAACTTTTGGGTCTTAACTTTTAGTTTTCCAGTTTGATAAGAAAAATCAGTTCTTTGAAAATGGGAAGTTTTATTACTTATATGATAATAAATATTATTGCCTATTTACATTTTTTCAAATTTTCAGAAAGGAACCCTACTGTTACATGAAATCCTTTTATTCTGCAATAAGAAAAGGGTATTATCTTTTATTCCTTAAAACATACTTTATGAAATAGCTTTCATTCCATTGTACTATATCCCAGAGAACTTTGATCCTGTCAAACAACAAAAAGGCAGAGTTACTTACTTCAAATATGTAAGCAGCTTACCAGAAATAAGCCTTTAGGAAGGTTTAGAAAACAAGTGAAGTTATCTTGTCTCAAGGGATATAGAAAGGTTCCTAGTCATCAAAAGAGAGCCTTGAAAATTCAAATTACTATGATAGTTATCAAGTAGCTATCCAAATAACCCAATTTTTACCAAAATAAAAGAAATTATTTGGAGACATTATGCAATGTATTGTTGTTTTTGTTTGTTTGTTTGTTTTTGCGGTACGCGGGCCTCTCACTGTTGTGGCCTTTCCTGTTGCGGAGCACAGGCTCCGCCGCTCCACGGCATGTGGGATCTTCCTGGACCGGGGCACGAAGCCGCGTCCCCTGCATCAGCAGGTGGACTCTCAACCACTGCGCCACCAGGGAAGCCCTGCAATGTACAGTTTTTAAGATGAGGATAATGTAATAATACTAGACAAAGGAACATATGACTATAATTTTTTCCAAAATATATTCATTGCATGAAAGTCTCTCTAATAATACTGGGTTCATAGATGATTGATATGCATTTTAAAGTACACTTTTTATTGAAATGTAACGTACATAATTATAATGCACATAACTGTACAACGCAACAAATTTCCATGCATCCAGATCAAGAGTCAGAACATAACTAGCATTCCCAGAGTCCCCTTCCAGGCAACACCCAGTTGTAACCTCCTTGAAGGTATAGCCATTGTCTTGACTTCTAACACAATAAACTAGTTCTGATTCATATTAAACTTTATGTGAATAGAAGCATACTGTATATACTCAGATCCAACTCACCTCTTTCCAGTGACCCCTGACTTGGGTATTGATATTGGTGAACAGTTTGCTACTAATTTCTCCTAATAACCTAAAGGTCGTTTAACAGTTTTTGCCTTTGAAATGTCTAATTTGCTAGTTTTTCTTTTCTATCAGGTTTTTGATGGGTTCAACATTTTCATTCTATTCTATTTATTTAAATGAAGTTAAACAAGGAAATAACCTGAACATAAGTGAAGGTTGTACTCATATTTGAAATCTAAAATCACAGTTGCTTCAACCTTCAAGACAAGGGAATTGAAATTCTTCTCTAATCCAGTATTCATTTATTCATTCATTCAGACAATATGTTTAAAGCTATTCTGTGCAAGACAATGTGGCTAATGTTGCTAGGAATACAATCATGAAAGATATATGGGGCTAGCCTCACAGGAACAGACAGATTAATAAGGGGAATGTTGTAAACATAGAATGTACAAAATAATAAAACCACAAGAAAATAAACAGGAAAGTTACTCTTCTCAACTCCCAAATGGAATTGAAAATACAGAAAACAAAGTTGCTATCCAATACTTAATCAAATGAAGTTTGTAGATAATGTATAAGATTACACAGACCTAAAAATAAAACAAAATTTCTTTTGTTATCAGGTACTGAGAAGTCTTAGCTACTTCAAGAAATTCTTTCCGTAATTTACTATAGTCTTATCAAAGCACATCTGGAATGTGATTGAATCCAAGAGTGATTAAATTTATATTGAGTTTTCTCTCCATGAAGTAATATGGACAAAACGAAAACAAAGAGATTAGTTAAAATAGACCTAATGATAAATTTGAGGATTAGAATTTGGCAGTGTTTGTCTATTATTGCTTAGAAAAGAAAGACATGAGACCTAGAAGGCAAGGACTTGCCAACATATAAAAGTATTCTCTATAGTATGCCAGGCACAATTTACCATGCCGTACTATGGTCTGAGTGAAATAATTTCAAAATTATGCGCCTCCTTGTTTCTGTTCCCATTCTCAACATCACCTTTGGAAGCTAGGAGAATGGTGAGCCCCTGAATTTAATCACTAGAGAGATATGTTTGTGGCAAACAAATAAATTAGCAATTTAATCAGTATGCCAGTTTTTAGTCAATTTGCGTAGTATATAAATGGCAAAATATTGCGGAAATACATGTTACAAGTACCATTATTTTCCATTTCCAGACCAAAACATAGATCACTGCACTCTGCCCTGCTGTTCTGGGCAGCCATGGCAAATGGATCTTAGTTAGCACTGGAGTCTAAATCTATTTGCCAACCTGGGTTAGTGTGAATCAGTTTCCCAGAACTTAGTCAATTCCTTAAGTGCTTACTGACAAAATCAGTATTTTAGATTTGCACAGGATCAGATTTGAAGGTGTAGCCACCCTATGAAGCTTTGTTGAAAAGTAAGCAGGTACCCCTAAGTTACAATTCTATTCAGACTTTTTCTCACTTTAATACAGATAAATAGGAGGGAAATAAACTGTTTAGGTAGAGAAAATTAAGATTCTAGCAAACTCTATTTTTAATAGAATACACAAAACTGTAGCATAAGAGGATTCAAATATTAAACTTATGTGTGTCCACCCAACACAACGCTAAAGTTATATGAACATATGGGTCCATTAATTTCAAATATGAAATACTTTAAATATGTATATTACTTGATGAGGCAACATCTAAGTCAATACTTGAAACCTATATTTAGGATTTGGATTTAAGGCAATTTGGTAGACAGGCATCCTTCCATGATGAAGAAAAGCATGCATAAAGATACTGAGAAGGAAAATTAAAAGGAGCTGAATGGGACAGGGGACATGAGCTAAAGGAAGTAGAATTTTAGGATGCAAAATCGGGAAGTAAGGTTGTACTATACTGGTAAGTGAAAAATTTTGAATGTCACATCTAAAGAAGGGGGCAGGCTACAAAGGCAGCATGAACATGGAATTTGGATTCAGTTTTTGCTTAACTAGCTGTGTATCCCTGGCCAAGCCACTTAAAATCATTTAGCTTTATTTTCCTCACCTATAAAATGGAGTAATTCCTGAATCACAGAGTTATTTTGAAGGCTGTATTTGGTGTAATGTACATACAATGTGTAGAACAATGTTCACATCTAGTAGAAAGTTTGTAAAGCAGGATAAAGAAGAAAATGCAAATGATGTTAATAGACTTGGGAATTGATTAGGTGTGTGAAATGAGGTTGAGATACGGGAACAGAGATGGATCCTGTTTCAAGTCTGAGTTTCAATGATGTTAATGTTATGAAATCAGAAACATAAGAAAATGAACAGGTTTTGAGATAATACAATAAATAAAATTTCAGTCATAAATTTGATGTTATTCTGGAACATCTAGATTGAGACATGCCTGTGTTTGGTGGAAATGAAAGAATGGAACCCAGTAGTCCTAAGGAAAAGCTATCGTATTTGTCAATGTGATGATCATTGGTGAACTTTGAAAAAACATTTTTATTAAAGTAGTGTGAGGAATAAAAAAGGTTGTAAGGAAATAATGAAGGGGTTGTTAGCAAATAAACAGAGTAAGAGTAGATGGGGGCATTAAAATCATCCCTGGTTGACAATCACTGATATAGAACTATTCATTGTTGGAAAACTAAATTTTGTTCTCATGGAATTTTTATTGCTGGCAGATGACACCTGCTTTTTACTTTTCCCCTAATAATAGCTAGTCAGCATTTACTGGACTCTTTTCAGGTGTCTGACACTGTGCTGATCACTCTATATGTTATCTTGTATAATCCTCAAAAAATCCATTGAGATGGGTATAATAGTTTCTTCATTCTACAGATAAAAAATTAAAGGAATGACGTATAGTCATTTGTCCATCTAGATTAAGTAGATTATTTGCATTTTATTTTCTGTTAACTTAGTCATCATTTTTTACATTTTTACTGTTTTCTAATAATGTTCATCATTAATTCCTTTTGGGGAAGAGTATAATTGGTTTTCAAGTAATACCTCTCTAGTCTTCAACTGGTAAGTTTATATTATAGTCTTTGGACATGCCATCAGAGAGGCAAATCAGTTTGCCCGAAATTTTTAGCACAGAATAAATGAAAACACAAAAAAGCAATTAATTGTATACATAAACGATAAGGCATAACTAATTGGAGGCAAGAAATCTGTTTGTTCTGAACATTGTAAAGTAGTTGCCATCAGCAGTAATTAACATTTATTGAGTTTTTCTTATGTGCCGGACACTGCTCTAAGCATGTTTTACATATTAACACATTAATCCTCATACCAAATGTAACAGGTAGATGCAAGTGTTTGGCTTCATTTTACAAAAAAAGGAAAATGAGATACAAAAGAGATTGCGAAAGTAGCCCCAGGTCACACAGCAAGGAAGAGCAAAGCCAGGCCTAGACCATTCTTAAGGAGTGGGCTATGCTATATTACCTCTCCAGGCACACAATACATGTGAAAAAAATCATCCTATTTTTGTTTATGACAAAGAAGTAATTGGTATGCCTAACTCCCATTAAATCATTTTTAAAGAGATTTTGCACTGGGGTGAGCTAGGGAAGAGTACTGGAGGACAAGGGGGGGAGTTCGGTCAGTGTGATTAGGCCATCTGTGTTCGGTAATTGGTCTTTACCAAAGTTACACTCCTACCTAACCACAGAGATCTGGAGATAGAGACTCTATCTTCCTTGATCATTACATCTCAAAGGGATGGCTCCCAGGTCCTTGAGAAAGACATTCTTGGGTTGTAAAACTAGCTAGAGGCTGGAAGAAGATTTACATCTTAAGGGAGCAGAGAAAGAATTTACAATTGCACATGTTCTAAAGTAAATGCTCTAAGAAAAGGGAGCTCAAAGGCCTAGAGTCAGAAAGTGTTTAAAGCTTAGTGAAGCTGAGGAGAATGTTAAGGTTGTCTTGGGTCAAGCATAGACAGGATATTTGGACTAACTAGATTTAGTTTTACTGTGTGTGCTTATGATAGATATAATACATAGATTGAATAATATATATATATATTTAATAATCATTGAATACATATTCAAATCTATAGGTTGCAGAAATGTATTATCATTATCATGTAAAGGAATTTTTGGAATGAAAGGAATTGTTAGAACTCCAGTGACTCACAAGATAGTATTTAATTACTGATATGACAAGACCACTAGATATGCTGAATGTGAACTTTCAGAACAAAAGAGTAATGCTGATTTAATCTAAGAGGTTCAGGTGGTCAACCTCATATGGGACTTGTGGAGGAAACAGATGGCAATAATGACTACCCATTGCCAAATTTCATCAAGCAGGGCTAAAAGGGGTCAGGATTAGAAGGCTGGGAAACATGGGGTCCAGAAAGGGGCATGGACCTGACTATATTTCATAAAAATACAGATTGGCCTTTGCTGAGAGTCCTGGAACAAATTTTCAGCATGATCCAAACCCCTTCTTGGTGCATCTGACCTGAGCTCCCTATAGCTACAAACAAAAACCTCACAAACTTTCAGTACAAATGAAATCACAATTTCCAGAGACACAGATTTTGATGAGTAAAGTGCCTGTTTTACATCGCTATAACTGTTTTTAGAATTGTAAACCTTAGAGTATTTCTAAATTCTCTAGCCCCTATTCTATGAAGGTTGCTCTATTTCAAGATAAATTGGTTTGAAAACAAAGACCATAAAATAAACCCATCATCCTAGCATTTTGAAAATGTATATATGCGTTTAAAAATAAGATGAAATTTTTGGATATTTCACTAAATTCCAGATCCACCGACTCCTTGAACTCAGATTCACTTGACTCCCTGAAAATAAATTGTTTTTCATGAAAGTGCTTAAATTGATAAAAAGTTACTCTTACCATCCTAAGCCCAAATAAAATTTGAGAAGTACTGGGCCTGGGCCTATCTCTACAATTCTCAATAATATTTCCATCTTGTAAGTGCCAGAATTGCCATTGACTAAGACATATGTGATCAATGACCAGCACTAAACATACAATTGTGCACTTTTATATAAATGATGTTAATTATATTTTTAGATTGTGAAGTACTGTGGCTGGTTAAAAACATGCATATTTCTGAAGAGCTATTTGTCCATCCATATTCAATGTTAAATGCATGCAACTTTTATATCTATGGATATATGGATCTGTCTATGGGGAATTTCAAAAATACCTTTACCTAGATCCCATCCCAGAACCCTAAATCATAACTTCTGCGGTGGAGTGCAGGCACTGGTGTTTTTAAAAACCTCCTTGGGTAACTGGCACACAAAAGTCTGTGAAAGTAGAGAACTGCTCTTGACTACTGCTTCTCAAGCTTTAATGTGCACACTAGCCTCCTGGAGACTTTTGTTAGAATGAAAATTCTGATTCTGTGGGTATGAGCCTGAGATTTTATATTTCTATCAGACTCCCAGAAAACATTGGACAGAGCATATATAGAGTATTTCCATCATCACAGAAAGTTTTGTTGACCAGACCTTGAGTTTATATTAAATATAAATCTAAAAAACATTTGTCTGAAATTCAGAATAATAGCCATTAGGAGAATATAGAAATTTGTTAACAGACGTTCCCTAACAATATAAATAATTTTCCAGTGTAAGTAGCCGAGAATTTTAGTAATTAATCCATATACCTAATTGCATTTCAAACTGTAACATGTTTCTTGGCACACCTGCCTGAGGCACATTAGTTGTTGAAAATAATAAAAGTTATTTTTTTGCAGTCCCCACCAGTTAAACTATTGGAACACTGGTTCCCTCTAAACTGATAGTGCAAGATCCCAGGGTCTCTCAAAACTCACCATTTCCTCTCACCTTTCCACAAGTTTCTGGTATCAAGGTGTGTATGTTGATGACCCAGTTGCTCAAAATGTAAGTTGGAGACTTGTTTCTGAAATTCAGCCTCTGTATACCAGTGCCAGATTAAATCTTGGAGACAGAGTTTTGAGTGAAGTAGAAAGAAATAGCTTTATTGCTTTGCCAGCAAAGGGGGCCACAGCAGGCTGATGCCCTCAAGATTGTATGTCCCGCCCTCGAGGCCGTAGTGAGGAGTCTTATAGCATTCAAGGAGCAGGGCATGATCAGCTCGTGGACAGTCTTCTGATTGGTTGGTGGTGAGGTAATCGGGGGGAGCCAGCATCATTGACCTTCTGGTTCCAGCCAGTCTGGGGTCTATGTGCTTGTGGGCAGCATATAGTTAACTTCTTCCACCTGGTGGGAGCTTCAGTATCTGCAGAACAGCTCAAAGGACATTGCTCAAAATATCATCTGTAGTCCTTGAGGAAGAACTAAAGGTCCTTGACTTTGTTTAATGGCAAAAGTATTATTATTTTGTCTTGCTTGACTGTTTTTCTTTCTTTCTGCTTTTTTCTCACTTCTCTGATTAAATTTCTTCTTTGACTAAAGTTTTCTACAAACAAAAGGCAAGCGGAGGACATGGGTGGACGTCTGTTCTGGGAAGGCCTCCTAGGGTCCTGCTTGGTTATAGACTAATGCTAGTACCAGGAAAATTCACAAATCACTGTCACACTAGGCTTTTGCTAGCATCATTGTCCAAGGTCTTGCCACAGCAAAACATCTCCTCCAGCCCAACAGCAGGATCCCACACTAAACCTTACTCCCCCGTGGACTGAGCTCTCAGTTGAGTCAAGAGTGGTAGTATATTCTGTTCTCTTAGTAAAAACTGTGGTGACCTCATATTTATTTTATCTATTTTTATTACATCTCCTTCCTCTGTGGTGTTTAGCACTCAAACACATGGACCATAGCAGAATGTCTCTCAGAGTAATGCCTGAAATTAGACCTAAGGGCTAGAAACACCAAATCCGGGTGCTCCATTTTACTGTCCATTGAGGTTGGAGGTTGGACCATATCCCCCAGAGAACGAGAGAATCTAACTAGGGCATCTAGCCGTCAGCCCCTAAATGTCCAGGTGTCTTCCCTTATAATTAAGCAGCTTAAGCAAATAGACCACTGTGTTCCCACCTTGCCAGCCTTTCAGACATAAAATGAGAACTAAGATGGCTGAAGCTAAGCCATGCTGGGGACCCCAGTACAAGACAAAATTGCTCCTTAAAATATAAATGCACTCGGGCTTCCCTGGTGGCGCAGTGGTTGAGAGTCCGCCTGCCGATGCAGGGGACACGGGTTCGTGCCCTGGTCCAGGAAGATCCCACATGCCGCAGAGCGGCTGGGCCCGTGAGCCATGGCCGTGGGGCCTGTGCATCTGGAGCCTGTGCTCCGCAACAGGAGAGGCCACAACAGTGAGAGGCCCGCGTACCGCAAAAAAATAAATAAATAAATAAATAAAAATATATATAAATGCACTCAACACAATAATCACTTCATTTTACTCTGAAAAATAAGAATTCTGATAACAGAAGAAACAAAAAAATAAACAACAACAAAAAGCAGCCCTTTAAATTTCCCTATAGACTAACTTCGAGGTTTTTTTCAAGCTTTGTTTAAGGGACACATATCTTTGTGAATTTTGGATCTTTTAAAACATTCACCAGCATTCTCATTATTATTGTTCTCCTTCTTTAGATTGTAAGCTTCATGCGTTTAAGGTTTTTTATTTATTTAACTTTAAATCTCACATCGTATGCTAATATATTGCATATAGCAAGCTCAAAATAAATGGTAAATTTTTGAGATGAAATTTGATTTTGGTTTTGAGGGTTTTAGACATCTTATAACTGATTTAAATAAGAACTAAGTACTCTGTACCAGGATGAACCAAACATTTTCCTTCTTATCTAATTGCATTCTTTCCCCCTTCCAAATGTATATATATGTGTTTGCCTCATGTTGAATTCAATCTTCAAGTCCCTACATTCTAACTAACCAATAATTTCTTGAAACATAACTGAAAGTAAGTATTTCTCCTCAGCAATGACCCCTCCCCTCCTTAGACTGTCTATCTTTTATCACTTCTGAGTGGATTACTAGAATTTCTATGAAGAGATCAAATTAAACAATATTCAAAATTTCAGTCTAATCCCTTTTTTTTTTAATTGGGGGGAGGTTAAAATAGCTGGTAAAACATGGGTATATTTATGTATGTATGTACGTATTTATTTATTTTACGGTACGCGGGCCTCCCACTGTTGTGGCCTCTCCTGTTGCAGAGCACAGGCTCAGGACGCGCAGGCTCAGCGGCCATGCCTCACGGGCCCAGCCGCCCCGTGGCATGTGGGATCTTCCGGGACCGGGGCACGAACCCGCGTCCCCTGCATCAGCAGGCGGACTCCCAACCACTGTGCCACCAGGGAAGCCCCTTTATTTTTAATATTGTTGTTTTAATTATCCAGGTTGAGAACTAGCCTGGTTTAAAATTAGCATAGGATATAAGATTTGAGACAGCCAGTTCTCATCTCTGAATAAGTAATCCTTGTTTTGTTCCAAAGGGGAAAAAAACAATCTCTTCCTCTACCCACCTGACGTCCCAAGAATCAAACTGATAAAAGAGATTAACAACAGGAAAAAAAAACAAAAATAAAAACAGACTTAGTCACAAACTTTAGGGAAAGAAAAAAAAATTTTTCCTTCTATTCTTGTAGGTTCTTGGCTGGGGCCCTGTAAGAAAAACAGATTAACAAGAAAAACAAACAAACAGAAGTTTATTAATATGTATATCTCATATATACATAGGAGAAATTCAGGGATGAGTAACTCAAAGAATTGCCTAGAACATGTGCTTAAATGCCATCTTCACCTAAAATGAAGAAAGAAGGGTATGGGGGAGGCAAGTTATAAGGAGGTGACCAGAAAAAGTACAGTAAACAAGGGTAAGGTTTGTTATGCAGATTTAAATTGGTACCATCTCCAATGATAAGAGGCTCTTGTGATTCAGTCATCCCTCTCTTTATATACAGAGATGTGACTCAAGGAGAATTTTAGGATGTAAATGCCATCTAACAAAGTGTGGAGAAGAGGCTAGACAAAGGAAAAGGGGTTGGGGGCTGCTGAGAGGGGAGGTGGCAAGTACGGGAAGCTGACTAGAAAAAGTATGGTACATAAGAAGTGTTTAGTAAGGTTAGTTTTGCAGATTCAAGTCAGTGTCTCGCCCATTGAGAAGAGCTGTTAAGTGTCATCTTCATTTCACTGGTACAGGAGAGAGAGACACCTTTACAAATGAAAATTTTCTTTATAAGTGTAAATTTACTTTACAAAAGGGAAAGTTATGTTCTGTTTTTAGAGCTTTTCCTGTATCTGCTGTTCCTCAGTTGCCTTCAGCTCAGAATAATCCTTATGCCAAAGTGGTGTATTTGGGGGTAGCATATTCTGTTCCTCTAGTTCTGTTTCCTCTGTGTGCAACTAGCATTGGAGAGCTGTAATCTAGGAAGGTCAGCTGTTTGCTTGGACAGGGCCTCCTAGAATGGCATTTCTCAGTATTGTTATATTCAGTATCTGATTCCAGGCACTTGTTGTTTAGTTATTTATGACCACATCCTTCTAAACTTAACTGTGACCACCACAAAATTGACTGGAAACTGATACCCAACAAAATGGTAAAATATAATTTAAATATCAAGACTAAGGAAAGGATAAATTAGAAGAAAAGGTTACATTTTAGGAGAGAAATTACCACATCAAAATATAGATCAGCATGTTGCATAATTTCTCCCAGTAAAATGGTTAATTCCTTGAGGTCAGGGGCTATTATACGTTTCATATTCTCATCAGTATTTGACACAGCACGTACACGTAGTTGATGCTCAATAAATACTTAATGGTTTGTTTTATTTCATTTATTTGTGAAAAGGCAAAGCAGAAAAAAAACCGTGCCTTACATACCATGAAAACAGTTTCTTTTTTATTGATGAGAGCCTGCCCGAATGAGAACCTTAACACAATGGTAAAGAGCTAGGGAATTCTCAGATTGCTTCACTCCCTCGCCGATTGTAAACACTTGGAGGAGTAGACAATTGAAAATCCTTTGTGGTGTCTGCAGCTAAGTTTGAGCACACAGTCTCACAGCTCTCAGCATGGACACTAATTTCCAAAATTTAACTTGAGGCCTTGAGGGATGAAACTGGCTCAACTGCTACCTCTTTAGAGGAAAGGAACTTCAATCTAGCATATATTCACTAATTATTATTATTTCTTAATTATCTCAAAACATAAAAGAGGAAAGTCTAAAACGTAATTCTAATTGGCAAAGGAATTTCATACCAGGAAGGCACTACTTGATTAGCAGCTATGTAGGCAGAGGGAGGGTTTGGGGGTATGGAAATCTGGCTAAGAATTCACATGGACAAGTGCTCAGTGTGTTTAGGAATAGCTCAGTCAGTACTCAGCGTGCTGTGAAAGCGCTCAACTTCCGCATATTTAAATGAGTTGAGAGCTTACATTTTAAAAGTGCTCAATCGGGAGTGCTCAAGCTGCGGGATCTATTAGTTGAATGCTAATTAACTTCTTTTCATATGGTTCACTTCTCAGTTAAGCAGACAGACAGTTTTGCTGCTCACCTTTTCAGGTTGAACCTGGACTTTCCAGGAGACATTGAGAGATCTGCGTTTCTTGGGGAGAAAGCAAGGATCCCACCAACCTTTCCCATGGCTTTCTTTGGCTCAGTTATATTGTCTCTCTCTGTTTCTCTCTCTCATGTGTCCACATTATCCTCCTCACTATTTCTATTTGAAGCTATTTTGAAAAGACTAAAATAGCAGAGCTTGCTGTGTTATTTTATCTGATATCTTTTTATTCCTGATGAATGGGTTTGGTTTTTCCCAAGGGCCTTTTCAATCATTTTGATAACATTTGCTCCTCAGAAATGGTTTTGAGCCTTGAGTTGAAGGAATTGGATAGTTTTGTATAGTTCCATAATGTCCACTTTTACTTTTGGTTAACTTATTAGTATCTTTTTAAGTAGGAAAGATGAGTCCCATAATATGTTCTGTATCAAATAAATACCTCCATTAAATAATTTGCTTAAGATCAAACTTGAGCTATATATTTTAAGAATGCACTTTGGGAAGAATATGCTATGTCTTTTAATTATTTCACTATTGCTATAAACTGAGATGAATACTTAAATGGAATTCTGTTTTCTGTGATGACTTCAAAATATCACAGGATGATGCACTGATGTGTGAGTACATTTTTTTAAACACATTCAAATGATGCCATGTATTCGTTTTGTAAGTACTTCATTATGCATTAAAAAAAACCCTTTGAAGTATATATATTTATGTGGTTACTGTTACCAAACCAAACTTGGGTTCACTTGCCCATAAGAAGTAAAGCCAATCTACTGACATTTTAAGGCGAGTAAAATAACATTTTAATTAGCGTCTAATGCAGGATTAATGCATTAGCCTCCTAACACATCTCCCAGCTAACCTCCCCAAGGCAAAAGCACCTTCCATCTATAAACGTAATTGGAAAGGCAATGGGTTTTGGTGGAGATATCAAGACTTCTTAGGCTGCAGCCATTGAAAATGTGGATCATCAAACTCCCCCAAGGTTCTCCAAGCAATCTTCTGGTTTTAATTGGCTTCTGTATTGGCTTACTGTGGAGAAAGACTAAGTTGGTCAGATGAATACATTGTTCAGAAAACGAGTTAGTCAATATAAAGTTTTATGTCAATTATAACTCAATTTAAAAAAGAAAGAAAATGTGTTACTCATCTTCCTATATGTGTGAAAGGGATATGAATCTCACTGGAAATTAATACATCAGGGCTTTCTATCACAATCTGAATTTCTCTAATGTGATTCTGGACTGAGTGATGGGCTAGTGCCCAGTGTTCTCTTAATAGCCACTTTCTGAGTCTGCAGTGCTAATGGCCTGACCTTGGGTGGTGGTGAATTTTCTAAGGTAATGACTATCACCCCTTGAAGCCTCTTTTGAGAAAACTTGCTGGATGTCAAAATCACATTTAGAGTTTTTTCTCTTTGAATTTCTATTGAATTTATGTGATGTTTCCACAATAATGCCATGCTCAGTTTTGTGAGCACAATGAACATTATTTTTTTACCATTACCCTGGTATTCAAAACTATAAAACTTAGGCATTCCAATGAAAATTAAATTTGGATAATTTTAGCAACCTGGGGTAGCTTATAATGATAATACCCAATTAGGAATATCTTTTTCATTAAAAAAAAATGAAGGAATTTGGATAACAGAGATTTCTTCACAAATTCTGCCCAGTGGCTACTAAGAGGCAGCACCGTGTTATTGCTTTGCTCTAAAATGAAGTTAGAAACCTATGCCCCGTTGCCCCTTGCTGTTTGGCATATTGAAACTTGTCTATTAAGTTACCCTTTACATTGTTTCACAATGTTCTCTCTCTTTCTCTCTCAAAATAAAAGGTAATTCAGCTTTCTTATCTTTATGATAGAAAAAATAATGTCCAGAGTGGGGGAGTTCACCATGCAATCATATATTCAAGTGATGTACTTACTTTAATAAACCAAGAAGGTATTTAGGTGGTTTGCATCAATTTTAAACAATTATCTTTTTGTATTTACTTGACCTAGTTAGATAATGATTTGCAAACAGATTTGATTCAACAAAACATTAAAATGTTCAGTGAAGTCTTAAAACAACTGCTTTTAATATTCCTGAACAATACGAAGCTCGAGGCTCGGGGTTCAGCCTGCTGTGAGGTGCGGGGGGTGGGGTGGGGCTTGTTTGCAATCAGCTCTGACATTTTCAGATATTTCCACTACAAAGTTCTGTTTTGAAAACACTTATTAGAGAGCAGCTGAATGTGTGTCCTCCATTGAGCGTTACTTCTTTTTATTGTTGTTTTTGTAGTTTTCAGTTGTTGTTAGCCAAGATGAAGAAATGATTGAGACGGCATCAGGGTGTGTCATTTGATTGCTATACAAGATAATATTTTTTTTACTTTTTAATATTATCTTTTCCAAATTAGGATTTTGTAATGCCTTATTACTGTGCAAATGCTTGTTATGACTGAGTTTTTCCTCTACTGTATGAACTGCTTTCCAACTGAAAATTAATAAGGGCTCTCAACTGGTCCTAAAGTTTTCCTCAGTATGAGCAGATATAACTATTGTTTGTTTGACTGGAGCATTTACTTTGAAAGATACCATCTGAGTTTGAAAATAAACTAAGCCCTAGTCTTGTTTCCATACAATAGTATCAGGAAACTATTTTGTTTTGTTTTGATTTCAGTGGTAAACCAACGGTAGTTATCTGATCATTTTTAAGGATGTGAATTTCAAAAAAAAAAAGGAAGTCATGCTTGTTTTTTTGTCATATCAGTGTCCAATCAACAAGAGCAAAATGCTTGTTAAGTGGGGGTTAAATGACAATGCATCTATAACAGTACATTTTAAAACCATGTGGTATGCTAAAATTTCAATCATTTTATCCATTTTGTGAAAATTGAATCACTGTTCAATTTTTCAACAGTGCCACTGTTCAAACCAATTACAAGTTCTTTTGAACATCATAATACCCCTATAGGATAGATACTATTATTATCCCCATCTTATAGATGAAGAAGGCAAGGTACAAGAAGATACATAACCTTTCCAATGTCACGCTGTGGGTTATAACCCAGGCAACCTGCCTCCACATTTTGTGCTTGTAATTGCTATACTATGCACTGTTAAAAATTCCAAATGTTTTCATTATTCCCCTCTGAATGCTAGCCTCTGGATGTTTATGAGTAAGTCCTTGCCTTAGTGGTAAGAAAGTGGACTTTCCAACAGTAGTCTTGTTATTCTTCAACTGAAAATGTAGTCCAAGCTTCTGAGGGACATACATCCAAAAGAGAGGGAGGAGAAAGAAAGAGAGAGGCTCACAGGTTAGCTATTGTCACACCAGTTCTGAAGATCAGTGGGAAGAAAATGTCATGTCAGCCAATTTATTTCATTTAATCCTAAGGTTAAAAAATTTCAATGGAAACAAATCATTTAAAAATCTTAACATATGGTGTAAACACTGATTGCAATATTCTTGTTTATCTTATGCATAGCAGAATAAATTATTTGAATAGATCATACATAAAAGTTGTATGCCATTATAAATGCAAGCCAAATGGAATTCTAAAGGAAAAAAACTGGGAGAATCTGCTTGAGGAAAATTTACTTGTTTAAAGATATTTTATTTTTCTATAACCAACTATAGTACTAAATGAGTAAGAGTTCATTAAATTTATAAGCTGTTTCCATCAACTGACCAAGACTTCAAGGAGGTTAAAGGACCAGTGATTTCCGGGGTATAGAATACTGTATGAATCTTAAAGGCAAAATAGCTGCTTTTATAACATCACCAAAAATAATAAAGTCTTTAAAAAATGGTAGATAGACACTAGATAGATAGATAGATGACGATTGATAGGTAGATAGATAGACGATAGATAGATAGGTAGATAGATGATAGATAGATGGATAGATAGACAATAGATAGATAGATAGATGAGGATAGGTAGATAGACAATAGATAGACGATAGGTAGATAGATAATAGTAAAGGAAGGACGATATGTCCTCTTCTGCTGGATGGTTTATAATCTAAGGCTGATAACACAGAAAAAAATTAATATAAGAATGTAAATACATGCAGAGAAAATGAAATGTGTAATTGTTTAAAATCTCAGACTACACACCCATTACTTGAAATTCTCAGCGATGAGATTTATAAGTGGCTGATAAATGTTGCCACTATAGCCACTGATACTTGGCAGAGCCGCCCTTAGCCCTTCTAAAGTTTCCACAGGAAACTGACATTTTGTAGTTTGTTCATTATAGGCAGATGGCTATAGCAAAACTCCAGCCTGAGTTTATTTGTCCCTTGAACTCCTTGAGGAAGGTGCAACAAAAACTAAATGCAAAATAAAATAAACCTTCGAATTATTGGAAAACACTTTTATAGGCATTATGATCATTACTATGCAGAATTATGCCTTGCCCTTGAGAAATTTGCGTTTTACATTAAGCAAACTGCCAATTTACAAGACTGCTGCTTGAGCTGACACAAATATACTACAGACACTTTGTCCTCTAGGCCCAGAAGGAACCCATAGAACTGCTCTGTCAGTATCATTCATGCAAGTGACAAATAATGTCAAACCTGTTTAGTGAAGCAAGTAAACAGAGTAAAGAGGGTTTGATGATAAAGAAATAGTAAATGGATGCACAGATGAGGCTGGGATATGGTTTGAGATGACAGTGAGACATGCACGTTAGGCTATCTTGCTCTGTTTTGTATATTATCTAATAGTTATGAAATATACTTGAAACAAATGAGTTTCATCTCTATGACAAAAAATATCATGTGGATGTTTTAATTATATCATCTTTAATAACATTTTATCATGAAACCAAAACATATGGGACCACTGAAGAGTCATTCTATTTTATATTTATTTACCTCAAGAGTAACATTTTACAAATTAAAACACAAATTTAATATAATTAGAAAAATAAGTGCTTTCTGAAGCCATTCACCTACTTTATAATTCACATAAAGTTAGCTTTCTGATATTGAACATGAAGTATACCAAGAATTTCTTCTTAATCCAGCATATAAAGGCATTTGAGTTTTGTTTTTGTACCACATTTATATCGTAATCCACACACTCAATAATATTATGCCTAGATGTAGAATATTTATGAATAGTCGTGCACATATTTGAGGAATAGGTAGGATGAACTCAAAATTGGAAAAACATTAACAGTGCTGGCCATGAAGACTTGCAAGAAAGGTAAGATAGAGGGGAATAAAAGGGAACCATTAAGAAGAGTTATTATAAGGTCCCTTTTAATAGAAGAGGAATCTAAACTCAGAGAGGTTAGGTTGCTAACACAAAAATCACATGGCTAGTAAATGAGTGAACAACCACTTCAAATCATCTCACTGAACACACACACACACACACACACACACACACACACACACACCCCTAAGTTGTGCCTGACATCATTCTCAGCACTGAGGATACTATAGTAGTAAAGAAGAGAGACAGACTTAATTCTTTCATTTATTTTATTTTCTAATGCATGACAGCAGATATAAACAAAGTAATAAAAGAGTTGATATTAGTAAATGCTCTAATGAAATAAGATAATGGGGAATTTCTTTCAAAGAAGGTGATTTATTTTTGTAACCCAATAAGTATCAATATTCTATAATGTTCCTCTTTGCTATTAGGAACACTTTGCGAAAATAGTCCCTATGTTATTTATTGCGCTGTAGTCAGACTTCCTGGGCTCTACATACATTTTCTGTGTGACCTTGAGCCTGTCCGAGCCTCAGTTTCCTCACAGGCAAAATGGAGTTAATAATAATACTTACCAACATCTTATAATTGTTAACAGGAATAAAGAATTAAATCGGATAGACCTAGAGTCTGTCATACAGAGTGAAGTAAGTCAGAAAGAAAAAGACAAATACCGTATGCTAACACATATATATGGAATTTAAGAAAAAAAATGTCATGAAGAACCTAGGGGAAAGCAGGAATAAAGACGCAGACCTCCTAGAGAATGGACTTGAGGTTATGGGGAGGGGGAAGGGTGAGCTGTGACAGGGCGAGAGAGAGTCATGGGCATATACACACTAACAAAGGTAGTAAGGTAGATAGCTAGTGGGAAGCAGCCGCATGGCACAGGGATATTGGCTCGGTGCTTTGTGACAGCCTGGAGGGGTGGGATAGGGAGGGTGGGAGGGAGGGAGATGCAAGAGGGAAGACATATGGGAACATATGTTTATGTATGACTGATTCACTTTGTTATAAAGCAGAAACTAACACACCATTGTAAAGCAATTATAACCCAATAAAGATGTTAAAAAAAAAAAAGAAATCTATGTAAAACACAAAATAATGCCTGACCTAAAAACTCGAATATGTGCTATTCTTGTTTTTTTCCCTGTGTTTGCTTATGATTATTATTAACCACAGTTTAAAATACTGTTAAGCCATAATAGGTTTTCATGTTGGTGGACTCTTGGTGCAGTGTCACAAACACTAAGTAAATTAGGGTTTCAGTACCTCTAAGAATACCTCAAGTGAACCTATTCACTGCAACTCAAGATTCTCTCTGGATTTGATATGCTTGAACTTTAATGGATAACACTTTTATACATCTTAGTCTTATTTGCTTTCCAATGAACTCTTATTGATACATTATGCCCTTCATGCTCTATTACTTATGTTTACTACTTCTAATTGAACCAGTAATACTTCTTCAAATCTCTATATTGCTACATTACAGTATGTCCAGCCAAAATATTTAATGCAGTAAACTGCTTCTTATATCCTAACCTGAAAGCTACTCTGACATGTTATGGTCAAATTGACTCACGAATCTTCACTTCGGATGCTATTCTATCTACTTTCTCAGTTAATTAATTACACTCTACTCATTCAGTTATCTAAGCCAGACAACTGGGAGTCACCTTCCCCTCACACCTCACAGACTTTGCTGTTCTCCGAGCTCTCTTCTTCTCTCCATCACCATTGTCATCACCCTTCTTAAGATATATGTTAACCCTCAGTTTCTCTTGCTGGCTTGTTACTTTAGTTCTAAATTTATTGGTGTCACATATAGAATATAAAATTTCACAAATCATTTATATGATGGAAAACTAAGCATTAGGAGAAAATAGTGTTATGAAAACGGAAGTACATAACAGATCCTTGCTCTCTAATAAAGTATAAATTTGAACTATGCAGACAAACTTATGAAACAGAAGTTACGACAAGAAAATTGTCAGGCGGGGGCTTGATGAGCTCTATGGTCCCTTAATCTCCATAAGATTCCATGTGATATTTGACACGGGCAATTGACATTTGCTCAATTTTATGTAAATGCAATAAAAAAGCAACCTCATATATCTCCTCAATCCATATACCACCCCTTACCTTCATGTACCTTCTGTCAGGTAAATTCTGAAGCTACCATTAGAAATGTAACTGATATATTACCAAAATAAATCTGGATACAATGAAGATAAATATACTAGAATTTTGTATAGTCATGGATGTTATAAAATATGTCTTCTCTGAGCCAAATTTCCCAGTACTTGAAGAAAATTTCAAAATACTGAAATTTAAAGGTCTAAGTCACTTAACACATTTCATTTAAATAGAGCAAGATCATGCTCTAGATTCCCAGAGTAGGTAAAATTTTATGGCTAAAAATTTTAGAGAATATTAAGGTAGTGTTGGTTTTACGCTGAAACACCTTTCTACTTCTAGGGATTCTGGGTGTTTCAGTAAGGTCACAGAAAAACCTCACCTCAAATATAAAATTATATCCATGTCACATTTTGACAAATTGCTTTCATCTCTGGAGAACTGTCTGCTTGTTTCATTTACAAAGTTTTAGTACTTCTACTGGGGAAATTGCATTTAAATGTTCCTATTTTCCACAATTCAGTTTATTTGAAGCAAAGTTTAATTTTATATTCAGATTTCTATATTGATAGGTTTCTGTTATTTCTTGCTGTCTTGTAGTTCTATTTATTTTCTATTTTTTTCTTTCCTTTGTATTTTCAAATTTATTTTCATTCTGTTTTAATTAATAGGTATCTGAGACTCATTTTAGATTTAAAACTACACATGCAGTCTTTCAATTTCTTTTTTAATCTTGAGATGAAATTTATTTAAACACGTTGCGTATGAGCTACTCATGAACCAAAGACCTTTAGTTATGTGCAGTGGCCTGGAAGCCAGCTACACTAGATCCTAGATCCTGATATCCTGGTAGTTCCTTGAACTCAGATAATGAGCAAATATGACCAACCTGTAATGTCAAGCAGAAATTACAGAAGAGATTCTTAAAGGTTTTTGCAAACAAGTGATTTCTGTTTTATTTGAAATATGTGTTTAAATTATTACAAAAATTATTTATTTACAAAAATAATTTATTTATTTTTGTAATAATTGAAACAATACATAAATGTCAAGTTAACACAGGCCTGGTTATAAAAACAATGGTTTTGGCAAACTTCTGTGCAATGGAGATTTAAAAGGTGTTTCGTTGCATTGTACTATATCATGAATAGAGTTAGTGTTTCCTACAAGTTTCAAGAAGCCTCCTTTGAATTTTATGCCTATAACAAGGAATTCAGACAGTTGGTAAGCAATATTTGTGATTCAATATTTAAAGCAAAATATCTACTGCTTCTTTTTTCAATTTTCCCTATCAGTTCTTTGAGAGATGTTTATTTATTTATTTATTTTTGGCTGCGTTAGGTCTTCGTTGCTGCACGCGGGCTTTCTCTACTTGTAGCAAGCGGGGGCTACTCTTCGTTGTGGTGCACAGGCTTCTTATTGCGGTGGCTTCTCTTGTTGCATAGCACGGGATGTGGGATCTTCCTGGACCAGGGCTCGAACCCATGTCTCCTGCATTGGCAGGCAGATTCTTAAACACTGCGCAACCAGGGAAGCCCCTGTATATTGGGTTGTTTTTTTTTTTTTTCGGTACGCGGGCCTCTCACTGTTGTGGCCTCTCCCGTTGCGAAGCACAGGCTCCGGACGCACAGGCCCAGCGGCCATGGCTCACGGGCCCAGCCGCTCCGCGGCATGTGGGATCTTCCCAGACCAGGGCACGAACCCGTGTCCCCTGCATCGGCAGGCGGACTCTCAACCACTGCTCCACCAGGGAAGCCCTATGTTGGTTTTTAATGTTTGCTTTTTAAAAATTTTTATTGGAGTATAGTTGATTTACAATGTTGTGTTAGTTTCAGGGGTACAGCAAAGTGAACCAGTTATACATATACATATACCCACTCTTTTTTTTTTAGATTCTTTTCCCATGTAGGCCCTTACACAATATTGAGTAGCGTTCCCTGTGCTATACAGCAGGTTGTTATTAGTTATCTATTTTGTATATAGTAGTGTGTATATGTCAGTCCCAATCTCCCAATTTATCCCTTCCCTCCCCCTTATCTCCTGGTAACCATAAGTTTGTTTTCTACGTTCGTGACTCTAATTGTTTTTTTAAATAAGTTCATTTGTACATTTTATTTAGATTCCACATATAAGCGATATATATGATATTTGTCTTTCTGTGTCTGACTTACTTCAATCAGTATGACAATCTCTGGGTCCATCCATGTTGCTGCAAATGGCATTATTTTGTTCATTTTTATGGCTGGGTAATATTCTGTTGTTTATATGTACCACATCTTCTTTATCCATTCATCTGGTGATGGACATTTAGGTTGCTTCCATGCCCTGGCTATTGTAATTTGGGCTGCAATGAACATTGGGGTGCATGTATCTTTTTGAATTATGGTTTTCAGTGGATATATGCCCAGTAGTGGGATTGCTGAGTCATATGGTAGTTCTATTTTCAGTTTTTTAAGTAACCTCCATACTGTTCTCCATAGTGGCTGTACCAATTTACATTCCCCCCAACAGTATAGGAGGGTTCCCTTTTCTCCACACCCTCTCCAGCATTTACTGTTTATAGATTTTTTGGTGATGGCCATTGAGAAATATTTAAATTGCTATGGGAGTTATTATAATAGTCAATACTGACAGATATGTACCTGTGTAAATCAGATTCATTTTTAAAAAATATTCAACTACATCAAAATATAGAAACAGATTGAAAGAGTTGTGAGGCTCAAATATGACTGTGTTTGTCAAATGTGTATCAAGAACTGTGAAGGATCTGTATGCAAGCTGAAAATTTAACCTGAGACTATTTCATGGACAAAAGCAGAAGATACAGCTTTCCTGGGTCAAAACCAGAAGATTTTATTACTCACAGTAATGGCAATAGGCTATTAGCATTTGCATTGGTCCTATGTGTCCCCCAGGTTACACAGGGCAATGTGGAAGACTCATAGAAACTGTACACACAATAGGTTTGCATCATAGCTGAGGAACCCACACTTAGGGAGCCCAGATCTTTTATAATAGGCTGCAAGACGGCATGCCCTTTGCCCCAGAGGGTGACTTTATCTTTGTTATATTGATAGTAAACAAATATGTCCTTTGCTTTGGAGGCAGACATTACCTCTGTCTCCCAAGGCTGTTTGCTATACAAACATCCTTGCAAAGATAAGCAAAAGGACAGTTGGTGTCTTTCTCATAAGATGTGCAAAAATGCAAGCAACCCGTGAAGAATTGTCTCTGACAATGTGATATTCAGTTTCAACTTTTTCATTTTTATCCAAGGAAACGTAATTCCCTTTGATTGAATTTAAAGTAAGAATAGATATGCATTTGAACTGTAAGTGATATAAATTTATGCTAATATTGGTTGAATCAATCTTGCATACTTTTGTTGCTTGCGAGATTGCATTAGGTAAAAAATGTTCTGCTAAAAAAATATGTTAAAACCACTGGTTTAGAACAGGACACAAGGACAAGCTACTTAGATCAATTCATCCTGCATTACAACTGCAGATTTTACTCTTAATTGTCACATCTCTTGTTAATTATTTCATGAATATACCAGACTTTGCACAAAAATCAAATATTCTAGTGATATACCCAGATGTGAATATGTTCTGCTGATGCAGCTTATGTTACCATCCTTATATAGGAAGCCAATATGGCATGGAATAGAGGATGTAAACTACACATATCAAGTGTAATTGTAAAAAAAGGCTTCTACCATGTTTCATGTAAATCCTAGTTGCTCCTTCAGCCCAAATTTTGAGCTTTGATAAAGATGACAGTTTCATATATTTACTATTGCATTGCACTTTAAAGTGGTATATCTGATTTCTGAGTTTATTAAAAAAATCCTGTATATAATTAAGTTCTGCTATTTCATTTTATGGCTAAGTTTTCATGTTTATAAGACTTGAATCCAGTGTGAAAACTTTGTAGGAGCAACTATGCCTTTGACTGCTCTGAGAGTTTTCAGAGGATTATTCTAACATCTGGATACAGCTAGAGTTATCTCTGGGAGAAAAAAATGCATTTTGTTTTCTATCTTTTATTTACATTGCATATGAGCTTTGTCTTAAACATAAGTAATTTTGTTTAAAATAACAGTCTAGGAATTTTTTAAAGGATATTACAAATTTCTGAGCTACTCACTCCAGTATAACCGAGGAATTTAACTATGAACAATTAGGGACAAACATAATAATGTAATAATATATTTCCTCTAATGCTACATTAGCATGTGTCCAAATCACCAGGATGGTTTGGAAAAACATAAATTCCTGGGTCTCACCCCAGAGTTTCTGATTCAGTAATGCCAGATAATTTTCATCATCAGGAGATGCTCAGTGCTGGTCCAGGGACCATACTTTGAGAATCATTGCTCAAAAAAATAAAGGTATTTAGATGATGGAAATGAAAATGATAAAGATGAGGGTAGCAGGTAATGAATACTACATGTTGTCCTGGTGCTTAGAAATCTGCTAAATTCTTTATATATATAAACTCATTATGGCTTATGATTAATTTTCCTTAATGAGAAAAATGAAGCTTAAGGAAGTTAAATGGCCCAGGATCACAACATTGAAAAGTACAAGAGCCAGTCCTTATACTAAAGCCTTTCTGACTCCAACTCCTTCACAAAGAGTAGAAAATGTGCCCACAGAAGAGATATAAATTTTCACACAGGAGGAGAAATAACTGTAGAGTTTGTGAAGGCCTTTGGCTCTAAAAAGTAGATGTGAGAAAGGCACTGTGACTCAGGAGAGCCAGATACAATCCGTGCCTTCTGGTAAGGGGTGAGAAGTTTCTTGTGTGGGAATTAGCACTTGGGATCTAACCCCTTTAATGAGTCAGAGACTGCTCAAGGTCATGAGAAGTCCAGAAGCAACCTGTAAATGAAAATAAACACCAAATGTGGTCAAACCAGGGTTTTTCCATAGTTTTCATATTTATAAATAAATGGCTTCTGTTACTTAGAGTAAATAACAATATTTCTTCATCAAAATACTGGAGGGCTTCCCTGGTGGCGCAGTGGTTGAGAGTCCGCCTGCCGATGCAGTGGACACGGGTTCGTGCCCCGGTCCGGGAAGATCCCACATGCTGCGGAGCGGCTAGGCCCATGAGCCATGGCCGCTGAGCCTGCACGTCTGGAGCCTGTGCTCCACAACGGGAGAGGCCACAGCAGTGAGAGGCCCGCGTACCGCAAAAAAAAAAAAAAAAAAAAAAAAAAAAATACTGGAGACTGAAATGGCATACTCTGTGCTTTGTGCCCAATAAAAGTCTGAAATGATGTATGTGTTAAGAGTACCCATAAAAAGCACCATTAATGGTTGCAGTGACAATGGTGAAGGCAGAGTATCGGGGGAAGTGGGAACTTGGTGGATAAGCCTTAAAATCTGAACCATAGACTAAAACAAAAATATCAGAGCCTCTCCTACCTTTACTTTACTGACCTTATTTCTGTTCCTTGAACACACCAAGCTTGTTTCTCACTTACAGATATTGCAATAGCTGTTTCCCCTTCCCAGAATGCTTATTATTCTAATGTCCATAATGGCTGGGTCCTTCTTGCTATTCAGATCTCACATGTTTCAACCTCAGGGGGATCCATCCCCAGTCACCCACATCCCATAACACATATCCACATATGTTGCGGCATATATTTTAGTTATTATTTGCAAATTATCTTTCTCTCCAGTCACTATAATGAAAGCTTTGTTAAAAAGGGAATTTCTGCCTGTTTTTACTACTACGTTTCTAGCATATAAACAGTGTCTAGCACATATTAAGTTTTCAGTAATTGTTAATTTTTTGAATAAATGAATGAAGAAGGGAAAGAGGAAAGAGAGAAATAAGGAAAGTATAGAAATTGCAGTACTTGAACTTGAATGGATTAGTCACCAAATTTTCATGCCTTAAATCTGCACTGAATTCCTAAGCTAGCAGCTCTCCACACTCTTCCCTTTATGGTCTTCTGTGTGCAATGATGAGCGAATGTAATGTAGTTATGTGATTATAGGCTCTTTGATTTCTACCTCCCCCCTTTTCCCTCAACACTCAAGATAGATAAAGAGGTATATATATGCATAATAACTTTGAAAACTGCAAACAAATTCCCAGTTCAAAATCTGATCAATTTTTTAATTAATCACTTGAAAAATAATTCACTCAGCTCCAGAAGTAGTATGAATTATGTAGGAGACCTAAGACTAAATATTTTAATTCTACTTTTCCCCTCTGTCAGGAAAACCCCTTAAAAGCCCAACTGCATGTTTATATTCTTGTAATCAACTGCAAACTAATTTTATTCATGAAGTCATATTTAAACTAATAGTGACATGAGAGTTAACTCTGTTTGGTAATGTACTTAGATTTTCATTTGTTATGGAATTTAAATCAAGGGGTTTGGAAATAAAGTAGACAGCAATTCAATTCTGATAAAAATTGAGTCAAGAAAGCAGCATCCTGTAAGCTCTAATGTAAACCCAGTCTTTGAAAAATGACATGTGCTGGGGAAGAAAACTTTTTCTTCTTCCCTTCTAGGTTCTTTGGCTGGTCTAATAATTATATTGACATAAGACAGATTAACAGGAGAAACACAAATTTAATTTCATACATATAGGAGCCCCATAAATATATGAGACACAAGGGCAAGTCAGGTAGTTGAGGCTTATATGCCATCCTGAGCTAAGGAATGGGGTAGGGACCTGGGGTTTCAAAGGGAAGGAAAGTAATTCACAGGATAATAATAACAACAGCTATTTGGTAATTAGATGTTTGCCCAGCCATACAGATAGGTCCTTCAGATAAAGATTATCTCTGGTAATAGCTCTGTCTCTCTTAGCCAGGCTCCATATATAAATTATTTTAGGTAGTTAAAGGAAAGCCAAAAGTTTTTCTTGAATCTGCTAGGTCTGATTGCCTTCAGCTCAAAATAATCTACATACCAATGTGGCATATTTTGGAGTCACATATTCTGCTCCCATTCACATGCATGGTACTTGAAGATGCTCTGAAGAGTGAAAAATTTTCATGTGTGAATCTCCTTAAAACAGAATTTATGTTCAAATTTTATGGATCATTGTGCATAAAGAGTGGTAATGAATCCCAAGATTATTTCTAGATTGTTGAGTGAGTGTGTGTGTGTGTGTGTGTGTGTGTGAGAGAGAGAGAGAGAGAGAGAGAGAGAGAGAAAGAGAGAGACTAAGAGAATAAGAGAGAGGTTGAGACAGAAAGAGAGACAGAGAGAGGAAGAGAACTACCAAGAAAAGACCCAGTACACATAGCTAAGAGATGGTATCTTTTAAGAAACAATTGCAGATTTATAAATATTATACTATAGACTTATTATATAAATAGAATGTTTTGTAAAACTTGCTTAGCCACTATGATTTTTCATTGGTAAGAAGGAGGGAATAATACAATAAGTTTCATTTATGGCTTTTAACTCATTTATTCACACTATTAAAAATATTTATTGAGAATCTACTATGTGCTAGTTGCTATTCTGGATTCTGGGAATGCTGTAAAGCATTTAGTTTTCTAACCCATATAACTTTCTAAGCTACAAAGACGAGCAACTTGTTCTTAGGTGTAGAATGATTGAACACACAAAGAGATTGACTACAAATGTATTCTGTAAAGGTCTATGCCGTATTTCTTCAGTTTAGCATTTTATTATAATGAAATTTGACGACTTTCAAAAAACAAAAAACAGTCAATTATGATTTTTTAATATAATTTAGAAAAACAGCCTTGGACTAGATAGAGTTATAAGAAAAGTGATCAGAGGCTTGCACATTTATATTGAGACCTATAGGTATTATCAGTGTGACAGGAGATGAAGTTTATAACCTTCATATGGAGATGTATTGCTAGTAACACACTTTTTATTTGTAGGAAAAAATGTAATCTAAAAGTGAGCTATAGATGTAATGCCTTCCATTCTAGAATAATGGCTAATGGATGCTATATAAAGTGTAAGAAAGCCTTTTTCTGATACAGGGAATATACACATTCTGAAAGATTACCTGTGGAGTAATTTATGCTCATCAAATATTTTCTCTTCTACCTACACGATACTTGACACTTGCTATGAGAAAAATTTGTACCCAGATCAAATATAATCTCAGAGCAATCCTTTTAATGTCAGAGTTTTGGAAAAGCAAATGTAATTCCTTTTGCAATTTAATGCTTATGGAAAAACAGAAACAGTGAAACTAGAAATGCTGATCACTTCTTGAGGCACTGCTGCTAGGACGTGTGAGGAGAGAAGAGGACATTAATACTGCCTGCTTCATGCTGGGAGCCATTAGCTGACTGCTTCAGGCTCTGCTACCCACAGCGGAGCAGAAACGGGGGTGGCCTGGATGCAGGGGAGGAAAGACAAAAGACAGATTTATTGTCTTCTCTATAGGATCTTATTTCCATTCTACTCTTGTGCTCTTTTATAAAGACATTAAATAAGTTTCTTAACCTTTTACTATTTGTACCCTTTGCAATCTGAAAAAAATGCAAGGCTATTTATATTTTGACTTGAAAAATCATTTTAAAATGCTTTAAGTGTTCATCACTTTATACTTATGAATTTTAAGTATAGCTTCCTAAAGACAAAGTCCTGGGAACTGGATTTCTCTAAAGAGTGATTTTATGAGTTTGCTTCACACTGAATGCATTTCTAGTGCTTAGATAATGTACCATGTACCATGTGCTTAAGTGCTCAGCAGATATGTTACCTGAATGAAGAGTTGTAATATGGAAGGATGGAAGCCACTTTATGCAGAATATGCAGTACTAAGTGAGGAGTGTAATTGCCCAAGGTCCGAATGCTTAACTCATATCCATGCATACCATGATTTTAAACCCAAGCTCTGACACTTACTGTCATGTGCCTCTGATAAGTGAGTTAACTTCTCTAAATGTAAGTTTTCTCTATTGCAAAGTAGAAATAACACTGCTTACCAACTTCACAAATTGCACATAAAACAATGCCAGTCACACATTAAGCCCTCAATATATGTCTTATATGTCAGTATAATTATTTTCAGTGATAGAACATACATACGAAGAAAAGAAAAAAAATAATGAAATGAAAGTGGAAGAGACCTGGTAGGAAATGAAAATCAAAATGCTTTACATATAATAATCAGCTTACAAACCTTATTCTTCTTTATATATTTTATGAAAGTAAATTCTACATTCTCAATTATAGCATATTGATGTATTTCCAGATTTAGTATATTATTGAGGTGTGACTTTAAGTGAAGAATATTTAAAATGCACCAAGAAGCATTCCTGTAAGTGTGTTTAGTTGACCTAATGTGAACATAAATGGGCTAGTTTCATTTGTCAATATCTGTAGTTATAAATAAACTTACATATGATGGCTTGAATGTAAACTCCGCAAGGGCAGGAATTTTTGTCTGTTTTGTTCACTGCTAGTCACCAAGTTTTCTAGGGTATATCCTAAATATGGTCCAGATATAATAAATACTTGTTGACTAAAGCAATAAATGTGGTAGCATTATATATATTTAGATCTTTTGAAATAATGTTGACACTGCTGTTCTAAATCAACCTCATGCAATCCCATGACGAAAGAATGTTCTGTATCTTTTGCTTGGGCAAATGGCACCATCAGTTTGTATCTTAGTAAGAAGTAGAGGAAGCAGTTTTTCTTTTCAGTGCTTCATTCCCTTGGCTGCCAATTCTATACAGACCTGAGGAAATGATGCCACTGGCTTGCAGCTCCTCAGCACCAGACCCTGTATGACATCCCTGTGCACACAGAGGAATACACACACAGTACTTATGCAAAGCTTTTGGATCAACAATGCATATGAAATTCAAAATCTTCATTTCCTCCCATGGGCACACAGCCAAAAGGGAAGCTAGGATACCAAAGAATCTGAAGATCATCTTATAAGTAGCAACCTGGATGTTTAGCTCAGAGAAGGCTTTTATAGATGTAATAATATTCTTCAGATAGTGATACCCTGTCATGAGAAATGTCAATTAGATAATTTTGCACTGTTACAGAGGGCAGAACCAGGATTATGGGTAAAATTCCTAAAGAAGCCATTTTCAATTCAGTACCAGAAAAATATTTTTAAGAGCTAATGTTGCCCCAAGTTGAATAACTTACCTGGTTAGTTAATGTGCTAGTGAATTCTCTGTGTAAAAGTTTTCAGGACGAGACAATTGCACATACTCAAATGTTGTGGAGTGTTTTGAGTGGAAAATTGACGGTGATGACGTTAAGATTACTTTTTTAAAAGGGCTATGGTATCTGGCTATAGTACACAAAAAAATTAGCCTACATATATCAATTATTTATTAGTGGAGTTGCAAACATTTTCACACCATACTAAAATACACAAAACAGAGGCAATAATTATATAATTAATGTAATCTTTTTAGCAAGAATACATCCTATAAGGTAGGAGTAGGAAAAAGATGGGGAGGGAGTCTCTCTAAATTTGCCACTACAGTGCTTCGGGTTGAAATAGTCTCTTTCCTTATAAATACTCACTACCACCACCTCCAGCCCCTCTGAAGGACACCACATAACAGCATGGGCTTACTCATTGTTTTTGACACTTGGGGAGAGCTAAGGGGCCAAATGTCTGGCCATTCTGCCCTTAGAGACCACAGAGATGCAACTGGTTCCATCTGGCTTTTTCTTGTTGTTTGTCCGTGACTCTGAAGTTTGTGCTCATTTGCCCTTATTTGGGAAGTCCCTGCAAATGGCGGTCTCTTTGTCTTGAACCTTGGGCCTCTGGCTTTCTCAGAAGCTTTGTGTCTTGTTACGGAACCTATAGAAACTTTCGAACCCCTGAGTGTTACCCGTAGAACATGGCCAGAAGCATTGCCTCAGGCTTATCTTGATTTCTGCCCTCTGTGCCACCATCAGGGTACTTAAAGTTTAAGAGGTGGATATAGAGCTTTACATAGAGGCTTGAATCTGAGGTCTAGTATGCCTGGAAAGAGTGCCTCGAGAAACTCAGATCCAACATACGAATACAGATGTTCCTCTTGGCTTGCCCATCCTTTCCCACTTTCTTAGCCTCAGGTTTCCACCTCAAGAGGAGAAATATGAAGACACGTAACTTTGATATCACTTCCTACAATGGTCTCAATCTTCTCACCAGCAACCAACGCAGAAACTGGACACTGCCTTATTTACTTTAAAACCCTGTGATCAAGTCATCCAGTTCCTGATCATAATAAGGTTAACAAAAATTATATTAAAACAATATCCCCCAAGTATTATAGTTATGATACCCAGGAACTATGAATAGAACAAAAGATTAGAACAAGTGTGATATAAAACACATTTAATTTCATAATCTGAGCCCTTTGAAATATATCACTGTTAAAAAATGAAGAAACATCTCACTTCTGTATTTTCTATATAAAACTACAATGCCAGGGGACAATACTAGCTCTGGAGAAGGAAGAGTTTTCATCTCAAGATGATATTTCAATCTGATAATCACATTAAATGGGCTTGTTTTATATGCCTCAGTGTACATTAAAATAAAAATTTGTGTTTGAGTTTTGAAACTCTTGATTTAAATTTGATAAAGTATGCATCAGATTTTAATAGATATGAATCACCCTCAGTGTAAACAGACTTCATACAGAATTCAGGCTGTTTAATGTATTTTGGAATGCTCAAGTTTTACCTGGTAAAATAGAAAGATGAATACTAATCTCTAAAGTGTGAAAGGTACAATAGTTCAAGGAATAGCACAAAGGACTTCAAAAAAGCAATTCTCTTTGTTTCAGTTTACAGATTTGGAGTGAAAATACATCCAAAATAACAAGATAATTAAGTCCTCACAATTTAATCGTAAAACCGTAAGATGCTATCCTTAAACCTAAGCATTTTGCATATGAACTAATTTTTTGTTTGCCATTTTTTGTTTGTTTGTTTGTTGTTGTTGTTGTTTTTGTGGTACGCGGGCCTCTCACTGTTGTGGCCTCTTCTGTTGCGGAGCACAGGCTCTGGACGCGCAGGCCCAGCGGCCATGGCTCATGGGCCCAGCCGCTCCGTGGCATGTGGGATCCTCCCGGACCGGGGTACAAATCCGTGTCCCCTGCATCGGCAGGCGGACTCTCAACCACTGTGCCACCAGGGAAGCCCTGTTTGCCAGTTTTAAAGTAGACTTTCATCAGATTTGATATTTTACTTTATGAACTAGAATGGAAAAATAGGCAGGGCAAAAAAAAGAAAGAGAAGGAGAAACCTACTTTAAAAAATATTTGGCAATGATAAGCAAAGGTAGTTGTTTACCCTTAATTAAAAAAGATGAAGACAAAAATTACAGAATTGCCTTTCCAAGAAAAGCATGAGATGAAACAAACTTGAGATATAATTTCACTAAAAATGAAAAAAGGATAGAATATTTATAATTATCCACAACTTAATTGAACAGGTGGACACATACTGGTTGGCATGTGAGCTCATTATATATTTCAAGTTTGCTAAGCTATTTGTTGCTGCTTAAGGCCTGCTTCTAGAACAAAATGGTGTTTGATATCAGCTATTCATTGTCACCAGCCGTGATAGTAGCAGATTGAGAACTCCCTTTGTGTGGGTTATTCTGGTAGAAGAAATGCTGCCTCAAAATGAACAATAGTAAAGATCTAATCAGATGTGTGACCTATAGTTTAGAAAATATTTTATATGTTTCAGAGAAGGAGAAGGGATGATTTACGGACAGGGAGTAAATGACTCAAGAATGTTGGGCAGTTGTAAAATATAACTCTGAAAGTGTAGTTGGAAATATCTCGATGAAGATAAAAAGAGTAACATGATCAAAGAAACCAACAGTTGTCCACATTTTTCAACATTTACCTGGTGAAAAACTGCTGGGAAGGACAGTCTCACATGCAGTCTTTCAACCTCCTCTCTGCCACATAAGAGCGCACCTTGGATCTGAACACTCCCTTACCAAGAGATAAAGAGCCCTCTGTCTGTGTGAAGCTGATCGCCTTGGGTGGGAAAATCTTTTCCTGTTTCAGTCTTGATAAGCATTTGTACTACTTTGTTCTGCTTAAGCCAACTCTCAGTGTGTCAGACTCCACAGGTTGGAGTCCTTCTGCTACGTCACAAGAGGTGTGCATGCAGGCTGTTGGGATTCAGGAGTGGGGACCCACTGGCCATGGGGGATCAACACACACCACTGGAGTTGATCTTGCTCTTCTCTATGTGGATAAAAGCATTGTTCCATCCAGTGCTCGACCGCACTGTGTTTTCCTTGGTGACTCTAATACCAAGATGCAGTGGGCAGAAGTGTTTGAACTTGTATTCCCGGTCGTAGGCACAGTGGTGATCTTTGCTATCCTCCACGTAGGTGGCATTGGGAACTGATGCCGGGTGTTCTGCTCTACAAAGGTCTATAATGTTATTTTATCCTGAATCTGTCCCGTTGAACATTTTTATAGATAATTTTGATGAAAGAGAAGAAAGCCTAAATATGAAATTAGGAAATAGTGCCTGAAAATGATTGAATGCACTTTGAATAGTAATCAATGTCTAATTTATTAAGGTATGTTGAAATTAAAGATTCAAAAAGGACTAGAGGTAAAATTAACAAAAATAAATATAAAATTCTGGCCTCCTGTTTCCTACAGCATGTATCAGAGAACTGGAGTTATATTCCACTTAAAATAACTAAAAATGGTATGTAAATTGTTGACAATATCTTCATAAATGCTTGTATAAGCTGGCAAAACCACCCAGACCAAAAGCAGGCGGATCGCTGAATCTGGCTTTCATTTTGAGGGCGTATGTCAAGCCAAGTAAATCTGAACATTGGTTTTTACAAGTTTTCAGGCCTGAGGGGATAAGGAAAAAAAACCCAGAACCTGCTTTTCCTACTAGAAAAGTGACAGAGCTGAGCTATTTGCTCACCAATTTCGTTTCTTTTTTAAAACACAATGGAAGACCATATTTCCCCACCTCTCTTGAGTTAGGTAAGAGTCATGCAGCTGAATTCTGGCCAATGTGATGTGAATGAAAGTGTCATATATTCTTTGTAGGCCAGACTGTAACATGGTCTTCTCCTTTCAGCAGGCACTGTGGCTATGTGTTCAGGATATCAGTGTCCCAGTTTTGAATGTAATTGGATCACTGACTCAATGCACAGGCAAGAGCCACCCAGGAGAGTTGTGATTCTCCTTAATACATCCTTAAATATCTCTGATGTTAATGCTCTCACTTTCCATGTGAAGTAATTGTGATTCAGGTCCCCTAAGACTCTTCTAGACCTAACGTTTTATGATTTTTTTTTCTAAATGCATTATGAAGAATTGGAAGATAGGAATGATGTTTTCTTTCATACTAATGTGTAAACTACCTTGTATGACATCTGGCATAAGATGGGCACTTAGTATATTTTGAATGAATTAGTAAACAAGTGATTCCAAAACTGCTTTTGCTGGCAAAAGTGTCCTCTGTAGCAACTATCCTTACTTTTAGTCAAAATTTGATTCTTTCAGTGTTGCCATCTTATTTAGGCACAAGTTTTTAGAAAAATAATCATTGAACAAATTTACACTCAGGAATAATGATATGAACCCTACAGGAGGATTGATATTCAGATGCTTTGCACTGGTATCATTTACACAAGTTGTTGAAGTATTGAAAATTCCTATAACATTTCATAAATATCTGAAGCTCCAAAAACCCTCCAGAATGCCCACCCTCACAACCTATTGGCCATCTTTGCTTAGGTTTCTACAGGTTCCAAAAATGTTACCATTCTTATTTTTCATTATTTCTCAATACCTGTGTAGTCTCAGGGATGGGCCTAATGACCTACCTCTTAGACGAAACTTGAATTTGTATATTCATGGTCAACTTCTTTTCTCTCTGACTTACTTTATTCAGTTATTCACCAAAGTCTCTTAATTCCTTTTCCTAAATATCTCTTGAATTGGTTCTCTTTCTTCATTCGCACTGTCACACATAGGATGATTCAGCTATTCTGAACTGTATAAAATTCCCCAGCACGCCCTGTTTTCTCATGCCCTTGCATATTCTGTTTCTCCTCAGAGGATGTCTTTATTAGCCTCAACACTCTCTTCTGTCTTACAGATGCCCCCTACTTATCATTTTATGCTCCATTCATCAGTCACCCTTTTGTGGATCTGTCCTGACTCCTGCTTTCCCCTGGAGAGTCACTACGTCTCTATTATTGCACTTAACACATTTTACTATAATACATTCTGAACGGAGCTAAAATACCCCCGACTTCAAACCAGTCTATCAAGAAGGCTTACTGTAATGATAGTGCAACTGAACAGTTTGCCAACGATTCATTCAGGTATTCAAATAGCCCAGTAAGGTGACATAGGGATTAGCCTGAATAGTGATAGCTAGAAAAATACTGGAGATGTGTGTACAAACAATAGAGAGGAGAGCGGTGAGCAAGTTTGGGAAATTTAAATAGCTTCATTTACCCTAGGCTTAGGTCAGAGCCTAGGATACAAAGGGGAAAGGCAAAATGTAAGTGTGGAGAACAACACAGAGACTTCACCTGAAGATACTTGTAAGAAAAAGATGCTGGACGTTTTTAATTGTGTCTGAAAGAGGTAAGGAATTATTAATATGTTTTGTTAGCAGGGAAGTGATAAGATCCAATCTACCTTCTAGAAGTATTACTCAGGCAGCAAGTATAGTGTTGGGATAAATTGAAGGGGCATGATAACAGGAGCAAAGAACAATAATCCAGGTCAGATAGATGGGTGAGTGCTCAAAGATCGTGGAGGATAGAAAGGAGAAGACTCGAAGGATTTCAGGAGGTAGCATTGACAGAACATGGTGTTTGATTGGATGTGGAGAGTGAAATAGAGGAAGGGATTAGGATAAGCTGAAGATTCTGCTTGGACGATTGGATCTAACAGAGCTATTAACTAAAATGGGAGAAACAGAGAAAAATATTTTGACAAGGCTGGGTGTGGGTAGGTAATGATTTTGATTTAGATCTAGTAATTTTGAGAGGTATACAGGGGATGCAAGGGGAGATTTGCAGCAGTTAGTTGAATGTATGAACTTAAAACATAGACAAGAGTTCTTGGTCTGGGTAGATAGGTTTGAATCTCCTCAGCCTATCAGCCGTAGTTAAAGCAACACTCTACCTTTGCCTTACTGATTACTAAGGATGGATGAAAGCAAAAGGAACTATGGTCACCCTACTTACCCTTTGTTTCTATGTCATAATTTTCAGCACAAGTAGTTAGCTAATAGAAGGAAGTAACACAAGTAAGAAAGCTATGATAGGGTTCCTCAGTCATCCTCTGTCATCTGTGTTTCTTAGGATGCTTTCTATCTGCATTTGAAGCAAATTCTGGTTCAAATGGAAAGCCTTTCAGGGCTGTCAGTACCCCTGCTTATTCAGTCATGGATGTAATATACTTACCTTGTACTCACTTTGCAACTTGCTGAATTCCCATGTTCCATGGGTACACCAGAATTACCATGTTCATGGGGTATGGCAAATGTTACATGAGAACAGGGCAACAAGGAATGATGGATACATATATCACATGTTTATGCTTTGCTCAAGCTCATGCTTCATTGTCCCATCAGGTGTCATTTATAAAACCCAAGTTCAAACATAAAATTATTAAAATTTCAGCAACAGCAGAGTATTAAACTAAACACAGGACCTTTCTGAGAATGGGGGCACATGAGACTGCACAGTTTGTATGCCTGTGAAGCTGGCCCTGTGTATAATCTCTTATCACATGGCTTCAGGTTATAACACGGTATCTCAATTTGGAGGTCATTTGGCTGACCAATGTTTACCAGTAGGAGAAATGGCAATAATTATAAAGATACATGGTAATAATAGTGTGGAAAAAATGTCACCCCTCTTACTTGTCTCTTCAGTTGTGTTCTTAGTGTTATCTTTGGCCATAAAGAAAACTATATATTAATAAATATAAAGTAGTCAGTCATCCTCTGTTACAAACCTTTATCATTCATCAAGAATTTTCTTTAACATGGGATTGAAGGATGTCAGTTTTGTCTTGATTTTGTTTTTTTACCTTTGACTCACACTTTGTGAGTCACATTCCTTCTATGGGCTTTTCTGCCACTAGAGGGAAAAATAATTTGTGTTCTGTGCAATTCATTATGCAGGGGCCAGGGAAAGATAGAGAATAATGTATGTTTGTATAGAGAGATGAAGAAGCAAGTGATCCTTCATGAGATGTTTTATCATTTTAGATTTATCCCTGATATGTGCCTCTTTATATGTGGAAATTTTTTGAAATAGATGAAGGCTTCAACAGTACCATTATCTAAATCTGTATTTGCTTCTGTCATTGTCACAGAATAGTTTTTCATTTACTGGGATGCTGAGGAAAAAGAAAGGAGAAGGTTGAATCAGTTTACTAGGGCCAGATGCATATGTGGCTTTTATAAATCTTTCAGAGTTCCTACTGTACTATCTTACATTGCAGAAAAGATATTTCCATATCTAAGTCATATTTGCATTTTTTTGTAATTCTGAACTTCTATTCCCTGTTAAATAAACATCTGTGAATATAGCCATCTACAATCTACCAGCTCTAGATTTATAATTCGGAAAAGCAAATATTTGTCCCCCCATCTTTGGCAGAATGTAGGGATATAGGTAGTTTATTTTATAAAGTGTAAACATTTCTTACTCTGTGTCTTAGACTAGACATAAATTTGGTATAAACTGAATAAAGAGTTTTAAACACACAGATTTGCCAACCAACAGATGACTTGAAAAGGCTGTATGTGAATTAAATTTAAGAAATGAATATGAGCAATTTTTATACTATCAATATAATATTAGCGAATGAGACCTAAATAACATATGTTTTTGAAAAATATTATTAAGTATTTTCATTTTTTATTCTCTAATGAGACATAAAGACATTCTTTCATACTGCAACTCTTTCTAGTTGCATTTTATATAACTATTTTTTGGTAATTAATATAAATATAGATGAGCACACACGCTCACTCACATTTTAGTGACCTTCCTGAAAACATCGAATTAAAACAGAAGTGAGCATTCCAAATGATAATTGCAGATTTCTTTCATTCTAAGACTTTTTCAAAAGAATAATTTTCTCTGAAATTGGAATAAATTTTACATATTTGTATATATTTAAGATAGTATATTTCCTTGAAAAGCTTTTATTAAATGGATAATGTGTTTTACAAGCAAAGTTTCCTTAAAACTGAGGGAATACAAAAACAGCTAAGACCTAAAGGTGAATTTACATGATCCAGGCATTGTGTGTGATATATTTTTCAGAAATTATCTCATTTGATTTTCAGATATTATGAGGTAGGAAGTATTTTTATCACCACTTCCACTATGAGAAAACTGAGACTTACAGGAATGTCCAAGATAATGGTGCTATTAAGTTGAGCTTAGGCATCATTCCAGACTGACTTCATATATTACATTCAAAAACCACTCTCCTGTTTTGCTTTGGTACAAAGATCAATTGGCTGTTATTGTCTCCTGAAAGAATTGCACTAGATAATTACTTGACAACAATATTTTAACGATACCACCTGTTTGTGGGTGTTTTCCCCCCCCAGCTAGTGGCTGAGCCCATGTCTAAATAAAATCACTCCCTGCAAGCTGTGTTTCATTCTCTGGCAGTTGCTTGTTCTCCACCTACGCTATAGAAAGAGTGAAATGGCTGGAGGAAATGGATAATTGCACTTGAACTGGTCAAATTACTAAAGAATCGATAAGGCTATCTCTGTAAGGTTATTGACTAGGAGGCTCATCTAAGCCCACAACTTTACTTCTTGCCAATATTTCAAGGAATACTAGATGCAGGACTATCTGCAGAACCTAAGGATCTTTGTAGCGGTGAGGAAAGTAACACAGGATTATTCTATTACAGTTTATTGTTTTCGAACACTCTGGTCATTTTATTGTATTAAAGGTATGTTACTCCTTCATCATATCTTTTCTGTCTCTACTGCTTTTGGAAAGGAATCCAGTATGAACAATTTGCCCTTTCCTGTACACTTTAATTTATCTTACTTACCAATTTTATAGCAGGTTGATATGGTAAAAGAAAGACTATTAATACCGAAGAGGATTAGCCACTTTGAGACTTGGAGAAGACTAATTTTTTAATTTCATATTTTTTATTCTAAACACTTAAGTCAAATATTTGTTTTGTTTTCTGTGTTTAACACACTACCAGGGATTAAATTCTTATCACAGGCATCTTCTGTTTGGCATCACCAGTACAAAAAATTAGGAGCTGCTGATAAAATTGAATTTCGAGTTACAAAAACAAAATGACCTGTAAGGAAAAATAGGATAATTGTACAAAAATAAGTAGAATTAATTATATTATTACTTTAAATTATATAGTGATTTATATAATATAGCGCTATATTATATAATAATATAAATGCTATAAATAATATAAATATAAATAATATAAATATAAATAATATATAAATGCTATAGCCATTTTATTATTAGAAAGTTAAAAAAATTGTACAATTTGATATGTATTCTCATTCTCATAGTAATTAGTCACAATTCAGTTGTTATCCCAGTTAACAGAATGTGTTTGAGCTTAGTTATTCAGTGTGGAATGAGAATAGAATGAGTGTTCTGTAGCTAAGAGGATATACAGATAATCTTTGACACATTTTGCCAAAATTAATCACTGCTAGATAAAATACATATTCTTTTTCTACATGGGAAAACTGGTCATTGTTATTTGGGTTGACAAGTAAGGAAACATAAAGTATAATACAAGTCATTTTGTTCAATAATTAATATTAATGAGGTAAAAATCATTGAATACGTAAGGCAAAATTGCATTTGAAAAATCCCAAGTGAAAAATACAAAAAAGAAAGTTCTTTAGGTTGTATTGTCTTACCAAAAAAAGTTTGTTTACTTTAAAAGACAAAAAAAACAAAACAACAATAGCTGAGTCTACTGTAATTTTGTGTTCCTTTTACCATCCTGAATCCAATTTCTCTGAATGATGACAATGCTAGAAAATTGTGCTGTCAGGGAAGTTAGTGTTTTATGACCGTCAACTCTCCTTTTTTCCCCCTGGATTTTGGTAAGGTATACTCCACCTCTCCTCCAGGAATCCATAGCCCTCATAAAGATTCCAGGACACCCCTTTAGGGTGACTCCACTTTATTGTCTCCAATTAGGATATTTATCAGCCCTCTTTAATGGAATAAAATATCATGGACTTATTCTGGATCCTATAGGGATCTCTTCTCTGATAGAAGCTGTTAATAAACTGTGTGCTCATAACTTAATGTGCATTAGTGTGGGCCATGGCCCAGATATCAGCCTCACCTGGGAACTTGCTAGATATGCACATCCTTGGGCTCCAGCTTGATCTATTGAACCTGAATCTTCAGTTTAACAAGATCCCTAGGTGATGTCTGTACACATTAAAATTTGAGAAATACTGTTGGGCTACACCAAAATGGTAACACTGCTAAATGGCCAAGAAGAAAATCCCCCAGCTGTAAAAACCGTCTCAGTCCAAAGAAAGGACTCATATGCTAGCCGTATCAGGTGCCATGGCGGGACAGCCTGTGAGGGAAATATTATGGGGCAGGTAAGGCTAATGGCTATTTTGGGAACTGCAGCACTAGTATATTGAATAGTTACCATGTTCTTAGTCTTTACAAAACTTTCTCCTTATTTTACTGGGAAAAGTTCACATGGCAAGGCAAAAGTTAAAAGAAGAGTTACAACCATTTTGCAATTGAGGGAGGGAGGGAGGCAATGAGAGAGAGAGACATTTTTTTAAGCACAGCAGAACTTTTGACCTCTTAGAAATAATATAATATAGGTATGTCTTTGCCTTTAACTTCTGAGGTTAGAGCAGAAACCTAATTTTTCGCCTTTAGTCATGTATTTGACCTTTCCTGAATTTCTTCACATCCTTCATCATTATTGGAGTTGAGAAATGAGCATAGCGCACTGCTTTCCGAGGGAAGACTTTGCCGTATGGAAGAAATTTGAGTTCCCAATTACTAAATTCTTTTTATGCCTTATTTTGTATTATAGCTGTGTCCTAAGTATGTAGTTGTTAAATACTTAGCTACACATGGGAATTTATATGTTTAACAACTTACTGGGTGATTAGGACTTAACGTGGTCCTTGGTCTATACACTTGGTAATGCTGTGAAGACTAATCACTAGATTCACTCCTAAGATTTTGGAGGTAAAAAACAAAACAAAAAAAATGTGTAAATCATGTTTTTTATGTTACTGAAACTTTGTTGTCTATCTGAAACTTCAGTTTACATTACAGGTTTTGTTTTTAAAGTTGTAGAAATAAATTCCTCCTTTTTGCAATGTTAGTAGGGTAAATTGTACTTACTAAGGTTGAAAAATGTTTGTCTTCACCAATTCTTCCCTTCCTTCCTTCAAGTTTTTCGCATTTATGCCTATAGTTATTTGTAATTCTTCTAAAATTATTTTTTAAAAACTGCCTTAATATTAGCTTTTAAGACATTTCTATTTTTATTTTGCCTATGACAGCAATTTAACTAACTTCTAATATATTTTGGTAGAATAATCTTCCTAGCATTTCTAGGGAAGATTTACAATACTTTTAAGTTTTCTTTGCAACAGGTTTGTTGGTATTTTTCTCATGATGACTATGTTAGCACCCTCATAATAGAAAATAACTCATTTCAAGTAAGCCCTCCTTATTTTTTGTTGATTTTAAAAATTTTGTCTCTAAATATTCCAGAAAAAAAAAAAAAAAAAAAACCTTAGGCAGACTGATAAAGGAACAATTTTATCAGAACTGTAAAGTAACCATTTTATCATGTATATACACTGAATATAAAGGCAGTATTTCATGAAATTTTATTTATTTACATATATTTCTTTTGGAAGTATTGGTTAACTAAATCAGTAACAACTTTGGATCCTTTCTCTTGGTGACATAGAAACTCCTTTAAAATATAAGAAACATGCCAGCTTACCAAACAGTAGTTGCTTCAACGTGTTGAAATTTAAACACGTGTTAGAAGAATAGAAATTCTGTGCTTCAGCTTTTGAACTTTCTGCTCGTGTTTTCTTTAAATGGTTGTGTGTGTTTGTAGATTCCTTTTAACTTATTTTTATGGTCTTTAAAAATACTGCCTGTAGACGTAGAAACCTGTAGTTTATTATTATGCAGCTGGACTAATGAATTTATTTAATGGGTGCACCCTCAACCTTGTATTATTTTGTCTGTTACACATAAGCCTTGCCTTTAGAATTCCTTAAAATGTTCTAACATTTAACATTCGCTGTCTGGAAAAGGCTACACTAGAAAGAATGATGACTTTACCAGTAATTAGGAAGATGAAAGAATTTGAAAGGAAATATGAGGAGTTCCATCTTCATCATGGTCAGATAAGAAAGCTGATGGAATAGCCAAAAGGCAATATGAGACAGCTCAAGACACTAATATTGAATGCTGGGCAAAGATTAAACGAAGAGAAAAGAGAAGGGCTAGGATTCATTCACACCGGCCCACACAGGGATAAAACTACTTATTGCGTTCTCTGGAACACAAGACTTTTAGCAGCTCTTTTGAAGCTGGTGCTTTCTGTTTAATAAATTCACTTTAAAATCATCTGGAAGGGATTCTTTCATCAAAAATATCCAATATTTGAAAAATATATATACTCTTTTGACTTCTGTGTTGTAAACAAATGTTTTAGGATTAATGTTAACACTTTTCAATCAAGATGTATAATCTAAATTTGTACACAGAGTATATGTGACTTTATATGCTCAACAGTGTGATTCCATTTTCTCTGTTAAATTTTTTACATGTATTCATCTAAAAATATGCTGGAAGCATATAGACCAAAATAGCGATAGCAGTTATCTCAAGGTAGTAAGATTAGGAATGACGTTTTTATTTTCCTCTTTTGCTTTACCTAAAAAAGTATTTAATAAAGAAAAAAAAATTCAATATAAGATATTTTGAAAAAGAGAAATAGAAGCAATTCAAAATAAATATTTCTTATGACTTTATAGTTTTGATGAGAGGGGCTGTCCATTAAATTTTTGGCCAAAAGAAGTAAAACCATATGACATTTTAATTGCCTGAAAGGTTATCACGCTAACTTCAGTAGTAGTAGCTATCTACTCCTCTGGAGTAGCTCTGGAAAATAAATTTGGGTGGAGGGAGTAGACTATGACTAAATATCTAGGCTATCTGCCAGTGTGCCTTTAACATGTCTGGTACTGGAAATAATGTAAGAATTGAGTTGAGGTGACCAGCAAGGACACACAAAGTGAATGATGCAGATTGGCAGATTGAGCTCGATGTTATGCCATGGAATAAGGATCCCTACTTACATCATTGCCTCTGCTACTCCTCACCACACACTGTCTTGTAATTACTTAGTTATCTGTATTTACCTATAGACTATAAGTTCATCAGGCAGAAATTTGGGTTTGTCTACTGTACCTGGCATATAGTAGGGCCTCAATATATTCTGGCTAAATGAGAGGTGAGTGAGAGATGAAAAACCAAGCTCAGATCAAGGAGGGCAATTTAGGAAAGAAAGTAAATGGGAAAAAATTAGACAACATGGATGGCTCAACAGAAATCATGATGAGGCAGCATAAACAGTTTTTAAGGGCATGATTTTTAGACAGAGATAACCCGGATATGATTCTACTCCTTGTGAGAGAGAAGAGCAAATCTAATAGGTTAAGATGATTAAGAACTGCAGCACTGAGTAGTGGCATGAGAAAAGTCTCTAAGCTTTATTACAAGGCAAATTAAACTCAGAATATAACAAGTCTTATTCTTGGGAATATTTTTTTAAAAATACAGCTGAGATAATCATAAAATATGCAGGTTTTTTTCTTTAATTTAGGAGCAAACCTAGGACCTTTAAAAATCTATGCTTCTCTGATTTTGCCCTCCCTAAATTAGTCTAGAAATAAGCTTAGAGAGAAGTTAGATTTTATTATACTCTATGCTGACTTTAATAATGTCAAAAGGATTGTAGGGAAAAAAGAAAATATTGGTTATCCTTGATTGAGGAATCTAGCTTTGGGACAAAGTGATGAAATCTAGCTTTGGGAGGAAAGTGATTGAGTTTTCAGTTTTAGTTTTAGAAAAACAGAGAGAAAAGACAGAGTGATTTTTGTTTCCATTGCCAGAACACAAAGACTTCCATGACAATTGGAGTAGATAAAGGTAGCTTCAACTGCTGTGCTCTAATTCACATGTGCCTCTGATATTGATGTGTTCAGGAAAGTAACTATCTAGAAAGTAGATGTAGAACTTTTTTCTTGAGAGGCAACATGACATGAGTTGAGAGTGTGGGCAGTGTTATTTCACACACTATTGTTCAAATCCTTGCTTAGCAGAAGACCCTGGACAAGTTTTTTTTTGTAACTTCTCTGAAGGCTGTTTCTTAATCTGGAAGATAGAGATAATAACTTCCTCATATAATTGTTGGGATGACTAAATGAAGTAATTCCTAGAAAAGGGCTTCACTCAGTGCCTGATACATAGCAAGTACAAAGAAATAAAAGCTATTTTGTTTTTGTTATTTTTTTAAATTATTATCTAGGAAGATACTGATCATGCAGATCTGCATTAACTGTTAGTCCTGACAACTTACTACAGTCAGAGGAAGCAGAGAGGAAAATGAGAGGGCCACATCTTAGTAGGTTGTGGTCTTTTCCTATAAATTCTTATTGCAAAGAGAAGGTAAGATCAGGAACATGGGAAGAAACACTGAATATAATCAATGACAGGATTTTTAAGAAGAGTGAAGGACCTCTAAGGCTATAAAATGAATCTAAGACTAAGGGTAGAAGAGATCCTGGAATCTTCATCATTTACCTCTCCCCACTTTTCTTTTGAGTGTCTTACAGTAGTGAAACTGGGGTAAATGACAAAGAACGAACTGTTGATGGCAGAGAAACAGAACTGGGAAACGTGGTGTGCCTGTTAAATGATTTCCAAACGAGCTTGCCTAAGAGCGCAGCCCCAGTGAAGAAAGCATAAAGCAAATTATTTTAGTTTTGTGCAAATCCCCTCTCTGGGTGTCTGCTCTTTCCTCTCAGAGCTGAGCCCTATTAACAAGTGGTAGCAGCCTAACATGAATGGAAATTCTACAATTAAAATTACCGTCTTTAATTAAAAATATTGTGTAGACAGGAGGCAGTTGTTAAAACTTGGAAGACTGATGGATACTCAAAACCACCTATTAGAACCAAACATAGGAGGCAGAACCTTAAACACTTAAAATTAGAGGAATGTCATTTGCATTTGCTCAACAAATATTGTATTGAATGTCTATACTCATAATACTGGAAGTGGAGTATACCAGCAAACTAACGGTGTTTTTATCGAAAAGTGTTAAAAACATATGGTATAGGCAATTACAAAATAGGGCAATATGCAGCAAAATGCTAATTGTAGGTTTTAGATGAAAGGAGGAAATGAAAGGTAAGATGCATACAGGCTACTGCCTTCATGATTGTTCACATTGAAGGAGATAGAATTGGAGCTTTAAACACTAACATAGATGAATAAAGATAAACAAAGAAATTATAGTAGAGTGTAATTTGTTACCTAAACATTTCAATCTACTGTGTTTCTTTAAAAATTTTTTTTGTTATTTTTATTGGGGTATAGGTGATATACAATATTATATAAATTTTAGGTGTACAACATAGTGATTCACAGTACTTAAAGCTTATACTCCATTTATAGTTATTATAAAATATTGGCTATATTCCTGGTGCTGTATATCCTTATAGCTTATTTATTTTATTCATAGTAGTTTGTACCTCTTAATACCCAACCTGCATTTTGCCCCTACCCCCTTCCCTCTTCCCCCTGGTAAACAATAATTTGTTTTCTACATCTGTGAGTCTGTTTCTTTTTTGTTATATAAATTTGTTTGTTTTATCTTTTAGATTCCACATATAACTGATGACATACAATATTTCTCTTTCTCTGATTTATTTCACTAAGCATAATACCCTCCAAGTTCATCCATGTTGTTACAAATGGCAAGAGTTCATTCTTTTTTATGGCTGAGTAGTATTCCATTTTGTGTGCATATGTGTGTGTGTGTGTGTGTGTGTATATATATATACACCACATCTTCTTTATTCATTCATCTGTTGATGGACACTTAGGCTGCTCCTATATCTTGGTTACGGTAAATAATGCTGCTATGAACATTCATGTACATATATATTTTCAAATTAATGTTTTTGTTTTCTTCAGATATATACCAGGAATGGAATTGTTGGATCATATGGTAGTTCTATTTTTAGCTTTTTGAGGACCCACCATACTGTTTGTTTTCTACAGTGGCTGCACCAATTTACATTCCCACCAGCAGTACCCAGGGCTCCCTTTTCTCCACATCCTTGCCAACATTTGTTATTTGTGGCATTTTTGACGATAGCCATTCTGATAGGTGTGAGGTGATATCTTATCGTGGTTTTGATATGCCTTTCTGTGATGATTATTGATGCAGGCACATGAAAAGATGCTCAATCTACTGTGTTTCTTATGCTGCAAACACTGGAAAGCTAAAAATATACATTTCCCCCAACCCCCTACAGCTAAGGTGGGAGGAAGGGGTTTGCTATCCTTTCACTCCCTTCACTAGAAGAATACACCTGGGAGAAAGAAAAGGCAGGTGACCTGCATGTATTCTCCTTGCCACCTGGGCCTCCAGGTAAACAGACTAAGAATATGTGCTAGGAATAATAGGAAGAAACCTCACCTCTGAAATGCTCTCAGCATGATGTCCTGGCTAAGGATCCTATAACTCTAGTAAATATAAACCTGCATCTGTACAGCATGACAATCTGTAAGGAATAGAACTATCTGGGGTATAAAAAGAAGATGTTTCAGAACTTATACACTCACTGCTGTGTGTGGACCTGCAAGCCTTTACTTAAAGACCTTATCTATTTTGACCAGAGGTGCTTGTCTGACATGGGAAGGAAAGACCTGGACAGTGGCCCTTGATGTCCATTTCTCTCTCTGCATGGTCTGAGGCTTTTCATTGCCCGTTTCCTTAAAATTATACTAGTTTACTACTGAGTAATGTCTCTGATTCACGTGAGTCTGATTTGACAATCCAATGCAGTGTGTTAACTCATAGGGTGCTAGATAATTTGGATTCCACTCATCAGATGTTCTTTCACGAGACTTGAATTTGGAATTCAAATAAATTGAGAGAGGGGCAGAGCTTTGACAACATCCATTTACCACTGCAACTAATCTGACCAAGGTGTGTTTATGTATATGCATAGTGGGGGTGTAAATCATGGATGCATTTCATAAGAGACACAATAAAAGTAAAAGCAAGAAGAGAAAATAACATTAAGGAGGGAACATAAAGTTTGCCTGAGTTCTTTTTCTGAGACGCAGCCAGCAATTATCGCTTTTCACTATTTTAAAAGAAATTCTGTGGCATACTTGAATTGCTTCAATGACAAAGATTCGTACTTCAGAGGCACCTGATTCCTCTTTTGATGGCTATAATTATTAAACAGTTATATTGATATAGATCAGTCTCCAAACGGATTCCATCCATCACCCTGATCCTTGGTACTAATTTTTATTTTGAATTTAAAGTGTTTGAAGACAGCCATCAAATCCATCTGAGTCTGCTGATCTCTTGTTTTTTGGTTTTTTTTTTTTAAGTTTTTCAGTCATTCTCCATAACATTGTCTAAAATTCCATTTTCCAACCTTAGTGCTCTTCTCTGAATATGTTTCAGTTAGTGTAGCCTCCTCTTTGAAAATAGATCCAGGTTTTTATACCACCACCGCCACCAACAGTGAATGCACGGGAAGGGAATAAACAATAGAGAGTTGGAGGACAAGCCTGTAGATTAAAAGAGATTTAAAAAAATCTAACACAGAGCAAAGCATGTACCTTATTTGGGTACTGATTCAAACGAATTCAGAGATTCAAATGAACTCTAACAATTAACTTATGTGTCTTAGGAGTTATCTGAAAATTTGAACATTTACTCAAAATTTGATGATATGAAGAAATTATTATTAATTATTTGTAGGTATGATTTTGGTATTGGGATTATTTTTAGAAGTCCTGATGTTTTAGAAATGCATTTTGATTGTAAGTAGCACAAAACATCTAGCCAACAGCTAATTTTGTAAATAATTTAATGCCATATTATAGTAATATCAGCTGGGAATAACTTGCCTGTAATCTGAATTTTGGCATATCCATAATGTGGTTTCATGCACCAACATAATGCAAACTAATTTGACCTCATGATTACTTTTTCGCCAAAAAAAAAAAAGAAATGCATTTTGAAAAAATTATGAATGAAATGATACGATGTCTGGGCTTTGTTTCATGTAGTTCATGGTGGTGAGTGCATGAGTATACTCACATGATCAAGACTGCCATGAGTAGATATTTGGTGAAGCTGAGTGAGGGATATGTGAGGGCTTAGTTAATATATAGTCAACTTTTGTGAGTGTTTGAAATTCACCATAATAAAAAGCATCATTCAAAAGTTTCAAATTAAATTTAGTTTCATAAGGACAGTTTGCTTCAGTTGATTTTATCATCCCGCAAATATGTGTATGTGTATGTATTTAGCCAGCCAAAAGAGTAAACCAACAGATAAGCAAAATGTGATCACTAACAGCAGGATGCACTACTGATGGTGAATCACGGAATTCAACGAGTTAATATATTTTCATAAATAATACATAACAAACATCTCTTTTAAAAATTAACCTTAAATATAGGCAATTAGAGTGACTGTTTTAACTATTTCTTTGCTATTTGTGAAGAAAAACAGATTCTTCAGCTTCAACTTAGGGTCTTATAGAGAAAGTAGAGGGGAGGAGGAGAGAAAGATATGACTGGATGTACTCATCTTTTAAGAAGTCAAATTTTATGTGCAAATATGATCACCATGGCTGTTTCTTAAGTCTACACATTTTATGGTATAAATGTGGTCTGTTGTACCCTGTGAAAGCTGCTTTGATTTGGCTCTGAGTAAAAGGACACTGGAGGGTAACAAGAAAATAAAAAGCCCATATTATTTCATTTACCTTTTTTAGTTCTAGGTCAGTTTTCAAACTATAAAAACCAGAGTACTACATAAATATTCCTGAAGATGACTGGGGGATCATCTATAAGGACTATTTTCTGAAAAATACCCAAGTGAATACAAAGAACATGTAGTGTATTCATTCTTTGCAAGTTATATTGTTTCCCCAAGTGGTTTTCTTCATTACAAGGAAAAATACACACAGACACGCACACTCCCCTAAAATTTGCCGTGCCTGTAAAAAACGCAGAAAAGATTTACTGTCTGCTTTTTGAGCACACTAACAAGAAATGTACGTCTTTATTGTAATTTTACCCCCAGTTGAAATATGTCAATTATTTTGAAAAATATTTCTAATACTACCAATATTCCTCTGAAATGCATGTAAAGATGTCTGTGTATAACTTAACAATTGGACAGCTGGGTCATAAATATGATATTCAGTCTTATCAAGATTGTATTTTAGTGTCGAGTGATTTCCTAAGTTTCTTATTTATATAATAAATTAACCTCAATGTATCCAATATTTAATTACTTTATATTTTCTCAGTAAGAATCAGGTATAGGCAAGTGCTAAATGTAGGGATGTTATAGACTATAGCACTCTAAAAATGTAATGTTACTTCACATGATAAAATTTTTCAATAGGCTTTTATATCACTAATATAATTTTTTTCAATAATTTATGCCTAAAAAGAATATTTTATCAGCATGTGTATATTGTCTATATAAAGAGCAAGCCTCTCTTAAAGCATCTTGTGTATCACAGAAGTAGAGGAGGTGTTATTTTTCAGTGGTTGGATGTATAGTCAATACATTACAAGATTTAAGTTGATAAAACCTTTTATATGTTAAAAGCTCAATGTGCCCACTTGTACATAGGTTCACTGTGGCTTGAGCTTCTTGTACATTTTCAAAGGAAAATGGGTTCTGTTACTCTTCATCTACAGGCAAAAAATCTACAGCAAAAAGCTAAATATAATCACAGGGATCAAGAAAACAATCCAGTCTGTTCCTGAGTTAACTGTAATAATTCTCACTGAAGGAATCAAATGATTTTGAATGTTTTTTGTAAATACATAATATCTCACCATATTTAAGTGTGTTTAAGTCTGTATTATAACAGATTAAACATGAAAAGGAAAACAATGAAATTCTGTTCCTTTATTTTAAGTGGTATATAGAATCCTGCAAGCCAGTTTTACTTCTCGGCATTTTTCAACTACTTTTAAATATTATACCTTACAAGTTCATGGTTTTTAAAAGTTTAGAGTTTTTAGCATGTATTATCTAATTTAATCCTCATGGCAACCTTGTATAGTGCTATGTTTATCTGCAATAATTTGGTTTAAAGGAAAGGAAGCTTCACATAACCTACTTATTATTATCATGAGTCATGGAATCTAATTACAAGAAAGTCAGTCAGATCCCTGGTCATCTGGTGTTCCTCTGGGCTTGGGTTTGCATCACACTTATGCATCTGTCTCATTCTTCTTTCTGTTGGTACTTAGATAGGTATCCCTATAAGACACTTGACTCCAGCTTCACTATAATAGCAACTTCTTTTAGTTTTGTGTTTTGGAGGCACTGACCCTGTCCCAAACTCTTCATGTCAAACTCTGGTGTCAACTAGGATCAGTTCCTGTATCATAAATCCAGTTCCCAGGAGAGAGAACCTGATTGGCTCAGCTTTGGGCAATTATCGTCAGCTTACATTCCTCCTCTGAATTAGTCTTAACACGTTCAATTGCCAATTGCACACCTCCACTTTGATGTCTAATAAGCTTAAAAATGTAAAATGTCCATAGTCAAATGCCTGGTTTTTCTTGGGGTCATGTTTGATTTACCTCTGTTCCCGACACATGTTTTTGACGGCCATCTCCAACCATCTCCTTCCTACACACCCATATCCAGTCCAATAACAAATCCATTTAGCTTTACTTCTCAGTAACATCCAAATGTGATGGCTGCTCAGTCATTCAATCACTATCATCCAAGTCAAACCGCCATGTTCTCTTGCCTGGATTATTCACTCTCTGCATCTGTCCATGCTTCCTACAGTCTATACTCCATAAAGAAAGCAGGATCATCTTTTAAAAATTTGTCAGATGATGTCATTTCTCTGGTCAGGTTTCCTGCCTCACTTCTATTAAAATCAAAATTATTTACAGTGTTCTACAAGGTTCTGTATTATCTGTACCCCACCTATTACCTTTCTGACCATAAAACCTTTTACCTTGTTTACTTGACTCCAGCCACACTAACTGTATGCTGTTCCTCACACATGTCGGGTACATTCTCAACTGTGTGGTTCTTCCTCCTGACTTAAATGTTCTTCCCTGAGATGTCTGTGTGACTCACTCTCTTGCTTCCTTCAAGTCTTTACTTAAATGTCATCTTCTCAGTGAGGACTTTCCTGACCACCATATTTAAAACTGCAGTATGGAGGTTCCTTAAAAAATTAAAAATAGAACTACCATATGACCCAGCAATCCCACTACTGGGCATATACCCTGAGGAAACCGTAATTCAAAAAGAGTCATGTACCATAATGTTCATTGCAGCTCTATTTACAGAGCCAGAACATGGAAGCAACCTAAGTGTCTGAATGGATAAAGATGTGACACATATATACAATGCAATATTACTCAGCCATAAAAAGGAATGAAATTGAGCTATTTGTAGTGAGGTTGTTGGACCTAGAGTCTATCATACAGAGTGAAGTAGGTCAGAAAGAGAAAAACAAATACTATATGCTAGCACATATATATGGAATCTAAAAAAAAAAAAAGGTTCTGAAGAACCTAGGAGCAGGACAGGAATAAAGATTCAGACCCAGAGAATGGACTTGAGGATGCGGGGAGGGGGAAAGGTAAGCTGGGACGAAGTGAGAGAGTGGCATGGACATATATACACTACCAAACGTAAAATAGATAGCTAGTGGGAAGCAGCCGCATAGCACAGGGAGATCAGCTCGGTGCTTTGTGACCACCTAGAGGGGTGGGATGGGGGGGTGGGAGGGAGACACAAGAGGGAGGAGATATGGGGATATATGTGTATATATAGCTGATTCACTTTGTTATACAGCAGCAACTAACACACCACTGTAAAGCAATTATACTCCAATAAAGATGTTAAAAAAAAAAAAAAACCAAACTGCAATTTCTCTCCCAACATTCCTAACCTTGCTTCATGCTTTAAATTTCTCCATAGCACTTATCCTTATCTGACATTGTATATATTTTTCTGTGTGTTTATTTTCTCTATCTTCTTGACACCTCACTAGACTGTAAGCTCTGTGAACACATGTATCTTTGCCAGCTTTGTGCTAAAATATTGCCTGGTAAATAAATGTTTGTTGAATGGTTATACTGGCCACCTCAGATCCCATCAATGGAGACTTACACAGTGGGAGACTATGGTAAGAGCAGGTTTACAATGATGGGGGTGTCAGGGCAGAAGAAAATAATTAATATCTCTCATAAAGGCATATAATGTTACCTTTTTTCCAAAATAAAAGAAGCAATGCTCAATACTGCTCGGTGACTTGCTCAGGGTTATATACCTAATTAGTGGTAGGAAGAGAATTAAGTACTGCATAATCTAGTTTGTAACTCTGTCAGTGGTCACATAGCCAAGCTTCACATGACCTGAGGTATGTTAGTAAAGAGTTCCAAGTTATCTCATTATATATAGTTCTGAAATTGATTTGTTAATTGGAAAATTACTGGATTCTCATTCAATTATGTCTTGGTGACTTACCTCCCAGCGGACTATTTAAGGTCATATACACTATCTCTCTGCTTAATGACACTATTACACAAATTTGGACCAAATTGAGCCATGATATGTCTTCATGACCTCAGGTCCATAGTTTTTCTCTTCATTTTAGAAGTTTAAAAACATACACCATATGAGCCTTTCAACTTAAATTCTCCTGAAGTTTCAATTTCAGCTGCCATGTTTTTAAATTTTGTGGTATTCAAAGAGCCTATTTCATGTCTGGTGCTCTGTTGTCATTGATATTGATAGGGTGAGGCTGTCAGGTTGGGGACATTTACTATAGGGGGCATTTCTCATGAAAATAATGAGAGTTACTTTTGCAAAAGTATATATAATTAAAAAAAATCTATAATACCAGTGGACTCACAGACTTGTGAATGGATTAATCCCAGAACAAATTTTTAAAAAATATTTATAGCTGTATTACAGAAAGCAGACTGACACTTTAAAGAAACTAAGTTAAGATAAAAGGAACCTTTAATTGCACCAGGACCAAATGAGTCCCAGAAGAATTGATCCAAACTGCTAAAGTTTAGGGAAAATAAAGTTAACTGAAAATTAGATTGAAGATTTGAATTATATCTTAAAAAATACATTGTCTTATGCTCATTTTTTCAGTTCAGTGATTCACAACTGCTCTGCCAAATTTCTCTCTCATAAGAAAACATCACTAATATAAATGAGCTATATTTCAGGCAGAAAATATTATTTTTTGTTCTTAAGAACATATTTTATTTTTATATCAATGGCTCTATCAAAGAGTTAGAAGGAAAATTGTATTGCCCTAAAAATGAAGGCATATTTTTTTTTATATATGTATAGATAGGTATGCTGGTTAGAGCCATTGATTTTCATAATATATTGAGGAAACTACTTATAAACTTTCCTTTACCAAATTTCAAGGTCAGATTCAAGAGAGGCTTGTCAACTTATATTACAGTGAAAAAAAGTCTCTGTTCTCATTTTAAAGCACATACTCTGTGTTTCAAACTGAGAATTTATTACAGAACGTATTTGGGACAGTAGTAGATTAAAAGTTAAGGTATCTTTCTCTTCTTTCTTAGGAGCTGAAATTTAATTTCCCAGCTCATTTTATCTTAATTTTCTTTCTTCCTTCCAATCCTCACCCCAGGAAGAAAGGAAGGAAGAAGGGAAGAAAAAGACATGGTAATCAAGAAAGGCAGAGCCCATGCTTTCTTATAGATTTTAAACTTTGAGAAGTTTAGAACTGATGATAAAATATAGAACTACCATGTTAATATCTTACATAAAACAGCAACTATCCTACTGTCATGCCTTGACTTATATAAAATTGGTCTTATTAGATTTTTTCTAGGAATTTTTTGAATAAAGTTTTTATTTTGAGGTAATTAAATATTCACCTGTAGGGCTTCCCTGGTGGCGCAGTGGTTGAGAGTCTGCCTGCTGATGCAGGGGACGCGGGTTCGTGCCCCGGTCCAGGAGGATACCACATGCCCCAGGGCGGCTGGGCCCGTGAGCCATGGCCGCTGGGCCTGTGTGTCCAGAGCCTGTGCTCCGCAACGGGAGAGGCCACAACAGTGAGAGGCCCACGTACCGCAAAAAAAAAAAAAAAAATTCACCTGTAACGGTAAGAAATAATACAGGTAATATAGTATACCCTCCACCCAGTTTCCCCCAGTGGTAACATCTTGCATAACTATAGTACAATATTACAACTAAAATATTGATACAATCCATCAGCCTTATTCAGATTTCACCAGTTTTACATGCACTCATTTGTATGTGTGTCTACGTGTGTATATTTAATCAGTGCATTTATCACATGCATAGATTCATGTGACCACCAAGATAGTCAAGAGAGAACAGTTCTTTAAAAGGATCCTTTGTGCCACCCTATTATAGTCAGCCATTTCCCTCTTGCACACCACCCTAACTCTTGGCAAATACTAATTTGTTCTCCATCTCTATAATTTTATCATTTCAAGGATATTATATAAATGGAATCATATAGTATGTAATCTTTTGAGATTGGCTTTTTCTTTATTCAGCATAATTATCTGAAGAACCATCCAAGTTGTTCTATGGCCAAGTAGAATCCACGGTGCTATGGACTGAATTGTGTCCCCCACCAAATTTTTATGTTGAAGCTCTAACCCCAGGGTGACTATATCTATAAATATGGTCTTTATGAAAGCATTAAGGTTAAATTAGGTTATGATGGTAGGGCTGTAATTCAGTAGGTCTGTGGCCTTATAAGAAAAGGAAGGGACAGAGAGATCTCTTTTTGTTTCTGCCATATGAGGACACAGTGAGAAGGCAGCCAGGAAGAGAGGTCTCACCAGAACCAACCAGGCGGGCACCCTGAGCACAGCCTTCAGAATTGTGAGAAAATAATTTCTGTTGTTTAAGCCACTCAGCCTACAGTGTTTGTTATGGCAGCCCAAGCTGATTAATACACATGGTATGGATATATCAGATTGTTTAACCCAGGGCCTCTGGTTGCTTCCAGTTTCCTAATGGCTAATGATGCTGAATATCTTTTCATGTGGGCCTTACTAGATTTTTTAAAACTATATTGAGCTATATTTAAAAAGCTTTATGGATTTTTTTCAAAGACATGCACTCAACAACTAAAATATTTACTCCTTAAAGTTCATTTTTTATCCATGAAACTCCGTGAAATTAAAATCTAAATTTTTTACGCTCATAGAAAATAGAATAGATACTTGAAATTATTAATGTCATCAATCATTTTTATTTGGCTTTGGAATCACTTTTTATATGTTTTTGAAAATATGTTATCACTGTAACAGTTTAGCTCAAGCATTTGCCATTCTGTAAAGTTTTCTCCTTAGGAGGTGGCAAACTGCCCAGCACCCCCTCTGATCCTGCAAAGGGAAAATAGCTTTTTAGGCTGACACTCAGCATCTGCATTAGGAATGGACCTTTTTCTCAGACAGTCCCAAGAAATCTTGGCTTTTAAATTATGGCTTTGACTTTCAAATGTCTTCCTAGGTACCTGAAAAGTAAGTGTTAATAGCAGCCATAATAATTAGTTGCATAGAAGTAAGCTGTAATTAATTATTAAATAATCAACAATTAATAAGCAAATGAGTATTCAAGTAGAATATGTGCTGCCAATAAGGGAAATTGATAACCGCAACCTTAATTAAAGAGAATAATCTAAATACTGTCAACTTGAAAGAAATACTTTCCAAATAAGCTGCACACTGGATAATTAGGAGTGGGTAATGATAAGAGATTTTTCCTCACTAATCTCATTTTGCTTACCTCCTTTTATGTGCTAAGCCTAATGTAAAACAATGTCCTAGAACATAAATGAAAAGAACTGCTTTTCTTCAGTTTTGGGGGGAATGCTATTTCATTCTGACTCAGAAGCAAAGTCTTATCAGATGAAAATAAAACATAAATTTAAAGTCTACCATTTCATATTTCTAATAGTAACGTAGGGGAATGGTGCATGTTCTCTCTAGCAGTATAGACTTCTAGAGGCAGGAATTAAGGCAGCAAGTCCATTGAAGTTTCTGATACATTTAGGGTGTAACCATAGTATATCTACCACAATCACTGACACTTTGAAGGTAACATTTCATAGAAGAATCGAGCATTTCTGAGCACTGTTTTTGATATCTGAGGGACAGTGGTACATATTTTAAATATGACTGTCCCTTCTTTATTGTGCTCTGTAGACTCTCTGGGAAGAAGCCCAATCTAACCCAGAATTCTCCATCCCATTTTAATTTTGCCTCGATGTTTATGTTTTCTCAGAATTGGAAATATCTCATTTGTGTGTGAATTGACTAAACAATGACAACAACAAAATAACTAATACTTATGGATAGCCTAACATGGCCCTGGGGTCTGCTTTTAGTCCTTTTCACATGGTAGATTAATCCTTTGATCCTCAGAGCCACCTTTGAGAAACATTCTGTGGATGTAGAAATTGAGGCTTAGAGTCTTTGCTGAAGGTCACAGAGTAAAGATGTCAAGATTTAAACCCAAGCTTATCTGATTCTAGAGCAAAGGTGTTCCTCATTTTGTCATATTAGTTCTTCACAGTACTTCAGAAACAAGACTCTAAATTAAATATTAATAGGAAAGTATTCATTGAGTACTGTAGATTCAGCATATAAATAACCTCAGGGAGAAATTAATTCTAGAGCATATTTCATCACCAACCAGTAGGTACATAGAGTCTGTCAAATTAAAACTAAGCGGTCAAATTACTTTTCTTTTGAAGTTTTATCATGTTATCCATTTAAAATTGTCCTTGTTGCTTTATAATAAAAAGGGGCTTTTTTCTTCTCAACAACAATTAACCTGTAGTTTTAGCAGCTGCCAGCACTTTAAATGTCCAGCTGTTTGTAGTGATTCATTAAATTTTTTACAAGTGACTGCAATATCAGTCATTTTCCTTAAAGTGTTTATAAAAGACCATAATCTTACTTTAAAAATGTTTGTTATTTCAAATACCGAATTTTCTATTATGAAGTCATTTAACAGTGCTATCCATTTTCAATCAATTCAGTATGCTCTTTTGACTTAGCTTTCAAATTGGAAAGGATTCCTTTTAAATATCCTTCTCTGTTCTTTAGACAAAAGTCGCTATTTAACAGATATGTGGGGGTTTTGCCAAAATAGTCTATAGAGCCTAAAAATATAAAGTGAACTACTACTCATTTTTAAACCTTGGTTATTCAGTTCTTTACTCTCAGCTTGTACCTTTAATTCTCTCTCTCTGTTGGCTCCTTTAAGTGTATAGATATATTCAAGTTTTACTCATCTTGAAAAATAAAAATATAAATAAATGGACGAATAACCCTTCCTTAAAGCTATGTCCTTCCAAAGCTTCTGTCATAGCTCCCTCATTGCTAATTAGCCTTAAAGGGAAAGCTACTTCTCCTCCTTGTCAATCCCCATTCATTTTTCAAGCCCTTGCAGTCTGGCTCTGCTCCCTGACCCCGAGGCCACCTCAGTATCGCCATGGTCAGTGGACAATTTAAGTCCTCATCTTACCCAACATTCTCTAATACTCAGTACTGAGGACTGTTTTCTATACTTGATACTGACATCTTTTCCCTTTTAAAAATTTCAAGCTGAAAATTTATTTTAATTTCTATTCGTGGAAAGAGAGGGAGAGAGAAAGAGACACAGTCATGCGTGTGTGTGTCTGTGTGTTGGGATCATTATATGAAATAGTTTTTTTTTTTATCTTCATGTTATTAACTAGTAAACACTATCTGCCTAGGACTTTATTACATCATTTTTGATTCTTAAGTTCTTATTTCTATAAAGTGGCTATGAGGGTTTGTGCGGGTAACCCAAAGTAACAAATAATCTACTTCCTAATTTAAAGAGGCTGAATACCACTTGATGTGTAAGTCAAGATTGCTTGCCCTTTTATTTAAACACATGTCAATAGTTTTGCTCTTTAGATATACGAAATTAAGTTGAGGTCAGGGCACTCTATAAAACAGAACAGGGAGGAAGACTGAAGGGTTTAGTAAAATTTAGCACTTTAACAAGGGCTTGGGAAGAGCCAGATCTGAGCTGGGAATGCTGTTGAGGCAGATAGTAAAGAGGAAACAAATCTTTTGTTCAATTTTAAATTTCTGGATTTGTAACACTTTTTTGGCATAAATCAATTTGATATCTAATTCACAGATACTGTTGGACAGCACAAAAATTGAAGCCAGGGTAGATGGAAATTAAATCTAGTATTTCTTTTTTTCTTCATAGTAACTATCTTTTTTACAAAGGTCAGTAATAGCAATTTCATTTTGAGACTATAATATAGAAGGTAAAAAACTCAAATGAAATCTACAGATGTCACTTTCCCTGTTCATGTTTTGCCTCAATGTCTTGGAAAGTGAGAAATATTATGGTTTTTGAAAATCATTTGGATGATTGTGGTCTAATGGTGTCCAGTATATTTAAGCACCCACTGGTGAATTATTTATCTCAAAGAAAATCATAGTCAGAACTCTAGTACGTGAAATAAATATAAAAACTAAATTCCATTACATGTATAGTAAATGTGGACTGTCCTAAGTACTTTGTACATATTATCACATTTAATCATCAAAACAACCTAATATGGTAAGAATTATTATGATGCCTAACTAATAGGCTAGAAATTTGAAGCTTAAAGGAATTAAACATGTAATAACTAAGGATCCATAGATAATAAGTAGTAGATTTAGGTTTAATTCCAAACAATACTGCTAATGTAAGAAGATAAATGTACATATCCTTACAATGATGAGGGAACTGAAGCAAGACCTTGGATGCCACTGGCCAGATCTGCCTTTTGACCCTCACAGTATTTCCTAAGGAAATTCTAAGGACCCTCATCTCTAGCGTATTAAAAAAAATCTGAATTTTCCATTCCACATGGTTGACTAAGTACTCTTCTCCCTATCGAACATCAATTAAAATTATTTTAAAGGAAGACAAAAGACATAAACATACCGCAACCATCATTCACCCACTTGCTCAGACCACAACTGAAAGAGCATCTTTGCTGCTCCTCTTGCCTTTACACGGTCATATCTGATCCATCAACAAGTTCAATGTTTTTCTATCATCACATATATCCTGAGTATTATAACTGCTTATAACATTCCCTGCTACCACCTTAGGCTAAACCACAGTAATGTTTTTCACAAGTTGTTTCAATGACCTCCTGAATGGTATTCCTGCTTTTATTCTTGCCTCCTCTAGTTAATTCTTTAAACCTAGAATGGTCTTTAAAAAAATATGTCTTAACATTTCTTTCTCCTGCTCGAAACAGTCCAATGGTTTTTTGTCACATTGAGAGTAAAATTTTTCAGTCTCTACACGATCTGACACCAACTTGACCTTACCTCCTACCTTCTTCCTTTTATTCACTCTATTCCAAGTATCCTGGCCTGCTCTCTGTTCCACACAAGCCTATCCTATCCTCACAAGCCTTTGCACTTGACATTCCTTCTTTCTGGAACATCTGCATAGCTCACTTCATCACTTCTTTCAGGCTTCTGCTCAATTATTTCCTCCTCAGAAGGTTTTCCTGACTCTTTTCTCTAATGTAACTCAGCTCCCTTGCCAACCCCTTGTTCTCTCTCTCTCTTTTTTTTATAGCACTTCTGTGCTAGTAATTTTCTTCGCTTCCTCCTCCCCTAAATCCATTTTCTGATCTCTTCTGCCGATTCTGTGTCTCTTGAGGCTGACCTTTGTGGATTGCCTCCTCTGGGTTTCATTGCCCCTTGGCCACTGGTTGGGAATTGGCCAAGGAGAGCACTGGCAGATCAGAGGGTAGAAAAAGAGACCAGGGTGTTTGCTATCCCTTGCTTCCTTTTTTTTTTTTTTTTTTTTTTTTTTTTTGTGGTACGCGGGCCTCTTACTGTTGTGGCCTGTCCCATTGGGGAGCACAGGCTCAGTGGCCATGGCTCACGGGCCCAGCTGCTCCGCGGCATGTGGGATCTTCCTGGACCGGGGCACGAACCCACGTCCCCCGCGTCGGCAGGCGGACTCTCAACCACTACGCCACCAGGGAAGCCCGAGGTTTTAATTTATCTGAACTTTTGTTGTATATACAGTGCCTAGAACAATACTTGTACATTTGAAGATGCTCAGTGAGTATCTGGGGAATCAATGAATTGATTTGTTGATATATTTCAAGAAACCCTCGTTCATCTTAACAAAGCCTGTGAAAGAACATAGTTATTTCCAATATTTACAAAACACGATTGCCCATGAGACTATCAAGAAGTAAGCTTAGAGAAAAGGGGCTTAATGAATTTTACCACAGGTATTTCAAACCTTGTCAAAATAAATTTTCTATTTGATCTGTCATTTTAGAGTTCAAATGGCAAATCAATTCCCATTCAAGTTCAAAGTGAGCTTTATATTTTCTGTGTTTAAGATGTCGTGTACCTGGTATCTAAAGTGTGGTTTTAAAAAATGTAGATTAATTAAACCACCTCATGTAGGTTCCTTTTAAATTGTCAAAAATCTGTTTTTTAATTAAACTTGCTGTGTAGATCACTTTAACAGCTTTTTTTTTCTGAAAATATCTAATGATGTTGTGCCTCTATTGCACACCCCATGAACTTAAAAAAAATCTAATTTAAAACTCTAAATGTGTGATTTTTATGTGTGAAAAGATTCTTACTTAGGCAAACGATATTCTATTATCCTTAAAATAGACTGCATTATTAATTCAAATGTATAACTGATCAAATTAGAAGAGGGCAATTAAAAATAGTCATCTAGGCAACTATTAATTAGCTTTAAATTTAACTTTCTCTGTACTCCACTTATGTAGAAAGAAACAGGAGTTTGAAGCTAATGCTACATTATTAGAAGTCAAAACAGTTTTAAAAGTATGCCTGAAGGCGTATTTTTCAAGTTTAGTCTGAGTATTCTGGGGAAATGATTACTTAAATCTGGATCTTCAGATATTCGAATTAGCAGAAACTCCAAGTTTCTCCGTCTAGATATCACTGTCCTTATAAACAGTTTTGCACTTTAGAATTGTTGCCAAAATGTAACCCCTTCTAGAGAAGAAGGTTTGTTTTTATCTTCATCTTTATCTTTAATTACAGTGGTTCTCAAAGTGTGGTTCCTGAATCAGCAACATCAGCGTCACCTGGGAGAGCATTAGAAATGCAGATTCTTGGGCCCCACTCAGCTCTACTGAATCAGACACTCTGGGCCTGGGGCCCTACAGTAGGTGTTTGCTAAGCCCTCCAGGTGACTCTGAAGCATGCTTAAGTTCAAAGAGCACTACACTAGCCCAGTGAATTGCCTACATTTCACAGTATCTTCTACTCATTAACTGAGCAGAATTAAACCAAAATGAGAAATGAGGAAAATCAGGTAAACGGGGTGTCTTTCTGAAAGTTAGCTGCCTGAGATATAGCTGCATCTTTTTAAAGTATCTAAATTTCCACAGATTTCCAATTTACTAATAAGGAAACTGGGTAATAGGGTGCTCCATTTGGGGAAAATTAGTAAAGGAGAATCTCTAACCTGGCAAAATGTTTGCACATTCAATTTACAGTTTTGTTCTTCCCTTTTATCTGTGTCTATCAACTTTATATTGAACATAGTACCAAACAGTGTATCATGAGGTCAAAATAATGATTTTATTGCCCCTTTTAAAAACATAAATATGTTTTCCTCAATACTGAAAAAATAGTACTGACCCTCAATCAATAGATGTTTTCTTTATGATGGATTTGTTCTCATCCATCTAAAGAGTCCCTGTAGCTGCTGAGAACACTCAATAAAAGGCCTATTAGGGATTCCTCAGGGCACCCGGCTGATAACCTTCATTCAAATAAGTACTTAGTAAGTGCCCACAAGGTACTTAATTACTGCCAGATACTGAACAGGATACAAAGGAAAGTAAGGCAATTCTCTGTCCTCCAGGATTTTATAATTTATCCAGGAATTAAAAGGAAAGGAAAGGGACTAAACATTCATCTCATACTATGACGTGCCAGGCACTGAACAGAGCAGGAGACATAAACTATATCAGTTAGTCCATGTAACCGCTCAGGGAAGTGGCATTATTCTTAGTTTACAAAAAAGAACACATTAGTCTGAGGGATGCTGAAAATCTGTTCAAATTCATCAGGTAAGGAAGTGATGGAGGTGAAATATAAAATCAAAACTGATTTTTAAGACCATGTCGTTTCCCCTGTACCACTTTTCATATAAAGTATAAGCAGCAGTTCCTAGATGTATACAATAAGTGCCTAAATGCATGATGTACATTACTTGCCAGGGGTAGAATTACAAAAGGAGTAGTCATTGTGGTTGGGGAAGTGAAGACCTCCCAATAAAAGTGCAACACAGATGTTCATTGAAAGAAAAAGGGTCGTGGCTTGAATAGGAGAAAAAAGGGTTAAAAGTATTCCAGAAGGGAGACACTGTTAAACAGAAATGAATAGTCAGGAATGAAAAACGCAAGTTCTGATAGAGTGAGGAAATCAGCCCAGCACGTTTTAGGTGCCCAGTAAAAGGTATAGAATGGCTTTGCTTGGCTCCAGCTGTGTATGAAAGCACACACTGTAACAATTAAAGGATAGGACTGAACAGCCTCACTTAGATTCACTTAAGTGGTATATCTGCTGTGTCCTTGTACATTTGGCCAAGGGTTTGAGGTCCCTACTTCTTTTGGCTTTAACTTTCGGTATGCATTATCTCTCATCATGTAAGTGATAATTCTTCTCTTCTCTGTAGCCAACAGGATCCATTCACCTTAGTCATATTATCTCTCAAAGAAAACCCCACAGGTGCATTTCCATAATTTTCTCAAGTCCTTGGAGCTGAGTGTATTCCTAAAAATATCAGGTCTCCTAGGTACTTGCTTGCAGATACATATGCCAGAAAAACTCAGTTTTACCTTGAGAAATATAGTTTTCATTCAACTTAGTGTTAAAGAAATATCCTTAGATAATTATAGGAAGTAAAGCATTTCTGAAGAAAAGATTCATTTGATTGTCTATCCTATTAACTTCAGTAGATTTCTGTATGCCTCTGTATTTATTTTGAATCAAAGTCCCCATGTAGAAGTAGGAGATTTCAAGGAGAAATTTCAAAAGAGTCTTTGTTTTGCCCTTTATAAAGCCCTGTCTGTGTAAGAAATATTTTTGTCATTTGGTCACTGTGAGTTTCAAAAGATCTCCTTTGACAGAATTGTCAAAGTTCCTCAAAGATCTTTGATCTACTATTGGGAATTTCATTGTTCCCAAAGAAGGTAATAAAAGCAGCAAGAAAATAATAAACATTCTCTTTAGGATATCACAGTTATAATTGACTACAGACACTCAAGTCAACTTTTAATCTACAGACACATGACAAGGTCAGCCACAGAAGACTTGATAATGGTTTACTTTCATATAATGAGAGATACAGTTAAGATTTGGAATACAAACATGATGTATGGTACTTTGAAAAGATTGGAATGTAAATATCAAGTATGGTACTTTGAAAAGATAACAGATAAGAAGTGATGTCAGCATCATGGTGGCATGAGTGGTTCCCTTTCTCTCTCCTCTTTGATTTACCGCAAAGTGGACATCCATAAGCAAAAAAAAAAAAAAAAAAAAAAGTTCTCTGCCCAGCATACCAGAACACCTGAAAGATTCATCCATCTATGCACCCAAAAGTGGGTAGATTGGACCCCACGGAGGTTGCTTCGGAGAAAGGGAGGTGTTGGCAGAGGCAGTGATGGCGGAGGAGGTAGAAGCCAGTCCAGCAGTGAGCCAGCATGACCTTTCTGGCAGAGGAGGTGGAGGGTGAAGTGTAGATCTGCCTGGCCACTTGTGCTGCAGCTGGAGGACCAGTTTCTCTGAAGAGAGACTTCACTGACTAAGGGGAAGGAAAGGAAAGGAAAATGGGCAGAAAAAAACTGAAGGAAAGTGTTTCCTGTTGTCTGTCCTAGGCAGGTGACAGAACTGCCCATGGACCTCTGGGAGCCACCCCCCACCAACTTGAAGATTCCCCTACAGGGGTATGAGCACACCCAAAGGCCCAAGTGTGAAGTGCACACATCCCCGTACTCTGCCTCCACCCTTTGCTTGTTTGTTTCTTTTCTTTTATTTTATTTTTTGCATTTATTTATTTATTTTTTAACATCTTTATTGGAGTATAATTGCTTTACAATGTTGTGTTAGTTTCTGCTGTATAACAAAGGGAATCAGCTACACGTATACATATATCCCCATATCCCCTCCCTCTTGCGTCTCCCTCCCACCCTCCCTATCCCACCCCTCTAGGTGGTCACAAAGCACTGAGCTGATCTCTCTGTGATATGTGGCTGCTTCCCACTAGCTATCTATTTTACGTTTGGTAGTGTATATATGTCCATGCCACTCTTTCACTTCGTCCCAGCTTCCCCTTCCCCTTCCCCTTCCCAGTGTCCTCAAGTCCATTCTCTATGTCTGCATCTTTATTCCTCTCTTGCCCCTAGGTTCATCAGAACCATTTTTTTTTTTAGATTGCATATATATGTGTTAGCATATGGTATTTATTTTTCTCTTTCTGACTTACTTCACTTGTAGGACAGACTCTAGGTCCATCCACCTCACTGCAAATAGCTCAATTTCATTTCTTTTTATGGCTGAGTAATATTCCATTGTATATATGTGCCACATTTTCTTATCCATTCATCTGTCAATGGACACTTAGTTTGCTTCCATGTCCTGACTATTGTAAATAGAGCTGCAATGAACATTTTGGTACTTGACTCTTTTTGAATTATGGTTTTCTCAGGGTATATGCCCAGTAGTGGGATTGCTGGGTCATATGGTAGTTCTATTTTTAGTTTTTTAAGGAACCTCCATACTGTTCTCCATAGTGGCTGTATCAATTTACATTCCCACCAACAATGCAAGAGGGTTCCCTTTTCTCCACACCCTCTCCAGCATTTATTGTTTGTAGATTTTTTGATGATGACCATTCTGACCAGTGTGTGGTGATACCTCATTTTACTTTTGATTTGCATTTCTCTAATGATTATGATGTAGAGCATCCTTTCATGTGTTTGTTGGCCATCTGTATGTCTTCTTTGGAGAAATATCTATTTAGGTCTTCTGCCCATTTTTGGATTGGGTTGTTTGTTTTTTTGATATTGACCTGCATGAGCTGTTTGGGTGCACTCCCAACCTTAGTGGTGAGTCAGGTAGGAGAAACCAAAAACTTGTGCTATAGTGCCACCTTCTGGAAAAGGAAAGGAAAGCTATCAACTACCAACCTGTTGAATTGCTAGAATCAAATTAATCCAAGACCTGCCTAAATAAGAAAGGTGTTCACTATTTCAAATAAAGCAGCAGAGACACTTTTCATCAAACACCATGAAAAAATCACACTAGCATGGTATCACAAAAAAGGATAATTTTACAGCAACTAAACCCAAAGACATGAAATATTGGAATCTAACTGATAAAGAATTTAAAATAGCTGTCATGAAAAAGTTCAGAGAGCTACAAGAAAACTCAGAGAGGCGATACAGTGATCTCAGGAATAAAATTAATTAACTGAAGGAGTACTTTACCAAAGGGATTAAAATTCTAAAAACAAAAATACGAAAAATAACACACACACACACACACACAAACAAACCAAAAAAAGAAAAAGAAAAAAACCAAACAAAATTCCTGGAGCTGAAGAACTCAATAAATGTGATGAAGAATGCATTAGAAAGTACTGGAAATAGAACAGGTCAGATGAAAGAGAGGATAAGAAAGCTCAGGGATAGAAATATAGAAATGATTCACGTGGAAGAGGAAAGAGAACTAAGATTTTTAAAAAGTGAAGAAATGCTACAAGAACAATCTGACTCCATTAGAAAAGCCACAAAAAGTGTAATGGGTATAAAAGAAGGAGAAAAGAGAAAAAAGGGAGCAGAAAACGTATTTAAAGAAATAAGAGCTGAGAACTTTCCAAACCTAGGGAAGGAACTGGAATATACAAGTCCACAAAGCTAAGAGAACATCTTATTATCTCAATGCACAAACCCTCTTCAAGACATATTACATTAAAACTGTTAAAAGTCAATGACAAAGAATTTTAAAGGCAGCCAGGGAAAAAAGGACAGTGACCTATGCAAGGACCCCCAGTAGACTTCCAGCAGATTTCTCAGCAGAAACTCTACAGGCTAGGAGAGAGTGGAATGACATTCAAAATATCGGAAGATAAAAACCACTGCCCAGGAATACTCTATCTGGCAAAATTATCCTTCAGATATGAAGAAGAAATAAAGACTTTATCAGACAAACAAAAGCTGAGTGAGTTTATCACCACTAGACCTGCCTTACAAGAAATGTTGAAAAGATCTCTTTGAGCTGAAACAAAAAGAACTACAACAAACTCTGATTAATATGATAAACAGTCAGAATTAGAATATCGTAACTCTTTTTTACAGTAGTAAACTTAACTATGGCATAAGGGTTAAAGGAAAAGAACATTAAAAACTATAGCTACTATAACTTGTAACAAAATCACATGATAAAAAGAGATAATTTGTGACATCGAAAACATAAAAGGGGAAGAGTAAAAGGATGGAATCTTTATAGGTGAATGAAGAGAAATTGCTACCAGCAGAAAAAAGACTGTTTAATCTATGAAAGGTTTTATGTAAACCTCATGGTAATCACAAAGCAAAAATTTAAAACATAAAGGGAAGACTGAGCAAATCACCATGGAAAACCAACAACTATAAAGTAGACAGAAACATAATGAAAAAGAAACAATGGAGAGACCAATAAGCAGAAGGCAAAAGATAAAATGGCAGTAGTAAATCCTTACATATCCATAATCTCTCTAAATATAAATGGATTGAACTCACCAATCGAAAGGCATAGAGCGACTGGACGGATTAAAAAAAAAAAACAAACACACAAGACCCAACTATACGTTGCCTATAGGATACTCATTTCAGTTCTAAAGACACATGTAGGCTCAAAGTGAAAGAATGGAAAATGATATTCCAAGCAAATAGAAACAAAAAGAAAGTGGGCATAGTCATACTTATATAAGACAAAATAGACTTCAAGCCAAAAATGATAACAAGAGACAAAAAAGGTCACTATATAATGATTAAGTGGGCAATATATCAAGAAGGTATAACAATAATAAATATATATGCTCTCAACACCTGAGCAGTGAAATATATTAAGCAATAACTGATCTTAAGAGAGAAATACACAACAATACAATAATTGTAGAGGACTTCAGTACCCCACCAGCAATGAATAGATCTTTCAGAAAGAAAATCAACAAGGAAACATTGGAATTGAACAACACTTTAGAACAAATTGACTTAATAGACATATATAGAACATTCCATCCAACAGCAGCAGAATACACATTCTTCTCAAGTTCATATGGAACATTTTCCAGGATAGGTAGTGTGGTAGACCACAAAACAAAACTTAGCAAATCTAAGAAGATTGAAATACCAGCTATCTTCTCTGGCCATGGTGGTATGAAACTAGAAATCAACAAGAGGAACTTGAGAAGATCTACACATATATGGAAACTGAACAACACACTTCAAAACAACTTTGGGTCAGAGAAGAAATCAAAAGGTAAATAAAATGTATCTTGAAACAAATTAAAATGAAAACACAACATATCAAATATTGTGGAGTGCAGTAAAAGCTGTTCTTAGAGGAAAGTTTCTAGTAATAAACACATATATTAATAAATTAGAAAGATCTCAAATAAACAACTTTACACCTCAAGGATCTAGAAAAAGAAGAACATGTTAAGCTCAAAGTTAGTACAAGGAAGGAAATGATAAGGATCAGAGCAGAAATAAATGAAACAGAGGCAGAAAAACAATAGAAAGGATTAACAAAACGAAGAAATTGTTCTTTGAAAAGAAAAACAAAATTGATAAACATTTAGCTAGAAAAAAAGAGACAGGATTCAAATAAATTAGAAATGAAAGAGGAAAGATTGCAACTGATACTACAGAAATCCATAGAATTATGAGACTACTATGAAAAACCATATGCCAACAAATTACATAACCTAAAAGAAATGGATTTATTTCTAGAAACACACAACCTACCAAGATTGATTCAGGAAGAAATAGAAAATAAGAACAGACCAATAACAAAGAGATTGAATCCAAAAAAAAACAACTTAGAAAGAATTCAGTCCTATTTAAACATCAGTTGGTAAGAAATACTGCTTATTTGCTTCTCCCCACTCTGTACACCAGAATCTTAACTGCGTTAGTAAGCTGTCTTCCTAGTAGCCTGTATACCTACTTCTCAAATGTTGAGAGAGATTTTTACCATAGCCTTTGTAATTAGAAACATCAATTTGTTGAATAATATATTGAGCCCATGTGATTATTTTTAGTATGTAATTTTTAATTTTTAACAAATTCTCCTTAAATGTAAGTATGAATTTTTTTACAAATCATAAATTGTACATATGGTATTACTCTAAATCTTCAATTGTCAACTTTAAAGATTGTTTAAAAAATCTTATTTTAAAAATAACTGTAAAAACATTATTCATATTTTTCTTTTTGTCACATCCATATTTGGCTTGTTGTCCTCTGTGTGTCACCAACTGTTTCTAAGTCCAATATGTCCTGGCATATCAATTCCTTGTGTCAAGGAATACGTAACAATTTGCATAAAAGTATCAATCTCAGCTTTCCATTTATTCACAGTTCATTTTAGGTATATTTTATTTATCAATAATATTTCACTAAAAGTTTATTTCCATCCACTATATTCTGGAAAATGTCAACCAGAATTTGCTCATTATACTCAGAATGTCTTCTATCCATTTCTGCATGACCATTCAACATTTTTTTTAATGCTTTCCCAATATCCCTCTATAATAGCAATATTAGCCGTCTACATTCCACATTCAAAGGCTCAATGGTGATAGGGTACTGTTCAGTTATTTTTGTTGGAGCTAGTGTCTTATAGATTTAACCATGATTTTGGAAGAAAGGAATAGTAATTTACCTACACAGGAGCTGGACCCAGAACTTCATTAGCATTGAGCTAATCATACTGCAAATCAGAGTGAACTCGTGTCTATAGGAACGAGCATACTAAACTAAACTACCATAGGCTCTTTCTCTCTTTTTTTTTTTAGGCTCTTTCTTCATTAGACAATAATGACTTAGTCTGTAGTGGGAGCATATATATGTATATATTTTAAAACTCTGTGTTATACCAGTGTCTGTAAAATAAAGCAATCATGCAAGTTAAAACCATATCATTCCATTTCAACAATTGTGGTGACCAGATCAGAGAATGATATTTACTTCAACTATGTCCTTGTCCTCAATTCTCACAAGTATAAGTACTGTCAGAATACTCAAAGAAAGTCTTCAAGGCATCTTGGAAGAAATGCTTTCGAAGCTTGTCAATCAGCCTGCATTATGACTGTTTTCAAATTTCTCTAGAGAGGAAAACAGGTAGCCTTCAAATTGCAGCCATTAGCGCATCTCTTGGGTCTGAGGGAGACCAGGGAATTATTATCTAATAATAATATCCTGTGAAACAGTGCTAAGTATTTAAGTAAACTATGAAACATATGGGAGATTCTAAATCAGTTTGTAACTCTTTAATATGGACCCGGAAGGTCCTGGCACATATTCCCAAGCCACTCCTTGAATTATGAACCACAGTTGTGACACGCAGCATTTGTGGCCTCAATGCTAGTGACAGAAACACATCTTAGTCCCATTGTATAATTCCCAATGAAAATGAATTCTCAAAAACTAAAACTGACTAAAGAGAAGAAATACAGTAATCTTCAGAACATTTTTTTTCTTTTCTCTTTATCTGCCTGGAGTCAGTTAAAACAAATCTTGACCCATCATTTATTTAACAACTTAGCAAAACTGATTCTCACGGTTGAACCTGGAATGGCATACAAAAAATAAAGAAAAGGCAAATCTAATGATGTATTTCAGGATATAATTGGTAACCTGTACTCAAGGCTGACCTTATCACTTGGGGATGAAAAAAAAAAACATGGTAGTAAAATAAAAACAATGTTTATGGTTACCAATCTCCTAAATTTAATTCTTTTAAATAATAACCCATCACTCCAAATGGAAAATTGTGTGATCAGAATAATTTGTGTAAGGGTATGATTTATGCCACAATGAATGGGGTGTAAATAGCAATATTTTAATATGTGTACAGAAGTTTACTTCAAATAAGAAGCTATTTTTAGACAATAGACTTAAAATGACTATATTCTTTCATCTTTTCTCCTATGCAAGGATGTATGGATTTAGTTATTTCTTTTAGAATATTACATGTACACTGGCAGGCAATATTATATTTTTTTCATATTCCTAATAAGTATCCAGTGGAGCTAAGCTGAAAGCTCACTTACAACAAAGACCAAGTCTGTCTTGGTCAGTGGAACAACTCCAGTCCCAGCCCTGTGGCTAGTATATGTCAGGTGCTCAAAAAAGTTGAATGATGTTGTTAAATTAATTGAATGGATATAGAATCAATGCCAAGTCATCACACTCAGTCCCTGACCAGGGCTTTTTATAAAGCAGTGGATCTCAAAATAATTCACTAAACCTGCAACATGGGCATCAACTTGTTAGAAATGCAAATTCTCAGACTCCATGACAGATCTTCAAAATCAGAGACTCCTGGGGTGGGCCCAGCAATTTGTGTTTAAAAAGCCCTCCAGGTAATTCTAGTGTGTGCTAAAACTGAGGATCACCAAGGTAAAGAAGCCTCAAATACAGTCTACAAAGTGACATCAAAGCTTTTCAGAATTATGAGAGTGTCTCAGTGGTCTGTTTTAGAAAGACAACTCCTGTGGACAGATTGTGCATTATTTTAATTTGTCAAGAACTTTTATTTCTCGAGAATTCATTTTAACTAGAGGAGCTATTCCCTATTCATGTGTAGTAAATTATGTGTTTTGTGTAGGAAGGCTGACTTAGTTGGAGTTACTGGTACAGATCCTGAGACAAGGACTTGGGTGCAGATGGTTTATTAGGGAATTGGTCCCAAAAAGCACAAGTGAGGAAATGATGAGCATGAGAGAGTAAAGATAAAAGCCAGTCAAGAATGTGTTACAAAAATGCCTGTTGGTGGGAATGTAAGTTGGTGCAGCTACTATGGAAAACAGTATGGAGGTTCCTCAGAAAAATAAAAATAAAATTAACATATGATCCAGCAATCCCACCTCTGGGAACATACCTGGACAAAACTATAATTCAAAAAGATACATGCACCCCTATATTCATAACAGCACTATTCACAATAGCCAAAACATAGAAACACCTAAATGTCCATAGACAGATGAATGGATAAAGAAGATGTGGTACATATATACAGTGGAATACTACTCAGCCATAAAAAAGAATGAAATAATGGCATTTTCAGCAACATGGATGAAACTAGAGATTATCATACTAAATGAAGTAAGTCAGAAAGAGAAAGACAAGTACCATATGATATCACTCATATGTGGAATCTAAAATATGGCACAAATGAACCTATCTACAAAACAGAAACAGATTCATAGACATAGAGAACAGACTTGTGGTTGCCAAGGAGGAGGAGAGAGGGAGAGGGATGGACTGGGAGTTTGTGGTTGGTAAATGCATACGATTACATTTAGAATGGATAAACAACAAAGTCTTAATGTATAGCATAAGGAACTAAATACATTCAATGTCCTGTGATAAACCATAATGGAAGAGAATATAAAAACAGGATGTATATATGTGTATAACTGAGTCACATTGCTGTACAACAGAGACTGATACAACATTGTAAATCGTCTATACTTCAATTAAAAAATTGAAAAAAAATGTGTTACGGAAATGGATTACAAATGTGGACAAACAGGGCTTAATCCTATGGTGAACCTTCTTAGAAACTATGTGTGGAATATACCTCAGAATCATCCCACTGGAGGGTGGGGAGACTGAAGCCTTTATCTACTTTCTCCCATCCCCAGTGGTTGAGAGTTGACCTGCAGTGATGCTAACATACCCCTACATCTAGGTTATATTTGCATATAGCCAAATAAGCTGGAGAAGGTCCTCAGGTAGAGAAGATAAGAGACATAGACTCTTGAGATGGGACATGACGATATGCTGGAAACTGTTTTCACCTGCAGTTGCAGGCAATTCACACAGGCTGAGGGGCTATGAGGCAAAGAAACCCTCTAACGTGATAATTCTCACCCAGTTCACAATAAGCATTTAATGTCTGTTATGAGACAGGTTCAGAGTGGTTGAGAATATAAAAATAGATGAAACACCATTCCTGCCTCAAGAAGATTTTGGTGTAGTGGAGAAGTAGACAAATAAAAAAGGTAATTAAAATATAATTAGATATGTTCAGTGACAGTGGTATATGTCTATATTTAGAAGAGGAATTTGTGGGGGAGAGGGGGTAGTGATCATGAAAGACTTCTTAGAGGTGATGATGATAATCATGGTGAAGGGGGATCCTAAAGACACTTAGAGGCTGGCCAAATGAAAGAGGCTTTGGGGGTGGTGATGGGGTTTGTGTTTGTGGACAGAAGCCAGAATGATTGAGATGTGGATGGGAGGTGTAAAAAAAAAGAGAAAACAGTCATAGGCAATATTTGAGAAGATTGTCTGTACAAGTCGGTTGAGAGATCATGTGTTAGGTGGAAGGAAGTCTAGCATCTCATAGGTGATAAAAGGAGAGATATGGAAGGCACAAGAGTGTGTAGGTAACTGATGCTGCAGATTCCCTAAGGAGGAAAGAATAAAGGGGCCTAAAGTTCTGTTGAAAAGATTAGGCCCTTTTTAGGAGAAAGAGTGCCTATTTTCACTGTGGAGTGAAGAGAGGGGATGAATGAAGTTAAGATGGTGTGTATTTATTTGTAAAATAGAGAAAATAATAGTGACTACCTTCAAAGGGTTGTTAGGAGACCTAACTGATGAAAGACACTAAAATCTTTTTTTTTTTTACATCTTTATTGGAGTATAATTGCTTTACAATGGTGTGTTAGTTTCTGCTTTATAACAAAGTGAATCAGTTATACATATACATATGTTACCGTTGCTTCTCACAGGTAGTACAAACCCCAAAATGTTAGCTAGTATTATTCAAATAAGGATTTTGTTTATTTGCTTGCTTTGCTTCAGATTTTAGAGGGACAGAAATTTGAGGGCTTAAAACTATGTCTACCCATTGATCATTACTTTAACTAGGAAATAGTTACTCGTGAAGTTGTTAGGAAATGGGCTAGGGGAGCTGGTTGAAGGTTGATTGTTACTGTCATGGGAAATAGGAAGGAGCAAAACTGACAATACATACACGGAGAATTGCTAGTTGGAATCAAGTATCCAGTAAAGGTTGGAAGCCATGTTTTTGCAGTGACACTAAACCACATAGTTGTGTGATCCATTTCTAGGAAAGGTGCAGCAGTGTATTCTAAGGTATGTAAACAACATTCAGGGTAATAACACTAATCATTTTGTAGAAATTGTGTACTATAAACACTGACAGATAAGCATATATATAAACAGTTTTCTAAAACTTGAAAAAATTTATCAAGATGTTTAAGATCAATGAAAATTCTAAAATGTATAAGATGATTTTGAATATTCTTATATCATGCGATCATAGCCCGGGTTCCTTTGTCAAACTCTGAATTCTGTTCTACAAATGACATTTAATTTGAGCATTCAGCAGTTGGTGCCTCAGTTTCAACTGACATTTTGTTACTAAACACAGTTCTAACACCATAAGGTGATTTGTCAGTGGTAAGAAAAAGATGGTTTATATTTCACTATAGTGAAATAGCACAGACGGGAGAGTCAATTGCTTGGAATTTTGGAAAGTGTCCATGCCGTCAAGTCCAACATTATTGAAAACATTTTTTACACTAGGCTACAAGGTATATTTTTTATGGAAAAAACTATGAAAGAAACTTGGAAACATCAGAAAGCTTGTTTAATTCTGTTTTAATTCTGTAAAAGGTTCAAGGATCATACCTCCAATGAGCTTAAATATCTTGAGAATGACCAACACTGTCACTTTAGGAGTATGGCCATGGAAGTTCACAATTTTCATTTCTTTGTTTTTCTTTTGGATACTTTGTTTTCTTTTGGATAAGACCTTTTGAAAGACTTTTTTTTCCCCCATGAAGTCTTTTGCTTCTAGAATTATCAGCATTTTATACCATTTTTGATATTTTAGAAAGCAGAGTCCCTGTGAAATACTGGAAGAGCCCAGGGATAACAGAAATATCCAACTAGGAATGTCTTTTAATAAGTAATAGTCAGCTTCCATAGTGGCTTCATCAGTGATGCGCTATTGGAAACCCAGAATATGGCCAAGTTACACAGGAACAGTAGTAAACTGATTAACTAACAGCAAAAGCTAGATGCTAATGCCTTATTGCCACAATACCCAAGACTCATTTTCCATTTTTTCTTCTAGAAGCTCTTGGCCCTTTGGCCTGACAATCAGTCAGACTAAGATAGATAGATAGATAGAGAGCTTTGATCAGTTAATCAGTATAGCAAGTTACATTCTGAAAAGAATGTGGGAACTAAGACTCACTGAAAGAAAAGCAGATTTTCTTACACCACTTTAAGAGAAATGGCCACGGAACAAAATCGTGAATGAAATCATCTGCATTTCTCAAATTCTTCAATGGATCATTCTTTCTCTCAAAGGTGTATAGTAGATGCAATAATAAGTTCAATGGAGTTCAAATCCATAAAACTCCAGTGTATACCACACAATGTTCTGTAACATTGTTTATAAGTATTTATATATTATATAATATTCAATTGTAAGTATTTTAATTTTTAAGAAAGCATAATAGTTTCTGAAACTTGGGGAAGGAGGGCTATGAAAATATTATATAGAAAAGATATTTACTAATTGTTGACTCCAGCTTCCACCCCTGGCTTTATGATTTGGGTAATTTACTTCAGCTTTTTCATATGCAAGTTGGACATAAATGTAGTGCTCACATAGTGCCTGGCACATAGTAACCACTCAATTAATATTAGCTTTATTATTATCATTGATATTCTACAAATGATATTCAATAAACACTAAGTTGAATAAATACATTCATAGTCTCCTGTAAGTACTGTCAAAATTACTGCAGCAACCTGAGTAAGGAAGGGAAAGAGGGTTAATGGAAGAAAGAGACCAACATTTTCAACACATATTGTTACAGGTGCTTTAGATACATTCATCTGTTTAATCCTCACTATACATCTGTGAAAAAACTGTTATTCAGATAATCAGGGAACTGAGGCTCAGAGTAAGTAACATATCTGACTGTCAATAAAAAGACCCAGCATTTAAACTCAAGCCTCATTATTCAAATTTTATGTTCTTTTTCTAATATCACATAGCCTCCAAGTTCTGAGGTATTTGACTTTGGAGATTTGAAATATTGTATTTCTATACTTCATTACCATGAAAATAATCAAGATCACCTCAGCTGATAAAGTGTAAGTTGGGTCACTTTCTGATTATTTAATTTTTTGAAATTAAATTCCAGCTAATGACTTACTGTCGATACAAGTTTATCAAATGGTTTGGTTTTAGGTGAAGTTGGGATCCACAGATGTATAAACATGAGTTAGGGCTATATAACTACCTTTTCTCCACAGACAATATTTAGTGAAAATCTGCCTCGTGCCTGGCAACAAGTTTTATTGAAACCTTATCTGCTTATGATTATTCTAAGGATAGGGACCAGTAATCTAAATGAAATTCTCACTTCTGTGATGCTTATATTTTGGTGCACAAAAAGAGACAGTAAATGTGTGTGTGTGTGTTTGTGTGTGTGTGTGTGTGTGTGTGTGTCATGTGGGATAAGTGCATAGGGAGAGCAAGGATGGGTATCATGGAAGGCATGCCTGGTGGAGTGATATTTAGACAGAAAGCTAGATGAAGGGAAGGAGGAGACAAGTGCAAGTCTTGGTTGCTGAGGACCAGCAAGAAAGCGGTCCAGCGGAAGCACAGGGAGTAAGTGGGATATAAAACACAAGACGCCCTCACAGCCAGTTACATAACTACACACTATTTAATTAAGGCTGGAATAAAGGCACAGTGTTAGAGAGTGCAAGAAGGGGAACAATACTGCTTGGGGTTAGGGAGGTACGGGTGGGAAAGGATTTGACATTTGTTTCAGTCTTTGAATTTTGAGAAGTACTTTGTCAGGGAGAGAGAAAAGAGAACAGATCAAAAGGAACAGAGCAAAAGCATGAAAGTTCACAGTTGTGAAGGGCCTGTATGTTGCCTTTTGATGTGATCAGTAGACTTCTCTGTAAGATTTTTTTTCTTTATTTTCTTCAAGATACCAAGAAAGCCTTATTTCATAAAACCTAGCAATTAAGTGCCAGAGTGTCCCCAGATCGTCATTTTCAGCTCTGATCAACATCCAAATAAGAACTTATACTTATTTTTTTGGCCAGTTATACTTAAGAATTAATTTACTCTGCCAAGGGTCACTTAGCTTTCAAAAAATAAAGTAAAATAAGTATTTTAATGTAATTCCTGTGTTGTGCTAGAAGTTAACATATTAGAATATGATAAAACAGACACGGCAAGAGATGAGTGGTCCTTCAACAAACACTGCCTTTCTTAATTGTTTTGGGATAATGTACCTTTAATCACTACAGCTGACGTCTAAAAGAATCCCAATGCAAGCAGAAACAGAGTTAAAACAGTAACACAATGGTCCCCACACTGGAAATAATTGTCAAGTGTTTATTTATAGCTTCATCAGGCAAAGTATTGAAATCATGACTTCACTTTTAATCACTGTTCAATAATTTAGGACACAGGAATGTAGTCTATGCCGTATGATGAACACAGATTCTCTATTTTCTTACGTTAGTGCCCATCCTTCGGCATTAAGAAGCATAGCAGGTAGCATACTGTTGGCCAAATCTCAGTGGTGGCATATTTCCACCTCCCAGGGGGTGTGGGAAGACCCATCCGCACAGCAGTAACAATAATTCTAGCATATCCGTTTATGAAATAACTTTGGCAGTAATGGCAAGAGAATTTGGATGAAAGTGTATTTGTGGTCTTCCAGCTGGAAGATCAGAGCAGAGATTCTAAAGCAAAAGGCACAGAGTGGGATGGCAGATAGTGGCTGCTTGGATAAGAACAGAAGAGAGTTGGGGATCCATGCTGAGCTCCAGGGGAAATGCAAACAAGACAGTCTTTTCGGAATATCCTCTTGCTGCCCACTGTCAGCGCAAGAGATTACTGATGCCATCTGCTGGATATTCTTGGGATTTAGAAATGGAATCTACACAAATGATACGCTAGTGTTTCTTTATACTGTGGCTTCAGTTCTTCTAGTGAGAAGAAAAACAAAAACCAAATAAGCTAAAAGCAAAAACAAAGCAAAGCAAAGTCTCGTACATGCTTAGTGTACCTTAAGGTTGGAGCTTTGTGTTGTCAGTCTGCATTTCAGAGAATTATAGTATTTAATTGTATTGTGTTTTCTAGCAGAAGTCTGTGGTAGTGCGTATATATATGACACTCAGGCAACCGGATGTTGAGTTTGTACTATAAATCCATGAATCTATTGCTAAAAATCTGCTATGCAATATTAATTTTATACATGATATACACCCTTTCTGTATTTTATTGGAAAAGAGGATAGTGGTTTGGTTTGGTTTTGTCTTATTTTAATTAGAAATGGAGAAAAAGAATAAAAAGAAAGAAGAATAAGTATCACTATTTTGTCAGAACTATTACATATGTGTTTGGGTTTTACATAAAATATGGTAATTCAGAATTTTTTAATATATGTTTTTGTTTTGCGAAAAATATCCCTTGTTACTTGGACTCTCTGTAGGATTATTGTAAGGCCATGTTTTTAAAATTACAAAATTCCTCACAGTGCTTCAATAAAATTTTAGAATTCTTAGAAATGTGTAGCTAAGTAACATCGATTCTGGTCTACATCAACGCAAAAGTACTAATGCCATCAGATCTGTAGTGGGAAAAATGGTTTCTGTGGTCAAAATCATTTGGAATATGCTAAATTCCAAATATCTTACCTTGGAGATCCATAAAGCACATTCATTAAAATATGATGAGTTGGTATTTATTGAGAGTTTACTGTGTGCTATTATTGCATTTAATCTTTGTCATGATTCTATCACATGGGCACTCTCATTAACCCTAGTGACAAATTAGGAAACTGAGGCTTACAGAATTGGTAATTTGTTCAAAGTCACACTGTAAGAAAATAGAGAAAACTCTCTGACTTCAGAGCTCATAAGTCTGAACTCATATGCTCAAAATAATATTATATGAAACAATATTATGCATTAATATGATTTTTGTATTCGTTATATTTCAGTGTTGATATTAACCTGTTAAAAGCTTGGAGAATTAATGCAGTAATGACATCTGTTTAACTTAGCTGAACTTGGCATTTCTAGATCTATTTGGTTTCTGAATGCTTACAAAGTTTAGTGGAAATAGTGTTCCACAGAATACAGTTCTAGAAGTGCTGAGATAAGCTATAGTATTGCAGTAAGTGAGGAGCCAGGAAGGGAGTAGCTCTTTAGTATTTCTCCGGCCACTTGCTCCAAATAACTGCAGGGTCTTTCCCCAGGCAGGCCACTGAATCAGAGGATTCCACTTGGTGATTTGGAACGGGCAGGGATAGGAAGCAGACACCTGATATCTTTGCTGCTGCAGATGTACAGAGCACAGGAACCCTTTGCATAAATGTGTAATATGTAGTATATCCTGCAAAGGGAGTGAGCTTAATTTGGTTAAGCTACAAGGTTGAGTGGAAAACAGCACACTGCTGTTACTGTTGAGTCAATTAAGTTGTCCTCTGTGCTCGTAGGAACTGTTCCACATTTATTATCAGTGAGATACACGCTCTGGCAGTTTCTTTGCTTCAGATTGTCTTATATTTAGCACATCTCAAGATTTGAGAACGGATGATGGAAGACATGGTGATAAATTGTCGGGCTTTTCTAAAGATTCAGAAGTTCTAAAGTTCCTGCCAGTGACAGATGGTCTGTCCTTACTCATCACTTGTCTTCCTGACAGGACTTGATTTTGTTTTTCCCCCTTTTTTGTTCAGTTCTCTTAAAGTAAGCTCAGCATCTTGGGGGGTAGTGTAGTCTCATTTGTTATAACTATGTTACTATAGATTGATGTGGTAGCAACCCTATATGAATATGCACCAAGCTCCCTCTACATGTGTAGTGATAAGAGAGGAGCATGGGGCAAGAGGGGAGAGAAACAGATGACCAAGCAAAATCCATACTTCCTTTCTTCCTGTTATTTCGTAACCAAACCTACTAGAGTCCTCATTGGTTAATTTTTTCTTACTGACCGGCCACTTTCTTTTGATCACAAGCATAATGTGATCTTTTGGGCAGTGCTTACTATTATAATGGTAATAAAATATATATTATTTTTTAGGACCATCATTATTTCATAGCAGTCAAAAAATTTTTTTGAAATTTTCAGTTAAATAGTACAATTAGGATGTACTAACTTGCTAGACATTTATAAGAATCCACAGAGTGAGACCAAGCAACTGTAACAGTAATGGACTTAGATATAAAATAGGTTGCCACTGGGAAAAAAAGGAAATATTTCAATCCAATTGCTTAATCTTTTTCATTGACTTCAAATATGTTTACTGTTGAAATAGGAGATGTGCTACTTAGGTAAGGAAGACAAGAAAAAAACAATTTTCCCTGTTTGAGTTCTAGTACAACTGAAGATAAGTATGAAGGCTTAAAATATTCTAGAATGTCTTACAATTGCTTCTTAAGCCTTTATCCAAACGTAATTCAGTCCTTCAAGTTAGTAATGCAATTAGTTTGAGATAACGTTACTTAGGCTAAAGTATATCAAATGGAAGTGATTAATATTAATAAAAAATTTAAAACTTATCAGATGAATTGATTTCAGATTTATAATAGTTGTTTGACATTTGTTATCTACACAAATACTGAGAATTTCTTTTTATGTAAATATGTCTTCCCTAAGAATGTTCACCACATGTTAGCTCTATTTGATTAGATGGGAAAAGCGTAAACAATATTATCACTCCTGTTTACCTTTTCTTTTAACTCTACTGTAAATTTTACTTCTCTGGATATATACATACATACATATATGTTACATACCTGTATAGATATAGTAGTAGATTATATATAGATATCAATGTAATATATATAAATATACACCTAATGTAAATAGATATATAGTAGGTTTCCAAGGTCTAGGCTATTGAAGTCCCCATCATCTTTTTATGTCCCTTACTAAATACTCCTTCCATTACAGGTATCAGATACCTTTTTAATTAGTGGCTTTTTACATTGCTCACTTTTAATAACATTCAATTATAAAAAATCAGAGAAGTCATGCCAGATCATTTGTTGTGCATGAAGATATTAACCTAAACCTAAGGAAATTATATTCCTCTATTAGTGGACAGCTCCTGAGACAGGTAGTGGAAGCATTAACTTTCTGTGTACAACATAGCAATAAAAAAGTTTCAGAGCTTCTTTATAACATGGTGTTGCAGTAATACATCGATTTTAGTTGTGTATGCATGTATATTTTATAATATAATATATAATTAACATAATATATTTAATATATTTAAATATTTAATATATATAACATAATATATTAATATATATTTAATATATTTAAAATATATTTTATTATATAATATATAATATAATATAATAATATAATTAAAGGGACAATACTACTTTTTCATTGTTAAGTACTTTTCTGATGTAACTTGTTTTCCTTCCCCAAAGAAAAATGGGCTCATAAAAAAGTCCTGCGCATTCAGTATTTATGAAGAGGCCAAAAAACATTGCACAGTTTTGAAATCATGCCTTTATAAAATCACAGAATTTAAAATTACTCTAATAAGTATGTTTATTAAAATGTATTAAGGTTAGAAGAAGGTGCCTAGCTAAGATTAGTAAAACTGTATTGCAGTGAAGAGATAGGATAAGTTACTCTAATCAGTAAACCCAAAATACAATGTCTGAACATAACAGGGGTTTATTGCAGTGTTAGCACAGTACCACATCAGGGAGTAGGGGAGTGGGGTCTGCTCCATGAACTCTAGCTACTGTGATAAATGATTTATTTCTGTATCTGTAGTAATGTGCTCATATTTTCCCCTCATCTCAAATGTGTACTGCAAAGTGTCTTATATTTTAGTTTTTTTTAAAATTTATTTATTTATTTTTGGCTGTGTTAGGTCTGCGTTGCTGCGCACGGGCTTCTCTAGTTGTGGCGAGCGGGGGCTACTCTTCCTTGCGGTGTGTAGGCTTCTCATTGCGGTGGCTTCTCTTGTTGCGGAGCACAGGCTCTAGGCACTCGGGCTTAAGTAGTTGTGGCACGTGGGCTCTAGAGCGCAGGCTCAGTAGCTGTGGCGCATGGGCTTAGTCGCTCCGCGGCATGTGGGATCTTCCCGGACCAGGGCTCGAACCCGTGTCCCCTGCATTGGCAGGCAGATTCTTAACCACTGTGCCACGAGGGAAACCCACATTTTAGTATTCGTGAGTAAAACCAAAGGGAAGAGTAAAAGATTGTTTCCCTGCCAACCCTAAGCAAAGGAGGGTGGTATAGTTAGTAGAATCATGGCCTCAGATGAAATATTTGCCTTTCTCCTTTGCTGAAACACAAGATTGAGCCTACACCTATAGACTGTTTCATGCTTTTGCCTGAAAGTTTATTTCAAGGAAGAGAGTGTGAAAGATGAATAAATTTTATGGTCTAGACAAACGATCAGTGTTCTTATTGTAACTCTTAACTTCCACTTATTTCATAAATGCTGTTGCACAAAACAGCTTTTCTCTTAAAAAGTTCCACAGCTTGATGCAGAATTCTCATAGACTAAATTTTGCTTAATCTTGCCACATGGTACAGATTATCTAAATGGGGACAATTTAAGCTAAATTGAGTCGTCTCTTCGCTCTACTGCTAATATTGCTTCAGAAGTACTTTCGACCTATATCTTAGCTTTCACTTCTCTTTTCTCTGAATTCTTCCTATTTCCGTGTTTCAGTCATACTTTTTTTCCCATATATATATATATATATAACTTTCTTTTTTATCCATAGAACTATTTTCCGTATATCTGAGTCTCCAGTTTGTATTCCTTTAAATTCTTATGGAGGTCCCATTTGTTTTTTTTTTTTTTTTTTTTTTAACATCTTTATTGGAGTATAATTGCTTTACAATGGTATGTTAGTTTCAGCTTCACAACAAAATGAATCAGTTATATATATACATATATTCCCATATCTCTTCCCGCTTGCGTCTCCCTCCCTCCCACCCTCCCTATCCCACCCCTCCAGGCGGTCACAAAGCACCGAGCTGATCTCCCTGTGCTATGCGGCTGCTTCCCACTAGCTATCTACCTTACGTTTGGTAGTGTATATATGTCCATGCCTCTTTATCGCTTTGTCACCGTTTACCCTTCCCCCTCCCCATAGCCTCAAGTCCATTCTCTAGTAAGTCTGTGTCTTTATTCCTGTTTCACCCCTAGGTTTTTCATGACATTTTTTTTTTAATTCCATATATATGTGTTAGCATACGGTATTTGTCTCTCTCTTTCTGACTTACTTCACTCTGTATGACAGACTCTAGGTCTATCCACCTCATTACAAATAGCTCAATTTCGTCTCTTTTTATGGCTGAGTAATATTCCATTGTATATATGTGCCACATCTTCTTTATCCATTCATCCGATGATGGACACTTAGGTTGTTTCCATCTCTGGGCTATTGTAAATAGAGCTGCAATGAACATTTTGGTACATGACTCTTTTTGAATTATGGTTTTCTCAGGGTATATGCCCAGTAGTGGGATTGCTGGGTCATATGGTAGTTCTATTTGTAGCTTTTTAAGGAACCTCCATACTGTTCTCCACAGTGGCTGTATCAATTTACATTCCCACCAACAGTGTAAGAGGGTTCCCTTTTCTCCACACCCTCTCCAGCATTTATTGTTTCTAGATTTTTTGATGATGGCCATTCTGACTGGTGTGAGATGATATCTCATTGTAGTTTTGATTTGCATTTCTCTAATGATTAATGATGTTGAGCATCTTTTCATGTGTTTGTTGGCACTCTGTATATCTTCTTTGGAGAAATGTCTATTTAGGTCTTCTGCCCATTTTTGGATTGGGTTGTTTGTTTTTTTGTTATTAAGCTGCATGAGCTGCTTATAAATTTTGGAGATCAATCCTTTGTCAGTTGCTTCATTTGCAAATATTTTCTCCCATTCTGAGGGTTGTCTTTTGGTCTTCTTTATGGTTTCCTTTGCTGCGCAAAAGCTTTTAAGTTTCATTAGGTCCCATTTGTTTACTCTTGTTTTTATTTCCATTTCTCTAGGAGGTGGGTCAAAAAGGACCTTGCTGTGATTTATGTCATAGAGTGTTCTGCCTATGTTTTCCTCTAAGAGTTTGATAGTTTCTGGCCTTACATTTAGGTCTTTAATCCATTTTGAGCTTATTTTTGTGTACGGTGTTAGGGAGTGATCTAATTTCATACTTTTACATGTAGCTGTCCAGTTTTCCCAGCACCACTTATTGAATAGGCTGTCCTTTCTCCACTGTACATTTCTGCCTCCTTTGTCAAAGATAAGGTGACCATATGTGCGTGGGTTTATCTCTGGGCTTTCTATCCTGTTCCATTGATCTATCTTTCTGTTTTTGTGCCAGTACCATACCGTCTTGATAACTGTAGCTTTGTAGTATAGTCTGAAGTCTGGGAGCCTGATTCCTCCAGTTCCTTCTTTCGTTCTCAAGATTGCTTTGGCTATTCGGGGTCTTTTGTGTTTCCATACAAATTGCAAAATTTTTTGTTCTAGTTCTGTGAAAAATGCCAGTGGTAGTTTGATAGGGATTGCATTGAATCTATAGATTGCTTTCGGTAGTAGAGTCATTTTCACAATGTTGATTCTTCCGATCCAAGAACATGGTATATCTCTCCATCTATTTGTATCATCTTTAATTTCTTTCATCAGTGTCTTATAATTTTCTGCATACAGATCTTTTGTCTCCTTAGGTAGGTTTATTCCTAGATATTTTATTCTTTTTGTTGCAATGGTAAATGGGAGTGTTTTCTTGATTTCACTTTCAGATTTTTCATCATTAGTATATAGGAATGCCAGAGATTTCTGTGCATTAATTTTGTATCCTGCCACTTTACCAAATTCATTGATTAGCTCTAGTAGTTTTCTGGTAGCATCTTTAGGGTTCTCTATGTATAGTATCATGTCATCTGCAAACAGTGACAGCTTTACTTCTTCTTTTCCGATTTGGATTCCTTTTATTTCCTTTTCTTCTCTGATTGCTGTGGCTAAAACTTCCAAAACTATGTTGAATAAGAGTGGTGAGAGTGGGCAACCTTGTCTTGTTCCTGATCTTAGTGGAAATGCTTTCAGTTTTTCACCATTGAGGATGATGTTTGCTGTGGGCTTGTCATATATGGCCTTTATTATGTTGAGGAAAGTTCCCTCTATGCCTACTTTCTGCAGGGTTTTTATCATAAATGGGTGTTGAATTTTGTCAAAAGCTTTCTCTGCATCTATTGAGATGATCATATGGTTTTTCTCCTTCAGTTTGTTAATATGGTTTATCACATTGATAGATTTGCGTATATTGAAGAATCCTTGCATTCCTGGAATAAACCCCACTTGATCATGGTGTATGATCTTTTTAATGTGCTGTTGGATTCTGTTTGCTAGTATTTTGTTGAGGATTTTTGCATCTATGTTCATCAGTGATATTGGCCTGTAGTTTTCTTTCTTTGTGACATCCTTGTCTGGTTTTGGTATCAAGGTGATGGTGGCCTCGTAGAAGGAGTTTGGGAGTGTTCCTCCCTCTGCTATATTTTGGAAGAGTTTGAGAAGGATAGGTGTTAGCTCTTCTCTAAATGTTTGATAGAATTCGCCTGTGAAGCCATCTGGTCCTGGGCTTTTCTTTGTTGGAAGATTTTTAATCACAGTTTCAATTTCAGTGCTTGTGATTGGTCTGTTCATATTTTCTATTTCTTCCTGATTCAGTCTTGGCAGGTTGTGCCTTTCTAAGAATTTGTCCATTTCTTCCAGATTGTCCATTTTATTGGCATAGAGTTGCTTGTAGTAATCTCTCATGATCTCTTTTATTTCTGCAGTGTCAGTTGTTACCTCTCCTTTTTCATTTCTAATTCTATTGATTTGGGTCTTCTCCCTTTTTTTCTTGATGAGTCTGGCTAGTGGTTTATCTATTTTGTTTATCTTCTCAAAGAACCAGCTTTTAGTTTTATTGATCTTTGCTATTGTTTCCTTCATTTCTTTTTCATTTATTTCTGATCTGATTTTTATGATTTCTTTCCTTCTGCTAGCTTTGGGGTTTTTTTGTTCTTCTTTCTCTAATTGCTTGAGGTGCAAGGTTAGGTTGTTTATTCGAGATGCTTCCTGCTTCTTAAGGTGGGCTTGTATTGCTATAAACTTCCCCCTTAGAACTGCTTTTGCTGCATCCCACAGGTTTTGGGTCGTTGTGTCTCCATTGTCATTTGTTTCTAGGTATTTTTTGATTTCCTCTTTGATTTCTTCAGTGATATCTTCATTATTAAGTAGTGTATTGTTTAGCCTCCATGTGTTTGTATTTTTTACAGATCTTTTCCTGTAATTGATATCTAGTCTCATGGCGTTGTGGTCAGAAAAGATACTTGATACAATTTCAATTTTCTTAAATTTACCAAGGCTTGATTTGTGACCCAAGATATGATCTATCCTGGAGAATGTTCCATGAGCACTTGAGAAAAATGTGTATTCTGTTGTTTTTGGATGGAATGTCCTATAAATATCAATTAACTCCATCTCGTTTAATGTATCATTTAAAGCTTGTGTTTCCTTATTTATTTTCATTTTGGATGATCTGTCCATTGGTGAAAGTGGGGTGTTAAAGTCCCCTACTATGAATGTGTTACTGTCGATTTCCCCTTTTATGGTTGTCAGTATTTGCCTTATGTATTGAGGTGCACCTATGTTGGGTGCATAAATATTTACAATTGTTATATCTTCCTCTTGGATTGATCCCTTGATCATTATGTAGTGTCCTTCTTTGTCTCTTCTAATAGTCTTTGTTTTAAAGTCTATTTTGTCTGATATGAGAATTGCTACTCCAGCTTTCTTTTGGTTCCCACTTGCATGAAATACCTTTTTCCATCCCCTTACTTTCAGTCTGTACGTGTCTCTAGGTCTGAAGTGGGTCTCTTGTAGACAGCAAATATATGGGTCTTGTTTTTGTATCCATTCAGCCAATCTGTGTCTTTTGGTGGGAGCATTTAGTCCATTTACATTTAAGGTAATTATCGATATGTGTGTTCCTATTCCCATTTTCTTCATTGTTTTGGGTTTGTTATTTTAGGTCCTTTCCTTCTTTTGTGTTTCTTGCCTAGAGAAGTTCCTTTAGCAGTTGTTGTAGAGGTGGTTTGGTGGTGCTGAACTCTCTCAGCTTTTGCTTGTCTGTAAAGGTTTTAATTTCTCCATCAAATCTGAATGAGATCCTTGCTGGGTAGAGTAATCTTGGTTGCAGGTTTTTCTCCTTCAACACTTTCAATATGTCCTGCCACTCCCTTCTGGCTTGCAGAGTTTCTGCTGAAAGATCAGCTGTTAACCTTATGGGGATTCCCTTGTGTGTTATTTGTTGTTTTTCCCTTGCTGCTTTTAATATGCTTTCTTTGTATTTAATTTTTGACAGTTTGATTAATATGTGTCTTGGCGTATTTCTCCTTGCATTTATCCTGTATGGGACTCTCTGTGCTTCCTGGACTTGATTAACTATTTCCTTTCCCATATTAGGGAAGTTTTCAACTATAATCTCTTCAAATATTTTCTCAGTCCCTTTCTTTTTCTCTTCTTCTTCTGGAACCCCTATAATTCGAATGTTGGTGCGTTTAATGTTGTCCCAGAGGTCTCTGAGACTGTCCTCAGTTCTTTTCATTCTTTTTTCTTTATTCTGCTCTGCAGTAGTTATTTCCACTATTTTATCTTCCAGGTCACTTATCCGTTCTTCTGCCTCAGTTATTCTGCTATTGATCCCATCTAGAGTACTTTTAATTTCATTTATTGTGTTGTTCATCGTTGCTTGTTTCATCTTTAGTTCTTCTAGGTCCTTGTTAACTGATTCTTGCAATTTGTCCATTCTATTGTCCATTCTATCTCCAAGATTTCGGATCAACCTTACTATCATTATTCTGAATTCTTTTTCAGGTAGACTGCCTATTTCCTCTTCATTTGTTAGGTCTGGTGGGTTTTTATCTTGCTCCTTCATCTGCTGTGTGTTTTTCTGTCTTTTCATTTTGCTTATCTTACTGTGTTTGGGGTCTCCTTTTTTTTTTTTTTGCAGGCTGAAGGTTCGTAGTTCCTGTTGTTTTTTGAGTCTGTCCCCAGTGGCTAAGGTTGGTTCAGTGGGTTGTGTAGGCTTCCTGGTGGAGGGTACTAGTGCCTGTGTTCTGGTGTATGAGGCTGGATCTTGTCTTTCTGGTGGGCAGGTCCACGTCTGGTGGTGTGTTTTGGGCTGTCTGTAGACTTATTATGATTTTGGGCAGCCTCTCTGCTAATGGGTGGGGTTGTGTTCCTGTCTTGCTAGTTGTTTGGCATAGGATGTCCAGCACTGTAGCTTGCTGGTCGTTGAGTGAAGCTGGGTGCTGGCGTTGAGATGGAGATCTCTCGGAGATTTTTGCTGTTTGATATTATGTGGAGCTGGGAGGCCTCTTGTGGACCAGTGTCCTGAAGTTGGCTCTCCCACCTCAGAGGCACAGCACTGAGTCCTGGCTGCAGCACCAAGAGCCTTTCATCCACAGGGCTCCTTAATTTGGGATGATTCCTTGTCTATTCAGGTATTCCACAGATGCAGGGTATATCAAGTTGATTGTGGAGCTTTAATCCGCTGCTCCTGAGGCTGCTGGAAGAGATTTCCCTTTCTCTTCTTTGTTCTCACAGCTCCCAGGGGCTCAGCTTTGGATTTGGCCCCGCTTGTGCGTGTAGGTCGCCGGAGGGCGTCTGTTCTTTGCTCAGACAGGACGGGGTTAAAGGAGCCGCTGATTCGGAGGCTCTGGCTCACCCAGGCCGGGGGGTAGGGAGGGTCACAGAGTGCAGGGCGGGCCTGCAGCGGCAGAGGCCGGCGTGACGCTGCAGCCTGAGGCGCGCCGTGCGCTCTCCCGGGGGAGCCGTCCCCGGATCCCGGGACCCCGGCAGCGGCGGGCTGCACAGGCTCCCCGGAAGGGCGTGTGGCTAGTGACCTGCGCTCGCACACAGGCCTCCTGGTGGCGGCAGCAGCGGCCTTAGCGTCCCATGTCCGTCTCTGGGCTCCGCACTCCTAGCCGCGGCTCGCGCCCGTCTCCGGAGCTCTCCGAAGCAGCGTTCCCAATCCCCCCTCCTCGTGCACCAGGAAACAAAGAGGGACGTAAAAGTCTCTTGCCTCTTCGGCAGGTCCAGACCCCTCCCCAGACTCTCTCCCGGCCAGCCGCGGCGCACCAACGCCCTGCAGGCTGTGTTCACGCCGCCAACCTCAGTCCTCTCCCGGCGCTCCGACAAAAGCCGGAGCCTCAGCTCCCAGTCCCGCCCGCCCCGGCGGGCGAGCAGACAAGCCTCTCGGCTGGTGAGTGCCGGTCGGCCCGATCCTCTGCGCCGGAATCTCTCCGCTTTGCCCTCCGCACCCCTGTTGCTGTGCTCTCCTCCGCGGCTCCCAAGCTCCTCCACTCCGCCTCCCGAAGTCTCTACCCGCGAAGGGGCTCCCAGTGTGCGGACACCCCTCCTCCTTCACAGCTCTCTCCCGCTGGTGCAGGACCCGTCCCTATTCTTTTGTCTCTGTTTAGTTTTTTCTTTTGCCCTAACCAGGTACGTGGGGGGTTCCTTGCCTTTTGGGAGGTCTGAGGTCTTCTGCCAGCGTTCAGTAGGTGCTCCGTAGGAGTTGTTCCACGCGTAGATGTATTTCTGGTGTATCTCCCCATTTGGTTTTTAACGCTTTTTATTGCTAATAAATTACTGATGGTTTGTCTAAGATTATTAAAGAAAATAATTATAAAATTAGAAATAAGGGATGCCATTACTGGTTTAAAGTGATTTTTTTTAGCTAAAACTGAAAACTGCCATGGGTCATATTTTCTACATTGTTTCATCTAAAAGTTGAACATGCGTGTATATAAAAAAATAGATAATAATTTTATGACTTAAAAATAGATAACGTGTCTTCACTTCTATGATAATATGTTATCTATGCACCTTAGTAAGGTCATAAGAATCTATTTGATGTATATGGAAATAGTATAAAATTTATACCAAAATTTAAAAAAATATTCTGCAAATAAGTATGTACTTTGAGAAAGTATTCAATCGCACAGATGTATTTCCTATTGCGTTTCTCGTGTTCAATGCGTTTTTCAGTGGACATTTCTCAGTAGGACAGAGACTAACGCCCAAAAGTAATTCTCACTTTATAACAATTCCTTGCTAGTTTTTAGAAAGCATCTTCACTTAAAACTCAAGCTTTTGGTATTATTGCTGAAAATAACATAGTAATCTCTTATAAAACAGTCTAACCTAACATATATCTATATGTTCCATGACATGAATCACAAGAACATGTCTCAGAATATGTACGATAAAATTGGATAGAATGGAAACTTTGATACAAAAGCTACCTCTGTACACACACATACACACACACACCCCCACACACGTGGACATGCACCTGTACAAGGGTTGCCTTTTTTGGCCTAAGCAAAGGATCATTTTGAATCAATTTATCCAAAGTTATTCAGTCAGTATTGCTACCTATATATAGTTTATTTTTCTTTTACATAAGTTTTCTTTCTGTTCATATTATTAGCAAAACTACTGAAATTACCCACCTGTAACTTGTGCTAATATAATGTCCATTACTTTTAGTCTTTACATTCAGATAATTTTATGATTGGATCTCCTTAGAATACACAATAGAATTCAATAACACATACACAAAACTTTTCAGAACATAGAGCATTTTACTTTATTAAGACAATGTCAAATGTATACACAGGGAAGTAGCAGATAAGAATGTTAAGTTAAAGCCAGATTGTGGAGAGATATGTACTTAGATATTTATTAGGTAGATTATAGAAGTTCATCAAAGTTTATTTGGACTAGGAAATGTGTTTGGAACTCCACTCTCGGTTGAATCACTAAACATTATTATTTATATTATTTTTCAGTTGAAAGCTTTGTTTTTCTGGGTTTTTAATTAATTATACTTTCAAACTTAATTAGAAAGTCTACAATGCACTTACAAGATGAACACAAATGCTTCTACCATGTTTTAGTATAGCGGTTTTCCATCTTCAATTGAGTAACAAAGACCTTTCTAACCTGTGATACATTTTTGCCATTTGCCAAGTATATCTATTTAGTTTGATTTGTTTTTCACAATTAATGCTGACTGGTGGCTGGCTTGTTTTCTATTCCAGGTTGTGGAGACGAATTTGGTTGCTTTTGACTGTCACTGGATCATTATAAATGAGGTAAAGCCAACTAAACCTTACTGTCAACTCTGGGTCCTGTTTTCATATGTATAGTCACAGCATTTCCTATGGCCTTGAATTTCTAACAGAAAACATAACACAAAGTATACTTTCAGCTTACTGAATAGATGCTGTTAAGTAAAAATAGAATAAGGAGTTTTTGAAAATTATAAAGGGCTTTGTATGAACAAAATAAATGGAGAACGTCCTCCCCACTGAATATCTTTCAGTCTTTTCCGTTGGCACACACTGCCTACATCAGGAGATCATCTTTATAAAAAGTACAGTTCTTCTTTGTAAGCAAAGTGAATTCCTCCCAGTGGAGGGCTTGTGTTCCATTTGTGTTTTACTGTTGTTTCTAGAACTTTTGTACCCCACCCCCTTACAAGTGGATTAAATAGTTCAGCACATGAATATGAATAAACAAGAGCAGATTGTTTTTCTTTTCATAAAGAAATATAACTGTTTTACAATTCACCAACTTGTCAAATTCCTTGTGAAAGTTTTTTGGTTTTTTGTTTTTTTTTCTGTAAGGACAGTGCATAAGATTAAAAGTACAGTATTGCAACATGAGAGCTTAGTGAAATAAGTTGTTCCATTAGCACCTGCCAGTCAGAGTTGGAAAGGGCGATGAGTAGATCAGTCTGAGACAAATAATGGATCAACAAGATCTAGTATTCAACATATCTATTACTTATGAATAAAAATAATGTGCTATTTATCAACAGATACCAAATATTGAATTATAGAATAATAAGTTTTGTCTCAGGAACGAAGTAGTATTTTGGGCAAGAATTCTGGTTTTGCAGTCAGCAAGATAGGTTCAATCCTGGCTATGAGATTGGTTAGCTGTGTTACTATGGATATATAATATAATCATCCTGTGCCTCAGGTTTTATTTTGTTTGCACGGTATGTATAATAACATTTACTTTACAAGTTCATAATGAAAAGTAAGTGAAATATTATCTAATGCTCTTAACACGGTGCCTGACAAATGACACTCAATAAACGGTACTGCAATAATGATCAGAGCACATTAAAGTTCACAGATCACTTTCTCACATATTATTTTGTTGAATACTAAATAGTATTATGAAGTGTTGAGGGAATGGGGTCCACAGAGGGTATATGACTTGCCTCTCCTTACACAGAAAAATAAAAATGTTTCTTAGTTTCAAGTTGTTTCTCCTACACCACACTTCATTGATGGAATTTTAGCTCCCTTGATGATTCTTTTTAGTTCAGTTTAAAGTCACTGGAAACATCTTACAAGTCTGTTTTCAGTCTGACAAACTTTAGGTCTACATGATTTGTCAGTGTATTTCTTATGTCAAATTAAGCTGTGTTTTTCTGAGATCCTGACAGATAATGTGTATATGTGAGATCTACTTTTCAATGAAGTTTTTAAGTCAATCTAAAATGACTAAACATCAGGACAGAGTAAAGGGAAAAGGGAAACTTAACAAACCTTCTAATAACTTTTCAAATTAGGTAATTTCATCTCTAATTTTCTGCAGAGTCTGAGGTTCAAATAAATTAAGCAGTTTGTAAAATATTACACAACTATGAAGAGGTGATAATGGGATTTAAAACAAGTCTTTTCTAGTCTAAAGCTTTGGTTGTTGTTGCTTTGTTTTCTTTTTTGTTAATTTTCCTTATAGGTTATAGTTTTGAAATTTCTGCTATCTGAATTTCAATCTTATAGGAGCTATTATTCTATTACCTTTTTTCTTTAGCTTATTATTTTCTAGATTACTATTTTTTGAAATAGAGAATCTTCCTAATTCCTTGTTTTTATCTCACACCCACCTTCTGATGGGGAAGAGACCACACAGATTTTCTGATATAAAACAAACTGGAGCCATTTTACTTGTTTACGTCAATATTGATGACTAGGGGGGAAAAGTGACTTCTTGCCTCCTTAGAGACATGGATTAATCAAACCAATTAATACTTATAGTTGATAAATGGAAATGCCCATTCCTTTCTATTCTTTGGTAAGATTGCAGAAGGGACCCCTGAATTAATTTTCTTTTTCCATATTCAACTTAACTTCTAAAGCTATACGTGGATGTTAGAAGTGTGAACCGAGGTAGAGAGAGCTTCCCAGAACACCAGTGTCTGTCTGTCTACTGCTTATTTGTCAGTTTGTGCTGTGCAAGAAATCGCTCCTTCATATCATAAAGAGGAAGTGTGACTGAGTAGCATGTATTTCATTGATGATGTATATCATGGAAAGAATAATAGCTTCTCTTTTACTATATCTTTCATAAACATTACAACTCATTTTGTTGAACTTCTCATTAAATTTTATTTCATAAAATATTAGGAGGGCAAATGATGTCTTTAAGTGAGTGTTCCATAATATGGGCCACTATATTGCAAGAAAAATAAAAACATCCACAAAACAAAGCAATCTAACTGGCAAATAACTCAGAAATGTTAGAATTATAGAACACAGTATAGAAAACCTCAATTCTTTTCTCCTCCTTCACGCTTTAGTTTCCTACTGTAAACGGTCATAACTATAACTTCACCTTTACCATTACTGAACCCCTTATCTCTTTTTTACCCATAGCCCTCCTTGCTAGTCCTTGAGCAAAGCTGTAATTTTAGGTGGGGCAGGTCAATACCACTTAGCCTTTGAAAAATCTTACGTTCACAGCCCACACCGTTTATATTGGTTATTATTATTTTTTTCTAAACTGGGTTAAAACTCAGAGATCAAGCATATTTTCTGTATTTTCATCCCTAAGAAAAAGCATCTGTCCACGTATCTGTGGTTAGCACTCTTACTTCTACATGATTCTATTCAGCCACCTCATTCTCTCTGAAATATGCCTCAAGAAACTTGAGTCTTGCTACCTTTATTTCATTTACAGGCCTGTTTATAATGGATGAATCACAATTTACCTGAGTTTCCGTAAAATAAGAAACATGGATTTCTCGAATTTGCTAGGAAGATAATAAACTCTAAAAGGAGCAATGACAACAACAAAACCCAACAACATGCACATGCCCATTTTGATTGAACATGGAAATCGTGAATCTCACTAGTTTGGTTTGTGTAGCTACTATTTTGTTGCTAATTTTAAAATGGGTTGCAAACATTTATTTAATCTTATTGCACCAGTAGTTTCTCAGAGAGAAACTATAAATCAAAGTTGGCATTGTGCATCATCATACAAATTGATGTCAAAACTTGAGAACAATATATTTTTTTCGCTTGCATTGTGTGCTATAATAATGAGAGGCTATTCTAGTTCATATGGTATAATCAATCATATGTTAGTAGTTGGTAATGGTATTTATCTTTTCCCTGCAATCAGTCGATCCAGCACAGAACAGCCTTTCCATATAAGTACTGTCATCCCTTCAGGGTCCTGAAGGAGATGGTCTAGCTCTTTATTTAAGTTTTACAAAAGTTAGAAATTCAGGTAGGAAGATATATACACTGTTTAGAGCAGCCAGAAAGATAATGCTATAGTCACCCTTCTATTCCCTGATGATACCGAACCTGACCTTTGGCATCCTGAATTCTTATTTAAATAGTTTAAGCTACTATTCTCTGCTAATGACTGCTTAGTTCTGCAGTTAAGGAGAAGGGGGTTGTTGTTGAGATTTGAAAAGCCTATATGTATAATGAATATATATATATTTTTTTAGTTTAGTGATTAATTGAACTGCTCACTACTAATCTGTCAAGCAGAAAGCTGCCATTCTGCTCCCCTTCCTGCTGCTATAGTCTACAGTTGGTTTTGTTCCATATTTCATAATATATGTGTAATTATTTCATGTTAATATTAAACTTTATGGAAGCATTAAAGGATCATCTTTGCTAAAGCATGAAGAATGTAAACATATCAGCAATGCAGCAACAGCAATAAGCATACTCTTTTCAAATTATACCACATAGTACACTGCTTAATATCATTACTAAAATCTGCTTCATTTAGAATGGGTAAAGTTATTAAAGCACCGCAAAGTCTATACTCAAAGTTTCAGGTATCTATCTTTAGAAGACGTTTTGGTGAAATCTTGCCATTCATTCAGTTTTTCATTTATCAACCTTTAATGAATACCCACTGTGAGCCAAGAACTTTGTTCAATGTTAAGAGATAAAAGAATGGGAAAAGGAGGAAGGGGTCCCTTCTCTGAAATAGTTTATATAATATAGATTGGCAACCAACCTAATAGATTTTGAGAGTCTTTCCTTCCCTAGAATTCTATTAACTTAAGCCTAAAGCTGATATCCTACAAGGATTCAGGAGCAATTCGATTCTCCTAAAAGATTTGTTCTGGGAAGTGGCTGTTTCTGGCGGAGTTGTATCCCTATCAGATATTTTCGCTTTCCTCTTCCTTGGCTCTTACAGTTCAGAGTTTGCCCTACATTAAACTATCACAGTAAAGTGAAAAAAATCTTTCCTCGGATATATTCATTTGATTCTTAATAATTTTTGATTATCCATGTAAATTATTTTGGGGGTAAAAGACAGTATGCCTTGCTCTTAATGAAAAAAAATTGAGAAAAATTAGGTATACTAAAACATATTTGTTCATTTTTCATTGCAATATCCTTATTTCATAAATGTACTCATTCAAATCAAGAATACAAAAAGGACAAATAATTTTATAATTTACCTTCTTTAAATTCTTTCAAACTCAGGAAATTTCTGTATCTTTCTAAAGAGTAACATATTTGGGTAGTACAGGGGGCTTGGTAGAGTATGTACTGAACTGGTTCTTCATATGATTATTTAAAAAATCAGATATTTTAACATTTAAAAAATTCAGCACATTAGAATAATGTAGATTCCAAAAGATCATACAATAGTTTCATATTTTAATGAAAGCAGTTTATTTACAGATTTATTTTTCATTTAAAAGTATCTCTTGATAGATTAAATATTCACTTGGCTTCCGGTGTTTATATGACATTGCATCTGTCACTCTTGAAATGCACCTTTTGGAATGCAGAAGTAAAGTTCTTTAAATATAAAATAGCTGTCTGATCAAGTTTTCATATCACTATCAAACTAATTTTGAGATCAGGTGTCAAAACTAAAACTGCAAGTGAATTTTTTGAGATAGACTGTCTGTTAGCTTCATTCAGAATGGCAGATTCTTTCCTCACAGAATATTACTTTCTTTTCCCTTCCCCAAATAATAATAGGCAAAATATATTCAATTCAAATTGATATTTTCTCAAATATAGCTTAGTCACTAAGACACCTGTGAACTTCAGCTTTTAGAACCTGTTAAAGGTAACCATCCTCTTTTGTGGGTTTAAAAATAGTCCTCTTAAAGACTGTGGCTCATGATAGATGAGTTTATCATTTCTTATAGAATCATCAGACTATTAAATGCTGGAATAATATATCTTTATAGTTTTAATTCCTATCACTTATGCATATTAATCTAAATAATTCCTGTAAGGAAAAATGGATTTCTTGTGTAATTACTTCAGAGAGTGTCTCTTTTGATGACATTTATAAATTCATACTATGAATAAAGGGTATTTTGAATGAAGAGCTTGGAATCTCCTTGGTTCCTTATTTATAAATGAGAATGACAGTATCTGAATCAGAATGTAGTTTTTAGCAGAAAATGAGATAACAGGTTAAGTACTTAGTATTTTGACCAAAATATAGTAGGGTCTTAATAAATGTAAGTTTTTATTCTAATGTGCTGATTTGTAGCTCACCATGGTTGGAGCATGTAGAAATGGTGCTGTTTGACAAAATGTTGATAAATCTTAGTATCGCTAAAGAAAAAAAGACCATGTATATAACACAACTTAGTCAATATTATGCGAAGAGTGGTAGAAGTTTTTCACTGCCTTTTTAAATGAAAATTCCCATCTGCACAATAAGAAATTTTTAAAAATGTAAAGACATTGAATAGCAATAATAATTAATTTTGAAAGTTTTCTAGTTAAATTTCAGGCTTAAAATGAAGTTGACAGACACCGTTTAATTTTATTTTGTGAGTAGATGACAGAGACTTAAAAAGTGACCTGCTTTTTGCCAGACAGAAATTTTGGGGGCCAGTGAAATGACATGCATTAAAGAAAAAGATGGCATTTTAAACTGAGAAAAATAATTTTTTATGGTACATTAAGGATTAATCGACTGGAAATCCAGGATATTACACTGGATATAGCTGATGGCAGGTGTTATTTTATTTTTAGAGAAATCTATATTTCATAAAGATCATAAATAAAAGATGAATTTTAAAGCTAATATATGCTATAAGAAAGAATAATATGTGATTAGCGTAGTAAGGAAAGAAGAAAATTTACACTTGTAAATCATCTTTTTCTCTTTCATTATTCTGTAATAATTCTTTGAAACAAAACTGAGAAATGCTCACTGTATTCCAAAATGTATCATGTGTCAAATTTTTTACTTCAGATGCCATAAGAATCTGTTGAAACCAATAATATGTTAATTACAAAGGCTTCATTGATTTAAAAGGTTCCAAATGGACACCATGGAGCACAAACTACCTAAGTAAAGACTACATTAAAGCTAAAATTTATTCTGATCAGTCCTATTCTAATTCCAATTAGAATAATGTTCAGTTAGAACAGATGTATGTTATGAAAATATTATGTTATTTTTATTACTTTTACATCCATGATTGAGTCAAATCTTAAAATTTAAGTGTGGTATTGGGAGGTGGCAGGGAGAAAGAAGTAGAAAATGCTTTTCTTTGAGTTCGGCACATGCTTATATACAAACTAGCATTAATTTGGATAAACATCACTGGAGTTCACACTGCATTAATCAACAGAATTTTTCATCTTTATCTTAAGAACACAATTACATACTAACTTATCCATTCAGCAGTTAGAGAGCACTTTGTTTTATCTATTCTTTACCAAGAGAAATGTATGAGTTAACACCAGTAGTTCTAAGACATAATTGGGAAAAAGTCTTAAAAAAAATATCTCCTCATTCTCTCTCTACTTGTCTTATTTAAGAACCTCATTTTTCATTGCTAAAAACAATATATATTATTCTTACATTATAACTATCTTCCTAGGTAGTCAAAGTACCTTGAAATCCATTAATGAATAATTAAGTGTAATAGCAAGTTATTTGCGACGTTTTCCCATGTTTAGACAACACATATTTTTCTGAAGTGTTCAACATATTATAAACTTATTATTAATAAAATGTTTAAGTCATTTGCTCCATTTGAAATTATTTAGGTATTAATAAATTATATACATAAATGCATATAATTTAAAGCACAGACAGCAACTACATATGAGTCGATTATTTTAATGAACATGTGTTGTTGCTTTCATTTGGATGTGGGCTAAGCATTATCCAAATGTATTACAGTAATGGAATCTCTTAGCATTTCCAGATAACAACTCATTAATAGTTTTGTGTTTCTGTTACTGTATTAAAGCATTTCTTATTCTTCCATTTCTTATCTTATAGGAAATAAATGATGTGGACGTACAGGAACTTGTAAGAAGGTCAATTGGAAGGTTAACCATCATTCGTCAGACATTTCCAGTCCCCCAGAATATAAGTCAGCGATGTTTCCGTGGCAACCATCGAATATCTTCAACGTTGTGTGATCCAAAGGATCCATTTGCTCAGAATATGGAGGTATATTCTAAGTCCCTGGATATTCCTTCAAGGGTGTTTTGTTGGGCAGTTGTAGAGAGAGCTTTTCCAGTGGCATTGCACTCAGAATTGTACACATTTCCATTTTCTGAACTATTCTCCTCTTCCAGCAATTTCATAAGTCTGATGGGGAGAGTGCTAAGAATCTGTCTTTGGTCATTTTGACCTCATTACAGCAAAATATCTACTTGTTTAATAAAAATATAATAAGTAAACGTTTTTTATTTCTTTTCAGCAAGTAAATCGATAGCATTTCCCATGGTGAATTTGTGATTGATACTCCTTAATGCCAAACTCCAAATTATTAAGCTAATCAATTTGCTTGCCTTTTCTGGCATAATAAGGATATAGAAGTTTATTCTTTTTTAAAGATTAATTTCCGATTGGAAGAACTTCACCAAAAAAAATTTAGAAATCCAAAAAATGCTGTAGTGTTATAAAGTTATATCCAACTCAGAGGGGATATAGCTGAAACCTTTGCTATTCAGAATACAACAAAGAATTTGAAAGTAGATGAATACAATCTCTGAGCAGCAAAATAAAGAACCCCAAGTCCCTGAAGCTTACTCATAAGAATGCCCTTGTAATACTCACCTGGAGCCTATTTCTTTTTCTTAAGGAAAATCCTATCAGATTTTTTTGTTTTATTTCTCTTTGCACTGGAGTTCTCAATATGTCAGTCTGATGGAGGTTTAACAAAGGCAGGTACATCAACAAGAATAGGGCTCCATAAGAAGCACTCGAGCTAGGCAAGAGACAGGAAAAGAGAAATCAAACAGATACACTAGGGCTTCCCTGGTGGCGCAGTGGTTGAGAGTCCGCCTGCCGATGCAGGGGACATGGGTTCGTGCCCCGGTCTGGGAAGATCAAACATGCTGCGGAGCAGCTGGGCCCGTGAGCCATGGCCGCTGAGCCTGCGCGTCTGGAGCCTGTGCTCCACAACGGGAGAGGCCACGACAGTAAGAGGCCCGCGTACCGCAAAAAAACCCAACAACAACAACAAAAAACCAGATACACTAATTCAGATATCCTATCAGAGCAGGACTTTCCCTGTAAAACAACTCTATATCATAAAGCAGTTCCTAAGAGTACCACTGTAGAATATTGCTAGTATATTAGTTAATTTTTAAACAGTATCGCTGAGATATCAACAGAGATTAAAGTCATGATCAATTTCATAGGTTAAAAAAATGATATATTTTAGAAACCTATTCCTTCAAAATGTTTAATATCAAAAACATTTTAGTACTTAGAGATGTTTAGTTTGAAAAGCTTAGGAAAATAATCCTAGGAGAACTAGTTCATTCCCAATAATACTGGATAAATAAGTCGACTTGGCAAAACTACTTCTTTGTTTGAAAGTTAACTCCACAGCTTCCCTATTTTTAGTCAGCTTTGAATTTTTTTAGATAAATTACCATTTATCTAACCATTTCTTCATACTTATTACCATTGTAATGAGCCATGTGTATTTACCAGGCAGCTGGCTCTGGGATCATTGCCCATAGAACTTTCCTACTAAATTTTAAGCTCTTTTAGAATAGGTTCTCTCCAGAACCAGGCATCATAAAATCACATTAACTACTTGTCTACTTTTCTTTCTCCCATCATATCTACCATGGTGCTTTGCACCTTTGTAAATATTTGTGGATTTGAATATAATTGATAAGAATGCAGGGGTCAAAGTAAGCTACTCAAGCCTAAACAAGGTTTAAGTTTCATACTTCCAGTGACCCATCTTTTCATATTAATAGGTCATGAATATAATTCATGTGGAAATGATAGAATTTTAAATAGAGAAAAACACGAAAGAACGTTGATTTAGAAAATCATGAGATACTAAAGGCTGTTCCTGTCAAAAGAGGTAGTAGGAAGTGGACAGATTGGGAAAGCAGAAAGTCATTGTATAGTATTTTAAAGCACATTCACCTAACAGCACAGTCCTTGTGATTCAATTAATGAATTCCTTGAAATCAGGGAACAAATATTTTATTTATCTTTATATTCCCAGACCTATCTGATGAATTAAGGATGTACTGGAAGCACCACTCCTCCTTCCCTATACCTTCATCATACTCCCCTCAAACCCACAGATAGAAGAAAACAGGATGATTACTTTTTCTCTGTGCATGTATTACATTTAATGTCCCTAGTATATGTAATAGAATTTGACTGAATGTTTAATATATAAAAGGAAAACTGACAGAAACTTTTATATGTGAAGATTTGTATAATGAAGTGTCTAAATGCAGGGCTCTTGAATTTAAAATGTCCCACTAAAAGCAGAGCATTTGATATAGAGGCTTGCCTTGGTGCATATTTTATCTCACTGAAGTTAAAGGAAACAACAAGAAAAGTACTTATTAAAAATTTGTACCCCCCCGCCCCGAGGTTCCCTAGGAAAAGCAGCCCTCTCAACTTGGAGTCCATAAAAACAGTGCAGATAAAAATGATCACAGACATATCTTATCAGCAGGGTACAGTTAAAAAACAAACTAAGAAAAAAGCTATGAAAATATGATTCAAGTCAGCTCTAAAAATAGAAACCTAGCTATAAAATCACAATAATCACTACAACAGAGGAGAAGAGGGTACAGTGAGCCCATGTAGAGATCTCCAGGCTGTTACATATTTCAGTATACGTAGAAAGGGTAGTAAGATTCAGAAAGAACAAAAAACATGTTTTCTCAATCTTTAAATTAGTGCCAGAAAGACTAAAATCCAGGATTAGCTGAAGTTGCAAAATAAATGTTAAAGATACCTTTTAGCTAGAAACAGAGTTTTTAGCAATATATGGAGCAAGAAAGAAGTGAACCATTTACTGCTTGGTGAAACTAATGTTAGCTTGGCTGCCAATGGAGGGAAAATAGAAATATTCAAATCCTTTTGCTTCTGTTTTCTCCATCTAGGAAAACAGTGTCCTCAAATTGGAAAGATTAAAGTCATTAAAAGAAAAGTAAACCGCTGGTCTAGAAGGAGCAGGGGTTTGCAGATGGTTAGAGTATACCTTGCTCCTCTAAAATGAGGCCTGAGAAATAATTGCTCAGAGCAGTAGATAAACCAGTAGATATGATCACAATATTGCAACCTAGAAAAGTACTTGAGAAGAGAACCCAAGTACAAGACATTGGTAATTGTCCCAATTTTCAAAAGGAAGGAAAATGATCTGACAACCAGAGTTTAACATACTAAAATTAATATTTGGATAAATTGTAGACTATATTATTAAATATATGGTTTGGGGAACTTCAAATAAGATAATAGGACTTCCTTAAGAGCAAGCACTGCCAGACTAAGTCCTACTTAATATTTTTTTTAGATTGGGAGAATGTCATAAATCTATTTATTGTATATTGATTTTAATGCAGTGTTTGACAAATTTCCTTATGAAGTCCTTATGGGAAGACATTAAAAAGTCTAAATAAGTTGATGTCATTCAAACATTTTCACCAAAGCCTCCTAAGAAGAGAAGATGGTAAACACTCTGGCTTCAGATTTTTTTAAAAGTTCAAAATGTATTAAAGTTTCTTTATTATCTTTAAAAGTTATAAAACATATGAGTTTCTTTGAAATTAAAAGTAATATTTCAAATAATTTATCAGTTAAATTACTTTGTTTTCTCTCCAAATTGATAAGCAAAATTGATAAGCATAGAACATGCCCCAGATGTATTCTGTAGCTTTGAGTATCTTTAATACCTACAACTTTTCACCAGAGCTTCTCTTACCCTCAATTTAAGAAGTATGGAACTAGAGGAATATTCAAACCATGCTGATAAATATTCTACTCTTGAAGTGCAAGGAATTCTCTGTGGTCACCCAAAGAGTCTGTCCTTGGACCTAATATTTTCAAAATGTTTATAACTACACAAATGAAAATGAATGAAGTATGCCTCTCAGATTTGTAAATGACATAAAGCTAGGAGAGAAAGCTTACATTGTGTTACATCATCAAGATTCAAGTTGTTAATATTCACTGAGTAATATGCCTAAAAATTGAAATATGACAGAGATAAAGTATAGGTTCAAAGTCGATTACAGACAGTCTAGATGGATGAGAACTGGTTTGACAGTTTAAGGCTGTTAAGACGAAGGCAAACTTGACTTGAGTATAGCAGAAGTCATATTTGCTCCAAGCCACTCTAATGTAATCTTGGTCTCTATGTCAGAAGCATTTTGCTAAGATCAAGAGAGACAGCGTCTTGTACTACTTTCTCCTAGTCAGCTCACATCTGCAGTAATGTGTTAGTTCTGGGTACTAAACTTTCGACAGAAACACTGAAAAATAAGAGAAGGACAGAGGAAGAATGCGGAGATGATGAGCAGCCTAGAAGTAATACCAGATGGTAAACAACTGAAGGAAAGAGGATGTTTCAGGGCAAGACAAAGGAGGTGTCAGATATCGAAAGGTTGGCATGTAGAGGAGGTTGGTGCCCATGGTCAGTGAAGTCAGAAAACAAGTGTAGTAACAGTAGGTAGAGAAAAATGATTGGTCGACTGGTGGGATACTGGAGTTTAAGATGTTAGAGGAGTTGTTCATTTGGGTCTAGTAAATAGTCATTTGTGTTGGTCATGGCCAGAGTAGAAGTGAAGGTCATCTGTGTAGAAATTGAAGTGACCTTTTTTAAATATAAGGAGGCAGTTTGGGATCACTGTGAGGGAGGAGTCGTGAATAAAGAGTGACCAAGAGGTCAGTAGGTGCTGGCAGAAAGGGGCTGTGACGTGTGGCATAGAAACGAACACGAACCTCAAAAGAGAATAGGTACATACCTGAGAAAGAAGTAAAAGAAGGGGTAATAGAAAACTCAGAGAATGTCATCACTCCCTTTTGATCCTGCAGTTTAGGTAGTGGGGAAATGAGTAGAGGTAGTCATTTGTTGAAAACACCTGTCACATACCGAGTACAAGGCACTCAGCTTTAAGCCTGTCATGGATGCTAAAGCGCGTGCTTTATGGTGTGCAAAGGAGACTGTGCCACAAGAAGTGTCAGGTTTGGATGGAAGCTAGGTTGGCAGGTCTCTCTTATCTTGACTTCTGTTAAACCTACCTGATGTTAAACTTGGCTTTCTTTGACTTCTTTTCCTTGACAACAGTGTATGAAAAACCAAATATATGCTAGGCTCTAGGCTAAGTCAAAAGGAAATAAAAAATAAGGGAAACAAAAGTACAAAGGGGAAACAATATGAGCCCTTGTCCAGAAAGCGCCCATATTCTAGTGTGAAAAGCAGAGTTTAAAAAGTCTTAGCATTATGATATGCTTCGATAGGGGTATGCGCCAAGTGGTATGGGAGATAAAATGAGGACTGCCCACCTAGACTGGGAGTGGGGAGAATCCTGAGAAGTTGTCAGGATAGAATTCACCCAGCTTGTGACCCATGAATTGAATACGAGAGGAAGTTAACTAGATGGAGAAAGATAAAGAGACATCAAAGGACGCTCCCACAACTATCTCATCTACACACTTAAAGAAATCAGTCAGAGGGTGAAACAAAATAAAGCTAGGTTGCTAAGAACAAGCGAGTTGGAGGCAGTGGTGCAGGAGAGGTCAGAAAAGGCCAGATTATTGCATATTATTGAGAAATCATCAAAAGATTTGCTCTGGATTTTTGGGTACAGCTCACTCATCCATCATGTTTCGTCTAGGTTTACCTTCGGGGTCTTCATAGTCTAATTCAGATGAAGTTTGATTCATCAGGTACTTTTAACATCAAGTCTCACTCTTCGTTCATTGCCAATCGCACCATCCCTCCTAGTCCCTCTAGTAATTACCTGGTGGCTGGGTAGGAGGGTAGGGGGTGGTGAGAATGAGAATATCCTATCCTAATATTTCCTTATAAAGAACAAACTGGAATTTCACTTAGTGCATAAGAGTGTTCAAAGTCTGTTTAAAGAAAGGTCTACAAGCACGAGTGGATTTACCTAGCTTTGAAAGAAAACTCAAAAGGCACTGTTAGGAACTGCTTATTAACAGTTGTTCCTGGTATCAAACTTTGAGCATCCTAATAGTTGAAACTTAGTACCATGCTGTGTTGTGGACAGAAAATTTCATAAGATTCCTTCATGATTAATTATAAGGAAAGGGTAATCAAAGTACTGCCCCTTTATTTGCAGGAAAAAATTGTGATAACAAGATTTAAAAATCTGAGAAAATTGCTTAAAATGGATTTAATTTTTATAGCTGAGTTCTTATTTTTTAATTTTCTATTAGAGTTTTCCTTCAAAGAGGAAATAATATAACATTGTTATATTATTTAACCTCTGTTATTGACCTTGGGTATCTCTTGGTATCTGTATTTTTAAAATATTGTTTATAATTTATTTGAAAAATAAACACCATCGGTAATTAACAGTGAGGATACTGGTTCTGGCAAGACTTAAGTGTAAGAGTGCAATACAGCTTATCAAATGTGTATACTTCATTTAAGAGGGAAGATAACATGATTACATTAGAAGAAGAAAGAGTTAATGTAAACACACATTCACAGTGAATAGCTTATGACATTTGTCATGTTAATTAATTGCAATGCACATTACTTTGTATAGACCCTTGATCATTGTAATGTTTATGAATGGTGCTGTTTCCTCTCACTTTTTTCATTACTTTATCTCCAGAGGCACAAATGTACAGGCAGATGTCCACTTCCTTTTTTTTTTTGCACCTATGACACTCATCTTCTATATAAGATCAAGTTGATATTTCTTCGTCTGAATAACCAGAATGCAAAAACTTGTCATATTCAGAAAACGTATTGTTCAGTTTGCCCTTCCAGTCTTAAGCCCTTAGATCCTTACCTCCTCAGAAAGAAATAAGGACTACTGATTTTCTAAGGTCTGACACTAACAGCCTGGCTCTGTCGAAACTTCTCTTTTTTATCTTCTCTTTCACAACTAAATAAGCTGAAAAAGCAATTGGGGCATACAATCAGACAAGACTTCATTCTCAATAACAAAATTGCCCAGGAAATGAAAAAAGAAACCGTCTGCTTAATAATAACCCAGTAAACCAACTATCTGTGAACGGAAGCAACTGAGCTGATAACTTTCTCCTTGTTCTTGATGGTTGGCATCAATGATTCTAATGATTACTGTCTAATGTCTTTTCAGATTTCAAACCTTTACATATATGACACGGTGCTTCTGCTTGCTAATGCTTTTCATAAGAAGCTGGAGGACCGAAAGTGGCACAGTATGGCTAGTTTGTCATGTATCAGAAAGAACTCCAAGCCCTGGCAGGGAGGGCGTTCCATGCTGGAGACCATCAAGAAGGTAATTTCTGACTAGCATTTCTTTTTTTTTTATTTTTTATTTATTCATCCATTAGTTTTTTGTGTTGTTGTTATTAATTTTATTTTTTTAATGAAGAATAGTTGATTACAGTATTGTGCCAGTCTCTGCTGTACAGCAAGGTGACTCTTATACACATATAGACATTCTTTTTTAATATTCTTTTCCATTATGGTTTATCACAGGATATTGAATATAGTTCCCTGTGCTAAACAATAGCATCTTACTGTTTACCCATCCTATATATAATAGTTTACATCTGCTAATCCCGAACTCCCAATCCATCCCTCCACCACACCCCCTCCCCCTTGGCAACCGCAATTCTGACTAGCATTTCACTCTTCCTAATTTTTATGCAAGGAGGAACAAGAAGTCATTGTTTGATGAGATATCTTTTAGTAGGATTTTTTTTACTAATGTTGCTGCCTATTCAAAGCACAAAACACTGTAATAGGTAAATGAAATATTTAAAAAATCAAGGTCAGAAAATCATATACGTCTATGAAACAGGGAGCCCTTATTTATTTATAAGGAAATTTTATGCAGGTAAAAAATTGTTGAAATATTTTAATGTACTTTCATTATATCATTAGGGTCAGAGATGCTCAAATTATTTTGGTACCTGTCACAAAATACAAAAAGTTATTTATTTATTTTTCTTTAAACTACACCATCCACTGAAAAAAATAAACACTAGACCTAGGTGTTTTTCAGTTAGATGATGCATGGTAAGACATTGGATGTGATGATCTTTAATTTACCTGACAACAAAAATATTCATAAACAGTTAATCTTTTACAGCATTTGTGAACTATTTGGGGTACTTGATGGCATTCTTTTTCTTCACTTCCAATGTGGTATTTAGCCTGGCTGTGACCTGCTTTGGCTCAGCTACCTGCTCCATTCGCATAATGTTGTTTAGCTCCTCTCAAAGGTATAAGCATCCTGCAGTTTATTAGCCTCTTTGTCATGTCATCCTTGCTGGCATTTTCCATTTGTCTCACACAGCTTCTTGGATTTAAAATGAAATGATTAATAAAACAAACAAATTTCTCCTGTACCCTTTACACAAAGGAGACAGCCATTTGGAAGTTCATATTCTTCATTTTATGCATCCTTTTTCTTTCTGCGTGTGTTTGCCTTTTTCTCCTGAAATAGTTAAGAGAAATAGCTAGTCAAATGAAATATGAAGTATTTAGAAATGCCAGAGAAAAATCTAAAAATTAACATTAAAAGGGAGCTAGATGTACAAAATCCGGGAAGTAGAGGGAAAAATGTTTCAAATAGAGAAAAGCCTGGATCTTCCTCTTGGTGCTGTGTCCTCTTTGCAGAAGAATCACTTTAATGAGAATTTAGGCTCTTATCAACAGAGGTGCTTGAGAATTAAATGTGTTGAATATATTGGCAGAGGAGGATTTTTCAACTGAAAAATGAGTAAGTCAAATCTAAGCTCAAGGTGTTGCCAAAATCCCCCAGCTCTATCTATGTAGAGAGCTGGCAGGTATGAATCCAAGGGAGATTGTTGAACATGGTTCTGATCCTGCCAATTTATTAATTCATGGTGTGTCTAGGATGCAGGAACCTGAATATATTCATTCTTCAGAAGCTGCCTCACAAAGACAGAATAATTGTTTGGGAAGTTGCTTAGGAGATATTTATTTAGTGAAAGTATCAGTAGGAGGGAAAGAGAGACACTATAATATGTAGGTATTTCTTATGCAGCAATTCAATGTGTAAAATGTTGTTAAATTTATAATCAAAACAATGATTTCATATGATAATTATGAAATTTTATTTTGGGAGAATATTTGCATATTTTTCTCCTGTAAACTTTCAACCCGGTGGCACTTTTTAAAGGAATATATCCATTCTGTGTATCTAGAGACAATGTTTGAATGCTATGTTTGATTGCAAATGTTCTATTTCATTATTTTTTTCTCACATTTCAAATTGCCCTTAAAAACGGAGTTAAGTTTTTCCCATCATATTACTTTGCCTCCTCTGAGTGTCTTGGTTATCCCATTTGGATGTCCAGGCTGATGACACTTCACAAAACAAGAGAATTTGAGAAAAAGTGTGCTACTCACACAGGGACTCCCGGGGAAAGCAGAGTGGGCCCATGCAGGCCCAGGCTGGCTTGAGCAAAGCACTGTGAATGGGCTGGGCATTTCAGTGGTTAGGGATGGGGCTAAGAAAAGTTCCCATTTATGTGGGCTGGAGATTTTTGAGGCTTAAATGTCCCAGGGGTGTTACAGAAGGAGGTGCAGGATGGGCTTTCTTAATCAGCCTGTCCGTATGTGGAGCCAAATAAGAAAGGAAAAGCAAGGCTTAAAAAGAAGTCAGGGGCTTCTCTGGTGGCGCAGTGGTTGAGAGTCCGCCTGCCGATGCAGGGGACACGGGTTCGTGCCCCGGTCCGGGAAGATCCCACATGCCGCGGAGCGGCTGGGCCCGTGAGCCATGGCCGCTGAGCCTGCGCGACCGGAGCCTGTGCTCCGCAACGGGAGAGGCCACAGCAGTGAGAGGCCCGCATACCGCAAAAAAAAAAAGTCAGCAGCCAGACCTCACAAATGAGGTCAGGCTCTTTATTACAATGTGAAGATTCTAGTGATAAAATTCTTAATTGCATTCAAGTAACCACTGCATGCCTATATTCTGAGCATGGTCTATACACTTTACAAAGCCTAGGTACTAATGCAAGGAGTACAAAGAACTGATGTCCATGAATGGACATGGTATCTCTCTATATAGTTATCTTTTTATAACCCTCAGAAAAGATTTAGAGTATTCTTCATACATGTTTTCATTGTATTTATTCCTGAAATTTTGTAGGGTTTTGAGTATGCACATCTGTGCGTGTATACATGTGTTTGTGCACACTATCATGAACAGGATGTGTTTCCACTATATTTTTGAACTAGTCATTGTCGGTACATGAGGAAGTTATTGGTGTTTGATACATTTTGTGACTGACCTGATCAACTTGTTACTAAACTCCAGATTCTTACTTCTTTCTTTGTAGTTTATTCCCGTGTGTTTTTCAAGTAGATATTGATATCATCTTCAAAAAATTGTCATCACTTAACTGTAATACTTTATATCTTTTTAAACCTTTAAAAAAATTTCTTGGGGCATCTGGGAGCACAACCTGCCAGGTGCATCTGGAGCCCTGTGGGCTTTGGAGGCGGCCAACTTCCCCTGCTGCAAGTGAGAAAGCCAGGGCACCTCCATGTCAGAGACGACGAGGCCAGGATTCTACCTCTACGGGAAAGCTGCAGATGATGCTGACCGGGCCTGGAGCTGACCTGCAGAGCCCCGCCGCACCGGACACATTATTATCCAGCTCTCCTGTGATGCATTCTTCAGTGATTCCTCTTGATTTTGTTGTCAGTTCACCACTGACATGTGGCACTCTCAGCTCTTGGATAGAGAGAACTCCAAGCAGTGCTGTTAGGGGCACACCCATGAGGCAGAGGCCTGACCTGGGTTCTGCACAAAACGTTCTGCAGGTGGATTTCCAGTATGGGCCAGTAATAGAAGATAGAGTGGCCAGTGAGCAGTTTCTAGGCCAAAAACTTCTGATTTGAGGAACAGATGTAAATATGGAAACCTGCAAAACAAATTTGCAGAGATTTTATTGACTCTCTGGCTTAAAGAAGAAGAAAATGCTGCCGTAGATATTGCTGAGCCTCCGTACATGCAGTTACTTGGAAAAACTAATATTATCGTGAAGCCATTTTTAAATGTAAACTGTGAACACATAAAATCATTTGACAAAAATCTGAATAGACAGCTCATCTGTTTCCCACTGGAAGTTATCCTGACTTTTAATATGACTCTTGATGAGATCTTTGACAGTTACCTGACTCAATCTTAGAACATCAGATACGATAGGACCATTCAGTGTATTGGAGATGAAGAATATGAGAAACCTGAATCCAGAAGACGTCAGTCAGCTCATCACCATCAACGTGATGATGATCAGGGTGTCCCAGCTGATTCCAGAGATGCATGGGGCCTTCTTCCAGTGCCAGGTGTGCCCTCCTAGTGGAGATGGACCTTGTCAGAGTATGGGCATGCTGCCATACCGCCCACAGTGTGGTGCTGACCCAGGACTGCTTGTCACGTTCTCTGATAAACAGATGATCAAACTCCAAGAGTCTCCTGAAAATATGCCTGCAGGGCAGATGCCTCATGCTGTCATCCTTTTGCTCACAATGACATTGTTGACAAGATTCATCTTGGGGATGGAGTGAATATCACAGGCATTTATCCAGCTGTTCCTATTGAATCAGCCCAATGGTGAGTAATGTGAAGTCTATCTACAGAACCCTCATTGATGTCATTCATTATCAGAAAATGGATGCAAAACGTCTGCACAAAGGAGATGAAGAAGTAAAACAAACTTTTTTTCAGAGAAGCATGTGGAATTACTTAAGAAACTTTCCAGAAAACCAGACATTTATGAGAGACTTGCTTCAGCATCAGGTCCAAGCACTTAAGAACAGGAAGATTTCAAAAAGGGAAACTTGCTTCAGCTTTTCTGGGGAACAGGGAAGGATTTTAGTCAAACAGGAAAAGGCAGATTTCATGCTGAGATCAACATCCTGCTGTGCAGTGACCCTGGGACCAGCAAGTCCCAGCTCCTGCAATGTGTATACAACCTGGTACCCTGGGACCAGTATGCACCTGGGAAGGGCTTCAGTGCAGTCAGCCTAACAGTATATGTGAAAGACCCCAAAAGGAGGCAGCTGGTCCTGCAGACTGGTGCCCTTATCCTTAGTGACAGTGGCATCTACTGTATTGATACTTGAAAAGATGAATCAAAGTACAAGACCAGTGTTGCTTGAAGCCAGGGAACAGCTAACTCTCCTTACCACAATGGCTGGGGTTATTTGCAAGCTCAATGCGTGCACATGTGTCCTGACAGCAGCAAATTCTATTGAGTCTTAGTGTAACGCTAATAAATACCACCTTTGAAAATATCCAGCGACTTCACACCTTATTACCCAGGTTCGGTTCCATCTTCCTCATGCTCGACCTCAGGATGAAACCTGTGGCAGGCATCTGGCTCACCACCTCGTGGCTGTGTACCGCTCGAGCAGGGAGCATGTGAAAGGGGAGTTCATGGATACGGCAGTGCTAAAGGACTGCGCTGTCACAGCACTGGATGCCTAGGTTGAGTCAGGAAGCCAGCCAGGCTGTCACCAAAGCTCAAGTAGAGGAGGAATGGTTTCTGCACACCCTCCAAAGCTGGAATCGTTAAAATGGCTTAGCAGAAGCCCATGCTAAAGTATGATATTCAAATAAAGTTGAAGCAAAGATACAGACCTCTATAGAGAGGCTGTAAGCAGTCTGCTACTAACCCCCAGACTGGCATTGTAGACATATCTATTCTTACTACAGGAATGAGTGCCATCTCTCCTAAATGGAAAGAAGAGTTAGCTGAAGCACTGAAAAAAACTTATTTTATCTAAGAGTAAGACATCAGCCCTAAAGCGCCCACAACTTTTTGAAGATGTTTGGGAACAATCTGACATAGCCATTACCAAAGATATATTTGACAAAGCACCATGTGCCTTGGCTGAAGGTGACTTTTTGACAGTGATTGGAAAAACTGCTCGCTTGCTCTGAAGCTCTGAGTGTTCAGGTCCTCTGCACTTGGGCACTGACTTTGCTTCCATATATGTGTATGGCATATGGGCCAACAGAAAGAAATTCTTTCTCCTTTTTTTTAACATCTTTATTGGAGTATAATTACTGTAAAATGTTGTGTTAGTTTCTGCTGTAAAACAGAGTGAATCAGTTATACGTATACATACATCCCCATATCTCCTCCCTCTTGCGTCTCCCTTCCACCCTCCCTATCCCACCCCTCTAGGTGGTCACAAAGCACCAGCTGATCTCCCTGAGCTACGCAGCTGCTTCCCACTGGCTATCTATTTTATATTTGGTAGTGTATATTTGTAAGTGCTACTCTCTCACTTTGTCCCAGCTTACCCTTCCCCCTCCCTGTGCCCTCAAGTCCATTCTCTATGTCTGTGTCTTTATTCCTGTCCTGCCCCTAGGTTTATCAGAACCATTTTTTTTTTTTTTAGATTCCATATATATGTGTTAGCATAAGATATTTGTTTTTCTCTTTCTGACTTACTTCACTCTGTAGGACAGCCTCTAGGTCCATCCACCTCACTACAAATAACTCAGTTTCGTTTCTTTTTATGTCTGAGTAATATTCCATTGTATATATGTACCATATCTTCTTTATCCATTCACCTGTCGATGGACACTTAGGTGGCTTCCATGTCCTGGCTATTGTAAATAGAGCTGCAATGAACATTGTGGTACATGACTCTTTTTGAATTATGGTTTTCTCGGGGTATATGCCCAGTAGTGGGATTGCTGGGTCGTATGGTAGTTCAATTTTTAGCTCTTTAAGAAACCTCCATACTGTTCTCCATAGTGGCTGTATCAATTTACATTCCCACCAACAATGCAAGAGGGTTCCCTTTTCTCCACACCCTCTCCAACATTTATTGTTTGTAGATTTTTTGATGATGGCCATTCAGACTGGTGTGAGGTGATACCTCATTGTAGTTTTGATTTGCATTTCTCTAATGATTAGGGATGTTGAACATCCTTTTATCTGTTTGTTGGCAATCTGTATATCTCCTTTGGAGAAATGTCTGTTTAGGTCGCAGCCTCCCTGGAGGGGAGCTGTGGAGAGTGACCTGTGCTCGCTCACAGGCTTCTTGGTGGCGGCAGCAGCAGCCTTAGCATCTCATGCCCGTCTCTGGTTTCCGCGCTGTGAGCCGCCGCTCACACCAGTCAATGGAGCTCCTTTAAGCGGTGCTCTGAATCCCCTCTCCTCCCGCACCGGGAAACAAAGAGGCAAGAAACTCTCTTGCCTCTTCGGCAGGTCCAGACTCTTTCCCAGACTCCCTCCCGGCTAGCCGTGGCGCACTAACCCCTTCAGGCTGTGTTCACGCCGCCAACCCCAGCCCTCTCCCTGCGTGCTCCGACCAGCCCAAGCCTCAACTCCCAGCCCCGCCCGCCCCGGCGGGTGAGCAGACAAGCCTCTCGGGCTGGTGAGTGCCGGTCGGCCCTGACCCTCTGTGCGGGAATCTCTCCGCTTTGCCATCTGCACCCCTGTTGCTGCGCTCTCCTCCGCGTCTCCGAAGCTTCCCCCCTCCGCCACCCGCAGTCTCCGCCCGCGAAGGGGCTTCTAGTGTCTAGGAAAGGAAACCTTTCCTCCTTCACGGCTCCCTCCCACTGGTGCAGGTCCTGTCCCTATTCTTTTGTCTCTGTTTATTCTTTTTTCTTTTGCCCTACCCAGGTACGTGGGGAGTTTCTTGCCTTTTGGGAGGTCTGAGGTCTTCTGCCAGCGTTCAGTGGGTGTTCTATAGGAGTTGTTCCCCATGTAAATGTATTTCTGATGTATCTGTGGGGAGGAAGGTGATCTCCACGTCTTACTCCTCTGCCACCTTGAAGGTCTCCCTCCAGCACTTTAAATATATCATGCCATTCCCTTCTGGCCTGCAACATTTCTGTAGAAAAATCAGCTGCTAGCCTTATGGGGGTTCCATTGTATATGCCTCTTTGTTTTTCTCTTTCTGTCTTTAAAATTCTCTGTTTAAGTTTTGCCATTTTAATGATGATATGTCTTGGTATGCGTCTGCTTGGATACATCTTATTCAGTACCCTCTGTTCTTTCTGTACATGGATATCTGTTTCTTTCTTCAAGTTTGGGAAGTTTCCAGCCATAGTTTCATCAAATACATTTTCAACCTCTTCTCTTTCTCTTCTTCTGGGACCTCTATAATGCAAATGTTGGTACACTCAATGTTATCTCAGAGATTTCTTAAACTATTCTAATTTTTAAATTTGTTTTTCTTTTCACTGTTCTGATCAAGTGATTTCCATTATCTAACTTCCAGATTACTTATGCGTTCTTCTGTATTACTTAGTCTTGTATACATTCCTTTTAGTGTGTTTTTCATGTCAGTTATTTTATTCTTCAGTTCGGATTGGTTCTTTTTTATATTTTCTAGTTCCTTGTTAAAATTCTGTGTTCTTCTACTCTTTTCCCTAATTCAGTTAGCATTCTTGTCATTAATGCTTTAAATACTTTATCTGGTAAATTGTTTATTTCTGTTTTATTATGTATTTTTGAGGGGTTTTCTCTTGCTCTTTCAATTGAGACCAATTCCTCTGTCTTCTCATTTGCTTAACTTTCTCTGTCTCTATGAATTTAGGGGAAACAGTTACCTGTTGCAGTCTTCAAGGAGTGTCCTTACATGGGAAAATCCATGTATAGTCTGTGTGTGCCCAGTGCCTTTGGTGGGAGAGCTGGATTTGACATGAATGCAAGTCACATTTTTCCTCATGGTGCGCTGGTAGCTATCAGCTGCCAGTGACTATTGCCTACCGATTGGGGATGGTCAGATCCAAAGTTGCTGGAACAGAAGCCCTGAAATTTGGGTACAAGGTGGCTCCATTCCCTTCAAGTATGTGCTCTCCCCTCTCTCAGCTTTGGCACCCCTGCCCCAGAGGAGAGCAGTGCTGGAGCAATAGCGGCCTATGTGGGCTCTCAGCTCATGATGGGGCGTGGGCTGCAGAAGGTTGGCTGTAGACAGAGGTCCAGGCAGTCTCTGGTGTGCTGCCTGTGTAGTGCCAGCAATGGCTGCCCCCTCCCTGCCCAGATGCTGCCCCAGATCTGAGTCGCCTCTGTGTTCCAAGGTCTACCACTTTCCTCGGTCTTGGCAGCCCTATATCCAGTGCAGAGCTGTGACATGAAATAAGCAAGGCTGGAACAATCGAGAGGCTCAGGCTGGGGCAGATGCTAGGCTGGTCGCAGAAAACCCGGCAGCCACTAGTGCGGTCTCACTCTGCCCTCTCCACGCTGCCTCAGGAGCAAGCCAGAGGATGCACACTCTTCACGAGCTCAGTTCAGGCTTCCCACAGCCCCCCTGTTAGTCTCAGTAGCCCTCCAACCAGCCAAGGGGGCTTTTCTGCCCTTTGTCAGACCTCAGGCCTGTGGAGCCCAATATGTGACTTGAACTGCCCATGCCCCAGGGAGGATGTCTGCCCATGTAACCTCCCTTTTCCTCTGAGTCCCCTCCCATGGTCACAGGTCCTAACCTGATAATTTCTCTGCTCTTCTACCCAATTACATGTGAAATCTTTCTTATAGCCTTGGTTGTATCGGAGTCTTTCTACCATTTTCCAGTTAGTTTTCAGTGAGAATAGTCCCACATGTAAATGTATTTTTGATGTGTTCGTGGGGAGAGGTGACTTCTATATCTTCTTATTCCTTTGTCTTGATTGATCTCCCCTTGTTGATTTTTTTTTAAAATTGTATACTTAGAGTAATATAAATATATTACTTTGCTTTTCGTGTTAAGCACTATGTACCATTTAGAATTATAAACCTGAAGGACAGAGCGAACATTTAGGAAAACATAATGTGTCTTACTAGAAACAGTATTGACTTGGAATATAAGATAGCCTTTTGACAAAAATGTGTGCAAATAAACTTTTTGTCACAAGAGCTTTGAAAATATAGTCAATGACCTTGGAATAGTCTTCTTGTGGACTCTTCAGTGTATCCTCAAATTCAGGGCATTTGAATCATAAAGTGGGTAAAATGGTGTCAATTTTAATTTAATTTAGTTCCACATACATTTTTTGAGCAATCACTGTGATATGCATGTGTTATATTGGACACGCAGCTTACGTCGTCTAGAGGAAAATGTATGAGGCACAAGAAGGAGGCTTCAATTCAGGTTCCTCAAATAACTAGTTGTCTGGGCCTCAGTTTCTTATTCTCTGAGATGTAGACAGCATGACCAAAATGTTAGTAGTTTCTTATTTCCTGCTCAGTTTGCTTCAAGTTTCTATTATGAATGAATATTTGAGTATATATGTATATTTGTAAATATGTATGTATATATCTGTATGCACATACACACACATATAAATGTTATATGGCAACTCAAGTTTTCCTAAACATTTTACACAAATTAAGTTTTATGTTTTTATTCTTTTTTATTTTTTGGCATAGTGTATTCTAGTATTTATCTACAAATTATATTTATTTTCTGGGTATAAAATGTAGTATCTTCTTTCTCTCAGGGATTTTTCTCACTGAAATTAACTTACGAAACATGAGGGCATCAGGGCACACTGCTGAGTCAGGCGTCTCCCAGTGTGTTCACAGTCTTGCTGGGCTTATGTTTATTTAACGGGGTATCCTTAGTTACCAAGCGTGTTTGCAGGTTGCAAGGAACCTAGGAATATGTATAAGGAAATTAGACAAGTGTCATTAATATTTGATCTATATGATCTTCCAAAAGTATCTCTCAGTTACTTTGCAGTTTCAAATATAGGGATAAATCCTTCTGCCTCATAAAGAGAGTGAAACAAATACTTAGGAAATTTTCTTTCTTCTTTTTTCCAACTTATCCTATCCATAAAGGAACATCAAACTTCTGCCTTTTCAGGAACTGATTATCCAGTGGTAAATTATTCCTGACCTTTGATCTACTCTTTTTATTTTTCTTCTCTTCTTCTTTTCATATTTGATACCCACTGGTATTTCTATACAGAGTGTGTAGGATGAAATCTAAACCAATTTACATGGTATTTTTCAAAAGGTTTACTCTGGAGGCAATTATTACTGTCAATTTAATGGACATTTAAAAACTATATGTGTTATTTATACTATCAATGTCCCATTAGCTTATTTTAAATGTTTAGAATCAGCTGTATCAAGAGATTTTTAAAAAAACTGCAACTATGCATGCACAAAGATAATGACTGCTCATCACCACCTGGCCAGCACACATTTTTACCAAGGCTCTGATTTCAACGTTGAGCTGAGGATAGATGAAAACAAAAAAAAGCTCAAACACATGGGAATATTTTTAGGCAAGCAAATATCAGAGAGGTTAAGTCTGAGACAGATAAGAAGGGACTTCAGTTAAAGGGTTTAGTTGCTTGAAATACTGACCTCTCAAGCACCCTTTATATCCACGTGAGAGAAGATTTTACTAATTACACAGGCTAACAGCTCATTAAGAATACAGCATAGGGGGAGATCTTCAAGATGGCGGAAGAGTAAGACGTGGAGATCACCTTCCTCCCCACAAATACATCAGAAATACATCTACACGTGGAACAACTCCTACAGAACACCTAATGAACGCTGGTAGAAGACCTCAGACCTCCCAAAAGGCAAGAAACTCCCCACGTACCTGGGTAGGGCAAAAGAAAAAAGAATAAACAGAGACAAAAGAATAGGGACCGGGACCTGCACCAGTGGGAGGAAGCTGTGAAGGACGAAACGTTTCCACACACTAGGAAGCCCCTTCGCGGGCGAAGTCTGCGAGTGGCAGAGGGGGGAAGCTTCGGAGCCGCGGAGGAGAGCGCAGCCACAGACAGGGGTGCGGAGGGCAAAGCGGAGAGATTCCCGCACAAAGGATCAGGGCCGACCGGCACTCACCAGGCCTAGAGGCTTGTCTGCTCACCGGCTGGGGTGGGCGGGGCTGGGAGCTGAGGCTCCGGCTATGGTCGGAGCGCAGGGAGAGGACTGGGGTTGGCGGCGTGAACACAGCCTGCAGGGGTTTAGTGCGCCACGGCTAGCCGGGAGGGAGTCCGGGGAAAAGTCTGGACCTGCCTTGTTTCCTGGTGCGGGAGGAGAGGGGATTCAGAGCTCCGCTTAAAGGAGCTCCAGAGATGGGCGTGAGCTGCGGCTATCAGCGCGGACACCAGAGACGGGCATGAGACGCTAAGGCTGCTGCTGCTGCCGCCAAGAAGCCTGTGTGTGAGCACAGGTCACTACCCACACCTCCCCTCCCGGGAGCCTGTGCAGCCTGCCACTGCCAGGGTCCCAGGATACAGGGACAACTTCCCCCGGAGAATGCACGGCGCGCCTCAAGCTGGTGCAACGTCACGCTGGCCTCTGCCGCCGCAGACTCGCCAGGCACTCCGTGCCCCTCCCTTCCCCCGGGCCTGAGTGAGCCAGAGCCCTCGAATCAGCGGCTCCTTTAACCCCATCCTGTCTGAGCCAAGAACAGACGCCCTCAGGCGACCTACGCGCAGAGACGGGGCCAAATCCAAAGCTGAACCCCGGGAGCTGTGAGAACAAATAAGAGAAAGGGAAATCTCTCCCAGCAGCCTCAGGAGCAGTGGAGAAAATCTCCACAATCAACTTGATGTACCTGCAAATGTGGAATACCTGAATAGACAACGAATCAGACCAAATTGAGGAAGTGGACTGTGGGAGCAACGATACATATATATTTTTCCTCTTTCTCTTTTTGTGAGTGTGTATGTGTATGCTTCTTTGTGTGATTTTCTCTGTGTAGCTTTGCTTTTACCATTTGTCCTATGGATCTGTTTATTTATTATTATTATTTTTAGTATAGTTTTAACGCTTGTTATCATTGGTGGATTCGTTTTTTGGTTTGGTTGCTCTCCTCTTTCTTTTTTTCTTATCTTTTCTTTACTAGTTTTTTTTATTTTTAATAATTATTTTTTATTTTAATAACTTTATTTTATTTTATTTTTCTTTCTTTCTTTTTTTCTCCCTTTTATTCTGAACCATGTCGCTGACAGGGTCTTGGTGCTCCAGCTGGGTGTCAGACCTGTGCCTCTGAGGTAGGAGAGCCGAGTTCCGGACATTGGTCCACCAGAGACTTCCCGGCTCCACATAATATCAAATGACGAAAGCTCTCCCAGAGATCTCCATCTCAACGCTAAGACCCAGCTCCACTCAATGACCAGCAAGCTACAGTGCTGGACACCCTGTGCCAAACAACTAGCAAGACAGGAAAAAAAAAACACCCATTAGCGGAGAGGCTGCCTAAAATCATAATAAGGTCACAGACATCCTGAAACACAACACCAGATGTGGTCCTGCCCACCAGAAAGACAAGATCCAGCCTCATCCACCAGAATGAAATCAAATGAAAATAAGAAAACACATGCTTTAAATGATACATTAAACAAGATGGACTTAATTGATATTTATAGGACATTCCATCCAAAAACAACAGAATACACTTTCTTCTCAAGTGGTCATGGAACATTCTCCAGGATAGATCATATCTTGGGTCATAAATCAAGTGCTGGTAAATTTAAGAAAATTGAAATTGTATCAAGTATCTTTTCCAACCACAGCACTATAAGACTAGGTATCAATTACAGGAAATAATCTGTAAAAAATACAAACACATGGAGGCTAAACAATACACTACTTAATAACCAAGAGATCACTGAAGAAATCAAAGAGGAAATAAAAAACTACCTAGAAACAAATGACAATGAAAGCACGACAACCCAAACCCTATGGGATGCAGCAAAAGCAGTTCTAAGAGGGAAGTATATAGGAATACCATCCTACCTCAAGAAACATCTCAAAAAAGCAACCTAACCTTACATAGAAAGCAGTTAGAGAAAGAAGAACAAAAATACCCCCAGAGTTAGCAGCAGGAAAGAAATCATAAGATCAGATCAGAAAGAAATGAAGGAAACAGTAGCAAAGATCAATAAAACTAAAACCTGGTTCTTTGAGAAGATAAACAAAATTGATAAACCGTTAGCTACACTCATCAAGAAAAAAAGGGAAGAGACTCAAATCAATAGAATTAGAAATGAAAAAGAAGTAACAACTGACACTGCAGAAATAAAAAGGATCATGAGAGATTACTACAAGCAACTAAATGACAATAAAATGGACAAGCTGGAAGAAATGGACAAATTCTTAGAAAAGCACAACCTGATGAGACAGAACCAGGAAGAAATAGAAAATATGAACAGACCAATCACGAGCCCTGAAATTGAAACTGATTAAAAATATTGCAGCAAACAAAAGCCCAGGACCAGATGGCTTCACAGGTGAATTTTGTCAACATTTAGAGAAGAGTTAACATCTATCCTTCTCAAGCTCCTCCAAAATAGAGCAGAGGGAGGAACACTCCCAAACTCATTCTACAAGGCCACCATCACCCTGATACCAAAACCAGACAAGGATGTCACAAAAAACAGAAAACTACAGACCAATATCACTGTTAATCATAGATGGAAAAATCCTCAACAAACTACTAGCAAACAGAATCAAACAGTACACTAAAAGGATCATACACCATGATCTAGTGGGTTTTATACCAGGAATGCAAGGATTCTTCAATATACTCAAATCAATCAATGTAATGCACCATATTAACAAATTGAAGACTAAAAAGCATATGATCATCTCAATTGATGCAGAAAAAGTTTTCAAAAAATTCAACACCAATTTATGATAAAAACCCTCCAGAAAGTAGGCATAGAGGGAACTTACCTCAAAATAAAGTCTGTATATGACAAACCCACAGCCAACATTGTTCTCAGTGGTGAAAAACTGAAACCATTTCCTCTAAAATCAGGAACAAGACAAGGTTGCCCACTCTCACCACTATTATTCAACATAGTTTTTGAAGTTTTAGCCACAGCAATCAGGGAAGAAAAAGAAATAAAAGAATCCAAATCGGAAAAGAAGTAAAACTCACTGTTTGCAGATGACATTATACTATACATAGAGAATCTACCAGCATAAAGACACTACCAGAAAACTACTAGAGCTAATCAATTAATTTGGTAAAGTAGCAGGATACAAAATTAATGCACAGATATGTCTTGCCTTCCTCTATAATAATGATGAAAAATCTGAAATAAAAATTAAGGAAACACTCTCATTTACCATTGCAACAAAAAGAATAAAATACCTAGGAATAAACCTACCTAAGGAAGCCAAAGATGTGTATGCAGAAAACTATAAGATACTGATGAAAGAAATTAAAGATGATACAAAAAGATGGAGAGATATACCCTGTTCTTAGATTGGAAGAATCAACATTGTGAAAGTGACTATATAACCCAAAGCAATCTACAGATTCAGTGCAATCCCTATCAAACTACCAATGGCATTTTTCACAGAACTAGAACAAAAAATTTCACAATTTGTGTGGAAACACAAAAGACCCTGAATAGCAAAAGCAATCTTGAGTAAGAAAAACAGAGCTGGAAGAATCAGGCTCCCTGACTTTAGACTATACTACAGTAATCAAGACTGTATGGTACTGGCACAAAAACAGAAATATAGATCAATGGAACAGGATAGAAAGCCCAGAGATAAACCCACACACATATGGTCACCTTATTTTTGATAAAGGAGGCAAGAATATACAATGGAGAAAAGACAGCCTCTTCAATAAGTGATGCTAGGAAAACTGGACAGCTACAGGTAAAAGAATGAAATTAGAACACTCCCTAACACCATACACAAAAATAAACTCAAAATAGATTAAAGACCTAAATGTAAGGCCAGACACTCTAAAACTCTTAGAGGAAAACATAGGCAGAACACTCTATAACATAAATCACAGCAAGATCCTTTTAGACCCACCTCCTAGAGAAAGGGAAATAAAAACAAAAATAAACAAACGGGACCTAATGAAACTTAAAACCTTTTGCACAGCAAAGGAAATCATAAGATGAAAAAGCAACCTTCAGAATGGGAGAAAATATTTGTAAATGAAGCAACTGACAAAGGATTAATCTCCAAAATATACAAGCAGCTCATGCAGCTCAATATCAAAAATACAAACAACCCAGTCCAAAAATGGGGAGAAGACCGAAAGTGTCATTTCTCCAAAGAAGATATACATATTGCCAACAAACACATGAAAGGATGCTCAACATCACTAATCATTATAGAAATGCAAATCAAAAGTACAATGAGGTGTCACCTCACACTGCTGAGAGAGTGGCATGGACATGTATACACTGCCAAATGTACATAGGTAATGGGAAGCAGCTGCATAGCACAGGGAGATCAGCTCAGTGCTTTGTGACCATCTAGAGAGGTGGGATAGGGAGGGTGGGAGGGAGACGCAAGAGGGAGGAGATATGGGGATATATGTATATGTATAGCTGATCCACTTTGTTTTAAAGCAGAAACTAACACACCATTGTAAAGCAATTATACTCCAATAAAGATGTTAAAAAATAAGAAATAGTACTAACACCTTGAAAAAAGAGAAAATACAGCATAAAGAAGATCAATTATGAAGTTAAAAAGGTGAAAAAGAGAAGTGGAGCCACAGTAAACTAAATGCAGATTCCCTGATTTATGGGGTTTTTTTATCATGTGCAATGTGGATTAAGTGTACTGAGTTGCTAGGTACCAGATATAAGCCAAAGAAAAGACATTGGCCCAGGGTGGCCATATGAGTATTGATGGGGGACAATAATAATAATACAGTGCCAGGCAGTCTAGTGGTTAAAGTTTAAAATTTTCAGGAGTATAGCATTTTTGCAATGTAGCAATCATATTGATACACAATATCTTTCCTCTTTTTCCTAGAAATAAAGTACTAAGTCAGAAATGTAAGATTCTGATATAATTGGAGATATTACTGAGGTAAATGTGTAATTTTGAGGACAAGAGAAGTGCTTCTAAAAGGATTTCTTAATACCAGTAGTTTGAACTATGTGTAGTAATATAAGCTATATTTGTCAAACTCCTACAGAATTTGCCATTTAGACATATTTATGATAATAAGATCCACTGTACTTAACCCAGTCTTTTAAATCTTAAGTGAAAATTGGGTTCCTTGAGATATTAGTACTGAGTAAACGTTCAGGATCAGATTCATGTACAAGAATGAGATAGTTCACCCGTATCAGACACAGGCAATTAAGAAGCACAAAGGAGAAAGAGATTATTGGAAATTCTGTATGCTCCCCCACCCCCCAAGCCCTTTCTTCCCACATTGGACATACATGCACATTCTGTCTCCAAAAAAGATTTTGTAGGCTTACCTACAAAACAGAGAGAACATACATTATGAAACATCTCCATTTTTGCCCTAGAAAGTGTAAAGCTTTAGGACATTTTGCAGGGAGCCATAAACCATTAATCCATAGATTCGGAGTTTGTTTACTACTCCAATTAACAACTACTAATAATAATTCTTTAGGCCGGGACAAACTGCTAAGGGCTTTTATAGATAAGACATTACTAATCTCTTTACCTGGGATTCCAGTTGACAAGGGCATTAGACTCATTTACCTCCTTTTTTTTTCTCCCCCTGGGCTTCTCCCTCTACCCCCCCCCCCACATCAGAAAATGGGGGAATAGATCCTAGACCAGCTGCTTTAATAAATCTTTTTCTCCCCAAATACTAATCAATGAAATATAATTGAGTCAGATTTACAAAAACATTTTCCAAAGCCTGTAAATACTCAAGCATATAATGAAATTTTGCAACCCTTGTAAACTTTAGTTAAAAAAAAACAAAAAACGGAGAAGCATGCCTATAATTTCTAGTAGAACTAGAAACCTTCCAAAATTAAAGAATGAAATAATCATGGAGATGATGATGATGATGGTGATAGTAATTAAGCTCTCATAATTTATCAAACACTCTTCTATATTTACTTGTATTATAAGACATAATTATTTTCTGGGGTAGAGACTATTATTTTTGCCATTTAACAGATGTAAAATTGGGGCATAGAGAAATTAAATGACTTAGCCAGGTTTGTACAGCTAGTAGATTCTGATGCCATTGATCAAATCCAGGAAGTCTGACTTCAAAATCCATGCATTGACTGTTTACTCACATATGAGAAGAGCACAGATATTTCAAATTCAATATATTTTTATTAATAAAACTGGATAATAAAAGAGAAGCTATCTTATTAGAAAATAACAGTAGAGGATCAGTTTTGTTGATTATTACTGTTGCAAAAATGAAATAGATTAAATATTGACATTAATGAATAAGGACTAATTTGTTTGAATGGCTGTTATGAACTCAGTGTCTTGTGATGGGCTATAAGACACAGATGAAGTAGGAGATATAGCAGACAGCATAATACCTGCCAAAAAAGACTAGAGGTTGAGTTACAGGTTATGGCAAATGAGATATATTTAAGTATCAACATCACAGAGGTGATAATGGAAGCAATTTACAAACTGAGGTAATTTGTCCAAATATATGTGATTATCATGCCAAAATTCTAAGTTAGAAATACTTTGGTAGAGCATGACTCACAATGTTATTTTCATTTGTAAAATCCTAAATAATGTGAAGGCTGATAAACTAAACTGAGAAAAGAATGGTAAACAAGAAAGAGAGAAGTATTACCTATATTGCCATCTGTTGGGGAAATGAACATCTGTCATGTTGAATGAAAGATGAAGCTTGGAAATTCCCAAGGAATCACAACAGCTAGAACTACTATTTAAGATCAAAAACAGACTTCAAGACTAATTTAGATATTTTAATTTGAAAAAGATATTTAAAGGAGGAAAAACAAACCTCCAATAAGTTAAAAACTATGGCTTTTAAGATTTCCAGACATAATTTTAGATTAAATTAGAAAGGAATTTTGCTGGAGAAAGAGTATTGTCAAAACTTGTTTCCAGAGTACGTTCTATGGTCTCTGGAAGTATCTTGTTTTTTGACTAATAGATCCATGCATGTCACAACATATGTAGGCAAAAATCCTAGCCTGGATTTAGTCTCAGTTCATACATGGCATTTTGAGTACAATTTGCTTCTTTGCGTCAAAATTTCATTTTCTGTAGAGTGGATGGGATTGGATTAAGTGATACTCAAGGCTACTTTCAACTGTACTCCTATTAATGCTGTGTATCTATTAAAAATATCCTGTTAATAATTGCATGCTTGAAAAAATATTTATTTTATAGATGAAAATTGTGTTCCTAGAACTTCCTATTATTATTATTTTACATCTTCAAAAATCTTACATCAGTATCTTTTCTCTCCTTTAGGGTGGAGTTAGTGGGTTGACTGGAGAGCTAGAATTTGGAGAAAATGGAGGCAATCCCAATGTCCACTTTGAAATTCTTGGAACCAACTATGGAGAAGAGCTTGGCCGAGGTGTTCGCAAAGTAAGACCAGACACATTGATAGATTTTCTTTTCCCTATAGTAATATGGTTTTGTTTGATTGTTCTCCATGCAATACAATCACGGTATGCATTAAAGTCTGTACTGTAGTTTGAGAGAGAAGAAGAGGGGGAAGAATTAGGCATTTAGATGACCTTACATACTTATCAGAAGTATTAATCAATAAATTGTATCTGTGCCTTAGAATAAAGGGAAAAAATTAAACCGATCATTGCCTAGGGAGCTAGCATAATCTTCCATTCATTATAATACTAATTTTTATAAAGTAGTGAATTTAATATTTATGCAATGCATAGCTACTTGGTTTTTAGCTTGTAACATGCACAAAATCAGAATAAGAGCTTTGATAAATTTTATATATTAAGAGGGAAAGTTTACTATAAAATGTGACATTACAGTATTTCAGCATCTATGCCGTGTAGTAAGTAGAAAAAAAAATGGTTTGCAGGACATGGACTCTTGTTTTATACTACAGATCACATGTAAGAAGTTGAGCGCCAATAAAGGATGTTTCATGAAATACTGGGCCAATAACTTTCTTAAGGAGAAATGTAAAAACCCTGGAGAAATGACTTTTCTACAATTCTGATTTGCCATTTTTATATATTTTGGGTAGGGAAAAACCTAAGTTAATTGAGTGTGCATACAGAGTTCATAGCTATAAATCTGTAACTGTATAAAGTTGGCTGCATTGAAAGTAAAGTCTTCAGTAGATGTTTCTTTCCAGTGCTGAGGTGCAGGATGCAGAAAAGTTTATATAAATTGAAATTTAGAGTTATTCTAATGAGCAATAAAAACCTCTTGGTAAATTTATGCTAGAGAAGTTGAAACTATCTTAATGTGTTTTTAATTGTTTTATAGTGAAAGATAGCAAACATACAGAAAACTACATAAAGCACAAGGATAGTTTAGTGAATTACTGTAAAGGAAACACCCACTACTATGGTAAAGAAGTAGAACATATCAATCATCCTAAAACCCCCATTATACTTCTTGTTGACATCCCTGACTTCCCTTCTCAGTAGTATCACTGTTAGTCTGAAATTTATGATATTAATTTGTTTACATTTTAGTATAATTTTATCACCTAAGTGTGCATCATTAAATATTTGTTTTTCTGATATTTCAATTTATCAACGGACACAATATAGTATATATTCTTTCTTCTTGCTTTTTATATTCCTCGTTGTGTTTGTGTTATGCATTCTTGTTGTTACATGAAGTTGTTGTTTAATCATTTATATTGCTGTATCATTTTTTTATGTATAAATGTGTCACAACTTGCTGTGGTCTGTTTATGCTTTTAGGCTATCATAAGCAATGATATTATGAATATTCTTAGACATATATCTTGGATATATTCTCTTGTACTTGTGCATGTATTTCTGTAGGATTTGTATCCAGGAGTAGAATTGCTGCAATACAAGAAAACATACACTGAACTTTACTAGATAATCTCAAACCTATTTTCATAGATATTTACCAATTTATATACCTCCATCAGTGCTACAAATTCAAACTGCACTAAATGTTGGTTTTGTTACACTTTTAAATTTTTATTAAGTTATTCAGTGTATAATGATATATCTTTTTATTTCGATTTGCATTTCTGTTATTATAAAAAGATTCTGCATCTTCTGCATTTGTTTGCTCCTCGGGTTTCTTTTTGAGTTAATTGCCCATTCAGGTCCTTTGGCCATTTTCCTATTGGGTTATAGTTTGTGTTGTTTTTTTTTTTAACATCTTTATTGGAGTATAATTGCTTTACATTGCTGTTTTAGTTTCTGCTTTATAACATAGGGAATCAGCTATACATATACATATATCCCCATTTCTCCTCCCTCTTGCGTCTCCCTACGATCCTCCCTATCCCACCTCTCTAGGTGGTCACAAAGCACTGAGCTAATCTCCCTGTGCTATGCGGCTGCTTCCCACTAGCTATCTATTTTACATTTGGTAGTATATATATGTCCATGCCACTCTCTCACTTTGTCACAGCTTACCCTTCCCCCTCCTCATGACCTGAACTCCATTCTCTGCATCTGTGTCTTTATTCCTGTCCTGCCACTAGGTTCTTCAGTAACGTTTTTTTTTTTTTTAGATTGCACATATATGTGTTAGCATACAGTATTTGTTTTTCTCTTTCTGACTTAGTTCACTCCGTATACCAGACTCTAGGTCCATCTACCTCACTACAAATAACTGAATTTTGTTTCTTTTAATGGCTGAGTAATATTCCATTGTATATATGTGCCACATCTTCTTTATCCATTTTTCTGTCAATGTAAACTTAGGTTGCTTCCATGTCCTGGCTATTGTAAATAGTGCTGCAGTGGACATTGTGGTACATGTCTCTTTCTGAATTATGGTTTTCTCAGGATATATGCCCAGTAGTGGGATTGCTGGGTCATATAATAGTTCTACTTTTAGATTTTTAAGGAACCTCCATTACTGTTCTCCGTAGTGGCTGTATCAACTAACGTTCCCACCAACAGTGCAAGAGGGTTCCCTCTCCTCCACACCCTCTTCAACATTCATTGTTTGTAGACTTTTTGCTGATGGCCATTCTGACTGGTGTGAGGTGATACCTCATTGTAGTTTTGAGTTGCATTTCTCTAGTGATTAGTGATGCTGAGCATCCTTTCATGTATTTCTTGGCAATCTGTATACCTTCTTTAGAGAAATATCTATTTAGGTCTTCTGCCAATTTTTGGATTAGGTTGTTTGTTTTTTTGATACTGAGCTGCATGAGCTGCTTGTATGTTTTGGAGATTAATCCTTTGTCAGTTGTTTCGTTTGCAAATATTTTCTCCCATCCTGAAGGTTGTCCTTTCATCTTGTTTATGGTTTCCTTTGCTGGGCAAAAGCTTTTAAGTTTCATTAGGTCCCATTTATTCATTTTTATTTTTATTTCCCTTTCTTTAGGAGGTGGGTCAAAAAGGATCTTGCTGTGATTTATGTCATAGAGTGTTCTGCCTATGTTTTCCTCTAAGAGTTTTAGAGTGTCTGTCCTTACATTTAGGTCTTTAATCCATTTTGAGTTTATTTTTGTGTATGGTGTTAGGGAGTGTTCTAATTTCATTCTTCTACATGTAGCTGTCCAGTTTTCCCAGCACCACTTATTGAAGAGGCTGTCTTTTCTCCATTGTATTCTCTTGCCTCCTTTATCAAAGGTAAGGTGAACATATTTGCATGGGTTTATCTCTGGGCTTTCTAAATGTTCCATTGATCTATATTTCTGTTTTTGTGCCAGTACCATACTGTCTTGATTATTGTAGCTTTGTAGTATAGTCTAAAGTAAGGGAGCCTGATACCTCCAGCTCTGTTTTTCTTTCTCAAGATTGCTTTGGCTATTCAGGGTCTTTTGTGTTTCCATACAAATCATGAAGTTTTTTGTTCTAGTTCTCTGAAAAATGCCATTGGTAGTTTGATAGGGATTGTGCTGAATATGTAGATTGCTTTGGGTTATATAGTCATTTTCACAATATTGATTCTTCCAATCCAAGAACATGGTATATCTCTCCATTTGTTTGTATCATCTTTAATTTTTTTTTTTTTCTTGCGGTACACGGGCCTCTCACTGTTGTGGCCTCTCCCGTTGTGGAGCACAGCCTCCGGACACGCAGGCTCAGCGGCCATGGCTCACGGGCCCAGCCGCTCCACGGCATGTGGGATCTTCCCAGACCGGGGCATGAACCTGTGTCCCCAACATCAGCAGGCGGACTCTCAACCACTGAGCCACCAGGGAAGCCCAATCTTTAATTTTTTCATCAGTGTCTTATAGTTTTCTGCATACATGTCTTTTGTCTCCTTAGGTAGGTTTATTCCTAGGTATTTTATTATTTTTGTTGCAATGGTAAATGGAGTGTTTCCTTAATTTCTCTTTCAGATTTTTCATCATTATTGTATAGGGATGCAAGAGATTTCTGTGCATTAATTCTGTATCCTGCTGCTTTACCAAACTAATTGATTAGCTCTAGTAGTTTCCTGGTAGCATCTTTAGGATTCTCTATGTATAGTGATATGTCATCTGCAAATAGTGACATTTTTACTTCTTCTTTACCGAATTGGATTCCTTTTATTTCTTTTTCTTCTCTGATTGCTGTGGCTAAAACTTCCAAAACTATGTTGAATAATAGTGGTGAGAGTGGGCAACCTTGTCTTGTTCCTGATCTTAGAGGAAATGCTTTCAGTTTTTCACCATTGAGAATGAAGTTGGCTCTGTGTTTGTCATATATAGCCATATATTATTTGAGATAGGTCCCCTCTATGCCTTCTTTCTGGAGAGTTTTTATCATACGTCTGTATTGAAATTTTTCAAAAGCTTTTTCTGCATCTATTTAGATGATCAAATGTTTTTTTTTTTTTTTTTTTTGTGGTACGCAGGCCTCTCACTGTTGTGGCCTCTCCCGTTGTGGAGCACAGGCTCCGGACGCGCAGGCTCAGAGGCCATGGCTCAAGGGCCCAGCCGCTCCGCGGCATGTGGGATCTTCCCGGACCAGGGCACGAACCCGTGTCCCCTGCATCGGCAGGCGGACTCTCAACCACTGCGCCACCAGGGAAGCCCTCAAATGGTTTTTATTCTTCAATTTGTTAATATGGTGTATCACATTGCTTGATTTGCATATATTGAAGAATCCTTGCATTCCTAGGATAAACTGCACTTGATTATGGTATATGATCCTTTTAGTGTGCTGTTGAATTCTGTTTACTAGTATTTTGTTGAGGATTTTTGCATATATGTTTATCAGTGATATTGGTCTGTAGTTTTCTTTTTCTGTGACATCTTGTCTGGGTTTGGTATCAGGGTGATGGTGGCCTCGTAGAATGAGTTTGGGAGTGTTCCTCCCTCTGCTATATTCTGGAAAAGTTTGAATAGGATAGGTGTTAGCTCTTCTCTAAGTGTTTGATAGAATTCGCCTGTGAAGCCATCTGGTCCTGGGCTTTTGTTTTTTGAAGGTTTTAAATTAGAGTTTCAATTTCAGTGCTTGTGATTGGTCTGTTCATATTTTCTATTTCTTCCTGGTTCAATCTTGGATGGTTGTACTTTTCTAAGAATTTGTCCATTCCTTCCAGGTTGTCAATTTTATTGGCATATAGTTGCTTGTAGTAGTCTCTCATGATCTTTTATATTTCTGCAGTGTCAATGGTTACTTTTCCTTTTTCATTTTAATTCTGTTAACTTGAGCCTTCTCCCTTTTTTTCCTGATGAGTCTGGCTTATGTTTTATCAATTTTGTTTATCTTCTCAAAGAACCAGGTTTTAGTTTTATTGATCTTTGCTATTGTTTCCTTCATCTCTTAATTTCATTTATTTCTGATCTGATCTTTATGATTCCTTTACTTCCACCCACCTTGGTTTTTTTGGTTGTTGTTCTTATTTTTTCTATTTGCTTTAGGTGTAAGGTTAAATTGTTTATTTGAGAATTCTTTTCTTTCTTGAGATAGGATTGTATTGCTGTAAACTTTCTTCCTCGAACTGCTTTTGCTGCATCCCATAGGTTTTGGGTCATCATGCTTTCATTGTCATTTGTTTCTATGTATTTTTTAATTTCCTCTTTGATTTCTTCAGTGATCTCTTGGTTATTAAGTAGTGAGTTGTTTAGCCTCCATGTGTTTGTATTTCTTACAGCTCTTTTCCTGTAATTGATATCTAGTCTCATAGCTTTGTGGTCAGAAAAGATGCTTGATACGATTTCAATTTTCTTAAATTTACTGAGGCTTGCTTTGCATCCAAAGATGTGATCTATCCTGGAGAATGTTCCATGACCACTTGAGAGGAAAGTATATTCTGTTGTTTTTGGATGGAATGTCCTATAAATATCAATTAAGTGCATCTTGTTTAATGTGTCATTTAAAGCCTGTGTTTTCTTATTTATTTTCTGTTTGGATGGTCTGTCCATTAGTGAAAGTGGAGTGTTAAAGTCCCTTACTATTATTGTTTTACTGTTGATTTCCCCTTTCATGGTTGGTAGCATTTGCCTTATGTATTGAGGTATTCCTATGTTGGGTGCATAAATATTTATAATTGTTATATCTTCTTGGATTGATCCCTTGATCATTATGTAGTGTCCTTTTTTGTCTCTTGTAATAGTCTTTGTTTTAACGTCCATTTTGTCTGATATGATTACTGCTACTCCAGCTTCCTTTTGATTTCCATTTTCATGGAATATCTTTTTCCATTCCCTCACTTTCAGTCTGTATGTGTCCCTAGTTCTGAAGTGTGTCTCTTGTAGACAGCATATATATGTGTCTTGTTTTTGTTTCTGTTCAGCCAGTCTGTGTCTTTTGCTTGGAGCCTTTAATCCCCTCACATTTAAGGTAATTATCAATAAGTATGTTCCTATTTCCATTTTCCTAATTGTTTTGGGTTTGTTTTTGTAGGTCCTTTTCTTCTCTTGTGTTTCCCACTTAGAGAAGTGCCTTTAGCATTTGTTGTAGAGCTGATTTGGTGGTGCTTATTCTCTTAACCTTTTGCTTCTCTGTAGAGCTTTTGACTTATCCGTAGAATCTGCATGAGATACTTGCTGGGTAGAGTAATCCTGGTTGTGGGTTTTTCCCTTTCATTATTTTAAGTATATCCTGCCACTTCCTTCTGGCCTACAGAGCTTCTGCTGAAAAATCAGCTGATAAGTTTATGGGGATTCCCTTGTATTTTATTTGTTGTTTTTCCCTTGCTCCTTTTAATATGCTTTCTTTGTATTTAATTTTTGATTGTTTGATTAATATGTGTCTCGGCATGTTTCTTCTTGGGTTTATCCTGTATGGGACTCTCTGCACTTCCTGGACTTGATTGACTGTTTCCTTTCCCATGTTCAGGAAGTTTTCAACTACAATCTCTTCAAAAATTTTCTCAGACCCCTTCTTTTTCTCTTCTTCTTCAGGGACCCCTATAATTCAAATGTTTGTGCATTTAATGTTGTCCCAGATGTCTCTGAGACTGTCCTCAATTCTTTTCATTTTTTTTTCTTTATTCTGCTCCATGACAGTTATTTCCACCATTTTATCTTCCAGCTCACTTATCCGTTCTTCTGCCTCAGTTATTCTGCTATTGATGCCTTCTGGTGTATATTTCATTCCAGTTATTTTGTTGTTCATCACTGTTTTGTTTGTTCTTTAGTTCTGCTAGGTCCTTGTTAAACATTTCTTGTGTTTTCTCCATTCTATTTCTGAGATTTTGGATCATGTTTACTGTCATTTCTCTGAATTCTTTTTCAGGTAGGCTGCCTATCTTCTCTTCATTTGTTTGGTCTTGTGGGTTTTTACCTTGCTTCTTCATCTGCTGTGTGCTTCTCTGTCTTCTCGTTTTGTTTAACTTACTGTGTTTGGGTTCTCCTTTCTACAGGCTGCAGGGTCATAGATCCTCTTACTTCTGTTGTCTGTCCCCAGTGTGTGAGGTTAATCCAGTGGCTTGTGTTAGCTTCCTGGTGGGGTGGGTGCTGGTACCTGCTTTCTGGTGTGTGGAGCTAGATCTTGTCCCTCTGGAGGGCAGGGCCTTGTCTGGTGGTGTGTTTTCAGTTTCTGTGAGCTTAGTATGACTTTAGGCAGCCTGTCTGCTAATGGGTGGGGTTGTATTCCTGTCTTTCTAGTTATTTAGCATGAGGCATCCAGCACTGGAGCTTGCTGGCCATTGGGTGGAGCTGGGTGCTAGTGTTGAGACAGAGATCCGTGGGAGAACTCTCACTGATTAATAATCCATGAGGCTGGGAGTTTTCTGTTGGTCCAACGTCCTGGACTTAGCTCTTCCACCTCAGAGGCTCAGGTCCAACTGTCGGTCAGAGCACCAAGCCCCTTCGTTCAGTAGTTGTTCTGTAGCCGCTGGTCCACAAGTAGAAGTATTCTTGCTATATTTGTGGGGAGGAAGGTGATCTCCACATCTTAATCCTCCTCCATCTTGCAGGTCTCCTCCTTTTTCATACTAATCTGGTTACCCTTCTTCATCACCCAAACCTACCCCAGGGTGCAGCGTGGAAGCAGCTCCACTCTTTAATTCTGATAATTTGTCTGTAAATTCTTGTGAGTTCTCTGCATATCATCTGTGATTAATGATTTCATCTCTTCTTTTCTAGTTTTTACACCTTTTATTTCTACTTGCTTAGTGTACTGACTAGGGCCTCTAGGACAATGTTGAATGCAAGTAATAGTAATAAGCATCCTTGGATTATTATCGATATCAGAGAAAAAGATGGCAGTATTACACTACTAAATATAATGTTTTCCTGTTTCTTTTTTATTAACTTTGATCAGATATAGGAAACTTCATGTATTCCTAGGATAAACCTAATTTTTATACTTATATAAAATTATGTTAATGTTTACATAATTTTTTTTGATTTGCTACCACTTTGCTTAAGGTTTTTACATTAATGTTCATGATTAAGGTTACCTGAAATTTTCCTCTGTTGGATTTTGATACTAAGATTATGTTGGCCTCATAAAATGTGGTGGAGAGCGTTTCCTCTTTTTCTATTCTCTATGAGTTATGTAAGATTGGAAGAATTTCTTCCTTGAGTGTTTGGTAGATGACCTTATGAAGCCAACTTGGACTAGAATTTTCTTTGTGGGAATATTTTTTATTACTGATTCTACTTTTTCATAGTAAATAAAAATAAAAATCATATTTTCTAATTCTTCTTGTAAAGCCAAGAAACTTTATTTTTATGATCTTTTAAAGTTTTTTTTTCTTTTCTGTATGTATTGGCATAAAACTGCTAATAATATCCTTTTACATATCTGAAACATTTCAAGATCTGAACTTATTTTTATTTCTGAATAGTTTTCTTTATAAATAGCACTCTTAAATTGTTATTATAAGGCTTCTACTTCTGATAATGCTTTCTTCTGTAAATAATATCTTTGTCTGCTATGAATAGAGCTAAAGCAATTTCCCTTCCATTAATATTTGAATGCCATTTCTTTTTACTATCCTTTACTTTTAACTTTTCCTGTATCCTTTTGTTCCACACATAACTCTTAAAAAAACTATATAATTGATTATATGATACCAGTTTGACTATTTATGCCTAAAAACAAGAGCATTACATGTATTTAAATGAAATATATTTAGTAATACATTTAGAGTTAAGTCTACCATCTTGTACATTCTACCATTTTGTACATTCTATTTGACTTGCCTAGTGTAGCTTCCTTTTTTGTCCTTTCTTGCCTTCTTTTGTATTGTTAATATATATTTTTTAATTTCCTCTTTCCTCCTCTATTAATTTGTAAGTTATATACTCTGTTTTTATTTATTTAATAGTTCCTCTAGAATTTACAACATGCATACTTTATTTATCAACGTCTAAAGTTAATATCATCATCCTCCTCTCAGATAATAAACATACTTAACAACATTTTAACTTTATTCACTTAATGTATCTACCTCTCACATAAATAGATTATTATTCTTCATGTTTTTAATGTTACCTTTTTGTATTCCAAAAAGTCTTGCCCTTACTATTTTGTGCAATAAACATTTATTTATATGTACCCACATATTTTCTACTTTCTTTGCTTGTTTTTCCTTCCTGCATCTGTATCTAGAATTGCTTTTCTTCTGCCTGAAGTATAGCTTTTAAATTTTCCTCTTTTGATGGTTTTCTTGTGGCCCTGTTTCTCAGTTTTTATTTACCTGAACGTGTCTTTATTTCATCTTCTTCCTTTAAACATACTTTCCCTAGACACAGAGTTTCAAAATGCTAGTTTTATTCTTTCAGCACGTTCATGATATCACTGTACTGGTTCTGGCTTCAGTGTTGTTGTTGATAACTCTGCTGTCTGTCTCACTGCCAGTCATCATCTCTTACCTCTCTGGCTGAGTTTAAGATTTGTCTTTGTTTTTATATTTCGGCATTTTCGCTATTGAGTGTCTCAGTGTGGACCTCACTCTAATGTGCATGGGTGTAGCAGGTTTATGATGGCAAAACCTGTGGTTATCAACATAGGATTTATGGTGAGTGAACAACTAATGCTAAGTATCTGGTGTTAGAGCTAAATTCATGAATCAGGAAGGACTTAGAGAGCATCAAAGATTACCATTAAGTCATAGAGAATTTCAGAACTATTGGCAAAAGTCTGTCTTAGAGCCAATTCTCTGCCTTCAAATTTATTTATTTAGTAATAAGAAATGAGTTACATTTATCTGGAGTCAGGTGGAAACAAAATAATTAAACTAGAATCATAAAATAAATTTAGTATAAATATAACTGAAGGTTCAGAAAATGAAATTTTCACAATTTTTTAGCAGAAAGTAATGTATATTTCTTTGGAGTTTTTGTCACTTAATTACTTGTGGAAGATATCAGAAAACATTTTTAGACCTTATTATAATTGTGAAATCAGGATTAGTATATAACATTACCTGTTTTGAAAAAAAATACTTTTGTACACATTAAGTTATACATACAGAAATGATTTCATTTGCAGTAGAACCTATGCAGATACAAGTAAAAGGTCTTTATATGAATATTACTTAATTCCTTATAAAAACTTTATGTCTTTTCCTTCTTCCCTACTCCCTATTATTATTCCTAAGTTTATGTATAATCATTTTGCATCAGGTTTCTTCTTTCTTCCAATATCTTTTGTGTAAACTACCCCATGTAATGTTGTTATTACTTTTCCTAAAGCCTTGTGATTCTAATACTACCGTATTTTACCAAAATACTTATCCCAACTCAATAAGAAGGTGTATATATATACAAGGATGATCATTGTAGTCCTATTCTAATAGAAGCTGAGAGGAAAGTGTTTCAAGAAATAGAGGGGGATTAGCAATGTAGCAGAATAGCAGTAATATAAGGACTAAAGAGAGTCCATTGAATTTAAGAACTCAGGGTTCATTAGTAACTGAGGAGAGACAGAGCAGTTGGATTAGGAATGTGGCTGCTAACATCAGACTGTTCAAATTCTTGTTGCATTGCTTAAAACCAAGGGACATTGGGCATGTTACTAAATTCAGAGGTAGGTATAACCTAAATGATTTAGTAATATGACAGGTCCAGAACTGTGCCTAGTGCATCAAAAAATATTGCAAATAATTGCTATTTATGAGGAAAATCTCAGCAGTAATGCTTGTTAAATTGTAACAAATTGAAAAGTAAAAAGGAAGGTGATGAGTAGAGGAGGTAAGGGTAAATACCATATTAACCTGTTTGGCTATGAGAGTGGTCACTAAATGACTTTGTGAAATGGAGGGCGATAATTTTCAGAATGTAAGAGAGATGAGTATGCTTGAATGCTCGCAGATCAAGGCAGCAGGGAATAAGAGAAAGAAGATAAAGGAAAGACAGGTGATCACTGATGGAAGTCCAAGAGAAAGAGAGACAGTTGGATCCAGAATTAGGTGGAGTACTTAATCTTAGGCACCAAGGACATCATTTTCCTGAGGAATGTGGAGAAGGAGAAAGGAGAGAATGGTGTGAGTGCAAGCAACTTTTCACGTGTGCTGTCAAGAAATTGTTAAGGAAATAAGGAAATTGTTAAGAAATTGTTAAGGAAATAAGGAAATTGTTAAGAAATATGTTATCTTTTCTTGGACAAATGGGAGGTGAGATTATCTGCCAGGAGAGAAAGTATAGCAGAAACCATTAGAGATAATGAGGTTGGAAGTTTATAGCCAGTGAATAAGTTTTGAAAGAGCTGCTGATGCAAACCAGAGAGAAGAAATTAGGGAAGACGGAAGAATTGCCAGGCAGGTCTGTTGGCTCATATGAAGTTAGAGACCAGAAATTCATTGTAGCACTAGTCTACATGGCTTTCTTATTTTTTTATCCAGCAACATTCAGTGGACAGAATGAATTTGCGTTAATATAGGATTGGGATTTCATTAGACTGCTTTTGTTTTGTTTTATTGTTTCTGATAGCAGTACAATGAGGCAGTGAGGGTAAAGATATTGTCAGGAGAAGGGCTGAGGTGGTGAAGCATGAAGTCTCACTTGGATATTTATGCTACTGAAGGCAGGAGGAGTCTCAACAACAGGGAGAAAGCATGGCTTGAGAGGATAGAGCCCTCAGCAAGTGTGAAGAAACTGGTATTGCTTGGATTAAGTGAGGGAGCTTCAGAGCCAGGAAGCTGTGTTTGAAGAGAGAGACGTGTAAATTCATGATTGGAAGGGTGGATGGCTTCTAGACAATGAAAAATTCATAATTTTAAGGGTGGAAGAAGCAGGCTTCATTCAGCCTTCTAAGATTAGTGTAGTTCCAGGATCGGTGTAGTTGCTTTGCCTTGCTCTGAATTCAAAGTCTGTAATGTGTTATCATTGCCATTCAGTTAAAATGAATCATTTACTTCAAATTATGCCTACTTTATTCTTAAATAATATTAAAGAACTCCTGTAATCATTTGTTTATGTTTCTATACTCTGATTCCCAAATTGTATTGAAACATTCCAGTGCACTGACATAAGAGACCATAAATATTTACAGTGCCTTTTACATTGTTGACACTCAAAAAAATATTAAGCATTGTTAATTTTTAAATATTTATTTGTTTTTATAACTCAAATATTTTTCTATCAAACTGCAATTTTAATTAATTACTGAATTTATAAAGTTTCAAATCTAGCTCTCAAATAACTTTAAGAGTATTATGAATTAGTTTGTAGATTGCTAGCTCCATTTATAAATGGGGCAGTTCCTTCACATGGACATTAGTACATGTATAATATCTTCAAAGATACTTATCAAGGGAAAGCTTTGCCATGCAAATAATTACAGTATAGATTTACCTGACCTGTGTCTAAAATTAAGTTTCCATTCCCAGTATCTCTAGGTCTCAAAAAGAGTGAATGGCTTTCCAATTGATGAACTGTCAAGTTGTCAGTGTTTATTCTGCTGCCAGTGGCTAAGTGTATACAATGCCTGCAGCCTTATCACCTTGAGCAGGGGTACTGTCAGCTCTCATAAGCTAAGCAAGGTTATTTCTGTATAGGATTTGAATGTGAGATTGACCAAGTCCCAGATTTTTGGACTAGTCTCAGCCCTCTTGGCATTGTATGAGTGGAGATTTCTTTTTTTTTTTTTTAATTTGGTGAGAATATGAAAAGGATTATTTAGTTTTCACTGATGCTGATAAAACAAAGGTTTTTCTTGTTTTGATATTTTTTACATGTTGTTTTACTTTGATGTAAGGTGGTGACTCATTCAGTAGATGCTGTATTCAAGGTGTTAGACACTGTGTATCCTTGAAGATAAATTAGGTAAGCCAAATTTTGAAATCATCAAGGTTTTCTATATCCTTAAACTTTCTCCAAGAGTATGGTTGTTCCTGTTTCTTTTCAGCACAATATAAAATTTCCAAGAAGAAGAATAATTTAAGTAATAATATCTTATTCAATCTTCTAAAACTAAATTTATTAGTAGACATTAAAGTAAAGATTAAATTAAATAGTTAATTTAAAGGATCACTTTGTGTTTTTTTCTTAGAAGAGGAATTGACACGATAGGTTTTTTTGCTTGTCTGAAGTCTTCTTCGTTTGGTTTGGTTTTACTAATGCTACACACTTTTTATTGTGAAGACTGAGCTTCAACATTAAAATTTAATACTCTAGATTTAATGTCTTTGAACTTTATCACAAACAGGAAAATAAGGCCAGGGAAAACAGATTAAAACTGGTTTCACAACCAATCTCAATTGCACAGTAATGCTTAGTATCTTCATAAAATTGTTTTCTCATATAAGTGGATGAAATAAAATGGTACAGCAGTGATATTCTAGCTCCTAGGTATAATTTTTTTTTTTTCGGTACGCGGGCCTCTCACTGTTGTGGCCTCTCCCGTTGCGGAGCACAAGCTCCGGACGCGCAGGCTCCGCGGCCATGGCTCACGGGCCTAACCGCTCCGCGGCATGTGGGATCCTCCGGGACCGGGGCACGAACCCGCGTCCCCTGTATCGGCAGGTGGACTCTCAACCACTGCGCCGCCAGGGAAGCCCGGTATAATCATTTTTTAGGTAGGTTTAGAATCTTTACTCAGGTCTCCAACATTAAATCCACAAATATAAAACGTACAGCTCTGTATTCTTGGGAAAAATTTACTGTTTTTGCAAAGGGTATTATATAGATTGCCATTGGTCCATTTTTAATGAATTGAAATGTTTTACTGCCTAGTGCTTAGGAAGAGGAAATAACAGCCTTGCCTTCAAATGGCCAATTATTAAATAGAGTACTGTTATTCTTCAGTGTTGTATTTGTATTCTGATTCTGCAGTATCTAAAATAACATTTTCCTTTTCATATTACCCTGCTTTATGTTTCTCTCTAGCACTTTTTGCAAACTGAAATTATATACATACATGTAATTATATATACAATCCTCATATATGTGCATATATATGTGCATATATATGTGCATATATAATTTATATACACACAGGTAAATATAATAAATTTACTAGTTTATAGTCTGTCTTTCCCATTACAATGTGACTTCATGAGACAAGAATGTTTCTTTATTTTTGCTATATCCCCCAATGCATGGCATATAGTAGATGTTCATTAAGTATTTAATGAGTGAACTAATGAACACATGTGCATACTGACATAAGAATCTGTAAGATTCTTCTCTGCATCTAAAAGTGTAACAGCCATGTTTTTCCTTTATTCAAATGAAAAATAATAAATATGTGCACATGAATTATTGTTGATATGCCACACTAGAAAGTGTTTATGTGATTACACCATTTCCATCATTGTATTCTTAATGCCTAGCAGAGTTGGCCCCTTGGGCACCAAAAAATAGTCATTTATTTTAGTGGTTATTACGAAAGATTTTGTGTAATTTGTTTGCAGGGAATCATTGCGAGTAGGGAAATAGTGGATTGATTATTTTAGCAAATAGATTGGTTATTCTAAGCAAAATGGAAGGGCCCACAGAAGTGCAGGCTTGTTGCGAATTATTGGTATTTGTAATTCAAGATCACTTTCAACTAAGCTAGATTTAATATTTTGTAATGGGGAAAACTACATAGCCTTTGCTGACAGAGACACCTGGGTTGAAATTCTGTCACTTACTGTGATTTTAGGACTACTAAACCCAGTGAGTCTCAATTTCTTTATCTGTAAAATTTGAATAATAATATTTATCCCTTAATATTGTAAGGATTAAGTGAAATTATGTTTGTAGGTTACATAATGAGAGATAATTAAAATAATGCCAATTTGAAAATGGACAGTAATCTATGTGATTCATTTTTAAGCCAATACAAGAAATGCAGAGTCTAGTTGCTCTTCTGACAAGAAATTGCTATGTGAGGCAGGGGAATAATTTCATTTTCGGTGTGATTGACAGAGCATTATGCATGGCAATCACAGTCATAACATGAAAAATTAACATTTTTGTTTTGTTTATTGTCCTTTCTGAATCTAAAATTCTGCACGTCTGTTAATCAAACTTGTGAGGGCTACAGTTCAATGGGAAGCTAATATTGGAGAATCTAGTAGCCAACATAGCCTGCATAAACCCAGTGTTTATAATTAAACTCATTCTTGGAAAATCTGCCATCCTTATTTACTGTCATATTTCCAACAATAAATTTATATCTTGGAAGGCATATATAATGGAGAGAATCTAGAAATTGCTGTGAACTGGCAATCTGTTGTGAACTCTCCAGCTTTTTTTGTCCTCCCACCCTGCTTTACATATAATATACATGATAAACTTAGCTCTGTGAGTTTTTATTTTGATGCATCTTCAAGAAAATATTTTGTACCCCAAGGTCATGTGATATTCAATCTAGTATCTTATAAAATTTCTAATATGTTAGATCTTCAAAATTATTGATCATGGCAGTTTCCTGATGGTTAAAGAGAATGCTGCACTCTTGAAAAGTCTGTACTGTGGACGGGATCATTTCTGATTCAAAGGGAACCCATCTCCTATTACTACATAGAAGAGAGAATCCAATGATGTATCTTATGATGTATCCAATGATGTTTAGAGTTACTGTGACCTCTCTGGAAGAGTTAGCTGTTGTTTGGATTGAGATGACTTCTGAGAGAGTCCTGCTTCAGGCAGGACTAGCTGCTATTGGCATGCAGACTCTTAGTAAATGTTTACAGACATGTATGTGCTCACAAAGAAACCCAGAGAGTCTGATTCATCAGTTCACATGCTGAAGACTGACTCGGTTAAGAGTTCAGTGCCATACCTGATACAAAGGAGGCAAGGTTCAGTTTCCTTCCTAGTCTATTGGACAGCACCCACAGTAAGACACACTGGAATATGCCTCACCCCACCTCTGACACACACACATGCACACACACCACCACCACCGATGAAACTTCAGTTCAGCTCAAACTCACCTACGCAATGTGATTTCAGCCACAATTGGTGATTAAGGACCCACTCTGAGAGCAATAATCATGAAAGCAATCTAAGCTAAGAATACACAGAATTGAGAGACATCTGTTCATACGTTCTCCTTTGGCAAGGTCTCATTGTTGTGATTGAACTGTAAGTGACAGATATCAAAGATTCATTTCAAAGAGGTTGTACGAGTGGGCAAACAGTGCCAAGAAGTGGTCACACAGCATGTGAGTCATTTGTTCACATATGTTGGAAATTCACAACAGACTAAGTTGTTATACAGTGACATTCCTGGTATGGTAGGTTCTGTTGAAGCATAATCCCAGGGGTTTGTCATTGTGCCTCAAATTACCTGCTTTCTTCCACTTCTGAATTTCTCATTAGTCTATTAAAATGTTTAATTCTATATCCCTCTTATTCTCCCAGGCCTGTCTTGACTCTTTCAGGGGATTATAAATTCTCCTTCAACAGGAACTGGATTTTATACATTGGAGTGATTATAAAATTTTAATAGTCTGGGTACATAATCTCACCATATTTGCTAATAGAACTTCCAACAACTCATTTGTTTGGGGACTCTTCATTCAAACTAGCGAAATACTATGTTCATATCAGTGATGAATAATTGAAATTGTAGTCATGGCTTTTGGTCACTGCTGACTGCATTACCTCCTTCCTGCCTTTTTTCCCCCCCCCAGTAATTTTATTTTCCTTTGTGACCAGGAGATTTGACACATTAAAGCTAGTCAGACACCATTAAGACTTTCATCCCAATTAAGCTCTTCTAAGGTAACTGGAAAACGAAGGGATTGATATTTGCTATTTGTTTTGAATAGAAACTATGATATTAAAAAACCTTTTTTAAGACTTTGGGATGGCTTGGATGTATGAACTATTGCCCTTTTAAAGTTTCTGCTATTAATTTGGATTCTGTTTCTTCCAAGGTTTCCTTCTTGATAAACAGGTGGTATATTGCAATAAAAACAAGTAACACAATTTATTGCATTTTTAAAGGGTTGAAACAAGTGATTTGTATGCTAAAAGCAATATATTGACTTTGCTAAAGACAGGAATTTGCTGTTTGACAACTGATCTTCATCCCCAACAGCATGGAGACTATTAACATATGGTTGTGAACAAACAGCATGCTCCTCACTCTATTTTTGGTCTTTGAGGAGAGGATATTCAAATGTATAGTATTGTTACTGAGACCTTGAGCTAATACCACCTATTATTAGTTTCTTATATTTTCCAGATTTTCTGCAAATAAAAGTTTTATTTTAGAAGTTAAAAATATTTTATAATTCTCTTTGTATTTAGAGGAATGAAACTATTTCTGAAAGTTCGTCAGAAGTATCAAGTAATTTAGAATTTGAGGGCAAAAGTTTTCTTGCTTGCAATTTGAAATTGAGTTTGCTCTCTAGACTTAGCATTCTGTGATTCTTTCATTCCAATACCATCTTGCATTCATAAAACTTTCTGAAGTGCTATTTTTAAAATGGCAAAACAATTCATTTTATTTATTTCCAGATAACTTTCTATGATGCTAGAAGATACAGTTTATATCTCATATTATTTGAAGCAGGACTATACTATGTTGAATTAATTTGTAGCCTTATTTATTAAACACTCTAATTTTAGATTAAGATAAAAATATCGAATGTAGTTTTACAGTATGGCAATTTTACATATAATAGTAAACCTCAAAAATTTTGCCATAACCGACATTATTTTTAATATATGAAATATGTCTTCACATGATTTCCTTTGGTGAAGATTTGAAAGTATAAGAACTATAAAAAAGAATCCCTAAGAATTATAGATATATTTGTTTTAACTTAAAAATTAATATTTGATACTTTTTTCTATAAAATTTAGGTTACTTAGATTTTATGAAAAGATATTAATGTAAAATAATTTATAGTTAAAGACTTTTATATTTACTGTAAGTTCTTACTAAAATATATAAATGTCCACATTGTTTCTTTTATATAGAGAAACTAGTAGTCCATGCTGAATCCCATTTACTAACCATTAAAAAAGTATATAAATGATTTAAGAAATAATAAAGGAAGATTTTTAAAAGCTAAAAAATAAACCATATCTTATTTACCCTGGTCTGCAGTTTCCATAGGAGCTTAAATTATCAAATATGTATCATCTAAAATTTTGTCATACTTGAAAGAATTCTGATGGATAGTTTTTTTAAGGTGATGGTTAAATGTTTTAATTCAAAAATAAAGCCTTATTGTTCAGATGCATAGTATTATTATTATTAGTTATTAAGTTCATGCAACTTAGATGTTGCTGATATATGTTCCACTTCTTGTTGAGGCTACAAATGTTATTTTGAGGAACTGTTGTTTTTGTTTTGCTTTGTTTCATTTTTGCTATAAATTGTAAACATTTTCACCAGGGCCTTAAATATCTTTCCAGTAAATTCTCTATGGATTTAGTAAAGAATTTATTGAAGTTGTGTAGAAAGCTAAGTTTGCATAGTGTTCTTTCCAATATGGAAAGTAAATATGTTTGGAAATGGAGATGCTCTTTTAGTAATTAGAGGCACTTTTATTAATCACAGTAATTCAGGTGCAATAAGGGACGTTTACATTTATTGGCAATGAACTTTGATTTTAAATTATTTAATAAATGTCATGGTTCGAATGTGGGTTAGAAAAGGATTTCCAGACACAAGGCAGAATGTAAAGAAGATAGAATTTCTTAGAGGGAAGGGTCTCTGCCAGAACAGTGGGCCAACTTCCTAGTAGTCTGGGAGTGTCGAGTCCAAACATGTGCTATTGATCAGTTTTTATAGCCAGAAAACAAAGGAATGGTCCGAGTGAAAATTTCATTTACTGATTGGTCGAGGCACATATACCTTCCTTCTATAGGGTGGGAGTGGGACAGGTCAGATGCCTTTCCTTACATGGGACAGATCTCAGCGCCCAGGTGGGCTCAGGAATTTCGTAACCATCGCAACGTGGTGGTGAGGGCGATTAAGAGTCTGGTAGAGGGTGAAAGGCTGAAACTTTTTCAGGCCGTGTCATCCTTTGTCCTTGAAGCACCATTGTCCTCAGAGCACCACAATAAATACACTTTATCAGGTTTATTAAACTCCATTATAACAGTAAAATAGCATTTCTGGAATTCTTTTTTATAAGCAAAAGTGAGAAATGAATCTCACTTTAAAAAATAATTTTAAAATATCTTGGATTAATATAGGTTAGACCTTGAAATGTCTAATTAATAAAATGAATGCATCTAGCTGAATATAATCACTCTGAGAAAGTCACTTGATTCTCATGAGGAGAAAAGTACTTATCTACTGAAAATGTTTTCAAGCAATTCTTAATCAGAAGCTATAGAAAGCTTTATTACCCTGGAGTGCTTGAATAAAAGTAGTTTTGTGGGTTTAAATGGAAAAGCATTTGAAACGCTGTGCTTGAGAATTTCTTCTTTTGATTCATTCAAGTTTGATATGAATCTGTATCCCAAACTGAGATGAGAAATCTTTCAGAGTCAGACTCATGCATTTCCCAATGTCTGATTGTTGCCATTTGGAGCAATAATACAATCTGAATAAGCATATTTTCATTAAACAGGAGACAATGTCTTTTAGAATTGAGAAAAAAAATGTCATATTTCTGTCTCTCATATAGGAACTGTTGTACTAATGGATAATTTTCCTCCCAAAGAAAACTGGAAACTGGAGAATTATTCTTGGGACAAACAATATAATTACAATTCAGGAACTGAGTTCTCATCCATTCTTAAAACTACTCAGGTTTTTCCAAGTAGGCATATTTTTTGTCCATCCCAAACACTTCTGAGGAATCACAAAATTAGGGAAAAAATATCAGTCATTTAGTGAAACATCTCCATCTTACATATGTAGTTCTGAGTTTTGTGGGTTGGAGACCTTCCTAAATATCATTAGTTTGTTATAAAAACCAAGCTTAGACTTCTAGTTCTATGTTTTTTCCACTACATTAAGAGTTCTTTCCATAATTTCAAACCCTATACCTGTTAGAGGTAAACAGTAAAGGTGAAATCTGTTCTTTTTTTTCTCTCATTGTTAAGTATGGAACCAATCTTTGAATACATTCATAGGTATTTTATAGTTATAAATCTCAAGGAGAAAAATCTACTGTATTTAAAATCTCACTAATAAAAATTTCTCAAATTTTCCAGAAAATAACATGAATTATCATGCTTTTCTCTTGAAACGCCTGATAGTTAAAATATGGAAATATTTTTGTATATATTCTACTCTTTTAACTTTATTCTACAATGTTTTATGTAATATTTAATTTTTAGTCTTGTCTTTTTTCTTTTGCTGTTCAAATTTTATTTATAATAGCAGAGATATTTCCACTCATTTGTTCAGAATCTTATTTTTCTTTTTTTCAATGACAGCCACAATTTGCCTCACTATGAATTGACATTCAGTTTTATCTTGTTGTTAACAGAAGCACATTTTGATTAAAAATAAATGAGTGCAGGGCTTCCCTGGTGGCGCAGTGGTTGAGGGTCCGCCTGCCGATGCAGAGGACACGGGTTCGTGCCCTGGTCTGGGAGGATCCCACATGCCGCAGAGCGGCTGGGCCCATGGGCCGTGGCCGCTGAGCCTGGACGTCCGGAGCCTGTGCTCCGCAACGGAAGAGGCCACAACAGTGAGAGGCCCGCGTACTGCAGGAAAAAAAAAAAAAAAAAAAAAATGAGTGCAGATGAGGATGAGTTGACATTTCTGACAAAATCTTTTCACAAATCATTTTTAGTTGAATATATTATAATCCAAAGTAGAGTTTTCCAGCCAAAGTAGTTTTTTGCCACAATATAGTCAGACAAAAACATACTGGGGCTATTACACCAACCACCTTTATCAAGATGAGGTTTAGGTGAAGCATGTCATAGCAAAGATAGCCCTATATTGAAGGGTAGAATCACAGGTCTCTGCAAGACCATATATCAGCAAGCAGTTATGAGTGCTTACTATCGGTAGAGTTATCTTTTTAGTGAGAATATAGATAGAGATGATAGATAGATAGATAATAGATGATAGACACATAATAGAAATATGATAGATGGTATGGATGTGGATATCTAAATAAACATAAAAAGCAACATAGACCAAAGACATACTGTATTAATACATATACAGAGAGAGAAACAGAACCAAAGACTTACTGTATTAATACATATGCAGAGAGAGAAACAGGTAAGATATTTTGTGAGTTACACTGTATGTTATAGGTTCATAACAGATTTACATACAAATAGTTCTGATGCTGCTTTGGATCTTATACTCAAGTAGTATGGTAGCATAAGATATAGAAATGGAAAGTCATTCAGAACATTAGAGATTGTGCCACGCTTACATGTTGATTGTATAACTATATTAAAACAACTGACTTGAAAATAATTTGCTTATTTGCCAGGGGCGGGGGGTGGTGATGCATGTAGAACAAAAAAGAAATAGTAGTAGCAGAAGATCTGCATCTAATTTAACAACTTAATATTCAAGTCAATAATAGGTAGAAAAAAAAAGGAAGTTCATTCTGGATGATTTGAAACATAGAAAATAACATTGTATATGTAGTGAGTGCCTAGCATTCTAATCTGATTTATCTGATCTACTTAATATCAACAATGGAAATTATTTCCAAATATAAGAGATATAAAGAAACTAACAAAAGTTTTGAGTGTCTGATGTACTAACTTGGTTATAATTAGTTAAATTTAGAGATTACTGATGGAAAGGAATTACATAGCCTCATTACATTTTAATCAGTGATGCAATTCAATGCAATGAAATTCCATTGTGTTTAAGGGTAGTGTTCAGTAGGAAATGAATCAGTAATTTACTGATTAGTCTACTACTAATAATTTTTAATGTTATAATTTAGGAAATATTCTAATCACTTTTATTTATAGAATACTAATTTTACAAATACTAAATTTTACTATCCTTCCAAGGATAGAAGGACCTTATACCTGTACGGAATAAACTAAGAACGTATTTCATATTTTTATCTTTAGTTAAGAATTCTGTTAATATTAACCACTTACTAAAAAGAAGTGTAAAAGTTTTTTAAGGCATTTTGTATTTTTAATGTTAAAGCCTGTCTTTAATTTTGATAGTATTTTATGAATTATCTTTTCTGCATTATATAACAAAAATACACATTTTGAATGATAACATGGTGTGTGAGTGCCCCTACCTGGTAATATCCGGTCATTATTTTCCTGCTTCCCAATTTTTTTCTTAACTTTAGCATGGCATAAGAACAAAATATAATATTACTCATTTATTGCTGGGAAAAGTATATAAAAATATTTTAATTTTATTGAATTATTATAAAATATATATAAACATAATTACAGTAATGCTATAATTAATTACAGACTATACTTTGTAAAAATATTGTTCTCACAGAAGCACATAATTCTTGATTAAAAAGATAAAATTTGATTGTGTTTGAATAGTGAAGTCTCTGTTTTTAATGAAAGGACAGCTAATGGGCCTTAACTAACAAAAAGAACCTGGACAGAGATAAAGGCCAAACTTGTCACCTGCAATAAGAAAAAATGGCAATGATAAAAATTTGCAGAGATTTTTCTTAAGAGAAGTTTAGGTGAAAATGAACCAAAGATTTTAGTTGACCACAAGGTCAACTGAAACAATAATGTTATGAATCTGCCAAAAAGCTAGTAAGATTTACGGAAGTCTTTAAGAAAGCTATGTTGCAGGAGAAACCCATGAAGGAATTAAAGATCTTATATAAATATAAGGCACATCAATACTATTTTCATGTATTTAATGGCATCCACGTGCAAAGAGAAATGATGTTTTATATTAATTCAGGTTCATGTTTTGAATGAAAGACTCAGTTATAGGCAGACAAATGTGGCTTTGTTCATGTTCCATTGATCTATACGGTTTCCTTTCCTTCATGGTAAATTTGAAAAGCAGTAGGATAATGCTCATCTTCACTCAAAATATCTTTAATCATCCGTGAAGGTGCCAATAGTTTGCTGTTAATTATGCAGTGCAACACGTAGACACCCGCTTTTAAAATGAATTGAACAGAAGGGATAACCACTTTAAGCTGTAAATAACCTGTAACTAGAACATGGATTTACCTATTGTCCTCTCTCTTCATAAACAGAATGTGTGTGGAAATAGGGTAGGAGGGAAGAATTAGATCTTAGAGCTCTGCTGGAAGAAGTTAGCCCAGGTGAGGAATATTCCTAAGGGCTGATGCACTAACTAGAGTAACAGTAAGGCAGTGGAGCCAGGGAAGATACATTTTCAGAGACAGCGAGAGAAGAACAAAGGGAGAAGCATACAACAGGTAAGTTTTGCCTAGTTTACCCTTCTGTTTAAAGTTGAATTTGGTTACATTCTCAGATTGTAAATATCTGCTCAATTAATGTTGAGTCAAACGAAAAACTGGATGATGATAGGGACAGGTAACTGGAAATCAAGTCAGTTGGCTTTATAGGGCTTAATATCACCATGCAGAATTAAGGTTCAAAACTGTGAATGTCTTTAGCTTCTCAATAGATTATCAATTAATGGTATTGCTATTAATATATAGACAGCTTCATATTAATCATAATTAGGCACTGAGACTCCCAAAGTCTCTGATTTCTCACCAGCTAGATTTCTAGTACTCTAAAAAAGAAATCAGTATTTCTTTTTTTTTTAACATCTTTATTGGAGTAGAATTGCTTTACAATGGTGTGTTACTTTCTACTTTATAACAAAGTGAATCAGCTATACATATACATATATCCCCATATCTACTCCCTCTTGCATCTCCCTCCCATCCTCCCTATCCCACCCCTGTAGGTAGTCACAGAGCACTGAGCTGATCTCCCTGTGCTATGCAGCTGCTTCCCACTAGCTATCTACTTTACATTTGGTAGTGTATATATGTCCATGCCACTCTCTCACTTCGTCCCAGCTTACCCTTCCCCCTCCCCGTATCCTCAAGTCCATTCTCTACGTCTGCGTCTTTATTCATGTCCTGCTGCTAGGTTCTTCATGACATTTTTTTTTTTTTTCGATTCCATATATATGTGTTAGCATACGGTATTTGTTTTTCCCTTTCTGGCTTACTTCACTCTATATGACAGACTCTAGGTCCATCCTCCTCACTACAAATAACTCAATTTAATTTCTTTTAATGACTGAGTAATACTCCATTGTATATATGTGCCAAATCTTCTTTATCCATTCATATGTCTGTGGACACTTAGGTTGCTTCCATATCCTGGCTACTATAAATAGTGCTGCAATGAGCATTGTGGTACATGACTCTTTTTGAATTATGGTTTTCTCTGAGTCATGCCCAGTAGTGGGATTGCTGGGCCATATGGTAGTTCTATTTTTAGTTTTTTAAGGAATCTCCATACTCTTCTCCATACTGGCTGTATCAATCTATATTCCCACCAACAGTGCAAGAGGGTTCCCTTTTCTCCACACCCTGTCCAGCATTTATTGTTTGTAGATTTTTTGATGATGGCCAGCCACTATGACTGGTGTGAGGTGATACCTCATTGTAGATTTGATTTACATTTCTCTAATGATTAGTGATGTTGAGCATTCTTTCATGTGTTTGTTGGCAATCTGTATATCTTCTTTAGAGAAATGTCTATTTAGGTCTTCTGCCCATTTTCGGATTGAGTTCTTTGTTTTTTTGATATTGACCTGCATGAGCTGCTTGTAAATTTTGGAGGTTAATCCTTTGTCAGTTGCTTCATTTGCAAATATTTTCTCCCATTCTGAGGTTGTCTTTTTGTCTTGTTTATGGTTTCCTTTGCTGTGCAAAAGCTTTTAAGTTTCATTAGGTCCCATTTGTTCATTTTTGTTTTTATTTCCATTTATCTAGGAGGTGGGTCAAAAAGGATCTTGCTGTGATTTATGTCATAGAGCATTCTGCCAAAGTTTTCCTCTAAGAGTGTTATAGTGTCTGGCCTTATATATAAGTCCTTAATCCATTTTGAGTTTATTTTTGTGTATGGTTTTAGGGAGTGTTCTAATATCGTTCTTTTACATGTAGCTGTCCAGTTTTCCCAGCACTATTTTTGAAGAGACTGTCTTTTTTTCATTTTATATTCTTGCCCACTTTATCAAAGATAAGGTGACCTGGGCTTCCCTGGTGGCGCAGTGGTTGAGAGTCTGCCTGCCGATACAAGGGACACAGGTTCATGCCTTGGTCCAGGAAGATCCCACATGCTGCGAAGCAGCTGGGCCTGGGAGCCATGGCCGCTGAGGCTGTGAGTCCGGAGCCTGTGCTCCACAACGGGAGAGGCCACAGCAGTGACAGGCCCGCGTACCGCAAAAAAAAAAAAAAAAAAAAAAAGATAAGGTGACCTTATGTGAATGGGTTTATCTCTGGACTTTCTATCCTGTTCCATTGATCTATATTTCTGTTTTTCTTCCAGTACCATACTGTCTTGATTACTGTAGCTTTGTAGTATAGTCTAAAGTCAGGGAGCCTGATACCTCCAGCTCTGTTTTTCTTTCTCAAGATTGCTATAGCTATTCAGGGTCTTTGGTGCTTCCCTACAAATTGTGAAATTTTTGTTCTCGTTTTGGTATCAGGGTGATGGTGGCCTTGGAGAATGAATTTGGCAGTGTTCTTCCCTCTGCTATATGTTGGAAGAGTTTGAGAAGGATAGATGTTAGCTCTTTTCTAAACATTTGATAGAATTCACCTGTGAAGCCATTGGTCCTGGGCTTTTGTTTGTTGGAATTTTTTTAATCACAGTTTCAATTTCAATGCTTGTGAGTGTCTATTTATATTTTCTATTTCTTCCTGGCTCCATCTCAGAAGGTTGTGCTTTTCTAAGAATTTGTCCATTTCTTCCAGGTTGTCCATTTTATTGGCATATAGTTGCTTGTAGTAATCTCTCATGATCCTTTGTATTTCTGTGGTGTCTGTTGTAACTTCTCCTTTTTCATTTCTAATTTTATTGATTTGAGTCCTCTCCCTCTCTTTCTTGATGAGTTTGGCTAATTACTTATCAATTTTGTTTATCTTCTCAAAGAATCAGCTTTTAGTTTTACTGATATTTGCTATTGTTTCCTTCATTTCTTTTTCATTTATCTTTGATCTGATCTTTATGATTTCTTTCCTTCTGCTAAATTTGGGGGTTTTTTGTTCTTCTTTCTCTAATTGCTTTAGGTGTAAGGTTAGGTTGTTTATTTGAGATGTTTCTTGAGGTAAGATTGTATTGCTATAAACTTCCCTCTTAGAACTGCTGCATCCCAAAGGTTTTGGTTTGTCGTGTTTTCATTGTCCTTTGTTTCTAGGTATTTTTTTATTTCCTTTTTGATTTCTTCAGTGATCTCTTAGTTATTAAGTAGTGTATTGTTTAGGCTCCATGTGTTTCTAGTTTTTACAGATTTTTTTCCTGTAATTGATATCTAGTCTCATAGCGTTGTGGTCAGAAAATATACTTGATACAATTTCAGTTTTCTTAAATTTACCAGAGCTTGATTTGTGACCCAAGATATGATCTATCCTGGAGAATGTTCCTTGAGCACTTGAGAAGAAAATGTATTCTGTTGTTTTTGGATGGAATGTCTTATAAATATCAATTAAGTCCATCTTGTTTAATGTGTCCATCTTGTTTAATGACACATTAAACACAATAAATAAGCTTGTGTTTCCTTATTTATTTTCATTTTGGATGATCTGTCCTTTGGTAAAAGTGGGGTGTTAAAGTCCCCTACTATGATTGTGTTACTGTAGATTTCCCCTCTTATGGCTGTTAGCATTTGCCTTATGTATTTAAGTGCTCCTATGTTGGGTGCATAAATGTTTGCAATTGTTATATCTTCTTCTTGGATTGATCCCTTGATCATTCTGTAGTGTCCTTCTTTGTCTCTTGTAATAGTCTTTATTTTAAAGTCTATTGTGTCTGATATGAGAATTGCTACTCCAGCTTTCTTTTGATTTCCATTTTCATGGAATATCTCTTTCCATCCCCTCACTTTCAGTCTGTATGTGTCCCTAGGTCTGAAGTGGGTCTCTTGTAGACAGTGTATATACGGGTCTTGTTTTTGTATCCATTCAGCCTGTCTGTGTCTTTTGGTTGGAGCATTTAGTCCATTTACATTTAAGGTAGTTATCGATACGTATGTTCCTATTACCATTTTCTTAATTGTTTTGAGTTTGTTATTATAGGTTTTTTCTTTCCCTTGTGTTTCCTGTCCAGAGAAGTTCCTTTAGCATTTGTTGTAAAGCTGGTTTGGTGGTGGTGAACTCTCTCAGCTTTTGCTTGTCTGTAAAGGTTTTAATTTCTCTATCGAATCTGAATGATATCCTTGTTGGGTAATCTTAGTTGTAGGTTTTTCCCTTCCATCACTTTAAATATGTCCTGCCACTCCCTTCTGGCTTGCAGAATTTCTGCTGAAAGATCAGCTGTTGACCTTACGGGGATGCCTTTTGTATGTTATTTGTTGTTTTTCCCTTGCTCCTTTTCATATTTTTTCTCTGTATTTAATTTTTGATAGCTTGATTAATGTATGTCTTGTTGTGTTTCTCCTTGGATTTATCCTGTATGGGACTCTCTGGGCTTCCTGGACTTGATTGACTCTTTCCTTTCCCATATTAGTGAAGTTTTCAACTATAATCTCTTCAAATATTCTCTCAGTTCATTTCTTTTTCTCTTCTTCTGAGAACCCTGTAAGTTGAACGTTGGTGTGTTTAATGTTGTCCCAGAGGTCTCTAAAACTGTCCTCATTTCTTTTCATTCTTTTTTCTTTATTCTCCTCTGCAGTAGTTATTTCTACTATTTTATCTTCCTGGTCACCTCTGCGTTCTTCTGCCTCAGTTATTCTGCTATTGATTCCTTCTAAAGAATTTTTAAATCCATGTATTGTGTTGTTCATCATTGTTTGTTTGCTCTTTAGTTCTTCTAGGTCCTTGTTAAACATTTCTTGTATTTTCTCCATTCTATTTCAAAGATTTTGGATCATCTTTACTGCCATTACTCTGAATTCTTTTTAGGTAGACTGCCTAGTTCCTCTTCATTTCTTTGGTCTACTGGGTTTTTACCTTGATCCTTCATCTGCTGTGTATTTCTCTGTCTTCTCATTTTGCTTAACTTACTGTTTTTGGGGTCTCCTTTTTGCAGGCTGCAGGTTTGTAGTTCCTGTTGTTTTTGATGTCTGCCCCCACTGAGTAAAGTTGGTTCAGTGGCTTGTGCAGGCTTCCTGGTGGAGGGGACTCATGCCTGTGTTCTGGTGGATGAGGCTGGATCTTGTCTTTCTGGTGGGCAGGATCGCATCTGGTGGTGTGTTTTGGTGTGTCTGTGACCTTATTATGATTTTTGGCAGCCTCTCTGCTAATGGGTGGGGTTGTGTTCCTGTCTTGCTAGTTGTTTGGCATAGGGTGTCCAGCACTGTAGCTTGCTGGTGGTTGAGTGGAGCTGGGGCTTAGCATTGAGATGGAGATCTCTGGGAGAGCTTTTGCTATTTGCTATTACCTGGAGCTGGGAGGTCTCTGGTGGACCAATGTCCTAAACTCAGCTCTCCCAACTCAGAGGCATAGGCCTGACATTCAGCTAGAGCACCAAGACCCTGTCAGCCACACTGCTCTAAAATCAGGAACAAGACAAGGATGCCCGCTCTTGCAACTTCTATTTAATATAGTATTGGATGTCCTCATAGAATTTATTGGATAAAGTGAAAGCAGTGCTCAGAGGGAAATTTTTGGTTGTAAACACCTTGGATGAGCTCAACCATAGACTGGTCACAGCTGAGGAAAGAGTCAGTGAGCTAGAATACGGGTCAGAATTTCCCAGACTGTAGAGGACCAATGGTAACCACTATCCGATAAACAGCGGACTTCTCCCAGAAACCAGCAAGCATTTATTTATTCCTTTACTGCAGAGTCGCCTGCAGGCCCTGGATGGGGCTTCGCCTGGGTGCACGGAGCAGGGTTTCCCAGGTTGGGCAAACAGGGCACGGCTGGAGTTTTGGGGGCTGCTAACTGGCCTCGGTTGTGTAGGGGCAGTAACTGGGGTCTTGGGGAGCCGCTGGGAGAGGATGGGCTGGGAATCTGCAAGCACCGTGGGCAGCTCACAGAACTGTGAACTCAGGGCTGAGGCTCTGCCGCTGCAACCTCTCTTCCCAGTATTCCTTTTGAAAATAGCTTTGAATATGTTCGTTTTCTTGATTTTTGAAATAGTTTCACATATGCATATAGATGTCAAAATTTATCAAAAGATACATTTTAAATATATGAAATTTATACTGTCAGTAATACTTTAATGAATATAGAAAAGCCCATTACAGAGCTAATTAAATTAATAGATGAAATTCGTTGATCATCAAAACTTATATTTGTAATTTTTATGCAAAGTCTTTGATTATCCAGATGTGTATAAATATATGAAGGAGCTAAGACAGTCAGTTATATGTTTTACCTCATATTTCACAAAAAAGGGGAATATAATGATCATATGTGATGTTCAAAACTTCGTCAGTTTATTTTATAGTGGAAATTAGACTAGTTCTTTTAACTGTACACATCCTCACTGTCCTGGGGTTCTAGTTTTCTTAATTCTCTGAAAATGGCCATATTTAATGTTGTCTAAGTAATTTGGTATGTGTTTTTAAAATATGTACATTTCTGCTGCCATTTTCATTAGTAGAGTAGAGTTAAATAAATAGCGACAATAGATTTTTTGCAAACATAACACATTGCCAATGAAATATTAAAGTTTATGGTTCTCAATATAGGTTTACGTGGGAAGATTTAGGTGAATTGATTTTTTTATGTAGGATTATCTGTACAAACTGTAAGTTAGCTATTAAATTATTCTAGCTTTAATTCTCATTTTCTTACATATAATGTAGTTTAAAATTATGTTACAAAAAGTATCAATACTTTGCCACACTTGAGAGGATGATTCTCAGTAGCATATCTGATTAACTACAAACGCATGAGTTTATTACAAAATCAATTTTGTATTACTTTATTTTGGAAACAAAAATATTTATATTTTAAATTGCTTTTTTATTCTATATATTATCTGTATAAGAGGAACTGATGAAATCTAATTTATGATATCAAATTTTAATAAGTAGAATATATCTTTTGAGCACATGGGCTATAATATTTTTCAAAAAGACAAGGAAACCCTGTAATGAATAGAAACAATAGAATAATAAATGACATAAGAAAAATCATCTAGATAGTTCTTTCTTTATTAGATAATGTGCAGCTTAAAATAGTGACAGACTTTGCATACCACTGCATTGAAACAGTTTAAATAAATTTAAGTAAAGCAAAAGTAAAGAGGAATTGGAGCATCAACTGTTATTTATACTAAAAATCTGACTGTTTTATTCTATTTTATTTGGTCATTGCAAAACACTCAAAATATAAATCACTGTTCTATAACCTAATAGCCTTATACTGTGGTAGTTATGAATACTGGTTTGTACTTGAGGTTAAGAGATCCTACTGTACAGGATTATAATACGGTTTTTGTTTAAGTTGTGGTATAGACTTGGGTGAATTAGAATATAAACCATACTCCCTGAAATCCTCTCAGTATAAATATTTAAATACAAGAGACATGGGTAGCAAGAACTGCACTTGCAGAAATCTTAACTACACTCAGTGGTTGACATCCCAACTGGTCCTAAATGAAATGTCCCGTAGAAGCAAAATTATAACTGCCAAGGCCTAACCAGCACAACGTTCTGTCACTTAAGACATTGCTCCTGGGAGTAATGCATGATCAGTGTTAGAATCTGTATTTTGAACAACATGGTGTCTACAGACCCACCACACTTTAAAAACCACTGTTTTATAGGAAGCTTGCCAAGTATTGGGTTATATTAGGGAATACAAAAAGAATAAAGTGTGATCCCTGCACCTAACTGATTTTCAGCCTCTATTTGGAACAATACATGTGCACAAGTCAGCGTTGGTAAGAGGGTCTTGTAAATGTCATGTTACAGGGTGTGATTTCTATTTGAAACTCTATAATTTAGCAATCAGTACATCTGGAATTGCCAAGGGTATCAGGAAATAATGGAAGAAAGGGTAAAGAATATTCCAAATGGAATAGCCTATATACTCAGAGTAAAAAATAAGAGGGGTCAAGTCTTGAATAGGTGTTTGAATAGATTGAATGGATTGATTATAATACTTATATTAACAGAGGAGCTTAAACAGGAGTATGTATTCCTACTGTGAAGGATTTTAAAAGACCCTCTAAAGATGTAGCTGATTAGTCACCTAGACATCTATCTAATGCAGGGGTTGGCAAACATTTTCTGTAAATATTTTAGGCTTTTATTTAGAATTTTTGAATTTTATTTTATTTATTTTTTTTATACAGCAGGTTCTTATTAATTATCCATTTTATACATATTAGCGTATATATGGCAATCCCAATCTCCCAATTCATCCCACCACCACTCCCCCGCCACTTTCTACCCTTGGTGTCCATACATTTGTTCTCTACATCTATGTCTCTATCTCTGCCCTGCAAACTGGTTCATCTGTACCATTTTTCTAGTTCAACATATATGCTTTAATATACGATATTTGTTTTTCTCTTTCTGACTTACTTCACTCTGTATGACAGTCTCTAGATCCATCCATGTGTCTACGTATGACCCAATTTCATTCCTTTTTATGGCTGAGTAATATTCCATTGTATATATATATACACCACATCTTTATCCATTCATCTGTTGATGGGCATTTAGGTTGCTTCCATGACCTGGCTATTGTAAATAGTGCTGCAATGAACATTGGGGTGCATGTGTCTTTTTGAATTATGGTTTTCTCTGTGTATATGCCCAGTAGTGGAATTGCTGGGTCATATGGTAATTATAGTTTTAGTTTTTTGTGTGTTTTTTTTGCGGAACACGGGCCTCTCACTATTGTGGCCTCTCCCGTTGCAGAGCACAGGCTTCGGGCGCACAGGCTCAGTGGCCGTGGCTCATGGGCCTAGCCGCTCCGCGGCATGTGGGATCTTACCAGACCGGGGCACGAACCCGTATCCCCTGCATCGGCAGGTGGACTGTCAACCACTGCGCCACCAAGGAAGCCCCAGATACCTAAATTGATGTTGGTACCTTGGCTGGAAAAATATAAAATCAATGAGCCAAAGCACACCCATCTCAGCTGAATTAGAACAAGAAGAAAGAAAGGCCTTTTGTATGATTCTGGGAGCCTGTGCTGTGTTAAATTGATGGAGAGCTGAATGACTGGTTCTCCCTTTCCTGCACCTATTTTCATCTGATGAGGGGAAATACAAGTTTTATGCCTGAACATCATAAAATTATGATAATGGTGGAATCTATTTCCTAAAATCATCTCTCTACAGATATATAATTTTGAAATCAAGAAGAAAAATTATCATGTCAGTATCTTTGAATTCTGGGTCCTATCCAGACATAATTCAGGATAATTTTAGTCAATGCTAGGAAGCCTCTAGAATACCCATGTCTAGAATAAAATTATGGTCAGCCTAATTCAGCAGTTCTTAAGCTTTTTGCACAGTACAGTCACCTGAGGAGCTGGTAAAAATACCTGGTTCCTGCTTCCTGCCCCAAATCAAATAAATCAGTTTCTGGGGATAGGACCTGGCATTTTAAAAAGCTTCCTAAAATATTTTACTGTGCAGAGAACTACTAGCCTAATGTTGAGAAGCCACAACCTAAGGTAGCAACCAGTTAAATGCCTTGCTCTAAAATTAGAAGGCCCAGCCTGTGTAGACCAAAGTATTCTTATTAGCCAATGCTTGAGTATAGAAATTTCACCTAAAGGTGGTCATATCTCACTGAAGAGTCATCACAGCCAATCATTAGTCAAATGGAATCAAACATTGTTGAGTGTCAACTGAAGATCGAAGGCCACAGTTGGGGAGTGGCTTAGGGAAGTGTCATTTTCTGAGACCAGATGGTGATTAAAGACATTCAGCCTGGCTTTCTGTTTGTAAGCTCCACTGAGGTGATAAATTTTTCTAAGTCTTCCTTGAAAAACTAATTGGGGGAACTTGGTCGTAAGCAGCACTCAGGTAGGAAATTTAACTGCAATTTAGAAACTTTAGAATCAAGTATCCCTTCAGGGACTCAAGTCTGTATAAAAGGAAGTCCTGTTCTCTCTTGGACACATGGGCAGTGATGAAGAGGACCATATCCCAGGCTGCCTGTCAGCACACTGCCAAGTAGGGAGGAAAATTTGTTGTTAACATTTGATGTGGATGACTCATTTTCTTTTCCAAGCATTGAGATTTGCATATGACTTCTATAACCCTTTAGGGATGACTCTGCCATAATCAGCTTCTGTCCAATAATAAGGTAGCACAGTAGGACACTGAAGTGTTCAGATTTTGTTTGTTTGTTTTTTGCCAGTAAGCAAGTAGAGCCATTAAATCCCTCTGAGCAAGTAAGTTACATGCATACAGTAGTATCTAAGGAACTTCCCTCTATAGAAAGATGTAGTTGGAGAAGGAGAAAGAATAGGCAAAGAGATCAGCTAGAAAACCTGGTAATAACTATTCTGAGGCAGTGAGGACCTAAGCTATCTATCTAAAAACACACACGCACACAATGGAGGCTGCAGGGTTTGTGTTTTTTTTTTAATAGAAATGTAACAGGATGGTAAATTGAAAAGTTTTTTGTGGTATCATGATACAATACATATGACACTCCAAAATGGCTACAATGCCACAATGAAAAATTGTCAAAGGAAGGTACAATCAATGCTTATACTCTTCTTAAATGCCTACTCACATAGAAGATAAAAGCATGCTGGAAGTTAGAGACATTTTGGAGAAGATTTCTTTGGATAGAGCTGTTGCTGTTCTATGAGTCCTTTTACTGCACATCCCACCCACCCTACTCCCACGGAGAAGAGTTGAAGAAGTTTTCAGCCTTCACCTCAGCCGAGAGAGAGGGTAATGAAGGAAAGAGGAAAGGAAGTCTAATTAGAAAATGTAATATGTATTTCCTGCAGGATTGAAGACATGGAGGCCTAGTGGCTGATTCGTGCCACTTAAACATGATTAACTATTTAACTAACATTTAGAGCTGATTGAAGTAGAAATTGATGCTACATTGTGTAATTTGAATCCTCAGTGTTTATAGGGCAAATTATACATGTGCCCTGTGTAGTATATATAAGCCAGACAGAAGATAGAATATCTTTTGTCTGAGTCATCTTAGGTCCCATTCTAAAGGCCAATTATAGGAACAAACAAACCTCACTAGAGAGAATTCTCTAGCGAATCTGGAAGTACCACTGGATTCCAGGGATTGGGGAAGAAGCTAGCAACCAGCTAGAGTAGATATGAAATCTGTGACAGGAACACCCATGAAAATGCATGTGTTAGGAGGAGAAAGGATAAGTGCCATGGTTTCTAAAGATCCATGAAAGTTGCAAATGCAGGACCAAGAATAATAATACCCTTTTCTTTCTCTTCTGCTCTCCTGTGCTCCGACTCTGAGGGAGCCAGAAATCCCAGTTAGAAAACTAAGAGAGCAGAAATCACAGAACAGCTGGTCTGGGAAGGAGAAAAAAGTCAACTATATTTCCCCAGCTAAAAATTCCCCACCTGCAGATGGGGGAGGAGAGAAGCCCCAATATCTAACCAGGGTCAGAGTTTGAATTTTTACTAAGGCTAGAGATTTTTAAATCACTGAATTAAGAATGTGACCAATGTTCCTTTATTGCTTAAGAATAAACACAAGAGTCATAGGGCCTGTCAGAATTTTTATCCAAGAATAAGGGAAAATTAAGCCTGCAGAATAAATTTTAAAGGATTGTGAGACACAAAAAAATAAGGTTATTTTTAATTGTATTTTATGAGTGTTGCCAATGTAATCTAATATTTATAAAACTCAAAGTTAAGAATGACCGAGAAAGGCACAGAGTAATAATCACATTTCATACCTTTGCAGTATCTATATTTAATAATTTCATATATATTCTCTTATTTAATCCTAAATATCCTGAAGATAGGACAGAAATATATATATTTTTCTATTTTACAGAAGAATAACCTGAAGATCATGTTAACAAGTGGTTTATCTAAGGTATTAACATGTGTTAGAGTAGGTTTTGAAGTTAAGACCAGAATCCAGATATACTGTCTCTAAATCTTACCCGAGGGCACAGCTCCTTAGGTAAGAAGTAACCTTTGAAATTTCCCTAAAAGCTGTTTCCATTAATTCACTGAGTAAAAGTTACTGATCATCTTCCATGTACCAGGCATTGTTGGGGATTCATTATGGAAGAAATCAGAAAATTCCACTGTTCTCATAGAACTTCCATCCTAATACAGGGAAACAGACAATAAACAAATAGAACAAACAAATAAAATGTTATGTCAGGTGGCAAATTCTGTGAAAATATTCATAAAGCAGGGTATGAAGGATAGCAAGGGTTAAGAGTGGGAGTTCCTGTATGTTTTGTAGGCCATAAGGCCTGAGAGAGGAGTGCACTTACAAATAACCAAAGACACTATGGCAAGAGCAGGGTCAGCAAAGGAGGATGGTAGGAGATGATGCTCTAGCAGTGCAAGGAGGCGGTGGGGGGGCGCGGCGGGAAGGGGGGTGAGGTTTGAGGAGAAGACCATATAGTACCTTCTAAGACCTGGTAAGGAATTTGATTTCACTATGAATACAGTGGGAAGCCACTCAAATGGCTTCAACAGAGGACTAATTTTGCCTAACTTACCTTTTGTTTGTTTTGTTTTGTTTTTTCAAAAAACAGACATTCTGGCTTATATGTAAAAAATAGACTCTAACAGGCAACGGTGGGGATAGGAAGACCAGTATGGGTGCTACTAATAGTCCAGGCAACAGCTAGGGTGGTGGTGGAGGTGTCGGGAAGTATTGACTCTCTACAGTTTTGATTTGGCAGGCAGTCCTCAGGCAGCCTCAACGTGTATTTCCTTAGGTTATGTTTGTGCAATTTATAACAAAAGATGTCTATAACAAAAACGTTTACTCTCCATGCCCAAGGGTTCTTCACTTCCTTTGTTGGGAAACATGAAATCCTTCAGGTCATTGCCATTTAAAATAATCCTTGACCATCCGATGTAGCTCGCCTTCACCCGTAGCAGAGTCCTCTGTCACTAAATGCTACTCTATACTATTTATGCTGTTTTCTTTATACTACTTACTGTAAGTTGTGATTGTAGATTTATTTATGTGTTTATGTGGCCATTGCTCATTTCTCTCACTAGACTTTAAGCCCTCAGAAGGCAAGGTCTATTTGTGTTTTGTTCATTGTTGCATACTGAGGGCCTAGTCTACAACTTATACAAAGTAGTTACTCAAAAATATATTTTGAATTGATGAATAAAAATAATATCACCTTATATTTTCCTTGTAAGGTATCCCAGTCATCTTTTTCTTTCTCTATTTATATCAAAAAGCTAAGGAAAATATCTGATTTCAATTTTAAAAATTCCTTTTTTTTAAGAAAAAAAGAGACCATCTTGCCCCTCCCCCCTACTAATTAACAACTACATTGATTATATACTGTGGTAGGCAGAATGGTGGCCCCTCAAACATGTCCACACCCTAATCCTTAGTATTTTGAATATGTTACATTGCATGAGGAATGTGATAGGGAAGGAGAATTATACAGAAAAGGGAAACTAATGTAGCAGGTGGAATTAGGGCTGCTAATCAGCTGACTTTATAGTGGGGAGATTATCCTGGATTATCCAGGTGGACCCAGTGTAACCACCTGAGCTCTAAAAGGGGAAGAGAGAGTAGACCATGAACTAAGAAATGTGGATGCCAGTCTCAGTTTAAAGCCTGCAAGAGAGTGGGGACCCGAGTCCTACAACTGCAAGAAGCTTAGTTCTGCCAACAACTCATATGAGCAGGAAACAAATTCTCCCCTACACTCCCAAGGAATTACAGAGATATAGACACCTTGGTTTTCTCTCATGAGAAACATACTGGACTTCTGACCTAGAGAACTATAAAATCAATTCATGTTATTTTACACAACTAAATTAGCGGTAATTCATTATGCCAGCAGTAAAAACTAATAGAATTTCTTGTGTAAGTATTCATTTAGCTGTCTCGCTTGTTAGTTTTTTAACTTCATGTATCTTTTATAATTATTTTGTAACATAATGGCTGATATTATTGGAATATATTTTTACTTTGAAAACTTTCCTCATATTCTTATAAGAACACCGATGTTCTTAAAACCTTGAGTAACACTGATAGTGAATTTTCAAAATCAAAATTTAAAGAATGTTCTAGATACAGTTAAATCTTAATGCCATTTGTTTACTAACACGACATTTTCTAACACGTCCTATTACTTTCTTGGTGTTTCTATTGTTGTCTTATTGTTATGGCCTTATTTTATGTTTTCAGTCCTATAATTATTACTCAGAGCTATAAGACTGGATATGAGGAAATGAGAAAAGTTGAAAGGCAACTTGAATCTGTTTATTACTATAACTACTCAGAAGGATTACTAGCAGATTTAAGAGAAAAGAAGTAAACAATCTTTACAAAAATGAGAATTAGGATAATCCATGAATTTCACTTCACATCACTTCTCATTTTTTATAAGGTTTTAAGTACAATGTAGAATTTTAGGAATGGTCAGAGACAAGCTAACATTCCCCTGAGTGACAGAGACTAGCACCTTAGCTCTTCTGTGTACCAGTAGGAACTAGGGAACTTTGAAGCATATTCAAAGAATTATACTTCTTGGGGAGGAAGTCTGGCCATGCATTCCTGAGGCAGGGTTAACAGAACCTGGAGAAATAAGTTAGCTTTACAGAAAGAGACATTGCCACAAAATCTAGTCTTGAATTTTATTTTGTTAGTTATTTTTTGTTGAGTTTTTTTTTTTTTACATCTTTATTGGAGTATAATTGCTGTACAATGGTGTTTAGTTTCTGCTTTATAACAAAGTGACTCAGTTATACATATACATATGTTCCCATATCTCTTCCCTCTTGCGTCTCCCTCCCTCCCACCCTCCCTATCCCACTCTAGGTGGTCACAAAGCACCCAGTTGATCTCCCTGTGCTACGCGGCTGCTTCCCACTAGTTATCTATTTTACATTTGGTAGTGTATATATGTCCATGCCACTCTCTCGCTTTGTCACAGCTCACCCTTCCCCCTCCCCGTATCCTCAAGTCCATTCTCTAGTAGGTCTGTGTCTCTATTCCTGTCTTACCCCTAGGTTCTTCATGACATTTTTTTTTCTTAGATTCCATATATATGTGTTAGCATATGGTATTTGTCTTTCTCTTTCTGACTTACTTCACTCTGTATGACAGACTGTAGGTCCATCCACCTCACTACAAATAACTCAATCTTGTTTCTTTTTATGGCTGAGTAATATTCCATTGTATATATGTGCCACATCTTCTTTATCCATTCATCCAATGATAGACACTTAGGTTGTTTCCATCTTCTGGCTATTGTAAATAGAACTGCAATGAACATTTTGGTACATGACTCATTTTGAATTATGGTTTTCTCAGGGTATATGCCTAGTAGTGGGATTGCTGGGTCATATGGTAGTTCTATTTGTAGTTTTTTAAGGAACGTCCATACTGTTCTCCATAGTGGCTGTACCAATTCACATTCCCACTAGCAGTGCAAGAGAGTTCCCTTTTCTCCACACCCTCTCCAGCATTTATTGTTTCTAGATTTTTTGATGATGGCTATCTGACCGGTGTGAGATGATATCTCATTGTAGTTTTGATTTGCATTTCTCTAATGATTAATGATGTTAAAAATATGGAACGCTTCACGAATTTGCATGTCTTCCTTGTGCAGGGGCCATGCTAATCTTCTCTGTATCATTCCAATTTTAGTATATGTGCTGCCGAAGTGAGCACTTGTTAGTTATTTTTTGAAAGAGAAGCCTATTTCACTTCCTGAAGCAAGTGCAGATTGAAAAAATATAATAGCTTTATTGAATTATAAGTCAAGTACCATAATATTTACCCTTTTAAAGTACAAAATTCAGTAGTTTTAGTATATTCACAGTTATTCAACCCTCACCATTATCTATTTTAAGAATATCACCCCAAAAATAAACTCTGTACCCAATAGTAGTCACTCCTCATTTCTCCATTCTCCCAGGCTTTGGCAACCGTTAATCTGTTTTCTCTTTCTGTGGATTTGCCTCTTCTGGACATTTAACATAAATGGAAATATACAATATAAGGACTTTTGTGACTGACGTCTTTCACTTAGCGTTATGTTCTCAAGATTCATCCCTATTGTAGCATGGATTGGTACTTTGGTACTTCATTCATTTTTATTGGTAAACAATATTCCATTGTCTGGATATACCACATTTGTTTATCCATTATACAGTTTATGGGCATTTGTGTTGTTTCCACTTTTTGGCTATTATGAATAATGATGCTGTTAACTTCTATGTACAAGCTTTTATGTGATCATATTTTTTTCATTGCTGTTCACATATATCTTGAAGTGGAATTGATCATTCATATGATAACTCTATGTTTAACGTTTTGAGGATTACTGAACTGCTTTCCAATGTGACTGTACCACTTAGCATCCTCACCAGCAATGCGTGAGGGTTCCAGTTTCTTCACATCCTTAACAACACTTGTTATTTTCTAATTTTATTAATATTAATATTATTATTATAGCAATCCTAGTGGCTGTGAGGTGATATCTGATTATGGTTTTGATTTACAATTTTTTAGTGACTAATGATGACCATCTTTTCATGTGCTTATTGGCCATTTGTACATACTTGAAGAAATATCTATTCAAATCCTTTCACCATTTTTAATTGGGTTTTCTTTTTATTGTTAGGTTGTAAAAGTTCTTATATATACTGAATACAAGTCATCCCTTATCAGATATAGGATTTGCACATATTTTCCACCAACTGTGGGTTGTCTGTTTACTATCTTGATGGTATCGTTTGTAGCACAAAAGTTTTTAATTTTCATGAAGTCCAGCTTATCTTTTTTTTTTTTGGTAGCTGGGTAACTTTACCTAACCCAATGTTACTAAGATTTACTCTTAAGATTTCTTCTAATACTTTTATAGTTCAGCTCTTACATTTTAAACAGTGATTCATTTTGATTTAATTTTTGCATATGTTGTGAAGTAGGGGCCCAATTTTACTCTTTTGCATGTGGATGTACACTTGTTCCAACACCAATTGTACCCATTGAATGGTCACGCCATCTTTGTCAAAGTAAAATTGACTATAAATGTGGATGCTTACTTCTGGACCTTCAGTTCTATTCTATTGATCTGTATGTCTGTTCTCATCCTAATCCCACAGTATCTTGATTATTGTACGTTTGTAATCAGAGTATGTAAGTCATTCAGTTTTGTTCTTCTCAAGATCATTTTGACTACTCTGGGTTCCTTTAATTTCCATGTGAGTTTTAAAGTCAACCTGTCAAATTCTGCAAAACTGGCAGCTAGGATTTTTATAGAGATTATACTGAATCTGTAGATCAAATTGGGGAGTATTCCCATCTTAAAAGTATTAAATCTTCCAATCAATGAACATGAGCTTTCTGTCAATTTATTTAGCTCTTCTTTAATTTCTTTCAACTATGTTTTGTAGTGTTCAGTGTACAAGTCTTACTCTTCTTTCATTGAATGTATTCATGAATATTTTATTCTTTTTGAAGCTATTATAAATGGGATTGTTTTATTATTTTACTTTGGATTGTTTGTTGATTAGATATGAAATATAATTGATTTTTGTATATTGATCTTATATCCTGCAACCTTGCTGAAGCAGATACAGTTTTTTATATGTACTGTATTTGCTGATTTCAAATCAAATATGGGATATTTAATAAAACTTTTACTCCTATGTTTTTTAAAAAGTTTAGACCTTATAATAGTTTCTTTAAGGAATAAAATATTTATTTCATATCTTCTGCTTCCATAACTATGAACAAGTATTTTCAGTAAGATACCGTATGAAGCAAAATGGATAGAAAAACATACCCCATATGATCCTTGCTCTCCATAAACTTATTATCTGTTAGAAAAGATGATATCCACACATAACTGTTTTTATGCAACAGGCCCTATACTTAAGGCATACAAAAAAGTAAGCTATTTTGTTTTTAAGATACATCTACTTGCCCTTCTCTGCATAAAAAGAAACCTCTTATGTTTAGTTTGGCTTCATTTTAACTCAAATTTTTCATTAAATAAGTATCTTATTTTTATATTATTTTTACACATTATTTGATGTGTCTAATAATTTTACTTGCAAAACAGCAATATGACATCGCAGTGAAACATAAGTAGAGACATGGCACTAGCAATGTTAGCATGGCTATAAATAGAGGATTAACAATGGATATACTTTATCTTTCTTTTCACTATATTGATTTTTTAAGTAGGTTTTAAACTTTAACATATGAAACATAGTTCAATATAATATTATGGCAGAAACTGCAAGACATTTAAGCTTTAAACCTTCAGCTGGCTTATTTTTTTAAATAATATCACTTATGGTTCATTGATATTTTAAGTGCTTACTAGCTATTTGTTATGAAAACTTTAAAATATAGTTAGTTTTAAAATATAGTAGTAATTTTAAAATATGTCTATAATGTAGTGATTGTTTATTACTGTTCTCTAAATTCAGGTATAAATTGAACGTCTTAGCCAAGAATAAATGTGATACTCATATTTTCATTACATGTATTAAAGTGAAGTCACTGCAACTTATCACCACTCCCATCCCCACCTGCACCCCCTTCACACAAGACTTGCCATTCCTACAGTATCTGCTCATCTTTATAACTTTAGTCCCTGTAATAGCTTCTGACATGTGAGTGTTTCCTAAGTGTTTAAGTGAATGAAAAAACAAAGAAAGGAGACATCTACTGAAGTTTTAAGAAAAAAATGGATCACTGTGAAATTGAGGATTAAAAGAAGTTTCCAAAGAGAGTATTAGGCATATAGAGATTCATAAGACTTCCATGATCAGAAAAGAAAAGAGAGGGCCTTTGAATTGTGAAAGAGTCTATGGAAGTGAGATGGTGATTACATCTGAAGGAAAAGAGCAGATAAATGTGATTGGATTAGACACAGGTGTGGGCTCTATATGGCCCTCCAGCTCAATCTAGTCTCCCCACCACCTGTTTTGTTTTATAAAGTTTTATTGGAACGTAGCCACATCCATTTCTTTATGTGTTATCTATGGCTGCTTTTGTGCTATAATGCATGGTTGGGACAGATACCATACACTGTATGACCCACAAAGCCTAAAATGTTTATGATCTGACCCTTTACAGAAAAGTTCACCAGCCCTTGGATTAGAGCATCCATGAAAGGAAAGCATGGGAAATAACATTAGGGAGTTATTATGATGCTAGAACACAGAGCATTTAAATGTATAGCTAAAGAATTTGGACCCTATTCGAGGACTGATGTGTATCAGGTTGGTAGATCACCCTGGCAGCAGCACATGAGGTAGATTATAATGAGAGACAACACTCAGGAAGAACGGTCAGCCAACTGCTAAATGTGGGAGATGGTCTGGACATGAACTGTGGTGGCAGAAACCAGGACTATTGGGTGATGGTGGTAGAGAGAATGGTAGAAAAGGGCAGATACATAGAGAAATAAATCCTCAAGGAGACTCACTGAGAATGGGAGGAAATGTATTGAAAGAGGGAAATGCCAATAACGATTCCAAGTTTTCAGTAGTAGGTAACTGGAAAAATAATGTTGCTCCTGCTGGAAAGTGAGGAAAACCACAGACTATGCTAGCTTTGAAGAAATTCTTTTGACATTTTTAAAGCCATGTTATTTGCTGAGATGAGAAATCTTAATGTCTGGCAGGTAATCATAAACATGGTGCTGGAGCTCAAAGGCAATTGCCGAAGTACCCGTACTGATTTGAGAAGGAGTGGTTAAAACTGAGAATAGATGCGCTCTCTGGGGGAGAACTGGTGATGATAATGTACAGGGTGGGGGAATAGGTATTAGCCTTAGGGAATGCTTACTCCTAATGGGTATGAGGAAGAAATAGCGACACAGCAAAGGTAGCAAGAGTTTTATAGACAGAGCATAGCATCACCTTATCCAGAAAATTGTTGAAAGAGGAAGGATGCATTTAATTTAGTAATATTTTGTTTGAGGATGTAATGAATGTACAGAGCAGGCTATAAGCAGCTCGTAGTCCGCTGAAGAAAACAGAATTTTAAATAGAAAAAGAGAAGGATTCTGACAGGTATTATAAAAACCTTATTATAAGTCATAGGAAAAGAGAAATAACTTTGCATTAAGAGGTTAACGATTGGTTCATAATGACTCATTGGTGTCTTTAAGGGTGGTTTTTGTGAGCAGAAAAGACCATGTAGGAGTTGATTTGGTTTTAAAATAAATGTACAATTTATTAAGGTTACAAATTTTAAAATCTACTCTCTTATTAAGACTTTAACTTTTTAAGTCTTTAGTCAGTCAGCCTCTCTCTGCTCATTCTTCACCCCCTCCTTCTGTTTTAACAATTACTTTTTTTTGCGGTACGCGGGCCTGTCACTGTTGTGGCCTCTCCCGTTGCGGAGCACAGGCTCCGGACGCGCAGGCCCAGCAGCCATGGCTCACGGGCCCAGCCGCTCTGCGGCACGTGGGATCCTCCCGGACCGGGGCACGAACCCGTGTCCTCTGCATCGGCAGGCGGACTCTCAACCACTGCGCCACCAGGGAAGCCCAACAATTACTTTTAAATATTCGAAAAATATTTGGTGTCACTTAAAAAGTTAATGAAACACCTTTGAATATTATAAACTGCAGTTGTAAGTTAAGTACATTTGTTCACCTTTTTAAAGTACTCTACTTCGGTTATATCATTAACAAAATATCCCAGTATTTGAGTATTCTAATAAATGTATAATTATATGACATCTTAAGTTTGTTTATAATCTCCAATACTATATAACAACTTAATAAAATTTCCACTTTAACATCTAAATTATTCAATTATGTATTACTTCAATTAGGCACATTATAAGTACACAAATATTGAACTTTACTAGTTCATACAGCTAACATTAATAATATTAATATATCTGATTTTATTCTCTTAAAAATTTTTGTTATTAAATTGATCTCTCTCTAAATTTGAAAGAATCTTATCCATTAAAGTAATAATAAGGTAATTCTAACCAATTTGGGGGATACTGAGCCAAGATAGTAACAGGCTTTTGTTTAGGATTGTATTACTGAGGTCTAGAAATGATCTTTAACATAACTTTATAAACTGGAAGAACTCATGTGTATAGGTCCCCAATCTAATTATATTGTTTGTAAACCTCCCACACTTTTATAGGACTTGATTGGATTTTAGATAATTTTTTGACACCTAAGATATATAAATATTTTTTTCCATTTAACTTTAAAGACCTTTGAACTTGATGGAATCCTTTATTTTTTCATAATCTCTAAGTCCACATAATTACTCTATTAATACTTATTATGTATTAAATTAAGTTAATTCTGAATATACCTCATTGAAACTGTATATTCAGAAAATGTAGAGTCACACTAGAGTCAGACTAGATCCAGGGCTGTGTGAGACTTTCTGGGTCAGGACCTTCATATGAGTAAGGCAAGAGTGGAAGATATGACAGAAAAATTAGCTCACATTTTGAAAGGACATTGTATACCAAAGTGCGGAGTTTGGATTTTATCTCATGTGACAGGTTTTGGGGTGTGTGTGTGTGTGTGTGTGTGTGTGTATGGTTGCTAAGATATATATATTTTGTAAAACATATATTTCAAATACAGTTGACCCTTGAACAATGAGGGTTTGAACTGCGCTGGTTCTCTTACATGCAGATATTTTTCAGTAGTAAATACTGCAGTACTACATGGTCAAGTTGGTTGAATCGGAGGATGTGAAGGAACCACAGATATGGGGCTACCTATAAATTATATTCGGACTAACCCCTGAGTTTTCAAGGGTCGACTGTATACACATCAGAAATAGTTCCTCACATATGAGTCCAATCTCTGTTACTTTCTGTCTTAAAGAATTCTGTTGAATTATGAAACTGATAGGCTGTAAAATAGTGAACTTAACATTAAATAAATTTCCCATGGAAAATTTCTCTATCTCTTCATTAAGAGTCTGTGTTCTCTTGGTTAAATATACCCCAGTGGTTATAGCCACTGAGGTCTGATGTGGCCAAAAAAAGTCCCTTTCTGATCAATGGTACTTTATTTATACAAAATGATACTTTTTCTCTGGAAACAGACACTGTTTGTATATAATTGGAACTCTCAAGACTTGCCCCAAGTCTCTGCTTAAAATGAGTTACCAATGTCTAACATATCATAATCACCCAGAATTTTATGAAAATTACAAAGGCCTGAACATACAATCAAGATTTCTGAGAATGAAGCCTAGGGGTATAATATTTTAATAATGTTAAATTTCTCTAAACTTTGAGACCTATCAGCTTGGGAGATGTGTAAGGGCAGTTAATTCTCGTGGCCTCTGGGAATTGACATAGGGACGCTAGGAGGTCAGTTAATGCTCTGTGATCGTTCACTGTGTGCATTGGGAAGAATTTATATACTACATCTGACTTTCCTGCCTATTGCCTACTTTTTCAAAGTAAGTAAAGCCCCACAAGTAGCTAAATAAGCAGCTTCAGACAATTTAGAAAACACTGAACTGGGAGTTTAGTCACCACTCATCTTTACTGTGCTTTCAGAGAACAGATGAACTCCAGTGGGTTCACAGAATTCATGATCATTTCAGAATTTAATCTCAGGTCATACTTTATACACTGGAAGCACCTAACTCAATCTCTATAATATTTCATGTCATAGAAGTATATTAATGGGTACACTCTGTAGTTCCAAGCATTAAACACTTTATAGTTAGGTTTCACTGTTCATTACTTTTGCACCAGCAGTCATTTTTTTCATATCTAGTATGATTTTCCATTCCTTAGAGGATGTCAAATTTTCTACTTTTTCATACTTTCTTACTGGCAGCTTCTTATCTCCTTTTATTAATGTTGAAGTCTTCAATTTGTTGCCCTAATGTACCCATATAACAATAGCTTGATTCATTTGTATCAAAGAGAGGACGTGAAAACACAGTAATGCTTCTTGCCTATTTTTACTTTCTTTAAGTGCAAATTGAAAATATTAGAAGACATAGGGTTAACCACTCAAGTTTTTCATCATAGTCTAAAAGAAATGAATGCAATAGAAGGGCTATATTTTTCAATTGCCTCACCACATTTTTTTAAAGGTGGGGCAAGATCTTAGTGCATATGTATATCTGTTTATTTTTTTGCAGAATTACAACCAATTTTATACACATAATTATATAGTTATATTATCTTGAAGAAATAGTGTAATTGTATTTTTTCTGAAATCTGTGAATAAAAATACAGTTAGAGTATTAGAATATAAAGAACATATTTTGTTACCCTTTGGTACCGTTTTGCGTTTTTAAGAGGTCTTGTTCCTTAAAACTGAAGGTATATCAGTCATTATGTCTATAACACCTGGCCCACATAGTAATGCTCAGTAAATATTGGGTGAATGAGGGAGGAAGGGAATGGGTACGTGATTAAATGAATCGATGTCATACACATTATTTCTTCTAACTTAACTGCATAACAGAAAAGAGAATGATTCAGCATTGTTTGAGTTTTCTTAAACCACAGAAACTTTTCAATTTCTTAATATGTCATCTGACTTCGTATACTATACCAGCAATCACAGGCACACTTGTATAATTAAAAACACTCTATAAAAATTGTATATCCAATATGTAATACCTACTTCCCGAGAAAGCAAATTGTATTACAAATATTGCCCAAGTAAATTTATGTGGTTGAACTGTGGTATTATTATGTTACTGAATGAGTCTGAGCACTTCAAATGCCTTAAAAGATCCTCTCAGTCATAGGATATTAGAATTCTTCATGGCTGAGAAATCCTGTCTGCCCTGGTACTTCTCCTTTGGCCAAACGTGTCTAGATGTTGCTTATTATTGTACATTTTTATATTAGAAAGATAGTTAATCTTCTATATGTAAACTTCTATCACGTAAAGAAGAAAAGTAAAACATGTAAGAGGAGAAATATCAGGAACTATACGTCTCAGGTCAACACAAATTTGCCTTTTTAACTGGATATATTAAAAACAATACTAAATAGTTGACATTGCAAAATTCCAGTGATATTTAAAACATGAATGATTTTATATACATATATTTTTTTCTGTATTTACTATTTTTATAAAATATTTTGTGGAAGGGAAGGAAATTAAGTATAAGCTCCTATATGCTTAAGACCAAATATGTAAGTTAATGGGAAAATAAAGGCTTTGAAATTTTGTTTAAGTTTAGCAAAATCATTATACTGCAAATGCTAAAATATAAATTAAATTCATGCTTTTTAAACAAGCATTTGGAGTGCTATGAAAGTCAAGAGATGACAGTGACAGTATAATTCTTCCTACTGCTGTAGGAATAAGATTGCAGAATTGGTAATCAAGGCAATTTATGTTCTAAAATAAAATTCTGCACACTGAATCGGATCTACAAAGACTAAACTTTTTTCCTAAATCCAGGAAAAATGATTTTAAGTCTATCTAAATTATTTTGTGTTAAGACTTTAACAGTCTTTGGATGTCAGTAAACTGTGTAGTTTCTTTGGAGTGAAACTGTAATTTATGCCTAGATGTATCTAAACTTCAAATAACAATATATGTCAGAAGAAAAACCTTTTTTTCCGTGCCTATTGTGCATATGCCCTTGAATTTACATAAAATGCTGCAATAAATTGTGACTGATGTGAAAAACAAAACAGAACTATTATATAAGCGAAAGGCTTATAAAAATAGACTATAAAATAGATTCTGAGCACCATACAAGTTGAAGCCATCTCTTGTAAGTCAAGGTTACTGGAATGTTGGCTTGATGATAATGAATGAGTTGCAGCACCCGGTGGAGTCTATAAGGAATGAGTTGCAGCACCCAGTGGAGTCTATTAGGAGGATGGATGAACCAAAAATCTTCAAATACGCCAGTGAAATCTATACTACTAGGGACTATCTCCCAGAAGTACCTGCGACCTAATTTTTTTCCCATGTCCAAACTTGGTACTATTTTCAAATTTGTCTTCCTCCTTTTTGTAGCCTAAATCTACTTTCCAGTTTTTGAGAACTACATGCTCTCCTTTAGTTCATCCACCTTGTCTGTGCTTGTGCCATTCACTTCACCTGGTAGTTTCCTTAAAACCCCTTCCCCCAGCCTCAACCTCCAATACACACACCTTACAAAAATCTATCATTCAAGACCTATCTCAAAGACCATCTCCTTGGAACTCTTCTGATCCCTTCAATCAGGAAACACTTTCCTATTTTTTTTTTTTTCGGTTTCTGTTTGTTTGTTTTGTTTTGTCTTAACAAAGGACTTTGTACATTGGTTGTGGAATTTATCTTAATCCAACCAGTGTTATATACAGTGTTTAGATGAGTCCTTCCCACAAGATTATGCTTTGCTTTCTGAAACAAATTATATTCCAAATTATAATTCCTTTGCATAAAGTTGATCATTCCTCTGAAATTAATAGAGAACTAAATTCTATGAAGTAAAAGTTGATATAATAGAAAATCAACATTTCCCTAAGACTTAACTCTAGGAGAAGTTTCTTTACTCTTAAGGTGAGCAAAATAGTGATAGGATTATTGTGAGGCTAAAATAAGAAAAAAATAAAATAGAATACCCAGCACTAGATAGTTGGCAAAAAAAATTAGGTCTTTTCTCTATGTATTTTATATATATATATATATATATATATATATATATGAGAGAAGAATTAAAAGAAGTGAACTGGTATTGTAGTTTAGACACCCAAGTAATCAATCACCTTATTGAAAAAAAAAATCACCATGAAGTTGAATAAGGCTTACGAAGATGCTGGGAAATATATGTTGTTTTTTCCTGCATCATTACTGTTCTGTTTATGAGAGAAAAGACTCTGGAATAGAGTGTAGGAAGGAGGAAGTATCGGACTTTACCTGAATTACCTGTTTATTCAGAGATGAACTGCAATTGTCGCCAGGGTGACAGTGAGAGAAGAACCGGGTGCTTCATTTCAAGCAGGCAGGAAACTGCGGAGAAGGAAGTCTTCACAGTGCTGTCCTAAGGCAAGGCAGGTGGAACCTCAAAAGCTGGTTTCAAACACCACTCAGTAACTTCTAGTTGCTTCATAGCCTCTGAAAGGAAAGAATATGCCTTCAGAGCATTTCTCATGGCAAAGAGGAATTCAGAATAGTTACAATGAATTAAGAAGAAATTGAGTTTAACTGAACTGAAAGACATTTACTTCTTTTTATTTTGCTTCAAATGGCATTTAAAAATATTTCACTACCATATAAATATGTGATATCAGCATATTAGCTAACTGGATGTGTCAATATATTTTTGTTGTATTAAAAGAGGCAAAATTCATTTAATGAAATGAATATATTCGCTGTAGTCCAAGATAATTGGTCTGATATTGTATGGCCAATTCTGGAAGCAAAACCCAGTTGAAATTTCTTCATTACAGTAGTTTCATCAATAGCAGTCTGTCAGAATTACAGGCATAAAATCTCATAATGTGTTTTCAGTGAATGGTTGAAGGTCTGAATGGATAAATTAGAGGACACATCTCCCCTCCTAGCTCAACTTCACCATCTCTAATAGTTGCACTTAAATGACATGACTAAAGTTATTTAACCCTGATAAAGTGTCTCTACATAATAAAATTTACCCAAATGTATTTTTAACATATGTCTTGTGCCAAGAAATGTATTTTTCATATAGATTTGGTACTTTTTCCCATCATATTTTATTGACAATATCCTCAAATGATGTTACACTTTTCATTGAATGCTTCTCATATTGCAGACAGGGATTCAGGCATCATGAATGTACTCAATGGCTTAATTTTAACGTTGTTTCCAGTACAGTATTGCTGAGATGATGCAGCAATTGTATTGATATAAACATCAGAGAATTTCAAAACAATAAAAAGGTAGTCAAAATTATTGTTAGACTCAGGGATCTACTGTGTACTTGAGCCACCTTTAAATGGTGTACTCGTATTCATACCAAGTATCAGCTGCAGAGGGCCCAAGACTTTAGAACTTGTGCTAAATGCATGCATTGCCTGGGGGATTCCCAGTGCTGTTGGTGATAGACAGGTGGTACCCTGCCCCTTGTGCAGCATCAACATTGCCCTTAGATGGCCACCGTCTTGCAGCAGAAATGGAGTCTAACTGCCTCAGGTGCACCATCTGTCCAAAGGGAGTTGGTTACCACATAATTCTGAGCTTCCTTATCTACATCAAGTTTTTATTACATACATTAAAAATGAGACTGTCCTTTCACATATTCTGTTAGAATTGAACTGTGTCAAAGTAAACGTTTGTGTTTATAGTAAAAATTTTTGTGTCAAAGTAAAAGTTTGTGTTGATAGTAAAAATTTTGACTTATTCTTATGAAGGTTTAAAGATGTCTTTTCACACGAGGTTCCCAAATTTATTTGTTTTCTTGAATTTCTCCTAGTAATTATGTTTCCTATGCTTAATTTTTATTTTTTCCCCATGTTGTGTGAATAACAGACTTGTTAAAATGAGAAGTAGTTTTGCTTTCTTAAAATATCACGTTGATTTTCTATAACTTGACTGAACCATTCTTAGTGATCTAAGTTCTTTCCTATAATTTTCTTTCAAGACAGATATAGTATTTGTTTGATTAAGTGTGAAACAACATACATTCTTTTGCCAAAAAGGCTGTAATATAACAAGAAACCTTTCAGGAAATTAAGTAAATCTATTTTTTAAATGATACATTCATTGTATGTATATGTCAGTTATAAATGATCATTTATGATCCTCTAAAGTTTTGTACAAAACTGTGGTAAATTTTGTGCAAAGAAAAGAAGCTCCATAGGTAGATGATTTACTATTAGTCATTTTGTTTGAATGAGAGCATAATGAACCTTTTTGGCTTCTATTATCATGCTGCCACAAATAAACTTATAGAAGAAAAATGTTAGCTGAAAGAAAGAAAATAGGGGTAATTGTTCCACCTGTACTTTTTTTTTTAAGTGACTGGATTCAATGCAATTTCAAAAAATCTGGTAACTTATACATCTATTGTTCTATAAAGTAACTTACTGGAATACTTTGAAACATATGGCAAAACCAGAGATTGTTAGGTTTCCACAGAGAGAATTTGTTAAGGGATACTACTGGTCACCTAATCTTGCCCACTCTTTAATAGTCAGTTTGGCTTCCTGGAGTTCAGGTATCCACACATGTTGGTGCACATATATTTTAGAGATTCTTTATTTTGAGCACTTAAAAACACAAGAATTGGATTTGTTTCTATAACATCTACATATACATATATTTAGTTTCTTTTAGGTAAAGATATTCAACTAATATAACATGCGTTATGATATCAATTTACAATTCCCCCTTGTCAAGGAAGAGTAGTCACCCTTGGTCTGTGTTGCTAAAACCTGTTTCTTCTGTGTTCCATACAAGGCAGTGTTGGAGTGTCTGCTTTTTTCAGGGCCCTTATTGTTATTTGTGTATATGTATGCATAACCTACATTGATCCTAAAACATTCAATATGGCTTTAAAATATTGCCATGTTAAAACAACTAAACATAAGTGAGAAAATTAGAGTAAAGAGCCAATAAGGTAATAAAAATATGTGAAACTAGGAGTAAAGTTTAACACCACTCTTTCTAGACGCCCAGATAACAAGTCTAGATCAGTTATGCAGTTTTCAGCATATGTTAAAGTGCTTAGGGACACAGTTATTCTTGGCACTGAGAGAAGTGTGTTCCTTTTTATCTTCATAAAAGAAATATTGTGTAAGGCATTGACTCAAAGGTTTAAAAGCTAACAAAACTGCCCAATAGTTCATAAAAATGGCAATAACTTTGTAATGTGTTAACAATAAATTTCATGTTAAAGTTTATGAAAGTTGCTTATGGTCTGATACTAAAGTCTGGTTTTGCAGGAGCAATTCTGTGGCATGTGACTGCTTGTGAGTTTGTGTTTGTGAGTGTGAGTGTGTGATAAGGAGAGATGGGATAGGGGAGAGTTATCCTCAAGGCAAAGGGACATTACAAATCTAGTCCAGTAACAAAGATTTCTGTGGTATAATTAGAAAAATAGTAACTATCGTATCTAGAGAACATGAAAAATCTTAGTTGTCACTTAACACATATGTTCATATTTAATCTTTACTGACAGGCATCAACATCAACTGATTTATTTTTTTTCTTTTTGTATTGTTGACTTTGCTCTTATATTTCTTTAACACTTTATTAACAGTCATCTGTGCATGCATTTGGGGAACTATAATATTTATTTTAATTTTATTTTATATCGTAGTATAGTTGATTTACATGTTGTGTTAGTTTCAGGTGTACAGCAAAGTGATTCAGTTATACATATATCTATTCTTTTTCAGATTCTTTTCCCATACAGGTTATTACAGAGTACTGAGTAGAGTTCTCTGTGCTATACAATAGGTCCATGTTGATAATCTATTTTATATATAGCAGTTCGTATATGTCAATCCCAAACTCCCAATCTATCCCTCTCCCCCCTACCCTTCCCCCCCGGTAAATATAAGTTCATTCTCTAAGTCTGTGAGTGTGTTTCTGTTTTGTAAATAAGTTTATATGTATAATTTTTTTATATTCTGCATATAAGCGATATCATATGATATTTGTCTTTCTCTGTCTGACTTACTTCACTTAGTATGATAATCTCTAGGTCTATCCATGTTGCTGCAAATGGCATTATTTCATTCTTTTTATGGCTGAATAATATCCCATTGTTTATATATACCACATCTTCTTTATCCATTTATCTATTGATGGACATTTAGGTTGCTTCCATGTCTTCGCTATTGTAAATAGTGCTGCAGTGAACGTTGGGGGGCATGTATCTTTTTGAAGTCTTGTTTTCTCCAGATATATGCCGAGGAGTGAGATTGCTGGATCATATGGTAGCTCTATTTTTAGTTTCTTAAGGAACCTCCATACTATTCTCTATAGTGGCTGTACAAATTTACATTCCCACCAACAGAGTAGGAGGGTTCCCTTTTCTCCACACCTTCTCCAGCATTTATTGTTTGTAGACTTTTGATGATGGCCACTCTGACCGGTGTGAAGTGATACCTCATTGTAGTTTTGATTTGCATTTCTCTAATAATTAGTGATGTTGAACATTTTTTCATGTGCTTTTGGCCATCTTCTTTGGAGAAATGTCTATTTAGATCTTCTGCCCATTTTTTCATTGGGTTTTTTTCTTTTTTGATATTGAGCTGCATGAGCTGTTTGTATATTTGGAGATTAATCCCTTGTCGGTCACATTGTTACCAAATATTTTCTCCCATTCTGTGGGTTGTATTTTCGTTTATGGTTTCCTTTTATGCAACCATTTTTCTATTCTTTATTCTCCCCCTCTCTTTCACACAGACATACAAATTTACATAAATAAGACCAAAAAATACTTGTTTTTATTGTGGATATTTTTGTCCTTTTTTCTCCTTCCATCCCATCAACATCCTGCCCCTCATTCTTGCCTTTCCATTTAACATATTAATAGCCTAGTGTTATTCATTCCATATTTTTCTCTATACTCATATAACCACATACATATACCACATATACACATGTACTTTCATGTATATGCAAACACACACCTATACATACCTAAATATACATATGTACAACATTTTGGTCATTATTCATCTTACCCAAAATGGTATCTTACTATATACACATTTTCAATATCTTGCTTTTCTCACTCAGAATTTCCTCATGGAAATCTCTTTACCACTCTGAGTCATCAGGCATAGGTCTAATTCAGTCTTTGAAATGACTGTATAATAAAGTCATGGAAGGAATTTTTCACTTTGTGTTCACTCACTCCCCTATCAGTAGGCCATGACCTTATTTACAATTCTTGGTTACTTTAAAAATGCTGCAGTAAATATCATTTACCTTTAATACTGGAATAAGTTAGAATAGATTCCCCAACATGAAATTGCTTAGCCAAAGATATCACATGCCTAAAGGCTGTAACACTCCATATTTCCACTAAAAATGTATAATATTACCCTTTATTCCTCCAGCAAAAAATCTAATTCCTGATAAGACACTACTGTGATTTTTATTCAAATTACATTAAATATATATATATATATATATATAAATTTTAAGAGTTATTAATTGATTTTACTAAAAATTTACTAAATATGCTATACAAGCTACTGACTCTGACTCTCTGGATTAGTGGCAATTTGATGAATATTAGATGGTAGAAATAATATAAATAGAAATTTAGTTAAAAGCAAATATCCCAAACGACATTTGCACTTTTTTCCGACTCCTTCAGTTAATTACGGAACATTATAGGGAGCTCCCAGCTTTGAATGCATCTTTAAGTGTTGTTTCTTACTCCTAATTTTTGGTGAGATTATTTTCTATTCCTTTATAATTGACCCTTAGTTTATTTCTTAGTTTAGCTCTTTATATTTGTAAGAAGTTGGAGTAATGTATCTCATAATTGGTGGTTAGTATATACTTATTTGATAAAGAGTGTTTTCCAATTAAGTTGTAAGGTCCATTGAGGCAAGGATTATGTAAAATTTTCTTGTCATTTTTTTCCTCCAGATCATAGTGGAGTGCCTACAGTAGAAAATGTTCTATAAGTAAATGTTGAATTTATGAATGAATTAAATGTTTGACATTAGAACTGCAACAAAACTTGAAAATTCCCTTTTGCACAGATATAAACCTGCCATGCTTTCTGTATGATAATACTAAGCCAGTGTTTTTCAAATGTTTTGGGCCATAATTACATTAAGAAATACACTTCACATACAACTGAGAATACATATATGTATTTGTTCCACAAAATATTGAATAATATTTATCTATACTGTGTGCATTGAGTTCTAATGTTATTTATTTATTCTATTTTACATGATCATATTTCAGTTTTCATGCAAAGCAAGAAAATTAAACTAATTTCATGATCTACTAAAGGGATAAAATAGTTTGAAAAACACTTCCTTGAATATTACCTTTTTCACAACTAAGAAAGGTAATATTAGTAATAATATAATAATACTAGCACTCACATATGTCAGATACTGTTTCAGGTGCTTTATATGCGTTGACTTACTTAATCCTTATGACAAAGTATGGAGTTGTTACAGGGGTATAGGGCAGTACTGAGAGATAAAGAAATTTGCCCAAGGCACAGCAAGCAGCAGAGGTGGGATTGCAGCTAGATAATCTCGTTCTAGCCTCAGTGCCCCTAACCACAATAGTCTGCTGCCTCTTCATTAACAAAATTCCCAATTTCATTCTACTGGCTACAATGACCTGGAGGGCAGGGTGTGGATAGTTTATGAAGGTGGGAAATGGATGTGATCCAAAGAAACCGAAGTTCTGATGCAACTGATTGTTACTAATTCTCATTTCTAGCTATGGTTTTGAATACCAAGTATTCATACGTGGAACAGTCCAAGTTAAAAGTTGGCCAAGCGTTAGTAGTCATTTCTGCTCTGCCTAGCCATGATTCCAGGCCTGCCTGATGCACTCTAGTGCCATGGAGAGATCAGTGATGTTTAACTAGAACAAGTAGCAGCTCCAGGCCTTAGAAGGCATCAGGAATCTGTCACATTTGGTATTTCTAGTATCACGATTGCTGTGATATTTGATAGTGTCTTCAAAATAAGCATATGCTCACATGTGTATAATGCTGTAGTATTGATGAAGGTGGATTATGTGATCATTTTAGGGAAATTCAACCAAGATGAGTAGTCAGTAAGACTGACCTTACAGTCATTTCTGCTCATGGTAACATTTTCAAATCATACGCTGATTATGCTTTTACAGTTCTGTATACTCTGAACACAAACTAAGATTTCATTTACATCTTACCATAGAAGAATTCAAGAGTCTACAAGTCACTTTTTAATTACTTTGTACATATGCAGCTGAAAGCTCTAAGGCACTGAATTGTTTCATCTTTCTGTTTCCCATTTTATCTCATGTCAGAAAGCATCAGGCCAGTGGTTAAGAGCACAGGATTGAAGGTCAAGGGGCCATGGTCATAATTTGGGGTCTGCCATGTAATAAGCAAGTTAGTTTGGGCAAGTTGTTTAACATGACACTCTGTAATCTATAAACTGAGGAAAACAGTAGGACTTTGTGGTAGGTTTTTCTTAAGATTAAGTGGTCCTCACAGTGTTTGGTATACCATGAACACTGAATTAAATATTAATCATATTATAATTTCAAAAAACTAGACTCAGAAGATAACAAACAGCAAACATATAATTTCGTGGTAACTAAGGTAAACTTCTGGTAGGCTTTTCAACACTAATAATAATTTGAATGTTTAGATGATTTAGAGATGTTAAGACTGAAAAGCACATAAAATATTGAATGTAAACTATTATTTGCTCCTCTCTTTTCAAAGAATATGTTTATTTTATTAGTGTGACAGATCCATGGAATTTGTCCATTCTCTCCTTTATCAAGATGGGCTTTGTAAATTGTCATTCTCATTCATAGGATGGAGTACCATCTGACATGATCATGACAGGGCCTTTCACAAGATGGCCCTTAGAAATTTCTTTGCTTTAGTAATTAACATACTAATTTTATCTAATTTTAATTTACTATTAACATAGTAATTTTATATTTTTAGAGGAAAATAAGAATGAAACCTGTTTCACAACTTATATAGTTTTCTTGCTGTAGTGGATACTTCTAGAGGAATAGCTATGGTCCTTCTCCCCTTATCTTTGAGACAAAAGTGTAAGGAGCAGAAGCATGGCCTTTTCCACAGCACATACCCCTGCATCTTGCACCCTATCCATGCTCTGTAAATATGATTTCACTCACCAGGCACTGACTGAGTATGTGCTATATACTTAGTGTGGTGCTTGACACTGAAGACAAGTCAAAAGCTGGGGGAAAAATTAAGGGTAAGTTAATGGAAGAAGATATGGGCTATGAACAGACCTAGGAAGTAATGAGTCACAGAAGGTAAACCATTACCCCTGTTATTGCTGAAAAGAACAACTATTCTTTCAGGCCCTTTCCTTTCCCATGTAGTCATCTGAAGTCACAACAAAGTTGGGGTTAATTTTTGAACTCAGATAAATTTGTGCCAGCAACTAGCAAGTTTTGAAATCCAAGCAGAAAATGCCACTTTAGCCTTACCACAAAATTTGAACTTAGTTGGATATCTAAAGACTTAAGTTACAAATTTTTAAAATGATGGTCTTTATGTTAAAATATTTTTGTCCTCTCTGAGATTCAAAACTGCCACATTGTTAAGAAAGAGACCATTATTGAAACATGAAGTTTCTCTTGCAAGTTCACAAGTGCCTTCCCTGCTTCCTTTTCCTTCTACAAATAGGTCTCCTGAGCTACAATGAAAGGCATATACTTCTCTCTTAGAACTGTATATATACAGTGAGCCCCAGTAAAAGCAGATGGTAGGTGTGATCATTTTTAACAGCCCTGGAAGTGTCCATGTGCTATTCAATAATGGGACATCTGCATGGCCTTTAGCTCTGGAGTGTAGTTTAAACATAAGCAATTTTTAAGCAACAAGGCGTCACACTATTCATCCATGCGAGGTAAATCAGGGCTTCTGCACTCCTGAGTATACTCAGTGAAAACCCTTCGAGTACTCTTAACCATCCCTCCTCCCCAGGCACATGGCATGTTCTTCTAATACAGTTACATTATTGTGCCACCAAGTCAAAAAATTTTGTGAGGTAAAATAGTCATTCAGTTAACACTGGAGTCACTAAGTCACTGCTGCACTGTTGTTTCCCAACAGTGACGCGTGGGAGCATTCATCTGGCTATGGGCAGTTGCCTCTACATCCTGCTCTCAAACAGCTATATACTGCCAAGTCTAATTGAGGCACATTCCATACAAATCAGTAAAAATAAACTTTATAGAATAAGGGAGCTTCAATTAAGTTAATTCTGACACACCTAGAGTAGCTCCTGATTTTTTTGTCTTGAATCTCTAACTAAAACCATGTGTTGTATTATTTTTCTAAGCCCTATGTCCTTTCGTTTTTAAAAAAAAAATCCTCTTCCATCCTTGAACCTTTAACTTCAAGCAAATTAAAAACAGATCGAATAGGTAATAATTACATCCTGACAGATACATTACTGAAAAAAGTTAGCACACAAAATAATTTCCACCAAAGTAATCTGGGGGGCAATCAAGCCAATAAGCAACGTTACAAAAATAAGATAGAAAATGGCTGCGTCTGATAAAGATTTTGTGATTGTCCTGTTAAATGTTCTTATATTTGTTCACATTGGTTTATGGATCTACCCAGTCATAAGCAGAAGTACATTTAGTCATTTACTCATGAAGTATTTATTAAATACTTACTATGTGCCAAGCACTGTATTAAACCCCGCCCCCCCCCAAATATGGCAGTGAACAAAACAAAGATGCTTGACCTTAAGGAACTTATATTCTAGTGGTAGGAGACAGAAACTAAATAAACATGTAAAATATATATCGTACATCAAATGCTGATCAGTGCTGGGGAGGAAAATAAAGAAGGGACAAGGGATAGAGTATAGATACAGGAAAGAGATTGTAATTTTGCCTAGGATTAGCATGAATGATGTCGCTAGTGAAGTGATGTTTGAGCAGATGACTGAGATGGAGGTAATGGAGCAAGCCATGTGGGCACAGGACAAGAACACATAGAGCAAAGGATGCCCAAATTAAAAAAATCCTGAGGCAGAAGCTTTCCCTGTTTGTTCAAAGAAATTGAAAAGACTAATGTGGTTGGATCCAAGGAAAGGAGAAAAATAGTAGTGGGAGTTGACCCATATGAAGCCTGATAAGCCATTGAAAGAACTTTGGCTTTTATTCTGAATCATAAAGCTACCAGAGGGTTTAGAACAGAGAAGTGATGTGATTTGATTTCTACTTTAGAATATTTTAGATTGCTAGCTTATCTATTGAGAATAGTGTGTGTGTGTGTGTGTGTGTGTGTGTGTGTGTCTGTGTTTGTGTGTATACACATGGTAACAAGGACAGAAGAAAAGAGACCATTTAGGAGCTTAATGCAATAATACAGGCAAAACATTATGGTATTTTGGAGCAAGTCAAGAGAGAGAGGACCTGTTTGGGATATTTTCAAAAGGTAGAGTCCACTTTATTTGTTAATATACTGGGCATGCATGTGAAAGAAAAGGAGCTGTCAAGTATGATTTCAAAGTTCTGGTCTGAGCAATAGGAAAGATTGGTGTTTTTTACTGGGAAGGGAAGACAACAGGAGGAGTAAGTTTTGTGGAGAAACTGAGAAATTCAGATTTAGAAATGTTATGTTAAAATGCCTGTTAGAAACCTGTGGAGGAGATGTGAGATGGGTGTTTAAGACTAGGGTTTAGGGAAGAGGTCCAGGCTGTAGAGCAAAATAAACACAAGGGATCAGCACATAGATAATATTTAAAATCATTTACTGAGTGAGTGAAATAGAGAAAAGAGATCCAAACACTGAGCCATGGGCTTTCAAACAGTAAGCAGTAAGAAATATGAGGAAAGAGCAAAGGAGACTAAAAGAAGCAGCCGGTGAAATAGGAGTGAAACCAGGAGAGTGTGATACCTTTGAAATCAAGTGTATCAATCAGAGCTGAACCCAGGAAATAGAACCATTAGGAAATACATATAATGATATTTATTGCAAGGAACTGGCTTACATGGTGTGGGAGCTGTCTTGGCAAGTCTGAAATCTGCAGGGCAGGCTGTCAGGAGGGGCAGGCTGGCGCCGAAGATGCGGTCCACAGCTGGAACTATTTCTCCTCCTTTCTTTTCTTCTTCTGCAAAGCCTGTTTTCATTTTAAGGCCTTTCAACTTATTGAACCAGGCCCACTCAGATGATCTGGATAATCTTCCTCATTTAATGTCAGCTTATTTTAAACTTTAATCACATCTTAAAAAAAAAAGAAAAACCTATATTAGTGTTTGATAGAATAACTGGGACTATATCCTAGCCAAGTTAACTTATAAAACTGACCATTGCACCGACTAAAGAATAAAAAGGAGGGAGTGATCAACTGTGTCACACACATAGTGCAGGCAACTTGAGTACATTGACTGTTGGATTTAGGGGGTCATTTGTGAATTTAACTGCTGCAGATTTGTTTTTTGGAGCGGAGCTGTATTTGTTTCTATGGTTACTATAATAAATCAACACAAACTGGATGGCTTAAAGTAACAGAAATGTTTTCTTTTGGAGTTTTGGAGCCAGAAGTTCAACATTGGCCTCGCTAGACTAAGGTGTTAAAAGGCCGCGCTGGCTCTGGATGTCTGAATTGCTTCTTCTGGTAGCTGGCGTTCATTTGCTTGTGGTGGCACCGCTCCCATCTCTGCCTCTGTCTCTGCACTGCTTTCTCTTCTGTGTGTATCAAATCCCCCTTCTCCTCACTGGTAAGGAAATGTGACTGGATTTAGATCCCCCCTCCCCAGTTAATCCAGTATAATCTCTGCACCTCAGGATCCTTATTTTTATCACATCTGCAAAGACCCTTTTTCCTTGTAAGGTAACTTCTACAGGTTTCAGCTGGTACCTTTGGGTGGCTATTATTCAGCCTACTACAGAGGCAGAGTCTGATTGGAGTGGACCAGGAAAGTGATCTATTTCAGAATGTTTCTGTAAAGGGGAGTAAAGAAGTGGGGTGATGGCTGAGGGAAGGGTAGAAATTGTACCCCTCCCCGAGTCATACTCACAGACCTTTCTTTCTTGGCACACACATAGCTTCCAAACAAACACAAGTGATTCCAATTTCATGTATTTCACACTCTAATCATGCGTGTCTGTTCATCTCTCCTACATGTTTAACCAAAGCTCCTGTGGTAGGTTAATATCATTATTGATTGCACATTGAAAAACACTTGGAGCACTTGATGGACAAGAGATAGCTTTCATGAGCCTAAATTATATTTTACAACCTTTTCAGTTTTTTTTAGTTTTGCCTTCCAAAGGTAAATCTCTGTTCTTGAAAATTGCAGTTAGTACATTTTGAAAGTATTGCATATTTTTGTCCAGTTTAGCCTGTAAGTCAGATCTCTTATCATATCTGAATATGATTGCTCTATACTGTATTCCAAAACTTTGAATTACTTTACTTTTAAATTTTAAAAATAGGTATACTGGAGTTGCCAATTGAAAAATGAATTCCCATGTGCTTATCTCTTTATTTGCCTTCCAAATCACTTGAACCCTGTCTTATCTGTAGCATAGGCATATCTGGAGGAAAAGGGAACCAATATGAAAAGAAGGTCTTACTATTTTTTTCATAATTCACAAGGTCCAGGAAACTTTAATTTATTCTGAATGTCTATTTCTATTATGCATGGACTGTCTAGCATATAGCACTCAAGAACAGTTCCTAATACAAGTGCTTAATAAATACGGATGAATGAATGAGTGAATAAACAGCAAAATTATATGTAAGAAATTTTATATTATGTTTATTATTATTCTGTTGCTATTAAAGGCTTTTATAAGCAACATAGTTTTTAACTGGTGTGTATACATTTAGAAATACATGCTTTTTTAGGTGAGAAAACAAAGTGTAATTACTCATGTGATTGATAATGGTTTTGTTTTCTTTTTTTAAGAGTGATTTCTTTCTTTTTTTTCATATACGTATTTTATTTATACAGCAGGTTCTTATTAGTTATCTATTTTATACATATTTGTGTATCCATGTCAATCCCAATCTCCCAGTTCATCACACAACCACCACCACCACCTCCGCTTTCCCCCTTGGTGTCCATAGGTTTGTTCTCTACATCTGTGTCTCTATTTCTGATATGGTTTAATAACTTAAAAAAAGAATATTTCTTTTGCGGAAAGCATTTGGCTACACAATGTTATACTCAGAAACAGTACAATATAGTAGTGCAGAAAGAATTTAGTCTCTAAAATGAAACAGACGTACTCATTTTAAGTATCCTTAATTTGTTCTTTTTCAGATTTGTGACCTTGGCTAAATGTTTTATGTATGTATTTCTTAGTTTCCTCATCTGGAAAACTGGAATGTCTATCTCATATGATTTTAAAAAATTAATTAGAGTAATACATATAAATAACTTAATATTTTGCCAGACATATAGTATTGACTAATATTTTTGTTGTGGTCAGTCATCATCATCATTGATAGCTAATCTTTTACTCAGGTTTAATAGCACAACTAGTCTTTTTAAACTTTTTATAATATGAATATACTTCACTTGACCAATTTTCTACATATAATTTATTGGAAAGCCCCTTGAAATTCCTCTATGAATCATATAGAGTGTAAATACCAAATAAATGAATATAATATTGTCAAACTGTTAACATTTTTTGCTTTTTTTCCTAAACTTTTCCATACCTAGATGACATGTAAATTGCTGTTTAAGTCCTAGACTTTGCTTCTGAAATACAGATCCCCATATTCAATTGCCTCCTTGGCTTTTAGCTCTTGGATACTTCAAAAGCAGCGTGTGTAATAACACATTCGTGATCTTCCCGCACCATCTTTGCCAAAGTCTGGTCATCTTTAGTCTTCTCTTTTCAGCAGATACCGCCATTGTCCATCCAGTTGGGCAAACCCTGAATCTAGCAGTTGTTTTTAATATCTCCTTCTCCCTCACCCTCCATATCCATCCTCTCACAAAGACCTCTGATATTCTCCCTAAATAACCCCCCTCAAGTTTTACTCAACCCTTCCTCAAATCTCAGCTCAGTCATCACCTCCTGAGGAGACCTCCCTTGCTGTTCTCTCTTCCCTTCCCCAATACCAGTGCAGATGTTCCTGGCATACACCCTTCTTCATTCCATGTATCTTTACTTTGCAGCGATTACAATGTTAATTTTTATATTTAAAAAAATTATTTAAGTTTATCTAAGATATTTCAAGGAAACATGGTGTCTGTTTAGCTCATCATTTTACCTTTAGAATCTAGTGTTTTTCAAAATGTCAGTTGTAACCTTTTACTGAGTAGTAAAATCAGATTAATGAGAATCGTGAAGTGTTTCTTAATAAAATAGGGTAGAATAAAAGAAGGTTTTTCAGAGTGAATAAGATGTGGTAAACATACATATTGTATGCTGAAGCCTTTTTTTTTAGTTTTGAGCATATCTATGTATTCATACATTATATGTTTGTATGTCTTGAGGTAAAATATATTTCCTATTGTAGGTTGCAGCCAAAAATTAGAAAGCCATGGATGTAGGGGATTGACTGACACCTAGTAGACATTCAATAGATATTTGTTCCATCAATCAATTAATGCCTTTTTCTTCTCCTTTTATTGTTCAATTTGGTCACTTTAGGCTATAGACTTGTGAATAGAGTTTGCAAGTAAGGTGGCATACTTCTGAATACATTTTTGAAAAAAATATTAGTAATTCACAAGATTCTCAAGCAAAAGTTTCTACTTCAGCTTAATGCTAGTCCAGTCAATGAATATGAATATGGTTATTTAGTAGCTAAACAGTTCAACTTTGTTATTAATAATTTGTGTAATGTTGCATTGGATTTAAGGTTTATTCAATTCCCACTGTTGCCTTAATCAGTATTAATGTATTCTTTATTAGTAGTCAGATAGAGTGTTTCTTTTATGAACAATACTGGCAACTTTATGCACTCGTATATTCCAAAACATTAATTGGGTGCCTACTTTATGCCAGGCATTCTGCCAGGACCTGGGTATATGATCAGTTCAACTTCAAATAATTTGAGAGGTGATCCCAGGAAACACTGACAGTAAGTGGGGAAGGAAGATAAGGAAAAGAAAGCACCCAATAAGGAATTGGTTTTCAAGCAAGCTACCTCTATAAAGAACTGGAAGCTTATCCTGCTGGGAACTCTGGGAACCAGCATAGAAGTGACCTCAGTTATCCTACCTGATAATTGCCACTTTCTTGTTGGCTGTTCCAGACAGTGTAATTCTCTCAGACACTTGTGTCGTGCCCTGCAGGTGGTTAAGGTCCTGATGTAGATTTGCAGATACTGGCACTACCCTCATCTAAGTACGTTAGAAAGCTAAAGCCTGGGGAGGGGGTGGGTATAGGTAGAGCAGCAGCCTCAGAAGACTTGGTGAATAATGCGTGTCCTAGACTTCACATATTAATTCATTTTAAATGAATGTGTGAGTATATTATACTGTTGTTTGAAATTGAAAAAGATAAGTGTCTTCATTGACTGATGATCTCCTTTTAGCTGTCTTTCTCCAATATGGGAATTAAACGTCTACTTCTTTTTTTTTTTTAAAGATGTTGGGGGTAGGAGTTTATTAATTAATTAATTAATTTTTGCTGTGTTGGGTCTTTGTTTCTGTGCAAGGGCTTTCTCTAGTTGTGGCAAGCAGGGGTCACTCTTCATCGCACTGCACGGGCCTCTCACTATCGCGGCCTCTCTTGTTGCGGAGCACAGGCTCTGGACGTGCAGGCTCAGTAGTTGTGGCTCACGGGCCTAGTTGTTCCGCGGGAGCAACTAGGATGTGGGATCCTCCTAGACCAGGGCTCAAACCCGTGTCCTCTGCATTAGCAGGCAGATTCTGAACCACTGCGCCACCAGGGAAGCCCCAATGTCTACTTCTTTAACCTTCTCCTGCAATCTCTACTTTAAGTTATTGAATTATTTTCAAGTTACTTAATTGTTTTCATTACTCTGTATTTTACCTTCTCTATTTTTTAAATTTTTATTTATTTTTATTATTTTTTATTTTTTTGCGGTACACGGGCCTCTCACTGTTGTGGCCTCTCCCGTTGCGAAGCACAGGCTCCGGACGCGCAGGCTCAGCGGCCATGGCTCACGGGCCAAGCTGCTCCGTAGCATGCGGGATCTTCCCAGACCGGGGCACGAACCCGTGACCCCTGCATCGGCAGGTGGACTCTCAACCACTGCGCCACCGGGGAAGCCCTACCTTCTGTGTTTTTAATTTAAGGCATAGGAATACAAATATGAGTACGAACAAGTATGACTAAAGTTTATTGAATTTATTATTATGTGCCAGTAACTGTTAATAGGTTTACATAAATAAACTTACTTAATCCTATAACACGTTGAAGTCCTTATACTCATTGTCCTCATTTGCAGATAAAGAAACTGAGGGGGAAAGATTGAAAAATAATGCCCCAAATTTCAGAGCTAATAAATAATGAGGTCACAACTCAAACCCAGGTCTGTCTGATTTCAAAGTGCATGCTTTTCATCGGTGCTCTGTTAATCTCACACACAATCAAAAATGACATGCTAGAAAATTCCACATGGAATCAAAACCCCAGAAAGAAGCGATGCCTCTCAACTGTAAATAAGTTCATTTTGAAGCTAACAAAAAAATTATGGGTTAGAATTTAGGCAGAATATATTATAATTTGGATAAATTGGGCAAGAATGTGGTTAGTGGGCTTAGGACCATCTTACATGGTTTGGAATCCCAGCTCCAGCACTTGGAACTCGTCAGTGTGGATAAATTGGTTAACATCTCTGTATCTCTTCTACGTTTCTCTACATAAGAAACGTAATGCCATCAAACTCAGAGAATTGCAGTGAGGGTTAAATGAGATCATATACGAAGGCGGTTAGAACAGTGCCTGCTCCGTAGTAAGCCTTCAATTAATGTTAGCCGGAATTAATACTCACAATATGACAAGAAAATATTCAGAAGAAATTAGCCATTTGTGCATGCAAAATATTGTATAGTGTTACTTTTAAATATGAATACCAAAATTCTTAATAGCCTTATTACCCCCCAAAAGTCAATAAAGAACATAAAGAAACACCCTGATATTGTAAGCCCTGAATAAATATTTGTTAAATGAATAAGTAAAATGTTGTTTTCTTGAAGAGGTATGTACCCCTTGTTATTTTTTTATGAACACCTTGGTATTGTAAGCCCTGAATAAATATATGTTAAATGAATAAGTAAAATGTTGTCTTCTTGAAGAGATATGTACCCCTTGTTAATTTTTTATAAAAAGCCCACTAAATATGCAAGTCAAAATAACCCTTGTGGTTGAAAGTAGATCTCTCAAGAAAAAAATAGTATTCTATGAGACAAGTTGCTAGTTTAGCCTGCAACCTGAATACATGCTTTTCCTTAAGACAACTATCCCACTTGTAGGTAGCAGAATTGTTTTATGTATACCCAGACTATTAAAAGATATACACTCGGGCTTCCCTGGTGGCGCAGTGGTTGAGAGTCCGCCTGCCGATGCAGAGGATACGGGTTCGTGCCCCGGTCCGGGAAGATCCCACATGCCGCAGAGTGGCTTGGCCCGTGAGCCATGGCCGCTGAGCCTGCGCGTCCGGAGCCTATGCTCCGCAACAGGAGAGGCCACAACAGTGAGAGGCCCGCGTACCGCAAAAAAAATGATATACACTCAGGGGTCAAGTTAAATAAAATGATAATATTTCAGTGTTTCATCAAAGACATCCTTGACTTTTTTTTCTTTTAAACTGGGAGTGTGCAGTAGTGGAGAATGTGACGTCCATCAGTACAGTTTGTGTCAGGCCTTGATCTGTGCTGAGGGGGAGCGCTTTACCCACCATTGTTTGTGCTCCATCAGCGCCAATGTCAACAGACCAAACAAGACAACTATATCCTTGGATTATTATGAAAGTATTTTTGACCTTGAAGAACTCTTTGGAAAGGTCTTGGGGTCGTGCTTTGAGAATTGCTGGTCCATAAATACAAAACTTTCCTAAATGTACATATGAAGTATTTCACAATAGAAAACATATGTTATTCTTTTAAAAAGATGTTAAATGTTTAACCCTAAACTGTCCTAACTTCCTAAATAACCTTTTTTGGATATACCATTTATTAATTTATCTCAACTATTTAAATAATTTTTATATATTTAACCTGTAATTGTTTGGGTGGTAACAAACATTGTTTGACTTTCTAAATTAAAGAGTTCAGTTATTCTCTGATTTGTTCCACTGTTAGTTTAAACTGAAGTTTGTTAAAAGTTAATACAGAGAATAGCATATTACAAATAATTGAATATATTGAAAATATTAAATAGATGCTCCACACACATTGAATGATTTGGGGTATCATAGTTTCCCTTAAGAAAATTATACATTGATGATGATAACGTAGAGCACAGAAGAATGATGGTCATCTTCTTACCAGATTTATTTTAAAACAGCAACTGTCTAGTTTGAAGATTCCGTTTTGTGGTTTATCAAAGTATCCTAAAAGCTGTTTTTTATTCTTAGTTATATAATACAATATATAATTAAGTCAGTGCTTATAATATCCCCACAATTATTTGATAAGTTTACAGTCTCTCAGATTATCTGGCTATGTACTATTGAATTAGAGTGATTACAGTCAATTCTCTCTTTTGTTTTGTTGCTATTATTGTTGTTGTGAAATGTTTTCCACTAAAAGGCAGATTCACTTAGATCATCAGTTGTCAATGAGAAAACAAAGGATGATAAAATAAAAATAAAACTCATTAATTCAGTGGGTGTTTACTGAGGGCCACCTACATAAGGCCATTTGTTAGAAGCTATGAAATGTACAATAATGTCACCACGTAACCTAGAACCTAGTAAAGCTGTCTCAGAGTAAAGTAGTTAAGAGGGGCCATGAAACACAATAGTAAAATCTGGAGTTCAGAGGTGGGAAAAATTGCTTGCAAATGGGAAAAATGTGTTTTCACCCTGAAATAATAAAATTTGTTCTTATGTTTTTAGTTTTCAACCGTGCTTCAACTATTAGATCTCTTCAATTCTCACATCTTGCATTATTAAAGGTAAACATTTTATACATGCTATTCAAGGTATTATAAAGTTATCAAGTACAGTGCAGGCTTCCAAATATATGCTAAAATAGGGTTTAAGCAGTTGAAACAGTTGTAGTGCTATCTTCTCTGTAGGAGATAAATGTAGGCCGTCAAGTGAGTAAAGCCTGAATTTTATACCATTTATTTGGAACAAATTGTGATTAAGAGCCCCACTGGCCTCGTGGATACAGCACTCAGGGGTCTCATGAGATCCTGTGTTCCAGTTTTGTTTCATCATACTTTGCAGAGCAAGTCTAATGGAGCGATGTAAATACAATGTCCCTTTTTTTCCATTTACAATGTTTAATTTTTATTACACACACACACACATTTCAAAAAATTTGGAATTACAGGTAAACTTTATTTTCAAGTAATTTGACTATTTGTAGATATACATCTTCTATATGTTTATGAATGTAAGTATAAAACCTAACATCTCAGTGGCAGTTCAACAGGCCACTTTACGCAACTTATGCCTATTTCCAAATAAAACCAACAATATATCCAACTACACAGTATTCTAAAGAGAAACTAATTATAATGATTACTATTGTTGAGAGATAATTCTACGTGAATATTTCATGTTACTTCAATCTGAGGTCTCTGAACAAAAAGCTGGCAAAACTTGGTTAAAGGATGACTGAATAATAAACATGTCCTAGAAGCTAAAAATTGTGTTGCTTCAGAGGGATTTACAAATCTATCTTCCCCAGAGCCAGTTGTTTATGCTCCAGTGTGGTGAAAATAGACAACGTCTCCTCCACTCCTCAGAGATTTATTTACATTCCAGAGTAGGAGCGTCTCTCAGTCAGGGGTTAGGATGGTCCACTGTGCCAGTCACCCTTTGTGAGTTCTGAGTCCTGTAAGTCTCTCTTATGGTTCAACACCGCTGCAATGCACAGGGCAACATCAGACTCTCCCCACATCGCCCCATGGGGGTCGGGGCTAAGGAACCAGTGCTGAGATGCAATATGAGAAATAAATGATCTGTTCTCTGACCCACAGACTAGTATTTCCCATCAGAATATCTGTCTGTCTGTGGCTGTCTGTCTGTCTGCCCGTTTATCTATCCGTCCATCCATCCAGCTGTCTAAACTTATCAGCTGTCACTTATAGTACTGGCTTAGATTATCCAGAAATCTTGTGACATTCTTTTCTTCCTTCTTAGCGTTAAGTAATCCATGGCAACTGAAAGAGTATTATGGTTTCATAAAGAAAATATTACTTTTTAACTTTTACTAATTTGATTTTAAGGTTTTCAAAATAATATTTCAAGTTAAGTACATCAGTTACTTGTGTTATATTCTTCTTTCCTCAATGTCTATATTGCATTCACACTCAGTGATTTCAAAAGGATTATTAAATATGGCAAAATAACTTTTCTAAAGTATGCTTTAAAGGAAAAATGAATATTATTGATATTAATATTGAGCTACTTAAAAGAAGACGTGTGCTTATTTTCACAAAAATCTAAAATTTAATTTCTCAATCGATCCATAAAAAATTACAAACACTTTCTGATTAAGGACAGTACCTTGAAAAGAATGGTTTAAAATATGCCTGTAAGAAAGAACCCTGTTACCTGTTTTATAGTAACTGGGAATTTAATATATCAGGAAAGTTGTAGAAAGAGAATGATGTATATAGAGAGTTAAAACACTAAACAAACAGACAGCACCACATATATACAGGCTCTTTGCTAGAGGTATTTTTTTTTTTCCCCATAGGAAAAGTATAGCTTCTCTTTGGGAAAATTGAGATTTGGTCACACTTCAGAGCCTTTGATAAGTACTTTGATGTTCAATAAGAAAGAAAAAAGGATCTTGCTTTTGCAAAGAGAATCAAGAAAATAATACCAGTTTCAGCAAAAGGGTATTGTTTTATGTATTTTACCACGCATTACCCAGAATGTAAAGAGGACTTTTCATTAAACTAGAGTAAGTATATATTGTTTGAACACAAATAGAACACAGATATGAAAATAATAAATAAACTAAAATAATGCAGCATACTAATTACCTTGTATATAATAGGTAGCCAATAACTTTTTTTTTTAATATCTTTATTGGGGTATAATTGCTTTACAATGGTGTGTTAGTTTCTACTTTATAACAAGGTGAATCAGTTATACATATGCATATGTTCCCATATCTCTTCCCTCTTGCGTCTCCCTCCCTCCCACCCTCCATATCCCACCCCTCCAGGCGGTCACAAAGCACTGAGCCGATATCCCTTTGCCATGCGGCTGCTTCCCACTAGCTATCTACCTTACGTTTGTTAGTGTATATATGTCCATGCCTCTCTCTCGCCCTGTCACAGCTCACCCTTCCCCCTCCCCATATCCTCAAGCCCGTTCTCCAGTAGATCGGTGTCTTTATTCCTGTCTTACCCCTAGGTTCTTCATGACATTTCTTTTTTCTTAAATTCCATATATATGTGTTAGCATACGGTATTTGTCTTTCTCCTTCTGACTTACTTCACTCTGTATGACAGACTCTAGGTCTATCCACCGCATTACAAATAGCTCAATTTCGTTTCTTTTTATAGCTGAGTAATAGTCCATTGTATGTATGTGCCACATCTTCTTTATCCATTCATCCGATGATGGGCACTTAGGTTGTTTCCATCTTCTGGCTATTGTAAATAGAGCTGCAATGAACATTTTGGTACATGACTCTTTTTGAATTATGGTTTTCTCAGGGTATATGCCCAGTAGTGGGATTGCTGGGTCATATGGTAGTTCTATTTGTAGTTTTTTAAGGAACCTCCATACTGTCCTCCATAGTGGCTGAACCAATTCACATTCCCACCAGCAGTGCAAGAGTGTTCCCTTTTCTCCACACCCTCTCCAGCATTTATTTTTTCTAGATTTTTTGATGATGGCCATTCTGACTGGTGTGAGATGATAACTCATCGTAGTTTTGATTTGCATTTCTCTAATGATTAATGATGTTGAGCATTCTTTCATGTGTTTCTTGGCAGTCTGTATATCTTCTTTGGAGAAATGTCTATTTAGGTCTTCTGCCCAGTTTTGGATTGGGTTGTTTGTTTTTTTGTTATTGAGCTGCATGAGCTGCTTGTAAATTTTGGAAATTAATCCTTTGTCAGTTGCTTCATTTGCAAATATTTTTTCCCATTCTGAGGGTTGTCTTTTGGTCTTCTTTATGGTTTCCTTTGCTATGCAAAAGCTTTTAAGTTTCATTAGGTCCCATTTGTTTATTTTTATTTCCATTTCTCTAGGAGGTGGGTCAAAAAGGATCTTGCTGTGATTTATGTCATAGAGTGTTCTTCCTATGTTTTCCTCTAAGAGTTTTATAGTTTCTGGCCTTACATTTAGGTCTTTAATCCATTATGAGCTTATTTTTGTGTATGGTGTTAGGGAGTGATCTAATCTCATACTTTTACATGTACCTGTCCAGTTTTCCCAGCACCACTTATTGAAGAGGCTGTCCTTTCTCCACTGTACATTCCTGCCACCTTTATCAAAGATAAGGTGTGCATATGTGCGTGGGTTTATCTCTGGGCTTTCTATCCTGTTCCATTGATCTATCTTTCTGTTTTTGTACCAGTACCATACTGTCTTGATTACTGTAGCTTTGTAGTATAGTCTGAAGTCAGGGAGCCTGATTCCTCCAGGTCAGTTTTTCTTTCTCAAGATTGCTTTGGCTATTCGGGGTCTTTTGTGTTTCCATACAAATTGTGAAATTTTTTGTTCTAGTTCTGTAAAAAATGCCAGTGGTAGTTTGATAGGGATTGCATTGAATCTGTAGATTGCTTTGGGTAGTATGGTCATTTTCACAATGTTGATTCTTCCAATCCAGGAACATGGTATATCTCTCCATCTATTTGTATCATCTTTAATTATTCATCAGTGTCCTATAATTTTCTGCATACAGGTCTTTTGTCTCCTTAGGTAGGTTTATTGCTAGATATTTTATTCTTTTTGTTGCAATGGTAAATGGGAGTGTTTTCTTGATTTCACATTCAGACTTTTCATCATTAAATAGGAATGCCAGAGATTTCTGTGCATTAATTTTGTATCCTGCTACTTTACCAAATTCATTGATTAGCTCTAGTAGTTTTCTGGTAGCATCTTTAGGATTCTCTATGTATAGGATCATGTCATCTGCAAACAGCGACAGCTTTACTTCTTCTTTTCCGATTTGGATTCCTTTTATTTCCTTTTCTTCTCTGATTGCTGTGGCTAAATCTTCCAAAACTATGTTGAATAAGAGTTGTGAGAGTGGGCAACCTTGTCTTGTTCCTGATCTTAGTGGAAATGCTTTCAGTTTTTCACCATTGAGGATGATGTTTGCTGTGGGCTTGTCATGCATGGCCTTTATTATTTTGAGGAAAGTTGCCTCTATGCCTACTTTCTGCAGGGTTTTTATCATAAATGGGTGTTGAATTTTGTCAAAAGCTTTCTCTGCATCTATTGAGATGATCATACGTTTTTTCTCGTTCAATTTTTTAATATGGTGTATTACATTGATAGATTTGCGTATATTGAAGAATCCTTGCATTCCTGGAATAAACCCCACTTAGTCATGGTGTATGATCCTTTTAATGTGCTGTTGGATTCCGTTTACTAGTATTTTGTTGAGGATTTTTGCATCTATGTTCATCAGTGATATTGGCCTGTAGTTTTCTTTCTTTGTGACATCCTTGTCTGGTTTTCGTATCAAGGTGATGGTGGCCTCGTAGAAGGAATTTGGGAGTATTCCTCCGTCTGCTATATTTTGGAAGAGTTTGAGAAGGATAGGTGTTAGCTCTTCTCTAAGTGTTTGATAGAATTCGCCTGTGAAGCCATCTGGGCCTGGGCTTTTGTTTGTTGGAAGATTTTAAATCACAGTTTCAATTTCAGTGCTTGTGATTGGTCTGTTCATATTTTCTATTTCTTCCTGATTCAGTCTTGGCAGGTTGTGCATTTCTAAGAATTTGTCCATTTCTTCCAGGTTGTCCATTTTATTGGCATAGAGTTGCTTGTAGTAATCTCTCATGATCGTTTTTATTTCTGCAGTGTCAGTTGTTACTTCTTCTTTTTCATTTCTAATTCTGTTGATTTGAGTCTTCTCCCTTTTTTTTTTTTTGATGAGTCTGGCTAATCGTTTATTTTGTTTATCTTCTCAAAGAACCAACTTTTAGTTTTATTGATCTTTGCTATTGTTTCCTTCATTTCTTTTTCATTTATTTCTGATCTGATTTTTATGATTTCTTTCCTTCTGCTAACTTTGGGGTTTTTTTGTTCTTCTTTCTCTAATTGCTTGAGGTGCAAGGTTAGGTTGTTTATTTGAGATGTTTCCTGCTTCTTAAGGTGGGCTTGTATTGCTATAAACTTCCCTCTTAGAACTGCTTTTGCTGCATCCCATAGGTTTTGGGTCATTGTGTCTCCATTGTCATTTGTTTCTAGGTATTTTTTTTTATTTCCTCTTTGATTTCTTCAGTGATCACTTGGTTATTAAGTAGTGTATTTTTTAGCCTCCATGTGTTTGTATTTTTTACAGATCTTTTCCTGTGATTGATACCTAGTCTCATGGTTGTGGTCGGAAAAGATACTTGATACAATTTCAATTTTCTTAAACTTACGAATGCTTGATTTGTGACCCAAGATATGATCTATCGTGGAGAATGTTCCATGAGCACTTGAGAAAAATGTGTATTCTGTTGTTTTTGGATGGAGTGTCCTATAAATATCAATTAAGTCCATCTTGTTTAATGTATCATTTAAAGCTTGTGTCTCCTTATTTATTTTCATTTTGGATGATCTGTCCATTGGTGAAAGTGGGGTGTTAAAGTCCCCTACTATGAATGTGTTACTGTCGATTTCCCCTTTTATGGCTGTTAGTTTTTGCCTTATGTATTGAGGTGCTCCTATGTTGGGTGCATAAATATTTACATTTGTTATATCTTCTTCTTGGATCGATCCCTTGATCATTATGTACTGTCCTTCTTTGTCTCTTCTAATAGTCTTTATTTTAAAGTCTATTTTGTCTGATATGAGAATTGCTACTCCAGCTTTCTTTTGGTTTCCATTTGCATGGAATATCTTTTTCCATCCCCTCACTTTCAGTCTGTATGTGTCTCTGGGTCTGAAGTGGGTCTATTGTAGACAGCATATATATGGGTCTGTTTTTGTATCCATTCAGCCAGTCTGTGTGTTTTGGTGGGAGCATTTAATCCATTTACATTTAAGGTAATTACCTATATGTATGTTCCTATTCCCATATTCTTGTTTTGGGTTTGTTATTATAGGTCTTTTCCTTCTCTTGTGTTTCTTGCCTAGAGAAGATCCTTTAGCATTTGTTGTAAAGCTGGTTTGGTGGTGCTGAACTCTCTCAACTTTTGCTTTCTCTGAAGGTTTTCATTTCTCCATCAAATCTGAATGAGATCCTTGCTGGGTAGAGTAATCTTGGTTGCAGGTTTTTCTCCTTAATCACTTTCAGTATGTCCTGCCACTCCCTTCTGGCCTGCAGAGTTTCTGCTGAGAGATCAGCTGTTAACCTTATGGAGATTCCCTTGTGTGTTATTTGTTGTCTTTCCCTTGCTGCTTTTAATATGCTTTCTTTGTATTTAATTTTTGACAGTTTGATTAATATGTGTCTTGGCGTATTTCTCCTTGGATTTATCCTGTATGGGACTGTCTGTGCTTCCTGGACTTGATTAACTATTTCCTTTCCCATATTAGGGAAGTTTTCAACTATAATCTCTTCAAATATTTTCTCAGTCCCTTTCTTTTTCTCTTCTTCTTCTGGAACCCCCTTAATTCGAATTTTGGTGCATTTAATGTTGTCCCAGAGGTCTCTGAGACTGTCCTCAGTTCTTTTCATTCTTTTTTCCTTATTCTGCTCTGCAGTAGTTATTTCCACTATTTTACCTTCCAGGTCACTTATCCATTCTTCTGCCTCAGTTATTCTGCTACTGATCCCATCTAAAGTATTTTTAATTTCATTTATTGTGTTGTTCATCATTGCTTGTTTCATCTTTATTTCTTCTAGGTCCTTGTTAAATGTTTCTTGCATTTTGTCTATTTCAAAGATTTTGGATCATCTTTACTATCATTATTCTGAATTCTTTTTCAGGTAGACTGCCTATTTCCTCTTCATTTGTTAGGTCTGGTGGGTTTTTATCTTGCTCCTTCATCTGCTGTGTGTTTTTCTGTCTTCTCATTTTGCTTATCTTACTGTGGTTGGGGGTCTCCTTTTTGCAGGCTTCAGGTTCGTAGTTCCTGTTGTTTTTGGTGTCTGTCCCCAGTGGCTAAGGTTGGTTCAGTGGGTTGTGTAGGCTTCCTGGTGGAGGGGACTTGTGCCTGTGTTCTGGTGGATGAGGCTGGATCTTGTCTTTCTGGTGGGCAGGTCCACGTCTGGCGGTGTGTTTTGGGGTGTCTGTGGACTTATTATGATTTTAGGCAGCCTCTCTGCTAATGGGTGGGGTTGTGTTCCTGTCTTGCTAGTTGTTTGGCATAGGATGTCCAGCACTGTAGCTGTCTGGTCGTTGAGTGAAGCCGGGTACTGGCGTTGAGATGGAGATCTCTGGGAGATTTTCGCCATTTGATATTATGTGGAGGTGGGAGGTTTCTTGTTGACCAGTGTCCTGAAGTTGGCTCTCCCACCTCAGAGACAGAGCTCTGACTCGGCTGCAGCACCAAGAGCCTTTCATCCACACGGCTCGGAATAAAAGGGAGAAAAAGTAGAGAGAATTAGTAGAAGTATGAAGAAAGAAAGAAAGAAAGGATGGAAGGAAGAAAGAAAGAAGGGAGGGAGGAAGGAAGGAAGGAGGGAAGGAAGGAAAAAAGACAGAAAGAAAGAAGATACAGTGAAATAAAATAAAGTATAATAAAGTTATTGAATTAAAAAATAATTATTTAGAAAAAAAAAGGGACGGATAGAACCTTAGGACAAATAGTGGTAGCAAAGCTATACAGACAATCTTACAGATGCATACACCCTCACAAAAAGAGGTAAAGGGGAAAAATCACAAATCTTGCTCTCAAAGTCCACCTCCTCAATTTGGGATGATTTGTTGTCTAGAGGAGGGAGGGAGGGAGGGAGGGAAGGAAGGAAGGAAGGGAGGAAGGGAGGGAGGGAGGGAGGAAGGAAGGAAGGAAGGGAAGGAAGGAAGAAAAAGAAAGAAAGAAAGAAAAGGTAAGGTATAATAAAGTTATTACAATTAAAATTATTAAGAAAAAAATTAAAAAAAAAACAATGGACAGATAGAACCCTAGGACAAATGGTGGAAGCAAAGCTATACAGACAAGATCTCACACAGAAGCATACAGATACACACTCACAAAAAGAGGAAAAGGGGAAAAAAATCATAGATCTTGCTCTCGAAGTCCACCTCCTCAATTTGGGATGATTCGCTGTCTATTCATGTATTCCACAGATGCAGGACATCAAGTTGATTGTGGAGCTTTAATCCGCTGCTTCTGAGGCTGCTGGGAGGGATTTCCCTTTCTCTTCTTTGTTCTCACAGCTCCCAGGGGCTCAGCTTTGGATTTGGCCCCGTCTCTGTGCGTAGGTCGCCTGAGGGCGTCTGTTTTTTGCTCAGAGAGGACGGGGTTAAAGGAGCCGCTGATTCGGGGGCTCTGGCGCACTCAGGCCTGGGGGGAGGGAGGGGCACGGCGTGCGGGGCGGGCCTGCGGCGGCAGAGGCCGGCGTGACGTTGCACCAGCGTGAGGCGCGCCGTGCGTTCTCCCGGGGAAGTTGCCCCTGGATGCCGGGACCCCGGCAGTGGCGGGCTGTACAGGCTCCCCGGAAGCGGGGTGTGGACAGTGACCTGTGCTCGCACAGAGGCTTCTTGGTGGCGGCAGCAGCAGCCTTAGCGTCTCATGGCCGTCTCTGGGGTCCGCGCTTTTAGCCGCGGCTCGCGCCCGTCTCTGGAGCTCCTTTAAGCAGCGCTCTGAATCCCCTCTCCTCGCGCACCAGGAAACAAAGAGGTAAGAAAAAGTCTGTTGCCTCTTCGGCAGCTCCAGACTTTTTCCCGGACTCCCTCCCGGCTAGCCGTGGCGCACTAACCCCCTGCAGGCTGTGTTCACGCCACCAACCCCAGTCCTCTCCCTGCGCTCTGACCGAAGCCCGAGCCTCAGTTCCCAGCCCCGCCCGCCCCGGCGGGTGAGCAGACAAGCCTCTCGGGCTGGTGAGTGCCGGTCGGCACCGATCATCTGTGCGGGAATCTCCCCGCTTTGCCCTCCGCACTCCGGTGGGTGCGCTCTCCCCCGCGGCTCCGAAGCTTTCCCCCTCCGCCTTCCGCAGTCTCCGCCCGCGAAGGGGCTTCCTAGTGTATGGAAACGTTTCCTCCTTCACAGCTCCTTCCCACTGGTGCAGGTGCCGTCCCTATTCTTTTGTCTCTGTTTATTCTTTTTTCCTTTTGCCCTACCCAGGTATGTGGGGAGTTTCTTGCCTTTTGGGAGGTCTGAGGTCTTATGCCAGCATTCATTAGGTGTTCTGTAGGAGTTGTTCCACGTGTAGATGTATTTCTGGTGTATCTATGGGGGGGGAAGGTGATCTCCGCGTCTTACTCTTCCGCCATCTTCCCAGCGCCCAGTCAATAACTTTTTAAGTTGAAAGGAAATGCCTTAAGTAAGCTACATAGAGAATATCATTTACAGCCAAATATTTGTCCTTATAGTAGAAACGTTATTACTCGAGTAAACATTGAGAATACAGTTTGATGTGGATGTAAGCAAGGATTTTGTAAAAGGGGATGTTTTGCTCAATTTAAACAATGACATCCAAGAAGGTGATACGGCACTGTTCTACTGGGCTTTTATTTGAATGCAGTATTTGACAGCTTTGACAAAAGGTCCATATTCATAAAGTGGTGGACAGTTGTAAATGAAAAAATAAATTTTAGTAAATTTGTTTAAGGGCTTTAATGCAACTGATAGATTAGGACAGTAATAGAGCTCTGATAGATACAAGAAACAGGTCACCTGCTTCCTAATATAAGGGAGAAAGTCTTGGGGCAGTGCCTATAGAAATGACAGCTGTAACAAGAGCACTTTTCTCCCCAAAATGTGACAGCAGAACAAGGTATGAATGTAGCTGTTAGACGAGGAAATAACTGTGGTAACATGTGAAAGTGAACTTAAGTATTTGAAAGATTTCAAAGAGAGTCAGTATCCAGAATTTTTGGATGAATTTGTTTAACATGCTAATGTATGTGGGCCAATGAGCAGATGAGCTAAATTCAGGAGGGAGGGGATAGGAAACTCTGGGTGAGCTGTCAGGTTTGACTGATGATTCTAGGGGTAGAGTGGGAACTTTTTATGAGGTTCCTCCAATGCTGAGAAAGGTTCCATTGAAGAAAGTACGAAACCTAACTAGTGGGCAAGTGAGAAAAACTTCCTAGGAATAGTGTAATTATTTGGATAGGGAAAATATCGGATAGACAAAAAGTATAAGGAAAATAATGCAAGAATCGTTGGAATTTAGAATGTAAATAAAGAAGGAAATCTCAGTCTGAAGACCAAGTGAGGTTAGGTCAAACCAAGGTGAAGTGACAGGAGCTGCCAGTGTATCTTACTTAATACCATTAATGGTGGGTCAGCCCTTTATTGCTTCTTGCCTGTATTATTTTAATAACTTTCAGTTTGATATAGCACACCTATAATCCATAGATAAGGTTACATTCAGAGTCAAAAGTCTGAATCATAAGTTAGTAATCTGTTCATGATGCCAGGCTCACATGATCCAAGGACCACATCCTCAAGCTCCCTCGCCTGAAATTAATCCTTCTTTTGCTTTCCCATAAAACTTTGGTTTGATTTCCATTTCAATAATTAATTTAAGTCAGCATAAGTTGTAACTTGCTTTTGTACATGTCTCTAGCATACGGTTTGAAACTTCTTTAAGGTTAGGATTTTTCTTACTGATATTTTATTCTTAGTCTGCTTAACTGAAGCATAACAGAACAAAAGATATTCTGTCTCTGAAAGTGAGGTTGCCAGGGCTAAGCCAGAGCTAAAAATGGGTTGCGATTACAGAAATACTAGATTTCAATTAGTAGCTCCAGATCTTAATCTGAGAATGAAAACTGTTTTGCAATTATCATAGTCTTGATTCTCAAGAAAAAAGGAAAAGAAAAGAAAAAGAATACAGTTTACCTTCAATATAATGATGAACTTTCCAAATTGCTGATAATTCCGTTGCACATACTTCAGATTCTCTGATCAACTAAAATGGCTTTAAATAGTCCCATATTTCTCTAAAAGGTACATGATAAGGAACATTTTTAAAGAAAAGGGGAAAGTGCATGACTTTACCCCCACTTTTACTTCCAGATGTAGTTAGATTTTGATTTTTTGCAAACTAATTTTATACAGACAAATACAAATCCCATTGTATTAATCACTTCCTGACTGTTTTACTTTTTTGCCAGAAGGTTGTTTACATTACACATGCAGATCTTGCTGGCAGTTCAACATAGCAATTCGGCTGAGTTCTGCCAAAGAATAACTGTTCCATTAAGAGGCAAAACCTTGGACATCTTCCTAAATTTCACAGCCTACTTATCAGAGAATGTAATGTAAATAGCCATAACACCAAAAATGGATTCTTTACTCTAGGTTCTCTCACTGATAGGAGGAAAGCCAGTTAGCTGCTCTGTAAGCCCCCTCCTCTAGGAAAAGGGTCTAACCAGAAGTGGTGGTTAATTTTAAGTCCTTTGACAAAGCCCATCTGAAGCCTGCTTTATTGTGTCACCTTAAGCTGTGTTTTGTGGTTACCAGAAGTGGCCGACATGACTTGTGAACAGATTACAGCTCTAAATCAATTCTGTTGTTTCCCTGGTTCACATTCATTTCCATGAGACTTAAGAGCTTGATAGAACAGCAGTTTTTTTCTTAGTGTTGATCCTAGCTGATTGAAACATCTCCAGGAACAAGCCACTGTTCCCTGTTACACAAATTGTAAACTCAGTAGAAGTGGACTTTAGGGGCAGTTTCCACACTCCTTGTTTAATGAAAAAAGGGAAGGGTTTCTGTTTCTGTACGTCGCTAAAGGGTTTCTAAAGCCTAAAAATAGGTTTGAATAAATTTGCATAATGGAGAAAGGCAGTGATGAGAGAGGAAAAGAGGAAAAGTAGAATTAAGTACTTCGTGAATACTTTGGAGAACTTGTTGGAAACCAGACTTTCTTTTAACGTATATAAATGGCTGTCACCAATTAAATAAGATTTTTGTCAAAATGGTTCTCACAACTGTAAGCAACTGACGTGTTACTTTCCTGACTACACCATGTAATGAATATAGCTCAGTACAAAATATTCCTTATGCCAGGAAACTTGGTCTTGTTATAACTTTAAGAAATCTGAGGGTGGGTAAGAGTTCATATCTAAAATAGATAAATGGTAACTGAGCTACCTACAGATTTTTAACAAACAGACATCCCATCTAAAATGTCCAGCCTTCACCCTGCCCTGCCACATACTTACCCCCTCTCCCCCTTCTCTGTATTATTTTTTTACTTTAGAATATTATGTTTCACCTACCTAACAACGTGTGGTATGTGTGTGTGTGTGTGTATGCACATACATACCTTATTTATCATGCTTATTGTCTGAATTTCCCATTGTACTGTAAGCTCCTAGAAGGCAAGGATGTTTTCCTTTGAATTCACGGTTGTTTCCTCGCTCCTAGAATGGGGCCTGACATATAATTGTGCTCGATCAGTATTTGTTGAATGATTAAAGCTGAAGAGTCTGCTGCAAAGGGAAGCCTGGGGTTGTTATGCTTCTCTTCCAAAGAATGAAAGATGCCGCTCACTTCTAGAGGGAGGCACTAGCTTTGGAAGATGAGGTATGGGATCGAGGCAATTGAGTGTGCCTGGGGCCACTTTCCTGATGGTGACAAGAGCAGTCAAAAGGACTCAGTAAGCAGATTCCTTGAGGTAAAATTACATAAGGACACAGCAAGTGTGAGAAGGGGAAGTGGACCTCCCCCTTGGTGGCAAGAGTATTTATTACTAAAGTTGTATAAAGGTGTTTTGATATATTGATAATAAAACTAATGGCCTTTGAATTGCTTTATTAATTGTTTATAAATACTCTGCAGAGACTATATGTCCTTACTTCTTGCACAGGGCACATAGCCACCCACTCACACCTCTATCCCTCTACCCCCACCCTTTACTCCACTGAAAGGAGAGGAATGAGATAATACATGCATTACCAATCGTATTTATTTATCCAACTAGTATTTACTGGGGAGATAAAACAACACAGTTTGGTTGATTCAAAGATGGGTAAGTAGGGCTTCCCTGGTGGCACAGTGGTTGAGAGTCCGCCTGCCGATGCAGGGGATGCGGGTTCGTGCCCCGGTCCGGGAGGATCCCACATGCCGCGGAGCGGCTGGGCCCGTGAGCCATGGCCGCTGAGCCTGCGCGTCCGGAGCCTGTGCTCCGCAGCAGGAGAGGCCACGACAGTGAGATGCCCGCGTACCGCAAAAAATAAATAAATAAATAAATAAAGATGGGAAAGTAAAGGGAAGGACCTGTAAGTTTTTGGTTTACCAAGTCAGATATATTGATGGGTTTATTAAAGTAGGAAGCACTGAAAGATGAACAGGTTTGTGTGGAAACTCCTAAGTTTGTTCTTGGACAAGTTGATTTGGAGATGTCTAATTTCCCAAATTATTGCTCTACCACCTCTTAAAAAGCAAAGTTAAATGCATTGGAACTTGCTGCAGTAAGCAACTACCTTTAAATAGTCTTAGTGTCTCAAAGGGGGGATATTTTTTAAACTTTGGGGTCTAGAATCAAGAAATCTAAGGTAGGTTTTTCATGATAGAGAACTAATTGGAATTGGGCAAAATTCATGAAATAATAGTTTAGGATTGTTGCACGCAGCAAGGCAAGGTTCTTGAAGTCAGTCTTGACAAGTAAACTTTCTCAAGTGAGCAGACTGCTGTCTCTAAATTGATCTGCTAGAATTTTCTGAAGCAACCAATGGAATTATTCATAGAATTACAGTTTTATCTTTCCCATGAAAAGGTTGACTGGAACAAACAACTAGGACAGCTTGACACATGTGGTCTCAGTACTCAGAGGTAGCTTTTGAGACAACCCAAGTGCACTTGTTGAATAAACAGTTGGGACTCAAATAATATAAAATTTAGGGGTAATCAATATATCAGTTATAATAAAGATCTGGAGATAATTCTGTTCAAGATTACTGAGGGAGTGAGAAGAAGTGGCTTAGGACTGAGAAACGTCAACATTTAATAGCATGTTATTAGAAGGTGAGCATTGAAAGGATATTGGGAACTGGTCAGAAATGTATGAAGGTGAACAGGAGAGTGTAAGGAGGGAACTTCAAGGAGGAACAAGTGATCAACAAGGACAAATGCTGCCTAATGCTCAGGTAATATGAGAACTTGGAAATGTCCACTTAGTAACTTGAAGGTCATTGTTAATCTTACTTTGAGCTATTTTGGTGAATTTATAGAGGCAAAAAAAAAACAAACAAACCCAGAAAAGATGAAAAGTGAATGAGTAGATAGGAAATTGAAGGTACTTCAAGAATTTTGACTGAGCAAGAGAAGAGAAAGATAAGCTGGTAATTGTAGGAATGTTAAGAAGTTGATTTTTTTCTGGTGGGAAAAATTTGAATATATTTAAAAATGCATGTTCTCTGCTTCTGTTCTCACTCCATAATTTTATAAGATAATGGTAAATTCAATCCTTCTTCCTTCTGTCCTTCCTTCCTTTCATGTACTGATTCATTCATTCATTTTGTCCAGCGAAGAACAGACATAGACCTTGGCCCTAAGGGACTTATGATCTCATAGAAGACCAATATGTTGAGGGGGGAATGTGAGTAGATGTATAAACGTCCTATTCCTGTTATTGCATCATTAGTATAAATGCACTTTAAGTGTTTTTTAAATTATATTCCAAGGTGATGACTTTATATTGCCTTACAATGTAATATTCAGCTAGATTAGATTGTGTTTTGAAGCCTCTGAACCAAATTTCCTCCAAATATACCTGGCTAGTACAGGGATGAAACGTGAGACCTGGGGCAATTTGTTAACACAATTAAACAATCAAGTGAACTAGGAGGTACAAAACAAGACAAAAAAGAACATCATTTTTTAAATTAATTGTAAAAAACTAAGTTGCGGGTGAGAGAATAAGAGTTCAGTCTGTTGAGGCAATTTCAATCTGTTCTTTACAGTCCACCAGAAATTACTATTCAATCAAACCTGCCTCCATTTCAACGCTAAAAATACTCGTTTTCCCTAAACCTCTTAAACCAAAGGTACTATATCCATGAACCAGAATACACATAGGAAGTCATGCTGCATTTTCATGTTGCTAATTAGAATTTTGATGAATATAATATAGAAGCAAGACAAGAGTATTTCCATTAACTTCACTACCCATGTTTCTGCATCTTAATAAGAGCCTTGTTAATGTTTAAGTCTGCATTTAAGCCTCAAGTGTATGGACAGTCATAGAAGTTTCATTAATAACTATAATTAGTATAAAAGAATATATGCCAGAGACAAATGTTCAAATAGAGAGTTTAATTGGAGTTACAAAAACTTACTTTATAGCTCAGAAATGTAAAAAAAAAAAATACTGCAGGAGGAAATGAACTTATGTTTCACTGCTAAGATACCTTGTCATTTATCATTCATTGAGAAAAGGTAAGATTTTTATCTTAAAATCATATATCTCCATCAGATATATGCCACTATTTTTTCTTGTAGGGCTATTTAGAAACAGGCAAAAGGGAAAAGGATCTGTAGGGAAAAGATATTGACATCACCTGAAATGCATTCTATTCTGCAGATTCTGAGCTATGCAGCCTTCAAAAGGGATATAATGGAGCAGAGAAAGCTGTCACTCTAGAGCTGTGACTCTTCTTCAGCAGTCGTGCTTCAAATGGGTCCTTCTGCAGAGGGATGGCTTGAAGTTAACAATCACCATTCCTTCCTCACAGCAGTCTGCCACAGAACAAAACTGCCTGGAATAATGCCAGATGAAATGGCGCAATACATCTTTTCTGTGCATCCACAAGGATGCTTACCTAGTGTCTTCTGGTTCTAAAGGAGAGAATAGAGTTCACTGTTACCAACTCCACTAAATCAAGATACTATGTGCAACTTAGTCTTTTATCAACAAGAGGAAAGATACCGGGGACTTTCTAACACATAACAAGCATATTCAGATCTCTATTCTTAGGATAAGCTCCGATTCAAATAGTGTTTTATGCTAAAGATTAGCATGGAGATTGCATTCAACATTAAGTTTACAGAGAAGAGACGTTTTTAGAAAAATATGATAATCACTTATGAGATGTTACTAGATATCCCCAAAGCTTTTATGCAAAGTGACAGAAGGCGTCTTTAAACCAAAACAGATTGAATTGCTTGCAGTTTTAGCAAGTGGATCGGTATTCCTATCAGAGGTAGTTGATGAAGTTGTCACTGTAGTGGTCTTTGACCTGACGCATGCACTACACAAAGGACAGCCCTACGCGTAAACAGCTACTACGTGTAAAAAGTCTACCTGAATAAACAGGACTCCCACTTTCCTGTCATAAAGCATTGTATCTTGGAACTACTGTGTAAAAATAAAAGTCCAAGTCCTTCCGACGCCCTACAAGACCCAAATACATAAAACTCCCTACTGCCTCTCCCACCTCACATTTTAGCTCCTATTTTCTCCCCTTCCTGGATCATTCCTCTGCAGGCATAGGCTACCTTGCTGTTCATTGGAACACTCTTTTTGTAGTCTTATCTAAAGACCTTTGCCTGAATTGTTCTTCCTCCACAAAATTGCTTGGCTAACTGTCACCTCTCTCAGTGTTTCCTTCAAGTTTCCCTTCCTATGGGGTCTACTCTGATTGTCTTACTGAATTGTGCAACTGCCCACACCCCAACTCCCCCTTACCCTGCTCTAATAGTTTTTTCATAGCACTTACCACTATCTAACATAAAACAAAATTTCTACATTTAGTATGCTTATTTTTCATTGCCTGCTTCATTCCCTGCATGAGACACCATCTCACCCCATGTAATCTCTATGATTAGGGTTCTTTGTCTGTTTTGTTCATTGTTGTATCCCAAGTGCTGAGACTGTGTCTGACACATTGTAGGCATTTAATAAATATTTATTGAACGAATGAATTAATGAACCCCATGAACCATCTTCTTTTCTCATTACCCTGGAAGGCACTAGCTACATACTCCCCTATACAAAGTTTTAAAAGTAATTAACTTAGTAACTTAATTTCCTGTTAATAAAGTCCCTCCTTTAGGTTTAGGCTATGACACCAGGAGGTCCTTAAAGTAATGCATTTTGATAACAGCAATGAAAAAGCCTGTTGACAAACTCACTAGTAAGTAACTATTTTCATATTGAGTTTATAAGATAGCAGGGATCTGAAAGAATCAAACTAAGAACGTAGTTTTTGATGAGACTTGAAAGTTTGCTGCTAGAGTGTGGTAGGACAAAGGAAAGAAGCTGGTTATTTCAGGGCACTTCCAGAAGAAAGGGGAGAGGGCAGGGGTGAACCTTGGTTTTGGAAAGTGGTATGTACATGATGGAGGAAAAATATCTCCAACAAGGGAGGGGAAAACAGAAAGAAAAAGTTATCTTTTTTATAGTTTTAACAAGGCCAGCCTAGCTTGTTGCATTTCAACAAGTCTTTGGGAAAAGCCTTTGGTTTTCATCATCTTATTAGGAAGTTTGGAAATACATGTACCCACTAAAGGAAAAAAAAAATCACACAAATAGGAGGTGCATTGACTGTGTCCCTTTCTATAAAAGAAGAAATAATTGAGAAAAATGGAGGATTTAGTAGGCATCAAGATTAGAGCTCTGATGGAAAAAGCATTGAAAGGCAGAGTTTACATTCCTCCAAAGGCCAAACACTTGGCTTCTTCTCTCCCCCAAGTCACTCACCCAGGTGCTTTGAGTCCTATATGATTCTTTATCCTAGGAAGTCCATTTCTCTGGCCATGTTAATGACCTGAAAGGAGAGCAACAATGACGGTGTTAAACACATGCATATTTTTACACCACTTCTACCCTAATAACAGGTGGCACCGTTCCAAAAATTAAATATCTCCCTTAAAAATACTTTTGAATACATTTAATGTCTTATATATGTTCCAAATCAGTTTATTTTTTCCGCTCTAGATATCAGAAATTCTGACCCAGTTCTTCATAGTAACCTATATATTCCTCGATACTAAGTAAACAGATTGTAACCAAGAAGGGATTTAGGTAGTGAGAAGTCTGAAGCTCGTTACCTTAATTTCCTTTTTTAAATAGATTAAGCACTGCAGGATCATCTTTGAGATTCTCATTTTGGTTGTAATATTTTATAATTACCAAGGGAATGTGGGCTTTTGATGTGAGGTGATTTTTTTTCTTTTCAACCAATGTGTCCATTAAGGAATGTATTATTGTACACCAGATGGAATTAAACGAACCATTGTATGAACTTGGCATTTTCAGATCAGGTTACCTGAATGTAATTACCTGCAGACAGTTTCTAAATATGCTGTTCATAAGGGATTAGCTTTTATTTGGTGATTCTCTTCTGTTCTCCCTGTTTTTTTTTTTTTCTTACAATGCGTTTAATCATTTTGGCTTATTGTACCATCATGTTCTGCCACTGATAATGGTGAGAATTAATCCTGAACTACCAGAATTGATGAAACAGAACAAGTCAACAGCTGTTTAAAAAACAAACAAATAGGCAAAGGACAGCTTACAGGAGAGAATGTTATGGTTTTGTGCCATATACAATTTGAATTGTCTGACCCAATTCTACCAATATTGAAATTTGGGGAAATAGAATTTCTTTCAGGAGTTTATCCCCAAGCAACAATGCTGTACTTTATTTCTTATTGTCATTTTTAAATCACATCAGTTGAGGAATATGAATTTCTACACAACTTGTATCACATTCCATTTTGTTTTCTCTGTGAGTGAGCTGAACTGTCTTTTCTATGAGTCATCTCTTCATATAGGGAGTACACCCTCTGGGTGACATTTATTGTTAGTGTGACTATCACCATCTTATTCTTTTTCAAGTAGTGAGTACAGGTTATATGTCTGTTTCCCACATTGATGTCAAGTTGCCCAATTTCCTCTTAACTAAATAAATATATACTTAGACTACTGAAAGAATGGGAATTCAAAATGCTATTTTAAATTCTTAGCACCAGATCAATTTTACCTTTCTTTTAAAAAATGAATTCTCTATTATTTTTCAAACTGTTACTACTTTATTAGAGCAGTTGGCAAAGAACATCTAATCTGTGTTTGGGAAACATCAACTTTAATGGAAAAAATGTGACTTATAATGTACTTATCTTGTCTGAACTTTATAAACTTCCTCATGACTCCGGGGAGCCAAATAAAGAAATTGTGTGGCTTTTCTTTTCTTTTTTTGTTTTTTGCAAGGGAATGAGTATGCTCTGTCACTGTCAGGAATCAGCTTTTAGAGAATTCAGCTAGTATCATTTCTAAAATACCTGGTGATCTGGAAAAAAATAATAATGAGTAGAACCTTATAAAATAATAATTGGAAGAACTATAGATAATTAAATATATGAACTATAGATAATCAAATATATGCTGAATTAATCTTAGATTAAGTTGAAAACAATTCCAAATAAGGAAACTTTTTACATTCCTATTAATATAGTTGAAATTACTATTATATATGTTATAGTTTCTAACTTGCAAGCAAAAAGAAAAAGACTTTGGCTAATTTAAGTGAAAAGTAATTTGCTGAATGTATGCTCGGCTCATTAATGGGAGTCTCAAGAATTAAGCTTGAAGGCAGAAAGGAGCATGATCGCTCTTGAAGGGTTGGAATCGGGGATGATAGGAGTGATCATGTAGATCCTTGTTCAACAGCTTTATGAAGATATACTTCACATAGCATACAATTCACCCATTTAAAATATACATATAGAATGTTTCAACCATTCCTTCTATCCTTGTGTTTCTCACTTAAAAGTCCAAGTCCTGGGAAACATCCAGTTGGCCAGGCTTATGCCACTGTTCTTTCTGCTGGTGTCAGAGCTGGTGAGGGTGGAGGTGTCTGGGGTCATGGCATGGGGGAATGAAATAGCCAGAGGCCATCTGGATTCACTCTCCCAATAAGTAAGATGTAAAAGATAAGGCAGACATTATTTGCAGTGGTGTGCTGATAAACGTTTAATAACTGGCTTTATAGAAAGAAAAAAAAGTCCTAGGTTTAGCATTTACAGATTTCTGTGGTGTAACTAACTACTCCAACTAAAAGGAATGAGATGGCAGAGTTGGGCAGAGGTGCTAACAATACACTCTTGTGAGCTGAAATGGGCTGGCTTTAGCACAGGACTAGATTTCACCCCAGCCTTGATTGAACCTTGGGTGCTTTCAGGGAGGGGCAGTGAATTCTAAGTAGCCAAGTAAATAAATAATTAAATAAAACATGCATTCAAATATTCAGCGCAGATGTTATTGACCTTAAACAGAAGCACTCAGTATATTCTTTAATAAATTAATATGTGACTCAGTAGATAAGGATTTGTGTATGGACATGTTAGAAGCTACTCCAGTATTTTATCTCAAAAACAAAGAAAAAGAAACCACTGTTCCTTGTCAGTGATTTCTTCATTTAGCTAGAGAGCTCAAATGAGCACATTTGAAATATTAAAAGAAAGTTTTTAAACTGCTATGGTACTGCAGTCTCCAGATTTTTATTTCCTCTGTTCCAGATTTCTTCCTTCCAGTGGGTTTTTGGAAGTGATGGATTCTTTCTATGCTTTTAGAAGTTAGTCTAGAAATATCACATTTATGTTTCACTTGTTTCGTGTAGTTAACAACTTTACTCTCTTCCCAGATAACCCAAGGACCTTACACTATTTTAATTCCAATTACCCCATCATTTCTTGTAAGCTATTTTCATACAGTGGTTTATTTTTATTTTAATTTTTACTTAACAAATCAGACATTAATTTCATTGTCTTTATATAGTTGATATTGTTTATATTTATCCATAAGTTAATGTTTTTCATTTTTAATCTTTCTTCCTACATTTTCTAGATTATTTTCCTTATTCCTAAAGTATATCCTTTAGAAGTTCCTTTGGTGAGGGTTTGTTTTAATAACCCCTCTCAATTGTTGATATCTGAAACTGTATTTTGTGTTTGCTCTTGAAAGATACCTAACTTTGTATAGAATTATTAATTTAATAATCTTTTTGTCTGCATATTGAAGATATTATTCTAGCTTTAATTGTTGATTTTTAAATCTTCTCTTTTTTTTGGTGTTCTGACATTTTACCATGGTATTTCTGCATGTGGACTCTTTTTTTCCTTGAGATTTATTAGGATTTCTGATTCTGGGGATTTGTGTCTTTCATCAATTCTAAAAATTATATTACTTCAAACTCATTTGATCTAGTCTCTCATTCTGGAAATCCAGTTAGTCCTATGTTGGACTGCTCATTCTATCCTACACATTTCCTAACCTCTCGTATTTTTCATCTCTTATCTCTGTGTTGTTTTCCAGGTAATTTATTTAGTTTTACAGTATAGTTGATTAATTTTCTGTTCTATGTATTGTGTAATATAAATTATAATTTCTAATTATAAATATTTAATTCCTAGAAGTTCTATCTTTTGTTTCACATCTGCCTGATAAATTTTGATAGTCTTCTTTAGTCATACCTCAATTTTCTCATTTCTTTCTTTAAAATATTAAATATGCTCTTTATGTGGTCAGTATTTGCTGAGACCAATATTAACATTCCTTCTCATTTTGATATTGTATTCTTTTGTTTTGTTTATTTTTGTTTTTGCTGGCTCTCACTCACAATCACTTGTTTGATTAGAGATTTTTATTGTGAGTTCTTTGAATATTTTGGAGGATTTATTTAAGGCCTGAAGTTAAGTGAATTCCTAGATAGGTAAGTTTTGTTTGCTTTTGTTAGTCACCTGAGAGGGTTACTATCAACAGAGAAACTTTTAAACAGTTTTGGTTTGTTTGGGTTTTTTTTGATGCACAGAGATATTGTGAAGTCCAACTCCAGACCAGAGGGAATGCAGACTTATAGATAGGAATTTCTAAGGTAGACTTTAACAGCCAGGATTTAGTGGGGGAAACAGGAAATACTCTGTGTATTTCAAGCAGAAAAGAGTATACTAAAAAAATGATTGGAAGAACCAGAGAAGTGGAAATCAGGGGACATGCCTAGACTATAGATTATAAAATCACACCATCGTAGCTATAATAAAGAGGTTCTGTATTGTTGTTACTCCTACAACTGCCTTATTCCCAAGAAGCTGGTTCCTAGACACTTAAACATGGACGTCAGCCACTGCAAATACTTGTGTCTCTGGAATTTATGTAATAGTTGTGTCTGCCACAGGAAGAGGCTCCAGCTTCACTTCTGCTTTCCAGACTTTGTATGAATTGACACTTAGACGATGGCTGCAAGGAAGTTTAAAAATGTAGCTTCTGAGTTTTCCGACCTTTCCAATAGAAAGAGTATAAACTGCAGGTCAAGAAAGCCAATTCAATTATCTGTTTGCTTGTTTATTTATTTTTGCTTTTCCTTCTTTGTAAAACCAAGGCAGAGACAGGCTTGTGTACCCACTCTGTCCTTCTTTAGAATGAGATGTGCTTTTCGTACTTCACCTGCTATTGCTATTACACTTCATGCCTCTTTCCATGCTTTTGATACCAGATGTGTTCTCCTGTCCTTTCCTAAGCAGTTAAATCTGTAAGGTTGACATATACACCCAAGGAAGTCACTGCTTTAGCATTCATTTCTCTTTGTGAATTTGACTTATTTTATCAAATCTAGATTTTTTTAAAAATTCCTTTATGTTTCTGCAAGCCTAACCATGTATAAAAAGATATTTTAAAATATTTTATAAGATACTTTTACTTATGATAGATGGAAGGAGTTTCTGTAACATCTGCCTGCCAAATATAGAAAGATGACCTAAGATTTTTTTTTTTTTCCGGGCGTTAAAAAATTTTTTTTAATCCCTTACTAGCCAATCTTTCTTAGTCTCCTCTGTTGGTTTTTAACTCTTCTTCCCAGGCTCTAGATATTGAAATCCTCTAGAAATCAATTCTCAAGCCTCTTCTCTTCTATATTTATATGCTTTTTTAGATGGTCTTATCCAATAATGCCTTTTAAATGTCACCTATATGCTGGTGACTTCCAAATTAATATATTTAGATTAGACTTTTCCCTTTGGCTCCAGATTCATTTATCCAATTGCCTACATGCTATTCCTATCTGGAAGTCTAGAAGACATCTCAAACATAGAAGGTCCCAAACAAATCTTAATCCCCCAACTCACACTCAGATCAGTTTTCCCCTTACTTCACTGCAGTAAACAATACAATTCATCCAGTTACTCATGAAAAAAACAAGAAATTATGATTATTCTCTTTCCATGATCCCCAACTTCCAATCAATGAGCAAGTCCTGTCAATTCTATCCTGAGTGTAACCACTTTTCAAGATTCTTCCACTATCATACAAGTCTAAGCCACCGTCATCTCTTACCTGTGCTTCAATAATAAGTGAATAAAGAATCCAAGTAGGAGACTGAAGAATCCTAACTACTTTCTCTTTTACTCTTTCTCTTCAAATTGTATCAACTCTCGGCTAAAACTTTGTGTCTTTCCATCTTACTTAGAATGAAATACAAACTCTTTATGACATGACTCCTGTTTATCTCTGTGTATTTGCTTTATGATGTATCTTGTAACTTTCCCATCTTCACATTCTATTCTAGCTGCACTGACGTTCTTTCTGTTGTGTGAAAAATAAAGTCCATTTCATCTGAAACACTCTTTACCCAGTCCTTTGATTTCCCCAGTCCAGTACTTCATACTAGTCCTAATTAAATACCATCTTTTAGAGGCCTTTTTTAATGATACTGTCTAAAATTACCACCCTTCCACAGTTCCCTAATATACAATACCTATGATTTCTTTTTGGCATTTATCACACCCTAAAGCTATTACACATTTGTTTACTTTTTATTGCCTACATCTTCATACTTATTCCAGATATCGTAAGGGAAGGGTCTTTGTCTCATTTTGTTCACCATTTTTTCCTAAGAGTAGATGATGTACATACGCATGTTGAATGAATTGGATGGGAGGTCAGACAGAGAATACTCAGGTGAAGCTGCTCAGAACCAGTGGGTTATGAGGGAATAACTATATGTCAGGAGGAACACCTGAGCTGGATGTACAGCTCGAAAGGCATGGATTCATGAATCATTCACTGGACCAGATAAATCATCCAGGGATAGTGTGGCTAGGATAGGACCCTGGAGAAGAACAATATTTACTAAACCAAACACTCCCTAAAAGATAGGACTATTTTTTCCCCTTGCTGTAGTCCCAGTACCTAGTGTAGTCTCTCACAAGATGTTCAGTAAATTTAACTGATCTAGTAAGTGAATGAATTAATTAAAAATTTGGAAGAAAATCCCATAAAAGGGAATACGAAGCAGTAGTAAGAGATTTAAGAGGAGAACCAAGGGAGTATGAGTTGATTGAAGCCAGAGCTACAGGGGTTTCAAGGAGTAGTCAGGAATCTTAAAAACTACAGAAGAGTCAAATAAGATATGGTCTCAGAATAATTTGTTGGATTCATCAGGAGAAGTGAGAATAGGTGACAATGACATAAATAACACCTAGAGAAGATGTATCTATATACTTAATGTATTGTATATATATATATATCAGTAAACAACCTTAGTATATAGTATAAAAATGTTCCCTTTATGGCATGCTAGCATTTCCTAGTTTTGAAGGCTATCTCTCTGTTTTTAATATGCTTTTGATAATGACATGTCCAAGATTCTCTTTTGGGTTCATGCTCTGAGTCATGTTATGAATACATTGATGTCATCTATCATAAAACTAATAACAATTTATCAAGATCCTAATTAAACTTTTGGAAAGGCAGTATGAAATAACCATTTGGATATTAATGACGAGATGACCCTTTTACTACTGAATGTCAAAGAATGGAAAAATTGCGAATAAGTACCCAAATGTCTCTGCAACAGTCACAGTACAAATGCAGAACTTTAGGAGAATTAAGGGATCTCGGGATATCACATAGGTACAACTGTTTAATCAAAGACACAGATCTTAACAGAAATTGGGTGGCTACTTAGAGCTGACTCTGATGCAATAATGTTGGCAAGATTTTTTCTGGGTAACTGGGTCCCCTACAGAACACAGCTGCTGCAATCTTTCCAAAGGTAGGATTCTGCTGGGGATAAGAAAAGAGCCAAGTATTGTCTGTATCACTGCGCCTTTAGATCCAGGCTTTCAACACTATCCTAAAAAATGTACACTAGCAACTCACATGCTTCTGTTTAAGAGAATGTTTACAAACCCCGTTTCTCCTAGTTCTGAAATCAAACTCAGCAGAGGAAAGACCCATTTCTGTTGCTCCAGAAATGAGAACAGAGCCAGAGGTTCCATATCTGCTTCAGATCTGCCCATCCTTTTACCTGGGCAATTACCAGGAGAGATGCCAGGGTAGTTTTAGATTACAGAAAGCACATCTGCATTGATTATAGCTTTAGTTAGTTGCTACATACAGATATTGAAACAAATATTTTAATTTCTTCATTGAAATATGATATTTTATTTACTGTTTTAACATTATTAATTATATAAATAATGCCAGCTTATTATAAAAATCAAATAAAGTGAAAGCTTATAAAATACAAGCTACGAATCCTAACTCAGCCTGCCACAATTTTCACCATCACTTTCCGTGGATTGCCACTGTTAATGATCTGGGCTTTATCTTCCATATGTTTATAAGTGTCTGTATATACATAATCACATACACACCTCTAGGAAGGCCATTCATTCTATATAGGCTACTCTCTTAGAAGTCTGTTTCATGTCTTTTTTTCCTCAAATCTCCAAGATTTCTTCCCTTACACTGAGTCATTGGCTGGGAGATGCCCGTGAGATATGTGGTCCTAGTACATGTGGTGATAGATTTCAGAGCACACCGCTGGACCATTGGTCAGTTTTGCTCCCTGCAGTCAGATATATGAGAAGCACATTCTCATAGTTGCCTGCCACACTACTGTTCAGTCTACTTTCAATACAAGTAGCCAGAAGAATCCTTGTAAAAAGTATGTCAAATCGGGCTTTCCTGGTGGTGCAGTGGTTGAGAGTGTGCCTGCCGATGCAGGGGACACGGGTTCGTGCCCCAGTCCAGTCCAGTTCGTGCCCCTGCTCTAAGTAGGGATAATAATTATACCTAAAATCATAAAGCACCTAAAACCTTCTTCACAGAGTTGTCATGAGAATTCAGTAAGCAATTAGGTAATAATTATAAAGAGCACAGAACAGTGCCTGAAATATATTGAGTGCTTAGTTAATGTTACATACTACTTTATTTTTATTATACATAGTTTTTAAAAGCGGAATCGTGCTACATATATATTATTCATACAACTTGACTTTTGCACTCAATGAAATACCATTTTTTCTTTCCAAATAGCCATACAGACTTCATTCATTCATTGAATAAATGTCTTGAAGTGCTTACTCTGTGTCTTTATAGCATTTAGTCTAACTACTCTTTCTTTCTATGACTGCATAATATTCTATAGTATTTACATGTAATTATTTAAGCATTCTCCTAATAATATATATTTGAATGGTTTGTAGTTTTTGTTAATATAGATACTTGCCTTGCAACATAATCTAACAAAAATTGAAATTGGACATGGTAATAATATTGTCTATTTTTCCATATACTCTAAATAGTGCATGACATTTAAAGCCATAGTTTGCAGTATTTTTCAAAGGTAATATTTATCTGTCCTGCTGTAGAAGTAATTGATGTATGATATCTATTTTTAAATCCACTGTGAGTATATATTCAGTAGACTTGAGTTATTTTGTCAACCCCACTGCAATGATAGTGATTAAAGAAGTAAGATTTGAGAGGAATCAGCTGTCTTGCTTCTGAACCCTGAGAAAAAAATTTGTTTTAGGTAATGAAAGGCAGTAAAGCTCACCCAAAGACAGAACAAGTTAAAGGCCAGAGAAAGTCCTGGAAATATTTGAGTTCCTGCCTCCAATTGATTTCAAGTTCTAGATGCTCCCTGGAAAACTTGTGTGTAAGCTGTTTAAGCCCTTTCTTGTATTCTCTGTCAATAAAGGGCTCTTCTTCCTCCTAAGGAATTTCAAGTTTGGTTTCTGTAACTTAAAACCAAAGGAGTCTATTGTATACCATATATTTTGCTACAATTCAGGATATTAAACTTAAGTCAGAAATAGGGGTTTATATATTCTTAGTATCTACAAGAGAGCTGTTCATAAAGAAATTCATTTTAACGTTGTATTGATTGAAGACATTCCAATGACATATCACATTGTCAGATAACATGTTAGGAGACATAAATCAGTTAAGAGGCATAAGATTATATGTTCCAGGGTATAGATTCTGTCTACACCATCCTTTGAAAACTGCTTCTGCAGTCAGGCAGATTATAGCTTTCTTGTTTTCTTGGACTAGGGGCTAGAATTGGAAATCCTAATGAGTAAATTCTTCTTCACGAGGCCTTTTCCTCTCCCCAGGTAATTAATCACACACTCTTCAGAAGTCTTTGCCTGAAGTAGTCCCTTTTTGATGTACTGCTATACCAGTCATAACTTAATGTAATAGAAAGTTCTCTAAAAAATTGTTGTTGACAAAAGATGCTTTGTTCCTGGGGATTAGGTACGTCAGTCACCGTGTATTTGATGATAACAGTAATGATCTATCGCCATTAGCATCTGGGTGCTCTAAGCCTTTCAGTTTCTGACACAAATTTCAGGTAGGTCTCTCAGCCATCTGTTCCACTAGGGAAGTAAACAACTTTCTAGAAAGTCTTCTGCAATTTTCCTTAACTTATTCTAGAGTGATGCTTTTTAAACTTTAATGTGCAGATGAACTGCTCCAGAATCTTGTAAAATGCACATTCTGATTCCGAAGGTGTAGAGTGAAGCTTGAAATGCTGCCAAGTGATGCTCATGCTGCTGTTCTACAGACTACACTTTGATTAGAAAGTTCTAGAGAATTTATTTAGTGGTGCTGTACAGTGCTCTAATGTAATGTTAAAATGCCACAAACCTTTCAGACTTTCTCTCTCTTACAGAAGAGTAGCTCCCTACCACACACTTTTTAAAAAAAAAAATAACACTATATAGTGTCAAATTCAAAACATTTTTTCTGCTCCGCATCTTCTGAGAACTGAACTGTAAATTGATTAATCCCTGTGACATGGGCATGGTTCTCATGCCACTAATAGCGTCCTTTGTGAAGATTATACATCAGATACCCAATAGGATGAGCAAAGAAAACTGTTCTTTTATGTGTGGCTGTAAGTGCATAGAAAGGTATGTTTCCATTATGCATTATCATTTGGATTTATCTTACCATGAACCTAGAAAATGGGAAATAATTACAAAGAAATATTCCTAATTTATGTTTTTGCACTTCCACATTTTATTTCTCCCAATCTGAAATTTTTACATATAAGCCAATACAATTTCTCCTTCCTCTTTTTGTTTTCTACAGAGAGAGTTAAATCTTATATAAGTAGGACCTAGCTCATCCAGTGATTATAACAATAATGGCACTGTCTCTCGTGGGGCAAAGTATCCTTTTCTGTTTTGAAGTGCCATGCCCAGACAACGTTAACTAGAACATTAGATGCAGCCCTGTCGTTAGTCATAGACTCTGCCAGAAGTCTGTACACATAACAGGTAATCAAAGGACATGCTTTCCATTGATGTGGACATGTTAGCATGTAATGCCTTTGCCCCAGGGAATTGATAACAGGCTGTAACATGTCGCTCTTCTAGGTCACTTTGAATTCAGCCTAAGTTGGTTGTGATTAACACTGCTGTTGTGATTAACATCAACAGCTGTTGTAGGACTAATATGAAATATGGTATGGTGTCAGTCTGCTGCACTCTTGACAAGTACCCACACCATGAAAATCATCACCACCATTAGTGCCCTTGTAGGCAGCCTTGGGAGTCTGAATCGTTCTGAAATTGAATGCCAGACTTCCCTAGAGATGAGCCTGTGACAATAAATCAGGTTCATTGGAAGCTTGTTATGAAGAAAACTATTCCACTTCTTACGTGGCATCTGCTCTCTAAATAATATGATTAGATCTCCAGGGCAATTTATGTGGACCACTAAACTGGCCATAAAATATCATAAACTTATGACATGTGATTATTTCTCCCCATTTAACGCATATAAACATCTATTACAGGTAGAGACTCTGGCACTTGCAAGGAACTTTAATTTTACCACTAATGGCGTTAGGTCTTAGGAAGAACAGGTGAACAGGCTTGCCCTTGAAGTAGACAGTGTAGTTTCAGCCAGAATCCTGACCTGTTAATAACTTCCGGTCTTTAATTGCTGGTTTTTATAAATAATCAGTCATATTATGTTTTCTAGTATAGCTGTCTACTGATTTAATTGAAAACTGCAAAACTCTTTGATCATTTTCATCTGAGATATCAATTATTCACACTTGCAAACAACATATGTATAATTTATGTAATTCAGTAAATATAATCACCTGATGCAGTGATTTCTAAAAAATGCTTTATTAGCAATAACTGTAGTTTAAAAATCTAGTGCCATAATCACATACCTCATTGGAAAGGAGTCCCTCTGATACCTTAGGCATCTCAGCAGCAATGTGAATTTTCTAACAGCAAGAAGATGGATTTACCCCCATGCTGAGTTGGGAGGTAGTTGTGTTTTTTCTGTGTTCTTGAAACTTTGGGTATGGGGTGGAAAGAAGGAGCCATACACCTGTCCAGGCACTCTCAGTTACACACTAATCAATTAAAGGAACCAGGTTATCTTATAAACATGGAGTAGTCTGTCATTTGGTAATTTTAAAATCCAACAACATGTTTTTTTGTTTGTTTTGCGGTACGCGGGCCTCTCATTGCTGTGGCCTCTCCCGTTGCGGAGCACAGACTCCGGACGCGCAGGCTCAGCGGCCATGGCTCACGGGCCCAGCCGCCCCGCGGCATGTGGGATCTTCCCAGACCGGGGCACGAACCCGTGTCCCCTGCATCGGCAGGCGGACTCTCAACCACTGCGCCACCAGGGAAGCCCCAACAACATGTTTTGTATTGTCATAATCGTACTTATTTGAGGACAGGCAATAAAAATCTGACATAAAAATGCCAAGGGGAAAGTGACAACAACAGCAGCAGTAACAACAAAAACTTTGTGCCTACCCCCAACAAAGCAGAGACAAACTAGTTTCTGAATATTTCTGAAAGGTTATTCTCAAGCATTAAGCTTTTAAAAACAATACCTATGTTTTGTGTCTTCTTTGTCTATTACCTTTCTCATCAAAGCCATTTTTTATTCTAAAATATTTCAAACGTATACAATAATAGGATATAGCCCACATTCATGTATTTGCTACCAGGATTAAACAGATATTAATATTTGTGATATTTACCTTGAATGAAAATAAAATTGCAGATACATGAAAGTTCACCTCTCCCTTTTCCTTCTCCGCATCTTTCGTCACAGAGGAAGTTGATGTGCAGTTTTTTGAACTTTTATTCCATTTGAATATACCAAAAATTAAACCATCATATTCTATATTTTAAGCATTCATAGCAATAATATTCTGTTTTTATGGGGGGTTTTGCCCTCAACATTATATATTTGAGACTTATTCACGTTACTGTATGTAGCTTTATTTCATTCATTTACGCTGTCATATAACATTCCGTTGGATGAATAAACAACATACATCGCAGCTTTATGTTAATGTGATCCTACAGAAGAATAATTAGGTTGTTGCTCTTTTCTACTAAAGCAGGTAATGCTTCAGTGAACATCACAATATATGTCTCCTCAGGCGTATGTGTGGGATTTTCTCTAGAATAGAGACCTCTAAGTAGAGCTGCTGGCAATTTATGGGCATATCCAGATTTACTAAGTGTTGCCAAATCGCTCTCCGTAGTGTTTGTATCAATTAACACTTCCAACAGCAGCAGTCCCCGTGTTGCCTCATTCTAATCAACCCCTGGTATTGTTTTTAAAAAAAGATGATACGGTTGTAAAGTGACATCTCGCTTGTTTTAATTTCCCTTTCCCTGAAATATCAGTGAGAACTTTGAGCGTCATTCCATGTTTCATCAGCCATTAGGGTTGCTTTTCCATTTCCAAGCCTTTTCTGTTTACTTGTTTGTCTTTTCATTTTTATTTGCAGTAGTTTCTGTATTTCAATATCAATTATTTTGAGTTAAATGACTTGTAACTCTCATAGGGTAAAGCTTTTCTAAAAGATGTGACATCCAAAAAGATTTTAAGCAATTTAAACCTTCACTTATTTCCTGAAGGTGAGGAGACGAGTCGTAACTTCAGTGAAGCTACTCTAAAGTTCTGTTCACACTCTTATTTTCCCCAAAGTTGCCCTTATTAGAGCTAAGTTGCTCTTTCTTTTTCTCCCTGACCACACTCCCTATTTTTTCACTTTCACGTTTCTCTTTCTTCCCCCTCTGTGTTTCCCACTTAAAACCAATTAGTGATGGGTGCTGTCTCCTCAACCCAAGCACATTTTTACCTTCTCTACCTCCAGAAACATTTGGCCCCTTCTGATATTGATGAGTCTTTTTAATTACTTCCACCAGTCATTAATTAACTGGAGGCTAAAGGGCGCAGAGTGCTAGGTATAGACTGAGCAGGCAGGGAAAGGAAGAAGCTGTAAATACTCATGTGAATGGTTTTCCCTGTCACATTCTAATTGTAGATTTTCTCATCTTTATTCTGAATTTACAGTATCCAACTTTGTTTGTTATACCTCTGCTTGGGATTATTGCCCTCATCCCTCTACTTTTATAAATTCTGCCTTACAATACTGCTAACAGTAATATTGATAATAACCAGTGGGGTTTCAGTTTTAGCTGCCACATGTGTACATACTGGCCAAACACATTATATGCATTCCAATTCAAATATTGCACTTTTATGTGCAATATTTATTATATTTTTATTGATAATTATCTTATTATTTTACAAAAGATAAGCTTTTCCATCTATCACTATCTCATATATGTCCTAGAAAATATTTTCATCTCTAGAAACAACATTGCTTTCCCCATGGAATTCACACTTTTCAATTTTTTATGTGCAAATTACTATTCTTTAAAAAAAATTAATAATTTACCAAATTAATTAAACCCGTATCACACTAGGGTATAGATTAATATCCAGCTTTATCTTTCTAACTATTTACAAATTTATAAATGCAGAAAGTTATCTATGTTACACATATTCATATACTGTAAATATGGCAAAATACAGTTGCTTAATTTGTTAAATATTTTCTCCATGTTAAGGAAATAGTATGTTAGGTATGTATCATTTGTTTACCATTACTTATTTCAAATGTAAAAACATGATTTGACTGAAACAATTTCCATCTGTGATGATTTTCAGGATATTAGTTTCATAATTGGTAATTATAAAAATTTGTCTTGATTTGGATATAGAATTTGCTAAAGTTTATCTTTGTACTACCTATCCAAAATATGTTGCTAAGCAAATTCAGGACAAAACCAATGTTACAGGGCTTCCCTGGTGGCGCAGTGGTTGAGAGTCCGCCTGCCGATGCAGGGGACGCGGGTTCGTGCCCCGGTCAGGGAAGATCCCACATGCCGCGGAGCGGCTGGGAGCCATGGCCGCTGAGCCTGCACGTCCGGAGCCTGTGCTCCGCAACGGGAGAGGCCACAGCAGTGAGAGGCCCGCGTACCGCAAAAACAAACAAACAAACAAAAAAAACCCCAATGTTACAGAGATTTCTTTTTAATGTACTAAAAATAAGAATCTCTAAAAATCTCACTATGAAAATTTCCTGCTTAAGTCCTTTAATGATTACAGGTCACCTGCAAGTAATAGTCAAGCTCCTTAACGTGACATACAATGCATGACATTATGTAACTTCCTCCTCCTCTTTCCTAATTTCTTATCATTCCCTTACAGTATATTTAATGACAGAAATAAATGTGATGTAACTGCTTATACCAATGACATAATTTCTTGCCTTGCTTTCCGATCTTACTCTTTCTTCTGTCTGGAATGACATTACTTCTTTTGTTTTCTGGTCTAACTTACATATATCTAAAAGATTCAGTTCATTTACCAATTGACAGCCCTGGGAAGCCTTCTCTGTCCAGTGCTTTTTAAACTGAGTTAGGTTTCGAGGGTGATTTTGTTCCCACTTATGCAAAATATATTTCTCTCTTACTCTCCTCATTATTCTGGACACATATATATCTGTTTTACTAATCAGACTGCAAGACCTTTAACTTTAGAGACTGAACTTAATTATTTTCATATGCCATGTACTTAGCATAATGTCTAGTATGTATGCTCAGTGAGTGCCTGGTGCAATGAACTGAGTCATTCTGTGCCTGCTTACATATGGTTGAGGTATAAAGTACGAATTACTTTTTTCTTTTCTTTAAAACAAGCCACATAAAATTTCAACTAAACAGAAATTTCATATGCTTTTAATAAAGGTCACAATGTACTCAAATATAATCAAAAGCATGTATGTTCTTTTCAAATATTCTGTAAAGGAGCTATTTTTTACTTTTCAAATGAGCAGTTCCTCCATTTAATTGGAGTGAATACAGTTGTTTTTATTTTTAACAGTAATATTAATTCTAAACTAGACATATGTATAAAATGTTTACTTTAAGCAGCAAATAGAAATTACTAGTGTAAGTAAATTCTCTTTCCCTGTATGTATTCCCTACTTCATGGAATATTATAAAAATTATAAGAATTGTGGTTTAAAACAATACTGAGATACTCTAAAAGTGTTAGTAATATAAACTGAAATTGTCACTGAAGAAAATTGCATCTTTCTATTGAAAATTTCCTTTGAAGCCCTGCTAATGTGGTTAATGATTATTCAGTAGCACATAAGATAGGGCAAATTGGTGTTTCTTCCCTGATAGAACTGCCTTGAATTCTTGCTGTTTCCCATCCTATAGTAGCCTATTATCTATAGATTTTGGAGAGGCTTATCTGAACCTGTTTCCTTTGATGATTATTAAAATGGCTTCAAATTAATGCACTCTACATCTGCTGCATTGCAAATTCACTTTTAAAACCCAGCTAGCGGGACTTCCCTGGTGATGCAGTGGATAAGAATCTGCCTGCCAATGTAGGGGACACAGATTGGAGCCCTGGTCCGGGAAGATCCCACATGCTGCAGAGCAACTAAGCCCGTGCGCCACAACTACTAAGCCTGCACTCTAGAAAGTTGCAAAATAAATCAGATGCAGGATTTGTTTGCTCTATACAAACATTAAAATGTGTATGTAAGACATGACTATATTATGCCATCTGTTATCTTTAGTATCTATTTTATGGCTTCTCTTAATATTTTGATAAATAAAGCATTTTCCCCATTACATCTTGTGAAACGTAATTACCTTTTATTATTAGCCTGCTCCTAATTTAGAGAGCATTTTACAAGATAAAGCACTTTATGTATTCAGTGATGGATAGTATTGCCATCTTACACGTGAGAAAACCAAAGCTTAATAGTGACAAACAGGTCACTGAAACTGTATCTATTCTCAAAGACTAGATTATTTAAATATAATTGGATAACAGGTGAAGTTCAATTAATTAGCTAATAACTAATAACTTTAGCTACTAGTGAGTGATCAGTTTGAAAGAGCTAAACGTCTAATGACTTGATGTAAATCACTTTTTATTTAAAATGAAGATATGTATTTATTTAAACAATGTACATGATATGAAAAAAATAGTCAACTATGTTTCAAGAGAATGGGGTAAACAACTTAGGTAAACAACAAATAGGTATCTATTTTATATTAAAATAATGTAGAAGCTGGTGATGTTCTTGGTTTCTGGACAAATTATAACATATTGAATATTAGTAATATGAAAATTTTAGAGATTTTTACCAGTTCATATACATATATGTATGTTTAAACCACTCTGTAAAATGGCATTTATCACAAGGCAACATGTGGCAAACACCAGAATCATTTGTTTTTTGAGAAGTATAGACCATATATATAACTACTTACAAATTAGAAATTTTCCAAAATTAAATCCCAAGGAATCCGTATGTAGACCTTACCAAAAGATATATCCTCCCAGAATATTTAAAGTTTTCAATAGAAAATGTCAATTGTACGAATACTGACAAAGCTTAATGCTCATATAATAACCTATAAAATATTTAATTCAGATGTAACCCTGACAGTCGTTATGATTAGTTGTTAAATATTTACCAGCACATCATTAGAGATAACCAACCGGAAAACTAAAAACGAAATAGTTGAAAGTCTTTACATCTGAGGAGTGGGAATGTGGAGGCTGAAGGTGTTGTTGCTTTTTATAGCAAACCACTTTGCAATATTGCATTATTTTTTAACTATGTGCAGATACTAGTTTGAATCAAAATCTTTCCTTAAAAGAATTTATAGAACAAGTGATTCAAAAAGTTAAGGCTGTTCGTACCTTGTAATACTCACTTACTGTGTGATTTTTTAAAACCTGACCATTTTAAAGTTTTTGCATCTTCTCTTGCTTTTAAGTTGCTCTTTCTCTAAAATATCTGATCATACTAGTTCTTCTTTAAGGGTGCTGTGCTACATTATGCCCTGTCCTCTGGTGTGTCTGTGGGGTTTCCTGACTGGTAGAGAGGTGAGAGAGCTACTGTTAAGCTGGGGTCACCTAATGTCCTGAAGGTGGAATAATTTGTTTTAAGAGCAGTGGCACTTATACTAGGGCTCTCAGAGGGATTTATTTTTGGAGGAAAACCTGGCAGCAACATGGGGAAAGGGGTGGAAATGTTAACTGTGAATGTATAGATTTTCATTCAGTACTCCAGGTTTTAGTTCCATCACTAACTTATACCTTCTTTTGTCCTCAGCTTTTCCAAGGCCCAAGAGTCCCCTAAGGGTTCTCAGAGCAGATTATGGGTCTATATAATTTACCCTTCTTTATGTGTTAGTAATACTTTTAATAGAATCCCAGTAGGGAAAGGCGATAAACAGCAGTTTAAAATCTTGAACTAGAAATCTATAAGCCTTTTTTTTAAAAAAAGTACTCTTTAATTCAGTTTGTTTTGAAGATAAAAGGAGGTACCCATAAAGGAAAAAATTTACATAATTTAATTTCAACAATAAACAAGTTTAAAAGAGTCCAGAAAATTCAGTACATATTGCAGATTGCCAAATATTAAAAAGTATACCTCTTAGATTGCTTATTTTCAGAATTGTTTTCCATTGAAACAATTGTCAGCTATAACCTCTTAGTTCTACTAGTAATGGTTTCTATGTATATAGTTTCTCACTTGAGATTTCATCCTGAAACTTAATATGACATGGTATAAAGTGCACTAGACCAGTAGCCATAAGACTGGGTACTAGTCCTGGACTTACCCAGCAGTGGTGAGATTATGGGCACAATATTTCAGCTTTCAGAACCTCAAGTTCTTCCATCATGAAACAAGAATTTGGACTGGGTGAAATTTATATTCCCTTCAGGCTCTGGTATTCTGTGGTTTAAATAGAAATATTTTTTTCTTCTAAGTACATTTTTGCAAAACTTTTAAATGCAATTATTTATTGTCACTAACTAGAATAAACTATTTTATCTGAATCTAATCACTCGTCTCTTCCTACACTTCTTTTATCTTGGTCCAAGCCACTGGCTATGGCTTCCTGCCTCCACAGCATTTTGAGAGAGCTTCTTTTTTTTTTTTTTTTTTTTTTTTTTTGATGTGGACCATTTTTAAAGTCTTTATTGAATTTGTTACAATATTGCTTCTGTTTTTTGGTTTTTTGGCTGCTAGGCATGTGAGGTCTTAGCTCCCTGACCAGGGATTGAACCACACCCCCTGCATAGGAAGGTGAAGACTTAACCACTGCACTGCCAGGGAAGTCCCCAGGAGAGAGCTTCTTGAATTGCAGATCAAATTATAAATCTTCTTCTACTTATGATGGGGTTGTGTCTTGATAAACCCATACTAAACTTAAAATATTGTAAGTTGAAATGCATTTGGTACAGGTAAACTACCTTACCTCATAGCTTAGCCTAGCTTACCTTAAAAGTGCTCAAAACACAATAGCATATAATTGGGCAAAATCGTCTAACACAAAGCTTATTTTATAATAAAGTATTGAATACCTCATGTAATTTATTGAATACTGTACTGGAGGGGAAAAAACAGAATTGTTGTATGGGTACAGAACGGTTTTAAGTATTTGGGTTGGGTTGTCTACCCTCCTGATTGTGTGGCTGCCTGGGAGCTGTGGCTAGCTGCCGCTGCCCATATCACAAGAGTGTATCATACCACATTGCATATCGCTGGCCCGGGAAAAGATCTCGATTCAAAGTATGCATTCTACTGAATGCCTGTTGCTTTCGCTCCATGGCAAAGTCAACAAATCCTAAGTCAAACCCTTGCAAGTTGGAATCATCTGTACGTCATTCCTCTACTGAGAAATCGTCAGTGATACATAGAATAAAGTCCAAGTTCTCACCAAGGCCTGTAAGTCCATGGTCTAGGCACTGCCTAATTTTCCAGCTTTATCTTAGCCAATTTGCACTTAGTTTGCTGAAACCATAGTGGTCACTTTTTCTTTCCTCAAACATGCCAAATTCTTTCCGGACTCTCCTGTTCTTCTTTCTGCCGAGACTGCTCTCTCTTTCCATTTTTCCCAGGTCTAGCTCCTGCAGGACTCAGCTTGAAAGCCTTTTTCTCATAAAATACTTCTTCTTTTCATTCCCTCTCCACTCCATTGTTTTCTTGACCATCATATTCTTCTCAGTTCCTAATGATTTATTTGTTTGGTCAGGACAGAAAACAAGTGTCTCATGTTGAGCACTATATCCTTTATGCCTAGTGTCATGTCTGGAACACAACAAGTGCTTGATAAACATTTGATGAAGGAGGAATAAACACTAAAATGAATAATGTTATATAAAATGCATTATTGACATACATTTTATTTTAGAAAAGTGAGAAGTGGTTAAACAGGGTAAAATCAGCCATGATGCAAAGAAATAAATAAAAACCAGTTACAAAGTGATGTTTCTTACTTAACTTGTCTATTTCTATAGTCAAACTACATTAAATCAAGCCTGTTTGTATTCAGATTTTCCAGACTGACCTTACTTGAAATTGGAAGCATTTTTAAAATAATTTATGCATCAAGAAAAGAGTACAGGGCTTCCCTGGTGGCGCAGTGGTTGAGAGTCCGCCTGCCGATGCAGGGGACACGGGTTCGTGCCCCGGTCCGGGAAGATCCCACATGCCGTGGAGCCATGGCCGCTGAGCCTGCGCGTCCAGAGCCTGTGCTCCGCAACGGGAGAGACCACAACAGTGAGAGGCCCGCATATCGCAAAAAAAGGAGTACAATGCTCTAGTGATGCAAGGCCCCTGAGGGTAGAGTATCAAGTAGAATATTCACGAAGCTTAAGTGCAAGAGACATCAGATTTTCTGTGGTATTTTAACACTGTATTTCTGTACAAGGGAGTTGTAAAATGAAGAATATGAAAGAAGATAAATATTTAGGATAATACAGAGGACCCATAAAGTGGGTTCTTGCCTCTCTAGTTTTGCAGCTATTGACCTTACAAGTGTGTGTGTGCATATTCCCCTATGGGTCACATCAGAAGTTTCCTTATAATTATTATGAAAATCAGTGTTAAGGTTAGTAGAGATTTGGCTTACTCCTATGTGGGTTAGCCTCTGATTTTCATTGGTGTGTGGCCATTGGAAATTGAGATGCATTTTCTTTATTTTGTATGAAAAAGAAAAGATGGGGCATAACATCTTAATAATTGTTTAAGTTTTTATAAGGTATTTGGAGTTCCTGTGGATGAAAGATAGCCTTTCTTTCCTCAACTTATCATCCATGTTCAATCATGTGCTTTATATGACACTCATTTTCTAAGGTGTTCAAAGATATGCAATGAAAAGAGTCTTGGAAAATATTTAAGATGCAGTCATCTTTCAGAGTCCTTCGTGTTGAAAGCAGTCACTAAAACGGGTGACTGCTAAAAGTTTAATGGGTAATAATATAATAAACTTTGCTATGTATACTTCACTACTGATGTATCTTTATCTTCTCATGTCATTGATTGCTTTTTTCTAATTTTTCATCTAAAAGATAAATAAGTGTTGTTAGGTTTTTGAAATACAAATTATTAAACACACCAGGCTCTACCTTGTTGCAAAGCCTCTGCACAGGATCCTGTTCCCCCTTCCAACTTGTGACTATCTTATTCTCAGGTTTTAAGTCACCATAGAACATGCAAAATATTGGAGTTACAGAATGAGTAAGCTGAGAAACTATTTCGACCTACAGTATCTTCATTTTGTGATATTCTTGAATATTTAACCTGTAAGATATAATAATGGTCCAGCAACATCTTAGATTGATAACCTCTAGTCTGGTTTACATTCTGTTTTAAATACTTGCACCAAGATTTTTTTCTTTCAGAGCAGTAGCTGTGACTTTATCTGAAATTTAAAATGAGAACCTATCTACAGGGATAATTATAGGTAAAATAGACAGTGCTCCCTGTTGCGGTGGAGAAGCCTTACACTTGTTCGCAGTATATTTCAGATGTGGGAGATTACAAGAAGGTCATATCCTCCTCATAGCTGTTATATGAATGATGACCAACATTCAGAAGAATCATGTTAATTGCCAGCACTGTCACAAATGGCGTATTTATAAACCGTATCTTTATGGCCAAAGATTCCATAAAATTAAGACTTCAGGAGGGTAAACATGACTGGAACAGATAAATCATAATTCATGGCCTAAATCTGGGCAATCATATTATGTTAGACAAAAAATTCCCAGTTTCCTTGAATTTAAAATTAGTATGATTTCAATCTTGAGACTGTGATTTGCTTATTTACAGCAAAAATATTTTTACAGTTCAATAATGAAAATCAAAGAGAAAATTATATCAGCACCTGAATTCACACCACTATTGAAATTACTATTAAATTTTTAGGAATGTGTCATGGTCAAATGTTTATGTGTAGAAATGAAAGGAAGCAGTACTGGAGTGTTTCCAGAAGCTTTGATTTCGTCGGTGCCTCTTCAGCACAGTACTCTAAAGCAGCATCCCCACCTTTCTCTTCCGTAATTTCCTCTTTTATTCCTCTTATCGGATCTCTCTCTACTTTTATTCTTGTTGTTCTCTCCACCCTAATCACAGCCCAAAGGTGATAGATGAGTGTGGGAAGAAAGCAATACAAGACGGGGAAATCGTTGTTTCATTTTTGTCTCATTAAACACGGCTTTCTCATCAAACCCTGTTCTGTAATTTAATGGTCACGAAAATTGGTTATTTTTAGAGTAAAATACCTCTCCTGGCTCATTTGAAAGTTGTGGTAGCCAATGTTGTGGTGTTAACTGAAACCTGGAAATAATCACACTTTCCAAAGTGAATCTCATCTCAACAGATTTTTAGCCTAATATCAATGTCAGAGAGATTTGAATAGACTGGGATAAGCCTCTGGTAAATGTTAGAATGTTATAAACCTGTCAAGCCTCTTTACTATTCTGTTTAAGAATTCAAAAACAGGCGTCACTAAGTTTTGATGAGCAACCTCTCTGCGGTGAGCTTACTGAGAGGATCCCGTGGGTCTGCTTGCCTTCCTACTTTCCTATCCTGGTGCTTATCAGGGGTTCAGTCACTGGTTATTGGTAACCAGCGGCCGTCTTTTCCTCCCATCACCACTGCACTGTCTGAGCTGTGTGTGGAGTGGAACTGACCTTGAAGGCCTTCACTAGCTTCCACACAGTAGCTTTCTGCCACCTTTCACACCACCTGCATCCATCTTGGTTTATGGCCTCAGCGTAGAATCCGACTTTCACACTGCACTGTGAAGCTAGATTTATTTATATTGTCTCAGTGTAGGTCTCAAGTTTTCTTAAAATTAATCATTTTTATAGAACTTAAATATTGGAAGCATTTAGACATTTTTATTCATTTTTCTTGGTAACCTATAATAAGCCATCAAGTTTAATTTTGAAAGTCTTCTTCCCTTTATATTTATTTTATAAGTACATTGAAACATAATTTTACTACACTTAAAATTTTTTTCATGTTACTATTTGTGTGGATGAAATATAGTTCTTGCCAAACATACTGTAGTATCAGATACTTTAAGCTTTGTTAGATGCACAGAAAAAGCAAAGAGGTTTTACACCCTATACGTGGTGGTTAGAAAAATTATTCCTTTTATAGTCAGTTTTCATCATAGTGCTTAGCGTTTACCTTGAGCTCTATACTAAGGTAATAATGATAATAGTGATTATAACAAGTATTTCTGTTGATCTCATTGTATGCCAGGTACACATACAAGCACTTTCAGCATATTTACTAATTTATTACTAATTTATAACTGTGTAAGGTGTACTACTTATTATTCTCATTTTACATATAAGGGAACTGAAGTACAATAGATTTTGTGACTGCCCAAGGTCACCAAGTTAGTAAAAGGAGCTGGATTCTGTCCCAGGCAGTCTAGCTCCAGAGCCTGCCACTTAAACATCACCCTCTGCTGCTTCTCTGTTTAAAAAATAAAGCTGACCTCTGCTTTAGACAGTATTAAAAATTTATGATCCGAAGGCATTTTCTAGTGTCTGTGTTTCTAAAATGTGGGTCAGCCACAGTCTTGGGGAGCAGAGTTCTTGGAGATTTAACATGCCATGATAATCTGAGTCTTTTTATAGTTGTGAAATGTTTAAATCCATAGACCAGAAAATTGCATGCTTAGTTTGATTAAAATTTCTGTGAAAGCAGGAAGACTTGCTAAGATAGCATCTTCAAGGATTAGTATTTTGGTTTGTAGTTATGCATGAAATTTTCAGTTCATATATCTACTATATTGCTTGTTTTATTCAAGTAAAACTACTCTAAAGTTATTTGCTATAATACAGTGTTAAAATATGCTGACAAGAAAATAACTATCAGTTTTACAGACATGTAATTAAGAATAGTGTCTGGTTAAATCTATACCCTAAATGTTAAATAAAATAGATAACGACATGTGTCTGAACCAGGGCTGAAAGTGAAACATATCTATTTGTAAAGATGAGCTACTTAAATTTGGATTCAAATTCGTAAGTCATGATTACATATTAGAAGAGCAAGAAGTGCAAATAAAATGAATAATTTACAGTTAGTGTCAACTTGGTTAATGAAAATGTCTGAAGGAAGGTGTTTAAATCTTAACTGATGCTGCTGGTCTCACCTGTGCTTTGGAAAATGGGTAAACATCATCTCCTAGAAAAGTCTTCCCAGATTATTCTGTTGAAGATGAGGCCTCTGACCGTGCTGGCCGTACCTCTGGAGTTTCTGGGACATTGTCTCTCGTGGATTGCTCCCACCTAGGCACTGGGGTAGTCCTTATTGTACTGAGCCTCTGCACACCATCAGCTGCGTATTTACCAGTCTGGATACAGAAGAGCAAGTAAACATCTAGGGGAAAAAAATTCAAGAAAATAGGAAAAGTTGCTTGGTTTTACAAAGCAGTATATTTAATTTTTTATTGTTTGCATGTATTCACAAAAACATTGTAAAGAACCAACTGTACACGGAAAGCTTCACAGAATGAAAAATAATGGGCATTCGTTGTACTCAGGCAGGGGCCTGCCTTCTTGACTGAGTGAATGATTGTTTGTTTGTTTATTATTAGCTTGCACGCTCTGCTGTTGCTGCTGAAACTGTCTCTAAAGGCAAATTCCATTAACACTTTCACTTGAGAGATGCAGTCAGTATGGCAGGAAAGGAAAACTGTCCTAACACAATGAGAATATTAATTCTTCTTCTACACATAGGTACATTTTCACACATGCACTTCATTATCATGTGAAAATTATAGAAGGATGTTACAACTTATATGTATATGTGCACATATATCATAATTTTCACATGAAAATGAAATATGTCCTATCTCCAACACAGTACCTTTGAAAGGTACATTATTATAGTTTGCTATTTACCCCATTACCTGTAGCTTTCTATAAAATATAAGCCGATTTTCAACTGAATAATCTTAAGAAGGAATAGAAAACTGCATTTTTTTTCTTTTTCCATCAGTGCTAATGTTTGGAGGAAATAAATGACTACTCATTTTGCTATATTTCTTAATATTTGATATATTTTTTCCTTTCCATTCATGAAAATTATGTGGATAATATTCTCAAATAAAGAGAGCACGCTGGAAACAGTACATCCTAGAACGTACCTCCTTCTATCCCCACAGAACGCAGCACGGTTTTGCACATACTAGAAAAACAGAATGTTGGAGACTGAAGAGTCATAAAAGATCCTCTAATCGTACTCCTTCATATTACACAGAAGAAAATTGAGACTCATATGTACCATATGTCTTTGCCAAGGCTTACTGAATGTGAAATCGCAGATTAGAAAGAGCACCCAACTCTCCATGTTCCAAACAGAGTTATTTCAAATACGGTACTTTGCTTTAAAACATGAAAAAAAAATAACTTAAAAAGTCTAATGCAACAACAATAAAAACGTCTCCTCTATGGCTTAAACACAGATAAGTAGATTAATGCTATACCTTAAGTATAATGGAATAAATAAGTGTAAGAAAGTAATATGAGTAGGAGAGGAAGTATTTAAATCCTTTACACTTCTTTTTTTCTTTTTTTAAAAGGCAAGTGAAAGGGTGATCTTCATAATCTGATGTGTGTGGACTTGAGGAAGACCAGGTATTAACGGAATGTTACACATACATAGAGCTCAGAACATTTTACATCTTGTTCAGAGCGAAATAGACCTATTTGCTTTATAGGAAAATCCAGGGGATTTTTGGAAATAACCTAAAGACTGGCAAATATAGAATACTGAGACATCAGCAGAAATTTAAGATTTCCAGGAGAAGTCTGTCATTGTCCTGTAAAAACACCCAATAGCCTGCAAGATAAAGGACAAACTTCTTAGCACTGTCTCTGCAGCCTCCTTAATTGTTCCCACTGATACTGTCCACCCACTTATCTCCTCGTTCACCTCAAGAGAACCCATGCTTTAGCAGTTCTGAAAAACTGTCAGTTCCTAGAAGCTACCATTACACATGATGTTTCTTCCAATGGTATTTCTCAGCAATGTCCTTCCAAGACATTCTCATGTATTATTAGGGAAGATATAGGAAAGAATATTAAGAACTGGTAACATCAAAGAGTGCAAAGGCAGTAAAGTGCAGTCAGGAGATGAGAAGCAGATTTGGAATGAATCTTCATGAATCATTTTAGAGTAATCAGCAGAAGGTTTGAGTGGTAGATAATATAAGGCAGGGATGGATTAGAAAATGGCCTGGGAATAAATATTGTTTGAGTATCTACTAGGTAACTTGTATCAATATATACTAGTTACATTCACATACCCTGTATTTTAATTTTCTTTTTTTATCTGCCAATAGTTGCAAAAATGCAACTCAATTACTTATAGTACAAGTTTTAAAACATGTTGTTGTTTTCATCAATACAATTCACTTGATGTTAGAATCATTTCTTTATTTATTTTTTATACTGCAGGTTATTAGTTATCTATTTTATATGTATTAGTGTATATATGTCAGTCCCAATCTCCCAATTCATCCCACCACCATCACCCCCCCGCTTTAATTTTCATAATATCTGTATTTTTGAAGACCAGGAAGCTAAGTGTAAATTCTTATACCTCGTAACCAGCAGAACCAGAAATCCAAGTCCAGTCCTTTTTGAAATAGTTGTAACCATAATAATTTATTAATATTTATCACCTTTTTAAAATGTAAAAATGCAGTTATGTTTATACATAGAAGCTCTTCACTCCTCACTGATGCAGGTATTTAGTTGGGACAGAGTTTTATAAGAAAGCCAGCTCTCTACCCAGTAGGGCCTCCCAGAGTGACAGCACACAGACTCTTGTTCCAAAATCCCAGCAACTGAACCACAGCTTTGCAGGTTCTATGATTGAAACTTGTCATTAAACAAAGTGGATCAACCTTTTGAGACTGATTGAGGCTATTGACATTCATGAAAGGCTGCTACATACAATTCTGAATTGTTCATTTACAATTAGAAATACAACTATCAGGCCAACTGGAAATTTGATGTCCATTATTAAGTGCATTTTATCCTTGTAGGCAAGTCTACAAAGTATAGTCAGAAATATGTTTCATGACAGTGGAGTCAAGTTAATGATAATAGGGAGAGCAACTGTAATGCTCTGGGCATCGTGCTAAGCTCTTTCTTTAGATTATTTCATTTAATCTCACAATGATATTATGAGAATAACATTTTTGTAGATGAGGAATGAGAAATTAAGAGAGTTTAAGTGACTTCTCCAAGTTTACATAGCTGGTACGGATCAGAACCAGAATTTAAACCTAAATCTATCTAACTTTAGAGCAAAGGTCTTAATCACAACCTGGCGCTGCCTCCCAAATACGATATAAGTCACTTGAGGGCAGGATTCTTAAAAACGTTAACGGCTCCCAGTGGAGGAATGTCTGCCTTGTGTCCCACAATTTAAATTCATCCTCTATGCCATGCCCTAATTATCACATCAATCCTGTGATATACTCTGTTTTTTTTTAAAACATCTTTATTGGAGTATAATTACCTTACAATGGTGTGTTAGTTTCTGCTGTATAACAAAGTGAATCAGCTATACGTACACATATATCCCCATATCTTTTCCCTCTTGCATCTCCCTTCCACCCTCCCTGTCCCACCGCTCTAGGTGGTCACAAAGCACAGAGTTGATCTCCCTGTGCTATGTAGCAGCTTCCCACTAGCTATCTGTTTTACATTTGGTAGGGTATATATGCCCATGCCACTCTCTCACTTCGTCCCAGCTTACCCTTCCCCCTCTCCGTGTCCTCAAGTCCATTCTCTATGTCTGCATCTCTATTCCTGTCCTACCCCTAGGTTCATGAGAACCTTTTTTTTTTTTAGATTCCATATATATGTGTTAGCATACGGAATTTGTTTTTCTCTTTCTGACTTACTTCACTCTGTATGACAGATTCTAGGTCCATCCACCTCACTACAAATAACTCAATTTTGTTTCTTTTTATGGCTGAGTAATATTCCATTGTATATATGTACCACATCTTCTTTAAACATTCATCTGTTCATGGACACTTAGGTGGCTTCCATGTCCTGGCTATTGTAAACAGAGCTGCAGAGAACATTGTGGTACATGTTGCTCCAGCTCTGTTCTTCTTTCTCAAGATCGCTTTGGCTATTCGGGGTCTTTTGTGTTTCCATACAAATTGTGAAACTTTTTGTTCTACTTCTGTGGTAGTTTGATAGGGATTGCATTGAATCTGTAGATTGCTTTGGGTAGTATGGTCATTTTCACAATGTTGATTCTTCCAATCCAAGAACATGGTATATCTCTTCATCCGTTTGTATCACCTTTAATTTCTTTTATCAGTGTAATATAGTTTTCTGCATACAGATCTTTTGTCTCCTTAGGTAGATTTATTCCTAGGTATTTTATTCTTCTTGTTGCAGTGGTAAATGGGCGCGTTTCCTTAATATCTCTTTCAGATTTTTCATCATTAGTGTATAGGAATGCAAGAGATTTCTGTGCGTTAATATTGTATCCTGCTACTTTACCAAATTCATTGATTAGCTCTAGTAGTTTTCTGGTAGCATCTTTAGGATTCGCTATGTATAGTATCATGTCATCTGCAAACAGTGGCAGTTTTACTTCTTCTTTTCTGATTTGGATTCCTTTTATTTCTTTTTCTTCTCTGATTGCTGTGGCTAAAACTTCCAAAACTATGTTGAATAAGAGTGGTGAGAGTGCGCAACCTTGTCTTGTTCCTGATCTTAATGGAAATGTTTTCAGTTTTTAACCATTGAGGACGATGTTGGCTGTGGGTTTGTCATATATGGCCTTTATTATGTTGAGGTAAGTTCCCTCTATGCCTACTTTCTGGAGGGTTTTTATCATAAATGGGTGCTGAGTTTTGTCAAAAGCTTTTTCTGCATCTACTGAGATGATCATATGGTTTTTCTCCTTCAGTTTGTTAATATGGTTTACCTCATTGATTGATTTACGTATATTGAAGAATCCTTGCATTCCTGGGATAAACCCCACTTGGTCATGGTGTATGATCCTTTTAATGTGCTGTTGGATTCTGTTTGCTAGTATTTTGTTGAGGATTTTTGCATCTATGTTCATCAGTGATATTGGCCTGTAGTTTTCTTTTTTTGTGACATCTTTGTCTGGTTTTGGTATCAGGGTGATGGTGACTTCAGAGAATGAGATTGGGAGTATTCTTCCCTCTGCTATATTTTGGCAGAATTTGAGAAGGATAGGTGTTAGCTCTTCTCTAAATGTTTGATAGAGTTCACCTGTGAAGCCATCTAGTCCTGGGCTTTTGTTTGTTGGAAGATTTTTAATCACAGTTTCAATTTCAGTACTTATGATTGGTCTGTTTATATTTTCTATTTCCTCCTGGTTCAGTCTTGGAAGGTTGTGCTTTTCTAAGAATTTGTCCATTTCTTCTAGGTTGTCCATTTTATTGGCATATAGTTGCTTGTAGTAATCTCTCACGATCCTTTGTATTTCTACAGTGTCAGTTGTAACTTCTTCTTTTTCATTTCTAATTCTGTTGATTTGAGTCTTCTCCCTTTTTTCTTGCTGAGTCTGCTAATCATTTATCAATTTTGTTTATCTTCTCAAAGAACCAGCTTTTAGTTTTATTGATCTTTGTTATCGTTTCCTTCATTTCTTTTTTATTTATTTCTGATCTGATCTTTATGATTTCTTTCCTGCTGCTAACTTTGGCATTTCCTTGTTCTTATTTCTCTAATTGCTTTAGGTGTAAGGTTAGGTTATTTATTTGAGGTGTTTCTTGTTTCTTGAGGAAGGATTGTATTACTATATACTTCTCTCTTAGAACTGCTTTTGCTGCATCCCATAGGTTTTGGGTCGTCGTATTTTCATTGTCATTTGTTTCTACGTATTTTTTGATTTCCTCTTTGATTTCTTCAGTGATCTCTTGGTTATTAAGTAGGGTATTGTTTAGGCTCCATGTGTTTGTATTTTTTACAATTTTTTCCTGTAACTGATATCTAGCCTCATAGCATTGTGGTCGGAAAAGACACTTGATATGATTTCAATTTTCTTAAATTTACAAAGGCTTGATTTGTGACCCAAGATATGACCTATCCTGGAGCATGTTCCATGAGCACTTGAGAAGAAAGTGTATTCTGCTGTTTTTGGATGGAATGTCCTATAAATATCAATTAAGTCCATCTTCTTTATGTATAATTTAAAGCTTGTGTTTCCTTATTTATTTTCATTTTGGATGACCTGTCCATTGGTGAAAGTGGGGTGTTAATGTCCCTCCTATGATTGTGTTACTGTTGATTTCCTCTTTTATGGCTGTTAGCATTTCCCTTATGTACTGAGGTGCTCCTATTTTGGGTGCATAAATATTTACAATTGTTATATCTTCTTCTTGGATTGATCCCTTGATCATTATGTAGTGTCCTTCTTTGTCTCTTGTAATAGTCTTTATTTTAAAGTCTATTTTGTCTGAAATGAGAATTGCTACTCCAGCTCTGTTTTGATTTCCATTTGCATGGAATATCTTTTTCCATCTCCTCATTTTCAGTTTGTAGGTGTCCCTAGGTCTGAAGTGAGTCTCTTGTAGACAGCATTTATACGGGGTTTGTTGTATCCATTCAGCCAGTCTATGTCTTTTGGTTGGAGCATTTAATCCATTTATATTTAAGGTAATTATTGACCTGTATACTCCTACTGATCCATTTTCTTAATTGTTTTGGGTTTGTTATTATAGGTCTTTTCCTTCTCTTGTGTTTCCTGCCTAGAGAAGTTCCTTTAGCATTTGTTTTAAAGCTGGTTTGGTTGTGCTGAATTCTCTTAGCTTTTGCTTGTCTGTAAAGGTTTTAATTTCTCTGTCTAATCTGAATGAGTTCCTTGCTGGGTAGAGTAATCTTGGTTGTAGGTTTTTCCCTTTCATCACTTCAAATATGTCCTGCCACTTGCTTCTGGCTTGCAGAGTTTCTGCTGAAAGATCAGCTGCTAATCTTATGGGGATTCCCTTGTATGTTATTTGTTGCTTTTCCCTTGCTACTTTTAATATTTTTTTCTTTGTATTTAAGTTTTGATAGTTTGATTTATATGTGTCTTGGCATGTTTCTCCTTGGATTTATCCTGTATGGGACTCTGTGCTTCCTGGACTTGTTTGACTATTTCCTTTGCCATAATAGGGAAGTCTTCAACTATAATCTCTTCAAATATTTTCTCAGTCCCTTTCTTTTTCTCCTCTTCTTCTGGGATCCCTATAATTCAAATGTTGATGTTTTTAATGTTATCCTAGAGGTCTCTGAGACTGTCCTCAATTCTTTTCATTCTTTTTTCTTTTTTCTCTTCCTCAGCAGTGAATTCTACCATTTTGTCTTCCAGGTCACTTAACCGTTCTTCTGCCTCAGTTATTCTGTTATTGATTTCTTCTAGAGAATTTTTAATTTCATTTATTATGTTGTTCATCATTGTTTGTTTGCTCTTTAGTTCTTCTAGGTCCTTGTTAAACATTTCTTGTATTTTCTCCATTCTATTTCCAAAATTTGGATCATCTTTACTATCATTATCCTGAATTTTTTTTCAGGTAGACTGCCTATTTCCCCTTCATTTGTTTGGTCTGGTGAGTTTTTACCTTGATCCTTCATCTGCTGTGTATTTCTCTGTCTTCTCATTTTGCTTAACTTACTGTTTTTGGGGGTCTCCTTTTCGCAGGCTGCAGGTTTGTAGTTCCTGTTGTTTTTAATGTCTGCCCCCACTGAGTAAAGTTGGTTCAGTGGCTTGTGCAGGCTTCCTGGTGGAGGGGACTCATGCCTATGTTCTGGTGGATGAGGTTGCATCTTGTCTTTCTGTTGGGCATCCCATGTCCAGTGGTGTTTTGGGGTGTCTGTGACCTTACTATCATTTTAGGCAGCCTCTCTGATAATGGGTGGGGTTGTGTTCCTGTCTTGCTAGTTGTTTGCCATGGGGTGTCCAGCACTGGAATTTGTTTCTCGTTTAGTGGAGCTGGTCTTAGCAGTGTAATGGAGCTCTCCAGGAGAGCTCTTGCTGATTGATATTAAAATGGGCTGGGAGGTCTCTGGTGGACCAGTGTCCTGAACTCGGCTCTCCCACCTCAGAGGTTCAGGCCTGACACCCAGCCAGAGCACCAAGACCCTGTGAGCAACTCAGCCAGGTATGTGGGTATAGAGGAGGATCATTTTCGTTCTTATCGTTGTTAATTAAAATAGTTTTAATCCAGACAGTGTACAATGAAGATATTTGGATTAAAATTTCACGAGCCACTCTAATCCCAAGCTTGCCTCCCTGGGACTATATCCCCATCAATGTGTCAAAAGTTGAGTATGCGTAGCAAAGATATACTGTGGTTAACTGAAGCAGACAGGAAGGACATAAATAAAGCAGAATTGCCAAGAACTTCATGTTGAAGTCATGGAAACATGAGAGTGTCTGGGTGAGGTTCAAAGAAAAGTGCAACAGAAATGGTGTCATGATAGGAGGTATTTCAGGGAGCTAGGTGAGCCAGAAGACAAGACTCATACATTCTTGTTATGAAACTGGCTTAGTGGTAAGACATAATATTTATTGGGGACTTCCACTATTCGTCCATAAGAACATTTAGCAGAAACTAGGTGTTTGGATCAGTTCTAAACTTAATAGGGGGATCTGTCACAAGGTGTAACTCCTAACAAGAGAGGAACTTATTAAAGAAGAAGAAATACCAAGAACACTAGATAATATTATCATTTAATCCTACAGTATGAGCAAGCCAGAAAAAGAAGTGGTACACAGAGGTGGAAACTGCTAGATGGTAAAAACCCATATTTTACATAGCTTGCAGAAAGAATGATTAGGATTAGGAGTCCGTATATTAAGAAATCAGTGCAGATAGCCAGGGAGCTGCCCATGAATGTGAGAATATATAAAATGATGGAAGCAGTGGTATATAAGCAAGAATGATTACAGAAGACTTATAAGACACCTAAGAAAATTTCCAGTGAGTATAAAGCAAATATGGAATTGAGAAAAATTCCAAAGGATACAAAAAATAATCTTTATAATTCTATTCAAATAAGGAAGGATAATAAAAAGAGGAAGGTCTGCTGCTTGAGGCTGAGGGTGACATATTAACAGATTACCTGCTCCATTTAACTTTTCTCTTTAGACAGGAAAGAGTATAACTTCCATTGTAGAAAGAAAATGTTTCACATATATAAGAGAATGCACCTATCTACTTTGATTACATCCTATGTTATTGTGAAGACTTAAAATTAACATTGCTGAATTATTACCAGCTTACTACTGTTATTGAATAAACACTTATGTATGCCAAGCAGTCAATAAAGTATTTACAATTATTTAGTCAGTTACTCCTTTAAAGCAACTTGACAAAGTTGATGATCTTTTCCACAATTATAATGGATAGAAGAAAGACATTAAATACAAGGGGTTATCTTCAGATGCAAGGTATACCTGTCCAGTGACACCATTTGATTTTTTTTTGAACATTTGAATTTTATTTTATTTATTTTTTATACAGCAGGTTCTCATTAGTTATCCATTTTATACATATTAGTGTATATATGGCAATCCCAATCTCCCAATTCATCCCACCACACATCAGTGTCTCTATTTCTGCCCTGCAAACAGGTTCATCTGTACCATTTTTCTAGGTTCCACATATATATGTTAATATACGATATTTGTTTTTCTCTTTCTAACTTACTTCACTCTGTACGATAGTCTCTAGATCCATCTACATTTCTACAAATTACCCAATTTCATTCTTTTCTTATGGCTGAGTAATATTCCATTGTATATATGCACCACATCTTCTTTATCCGTTCATCTGTCGATGTACACTTAGGTTGCTCCCATGTCCTGGCTGATGTAACTAGTGCTTCAGTGAACATTGTGAACATGAACTCTTTTTGAATTATGGTTTTCTCAGGGAATATGCCCAGTAGTGGGATTGCTGGGTTGTATGGTAGTTCTATTTTTAATTTTTAAAGGAACCTCCATACTGTTCTCCAAGGTGGCTATATCAATTTACATTCCCACCAACAGCGCAAGAGGGTTCCCTTTTCTCCACACCCTCTCCAGCATTTGTTGTTTGTAGATTTTCTGATGATGCCCATTCTAACTGGTGTGAGGTGATACCTCATTGTAGTTTTGATTTGCATTTCTCTAATAATTAGTGATGTTGAGCAGCTTTTCATGTGCTTCTTGGCCATCTGTATGTCTTCTTTGGAGAAATGTCTGTTTAGGTCTTCTGCCCATTTTTTGATTGGGTTGTTTGTTTTTTTTTAATATTGAGCTGCATGGGCTGTTTATTTTGGAGATTAATCCTTTGTCCATTGATTTGTTTGCAAATATTTTCTCCCATTCTGAGGGTTGTCTTTTCATCTTGTTTGTAGTTTCCTTTGCTTTGCAAAAGCTTTTAAGTTTCATTAGGTCCCATTTGTTTATTTTTGTTTTTATTTCCATTACTCTAATAGGTGGATCAGAAAAGATCTTGCTGTGATTTATGTCAAAGAATGTTCTTCCTATATTTTCCTCTAAGAGTTTTATAGTGTCCAATCTTCCATTTAGGTTTCTAATCCATTTTGAGTTTATTTTTGTGTATGGTGTTAGGGAGTGTTCTAATTTCATTCTTTTACATGTAGCTGTCCAGTTTTCCCAGCACCACTTATTGAAGAGACTGTCTTTTCTCCATTGTATATCCTTGCCTCCTTTGTCATAGATTAGTTGACCATAGGGGCGTGGGTTTATCTCTGGGCTTTCCATCCTGTTCCATTGATCTATATTTCTGTTTTTGTGCCAGTACCATATTGTTTTGATTACTGTAGCTTTGTAGTATAGTCTGAAGTCAGGGAGTCTGAAGTCAGGGAGTCTGATTCCCCCAGCTCTGTTTTTTTCCCTCAAGATTGCTTTGGCTATTCGGGGTCTTTTGTGTCTCCATACAACTTTTAAGAGTTTTTGTTCTAGTTCTGTAAAAAATGCCATTGGTAATTTGATAGGGATTGCATTGAATCTGTAGATTGCTTTGGGTAGTATAGTCATTTTCACAGTATTGATTCTACCAATCCAAGAACATGGTATATCTCTCCATCTGTTTGTATCATCTTTAGTTTTTTTCATCAGTGTCTTATAGTTTTCTGCATACAGGTCTTTTGTCTCCCTAGGTAGGTTTATTCCTAGGTATTTCATTCTTTTTGTTGCAGAGGTAAATGGGAGTGTTTCCTTAATTTCTCTTTCTGATTTTTCAACATTAGTGTATAGGAATGCAACAGATTTCTGTGCATTAATTTTGTATCCTGCAACTTTACCAAATTCATTGATTAGCTCTAGTAGTTTTCTGGTGGCATCTTTAGGATTCTCTATGTATGGTATCGTGTCATCTGCAAACAGTGACATCTTTACCTCTTCTTTTCCAATTTGTATTCCTTTCATTTCTTTTTCTTCTCTGATTGCCATGGCTAGGAGTTCCAGAACAATGTTGAATAATAGTGGCAAGAGTGAACCTCATTGTTCTGTTCCTGATCTTAGAGGAAATGCTTTCAGTTTTTCACCATTGAGAATGTTTGCTGTGGGTTTGTCATATATGGCCTTTTTTATGTTGAGTTAGGTTCTCTCTGTGCCCACTTTCTGGAGAGTTTTTATCATAAAAGGTTGTTGAATTTTGTCAAAAGCTTTTTCTGCATCTCTTGAGATGATCATATGGTTTTTATTCTTCAATTTATTAATATGGACACCATTTGATTTTAAATGAGGTTATTTGATATAACTTGTTCTTGCTGAACTCATATTGTCCTAGGGATCTCTAATTAGTGTTATTAATTTTCAGTAATCAAGTGAAAAGTCTTATGCTATTTTGACATTAAAGTGACCAATTATTGAATCATACAGGTTGTCTCATCAGATCTTTAGCTGATATGCAGTTGGGAATGACAGGGTCTTAAGGCTGCAGAAAGGTCTTAATGGAAATGAAACAATAGGAAGGGAAACCTCCCTTTTTTTTAAGGAAAAGGATTGCTTTATGGATTAGGATAGGGAAGCCTGTTTTTGCCTATTCAATAGATTAAAGAGGTATACTAATATTGCTTTAAAATGCATTTCTTTGATTACTAATGCTGCTGAATATTTTATCCAAGTTAATTCTAAGTTTGATTACTTGTGCATATTTTTCTTATTAATTTGAAAATACTCTTTGTACATTAAAAATAAATTATTCTGTGTGCCATATATGTTGAAAATATTTATTCTTAATTTGCCAATTTATCTTTAAATTTTTCCTACGTTGTGTCTTGTGATACCAAAAACCTTTGAATTTTTTATGTAATCATTAATCTTTCTCTTTATAGTTCCTTCTCTAGCTCTCATATTTAGAAAGGTCTTCCTTTTGGTCTCCAAATTTATGTGAATATAATCTTAACATGGTCTGTAGCAATATAATTAATATTTAAATATTTTCCTTTAACTATTTAAAATACTTGGATTATGTTTAAAATAAATATGAAGTAAGAACCTAACTTTATTTTGTCAAACGTAAATTGTTCAACTATCATTTACTGCGTAATCCATTCTTTCCCACCTTTTCATATGTTAAAAATTTTAGTTCATGTTTATGCTTTTTATTTTCTTGTTCTATCTATTTTGACATAAAGCTTTTATTACAGAAACTTAATGATATATTTTAGTTACAATATTGATAGGATAAATCCACTATAATATTTTTATTTTCCAAAACATTCTTTTACTACTATGAATTTTTTAATTTTAGAGGTGTTTTAGAATTTTTTAATTATGTTAACAATAACAACAACAAAAACCCTTAAGATAATTTCATTGGCCCTTGCATCAAATTTTTAGATTAGTTTTGGAGAAGCATGACATCTTCAGAATGTTTCTTCCTCTAATTTAGAAGAGGTCACCAACCTTTTGGGTATTCCAGACAGTCATTTTTATCCTCAATAAGAAATGATGACTTGAGTTTCTACTTTAGATATTTTTTCTTGTTTTGTTTCTTATCAAACTTTATTAGCTATGACTTCCACAACATTAAATAATAGTAGGAAAATATACTCTCATCTTATTTCTGATTTTAATAAGAATTCCTTCAGCATAATATGATATGGTACATAATATGAAACTGGTACATTTTAGTAAGTTAAGAAATTGTACTTCAACTTTATATTGAAAATTTAAGAAAAGATTGGCTTATATTGCATCAAATTCTACTTCAGCATCTACTCATCTGAATTTTTTTCCCCTTTGATCTAGTAATGAATCACCTCTGGAGCAATAAGATTTAGTTACTATATTATTTTATAAAGTAATGTTGGATTCAGTATGCTATGACTATTAATATGGTAATTTTACATAAGGGAGATTAGTTTTCTTTTTTGTGTTATTTTTGTCAGATTTTGATGTCTGGTATTTTGACTGTATTTAACGTTGGGAAGAGTATTAGTTAGGCATCACCATAATAAAGAAACCATCTCTAAGTTAGTGCTTAAAACAATAGCACATTATTTCTCATTAGTATATGAATTGGTTGGCTGGTTCTGCTGATCTGGATGTGTTCTGCTTATCTCAGCTAGGCTTGGTCATCATCTGGGGTCAGCTGGCAGGTCACCTGAGAGAAAATTATGTAAGGTATTCTCAGTGGGGATAATTCCTCCCTCCCTCCAGCAGCCTAGTCCAGGCATGTTCTCACGGTGGTGTCAGGGGCCCAAAAGAGAGAAAGTCAAACCACGGATGTGCCTTGGAAAGCTTCTGCTTGCATTAAGTTTGCTACTGTTCCACTGGCTAAGCAAATGACATAGCCAGGCCCAGAGTTAGCATGAAAAGGCATTATCATAGGGCATATAGATACAGAGAGGTGTGAAAAATTGGGGGAAATAATACAGTCAAACCACAACAGAAAAAATTTCTTCTTTCCTATTCCTTGCAATTTTAAAAAAATAATATAGGGATTATCTGTCCCAAGTTAAGTTCTCAAGCCTTCTTAACATAGTTTTGGCTGTGTAAACCTTCTTTAAAAATTGAATTCTTTTCATAAAGATTTTTAAATACCTTAGCATATTTTTGTGCCTAGACTTTTCTTAATGAAAAAAAACTTCTTTGTGGCTGTGATAATATTTCATTCCTAAAGTTGTTTATTTTTAAGTTCCCTTCTCATTCTTAACTGGTCTTATAAGAAGCATGTCCATTTTATTAATGATTTAAAAGACCAGTTCTTAGATTTCTTTGTATTAGTTTTACTGTGCTCCTCTTTCTAATTATTAGTTTCTGACTTTTATAGGTTCCATTCTGTACCTTACAAAAAATTTATTTTACCATTCCTTCTGGCTTCTTTAGTGCAGTGCTTATCGTTTATTTTAATTTTGCTGGACTTCAAAATCGCACTTACTTGAATATTCATTTGAGATCAGTTTGGCTTTACCCTGTAAGTTTTGATTTGTAGTCCAACATTTCTATTTTCCAAATATCTGAGATATCCTTTTTATATCAATCTTTTTGTAAACATCTTTATTTAAATCATCTATTAGTAATTTTTAAAAATATATCTGTTATTAATGCCTATTACTGCATTTTTGTCACATAATGTGAACTGTCCCATCTATCTATTTGGTAACTTGCTCCAAATTTCAAAATATATGTAGTTGTTTTGGTTGACTAATATAAAGTTAATGTTCCATGAATGCTTAAAAATATGCTGTATTCTCTGTGGAATGTACAGTTTATTTTATAATTAGTAATTGAATTATATGAATTATAACATTATTAAAATTTTTCATATAGTTATTTTTATGTTATCAGTTATAGATAACAAATGGTGTTTAAATTTTTCTACCCCATATTCATTTCTGTCCGTATCTATTTGTGTGTATCTCTCTTCATATGTATTTCTTTATGTCTCTTACATTTCTAATATTTTTACTTTGTATATGTGTGCTCTTTTTTTATGTATAACGTTTCATCAGCTGTATTTTTGTAACACTTTACCATATTTAATAATTTTCTTCCAATTCTATTTTGTCTGACATAACTATTGCTATACTAGCTTATTTTTAATTTTTTAGTAATAATAATAGCTAACACTTACTGACACTGTGGAACATAAACAGTTATTAAATATTTTACATGCAGTGATTCATTGAGTCCTCACAAGAACCTTACGAAGTAAGTATGATCATTGTTCCGTTTACCGAGGTATAAAGCTGAAGCATAGGGAATTTGTGTAAATTGTTGAAAGTCACAAAGTTGATAAATAGCAGAGCTGGAATTTGCCAGGCTATCTGCCTCCAAACAGGTTTTTAGAAACTATATTCCATTCCTTCTTTTTTTATATGCTGCTTTGTTTCATAAGAATTAAGTAATTTCCCCCTCTCTTTAAGTTCACTAAGTCTTTACATGGCTGTGTCAGATCTGCTACTAAGCCCATGAAAGGCATTTTTCATCTCGGTTCCTGTGTTTATTATTATTAATATTATTTCTAGAATTTCCATTTGATTATTTCTAATGCAATCCATCTCTCTGTTGAAGTTTTCCACCTGTTCGTGCATATTGTCCACTTTTTCTATTAGAGCCTTCATCATATTAATCATGGTTAGTTTAAATATCCTGTCTTTTACTTCCACCATCTGGGTCATATCTGCATCTGGTTCAGTGATTGGTGTATCTCTTGACAGTGGGGTTTTCTCTTGCTTTTCTATGTGTCTTATAATATTTGAATGGGAGATGAACATTGTGCAGAGAGATTAGAGTCTGAGGTAAGTAGTATTTATGCCTGGAAATGGGCACGCCTCTTCTTCTGCTGGGCTTTTATTGTGGGTTGTGACATCGATGAAGAGTCAGTCTCCCTTGATTTAGGCTTTGTTGTTATTTGTTGCACTCAACACACCACAGGCTTCAAATCTTCTCAAGTACATTGTACATCTTGTACTTCGGTTGGGGGTTGATCACCAGAGAGAATTTCTCACTGTTCCTCAACATTAGATTTTCCTGTGAGTTTCTGCCTTCCAGAGTATATTTTTATACTATGGTTCAACACTTGTTAACTCTGGTCGTGGAGGGTGTGGGAACCATTCTTAGGCTTAGGCTTAGGCCAGCCCTGTGTCCCTGGATTGAGTATGTGCCTTTCTCAGTAATATGGCCCGTCCTCCTCACAGCAGCCTCAACTTTGCCTTAAACTTCTGGCAGGCTTTATGCTTATTCGAAATTTTACCCCTCCTGTAGTAGTCGGATTATTTTTCTTTTACCTTTTTCTCCGTTTCAGTGGGTTTTCCCCTGTTTGTCCCTCTCACAGTGACTTAAGGCTTTTGTTCGATAAGCGATGTAGGGGAGAAAGATCTGGGTGAGCCTTTGCCCCTTTCCCACAACAGAGGCTGCTTCCCTCCCTAGGACTGTGTCACTGACAGTTTTCTCTGGTATCTTGCTCTGTCCCCAGTCTTTCTTGTAAACCTTTGGTGAGGTCCACGAAAGAGCCTGCAAGTTGGGTGCAAACAGCATTTGTGTCTGTGGCCACCAGCAATTCTCGACTCTCCTGAGTACACTCTTGTGCGTACATCCTGCAGGTTCTACACTCTCATGCAAGCTCACACTTGGTTTATGCAATTTTTTAAAAAACTTAGCAGAAATCTTCTTGTTTCCTTTTATGATGACCTTGTTTTACTTCCGTGCTGTATTCCAGCTAAGTCAGTACTCATGCCCCTCTCTGTCCTTGGAGGAGCCTGTTTTTCTTTATATTTCTGGGTAGGAGACTGACCTGAGATCTCAGCTCTCTGATAGGGTTAAGACAAGTTATGATTTTGTGGATGCCTGGCTTTTATTCTTGTTTCTAACTTTTTCCGTCCTAAGCAAAGGCTGGAAGTCTAATTCATACAAATGAAAATACCTCTGTCAATATTATGGTTTTTTCTTCCTAATTCTTGTTTTGTTGTTGCTGTTGTGTTTGCACATTTGTGTTCTCTTTTTCACAATGTATATAATTTTCTTCTTTTATGATTTAGAATATACAAATCCTGCTTTTAATTTATCTAGAGAATGTATTTAAATTTATTTAACATAAATTAATATACCTTAATTACAAAATCTCATACTGAAACAATTATTTTTGTTTCTCTTCATGCATGAAAATTAAGGTGCCCTTCTTCATTTCCTCATTTTCAAATCTATTTTTGGAAGAAAACATTAGTTGATAGATACTATCTCTCTCTCTCTCTCTCTCTCTCTCTCTCTCTCGGTATCTCTATAGATATATATAATGTAAAAATATTACTTTTAAGAATTTTTCCCTTGCATTTAATTTTGCAAAGATATTGATACATTTTTCATAGGCCTAGCTCCATATATGTACTTAGTTCCCAACTTCTCTTCCAATCCCTTTATACTTTTAAATTTTCCATTCTTTGGTTCTGGATTTTGATTCATCCCACAGTTATCTAAGCTGAATTCTCTTGTCAAAGAAAGAGTATATAAAGGGTATATAAAAGAGTATGTAAAGAGTATATAAAGGGTATATATTCATTGGGATTTGAGAATGTTTTCTGGTTGCCTTTTCTCATGAATAATGATTTGGCATTCTTAGTGTTTTTTTTTTTTTTTAATCTGAAGACATATATACATTTTTATCTAGCATTTGCTTCAAAGGAGAAGCAAACTGAAGGTATCTTTGTATCTGAAACTAGTTTTATTTTTAGTTTCTTTGCAGATAATCTGTTTTTTATGCTTACATGCAAGAAGAAAAATTTTTATTGCTTGAGAATAAAAAATAATTACCAGATTAGATATAAAAATGGGCTTTTTAAAATTCAATTTTGCCTGTGACTTGGTGAAAATCTTTGCTTATATAAATGATCTTTCTTGGTGTAGAAAATTTTTCTACAATTATTTCTTTAAGTACTGAACTTATTTTCATTGACTTAGTTTTTCTGGAAAATCTCAAAGTCCTAGATTACATATTTGTATCTACAGGTCATATTTTTCATTATTTTCTTCTTTTGGCCATTTGCTTTGCCTTCCCAGAGAGTTTTTAAAATTCATTCATTAGGTAACTGATTTAATAATCCTGATATGTCATTTATACTCTTTACTATTTCCAATTTTAATTTTTACTCTATAGTTCAAGTTTTTCTTTTTTGTCTTCTGTTTTCTTATCATCTCATCTTTTATATCTTTACCTTCTTTTCAGCCTGTCCTCTCTTCTGGTTCTTTAGTAACGTTTCACCTAGCCTTACATTGTTTAGAGAACATCGATCAGATCATAGTACGAAATTTTTATCTAATGCAGTCGGAATATTTAGGTGAGGTATGCACTGCTCTGAGACTTAAGGGTGATATTTCCATTTCTGTAGGGTGTGGTGTTTTTGTTTGTTTGTTTGCATTTGTACAAACTATCCAGTCCCAATCTTCATTTTTGTCAGCAGATAAGGAAAATGAAGCATCCTTAACTTCCCCTACAGTTCATTTGGTTATGGTCAACTTTTCTTTCTCAGATCTAAGGTTAAAGATCAAATTGGTATGCTCATCATTTAATTAAATTTACCATACCAAGTAGGCATTCCACTTGTATGTGTTTTTTGGACTGAGATTTACTTAACTTAGTTGGTCTAATTATGACAGAGCATTTATTCCTAACACTACCTGGTTTATGCCACATCATTAAATAACTAAGTCTTCCCAAATCAAAACCTTTGTCACTTAACCATTTCTATTTTCTTAAACTTGCCATGGTTCCTGCTTTGAGTAGTAGTCTCTGAATATCTGTAGAAAGAGAAACTGAGAAGGCAGACATAGAAGGGCAAGACAAGGCTCTGGTTATCAATGCAGGTAATTCTCATATAACTCAGGATGGTTAACCGCTTTTCTGGTCCATATAGCTCTTGGAGCCTAAAATTAGTCATAATAAAGGAGGTTGTATTGTATATAGAGAATCAAAGTATATTTATAGCTTTCATTGTGCTAACTTGAAAAAGAATATGTATGTCTGATAAAGACATATATTTAGAATAACTATTATATCCTAATGTTAGCCATAAACAAAAGGATTATATAATGTAAAAAGAATCAAAATATATTTATACTTTCCTTGGACTAATCTGCCCTGTTCTGGATATAAGTATGAAATGTGAAATATACAGATGAAGTATATGCTTTTGAATTCATCGCTAATATCAATTTAGTCAATAGAAATTTTACAAGAATTTATCATATATCCTTTTCCTTACTTGAATTATAGGGTTTGTGGCATTAAAACAGTTTTTTTTGTTGTTGTTGTGAAAACCATTGTGGACATTTCTAAAATGGAAACTTGGAGGAGTTGTATCAGAGCTAGCTAGTGTTAAATTAAGTCTCAGTCCCAGTCACTATAAATTAAGTCCACCAATTCATGCCATCTCAAAAGTTTAGTTATCTCTCTCTTTACCTTAAGTTTAATACTTTTTTCTAATGTTTAGAACTCTATAATTGTTTTAAAACAAAAATAACTAATTTATTTCTTAAATGTAATTAATCTTATTGATTGAAATAAGGAAGTGCAAAAATGAAAAATTATTCTGAAAATGCTACCATGTGTTTGAAAGAAAAGCACAGCCATGAGAAATAAATAGAATAAATAAATTAATACAGAGCAAATTGTGCCAGACAAAGCTGGTTGCTTTTGTGATAACTGTACAGCCTTAATAAATGAACAGAGTGGAGTAGATGTAATGCATCTTGACTTCTAGCAAAGTACTGGAGAAAATGCCTTGTGAAATTTTGATTGCAAAATTAATTTGAGTTGGCTTGAAAAACACTATAATGTTTAAATGAAATGTAAGCTGGTTGAAAGGACATACAAAGAAGATTCTTGATTAATGTCAGTGAACTAATGAACTGAGTGAGCTCTTCAGTTAAATGTCATAGGTGTGGGTCTTAGGTTGAATTTCCACTAAATGTTTTATTATCTTTTGGAAAAAGAATAACATGAGGTTGATTGAATTAGAGCAGATAATTTATCAGGGGACACCAGTGATTACAGAAACTATATAAAGACATGAATTTATTTTAGAGAAAAAATAAGAAAATAATACAATTTTATTTAAAGATTCCATCTTTTCATCACAGAAGGGAATTCTATGAAGTGTCAATGCTTAAAGACCTGCAAACTATGGAACTTCTCAAGACAGAACACACAGTTAACCAAATGTCTCAGTAAGGCAAGAATACCAATTCAACCCAATTAGTATCTATAATTTATCCAAAATGAGAAAGTGATGGTGAATTTTTAGCTAGAGGGTGTGGTAAAGTTGTAACCATTACTTAGCAGAAATATGAAATGTAACTGGAAAACTGGTAATTCCAGAAACTTTGTGGCAGAACAAGAGAGGAAGAATTTTGAGGAAGGGGAGATAAATACATTCTTAACCATGGGAAATTTTTGATAAGACTAGAGACACTTAAAAATTACTTTTAGAAATAAAAATGTTTTAATATATCCAGATAAAATATGGTTAAGTGTAAAAATAAACCTTTTCAAAATAGATGCTTCCTAGAAAATGCTCTTGCATTTTAAAATTAGTTTTCTATCACCGCATTAATGTATACACAATGCCATTCTCTTTTTCTTAGAATAAGTACATTATAAACACAAAGAGCATCTTTAGCAGAACCAAGGTATTTTCCACTTTAGGAAAATAAGGTTATGAAAGTGTAATCCATCCATTTGTTCCAGATTAGCATCCCAGATAGTCATCTCCAATGCACATTCTCTTCGTGCTGCTTTGCAATCTGGCACAAAAGCCTACTGATTCTGTTTCTGAAATGGATCTCAAGTGCTTTCCCTTTCTGCTAATTCTTACTGAAATTTCCTTAGGTTAAGCCCAAATAATGTATCCTAGGACCACGCCTTCTAATTGATGTTCTGCTCCTAATACTTTACCCTACCACTGACCTTCACATAAACAACAAATACATATATTTATCAAACACAGATCTTATTGTATTTTCTACTTAATCTCTCTAGCATTCCGATACATAAGTGAAAACCAGTTTTCTTTTAAGAGTATGCAAGCCTTCTCATAAATTGCTAATCTCTCTCCTTATCTGTAGCTTTCACTTAGCATTCCTCTCCTTAGTACTACACACACAGACACACACACACACACACACACACACACACACACACACACACTTCTCAGATGTTCAAGTCCCGGGGAATTGTTCACTGTTTCTTGAACACTTTATATACTGCATTTGCTCATGTTATTCTCTGAAACCGAGGTACTCTTCCCTCTCTTTTCTATTTTAAAATTATCTGCATAGCTTTTAAGGCACAAGTCAAATATTACATTTTCTCTGTAGTTCTCCCTGATCCATACCCTTTTTCCTCATATCTTTTAATATGGAGCTCTATTACTGTGTGTGTTATATTTTATTATGTTTAATTATTTGCCATGTGTGATACATCTTTTAGGCTACAACTGCCTTGAAAGTAGGACTGGATCTTATCTATCTTTATATCCCCAGTTGCTTGCATGGTTCTTGGCACACAGTAGATGCTCGTAAACCTCTGATGAACTAAATTAATTTAAACGAAAGCCTTTGGTACATTTAAATGATATGAATTACCTGTAATTCTTTTATAATCATAAATACAGTTGAAGGATTAAGCAAAATGCATCTAGAACAAGGAAATAAGTGTGCAGTATCCCTTACAATAAAATAGGAAGACACATTGAATTGTTGATTCAGAAAGCGTTTATTGAGTCATTATTGGTACTGCATAAAGCCAGATCATTCCAAACTAGAATTTTTTTTCAATACATATCTTTTCATATCAAAGACAAAAAAGCATTATATTTTTCAAGAGTATTAGGGATCCTTGAAGTAAACTCATTCAAAGGTTTGAACCTTGGCTGGATTATATAACTAGAAGGACAGCAGGCACCCGGTACAATTGAATTTGGGGGCTCAAGCAATGTCATTAGGAAACTGTCCATCTTTCTCCCTTACTCAGCTCTGTTCTTTTCTTTGGCTTCCTTCTCAGGCAGATTTTCCACATGTGGTGGCAGAACTACAACTCTAGGCCCTGTCCTCATATTTAACAATCCCAGCAAAAAGGGAATGCCTCTTACCCAGTTTTTCCAGAAATTATCTAAGGGATGAATGGAAGGCTCTAACTGGCCTTACCTGAATCACTTCCCCATCTTTAAACCAATCATTCTGGGCAGAGGATGGACTTGTCTGATCTTTCAGGTCTAGATTCACAAGCCAAATACTGAGGCAGAGATAAGTATCACAACGTCTAAGAATAGAGGTGGGGTGGTGCCCAAATAGATGGTGTAAAAATGAAACAACAGCTAATGTACACACGTTAATTCATTTAATCATCATTACACTGTGAGGGAGGTGATACTGAGCTTCCCAGTTTACAGTTAAGGGAACTGAGACACAGAGAGGACAGGAGAGTACTCAACGTCTTTCTTAGCTATAAGTAACCAAGCTAGGATTTTAACTCTACTCAGTCTGGCTCCAAAGCCTGGGCCCATAATAGCCAGGCTATATTTTTAAATATTATAAATATTATAATTCCAACTAAGTTAGGAAATTATAATAAATTCTACATTTAAAAGTGACTGTGCTTTACTTTCTATTTTTGTATGTATTGACATTTACGTACTTATCCTATATTTCTTTTGTAATTAAAAAGTACATATACACTTTACATTTTAAGATGCGTATAAGAGATGACCCCTGCCTTCACCACCCTGACTGTATACTATTAAAGAAACACAAGTAAGCCGTGGCAACAATACAATGTAACATGATAAGATAGCAATATATAAATGTGAAAGATCTCAGGAGTGATTCATCTTCCAAAGAATGTCAAAGAAAGTTTTATACCAGGAAATTACTTTTGAATTTGATCTTCAAGGAATTTGGCAACCAGAAAAGACTTAGAGGAGGACATTCCAGAAAAATGGAACTATGCATGTACACCTGACAATGGGAATTATTATAAAAATTATTTTTATCATGACTCTGACCTCTCCCTGTATTCTACTGCCCTGGCTATAAATTTCTCCTTGTTGATCCACCTTCTGTCACATTCCATGACTACATATCCTCCTTTTCTCCATTATTCTTGAAATCTTAATTCTTTTATCAATTGCTTCCTCTTTCTTTTTCTCTTCCCTTTGAGGCTTCATCATTGGTGGAGGATTCATTTAATTGCCTCCTAAATGATTTCCGTGCCTCTAGTGTCTTCTTCCTTCATTTCATTTCCACTCTGTTTCCAAACTAATCTTTCATAAATATTGCTTTCATCATGAATGCTGTATGCTTAAATAGCATTGGAATCAGACAGACCTTTTTGTGATACAATGGCAGATACTACACACCTGGTTATATGACCAGGGTAAGGTAGTAAGTTTTGAGAGCCTCACTGATAATGCCCAGTTTGTTAGATAATTATGAAAATATGTTTAGAATATGGTTAACTCCCAGCCCGTACTGATCATTTGATAGGTGTTTAATATGTAAGTAGGCAATACTCTCTGTGAGTATATTACTAACCAAAGCCCTCCAGAAAGCCATCACATTCCTTTTTAGGCTTGGTGGTGGGCACATGGGTGTCCACTTGACAAGATTCACTCTTTCTAACTTCATCTTAAACCCATCTCCTAAGCCTTCAGAATCCTTAATATTCTTTTCCGACCTCTGCATTCAGCCTTGTTTCCCTTCATTTCCCCACAGGAACTATTGTTGCTGTCTCTTTAATCCCATCCTTAGCTCAGAACCTGCTAATATTTATCACACTTAAACCTGGGGTTTTGCTTCTGCTATTCCTCAAACTAGAATTTCCTGCCATCTTTTGTTCTTATTCACTCCATGCTTGTAGTTCAAATAACACCTCTTTCCTAATTTTTTTTTCCCCAAAACAACCTAGAAAAAACATTTCCTTTCTTTAATTTCATTTCTGCACTGGCAAATGGTAACATGATTTATCATTTTAATCTCTTCATGTTATAATGCAGTAACTGTTTATTTATGTCAGTGTACAGTGCAGTTATATAGAATGTGACTTGTTGACTTTTGCTCATTTATCATCTCTCCAACAAGATGTTATAAACTATGGACAGGAACTATGTCTTATACATCTTTGTACTCCAAGGGGCCTTATTCTTGATTAATGGATCTTGTTTATTTCCCCAGAATCTTAATTGGCATAGAGAATATGAATTCTTCTGTAAGTGAATCTTTGCTGCAGTAGTTAGCCTTAGCAGCGTTGCTCACACAGAGAATTAGCCTTAGTACCTAAAGCATCCACTGGATATAATTAACTAACTTCTCTCCTATGAGTCTTGACTGGTACTGGTGGTAATATGTACCACTCTTGGGAGAATTGAGAAAATGGTACTAAAATTATTTTTTTGTTCTTTAATTCAAATGAGGAATGCCAGCTGGGGAAGGCTACTAGAGTATTTAGCAAATAGCTTTTAAAAAATAATGATAAAAGTATTGGCAAGGAAATAGATTTAGAAATGCTTGAAACAATAGCTCAGTTTTCAAAGATTTATCTATACTACAGAAGGCTTATTAGGATAGTTTCATGCTGTCATGCATTGTCTTAAGTGGCAAATTGTTTCCATGCCAATTCTTGGTTTAAAACCCTTCATGCATCTATTATATACCACTTTCCACTTAAATACTTGGGACAGTTAGATTGCACTGTCAAGTCAGGTCATTATAACTCCAACAGATGTTGTCATGTAGATGAAGAAAATTCATTTTAAACGATATCATTTTTAATGTGTTTTTCTTTGTGCCTAAGGATGGCAGTACTATGTCATATTAGCTTTTCAAGTTCAGGTTCCAATCAATGCAGCATGTTTTGATTAAATCATATCACCATTTCAGATTTAGTGCAGGATAACAATGGACCACATGTGAGGAAACATTAATAGCAGGAATGCTCAGGTGTGCTGTTGTTTCATGCTTAATAACCCTTCATGTTATCCGTCAATCTGTAAGAGAATAATTGGTGTATAAGCTGAGGAAATAGGACAGTCAGGAATTGTACTTATCCTAAATACAGGGGTGCAAATATAGTTGTGTCAATATTTATTTGGTTAGTATGCCCGAACTAATGATTTGAGTTCTGCCAGGTAGTATTTTGTTTAACTTGAAAAGGAATATGTGATTTTACCTTTCCTTGACAGTTAAGAGTCAGCCAGTTGAAATCTCCCATGAAGCCCTCCCTAAATGCATCCCTGGAGATTACCCTATCCGAAATAGATGGTTTTCATTCTGGTCATGAATAAATTCATATATATATTCTATGCTTTATAACAATATATATATAAATTCATATATATCTGTATAAATTTATATGTATATAGTCTATGCTTTATATCGATAGCTCCACTTTTGTTTTGATAACATACTAAAATATTCTTCTCATAAATACTGGATCAGTTATTTTCTACTTCACGTTTCACATTGAATATGTGTTGGGAGACAGTTTTTCCTGAGTCTCTAGTGTTTTTGCACCTTTTATGAACTGAGGCACTGACTGCCTTTATTTTATTGTTTTTTGTTTGTTTGTTTTTTTGTTTTTTTGTGTGTGGCCTCTCCCGTTGCGGAGCACAGGCTCCGGATGCACAGGCTCAGCAGCCATGGCTCACGGGCCCAGCCGCTCCGCGGCATGTGGGATCTTTCCGGACCGAGGCACGAACCCTTGTCCCCTGCATCGGCAGGCGGACTCTCAACCACTGCGCCACCAGGGAAGCCCCTGCCTTTATTTTAAACTGTTCTTTCAAAAATGTTTGTATAGTAAACAGCCTTGGAAGATAGAAATAGTGTCTTTCTCCATAGCAAAGGCCAGATTTGTTTACTGTCCAATATAATAAAAATGATGTCTCCCTCAGGAGCAAAGGGCAGGCAGGCTTATTGCCTGTTGTAAAAGATTTGGGTTCCCTAAGCTCAGGGTTTCCCTCCTGTAATGCAACATACTGCTTATGTAGGCCTCACCTGGCCCTCTTTGTATCATACTGTGGAAACTGGGGCCTGAGGAACAGGTACCAATGCAGATACTGCTATTGCTATAGGAAGTAGTATCTGACCCAGGAATATGTCTTCTGCTAACATCATGAAATTGTGGCATGATAATGTTATCTTGAAGATAGGGTCAAATCTGAGACCCTTTACAGTCTTGACACTGTGTTGCTCAGGTTGTTGTTTTCTTTTGAATCCTCAGATGTATAAACATTTTGGCCTGAGGGCTCATATTCATCTGAGAGTATGCTTTTCTATAATGTGTAAGAGATAGTCACTTTAGTCTCTGTTGTTCTTAGTAGGTTCCAGGCTTAGAAAAGTGATGAGCCCTAGGCAAGAGAACGCCACATGCCACAATACTACAGTTAGTCACTTTTTGCCACCACATCAAAGATAAATTGTTAAAATCTTTAAGGAAGAAGAAGTTCTTGGGATAGGAATTATCACTGGGTTGTAAATCTCCTAGTCCTGGAGGTCTAGAGGAGGAAATTATGGGCAAGTAAATGTATAAAGCTGCTCAGCCTCTATCTGCGTTTTTTTATTCCGTATCCCAGCAGAACTTTTGTAGTGTTCTGCTATTCTTTGCACTGTCCCACCCCCAATAAATTAATCTGTGCTGTGAGTAACTACATCAGATTTCTGCAAGGAAGACCCAGGCAATGCTATTCCAAGTCAAAACATGGAAAAGGCAGGAGCTAATTTAAAATGCTTTGAAGTCTTAATTTATTGTTGCTTTCTGTTGCCCTTTTCCCAGGCTGCAACTACATATATTCTAGACATACCACTTCAGTATATGCTTACCTTTCCCAGGAGTTCCCCACAGTGCTGTTATATAGGTGTCTGGAATCTATGTTTCACTCTGTAGTTTCCCCAGGGTTGATTCTAGGGCAGGAAGGCAGAGCACTTACTATTTCACCACCAAATATGGTTAACTCATGAGTAATAATGATATATTCCTCCTTAAAGGATGGTGATGAACCAATTTATCTTTTCTGTGAAGACAAAACCTACCTCAGGTTAACCAAATAATTAATGAAGAAAAATAGGGTTTTAATTCAAATATTCCTCATAACTAAGAAGAAATGATATAATTGGCATTTTGTCGTCACTAATTACGTTAGTTCACTAGGGCTGCCATAAAAAAGCACCACACACTGGGTGGCTTAAACAAACAATTTATTTTCTTACAGTTCTGGAGGCTGGAAGTCCAAGATCAAGGTGTCAGTAGGTTTGGTTTCTTCTGAGGCTTCTCTCCTTGGTTTGAAGATGGCCACCTTCTTACTGTGTCCTCACATGGTCTTTCCTCTAAGTGCTTGTATCCCTGGTGTCTCTCTGTATATCCTAACATCCGCTACCTCTAAGTATACCAGTCTGATCAGATTAGGGACAATTCATATGACTTCATTTAACTTTAATTACCTCTTTTAAAGATGCTTTTTCCAAATGCAGTCACATTCTGAAGTACTGGGGATTAGGGTTTCAATATAAGAATTTTAGGGCAACACAATTCAGCCTGCAACACTAATGAAGGTAATAAATGAACATCAATAGTTGATAATATTACTAAGAGAGTAGGAGACAGACATTATGTAGCTTCTGTTTGAAGTACACAACAGCAAATTCTTGCCAAATATTACACTAAATTAGATCAACCCTCTAGATTTACCAATTTACAGAAAATACAATGGGCAAAAGGACATGTTAAGTGATACAGAAGGATTCATCGCAATCCAGACCCTGGGAAACTACAGAAAATGTAATTTATTTTTCTTTGACACATAGATTGTAGGAACAGATGAAGAAAGGTAATGGAGAATCCTTAACTAAAAAGACTCGAGAGACATATTAAATATTGTGAAATATGGATCCTAATTTGAATAAATAAAGGCAATTAGAATACAAACTGTATTTGATAATTTTGAGAAATTATAAATTTTAGGGAGCATGATAATGGCATCATGATTGTGTTTTAAAAAGACCTCTTAATATTCAGAGATATAAACTAAAATAATTAGAAATAAAATTTATAATGTCTGGCATTTATTTCACAATAAATTAGACAGGGATGGTAGCAAGAAAGAGTAGGGGTATAAATAAATAAGATGGAAAATGAGTTAATAATTGCTTGAGCAGAGTGATGAGTACTTAGGTTCATGATTCAATTCTCCATATATATATTTGAAATTTTCCATAATAAAAAGATGTAAAGTTTTATACTGACATTTTAAATTTAGTATATTTAGTAAAACATATTTGGTACATCTTTTTAGTTATTTTTCCTATGGTAATGATGCATTTTGATGAATCAATCTGTCTCTTGAGTTTTCCTTATAAGGTTAATTATGTGCATAGGAGAGCTGGCTGAGGTTAGGAGAACAAGCTCTGGTTGGAGGGAGGTGTTTCTGCTCTCCAAGCTAACTACCTTATATGAGTATTAAACTTTGATGTTACCCTCATTAGCACAATAGTCTAGTCACCTGTGGTAACCTGTACAGATGTTTCTCTGATAGTGTTCAGCTCAATAAATTTAGACTTCACACAATAGTGCTTGTCATTTTATGCCCTCCTGTCCCAAATATATTTCAAAATATGTCCAATGCAGCTTTTAGTTTGACTGCATAAAATATTGTAATAACACTTTTGAGAAATGAGATGATGTTTGAAGTGTTTCAGGAATCTTTTCCCTCTGGTTTAGAAAACAGCTTTACCAGAACCAAAATTAATGTGAAAATCTATAGTTTCTATTTCACTTTCCACAGTAACATTGAATTTATTTATTTTTTATAGTGTATATTACTTTAATGACTTAGTGATTAATAATCTCATTACAGTATATACAAGTTGTATGTATTTCTTGTTTTCTTTTAACATCTTTATTGGAGTATAATTGCTCTACAATGTTGTGTTAGTTTCTGCTGTATAACGAAGTGAATCAGCTGTAGTATACATATATCCCCATATCCTCTCCCTCCCTCCCTCCCTATCCCCCCCCAGGTGGTCACACAGCACCGAGGTGTTCTCCTGTGCTATGCGGCTGCTTCCCACTAGCTATCCACTTTATGTTTGGTAGTGTATATTTGTCCATGCCACTCTCTCACTTCGTCCCAGCTTACCCTTCCCCCTCCCGTGTCCTTAAGTCCATTCTCTACGTCTGTGTCTTTATTCATGTCCTGCCCCTAGGTTCTTCAAAACTATTTTTTTTTTAGATTCCATGTATATGTGTTAGCATACGGTATTTGTTTTTCTCTTTCTGACTTACTTCACTCTGTATGACTGACTCTAGGTCCATCCACCTCACTACAAATAACTCAATTTCGTTTCTTTTTATGGCTGAGTAATAGTCCATTGTATATATGTGCCACATCCTCTTTATCCATTCATGTGTCGATGGACACTTAGGTTACTTCCATGTCCTGGCTACTGTAAATAGAGCTGCAATGAACATTTTGGTACATGACTCTTTTGGAATTATGGTTTTCTTAGGGTATATGCCCAGCTGGCTCGTATGGTAGTTCTATTTTTTAGTTTTTTAAGGAACTTCCATACTGTTCTCCACAGTGGCTGTATCAATTTACATTCCCAACAACAGTGCAAGAGGGTTCCCTTTTCTCTACACCCTCTCCAGCATTTATTGTTTGTTGATTTTTTGATGATGGCCGTTCTGACCAGTGTGGGGTGATACCTCATTGTAGTTTTGATTTGCATTTCTCTAATGATTAGTGATGTTGAGCATCCTTTCATATGTTTGTTGGCAATCTGTATATCTTCTTTGGAGAAATGTCTGTTTAGGTCTTCTGACCATTTTTGGATTGGCTTTTTTTTTTTCTTTTTTTTTTTTTGATATTGAGCTGCATGAGGTGCTTGTATATTTTGGAGATTAATCCTTTGTCAGTTGCTTCATTTGCAATATTTTCTCCCATTCTGAGGGTTGTCTTTTCATCTTGTTCATGGTTTCCTTTGCTATGCAAAAGGTTTTAAGTTTCATTAGGTCCCATTTGTTCATTTTTGTTTTTATTTCCATTTCTCTGTGAGGTGGGTCGAAAAGGATCTCGCTGTTATTTATGTCATAGAGTGTTCTGCCTATGTTTTCCTCTAAGAGTTTTACAGTGTCTGGCCTCACATTTAGGTCTTTAATCCATTTTGAGTTTATTTTTGTGTATGGTGTTAGGGAGTGTTCTAATTTCATTGTTTTACATGTAGCTGTCCAGTTTTCCCAGCACCACTTATTGAAGAGGCTGTCTTTTCTCCATTGTATATTCTTACCTCCTTTATCAAAGATAAGGTGACCATATGTGTCTGGGTTTATCTCTGGGCTTTCTATCCTGTTCCATGAAGGAGAAAAACCACACGATAATCTTAATAGATGCAGAAAAAGCATTAGACAAAATTCAATACCCATTTATGATAAAAACCCTCCAGAGCATAGGCATAGAGGGAACTTAGCTCAACATAATAAAGGCTATATATGACAAACCCACAGCTAACATTGTTCTCAATGGTGAAAAACTGAAACCATTTCCACTAAGATCAGGAACAAGACAAGGTTTCCCACTCTCACCACTATTATTCAACATAGTTTTGGAAGTTTTAGCCACAGCATCAGCGACAAAAAAGAAATAAAAGGAATCCAAATCGGAAAAGAAGAAGTAAAACTGTCACTCTTTGCAGATGACATGATACTATACATAGAGAATCCTAAAGATGTAATCCTAAAGAAAACTACTAGCACTAATCAATGAATTTGGTAAAGTAGCAGGATACAAAATTAATGCACAGAACTCTCTTGCATTCCTATACACTAATGTTGAAAAATCAGAAAGAGAAATTAAGGAAACACTCCCATTTACCTCTGCAACAAAAAGAATAAAATGCCTAGGAATAAACCTACCTGAAGAGACAGAAGGCCTGTATGCAGAAAATTATAAGACACTGATGAAGGAAATTAAAGAGGACAGAAACAGATGGAGAGATATACCATGTTCTTGGATTCGAAGAATCAACGTTGTGAAAATGACTGTACTACCCAAAGCAATCTACAGATTCAATGCAATCCCTATCAAACTACCAATGGCATTTTTCACAGAACTAGAACAAAAAATTTCACAATTTGTATGGAAACACAAAAGACCCCAAATAGCCAAAGCAATCTTGAGAAAGAAAACGGAGCTGGAGGAATCAGGCTTCCTGACTTTAGACTATACTACAGAGCTACAGTAATCAAGGCAGTATGGTATTGGCACAAAAACAAGTATAGATCAATGGAATATTGCATTTATAAAACATTCTAGAAAAAAACGGATGATCTGATTTCTTATGTATTAAACGAACAAGAATTAATCTAAAACCAAATTGTTCTTTGTCTACATTTTTATTACAGTGTATGTAATTTCAATTTTCACGTCAAAATTGTAAAATTTTAGAAATTTTATAAGGATTAACTTAATATCTTAAAACTCAGATAACTTTGGGATTAAGATTAAATGAAATAATGAATGTAAATGCTCATCAGTTTCAGGTACACAGTAAGCCCTCCATGAATGATAGATACCATGACTGTTATATTTTTTTTCTCCAAATCACATCTTGGAGAGAATTTTAATCCTGACTATTTTCTTTACAGTGTGTCTTGAAAATAATCTAAAGTGTTTAAATCCAGAGATGATTTTTTTACTTTAACCAAGTTAATACTTCTTTAAATTGAATTGAGATTTTAATAAACCCTCAAAATGGTTTCCATAGAAAGGAAAGCAGCTAACATCTCCAATTTTAGAAGAGGATTATATAGAAAGACTCATTATAACTACTGAGTCAATATTCCTGAGAAATAAACCTTGTTAAAGCAGTATCATGTAAAGGAATGTTCTTATCTATTTCTCTATTAAGGATTCCATAATTGCTACTATAAGTTGATCAGCTTCTCCTGGGTTCATTTACTCTGGATTTTATTAATTTAGTATAATAAAATTTTATACATTTTACCATATGGTTCACAAAATTCATAAAGACATGTGATGGGATTCTGTTACTGACTCTTAAATGCATTTTTATTAAAGAGCTAGAGATATTCCTCAGAAAGGTATGGCTAAGAGAATAATCTCAGTTTTAGTCTGCCTATATTCTAAATTTTTATTCCAAATTTTCTGATACTGCCCAAGTGTCTTCTCTGCATATGTGTCTTTATTCTTTGGATTGAAGCTTTTATGCATCTGGTGTTGTATTCTTCTTTGACTTTGGGGAAAGGTTACGGTTTGTTTTTTCTGGGAGGACAAGCTTCCAGCTGCAAATCATTTCCTTAGTTGAATAGAACATCTCTTTCCAAGACTTTTCTCTGTTAGGTCCTGAATGATTCCTACTATGTACAGAAGGGCAAGATTGATTAATGACTTCATCCTCAGTAACCTGTGATCTTAATTATTATTCACAAGGCAAAAATGATACCTACTTATTGATTTTTTTACATTAAGGAAAGATATATTAAGTAATACATATTCTTTACGTAGAGTATATGATAGGCAAACCTATAGAAAAATTATTTGTCTGAGAAAGGTTTTAGTGTACATAACATAAATGACCAACTTTCATTAAGAGTTTATTCTATCGGGCTTCCCTGGTGGCGCATGGTTGAGAGTCCGCCTGCCGATGCAGGGGACACAGGTTCGTGCCCCGGTCCGGGAAGATCCCACATGCAGCGGAGTGGCTGGGCCCGTGAGCCATGGCCGCTGAGCCTGCGCGTCCGGAGCCTGTGATCTGCAACGGGAGAGGCCACAGCAGTGAGAGGCCCGCGTACCACAAAAAAAAAAAAAAAAAAAAAAGAGTTTATTCTGTCTTTTTACTTGCTATTATAAATAAGACAAATTATATATTTAAATATAAAAGAATTACAAATCAAAAAAAATGTTGACTGAATTAACATAATGATAAAAGTACAGAATGTAAAAGTTATTCGAAAATATTTGAGGTGTGTACGCTTTTACTCACTCTGATTTTAGTATCTATGTCTGACTGCAGGTAACCACACATAGCTTATTCTTTCCCTTCCATTTTCTACAATTGGCTTTAGAAGCCAAACATAGATTAGACTAAAGAAGTAAGAAATATTTTCCTACTGGTTTTCTCCATAGCAGATAAAAAGGTGTATGTGAAATGCATCTGGGTATGTCTAAGGAATAATAAGTCTGTTCATACATTTATTAAACCAAGTACAATGTACTGAGAATAAAAAATAAATATTTGGATCAAAGCCATTTATTGGCTGTATGCTATATGTTAGTAATACAAAAGTTCTGCAGGTATTATAATGAGTAAAAAGATGATTCTGCTAGGGGAAATAGGCAAGTAAGTGACTAAAATCTGCATTAATTCCCCTCAGATAATAAGTACTACAGGAAGAGCAAACTCATCATTGTTTGGCAAGTGCTTTCTCAATTCTAATTTAAGGAAATTTAAATCAGTCAATAATACAGAAAATCATTTGTCTCCAACGGATATGGTTTTCATAAACTTTTTCCCCATAGAAATTGTGTTTTAACTAAATAGGCCTGATCAAAAACTTGATACTGGGAATTCCGTAGTGTTTCGGTAATTTGGACTCTGCACTTCCATTGCTGGGAGCCCAGGTTTTTTGTTTTTTTTTTTTTTTGCAGTACGCGGGCCTCTCACTGTTGTGGCCTCTCCCGTTGCGGAGCACAGGCTCCGGGCGCGCAGGCTCAGCGGCCATGGCTCACAGGCCCAGCTGCTCCGCGGCATGTGGGATCTTCCCGGACCGGGGCATGAACCCGTGTCCCCTGCATTGACAGGCAGACTCTCAACCACTGCGCCACCAGGGAAGCCCGGGAGCCCAGGTTTGATCCCTGGTTGTTGAACTAAGATCCTGCAAGCCCCATGGCGTGGCCAAAAAAAACGTTGATACTAAAGTGAGAGTTTATGAACTGTGATCAGTACTGAGTCGAATGGTCATCCTCTACCCCCCAAAAAAATATGTCCATGAACTATCCCTTGAAACTTGTGAATGTGACCTTATTTAGTAGAAAGGCCTTTGCAGATATGATTAATATAAGGACTTTGAAATGAGGTGAGCATGGATTATCCAAGTGGACCATAAATTCAATGACAAGAATCCTTAGAAAGATGGTGGGACATTTGAGACAGAGAAGGAAAAAGATGAGATGGCTATATGAAGACCTTAGAAGCAGAGATGGGAGTTTCACAGGCACAAGCCAAGGACTGCCTGGAGCCACCAGAAGCCGGAAAAGGCAAGAAAAGATTCTCACCTAGATGCTTTGGAGAAAGCACAACCCTGATAACACCTTGATTTCAGATCTGTTCTCCGGAATTGTGAGAGAACAAATTTACGTTGTTTTAAACTGCTGAAATTGCAGTAATTTGTAATGGCAGCCATAGAAAACAAATCATGATCTAATTTGCCTTATTTTGCAAAGCATAGACAATTCTGAAAGTGTTTCAATCACTACAAAGATGAAACTGCATGCAGAAATGTCTATATGAATTACAGTAGGGAAACATTTTTAATTTTTTTAAAAAAAGCTTATGATATAAAAGAAGCTATTGAGGAAAGAAAAGAATATCTCTCATGTATGTACATATATGTTCAAATTCCTACTGCTTTCTAGAAGCCTTGAAGGCTTCCAGTCAACTTCAGAGACAAAAGCAACCACTGACTGTCCATAAACCATGGGTTTCAATTACTTGTTACTGAATAACGAAACAGCCTCAATATTATTGGCTTGAAACAAAAGCTATTTTATTTCTAAGTATTCCGTGGGTGTGTTATTCAGCCTGGGCTCAGTGGGGATGGATCAGCTCTGCTCCACATGGTGTTGACTAGTATAGCTCAACTGGGGCAGAGGATCCAAGATGGCATCACTCACATGTCTGGGGCTATGGTGCCAGCTGTTGGCTGGGGTCCCTTAGTTCTCTTCCATGTGGCTTCTTTTTCTTTCCACATAGTCTCTCATTATTAAGTATTCTAGCCCAGCCTTTTTTAAAAACTTGATTATTGGCTTCCAAAAATAAGAAAAGAAAAGCTGCAAGATCTCTTAAGGCCCAGGCCCAGAATCATGTACCATCCCTTCTGCCTCATTCTATAGATGAAAGCAAGTCAGAGAGCAAACCCAGAGTCAAGGAGAAGGGAATGGACTGTATCTCTTGATGAAAGAATTGTTATACACGCACAGGCATAGGAGGAATTATTTGTGGCTGTCTTGCAGACAAACTGCTATACAAAGCTCTGCTTTTTCTAATCATTTTCTTTGATGAAATCTAATCCTTTCTCACAGATTACCTCCCATCATTAAATACTGAGCACTTATAATTTATATCAGTCTTTTGGGAATTACAAATATACTACCTAGTGGAATTTGTTGTACTTTTTTCCTTTTTTAAAATTGTGTTGCTTTGTCATGTCAAAAAGATCACAAACTCTTTGAGGAGATAGATGATGTTCTATGTTTCCCTGTACCCCATAACACCAGCACAGCAGGTTTTTAATAAATAAGTGTCTTCCTGATTACAAATGTTGAGTGATAGGAGAATAATGTGCTTAAACTATTTACAGTGTTGTATTAGCATCCACTAGATTGTTTATTGCTAAATCTCTTGCAGAATATTTTGATTAGTTAGTGCTAACCTTTTCCAAATACCCCTGCATTTTCCCATGTTTATTATATATATGTGGTTATAGCTAATGATTGCCAATGGAAGTGTATATGGGGAATCATATTTAGGAATATTAATTTTAAAAGAGTAATTAGAAAAACACATAAATCCACAAAGTAGTATCAACTCTTTTTTGAAGTATGCTAGCATTTTAAACTATGCCTGATTTATGGAAGTCTCAATTGCTTAAATGTTTGCAATATTTTACCATGAAATAAAAATTGTATTCAAAGCTAGTCATAATGCTCAGAGACATAATGAATCATTTGATGATTCACAGTTACCCATGAAATCCAAGCACTGGATCCTCATTTTGAGCATGAGCAGATCTGATAAAGAGGGAGCTGGAAAGGAAGAATTACACAGTGACCTAGACAAAAGTGTCATGTCAGCATTAGCATCAGATAAACTGATTGCAGTGGCTGATTGTACTGCTCATAGTGAGAGTTATTTGGAAAATTTGAATGAGAAATCATCTCTTGTCCATCACAGGAATGACAGTTGGTATATATCCAGTCATATTAAACAGTCGTAGAATCACAAAGCTAGACAGGATTTTATGAGATCAGCTGATTTATCCCTTGCCTTGAGATAAAACTTGCATGCCACAAAACCCTCGAGGCACTGAAATTTAATTTATTCTTTGAGAAAAATAAGACCCATTCATGCATTCAACAAATATTTGTTGTGTGTGAACCGTATAGGTGCTAGGTATGCATCAGTAAATAAAACAGGTTAAGATCTTTGCCTTTGTGGGACTTGCAGTTTAATAGGGGGGATATAAATGATTCCATGAATTTCCCCTTTGTCAATAACAATGATCCTTATTTGATTTTATATATTTTTTTAAATTGATTTGCTCATACTACAAGAAACTATCCACAAAATAGACCCAATCACTAACAAGTTGTGAATTGTGAGAAAAGAGTTTGGAATTCATTTACATTAAGAAATCATTTCACTTTCAGATGAAAACACTAAGATTCAAAAAGTCTGATTCTTACTTGGAGTAAAACCTTCAAACACCCAGTCCAATGTTTTTCATTGTTTGCCTGTTCTTTCAAAAACATCTTTCTTTCCCTACATTGACTTAGTTATAGAATGTATTCATACAGCATAACACAGTGTCCATGCATTTTAGTTATAAATCTATTGGTCCATGTGACAGAAACCCAAACTGAATAATTGAAACAAAAAAGGGAGTTTTGTTATAAGGAAATTTCAGTTTCTTAACAAAGACTCCAAAACATGAATAGAGCTAAACTGGGGAAATGAGCACTTAAAACCCATTAGGACTGTTAATATGCCCCTTTTTGTATCCTTCTTTGAAAAGTATCTTATTGATTGAGGTCAGATAGACCTAGTTGTTTCTGGGGCTAAACTGCCTGAGTTAAAATCTTGGCTATTTCACTTCTTAGCTGAATGACTTGGAACAGGTCAATTAAGCTCTCCAATCTCAATTTTCTCACCTATTAAAATTAGTATAATTATAGTAGCTACACGGTAAGATTACAGCAAAACCATAAGTTAAATGGTATCTGAGATTTGGCACAATGCTTGTCTTACAGGAAGTCTTCAGTAGATGTGATCTACCATTATAAAATGAGAGATGTCAAGAGCTGAGCTGGGGAGAGCCGCACTGCCACAGTGTGGGAGTAGCTGATTAAGACAGCAAGTCAAATATATACACTACCAAATGTAAAATAGCTAGTGGGAAGCAGCCACAGAGCACAGGGAGATCAGCTCGGTGCTTTGTGACCACCTAGTGGGGTGGGATAGGGAGGGTGGGAGGGAGACGCAAGAGGGAGGAGAGATGAGGATGTATGTATATGTATAGCTGATTCACTTTGTTATAAAGCAGAAACTAACACACCATTGTAAAGCAATTATACTCCAATAAAGATTTTTTTAAAAAAAAAAAAAAAGACAGCAAGTAAAATGAAAGTAAGAATTAAGGCTTTATTCACCACGCCATAGGAAAAGCAAGTCTATAAAAAAAAAAGTCCTGGCTTATGTAATGTTCAGTTTTTCCCTACAGAACAGCAGCAGGCGAGAGTCAAGTGTATCAGCACAGATGTGGTGCGGAGAACTGTGTTGGTGCTAGAGGAACCCCGATCAAAATGCTCCTGAAGTTTTATGGACCTGAGTGGGGAGTGGAGGGGAAGGAAGAAAGGAAGGGCTACGAATGGAAAAGTATTGAGTGTTAAGTTAGAATGAAATAAAGCGTCCTCAAGGTTACCCCTTTCTGTGAATAGGATGTTCTTGGCAGGATGTTCTTGGAGCCCAGGGCTCTGATAGCGAAGGTTCTGAATGGAGGCTCCTGGGCTAACAACGCAGATATTACATAAAAGTAAAAAGGGGTCTGAGTTCTTGACTGCAATTCCCTTCAGCAGGCCTGTCAGGTAAAGCCTTTGTAATTGCCTAAAAATCATACATAGGTTTTTAGCCAGGGGCTGGACTTCTCAGGAGGATCTCTGTTCTTAAGAGGGCTTTCTCCTAAATGGACTCTGTTTCATCCCTGAAAGTTCCAACAGTTTCTATTCTATGGGTATTTTGTGGTTCTCTCTCTAATGAGATAGAATACATACATGCCTTAAAAGGAGACCTGGAATATAAGAAGCACCTATCATAGGTAACATATTACTCTTATTATTGCTACTGTTGTTCTTGTTGTTATATAATTGTTCAAATTATAGCTCTAATATGACCACTTATTCTGTTCTCTACAGAGTTAGGTAAGATCATCATTCCTCATATTGAAGGCTTTTGAAAAGCATTCCTTGATCTTTATTATGCAGAGCTCACCTATCTGTACCCAGGAAGAATGAGTCTTGCAAATCCTCCTCATTCCAAATTTAAAAAAAAAGCTCAGTTATTAGCTGGCAGCACAGTGTCTTGGCTATATAATTGAGATCCTCATTTAAGGTATCATTTAAAAAACAGTAAATGATTACTGTAAGATGTATTGTTTCCTTTTTTTAAACATCTTTATTGGAGTATAATTGCTTTACAATGGTGTGTTACTTTCTGCTTTATAAAAAAGTGAATCAGTTATACATATACATATGTCCCCATATCTCTTCCCTCTTGCTTCTCCCTCCCCCCTTCCCTATCCCACCCCTCTAGGATGCGGCTGCTTCCCACTAGCTATCTATTTTATGTTTGGTAGTGTATATATGTCCATGCCACTCTCTCACTTTGTCCCAACTTACCCTTCCTCCTCCCTGTGTCCTCAAGTCCATTCTCTACTAGGTCTGCATCTTTATTCCCGTCTTGCCCCTAGGTTCTTCATGACCTTTTTTTTTTTTTTTAGATTCCATATATATGTGTTAGCATATGGTATTTTTCTCTTTCTGATTTACTTCACTCTGTAGGACAGTCTCCAGGTCCATCCACCTCACTACAAATAATTCACTTTCATTTCTTTTTATGGCTGAGTAATATTCCATTGTATATATGTGCCACATCTTCTTTATCCATTCATCTGTTGATGGACACTTCGGTTGCTTCCATGTCCTGGCTATTATAAATAGAGCTGCAATGAATATTGTGGTACATGACTCTTTTTGAATTATGGTTTTCTCAGGGTATGTGCCCAGTAGTGGGATTGCTGGGTCCTATGGTACTTCTATTTTTAATTTTTTAAGGAACCTCCATACTGTTCTCCATAGTGGCTGTATCAATTTACATTCCCACCAACAGTGCAAGAGGGGTTCCCTCTTCTCCACACCCTCTCCAGCATTTATTGTTTGTAGATTTTTTGATGATGGCCATTCTGACTGCTGTGAGATGATATCTCATTGTAGTTTTGGTTTGCATTTCTCTAATGATTAATGATGTTGAGCATTCTTTCATGTGTCTGTTGGCAATCTGTATATCCTCATTGAAGAAATGTCTCCTAAGTTTTTCTGCCCATTTTTGAATTGGGTTGTTTGTTTTTTTAATATTGAGCTGCATGAGCTCCTTATAAATTTTGGAGATTAATCCTTTGTCAGTTGCTTCATTTGCAAATATTTTGTTGCATTCTGAGGGTTGTGTTTTCATCTTGTTTATGGTTTCCTTTGCTGTGCAAAAGCTCTTAACTTTCATTAGGTCCCATTTGTTTATTTTTGTTTTTATTTCTATTTCTCTAGGATGTGGGTCAAAAAGGATCTTGCTGTGATTTATGTCATAGAGTGTTCTGCCTATGTCTTCCTTTAGGAGTTTGATGGTGTCTGGCCTTACATATGGGTCTTTGATCCATTTTGAGTTTATTTTTGTGTATGGTGTTGGGGAGTGTTCTAATTTCATTCTTTTACAAGTAGCTGTCCAGTTATTCCAGCACCACTATTGAAGAGGCTGTCTTTTCTCCACTGTATGTTCTTGCCTTCTGTATCAAAGATAAGGTGACCATATGTGCATGGGTTTATCTCTGGACTTTCTATCCAGTTCCATTGATCTATATTTGTGTTTCTGTGCAAGTACCATACTGTCTTGATTACTATAGCTTTATAGTATAGTCTGAAGTCAGGGAGCCTGATTCCTCCAGCTGTTTTTCTTTCTCAATATTGCTTTCGCTATTCACGGTCTTTTGTGTTTCTATACACATTGTGACATTTTTGTTCTAATTCTGTGAAAAATGCCAGTGGTAGTTTGATAGGGATTGCATTGAATCTGTAGATTGCTTTGGGTAGTAGAGTCATTTTCACAATGTTGATTCTTCCAATCCAAGAACAAGGTATATCTCTCAATCTGTTTGTATCATCTTTAATTTCTTTCATCAGTGTCTTATAATTTTCTGCATACAGGTCTTTTGTCTCCCTAGGTAGGTTTCTTCCTAGGTATTTTATTCTTTTTGTTGCAGTGGTAAATGGGAGTGTTTCCTTAATTTCTCTTTCTGATTTTTCAACATTAGTGTATAGGAATGCAAGAGATTTCTGTGCATTAATTCTGAATCCTGCTACTTTACCAAATTCATTGATTAGCTCTAGTAGTTTTCTGGTGGCATCTTTAGGATTCTCTATGTATCATGTCATCTGCAAACAGTGACACCTTTACTTCTTCTTTTGCAATTTGTATTCCTTTTATTTCTTTTTCTTCTCTGATTGCTGTGACTAAAACTTCCAAAACTATGTTGAATAATAGTGCTTAGAGTGGGCAACCTTGTCTTTTCCAGATCTTAGTGGAAATGGTTTCAGTTTTTCACCATTGAGGATAATGTTGGCTGTGGGTTTCTCATATATGGCCTTTATTATATTGAGGAAAGTTCCCTCTATGCCTGCTTTCTGGAGGGTTCTTATCATAAGTTGGTGTTGATTTTTGTCGAAAGCTTTCTCTGCATCTATTGAGATGATCATATGGTTTTTCTCCTTCAATTTGTTAATATGGTGTATCACATTGATTGATTTGTGTATATTGAATGAAGAATCCTTGCATTCCTGGAATAAACCCCACTTGATCATGGTGTATGATCCGTTTAATGTGCTGTTGGATTCTGTTTGCTAGTATTTTGTTGAGAATTTTTGCATCTATGTTCTTCAGTGTGATATTGGCCTGTAGTTTTCTTTCTTTGTGACATCTTTGTCTGGTTTCAGTATCAGTGATGGTGGCCTCACAGAATGCGTTTGGGAGTGTTCCTCACTCTGCTGTATTTTGGAAGAGTTTGAGAAGGATAGGTGTTAGCTCTTCTCTACATGTTTGATAGAATTCACCTGTGAAGCCATCTGGTCCTGGGCTTTTGTTGGAAGATTTTTAATCACAGTTTCAATTTCAGTGCTTGTGATTGGTCTGTTCATATTTTCTATTTCTTCCTGGTTCAGTCTCAGAAGGTTGTGCATTTCTAAGAATTTGTCCATTTCTTCCAGATTGTCCATTTTATTGGCATAGAGTTGCTTGTAGTAATCTCTCATGATCCTTTGTATTTCTGCAGTGTCAGTTGTTACTTCTCCTTTTTCATTTCTAATTCTATTGATTTGACTCTTCTCCCTTTTTTTCTTCATAAGCCTGGCTAATGGTTTATCAATTTTATTTATCTTCTCAAAGAACCAGCTTTTAGTTTTATTGATCATTGCTATCGTTTCCTTCATTTCTTTTTCATTTATTTCTGATCTGATCTTTATGATATCTTTCCTTCTGCTAACTTTGGGATTTTTTTGTTCTTTCTCTAATTGCTTTAGGTATAAGGTTAGGTTGTTTATTTGAGATGTTTCTTGTTTCTTAAGGTAGGATTGTATTGCCATAAACTTCCCTCTTAGAACTGCTTTTGCTGCATCCCATAGGTTTTGGGTCGTCATGTTTTCATTGTCATTTGTTTCTAGGTAGTTTTTAATTTCCTCTTTGATTTCTTCAGTGATCCCTTGGTTATTAAGTAGTGTGTTGTTTAGCCTCCATGTGTTTGCATTGTGGTTGGAAAAGATACTTGATACAATTTCAATTTTCTTAAATTTACCAAGGCTTGATTTGTGACCCAAGATATGATCTATCCTGGAGAATGTTCCATGAGCACTTGAGAAGAAAGTGTATACTGATGTTTTTGGATGGAGTGTCCTATAAGTATCAATTAAGTACATCTTGTTTAATGTATCATTTAAAGCTTGTGTTTCGTTAGTGATTTTCATTTTGGATGATCGGTCCATTGGTGAAAGTGGGGTGTTAAAGTCCCCTACTATGAACGTGTTACTGTCGTTTTCCCGTTTTATGGCTGCTAGCATTTGCCTTATGTATTGAGGTGCTCCTATTTGGGTGCATAAATATTTACAATTGTTATATCTTCTTTTTGGATTGATCCCTTGATCATTATGTAGTGTCCTTCTTTGTCTCTTTTAATAGTCTTTGTTTTAAAGTCTATTTTGTCTGATACGAGAATTTCTATTCCAGCTTTCTTTTGATTTCCATTTGCATGGAATATCTTTTTCCATCCCTTCACTTTCAGTCTGTATGTGTCCCTAGGTCTCAAGTGGGTCTCTTGTAGACAGCATATATATGGGTCTTGTTTTTGTATCCATTCAGCCAGTCTATGTCTTTTGGTTGGAGCATTTAATCCATTTACATTTAAGGTAATTATCAATATATATGTTCCTATTACCATTTTCTTAATTGTTTTGGGTTTGTTATTGTAGGTCATTTCCTTCTCTTGTGTTTCCTGCCTAGAGAAGTTCCTTTAGCATTTGTTGTAAAGCTGGTTTGGTTGTGCTGAATTCTCTTAGCTTTTGCTTTTCTGTAAAGTTTTTAATTTCTCCATCAAATCTGAATGAGATCCTTGCTGGGTAGAGTAATCTTGGTTGTAGAGTTTTCTCCTTCGTCACTTTAAATATGTCCTGCCAGTCCCTTCTGGCTTACAGAGTTTCTGCTGAAAGATCAGCTGTTAACCTTATGGGGATTCCCTTGTATGTTATTTGTTGCTTTTCCCTTTCTGCTTTTAATATTTTTTCTTTGCATTTAATTTTTGATAGTTTGATTAATATGTGTCTTGGCATGTTTCTCCTTGGATTTATCCTGTATGGGACTCTCTGTGCTTGCTGGACTTGAGTAACTATTTCCTTTCCCATATTAGGGAAATTTTCATCTATAATCTCTTCAAATATTTTCTCAGTCCCTTTCTTTTTCTCTTCTTCTTCTGGGACCCCTATAATTCGAATGTTGGTGTGTTTAATGTTGTCCCAGAGGTCTCTGAGACTGTCCTCAATGTTTTTCATTCTTTTTTCTTTATTCTGCTTCTCAGTAGTATTTCCACTATTTTATCTTCCAGGTCACTTATCGGTTATTCTGTGTCAATTATTCTGCTATTGATTTCTTATAGCAAATTTTGAATTTCATTTATTTTGTTGCTCATTATTGTTTGTTTGCTCTTTAGTTCTTCTAGGTCCTTGTTAAATGTTTCTTATATTTTCTCCATTCTATTTTCAAGATTTTGGATCACCTTTACTATCATTACTCTGAATTCTTTTTCAGGTAGACTATTTCCTCTTCATTTTTTTGGTCTGGTGGGCTTTTACCTTGCTCCTTCATCTGCTGCATTTCTCTGTTTTCTCATTTTGCTTAACTTACTGTGTTTGGAGTCTCCTTTTCACAGGCTGCAGGGTCATAGTTCCAATAGTTTTTGGTATCTTCCCCCAGTGGCTTAGGTTGGTTCAGTGTCTTGTGTAAGCTTCTTGCTGGAGGGGCCTAGTGCCTGTGTTCTGGTGGGTGGGGCTGGATCGTGTCTTTCTGGTGGACAGGTCCATGTCTGGTGGTGTGTTTTGGGGTGTCTGTGGCCTTATTATGATTTTAGGCAGCCTCTCTGCTAATGGGTGGGGTTGTGTTCCTGTCTTGCTAGTTGTTTGGCATAGTGTGTCCAGCACTATAGCTTGCTGGTTGGTGAGTGGAGCTGGGTCTTGGCACTGCGATGGAGATCTCTGAGAGATTTTCACCCTTTGATATTATGTGGTGCTAGAAGGTCTTTGGTGGACCAATGTCCTGAAGTTGGCTCTCCCACCTCAGTGGCACAGCCCTGATGCCTGGCTGCACCAAGAGCCTGTCCTCCACACAGCTCAGAATAAAAGGGAGGAAAAAAAGAAAGAAAGAAAAAAGAAGATCAAATGAAATAAAGTAAAATAAAATGTTATTAAAATAAAAAATAATTATTAAGAAAATTTTTTTTTTGTGGTACACGGGCCTGTCACTGTTGTGGCCTCTCCCGTTGCGGAGCACAGCCTCCGGACGTGCAGGCTCAGTGGCCATGGCTCACGGGCCCAGCCGCTCCACAGCATGTGGGATCTTCCGGGACTGGGGCACAAACCCGTGTCCGCTGCATCCGCAGGTGCACTCTCAACCACTGCGCCATCAGGGAAGCTCAAGAAGAAAAAAAAAATTTAATTAAAAAAAAAAAACAGAACCCTAGGACAAATGGTAAAAGCAAAGCTATACAGACAAAATCACACACAGGAGCATACAGATACACACTCACAATATGAGGAAAAGGGGAAAATATAATATATCTTGCTCCCAAAGTCCACCTCCTCAATTTGGGTTGATTGGTTGTCTATTCAGGTATTCCACACAGGCAGGGTACATCAAGTTGATCGTGGAGCTTTAATCCGCTGCTTCTGAGGCTGCTGGGAGAGATTTCCCTTTCTCTTTGTTCGCACAGCTCCCGGGGTTCAGCTTTGGATTTGGTCCCGCCTCTGCGTGTAGGTCGCCGGAGGGCGTCTGTTCTTCGCTCAGACAGGATGGGGTTAAAGGAGCAGCTGATTCGGGGGCTCTGGCTCACTTAGGCCGGGGTGGGGGGGGGAGGGAGGGACACGCAGTGCGGGGCGGGCCTGCGGCGTCAGAGGCGGCATGACGTTGCACTAGCCCGAGGCGCGCCGTGCGTTCTCAGGGGGAAGTTGTCCCTGGATCACGGGACCCTGGCAGTGGCGGGCTGCATAGGCTCCCCGGAAGGGGGGTGTGGATAGTGACCTGTGCTCGCACACAGGCTTCTTGGTGGCGGCAGCAGCAGCCTTAGCATCTCATGCCCGTCTCTGGGGTCCGCGCTGATAGCCGAGGCTCGCGCCATTTCTGGAGCTCCTTTAAGCTGCGCTCTGAATCCCCTCTCCTCGCGCATCAGGAAACAAAGAGGGAAGAAAGTCTCTCGCCTCTTCGAAAGCTCCAGAGTTTTTCCCGGACCCCTTCCCAGCTAGCCGTGGCGCACTAACCCCCTGCAGGCTGTGTTCACGCCGCCAACCCCAGTCCTCTCCCTGGGATCCGACCTCCGAAGCCGGAAACCTGAGCCTCAGCTCCCAGCCCCGCCCGCCCAGGCGGGTGAGCAGACAAGCTTCTCGAGCTGGTGAGTGCAGGTCGGCACCGATCCTCTGTGCGGGAATCTCTCCCCTTTGGCCTCTGCACCCCTGTTGCTGCGCTCTCCTCTGTGGCTCCGAAGCCCCCCCCCCCCCGCCACCCGCAGTCTCCGCCCGCGAAGGGGCTCCTAGTGTGTGGAAAGCTTTCCTCCTTCACAGCTCCCTCCCACTGGCGAAGGCCCGTCCCTATCCTTTTGTCTCTGTTTTTTCTTTTTTCTTTTGCCCTGCCCAGGTACGTGGGTACTTTCTTGCCTTTTGGGAGGTCTGAGGGCTTCTGCCAGCGTTCAGTAGGTGTTCTTTAGGAGTTGTTCCACGTGTAGATGTATTTCTGATGTATTTGTGGGGAGGAAGGTGATCTCAGTGTCCTACTTTTCCGCCATCTTGAAGCTCCTCCCTTTATTAAGTTTCTTGTTTAAAAATCATCTAAATTGGGCTTCCCTGTTGGCGCAGTGGTTGAGAGTCCGCCTGCCGATGCAGGGGACACGGGTTCGTGCCCCGGTCCGGGAAGATCCCACATGCCGCGGAGCGGCTGGGCCCGTGAGCCATGGCCACTGAGCCTGCGCGTCCGGAGCCTGTGCTCTGCAATGGGAGAGGCCACAACAGTGAAAGGCCCGTGTACCGCAAAAAAAAAAAAAAAAAAGAAAATCATCTAAATTTGTTTAGTACTCAAAAAAATTTGAAGTCCCCCTTTGTCCCAGGAATTATGTATTTAATAAAGTGGAGGATACAAAACAGCAATCTTTCCTGACTCCATGGAAACTTACAGATAGTTGGTACAATAAATGTTAATCATAAAAAATACAGATTAAAAAATTTAACTGTGATATTACTGTAAAGAGAGGAACATGATGCTGTATTGGAGTGACATGAGCTAGCTTGGGGGTGGGTCAGGTTGTCAGGGAAGGTTTACCCCAAGCTATAGATGTTTACATTGAGATCTAAAGGATGAGTAAGAGTGAATTCAGTAATTCCTTGAAGAATGGCAGGTTCCTAAGATTATTCCAATCAATGAAGACTGTATATTCAAAATTATTGGTTCTCACGTTTGGCTAAACTTTGGAATCATCTTGGAAACTTTAAAAAATACTGATACCTGAACCTGAAAAATAAAATACTGATACCTGGATCACATGCCCAGAAAGTCTGATTTAATTGGCATGGCATATGGCTTTCGCATTGGGATGTTTTTTAACTCCCCAAGTGGTTCTTTTATACTTCTATGCTTCAGAAACAGTTTAAATCCTTAAGGCAGGAGAATTATGTCTAACTCGTGAAACTGAGGGAAGACTAGTGTGGTTGGAGTCCAAAGAATGAGAGGAAATGTGATATGACCTGAGACTGACTGTAACATGTGACACATCACACAGGTTTTGGTTGGCCACATTAGAAGTCTGGTCTTTATCTGGAGAAAAATAGATAACTATGGGAAGAACTTAGGCAGAGGACATCATATCTACATGTATGTTTATGTTTGCAGTGTAGAGTAAAGATTGTAAAAGAGAAGCTATGAAGTTAGCTTGGACTATGATGGTGGCAGGGAGATGCTGTGAAGTGGATTTGAGAGGTTCTTTTTAAGGAGTTGAAATTGGCAGACTGGCAGTTGATTAAATATGAGAGATGGCAAGACTGACTTGTTGGTTTCTGGCTAGTAGAACCGAATGGATGCTAAGGGGTAGATTGTGAGCTTAATCTTATGATATTAGAGGTGCCTTTGAGATATCTAAGCAGAGATGTTGAAGAGATAGAATATAAGGAGACATCTGAGCATGAGATTTTCAGTTGTTTGGGAACAAAGATCTAAAGTGCAATAGCTTTACATTAAACGTTGTAAGTTTTATAAAAATAATTATTTTAGTTGTATAAAACACTATTGTAATAGGCAGTGGGCACCTACAGATAATTAAGATGAGGAGATAGGAAAGACTGAGAATTCTAATGTGATTTTAAAATGAAGATCCCTTTAAAACATCTCAAGGTAGCATGGAATGAAAGAGAAGAAATCCAGCAACTTTTATCAGATTGTAATCATTAAATGCTAAAATATTATTAGGAAGAAAATTCTGATCAGAAAGAAAAGGAGAGCTAATTGAATTTTAGTGACAGGAGTCATCCTGAAGCAGCACAAAAATTGTCAGGGGTACAGTATTACAGTAGGACACAATATCAGGTTGGGGATATTTTGTTTTTTATTCAGCTTAAACTAGAGACTAGCCAAAAAGATAGAAGAATAAAGAGGACAGCAGGAGTTTCAAAGTATGCATTCGTTTATCAGATATCTATTAGGACCTATCATGTACCAGTACACCAATGCTATGATAAGGACTACGGCTACAACAATAGACAAGGTAAGAATTATTCAGCTTCACAGAGTTTATAGTCTCCTATCCTACTTAAAACAAGAAAAATAAAAGAGTTTATTTGAGAAAGTGTCCCTAGTTAGCTTTTGCAAAGGAAGCCAGTAAAAAGAATGCCTTTATCTGATAAGGTTAAGTAGCCATCCTATGAGATTGCATTTGCTGGGTGTTAGGGCATGTCTTAGGGCAGTGGAGATTCTGATTTAATTGTTCTGGGATTAGGCAGGGCATCAGAATTTTATAAAGCTCTCCGGTTATTCTAATATGCAGCCAAAGTTGAGAAGTATGTTTAGCTTTAGAAGTATGTTTCATCACTAAGACTAGTGACTCCAGATGATGAGGCTGAGAAAGGAACAACAACAACAAAATGCTGATTATATAGGAGTAATAATAATGAACACTTCTTCAGTTTTTATGTGCCAAGAACACTGCTAAACACTTGACATATATTAAGTCAGTTAACAGTCCCACCAGTCCTTATGAGGAAGCCTTTTTTTTTTTTTTTTTTTTTTTTTTGGCGGGGGTGGTACGCGGGCCTCTCACTGCTGTGGCCTCTCCCGTTGCGGAGCACAGGCTCCGGACGCGCAGGCTCAGCGGCCATGGCTCACGGGCCCAGCCGCTCCGCGGCATGTGGGATCTTCCCGGACCAGGGCATGAACCCGTGTCCCCTGCATCGGCAGGCGGACTCTCGACCACTGCGCCACCAGGGAAGCCCGAGGAAGCCATTTTTACTCTTCGCATTTGAGAGGAAACAGAGGCCCAGTGGCCACACCCAGCAAGTGTCAGAGCAGGTCCTTGAACATAAGCAGTCTGGTTCTGGAGTTCCTGATCTTAACCACTATGCTGTATTTTCTCTAAATATAGTGTAATAGTAATTTTACACTAAGAATTATAAACAAAGTGAAAACATATAATAATGGCAGAGTATTATTAAACCAGTCAGATACCAGTTGATAACTGAGTGGTTATTAATAGCGCCATAAACACCTTTGAGCTATTTCTTCATATATATATACAGAGAGATAGATATGGATATATAGCTTCTCACGTTTATAGTCTTAATTTGTGGAAATCAGTTAACAAGTTTGTCTTGTTGTACATGTACCTGGTTACATAGTACAGAAGGTTTTGTCTTCAGCAGCAATGCAGGGAGATATAAGCTGTAGAATCAGGTAATTTTTTTTTTTCTGACTTTCATTTTCTCCTGAAGGAAACTCTAATCGAAAGAACGACTTCTACTTCATGGTAATGACCAAGCTGTAGGATTAAAATCTTAGGAGGAAATACTCATCCCCTGGGGAACAAGTCTCACAAATTGAACCTATTTTACAGGTGGAAATACCATAAAGAAAATTATTTTTGGAAGGATTACTGACACACTGTGTTCTGTACATGTCAAAGAAAAAAAACATTCCGATTTAACTCTATAAAACATGTATCTGAGCCAACCTGGCATATGTATTTTTTTCTTACACTTTCTATCCCATTACAGAAGTAATATCTACCAAATAATGCTGTGCACTTCTAAACGGCTAGCTTTCAGCTACTTCGTCATGCTGTGGTCATTCCGTCTTTTCCTCTGAAGGCTGAGAAAGCAAATAAAGGAAACATAGTGCTTGGGAGCATATAGCCCCAGTGCTGTGGACATTATGTGTCCTGAAGTTGGAACTTTGGTACTATAGCCAGGCTTGGTTTGTTCCATATGAATACAGTCTAGTACATGTAGGGGATTCTGTTTGGTATTCAGTTAAGAGCTCTCTTGACTCCTGTTATTAAAGCTTATAAACTATTGAGTGTAAAATTAAACAGTTCAGCTCTTTTTGACATTGCAACATTGCCTGAAAAATAGTGATGTAAAACCCAAGTCAAACGTCATTCTTTAAAGCCCCTGGGCAAATAAAAAGTGAAAACATTGAGGGGAAAAGAGTAAATGTCTAAAACTTGGTCATTTACTAATGACACAGTATATAATGTTAGGAACATGCTACTGTGCTCATGCAAATACATCAACCAGTTTGTTGAACACAGATATTACATTGATTTTAACAGAAAGCTGCAGGGTTATTATTGCTAAAGCTCCAATGAAGGAAATAATTAAAACTTTAAGCATTTTAGGGTTTTAAAATCAGTTTAGGCAATAACCAGAAAATACTATAGGAAATAGATATTCTGTAATTGAAAGGAAATTGAATTGGTCTTTATTTTTTTAATCCCTTTTAAATTTTCTCTAGACTGCCAGACCATGGAAGACAGAGAATCTCGTTTTGCTATCAGCAGTGTGACTTTCTGTACATCTCATGTGCTGCAGAGACCACTTTTATTATTTGTACTTAGAAAGTGCTCAGCTGAATAGATAGTATTATGAAATTTCGTGTGCATTATCTTTGTTAGTCTCTAGCCTCATTGTTTAAAACTAAAACAGAAACACAATCAGACAAAAACAGCCTTCTCCACACGAGGAAAGTCAAGTTAAAGACATTTCAAACAATGAAACCAGAGAAGTTGTTAGATAAGTCTCACACTTGAACCTGAGTGAAATTCTTTTAGTTCTTATCAAACACTATGCCTGTCAATCTTGCTATGCTGCAAGGACTGTGACCCATTGTAGATACAAACTCAGTGTAGATCTATGTGAACCTAACTCATTTTTCTTGCTTATTATTGGAAGGAGTTTTTACAATCAAACAAAATAGCTTGAAGTGAATCTCAGGGAGGTGACTGGATATGAACAGAAATTAAGGAATCTTAAAACTTGAGTAATCCTTCAAAAAGGTGTGTATAATCAGCCTTTCCCTTATAATGAGGATAATAATGATACCTTCCTCATTGGGTGGTTTTGAGAATAAATTAATTAATATATGCAAAGCTCTCTGATGATTAGCACATACTGTGCACTATGTATGTGTTATAATAATTTTTATAAAAGTGACATTGATGGTGATGATTTTGCCTTTTAAATTTTATTGCCAAAATATGAATTCACTCACTATTATATTGAGCCAGCCACTTAACAGTACCGAGGCTTATTTTCCTTGACTATTAAAATAGGAATACTATCTTCTCTACCTTCCTTAAATAGATCGTGTTTATGAAAAGAATTTTTTAAGCTATGAAACAGTACGGCAACTAACAAAACTGAATCTGGACTTTAAAAAGCAATAGTTACATGTATATATATGGCTGAGTCACTTTGTTGTACACCTGAAACTAACACATTGTTAATCAACTATACGCCAATATAAAATAAAAAGTTAAAAAAAAGCACATCAGTTTAAATCCTAATTTCATCTCTTTGTAAATAAGTGACCTTAACTGAATCCTTAATTTTTATGTCTATAAAGTAATATTGATAACAGCACCATCTCATAAAGTTATTTTGAGTCTTAAATGAGATCATGTATGAAAAGCTCAGTACCATGGCTGACGCATAGAAAGTATTCCAAAAAATGTAAAAAAAAAAAAAGTTCTATTCAATGTAGGAAATGAATATTATTGTAATTTTTAAATGATTTCTTTATTACAACCTATGTTGATATGTGATGAGTGGATATACTTTATTTCTAGTTTTCCAGAGAATCTGTATCCTGAAATATCTCTGTATCAAAATTTCATCTCTAGTTTTTGGTGACCACAGCTAACATTCAGTTAACATTAAGTATTGGAGTGGGTGAATATGCAGGAATACCTGAGTTAAGTAAAAGGAGTTACCAGTCTTAAAATATAGACTGTTGTTATTAAGAACAGGAACAACTTTTCAACTTTCTAAGTACTATAATCAAAAGACATGCGAGTCAGATGGCAAAAAAAAAAAATAAAGAAAGAAAACAGAAAGGTGAAAAACCTTCATAAAGCAGAAGAGAAAATTATATGGCCTGTAGTATATATGAGAGAATCTGGCCAAACAATAAAAAACTTCATATCAACTTATTGACCTGCCCACCATGCACACACTTGATATTAAAAATAAACCTCCAAGGAAAGACTTTTATTGGCTCGGGTCAGACGACCAACTGTTAACAATTGCTAAACCCGAGAGTCAGAGTCATGAAAAAATTTGGATGATTTGGAACACTTGTCTAGGGATGGAAAAAGAAAGCATTTCTCCAAAAGGAGGGATGGGGTTTGTGGCCATGCATGGTCACTGGTAGAAATCAGTGTGAATAAAAAGAAAAAAAAGAGAGAGAGAGGAAGGGGAGAGAAGAGAGAGAGAGATAAGAAACACTATATATAGTACAAATAGTACTATAGTATATTAGTATAGTTTAAACTATAGTTTAAGTCACTGCCCAGGTCGGAAGATAAGATACAGCCACCTCCTTACCTCCTCCAAATGCTTTTTCGTTACTGTTATTTCAAACCCCCAAACACTAGAATGCTCTAGAATTTTTCAATCATTGACTGTATTTAGTTATGTTTAAAGGAAGACATAATTAAGAAGAAGCTGGAAATTATATATTTTTAACTGTTTGTCCAGAACATTGTTGAAACAAACTAGTCAGCAGGTTTTGTTGGTATTCCAGTAGTAAATGTTTTGACTAGTCAATACACCAAAATGCTATGTTCAGGCTGGCACTAACAGATGTCATTTGTCAATATTTAGGCAAACTGACAGTAGGTTCACCAAACTAAAAAAACAACTCCAAGGGAGAAAAAACCCTGTGTTTACTTCGGCAGTTTAAACGTATTAGTCATGAGTAAGATCATGTCCTAAAAGCTATTAATTTAACTTAGAATTAAGTAATATAATAGTAAAAGACGGATAGCACATTGGAAATTTAGCTTTTCACTTCGTTTTAGATCTCTTTTTCCACCAATATTATTTGGTCTAGGGAAATAAAACCTTGAAGAAGTAATTAGAAAAAGTGCACGTCAATAAATGTAATTGAGGATAGACTTCGGTTGACCTCAGAAGAGAACAAAAGCTCAAAAGAAATTTCATAAGGTTTTAAATTTGGCAAGAGGACTACAGTATCTCTGGTAACTAGACTTTCAACGCATGTGGATTTGCTAATTGGATCTAAGTTCTAATTAGACTTTTATGTAACTAAAAATGACACATCACTGTATGAATTTAATGTGCTTTTGCAGTTGAAACCAACAATTAGCAGCCTTTTGCAAATTATTTTAATAAGAAAAATGCTGGCTTTTTGTTTACATTGTGACATCCATTTCTCTTAAGATATATTGTATACATTTTAGTTTTCTCAAATACCATTTGTGGAGCTCAAAGAGAAACTTGAGTTTTAATGGGAAGCACCCAAATTGTTTATTTGTGAGGGAGACTTGCCAGTATGTTAATGACTTCAGAAGCCACAACAAAACGCAATGCAAGGAAATAATAGTCTTTCAGAGGAAGCAGCACAAATAACCAGGTGCCCCTGTAAACCATTCAGTTAACCAAAACAGTCTTTGAATATGACTAAAAGTCTGTTACATTTTTAAAGCATGCAAGTATGGAATAAGTTCCCAAATGTAAAGGCTCATGGAGCTGGTATCAGGATTAATAGTATGATGTATCTTCCCAAGATGTGCATTGCAAAATTCTCTTTGCAGCTTTGCTTCTTCGGCAGATATCTGCTAATCCAAGTCACAGCACCTCTCTTTCCTCCTTAGTTTTGAATTGAGAGTCACCCATTTTTATCCCATTGTGATTTATAGGAAGTAATTTTAAGACTGGTAGTCCTCAGGTTTGGATATTACAAGACATAAGAACTACGTGAGAATGTAAAATTAAACCAGTATCTTGGAGAGCAAAGAGCAGTTAATCGTTGCAAGACTTTAAGGAAAAGGCTGCTGCCAGAGTCTTCCAGACAGATTGATAACACTGACAAAAAAGGCAAATTACATTGTTTTATGTACTGTGAATACTTGAAAACAACAAAGCCATATAGATGATTTTCTTTCCTCAAGTAAAAGCTGTAACCCCTCTAACCACATTAAAAATCTTACAGTTTTATGTTCCGTTAAAAGCAGTGTAAGATCTAATTAAAACCACTGAAACTGTAAAAAAAATCTAACTTGTGTAGTAATTGGTATATTAGAACAGGCATTATGCTAGAATTATACGTGCTCTTATTTTTCCAATTAGTGTATTACTGGGACTGAGTTATTGGTGTATTTATAACTCCTCATTAAGTCACATGTCCTCAGTGAGTCCCCTAAAGCATGTTGGATACTGTCATATGCCATGTGATGATATTTAAAAGCAGGAGATAGCATAGCATTTTTGCTTGCTTCATTTGCTATTAAACAGGAAAAGCTGCACAGGACACTTCCTATTATCAGTGACTCCAAGATTTATCCCACAGTTCTCTGAAAGGCCTATATATAGGTGATTGGACTGTTCTTCAGGCAGAAAAGTGACCAAGCTATTTCATCTTTCAGCTTGGGTGCTGGACTCCTGTCACAGGGCTGAATGGGTCCCTGACTGACAAGAAACTGGAGAATAACATGCGTGGAGTGGTCCTACGTGTGGTGACTGTTCTGGTAGGTCTGATCTGCCCCTTGCAGTTTTGGCTTCTAGATGTTCCTTTATCCTCCATTTCTTTATGTTTCATTAACTGATGTCATAATACTAAAGGAGCTGACTATGCATTCTAAGGGATTTGTAATGGTCATGTTTTCCAACCTTCAGTTTATGTGGATCAGAATCAGATTTTTACAGGCTTTTCCTTTAATTACAGTACTTTTGTCATAACTTTCTTAGACATTTTAGGCCAGATTTCCATCCTTCTCTACAGTTTCCTACACATGATAAAGTGAAGTTATCTCTCAGGCATTCTCTCACTGAAGCTCTATGGTCTATGTAAATGAAGATAACCATGCTAAATAAGGGTAGGTTTGATCAAACACAGTACATTCAGTAACACTAAAACATAAGCAGACTAAGAATATTTTTCTGGGAAGGACCTACTTCAAAGTAAAAATCATCCAGTTGTTTCGTAAATAATATTTATTACTAACCGTATTCAAGCTCAGTGCTGATTTCTGGGGACAGTGATGGTTAAAATGGACAGATATGATTCTGTCTTAAAAGAGCGTATCATCTAGTGATTCTGTGGCTATTACATGGGATTATACATGTGAAACATTTATTACAAATTAATTTACTTGGTATAAAAAGCAATAAATGGTAACTGTTATCATTATTCTATACATTATTATTTTCTCACATGATACACAAATAAAATAAGATGTCAAAAGAAATAGTCTTCAACAGTAAAATACTCACATGGGTACTATCTAAATAGCCATAAAACATGAAGACATGTATTCTCCCTGCCTGTTTCAACGTGATTAACCTTGTGCTACTTTATAGTACGTTTCAAAACGGAATAATCCATAGTTATTAACTTCAGTTTTTTTCAGAAAAGCCCACTTGTTTTTAAATTTGAAAAACTCTTTCTTATAGGCTAAAAAAATTGCAGAATTAGTAAACAGGAGAAATGGTCTTTTTTGGTATGTTGATGCTAATAGATGTTTATCAAGGTTTCTAACAGCAATAGCTGTCCTTTGTACATTGTTTAATACAATTTAAGCAGACTGAACATAATTTCATTGTCTAAAAGAAGGATCTGTGATATTCTCTATAAAAGGAAATTCAAACGAGTAATCTATCCTCCCTTTTTGCTGCCTATAATTGATTTTTATTGTTTTAATAAGATTTTTACTGTTTGGCAACTAATTATATTATGAGTACTTGACAACTTAATTGTGAATGTGCTTCTGTATGTATTCAAACATGTAGATATGCATTGGCACTGATGTGCTAATATTAAAAAAAGACATTTAAAGTACATTAAACTGTAATAGTCTCTTCTCTAGTGATTAACATGGAAACTCAGGTGAAAACTGTAATAAAAGACAATATATGTGCTTTGCTTTTGTCTTTGACATTCATATTTCAAGGCAAGCTAATCGCATTTAGTCATTAAACAAATATTTATTTAGTACTTACTATATGATAGACTTGGTAATGGGTTATCCATCTTATATGCATATTCATACCTCAAGGTGTGCAAAGAATCTTACTGGAGAGAAGCACATATAACGAAACAGCTAAGATGTATTAATTACTTACTATGTGCCAGATACTCTACTAAGTCTTTTTCATCTGTTATCTTAATCAGTCCTCACAGTATTTACAATAAATAGATAGTATTCTGATCCTAAGAATGTGGTTGAAGAAACTGAGACATACAGAGGTTGAAATAAATGTGGAAGATTATACAGATAGGAAGTAACAGAGAGAACGAGGATTCAAATCCAGGATCTGACTGCAGATCTCTTAACTTCTGCCTTTTTTTTTTTTTTTGCGGTACGTGGGCCTCTCACTCAACGGGCCTCTCCCGTTGCGGAGCACAGGCTCCGGACGCGCATGCTCAGCGGCCATGACCCACGGGCCCAGCCGTTCCGCGGCATGTGGGATCTTCCCGGACCGGGGCACGTACCCGTGTCCCCTGCATCGGCAGGCGGACTCTCAACCACTGCGCCACCAGGGAAGCCCAACTTCTGCCTTCTTAACATTACAATCTCTCTCCTCCAACTGTGATAAGTGTGCAAATTGAGGTAGCTATAGGATTTTCTTGATAGTTGGAAATGCTTAACTCTGAATAAGATGAAAGTGAGTTTTACTGGGAAAGCTTCACAGAACCAATTATTTTAAATTCATTTCCAGGCTGAGCAGAACGATTGCTGTTTTGTGCTTGAAATGGTACTGCCTCACACAGTGTTAATACCTGCATGCCCCAGTCTCACCTTCATGATTCAGAATGGTCTGTTTCCTGCAAGCTTAGCCCAGCACATATCCTGAATATGACTAGTGAATGAAGATATGGAAACAGTCTCTTTCCCCCAAGTTTTCTGTGGTGCAACATGGATTTATCAGTTGGGTGCCCAGTTGAGTAAAAGGTTGTTACACTTTTCACACTCCCACAATATACAGCCATTGTACTTAATAATTTCTCAGGCTTCCTGACTCTTCCTGTAATTCTTATTTGAATGGAAACCAGCCATGACTTTCTTATTTATTTCTTACAAGCACCTTTCCAGGTCTAGCTCTTACTTATATGGCCTTGCAAGCTTCCTCCACCCAACACTGAGAATCACTCTTTCCTAAATCCACCCAGCAACTCTAAAATCACAATGTCAACTAAACCCTGAAACTCAGATTTGGTCTATATTGGACTTGATTTAGCAAGCTGAACACAACCCCCTTGTATTCCAAGTATTTACCTCCAGCCATTTCCAGAAGGGAGAGAGAGGAGGGAGGGCTCATGTGTAAAGCCCCTGAGGGAAGGTCTCTCAGCTTTTATTCCATTCTAACTGTGATCTAGTCCCAGTCACACACACACACACACGCACACACACACACACACACACACACACACACACACCCTTTACTTCTTAGGAAAGTTATGCTATCGATGACACACGGGTTCATAAAATTGATTTTTCTTACCTAAGTTTTGAAACTCCTATTCCTATCGCTATTAAAGATATTTCATTGACTTGAAGGAAGTAATCTAATATTTATCTTAAACTAAATATTTCAGCACTATATTGTTTATGATGCCAGGGGCAAGTGAATGGTATTCAAATGGTTAATTGAAGAAAATTAAATAAAGGAATTATTAACAAATACTTTAAGTAAGGTTAAATAAGTCAACAAGGATGTTGAAGTGCCAGGGCCTAGATGCACAGCAAGCCTTGACAACCCTGAAGACTGATGTGACGTGGGAGAGAGCAGTATTAACAGATCTAGCTAGAGCCATGGGAGAAAAATCATAAAATAGTAGCTGTGACCTTTGTTATGGGAAGAGGATGGAGAAGGAGAATCAGTGTCAAAACGACATTCAGGCAGTGAGGAAATGGAGAGGAGGTTACCCCAATGTCACTTCTCCTATCTTTCCATCTCTTGCCATTGTTTCCAATTGCAAATACAACCAGAAATCAGAGGGCAAGGGAACCCAAGTAATGAAGGTCAGCTTTCCAGGTCACAGAGCAGGGCAGTGAGGGACTGGAGGGGAAACGGGAAAAACCATCACCAGCATCTCTTATTTGATCAAACCTGTTAAGAACTTTACATGTGTTAACTTATTTAATTCTTATAAAAACTCTACAAGAGATGCACTGATTACATTAAAGGATGAAAACAAGGCTCAAAAGAATTAATTAAATCTCTGTGTCCATATAACTAACAAGAGCCAGAGTTGAGTTTCAAGCCCACAGATCCTGGTTCCGGTGACTATGTCCTTAGCCCTCTGACATTCTGTCTTTGGGATCAGAACGAATTCATATTAGGTTTAAATTAAATATAACTATTGAGATTGCAAATATTATTGGATTAATAATTTAGGAACATTTTTTAAATGGCATCACATAAGGATGACTTTATATTCAACCATCACCAAAGCCATGTAAGTGTCTTAGAAATGGAGAAAAAGAAAGAAAGAATGTGAATAAAATTCCCTCTGCTAAACTCTGTTTCCATATTTGGTGTGCTGATCTCTACATCTTACCAAGTGGGCCAAGTATCTTACTATGAGGCACTTATTAAGATCATTTTTTTCCTTTTCACTTTTAAAGTTGTGCAAGTATGGATAGCCATAAATGACCAATTATGGCATTCAGTTTTTTCATGGTAATTCACAAAAGTTATTGGAAAAATCACTGAGTTATAAATATCATCATCATAATAATGAATACTTAGGAAAATAAAATGGAAAGAAGTTGGCAACAAATGAAAAGAAAGATTTGAGAAGCTATCCTGTAAGAAAAAGTACAAGATACCTGAAAAACATAAACTGGCATTTAGAAAGAGATCACTGATAAATAACTCTTATTTTCTTGATTCGGTTTTGCCTAAAACAGACACATCTGTTTCATCTCTGATGAAAGATGAACTCACTCATAAGTTGATTTGAGAAGTATTTATTGAGTACCTTTTCCTAGGTGCTTGGGGTACATACAAAACAGAGAAAGATACTGACTTTGGGGAGTTTCATTCTAGCAGGACATATACAGCGCTAAGAATATTTCTGAAAAAATGCAATGCCATTGTTCTACATTGAATATAGTGTACAATGCAGTATTCCTTTGCCTAAAACTACCATAAACATAATTGTATAACTTTATATACATATATAATTGGAAATTTATGGTAGAGCTGTGGTGGTGCTTTTTCTGTATTTTATAAATTCAAAAACATACAGTTTTTCATATTTTAATATCTTTGAATCAGGATGCATCTTTCAATTGATGTCTTCTTGCGGTTAAAATTGGCAGCATTTTTTGTCTTTATTAGTTGTAGGTAAAACAATTTTGCATCTTGCAATTGAAAACATTTTAGATTAAATAATATGTGGATGGTATCTTTACAAAATTTATTAAGTTAATGGATATTCCTGGAAACTTCATTTAACAAAACTGAGCATGAAGCCATCTTAAAGAGACAGACTATTTTAAAGAATACCTCCTGAAGAAAAGAAATAACACTAGGAAATGAAACCAATTTAAAAATATAGGAGAGTAATAGCAATGAAAAAAATTACTATCTAAACTAAAAATGTCACTAGACTCATAGAAAACATGCCAAGGCACATTTTTCACAGACCTAGAAAAAAAAATTTCACAATTTGTATGGAAACACAAAAGACCCCAAATAGCCAAAGCAATCTTGAGAAAGAAAAACGGAGCTGGAGGAATCAGGCTCCTGGACTTCAGACTATACTACAGAGCTACAGTAATCACGACAGTATGGTACTGGAAAAAAAAACAGAAATATAAATCAATGGAACAGGATAGAAAGCCCAGAGATAAACCCACGCACACATGGTCGCCTTATCTTTCATAAAGGAGGGAAGAATATACAATGGAGAAATAACAGCCTCTTCAATAAGTGGTGCTGGGAAAACTGGACAGCTACATGTAAAACAATGAAATTAGAACACTTCCTAACACCACACACAAAAATAAACTCTAAATGGATTAAAGACCTAAATATAAGGCCAGACACCATAAAATTCTTAGAGGAAAACATAGGCAGAAAACTCTGTGACATAAATCACAGCAAGATCCTTTTTGACCCACCTCCTAGAGAAATGGAAATAAAAACAAAAATAAATAAATGGGACCTAATGAAACTTAAAAGCTTTTGCACAGCAAAGGAAACCATAAACAAGAGGAAAAGACAACCTTCAGAATGCGGCAGAATATTTGCAAATGAAGCAACTGACAAAGGATTAATCTCCAAAATATACAAGCACCTCCTGCAGCTTAATATCAAAAAACAAACAACCCAATCCAAAAATGGTCAGAAGACCTAAGTAGACATTTCTCCAAAGAAGATATACAGATTGCCAACAAACACATGAAAGGATGCTTAACATCACTAATCATTAGAGAAATGCAAATCAAAATTACAATGAGGCATCACCTCACATCGGTCAGAATGGACATCATCAAAAAGTCTACAAAAAAAAAAAAGTCTACAAACATTAAATGCTGGAGACGGTGTAGAGAAAAAGGAACCCTCTTGCACTGTTGGTGGGAATGTAAATTGATACAGCCACTATGGAGAACAGTATGGAGGTTCCTTAAAAAACTAAAAAATAGAACTACCATACAACCCAGCAATCCCACTACTGGGCATATACCCTAAGAAAACCATAATTCATAAAGAGTCATGTACCAAAATGTTCATTGCAGCTCTATTTACAATAGCCAGGACATGGAAGTAACCTAAGTGTCCATCATCGGATGAATGGATAAAGAAGATGTGACATATATATCTCAGCCATAAAAAGAAACGAAATTGAGTTATTTGTAGTGAGGTGGATGGACCTAGAGTCAGTCATACAGAGTGAAGTAAGTCAGAAAGAGAAAAACAAATACCATATGCTAACACATATACTTGGAATCTAAAAAAAAATGGTTCTGAAGAACCTAGAGGCAGGACATGAATAAAGACACAGATGTAGAGAATGGACTTAAGGACACGGGGAGGGCGAAGGGTAAGCTGGGACGAAGTGAGAGAGTGCCATGGGCATATATATACTACCAAATGTAAAATAGATAGCTAGTGGGAAGCAGCTGCATAGCACACAGGGAGATCAACTCGGTGCTTTGTGACCACCTAGAGGGGTGGGATAGGGAGGGTGGGAGGCAGATGCAAGAGGGAGAGGATATGGGAATATATGTATAGCTGATTCGCTTTGATATACAGCAGAAACTAACACACCATTGTAAAGCAATTATGCTCCAATAAAGATGTTAAAAAAAAAAAAGAAAATACACCAAGGCAGCTTATATTAAAACTATACCACATAAAGCAAAGTCCACACTCTGTGTTGAGAAAGGTAAATTTCCCCAAGCAAATCACCATAAGAAGGGTGTAGCAGATAGGTGCCTACTGAGCCATCATTTTAAGAACATTTTCTTTTTCCTAAAATATTTTCTTATTATTAGTCTCACTTCTTGGAATTATTTTAGCAGGCCTTATTTCCCTGTGAAAATGGAGATGTTATCTGAGATCAGGGAAAGGTAAAACAGTATTGTATAGTACACCCTAACTATCAGCTTTGACTCAATAACTATTGTTGAACATCTGTTGTCAGCTAAGCACTGTGCTAATCCCAGAGAGGCAAAATTTAAAAAGATACAGTCCCTGCTTTCAAGGAGTTCCACATGAACTATTTTATCAACATTATTAAGTTCTCTATCAGAAAATAGGACCTGCTTGTGAAGGACTCAGAATTAAATACACTTGTGGGGGGCCTGGGAAAGAATGATAAAATAGAGACAGACAGATAGAAAGAGAAACGTATGTCACAGTCTTTTATGATCTAATCTCAACCGCGACATCCAGGACCAGCTTCGTGGGTTTACAGGACAATTTAATTTCTCATTTCACTGTGTCCTTTCATTCAGAACTATTTGTAACTCTCTGTTTTTATTTTATAATTATTTCATTAATGTTAGACTCCCCCTCTAAGCTACATACCAATAAAACACAAGTTGGTTTTCACATGCAATATCAGGTATATAGAAGCAGGTCAGTAAATATATGTTGAATGAACAAATTAAAATATTCTGATAGCCTCTGTGTGTGTGTGAGAGAGAGAGAGAGAAAGAGAGAGAAATGGAGGGAAGGAAGGAGGGAAAAAAGGGGAAAGAAAAGAAATAAAGAACTTTGTATGTAATTACACAAATAAGAACAGGAAGGACACAAGACTATGCCTGAATAAATAGTCTGAGGAGTCCTCATTCTTTAATTTCCATCTACTAAGTCTAAATTTCCAAAAGAGATGGCAAAGGATTATGCTATTATTAAATCCTTTGACATAGTTGTTACTAGGGAATGACTTACATGCTTTTAAGGTAAAGAAGTAGAAAACTTTAATTTAAAACATCAAGAATCATTCATTCATATTATTAAATAGCAAGTTCACATTTGGTGAGAAGTTACAAATCATAGAATCATTTAATATTCTCTTCGTCTTAGGGGCACTCATTGCTTGGCTTTTGTTCCACAATATTTTGTTTCCATGTGGACTGATACTTCCTAATTTATGTTCCCATGAATTATGTCAGTATAAGATGGAGCAGTGTACTTAGTTTCTTCTGGATGTACCATTTAGCAAAAGAGTAAATAATATGCAATTGATTTCCTTATTGGAAGTACTTCAACCTATTTCCTTGCTTTTTCTCCACCTAGTCTTCTCTCTGCAGCACAGTCATACTAAAAGCCATTTGTCATATACTGCAAAGAGTACTAGGTTTATAGTCAAAAGACATCAGTTCAAGTTCCACCTTTTCTAATTAATAGGTCATTGAACTTATGGAAGCCAGGGAGCTATTCTGAACCTCAATTTTTCTGTCTGTAAAAGAGGAATAATAAAACTGGCCCCACAGGGTTATTATGAGTGTAAACAGCTTAAACTATGTGGAAGCAGTTAGTAAAGTGCAGAGTGTTTCTAAATATGTTATTACGTCTGAGTAGAACAATGATGTGTAAATTAACTAAAGAAAAGAATAAAATGAGCATGAGTGATCATGAAGGCATAATTAATCATTGTCATCAATCTTCAGATTTTTGTGGGAAATTATTTAAAGGACCCTAAGGCAGACAAGCAAAACATAAACTACAGAATCATGATTTTTAGTCCACTCACTGTTAACTTTAATTTGAAAATCTGCTAATGAGAACAACAGCAACTCTCCTCCTAGTGAAGATGGTGCTTCCTAGAGAAAAAAGAACACAAATAACTGATACAAAAGAACATTCAAATAATAAACTGTACAAATTTCTAAAAGTCTGGTATGTCAATTACATTGTCTCATAGGAATCATGTTTGGTTTCAGGCTAACTTTAAATAGACTCTGTATGTCAATATATAACTAGGAAATATACTAAGAACAGCCTTGAAATGTCATTTTGCTTAGTTTTTTGCTGAGGACGTTGTCCACATTTTTGCTACTTGGAAACCTTCAGCATTTTGAACGCCTACAGAGCTTTAAGCTTTCCTGAGTCTCAGCCTTTGAGTCTCCTGAAACTAGAGGCGAATTTAGGGGCTGGGAGAGTGAGCTTGATAAGAGGCTCTCCTGGCAGGCACTCACATCAAGGATATGGGAAGGGAGTTGATGGCCATCTCTTATAGCTCCCACAGCAGTGTCTGAAGAGGGCTCCTTTCAAGTGTTAATAAACACTAAAGTTTGGTTCAAAGCTCCAGGCAAAAATTACAGATCTGGCAGAGGACATTTCCCATGGATACTGTCTTAAATAAACTAAGCTAAAATTCTCAATAAAATCCGTTAAGTGCCATGTAATAACTACCACATTGGAAGTACACGATATAACACTGTGAAGAACACTGTCCCTGGAGGAGTTCCACTTCTGAGGTGGCAGGGTGAGAAGTTCCATGGACCCACTCCCTAGCAAAATAAGCAACAGGGCAAAAACTAACTAACTAAATAAGTAAGTAAATAAATATAAACCATTTAAAGTCTCTGGAAATTTCCTAAGGACATACTGAAAATGAAGTAACAATCAAGAAAATCTACTAAAACTCAATAAAAACAACAGGAGTCTATAGTGTCTCAGCCTCATCTTGCTCCTTCCCCTTCCACCTCACTTTCTGCCTTACTCAGCTTGATGGAAGCTCCAGTCCAAGTAGGTCTGGCCAAGAAGACAGGGCTTATTCTCCCTTAAAAGTTTCCAGTTAAGGGTTATCTCAGCTGGAGGCTGCTAGGATTTTTCTTGCTATCCAAATGAAATTTGAAAAGGCTAAATTCCTGGTGAGTGTGACCAAGGGTTTGTGGGCTCCCTTTCTTCACCCAGCTCTGACCCATAGGATGCAGTCTCAACCCCAGGTGTGGCAGACCTAGAATACTGGGGCCTTGATTGCCATCACTCCAGCTTGCTCCAAGGGCAGGGGTTCCATGCCAACTGAGGTAAATGGAGAAGACCAGAGGCTGCCACCCAACTCAGTACCCAGAGTTGTAGCACAAAGACTTTGTCCAAGGGAGAGGCAGTCCACAAGAAAAGAGAGCCCTTAAACATTCTCCAGTTATTTGAAACAGAGCATGGGGAAGTTCAAGTCTATGGCTCCTCTTAATTAAAAGCAACAAGCTAAATCGTAAGCCAGAGAGCTCACCAGAGAAAACCAGAAAAAAGAGATAGCTAAGGATATCCTTCCTGAGGTCAGAATAAATTTTAAAGATTAACCCCAAAAATGACCCCTACCAAAATTTATTTTCTTCAAACTACTGAGCAAACCCAGGGAATTTTTGAAAACAGTAAAGCAATCAATCAGTAATTAGTGGAGCTTATGGCTTAATGACCATAATGAATATGACACACATGAATATGGACACAAACATCCTCAACAAAATGCTAGAAAACTGAATCTGGCAATATATGAAAAGGGCTATACACCATAAACAAGTAAATTTTATCCCAGGAATACAAGGTTGGCTCAACTTATGAAAATCAATTTCATGTACCATATTAATAAATAAAGGAATAAACCCACATGATTATCTCAACAGATGTAGGAAAAGCAGTTAATAAAATCTTAACACCCCTTCATGATTAAAAAAACAGTCAACAGACTTGTGATAGAAGGGAAGGAATTTTCTAAACTTGATAAAGAGCATCTGTAAACCCACAGCTAACATCATATTAATGGTGAAATACTAAAAAACCCTCTAAACCCCTAAGGTCAGTAACAAAGACTGACCTTAGACGTCAAAACTGACAAAGACGTCAGTTCTCGCTATTTCTGTTCAACATTGTGCTGGAGGTTCTAGCCAGCCCAGTTAGGCAAGAAAATTAAGTAAAAGGAATGAGATTAGAAAGGAAGAAGTAAAACTATCTCTATTTACAGATGACATGGTCTTGCATTTAAAAAACCCTAAAGAATACACACACACACACGACTAGAGTTAATAAATGAGTTCAACTGCTTTGCAGTGTACAAGATCAATTTACAAAAATCAATTGTATTTTCGCACACTAGCAATGAAAATTCCAAAAAAGAAATTAATAAACGCATTTTCATTTAAATATATCAAAGGGAATAAAATAAATAAAAATAAACTTAACAGAACAACTTCAATATTTGTACACTGAATGCTACAAAACATTGTTGAAAGAAATTAAAAAGTCCTAAATATATGGAGAGATAGCCTATAGTCATGGATTAGAAGACTCAGTATTGTAAAGATGGCAATATTCTCCAAACAGAACTACAGATTTAATGAAACCTCTATCAAAATTCTATCTGACTTTTTTGTTTTGCCATAAATGACCAGCAGATCCTAAAATTCACATGGAACTGCAAGAAAATCAGAATAGGTAGAAAAAAAACAAAAAGAAAAAGAAACAACAGACCCACAAAATCTTGAAAAAGAACAGTAGGAAGACTCACACTTCTCAGTTTCAAAACACCTAAAAGCTATGGTAGTCATACTGGTTCAAGAACAGACGTTTAGATCAGTAGAATAGAATCGAGAGTCCAAAATTAACCCATATATCTATGGTTAATTGATTTTCAGTTATGTGTCAAGATCAACATGTGTCAAGATCATTCAGTCGGGGAAAGAATAGTCTATTCAACCAGATGCCCACATGCAAAAGAATGAATCTAGACCCTTACCTCAAATCATGTACAAAAATTAATTCAAAATGTATCCTAGACTTAAATGTACAAGCTAAAACTATAAAACTCTCAGAATAAAACATTAGATGTTAATCTTTGTGACTTTATTTTGGCAATGGATTCTTAGATATAACACTCAGAGCACAAACAACCAAAAAAAAAACCAATAAATGAATTAGATTTCATTAACATTAAAAATGTCTATGTCTCAAAGGACAGAATCCAAAAAAAAAAAGAAAAGACAACCCACAGCATGGGATAAAATATTTACAGATCATGTGTCTGATGAGGGACTTGTATTTAGTACATATAAAAATAAAGTTATAATAACGACTCAATGTGAAAAAAATAAACCAATTAAAAATAGGCAAAGGATCTGGACAGTTTTTTATAGAAGGTATATAAATGGTCAATAAGCATATGAAAAGATTCTCAATACAATTTGCCGTCATGGAAATCAAAATCACAATGAGCTACCACTTTACACCCACTAGGATGGCTACAAATCAAAAGGACAGATAATAACAAGTGTTGGCACAGTTGTGGAGAAATTGGAACTTTTGTATGTTTCTGGTGGGAATGTGAAATAGTGCAACTGCTTTGGAAAACAGTCTGGCAGTTTCTTAAATGGTTAAACACAAACTTACTGTGCAACTCAGAAATTCTACTCTAGGTATGTTCCCAGGAGAAATGAAAATGTATGTCCACACAAAAACCTGCACACAAATGTTCATAGCAGCTCTATTGATAATAGCAAAAAATAGAAACAAATGTATATCAACTGATGATTGGAAGAAGAGTGGTATACCTAGAACATGGAATATTATTTGTCAATAAAATGAAATGAAGCACTGATAACATGATACATTGATGAACCTTGAAAATATGCTAATTAAAAGAAGCTAGTCACAATAGATCACATATTATATGACTCCATTTATACAAATTGTCAGGGATAGGCAAGTGTATAGGGACAGAAAGTAGATTAGTGGCTGTCTAAGGCTGGGAGAGATTAGGGGTTTGAGAAATGATGGCTAATGGGAATTGGATTTCTTTAGGGGGTAATAATGTTCTAAAACTGATTACAATGATAATAGCACATGTCTGTAAATGTACTAAAGCCACTGAATTGTACACTTTGAATGGGTGAATTATATGGTATGTGAATTATATCTCAATGAAGGTATTAAAAAAAAACAAGTCTGGAACGAGATTATATTTCAATCTCCAGGTCTCCTATCTGTGAATTTAGGCCAAGTATTTAAACTCTTTATGATTCTGTTTCTTCATCTTCAAAATGGAGATAACAACATTATCTATGTCATAGAGCTGCTATGAAAATTAAAGGAACTAATAAATGCAAAGAAGAAAGGACTTGTAACAGAGCCTGGCACATAGGAAGTGCTGTACGTAGGTGTTAGTTCTTATTATGCACAGGGTGTTAAAGGAGAACATAAAAGAAGCATCTATCGAATGTGTAGGGCAGTGGGAAAGGCTTAAAGGGTGACACAAATTAGTTTTGAAACATAGGCAGGGATTATCAAGGCCTAGATAAAAGGGAAGGAATATCCAACAGTGTAAAGAGTATACACAAAAGTATGCAGACATCAAGAATTTAAAGTATCCTATAAGTAAACTGGAGTATCACCTGAAGCAAATGAAATTGAAATGCAGCCTGTGTTTTAGGTATTCTTTTTAAAGAGCTCCTTCAGAGACAATTTAAATAGAAATTTTCTGTGAGAATAAGGTTAGCATTACATAATTTAGATAACATGCATCAAGTTAAAAACACCATCGTTGAGACCCTGATCTAGACTGAAGATTACGTAAAATGTTTCTCATCTTTATTATTGAAACAGTATAATCTGTACACATAGCTCTGTATGGTATACATATTTTGTTGTCTGTTCTGCTGCTGGTACCCACCTTGTGTGAGAGAAAAGGGGAAAATGTGATTTTTATAAACAGACACTTGAGGAAGACTAGCCTATGCAAACAATGTAATTCATAGCAACACTGGCATATGTGTTCACTTCAATGCTGAGTGAATAAAATCATCATGAGAATTGATGCATGACAGTGGCTTGACAATTTCTTATTCTTTCTCATTACACCAATTCTTAAGATGATAGCTGTCATGCAGACATGTGAATATCGCTGTTGGACCGAGCTAACCGTGCATGACCCAACTTTTTTTCCTTTTGCAAGATGAAACCTGAATTCTTAGACTAAACAGTGAATAAATGTTTCAGAGATGTGTTATATAATTTACTTCTGAAAAATAGAGTTACTACTTGTCTCTAGAAGTTTAGAAAGATATTGACATAGTCATTTGCAAATTCAAAGATGTAGAAACAGTAGGTCTATGTTGACTTCCATAACCTCTGCAATATTCTAGCCAATATCATATAGCACTGCATTGGAAAGAAATCTCAATGTTAAGGTGACCTTGAAGTTTTAAGTTACTTTTTGCTAATGCAGTAGTTTTGGCATAGTTAGCAAAACCAGTTCTATATATAATTCCTCAGAAATAAATATAAGTATAAATATGAAAACTAGAGAAATGCTTCTGATACAGATTTTACTTTTTAGAGTTACAAAGGAATATATTAATGAATTAAGAGCCATTAAATCTTACAGATAATGTTACCAGCCACCATTTAGGGCACACTTATTATTCTTGGTGTTTTAATCTTCATGGAGCCCTCAAGATTATTATTTGTGTTTTGTTGATATGGCTGAGACTTAGAGCTAGTTAAATAACTTCAAGTTACAGTTGTGGCAAAAATAAGCATTGAATCCTTGTTTGTCTTGCTCCCCACAAGCCATGATGGTGACAAGAACAGGACTAAATTCCTGTTGCCAACAACTAGAAAATTGAGCAAAGTATGGAAAATAACTTTCAGACATTGGTCAATACGTAAATAAGGATTTTGATTCCTAAAGGTTGGAAACAACGAAATGATTCCAACAATCACCCCAGATCTTTGGCTGATGGCAATTTCCAGATTGGAGGCCCACGTATATAGATCCAAAACAGACTGTCAGCTTTACTGAGTTGAGAAATTAGAAATCAAAGTTTGTGAAAGCTGAGGAGGTTGGTATTTGGAGGAGAATACTTGCAGGAAGGGGGTCAGAATGACATAGGGGTCATTTTGAGTCTTGGCTGAGAAATAGATCATACATCCATCCAGAGAAACTGTACAATGCTGGGGAAAGAATGACAAAAAGCATATCAATTCCCTTTTTTTTTTTTTTTTTTTTACCAACTAAAGATATAAACCTTTATTTCACAACTTTGTCTTAATTTATTTCTAATGAGACATGTACTGGGGACATAGGTTTAAAATAACAGAGACTTTTGAGAAAGGTTTCATTTTGGGGGGATCTTATTATACCAAGACTTTAAAAGGGTATATGAAAAGCATGTATTCACCTTTGAATTATGTAGTAATTAACATTTAGGTGAGCAAACATATAAAGTAGCATACTCCCTCACATCTTGCTCTATCAGTGTTTCTTATGTTGCTTTGACCTCTTAAAAGGTTCGGCTTTTCATTAGGAAGATGCATATTCATTTGCCACTTCTAAACTCCAGTAGCATGTTGATTTTGTTGATGTTTACAGCTGACATAAATTAGCATTGGGTAAACAGATGCAAAAAAAAGTCACAGAAAGTTGTCCTTGCTTATATCTTTAGAAATCATCCCAATCAGGCGGGAAAACCAATGTTTTTAATTCAAATGTAACAGTTAGATTTCATTTTACAAAGGAAATAAATTTTGAGAAAACCTTGTATGCTTTCTCAGTCCCTCTCAAAGAGCTAAGGAGTCAGGTGGCAGCCTTACCAGTGAGGAAACCAGGCCTCAAGTGGCATTTGGATTCTTTCAAACGCACAGTAACAAGTTTGACCAATAGGGGATCATTCATCAAGTCACTATCCATTGCATTAAATGGGACTCTAGTGTGGTCTGAAATGAGAAAAGATGCCTCTAAAAAGCACCCAACGTGGGACTAGCTTACTCATCTGTCAGCTTCCAGAGCACAAACAGCTATTAAAAGTCAGCTCCCTCTGGGGAGGTAGGAAGCAGTCAAGGAGAGAACCACCATACCGATGGAGGCCCCAGAAATGGAAAAGTTGGTCAAGGAAAGGAAGGCAAATGCATACTCTTTCAGAATACACCCCTTGGGTTTTTTAATGATCAGTCGAAATACAAAGAGGTTTGGATTTTAAGGTATCTTTTCACAGCATCTCCACGTAAACTGTGTATTAATTATTTTAACCTGGAAACAAAAAGGCCATAATGCTGAAAAGTGGATTTGTGATTCTTGCATGTTTTAAAACTTGGAGCAAAGAATTTCAGGTTCTCTATGTAATGGAAGTTAGCATGAGGAAATGAACTTTACATTTTTTAGGGGTTTTTTTTTGGTAGGTTTGAAGGTGGGTGTTTTTTTTTTTTCCTTTTCTTCTTTTTATTTCCAACCATTGCTAGTGGCATGAAACGGGAAAATGAAATGTTTGCACTAATTTTTTTTCCCATTGATTCTTACGTAGAATAATGTACTCTGCAGTTCAGTTAAAAATAACAAGCTGCTGTGTTGCTCTGAGCCAAATGTAATCTCCAAGACCATGGTCAATAAAACACTCAAGAAAATGAAGTATTGAGGCTGAATGGTCTGAAGTCTACTGGGGAATAAAGAAGCAGCTGATTAGCATTTGAAAGCAAGGTCTTTTAATTTTTTAGAAGTCAAAGGGAGTAAGAAAGTGATCACTTATCAAGAACAAAGAGTTTGAAAAATATCTTACCTTTTTTTTTTTTATGGGTCCTTTCAAAATTTTAAGAATGACCTTTGAGGGCTTTCCTGGTGGCGCAGTGGCTGAGGGTCCGCCTGCCAATGAAGGGGACACGGGTTCATGCCCCAGTCCGGGAATATCCCACATACCGCGGAGCGGCTGGGCCCGTGAGCCATGGCCGCTGAGCCTGCGTGTCCGGAGCCTGTGCTCCGCAACGGGAAAGGCCACAACAGTGAGAGGCCCGCGTACCGCAAAAAAAAAAAAAAAAAAAAAAAAGAATGACCTTTGGTCATCAGCCCCAAAGAACTAAGATGCTTTTCTATACACGTAATGTTACGTTTGGGAATACTCCTAGAGTACCTGCTGAAGAATGTAAGGATAAATGGACCAATGCTCAATGCTTTTTCAGTCTAAGTGACGTTTGCTCCATCCAATGAAGGATGTCATGAGAGTAAGTGTTACGGCTGGTTTTATGCTAAACATTCCAATCTATTATGCAGTAAAATATAGTGATGGGAAAAAGTTTCATACATCTTTACATTTTTCAGTAAACCTCCCTCTAATTCCTTAATATGTGTCCCCATAATTAATTCAGTACTGTAGTCCATATCTAAAATCCTGATAAGAGCTAGCACAGAAGTTATTTTTAAATGCCTTTTATTAGTTTGAATAACTTCTAGTAATCTTCTTTTATACACTTACTAATTTTTGAAACACAGAATATGGTCTTTGCAACTTTAAGCTCAGACTTCTCTACCTTCTGTAAATCCCCACAGATTTGTTTCTTGCTTTTAAATATCAGCACCTTTCCGCTTTCTACGCTTCTGTTTCTGCCCTCTATGCAGGAGATCTTTTAAGTTTCCCACTGTGCTTCGTAATAAAATCAAAAGAAAAAAGCATATCCTTCAGAAAGCATTCAGCTCACTGGAAATAGAAAACCTGTCACCTTATTCTTAAAACCTCAGATCAGGCGGGTCAGTGGCAGAAATAGTGAGTGCAGTTTTGACAAAGAGTATGGAGTGGGGTTAGCAAAATTATTATGTACCTTGTTATCTCCAGATGTGTTTTTAAGGAAAAGACTGTCTTCGTTCAGGAAACCCGCTTGGTACTGTTGGGAGGAAAACTTTTCCTCTGCCCTTTTAGGTTCATACGTTTAGGGGCCTGTGAATTAACTGACAACACCTGTGAGTTAACTGACAACAGGAAGAAAGTCAAGGTTTATTTACACATGCACATGGAAGTCACTTAGTAATTTAGTCATGAGTAACTTGCTGAATATCCAGACAAAGGGAAACGTTTATATACCAGCTTAACAAGAGGGGCGGAGGTGGAGTTCAGGGCTTCAGAGGGAAAGTAGGAAGGGTCTGTTGTTGGATTTTTTTGTGCACGCTAATGGGAACAAGTAGACTGTCTCCTTCCAGGAATTTGCAGGAAAATCCCTCCCTGTGAATAGGTTTAATGGCAGCTGCATCTTCAGGAGGCTCTGCTTTATTCAGATAAGGGAAGTTCAGATAAGATTTTGTGTTTTCACTTTAACATAATCTTTATGCCAAAACTGTAATCCCATCAATATGCTGACTAAAGTTGAAGTGTGACTTGGAAGAAGAAGAAAGTATATAAATAGTTCTACTTTAGAATAGAAAAGGAGATATAGAGTGGACAAAGAGACAGAAGAGATTGATTTTGATACTACCATGTGTTAAAAGACTATAGCCCAAGTTCTTTCTCTTTTATATACCATGTAGTTTCTGAACCTCCTACCCAACCCCAAACACACATACATACCCAAATGCTGATGCAGGCAGTCTAAATTAACTTCTAAGAATACAGGCTTTATCTTATCGAATTATAGTTTTCTCCGGATATATGCCCAGGAGTGGGATTGCAGGGTCGTATGGTAGTTCTGTTTTTAGTTTTTTAAGGAACCTCCATACTGTTCTCCATAGTGGTTGTACCAATTTACATTCCCGCCAACAGTGCAAGAGGGTTCCCTTTTCTCCACACCCTCTCCAGCATTTATTGTTTGTAGACTTTTTGATGATGGCCTTTCTGGCCAGAGTGAAGTGGTACCTCATTGTAGTACTGATTTTCATTTCTCTAATAATTAGCAATGTTGAGCACCCCCAAAGTTCATTGTAGCACTATTCACAATAGCCAAGACATGGAGGCAACCTAGATGTCCATGGACAGATGAATGGAAAAAGAAGATGTGGTATATATATATACAATGGAGTATCACTCAGCCAATAAAAAGAATGAAATAATGCCATTTGCATCAGCATTGATGGACCTAGAAATTATCATACCAAGTGACATAAGCCAGAGACAAATATGTGATATAGCTTATATGTGGAATCTTTTTTTTTTTAAAAAAAAAGGTACAAATGAACTTATTTACAAAACAGAAAGAGATGCACAGACATAGAAAACAAACTTATGGCTACTAAAGGGGAAAGGGGGAGATGGACAAGTTAGGAGTTTGGAATTAACATATACACACTACTATATATAAAATAGGTAACCAACAATAGGTATCTACTGTGTAGCACAGGGAACTAACTATACTCAATATTTTGTAATAACCTATAATGGAAAAGAATCTAAAAAAGAATCACATTTTTATATATATAACTGAATCACTTTGCTGTACACCTGAAACTAACACAACATTGTAAATCAACTATACTTCCATAATAAAAAAGAAAAAGAATACAGACTTCAGCATCAAACACTGGATTCAAATTTCAATCTTTCTTACTAGTTTATAAGCTCAGTTATCTATTCTATCCCCAAATCTCAGGTCTCTCATTTGTGACACAATGAGAACATTTGTGAAACAGTAGCAATACCAGAGTATTCCAAGAATTAAATGAGGTGATTAATGTAAAGTGATAAGGATGATGACAGGCAAAATGTAAGTAGTAGTTGTTGTTGCTATTTTTTATTTGCTTCCTCCCTTAGCCTGAAAACATGCTTTGGATAAAAAACATTCTTTGACCCTGAATGCTCTTTATTCTACTAATTCTTTCTAATGCAAATGTCTCAGACTTCAGTTCTATCTTCACTTCATCATTTATTTTTATCCTCACACCACTAGCTTCTATTGGTTTCTATTTTGACTTCTCCAAAGAAACTGCTTTCCAAAAGGTCTTCATGATCTCCTACCTGACAAATGAAATGGATGTTTCCAGGCCTTATCTGTCTGGACCTCTCACCTGCATTGAAATCTACAGCAGCTTGTTCCTTCTTGAAACTGTCCTTTCTTGCATCCTCCAACCATGTCTTCCCCTCATTTACTTCTGACCTCTATTCTTTCTGCCTCCTTCATTGGAGTCTCTTTTTCCAGAATTTCATCCCTAACTCTTTCTATACTTTACCTCTGAATGATTTCATTTACTTTCTTGAAAATTGTAAACAAATTTTTATTTCCAACCCTGACCTCTCCCTCATGCTTCAGACTCATTTATTCAACAAGTGTTGATACAAGTGTTACGTAGTCGATGACAAAAACTTAGAAAACATGGAAAATGAAAATTAACAAAATCATCCATATTTCTCCTTCAAAAACTTACTAATATTTCAGTGTCTGTCACTTACTAGCTAAAAAAAACCTAGTTACTTTATCCATAAAAACAGAGATAATTATGATTCTAAACTCATAGGATAGCTAGGCATAAATATACAAAAAGCATCTGAAAGTGCCCACCACACAGTAAGTCCTATATGGATGTTTGCTGCTATTATTATTACTTTTTTTTCAAATTTTAAAAGTGCACACTCCTATGGACTGAATATTTGTGTCCCACCAAAATTTATATGTTAAAGCCTAATTTCCAATGCAATGGTATTTGAAGGTGGAGCCTTGGAGTTACAGTAAGTAGGTAATGAGAGTAGAGCCCTAATGAATCAGATTAGTGCCCTTACAATATACACTAATATGTATAAAATGGGTAACTAAGGAGAACCTGCTGTATAAAAAAATAAATAAAATAAAAGACATGAGAAAGATGATATCTTTGCTCACTGCCATGTGAGACAAAGGAAGCAAGCTCTCATCAGACATGGGATCTGTCAGCACATTGATCTTGGACTTCCTAGCCTTCATAACTGTGAGAAATAAATGTTTGTTCTTGAAGCCACCCAGTCTCTGGTAACTTGTTATAGCAGCCTGAATTGACTGAGGCACCCATACTCATAAATAGTTTTGTATAATTTCTTCCCATTCAGCAAAATACATATGAATATATTTTTGATTTATTTTTACAGTAGGTCCTTGCTGTTTATCTGTTTTTAAATATAGCAGTGTGTACATGTCAATCCCAAACTTCCAATCTATCCCTCCCCCCCATCCTTCCCCCCGGTAACCATAAATTCATTCTCTAATTCTGTGCATCTGTTTCTGTTTTGTAAATAAGTTCATTTGTATCATTTTTTTTACATTCCGCATATAAGTGATATCATATGATATTTGTGTCTCTCTGACTTACTTCACGTAGTAAGATAAAATATATAAAATACATGTGAATATTTTTAATGTAAATAAATATTTTAATGTAAATAAATATCCTTTGTTATACAGCAGATGTGATCAATAGTTTTTTTCAGCTGCTTAATGAATTATGTTTACCGTTGCCTCAAACTTCCATTAATTTATTCAGGGTTGTATATAATTCCCAGAATGCCAACTGAAACTCAACATTTCCGTGTCTCATTTCCTGAAATAATGTTGGAATGCAAATGAAAGTAATGTTTTTACAGTGATGTTTTGAATCTCTCTATAAGACAAACAAAAACAAACCAATCCCAAACTTTAAAATGTTCCTCTTAGTTTGTTAAAAAACCCTCCTGTGGCCCAATTCCGAGCAGATAACTATTTAACAGGGCATTAAGACACTGAAGTTGACAGCTGAATGTGCTGTTTAATAGTCTATCATAGAGATTTTTTAGAAAGCAATCCCTAGTTGTCGGGCATTTAGTTTGTTTTCAAGTTCTCACTAGAGAATTTGCAATGAACATTCTTTTAGATACATACCTGTGCTCATTTATGATTACCTCCTTAGTTGTAAAATTACCAAAAGAAATAACACAAAAATTTGAAAGTGTTTCCTTTCCGAGTGTGAATTTGTGTGCTTAAAAGGTTGTCCCATATTTAACTCACATAAGTGTTATATAAGAAAGTTTGCTTCCTCATATAAGCAAACTTATATAAGCAAACTCACATAAGTGGTATATAAGAAAGTTTGCTTCCTCATATAAGCAAACTTATACCTCTTATATAAGTGGTATATAAGAAAGTTTGCTTCCTCATATAAGCAAACTTATACCTCTTATATAAGTGGTATATAAGAAAGTTTGCTGATAAACATTAACATTCTTTTTCATCCTTGCCAATCCAATGAGCTATAAATAATTCATCTTTTTAAAATTTGTATTTCCCAAAGGTATATTCAGAGAACAAAAATAAATAATTCACTCTTAATGTTTGGTATTGAACTTTGTCCTTTTAAAATTTAAGCATTAAAGATTATGATTTTAATGATTGTTATTTCTTCTGATAAATATTATTTCTCTTTTAACTGACTATGTGAGTCACAGATGTGCAGGAAAAAAAGAAAGTACACGTTTTCCTTCTATTAAATTTGAATGTGTATTAATTTTGTATTCTGTATGGTAGGTTTTTTCAAAATATTGTCTTTGATTCTGTATTGAATATTCGCCCTGAGGACTTTGGTCTACTGATTGAAAGTTTTAATCCCTCTAATAGAATTATGATGCATATACCAAATAGAAAGAACATTCAGGGAGAATCTCAGAAGTCCATAGTCTTCTCAAGACTGAGGCCTCCACTGAGGATTTCCAGAAGTATAGCATAGCATTCCATCACTTCTCACTAAGTACTGATAACCCCACATCTATATATCAGTGAAATCCCATCAGTTCTACCTTCAAAATATACCCAGAATCCAGTAACTTCTCATCATATCCATTTCACTGCCTAGCTCACTGGTTTATTGCAAAGGATTCCTAATTGCTCTCCTAGCTTCTGTCCTTGCCCCTCTAGTCTCTTGTCAATAGCAACTATAAACCGTCTCGAAAACTGTTAGAACACAGCAGATCACAACCCCCTCTGCTCAGAACCCATCAGGCTGCCCATCTCAGTTGAAGTAAGAGCAGAAGTCATCACAGGGGCTTAAGGTACTGTTTAAGCTCCACCAGACACACACCCACTACCTCTCAGACATTTCCTATCTGACCCTAGCTCCCACAGTTCCCGCCACACTACTTTCCCTTCTGTCTCTCAGTCATGTCAGCGAGATTCCTGCCTGACACATCTGCACTCAACTCTCTCTTCAGTCTGAAGTGTTCTTTCTGCAGAGGCTCTTCCTAACTGAAAGTACAACCCTTTCTCATTATGCTCTTTGTTCTCATTTATTTAATTCCCCCCCCACAATTCTTATCATCATATGACATAACATATATATTACTTATTTTGTTTCTTGTCCATCACTCCCATTAGAACGTAGGTCTAGCAGGACAGAGATGTTTGTTTATTGTTTGCTTTGTTCACTGTTGTATTCATAGCATGTGCCTGGCATTAACACTTGAATGACTGAATAAATATCTGAATTTCTGCTATTTTCCTGTAATAATATTATTTTGGATGGATATACCACTAGCCCTAAACATCCCAAGTTTAATTTTAAATGGCTTTTCATTGAATTCTGATATTTAATTAGCTTCAGTTTACATTTATTAAATGTTTTTATATGCTGACATAGACTGTCATATCATAAAGCTCTGCTGACATTTATTAACATTACTGTTCTTGACAACATTTTTACAGGAATATGACTGTATCAACCAGAGAGTTTGTAAACATTATCATCATTTTGAAGTCAAATTTTACCAAGTTCTTCAGTTAAATATTTTATAGACTTCTGACATTTGGTAGAGCTAGTCACTCCTCGCAGCTGTAATGTGCTGTAGCTCAAAACATATCCGTGATAGTTTTCCTTGACATAACTGCATTTACAAAGTACTCTGCACTGGTAAACTTTTGACAATATTTATGGAATAGAGTTGACTCTTGCATGTGGATGTGCCCTTGTAAGATTCACTTGGGTGTTAAATTTAGCAAAATAATGAAGACTTGGACCGAATACACAGAAAATATTATCCAGCACTCATATTCAGAAAGCAAACCAAAAGCCTAGTAGTTCTAAGTTTGTATGCGGTAACCCTGTGGTCTATAAGAATCTTAGCCTCCTAAAAATGTATTTTTAAATGCATGCTAGGCAAAACCAATAAATGAGAACTAATGAATGTACTTAGGATTGCTGTGACTGCCTGTTGTCCTTCATGACCTTGTACTCCCAGTTATAGCATCTTATTCAGATTCTCGCGAAAACAAAATGAACATCTTTATTTTGTTTTGCCACCCTCCGTTAAGTCACTAAAATGTAGCCATTTCATGATCATAAAGGAATGTACAAAAGCGAACATTTTATTGTGAAAATGAACTTTCTCGCATACTAATAGCTTTAACTTTATGTTCAATTTAAAGTGTGTTTTTCACTTAAAAAATTGCTTACAAAATAGGAATCAGAAATAATATGTAAGATATGGCTTTAGGAAGTTAGAATGACTAAATATTTTTGTTTACTTATAATTTAAATCTTATTGTCTGGTAAAAATATTTAAGCAAAGATTTTAAAAGGTAAGTTTAGTGCAACGTTTTCTAAATCTTTGTTGCTCCATAAAATCCTTCTGCAGGAGCCCTTTTAACAATGTTTTCATTGCATATCCCTGTGACGAGCTTTTCTTCTCTCCATGCAACTCAGATATTTTTGCTTTTATAGCACCTAGATTGTTTATTCCTCCCCTGATGTTCCTCAGTTTTGTTTTCCTGTCCTGGTGTTTTGATATCTTTTTAATAACAGCCTCCATACCTTTTGCCTTTTTTAACTTGTAGTCGTTTCTAATATTCGTATATGTTCTATAAAAATAGCGAGGCTTTTCCAAGGACAGTGATAGTCATTAATTCTGCATATATCGCAATGGAATGTGTCATCCCCAAGCAAAATATAAGCTCACACTGTGCATGAAGACAGTTCTTGTTTGCTTCAGCCAGGAGCACAGTTTATGGGGAAAAAAATTTTAAACAGGTCACTAAGAAATATTCTCATTCTCTCGTTAATGTCTTTGAGCCACATATGTGAGTAGAATCGTAAGGAATTTCCAGTGACTCATGCCTCGTTTTGGCCATCCCCTCATTCTGTGAAGTCATGCATATTGAAACCTCTAAACAGCCCTTAGTAAAGCCTTGACAGTAGAGCTTGTTGCTTGCACCTATCAAAAATGTCAGATGCTTTTTCCAAACTCTATCACTAGCAAACAATATTGAATACTTACTAAATATGGGAATTAGCTACAAAATCTGCAAGTTGCAGTGTTGTAAATCAACTAAGCAATTAGTGTGAGATATTTTTAAGTGACTGAATACAAATTCAGGATTATGAAGTTATTATCTAATAACCCAACAAGTGATGTGAATAAATCCTTGCTAATATGAAAATTATCAACCACTGAAACACTCTTCTATAAGCAGGTCTATGGATCCTCATGCTAATGCACTTAGATTGATAAACTACAGGCATTCTGTGAAAGCTTCATTTATTCCAGTTGCTGAGGATTGTGTTTAGAGAATCTGTCATCCAAATGATCAGCAAATCGAAGTCTGCAATTTGTTTTCATTTAATAGGCGGACAGGTTTTCACCAGTTTAGATTCAGTCCTATTAATACTCTTTGAAACTAATTGCTGGGAAATGAATTTTAACGGCAGGATTTTATAATTTCTCTTTTTCTTCTTCCTGTCCCTATAATAGAAGACAGAAAGCCACCTGTACACACTTTTAAAATATATGTTAAATAGGCACAGGCCATAATCTCCTGTCTGTATGGTTGCAAAGGACCCTTAGTCCTCACTCTGCCACAATCCATTCTACACTCTTCTCTCAAAATTACTTTCTGATTATGCTATTTCCCTTCCACAAAGCTCCAGTTCCCTGCCAGATAAGACAGTAACCTTAATATGGTTTCAACACCCTCCATTATCTACTCCCACTTAACATAATTTTCTTTATTTTTGTTGATATTGCAATATAACACCCATACAGAAGAAAGTTTAAACCATTAATTGATTAAAAGTAAAGTAATATCCAACTAACCACTGCCCAGAACAAAAACACCAGAATATCGTCATTACCGCAAGAGCCGTCTTTGCTTGTGTATCTTTCTGATCATACCCTCTCCAGCATCCCAGGGCCAACCACCCAGAGCTGATTACTTCCTTGATTTTCTTTATAGTGTCTCCACTATGTACCCTTAAATACATAGTTATTTTACCTGTTCTTGAATGTTACAAAAATGGAACCAAACTGTTTTCTTGGAGTACTGCTTTTTTCACTCAACATGATTCTTGTAAACGTTCATTTGTATTACTGTGTATCGCTCTGCTTGCTTCAATTTTAAGCTGTTTAATATTCCATTACATCAATATACCACAATATATTTACTTTTCCATGTTGACAGACATTTGGATTTTTAGATTATTTCCAGATTTGGGCTATTACAGACAATGCTGCTATAAATGTTCTTGGGCATATATTTCGGTGCCCAAGATTCTCTAGTGTTCACACCCAAGGAGTGAAATTGCTAGGACATAGCTATCCATATCTTCATACTAGATAAATGTGTATGTAACTCTCAAAACCAGGCAAAATTAACTGCATATAAGGATTTTCAATCTCTACTAGATACGTAAAATGTTTTTCAAAGTGGTTGTACAAATTTAAACATCCAGCAAAGGTCATGATAGCTCCTATTTCCTCATATCCTTCGCAGTATTTGTATTATCATACTACATTTCTTTCTGCTTCTCATCTCTTACCCCTTCTTTTTGGATTTTCTATTTGTTTATTCCTTTGTACCCTCGATATTAGTTCTGACCTATAACAGGTCACTAATTCTCTCTTCATCCGTTTATAATCTGCTGATAAACTTAGATAGTTGTTAACTTTGGTCATTGTCTTTTCTAATTCTTATATTTCTGTTTAGTTCTTTTCAAATTCTACAATGATACTTCCTTTAGTTTCCAATTTTCTGCCAAAAAAGTTTTCCCCTTATTTCCTTAAAAATAGTAAACATAATTTTTATAATATGCATCTGAAAATTTTAGTAACTGAGTCCTTGAAAGATCTGTTTCTGTTACATATTACTTCTGCTGGTTTTATATATGAAATACAACTTCCTGTTACATGGTATCTTTGACTTTTGCTGTGGACATTGTATTCAACCAATCGTTTGAAGGGATAATGTAAGACCTAAAATGAAAATACTTCCTAGAGGATTGTGGGGTTTTTATTTTTCCTTCCTGTCAGGAATCTGGAGTCTATCAGTCTCACACCACCTTCAACTGCATTAAAATATGAAACAAATTATGGCATTTTAGATTTTAATCCATACATTGAAAATTTTGAGGTCCAAAAATATAATATTGAAGTAAGTTGAGTTATGACGATGCCTCCTCTCTGTAACTTACTGTGTGACTTTGAGTTGAAACTTTTGTTTCTAGTTTTTCTTATCTGTTAAAATAGTACATGGCTTGTAACCCCCAAAATGGTGATTTTCGTTTTTTTACAGTTTCCTTTCTATTTCTCTTATATTCTGTTTGTACCAGTTATGCTGCAGGTTGCTTGAGTTTTGCTTTATGTTTTTTGAGTACATAGATTTTCCAATACTAGGTTATGATTATTTTGAAAGTGGTGTCCATGACTTTTTACCATATCTCTCACTATATTGAGTGTAGTAATTTGATGCAGTAACTGCTTAATGCATGTTAAATGGATAAGTCAATGAATGAATAAATTTTGGAAATAGGTGCATTGATAAAAGTGATTAAACCAAGCTCAGTATTGCCGTAGAGAAGGAACAAGTATCTTTTCTATTATAGGTCCCAGAGCTTCAGTCTAATTTCTGTTGCTATGTTTACCTGTCCAATATATTGTTTTATTGTCCTCATAAAACACAAGTGGTCTGAGGTAGGATTTATGCATAGTGATCAAAATGTGTAATAGAGCTTAAAAACAAAGCTTAAAAACATTGGTCTAGAAGAGAAGTGATAAGATGTAATAAAAGTTTAGTTAGGATGTACAATTTAAAAAGCATGTTCATCAATAATTCATCAACAGTCTTTAAAACAACCTTTAGTATAACCATTTTTATTCTGTAACTCTAATCATTTGTAGCTGATGTTGCTAGAAGCAGATTTTGACAACAAACTTTTGAAAGGGATCCATTTGCCTAGGGATTTACTTATAAAGTTGGAATTAAAAAGTCATTTCTAGGGGACAATTCAGCATATTAAGCAAATATAACATAATCTAACATAGTAAACAATTGTTCTAAAGATAATCAAAATGAAAAAGAATCACTATTTCATATGAAAGCATACATTTGGATATTATTTTTACCACATAGAGCAGTTGGCTCTGCATTATAATTAATTAGTCTTCTTAATTTTTTAGGTCTCACCTTAAAGAGTGGTTTTGCATATCCTGGTGATTAAATTGCTGCTGTACCTAAGAGATTTGTTAGATTTTAAAGACCATGGATAAATAAAGAATACATATGGTCCAAAATTATTGGTAGAGGAACCAGTCAAATAATAAGATTTTTCATGAGGCATCTTTCCATTGGTTTGTCAGTGGATAGATGTTCAAAATATAGAAATGAATGAAATGTGTGTAAGGAAATAATTACATGCTCTCTGTTGCCAGCATGTACAACATGATATAAACAATCAATGCCCAATTAATTCTAGAATTTCCTGATCTTATTTACATGCTCTCTGAATATGATCTTTATTTTGGAATTTCTTTAACCCATTCTGAATCTAATAACTTCATGACCCACTTCAGAGTATTTGTGCAATGCATAGTCATTAGCTAGGTCTGTATTTTGTCCAGACAATCAAATGGACAGAAGCAGATTTTGCCATATTAGCGGGAAGTTTATATTTGGAATCAAGAAGATGTTCTGTATTTTATATATTGTATTAAAGGATTTGTTGAATTTTTACTTTTCACTCATTTGATATCATTTAGATTAAAGTCAGTATTGTTAGAAATTTTCTTTCATTCTCAGAACCTCTCATCTGTTGATATATCAATCTGTCATTATTCATTAGCATCAAATACTGCTAAAACAGGGAAAAAAATCAGGAGCTTAACAACAAGAAATTGAAATTTTAAATTTTTCTTATATTCTAGAACCCGAGAGAGTCAGTCATTCTTCTATAGCATTTCAAGTGCCAAGGACATAGACTTCTTCTGTCTTATTTCTCTATTACGTGTGATCTAAGATAGTTACCAGAGCTTCCAGCCAATACGTGTTCATAAGTAGAAAGGACAGAAGAACGGTTGCACAAAGCACCCTGCCTACATCACATTTGTCAGAATTGGTCACATGGTTTCATCTTGCCTGAAGGGAGACTGTGGATTGTCATTATTCTCAGTAGTGCTAAAATGAAAATAGATACATATAATTAATGACAAAGAGGAGAACACTACTGGGGAAGAAACAGCAGTCACATCCTTCATCTAACTATTTATTTACTGATTTATTTTACTATAAAATAAGATATAAATGGTTAAACAAGACCAGTTTTTTTAAAAAATAATACCAGTAGCTTAGAAAACTAAGATTTTTTAAAAATTACAAATAACACAGTATCAACATAGTTATAGATGAGCATCATAATCTGGGTATCCAAAGTGAAATGGGATAGCTAAATAATTATTTACATTTTCATTATTTTAAAAAAGGCATTACTGAAGCAAAATGAAGCTCTCTTGGCTCTGAACAATTTAAAAATTTATCTCATGGGAAAACTGAATGTTATGGTGGACAATATTCCTATAATAGACGTAGTGGTTTTATAAGGCGCTTACTTAGTGTCTTTGAGTAAGAGCTAAAAGCAAAGTATTATTTTACCACTCAATGAAGGCTATTTTGTGAGTCCCTAAGGAAAAATGATCCAAGGCTAAAATCCTTGGGAATTCTGGCTTAGACCCAGGATAGATTTTAACCTGCCCACAGGACTGGGTGTATATACATACTATGGATGGTTATCTGTAAATATTACTGTTGTTGAAAGATTCCTGAACAAGTTTAGGAAATTAAGAAATAGATTATCTAATTTTCTGTAGTCTGCCAGCATGTGTCAAACCAATTTACCGCTCTTAACACCAGGTGTTCTAAAAAGTGAAAGGGCACTATTTGTTAACTGTAAGAGGACAACAATGCAAAAAGATGAAAGAGGTGGAAATTGAAACCAATTTGCTGAATTTACTAAATTACACAAATTACCCAAAAAGTAAGTGAATTTCTCATAACAGTAGTAAAGAAATTACTTTTGCAATGAAATGTGTGTTTATATCCAAGTTTCAAAATTACTTAGCAAATAACTCCCAGTAAATGTGATGTTATAAATTTTAGCTAAATTATATGTTCTTAGAAGTTTTTGATCTTTTCAAAAAATTCTATGTAGTTTATATCTGTTAAAATATTATTTTGACATAAATAAACAATAATTGCCTGAGGAGAGAAACAAATTCATGGTCTCCTAAATATGATTTTATTATTGATGAATCTTAGGTTGGTCCCGAGACGACAAGAAACATGAATTCACGGTTCCTGAAGTTTTATAATCACTTTCATCTAATTTTTGATATGGTAATAATAAAATGAGAGCTGATAAGAAACTGGGTGATTAAACACTGTTTGATAAAGTGATGCATTAATAACACATAAGTTATATTTCTAAGTTATTCTCACACAGTGTAAAACCAATTTTTAGACTGTTTGTAAGCAAAACTCTTTGAAGAATTAATGTTTGCTTTAAGAGAGCAATATCAATTGACATCAAGGATTTCTCTTATTTCCATGTAGGAAGAACCTTTTGTAATGGTCTCTGAAAATGTCCTGGGTAAGCCAAAGAAATACCAAGGCTTCTCCATTGATGTTTTGGATGCCTTATCTAACTACCTGGGTTTTAACTATGAAATTTATGTTGCACCGGATCACAAGTATGGAAGCCCACAAGAAGATGGGACATGGAATGGCTTGGTGGGAGAACTAGTGTTTAAGGTAAGCATTGATTTGTTTGTTTGTTTGTTTATCACATATCTAAAGGTTGACTATAACCCTTGGAAGCTAATTTCATATAAAATAAGTGTAAGGCAGAGCATTAGGTGGCGGTGTTGAATCAAATCTCACCAATACTATTTCATGAACTTTGTGGAAAGAAAAACTGATGACAATATAAAGCTAAATTTTACGATATTTCCTATAATAGAAAAGTATTTCTCTATTACTTTATCTCCATTTCTGTCAGTCGTTGCTTCATTTTTTGGAAGCTCTATTATTAGGAGCATACACATTTTTAGTCATCATGTCTTCCTGATGAGTTGTTGAATAGTCATGTTTAGGTCTATAATTTACTATTTGATTTCTGTGTATCTCATTTTTTCCCTCTGTTCCTTCTTTTCTTGCCTTCCTTTGGGTTAATTGAATTTTTTTAGTGTTTGATTTTATTTCCCTCTTAGCTTTTTAGCTGTATTTCTCTGTAGTTTTGTTTGTCTATGGTTAGTCTAGAGATAGTAATATGCATTCTTAACATCACATTCTATGTAGATTAATACCATACCCCATCGCATTAAAAAAAGTAATAAACATGCAGCAATATAATTCCATTTATATGTAATATATCCTTTGTGTTATTATGGTCATGTATTTATATTTATGAACTCCGAAGTAAAATGTCATAGTTTTTGATTTAAACAATCAGTTGACTTTCAAAGGTATAAAGAGGGGGGGAAAAGACAGTTTCTGATATTTAACTATTTGTCTATTTACTATTTCTGTGTTTTTTTATTCCTTTCTACATATCTGAGCTTCTGGCTGGTATCATTTAGTTCAGCCTGAAGAACTTCCTATACAATGTCTTGAAGTCCAGTCCTACAAGTGGCATATACTCTCAACTTCAGTTTATCTTAAAATTTCTTTGTTTATCCTCAGTTTTAATATTATTAGCAAATAACAAACTCTGAGTTGACAGGTTTATTTTTCCTAGATACTTTTTGTCTTAGTGTTTTCAAGTGACACTGCTGATTCTGATTTATTTATTTATTTTTTTTCTGATTTATGTTTGACAAGAGCACTGCGAGTCTCAGAACACAGTCACTTATAATCAAAATATATTTTCCTCATACTTTTTTATTATCTAAGAAGAAAATTATAGATGAAATATTATTATTCCTAAAATCAAGGCTGGTGATTTTAAAGCAAGAGCAACTTTTTATTTCAACAATAAAATTATTATTCAACAATTTTTCATACAATAATAAATGTTTTTATTATTTCAGAGTATAATTGATACATAACATATTAGTTTCAGGCGTACAACTTAATGATTTGATATATGTATACATTGCAAAATGATTGCCACAATAAGTCTAGTTAACATTCATTACCATACATAAAGTTTTTTTTTTAACGTTCATGACTTTAAATATGCCATTCTATTGTCTTTCGCCAAATATTGTTTCTGATGAGAAGTTAGCCATCGTTTGTACTTTTGCTCCTTTTTTATAATGTAGGGGTGGCCGTTTTTTAATTCTCTTTTCATTTTTGATGTTTTGATGTTCAGCTATGATTTTCTTTGTATTTATCTCTGTTAGAGGTTCACTGAGCTTCTGGGATATGTTTCACTAAGTTTAATAAATCTTGACAATTATTTATACAAATATTTTTTTCCACCCTCTTCTCTTTCTCCTCTGTACTTGAGGCTCAGAAAACATTCAAGTTAGACCTTATTAATGTTGTCTCTAAGTCACTGAGGTCTTGTTTATTTCATCATAATATTTTACTCTCTGATCTTTAGATTGGATAATTTATCGTGATCTATTTTCAGGTTATTGATTCTTTCTTTGCCATCTCCAATTTCCGTTAAGTTCATTCGGTAACTTTTTTATTCTAGGTAGCTAGAATCATTCTTTTTTTTTTCTTTTTTTTTTTTTTTTTTTTTTTTTGCGGTACGCGGGCCTCTCACCGCTGCGGCCTCTCCCGCTGCGGAGCACAGGCTCCGCACGCGCAGGCCCAGCGGCCATGGCCCACGGGCCCAGCCGCTCCGCGGCATGTGGGATCTTCCCGGACCGGGGCACGAACCCGCGTCCCCTGCATCGGCAGGCGGACTCTCAACCACTGCGCCACCAGGGAAGCCCTAGAATCATTCTTACGCATGTATTGGTTAGGAGTCACCCAAGGATTTGAGGGAAGTTTATACATAGATTTTGGGGCTTATTTCTCTGTGGCTCCCTCCTTTATGTGAGTCCTCTTTTGATATCTGCACAGTCTGGCTGCCTCAAACACCATCCTCTGATGCATTAAGCTAATAAGACTCTGACTTTCTGCTTGAGCTCTAGCTACCCGTTGTTGCCTAACTGAGGTGGGTCCTCAGTGAATGAGCCATATAAAAGTAGATCTCACCCAAAGCAGTTACCATCTGTCAAGGGTGGAGTACTCTTCAATTTATGTCTGCTTTCAGCTGATACGCAATCTGTTCAATGTGTGTTTTTTAAAAATTTCATCCAGAATTTACAATTGTTACTCTTTGTTGGGTTAACCCAATAAAAAATTATTCCACCATTGCCAGAACTGGAATTATTTCTGGAATACTGAAAAGTATTCAGAAAGCTAAAGGATCTAAGTTGTTTCTAAGAGATGTAGAAGAGAAAAAAAAATAAGAGGTTTTGAAGACAGTGATAGGAAAAACAATAAAGCTGTTTTTCATATCCTTTAAAACTTTACTAACGTCAGTTTATTTAATAAACCCATTACATGTGGAATTTTATTTGCAAAAGGTTAATAGAAATATTTTAATAGGCTAACAGGAATCATCAATCCTCATCTCTCTTACAAAAACTATAACTATTTATCTTACATTCCTTTATTATAAACCCACAAAACAAGCGTTCTGTCTTTGTATTTCTGAGGGGTCCTGCCTGAACTGAACCCAGATAAGCAATTATGTTAAAATAAAGATAAACAAAAGGAAAGGCATTATGCAAGTTTATCCTATAGATATAGTAGATAAAAATCCTTAAGAATTATCACGCTAACAATCTTCACTTACTAAATGCAAGTTAAAAGTACCAAGCATTATAATGAGGCTAATGTTGGTGCTGTTTTTAATTTGGTTGTGTGCTCGCTCCAGTTAGTTAGATTTTTGAGATTTGCTTCCTCACCTATGAAATGAGGAATACAAGTATGTTAGTGGGAAGATCACTTCCAACTATGATTTTTTTTAAACACTTTAAGAATTTATTGCATAAAAACCACACACAAGCAATTGTATGTTGTTCTTCATAAACAATTTGTTTTTATTTGCATGTAAGAGCATATCATTATTGTATGATAATGTAAAGTTCAGCAGGGTCCTTTTACATAGCAAAAATTCAGGCTTAGAGAAGCTGACTGACAAATGTATGATTTTTTAGCTGGAAAAAATATAAAGCTATTTATTGCAACTAGATTTTATTTTCTTCAAGAAGATATTTAGCCATTCTGACTAGGCTTTAAGAAATACTTTTTAAGCAGGTAAAAGTGAAGAAGCTTACATAAGAGTTTGTTGGAGCAGGTAGAGACAGGGGAAGAAAACTGAGAGAATGTAACTAATGAGAACATGCTCTATAGCACAGAGTACTCTTACTTAATGCACTGTAGTAACCTAAATGGGAAGGAAGTCCAAAAGGGAGGGACTTTTGCTGTACAGTAGAAGCTAACACAACATTGTAAGGCAACTATACTCCAATAAAAATTAATTTAAAAAAAAAGAAAAGAAAACAAACTTATGGTAACCAAAGAGGAGAGGTGGGGGGGAGGAATAAATTAGGAGGTTGGGATTAACATATACACACCACTATATATAAAATAAATAATCAACAAGGACCTTCTGTATTGCACAGGGAACTCTAGTCAATATTGTATAATAACCTATATGGGAAGAGAATCTGAAAAAGAATGGATATATGTATATATATAACTGAATTACTTTGCTGTCCACCTGAAACTAACACAACATTGTAAATCAACTATACCCCAATATAAAATAAAAATTAAATTAAAAAAATGAAAGCAACAGGAAGATAACATTTTCAGAAGGAATGGGCAGTCACTGTATTCTATTACTAATAGAGATGTATGCTCTAATTTTCAGCAACTTAAAATGTCAATTCAATTATGCAAGTAGTAATGCAGTAAAATATCATAAAGTAATTTAGATTATCCAACAAGAATCATCATTAAAATGTTATCAGGATTATTGACCCCTGTAAAGCAAAATAACACTGTTGCAACGGCATAATAATGTCATGACAGAGTTCCAGAAAAGTGAGCTTATTATTGTTATATATATTTTACTAGTGTAGACATTTTTCATGAATCTAAGTATATTTAAAATAGCAGTAAATATTGCCATTGAATACCTCTATACATGACGTAAGACTTCTAAAATTAACAAGACTGTCTGCCTTCCTAAGGGGAAACCAAAATTAAAAGAACGTTTGCTAGAGTATTTGTCATGATGATTATGGAAAAACACATTAAAAACGAGTCAGAGAGGGAACATGGGAAGTATCAGAGGCTTAAAAATAATGGAATAAGTTACATGGAAACGATCAGTAGCTGCATGTATACAAAATTTTAAATCATCAATAAATCAAAAACAATAATAACTAAATTAAATTACAAATGATACGCTGGAAAATATTTGCAAAAGTATGATGCATTGTTAGCCTCACTGCTTCACCTACATGAAGAAGTATAAAATCCATAAGAAAATACTAAGATCCCCATAGGTAAAGCTATAAAAGATACGAAGTAGACTTTCAAAAGAAGAAACTGATAGATAATAGAAATCTAAAGGGAAATCTAGTGTAGTGGAGTAGGGCAATTAATAAAGTAAAAAAATAAAGTAAGTTGATGAAATATGAAAGTTTAGTGCTTTTATAAGGAAAGAGCTAAAACTTCATGTTATATTACTTGGAATTCTTTTATATGCTGTGTTTTAAAATAAAAAATAGAATATCATTGGAATTAGAAGCACATATTTCAGTCAGCAATATACTTGACAGCAGTGACAAGAAAGGTACCATAGGGAATGAAAAAAAACATAGCTTGAAATGGACCGAATAATAATTATTAGCACTTATGTAGAGCTTACTATTGCCGAAGCACTCACACAACCCTGTGAGGTAGGTAGTACTATTATCCCAATAGTGTGGATGATGAAACTGAACTGAACCCAAATAAGCAATTATAGTTAGGGAGCTAAAGAGTTAGGGAGCTAAAGTAACTTGCCCACGGTCACTTAGCCAAGTTGTGGAGAATTCATGATTCAAACCCAGGCAGTGTGAATCCAGAGTCCAAGTGCTCATCCCCCTTAACCAGTTAACAGAGAGGAACAGAGTTCTAGTGTAAGTTTGGTCTTAAAAGCATTTTAATAAACCAAATTACAGACAATGAGGAAAATAATACTCAGAAACAGTTCACTGCAGGTTTTAAGACCTGCAAATTCAAAGAAGGTTCAGATGGAGTTTGGTTGAATATGAATCGAGGATAAAAAAATAAGATTACATAGAGAAGGATTGGGGGAGTGACAAAAAACATTTGCATCTTTCAACTTCTCAAAAAATCTCACTTTTTATCTCAAAAACCTGTTCTTCTTTTCCTTTTTTTAAAAAAAATTAAAGCTCCTTAGAAAGGCATCCATTGTTTCCTGAAGTCTACGTCTCAGTCCCTACATTTTGTCACACTCCATATAGATCGCATTGAGCTTCAATCTGCTTTGGCTGGCCTCACTCACTGCATCTTCCTATATTTTCAACCCCAGCTAAACTCATCCTTTGTCCCATAAGGCTTTCAAACTATTCCCATTTTTTGATAATTCTGTCTTCTGGGTACATCTATTTCACTTTTCAAATGACCCTTTGTCGGGGGGAAAGTATATATATATAGAGAGAGAGAGAGACTGACCTCTTCCCTTTTCTTTCCATAGTCCCTCTTTTGGAACCAGAGGGCTGAGGTTGTGTTTACTTTATTTTGTGTACCAGGCAGAATGCCCTATATTCATCCTTTCATTCCCCATGTGTTGCTGAATGCATGGTATGTTCTGGGCACTGTGCCTAGCATCACAGATACAAAGGAATGGAAGACATCATTCCTGCCTTCAGAGATCTCACAGTGTACAAGGAAGACAAATGTGCAAATAAATCATTAAAACACAGTGTGATCAATGCCATAGGGTAATGCATACAGGGTGCCTTGGCAACCAGAGGGTGGAGTGGCAGCCTCTGCCTGAGGAGTTGAAAAGATTTCACATAAGAGGAGAAATTTGAGCTAGGTCTTGAGGATGAGTAGGAGTGTGAGAAGCAACAGTAGGGATAATTATAAAAGCATGCTTGCCGTGCTAAAGAGTTTGGACTTTATCACTTAGCCAGTGAAAATTATAAAAGGTTTTTACATAAGAGAAAAGTGGGATTTAATTTATGTTTAAGAAAGATAACTGAGGTAAGGCCAAGGATGCATTGGAGTGAAGAAGGGAAAAGACAAATGTCTTTTTCAACAATCTAGAGAGGAAAAAAGGGTGTCTAAACTTAACAGCAATAGGCGATTAGCCCCCAAAACTGATTTTGAGACAGCAATCAATATTCCAAGAAAAAATGACTAGAACTAGAATTTTTTCCAAGAAAAAATGACTAGAAGTTGGAGGAGAAGAGAAAGGACATGTTGAGATTTAGTGAGAAATTTAGCAGAGGGCCATGAGCAGATGGACACTCAATGACAGAGTTAGGGAATGTAGAAGAACAGATTAGAAAAGAGCAACAGAGATACAGAGCTTGGCTCTAGACATTTTAATTTTAGGATGGCCGAAGAACATCCAGATGGAATTGTCTAGAAACAATTAGTAAATGCACCTGGAACCCATGTGGATGATGTCTAGAGCTAAAAAAAAAGAAAAAAAAAGTTTAAGAAATATAGGTCTTCCTCTTTCTAGAAGATGATTGTCATTCCGTGTAGCGCAATGCGCCACTACAAGTTTTTTCGTTCCAAGTCTTTGGACTTCATAACATTGAAATTGTTTTTTCGTCATTTCCAACATCCCATAAATATTTGTCAAGGACAAAGAAAAGGAATGTGGATCTTTATTCTTCTCATATAAATAACTTTGTACACATGACTTCTGGCTTTCATATATAAAGGAGAAGAAACTAGCTCGCTTGTATGGCAGCTCCAAAACTAAAAGATTGTTGCACACATTTTGTAAAACTCTGATGCATTAGTATTTCTGTGCTGTTCTAAAGATTAGTTTTTACTTATATTAATTAAAGATACAGAAACTATATATTCAATCATGTTACATGGGACACAACTTGGGGATTTTCCTCAATCTTATTTTTCATCAGCTTCTCACACTCATATAATATGCTGCTCAAATTTTTTTGTGTGCAATATGAACATTTGAACATTTCAGTCAGGTACTGAGCCAGAAAAGGTAATTGAAGTTTTTAGAAAACTTATGTGCTTAGAAAATATTTTGTTTCCTTGAAATATTAATAATTTATAGCTGGAAAAATAGGATCAAGACTTGTTTCAGGCCGCTTGATCACTGGTTCGTAAATTTAGGAAGCGTTTGATTAACAAGTTGATGCAAGCATTTAGTGGGTACAGGAATAGTTTAAATACTTGAGATTAAAGGCTTTCCACAAACCCCTTTCTAAGAAAGTTTAGCTTAGAAATCTTAGAACGCTTTCTAAGGAAGTTTAGAGCTGTGGTACCTGTTTTGATCAGAAAGGTAGTTTCTCTTTGCTCTAGTAGTTTTATGATTTGTACTAGTTTTTTTTTGTTTCTGTTGTCATTTGTTTAAAAAAATGTTAAAATTGTAAGGGGCTTCCCTGATGGCGCAGTGGTTGAGAATCCGCCTGCCGATGCAGGGGACGCGGGTTCGTGCCCCGGTCTAGGAAGATCCCACATACCGCGGAGCGGCTGGGCCGCATGAGCCGTGGCCACTGAACCTGCCCTTCCGGAGCCTGTGCTCTGCAACGGGAGAGGCCACAGCAGTGAGAGGCCCACGTACCGAGGAAAAAAAAAAAAAAGTTAAAATTGTAAATCACGTCTAATCATAGCGAACTGTTAAACTTCTACTGTATCTTTATTTTAAGGAAAAATGAGAATAAAATTATCCTGTTGGTCCTAAAAAAAAAAAAAGAAAGAAAAAGAAATATAGGTATTCCTCTCACCTCCATTATAAAAACTAAATTGGGAGTATTGAAGTAACATGAAGATCATGCACAAAATGGTACGTGAGCCTGGACAAGGAGAACTGGTGTTATTACTTTTGCCCCTAAGAAAGACAGAAAACGCTGGAGGGAAGAGAGCTCACTTGGGAGGAGGGTTTAGAGGACCTGAGAAGGTGGTGAGCTGACCTCTTTCCCATCCGCACTGGAGAGGAGTGGCAGGGGCAGTCCAGAAGGCATCAGGCATAAAGATAGGCCCATAGAGTTGGATGTGTCTGTGTTACAAGAACAAGCTGCGGGAGACACAATGGTTAACACCATTCTCATCTCAATTTTTTAAGAAGTCAGGGTTGGGATGATTCCTTTGGACTAGAGAAGACAGAAGTGGTTAGCTAGGACAAAGGCCAGAAGCTGCCTCTTGAACAAGCCACCCCCTGGATCAGGAGAAAGCAGTGTTTGAGGAGCCACGCTTGTGGATGAAAAGGGTCCTCAGTTGGATGCCTGAAGATCATCAAGTATGCCCCACAGTTACACACACAAAAACCCATATATATTTCCATTATATCTTTCCATGACTGTAAACCAGCTTGAAAATATCTGTATCTACCAATGAAACTTCACTCACCAGAGGATTGCTCCCCCCACACACCTGCCCAGTGATAAATGCTAACAAGCCTTGCGAAACAAAAAGGTAGTTTTTCAAAGGGAATCAATAAAATGTGTAAAGGGAAAAAGAAGTCCTCATAGAGACTTTAAATTAGACACTAAGATTTTAATTCTTTAAATTAGATTGAACAAGCATTAATGGACTAATTGAATTGCCCAGAGTACGTCAGCTGTAGTCGGGCAAGAAGTTGAAAAAGTACATGTGGTCATAAGAATGCATGTCTGTATGTCTGAATAGAGAGTGTTCAAAAATAATCCACTGGATATACATATTGGATGGAGCTGGATCACAGATGTGGGAAGTAACACAAACTGTGTATGTGAGAAGATTAAAAAAATGACCCAAAATATTTGTTGTTGATAAGGAAAGAATTTAACACTAATGAAGGAGAAGGATGAAAAGAGATCTGTGAAAGGAAATAAATTATGTAGATGCAAATGACTTAGTGAACGGTTGTAGAAGCAATTTTCTAAATTTGCAGGTGATATTGAATTGGCAGACATTGCAAACAGTAAGGAGCAATTCAATCAGATAAAGGACTTGAATCATTAAGTACTTGGTCTAATAGATGGCAAGCACAGATAAGTGGTGAATAATAAGTCTTGAATCAAAGCTAAAGAACAGTGAGGGAATATTTGCCAAAGGGAATGATGCTGTCCAGGAATGGCTTTAGGGTTTAAAGAAACTTATAGGCTAGGACAAACAAACATTCAGTAAAATATGTGTAGAATTAAAAAGATTTGGTGGGCTATAGGATATAAATTAAGAGACTACTGCATCAATCAAAGCCAAGGTGATACAAAGACTGGTGCTATGATGAGAAAATCTCATAACTTGAGGATATATAAATCCTGAAATCCACTGTTGGCTATTGAAATGCCATCTATTACCTAGATTTTCATCTATCTCCAGTCATGGTTTGGGGATAAAATTAAAGAGGAAGATAACTTCCAGGCATAAAAGAGAGTGCAGATATGGGTGAGACCATTCTAAGTAACTTTTAAAGAACATTTCAACCATGAGATTCTATATGATTCTATGGACATAATCTTAGGGAATTGTTTAGATTGATCAGTCATTTTTATTTAGGATGCTTATTCCATAAAATAATGGTCTATGTTAGTCTGGAAATTATAAACATAGAGAAATATACCACAAATGAAAGAGGATAATAATTTATATGGTCTAGGAAGGTAGTTGATATGATAGAGAATGCATTCCTTCTTTCCCTGTGTTTTTGCAAAGTTGAGAACTTTATTAAATAAGTTTAACTTCAATATTGAAGAGAAATAGAAAACATCCTTTACACAACATTGAAGCCATATTTGGAATCTTTAGACAGTCACTCACATGAATGTACCAACCCCATTTGAGGAATTTGTTTTAAATTCACATACTAATATCAGAATGTTTATTTCACTCTGATATAGAAAGTAGAGGCATATCTTGAAAGGTATTTCTGTGTTTACTCTTGACTGCCATTTGGATACTTCAGATTTTAATTGTTTTAAGTCTTAATGATTCTGAGTTTTCTCTTTGTAATTTGTATAAATTTGTGTAATTTTATAGTGACAGGCTTTAAAATAAGTAAAGATTTCCCTGATTAAAAAACAAGCAGGGCTTCCCTGGTGGCACAGTGGTTAAGAATCCGCCTGCCATTTCAGGGGACACAGGTTTGAGCCCTGGTCCAGGAAGATCCCACATGCCGCGGAGCAGCTAAGCCCATGCTCCACAATTACTGAGCCTGTGCTCTAGAGCCCATGTGCCACAACTACTGAGCCCCCGTGCCACAACTACTGAAGTCTGCGCGCCTAGAGACCGTGCTCCGCAACAAGAGAAGCCACCACAATGCGAAGCCCAGGTACCGCAACAAAGAGTAGTCCCAGCTCTCAGCAACTAGAGAAAACTTGTGCGCAGCAACAAGGACCCAAAGCAGCCAAAAATAAATAAATTAAATAAATAAATTAAAAAAAAAAACAACGAGCAAACACCCAAGCACCTCACAAGACTCAACTGTATCAAGGGAGGAGGTGACTACAGAGGCTCCAGATACATGTGTGAGGACATCTAATGTATCTCTTACTCATTTTATATTTCACTTAATGCCACACAGAATTGCTAGGAGAACAGCCTTTACAGATTCACTTCTCATAGAGACAAACTGTTTCTGGGAGGTAGTTCTTTCTCATTTACAGAGAACTTACATTTGCCCCCCTGCAGAGCTCTGAAAACATCTTTAATAGCAGTCTTAAGTGAATTCTAGAATGATTGAAAAGGTTACTGTAATGAAAACAAAAATTCACTCAATTTTGGTCATTATCCTTGGTGTGCATTTTACTGAAATGTGGATTTACAGTTTGGGCATTTCAGGCAGTGATTGCTTCCATATGCTCTGTTCACAAGCAGCCTGAAGATGACTTTTCAGAAAGTTAAAAAAAGTCTCTCTACACGACTGAAAAACTCTTTCCGATGGCCCTTTTATTTGAAGATGGTAGCATTCCTCTTGGGAATTGTAGAAATGCTATTATTTTTAAATCCCTTTTAATGCTGCAGGATAATACCTGAACCACTGCAATTTATGAATAACCTGTAGCTTGCTTCCCACTCGACATTCAACAAGCATTTATTGGGGCCTAATGTGTAGCTGGCATTGTAGGGAATACATAAAATGTAAAACACAGAGTTCTTGTTCTCTAAAAGCTAAGTAGGAAGGAGGAGAGAGAGAGATACAAAACATATCCAACACTTTTCTTACTATCTACACTTCAACTTCTGATGAACTTACCCAGTGTCAAGGATTTAATTGTCATCTATAAGTAGACAACTTTTAATTTGTTTCTTCAGCCCAGACATCTCATCTGAATTGCAGACTTACAGTTCTTGCTACTACTCAGCATTTCCTCCTAGATACCTAGTGGGCACTTCAAATGTAACATGTTCAAAACTGAATTCCTGATTTCACCACCACCCTGTCACAGTGTATGGCAACTCTAATCTTCAGGTTACTCAGTCCAAAACCTTTGAGTTACCCTTGACTTCTTTTTTCTCTGTTTTACGTCATACACGGTGCATCAACAGTTTGTGTGTGTGTGTGCGTGTGTGTGTGTGTGTGTGTGTGTGTGGTATGCGGACCTTTCACTGTTGCAGCCTCTCCTGTTGCGGAGCACAGGCTCCGGACGCACAGGCTCAGCAGCCATGGCTCACGGGCCTAGCCTCTCCGCGGCATGTGGGATCTTCCCGGACCGGGGCACGAACCCGTATTCCCTGCATCGGCAGGCGGACTCTGAACCACTGCGCCACCAGGGAAGCCCCATGCATCAACAATTTTTTCTGGCTATAAATTTGAAATATATCCTAAATATGATCACTTCTTACACGTCACTACTAACCACTGATGCAAACCACTGTTTCATCTCCTTAGGACTACTTCCATGGCTTCTTAACTACCCACCAGGCTACAGCTTTTTCCTTCTGTAATCGTTTTCAATAGAGCAGTGAAAGTGATTATTTTAAAATGTCAGTCAGATCATACCACCCTCTCGCTAAAACCCTGCAGTGCTTTTCCACATTATTCAATGTGAGAATTATTCAGATTCTTAGAGTTGCCTATAATGCCTTCTGTGCTCATTCATACACATATACACGCACCATCATGTCTGTTAATCTCTTCCTTCTAACTACTTCCCCAGTGTGCGTATTGCTTAGGGTCAAATCGGAAGTCAGAAAAATAAGAGTAAGAATTTAAAACCACATACATGCCAAAAGAAAAAGAGAAAAATGGAGCTATGAATAATTGCTGGGTAAGTAATTAGGAGAAAGAAATAATGCAGAAACCATGAAAGCAAAAGTTTGTCAGATGTAGCAAGTAGAGTATGGTGGGCATGGCCAACTCCACAATTTGTTCACCTATAACCTTTGGCAAGCTACTCACTTTCTCTGAACCTCAGATTGTCCTCTCTACAAGGAGGATAGTGATACCCTTGTACAGGGTTGTACAGAGAGAAATATACCTAGCATATGTGGAGGTTCAACTCACCCAGGTGAGCCAAAAACGTTAAAATCTAGACTACTAAAGTCAGAGGACCTGGCTGATAGCTTGATATGGAAAACACCTGTAAAGTCAATGACTTCCTCACAATGACAGAGACTTCTTCAAGCAGTAGACAGCCTTGAAATCTAATTCTTTCCTTCCAAAATTTAGGGTTATATAAAAACACCTATTCCTTTTACCACATAGCAAAGAGCAAGTAAGTCAACAGACCTGTTTTGGAAATCTACTGTGAGCAAAGCAGTGTCAAAAATATTTAGGGGGATAGAACACTATGAACATAAAGCTCCTGCCTCAAGAAGTTTATAACTAAGAAGATAAAATAAATATTTATGGTATAAGTACTATATGAGAGCTGCAGAAAAACAGAGAAATGAGGGGTAAGGCTCCGGGGGAGGGGGAATGTCATGAACTCAGGTAAAAATTATATACACACACATATATATGTGCATATATACGCTATGTATGTATACAGATACATAGAAACAGAGAGGGAGACTTGTGAAAACTAAACTATTTCTAGAGGGACTTTAAAATTATATCATCATGTGAATGTGCATGGTGCGGGCAGGGTTTTGAGAGAGAGAGTTAGAAGTGATGCCTGTGGTTTCTGGGAAGAGGCTTAGAAATAAGACTAATAATGACAACATAAACACTAAACTAATAATATTGTTGTCACTATGGTGTCAGAGGCAAAACATCTGTTGCAATAATGAAAAGTATTAATTTCTAGAAATAGTGTGGTGAGCTCCAAGAAACAGTTTTTGATTGAATATAATCCAAATTGCAAGATCAAAATCTATTGCTTATAAGGGGCAAGAAAAAGGAAACGTTCTAAAAATTCCTCAAGGAAGAATGATTAAATTTATCAGAGTCCCGTCATAATCATAATCATATTGCGTACCTACCATCTGCTATTTATGTGCTGAAAATTCAAAGGTGACAAAAATAACTGTTGCTTTAAATTCTGTGCACACTTTAGAAAGATTGAATAGCTCAGTGTGTGTGTTACTCAAAGATATTATATAATATTTAAAGTTTGATCAAATATTGGAAAAAATATATAGGCATATGTATCGATATATGTAAAAGTAGAAAAGAATCTGGAAGGACATGCATCAATCTTGAAACAGTGGCTATACGTGAAGGTGTGGAAAAGACTGCTGATTGTCCTTAAATATCTGTTCCCTCCTTTCTTAGTAACATAGCTCCTGAATTATAGCCAAATACTGACTGTCCACCATGTACATTTCTTGGCTTCTCTCCTGATGTATGGTCATGTGACTAAGTTCTAACCAATGAGAAGTGTCAGTCATCTGACTAAGTTTTAACCAATGAGAAGTGTCATGAGAATTAAAAAGAAGTGTCATTAGAACCTTCTGGAAATGTTCTTAAAGGGAGGACTTTTGTTCTTTCTCTGATCCTCCTCTTTCCTCCTCACTGGAATGTCAGTAGAATGGCTGTAGCTTAAACAGCCATCTTAAACCATGAGTTGGAAGCTTTGTACTGAGCAGAGCAGAACAACAGAATATGAGCTGATTTCTAACTCTGGAAGCTTTATCAGCCCGGGACTGTCAGCCGTGAGACTCCTTCTGTATTGACATTTAATCCAGTGATATTTTGAGCATTTCTTTCATTTGTAAGAAGAAAATAGGATGGTTTTATATAATTTGACCCTTTAAAATCTAAAATGTATTTGTATATTGCTTTTACAGTTTAATGTTTAAATTTACTTTTCATCTTAGTTTTGCTTTTCTTTGTTTTATAGATGGAAAACTTACTAGCCAGTGCTGAAATATATGTTTTTCTGTTATGTTTTGTTTTCACATTGGCCTGTCTTCCATGTTGAGCTAAATGGACTCATATGATTTAACTACCTGACAAATTTACAGTTAGAAAATTTCTTTTCTCACATTTTTTTTTTTTTTTTTTTTTGCGGTACACAGGCCTCTCACTGCTTTGGCCTCTCCCGTTGCGGAGCACAGGCTCCGGACGCGCAGGCTTAGCGGCCATGGCCCACGGGCCCAGTCGCTCCGTGGCATGTGGGATCTTCCCGGACCGGGGCACGAACCCGTGTCTCCTGCATCGGCAGGTGGACTCTCAACCATTGCGCCACCAGGGAAGCCCTTTTCTCACATTTTTAACAGCTAAAACTTGGAAAATGTTTAACTTACAAATCAGTACCTTACACCGATATTCACCGACTTCTCATGTTTGAGCCCTGCCAAAAATATTTCTCTTCTTAGGTCTCTACTGAGTCTGGAAGACATTTTTACAAGTTTTTCCACTACTGAAATTTTAGGAATTTTTGAGACTTCTCTCCACTTAAGATGTTGAATCAAGCATAAGCATCTACCTCTTCCTTTTTAGACCTCAAATGACATAACCATACAACAATAGAGGAAAATTTAATATATTACTCTAAATTAAGGTAGGGTGCCTTCCATGAGCCAGAGTTGTCAGATTTCAGGAAAGCACACTCCTAAGAAATTGTAGCTTTATCAGAGGACCCCAGAAAAATTCCATTAATTATCATATTGGATGTGAGTATCTCATTCCAACAGAGATAACATTGGAGTCCCAAACGAGATTGCAAGTCTATGGGTGAGAAGAGAGGGCAGGGAAGGCATAAGTGATTTCATAAGAAAGAAGAAAAGGAAGCAGAGAACATGCATGAAGAGAGCCAAAATAACCCTCAGAAAGAGAAAGTTTAATACCAAGTGTTAATGTGCAGCACACAAATCTGGAACTTGTTATTCCACAACACTGGCTAAGGGGAAGGGACTTAAAAGTGTGCCAGGATAGTACCCTCAGGAAAGCATTACTTCTGGAGCATCAAGAGAAATTAGAGAATATATGTGCTCCTTGGAGACATGGTAGTGAAGGTAGAGGTCAGTAAAAGAGCAAAATTAAGAATTCTGTAGAAACCAAGCAGAAACAACACATACCAACCCACTGCCACCCACCCCCAAACATCCTCCATTGAAGAAAGCAATGTTACTACACTGACAGAAGGAAGTACTATTGAACTCTATAGATAGATTGATATCTACAGGTTCTCCAGGAATAGAAAAATAATTGGACAAGTTCTATTCAAAACTAAGAATTAAAGAAAGTATGTCAGTATGTTTTAAAAGTTGATCAACATTCTCCTCACACAACCACAGAGCAAAATAAAATTGTAACATAACACTTCAAACTGAATTAAATGTCTCAAACAAGCATTTGAAATGTTTTAAGGAGAAAATCTAACAGAATCACAAATTCAGAAGCTAATCATTTAAATGGCCAAATGACAAAGAAATGCAACAACCTCAGGATATATTTTTTTAAAAAAAGACAAAAATTATAAGACATAAATTACAAATTGCTCAAAGGAAATTAAATTACATTGAAGAACAACAAGAAAAAATAATTAAAATGAAATAAAGAAGTAAAAATGTTCAGAGTAAATGAATCAAAATGGAAAATAGGCCAAAAGTATAGCATATGTATTTGAAGTCTCTGAAGAAGAAAAGCAACACAATGGTACAATTAATATTTAAATCTATAATCTAAGGAAACTTTCTGAAAATGAAACAAATGTACTTAGTGTTCCTAGAAAAGTTGATCCAGAACAATGAACTCTGAGCTATGTCTTAGTAAAATTATTAGACTTCAAAGACAAAAAAAAAAAGAAATCCTCAAGGCGAAAAAATCAAATTACTTTTAATGGTAGAAAGTTAAATCATTATCAGACTTCTCAAGAGCAACACACGAAGAAAGCCAGCACTAGAGAAGCACTATCAAGAATGTTTTTTTTAAGTGCAAGCCAAATATTCTGTAATCCATTCAAGATCTCCTTCATGGCTACAGAGAAAAGAGTTTTAAACACACAAGTGCTAAGAGAAAAGTGGACACTTGAGCCCCTCCTGATGAAACAACTAGAGGATGAGCTTCATTCAACCATGAAATAACAGGATAAACTTGACAAAACGACTAATAGGGATCATTTAATATATTTAACTGTAGAAATGATGCTAAAACAAGGTTAGAAACATGGGTTAAATGATAATTTGAAATCATCGTATGGTATAAAAAATGAAAGGATGGTCTTATTAAACACTGGGAGAAAAACAGGAAAAGAAAGGGGGAAATAGAATATCTTTATTAACTAGTATAGAAAATAAGTGGAAGTCACCTATTTCATTTAAAACAAAGAAAAAAAAACAGAAAGAATGGTTAAGTGAAAAAAAGTGGGGAGTAAGGGCACTGTAAAAGGTATAAATATAAAGTTAACCACTATAACAAAAGTACAAACCTTTCTAGAAAGAAAAAAGTAGCAAAAACAAACCACAGAGAAAAACACACAGATATACAAAATTCAAATAATAACAAATAACAAATAATGAAATACATCTTTTGTGTATTTATCAAACACAAAATCCTGATAATATACTATCTTCTAAAACACACATAAACATTGACAAAAATCAGTCATGGAATAGGTCTCATGGAAAACACCATTAAGTTCCACTGAGTGGATATATTACAACTAAATTTCTCTGATCAAAATACAATAAAACTAGAAAAAAAAACCAAAATTAAAAAATTTTTCCATCTGAAATTAAGAAAGCCTTCTATTAAACAACTCTTGGGAAAAAGGAGAAATACAAATATATATTACAGAGTTTTTTTAAGACATGGTAGTGAAAACACTACATATGAATCTATAAAGAATATTTAAAAGAGTGATTCATAGTCTTAAAAATCCATATCAGGGCTTCCCTGGTGGCGCAGTGGTTGAGGGTCCGCCTGCCGATGCAGGGGACACGGGTTCGTGCCCCGGTCCGGGAAGATCCCACATGCCGCGGAGCGGCTAGGCCCGTGAGCCGTGGCCACTGAGCCAGCGCGTCTGGAGCCTGTGCTCCGCAACGGGAGAGGCCACAACAGTGAGAGGCCCGCATACCAAAAAAAAAAAAAAAAAAAAAAACCATATCAATAAAAATGAAAAAAATGGAAATAAATATATTTAATTCCATCTTCAAAAGCTAAAAAAAATATACAGCAAATTTTAACAGAAGATATAAGGAAGATAAAAATAAAAGGAGAAAGTAATAAGGTAAATAATTTTTTTAAGTAGATTAAATTAATAAGTTAAATCTTGGTTCTTAGAAAATATCAACAAAAGACAAATCATTAGCTAATCCAATCAAATAAAGAGTAAAGAACTTAGACCAATTTATACAAAAAGTTATCAAGGAATTACCCCACAAAAGAGGACCAGGCCTGGAGTGTTTCACAGGTGAACTCAACTAGTCTTTTAGAGAACAGATAGATCCAATATTATTCCAGATTTAAGGAGACTAAGAGATACAACAACTAAACGCAAGACATGATCCTGGACTAAATTGTAGGATGGGACAGTATTGGGATCAGTGACAAGGTTGTAATATGGACTGTAGATTAAAGTATGGCATCAATGTAAATCTCCTGAATTTGATAACAATACTGTTGTTCTGTGTACAGAATATCATTGTTATTTTAAAATAACACATATAGTTGCACTCTGAAAGAGGGAAAAATTAGACTTCAATAAATAGACTAGAATAAATGGAAAAGTATGTTCTTATATCCAAAGACTCTGTTGAAATATTTTTTTCTGACTAAATTACGTTATCTTGGAGTCCATTCAGCATCCCAAAGTGAATTTATGAATTTATGAGAATGATTTAAAATACATTTGAAGATATATTTACATGGTTTTAGCTTAAAAAACTCTGAAGGTGATAAAAAGGGAAAGGAAGAAGTTCTTGAGCTGTAGATACTGACATAAAGGTAAAACAATTAAAACTGTATGCAATTGGACCAATAAAAAAGAATAGAAATCCCAGAATGTGTGTGTGTTTGTGTGTGTGTGTGTATGCATGTGTGACTGTATGAATTAACCATATGCTGAAAGAGTCATTTCAAGCCAGGAGAGAAATTATACTTTCTTCTAGAACAATACTCAGGTAATGGGCTAATTGTTTGAAGGGAGGAAGTAATTATGTTCACATCATATTGACTCTGGAGACAGCCTGCCTAGATTGGAATCCTGGATTTTAGCTCTATGACCTTAGTCAAGTTACTTAATCTATTTGTGTCTCAATTTTCTTATCTATAAAATAAAAATAACAATACTATTTATCTCACAGAATGTTTGTGAAGGTTAATTGAATTAAATATTGAAAAGTATTCAGCTCATAATAAGCACTATATAAATGTTAAATAGTAGTGGCTGTAATAGTAGTAGTAACAAAATATCCTTGGTACTTGTCTTAATTGGATTTTTAGATGGCTTATCATGTGCTAAGCTATAATCAAAATAATACCATTCTTAATATTATTCAGCCATAGGAAAGAATGAAATTCTGCCATTTGTAGCAATGTGGATGGACCTAGAGAATATTATGCTTAGTGAATTAAGTCAGACAGAGAGAAACAAATACTGTATGATTTTAGACTCCACTTATATGTGGAGTCTAAAAAATAAAATGAATGTATATAGCAAAACAGAAGCAACTCAGATATAACATTAAGGGAGTTGCAATAGTGGTCATCCTATTGGAATTTGACTGTTTTCTTTATAATTTTTTGTTCCTTAAAATTTTTCTAGGATTTTTAAGTATGATCTTAATTTCAGAGTAAAAGTTACTTTAACCACAATTTCATTGGTTCAACCTCGATATTTATTCATTTCCAGTGGTATATTTGAAAAGTAGTGGATATTGTAGTATGTGTTTATAATTGAAACTGAAATAATAATCTGTAACCGTGACATAACATATCTGTGTTTCTTTCAAAGAAATGCATAAAATCTTGACATTGAGAAAATTAATAATTTGTGATTAATTTTACAGTTTGATTATTTTTCTTTTCCCCAACTTACATATTGTATTTATTTAGAAAGGTCTGTTGAAACTTTAAGTCTTTTAAAGTCTTTAGAACAAAAATATTTATATTCCCATATTAGCAAATAGAGAATTATCGTAATATAAGGTCTCAAGAAATAATTTTTTAAATTACAATTTCAAGGTTGGAAAGGCTCTTATATTACCAATTTCAGTCTATTCGTTATACAGATGAGTAATCTAAGTTGATGGTTTGGCTACTTGCCCAAAGTCATGTCATATATCTTAAATGAAGATGTAAAACTCGAACACATTCTTCCTTTCTTCTTCCCTCTCACCTTTCCTCCCTTCCATCCTTCCTCCCCCCTTCCTTTCTTCCTCTCTTAGCTTTCTTCAATGTCTACTTTCTCCCAAGCAAACCTGAAATTTTTACATTAAAACATTATTTCAAGACTAAAGAATATAAAATGATATTTAAGAAAGCTGTCAAGAAATTTTTAAAATTTATGCATAGTTCATACTTGTGAAGAGTAGAAGAAAATGTATGGTTTAAGAAGCTGAATAGGCAGAGATAGACCTAGTGCTTGTTAAATGTGTGCTAAAGCTCTTCAGTAAATATTTTCCTTCCACTTTGCACAAAAAATCTTTAAGGTGGGAATGATAAGGGGAAAATACTTAAAGTAATTGAAGCTCATGATAGGCACTTTTAATGAGTTTGAATTTCCACGTCCAAATGAACGATATCCCAGGGGGATAAATGCATTTCCTGAGGTGATATATGAGTTACTATAGATAATGTGTACAAAACATGAAAAAGAGGGCTGTTATATAGTTGGAGGTTGGCATATTCAAAATTAGAAAAGGAAATTTATTCTGACAGAGCAATGAATTTGATTTTATTCTCTGGTAAAATTATGGAATGGATTATTAATCAGATGTGTTGTAGATGGTAAAAAAAAAGTAAGCAGTTCATTTTCTTTTTTGATGGCATTAGCTATTCATAAAATGAATATCTGATTATTCATATATTTTGAGTTCAATAATGCCTTTTACAAAACACTTAAAAACTATATAGAGGACTTCTCTGGTGGTGCAATGGGTAAGAATCCGCCTGCCAATGCAGGGGACATGGGTTCAAGCCCTGTTCCGGGAAGACCCTACATGCCGTGGAGCAACTAAGCCCGTGTGCCACAACTACTGAGCCTGCGCTCTAGAGCCTGCGAGCCACAACTACTGAGCCCGCATGCCACTACTACTGAAGCCCACATGCCTAGAGCTTGTGCTCCGCAACAAGAGAAGCCACCGCAATGAGAAGACTGCGCACTGCAACGAAGAGTAGCCCCCGCTCGCCACAACTAGAGGAAGCCCGTGCACAGCAACAAAGACCCAACGCAGCCAAAAAATAAATAAATAAAATTAAAAAACAAAACAAAACTATATAGAGCTACTTGGCTAGATAACAGTGTAGTAAAGAATACTCATAGGTGATTAAAAAACATATCTAGGGTATTAACTAATTAGCTGTTTTCAAAGGGGGTAGAACTTTAGAGGCAAGTTTCAATACTTTGAGCTTTCCCATGTACTCTTCATCAATATTTTACTAGTAATATGATTGAAGAATTAAAGGCCTGCTTCTCAAACTTCCAAATGATGCAGAGCTAGCAGAAAAAGTTGATATAATGGTTGATAGTAAAGATTCAAAATATTTCAGATAGATGTGAAGGTCGAAAGAAACAAAGAATGAAATTGATGACAGATAAATACAAGATCCAACATTTTGCTTCAAAATCAACTGCATAGGATTTCTGAGGACTTCTGGATTGATAGTATTTTATTTTAAAATATTTTGAAAATTTATTTAATCCTAAGTTTAAGTCAATGGTAATTCACCTAGTAAAAATGATTCAGACTCCAATGTCATTTAAAAAACTGTATTATTCTTATCATCTGAGGACACATTTATTAATTGGACTATGTTCATAGGCAAATGACCAGTATTTTGAGGGATATGGAAATCATATCTTGAGAGGAGTGATTGAATAAGCAAATTATTTTTTATTTTAAAATAATATTTCCAAGTAAGGAATAAGATAGCATTCAACAGGTATTTTAAGAATAGTCGTAGAACAGATCTATTTAGATTTATAATGTGATGTATTGATAACAAAGCTAACACACTTAATAGAGGATACAGAGAAGCATATATCAATCATAATAACACCAAGGCTTTGTATTAATTAGAATATTGCAAATATAAATTGTTCATCTTAGCAACTGGGCTTGTTATACTATTAAATAATATAGTGTTTGTGGAGCATGTAACATGGTATAGGTATATAGTAAACATTAAATAAATGTGTAACTATTGGTATTATTAACATAATGTCGTTAACATTATGTTCAAGCATAAACTAGATAATTGTTAGATATGATCAGTTATTTCAAATTAAATTTAGAGTAAATGTGTTCCAACTTCTCTGAGTGTAAACTTCTAAGAGTCAATGATCATGTGGCGTATTTGTCGTGCCCTATTGTATTATCCATCCATCTCCTTCTCATGACTTGAAAGAATGTAAATATTTCCTTTCAAGAAAAATGTTACAACTGTGTAATTAGAATAGTTTTGAAAAACAATTATCTATATTCCAGGTTTAGTGCTAATTCTTACCACAATTCAAATAATCACTTTTACATTAAACACTTGGCATATAATAGTATTTTGTAATATATTAAACATACTATAGTAGACTCAATTACCTTAGCTAGTGGCAAATGACATAAACATAAATAAATTGATAAGCCAAGAACTTGATTTTAATTATTGAAGTAATCATTCATGAAGATATAAATTTTTTGTCACTGCTACAAAATTTAGCAAATTTTTATATTGCCATTTTATTTTTATTCTGTAAAATTCCCTCTCCGTCAAGTATGCTGAGAAATAGAGAGATAATTTATAAGAATTGGGTAATGAATGTTCTATCTTCTTTCATTCATATATGAAGCAAGTATTTATTAATCATGAATCTATGCCAGGCAAATGTGCTTGATACAGGAACATGTCAATTTTTTTAAAAAGTGACAGTCCCTGCCTTCACAGAGCTTGTGGTCTAGTAGAAAAATTCATTGTTCAAAAATCATACAAATAATGTAAAATTGCAACTCTCATACTGTTAGGGAAGTGAGGGATACAGGCTTCTGATGGTGTAAACAACAAGAATTACTATTCCAGTCAAAAGAGCCATGGATAGCTTTCCTGAGGAAGTGATAATTGAGCTGATTTATGAATATGAATAAAAGTTTACTTGAAGAAGTTTCAGGAGGGTCAATTCAGACAGTACAATCAGCATGTATGAAGATCATGCATTGGGAAGAAGTGCTGGAAAGAAAAATGGTCCAGTAGGAATATGTCGAGGTAGGTGGAAGATAGTGTATCCAAAGATGTATAGGCTTTGTTAAAGATTTTAATCTTTTTCCTAAAAGCAGTGCCAATCCACTGAAAACCTTTACATTGTGGCAGGGGCAGGATCAGATGTGCTCAACAGAAAGAATACTTTGGCTGCAATAGGGAGGTTAGAGATGAGAAAAGGTAGATTTCAGGTAGACTCGTAAGGAGCCCTGGAAAGCGATGATGAGAGCTGAAAATAGTAGAGAAGTGAATGAATATTAGGATTCTCAGTAGGTAGAATCAGAAGTGACAGACAGGATAGGGAAATAAGACTGAGAAAAATAATGAGATCACAGAGATTTAAGACTTACATAAAAAGATTTTCATTGAAGCAGAAAATATTGGAAGAGGACTGGTTTGAGTTGAATGCCTCTAGTATGATCTTGGCCATGTTAAATTTGAGATGTTTTTGAGACATCCAATAGAAATATCAATTATGTAATTGCATAAATCAGTATATACTCCAGAGCTCATCTCTGTATCTACAAATGTAAATTTTGTAAATCATGTGTATAGATGGGAGTCAATGGAGGTAATGATATGAATGGGGTTGCCTAGGCAGAGGATCTCATATGAAAAAAGGGTGTAGGTCCAAGTCCAGAGGATTGCCAACATGGGCTTGAAAAGGAACTGAGAAAGAGGCTTAATCATGACATGAAATTCAAGGAAAATAATGTTTATTGTGGAGGGGGCCATCATCACTGTCAAATATTGTCAAGAAGCCTAAACAGATGAGCACTAAATTATATCCATTTGATTCAATAGTGTAAACATTAAGAAGCGCTGCGTCCATTGAGTAGTCGAACACTCGATAATATGAATACAAAAGAGTCTTCCAGAGTGACTGTGAGGTGTGGAAATACAGACAAATCTTTAGAGAAAATTGACTATGAAAAAGTGAGAGAGAAAGGGTAGCAAGTGGGAGTCAGAAGTCAGAGAGAGTAAAAGGAAAGGTTTTTCTCTTTTTGTTTCTATTTTAATGAGAAAGAGTTAAAGAACCTTTTCATGGGAAATCAACAGTTGGTAGATGATGTTGAATACAAGAGATGGGAGTTTAAGCATCTGAACTGGAGGGGATTTGTTGATAAGTTTACTGATGGAGGTTTGGCATTAGAAAGGAAGACATCTCTATCACAAATAAAAGTTAAATAGAATAAGCTGGATGTGGGATATAGGTTGAGAAGTAGAAATAAGTGTGAATTTTAATTCAGTATCTTCTGATTCTCTATAAAGTAGCAGTGAATGTCATCTGAGAATTAGGGGAAGTGAGAAGATTAAATGTTTTATGAGGCTAATGGTTTGAAAAGTCATTGTTGAAACTGAACAAGTGAGTTGACATACACATACACGCATGCATACATACAGAAATAAATAGACTAATAATAGAAGGAAAGAGAAAGAGAGAGAGAAAGAAAGATAAGAAAGAAAGAAAGGGAGGGGAGGGAGGAAGAAAGATACATGTGATTGATCATTTCTGGTTACTTAGACATATTCAAAAAGTTTTAGGACCATCTTTCTGAATCAGTGGTTCTCGCCTTTTTTTTTTTCTGCTCCAGTACAGCTTCTCTACAAGTAAGGACTATCACATACTCATATCAAGCATGGTGGTCTGCTATATCACTGTTTCTGAAGGCTGGATTGAGGTACTTCCTTAGGAAGGTGTATACAAATCTCAGAGATAGGAAAATGTGTGTGTATAAGGATGTGTCGTGTGTGTATGCAAATGCATTTGTGCAGTTTGAAAAAGCCCATTATATGATTCTAGTATCCTCTCCACAGGGAGACTGGCAATTTCTTCTTGAGAAGCGAATAGCCAAGTGTTGAAAGTGGACCAGAATTGAGGAAGTTCTCCATAGAACTAGGACAAGCAATTACTATATTTAATAAATATTTTAGCACATACAAAATAATCAGTTCACTTTTCCAAAAGAAAACAATAACAAACCACAGCACATCTTCCCTAGATGTTTTTCTTTATTACATTTTAGAAATTCACTTTGTGATACATACAGATATCTATTATTAAAATCAGTATAGTGACTATTCTAATTCATAATCATTAAATGTAAAACATTTATTTATTAGCAAAATATTTATGAACATTTACAAATATTCAATCAACATGTCAGCAAATCTCTCCTTAGGTGGAATTTCCTGACTTTAGTTGAGTCATAAAATGCTTTGGGTCCCTAGTGCATCAATTGGTAAATTACTGATCCACAGTACTTTAATATCCTGAAAAAAGAAGTGTACTTTTTGAGAGCCTAACTGAATCTTGAGGAGTTGTTTATTCACCATTAAGATTGAGATAAATGAGTCAGCTCACGATAGTCATACTAAAGACAGTTATATTCATTTCACAGATAGATAAACTGAAGCTCAGAAAAGGTAGGACTAGAGAGCTAAGGATCCAGGTTAGATTTTCCTTCTGAAAAGACCCAATTCCTAGTAACTAAGCTATGCTGAATAAATATATGAGCTTGAAAGCAATAACTATTTCTCTGAAAATTCATTTCCATATAGAGTTACTAACTTTAATACCTCTCAGTTAATAATCCGAAACTCATAATTCTTATGTTAATATAGCCTTGTTGCAGTGTAAATAGTACAATTAAGAAAAGCAAAATTTCAGACTCTTTTAAGGTAAAAACTCTCCTAAAACCAGTTATCCTAATTGCTTACAATATGAGTCATTTGGAAAACAAATGATTTCTTGCAGTATGGTAAAGTGATTATATTATGAGCCCTGGCTTTGCAGTAAGAAAAACATTGCTTTACTATCTGGCTTCTAAACTTATTAACTGTGAGAACTGAATGAGTTACTTAAACTCTTGAAGTTTCAGTTTCTTCATCTATGAAATGGAGAGGAAAACATGTAATTCATAACTCATTGTAAGGATTAAATGAGAAAAGTTATTTAAATACTTAGCACTGTATAGATGGGCTGATAGACACACACACACACACACACACAATGCTTAACTTTAGCTAGACTATTTTTGCAGCTGTAATTACTTCAGAGACTAGATGTATGGGAATTGGTTTAGCATTCCACTAGGCATGTTAATTTTCATGTATTTTTTTTTCTCCAAAGGCATTAAAACCAGTTTCTATATTCTTTCATCAAACTATTAAAAAAAAAGAATAATGAAAATGTTCAATTTACTATTGTTTGTGTTTGTCTGAAAGGAGTTTCGCACAGCTTTAGTCACAGCCACAGATAATTATTTCAAATAAGATGCATCTTTTAGATATTTAAATATGTTTTCATATCATAGAATTTAAATGTGAAGTCATTTGTTATGTGCTGTCACTGCAATTCTGCCATGTGCCTTATATAAGTAAAATAGCATGTGCTCTGTGTGGTTCTGAGTGCTAACACTGAGAATCCGAGACACATACTGAGAACAATGGTTATTGCTCCAAGAAGAATTATGTTTCCTTAATCTTTAATTGTTCATTAAAATGTTTCGAGGTTTAAAAAATAAAATTATGGTAGCAACCCCTGGTGTATGATGTTATAACTTAATGCTATGAAATCTCTAATAAACACTAATATATTTAGAACCCAATAATATAAATTTTGATCCTGAGAAATCTAAACCAAGGGTGAAATGCCACGTTGAGTTTTTTTTTTTTTTTTTTTGATAACTTAGATGTTAAGAACATGTTGAATATCTTGGGAACATTTTCTCAGGAAGAATTCTTTAGAATAAGTTTTACCTTTGCTACTGTGTTAATGATGGCTTTGATAAAATGACCCAAGGAAAAAAGACCATTTCCTTCAGGCATTATCTGTGTCTGAAATATTCTTCACTGATTTCACATGCACTGATAATATGAACAAGGTAATTTGTCTAACTCTGGTGGGCCAAGATTTGCAGTAGGAAATGAAAAATTCACATATAGGTCTTCTCTAAGAAGTCTCTGCAGTGTTTTTCAGTTTATATAAAAAGGCTTAAGATGTTGCCTGAGGCATCTATTTTATTTTCCTCAAGGCAAGCTAAAGTGCCACAAATCAAGTTGTTTTTCACACTGTTAATGTATTCCTGTCTCTTTCAATTTCTCAGAGGGCCGACATAGGGATTTCTGCTTTGACTATCACCCCAGACCGTGAGAATGTGGTGGACTTTACAACACGTTACATGGACTACTCAGTGGGAGTCCTACTTCGAAGGGCTGAAAAGACAGTGGATATGTTTGCCTGTCTTGCACCATTTGATCTCTCACTATGGGCTTGCATTGCTGGCACAGTTCTTCTGGTCGGTCTACTGGTCTACCTCTTGAATTGGCTTAATCCCCCAAGATTACAAATGGGATCGATGACTTCTACCACTCTCTACAACTCCATGTGGTTTGTGTATGGATCCTTTGTACAGCAAGGTAAGGAAAAAATATATATTTCAGTACAAAAAAGGAATGTGATGTTTCATATGCCATGCATTCAGTTAAGAACGTTCTGTGTCTTGACATCAGTAAGTGTTCTAAAGGTCTTTACAGCAATGCTAAGAAAAGAACATTTCTTGCTCTTTCCTAGTGGATCTCAAACAGCAGATTTTCAGCAAAAAATGGTACAGTATCTTTTGATGTAAGTTCAGTTTTATCAACAAAGCCAAAGATGAATGTCAGAGGTAAGGTTCACAAGAAACTCAAGAGGAGATTTTCCTTCCCAAGCTCCGATTCTGAGAAATAGCCTTTCTATTTCTCAGATAAATACTTACTGAGATTTATGAAAATACTTACTACCAGAGCAGATATTGCTTAATTATTTATGTGTATAAGAGATGTTAAGACTTGCTGTTTGTTGAGAGACATTGTTTCATGTATTAAAAATATTCATTGGCAGTGAAAAGACTTTAAGATTCTGATAAGAAATTTACTCTTTATCTTTCACTTTAATATATAATTTTTACCAATTAACTTATAATTTCATTATATTCTAAACAATGTCTTTGTTGTGTTATTCAATAGTCAATCTGCCTACTCTTTAAACTTATCTAGGTAATTACTTGACTCTTATTGCTTCAGAATAGAACAATATTTATTGAGCCCCTTATTTGAGACTACTGCCGTCATAGACAATGAAATAATAAAATACTTAGGGGATTGATAGTTTCTTGCAAACTTGTCATATGTATTGAAGAGAAGACATAGGTGTCACAATGGAGACACATGATTCTTTTGCCTTAATATTTACAACTCTCAATAACATCTTTTTATATACACTTGCTATTGGATCTTCCATTAAATTTCATTCTTTCTATTCTCATTTAACTAATCATAAGGTTTGTCTAGACTTTTCATCTCTACTTTCTCACATAAAATCTATCCCACAAACCTCTGTAAGCATGCTTTTTCCCGCTACCTTTCTGTATCTGTGTATCTTTATCGCAGATATTTTTGGTCCATTCATTAATCACTAATCTAGTAGATATTTAATCTGTGCTATTTATTTAAGTAGAACTTTGCTAGGCACTGAGTATACAGTTGGGAGCAAGGGAGGCGTTGCCATCATTGAGCTACAAGTCTTGTGGGATGCAAGCATGTAAAATCTACGTGTGATAGAGACTGTTATGAGATCATAGTCGTGGGGAGGGTGAATATATCTTAATGTCACAAAGAAGGCTTTTTGAATTAGTACTGTATAAACAGAGACAGAAGTAACTATGCAAAGAGCTTATTGAAGAAGAGGATGGGGGAAAGGATACATAGATGGTAGGATAGAATTTAAGACCAAGAAGTGAGGGAGAAATCAGAATAGACTATGCAGAATAGACTATGGAGCTGGTAAAGATGAGGCTGAAGATATATTTGTTATTATCAGGGGTTTGAATTTGATCTTCAGGGAAATTATCAGCAATTTAAAGGTATTAAACAGGGAAATGCATGTTTAAATTTTTACTATAATCAGAAACATTGTGATTATAGTATGGATAAAATTGAAAGAGAGCAGTGTGGAAAGGGAAACAAATTATCAGAGTATTATAATAACTAAATAAAGAGTTAATGTGGCTTGCACAAAGGTAAGATGACACTGGGAATCAAGAGAAGGATATTGATGAATTGGAATCTATCGAACCTGATAAATTATATAGTGCTATGGGGATTGGTACTGAAGGAGAAAAAGGAGGTGAAATTTTATCCTAGGTTTCTGGATTGGGAAATTATGTGTATTGGTTGTCGATGTCATTTTCTGGGGAAAAAAATCAAGAAGAGCAGGTGTGATGTGGAAGATGATACATTCATTTTGGTACATTTGAGTTGAGGTATCTGTGAAATATCCAGAGGTACATTTCTAATGCTTGTTAATGGTTTGATATATTTGTCAGAAGCACAGAGGAGACATCTGGGCTAACAGATTGAGGAGATATTGGCATGTAGGAGATAATTGAAGCCATGGAAGTGAACAAGATCGTACAGAGTAGTTGTTCTCAACTGCATACTCCTGATTGAGGACGACTGACTCAGAGAGGGCCTAGGACAGAGCCCTAAGGAAAGGAATGGGTAGATGAGATTTCAGTGATAACTAATAAGTAGTGACAAGAAAGATGCAAGTACCATGTGTACCATCTAGTGGTATACATACCAAGTAAAGACAATATTTGAATATGGAAGATTGGTTGATGGTGTTAAACATTTCAAACAATCAAGTAAAATTAATACTTGAAAGGTGTTCATTGGATTTAGCAATAACCTTGTTATTGGTAGTATTCCAGTGACTAGAGCTGCATAATAAATTCCTCGAAAACTTATCAGTTTCGTGGGTCACAAATTTAGACAGGACATGGTGTGGATGGCTTGTCTCTGCTCAATGATGTCTGAAGCCTCAGCTAGACAGCCCAAAGTCTGGAGGCTGAACTCATCTGAAGGCTTGTTCATTTCATTCACACGTCTGGTGGTTAATGCTGGCAGAGAGCTGGTGACCTCAGTTTTCCTCTACGGCCTTTCTCCATAGGATAGTTTGGCTTTCTCACACCGTGATGATTGATTTCTCTATAGAGCGTGTCCCAAAATAGGGGAAAGAGTCAGTGAAACAGAAGAATTTTTTAGTCCAGGTTGGGGATCACAAACTTGTATGATGGTGTGAGCTTCTCTTGCAGGAAACACTCTGGATGTGCCACCTCATGGCTTTGTCATGAGAATTTAAATGGTTTTAAAATGTGAAGTTCTTAGATACAGTAACTTATGGAAGTATCACGTAAGTGTTTACTCAGTAAATAAAAAACAAATTAGTCTCAGCTGTGGATAGTTAGGCACACGAGAAAAGGATAACAAGGCAGATTATTTTAGATTATTAGCAAGACAGTGGTTGAAATAGTAGATTCTAGGGTATATGGAGCAATAAAAAATAGAAAGACCAATAATCAGAGTGTAATAGAGAGTAAGACTGGAAAGTAAGAAAGTGGTAGTGGGAGAGAGTAGAGTTCTTGATGAGGCCAAAGAACAACTGTAGAAATATCAGTGTGAGATAGTTCAAAGTTTGTATTGACAAAATGGGACACCTGAGCCTAACATTTTTGAGATGAAGCAGTAGAGGACAAGTTACAGGTGTGTAGATGTGGATTCCTGAAGAGTTGGTGAAGAACTTCAAAGCTGATCAACTGAGAACCCAGAGGATTAGATGAGCCATCTGTAATGATGGTTGGCTTGGATTAGAGAGAAAGAAAATAAGCCGTGTGCCAAAATTGTCAATAAATGAGGATAGATAACTAGGATGTTGATGAATATGAGTACTGACTAGAAATAGAAGGTGGTAAAGCTACATGTAACTAACCTCTCTGTTTATCTCACTTCTTCCCATTCCATCTAGTTTTTCTGTGCATGGTTTCAATAACTACCAAAATCTAGATGACTCCCAAATCTATATCATCCTTGAATTTTAGTTTTATATACTCTCACTAGACTCTCTGGATATATCAGAGATACCACAAATTCCAACATGCCAATAATTGGATTTTTTTGCACTTTAAACCTTTATAGCCTCTCGTGTCCTCTATTCTAGCTGATGCATTAGCAACCACTCAGACTTACAGGTTAGAAACTTTGAAAACAGTTTTGATTTTTTCTTCCTTCTATCCCTTATATCCAACTGTAAGTCGTGCAAATTTTACTTCATACTTACTTCTAGGAGTGGAAATCTCTTCTCACCTAGAGACATAAGACCTTGATTTTTACCTAGATTAGGCCCATCTCATTTCTCATCTGAGCTACAGGAATCTCATAATAGGTCTTTCTTTTTCAGTTTTGTTTCCTGCAAATATATGCTCCACATACTTACACATATACTCAAATTATCACTGTAATGGAGAGCTAACCACATAATTCCCATTCCTCAAATATTTCCTTGGCTCCCCAGTGCCCACAGTTTAAAGTTATTTAGAGCACGAACAATACTCCATCGTTTGGGTCTTCACCAGTCTTGATTCTCATCTCCTACCACTCATGGCTCACATGTAATTGTCCAGTTATTCCAAACTGCTTTTGTCTCTTGAACAGAAGACAAGACTGTGTCTTGCCTCTCTGCCTTTGCTTCTACTCTTTTCAAATCGTGAAATGCCTTTATTACCAATTGCTTAAGCTCTACGCCCACTCTCTGCTTTCATATGGCAAATTCCTGTGCATCCTCTAGTTCTTATTCTGATCTCACTTCCTTCAGGAAGTCTTTGCGTTTTCTTTTGTCTCCACCTGAGTCCTTTGAACACAAGATAGTGTCCTATTTATCTTTATAGTCTCTTTGCCTAATTCAGTGTCTTGTACGTATTAGGTGTTTAATAAATGCATACTGATCAACTAAATAAGTGAATAAATGCTAAATACTTAACTAAATCAAGCATGGAATTAACTGCAACATTGTGTTTATTAGATTACAGTCTATTGCCCAATGACTTAAACTCACTTAAACCAAACAGGAAGTTATCAGAATGTCTTCACTGGTGTATTTTCTCAAGTAGCTAAGATGAGAAGCTTATAAATAAGGTTTCCCATTGGTTGAAGCCTCACTTTTGAGAATGTTGACAAGCTTATGGACTGGCTTTCTGAATTCTGTCTCCAGGTGGCCCAGTTTCAGCAAGTTTTGGAGAACACCCAAAAGAAAAAGATAAATAAAATTATCCATATGGTTACATGCTTTTCTAGTCTGTAAACAGGCTTCAGATATCAAAAGTTATAAATATGTTAAGCACTTTTCTATCTCAACTGCTCCCTTAAATAAGTTGTACAGCCTGTGGGTTGATTATACATTTATACGAATTCATAATGATGCATCATGCTGAATTGCATATGATTAACTACTTCATCTCTGAAATGTTGCTATTCTTCCACCTGCTAACAATGGAAAAGGTGAATTCATTAAAAGGTACTGAAAGTATCTTTACACTTTGATTAAAAATAAATTAAGAAAAGACTTCAAAAACCCCATGAAAAAAAGAATCAGTCAATGAAGTGTCCATGCACAGGCAATGAAGTTTGGAATTAGTGATAATTTCTAATAAAAATATAGTCTTTTAAGGAGAAGTACAGTAATATTTCTGAATTATTTCAGAATTACGGTCTTTAATGAGCCACTAGAGACTAGATTGAGTAGGAATAAAAGGGCATTTCATGTATTATCATATAGATGTTTGAAAAAAGAGTTCAGGGACAGCTAAAAGCAGAAAAATGTTAAATATACGTAAGCTGTTTACTAATCCTGATTTTTTTAAAAAATCTGTAACTTCAGAGCATTCCAGAAAAACAGCTTAGGGAATCCAACTGTGCAAAATCAGTATGGTCCATTATAGAGATAAACTTAGTACATCTGTTTGGCTAGAACATTAGAGTTTGTGAATTAGGCAGTTTAATGCATGAATGAGACACCAATTTTATGCAAGTTTTGTTGCCATTTCATATCCTCCCTTATCTTCATGCCTATGTACATCTCTCTGCAATCAACATACTTAAAAAAAAACTGGGGCTTGATTTTTGAAGATTTCTGATATTTAGTTTATGGTCAGTGACTCTTAATATCATCTGGGCCATGAAGGGCCTCCGTGACTTGTTCACACATGTGGTTGTATGTAATTTGTTTACTGTTTACTTGCAAAGGGAAATTTCAGAGTTTACCTCAGATGGTCTGGTTCTATGAAGTATAAATATTTATAGTCACGTAAAATGTTTCAGGCTATCACATATGTTTACCAGCAAGCATTTACTATATACCAGCTATGCGCCAGGAACACAAAGAACAAAAGAAAAACAAGGAATAACTGTATTAACCGGCTTAATAAATATTCCTTGGATGTACTATATGCCATACCCAACCTAGATATTTTGAATATGATCATAAGAAAGACACAGTCCTTGCAGGAATGTTCAACATCATGTAAGTGGGCCATAGCCAAATTGGGACCAAATAAACCACTTTTGATGAGAGCAGCAGACAGAATTATTGAAAGGAGTACAGAGGGAAAATTCCTTTGGTAATTTTCTTAAGGATCAAATAGTTCCACAGTTGCTAGTGATGAATAAAGAGGACCTTTAGGAATGGTAGAAGATAACCTGGTGGCTGCTGCACAAGAGTTTACATCAAAGGCAACCCACTGACTTTGAGATCCCAGGACAATTTTTGGAAGAAAATAAAGAGTTCTTCCTGCTGCCAGAAGGATTGCAGTGTTACAGAGAATCACAACTTTCTCATTTCCACAAAAAGAAGAGTCAGACATTCTTCTCTATCAAATTAGGCAACAGAAAAGATTGTTGATGAGAAAGCATCTGTTTAAAACTTTGAGAATAACTCAAAAAGACATCCATTTTAATAGTGTAGATATCAAATATATGAAATTTGCCAATGTCCTAGTCACAAAACCCCAAAGGATTCAAGCCTTGAAATGCAGTAGCTAAAGCCATTCCTTTGTAATGTTATCTGATATTTCACATTCAATTTGAATATAACAAAAATTATATTGGCTAGCTCTGCTGTTTACTGACCCTAATGAACACAGAGAAAATGAGTAATTCCCAGTGACAGGTTAACTGGACTATAGAGACAAGTTTTTTTCTATATTCTGTTCTTACAGATATTAACTCAAAAAGGCTCTCTGTAATTTTTATTTAGGTGAGAACAACATCTCTGTTGTTGCTAATTATTATAGGCAGTCCTTAACGAAGGGAGAGCCAAGTACTCTGAATGCTGTCACATCTACTTGAGAATTTCCTCATGCTGATTTAAAACATAACAAGCTGCTCATTTTCTTTCTTTTTATCACCAGAATTCTTCAACACCAAAGAAAAAGATGAACTCTCATACTTTCAAAGACTGTTTAAACTCCTTCATTATAGGTGTGGAGTGTGACTAATCTGTGTGACCAGAAAACAATGCCGTGACGCTAAGATGTGAATCCACTAGTTTTTCCCAGTGAACTGTAATGAGCTCCGAAGCAATTATTCCATAAACTATATACATGAGATAGCCCCTGGGTTTCATTTATTTTAATACCAACTCTTTATGGTTTGAGCCAGGAAATCCTTTCCATGCTAAACTAGGTTTTCGAAGAGGTAAAAGTAATTAAGGAACATGAGGCACAAATCAGATTTCTGCTCATAAAATGCTTATAGAACAAGAACTGGTGTGAACAACATGTTCTTGACTCTTCTGAACTACTTATGAGTACATACCATAATTAAAAGCATTATTTTAGTATTTAATAAAACAGAAGAGTTGCTTTCAAGAAACATTTTAAAAACTTGAAGGGTGGTCTTAAGATTTTCTGAGTTGGTTTCTCTTCTTTCCCAAAATGCTATAAGAAAATACATTTTTTTGTCATGAAGAACCTAGGGGTAAGACAGGAATAAAGACAGACCTACTAGAGAATGGACTTGAGGATGTGGGGAGGGAGAAGGGTAAGCTGTGACAAAGCGAGAGAATGGCATGGACATATATACACTACCAAACGTAAAATAAATAGGTAGTGGGAAGCAGCCGCATAGCACAGGGAGATCAGCTCGGTGCTTTGTGACCACCTAGAGGGGTGGGATAGGGAGGGTGGGAGGGAGACGCAAGTGGGAGGAGATATGGGAACATATGTATATGTATAACTGATTCACTTTGTTATAAAGCAGAAACTAACACACCATTGTAAAGCAATTATACTCTAAAAAAGATGTAAAAAAATACATTTTTTTAATCTAAGTTTAAATGATAAAAAAACAGGTGTCATAAATCCTTTAAAATAGCATTGACATCTTCATAGTACTTGGTGTTTTTACAGTACCGTATTACAGTACCCCTCAGCTTAAGTAACAAGGTTAGGGACAGAAATGTACAGTGTGGGGAATGTAGGCAATAATAATGTGATATTTTTGTATGGTGATAGATGGTAACTAGACTTATCATGGTGATCATTTTGAAATGTATAGAAATATCAAATCACTGTGTACCAGCAACTAACATAGTGTTATAGGTCAATTATAGTTCAAAACCAAACAAGCAAACTCATAGAAAGAGATCAGACTGTGGTTACCAGTGGGTGAAGGGAGGAGGAATTGGATGAAAGTAGCCAAAAAGTACAAGCTTCTAGTTATAGTATAAATAAGTACTAGGATGGTTATGTACAACATGATAAATATGATTAATGCTGCTGAATGTTGTATGTGGAAGTTAAGAGAGTAAGTTCTAAGAGTTCTCATCACAAGGACAATTTTTTAAAAATTTTTATCTGTACAAAATGATAGATAATCCCTAAACTTGTTGTGGCAATCTTGTCATGATGTATATAAGTTGAATCATTACGCTCTACAACTTAAACTTACACAGTACTGAATGTCAATTATATCTCAGTAAAACTGAAAAGGAAATATACAAACAAACACAGGTGAGCTAGGGAAAAACAAAAGAATAGGGCCAGACATCTCCAAAGATAAATTTATTCTAAAGGTGATTTAGGATTGATCAAAGTTAAAGTATTGGGATCAAAGGATAGTATGGACAATCAGCTTGGAATGTAAATTTGGGAATTCAATTTTTGTTTGACCTCATTTCATTTTCCCCTTCACCTGTAGTTAGAATATGTAGTTAGAACTTTAATAATGATGGTCATATTTCTAAAAATATGGAAAACTTACCAAAGCTTTTAAAAACAAAATTATGTTTTGAAAAATAAGACCTTTACCACTTAACCTATCTCTAAAATGCATACTTATAAGCTAACTGTAACACACATAATGCTAAATTTAGGATTCCTGTTTCAGTCTACAAAACAGGGCAATAAGGTCCTGTGATACTTTTGTTAAATACCCTTAAATGTGGCATGGCCTTAACTTGAACTTTTCACAATTGTAAGGCAGAGAAATTCCAATGCATAACATAAAGTAAAAATTAGCATCGTATATTTCATCATGTATATCAGTGTTTCTTATTTGTAAACTACTTTCTTGATGACAGTTGTTCTTTTTTGGCATCAAGATGTAACAAAAGACCAATGCATAATCCATATTTCCACACTGTGGGCATGTAAAATTGCTCTCTGATTTGTGGGTGACCAAACTTTATAGAGTCTCTTTATATTTACAGCTCTGTCTCTCAGACTCTAAACATTCCATTTGGGACAGATGTGCAGTTTGTCTGCTTCAGTTGTTTTCTAACCGTTAATAATATACATTGTTTAAACTCTGCTTTAACATTTCCTAAAAGTATTTCCTCTGCCTTTACCATTTAGAATTATTCATTATCTAGAAAGCATCTCCTTGGATATTAAATAAGAATTACTTATCTAGTCACAAGAGTGAATAGGACAGCGTGGTATCTGTCTTCATGGAGCTTTCAATGTAATGAGGGAAACAAACTAGTAAACACACAGCTCCATCATAAGATCGTAATAATCACACTGAGGAAAGCCCAAGTCACAACGGGTGCAGAGTTAACAAATAGGCCACTATCTGGTGCATTACAATTAGGTCAAATTCATACCGAGTCATGACCTATTAAAGAGAGGGACACAGATTAGGAACCAATTTTTCTTTGCCTAGTGACAACGGAAAAAATGAACTGGCCCATTAATTCACTTGATCTTTGTTTCCTGATCTATAAAAGAGTCAGATTATTTAAATTTTTTCTTCCAGTTATAAGATTGTATGATTATATAATACAAATATCTAATTAAACAACTCTTTTCATATCTTTGTGTTTGATTAAGAGACAGTTCAGTTTTAAACTGAACTATCTATACATTTACTAGCTATGTGATGCTGGACAAGCTTCTTAGCCTCTAGGTGCTCTAGTTCCCCAAATAATAATTACCTACTATATCAGGTGTTTGGAAAATTAAGAGTTCATGGATATAAAACACTTAAAACTGTGTGCAAGACATAAAAAAGGCACTCAACATTGTAATTATTATTTTCTCACTATTTTTGCCATTCATAGCAAGAGATGAAATCAGCCACATTGTTTAATGCTTTATATACTCATTATTACCTCACAGAAAATAAGCAGTATTTCAAAGAAGCATATTGTAATTAGGCATAAGGAAGTGTATTAGGGAAGCCAGTCCAGCTAATGAAAATGCTTACAGTAAAAAACATACACTAACAAATTCATAATAACTTTATGTCATTCAACTAGACATGAAAAGCTACAAGAACATTTTTCCCTATGTAAGCACATCATTACCACATGTACTTGTAATAAACTGTAGCATACATAATATGGCCAAAGATGCAACAAAGTAATGAACCAAATTGAATGGAATTATAAGTTTTGATTCAGGATGCTTCCAATTTATATATGCAGCTCTTTGGGGCTCGAAAAGACTAAATAATCTTTTGGGGACTAATTTATAAAACCTGTGAATATCTGTATTTTGTTTTTGGAATATATATTGAGATCTGTGGCTAAAATAGCACATAATTAAGCATAAACATCACACAGAAGGCTAATTTTCCTAAACTAAGCAATCTTCAAAAACTGCCATTGGTGGCAGTCTAGAACCATATGGACGCTTTCCAGATAAAAATGATTATGATGATGAGAATTATATTTCAGTTTTTATTTTAGTATACTCACAATGCCACTATTAGAAACCAGAATATTTTATGAGTTTAAAATGCCAATAACGACTTGACTGTTCAATACATTAATAAAACTAAAAGCGATCTTTTCTATTATATAGATATAATCTATGTTAAATACTATGCCAAAATTTTTATTTCCCTGATAGAATGCTTTTAAACTTAAGAACATCACTGAACTATGGTTTCTGTTGTTAACATACATGTAATACTTATATTGTAAATACTTTTGAAATGCAATATAATGCATGGGAAAGTCATAAATAATATAGTTAACTGTATTTTCTTATTATTTTCTATTATTGCAGCGTTGTAATGTATAATACCAGATATAAGGTTAATTTTAAGATGAAAACAATTTCCCAGTAACCAGTGAAACTTGTGACTTTGAGAAAATCAAAGCACATGATAGTATTCTGAGTTACATTTGAAGCAAAGAATATGCCATACCAGTATTCAAAAGGTTGATTCTAAATTAAAACCTTCTGTGATATTATTTAATCAGTATTAACAATCTAAAAATAAATTGGATTATATTATTTAAATTATTGAAAAGGAATAAAAGACCTTTGGATGTTTTTCCAAAAACAGTTTTAATACAGTTTTTGGTTAGAAAAATAACCAAGTTCTTAAATCAGTAATAATTTATTGCCTGAAACAGAATTTTTAAGAAGTCTGTAGTTTAAATAGATGTGATCTTAATTTTTTCAGCCTTTAAAATTTCGGAATAGTATGACTTTTCCACATAATTAAGTTATTGAAAGATTGTTGATGGGATTCTGTTTTAACTTAGAGCCTCTATAATATCATGATAATCTCTTCTTTTTTTCTAAATATAAAAGTAATTTTGCTGTATCAGCAGGGACTGTCCGTAATCACCACATTTCTGTACTGTTGTTGTACTATCCAAAGAGTTAAAGCCACTTAGTTTTCAGTCCTCTGCCTTACATCACCACCCAAGGAGTGCTGTAATCTTCTAGAAATGCATTGCCTGGAGTGTGGCACTGCTTAATAAATCACTCCATCTTATTTATCTGTCTCTTGACATATATCTAGCAGCAGGAACCATTATCCTGTGACAATGTTAAGTTCTATTGACATTTTCTCTTAATTAACTGCACTACTGGCTACAACTTTTACATTGGGAATAAACTTCCTTTATTCAATGCTGTCTTGAACAAAGGCAGTGTTAAGTTTGTCGTGCATTCATTGTCATAAAAAGTATTGCAATAAGTGAAACATCTTTGTTACTTTTCCAGAAGACCAGTTTATTCTGCTGAGAAAACAAACAGAAGTTTTATTTAGAATCATATTACATCATTTTTATTAGAAAATGCATTTTTTCATTAGACATCATTAAATATATGAGAGACAGATTACATATGTCTGAATTCCTCTGTGATATATACCCGTTCAGTCAACCGAGAACTTTTACAAACACTTTTATAAATTGAGAAAAACATTACCTTTCAGACTAAACATGTTTTATGTACCCTAAAACTAAGTATTTATGATCCAAATTTGAGATCATTCGTTTATTCAACATTTATTGAATGTCTACAATGTGACAGGCACTGTTCAAACTCCTGGGACTACCATCTGATAAAAAGATTCAAGCCTTCATGGAACTTATATTCTAGTGAAGGGAGCCAGGTAACAAACAATAGGTATGATAAATAAATAAATAAATTACATAGTATATCAGAACTCAAATACTGTAGGAAAAGTGACTTACAGTGAGAGGAAATTGAAGTATATGTGGAAGGGCTGCAATTTTCAATGGGCTTGTTGAAATAAGCCTCTGAGAATTTGATATTGAAGCAAAGAGGATGACAGGAGGATAAGGATTATGCTACATCAGTATCTGGGGGAAGGGTGGTCAGGTATAGGGAACCACAGATGCAAAGGGCCTGCTCCAAGGGGCCAGAAGAATAGCTTAGAAGGAGGTGAGGTCAGAGAGGGCCATTGATTCAGATGACATCAGGCTTTGTGTACTTGGGCTTCTACTTTGAGAGTATTGGAGAGTCACTGGAGCACGGGAGTGGTTGTCTTAGAGGGTGTTAATTGGAAAACTATTCTGTATCTGTTCTATGTTCAAATCCATATTTGGGGATGTAGTGATTGTTTCAAAAAAATTGTAGATTTGTACCTAAATCAGCTCATGATTATATTTTGTAGGTGTAAGATGTATATCTATTTAGGTAAATATATGTTGGTTACAAAATATATCCAATCCATTGTACCTTTAAGAAGCATTAACTCCAAGACCTAGACACACTGTTTTCCACTCTGCAGATCAAGCAAGTATGGTTATTCATTACAGACAACATATTAACAGTTAATCAAAAAGTACAAGAGGTACATTTCCAGCTTTATTTGTGGTGATAGCTCCTGAAGAAGACGGTTCTTCTAAGTAATCTTCCCCAGTGCAATTCTTTCCTATAACAAAGCAAACTACTAATAATATAATGTCTTTCTTTCAGAGTAGGATTAAATAATCCCCTGTTCCTAAATCACCAGAAATAAGGTTCTCTATAGAATATGCTTCGTGTAAAGGAATTGAAGATCTTTCTTATTACTTTTCTTCATTTGCAATTTATATATATACTTCCCTTTGTCCAAAACGATGTTGAAATCTACTAACATTCATAATAGCACCAGATTCTTTGACTTCTCTCACAGAAAAAAAAAAAAAATCAGTAACATTCTACTCCTAGTTTTCCTTGTCAAGGCCAGTTCTTGATTTAAAAATTTCTTGATTTTTAAATCCACAGCGATTTGGTCACAAAAGGCCATCTTGAGCATAAGATTAAATAGACACTAGTTTCAGGCACAGTAGGAATCTGTACACTCAGCATTATCCTCCAGAAAACCTTCTTTTGAAAATGATGTACAGTTCATCCATTGGGGCTATACTTAATCCTTAAGCTATAGGAAAAACAAGGTCAAACCTTCTGTTGAAATAGTGCAGCTGGTCCTTTTATTTTTGTTGTACATAGTTGTATAGATTAGGGACAATTCTGAAAAACTAAATATTTTAAAGTGAGTCTTTAATATTAAATCCTCAAAATATAGGAAATGGTTTAGGTTAAAGAGTAAAAATTAAAATGTTCACCCTGATATTCATTGATTTTTAATTTTTTCTTCTGAGCTAATATTGACCCAGTTGACATTCTACAAATGCTGACTTGAATTAGGTTAAGCAAGTTAGAAATTATATTTGATGACCTGAATAATTCATTAAAAAAGATAAGTATTAAAGCTTGCTTTAGTAGCACAAACACATTTTTAATAATAATGTCAGATAATGAAGCTGACCACATACAATGTCCAGGATGGGCACTTTCAAGTTGGAATGAGTAACTTTTGTGCTACTAAATTAAATAGAATACATATCTAACTGATGAACCAAAAGAGAGTAATCTGGCCGAGAAAAAGTCATTCCTGGCACTAAAAGGCAATTTAACATGCCTTTATACCCAGGAAAACTTAGAAAATGAACAGTAATTGCAGACGTCAAACTTATAAGCTGGCTATACTTGTTTCACTCCAAGACTTGACTGCAATGCAGTTTAAACCTCAAATCTGTGACTGAGACTGTCATTGAATTTAGGTAGCTTATCAACTGAGAAAAGTGTAATGACATAAGCACATATCCAAGGTGTAAATAATTTCATATATCAAACAAATAACACCATGAAGTATTATAAGTTTATAAGCTAACATATTACATACATGTTAAGTACATACATATTCTCCTTTAGGAGAATACCTCCTCCTGGTATGTCATTATAGTTTAATAAACTTCATAGCAATAATGGATAAAGTTGAAAACAAATAGTATATAATACACAGGTGGCAGAAAATAACCAAAAGTATATGATTTTCCAAAGCAATAATCTACAAGTTTTACTGTTTAATTATTTTTTTCTTTGCTTTTAAGTAGTGGCTGAATATTCCTACAAAATATGAGACATTTTAATTTTAAATTGCAGATTTTTATATTTTCATTTCCCTTATGACATTATAAAATGCAGCTCAATTTTTAAATGATATAAAAACAAGCCAGCAAATACAATGATTATTAGATGTGCATTTTCTGTGTCTAATCTATTTTACAAGGCTTTTAGCAATGCTATAATTAAAAACATTTGAAATCAGAGACCCCAAAGGAAGTAAAGAATGAGAAAAGCGAAGTAGAATAAAGATATTATACGCCTCTTTTAAAATATAGATTTAATTTTTGAATTGCAACATCTGTCATTGAAATAAAATGAAACAAACTTTACAGGAAAAAAACTTTGAATATTATTAAAACTCTTTTCCCCCTTTCTTTTGCTTCTGTGCAGATGATTTTTTTGATAATTTCTCTGAAGGGCACAGAGGCTGTGCTGCTTCTTACAGATAGGTTATGAGAAAAAAAAATGCCACTAGCTCCAATTTTTAAACTGTCTCTTCATATGTTAAGCATTTCCAAAGTGTTGTATTCTATAATTCTCTAGTTTGTGTTTCCCATTTTTAATTCACTGTTGATTAAGTTACAAAAAAGCCAAAGTGCTGGTAGGAATCCTACAGCAAATCTGAGAGGTTTGAAGACTCAGATGAAGCTTACAGGGATCCTCCCAGGCTGATCTTGAAGTGCTTTGATCTAGTACTTTCGATCTTCAGTTTGACATGTTATTTCTTATCAAGATGCCTTCGCTGGAAAACCTCCCTTTAACACAGAAAATGTGGAAGTTTAAGCTTAGAACAATTTTTAGGTTTATTTTTTTTTCAAGTTTAAGAAGTACTTCTTATTCATCAATTTAAGCATTGTTCATTTCTTTTCCTAAATTAAATACTTTATTCATGCTGATGAAAGTTAGAGTTTTATCAGCAAATGATCTGGCATAATGTAAGTATTAATCACAATGAAAGTGTTGTGTTAGATTAGAATTTATGCTTATAAATATAAAAGTATGAAACACTACTGAATATATGGGTTCTTTATTTAAAGCAACAATAACAACTTCTCATCCAAATAGCTAAGTGATCTGTGCTGTTTAGAGACAGCATGAAAGATGGCTTCGAGATTATGAGACTGTTGAAGTAGACTAGCTGAATTCGTGCAGGCCTGAAAAACATTAACCACTACAACAGCAAAAATGGAAGTAAGAATGGAAAAGAGTGAGTGATTAGAAGTATACACGGTAGGACTTAGCACCTGAGTGGGTGTTAGCATACAGAAAATATATTAATGTATAACAGTGGTTTCCTACTGTATATAATGTGTTCATAATTAACTTAACAGTACATCCTGAACATCTATTTATTCATTTAGACGTTCTTCTGCAGCATTATTTACTATATAAGTCTTTATAAATCTATATAAGAATCCGTATTATAAGTGGGTGTACATATATATAATTTGCTTGCCAAATTCTCTATTATTATATATTTATAAAATTGTGAAAAATCATTCTAGTCATTCAATCTTTGTGCACATCCATGATTATTTTCTTAAGAAATTATTTTAGTTATGCAGCTTCTGAGTTTAATGATATGTATATGTACAGTTCAAAGACTTGATACTTTCAGCCAAACATCGTACCATATTACATATTTACACATTTTTAACAATTAAAATTACATAAATTTCATAGAATTTTAAAAGATTTATTTAGAAAATAATAATAACTTAATAACATAATTATAGCTTTACATTCTGTGTTTCACTAGATAATTTGAGGACCCTTTAACATACTCAGACAGGAAATTGTTTGGACGTAATGCATGACAACACTGCAACACTTAAGAAGTACTGACTACATCATTTGGACAAAAAGTTATTTGGACAAAAGTGTGCTGAAAACCAGATTGAAAGTTAGCCATTTAAGTGCATATTACTGGTGTTTATAAAGGTATAAAATTATATGATGCAATACAGTGAGGCTATTAGAATACTTTAAAAATACAGCAGCAAAACTTTTATATACCTAACTATAAAGGAAGGCTGTGTTCAAAATGATAATTGCGGGGGAAAATTCAACAGCTCTGTAAAGAGACCAGAGAGCAAAAGAAGAAAGCAGCTGATCAAAATTTACCTAAAATAGCTCATCTAATCATTACAATTTTAAAAATTTCATTTGTAAGGAAAAAACATCAAATAATCTTCAAGTTATTACTTCCAGAGCCACCAAAGATTATTAGGCAGAAGAGAACTCTAAAAGGTGTTGTGAAGAGTTGTATTAAACCACAGAAATGACTGTCAGTGATGAATTTGATTTGTTTGGATTTCATTATTTGCCTACAGTTCTCCAATATTTTCTAAAGGGTCTGTCTGCTGAAAAGTTCATTCCATATTAGAATTAGAATAAGTTTGTATCATGAGCAACATGATAAAAGAAACTTTTTAAAAAGTTGCATAAAATTGCACAAGAACTTAGTCATATGACTATAATTAATATTAATAACAATTCCTCAGATAATATCGTCACATAAAAATCTCCCAGCATGTCTGTTTTCAAATAGCAGCCTGAATTCTTAAGCCATTTCAGGGGTCTCTTGTGTATGGCCATATGTGCATAGAAGAAATTTCTAAGTCTGTGAAACTTGGAAGAAGCAAAAAATTTTTTTTTTCTATTTTCAATAAACCTATGTGGAAAATAGGTGAATGAATGTCTCCAGGAAAAAGGGAAACAAAAGAATAACTCATCATTTTGTTTGTATGTAAGACATAAAGTTTTATTCACCTGCATATAACCTACTGTGTCTAAGGTTAGTTACAAAGTTATTTGTCAAAGCAATTTTAAAAGAAAAATAATAGATATTTATAATTTTAATAATTGTGCTCATAATTTTTTACTGATACAATAAAAGGTTTATACATCACCATTAAAATAGAGACATGACAAAAGCACTTGCTGAGTTATCCAAACGATGGAGTTAATTATATAGGATCACAGCCCACCTTCCAGAAAAGTTTGAGGAAAGAGATCTTCACCTTCCTATTTTCTCTATTATTTGTTCATCATTAGAATCTCTTGTCTTTGCAATATCACCTCCCTGATATGTTACATATTCCAAAGTCTTCTATTAATTATACTGGTTATGTTTTAAGTTGATTGCTTCCTACCATCATCTAAAAAAGTATCTTGGTCTTAGTAAATTATTTCCAAGACAAAATAAGGAGGATTTTTTTCCTAATTCTTATAGATATCTAAACTCTTATTCACTTATTTTAATTTTGTTTGCTTGAATCTGTCCTAATTTTTTTTTTCTTTTTTTTTTTTTTTTTTTTTTGCGTTACGTGGGCCTCTCACTGTTGTGGCCTCTCCCGTTACGGAGCACAGGCTCCAGACACGCAGGCTCAGTGGCCATGGCTCACGGGCCCAGCCGCTCCGCAGCATGTGGGATTCTCCCGGACCGGGGCACGAACCCGTGTCCCCTGCATCGGCAGGCGGACTCTCAACCACTGTGCCACCAGGGAAGCCCCTGTCCTAATTTTTTAGCTTTGTCAACCCACAATAAACCTGTTTATTCTTATCACTGAGGAGAACAAAGGGAGAAAATGAAGTGGCAGTAATAAATCAGAACCCTTGATGGAAGAAATGTACTTGGAGCAAGAGACACCATGATTCTTGGGATCTAGCTTCCTAGAGTCTCTGACATGGGTCACTTCCTGCCTGGTCTTTTCCCTTGGCTGTGAGAGCCTGTGAGCATGAATCGTCTGTTCCTACTCTATGATCTTGACCTTGACTAAAGAAACCCAGTCAGCTTTCCTAATCATTTCATAAAACTGTGGTGAAGATTACGTAAGAAAATACTTATAAACTCTTAACACAGTGCCTAGTGCATTAGTAATACTCAACAAATAGAGGCTTTTATTACTTTTTTCCTGACCTTTGTTTTATAATCTCTTACTTCCTGATTTTGGCTTGAGCTTAATAAGATTTTTGTTTATTTTGCTTTGTTTTGCAACTTCACCCTGACCCCTTTCCTTCTTGACCCCCTTCCTATTTTGTTACATCTATGATTTTGATTTACCACTTGAGCCTAGCAATTTGAACATGTTTTCTGATTTTTCCATTGCTCATCAATTCAACCCAAGTCCCTGACTTAGTGACTATAGGGACTCTAGATTAAAAATGCCTTTAGAACTTCCTAGAAAATCTAGAAACCACACCCAAATAGCTCATTAGGAGGAGTAAGAGGAGGAGATAGTCTTTTAAGTAATATAGTTAAACTTCATGTGGAATTCTGAAATGCATTCAGCTTATGTATTTGCATTCACAAACACAGAAATCCATTAACTTTCTTCATACACATTTGCTTATTCAATCAGCAGTGTTGTGGAAATTACTACGATATGAATTATTTTGTGTTCTTCAATTACAGATCTGTATTACTTACTGAAATCTATCTGAATTTATAGAGCCCATATACTGAATAAATGTCTTTATTTTATCTCAATACATTTTCTGTAACACCAGCACACCAAAATCTCATTCCTTTAGCCATTTCCCAACCTATTATTCAAAATAATATACTGAAAAGAAAGTGGAGAAAAATTTATTTTTCTTTTCTGTTCCTTAAGATATCCTCCTAATAATTTAAGACTAAGAACTCTGGAAAACAGGCTAAATAAGTTCAAAATTGAGAAGACCACTATTGTTTTTGAAAGACTGAATTCATAATGTTAAATAAATTCCTTCTCTATCAAATTGTAGGTCTTACTATACAGTCAGTAAATGAGTTATAATTTAAAACTAATCTTCAGTGGTTGTTAACAGGTTACTAGGTCCAAAATGAATGGCATTTTGGAGCTTTAAAATGTGTTTTAGACTTAGACCTGGCTCTCTTACCATTATTAAAATTGATTGAATACGCATTAGCCTTTTCTGACCCTGTGGAAATAATGGTGCACATATGCATAAGGCCCTAGTTTAGGAACTAATCTTAGAAATTCCAGAGGTAATTAGAAACTTCATGAGATCTGTTTTACTTTTCATTTCTGTTGACAACTGCTGCTTACCTTTTGAACTTAAATGCTTGTAAGACTGGTAAAATGGGTGCAGTTTTCCTCAGAACCACTGATTGAATCCCTGAAAAATGGGATTGATAATGGCCCTAGAATTTATATAGTGGTTTTATACAGTGGCTAAGGCCCTGCTATAATTATTTTAAAACATTAAAAGCTAATACATCACTATAGAGTGGCAGGCCTGACTCAACGGCCATCTTGTTTCATGCTCTTTGACAAACGACTAGTCATCCAGACAACATTTCCTCTTTAAGCACCTTTCCCAGCATTCATTTCATTACCAAGTCTGTGGTGAAATCAGCAGATAACAAGAAAAATAGTACAAAAAGAAAAGTAATCATTTTTGAGACCTCCAGAAAATGGTGTTTGGTGTATATACTTTAAAATGATATATATTTAAAGAATCATGCACTATGTTCCTGTTTTTTGGTTTTTACCTTTTTGCTGAGCAGATAGGCAATACAATAATATACATTGATGTATTAAAAATAGTAACAAAGCCCCTGAAGTATCAATCAAATAATTTAGTAAACAAAAAATAAACCAAAAGTACATGAAGCCAAATGTGGTAGACATGAGAAAAACAAAGGGGTGACATACAAATTGACTTTAAAATTTTTAGTTCATCCCTGAACGAAACTACCTAAAAGTTTTCTGAAGATTTTGAGGGTTTTGTTTGGATATCTTTCACCTTTTTTATACTGAGTTACTAAAATCTCAAATATTTTAACTTTGTGATATCAGATTTAAAAAATCCTGTGTACTGTACACTTAAATCTTTTACCAAAATCTTGGACTTACACTGTTGAGTCTTACAAGCAAAACATACTAGCGTATCTAAAGACAAATCAGGAGAGAAAAAATGACACTGTTTGTTTTCTCCTCTTATTTTTTTTAACAAGACCTCTAAAATAGCACAATGGAATAGATATAATAAGAGCATGAATACGGAGGCTGAAGATATTTCTAAGAGCACCTCCTAAACAAAATATGTGTGCTTTTTGTAAAATAACTATAGAAAGCATACAAGTGTTGGGAAATATTCTGGGAGTCAATGAAGGTTTAGATACATGTCTCCATAGTTGTTGAAATTTAGTTGTGACATCATTGTTTTGAAGATGCAAAGTCTTATTTTTATTATTAAAATTTCCAAGGTCCTTTTGATAGATATTGAGAAAGGAAACAGAAAAAGAGGTAAGCAAACACATTTTTTTGTCACATATACATATAAAAATGGCAGGAAATTCAAGGAAGATATGTGTCTGCTGATCCACTGTGGTTTGTGCTAAAGCTGCTTTCATAAACCATTAGTTAGTACCATAAAATGTAGATCTGTGAGTTAGTGGAAATCTCAGCAAACAGCCATATATACTACCACACCTTCCAACTAAACTGGTCTATTTCAAACATTTTGAAGCTCCTTTATTAAAAAAAAATCTCATAAAAAGTAGAAAAAAGAACTAATTTCAATGTCATTTCAAAATCGCTGAAAGATTTAGTGCAATTCATGCATCCTATGATCATTTTTCCAATATAATTGAATACAAAACAATTAGTGCAGAAGGGAAAAATAAAGCCTTGGTTAAATGAGAAAGGATTTGCAACAAGTGTTTCTGCATACCATCACTGCCATTATTCTTGGAGATATGAAAGTAAACCAGTTCGTGGTGGAGAATCATGGTAAACACCATATATATTGCTGATCCATGTTCTTAATGTTGTACTTAAGGGAGCTTATATTTCAATGGAACACTAACCTCAAGATCCTTGACTATTACTTGAGGTACAACTTGTGTAAAACCATATGTAGTCTGTCTTACAAACTGAGAACCTGAAATCCCCTTTTAATTGAAATATTAACATCTCAAATGTTTTAATTTTGTAATATCAGATAGGAAAATTGACGTCCATTTGGCTGTTTTTTTATCCCTAGCTCATTAGAAACAGTGAGAATTTTATATGGGCTGGAATAGTGAAAACATTGTGAAATTAAAAAGCTGCCAATATTACTTTTTAAGTGTAGTGTAATTCAACTTAGTTCTACTATAAGTCATAGCAATCCGTATTTCGAACTTAAGTTAAAATCAGCATATATAAGGTTTATGTTGTATAACCAGCAACCATTTAATTTGATTGTAATTCATTTTTAATTTAACACTTTTCTAATGTATTCATCAGAAATATTCTGTGGTACTGAGTTCAGTAAAATAAACTTAACTACTTGTGTTAAACCTGAAGTTTCAAGAATTATAAAGATTATCTCCTTCTGTAGAAATTTCTAATGTTAAAATCACATTCTTTTCTTTATTTGATGACAAGAACATTCTTATTTCAGGTAAGTATGTATAGATGGCATTTGTATGTATAAAAGCAATTTATTAATTAAGAAAAGATGAAATATGTTAAAATTGATTATTAAGCTAATGTGGGACTCTTCAAAACAAGTGTATAAATAATGTTAAAGAGTTGGAAAGAAGGTACTACTATTTATAAGCAGCTTTACATGTTTTATAATTATCGTGGAAATGTAAATAATAAATTAGAGAAGTCTTCCTATGTATAGGAAATTGACACTTCAATTACATGAGCTAATGCCTTCTAGCCTACTTTTGTTTATCTGAAAATAGATTTATTAGCCAGATTTATAGCCAGAACAATATTTTGTCATTCAACTGAAATGTCAACACTTCAGGAAGACATATGTTAGCAGTAGAGGAGTAACATTACTTATCCCTATTCAATAAATAATGTTATAAAGTGTATCTGAAAATTGTTAACACTTGTATGACATAACAAAATTCATTTTTCACCAAATAACTTCTCTTCATGGATTCCATCAAAAAGAAGATGTGTATTGCAATGTGATATATGATGATGAAAATGTCTGCATTTCCAAAATAGGATACCAAAGTCAGCTATAGTGTATCTGACTGTGAAAAATATTATTCAGCCAGTGAAAATATAATAAATAGAATACAAAAGTGTAAGTGTGGCATGACAATTAGATTAAGAATTACTTAAGAAAAATGTCAAAAAAAAAACATATAAAAAATGCTAACCTGGCCTCCTCTTCAGTATTGGGTTTTTGGATCTGTAAACTATATAAGTTCTAGGAACTGTGGCTCCAAATTCCCACTCATCAGTTGAGACTAGGTTTTCTGCCCTCAGATCTAGAATTGTTTTGTGCATACATATCAAGAAGCACCTTAGTAGGCTGCCTGTCTATTCCATATTTAGGAACCCTGTGATGAGCTATCGCTATAGGTCTCTGAAGGTCAATACACATTAATTACCATTCACAACACACCATGCATACTATGATAATTTCACCTTGTCTCTGATGGCTGAACATGTACATTTAGCCTTTATCAACCTGCACCCATTTTAATATCAAGAAATCCAGTTTCATGGCAGTATTCCAATGTCATCTCAGGCCAACAGAGAACAAGCACATAGAACTCTTCAGAGATGCTTGTGTTCTACCCCCTCCTGTGCATTTCTTAATGTCTTTGTGTAGGGAGCGTTCGTCTAAATAATAGTCAGGGAGGTGAACAGGTTGTTCAGAACAGTTTCATTCCAGCATTTCCCCCTCCCTGAATCTCTACAGTATACCAGAGATGTTGTGTATAGGTTACCTTCAAAATCCATTCATTACTGGTCCATCCTTCAATGAGCCAATCAAACAATTACCACCACTCCCCAAGTATCAAATCAACACATTAAATATCAAATTCCAGGTCATTACCACTCATGACAATATATTTGCCCTATTCATTACTTACATTGTATCCTATGTGGTATGAAACTTTTATAAGCAGGCTTTATATTTCTCTAACTGAGTTATGTTGAGATCTAAGTTGTAGCCTGGAGGCAGCGAGGGGTGATGTGGGTGAATCCAGGAGAGAACTCTGATTCCCCAGGTCCAGTCACTGAGAAGCATTTATGCTGGGGAAGGCTGATTCCCTCAGAAGGGGTGGTTGCTTCCAATACTAAGGAGTTTCAGAGAGATTTGGAAGGTCGAATTTCTCATCAGCACCCTTCCCTTACCATGAGAGACCATAGAGGACAGAAGATTTAATTGGTGATTGAATTGTGTTTCCTTACAGTCAAGTGTTAATCTTGTCCGCAGTCATATCTGCCTTGAAACTATACAATTTAAGAGACTCCTTCAAAGCTGCCATCAAGCCTCTCAAATTTTCCCTGTTTCTGAGTTTGGTATTCATTGCCCTCAATGTCTCCTTTAACTTTTATTTGAAGACTTCAGAGCAGTTAGCTAAAACCACGACCTGTAAAATCACTGTTATTGCCCCAGCCACTTGGTCTCCCAAGGCCTTGCATTCCACATGTCCTTCATCCCATGCCAACACTGGTAGTAACTGAATGATTATAATGTAACCACAAGCTGTGGCTTGCCAGTGTTCCATTTCCCACCAATAAGCACTACATAGACATGTGGGCAATTCAATCCCAGAATCCCATTTTTATGTTTCTGTTCCATGGGACCTTACATTCTACCAGACAGGACATAGATGGCGCATTCCGTCTGGGACACTGTGGAAAGATTACTAAAAGGACTCTTTACAATGATGTGGGTGGAGTTTTGAGAAAGTAACAAAAGTTGGTACAGTACCTGTTAGTTACAGAAGGAGCTATTATCACTCTTGGGCCTAAAGGGTTAAAGAAAGGGAATAGTTACTAGAACCAGAAGAGAGAGTTATATGAGAGGGCTGTCCAAAAGGACTGTGGCCTTCAGTAGGGGGAAGCAGTCATTGTATTTTAGAGTCATTTGAAATAACTTTTATCTGTGCCATTATGTCACTAACTTGATATACTCTCAAGTTCATTTTTATCATTGTTTTCAATTTGCTTTTTTAAAAATTTAATATTCTTTCTAATTATATGAAACATTTAACTGTTCTAAATTTAAAGCTAAATAACAAAGTCAGCCACAGAAATCTTTTTTTTTTCCAGTTGTTCCAGATTTGTGAGAATGTGAGATAGTATTTTCTCATTTTTGTTTTATACAGAAATCTTAATTCATTCTTTTTGTCCCTTTTACTCTACTACCCCCCACTCTCCATATGTATATACTTTTGGTTTGTTTTCCTATTGCTTTATTCTGAAAATATAAGCACATTCCCCGCTCCTTTTTTACCCTAAAGTACACCGTATAAACTGTTTTGTACCTTCTTTTCTCTGGAAGTTCCTTGAAATTGCTTTAATTTTCTAAATTAGATTTCATGATCATCTTCTGAGAGTGAGAATGGGAGTGTGGAATTTGTGGTATGAGAAGACAGGGAAACACTGGAATAAGTAATTGTGTAAGAGAGTGGAGGAGAGAATTTCTAGGAAGATGTAATATGACTCTGAGGCTACGTTAAAGACTCATTTGAAGTCTGTGGACATGAATTGAAAATGAGTTGCACAGGTGTAAGTTATTCCACAGTTAGCGTAAAGAAAAAAAATGAATTTGACTCAGTTTGGGCTCTGCTGAGAGGATTTCAAGGGAGTTGAGGATAAATGCAGTGTTTATTTTAACAAATCACTGGATTTAAGCTAGGTAAGAGGAAAGTACATCTAATAGGAATGGGGATGGATAGTGAAAAGGTGGTAGGGTCAATAGATCTTAGATATTGGTGGGACTGTAGACTTGATGGGGGGGGGAAGCTCAAAAGATGAAAGTGTGGACTGTTTGAAATTGAGATTATAGAGGGGTCAGAGTTATTGTTAATAAAGGTATGTTCAGTAATATAAAAGAGTGCCGTTTGCATTAAATAGAAAATAACCATACTAATAATATAAATGAAATATAATATTATTAAATTCTAATTAGTTTCTGTTGCCTGCCAAAGGGAGTTTGAGATTTGCCTTCCCTTTATAAAAAATAGATTCAAAATTTTAAACAGACTTATTACCAGCAAACTGAGGCTTTGTTCTTGCCATTGTAAGAAAATACTGAAAGGTAATTGTAAATGGAATAACTTCCTTACCAGAACACAATATGTTTTTGTGCTATCGCCCCTACCACCTAAAGCCATCTGTTGTACCAGTGACAGACATGCCACATTGAAAGCCTGCCCTACTCAGACAGTGGACATACTAACCTGTGGCCAACCGTGAACCTTACACGTGTCTCACATTCTCCTCCTTATTACCTCCATACCCTCCACCAAAAGAAAAAATATTAAAGCATTTACAAATCTAGTAGCAGCCAGGCTCTCAATTTGACTATTTATGAATGAACTTCAAGGAAGTTCATTGAAGTCATTGACTTCATTGAAGTCAGGCAAATATGACTGACATACCTTATGCATTTAGGAGATATGTACAATATCACCCATCCTTAAATGTATCAATAAAACATCGCCTTGGCAGTGGCTAATTGCCAACATTATCCTCTTCATATTTTCTGAATTGTGACTTTGTAAGTATAAAATGTTCTAATATTTACTGACACTCCAATTGACCAGCTTACTTGAACATATTCATTCATCCCTAATATGGGAGATTTTCTCCTTGCTATAAGTGTCTTTAGCCATTTTGCTAGCAACCTAGCTTCAATAAGGATCTAATTCCTGAAACAGGAATGCTTATAAGGAAAGGGAATAATGAATTTTCTTCTATTTTTTTCTTAATCATACTTCATAAAAAAATTACACGGTCCCAGATTATATAAGAAACACTTTGTGAGTTATTAAACCTATGAGAAGCTGATTTACCAAGCAACGAAATTGGAGAATCTTAAACAATTACTTTTCTATATTTTCAGACAAACACAAAAATGCATATATACTCACACAGAATAAGACTTAGAGCAACAAGTTTTTGCCTGACGCAGGTGAAATTATCAAGTTCTATAATCTTGCCTGAGGGAAAAACATTATTTTACTTCTTTAACAACCTTTATAAATAAGATAATATATACAGTAGTAAAGTTGATATACTTTTTGAGGTGGCAAACCAGTCACATCAAAATGCAAATCTGTGTCAAGAATATTTCTCTTACTGCAGAAGGGTCACTTTGAAAATATACAAATTCTACATCCTTCTGCAGACTGATATTGGGGGACTTCAAACTCACCAGGGATTATAAGAATCAAAATGCCCAGCTCTAGAGTCAGACCTTTGCACACCCTGAAATGTCAGGAATAGCCAGCCTAATTTCTGCTATGCTTTTAGCAATGTGGGGCTGTGTTTTTAATTTAACAGGTAATTTTTTGTCTTTTACCTGTCTTCTAGCATCCAGAATCTATGAAAATACTATTTTTTTTTCAAATTGTGGATACAGAAAAAACAAAGGAAGGGAAAAATGGTCTTTATTAAACTCACCCTTCTCTCTTTGTACTTCTTTTATTTAGGTCTTGTTTTTAATTGTGAGATACGATTTAAGTACAGAAAAGTGCACAAAACTTAAAAGTGCAGCTCAATGAATTACCAACAATGGAACACCAGTGTAATTGCCACCCAGGAAAAGATAGAACATTACCCGTGACACAGCCCCCATTTCCCCACCTCAACCATTAGTCTGTATCCCCAAAGGTAACCACTCATGAGATTATCAACACTACCATTCATGTTGCCTGTTTTAGAGCAGTTATTATACAGTGTGCATTCTTTTACTCAGAAATTTAGTTTGTGAAGTCCATTCATGGTGTTATATATAACTGAAATCTGTTCATTTTCATTACTATATAATATCCCACTATATGAATACATATGTGTGTGTGTCTGTGTGTGTCTGTGTGTGTGTGTATATATATATATATACTGTACTTTATACACTCTATCCTCAAAGAGTGTTTAGGCTATTTCCAGTTTGAGGCTATTATGAATAATGTTGCTTTGGAGATTCCTGTTCATGTCTCAGTGTACACATTTTCCTCTTTGAGGTATGTACCTGAGTGGAACTGCTGAGTCTTAAGGTATGTGTATGGTAGTTTTCAGAGATGCTGCCAAATTGTTTGTCAAAGTGAGTGAACCAATTTATAATCTCATCAATAGGTTACTAGGATTCTAGTCACTCTACATCCTTGCCAACACTTGATATTGTATATTTCCTTATTTCAATTATTCTGTTGGCTATGTAGTGGTATTTCATTTTTCTTTTAGTTTGTGTACCCCAATAACTAATGAAGTTGCCACCTTTTCACATATTTAATGGGCATTTGGTATCTTCCTTTGTGAAAACTCTTGCCCATTTTTCTAGTTATTGTCTGTTTTATTGTTATTGATTTATAGAAGTTAATATACATTGATGAAATTTCTGTTAGATATGAGTATTGCAGATATGTTCTACTGTGGCTTGTCTTTACTTTCTTCATGGTGGGTTTTGAACTACAAAGTATTACCATAGTCAAATTTATCAATCTTTTCATTTTTTATCCTCATTTTGAAATAAATTTATTGAGATATGTTTGACTGATAAAAATTGTACTAAGATTTACAACTTGATGTTTTAATATTTGTATACACTGTTAAAAGATCACCATAATCAAGCTAAATAATTTGTCTATAACCTCTTCATAATTACAGTGTGTGTGTTGAGAAGATTTAATTCAAGATCTATCCTCTTAGCAAGTATCAAGTATATGATACAGTTTTGCTAACTGTTGTCACCATGCTGTCCATTAGGCCTCTAGAACTTATTCATAGTGCATAAATGAAACTTTGCACCCTTGGACCAACATCTCATTTCCCCCATACTTCCCACCCCAGCCCCTGACCACCACCATTCTATTCTCTGCTTCTACGAATTTGATTATTTTAGATTGCACATGTAAGTGAAATCATGCAGCATTTGTTTTTCTGTGGCTGGCTTATTTCACTCAACGTAATTTCCTCACGGTGCATCCATGTTGTCACATATGGCAGGATTCTCGTTTTTGTGGATGAATAATATTTGTGTGTGTGTGTGTGTTCTACTGTGGCTTGTCTTTAAATACATATCACATTTTATTTATCCATGCATCTACTGATGAACATTTAAGTTGTTTCCATATCTTGGCAGTTGTGAATAATGCTTCAGTGAACATGGGAGTGCAGTTCTCTATTTGAGATGCATATTTCATTTCCTTCAGATATATACTCAGAGGAGGAATTGCTGGTTCACATGGCAGTTCAATTTTAATTTTTTGAGGAACCTCCATAGGTTTTGCATAGTGGCTGCACAAATTTACATTTGAACCAAAAGCATACAAGGGTTCCCTTTTTTCCACATCCTCACCAAAGCATATTTTCTCTCTCTCTTTTTTTAATAACACCCATCTTAACAGGTGGAGGCAATATATCATAGTGGGTTTGATTTTCATTTCACTAATAATTAGTGATGTTGGATATACTTTCATATGCCTCTGTGCCATCTGTATGTCTCCTTCGGAAAAAATATCTATTCAGATCCTCTGCCCATTTTTTTTTTTATTTAACATCTTTATTGGAGTATAATTGCTTTACAGTGTTGTGTTGGTTTCTGCTGTATAAAAAAGTATATCAGCTATATGTATACATATATCCTCTTATCCCCTCCCTCTTGCATCTCCGTCCACCCTCCCTATCCCACCCCTCTAGGTGGTCACAAAGCACTGAGCTGATCTCCCTGTGCTCTGCGGCTGCTTCCCACTAGCTATCTGTTTTACATTTGGTAGTGTATATATGTCCATGCCACTCTCTCACTTCGTCCCAGCTTACCCTTCCCCCTCTCCATGTCCTTAAGTCCATTCTCTACGTCTGTGTCTTTATTCATGTCCTGCCCCTAGGTTCTTCAGAACCATTTTTTTTTTAGATTCCAAGTATATGTGTTAGCATATGGTATTTGTTTTTCTCTTTTTGACATCCACCTCACTACAAATAACTCAATTTTGTTTCTTTTTATGGCTAAGTAATATTCCATTGTATATATGTGTCACATCTTCTTTATCCATTCATCTGTCGATGGACGCTTAGGTTACTTCCATGTCCTGGCTATTGTAAATAGTGCTGCAGTGAATATTGTGGTACATGACTCTTTTTGACTTATGGTTTTCTCAGGGTATATGCCCACTAGTGGGATTACTGGGTCATATGGTAGTTCTATTTCAAGTTTTTCTACGTCTTTGTTTGGCGAATTTAGTCCCTTTACATTTACAGTAACTATTGATCTGTATGTTCTTATTGCCATTCTGTTGTTTTCTGGCTGGTTTCATAGTTCCTCTCTGTTTCTTCTTTTTCTTTCTTCCCTTGGGTGATCATGGTTTCCTTTAGTGTTGTGTTAGATTCCTTTCTCATTTTCTTTTGTATATTTACTATAAGTTTTTTCCTTGTGGCTACTGTGAGGTCCACATATAACATCCTATGTAAACAGCAGTCCTTTTTAAGTTGATAACAGTTAAATTTGAATACATTCCAAAGCTTTGTCATTTTACTCCCCTTCCACCACATTTTATAATTTGATGACACTTTACATCTTTTTATTTTATATATCCCTTACCTAATTATTGTAATTGTAGTTAATTTCACTACTTTTGTTTTTTGACGTTCATGCTTGCTTTACAAGTGATTGATCCACTACCTTTATTATATATTTATATTTTCCAGTGAGATCTTTTGTATGTTTTTTAAAATTATTAATTAATGCCATTTCTTTTTACCTTGAAGAGGCCCCTTTAACATTTCTTATAGAACCAGTTTAGTGGTAATTAACTCATTTAGCTTTTGCTTACTTGGGAAACTCTTTAATCTCTCCTTCTATTCTAAATGATAATTTGCTGGGTAGAGAATTCTTGGTTGTATTTTTTTTTCCTTTCAGCACTTTTAATATGTCATGCCATTCCTTTCTGGCCTGAAGTTTCTACTGAAAAAAAATCTGTTGATAGCCTTATGGCGTTTCCAATGTATGTAATGTTTTTTTCCTTGATGCTTTTAGAATTCTCTCTTTGTCTTTAACTTTTACCATTTTAATTATAACGTGTCTTGGTGTGTGTCTTTTTTGGGTTCATCTCTGGTATTCCTGTACCTGGATGCCTGTTTCCTTCCCCAGATGAGGGAAATTCAGCCACTATTTCTTCAGATAATTTTCCTGGAACTTTCTCTCTCTCTTCTCCTTCTGAAATCTCTACAATGCAGATGTTATTATGCTCAGTGTTGTCCCAAAGGTCCCTTAAGGTATCTTCACTTTTTTAAAATTGTTGTGTTTTTTTTTTTTTCATTTTGCTGCTCTGTCTGGGGGATTTCCATTGCTTTGTCTTCCAGCTCACTGATTCATTCTTCTACCTCATCCAGTCTTCTGTAAACGCCACTAGTATATTTTTCATTTCAGTTACAATTTTTGTTTGGTACTGTCTTACATTTTCTCTTTGTTGACGTTCTCACTGTGTTCATCTGTACTTCTCCCAGTTTCAGTGAGCATCTTTATTACCATTACTTTGAACTCTTTATCAGGTATATTGCTTATCTCCATTTCATTTAGTTCTTATTCTGTCTCCTCATTTTGATTAATTCTCTGTGTTTCTCTTTATTAGTTAAATCAGGTACCTCTCCCAGTCTTGAAGGAATGGCCTTATGTAGGAGATGTTCTATGGGACTCAGAGGCACAATCCTGCCTGGCCACTGGAGCTCGGTGCTCAAGGGGTGTCCCTATTTGGGTTGCATGCACCCTCATGTTGTGGTAGGGCCACAGCTACTGCTATAGTACACTGGTAGGCAGGGCTGGTCCATGACATGGCTACAGAGCCCTGGGGGGAGGAGCTGGCCCTGGCTCAGCTCAGGTTTTTTGCTTTTTGCTAATGCATTCTGTGCTCTGTTCAGAAAAAGTCTTTCAGTACCCAATCTTGTGGATATGTTGGATATATTCTCTTATATTCTTTTCTAGAAGCTTTATTGTTTATATTTTATATTTACATATGTAAGGCACTTGGTATTGATTTTTGTATGTATTATAAGTTAGGAGACAAGTTTCATTATTTTTCATATATATATCCAGGTTGACCTAGTAGTACTTACTGAAAAGACCTCCCTGTCTATATAGTACTGCAGTGCCAGCTGGGCATAAATTGTCTATGTACACATGAATAATTTTCATTGATTTGGTCTATCCTTGGACAAATATCATACTATCTTAATTACTATATAAAGCTACAGTCAACTAGAACCAGTCTTCTTCTTCTTCTTGAACACCGTCTTAGCTATTATTGTTCTTTTGGAATTTTCTACAAATTTTACATTTAGCTTTTCACAAACACACACATACATTCCCTCTCTGTCTCTCTCACACACACATACATACACACACACACACACACACACACACACACACACACACATGCAGAGAACTTGAGATTTTGATTGGTAATTCATGGAATCTATAGATCAGTTTGAGAAAAATTTATATCTTTATAATATTGAGTCTTTGATCAATAAACATGATATATCTATTTATTTATTTAACCTTCTTTTACTGCACTCAAAAAAGTTTTATAGATTTTCATGTAGAGATCTTACACATCTTTATTTCTAGATATTTGATATATTTAGTGCTATTGCAAATGGTGTATATTTTTTAATTTCATGTCTTAAATGTTTGTTACTACTGTAAGCATATCTGATTATTTTTGAAGATTGACTCTGTACCATAGTAAACTAACATTAATTTTAGTAATTTATTCCATATTCTCTTAGATTTTCTACATACATATTCATATCATCTCTAACCCATAACTTCTTTCACTCTTTCCAATTTTTTAGTATTTTTTCTTTCTTTGTATTTATTGTTTTTGCTTATTGTACTACACTGTTTAGTAGCTACAATTAAATGTTGAATAGAAGTGGTAACAACTTGTAGCCTTTAAGATAGTCTTTAAAAATGCTTATTTTGTTAGTAAGTATGAACATTTGCTGGAGGCTTCCTGAAAATACTCTTGTGAGACTAAGTTTGTTTTTTTTATTTCTAGTTTGCTGGAGAATTTCTAGGTTTTCAATTTTTTTATGACTGGATGTTGAATTTTATCTGTGCCTTTTCTGTTTCAACCAAGATGATTGTAGGACTTTTCTCCTTTATAGTGCTAATTTAGTGAATTTTAATGATTTATTTTTAAATGCCAAACCAACCCTTGCTTTCATATAATAAACCCAGCATGCTTATTTATTTATTTTTTGCAATTTTCAGTTTACTAATTTATGTAAGTCTTTTTTTTTAATCTACTATCATATGAAAGACTGGCCATTAATTTTCCTTTCCTGGAATGACATTTTCAGATTTTGTTATCAAAGTTGTGCCTTCTTTATAAAATGTATGAAATGATGTCTTGCTTTTTTCTAACCTCAGAAAGAGTTTGTGTAAAATTATACTTAATTATTGATAAAACATTTGGTAGGTTTTTTCCCAGAAAGCCCACTGGTCTTGAATTTTTTGGTGGGTAAGTTTTAATTGTGGATTCAAAGTCTTTAATACTTATAAGATCATTAAAATTTTCTATTTCTTTTGGTGGCAGTTCTTCTACAAATTTGTCCATGTCATCTCAATTTTCAAATTAATTGGCATAGAACTGTACATAAGATCCTCCTCTTTTATCCTTCTAATATCTGAAACATCTGTAACAATATGCCCTTTTAACTCCTATTATTGTATTTTTTTGTGCCTTTACTTATTTTCTTGATCAGTCTCGAGAGCTTTTTATGGGTATTTTCAAAGGCCCAAACTTCTGTTGGATCAACATTCTCTATTTTATTTTTTATCTAGTTTACTAATTTTTGCTCTTACATTTATTATGTCCTTCCTTCTGTGTTCTTTGGGTTTAGCTTGCCTGATTTTTTTTAACTTCCTGAAATTGATGAATAGCTCATTGATTTTCAGACTTCTTATATAAGTTATGAATTTCCCTTTAAACACAAATTTAGCTACATCCTATCAGCTATCAAAACTTGTGAAATTTTGATATGGAGTATTTTTATTTTCATCAACTTAAAAATACTTTTTATTTCTCTTGTGATTTTTCTTTGACCCATGGCCCTAATAGAATTGTAATTGTTGATTTCCAAGCATATGAGGATTTTCTGGTTTTCTTAGTCCCACCCCCATTTGGGCAAGCCCTGGGCCTTAATTTTTATAGCCACCTGACTTTGAAGGCTTTCAAAACATTGCTCAACATCTCAGTTTCTTATCTTCCTGTTGTTAAATTGGCATTTATCCCTCAGGAAAAAGCAGTCCTAAATACCAGTCACATTTCTGAGTTATCTTCTTCAGGATCTTGATCTTCTAGTTTCTTACTGCTCTCAAATGCATTATATGTTCATTTTTTCTAGTTGCCATCAGTGGGAGGATTGTCTTGAATTACCAGAATTAGAAGTCAAGATTCCCTTTACTTTTAATATTTGATTTCTAAGTGCAGATATCAAATAAAATGTCATTTTATTTGGACTCCACAAGAATATTTGAATTCCCCAAGTTTCAGGCTTTATGCCACAGATGAAGAAAGCTCAGCAAGTATTCTTTCTTATGGGTGATAACGACTCTACCAAGGGTAAAGACTTCATGGACACAAACCTTCGATTAGGCTTTTCAGTCATGAATTTACTATTCTACTTTTGTTATACTTATTAACATCTTTCAGTCTTTAGTGATCATCTTGTTCATATTTTATTTTTTTTTTCAATTAATCATTTTGTCTAGAAAGTCCCCATTTGGTTTAAAAATGAATATTTTATTGTACTTTCATCTTTTAAAAGCTGAGTGAATATTTCCTTTGCTTTGAAGAAGAAAATATCCAAAATGCATTATAACTACTTTTGAAAAAACGTGTTCCAGATATCAGAGGTTAGCCTATTCTGAGTATATTACATCAGGAAAATAGCTCAGGTCATACCCAAAGGGTATGTTTGTACTACACTGAAAGTTTAGAAATATTGCATAGTGAGAATTAGTGGTTGGCATAAAAATCTGCCTGATATGATAATTAATTGAATCCTGTTAAGCCATTCACATATTGATGTACCTAGGCAAATGTAGTATTATATCTCTTTAATTTATTTTTACTCTTAGCATAAACCTAATTTATTTTAAAAGGATTATTAACTCCATACAAAACATATATTCATTTAACAAATATTTACCCACCTAAAAGGGGGCAAGAACTGTTTCTGTGTTAGAAACTAGACAATAAGGAAGAGGAAAAAACCAAAAATATATAAAATATATGATAAATTACGATTTTTAAAAAATACAGTGACTGAAAGAATGAGGTCGTGAGAAATTATTTTAGATAGAATGGAAATACGTATTTGTGAGGAAGTATCATCTGAGGAGACACTTAAAAAAATTAAAGGGAAGGTCATTTTTAAATTAAAGAGCAGAGAATTCCAGGCATAAAAATTGCAAGTACAAAGACCCTAGGACAGAAATCAGCGTAACTCCATGCAAGAAATTGCAAGAAGGCCGTTGAGAGGGTGGAAAAATGCAAGTCAGGAAATTGACGTGAGATCAGTTCATGTAGGACCTGATAGGCCTTGGTAGAGATTTGGGGTTGCTTTGTTTTTCTCTGAGAGTGACAGGAGTCCATTGGAAGTTTTGATCAGAGGAATATCACGATTTCATTTTCATTTCCAAAGAGCACCATCGAGATAGACTTAGGAGTGGTAGTGCATAGAATGTAAACAAGTAAACCATTTAAGTGGTTTAGTAGTACAGTCAAAAGAAGATGTGACAGCACTGGAAGTGAGGAGATGAGGTAGGATTTGGTATGTGGTTTGAAGATAAAGGTGACAGGACTTGCTACCAGATAGGATGTTGGAAAGTTTCTAAGTATTTGGTCTGAGAAATAGAGTGGAGTGGTGCTATTCCCTGAAATAGTGTAGACTGGGGTGTTCATTCAAGAGTGAAAATAAAGCGTTCTGATTCAGATGTGATAAATTTCAGATGCCTATTAAATTCCAAGTGGAAATTATGTAGGCATTTATCTGTAGCTATCTAGAGAGAGTAAAGCTTGAAATATAAATCTGAGAGTCATCAAAGTATACTGTAGATAATATTCAACATCAGGGGACTTGAGATTAGCTGCGGTTGGAATGCGGACAGAACAGAAACAGTTTAGAGACTGAGCCCAAGGACACACCAACATTTAGAAGATGGAGAAGAAGATTCTACAACAAGATTACAAAAGAGTGGTGAGTCAGTTAGGAGTAGATCAAAACACATGTGATGATGCTGAAACCAATAGTCATATGTGTTCTCCCAAGATTATTAATAACCTATGATTCTAGGGAATTTAACAAAAAATAATCTTTTAATATTAGTTATTAAACTAGAAATCTGAAAAGTTATGTTAAATATAAGCATAATAGTATTAATATCTCCTAACTAGTAAATAGTCAAGCCCTTGGATATAAAGTGTATATCTGAGGTTGTAATAAGAGGGTAATTCTAGGGTTGAAGAACAAGCTGGAAGAAATATCATTTAAACATGTTATACTAAATATTTATCATGCTTCTATTTGACTGAGTCTCACATAATCTCATAAACCAGATTCAAATATGAAGTGATGAACGTAAGCAAAATACAGAGATCCATGCTGATGTTATGTGAAAGATTTCTCATTACTGAAAATTTAACTTGCTCTTGAATGTGTATGACTTCAGATTCTAAATAAAGACTTGTTGATGTTCTTTTATTCTCTTTGCTTCTTTCCACAGGTGGGGAAGTCCCATACACAACTCTGGCTACCCGAATGATGATGGGGGCTTGGTGGCTATTTGCTTTGATTGTCATCTCATCTTACACAGCAAACCTTGCTGCTTTCCTCACTATCACCCGCATTGAAAGCTCCATCCAGTAAGTAGACAAAGATTCCACTTGGTACAAAGCATGAGAAATGACAGGCGTGGCCAAAGCTATGTGATGTCTGTTAATATATTTACAACTTCCTTTTGAGTAAAGGCTTAATTTTGTGATGTGCAGACATCACAACATAGTCCAACTCCTGAAAGTACAGTTTTGGTACAGCATTCTTTATACAATAAAATTCTGGGTATAATTTGGACATTGCTTCCCATATTTTCCTGGAAGGATAACACATATTCAGAATTTTAACCTCTGTAAAATATGACTGTGGGCAATATTATTAAAAAGAAGGAAAAGGATACATACTAAAATATATATATTTCAAGTTTGAGATGCTCAGTCTTTGCCTTGAGTCTGTCCCATTATGCACTGTCTGAGTAAATAGTTAGGTAGACACTGGATGATTGATAGATAGGTGATAGGTAGGGAGAGGGAGAGAGAGAGAGAGAGAGAGAATGAGAATGGCTTTCAAGAGGTAAAACCACATTCTGTCTCTTCATTGCATTATAGCTAACATGAGTATTATTGCTGCTGTTTTTCCAGCTACAGTGGTGGTAAATTGCCGTTAACTATACTGTACTTTTGAATCCTGAAAGCTACCTAAGTCAGTGCTTCATTTCACAAATGACTTTCCCATGAGCCCAAAGGCCTTTGATTTACCGTGGCCAGTTTTTCTTTATGTGGTTTCATACCATAAGGTCAGGTCAGTGCCACAGTACAGCTTCTGCCTTATTAGAACATAGTGTTCTGTATATTGTTTTACGAAAAATTTCTCTGAAAATTTTATTAATCCAAAATCAAGGTAGTTTGAACTTTCGTAAAGTTAAAAAACATTTATTTCTCAACAAAGTTGACAGTTCAAGATTAGAATAATTTAACTTTGTCAAGGAATTAATTAGGGATTTACTTCATCCTTAAGAGAAAACTTGAATTCTTCTTGCCTTTAAAATAGTATGTAAATGAATTCCATTAGTAGTTGCAAAATTATTATAGCACAATACTAAAATAAAGTCAAGAATTAATGATCTAAAAAGAAATAGGGTATTTTCTTCAACTGCTTGTGTATATAAATTGAAACCTCAAAATTCAGCTACTAATAGTCAATTATTTCATTCATTTATGAAAATGATGTTCCCAACTTCTCATCAAATCAGTCTTAAGTTGTTTTCCCAGCTATTTCTTTGGTGCAGAACCTTCACATCCTTTTAACTTACTACCCTTGTAGCCAGTTCTACGTGTGGCATAAGTTATAAGTGATCCAGAGTGAAGCGCATGTAAAATTTAAGCTCATGACCCCATCAGAGTCCTATTTTAAGCAATAATGAAAATGATTACACTTTCCCAGCCCAAGAAATCAATGAATTAGTAAAATTGTGCAAATAATAATTAACATTTATTGAGCACTCACAAGATGCCAGACTTTGTACTAGATGTTTGACGTGCATTGGCTTATTTAATACTTACAACCATCTTCTGGAATGCATACTACTTATTAATAACCCATTTTACAACTGAAGTTGAAAAGATAAGTAACTTGCCTCAAATCATGCAGCTAATAAGTGATTGGTTAAAGACCAGACCTTAAATCTGTCTCATTCCTGAATCTGTGTTCTAACTATGCCACACTAGTCCCCGTTCCACACCCTTGTACATTTGTATGGCTAGTTGCTTTTTAGGGAACTTTATAAAGGATGTGTCATAGCCTCATTCATTGCTAAGTATAGTGATGTAAAGGATGACATTATTCAAATCCTCAATTTGTCTGAGGAAATAAAGTATCAGAAGTTAGGAGATTTTTGTGTTGGGTCGATTGTCTGGGCGTATATCCCAGCATGAGCTAATTATGTCTATAATTGATACCTGCCACTCAGGGTAAGACTGCTTGCCAGACCAGTCAATGGAAATCACATTAAGAAAAACAGTTTGAAAAAATTAAAATGGAGCATTTTAATCTCACTAATATACTTCTTGTCAACTTTGTTTTACATGTTATATTTTAAGAGTACTTAAAGTACATAGGTTTTTACTATGTAGCTCAGATCTGACTTTGAAATATTTTAAAATAAATGAATGAAGAACATTTTAAATAACTGATTTTATGTAGCATGTGACAATCATAAATAATAAAAATTATGGATATTATTCACTGAGAATTTATTATGAATTTATCAAGCATATATATATATATATATATCCCCTTTATTACTCAAAATTACCCTAATAATACAACTACTACTATGATTCCTACTTTGTAGATCAAGAAACAGAAATTTGGAAGTTAACTGCTCACTAGCACACAGTGAATAGTGTCGGAGCTGGAAATCTAACCTACATCAATCCAATAGCAATTCATGACTTTACCTACCGAAGTTTTTCTTTATCTTACAATTTGTTTCTTGCTGGTTCTTAAAATTTGTTTGCTTGAGCCGCCCTTTCACTGAGGTCGCAGGCCTCATGGTGTGTGTATATCTGAGCTATTTAGTCATTACAACTTTGCCAGCATTCGTTAGTATCTAGACTTTCATGCAATAGCAGTGGGAGCAAAAGCCTCTGTCACATTTTTACACCCATAGGATTTTCTAAAGTAAAATCTAATGGGAAAAGATCCTAATTGCACATGATGTTTCCCTCAGGTGTAGCTTTCCACAATCCAAAATAACTGAACATTCATTTTTTTAACAAATTATTTCTTTCTAATGCCAACTCATATTATTAAAAGTCAACATTGGGTATAATGAATCTCCCCTTCCTTCTAATCTTTTCACTAGGTTAATTATGAAAGGGGAAAATCAGAGCCAAATAAGTTAAAAGAGACCTAATTCTCTCCCCAAACTTAAAGATAGCTTCTAATTTCATGCTTCAGCTGTGTTGGTAAACATAATTGTAATGTTTCTTGGAAACATTCAAAGTTCCATTTATAACTAATGTCAAACTTTCTTGGAAAATTCTAAGTCTGATTTTTCTTAGAAAAGCAAAAACTCTTTTCACAAAACCGTGCACTGTCATTCTTCTTAATCATTCACATTCATGAGATTTGCTCATCATTAAATGAAGCAGTGCTCATCAGGGTACCTTTTCCCAGGCCAATTGCTGTTCCATTAACAAACATCTACCATCCACATCTTTATTCCCAAAATTCAAAGTCACTTCTGCACACCAGGAGAGGCAGAGGTGGCTAGCTGGTAACCACAAATCTGATCTCTTTTCCTCTGAGTCTGTTTCTTGGCTACTGTAAATAATGCTTCAGTGAACATAGGGGTGCATAATCTTTTCAATTCAAAAGAACATAATCTTTTCCAATTAGTATTTGCACTTTATTTGGATAAATACCCAGGAGTGGAATTTGTGGATCGTACTCTAGTTCTGGTTTAAATTGCTTGAGGAACCTCCATACGGTTTTCCATAGTGGCTGCACCAATGCACAGGGTTTCCTTTTCTCCACCTTCTCACCAACGCTTATTACTTGTTGCCTTTTTGATAATAGACATTCTGACAGGTGCGAGGTGGTAGCTCATTGTGGTTTTGATTTGCATTTCCTGGTGATTAGTGGTGTTGAGCATCTTTTCATGTGCCTGTTGGCCATCTGTATGTTAAATGTCTGTAATTTATACAGACATTTGGAAAAAATGTCTATTCAGATCCTCTGACCATTTTTAATCTGGTTGTTTGTTTTTTTAATGTCAAGTTGTATGAGTTCTTTTTATATTTTGGATATTAACCCCTGATCGGGTATATCATTTGCAAATATCTTCCCCCATTCAGTAGGTGGCCTTTTCATCTTGTTGATAGTTTCTTTCACTGTGCAAAAGCTTTTTAGTTTGATGTAGTCCCATTTGTTTATTTTTGCTAATCCATGTATAACTTTTGAATCTCCCCAAACTTAACTAATAATAGCCTACGGCTGACTTGAAACCTTACCAGCAACATAAACTGTTAATTAACATGTATTTTGTGTGTTATATATATTATATACTTATTTTTACAATAAAATAAGCTAGACAAAAGAAAATATTATTAAAAAATCATAAGGAAAACTATTTATGGTACATATATGATTTTAATGAAGAAAAGTCCATGAATAAGTGGACCCTCACAGTTCAAACCCACATTGTTCAAGGGTCAACTGTAGATATTTAAACACTGTGCTAGGCATTTAGTCTATAAATGTATTTAGGTATTATCCCTGAGTCACAATTTATTCGGCGAGATAACAGTGAAGAATTCAATGACATAGGGCTCTGATAAATTATTTATAAAATGCTGTATGAACACAGGGAAGGAGTGATTTAAGTCAATAACTTGGAGAGAAGGGGAGGAGAGAGGAAAAAAAACTATTAGACATCACAGAGGTTCTCTGGTGTATCATCGGAGAGTTTGATCTTAAAGGATAAATTTCAACATACTGAAGGAGTGGCTTATAGCAGAGGTATGAAACTCCTAGGAGAATATCTAGCAAAGGGTGGGTTATCAAAATGTGTTCATCTCCTTCATGGATTGAGATAGGTGATGTGACGGTGACAGGAAGTGAAATAGAAAAGGAGGGTAGGACCACATCTTGAAGGGCATGATAAAGCTCGTTACGGAATTTGGAGTTTTTCCTGGAGATAATGAAGAGTGACATCATTTAAGAAAGACAGCTTTATCTGTGGAGAGGAAGATAGGCCAGAGAAAAATGGAGGAGCATATGGAAACTCATTGCAGGTATCTAATAAACGTATATTTATGGTGTTTAACAGTATGTCTCTACTTGATATAAACCTGATCACATATCTTCTTGTTTCATGGGCTCCTTATGTGGAACTGTCTAAGGATTAAGGGTAATTTAAGAGAAATCTGGCTTGAGAAACTTTATATCTCTAGGCTAACATTTACATTTCTTGTGAATGTAGGAGTATTGCGTCAGTTTATTTTTTTAAGATATTTTAAAAAAGGATGTGGTTTACTACCTCTTAGTTAAATAGATAGGGACGAAGAGAGTTACTAATGTGAGGAAATTCTAGAAGTCACTCTGGTTAGGCTACTTTTCAGATGCCAAAAATTTGCATCTCCGGGTTTGCTATTTCTGGACCCCATCCTGCCTATTAATTACTTTTAACCTTGAGCCATCAGAAAAGAAATAAGACATTTTTATTCCATTTTAATACATTTTCTTCTTATAAAAGTAACACAGGGCTATTTTGAGAAAATTAGAAAGTAGAGTAAAATTTTCTAGGACAAAGCATTAATAATCCATAATTTGTCATAAAGCAGTAAGTTCTGTTAATATTTAAGCAAACTTTCTTTTAACTGTTTATTTTGAAGCAATTATATATACACAGGAAATTGCAAAGTCAGTGCAATTATAGCACAGAGATATCCCATATACCCTTCACCAAGTTTCCCCCAATGGTTACATCTTCAGTAATTACAGTACAGTATCAAAATCAGGAAATTGACATGGGTACTAGGTATACATATAGCACTGTGCCATTTTATCCCAAGTTTAGAATCTCTAACCACCACTGCAATACAAGACTACTCCTCCATCATTACAAAAATCTCCCGCATTCTACCCCTGTGTAGTCACACTCGCACCTTCTTCCCCACCATCCGCAGCTCTTGGTAACCACTGATGTTCTCCACTCATTCTAAGAGTGTTATATAAGTTGAATCATACAATATGTGGCCTTTTGAAATCAGCTTTTTTTTCACTCAGCAAAATGCCCTTGAGGTCCATCCAAGTTGTTGCATGCATCAGTAGTTCATTGTTTTTTATTGCTGAGTGGTATTTACCTATTTTTGTTGTTTCTAGTTTGTTTAAAATTTACCTATTGAATGGCATTTTTGTTGTTTCCAGTTTTTAGCTATTACAAATAAAACTGCTAAGAACATTTATGCTCAGCCTTTTGCGCAGATGTTTTCATTTCTCTGGCATAAAAGCCCAGGAGTGTGATCGTTGGGTCGTGCGGTAGGTGTGTGATTAGTTTTTAAGAAACTGCCAAACTGTTTTCCAGAGCGCCTGCACCATTTTACATCTCCGCCAGCAACATATGGGGGACCCAGTTTCTCTGCATCCTTGTCAGCATTTGGTGCTGTCACTTTTTAAAATTTTAGCCCTTCTGATAGGAATGTAGTAATATCTTACTGTCATCTTAATTTGCATTTCCCTAGTGACTACTGATGTTGAGCATCTTTTCATGTGTTTTTTGTCATCCTTATATCCTCTTGCATGAAAGGTCCCTGTATGTCTTTGTCCATTTTCTACTTGGACTGTTTGCTTTTTTACCATTGAGAGTTCTTTACATATTTCTAGATACAAGTTCTTTGTCAGACATGTGGTTGGCAAATATTTTCTCTTAGTCTATTGCTTGTTTTTTTTCATCCTCTTTGCAGGGTCTCACATAGAACAAACGTTTTTGATTTTGATGAAGTCAAATTTACCAGTTATTTTTTATGGATTTTGTACTTTTGACGTCGTGTCTAAGAGTCTTCAAGGAACTCCTAGGTCCCCAAAATTTTCAACTGTTTTATGCTAAAACTTTTATAGTTTTACATTTCACATTTAAATCTATCATCCATTTTGAGTTAAGTTTTGTACTAGGTGTAAAGTTTAGGTTGAGGTTCATTTTTTGCCTATGGATATTCAAATGTCCAGGAGTGTTTTCTGGGAAAAAAACCAAAAGAACAAACTATCTTTCCTTCATTCAATTGCTTGTGCACTTTGTAAAGAAAAATCAGTTCTCATACTGTGTGAGTCTATTTCTGGGTTCCCTATCCTGTCCTATTGATCTAGGTATCTGTCTCTCTGCCAACAGCATAGATTTGATTACTGTAGCTTGAAATTGAGGATAACGGATTCCTCCCACTTACTCTTTTTTTTTTTTTCAGAATTATTTTAGCTATTCTACTTCCTTTGCCTTTCCATATAAATTTTAGAATGATCTTGTCTATATCTGCAAAAAAGTAATGCTAGAATTTTAATAGGAATTGCATTAAACCTGTGTATCAGTTTGGGGAGTATTCACATCTTTACTATGTTAAGTCTTCCAATTTATGAACGCAGTATATCTCTCTGCTTATTTAGATTTTTAATTTCTTCTATCAACATTTTGTAATTTATAGCGTATAAGTCTTATATATGGTAGAGTTATACCTAAGTATTTATTTTTATCCCAGTGATTTTAAATGGTATTGGATCTTTGAATTTGGCTTCCACATATTCATTGCTAGTATAAAAATACGGTTTTTTATATGCTGATTTTATCTTGTGATCCTGATGTGAGTTCAGGGGTTCTAGGAGTTTTGGTAGATTCTTTGGGATTTTCTATGTAAACCTTCATGCCATTTACAAAACTGAGCAGTTGTGTTTCTTTCTTTCTCACCTGTATGCCTTTTATTTCCTTTTGTTGCCTTTTCTGTGATGACTAGAACTTCTGATACTACGTCAAATAAGCGTGGTGAGAGTGGACATCTCTATTTTGTTCTCTGTCTTGGGGAAGCATTCGGTCTTTCACTATTAGGTGTAAGGTTAGCTGTAGGGTTTTCGTAGGTATTCTTTGTCGAGTTGAAGAAATTCTTTTCTATCCTTAGTTTTCTATGTGTTTTTATCATGAATGGATGTTAGATTTTGTCAAATGCTTTTTTTCCCGTCGACCGATATGCTCAGGTGATTTTTTTCTCCTTTAGCCTGTTTGGTGGATTACATTGTTTGATTAGTGAACTATTTTCAGAATGAGGTAGAGGCTAACTCTATTTCCCCCTCCTATTCCTTCTCCACCTTTTCCCCTAAATCTTGGTTTTCTTCTTAATTTTCTTCCTCTATTGATATGAGGCAATAAAAGAGCCTGACTTTCCCTGCCTGCAGCTCTACTTATTATTGTCTTTTCTCCTACCTCAGCTATTGCTTCCTTCTATCCATTATCTTCCCATTCCAGTTTACCCTCCAGAGTGTAGAGTCCAGACAGTTACCTTCTTACATCCTTAAAATTGGCTCTAAAGCCTCCATTATTACCTCATTCTATCAAAATAAAGTTCAATTCCATCAACAGAGCTTATTAAACCATTCAAAAGCTGATCAGCTTCTTTTTTGCCTACTAGCACCAATTAATTCATTCTCACACTTGTTCATGCTCCAGTAAAGTCAAACTTTTATAGGATATTTCATGCTTCTTTGGAGTTTCCATGCTGTTCCCACTCACTGAAATGACCCAGAACTGCATTCTCTTCTGGCATCTTCTGTTAGCTCAGGCACAATTAGTCATTACACATGTGTCTTCTCTTTGAGAGTGTACATTTTTCAAAGACAAGGACTATGTCACCTTCATATTTGTTCCCCTAATCCTTCTCAGAGTACCTGGCACAGAGTATTAATAAGAGCAGCTAACAATGAGTGCTTGCTATGTGACAGACACTCTCCTAATGCTTTGCGTAGATTTTCTCATTTAATCCTCATACTAGCCCTATGAGAGATATATTATTTTCATCTCCTTTTTGAAGATGACAAAACTAAAAGCTAGGGTAGTAAACCCAGGCAGTTGGCACTAGAACCTCTGTCTTCACCAGTGGATCATATAGTCTGCAATTAGCAAATACACTAAATCTTTACTGAATGAAATAAATAAATAATATATGCATGAATACATGAATGATGAAAACCATCAGTATCATTATAAGTTGCTTTGAAAAATAAAGATTTGCAGAAGAGAATTAATGGCTGAATTATATTTAGCTAAGTCAATTCCAGATATTTCTAAGTTGCATGGTATCCTAGAAACAGACACCAGAGCCATGGACTCAAATAAATTTGCATTTAAAATCTCTCCCACTTAGTAGCAAATGATCTTGTCATTTTCCGTAATTATTTTAAGCCTTATTTTCCCTAAGAGTAAGAAGAGAATGAGTTCAACTTCATAACTTTTAGTATAAAGAATAAATGGGGGGAAAAAAGACATAAATAACAGCACAGTTCCTGGACACACCCTACCTAGGATTTGCTTCCATTTTTCTCCTTGCTCCCAGGAGCTCATGTAAAAGTCCTTGAACTCTTCTTCCCTTCACTCTCATTTTTGGTGGTACTGATAACTATTCTTTTTACCATTTTGTCCACAATTTCATACACTCAGTTATTTCCTTTACCTGGTTCAGCTAAACCTCAAAGTTCCCTGTTGCTGCTGCTGTTGTTTCTGACACAGCTACCACCGCCCTGCCCTACTTCATGGGTGTCGTCTTCTTGCCCTGCCCCTTAATCCTCCAAGCCCCTCAAAGGTAAAAAACTGTCTCTCAGCAAGCCTTATCTGATCTTAAGCCTAAATAAGGACTTAGGAGGGAGGTGCAAGAGGGAGGAGATATGGGGATATATGTATATGTATAGCTAATTGACTTTGTTATAAAGCAGAAACTTACACACCATTGTAAAGCAATTATACTCCAATAAAGATGTTTAAAAGAAAAATAAGGATTTAGCCAAATGGTTCATTCTGTTGTCTCACTTTAGCTTAACTATCATGAAGATTAAGTTGCTACTGTTAGTGACTAACACTTAACCCAGGTCAGGATATCTATGTGTCAGGCACGTTTTCTCTTCTAACTCATCTTTCGTAACCTGTAGCTGTATACCACTTCCTCTGTGTAGTTTTCCACAGAGTTTTCATAACTGAATTTAGTGGCTCCCTTTTTTGAATGCCTTTGCATCTACCTTGTTTACACTCTGAGCAACATCTAGCCTTGTACTGGAGTATTATTCTACTTGTTTTACCTTCCCAATTACAATATATGTTCTCGAGGGTGGTTTTATGACTTGTATTAACACAGTGCCTTATGTAGTACCTTACTGAGTACACAGTTGGTTACAAGTAAATATTCATTGAATGAATGAACCAGAAAAGGATTTCTTAGAGTCTGGCTTGAGACTATGGAACTCCGTGACTTGTTTATAGCCTCATAAGAAATCAGAAAGAAATATGAAAGCCATTTCTTTGTTCTTTTATTCCAGGAGAAGACAGGGAGCCCAGAATGGTATGTTCTCTCAGTTTCCTTAGTGTCTCACCTACTTCCGTCTTTCAGTAGGAGGCTATTTCTTAGCTCTCAGCAGGGAATTGCACACTTTATTAGGAACAGCCAAAATCAAGGTGGCTGGAGTGAGCTGGGCCTGATTCATACTGCTTTTTATGTTTTGGTTTACTATAGAATTGTATAAACTTAGCTCCAGAGTACACAGTCATAGCAGACAGAGGAAGACATTCATCTCCTTACTCTATACTGTTCAGTGTCAAAATGGCTTACTTGTCAAAGCCCTTAAGTACTACAGTGATGGATGTTTTGTAAACATATAGCCGTCTAGATGTTATAGACAGAATTTTGTCTTTCTTTTTGGAAAACAAAAACTCTCAGAAGTATGCTGGTCTTTCACAGCCACTCTTCAGTGAGGATTTAATTAAAAGTTGTCTCCAGCTTTTTTTGTGACTCCCAGGAGCAGGGCTATTTTAGCATTGTTATAGACTCTGTTTACACTGAGCTCACCGAGATGAAAACTTTGCCAAACTAATAAGCTCCCACAACCCCTAAAATGATCTCCTTCTTCTGGACAAGCTGAATCATTCTAAAGAAGTCAAATCCTCACCTCGTTCTCTCTCTCAGCCTTAGTCATCTAAGCCTAAAAACCTATTAAGTTCTCAAGAATATAAATTCCTGTATCCTCTCTATTTCTTGTTATTTTCCTGCCTTACCTGAAGTCAGCCAAATAAATAACTTCTATCTACCACAAGTATGAGAATATGGTAAAACTCTTATACTTGGGAGCACTCTGCTCAGTCATTTTAGAGGAGCCAGTGCACATGGGGCAGGCTTTTGTGAAATTAATGTAGAAGGGTAAAGAAGATGTGGTACATATATACAATGGACTATTACTCGGCCATAAAAAGGAATGGAATTGGGTCATTTGTAGAGACATGGATGGACCTAGAGACTGTCATACAGAGTGAAGTAAGTCAGAAAGAGAAAAACGAGTATCATATATTAACGCATATACGTGGAATCTAGAAAAATGGTACAGACGAAGCTATTTCCAGGCCAGGGATAGAGATGCAGACGTAGAGAACAGACGTGTGGACACAGTGGGAGAAGGGGAGGGTGGGGACGAACTGGGAGATTAAAATTGACATAAGTACACTACCATGTGTAAAATAGATAGCTAGTGGGAACCTGCTGCATAGCACAGGGAGCTCAGCTCAGTGCTCTGTGATGACCCAGATGGGTGGGATGGGGGCAGGAGGGAGGTCCAAGAGGGAGGGGTTATATGTATACATACAGCTGATTCACTTCACTGTACAGCAGAAACTAACACAACATTGTAAAGCAATTATACTGCAATAAAAAAATTAAAAAAACTTTTTAAATTAAAATAAAATTTTAAAATGTAGAAGTGTAAGTGATGGACCTGGGTGACAGTGGAATATGTAGGCAGAGTTGTTCAGCAGAACACTGCTGAAGAGGACTGGAGACCTAGCTTTGAGTGTTCAAGTCTCTTTCCTGCTTCTGAGTAATAAGGTAAGTTTTTAAACCACTTTGTACCTTACTTTTCCGTCTTTGAAAATGTGATCCATTCCTTCTCCACAAGTATTTGTCCCACAGTTTGAATTGAGTTACTTTCAGTGTCTCTTCAACTATAAACTTCTATATCAACTACACAAATGAGGTATCTTATTAAACAAGATCTAAGATAATGATAAAAATATATTTGCGTAGATTACTCAATAAAAGAAACCCTAGACTGAAAGGAAACTCTTTTTCACCATTTTTCTCATTCTGTTTTTCTTGTCCCATCTTGCTTTCCCAGTGCAGCACACCATCCTGCCAGCGATCCTGGTGTGCTGACCTCCACCCTCCGCTAAGTACCTGCTTGACTCCGTTAGTTCTCTGATTCTCTTAGCTCCTCCACAAGCTCCTAACAGATATCTAAAGATAGTCTATTCATTTATTTATTTCTTGTTTGTTTGTTTTTGTTTTTGTTTTTGTTTTGCGGTAAGCAGGCCTCTCACTGTTGTGGCCTCTCCCGTTGCGAAGCACAGGCTCGGGACGCGCAGGCTCAGTGGCCATGGCTCACAGGCCCAGCCGCTCCACGGCATGTGGGATCTTCCCGGACCGGGACACGAACCCGTGTCCCCTGCATCGGCAGGCGGACTCTCAACCACTGCGCCACCAGGGAAGCCCAGTCAATTTATTTTTAATGGCTTTCTCCTCCACCACCCCCCACCCACACACACACACACACACACATGCACATACTCACTACACACACCCCTACTACAGCCCCTATTTCTCCAACCCTGATCTTTTAGCCTAAGGACAATTTTGGAAATCACCAGATGCCCCAGATCATGGCAAGTTTCCAAGAGGGCAAAGAACAAGATCTGCAGCCAGCTGGCTGGGCTGCTTTGTCAGATGACGATTGTAATCTTCTGAGAGGGATGCAGAACTCTCAACATTTGCTACTGAATGGGGGGTGGGGAGCACATTAAAAAACAGTTCGCGGGGCTTCCCTGGTGGTGCAGTGGTTGAGAGTCCGCCTGCCGATGCAGGGGACATGGGTTTGTGCCCCGGTCCAGGAAGATCCCACATGCCGTGGAGCGGCTGGGCCCGTGAGCCATGGCCGCTGAGCCTGCGTGTCCGGAGCCTGTGCTCCGCAACAGGAGAGGCCACAACAGTGAGAGAGGCCCGTGTACCGAAAACAAAACAAAACAGTCCGCATATTTATAATGTGAGTGACTGTGAATAAGAGCTGACTCTGAGCATTAAGACATGCATTTTATATCTGCTTTTCGTTGACATTTCTCAAAAAAGCTATATACCTAACTGGGAATAGAGGATAGTTTCTCTGGATGATTCAAAAAAATCTTTTTCAGAGAAATCCAGAGACCTACTGTACTGCAAAGAAGGAAAATATCTTTTGTATTTGGGAAATTTTAACTTATCAATAGACACTTGGTCCCCTGCTCTGTATTATGAAGAGTGAGAATTTTTGTTTTAGTAAGAAAGATTCATTAGAATCTTCACTGAAACAGTGACCTTCCACCTTATTTTGACAGTAACATTTCCCTGGGTCTTCAAATAGGCTATTAAATTAGCCCTACTGTTATTTCTGATAAATTCCTCCTCTCTAGTTATTTCTTTCCACTATGAATAATTTGATAATGTGATTAATGTTTTGAGCTCCTTCAAAGACCTTATAGGGAAAAAAATTACAAATTACTATTGATTCCTCATTTGAATCCACACTGTATTTTATTTGGGTCATTGTTTTATGTAGTAATATTGTGTATTATTGTTTCACAGCTTGTTAGTGGCCCAGCTGTCGGGTACTGGATCAATGGTTCAGTTTCAGCCTTGGAGGGTATATTGTATAAAGTTTTTTCCGTAAGTCAGCACTGGCCCTGACTCTAATTAACATTTTCAGTGTTGATTTGAAGTATGGAATAGGGAGTAAGCTTATTAAATATGCAGATTACTTTATAATGAGTAGGGGTGATTATTGACTAGAACCACACTGTAAGAATTCATTAAGGACCTTGACAAATTAAACAAGGTGATTAGAAATGAGATGAAGTTTAATAGGGACAAATATGTGATAATTCACTCAGAGCTGGAAAGAACAAACTCTGTGTACGTGTGTGTGTGTGTGTGTGTGTGTGTGTATAATTTAAAATTGGGGGATGTAGGCAGTTTCAGAATGAATCATCTGTCAGTTGTAAATTTGAAATGTAGCATTGGTGTTTATAAAGAAAATGACCAAAGTCACCTAGCAGTAGATAAGTTGTTCAGGACTTTTAAACTACTGTGATCTATTTATAAGGTCCATAACTTATGCAAAAATTGCAATAGAAGAGAAAAAAGATGGCCTAGTTAATTACAAAGTAAAAAAGGGAGTAATAGATCCTGTGAGTAAAAGTAAAGGGATTTAGTGTTTAACTCAGCAAAGAGAAGGCTGAAGGAAGAAAATGAAAAAGAAATGTTTTATTACATAAAGAAATAGTGTTCTGGAGGTGGTGAGTAGCTATTGTCCATGTGACTGAGAACAAAATGAGAGGATTATTTGAAATGGGGGGGTTTAGGTTAGGCATGAGTAAGGACTGCCTGGTGTTAAGTTTTGTAAGTCATAAAAATGTCTTAGGAAGAAAAAGTCAGTTTTGGAGGCTGGCTTATGTACCTTAAGGAATGTAATCAAATTATGTGATACCTCCAGGAACTCTCAACTCTCTGATGCTATGATTGTATTAGGATTCTTTCTTAACATCACTTAGAAATTTGTTGATCCTCAGGGAAATTCATGGAGATTACTCAAGTCCTTCCTGTATTTTCAAGGATATAGGAACATGAAAATCTAAATTTACTATTCTACTATTGAAGTATATTGGATTATTTGAGGATATTGTCCTAACAAATTTTACAATTAGCTGACAATCAATAGTAAATGTAATGCGATGCTGGCCATACAAATTTAGAATAATTCCATATTTGTTCATATTGTCCTGTGTAAATAAATATTGCATCTTCATGATATGTAAGAAACAAACTGCACAGGAAAATTGCAGAGCAATTGAATTCACAGAATATTCGGCCTTTTGCAGTGGAGTTTTGCTTAATTAGTATGTATATATGTGTGTGTGTGTGTGTGTGTGTGTGTGTGTGTATGTACATCATGAAAGACTACTTTATTTGACTAATAGGCCATTTAAAATAGAGAACAGAGTCATAAATGATAATTCTGTCAGCAGGTGGAAAAATGTAATGTCTGCCACATATCAGGATGCATGACATGACGAAATTATTTCCTAGCTTATAATGTGGGTCAACAAGTCAGGCAAGACAATCAGAGTTTCAGATGACTGTTTTCTCGCATTTATTTAGCATTGTCATTTTGGAGAGAGTTTAACCATCATTTTTATTAATTACTGCCTCCCAGCAGCAAGAAGGACAGAGTGCTTCCTCCTTCCTCTGGGTTCTTTAAAATGACCTATCATATCCACAAGTCTGAATCAACTTCTAAAAAGTGTATGGGGACTGCAAGTCTCTCCAAGTGCACCTAGTCTCTGATATCCATCTATCTCAAATGCATCTATTTTACATGAATTTCCAATATTACCTGTGACCATCCTGTCTATACCACGTGGCAGATAGGGGTGCTTTTGACTACTCTTCGGGGGGAAATATTCCAAAATCTCTCGGGAAAGACTTGAAAGTCATCTCCTGGCATGTAATCCTCCATGCCTAGTAATCTACCATGTAGGGACAGTGTTTGGAAGGGGGCAATGCCCTCCTATGAGTACCTCTACACACTTTTTCTAGACCAAGCACATTTGGAATTCTGATGGATATTTAAATAGTTTTTTAAAGAAGTTCAGAGCACAGAGACCTGAAGCCATCTTTTATCTAATTTACTCTGGTGAACCACATAAGGTTGGGCGTGAGGGTATGTGAAGGATGTAGGACAGAAGCGGGGAGAGGGACAGAACAGAGGGGCTGGAGAGGGAGGCACCACTCAGGCCTTATTCGAGCATCCCACATGGAGCCCTTCTCATCCGCTCACCCTCCTCTGTAAATCCCCAGTCCTCTTTGGTCCTCATATGGTTCCTCTAATAAAACACCCTCTCCAACCGGGGGGCCTCCCTTGGGAAACTCTCCCTGTCTCTGCAAGTAAAGGAATCCTAGCCCTCTGCCTTGCCTGATATCCTTCAAACTTGTCAGCCTCAGACTTCAGACTTCTGCTGTCTTGAAAACGAAAAAAAATTCTGACACCATGAGAGAAAGAAAAACACAAACACATCCTCTCCACTAGAGATGGCTGTGTCTGGGTTCCTCCTGAATTACCTTGCTCCATAAATTATACTATTTTAGGCTATACAATCTCATCTTCTATGAGAGAAGTGTATTTCCTTCACTACTGTGACTTTGACCTTAATCTTTTTAAAATAAGAAACCTAGCATTATTGGGCTAAAGAATATCCAACTCTTTCCTGAGCCTGCTTTCATGAAATATCGTTAGCCCTCATGCACTTAAAATAGTTCTCACTGAGCTCTTCAGTATGGACTGAACCATCTGCAAACCAGATTTTCTTCTGACATCAGGGAGTGTTAAGAGTCCTGCTTACCGTGCCATTTACCCTTGATACCCTTTATGTTTCATCAGACTTCCTTTCCAAACTTGTATATGAGGAGCTGGGAAAACTTCACTGAGCAAAAGGAGCTACTAGGATTCAGAATGTGGTTTCTCAAAGGACAAATGGTCATTAGCTACATTGCAGTAGGAGACAGGAAGCCTTTCCATATGCTTATCTGTTCTCCTATAAGTAGAGCATTCATATTATTGAGACTTCTTCGTCTTTATGTAAATACTCAACCCTTGAAAGAAAAAAATCCTAAAGTTCAGCTTTCTATAATAACACTCAGTATTACCAAAGGTGACTATTCTCTCTTTGTTCTGGTGCCTATCTCTTCTTTAGCTACTAAAATCGTGAATTCTTTTACATTTTTTTAATCATTTCAGTTAGCAGAGTTAGTTGAGCAATTTTCTTCACCACTTCAGTTTGCTTCTGATATTTTAATCAGAAATCACTCATCAAACCAACCACAAAATTGTCGTCTCTGTTTCCACACTGCTGAATAAGTATCCCTCTCAGGAATAGACATTCCACCTTGTACTGGATCCTGTGTTTACCAGAACATTGGACTATACCTCAGCTTTTCCAGATATTTTGTTTCAGTCCTATTTGTTTAATTTTTCTTTGTATTTGCCTTGCCTCTGAATTTATTTATGGCAAACTGTCTTGTTTGCAAACAATTCACTGGTGGTCCAATAAAGCTTTTGCAGCTGATTTTGATACAGGGAAAATTTCCAAAGCTCCCTTTTAAAAAGTTGTGTTTTCTAAAAAAAAAAAAAGTTTTTTTCCTACAAAATACTGCTGGCCATGATTAATCACCCACAGAATGGCTGGTAATATATAGTAAAAATCCCATTTTTATGCAATGCTAGTTTACTGGGAATGCTGGTTTTCCAAAATGAAAGCATCTTTCTAATAAAGAAATGCAGGCAAAACAAATGAACCTCATTGATTGCTATTTTTCAGACCCTGGGCTAGGTTCTGAGTTTCAAGATAAATAAAATAAATAAATAAATAAATAACATTAAAAAAAAAATCATGAGCATCAGTAACATGCATTCGAATGAGGAAAGCAAAGAAGTAAAATTTCGAACCACAATGCTAAGGTGTGAACATATTTTAAGTATTAGAAGAGCACAGAAGAAGCAGCTGAGTTTGATCTTGAAGGGAAAAAATTCACCAGGGAAGACCAGGAAAGATCTTAAGCTGAGAAAACACCTACCAAGCAAGGAATGATGAAATGGTCTGTTTGCTGTATAATGTGAATAGAAATGAAGCAAAAGGTTGTTTTTGAAAATGAAAAAAAAGAAGTTTTTAGGCCAAATTTTGGAAGGATCTTGAATGCTACAGAGTTTGAACCATTTTCTAAGGGCCGTGAGGTATACAGGAAGTATTTAAATAAGTGAGGGATGGGATCAGATTTGAATATTAGAAGGAGCACGTTAGCTGTGGTATGGAGGATGGATTAGAGGTAGGTGGGAGTAGAGATAGGGGAAAAGCGTAGAAATAATTTTCTAGGTAGAAATGATGAGGGTATTGGCAACGGAAAGGCAAAGGTAGTGACAGATTCCCAAGTTTTAGGAGGTAAAAATGTACAAAACTTCATGAGAGGTTAGATGGGGTGTGGGAGTTAAAGGCCACGGGTGAGGAAGAGCTTTAGCTGAGATGAATCTGTTGGTGGGAAAAATCAAAAGATGGCAATTCTAGAAATCATAATAGAGGACAAAGTACCAGCAATAATAGTAATGAATTAATAACTGCAACTCTCAGTAATTGAGCACTTAAAGAGTAAGTTCTAGGCTAGGTGTCTTGTATCAAAATCTACTTCAAACTTCCAGATACCTTATTATAAAATGATTGTTTCCCCTATTTCACAGGGAAAGGAATTGCAATTTGGAGAATTTTAATTTTTCCAAGGATTGAAACTCAAATCTCTACGTCTTCAGAACCCGTGTTTTTAGAAGCAAAGAGGTTGCCCAGTGCACAGCTGTCGTCAGCACCTCTCAGTGGCAGGCCTGCCTTACCTGACCACCTCAATACATTCTCCAATCCTTTTTTCTGCTTCTTGGATCTCTATAACACTAATGTTCTCTCTGCTGGCCCTCTACTGTGGCATGTAGTTGTTTTTTAAGTGTTAACTTTTGGAGTACTTTTTGTGATTGGAAAACCTGCCTCTGTGCCCTGCCCACGACAGCTCTCAGCCACTGCAACCAATGAACTGCAGTGGGCACCAGGCAGGCTCTTTATGTGGTTGCTAATGGGCTCTTGGAGTTACAACAAAATGTGTCCTTTCGCAGATGCCGAAATTAGCATCCAGAGGAGGCAACTGGGGAGAGAGTGTGGGAGAAAAATCCTGAACTGAGTTGGAGGACACTTTTAATGTACCCCTGCTTGTTTGTCTCTCTTTCACGGTCAGCCCCTTTGCCTGAAGCATCTAGCACCTATGCTATCAACCACGTTCCATTTTTCTCCCCCTGAAGAAAAATCCTTCTGATGTGATAACTTGAGTCGACGTGTTTCAATCCGTTAAAAATGGGATTAGACGTAAAATTCCCCACAGCTAAAGCTGGCAGCTCACTCTTGTCATTTGTTGGTGAGCATAACATACAACCAGACTCAAATATGAAAGAAAAAAAGAGAGAGAAGAAAAAGGGAGAGAGAAAGAGAGGGAGGAAGGAAGGAAGGAAGCAAGGAAGGAAGGCAGGCAGAGAGAGAGAAACAGAGAAATGGAGAGTAGATGGAAAAGAAAGGCCTATGAGAGTTATTTTACAGTTTATGTAGGTAAGAGCTATTCTCTTAATAAAGGAAAACAGGTAAAAATATGAGTGAAAGTTCACTGCAGAGGGTATAGGCATTAGATTTTTAACTAGTTGACAGCTTTAGAAATGTAAGTAGCAACACATTCATTATAAGATAATTTCATTAGCAAAGTCGTATAAATGTCCCAAAGAATTTGCTATGAAGAAAGTTACTGTTTAGTATCATAGAGTCATACATTCTTGTACTTGGAAAGGAGATGAGACATTAATTCAACTCCAATTCATGAATCTCCTCGTTAACAGTATAAGAAGTCATCCTGCCACACACACACATACACACACACACACACACACACACACACACAATCCATTAAAAATCATTAAAAGGGCATTATAAGGTGAGGAATTATTATAATAATAATCTTTGTATAAAAACGATAGCTTGATTGAATACTGATATGACAGGATCACTAATCACTCTTTGAGGAGGACCCTGTTACTCTCTCCATTTATAGATGAGGAAAGTAAGGTTAAGAGCTACTACCTAATATTACACACCTCACAAATAATAGACCTGCTTGCCTTTAAAATCTAACCTACCCAATATCAAAGCTATTGCTATCAGATATAGCTAATATCAGACTATCACATGTATTAAAATTACTTTCCAATACTTGAAGGGCTTTAAGTGTTTATTCTTCTCATGGAAAGAGTTTGTAATCAGCCTAGATCCACCCAAATTCCTAAAATTTACTTCCACAGAAGTGTCCTAAATTACAGTTTCTCAGTATATGTGATGTTTAAGCAAATAGTTAAATACCACTTACCTATCAGACAGTATTGTTTAGTATCCGTGGGTCGCTAGTCATATAGGACACCAGTACAAGAAATAAAAGACTCTCAGTAAGATGTTGAGAAAATAAGACTGATGAGAGTGGGAAAGCATTTGCTTTCTTTTAGCATTCACCATGTGTAGCTGTGGACACTCATTTTTACTATGTGCAAGAGTCCGAGTGTGGGGTTGGAAGAGGAGGGCTCAGATGTAATAGGTTCACAGAATTGATCATTTGCGGAATTTTATGTGAGTGTGTGTAGGCTTTGTGTGGTTAGGTAGAAAGATAGACTATATTAGTATCAGTATATTCACAGCTAACTCTTTTTCTAGAATTCTCTAGATTTTCCCATTTCTTCTGTGGCCTGGGTAAACATTGCCAATTGTTAAAAGAGGAAATGTCAATATTTGCCAAGGTAAATTAATGTATGTATTAGGGGCTTGTTGATTATTTTATAATTGTTTTGCATTTAAGCCAATGATTGGCATGTTTAAATAATATCCACTCAGATGTTGACCTTAAGATATAATGTTCTTGAGGATTACCACTTGCGGAATAACCTACTTGATTTCTTTTAGGGCCTCATAATATAGGCCATAGCATTTCTGCAGATCTAAAATATTATGAGCGTGAAAATAACAAAATTACTACTTATAATAGGTACCGCCTTTCTCTGTTGGGCTCCTAAACCAGCTTTCTTTTTTCCATAATAAGCTATTTGTGCTCACTTCATTTTGCTTTATTTTATTTTTGTCACCTTTGGTGTGCTATCTTGGTGTACTATAAAGGAACAACACTGAATCAAACTATAATTTTTATTGCAAGCAGATCTCATGGAAAATTTATAAGCTGAACTTGATATCAGAAGTGAAGCTAGAGGGAACATACCTTTGCTCTGAGTTACAAAATGCTCTGCTATTCTAAATTTGAATTACGTTGAAAATAAACTGCTTTTTCTGACATCAAGAACTTCACACAGGCAACATTTTAAGATACTGTTTAAAAATTTTTGTGTGTACAGAACAGTTTTGCCAGCTAAAAACCTGTTTGTATTATAATTCTACATTCAAGTTCAAAGCTAACATTTAAGGTGATACTATGGCACGGAAACTTGATTATGTTAAAGATCCCAACACATGATTTCAATTTTCTTTTCACAGAAAGCTAAGAAGGAGTATTAATTTATTTAGCAGTATTTTACTAGTATGACTATTTGAGCAAACCAGTTATATACTTAGATATAGGCATAAACATTTTTCACCCCTACACTATGATCTCACCAAGTAGAAACCTTCTGAAAGTTATAATTAAGATTGATTACCAGAACTACTAGGCAGCAAGGAGCCAATCGTATCCTGGGAGGGTTTCTGATGAATCCTAACATGACCTCTAGCCATACACCTTTAGGTTCTAGAAAGTGCAAGCTCTGTACATCTACCTAACCTTGCCCTTGTATTTATAGATATTGAGTGAATGAGGCATGCTATCGTAACCTGTATTGATAAGTTTCATTTCTTCCCGCTGTGTAACCAGTTTAGATCATCGCTAAACAGTGGGAAATATGTTAAAATGTTAATGTTTTGAATATAGTTTTACTCCTACTACTGGAAACATTAGTAAATAAGAAGTAAATTGTTCGTTTGAAACAAAATTCTTATTGCTATACTATTACCAAGATAATTATGGTATGTTCCTACCAAATGCCCGGTCACTCTGGTATTAGGTTGCACCCTAGCTACCTGTAGCTCACTTTTATTCCTGCTTCTGCCCTCATTATTTTTTTTAACTTATTTATTTATTTTTGGCTGTGTTGGGTCTTTGTTGCTGCACACGGGCTTTCTCTAGTTGCGGTGAGAGGGGGCTACTCTTCATTGCGGTGTGCAGGCTTCTCATTGCGGTGGCTTCTCTTGTTGCAGAGCACGGGCTCTAGGAGCACCGGCTTCAGCAGTTGTGGCTCGCGGGCTCTAGAGCAGAGGCTCAGTAGTTGTGGTGCCTGGGCTTAGTTGCTCCACGGCATGTGGGATCTTCTAGGACCAGGGATTGAACCCATGTCCCCTGCATTGGCAGGTGGATTCTTAACCACTGCCCGACCAGGGAAGCCCCCCTCACTATTTATTTATGCTTTTACTTTAGCTTTTACAAATGGTAGAATTAGCTCAATAGTTGTAGGGTATTCCAGAAAATTCTTCCCTTCAAATAGTAATTTTTAAATGCATAATTTTGTGCAGCAGAAGTGTAGAGCAGAAAGGAATTACCATGATCTCACTCTTTTCCTTAGAGTACATGATACACACCAACAACATAAAACTCAATAAAATGCAGATTAAATTTTGCTGAAAGTTATCATTAGAAATTGTCACAAATATTCCTCTAACAAACACGACCCATAATGTATTGTTTGCCACACAGTTTTGCACATGATGGAAATGGTGACCTGCAAGAGTATTCCCAATACTCTTGCCCAATGTTAGTGTTAGTTGCAGAGACCCCCAGGAAATCATTAGCAAACGCCATCTAGAAACAGACCAAAAGGTCAGAGGTAAACGTAACATGACATTCATAGCCCGTGATTGTGGAGAGCTGTGGGTATTTGTTCTTGTTCAATATATACTATAGTGCTTCAAAGCATCTGCTCCCATTCTCAGAGGTTAGTGAGTTTGAAGCGTGCCAGCATCTAATTTTGAACAGTATTCCAAAGGCACATATTTGTTCTTAAATGTCAGTCATTAGGGTTGGACACCTACACAAATTCAATGAGTTCCAGTGAAGTGGTAATTGGTTCTCCAAGTTAGAAAATATGGAGTGGCTCAGAAACTCAAATATAAGGAAATCGACCATCAATTTAGAGACGAATAACCTGGGACAAGTAGATACAATCTGTAACTCAAAGATTGATTTGGACATCCTGGAGCATTATTCTGTAAAAGAGAAAGCTGAAAACATATTCAGCTATCCAAAAGCATGAAATTTATTCTATTTGAATACAAATAGAACTCTCTCTCTCTCTCTCTCTCACACACACACACACACACACACACACACATACACACACTCACACACAACCACTTAAAGCAAATCTAGCAAAATAAATACAGAGAAGAGTCAGCATCTTGCAGTAGAAATAATATGGTTTTGGGAGCTGGTCAGATCTACATTTGAATTCTATCTCTATCCCTCACTGACTGTGCCACACTGAGCTAGTCCTTTATTCCCTCTACTTAAGTTTTCTTACCTACAGAATGGGTGAAATAGTTCTGAGCATGAGGCATTGCTGTAAGGATACTGTGTGCCAACTGCCTAGCATGTATGTAGTAGCCACTCAATAAGTAATGACTCTTACAAATACTAATTTTTAAGTATACATCTACTTAAATATGTTTATACAAAACGTAATTATTTTATAAAAATATTTAAGCCTTGCCACCTAAAAGAACATAGGCTTAAGGCTTGTAACATATTGACATTTTAAAAAAACTAAATGATTATATGACTATCTAGCAATGTAATTTAATTTGTCTTTGGAATTGCTAGATGTTTTTTCACAGTGAAAACAAAAATAGCATTGCCCTATCACTAGAAATTTCCACCTTTCCTTCAGTAATGATTTTTGTCTTCTCATGATCTATGTAAGAGCCATACACTCTTAAAACAATTCTCCTTATATATTACATCTTAATGTTAAGAAACAACAAAATAAGAAAAGCAATTTGACGTTTGTATTTACATATATTACTTTTTGCTTCTTTTAACTTTATTTCCACTTGAAAATATTCAGTACTCTTTCTTGTGTCTCTCTGCTCTCCCAATAATCAAGGTCTCTCCAGGACCTTTCCAAGCAAACAGATATCCCTTATGGCACAGTCCTGGACTCTGCAGTATATGAACATGTTCGCATGAAGGGAATGAATCCTTTTGAGAGGGACAGCATGTATTCCCAAATGTGGCGGATGATCAACCGAAGCAATGGATCAGAGAATAACGTTCTGGAGTCCCAAGCAGGCATTCAAAAGGTACTGGCCACAGTTCTTCATTCATAGTCTACCATTCTGTCCCCCATATTGGAATTGCTAAACTGAGTCTGGTTTACTTCCTTTTTTAAATTTTAACTTTGACATAGAGTTTTCAGTTAAATTATACCTTTTATTGATTTAAGAAGATTTTGAGGTAACTCGCTGTACCAGTAGAGGGAATTGACATATTTCTGTGGTGTGTCTAAAGGATCCTTTTCCAGTGGAATTCCAAAGCTAGAAAACATGAACTGCTATTTTGTTGAGAACAGTGTCGGGGACATATACACATGAGGACTTGAAAAGATTTTGACAAATCCCATTCCAAATAACATTCAGGTTATCCAGTTTTTTCAAATGATTCAGGGTATTTTCTACACTGCATTTGTTTTTCGATGAAAAGTTTATGTTATGATTATGTGAAGCTCTCTGTGAGTAAAAGTTAATCTTCTCCACAAATGAAGTTTCTACAAAAGTCTGTTTCTGTTTCCGAAAGTGAAAATCTTTATTTATATCTTATTTTTATAAAACCATCATTTAGAAGTTATTTAAAAAAAAAACTTAGAAAGCAGTCCTTTGTGTAAAAAACATGAAGCTAGTTTTTATTCTGGGCCGTGGTTTATAAACTTCTACACAGAAGTAATTCTTTCTTCCTCAGACCCCATCAACCACCATGAGAGAACTGAATGATTTTTGCTTAAAATTATCCCAGTGGCTATTACAGTGAAAATCCTAAGGGTTGACATTCAATAAGTAATTATGGGATGACTGAATGAATGTCTAATAACAGCATCAATGATGGTATATACTTTTTTTCTGTAACCTTTCACAGCAGAATAATTTGGACTCCAAGTCTGAGTTCTCTGTTCAAAAGGCAAACTCAATAATACCATGTTGGAGAATGTTTTGATGACTATAAAAGTTATTCTGCCACAGGATCTAGCATTATTCTGTGCCTTTTCATATGTTTTCCTTTATCTGCTATTGCTATTGTGATGGTTCCCTAGCAGCACCCTGGTAATTTTTCAGTCACTACATTGATATCATTATTTTAAAACTGATAATGGTGACATAAACCTCTTTGCAAGTACTAATGATGCTTTTAAAATAGGAGAATGTCCTTGAAATGTTAGCAATGGCCTCTAACTCCTTCATCCTTATTATATTAATCCCAGTTTCCCAGAGCCCAGGTATTGATCCTCTTGTCTTTGTCCAGAGGCCCATTGGCTTTTAGAAATTAAACACAGTACCCTCCAATTACTGGGGGCATGGAGTGGGGTCAGGTGAGATTGGGCAGGTGAATGGACCTATACTATATGTTGTCTGGGGGAGAAGGGAGGATAGATTTTAGGATTTACTAGGTACTCATTGTATGTGAATGAATTTCAGCCTCAGAATAATGGTTTGGGGAAGAGTTATTTTCCTTCGTATTGTCTACTGTTAAAAACAATTTTGCGTTCTTGCGTATAAGTATAAATTGAAGTTCACAATTTGTATTTCTATCCATTTTAGATCCAAAGCTCCTCACACTTTACAAATTTTTTCTATCCCATAGCATTCCATAGAAGATTCATTTTCTTTTCTCCAGACATACAGATTCAGAATAAAAATAACTTTTAAACATACATATTCACCAATTCATTATTTATTCATTCATTCATCCAGTATTTGCCAAGTAACAATTATGTACCAGGCACTGAGGTAGGAACTGGAGGTAAACTCAACCACAGAGGAATGACCACTGGATTCATGAAATACAGGGTCTGGTGGGAGAGAGAGAAAAGGAAACTAAAATACATGATCAAACAAAATGACTTAAATTGTGACAAATGATATCAAAAAGACAAATAAGGTGCTATTGTAGAAATTAAGAAGGAAATCTATTTGAGAAACAGTGATCAGGTAAGTTCCCAGAGGACGTAGGATATTATCTATGATCTGCCTGATCATGTAGAAGAGAGGGTGACAAAGCATCCAGGCAATGCTTAGTATAAGCTAAGGTCTGAAGGTCCATTCAAGAAACCAATTTAAAACCAGCATGAACTGGAGACGATCGAATGAGAAAATGTGGAATGAGGTTAGTATGCAGGGGATAGATCAAGTAGGACCTTACCCATTGTTAAGAATTGTTACCCATGGGTAAGTAGGACCTTACCCATTGTTAAGAATGGATTTTATTTGAATGGCAAAAAAATGCTACTGAAATAGGGAAATGTCATGATTCATTTTTCTCTGTCAAGGTCACTGTAACTGATATATGGGAATTGGGTAAGAGTATGCAAAGAATAGAAATAGTGAGACCATAAGAAACTTGTAACTTTCTGAAGTAGCCAGTCAAGTAAATAAGACCTCGTTTTATTCCCGTGTTCTTACACACACACACACACACACGCACACGCACACACACACACGCGCACACACACACCATTACCCTTCATTCCTGGTACTAATACAAACTGGTTACACTTACTACATCCTGGTATTTTCAATATAATATATAAATCATAGAGACATAGGACATCAGTTGCTACATAGAAGCTTTAAGCAGTCATGTATGTAAGATATACATATATATCTTCTAAGGTCTTCAGTGTTCTTTAAGAAAACCTCTTAACTTTTAAGTATGTACATACAGTTTCCTACATTTTCTGGGGTTTTTTTTAAATTTAAGTTATTTGACCATATGGAATTTAATTTGACACATGTATAAATGTAAAAATAAACTGTAAATATTCACACTGAGAAAATTCCTGAGAGTCTATGAAATAAAATTGTTTTAGACTCAGCTATTGACAATCTTGCAGCATATGCTGAGAAATTTAGTTACTCTTTAGGCTTTCACGTTTCTTTTTATTTAAATATGTAGCCATTCCATCGCCTTTCAAGTTGGGCTAGTGTTTCTTATGCTGTTGTTAAATGTCATACATTAAAAAAAAAAAGGCTATTATGAAGAGTAGAAAGAGCTCTAGTTTTAGAAAAAAACTATCTGGTTTTCTTTCTTGGTTCTTCCAGTTCTCAGCTGTGTAACGTTGGACAGATCACTTGGTTTCTCTAAGACTCACTCTACTCAGCTGTAGAATTATCACAGTGTGAGAATTAAAAGCCTGGGCTTTGTAGACATACAACCTAGGTGTATATCCAGTTCATTTTTTTAAGTAAAATGTGTCAGTGTGACTAGTTACTTAAAATCTCTGAGGCTCAGAATTTTTATCATCATATTGAGAATTTCTACCTCTTACGGTTTTTGTCATTATTAAATATATATATGTAAAAGCATCAATAAATAGTTCGATTAGAATAATAAACTCCTAAGATGATCCTGAAGTTTATATGAAAGAATGTATGTGTGAGTGATTTGTTATTACAAAGAATTATTATTTGGTATTTCCTAAGGTTAACCTAAAATTATGACATAATAAAAAAGATAATGCAGTAAAAGAAGTAGAGAGCAATTTCTGTTCCCTGATAGTCTGCTGATAAAGAGGGCTTATGATTTTAAAACTGCAAATCAAGTCCCCAAGTGTTTATTACACCCCATGTACTCAGTTTTCGGATTTACTAGAGGAGTAGTGAAGAATGTTTTTATTAATTTATAATGGAAAATATCAAAGTGAAATTTGCTGATTGTATATATTTCTTTCAACCAATATCAGAGACAGCTGAACACTGATTAGACAGAGACTAGGTAGTTATAATAAAATGTATTTTGGTTCAGTTTTCAAGGTCTTAGCCAGCTTTCATTAAAACACAAAACCAACCAACCAACAAACAATAACCTCCCACCTGCTAAAGCTCGCTGGAGTTCATGAGATTGAGAACTACAAGACATAGAATGTGGCTGATGGACTCTTCCTCAAGTAACCAGTCTTGCACACACATCTCACACAGTAGCTTCCTGTTCTCTGTCACTGATTTCTAATTTGTGCAGGGAGAAAAGACCTCAGAGGTCTTCTAGGTCAATATTCCGCAAAAGACCAAACTTCCACCTTTGACAGGAATTCATATATATAGTAACTCCCTTCCAGCAAAGACTGCATCCCTGTGAAAACAATCCTCCCAATCTAGGTGTAACTTTGAATAGATCCCATTAATCCCTCAGGTTGTGCTTGTTTCTAATTGTGCTGCCAGCCTCATTAAGTTTCTCTTACTTGAAGGTAGATCCTGGTTGCTTCTAACATCATTGTTCTGCTCATACCAAAGAAACCTGTATAAGTGAGGATTAGGTAAATGAGTTCTGATCTGCTCTTCTTGGGAGACACTTTGCCTGTACCACACTAGCCTAATTAAACTAGAAGAAATGTTTCTGCCTTCCTCTTCCTAGGATATTTTGCATAAGTAGGAAAAAATGTGATTTGAAAAATATAACTGAGTTCTTTAATGAATTCACTCAACAATTATTTATTGATCAAAACAGCCAGTGTTTTGATCACTGGAGTGAACATAAATGAAAAAAAAAATGCCTCATGGAGTTTACATTCTAGTGGAGGGGGCAGACAATAAATAAGATAAATATGCTGTATTTCAGCAGTGAGAAGAGTTAAGGAGTAAAACAGAGTTGGAGAGAAAAGAAGAGGGACGTGGAAATGGAGATGATGTGCCTTGCTAGATCAGATGGCCAGGGAAAGCTTCAGTAAGAAGCTTTGGAGAGAGAGGTGTATATCTGGGTGAAGTGTTTCCAGGCAGAGGGTCAGCTAGTGCAAAGGCCCTGAGGTGGGAACATGCCTGGATGTTCTAAGACTATGAAGGGGGCTAGGGTAGCTCTAGAAATAAAGGGTAATATCAGGAGTGCAGCAACGTCAGAGAGGTAGAGGGCCAGATGGTAGGGAGGAAACATATCATATACGGTCTTGTTACTCGCAGCTAGTCCTGTGAACTTGCAGCATCAGCATCACCTGAGAGCTTGTTAGAAATGCAAACTCCTAGGCCCCACCTGCACCCTTCTGGATGGGAATCTCATTCTAACAAGATTCCCAGGTGATTCACATGCATGCTAAAGTCTGAGAAGTGCTCATACAGGGCCATCTAGGGCATTCTAAGCAGGCTTTTACTCTGTGTGAGATATGAAACTGTTTTTTATTTTTATTTTTTTGTGGTACACGGGCCTCTCACTGTTGTGGCCTCTCCCGTTGCGGAGCACAGGCTCCGGATGCGCAGGCTCAGCGGCCATGGCTCACGGGCCCAGCCGCTCCGTGGCATGTGGGATCTTCCCGGACCAGGGCACGAACCCATGTCCCCTGCATCAGCAGGCGGACTCTCAACCACTGCGCCACCAGGGAAGCCCCCAAACTTAGGAGTGTTTTGAACAGAGAGTACGTAACATGATCTAACTCGTAATTTGGCAAATCATATGGCTGCTGTATTGAGAAAAACTGGAGGTGACAGTGTGGAAGCTGGAAGCCAGTTAGGAGGCCACGATGGTGACTTGGCAGCGTTCCAAAACTATAGCAATGGAAAACCATCCCTGTTCAAACCCAAGTACGTCTTGGAAGACTATGATTTAAGTAACTTTTAGCATTAGCACATTAATGGAATTTAGTCTATCAGATTATTTTGGGAGAGACTGGAACACAAAACAGGTAATTTTTAAGAATCGATAGAGAAACTTCTACATCACAGGTAAGCATCTGACCAGGAATAAAGGATCTCTGTGTAACACTGAAACAGAAAAGTCCCTGGTTAATAAGAGAGCAGTGTTCATTTCCTGATAGCCTGTTATGTCTCAGGGGGTGAATGACAAATTATTCTAAAACCTCAGCAATAAAGACTACTAAGGAAGAGAAGAAAGTCAGTACTGGTAGGATAGCTCCTGTCCTAGCCAAAGGATCCCAGTGATAACTACATAATACTTCAGACTATATATTTCAAAGGGGATATAAACTGTGGTGGATGCTATGGCCACAGGAAGTGGGTAGCAGTGCTGGCAGCAGCCATACTCAACCAGAAAGATAACATCAATCTGTAAGGTTGTCTGCTTAAGTCCCAGAGCGCTATGGGGGAAGGGGACTTGACAAGGTACAGGTCGGGCATCAAGGCTCCAGCCAAGCCACTGTGCTTCAGGGCCCAGTTTTAATCTTAGCTGGAAAACTGGAGTGTGGAAATGAAAGCCAAAACAAAAGACTGAGCATATCACATGGGCCAATATTAAGGATTTTAGAGGACTGGAGCAGAAAGAAAAATTCCAGACACTATTCAGTGGTGAAGTAAGCCTACCCTATTTATTCATCTCTGGCTGAAAAACTGGGTGGATTGAACCTGTTCTTTTACTTACTCATTCAACACATATTCATTGAGCACCTGTTATTTACCAGGAAACTGTTCTAGGCACTGGGAGGCACACCAAAATAAGCAAAGTCCCTGCCCAAATGGAGATTATACTGTAGTGGAGAGAAAACAATAGACAAGCACATAAATGTGGGCTATAAAGAAAAACTGGAAGACTAAGAATGAAAGGTAGCAGAAGCAAGAAGAGGGATGTTGCCATCACATAGTGGGTGGTCTCAGAAGACATCTCTGAGAAAGTGAAAGAGGACAGTTTATGAGCCATGAAGATAGTGGGGAGAAAAGGAGGATGGAAGTACTTCAGGCAGAAGGAACATTGCACAATTCCCAAGGCAGAAGCTAGTTTGACATGATGAAGAGGAATGTCAAAAAGACCAATGTGGCTGGAGCAGAGTGCAAGGGGGTGGGAGGAAAAGGGGGTGGTAGGGCAGAGAAGTAAGAGATAAGATCGGAGTGGTAGTTAGGCAAGATGGAGTCCGTTAAAAATGTGAATGCTGGGCTTCCCTGGTGGCGCAGTGGTTGAGAGTCCGCCTGCCGATGCAGAGGACACGGGTTCGTGCCGCGGTCCGGGAAGATCCCACATGCCGCGGAGCGGCTGGGCCCGTGAGCCATGGCCGCTGAGCCTGCGCGTCCGGAGTTTGTGTTCCACAATGGGAGAGGCCACAACAGTGAGAGGCCCGCGTACCGCAAAAAAAAAAAAAAAAGTGGATTCTTGGATCCCACTAAAATTCCAATCGTATCATTTTTTAAATTTTTATTTTATATTGCAGTATAGTTGATTAACAATGTTGTGTTAGTTTCAGGTGTACAGCAAAGTGAGTCAGTTATACATATACATGTATCTATTCTTTTTCAAATTCTTTTCCCAATTAGGTTATTACAGGGTATTTGAGCACAGTTCCCTTTGCTATACAGCATGTCCTTGTTGGTTTTCTATTTTAAATATAGCAGCGTGTACATGTCAATCCCAAACTCCCAGTCTACTCCTCCCCCCAACCCTTCCCTCCTGGTAACCATGAATTCATTCTCTAAGTCTGTGAGTCTGCTGTTTTGAAACTAAGTTCATTTGTATATATTTTTTAGATTCCACATATAAGCTATATCATATGATACTTGTCTTTCCCTGTCTGACTTAGTTCACTTAGTATGATAATCTCCAAGTCCATCTGTGTTGCTGCAAATGGCATTCTTTCATTCTTTTTAATGGCTAAGTAATATTCCATTGTATATATGTACCACATCTTCTTTATACATTCATCTGTCCAATTGGTACAGCCGCTACGGAGAACAGTATGGAGGTTCCTTAAGAAACTAAAAATACAGCTACCGTATGATCCAGCAATCCCACTCCTGGGCATATATCCAGTGAAAAACATGGTTTGAAAGGATACATACACCCCAATGTTCATTGCAATGCTGTTCACAATAGCCAAGACATGGAAACAACCTAAATGTCCAACCAATTGTACCTTTTTTTAAGCCATAATTGACATATAACATTATCTTAGTTCCAGGTGTACAACATAATGATTCAATGTTTATATATATTGCAAAATGACCACCACAGTAAGTCTACTTCATATCCATCAACATAGTTACAGATTTGGTATTTTTGTGATGAGAATTTTTAAGGTTTATTCTCTTAGCAACTTTCAAATATGCAATACAGTATTATTAACTATGGTCACCATGCTGTATATTACATCCCCATGACTTACTTATTTTATAACTGGAAGTTTGTACCTTTTGACCCTTTCTACCCATTGTAATCTTAATTGGGGAATGGAAGGCATCTGAATATCTTAAATCATTTCAGGTGTTCCTTTTTTTAAAACATATTTATTGGAGTATAATTGCTTTACAGTGGAGTGTTAGTTTCTGCTGTACAACAAAGTGAATCAGCTATACGTATACATATATCCCTATATGCCCTCCCTCTTGCATCTCCCTTCCACCCTCCCTATCCCACCCCTCTAGGTGGTCACAAAGCACCGAGCTGATCTCCCTGTGCTATGTGGCTGCTTCTCACTAGCTATCTGTTTTACATTTGGTAGTGTATATATGTCCATGCCACTCTCTCACTTCGTCCCAGCTTACCCTTCCCCCTCCCCATGTCCTCAAGTCCATTCCCTATGTCTGAATCTTTATTCTTGTCCTGCCCCTAAGTTCTTCAGAACCATTTTTTTTTTTTTTTAGATTCCATGTATGTGTGTTAACATACGGTATTTGTTTTCCTCTTTCTGACTTATTTCACTCTGTATGACAGACTCTAGGTCCATCCACCTCACTACGAATAACTCAATTTTGTTTCTTTTTATGGCCGAGTAATATTCCATTGTATATATGTGCCACATCTTCTTTATCCATTCATCTGTCGATGGACACTTAGGTTGCTTCCAAGTCCTGGCTATTGTAAATAGAGCTAAAATGAACATTGTGGTACATGACTCTTTTTGAATTATGGTTTTCTCAGGGTATATGCCCAGTTGTGGGATTGCTGGGTCATATGGTAGTTCTATTTTTAGTTTTTTAAGGAACCTCCATACTGTTCTCCATAGTGGCTGTATCAATTTACATTCCCACCAACAGTGCAAGAGGATTCCCTTTTCTCCACACCCTCTCCAGCATTTATTGTTTGTAGATTTTTTGATGATGGCCATTCTGACTGATGTGAGGTGATACCTCATTATAGTTTTGATTTGCATTTCTCTGATGATTAGTGATGTTGAGCATCCTTTCATGTGTTTGTTGGCAATCTGTATATCTTCTTTGGAGAAATGTCTATTTAGTTTATCTGCCCATTTTTAGATTGGGTTGTTTGTTTTTTTGATATTGAGCTGCATTAGCTGCTTGTAAATTTAGGAGGTTAATCCTTTGTCAGTTGCTTCATTTGCAAATATTTTCTCCCATTCTGAAGGTTGTCTTTTCGTCTTGTTTATGGTTTCCTTTACTGTGCAAAAGCTTTTAAGTTTCATTAGGTCCTGGTTGTTCACTTTTGTTTTTATTTCCATTTCTCTAGGAGGTGGGTCAAAAAAGATCTTGCTGTGATTTATGTCACAGAGTGTTCTGCCTATATTTTCCTCTAAGAGTTTTAGAGTATCTGGCCTTACATTTAGGTCTTTAATCCATTTTAAGTTTATTTTTGTGTATGGTGTTAGGGAGTGTTCTAATTTCATTCTTTTACATGTGGCTGTCCAGTTTTCTCAGCACCACTTATTGAAGAGGCTGTCTTTTCTCCATTGTATGTTCTTGCCTCCTTTCTCAAAAATAAGGTGACCATATGTGCGTGGGTTTATCTCTGGGCTTTCTGTCCTGTTCCATTGACCTATATTTCTGTTTTTCTGCCAGTGCCATACTGTCTTGATTACTGTAGCTTTGTAGTATAGTCTGAAGTCAGTCAGCTTGATTCCTCCAGCTCCATTTTTCTTTCTCAAGATTGCTTTGGCTATTCAGGGTCTTTTGTGTTTCCATACAGATTGTGAAATTTTTTGTTCTGTTTCAGGTGATTCTGATTCAAAATAAAGGTTGAAAATGAGCATTATAATATTTTGAAGCCATTTAAATGACTTTGGCTTTTACTCTGAGATAGGAAGCCAGGGAAGGGTTGAGGACAGAAGAGTGACATGATCTGACTTTTCAAGGTTCATTTTAGGTGCTGTATAGAAAATAGGCAAGGGCTAGAAGCAGAGAGACCAGTGTGGAAGACACTGTAATCATCCAAGTGAGAAATGATGGTGGGTAGACCAGAGTGGTTATGGTGGAAGTGGTGAGAAGTGGTTGAATTTGAATATATTGTGAAGGTAGCTCTGACAAGATTTTCTAAAAGATTGAATGTGGGGTATGAAAAAGAGGAGTTAAAGATGAGTCCAATGTCTTTGGCTTAAGTAATTGGAAGAATGAATTTTCCATTTATTGAGACTGAGAAAACCATGGGAAGAGCAGATTTAAAAAGCCAAATGAAAAATTGCCTTTGGCATGATAGTTAATATGAAGTGCTTCTTAATTATGCAGGCAAAGATGCCAAGAGAAATGCTGCAGATATGAGTTGGATGTTTAAGAGAAAGTTCTAGCTGGAGATAAATGTTTGGGGATGACTAGCATAGTGTTTGCCTTTTAAAGTCATAAGACTCCATGATATCACTACAGATGTGTGTGCATCTAGAGAAGACAGATTGCTAAACTTATCCCTGGGATAATTTGGTATTTAGAGGAGGGAGAGATAAAAAGGGTATAACAGAGTCAGGGAATGATCAACCAGTGAGGCAGGAGGAAAACAAGAGTGTTTTTTTTAGAAGCCAAGTGAAAAAAGTGTTTCAAGGAATCTCAAATGAACAACTGTCAAATGATGCTCATGGAACAAGTATAATGAAGACTAAGAATTAATGATTTATTTGGTGACCAGTAGTCCCTGGTGACCTTGACAAGAGCAGATCTGGTAGAGCGAAAGGAGAAGGAATTAAAATTAGATTGGAGAGAAAAAAAGAACAAGGAAAGAGGCAATGGAGATTATGAGAATAGGCACTTTTTAAAGGAGTTTTCTTCAAAGGAAATGCTGAAGAATGGGAGGGGTTCCTGGAGTGGGATATGAAGTTCAGGGAAACTTTTTATGAAGGAGGATATACAATGTCTGTATACTGATGGGATGATATAGTAAGACGGGAAAACTCATCATGCAGGAGAGAGACAGGGAACTGCTGAGATCCAGTGCACAAGTGGAGGATTTGGATTTAGGAACATAATCCATCCATAGTAAGAGGAAAGAGTGTAGAGCATATGGACATACATTCAGATAGGTTGGAAGATATGGTGTTGGGAGCACATGGGAGTTCATTTTTGACTGCTTGTATTTACTCAAAGAAATGGGAACCAATGTCATCACCAAAATTTAAGAAGATAGAGATTCTGGAGATTTAAAGAAAGAGAAAGTAGGAATGGTTGTTCTGGAGAATGGGAGGAACAGTAGGCTAGTGAAATGTAATGGGACTCCTAGACAACACTAAAGACGCCTTTGCAACAGTGTTCATGACTGTAAATTGGGACCAATCAGTGTGATTGTGGGCGGTTCTCTGGCCTCCCTATCTTCAGCTGCCTGAGAGTAAACATGGAGTCAAGAGAGCAGACTTCATCACAATTGGTGTTTGCCAGATAAGCATGGTAGAAGACAGTGAGGTGTGAGCGTTAAGAGTATATGTAAAGAAATGATCTCTGTTATGAATCACGGAATCTGAGCTGTATAGGAAGACAGTTATAACACAAGGAAATTGAGGCTATCAAAAGGGTGGCATGAGCAGTGGACTTAGGTCTAGATGGGACTGAAGCATTGTTGGAGTCAGTGAGCCAGAAGGATGGGATTGGAAATAACGTGAAGTTGGTTCTGAGATGACACATCTGAAATTGAGATGATGAGAATTCTGGCATTGGAGATGATGTGACATGAGAGTGGGTGGCCTGAGGTGGGAGGAAAGACACGATCTTTGGAGAAGAAGAAGCCAAGAGACTGAGAAGCCAAGTACTAGGAAAGAATGTCTATGTGAATAATCAAATCACCAAGAATAACCACAGAACTAGAATTTGAGGGTGACAGAGAGGCAAGTGATAAAATCTTCAAGCAAGTTTGGAGGAGTGACAGAATCAGCAGATGACTGCAGTAAGAGGGAGTAGCAGGTAGTAGAGTCTGATAACATGAGCTTCAAAGCTAGAGGACTTTAGAGACAAGGGTCCAGAATTGGTTCAAGGGCAAGGAGAACACCTACCCTGATCCAGCCACAGTGATATGACTGTTGTAGAAGAGAAAAATAGCCACCACTTGAGAAGACCAAAGGCAATGTGGTATCCCCAGAGGAGAAGCAGGTTCCACTCAGCAAAAGAAAGTAAAAGGAAATTAAAAAAAAAAAAACAGATTGAGGGTATAGGCAGGGTAACTGTATGTCCTGGTTTGGGACAACCTTGATTTTGCCAGGTGTCCCACTCTCAAGATTATTCCCATCAAAACAGTAAATTGTATGATCTCCCTAAATATAAGGATCATGGTGATGATAGGGTCCACAGATCAGAGTGGAAGCGTCTGGACAGTTGGAGAGGAATGGGAAAATTGGTCAAAACAAGGCAGTGTGCAGAATCAAATCAATACGTGATGAGGAGTGACCTGGAAGTCTTAGGTTTTTCATGATGATGGACACTCAGAGATCTAGAAACAATATGGACTTTAGGCTCTAGACAGATTGGCTAGTTGGTGAATGTGAGGTGACAGGAGGGGCGAGCATGTTGCCGGGGTCACAGTGACAATGGCAGAGTGGAGGCCTGACAAAGAGCAGTCTTACCAGGGGCGAAAGATTTGAGGGCATTACTTCCTACAGCTGAGGGACTCTGGGAGAGGTAGCATCTGACAAGTGAGAACCAAGTTCATAAAAGAAAAAGAAAGCTGCAAGTAGAAAACAAATTTCAACTGCAACTTAGTTTTACGTATAATAATTTTTAGTCTTATGTGCTTCAAACCCATGAACTACACTGGCCATATTCTCTTCTGGTTCTTCCTTTCCCCTTCCTCTTAGAGCACTATAGCATCATTTGGCATTGAGTAAAAATGCCAGAGTAGATGACAATTCATGAGCCAGCAGCAGAGAGAGGGTAAGAGCTAACTTGAGCTTCAGTAAGTGACGTGGTAATATACTGACTAGGTGCATGACCTTAACACTGGGGTTAAGCCTTTATTATAGAAATGAATAATCAGACTGAATACAACTTGAGGGAAAAACAAGACAAACTACTAAACAGCTTGGGTCTATGAAAATGCCAAGAGTCCTGGGCTGTCATGCCATGGGGTTTAGAGGTAGCAGTGCATTTGCTACATTTGCCCTTTTGCCAAATGGTTCAAATAAATATGTGATTCACTTTAGCACTTCACCCTGCATCTGGGAGCTCACATCCCACTGGCATATTTTCTGCTCTCCGGGAATCAGAGTTTTTAGGTCAGTGTCAGTTATCCCACAGTGAAAGAAGAAAACCTGTGAAAGAATGGAAAAATACATAGAGGTCATTTCCAGCAGCCCTGCCAGTGCATTTCTGATGCCTGGGATTGTTTTTTTTTTTTTTAATTAGTATTATTTTTTAAAACTTATTTCTGTTTCTAATAATCTTCATGGATGTTTGAAATCAATTAGTCTTGATTAGATCTTTTCTCAAAGAGGAAAGGAGAAACCTAAAACCATGTACTTCTTAGGCAGTCCTAAGCATTTTAACTTGAGTTAGAATATGTCAGGTCTTACAGCACACAAAGCAAACTATAAATAAAGATTTTTTTCCTAGATGCCCAGAAAAAAAATATGTATAATTCTATAAATTAAAGTAAAAATAATAAAGCGGTGTCATATATATAAAGATGACACTACTTAACCCACCATTCACAGAGCGTGTACTTTAAAAATTGCTTTTTTTATATAGTGATTTAATCCATGATGAAAGGTAGACCTGCTCCAATTCTTCTTTTAATTAGTTACATCTGATTCCAATTCATCTATTCATTCATTCATTCCTTTAATCTACAAACATTTATTCAGTGGCTAATAAGTACCAGAAACTATGTATCTTAGGTACAGAGGATGCAGAGATGGATTAGTTTAGTGAGGATGGGGCAGTAAAATGCCGAATAGCAGCTACCCCACGGAGAGATATACAAGGTATTATGAGGACACAGAGAAAGGGAACCTAGTGTAGCCTGGGGGATGAGACTTGTTCAGATCACAAAGGCTTCCGAAAGGAGTAATGTCAAACTTACAACAAGCAGGATTTAATTAAGTAAAGGGAGAGAGGAAGAAGTAGGATATGGAGGAGAGAGCCTGAACAAAAGCATGGAGGTGAGCAGAATAGTGTACGTGCAGAAAACAAAAAGCAATTACAGTTAGATATAAGGTGCTTGTATTAGGGTTTTCTGGAGAAATAGGACCAATAAGATAGCTATAGATATAGATATATATCCCTATATATAATTATATCCTATATATAGTTTTATGTATAATGATAAATATCTGTAGCCATATATGTTTTGTTGTTTTTTTGCGGCATGCGGGCCCGTTACTGTTGTGGTCTCTCCCGTGGCGGAGCACAGGCTCCGGACGCGCAGGCTCAGCGGCCGTGGCTCACGGGCCCAGCCCCTCTGCGTCATGTGAGATCTTCCTGGACCAGGGCATGAACCCGTGTCCCCTGCATCGGCAGGCGGACTCCCAACCACTGCGCCACCAGGGAAGCCCAGCCATATATGTTTTATATACATACATATATATGTGTGTGTATATATGTGTAGTGTGTGTATATACATACAGACACACATAAAATGAGATTTATTATAAGAAATTGGCTCATGAGATTACAGAGGCCGAGAAGTCCCAGGATCTGCTGTCTGTAAGCTGGAGACCGAGGAAAGCCAATTATGTAAATTTCAGCCTGAATGCAAAGGCCTGAGAACTAAGGAGTGCTGATGGTGTAAATCCCGGTCCATGGGCAGGAGCAGACTGATGTCTTGGCTCAAGTAGTCAAGCCAAAAGAGAGAATTCAACCTTCTTCTACGTTTTGGTTCTCTTCTGGCCTTCAGTAGGTTAGGTAGTGCCCACCCACCTTGGGGAGGACAATCTGCCTTACTTAGTCCACCAATTCTCAGACACGCTCAGAAATAATGTTTTACCAGATATCTGGGCATTCTACAGCCCAGTCAATTTGACACAGAAAATTAACCAACACAGAGCTACAATAAAGTGAAGGGAGGTGATAGGAGGCGCAGTCTGTGCTATGGATCAAAGGCATCCACTGGACCATATATCATCTGAACCTGCTAATTGGATGTTAATTGTATAGTTTTAGCTAAATGAGCAAAAAGGTGTGAAAAGCATTACTAAAAATATTTGAAAAGAAATGTCTGGGTCGAAAAGCAGATATAGTCACCTTGGGCCTCAGTTTTCTTCCTTATCTTTAAAACTGTGAAAATGGAATGATGAGTTCTGAGGTTTCTTCTGGAGCTAATATTCAATGAATCTTTGGACCCTGATTTCAAACTGTTTAGAAGCCACATGAGAGAAGTGCGCCTCCCAGGAAATGGCTCCCCCTAGTGGGAGCCTCAGCTGTCAGTCCTGATTTAACACATCCTTGTTCTCAAGCCAAAATATTCTACAAAAGAATTCCAACTTTGTAGTTCCCCAGGATGAAAACAAATGAATAGGTGCATCTTTGTTTCCTGGTGGTTCCATTATGTTCAGAAACTTCTTTATCCAACAAATAGTTTAAATGGCCCGTTGCCTTGGTTTAGTTCTTACCCTCAAAGTTACTTCCCAAACTGGAATGTGCATATACATTGTAAAAAATTCTGTTGGAAAAATGCCAAAAAGTAAAAATTATAATTCTGCCATAAATTTAAAATTAGCCCATTCCACCCATCCAATTTTACCCTCAGTTAACCTTCATTAATAGCAGGCTGATCATCTTCGAGACTTTCTTCTGTACATAGGCACACACGTGCATGCAGTTTTTTATTTTGTTTCCATTTTGACTTTTTAAAAAATGAAATGTTCTCTTGCCTTTGTCTTTTTCAATTTCTGTCATAAACATCTTTCAGGTTAGCATATATATATTAGAACATACAATATATAATTTTAAAACCTTCAAAATATTCCATGAACTACTATCATTTATCAAATCATTGCCCTTGATAAACACTTTTAATGTTTTGTACATTTTCTCCCAAAAGCAGCTATGATGAACATTTATTTATATATATGTATTTTTTTAAATAAATATAGTCATAAAAGTGGGATTCTGGGTTAAAGCATGTGCATTTACAAATTGAATTACTACTTTCAAAGTAGTCTCTAAAAATGTACCAATTTCTTCAGAAGAGAGAGCTATGTTTTCCCACTTGCTTGCCTGAGTTGCCAGAATTAAATTACATTACTGTTTTATTTTTTCATTTTTGCCAAAGTGATGAGTGGAAACTAATTTATTTTTATTTTCGCTTTTCTGATTCATAAGGTTGAACATTTTTTCAGATGTGTATTAGCTTTTGTAAGTCCTCTATATATTGCTAAGTTATTTCTTTTGCTCCTTTTTCTATTGACTTAATTGTTGTTATCAATTTTATACCACTTTAAAAAATATTGATGATAGCACTTTGTCTTTTTTGTTACTCTGCCTTTAACCCTTCAGACTTTTCTATTCCAGTCCATGCTCGCATCTGCATTTACACCGTCAGTTAAGCAGATGTACTGGCAAGCAAACAGTTTAGTTAGATACTAATATAAATCAACATGCCCAGTGTACACTTCATAAGACAGCATTTCTTTTGCCAGACAGCACTTTCAAAGAGCAGCATTTACTTTTTGAAAAATAGGAAAAGCTAAATGGTTTTATAAGTATGCCTCTGAGCTGTCCACTGTTTGCAATCTTTCTCTTTACCCCTAAGACTACTAATATTATATAAATAAGAATTTTATAAAACTTTTGTTTCCTGGTGAAAGATATATACTGAGAAGGCTCAAAATTTTTGAAATGTTTTTCTATGGACATTTTTAATTAAGATACTTGACTTTCATACCTGTATATTTGTTTCCATTAAATTAAGCTGTAGACCTTAACACACTCTTTGAATTTTTAGTTTTTTATGAAACCCGCCTTTCCTCAGTAGGAAATTAGGAGCCTATGTAAGCTTCATTTGCATTCTTGTGGGTCCTAGCCCCTAGGTGTCCTTTCATATCCTGAAAGTCTTCTCCTCTCACTCTTACTAATGTGTTCAGTGTTCCACTATGATTTTCTCCTTTTCAACTGCTGAATTCGCTTCTCCTACTAAGGCATAAATGCCATGATTACTAGCTTATCCTTCTTGCTTTTATGTTTCTCAGATTAATTGTCATCTTGGGTACTAAAGCTTCTGATTACAAATTCCTTATTTCTTGTTAAATATCCATAACTCTATTATTTTCCTTATTTAAATCAATAATGTTTTGCAAAATCCTTTAGGGCTCTGTCATCTGGTACCAACTCTGCCTGGGAAATAATAAAACAAAATTTCAATGCCTTGATAGTATTTTGGGGCAATAAATACAATACAATATAAAACCATACTTATGTTTGGTAGAAAATAACCTGTGATTTCAATTTTCCCTTTATTTCTTCTATTACAAATAATATGAAACAATGGAATCCAAAAGTGAAAAATAGGTTTTAGAAAACATAAGTAAGGATAGATTATGTCATAAGGAATTGATTTGTGATATAATCTGAACATATCATAATAATAGTTTCCATATTTAACATTCAATATATACATCTGATTGAAATTTAAATTTTTATTTATTTTAAATTGTGGTAAAATACATGTAACATAAAATTTACCATCTTAATCATTTTAAATGTAGAGTTTAGTAGAATTAAATCACATTTTTATACATGTGTCACCACCATCCATCCCAAGAACTGTTTTCATTTTGCAGAACTAAAATTCTGTAACCATTCAACAAGTACTCCTCATTCCCCTCTTCCCCAGACCCTGGAAAGCACCATTCTGCTTTCTGCCTTTATGAATTTGACTACTCTAGGAACCTCATATAAGTAGAATCATACAGAATTTGTCCTTTTGTGACTGACTTATTTCACTTAATATAATGTCCTCAGGGTTCATCCTGGTTTTTGAGCACATGTCAGAATGTTTCTCCTTTTTAAGGCTGAGTGATATTTTATTGTATGTGTATACCATATTTTGCTCATCTGTTCATTCATTTAAAGGCACTTGGGTTTCTTCATCTTCTGTCTATTTTGAATAATACTGCAGTGAACATGGTGGTACAAATATATTTGAGTCCCTTCTTTCCATTAAGTATATCTCCAGAAGTAGGATTTCTGGATCATATGGTAACTCTATTTTTAATGTTTTGAGGAACCGCATACTGATTTTCGTAGTGACTGTACCATTGTACATTCCCACCAGTGGTGCACAAGGTCTCCACATCTTCACCGTCACTTATTCTGATTTTTCTTTTTAGTAGCCATCCTAATGGGTATAAGAAGGAACATATAAATTTATGTTCTATTTTAATATTTATTTTTAAGAAGTACTGTTTTTGGCTAACAAACTTGAATCACTGTAATCTCTATCATTTACTGCAGTAGAAATTAGACTGTGCTGGGTAATCATACAAAGCCCAGCGTTCATGAGAGGTAAAACTCAATCCAACTCACGAAAATGGCTCACACCCAGTAGTGATTCTCAGAGACAGAGGAGACCAGTAACCTAACAACCTACCTCCAGCAAGTGAGGCAAATCAGAGGCGGGTATAGTTCAACAAAACAAAACAAAAGCAAAACCCATCCTATTCTGACACACCCAACTGAGAACTTCTGGTTTTCCTAAACTCTCTGGGAATTACCCATTTCCCATTGTTATCTCCAGAATTCATCACAGATCTGTCAGTTTAATCATTTTACTTTATAGATGAGAAAATTATACCTAAAAAGCTTAAGTGATTTACCTAAGGCCACACAGCTAATTAATGTCAAGATTTATGACTACAGCCCACATCTCTTAACTCCTGGTCATTTTTGTTCTTTCTTCCACAGTAATAGAACTTTAGTGTCTAATGTCCTCCCAAAGCTCATTAAAATTCACATCACAATTTGAGTGGTTCTCAAAGTTTAGAAGGCACTAAGAATTACTGAGGAAGGCTGCACAAAAGGCTTATTTCCAAACTCTAAACTCAGATATTAAGATTCACTGGGTCTGGGATGAGACCAAAAGAATTAAATTTTTAACAAGCAATCCAAGTGTTTCTGATCACAGATTATCTTCTGAGAATCACTTTTTGGACATTATTTAAAAGCCTGTGTTCTTGGGCCATTGATCCACAAGTCTGGAGACCTGCAGCTTCAACACCACCTGGGAATTTGTGAGAAATATAAATTCTTAGGCCACTCCAGAATTACCTAATCAGCGACTCTTGGGGTTAGGCTGGGAAATTGTATACTAACAAGCTCCTTGGGTGATTCAGGTGCAACTAGAGAACCATGGCCTGTGCTCTACTTTAGCCCAGGCAAGTTACTCACTTTATTCTCACTTTATTTATTGCATTCCAACCAGAGGATTTAAGTATCCAGAGCTTCAGGTACATCTAGGTAATCTGAAATCTTTTATCACCTTAATTGATACTACTTGGCTTTTTTAAGTGTGTACATGGTTTTCGTGAATGTTTCAACACTAAGGAACAAAACCTTCACTGTCTTTACTCCTTACGTGCAATTAATCAGAAAGTAGAGGTTAAGTGAGGAGCACATCAAGTGGCAAATGTTGCTTCTCCTCTTGTGACAGCATTTACTTTTTAGGAACACGACAACACTTATCTGCTTGTTGTACATCTCTACCTCATGCCCTGCCAGTGGCTCTACCAGCCATATGTCTAACACTGAACTGATATCTTTCTCTGCAAGTTGATGCTTATCTTTCTGTATTCTTTATTTCTATTAAAAGCACCAACACCCTCCCTGTCATCCAGCCTGGAAACTGAGGAGTCATTTTCATTGCTTTCATCTTTCTTCGCAGAACCAATTAATTGCTTTATCAGTTCAACATCTTTCCCATTTATCCCTCCTTTCCCTTGCTGCTTCCAATTTAGTAATTCATGTCATTATTGCTACCCTCCTGGACTCTACAAATAGCTGACTGTTCGGCCCCCTCCCGGCAGTTAATCTTCCCTCAGCGCAATTCTGATAGTGATCCATCTTTGCTCAAAAGCGTTTGTGTTCCACTTTATCTCTGGTGCAATTTCTTTATCCTGACATTCAAAGGTCTCTACAATTTGGCATTATCCTTCCTTTCAATCTTCATTTATTCATTTTTTCCATTCAAAAAATATTTATTGAACACCTATTCTGTACTGAACATTTATCTAAGTATCATCTTTTCTCTATCATATGCCTTATGTTCCTATTAAACTAAGTTACTGGCTTTCTTTTAAATGCCTCAATATTCTTACATATCAAGTGTTGTTCATTTCTTTCCTCTCGTTAGGAGCCCCTCCTCCCATTGCCTTCTTTTCCTGTCCTTTGGCTGTTCATTTCCAAGGTCTATCTCAGCCGTTACTAAAAGTCTTTCCTGATTCTCTTGCCTAGAATATTTTCTTTCTCCATTAAGCTCTCAATAATTTTTCTATCCCCACATATGATTTCTTCCTAATATTATGATGGTCTGTGTCTCTCCTTCTAGATGGTGCACTACTTTGGCTCAGGATTCATACTTGATTCATCCATTTATCCCCATGTCTCTATAGGGATAACTCAAATATAAAAGTTCTGTAAATCTTTAATGAATTAAATAGCTGAGTTTCAAGCTTCATTTTTGATCTTTGTTTCCAACTTGAATAACTAAAATCTTCTTTTGTAGTAATCAATCTCGTATTACTCATGAATTCAGACCCCCAAATTTGTAAGCCTTGGTCCTCAGAGAGAGTTCCTAAAGAGACTAGATATTTTTGTATTTTTATTATATTCTGGATGGTACAACTTACTCATTTTCTTAAAAAAGCTCTCAGTAAAATAATTTGTCTTATAAATAGAAGAGGTCTCCACTTCTCAACCTAATTTAAATTATCTGTCTCATTATGTGTGTTTGTTTAACTGAGACTTGCTACTTTGACCAGAGAAGTCTGACATGTGGAATTTCCTGTATTTAGGCTGGTAAAAGGACCAGTTGTATGTATGTGTTTTATACTCTTGCCTAGAAGGCTGAGAAGCAAAGCAGGAAGGACAGCGCAGTGCCAGGCTAGGGTCAAGCAAGTTTGGCACTCACTTCAGGTGCATAATTTAAGGGGAAGGGATGCCAAAAAACCCTCAGTAATCACAATATATAGACATGGTTCCACATGGCACTGGCAGATCCAGTCTTTATGTACATTTTTGATATTTTGTTCAGCATGGATTTTTAAATTAATTTTCTTTTTTGTAAATATTGCATTAAAATATTATTTATTTTAATTACTGAATTTGATGGTCCCTTAAATTTTGTGCCCAAGCAAAAATGCTTTACTCGCCTCAACATAATCTATGCCCTGAGAAGGAAACAGAAAACAAGATAGGAAAGAGAGGCATGAAGGCAGACAGAGACTTTTTTGAATACTCTTCATCTTTAAATTTAAAATATGATATTAGATTGATAACAGATATACAAAAACAAGTATGATGGAAGATTCTGCCAATATTGGCATAAATCAATGATGTATGCTTGTATATATACTATATACAGATGTAATTGTAACCAGATTGCATAGTTTATACGTGAACATTACAATATAATGTAATCATTGAATCAGTCCAGGAAGGTTGATTCTGAATTCTCTTTACATTGTCCATACTCATGCTTATTTTTTCCTTGTTAGAATTAGTTACAAATTTGGGGAGTTTTAGGAGAATTTACTTGTTAATCTCTGACAATTTCTAAACCATGCTTTATTAAATACTTCTTTAAAAGTCCAAGATAACATATTAGACTTAAGCTTATGTTATTTGGGCTTTAGAGATAGATGAGGGAGTTTCAGTCTGAGATTCCCCACTACCTAGCCACGAGGTCTAGTAACAATCCTGGGAAACTACCAGGTACATTTCCCTATATGTGGCACATAATTTGTAACTCAGCCTATCGGGGGACTATATAAGCTAAAATACGGAAAAAAATGAAAAAGAACTCAGAATCAATATATTTGGGCTAATTCAATGAATAGATATATTTTAAAACCCTGAGCTTCAGTTTTTCACCTGTAAAAAATTAAAGGCTGTGTAGTGGGAAAATACAAAGTTTATTTTTAAAGAACATAGGGGACTGCCTGGGAAAGAGTAGATATGCAAGAATTACCACTTTCCATTTCCTTGACAATAAAGCCCATGATATGCCTTTGTTTGCTGATTCTTACCTTGTATGTTAAGCTTGAGGGCCCCATCTGCCCAGCAATAGGTAAATATGATGGAAAATTTCTGCCTCAAACTATATCATGATCAGAAATTTATTGCGTTTAGTATTTTTGTGTATTTAACTCTGCGTACAAAATATTTAGCCTATAGGAAATTTATAAATTACAGTCAAGTGAAATATTGCACTCCAGTTGTGAAGCACAAGAAGTTTTTATTGGTTTTTCAGCTCAAAACATCAATATTCTTCTTCACCATATTAACACATAAAGGGTACTCAGCTTTATGTGATTCTAGCAGATAGTCTTACTTATCATTTCTCCATTTGGGATTTTGAATTAAATAATTATATGCAAATTTAGAGAAATTCCTTTTCCATGTTAGAGGGCTCTAATTAAGTTTGTCAATCTAGTTGCTTTTGGAAATTTCTCCACATATTATACATAAAACTGAGAGGGGACCTTCAAGATGGCAGAGGAGTAAGATGTGGAGATCACCTTCCTCCCCACAAATACATCAGAAATACATCTTCCTCCCCACAAATACATCTGTTGGAACAACTCCTACAGAACACCTACTGAACGCTGGCAGAAGACCTCAGACTTCCCAAAAGGCAAGAAACTCCCCACATGCCTGGCCGTGTGGCTGACAGGGGTCTTGGTGCTCCAGCCAGGTGTCAGGCCTGAGCCTCTGAGATGGGAGAGACAAGTTCAGGACACTGGACCACCAGAGACCTCCCAGCCCCATGTAATATCAATCAGCAAGAGCACTGCCAGAAATCTCCATCTCAACACTAAGACCCAGCTCCACTCAACAACCGTCAAGCTCCAGTGCTGGACACACATGCCAAACAACTAGTAAAAGAGGAACGCAACCCCACCCATTAGCAGAGAGGCTGCCTAAAATCGCAATAAGTTCACAGACACCCCAAAACACACCACTGGACACAGTCCTGCCCACCAGAAAGGCAATATCGAGCCTCACCCACCAGAACACGGACACCAGTCCCCTCCACCAGGAAGGCAACACAACCCACTGAACCAACCTTATCCACTGGAGGCAGACACCAAAAACAATGGAAACTACGAACCTTCAGCCTGCAAAAAGGAGACCCCAAGCACATTAAGTTAAGCAAAATGAGAAGCCAGAGAAATACTCAGCAGATGAAGGAGAAAGGTAAAAACCCACCAGAACAAACAAATGAAGAGGAAATAGGCAGTCTACCTGAAAAAGAATTCAGAGTAATGATAGTAAAGAGAATCCAAAATCCTGGAAATAGAACGGAGAGAATACAAGAAACGTTTAACAAGGACCTAGAAGAACTAAAGAGCAAATAAACAATGATGAACAAAACAATAAATGAAATTAAAAATTCTCTAGAAGGGATCAATAGCAGAATAACTGAGGCAGAAGAAGGGATAAGTGATCTGGAAGATAGTGGAAATACCTACCACAGAGCAGAATCAAGAAAAAAGAATGAAATGAATTGAGGACAGTCCCAGAGACCTCTGGGAAAACATTAAACACACCAACATTTGAATTATATGGGTCCCAGAAGAAGAAGAGAAAAAGAAAGGGACTGAGAAAATATTTGAAGAGATTATAGTTGAAAACTTCCCTAATATGGAAAGGAGATAGTTAATCAAGTCCAGGAAGCATACAGAATCCCATACAGGATAAATCCAAGGAGATACATGCCAAGACACATATTAATCAAACTGTCAAAAATTAAATGCAAAGACAAAATATTAAAAGCAGCAAGGGAAAAACAACAAATAACACACAAGGGAATCCCCATAAGGTTAACAGCTGATCTTTCAGCAGAAACTCTGCAAGCCAGAAGGGACTGGCAGGACATATTTAAAGTGATGAAGGAGAAAAACCTACAACCAAGATTACTCTACCCAGCAAGGATCTCATTCAGATTTGAGAGAGAAATTAAAACCTTCACAGACAAGCAAAAGCTAAGAGAATTCAGCACCACCAAACCAGCTTTACAACAAATGCTAAAGGAACTTCTCTAGACAGGAAACACAAGAGAAGGAAAAGACCTACAATAACAAACCAAAACAATTAAGATAATGGTAATAGGAACATACATGTCGATAATTAACTTAAATGTAAATGGATTACATGCCCCAACCAAAAGACATAGACTGGCTGAATGAAGGCAAAAACAAGACCCGTATATATGCTGTCTACAGAGACCCACTTCAGACCTAGGGACACATACAGACTGAAAGTGAGGGGATGGAAAAAGATATTTCATGCAAATGGAAATCAAAAGAAAGCTGGAATAGCAATTCTCATATCAGACAGAATAGACTTTAAAACAAAGACTATTACAAGAGACAAAGAAGGACACTACATAATGATCAAGGGATCAATCCAAGAAGATATAACAATTGAAAATATTTATGCACCCAACATAGGAGCACCTCAATACATAAGACAAATGCTAACAGCCATAAAAGGGGAAATCGACAATCATAGTAGGGGACTTTAACACCACTCTTTCACCAATGGATAGATCAACCACAATGAAAATAAAGAAGGAAACCCAAACTTTAAATGACACATTAAACAAGATGGACTTAATTTATATATATAAGACATTCCATCCAAAAACAACAGAATACACTTTCTTCTCAGGTGCTCCTGGAACATTCTCCAGGATAGATCATATCTTGGGTCACAAATCAAGCCTTGGAAAATTTAAGAAAAGTGAAATCGTATCAAGTACCTTTTCTGACCACAACGCTGAGACTAGATATCAAGTACAGGGAAAAAATGGTAAAAAATAGAAACACATGGAGGCTAAACAATATGCTACTAGATAACCAAGAGATGACTGAAGAAATCAGTGAGGAAATCAAAAAATGCCTAGAAACAAGTGACAGTGAAAACACGACGACCCGAAACCTATAGGATGCAGCAAAAGCAGTTCTAAGAGGGAAGTTTATAACAATACAATCCTTCCTCAAGAAACAAGAAACATCTCAAATAAACAACCTAACCTTACACCTAAAGCAATTAGAGAAAGAAGAACGAAAAAACCCACAAAGTTAGCAGAAGGAAAGAAATCATAAAGATCAGATCAGAAATAAATGAAAAAGAAATGAAGAAAGCGATAGCAAAGATCAACAAAACTAATAGCTGCTTCTTTGAGAAGATAAACAAAATTGATAAACCATTAGCCAGGCTCATCAAGAAGAAAAGGGAGAAGACTCAAATTAGCAGAATTAGAAATGAAAAAGGAGAAGTAACAGTGGACCCTTCAGAAGTACAAAGGATTACTACAAGCAACTATTTACCAATAAAATGGACAACAGGGATGAAATGGACAAATTCTCAGAAAAGCATAAACTTCCGAGACCAAACCAGGAAGAAATAGAAAATATAGACCAATCACAAGCACTGAAATTGAAACTGTGATTAAAAATCTTCCAACAAACAAAAGCCCAGGACCAGATAGCTTCACAGGCGAATTCTATCAAACATTTAGAGAAGAGCTAACACCTATCCTTCTCAAACTCTTCCACAAAACTGCAGAGGGAGGAACACTCCCAAACTCATTCTATGAGGCCACCATCACCCTGATACCAAAACCAGACAAAGATGTCACAGAAAAAGAAAACAGTGTGCCAATATCACTGATGAATATAGATGCAAAAATCCTTAACGAAATACTAGCAACCAGAATCCAACAGCACATTAAAAGGATCATACACTATGATCAAGTGGGGTTTATCCCAGGGATGCAAGGATTCTTCAATACATGCAAATGAATCAATGTGATACACTATGTTAACAAATTGAGGATTAAAACCATATGGTCATCTCAATAGATGCAGAAAAAGCTTGTGACAAAATACAACACCCATATATGATAAAATATATAGCATATATATATATGCTATATATATATATATATATATATATAGCATAACATAGCATGACTCAAAATTGTACTTAACTCGGGACTTGGGTTAAAAACTAAATCTTTAAATTTTAAATATTAAATTTAAAAATTTAATTTTAAAATTTTAATTTTAAATATTAAAGTTAATAAACTTTTAAAATTTAAAACTTTTAAATATTAACTTTAAAAAATTAAAATAAATAAATAAGTAAATAAAGTTTTAGTTTAGTTTTTAAAACTAAAACAGCAGTTTAGTTTTAAAACTAAAACACCAGTAATGCCGAATCATAACATAGCATGACTCAAAATTGTACTTAACTCGGGACTCCCCACCATTCTGATTTCTCACTGAGAAAACATTATGTACAATAGTTATGGGAGAGCTTAACAGACATCATATCATATGAACATCCTGGGAATATCACATTTTCCTTATTTGAGCCAGAGGAATACTTCTCATATTAGTCCAGGTTGCTGTTCAGACTCAAATGTCTCCTCCATTCTGCCCAACCTGAGTCACTACCTCTCTTTAATTTCCTTCAGTTTATTTACTGCTATGAAGTTAATTTATTTTTTTGGTAACTTCAGATTATCTGTCTCCTCTCACTAGCCTGGGGCAGGGGTTTCAGGGACCTTGTCTGTCTCCTCTGTTGTGTTCATTACTGTGTTTCTAGCACCTAGAATAATGCCTAGCAGCACTCAACAAATGTTTATTGAGTGAAATATTGTACCATCCTGGATTCAGACTTTGATGACTCATCAGTTCTGAGCCCCAGCAAGAGAACCTTTTCTCCTTTGTTTAAGTAATTCTTCTCTTCGACTCTGCTGCAAGACAAAGCAAATGTGGAACAAATTACTGAAGGTACCAATAACTACAGCAAGTAGCCACCATTCTGACAGTGTTGATAAAATATATAGGCTTAGTTGTATTTATGATGTACCCATATAATAGAATAAGAAAGTTCACTCCCATTGTTTCTACCTTTCCCCACCAGAAGGAAAAAGAGAGGAAAGGAGCAGAGAATGGGTGGGGTCAGGAAGTCAATGAGATAGGGGTAGTCACGGTTTCTTTTGGCTTCATTTTCCCCAAAGGAAGATGCTAAAAGAAGTGTGAGGGTTGGTGGCCCTCCACGAGGAGGTGGGCCTGGTTGGAATGCTCAGAACTCAGGGGGAGCTCAGGGCATCCTAAGCCTCTACCTTCTTATTCAAAGCAGTGAGAAAGCAGAAAGACCTTATATTCTTCCTCCACTGTCCTGTCCCAACTACTCTCCTGGCATAACTGAAATCCTTCAGCATCTACTCCTTTCCTAGTACTAATGGTCTTAGCCATATTGCTTTCTGACATCACACTTGCACAGCTGCAGAAACTTAGAGGTTTTCAGTGCTGTCACTCAGATGACAACCATCCGGAGGTGTTGCACACTCATTTCTGCAATTTACTTCACGCCTTGAGGTTGGGCATTTGCCAAAACTCAAGCGGTCCCCTCATAGCGGGTTCTTAATTCTCACTGTATCCCTTCCCTGGATCCCCTTCTGGAAACTGGAAAGAAGGGATATTATCTTAATGAAGTGAAAAACACACTACTTTTACTAGCAACATTTCCTAGAGATCACATTGTATTTGGATGCTATACATCTGTGATTATAAGATTTTCAACTCTCAGATAGTAGTTTCAACACTACTTTTACTACCAGCATTTCCTAGAGATCGCACTGTATTTGGATGCTATATATCTGTGATTATAAGATTTTCAACTCTCAGGTAGTTGGGGGGGGCAAAGTCATATCTGTAGCCTTTGATGGAAGGAGAGAGGAAGGAGAGAAGAAAATAAACCTAAAAACTCTATTGTCACGTTTAATAAAAACAGTTTTAAAAACTGACTTATTTTTATCTGAGATACAAACAGAGGCAAAAAGCCTTAGATGGTTGATAAACATTTGAAGTATTTTTCAGTTATCTCACTGATTGTATTACACATTATTCACAAAGCCCTGAAGAAACAAGGGAAAAAACATATTATCCAAGGTACCCGTGTAAACTAGGTTGTCGGCATGAGTGAGTGGAAATAAAATTGCTGAAAATATTTGTTTATTCAGTTTCATCCAGTTGACAATAAAATGGAATATATTAATGTCTCAGTAGACAGTAATTTCAGCTTGTGAAAATATCAAGTGGACTGGGAATAAGAGAGAGAGCTAGAGCGAGAGGGCGAGATTGAGGAAGGGAGAGAGAAAGGAGAGGCACCCCAAGGAACACAGGGAGCCTGGAAATAGGGCGGTGTAGCATTCTGAAGTCTCAGCATCTGGACTGACATGGCTATTGGGTGCCCTTGAAACAGGCAGCATTTTATTACCAGGAGGACAAGTTATGTAGATGCTGTAATAAGAGCCAAACCACAGAAACACAATCAATATAAGAACTATAAGCTTGCCTTTTAAATTCTTCAGCAATTATCATTAGACTCTCATCTACTGACTTCTACATATCTACACTCTGGTTTATTATTTTTATAACCCTCTATATTACACCAAATTCTATTATGATGTTTTCATGCTTGACACATTTCAGAGGAAATTAGATATAGATTGCCTGACTTCTAAGACTAGCTCTCCCAGTGATTCGCTCTGTAACCATTGGGGACATAGTATTTCTGTTTTCATTTCCTCATCTGTAAAATCAATACTTGTTCTCAAATATTATGGGATGTATGAAAGATGATATGAAACTCTTTTGTGCTCTTTGAGAGATAATTTGTAAAAACTTAAGATAGGATTAGCATTTAAAATAAACAAGTATAGGGCTTCCCTGGTGGCACAGTGGTTGAGAGTCCGCCTGCCGATGCAGGGGACATGGGTTCGTGCCCCGGTCCGGGAGGATCCCACATGCCGCAGAGCAGCTGGGCCCGTGAGCCATGGCCGCTGAGGCTGCGCGTCCGGAGCCTGTGCTCCGCAACAGGAGAGGCCACAATGGTGAGAGGCCCACGTACCGCAAAAAATAAAATAAACAAGTATAAAACCAAATATGAGAAGTGATTTTTACATAATATATAATTTAATATAATTTTATGTAGTATAATTTTATATAATATAATTTATTATATTCTGGCCTACCATAAATTATACATCTTGATGATAATAACAACAGTTACGATCATTTAGCAGGTGTGCCATGCCTGGCATATATATTCTTAAATATAGTCCTGAAGATTATCTCCATTTTAGAAATTAAGAAAGACTTGGGGCCAGAGAGGCCGACTGGCAGACTTGATGTTTAAACCCATAGCTATCTGACCCAAAAACACTGCCTCTGATGAAAACTCTTAATAAACACTGACTCTAATAACATTTTGGTGGGCGCTGTCAGATTCTTAAATATGGTCAGTTTCATATCTAAATTGGTGGATTTCAGTCTCATGATACCATTCCTGAAATGGTATCCTTCAGGAGATTTAGTCACTCACTCGTCAATAATATACCATCCATCCATCCATTCATTCACTCAACCCATTCATTAAGTACCTCCTCTGCGTCAGGCTCTGAGCCAGGCCCCGGAAAACGATGGTGAACAAGACAGACGATGCCTCTGCCTTCACGAAGACTAAATTCTAGTGCAGAGTGAGACAATAAATAAAGGGCTAAAGAAATGAAAATTGCCCTTTGCAATTTGTGCTATGAAAGAAGGCAATAGAAACCTTAAACTAAGACTAGGGAAGCCACTTTAGAGTGGATGACCATGGGAAAGCTTTCCGAGTGTGTGACATGTTACAGCTGAATTGTGGAGGACAAGAATGAGTCGCCACAGGAAGAACCAGGCGAGAGAGACTAGCACATTCAAGGTCCGGAGATAGGGAAGGGTTTTTTTTATGGTAGGGACAAGAGGGAGGTCAACGTGGCTGTAATGTAAGTGATGGCAGGATGGTATACGGTGAAGTTGGAGAGGTAGGCGAGGGACAGACCGTGGTAAGGAGTTTAAGTCTTAATCAAAGAAAATGGGAGCATTTCCTAATGGTGTGCTGGAGCCAGTGCCTACCAGCCCACAGGAGCCAATTCTGCACATCTCCTCCCAGCTCCATGTTCAGTGTTGTCATGTTGGTAGCTTGAAATCAGCCACTTTGTAGCATTTACATTATCTATGAAATGTCCTGTAAACCTACCTACTTACATATCTGTCTAAGTTACATGTAAATCCTTGTGGTATTTATATATCTAGGTTGTGGTATACACAACTATATACATATGTAAAAATTAATTGGGCTATAAATGAAATATGAGTGCACTTTACCCTACAGTGTCATATTCTTTAAAAGTTTTTACCCAAAAAAATGGTGGGGTGCTTACAATAAAAAATCACATAAAGAAGCAATTCACTCCCTATAAGTAAAAGTTAACAGTGACAAAAAGCAAAATTAGCAGCCCAAGAATTTTACATAAGAGAGCAACAGTTTGAAAGAGAACATAAAATAATGGCATTTTTAAAGACAAAAATATATATACAAGAATATCTGAAGAGATATGGTTAAGAATTTTCACATTGAAGAAAGAGATGTATCATCATGTTCAGAAGGTTTCATGTTTTATTCAGGATATATTTTGGAGATAGAACTATAAAACCTAATAGTGAAGTGGATGTGAAGCATGAATGAAAGTGGTAGAATCAAAGATTACTGTAGATTCTGAATGACCTGGGAAAAGTGGGAAAGAAACAGGTTTGATGGGTAAATTAAAACCTCTGGTTGTCTGAGATGCTGACTAGTGCTCCAAGTATAGAAGTAGCAGTTAGAGAGATGAGTCTAGAGCTCAAGGTATGGACAGGTGAAATGAATTGGGGAATGATCAGAACAGAGGAGGTATTTAAAGCCATAGGTGTGAATGAAGTGCCCCTGAATGTGGAGAGAATGAGATAAAAGAGGACCTAAAACTGAGCAGATGCTCCAGTGTTTCCATGCTGGCTAGAGGAGGAGACCCAGCAAAGAAGACCCAGAAGGGGCTGCGCATTGCATATTTCCTTTCTCAGTGATGCAGTCAGTGAGGGGTCCTGAAAGGAGACGTGTACAAGAACTCAAAATAACAAATTCTAGACATTGCTTAGATAAGTGATGAAAGTGCCCTTGTGCACATATTTGAGCTTCATGTGAAGCTGATTCCAGTTCTAACAGTAAATTTCCATCTTGACCTTGAACAAGGTTCTTTACATTTTTTAAATCTCAGTTTCTTATATATGAGATAGAATCAGAGATAGCAGTTTTTTGTGCCAAGGGCATATTCGTTATGGAAGAGATGTTATATGTGGCAATATTTTGAGCTACTAGAGAACAGTCCTCAATAAAGATAAGAGAGTAATAGTATATAAAATAATCAAAGCGATAATCAGAAAAGTTCTGTGTCCTTATATACCACAGTTCTCAATAAGATTGACTGTCCTTGTCAGAGCCATATTTTTTTTAAAAAGAGCAAAGCTATCCAGTTCGAATACTGCATTGAATCCCGTTTCTAAACTCACAATGTGTCCATTTTGTGGCATATATTAGCCTCATTGCTAATATTTCTTTAGACAGGTATAATAGAACTAATGTACTGAAACATGGCCTTCATTTATTTTCTGATTAAACTTTGTTATGCTCGACAGTGAATCACATCACCAAAGTACCAGATCTAGATTATGACCTTGATTTCTTGATTTAGAAAAAGGAAAAGAACAAAATATATTTTTTTATAAAATCTAGGTAGAAGAAATGAATTATTATAAATATATGTCGAGTCCCTTGAAGTTCACATGAACTTTTAAAATATCTTTCTTATCAAATAAAAGATCAACCAAAAATCAATATCTTAATGCAATATTAAAAACATGTTCTTCTCTTTCTTGATCAAATACAGTTGGTCACCTCAGGGAATAACTGAGCTATCATTTCACCAAAACATGTCACACCAGCATCACCATATTTTTCTTAGGGAAGAAAAAGAACTGAACCAACAGAGAGAAGTTGTGCTTGCTTTTACTTAGACCAAAGGGCATGATGAAGAGAATATAGTTTGAGAAAATTAGCACAGTAGCTATAAGCAGAAAGCATCCTCAAGTAAAGGAGAAAGAATTTCCAGATATAAAGCTTGTTGTAAGAATGTATAAACAGAATTGACATCGTCACTGGCATTATTAATTCAAACACATTTTCACACAGGTCTTAACATTTCAAACACTTGTTGGGGTTTTGTGTTTGCAGCATGTTTATTGTTCTATATGTCGTATGTCAAATGCTGAAGTAGTTAGGAAAATGTTCAAAATTCAGATTCAAGCTACCAAACTTTTGAAATCAGTGTCTAGTGCCTGTTGATCAGATCTACACGTGGGGGAGAAATTTGACTAATGTTAACTATATCCATAAGGAGGGATTTTATGTGTGCTCCACAGAATTTCAGTCATCCAAAGGAGTGTTTTATCACACTGGATTGTTGGAGGTCTTTCTAATGTAGAAGAGAAAGGTTTTCTGCCAATCTAATTAGTTAATGTAATTAGGAAAACCAAAATATGTCAGCCTACTGCAGTGCTGAGTAAAGACTATGAGTAATTCTATTTTGTTATTCCTTCTGGAAGAAAAATAATAATAATGCAATGTGGTAGAATGAGCACATGTTTTCAATCAGACTGACCTGTGGTCAAACTACCTATTTGCTTTTATTTACTCTGCAACCCACCTGAATATATTATTCTATTCCCCTGAACCTTATGCATGAAATGAGAATAACACCTACATCACAGACTGTTGGGAGGACACAATGAAAAATTGCCTAACCTGTTAGTTCACTCATTTTTTACTTCCCTAGCTCTTTCTAAGGTTTGTAAATATATAGATTTCTGTACATTTTATAAAGAAAAGATACAAATACACCTCTGATGACAAAACACTCTCATAATCTGGTAAATCTAAGGCAAAGGCTATAAAAGTAGATGTTCTTAGAGAGGAATTTCAGATAGCTTCCCCTAATATTAAGCTTATGCTTGGATTTTACGGAGGAGATCTCTACTTTAAAAGACTGCACCGGACACTTTGATCTGCAATATTTATGAGAAAGTTTGTCCTTATTAGGTGTTGAAAAATATGCCTCCTTATGACTTGTGTTCACGTGTCTTTATTCTGCCCTCTGGGGGCATTCAGACATTTGAAGACAGCTATATGCTTACATTAAGACTTCACCAGCCTGAAATTCCCAAGCTCTACAAACCTTTTATCAGATGACATAATTTCTAGAACTTTCATCATTTTGAGCACCCTTTAAAGGATATGCTCCAATATGTCAAATAATTCTTAAATAGAACTGAAAATTACATTCCAGAAGTGTTCTTACCAGTGCAGAATAATAATAATAAATGTGTTGCTATGAACATATATTGCATACTTACATACCATGCATGGGCCTAGATATTTGAGATGCATACTTTTTAATGTACTATTTTATTCAAATTTTATATTTAGTCATCCAGCAAAATGTTAGCTAGAATCTACAGTGAAGCTCTATAGCATGGTTGTTAAAGGCTTGGTCTCCAGAGTCAGACTTCCTGGATTTGACTGCAGACTCAGATGCTATTTACTAGTTCTGTGACTTGAGGGGAAAATAACTCATCCTGTCAGTTTCTTCAATTGCAAATGGGATTTTAGTATTTGTATTCATATCAAACTATGTATGTAAAACACTTAGAATAGTGTCTCATGCACAGTAACTATCACATGAGTTTTAATAGTTACCATTATTTGTGCTACAGATGCCTAGTACCCTTACGGAGGAAACGGACAACTGAACAAGAAATAATATAACTTAATATTGAGATAAGTGCTGTTAAAAAATAAAGTGTAGAAGGGGACAGGTAGTGCTGTGGTGGAAGGTTGGGGGGGATGGAGGTTTGATACGCAAGTCCAACAATTCTCCTTTAGGGAAGTGACTTTTGAGCAAACCTGAAGGAAGTAAAGCCAAGCAAGGCCTAGGGGGTCAGTGAGCCAGGAAGAGGGAATGGCTAACAGAAAAGGCCCGAGGTGAGCTGAGCTTGGAAGATGTAGGGAGAGCAAACCATCCAGTGTACCTGAAGAAGACTACGTAAGGTTGGTGGATAAAGCAGATTTAGGCAGGGGCCAGATGACCTAGGGCTTTGTAGGCCATGGCAAGAGAGGCACACAGTAAAGCACCTTGCCTAAGGTGACAGAGGTAATACCAGTTTTCTCTTACTCTAAGCCTCGTAGGTCTTAATCACTTTGCTGCTTATTATAAACAACGTATTTTACTCCTTAAAATTCCATCCGATTTTTTGGAAGTCACAGAAAAATCACACACTGATGGCTTATATCGAGCTTCCTGTCAACTGAAATATTTAGGTTTGTTTTTTTTATGGGAACTCATTAATTTGATTCCAGGCTCTCCTGTTTTTAATAACTGATTTTCGAAGAGGTTTTCATTCTTATCCTTTTTGTAAAAAGAAAATTCAGAGAGCTTTATTTGATTTGAGTACTTTACTGAGTGCGAAACAATCTGTTCGCAAACAGAATTCAAATCCAAAACGGATATGAAGCTCAAAAGCATAACATTACAGGATGGCTTATGAAGTGAAAGTGAAGACGTTGTTTAATCTTTACAATGATTGGTTATTACAGTGAGGGTTACCACAGCAGGAGATTACTTAAAAGTGATTATCTCATATCATTTGAGGAAAATGATTTAAATTCCATTTATGATTATCAAAGGTATTTACAAGAATTAATCTAAGTTAAATTTCGCTACTGCTCATGAAATAAGCTAGACTAAGTTTTGCTTATGTGGCTTAACTGTTTTTTGTCTACTCAGGGGCTTTTCAAGCCTGGTCTCCATTTTATTTTAGCATATTTCACCTTGCTCTTTTCAATCTTCTTATTTACTGGTTCTTCCTCTCAGCTTTATGTGTTCAAATAAACTTGCTTTCTGTGTCTTCATGCAAGATTCTAATAAAAATGGCGGACAGAAAAGAGGACAAAATAGTTTGTCCTGACTAATACAGATGCCTTCAGGTTGTCGTAAGTCTACTAAATTATCTTTAAGGTAGACTGGCCCAAATTACAAAACACATTCATTCTTAAGAACCTCTTCCATGAGTTTATTAAATAAGGAAGATTTGTCTAAGGGTCCACAACATTCTCATGAACTCCTTACTTAGTACATTTATTTAAAAAAAGGAGGGCTTCCCTGGTGGCGCAGTGGTTGACAGTCTGCCTGCCGATGCAGGGGACACGGGTTCGAGCCCCGGTCCGGGAAGATCCCACATGCCATGGAGCAGCTGGGCCCATGAGCCATGGCCGCTGAGCCTGCGCGTCCGGAGCCTGTGCTCCGTAGCAGGAGAGGCTACAACAGTGAGAGGCCCGCGTACCGCAAAAAAAATTAAAAAAGGAAAATTAGGTTCGTTTGGCATGACATGTTTATTGAACACAGGAAAACTAATAGTTTTTACCACATGTATGTCTAAGGTGTTAAAACAATCTTCTTAATCATCTGTCCTAAAATTGTGTATGAATAAGTAGCATGCTTACTCAACTGTAGGTTGTAGTTATTACCTGTTTAAAAAGTGAGCCAGCATTTATCTATCTTACATCCTATGGAACCATTACTAATCTACATAAATTCTTGAAATATTAGTGATGACAGTTCTATCTATTGGATATAAGATGTTTGGATTTAAGGGATTACAGTAGTAAGGTTTAGTCTTACTATCTCTCGATCTGTCTTGAACCAAAAAATTCCCTTGTACTTATTTTGTTCTGCCATTTCTTTGTTGAATTACTACTATTAATGAAGAATGTAGAAGCAAAAACAGCAACAGAAAAAGGAACTGGAAATCTACTCAATTACCTTTTCTTCTTCATCATGACATTATCTGCCAGAGGCTGAGCCTAGTCTCTTCTTTGTTCTCTTTGCAGCAAACTTAATTATAAAAGTCTTTTCTTCTCCTTTAGATTTTATCCCAGTTCTCATTACATTTGTATTTTAGCCCACTTGACACTATTCTCAGAAGTTCAAACCTTTCTTTTCTCTCTGCCCTTGATTAAATGTTCTTTTATTTCTTTTTTCTATACATATATTTAAAACATAGACTTACCATGGACTGTCCTACACTGTTACATCACTTTCGTTAGATATTTTCCCCATTTTGTTCTTTAATTACAGAGTGTTTTTGTTGTATTATAAGAACAAATGTGTTTAGAAGCTTGTTCATCTTGATTGGTCTTTATATGTTGATTGGCCATATAGTTATGCTTATGTTTTCTCTGAGCATTTAAAAATATGCTTTTCACTGTTTACGATGTTTGGGACGTATGTCAAAATACTCTGTGAAGAAGGGAGGGGACTCAGATGGTAAATAGATAAAATAAGATTGGCCACCTGTTGATAACTGTTGAAGGTAAATGATGAGTACATGCTGGGTTAGTACACTATTCTCTACTTTGAAATATTCCATAATAAAAAATTTAAAACAAAAGAGACTATAAATTAGTACCAGCTTTCTAAACCTCACAAACCGAAGCCTATTAATGCGTACATTTAAACCACCAATTTCATGGAAATCATGAACATGAGTCAAAATTGTTCTTATATGGTGTTTATCATATTATTTTTATATTTTTAAAATATGCAAATAATGTAAATGTTCAACTGTAAGATACTAATTAAATAAAACTTGGTACTTATGATGGAATATATTGAATCATTAAAAAGAAATTGATAGATTTAGGTAAGTATGTACAAATTTTAAAATCTTTATTAGATATATATATTCTATTCTTATATTTACTGGATATTGTGTATATATATATATATATATATATATATGTATGTGTGTGTGTATATATATATGATCTGTACCGTATACTCTACCTGTTTCTTAGCTTTCTAAATGGCGTATATCTTGTTGACATGCACCGCAGGTTCTCTTCTCTTAAACCTGTTTCTTTCTATTGAACATATTGAACCATTCCATTTTTTCATTTTGGTCCTGAGTTGTGACTAATCTCTTTTTTTAAAGTTAGCATTCAGTCATAAAGACAAAGTAAACAAGCTTATCCTTTCTGAATATACCATACAGATGTGTACCAGAAATAAAGCTGGCACAACAGTTCTAGTGCTGAAAATATCTATCACATCGCTTTATATCTTAAAAATTGTGTGTGAGGTCCAGAAAAAAACATGCCACATATTATGAATTGAATGAGACATATCAATAGACATATTAATACATTTTTTAATCTCATTTCCACAAAGCAAATCCGTATCTAGAAGGAAACGTGGCCATGAAGTTCTTTGTAGGCTTGTTTTACTTTAGCCTTTCAGAGTCTTGGTGCAGAGATTAGCTTAAACATTTGAAAGAATGTGTGCCATGAGGAAAAGCTTTACTTATGGTTGGATTATACTAATTTATTTTTATCTATCAGGTTTAGTTTGACTATACTAATTTATTTTATCTATCAGGTTTAGTTTGACCGAATTTACCATTTTTATAAGTTTCTTCTAGTATTAACAAATATGTGTAAGAGATGTTACATTTTAACATTGTGACACTGATTCCAAATCTATGAAATAAACAAATTAAAATTTGTTTTAAAACAAAATAAAATTTTACATTGGTAAATGAATATAGAGAAACCTAGCCTACTCAGCTACTCTTCTTTTAGGAATGAATATAAAAAATAGAAAATGTTATTAGGCCAGAGAGTCAAATCCTGGAGAAAGAGTTTTTTAAAAATCTGTATAAATTTAAAACTGTTCCCTAAAAATTTGTCAAAGCCTAAACTTCCCTGACTTTGCGTGATTGACATTCTGTAAGGGAAAAAATGAGTACTCTGGTGCAATCTGCCTAATGGATGTCTTTTTATTTGTTTCCATTGTTTCATTTTCCTTTCCTATCTTTCAAATGCTCCCAACTTGAAAGGTTTATTCTATTCTATAGGTTGAAGGGTCTTCTTTCAATGAGAAAGAGCTTTGGATAGGAAATAAAGTTAGGGTTGCACTGAATGAACTTTCCAGCAGTCAACTTAGATATTTGTCAAAAGTAGTATGACATTTGGCCAGGTAAGTGACAGTAACATTGACTTGATTGTCTTAATGTGTCAACAGCACACAAAAGCTCAAAATTTGCTTTTTATTAAGTGGATGGTACCCCCCGGCTAAAGAATAATGAGTGTACTCTTTGGGGGCATCTTTTCTTTATTTAACCTGCCATTCCATACTGTATGTATTAGAAGTAGACACCACAGTTTTCTGGTTTGAAAATATAGCTCTTATAAATCAGTGTCTCTCTGTATAACAGAGATGAGATAGCTTTTGCAGAAAGTAAATGGGGGGTTGGATGAGGGTTTCCGAAACCGAAACAGTAGATGTCAGGAAAATACACCACGAAATTACAAGTATATGCCACTGTTTCCTTAATTTATGCATGAACCAATTTGTAACTGCTCACCTGATGATCTAGATTTTAGCATCCCATAAAAAATATTTAGGTCAAATAAATATGCTACTTTGTCCTTTAGAATGATAAAACATATAATTAAATGCATTTAAAAAATAGAAACATTAAATGGATTTTTCAATAAAGGTACATGAGTATAAGAGGAGATACTAATGAATACAAAGCCTATCTAATTACAAACTGCACAAGAAGTACATAATGTAGATCCCTCTGTAATACATGCAGTCTGAGATTCTGTCTGTGGGCTAAGATTTAAAATGCAGTATTTAGTTACTTATTTTTGTTCATTTATTTTAAGAGTAGTATATTTAATTGTTCTTGAATTTAAAAGAATAAAAAGAAACAAGTAAAAATGAGGAATTATACAACTTTGTATCAATGTCTCCCTCCTGAGAAGATGCTACTTTGTAAAGATTCCTTGAAAGTAAAATAACAGCAATGAAGATTATGAAAACCTTTAAGAAACGAGTCAGTATGCTTTAAAAAAAAATCTACCACAGTTAATAAAATTGTATAGAACTTATACACACACACACGAGTACAAGTAAAACTGGAAATCTAAATGAACGTGGTAAATTTCATCAATATCAATATCCTGGTTGTGAATATGTGAATATTGTACTATAATTTTGCAAAATGCCACTATTGGTTTGGGGGAAGCTAGGCAAAGTGTACAAGGGACCAATCTGTATTATTTCTTACAGTTGCATGTGAATCTATAATTATCTATAAAAAGTTTAATTAAAAAGAAAAATATCTACATGTTTAATGGGTATATGTTTAAATTTTCAGGTAACAAAATATGGTCAGTTGTTTTCTTAAATGAAATCTAGTTAGTGTACAATATTATGTTAGTCTCAGGTATACTACAGTAATTTGACATTTGCATATATTGTGAAATGATCATGATAAGTCTAATAACCATCTGCCCCCATACAAAGTTATAACAGTACTATTGATCATATTCCTTACGCTATATATTACATCCCCTTGGCCTATGTATTTTGTAACTGGAAGTTTGTATCTCTTAACTCCCATCACCTATTTCTCCCCACCCCCATCCCCTTCCCTCTGGCAACCACCATTTGTTCTCTGAGTCTATTTTCATTTTGTTTTATTTTGTTCTTTAGATTCCACATATAAGTTTAATCATATGGTACTTGTCTTTCTCTGTCTTTTAATTCACTTAGCATAATACCGTCTAGACCTATCCATGCTGTCACAAGTGGCAGGATTTCATTTTTTATGGTTGAGTAATATTCATTGTATGTATGTATGTGTGTGTATATATGTTGTGTGTGTGTGTGTGTATATATATATATATATATATAACTACTTGTTTATCCATTCATCTAACAGTGGACGTTTATGTTGTTTGCATATCTTGGCTGTTATAAAATAATGCTGCAGTGAACATTGGTATGTATATATCTTTTTGAATTAGAGTTTTGTTTTCTTCAGATAAGCACCCAGAAGTGAAATTGCTGGATCATATGGCAGTTCTATTTTTCCTTGTTTTTTGAGGAACCTCCATACTGTTTTCCATAATAGCTGTACCAATTTACAGTCCACAAACAGTACACAAGGGTTCCCTTTTCTCTACATCCTCACCAACACTTGTTATTTGTGGTCATTTTGGTGATAGCCATTCTGACAGGGATGAGGTGGTGTCTCATTGTGGTTTTGATTTTCGTCTCCCTGATGATCAGCGATGTTGAGCATCTTTTCATGTGTCTGTTGGCCATCTGGACGTCTTCTTTGGAAAAATGTTTATTCAGGTCCTCTGCCCATTTTTTAATGGAGTTGTTTGGGTTTTTTGATGTTGAGTTGTATGAATTCTTTGTATACAGTTGACCCTTGAACAACACAGGTTTGAACTGTGTAGGTCCACTTACACCAAATTTTTTTCAGTAGTAAATACTACTATACTCTGTGATCTGTGGTTAAATCTGCAGTTGGTTGAATCTGTGGATGCAAACTATGGATACAGATGAGCTGTGTATATATGGAAGGCTGAATGTAAGTTATACCCAGATTTTAGACTGTGTGGAAGGTCAGCACCCCTAAACAATATGTTGTTCAAGGGCCAACTGTATTTTGGATAATAGCCCCTTATCAAATACATGGTTTGCAAATATTGTCTCCCATTCAGTAAAGCTTTTTAATTTGATATAATCCTATTTGTTTATTTTTGCTTTTGTTTCCCTTGCCTGAGGAGACAGATCCAAAAAAATATTGCAAAGACTAATGTCAAAAAGCGTACTGCCATAAAACTTCTGAGTTTTATGATTTCAGGTCTTACATTTAAGTGTTGAATCCATTTTGAGATTTTTTTATATGGTGTGAGAAAGTAGTCCAGTTTGATTCTTTGGCATGTAGCTCCAGTTTTCCCACCACCATTTACTGAAGAGGCTCTTTTCCCCATTGTGTATTCTTGTCTCCTTTGTCGTAGATTAATTGACCATGTAAGTGTGGATTCACTTTGGGGCTTCTCTGTTCCGTTTCAGTAAGCTTTCTTTCTCTCTCATCTCAGAGCTCAATATCATAGTAATGGGCATAGTTCCACACAGTCATTCGGGAAACCAGGCTTTTTCCTTCAGTTGATTTCTCTTTTTTCTAAGGCATCAGTGACCTCTACCATATTCCCACACCTGGCTGGCCCAGGGCTGGGGGGAGGAGGGAGAAGCGGGGGTAGAATATAGGAGTTGGTGGAAAAGGAGGTAGTCAGGACGATTTGGGAGGTCCAGTGGGGTTAGGAAACAGGTGTGGAGATGGTATACAATGCTTCCAACCACATTAAGGTGGCAAGAACTCAGTAACATGGACTCATACCAAGGGAGGTGAGACAATGTACTTTAGCTCTGTGCCTCAGAGGAAGAGGAACCAGACCTGGGGGGAGGAGAAGCAAATAGCAGTTCTATCTGCATTTCTTATTGGCTAAACATGTGCTCTCTATGGGTCCATAATTGAATTATATATCTCCGCAAGTTAAACAATTGCTCTAGAAATTCAGATAGATTTTGATTAATAGGTATTTGTTGCTAAAGTGACACTTCCTTATGATGTCACTAAGTCATAGCAACCTGCCCTAGCTTTGATGATTCTGTGACATTACAAGAGCCTTCTGGCCTTTAAACTGCCTTTATTTATATTGCCTGACATGTGATGGTCAATGACATGTGATGGTCAATTTTCTACTCATGTAGCTAAGCAACCCTTTTACATGTGCCATAACAGCAGTAAAAAAAAAAAAAAAAAAAAAAAAACACAATTATCTATGTAGATATCTGTCACTAAGTTCAATAACTTGTAAATTTCTCTAATCATCAACGTGGTTTAAATATGCACCCTTTACAGCATATTTAAAAATAAAATGAACTCATTTTCTAGGTGTGTATTCTAAAGGACATGGTGGTAATAGCACCCATTGCTCAGGCTTTCCATTGCCTCAGCTCTGTCCTCAGACCTAGAAATTCTCATTGATCCAGACATGTTGCCTCACAGGATGCATATGGCTAACGATAGCTGTAATATTGATGACTCCTGCAGGACCATAGTTCATTTGATTTGTTCCTTCTTATTCCTGACAGGGAATGTTAAAAAAAGAAAAATCAGCTTGGGACTCAGCAATGCAGTGGATTTAAAACTACCTGACACAGCCTTGCTGTATGACCAGTTGACAGAATTCTTAGAGCACCTCTCTTAATTTCTGATTTTCAGAGCAGAGCCAGCTTTTTTACAGTGCATTTTTCCAATGTTTGAATACCAGACATATAGATGGCTGGTTAAGTGCACGAATTCTGGAGCCAGACTGCCTGGGTTCAAATCGTGCCTCTGTCACTTATTAGCTATGTGACTTGGGCAAATTTTATGTCTATATGCCTCAATTTCCTCATGTGAAATGTGGAAATATATTAAGACCGAATTCATAAAGTTGTTATGACATTTAAATAAGCTACTATTTGTGTATTTGTTTAATGTGTGTGTTTATTAAATAATTGGGGCCTATTTTTCTCATTGATTTACTTCTTCTTAAAACCTAAGCAGGAGACAGAGGATGTAACTAATATTCACTCAAGTGCTTGTCCTACTTTAGGAGAGTACCCTTCTGGGCTCTGCTGACCAATACACAGTCTCCTTGTAATTCATGATGCATTCGAGATAATACATATTCACTGCCTAATTCTGGATATTTTTTGTAATGGAATAAAAACAGTTTAGAAGAAGATTTCTATTCACAATTTAATATCACACAAACACCTGTATGAAGATATTCACAGCAGTTCTAATCACAATAGCCCATACTGGAAACAACCCAAATACTCATCATTTAGAGAATGGAAAAGCAAATAATTGACAGAATACTACTCAGCCATGAAAAGGAGCAAATTATTTATACATGCAACATGCAGTATCGTGGATGAATCTCAAAAGCATTAAACTAAGCCCAGACTCAAAGGTTAAATACATTGTGTTTCCACTTATAATTTATTCTAGAAAAAGTATAACCATGGTGACAAATCAGTACTTGCCAAGGACTAGAGATGGCAGAAGGGGATTGACTGCAAGAGAGGGTGAGGGAATTTTGGAAGGTGATGAAAATTTTCCGTAGCCTGACTGTGGTCATGATTACATGAGTATACACTTTTCAAAACTCATACTGTACAATTAAAAAGGGTGAATTTTATATAACTTATAGATTAAGAAACCTGACTTTGAAATTTTTAATACTTGCTTTACACTTTCTATCTCAACTTTCAAGGTTAGATAATCAGAAGCAAGCTTAAAATATCTGCAAAAATATCTTCCTTTCTCAGGGCTGGAAAGTGTGGTCTGTAGAGCAGCAGCATCACTAGAGCTTTTCAGAAACACTCTTTCAGGGTCCCTCCTCTCCCTCCTCCTGTAGCCCTCTCAGCCAGAATATCCAGGGGTGGGGCTTCCCTGGTGGTGCAGTGGTTGAGAGTCCACCTGCCGATGCAGGGGACACGGGTTCGTGCCCCGGTCCGGGAAGATCCCACATGCCGTGGGAGAAGGTATAGATGAATTTTTGACAATAAGAAGGCAGAAAGCAAATTTTCAGGAACACAGGTTAAGAATCATACTCTCCACACCTGTAAGCCTTCTCGATCACTGATGAAAGGACAAAAGATAGTGGGCAGATCAGACTTGATGGCAGACAAGATTTTGTGCTATTTGGATATATTAAGATTGTTTAAGCTAATTTTAAATGACTTAAATATCAGAGAGCAAATGAGAAACTGATAGTTACAGGTTGGCCTTCCTCTCTGGTAAAAGGTCAAGTTATATTGCTTGAAAGATCGTCTGGCCTGGACTATGAAATGGTATGTTTCCATTTTATTCAGAACTTATTCATGTGTTGAATTTTAGAAAATGGTATAAAGATGTTGGGAAAAAATCTAGAAATACTTGATATATACGTTACATATTTTAAAATGTAAAAACCAGTGAAATTAACATTCTCAAAAAGTTGTAATAATTTAGAAGGCAAGGTGTGAAGCATTTCATCCAACCTATCAAGATGATCTAAGATAAAGCTAGTTTAGGTGTACGACTATTTGCTCTAACATTTTCCATGATATGCTCTGAGTTCCATTGTGGGCATTTGGGGTAAGAGTTCATTTTTCAATCATTTTCTTCACTTTTTAGACACATATATAATTCACTACAATTTTAGAGACCTCAATTATATTATCGTTTTGTCCTCTCTGATCCACTTTCTAAGTGTTAACATCTTTCCTGTTTGAATACAGAGTAATCAAATAATAATGAGCTTGCCAGCCTTCTGATTGACATGTTTCTACTGTCTTATTTTAACTAGACCTGAAAAAATGAAACAACTCTAATAAAGTAGGTATGGTAAATATGATAGATAGACTCATTTTAGTAGAGGAGACTTGGAAATGGAGTTCATTTACTCATCACTTGGTTTCCACGGGCTACGTCTCAGGCACATCACCACACTCACAGCAGCATTTATTCTCATTGATATAATTCCTTCTCAGATCAGATTATGGAGGGAGGGGTTGGCATATTAGATCCTCAGATATAACAGTGCACAACACATACTTTTATGAACTGGAAGCTTTTACTTATTTTCTCAGGACTGTATCAATCTACAATTTAAAAGACTAGAGAGTTTTAATGCTTAATTTAACTGCAAGATACATGGATATTATATTATTCACCCCCAGAGTGTCAGCTCCACTAGGGCCTGGATCTCTGTCAGTGTTGTTCACTGATGCGTGTACTTAGAACAGTCCTTAGCACCTCATAGGATACACATAAACACACACACACACACACACACACACACACACACGTATATAGAAAGAGTGTGAATAAATATATCACAGACTGACAATCCGGTATTCCAAGGCAGGACTGTATTGGATTAACTTTGTGTTATTTTTCTTTGCTGCCTGTGTGACTTTGCTTATATCTCCCTATCTTTTATCACTCGGCCCCTATTGTACACGATTCTTTTAAAGTACTTTGAGTAAGATTGGAATTTTGAGGTGCCTTTTCTTATTCCCTTTATCTGAAACAAGAGAAAGAAAACTAGTGCTGACTGATTATCGGTTATATGCCGGACACTGTGTAGACGTGTTAAAGTTCGTGATTGTATTAAACAGGGCAGACTGCAGTAGGTCTAATGTGACCTGACTCTATCCTCCCGTTATCTTCATAACAAAGCTGTCAGCAGTTGGGACAGCTGCAGACAAGATTGCTACAGGGTAACCATGAATCTATTTAAGAATCAAGACTAACTTGATGAATGAGAAGGACATCTATGGGATTCTTTCTGCCAGATCCTGCTTAGAAAAGCACAGACTATCCTTTAATATTGCTATTGCTGGACTTCTTTATTCTTCAGAAGGAGTTCCAGTTCCTCTTTATGTGATTTCTGCGAATTGGGGTGCTAACTTTTTCGTATACCTCTAGTATGCTAAATCGGAAATCATAGCTCTCCTTCTGAACAGAACAAGTACCTTTGGGAGCTTTGCAAAATTCATGTAGCCCTTTACATCGCTGCAGAAGTTTAGAGTTCCATGTGTAGAGAAAGCATTGTGGAAATAATTCAGAGTTTGGAGCCAGACACATATAGATTTGAATTCCAGCTCTACAACTGACTAGCTAAACTTAACTGGGACTTAGCTTATGTATAAAGTAGGGGATTTTTTATTTTTCAGGACTATTGCAAGAATTAGAGGAAATCATGAGCAGTTCCTTTGAATATAGTACATACTTAATGAAGGTACTGTAATGATTGGAAGAGGGTGAGGGTAAGACATGGTAATTGTTTATCTTCAGATGTATATTACCCACTTTGCCATGTATACCAAATAAGGAGGTTTGGAGAGTGATTTCAACTCATAGCTCCTATTTAATGCTTACCTTTCCTTCAAGGCTCTGGCTATGCCATCCTGCACTGATCTCTTCCAACATCATTTGTCCTTCCTGGGGTGTAAATTGCATGCAACAACATGTCAGGAAGCCTGTGTTAAATATGAATTTTGCTGTTTATTCACCATAGGACCTTGGGCAAGTCAGTTCAAGTTCCTGAGTGTCAGTTTCCTTCTTACTAAAATGATTGTGGGCTTGTATTGAAGATTAAATAAGATAAAAAATGAAAGATGTCACAAACTTTAAAGTGCTTTACAGTTGTCTCAGTTATTCATGGCTGTGTAACAAATCACCACAAAAAGTCAGTGAGTTAAAACAGTAGTGATTTATTATTTCTTGCAGTTCTAAAGTCTGGGCTGGGATCAGCTGGGCAGTTATTCAGCTAAAAGTGGTGTCAGGGGCTGGCTCCTTCATTCACCTGTCTGATGCCTTAGCTGATGTAGGGGAGCAAAATTTGCCACCCAAAGTGTCTTTTTGGCATGAAGATTAATTTAGGCAGATTATTTTTAAGAAACAGAAGACTGGGGAAGTCTTTTTTTTTTTTTTTTTTGTAACCTCCCTCTTAGCTGCCTAAAGAATTTAGATGAAGAGCCTGTTGTTCTGGAATAGAGCTATCACCAAAGATATCTCAAAGAGTAGAGGCTAGTTGTAGTGGAGGAGAGGCCAGAGTCCACTTTCCCATTGTTTCTGCATGGCCCAATAAACATTTGTTTACCAAACAGATTGCTTTTTCATCTCCATATGAATTGCCTTTCTCGCCTTTGAGGTCCCAAACCACTACCCCCAAGATCCTCTTTTGTCTTTAGCCAAAGATGGTATTTAGGTGAGGGTTCTGGCCATTTTGGTGAGTTTACTCAGTTTTCCTGGGTCTCTCCCATGTATGTATGTTATTAAATTTGTCTTTGAATTTCTTATCTGTCTCATGTCAATTTAGTTCTTAGGCCAGCCAGAAGAAGCTAGAAGCATAGAGAAAAATTTCTTCCTCCCTGACACTGACATGGCTGGAATAGGTGAGGCCTACCTGGGTGTACCTATTACCACATGTCTTCTCTGGCAGGGTAGCCAGGCCATTTTGCATGGTGGCTCAGTGATCCAAGAGAGCCTCTTCCAAGAGGACAAGCCTCAAGCCTCTGCCTGCATCGAGCCTCAAGCCTCTGTAACCTCACACAGTTACAGCCACTGTGTGAGGTGACTACACAAGTACACGAACACTGGGAAGTGTAGGTCATTGAGGGCCCCCAGTGTGACAGTCTACCACACCAGTGTAAGCAGTAATCCATAGTCTCACTCCACTTCTACTACATTTTGGCACCCGCTTTGCTTCTGTTTTTGGTGGGGGGTTTGTGTGTTGTGTGTATCTTGTCATCCTATTGTTCCAAGGAGATTACAGATTGTTTGATGGCAGTGACTATGCTCCAGGGTTATTTTTTGTTCTCACAAAGATAGTATTGTAGTGTGTGGGCTTTGGAGCCTTCACAGACTAGGTCCAAATCCTTCCGGAGTCTGCCACTTACCGGCTGTGCAGTCTTAGGCAGGTTACTTAACATCTCTGAGCCTCAGTTTCCTCACGCGCAAAATGGAGTAATAATAGTTTCTTCCCTCACATGATTGTTATGAGAATTATATGAGCTATTATGGAGGAAGAAAAGAACCGCTCCCGGTCCAGAATAAACTTTAAATGTTAATGTTATAACATTTTATTAATATAAAGGTAGCCTGGTGCACTGGTTTAATTTGTGTCTGATTTCTCATCCCTGAGTCCCAGTCTAACACCTCAGGAAAGAATGGATTTCTTGAATAACTAATACGGGAATATTTTACAGCCTGAAAAATTGTGAGAAGCACTTACAGATAAAATAAAATCAAGTCTGTATTTTAACATTACACTGGACAGTTAAGTTAAGCCTTTGATATTTTTGTTCATCACTCTTGCCAGTTAAAAAAGGAAGAAACTATTTTGGTTACATCCCTAACCTTTTTGAATTTGGGTAGTCATATTTGATACTTTAAGTTAAATATGTGTTAAAATAGTTATGCAAAGGTATTATAATTAAGAAGCTAGTGACATTTACTGAAGCTTCTTTGTAGACTTTACTTGCCTGTAATACTCCATGATACAAAATGAACAAGAATACTTTGACTTTATTTACATGTAAACATTTTAGTGTATATGTTGCGACCTAAAGGCACTCTCTGAATTATATTCAGGTTATTCCTGCCAGGATGCCACCCTGTCAAGTGTTTAACACAGTTACTTTTGAACAAGGGATATAGCTGGCAGCATCGAGCAATCGATTTTCTACTCACATTCTCTCCTTTCCACCCAGTGAATTTTACTGCCTATGGGCAGCGACAGTTGTACCCTCTAATTCATTCCACTGTTCTCCCCTTCACACCCACAAACAAGAGTCTGCTGACAAAAGAAAATACCTTCTTTTGGGGGAAAGATGGACGAGGTTAGACCACAAAATGTCACTGTAATAAGGATCAGGACAATTAAGAAGTTTAAAATATTAGATAAATTTATTTAGCAAGCTAGCTTAATTAACTTTTGGTATTTTTTTCAGTAATACCATAGGTATTTGAAAACCTTTGAAGTATTAATTAGCTCTCTTGCATTAGGAGCTATTAAATTGTCCATATATTTTTCAAATATAGAGAATATTGTTCATGTGAGATACAAATAATTTGCAAACACATTTGCCCTCCTTGACTATTTTTTTTTTTTTTTGCGGTACGCGGGCATCTCAGTGTTGTGGCCTGTCGCGTTGCGGAGCACAGGCTCCGGACACGCAGGCTCAGCCGCCATGGCTCATGGGCCCAGCCGCTCCGCGGCATGTGGGATCTTCCCGGACCGGGGCACGAACCCGTGTCCCCTGCATCGTCAGGCAGACTCTCAACCACTGTGCTGCCAGGGAAGCCCTGCCCTCCTTGACTTTTTAACAGACCTATATTGTAGTCGTTTGATATAAGTGCATTTCCTTTTGTTTTTTTCTCTTGATCCAAGCATCTTCTTGAAGACATACGCTTTCTACAAGAAAAATAACATATATGTGCTTTAGTGTTCAATGTATATTCAAGTGATTCCTGTATTGGTTGCAGGGCAGGAGCCCAAATAGAAAGTGTTAAGAAAAGAAAAGGGAGGGCTTCCCTGGTGGCGCAAGTGGTTGAGAGTCCGCCTGCCGATGCAGGGGACACAGGTTCGTGCCCCGGTCTGGGAAGATCCCACATGCCGCAGAGCGGCTAGGCCCGTGAGCGATGGCCGCTGAGCCTGCGCGTCCGGAGCCTGTGCTCCGCAACAGGAGAGGCCACAACAGTGAGAGGCCCGCATACCACAAAAAAAAAAAAAAAAAAAGAAAAGAAAAGGGATACAATTTTTCTGGTAATGGAAGCATGAAATAGAAGGAAAATGATGAAACAGATAGTTTCTATTTTCTTACTCATCTAGGAAAAAGTTTAGAAGTGCATTCAAATTGGGTAGGCCTGCATTTTTAAAACAGCAGGAAAAATTATACAAATCAGAAATTTGCTCGTCTTTCACCCCAAAATGTATTTCTTGACCATTATTTGGTTTAGTGTATATAATGAGCCTATGCTATTTTTTCGTTTCTCAAGCATTTGTTATGTTCTATGTGCTTGTCATACAATGCCTCAAATATCTTAAATCCTGGTGTGACAGAGAAATGTGAATGAACAGGTGTAAAAACAGTTACGAATTTCCAGATAAACGTCCGTGCTTTGTAAACGAGGGGGTGGACATCAGAGAACTGTCATAAAAGCATTTATAGAGGAGAAAGCACTTTTAAATTCAAAAGTAGCCACTAAAAACCCACAGTGATTAAGGGATCCTTTTAGTTCAAAAATATAAACAATAAAAGGGAAGAATTTGAGTTAACCCAAGATAAAGCAAATGATAATTTTCCCCCAAATTAAGTCAAGATTGATAATATTAAGGATGATAACTGAGCATATTTTTTCTTGCATTTATTAAAGTCTATTTGAAATTTTATCAGGAAATGTTTTCTAATTTTGTAGAGAAAAAACAATTACAAAAACCCCAACTTGGTGCATATTTATTCATTCAACAAATACTCATGTGGCTTCTGCTACGTACCAGCTACCATACGAATTATTGGGAATAAAATGGTAAGAGAGAAGCCAGAGCCCCTGCCCTCATGGAACTCAGTGTGAGCATGAACCGAATGTTAGCCTCAAGTCTTCTGTCAGTCCCTTCAAGAAATTAAATGATACAGGCCAAGAAAGCTTCTGTGCTTGTAAAGTGTGCAAGGCGTTTTATCAGCTTTCTGGAGAAGTCCTAATACTGTCAGCGAGCAAATTTGTATTTAATATCTACTTAAGTCAGGTCATATTGTTTTCTGTTTTGACTTTAAGAAGAAAATGTGATTGGTAATAACAGTAAGATGGGCACAGTTATTTAGAAGGGAGTGTTCATGCCAAGGAAATTACAGAGGCAGATTAAGGCTTGCGAGGAGATGGCATTTTTCCAGTAGTTGCTCTCTGCATGTCTGTGCCGCAGGTTTGATTCAGGGCCAGCTGCTGTTTGAGAGTTTCTTTGCTTGCAAAGGGAGGTCTGCTGCATTACCTAATGATGTTTGATCTGCTCTTCTGTGGTTTCATCTTAACTGCCATAGTAACACTGACAGTGCTAGCCCACACCGCCATCAACATTCCGGAGAAGGCTTGCCCTTGCCTTCACAAGACCGCTCTCACGTCTGCTGTGGAGCATTCCCAATTCATCAGATGTATACTTTTAAAAAATGCTTTCCTGGGGAAGCAAAATAAGTATTTGAGAGATGACTATGATATTTTTTAGCCTACTGCGCAGATTTTAATTGTTTTATTATAGGAGCATTTCCAGGTTTCGTAGGGCCTAAAACTTGTACAATTATAGGAGGGAATACTACTTGTTAAAAAAAGAAAAAAGCCAAATTATATATTCAGAATTAGAAACAAATATGGATATTTACTTAGAATAAAAAGATCACATTGCATTACAAATGTAAGAGTGCTGATACACACCATAAGTATCACAAAATCCAGAAAAATAACCTTGCATTGTTTTAATTAACTGTCAGACACACTTCTGTAATAGTTTTTCCCTCTGATTGCCTATGTGTATATTCATTGATTTCCTCTTTACGAAGGACTTTGTAAAATAATTTTCTGTAGTGAGATTAGAAAGATAACTCAGTTTTTCCACTAGCATGGTAATCAAAATCAATTATTTTTATTATTGACAGTTTAAAATAGCTTCTTCCAGCTTCATAGCTCATTATTGGTTATGACATGTAAATTTTTAGAACTGTTGCAATATTGGGGAAATCCTCAATCAAATTCATTTCACATATGAACTGTCAGAATTAGAAGAATATTTCACAGACTAGCTGTGGCTCTGAATATTTCAAACTGTTTTTCTCCTCAACTGCTAACATTGTTACAGTGTCAAGCACCAGAGGACACCATCTTATCACAGTACAGCATCCGACCCTGCACCTTTTAGTCAGGAGCTCAATACATTACCCCTGTGGGTGGTTAGAGTATTTCAGGCCTGAGAGCTGTAACTTAACCATCACTGTAAATGACTGCAAATCATCTAAATTTTTTTTTCCTGAATTTATTTAAAATATACCCAAGTCAAATTCCCCTTAGCCTGATTCAAAAAATACCTAAGGCTACTTCATTGCCACCCGCCTAAGGGAAGGTCAAATAGAGGGGAACATTGGTGTGGAAAGCGACAGTGGTCTTAACTGACTGCAATGAAAATATTTTCATTTTGCCAAACAAGTGAGGGATCCTGACACCTGAACTCTCTTGGCTTCCCGGTGAATCTGCTTCTGCTTGGGATGCATTCAGTCGACCTTTGCACACCAGTCTCCCTTAAATTCTGTCTGGTCCAAAAGAAAGTCAGCATCTTATAAGGTTTGCTTAACATTCCTCTCAGGCTTCCTAACTCCATCCTGCTTTCATTTCCTTTAGCCCTGTCACTTCTTTATCAGACCAAAGACTGATTGATCATAAGGCAAATAAGAGTGAGAGGCTGAAAAGATGTGTCTGCATCATTTGGACCTTCTCCAACACTCTGATCTATGTACTTGAGTATTAAGGCTTTCCAAAAATTATCTTAGAGAATGGGCTGAGCTTACATCTCTGAGATTTCAGATGGATTTCTTCCTTTTTATTTTATTTTTGTAGAAGACACAGAACTGAGATGTACCGTGAATATGAAAGAGAATGAGTACCAGTGACTTGAGTGAATATTGATCAAAACATGTTGTTTTCTTTCTTTCTTTTTTTTTTTTTTTTTGGTGTGTGTGATGGGGAGATTTCTCAGTGAAATGTCGCCAACCTTTGCCCAGCACAATCTCTAGAACATTAAATGAAACATAATATAGCCTTATCACCAAGCTGATTGAACATGCAGAAGGTGGTGGGAAGCTTTCATTAAACTGTACAAATAGACTATTAGCTTATTCTCTTCCCCAGTGTTCTACCATCAAAAGCCGAGGAAGAAAGATACTAATACAATGATGCCATAGCATCCTCTGACAGCACAATAATTGTTTCATTCTGAGCATTTTGAGAAAGAATCCCTATTTTTCTGGCTTGTACCTCAGCCACATATCTTTAATTGACTGAAGTGTGGAGTAAAACTTACAAGATAGATGTGAAACAGTTTACTGTTTTGTTGTGTCAGGCATGAATGCTTTAGGCCATTTTTACTTTCACATGTAATAATGCCATATTTTAAATGAACATCACCACTTTCCTTAGCATATTTTAAAATCACTCTGCAAAGCATCGAATGGTTAATTATCAGAAAGCCAGCAATGAGGAAAGTGGAAAGTGAGTTATGTGAATCAGGGACCAAGAAATTTTCCTCTACCCTTCTGGGTTCTTCTCACTGATCTGAAAATTGAATGGACATGAGCCAGATTAACTGGAAAAAAATCACACCAAAGTTTAATAACACATATACATGGGAGAATAACATATATACATGGGAGGGACCCAGGAAAACAGTAACTCAACACAATGGCTGAAACCCTCACCTTAAATAGCATCTTAAGCCAAAGACAAGAGATGATGTTAGGGTAGTGGTTTGGGACTTCAGAGGAAAGGAAGGCAATTCATATGGAGATGGAAAAGCAAATGTTTGGTAAACAAATGTTTGCTGGGCCTTCCAGAGACAATAGGACACAGAGAGAAATTTTAACAAACTTTGCTGGGTTCCCTGCTGTCTACACACCTAGTTCCTACTGTAGTTATCTATGGTGATACCCCCTTCCTGGGACAGGCCCTCTATCTACGTTCTTTAAAGCAGTTAGGGGGAAGGTCAAAGGTTCTTCCCAAGTCTTTTAAGTACTGATTGTTTTTAGTGGAAATAATCTGCATGCCAGTATCATAAACCAGAACTCAATATATATCCAGGGCCTCTGTGCTGCAGCTAACCAATTAATCCCTAAACTATACAGCTTTTATATCCATAAATATGTCTTAGTAAATCTGGAAACAAAATATTTTAAATTGGTAATATTATGAAAGGCAAGTGTTACTGAATAATAGAACCAACTCTCAACTCTATATTTGTTTGTCATACAATTTGTTTAAATTGGAAAGGACCTAATGTCCAACCTACTTACATATAGGTGAGAAAACTGAAATCCAAGGAAGTTAAGTGACTTGTCCTAAGTCTACAACCTGCTAGTGATAGTCAGGGCTAAATTCCAGGTCTGCTTATCAGTCCAGGCCTCTTTTCCCTGAAGTATTTTTTCTATCATTTCTGCATTGATGACTAATTTTATGTGATGTGACACTCAGCTTATGAATTAGACTAAACAGTATCTATAATTTTCTCAGAAATTCCTGTTTTAAGATGGTATCTTATTCCCTTTTGCTCATAATTGATGAATATAAAAATGTCAACTCTTAAAAAAATAAGATTTTGTGGTTGAAATTTTTCATAAAATCCTGTAGTATAAATTCTCTGCATATTTTTGTGCTGCAAGTATTGGTTTGCTATTGCTGCTATAACAAATCATCACAAATGGCGGCTTAAAACAAGACAAATTTATTATCTTACAGTTCTATAGATCAAAAGCTTGAAATGGGTCTTGCAAGCTAAAATCAATATGGTGCCAGAGCTGCGTTCTTCCTGGAAGTCCTAGGGGAGAGTTCACTCACTGATCTTTCCCAGCTTTTAGAAGCCACCCACATTCCATGGCTCATGGCCTCTTTCTCCATCAGCATAACACCTTCCAATCTCTCTCTGTCTGGAACCCTCCTGACACCCTCTTTAAAAGGGCCCTTGTGGTTGCATTAGACCCAAGTGGGTAATCTCAGATAACCAGCCCATCTCAAAATCCTCAACTTAATCACATCTATAAAGTTCCTTTTTTTTCATGTAAATAGCATATTCACAGGTGTCAGGGATTAGGAGGTTAACATCTTCTGGGGGGAAGGAGGAGATGGGGGCATTATTCTGCCTACCACACTGTCCCACTTAACTAGAAGTTACTGCTTTAACTTGTTCCTCATCATATTTTGCTTTAGTTTTAAGTTTCTTTGGGTTTATCAGTAGCTGTATCAGTAGCTGTATTTTCAGACACTTGCCCAAAATAAATATTTATAATTTCTAACAGTTAAAAAATCTTTGTACCCCTCTCCTACTCCACTGTTATAATGGAGGCCTTGCTTGTTATATATTTGTTTTTTCTAGGAAAAAATAAGGGTAAAATTTTAAAAGAAATGAAATTGTGAGATAATCTCCAGATTATAAGAATAAAGAATTCCTCAGGTTCTTCCAAGGGTGATAAACAACAAATCCCTATCAAATTAGAAAAGTTCTTATATGACCTTGTATCAGTTTCCTAGGACTGCCGTAACCAGAAACTCGCCTGCTTAAAACAGTAGGAGTTTATTTGCTCATGGTTCTGGAAGCCAGAAGTTTGAAATTAAGGTATTGGCAGGGCCAACCTCTCTGGAGTCTCTAGGAAAGAACCCTTCCTTGCCTCTTCCAGCTTCTGGTGGCTCCAGGTGACCCTTGGCTTGTGACCACAAAACTCCAACCTCTGCCATCATCTTCACATCACCTTCGTTATGTCTCTGTGTCCTTTTTTGTCTCTTATAGGGACATTGCCATTGGATTTAGGACCCATCTCTATCCTTACTTAATTATATCTGCAAACATCCTGTTTCCAAACAAGATCACATTCTGAGCTTCCAGGTAAACATGAATTTTGGGGGGACACTATTCAACCTACTACAAACATAAAGATGTGTTAAAGAATTATTCCTTATAATTAACTTGCTAGTTAGTTTCTGCCCACTTGTCCTTACTTGAAAAAATAAGTAAGAATTAGCCTTCTTCTTCCTCAGTGCTGTGGACCTTTTTCCTGTTATTATTAATGTTACCTAGTTCTTAGGAGTTCTCTTAAGGCCAAGTAATAACAACAGGAAGAAAGATAATCATGCTTCTCATTGGATGTGTTTTGCTCTGTGATTGGCATAGTCCTTGATACTTTACAAACGTTGAACCCCACGACAATCAGATGGTTTTATTATATCAATACATGTCTTACACATGAAACACTGAGGTTCAAAAAGCCTCAATAATTTGGCCAACATTACATGCATAGGAAGGAGCAGAGGTCAGAATCAGACATAAGTAACAAAATATCCCCCTCTTTTCCAGTTTTCCGGAGTCCTCATCACAAGGTCCATTCTGTCCCTACCTGTTTCCCAACCACACATATTCTTCTTCAAGTCTCACTTTTGAATTCACCTCTAGACTTTTGCACTAGCAATTAACAATTAATGCATTGCATTCAACCTTTTTGCATACAAACCGCAGAAATAATAACAATAGCAGCAACAACTTGAACTTCAAAAGTTTGAAGAGTAGTGATAAAAAGAGAAAACTAATCAACCAACAAACAAGACATCTGTAAACAGTGCTATTGGATTTAGGAACCACAGGAAGCAGATGGAAAATGCTGAAACATTTCTAGAGAGATTGAAAAAAAATCCTCTATTACATTGGAAAGAGTTTTAGGATTCTGATTTTAGATCACAAATGAAATGAAAACAATTTTAAGAAAACATAACTGTTTGTGAGTAAAAATATACCCAGAAATTCCTTGATTTACGAAATGACCTTACCTTGGGAAAAACATTTTCATAAAATACTTTGAATAGAAGGTGCTGGCCCTCTAAAGTCTCTTGACCTTATAAGGTAACTATGCAAGTAAACAAACAAATAAAAGTAGAAAATGATATTGTTACCATGTTTATGTATAAACAAAACTAGGAAAAAATAAAATGAACATTTGAATAATGGTCCTTAAATAGCAAGGTATTTGAGGTGTTGACAGAGTCAGTAAATAAACCGACAATTCTACCTCTTGATTAGCATTTAATATAGAGAGAGCATTTTAAAATTTTTCCTCTTATTCTTTTATATTTTCCCCCACTGATTTAAAATTTTGCTCTTTATATGAGGAATGCTTCCTTTCTTCTATTAATTGAGCTATTTTCTAGTGTTGAATTTTTCCTCATTTTGTAAGAGTATACCATAAAATTATTGCAAGGGATATACATGGAATATACATCTTTAGTAAGAATCAATAAAAGGTTTTCTTAAGTTAGTGTGTGTGCTAAGACTCTGAGCCTTCTGATCTCACTTTCATACTCTCCCTTAGTGATTTTATATCAATGAGTTTGCTAACATCTGTTAAAATGGTGATAGCCAAGGGTGGGAGGGAGATGCAAGAGGGAGGGGATATGGGGATATATGTATACGTATAGCTGGTTCACTTTGTTATACAGCAGAAGCTAACACATCATTGTAAAGCAATTATACTCCAATGAAGATGTTAAAAAAAAAAATAATGATAGCCAAACCTACAACTCCAGAGATCCTATTCCTGAGCATATATTCCATCACCTATTGTATAATCCTTGCCCACTTGGACCACGTGAGTGTCCCTAGTCATCTTAATTTCCACATATCTAAAACTAATCCCATCACCCTTCATCACAAACCTGACCCTTCTGTAGATGGCTACCAACCTCCCATTCAACCAATTTAGATATGCCAGGGTTGTCCCAGATGGTTCCTTCATACTCAGGATTTAACTGGTTGCCACATCTGGAGAAACCTGTCTCCTAAACATTTCTCCTACGCTTCTCCTTATCTCTATTTCTTCTGTTCATTTACATTATAATATCTCTATGCCCAAACTCTGGATTCCATTCAAATCATTATCCCTCTGTCATTAAGTAGTTTCTTTTTTTTTTTTTTTGCTTTTTGTTTTTTTGTGGGTTTTTTTTTTTTGCGGTACGCGGGCCTCTCACTGCTGTGGCCTCTCCCGTTGCGGAGCACAGGCTCCGGACGCACAGGCTTAGCAGCCATGGCTCACGGGCCCAGCTGCTCCGTGGCATGTGGGATCTTCCCGGACCGGGGCACGAACCCATGTCCCCTACATCGGCAGGTGGACTCTCAACCACTGCGCCACCAGGGAAGCCCTGTCATTAAGTACTTTCTTAAAACTGAAATCCTTCCGTGGCTTGCCCTAGCTTTCAACATAAGCTTAATAATTCTGAGATTGCCATTTTTATGTTTATTACATGTCATATACTATTCTAGACACTTGACATACATATCTTTGCATTAGTTCTCATCTGTCATCAATCTTGTAAGATAGATATTACTCTAATTTTATAAATGGAGAAATTGAGGTTAAGAAAGCTTAAGTAACTTGCCCAGGACTAGTGAGCCCAGTTAATGGTTAGGTGGGGGCTCAATCGTAGGATGGCCTGGCAGCAAAGCCTTCTATTCCATTAGATCTTTTGCTAAATTAAAAGTCATGAAATCAGCACATGGGCTTTTAGTGATCTGTAACACTTAACTGCTGAGCCTCCCTAGCTTGGGCAGTTGCTTCAGCAATACCAGGGTATTTGTTATGTCTTTTGCTTTCTTCTCTCTCTCTCTCTTTTTAAATTTCATACATGTGCACCTTTTAAAAACTTATTCAAGAATACATTCAAGTTATTTTAAAAATTCAAATAAAGAAGAGGTAATTCGAGTAAATGATCCGTCCTCTACTCTACACATTCCGTCTCCTCCAGAGACCTAATCACTTTCACACTTTAGTCTTTTTTTATATATATATAAATTTATTTATTTATTTATTTTTATTTTTGGCTGCGTTGGGTCTTTGTTGCTGTGCGCGGGCTTTTCTCTAGTTGCAGCGAGCGGGGGCTACTCCTCGCAGCAGTGTGCAGGCCTCTCACTGCAGTGGCCTCTCTTGCTGCAGAACATGGGCTCTAGGCACGTGGGCCTCAGCAGTTGTGGCTTCAGTAGTTGTGGCTCGCGGGCTCTAGAGCACAGGTTCAGCAGTCGTGACTCATGGGCCTAGTTGCTCCATGGCATGTGGGATCTTCCCAGACCAGGGATCGAACCCATGTCCCCTGCATTGGCAGGCACATTCCTAACCACTGTGCCACCAGGGAAGCCCTACACTTTAGTCTTGACTGTGAATTCATTTAATCTAAAGACTTGGATCTCCTCTGCTCTGGGAAGTTTCCTTCCATTATTTCTGTTTATTGACTCTGCTCTTCACCTCTCGAACTCCTATAGAGCGATCTTTGTGCCACTGCTCTGGCAATCTGGAATAGCTTGTGAAACTACACTTAAAATCGTACAAAATTATTGGGTTGGCCAAACAGTTCATTTGGGTTTTTCTGTAACATCTTACAGAAAAACCCAGACAGACTTTTTGACCAACCCAATATATTCATCGGATTAGAAAGAAAACCAATTATATTAAAATTCAGTTATCAAAATACTAAAAAGTATAATATAGTAATATAATTCTTTGTGAATGCATCAATAAACTGATCTAGCAACATATTTAATAGGTATCTAAATTGTGAAGTAGTGATGGGCATAAATTTCATTTTGAGATACCTGCAGCAATGTATACTGCCATGTGAAAATATCTGTGCTTTCTGTTGGTGATAAATTCACATGTACTCCCAGTGCTACTGTGATTTTTGCCTACATTCATCATTGAAGAAGGAATTATTAAATTCAGTTAAAGCTTATTGAAAAAGATGTAGTTCATTTTCTATCCAAGGACTCCTTGAAATCTATTCATGGCCTTATGTTAGTATTACTGGGATTTAGAATCTCTCTGTTTCTTACATTTCCTCTCTTACCTTTCAACTTTTTGTCTTTTTATACTGTGTTCTAGGATTAACTTTCTATCTAGGTATTTTACTCCATTGGTAAAGAGAGCTTATAACCATTTTTTTTCGACCTGTTATGCTAAAATTTCATATCTAAAATAATGAGGAAATTACAGATAGAAGCATTCAGTCACTCAAATTGAAGTTTGCAAAGGAAAGAGAAATTGCATTGAGGTGGATATAGATTCTTGAGAAAAGTGGTATTAAGGAACATTTTGCATATCACTAAAAGTGTTTTTTTTTTTTTTTTTTTTTTGCGGTACGCGGGCCTCTCACTGCTGTGGCCCCTCCCGTTGCGGAGCACAGGCTCCAGACGCGCAGGCTCAGCGGCCATGGCCCACGGGCCCAGCCGCTCCACGGCATGTGGGATCTTCCTGGACCGGGGCACGAACCCGTGTCCCCTGCATCGGCAGGCGGACTCTCAACCACTGCGCCACCAGGGAAGCCCTAAAAGTGATTATTAAATTCTTTGTGTAAGACTAGATAAACCCAGAGAAGATCCCCAAATCCAGAGATGGGAATCCTAATTTAGCCTTTGCTATTACTTTATGTTTAGTCTAGAAATCAATTCAATAGTCATTCAATTTGGAAATGAAAATATGCATGAAACTACCTTCATGAAAATTCCTAAAAAATAAAGAGAACGATCAAGGACTCTGTAATAGAGTTATATGGATGTTATATAGTGAATGATAAGAGGTGATTTCTCCAAATGGAATTACTGCTTAATAAAGAGAAAAAGAAGATGGAGGGGGAAGGAGGTTAGGAAGAGAGGGACATGGTTTTAAAATGAATAAACTAAGAACATTTACAAAATAAAACAAAACCCACAGGGGCAGATTGAAATTTCTTTTGCCACTGGAATGACAAGTTCTTTATACATGTTCGATATATTCTAAACGTTTGCCTCCCCTTTCATTCCCATTGATATCATACCGGACTACAAAAGATCAGGCTGCAAAGCTGAGGATAACCTGTCAGCTGAAGCTGACAGACATGGCTAATCACCAGTGTCCCTCTCACAGTGACAGGGTCTATTCTTCACATCCTGTGCTTTACAATAGACAGCTATTCAAGGGAGAAGGCAAACAGAAAATGCATCAAACCCCAGAGTAATTGTCTATTGTTTTCCTCTTGCCATCAGCTAATGCTCTCATTCTGATATATACCCACCCATCGGCACCACTGAAATCAGTGAGTGACTTCCTTTAAAGGCTGCAGAGTTATACTCACAGCTTCCTACAGCTGCCGGGCAAAGGGGAAGCCTGAGCATTCTCCCAGGGCTGTTGCCAGGAAGCCCAAGGCCTGAGCAGAGGTTAAAAATATTTACATTCCCTGACAGTAAATAAAATCAAGATAGTCTCCCTCAAAGGCATAGATTTGGGGCTTCTCTGAACAAATCAGGAAATTTGACAACACTGAGCCTGCTTTCCAGCTAGACAACCCTCCGCTTTATCCACATTTTGCCTCACCGAGTTTGAAGGGACATGAACTCTCTAGCAGTTTCATCATACACGTTATACACAGAATGGAGTCCCAGCTCTTCAGCCTAGAATCCAACGATGTTCATATTTCTGCCCTTCCTTGCTTTTTCAGACTGGCTACCCATTCTTCTCTCACTATGGTGATGTCATGCCCCTAAGCCTTGGGATCCAACTTGACTCTCATCTTTTAGGAAGCCTTGCAGGAGCACCCCGGTGCTTCCCCATCCTTCCCTGCCAATGGTCCATGTGATTCTGTAGCAGTTAGTTATGGTCTCTCTTATGACACCCTGTTGTGTGTATCTTGACGTCTAATGAAATTTTTTTTGGTGGGTATATATAATTTTTTGCCTTCTTTTCACTCATCACATAATTTTTCTACAACTGGAACAATTCTGGTGTCTGTGACTTAGGAGCAAAGCCCAGGAGCATTGCTATTTACTTGCTGCATATGTTTGGGAAAAATATTGATCCTTTCAAATTTCACTCAGTTCTAATATTTGTAAAATTAGGATAAGAACAATGCTTCCTCTAGAGTTGTTGTAAAAATTAACGAGGCAATGTATGGTAAGCGTTTTGCACAGTGTGCCACTGCCTGGGATACAGCAAGAACTCAGTAAAAGTGTTTGTGTGGTTATTATTACTCTACCGTTGTCATTCTGTTGAGAGCTATTAAAGTGACTTACCCCTGGTTTCTTTTTACTCGTAAGCCTTTCACTGCCCTAGAAGTTTGCACAGCTAACTCTCCTCAATTCTTCCTGGTAATTATTATCACCATAAAATATTCTTCTAGTATTCTAAGATTCTCTTGCTATTGTCAGAAAGGAAGGAATTTTCCTCTACCTTTCAGATTCTTCTAGCTCATCTAAAAATTCAATTGGCAGGTTAACAGGAGAAAATCAGACAAAAGTTTGATAACAAGTATACATAGGAAAGACCTAGGGAAACTGCGTAACTCATGGAAATGGCTGAAACCCTCACCTTAAATACCATCTTCAGCTAAAGACAAAAGAAGATCTTGGGGGTAGTAGTTTTGGACCTCAAAGGGGAGGAAGGCAATTCACATGGAGATGGAAAAGCAAATGTTTGGTAAACAAATGGTTGCTGGACCATGCAGAGACAATGGGACTCAGAGAGGACTTTTAACAGACTTTGCTGGGTTCCCCCCTGTCTACACACCTAGTTCCTAATATAGTTATATTTGGTGCTAATTCCCTTCCTGGAACAGGTGGTTTATCTACATTTTTAGGCAGTTGAAGGGAAGGTCAAAGTTTCTTCCTGAGTCTTTTGGGTCATGATTGTTTTCAGCTCAAAATAATCGGCATGCCAAAGAGACATTTTGGAGTGGCAAAGTTTACTCCCTTACATTATTATGTCACTTACATTTCCATAATAAGATTATATAGAACATACAAGAAAACAACCCAATCCAAAAATGGGCAGAAGACCTAAATAAACATTTCTCCAAAGAAGATATACAGATTGCAAACAAACACATGAAAGGTTGCTCAACATCACTAATCATTAGAGAAATGCAAATCAAAACTACAACGGGGTATCACCTCACACTGGTCAGAATGGCCATCATCAAAAAATCTACAAACAACAAATGCTGGAGAGGGTGTGGAGAAAAGGGAACCCTCTTGCACTGTTGGTGGGAATGTAAATGGATACAGCCACTATGGAGAACAGTATGGAGGTTCCTTAAAAAACTAAAAATAGAACTATACCACCCAGTAATACCATACCACCCAGCAATCCCACTACTGGGCATATATTCTGAGAAAACCATAATTCACAAAGAGTCAAGTACCACAATGTTCATTGCAGCTCTATTTACAGTAGCCAGGACATGGAAGCCACCTAAGTGTCTATCTACAAATGAATGGATAAAGAAGATGTGGCACATATATATAATGGAATATTAGTCAGCCATGAAAAGAAACAAAATTGAGTTATTTGTAGTGAGGTGGATAGACCTAGAGTCTGTCATACAGAGTGAAGTTAAGTCAGCAAGAGAAAAACAAATACCGTATGCTAAAACATATATATGGAATCTAAAAAAAACAAAATTGGTTCTGAAGAACCTAAGGGCAGGACAGGAGTAATGACACAGACATAGAGAATGGACCTGAGGACATGGGGAGGGGGAAGGGTAAGCTGGGACGAAGTGAGAGAGTGGCATGGACATATATACACTACCAAATGTAAAATAGATAGCTAGTGGGAAGCAGCCACATAGCACAGGGAGACTAGCTCGGTGCTCTGTGACCACCTAGAGGGGTGGGATAGGGAGGGTGGGAGGGAGACGCAGAGGGAGGGGATATGGGAACATATGTACATGTATAACTGATTCACTTTGTTATAAAGCAGAAACTAACACACCATTTTAAAGCAATTATACTCCAATAAAGATGTTAAAAAATTACATAGAATATAGATAAATTGTGCAGATCATTATTTGCTAACCAGATAGTGATGTTAATAATGAATACTTCATTATCTAGGCCAGTATTGAGCTATTCAGAGGTAAATGGACCCTAGTAAATATTGTTTATAGAAATATAGTAATAGAATATGTTTAATGTATAAAAAATTCTTCTTAGGATACCACTAATAATACTTCTGTTACCCCAGTTTGGATCTCCTTAAAAACAAAAGTTACTTAAGAAGGCCCAACTTATCATTTTAAGACATTTTTCCAGATGCAAGTAAAAATTGCACTACAATATTTTGTTTTATAGTATTAAATGGTACTCAGTGTTTTGTTTAAGAAGTATCCAATTTAACATATCAGTTAGGTATTACTGGTGGAAAAGTGATCTGTCTCATTCTTGGATATTAGTTTCAGTTAGATCAAATTTAATATATCACATGGACATTTATGAAGGTGTTCTGCATACAACATAATTGATTGAATATTGGTCTGATTTATAGCTGGTGTGTTTAACTTCAAAATATACCTCTGTATTTAATGTGCTTGGTTTGATAATTGCCATTTTGGTTCAATGCTTAAGGGTAGAATTTGATAAAAAAATAAATTGCTCATGGGCATGAAGAAAATCATAAAAGAACACTATCAGCCGGCAGTGAACAGATGTATCATTATACAGAAATAATCATATTTTTACAGCAGCAATATAAAGTGAAAATGTTTCAAAGGCATGTTAGTTTTGTTTAGGTAAACATGGGATTCCCAGCTTCATTTAATTAAACAAACAGCAACAACAAAGGACAGGCATATAAGGCCTCCCAAGCTCAACGATTTTTTAAAATAAATGGAATATTAATCTACTTTATTGAACCTTTGCTTATGTCATAGAAACTAATTTATGTATTTGGATCCGTTGTTACTTAAAATAAACATATTCCTATTTGTGATTTTTATGTTTCCATTTTGAAAATCCACAGCTCCAAAACATCATGATGAATGTTTTCTGATCTTCTTGTTGATAGGGAAACAGAATACAACAGACTCACTAGCTTCTCCAAGGATGCATTAGGAGTCACTATGTTTTAGGCTTATACATAAGATCGTTTTTGCCTGACTCACCCGTAGAATGAATTTTAATACCGACTTGCTCATTTGCAGTTTCTCTTTTCTAGGAGGGAACTTCCTGTAATTCCCTCACAGCCATCTCTGTTGTCCACCATCCTTATCAGGGCAGTCACCCCAGCAAATCTCCGTATCACACAACCCAGAAATCCCAAGACATTCTTCATTGCCTATCTCTTTTGCCTCCCAAATTTGTTAGCTTGTAGGTTCAGCTGCTTCTTTCCACTTCTTTTGAATCCAAATATGTCTCTGCCTCAGTGAAAATCCTTACATAGGTACTTATTTTACAATCTGATTTTAGTCACTTAGTTCTTGTTATATCCTGTGTTTTGAACCTAAGTTTCCACCTACTGCATTTCAATGTTTTTTGCTACTTCCTCTGCAATGAGAGACACCTCTGGATCAGTACAAACTGCTGCATTGAAAGCTTTCTGTTAGTTAGCCCTGACTCAATGGACTGAAGCCTTATTCCCTAAAAATACCAATAGGAAAGACTAAAAAACATTGAAAGTTTACTGTGAAGAGACAGTGGGTCATTAGATACCATATACATTCTTTGTATAACCTGCATGACCATTACCTGAGTTAGGGATTATCATCAAATCCTTGGAACCTGAAGCTCATCAAAGTTGCTGTAGTCTAAGGAGCCAGATGTCAGGTTTCACATTTCGTACC